>NC_060145.1:456516334-461516334 GCF_021461385.2 Schistocerca piceifrons
TGTGAAAATAAAGTAATTTATAACTGAAGCGGTATTTTCAACCTCTGCTTCAGTTTTATTGTTTGATAACTGTTCGTCACCATTTCTTGTTTTGAATTTTTAAATTAATATTGTCAGCTACTGTGTTTCTTACTGCAAAAATTGCTCTTTCAAATAACTAACTTAATTAATTTTGGGCAATGTTTGAGAAAACTTTATTAATTCATTTTGGTTGTTACATAAGTCATTTAGAAATTCATTTTGACCAGTTACACAGTTAGTGAGTGCCTTCTCCAAGACAGAATGGTTTGCTGCTTCATCGTTGGAAAGTTAAGCTTTCGTATTTATTCTTAATTGTACTTTCCTCACTCAAAACCAAAGAAATGGTTTCTTCAAACATGCATTGATTTAATCCGCTGGTGGTTGTGAAATAACTGGAAGTATTTGCCGAAAGTGTCCAGAATTTGCAAGCAATGCACTTCCCATTAATTCGGGATTACATTGGAGATCTAGAACAGTCTAGAATCTTCTGAAAGATTCTATAACACTTTGGAACATTCTAAAACATTCTCCAACATCTTGGAAGGGACATTTTAGTCAGTCTTGGCTCCTTCAGCACCCGATTCCAAGCTACTTCACTGTCTTCCCATAAGAAGTCCATTAGTTTATGCCCTCTTTTGACACCCATATCTTAGAACCCAATCCCTCCAGCTCCAAACCACCCATGTGGACGGGAGGGGGGTGGAGGGCTGACGTAGCACGTAACATCCTTATGGCTGCGGAAGTGTGTGGCAGAGTTAAGACGACATGCACAGACAAAGCACACTTACATTTATTATGTCGACATATACAAATGTCCTCTTTAGACAGCAACATCTTCATAACTAATTCCTAAAGTTACAAAACAAAACCTTTATGGATGGGGGATGGAGGGTTGTCACACAATGTAGCCACCATGATGCTGCAAAATTCACTTGCAAAGTTTTGACAGGGATTTATCACTTTGAAAGTATCAGTGTTTCTTCCATGTTTTGTTTTAGTTTTTAGTATTTTTTATTTCTGACATTAAGTACACAACAAATTGTTTATTTTGAATTTTATTTAAGCTCTGTACACAATTTTAATGCTATCTTACACATCTTTGCTTAACAATTTTTACAGAAAAACCATTTAGCAGCTTAATATTGAAAGATTTAGACTCTGAGAGAGAGAACTTAGATACTGTATCTGTTGTTTCTTGTAGCGGACAATAATAGGTTGTTTGCTTTGAATAGTTCAACATTGACGAAGAAGCTGGGAAGCGAAATATTTATCACCGATACTGTCTGGAACGAGCAGCTACTCACCTTGCGCATGTCTTTACTACTGTGTCCGAAATCACAGGACTTGAAGCTGAGCACCTCTTAAAGCGAAAGCCTGATGTAATTACTCCAAATGGTCTTAATGTCAAAAAGTTCCTCGCTCTCCATGAATTCCAGAACTTGCATGCTCTGTCAAAAGAGAAAATACATGAGTTCGTAAGAGGACACTTTTATGGGTGAGTTGAACTTCTTCATTCTCTTACACGTTTTGTGTGTGTGTGTGTGTGTGTGTGTGTGTGTGTGTGTGTGTGTTGTGTTGTTGTGACATTTTCCTTATTTATTCATTGTATATATTTTCCAGAATATTTCCTTCTTTATTCATTGTGTGTATTTCCCTACACATTTCAGTGGTTTGCTGTAGTGAAAAATGACATTTTGGAAATGAAGGCTGATATCCCGTATTCATAGTTTCTTGTATCCTGCATAGTTCCTTTTCAAGTAGCTTTGCTTCAGATCCATAACACTAGATAAAAATGTTTGTGCATGTAGCTTGCAGTCTTACATTCTCTTAATGCCCTGTGCATATTTATAAACTGGCTGTTTTCTTATAACTTTTCATAAGCATGCTATGCTAAAATTAACCATTTATCTGCCTAAATCATTTTAGTGAAATAATCCAGTCAAATTGATAATGGCACACAGTCCGATATGATTCATTAGTTCTTAAAAAATCATGCTTCGAGATGTTAGTTAGCTGTATTTCATTTTTAATTACTTGTTCACATACCTAATAGTTTTATAACTAAACAATATGACTATGGTGGACCTAATTTCATACCAAACAAGTGCCCTTTTTTCTTGTTTGATGGTTATTAGTTCAAAGTGTAATGTAAATATCGTCATTATCTTGTCTTTTGATCATACAGATTATTCATATTTCACGTGAAGTTGGAGTGATTCTTCCTTTCAATACATACTCCATGGAAAGGATGTATTTGTGGCCTCATTGAACACAACTCTCAGATCCTCAGATGAAGACCAGCATGCACTCATATATTCTCATCTGCACAGCCAATCACTCCATCTGTGTCATCCATTCATTATTCGCAAAGATTGTACTTCACTGGATGAGGTGGAAGCCTGAGGATCGTTGTGGTACACTGTATGGAAACCACAGACCAGCCTAATTCACTTCTGTTGCCAAAAAGGTGTACGGTTGCCTCAAGGTCCTCGGTTACTCCTTCGTCGTAACGGTTGCTTGAAGTGTCCCAATGTACAGATTGCTGTAATGAGTTTAGCATGTCAGAAAATAACGGACAATGACATTCTTAAGAAAAAGTTACAATAATAGTATGTGCTGCTAATGAGATTTTAAAGATGATAGGACTGGAGGCAGTGTGACATCATTTCAAGGAGCTATTCGTTGAAGAATGCAATTTGTGATATAATTAAGAGGTATGTGTGAAAATTCTTGCCATGTTAAAGAGGGAGGTGAAAATGAAGTCAGAGGAATTGGTTTACATAGGTATGTGTTTTTCAATCATGCAAATGCATCATCAAATAATGAAAAATCCTAGATGGAGTGATGACAAAATTACTGACCATACGGAGGATGTGTTGAGTCGCAGATAGGCACAACAAAAACACTACTACACATTTAAGCTTTTGGCCATAAAGCCTTTTTCTAAAGTAGAAAACACTCACACTCTGTCTCTGGCTGCTGTAGCCAGGCCGTGCACAGCAACTGCACCTCATGGGAGAAGCAGTCTATGAATGGTGGGGATATGGAGGAGGCTGGGGTGGGGAGGGGAAGAGAGAGGGATAGCAGGGAGCAGGGTAGGGGTGGGGGAAGGTGTAGTGCTGCTTGTGCAAGCGTGTAGGGATGCAGTGGAGACAGGGTAAGGCAGCTAGGTGCAGTTGTGGAGTTTAATTTGGGGGGAAGGGGGGGGGGGGAGGAAGGGTAGAAGTAGAGGAGAGGAAAAATACTAAAGAGTGTGGTGATGAAATAGAGTGGGGGCAGGAAAGGTCACAGGTGGATGAAAGGCAGGGACTAACGGTTGAGGCCAGGGGGCTGTGGGAATGTAGGATACATTGCGGGAAGAGTTCCCAACATCTCCTCTGTATGGTAAGTAGCATTCTATCCCTTTCATAATATTGTTGTTACTCCAGCCTGAATTTGTCATTGTTTGATTTTGCCTTGTGGCTTTTCTTCCATCCCACAACTCAGTGCTGTTTTCCTTTGTTACACTCTGTAATGCATTACTTTACTCAGTGTCTGTGATTTTCTTTCTCTTTTTTCCTGTGTCTTATTTGTCACATACCAAACCACACGTGCTCTGACTTACAAGCCACACTGTGTATCAACCTTCTTGTCTGTGCACATCACAGTTATGTGACTGCTCTGATTACTGGTCCAGCATTGTGTGTTCCACATGATTACTGCCAATATAATTAATCCTAGACCTTCAAATTGATCACTATTCTTGCCTCACTCTCCCATATTTTTGTATGTTACTTTCTGTACCTTCCTGTGCCTCATGAATCTGGTGACCTTGACCTACCAACCCCGTCCCCTTTTTCTTCCTTGTTGCAGCACGCACTTGCTAACCTCACATCAGCTACTCTTCTTTTCATACATTTCTACCCGTCTCTCCCATCTTAGATTCATTGATGACGTCTTTGTGATCTGGACAGTGGGTGAGGACATCCTATCCACATTCCTCCAGACCCTCAGCACCACCTCTCCATTTCGCTTTGCCTGGTTCTTGTTAACCCAACAAGCCACCTTCCTCGGTGGTGACCTCCACTCCAAAGATGGCTACGTAAGTACCTCCATCCATATCAAACCTACCAACCACCAGCAATACCTCCAGTTTGACAGCTGTCAACCATTCCATCCCAAGAAGTCCCTTCCATACAGCTTAGAGGCCTGTGGCCGTCACATCTGTAGTGATGAGCAGTCCTTCTCCATATATTCCAAGAGTCTCATTGAGGCCTCCACAGACTGAAATTACCCTCCTAACGCTGTATAGAAACAGATATCTTCTGCCTTGTCTCTTCTAATGACTCAGTACAACCCAGGACCATAGCATCTGAATCACATTCTTTGCCAGGGTTTTGACTGTCTTGTCATGCTCTGAATGAGGAATATCCTTCCAAACCCTCCCTCAGTGGCATTCTTAGGCCCATCAGACCTATGCAATATCATTGTCCATTCCTACTCCAACCCTGCTCCCATCCACTAGTCTCATGGCTCATATCACTGTAATAGACCTAGATGGAAGACCTGTCCAATACATCCTACCACCACTCCGTACTCCATTCCAGTCAAAGGCATTATCTATCCCATATGAAAGGCCAGACCACCTGTGAAAGCAGTCATGCGATCTAAAAATTAAGCTGCAACCAATGTGCTGCTTTCTACATGGACATGACAACCAACAAGCTGTCTGTCTGCAGGAATGATCAATCACAAACTTTGGCAGGCACACAACTGGTCCATTCAGTTGCTGAACATGATGTTCAAACAGTGTGCTAAACTTCAATGACTGTTTCATAACCTGCTCCATCTGGATCCTTTATACAAACACCGTGTACCAATACCAACTTTTCCAAATAGCACAGAGAAGGAGGGGGGGGGGGGGGGGGCAGAACTCTGCGCAATGTATCCTAAGTTTTTGAAACACCCTGGCCTCAGCCTTCATTAGTCCCTGTCTTTCACCCACGTATCCCCTTCCATGTTCCCGCCCCAGGACTACACAGCCATCTATTCCACCATCACACTCACAATCTTACACTTTCCCTCATCCATGCCCTACTGTCCCTCCCCTCACCTTCCCTATCACAATCTTCACACCACCCATGGATTGCTTCTCCCAAGAAGTGCAGTTGCTGTGCACATCTGGCCTCAGCAACCAGGGACAGTGGTTAGTTTTTTGTGTGTGTGTGTGTGTGTGTTTTATACTTTAAATGTTAGCTGTGCAGAATAGTTTTGTTTATGACTTTTTAAAGTGGTTATTTTGTGTGAATTTCTGCTGCCAATTAGCAGTCCAAAACAGACATAATAAAGAAATAATGTTTACAAGGAGGCTGCATTGACTCAATGTAGGGGAGGGGGGAGTGGGGCCGCAGTCGGAAGGAGCACACCATCGGAGACTCTAGCAGACATTGGGGATTTTCTCACAATGAGCCAATCACCATCTCAGTCGATGTCTAATAAACATAAACAGAATGAGGCTAAAGATTCAATCAATCTCCCAACTGCACTTCGGTTCCTCGTGGTATCGCATACTGGAGGGGGTCAGTCCTTTCCTACAGTTAATCCACTTATTATTCACAAAGGTGTTGATACAATTGCAATCCTTGTGAAATCCTGCTCTTGTTTATGTAATGGAACTTTACTGTTGGAGACCAATTGTGATTTTCAGGCCGAACAATTGCTTGCAACTTTGCTCCTCTGTAGTTATGCTGTTCATGTCGAGGCCATCGAATGCTGAATTCGTTGTGTGGTGTTATGTACACTGGGCTCCTCAGTGGTCTGACTGGAGGAGAAATCCAAACTTGTCTCTCAGGTCAGGGTGTCACTGTAGTCCGTCGGGTAATGAAAAAGGTTGATGCAACCTCAGTGCCTACACGCACTCTTCCTCTAGTTTGATAGAGCAGTGCTTCCACCAAAGATCAAAGCACGCTATGAGGTCATCTCAGTCTGGCCATACATTCCAAACAGATTCTTTCCTACCAGTGTCAATGTTACAATTATATTGACATATTCTGCAAAACATGGCCAAGTGTGTAACCTATGGTAGAGATGCCCACAAGGGTGATTGGTCACCTCCTCCTGTCTGCTGTCTCAATTGCAGTGGTGACCATGCAGCCTCATCATTAGAACGTCCTATGTATCTTGATGAGCAGGCTATCCAGGAGATCTGGGTGGGGGGGAAAAAGTACGTTACCCTGTCACTCACAAATTGTTGGTTAGTCAAAAGACCTGCATTTTACCATCTGGCACTTACAGTAATGTTCTTGTTATGCCTCACTCCATGGAGGACATGGGCACATGGATTTGTAACCCCAAATTCAGCACTACAATTGTAAAATTGCCCAGCGTCACAGTAGCATTCTCATCTTCTCCTCCAGCTGTGCAACAAGCCACAAAATCTTTGCCCCCAACAGCAAAATCACCTGCTTCACAACTGGCAGGCCAGAAAAGGAAGAAAGAACACTCCCTCACGCCAACAGATATCTGAGTCATCATCTGCCAAATGCAAAGATTCTAAGAAATCAAACAAACGGTCTTCTCCTTCCTGACTCGAAGAGTTCTTCAGTGTTGTTGCCGCATGATACTGTCACCTGGCCGGCCTCCATTTCACTGGTGCATACCACCTACCATTTTTTTGTCCTGGACTCCACAGGTCAACCCAGAGAGAATGCTGACACCTCTGTAGATCTCAAGAAACAGGATCCTCCAGCCTCTATGCTTTGTAGCAGTGAGTCTTCAACATTGGTTCCCTCACTGTCAGCTTTCCCTGTCAACACTGTCATCTGGTGGAACATTCATGGCATTAGATCCAACAGGGAAGAATTAAGACTACTGGTGGAATCACAGTGTCCACTTGTTTTCTGCTGCCAAGAAACAAAATTGCATCCTCATGACTGCTTTGACCTCTTGCATTTCCTTCCGGTCTACATTGACCTTCCCCCTGTGGGTGGCATTCCGTCTCACAGAGGAGCCATGGTGCTCATTTGGGAGGACATCCACAGCCAAACCATCTCACTAAGCACGCAGCTGCAAGCTGTTGCAGTCCATATTTTCCTTCCTTGCTTCAGCTTTTCTCTTTGTAACGTCTACATCCTTCCATCATTTGGTGTAACCAGGGTAGACGTCCTCCAGCTTACTGGTCAACTCCCTCACCCCATTTTGCTGCTTGGTGTCTTTAATGCACACAGTCGTCTTTGGGGCTCTTCCAGAACCTGTCTGAGAGGTTCCCTCTTAGCTGACCTCAGTCAATTCAGCCTCATTTGTCTTAACACTTCAGCACCCAAGTTGCTTTCAGACTCCACTCACACCTATTCACATTTGGACTTCTTGTTCTGCAATGTCCAACTTGGCCATCGTCTCAAGTGGTTGATTCTATGACACATACTCGTGTGACCATTTCCCTTGTGCTATCCGTTTTCTGACCCCGTTACATCCTGGAGTTCACTTCCATTCTTGCTCCAGCAGCTGAACGTCACGCTACCTGAAACTTTCCCGGTGGGTGTGAACCCTTCACCACCTTGGCTTTGTGTGGTGGCCTGTGTTCACCTTGGCCTTCATTCGCTTCCCATGGATGCTACTCCAGCCTTGCTGTATCGCCTTCAGTTTCATGACCTTTGCGCAAAACTATGTGATAGTCCTTTGTGTACATGGGTGGCTGTCTGACTGACAGCTGTGTTGGGTGTGCCTTCGTCATTGGCACCAACACTTTTCTGTATTGGCTTCCAGAACGCTGTTCAGTATTTACAGCAGAGCTCTTCACCCTGTATCAGGCCTTGCAGTACATCCGGCAACACTGGCTTTCCAATTGCTTCATCTGCTCTGACTCCCTGTGCCCTTTAAAGCCTCTGTGTGCTGTACACTGTCCATGCCTTAGTGCAGTGGGTCCAGGAAAGCTCACTTGCTCGCTCTTGATGGAGCCACTGTTATGTTTCTGAGTGTCCCTGGTCATGTCGGTCTGTCAGGAAATGAGGCTGCTGACACTGCTGCCAAGACTGCAGTCCTCGTACCTCAGCACAGTATCTCTTACATTCCCTCCGATGATCTCTGTGTTGTCGTCTGTCAGCAGGTGGTGTCACTTTGGCATCACCACTGGCCCTCTCTTCATGAGAACAAGCTCCAGATTATTAAGCCTCTTCCAGTAGGTTGGAAAACCTCCTCTTGGCCCTCTCGCCATGAGATCATTTTAGCTAGGGTGTATATCACGCACTGTCTTTTTAGCCATCGCCATTTAAGTAGTGCTCCCCCACCACTTTGTGCTTATTGCACTCAACCTGTGACAGTCTGCCAGTTCCTGACGGAATGCCCTTCTTTTAACCACTTACGTTCTCGTTTGTGTTTGCCGTCTGAGTTATTGGCCGTTTTAATGAAAGACATGTGGACTGTTGACCATGTTTTACTTTTTATCTGTCATAGCAGTATGGTGAAGACCATTTAATTTTTGGTTCAGGACCTCCATTTCTCTATGGCATATTTTCTAGACCTTTCTCCACATCCCTGTTTTTAGTTGTCTTCTCTTCCATCAATTGGGATTAATGTGTAGTCATTTTTAGCTCCTTTCCTTGTCTTCATGTTCTACAGTTCTGACATGGGTGCGTATGATCCTAGTTGTTTCTGTGCTCTAAAAATAAAAATATACATATACCCCCCACCCACCCGGATGATGCAGCACCTTCCTATTGCAGGCAAGCACTTTCTCCTTTATATATACAATCAAATTTGGGCAGATGACACATTTCTCAGACACTCGCATGAAGCTACTGCCATACCCCTACCTAAGTTTGTTAAGGACAAACACTTCCCTTCTATCTAACACACCCTTTCTCTCACCAGCTGTGTTTGCAACGTGATGGAACATATGACTCATGGCTGGATGGTATGGTCGCTTGAATTTTGCAATCTACTAACCACTGCAGAATGTGCATTTCGAGTGCCATTCTGCAGCTGACCATCTTCTTGTCACTTTGTCAATCCATGTTAAGAATGGTTCTCTGCAGAAATATGAGACTGTGGCCATGTTTTCTTATTTGGAGAAAGCCTGTGACACCTGCCGGAGGACTGATATCCTCCGTACTCTATACACAGGGGGCTTCTGATGCCACTTGCCCTTTTTCCTTCAGGAATTTAAAAAAAAAAAAAAAAAAACAGTTTTCAGGGTATGTGTTGGTTCAGCCTTGTTGGACACCTTTATCCAGGAAAACGGGGTGCCTCAGGGCTCTGTCCTGAGTGCTCTTTGCTGTAAGCGTTAACCCCATTATGACCTGTCTTGCTCCAGGCATCTCCGGCTCCCTTTTTGTCGATGACTTTGCTATGTATTGCAGACTCCACAGACTTATCTCCTTCAGCAGCATCTTCAGTGATGTCTAGATCATTTTCACTTGTGGAACATTGACAGTGGCT
This sequence comes from Schistocerca piceifrons, assembly GCF_021461385.2. Lineage (NCBI taxonomy): Eukaryota > Metazoa > Arthropoda > Insecta > Orthoptera > Acrididae > Schistocerca > Schistocerca piceifrons. Next base: position 456,525,770 of record NC_060145.1, read on the forward strand.
TTTCCTTTTCCACTGACAAACTCATTTGAATTTCTGATGGTGCAATGGCTTTCTTCCACTGTCTTTACATTTTGGGCCTGTTGCTCTTCCATTTGCTGAAACTAGGACATTCCTGGGGCTCATGCTTGATAGAAAACTGTCTTATCTGGTCACATGCTGTACTTGGATTCTCAATGTCTTATATGTCCTAAACAGTACTTCCTGAGGAGCCAATTGGATAGCCCTCCCCCATTTGAACCCATCCCTTGTCTGTTCAAAACTACACAATGAATGTTTTGTTTATGTGTCTGCATGTCCATTCATCTTACGCCATGTTAATACGATCCACCACCATGGAATCTGTTTGGCCACTGGCACCTTCTACACTAACATGGTCGAGGGTCTCTGTGCAGAAGCTGCTGAACAACTGCTGTCATACTGCTGTGATGTTCTCCTTGAGGATACTTGTGCCATTTGTCTGCCATGCCCGGTCACACATCCTATGCCGCTTCCTTCGATGACTCCTTTGACTGGCAGTGTGGAGCGTGTCCCCTATTACCTCCTAGAGTTCGCTTTTGGCTATTGCTCTGGCAGCTTAACTCCACACTACCTCCCATGTAAAATAAATTAATTTACATCTGCTAGTCATGTGAGGGAGAAAAGATATGGGAAAAATGTCTTTCTGGTTATTTGAGAAGATATTCTGCTATAAATTCTGTTAAAAGCTAATGCATAATATTTTGTGGTACCCAGAACATTTCATTGTTATTGCATGGTAACAAAACTTTATTTTTATATTTTTACAACTTGATATATATTATTGTATACACTAGTTTGCAATAGGCATGTGATATTTTGTTCATAAAAAGTTAATTGCCATAGAGCATAAAAACGATTGAAATATACCACAAGAACACTATAAAACAAGAGTAAAGACTTCTATAGTCTATGAACACATCATGAAATGCCTTAATAATGGCTATACTTCACAAAAAGGTCTCAGAATGTCTGCAATTATTTTGTGCAGTTATGTTCGTAAGCAGACATTAGATATGAAACAAACTACTTAACACACATTGCACCCAGAAAAATTCAACAGCAAGGCCAGTATCACCAGCCAGAACACATTCATCTGGGACATCAGGCCATTCAAAGATGACACCTCAATTTTATGTTTTCTTTTAAATTTCTTGTGTGTCTGTAAATCATTGATGTTGGTGATCTGACAAATATTATTTTTTGTGCAGAAATTGAGTACAACCCAAGTACAAGTTTTCATAGAAAATTAGTATCTATTTCATCCACATTTGGCATAACAACTTATATATTAGGTAGACCTCTATTAAATTCAGAATTGATATTTCCATACATACAGTGATATACATATGTGGTGCTGTCTCATGTAGCTGGTGAATTTGAACTAATGCACATGTGCTATGGTACTTCACTTTGCTTCATGTACTGCAAGGATAACATTCCTTGCACTTTCTGAACCTTTTTCCGTTTTTCCTCAAGACCAAAAAGTAAGGCAAGCAATTTATTCTGAAGGAACATCTGAAATGCATGGTTTCCTCACAACCCTTCATACAACCTCTGCAGATGTTTGTGCACTAGTAGCATGTTCCTTCCTGTGCAATGCACGCAGCCATACGATCCTTACCATCCTCTTGACATCACCTCCAACTCCATCAACAGCACCCTTTATGTGAGCTGTTGCAAAGAAGCTTGAGTCAGTGGGAAATCCAAAGTCTCCTTAATATTATCAAAAATTAATCTATTTATGAACTGAGGTCCTGCTTCACCTGCCCTGTTGTTGAAAATCTGTTAAAATAGCAATATGAAAGGCAACAACAGTGTACTTGTCTCAGTTTGTAGAGTCAGAAACAACACTATGATAGTACGAGGGTCTTCCATGAAGTAAGTTCCATTTCTATTTCTATCTCCGGCAGCACTACAATCGCAGTTCTGAGCATGCACAGCAGTTACTCTGACTCAAGGAGAAGGCATGTATGCCATTTTCAGATATCTGCTGCCGACGTGCGATTTGTAGTGCTTCTTTATAATGTCAGCTGTAATGGAAAATGCCACCACATGTGAAATCAGATCTGTGATTCATTTTCTAAATGCAAAGAAAGTTAAACCGAAGGAAATTCACCAGCAAATCTGCAAGGTTTATGGACAAAATTCTATGAGTGATTCAGTGGTTAGAAGATGGATCAGACTGTTCAATGAAGGATGTGATAAAGTGCACGATGAAGAATGGACGCCCTTCTGTGGTTACTGATGAACTGTTTCACAAAATTGAAGAGAAGATTAATGAAAAGAAGTCCTAGCGGCTTTCATCTCTTCTTACACCTAAAACCTGCCTTTGATGGTTAACACTTAAAAGATGACTACGAAGAAAGAACGTGTTACAACATGGTTGAATACACAGGTGGCAAGCTTCTATGAAGAAGGCATACAAAAACTTGTGCCACACTGTGACAAGGGCCTACAAAATTTTGGAAGCTATGTAGAAAAGTAGTTTAACAGTTGTAGATTTTTGTACAATAAATATTTTTCTGTATCTATACACATTTGTTTTATATAACCAAATGGAACTTACTTTGTGGACATACCTTGTATATCACAGCTGTGAACAATGACACTTTCAGAACCCCAGCCGGCTTGCATTATTTCCTTTTGAAACTTGATGACACAAGCCTCTGAGAGACCAGAATGCAGCATTATTTCATGATCCTTCAAATTTGCCTCCAGTACACGGAGTTCTTCGTGTAATGCTGTTTAGGATGTGAAGAGAGAAATCTTTAAGGCCAGATGCTTTTGCAGTGGTCATGAATTGAGTCATCTTTGTTGTGCTTACTTTCTACAGATCCACTGCAAGAAGGTAATGTCTTCAGTAATGTAAACTTCAGAAATAAATTTGCGCTCTACATGCACTCCACAGTTTTGCCCTTCTCAATTTACACAGGTGATATTGTAAGGAATACAAACCATTTCAGCAACCCATTGCATCTGCACTGGATGGAAATGATGGTATATTGTGAGAAAGTTTATTCAAAAGTAACCACACATTCTCATGATATATGCACATGATGACTTCTTGATCTTTCTCTGTTGTAGGAAGTACATGAAGTGGCCAATAAGAATACTTTGTAGGACCTATATTTATATGTGGATATTCCTCTTTAAATAATTTGTAACCCTTCTTTGACATGCATTTTAAGGTACCTTTTCTGCATTAGGCCAACTTCTATGTATTTGATATCCTTCATGTTGAGAGACATTTGGCTAATATTGTTGTGGATATAAAGCCTTAATCACATCACTGATATCGTGTGCAGTCTTGTCAGCTCTCTCTTTGTGTGTTGTTTCACCAAAAACTGTTTTTTTGACAATTTGCTGTTGATTTGCTGCCAATTGGATGACTTCGGCAGTGCTTCCTTCTCTCTGGAGACAGCTTTTCTTATTACTTGAGGAAAAATTTTGTGCACATTTTTAAGTTTTTCTTGCTCTCTCTGATGGCATTTCTATTTTACAGAACTTTTCCATTTGTCTTCCTTTTCAGCCACTGTTGGACTACTTTTCATCTTTCGGCGATACTCTACCCCTCTCTTGCTGCTTGACTTTATAATGTTTTCCTTCTTCACCTGCTAGCTTCTTTCTCCACTTTTGTGTCGTACTTTCCCAGATGTTTGAGACATGACCATAGGATTTACACAATATTGGAAGAAGACCACATTTTGAAGTAAGAACAAGCCAGTCACATGTGTAACATAGTGAAACTTATTGTTACTCCTCATATTTTAGAAATAAACATAATTAAATGAGAATTGATTCTTCAGTTAGGCTTACTTGATGATAGAAATTACAGCATAAAAGGTTTCAGTCCGGAAGGCACTATTTATAGCTTTAGCACAGAAAAATTATCTCTGATTGTTTGGCATGTGATTAGAGTCGTATGTTCAAATAGATTGTTGGCAGCCCGTTTGAATAATTTGAGGATACTACATATGATTGACAGATGCTGGATACAACTATTAGACACCAGCTTTAAAAATATTTTCCTCTAGATCCAAAAAGAAACAAATTTGTCACAAACCTTACAGAAATTTTACAATTTTCATGTCTACCGTTGCACAAGTGGGAGTTGCTTTGTGTGTGTGTGTGTGTGTGTGTGTGTGTGTGTGTGTGTGTGTGTGTTGCGTCTAATGCAGGAGGTGGCATTTAATCAGTAGCAATCTATCCTTTTTGTAATATTGACATTAAAAAAATTATTTTGTGGGTGAAGGGTGTGTGACAGAACACAAAGCACAATCATTGTTTTATAAAAATTTCTTAAGCAAAGGAGTTGAAAATGATCAGACTGAACCATGTCATGAAAATGATAAAATGAAATTATAGATACTGCGTTGTGGCAATGAAAGATAAGGCTTGATACTCAATGGCATGAAATCCCATACTCCTGTAACTGGTAAAAGTCATGGTTGCTTTGTACAAAAAAAGTTTCAGAATACTCTTATTTTTGTTAATGTGTATTACTCTCTTTACTGGACATGAGTGCAGATTATATTGAAAACCTTAAAATCTTTCACATTTTGTTGCATCTATTGATATTCTAGAGTGTTGTTGTCTAGTAAGTAATATTTTTCCTACATTGCTAACAGCATTTTTTCTCTGTTGTTTCCAGTATTGGTCTCAACTGTAAAATATTTTGTTCTGTTTCAGACACTATGACTTTGATTTGGATAAAACATTGTATTTCTTCATAGCTGGAAGATATGAATTTGGAAACAAAGGTGCTGATGTATTCATTGAGGCATTAGCACGGTTAAATCATTTTTTAAAGGTAACATTAATCATTGTTTTATTTAACTAAAAGTCAGTTAAATTTATAGAAGTGTTATACATTTCTGTAGTTTATCATAAAGTTTTTATTTTTAGACATCTTACCCAGAAATCACAGTAGTTGCATTCCTGATATTCCCTACCAAAACGAACAACTTCAACGTAGAGAGCTTACGTGGCCACGCTGTGACAAAGAGCTTACGAGACACAATCAGTGACATTCAGCAAAAAATTGGAAAGAGGATGTATGAGGTTTGTCTGAGGTATGGATTTATTATTAAAAATACAAAACACCTAGTTTCATCGAGATATTTCCTTGATGTTCATTGAAAACATTGGGCAGTTGTTTACTTTTTTGTTTGCAACAGTCTGATATGTTAAAGTAATTTGTTAGCATGTGTTCACTAAGTTAAAGTGACATAAGCTCTAAGCCAAAAAAAGGCAGTATTGGACCAGTGTTAACATTTATGTGCCCAAAATAGAAACAACAGAAAATTTAAATTCCACATTACCAATTTATACGAGTTGGTATGGTGAGCTCTTCTTTGTAAATTTGTACTAAGAGCTCTTCATCAGAACTTCTCACTGTGAACTTCCTGTTGGAACTGCCTTGTACAGACACCTGTTTTGGCTCTGGTGGTGCCACAACAAAGCAAGTGAATGAATTCAATGAAAAGATTAACTCTGAAATTGATCAACAAGATTTATCAATTTTCAGTGCTACAATGCTGTTGTTTTATAACAAAATGTTTTCTATAAACTACTTTTTTGTTCCTTACGCTAAGTTTCATTTTTTTTTGTTGCTATATTTTGACTAACTACATAATTGTAATGGCTTCCATCACTATTTTTCATTTTGATTTTCACTATATGTAATAATTACACAATCTCTCTGGTAACATTTTACTCTACAAAACAATTATACCATTCCTTTCATTGTCAGATAACAAAACTAATATTTCAAATGCTGTTTTAGGCTTTCACTTAAGAAATGATAATTTAATTTGTATTTACAGTAAATAAATTATAACTAAACGAAAGCCAATTTGCAGTACAGGTTTCAATCATTGTGTATAGATCACATTTTTACCTCATGTGATCCCTACAATAAGTGTCAGAACACTGACACTTTCTAGTTCTATACCTGATGCACTGTGGCATGGCATTCTTTAGTAAGCCACCTGACTCAGTGTGGTTCATTATAAATACCAGGAAAAAAAACCCTAACTTCCTTTGGCCACATTTGGCATGACTGGAAGCATACTAATAAAAATGTCTGACAGAGATTTAAGAGGTGAAAGGGTAGGTGTCGCAAACATGATTTAAAGCTGAGAGAAGTAACAAAGTAAGTTGCACTAGTTAGAAATATTTTTAAACATGAGGTCATGAACAGGAGATGATTAGAAGATATCAAGACTACTCTACTGATAACCATGGACGGGAGAAACACTTGATTCATGCCTCAAGAGAATGAAGGGCTTGGGGACAAGGATAAGTGAACTTGGTTCAAAACTGAGGTAAATATGTCCCCAAAGGAAGCACTAGGATAATAAAAGATGGTTTTCAGCTCAGATAGATAGATAGATAGATAGATAGAGAGAGAGAGAGAGAGAGAGAGAGAGAGAGAGAGAGGAAAGGGGGGGTTGAATGAAATACATTAATAAACCTTGAACACTGTCAAACCTCAATTGTTAATAGGCATTTGCTTCATATTCTATATCTACTTTTATCTTAAAATGCAGGTAATACATGTTACATTTGTAGCATCATTCTGGAAGCTGCTACTCAGTAACAGAATTCAGGTTTGGGGGACCTTCAAATCACTAGCAGGGAATGGGTTGGTGCAGCCAGTCCACTTGCTATTGGCAGTAATTGACCTTACTTAACCAGATCCTGTAAAAATATCACAGCAAAGATCTAGCAGCTTATTTAATTGACAATGCTGCTTTGTCACCATTCTGTATTCATCAGTATACTCATTTCCATGTGTCAAAAGCAAGCCACAAATTTGCACCCCTGTCTTACAGTTGCCGCTGAAAATTAGTATTTCTTAATTTTAGCTATAGTGGCTACAGTTGGCACCATACTGATCTAAATTTATAAAATATCAAGTGAAATTTGCATATATTCCCCAGTCAGACTTTCCATAAGAAAAATATGCCACCATTGCATGTAAGGTATTTCTATCTTGTCTCATCAGTCAGTTCATAAAACTGGTTGTTTTGTTTTACATACATAGTAATGAGACACTATATAAATAACTAAAATATCAGCAAGAAAAATTTGATGTAGTTGTTCAACATCATCAAGTGTCACAAACTAAAATACCTTGGCCACTTCATGAGGAATCAAAAAAAATATGGGCTGTTTCAATGTATCCTGCAAGGAAAAATCGAGGGAAAGATACCTCTGGGATGGAGAAGAATTTCCTGGCTGAACTATCTTAGATCTTGGTTTAATATTAGCTCTGAAGAACTGTTTCCATTGCAACTGATAAAGACAGAATAGCCATGATGATCGCCAATGTCTGAAGCAGACAGGCAGGCAGGCTAAGAAAAGAAGTAGTAGTAGTTGTTGTTCCAACACCTCATGAAGTTGAACTGAACTACATGATAACACTGTATGGAAGCTGACTAAGGCCGGCTCCTCACAGAGCACTTTACAGTGCTGCCCAGTGGGTTGCAAGCAGTGCTTGCATTTTGCTGCCTACCACGAGTGGTGCTCCAAATGATGTTAGTGGCACTGCAAGCTCTGCTCAACTTGTGTAGAGTACTGAGCAACAAGTGGAGTATATTTCATTAAATGTTCAACAAGATTTGCCAGAAATTACAGGTGAGACTTGCTGCCTTCTGCAAAATTTCATTAGGGAAAGAGATGAGTATAAATTTGAGGACCACTATGTTTTACTAGACTAGCGGGTGAGACACCAGTAGACAGTTCTCTACCTGGAAGTGCTGCTAAATGCATCTGAACAGAATTTACTGTTTACTTCATGAATGAAGGGGCATGGAAATGTCTTACAGGTACATCAAATTTGAATTCGTGATTAATGTGCAGCTGGAATATTTGCTTGAAGAACTTTGTATGCACTGAATTTGTGAAGTATTTTAGCTACTGCAGTATTTCCTGTATTACTGATATTTACTGAAAATAAACATTACTTTACTTACTGATTAACTTTTTCTCTTTTGTGGACATGCAAGTGAAATTTGTTTTGAATTTCTCTACGATGGACTACCACACATTCTTCATTGTGGTCTCATTGCTGTAATTGTCATGGTTCAGAGCACACCTAGCAAACCATTTTCCAATGTCAGTGGCAAAATCTCTGTATTGATGTGATCTTTTTTCCAATGCCTTTGTCTAAGACAGTGTAAATGAATCAGTTCCTCTTTGCAACAGCTGCTGTGCTGGAGATATACGCTGTAGCAGCACTGTCCTCGTGTTTTTGAAATAGTGCTGTGGCACAGTCAGAAAACTACCATTATGTTCCTTGCACAGTCTAGAGCAGAGCCACTTTCGGTGTGGTCACCACTCACAATGAATCAGACCACTGAGATGGCCAGTAGTGCCACCATTCAGTGACTGTGGCTGCAGTTGAAACCACTCGTATACCTGCAGCACTCACCTTTGGCAGCACTGCTAAGTCTCAAAAGGATCTAAAACACTGAGGTGACAAAGGTCTGTACACAAGGTATAAAAAGGCAGTGAATTGGAGGAGCTCAGGTGATTAACATGAAAAGGTTTCCGATCTGATTGTGGTCACGCAATGGAAATTAACAGACTTGGAATGCAGATTGGTAGTTGCAGTTAGATGCATGGAACATTCCATTTTGGAAAGTGTTAGACAATTCAATATTAATAGATCCACAGTCTCAAGAGTGTGCTGAGAACACCAAATTTCAGGCATTACCTCTCACCACGGACAACACAGTGGCCTAAGGCCTTCACGTAACGACTGAGAGCATCGGCAGTTTTATAGAGTTGTCAGTGCTAATAGACAAGCAACACGGTGTGAAACAACCACAGAAATCAATGTGCAATGTATGGCAAAAGTATCTGTTAGAACTGTGCGGTGGGATTTGGCGTTAATGGGCTATGGCACCAGGCAACTGATGTGAGTGCTTTTGCTGACAGTAGCACCTCTCCTGGGCTTGTGACTGTAGACCACTAGAAAACTGCGGGCTGGGCATATGAGTTCCAATTTCAGTTGGTAAGAGCTGATGGTAGAGTTAGTGTGTGGCACAGACCCCATAATGCCGAGGATCCAAGTTGTGAACGGGCCACTGCGAAAGCTTGTGGTGGCTTCATAATGGTGTGGGCTGTGTTTACGTGGAATGGACTGGGTCCTCTGGTCCAACTAAACCTATCATTGACTGGAAATGCTGATGTTTGGCCACTTGGAGATCATTTGCAACCATTCTTGGACTTCACGCCTCCAAACATGTCACCAGGCCACAATTGTTCACGATCGGTTTGAAAAACATTCCGGTCAGTTCGAGCGAATGACTCAGCTACACAGATCACCCAACACGAATCCCATAGAACATTTGTGGGATGTAATTGAGAGGTCAGTTGGTGCACAAAATCCTGGAACGGAAACACTTTCACAACTATGGTTGGCTATAGAGGCAGCACAGTTCAATATTTCTGCAGGGGACTTCTAACAACTTTCCTCTTCAGATTGCTGTGCAATGCTGGGCAAAAGGAGGTCCGAAATGATATTAGGAGCTATCCCATGACTTTCGTTGCTGAGCACTTTGCCCAAGCCTCTGCGTCAGAAAATTGCCCCCCAGCCATTTGCACACTCAAACGACGGCTGGAAGGGAACGTCCTCTCGTTCACTACACTCTGCAGTGAATCCTATAATGCCCCATTTACAGAGTGGGAGCTCCTCAGTGCCCTTGCACATTGCCCCGACACAGCTCCTGGGCCTGATTGCATCCACAGCCAGTTGATTAAACATCTCTCATCTGACTACAAGTGACATCTTCTCATCATATTCAACCGGCTCTGGTGCGATGGCGTCTTTCCATTTCAATGGCGGGAGAGCACCATCATTCCGGTGCTGAAACCCATTAAAAACTCTCTTGATGTGGGTAGCTATCAGCCCATCAGCCTCACCAACGTTCTGTGTAAGCTGCTGGAACATATGGTATGTCGGCGGTTGGGTTGGGTCCTGGAGTCATGTGGCTTGCTGGCTCCGTGTCGGGGCAGCTTCCGCCTGGGTCCCTCTACCACTGATAATCTTCTGTCCATCGAGTCTGCCATCTGAACAGCCTTTTCCAGATGGCAACACATGATTGCCATCTTTTTTGACTTACGTAAAGCATATGACATGAGTTGGCGACATCATATTCTTGCCACATTGTATGAGTGGCGTCTCTGGGGACCGCTCCCGATTTTTATCCAAAACTTCCTGTCACTTTGTACTTTTGTGTCCAAGTTGGTGACTCCCATAGTTCCATCCATATCCAGGAGAATGGAGTCCCGCAGGGCTCTGCATTGAGTCTCTCTATTTTTAGTGGCCATTAACGGCCTTGCAGCAGCTGTCGGGCCCTCCGGTTCACCTTCTCTGTATGCAGACGGCTTGTGCATTTCGTAGTGCTGCTCCAGTACTGTTGTTGCTGAGCGGTACCTCCAGGAAGCCATTAACAAGGTGCAGTCATGGGCTCTATTCCATGGCTTCCAGTTTTCAACCGCAAAGTCGTGTGTCATGTGCTTCTGTCAGCATTGTACCATTCATCCGGAACCCGCACTTTACCTTAATGTTGATCCACTCACTGTAGTGGAGACATATCAATTCCTAGGACTGGTTTTTGATGCTCGATTGACTTGGCTCTCTCATCTTAGTCAGCTTAAGCAGAAGTGCTGGTAGCACCTCAATGCCCTCCATTGCCTGAGCAACACCAATTGGGGTGCAGATCGCTGTACGCTGCTGCTGCTCTACAGAGCCCTTGTCCAATCCCGAATTGACTATGGGAGTGTGGTTTATGGTTCAGCAGCACCTTCAGCATTGCATTTACTCGATCCTGTGCACCACTGAGGGGTTCGATTAGTGACAGGTACTTTTAGGACAAGTCCGGTGACCAGTGTACTGGTGGAGGCTGGTGTCCCTCCACTGCAGATCAGACGTGCACACCTGCTCACCAGTTACACAGCACATATTCATCTGATCTGGGCTAACAATTGCGGTACGCGTGCGGTCCCTTCTCTCCGAACTGGTGTCCTCCCTTTACCACCTCTCCTTGTGGTCCATTCACGTACGCCTCCGTGGTGTACACCTCGGCCGCAGCTTTGTCTGGACCTTTAGCATGGCCCTACAGACTCCGTTAACCCCGTTGCCCTCCGCTGTCATTTCCTTTCGATTCTTGATGTGTTCTGGGGCTCTGAAGCAGTTTACAGAGACTGCTCAATGGCTGATGGTCACATAGGCTTTGCATACGTTCATGGAGGACATATTGAGCAGCACTCCTTGCCAGTTGGCTGCAGTGTTTTCACTGCAGAGCTGGCGGTCGTATCTCGTGCTCTTGAGTACATCCGCTCATGCCGTGGCGAGTCATTTCCCCTGTGTACTGACTCATTGAGCAGCCTACAAGCTATCGACCAGTGCTACCCTTGCCACCATCTGGTGGTGTCCATTCAGGAGTCCATCTATGCCCTGGAACATTCTTGCCGTTCCGTGGTGTTTGTGTGGACCCCAGGACACGTCGGAATCCCCGGCAACAAATTTGCCGACAGGCTGGCCAAACAGGTGATGCAGAAACTGCTTCTGGAGATAAGCATCTCCAAAGCTGACCTGCATTCTGTTTTACACCACGGGGTTTTCTGGCTTTGGGATGGCATAACAGCACGCACAACAAATTGTGTGTCATTAAGGAGACTATGAATGTATGTAAGTCTTCCATGCAGGCCCCTCGCAGGGAATCGGTTGTTCTCTGCTGGCTCTGCATTGGCCATATGTGGCTAACACATGGTTACCTACTCCGTCATATGGGCCCACCACCGTGTTGCTGTGGCTCCCAAATGACAGTCGTCCACCTCTTGCTGGACTGCCCACTTTTAGCCGGTCTCCGGCATATGTTTAACTTTCCCAGCACCCTGCCTTCAGTGTTGGGTGACAATGCCTCCACAGCAGCTTTAGTTTTACATTTTATCTGTGAGAGTGGGTTTTATACTTCTATGCAGCTTCTAGCACACCTTCTTACCTCCTCGATGTGTGGTCCATAGGTAAAGTGTTGATCAGGTTGACACCCCAGGAACTGGCGGCATTTTGTTTTTCTTCAATTTTTTTATTACACACACACACACACACACACACACACACACAGTGAAACCCCCTTTAACACTTTTCAAGGGACTTCAAAAAATTGGTGTAAAATGCCGGGCAATGTAAAATTTGGGAAATAACATGTTAAGCTGTAAAAGATATGTACACCATACCCCATTACATTTTCGCACTTTGTGTGATATATGTACATAACAGGCATCGAAAGACTTGTCAAGGACTTGTTTATTATCTAATGAAAACTGCTGCTGTAACTGAAACTGATAACTGTCTGGGAAGTAGGAACATGTTTCATAATCAATGTTCCTGAAAGCCTGCAGCTGTCATTCATTATTTAAATAATGAAATACTGCACAAGGTATGTATTTTTTCACTCTTAGCACAATGTGTTTTGAGAATTTTTTCGTATTGTCAGGTGCAAATATGTTCATAAGTATTTTGTGTGGTGTTTGAATATTTGTCATTCTGCTTCTCTTGCACCATAGGCGTCTTTTGGAGGTTATCAGGTACCTCATTTATGTGGAAACCCCCCCCCCCCCCCCCACACACACACACACATTGTTTGTTTATCTAACATCACAACAAATACATGCACTTAACAATGAGAATAAATTCTCCTAATACGTTTTGCTTAGTATGGAAAAACATGTAACTGGCACTGTTTAAACCAAATACATTTGAGCAATACAAAGTGAATGACTGTTTCAACTAGTGCTACAAGTGGTCAACCACCGAAACATGCTACATATGGTTCGACAATGATGTCACGATGATCACAACAATCACAAAACTGCATTTGCACAGTAGACAGTTTGGAACTGGTTGTGATTGGTCATAATATCTTTATTCAAATGAACTTAGGTACTCTCATCAGCCACCATGCCAAGTAGAGAGCTTGGCAGCGGCAGGAGATACGGCAGGAATTGTCCCAACTTTTACACATTTGTGAGTTCAAATACGTGGAGTAGAGTGCCCTGGTGTCAAGTAACGTAACTGTGTTATATTTGTAAACACTACTGCACGGCCAACAACATGCCAGTGTCATTTTTTTCCCCCACAAACATTTTTTTGTAATGTGTAAATCATGAGAAAGTTATAAATATTTAACGCAAAATCAAGTGCAAATTAACATTGTGAACATGAGAAATTTGACGGGAATGATGAAAAATGTTGTAAACGGCGGGAAAATGTTAACTCCAGGAACATAAAGCAGGGTTATACTGTATATATTCTGGGTGATAATTCAGTTTTCCTTCCAGGAAGATGTATGTGGACCTTAAGCATCACCATTAATTTTGTGTTTGTGCACTACATTTTAAGTATCTAGGATCTCTCCACATGTTTTATTGAGTTGATCTGTACTGGCAAGAGAACATCATTCACATAGGCCACAGTCACAAGATGGCTACTTCTTGCTGCAAGTTTTTGGCAGTGGCTGCGTTGTAATGTCCCAAAATACTGGCCTACACATGGAACCACGAAGGCACCCTCTCTGAGACACACATTTCAGGGGATTTGAGTTTTGTAGCTCTATCCTTGAAGTAGCTCTCCAAGCAACTCATAGCCAGCGATACTAAATTTATTAAAATTTCCGAGACTGTTACGCCGTGGCCAAATGGCTTTCCTTAGTAAACAAAATATTTCGTACCTGTAAACATCTTCGGTGGCGTAAGATGGAGTTTTGGAATAACTTCAATTATAGCAAAGCTATCACTAATTTGTTACTTCCTCAGAAATCGGCAAACCACTAATTAAAATGACAGTGCAGATTTGACTTAATTGTGTGTTTTTGTGTGTGTGTGTGTGTGTGTGTGTGTGTGTGTGTGTCATGGATAACCTTATTCTAAAAATTCTTAGCGCCCAAACTCGAGTAAGAATCTAGATGTTAAAATTTTGCATAATGATTGCCTTAGTAAATCAAAACAAAAAGTTCTTTTACAGAGAAATACCAACAGTCATTCTTTGCACATACCACCCGTAATTGTAGTAGGGAGAGGGTGTGGAAAATTATTCTACTGCATGGTGTACCATGCAACACTTGGTGTACAATGGCTTGTGGACTAAAATTGAAGATGTAATGGCTGCGTAAGAGCTTCTAACTTTCTGACGGTTTGTATCTGGATCTGAAATGATGAAACATTGTTCCCTTATTATGATGGAAGTTGCTCTCCTGATTCAGACCACAAAAAACCATATTCCATGTGTCACTTGCAATTTGCTAGAAACATGTCTTGTGATGGCAGTGTCCACGGTTCAGTCAAATGTAATTCCTCTTGCCTGCATTCTCTTAAAATAATTGGAACTGTGCTGCAGATTAACTAAAAATAAGCACGTATAGCACTTAGTTGCGGCTAGGGAAATGTATTGAATTTTAAGAAATATTTATGAGGAACTCCTTGGGTGCAAAGTTGCAAGTTCAGTCTTTAGTAAGGTTCATTTGAAAGTGTTGTGTTACCAGTTATGACATGAAAAATATATGCTGCTAATGACTCAACAAGTGCATTAGGAGGGCGGCAGAAAATGAGTGTCTGGGAGGAGCAGAGATCAATGTTCTGTGGGATGTATATATTACACTTCACAAAATGGACATCTTTGACAGTCAAGAAATGTTCAAAACAAACCATTAACTTCCATTATGAATATCAAATGAAAAATGGCACTCCACAGTGATAACAAAGGTTCACACCATCGAGATCAAAGGCAAGCTCCTTGGGAGTTACAAACAGTGCAGGATGTTAAACTGTTTCCACACTTAAAGAATGCATATAGAATCATATTGGTATAACAGGATGATGAGAACTGGTGGAATGTGATGATATTCAAGTGAAAGGGAAACAGTCTGTTGTGGAGCTTTTCATGAAACTGACTATCCTTTAAGGCATAGCTGCAGATAATGCGAGAACATGTTTTATAGGCATGGAAAAACAAACATCCAGAGGCTGAATTTGTCCAGTGCTTCCAGGTGGTGTGAATTGCAATGTCACACATTTGTCAGGAGAGATAGTTTGCTCTAAGAATATGATTTTTATATGCAGACCAAGAATCAAGCAAAAGCAAGTAATTTTGGCCAGCTATTGACCAAAAGCAGTGCTCTTACGATGGTTGTAGTTCTCTTACGCTCATTTTCCCACTCTTGTTTGGTGTGACATAAATGTTCCCTACTGCCCTAGCATGACCATGCGCACGAGGAAGAATCAGAGGGACAGAGCACCTCCAACTTATCACAGAATGATAAATAACTTTGCAGCCAATTGACCACCCAGATTAACAATTGGCATAATTGTGTACGAATGTGTTAGTTGATTTTGATACAGCTCTCTTGGTACTTGTAATTTCCAGAATTCCTTATATATGCATTTCCTTTTCAACTCCTGATTGGTTGTAGTTGAATACAAATTCCTTACTGAATGATGGGATAAGTTTATCTCCTCTACAAATTTACAGGCCAGTTCCACAGTTTGTATGTGCATTGTTAAGTTGATGCTTTGTTTGAAATTTTGCTATCTTAAATGTTCCATTTCGATAGCACTGTTTGAAGTTATGTAACCATCCACTGGTTCTCTTGAAATCACTGTAATGTATGTTGCATGCAATTTGATGTGTGTAATGTAGTAGGTAACCACCATGCACATCCTGTAAGTGCATACTGTCCTCTTGAATATCCATAGTTTTTTGTATGCACTGCAGGATTGTATTGCTGCAGATGTATTCAAAAGCTGTTCTCTGTCTGTCTGTCTGTCTGTCCATGGCTCAACACCTATTTCAATATCGATTTCACTTGTTAAGCATGTATTGCACTCCTCATGTACAGTGTATATGATGCCACACATTTCACTGACTCATCCTGCAGAAATGCTCATATTTCATCTTCCACTTCTTTCTCACTCCATGAGATTCCTTGGGTTCCTTTCTGGTGAATGTCAACTGCAGTAACCATTGCTGTAGATATAATACAAAGTTTGTTTATCATTGCCATTGCTGTGCTTTGTATCAACACAACTAGCACTGTTGTGAGTTATTCATTGACTAAATAGTTCAGTTACACTCTGTAGTGTAGTGCTGTGATCATCACTGGATACTTCCAGTCCCGCCCCCTATTATTGCCACTAGTAGCCAATGTTGTGGGTGTATGGTAGACAGTTGTGTGGGGCATCAAGTGCTATAAATGTCACTGGCCTTTTGTGAACTCGCACTCAAGGGGTACCTCGTTAGAAAATCATCAAATGTCTGCTGTTAATGGGTCATAATTTGGAACTCCAAACAGAAAATTTGACTAGTAGCTCATGTAATGTTGTGTTGTCTTAGTCTGTGATATATCTTCATAAACTTTATACAGACTGGTTAAATAACTGGTATATCTATTGTTTCAAACGTTTAGAACTGACAAACACATGATAAGTTCATAATTAGTATTAGTACTCTTGTAAAGTTATAATTAGAAATTTATTTCACAGAACATGTTTGACAGTAAGTTTCACAACAATCAAGAAAAATCTGACAGTTTTGCTTTCTTATACTATTTCTTCCTATACAATATTTTTTAAAATATTGAATTTGAATGATTGCTTTCAACAAATATAAATACCTACTAATGTGTTTAATATAATGGAAGAATTATTTTAATTACTAACACTTACAAAGGTTTCAATGTAAAAGTTATATTATTTGTTACAGCCAACTATACAGTAAACCATGTTAAAGATTCTTACTGAACAATCTACGATTTGAATAATTGGTCACATCATTACGCATTATTTTTCTAGATCTTTCTATTTGATGATTTTATGTATTTCCTACAAAAACGGCATTATGAAAGCAAATTATCATCTTCTTGGATCTGAAATCATTATTTTTATGGAATGAAGATAGATATACATGAAATTCCAGATTACCCCGTTTCGTAATTTTGTGAGTGAAATAGATAACCAACTTTGTTATTTACAAGATTTTGAGTTATTCAATATAGTGTTAGTTAACAGTTTAAAAGATGAGAAAGGAATAAAGAAACTTGTAAGTATGCAATAACACACTAAAAATACAAAATGTCACGTAATTCGCAAACTCCTGTGAAAAATATAAGGATATTATATTACAATAGAACAACAAAGCATCATATAGAAAAGCTAAAACCAGTAACAGACAACTCTTTGGACTAATATTTGTGAGGTATCTCTTAGATATACTTGTTCTATTCTATCTATGAGCTATGTTCTAAAACTGAGTTGTCCTGCTTACCAGTGGGCGGCTGCCCAATCCAGCAGACCTGCTACTGAAAGAAGACATGGTGAAGATTAAGAGATGTATATATTCTCTACAGAGAAATGGTTTGCCACCTGTAACGACGCACAATGTAGCTGACGACTGGAACGATCCTGTTCTGAATGCTGTCAGAAGGTGCCAGTTGTTCAACACGAGTAACGATCGTGTCAAGGTAAATGTTTGCTGCCATGTAATACAAAATACTCCTCTCAGACACTCTGGATTATTAGTGTTTGCAATGTTGCTTCTTAACTTATTCAGTTGTTCAGCTTTCCACTGCCTGCTGCTTTCCAGAGCCATATAATACACAATGTGAGGCTATTGCTGAGGCCCAACTGTTCCCCGTGTGCACACATGTGCACTAGGGTGTCCCAAGATATAATGGGGATTTTTTTTCATGAAATTGAAAATGCATTCCCTCTGTTTGTTTCTATTTGACCTTAATAACTCACATACTACATATTATTACAATTAAATTATTATAACATGTACCGACTTGATGCTAAACATGAGAATTGAAAACTTTTCCTGTTTCGGAATGTAGGGATTCTGGAACTTAATGACTGTTTGGTAAACAAAACACCAAATTGCCCAAATCATGTTTATTCACTATTTAACATGTAAAAACATTAGTCTCTAAATTTTTATTTCGAAGTTTGTTTTCTACAGTCAGGATAAATCTTTCAGTGTTCTTGTACGCAACGTAACAAAATTTGTTTTTGTTTCTCCTGAATCAAGATTAAACCAAGTCTTGCATCAACTTGACCGCTCTTTCAGGTGTGTCATTCACTGCTCTCAGTGCTGAAACCTTCTTCCTGGTTTCTTGAAAGGAAGCATTGTTTGACCACATGGCAGGACATTTGTGGAGAAAACTGTTATCAGTTTTAAGGCGATAGAACAATGACTTGCTTCTGACTGAAATAAAGTCGTAGATGTTTTTCTCTGTAATTAAGAGAGAGCTAACCAGTTAACAAAATTGTGATGTAAACGGAGAACTAAAGAAACAGTGTCTCTATTATTTTATTTAACTCACCATACAATGGACCACAAAGTTCTTTCTTCGAAGGGATGTAACGGTTAGCATGAGCTGATAAGTTATCTTTGGTTAAATTTTCAACCATTCTTACTTTTGTTTCTAGATCCACATCATCATCAAACAGTGAAAAGTCAGAAACTTCATCAGTCAAATACCATATATGCTGGCTTATCTTCTGTAGAGCTGCTTTTGAGACGTCTTTATCTAATTTTTTGTGTGCCTTCATTGACTTCAAAAAGCACAAATCTTGGTAGGGTGCCTTTACTGCCAAAATACACTGAAGCCATGGCTTGACATAGGATGTCATGATGAACAGGCAAATGTCAAACAGTGCTACCTTCTCCTTGCTCAGAATTTTTAACTGACCACAAAGTAATGATATTTTTAGGGAATTTATAGCTCTCGCCATCCATCAAGCTTGGTATATGGCACCTGGAGGCCATATCTCGAATTTTCTGTCCATATCTCCACCTAAAAATATAACAGAAAGCTCTATCAACTCTCAGTTATCATCTCTGATTATTTCTTTTGTCAGATCAGTGTGGTAAAACTCAAGCAGATTGTCAATTTCTGAAACAGTTTGGTGCATTGTGACTTTTTCCTTTTAGCAGTGTATATTATCTGGATCTACACTTTTCCAGATATCTCTGAACTTTTTGAAAAGTGGAATATCAGAACTTGTTGTCACTGAACTGATTTTTACGTGGAACACGTTTTTTAACACTAGTTCATACATGTGGTGGCAGCAAGGAAAATGAATGACACTTCTGTTAAGTTTTTGCTCAAGTAGCACACAGACACCATTGATATAACCTGTATTTGAAGCTGTAGTGTCACAACAAAGAGACTGCACTTGTACGAATTCTTTGGATCGAGGACTTACTTATAGGAAATTTATCAGTATTATATCCAAGTGCCTCAATGGTAGTTTCAAGAATATACACTGAATCTCTCACACTCAACTGACACCTATCTAGTGCTGCTACTAATTTTGGGAGTACTGAAATTTTTCCGCATAGTTGTTTTACTGGTTTCAGATTTTATGTTCTCAATCACAGTTGGGAAACTTCCTTGCGAACACATCTCATTTTCATTACAGTCTGAAGATGAGTCATTTTGTAATGCTCCATAAGATGCTGTTGAAGAATCTGATGTGGAAAGATATTTAGCATGTCAGTTTTCTTCCTCAATAGTTCTTATGCACGACCTTTCCTCTTTATTAGCCAGTTTCTCGTCCACTCCAGCTAAGTGGCCAGGCCAATCTGGCTCTCTCTGTCACTGTAAAAAGATTTTATCTTCATCTATTTTCATTAACTGAAGGGCATTGGCGTGTGCAACTCCCTCCAAACTTGATATAGGTTCACTAATTCCTTCACACAATTAGGTACAGATTTGGTAGGTATACACACCTTTTCCCAGAAGATCATACATTCCCGAATAGTGAGATTTGCACTTTCACTGACAGTTAAATTCATTTCCCAGATATTATAAAATAAAACTGCTACAACTTGACATCTTGGGTTGTCGGGTGTTCTGCCGGATATCAGCGTCGTACTTGCACGATATTTCAGTCACGTAGCTTGTAACCTTCATCAGGTGCGACCTGAGACTGCTCCTCAAGTGGACCTGGTCCAGTATTTATGCCTATGGCCTTCCCCCTCCACCAACTGCTGCAGGCGCTTCCTCTGTGGTCCGCGCCCATTTCCTGCGACCTGCTGGTGGAGGGGGAAGGCCATAGGCATAAATACTGGACGAGGTCCACTCGAGGAGCAGTCTCAGGTCGCACCTGATGAAGGTTACTAGCTACGTGACCCAAAATATCGTGCAAGTATGACGCTGATATCCGGCAGAACACCCGACAACCCAAGATGTCATTAGATCGCCGGGAAAGCCTGAAGAGTTACTGCTAGAACTTGTCCGTTAGATGGCAGTTTTGAACCTTTTATCTGATATTTTATCAGACCTATTAAAAATATATGCGTTTTAGAACTACTAAGTAATTCCACTGACATTTTCACTTGCTGACGACAATTTAGACTAACAATGTTAGAGACACACAAACACGAGGGCACGTGCCTTCGCCTTTCTTACCAAGCACAGCCAACCTGACATGTTTCAATGCAAGTCAGCACGGGCTGCCAAGATCCTAAGGTTCTGAAATTTTACATATTGTTGTTTTGGCATCATACAAATAAATTAAGAGGGTATGCGAAATAAATTAAGAGGGTATGCACTCAAATAAAAGCTACATTGAATTTTTGGAACACCCTAATGTGCACCTATCCATATGACCCAATTACTCTGAAATATTTGTTTATTGCTCTCTCTCTCTGTTTTAATTTTTACTTTTTTGTCTCTACAATACTGGATGCACCACATGTAATAATGTAACGTATTTACTAGAAATGAAGGGAATAATTGAATCTTGGAATAAATGAAGTTTATTGAAATAAATTGTTAATGAGGCAGGTGAAGATTGCAGTCAAAGTGAAATTCAGTAGTGTGGACATGCATACATGCATGCACACGTGGAGGGGGGGGGGGGGGGGGGGGGAGGAGGTTGAGAGAGAGAGAGAGAGAGAGAGAGAGAGAGAGAGAGAGAGTAGTGTCACTAATATATGATGCTAAACAGTGGTTAAAATGTGTATCAATATGAAACCTGGTCATAACTATAGATGAACATTATAAAAGTACAGAGTGTTATATACTCCACCCAAAAAATGTACTATGTACTCTTACATAAGTCTGGTATTGGGATATTTCATTGTCAGAGTTCCTATCAATCCAGTAGCATCTCAATATCTTGATTATTTGTCTGTTATTGCTTTTACACACAGTGCAAGGAATTTATTTATTTATTTATTTATTTGTGATACTGATTTCAACTATTGCCTTTCTAAATGCTAGTGTGTTGTTTAGGTAGCATTTAAAGTTTGATCTTGCAGTTTTGTCTGGTAGACAGGTATAAGATCTACCAATCATGGGCAATTTTGCAATGATATAGTTCAAGTGATTTTATTGCACCAACTGACAGAAACTGAGGAGGAGGCATTGTAATAAGAAATATAGCTAGTGACACTTCATAAAAATCACTGTCGAATCCATGAGTGGAATGTAACAAATTAGTGTGAAAATGGGACCCACTCTGTGGTCTGTAACTGCACTTAACAAGGTTATTAAATAAATATGCCAGTTAGATAGTATTTGTAATAAATGTGGAAGAGCATGGAATATACTGTATTTATCCACCTGTATGATTACATTTTTACCAAATTTATCATTCGAAAAATACAAGCTTGTGTTACATTCAGAGGTAAAGTTTTGGTTGCTGAGGCCAATGTGTTTTTACATTGTGTAATACATTAATAAAGGGACTGTGTAACATTTTCAGATGATGCCTTGGTTGTTGTGGTCATACGCAGATTTGACCATTTTATAAGTATAGAAAAGAAGGTGGAGGGTGGGGGCGTGGGAGAGGGGGGGGGGGGGGGGGGGGGAGAAATGGCACCAGATCAACCAAATGTGTACAGGATAGAACAAGAGTGGGCAGCAAATTCCTTTGTGGTGCCAGTCATGAGGGTGCATTCCACATACCTTGCATTTTATAACCTCTACCATGTTTAAATTGCAGTTTGCCAGAATCTAAATTTAGTTAGAACTGAACTGACTTTACAAGTGGACAAATACTAATCAGTAGTACATGTTTCTATAGGAGATGTTGTTTCTAATGTAGACCTATTCACATAGACTCTTGAGGGCACTCACATCTCTTTTGTGATTACATACTTGGTGACCAAGGGCCCTCAGTCTTTGCAGAACTACTTCCCTTTACATGCTACAAGTCTATCATTGTACTATTATCTTTTCCTCTCTACCTTTCCAGTGGACAACCTTCTTGATGCCAATTATGCTTGGATCTGGTTTGGGTTTCGGACATTTATTTACTTATCTTCCAGCCTTCAACAGCTTTTCATTATTATTTATGTTATCCGCTTGTTGAATTTGACTTGCCATTTCTTTTCTAAATTTTACAGATGTGCAGATCATGCAGGGAAGGTTGCCCAGTGCGATGTATATTTCAACTTTGTGCTTTTCTTCATTTGCACCATTCTCTCTTGCAATAGTACTACCCTGAAAACTCAGAACTGTAACCATTTACCGGGTGATCAAAAATTCAGTGTAAATTTGAAAACTTAATAAACCACGGAATAATGTAGACAGAGAGGTAAAAATTGACACACATGCTTGGAATGACAAGGGGTTTTATTAGAACAAAAAAAAGTTCACAAAATGTCTACATATGGCGCTGGACAGCAAAACGTCTGTGACTGCGCATGACAATCGTGTATAAAAGGAGCTGTAATGAGAGAGAGAGAATCAGATGCGCCAGCTGTCACAACATGTTGACGTTATCTGAAAAGGCGCTTTTAGTGAAGCTGTATTATCAGAATGGAGAATGTGCTAGTTCAGCGTTACGATCCTATCGCCATAGGAAGGGGATTTGAGCGGGTAAAGGTCCATTGACAAATGCAGCTGTGGCGAGAATGATTTCGAAGTTAGAAGCCACGGGTTGTTCAGACAATAGACCCCGTAGTGGCTGACAGAGCACAAGGCATAATGCTGCTGAGAGAGTTCAGGAAGAAATTGAGACTGTAGCGGGTTCGTCTATGCACGGGGAAGTCAGCGCTCGTGCAGTCACACGTCACACCGGCATTCCATACACTACTGTTTGGTTGGAACTTTGGCGTACCCTCCGATGCTATCCGTACAAAATCCATCGGCATCATGAACTGTTTACCTGGCGATTTAGTGAAGCAGAGGGCATTTGCGGCGTGGGCGTTTCAAAAGGTGGCGGAAGATGACGATTGGTTGAGTAACGTGTTGTGGACCGACGAAGCTCATTTCACACTCCGAGGGTCTGTCAACGCCCACAACTGCAGAATTTGGGCTACTGAAAATCCTAGAACTGTCTTGGAAACGCCATTGCACGACGAGAAAGTCACGGTATGGGTTGGATTTTCCGCATCTACCATTACCGGGCCTTTTTTCTTTGAGGAAATGCGTGATTCTGGTGTTGTAACTGCTACCGTGATGGGTGAAAGGTATGCCAATAAGTTACAGAATCGCATCATCCCTAGCCTGGCTGATAAACACCTGCTGGAAAGTACGATGTTTATGCAGGATGGCGCTCCACCCCATATTGCTAGATGTGTGAAAGATTTCTTGCTCTCGTCGTTTGGTGATGATCGTGTGCTCAATCCGTGCGATTATTGGCTTTTGAGTTACCTGAAGTCGCAAGTGTATCGTGATCGACCGACATCTCTAGGGATGCTGAAAGTCAACATCCAACGCCAATGCCTCACCATAACTCTGGACATGCTTTACAGTGCTGTTCACAACATTATTCCTCGACTACAGCTATTGTTGAGGAATGATGGTGGACATATTGAGTATTTCCTGTAAAGAACATCATCTTTGCTTTGTCTTACTTTGTTATGCTAATTATTGCTATTCTGATCAGATTAAGCGCCATCTGTCGGACATTTTTAAACTTTCATATTTTTTTTGTTCTAATAAAACCCCATGTCATTACAAGCGTATGTGTCAATTTGTACCTCTCTATCTACATTATCCTGTGATTTATTCAGTTTTCAAATTTATACTTTCTACATCTGGCCGTCGGGTTTGTCCAACTGCACCTGCTCCCCTGGTGGTAGGGGACTCTCCTCCTATTGCTTCCTCCCTCTCACCCCTTTTTGGGAGTGTTGACTCCCTATTAGGTGGGGCGTCAGTCCCCAACCCCCAGCTGGAGAAGCAATGCCCTCCTCAGGTGCCCCTTATCAGGAAGGAGTTGCACAGAACACTCCCTCCCCAGGAATTTGCTGACCTGAAACTGGATGCCATCTGGTGGCTGAAGGAGCCACAAGTTGTAGGTTGTAAGTCTTCGCATACCTCCAGTGTCCCAGAATCTGGGGCAGGACCGACCACTGTAGAAGTCTAAATCTTCTAAAGACAAGAAGATAAAAAGGAGTCCTCCAAAAAAATGAGAGATTGTGATGTCCCTCATGCAACCTCTTCTGGCAAGACAGCGTTCCTGGTGGCCCCTGTGGCCCTGAACCTTCCACACACCCTGCTTTGGAACAAATGTGTATTGATAGGGTACCTTCACAACCAGTGGCAGCAGGTGGCAGTAAAGCATGACCTGCCTTTTTGGTACCTTTATATCTCCACAAGATACTGACTGTGTGATCCTACAGTGGAACTGTAGCATCTGTTTGTCACTTGGCTGAGCTCTGATATCTTTTGCGCGCTTACCATTTTTTTGCATTCACCCTCCAGAAAACTTGTTTCCCAGCCAAGTGATCCCCATCCTCCATGGCTATTGTGATTATGTTAAGAATTACACTGACTATGAAAGAGCATTGGGTGGTGTTTGCCCATATGTTCTGGCTTCTGTTTGAACATGCTGAACATGCTTGTAGACATCTATCTTTGCTTCTTGAGTACTGATGTTCCCACACACTTCAGTGTGGCATATAGGTCTTATTTGGCTATTGACCTTGCCGTTTGCAGCCTAGGTCTTTTCTCATCCATCCACAACTACCTGTGCAACAGTAGTCATTTTGACCCTCCCTTGGTGTCACTTCCCTGGGTGTCCACCCAAATGGGCTCTCTCCAAAGCTGATTGGGATGCTGTCATCACTGCCATCACCCCTGGCACCTAGCAGTGTGGAGGTATCAGTGCGGCTCTTCGGAGCAGGGCTGCAGCAATTCTATCGGCAGCTGATTCAGCGATCACCCATTCCTCGGCATCACACCTTGGTGGACTCCTACAATTGCCATTAGAGATCACAGGTGGGCCATAAGACACAACTATTGATGGAGCACCTCACTGCCTTTAAGTGGCTCCATGCCCACTGCCATTCCTCATAAAATGATACGAAGAAGACTGCTGGGAGCGGTATGGTGCTACTGTTGGACTGTGTACCCCTCCTTCACAGTTTCAGGAAAAGATTCAATGCCTCTGTGGACACCAGTGCACCACTGTTGTAATGGTATCTCTGTGAATAGTCATGTCTACACTGGTACAGACGCTGCTGCTGGACACTTTTCTTTTCATTATGTTCGAGCCTCTGTGTCTGAGAATTACCAGCCTGCATTTAGTGTCCTGAGACAGCAGGTAGAGCAACTTCCTTTACCATTTACTGTATGTCACCTGGAAACATGGCACTGACAATGTCATCATTCACCGCTGTACTTTAAACCTAAGTTTAAGTACTATAATACAGACAGTTTAATCTTTAGAGCTGTCAGTCAACTTTAAACTGTATATTCTGATGGTGCTCTTGTTCGTTTGAAGAGTAAAACTTGGTCAAAAATACGAGGGTCCTCCACAGAGTAAGTTCTGTTTTTATTTCTATCCGTGGCAGTGCTATGATCGCAGTACCATGCATGTGTGGCAGCTACTCTGAATCAATGAGAAGACATGTACGCCATTTTTAGATCCCTGCTGCTGACGTGTGCTTTGTAGTGCTTCTTTATAATGTCAGCCGTAATTGAAAATGCTGCCGTTCATGAAATCATATCTATGATTCATTTTCTAAATACAAAGAAAGTTAAACCAAAGGAAATTCATTGGAAAATCTGCAAGGTTTACAGACAAATTGCTATGAGTGATTCAATGGTTAGAAGATGGGTCAGACTGTTCAATGATGGATATGATAAAGTGCATGATGAAGAACAAAGTGGATGCCCATTTATGGTTGCTGATGAACTGGTTCACACAGTTGAAGAGAAGACTAAGCACAACTGTAAGTTTACACTTAGTGCCCTTACTATGGAAGTTACGCAAATCTCACAATCACTAATTCATTAAATTGTTACTGAAAAACTGATATTTTGGAAACTTTGCTCACATTGGGGTACCCAAAATTCTTACTGAACAACACAAAAATAAACAATGGATGGACAGTGCACTTCAGTTTTTGATATGCTACAGTGAAGAAGGCGACAGTTTTCTTTCTCAGATGGTCATGTGAGATGAAACTTAGGTATCATACGACACCCCTGAAACAAAATGGCAATCAATGGAATGGAGGCACACTTCATCCCCAATGAAGGTTAAGCCTAAGCAAATCTTGACACCTTGAGAAGTCATGTGCACCATTTTTTTGGGACAGAAAAAGCATTCTGCTGATTGATTTCTTACCACGTGGTTACTGCAAGAGCATTAAGAAATTACGCCATGCAATACAGAAAAAGCGGCAAGGATTACTGTCAAAAGGTGTTTTTTTTTTTTTTTTTTTTTTTTTTTTTTTTTTTTTTTTTTTTTTTTTTTTTTTTTCCCCATGATAATGCCTGGCCTCACATGGCGAATGTGGCCAAACTCCTTGTATGGGAATTTCACTGGGATGCGTTTAATCATCCTCCGTACAACCTGGACCTTGTTTCTAGCGACTTTCATCTCTTCTTACACCTAAAATCTATCATTGGTGATCAACACTTCAAGGATGAAGACAGGCTGAAAGAACATGTTACCACATGGTTGAATACACAGACAGCAACCTTCTATGAAGAAGGCATACAAAAACTTGTGCCACACTATGACAAGTGCCTACAAAATTTCGGAAGCTATGTAGAGAAGTAGTCTAAAAGTTGTAGATTTTTTGTGCAATAAATATTTTTTCTGTATCTGTACATGTTTGTTTTATATAACCAAATGGAACTTACGTAGTGGATACACCTTGTAAATACGAAGTGTGACTTCTGGCTGTTTTCAAAAACTTAGTTTTAACAGTTGCTCCCCCTGCAGGCAATGCCTGCTCTTGATGAAGGA
Source organism: Schistocerca piceifrons (assembly GCF_021461385.2). Classification (NCBI taxonomy): domain Eukaryota; kingdom Metazoa; phylum Arthropoda; class Insecta; order Orthoptera; family Acrididae; genus Schistocerca; species Schistocerca piceifrons. The sequence continues at coordinate 456,553,016 of NC_060145.1, forward strand.
ACATTATTGCCAAGGAGAGTGACAGTGAGTAATGTTACAGGGTGTCAGTGTGGTTTACTGTTTGGAAAAGTGTAAAACTTATGTTTTGGAATTTTATAGCTTTTTACAGATAATTTTTATTTTGTTTTATATTATTCTTGTAATCCCCATTTCTGTGTAAAAATATTAAGGTTACTAGTCTTCAGTTATGACAACATTCTCTCTTGCCTCCTCAATTTCCTGATCCAAATACATCCCTTACTATCTAATATTTGTAAAATCTGCACAATGTTGTGAATAAGATTCCACTATTTTCATTTCATCATTTTGTCATATGAAGCCTATTTAAGCAGAAGTAAATATTGAGAGAAGCTGCAACTGTGTGACTAAGAGCATTGTGCTTCTTTGCAGATTGTTTTTCATCCAGAGTTTATGTCCTCCACCAATCCACTGTTCGGTCTCGATTATGAAGAGTTTGTGCGTGGTTGTCACCTTGGAGTGTTTCCGAGCTACTACGAGCCGTGGGGTTACACACCAGCAGAGTGTACAGTTATGGGAATACCATCTATTACCACAAATCTCTCAGGTAATGACATCATAATAAGTCTCACAATTTCTAAGTTATTAATAGTTTATTAATTTGTAATGGTAGTGGTGAGTATTTCTTAGTTTGAAGAGAGAGTAATTAAGTAGACCAGATTTAGGAAAAATTTATGTTGTGATCATGAGGATCATTACTGTAAACAATTTGACACATTGAATAATTATATATGTGTAGTTAATTTAACACGATTTTTGTAGCAGATGATGACTAACGCAATTTTCTTGCAATGTATACATGTGTGTGGACTAATGAAGACTTCGGGAAATGTGGCACAAAGATGATATTTGTACTACCACAAAGAATGTGTGGCCTTGTGCACGTTACTTGTTACTTTGTAATCCAGTTAGTATATATGTTCTGAAGAAATGTAATTCTAAAGCATTACTGGGCAAGTGAGGATGATGCATTGTATGTTGAAAATTATACATTGATTGATTGCAGAAAGCAAGTAGTAAATTGAGGAATATAGCTGATGAAGTATTCTGGGCAAAATGAGTGAGGGGATTAAACAATTACAACACCATATAAATTTCTTTCGAGGGTTTATGAAAAATTCTCATAAATGTGAGTGCCAACTCCTCTGTGTGTTCACTCTGTTTATTAGGTGATTATACCACCTTTATAAGAAATGGCAGTACATTCACGTCATCTAAGTTATGAAACACACAACTTTCCTGTTTGTTTATTTAGCTCTCCATGCCTTTGTGGTGACCATTCTTGCTACTGATGCCCAGTGAACACTGTTAAGTCTTTATGCGGGTCCCATCACTGGTGTTTGGGTGTTTTTGTCACCAGTAAATATAATCCCAACTGCTATGTATAACACTGTAATTTACGAATTTTATTCAGGCAGTGATTGATTAGAGAGCCTGTTGCTCAAATAAAGGAAATAATTGATTCAGCCCTCAAAAAATTTCATAACATGTTGTAACAATGTAACACCTATAATCATTTTGGTGAATGTAGTAAGAAAAAGTACAGAAATGCAATAGACAGGATCCAGAAAAGGAGGAGGAAAAATTCATTTCGATGCTCTACACAGTGTTGTCAGTGTTGTCCACTAAATCTCCTGTGGTTGTGTGTGGTTACTATCAACAAAGCAAAGGAAAGAGGTAAATTGCTAATCACCATAAAGATGACACATTAATTTTTAGACAGGCGAGTCCAAACTGCTGGAGATTGCATTCATGTGCGTGAGGTGTGCTTGCTTTTATGAATGAATGTGTGTTTCTTTTCTGAAGAAGGCTTTGGCCAAATGTAAATCATAAGCCTTTTTATTGCTTGCGCCTGCCAGCAAATCAGTGTGTCATCTTTACATTGAATAGCAATCTGTCCTTTCTCTTATATTGTTGGTATGTGAACCTGGAGTTTTTATTGTTTGAGATTACTATCAAGTGTGTTATACTTGTAAGTAAAGAATAATCTTGACTGTATTTTCCCATTTAGGATTTCACAGAACACTTCGAAACATTGGGTGGCCTTTCTGTGTGCCCATGTCTTTAATTCTTTTGCTGTGAGTTATTACCCCACTTCAAAGTTGTCCTGGCCTTCATTTTGGGTTTTCTCTCCTGCTAATCATGCTATTGTTAAAATTTTGATTGAAAAATTTCCTTGTTCTGGGCATCTTCTTGTGTGATGCCTGTCAATTTCAGATGGTTTCTGTTTGTCCATTTAGTTGCCTCTTTCACAAAATTAAACTATTTGTCTTATACTTCTTTTTGATCTAGTTATTTTGTGGGTTTCTGCTCCTGATTTGATGATGATAAACATATGAAACCAACAGAACATTTTGATACATATTTTTATTGATACGAACATACACTATCAAGCTACATGCAAGCAAATAGTGGAACAGAACTACCCTAGTCAAAGAACTTAATCTCACAAAGCATCAAGTTCACTTTCCTGGATCAATAGTAGCCACAATTTTGTTGTGGACACTTTTAATGTGTTTTTTATGTCACTGATGTATGCCGGTTGTGGAACTCTATGTACTGTTTGATTTCAAGATTGTTTGATTTCAAAGTTGCTCCCTAATAAGTGATCAGCTATGCATTTTGGTGTAAAGACTTTTCCTCTAATTTTTGTTCCCTTTTTCCAGTGTTTTGACATCATCACTGTATCACCACCACCACCACCACCACCACCACCACCACCACCTTTATTTTCACAACATATTACCTCATTTGCTTTGTTTCATAATGACTTCAAGTTGCTTCTAGTTCCTTTAATACAGTCATGTTGGTTTGTATGACTTTAATAGTACTTTATGTAGCTTACTTTCAATTGCCATGTTATCCCAGCATTTACCGTATTTACTCGAATCTAAGCCGCACTCAAATCTAAGCCGCACGTGAAATTTGAGACTCGAAATTCAGGGGAGAGAGAAGTTTTAGGCCGCATCTCCAAATCGAAACAAAGTTGGTCCATTGTAATATGAGACACAATTTAGGTCGAATGAATGACGATACAGCTATAGTACTTTGGTTCGAGCCGTAAGCTTAGCAGTTAAGCTTTACCAGGTAGCCATTGCTATGCGTCAGGCACTCTGTCCGTATTTATACGGGTACCCTGCCTTTTTCACGTGCTTCGTCTGGTTTGAATTGATTGCTTATTTTTTCTTTGACCTGATAAGTGCCGTTCTCTTTGTTATAGGGGTTTACGTCACTCTAAGCTGAAAATGCATTACTGTACTGTGTCCTGCATTGTTTGTCGCATTCTGATAATGAGTCACTGCTCGTGGCATGGCTTGCTTTTGTGCACACTACCGCCGCTTACAATAAGAGAGAGAGAGAGAGAGAGAGAGAGAGAGAGAGAGAGAGAGAGAGAGGGGGGGGGGGGGGGAGGAGGAGGAATCATTAGTGAAACAATGGCAAGAGACTGCTATTTGTTGTTACTTATACTTCTGCTTTCTTTGATAATGATAAACAAGAACCAAATAATAGACTGCATATGAGAGATGATGATCTGAACGAGAGTTTAGCGAAAATTTTTCCCCATTTGAAAATCTTTGCAGACGCCTCTTTAGTACATTACATTCTGCACAGAAATTAGTCACCTTAGATTTAAAAATCTAGTCAATTGCCATACTTCATTTCTGACTGTATCACTATTAGGCATAAGAATAATATGAATATAAACATGACATGGTATGTATATTCTTCCGCATTTGCTGTTGTCTCACTCTAGTTTCGTAGTTTATTAGGCAGACAGGATTTAAATGAGATAGCAGCAAACACGAAAGAATACATGGCAAAATGTTTATGTTCGTATTATTCTTCTGGTGAAGAGAATAATGCATGTGATTCACAATTCATAAAAGTTCCTATTAGGAACCATCTCTTCTCACAGGTAGGAAAGAATTCAGAACGTAGAGTTGGCCATATTGACAAACATCCCAAACAGTCTTGCCAGTCGGATTTTCGTAGTACATTGAAATTCTGCTACATTCGAGTATGAGCAATACGGAATTTGTATTTACCTCGTTGGACAATGTATGAAAATGCAGTGGTCGAAACTCGGGGCAGAGAAAAAAAAGCTCGTCTTCCACCTTTTTTTCTTTTTATTCACTGACGCAGAGGTTTTGGCGCCAGTATTTATCTTTGTGCCTGCAAAGCATGCCTGTGTAGTGCTACATATATTCGACGGCAGAAGTTAATTGTGGCGGCACCTACCAACATTTTTCACAACTTCCACTTACTTTGCACTCGATTATAAGCCGCAGGTGGTCCTTTTGGATTACAAAAACCAGTTAAAAAGTGCTGCTTAGATTCGAGTAAATACGGCACTGCATCCTCAAACATATGCCAGCGATGACTTATGATGTGTAGTGTTCATTCCAGGACACCATTTCTGATGGGGATGACCTGTTTCAACCCACCACATACGATTATTGTCTGTGATCAGGTTCCAGTAATTCTGAACTCTTTTTTGTTGTTGTTGTTGCTGCTGCTTCTTTTAGTTATATTTCTCCATTAGTGGCAATGCAAGCCATGACTTCATCATTAACACTACCAAGACAATATATATTCTATTATTCAGTTTAACAGTATTAAAGCTGATCTAAGCTCTTCAAATATTTTAGGCGTGTCAAGTATATTGCAATATACACCACCATTCTAGTTATCAGCTATTCTTCTAATATTAAATATATAGCTCAAACAAAATAGCTATCCACATTCAACACAAGTGACAAATTTGGTATGAAAAGTTCTGGCAGAATGCGAATACCTTAAGGGTATGGATAACATCTTTCTGGATAGTAGAGGTGTTGAGTTGTCAACAGACACAAGCCAGACTGCAAAATTTTCTAGCTTTCAGAAAAAACCTTATTCAAGGCATGCACACCAAGTGACTACTATTGGATTGTGCACTACAGTTCAGAAGTGACACAGATATGAAACACTACTTTCTCAACATAGAAAGTCTCTGTTAACAGTGGTCAGAATATTGTACCAATAATTCAGGTCCTCAATGATAAAAATCTGGTCCTCAATTACGAAGTGATTGGAAAACTGCCGCGTGAATGTCCTCACCATTGGAAAAGTCTGTGATTGCTGCGACTGGGTTCCTCAATCGCGTACACATTGTTGTCTGTGATTGATATCGACGTCTTTCCTCCCCGATGAGTCATCTGCATCTGAGCAGCCTCGATCAAATTGTCAGCACCATTTTGCTATGGCTGGATGTGACATCATTATTTATCTATGTAGCATCAGAATTTCGCTGTGAATCTGTGTGCAGCTTAGACTTTTTGTCCACAAGAATTGTACTGTCCCATGTACTTCAACTTTGTAGTGTGTTTCCCACTGCATGGCCATTTCCATCCCACACACTGATGCACCTCTCATCCATGCGACAGCAGAACTGTCTGTACAGGAAGTGCAGAATGTGTGTTCTCTTCTGACTGTGCACCACTCTTGTTGCACAATGGTGTTAGTGTGGGCAGGATGTATAACTTACCTCTGAAGCCCTTCATAAGTGTTCCTTGGCTCAAGAAAGGATCTGTCTGAAAGCTAGTAAAGTTTACAGTCTAGCTTGTGTGCCTGTCAATGACTCAGAGCCTCTACTATCTGGTGAGCTGTTGCCTTTACCCCTAAACTGCCTGAGTGACAAATTGTAATTCATAGCTTCTCTTTCTTATCTTCTCTGAATCACGGGGTCCCGTGTTCGATTCCCGGCCGAGTTGGGAATTTTCTCTGACTGGGGACTGGGTGTTTGTGTCATCATCATCGTCGTCATCATTCATGACAGTGGCTTAATTGGACGGTGTGAAAAATTGGGACTTTGTTTGGGCGCTGATGACCGCGCATTTGAGTGCCCAACAAAACCGAACATCATCATCTTTCTTATCTATGTAGTGGAATCGCATCTGGTGTGAAGTTTTTCACTTCAGATCATTAGACAGTTACAATGTCAGTTTTCAAATAATTGAATAAGAACCTCTTCCACATGCATTTTGTTTCAGAAATATCAGTACAACTAGTGGAACAAAACATGGTTTGCTTCTCATTCCTACATGTAATGCTTCTACCGAGATGTGATGGAAGAATTCATTACCAAACTATTATTTTATACCTAGCCTAGATCTACCATAACCTATTTCTGTCCAGTTGTCCACATCATAGATTTATGTGCTCTTATTACCTGAGAAGCATGGAGGGGAGGTAACAACAGCGGACACTCCTGTAGCTTTAAAAGTGAGCACTGTGACATAAGTACTACATAACTGTAAGTGCCACTGAATGAAGCACCTATTCAGAAGAACAACACAAAGCAGTATAGGATATCTTATCTCAGTTGCTCACAACATTGAGGTGACAGTATACCTAAAACTAACTCCCGCAGTGATGTCACTTCTTCCTTAGCTGTGTTTGTCGATTCGTCATCTCCTGTTTCAGTTGAAGATGACAGCATTAGTTTCAAATCTATCCCAACTGATTTTATTATTTTTTGTTTCCTTGTCAAAGTATCTCTCCTCCGGTGATTTTCACATATTTGTTTGACATGACATACAACCTTTATTGTCGTGTGATGTTACAATAGCAAAAGTGCTGACTGCACAGGCTTGTGGTTAGTGTGTTTGGCAAGTAACATGGAGGTTCCGGATTTTATTCCCAGTGTAATTTTTACCTGGTGAAAATGTCTTTCGAAGCTCCAGTCAGCCTTTTGTGGTTAACTGAAAAGCTGCTCGAATATGGAAGCAGTGAAACTGTGGCACAAGTTGCAGAACTGATGTCACTTTGAGGGACTTCCGCCAGGTAGGATTAAACAAGATGTTTATTTATTAACAACAAAAGTATTGGCTGTTATTTTTTCAAGTGGGAGAGTGAGGTGCTGTAAGATTCCAACTATGTATTTATTCTTCTTAAGATTCCAGTAGAGTTTTATATGATTTAGGTCTAGGTGGAACAGCATCAGTAGGAGGAAACCATTTTCTTGCAAAATTTTGTCAGTGGAACTAACAGAATGGAGTTGTTGCTCTTTGATTAATACTAGAAGCTTGTGTCTAAATATTTTAATTTTTTTTTATATCCATTTCAGAGCTCTGTTGTTGCAGTCATTTAGAAGTAGTGAATACAGAACAGAACTCCCATCACAGCCTGCATTTACAACAGTGAAACATTGACTGGAAACTATTGTTTGACAATACTCTTCACACACAGTCCCTTTGACATCATTTATTCATAGTATAATGTGTATGAATCCATGGTTTCTCTAAACATCACATAGCTATCATTTATTCATAGTATAACGTGTTTGAATCCATGGTTTTTCTAAACAAGCAACTGGTCACTTTAATTCTGAAGTTTCATTTTTTTTTTCATAAAAAAATCTAATGTGATGTGCTTTTTATGTGACTACATTATCTCATCTGCACATAATGCCTTTGTAATTCTGGAACTTTTTAAAACCAAAACCAATACACAGAACAGTTTTTCTGTTCTGTTGCTAACCTGAAAGTGCAGCTCTGTGAGAGGAAGGGTATGAAGTTTTTGCAAAGATGATATTTCCTTGTATCGTTAATAATATTCCATAAATTGCTGCCTAATAATATGTTTATATGTATCATCAATTAAATATTTATTGTGTGTGTTTTGCTTCTTCTTTGAGGCAGATACTAAATCCTACTTCCCTCAACACTGCCCCCCCCCCCCCCCTCCCCTTTCACAGACTTTACGTTCACCTGTCAACAATTTCTTCCAGCTGCAATCACTCGTTGTTTGTAAAATTAATTTTTGCTTTGTAATTAATATATGCCTACTTCCATAGCTGAGTGGTCACTGTGTCTGACTGTAGGGCAGTACTATCAGGGATTTTTCTACACTGGTAGGACTGGAATGGGGAGAACTCAGTCTCTTGAGGCTATCAAACAGCTGTTTGAGTGAGGAGCAGCGGCTCCGAGGTCTATAAAAACTGTTGGCAGTCAGGAGTGTGGGGTGCTCACCCCACATCCCTCCATACTGCATCCAAATGGCACTGTATAGCAGAGGATGACCACACGGACAGTCAGCATCGGCTGTCCTCTGGGCACAATTGTCTAGTTAACTACTTTTTGTAATCAGTTTATCTGTTGTAGACATCCCACATAATCTCTAGTACTATTATTCACTTCTTTTACATGATCTCTGCTTTTCCTCCAATGCTGTTTCATTTCCACATTCTTTTTCTGTATTTTCAAAATAATTGTGTGAAAAATATGACTCACTGATAAATTACTGTATATTTAAGACAGTAGTTCTACAAAAATTATGCACCATGATATATCTTAATAAAGTAAGCTGGGTGAAAGGACTTGTTTACTAACATATTTAATTTCAACCTGATTGACATGTACCTTACCTCCACTGTGGATTAAGTAATTTGTGTTTCAGAATTTCTCTTTTCATTCAGTGCTGAAACTTTTTCTTTTTCAGTTGTATCTTACTGAATCATCTGGGGCAAATACTGGTTACTACAGTTCATAACATCTATTAATTGTGAACATTTGCCACACAGTTTCTCTGCAGAATAATAATCACTGCAGAATGATAATCACTGCAATATATCTTGTATTGTCGAACATAACAGAATCGGTGCTGTCTGTTGAATTACTGATAAAGTTGCACATCATGCTGTAAAATATAGGAACTGTAGAGGTAAATCAAATACCTTGAGAAGTTCTTACACTCACAGACTTGCAAACACTATTGTTATGGAACTGACTGTAGCTGATTTTTCCACCTTCCAATGTGAAGAGTATGGTTGTTTCCTTGATCTTTTTCTCTAGGGATTTTTGTGTTAAAAAAACACAACTTTCTGTACAGGTGTTTTACAGCTTCCATTTTTCATTCCAGGTTTTGGCTGCTTCATGCAGGAACACATCGCAGACCCCATGAGCTATGGTATTTATGTTGTAGATAGGCGCTATATATCTCTTGAAGGCTCTGTGCAGCAATTGGCAAGCTACATGTATGATTTTGCACGACTGAATCGAAGACAGCGAATCATTCAGCGAAACCGAACAGAACGACTGAGTGATCTACTCGACTGGAGAAATCTCGGAATAGTGAGTATTCTAAATCAAACACTGATATAGTGGACAATTTCATACTACAAAATTCCCCACTATGGAACAATGATCAAATACAGATAAAAAGCACTTGTGGTAGTAGGTGTCAGCATGGAATGAAGTGGCACAATTATTAAGGTATTAAGTAGGAAAGGTGGCGAGTTAATTCCATGCTGCATATAGTAAGGGAGACTGGGGGTGGATTTCCCCACAGAATTTTGAGCGTCCCCCCTCCCCCCTCCTCCCCCCCCCCCCCCAGATTAATTGTGTTTGAAAGTGATTAGTTTTGCAAGATGGTTAACAAAGCATAACTGGGTATGTATACTTCTAACTCAGAATTACATTTGAGAGTGTTAAGTGTCAATCAGTCGACCATTTGCCTTTATTACAGCAATCCTTACATGACCATTCAATTATGGTTGAGCTACACTTTCCCAAAATTCTCCCTATAAATTGGTCAACCATGCACCTTCCCTGCTACCAGCCTGACTTTCTAGTTCCATTTCATATCGCTTTGCAGTGTTACATCTAGATATTTGATCAACATGACTGTGTCGAGCAGCACAGTACTAATGCTATATTCTAACATTGTGGGTTTGCTTTTTTGTACTCTTCTTCATTAACTTACATTTTTCTACATTTAAAGCTACCTGCTATTCATCACACCAACTAGAAATTTAGTCCATCATCTTGTATTCTTCTACAGTGACCCGACTTTGACTCCTTCCTGTACACTTCGTCGTCACTATCATCATCGTTGCCATCACCACCACCACCCATCATCATGAGCAACATCATGAGCAAACAGTTGGAGACTGCTGCGTATCCCATCTACCTGATCATTCATGTTTACAGAAAAAAAACAGCTCTTGTCTAACTTCCGTGGGGCACTCTTGACGATACTGTTGTCTCTGATGAACACTCAGCACCAAATGCAATGTACTGGGTTCTATTGCTTAAGAAGTCTTAGAGCCACTCACACATCTGGGAATCTATTATGTATGATCATATCTTCATTGACAGTTGACAGTGCAACACAATGTCAAATACTGTATGAAATCTAGTGGTATGGAATCCGCCTGTTGAGCTTTATCCATAATTTGCAGTAGGAAAAGGCTAGCTGAGTTTTGTAGCAGTGAAGTGGTGAAAAAGACACTTCTTTCACAATTCTTAAGTATAGCTCATAGGCCTAGGGACATAACCAGGAAGGGTTAATAGAAGAGACAGACAATCCAATGAAGTGTGGCATATTCTGTCATTGGCTTCTTTAAGTCAGTGTGAAAATGTTGTGGAGATGTTCAACAAATTCTGGTGGCAGTTGCAATGAGACAGTTGTTGTGCATTAGCATTGAAATTCTGAGAGCATACATTCTGGAAATAGCTGGAGAGCATATTACTTCCTCCTCCCATATATGTATACAGTGAGGCAGTCAGAGAGGAATCTGAGCTCACACAGTGGTTCACCAACAATCGTTCTTTCCATCGTGCCATTCGCAAACGAAATGGGGGGGGGGGGGGGGGGGGGGGGGGTGAGGATCGTAGTGGTACTATAAGTTCTCTCGACCACGTACAGCATGAGGTGACTTAGAATATAAATGTAGATTTATATCTACATGTCCATTGGCACTACATGACATTCTGTGATGGATGGAGAACAGAAGGTGGCCCAGTTTTGTGGCTTCCATATTCTCATTCTCTGGATCAGAACACAAGACTTAGATTTGTGGGGCATTTGGAAGCTCATGCGCATCAAACCAAGGTATGAGATCCAGTGTGTCTTAGAGCCATAGTTCTGGAACGCTGCAAAACTGTACACAATACTAAGAGGATCTGTCAGCTCTTCTATGATTTAATGTGACAAGTTGACGTACGTACCAGTGCCAAACTGCGCTATGAACATTTTGTGTAAAAAAAAAAAAAAGAAAGAGTTCAATGTGATATGCTGGTACATTCTATTCCTGTGTAAACCCATGATTAATTTACTATGCAGAGTTGTAAAATTAGTTTTAACATGGAAATAAAGTGCTTACGAATGCATGTCCATGTAACATATTGTCTTCTTCAGTATTTGAAAGCTGTGTCCTGAAAATTTAGCCAGACCAGTTTTTTAGACCACATGTAAATTTCTGCCATAAATGAAATTGCTTACAGGACAAAGAACTCACAACAGTCAAACATGTGCTGCCAAAATTTGAGTTAAATGATTTGTATTGTTTGATATTACAACGATATCTGAAACTATAGTTACAGAACAATATGAGAGTAATGAAAATGAAAACTACTGCAATAAGCTGCCTAATAACGGTTAAAGCAGGACTATGTTACTGATAGAATCTACTCATTCAATCAGAATTGTGTAATAGGAATTCTGAAAATACAGGACACTGTAACAAGAAGAAATAATTTTGGTTCAGAACAAATTCAGAGAATGTAAAGGTTGGGAATGGAATATTTAATAGACCTAAATACTAAATATTAACCTTACACTTCCTTAAAAAATGTAATTTTTTATGAAGAGTAATTTAAAAATACTACACTCACCTCACAGATGTAATACGAATTAACATTCACATCACCAGAGGCTAAAAACATAGCAAAAGTAATTAGTCAAGAATCTGATATTTGCAGTATGGCTGAAATACTTGTTGACATAGGATATTGAACTAGACAAAATTGTTTCACCATCTCCAGTGATTTTATAAAAATATATGCACGCAAAAGCAGTTTGTCTGATAATATGCTAAGTAAAGTTCACATCTTTAAATTATTACTACTTTTTGGATATGACGTCCATCTATGTACTTAAATAAAAAACAACTGTTTGTTTCTATGCCATATGCATTTCCCTTCCTTTTGTTTATGAAACATCCTTAATGACTTTGTAAATGTAAAGAAACAAAACACGCATATCATAGGAACCTTCTTTTATGTGGTCAGACAGAGGAAGGGGTTTTGTGGTGGTGGTAAAATAATATATCGGTGTGACAAACTCGTGATATTTTTTAAGGATGAAGCTGTTCACTCTTCTATCAATTATGTGTGACATTGTACTAATGTAGTCTCTGTTCTTGTTTCTTCCTTTTCTGACCACATAACTACTTAGTAACACTGACGTCTTCCACCAAGCGGATCTAGTCTGCCTCAACACTGGGGTCCCCAAATTTTTGTCTGCCTCCACGACAAATTTATCTCATTTGGACCTTGCGGTCGGTACTGTTCCGCTAGCTCGGCACTTCGAATGGTTCGCCCTTGATGATACACACTCGAGTGACCACTTTCCATGTGTTCTTAGACTGCAGCCTCAACTGCCATATATGCGCTCGCGACGCTGGAAGTTTGCCCAAGCCGATTGGACACTTTTTTCGTCTCTAGCGACATTCGATGACCGTCGCTTTCCCAGCGTCTTCGATGAGGTCACACATGTTACCGACATTATTCTCACAGCTGCGGAACGTTCAATACCACGCACCTCCGAATTGCCCCGGCGCCCCCCAGTTCCTTGGTGGAACGAGGCATGCCGTGACGCAATACGTGAGCGGCGACGTGCTCTTCGCATTTTCCGTCACCATCCAACTTTGGCCAACTGTATCCGCTATAAGCAGCTCCGTGCACGATGCCGTCGCATCATCCGCGATAGCAAGAAGGCAAGCTGGAAATTCTTTATTAGCTCATTTAACACCTTCACTCCCTCCTCGGAAGTTTGGAGTCGGCTTCGACGGTTCTCAGGCGCGCCTAGTTTCTCCCCCGGTCTCTGGGCTCACTGTCGCGCATGATACATTAGTGGACCCCGTCGCAATTTCTAACTCATTGGGTCAGCACTTTGCTGAGATTTCGAGCTCTTCAAATTACCCGCCAGCGTTTCTCCCGAAGAAACGTGCAGCGGAAGTGCGATATCTTGCTTTCTCCTCTCAAAATCGCGAAAGCTACAATACTGTTTTCTCCATGCGCGAACTCCAACATGCACTCTCTTCTTCTCGCTCCTCCGCCCCAGGACCGGATGGTATCCATGTCCAAATGTTGCTGCATTTATCAACCCATAGCCTGCGTTACCTCCTTCGCCTTTATAATCGAATTTGGACCGACAGTACCTTTCCCAGGCGATGGCGGGAAGCTATTGTCGTTCCCGTTCCGAAACCTGGAAAGGACAAACATCTCCCCTCTAGCTATCGCCCCATTTCTCTCACGAGTAGTGTCTGTAAGGTTTTGGAGCATATGGTGAATTACCGTTTAGCTTGGTGGCTGGAATCCCGCAGTCTTTTAACACCAGCCCAATGCGGATTCCGACAGCATCGTTCTGCCATTGACCATCTTGTTGCTCTCTCCACTTATATCATGAACAATTTCCTCCGGACACGCCAAACGGTAGCAATATTTTTTGATCTGGAGAGAGCATACGATACCTGTTGGAGGACAGGCATCCTCCGCACACTGTTCTCTTGGGGCTTTCGAGGCCGGCTGCCCCTTTTTCTTCGCGAATTTATGGCAAAGCGCACATTTAGGGTGCGGGTGAACACTACTCTCTCCCATACTTTCTTCCAAGAAAACGGGGTACCCCAGGGCTCCGTGCTGAGTGTTGTACTGTTTGCCATCGCCATTAATCCAATTATGGATTGTCTCCTTCCTGATGTCTCGGGCTCCCTCTTTGTGGACGATTTTGCGATCTACTACAGCTCTCAACGGACCAGCCTTCTTGAACGACGTCTTCAAGGATGTCTCGATCGCCTCCACTCGTGGTGCATCGAAACCGGCTTCCGTTTTTCTCCCAGTAAGACCGTTTGTGTTAATTTTTGGCGACGTAAGGAGTTTCTTCCGCCCTCCTTACATCTAGGTCCTGTCAACCTTCCGTTTTCCGACGTCGCTAAATTCTTGGGTCTTATGTTTGACAGAAAACTGTGCTGGTCCTCCCACGTTTCCTATCTTTCGGCTCGCTGTCTGCGTTCCCTTAACACCCTCCGTGTCCTGAATGGTACCTCTTGGGGAGCGGACCGAGTGGTCCTTCTCCGCCTCTATCGCGCCTTAGTGCGCTCGAAATTGGATTATGGAAGCATAGTCTACTCCTCTGCTCGGCCGTCTATTCTTCGGCGTCTCGACTCTATCCACCACCGTGGATTACGTTTGGTGTCTGGAGCTTTTTACACCAGCCCTGTGGAAAGCCTTTATGCTGAGACTGCTGAACCTCCGCTGTCCAATCGGCGGGCAGTCCTTCTGAGTCGTTATGCTAGCCATCTGTCTTCCATGCCTGCTAATCCAGCCCATGACCTTTTTTTCGACGCCTCCTTTGATGTCGGGTGTGCAGGCCGCTCCTCCTCCCTACTACCCCCGGGAGTCCGCTTCCGTCAACTGCTCCATTCTCTTTCCTTCCGCTTTCCTAAGACCTTCTTGACAACTTGGGGTACAGCACCGCCTTGGCTCCATCCCCGGATCGACTTGCTCAGAGACCTATGTCAATTTCCCAAGGATGGTACCCCTACACTTGTTTATCGTCGGGCATTTGCTGCTCTATGTGCACAAATGACGGAAGCCACATTTGTTTACACCGACGGCTCGAAAACATCGTTAGGTGTTGGGAGTGCCTATATTGTTGGCGACACCCCAAATCACTTTCGGCTTCCCGACCAGTGTTCGGTTTATACTGTGGAGCTTTACGCTATTCTCCAGGCTGTCCACTACATCCGCCGCCATCAGCGGATACAGTACGTAATCTGCTCAGATTCTCTCAGCTCTCTCCTAAGTCTCCAAGCTCTTTACCCTGTGCACCCTCTGGTCCACCGGATTCAGGACTGTCTGCGCTTGCTCCACCTGGGGGGCGTCTCAGTGGCGTTCCTCTGGCTCCCGGGACACGCTGGTATCTGTGGAAATGAGGCGGCTGATATAGCGGCCAAGGCTGCAGTCTCTCTTCCTCGGGCAGCTATTAAGTCTCTTCCGTTTACCGATCTACGGAGCGGTTTATGTCGCCAAGTTGCTCATTTATGGCATGCACAATGGTCAACACTTCCCCATAATAAATTGCGGGAAGTGAAAGCCCTTCCTTGCGCTTGGACCTCTTCCTCCCGAACGCGTCGTCGGGAGGAGGTAATTTTAGCTAGACTCCGGATAGGGCACTGTCTTTTTAGTCATCGACATCTTTTAAGCGGTGATCCTCCCCCACTCTGTCCCCACTGCTCTCAGCTGTGGACGGTCAGACACCTTTTAATTGAATGCCCCTATTTTAATCCGTTACGCTCCCGTCTACAGCTATCGCCTGATCTAGCGTCGATTTTAGCAGATGACACGCGCTCAGCTGACCGCGTTCTACAGTTTATTAGTGACAGTGAAATGACGTCAGTCATTTGAAGCTTTTTTTTGGGGGACAACCAACCCCTTTCTATAGTGGATTTTTAAGCATTCCTTCTGCCTTTAGTTTCTCAAATTTTATGACCTTGTTCCCATTGCTGCTGATTTTAAATTTCGTTTTTTTCCTGTTTTCTACGTCACGGGCTGGGCGCTAATGACCATAGAAGTTTTGCGCCCTAAAAACCACAAAAAAAAAAAAAAAAAAAAAAAAAAAAAAAAAATCTAGTTTGTACATGGCTCTTGGGCCCAGTAAGACTGTGAGCAGTGCAAACAAATTAGTGCAGTCTTCAGCATCCAGAACTGATATGCCACCATTCTGTTGCTGGCCAGATGATAACTGGTTGTCATGTGATGGACATAGCCACAGAGCTTTGCCAACTGTGTGAACAAGTCTGACTCGAACTTTCTGCCTCTGTCAGCAGTGATATGGAACAGACAGCCGGTCATTGCCAGTCAGCTCGACATGAAAGCAGTAACTAGAGTTTTTGCAGAGATGATATCTGTAGGTACTGACTCAGGCCATTACATATATCCCTCAGTTATTGTGAATATAGAACGCTGGCAGGAAATGGTCCTGCCACATCAGTGTAAATGTTTGTGAAGTGTGAAGAAGTGTCTGGGAACTCTCCAATCAGGGATAAATGTGACAAGCTGGTAATGCTGGCAAGTTCTTGTCCATTCGTGGCAGGCTCTCTATAGCCTGGTTGCACGAACCATTAAGATACCACCTCGAATGTTGACCGGACTCCAGAGTGACGACGATTGTTTAAAGCCACGAATGTCAGCCTGTAAAATGCAATAGGGACAAAAGGAAGTGATCTGCCGTGTGACACCTCACAATACAATTTAATGTTCTTGCCAGGCATGTTGATTAGCTGTATCTTAAGTGCCGCAGTCTCATCATTCAGTATGGTGGGCTTCAGTTCTTCTTCTTGTGCATTGGCAAGTGCCATGTCCTAGGCCATGAGACACTCACCACTTGAGAGTGAATCTGCAACCACGTTAGTGATGCCTGATATCTGGCAAATGTCTGTACTGGAATGGCTAATGAATTCCAATTGGCTGTACTGCTGCAGGGAGCAAGTATTGCCATTTTTCTTGAAAGCGCATGTTAAGGGCCTGTGCTTGGTGTATATCGTGAATTTTTTGCCTCAACCTGTGGTTGGAATTGCCTGTTTGCTTAATATATGGCTAAAAGTTCCCAATTGTATGTTCTCCAACTCTGCTAGGAAGGTAATGGCTTGTGCAAAAAATGCATTGCCCACCCATAAGCCAGCCGGTGTGGCCAAGCGGTTCTAGGCACTTCAGTTTGGAACAGCGCGACCACTACTGTCCAGGTTCGAATCCTGCCTCGGGCATGGATGTGTTTAATGTCCTTAGTTTAGTTAGGTTTAAGTAGTTCTAAGTTCTAGGGGACCGATGACCAGAAGCTGTTAAGTCCCATAGTGCTCAGAGCCATTTGAACCATTTGAACCCTCCCATGGATGGAGTTGTTTTGCAGTGTGTAGTAAATTAGTAAATGCCATTGGTAGAAGTTGAGCATTCCCAAGTACATGTGTAGCTCTTTTACTGTAGACAGCTTAGGCAGCTGCAATGTGGATTCAACCTTCTCAGTGACTCGCCATGAGCCTGCTCAAGATATTCAGTGACTTAGGAATTAAAATTCAGGTTGTCTAAACACACATTTCTGTGTGTTCAATGCCATGCTGTACTTTCTAAAATGCTCAAAAACTTCTCTCAGGTGCTGGCGATGTTGATCCTTGGGCTAGGAATGTGCTAAGATGTTGTCCAAAGAGGCTAAACAAAAGGTCAGCTTGAACAAGACAGTCAATGAGCTGCTGCCAATTTTATGCAGCATTACGTAGCCCAAAGGTTGTAAACCCAAGTAGCATCATAATTACAGTCTTGAGAGTGTCCTCTGTTGGCATGAGAATCTAGGTATATGCCTTGGCACACTCTGCAATACTGAATATGGTGGCTGTATGCAGCACGTGGCTCTTAATAGTGACTGTGGGTAGAGACTAGGCACGGTTCACGAGTTGAGCACTCTGTAATCACTCGCATGACGGGCTCCTCCCTTTTTGGGTATAAATGTAGCGCAGACACCCGTGGACTGCTGGAAGGTCAGATAATGGCTTCTTGCAATATTGTGTCGAATTCCGCTTTAGCAATGGCGGAGTGTCTAGGAGACAACCTTCTCGCCTGGTAGGACACAGGCAGTCTGTGTGCGGTTTTTATGTAGGGGACCGTATTGTGCAAAACTTGCTGTAGCATGCCTGGAGGTCTTATTAAAGTTTGGAAGTGATGCTGCAGTATGCAGTACTCCTCATGTGCAATATGTATGGCCTTGATTGCCATTGTTCCACTGAGGTGCCTGTAGATTTAATCCATTAGGAAGCTTGACTGTTATTCTGGATAGGTTGTGGATTACTACTCCATGGAGCAGAATAACCTCCTTGCTTAGAGTTTTTCAATTTTGGATTCTTATTTGAGCTAGTGATTCCTATCCTCATGTCATCTCTTCCTATTAAATGACTGGTTGTTGCCATTATTACTATATCCATTACGTGATCTATTATTATTATGATTATTATCATTATTATTATTATTATTATTATTGTAATCATTTTTCATTTACCATTCCCATTGTTATGTGGCGAATGGTTCCTTTTGTCATGCTTAGATAGTGACAAATTGCCATTATTATGCTTGCTACTGTGCTTTAAATCCTCTTCTGTTAAGTCTGTAGAATTGAGCACAGACATAAACTGGTCTGTGTCACTTTGACATGTTTATCAATTTCTCCTTTATATTGTGAGACAGTCTTGCCTTCAAAAATGTAATAACATCTCTATTGGAGATTGGCTCACCCCAATAAAGAGTCTTATTGCTATATCATTGAAAGTAATTTCGGAGTGCCCCTTGCTTATAATCCTAAAGTTTTGGTGAATAGGCTTGTTCTAGTGAGAGCTCCTGAATCCTGTTTGACCAAAATTTGGCCAACAATGCCTTTTCAAACTTTTCTTACATTTCACAAGTTTCAGAAATTTGTGTTTCCCACAATGCAGGTTCTCCCTGGATTGAAATGTGTTCGTTCCCTCTCACTCCATATTTTGGACAGGATATTTTTGAAACTATATACGAAAACTACAGGCTGTACAAATTTTTTGTCATGTATAAATAGATGAAATTTAATCCTCTTTATCAGACTTTTTTCCAGTGCCAATGCTGATGTTGGAGGCACTGCCCTCTCAAACGAAGTGTTGCATTGGATGGTGACTACAATTGTTTGAATGAAAGGCATTTTGTAGCATCTGCCCACACAGAAAGTTGGGAGCATTTTACTGCATTTGTCCACATGGATAGTTGCATACGTTTTGTTGTCAGTTTGCTCGGGAAAGTGCATGTATTACCATATCCGTCTGTGCATCTGAACAAATGTTTGCATTCTGCCTATTACCATTCACAGCATATCATCTATGCCTGCACCCTCTGAAGCAGTCCACTGCCAAACTGTTGCATTAATTTTGTTTCTTAACATTGTGTCATCTGACACAGGCGTTGCACATCTGAGATTGGCATTGTAATTATGTCTATTTTTACCTGTTATGCATTGGACCACATTTTCGATTTGGTTTTCAACATGATCAGTTATTTAGTTACCTTTAGTCTGCAGCTATTGGTTAAAGCTATTGTCACATTTCTCAACTTCTTTCTCACATTTGCATTCTACACTTTTATTAGCTTCAGTAGCTAAATTATCAAACCTTTTGGTGACTTCTGCTACATTCTCTCTTACCTTTAATTGCTCAATCTGCACTGCAGTTATTTTTGCAGGCAAAAATTACACAAGCTGTGGCAAATCTTTATGTGCTTCCAATTCCTTTAATTTCCTCTGGGATTTTATTTTTGCATTTTTGCAGTCAACAGTCATGTTTTATCTCTCTTTCAGCTTGCAACCATTTGCATTCTTGGTCTCTCGCTTGTAATTTACGTAAGAGCTCAGTGAAAGGATCAGCTATGCATGAGCCAATAGCCATATCTGGTAATCTATCAGTTTCCCTATGATAATTTTGCTTTGTATCATACTGCCACTGGGGAAAGATGGTTCATCTATTTCACTTATTCTGGATTCTGCCCAATTACTGGCACCTGTAAATTATACTAAATTCTTAGATTTGTGCTCTGTTGGTGGCACAGTTTCAATGTCAGATAAGCCTTTGCTAGCTTGCTGTTATACTTGTTTTCTCTGTCTAACCATTTCAGTCACACAAGTCACAGCAAGTCTTCACGATACATACACACAAAAAATGCAATAAAATCCTACACAGAAAAAACACACTTATAAATGATTCAATGCTATTGCCTGAAATGTCACTACTCTTACCATAGTTCTGCTGTGCATCCATAGTTATTTATTTCCAACGGTGGGAAATTAAACTCTGCTGACCTTACCTTTACCTTGAACTTTTTGTTTGTGGTATACAGTCATAGACTTCCACCTAACTTTTTCCTCATATCAGGCATGATCTCTCTGTCAGGTGTAACATGCAACAAATACATACAAATACAATTACTGCACTGAAATAATTGGTTGTAGAACAATATGAAATTGTGTACTGTAACAATTGAAAAAACAATGCTCCTAAATGTGGCACCATTTTTGTAATGTCTTAATGGAAAATATTAATACTTTTTTTGTTAGTTATTTAGTGTGTTTTGGAACAAGAAATTATTATTGTTATGGACACAAAATGTTTTTGCAAGTGGTGTGTGTTATAAACGTTTAAAGGCTGTACACTCTTTAAGATCAGAAAGTTTCATACCTTATCCATAAACACGAAAGTAATTGTGTGCGTTCTTGTTTGTGCACTTTTGCATTGCATGTAGGGCCTACAAATAATATGTTCACTTTTTTACTCTGTGCTTTATATATTGAAAGTAATTGGAGATTAATATTTTAAATTATTCTGGTACAAGTGAAAATAATTTAGTCTGTCTATTCAAGGAAAACAGTCTCACAATATTAAGTGTCTGTACCTACATGCACATAAGGTATGAATTAGACACCAAAATCACAGTTTCATTACTGCAAAAAAGTGTCAATATCTTTCACATTCACACCAGTATAAACTGAGAATTGATTATTTTACCTTAAACCTTGAGCTAAGCCGTTATCGCTTCTGGACTTTTTACTTACATCACTTCTATGCCTTTTGTAGGACAATATTTGTGGTAGTCAGTTCTCAGAATTCCTGGGGAATGGTAATGCAGCTGTCTGTGCACTTTACATTCTGTTTCATAATTACTGAAAATTGAAATTTCCCTGTAATGGTGGACAACACACGGCGGTCAGATGGTCCCGATGGGCCCCTTGTGGCCTGAAGACGGAGAACTAGACTAGACTAGATATGTTCGTCTCTACAGCAGCTTGTGCTAAAAACTCAAGAATGTGGCAAATGGAAATTACATTTTGATAAATAAAAGCATATAACCACATTTACTGCTAAGTCTGTATTTCAGAAGAAATCAAATTTAACAGACTAACAGACCTGAGTACACCAATTCGCTGTTACTCACATTGAGTATATCAGATTAATAATGACAAGCAAAGGAAAATGACCAGACAACAGCAAGAGATAGCAAAATGAACAGAAGAAAGTGCCATAATCTTATTGCACAATTATATACAGTAAATTACAGCAGCCAATGATTACATGTTGGCTTTTTCTATACACATCCTTGTAATAGTCTTTAGCAATCATAAACAAAATATTTGCTGAATGTGCATAATTAAAGATTTCATCACTGTTTCTAGTACCAGAATAATATCTCTCTCTCTCTCTCTCTCTCTCTCTCTCTCTCTCTCTCTCTCTGTCTGTGTGTGTGTGTGTGTGTGTGTGTGTGTGTGTGTGTGTGTTTATATTTAGTTGTCAAAAGTATCCATGGGGATAAGTCTGCTACTACATTGTTAGCTTACTCTCTGAAAATACCTGTGCCTACTTACCCTTAATACTGTTTTCAGTGGTGTCATTACTATGCACATTCTAGAGGCTTATGCTGCTTCTGCTTGGAATCCATTATCAACTTTCAAGGAACAAAAAATAAGAGAATTGTGAAACACTCGTATTGTGAATCATTTGTCTTCTATACATCAGCAACTGGGACAATTTAAGTTTCCAGAATGAAATTTTCATTCTGCAGTGGAGTGTGTGCTGATATGAATCTGCCAGGAAGTTACAATATAAGTTATTTAGTAAGGGAGCTAAGACCAATTTTGCATTTCTTTCGGTACAGCCAGTGCAACGAATTATAGCTCTGATCGGGTGTCCTAGCGAGTGGCTGCTGACACTTCAGACCATGAGTTATGGTACAGATCAATATAATTACATTTTTACCATGAAATTTTGATTTGGGCTATGTCAGTCATACCGTTGTGGAAGTAATGTATGTGTACGTTATTTGAATTTCAAATCATTTTAAAAGCATTGTCATTAAATTCCTTATTTGTGGTATAGTGTGTAAAATTGTTACAGACAATGCTAGGTATCATATGAAGTGCAAATATACGTAAATCAGTAACAAAAATGCACATCATGGTAAAAAATATAACTATTGGAATTTCAGGCCAATTAGCTCATCACCAAAAGTTGATAATTGGTGTATACAACATATTCTGAATACAGTGGTATTAGCTATAAGATAAGTGAAACCTAGATCTTCAATAAAACTGGATTACTATGCGAGTCATTGCTGTAAATACCTACCTTGTTTTCCAAGTCATTGTACAGTCACTGTGCAGACCACAGTCTCCTATGAAATCCAATCTGATATAAATCAGTTCTGCTTGTGAATGGATACAATACCATTTGTTTACAATACAAAAGTTCTACATCTACATGACTACTGTGCAATTCACATTTAAGTGCTTGGCAGAGGGTTCGTCGAACCACAATCATACTATCTCTCTATCATTCCACTCCCGAACAGCGCGCGGGAAAAACGAACACCTAAACCTTTCTGTTCGAGCTCTGATTTCTCTTATTTTATTTTGATGATCATTCCTACCTATGTAGGTTGGGCTCAACAAAATATTTTCGCATTCGGAAGAGAAAGTTGGTGACTGAAATTTCGTAACTAGATCTCGCCGCGACGAAAAATGTCTTTGCTTTAATGACTTCCATCCCAACTCGCGTATCATATCTGCCACACTCTCTCCCCTATTACGTGATAATACAAGGTGAGGTGCCCTTTTTTGCACCCTTTCGATGTCCTCCGTCAATCCCATCTGGTAAGGATCCCACACCGCGCAGCAATATTCTAACAGAGGACGAACGAGTGTAGTGTAAGCTGTCTCTTTAGTGGACTTGTTGCATCTTCTAAGTGTCCTGCCAATGAAACGCAACGTATGGCTCGCCTTCCCCACAATGTTATCTATGTGGTCTTTACAACTGAAGTTGTTCGTAATTTTGTCACCCAGGTACTTAGTTGAACTGACAGCCTTGAGAATTGTACTATTTATCGAGTAATCGAATTCCAACGGATTTCTTTTGGAACTCATGTGGATCACCTCACACTTTTCGTTATTTAGCGTCAACTGCCACCTGCCACACCATACAGCAATCTTTTCTAAATCGCTTTGCAACTGATACTGGTCTTCGGATGACCTTACTAGACGGTAAATTACAGCATCATCTGCGAACAACCTAAGAGAACTGCTCAGATTGTCACCCAGGTCATTTATATAGATCAGGAACAGCAGAGGTCCCAGGACGCTTCCCTGAGGAACACCTGATATCACTTCAGTTTTACTCGATGATTTGCCGCCTATTACTACGAACTGCGACCTTCCAGACAGGAAATCACGAATCCAGTCGCACAACTGAGACGATACCCCATAGGCCCGCAGCTTGATTAGAAGTCGCTTGTGAGGAACGGTGTCAAAAGCTTTCCGGAAATCTAGAAACACGGAATCAACTTGAGATCCCCTGTCGATAACGGCCATTACTTCATGCGAATAAAGAGCTAGCTGCGTTGCACAAGAACGATGTTTTCTGAAACCATGCTGATTATGTATCAATAGATCGTTCCCTTCGAGGTGATTCATAATGTTTGAATACAGTATATGCTCCAAAACCCTACTGCAAACTGACGTCAATGATATAAGTCTGTAGTTAGATGGATTACTCCTACTACCCTTCTTAAACACTGGTGCGACCTGCGCAATTTTCCAATCTGTAGGTACAGATCTATTGGCAAGCGAGCTGTTGTATATGAGCGTTGATATTATAACTGCTCATTACAATACAAAAGTTGATACTATAACTGCTCAGTAAATTTAGACAAAAGTGTAAAATGTTTCACATGTCCCAGCTATCATCCTCATCATCACATTTTTATTATGTGTAGCCTTCTCCACTGCTCTCATCGTCTGCAGTTGATGAGTTGTCATTGCAGTTGATGATTAAGGCTCGATTGCAGTGTCTTTGATTTCTTTCTCAACATTCCTGTCATTGTTCAATTGTGTTATTTTCCAAGGCCACTTGCAGTGAGTGTTCAACATCTGTGGTTTTAAACCTGTTGTTTCTTGTGGCTACTTGGTGTACCCTTTCATTTGTCAGTACATTTACCTTTAAACATATTTTATCCAACATTTCAACTCTTGTGTCTGTAGGTGAGAAAACAGTATTTTTCATGGTTAGCCAAGTGGCAGTGTCAGCCGTCTGTATTTTCATTGTTGGAGCTCAGTTCATGACAACCGAATGATACTTAGTGATGTTTATGACAGTGGTGGAACCTATGTCCAATAGAGTAAAGAAAGAAAGAAAGAAAGAAAGAAGGGGGAAAAAAACTGGCCTTGAGCTCTTTTTCCAACAGCCAACAGGTACCTCAAGACTCCCACTTAGACTGGAATTCTGGCAGATGTACTTCAGTAAATGGTTTTAAGTAAAAAAGTTTCATCCAAAACCAGTATGTCATCACATTCAAGTAAAAAATTGTCCACTGTCATTTAGGTTCTTGTATTTAAATCCTGTATTGTTTAGTAGATGTCTTGTAGATTTAGCAGATTCAGTAACATTTATTTTTTGAATTAACATTTTTCTCAATTTTTGCAATGCCATTGACATAAAATTAAGAGTGTGACCACCTGACAATAACTTTTATAAAAGTCATTTTGTATAGCTAAAAAACTGTATTGTTTAATATTTTTTCTGACAGAATTGAATGTCAGGGGATTTTCCAACAAGATGCATGTGCGCGCACATGTGCACGCACACACACGCGCGCACACACACACACACACACACACACACACACACACACACAAGATTGTTCTTAAACCAATGCCACAAGCTGCAGCACAGGTAGCCTGTATATTAGCAACTTTTTTTTCTGTTACAGTGGTTTTTTTCCCAGTCAGTGACATATCACTGTATTTCTCAGTATCATAACTATTGATCATCTGCCTTCTGCAAATATTACCTAATGAGCGTCATTGTCTACAACTTTTAAAACAGCTGGTATGGACAGATTTGTGATAAGAACATACTGCTTTGTAATATTTGCTGTGCCTATCTTACTGATGATAGTCATCTCAGAGCTGTCAGAAATAAGAAGAGAGTTCTTGGAACTGATGGAACACAAAGCATACTAGTACTGCTTGTGAGATGTGTATTTGAGTAATGTTACATTTCTACGAAACTGATGCTATTTATCATTTTTACTGTGTGTGAATTACCAGCTCTGCATAATGCACTTAATTTCAATTTGTTGTGAGTAGCATTCACTTTGAGAAGATTTTCACAGACTTTACCATATTCCACCTTTACAGGTGTCACTAAATTATAGCAAGTTATTTTTTTTTTATCAGTTCTACAGACAAGCACGGCAGAAGGCCCTACTGAGAACATTCCCAGACATGGCATCTGAGGAAGACGAAGGTGCCTTGGGCAAGTTCAGATACCCTCGCCCTCTTTCCGAACCACCGTCTCCCGCCAGTTCGCGACCGACGACACCTGCGACGTCATTGCCGGGTAGTGACGAAGAGGATGAAGTTGATGAAGAGAAAGAGGTATGTAGTAATTTAGTTGCATTTAACTTTAGTAGCAGATTACATCTTTCTCCTTGGAACGTGTCACTGAGGAAGCACACGTGAAGAACTTTTCAGTCGTGTAGTCTGTGATTCTTTGACCATTGTTCGCCCGACAACTTGTCTGTAAGTAAATAAGAAACTGGTTATCATCCATATCAAGTGCGACATTTGTGGTGATAGTATCAACTGAATGACAGAGAATGTATGATCACAAAAGGCTGTCTAACCTAAAATGTGCCACCATTTGCAACAGATAAATCAGTAGTCATCCATATTGTGTGACACTTAAACCTACATCAGAGGGGAAACTTTGCAAGAAGCCTACAATACAGACAACATGAATGACAAATATAAAACATTTTTTGTAACATATATCATTTTCTTTGATAGCTCTGTACTATTAAAAAATGCAGGCAGATATGCAGCACTGATAAGGAACTGATTTGCATAAGTAGTAGCACTCAGATGTCATGTAGGAGGAAATGGGACCTGTATTGTAATATGTAGGGTAATCACAGCCCAGTAACAGAACTTCACTACAGACTATATTGCAAAGAGCTGAGGAACATCATCAGACAGGTTAAAACAGTTCAATATATGAAGAGAATCGGAAGGTTTTGGAACAAAATTGAAATTGTATGTCAAAGAGGTAACAGGGCAGAATGTTGTTACTCAACATATTACACTTCTGTGGTGAATAACTAACAGTTCCATTGTCACACAGGAGCTGTGCAAAATATTTAATAAACATTTCATGTCAACAATCAGCAAGTCAATTGAAAATATTACTGGTATTGATAAATCTGCATAACTCCTTAAAGCTGGTGTTCAGAGAAAAACATACCATATGCATCTACAGCAAATGAGCAATGTTGTTGAATCATCATTAAAGAGGAAAGTGTGAAAGGGGTATGAGCGAATTTCATACAGGATTATAAAGATTGATGCACCATATACACTGACCAAGAAAAAAGTGTTTCATTTTCAAAACCCTGTAACTGTCTCTCATTGTGATGGAGCAGTTTGAAATTTGTCTCAAAGGTACCCTCAATTTTCCTCCGTAATAGTGCAAAAGAGTGGTGCACTGTAACTTCACCCTCGGGCTCAGCGATCCTTCAAAGAGCAAGGTTTCTGCATGTGTGAAAAAGAGCCAGGCTCAGTAGTTCATGTGAGGTGGAAGGTGGGTTAATGGTTGTCACATTAGCACTAAATTTTGCCACAATTCTATCCAACATCATTGTGGATGTGTCACATGATGAGTAGGTCATCACAGCCCCACTTACCCACATTTCAATCCTTTGGCACCTCTGCACTGGAGGTCAGAACTGTGATACCCAGTGTTAAAATCAATTACTTTGCTTATGAGTGGCTGAGGAAATCACATCAAACACATTACTGCTTGGGATTGATATGGAAAGCCCTGAGGAGGAGCATGAATGGATTAGTGAAACCACCACTTGAATTGGGGGCACTGATTCCCCACATGTTTTGTGGTCAAAAATTACAGTTTGCTGTGCGATGTCCTGCAAAATGATGGTCACGTCCTGCAGAAAGTGTCATCACTTCTGTCTCTAAGCTGGTCATAAGTTGTGTTCCAAAAACGAACAGCATAGAGACAGAAGTGATGACGTTTTCTGCAGGACCTGACCATCATTTTGCAGGACAATGCTCAAGCACGTACAGTGCAATCTGTTACTGATTTGTTTGACTGATGGAGCTGCTAAGTGCTATATCACCTACTGCACTCCCCTGACTTAAGCCCTTGTGAGTTCAATTCGATTTCTAAACTGAAGGAAACACTTCATGGCATTTGCTTCAGAACTGCTACAAATTCATCAAGCAATAGACTGCACCGCTCTGGCAACACAACTAGCACTGCTAAGAGTATCCTACGACTTCCACATCAGCGGCAGTGAGTTATACAAAATGCTGGTGACTACTCTGAAGTTCAGTAAAACTGTGAAACACGTATCTATTTTGTATGAGCTGTAAATAAGTAGTTGCCACTATTAAAGTTCCAACCCTTGTAGTTTCACTTGATTAGTCTCAATGCCTGGGTTTCAGGCAGGATCCCCATTTTGAGTGTCTATGCAGTGCTGTTAAGAGTTCGTGGGGAATACCAAGTAGACTGAGGTGCAAATTGGGAATTTGTATTGAAGAGGGAGGTATGCTAGAGTAGACATGTAGCTGTACAAAGCCACTGTGCCAGGATGGCATAGTTGTCTTCATATATATAATGTAAGCCTGTTATTATTTTTAGCACAACTGAAAATATAAACAAATACTTAATGCCTTTTGTTACATTCTAAAATGTTAATTACATCCGGAGGAATTTGTAACGTCGACACTTGAGTAACTCCGCAGCAATTCAATCGTGTTTATCGGAGAGAACCAAATTAGTTAGGGATACAAAAAGAACAGTGATGTGACATAGGTACAGAAGCAACATGAACAGCACATTACGTCCACATGCTAACGTTTTTATTAGTTTTTTTCTCTGACTAATACTGTCTTCAGAGGCAGAAGCAGTGGCAGTTGCTATTCCCAATGAGAGTCCCACGAATTCACATCACTCAGTGCTCGGTGTTGGGACTGCTAAAATGACTTGGAGTTTCGTGGCAGTATCTTAGTTCTAAATCCTCAGCAGTTTAGTGGCTTCTGTTCAGACTGCTGCAAATACATACATATTCGGAGCAAGTGTCATATCTGAAGGCAAACAACCAGTCATACATGACATTTAACTTGTAAGTGGCCATCCTCACCTGGCTGGCATATATTTCCCCCTCATGCTCATAAGATCAATGGTCAGTGCCTAGGGACATCAGTTCCTTAAAGCAGTATCATGCAATTAGATAGAGAGAGAGAGAGAGAGAGAGAGAGAGAGAGAGAGAGAGGGGGGGGGGGGGGCAGGGGGGGGGGGGGTGATGAGAGGTGAGAGACCTGCAGACCTACCTTTAAAGATTGGATTATCTCCAAGCACTTGTTAAGTACAAAACACTTGCCGCGTATAAAAAGCACGACTGGACGCTGAATGCATTGTGTGTGTGTGTGTGTGTGTGTGTGTGTGTGTGTGTGTGTGTGTGTTTTCTATTCATGAGGTTCTTGGTTTTATTTTCACTAGTTGCATTTTTCTTTTACTTCTGTTTACAAATTCAAATGTAAATGGTAATTAACAAATATTGAATTGTAACTTTTATTAAAAATAAAATATTTTAATTTTTCATTAGTAATTGCATGTAAATGCCACAAATACTTTTAAAATGGCTAACATTTGCAATTACAGTAAAAACCCATTTTTAACCAAAAAAGGTGCAACATTGTTATGAATGTGATTCGTGAAAGCCCATTACAGAGAAGGCCATCTTCAAGAGAGAGTTTATTTGTATAAATGACTGTGAAATTAAGCTGTTCTAATACAATGAAATGAACAGAAGGAAGGTTGCAATTACAGTCACTACCAACGAATCACGATTATCATTGAGTCAGTGACTTGGCATACTTGTCCACCCTTTCAAATGCTGTGAATCTGTAATACAGGTGGTCGTGACACACCACGTTGACAATGAAAATCTTGCTTACTGTGCTAACAATTACATGAGCAAGAACTTTGCATATAATCTGTGTTTTCTGCTTTGTTCCAAGGCTGACTTTGAACAGGAATATAATGGATGTCTTGCTGAAATCTGTATGAAAATCAGTTTTAAAGTTCATGATAGTATCAAAGAAAACTGAAAATGTGGGAAATGTAATGCAAAATTGTTAATGGTGGGGAAGGATTGTATTGAGAGAATTGAACTTCTGTTGGGACCAACAAAAAACAACATAAAAAGTTGGAAAATGTAAAATGCATCAACATAAAAACATGGTTCTACTGTAAATTGATGTTCTAATTAGCTGCATATCATCTGAATATTTAGAGCCACTTTACATGTTACTTCGGTAATAAAAAATGCTCATGTGCCTGCATTTATTTAGATAAAAGATGAAATAGTTTTACACACTTACTTGTGTTTCTGTGGATGAGGATAAATTTTGTAGTAGTCCTTATGGTTATCCAAGGCACTGTGTATGGTGTTGAAATGCAAACAGCACACACATTGTAAATAAATCACTTGGAACACTTCATAATACTCTTCATGTGATTTAGAGCATCACACATGTTTAACGCTCAATGTTTCTATTTAGAATGCAAGAGTATCCATTAAAGAAAGATGTAAGGATATTTCTTTCCTGTTGAATGCAGATGTAATCTACGCAGAGATGATGTGTGGGCAAATTTATTATTAGAGGAGTATAGGACAAGGTGTGTGTGTCTGTGTGTGTCTGTGTCTGTGTGTGTGTCTGTGTGTGTGTGTGTTTGTGTGTTTGTGTGTGTGTGTGTGTGTGTGTGTGTGTGTGTGTGTGTGTTTGTTTGTCATGTAGAAGAAGGTGTAATTGGATGAATGACAAACACTCACTTCGCTTAACGAAGGTTTATTCAGCACTTGCACACACAAGAGCGCGGAGTGAACTGCTTCTGGCCAGAACACGTACGGTATACATACAGTTATAGAAAATTCCAGGAAAATGATTCTTGACATTTGTGGATACTTCTAGAATGTACTCAAACCAAATATAGAAATTAATATTTTACAATTAAGGTGAGTTTTGAATTCACGACCCTCCATGAAACAGTCTAATATCATAATCACTACACCGTGGTTACTGTGCTACTCAGCTTCTTCTGTGACATTGCTCCCTCCCAGAGAGAACAGTGTCTTGGTGTTACGTCGTCCTAGTCTGGGAACGAGTCATCGGTCCTGCATACTCTGACCCCCGATGACTGATGTTTACCCTGGCAGTGATCTTCTTAGAACTTCCTTTGCCGCTACGCTCTTCATCACCTTTCCACTTGTTGCCTGTTGCTGGAGCTTCAAATTTACCTTGGGTTGCAGGATCCTTATAGGGCTTCATTCGAAGGATGTGGACCGTATCTCTGATCTTTCATTGTCTTGTGTCGAGGTCGAAATCTTAAACTTTGTAAGTATCATCAGACAAGTGTTTTACAACCTTATAAGGTCCAAAACAGTGCCTGAGGAGCTTCTCAGAGAGACCAACCTTGCAAACAGGAGTGAAGATCCAGACGAGGTCACCAGGCTGGTAAACAATGGGGCAGTGGCTTGCATCATACCTTCGGTGATCGTTTTCTTGAGCCTGCAGCGTGTGGAGTCGAGCTCACTGCCAAGCCTCCTCAGCTCTCATTAACACCTGGTCAATGTAGTCATCATCCACATCATCAGGATGTAACTGAAACACAGTGTTCATCCTCGTCATTGGCTCACGCCCATGCACCAGGAAAAATGGCATAAATCGTGGTGTCTAGTTTGGCGATGTTGTAGGCAAACATTACGAAAGGTAGCATCTCATCCCAGTTGCTCTGCTCAATATTGAAGAAGATTGATAGCATGTCAACCAAGGTCTTATTAAAGCATTCAGTAAGTCCGTTAGTTTGCAGATGGCAGGCAGTCATCATGTAATGAGCAATGTTGCACAGTCAGTTTCTCTATCACAAGATTAGATTGAAAAACTTTCCCTCAATCTGTAATTAACGACCTTAGGGCACAATGTTTTAATACAATGTCTTCCACGCTGAATTTGGCTACCTCAAATGCTTTTGCTGTTTTCACGGCTTTTATAATGGCATAGCATGTCAGATAATCAGTGCAAACAATAATCCATTTATTGCCATTAGCAGGAGGCCAATCCCAACATACTGGAAAGGTGTTTCGGCTGGTGGAATTGGAATGAGTCAGCCAGGTGGTTTCTGAGGGACTGCCTTTCTCCTCTGGCACTCTCAACAGTGCGACATATAGTGATGGACAATCCTAAATAAACCTAGCCAGAGAAACCTCTTGCAGATGCTATCGTATGTCTTAATAAATCCTAAATGTCTGGCCTCGGGTGTGTCATGGAATCCCTGTAGAACATCTAAGTGCATGTGTTTAGGAATCACTGGTAGCCACCTCTTTCCAAATGGATCAAAGTTTTACTTGCAAAGTAATCCATTATCTATCTTAACACATCCTCTGACTGATTTAAGGCAAGCATAATTTGAGATATTTTGGTGTCCTCCTTCTGCTCAGCAGAGAGATCCTGGAGTGCAGCGAGACAGTCACTATCTTCATCAAAGTCTTGATGGTCTTGCACAGGGTTCCTTGAGAGACAGTTGGCATCTTGATGTTTTCTTCCACTTTTGTACATTATAGTAATGTCATGCTCTTGAAGATGTAGTGCCCACTTGGCGAGTCATCCTGTTGGATCCTTAAGATCTATCAACCAACAAAGTCTTGATATACTGGAACCATTTTATGAAGTCGTCTGCTGTCGAAACCTCCTTCAGGAGTAGGGCTTGATACATGTCCTCAGCAACACACTTCATGAGATGTGCAACATTATGTTCCTCCTTCATTCTAGGGTCCACTATTTTACACAGCTCCAAGACGTCTTGAATGTAGGATACTGTAGTTTTTCCTGGGTGCTGTGCCCTGCACTTTAATTTATCTTCAGCCTTGTACTTCTGTCGTCGTGTGTCGCCAAAATACTTGCAGCTCTGCCTGGAATACTTCCCACCTTGTCAACTTCTCCTCGTTGTTCTCATACCATTGCTTGGCAGTGCCCTCCAAGTAGAAAAATACATTAGCCAAACATACGGTGTCATCCCATTTGTTAAAATTGGCTGTACGCTCATATACCTTCAGCTACTTGTTTGTATCTTGGCCATCGTCACCAGAGAGAGGATGTCTCATGTGGTGGCACACAGTTGCTGTCATTGTAATGTCCTCTTCTTCTTCTGTCTCTGATAGATTCGAATCTGTTGAATATGGCTTGAACCTGGGTTTCTCGCCACGTAAACAGCGGCTCTGTCATGACCTGATAGGAGCCACTGTGTTTTATAGAAGTTATAGAGCTTTGTGATGTCGTAGGCAAAGATTCGCATCAGTTGTCTCAAATTTACACTGAAAAGGAGCAGTAGTGTTTTGATTATTTGAACCTCCTAATTTTTGAAACTAAATACCCTGAGTTTTTGGTTTTTAAAGTTTGTTAGGTATGTTTGTATCATTTCCAGGTCAAAGGTAATGGATTCAGGGACAGAACTGCACTTGACTATGGCAGGAACAGTAGTGTACACTCTCTTTCAGGGTTCAAAAATGTGTAGTTTTGAAGTATTACAGTGAGAGAGAATTAACAGTGGCCATAATTCATACTCACACCAGCTATGCAACCAAATTTGACCTGCAGTCAGTAGAAAATGATGACTACTTCTGACTGGAGGTGTTCCATTGCAACATGACAATGTTCATTCCCACACTGCCTGTTCAACCATAGTAACAATACAGAGTATGAAATTTTAACATCTTAACTTTCTTATTCACCAGACTGCACCCCAAGTGATTTTTATATATTCAGACATCTCAAAAAAGCACTGAGAACAAGCATTTCAGAAACTATAAAGATGAAAACTGTAGTGCACTAGTGGACACATCCACAAACAAAAATTCTTCTCAAGAGGTATGCACACACTTCCAAAAAATTTATAAGAACTCTTGTCAATGGAGTATGAGGAGTTGATTGACATAAAGTTTTTTAATTCAGTCTCAAACTCCACCACATTATCAACATGACATTTAATGTGCTCTGGCAAGTAACACTGTATCTCATGTAAGTATTGTTTCTCTTCACAGCTTCAAGAACTCAATGCTGTAAACCATGTTAGCAGATGAAGAACAAAGAAGTCGCTGCATGCAAAGAAGAGAATAACAAATCATTTGTCGTGTGTTCTGTTGATAGAATCTTAAATGTTTAAACTAGGTGATTAAAAATCAAAATGTAATACTTTTACTTTGCGATAGGTAGGGCTAATTCTATTTTCTTATTGTACCAGATCTTTTAGACAGATTTTTCAGTGAATATATTTTTGTAACTGTGTGTCTTATTCTTATTAATCTGCTCAGTACTATCCAGTGTAATTTATTGCTATGTAGTATTGACTTCTCCTCTTTTATAGAGAGTGTTTAGCAACAACGGTAAAAGGAACTGTGCTGCAGTCTCTGGAATATGGCAGTGATGGTTCCAAATTACACTTAAAATTTTCAATATTTGTAATTATGGTACTCAATTTTGGAGGATTCCAAATAACAGCAAAATTCTTTTTGTTCCTTTGTTTAAAGTAATACACATTGTCTTGGCAATTTCAGATATTTTACTTTATTGCATGTTGATCAATTTCAGTAAGCTTTTAGTGCTGTTACACTAAAATGGTAAAAGGAGATCTAAATTTCAACAGTGATATTAGTGTTATTTCAAACTGCTGTATATGCATTCTCCTTGTAATTAGTGTAATGTAGCTCTGCTTCATATATCACTTTAGACTTGTGTGCTAAATCCGTTTTAAAGGCAGATGATATGTTCAGTTCTTTCAACATGTTGTGGATCACACTTAGTCAGGGTATTGTGTTCAGTTTAATACACATAAACATTAACTACATTACTGGCAAAAATGTGTGTGTTTTTGTTACTGCCATATTGTGCCAAAAGAGGTTATTAGTGTATGGAAGATTTGAATACACTATGTTGATGGATGCTTAATGGTTACATGTTGTAATTTAAACTATAAAAATGGAATATGGATGTCAATGTTGAAGATATTTAAGTACATATCATTTGTAAGTGTGCATGTATCTTGAAGGAAATAGTGCAGAATTCCTTTGCTTGTGTGAAGTTTAAGTGAGTACTTCTTAATGTTAGGGAGCAAAAGTACAATATTAACTGTTTTACTGTGATGGTCTGTTGTTAAATTTTATTTTTAATATTCAGACTTCTTAGCAGCTAAGAAAATCTCCCATTTTATCTTGTTTTTTATTAGCAAAATATATTTACTTTTTACCATTTAAGATTGTAGTTTTCTTGTCAACTGGGAGGTTTGAGAAAAAGAAAATAGATATTCCTACACAATAATAGGATTATCTACAGTATTATGAGAGAGATAGATTGCTTCTTCAGAAAAGATACACACCTTCACATAAGCGTGCACACACACACATGCACATTTGTCCAACTGCTATCTTTGTGTGCTGTGACAGTTTGGCTGGAGACAGTGGTCATATGTGCATGTTTGAATGAATGTGTGTTTGTTTTCTGAAGAACATGATGGGTGAAGGCTCAATGTGTAGCAGTCTTTTCACTGTGCCTCTCTGCAAATCATCTTAATGTTGAGTAGCAATCTATTCTTTTCATAATATTGTTGATATTACAACCTGGACTTCCAATTGTTCAATATTAGAATACCTTTTGTAAAGTTAAACATTTGGTAGATCCTGGAAAATGTAATTCTCATAAAGCCTTAGTGTGTGCTGAGAAATAAGTTGTATTTTATACTGCTGGTTTGGTGTTTAAAGTGTAATTGTAACATGACAACTGTTAAAAGATCTGAAAATTTAATTTTTGGGCATCTTCATGTTTTATCTATCCAGAGTTTATTCAAAGTTATCGTGAATCACATTTTTGTGTATTTAAAAGAAACCTGATATACATATTTACAAGAAAATTGTGGCACATTTTCATTCATCATTGTATTTAGCTCATACAGTACAGATGTCCTCACATGCATGAAATATTTGCTTGTTTTTCAGGCTATTGTGTGTAATCAGAATGTATTAAAGATTCAACTGATCGCAGTACACATTCTTGTAGAATACTAGTCCCTCTTATATGCTATCATATCATCAGTGATCCTTCTTGTAGGGTTTCAATTACATTGTGGGAATATATCATTATCCCATTCCAGAAACTATGTTGGAAATGCTATTTTTGTCTTGTTGGTTTGTTCAGTCTAAGTATGGTATATGTTTTCTTTGAATACGTTGGACAAAGTAAGGTCACTTAGGGATGTCAGCAAAAATTAAAGATAGTGGTCAGGGAACCATTATTGCAAAAGTTGTATCAGTGTTCAAACTAACTTGCAGTGTATTTACCACTGCAATTAGAACCTGACATACTGTGTCACCAACCTTTACATTAAGTGCCACAGTAAGTCTGCTGAATGGGATCAAAAACATTGTGAGGCAGTCATGATAAATCAGTACAATTGTTAATTATTCTCCATATACAAATACGTGACAGAACAAAGCAGATTAAGATATTGGCTTATATTTAGGTGAGATCAAAATTCTATTACACAGCAACATTGCAATCTTTAAGGCTACTTTTAAAATAATAACTAATGTTCTCTTACCTCCATATAACAGATATTGACTGCATAATTCCAACTGTGAGACCAAAAAAGAAATGAGAAAATGTGTTATACCATTCCCAGGGCATTTTCAATATTTCAGGCAAATCTTCTATAAACTAGTCATATTTACAGATACACGAACAAAATGGATTTGTATGGAGTTATCAACCAAGTGTAGGAAATATACCTAAGTCTCTCAGAATTTTATAATGAAATTCAACAGCATGTTGTACTTCTCTGTATGTTTCCACACTGAACTGCATTGCAATGCTCTGCAACTTTGGCTTTGCCCATTTAGTCTGCCAGTTTAAGGCTGTTCGGTGTCCACCTATTGCAGACACAATTTCCATGCTTTTGCTACTCTTTTTTCCATGTCTTTGTCATTGAACAAGGAGATGTTTAAGGTCCACTGATTTTTAAAATGATGTGTTGGCTGTTTGGTCAGATCAGTGCAGGCAAGTACACTACAATGGACACTAAAATACAATGTGTGTGTGTGTGTGTGTGTGTGTGTGTGTGTGTGTGTGTGTGTGTGTGTGTGTGTGTTTTAAATGTCTGATCTTTTTGATTTATAATACAATTAAAACCACCACCAACTACGATGTTAGTTTCTTAACAAGTAAATAAGCTTTCTTTAAAAAGTGGGGCTTCATCTGTTCTATGGAAGTTGCCTGATGGCGCATAAACATTAATAAAGGTTACATCAAGAATATTTATGGATATTGCCATGTCTGATTCAGTTATTCAGTTTTCTTTAATGATACCCCCTCTTGTATTAAGAAAACTGTTCCTATGTTTGCTTCAGAACACATTTAGAAATTCTACATATCCAGAAATCTTAAGCTTAGTAGTCAGTACTGCTTGCAATAAAGCAATGTGTGCTCCAGATTCATACAGGAAGCCTTTAAATGCAGCAAATTTCAAGTGTGATCTACTTTTATTTATATTTGTAGTAGTTACAGAATACGGTTACATCATATGACCAGTTGTTAAGAGTTATTTATAAGAGAGACCTAAGAATTAGGAGCTAATAAAAGTTATTCCATTCCACATTGGTGTGGTGGTACAGCAACCTTGTGTTGCTACTGGTTAAAAAAACAGTCGTAGGTTGCATAACATTCTGTGTTTACTGAAGAATGATGCATTTAACCTGGATAGAGCTTCATCAGGGTATGTTAAAAGATAATAAATTATCTGCCAAAAAGCATACGTCAAATATGCATGCACTATATGAATTCAGACGGGCCTCCGGTGCCATTCTAGTGTATGGCTGTGTTTACGGTTTGCATGTGAGGAACTGGCTCCGAGATGTACTAAAAGGCATTTTCATTCAGTATCATACCTTTGCTGACAGATACTTTTTGGCAGAAAATTTCTTATTTTTTAACATAACTTGATGATGCCCCAGCCAGGCAAAACATGTCATTCTTGAGTTAATAAAGAACATTATGCAGCCAATAACTTTTTTTAAATAATTAGGCACTTACTCAGGGAAACAAAGTATTACAGTAAAGAAATTACAAGGAAATGTTTCATCAATGCTACGTAAGAGGGGCATCACTGAAACCTTTGTGATGATCATTTTCAGATACTTCTGACCATTTCATAGCTTATATTCTTAGATTGTGTCAGTTTTCCCCGTTTTTTATTCCCCTTGATTTCAAGGTAGAGAAAGGTTGGTGCAAAGAAAGCACATGGCAAATAAGACCTTTACCAGCAGCAACAACACAGTGTATTTTGCTGTCATGGAGAGCACATGAAATGCACCAGATGAGGATTGAACACGTGACCTTAAGACTGAGACACTACCTACTGCACTGCTGAGCTACAGAGGCACATGTGACAGATAATGTCCGGAAAATCAGGAAGAGCACTGTCTTAAGTAAGGAAACATTCAAGATATCATTGGCATCAGTGGGAGGTTCAAGTCAACTTGGATCCCATCTGTCCAATAAGATCCAGGCTGTGTTGTCTTCAGAGGAGTCAACAGCCTTTCTGAGTGACTGAATAAGAGGACCACTCTTTGAATTCTTGCATCAAGTACATTGAGGCTGTTCTTGTGTTTACGGTGAGATCAGGGTCTGAAAGCTGACCTTGAAGATGTTATTCCTCATGACAAACCAGCAGAAGGCCCTCTGCATGCTGGCAGCTACAGGGGGTGGCACAGGAAGGATCTGCA
Organism: Schistocerca piceifrons; assembly: GCF_021461385.2. Lineage (NCBI taxonomy): Eukaryota > Metazoa > Arthropoda > Insecta > Orthoptera > Acrididae > Schistocerca > Schistocerca piceifrons. Next base: position 456,591,025 of record NC_060145.1, read on the forward strand.
CCAGGTAACTAAATTTGCTGGCAACTGTAAGTTTGAAATGTTAAACTTTTTGTAGTATATGTCCCTATGTCATGGCGGCCATGAAGACGTGCTGTTGAAGTGCTCCTTGCTTTTGATGGTGTTTTGGTGGTATTTTCTTTGAATTTTGTAATGAAAGTGATATCAGTGATTGCTGTCCTGAGGTACTGTTCTGTGCATAAAAATTGTGATTGTAACTGTGCAAAATAAGGCATAGGAAGATTTTTCCTCACTGTATGCTGCTAATCTGTCTTGACTGCTAATAAGTTAATGAATACCCCTCTCAATTAGTGTCTTTCTGAACCTAAATTGGGAAAACACGTTTTACTATTTCCTGTACTGCTTGGAAAAGTGTTTTATGTGTAGATAATGAGACTGAATTGAGCAGAAATTGATGTTAAAAACTATATATGCCAACGTATTTTAGTTTTGGTGGGATAGACTGGTCTGCCATTGGTTGCTTACGTAGTGACGTCATTTTGGCGGTAACAGTTCTGACAGGTCATCTCACCACTTGTTGGTGATTTGCTGTGCACTCTTCTATGTCATTATGGAGGGAAGTCCCATGATTGGTGGTTCCCCTTCTGCTATCCTATTCGCTGAAAGAGGACTCACTTCATTTCGGCGGGAAATTCTGTATTGGTTGGTTTCTAGTGTGAAAGTCGATTTGTTGAAATCATAACGACGTCATCTTGGCTTAAATATTTTATTGATTGACCAAACTGACATGGTGGGGGAGTATTTTATTTGAAGACGTGCTGATAACAACTTGAAACATGCGACGTTATTGGACACAAGGAAATTTAAGCGGGAGAAACTGCGCTAGGCGCGCGTATTGAACGTGCGCAGATCTACGGGACAGTGGATGTAAAGAGGCACCAACGGAGTGGCCCTCTACTGAAGGCACATGGACAAGATGTAAAAAAGCAAGGTACATCACCATGTACATCGAAAAACAGTGAAGAAGCACATGGAAACAAAATGGCAACTTTTGATACACCGAACGTGCATCAAATGCCGAGAAAATTACCCCAGTAGAAGAAATACTTGAAGATATTGTGGCCGAATTGAAAAGCAAGGTGGTTTCTAACAATGTTTCCCAGCTCATGAGAAATAGAACCTGGACATTAGTATTGACACAATCGAGACTAGAAGGAGAGATAGACATATTGAATACAGAAAACACCCAACTTCGACAAGTAGAAGTGCTCACTGCAACCAGAGCACTACAGGACTTGCAGTCCAGCGAGGCCCTCCAAAAGGCAAGGCTCAAAGGCCAAATAGACATGTTAAAAGAGGAGAATGACAGGCTGAGACAACAAGTGGATGAGCTGCTGTGTGAAACTGTTCCAGACGCAAAACAAAAAATACAAAATTTAGAAGATGATCTGCGAAAAGCACGAGAGGAAAACAGCCACCTTCAGGGCGTTGGAATAAAAACGATACAGACTTTCGCATCTGTAATTGCAGTAGGTAGCCCAAAACAATGTAAAATGGATGCAAAGATGGAAAAAGCCAAGGAAAAGCAGGCAACAACACAATTTTTTAGACCTACAATGAATCAAAACACTGAAGATGTTCGGGACGCATTGACAAGAGAAATAGATCCTCAACAAGAAAAATTGAAGATCATGGCCATAAGAACCACATCAACAGTCATGATAGTGGAAACAGCATCTGAAGAAGACTGTAAAAAGTTACAGGCAAGGGCAGAAACAATACAACATGTTAGGTGTGAAGAAACCAAAAAACGTCGATGATTACTTATAACTCATGGGGGTCCCAACTACAGTTACGGAGAGTGAATTTCTCTTACAGCTTTATAGACTAAATATGGAAGGAAATATTAGTGAAGAAGAATTTTCTGAGGGGGCGAAGATCAAATTCAAAGCAGGGCAGAAGGGGAGGAGCCCAATTAGCATAGTGTTGGAAGTTACACCAAAGATAAGAACAATTCTTTTGAATCAAGAATGAGTTTTTATAAATTTCCTGGCACTGTATATTGAGGACTATGATGCAGTAAGTAAATGTTTTAAATGTTGTGGGTTAGGCCATACAACTAAGTACTGTGATGATGAACAAATAACCTGCGCCAAGTGTGGGGAGAAGGGACATAAAAAAGTTCATTGCTTGTCAAGGAAACCACCAATAGGATGCATCCCATGTAAAAGAAGAAACAAATTTTGTAACAAAGGAGGAAGCTCAGACTGCCCAACATACAAGATGCTGCACGACAGGCTTATCGCTATACTTCAATATGAATAGAGAAGAAAATGTAAATAAATTGAGGATACTACAGTTAAATATGAAGAATAGCATCATGGTGAGCAATGAGCTTTCTAAGGCAATGGAGGAGACGTGAATTGATATAGCATGTTTGCAGAACCCTATTCAAGAAACGGCAAACTGACATGTATCCCAAGTAATAGTAGAGTGATAACAGGAGATACACCACCGATAGCAGCATTGGTAGGAAAACCAGCAGATATAACTATTACTAAAATTACTCAGTTAAGTAATACTCATGCAACAAAAGTAGAACTGAAAAGAGGAAATGATATGTGGATAATAGCATCCTTGTATGCCCAATACTCCCATGACATAGAATCATATGCGGATTGGATTAAGATGGTGGCGGAATATGCAAGAGGAGGAAAATTGCTCATCACAGCTGATATTAAAGCAAAGTCAACCCTTTGGCATGCAAACACCACAGATGATAGAGGAAGAATCATCAATGAAATCCTCGCTGAGCACAATCTATACATTCTAAACGAAGAGGGAGAGCCACCAACGTTCGACAATGGCAGGTCAGAGTGAGATAGGTATAACTATAGTAAACGACAAAGCTTTACCACACTGTTACAGGTGGGAAGTGCGGCCAGGGCTGGTACATAGTGACCATAATGGGAAAGTGATAAGAGTTACATGGGACTCTAAGAGACCAGTAATCAAGAAGGAAAGAAGTTCAACCTGAAGAGAGCAAACTGGCCTAAACTGAGACAGATAGTAGAATCAGCTGATCTTGCTTCAAAATGTGGTAGTGTGGACTACAAAATCCATATCCACACACTACTATTAGTAGTAAGGGCACAGGAAGAAAGCATTCCAAAGCACAACTGCAGGCCCAAAACACAAACGCCATGGACCAATGAATTATCCCTACTCCAAAAAGATAGTAGGAAGAAACGCAAATTTTATCAAAAGGTGATAACCATACAAGATAAAGAAATCAGATTGGCTGACTATCGTGATGCGAAAGCAAAATATAAAGAAAAATTAATTGTCACAATGAAACAGCATTGTGACAATTATGTCAAAACGCAACTAGCTGAAAATATCTGGGGCACACCATATAAGCTTTTTACAGAGAAGATTAAATCGCCCACCATACTGTCTACACTGAAACAAGAAAATGGGAACATGACGAGAGGATGGAGGAGCACTGCACAATATCTGCTTTTTAAACTTTTACCAGACGATGACCCGACATCAGATAATCCAGAACATGCAAATATGCGACGAAGTTTTAATGATGTCTATCTGACAGAAGCAGTAACTCCCCCTTTTGCGAATGAAGAAGTACAAAGGGCAATTTTCAGTATGGAAAGCCGGGCCCGGACAGTATACATCCGGAGACATTACACCAAGTAGCTGTACAGATAACGCCTTTCTTGACAAAGGTTCTAAACAAGGCGCTATTGGAAGGGAAAATACCAACTTCGTGGAAAACAGCAAACACAATTATGATAAAAAAAGGCATCCGATAAAGACCCTACAAATCCGAGGTCATACAGGCCCATATGTCTATTAAACACGCTGGTGAAAGTTCAAGAAAGACTATTATGCGATCGTCTGCAAGCCCACAGAGAGCTTCAGAGACAGTGAGCATCAGCATGGTTTTAACAAGAATAAGTCAATAGATGATGCCATCAATCAAGTGCTTCAAATTATTAATGATACTGACAGGAAATATGCAGTAGCAATACTGATAGATATACAAGGAGTATTTGACAACATGTGGTGGCCTGGATTATTCTTATGTCTAAGAGAGCTGCAGATCCCGGGAACCTTGTACCACAGCTTGAAAGATTACTGCCGAGATAGGGTTGTCCAATGAAAAGAAGGCAACAGAAAAGTAGTGAAGAAAATAACAAAAGGATGCCCACAAGGATCTATCCTACGGCCCCTATTCTGGAATTTTACAATTGGGCCACTTCTCAGTCTCATGGAAGAAAGCGTCAACACAGAAGGGATCGTGGGCTATGCTGACGATCTAACAGTTAACTCAAGAGCCGAATTGGAAACAAAGGCAAATGACACCCTGCTTGAAATGAACAACTGGTGCCAGAAATAGAAGTTAACAATAGCCCTAGCAAAGACGTCATATATGTTGATGAAAGGAAACCTACAGCGGAATCCAATGATAAGATTAGGTACTAATAACATTGCCAGGAAGAAGGTAACTAGATACCTTGGAGCCCATCTAGACAAAAACTATAATTTATGCAGCATATAAAACTGACAACAGACAAGGCAGTAGCTATTCTACATAAACTCGCCAGAATAAATACTGTAGAGTATAGGATGCCACTAGGAATGATCAAGACGTATTACTACGCAATATACGAGTCGATAGTGAGTTTTGCCTCTAGCACACGGGCACACACATTACGTCTATCGACATATGTGACAGCCACCAGAAGTGGTCAGAGGGATGTACTCCTGCGGCTATCTGGCGCCTTCAAAACAACATCTACTGAAGCCCTATGTGTAGTGCTTGGCACGTATCCTATAGATATAGCGATCAGGTACAGAGCGGCAGTTTATTGGCTGAGACGGGGACAGAATCACAAAGTTCAGGAGATAAATGACGAGGATATCCCAGCCAGACACGACTTAAAGCGATGGAGACTGATGGAGTGGCAAAGGCAGAGAGACACCAGTGAAAAGAGCAGGTGCCTATATGAGTTTTTTTCCTAATATTGAAGAGCATCTAAAAATAAGACATGCATTTCCTTACGAGTCACGGACCGTACCCAACATACTTTAACCGTATACATCAGGACAGAGCTGCCAATTGCACATGTGGGAACGTGGGCACACCAGAGCATGTTGTTCTCCAGTGCAATAGACATGAACCAAGTGAGGCAGTACAACTGCTACAAGACGATGTGAAGCAAGCGCTGCAGGACCCTGATACATGGAAGTTAATCAGTGACACATCAGAGTCTCGAGGGTCCTTAGGGAAGAGTACAGGAGAGAGAGGCAATGCCAAGCTGCGCAGTTCCGGCCACAGCAATGACAGACACTCCAGGACGACAGTGACAGCAAGGAAACAGAGGCAGATAGCACCGACGAGAGCTAACACGATGTGTTATACCAAGAACTGTGAAGTTGTAATGCTCTGACGGTATAAATAGATATTACAGCTATGACTGACTAATTGTAAGTTTTATGAATTGACGCAGTAGTAATATGTTGTTTTTAACTTGTGTTTGAAAAATTTAAGCTAGTGACTGAACAACATTCTCAATGTTAATATTTATGTCAATGGCAAGTTTTATGTTACCACGTCCTAGATATGTAAGGTTTTAATGCATTAAATGCAAGTAACAACTGAACAACCATATGCATATGATACCTATTAATGTTAAGTTTTATATTCACATAATTAATTATTGGTGAAGTTTCAATGGTCATACAGAAGTAGCAAATTAATATGAGCACGAAATAAGTCTGTCTCAATTTAAAGTCTGCACTCTTGATAAATGAACTGTGAGTGTAAGCATAGTTAACTTAAATGAAATTTTATCAATGAACTCTTGCATGTTTAAGACATAAATCTTTAATCATTAATTAATTTTATACAATATCTCAACTTAAACCAACTTTAAACTCTAGAATTATAATTTTGTCAAATCTTCATATATTCATTTTTCAATAAGTATTTATGGCTGCAAATCAATACTCAGAAAGAGGGCATAGTGGTCCACCTCCACGTTGGTGGGGCACGGGCAACGACACACAGAGTATGGTCATAGCGCTCTGTGTGTCGGCTAAGAGACCAGCCCATAGGCTAGAAAGGACCCATCTTATGTATAAAGATGGTGGGTTATTACAAAGAGTAGCAGCAGTGAAAAAAAAGTATATGAAGTTGTGTGTCGTTGTACTTTCAAAGGACTGTCCTAACCTGATTTAGCATGTCGGCCTAGTTCCTGGTGTTCATCCTAGTTGGTTTTGGACCGCGATTTATAACCAGTAATTTAAGATTACTGCTGGAGCTGCACCAGTCCATGACTGGTGCTCATTCAGATTTGCATAAGAACAGTTTGTATCATTCAACTTGGCCACACATGCTAATGTGAATTCAAGAGTGGCATGTCCAACTCATATAAGGTATTTTTGAGATGTGACCCCAATGCATATGTCATCTGCATAAGCTTTACATCAATGTCTGACACTATCAATCGCCAACTCTGAGGTTCCTCTGTTAATGTAGTTAGGAGAGATTCTACAGCAATGACACACAATCCCATCAATAAAGGGTGCCTGCCCAATAGAATGCTTGATATTACCAGTTGGCTTAAGTGTCTATCATAATGCGAGATGTTACAATGCTTCCATGGTAGTACATAAATAATCATGACTGATGTGGTCGAATGCTTTTCAAATTCCAAGAAGAAGAATGCAGCAGATTGCTTGGACTCTGCATAGGTGGTAATGATGTTTCAAAGGGAACAGGTGGCATTTGTTATGCTCCTCCCAGAAACAGTACTATGTTGATGGTCACGTATGAGTGTGTTCACAGCTCATCTCATAATTTTAAAATCAGCATTCAATAATGAAAGTGCATTTTATTCAGTTGTCTGCTGTTGCCCTTCTTTGATAAGAGTACAGTAATCCTTTCTTTAAAGTCTCAGGGTGTATCCTCTGCCATTGTGAGGTCATTTGCAATAACTTTCAGTGCCTGTAGAACTCGGATGTCAGCCCATCTGCTCCTGGCATTTTCTTGTCTGTTGCATTGTGAATGGTATCATGGATGTCTTCTTTGTCAAAAGGAGACCCGAAGGTATCCACATCCTTTAGGGTGTGATGTGAGGACATCCTATGCATCAGGGCAGCAAAGATTTGTGCATTTACTGGTTGTATCTGATAGAGGTTGTGATCTACCGCTCCCTCACAACATTTGTTGATTGTCACTGACTCCAAAATAAACTCTTTTAATTAGCTTTGAGAGGAGTAAGATTTACAATAAACTTCTTACTTACCTTCTTTTCTCTTAGTTGGCTCCAGTTCTTCATGTCTGGGCGCTGATTCTTGAAGCTAAAATTTGTGACATAGTAGTTTCTCGTGGTTACAGTAGGCATAAATAATGCTGAAGTATTGCTTGAATATATATTTCTGTTTCTGTAATTTTTATTCTTTCACATTTTTTTATATCACACTGTCTTTACAATTTACAGTTCAAAACCAAAAATTACATTGTTATTGTAAAAACACATCTGATCACAACAGAAGCATACCCACTACCCCACCATTCTGTGGTACTAACAGTATTCCATAGAGTTAAATTTTCTTGACAAGTTAATCTTCACCAATTTATATCACTATTTCAAAAATGAATCCAGAAGTAAACATAACAAGTATCATCAGATTGCACAATTAATAACAGAAATTTCAAATGTGTCAGATATTTAGTAATTTCAAATATTTATAAAAAATAGATGATTTTAACTGCGCATTATAGCCTGAAATGTAACACATTGTGTACAAAATCATATGAAAGTCTTTTAGAAAAACAATTGAGATAATCTTAACCTGTTTACAAAGTTGTAATTATTTTTGGTATCGAGTACTTGTGTTAAGGAAAAGTAATGCTAGAGGAGGATGTATGTTTACATTATCCCCCACACAAAATTGGGAAACAATGTGTTTACAATATTTTGTGACAGACTATAAGGTTTGCCAAACGGTGTAGAAAATGATGCCAGAAGACACACACATCAAAAAAAATTTTGCATCATATCTGTTCCGAGAGTTCTGAAACCAGTACAGAAAACTGGAAGAGAGATCAACATAAACATCATTTCTGCCCTTTTTATTTCTCATGAAAACCACATATTGCATGTTGTACTGCCATACAGTGAGACCTTCAGAGGCAGTGGTCCAGATTGCTGTACACACCGGTACCTCTAATAACCAGTAGCACGCCTTCCTGCATTGGTGCATGCCTGTATTTGTCATGGCATACTATCCACAATTTCATCAAGGCATTGTTCATCCAGATTGTCCCACTCTTTCATGGCGATTTGGTGTAGGTCCCTCAGAGTGGTTGGTGGGGTCAGGTCGTCCATAAACAGCCCTTTTCGATCTATCCCAGGCATGTCCGATAGGGTTCATGTTGGTCACTCTAGTTGAGCGTTGTCATTATCCTAAAGTAAGTCATTCATAAGATGTGCAGGATGGGGGTGTGAATTGTCGTCCATGAAGACTGTTGCCTCACCAGTATGCTGCTGATACAGTTGAAGGCATATGCGACGCTCATTGGTGAAGAGAACGTAATGTCAATCCTGAGTGGTCCATTCCACGTGTTGTTGGGTCCATCTATACTGCACTGCATGTTGTCATGTTTGCAAAGATGGACCTTGCCATGAACGCTGGGAGTTAAGTTGCGGATTGTGCAGCCTATTGCGCACAGTTTGAGTCGTAACATGACGTCCTGTGACTGCACGAAAAGCATTATTCAACATGGTGGCATTGCTGTCAGGGTTCTTCTGAGCCATAATCTGTAGGTAGCGGTCATCCACTGCAGTAGTAGCCCTTGGGCAGCCTGAGCGAGGAATGTCATTGACAGTTTCTGTCTCTCTGCATCTCCTCCATGTCTGAAAAACATCGCTTTGGTTCACTCCAAGATGCCTGGATAATTCCTTGTTGAAAGCCCTTTCTGGCACAAAGTAACAATGTGGACATGATCGAACTGCAGTATTGACCACCTAGGTCTGGTTGAACTACAGACATGAGCCGTGTACCTCCTTCCTGGTGGAAGGACGAACTGATCAGCTCCATGTAATAGGTGCTGCCCATGCATGGTTGTTTACATCTTTGGGTGGGTTTAGTGACATCTCTGAATAGTCAAAGGGACTGTCTCTGTGATACAATATCCACAATGTCTATCTTCAGGAGTTCTGGGAACTAGGGTTATGCAAACCTTTTTTTGATGTGTGTAGAGTACAGATGTATAGAAGTATCTGATACATAACATATTACAGAAAACATAAGGAAAGAATCTTCTATAGAAGTCCTAGTTTACACATGTATTAGGACATGGCATTCAGATTTTCAGATCTGTGGAACATATTGTCACAAGACAAATAATACAAACTCAAAACTACATTATTACAAAACTAAACTATAGAAATAAACACAGAGACAATGTAAATTAATAGAAATACAAATTGCAAGCTTACATCCATAAAATCACACCTTCAAAATGTTAAAAAGAGAAGAGGAAAAAAAATTCAAGGCCTAAGAGTACGACAAGTGAGCCAACTCGAAAAACTCTTAACAGGTACAGATCAGAAGAATATACTCAATCATGTGTAGGAATATACCGTATTTACTCGAATCTAAGCCGCACTTTTTTTTCTGGTTTTTGTAATCCAAAAAACCGCCTGCGGCTTAGAATCGAGTGCAAAGTAAGCAGAAGTTCTGAAAAATGTTGGTAGGTGCCGCCACAACTAACTTCTGTCGTCGAATATAAGTAGCGCTACGCAGGCATGCTTCACAGGCACAAAGATAAATACTGGCGCCAAAACCTCTGCGTCAGTAAATAAATAAAAAAAAGGTGGAAGACGAGCTTTTTTTTCCGCCCCGAGTTTCGACCACTGCATTTTCATACGTTATCCGATGAAGTAAATACAAATTCCGTATTGTTCCTCTTCGAACGTAGCAGCATTTCAATGTTCTACGAAAATCCGACTGGCAAGACTGTTTGGGATAGTTGTCAATATGGCCAACTCTGCTTTCTGAATTTTTTCCTAACTGTGAGAAGAAATGGTTGCTAATAGGAACTTTTATGAATTGTGAATCACATGCAGTATTCTCTTCACCATAAGAATAATACGAATATAAACATTTTGCCATGTATTCTTTCGTGTTTGCTGCTATCTCATTTAAATCCTGTCCGCCTAATAAACTACGAAACTAGAGTGAGACAACAGCAGACGCGGAAGAATATACATACCATGTCATGTTTATATTTGTATTATTCTTATGCCTAATAGTGATACAGTCAGAAATGAAGCACGGCAATTGACTAGATTTTTAAATCTAAGATGACTCTAATTTCTGTGCATAATGTAATGTACTAAAGAGGCGTCTGCAAAGATTTTCAAACGGAAAAAAATTTCGCTAAATTCTCGTTCAGAACATCTTCTATCATACGCAGTCTATTATTTGGTTCTTGTTGATCATTATCAAAGAAAGCAGCAGTGTAAGTAGCAACGAATAGCAGTCTCTTGCCATTGTTTCGCTAATGAGACGATTTCTCTCTTTGTTTTTTTTATTGTAAGCGGCGGTAGCGTGCACAAAAGCAAGCCATGCCGCAAGCGGCGACAGGCCGTAAACCCTCATTTTCAGAATGCGACAAACAATGCATGACACACTAAAATAATGCATTTTCAGCTTTGAGTGACGGAAACACCTATAACAAAGAGAACTGCACTTGTCAGATCAAAGAAAAATAAGCAATCAATTCAAACCAGACGAAGCATGTGAAAAAGGAAGGGCACCTGTATAAATACGGACGGAGCGCCTGACGCATAACAACGGCTACCTGGTAAAGCTTAACTGCTAAGCTTACGACTCGAACCAAACTACTACAGCCGTATCGTCGTTCATTCAACCTAAATTGTGTCTCATATCACAATGGACCAACTTTGTTTCGATTTGGAAGTGCGGCCTAAAACTTTTCTTTCCCCTTGAATTTCGAGTCTCAGATTTCAGGTGCGGCTTAGATTCAGGAAAATTTTTTTTCCTCGATTTCGAGTCTCATTTTTCAGGTGCGGCTTAGATTCGAGTGCGGCTTAAATTCGAGTAAATACAGTAGCACAAAGTCAATCAGCCACATAAATCAAAGGATATGCGATGTGGGGACCGACCCATGAATCCAAACCACACTTACACATCAGTGTACGAAAGCAGAAGTATACATTTTGTTATATTGGTTATACTAGTACATGTCTTCCACACTATTTGCTAATTGTTCATAAAAACCAATCTATGCCCATAGATACCTAGAAAAATTCATTTACAATTGATAAAAAAACATACATTGATTTAAAGTTACATAATGTGTTGGCAAGTCAATCCCCCTGCTTGAAAAAACACACATTTACGTGGACTAACACTGCCTTTGGCAGTCTTCATTAACAATTTACAAATCTCTGTCACAACACTGATGTAGTTGACAGATGCTTTAGTACATTACCCAGCACCTATGATATCTTGTAAGGCAACTGGTCCATCAGGGTACAGGCGTACGACAATGGAGAGTGTGGATCCACTGCTGTCCCTGTTTCCTGCCTAGAGTTCTCATCACACACTCCAGTGGATAGGTAACTTCCTGTCTAGCATTCACATGAAATCCTGAAACTTTGTTTAATGTATTAAATATACTGTTCAGTACATTACTCACATCCCACAGCGTATGCTCTCCCTAATTATATTGCAAAACCAAGTATAAAGGATTTACGTCAGATGAGATTAAAAAGTGGTCACATATGAAATTTTAATAAACAGAGCCAAATGCAATGAAAAAATGAACTAATAAGGTGACACACACATATTTACTAAGATACTATTCCTAATTTTTGTAGTACTAATTATGTTGTTGTTGTTGTTGTTGTTATTGTTGTCGTCTTCAGTCCTGAGACTGGTTTGATGCAGCTCTCCATGCTACTCTATCCTGTGCAAGCTTCTTCATCTCCCAGTACCTACTGCAACCTACATCCTTCTGAATCTGCTTAGTGTATTCATCTCTTGGTCTCCCTCTATGATTTTTACCCTCCACGCTACCCTCCAATACTAAAATGGTGATCCCTTGATGCCTCAGAACATGTCCTACCAACCGATCCCTTCTTCTGGTCAAGTTGTGCCACAAACTTTTCTTCTCCCTAATCCTATTCAATGCTTCCTCATTAGTTATGTGATCTACCCATCTAATCTTCAGCATTCTTCTGTAGCACCACATTTCGAAAGCTTCTATTCTCTTCTTGTCTAAACTATTTATCGCCCATGTTTCACTTCCATACATGGCTACACTCCATACAAATACTTTCAGAAAAGACTTCCTGACACTTAAATCTATACTCAATGTTAACAAAATTCTCTTCTTCAGAAACGCTTTCCTTGCCATTGCCAGTCTACATTTTATATCCTCTCTACTTCGACCATCATCAGTTATTTTGCTCCCCAAATAGCAAAACTCCTTTACTACTTTAAGTGTCTCATTTCCTAATCTAATTCCCTCAGCATCACCCGACTTAATTCGACTAAATTCCATTATCCTCGTTTTGCCTTTGTTGATGTTCATCTTATATACTCCTCTCAATACACTGTCCATTCCATTCAACTGCTCTTTCAAGTCCTTTGCTGTCTCTGACAGAATTACAATGTTATCGGCAAGCCTCAAAGTTTTTATTTCTTCTCCATGGATTTTAATACCTACTCCGAATTTTTCTTTTGTTTCCTTTACTGCTTGCTCAATATACAGATTGAATAACATCGGGGAGAGGCTACAACCCTGTCTTACTCCCTTCCCAACCACTGCTTCCCATTCATGTCCCTCGACTCTTATAACTGCCATCTGGTCCCTGTACAAATTGTAAATAGCCTTTTGCTCCCTGTATTTTACCCCTGCCACCTTTAGAATTTGAAAGAGAGTATTCCAGTCAACATTGTCAAAAGCTTTCTCTAAGTCTAAAAATGGTAGGAACGTAGGTTTGCCTTTCCTTAATCTTTCTTCTAAGATAAGTCGTACAGTCAGTATTGCCTCACGTGTTCCAGTATTTCTACGGAATCCAAACTGATCTTCCCCTAGTTTTTCCATTCGTCTATAAAGAATTTGTGTTAGTATTTTGCAGCTGTGGCTTATTAAACTGATTGTTTGGTAATTTTCACATCTGTCAACACCTGCTTTCTTTGGTATTGGAATTATTATATTCTTCTTGAAGTCTGAGGGAATTTCGCCTGTTTCATACATCTTGCCCACCAGTTGGTAGAGTTTTGTAAGGACTGGCTCTCCCAAGGCCACCAGTAGTTCCAATGGAATGTTGTCTACTCCGGGGGCCTTGTTTCGACTCAGGTCTTTCAGTGCTCTGTCAAACTCTTCACGCAGTATCGTATCATCTTCATCTACATCCTCTTCCGTTTCCATAATATTGTCCTCAAGTACATCGCCCTTGTATAGACCCTCTATATACTCCTTCCATCTTTCTGCTTTCCCTCCTATGCTTAGAACTGGATTTCCATCTGAGCTCTTAATGTTCATACAAGTGGTTCTCCTATCTCCAAAGGTCTCTTTAATTTTCCTGTAGGCAGTATCTATCTGACCCCTAGTGAGATAAGCTTCTACATCCTTACATTTGTCCTCTAGCCATCCCTGCTTAGCCATTTTGCACTTCCTGTTGATCTCATTTTTGAGACGTTTGTATTCCTTTTTGCCTGCTTCATTTATTGCATTTTTATATTTTCTCCTTTCATCAATTAAATTCAATATTTCTTCTGTTACCCAAGGATTTCTACTAGCCCTCATCTTTTTACCTACTTGATCCTCTGCTACCTTCACTACTTCATCCCTCAAAGCTACCCATTCTTCTTCTACTGTATTTCTTTCCCCCATTCCTGTCAATTGTTCACTTATGCTCTCCCTGAAACTCTGTACAACCTCTTGTTCTTTCAGTTTATCCAGGTCCCATCTCCTTTAATTCCCACCTTTCTGCAGTTTCTTCAGTTTTAATCTACAGGTCATAACCAATAGATTGTGGTCAGAGTCCACATCTGCCCCTGGAAATGTCTTACAATTTAAAACCTGGTTCCTAAATCTCTATCTTACCATTATATAACCTATCTGATACCTTTCACTTTCTCCAGAGTTCTTCCATGTATACAACCTTCTTTCATGATTCTTAAACCAAGTGTTAGCTATGATTAAGTTGTGCTCTGTGCAAAATTCTACCAGGCGGCTTCCTCTTTCATTTCTTAGCCCCAATCCATATCCACCTACTACGTTTTCTTCTCTCCCTTTTCCTACACTCGAATTCCAGTCACCCATGACTATTAAATTTTCATCTCCCTTCACTATCTGAATAATTTCTTTTATTTCATCATACATTTCTTCAATTTCTTCGTCATCTGCAGAGCTAGTTGGCATATAAACTTGTACTACGGTAGTAGGTGTGGGCTTCGTATCTATCTTGGCCACAATAATGCGTTCACTATGCTGTTTGTAGTAGCTTACCCGCATTCCTATTTTCCTATTCATTATTAAACCTACTCTTGCATTACCCCTATTTGATTTTGTGTTTATAACCCTGTAGTCACCTGACCAGAAGTCTTGTTCTTCCTGCCACCGAACTTCACTAATTCCCACAATATCTAACTTTAACCTATCCATTTCCCTTTTTAAATTTTCTAATCTACCTGCCCGATTAAGGGATCTGACATTCCACACTCCGATCTGTAGAACGCCAGTTTTATTTCTCCTGATAATGACATCCTCTTGAGTAGTCCCCGCCTGGAGATCCGAATGGGGGACTATTTTACCTCCAGAATATTTTACCCAAGAGGACGCAATCATCATTTAATCATACAGTAAAGCTGCATGCTCTCGGGAAAAATTATGGCCGTAGTTTCCCCTTGCTTTCAGCCATTCGCAGTACCAGCACAGCAAGGCCGTTTTGGTTATTGTTACAAGGCCAGATCATTCAATCATCCAGACTGTTGCCCTTGCAACTACTGAAAGGCTGCTCCCCCTCTTCAGGAACCACATGTTTGTCCGGCCTCTCAACAGATACCCCTCCGTTGTGGTTGTACCTACGGTACGGCTATCTGTATCGCTGAGGCCTGCAAGCCTCCCCACCAACGGCAAGGTCCATGGTTCTTGGGGGGGGGGGGGGTTACTAATTATAAACTAATTATAAACATTGTGAAAGGATCTACTCATTTAGTCTCATGGCATATATGTATCAAATTCTAAAGCACAAATCTATTACAGATCACAATTATGTAGTGTATCATGGATTTAAACTCAGTCAGTAGCTAAGACAGAACTAAAAATCGCATCATCTTACATACTACATTCATGACAAACAAAACACAATTATTTAGTCTTATGAATCTGTAAACATAGTGTATATTTTCTTCCAGACTAGGGGTTGTTATGCATCCATGTTCAAAGGTCTTATCTTCCATACTAAAAGTTAACAGTACTTGACATTTTACATATTTGGTTTTGCTTAGCAGTAGCTCCTCTTATCTTTACATGTGCAACGTACATTGCCACAAAATTCTTACTACAGTGGATCTTGTCTCTAAATTGTTCAGATATACCTCAAATTGGGCTACCTGTATCAGTCAAACCGCTACTTTCCCACTAATCAATCTTAATCTTAATGTAAGGACACCCCAAACCTGAATCGCCTTCACTGTTGTTAGACACTTCAAGTAAAAGGTCACTTTCAATTTCATCACATGCAATATCCACACTGTCTCTACTGAATTTTTCAACTTCATTGTTATCATAGCATTACTTCGGTTACTCATATTGTCAGCTAAAGATTGAACACAATGTCGACTCCATAGCACAACTAACATCATTTATTACAGAGGGAACACAATATATATTACTGTCAAAATTACACTTCATGCTTAGACTTTCTTTCACTTCATTCCACCAATCTGGATACAAATTTTGACTAACCACAGCTGTTATTCCAGAATTCACATTTATTTATGTTATCATCAATCTGGCCCCAAAAAAACTTCAAAAAGTTTTCACATTTATTCTCTAGGCTTACAGATAAGTCACCTTTACTGTTTGGATCATTACTCTGCATGACATTAATGAAAAACCGCTTTCACTGGGCTGGTATTCCATGACTCTCACTTACATCATCACTTATATCTCTTACCTTATCTGTATTGTCAACATCATTCATAAATAACTCTGAAACATCATTATTCTTAAACTCTACAGACACCTAATAATCATCATCATCATTAAATTTTTCAAAATTTCTGCACCAACAACATCATTAACAACACAAGTCTCATCTCCATCAACACCTACATTCATTTGCAATAAGCTACCAGTCTCAGGCCATCCAACCTCAGTTATTTCCAAGCTCTCATTCACATATACGTCAAAAATACCATCTAGTTCAGATCCAGTTCAGTCAACACCTGATTTACATACATCAATAACACTATTTTCTGACCAGGATAAGAAATCATTAGTACGTACTACATTAAAGTTTCTCATTACTCTCACATTCTGGTTTGTGATTAGTGCCTACACCACCATAATTAAACATAGTATTCAAAAACTTTTGATCAAAACATAAATGAGAAATCTGATATTCCTTCATTCAACTTCAGATACCTGTACCATATCATTAATACTGTTATTATTGTCTACTTGCAAGTGTAAATTGGTCCTGTGCTTGATGTGTTTCCTCGCCCCAAAACTGGACCTTCATTGAGGCAAACTGCTGTTTCCTGAGTAGTTACTTCTATGATTGTTTCCTCCATTAAAATGCTCATGATTATCCCCATTATTCCTATCCTGCTGATGTTCATTTGTCTCTATTAACGTTTTGATCCTGATAGAAGTTACCATTATCTCTGTTTTTGCAGTTATTACCATTGTCATCTCTATCATTTCAATTATTGTATCTAAAAACAAAGATGATGAGACTTATCAAACAAAAGTGCTGGCAGGTTGATAGACACACAAACAAACACAAACATACACACAAAATTCAAGCTTTCGCAACAAACGGTTGCTTCGTCAGGAAAGAGGGAAAGAGAGGGAAAGACAAAAGGATGTGGGTTTTAAGGGAGAGGGTATGGAGTCATTCCAATCCCGGGAGCGGAAAAACTTACCTTAGGGGGAAAAAAGGACAGGTATACACTCACGCGCACACACACACATATCCATCCGCACATACACAGACACAAGCAGACATTTGTAAAGGCCTTTACAAATGTCTGCTTGTGTCTGTGTATCTTCATTTCCTCTAGGTTTACCAAAATTAACTTCAAAATATCAGTTTTTACTGTTTCTTTGCTGACTAAGATTCCACTTGGTTCATATATGTCTTTGCTGGGTCGTACAGCTTTCACTTCAATATCACTGCTACCCTTCTCTCTCACATTCCACATCATTACAAAGTGTCGTATTCATGATCTATGGAACAAGTATTAATCTAATCTAATCATCATTTTGATAACAAGAACACAAGATCACAAAAAATTAATTTCACAAATATTTTGTGCTTATATTTTGTTTTTGATGTCCATGGTTTTAGTTGTATAGTCCTCTTTCATTCGATCCAGTTTGACATTGTTGGTAGTACATTGTCACTGTTGATACAACTTTGTCAGGCATTGCTCAGTTTTATTTCTTTGAGTGATCAGAAATCCATTTGCACATGAACTGCAAATGATGCAAATTGCTCTTCCTTCTTCTGCAACAGACAAAACTTCATTATCAGCCAATTGATCCCAGACGGCCCCACCACTTATAGTCTACACCTCCCTCACGTCATTTGTTGATTGTCATTGACTTCATAATAAACTATTTAATAAGCTTTGAGAAGAATAAGATTTACAATAAACTTTTTACTTATCTTCTTTTCTCTTAGTTGCCTCCAGTTCTTCACATCTAGTGGCTGATTCTTGAAGATAAAATTTTTGACATTGTAGGTTCTCATGGTTACAACTGACATAAGCAATGCTGAAGTATTGCCTGAATATATATTTCTGTTTCTGTAATTTTTATTCTTTCACATTTTTCTATATCACACTGTCTTTACAATTTCCACTTGAAAACCAAAAATTACATAGTTATTGCCAGAAATAAAAACACATCTGATCACAACAGAAGTCTGCCCACTACTCCACTATTCTGCAGTACTAACAATATTCCAAAGAGTTCACAAATTTTCTTGACAATTGAACCTCCACCAATTTATATCATTTTTTTTTTTTTGTAAATGAATCCAGAAGTAAATATAATAAATATCATCGGATTGTGCAATTAATTATAGGAATTTTAAATGTACCACATGTTTTGTAATTTCAAATATTTCTAAAAAAAGAAAAAGGAAATATTTTACTGTACATACAGAGCCAGTAGATATCGATTGTAACAATGAAAATAAAGCAATTTCTTTTTATGGATTATCGCCTGAAATAATTCACATCGTGTACAAAACCATACAAAATTCTTTTGGAAAAACAGCAGAGATAATATTAACTTGTTTAAAAAGTTGTAATTATTTTTGGTATTGACTACTTCTGTTGATGAAAAGTAATGCTAGAAGGGGGAGTCCCTTTAAAAGGTCTTTGGCATGTTGCGAGTGCTGGTGAGTTTGTGTCCTGCTGCATCCATGACATCCGCAATGAAGATTGACAGATCGCTCTGAGGAGGCGGTAGAGGAAGTAAGTTTCATGAGGCACCATTCTTGGGGTGTGTACAGACTATTTAACCTTCCAGTTTTGTCCTCTGAATTGCCATTATTCTCGCTGTGCTCTTAATGTTGTGAGCAGTATCAGAGCTGTAGAAGCTAGTACTTTGTACATTTCTCATATGCCTCGTTAGTAGGTTCAATGTAGTTAAGCTTCGCCAGTTCCATGCGTAAATAAATACGGTTCACTTGCGCTGTATGGAACATTCTTCTCGCCTTTGTTGCAACCGTATATAGGTAAAACTGACACTCATATTAAAAATTCCATGCATTTTATCGAAAAACTGAGGGAGATCACAGTTAGTCCAAGTGACATCCTTGTCAGTTTCGATGTAGTATCCCTGTTCACCATGGTCCCTGTTGATGAAGCTCTTTCTTACATAGCTGATATGTTTCCTACTGATATAATGGCTTTGTTTCGACATTGTCTATCCTCGACTTATTTTCAATATAGCAACGAGTTTTATGAACAAATTGATGGGGTGGCCATGGGTAGCCCTCTAAGCCCTACTATTGCTAATCTATTTATAGAATTTTTCGAACAACAGGTGCTGCAGTCGGCCAAAAAAAGCCCTTTGAAATGGTATCGATATGTGGATGACACCTTTGTGATATGGAATCATGCTGAAGAGGAACTGAGTGATTTTTTGATGCACATAAACAGTTTCAATCCAAAGATACAATTCACCATGGAGAAAGAGAGTAATAGACAACTAAATTTTTTGGATATATTGGTTATTAAAATGGGCAGATGGGACTTTAGGGCACAAGGTATATAGGAAAGACACACACACACCGATTGTTACCTACATAAGAATTCGAATCATCATCCTAGGCAGAAGAGAGGAGTCATAAAAACTTTAGTGGACAGAGCTAATAACATCTGTGAGCCAATTTACTTGCATGATGAATTAAGCCATTTGCGAACAGCTTTCAAGAGAAATGGGTACACTGACAAGGAAATAGATCGAGCACTCCACCCTAGAAGAAAAGTGTCCGAAAACACACGACAACAACAACTGTTGGCTGAAAAAGTTTTTCTTCCATTTATTCATAACATCACGGACCATATTGGTAAAGTTTTGGCCAAGTTTCAAGTGGAGACAATCTTTCGACCTACCAAGAAAATTAGTGAAAGTTTAAGATCGGTGAAAGACGCACGACACCCCTTAGCTACCTCAGGTGTGTATAAAATTCCGTGTAGCTGTGGCATGGTGTATATTGGAACAAATAAAAGGAGTGTTAATACCCGCCTAATGGAACACAAAAGGAACTGTAGATTGGGACAGATTGACAAATCAGCTGTAGCGGAACATGTTTTCAAAGAGAGTGATCATGAAATAAAATTTTGTGAGACCAACGTGATAGCTAGGACCTCACATTATTATACTCACATGTATAGAGAAGCTATAGAGAGCTACAAGCATGGAAATAATTGTAATAGAAAAGGAGGAGGATTAAAACTAGACAAGATATGGCGGTCGACTTTGTACCAACGAAGTGACAATCGATTACCTTAGTAATCTTTAGAAATGGCACTAGCCAGAGATCGTTTTAAAGTTGAAAGCATGTGACGAGTGGTGGCACCATCTAAGCGTTCTATATAAATGGGACCACCAGCGCCTAGCAGCCAGTCACAGACTTACCTCAGAAGATGTTGCCAGCAGTAGGCAACGAAACGTCAGGAAGGAGAAGAAGTTTTATATATGGACCACGGCAATTCAGCCCAGAAGTTTTAATTAATAAAGACGCCGGCCGTGAAAGCTTACATGTTATGATTAGACAGAGAGCAGTATGTCGTTCTCAATGGGGTGACTTCAACAGAAACAAGTGTAACTTCAGGTGTGCTCCAGGGCAGCGTAAAAGGTCTGCTGCTTTTTACGATTTACATAAATGATCTGGTTGATGGTATTGACAGCAACATTAGACTGTTTCTCAGTGATGCTGTAGACAGGAAAGTAGTATCACACAAAAGTTGTGAACAAATCGAGAAATTTGTTAACATCGAGTATAGATTTAAGTGCCAGGAAGTCGTTTCTGAAAGTATTTGTATGGAGTGTAGCCATGTATGGAAGTGAAACAAGGACGATAACCAGTTTGGACAAGAAGAGAATAGAAGCTTTCAAAATGTGGTGCTACAGAAGAATGCTGAAGATAAGGTGGGTAGATCACGTAACTAATGAGGAGGTATTGAATAGGATTGGGGAGAAGAGAAGTTTGTGGCACAACTTGACTAGAAGAGGGGATCGGTTGGTAGGACATGTTTTGAGGCATCAAGGGATCACAAATTTAGCATTGGAGGGCAGCGTGGAGGGTAAAAATCGTAGAGGGAGACCAAGAGATGAATACACTAAGCAGATTCAGAAGGATGTAGGTTGCAGTAGGTACTGGGAGATGAAGAAGCTTGCACAGGATAGAGTAGCATGGAGAGCTGCATCAAACCAGTCTCAGGACTGAAGACCACAACAACAACAACAACAACAACAACATGGGACCCTTACCAGTTGGGTCTCATTCAAGAGATTGAAAAGATCCAAACAAGAGCAGCAAGATTTGTGACGTACATTTAGCCATTGCAAGAGCATTACAAATCTCATAGAAAGTGTGAAGTGGGATACACTTGCAGATAGATGATGCACTAAATGGAAAGGGCTGCTCACTAAATTCTGAAATCTGATCTTCACTGAGGATGTAGAGCATATATTATTATCACCAGCTTTCAACTCGTGCAATGATTGCCATTCAAAGATAAGGGAAATTAGAGCTCGTACTGAGGCATTCAGACAGTCATTTTTCCCTCATGCACTCTGTGAGTGGAACACTGGGGGGAAATATGACTTTGGCACAAATTGTGCCCTCCGCCACACACTGGTTGGTGGCTAGCGGACTATATATGTAGATGTAGATGCACTCCATCCTCCTGCCCCTCCCCATCTTCTTCATCTATAACTGGGACACTTAAATGGGTGTACCTCCTCTGGAGGTGGACGGCATAGGGAGAGATTGTAGGTTGTGTCAACTTGTTAATAATGAATTACAGTAAGTCACATCACTTAAGCTTTATTTGTTAATATCTCATCATTTGAGGCATCAGCAGAGAGCACATTCTGGCATATATGGAAGTACTCTTATTCTTCCACTTTTTCTACATTTCTTGATGTCCTCCGTTTTATGTATTTTCCAACCATTTTCAATTTTCTTCACACTTTTTCTGTTTTATAACTGTGGCACTTATGGAGGGAGAAGCCGTAGGCAGTCTATATGTTAATGACAAAACACATTTATTCACATCACCCAAGGTCTGTTTGTTAATAACAGTTTAATATAATATAAGTCGTAGCATCAGCAGAGGTCAAACACAGGCAGAATTGTAAGTACGCTCATTCCTCCAAAATTTTACATATTTTTCACTAATTTTCCTCAATTTTACACATCTTACCAAACCGTGTGAGCTCTGACCCACTGCTCTCAATGTCGCGTTGAAACCATCATGCTCTCAGCCAGTCACAACACAGCATGGGCCCAATTTGTTTGCTGTTGCTAACCCACAACTTCATTACTAGTGTATGTGACTTAGTGCATATGCAAGTAACATACATGTTTGTTGAAATAATGACCTCATTGCAAATTCTGTAAGCATTGCTGATTTGCGAACAAAGGTACTGTACATATAAGAAATATCAAACTGTGACAGACAAACTCCCTGTCAAGTCACCACTACTACACTGGATTGTGTCACATAGTAGCAAAAATTCTGAGGGTTATTAGGCTTCCAACCAGTGACACTGTGTGTGAAGCATAGTGCTACAAAATACTCACCTGGGGGAAGAGAGCTACACAGTATACGCAACCACTCCAGCTAAAGTATCTCGTCTGCAGTGTAGAAATAAAATATGAGCTCCATATTCTTCCATCGAGTCATGTGATGTCACTTCCAAACTCGATGTGTCTGTTTTGAAACTCGACTCCCCCATCTCTGACACTGCCCACATAACCGAAAACACTTTACTCGAGTCTGGTGTCTAGTACAAGTCAACTCATCCAACATTGAAAGGAGAGCAAGTGCACAAGTTTGCAAGTATAACAGTGGACTCCCAACATTTCACACATGTGGAACTGTTGGCAATGTCTATTACTACTTACATGAACAATGACTGATCAGTTAACAGAGCATTTTGTTCTATTTATAAATACATTTATTAAAGAAAAGTTTGTAATAAAAGTTGTTCCATCTCAAAGGGGTACATCTAATAACACTAACCTCGACCCATCTTCCTCACTCCCAGGGGGAGGAGGTGGATCAACTTTGAAATCAACCTCAATTTTTTATTGCAGATTTGGACTTTGTAGGAAAAATATACACAACTTTTCCATTTAACATTTTTTGTTGTTGTGTGAGAGATGGTGCTATGGATTATAACCATTGAAAAATGATTATATCAGAACAAATACACATCAGATTAGGGTCCCAGGAAGCTAGAAAAGCAGTTACTCTAAAATCTTTAATGGGAAACCTGTTTTTACAGCAAAAAACTTGGTTATCCAAAGCTTAATACATTACTTTGTCCATTTTATTGGTGTAATTTTTTTTCACACATGTCATGGAGTGGGAAGCAGTCCGAAGAACTCATTGGTCTGTTTACCAATTAATTAAAAATTACTTTCAGTTTTACCCAGGAAGAAGGAAAGAAATTTACACCAATAACATGGCCAAAGTAAAGTATCATGTTTTCGAACTATTTTTGTGTTCATCGATTACAGTGCCATTTATTGTACAACGGAAAAATGTTAAATACAGAAGTTACATATTTTTTCCTGCAGAACCTGAATCTGCAATAAAAAAATCTATGTTATTATTTAAGATTTCAAAACTAATCTCCCCCCCCCCCCCCTGCCCCCTGCACTCTTGGGTGGGGTAGGAAGATAGTTTGTTGTCATTGGGTGTCTGCCTTCCGGGCGAACAACTTTCATCACAACCTTTCTATAATCTGATTAGTTGTTTTCCAGATGTGTCCAAAAACAGTTTAAAATGTCTCACCTGTATACGTTCATGTGTGTGCTATATATTACAACCCAGGATAGAGATGAGATACAGCAAAATGTTTTACATAAAAATTGTGAAGTTGTAATTGTCAAAGAGGGTTATGTATGCTTTGTTACTAATGGCCGTGACCTTGGATGTGATTTTCAAGGTGATTTCGTGGTTTAAGTGATTTTCTTTAATGGGAACCTCATATTTTATTTAAGATTTGAAAAGAACAGCAAATTTTACACATAAAATGGAACAGTATTCGAGGTCATAGCAAGGTTCAATGAAGGTCAACCAAGCAAATACGTGTTTTTTGTTGTAGTAGGGATTAACTTGGAATGGAGGAGGAATATAGCAAAATACAATGTCAGATACAAACTGGAAGGGGCTTAAGGGGTCACGTATCGTCACCAATAACCATGACCTAAAGGTAATTATTGAAGGTCATTCGTAGGTTGAGTTTTGTATCATGGAATCTCTATTTGTGATGTCAGATTTTGAAAGAGCAATGAGAGATCTGAACTTTAAGTTTTAATTAACATATTAACACTAAGTTTGGATCTCTTGAAGCAGGATCAGCTTTTATTTTATGCAGCACATAACATGCTTGGCAACATGGCTAAAATTGACTATCGATACAATTATTGCATTTCAACTGCAGATATTTATCATGCATCATAGATACACTGTATTATTGAAGGTGTTGTGCCATAACCATGGGAGCAACTAAACAGAAAAAGAAGAGATGGTCAAATTTCTCTCAGTACAAGAATGATTTACTGCTGGAAATTATGTTGAGCCAGTATAAAAATATAACTGGAAGAAAGGAATTATCAAGTCACTGTGGCCTATAAGGTAAAGGCATAGAGAGAAGTTGCTGTAGACTTTAATTCTCTCGTAAGGCTGATACCTTAGGAACAGCTCTGCAAGCTGTTGCTATGTCTGCTTTAAACAGATCACCAACCACTATTTGAAAGATTCTTGTGGCATAAAATCTTAAGGTTAACAGCAACATTTACATCGGAGTCAGTGGTTAATTTCTTTTGATCGGCTTCATCAGATAGTCTCTGAGTCTTAGTTGCAACTGCTCTACAGTACTTTTCACAAATGAAACATCAGCTTAAATGACTTATTTAGCTCCAAGAGTGGGTTCATCCTCTCACGGAATGTGCAAGGAGCTCGTCATCATCATCCTCTGTGGGCACATTTGAATGTTCAGATATTTGTAAAGTACATGAAAAGAAACAATGTAATTCACACTGCTTATTGTTACTGCACACAGAAATTTGCCCGGCAGTGGGCCAGAATGTTAGGAAAATGGTGAGTACGGTATGGTTTCAGTGGTATGAAATAGTATTACAATTATCTTTATTACCAATAAAGTAGAGAAAGTAACAATTTGGAAAAAAATTACAAAAATCAATGTGGGTTCAAACATGTGATCTTCTGCACTGCAGTTCACAATACAACCTCTGAGTCACCGGAATGAATGAAATAGGTTTATCTGGTTAATTAGTTTATTTCAAAATACTTGTTTATGTTCTATTTATCAATGCATGTGGAATTGTCTTAGCAGTTTAAGGATATGTTTGTTAGTTAAAAAAAAAGACAAATGTCATAGCTACTGCTACTCGAGCCAAAAGAGAACGTATATATGTAATCTTGAATCGTTATTGGCTGCTGTCAAAATTGCCATACTGTTCACTGCAAATATTTTGAATTTTTCTTTCTTACCCTGCTGCTAAATGCCCATAAAATGTCTGAACTAATCAAATAAATTATGAGTCATCTCCCAAGAGCTGTTACTAGATTGATCATTAAGTACTCATGGTAGCCGGTAAGTTCCTTAGCCTAACCTTCCAGATTGAAAAAGTATTTTGAGCATCAGTGGCATGAGAATGGTGTAGTCTCATATTCACTTACCATTTTTGTGTTAACAACTACTTTTTTTTATTATCTCAGTTGGTATCTGTTAGAAACAAAAGAAATGAATTGCATTGCCATTACACTATAAACTTACGATTAGAGCTGAACCTGACTTTGAACTGCAGATTTTCGCCAGTCAACTACGATTCGACTTCACAGAAATGTAATCAAGGATTAACAACATTCATACATTGCAAATTTCCAAGTTAAGCTTGATTTA
The DNA here is from genome assembly GCF_021461385.2 of Schistocerca piceifrons. NCBI lineage: Eukaryota > Metazoa > Arthropoda > Insecta > Orthoptera > Acrididae > Schistocerca > Schistocerca piceifrons. The sequence continues at coordinate 456,616,970 of NC_060145.1, forward strand.
AGGTCTTTTCTGCCTTAACCTGAGATTAAATGCTTTATACAATCGGCCCTAGCTTTTCACTTTGCACCTGGAAATTAACCATTGAGCATGTGCTCAAACCAATGAGGATTTGCTTCAATCCACAAATTAATCCTCCTTAAGAAATCTCTGTCAGTGGAAAGCAGGACATCTTGTCAAATGGCTACACAAGCTCTTGGGATGCGTTTGGTAACATCTTCTCTTGTCATCGGCTGCTGCTTGTAACAACTGTTTTCCTTATATCCCCAAAGGTAAAAAATCAGGGGAAGACAGATAAGATGAATAAGCGAGTCATGGAATTGGTTCACTGTGTCAAATCCATTGGTGTGGCTATTGTTAATTTAAAGAATCAGTGAGTAATGTGGTGGGGCACCTTCTACATCTACACTCTGCTAGCCACCAAGCGGTGTATGGCAGAGGGCACAATTCACGCCAAAGTCATATTTCACCCCCCTCTGTTCCACTTGCGGATTGCGCAAGGGAAAAACGACTGTCTGAACACCTCAATACGAGCTCTTATTTCCCTTATCTTTGAATGGTGATCATTGTGCGATTTGAAAGTTGGTGGTAATAATATATACTCTACATCCTTGGTGAAGATCCAACTGCACCCACATTCTATGTCAGGTATCATCTTCAAATAGGCCAGGTAAATGGTCTCTCAACATTTTTAAAAAAATTATGATGATTTACATTACCATTAAAAAAAGTCGAGACCACTCATATAGCCATTGACTATTCCGCGTCAAATGTTAAGGCTTCAATGATGTTGGTTGTCAACAGATCTGTACAAGTGTGGATGGACATCCAACCAGTGATGACAGTTGTGCCTTTTTAGTTCACCACAGTTTGTAAGACAGCACTGATGTGAACACCTCTTGATGATGTATGGCCCAATGGCAAAGAGCAAGACATTCTTCAAACTTCTGAAACATTAGTTTTGGGTCAATGTGATATGGTAAGCATGTAGTCTCCATCCCTTTAGAATTCGGAGAACTTTGAATTTTCTGTGAACTAATATGAGGGTTTAGCTGCACCATTGTGTGAATGGCTAAGATGTGATTATCATTTTCTCCATAGTTGTGACAAAGACGTACGTGGCATAACTGATCATCCAGGGCTCTGTCAGTGAGACTGCCAATAGTGACATTACTTGAGTGTCATTTGCTGGGAAAATGTCCAGCATAAAGTGCAGCCATGTAGGCGTAAACACCCTTGCACTCTCCTAAAATCATAATCATGTCTACAATTTCATTTGGAGTGTAGTCAGCCATTGTAACTACCTGACTCAACCAAACAAGCAAAATAGTTGTAGTTTTGATGAATTAACCACTCAAATTAGCACTGAAACACGAACAGTGTTCCAGCTTGTGGTCATGGCCGACTCTTCTCTCTCATTGTACGCTCCCAAGGCTAAAGCATTGTGGCTCCAGACGACTGCCCCCTCATCTGCTCTGCAAGTGGCACTGTACAAGAGCACTCGAATAGACTGTGCAGTGATCTACTGCGATACGACCACATAGTGATAATTAATAGTTACTTTATCTGATTCAAATTCAATAAGTAAACCAGACTATTATGCACATAAATTGTGTTACAACATAACACTGGCAGCTCATCTATTTTCGTTGCCTTCTCAAACTGAGAATGGCCTACAATAATGTGTTTTCTTTGTTCAGAAAGCATCATTTTATACATAAATGTGCTGATCTTTTCAAATCTTTAATCAAATATCAGGGTTCCCATTGAAAAAATTACTTTAACCTCCAAATAACATTGAAAATTATGTTCAAAGTCATGGCCATTAGTAGCAATGCATGACCCTATCTGCCACCATCAACTTTTATCTAAAACGCTTTACTATATCTCATCTCTATCCCGAATTATTCCCTGTTATGGATTAAAATGGTCCACCCTGCATATTAGTTGAGTCTCCAGTGTGGACTGGGTACATATTTATTCCAATCTTTTATTAGCCCTGCTCCCTCAGAGAGAGGGCTCTCTCTGTCCATTTACTCCTCTCTCTGTGTCCATCTCCTCCTCCCCTTCTGCCTGCCCATATCTTCCTCTTCCATTTCTCTGTCCATCTTTTTCTCCCCAAATCTTACGTTCTCTCCCCCTTTCGCTCTCTGCCTGTCCACCTCGGCCTCCTCCTTCCCCATCTCTCTGTGTGTTATAACCCTGTACCCTAATAGGGTGTTCTTGGTTCTTACTCTCACAATATTTGTTTCCAGATAGTAAGTAGTAAGTAGCATATGTACCAAGTGTGGTTGAAATTGATCTAGGGGCTTGGAGGAGCTTTTTACCCATAGCTTTGCCTGTATATGCACACATCACACGTATTTCACATGTATATTAAACACATATTTGTACACATAATTCTCCTGTATCTCTAGCGAATTTCATACTGCAGTCTCATTTTCACACAGCTCAATGTTTATGGTGTTCTATCTCCTGAACTATGGGTCGTACAATGAAGTAATTTTATAGGTACATTCAGCAACATATATGTATACTTTCCCAGAAATGTGTTGCAAATGGGGATAGTAGCAAAGAAGTAATAAACTAAAACATCATGCCTTATTGGTCAGATTTGTGAACAACAAAAAATGTAGTAAGTGATACACTTTTTTCCTTTCACCATTTTATGGGGTTTGTAAATGAGGAAAAATCTGTAAAAGTTTGAAATTATATGTAACGTTTGTTGGAATCACTAAGTCCTTTCATTCTCAAATATTGGATGGATGTACTCCAACTATATGTGTGTCATTGGCTGCACTTCTTTTTTCAGCATCACTGCCACTCCTTTGATAGGTAGGTCAGTATCTATTCAGGGAATGTGTAAACATTATGCTGATATACACAGACTTTCGAGGCATTACCAAGTCTGTGACAAGAGTACAAGAAAACACAAGGTGAGGATCAAGTAAATTCCCTAAATGGTGATTAATTATTAAATTAATTAGCTGTAATTGAGCCTTTGGAGAAAATGCTTATCAACAGACTGTGCTTGATCTTTGCAGCTTACTAAGGTTGCCTATTTTATTGTATTGCTGGAGAAGTGCAGTGACTTATGTGAGTCCATGACTGTGCACATAAAAAATAATTTATATTTGCTGTACTGTGGCCATTGGTTAGTCTCATTTGAGTGTGGTAGGCATGTATATACTTCAGATTAGATCCATACCTTTTTACTTGTCTTAAAGTGATGTTGCATCACTGATAATTTGTGAGTTACATGCCTTTTTATTCTACACGAGAACCGTGGCATATCTCGTCCTCAGTCAGTGTTCTTGCAGACAGTATATAAGAGTCTTATAGCATCACCACAAACTAATAATAATGCACTTTTATTTTTTTAGGTATCATAATTATAATTACATGACACTTCATTCCAATTAGCAAGGCTGCCTAGCTGAAAATGGGTTTGCCCATGCATAAGCACAAGTTTTAAAAGGATGATGTTTGCGGGAGGAGGGGGATTTTGTCCTTATAAGTCTAGAGAGAAATGGGGGTTGTGGAATGGTTATCTGCAAAGGCATCCACAGATTTTCTCTGGTGAGTACATAGGAGTCTGTGAGTTACGAATGGTTGGCCTAGATGGTATGCTCCTATGCTCCCTATGCAAATGCCCTATTTGCATAGCAGTGGCTATTGTGCCAGCTACCTGGCCAGAGACAATTATACATACATTGTGCAAATATCTTGCTCACTGCTGGCTTTTTGGCAGTGTATTCACAACTGTACTCCAAGCATCAGTGTTCACAGTTGTGGCTGTACCCCATATGTAAGCATTAGGGTTGTGGGTTACCCTGCAGTAGACATGAGATACAGAGCAAGTTCAAGACAAATGTTACAGGATGCATGCTTTACATTTCTACGTGCCACTTGCTGTGCCTCCTTCCATCATTCCCACTGTAGCTTGACAAGTCTGAGAATGGTGACACTGTCATCCCTTTGTACTGGTCAACTCTCTCCCCCCCCCCCCCCCCCCCCCCCCCCCTCAAAGTGTGTAGGAGCCTCACTTTAACAAACTTTCAATTACAGCATATCTCATTATTATTATCATCTCATTACTGTTTAAGTAGACATTCAAACCTCCTAAATTTCAGCACCTCTCAAGACATTTTTAACAGATTTCCGATGTCACCTTAGCCTATGCACTATTCCCCCTACACCATCCAGAACAGATTTCGAATCACCATCCAGAACAGATTTCGAATACCTGCAGCTTCCTCATCAGATCATATGCCCCTGCTCAACTCCTCCTTATCCCAAAGTAAAATCAAACAATGTAAACTCCAGGTTGATATATCAGTGGTATTAGGAAAAGGATTGATTGGTGCTCACCATAAAGATGACCCAGTCAGTTGCAGACAGGCACAATGAAAAGATGGTTACACATTATAGCTTTTGGGCAAAGCCTTCTTCAGCAAAGGAAACACACACACATTCACACAAGAAAGCACACCTCATGCACACATGACCGTCACGGGCAGCTACGACTGGAATATGACTGTCACGTAAGTAGCAATCTGGAGCGGGGCAAGGAAAGGGAAGGGAGAGGAAGGAGGAAGGGGGAGGAGGGAAGGGGCAACAGAAAGGTACTGTCTGACAGGCAGGGACAAGATGGCGGCCTGATGAGACTATCTGGTGCAGAGTCGGGAGGTGGGGTTCGAGAGAAAAAATGAGAAGTGGAAAAGGAGAGGAGCAAGGAGAGGGAAAGAATGAGCAGGTGCATTGGCAGGGGGAAGCACACAGTGAGATTGGGAGATGTGAAAAAGGAGGCAATTATAGGACAGATGTGGATGAAAGCTGTTGGGTGGAGGGTGTGGGAACAGTAGGTTACTGTGGGTTGAGGCTGGGATAGTTTTTGAGAATATGTTATAAGGATAACTCCCATCTGCACAGTTCAGAACTGGTGGTGGAGAGGAGGAGCCAGATGATCTCGGTTGTGAAGCAGCCATTGAAATCAAGCACCTTATGTTCATGTTGTCCAACAGGGTGGACTACTTTGCTCTTGACCACACTTTGGCAGTGGCCATTCATCCCAGAGGACAGCTGGTTGTTAGTCATCAATATAAAAAGCTATGCAAATGGTTGTAACAAGCTGGTATATGCAGTGAACACACAGTGTGTTGTGGGGTGATCACTCTGTTGTATAAATAATTCAAAAGCCAAGATTGCTTAAACACTGTTTACTAGATGCCTGGATTCAACACACTAAAGGTGCCACCATCGGATCTGGATGTAGCTTAACATGCATAAATCATTTGGATATAACGTTACATGAGGCAGACCAGCTGATATAAAATCATTGTTGCAGAAATAAAAATTTAAAAAATGACTATGAGAGCAGTTTGCCCACAAAAGGCAAAGGTCCCGAGTTCGAGTCTCGGTCCGCCACACAGGTTTAATCTGCCAGGAAGTTTCATATCAGCGCACACTCCGCTGCATAGTGAAAATCTCATCCTAGCTCATAAAAAGTTTTTCACGTTCTATCCCTGTACAGGCCAAACAGGCTCCACCAACGCCACGTCACCCTCTGCCTATGGCATCATCGGAGGCGATACCGCAGGGCACGTGGTCAGCACGCAACTCTCCCGGTTGTTGTCAGGTTTCCTGACCTCAGAACCTCTACTAATTGGTTGACTAGCTCTTGAGCCAGCCTCATGAGGCTGAGTGCACCTCGTAAAAGTCCTCTCACTTATGAAAACTCCCTGGCTGTACTGGGAATTGAACCGAGGTCCCTCACTCACATGGCAGTCAACTTCTCTGACCACTCATCTGTTGAGGTGGACAGAAGGGACCTGTACTAATTGTAAGCACTGCTCACCTTTTCTGTTGGCACTGTGATGTTGAGTGTCTCATATTCTTCCAGATAATCTGCTAATGGTACAGGTACTTGTAAAGAATACAGTCAGTGTCTGACAAACTTTGCCTTCTCCTGGCATTTATTCATTAGAGTAAGCCCATCCGTTGATTGTCTAAAACTCTAAAACTTGACACATTGCAGTTAATATACAAATCTTAGTTTGCTGCAGGGCCAGCGCAAGCCCAAGTGCCGCCCCATGCGAGCTGCTAACTTCCCCCCCCCCCCCCCCCCCCCCCCCGTAATTTTTTTTTTTTTTACATAATGTTTGTGGAATTTTATTTAAACAAATCTGTAGGAAATGTCAGTAATCAATTGCAATTTTTGTTTTTACTTTTCAGATCTACCTAGGTTTCGGCCACTGAGTGGCCAGCCTCAAAGCTTTTAATATGTGCTTACATCTAAACCGTCGTGTTGACAGTTACGTTCAGCATGACAGTATAGATGTAAACATAACTCAAAGCACTGAGAATAGCCACACTGTGCCCGAAATCTATGTAGATCTGGAAAATAAAAACAAAAATTGCGGCTGATTGGTGACATTCTCTACAGATTTATACAAAATAGTCGCTGGGCACCAGGTCAAAATTGGAGTCAAACCTGATTGAAGAAATCTAGCTAATTTTAACAAGCCTTGTGAATTTACAAAGTGTTCAAATATGTGTGAAATCTTATGGGACTTAACTGCTAAGGTCATCAGTCCCTAAGCTTACACACTACTTAACCTAAATTATACTAAGGACAAATACACATACCCATGCCCAAGGGAGGATTCGAACCTCCCCCGGGACCAGGCACACAGTCCATGACTGCAGCGCCTAAGACCACTCGGCTAATCACGCGCGGCATGAACTTACAGTTAATGTAAATAAACATTTTTCAGTGGTTGTGAACAGATAATGTATTCAACGGAAACAAAATATATTTACAATTTAACAATCATTTGGTTTAACAATAATATTTACACTAACCATTTAATGTTGAACAAAATAAGAAACAACACAGTAAATAACCAAGACACTGATCATAATACAAAAATTTAAAAAAATACTAGACAAATCGAACCTTACTGGCTTTTGCTTGTGCAAACTCTTTCACACTAACTGTGTAATTTAAGTCCTCTGCAAGCTCGTGCTCAATGGATATTGTTGCAAGGTCATTCAAATGAGTTTAGCTCATCGTTGATTGGAGGTGTTGTTGTTGTAGTGGTCTTCAGTCCTGAGACTGGTTTGATGCAGCTCTCCATGCTACTCTATCCTGTGCAAGCTTCTTCATCTCCCAGTACCTACTGGAGCCTACATCCTTCTCAATCTGCTTAGTGTATTCATCTCTTGGTCTCCCTCTACGATTTTTACCCTCCGCACTCCCCTTCAGCAGTAAATTGGTGATCCCCTGATGCCTCAGAACATGTCCTACCAATCGATCCATTCTTCTAGTCAAGTTGTGCCACAAATTCCTCTTCTCCCCAATTCTATTCAATACCTCCTCATTAGTTATGTGATCTACCCATCTAATCTTCAGCATTCTTCTGTAGAACCACAATTCGAAAGCTTCTATTCTCTTCTTGTCTAAACTAATTATCGTCCATGTTTCACTTCCATGCATGGCTACACTCCATACAAATACTTTCAGAAACAACTTCCCGACACTTAAATCAATACTCGATTTTAACAAATTTCTCTTCTTCAGAAATGCTTTCTGTGGTGTCACAGCCAGACACCACACTTGCTAGGTGGTAGCCTTTAAATCGGCCGCGGTCCGGTAGTATACGTCGGACCCGCGCGTTGCCACTATCAGTGATTGCAGACCGAGCGCCGCCACACGGCAGAGAGACGTCCTAGCACTGGCCCCAGTTGTACAGCCGACTTTGCTAGCAATGGTTCACTGACAAATTACGCTCTCATTTGCCGAGACGATATTTAGCATAGCCTTCAGCTACATCATTTGCTATGACCTAGCAAGGTGCCATTATCATTTGCTATTTATCTTGTGATGCATCTACCGTCAAACCGATGTTCACCAATTATGGATTAAAGTTAAGTATTCCAGAAGCTACATACCTTTTTTACTAGACTCAACTCCTTTAACTGTTCCAGACCTCACGCCAGCCTGCGTGAGTTTAAACGCGTGCCTTTCGACTTCCTCAGAGTGGCTTAGTTGTCTTGCCAAGTCACAACACTTTCCTTGCCATTGCCAGTCTACATTTTATATCCTCTCTACTTCGACCATCATCAGTTATTTTGCTCCCCAAATAGCACAACTCCTTCACTACCTTAAATGTCTCATTTCCTAATCTAATTCCCTCAGCATCACCCGACTTAATTCGACTACATTCCATTTTCCTCATTTTGCTTTTGTTCATGTTCATCTTATACCCTCCTTTCAAGACACTGTCCATTCCGTTCAACTGCTCTTCCAAGTCCTTTGCTGTCTCTGACAGAATTACAATGTCATCGGCGAACCTCAAAGTTTTTATTTCTTCTCCGCGGATTTTAATACCTCCTCCAAACTTTTCTTCTGTTTCCTTTACTGCTTGCTCAATATACAGATTGAATAGCATTGGGGAGAGACTACAACCCTGTCTCACTCCCTTCCCAATCACTGCTTCCCTTTCATGTCCCTCGATTCTTATAACTGCCATTTGCTTTCTGCACAAATCGTAAATAGCCTTTTGCTCCCTGTATTTTACCCCTGCCACCTTTAGAATTTGAAAGAGAGTATTCCAGTCAACATTGTCAAAAGCTTTCTCTAAATCTCCAAATGCTAGAAACGTAGGTTTGCCTTTTGTTAATCTTTCTTCTAAGATAAGTCGTAAGGTCAGTATTGCCTCACGTGTTCCAACATTTCTATGGAATCCAAACTGATCTTCCTCGAGGTCGGCTTCTACCAGTTTTTCTATTCATCTCTAAAGAATTTGCGTTAGTATTTTGCAGCTGTGACTAATTAAACTGATAGTTCAGTAATTTTCACATCTGTCAATACCTGCTTTCTTTGGGATTGGAATTATTATATTCTTCTTAAAGTCTGAGGGTATTTCGCCTGTCTCATACATCTTGCTCACCAGATGGTAGAGTTTTGTCAGGATTGCCTCTCCCAAGGCTGTCAGTGGGTCTAATGGAATGTTGTCTACTCCCGGGGCCTTGTTTCGACTTAGGTCTTTCAGTGCTCTGTCAGACTCTTCACGCAGAATCATATCTCCCATTTCATCTTCATCTACATCCTCTTCCATTTCCATAATATTGTCCTCAAGAACATCACCCTTGTATAGACCCTCTATATACTCCTTCCACCTTTCTGCTTTCCCTTCTTTGCTTAGAACTGGGTTTCCATCTGGTCTCTTGATATTCATACAAGTGGCTCTCTTTTCTCCAAAGGTCTCTTTAATTTTCCTGTGGGCAGTATCTATCTTACCCCTAGTGAGATAAGCCTCTACATCCTTACATTTGTCCTCTAGCCATCCCTGCTTAGTCATTTTGCACTTCCTGCCGATTTCATTTTTGAGACGTTTGTGTTCCTTTTTGCCTGCTTCACTTACTGCATTTTTGTATTTTCTCCTTTCAGCAATTAAATTCAGTATCTCTTCTGTTACCCAAGGATTTCTACTAGCCCTCATCTTTTTACCTACTGGATCCTCTGCTGCCTTCACTGTTTCATTCCTCAAAGCTACCCATTCTTCTTCTACTGTATTTCTTTCCCCCATTCCTTTCAATTGTTCCCTTATGCTCTCCTTGAAACTCTGTACAACCTCTGGTTCTTTCAGTTTATCCAGGTCCCATCTCCTTAAATTCCCACCTTTTTGCAGTTTCTTCAGTTTTAATCTACAGTTCATAACCAATAGATTGTGGTCAGAGTCCACATCTTCCCCTGTAAATGTCTTACAATTTAAAACCTGGTTCCTAAATCTCTGTCTTACCATTATATAATCTATCTGATACCTTTTAGTATCTCCAAGGTTCTTCCATGTATACAACCTTCTTTCATGACTCTTGAACCAAGTGTTAGCTATGATTAAGTTATGCTCTGTGCCAAATTCTACCAGGCAGCTTCCTCTTTCATTTCTTAGCCCCAATCCATATTCACCTACTACGTTTCCTTCTCTTCTTTTTCCTACTGTCGAATTCCAGTCACCCATGACTATTAAATTTTCGTCTCCCTTCACTACATGAATAATTTCTTTAATGTTATCATACATTTCATCAATTTCTTCATCATCTGCAGAGCTAGTTGGCAGATAAACTTGTACTACTGTAGTAGGCATGGGCTTTGTGTCTATCTTGGCCACAATAATGTGTTCACTATGTGTTTGTAGTATATATACTCCTTCCACTTTTCTGCTTTCCCTTCTTTGCTTAGAACTGGGTTTCCATCTGAGCACTTGATATTCATACAAGTGGCTCTCTTTTTTTATTCATTATTAACCCTACTGCTGCATTACCCCTATTTGGTTTTGTATTTATAGCCCTGTATTCACCTGACCAAAGGTCTTGTTCCTCCTGCCACCGAACTTCACTAATTCCCACTATATCTAACTTTAACCTATCCATTTCCCTTTTTAAATTTTCTAACCTATGAGATATGTCCTTATCAATTTCAGTTCTGAGAAAGTCCTCTCTCCACTTGTAACTGTCACTGGGAGTGCTAGGAGAATTCTCAGAGCAATGTTAACACTAGGGCAAAAATTATGTCTTCCTATAAACTTCAGAGTCTCTTCTGAACATATTCCAGGTTTCAACAATGTTGAAAGCACTTTTAGTTCCTCCCTCAACTCGAGTGCATCACTGTCGCTTGACTCATGACCTCGCAAAATCGCTGCGAGGTTTCTACACTTTGTGTCCAGGCTGTCAGGAGGTGCATTCTTCAGCTCGTCGATGTCGTAGAGAAAATCAAAATAATCACAATGAGATTTCATTTGATTGAATCTCTCATCCGAAGATGTGGTTACTATATCTAAAAGATAATAGTAGAATTCAATCTTGTAACGTTTTGTTGGGTCATCTATTGTCTTCCTTAATAGGTAAAGTGTATTGGCTTCTTCCTTCATCGCCGGGAAACTTATCCGTGGTAACATTAGATCTTCTAGCTCTAATTCTGTAGCCAGTTCTTTGGAATCCGTCAAGAAAGACCCAAACTTTTCTTCTGTTCTGCAGGTCTCAAAATATGCTTTCGTTTTTTTCAAGCATTTCCACGGCCTCAGAAACATTTATGTCAATGATCTGGAGTGTCTTACTGACTACACTGATGTGAAGCAGAACGTCGTGCCAGATTACCAGAGAAATGAGAAAGGTGTAATTTTTTATTTGATTCGCAAGTGACCTTGCTTCGAGAGCGGTCATGCCATCGAATTCTTCTCATATCTGAACCAGTGCATCATAAACGCCTCCAATTTGAAACCTCAGGGGAGCAAGTGCATCGATGCGACTTTCCCACCTAGTATCGTTCAGTGGCTTCAGCGACAGGTTAGGCAGATACTTCAAGACATCCCAACATCGAACGGAGGGCGAGAAGAAGTCATACAAGCTTTTCACTGTCGAAAACATGGAAACAGCATATTTATAAGACATAGCGGTATAGTTTACAACAAGATTCAATGAGTGACTGCTACATGGTACATAAAATCCTCTCTTGTTCATATCTGAAATTCTTTTCTGGCGACCAGACTTCTTTCCTTTCAAGTTTGCTCCATTGTCGTATCCTTGCCATCTCATATTACACAATATGACTTTTTTATCTTCCAAGAACTTGAGTACGACCTGCGTCAAAGTGGAGCTTGAAGAATCAGGCACTGGAAGAAATCCCAAGAAATGCTCCTGTGTTCGGACATCGTATACCCCGTCGAGTCTTGTCTCCTGGACAAAACGTACCACAACTGTCATCTGCTCAACTTTTGAAATATTTGGTGTGCATCCCAGAATTATACTGTAATATTTTGCAGATTTCATCATTAATAGAATGTTGTTGGTTACAGATGATCCAATAAGATGGATTATTTCATTCTGTGTTTCTTTGCCAAGATAATGGTGACCCTTGTTCTCACCTTGCTTTGCTTTGTTCTGTGCAGGTGCTCCATCATCACAGTGTCGAACTTTCCGAATAATTCAACAAGTTTCAAGAAGTTTACGTTGTCAGGCTGAAAGAGTGTATCTGTACTTCCTCTCAAAGGCAGATATTGCTGTTAAGCGCTCAAGAACATTTTTCCAATGTTCGCTTTCAGTATTCAGAAGCCTTTGATGATGGGCGTCGACAGTTAGTGACTTTTTAGATCCCTCGGAAAACACGATCTACTTTTTATGTGAATTCAAATGCTCGGTAGACTTCCCGTGACTTTAGAGATACGAAGCAAGGTGCCTCCAGTCGCTTATACCGTTCTTTGCAATTTTTAATGTAGATGACGAAAAACGTTTGCAACAAAAGCAGAACACAGCATCCTTGCTCTTTGATTACAACAACCAATGTCTATCTGCTTCTTCTAAATTCAAAGAATAGCTGTAGTGCACAGGACTGAAACGCCGGTTGTCCGCATTTTTAGGACATTCTTCAGCTTCCTTAATGCGCTCGGGAGGACCTCGCATAACCGAAGTCGTTCGAATGCAGTCGGTAATAATTTCCGGCCATCTTCCGGGATCTGAGTCAATTGTGTCTTCCAGTTTAGGCTCGCCTTCTATCCCTTCTCCGGTGGTGAGTACCTCGGCCGATGGTCCTCCGGTATTTTTCGAATCGGGTCGCCTAATTTCAGTTCTGCCTGATGTTTCAAACTCGGAGCTTTCGTTACAAAGCAGGTCTTGAGTCCATATGAGGTCTGTTGAACACGTTATGGATGGCCCACCGTCAGCATTGCTACTGTATGCGGTGGTCGCACTACTGTGTTCGTCAACTTTCTGGTCATGTCCTGAAGATAAAGATGTAGCTACAGTAGCTCCACTAGTTTCTGTACTTTCAGGATCTATTTTTCCACCCTCGCCGCTGCTAGGTCGTTCTTTCTTTGGCTTGAAATATCGTTATAGTGCATCCTTTGGCTTCTTATCGTCATCTTCCTTCAGCGCCCGTCTTTTCCTATATTCACTGCCAGACAGTCTTTTTCTATCGTCGGACGTGTTTCGATCCAGTCTGTAAAGAACTATTACGTGAAACTAACTGTTGATGTCAGTGTGCTAACTCTATTTGCAACACACTTCGCAGACAGTTTCCTGATATTCCACTGCACGTAAACGGAAAATTATATTACTGTAGGATACACTGTTTGGGAGATGAAGTCATAAGAATTGAGCCGCGTGAAATTGAATTTCAGGCCGAATTTCACTACAGACGCAGGTGAAACGGTTAAAGGGTGGGGCGGAAGACAACGGAGAGAGGAAGAATAATGAGATGGAGTAACATAATAATGCAACAAATACACACCCGGGTATCGATGGGTACTAATGCTAGTCGAAATACATTAACTCACTGCACTGCGGTTGTTCATTTCAAAGAACTGACACTCGACATCTGTCGTAATTTCCATGTGTCACTTCTTTCGTGTCTGATTATGGAATAAGGGGTAACAAATTAGTCATCGCCATATCACTTCACTTGTCTTCGCTTTATTTTCATTCTAGCTATTGGGACGACGAGTGCTTATTTACCGACTTGCTAATTTTTGAAGTAACATCATAAGAAAAATAAATTTTCCTATTCTTCAATCTTGAAGGAGAAAAATTCTAACTTATGAGTAACGAGCATGCGCAATACTAATTGTACGTTATATGAAAACATCCCAAGTTGCAAGAAATTCGGACGCACCAATTCTTCTGTTCTTACGAAACGGAATGACTCCCTCGGCCAACTACCGAAACTAATTCTGTAGTTTTCGTTGCAGAGAACGCAACAATACCTATTGCCTGGAAAGGCGAAGTGGTGACGCGGCAGTGCGAGGAACTAGATCATGTGACGAGGTACAGCGAGGCTACGGTTAAACTAGCGCCCAAGAAGATGAAGCACGAAGCACATAATAAGTATGTGAACGATGATATGGATAAATGTATTATCAGGCAGCAATTTCTATGGCATTACGAATAGAAAGAAATACAAACTTTGTAAAAACTGCAGAACTTTTGTCAAACAGAAATGTGCTTCAAAGTTAGCAAGGAAAACCTTAGAAGCAATGTTTTGTCTATGGATTTTCGTTTTAGAAGGTGTGCGGACTAGAGGGCATTGTTGCTAAAAGACCATACTTTCTCAAGTTTTCATCAGAATCAAAGCGACCAGTTGTTTACTAAGATGAAACATGGATACACACGCATTATACAGTAAATAAATGTAGGCAAAGTGATAATGTGCGAGTAGTATTGTCAAACAAAAGTGCCGGTCAGAGTTTAATGTTGTTCATGTACGCGGAGACAGGTGTCTCATGGCTCTAAAACCAAAACGTCCGACTATCACTCAGAAACGGACAGCAAAAATATTCAAAAATACGTCGAAGCCCAACTTATGCCAGGCTTATTAGCAATGTCTTTATCCCTTGTAATTACTCGCAGCGTATTTACCCATTCGGAATACGTCTAGCCATTGTAGGTGTTGGACATGTTTGACTGTAGTGATGTTCAACCATTTTTTTGCATAATGTAGGAAGAATAAAACACTCGGAAACTGCCATTGAAGGGCCTAGCAAAGTTGCTTCACGCTAAACATGTAACCGCAGTAACGACCATTGCATTCGAATTTCTAAATTAGATTTCGTCTTCTGCAAAATTAGTAGTTAGTAAACGCCCGGCGCGTAACAGGCTGGCAGCGCTCCACTCATAAGAATATTGGCGTGTTAGCCAAACTGCTTCTGCGTCTCTGTTCCTCCGGCGTAAACATGATGGTTTTGGTGAGGAAGAAATTAGTCTTCCTCCCTCCCCTTGTACAACAGTGGCGGCCGGCAGGTAGTCGAGGCGCCAAGCCACAGTTGCCGAAGCCGCTCCCTCCGAGGTTTGGTTTCGAATCCCCCCAATGTTGAGGTTGTAAAAAAAAAAATAAAGAAAGCGGGGGGGGGGGGGGGGGATTTGCCACCCTTCGGAAGTTGCCGCACGTGCCTTACGCCGGCCATGGTTTGCTGCCTTTGTAATATTAGTAATTTTCGCCTCAAAACATTAATATAAGCTCAATAGTAAACGACTGATGGCCTAAAGTTACCGAACACTTGTTAAGTAAAAGAAATGAACCATCGCATAGCAGCGACAGAATCTATTATTCTTTATCTTTGCCGTTCTTTAGCGGTGCCTGTAATTCTCTATGTACATGTATCGATTAATGACAGGCCCCACAACCGCACGAGTGGTCGACTGTGAAGAGCGGACAAACTGAATAGCTGGGCGGCGGCCATTAGAGTGGTAAACTGACGCGCGGAGTTCGAATGTTTATACATCGCTTTTGGTTATAAAATGCCTTCCCTTGAGTTAGGTCACAAACACAATGCCTCATTTAAATACTTTACTACAATATACTTCTTAATTTATGAACAAACAGCAACTAGTCACTGTTTATGAATTTATCTTACGTACTACATGGAATCTGCCGCAGCTAAAGGTTATGTACTGGACCCTTAGCATTTTTCGTAGTTCATTTACGATAGATGTACGCAGAATGCATCAAAATACTCGAAGATTTGCCTACTATATTAATAGATATTTTCTGACTACCTTGCTTTAGATTTTATGACGAAAAGTGTGTTTTATATGGCATTGTGCTTTGGCAACTCACGACCAAATTATCAAGTTTCAACCTAATCTGGACCATGAAAACACTACGATCAGCCAACTTTCTTCAAAATGATCAGAACATATAAAATGGTATTCTGTCGGTCGGAAATCTTGCCTCCTGACAGCGTGTAACCATTTTTGTAGCAGCTGTGGTTTTGAGAAACGAAACCTGCAAATAGATGCACAGACATTATGCTAATACCGTGTTACAAAAACATTTATTAAGCAAGTGCACTGACATACAAAACAACTTAAAATATTCACATATCTGTGAAATGTAATATTCGTTCCTTTCTCGAATTTATTTGTACAATTAATCGCTGCACAACTCTTCACCATTGTACTTCTTTTGATTGGAACGTACAGACAGTAGAATTACGAGTAACAAATACTGTATGTACGCCCAAACAAATAATACAACGTTGAATCTGAGTCTTCATACACAACAATACTACACAACACATCAGACTACAACCATTATAATGGAGTCCAGCCGAAGGTTCAAATTATCCCGCGACTGCAGCGCCATCAGTGAGTCTAGTTATTTTTTACAAGGTCTTTGATTAATGATATAAAAAAGAATTCTGTTGTTTCGAGACAAATAAGTCATTGCATCACATATAGACACCGTATCTCAGAAATCCCTGGTTTTATTAAACAATCTCATCGGAATTGGACACAAGCGGTTTCACCTTCCACCTAATCTAATCAAGTTATACCACAATAGCATACTAACCTCAATAGTAGGATACGGATCAGGAGTCTGGGCACACAGACTCACGAGGGTCATGCCTGCCATGGCCGTAAAAAGAGTGCAGCGGAACATGCTTCTACGTTCAGCAGGAGCCTATAGGACAACACCTGGGGGAGCGCTGTTAGTGCTAATGGGAATCTGTCCATTAGACATAAAAATTCGTGAACAGGCTGCCTGGTACTGGGTAAAGAAGGATAACAGGGACAAAATTAGGGAGATACTTGGGGTTTACGCAGGGGACAAATAGAGAGGGATAGAACTGTGGCAAGAACAATGGAACAACGAGGATACAGGTCGCAGAACATACGAGTTGCTACCGGATATAGAAGAAAGATTAAAACTTACGTTTTTCACGCCTACGAGAGGAATGCTGCACTCTCTTACTGGACATGGACCATACCCAACATACCTATGTAGGTTTGGGAAGCAGGCTACACCAGCGTGTGACTGTGGTGCAGTGCAAGGCACCCCAGAGCATGTGGTGTATGAGTGCCACCTCTTCGATGATGTAGCCCAAGAGCTAAGGCAACAACTACCAAACAACAACACGTACCACTTATTAAGACATGACAACACCTTTGATACCTTAAACAAACTCACAAATGAGATATCAAAAAAGATAATTAAGAACTTTTTAAGGGACAATCGCCACTAGAAACCAAAACTTTCACCGACTTTGACTAGTGTACCCTTCCTGTACCGCCGGGTAAGGACTGGCCAGCCGCTTCACGGCTGGAATCCGCCTTGTCCTGGATTAGGAGGGAGGGGGGCACAAAAATACCGGACTAAACGCACACCGATCATGACTAATATAATTAGAGTAGATGTAGAAGATAGGATAATACCGTAGAATAGACTGCAGCGACACCAAGTTAAGGGCCAGCCCAGTGCCAGGGGCATGCCTACTGGGATTAGCTCAGTGGGCCAGGCCAACAACCAGTAGGTTTATAGTAGCACTGGCACACTTGCAATCGCTGCAGGTAGTACGTAGTTTCCTCGTAAATTAAGTAGTTAGAGCCTCATAGCGGTAAGATTAGAGTAAATAATGATAACAATAATAAAAGATACCTGTAGTGTAGAATTAATAGCTGCATTTTCTATGTATCATTATTAGGACCCACTAATGTAGTCAGGTAGTGGGTTATCATGTATCATGTAATGGATTTAATAAAGATGATTATTTTAAAAAAAAAAAAGTCGTTGGGCGCCTCACCTTTTACTGTTTGTATTCCATGAAAGGCGGACGCAGACTTGCTGCGTTCCGCATCGGTATTTTATATATTATGTGAAAATATTCAGTAAATATGCTAGTTGTTATTTTTCCAACCAGAAAACATACAGTTTCTTCTAATTGATTACGAACAGACAGCATCAAGAGGACATTTTGACAGTTATATATAAAGTATTTAACCACAATGGTCATCTATTGTGATTTAATAAGAAAAGGTACGTAGCATTAAAAAAGCGTGTGTTAAAGGTAAGTGTGCTTATTTTAGTAAATTAACCTTGATGATTTCCATCTCCTCATTTACTTGAATGTTAATTATTTTGTGTTAGTTCATCACCAGAAATTACGATCACGCTGATGGGCCGAACGCAGCATGCGGCAGAAGGAACATTATCGTTTTCCTATTATTTCTGAATCAGCTCTTTTTTTAATTGTGTAGTGTTGCATTTATTTTAAAGTCTATATATCTTCTGGTCCCTTAGTGTTGTTTCGGGTATGACTACATCGCGATTATAAAAATGCACAGAAATGATAATGTTTCTTCAGAACGATCTCAAATAAATCAATCTGTTGCTCTTTTTCAAAATAATCCAACCAGCTATTTAATGCTCAACGTATGTTATTATAATAGTGTAATCAATCCCTGATACTGTTGCCAAGTGGCCCACCAAAATATTCACTTTTTCGACATTTTTCGAAATATATAAAAACAGCCGGCCGCGGTGGTCTAGCGGTTCTAGGCGCTCAGTCCGGAACCGCGCGACTGCTACGGTCGCAGGTTCGAATCCTGCCTTGGGCATGGATGTGTGAGATGTCCTTAGGTTAGTTAGTTAGGTTTAAGTAGTTCTAAGTTCTAGGGGACTGATGACCACAGATGTTAAGTCCCATAGTGCTCAGAACCATATAAAAACAACAATCTTTAATTTTCTTTTCGCACCCCAAGAGCGACGCTACACCTGATGCCCGAACAGGGACTTGATCAAAAATCATCTTATGAATGTGTTTTTTTTTTTTTTAAATTCTGTGCTTGTTCTAATAATTGTTTCATTTACTCATGTGGATGCAATTCAACCGAGAGAGAGAAGTGAGATAAACCTTTAATCAATTCAGAAGAACGACTTAAGATAAGGCTAAATTACGTGAGTATCCAGCCATACAGCCATCAAGACAGCCATAGTAAGTGAAATTTTCATAAGCAATAGCCAAGCTTTTGTAGTGACGTAGCATCTTTCAAGTTGATCACAAACGTAAACCTGTCTTTCCTCGCCTTGAAACAGCTTTATTTCAATTTCTCCATAGTCCATTCTTCTGTAGTTTAATTCAGTGGCCCGCATCTCGTGGTCGTACGGTAGCGATCTCGCTTCCCACGCCCGGGTTCCCGGGTTCGATTCCCGGCGGGGTCAGGGATTTTCTCTGCCTCGTGATGGCTGGGTGTTGTGTGCTGTCCTTAGGTTAGTTAGGTTTAAGTAGTTCTAAGTTCTAGGGGACTGATGACCATAGATGTTAAGTCCCATAGTGCTCAGAGCCATTTTTTAATTCAGTGAAAGTGTACCATTGTTGTCAGTGCAGCAAAAAAAATTACAATATGGTGGATAATTACGCTCAAAACTGGTAAAACGTGTGATATTTCATTTGTTTGTAATTAGCAGGAACGATCTTGTCCTCGTGGCGTACGAGAATATCAGTTGTTACTCAGAGTTAAAATTTCATATTAGGTCCCAGCAAGCCAAAGCACTACGATACCGACAAACGACTGACTGCAGTGACAAATAATATCTGTAGCATTTTGACGTTTGATAAATAATTCATGAACATGGCTGACGGTAAACAGCGGACACAAAGAAAAGCAGACGACAGCGGTGATGCGAATGGACCTCACTATCTACACTCCTGGAAATGGAAAAAAGAACACATTGACACCGGTGTGTCAGACCCACCATACTTGCTCCGGACACTGCGAGAGGGCTGTACAAGCAATGATCACACGCACGGCACAGCGGACACACCAGGAACCGCGGTGTTGGCCGTCGAATGGCGCTAGCTGCGCAGCATTTGTGCACCGCCGCCGTCAGTGTCAGCCAGTTTGCCGTGGCATACGGAGCTCCATCGCAGTCTTTACCACTGGTAGCATGCCGCGACAGCGTGGACGTGAACCGTATGTGCAGCTGACAGACTTTGAGCGAGGGCGTATAGTGGGCATGCGGGAGGCCGGGTGGACGTACCGCCGAATTGCTCAACACGTGAGGCGTGAGGTCTCCACAGTACATCGATGTTGTCGCCAGTGGTCGGCGGAAGGTGCACGTGCCCGTCGACCTGGGACCGGACCGCAGCGACGCACGGATGCACGCCAAGACCGTAGGATCCTACGCAGTGCCGTAGGGGACCGCACCGCCACTTCCCAGCAAATTAGGGACGCTGTTGCTCCTGGGGTATCGGCGAGGACCATTCGCAACCGTCTCCATGAAGCTGGGCTACGGTCCCGCACACCGTTAGGCCGTCTTCCGCTCACGCCCCAACATCGTGCAGCCCGCCTCCAGTGGTGTCGCGACAGGCTATGGAGGGACGAATGGAGACGTGTCGTCTTCAGCGATGAGAGTCGCTTCTGCCTTGGTGCCAATGATGGTCGTATGCGTGTTTGGCGCCGTGCAGGTGAGCGCCACAATCAGGACTGCATACGACCGAGGCACGGTACATCCAAACCGTCATCGAACCCATCGTTCTACCATTCCTAGACCGGCAAGGGAACTTGCTGTTCCAACAGGACAATGCACGTCCGCATGTATCCCGTGCCACCCAACGTGCTCTAGAAGGTGTAAGTCAACTACCCTGGCCAGCAAGATCTCCGGATCTGTCCCCCATTGAGCATGTTTGGGACTGGATGAAGCGTCGTCTCACGCGGTCTGCACGTCCAGCACGAACGCTGGTCCAACTGAGGCGCCAGGTGGAAATGGCATGGCAAGCCGTTCCACAGGACTACATCCAGCATCTCTACGATCGTCTCCATGGGAGAATAGCAGCCTGCATTGCTGCGAAAGGTAGATATACACTGTACTAGTGCCGACATTGTGCATGCTCTGTTGCCTGTGTCTATGTGCCTGTGGTTCTGTCAGTGTGATCATGTGATGTATCTGACCCCAGGAATGTGTCAATAAAGTTTCCCCTTCCTGGGACAATGAATTCACGGTGTTCTTATTTCAATTTGCAGGAGTGTATTACGATCACGCGCGATAGGTACACGAGCGGAGGCAGAAACAGCCCCGACAGAAGTTTTAGAAGCCGGACCTAGTGTGCAAACTATTCCCGCATTTGAAAAAAATGACTTAGCCGCAATGATCGAGGCAATAATGGAACTTAAGTTCGAAAGTCAAAAATAGGAAAGATTAGATGAAAAGTCCCGCGAAGAAAAAGAGAAGGCCGAAAGAAGGCATCATAAAGATCAGGTCCTTATAAATCTGTGCAATTCAGTAAAAGCAGGCATACATTCAGTAAAAACAGACATAAATTCAGTAAAAACAGATCTGCAAACGGAGATAAATGACCTAAATACACGGTTAAATTCGGTAAAGGCGGAACTAAAGGCAGACATAACAGCTGATTTAAATACGCTGTTGGGTAATGTCCAAAACCAAATCAGTAGTCACATAACGACCATGAGGTTAGAAATTGACACACAAATAGATTCAAAAATAGAGGGTATCTCGAAACGGTTAGATGAAAAAATCGAAGCAGCCAATGGAGAGAGAAATTCAAAAGTGATGGAATATCATCAAAAAGCTGCGACCTTAAAAGAAGATTATAATGCAATCTCTGATGAGGTGAAGGGAGTTAAAACCGCAATAGACACGATCGAGAATGTTGTTGATGATGTTTCCAAACAGATTGAGACTCTTAAAGTAGGGGATCAAATGAAGAATACTGTTAAGGCACATGCCGAAGCATTGTCCGACCACTACCAAGAGTGGATTAAAAACAAAGACGAATTCATAGAAAACAAGATCAAAAACGAACTCAGGGAGACTGTCAAAAATGTAACCTTTGAAATATTGGCAGCCCCTGGAAAAACAGGAGACACGGTCATGTCAGAATTAGGCCAGATAATACGAACGTTAGCTCAAGATTTACCTAAATGGCGTCAACAGATAGTTGATGAAGTTCGTACACTAAAATGTCAAGTTGAAAATTCCCCACCTCCCGTGTCAGGAGAGTGGAATAATTCACCATGATGTAATGAACAACAGCAGGTACATTACCGTTCACCATTTGATAACGCTCAAACTCATAGTTCTATAGAAGCACAATTTAATCAGAGTACCAGCCCACCCACTTTTGTCAGTTTGATGCAGGAGGAAAGCGTGATCAAACACCGTGTTTTTTAGACTTTTCACCCGCAGAAAAGAGAAATTCATCCTATAGTATTCCTCCGAAAATTTTCAGGAATTTTTCCGAATAGCTGGAGTGACCGCCAGCGAATTCAGTTCGTTACTGGATTTATCGTAGGCGATGCTGCCTTATGGGGAACCGAAATGGTCGACTCTTGTAAAAGTTACAAGAGTCTGAACAGATGTTTTTAGCTAAATTATGGAGAAAAGAGGTTTACAACGCCGAAGTATTTAACAGTAAGCGCAGTAGTCTGAGGAGATATTTTGAAAAGTATTTAGTGAAAATCAAGTTCTGGGATTCGCCGATCACCGCCAAAGACATTACGATTCTAAAAACTAAGCTACCGATTGCGATCAGAGAAAAGTTAGTAAACGTGTCTGAGGACGATACGGACACTTTCCTATCTGTGTTAGACTCGTTAGATCTGATTTACGAAGACGCTAGGGCTGATGTTGGCCATGCCCACTTCAGTGCAGGCGGCCAGCACAATACAGAATACGCATGCAACAATGGTGGCCGAGCGAAAGCGCGTCACAGCGACGGCCAGTACCAACTCCACAACGGTTTCAAAAATAAACACACTACGTACTCCAACAGTAAATACAAAAATAAGTACAATAACGCCCAGAGATACAATCCAATATATAATTCGTCACCACATCAGTACGGAAATATGGAAACACGCCACCGACCAACGCTAATTATCAAAACGATCAGTCTTACGATTCAAATCGTCAGTGGAAAGGAAATAAATGGCATAATCAAGGTGGAGACCAACGTACAGCTTTCAGTAACGGTTACAATCAAGACAAGCCACAGCAAAATGTTTTTCAGCCACAAAATATACACTTCACGCAACAAGCGAACGGACCTTCGGGAAGTCTGAAGCCTAAACGCCCGCATAATACGCAAATTTATTATGCGCAAGCGAATACGCCAGGACAACAAGATCCATTTCCACCCGAGTTCGTACCACAAAACCAACACCAGTTCGAGACGGAGGAAACTTTAAGAAATATAAATCAGCAGGAAAGTAAGCGTCGAGCGGAAAATTAAAAGCAGCACCTTTGAGCCTCCTAGAGGATGCTGCAGGTTTGAATGGGGCACCCTGTCCCTTAGTCCACACGAAATTAAAGCAATTAGGTATGACAAAGAGACAAACTTACGGGATGATCTAGTAGCAGACACTGAGACGAAAGACAATGATGACGCATTGGACGAACAAGTTCAAGCTTTCATAAGAGTATCAATCGCCAACATACCAGTAACAGCCATCGTAGGTACAGGAGCTAATATAAATGTCTTATCTTTATGTTTATTTAAGCAAATATCCTCTGTATGCAAAGTTTTATCACTTCCAATTCAAGGTTGCACCATTTCAGGAGCAATTGGTCCATTAACACAACGTGTAAATCTTCTGACTCAGCTTCAAATCCAGATAGAGTCTATTTCAGTAACATGCATTTTTCTTATTGTTAAAAACCTATCAGTACCATGTATCCTGAGTATGAAATTCTTGAGACAGACAAAAGCTGAAATTGACATCGAGTGTGGAATCTGTACTCTGGTAGCAGGTCAGCAACTAGTAACAGTAAATTTGTTAAGAAGTAAGGTGAAGACAAACTTTGGTGTGCTTCAAATATCAGTACGACCATGGACTAAAAGACAACAGTACAGTCACACAGGAGATATGACCGATCTTGAAAGTGTTAATGACGATGAGCATAAAGACCTAATTCCCGGTCAGAATGAATTATACGTTAAAGCTAGTGAGTCCACTGAATTATCCAAACAGAAGAATGAGCTGTACAATTTGTTAACAGATTACGTTCAAGAATTTTCTAAGAAACCTGGAGTAATGAAAGGCTTTGATTATCGAATGGATGTCCTGCCCCATTCAACCTACTGTAGAACAAGCTATTCCATTCCATATGCGAGACGCGAAGCCGTCAAGTGCGAGATCAGGAAAATGTTACGCTGGAATGTGATAGAAGTATCTCATTTACCTTATTCGAGTCTTTTATTGTCTGTACTAAAATCAGATGGTAGCGTAAGGCTAGTCTTAGATGCAAGATTAATCAATAAAATTATAGTACCCATAAGAACGAGACCTGAGGCTCTTGAAGAGCATCTGCAGAAGTTTCATGGAGATAAGTATTTGAGTACCCTCGATTTGAAAAGCAGTTACTGGCAAGTAAAACTTGCGCAGGAATCTAGGAAGTACACTGCGTTTATATTTGCACGTAGATCTTATTATTTCAATGTTGTACCGTTTGGACTAAATGTGAGTTTCGGAATTTTTATTTCAGCCCTTGACTATGTACTAGGTCCTGAACTTTGAGATGAGGTAACAGTCTATGTGGATGACGTTCTTGTAACATCGAAAAATTGGGAAGACCATGTGGCCCTACTACAAAAGGTATTTCAACGATTCAGAGAGTATGGTGTTACAGCAAATCTTAAGAAATCCAAGTTTGGAAAAAGTGAAATTAAATTTTTAGGACACATCATCACCCATGAAGGAATTAAACCTGACCTGGAAAAATTGTCTGCTATAAAAAAACTTTCCAACCCCTGTTACAAAAAGGCAACTGAGAGGATTTATCGGTCTTACGTCATTCTTCAGACGTTTTGTTTCCAATCAAGTACTGAACAATCTCGCTCTTCACAACCTTTTGCAAAAGAATTCACATTGAAATGCCAAGACGGATTTCAGGAAATTAAAGACAGTTTGGTTAACAGTAACATTCTCCATCGTCCTCAGAGGGATAAGGAATTTTGCATTACTGCAGACGCTTCCTTTGTGGGTATCGGCGCTTGTCTTTTCCAGATTCAATTAGTAGATGGACACGAGCAAATCTATCCAAGTGATTAGCTTTGCGAGTCGAGTGTTATCGGAGTCTGAAAAGTCTTACTCGGTCACGGAGTTGGAGGCACTCGCCGTTGTATGGGCTTTAGGCGACTTAACTATTACATCTATGGAAGAAAAATTAGTCTGTTCAGGCCATCAAGCCTTATCATTTCTCCTTAGACGCAAGTTTCAACATCACCGTCTTACTCGGTGGTGCTTATTCCTACAGGAATATGACTTTGACATTGTATATATAAAAGGTAAAGATGATGCACTTTGTCGCTCACCTGAGGGCTTACCAGAAACCAGCGAACTGGTGGAACAAATGTCTAATTATAAAATTTTGTTAATGAAAGATCCAATTCACCGAAAGTATTTTCTTCAGTTATGTAGGCAGATTCAGCTTCTTCAAAATGCAGATCCACAATGGAAAATGGTGGAACAAATTCTTCACGAAAATCCAGCCCACAAGTTGTCAAAGTTTTATAAAGTACATAACCAAGCGCTATTTCATAAGACGTCAGAGTCATCTGAGAGGTGGTGTGTTTGCATCCCTCGAAATTTCATTGAACATCTTCTGTGGTACACTCACATTTCATGGGGCCACTACGGACCAGAGAAATGTAAAAGGAAAATATCGACTTACTGTTATGTTATTTTGTCTAAAACTGACATGTTGAGACCGTGGCTGTGTACAATTAATGTAGGTTAATTCTTAAAGAGAAGAAAACAGCAACCAGCCTCTATTAATACTGCTATTTATTAGGTAAATAGCGCCGTTACCGGTTTCGAACTGGCAAGTTCATCATCAGACGGCTGTTCACATGATTTTCAAGATACACTTTACATTATCGTCTGTTTTTGATTTTTATTATTCCACTGTGGCGAAGTATTTTTGGTGTGTTGTTGCCGTCGAAAATTCCGCGCAATTTTGTTGCGAAGTTGCAGGATTGCATTTTTCGCATATTCCTAAATATATCCAGCACTTATGTAACTTGTACAGCCCCATATTGTGCAAAGCACCACAGTCAAGAACACACCAAAAAGAATTTTGCCTCCAGCAATCTAAAAAGCACAAAGCTACGATCCGACGAGCAAAAGCGACGCATGGCACCTCAAACGCGAAATCAACGCTCTGCAAGTAAGCTCCGGTGCAGACTGAATTTCAAGACTACTCGCAATACTGGAGCCGGAGAGCCACCATGTGACGAAATAATGCAGACGTTCAACCGCCAACAGCAGTTGCTGTTGTAAGGTGTCAGGCAAATCCAACACCTTCCATGAAAACCCTGACATGATAAGCAAATCCAGTAGTATGTCACATAGCTCCAAATAAATCGTGACAGTAAATTAACCAAAGTAATACGAGTAACGAGTGAGCAAATGGAATACCACAGACTAACACAAGAATGCCTGAATGCATGTCATACATTCCCACCGTGAGACAGACACAGTTCCGAGGGGAGAAACGAGAACAGAAGCCGAGAGCAGAACCGTGTTAAGTTAGAAGGCCCTACGATAAGGGACGGACACCCATGTCTCCAGCTAACAGTTAGGACCACCCCCAGCCCATGTTAAAAGTTAGAGCCCTCCAGAAGAACATTATAGATCTTACGATAACACAAAAGGGGCCACCCCAGCCGCATGTTTTAGCGTGAGACTTTTTCGCGTCTCTGTTACGTTGCAAACTTTAAAAACATTGCCCCACCACGAAAAGTATAACGTTTCTCATTGGATAGACAGAATTTTTGTAGGCGGAGCTTAAGGTTAACATTGAGACCCTGATTGGTCAGATGAAAACACAGCCAGATAGTTTTTTTTAAACCAACTTCGGTAAATTGTAGTAAGGAGAAGTTAGAGAGAGTTGCCTCCGAGACGGCGAGGTGAGCGGAGCTGTGCTGCCCGCCGTCCCCTGACGAACACCGACAAGGTAATGAACGCACGCGATGCCGCATAACAGCGCATAAAGCTTCACTCAGAACTGCAGAAGTCTTATCTGTTACACCCCCTTTTTGCGTAATACTAGTGTCGATCGTCAATTAAAGCTCATGGTGTTCACATTTGCCACTTGAAGTAAAAATCTGAAACGCGTTGATTTTTCTGTTATATAGATATTGAGAAGCCACATCAGCCACTGTAATTTACGACAAGTTAGATAAGTAATTAAAGATAATTGAGGGTCACTGTAGACCATTTTGATAGTTTTCTCATTTGTGAAACTTAATTTAAACCTAGATTATAGATGTGATATGGCATAGGTCATCCTTCGATCCATTGTAGAACTTGGAAATCCATTCAGGGAATATTCGTTCACAATTTTGTTGAACGCAGTTGGTTTTTATCATCCTGTATTAAAACATTTCCTTTTATCAATAGTGCAATTTATAAACAATGTTTTGTGAGTAGAATAAAATTTCCAGTGGTAAACTTAACTACTTTTTCGACGTTATTTTACCAGCTAACTAAAAATAGGAAAGCCTTGAACCCCTTCCACTAAATTTAGTTAGTATTAAGATTCTTTTACAGGGAGTGCAGTGGAGCTGACGCTGAAATCATTAAGTATTTGGTTATATCATCGCTAGTCTCACTGAACTCTTCTGAACTCTACATGTCATGTGTGGTCTGGCGTCTCCTTACCAGCAACAGGTCCCAGCTTCAAACTAGTCAATTCCCTAAAAAACACGCTCAGAGCGTCGTTGCGCGAAAGTGGTTGGGAGACACGATATAGAACAAACAGGCTCCATGCAGAATGTTAGACTGTGCGTTACATCCTGCAGCAAAATCATTGACACCCAGTACTGAAATCATTTTTGTGTGTATAATAAACCTTCTGAGAGACTCTAAGATAGAGTATAATGACTGATTATACACAGAGATAAGTCACAAGGTCACCTCAGAGCACTGTTGAAATGTAAACTTTAACGAGAGGTCACGATTCGAATGAAAATAAGCACACGAAAAAAAAAAAAAAAGTCAAAGGATCCGATCCTTCCTATGTCCCATCCCACATGTATATAAAATTAGTATTGTAAGCTATTCTAATATAAGATATTTTATCTGTTTCATACGTGAAATAATTTGGAGAGCCACTCCCGAGCCCTGAAAGTGAAAGACACGGACTTCCTTGTCGAAGCCTTCACCAATGGCCGCTCTACAATCCAAGTCTATCATAAAGAGTGTATGTGCGACGAAAATAAGTGTATAATTAAATGCGATAACGGTCAAAGCAATCAA
The DNA here is from genome assembly GCF_021461385.2 of Schistocerca piceifrons. Taxonomy (NCBI): domain Eukaryota; kingdom Metazoa; phylum Arthropoda; class Insecta; order Orthoptera; family Acrididae; genus Schistocerca; species Schistocerca piceifrons. The sequence goes on from NC_060145.1 coordinate 456,645,023, forward strand.
CTGACAAGACGATGACAATATAATGAATACAGTCAAAACAGAAAGTTGTGTACCAGTTGTGATAGTCAAATAACTTTTGCAACGATGAAAAATGAAGTATGACTTTTTTTCCTTATAAATTTTGTAAATATGTGTACTTATAGCCTTAATTTTAAGAATCTTCAAGAAAAACTGAATCCATTCAAAGACTGTTAGAAACACAGAACAAATTCACAATGATCTACCGTGCGTAATTACAAATTGTAACGTTAATTCTTTTATTATGGAATGAATGCGAAATGAACACTTTTAATAATCTGTATGTTACGCCCAAAAATTACAAATATTCCAATGGGCATGAGGATGAAGGTAATACCTTTGGTATTCCTTCCCTCCTCATGGAAGGCAGTGTAATATTAGTAATTTTCGCCTCACAAACATTAATATACGCTCAACAGTAAACGCCTGATGGCCTAAAGTTATCGAACAATTGTAAAGTAAAAGAAATGAACCACCGCATAACAGCGACAGAATCTATTATTCTTTATCTTTGCCGTTCTTGAGCGGTGCCTGTAAATCTCTATGTACATGTATCGATTAATGACATTAAAAAGAATTCTGTTGTTTCAAGGCAAATGAGTCATTGGGCGCCTCACCTTTTACTGTTTGTATTCCACGAAAGGAGGACGCGTACTTGCTGCGTTCCGCATCGGTATTTTATATTTTATGTGGAAATATTCAGTGAATATGCTAATTGTTATTTTTCCAACCAGAAAACATATAGTTTCTTCTAATTGATTACGAACAGACAGCATCAAGAGGACATTTTGACTGTTACGTATAAAGTATTTAACCACAATGGTCATCTATTGTAATTTAATATGAAAAGGTACGTAGCATTAAAAATGTGTGTTAAAGATAAGTGTGCTTATTTTAGTAAATTAACCTTGATGATTTCTATCTCCACATTTACTTAACTGTTAATTATTTTGTGTTAGTTCATCACCAGAAATACACTGCTGGCCACCGTAAATGCAACACCATGAACGACAAGAGATAGCACAACAAAATTTATTTTGTAGATAACATGTTGACCAAGTATCAAATGATTACGTTTACAGACGTCTGTGACATGTGGTTCCTGCCAGGATCAGTAGCCAGAGTAGCCGCCATTGTTGGAGATCACCGCTCCCACACGTCTCGGCATTGAGTCAAAGAGACGTTGGATGTGTTCCTGGGGTACAGCAGCCCAAGCAGCTTCCACACGTTGCCAAAGATCATCTGGTGTGGCAGCTGGGGATGTAATCTGGGTCACTCGTTGAGCAACCATGGACCACATGTTTTCTATCGGCGAAAGATCCGGAGAGCAAGCCGGCCAGGGAAGCACTTCAATCTGGTTATTGACGAAGAACCTTTGGACAATGCGTGCCACGTGTGGTCGCGCATTATCCTGTTGAAATATGGCTGTGGCCGAGCCCTGAAGGTAAGGAAGGACAACTGGCTCCAGCACCTCGGATATGTAGCGCCGGCTATTTAAAGTACCGGCAATGCGTACTAGAGGCGTGCGAGAGTAATATCCAATGCTGCCCCATACCATAATACCCGGTGCAAGACCAGTGTGGCGGTGCATAATGCAGCTGTCCAGCATCCTCTCTCCACGGTGTCTCCACACTCGAATCCGACCATCGTGGTGCTGCAGACAGAAGCGTGCCTCGTCAGTAAAGACAACGTCATTCCATTCTGCCGTCCACATCCGTCTGTCATCACACCATTGGCGACGGAGACGTCTGTGGTTCTGCGTCAGTGGTAGACGAAGCAATGGACGTCTTGCGGACAGATCACTCTGCTGTAAACGGCGTCGAATGGTACGCGCAGACACTGGATGATGCGTTACAGACGCAATGTGCTGTGCTATGGTTCGGGATGCCACTGAGCGATCCGTCACTGCCATGCGCACAATTTGCCTATCAGCACGTGCAGTGGTGCACCGACGTGAATGCGATCGACCACGTCGGTCCGTCGTACCCTCCTGCATCCAACGGTCACATATCCGCATTACAGTTGTTTGGTTTCGTCCAACACGACTAGCGATTTCTCTGTATGATAATCCACAATCTCGGTAAGCCACTATCCTTCCTCTGTCGAACTCGGATACTTGATCAAACGATGTTCGCTGTTGTCTACGAGGCATAACTGATCGTCTTGTGAAACAACCACAAGGTAAACACACGTGCCGAACGTACACTCGTCGAAATCGCCAAGCCTTAAATGGCGCTATGAGGTGGCGCCACAGGCGCGCGTGATGTGCGTCTGCGCTGAAATTCTAATCAGTTGCATATCTCATCGCTGCAAACCCATGGTGTAAATTTCACTTGATTCGGATGCTTCCTTCAGGGTGTTGCATTTACGGTGGCCAGCAGTGTACGATCACGCTGATGGGCCGAACGCAGCATGAGGCAGAAAGAACATTATCGTTTTCCTATTATTTATGAATCAGCTCTTTTTTTTATTGTGTAGTGTTGCATTTCTTTTAAAGTCTATAAATCTTCAGGTCTCTTAGTGTTGTTCCGGGTATGACTACATCGCGACTATAAAAATGCACAGAAATGATATGTTTCTTCAGAACGATCTCAAATAAATCAATCTGTTGCTCTTGTTCAAAATAATCCAACCAGGTATTTAATGCTCAACGTATGTTATTATAATAGTGTAATCAATCCCTGATACTGTTGCCAAGTGGCCCACCAAAATATTAACTTTTTCGACATTTTTCAAAATATATAAAAATAACAATTCTTTTTCTTTTCGCTACATCTTGTTGTTTTTTGTACAGAATTATAGTTGGGAACACCACAAAGGCTTTTATCATGCCTTAACAAATCACAGTTCATTAAGCAGCGAATGCTTTCAGCAGTGCAAAACGCCTGTATCTCTATTACTCCACTTACCAACAGCCTTAACTCATCTTTCAAAAACCATCAAATATGTAAAAAAGGTGGAAATGAAGTCCTTGCAGAAAGATAATGTTTCAATGTCTGAATGGATACCTGCCTACAATTCATCTCATCAGCTTGCACCAAAATGGTTAAAAACTGTCAAAAACAAAACACCCTAAAATGTTGGTACATCAATCTGATCTTCTCGATCAACTTTTCAGCTTTGGAAGACAAGACACAGGACATGGAATAATGCGCTGACAATGCCAGTATGGCCCTGTGGATAGCTTTGATTCCAGGGTTAGGTCGACAGGAAAACCACTACCTGAAACGAGGAATAAGTTTTATGCTACAACGTGGCCATGCAAACACTACTGTCTTAGAGAGTGGGCTAATTGCGAATTACAGAAATTGTTCAGTCACTCCATCTGGCAGCTGCCTCAGACCGGGACTGAAACTCACCTCTTGTTTCGTGTAGCAGCCTGCCAAAGGTTTAAGGTTTTCTTTCTAAAGTCAATAAACAGTTTGCATTACTATCAGGTTTAGTGGATGAGATGCCCATCTACACTATGGGGTTCTATTTTGTTGATTGGCTACCTAGCGCTGGTCATAACAAGTAAAGAGTAATAATTGTTCAAACTCAACTTTTCCGTTTCATCCTAGCAGAGAAATGACCTTGTAAAATTATGACAGTTTTCTTTTTCAATGATATTTTGGTCTCTGCCATTTATTTCAGTTAGTTCCTCTTTTAATCCCTCCCTCACAACTATACCCACTCCAGTTCTAGTGCCCTCCTCAGCGCCTATGCTGCACACTTAACTTTTTCTCCGTTCATCACACCTTCCTTTGCCCCTCTGCATTCTTTCCACTATCTTTAATATATCCAGTTTTCACCATTCTGTCGTGTTAACAAGTTCTTCCACTATTCCTTTCAATACTTTTACTATTATGCTCAAACGTATCTGAACAACCTGAATTTCGCCTGATTTGCTTGAGCTGACATATCGCAGCTGCCTTGCAGGTCCTCTAAACTCTTTGCGCTACAGGCGTATGACTACACAAACTGAATACCACAAAAGATCACTAGAGAAAATTGTTCTTTGAGGTAACAAGTCCAAATGTAAATAAACACCACGATGTTTCAAATACTAGGAAACACGTGATTAGAGATGAGACTGTCTTTAACGCTTGTAAATCAATTTTATTGCTATAAGTGATATTTCAAAATCATTACCACACTCATTCGGATTTGAGTTAATTAACTCCGTCACATGTCATTCCAGCAATCTTTAGGCAAAGGTATATATTTTTATGAATTTCGTGACAGTATCTGGACTCATAAAGTTCTCTGACAATTCGAAGTATTTTTGACGTTTAAAAGGTTTTCCCACACCTGTGAAACGTCATCCCTGATGCGAGTGGTTTGTCATAAACTGAATGTTGAACTAACCCGTTAAAAGCAACGCGATTAACAGCGGCATGCGCTCCATGGAAACCTCAAAATGAACATCGTATCTCCAGTAATTTCTCTTTACTCATGAGTAAGCAATCATTTGTCCACACGGCTGAACTTTAAACGAGATGACGAACTTTTTGTCCTGAGCCTGGATTGAAACGAAGCACATATTGCCGTTGTAACTAAGCAAAGCTTTCGTGCCTGGCGGAGACTATCACAACAACTTAGTCAGTAATTAATGACTAGGCATAAAGGGTTGTAAAATATCGAAGTTTTGACCGTTATCAGTTAGCAAATCTGAACTTGTCAATTTTTGTGCTCTGCCTGGATTCTCTTATCTCGCTGTTAATTACGCTAGTCTCACGTCAGCGCCATGCAAAGTGCTTTTAGCCACCATAGCCTCGATTCGAAGCCATTCTGAAATTTTCACTGTTTCAAGAAATTTCATGGATCGAGAAATACCATTGCAGAGTACGAAGTTACCAAATACTTCGATTATAACTGCCATTATCCCTCTTAACTTCATTCTGTTGCTGGTACAGGTGTGCTTGAAGGAGGCATTTAACACCACTTCGTCATTTTCGGAAGCAGTAGCCCAAAAATATGTAAATATTTAGTTCGAACCAAATAGTTGCGACGTTCTGTGGCAAGTGGATCTTAAAAAGTACCGGTAGTTATTTAGTTCTTTTCATATCTAGGGAATACTTTTCAAGTTAATATCGGACGACTCTAATTTTCGTAGATTGATATGAAAACTAAATTAACTGATGAAGACGTTGCTTCACAACGGAAATTGCGTAGCACTACTTCATTTACTTGCGCTTAGCAGCGACGTTTGTAAAATGCTAAAACTAGCGGTAAAAACCACTTTCAAAGCCAGAGGATGTTAATGTCTTCTATTAGGGCTAAATGTCACGATCATTCTCTCCAGATGACTTGGTCTACGTCATCTATTTTAAGTAGAACGGGGAGGACAATACTGCAGAAGATCAACTGTTTTCCGTTGCAATGAACTCATTTTTTTGTTAAGGTCTTATGGAACCAGACTGCTCAGGTCATCGGTCCTTAAGCCTACACACTACTTAATCTAACTTTAACTTACGCTAAGGACAACACACACACACACACACACACACACACACACACACACACACACACGAATGCCCGAGGGAGGACACGAACCTCCGACGGCGGAGAGTCGCACGGACCGTGACAAGGCTCCTAGTGGTCCAAGTTCACATTTTCGCGGAATTATTGTAACTGTAGTATCCAGTTCAACAGTGCAGAAAAATATTTCAACATTGCATAGCTGTCATCCGACCCAGACGGCTTACATTTCGCGCCAACCCGAAATTCTGACTCTGTGAGCACCACTTTCAGTAAATTGGTGTAGCGAAGAGTGTTTGCCGCTGCAGTTTCTCACCTAGGGCTGTCATATCTAGCTGGAACCTCGTCGCGACACTGAGATGGGGGTGTAGAAGGAAAGTAAAAAAAAAATGTTTAATATAATTACTTTTTATTTAGAACACAATTACATGGAACTTGTTGCGGCAGAAGTAGTTGGTGCACCATATTTTTTCGGAACATTTCAGCTTTTTCAGCAAGTCTTTTTTTCCATTTTATGTATTTATAAAATTCCATAAAAGTCAGCTTGTAGTTAAACTGGCACTGTAAGATTGATTCCGCAGTCCTTGGCAGCAGTCGATTTCTTTTATCAGTCTACCGGGCCGACATCGGCGAAAATACTTCGTGTGCGGGTATAGAAAGCAAATATTAGCATAAGATTAGCAGTTGGCATTTGACTTCAGGATTTTCAGTTTTCTTAAGAAACTAAATCCATTTTTCTTCCACTTAGTGTTTAGACTTCCATTCTTCGACTAGCACTTAGTTTCTACAAAGATCTTCAGGTTCGTATATTCCTGAAAACAACTGTAGCCTGAAATCTTCACACCTTTTCTGGTCAGGCATATAATAGTGTTTTCAATCATCACCAAATCTGGGGTTTCAGATAGCGTCATCCAATCAAATACTTGATAGTTACTAAAAGAAATAGTCCATTTCCCTAAGTAACCAAATGCTATGGCATAGAAAGCTATTGTCTCTCTTCCTCAAATTTCGAAATCAAATTAATTGTTTCTTGGTTATGGTTCTCATTCTTTAAATTGGAGTGTTCCTTTCATTGGGCGTCTTTGAGTGTCGGTTAACGTATTTCTTATTTCAATTATCGAGACTATTCTTCTCCACGCTTTTTATATTTTTTCAGAGCCAAGTTTGAGTGCAGAAACATGAAGTAAATTTCATGGATCGGACAACTGAAAAAAATCTGAAATTAAGTCAGGTGGCCTGCCTTACGCGTCAAAAAATAGCTTTAATCGAATCCACAGCTGAAGAATTCTCTCAACTGCGAGCATTAACGACAGCTGTCTTGTTTTTGAATTAGATAGAAGAGTCTGATGCTTGATATCAACGTAAGCAGAAGTCTTTCAGCTTCTCTGTCCTTACCTTGCACATTGAAAAACAATTAAGTATTTTCATGACGATTATTTCAATGTCGACAGTAAAGACTCCAGCAACGCTTGTAGTATTATGGACAGTATGGGCGTGGCATCCAGTTCCTTCTACATTATTTCTAGTTTTTCTTTAATTCGGTAACTCGCATTCCGCTGGCCGCATCGATGAAGCCCTCCAAAGTTGGTATTGATACTGTCACCACAAAAACCGATTAACTTATCTAATGGATTTTGCGATTGTCTTAAAGTGTCCAAACAAAACTTTTCAGTTATGTCCGACGTTTCGTTATTCAGAGAACCAAACTTCAGTAGCCTCTGTTGTATTCCATCAGTTCCAATAAAGTATTGAACAAATAAAGGAAACATCTTTTCAGCGTTGTGGCTCTGCACATCGGTGCCTATGCCATGAAATGAAACTTGTTGCAATTGTTTTATGCACAGAGTGTGGCGCGAGAATATTTTGAGACAATCGCTGCAGCTTTAGTCCCGGTTGGAGGTTGCATTGCAGAATTCAGTTTTACCGTAAAGTCGACAGGACTGAAGGACTGTCGATGCCCGACAACTTTATGAGCTGGTGTTAGTTCTGGAGCAGCACCGAGCAATTCTTCCTGAGTATTTTCTTTAATCGCGAACGTAGATGAAACGCCTGGCTTAACCCACAGGACAGGACATGTAGTTTAAATTGTGGAAACGGGCCAGAATAAGGGGCTGTCAGTTACACTCGAACATACAACTTCATTATTTGATCAAACATTATAAGAGCCCAAAAAAATTTTTTTTTAACACACAGCCTTAATCTTTGGGACTTAATTACCGGCTGAAAGCCACTTTAATTTAAAAACTGCTGAAGGCCAAGCATAATCAGAAATTTAAAAGGCAAGTCTTATCTTACAACATTTCTTTATTTAGGGTGAGGGCCCAAAGAATCTGAGATTTTCAGAACAAACAATTTGAATTCAAAATAGGCTGAAAGCCAAACACTTAAGGTTAAACAACATTAATTCTTTTTTTTTAAAAAAGCAAGGCCTTATGTAAAACAGTTCTTAATTAGGAAACTCAATCAAAACAGAAATTTAAAAGTCAAAGCCTTATCTTAAAACAGTTCTTTAGTCGGGTTGAAGGCCCAAAGAATCAGACTCTTCAAGAGCAAACAAGTCAAATTCAAATCGGCTGAAGGCCTAACACTTAACCTTCACGCGCTCGCGCTAGAAACAGTCACGCGAGCGGTCGCGCGGGCGGTCGGCCGACCGCCCGAGAGTTTTCATCAATCTCTTGACGTTTTCCGTTTTTAATGGTCATATTTCCATAAAATATCGACATAGGATATCTCACACAATATTGCAAACACATTTGTAATCAAAATTACTTATTTAACAATAAAATATACGAAGGAATACAAAAAGGAAACCAAATACCCAAATGAAATATAAGAACATTTTTTTAATTGTAATGTTTCGGGACTATATAATGTAATACTTAAGACTAGAATTATTCACTGTCTTAACTCGTCACAAGAAAAGCTAATTTTGCTTTGAAAAAAGAATTTTTTGTTGAAAATGTCACAAACATTTCTGTCAAATGATAAATGCTGATCAGTCTGTATCCATTTCATTTCCGTTTTGAGGCTGACAACAATTATTCCACGTAACTGTTGTAATTGAATGTCGTAGACAGACGTTTCTTCTACATTCACCGCATTCTCGCTTTGTTTTATATTATTTTTTGAGCCACACAAATAACATATTCCTCTCCTTGTAGGGGTTGATACAGCTGGATAAACGACGTTACTCTCTCTGTAATTTTCCAAAAATACTATCAGATCTTTTGGTAAATGCTTCAGTTTAGCTCTTTCTTTCTGGTTTTCGCTTATCAGTTCGAAAGATAACGCATGTAAGAATTGTCTTCTCGTTTTTTATTTCATATTACTTGTGTTGAATTGAAAAATGTGTAACAAATTTATTCCTGCCAAGTCAAGTAAGCGGAAAAATATACGTGCAGGCCACCTTTGTGTTCTTCTTGATGTTGAAATTATGGAGCACATGAGGTCTACAGTATCAACTCCACCTTTGGTTGAATTATAGTCTGTGATTTGTACAGGTTTTTTGGTATCTTCATCAATGATGTCCGTATCATGCGTTGTGGAGAGCACTACTACAGCTTTCCTTTTTTTTTTTTTTTTTTTTTGTAATCATAGACATCAAAGTTTTGTCATCTTGTAATGTCACCACAGAAAATACCCTCTACCACGCACCAATTAATCATTGTCAATTAAACCATCCACATTCATTCACTTTGGAAAAATATATGATCTGATTTTTCTCGTAACATATGCGGCGACAGCTCGACGACGCCAAAGTATTTTCTAGTGCGTTTATTCTTTGAAATAACAGATGCATATATGCATTCTCCATGGTTGTTAGAGTGGTAACTAGGACAGCTTCTGAAGTATCGGTTGAGGGATTGACGTGTTTCTAAGAGATACATGTTTTGCTTTTCTTCTCGCTAAAGCGAGCCAATTAACATTTGTGCCGCTACTGGGTGGGTTTGAAGAGAAAGAGACTGTCAACAGAAAATAATTAAGACGTGGAATCACCGGAGATCTGGACATGTAATGGAGATGGATTTAATACACAATTTTCTTCATAAATAAGGTTTGTGACTTTTTTTGTTCTGGAGTGAATGAACGAATGAGTTTTTTCTGAATCATTTGATGATCACGTTGGCCCTGTAATTAGTGGGGAAGTTTCAGCTGAGTCGAAGAGAGCCTGCAATCACAGTTAGTGTTAAATCGTCCAAAAAGGCTTCGTACACATCTGGAATTCGCAATCTTTCGTAAAAGGAACAAATTGTCCACACGATTGATTCTCCCGACTGAATGCAGTGTTTAACAGTAATAATAAATGTAAAGATCTCTTACAGCAAGCCACCCGCTGATTACCAAGACGAAGGACTCCACCAAAGATTCTATTTGGCTGCTTTCACGTAATGAAATATAATATTAAAAACTGTACATAGATAAAGGAGAGAAAGAGAGAGAGCGAATGAAAATAGAGATAATACTAATAATCCTCCATTAGTCTAACTTTTCGCGTGTCTTATCACGGATCAGCCAAGAAATGGGAGGCCCTTACTTTACTGAATAGATTTATGTGTGAAGGTGAAGGGATTTTAAAGGCAACAGATACACGTCTATACAGACAAGACATTACACAGAGTTAGCGGCTAGCTGCATTCATCATCTGTTGTTGTTGTTGTTGTGGTCTTCAGTCCTGAGATTGGTTTGATGCAGCTCTCAATGCTACTCTATCCTGTGCAAGCTTCTTCATCTCCCAGTACCTACTGCAACCTACATCCTTCTGAATCTGCTTAGTGTATTCATCTCTTGTTCTCCCCCTATGATTTTTACCCTCCACGCTGCCCTCCAATACTAAATTGGTGATCCCTTGATGCCTCAGAACATGTCCTACCAACCGATCCCTTCTTCTGGTCAAGTTGTGCCACAAACTTCTCTTCTCCCCAATCCTATTCAATACTTCCTCATTAGTTATGTGATCTACCCATCTAATCTTCAGCATTCTTCTGTAGCACCACATTTCAAAAGCTTCTATTCTCTTCTTGTCCAAACTATTTACCGTCCATGTTTCACTTCCATACATGGCAACACTCCATACAAATACTTTCAGAAATAACTTCCTGACACTTAAATCTATACTCGATGTTAACAAATTTCTCTTCTTCAGAAACGCTTTCCTTGCCATTGCCAGTCTACATTTTATATCCTCTCTACTTCGTCCATCATCAGTTATTTTGCTCCCCAAATAGCAAAACTCCTTTACTACTTTAAGTGTCTCATTTCCTAATCTAATTCCCTCAGCATCACCCGACTTCACTCGACTACATTCCATTATCCTCGTTTTGCTTTTGTTGATGTTCATCTTATTTCCTCCCTTCAAGACACCATCCATTCCGTTCAACTGCTCTTCCAAGTCCTTTGCTGTCTCTGACAGAATTACAATGTCATCGGCGAACCTCAAAGTTTTTATTTCTTCTCCATGGATTTTAATACCTACTCCAAATTTTTCTTTTGTTTCCTTTACTGCTTGCTCAATATAGAGATTGAATAACATCGGGGAGAGGCTACAACCCTGTCTTTCTCCCTTCCCAACGACTGCTTCCCTTTCATGTCCCTCAACTCTTATAACTGCCATCTGGTTTCTGTACAAGTTGTAAATAGCCTTCCGCTCCCTGTATTTTACCCCTGCCACCTTTAGAATTTGAAAGAGAGTATTCCAGTCAACATTGTCAAAAGCTTTCTCTAAGTCTACAAATGCTAGAAACGTAGGTTTGCCTTTCCTTAATCTTTCTTCTAAGATAAGTCGTAAGGTCAGAATTGCCTCACGTGTTCCAGTATTTCTACGGAATCCAAACTGATCTTCCCCGAGGTCGGTTTCTACTAGTTTTTCCATTCGTCTGTAAAGAATTCGTGTTAGTACTTTGCAGCTGTGGCTTATTAAACTGATTGTTCGGTAATTTTCACATCTGTCAACACCTGCTTTCTTTGGGATTGGAATTATTATATTCTTCTTGAAGTCTGAGGGTATTTCGCCTGTTTCATACATCTTGCTCACCAGATGGTAGAGTTTTGTCAGGACTGGCTCTCCCAAGGCCGTCAGTAGTTCCAATGGAATGTTGTCTACTCTGGGGGCCTTGTTCCGACTCAGGTCCTTCAGTGCTCTGTCAAACTCTTCACGCAGTATCGTATCTCCCATATCATCTTCATCTACATCCTCTTCCATTTCCATAATATTGTCCTCAAGTGCATCGCCCTTGTATAGAGTCTCTATATACTCCTTCCACCTTTCTGCTTTTCCTTCTTTGCTTAGAACTGGGTTTCCATCTGAGCTCTTGATGTTCATACATGTGGTTCTCTTATCTCCGAAGGTCTCTTTAATTTTCCTGTAGGCAGTATCTATCTTACCCCTAGTGAGATAAGCCTCTACATCCTTACATTTGTCCTCTAGCCATCCCTGCTTAGCCATTTTGCACTTCCTGTCGATCTCATTTTTGAGACGTTTGTATTCCTTTTTGCCTGCTTCATTTACTGCATTTTTATATTTTCTCCTTTCATCAATTAAATTCAATTTTTCTTCTGTTATCCAAGGATTTCTACTAACCCTCTTCTTTTTACCTACTTGATCGTCTGCTGCCTTCACTACTTCATCCCTCAGAGCTACCCATTCTTCTTCTACTGTATTTCTTTCCCCCATTCCTTTCAAAAGTTCCCTTATGCTCTCCCTGAAACTCTGTACAACCTCTGGTTCTTTCAGTTTATCCAGGTCCCATCTCCTTAAATTCCCACCTTTTTGCAGTTTCTTCAGTTTTAATCTACAGGTCATAACCAATAGATTGTGGTCAGAGTCCACATCTGCCCCTGGAAATGTCTTACAATTTAAAACCTGGTTCCTAAATCTCTGTCCTACCATTATACACTCCTGGAAATTGAAATAAGAACACCGTGAATTCATTGTCCCAGGAAGGGGAAACTTTATTGACACATTCCTGGGGTCAGATACATCACATGATCACACTGACAGAACCACAGGCACATAGACACAGGCAACAGAGCATGCACAATGTCGGCACTAGTACAGTGTATATCCACCTTTCGCAGCAATGCAGGCTGCTATTCTCCCATGGAGACGATCGTAGAGATGCTGGATGTAGTCCTGTGGAACGGCTTGCCATGCCATTTCCACCTGGCGTCTCAGTTGGACCAGCGTTCGTGCTGGACGTGCAGACCGCGTGAGACGACGCTTCATCCAGTCTCAAACATGCTCAATGGGGGACAGATCCGGAGATCTTGCTGGCCAGGGTAGTTGACTTACACCTTCTAGAGCACGTTGGGTGGCACGGGATACATGCTGACGTGCATTGTCCTGTTGGAACAGCAAGTTCCCTTGCCGGTCTAGGAATGGTAGAACGATGGGTTCGATGACGGTTTGGATGTACCGTGCACTATTCAGTGTCCCCTCGACGATCACCAGTGGTGTACGGCCAGTGTAGGAGATCGCTCCCCACACCATGATGCCGGGTGTTGGCCCTGTGTGCCTCGGTCGTATGCAGTCCTGATTGTGGCGCTCACCTGCACGGCGCCAAACACGCATACGACCATCATTGGCACCAAGGCAGAAGCGACTCTCATCGCTGAAGACGACACGTCTCCATTCGTCCCTCCATTCACGCCTGTCGCGACACCACTGGAGGCGGGCTGCACGATGTTGGGGCGTGAGCGGAAGACGGCCTAACGGTGCGCGGGACCGTAGCCCAGCTTCTTGGAGACGGTTGCAAATGGTCCTCGCCGATACCCCAGGAGCAACAGTGTCCCTAATTTGCTGGGAAGTGGCGGTGCGGTCCCCTACGGCACTGCGTAGGATCCTAAGGTCTTGGCGTGCATCCGTGCGTCACTGCGGTCCGGTCCCAGGTCGACGGGCACGTGCACCTTCCGCCGACCACTGGCGACAACATCGATGTACTGTGGAGACCTCACGCCCCACGTGTTGAGCAATTCGGCGGTACGTCCACCCGGCCTCCCGCATGCCCACTATACGCCCTCGCTCAAAGTCCGTCAACTGCACATACGGTTCACGTCCACGCTGTCGCGGCATGCTACCAGTGTTAAAGACTGCGATGGAGCTCCGTATGCCACGGCAAACTGGCTGACACTGACGGCGGCGGTGCACAAATGCTGCGCAGCTAGCGCCATTCGACGGCCAACACCGCGGTTCCTGGTGTGTCCGCTGTGCCGTGCGTGTGATCATTGCTTGTACAGCCCTCTCGCAGTGTCCGGAGCAAGTATGGTGGGTCTGACACACCGGTGTCAATGTGTTCTTTTTTCCATTTCCAGGAGTGTATAATCTATCTGATACCTTTTAGTATCTCCAGGGTTCTTCCATGTATACAACCTTCTATCATGATTCTTAAACCAAGTGTTAGCTATGATTAAGTTGTGCTCTCTGCAAAATTCTACCAGGCGGCTTCCTCTTTCATTTCTTAGCCCCAATCCATATTCACCTACTACGTTTCCTTCTCTCCCTTTTCCTACACTCGAATTCCAGTCACCCATGACTATTAAATTTTCGTCTCCCTTCACTATCTGAATAATTTCTTTTATTTCATCATACATTTCTTCAATTTCTTCATCATCTGCAGAGCTAGTTCGCATATAAACTTGTACTACTGTAGTAGGTGTGGGCTTCGTATCTATCTTGGCCACAATAATGCGTTCACTATGCTGTTTGTAGTAGCTTACCCGCATTCCTATTTTCCTATTCATTATTAAACCTACTCTTGCCTTACCCCTATTTGATTTTGTATTTATAACCCTGTATTCACCTGACCAGAAGTCTTGTTCCTCCAACCACCGAACTTCACTAATTCCCACTATATCTAACTTTAACCTATCCATTTCCCTTTTTAAATTTTCTAACCTACCTGCCCGATTAAGGGATCTGACATTCCACGCTCCGATCCGTAGAATGCCAGTTTTCTTTCTCCTGATAACGACATCCTCTTGAGTAGTCCCCGCCCGGAGATCCGAATGGGGGACTATTTTACCTCCGGAATATTTTACCCAAGAGGACGCCATCATCATTTAATCATACAGTAAAGCTGCATGCCCTCGGGAAAAATTACGGCCGTAGTGTCCCCTTGCTTTCAGCCGTTCGCAGTACCAGCACAGCAAGGCCGTTTTGGTTATTGTTACAAGGCCAGATCAGTCAATCATCCAGACTGTTGCCCTTGCAACTACTGAAAAGGCTGCTGCCCCTCTTCAGGAACCACACGTTTGTCTGGCCTCTCAACAGATACCCCTCCGTTGTGGTTGTACCTACGGTACGGCTACCTGTATCGCTGAGGCACGCAAGTCTCCCCACCAACGGCAAGGTCCATGGTTCATGGGGGGGGGGGGGATTCATCATTTTTAAAATGTTAAAGATAATAAGTTGCCGTCTCTTTATCTAAGAATAGATTCATCATCTATTCTTAGATAAAGAGACGGCAACTTATTATCTTTAACATTTTAAAAAATGTTAAAATCTTGACAATCGAACGTGTAGTCTTCTGCCACTGCATTTCCATTTACTGTCGCATATTCTGGGAGAATTTATTTTTAATTTTTTCTCATTGTACCTAAAAAAGTGAGGCCTTTGCTAACTAGATGTTCAGCCAACGGGCAACTTGAAAAATAATTATCAGTTGTTACCTTTCTATTTGTTCCTTCTATGCATTCAACCAATCTAGCGACCAAGTCGTATGGTTTCTTGGAGAGTGCGTTACGGCCTGGCGCTTGTTTTCCACACTACACTTCTAAATTATATGTATAAAAAGTTCGTGCATCACACAATGCATACATTTTAACCCGTATTTGACTGGTTTTTGAGACATGTACTAGATGAATGAACATCGTCCTCTAAACGCAACCAACATCTCATCAACAGTGACAAATTCCCCTAAACTGAATGATTTTTGGCTGTTAACAATGAAAGAAGACAAAATTTCTCGTATAGGAGCAAGTTTGTCCGTTGCTTGACGTTCCAATCTCGTGTTTAGGTCAACAAATCTTATAGCTCGTAGCAAAAATCTAAATCTATTTAGGCTGAAATTGGCTCGCAAAATTGTCAGACCTGTTCCATTCCTATTGAAATATTCAGAGAAATTTGCACGGCTTCCTCTTTTGACCGCAATCAAAAACAGAGCACCAAACAATGCTAGCATTTCAGCCGTCGTTGTCGGCTTACAATCCCCTCTCACGTACTTCAGAGTCACTGCTTCCTTCTGCCAGTGCATGACATGCCAATTTTTTTTTTTCCTTTCAATATAAATATTCGTGTACCTTACGATCCCTTCTACCATTTCGGTAGTTATTATACATTGGAAACTTTTCAGTCGAGTTTCAAATTGTCTGGCTTGTCCTCTAGAACCTGGTAGAGTTTTGATTATATTTTTTGACTTTGATTTTGTGCTGGTAATATTGGCACTACTAGCCCAAATAGTTTCCATGTCCTTACCTATACAAATCGTTATCAGGAGAAAGATAACTGGCGTTCTACAGATCGGAGCGTGGAATGTCAGGTCCCTTAATCGGGCAGGTAGGTTAGAAAATTTGAAATGGGAAATGGATAGGTTAAAGTTAGATATAGTGGGAATTAGTGAAGTTCGGTGGCAGGAGGAACAAGACTTCTGGTCAGGTGACTACAGGGTTATAAACACAAAGTCAAATAGGGGTAATGCAGGAGTAGGTTTAATCATGAATAGGAAAATAGGAATGCGGGTAAGCTACTACAAACAGCATAGTGAACGCATTATTGTGGCCAAGATAGATACGAAGCCCACACCTACTACAGTAGTACAAGTTTATATGCCAACTAGCTCTGCAGATGACGAAGAAATTGAAGAAATGTATGATGAAATAAAAGAAATTATTCAGATAGTGAAGGGAGACGAAAACTTAATAGTCATGGGTGACTGGAATTCGAGTGTAGGAAAAGGGAGAGAAGGAAACGTAGTAGGTGAATATGGATTGGGGCTAAGAAATGAAAGAGGAAGCCGCCTGATAGCTATGATTAAGTTGTGCTCTCTGCAAAATTCTAACACTTGGTTTAAGAATCATGAAAGAAGGTTGTATACATGGAAGAACCCTGGAGATACTAAAAGGTATCAGATAGATTATATAATGGTAAGACAGAGATTTAGAAACCAGGTTTTAAATTGTAAGACATTTCCAGGGGCAGATGTGGACTCTGACCACAATCTATTGGTTATGACCTGTAGATTAAAACTGAAGAAACTGCAAAAAGGTGGGAATTTAAGGAGATGGGACCTGGATAAACTGAAAGAACCAGAGGTTGTACAGAGTTTTAGGGAGAGCATAAGGGAACAATTGACAAGAATGGGAGAAAGAAATACAGTAGAAGAAGAATGGGTAGCTTTGAGGGATGAAGTAGTGAAGGCAGGAAAGGATCAAGTAGGTAAAAAGACGAGGGCTAGTAGAAATCCTGGGGTAACATAAGAAAAATTGAATTTAATTGATGACAGGAGAAAATATAAAAATGCAGTAAATGAAGCAAGCAAAAAGGAATACAAACGTTTCAAATATGAGATCGACAGGAAGTGCAAAATGGCTAAGCAGGTATGGCTAGAGGACAAATGTAAGGATGTAGAGGCTTATCTCACTAGGGGTAAGATAGATACTGTCTACAGGAAAATTAAAGAGACCTTTGGAGATAAGAGAACCACTTGTATGAACATCAAGAGCTCAGATGGAAACCCAGTTCTAAGCAAAGAAGGGAAAGCAGAAAGGTGGAAGGAGTATATAGAGGGTCTATACAAGGGCGATGCACTTGAGGACAATATTATGGAAATGGAAGAGGATGTAGATGGAGATGAAATGGGAGATACGATACTGCGTGAAGAGTTTGACAGAGCACTGAAGGACCTGAGTCGGAACAAGGCCCCCGGAGTAGACAACATTCCATTGGAACTACTGACGGCCTTGGGAGAGCCAGTCCTGACAAAACTCTACCATCTGGTGAGCAAGATGTATGAGACAGGCGAAATACCCTCAGACTTCAAGAAGAATATAATAATTCCAATCCCAAAGAAAGCAGGTGTTGATGTGGGAATTACGAACAATCAGTTTAATAAGCCACAGCTGCAAAGCACTAACACGAATACTTTACAGACGAATGGAAAAACTAGTAGAAGCCGACCTCGGGGAAGATCAGTTTGGATTCCGTAGAAATACTGGAACACGTGAGGCAATACTGACCTTATGACCTATCTTAGAAGAAAGATTAAGGAAAGGCAAACACTACGTTTCTAGCATTTGTAGACTTAGAGAAAGTTTTTGACAATGTTGACTGGAATACTCTCTTCCAAATTCTAAAGGTGGCAGAGGTAAAATACAGGGAGCGAAAGGCTATTTACAATTTGTACAGAAAGCAGATGGCTGTTTTAAGAGTCGAGGGGCATGAAGGGAAAGCAGTGGTTGGGAAGGGAGTGAGACAGGGTTGTAGCTTATCCCCGATGTTATTCAATCTCTATATTGAGCAAGCAGTAAAGGAGATAAAAGAAAAATTCGGAGTAGGTATTAAAATCCATGGAGAAGAAATAAAAACTTTGAGGTTCGCCGATGACATTGTAATTCTGTCAGAGACAGCAAAGGACGTGGAAGAGCAGTTGAACAGAATGGATGGTGTGTTGAAGGGAGGATATAAGATGAACATCAACAAAAGCAAAACGAGGATAATGGAATTTAGTCGAATTAAGTTGGGTGATGCTGAGGGAATTAGATTAGGAAATGAGACACTTAAAGTAGTAAAGGAGTTTTGCTATGTGGGGAGCAAAATAACTGATGATGGACGAAGTAGAGAGGATATGAAATGTAGACTGGCAATGGCAAGGAAAGCGTTTCTGAAGAAGAGAAATTTGTTAACATGGAGTATAGATTTAAGTGTCAGGAAGTCATTTCTGAAAGTATTTGTATGGAGTGTAGCCATGTATGGAAGTGAAACATGGACGGTAAATAGTTTGGACAAGAAGAGAATAGAAGCTTTCGAAATGTCGTGCTACAGAAGAATGCTGAAGATTAGATGGGTAGATCACATAACTAATGAGGAGGTACTGATTAGGATTGGGGAGAAGAGGAGTTTGTGGCACAACTTGACCAGAAGAAGGGATCGGTTGGTAGGACATGTTCTGAGGCATCAAGGGATCACCAATTTAGTATTGGAGGGCAGCGTGGAGGGTAAAAATCGTAGGGGGAGAACAAGAGATGAATACACTAAGCAGATTCAGAAGGATGTAGGTTGCAGTAGGTACTGGGAGATGAAGAAACTTGCACAGGATAGAGTAGCATGGAGAGCTGCATCAAACCAGTCTCAGAACTGAAGACCAGAACAACAACCTATATAAAATCTGATGTCATTTATTGGTAGCTCCTGTTGATCTATGTCATTTTCTCCCCCGTTTTCCAAATCAATTTCCGACTCACTATGATGTATATCATTTACAAGCCCTTCTTGTTCATAATCTGGGTCATCGGAAACGTCATCGTCTAGGGATTCCTCATGGGCTTTCCCCTCTGCTTCCTCTATATTCAAATCAGCCAAGATTCTATGTATGTCATCAGTCGTAAGGTTTCGTCGTTCCCTTTAAAAAATAAAAATAATTGTTACTTTTGCCAACAGAAATACATTTGAATGACGAAGTGCTAAAGTAGAAAGAAAAACAGAATTTGTGAATGGCAAAATTTATAGAAAGTAATGCACATTCACTAGAGAATTGGAAGAGTCTATAAAATTGAATAATTATAGGGGAATTACAAAAAGAAATACTTACATTCCGAAGTAGACGAGTAGAACAAAGTCTCGTAAGCGCTCGCAAGGCGGTAAACTGACCGCCGAACGTGTTCGGACCTATCTGAACTTGACCTGAGAGGCAGACAGGTGCGACTTGGACGAACTTTGAGCAGCATCTGTCGGCAAAAGGTGCAACTAGAGAATACATGTGCCTCCCGCCGCCTCGTTAACTTTGTGGAGTAAGTATGGCGCGAAACTGGAAAAAGGCGGTCACTTCACCGCCCGCGCGAGCGCGTGAAGGTTAAAATTCAACAACATTAAAACCTTTAAAATGCCAAAGCTCTTACGTGAAACAGTTCTTTAAATTAGGCTGAAGGTCTAAAGAAGCTTACGACTTAAGGGTAAAACAATCTTAATTTTTTTAAAAACGGCTGGAAGCCATACAAGTACAAACAACACGAACAAATAAAAAAAAGGGCACTCGGATGTTCGAGGGTCGGCCTGGAATTCAAACACTAACGCTCGCTTAGGTGAGACAGGCAGTCGGGCGTCGGGCCAACAATTCACGGTCCGATGACAACCCAACCGACCGACAGTCAACGGACCCACCGACATGATAACTTCCACTTCTCCCGACCAGGGCACAACAGGGAGTACAACGGAACAACGTAGAAGATATTGGCGCCCACAACCAATCATACATGGAGCTGTCAAACTACACACCATGCTGGACAGCAACAACACGATTAGGAAACTATACTGCCTGAAATTTACTTCAACGGCCAGGGCAGGTAACCGGAACGTTAACGGCCACAAGGCAGAAGATCCCGCTTGTGCGCTTCAGTTCAGATAATCAAATACAGTGAAACTCCACTGGAGGGTGGCTAGAATTTTCCAACTTGAAAACAACGTTGTTGCTCGTGGGAATATCCCAACAGCCGACAATGAACTCCAAACGACACAATGTGAACAGTCTTGACTTACCGGTAGATTAAATCAAAACTCAACTTTCGTGTCCACGGTCGGTGAACCACGGACTCCGTAGCAATGGGAACAGCCCCACACACTCTGACACCGCGCAGAGACCGCCAACGGCCCCAGCCAAACTACGTCCCAAGGAAAAGTTCTCGCTGCTCCACGCCAACTGACCGACTGGTCGCACACCGGCCAGCCAGAAACGGTGAAAGGACCAAATATACGCTGGGAGATGAGACGACCAACCGAACGACCAACCAACAGTCGTCTCGCTCCAACCTCCCTCCGTCGGGCAGTTCATGTGTGTCGCCAGCGGTCGGCGAGCACTGGCTGTCAGCGCCTCACCGGGGCTCCGTCCCCGACTGCACTGCTGGCCCGTTCCGAACTGAGTGCCAGACACACGACGACCCGGAAATACTATCTGTCGCTCCAGAGATGGTACGACAGTGCACTTATCGATACGCGCTGCTGCTGCCGCTCACGGGCAAGAAAGGCAGGAAGCTAGAGACGCCAGTAAATGGAATAAGAAAACGAGGCGGCAGTACCGTAATAGGAGATGACAAAGAGTAAATGGGATAAGCGCAAGCAGTGCATGGCTAAGTAGAAATAGGCTCTGATACCGATGCTACCGCGAATCTACTTGTAAGATTCTTCGTAGAAATGTGATGCCTCACATCTGCCTGACCTCCGAAAGTTACTGGGACGAAACAGCTACAAATCTCACACGTGTCCCGATCTGTACGTCCTTGTTTGACAAAAGACGACTCTTTAGTGTAATCATCGGAAAAGTGACACTTTCTCTTTCCATCCTGAGGCATTTTCGTAAACTATGATAAGTTTATCAGACAGTAAACACTGGACAATAACACTTTAGTCGCCGGCCCGTGTGGCCGAGCATTCCTAGGCGCTTTAGTCCGGAACCGAGCGACCGCTACGGTCGTAGGTTCGAATCCTGCCTCGGGCATGGATGTGTGTGTGACGTCCATAGGTTAGTTCGGTTTAAGTAGTCCTAAGTTCTAGGGAACTGATGACCTCAGATGTTAAGTCCCATAGCGCTCAGAGCCAACACTTTAGTCATCGATGTGTACATCATTACACACTTCACGGCCTATATACTCTCAATAAACACTCTTTCTTCAGGTCATCAGGTCATCGGGTCCATCCGACCGCCGTGTCATCCTCGGATGAGGATGCGGATAGGAGAGGCTTGCAGTCAGCACACCGCTCTCTTGGTCGTTATGACGGTTTTTCGTGACTGGAGCCGCTACTATTCGGTCGAGTAGCTCCTCAATTGGCATCACGAGGCGAGTGCACCACGAAAAATGGCAACAGCGCATGGCGGCCTGGATGGTCACCCATCCAAGTGCCGGCCACGCCCGACAGCGAGAAGCGGCGGAGCCACTGCGGCAAGGCCGTTGCCATGCTTTCAATAATCACTTCAAACATTATCACCTTGCACTCCTTGTGTGCACCGCGGCTGAGACAGCAGCCCGCCACACTCCGAGCAGTGGCTCGCCCGCCCGCGCGACTTGGCTCCTCAAGCCGCGCTCCCGCAGCAGTATCACTGTTGCAGTGCCGAACGAAATCTCTGTGACCCGTGTGTAACCAGTTTTTTACATTGCATAGTATTTACCTGTACGCGTGGTCTAGTGGTAGTGTCTTTGATTCATAATCAAAACGTCTCAAACGCCCTCTGCCGAAAATCGCAGAGCGGCTCTCCTGCGCGGGCGCGGGCGCTGTACGCTGCGTCTGCCAACAGTGCGGCCAGGCGTCACTCACCAACGGCCGTACTAGGCGGGTCTGTTATCGAAAAATCTTGATTTTCGTGTTGTGATTTACCTGCAGGCAATGCAAGGTTCCAGGCTGTGCTCAGCTGAAATCCTGCATCCTTGTTGATGAGATTATCGGCTGACGGATATGTATTGCTCCCTTCATGACGCGTTCCCAGAAGATGATGCCGGGGATAAAATGTGGTGTCACCGCCAGACACCACACTTGCTAGGTGGTAGCCTTTAAATCGGCCGCGGTCCGGTAGTATACGTCGGACCCGCGTGTCGCCACTGTCAGTGATTGCAGACCGAGCGCCGCCACACGGCAGGTCTAGAGAGACTTCCTAGCACTCGCCCCAGTCGTACAACCGATTTTGCTAGCGATGGTTCACTGACAAAATACGCTTTCATTTGCCGAGACGATAGTTTATCATAGCCTTCAGCTACGTCATTTTCTACGACCTAGCAAGGCGCCATTATCAGTTACCATTGATAGCGTGAATCATGTACTGGCAACCCCGACATTCTTCATTAACGGATTAAAGTTAAGTATTCCACCAGCTACGTCCGTTTTCCTAAATTCTGATTTCCTTGTCCTGTTCCAAACCTCACGCCAGCCTGCGTGAGCTAAAACGCGTGCCTTTCGGCCTCCTCTAGTAACACGGTGTTGGCTCTCCTGCAAACCAAAACATAAAACTTCCGTCTTTTCATAAATCATGAGATGTCCTGTATTCAGAGTGTTCTGCAATTGCCGACTTTTCCGGTTGACGAAGTCTAGCGGTTCTAGGAGCTCAGTCCGGAACCGCGCGACTTCTACAGTCGCAGGTTCGAATCCTGCCTCGGGCATGGATGTATGTGATGTCCTTAGGTTAGTTAGGTTTAAGTAGTTGTAAGTTCTAGGGGACTGATGACCACAGATGTTGAGTCCCATAGTGCTCAGAGCCATTTGAACCATTTTTTGAACCGGTTCACGAAGGCGTGTATGACGCTGATGTTCATCGCAGCGTTCTTGTACTGTGCGGCCTGTCTGGCCTATATACGCTGCCCTGCACTGACGAGGAATCTCGTACACAACACATTTCCTCACGCCAAGATCATCATTAACCGACCCCAATAGGCTTCTCAGTTTTACTTAATGCCATATCTTCCGAGGACTCTTCCGATTTTTGACGACATGGCACCAAAATACGGAGAAAAGGAATTGTGGAGTTCGCACAACGTGATCCGGTGGCAAACCCGTGAAGACTATATGAAACACATCTGCGGGGAAAGCTTGAAGAGTCACATTTCTAGACGATGTTCGAACTGTGGATCAAATTTTAATAAACGTTAGCTACAAAATTTGAGATCAAGTTTTATAAAAGAGCTCACGCTCAGGAACGTGTAGGCTACAGAAAGAAGCGGGCAAAGGAAAGAATGAAGTGTATAAACCAATAAAAAAATTCTTGTTGTGTGTTCGCTGTAGTATTACGCATTGCCGTGTTACATACATAATTTTACCTTTTCTTTTGCTGCCGGAGGGGGGGGGGGGGGGGGGGGGAGGTAGCAGAGCGGAGCGCGCGGTCGCAGGCGATTTGTCGCACATAAATGAGGCGCGCTGCACGGCTCCAATCGATCATACAGGATACGTAACACGCAGGGCTATACGTGAGACAACCTCGTCGGCATATACTTGTTGACATAAATAAAACTGATTGAAGCTGCGTGTACACGTTGCGCTAACGGGTGGCGTTGCATTAGTACCTGAGCCAAGCTCGTAATAGTATTTCGCAAAATCGTGACAAAATTCCGATATCGGGACAGGAAGGTCCACGACAGTGCAGGTCCCGATATATCGGGACCTATGGCAACACTGTTCTCACCAGAAAATATGCAACTGACTTATTGGGCTCTAGAACTACACTGCAACAGTAATTTCGCGTTCAAGCAATGCATACGAACTGTAGAATTTAGTACTGCCGTGGCTTCCAGTTCTGTACATGCCTGACCTAAATTGGCTCTGCATCATTTCGGGCCCAGGTGCTGCAACGTCATACTGACACGTACAGCGTGTTCATACTGCCAAACCGAGCGAGGTGGCACAGTCGTTAGCACACCGGACTCGCATGTGAGAGGACGACGGTTCGAACCCGCGTCTGGTCATCCTGATTTAGATTTTCCGTGATTTCCCTAAATCGCTTTCAGACAAATACGGGGATGGTTCCCGTGAAAGAGTCCGATGGGACCGACTACCTCGTTGCTTGGTCCCTTCCCCCGAATCGACCAACGAGCCATACTCCCAACTTCATTGTTCGTTACACTCGATTTTGTAATCACTGAAATAAAAGTCATATAACCTCCCAAGATGCAGGTTTCATTTCGTTCTGGGAGATTAGTTGTCTGGTCAGTAATCCTTTTCCCCTTCAACCAGCGAAATGCGGCAAATTACGACCAGTAATAGCTTCACAAATCGCTATTTAGTGCTGTTAAGAAGATTTCTTTCAACGTAGTCGTCGGTGCAGAAATTTAGTTTAATTTTAAAACAACTTAAGCAACAGCCTTTACAAATTTATCGAATAAGAAAAGCTTATTGTCCTGGAAAGAAAAGATTAAAAACAAAGTCTGGGCAGTTCGATCTTTGCGTCTGATAGGACCGCATTACAATTTGCCTAAGAAGTATCACACGTTTTGTTCGTGTAGCTGTCGAAATCGTTTGTTGAAACCGAGTTCAACATCTCTAAGTGTATGGTACAGCTAAAAATACAAAACGATTGACAATCGAACGCTGAATTCATCATCAAACTCAGGTTTTCTTATAACAGGGAAACCAGGGGAGAATGTTGGTCCTCGCCTTGCTCCGACTAATATTGTAAGCCGTATACATAAATGTTTACAGTACTACGAGTACTTTCAACATTACAATTGATATTATCCTCCTAAACTAACAATTCTTTGTTTACAAAGAATTCAAATTTGTAGAAGTCGTGGAATTCGAACTCGATAACAAGACATTACAAACTCACCGCTTATCATACTCCATTATACTCCCATTTGTATGAAGCGGTGTTACAGATTTCTCTCGTGTAGCATGTGTGAGGTAACACAGTTGACTAAAATAAGATAGCCGGAGCAACATGACTTGCATCACAACGTGAACCAAATATTTTACCTACAATCTCTGAAAAGGTGTCATTATTACTACTACGCACGATCTTCAGAGTGAAAATACATTCACACGATACTCTGAACAGTACTCACAAGGAACTAATTCATTAAATATTTTTTCAAAGCGTGTAATCGGTTATGAATTTGACTTCTGAGGCGAAGGAAGTGCTCTCCACTTTGTATCGCACCTTGTTTCCTCCTGCCTCGTCAACAGGTCCTTACTTGGGAAATGTCACAGCTCAAGGAATTTCATAGGGGTGGCAATTTTGCGCTTTACGAAGATGGATTCTCTATCAGTGCCATGAACTTTGATCAAAAAGGCTGAAATAAACATGAAACTAATTGTGAGATTTAAAACTTTCCCGGCTTACATATTGTCCCACAAAATATCGGGAGAACTGCCGGATATTTGTAACTTCGTGCCGCAATATTTCGGGGCAGAGTCTTCTGGCCATCTTCAGATGAGCGCGTTCGACTCTGCTGCCCCCCGTGGCGAAAACTCGCCGCATCGATAACAATTCGATTGCCTTCCCGCGGATCCGTTACAGAACTACACCGGTTACGGAGGACACGAAGTTTTTCAACAACTGGGTTCCATGGCGAATTTAAGTGAAAATCGCTGTCTCGATTAAGAAGAGACTCACTGTCAGACAACCGTATTTCCACGGATTCATTAATAATAGAACTCAAAAATTTAGACGTATGGGCCACAATTTTTGTCTCACTGTAATTCATGACGTGAACAGTGGAAATACAGTGTTCGGCGATGGCAGATTTCCAAGGCTGAAGGACGCGAGTATGCCGCTGATGTTCTATAATGCGATTCTGCTCAGTACGCGTCGTTTGCCCTATATAAGATTTGCCGCATTCACACGGAATCCTGTAAATACCTGCCTTGCGCAGCTAGAGGTCGACGAAATTTTTGCAGGAGGGCGAAAGATTCCTTTCACTTTCCATTTTCTTAGTATTCTGCCTATTTGCGCTGAAATATTACCAATATATGGTAAATAGGCAGTCGTTTTAAAGGCCTCTTCCTCTTCTTTGTTCCGACGTTTACAGGTCTGCAGCGCTGAGACGAATACCATTCTTCAGGAATACAGTCTGCAGGTACTCCAGCTCCGTTTGCAAACTATCGGTGTCAGAGATAACGCGGGCTCGGTGAATCAATGTCTTCAAAAGACCCATCGTTTGTGCCAGATGGTGGCAACTAGCGGCTTGCACGTAAAGGTCTGTATGAGTGGGCTTTCTATACACTGAATGGCCAAGTGTTCCATCGCTCTTACGTCGCCAATACGTCTAAAAACGGCAGGCAAACCTCTTTCTCCAGCTCCATAGTAAATTTTATGTTTTCGTGTATGGAGTTCAGATGATGTAGGAACTCTCGCAGACGATCCAAACCATGAGGCCAAACTAGAAAAGTATCGTCAACATATCGCCAAAATACTGTTGGTTTAAAAGTGGCTGAGGCGAGTGCTCGCTCCTCAAAATCTTCCATAAAAAGATTGGCCACCAGAGGTGACAAAAGCACTCCCCATGGCGACACCATCTGATTGCTCGTAAAACTCAATTTTGCTCCTACACCCGTTTGACCGCCACTACTGTTGTATTGCGAAACCGTCGAATGGTGTTTACATGTCAATGGCACGTTAGATGGATACACCGTATTCGGCGAATGTTTACTATTTTGCACGATATACGAGAGAGAATTGTCAGAGCATGTGCTTCGATAAACGCCGATGTGATAAGGAATACCACTCAATCCATGATAAGAAGATTGCAGCTGTGCATTGATACTAATGGTCATCACTTCGAACACCTTCTGTAAGTCGACGTTCATGCCACCTTTTTGACCTTCGTTGACCTTCAAAGACCTTACTGTTACACATCATTGGATTCGTCTCGATAGCCGCTATCAGAAAATAAGTACCAAACTATAGCAAAAAATGGTTCAAATGGCTCTGAGCAGTATGGGACTTAACATCTGAGGTCATCAGTCCCATAGAACTTGGAACTACTTAAACCTAACTAACCTAAGGACATCACACACATCCATGCCCGAGCAGGATTCGAACCTGCGACCGTAGTGGTCGCGCGGCTCCAGACTGAAGCGCCTAGAACCGCTCGGCCACACCGGCTGGCAAACTATAGCATCCCATTTAAAAAAACAAAGTTGACCTTCATATCTCCAACGCGACCCCACCTTGCAACAAAAAACCAACGTCATATTGCGGCTCCCGTTGTCCCATGTAGCATTTTTCCCACAAACTTTTCAGCTCCTATCATACCTTCGGAGTTATTCTAGGTGGCAATAGTTACTGACTCACCCTGTGCATGACGAAGTGCAACCATTTAGGCATCGACACGGGAAAACGCCAGGACCGGATGGACTGACGGTAGAGTTCTACAAGCATTAGTGGGAGCTGCTTGTGGACACATTACAGGCCATTGCAAACGAAACTCCTATGTCAGGGGATATACCGTGGTAATTTAACGAAAGGATGACTGTATAAAAAAAGGGTAACAGCAAACAAATGAACAAAATGCACCCTAGTACCTTATTGAATGCTGATGAGGACAAGATCTGTCAAGACTCGCATGCAGAAGGTCTTAGCTACGATTCAGGATGACCATCAACATAGCGCTACTCCTGGGAGGAGCATAATAAATGCCGCCTGTGCCGTGTGGGTCATCATCGCCACCTATGCGGGGTGCACCTGCTGATGCGGGACGAGTGAAATCGGACCAGGTACTGAAGGGAACCAGTGCGTTGGTAACGGCGCGTTGAACCCGGCAGCTACGGGGGGTGAAGCCAGTGGGCGAGCTGCAGCATAGTGCCTCCCCCCCCCCCCCCCGCCCGCCCCCCCGCCCCATGCCAGAGGAGCCAGTCCGGGGCAATCTTTTTCCGCTTGTTAATAAATGATGGCTACTGAAGAGACAAGCGAGTCAGGTGCGCCCATAACGGTTTCAATGCTAGCCGATCCCTCGCCACAAGATAGCCTGGGTCAGGCGACGGAGGATAGGATCTTGGATAGGCATACGAGGATAACTCAGGAAAATTAGTCAGGCCGCAGTCCAGGCCATCAAAACGAGCTGGCGGCATGGGCAGTTGCCATTGGCAAGTTAGAAGGTAGAATTGAGGAGCTAGAGAAGGAAAATGAAAGGCTAAGAAAACAACCTGCCAAAAGATGAGCTGGCGTGGCTGCACAAGTGCAACAAAGGCCCAGGCAACGAAGGACGCCACAGCCAAGGTCTTCAAACGCCCGGGCACGGCGGTGTTTTTAAGACCAATGGCCAGACAAGATGTGAAAAAAGTTCAGGAGATATTCGCCACTACAGTAAACCTGGCCAGAGAACAAATTAAAATTAATAAGAGTTAAGGCAACTAAAAAAGTTGTCATAGCTGATGTTACCTCAGAGGATGATAAAAATAAGTTATCAGCTGATCAAAAATTGTGCAAGTCAGTTAAATGCGAGCCACCCTGGAAACAGAACCCACTTGTTATTTTGTACGGTGTTCCCACATCACTAACGAATGAAGATTTATGTGAAACCCTGCACCAACAAAATTTAGATGACATGGACATATGTACCTTTATGAAAAATTTCAAGTTAAGGTTCAGGACAGGATCCAGGGACCGAGATGTAGTCCATCATGTCGCGGGGGTCTCTGGGGGCCCTGTGGAAGAAACTTACACCTATGGGAAAGGTCTACATGGGGTTCCATGGCATAAACGTTGAAGATTACCGTGTGGTACCTCGTTGCCACAATTGTGGGGACATAGATCCTATACACAAATACTGTAGCAGGAAGCCGGCATGCTCCAAATACGGACCGCTTAAGGAAAAGCTGTAATAAACCAGGCGTCTGTATACCATGCACGCGTGGGGGCAAAAAGATGTGCCGTGCAACTGGTAGAAATTGCTCAACATATAAAATGTTGGAACAGCGTCTAATATCTCGAACAGATTATGGCTGATGCTGTCTCTGAGACCAGGATAGCCAAGAAAAGAAAGTCCCCGAGTAAGAGGAGGAGGGATGCGGAGAGGGCAGGCAAATTTAAAGACTTTTTAAATTTATCAGAGACAAGATAACAAAGAACAACGATGGTTGATGTAGGTATTCAGACTGGGCCTGTTGCTCAGGCTCCTCTAGGAGTCTTCTCCTCCCTCAACCGGGGGTCCAGTCAAACAGAGGAAGCGGAAAGACATGTTGGGCGACCAGTGGCAGTGGGCCGACCAGACGGAATCCAAGGTGGCCTAGTATCGGACAAGAGCTCGCGTGCCGGTACAATAAACGGCGCCATAGCCGTACAAGTAGCGCCTTCACAACAAATACTACAGGACAGTACAGTCACCAGCACGGTGCAACCTAGAGCTCGTCATGCAGCTGTCGCGCTTGGAGTAGCTGGCTGTCTTGACAAATGCGCTCAGACACGCCGTACGCGTAGGGCACAAATATGGTAGAAAGGTCACCTTTTCGACAATGGAGGCTATAGACAGGATACAAAAGTCGATGAATCTCCCCACTGACTTCTGAGCCCTACTTGACCTTATTAAAAAGATTTTTGAAAGGCGAGATGAAATATTTGATTTGGAGGAAATTTACATACGGTCTGTCCTAACAAATGGACGCATTGCATCAGAGTGGAAAAAGACCTGGCGTGATTGTAATGTACATACTTACTTTCGATAATGTCAAGTGAAATAGTGATTGGAGAGATAAACACACACAATAGTCGTTTGTTTATGCAGGAACTGCGAAGGGTACTGGAGGATGCAGTCTGGATGTAATCTGCCTACAGGAGCCATACTCCCAAGCTGCGCAAATTCTCTTTATCGCTGCCACTACGCACGTAATTTACATTGGAGAGGAGCCAAAAGCACCTATAATTGTATCAAATAAAGCCTTACGGGTCACTACTATAACACAATTATCAAATAGCCACTGCAACGTCGTGGAATTACAATCACCTGTAGGACTCGTTTACATCATTAACATGTACTTCCAATACGGAGGTAACTCCGAAGATTTCTCGGATCATCTCACTCGAGTCACCACGGAGTTGCGAGGGCGGAAGATTATCGTAACCGCCAATATGAATGCCAAATCCTCCCTATGGTACAGCGGCACTAGAGATGCAAATGGGAAGAAGGCTGAAGAGCTAATCATGGCCTCCCAAATAGTTGTGGGGAATCCCCCCACCTATAGAGGTGGAGGCGGATTTGGAACAAACATGGATGTCACCCTGGCAACACCCAGTGTTATCAGCAACGTCAAGAATAGGAGAGTCCTAGATCAAGTGACAACAAGTGACCATAATATGATCATTTTCGGCCTTGGTGGCGAGGAGTGCCGCTGGGATCTGGGGTGGCAGATCCAATACAACTTCAATAAGACGGATTGGGAATGCCTAGTTCGGGAGTGTCACTTTCCTCCGTTGCCTGAACGTGACGTAGAAGTGGATAGGTACGCTGAAGAACTGGTGGGGTCAGTAGTTAGAGCGGTGAAAGCTGCTGTATCAACCAGGAGGAGAGCCGTTGCGGCCTCCCCATCAGCATGGACTGCCGACCTTGAACGTATGCGCCAGTCTGTGAGAAGAGCGAGGAGGTATTACCAGCGAAGCGTCGTCTGGCAAGAAAAACAGTTCTGGCTGCAGCGATACTGGAAAGCCAAAGACGTCTTCCACAAAGAGCTGAAGGAGGTTAGGGTTAAAAGATGGGAAAGTATGTGCTACACCAACTGGCAACTGACCCTTGGGGAGTCACCTGTAAGTTGGTCAGAGAAAAAATAAGATCTCCCGCGGTTATTTCGAGGATCAGAGATGACGGTCGAATGACAGTCCTGCCAGGAGACCGCCAAGGTCCTTCTTAGGACTCTGTTATCAGATGATGAGGAGAATGACGACAGTGAAATCCAACGCCAGATTCGTAGGGAAGATCATCAATACACCAACGACACCGTGGTCTACCCCTTCTCGGAAGAAGAAATGGCAGTACATATCTCTCAGAAGGGGGAAGGCTCCAGGGTCAGACGGCATAGTAGCGGAGGTTGTACAATTCCTCGCCCCTCAGCTAACAGCACTTCTCACAGCGTTCTTCAATGAGTGCCTAAGGTTCGGTAAGTTTCCGAAAATCTGGAAGATGGTAAATGTTGTAAAGAAAGGGAAAGACAAGGACTCCATGGAAGCCAAGTCCTACAGGCCGATAGGTATCCTCGATATCCTTGGGAAATCACTGGAGAATCTATTAGCTGACAGACTGATGGCACACAGGATACTGTGCGGGATGACCGACAGGCAGTTTGGCTTTGGGCCGGGGCGATCGGCACCTGACCCAAATGCCCTAGCGGCCGAGGTCTGCAGATCAGCCCCGCACAAGTCATGGTGGACATCAGTGGCGCATTTTAGAACCTGTGGTGGCCCTCGCTCTTCTCCCACTTGTGTGACAAGGAGTGCTCAGGCCCCTCCATGGCTATCTGAGGAGCTATTGTGAGGACAGGGAGGTTTGGTTATCATCGCCTAGTGGAAAAATAACTAAAACCATTATGAAGGGGTGCCCCATGGGGATCTGTCCTGGGCCCACTCTTTGGGGGTATAAATATAGAACCTCTGCTAGAGAAACTACAACTCAGCCAAGACGTGCTAGACGTGATAGCCTACGCAGACGACCTCCTCCTCCTGGTTGGTGGCCGCAGTCGTGAGGACCTAGAACCCAAACTGGAACAAACAATAACATCACTTGTTGAATGGTACCACGAAGCGAAAATGAAGGCTGCACCACACAAATCCACATATATATTGCTGAAATGTATCCTGATTAGAAATCCAACCTTTAGAATCGAGGAACACCAGTTCTTTGGCGCCGCGAGGCCAGATATCTCAGGGTTATAATTGATAAAAAGTGGAGCTATACATCACATATAGACACCATAACGAGCCCTAGAAGTTTTACACAGTCTCCTCAACATAGGTCAAGATTCAAAGTAACCCATCTCTAATCTTTCCTTAATATTACGCAGCAGTTGAAGAACCCTTCTCCCCGTTTCTCCATTTTCCCATGATTGCTGCCATAGCTCCTCCCCCCTCCTTCTAATAGCAAACATGTCACCTACTTATACTCCCACGATTTCCCTGGCCTTTTCAATCTTCCCTTTCGTTATCCAGTACCATGCTACCTGTTCCCGTATCTTGATGTCTAATGGACATAGCCCCATCAAAACCAACAAAGCCACCCAACCTCATTAAACTCTATCACAATAGTATTTTAATGTCAATAGTAGGGTTCGGGTGTACAGGTGTGGGGTCTGGGCACACAGGCTCACGAGGGTGATGCCTACCATGACTGTAAGAAGGGTGCAGAGGGATATGCTGTTGGGGCATATCGAAGTACTCCTGGGGGGGGGGGGGGGGGGCTTTGTTGGTTTTGATGTGGCTATGTCCATTAGACATCAAGATACGGGAACAGGTAGCATGGTACTGGATAACGAAAGGGAAGATTGAAAAGGCCAGGTGACATGTTTGCTATTAGAAGGAGGCGGGAGGAGCTATGGCAGCAATCATGGGAAAATGGAGAAACGGGGAGAAGGGTTCTTCAACTGCTGCGTAATATTAAGGAAAGATTAGAGATGGGTTACTTTGAGGCAAGTAGAGGTCTACTGCACTTTCTTATAGGGCATGGACCATATGCGGCATACTTATGTCGATTTGGTAAACGGATTACACCAGCGTGTGACTGTGGCGCTCAGGATGGCACACCCGAACACATCATCTATGACTGTCCAATATATGACGACGTGGCGAATGATTTAAGACATCAACTACCGAACAGAATCACCTATTCCCCAATACGATGTGCTGACACCTATCATGTCCTAAATAGGTTGGCAAATGGAGTATCACGTAGGATTATGAGGGAATTGACCAAAATGGTCAATAAACAAAAAACCGAGAGAGACTGAGGTGCACCTGCCCAATATCGCCAGGCACTGAATGGCCGCTCGCCGTTACGACCGAGATCCGCCGCGCTCCAGGATCAGGCAGGCAGGTGTACCAAATTTCATCAACAGTAACAGCACTTCCAATTAGAAACTAGGTATTGGAAGTATAAGTTAGAATGCAGATATAAACTAACAATGCTAACAAGATTGGGGTCTGCAGCGACTCAAAGTAATTGACCAAGCCCAGTGCCAGGGGCATGCCCATTGGGATTAGCTCGGCACACCTACAACGCTGCAGAATAGACTAGCATTAGAGTAGAAGATTAAACTAATCTCGTCCACAGAAATAGTGCCGGACACAAATTTAGTAGAAGCTGCATCTGTTATCGTATTAATTATGGCCCACTAATTAGTTTAGATGGTGGGTTATTTGTATAATAATCATTGTTTTGTATTGAATTAATAAAGACAAAGAAACACACAAGATCGCACCAAATAAGTCAACATATTTACTGGTTAAAGGTAGACTAATTAGGAATCCCACTGTGAGGATAGAGGGAACACCAGTTCTTCAGTGCCGCGAGCCTCGATACTTATGAGTAATCATAGACGAAAAATGGAACTTTACAGCTCATATGGATGCCATAGCTGAACGATATTTGGAAGTTTTAAATAATCTAATTAACATTAGACATAAAAGATTCCATTTCCACCTGATTTAATCAGACTTTACCACAACAGTAAATTAACCTCAATAGTAGGATACGGGGTGGCAGTCTGGGCGCACAGGCTCACGAGGGTGATTCCAGCCATGGCCGTGAGGAGGGTACAGCGGAATATGGTGTTATGTTCTGTTGTGGCGTACAGAACAACTCCTGGGGGAGGGGGGGGGGGGGAGTTTGCCGGTGTTGATAGGGCTATGTCGGCTAGACATTAGAATCCGCGAACATGCAGCATGGTATCGGGCAACCAAAGAGAAAATTGTAAAGACTAGGGAGATTATGGGGGTACAGATAGGTGATAAATTTGCAATCAGAAGAAGAGGGGAGGAATTATGGCAAGAGTTATGGGAAAATGAGGAAATGGAGCGGAGGGTCTTTCAACTGTTGCCTGACGCAAGGGAAAGATGGGTTATTTTAAGCCGAGTAGGGGTCTGCTGCACTTCCTAATAGGGCATGGACCATATCTGACATATTTATGTCGTTTTGCGAAATGGGCTACACCCGCGTGTGACTGTGGCGCTGAGGGGGCACTACTGATCACGTGATCTATGAGTGCCCAATATACAACGATGTGGCAACCGGATTACAACTACTACCCAACTGCGACACCTTTTCTTTAGTCAGACGCGACGGTATCTTTCAGACACTTAAAAAAGAACGTGAGGGAGTTTGTAAGGGACCATAATGGACGCTGAATGAAAAGATCCGACTAAGACTGAGATGCACCTGCGCAATGCTGCCGGGCGCAGAATGGCCGATCTTCATAAGCTCGTGATCCGCCGTGTTCCTGGATCAGGGAGGCAGGTGTGTCACCAACATCGATCTGACAACAGCACCTGAATAGTAGTTATTAGGTACTGCTAGTTTAGAATGGAATCTAGACACAAATTAACATTTTTTTTATTTGGTCATCAGTCTACTGACTGGTTTGATGCGGCCCGCCAGGAATTCCTTTCCTGTGCTAACCTTTTCATCTCAGAGTAGCACTTGCAACCTACGTCCTCAATTATTTGCTTGACGTATATCCAATCTCTGTCTTCCTCTACAGTTTTTGCCCTCTACAGCTCCCTCTAGTACTATGGAAGTCATTCCCTCATGTCTCAGCAGACGTCCTATCATCCCGTCCCTTCTCCTTATCAGTGTTTTCCACATATTCCTTTCCTCTCCGATTCTGCGTAGAACCACCTCTCTCCTTACCTTATCAGTCCACCTAATTTTCAACATTCGTCTATAGCACCACATCTCAAATTCTTCGATTCTCTTCTGTTCCGGTTTTCCCACAGTCCATGTTTCGCTACCATACAATGCTGTACTCCAGACGTACATCCTCAGAAATTTCTTCCTCAAATTAAGGCCGGTATTTGATATTAGTAGACTTCTCATGGCCAGAAATGCCTTTTTTGCCATAGCGAGTCTGCTTTTGATGTCCTCCTTGCTCCGTCCGTCATTGGTTATTTTACTGCCTAGGTAGCAGAATTCCTTAACTTCACTGACTTCGTGACCATCAATCCTGATGTTAAGTTTCTCGCTGTTCTCATTTCTACTACTTCTCATTACCTTCGTCTTTCTCCGACTTACTCTCAAACCGTACTGTGTACTCATTAGACTGTTTATTCCGTTCAGCAGATCATTTAATTCTTCTTCACATTCACTCAGGACAGCAATGTCATCAGCGAATCCTAAGCGAATGTTAATATTTGAAGTGCAGACCGACCCCCGGAAACTTCTGAGCGCCGCTCGCTGTACTGCCTTTGCTTATTGGTGTTTGATTGTGTATTTTAATGGCACATAGCAGATGGTTTGAATTTGTATGCCTTTAGTTGGGTTTTAAATAATGAGCCTTCAGCCATTTTAGAATTGAAAGTTCCTTATTTAAAATTCCTTACTTGTTAAGTCTTGGATTGTTTGGGCCTTCATCCTCATTTGAAATATTATTTAAGGATAAAACCTTGCGCTTTCTGTCTTTTGAAATTTAATGTAGTTGTGTTTATAACATGGGCCTTCAGCCGTTTTAAAAATTAAAGAGGTTGTACCCTTAAGCAATAACATTGTGTGACGTATTCAGTCAATAGTTAAGCTCGGAATTTTTCGCTGTAATGTTTGGGCAACTGAATAAAGTTATATGTGTTCGAGTGTAACTAACAGCCGCTCATTTTTGGCCCCTTTCCACAATTCCAATACCTGTTCTGTCCTGCGGATTTAACCAGGCATTTCATCCTAAGTTAGGTGAGTTCAGGCTGGTATTCCTGCCCACAATTTATCATTCACTGTCTCTCTCACAAAGAAAACACCTAGCGAGGTAGTGCATTGTCGAGGCACTAGGCTCTCATTCGGAGGCCTAGGTTACAGACCCTGTCCATCCATCTAGATTTGGGTTTGCTATGATTTGCCAAGTCGCTAAGGTCCATTGAAAAAGCTGTGGTTGAGTTTCCGTCCCATTCTTACCCAATCCAACCAAAGTTACTGCATTCTGTGTATATTTGTAAAAACATGGGTGTTCCACGTACAGTCTCTGGCATTACAAGGGAACCGATAACATCACAGACAGGCTTCTACGATTAACTCGGTCAATCACAACCATAATATCACCTCCCAAGGTAACCTAGACTTCGAGCTAAGTTACAGATCAATCACCACAATGCATATTTGAGACACTAACATAAATACAAAAGAGACATTGTCAGTGTTCTATTCTCTTTCTGTTTGGTCAGGTATGACATCGTACAGCACATCATTGTTATATTGCAGGGTAAAGTCGAGATCTGCTGTAGGTAGGAAGAATTGACCTGGCTCTAATCGCCACATGAGCCCCAGCACATTGGCTGCACAGTGTGGCAGATGGAGTGTAGGTTTTAATTGGGAATAAATTAGATAAGTTGAAGACTGACCTTGGAAAATGTCTGAGACAATCGATCCAACATTTAGCACCTGAGACTGACGTGTCATTAACATCTGCTTATAAAGGTTTCAGCAAACTTAGCCTGAACGCTAGGAAAGTAAACACAATGTACTGATTTACCAATTCCCACGCTGCTCCTTGATGCCAGCACTCCAACTGACTACTGCAGGCTGCGCACGATGGAGACAGAGGTTGCGTCAAACGTGGAGCACCGCACC
The DNA here is from genome assembly GCF_021461385.2 of Schistocerca piceifrons. Taxonomy (NCBI): domain Eukaryota; kingdom Metazoa; phylum Arthropoda; class Insecta; order Orthoptera; family Acrididae; genus Schistocerca; species Schistocerca piceifrons. Next base: position 456,681,923 of record NC_060145.1, read on the forward strand.
CTGTATGTCAGTGTCTGTATTCTTTTTAATTATATTAAATCTTCAAAGGACAAATATGTAAATGAAAGATATTCACAATATTTGACTTTACATCTGTGGCACAATGAACAAAAATTAGCAGTTCTTTATATATATCTGCTGTTGAAAGAAATTCGTGAAAAAAAAAGAAACCTGTTACCCACTTTAAGAATGCAGTGTTTATTGACAACTATTTCCTGTCATATAGCATTCTCATATTGACTTATGTGTGAGAGAAAAGTATAGTTTTTACTCTTCTTTGTTATGTAGGTAAACTGCCTCCAAATAATACCCCATTTAATCTGTTCTGCAAAATAAAATTTGTCTTTCTTCGATTATGGGCTGTACACTGGTGTAGTAAATCAGATGTTGGCACTGGAGCTTTGTGTTACTCAGCTAGTATTAAATTAAGATATTTTCCATTCGATAGCACATTCACTCTACTATAGGAGGACTTGAGTTTCTTTCATGCGTTGAGAAAGGAACTTGGCCACTTTAATCCGTTTCATTGTTTTCCAGGAACTTAAAACTGCAATGTTGTATTACAAAAGTACATTTCGGATAGAAAGAAAGAAGGGGCAGATGAGGTGCCCATTGTTATATGAAAGTGTGGTGTCTGTAGTTTCATACATGCTTGAAAGAAGAGGCAATATGGATTCATATAGTTCATTCGTCTCTATGGGCAATAAATCCGCCATCTTTAGCGTGGATGAACAAGTACGTCTGGATAATGGAGGAATCTCAAAGCAGCAAGCATAGAGAATATGGGACGGAGCTGTTGACAGGTGGGGGTGTGGTCCACCAGGATGCGTGCAGAGATAGTCGGCGCAGTGGGGGTAAACACTGTGTCCAGGTGGAGCAGCAGTTGACGCAACCGCCTAGTAACCAGGAGATCCCGGGTTCGAATCAACGTCCGGCACTCATTTTCACTTGTTGCTCCTGGTTCCACGTGAAGTCCCGATGCAGCTGACAGGAATAGTTCCTTCCCTTTCCTATCCTTTTTCTCACCTCCAGCTTCAATTTACATAATAAGTGACCATTGCACCAGGAACATTGATAAGCCTCTCTTGTTAGTTTCCTGCTTGTTTCTTTTAATCTTTCTACGCAGCGTGCTGTGTCGGTAAACGTAATCTGCATCATGTTACTGAAAGTGTCAGGTAACATTCATAAGTTGTCACAGTGCTTGCTCGCTGCTCAGTATTAAGCTCTTAATTACAAATGATGATGTTGTGTATTGTAGCAAGTCTAGTTCAGGAGGAGTTTGAGGAGATACAACTCACACAGATTACTAGCAATTTATGAAAACTTGAACATGGTAAATACTTAACTTTGCAAACAAGTAGTGTTCACATGTACGGCATGAAATGGATGCTGTTGCTGACACGTATATAACATATTACAGGACAATGATTTAACGTCAGAGTTTAATTGTCTTTAACGTGAGATAATGTTCAGTGAACATAAAAAATTTTCTGGCTGCGGCAGCATAAGGAAACACTTGTGGCGTGCCTATGCCGATGCTTCTGGTTCGCTGCTGCGTCTTGCTGGAACTGTCTTTATTTGTAGCGCCATCTTGAGGTTCCAACTTTGCTTTCTGTGAATGACACCACACTTAATGACTAAGGCATTCCTGCTTGAAAAGGCGACAATAGTTACCCAAACGCCTTCACTTGTTATTAACAGGTACTAGAAACAACACATTTTAACAGAAATCAGTCTCCTGCAATCATCCTCTCACTCAATAAAAGTTTAAAATCAAATAATACACTTTCATACTTTCATCATTGGATCTACTGGCAAATTCTGTACAACTAGAGTTAACTAAATGAAGTAACATACAGTGCAATGGAAGTACATTCACACTATACCACATTATCATATGCATAAATAGGCACTTCAATATATAATATTTTTGCTGCATAGTATTACAGGGCATAGTAACTATGTACTCTGTCATGAATAGTGCAAATCATACTCGTCAGCAAGAAGCAACACTATTCAGGGGAGAAATACATACTCATGCCATGATATAATAAAGTTGAATGCCAGTTCTGTAAAATTCTGATAGCATGCAGTTCTCCATTAAATGCGAGAAATCACAAAAAACCGGCGCAGACTAAAATAAAGTAGAATACGAACAATATACTTACAATGCATTTAAATATGTGAGTTCACACAGGAATTTGCAGGCCATAACAAATGTCCACATAACAATATTCGATGAAACTAGCTGTTTTACATGAAGCAAAAATATGGAATCGTTTATTTCACCCTCATTATGTATGTGGGCAAAAATCAATGACCATAATAGTATTATTATTATTATAATTATAGGTATAATAATAATAATAATAGTAATAATAATAATAATATGAACATTATTATGAAAGTCATTAGATATCGCCCAGTAATATCTACTTCTCATCGTAGTTAGTACAAAGATGAGGTGCAGCTCACCTGAGGATCTCGACGTCTGCGATAAAGAGAATTCTAGAGGAACGAAAATGGCATCACCAACAGGTATATGCAAACGATTTCCAAAATCAGGTATCGTTCTGCAGACGTCTTGTAAATAAAATACCCGTAAATTCGGCTTTTCATCAAGTAGATTTTATGCGGAGATAAGTGCTATTTCGCCAATGATACCACTGTCAATAGACACAATTATCATTACTGGGCTTCTGCAAATCCTCTCTGGCTACGACCATGTCACATTGAAGAGCTCTGGGGTGTTGACCTATGGAGCGGCATTCTAGGAGACCACATTACCGGACCAGTTTATTTGGTTTCCAGAGTAACTGGTCGGCTGTATTTGCAATTCCTACAGAATGAGCTGAATCTTGGGCATCTCCTAGAAGACATCCCATTTCAGTTACCTGTGAGGCACTGGTTTCAGCAAGATGATGCATCATCCCATTATTGTGTGGAGTTTGCGAATATCTTAAAATGTATGCCCCAAACGGAGGCTAGGTCGTGATGGTCGGCATTCGATGGCCAACGAGATTGTCTGATTTAATGCCCTTACATTTTTGTCTTATGGGTTATAACAAAGCCACGGTTTACGAAACGGAACCGAAAAATCCAGATGTGTTAAAAGAATGAATACGCCATGCTTCCACTTCAGTATCTGCAGTAATCTTAAGTGGTGTCCATACTAACACCAAGAGGCGCTTATATCAATGCATCCAGCGAGACAGACATGTATTCGAACATTTCTATTATGAATAATGCAGTTACAAAGATCTGTCGGTCTATGACGTAGCTTTAAAGAAACATCATTTCTGATATTCATTATATTCATTGTTCTTTATTGCAATCAAAGATATGATAGCATTTATGTAATGCTGCCAATTGTGAAGCACGAACTGGCGTATTTTGTGATGTTAATAAAGTAGCTGTCATAGTTGATATGCCTTGATACAGATAATTAATATGTTTTGGCCCCTGTGCGTATTTTTTTGGTCAGGGACAATCATTCTTGAATACAGACACCTTTCTCGAGCCCAGGAACTGAACCCAGCACCCCTCCTACAGCAAGCAAGTTTTCTAGTGGCGACTTATAGGACCAATTAAAGCTGTAAAGTGTTTGTCGTCAAGCGCCAGTCTTACATTTAGCAAGGTCTCCTCCCTGTCGGTGTGGAGTCCCCTTCTGCTTAGGCAAACCTTTCAGCTTCTGTGGTACCGGATTTAACTAACATCAACGGGGGACGGCATGCCTGGGCCACCTGTTATATACATTCCTGGAAATTGAAATAAGAACACCGTGAATTCATTGTCCCAGGAAGGGGAAACTTTATTGACACATTCCTGGGGTCAGATACATCACATGATCACACTGACAGAACCACAGGCACATAGACACAGGCAACACAGCATGCACAATGTCGGCACTGGTACAGTGTATATCCACCTTTCGCAGCAATGCAGGCTGCTATTCTCCCATGGAGACGATCGTAGAGATGCTGGATGTAGTCCTGTGGAACGGCCTGCCATGCCATTTCCACCTGGCGCCTCAGTTGGACCAGCGTTCGTGCTGGACGTGCAGACCGCGTGAGACGACGCTTCATCCAGTCCCAAACATGCTCAATGGGGGACAGATCCGGAGATCTTGCTGGCCAGGGTAGTTGACTTACACCTTCTAGAGCACGTTGGGTGGCACGGGAGACATGCGGACGTGCATTGTCCTGTTGGAACAGCAAGTTCCCTTGCCGGTCTAGGAATGGTAGAACGATGGGTTCGATGACGGTTTGGATGTACCGTGCACTATTCAGTGTCCCCTCGACGATCACCAGTGGTGTACGGCCAGTGTAGGAGATCGCTCCCCACACCATGATGCCGGGTGTTGGCCCTGTGTGCCTCGGTCGTATGCAGTCCTGATTGTGGCGCTCACCAGCACGGCGCCAAACACGCATACGACCATCATTGGCACCAAGGCAGAAGCGACTCTCATCGCTGAAGACGACACGTCTCCATTCGTCCCTCCATTCACGCCTGTCGCGACACCACTGGAGGCGGGCTGCACGATGTTGGGGCGTGAGCGGAAGACGGCCTAACGGTGTGCGGGACCGTAGCCCTGATTCATGGAGACGGTTGCGAATGGTCCTCGCCGATACCCCAGGAGCAACAGTGTCCCTAATTTGCTGGGAAGTGGCGGTGCGGTCCCCTACGGCACTGCGCAGGATCCTACGGTCTTGGCGTGCATCCGTGCGTCGCTGCGGTCCGGTCCCAGGTCGACGGGCACGTGCACCTTCCGCCGACCACTGGCGACAACATCGATGTACTGTGGAGACCTCACGCCCCACGTGTTGAGCAATTCGGCGGTACGTCCACCCGGCCTCCCGCATGCCCACTATACGCCCTCGCTCAAAGTCCTTCAACTGCACATACGGTTCACGTGCACGCTGTCGCGGCATGCTACCAGTGTTAAAGACTGCGATGGAGCTCCGTATGCCACGGCAAACTGGCTGACACTGACGGCGGCTGTGCACAAATGCTGCGCAGCTAGCGCCATTCGACGGCCAATACCGCAGTTCCTGGTGTGTCCGCTGTGCCGTGCGTGTGATCATTGCTTGTACAGCCCTCTCGCAGTGTCCGGAGCAAGTATGGTGGGCCTGACACACCGGTGTCAATGTGTTCTTTTTTCCATTTCCAGGAGTGTGTATATATACATATATAAATTGTTAACTAGAAATGTGTCCCGCTCTGACCACTTCACATCGTAATATGCACCTGAGTCAAACAAAACTGACCAAGAAACAGTATCACGAACATATCAACATATTCCACAGAAAATGAAAAACATGCTGTTCGATGCTGTTCAAATTCTGACCGGGACAAAATTTTCGGTGACATAGTACAATATTTGAATGTGATAGGGAACATATTTTGACATTTCGCAATCTCGAATATCAGAGGTATTCGTAGACAGATCACGTAAGCGTACTCTCACGGCGCACTTGTGATTAGCGGACCCTGACACTTTGAGGCGAACAGCCGAGATAAGCGATAAGCTGAGACGCGTCACCTCACTGCGGCCACACCTGCAGAAGTGAAGTAGGAGGTGAGGTGAGGCGGCCCGGGCAGCCAGCCAGTAGGTGCACGAGAAGCAGAGCCAGAGACGAGGCCGAGCCGCCCCTGCACTCAGGGCTCTCACACTTTCTGACGTCACTCTTCCCTCACTCTGGGGTGAGTAGCTGCTCCGGTGGACTTGTTGTGCTGCTTACTCTCGCACTGTTTTCGTGCACCAAGTGCCTCACCGCACTTTCAGTCAATAATTCCTGCTCCAACTTCTGACTCAGTTTAGTCTCTACGTGGTAGCACTGTGGTCAGCAAAGGAACAGTACGTGCAACGGTTGTCACCAGAATGGTGCCTGCGACAAGTTGGTAGCGAAAGTTTTCAGGTTTTCGCAGCAGGCCTACGCTCTCCTTCAGCTATAGTATTACTTTTGTTTTCTATTCAAACACTTGACTCACATTTTACAGGTGAAAAAAAATGTTTTTCATTAAGATGAAAGGTGTCGGTGTAGCATAATAGCATAAGTGGTTCAAATGGCTCTCAGCACTATGGGACTTAACATCTATGGTCATCAGTCCCCTAGAACTTAGAACTACTTAAACCTAACTAACCTAAGGACATCACACAACACCCAGTCATCACGAGGCAGAGAAAAATCCCCGACCCCGCCGGGAATCGAACCCGGGAACCCGGGCGTGGGAAAATAGCATAAGTATAGGGCAGACATGAAGAAACATGACGATATTCAGATGTAGATCTTCTAGATTTTCGATATATATTTTGATTGGTCTTCCAGTAAATGAATTTAGTTAACCTGAGATGCAGATTCATTTACACATTCTCGTCCTGAAAAGTAAGTACGGAACGATCTTCCGAAAACTCTCTCTCAGTTACGCAGAGACCAAATACTGGGTATCATGTTGCATACTGTACTGTGTCCCACGCACACTGTTCAAAAACAGGGCTCGGTTGCAGAACAGCTCACACTACAGAAAACTAAAAACATAACCTACATTGTAACATACCCCAGTACATCAGTAGAAACATCAGCTGCCGGCCGCGATGGTCTAGCGGTTCTGGCGCTGCTGTCCGGAACCGCGGGACTGCTACGGTCGCAGGTTCGAACTCTGCCTCGGGCATGGGTGTGTGTGATGTCCTTAGGCTAGTTAGGTTTAAGTAGTTCTAAGTTCTAGGGGACTTATGACCTAAGATGTTGAGCCCCATAGTGCTCAGAGCCATTTGAACCATTTTTAGAAACATCAATTGTAGAAGCACACAACGAAAACAAAAAGTGTAACGTAATTAAACTTCTCAGTACTGCATTTTTGGATCTACATCTACACCTACAGCTAGATCTACAGCTACGTAGATACTACTCAAGGCACCGTACGGTGCGCGGCGGAGGGTATCCTGTAACGCTATTGGTCATTTCCTTTCCTGTTCCACTCGCAAAAAGCGCGAGGGAGAAACGACTCTTTCTATGCCTCCGAATGAGCCACAATTTCTCGTATCTTATTTTTGTGGTCTTTACGAGCAATGTATTATGGCAGCAGTAGAATCCTTTCCATCTGAGCTCCCAAAGCATCTCCGTAAGATTTCCGTGTTGCCACCTTGTTGTCACCTTGTATATACTGTGTAATTCCATGATGATGTTACAAACTTTTGAGGATGGTGGAGAAGGATAAATGTATCAATATGAGATGAGGGTCCCTGGTTCGGAAATGAACGAGTCGAAAGTTACAAACGAAAATCATTGTGTTACCTCTGACAGTGGAATACATGTACCGGTACCGTTGTTGCTGAGATTGTAATGCAGGCAAAATGCATAACAGCGGAGCAGTTGTTGATTCTTGATGCAATAATTTACCAACAGCTGTATGTATTGTAGAAATTAATTTTATTTTATGAACTTCTGTGTGCTACCAGTTTCGGCATTACATTGATGCCATCTTCACGCCCCACTCGTCATAGTCGTAAAATCGCTATACACTGAAGGAGCCATATAACTGGATCCGTGAATCAATCGTCCTGCAACAGCTCTTGGTGGCCAGGCCGGTTGTTGATTGTCGCCGCTGTGAAACACATCTCCTCTATTGAACAACTGCTCATAGCTCTTAGGGTGTACATTTTAGAGCTCATTTTCACTATATATTTTTTCTTGTTTTGGTCCATACTACAGTCTGTGAAAGTTGCCTACCTTGCAATCTTAGCAAGATGAGAACCAGTACATGCATTCCATTGTTACAAGTATCAGAACGGTTTTCGCTTATAAGTTTCGACTCTTTCGTTTCCCGATATGGGAACCCTTGTGTGAGTATTGAGTATTGAACTGGGGACCTAGAAACGATGCAGAGGCTTCGTCCCGCCGTAGCTCTCAGTGGTTCACAACCCCACCACACCAGTCCACCCACCCGACCGCCGGCCCACACCAAACCCTGAGTTGTTGTGCGGTTCGGACCCCCTGGGAACGTCTCGTACCAGACGAGTGTAACCCCAAATGTTTGGTTTGCTTGATAATTATGGCGACGTGGAGGGAGTGTTTGTGCAGCAAACCGAGGCGCAATAGGGGGAAATAGCCCTCATTCGCGGAGGCAGGGTGGATGGCACACCGGACCTCGACAGTAATCCGCATGGGGGATTCGTGCTGGGGACTGGCACGCCTTCCTGCTCGGGAAGCAGCGCGTTGGACCGCGCGGTTAGCCGGGCGAGCTGACGAACCCTTACTTCAGACATACATCTATCGTTCTCCATCGTCCTCTAACGTTTGTAACGTCATTACAGAATCACCCTGTACGCACAGGGATTTACAAGCGCCAGCGCCTACAGCTTTGACGTTGTGTCGCATATCTGGACGTGGGTTCCTATCGTAGCGGCACCACCGTTTAGGATTGGGAAAGTTAGTTTTGTGTGATATTTTGAGCACAAGTTACAGCCAGGTGTGTGCCGGATTGGAGCAAGTTACGCTGACCAGCGGTTGCGACGTGGAATGGAGGCCGCAGGGGCCATCGAACGGCTGAAAAGCGTAAACGCAGTGGTTCGCATGTCGCAAGCTACAGGCAGAAGGGGCCCACTGGCGCAACCGGGGTGTGGGGCATACGTGATTGGGAGCGATGCGTTAGCGGAACAGAGGTGCGCAATATAAATAGGTGTTGTTTTCTAACCAGATTCATTCAAGTGTGGCAGCTCTCCTGGACGGCGGGGATTGTCACATTACCGGTGAGACACGGCAACAGATGAGGCGACAGCGTCCCAGTGCACGGCGGGTCGTCGGTTCGACAGTCTGAGGCCGACGCGGTGTCCGCAGCCACTCTTCGGCTCACTACCGAGGGCAGTCGTCTCGTCTCCCGACACGCGCCGGAGACTTACAAGGCGAGGGCCGCAGGTTCGGGGGCGGTTGTTGCCACTGCGTGCCCAGCTACACCAGGCGAGGAAGAAGCAGCAGCAGGACCGGCCTACGGCTCCAGGCGGAACAGCGAGGAGTCGACGGGGACGGAGGCTGCTGAGTCGGCTGCTGGCGCAGCCATCCTGACGTAATCGCAACTCTACAGCGGGCGAACAAGGCCGGCAAGACACAGCGTTGCATTGCACGGGTCGCTGGGGCGGTGGCCTCAGCAATGCGGGGCCTGTGGCACGGACTGAGGTGAACGAAGCTCTGCAGTGGAAGCGAATAGCTCATTTGAAAAGCTCGGACGAGTTTTAATACGGCACCTCCTGGCACCCATCGACAACACTATTAAAAATATTGTGTACTCTCTCCCCTCTACACCTCCTTGAAGTTTGTAACGGAAGCCTCCGAACACCCCGTATACAGAAATTTGCAGCTACTCTGGCATCATTGTTATGTAGCATTCACAAATGGTTCAAATGGCTCTGAGCACTATGGGACTCAACTGCTGAGGTCATTAGTCCCCTAGAACTTAGAACTAGTTAAACCTAACTAACCTAAGGACATCACAAACATCCATGCCCGAGGCAGGATTCGAACCTGCGACCGTAGCGGTCTTGCGGTTCCAGACTGCAGCGCCTTTAACCGCACGGCCACTTCGGCCGGCTGTAGCATTCACATTACATTGTTTCATACGATAGACGTCATGTACCAGTTGTTGTTTATTTCAGGTCTGCCCGCGGCTTGGACAGATACAGAGATCGGTCTGTAAGGGTAGAGGGCTGCTGAGCGAACCGTGCGCCATGGCGACCGCTGGCGGAGTGGAGGAGGCGGCGGAGCTGTCGGCGCTGCTGGACGCGGGCGACGCCGCCGTCGTGACGCTGGTGTCGGGCGGCACGCGGCTGGCGGCGCACCGCGCCGTGCTCGCCGCCAGGAGCCCCGTGTTCGCCGCCCTGCTGAGCCGCGCCGGCCAGGTGGAGGTGGAGGTGCGCGGCGTGGCGGGCCCGCTGCTGCGCCAGCTGGTCGCCGGCCTGTACACGCTGCGCGCGCCGCGCCAGCCCGGCGCCGCCCTGCAGCTGCTGGAGGCCGCCGACAGGTACGGCGTGACGCAGCTGGCGGCCGACTGCGAGCGGCTGGCGGCGGCGCAGCTGCGCGTCGAGACGGCGGCGGCGGCGGCCGTGCTGGCCGTGACGCGGCGCTACGCCGGGCTGGCGCGCGCCGCCGTCGCCTTCCTCAGGGCGCACGTCTCGCGCGTCGTGGGCACGCGCGGCTGGGCCGACGCCATGCGCACGCAGCCCGACGCCCTCATCGAGGTCATCCGGCGGCTGGCCGACACGCCGGCAGAACCCAGGTGGGCCGCCAGTCTCTCTTGCCCGGTTCTAGTCGTGTGTATATTTACGAGCCTGCACAGAAGTCTCTGTCTTGTACACTACTGGCCATTGCTACACCAAGAAGAAATGCAGATGATAAACGGGTATTCATTGGACAAATATATTATACTAGAACTGACATGTGATTAGATTTTCAAGCAATTTCGGTCCGTAGAGCCTGAGAAATCAGTACCCAGAACAACCACCTCTGGCCGTAATAACGGCCTTGATACGCCTGGGCATTGAGTCAAACAGAGCTCGGATGGCGTGTACAGGTACAGCTGCCCATGCAGCTTCAACACGATACCACAGTTCCTCAAGAGTAGTGACTGGCGTACTGTGACGAGCCAGTTGCTCGGCCACCATTGATCAGACGTTTTCAATTGGTGAGAGATCTGGAGAATGTGCTGGCCAGGGCAGCAGTCGAACATTTTCTGTATCCCGAAAGGCCCGTACAGGACCTGCAACATTATCCGGCTGAAATGTAGTGTTTCGCAGGGATCGAATGAAGGGTAGAGCCACGGGTCGTAACACATCTGAAATGTAACGTCCGCAATTCAAAGTGCCGTCAATGCGAAGAAGAGGTGACCGACACGTGTAAGCAACGACACCCCATACCGTCACACCGGGTGATACACCAGTATGGCGATGACGAATACACGCTTCCAATGTGCGTTCACCACGATGTCGCCAAACACGAAAGCGACCATCATGATGTTGTAAACAGAACCTGGATTCATCCGAAAAAATGACGTTTTCCCATTCGTATAGCCAGGTTCGTCGTTCAGTACACCATCACAGGCGCTCCTGTCTGTGATGCAGCGTCAAGGGTAACCGCAGCCACGGTCTCCGAGCTGATAGTCCATGCTGCTGCAAACGTCGTCGAACTGTTCGTGCAGATGGTTGTTGTCTTGCAAACGTCCCCATCTGTTGACTCAGGGATCGAGACGTGGCTGCATGATCAGTTACAGCCGTGCGGATATGATGCCTGTCATCTCGACTGCTAGTGATACGAGGCCGTTGAGATCCAGCACGGCGTACCGTATTACCCTCCTGAACCCACCGATTCCATATTCTGGTAACAGTCATTGGATCTCGACCGACGCGAGCAGCAATGTCGCGATACGACAAACCGCAATCGCGATAGGCTGCAATCCGACCTTTATCAAAGTCGGAAACGTGATGGTACGCATTTCTTCTCCTTACACGAGGCATCACAACAACGTATCACCAGGCAACGCCGGTCAACTGCTGTTTGTGTTTGGAAACTTTCCTCATGTCACCGGTGCCAACCTTGTGTGAATGCTATGAAAAGCTTATCATTTGCATATCACTGGATCTTCTTCCAGTCATCGCGTCTGTAGCACGCCATCTTCGTGGTGTAGCAATTTTAATGGCCAGTAGTGTAAAATTCATCGTCACTAATAAGCCTTTTTCACACAGCTCGTAGCCCGCATCTCGTGGTCGTGCGGTAACGTTCTCGCTTCCCACGCCCGGGTTCCCGGGTTCGATTCCCGGCGGGGTCAGGGATTTTCTCTGCCTCGTGATGGCTGGGTGTTGTGTGCTGTCCTTAGGTTAGTTAGGTTTAAGTAGTTCTAAGTTCTAGGGGACTGATGACCGTAGCAGTTAAGTCCCATAGTGCTCAGAGCCATTTGAACCACACAGCTCGTGATGATACCACATAACATGCCGCATAACAGGTCCATCGAATCTCTAAGTTGAACTGCATTTATTTGCACACTAGTTTAGTCCCAAGATGGTCTTTTTCTTTCTTTTTTTTATCTTTAATTGTGTTGCTCACAAATTGTAGCAACAGAACTTTTCACGCTAAGTCCTTTTGCGAATGTGGTTCTGACCAACAAGCGATTCTGGGAGCTGGGGTCCAATACTTCTCCTAAAGGTGCTTTTTGCGTCCTCGTAGTGACATTTCCAAAGAAACTTTCATCCCCTAACAGATATTTATTTATATCTAACTGAGAAATCAAATACGAGTTTTCATATAGCGAAATATGTTCTTAAAAATTTTTCATCCCTTATTTCATCCTCTTTGGGGTTGAATTTCCAGAACACTGAAACATATATTTTCTTTCATCTTGCTGAGATGCGAAATACAAATTTTCATAGATTTAGCTTTGAAAATTCTCTCGTAATGACATCTCCTATTTCTCCTCCTTAAGCAGTCAAATTTCGAGCAGTCTTTTCTGAAACGATATCTACAGTATAAATCAACACTATCTCCAAATTTCAACTTTCTATTCTTTGCAGTGTGGGCTGGATGATAATGGCCCTATCTCACCCCCTTAATGACTGAATTTCCAAAAACAGCGAAACACGAATTCTTTCATTTCTAATCGAGAAGCTAAATACAAAAATTTAAAAATGTTATCACAATTAAATATTTCCATAAAACATTTCATTCCTTATTTAAGTTCCCTGGGTGCTGACTTTTTAAAAACACTGAAATACGATTTTTTAAATTTGGAACCCAGAAGTCAGATACCAGTTTTCAGATATGTAGCTTTAAAAATACTTTAGTAGTCCTTCAATAATCATATATTTTCAAAAACAGCTTTCACCCACTATATCATTCCCATAGGAGTTAAATTCTAATTTCTAAAAATGTTGAAACACTTATTTCTTTACTTATGATCGAGAAACCATATACGAATTTCCGTAGGTACAGCCTTAAAATTGCGTTCATGGCGACAATTTGCAAAACACCTTTCAAGCCCTATTTCGCTCCCTTAGCGATGGAATTTCAAAAAATCTCCTCGTAAACGACGCATACGGTATAAGGTCAACACCCTCTGCTAACTTCAAGTTTCTGTCCTGAGTGCGTTGGGCTGCGCGATGGTGAGCCGGGGAGTGAAGTCAGTCAGTCGGGATGGTAGCTTTTATACACAAATTTATCTAGCTCAATCACGGGAGGGAAACTTACACAAAATCTGATATGTAGAACATACGCGACAGAGGATCATATTAACTGAACTCATAAATGCGCTTCAGTCGGAAATAATATACGTTTAATTGCAGAACTATCTTCGAAAGATTATAGTTCCATAATCATTTGCCACCCACAGCAAGCAAGAAGGAGAGAGAATAGTACAAAATATAGCTGAACCTACATTTAATTGTGCTACTCGCATAATTTATTAAGTCATGGATGTATTGTGAGTAAGCCAGTCAATTACAACGGATTAAACTCAAGCCTGTGTCACACATGGGTCTGTAACACAAACGTCATAGCAACATGAGAATCTCGAATAACATACAAGACCCATACAAATTGTAAAAGTGTATGTATGTTCCGCATCTCCTCCTAAGCAACTTGAACGATTTCAACCACGCTTGGTACAAATATCATTTACTGTCTGGAAAGAATCACTCAGGCTATTTCCATGGGGCTCCCAAAACCGGATTTACGTAAACCGATTTCCCAATATCGCTTCCGGGTGCTCATGTTAACATTTCAAAATCGATTCTGGAAATCCACTTCTAGTTGCTGGTTTCCCAATTTCGCAGTCGATTATCGCTCCCTTGTTAACGCAACCGGGTTTAATATGTGCTTGGGTTGTCAAGCTACGTCTTGTTTTCAGGATATGCGGCTAACGTGGGTGAAATGCCCTACTTAACCCGCAGGACGGGGCAGATAAAAGAAATTGTGGAAAGGGGCCAAAATAAGGGGCTGTCAGTTACACTCGAAGAGACAACTTTATTATTTGATCAAACATTACAAGAGCCAAAAAAAATTTTTTTAAACATACAGATGAAAGCCATTTTCATTTAGAAACGGCTGAAGGCCAATAACTTAAAACGCAAGCATAATCAGAAATTTAAAAGGCAAGCCTTATCTTAAAACAGTTCTTTAGTTAGGCTGAAGTAAACAAGTTAAATTCAAATCGGCTGAAGGCCGAACACTTGAAACTCCAAAACATTATTTTTTTTATTAAAATACCCAAGTCTTTAGGTAGAACAGTTCTTTAACTTAGGCTGGAGACCTTAAGAACAAACAACTGAAACTCAAACCGGCTGAAGGCCGAAGACTGAAAAATTCAATAGGTTGAAGTAAACAAGTTAAATTCAACTCGGCTGAAGGCCGAAGACTTAAAAATTCACTATTTTTAAATGCTAAAGGGCTTACTTGAAACAGTACTTTGAACTAGGCTGAAGACCTTAAGAGTAAAACAACTCTAACTTAAAACACAAAACCGGCTAGATGCCATACAAGTACCAACAGTAAAAACAAATTTTTAAAAAAAGGCAGTCCACACAAGGGCACGCAGATGCTCGAGGGGCGGCCTGTAATTCAAGCACTAACGTTCGGTTAGATGAGACAGGCAGTCGGGCCAACCGTTCACGATCCGACGACAACCCAACCGACCAACAGTCAGCGGAACCACCGACAAGATAACTTCCACTTCACCCGACCAGGGCACAACAGGGAGTGCAACTGAACAGTGTAGAAGATATTGACGCCCACAACCAATCATACACGGAGCTGTCAAACTACACACCATGCTGGACAGCAACAACACGATGAGGAAACTACGCTGCCTGAAATTTACGTCAACGCCCAGGGCAGGTAACCGGAACGTTAACAGCCTCGAGGCAGAAGATTCCGCTGGTGCACTTCAAATAACCAAATACAGTGAAACTCCACCGGAGGGTGGCTAGAATTTTCAAACTTGAAAACCACGTTGCTGCTCGCGGGAATATCCCAACAGCCGACAGTGAACTCCAAACGACACAATGTGAACAGTCTTGACGTGCTGGTAGGTTAAATCAAAACCCAACTTTCGAGGCCGGCCGTAGTAGCCGAGCGGTTCTAGGCGCTTCAGTCTGGAACCGAGTGACCGCTACGGTCGCAGGTTCGAATCCTGCCTCGGGCATGGATGTGTGTGCTGTCCTTAGATTAGTTAGGTTTAAGTAGTTCTAAGTTCTAGGGGACTGATGACATCAGATGTTAAGTCCCATAGTGCTTAGAGCCATTTGAACCATTTGAGAATTCCTCACTGCTCCATGCCAGCCGACCGACTCCTCGGAGCCAGTACTCTGACAACATTTAAAATAACATGTCAATCAAAATCGCACAAACTACACACAGTTTCACGAACACTGTCACAAAGAACTAGACGATGCTAACGGCAGTTCCTGTACAATAACAGGAACGAATCAAAAGTCGGCCAACCCATAAGCGATCGCCGGCCAAATAGACGTCGTCCGACAAGACGACCGACCGACGACCAACCAAAGTCGCCCCCACTCAAATCATGTGTGTCGGCAACCGTCGGGCGAGTCATGGCGGTTCGGACCTCACTGCTGCCGCACCCCGACTGAACTTGTGCCGCGCGCCAACTCAAACACTGCCAGGTCTGAACTAAATGCTGGCACGTTCCAACTCCCTCGTCGACACACGATGACCGGGAAGTAATAGCAGTCCAGCAAAGATCATACGGCAGGGTTCATATCGATAAGCGCTGCTGCTGCCGCTCACGGGCAGGCAAAGCAGCAACTCAGTGACACCAGTAATTGAAACGAACATAACGAGGTGGCAGTGTGGTGTCACCGCCAGACACCACACTTGCTAGGTGGTAGCCTTTAAATCGGCCGCGGTCCGTTAGTATACGCCGGACCCGCGTGTCGCCACTGTCAGTGATTGCAGACCGAGCGCCGCCACACGGCAGGTCTAGAGAGACGTCCTAGCACTCGCCCCAGTTGTACAGCCGACGTTCATAGCAATGGTTCACTGACAAATACGCTCTCATTTGCCGAGACGATAGTTAGCATAGCCTTCAGCTACGTCATTTGCTACGACCTAGCAAGGCGCCATTACCAGTCCATATTGAAATTATAAAACATGTACCGTCAAGAGCGATGTTCTCCAATTATGGATTAAAGTTAAGTATTATATCAACTACGTACTTTATTTGCTACTATTAATTCCCTTAACTGTTCCAGACCTCGCGCCAGCCTGCGTGAGCTTAAGCGCGTGCCTTTCGGCTACCTACGAGTGGCTTGGCTGTCTTACCACGCCACTACAGGCAGTATGGCAAAACAGGATGTTAATTAAGAGATGGCACGAACACGAGCCACGCACGGTTCAGCGGTCTTACTGTGCGGTGAAGGAGGAGAGGAAATATTAGACTGACCATGAAGTGAAGAGAAGTAACGAATGTGTTGATTGAATCAGAAACTGGATCAGCCGTTTTCCAGAGGCCATATTAAACTGGGATACCAAGTGCGCTTCGGACCTTAACATATAAACATGACAGCGAAAAACGGTTTCCTAAATTCGGTTGTGTCGTGTGTAAACGTAGTTACTGACGGGGTAAGAACAACTCACTTACATAAGGGGCGGGGGTGAATAAAAACTGTAGCCCATGACACGAGAATACCCATACTGTAGTTATCCTGTATTTGAGACGTACAACAAACTTCACACAGAATTTCAACCCTTAACGAAACTGTTTCTCGCTGACGACCGACAAAAAATGATGAAAGGAAAAAAAGCTTGTCGCTTACTACATTTTCTTTGTTCGTGCAGTGAAGCTGTCACATGAATCATGACGTTTTGATTTATTACTTCTCAATTACTAACTGTATTCGTGACACTTTTTTCGGACAGCATTCACATATACAACTGAATGTGCCGAAATAATTATATCATTGTACGACACTTTGTTCAGGAAATACGGCGTCATAAACACTGAATGCGTGAAAAACTATCGCATCGCGGAAGGCTTTCAAATTTATTACTTTGTTGCTACTAACTCTGTACGCAACATTTTTCGCAGACGATACCCAGATTTGCGACTGAATGTAGCTACAAAAATATGTTGTTGCAGCACACACAGTTCGATATGCCGTGTGAAGAACTGACGCATCATGGAAGATGTTTTAACTTACTACTTCTTTGCTACTAACTCTATTCACAACACATTTCGCAGCTAGCATCCATACATGCTGCTGAGTGTATCTAGAAAAATATATCGTTTTACGACACGTATTGCAGTCTGTAGATATGACGTCATAATCACTGAGATGCGTGAGAAACTTTCGCATCACGCATGGCGTTTTAATTGATTACTTCCTTACTGCTAATTGTGTTCACAACATAGTTTGCAGACATTTGACACACATACAGGGAGGGAGGGAGAGAGGGACAGAGGCAGGGGCGGCGGGAGGGAGGGAGGGATGGAGGGACGGAGGGACGGAAGGACGGAGGGAGGGTAGGAGGGAGGGACGGAGGGACGATGAGATGGATAGCCCATGATGAGGAAGGAAAAGATAGGAACTCCTACTATTAGGAGAAGGAGATGCACGGAGATATGGGAGGAGGAAATGCGGAGAGAGAGACGAGAGGAGGGGTTGGATGGAGAAAGGAAAGGGGAGCAGATGAACAGGGAGAGGGGGAGGAGAAAATGGAATTATATGTAGGAGGAGGAGTTGGACAGAGGGGAAGGCCATTTCTGAAAGAAGAGACTCACTTTGATGGGCAATGAATCCACCACCTTCAGTGTGCATGCACAGTTACATTTGACCCCCCGTGAGAATCTCAGGTTGCAAGCATTGCGGACATCGATGTGGAACGCTGATAGTGGCACTGGATGGGAGTGTGGTTCGCCAGGATGTGTGCTGATATAGTCTGTGCAAAAGCAATAAGCACTGTGTCCAGGTGGTGCAGAGGATAACGGAACTGCCTAGTA
Source organism: Schistocerca piceifrons (assembly GCF_021461385.2). Classification (NCBI taxonomy): domain Eukaryota; kingdom Metazoa; phylum Arthropoda; class Insecta; order Orthoptera; family Acrididae; genus Schistocerca; species Schistocerca piceifrons. Next base: position 456,699,917 of record NC_060145.1, read on the forward strand.
AGCGGGAGATCCCTGTTCGAATCTGCTCTAGTGAACAATTTCACTTATTGCTGCTCATTATGCATGAAGTCACAATGCAGCTCCCATTTACTTTTGTTTCATTAATGGTATAAAGAGGTACTGGCACACTTTTTTCATTCATTAAGGGGAAAGCATACATTCAGGGGCAAATTAGCCCCCCGCCCAACCTATTGTTATGTTAATTGATTTGTGGCCTTCTGGGGTTCATTTGTGACCCTCTGGGAATAACACATCCTTCTGAGAAATCCCCACCCATCCACCTGGGAAAAGGGACACTTCTTTTTGTCAGCCTTCGCCAGTTCAGTTCCTCCTTACTGGGAAATTCTCCAGCCCTCTCTGGCCCCAGATCCCCATTTCCCCTCCCCTTCCAGTAAAAAACTGGTGGGAAAGTCGCTCAGACTGTGCATGGATGTTAGTGTGGAAAGTGCAAATATGACCCTTTCGAGCAACTAAATGTCCTAATCACGTAATTACATGGCTGCAGATTGGAGGTCTTGTCTTGTTGGAAAATTTTCGTGTGTGTGCTCACCTTGACGTGTAGGGATCGACTGAGCTAGGACACAATGGCCCCATGAAACAGCACCCAACTCCTCTACCTCACTGCTCCTCCACGTGAAGTATCAGCGCACCTGATGATGGCAACGTGGTCGATTGCCGGAATATTATGTCCTGTGCACACTCATACCAGGCTGTTCACCCGAGATTTATTTCGTCATAAAATACGCCTGGAGAAATTGAAGAATCACATCAATAAACATAATTTGCATCAAGCACTGCTGACTCTACGAGGGTGCGGTACCAAATAATCGCCGCAGTCTTTGAAATTGTCGATCTGTCACGCAAAGCACAATATTTTTAGTATAATTAAACCAAGTTCAGTAGGTGCCTATCAAGTGTGAGTCATTACCTACACATTAACTCCAGAGCCTGAGAGTAGGGTCGGGGGCAAAGAGGGCAGGGGTCGTCTTCCGAGGCGTGGCCACAATGCCCCGTTCCCACCCTCCCAGCGCCAATGAAAGGAAAGGTGTTTGATCTCAAATCGGCCATGCGAAACTGTCGCTGGGATTTGTCAGACACGTGTGCGTATAGTCACGTGCGAGGGGAGCGCCTGCCAGTTTAATTTTTATTTATTTATTTGAGAACAGTTACGTTTTATCTTTCTTTGGCGAAACGAGATACAAAAACGCTGAAATATTTTCTGAATGAACGAAACCATAGTAATTGGATAGTAATTGGCACATCCATACTATCCTTTGTCCTTTCGCAGCAGGCTTTTGTTAACTTTTATACTCATTCCCTCTTATTTGTAAACGCTCTCACCACCAATCATTTGTTGGTGACAAATCATTCGGTGACTCGTAAGGTATCCACGGTAGTGTAATCAACGGTCTGATCCATCCATATGATGATGGACAAATAGAAAAGCAAATACAATTATTAAAATTATGCAGTAAAGAATTAGAAATAAAATAAATACAGTTAATCGAATACAAATAAGGCATTAAGTAATTTTGATAAAGATTTAAATAAAAATTTCAGAGCACTTGATGGAATTCCGATCAACTATCTTCCACTTGCCATGAACGTATCTTAACACCTACACTGTTCTCGGAAGCCGTGCAATATTCTTCTCGTCCTTTACTCGAAATATCTAGACGATCGAAATATTGCTAGCCGTAGAAAGTATGGAAAATGTTTGATTACAATAACGTTCAACCATAGATCCCTTCCAAATCTTTTCCATAATCTGCACATCTGGCAGCAATAATAAAACAGTCTCACATGGCTAAGATTTTGAAACATTTCTTCTTGAACAACCTCCTACTTTTATTAAAAAAGAAAAATTAAGAAGCTGATAATTTCAGTTCATATCATTTACTTAACTGGAAGAGCAGATTTACACAATCCATTCGTGTTGGACAAGTGACGTTCGAAAACCAATATCCGGCCTTGTTAACAAAAGAAACTCGAAGCCAACATGTAACCACGACAGTGAACATCGCATTCAGATTTCGATATTTGATTTTCGTCTTCGGCGAACTGTGTGTCTCGTAGATATGGTGGATAAATGTGACAGCACGCCAGTTGTAAGAAAACTGCGATGTCCACCAGTTCTGCTGCGACCTCCCTGCTTCAGGAGCCTAAACACGGTGGCGCCACGACCGTGACCAGGTCAGTTCTTGCTTTGCGAGTGCCGGCCGAAGTGGCCGTGCGGTTAAAGGCGCTGCAGTCTGGAACCGCAAGACCGCTACGGTCGCAGGTTCGAATCCTGCCTCGGGCATGGATATTTGTGATGTCCTTAGGTTAGTTAGGTTTAAGTAGTTCTAAGTTCTAGGGGACTGATGACCTCAGCAGTTGAGTCCCATAGTGCTCAGAGCCATTTGAACCATTTGCTTTGCGAGTCATACAACTGTCTGCACACCACTATTTAGTAATATTTATTACATGGTTATTAGTTTGCAGGTTCGTCTTCTTCACACAGAAAAGGAGCAACGACAAATAATTACTTCTCGTTCGAATTTCGTATTAACATCGTAGTTAAATTTCTCACTCGAACAACATTGTTGCATCAGAAGTTCGGTGCCCCTTGCTGGTATGAATTTCATTCCCCGTTCAACCCAAACACTGATCTCCTGCTGTTTAGCATCTGCTGTTGCTACAGCCTGTGGCTAACATGTAACATACATACATTAACGGACAAAAAGTTGCAACTCCAAAAAATAATTACTTTAGAGTAATGAAATTTCTGGAATACATTTGTCTTGCTAACACATGGAAGTGATCAACATTGGAAGATCACAGGTTAATGGAAATGCGATGTAAGTCAAGACAGATGTGAAATGCTGGTACATTAATAAAATTTGTAGCTGCCATAATGTTGACTGCAAGCATGGAAACGTTCGTGGATTGTGCTGTACAAGTGCCGGATGTCAGTTTGTGGGATGAGGTTCCATGCTTGTAGCTCTTTTATCGATCTATAGAGGCACGCTTAATACCGTTTAACTACCGAGCGAGGTGGCGCGGTGGTTAGACACTGGACTCGCATTCGGGAGGACGACGGTTCAATCCCGCGTCCGGCCATCCTGATTTAGGTTTTCCGTGATTTCCCTAAATCACTCCAGGCAAATGCCGGGATGGTTCCTCTGAAAGGGCACGGCCGACTTCCCTCCCCATCCTTCCCTAATCCGATGAGACCGATGACCACGCTGTCTGGCCTCCTTCCCCAAAACAACCAACCAACCAATACCGTTTACGGATGACGCTGGAGCCATCGACGGATGGTGTCCCATATGTGCTCGATTGCACACACATCTGATGATGGAACAGGACAAGGCAATGTGTCGACACAGTCTGCAGCATGTTGGGTTGCAACAGCAGTATGTGGGCGAACGTTATCCTGTTATAAAACATCCCCTAGAATGTGGTTCATGAATGACAGCACAAGAGGTTGAAGTACCAGATAGACGTACAGTTTTGCTGTCAGGCCGCGTGGGATTACAACGAGAGTGTTCCAGTTGTCATACAAAATCGCATCCCAGACCGTAACTTCTGGTATAGGTCCAGTGTGTCTAGCACGACGAGAGGTTGGTTGCAGGCCCTCCTCCAAGAGCGGCCATCACTGGCAGGCACCGAGGCAGAACCAGTTTTCGTCAAAGAACACAACAGACGTCCACCCAGTCTTCCAATGAGCTCTCGCTTGTCACCACTGAAGGCGGAAATGGTGGTGGTTTGGGATCAGTGGGATGCGCACTACAGATCGACTGGCTCGGAGCTGTCCGTCGAGTAACCTGCTGCTCAAATTGTTGCTGGAGACGCAGTACGATGCAGCAGAGCCGTACGCCGAGCACTATGGTCTCCCCTCACGGGAGACCGGGCTTGTTACGACAGTACAAGCCGGCCGTTGTGACCGAGCGGTTCTAGGCACTTCATTCCGGAACCACGTTGATGCTATAGTCACAGGTTCGAATCCTGCCTCGAGCATGGATGTGTGTGCTGTCCTTAGGTAAGTTTAATTAGTTCTAAGTTCTAGGGGACTGATGACCTCAGATGTTAAGTCCCATAGCGCTTAGAGCCACTTGAACGACCGTACATTCTCGTGACCACTGCTGCCAGCAATCATGTGACTAGACTCTTGCCGAGGTCTTCGTCAATATCGCAGAAGGAACTTCACGTAGCCCTGTTACAGGACCTCGTTCAGGGGACCGAGGTGCTGATAATGGCATTCTTGTTGCGTTAAAGGCATTCTTTAACATCGACTCACCACGTCCAGTCTCAGAGGCGAGTAACGCTCACGACCGTTACAGCCTGTATTGAATGCCAGTCTGATTTACATCGTCATGGTGGTGGTACTAGCGCCAATATTATGCGACTGGCAGGAAATTTGAGTACACATAATCTATTCATATGCAGGAACACTCTTAACAACTTTAATTTATTCCGCACAGTTTGTTTTCGGTGTTGCTATTTTTTCCGACAGTTTATGTGCTGAAAGTCCATCTAGTGTGGTGTGCGTACTGTAGGGCCTTTGGTACACACACCATCAGATTATTTGACGTGACACTCTAACGAAGTAGGCGAGTGTCAGCAATATGTCTCGCGGTCTTATCGTGGCGTGTTTATCTTCTGCCGTTAGGTCAGACGATAGAAATGCCACTTGCACGCTTAGAGTAGCAGATTGACGGTGACCAACTTTAAACAGAACTCGATTAATTTTCATACACATTTATTAAAATAATAACAAGCATAGACATTACGTAACTTCATTCTGGATGCTATTTACAATTGACAATCTGAAGTTCCTTTGCTCTTGATACGTTAATCTTATCCTCACATATCTCTGATACTTGACAAAGTGTCTATACATTTATCTTCATGGCTATGTACAGGACTATAGTAATCTTATTAGGCGCAGACTGAAACTTGACTACAGACTAATGCAGACTAATGCAGACTGACTAATCGGAGGTCTGTACACTCGTTATAATACCTCGAGCGTTCAGATATCACTGCGCGAATGTGATCCACGAGGAGAAGAGATTCTACGTTAGCAGCAATCTCATTGGCTGCGTTACATATTAATACGCGGATCGGCAGATGCAGAATTTGGTCCGTCTCTAAGGCAGCGCCATCTCATAGAGCAGAGACGGACGACCGCTGCGCCTGCACTGTTGTGCTTAGCGGGGCGCGTTCTATTGGGAAAGTTGTGTACGCACTGACTACGCGGAACTATGTACACAACACCTAGTGATCACAATTTAAAATTTTGTACATTTGTGGTAGGATGTTATGGGACCAAACTTCTTAGGTCATCGGTCCCCTAAGCTTACACACTACTTTATCTAACGCAAAGTAACTTACGCTATGGACAACACACAGACACCCATGCCCGAGGGAGGACTCGAACATCCGACGGGAGGAGCCGCGCAAACCGTGACAAGGCGCTCTAGACCGTGCGGCTACCCTGTGCGGCAATTCTATGGAATTTCAGTTTGTGCCTCATTTTCAACACAGAAGTTGTTTGAGAGAGAAGCAGTGGAGAAATTGCTTAAGTCAGTGCTAGGTCACCGTTACCGTGTAATGCGCAGCTGCTGCTGCTGCTGCCAGTATGTGACCTGTTTCCCACGCAGCGGCCCTTTCTGTGTGTGTGTGCAGTGAGCCAGCCGCCGCGGACAGCGGACCAGCCGCCACCGTCGCCGCCCGCCGCCGTCCGCGGGGGGACCACGGCCGGACTTCTGCCGCCCCCGTGCCGCACCCGCCTGCCCGCCGCTCCCCGACACCCGAAGGCGACGCGGTGCCTCGCAAACGGTGAGTCCCCTCACTACACACACACACACACACACACACACACACACAGACACATTGATGGGCTAAAACATTATGACCAACTGCTTAATAGATCTTCTTCCATTTCATATGTGGCATACAGCAAACCAGTGCTTAACAGTATTGCTTAAAAAGAGTCTTTGTTGCAATTTTAGTGTTTTATTTTTCAACGACGCGTTTCGCCTTATTTAGGCATCTTCAGGTTATCTATTCAAGGTGGACTCGAGAGACACCAAGATCTGCATAACGCGTTCCTGTGAACGCGAACCAAGATCTGTATAACGCGTCGCGTTCACAGGAACGCATTATGCAGATCTTGGTGCCTCTCGCGTCCATCTTGAATAGATAACCTGAAGATGCCTAAATAAGGCGAAACGCGTCGTTGAAAAATGAAACAACTAAAACTGCAACCAAGACTTTTTTTAACCAGTACGCTTAATAGATCGTTGTCCTTCTTTAGAACGGAATACACGACTGCATATCAGGGATCCGACAGTTTGCTGGTAGGTTTCCGGAGACATGTGGCATTAGATGCCTATACACGGGTCATGCAATTCGTGTTAATAGCGGGCTGCTTATTTGCGTACGCGGTGGTGGTGCTCGTTAGTGACCCAGATAGGTTTCGTAGGATTGAGAGATGAGAGGTACAAGATTTTAAAGGAATCCGGTGCGGATCTGCATCCAACGTGTCCAGCTCTACAGCCATTAGGACGGAGCGCCAACTGTAAAGTAAACCAGTGTCCACTGGACCTGTATTGGTCTGGCTCTACAGCCGGCGGACGAACCGTATATGTGGAGTGAATCTTCTCTCGCCGAGAAGGATTGCAGTTGTGTTACACAGGAGTTACAAAACGTGCACCCAGTAATGTATTAACAATAGTACCGATTTTTTTAAATAAGAGGATGCCATCTCTGATAAAATTTTGTTTTATTACAAAAAAATGATAACCACTTTATCGCTGTATAAAACTACAGTCATCAATTACTATACATATCACGCAAATCACTAACTGCTACAAAACTAGATTCATTGTTCGCTTTTAGTTCTTACTGTAAAAAAAAAAGACTTTTAGTCAATCAAGATTTTTAAATAATTACTAGTATTAGGTTTGTAAGAAATGTTTCTTGTAAATATACGTAAAGATGTCCACAAGCATATGTAACTCAATTATTTTAAATTGTGAGCAAAAAATATTATAGAGGATAGTTTTTCAGATTTCAGTCTGCTCCGTCGCTCATTAATTATTATTTGGCCCATCGTGGAGAGGATCCTCTCACACGGCATTGAGGTGGCAGCGACACACAACCGTTTCACCATCACTTTACAGAGACGTCGATAAAGATCTTTACATTGCTTCCACCACATAAGAGGATTCCAGTCCTATCAAGTAGTTCTTCAGTAATGTATCTATCCATTTCTATTGCGCACAATGCAGCAGGATTTCGTACAGCAAGAAAATTCTTAACTTGTGGATAAAATTTTCCCCAAATCAACGACTGGCATTCATGCTCACCTGAGGAAGACTCTCCACTCTTTGAACTGATCGTCACATATGGAAAGAACTTTTCAATTACAGTGCTCTGCTGTTGTCGAGCAAATCTTGTATTTTTATTTATTTTTGTTTTTAATTTTTTCTTTTTCTTTTTATTTTTTTTTCTTTTTTTTGTGTTTCGAAGCCCTCCAAACTACTGTTGCTCGGCAGTGTGGGTGCACTGTCCACCATTTTCTGCAGACGACACTTCCAGTGGCAGAAGTATTTTGTACCGATCGGCCTATCACACTGACAGTTAAACACTGTCAAAGTGATCTACAGATCGTGAAATACAGAAACACACTACCTCAGTTACACTTCTCTGCCACTGACAACGAAAGCTTGAATATTTCAGTGTGAAACTGATCTCCAACCTGGCTATACATCACCACATACCATATCGATATAGTAAACACACAATTCGTATCCTACAACATACAAAATCATCACTTCTGCTCTCTGCATACGGTTATCGATCACCAGGCACTCGTGCATATACCGCGGAGACAGACAGCATAAGCAATTGCACCATATATGGTCAATGCAGCACTAGATATTTCCAGCAAGCTCGGTAGATTATCCACCATAGCCGAAGGTGTAAGTCATCTGCTCCCCACACACACTAGCCTGACACGTGACCACAGCTCCCTCAGCAGACCAAGCTGTTTCTAGTAGTGTGTGGTACCAAATAATCACCGCAGCCTTTGAAATTGTCGATCTGTCACACGAAACACAATATTTTTAGTATAATTAAACCAAGTTCAGTAGGTGCCTATCAAGTGCGAGTCATTACTTTCAAATTAATTACATTGTTTTCAGTCTTGATGGTGATAATGACGACGCGGGAACGCTTCTATGCATACCGTGTAAATTATTCCTGTCTGCACCGAAGCTCTTGATGCAGGAGCTCGGCGGCGAGTGAAACGAAGGAGCTGACCATATAACAGTGCGAATAAATATTCCTATTCTAACAACTTCTTATAATACTTTTAATGAACGGTTAAAATACACATTTTTAACAATGCTGGTACGGCGGATCTAAGAATACGGCCATACGCTACCACCTCCCGAAACAAAAGTGTGAAGATACGTGAATTAATAAATTGAAGAGTGTAATTCTTACTTTGTTTCATACAGATAATTAACGATGTATCGAAATATTATCCTTGCCACAAAACAACTTGTTAATTTACCTTTGGCGGTGTCTGTGACTCATTCAGTTTACATATAGATTATATATAAGAAAAGAAAATAACGAAAAAATAATATGATTCAATACAAAAGGGACAAAAAAAATTTTCAAAAATAACTAGAGTCGCCGCTTATACCAGGCTGACCGCCACGAAGTATTGCCGCTTTTGATAAATATGCGTATCAGAATAATCAGCGGAATAAAACCCCTTCCTCTAGTTCTCTAGAAAGTTAAATACAATTATGGCTTGTCAACAACATAGATTATGTGCCAGTTCTATCGTGAGACGAACTTCTGACATTAATTAAGGCGCACCAACCTCCTCCTGTTTCTTTGCACAGGCAAAATTTGTAAGAAAGTGTGTTTGGTCCCGTCCGACGCCCGCTATACCAGCCACACCTAAATACCAAAGAACAGATCTGGGATATTGGAAAAAATAAAATATGTGAAGCATCTTGCTCTCAGAGCTGAAAGAAGTAACGGCTGATGATTTTGCTGTTGTGGAATTACGAGTCTGGAGAAAGGCAGCATGTCAGTTAAAAATAGTGAGGGATGACTATTGGATGAGAGATTCATAGCTGGATGAATGAACTGAAAATATAAATATACCACTTGTCACGGATTCAGCGCACAATCGTAACTGTCAACTACTGTACCTGCGGACGGCGAATCGACAGACAGACGAGGAAGAGGACAGAATCAGCATGCATAGTCGTTGTACGGGTAGCACGAGAGAATCTGGTGAGCAGCTAGGTTAAGATAACGGTACCTGCTCCTCCCGTTTACGTTGTAATCACGTATTCAGTTCTGTGGCACGTGTTGCAGGCAGACCCCTGCATTGCGCCGGCCCGTGCCTGTAGCACGTGCAGTATTCTTGCATCGGTTCTGACTGCTTGGGGCGGGGCGCGAGTCTGGTAGTAAAAAATACGGCTTTTTTTTCATAAGAGCCTGAGAGTAGGGTCGGGGGCAGGGGCTGTCTTCCGAGGCCTGGCCTTAATGTCTCGTTCCCGCCCTCCCAGCGCCAAGGAAAGGAAAGGAAAGGGGTTCGATGCCAAATCGGCCATGCGATTGGGATTTGTCAGACACGTGTGCGTGTAGCCACGTGCGAGGCGAGCGCCTACCAGTTTTTTTTATTTATTTGAGAACAGTTACATTTTATCTTTCTTTGGCGAAACGAGATACAAAAACGCTGAAATATTCTTCCTGTCCTTCACTGGAAATGTCTACACGATCGAAACATTGCTAGTCATAGAAAGTATGGAAAATGTTTCATTACAATAACGTTCAACCACTGATCATTTTGAGACACTCCTAAACTGCCAAACACCCATCCAGACTCTCCATTTTACGCAACCAGAAACATTACCAACACATTCAACACCTCCGACACGAGAGGAAATCACAAACATAATCAAAAATCTCAAAAACAGGAAAGCATGTGGAGAAGACACAATTACAGCAGAAATGCTCAAGCTTGGGGGAGAAACATCAGTAGAAGCACTACACAAAGAACTTGAACAAGTATGGGAAACCAAGAAAATCCTAAGTCACTGGAAAACTGCCCTAATTCACCCTTTGTTTAAAAAAGGTGACAAAAGGGATGTTAACAACTATCGTGGAATATCGCTTCTCCCAGTCCCATACAAAATCCTATCAAAAGCCCTGCTCAATCGTGTATCACCAATTATAGAGGAAAAACTTGGAGAATATCAAGCTGGCTTCAGACCAGGAAGATCCTGCGCCGAACAAATTTTTAACCTCAAAACAACAATGAACTATTTATCTACAAGGAGCAAGAAATATTTCATAACATTCATTGATTTCAAAAAAGCTTATGACTCAATCTATAGGGACACACTCATCAAAACACTTCGAGAATATGAAATAGATGAAACAACAATCACCATAATCAAAGAAACATTAACAAATACAACATCAAAAGTAAAATTCCAAGGAGAAATTTCACGGCATTTCGAGGTCAAAACCGGCGTCAGACAAGGAGATGCGCTGTCCCCGGTACTCTTCAACTGTGTTCTGGATAAAGTCATAGCAGAATGGAGAAAACTCACGCAAAAACATGGAGTTGAGAAAGTCCAAATTGGAGGGAAGTGCTACAAAGCCATTGAAACCAACTGTTTTGCCTTCGCTGACGATCTCGCCTGTTTAGCTTACACACAAAAAGACACAATAAAGCAAATAGAATTACTTAAAGAAACTGCTGAAAAAGCAGGCTTGCAAATTTCATTTGAAAAGACAGAAATCATCACAAACATCAAAAATCCACCAAAGAAAATAACTACGAAATACGGGAAAATACAGGTATCTAAACATTTTAAATATCTTGGTGAACTAATTCAGCCTGTGGCAAAAGGTCATCCAGCCTGCAGGGCTAGAATACAAAAACTAGAGACAGCAACTCACTACTGCAGACAAATGTATTCAAAAAAATGTATATCCAAAAACATTAAACTCAGACACTACCAGACTGTCATTAGACCGCAGATACTATATGCATCAGAAACACTGGCAAATTTTACATACGCAGAACAGATAGAAAATCGTGAAAGAAGAATTGTGAGGACAATTCTTGGACACAGGAAAATAACAAATGATCAAGGCAAGCCTGTATACAGACTAAAAAGCAACAAAGAAGTGTATACGAAGTGCAGCAAAATTACAGATGAAATTAGAAAAAGAAGATGCTCCTTTCATGCTCACATCATGAGGATGAACCCGAATAGGCTTACAAAACAAATATTTTCGTACATCGCAAATCTAAAAAATAAATATTTATGGTTTATCAACACAGAAAGAGATGTAAAAGAAATGGACATAGATCAAGAAACTATTTAACAGAAACCTTTTTAGAAAAAAACTGAATTCATTCACGGGTTTCGGTGTGAAAATTAAGAAGACTTGTGGAACTAATTGGTCTGAAGAGAGAAAAGCCGCCTTCAGCGCAAGAATGAAAGAAGTGTGGACTGAGAGAAAGAAGACTTCCCAGAAGCGCAAGAAATAACTGTTTTCACGGTCTTTAACGGCCAAATTTGTATAATAATAATAAACAGTCTCAAATGGCTAAGATTATCAAACATTTCTTCTTGAACAACCTCCTACTTTTATTAAAAAGAAAAATGAAGAAGCTGATAATTTCAGTTCGTATCATTTACTAAACCGGAAGAGCTGATTTACACAATCCATTCGTGTTGGACAAGTGACGTTCGGAAACCAATATCTGGCCATGTTAACGAAATAAATTCGGAGCCAACATGTAACCACGACAGTGAACATCGCATTCGGATTTCGATATTTGATTTTCGCCTTCGGCGAGCTGTGTGGCGCGTAGACTTGGTGGATAGGTGTGACAGCACGCCAGTTGTAAGAAAACTGCAGTGTCCGCCACTCCTGCTGCGTACTCCCTGCCTCAGAGGCCTAAACGCGGTGGCGCCACGACCGTGACCAGATTAGTACTTGCTTTCACGAGTAATGCAGCTGTCTGGGTTTCGTATTAACATAGTAGTAAAATTTCTCACTCGAACAACAGTATTGCATCAAAGGTTCGGTGCCCTTTGCTCGTATGAATTTCGTTTCTCGTTATCTCAAAAACTGCTCTCCTGCTGTTTAGCTTCTGCTGTTGCTACTGCCTATGGGCTAAAATGTAACATATACTGACGGAGAAAAAGTTGCAACTCCAAAAAATAATTACTTCAGAGTAATTAAATTTCGGGAATACATTTGACTTGCTAACATATGTAAGTGATTAACATTGGAAGATCACAGGTTAATGGAAATGCGAGGTAAGTCAAGACAGATGTGAAATGCTGGTACATTAATAAAATGTGTCACTGCCAGAATGTTGACTGCAAGCATGGAAACGTTCGTGGATTCTATTGTACAAGTGCCGGATGCCAGTTCGTGGTATGCGGTTCCATGCTTGTAGCACTTTTATCGATCTATAGAGGCACGATTAATACCGTTTACGGATGACGCTGGAGTCGTCGAGGGGTGGTGTCCCGTATGTGCTCGATTGCAGACAGATCTGATGATCGAAGAGGACAAGGCAATGTGTCGACACACTGTGCAGAATGTTGGGTTGCAACAGCAATGCGTTTGGTTGAACGTTAACCTGTTAAAAAACATCCCCTGGAATGCTGTTCATGAATGACAGCACAAGAGGTTGAAGCACCGGACTGACGTACAGTTTCGCTGTAAAAGTGCGTGGGATAAGAACGAGAGTGTTCCACCTGTCATACAAAATCTCATCCCGGACCGTAACTTCAGGTATAGGTCCAGAGTGCCTAGCACAACGAGAGGTTGCTTGCAGGCCCTCAACTGGCCCCTCCTGCAAGAGCGGCCATCACTGGCACCGAGGCAGAACCAGTTTTCGTCAAAGAACACAACAGACGTCCACTCAGCCCTCCAATGAGCTCTCGCTTGACACCACTGAAGTCGGAAATGATGATAGGGGTCAGTGGGACGCGCGCTACAGAGCGCCTGGCTCGGAGTTGATGATGATGATGGTGATGTTTGGTTTGTTGGCGCTTAACTGCGAGGTTATCAGCGCCCGTACAAATTCCCAACCTTCGCTCAGTCCAATATCGCCACTTTCATGAATGTCGATGAAATGATGAGGACAATAGAAACACCCAGCCGTCTCGAGACATTTGAAAATCCCTGACCCCGCCGGGAATCTAACCCGGGACCCCGGGTTCGGGAAGCGAGAACGCGACCGCGAGACCACGAGCTGCGGACTGGCTCGGAGTTGTCCATCAAGTAACCTATTAGTAACAGTTCGTCGTGTCACCGTGGTGCCAATTGCTGCTCATATTGTTGGCGGAGCCGCAGTACGATGCAGCAGAGCACGATGGTCTCCCCTCTGGGCAGACCGGGCTTGTTACGACCGTACATTCACGCGACCACTGCTGCCAGCAGCCATGTGATTAGACTCTTGCCGAGGTCTTCGTCAGTGTCGCAGAAGGAACTTTCAGTTTCTCGTAGCCCCGTTACAGGACCTCGTTCAAAAGGAGTGAGGTGCTGATAATGGCGTCCTTGTCGTGTTAAAGGCATTCTTTAACATCGACTCACCACGTCCAGTCTTAAAGGCGAGTAACACGACCGTTACAGCCTGTATTGAAAGCCAATCTGATTTACATCCTCATGGTGGCGGTACTAGCGCCAATATTACGCGGCTGGCAGGAAATTTGAGTAGTCTAGCGCCAGTATTACGTGACTGGCTGGAGTAGCCACAATCTATTCGTATGCAGGAACACACTTACTAACTTTCGATTATTCCGAAGAATTTGTTTTCGGTGTTGCTATTTTTTCCGTCAGTGTATGAGCTGAAGCTCCTTCTAGTGATCACAATACCAAATTAAGTAGATTTAAAATTTTGTGCATTTGTGGTAAGATCTTATGGGACCAAACTGCTGAGGTCATCGGTCCCTAAGCTTACACACTACTTTCATTCATAATAATTATACAAGAATAACCCACCACCTTAGTGATTAGTGGGTCTTAATACCCCTTAATGTTATTATAATTGCAGCTACTACATATTTAATTTGCAAGACTACAGACAGTATTACATGGGTTAATGGGCAGACTACTTCTAGTGTTACCATTACTTTCTAATAACTACTGGTGATTTGTGTTAACTGCCTGCAGCGTTACAAGTGTGCCAGTGTTAGTATAAATCTACTTGGGTGCCTGGCTCATAGAGCTAAACCCTATGAGCATGCCGCTGGCACGGGGCAGGCAAGGAGGTTATTGTCGCTGGAGGTTTCTAATCTACAATTCTATTCTACTAAAACTTCTACCTAATCTACGTCATAATCGGTGCATATGTCAAGTCCGTGAAATAGATCACCCCAGTCCCCCTAGTCCTGCACGTGGCGGATTCCAGCTGTTTAGTCGACCTACCCACGAACAGGCGGTACGGGATCGGAGGGCTGGACGCGATCGGTGATTACCAACTAGTCACGAAAGTCTCTCAAGAATATTGTTAGTACTTTTCATGATACGTCGTTGGGTAATGTATTCAGTGTTTGAAAGGTCTCTTCTTGTCTCAGTACGTCGTAAGTATTGTTACACACTACTTTATCTAACGCAAAGTAACTTACGCTATGGTCAACACACACACCTATGCCCGAGGGAGGACTCGAACATAAAACACAAGGAGTCGCGCGAACCGTGACAAGGCGCTCTAGACCGTGCGGCTACCCCGCGCGGCAGTTCTATGGAATTTGTGCTTCATTTTCAAGACTCAGTTGCTTGGGAGAGAAGCAGTGGAGAAAGCGCTTAAGTCAGTGCCAGGTCACGGTTACCGTGCAACGCGCAGCAGCTGCTGCCAGTAAGTGACCTGTTGACTGTGCGGCTTGCACTGAGCCCGCCCCTCCACGCGAACGCTCCTTCCCACGCAGCGGCCCTGTGTGTGTGTGCAGTGCGCCAGCCGCCGAGGACAGCGGGCCCGCCGCAGCCGTCGCCGCCCGTCGTCGCCCGCGGGGGGACCGCGTCTGGACTACCGCCGCCCCCGCGCCGCCCCCGCCTGCCCGCCGCTCTTCGCCGCCCGACGGCGACGCGGTGCCTCGCAAACGGTAAGTCCCCTCACTACACGCACACACACACACACACACACACACACACACACACACACTGATGAGCTAAAACATTATGCCCAACTGCTTAACAGATCTTCTTCCAATTCATAGGTCGCATACAGCAAACCCGGCTTAACAGTATTGGTTAAAAACAGTCTTGGGTTGCAATTTTAGTTTTTTTTATTTTTCAACGACGCGTTTCGCCTTATTTAGGCATCTTCATGTTATCTTTTCAAGATGGACACGAGAAACACCAAGATCTGCATAACGTGTTCCTGTGAACGCGAACGCGCTATGCAGATCTTGGTGTTTCCCGCGTCCACCTTGAAAAGATAACATGAAGATGCCTAAATAAGGCGAAACGCGTCGTTGAAAAATAAAACAACTAAAACTGCAACCAAGACTCTTTTTAACCAATACGCTTAATAGATCGTTGCCCTTCTTTAGAACGCAATACATGATGGGGGATCAGGGATCCGACAGTTTGCTGGTAGGTTTCCGGAGACGTGTGGCATTAGATGCCTATACACGGGTCCTGCAATTCGTGTAAATAGCGGGCTGCTTATTTGCGTACGCGGTGGTGGTGCTCGTTAGTGACCCAGATAGGTTTCGTGGGATTTAGAGATGGGAGGTCCAAGATTTTAAAGGAATCCGGTGCGGATTTGCATCCAGCTCAAGAGGACACGCCTCCGCGTTCCGAGTCCAGTGGATCTGTACGTGTCCAGCTCTACAGCCATTAGGACGGAGCGCCAACTGTAAAGTAAACCAGTGTCCACTGGACCTGTATTGGTCTGGCTCTACAGCCGGCGGACGAACCGCATCTATGAAGATAATCTTCTCTCGCCGAGAAGGATTGCAGTTGTGTTACACAGGAGTTACAAAACGTGCACCCAGTAACGTATTAACAATAGTACTTATTTTTTTAAATAAGAGGATGCCATCTCTGATAAAATTTTGTTTTATTACCAGAAAATGATAACCACTTTATCGCTGTATAAAACTATAGTCATCTATTACTATACATGTCACCCAAATCACTAATTGCTACAAAACTAAATTCATTGTTCGCTTTTAGTTCTTACTGTAAAAAAAAAAGACTTTTAGTCAATCAAGATTTTTAAATAATTACTAGTATTAGGTTTGTAAGAAATGTTTCTTGTAAATATACTTAAACAACTCCACAAGCATATGCATCTCAATTACTTTAAATTGTGAGCAAGAAATATTATTTAGGATAGTTTTTCAGATTTCAGTCTGCTCCGTCGCTCATTAATTATTATTGACCCATCGTGGAGACGATCCTCTCACACGGCACAGAGGTACCAGTGACACACAACCGTTGCACCATCACTTTACAGAGGAGTCGATAAATATCTTTAAATTGCTTCCACCACATAAGAGAATCTCGAGACCTCTCAAGTAATTGTTCAGTAATGTATCTATCTATTTCTATAGCGCTCGATGCAGCAGGATTATGTACAGCAAGAAAATTCTTAACTTGCGGATAAAATTTTCCCCAAATCAACGACTGACATTCATGTTGATCTGAGGAATACTGATCATTGTTTGAACTGATGTCTTGATGCTTTTGGTCAGTATTTAATTTAATTGTACCGCACATCTGCTTGAGGTTATCTACTGCTTTTTCTGCGTTTCTAGGCGCTGGACCATAAGACTTGATCCTTGGATATAGCAGTATTATCATTTTGTGCTATGCAAGTGATATTGCTATGTGCTTGATATCGACAAGTATCGCGGAAATGGTATGATATTCTGGTAAACCGTGTGAAAATACATATGTTCTTGTAATCCCAGATTCTGGGGATGGGTGTAGAAAGCACGCTAGCAACCAGGTCGGGGTCAGAAACAGTAATGCGTTTGTGCCAAGGGGAACTGATCCGGCCTTCTTACAACAGTTCGGAGAGTGACCTTGGCCTGCTGAGGGAGCTCCAGTCACGCGTGGGGCCAGTGTACGTGAGTGTGTGTGTGGCGGGGTGGGAGGGGGGGGGGGCAGATGACTTGTCACCGTGAGCTGTGGTGGATATTCTACCGAGCTCGCTGGAAATATCTAGTGCTACGATGACTATATGTGATGCATGTGCGTATGCTGTCTGGCTTTGCAGTGTACAGCATGATTCAAGAAGATATGTAAATATTTTAATTTGTTATTTCGCAAAGTAAAACTAAAGAAAAAATTTCGTATAAACATAGGTTCGCAAATGTTTAGTTATCGCTAACAAAAAATATAACAATTTCGCTAATATGAAGCCATAGCAAAACTGTTTGAGGTTAAAGTAAAACACGATTTCCATTTATGTTGTTGTTATTGATCTGGTGAATCTAATAAAACATGTCCCAGACGTGTATCTGCAGTAATTTTCCAGAACACCCAGAGAAGCAAAGACGTAATTTCGTAAAATTTTTAATTTATTAACTACCTGGCCCTATTTCTTTTTAAGTTCCAGACATTGTTTTCAACAGAAGTTGTAGAGAATTTTGCCGGCCGCGGTGGCTGTGCGGTTCTAGGCGCTCCAGTCCGGAGCCGCGCTGCTGCTACGGTCGCAGGTTCGAATCCTGCCTCGGGCATGGGTGTCTGTGATGTCCTTAGGTTAGTTAGGTTTACGTAGTTCTAAGTTCTAGGGGACTGATGACCTCAGGTGTTAAGTCCCATAGTGCTCAGAGCCATTTGAACCATTTTTGTGTAGTAACGGCGTTGGTGAAATGTGGCGGCGCGCCGTCGTGTTGAAAATACATTTGCAATCCCGTAGCAAGAGGAACATCTTCGAGCAAGTGGGGCATTTCATCTTTATGTAATTGTTAGTACTTCTCGCCAGTTAGATGGCCTGGGAAAATGAATGGTCCAATAGAGTCTATGCTGATTATAGCACACCACACATTTATGCTAAATCGCTGCTGGAAATTGCATTGCACTGTTGCACGTAACTGCCGATTAGTATTTAACCAGTTGCACAGCTTCAAGCGACGGGCTGGATCTCCCGGGTGTAAATGATGCACTTTTTGTTTATGGTAAGGATAAAATTCATTGTATTTCAGTGTACGCCATACCTTAGATTGTGAAATGCCTAATCGTTTAGAGACACGTCGTGTACAGGTACCCGGGCTACGTCCAGCAGCATCCATAATATCCTCATCATCGTCTTCATGTATTGAGCGCTCGTACCGATTATGAACGCTAGCCAGAGAACCTCTCTCCCGCAACATTCGAAATACTCCGCTAATCGTTCGTGCATTCAGAATCCTCTGAGTTGGATAACGTACGCGTAATTCGTTAACTGCAGCTGTAGCATTACCATCACATTTGCCATAAGTAAACACCATATCGGCGTATTCCTCTGTCGTAAATTTGAAAAGCATCCCTATTTCCTAAACAATCTACAAACTACAGCAGCTACTACGTGGTTTCACATAAATACACTGTTGTTATTACGTTCTTCCACAGAACAGTACAGAAAAATAACTCGTTTCAAGATCAGGAAACGACTGAAACAATTCACTAACGATTTCCAAAAATGACACAAACACTTGTACATTCTTAATGGAGCTACGGTCGCAGGTTCGAATCCTGCCTCGGGCATGGATGTGTGTGATGTCCTTAGGTTAGTTAGGTTTAAGTAGTTCTGAGTTCTAGGGGACTGATGACCTCAGATGTTAAGTCCCATAGTGCTAAGAGCCATTTGAAGCCATTCTTAATGGAAAGTAAACAAATTTACTTGTATAATAATCACTGCTTCTTTGGATGTTCCGGACAACTACTGCAGATACACGTCTGTGACATGTTTTATTAGATTCACCAGACCAATAACAACAAAATGAATGGAAATTGTGCTTTATTTTAACCTCGTACGGTTTTGCGATGGCTTCATATTAGCGAAGTTGCTAAATTTCAGGCAAAATCTTTTATTACCTGTAACTCCGTAAGCAAGCATTTGCGGACCTATGTTTATATGAAGTTTTTTCCTTAGTTTTACTTGTAGAATAATATATTAAAATATTTGCATATCTTCGTGAATCACCCTGCATATGCCTTGAGGCAGTGTAACACAGAGAGCGCGAATATCCAGACTGTATTCATAAAGTTATTTCAGAATCAGAACACTTAGCGACTTCCAAAAAACGTTAAACATAATTCCAAACCTTTTCTAAACTTTTCTCTGTTAATTGTGTCGCGTGAAATATTTAACAGATTAAGTCATTTGTAAACAGCTGTTTGAAGCTTATTTATGTAGGGGAGTTGGAGTCTTTAAACAATAGAGGCTTTACTGGTCTGTAACATCCACAAAAAGCTTGTGTTGCTTTAGGAACAGAAGTTCCGGATTTGTGCAAACTGACTGAATGGCAGACGTAAGGTTAGCGAATCTTATGACCTTTTGTAATTTATTTTTTTAAATTGTAACTAATAACATAAACGCTCAAAAAGTAGCAATCACGAGAACTGTCTCTTGTCTCCTTCCATCGCAGTGAAACAGCAAATGTAAAAGTCTTTTTAGAAATCGTTTTCTAAGATCTTACATAGTAACATACATTATGCGGCGCCCACGAATTACCTTGATCATAAAACTAATTCTCAAAGAATGACAAGTGTTGAAAGAACAGAAGAAAAATCAGTAAAATCGCCAAAAATTCGTATTTAGGTATTGAGAGTTAATTATAAAAACAATGTGATACGGCGTTTTGTTATCATATTAGGATTCAGCACAGTAAAAACGAGAAGAGTAAGCAACTTTCATTCGGAGTGTTTTTCATCGTTGGATTTTTATTCGAGACACCACGAGATACGAAATAATAGAACTAAAATCCAACGTACAATGAAAAGTGTAACCAATGGTATGAAAGGTGGCAACTCCGCCTCCTCTCGTTGCTGACACGATGTGTGTTTCGACAATGTCCTGTTTCGTTTATATCTTAATTGCACATAGGTCTAATCTCATTGACTTTATAATGAGCAATGGGAAAAGTAAATGTGCTAAAGTAAATTTGCTGGAAATGTTGAAGAAACTGATCCTCAGCTGTTCAGGTTCTGATGATTTAACGGCTACAGTCAAACAGAGGTTTACGATGTTTGCTGACAGTACAGTCAGCTGCCGGTATCTTGTTTTGAGGAAATTTGTCGAGTAATAATGAGCATTGTCATTCTGTTAATTATACAGATAAGTTACCATTCTAGGCGACCAATGAAGACTATGTTCATTGTAATTTTAGTAGTTCAGTTAATTGGCCTTCATTTAGTATCAATGTGTGTTTCAGTTAATTATACTGTACATTCCTACGTCTTGAGATTCGCTCTAAGGTTGGTCAAAAGTATCGGGACACCTGTTAGTAGTCATTAGTAGAGGGCGTATGCATCCCACCCATGACGGGTCGAACTCCAGTGAGGTGTCTGAATGACTGTAGGATTGGCAGCCCCCCGCTGCAGGAGCCGAAACCAGAGAAGGTGGGAAGGTTGGACGCCCGGGTCTGGAGAGGAGTTGACGTTCTGACCCATCTCCAAGGCGCTCGGAACTTTGCGCAGGCCAGTTCATTTCACGACACACATACTGCTTAATGACACGGTGCTTTGTCACGCTGACACAATAATCGGCTCGCAACTTTTCCTCTGCTGTACGCAATACATAATGCTGTAAATTTGAGCGTTTTTTAACCGCAATAAAGGGACCGCACCCTAACCGACAAAAGCACGCTCGTAGCGTAACACCAGCTCCTCCGTACTTCACAACGTAAGGTATCAGCTAAAGTTCTCTAGGCATTCACCAAACCCAACCCCTCCCGTCGGGTTGCCATGGGGTACAGCGCAGTTCATGACTCCAATTCACTTGTTTCCAGTCGTCCACGGTCCAGTGGCACCGCTGTTTGCACCACGTCGAGCGTTGCTTAGCACTGATTACAGGGATGTGTGGCGTATGAGGAGCTTCTTGACCATCGTACGCAATTCTTATTAAGAGAGTATGCATAGCCACTGTGCTAGCTGGATTGCAGGTAGGACTTACTACCTCACGAGTGATTTGTTCCGCTGTTTTCGTGCGACTTTATAACAGCCACGCTCCGCGCTGCTCGATCGTCAGTACACGAGGTCTGCGTGTTCTCGGTTTAGCTCTGGTCGTTCCTTCGCGTTTCCACTTCACTGCCATACCACCAACAGTCGACTCGGACAGCTTTAGAGTGGTTGGAATGCCCCAGTTGGCTTTGTCAACCACATGACACCCTATGACCAACTCACTGGGGTCTTCCGGCTGACCTGTTCTGCTGTTACTGCTTGTCTGCTAACAGCGGAAACCCAGCCTCTGGTGGTATCTAAAGATCAATTCCGTGTTACGTACGGCTGTCCGAATACTTTTGATCATGTAGTGTACACACAGTATTCAAAAGATCACGCACGTAACTCCATCTACTGACAGGTTAAGAAATATGACGTGCTAATGTTGGTTTTTCTTCTGCGACTGGAGACTGCGGAGAAAAGTCAAGGCACGATTCAGTATGTGCCCAAATTTACTCTCTATAGATTAGCTGAGAAAATTAATCTATGGGAGAGGAAATTCTCTGTAGTTATAAGTGTATCTAATATTTGAGAAAAACGCTGACTTAAAGGCTCGTAAGAAGTTCGTGTTTGGTGTTGTGTCGTACGTGGATCTAATACCGGTGACTCTTCCTTGGACAGTGACAAAACTGAATGTGCCAGAATAAATGTTTGCTCATCGACACGTGGTGAAAGTGATTCTACTTCTCTTCTGTTGTGAGCAGACACAGTTGCACTACTGCCTGCAGACATTGGGCGATTGTTGTACACCTTAATTGGGAACGACGGTCCGTTTCGTTCTACAAATTCCTCTTGTGAAACCGGGTGTGTGAAGGTAGATACATCCTTCCCGCTTGTTTTCAAACTTAGTTCAAAGTGTTCCCGTGAGTGGCGCCGTCACAGCATGTCTTCAAGATGGCTACTACACTTGACGTTCGTCAGAGCAAAGCGCTGTCATAGAATTCCTGTGCTGTGAAAACGAGAGAGTGGAAAACATCCACAAGAGGTTGAAAAAGGCGTATGGAGATGCTGCTGTCGATCGCAGTACAGTTAATCGGTGGGCAAGCAGATTACATGATGAAAGCGGGCACGGCAATATTGAGGATTGTCCTCGCAGCGGCAGGCCTCGTACTGCACACACTCCACACAATGTGCAGAGAGTTAACGAATTGGTGACTGCTGGCATACGCATCACAGTGAACGAATTGTCACGCTTCGTTGGGACAGGGGAAGGAAGTGTTTACAGAATACTGAAAGTGTTGGCGTTAAAAAAGGTTTGTGCCACGTGGGTTCCCAGGATGTTGACAGTGGCTCACAAAACTCGGATGGACAACACTGAAACACCCGCCTTACAGTCCTGACCTGGCTCCATGTGACTATCATCTCTTTGGGAAACTGAAAGACTCTCTTCGTGGAACAAGGTTTGAAGATGATGACTCCCTTGTGCACGCTGCTAAACAGTGTCTCCAACAGGTTGGTCCAGAATTTTACCGTGCGGGTATACAGGCGCTGGTTCCAAGATGGCGTAAGGCAGTTGAGAAGAATGGAAATTATGTGGAGAAATGAAAACATTGTTCCTAAAGGATCCATCTACATACTGTAAAACTTTCAAACATGTAGAATAAAAGATGGATTAAAAAATAGTGTGCATATCTTTTGGAGTGACCCTCGTAATATAACACAGCGATTGTCACAGGAACACTTTTTTTTGCTATTTTTGCTTTAAGTATATAAATTTGAAGAATCTGCAGCTTATTTATTAACGTTTTGAAATCCTAATTTCTGTCTTCCCATACGAGTTTGGCGCTTGATGCCATGGATCTTCCAGTGAAGCCCGTAGTTATCGAAACACCCACCACCGAATCATTGTCTCTTCCAAACCTAGCCAAATCTGAGATGTGCGACTTTAAAGTAAAATTAAGATTCCCCTATGGTAGAGCTTGTGGAAAAAAAATCGAGAACAAAGTTCCAATGAGCAGGGTGTCCCAGGAGGAATGGTCAGTATTCAGAGATATGTGACAGTGTGACGAAGGAAGATGGGATAATTTTAATTCCCCTCTTGTTTTGCCATCTGCCTCCTTAAATTCGTTTTGTTACTTTTAAATATTTACCCTTAGCATACGTGAATACAATCTGCATTTTCTTAAAAGAGAAGGGCTGGCCCTCAGTTTTAAAGACTATGACACCAGATCTAATTTAGTGCTCCGTTTTATGTACGTAATTGATTTTCTAATTTATTTTGACTATTCCTAGTTAGTATCTTTCATTATAGGGTGAAATTAGAAATTGTTTCGTACTAAAATTCTATTGTTGTCGTATAAACAAATACAAATTCTGTGCTAATTATAAATATTTGGAAGACGAAATACTAGTAATCTTAAGGTATCTATTTGGCTCTAGTTGGAAACATGTTAGCAAAGCCAGCCCTTAATTAATTCCAAAGTAATTAACAGTTTTGCCAAAAGTAGTTTTTGCGTAACTATATTTGTTAATTTCATCATTTAAACAAGTAATTCAGCTTAAATATTGCAGTAGAAGCAACTGTTAAAAAGAAGCAATTTTTAGATGTATTCAGTTTATCGAATGAGTTAAGTTTTAATTGCAACTTCTGTAAATTTAATTTTAAACACTGTGTAGTTTCAGTACCTATTACCGTGTGACATATAAGGGCCCAAGTTTTGGTCACGAGACAGTCAGTCCATGGCCGAGTTGCAGACGAGGAACCTGTGTTGCTTAGAACGACAACAATGTACCAACTTAACATTGAAATAAGTGTTACACCAATTGGCTGTGTGTTAAAGCAATGACAGTCACTGTTCAATTTGTTTGAAGGACTGTAAACTATGTGGTTATGTTTTTACTGCTTGTAGATGTTCAACAGAAAACTATTGTAGCTGTATGTGGAGATTCGCCTGCAAACTATTAATGAGGCTTATGGGAAATTTAAACAACAGTGAACTGGCCATACATACATAACTGTGTGTTATTGGGGGGTTGTGCAAAGTTAAAGTAAAACACAGTGAAACGCTACTGTGCACGTGTCGGCTACATTATTTACAGCAGTCAGCGTCCAAATAGCAAACCCCATTTTTCAGCCAGTGTAGCAACGCAGTACGTCGACACCGAGGGAGATCAACGAAGAGAGAAACAAAGTAGGTGAACAGCTACAATAGGATTGATCATTATTAGCAAAAAGGTCTATTAAACATGGCTTCCTATACCTGTACCTAGCACTACCAATGCGTTTTCATAAAGCCATTACGGGGGAGGTGATGTCCACCCTAAAAAGAAAAAAAAATAAACGAAATTCCGTCATTGCTGTTGGCTTATATTAAGGACATACTTTTTAAAGAGATACTGATTCATAAGTAAGGTACTGAACCTGAAAACGCTGGATATGACATTAACTGGGGAAAGTGACGTTTAGTATTAAGACTTAACTTTTCGGGTTCAATTTAACTAAAAAATTTAAAAAATGGCGGTTGAAGAATTCATTAAAACAGTAATATTTATTTCAAAATTTTAGAATATAAAGTTACTCACTAAATTACAGTATTCTCAAAAGGTGGGCACAAAGTACCCTTGCAGAAGACGTAGTTTGTTTCGTAGCACCCAAGATGAAGAAATACTCGTATATCTTAAGGCATGCATTTTATAGTTCATATTAATGAGATTCTTTCTGCTTCGAATGATCGTTCCTGGATGTTGACCACTGCTCGTGAGACACTCAGTACGTATCTAAATTCGCTCCGTTCGTTCATGAGGTCCAGAGAGCTGTAGACAAGGGCGCCCAGTTTGACTGGGTTTTTGTTGACCTCAGGAAGGCATCCGATACAGTCTCGCACTGTCATACAGAGCTTTTCCAGAACGGGACCACATTTATCGCTAGAAGCCTGACTTCCTAGCAAATTTAACTCGGTAGATGTAGAAGTGATTTCTGCAGTACCTTAAGAGACTGTGAAGGTAACGTATTGCAATTAAACCGTCGAAGAAATCCTTTAGTTTTCGATTCCACTATTGGCGATAAATATAGGATAACCGGGTGTCAGGCTAAGATTCTGTGGTACAATCGTACGGAAACGACTTCGATCTCCGAAAGAGTTGGCTTTCAAAAACATCCATTCGATCGACTCTTGCGTGTTACTCGTCAACCTGTGAACCTTCTGGTGCCGGATTAATAGAAAACGTAGACAAGAGCCAACGAAGAGAGGTGCTTTTCGTGACGCATTCGTTTAGTAAGCGCGAAAACGTTAAAGAGATTTTCTGCAAATTGCACTAGGTTACACAGAGGGTTATTGCTAAAATTTGCAGAAAAACCGAGCAACATATTACTTGCTTTGACATACGTCTCGTGAGGCGAGAACATCACAGGAATGAACAGCTCGTACGGAGCCTTACTGAAAGTCATTCATCCCACTAACTACTTGGCGATGGTCCCTGAGTGAGGACATTATAATGCTATGTCCACAAGTAGACTTAGGCACACCGTGTGGTCTGCAGATATACGAGGTGTCACCCAAAAGTTCACGGAATTTAAATTTTGAGCACAAATTTTTGCAAGTACACTGAAATGCCACTTAATGTCTCGTCATTCTTGAATCAATGTGGTAAGGGCTAGTGAATATTTCGCTGAGTTGTTGCTGTCAAACCAGCCCATGGGAGCACACCAGCTGAGACTTTGCCTTCAGTTACTTGTACCTTTGGTAATCGGGTAATGCACGGCTGCTCTTTAAAAGCATTGCTCGATAATGTCGTAGGGTCGCGCCGCACATGTCTGCTTTCATGTCGGGCAGCTAACTCGCTACAAATAAAAAGCTGCGGCTGTGGTCTGCAGTCATATAGTCTATGTATTGGCTAGACTTGCGAATTAATAAACAAACAGAAATATTAAATGTAATGTAAATGGATAATTAATAAAAAGGATTCCATTGTAATTGATGCAGGCATCAGAGAACTCTGCTGAGTAATGTTTATTCAAGAAAGTAAATCTCAAATATTCGAAAATGGTCCTACAGTAGGAATGCTGTCTGCGATAGGGAATAAGGTTTTTCTATTCAACCTCATACTGCATTGATGCTATGGAGAAGTATTTTAATAATTACAGCCACTAGTGAATCCTATTCGTGGCGCTCTCATATCTCGAAACAAGTCACCTTTTCCGAACCGATCTGTTACTGTAAAAATTCCAACGTGGTTTTAGATAGAGCCCATACATCTTGTAACCGCGCCTCATACTCCACCCTGCCATCCCTGCAGCTTTGCGCATATGATCGTTCCAATTTAAGTCGGAACTGAGCAGAAGTCGGGGAGAGCTATATTTAACACATTCTGCAACCCGAGTAGAAACAGGCTAAGCTGAGTTAGTGCGGCAGGACCGTGTTTTAACCATTAGGTGGAAATGGGAACGTGTTGTCGCAGCTCTGCCAACGGTGTACGATGTGTAAGATCAGCACCAAATGAAGCCTGCTCCTGCAACACGAGGTGGTATAAAAGTCAGTATGAACAGCTGCAGTGGTGTTTCTTATAGTGAAAATTAGGAAGTCTCAGCGTCATACAGATACTGCAGTCTGAAGCAGATCCACGTCCCTCAGGGTCCATTTACGTCTATCACCCCAACATTCTGTCATTATTATTCTGTGACATCTAACAGAGAAAAATTACGAATTATAAAAGCTCCGCTAACTTCATCCGATAGAGTACACGATAAGATTTTTGCTGCATCCCTCTCTTTTGATACATCAAAAATAAATACCATATGTGTGCTGGCATCGAGCATATGCTGCGATCCTATTAAATATACAGGTATTGATCCATTGCACAGACCAGTGCAAAGTGTCAACGCCTGTACTGTAGGAGGAGGAAGACCATATATCACAGACTATTAGTCACACGAGAGGCTCTCAGTGGACCTGTGACGTTGTTTGAAACATTGTTTCTTTGTGCTGTAACATGCTTTGAACATTGCCATACACTTTGCTTCTTCCGCCACGTCTTCGAGGTCTGTGTCAGATTCTAAACTGACAGTAACACATTGCGATCCATTGCCTCTCTGTAAATCGTGTTATTGCTACTGCCCCCACAACGCACACACGCACACACACACACACACACACACACACACACACACACACACATTGAATGACTGAAATAAAAGACAGTCACAACATAAGGAAACTAGAAGAGTTTTGCGGCGTTGTGGAGCGTTGCCAAACTGCTGTCTGAAGGTGATTAACGGCCTCTACATTTAAGCTCTTTTGTTACAGTGATGGAACAGCTGATGGCTCTGTGTTCCGTTTCGATCGATTCCTCATACTGCAGTAATATACGCGATCATTCTTTCGGTGCTAGCCATCTGCAGGTGTTACCCCTCCACCAAGACTCGTTCTCCATCTCAAACAAGCGATGGCAGTCAGTCAGTATGTGGTAATCAACTGTGTACCAATGGACAGATGGGGTGCAAAAGACACCATCGATATACTGTAATTATAAGCATCACAGTTTATGGTGCGAACAATTTTAGCAATTTTATCGTAATTTCAACACCGACCAGTGACACAGCAGTATACTTCCAGATTCTGTTTCATCGCTAAACCGTCGCTCCTGTACTTTGCGAGTACCACTACGAATGTAGATTGATGACTATTCATTGTTAATTCCTGATCATATACATGAAAGTATACCAGACAGCGATCTACAGATTTCTAAAACTTCGAGCGTATCTCGTAATTTGCGATCTTTCTCTATGTGGAGGGAAGTCACAGGGCATTTTCGCATTCTTAGGATAAAGTTAGGGACTGAAAGGTCTTCTTGCGTTGTCTTCGACCAACCCACCCTGCAGCACTGTTACCAATTTCATCTGAAACTGACCAGAAGTAGACCACTACCTTCTGCGTCTCGTGAAGGAACACAGCGTGCCGAGTCCGTGTCTGCTGTTCTGCACCCATCCAAGTCCACAAGATGGACTGCCTGCTAAGCACGAGACCATGAATTCGAATAGCGGGCCCGCAGACATTTTAACTCAGTGCCACTGACTGCGCATACAGTCCCAGTGCACATGACCTCATGAGTTCGTTCTTCCCCTTACAGCTTCAATTCACATGTGATAAACAGCTGCGTTTTCCGCATGGTGTCGGTACTTTTGAATGTGTCCAAAGGAAAAGACACTACGCGTACATATAATCATGAAATTTAATGTGCTTGCTGTAAAATGAATATTAGAAAAGTGTAATTATTTTATCTATGAAAAATTGTGATCGTCAATCACTTAGTTTTCTGTTTACCTGGAAGCCGTTAAATGCGAGACTCGCACACTGAAATAGCTCATGTAACGGATAAGTATAGTAGCTGATGCTCTTTCGTGAATAGCACAAGGACTGTCAAATCATCATTAAATATTTGAGCAGTCATCCAATTTTAAATTATTGTTAATAAAAGACTCACCATTTAGGCGCACTATTTTGTTATGTATAGGAATATGTCTCCGTTGGAAGATGAAGATCCTGCGTGGAATTCTACAAACTAGTTATTGAGGCAGAATAACAATGAACATATTTCGTGAAAGTTTAAAGGGTATTCTGATGTACTGTTTCATAGAAGTTAGCTAACTCGCACATGTGTATTCCATCACAGTGTTCGATAAATTTTATTTGCTTCACCCATTGTGCATGGTCACATTTTGGTATCGAAAAACGAGCTGGTAAAATATTGAGACACTGCTACTTACTTAAACTCAAAAGAAGAGTGGAACAAGGTTACGAACGAGTATCCTGTGTTAAAAAGTGAAACCAGTGAACCTGTGCAGTCGAACAGATTTACACCTTGTCATACCTACTAAACCTCTGCAACTACTATCCTGTGATGCTACCAGATCCCTCCATATAGCTACGGGTGGAGTACGATACTTGGTATGGAGTACGATACTTGGTAGCTGTGTATGATTTGTTCACTAAATACCTCATGTTTCATCTGATCAAAACGATACTTATTCCCGCCACTAGAAGGCTCGTGCAAAAATACTTTCCACAAACAGGAAGACCGAATGTCATTCTATCCAATAATGCCTCCTATTTCATGGGGCACGAATTGAAAGAATTGCTCAGAGAACAAAAATAAAACAAATCCTAATATCCAGGTTCCACCCTGAGTCTAGCCCAGTCTAATGCATTTTCTCCTCAATTTTAACCGGTTCGTTATATCCTAAGCTTTTAAACAACAATCTAAATGGATCGACTATGAACCAGTTTCTAAACACGTTTAATCATCTGCCTCAGTCTTCGACAAAGAATATGCTAGCCGAAGTAATGTTGAAGGAAACTGAGTAAAATGGACGGGATAACCCACTCCCGAAAATAACCGGAATCATTTGTGACGAAGAAAAACACCTGGAAAAAGTTTCAGAGGCTCTTCAGTGTAATGCGAACTGCGAAAAGTTAATTAAGATAAAAACTTGGGAAAAACACTTCAGTATCACATCGGAGAAGGAGGGTTTGTTGAAAGCTCACCCGAAAATATCTTTGTTAAAGAAACAAAACAAAAAAAGGCCAATGGTATATTGCAGTCTATACAATATATTAGATATTCCTCATGAAGGAAGCTACTTACTTGTCTATCCGGAAACTAAGCGTATAAAAGGAATCTACCCTCACAAGTATATTAAGAAACGTTTTGAATAAGAGTTTCTCTGTTTTTCTTCTCTCAGAAGATTATTAAGACATGTTTAGAATAAGAATTTGTCTGTGGTCTTTTTTTATTTTTAAGTATGAGCTATTGAAAGTACTTGGAGTTGACAATGGTAATATGACTGAAGCTACTCCTATCCTGATTGCTATACTATCAGCTGAGCGACTCGCATTCTGGGGAGGGAGGGGGGGCGGTTCACTGCCCACCAATACCCTACAAGAAAATGGTCCCGTCAAGTCTCAGTTTTTCAACCTGCAGGTACAGGCCCAGCAGGTTCGCACAACTGTATCATCAGCTACAGCAGCTATCCTTACACTTTGATTCTGTTGTGGCTACAAACTAGTTGTACTACAAGTGGGTTGGGGGTTATTGCAATTGTCATTCAGCTGATCACGCATGGGTAAGATGACCAGGAATCGCTAATACTGTACAGTCATCTACCCAAATCACAGAACATGGAGTTCCCCATGGCTCAGTGTTGGGACCCTTATTATTCTTACTTTATGTAAATGATCTCTCCTTAAATTTACACAATAACAGAACCTTCCTCTTTGCTGATGATACCACAATTATGATATCTGACTCAAATGAACATCTTCAAGATGCAATAATCAGAAGCACAGCACAACTAAACTCATGACTTAATTCAAACAGACTACTCATAAATATAAAAAAGGCAGCTGGTATTACTTTCCACACAGTCCAAAATAAAAACCCACCAGTAACAAATATATCACTGAGTGATGATAAAATCAACTATGTGAAGGAAACCAAATTTTTGGCGGTTGCCATTGCTGACACACTTACATGGAAAAGTCATATTGATATAACCTGCACCAAATTGAGTAAAGTATGTTTCATGATCAGATAAATAAGGAATATTGTGAATACCAGCACTCTCAAATCAATGTACAATGCTCTTTTCCACTCTATACTAAGCTACAGAATTATTTTTTAGGGCCAAAGTGCAGAAGCAGTGAGGCTGTTCAAGCCCAAAAAAAGGCAGTTAGAATAATATTATTCAGACAGCAGAAAGAATCCTGAAAACCACTGTTCCAGAATCCGAACATATTAACCCTCCCATGTCAGTCCATACTGGACCCACTATGTTTCACCAAGAAAAATATTAGCAACTTAGATATCAACACAAACTGCCACCAACACTATACAAGGTCAAAGAACTCTCTACGAGTAATTCTTCATTCAACAAAACTATACAGTCAAGGTGTCAAATATATGGGAATAAAACTCTACAATCATCTCCCAATAGCAGTGAAGAACATTACACAAGTGAAGGATTTTAAAGCAAAACTACAGTCACTTCTAATTAAACACTGCCTCTACAGCATACAGGAATTCCTTGGAAACAACCTGCTATAAGGAACTGGTACAAGAAACAGCTATAATGAACTGCTCAACAAAAACATCAGATAATGGATCCCAAACTATTGACCTTACATAACATAACTAAATGTAAGTTTTATTGGTGTAAATGCTAAATTCTGGTACAGAATTAATATAAGACCTAAGTACATTACGCATGTGATGTAAATATGTAATCATAGAAATTTACCACTTCTTATAAATGAAAGGAATGGGGGAAAGAAATACAGTAGAAGGAGAATGGGTTGCTCTGAGGGATGAAGTAATGAAGGCAGGAGAGGATCAAATAGGTAAAAAGACGAGGGCCAGTAGAAATCCTTGGGTAACAGAAGAAAAATTGAATTTAATTGATGAAAGGAGAAAATATAAAAATGCAGTAATGAAGCAGGCAAAAAGGAATACAAACGTCTCAAAAATGAGATCGACAGGAAACGCAAAATGGCTAAGCAGGGATGGCTAGAGGACAAATGTAAGGATGTAGAGGCTTATCTCACTAGGGGTAAGATAGATACTGCCTACAGGAAAATTAAAGAGACCTTTGGAGAAAAGAGAGCCGCTTTTATGAATATCAAGAGCTCAGATGGAAACCCAGTTCTAAGCATAGGAGGGAAAGCAGAAAGGTGGAAGGAGTATATAGAGGGTCTATACAAGGGCGATGTACTTGAGGACAATATTATGGAAATGGAAGAGGATGTAGATGAAGATGAAATGGGAGACACGATACTGCGTGAAGAGTTTGACAGAGCACTGAAAGACCTGAGTCGAAACAAGGCCCCGGGAGTAGACAACATTCCATTGGAACTGCTGACGGCCTTGGGAGAGCCAGTCCTGACAAAACTCTACCATCTGGTGGGCAAGATGTATGAGACAGGCGAAATACCCTCAGACATCAAGAAGAATATAATAATTCCAATCCCAAAGAAAGCAGTTCTTGACAGATGTGAAAGTTACCGAACTATAAGTTTAATAAGTAACAGCTGCAAAATACTAATGCGAATTCTTTACAGGCGAATGGAAAAACTGGGAGAAGCCGACCTCGGGGAAGATCAGTTTGGATTCCGCAGAAATGTTGGAATGCGTGAGGCAATACTGACCCTACGACTTATCTTAGAAAATAGATTAAGGAAAGGCAAACCTACATTTCTAGCATTTGTAGACTTAGAGAAAGCTTTTGACAATGTTGACTGGAATACTCTCTTTCAAATTCTAAAGGTGGCAGGGGTAAAATACAGGGAGCGGAAGGCTATTTACAATTTGTACAGAAGCCAGATGGCAGTTATAAGAGTTGAGGGACATGAAAGGGAAGCAGCGGTTGGGAAGGGAGTGAGACAGGGTTGTAGCCTGTCCCCGATGTTATTCAATCTGTATATTGAGCAAGCAGTAAAGGAAACAAAAGAAAAATTCGGAGCAGGTATTACAGTTCATGGAGAAGAAATAAAAACATTGAGGTTCGCCGATGGCATTGTAATCCTGTCAGAGACAGCAAAGGACTTGGAAGAGCAGTTGAACTGAATGGACAGTGCCTTGAAAGGAGTATATAAGATGAACATCAACAAAGGCAAAACGAGGATAATGGAATGTAGTCGAATTAAGTCGGGTGATGCTGAGGGAATTAGATTAGGAAATGAGACACTTAAAGTTGTAAAGGAGTTTTGCTATTTGGGGAGCAAAATAACTGATGATGGTCGAAGTAGAGAGGATATAAAATGTAGACTGGCAATGGCAAGGAAAGCGTTTCTGAAAAAGAGAAATTTGTTAACATCGAGTATAGATTTAAGTGTCAGGAAGTCATTTCTGAAAGTATTTGTATGGAGTGTAGCCATGTATGGAAGTGAAACATGGACGATAAATAGTTTGGACAAGAAGTGAATAGAAGCTTTCGAAATGTGGTGTTACAGAAGAATGCTGAAGATTAGATGGGTAGATCACATAACTAATGAGGAGGTATTGAATAGAATTGGGGTGGAGAGGAGTTTGTCGCACAACTCGACAAGAAGAAGGGACCGGTTGGTAGGACATGTTCTGAGGTATCAAGGGATCACAAATTTAGCATTGGAGGGCAGCGTGGAGGGTAAAAATCGTAGAGGGAGACCAAGAGATGAATACACTAAGCAGATTCAGAAGAATGTAGGTTGCAGTAAGTACTGGGAGATGAAGAAGCTTGCATAGGATAGAGTAGCATGGAGAGCTGCATCAAATCAGTCTCAGGACTGAAGACAATAACAACAACGTAAATGCCTAATATGTATCAAATGACCTGTCCTATATCATGATGTACATTTCTGTACTATGTATGATTCAGAGGATCAAAATAAATAAATAAATAACCAAATAAAATCTGCTTAGAGACTGGCCCAGCTGCTTGATGCCAAGGACCTGAATTTTGATTATATCATTGACTTCCCACACTCCTACTGTTGTTGGGTTATTAGGACTGAAATTTTCATTACACTTTCCTTTCCTATTTAAATTTTGTTTATTACAATTATTAGTATTATTATTATAAGGTCTGTAGCTTTGTTTCACATGAATATGTGATCCCTGAGAACGCCTAAAATTTCCATTACCATTTCTGCTGCAGCCGTGATTGCTGCTGTTATTTCTGTTATCATTATTATTATATTTCTTACGGCTATAGCTATTATTATTTGTTCCCACTGAATTATGTGTCGAAGGGTTATTGCCACTAAGCTGTTTAATGTCTTCCTGAGATACATGTAACAAATCAGTAACTAACGTAAAGTGATCCAGATCTGTGTTAGGTATGTAAATTAGTTTTTCTCTGATGTGGGTAGTTTCGCACTAAGAATTCGTTATACTTCTCTATGCGATATTGGTTCTTTCCAGTACCTAGTCTTATCGATATAACGTTCAAAGTATTTTCTTAAAATGCTCTTATTTTTGAACTATAATATTCAGGGCTATATGCTTCTGTATGTAGGCGTCCTTGTTTACGGGAGGGGGGGGGGGAGACTAAAATTTCAAATAAACATTTCTTCAAAATCTTCATATGTTCTAAATGTCTCAGCAGCTTCATCAGCCTGTAAATCAGCGTGTCAAGTGATATGAGAGACAATAACTTGTATTTTATTCTGTTCTGTCCATGATCTTGGAAAAACATTCCGAAAACTTTTTTTAAAGTACCATTGGATGTAGTACATCTCTCTCTGACGAATAGGTTTCGATCTGACGGCTTTTACTAATGCTCCGTTGAGTATTAGTGATAATAAGGAAAGGATAGCACCCCTTACATAGTCTACTCAGTTAGAATACACACTGAAGTGCGTTGATTCATAATCATATTTGATTTATTTCTTTGATGTGGGGTTGTAGTTATTGTCTATTTCTAGTATCCTTGGTAAAGTATTCCATTAAGTTCTAGCTTTGACAGGGAATTCACTTTCAAGTTGACACATCCTATTATTCACTTCGAATTGCCATTTCGGAATCTCAGAAATTACCTTGTCCTTTATTTACTGAAACTCAGCTTTAAAATTTTCCACCATTTTACCACTTTAAAACACAAGTCCTTGTTTTCTCGCTGGATTGCCGAAGTAATTTCGGAATTAACTTGCCCATTACTGTCTGTAGCTATAACTTCAATTCAGTTAGAGATATCGTCCTCCAATATTTTCAGTTGCATGACCAAATAATCGTCTCTGTAATTTTTATTATCTAATTCTATGCCTTTAATTCCAGTGGCAAGATTATCTATAGTCGCTTCAAACGTATATTGCGCGGTTTTAAGGACGTGGACCTCGTTTTTTAATCTGGTCGACTTATTCGGGAAAACCTTCATGTTTGTTACCTACGTTGGTCAATTTTGATCGAATCTGTTCTAAATCATTGAAGATTTTCTTATCTCATTCCACCTGTTTCCGATCTCACTCTCAATCCCTTTCCCCTAATTTCATTAAAAATGCTGTGAAAGGACCCATGGCTTTGCTCCGAATCGGAACATTTTCCACTCGCTTTCGACAATACTCTCTGGAAAATTTGACAAATTACAGCCACATTCTACTTCGTTTTGATCTACTGTAGTCGTAGCCCATGTAAATTTTTTTCGTGATCCCTAATCCAATAATGTTTTCAGATTCTATTTTGCCTTTCCGTGTTATTTTAGCCATTTCTCTCAAACAAAAAATTAATGTCAGTCCTAGAGCTTAATACAATTAGCCAAAACGATAAAATTAGACATCGATTTCAGCTAAAACTTGATAAAACTATATTCGTGAAGTTTATCACGCAAAAAAAGAAAATCAACTTTTATCTAATGGAGTAACAAAACTAAAATTCG
Organism: Schistocerca piceifrons; assembly: GCF_021461385.2. Taxonomy (NCBI): domain Eukaryota; kingdom Metazoa; phylum Arthropoda; class Insecta; order Orthoptera; family Acrididae; genus Schistocerca; species Schistocerca piceifrons. The sequence goes on from NC_060145.1 coordinate 456,735,471, forward strand.
AATGTCATGCCTTTTTTTCCTCATCAAACATTGATTCACTCACGTTAAAGAATAATAATTCTATTTCTTTACATGTAAGGCAAAATGCCGTAAATACCAACGCCCTTTCCTTTATACCGCGTGGCAACATCGGCGTTGATAATCAATTTTAATAAATCGATTTGAGTCCCCACTGTTTTCTTTTAGGTTTTTTGGGACTTGGTCGTGCGAGATTAGTTAATTAATCAGGAAACATGAAAAAAAAACACAAATTCCATTACTCACACACATAAGATTCTCGCAATGTCCAATTATGTACAACAATTAATTACATTACTTCCCTAGTTATTTCACTGTCCATAAATAATGAAATGCCCACAATAACTACCACTTGTCCTTTTCGGGCTCCACGGTGGACAGTGCCATTTGTACTGCCTCCTTCTCTTCGGCTTCGTCTGCGCTGTTGACGCCGATTCTTTCTGACTGATTGTTTTCTGGTTTGCGATAGTCATTAGGTAAAAAGGAGATTAGTACAAGAAGGAACAATATTCTCTCCAAATAAAGATATAGATGAAAGACAAAACTCACTATCTGCGTGACTTTACGATGTAACACACGCAGGACAGTTCTGCAGACAGAACTCGTACCAACATCTAATTCTATGTTTGAATGCTGTCTCTTGTAGGTTATATATTTTGCCTTCAATGGTAATTTTTCTATAAGTGAACACTTCGTGTCTTTTCACATTTAAATGAAAATTACATAATCAGTAGTTTTATCTCGATAATTGCCGACATCGCAAACGAAATCCAAAGTTGTCAATTATTCCTCGCCGAAGCAATTAACTCTGACAACTGAAAAATACTTCATTGTGAGTTCTTTCGAATACTTTTCGTCCCGCAGTATTAAAACAATTCATGTCCACCCGCTTAACTGAGTGGTAAGTGCTTACCTACCATGCAGTGGGTCCTGGTTCGATTCCCTGCCGGGTTCGAGATTTTCCCCGCTCGGGGAGTGGGTGTTGTGCTGTCCTCATCACCATTTCATCCTCATCACCGGCGCTCAAGTCGCCCGATGTGGCGTCGACTGAAATAAGACTCGCACTCGGCGTCCCGGTCAACAATGCCACTCTCATTTCATTTTAACACAATTCATAGTGAACCACATGTAAACGAATGTGCTCCGTTTATCTAACTAGATTTATCTCAACTATCAGTGGATTAAAGAGTTCTTTCCTCTTTTGGTATACTTTGTTACTATATTTGAAATAGCTGTTGAATCTTTGCCGTTCACGCCCTACGGTAAAGTTTCCCCAAACTACTTGAAGGAAAGTAACTTGATTTCAGAACAGTTGTATTTTCGTTTCTTCTAACACAGACGAGCCGCCAAAACCACCAGATACAAAACACAAGACACAAGGCACCAGAGACCAGGAACAAGAAGCAAGAAGATCTGAAACAGTGCCTTACATCAGTACATACACTAAAAAAGGAGACACGCAACTAACAGTTTCACGTTCTCTAGACGTTGTTAACCTTAGTTTTTAGAGTCTTATTATTTCAATCTTAATTTTATGAAGACTAATAAAAATTGGTCTTTTGACATATGCGAATTATTCAGGATCGTAATTGCTATTTTTCACCGAAATAAAGGAATGGCTGTATGTTCCACAACAAATTCCGTATTTTTTCAACCGGAACGGGCCGTGAAAAAAAGTATTGCATCACTTATTGAACGCCCCTATAACTTGAATGCAAATAAAACGAATGTGAAACATTTCCTCTTGGGGCACCACTTTTAAGGATAATAGAAATACGATAATTTACTTGTCGTTCTGATGGGTGATGCATTCTTTCATGACGCAAAAGTACCTGATACACTGCTGGTAAAACAGCGGTACTTTCTTCTTGCTGTCATTGGCCTTGCATTATTTTATGGTGCAGCAACAGTCAATGCCTGTTCTCGCTTATCGTTGTTGTGGCCAATTATTGTTGAATACATGTAGAGAAGAAATTACAGAGTGTGGGTTACGATTAGTGTACTTTCCAGTCCATGCAAAATGTGCCTTAGAGGATTTAGCCGAGAATGGGAAGCAGAGTGGGCGAAAGGTATGCAATACCCATATATTTTACTAATTCTACAATTGTGATGCAGCCTTCCAAAACTATAGTCAAATTAAACGATTATGGTAACAAACACTAATTTCGACTACAATATATACTATTGTATAATAGACTGGCTTCCTGACAGTTCAAAAGATGCCAGTAGGTTCGAGGAAATCTATGAGCCCACTCCAAGACGGATCTGATGAAGCATGCAACCGGGAAATCTGATGTCTCAAAAATGAAAAATCGATATCCTCAAAGAGATTAAATAATTTTCTACAAGTTGACAACGAAGCCCAATGAGAAACAGCTATTAGTAATTGTTCATGTAACAATTCTCCCATCAATAGAAATCATTCATCATATACTTCGAAGTCTTAATGCAGCGTGACAATTATTAAACAATATGAAGAAAAAACGTAATTTAGTTACAAACTACGGCGTTTACACACTTTATTCAACATGTAAACGTCACTACAGACAGTCAGATCTAGGCTATGACATGTTCGATGTGCCTGTCACCATTGACGATGATGCGGCGCAGACGAATAGGGAAATTCTGCATGACCCGCTGAAGTGTCGGAACATGGACGCTGTCGATGACCTCCTGAATGGCTGTTTTCAGCTCAGCAAAGGTTTGGGGTTTATTGTTGTGCACCTTGTCTTTAATATAGCCCCACAAAAAGGAGCCGCATGTGTTCAGATCCGGAGAATATGGCCTCTGGGTACCCCAGAGCCAGAATGCGGTCCTCAAAGTGCTCCTCCAAGATAGGGCAGTCTCCTGCCTCGACGGGGTCGAGCTCCGTCTTGCACGAAGCACGTCTTGTTGAAATCATGGTCACTTCGGATAATGGGGATGACATCATCTTCCAAAACCTTCATGTACCGTTCGGTAGCCCCCGCGCCATCAAGGAGCATCGCAACGATTATTCCGTGACTGGACATTGCACACTACACAGTCTTCCGTTGAGGGTGAAGAAACTCCTCGATCGCGAAATGCGGATTTTCAGTCCTCTAAATGCGCCAATTTTGCTTACAGACGAACCCATCCAAATTAAAGTGAGCTTCGTCGCTAAGCCAAACCATGCATGCGCATACTACTTCCCATCATGTCCCGCGGGCAACCGTGCAGTTTGAACGTCCTAATGCAAACCGCTCAGAAGTTATGACGATTTTATTTCATATAGTTCAATGATTGTCATCCTGTAAATAAGATGACTGATGACTAGAGAAAACGCTGCATGAATTCACAGAACCAAATACTGTGCTCACATTAAACGTGTTGATGCTTTATTGTACGACATTGCTGATGAGAGCATCGATGTGGAGGACACAAAGTATCTTTGTATTTGATATATTACAGGAATGTAAAAGAGATAGAAACTGTGGAGTTTCTTGGGTTATAGGAGGTTGAGAAAGCAATAGCAGTGATTTTGTATGAAATACTTAAGTTCTGCTCTGTTCAAAAGAGATAATGATAAAATACAACTAACTCAGTGCATTTGCTGTTCAACTGACAATGCTGCATCACAGGCTTCTGAAATGCAAACCTAGATTTCATGTGCACGGAAATTTACAATTGGTTTCATTTCAGCCCATTACAGAAACTAGAATACCATATGTTATTTAAAATTCTCAGTAACAACGAGATATCATTTCACAGTTGTCTACAGCAACTGGGTGGATTTATTAGGGAATGCTATTCGGTATTCCAGATCCCGAAAGCTTTATGGCGTAAGACCGATCGGAGATCAGTTCACGGTGTGGCGACCGCCAGAATCAGTTTATCGGTAGCCTGTTTCGACAGCCTGTCAGCAAGTTCGTTTTCCGAGATTCCGATATGTCATGGGGCCGAGAGGTCTCTGGACGTCGACTGTGTCTGAGGGCATAAACGGACTTCTGGTGACTCATTACCAAAGGATGGCGAGGAAAGCTCTGTCTGAGAGCTTGTAGGCTGCTTTTGGAGTCACTACAAGTGAGGAACGACTCACCTGCGCAAGAGTGGATAAGCTCAAGAGAGCGAGAAATAGCTACCAAGAATGAGATTTTCACTCTGCAGCGGAGTGTGCGCTATTATGAAACTTCCTGGCAGATTAAAACTGTGTGCCCGACCGAGACTCGAACTCGGGACCTTTGGCTTTCGCGGGCAAGTGCTCTACCAACTGAGCTACCGAAGCACGACTCACGCCCGGTACTCACAGCTTTACTTCTGCCAGTACCTCGTCTCCTACCTTCCAAAATTTACAGAAGCTCTCCTGCGAACCTTGCAGAACTAGCACTCCTGAAAGAAATGATATTGCGGAGACGAGGTACTGGCAGAAGTAAAGCTGTGAGTACCGGCCGTGAGTCGTGCTTCGGTAGCTCAGTTGGTAGAGCACTTGCCCGCGAAAAGCAAAGGTCCCGAGTTCGAGTCTCGGTCGGGCACACAGTTTTAATCTGCCAGGAAGTTTCATATCAGCGCACACTCCGCTGCAGAGTGAAAATCTCATTCTGGAAACATCCCCCAGGCTGTGGCTAAGCCATGTCTCCGCAATATCCTTTCTTTCAGGAGTGCTAGTTCTGCAAGGTTCGCAGGAGAGCGTCTGTAAAGTTTGGAAGGTAGGAGACGAGGTACTGGCAGAAGTAAAGCTGTGAGTACCGGGCGTGAGTCGTGCTTCGGTAGCTCAGTTGGTAGAGCACTTGCCCGCGAAAGGCAAAGGTCCCGAGTTCGAGTCTCGGTCGGGCACACAGTTTTAATCTGCCAGGAAGTTTCAATAGCTACCAACTCTGCAGTGAAAATACTGTAGCCATCCGGCAAGGAGCACTCTCAATATGTCCAGCGGAGTTTAAGTGAAACCAACGTGACCACCTACCGTCAAGACATCAGTGCAGACTATTTCTGAGCCCTGGAACTCGCCGAGAACAGAGAAAAGCTGTCAGCGGAGAGCCTCAGTAAGAACTCAGTCCTTTGGGCCTTGTGATAGGTCGAGACGAAGCTGTGACTGAGATATGGACCCTGGAGGTGTACGTGAGTGGGCCCAGAGGAAAGATGGTAGAGGGAAAATCTCGAGTTCAGAAACAAGGGATCGAATGTGGACTGCTATCATGCCTCCTGACCTGGGACGCCATTGTGGGAGATGGATTACCCTGGTTGGGAAGAGGAGGTGGTAATTCGGATGCTCAGGTGAACTATGTGATGCGTCAGCACAGCATGGAATTCACCTTTTACACGACGACAAAAGCTCAGCACAATAGGCTGTGGGGTGGTAGGTCTGGACCAAGTGACAAATCAGGCAATTACCATCGACAGTTTCACTGAACATTTATTTGGCACATTTAAACAAGACAAATAACAAATAAAACCGTCAACATATTTTTAGAATTTAGCATTTCGGTGAGAGAAAGTTACTTCAAAATTTAAACATTCATAAACCACGGCACTTATGGTCTATTACACATTTAGTGAAAAGAGTTAAAAATTATTTACTCAAAAACTATGATCAGTCTGAAGAACAATAAATCAGAATTAATTACCATATCCACATACTGTCATTGAAGGAATTCTTCTACTTTAATTAACAGTATTAGTTTCAAACTATTTCAACACACAATAACAACTGGCCTCTCAGTAACTTGTAAGAATTTATGAAACTACTCATTTAGAATTAGACACGTGTCTGTCAAACACGCTATCACTTCAGATGGAAATGTAACAATAATGTTACAGCAGTTCACAGCAAAATATATCCAGGGAAAATTTTATCCATGTATATCTATAGCAATTGGCCAGCTGAACTCCATTGTATGATATAAATACAATAACCAGGTGGCACTTAGACAAGGACCAGCCAAACTGTTTTCAGTGGGGGTTAACACTGACAGTAACAATCTACAAACAGAATGTATCAGCACTCCAGGCCCTAGTAACTGTTAATCATCACATCACATACAGGTCTCACTAGAACCTTGCGTACTAAGCAAGTTGAAATTAATACATTCGAGGACAGAGTCAGTAGGAGTAGCAATGGGCGGCGAAGAAAATGAAGTCAACAGCACCGAACCCAGTGGCCGATTCCGGCGACAATTTACAGCACAAGCAAGGCCCTTACCCTCTTCCTTGTTCGACGAAGCCAGCCGCCGCAGATCCTGGAGCCAGGAGAGATATACCAAGCGAAATGCACCAGTGGCTTCCCAGTAACGTGACTGCTTCCACGCCGGCGATATTTCCTACGGCGCCGTCACCCGGGCAAACAGCACTTTTTAGACGTGCTCTTCCTGCTGCCTCGCACGGCACCTGTACAGTCCGCCAGACTTGGCCAACGACGTTACTGCTAGGCGTCCCAAAGACAAATTCCGCGCTACTTGCTAGAGTTCACCGCCCGCTCCCCGATCGGCCCGGTAGGTGGCGCCACGGCGCGCTCTGCGCACACCACCGGAAAGGTGACCCACACCGGCGACGGGAATATCGCTGGTCGAGCTACACGGCTCACTATGGACATGTCTGGCAATAATTAGCAAGCAGTTGTTGGTGCCCAATCCGAGCCTCCATGAGTAGGCATCTCAGAGGGCTAGTCCAGGAAGCCAAACACCGCAGTGAAGGCCGGGGGTCGACATTGCTGCAGCCAAGTTTCCTGGAAGCACGAGAAGTGCTTAAGAGCTGTCGTAATGCAGCCAGGCGGTGGAAAAAACCGCTGCAACTCCACTGAGGGATTGAGCTTTCAGTGTACTGTAAGGGCACTAAGGGACCGATTAGGCAGTTTCTGTACAGGATCACCTGCCGCCAATGGCTCAGTGCCATTGGTTCCATGTGTCCATTGGTTTTGAGGCTCTGGGGAGATGCAGGTCCTTGGTGGACACTAGGATGTCCAACTCATCCCAAGAAATGGAGCCTGCCAGAAGTGAAGGTGTGAGGGTCACTGTGATCTCTTTCTTCTTTGTTGGCTTCTTCTTTTTCTCCTCCTTCTTCTCCTTAGGTTTTGGTGGCTGGGACGATTTCTCTGAGTTGGTCTCGCGAACCGAGCAACTTGTGGCTCCTTCAGCCACAAACATTATTACTTCCGAAGTGGGTGGGAAGGGAGCAACGAGAGAAGGAGGGCCCATAACCATCGCCTACTTTAAATGGCATAGCTGATGGCGATGCTGATTTTATAAAGGGTGATGTCGTCGTAGCCGTAGCATATCATGGCAACATGCATACAGGGTTAAGACTGTCGTACATCTCTTTGGGCTCTATATAGTTCAAATTGTGCAGGGTCTTATATTGCATTATCTTCCTCTCTTTCTGATAAACGGCGCAGTCCGGTGAACGGGTGGAATGGAGCTCTCTGCAGTTGACACAAATAGGAGGAGGGGTGCAAGGAATGGTTATGTATGAAGGATGTCTACATTCCCAGTATGTGGGGCTGACATTTCATAAACAGAGCATGAGCCCATATTTCTAGCATCTGAAATACCGGTTGGGTGGGGAGTGGGGGTGGGGGGGTTCAAATGGTTCATATGGCTCTCAGCACTATGGGACTTACCATCTGAGTTCATCAGTCCCCTAGACTTAGAATTACTTAAACCTAACTAACCTAAGGACATCACACACATCCATGCCAGAGGCAGGATTCGAACCTGCGACCTTAGCAGCCTCGTGGTTCCAGACTAAAGCGCCTATAACCGTTCGGCCGCCGCCGCTGGCTGGGGCGGGGGGGGGGGGGGGGGGGGAGGGGGGGACATAGTGGTTTAATATTACACCAGTATACCATCATCTTTTCAGGCGACATATCACCCTCAAAGGCCAAGATGACGGCACTGGTAGAGATGTGTGGTCCTTGGGCCCCCTATACACTCACCTTACAAAATGGACACCTCCTGTTGTTCGGTATGTGAGCAGCGATCTATCCACTTTACGGTACAGTTATTCGCTCACGAGGTTTGTTGTAAAGAATCCACTCTACTTCAGTGGGAAGTTTGCAATACAACAAGAATAATATGACATGGATTACGCCACGTTAAGGTTGTCTGTAGCACAAACGAGGTTCACAATGCCTGTAACCAAAATTTCTGATCGCTTACCAATTGATATAAGATGTCTGGCAGACCGGAAAGCAAAATTTTCGACTAATTTGAAAACTTTTCTCTTTGACTACTACTCTTACTCCACAGAAGATTATCTATTATTCTAATGTGTAAATGGTTACAGGTAAGAATTACTAACATTTTTGTCTTTAATTAAAGAAAAAAAACTAATAAGTGTCCAGCATGAACGTATATTTACAACAAATTGGTGATAGTATAAAATGACTGGTACGTGGAAGATGAAACTAACCAACTAACTGTTGGTGTATCACAAAGGATGGTGTGGGCTTATATAGTTTGAAAATCTCAAAATGAAATTCAAAAGTAAAATGAAGCAGATAATCAAAATAGACTTACATTTCAACAGGTTAGGCTGTCAATACTAAACAAAAAATTAAGTACACGCTTGTTAATGCAAAATCTCAATTTTACGGGGTCTAAGCGTTTGAGACCATTCCCTTACCACATTCATAGTATTGCACAATGCTGGAGCAAATTTAAGAAATTACATCTTTTTTACCCTCTAAATTGCTATGATTGGCCTCACACTGAATGACGCATCATTTGTACGATTTTAAAGTGAGACGATGTGTAAACTGCAGTGAGACTAGTGCACTGACAATACAAGATTTTGATGTAAACTATTTTATTGATGTAAACACTGTAATTTTTCGTACCCAGAACAGCTTCCGGTGAACACGAGAGAAACAAAGAACAAGAAGCAATCGGAAACATTAGTCTGTTAATATTTTGTGCTATATAAGATGGAGGCAGGGACCCACCCACTCCGGCTTCAAAACAATGTGCAGACTAAGTCTACAGCGCCAGCTCCCTTTTTTTATCTCCTTGAAAAATCGAAACTCATTAACATTGATATACATTGTGTGGGGTGGAAGAATCCACAGTGGTAAGGCCCAAATTCCTTATCTGTACGAAATATGTATGTAGATTGTCGCTGCCTACTTTTCTGATCTTCCTCACATACTCATTCAACTTCGAAGTCAGATGACAATAGCCTGAGAAGGCCTTTGTTGACAGATATAAACGAAATCTATTTATTGGCCAATGTTTCAGTCGATGTCATATTTTAATGAAAGTTAAATTTTTCACTGAAACTGCCTCATTGTATCCCAAATTCTGTGCTCCTTCCATGTATGAATTTTCATCTTCTCTCACTTCAGATCCTTCTGTCCCCCCTCCCCCCCCTCCCCCCCCCCCCCCACCCCCCCCCCCCGTTTACCATCTGTGCCTCTAACAGCCCAGTCCATAATTATCTCGCTCGTAGTATCATATTAAGTACATTTAAAGATTATAATCTTCTAATTTCTGTGTGAATGTGGTTGATATGTATTTACATTGTACTATCCAACAGGTCTCTTGTGACACCAGCCTAGCTGTTGGTTCACAGTATCTTTCACCTTCCTTTGTTTTGTACAGTCTGTTGTCTTGAATGCTAATCTACTTTTGTGGACAACTCAGAGGAAGCTGACTGTTAGCCTCATTGGTAAGTCATCCAGCTGAGCGGATGCACTGCTCCCGTTGGCACAGTGTGACCTGTTGCCTGTGTGTGGACAGTCTGTCAGCAGCAGCTGGTCTCTGGCCCCTCCTACACGCTGTCTGTCTGTCTGCGCAGTGTGGCAGCCGCAGCAGGCAGCAGTCCCACGCCCGGCCCTCTCTCGCAGCCACTCAGCGACCACAGCCGGACTCCCACTACAGCTGCACTGGACGTGGCCGCCGACAGCACTCCCACACCAGATGACGTCGCAATCTCCCCCATGCGGTGAGTTCCATCACTACACATGCATGTTTTCCAAATGCATAGTACTGCTTGTGGGTTTGTTAATCAAGTATTATGGTCAAAAACTATATCTTGATAAATCAGAGGTTACGACTTAAGGGTCAGGAAAAGTTACACCGCTGATTAATTTGGGCATTCCAGTAAGCATGAATCAAGATGACTTTATGCTTCCTTCTGTTGGTTCACGGGAGGCGTTATATTCAACTGAAGAACCAAATGATTCACTCGAGGCACTTATATGAGAAAAGAGTTATGAAAGAAAATTCTTTTCAAAAGATTAGTGAATGAATTGGTGTGCTGGATGCAGTTTCTAGATTAGATTAATCCTGGTAGAAATGGGTGTAATAGAGGTTATCAGTGCATTGCAACGCCAGAAACATTGATTTCATGTCCATAAATAATTGCGAATGTAAGTCTGTGGCTGTGTTCAAATAGAAACGACAGAGGAATAGTTACAAGAAATACAAAATCATATTTGTCTCCCAATTAACGATGTGGAATGTTGTGAGTTTGTATATTTTTATTTAAAAGCCTTTTGCAGATAGTTTCCTATGTAGTGACGGTTGAATATTTTCCCCATACTGGAATCGAATGCGTATCTCTTACTCATCACAAGCAGTATCCCTCCCCAAGAAAAATGTACTTTGCGACCCTTGGGTGACTCGTGGGCCTCAATTGCAGAGACAGCAGTACCATACAAACAACCACAACGAAGACTAACCTGTAGTTCCTCAAAGGGCCAGCAACCGTTTCAGTAGTTGCAGCTGCAACATTCTGTATGACTGACTGTACTGGTCCTGTAATATTAGTCAACACAGCCTTTCTGAGTTTGTATTGCAAACGTCTGAAAGCAAGGGGAAACTACAGCTGTAATTTTTCCCAACAGCATGCAGATCTAGTGTATGCAGGAGCTGTGTACGAAATGTAGATCCCTTAATCTGGAAGGGAGATTAGAGCATCTTTAAAGGGAAATGAATAGGTTGAAGTTTTATGTAGGGCGAACCACTGAAGTGAGGTGGTAGCAATAACTGTATCTCTGGTCAGGTCTTTACAGGGTCATCAACACCAAATAAAGTAGCCAAAATTCAGAAGTTGGGCTAATGATGAATCATAAATTAGAAATATTGCTAAGCACGTGTGAATGCGTTATCATGGAGAAGAGAGACACAAAACCAACAACCACCAAGGCAAATCAAGTTTATTTATCAATTAGCTCCTTAGATGGAGAAGAGCTTGAAGAATATATGATGAGATAAGATCAATTATTCAGGTACTTAAGGAAGAAGAAAATTTGATTGTGATGGGAGACGGGAATAAGGAAGTAGGAAAAAGAAGAGAACCCGACTGGGCGACCACGTCACGGTAAACGTTGACTATTGTGCCGCTCGGCAGAACGCAGATGACGATCAAAAAACCGGTGGGTCCCTCAGACACAAGTAGCCGAAGAATAACATCCTCGTAGTGAAAAGCCAAGTCACTACAACCTTTACCCAACTGGCTTCCTGTCAAAATTTTCTGAACATGACTAACCTGCGTGACGTCGTTAATTCCGCTGGCACTTTAATTCATGTTCCTAGGCTCGTGCTGACGTCTCATCAATGGCGACAATGAGATGCAGAAACGCGCCTCCTTCGTTGCGATATCTGTTCAGATGGGTGCCAGCCATTGCATACCGTCACTTCTGGCACTTCTGACAGTCGGTGATGCAACGTGGAACTCAGAGGGACGCAGTTTTCCTTAAAACATTTCTACTGCATTTGCCACACAGTTTGATGACAGGGACCAACGTCTGTAGATAATTCCTAGGGAGTCCACTGGTGGTCTTTGGAAACGAGAACTCCCACGATGGCTGTCTGGTCTCGAGGACTGAGTGGACAGCCGACGGTGATGATCTGTCACCAGTGGCTTCACGTAATCTTGGATGAAATTCTGATGCATTTTTACCACGGGAAACCTAGATTATCATCCACGAACATTGATCTCCTTTCGAAAACGCGCTTTAGAGCGATGAAATCGATTGTCTTCACTTCAGTACCATACAGCAACAACTCTCACAACTGGATGGCCCTCAAACACTCATTAAACATCGACAACGCCGACTCCTGACCACTCCCGTATACTACACTGGTGTCCAAAATTTAAGCAACAAACGGAAATTTCGCAAAGCTGCGTTTATTTTGTCACAAAACACTGTAAACAGATGATAGCAAATTAGAAACGATGTAAAGAATACAGAATGTAAACAAATGCCATGATGGATAAAAATGATCTTCGTTTTTCCCAACTTAACGGATTTGCGCACACACTCCGACACCTGGTTAATGTGCTCAGTTTGTGATGTGATCACCTCTGGCAGGAGGAGCCTGTCGACGATGGACTTTCTGTTAATGATGTCATCAATCGCGTGTTGAGACAATAAAGCCCATTCTTCTTGCAGACCTGCTTGCAAGTCTTGGAGAGTGGTTGGTGGATGCTGAGGTGATGTAAGCTATCTCCCTAGAGCATCCAGACATGCGCTATTGGTCTGAAACGAGATAGAGAGCACGCAACGCCGTCTGTGAAGTGTCTTTAAGAAAACATGAACCTCAGGTGCTCTATGAGGTCGAGCATTATCGTCCATCAATACAGTCTGGGTCCACGCTATCTCTTAACAACCACACATGAGGTTCCAAAATCTCGTCACAATACCTAACAACAGTTAAACCGGACTTCAGATTCCAAGATCTCGTCACGACACCTAAGAGCAGTTAAACCTTGCCGATTCACCTGTACAACTTCATGAAGAGGTTTCTGAGTGGTCAAAAAAATCCTTGCACACACCGTTAAGTATCCTGCTCGACATAGGTCTCTTTCCATAATGCTTGAGTCCCGGAATAGTGTTCCACGTTCCCTCCAAATGCAACCTTGTCGATAATCACTCTCGAGACCAAGTTGGAGCTCATTGGTCCATTTTCGTTCGTCCAGTTGGGATGTTGACGACTCTAGACGTTCTCTTCCGTGCAGGTGCATCAGAGGTACACATACAGCAGGTCTGCGACAGTGAAGGCCACCCTGCCGAAGACTTCTGTTCACAGTTTGCCTGAATACAACACGTCCAGTGCCTGCTGCGTGTTCAGATGCCTGTTGGCGTACAGCAGTAAGAGGGTACCGTCGTGCAGTTATGGCCAAATAATGTTCCTCTGCTTCTGGTATCACACGTGGTTGGCCATGCCCTGATCTTTAGGATACTGTTTTGGTCTCTATAGATTTTCGACACATCCCAGAAATAACAGAATGTGGACCACTATGTAAAACAAACCAGAAACCTCTCAGTGTAAGATGACACAATAAAATGCATATCCCAAAACACAATCAGTTATGTTAAACACAACGTACATGGTGTTCGGGAAATATGTTTAAATATGTTAACAGTAGGCTTAACGTCACGTAGACATCGATATCATTCATTATGTATCACATAGTATAGTGAAGAGCCAAAAAGCTGGTGCACCTGCCTAATATCGTGTAGAAACCCCCGCGAGCACGCAGAAGTGCAGCAACACGATGTGGCATGGACTAGACTAACGTCTGAAGTAGTGCTATAGGGGACTGACACCATGAATCCTACAGGGCTGTCTATAAGAGACGAGGGGGGTGGAGATCTCTTCTGTGTAGCACGTCGCACAGCATACCAGATATAATCAGTAACGTTCATATTTCGGCAGTTCGGTGGCCAGCGGAAGTGTTTAAACTAAGAAGAGTGTTCATGGAGCCACTCTGTAACAATTCTGGATGTGTGGGGTGTCGCATGGTCCTGCTGGAGTTTGCTGAAGTCTGTTGGAACGCACTATGTACATGAATAGATGCAGGTGATCAGATACGATGCTTACGTACATGTTACCTGTGAGAATCGTATCTAGACGTATCATCAAGGTTTCATGAATCGGCTTTCGGCTCCGAAAGCCCATTAGGATAATGTTTCGTTGAATGGTTGAATCACTTGCCCTTTCTTCCGGTAACTAAGTACGCTTCGTTGCTCAAGCGGTCTACGATAAATTACTTCTAGAAGAGAAGCAGGTTGTTTCGCGTAATGTTTGCAGAATCTTATGGATATCCCATCTGGTCCTGATGTGTTCTCACTCCATAAGCGACTGCAGTTGATTATCCAGTCCGCTATCGCTTATCTCAGTATCTGCCATTTTGACGTTCGTACTATGAGGTGAAATATGGGACAGTGTCTCGATTCGGTATTTCGGTCTTCTCTCTGTCATCCACTGTTTCAGTGCCAGTATGGTCACTGAGTAAATGAACAGGATTCCGAAAAGTTTACTGATTTTACATAAGACCAAAACCTCTGAGGGTTTTTACTCGGAGCGAATTGCAAAATTTTCCTTTCAAAGGCCCTGAAAGCTTCTCTCATTGCTCTCCTGATGCTCATATCCGCTTCGTTCAGCTGTTTCAAATGGCTCTGAGCACTATGGGACTTAACTTCTGAGGTCATCAGAACTACTTAAACCTAACTAATCTAGGGACATCACACACATCCATGCCCGAGGCAGGATTCGAACCTGCGACCGCAGCGGTCGCGCGGTTCCAGACTGTAGCGCCTAGAACCACTCAGCCACTCCGGCCGGCTTCGTTCAGCTGCTGGTTGTCAGGTACAGTTTGTCTTCTCTTGAATGTGTGATGAACCTCTTTTTGTTTAGGCAACAGTTTCTCAGTATGGCCACTAAACCACGGTGCGTCTTTTCTGTCCCTTAAGATTCTGCTCGAAACATACTAGTCTAAGGCGTACTGAACGATTTTTTTTCCGTTTGTGTTCCAAATCTACGCCCTCATCATTGAATATTTGATGCTGACTGCTAAGATTCTCTGTAATTTGTAGGCTGTCACTCTTCCTAAGCAAAAATAGGTTCATGTCTTTCTTTACATTTCTTCTAATACCTGTAGTCATAATTGCTATCATAGCCAAACGATCACCCATACCTTCCTCTACGTTGATTGATTCGGTAAGTTCCGGTGTTTGTTGGTAGGAGGTCCAAGACGTTACATTCAGCAGTTGTTTCTCTGACTATCTGCTCGAAGTAATTTTCGGACAAGACATTCAGAACAATGTCACATGAATCCCACTCTATGGCATCAGTTTTGATAGCATGGTTCTCTAGAAGTGTACCTGGTAACCTAAAGTCACACACCTATCACAACAGATCAGGAAAACTACTTACGACATTCTGCAAGTTCTCTCGTAAGTGCTCTTCCATACAGCTCCTCACCCAGGTGGTCTATAAAAGCGTCTGATTACCATTTTTGATCGCTCTTTGATGCTTGACTTCACCCAGATTAATTTTCATTCAGAATCAGTGACAATTTTTCATGAAAATCATTAAATGGTTATTAACATAGTTTAACACCACAGAATACATCGCAGTGGTACGTCTTCTGAAGAAAATGCTCGCATTTTCTCCCTCTTTAAAAGAGAATCTGGCTAGAACAGCCGGAGACATTGGTCAACCGTGCGAGAATTTTTTCTGTACGATTGTATGAACGTGTGTGTGTGTGCGCTTTGCTTCCTTTCTGAAGAAGGCTTTTGCCGAAAACTTTTGTGAACACTCTTTCAGTCGTGCATGGCCTCTGCTCGGTATGTGAGTAGCGATCTCTCCGCTTCAGTTATTCACTCACGAAGTTTGTTGTAAATAATCCACTGCACTTCAACGGGAACAGTGATGTACATGATTGCAATACCACAAGAATAATAGGACATGCATTACGCCACGTTAAGGTTGTTTGTAGCACACACAGGGTTCACAATGCTTTAACCAAAATTTTTGATGACTTACCAACTTATATAAGGTGCCTCACAGACAGCAAAGTAAAATTTTCGACCAAACTGAGAACTTTTCTCTTGACTACTCCTCTTATTTCGAAAAAGATTATCTGTTATTCTAATGTGTAAATGGTTATGGGTAACAATTATTGACTAACCTATGTATGTCTTTAATTAAAATGATCAACATGGACGTATACTTACAATAAAATTGATCTTAATATGAAATGACTGATACATGGAAGATGAAACTAACCACGTAACTGCCAGTTTATCACAAAGGATGGTATAGGGTTATATACTTTGAAAAACTCAAAATGAAATTCAAGAGTAAAATGAAACCCACGATCAAAGTAGACTTGCATTCTAATTGTGTTTGGTTATTTCTGATCGAGTTAAGGGAGAGAAGTTTTTCGGAAAAAGAAGCAAATAGACTGTAGTTGGAAACATAGGCTTACAGGTCAGGCTATCATTACTAAAAAAAAATGTGTGTTACATACTTGTTAATGTAAAATAGCGATTTTACAGGGTCTAAGCTATTGAGACCATTCCCTCATTCACATTCATAGTATTGCACAACGCTGGAATACGATTAGAAAATTAAATTTTTTTTTACCCTTTACAATACTATGAATGATGCATCACACATACGATTTTAAAGTGAGATTATGTGTAAACTACAGTGAGACTAATGCACTAACAATGTAAGGAAATAAGAACTCTATTCCGCATGGAGGTATAAAAGATACGATAGCATGCCTTGCTTGTTTCCTGGACAGAAAAGCGATCGAAGTTGCCTTCCCAACACTATGTTATTGATGTAAACACTATATTTTTTAGTACTTAGAACATCTGTTCCGTGCAAACGACGGAAATAAAGGACAAGAAGCAATCGCAAACGTTGGTCAGCTAATGTTCAGATCCTTCTGTCCCCCCTACTTACCATTTGTGCCTCTAACAGCCCAGTCCCTAACGTATGACCTACAAACACCATCTCACTCATAGTATCACATTAAGTAAATTTAAAGATTATTACCTTCTAATTTCTGTGTGAATGTGGTTGTTATGTATTTACACTGTCTCATCCAGTAGGTCTCTTGTGACACCAGTATAGCTGTTGGTCCACAGTATCTTTCATCTGCACTTTGTTTTGAACAGTCTGTTGTCTTGAATGCTAGTCTACTTTTGTGGACAACTCAGAGGAAGCTGACTGTTAGCCTCATTGGTAAGTCATCCAGCTGAGCGGATGCACTGCTCCCGTTGGCACAGTGTGACCTGTTGCCTGTGTGTGGACAGTCTGTCAGCAGCAGCTGGTCTCTGGCCCCTGCTACACGCTGTCTGTCTGTCTGTGCAGTGTGGCAGCCGCAGCAGGCAGCAGTCCCACGCCCAGCCCTCTCTCGCAGCCACACAGCGACCACAGCCGGACTCCCACTACAGCTGCACTGGACGTGGCCGCCAACAGCACTCCCCCGCCTGATGATGCAGCAGTCTCCCACTTCCGGTGAGTTCCATCACTACACGTGCACATTTTCCAAATGCATAATAAGACTTGTGGTGTTGTTAATCAAGTGATATAGCCAAAAATTGATTGTTGCTTTAGTATAGCTTGATAAATAAGGGGTTATGAATTACATGTATGGAAAAGTTATACCTGTAATAAATTTGCACGTTTCAGTATATGTGGACCAAGATGAGTTGTTACCACCTTCCCTGGGTTCACAGGTGGAATAATACTCAACTGAAGAAACAAATGATTCATGCAAGATGCGTATATGAGAAAAGAGTTATGAAACTAAATTGTTTTCAAAAGATAGTGAATGAATTGGTGTGTTGGTTGCAGTTTCTGGTTTAAATGATGGATTTCTACCTTCCTAAATTAACAGTGGGGGGAACAGGCGTAGAAGAGGTTAAGAAAAGTGCATTGCAATGCAAAAAACATTGATTTCATGTCAATAAATAATTGTCAATGTGAGTCCGTGACTGCTCAAAAAGAAACGATGGAGCAATAGTTACCAGGAAAAGAGATACAAAATAATGTGTGTCCTCCAATTAACGATACGGAATGTTGTTTGTTTAAATAGGTACGTTTGCATATTTTTATTTAAACGACTTTTGCTGACCACTTTCGTATGTAGTGCAAGTTGAAAATTTTCCCCATACTTGAACCGAATACAAATATCTCGCTTATCACAAGTAGCGCTACTCCCCAAGAACAATGTACTTTGTGAAGCTGGGGTAGCTCGCCGGCCTCAACTGCTGAAACAACGGTACCACACAAGCAAACACAATGAAGAGTAACCCGTAGTGCCTCAAAGGACCAGGAGCCATTTCAGTAGTTGCAGCAGGAACAGTCTGTATGGCTGACTGAACTGGCCCTGTAATGTTAGTCAACACAGCCTTACTGAAATTGTATTGCAGGTGGATGAAAGCACGCAGATCTGCTGCATGGATACACGATGATGGTATACCTTCGGCTAAAATATTTCGGAGGTAATAATCTCCCATTAACGTCTCCAGGCGGAAACTACTTAGGATGACGTCATCATCAGGAGCAACAAAACTGGTATTCTGGTTTTCTGTGGGTCAGCGCATGGAATGTAGGCAGCAAGAACAGGACTTGTGGTCAGCTCATTACACGGTCATCAAAACCCAATCAAGTAGTTAAGATTCAGGAGTCGGCCTAATGATGAATCAGAAAATAGAAGGATTGCTAAGTACGTGTGAATGCATTATCATGGCGCGGATAAACACGAAACCAATAACCACAAAGGCAGTA
The DNA here is from genome assembly GCF_021461385.2 of Schistocerca piceifrons. Taxonomy (NCBI): domain Eukaryota; kingdom Metazoa; phylum Arthropoda; class Insecta; order Orthoptera; family Acrididae; genus Schistocerca; species Schistocerca piceifrons. The sequence continues at coordinate 456,753,974 of NC_060145.1, forward strand.
GAAGTGTATTTATCAATTAGCTCCTGAGATGGAGAAGAATTTAAAAAAATATATGATGAAATAATATGTATTATTGAGCAACTTAAGGAAGAAGAATGTTTGATTGTGATGGGAGACTGGAGTACAGTAGTACGGAAAGGAAGAGAAGGGTACTAGAAGACCATGCATCTTGGGGAAAAGTGAAAGATGGCGTCATCTTGAAGAATTATGCATAACGTCATCATTGATAACACTTGCTGATGATCAAAGTAGGCTTACTTTCCATTTGTGTTTGGTTTTTGCTAAAAAATCTGAATGAGTAACTGGCGAGAAATTTTTCCCAAAAACAATCAAATAGGCTATGGTTGGAAACGTAGGCCTATAGGTTAGGCTATCATTACCAAAAAACTAAATTACTTATATGTTAATGCAAAATATCAATTTCACAAGGTCTAAGCATTTAGGATCACTTCCTCAATCACATTCATAGCACTGCACAATGCAGGAACATGTGTTAAAAATTATATCACTTTTTACTGTGCCAATTGGCCACACACACTAAATGATTCATCATATGTACGATTTTAAAGTGAGACTAATTCACATCCAGCTGAGCGGATGCACTGTTCCCGTTGGCACAGTGTGACCTGTTGCCTGTGTGTGGACAGTCTGTCAGCAGCAGCTGGCCTCTGGCCCCTGCTACACGCTGTCTGTCTGTCTGTGCAGTGTGGCAGCCGCAGCAGGCAGCCGTCTCACGCCCAGCCCTCCCTCGCAGCCACACAGCGACCACAGCCGGACTCCCACTACAGCTGCACTTAACGTGGCCGCCGACAGCACTCCCACACCAGATGACGTCGCAATCTGCCACATCCGGTGAGTTCCATCACTACACGTGCACGTTTTCCAAACGCATAGTATGACTTGTGGTGTCGTTAATCAAGTGATATAGCCAAAAATTGATTGTTGCTTTATTATGTTAAATAAGAGGTTATGAATTACATGTCTGGAAAAGTTACACCTGTAATAAATTTGCACGTTCCAGTAGGCATGGACCATGATGAGCTTTTACCATCTTCTCTGGGTTCATAGGAGGCATTATATTCAACTGAAGAAACAAACGATTCACTTGATGTGCTTATGTGAGAAAAGAATTACGAACCAAAATTGTTTTCAAAAGATACTGAATCAATTGGTGTGCTGCATGTAGTTTCTGGTTTAAATGATAGAAATCTATCTTCCTAAATTAACAGTGGAAGGAATGAGTGTAAAAGAGGTTAAAAAATGGTGCATGGGAACGCCAAAAACATTGATTTCACGTCAATAAACAGCACTACTCGACAGCCATTTTGCATCTGGGATGTGAAACATCAACTTGTATGTATTTTTGTGTGTCGAATGCGAATATAGCTTTCAAAATTTTCTAGCATGTACCATTTTTGAGTTTTTAAAAGTTTTTTATTATTCGTATTAAGTATTTCGCTTTTTGCTGTTCTCCTGTTTAGCTGTTTAGTTGTTTGTTTTTGATTGGCAGAGGAGAGATAGAAGATCTACAAATCGTCAGTAAATGGTTGGTGTGGTAATGCAGTGGTGTTAAAGAGATCCTCAGTGAGTGTTTCCTGTTAAAGATAGTGTAAACTTATTGTGTTTAGAACATACGCTAAGAAAATTAGCACCTTGTAAATCTCGTTATCTTATGGGAAATTCACTAAAAAAGCCCAAAGAAAACAAATTACTGATTTGGTTGAGAAGACATATAAATTGTATTTCGATTCTCCTGTTAGTGATCAAGATAGAAAGTTTTTGCATCTCATATTGCCTGCATAACGTGTACTACAACCTTAATGATTGGTTGAAAGGAAAACGCCGAGCCATGCCATTCGCTGTTCCAATGGTGTGGTGAGAGCCTAATGACCATTATTCAGACTGTTTCTCCTGTCTTACAAATATTTCGGGAAATTCAAGCAAGACTAGACTTAAAATAAAGTATCCAAATGTATCCTAAGTGCATTTGCCTGTACCCCATGATGAGTGGTTGCCGGTTCCTGTCTGTAACTTGAAAGCCACGGAACCAGACACCATGTCAAGTATCAGAAAGTATTGAACATATAGAAGAGTACTGCCCTCAATATCATGACACTTCAACACAGCTGTTTAGTCAAAAGGAATTGAACGATCTAGTTCACGATCTAAAACTTTCTAAACAGCAAGCTGAACTCTTGGGGTCGAGACAGCAACAACGGGAGCCTTCTAGCATCAGGCACAAAAATTTCCTGTTTCAGATCAAGTGGTGCTTCCTTCGCTCAATATTTCGATATGCAGAATTCACTGTGTGTATGTAGAGATGTCAATGGTCTGATGATGCAGCGAGGTGTAAAACATAATCCACAGGAGTGGCGACAATTTATTGACTCCAGTAAAACCAGCTTGAAAGCAGTACTACTGCATAATGGCAATGGATTTACATCGGTACCTTTGGCTTACGCAGTACACATGAAAAAAACTTAAGGAAACATGGTTTTGCTGCCAGAGGCAATCAAATATAAGCATCATGAATTTAAAATTTGTTGAACTCCTTACAGGTTTATAGGCTGGATTCACGAAATACTGCTACTTCTTGTGCCTTTAGGACAGCCATGACACCAAGAACCACTATACAGTCAAGGAATGGCCTATAAGGAAGGCATATGTTCCTGGAAGCATAAATGTGAACAAAACCCCACTGGTTGAGCCCGATAAAATCATTTTGCCTCCTCTTCATATCAAGTTGGGCCTTATCAAGGACTTTGTAGAAGCTCTGGATAAAGAAGGTGAGGCCTTCAATCACTTAAAAGAAAAGTTTCTCAAATTAAGTGAGGCAAAGCTGAAAGAGGTTTTTTTTTGTTGGACCACAAATAAGAAAATTGCTGAAAGATCCATCCTTTGATACCAAACTCACAGATATTCAATTAGCTGCTTGGTCTTCTTTTAAAGCAATTTTGAAGGTCCTTTTAGGTAGCACAAAAGACAAAAACTATGTTACTATTGTGAATGATCTGTTGGACAACTATAAGAACATGAGGTGTACAATGTCGCTTGAAATTCACTTTTTACATTCTCACCTTTATTTCTTCCCGGAAAATTTGGGAGCCGTAAGCGATGAGCATGGTGAACGTTTTCACCAAGACATTCTTACCATGGAACACCGTTACCAAGGCCGTTGGAACCCTTCGATGATGGGTGACTACTGCTGGGGTCTTGTTAGGGAGAGTGATGAAACGGCAAACAAAAGAAGAGCTCCGTCGTCGCATTTTTCAAAAACCAAAGACGATTAAAGGTGAAAATATCTTCTGAACTAACTTGAAGCTTTTATTGGCATCATGCCCATATATACGTACAAAATAGTTTTGATTTCAAAAGTTCCGAATATGTATTTTTGTTTGATTTTATCGTGTCAATTTTCGCTATTACTTTTTTTTTATTCTGTTATCTAGGAAATGTGACGTCATAGAGAAAAACTGATTTTACCAGTGTATCCAGCACCAAAAGTAGTCAATCCACCCATTTACAAAGCAGACGCAGAAAAAAAGTTTAAATTTGTTAACTAATGCAATTGCGAATGTAAGTCTTGACTGTGCAAAAAAAGAAACGATCGAGGAATAGCTGTCGGGAACAGCGATAAAAAATAATGTTTCCTCCAACTGACGATATGGAAAGTTGTGATGTGTATTTTTAAATACGTGAATTTGTATATTTTTATTTAAACGACTTTTGCTGATCACATCCGTATATAGTGATAGTTGAAAATTTTCCCCATTTTTGAATCGGTTGCGAATCTCTTGCTCATCACAGACAGCGCCCCTCCCCAAGAAAACTGGACTTTATGACGCCGTGGTGGCTCGTGAGCCTCAATTGCAGAAATAGCGGTACCATACAATCAACCACAACGAAGACTAACCTGTAGTTCCTCAAAGGGCCGGCAGCCATTTCAGTAGTTGCAGCGGCAACAATCTGTATGACTGACTGTACCGGCCCTGTAATATTAGGCAACATGTCCTTGCTGTGATTGTATTGCAAATGGCTGAAAGCATGCAGATCTTCTGCATGGATATACGATGATGACTAAAATATTTCGGAGGTAGTAGTCTCCCATTAACGTCTTGAGGCGCAAATTACTTAGGAGGACGTCATCATCAGGAGCAAAAAATTGGTATTCTATGGGCCAGCTCATGGAATGTAGATCCGTTAATCTGGAAGGGAGGTTAGAGAATCTGAAAAAGGAAATGAATAGGATGAAGTTCTATACAGTGGGAACCACTGAAGTGTGGTGGCAGCAAGAACAGGAGCTCTGATCATGTCATTACAGGGTCATCAACACCAAATCACGTAGCTAAAATGCTAATGATGAATCAGAAAATACACTCCTGGAAATGGAAAAAAGAACACATTGACACCGGTGTGTCAGACCCACCATACTTGCTCCGGACACTGCGAGAGGGCTGTACAAGCAATGATCACACGCACGGCACAGCGGACACACCAGGAACCGTGGTGTTGGCCGTCGAATGGCGCTAGCTGCGCAGCATTTGTGCACCGCCGCCGTCAGTGTCAGCCAGTTTGCCATGGCATACGGAGCTCCATCGCAGTCTTTAACACTGGTAGCATGCCGCGACAGCGTGGACGTGAACCGTATGTGCAGTTGACGGACTTTGAGCGAGGTCGTATAGTGGGCATGCGGGAGGCCGGGTGGACGTACCGCCGAATTGCTCAACACGTGGGGCGTGAGGTCTCCACAGTACATCGATGTTGTCGCCAGTGGTCGGCGGAAGGTGCACGTGCCCGTCGACCTGGGACCGGACCGCAGCGACGCACGGATGCACGCCAAGACCGTAGGATCCTACGCAGTGCCGTAGGGGACCGCACCGCCACTTCCCAGCAAATTAGGGACACTGTTGCTCCTGGGGTATCGGCGAGGACCATTCGCAACCGTCTCCATGAAGCTGGGCTACGGTCCCGCACACTGTTAGGCCGTCTTCCGCTCACGCCCCAACATCGTGCAGCCCACCTCCAGTGGTGTCGCGACAGGCGTGAATGGAGGGACGAATGGAGACGTGTCGTCTTCAGCGATGAGAGTCGCTTCTGCCTTGGTGCCAATGATGGTCGTATGCGTGTTTGGCGCCGTACAGGTGAGCGCCACAATCAGGACTGCATACGACCGAGGCACACAGGGCCAACACCCGGCATCATGGTGTGGGGAGCGATCTCCTACACTGGCCGTACACCACTGGTGATCGTCGAGGGGACACTGAATAGTGCACGGTACATCCAAACCGTCATCGAACCCATCGTTCTACCATTCCCAGACCGGCAAGGGAACTTGCTGTTCCAACAGGACAATGCACGTCCGCATGTATCCCGTGCCACCCAACGTGCTCTAGAAGGTGTAAGTCAACTACCCTGGCCAGCAAGATCTCCGGATCTGTCCCCCATTGAGCATGTTTGGGACTGGATGAAGCGTCGTCTCACGCGGTCTGCACGTCCAGCACGAACGCTGGTCCAACTGAGGCGCCAGGTGGAACTGGCATGGCAAGCCGTTCCACAGGACTACATCCAGCATCTCTACGATCGTCTCCATGGGAGAATAGCAGCCTGCATTGCTGCGAAAGGTGGATATACACTGTACTAGTGCCGACATTGTGCATGCTCTGTTGCCTATGTCTATGTGCCTGTGGTTCTGTCAGTGTGATCACGTGATGTATCTGACCCCAGGAATGTGTCAATAAAGTTTCCCCTTCCTGGGACAATGAATTCACGGTGTTCTTATTTCAATTTCCAGGAGTGTAGAAATATTGCTAATTACGTGTGAATGTATTATCATAGCGGAAACAGACACCAAACCAACAACCACAAAGGCAGTACAAGTTTATTTATCAATTAGCGCCTCAGATGGAGAAGAGATTAAAAACATGTGACGAGATAAGATGAATTATTTAGGTACTTAAGGGAGAAGAAGATTTGATTGTGGTGGGAGACTGGAATATAGTAGGAAAAGGAAGCGAAGTGTGGTAGGAAACTTGCTGCTGGGGAAAATGAAAGAGCAAGCCACCTAGTAGAATTTTGCATTGTGTGATTATCGCTAACAGTTGCTTTTAGAATGATGAAGGAAGGGTGTATACGTCGAGGAGACTTGATGGCACTAGAATCTTTGAGATTGGTTATACAAGGGCTGTATACAAAGTAGTGGCAACTTCAACAAAACGCAGTATTTAATGAACTAACAGGTACAGTTGTTTGACATTCCTTCAGTGTAGCCATCCGAAAAGTCTGTTACTTTTTACCAAATATCGGGAAGCCGATCGGGACGGTTGGCGAGACATTCCCTGCTGATGACAGCGGCGTATCACCCCATTGCGCGGGGAACAGCTGCCACGCAGCAAATGCTGGCTTCGGAGGTGTTCCTTCAGTTTCAGAAACACGTAGAAGTCACATGCACTCATGTATGCTGAGAACGGAGAGTGTTCCAGCACCTCCCAGTAGCACGTATGCAATATGAGGTCGGCGTTTGCTGCGGTATGAGAACGTACGTTGTCATGCAACACGACTGGGCGACCATCTCATAAACGTTGGCTATTATGCGGCATGGCAGAACGCAGATGTCGATCCAAAAATCGATACTGTTAACGGTTAGTCCCTCAGGCACAGCAAGCCCAAGAATAAACCCTTCGTAGTCATACGCCGTATCACTACACTCTTTATCCAGCTGGGTCCCGGACAAAATTTTCTCAACGTGGCGAACCTGGGTGACGTTATTAATTCCACTGACACTTTAATCCAGGTTCGTAGGCTCGCGCCCACGTCTCGTCAATGGCGACAGTGCGATGCAGAAAGGCGCCTCCTTCGTTGCGGTATCTGTTCAGGTGGGTGTCAGCCAGTGCATCCCGTCATTTCTGCCACTTCTATCCGTTGGTGAGATGACCTGTAACCCAGGGGGACGCGGTTTTCCTTAAAACATTTCTACTGCATGTGCCACACAGTTTGATGAATGACACCAACCTCTACAGATAATTCCTAGGGAGTCCCCCGCTGGTCTACCGAAACGAGAATACTCACGATGGCAATCTGGTGTCAAGGAGCGATTGGACAGCCGACCTGTGCGCTGCCGATCCGCAGTCTCAATGTGACACACACTAACCGCCTTGACTCATCGTGCTACTGTCCTGTGCGGTGATGATCTCTCGCCAATGGCTTCACGTAATCTTGGATAAAATTCTGATGCACTTTTGGCACGGGGAACCTCGTTTCTTCTCCACGAATACTGACCACCTTTCGAAAACGCGCGTTAGAGCGATGAAATCGATAGTCTTCACTTCAGTGCCATACAACAACAACTCTCACAACTGGATGCCCCTCGAATACTCATTAAACATCGACATCACCGTCACCTGTCGGCTTCCAATACTACACTGGTGTTCAAAATTAAAGTAAGAAAAGGAAATTTTTTTCAAGGCTGCATATATTTTGCCATAAAACAATGTAAACAAATAACAGTAAATTAGAAACAACATAAAGGATACAGAATGCAAACAACTGCAAAACGCATAACGGTAGGTAAAAATGTTATTCGTTTTTTCCAACATAACCGATTTGCATACACGCTCTGGCAACTGGTTAATGTGCTCAGTGTGGGGTGTGACCACCACACAATGATATCATCAATTTCAATTTGAGACAATAACGTCCATTCTTCTTGCAGACCTGCTTGCAAGTCTTGGAGAGTGGTTGGTGGATGCTGAGGTGATGTAACCTGTCTCCATAGTGCATCCCAGACATGGCACTATGGGACTTAAATCGGAAGAGCGAGCAGGCCACGCCATCCTTGCACTATCGTTCGTTTCCAAGAATACATCAACCACCCGTGCACTATGAGGTCGAGCATTATCGTCCATTAATACGAAGTCTGGGTCCAAACCACCCCTCAACAACCGCATGTAAGGGTCCAAGATATAGTCACGATTCACCTGTACTATTTACTGAACAGTTTTTGAGTGGTCAAAAAATCCCTGTTGACGCCATTAGAGATCCTCCTCGATATAGGTCTCTTTCCACAATGTTTGTGTCAAGAAATCGTGTTCCACGTTCACTCCAGACGCAATTTTGTTGAGAATCACTCTCTAGACGAAATTGGGGCTCATCTGCGAAAAGAACGCTGGTCCATTGTTCGATCGTGGCGGTGGGATGTCGACGACTCCACTCTAGATGTTCCCTTCTGTGAAGTCGCATCAGAGGTCTCCGACAATAATGGCCGTTCTGCCGAACCCTTCTGTACACGGTTTGCCCCAATACAGCTCGTCCAGTGCATGCTGTGAGGTCAGATGCCAGTTGCCATGCAATAGTAACTCGCTACCGTCGTGTCGTTATGGCCAAATAATGGTCCTCTGCTTCTGGTATCACACGTGGTTGGCCGTGTCCTGGTCTTTGGTGCAAAATGGTTCAAATGGCTCTGAGCACTATGGGACTTATCATCTATGGTCATCAGTCCCCTAGAACTTCTTAAACCTATCTAACCTAAGGACATAACACAACACCCAGTCATCACGAGGCAGAGAAAATCCCTGTCCCCGCTGGGAATCGAACCCGGGAACCCGGGCGCGGGAAGTGATAACGCTACCGCACGACCACGAGCTGCGGACCCTGGTCTTTGGGATAACGTTTTGGGCTCTATAGATTTTCGACACATCCCAGAAATAACACAATGTGGATCACGATGTAAAAAAAAACCTGTAACCTCTCAATGTAAGATGACACAATAAAATGCATATCCCAAAACACAATCAGTAATGTTAAACAGAATGTACATAGTGTGCAGGAAAAATTTATAATTACGTAACACACTGTGTTTAACGTCACGTAGACATCGATATCATTCATTATGTAACACATATAACATTGAAGAGCCAAAGAAACTGGTACACGTGCCTAATATCGTGTATGCCCCTGCGAGCACGCAGAAGTGCCGCAACATAACGTGGCATGGACTCAACTAACGTCTGAAGTACTGCTGGAAGGAACTGACTGCATGAATCCTGCAGGGCTGTCCATAAATCCATAAGAGACGGGGGGATGGCGATTTCTTCTGAACAGCACGTTGCATGGCATCCAATATATGATCAATAATGTTCACGTTTCGGCACTTCTGTGGCTATTGGAAGTGCTTAAACTCAGAAGAGTGTTCCTGGAGCCACTCTGAAGCAAATCTGGACGTGTGGGGTGTCGCATTGTCCTGCTGGAATTGCAAAAGTCTGTTGGAACGCACTATGTACATGAATGGATGCAGGTGATCAGACACGATGCTTACATGCGTGTCATCTGCGAGTAGATGTATCATCAAGGGTACATGAGTGTGCCCTCGGCTCCGAAAGCCCATTAAAATGATGATTAAAAATCATTAACGTTCGTATACATCGCGCGGGTGGAGAAATTCAGTGGTACGGCCGAAATTCCGAATCTGTGCGAAATGTACGGTATATGTAATTGTCTCTGCCTTCTTTACTGATCTTCGTCACACAATCATTCAACTTCAAGGACAGACAATAGTTAATATCCATAGAAGGCGTTTGTTGACAGATGTCAATGAAATTTGTTGGGCAATGTTTCAGTCTGTGTCATATTCTTATGGAAATTAAATTTTTCACTGAAACTGCTTCATTCTATCCCAAATTGTGTGCTCCTTCCCAATATGAAATTTCTCCTGTTCACAGTTCCGATGCTCTTGGTTTACCATCTGTGCCTCTAACAGCCCAGTCCCTAACATATGAGCTACAAACACCATTCCACATTAAGTAAATAGAAAGATTATTACCCTCTAATTTATGTGTGAATGTGGTTGTTATGTATTTACACTGTCTTATCCAATAGGTCTCTTTTGACACCAGAATAACTGTTGGTCCACAGTATCTTTCATCCGCGCTTTGTTTTGAACAGTCTGTTGTCTTGAATGCTAATCTACTTTTGTGGACAACTCAGAGGAAGCTGACTGTTAGCCTCATTGGTTAATCATCCAGCTGAGCGGATGCACTGCTCCCGTTGGCACAGTGTGACCTGTTGCCTGTGTGTGGACAGTCTGCCAGCAGCAGCTGGCCTCTGGCCCCTCCTACACGCTGTCTGTCTGTCTGTGCAGTGTGGCAGCCGCAGCAGGCAGCAGTCCCACGCCCGGCCCTCTCTCGCAGCCACTCAGCGACCACAGTCGGACTCCCACTACAGCTACACATAACGTGGCCGCCGACAGCACTCCTCCGCCTGGTGACGCAGCAGTCTCCCCCATGCGGTGAGTTCCATCACTACACGTGCACGTTTTCCAAATGCAGAATACGACTGATGGTGTTGTTAATCGAGTGTTATGGTCAAAAATTTACTGTTGTTTTTTTACATCTTGATAAATCAGAGGTTATGATTTACATGGACGTTGTAGTAGGTGTGGATCAAGATGAGGTTCTACCTCCTTCTCTGGGTTCATGGGAGAAATAACATTCTACTGAAGAAATAAATGATTCACTCGGGGCACTTATATGAGAAAAGAGTTACGAAACAAAATTCTTTTCATAAGATAGTGAGTGAATTGGTGTGCTCGATGCAGTTTCTAGTTTAAATGATTCCTAAATTAATCCTGGAAGGAATGGATGTAATAGAGGTTATCAATGCACTGCAATGCCAAAAACCTCGATTTCAATTCCATAAATAATTGCGAATGTAAGTCTGTGGCTGTGCTAAAAAAGAAATGACAGATGAATAGTTACCAGGGAAAGAGATACAAAATAATGTTCGTCCCCCAGTTAACGATATGTAATGTTGTGAATTTGTATTTTTTTATTAGAACGCCTTTTGCGGTCACATTCATATGAAGAGAAAGTTGAAAATTTTCTCCATACTGCGATCGAATGCGTATCTCTCGCTCATCACAAGCAGCGTCCCTCCCCAAGAAAAATGTACTTTGCAACGCCGGCGGGAACATACAAGCGGCCACAACGAAGACTAACCTGTAGTTCCTCAAACACCCAGCAAGCACTTGAGCAGTTGCAGCGGCAACAGTGTGTATGACTGACGGAGCTGACCCCGTAATCTTTCTCAACAGCATGCAGATCTGCTGTATGGTTATTCGATAATGGAACAGTTTTGGCTGAAATATTCCGGAGCTAACAGTCTCCTATTGACGTTTCCAGGCGCAAACTACTCAGGAGTATGCTATCATCGGGAGCGACAAAAGTGGTATTCTATGGGCCAGCGATTGGAATGTGGATCCTTTAATGTGAAAGGGAGGTGAGAGAATCTGAAAAGTGTAGTGAATAGTTTCAAGTTTTATACAGGGTGAGTCTCTAAGTATTGCCACCCGGAATAACTCGGAAAATGTGACAGGAGCTAAAAAGATTGTGGGACTAAAGTTGCATGGGACAACGGGGGCCATAATATGACGTTGGTTTTTTGCTGCCAGGTGGGGTCGCTTCAGAGATATGAAGGTCAACTTTCTTTTTTAAATGGGATGCTATAGTTTGGTACTTGTCTTCTGATAGCAGCTATCTAGACGAATCCAATCATATGTAACAGTATGGTCTTTGAAGGTCGATTTACAGAAGGTGTTCGAAGTGATAACCATTGGTATCAATGCAGTGCTGCAATCTTCTTATCATGGATTGAGTGGTATTGCTTATCACTTCGGCTCTTATCGAAGCACATGATCTGACAATTCTCTTTCGTATATCTTCGGGTGTGGTTGGAACGTCTTCATAAACAATGTCTTTTACGAATCCCCACAAGAAAAAATCCAGAGGCGTCAAGTCTGGCGAACGAGCCGGCCACGACAAATCTCCTCCGCGTCCAACTCAGCGATTTGGGAATTGTCTCGCAACTCATTTCTAGCCATCAGCAAAAAATGTGCAAGACATCCATCGTGTTGATACCACATTCTGTTCCTTGTTCCTAAAGGTATTTCTTCCAATAACAGACCCAATGTGTCTAGCAGGAACGTGGTGTACTTCCTACCTTTAAGACTTCCTTCGATGAAATAGGGGGCCTATTGTACTGTTTTCCAGAATCCCACAACATACATTCACTGACCACGGTTTTTGGTGTGCAACTTCCCACAGTCGAAACTCTTTTGCTGTTGCTCAATAATGCATGTTATGCAAATTAACATTTGCATGGTTCATGAATATAGCCTCGCGAGTAAATAAAATCAAATTAATAGATGTGTCATCCCTCTGAATCTGAAGTTGAGCCCATCGGCAGAATTCAATGTGCCGCATACAATTCGTACCACTTAATTCTTGGTGGAGACTGATATGGTAAGAATGATATTTATGCCGATGCAGAACACGAACAATACTACTATGGCTCATGCCAGATTCCCTTGCAGTTTGACGTGAACTAACTAACACAAGGATCTCGAACCACAGTGGCAAGGGTACCATTTCGATTTCCTTGTTAGTAACTTTCCTTTGCGGGATATGTTTCCAATGCGTTACAGATGTAATTGTTCTCAATTTATCATACACATATTTAAATGTACGACTTGTAGAGTGAGTACGTTGAGGATATCTTTCAGTCTATAAATCTCTAGATCTCACTGAATATCGTTGCCATTCTTCGTAAATGTGAAGCATATCGACTTGTTCTTCGAAGGAATACATCATTCACATTCTGTTGATTCGACGATACTAGTCTTACCGTTCTTTTTTGGTGTTGTATTTCGGAACCGTCGAAAGCTGTTTACATGTCAATGGCACATTAGATGGAGTTGCTATATTCGGCGAATATTTACTATTTGCACGATATATGAGAGAGGATTGTCAGAGCATGTGCTTCGATAAGTGCTTAGCTGATAAGGAATACCACTCAAACCATGATAAGATTACAGCACTGCATTGATACCAATGGTCATCACATCGAACACCTTTAAATGGACGTTCATGCCACCTTTGTGATCTTCGTTGACCTTCAAAAACCTTACTGTTACACATCATTGGATTCTTCTTGATAGCTGCTATCAGAAAATAAGTACCAAACTACAACATCCCATTTACAAACTTGAAGTTGACCTTCATATCTCTGACGCAACCCCACCTAGCAAAAAATAACCAAAGTCATATTATGGCCCTCGTTGTCCCATGCAACATTAGTCCCACAAACTTTTCAGCTAGTATCATCCTTTCGGAGTTATTCTAGGTGGCAATCGTTGGTGACTCACCCTATATATTTTGAAAATTTCGAATTAAATTCAAAAGTAAGATGAAGCATATGATCAAAGTACACTTACATTCAAAGATGTTAGGCTTTCAATACTAAATTATATGATTTAGATACATGTTAATGTAAAATATCAATTTTACAGGGTCTAAGCGTTTGAGACCATTTCCTCAATCACATTAATAGCATTGCACAAAGCTGGAACACGTTTAAAAAATTATATCTTTTTTACTCTGTAAAATGCTGTGATTCACCACATAGTGAATGAAGCATCATACGTACGATTTTAAAGAGAGGCGATGTGTAAACTACAGTGAGACTAATGCACTGACAATTAAAAAAAAACAAGAAGTCTATTCGACATGGAGGTATACAAGATACGATAGCTTGCGTTGCTTTTTTCCTGAACAGAAAAGCGATCGAAATTGCCTTCGTGATACTGTTTTATTGATGTAAATACTTAACTTTTAATATTTAGGACAGCTGTTGCGGAACACGACAGAAATAAAGAACAAGAAGCAATCGTAAACTATAGTCTGTTTATGTTTTGGGCTATTCAAGATGGCGGCAAACCCCACCCCCACCGGCTTCAAAACAATGTGCAGTGTAAGTCTACAGCAGCAGCTCCCTTTTTTTATCTCCATGAAAAATCAAATATCATGAACATTCATATGCATTGTGGGGGTGGATGAATACTCAGTGGTATGGCCCAGATTCTGTATCTGTGCGAAATGTAGATTGTACATTGTCTCTGTCTGCTTTTCTGATGTTCCTCACACACTCATTCAACTTCAAAGTCAGATGATGCTTAATATTCAGAGAAGTGCTTTGTTGGCGAAAGTGAATTAAATCTATTTATTGGGACAATGTTTCAGTCTGTGTCATATTTTTATGGAAATTAAATTTTTCATTGAAACTGTTTCCTTGTATCACAAATTCTGTGCTCCTTCCACATATGGAATTTCTTCCTCTCAGGTCAGATCCTTCTGTCGCCCCCCCCCCCCCCAATTTACCATCTGTGCCTCTAACAGCCCAGTGTCTAACACATTCTCGCAGAAGAAGCTGTGGTGTAGTGGTTATGATTCTAACTGTCATGGGTTATGGGTTCAAAATTCATCTGGACTGTACAATTTTGATTGCTATGTTTGGTTCGAGTACATTCTAGAAGTATCCACAAATGTCAAGCACCACTGTACTGGAATGTTCAGTAGCTGTATATATATTGTATGTGTTCTGGCCGAAGGCAGTTCGCTCCGCGCTCTTGTACGTGCAAGTGCTGAATAAACTTTCGCTGAGTGAAGTTAGTGTTCGTCATTCATCCAATTACACCATCTTCTACGTGACATTATTCTGGTGGAGACGCTGGGTACTGGAAATTGTGGTAGCCCCCATTATCGACGACACAGTGGCTCCCACCAGGCCATGACAGAGCCGCCGTTTACGTGGCGAGAAACCCGATTTCGAGCCATATTCAACAGATGGCAGTCTACCGGTGACAGAAGAAGAAGAGGACGTTACGATGACACCAACGGTGTGCGACCACATGAGACATCCTTCCGGTTTCTCTGGTGACGATGGCCAAGATCCAAAGAAGTGGCTGAAGGTATATGAGCGTATAGCCAAATTTAACAAATGGGATGTCACCGTGTGTTTGGCTAACGTATTTTTCTGCTTGGAGGACACTGCCACACAATGGTATGAGAACAACGAGGAGAAGTTCACAAGCTGGGAAGTATTCCAGGCGGAACTGCGCAAGTATTTCGGCGACACACAACGACAGAAGTGCAAGGCTGAAGGTAAATTAAAGTGCAGGGCACAGCATCCACGAGAAACTACAGCATCCTACATTCAAGACGCCTTGGAGCTGTGTAAAGTAGTGGACCCTAGAATGAAGGAGAAAGATAAGGTTGCACACCTCATGAAGGGTGTTGCTGAGGACATGTATCAATGCTCCTGAATGAAGTTTCGACAGCAGACGACTTCAAGTTTGAACGATTTACAAACGTCGTATCGATGTCTGCGATGGAGGAAACAAATGATTTCACAAGTGTTCTTCCTCAGATAGCCAGAGAGGAAGTTCGGAAGGCACTTGGACTGCACGGCGAGCAAAAAACCGAGACGCTTCAAGAGGTCATAAGGAAGGAAGTGGAACAGACATTGAACCCAATCTCTCGTCCATCATTTCCCTTTAAAACGGTGAAAAAGTCGTTCCCAGGCGAAGTTACGTTCCACTGCGGACGACCAGGACATGTGGTGTACTAGACATGTGATGTGCTACTGTCGAGAAAGGCGGTGGATATTTGATGACGCCCTCGCCAGAAGACAGCAGACCGATCTCAGCCGACGACAACTCCGGGACGACGAAGATGAACAAGATGTGGGTGCATGACGACGTAATGTCACCATCGGCGCAAGCTAGTTGTTGCAGATGACGCTCCCCAACACGCCGATCAAGGTCTCCATCGGCGTTTAGTAGCTCCATCCGATGACCTACCCGCCACAACCTGGAAAATTAAAGGGTTCGACCTTCATTTGAGGTGAGGCCGCCGAAGAGAAAAATCCTCCGCCGTCGATTACTACATAAATGATAGAAAACTACGTCGATATCCTCATGGATGGCCGACCAGCCCCAGCTCTTGTGGACTCTGGAGCATCATATCCAATCATGTCGGAGAAGTACCATCGCCAGTTGGAGAAAACCGTATTCGTCGACAGATAAACATCTCTGCTGAAGACAGCTAATGGGAAATATGTAAAGCCTACAGGACGATGTACTATCCGTGTGAATATAAGTGGTCATACACAGCCCTTAGAATTCATCGTCTTACAAGAGTGTAGTCATGACGTCATTCTCGTATGGGACTTTTTGAAAGCTTCTCAGGCAATTATAGATTTAGACGAGATGTGAGGTGCTGTGTACAGGAAGATGCGCATCCGAGTGTGTGGAGACATGTGTGCTGGATGAAGTGATCATTCCTGCAGTCAGCGCTAGAAAGGTAACTGCCACGTGTCATGCCATGCGTCAACCCATGGATCTTGTAGTGGAACGTAAGAGAAGCATACCACTGAAGAATAACTTGGTCATCCCAGCCTCTGTTGTCTCGTTTAACAACGGATTCGGTGGCTGGGTGTTGTGTGATGTCCGCAGGTTAGTTAGGTTTAAGTAGTTCTAAGTTCTAGGGGACTGATGACCATAGATGTTAAGTCCCATAGTGCTCAGAGCCATTTGAACTTTTTTTTTTTTGATTGGGTGAATTGTGGATAGTTAACTGTCACTGAGAACCGCAGATCCTCCCAAGACGCATGTGCGTAGCAAACGCTCAGCCCTTAATTGAAGAACAGCTGAGCGTCATAGAAACCTCCCATGCCGAGTCTGTGGGCGAAATTAGTGCTACCACTACAAGATCGTCTAGCTCGACTGACACCAGATCTCACTAACGAACAACAGAAGAAGCTACTCGCCATTTTTCAAGAGTTCTCTGAATACTTCAATTCACAAGCGAAGAGCAAATTAGACAAATCGACGGTGAAGCACCGGATTAGCACTGGAGACCATCAACCGATAAGCCAGAGAGCATACTATGTATCAGCAACGGAACGTCGAATAATTCGCGTCGAGGTAGAGAAAATATTGAAGAATGACATCATTCATCTACATCTACGCGATTACTCTGCTATTCACAATAAAGTGCCTGGCAGAGGGTTCAATGAACCACCTTCATGCTGTCTCTCTACCGTTCCACTCTCGAACGGCACACGGAAAAAACTAGCACTTAAATTTTTCCGTGCGAACCCTGATTTCTCTTATTTTATCGTGATGATCATTTCTCCCTATGTAGTTGGGTGCCAACAGAATGTTTTCGCAATCGGTGGAGAAAACTGCTGATTAAAAGTTCATGAGAAGGTCGCATCGCAACGAAAAACGCCTTTGTTTTAATGATTGCCACTCCACGTATCATGTCTGTGACACTATCTCCCCTATTTCGCGATAATACAAAACGAGCTGCTCTTCTTTGTACTTTTTCCATGTCATCCGTCAGTCCCACCTGATGCGGATCCCACACCGCACAGCAGTACTCCAGAATAGGGCGGACAAGTGTAGTGTAAGCAGTCTCTTCGGTAGACCTGTTGCACCTTCTAAGTGTTCTGCCAATGAATCGCAGTCTTTGGTTTGCTCTACCCACAATATTATCTATGTCATCGTTCCAATTTAGGTTATTTGTAATTGTAATCCCTAAGTATTTAGTTGAATTTACAGCCCTCAAATTTGTGTGACTTATCGCGTAATCGAAATTTAGCTGATTTCTTTTAGTACTCATGTGAATAACTTCGCACTTTTCTTTATTCCGGGTCAATTGCCACTTTTCGCACCATACAGATATCTTATCTAAATAATTTTGCAAGTAATTTTGATCATCTTCGCAGAGCCCATGGTCGTCACCAGTGGTCCTCGTCAGGAAGAAGGATGGCAGTTGGCGCTTTTGTGTTGATTACAGGAAGCTTAAAAAGATAACTGAAAAGGACGTTTACCCTCTTCCATGAATTCACGATACACTAGATTGTCTGAAGGGGGCTAAGTTTTTCTCAACCATGGACATGCGCTCGGGATACCGGCAAATCGAAGTAGATGAGGCTGATCGTGAGAAAACTGCATTCATCACCCCTGAGGGTTTATATGAGTTTAAGGTAATGCCGTTTGGTTTGTGTAATACACCAACAACTTTTGAACGGATGATGGTTAATCTTCTACGTCACCTGAAGTGGATGATGTGTCTTAGTTATTTAGATGACATTATAGTGTTCTCAGAGACTTTTGATGAACATATAAAAAGATTGAGGGCCTTTTCTTAAGTGTCTCCAACAGGCCGGACTGAAACTTAATCCAAGAATGTCTCTTCGAAGAAAACGAAATCAAAATACTTGGACACCTTGTGTCAAACGAAGGTGTGCGGCCAGACCCAGAAAAGATGAGGTCTACAACGCAATTTCCTATTCCTAAAAGTATTAGATGTGAGAAGCTTCCTCGGCTTATGTTCTTATTACCATCGTTTTATCAAAGACTTTTGTATCAAATCCAGGCCACTCCAAGAGTTGTTAAATGCTGATGCCAAATTTATCTGGGGTGGTGCTCAACAAGATTCTTTCGATGTGCTGCGAAAAGCTCTGATGACTGACCCTGTACTTGGTCTGTATGATGGGAGAGCACCTACAGAACTATACACAGATGTCAGTGGATATGGGATCGGTGCTGTTCTGGTGCAAATTTCGGATGGAAAAGAGAAGGTTATAGCCTATACTTCTAGGACACTTACAAAATCCGAGAGAAACTACTCAACTACAGAAACAGAATGTCTTGCTGTGATTTGGGCCATGTGCAAATTTCAACAGTATCTCTATGGAAAGCCATTCACAGTTGTTACAGACCATCATTCACTTTGTTGGCTGACAGGTCTTAAGGATCCAACAGGACGACTCGCCAGGTGGGCACTACGTCTTCAAGAGTATGGAATTACCATAGTGTACAAAAGTGGAAGAAAACACCAAGATGCCGACTATCTCTCAAGAAACCCTGTGCAAGACCATTAAGACTTTGATGAAGATAGTGACTGTCTCTCTGCACTCCACGATCTCTCTGCTGAGCAGAAGAAGGACGCAAAGATATCTCAAATTATGCTTGCCTTAAATCGGTCAGAGGATGTGAAAGGACAATTAAGGTAGTTAATGGATTACTTTGCAAGAAAAACTTCGATCCGTTTGGAAAGAGGTGGCTACCAGTGATTCCTCAACACATGCGCTTAATTGTTCTACAGAAATTCCATGAGACACCTGAGGCCGGACATTTAGGATTTATTAAGACATACGATAGAATCCGCAAGAGGTTTATTTAGGAGTGTTCGTCACTATGTGTCGCACTGTCGATAGTGCCAGAGGAAAAACCACCTGGCCGACTCATACCAATTCCACCAACCGAAACGCCTTTCCGCCGTGTTGGGATAGACCTCCTCGGACAATTTCCAACGTCTGTCCAACGTCTGCTAGTGGCAATAAATGCATTGTTGTTTGTACTGATTATCTGACACGCTATGCCATTAAAAAAGCGGTGAAAACAGCCGAAGCATTCGAGGAAGCCAAATTCATTGTGGACATTGTATTAAAACACGGTGCCACAAGAGCGTTAATTACGGATTGAGGGAACGTTTTTCAACCGAATCTTGTGACAGAGATAAACCGTCAGTGCAACATTACTCATCACAAGACTATTGCCTATCATCCGCAAACTAAGGGGCTTACTGGTGTGCCGCAGGGGAGTGTCGAAGGGCCGTTGCTATTCACAATATAGATAAATGGCCTTGTGGATAACATCGGAAGTTCACTGAGGCTTTTTGCGGATGGTGCTGTAGTATATCGAGAGGTTGTAACAATGGAAAACTGTACTGAAATGTAGGAGGTTCCGCAACGAATTGACGGATGGTGCAGGGAATGGCAATTGAATCTCAATGTAAACAAATGTAATGTGCTGCGAATACATAGAAAGAAAGATCCTTTATCATTTAGCTACAATATAGCAGGTCAGCAACTGGAAGCAGTTAATTCCATGAATTATCTGGGAGTTGGCATTAGGAGTGATTTAAAATGGAATGACCATATAAATTTAATCGTCGGTAAAGCAGATGCCAGACTGAGATTAATTGGAAGAATCCTAAGGAAATGCAGTCCGAAAACAAAGGAAGTTGGTTACAGTACATTTTTTCGCCCACTGCTTGAGTACTGCTCACTGGTGTGGGATCCATACCAGATAGGGACGATAGAAGAGATAGAGAAGATCCAACGGAGAGCAGCGCGCTTCGTTACAGGATCATTTACTAATCGTGAAAGGGTTACAGATAAACTTCAGTGGAAGACTCTTTAAGAGAGACGCTCAGTAGCTCGGGTCGGGCTTTTGTTGAAGTTTCGAGAATATACCCTCACCCAGGAGTCAAGCAGTATATTGCTCTCTCTCTTACGTATATCTCGCGAAGAGACCACGAGGAGAAAATCAGAGAGATTAGAGTCCACGAAGAGGCATACCGACAATCTTTCTTTCCACTAACGAGTCTGGAATAGAAGGGAGAACCGATAGAGGTACTCAAGGTACCCTCCGCCACACATCGTCAGGTGACTTTCGGAGTGTGGATGTAGATGTAGATATGACGCGGGCCACCGCCCTGTTCTTTACCAGCCTGGTGACCTCGTCTGGATCTTCACTCCTATTCGGAAGATTTGTTTCTCTGAGAAGCTCCTCAGGCGCTACTTTGGATGTTACTGATGAAGTTGAAGATTTCGACCCCGACACAAGACGACGAGAGATCAGAGATACGGTCCCTGTCCTTCCAATGAAGCCGTAAAAGTATCCTGCAAACCAGGGTAAATTCGAAGCTCCAGCGACAGGCAACAAGCGGAAGGTGACGAAGAGCGTAGTGGCAAAGGAAGTTCTAAGAAGATCGCCACCAGGGCGAACATCAGTCATCGGGAGTCGGAGTATGGAGGACCGATGACTCGTTCCCGGACTAGGAGGACGTAACACCGTGACGCTGTTCTTTTAAGGAGGGAGCAATGTTGCAGAAGAAGCTGTGGTGTAGTGGTTATGATTCTAGACTATTGCATGGTGGGTCATGAGTTCAAAACTCGCCTGGACTGTACGATTTTGATTTCTGTGTTTGGTTCGAGTACATTCTAGAAGTATCCACAAATGTCATAGTATTACAGTAAGTACATTTAAAGATTATTGACTTCTAATTTCTGTGTGAAAATGGTTGTTATGTATTTACATAGTCCTATTCAATAGGTTTCTTATGACGCCAGCCTAACTGTTGGCCCACGGTATCTTTCATCTCCGCTATGTCTTGTACATTCTGTTGTTTTGAATGCTAATCTGCTTCTGTGGACAACTCAGAAGAAGCTGAGTGTTAGCCTCACTTTTAAGTCATCCAGCTGTGTGACCTGTTGCCTGTGTGTGGACAGTCTGTCAGCAGCAGCTGGCCTCTGGCCCCTCCTACACGCTGTCTGTCTGTCTGTGCAGTGTGGCAGCCGCAGCAGGCAGCAGTCGCACACCCAGCCCTCTCTCACAGCCACTCAGCGACCACAGCCGGACTCCCACTACAGCTGCACTGGACGTGGCCGCCGACAGCACTCCCCCGCCTGATGATGCAGCAGTCTCCCCCATGCGGTGAGTTCTGTAACTACCCTTGCACATATTGCAAACACATTGTACAACTTGTGGATTTATTAAATCAGAGTTTAGGTCAAAAATTGATTTCTGCTTTATTGTAAATCAGAGGTTATGGTTTATATGCCAGGAAAAGTTACACCTCTGATAAATTTGGACCTTCCGGTTGGCATGGATCAAGATGAGTTTGTACCTCCTTCTCTGGTTTCACAGGAGATATTCAACTGAAGAAACAAATGATTCACTCGAGGCACTTATATGAGATAAAAGTTCGCGAAACAAAATTCTTTTCAAAAGATAGTGAATGGATTGGTTTTGCTGGATGCAGTTTCTGGATTGAATGATGGATTTCTATCTTCCTAAATTAATCCAGGTAGGAATTTGTGTAAAAGAGGATATCAGTGCATTGCAACGCCAATAATATTGCCTTCATGTCAATAAATAACTGCTAATGTAAGTCTGTGGCTGCGCTCAAAATGTAATGACAGAGGAATAGTTACCAGCAAAAGAGATACAAAATAATGTGCTTCCTCCAACTGACGATATGGAAAGTTGTGATCTGTATGTTTAAATACGAGAATTTGTATATTTTTATTTAAACGATTTTTGCGGACACTTTCGTATGTAGTGACAGTCAAAAATTTTCCCCATACTGTGATCGAATGCATATCTCTCGCTCACCACAAGCAGTGACCCTCCTCAAGAAAAATTGACTTTGCAACGCCGGCGGTAACCTACAAGCAGGCACAACGAAGACTAACCTGTAGTTCCTCAAAGGGCAGGCAGCTATTTCAGCCGTTGCAGCGGCAACAGTCTGTATTACTGACTGAACTGGCCCTGTAATATTTGTCAACAGAGCGTCTGTGAGCTCGTATTGCAATAGGCTGAAAGCAAGGGGAAACTGCACGTGTAATTTTTCCCGACAACATGCAGATCTGCTGTATGGTTATACGAAGATGGCATACTTATGGATAAAATATTTTGGAGATAATCAACTCCCATTAACGTCTCCATACGGAAACGACTCAGGAGGATGTCATCATCAAGAGCAACAAAACTTGTATTCCATAGGCCACGTTGACTATTGTGCCGCATGGCAAACGAAAATGTGGAATCAAAAATCGGTTTGTCCCTGAGACACAGCAAGCGAAATTGGGAGAGCGAGCAGGCCACTTTCCTAGAAAACATCAACCACTTGTGCTCTATGAGGTCGAGCATGATCGTCGATCAATACGAAGTCTTGGACCGCACGACCTTCAACATCCACGCGGAGGTTCCAAGATCTCGTCACGGTACCTAACAGCAATTAAACCTTGCTGATTCATCTGCACAATTTCATGAAGAGGTTTTTGAGTGATCAAAAAATCCTTATCCACCTTATGGGTCCTCCTCGATATCAGTTTCTTTCCATAATGTTTGTGTAGAGAAATTGTGTTCACGTTCCCTCCAGATGTAAATTTGATGAGAATCACTCTCTAGATGAAATTGGGACCCATCTACGAAAAGAACATTGGTCCACTGTTCCACTCTAGACCTTCCCTTCTGTGGAGAAGCATCAGAAGTACAGGTACAGAAAGTCTTCGACAGTAAAGGCTACTCTGGCGAAGCCTTCTGTACACAGTTTGTCTCGATACAGCATGTCCAGTGGATGCTGCGAGGCGAGATGCCAGTTGCCGCGCAGTACTAAAGCGGTACTGTCATTCCGTTACGGCCAAATAGAGGTCTTCTCTTTTTGATGTCACACTTATCGGCCATGCCCTGATCTTCTTGATATTGTTTCGGTCTGTATAAATTGCCACCAGATGCGAGAAATAACAGAACGATTCGCATTAAGTCTTTAGGCCACATCATTTTGCGACTCTCCTTCTTCGATTCTTCTTGTGGCCTTCATCGCAGAGAGTCTGGTAGGCGTCTTCTCTGTGCCAGGCGTCTTTTCTGTGACTGTGTACACAGCGAGTGTGGGTGTGGGACTACACGGCAAACACTGCCCCATTTGACTGGTGTTGTGACGTCATCGTTGTGGAGGTTGTCTATTGATCGGAAAGCCATCTTTCGTGAAGAACACGATTGTACGGACATCTGCTGATATTTTGTTTGATTATACCGTGAATTAGAAACAACACGGGGAATGGTGGTTTGTTGCTTTAATTTTGTACATCAGTGTATTTGAACATGTCCGATCTGCTGCGAGTGTACTATGTTGCCAGTACTTTTTTTACAGCTCACATTATAACTATAAGACAGTTTCGAAACCAGGTTTAAAGTCAAAGACCATGAAATGTAAGCGTTAGTCGAGAATGTTATTGAATCTGTACACTGAGCAAGCTGCCAAGGAAATAAAACAAATATGGAAAGGGAAACAAAGTTCAGCGAGATGAAATAAAAATTTTTTGGTATGCCAATTTTGTAATTCTGTTAGTGACGGCAAAGAACTTGGGTAAACTGTTGGATGGAATTGACGATATCTTCAAAAGATGTTATAAGATGAACATTAACGAAAGTAAAAGAAGTTTAATGGAATATAGCTGAATTTAATTAGGCAATGTTGAGGGACTTAGCTTAAGAAATGTGACTCCAAAAGTAGTAAACGAGTTTTGCAATTTGGGCGGCAAAATAAATGATGACGGCCTAGGTATGGAGACTATTGAATGGAGAATGTTAGTAACATGAAAAACGTTTATCACAAGGAGGAATATAAATTTAAGTGTTATGATAGTTTTTTTCAATGCATTTATTGGACAGAATAGACGCTTCTCAAATGTTGTGCTACAGTAGAAGGCTGATGGTTAGATGAGTGACTAATAAGGAGGCGTCGAATCAAAATAGGGAAAAAAGAAACAACTTGACTAAAACAAGCGAGCGACTGACAAGGCACATCCTGACGCAGCCAGGAATTGTCAGTTCCCCATTGAAGGAAATGTGGGTGTAAAAATTGCAGCTGGGGACCTAAATGCAGTAGACAGATTGAAATGGGTGTAGTTTGCAGCAGTTATGGCAGATAGGCAGAGATAAAGGCCTAGCAGAGGACCTGCTCGCAGGGAGATCTGCATCAAACCAGTTTTCAGACTGAAACCCACAACAACAAACGTCACAAGACGTTTACTTCAGCGTCAGTTTACCTCACCAAACGTCCAGGCTTAGATCAAACTTCCACTGTGATTTACATTTACACCTTGGTTTTCCAAGCACTAAAATGAGGAGTTTTCCTATAGGGTGTACGAGAACAGGGGATCAGAGTCATT
The DNA here is from genome assembly GCF_021461385.2 of Schistocerca piceifrons. NCBI lineage: Eukaryota > Metazoa > Arthropoda > Insecta > Orthoptera > Acrididae > Schistocerca > Schistocerca piceifrons. Next base: position 456,778,613 of record NC_060145.1, read on the forward strand.
GAGGGAACCTCTGATGTTAGTGTTGTAAATTATTCGTGGAAACATCGGCCTCAGTACAAGTCAGATCTGTCGGCGTGTTCATCTGGCGTAACGGTTAAGGCGGCAGCTCGTGATAATCAGGAAGTCTGATCAGTCGTGTTGCAGGTGTGGTTGAGTGGAGACACCAACACTAATGCACAAATCTCATGTTGTAAACAGTCTGCAGCTGAGAGAGTTTTGCAAGTATCCTGAGTACAATTTCTGCGAAAATCCGTCCCAAAATTCACTTTTACTTTTGAAAATCAGTGACCGCTGGTAGCTGACGACCATAGCTGGCTTCATGAAAAAATTTTGCTGTCTCACTGTAAACCCCGTAGGTTCACACACACCAGAAATGTGTTAGGGACAAATGTAAAATTTTCTCAAACTCCAAAGCCAAGCAAGCCAGGCCAACGCCCCATGTCACCATCTAAATGACAAACAGGCAGAAAGGCGACATTGTGGAAAGCAGAACAAGTCCGAAAGGTATTGGCTCACCTCGTGCAAGTGTGTGGCCGGAATCGTAACATAGCAACATGACTCCAGCGAGGAGGAGACGTCATTTCATACTGACAGCACAGCTCGATTGCGCAAGAGGGAGTAAAAGTTTCACTAGAACTCCTGTCAGCTTGCTGATATAGCGGACAGGCAACTGATATAGCGGACAGGCAACAAGCTCGACGCCTGAAGCCATCCTTGCGAGATAGAGGAGTGGTGAAGACCGCTGGTGAGTCCAGAAAAGTAAGCCACATTCGGTCATCGCTGGCCAGGCGTCACGTCATTGCCTCAGACAAGTAGTAATAAATATTCAGGCCTCCAAGTCATGGCTGCACTACATCAGCTACGTGGCCAAGCCTGTGACGCAATGCTACGCTTTGCCAAGATAACTAACGGCTTCCAGACTGGTAGCTGTCTGGCCTGCTGTACTCGCGACCACTGAAGAGACTAGCTGGAGACTTCTCACAGAGATCACGTGAGCCGGACGCCGCATCGAGAGTTCTAGGGCTGTGTCAGTAGCCAGCACGTTCCCAGGCCGCGTGTAGCACTGCCGCTGGCCTGGCTGCCGACTAGGGGAGCAATACGAGGCCGTAAACTGCAATGGAATATGTTGTTTGCCAATGTGGCTCACGTTAAGATCTCAGCAGAATACAGTAAGGTATTACTCCATAATGCTGAAACCTCTCTAACTATTCAGGGGAATACATGGAAGTAAAACAAGTACTTTGTGTGTGAAATCTTATGGGACTTAACTGTTAAGGTCATCAGTCCCTAAGCTTAAACACTACTTAACCTAAATTATCCTACGGACAAACACACACGCCCATGTCCGAGGGAGGACTCGAACCTCCACCGGAACCAGCCGCACAGTACATGACTGCAGCGCCTTAGACCGTTCGGCTAATCCTGCGCGGCAAAACAAATACTTTAACGTTGATAGTTGTGTAAGAAAGGTTTCAGGGGACTAAAGAAAACTTATCCCCCGTTGAAAAGTGACTCAAGTATTTCTAGAATTGATTAACATTGGATGTTCACCCATGTACGTGCATGACCTGCGAATCCTATTTGCCTGTAAGTGCCTCATGCAGCATAAGTAGACAACACAGGTTCACTCACTGTGACTGATATATAACTGTTTAGGAGTAAGAGACAGGTTATATAAGGAACAGGCCCCTGACACAGATTTGCCATATTTCGGACATACAAATAACGTAGGTCAATAAACACAAGAAGAGGTGCATACTAAAAACCAATTGGAAGAAAGTTACGGGAAAAGCATTAAAGAGACAGAAGACAATGTGGATTACTATGTAGAAAAACCAGAAACCTCTCAATGTAAGATGACACAGTAAAATGCATACCCCAGACACGATCAGTAATGTTAAACAGAATACACACGGTGCCCAGAAAAAAGTTTTAAATTATGTAGCACATTGGGTTTAACGTCACGTAGTTATCAATATCATTCATAATGTAGCCCAAGTAAATCGAAGTTAGTAAATTGTCACTAGATAATGGGACAGAAAAAAAATTAGAAAACAAATTGGAGGACTGTTATCAGAAACAAGACATGGGAACGGAAAAACCATACAGCACAGAAAACACCACTATGAACAAATTCGCGGGAAGGAAGCACAACATGTAATCAAAAAACGAAAAAAACTATAAGGGAACAATCAGAGGAGGAAGTAGAAGTGTTAGAGAAGAGAATAAAATTATCTAGGACAGAGCTTGCAAAATCAAGTGAAAATGTATTGGCAAAGACAAAAAGAAAATCTGGCTGGAGAGCAGAATGCGTATTGAGAAAGAGCATGTAGGCACGGTATTAATAGGAATTGTGCAGGCGAACAAAGTGAATATTTCCCTCTTTGAACGGTAGTAGACTTTGGTGGGGTTGAATGAAACACCCTACATAAAAAAACCACAGGACATGCAACATCACAAAGAATTATTTTAAACAGATAGCTACACTGCAGATCTAGATGTACAAGGTTCGCACGTAAACAAGCCACATTTTTTCCTGAACCGAAAACCATGTTAGGTGTGAATCCACTCTACTTTTTCCAAGTGAGCGCGTTTCCTCCAAGAGATAGCTCAACTGCAGCAACGTTTCAAAATGACGTCTGTAAGTGGTCTACGTTACAAGAAGCGTTCCGTTATTAATTTTCTTACCGCGGAGAAAAGCGCTGTGGGGTTTATTTGCAAGTGTTTACGTGAAGTCTGTGGAGCATCTAGAATAGACAGGACTACAATTGGTCTCTGGGCACAGAAAGTGACGCATCAGAAGGCAGTTGGACGGAGATTCATGATTTGATTATTTGCAACGAGCAGGGAGGCCATCCTTGGCCGTCCCGCGTGAATGTTACACAGTGCAGATATCATCGCGAGGATTGACGCAATTACGATTCGGCAGTTGGCACTGCTGCCGTCAACTGCCCAGGGGAAGTTTCGATTCAACATGACAACGCACGGCCTCACACAAGTTTGAAAACATCTGAACACATCACTGAACAGGGTTGAACAGTGTCACCCTATCCACCCTAGCCTTGATTAAGCTTTCTCGGAATACCACATGTTCCGGCTTTTAAAGGATACCATGAAGGGGGTACCCGTGGTATAGGGGTAGCGTCTTTGATTCATAATCTAAACGTCTTCCGTCCCGGGTTCGATCCCCGCCACTACCTAAATTTTCATAAATAATTGGCATTGGCGGCCGAAGACTTCCGGCATAAGAAGTCAGCCTCATTCTGCCAACGGCCTTGTCAAAGAGGGCGGGGAAATTGCCCCTAAAGGCGGAAGAATCAGCAATGATCAACGACATGAGGATGCAGAAGGCAATGGAAACCACTGCATTAAAGACACGTAACGTGTATCCACAGGACATGTGGCCTGTAATTGAAGAAGTGTCATGATGATCTCTCTATTGGCAAAAGATTCCGGAATAGTCCCCCATTCGGATCTCCGGTAGGGGACTACCAAGGGGGAGGTTACCATGAGAAAAAGATTGAATAATCTACGAAAGGATAACGTTCTACGAGTCGGGGCGTGGAATGTCAGAAGCTTGAACGTGGTAGGGAAACTAGAAAATCTGAAAAGGGAAATGCAAAGGCTCAATCTAGATATAGTAGGGCTCAGTGAAGTCAAGTGGAAGGAAGACAAGGATTTCTGGTCAGATGAGTATCGGGTAATATCAACAGCAGCAGAAAATGGTATAACAGGTGTAGGATTCGTTATGAATAGGAAGGTAGGGCAGAGGGCGTGTTACTGTGAACAGTTCAGTGACTGGGTTGTTCTAATCAGAATTGACAGCAGACCAACAGCGACAACGATAGTTCAGGTATACATGCCGACGTCGCAAGTAGTACAGTTGAAGAGGAATGGACATCTCTAAAAAGGGCCATCACAGAAGTTGGGAAGGAAAACATAGGTACAAAGAAGGTAGCTGCGAAGAAACCATGGGTAACAGAAGAAATACTTCAGTTGATTGATGAAAGGAGGAAGTACAAACATGTTCCGGGAAAATCAGGAATACAGAAATACAAGTCGCTGAGGAATGAAATAAATAGGAAGTGCAGGGAAGCTAAGACGAAATGGCTGCAGTAATAATGTGAAGACATCGAAAAAGATATGATTGTCGGAAGGACAGACTCAGCATACAGGAAAGTCAACACAACCTTTGGTGACATTAAAAGCAACGGTGGTAACATTAAGAGTGCAACGGGAATTCCACTGTTAAATGCAGAGGAGAGAGCAGATAGGTGGAAAGAATACATTGAAAGCCTCTATGAGGGTGAAGATTTGTCTGATGTGATGGAAGAAGAAACAGGAGTCGATTTAGAAGAGATAGGGGATCCAGTATTAGAATCGGAATTTAAAAGAGCTTTGAAGAACTTACGGTCAAATAAGGCAGAAGGGATAGATAACATTCCATCAGAATTTCTAAAATCATTGGGGGAAGTGGCAACAAAACGACTATTCACGTTGGTGTGTAGAATATATGAGTCTGGCGATATACCATCTGACTTTCGGAAAAGCATCATCCACACAATTCCGAAGACGGCAAGAGCCGACAAGTGCGAGAATTATCGCACAATCAGCTTAACAGCTCATGCATCGAAGCTGCTTACAAGAATAATATACAGAAGAATGGAAAAGAAAATTGAGAATGCGCTAGGTGACGATCAGTTTGCCTTTAGGAAAAGTAAAGGGACGAGAGAGGCAGTTCTGACGTTACGGCTAATAATGGAAGCAAGGCTAAAGAAAAATCAAGACACTTTCATAGGATTTGTCGACCTGGAAAAAGCGTTCGACAATATAAAATGGTGCAAGCTGTTCGAGATTCTGAAAAAAGTAGGGGTAAGCTATAGGGAGAGACGGGTCATATACAATATGTACAACAATCAAGAGGGAATAATAAGAGTGGACGATCAAGAACGAAGTGCTCGTATTAAAAAGGGTGTAAGACAAGGCTGTAGCCTTTCGCCCCTACTCTTCAATCTGTACATCGAGGAAGCAATGATGAAAATAAAAGAAAGGTTCAGGAGTGGGATTAAAATACAAGGTGAAAGGATATCAATGATACGATTCGCTGATGACATTGCTATCCTGAGTGAAAGTGAAGAAGAATTAAATGATCTGCTGAACGGAATGAACAGTCTAATGAGTACACAGTATGGTTTGAGAGTAAATCAGAGAAAGACGAAGGTAATGAGAAGTAGTAGAAATGAGAACAGCGAGAAACTTAACATCAGGATTGATGGTCACGAAGTCAATGAAGTTAAGGAATTCTGCTACCTAGGCAGTAAAATAACCAATGACAGACGGAGCAAGGAGGACATCAAAAGCAGACTCGCTATGGCAAAAAAGGCATTTCTGGCCAAGAGAAGTCTACTAATATCAAATACCGGCATTAATTTGAGGAAGAAATTTCTGCGGATGTACGTCTGGAGTACAGCATTGTATGGTAGTGAAACATGGACAGTGGGAAAACCGGAACAGAAGAGAATCGAAGCATTTGAGGTGTGGTGCTATAGACGAATGTTGAAAATTAGGTGGACTGATAAGGTAAGGAATGAGGAGGTTCTACGCAGAATCGGAGAGGAAAGGAATATGTGGAAAACACTGATAAGGAGAAGGGACAGGATGATAGGACATCTGCTAACACATGAGGGAATGGCTTCCATGGTACTAGAGGGAGCATTAGAGGGCAAAAACTGTAGAGGAAGACAGAGATTGGAATACGTCAAGCAAATAATTGAGGACGTAGGTTGCAAGTGCTACTCTGAGATGAAGAGGTTGGCACAGGAAAGGAATTCGTGGCGGGCCGCATCAAACCAGTCAGTAGACTGATGACCAAAAAAAAAAAAAAGTACGAAAACTTGTTTTTCGCGCTGTGAAGGACTGTGCTTGTGACCAGAGCAAGAACGGCTGCCAGCGAAGCATACACGCTCTTATGCCTCGATGGAGGAACGTCATAAAATGGAAGGATCTTACGTGGTGTGTACATAAAACGTAACTCTTTCACATGCGTAATTTTCATTGAGTGGAATAAGTAACTGTTGTAGAAAAAAAGTAAGCCGTTACTTTCCGAGTGACCTGTATAATTTTCTTACAAGAAGGACTGGTCGGTGAAAACCAAACAGTTACGACAGTCTGTAATGCACCGTGAGATAAGCGAACTTCTTCTTTTGTGCATTAAACTTATTTATCGTGTAACTGAAATTTAGCGGATCCTTTTAATTCTCATGTGGATCACTTCACACTTTTCATGAGTTAGAGTCAATTTATATTTTTCCGCCCCATACAGATATCTTGTCTAAATCATTTTGCAAGTCATCTCGACCATCTGATGACTTTACATGACGGTAAATGGCTGCATCATCTGCTAACAGTTTAAGAGGGCTACTCAGATTGTCTCCTAAATACTTCACGTAGATCAGGAACAACAGAGGCCCTTTATAACACCTCCTCGGGGAACGCTATATGTTATAATTGTTTTACTCGATGACTTTCCGACGAGTATTACGAACTGTGATCTACCTGACCGAAAGTCACGAATCCAGTCACACAACTGAACGATACTCCAAAGGCACACAATTTAATTAGAAGCCGCTTGTGAGAAACGGTGTCAAAAGCGTTCTGGAAATCTAAAAGTATGGGATCAACTTGACGTCCGGTGTCAATAGCACTGATTACTTCGTGAGAATTAAGAGCTAGTTGTGTATCAAAGGACGATATTTTCTAAATCTGTATTGGCTATTTGTCAATAAATCATTTTCTTCGAGGCGATTCATAATGTTGGAGCACAGTATATGTTCTAAAATCCTACTACAAATCGACGTTAGTGACATGAGTTTGTAATTCTGCGGATTATTCGTATTCGTCTCATTCACTAGGGACTGGACACGAACTTTGGTGCCACAAACAACCTTTACATTCGACCATAATTTCTTTGGGTTTTATGAAATATCATTTGACAATATGCTGCTATGGTAGTCATTGAAAGCATCACACATTGATTTCTTGACAGAAAAACGTGTTTCATTCAGCATCTTCCTGTCTAAAGCCCTACGCTTTGTTTTACACCTATTATGCGGTAACCTCTTATAATGATTTCTACTCTGCTTTTGTAAATGATGAAAGTCTATGTGAATGCAGCTTGCCGCTAACTTGGTGTAATGTTTTGTCTGTACAGAAGTGTATCTGTCGCCTTTATCGCTCTTTCCCTCTCACACATAAATCGGTACAATAAAGTCAGGGCTTCGTGTTTTCTAGTTAGGCTGATCCGTGAAAAGACAGAGAAACAATTATGCTAATGGAGGATTCTCTCACTCACTCTCTCCCTCTCTGTCCTTTACCTGTGTACAGTTTAAATATATTACTTACGTGAAATCAGCCTAGTAGAATCTCTGGTGGAGCCCTTCGTCTTAATATTCAGCGGCTGGCTTGCTAGAAAAGATCTTTACATTTGTTATTATTATTCAGCGCTGCATTCAGTTGGGAAAATCGATCGTTTGAACAATTCGTTCAGTTTACGACAGATCTAAAATTTCAGATGTGGACGAAGCCTTTTTGGACGATTTCGAAAAACTCAGAGATTGCAGGTTCTCTTCGTCACAGCTGAAACTTCCCAATTAATTACAGGGCCCAGACAATCATCAATGGTTCAGACAGAGAGCTCATTCGTCATTCACTCTAGAATAAAATGGTCACAAACCTTATTTCTGAGGAAAATTGTATATTGAATCCATTTCCGTACATGTTCCGTTTTCTGTTGGTTCCAAGTCTCATGTAATTTTCTTTTACAGGTTTTTCTTTTTCTTTATCTATCACGCTAGCGGCACAAACTTTCCTAGCTCGCTTTAGCCCGAAGAAGAGTAAATAAATCTCCTTTAGCAATCCGACAATCTTCCAACCGATACTTCCGAAGCTGTTCCTCTCTCTCTCTATAATAACCATGGAGCATACATTTCTGTACCTCTGTTGTTCCAAAGAATAAACGTACTAGAAAAATACCTTGGCGTCGACGAGCTGTCGGCGCATATATTACTAGAAAATCTGATCAGGTACTTTTCAAACGTAAATACATGTGGATGATTTGGTTGACCATTATTAATTATTGCGTGGTAGAGGGTAATTTTCCGTGGGGAGATTACACTCTGTTTCCTTAGAAATTTCTTTACAGTCATTGTATACAATGGCGGGTCCCTCCCATTATGAACTGTTCTATTAAGTACGTATCAGTCCAGTGCATGACCAACTATTACCTTGAGCTTGTGCTATAGTTCTTCTACATGCTCCTGCCCTGTGATAAAAGTTTAAAGTTTCTCACTGGGATATGGCACTCCTCATTTTTTATCTAGTTTACTGAACATTTATATTTTTCTGTTTGTTTTAGATATCCTTCGTACTATGATAATCATTGTTGCCCCAACTGCATCATGGTCACTGATATCAGTCTCGATGTGGACATCCTCAAAGAAGTAAGGCCTATTTGTTGCCATTAGATCTAATATATTTGCATCAGGACTGGTGTTCCCAACTATCTGCTCTACGTGGTTTTCAGAGAAGGCATTTGGTAATATTTCACGGGATGTCTTATCACGCCCGCTACTAACAAAACTGTAATTTCCCCAATTAATTGTTGGATGATTTCAGTCTCCACCATTTATTACAGTATGATTAGCAAAGTGAACTGAGATTTTATCTAAGGTTTTGTGTTTCATGAGCAGATGAATCTGGTACGCAATAGAAGGATCCAATTATCATTTAGCGCTCACCCCTGGTACTTACTCTTGCCCAAAGAATCTCACATCCACATTCAATTTCTATCTCGGTGAATCTGCGTTTTTTGTCCACTGCAGCAAATACTCCATTTCCCATTAACCTATCTTTTCGATATACAATTAAATTTTCCTCAAAAATCTCACTGGTATCAACTTCAAGTTTTAATCAGCTTTCTGTACCTAGTGTTATAAGAGCTTCTGTGTTTTTCAGGAGCGCTTCAAACCCCGCACTTTGTTGTGAATGCTTCGGCAGTTAACCATTAGGATGTCATTACTCTCACCTACACAGACATTTCTTTCGATCTTACGCTGACACTTCTGGGTTCACTGCAGCTGTCGTTATCTGGATCAGATGGAGAATAGCCTAATCTAAAATAAATAAAAAAAACTTGCTTGCACCCTGCACACAGCCAGCTACGAGTAGCATCTTTTGATGTGTAGTGCATACCTGACTCAATTAGAAAAACCCTACAGTTCTCAACCCTATGGCGAACGTCCAGGAAGTCACATTCTAGCTTGTCACAGAACTTTTGAAGTCTCTGGTTCAGTCCTTCACTCTACTCAGAACCGAAGGGCCACCATCTGTTCTGGGGACAATGCTGCATATTGCGAACTTCATCAAAAGTCAATGCTCAAGACTGTACTTCTCAACCTTCTCTGCCAGTCGCTGGAATGACCAAAGTATGACATGACCTCAGAGCCCAGTACCATTGTAACTGCCCCCCCCCCCCCCTCAGCACCACCCTCCCTACAGATGTCTATTTGCTGCTTCCCCTATCCCCACAAACATAACTGCGGAGAGCTGAGTATAACTTTTCAGTCTGTCCCCTAGGACTCCTCGCCCCTTCCCACATCCCATCCTCAACGAAGAGCTACCAGTAGTGCATAGAATGAGATAACTGGTAATGCTGCAGTATTTTACACTGAAACATTCTTGTTAATAAAGACCATCTATATGAGTGGTATCTGAAGTAAATTTCAGAGTAAACGCAAGATACCTTTGAGCTGACAGTTTTCATTTTCATACATATTATTATTCTTCAGGTCCACAAATTGGCGATCATATCAACTGGCCTCAAAATCAGGAGTGCAACTCGCCAATCTGCCACTCCTATGACAGCTCATTGTGTGAGGAGGAGGCTGTCTTCAGCATACGCCTCAAACGTATTCCTGCAGATCTGATATAAATTAATTTTTCTAGGGACATTCGAGTCTCATCTTTATCTACGATAGTGATGGAAGCTAAAGAAATTAATTAAAATTTGAGCCATGTCCAACACTTGAAACTATGTCTCCTTGCAAGATAGGTCTGCAAGCCATTACACCACCACAGCATTGTAGTTACCACCGCTGCACAGACTACACTTGTCCAATGCCTTCCATAAAAATCTTCAAATCTCATCTTCAGCTTATTTTCGCCTTATTAGGTCATCACTGTTGGAGAGGCTATCTTGTACTGGAATAACACTCCATGTCTGATGTAATGGGGAAATCCCACCTGTACCTCAGGCCATCACACAAATTTTAATTTATTTCTTCAACTTATTATCATAGAAAAAGATGAGATTCAAACGTCTCGAGGAAAATTTAATTATGTCAGATCAACAGCTCACATAAGCATGAGGTACAGGCAGGGTTTCAAAAAAATGGTTCAAATGGCTCTGATAGGCTGGTAGAACATGTTCTGAGGCATCAAGGGATCACCAATTTAGTATTGGAGGGTAAAAATCGTAGAGGGTGACCAAGAGATGAGTACACTAAGCGGATTCAGAAGGATGTAAGTTGCAGAAGGTACTGGGAGATGAAGCTTGCACAGGATAGAGTAGCATGGAGAGCTGCATCAAACCAGCCTATGGACTGAAGACCACAACAACAACAACAACAACACTGAAATTTGCATATCTTTGTGCAAATTATGTGTAGAAAAGATAGTTTTGTATTTGGTTGATTACTGAATATTGAATTTATTAGCTGTAATATCTCACATGGCAGAGGTGTAGAATTTCTATTACACTCATTATAGTGCATAGTTCTGCAAGGTTCGCAGGTGAGCTGTAAAGTTTGGAAAGTAGGAGACGAGATACTGGCAGAAGTAAAGCTGTGAGTACCGGGCGTGAGTCGTGCTTCGGTAGCTCAGTTGGTAGAGCACTTGCCCGCGAAAGGCAAAGGTCCTGAGTTCGACTCTCGGTCGGGCACACAGTTTTAATCTGCCAGGAAGTTTCAGTATTTAGAATGGTAATCTGTACAACTGCATGAAACAATGTTTTAGTCTCATAAGCTTTAAGTTTTGCTTTCATAGAGATCAAAGTCACAAGAATTTACGTGAAAGTCTATGTTTCTTTGTGTGTGTGTGTGTGTGTGTGTGTGTGTGTGTGTGTGTGTGTGTGTGTAATGCAGTGTAATGTTTGTGCTGCATTTTGACGATTATGATTGTGATAATGATGAGGGAAGGAGGTAGTTAAACCTTGTGCCAGTACATGGTTTACACCTCACCAAAAGCACCAAGGGGGCTGCCAAGCTTGACGCCCTCTCTCACAGATGGATCATGATCAACAGTGTTACATGCTCTCACTTCATGAGGTACTGTGGAGTGGTTTGCTATTTAAACCAGGACATTGGCGAAAAGTCTGGTAATCAGGAACTTTACACCACAACCTCTCCTCCCCTTGCTGGCCAAACACTGGCAGTAAAAATGTGCATAGGTGAACAAGCGTTTTTGTGGGTAGGGGGTAATGGAGTCGACTTATTGTCATTGCTATATCTCAAATATCACAACCAAATGTCTTCCCAGTAAGTACTAGCTTTCTCTGTTGACGAGGCTGTGTCAAGAAATTTGCAAATAACCGAACTGAAATTTTTTACTGGCATAATAAATGTATTGCGATGTAATTATTTTTGTGTGCCATGTTTGCAAGAGTGAGAAGGGATTCCTTCACACAGAAGATCAGTACTACCTACATGAAGCATCTCTTTCAGTGGAGGACAACCACAGCTTCACAGTAGCATCGTGAGGTCAAAGGAACTCACTGTCAGGCATCGATGTTTCAAAATTTAACAGCTGAATTTCTTGAGGAATGGAATGTAGGAAATTTTGATGGTAAGCGGATGAAGACTTCCAGAGTACGATACTGCTGTGCACCTGTACCTTAATATACAGCGATTTTCGCTCTATTGTGTATCAGAGAAGTAAGAATGCTCTAGGTTTATCGTTTTTTACTGGAGAGATGTGTTTTTGGAATACAGCATAGTTCTGCTTCTATGATATATCTTTCGCCAGAAATGTACGTATGGAGAAAGCTGTGAGAATTTCTCTGTTTCACGCAGGAGTCTCCCTGGAGAGGAGAAGAACCAGAGGCTGATCCAGGCGGCTCAGGAGGGCGCAGCCAGTCAGCTGCGTTCACTGCTGGCGGCCGGGGCGGACGTGGGGGCGAGGGATGGGGACATGATGACCGCCCTGCACTGGGCAGCACTCGGGGGATACGAGGAGGCAGTCGCGTGTCTGCTGCAGGCCGGTGCAGAGGTCGATGCCAGGAACAACACGCAGGGCACACCTCTGCACTTTGCAGCGTTCTTCGACCACGCACCTGTGGTGCGGCAGCTGGCGGCGTCCTGTGCTGACCCGAACGCCAAGAGCAATCACGGGGTGACCCCGCTGCATTTGGTGGCATTCAATGGCCACGTAGAGGCGGCGACGGCACTCCTGGAGGCAGGGGCCGACAGAAGGGCCAGGACCAGCGACGGGGAGACGCCGCTGGACGCCGCCAGGCAGAACAACCACCGTCAGCTGATAGACATGCTAAGATGGAGCTAGAGTGATATAAAAGTGTTTCACTACACGACTTCTCATTGCTTTTATAGTAAAGAATACAAGAAAGTTAATTCTGCTTATTCTGTGTGCCCATGTCCATGCAGTATAACTACTCCATTAACATAGTGAGATGTGACTCATTATTAGAGAACTACAGCTTAGCAAATCCTGACAGGGCAAACCATGTTATGGAATTTCAGTCGTGAGCCTAGATTGACTAGTTTTGTACTTTTTTTCTTTTCAGATACGTAATGTAAAAAATTTGGACAATGAACGATGCAGAAAGGCTCTTGTAAATGAATCATGCGTGCCAGCCTTGCATAAATTATTAAATGGCGATAGGTACAACATTGAAACTACTTTATTTAAATGAGTATGTCTGTACTTAAATTGCTGAATGGCTGAGAAGATGAAACTGCTACGTTATTTGATTCTGAAACAGCTGAGTAAAACTGAACATACTGAGCCTATTTTCTCTTTACTTTTTCTTATCATGTCAACACTGACCCACAATATTCTAGTGCAACGCAATCTGACTGCTCAGAAAACTTGCAACCTGACTTCAAATAATTAATTCAAAAGAATGGCCCTGACTAAAAAGATATCTTAACAATAACCTATACATTTCATTAAACACTTATCTCACAAAAATCTTCATTACGCGAACTACTGCAATGCAGCAAGTGTCAATACTGCCAGCTAAATAAAAGATTCTACCTACTAAAGTCAATAACTACTAGGTGGTTAGCAAAGGAAAGACTTTAGAGTGAGATTTTCATTCTGCAGCGGAATGTGTGCTGATATGAAACTTCCTGGCAGATTAAAACTAGGTGCCGGACCAAGACTCGAACTCAGGACCTTTCCCTTTTGCAGGCAAGCGCTCTACCAACTGAGCTACCCAACCACGACTTGCGCCTCGTCCTCACAGCTTTACTTCTGCCAGTACCTCGTCTCCTACCTTCCAAACTGTACAGAAGCTCTCCTGCCAACCTTGCAGAACTAGCACTCCTGAAAGAAAGGATATTGCTTAGTCATGGCTTAGCCACAGCCTGGGTGAAGTTTCCAGAGGGAGATTTTCATTCTGCAGCGAAATGTGCGCTGATATGAAACTTCCTGGCAGATTAAAACTGTGTGGAAAGATTTTGTTGCAAACCAAACAATGTATTTTTTTTTACCTTCATAATGCGACATCCAATTCAAACATGAATATAAATCGTCATTGACATCCAGTACAAAGATACATAATCACGAATAATTTTCAATCTCCAAGTCAGATACTTCTAGATCGTTAGCCTACGCCAACACTTTAGACCTCTGCCGTCCGTTAATGCTAACTTCTCACATTTAACACCCATCACTGCTGGTTGTTCACCTCCAACTGCCCAACAGTACTTCCATCACTGCTGGCGACTCTTCCAACTGCCCAACACTACTGGTGATTAACTTCCAATGAGCCCAACCAGCCACAGGAGTCTCTTAGAAAGAAAGCACAGTCAGAGATCCAATGCGAAGCACCACACAGCGCTGACAACATAGAAGCAGCCCACTTACAACATGTTCGGATTTCCCAATCTATTTTCTCTCATAAGAACATAAATGATATGAGAAATAAAAAGGATATTCACATGTGAGAAAGGCAAAAAGAAAGTTGATAAAAATAGGGAAGAATTACTTGATTATGCCTTAAGCATTTTCGAGTGGGCTGCAGGGAACTGGTGAAACAGAAATGAAAGTTATCATCTGCCCAGATCTGAACCCTCCCACCTCCCCCCCCCCAATAAACCATGGAGCTTTCCGTTGGTAGGGAGGTTTGTGTGCGTCAGTGATACGTGATAGTTATATAGTAAGTCCAACCACAATGAAGCGATATCTGTTGAGAGGCCAGACAAACATACAAACGTGTGGTTCCTGAAGAGGGACAGCACCCTTTTCAGTAGTTGCAAGGAATGGTTGACTGATCTGGCCTTGCAACATCAACCAAAATGGCCATGCTATGCTGGTACTGCAAACGGCTGAAAGCAAGCGGAAAGTACAGCCGTAATTTTTCCCGTGGGCATACAGCTATAGTGTATGGCATCCTCTTAGGTAAAATATTCTGGAGGTAAAATAGTCCCCCATTCGCATCTCCGGGCAGGGACTCCTCAGGAGGACGTCATTATCAGGAGAAACAAAACTGGCATTCTACGGATCAGTGTGTGGAATGTCAGATCCTTTAATCAGTCAGGTAGCTTAGAAACTTTAAAAAGGGAAATGAATGGGTTAAAGTTAGATACAGTGGGAAGTAGTGAAGTTCGGTGGCAGGAGAAACAGGACTTCTTAGAGTAATTATGGTGTATGCGTACGTAGAGAGAGTGTCTTTTTTTTTTAATTTGTGGTAAGGCACTATGGGACCAAACTGCTGAGGTCAATGGTCCGTAGGCTTAGACACTACTAAAACTAACGAACTTACGCTAAGGACAACACACACACCCACTCCCGAGGGAGGACTCGAACCTCCGACGGGAGGAGCCGCGCCAACCGCCTCAAGGCGCCCCAGACCGCGCGGCTACTTCGCGCAGCAGACAGTATTTGCGCAGCAATCGCGACATAGTTTAAGTGAGGCGGAATAAGGGGAAGCACACCGCATTCGCCGAGGCAGATGGAAAACCACCTTAAAAACAATCCACAGGCTGACCGGCACACCGGACGACTAATCCACCGGGCGGATTCGTGCCGGAGACCGGCGCGCCTTCCCGCTCGGGAAACAGCGCGTTAGACCGGCGCGCTAGCCAGGCGGGCTCCCAATAGAATTACTTTCTGCCAAAATGTTAAGAGATGTCTCGTTACCTCTCATGACGTCACCGTCTGATTTCCAATCAAAATGGGCGCTTGTTGCGCGCGGAGGAAGTGAATAGACGCGAGAACCAGAAACGAACCAGAGAATTTTGCTGTCGACATGGGCGACACACAGTCGGGGGCCCCGGTGCGTGGGTCCAGGTTTTACTTGGAAACGGAACTTTGACAGCGCCTGCAGATATGCATCTCTGAAGAGAGCCGTTCGCACGTTCAGCCAGCAGATGCCGAGGAGGTGTCGAAACAGTCGCCACCGGACGTGGAACGTTCCACTGTGGCGCCTGCCGCCCTGGCGCTGCCAGGCTGTCGGACACTGCAGCCAGCCTGCGCTCACACCACAACCGGACCCCGTTTGCCAGAGATATGGACTCTCCCTCCTCGAGCGAGGTCCGCTTTTGACGCAGCCCCCCAGCCGTCACCTACTGTGCCGACGACCGGGCCTTTTGCGAATGCTTTCGTCGCCCTCCGAAAACATCCCACGGTACGCGCTTTCCTCTGCATACAGGAGCAACGGAACAGACCGAGAGGATAACAGTCAAGTGACGTGAGGATCTGATTAACCCTTAACTACTGTTGACGGTCTCTCAGACTGCTACAGTTTTTTGTCTTGTGATATTTTAAGGTGAAGTATTCTCGTCAGTGTACCTTCCTACTGGATGGCGAGCTAGGCCTCGACAAGTCTCACATACCTACCACAGGGTGGGCATACTGTATTTTTGTTGAACGCTACCGTTTCTTCGTGGTGAGGAAAGCTAGGCGTTCTATGCAGCGTTTTCGATGCGAGAGGGATATGGGCGTTCGACAACGCCTCAGTGAATTCTCAGATGATAACTTTGATGACAGTGATAATGGTCCTGATTTCGGGTATTTAGTGATCACGATACTAATTCGGAGAAGGAAATTGACAGTGATGAAGACGTGCCAGGTGATGGCGATGGAGAATCGTACTTCTTCGATAAGAACAGAAATATGTTTTGGAGGAAACAGAAGCCGCTACCAAACGTAAGAACAAGACAACTCAGTGTTGCCTTGAAACTGCCTGGACTGCAACAGATTCCGAGAAGTCTCGGAGAAAACTTGGTGGTTTGGAGACATGAGCCTCAGATACACAAACACTCTTTTTTCTAAAAACGAAAAATATCAGCCTATTGTTGTATCCGTGACAACAGTTCGGTGTTCCAGTTTGATTGCAGAATTGTGGAGGGTTTGTGCGGAATGGATGCAGGCTGAAAGCAACTGAAATTCGATTCAGGGCCTCGGAACGATACAATAGGTAATTAATTTCTTCTTCATTTTTAAAATAAAAAATGGGCGGAATTTCTCCTTTCTTAGCATTATGGGTTGGAGTAATCACTCTAAGGCTGAAACGATGAGTAGTAAACTCAAAGCTGATTCCAAATACAATTTGTCATAGCTGAAATGTGTTTTTCCGTATACTTATGTTGCGGATGTCTAATACTACCTACCTGATGAGTAGGAGGTCACTATGTGCTGTTATTTTAGTAATACATAAAATAATAATAAACTAAAAATTTTGCTGTGTTTTAGTTTTCAAAGTGTTACAAATTCTGCATCATTTAAAAAATGCAAATTTCCATAACGCCTGTATCTAAGAAGTGTAACGAACAACAGAAAGTCATGTAACTATATACATCGAAACTGAAGTTTGATACATAAAAAATAGAAAGGCGATCTGAGAGACCCCTCTGTAGTAATTGTGCTCCTGTCAACATACGTAGCAGCTAAGAGTTAACCAGTGCAAGTAAATGCTGACCCTCTTTAATGCGCAGTCGCTGTTAGATCAAACACGCCTTGCCACAATACTGATAAGCAAACACTGTAATGATCATAATTATGAAAGGCCGGCAGTCCAAATGGATCTGCCGTTTTCCAGGCGTCTCTGCTTGAGTGAGCTGAACCTAGTAAACAAAACACTTGAGGAGGTGCCTTTTGTCTTTATCAGGCGGTCCATCAAGTATCTGAAGTACGTCTAAGAACTTTCCTCACACCACAGAGACAAGATTAGGAGCAGAAATGAAACGCACCTAGTACACGCGGTGAACAGCTTTGGAAAGGCTGTGTGGTTGCAGGTTCTTGTGCTTAATGTATAAGGCAGAAAGATCCGAATCAGGCGCAGCTTCAGAGGAAATAAAAGTCAAACAAGAAAGAAGAACTACTCAAATGTTTGTAGATTCCTATGGGACAAAACTGCTGAGGTCATCGGTCCCAAGACTTACTACTTAATCTAACTTATGCTAAGAACAACACACACACCCATGCCCGAGGGAGGACTCGAACCTCCGACGGGAGGGGCCGAGCAAACACTGACATGGAGCCACTAACTGCGCGGCCACAACGCGCGCAAAGAAGAACTGTTTGTTTCAAGAAAAGAGAAAAATAAATTAAATGAAATAAATCAAATGCTTGAAATCTCAATATCTGTTGTTTCAAGTTAATACGATTCCTACAAGCAGCTCGAAGAAACGAGAATACGAGGACATAGTGGCGTTCAAACTTGAGACCCCCCCCCAATGAGACTCGATTGCGTTTCACAAACAGTGAAGCGAAGAACTGAAGCAGGTGGTTTCATTGTAATCAGTATAGGCTGCACAGTTGTCATGCTGTAATGGAATTTACGTCATTATCATTTCCGAATAACAAGAGCAGTATGTAAAACAGTTTACTTATTTAAATAACGAAAATTAGTTTCGTCGTGAAGGATTAGGAAATACATTGTAAAGTAAAAAGGAATGGATTCCTGTTAACTGATAGTGCACAATGAAGAAAGCCGAGATGTTTCACTAAATTAAGGACAGTCATTTCACAAATACACTTCTGGCCATTAAAACTGCTACAACAAGAAGACATACAGATGATAAACGGGTATTCATTGGAAAAATATATTATACTAGAACTGACATGTGATTACATTTTCACGCAATTTGGGTGCATACATCCTGAGAAATCATTACCCAGAACAACCACCTCTGGCCGTAATAACGGCCTCGATACGCCTGGGCATTGAGTCAAACAGAGCTTGGATGGCGTGTACAGGTACAGCTGCCCATCTATCTTCAACACGATACCACAGTTCATCAAGAGTAGCGACTGGCGTATTGTGACGAGCCAGTTGCATTGACCATATGTTTTCAATTGGTGAGAGATCTCGAGAATGTGCTGGCCATGGCAGCAGTCGAACAGAACATTTCCTGCATCCAGAAAGGCCCGTACAGGATCTGGAACATGCGGTCGTGCATTATCCTGCTGAAATGTAGGGTTTCGCAGGGATTGAATGAAGGGTAGAGCCACAGGTCGTAACACATCTGAAATGTAACGTCCACTGTTCAAAGTGCTGTCAATGCGAACAAGAGGTAACCGAGACGTGTAACCAATGGCACCCCATACCATCACGCCGGGTGATATGGCGATGACGAATACACGCTTCCAATGTGCGTTCACCGCGATGTCGCCAAACACGGATGCGACCATCATGATGCTGTGAACAGAACCTGGATTCATCCGAAAAAATGACGTTTTGCCATTCGTGCACCCAGGTTCGTCGTTGAGTACACCATCGCAGGCACTCCTGTCTGTGATGCAGCGTCAAGGGTAACCGCAGCCACGGTCTCCGAATTGATAGTCCATACTGCTGCAAACGTCGTCGAACTTCGTGCAGATGGTTGTTGTCTTGCAAACGTCCCCATCTGTTGACTCAGGGATCGAGACGTGGCTGCACGATCCGTTACAGCCATGAGGATAAGATGCCTGTCATCTCGACTGCTAGTGATACGAGGCCGTTGGGATCCAGCAGGGGGTTCCGTATTACCCTCCTGAACCAACCGATTCCATTTTCTGCTAACAATCATCGGATCTCGACCAACGCGAGCAGCAATGTCGCGATACGATAAACCGCAATCCCGATAGCCTACAATCCGACCTTTATCAAAGTCGGAAACGTGATGGTACGCATTTCTCCTCCTTACACGAGGCATCACAACGACGTTTCACCAGGCATCGCCGGTCAACTGCTGTTTGTGTATGAGGAATCGGTTGGAAACTTTCCTCATGTCAGCACGTTGTAGGTGTCGCCACCGGCGCCAGTCTTGTGTGAATGCTTTGAAAAACTAATCATTTGTATATCACAGGAGCTTCTTCCTGTCGGTTATATTTCGCGTCTGTAGCACGTCATCTTCGTGGAGTAGCAATTTTAATGTCCAGTAGTGTAATTTCGCCAGTTTCTTCTTCCTTAATGATCGACATATAACGTCAAAAACTGTATCCAAGTTGGCTTAAGTGGGAGATGGTGAAGTAACACTTCTTTCGTGTTTCATTATTCTAAATTATCCATATCCAACAATGTCTAAACATCGTGTGTTCGTAAAGTAGTAATTGTATCTAATGTGACTGAACACACTTTCTCGAATATTTTAAACATTTTCAGTATTTGCGTAGGCTACTCTCAAGGAATTCCAAATCAGACATGCTGGACTTCAAAGTGTCGGTCTTTGAAGTGTTGAAATGTGAGATGATGTGGAGTTTCATGTAAAGTTTTGTGAAATAAATGACAAATACCCTCAATGACACGATAATAATTGTGCATTCTACTGCAATCGTACTGTGCAAGACAAACGGTGGCGGAAGTAAACGGACCTAGTAAGCCAATAAATCTCATTATTGGTAACGTGTTTTGTTTTACTTTTTGACTTGAGTATATCTGTTCTTAATTATGGCCATTGCCTTCTCGCAATGTAGTTTTACGGTTCCTCAAAGTTTCTGATGAAGTGATTCGTAGTGGCGTCGAAACCTAGCTCAGTGTACCAAACAGTTATTTTCAACCTGTTGGCTGTGTAATCCTATGTTGAAACTAGTATACGGTTGCCGAGAAACAGCCGTGTTTAAAACTGTAAATTTTGTAACTGCTATCACTTGAGTGAACTCGTAAGATTCTGAAACCAGACTAAAAGTATGAAGAAGATTCATATGATCAAAACAGTCCATATCAGAATCAATTTGTGCCACCGTTAGCAGTAAATGTAGTGCCTAAACCATCTTCTTGTGCCACAGCGAAAATAAAACTTAATATATTGCAATTAACTGTTAATCTGATAATGAGTGTATAGAGAATGCGGTCCTTATCTAGAAATGGAATAGGAGGGCGTTCTACGTAGTAAGTGCAAAGATATTCCCGAGTATATTGTGAAGTTGCCAGATGTGATCGTAATTTTCGACTCCATCGCAGTTAAAAAAAAAAATGGCTCTGAGCACTATGGGACTTAACGTCGGTGGTCATCAGTCCCCTAGAACTTAGAACTAGTTAAACCTAACTAACCTAAGGACATCACAGACATCCATGCCCGAGGCAGGATTAGAACCTGCGACCGTAGCGGTCGCCCGGTTCCAGACTGCAGCGCCCTTAACCGCACGGCCACTTCGGTCGGCCTCCATCGCAGTCTGCTGTTATATATTCCGCACTCGTTTATCAGTTGATTCCGTAAGAAAGATTTCATTAAGTATATTAGTGAGAAGGGGACAAAGCCTCGTCTGCCACGAAATAATAACGACCCTTGTACGTCTCAGCCGGTAATGAAGCTGCGTCTGGTAGATTAAGACGCCGTTGTTACTGTTCTGAAAAGCTCGTCCATGGCAGTTGCTTCCATATTCACCTGTGACCACTGTTACAAACAGCATATATACGTATACAATGCCTAACCATACAACTGAAAAACCATTTGCGGTTCACAAAAGCAAGTACCCTTTATTAATCTTACGTGTTCAGCATCGACACTACCGACGCAGTTAGGCTGGTTCCGTAGAGGGTAGAATCGGTTTGTCATTTCCTCCCATTTGGCATTCTAAATGATAGAGCACAGCAATCAGTCGTCCTTTTCTTGCAGATTTTATTCAGCATTTTTTTTTTAAACCTAGATTTCGGTTAGTGCCTAGCCATTATCAATACTGGAAAATACAGAGGAAAGCACGTATGGTCTCAAGTAAAAAAGCTTCGAATTTGCATAGGAATAACAAAATAAAATACCACTAAAATTATTTACGTTGCTATCCGACTTCTTTCCATATTTAACAGTAAATACCGAAAATAGACACTTGTTCACGTTGAAGGTTCTGCCATAAAACCTGTGACGTATTATGTGCAGTTGACTGATCTGTGGGATGGCCTTTCAGAGAGTAGAATGAAAGCAGTTTGAATGAACATCCAACAGTTTAGTACCAGTAAAAGAAGAAAGCTGTATTCATGTTGCACTCCATAACTGCAGCAGCATACAATGATTGTGTATTCGTGCTTTTACGAAACGCTTTAAACAAATGCTTGCTTAACAAACAGACTGGTTTTTAGTCAACTAATGTTGAAACCTTCCCGTCGTCTCCCCTATATCTCTTTTGTTAATGATAACATTCCCTTTTGCAACAAACTATGTAACCTTTTCTTAGGATTTCTATCTCTTGCTTAATAATAACAAATGAAATCTTCCCTTTGAAATTTATTCTCTTTCTCTATCTTCTGGTACAAATTTAATTGCTGCTTATTAAAAGTGATTTTCTGATTATTTCGACGAAACATAGAATGTGTCGTCGTCGTGGCCCTCAGTCGTTATCTGCAATAACCCAAAACTGTTCCTTACCTTTTTTAGTGTTACTGGATCGCCATCTGACTGCTACATCGAACTGCGACATGAATATACTTACTCTGTTTTACTATACTCTATTAGCTGCTGGTGGGCTTTCATAATAAGTGGCTGTATTTATTACCAAAGCTGACGTTATTCTTTAATAGCAAAGCTGACGTTATTCTATAATTAATTTGACTGAAATTACGTAATTCATACTTAAACTTTTTTTTTGACAACAATAAAATTTTGCATAGTTTTACGTTAATGGTTTTTGGGATGGATTATAATTAGAAATGCAATATTGCTGGCAAAAGTTAATTATATTCTGAATTAAATGATTTTACAAACGTTCAAATGAGACTTACTTTTTACAACAATCTTACAACTAGCAATGCGCAAACATACCTTCAGTAGTCTTGAGTTTCTTAAAAAAATTAATTCAATAATATTAGTTCCTCTTATTATAATAGTTAGCTGATGTCTCTGTACATCCGTTTATAATCTCTTGTAAATCATAGCTAGTGGCTGGGAGGCACACCGCTCCTCTCAACCTCTCGCTTCAGACCTGCTACCGACTCTCTTCACATCTCGCTTACTACTGACATCCTACGAACGCTAAAGTGCGGTCTCTCCTGCCAACAACGCTTTCTGGTGCAGACAATACCTGTTACCATTACAAAATGTATCAATGCGCGGTCTTTCCCGCTCTTTTCTTAAAATGTATCCATACGCGGTCTCTCCCGCCCTTTTTAAAATCATATCAATTTGCGGTCTCTCTTGCCAACAATACTTTGGTGTAGACATTCCCTGCTACCACAATTATTTCCAACATGACAAATATTAATTATTCCTACTTAATCCTATTAATAAAATATAAACATCTTTCGTAAATTGTGATTTGACAATAAACAATAGAAATACACATGTCTTACAATGTGAGCGATATTAATAGCTTCTCTTCCAGACGAGTAGCATGCATCCTCTTCGTCGCTCCTCTCTGAAAGCTATCCTTCACTTTGTCAAACGGAATATAAGAACCTTTCGACACTGTGTAAAAAGTATGGAAGCGGTCGAGATATATGTGCAGTTCTTTCATTACGTCGAATATTTCTTGTCTTTTACAACGATAACGGATGTATCTAATATCTCCTTCACTGCTGAACGTTTGTGAACTGCAAAAGATCTAGCTGTGGTGTGCCTTACGAAGCCGACGCGTTCTGGCGCATTCGCTGCGTCTGGTCGCTGCCCGCCCCGCCACTTGTGTCTGGACGGTGCGCGCCCTGCACCCCCCGGTTCGTGTCTACGCCACAGCCTGTCTCTGGTTTTGTAACGAAACTGACAGAAGTGGGGAAGCACAGCAGTGTCTCCACTTGATATTCTAAATTTTGTCTCGCGAATATTTCAAGGTGATAATTTAAATTTGTTACCAGTATAACCAGAAGAAATGCATTTTTTCATAAAACTCTCGTGCCATAACGCTCCGAGAAACGACTATAGGTTTACGAAATTAATGTTACAACTGTACATTTTTATAGAAGAATGTGCCTCTTCTGCCTGTTTCATATCGGACTATTCTGATACGTCAGGCGGAATCCTGTACACTATGCCATAACCTACGGACTGATGTTCGTATTCACAGACAGTTCAACTGTCCACTTTCGCAGTGAGAAGTGTAAAACAAGCAATGAAAGCATTCAGACATTGCACATTTCGGGTAACAAGAGGTGTCCTAGGGCTTCGATAGATGCACAGCCTACAATATATTTATAATTTTTTAAGGTATCGAACTCAATGTTATAAAATTTGGATTGTTTATACAGAAGGGGAAACATACTATACAAGTCTTACCAACTCTTCTCTCAATGTTAAACGGGATTTATCTACAAACGTCGGACCTGGCAATCAGCACTCGAAGTTGACGATAAGCTGATACGCGGGTCTGCTTTATCGGAAGTCAACGAGCTTCAAATCTGTCCGGGAATTTCCCATCGTGCGTCCTTCGGGAGAAGTGAGGGCCGATCTCAGGGCAGTGTGCAGAGCCATTTGGACAGTTCCAGGTGCCGAGCAGCCGAGACACAGCGTGTGCAGCAGGCGCCGCCGCTCGTGGAGCACGTGGCGGGAGCGTGTGGCGCTGCGGCAGGATGTGAACAGAGTCTCCGGCCAGAGTGTACCACTGCACGCATTCCTGGAGTATCGTCCGCTTCCGTCACACAAAACTTTTTGGCAAACAGCAAACACAGGTGGACACATACAGTAGATGTCACATTACGGAAGTGCATTACCTAATGGATGATGTTTCAGTTTGGGTGAAGAAAAAACTGAACGACAGAGGAGACAGCAGTAACGGCTGTGGAGCGGAGGGCTGGACCAGGAAAACATGAAAGGGCACCAGCACATTGAACCGTGAATTTACCTTCAAAATCTTTTTTTAAATAATTTACTTTATTTACTAGCGATGCATCAAGAACACTAACATATTCAATCACACTAGGTGAGCGTGGAAGTAGTTGCCAGGGTGTAACTGATGAAAATGAAATTACCTTTAACAAATGGGAATTTTATTCATAGAAGCCTATTCAAAAACAGATTTAAAATTTATAAGCAGAAAAGCACCCTCGAAATATCAAGTTACAAATTTATTTAGAGGCAGAAAGAACAATATTCACAGTATGAGCCTTCGGGCTGAGAAGCTTGCTGCTCCCTTTCAACACGGCCGTAGTCACGACCGCTCACAACAACCTCTGAAAGACTACACTGGTGCAAATCTGCAACACACCAGATTACTTTAAACTAAAAATTTTAACAGCTCACACAAACACATTAACTATGCACCCCGTAAGAGGGATGGAAATCGTACAAACACACACACTAAGAAATTATTTGCCACCGAAAGTGCAATTTGTTTTTAAAAGGACTCTTACGGTGGAAGGGAGGCAACTTTATAAAAATGACCATTTAAATAAATGGTTGAAATGGCTCTGAGCACTATGGGACTTAACAGCTGTGGTCATCAGTCCCCTAGAACTTAGAACTAATTAAACCTAACTAACCTAAGGACATCACACACATCCATGCCCAAGGCAGGTTTTCGAACCTGCGACCATAGCAGGTCGCACGGTTCCGGACTGCGCGCCTAGAACCGCGAGACCACCGCGGCCGGCATTTAAATAAAACCCATTAAATTCAGACTTACATAAAATGTACAACATGTTCTACATTACACATATACCGCCTCGCAAGATGATAGGCAAGTCAAAAACATATTTCAGGAATTAGGCTGGCTGGCTGGCTGGCTCTGAGCACTATGGGACTTAACATCTATGGTCATCAGTCCCCTAGAACTTCGAACTACTTAAACCTAACTAACCTAAGGACAACACACAACACCCAGCCATCACGAGGCAGAGAAAATCCCTGACCCCGCCGGGAATCGAACCCGGGAACCCGGGCGTGGGAAGCGAGAACGCTACCGCACGACCACGAGATGCGGGCAGGAATTAGGCCTTTACAACTTAATTCTATAAATTCGTTAACACCGAATCCGACAAACATATGGCAGATTGACAGGGGGATTACTGAACAACCCGAACCGCAGATTGCTCTAACCCTCCCCAACTCCACAAGAGAAAAACGGACACCCAATTCCCAAATAACCACCATCCTGCGGGTGGGCGAACGGAGAAGAATGGTGGGACGACCCCAAAACAAAGCGGCTGGTGACCTCACCAAGAAAACAATTTAGCAAATAAATGAAACAACATATCTCCAATCACTTAACTTCTAATAAACTGCGATTTCTGGCCAAGACCTGCCGCAGCACCCCCAACGCTCTCCCGAACCGTCCGCTGCCAGCCGCTTCAATGGACGCAGGAAGGCGCGCCGATCTCCCGTCTCACAGCGTCGCAGCTCGCCCCGGCCAGGTAGATGTCGTGGTTTCACTCCTGTTGCTCTCGTGTGAACCGCGAAGCCACTACCCCTTTCTATACGACGCGGCCCACTGGACTCACGTGGCGACCCCACATGCGCCCACGCTCAAGGCGGACAAGTCATCTGGTGTCTCAGTGCGCTACCGACCAACTGACCGATTCAACCGCCAATGACCGTTGCCCGAGCAACTCGAGCAGACTGGCGGCCTAACACGCAGACTCAGATGTAGGAACTCAGCCCCGACCGGGCGACCACTAGCCGAGTTCTGTTACTGACGGAGTGGAAAGACTCTCATTTTCTGGCTTAAAGTTTGATCCAAACGACAGACATACTCGCACTCCGACGACAGACAGACACTAACTGCCGTACAAATGCAAACGAGAGACAGACCAGCAACTGGTGACGCGAGACTGACCTAGCCTCACTCCGACTGACCAACTGGCGAGTTTTTTTTTTTTTGTTTTTTTTTATTTTCAAGGGGGCGGGCTGGCAGCAGCTTAGTATGCTGCTCTACAGCCTACAGACTTTTTTAAAAACGGAAGAAGAAAAGAAACAAGAAAAAACAGGCGATAAAACGGTAAAATGACGGAAAAATACGGAAAGTTAAAACAGAAAGCAAAGGGGTTGGCAATGTTAATAAAATACACAGGAATCAGACAAGTAACATAGTAGACATACAATTAAAAAACATGGCGACAGTCTGGTTTCTGTTCGCAAGAGATAAAATAATCACACCCAGTGACAGTATGATGGTCGTTTGCAACACTTTCCAAAAGACACAACACAGAACACTCACTGTAAAACACTCACTGTAAAACACTGCACGAAAATGGCGGCACAAAGACGACACTCCTGAGCCAAAGGCAGATGTGGGGGGGGGGGGGGGGAACAAGGAGGGAGGAGAGGAAAAAACCAAAGGGGGGAACCAAGGAGGGAGAAGACTCATAAGGAGGGAGAGCGGCAGGGCAGACACGAGAGGGAATGAGAAGAAGCAGAGGAGTGAAATGCAAAAGGACTCGAGAGAGAGAGAGAAGGGGTCAGAGAGAGGGGAGGTGGGGAAAAAAGAGCATGGAAGGGGGGAAGAGGGAGCCCAGGAAAGGACAGAGGAAAGGAGGGGGAGTGAGGATCAGAGTTGATAGGAGGGATAAATGGAGGGAGAGAGGGCATCATCTGGGAGGGGGAGTTGAAGGAAGCCACCTTGGGAAAGGAGATGAAGGGTGTAGAGATGGAGGGTAGGGGGGACACAACAGTGAAGACGTGGCAGGGGGAAAGGAATGAGGTCATAGAGGATCCGCGTGGGGGACGCGACGCGTATACGGAAGGCGAGGCGGAGTGAATGATGCTCAAGGATCTGGAGGGACTTATAGAATTTGGGGGGGGGGAGGGGGCAGACATCCAGGTAGGACTGGCATAACAGAGGATGGAATGGATTAAGGACTTGTAGGTGTGGAGGATGGTAGAGGGGTGCAACCCCCATGTCCGGTCAGAGAGGAGTTTGAGGAGTCAGAGGCGGTTGTGGGCTTTGGATTGGATGGAGCGGAGATGAGGGATCCAGATGAGGTAACGGCAATGGTGAGGCCAAGGTAGGTGAGGGTGGGGGTGAGGCGGACAGGACGGGCACAGACTGTAAGGGAGAAATCCAGAAGCCGGAAGGAGCGAGTGGTACGACCTACGATGATTGCTTGGGTCTTGGAAGGATTGATGTTCAGGAGACACTGGTTACACCATGCAGCAAAAAGATCAAGGTGAGTCAGGAGAAGGCGTTGGGACCGTTGGAGGGTAGGAGCGAGGGCGAGGAATGTGGTGTCATCAGCATATTGCAAGAGGTGTTCTGGAGAGGGGGTTGGGGCACATCTGCCGTGTACAGGAGGAGGACAGAGCCCTGGGGCACACCTGTAGAGGGGTAGAAGGTGTGGGAATTGGCATTTTGGATGGTAACATAGGAGGGGCGGCAGAAGAGGAAGGAGGCCACCAGACGAATGTAGTTGATAGGAAGGGCATAGGAGTTTAAACAGGAGACCGGGATGCCAGACACGGTCGTAGGCCTTTTTGAGGTTGCGGGAGCCAAAAATAGCGGAGCGATGGGAGTTAAGCTGGAGGGACAGGAGATGAGTGAGGTGGAGGAGTTGGTCATCGGCAGAGAAGGAAGGTCGAAAGCAACATTGGGTGTTGGGGAGGAGGTGGTTTTGGTGGAAGTGATGATGGATGCGCTGGGAAAGGATGGATTCCAAGAGCTTGCTGAACACCGATGTGAGACAGATAGGACGATAGGAAGAGGAGAGCATTAGGATACGAGAGGTTTTCCACAGGTCGGGATAGAAGCTAGTGGCAAGGATGACATTGTAGAGGGTGCCAAGGACTGTAAGGAAGGAGGGATGGCAGTGTTTGAGGTGGCGGTAGGTAATGCAGTTGTGGCCGAGAGCAGTGTTGCATTTAGTGCAGAGTGTGAGGCTGATGTCCTGTGTAGTGATGGGTGTTGAGTTCAGATGGTGGTGTGTGGCCCAAGTACTGGAAGCTAGGAGCAAGGGGAAGAACAGAGGTATTTGTACGGTCCATGACATCAGGGAAGAGGGAATAATCAAAGTGGGGATCATCTGGGATGGAAAAAACATCTGAGAGGTGAGAGGCAAAGTGGTTGGCCTTACTGAGGTTGTCGGGAAAGGGATGGTCATCAAGGAGGAGAGGGTACTGGGGGGTAGGGCGGTTCCCAGTAAGGCGGTGGAAAGCAGACCAATACTTGGAAGAGTTTATGGGGAGCGTGGTGTTGAGTTGTGTACATGTCTGGCGCCAGGCACGGCGTTTCTTCTCAGTAAGCAGGTTGCAGATGTGTCGTTGTAATTGCCGGTGGTGGGTAAGTGTATCCCGGTCACGAGTGTGGAGAAAAGAGCGGTAGAGGCGGCGGGACTCACGAAGGAGAAGGACGGCCTGTGGAGGCAGTGCGGGGCAGTGAGGGTGGATGGCTTTGGTGGGGAGATGGGTGGCGAAGTCTTCAGACAAGGTCTGGTGCAGGAAGGCAGCAGTGCGAGAGATGTCATCAGGAGATTGGAGGGTAAGGTCGTGGCTGTCAACCTGGGTGTGAATGGAGTCCCGATAGGCATCTCAGTTGGCACGGGAGTAATCATGGACAAGTTTAGGAGTGACGTCGGGGCGAGGAGCGTTGCAGGGATGGCGACCATTAGAGATGGTGAGGAGAACAGGAGCATGGTCACTGCCAATGAGGTCAAGGACATCTGCGGTGATGCGCCCAAGGAGGTTGGGAGAGGCAAGGGCCACATCGGGAGTGGTGTTGGATTTGGGTCAGGTGTGCTGAGGCAGGGGAACCAGGTCACCCTGGAGGGTGGTGAGCAAGTGATGCCACCGCTGGAGGTCGGCAGGATCACGGCTGTGCATATTGACATTGACGGCAATCACGTAGGTGGAGAAGATGCGGT
Source organism: Schistocerca piceifrons (assembly GCF_021461385.2). Lineage (NCBI taxonomy): Eukaryota > Metazoa > Arthropoda > Insecta > Orthoptera > Acrididae > Schistocerca > Schistocerca piceifrons. The sequence continues at coordinate 456,808,038 of NC_060145.1, forward strand.
CAATGTGGGCCAGGAAATCGTACGGGATGGGGGTGCGAGGGCGGACATAAATGGTGGCACGGATGATGGTAAGGGTGGGGAATAAGAGGCTGAGGGTGAGATGCTCGGCAGGATTGTTAAGGAGAGGTTGGAGCCAGACAGGGAGGTGCTTGAGGTGGCCTATAGCAACTCCGCCATGCGGGAGATGGAGATACGGGGTTGAAGGAAGGTTTCATTTAGGAGGAAGGCATCCAAGCGGTACTGACAGAGGGTGTGGAGGAAGAGAAGTTTGTGGGTGGGCAGGGAGCGAATGTTGTGGTACAGGATACGGTAGGGTTGTTGTACCATGGGAGGGGAGAGTTAGACAAGGGTGGTGAGGGGGGTGAAGGTGAAGTGGGCCTGGTTGTGGGAGTATGTGGCATAGGTGGTAAGATGGAAGATGGAACGGGCAGCGAGGGCGATTTGGGATAGGGTGTGGAAGCGCTGGAAGGGGTGGATGTTTTGGAGCACAATGGTGATGAAACGGATGATGTCCTCTGCAGTAGGTGGAGAGCGGAGCGAGTTGTTGGGGTGGATGGGGTCATCAACAGGATGGACAGGGTCGGTGAGCTCAGGGGTGACTGGAGCAGGTTTCGCCTTTCACTTCGAAGAGTAGGTAGGATGTGGTTCGTTACAGGTGTTGCAGGTGGGGGGAGAGGTGAGGTTTGGGCAATTCTTGAGGAAGTGTGAAGCTTTGCAGTGGGGTCAAGTAGGGGGGGGGGGGGTTCTTGCAGGCAGAGGTAACATGGTTGTTGTATGTGAGGCAGCGTTGGCAGCAGTAGGATTGGACTGGGGAACGCGAGGGGTCCACCTTATGACGGCGATTGTAGATGAGGGCTCCCTCGGTGAGGAGGCGGTCAATGGAGGAGGAATATTCAGTGAATATCCGCATGAGAAAAGCCGGCCCGGCATCATCGTAGATGTGACGGGCTAAGCTTCGTGATCACAGCAGTGAAGGTCGACGGACATCAGGGAGGTTGAGGCTGACGGGGAGAGGACGGGGTGTGGTAGGGGGTGAGGGTTGCACGTTGGCCAAATTGGATATGGGGGATGCAGGAGAGGAGATCAATGTGGAAGGAAGCATTGGGGGATTTAAAGAGGACCGAGTCCTTGCGAGGAATCAGAAGGGAGATGGGGGCATTGGAGTAGTATTTCCAGATGGCGAGGGTGAGGGAGCAGGCATCAAGGAATTGAGGGTCAGGATTGGAGAGGATAAAGGTGTGGGTGGCAGGCGTGGCAGTGGCAGGGGTCGGGGTCGTGTCCAAGGGGGTGGGTGGGTCACGGGGATCGGGGGTTTTCTCGGAGGAGATTTCGGGGGAAGGGTCAACATTTGGGCGCTTTGAAGGCTTCGTAGTCACCACAGGGTGGGCTGGGAGATGGGTTGCAGGGGGAGATGGCGTGGGGCAGTACCACCCTGAGCAGAGGATGACGCAGAGGGAGGGGGCGTGGGTGTCACAGAGACTGTGGAACGTCGAGCCGAAATCCGTGCTGGCTTGGAACCCGTCGAGGTGGTGCAGGGAGTGGCGGAAAGTCAGCAGCTGTCGATGGGGCGACAGTGATAGGGGAGGGGGAGTTGGGGGTAGTTACAGCCGAAAATGGCGCAGGGGCGGGGTGGACATGGAGAGAAGGAAGGACGGGAAGGGGGGCGGAGGATGAGCTCCATGTGATAGTGGTTGGAGCAGCGGAAGTAGAGGTGAAAATGATAGTGGTGGTGGGTTGGGACATGGTGGCGGCGCGCGAGAAGGGCGGCGGCGGCGGTAGGAGGCGACGAGCACCAGCAGGCGGCGGCGAGGAGGACCGGATGCAAGCAGTAGTGATGGCGAGCAGACAACACGGCAAAGAAAAGGTGGGGCTCTTCCACGTCAAAGATACACCCTGAGAGTAGCCCAGGCAGTGCGAGTCCTCGATGAAGAAGTGAGGGAATCCAACCCTCGAATGTGCAACTGGCGAGCTCATAGCGCCTCTTAAATGCACGTGAACAGGCAACCTTTCCGCTTTCCCACCAGAGGGAGACACCAAAGCTGCGATTGCCACAGCGGCGCCACCGCCAGAAACAGAGGGCGACTGCTTCACACAACGCGCTGCGGCGCGCTCTTCAAAACAGCAATTTTTTTTTTTTCCACGGCTCACATACAAAGATTTTATTTTGGGTGCGATTACATTTTATTAAAAAAAAAAGACAAGTTACTCTTAAAGAAAACAGTTTTGCCCCCTGAAGTTTTTAAACAATTAAAATATTTATCTCAAACTAATTAAAATTCAGGCTACAGGCACTGATATTCCAAATCTGCTTTACAACGACTAGTAAAATAAATGAATACAACTACAACCATGTGGTCTCCTTCGCCCAGGAGGGTGACAGTAACAATTCGAAGAAACTTCCACTACAAACAATAGGATCTTAAAACGTTAAATTTTATTGCCAAACACAGTTAAATGTTGACTCTGAGTACCTTATGCCCATGGTGGCTTTAACAGTAATAATAACAAGACCTTACGCAGAACAATGAAAAAAAAGTTATATTTTACTGTCCAAAATGGCAATAATAATAGGGTAAGATAATTGTACTTAAACTATTTCGAATAGTTAAAATTTATCCCCAAGCATAAGTTTGACAATACATATTCTTTGCTCAAATTAGCGTTGATAATAAGCATATGAAATCTCTACTCAATAGAATCAGGATTTAAATGAATAAATTTTAATCCCAAAAACAATTAAATTTTGACTATCTTTCCTCCAAAACGGTGATAATAGTAATAATCAGAAATCATTACTCAGAATAATGAAATCTTGCACAGCTAAATTTTCATCAATAAGATAATTAAATTTTGTTTTGAATTTCTTCGCCCAGAATGGCTGTAATAATAATGGTAACAATTCTTTTTTCAAAACAAATAGTTTTAAATGTTTACGTTCCTAACCCTAAAACTATTAATTGATAACTGTAGGCCTTGAATTTCCAAAGTTATCTAACAACAGTTACAATGAAATGAACACCCTTAGCTGCTTACAGGCGTTGACATACGTCAACGGGGACAGATGAAAATGTGTGCTCCGACCGGGACTCGAACCTGGGATCTCCTGCTTACATGGCAGACGCTCTATCCATCTTTTTTTTTTATTTTGTTCGATATAGTTCGTTGCGTGTGGTCTGGGCGGACGTCACAAGACATCAGTTCAAGTTGATCGTTGAATCCTTGACTCAGTTTTTTTTGTTACAGAGAGCACACAGCCCTCTGACCGAACACGCTGAGCTACCGTGCCGGCAATGATGATTCCCCGAGCGGAGAAAATCTCCGACCCAGCCGGGAGTCGAACCCGGGCCCTTAGGACTGACGCTCTGTCGCGCTGACCACTCAGCTACCGGGGGCGGACTCTTTTTTTTTTTCTCATTTTGTTCGCTTTTGTTCGTTGCATCTGCTCGGGGCGGACGTCGTAAGACATCCGTTGAAGTTCGTTGTTGATCGATTGACTCAGTTTTTTTTTATTAGAGAGGGCAGCTAACCCACTGACCGAACACGCTGAGCTACCGTGCCGGCTATCCATCTAAGCCACCGAGGACACAGAGGATAGCGCGACTGCAGGGACTTATCTCTGGCACGCCTCCCGCGAAACCCACATTCTCAACGTATTGTCCCACACTACATTCTTAGTGTCCCCGCCCATTATACTCATTACTCGCGGCGCGTTGCCGTTTCCCGTAAGAGTTCGGGCACTGTTTGTGAATTCGCACAGATAAAGAAGATTGTCAAGTGGCCGGTGAGCCTTAACCATATATATACTAAGATGGTGTCTGTTTTTTCGGACTTGTCCGAAGAACAGATACCAGCATGTGTCTAACAACAGTACCACAGTTAAAGGATGCATTCAAAACGGAGGCCACCCACTTGGGCAGCAAGACGAGCTTCCGACACGGCGCCCTCCTAGACAGACACCCGGCAGGGATTAGAGTTTGGCCATAAGCGACGAGTAATAGCCAAGATACAGTACCAAAATGCACTTACATGTAAACATCCTCACATGCAGGGTGTACGGAAATTCTCGTTACAATCTTCTAGAACTTGTAATGGGAGTGAATAGATAATATTTTGAATCATAACCCATGTCCGGAAATATACCGTCTCCGTTTTACAGCCGATTGAAAACATGTTTGCCAGGTACGTATGCAACGGGTAGCCATGGTGGGGGGTGGTTACGTAGGGTCAGCTGCTGTCGTTTTACGTCTCTCCTACATCTCTGACCTGCTTCGAGCCTTACAGCAGCGTGGTTGAATGCACGTTTGCAGACTACACCGATATAATCCTTCTGAATGACGAGTCTCACGTTAGTGGAAGATCTGCTGCCTTTATCGAGATCGTTGTCCACAACGTCCCACCCCACCGCATTCCCTCTTCGCCATGGTTACGCAACGGCTTCGAGAAAGGCTGTCTTCAACGTCAGCAGGCGCGACTGAGGTGCTCCGAGGAGACGCCGCAAACACGAGTTGGAAGAGGCCGCCCCCTCGTGACGGCGAAGAGAACCCGTCAACGAGTACTGGAGCACTTTCTTTGGCTATTAACGAGTGGAACTGCAAAACAAGTGATGTTCTGGGTCATGCTTTGTCATGCCAGCAGGATCACTCAGGCTCCAGCTTTCGGCTGGTATACGGTTACAACTACAATGCGGCAAGTTAAGTGTTTATCTTTTGGTATTTCCTCCTAGTATATTTATTAAATTTCGTGCGTGTTTCTCTGTTTACAAGGTTCAATCTCCCGTTTTTGTAAGTGTAAATTCATACTGTCTGTAGCGCAATAGTTGCTCTGTGAACGGACACCTACGTAGCTCATTAACACATTAGCGTCCATTGGGGGAACATCAGGGTGGGTAGCAAGGTGCATAAATTGTTACTCTTGCTAGGATGGCTAGGACGCTTGCATGCCGTGTGCGGACGCAGGAAGAGCTGGCCACAGTTCGCAAACAGCTGAATGTGCATTTGCTACGGTCAGCGGTTAGTCTCCTTCAGGCTGGTGTCTAGCGGTGTAGCGGTGGCTGAGAATCTGCGGCGTCACACGGCACACCTCACGTGTCGCTTGTTTCGCCCACGGTTTCTGCTTCCGAGGCACCTCCTGGTGCACCCGACGACGTAGATCCGCCCACACAGCCGGCTGAGTGGCGGGTGGTAACACGTTAGTGTGGCTCGAGGTGGGGGGCCGAAGTGAAGACTGGCCGCCTGGCGTCGCCAATTCACTCAGCAAGTAGAGAGGTGGCTGCTCCTTCAGCAGGGTCCGAACCGACACACGAGGGGGGGGGGGGGGGAGGTTTACTAGTTCAAATGGCTCTATGGGACTTAACATCTGCGGTCATCAGTCCCCTAGAACTTAGAACTACTTGTAAGGTAGCAGTATTTTGCACCTTACTGTAATATAATAATTGTTGCAAAGATGAGTTAGATGTCGGTTATTATGTTATTTATCATGCAATCAGCCTATTGAAATTAATATAGAGAGTATCAGACGGCATAAGACGAGTATTAACGCGAAATTCGCATGTTACATGAAGTCGGTGTTCAGCTGATATTTTCTCGGAGTTTGGCCGGAGTGGACAAGCGGCACTGCTCAAAGGCAGGGCAGAGGGGTGCGGAAATTTACAACGAACCATTACGAGTCGGCATACGAAAGCGTCCCACTGGGGGGGACGCGCCGCCGGTGCAGGTAGGCACCCATTGCGTGGACAACACAGGCAGGGCTTCGAGGGACGGGGCCTCGTTGGCGCTGGGCGTTACGCCGACGCCACTATGTCGAGACGAGCTGGCGCCTAAGGGAGCCTTCCCACGAGTCTTAACGTTTTCTGGGGCTTTCTAAGAAACGCGGTTAAGCTAGTGCAATGACCTTTTCCCGCGCGAGGGCGAACAGAGAGACGCGATTGGTGGGCTCAATTTTGAGCGGAATTTCAGTTTGTTCCAGAACATTCTAGGTGCAGTAAGGCGCGGAATGTTTTGATTGGCTGGAAGAAGCCAGGAAATAATAGTGGGAGCGAACTGTGCTGGTCTAGAGCCACGGAATTGGCCAGCGCGAAAAAAGTGTGGGGGTACTGACTTTTGCAGAGGGAAGCTTTTGGAGCTGTTATCTGCGAGAAGCGTCTTAGCTCCTGTAGCGAGCGGACGTCGTGCTTTCAGTTCTGCTGTAGGAGAGTAAATTCTTTTCAGTGTGCTGTGCAGGACTTTGAATAAGTCTGCCAGCTGCGACTGAAACTAGTATTCAGTTAGGGGAACTGTCGTGTTTTACTGTTAGAGACACGCTGATTTCGCCAATTACGGTTGGGAATACTGTCTCACAGAAAGCAGACAGGAGCAGAGCAATTTCCTTGAGCCTCACTTTATTAAAGATGTTACTGGATTCCGCCTTTGCGCTGGTGTGTCCTGTCTTTACGAGTGCGAGACGATTGGAAAGAAAGAAGAATTAGTTTTTGGATAGGAGTTTACGAACAGGAAGCCTGTTCGGGAAAATAAATTCATTTTTGTTACAATTGAGGCTCCTCGACGGCGCAGACGCCATCGGCAGCTTGCTGACCTGTCCACGATGCTGCATTTGGTAACGTGAATCGCAGCTTCGGCATTTAATCCGATATTACCCACGCCTCTGATTACCACAGCTCAGTTTTCTAGCCACGGTCTTATTGAGAACTTGGTAATTGAAGTAGGTTTGTCTGGCGTATTTTATGCTGTCTGACAAGGAGAGAGTAGAAAATAATAAGTAAAGATGCGTTATCCGACCTTAAGAGTTAGTTTTGGAATTTAAGAGCCATTGCCATTACTAGCTTGATTTTAATCACTTATAAATATATGTCATTGTTCAGTTTGATGATAGGAAGATTATTGTTTAATAAATGTGTTCAATGCTATCCTTGTTTGTTTAGTAGTGATTAGTTCCCTGAGCACTATTAGTAAAGGGGCAGTTTTAATTAACAGGTTGGGTATCATAACAGGCCTTCAGCCAGAGCCAACGACCCGATCCAGTAGGGAAAGTGAACAAGTGAAAGCATTCTTGTTAAAACCCCTCGACATTTGGCGGACGCGCCTAGGATCCCTCATCATCATTTACTGAAATAAACCCCTTCCATACTTAAACCTAACTAACCTAACGACGTCACACACATCCATGCCTGAGGCAGGATTCGAACCTGCGAGCATAGCGGTCGCTCCGTTCTAGACTGAAGCGCCTGGTTTACTAATTATTGGGAGCTCCAACGTTAAGCGCGTTATGGAGCCCCTTAGGCAGACGACGTTCAGGGCTGGAAAGAAAGCCAATGTGCACTCATTGTGTCTGCTGGGCGGCCTCATCCGAGACGTGGAGGGGCCCTGCATGCGGCTATCCAGCAGGCAGGGTGCCGTCGTCTGCATCTTGTGGCTCACGCTGGCACCAGCGGCGCCTACCGCACGGGTTCTAAGGCGATCTTCAGTTGGTTCACGCGGCTGGTGGAGGTGGCGAAGACTGCTGGCCCCGGGGCGCGCAGGGTGCGAGCAGAGAGTTCGCAACGTGCAGGATCGTTCCCAGAGCTGTTCGGGGTCCTTTGGTTTGAGCAGACTGGGGGGGGGGGGGGGGGCTCAACCATAGGCTTCGTCGACTCTGTGATGTCTTGGCTGCAGATTTCTAGACCTACGTCATCGTGTGGAAGTTTGCAGGAGTCCCCTTGGCAAGTCAGGGGTGCACTACACAAAAAAGAAGCAGCTACTAGCAACTAGCATATGAGAGTACTTGTGAAGTGTACACAGTCTCTTTTGGCTAGACAGTAGCTTGAGGTGCTCTGATGAACACTCGCCAGTCGCTATGCGGCTAGAGAAGGCAAACGACGTTTCGACTGTCAATTTTATCAGTAAGCTGTCGAAGTATCCGTAGTAAAGTTCCTTAATTTACTGCACTCCAGGAAAGTTCTCGCGCTCAAATTATTCTCGGTACCTTGAGCTGCCTGCGGAAAGCTCTATGTGATCAAAAAGTATCCGGGCACCCCCAAAAACATACGCTTTTCGTATTAGGTCCATTGTGTTGCCACCTATTACCAGGTACTCCATATCAGCAACCTCAGTAGCCATTAGACATCGTGAGAGAGCAGAATGGGAAGCTCCGCGGAACTCACAGACTTTGAAAGTGGTCAGGTGATTGGGTGTCAATTCTGTCATGCTTTTGCACGCGAGATCCCTAGTTCCACTGTCACCGATGTAATAGAGTGAAGAGGAAACGCGAAGGGACACGTGCAGCACAAAATAGTACAGGCCGACCTCGCCTGTTGAATGACAGAGACCGACGACAGTTGAAGAGTGCCGTAATGTGTAATAGGCACACATATGTCCAGAACATCACACCGGAATTCCAAACTACATCAGGATCCACTACAAGTACTATGACAGTTAGGTGAGAGGCCAGAAAACTTGGATTTGATGGTCAAGCCTCTGCTCAAAAGCCACACATCACGCTAGTAAACGCCAAACGACGCCTCGCTTGGTGTAAGGGGCGTAAACATTAGGCGATTGAACAGTGGAACAACGCTGTGTGGAGTGACGAATTACGGTACACAATGTGGCGATCCCATGGTAGAGTGTGGGTATGGTGAGTGCCCGGTGAACGTCATCTGCTGGCGTGTGTAGTGCCAACTGTAAAATTCCGAGGCGGTAGTGTTGTGGTGTGGTCGTGTTTTTCATGGAGGGGGCTTGCACCCCTTCTTGTTTTGCGTGGCACTATCACAGCGCAGGCCTACATTGATGTTTTAAGCACGGTCTTGCTTCCCACTTTTGAAGAGCAATTCGGGAATGGCGATTGCATCTTTCAACACGATCGAGCACCTGTTCATAATGCACGGCCTCTGGCGGAGTGTCTACACGACAATAACATCCCTCTCAAGGAGTGGTCTGCACAGAGCCCTGACCTAAATCCTATACAACACCTTTGGGATGTTTTGGAACGCCGACTTCGCGCCAGGCTTCTCCTCAGTGAAGAATGGGCTACCATTCCCCAAGAAACCTTCCAGCACCAGATTGAACGTGGAGTGGAAGCTCTCATCAACGCTATGGGTGGCCCAACACCATACTGAATTTCAGCATTACCGATGGAGGGCGCCACGAACTTGTAAGTCATTTTCAGCCAAGTATCCGGATACTTTTGATCACATAGTGTATTTAGCGAGTCTCGCAACATACATCGGAAAGACGGATTATTGGCCAGGAGAGGGGGAGTGCTCACTGCAATTGACAAAAATATTGTCTCTATTGAGGTCGAAGTTGAGTGTGGCAGTGGAGTAATTTGGTCGCCTGTACCAGGTGTTGGATGTTCTTACCGGCCATCGGATTCTGCTGTGGACAGTTGTGGAGTCTATAGTCCGTAGCCTGTAAATACCCAGATCATGCAACACTAGTTGCAGGCGATTTTAATCTGCCGCGTATACGCTGGAATATCTATCGATTCATTGCGGGGGGTACAGACAGACAGTCATGTGAAATAATTTTGAACACTTTTCTGAAAATTGTCTTGAGCAGCTAGCTCGGCATCTCACATGGAAAGGAAATATCTTAATAATCCCTGTAGCTAGAAAAAAAATGTTCAATTGTATGTGAGACCTTATTGGACTTAACCGCTAAGGCCATCAGTCCCTAAGCTTACACATTACTTAACCTAAACTATCCTAAGGACGAACACACACACCCATGCCCGAGGGAGGACTCCAACCTCCGCCGGGACCAGCAGCACAGTCCATGACTGCAGCGCCTTAGACCGCTCGGCTAATCCCGCGCGGCGGAGATAGCAAAACGAAAGCCGAAGTTTTAAATGTCACGTTCGAGATATTGTTCTTACAGGAGAATCGTATAAACATACCGTCATTTGACTATTGGACAGACTCCTGAACGGACAACGTAGTAAGAAGCACCTCTGGCGTAGAGAAACGATTGAAAGATTTGAAAGCAAATGAATCACCAGGTCCGGATGGAATCACACTTCGATTTTATAGAGAGTACTCTACGGCACTAGCCCCTTACCCAGCTTACATATGTCGTGGGTGTCTCGCCCAGCACGAAGTCCCAACCGGCTGGAAAAAAGCGCAGGTGACTCCAGTACACAAGAAGGGTAAAAAATGGACCCGCGAAATTACAGACGAATGTCCCTAACCTTTGCTTGCTGCAGAATCCTTGAAAATATTGTCAGTTTGAACACATTAAGCTTTCTTGAGACTGAGATGCTTATGTCCAAGAATTTTCACCGTTTTAGAAAGCATCGCTCTTACGAAACTCAGCTTGCTCTTTTCTCACGTGATATACTGCGAAGAATGGAAGAAGAGCAACAGGCAGATTCCATATTTCTAGATTTGCAGAAATCATTTGACACGGTGTACCATTGCAGGCCGTTAACGAAGGTACGAGCGTATAGCATTGATTCACAGATATGTGAGTGGTTAGAAGACTTGTTAAATAGTAGAAGACAGTATGTTGTCCTCGACAACGAGTGTTCATCAGGGACAAGGGTACCGTCAGAAGTGCCCCAGGGAAGTGTGATAGGACCGCTGTTGTTCTGTATATACATAAATGATTCAGCGGACAGAGCGATCTGCTGTTTTTTGCCGATGGTGACTTGGCGTATGGTAAGGTGTCGAAGTTGAGTGATTGTAGGAAGATACAGGACGACTTAGACAAAATTTCAAGTTTGAAATGTGGAAAAATGTAAGGTGATGCGGATGAGTATGAGGATCAAAGTTGTAGTGTTCGGATGCAGTATTACTAGTGTCCTGCTTGACATAGTCAAGTCGTTTAAGTATCTGGGCGTAACGTTGCAGAGCGATATGAGGTGGAACGAACATGTAAGAACTGTGGCAGGAAGGCGAATGGCCGACTTCGGTTTATTGGGAGAATTTTAGGAAAGAGTGGGTGACCGGGTATAGGACGCTGGTGCGATCTGTTCTTGAGTACTGTTCGAGTGTTTGGGATCCGCACCAGGTCGGATCGAAGGAAGACATCGGAGCAATTCAGAGGCAGGCTGCTATATTTATTACCGGTAGGTTCGAAGAACACGTAAGTCTTACGGGGATGCTTCGGGAACTCAAACGGAAATACCTGGAGGGAAAGATAGTTGAGAAACTTTTGAGAACCGGCATTTGAAGCTGACTGCCGAATCTGCTTGCTGTATTCATCTCTTGGTCTCCCTCTATGATTTTTACTAAACTGGTGATCCCTTGATGTCTCAGAATGTGTCGTACCAACCGATCCCTTCTTTTGGTCACGTTGTACCACAAATGTCTCTTCTCCCCAATTCTATTCAGTACCTCCTCATTAGTTTCGTGGTCTACCTATCTAATCTTCAACATTCTTCTGTAGCACCACATTTCAAAAGCTTCTATTCTCTTCTTATGTAAACTGTTATTCGTCCATGTTTCACTTCCACACATAGCTACACTCCATACAAATACTTTCAGGAAGGACTTCCTGACACTTAAATCAATAATCGATGTTAACAAATATCTCTTCAAAATCGCTTTTCGTCCCATTCCAATCTACATTTTATATCTTCCCTACTTCGACCATCATCAGTTATTTTGCTTCCCAAATAGCAACTTATTTACTTCTTTAAATGTCTCATTTCCTAATCTAATTCCCTCACCTGATTTAATTCGGCTATATTTCATTATCTTCGTTTTGCTTTTGTTAATGTTCATCTTATATCCTCCTTCCAAGATAGTGTCCATTCCGTTCAGCTGATCTTTGTTTCTGACAAAATTGCAATGTCATTGGCAAATCTCAAAGTTTCTTCTCCCTGGTGGTGGCCGAGCTGTTCGGCGCTTCAGTCAAGAACCGCGCGACTGCTACGGTTGCAGGTTCGAATCCTGCCTCGGGCATGGTTGTGTGTCATGTCCTTACGTTAGTTAGGTTTAAGTAGTTTTAAGTTAGAGGGGATGGATGACCTCAGATGTTAAGTCCCACAGTGCTCAGAGCCATCTGAACCAATCTCTTCTCTGGGTATGAATTCCTACTCCATTGTTTTTTGTTTCCTTTACTGCTTGCTCAGTATACAGGTTGAATAACATCGGGGTCAGGCTACAACCCTGTCTCACTCCCTTCTCAACCACTGCTTCCCTTTCCTGCCCCTCAACTCTTATAACTGCCATCATGTTTCTGTACAAATTGTAAATAGCCTTTCGCTCCCTGTATTTTGCCAATGCCACATTTAGAATTTGAAAGAGATTACTTCCAGTCAAGCTTTCTCTAGACAAATGCTATAAACGTAGGTTCGCCTTTCCTTAATCTAAGATAAGTCGCAGGGTCAGTATTGCCTCACGTGTTCCTTCATTTCTCCTGAACACAAACCGATCTTCCCTGAGCTCGGCTTCAACGAGTTTTTCCGTCCTTCTGTAATGTTTAGAGTTAGTATTCTGCAGCCATCATTTAACTGATAGATCGGTAATTTTCACAAATGTCAACTCCTGCTTACTTTCGAATTGGAATTATTATATTCTTCTTGAAATATGTGGCTATTTCGTCTGTCTAATACATTTTGCTCACCAGATGGAAGAGTTTTGTCATGGCTGGCTCTCCTAATACTACCAGTAGTTCTAAAGGAAAGTTGTCTACTCCCGGGGCCTTGTTTCGACTTAACTCTTTCAGTGCTTCGTCAAATTCTTCCCGCAGTATATCATATCTCCCTTCTCATGTTCCTCTACATCCATTTCCATAAGATTGTCCTCAAGTGCATCTCCCTTGCATAGACCCTCTCTATACTCCTTCAACCTTTCTGCTTTCTCTTCTTCGCTTAGGTCTGGTTTTCCATCTGAGCTCTTGATGTTTTCGCAGGTGGTTCTCTTTTCTCCAAAGGTCTCTCTAGTTTTCCTGTAAGCAGTATCTATCTTACCCCTAGTGATATATGCTTCTACATAGTTTCATTTGTCCTCCAGCCATTCCTACTTAGCTGTTTTGAACTTCCCGTCAATCTCGTTCTTTAGACGTTAGTATTCTCTTTTGCCTGCTTCATTTATTGTATTTTTATATTTTCTCCTTTCATCGATTAAATTCAATATTTTTTGTGTCACCCAAGGTTTTCCACTAGCCCTCGTCTTTTTACCTACTTGATCCTCTGCTGCCTTCACTATTTCATCCCTCAAAGCTACCCATTCTTCTTTTATTGTATTCCTTTCACCTGTTCTTGTCAATCGATCCGTAATGCTCCCTCTGAAACCCTTTACAACCTCTGCTTCTTTCACTTTATTCAGCTAACATCTCCTTAAATTCCTGCCTTTTTGCAGCTTCCTCAATTTTAGTCTGCAGTTCATAACCAATAAATTATGGTCAGAGTCAACATCTGCCCCTGGAAATGTCTTACAGTTTAAAACCTGGTTCCTAAATCTCTTTCTAACCATTTTATAATCAATCTAAAACTGCCAGTGCCTCCAGCTCTCTTCCATGTATACAACCTTCTCTCACGATTCTTAAACCAAGTGTTCGCTATGATTAACTTACGCTCTATGCAAAATTCTACCAGGCGGCTTCCTCTTTCATTCTTTTCCTCCAGTCCATATTCACCTACTACTTTTCCTTCTCTTCCTTTTGCTACTACCGAATTCCAGTCCCCTGTGACTATTAAATTTTTGGCTCCCTGAATTATCTGAATAATTTCTTTTATCTCATCGTAGATTTCCTCAATGTCTTCATCATCTCCAGAGCTAGTTGGCATATGGACTTGCACAAATGTTGTGCCTGCCACTGTGACCGAGCGGTGCTAGGCACTTCAGTCCGGAACCGCGCTGCTGCTAAGGTCACAGATTCGAATCCTGCCTCGGGCATGGATGTGTGTGATGTCCCTGGGTTAGTTAGGTTTAAGTAGTAGTTCTAAGTCCAGGGGACTGATGACCTCAGATGTTAAGTCCCACAGCGGTCAGAGCCATTTGAACGATTTAAACTACTGTTGTGGGTGTGAGCTTCATGTCTATCTAGGGTACAATAATGCGTTCACTATGATGTTCATAGTAGCTTATCCGTGTTCCAGTTTTTTTACTCGTTATTAAACCTACTCCTGCATTATCCGTATTTGATTTTGTACCCTGTACACACCTGAGCAGAGTCCTATTCCTCCTGCCACCGAACTTCACTAATTCCCACTATATCTAACTTTAACCTATCAGTTTCCCTTTTTAAATTTTATAACCTACCTGTCCAATTAAGGGATCTCGCATTCCATGCTCCGATCCATAGAATGCCAGTTTCGTTTCTCCCGATCACCAGATCCTCCTGAGTAGTCCTCAAGCGGAGATCTGAAAGAGGGACTATTTTACCTCCGGAATATTTTACCCAAGAGGATGTCATCATCATTTAACCATACAGTAAAGCTGCATGCGCTCGGGAAAAATTACGGCTGTAGTTTCTCCTTGCTTTCAGCCGTTCGCAGTACCAGCACAGCAAGGTCGATTTGGTTAGTGTTACAAGGCCATATCAGTCAACCATCCAGACTGTTGCCCTTGCAACTACTGAAAAGGCTGCTGCCCCTCTTCAGGAACCACACGTTTGTGTCCCGGACCCAGCCGCCAATGTCCGACTGTCCTGCGTGTATTCCCGTGAGACGCGCAAACCGTACGGTGCGCCCCTTGGGGAACACCACAGGTATCCAGACACACGCGCCTGACATCGCCCGTTGCAGATCACCGGGCAGCATGTCAGCCGGACGGTATTAGCACAGTTTCTAAGGCAGTCGTATAATTACGACGAATGCTGCAATCGTGTTGGACAAAGACTGTGTGGCGTTATCTAACCATGAAATAAAGTCACTTAAACTGTGATGAGTGGAGGATCTGATTTACACCATATCCCACTGACGCCTAATAATGTTGCTATACTCAGACTTCGTCGTTACATAGCAGTTATTACTATCTCGTGGCGGTCAGCAATATAACACAACCTTTGATCTTTATATTACGCCAACAATTATGTTGTTAATTTGAAAGCATGGACATTACTTATTCTGGTTCGTGATGATAGAAAACTACAAAGAGGTCAGCAGTATTGCAGAAACAGTGTGTTCGGTGTGCACTACCATATTTTGATGGAGACATTCATATACGGGTATTCTCTTCTTTCCTCATGACAGCAACGTGTACAATATGGCCTAGTTCCCACAGATACAGTTACACAGACAGTAGAGAGAAAACTCTACGTGGAGTGCAACACATAAAGTATACTAAATTATTTCGTGCTAATATTTTGATGTTTTTAGGAAAGGGTATAGCACAGTAGACGAGTTACAAGTCATGAGAGAAACTATACAACAAAGTAAAGAGTATGAATTACTATTCTGAGAAAGATTTTGTCCAAGTTTCAACCAAATCCCTACTAACAAGACGTGGTAGCTAAGGTACTGCTTCAACTTACGTTGACATATTGACGAATACAGTGATCAGTGGTACCGACCTATTAAGATTCGTCGGGATAAAAGAAATTTAGAGTTGAGTGAGGAGTCAGGGCGAGAGATTTCATATCAACGAAAACATTCACAGCGGGACTATGAAAAGTTTCAGGTACTTAAAATGTGAAACCGAAGAAGAAATACAATTAGTAGAATATATATGAACCATCTTAGTTTTGCTGTTATAATTTATCTCTAGTGTGGATAAAAGTCGACTAATGGAAGAAAATTATATTGAAAGTTTTAATGTGCACAAGGAAACGAATTACTATGCGACTAAAACATTCTGTAACCACACATCAAAGAGAAAAGAAGACAACTTGACATTAAAGGCATAGAACCGGTAGATGTGCTTTGTATTTAGGACAGCTGAAGTGATGAGTGTGTGGATAGAAATAAATATGAATCGAATCACGTCAAATAGTAAAAGCTGGTAATCAATTCTGAATTTTGACAAGGCATTTCAAAAGCTAAGATATTCTTGAGGAGTACTGCTCGGAATTCTGGAAGAGATACGAAAAAAGGAAAAAAAAGAAAGTGCAGGTAACCCGCTGTAGTGGAAAGACACAGTTATTTTCAGAGTGGTTCCCCACAGATCGTAAACATTAGAAAAACGTTATGCTCCACCGTCAAGAGACACTGTCAAGCATTTCCTAATTACACGACCTCTCGGTTCGCAGACGACAGTCAGGTATCCTAAAATATTTGCTAGAGTTGACACAGTGATATGAAATGAGTGGCATTAAAAAATGTAAAATTCATTCTTGGTCATTGCTGTCAAGGAATGAGTTCTGCATGTTACATTTTTTGACGTCATTGATTTTATGCCATCTTGTAAGCTGTAGTAAACATTTTACGATAGCTAATGATGATCTATGGACAGGAAATTCTTGTCTAAAAAGTAAACGCTTGTCATTAGCTCTTGGAGGTGGATCGTGGCGTTTCGCAGACACTGTTGTGACTGCAACTGCAGGTGGACGGTTAGGCGCACAGTAGGAAGACGACCCAAGGATTTCCTTGATTTCAAGAGCCAAGTAAACACGAAAACTAAGGCCTAATTGAAGTTCGTAAATGATCCTCAACGTGAGGCGCATTGATACAGACGGCAATGCGTGGAAGGCAGCGGTTGTGGACTGCCTGAAGCTGATGCAGCGCTTTTTTTGTACGTCCGTGGAGAAACTTTTACATGTATTCGCTGTGTGTTTACTAGTTCTTCATAAGGCGGTTAGCTTGCTCTGTAAACAGCCAGTGTGGTGGGCAACTTCCAACAGTACGCTTAGTATGTTATAGCAACTTGAAACGTGAAATCTATGTTCTACCCTGAAGCACGCGATGAGAATGGGAGGACGAAATAATTTTACATTATGTGAATGTGACATCGCGCCATGTCAGTTAATTTCTGGAGTAGTAACCTAACTGCGAATCCCAAAGAGGTCTTCTGTCGAAACAGAGTGGATAACAGGCAGTTCCAGGGCGATTCGTGTCAGTCCCTTCACCAGGAAAGTTAAGTTGACTAACCTACGCGATTTTAAAATCAGTTTTGACCCTCACGACCTTCCACGGTATTAATCCTGTTTTACATAAGGGCAAATGAATATGGTGGTTTAGATTTACATGTGTGAACCTTCAGAAAGCACTAAATATGAATTTGTAGTATTCATCACGTTTCATGTTCTTGTGACCGCTAATAAGCAACCGATTCCGACAGTACGTTTCTCACACGTCGTCGTCACAAATGACCGACATGTAGAGTGGAGATGCAGCACGACTGCTAATCTGTTTGGATGCCTCAGAATCTTAAACAGCGTCGGATTCACCAGACAGCCCGCGAGAAAGAGGCTGTGTGATGCTACAACGCACGCTACGCCATCGCCGTGTCTAATGACGTCGATTATACGACGGTAGGCAACTGCATCAGCCGGCCGACCTTCGTGGCCTTTGGGAAGCTCCCTTCGTGAGTCTGTGGATTTTAAGTCTGCCGTTATCTTTGTGTTTCTCCCATCGGAAACCGAGCAGAGAGGAATATCGAATCTCTATATGATAGACTAGAGTTATAATCCCATTAGTATGCTGTATCAGTTATCTTTATTATACCAGAACATTCCGGGACTCATAAATAAAGTTGATGAACTATTCATTTGTTGGGGGTTGTTTGGGGAAAGAGACCAAACTGCGAGGCCATCGGTCTCATCGGATTAGGGAAGGACGAGGAAGGAGGTCGGCCGTGCCCTTTCAAAGGAACCATCCCGGCATTTGCCTGGAGCGATTAATGGAAATCACGGAAAACCTAAATCAGGATGGCCGGACGCGGGATTGAACCGTCGTCCTCCCGAATGCGACTCCAGTGTCTAACCACTGCGTCACCTCGCTCGGTACTCATTTGTATTGATGAAATGAATTCATCTAACGAAATTGACATAATCTGCCTCTCTGAACATCAAGTGACCACTGGTATAGATATGTTAGACATTTCAGGATTTAAGCTAGCTTCCTACTTCTGTTGAGTAGATATGGATGGAGGAGGAGTTGCCACATTTATTAAAAACTGTCATAAATTCAAGAACATTGAAATTAATAAATTCTGTTTAGAGTAACATCTAGAAGCATGTGCAACAGAAGTAGAGTTCCATAACAGGTCCTATATAATAGTAACTATTTGCCGAGCACCTGCAGGAAATTATAATCTATTCATAAATCATCTAGAAGCTCTTTTGCGTTATTCAACAGGAAGAAACAAAGAAATTTTGATTGCTGGTGACTTTAATACAGATTTTCTAATGCAATCTTCTAGTAAACATTTAGTGCAGTTAGTAATGTCTTTCAATCTAACTCACACTGTAAACTTTCCAACTAGGATCACTAAATCCTCAGGGACAGCCACTGATAACATTTTTATAGACAAATCAAAGGAACAAAATCATATCATAAAACCTGTAATAAATGGACTATCAGATCATGACATGCAACTCCTCGTTTTAGATGTAAATTCTAAGCAGATTATCAAGACTGTTAAATTTGAGTACAGGAGAGTAGTCAATCAACCAAAAATTGAGCGTTTTAGAAAATTGATCAAAGATATGAACTCGAAGGGAGTTTATAGTGCTCATGACATGAATGAAAAATATTACACATTCACGAACAATGTCAGTACCATGTTTGAAAATTGTTTTCCTCTAAAAGTTACTCAAATTAAACAGAAGTCTATAATAAAACCATGGATTACACAAGGAATAAAGATTTCCTGTAAGACAAAAAGGAAAATATGTATCTGTCGACCAAGAATAGCTCCAGTGCTGATGATTTAGCTAAATACAGGGAATACTGTAAAATATTAAAAAAAAAAGTAATTCAGACATCTAAACAAATGCACTACGAGAAGATAGCAATGTCAGGGAACAAAATAAAAACAATATGTTATATAGTGAAAGAGGAGACTGGTAGAACCAGAAAGGAACAGGAGCAAATAGCACTAAGGGTAGATGACACATTTAGTAACCGATGGGCATAGTGTGGCAAATCTATTTAACAAGTACTTTATATCCGTTACTGATAGAATGGGATTGTCAGGATCAGTAAATAATGCCCTTGAATATCTGAAACTAGCCTTTACAAATAGCTTCAGGTACATGATTATGTCACTCTCTTCACCAAACGAAATAACTTCCATAGTAAAATCTTTAAAAACAAAGCATTCTAGTGGTTACGATGAAATATCAAGATAGTGTCGTCGTAACTGCCGTCTGCTTCATGTCTGCTGTGCAGCGAGCTACGTTAATTTAAGTATTAACTGTATTTTTCTTACTTGTCACTTCTTCTTCCGTGTGTTTTTGCTTTTAGGAAGCTTTAATTTTCGAGTGCTAGTAATAGTGTTCCATAGATTTCGTGTTTGTTTTGAATACAGTCAGCCATAGTGCCAGTAGTGCTAGTGTCTGTTTTGAATACAGTTCAGAGACAGGTAGTGCTATTTTCATTGTTTTCGACAAGAAGTGTCTAGTAACCACAGTTTAGTCAGCTATCAGCCGCCTTTAGTGAATTAGCAGTCTAGTTAAAAGTTGATTAACTCTCTACAGTAAATTGATTCCTTAGGATGGATAGGATGCGTGACTGCTGTGTACGGACGCAGGAGGAGCTGGCCACTGTTCACGAACAGCTGACGTGTTGATGGCCGCGGTCAGCCGTCTTCAGGCTGCTGCCCTGGCTCAGCAGCTGTTGTGGCAGAGCACCTGAAGGAAAAAATATTTCGAGTAGATTTCCCCACCATGTTATAGTTCTGGGTGGAGATTTTAATTTGCCGGATGTAGACTGGGAGACTCAAACGTTTATAACGGGTGGCAGGAACAAAGAATCCAGTGAAAATTTTTTAAGTGCATATCTGAAAACTACCTTGAGCAGTTAAAGAGTGAACCGACTCGTGGCGACAACATATTAGACCTTCTGGTGACAAACAGACCCGAACTATTTGAAACAGTTAACGCAGAACAGGGAATCAGCGATCATAAAGCGATTACTGCATCGATGATTTCAGCCGTAAATAGAAATATTAAAAAAGATAGCAAAAGTGACAAAAAGCAGATTTCAGAGTACTTGACGGCTCAATACAAAAGTTTTGTCTCAGGTACAGATAGTGTTGAGGATCAGTGGACAAAGTTCAAAACCAATGTACAATATTCATTAGAAGAGTATGTGCCAAGCGAGATCGTAAGAGATGGAAAAGAGCCACCGTAGTACAACAACCGAGTTAGGAAACTGCTGCGGAAGCAAAGGGAACTTCACAGCCCCCCTTCTTGCAGCGGTGTACCGTAGGCCTCTAGAAGAGCGTAGCGTTCCAAAGGGTTGGTAAGGGGCACAGGTCATCCCCGTTTTCAAGAAGGGACGTCAAACAGATGTGCAGAACTATAGACCTATAAAGCCAAAGCCCTGCAGACAAACAAAAATTACGCGAAGCGAAATGTAGGGTGAGGAGGCTATGGGAGAGGCGTTCAATGAATTCGAAAGTAAAGTTCTATGTGTACTTGACAGAAAATCTTAAGAAATTTTGGCCTTATGTCAAAGCGGTAGGTGGATCAAAACAAAATGTCCAGACACTCTGTAACCAAAATGGTACTGAAACAGGATGACAGACTAAAGGCCGAAATACTAAATGTCCTTTTCCAAAGCTGTTTCACAGATGAAGACCGCACTATAGTTCCTTCTCTAGATTGTCGCACAGATGACAAAATGGTAGATATCGAAATAGACGACAGAGGGATAGAGAAACAATTAAAATCGCTCAAAAGAGGAAAGGCCGCTGGAGCTGATGGGATACCAGTTCGATTTTACACAGAGCACACGAAGAAACTTGCCCTCCTTCTTGCAGCGGTGTACCATAGGTCTCTAGAAGAGTGTAGCGTTCCAAAGGATTGGTAAAGGGCACAGGTCATCCCCGTTTTCAAGAAGGGACGTCAAACAGATGTGCAGAACTATAGACCTATATCTCTAACGTCGATCAGTTGTAGAATTTTGGAACACGTATTATGTTCGAAAATAATGACTTTCCTGGAGACTAGAAATCTACTCTATAGGAATTAGCATGGGTTTAGAAAAAGACTCGGAGGACCATAGACACGGATTCCCAGGTATATGCCGCGTTACTTGACTTCCGCAAGGCGTTCGATACTGTTCTCCACAGTCGTTTACCGAGCGAGGTGGCGCAGTGGTTAGACACTGGACTCGCATTCGGGAGGACGACGGTTCAATCCCGCGTCCGGCCATCCTGATTTAGGTTTTCCGTGATTTCCCTAAATCGCTCCAGGCAAATGCCGGGATGGTTCCTCTCAAAGGGCACGGCCGACTTCCTCCCCCGTCCTTCCCTAAACCGATGAGACCGATGACCTCGCTGTCTGGTCTTCTTCCCCAAAACAACCAACCAACCAACCACAGTCGTTTAACGAAAAAAGTAATGGCATATGCACTATCAGACCAATTGTGTGATTGGATTGAAAAGTTCCTAGATAACAGAACGCAGCATGTCATTCTCAATGGAGAGAAGTCTTCCGAAGTATGAGTGATTTCAGGTGTGCCGCAGGGGAGTGTCGTAGGTCCGTCGCTATTCACAATATACATAATTGACCTTGTGAATAACATCGGAAGTTCACTGAGGCTTTTTGCGGATGATGCTGTGGTATATCGAGAGGTTGTAACAATGGAAAATTGAACTGAAATGCAGGAGGATCTGCAGGATCTGCAGCGAATTGACGCATGGTGCAGGGAATGGCAACTGAATCTCAATGTAGACAAGTGTAATGTGCTGCGAATACATAGAAAGAAAGATCCCTTATCATTTAGCTACAATATAGCAGGTCAGCAACTGGAAGCAGTTAATTCCATAAATTATCTGGGAGTACGCATTAGGAGTGATTTAAAATGAAATGATCATATAAAGTTGATCGTCGTTAAAGCAGATGCCAGACTGAGATTCATTGGAAGAATCCTAAGGAAATGCAATCCGAAAACAAGGGAAGTAGGTTACAGTACATTTGTTCGCCCACTGCTTGAATACTGCTCACCAGTGTGGGATCCGTACCAGATAGGGTTGATAGAAGAGATAGAGAAGATCCAAAGGAGAGCATGGCGCTTCTTTACAGGATCATTTAGTAATCGCGAAAGCGTTACGGAGATCATAGACAAACTCAAGTGGAATACTGCAAGAGAGACGCTCAGTAACTCGGTACCGGCATTTGTTGAAGTTTCGTGAACATACCTTCACGGAGGAGTCAAGCAGTATTTTGCTCCCTCCTACGTATATCTCGCGATGAGACCATGAGGAGAAAATCAGAGAGATTAGAGCCCACACAGAGGCATACCGACAATCCTTCTTTCCACAAACAATACAAGACTGGAATAGAAGGGAGAACCGATAGAGGTACTCAAGGTATCCTCCGCCACACACCGTCAGGTGGCTTGCGGAGTATGGATGTAGATGTAGATGCACAAGTTTTTTAAGGCATGTTCTTGTGAGTTTAGTACAATTCTAAGTTACCTGTGTAACCAGTCGATTATAACTGGGACATTTCCTGACTGGCTAAAATATGCAGATGTTAAGCCTTTATTCAAGAAAGGGGATAAGGAGATACCATAAAACTACAGACCGATTTCACTTTTGCCAGCATTCTCAAAAATTTTAGAAAAAGTAATGCACAGGTAGCTTCTCAACCATCTGACCACAAATAACATGTTATCAAGAACACAGTTTGAATTTCTGAAGGGTTCTGATATCGAGAAGGCTATTAACACCTACAATGAAAATGTAATTAATTCATTAAATAACAAATTACAAGCAGCAGGTATTTTCTGTGACTTGTCACAGGCAGTTTATTGTGTGAACCACAACATCCTTTTAAATAAATTAGAATTTTATGGTGCCACTGGCAGTGCTGCAAAACGGTTCAAGTCATACCTCACTAACAGGAAACAAAGGATGTCAGTGCAAGGGACTAGTGAATTAAGTCATCGGTCATCATCAGAATGGAAGAAATTACATGTGGTGTCCCACAAGGATCCATCTTAGGGCCATTGATTTTTCTTGTGTACATTAATGATATCTCATCAGTTACACTGCCAGAGGCCGAGTTCGTTTTGTTTGCAGATGACACAAGTATTGCAATAAATAGTATGTCGAGTGTAGTTCTAGAAAGATCTGCTAATGATATTTTCATGGATATTAATAAATGGTTTAAAGCCAACTCACTGACATTAAGCCGGCCGAAGTGGCCGTGCGGTTAAAGGCGCTGCAGTCTGGAACCGCAAGACCGCTACGGTCGCAGGTTCGAATCCTGCCTCGGGCATGGATGTTTGTGACGTCCTTAGGTTAGTTAGGTTTAACTAGTTCTAAGTTCTAGGGGACTAATGACCTCAGCAGTTGAGTCCCATAGTGCTCAGAGCCATTTTTTTGAACTGACATTAAACTTCGAAAAGACTCACTATATTCAACTTAGAACCTGTGAGAGGTTTCCACCCACCATATGCATAAATAATGAAGAAGATCAGATAGAAGAGGTTGACAATCTTAAAGTCCTGGGATTACAACTTGATAATAAATTCAGTTGGGAGGAGCACACCACAGAACTGCAGAAACGCCTTAACAAATCTGTATTTGCAATTCGAGTGTTAGCTGAAATAGGCGACATAAAAATGGAAAAGCTTGCATACTTTGCCTACTTTCATTTCATAATGTCATATGGTATAATACTTTGGGGTAACTCTTCAAATCAAACAAAAATTTTCAGAGTCCAAAAGCGTGTAATACGTAATATTTGTGGAGTAAATTCACGGACGTCCTGTAGAAACCTCTTCAAAGAACAGGGTATACTAACTACTGCCCCTCAGTATATTTACTCCTTAATGAAATTTGTCCTAAATAATATATCTCTTTTTCCAACAAACAGCTCAGTTCATACGTACAATACCAGGAAAAAAATGATCTGCACAAGGACTTAAAAGCACTTACTTTAGTTCAAAAGGGGGTCCACTACTCAGGAACAATCTTCAATAATTTGCCAGAAAACTGTAAAAGGAGACGGAAGACTTTCTAGTGGCCAACTCCTTCCACTCCATTGACGATTTTTTAATAGAAACAAATGGTGTATTGTATATACTCATACTATTAGTATTGTTATTTCTGCTTAAAAAATTATGTATTTTATATACTCATACTATTAGTATTGTTATTTCAGCTTAAAAAAAATTTGACATGTTTCACATCCACGAGGATCTCCTCAGCACAGATCTATGGAACGAAAAACTAATCTAATCTAATCTCAGAGCATGGCTTTAAGGTTCAGGAGCTTATCATGTATTTAATGTACCAGAAACCAATGGCGAATCATGGACCTGAATTCTGCGGAGACCAGGAAACATATTGGAAAATCCCCTTCCCTTATGAAGTACGCAAAACCAGCGTTCCTAGCGACCACCACCGCTAGCACACGACAATGACGGCTGCACAATTGCGATAATAATAACAATGACACTCACTTTTATATACACTCCTGGAAATTGAAATAAGAACACCGTGAATTCATTGTCCCAGGAAGGGGAAACTTTATTGACACATTCCTGGGGTCAGATACATCACATGATCACACTGACAGAACCACAGGCACATAGACACAGGCAACAGAGCATGCACAATGTCGGCACTAGTACAGTGTATATCCACCTTTCGCAGCAATGCAGGCTGCTATTCTCCCATGGAGACGATCGTAGAGATGCTGGATGTAGTCCTGTGGAACGGCTTGCCATGCCATTTCCACCTGGCGCCTCAGTTGGACCAGCGTTCGTGCTGGACGTGCAGACCGCGTGAGACGACGCTTCATCCAGTCCCAAACATGCTCAATGGGGGACAGATCCGGAGATCTTGCTGGCCAGGGTAGTTCACTTACACCTTCTAGAGCACGTCGGGTGGCACGGGATACATGCGGACGTGCATTGTCCTGTTGGAACAGCAAGTTCCCTTGCCGGTCTAGGAATGGTAGAACGATGGGTTCGATGACGGTTCGGATGTACCGTGCACTATTCAGTGTCCCCTCGACGATCACCAGTGGTGTACGGCCAGTGTAGGAGATCGCTCCCCACACCATGATGCCGGGTGTTGGCCCTGTGTGCCTCGGTCGTATGCAGTCCTGATTGTGGCGCTCACCTGCACGGCGCCAAACACGCATACGACCATCATTGGCACCAAGGCAGAAGCGACTCTCATCGCTGAAGACGACACGTCTCCATTCGTCCCTCCATTCACGCCTGTCGCGACACCACTGGAGGCGGGCTGCACGATGTTGGGGCGTGAGCGGAAGACGGCCTAACGGTGTGCGGGACCGTAGCCCAGCTTCATGGATACGGTTGCCGATACCCCAGGAGCAACAGTGTCCCTAATTTGCTGGGAAGTGGCGGTGCGGTCCCCTACGGCACTGCGTAGGATCCTACGGTCTTGGCGTGCATCCGTGCGTCGCTGCGGTCCGGTCCCAGGTCGACGGGCACGTGCACCTTCCGCCGACCACTGGCGACAACATCGATGTACTGTGGAGACCTCACGCCCCACGTGTTGAGCAATTCGGCGGTACGTCCACCCGGCCTCCCGCATGCCCACTATACGCCCTCGCTCAAAGTCCGTCAACTGCACATACGGTTCACGTCCACGCTGTCGCGGCATGCTACCAGTGTTAAAGACTGCGATGGAGCTCCGTATGCCACGGCAAACTGGCTGACACTGACGGCGGCGGTGCACAAATGCTGCGCAGCTAGCGCCATTTGACGGCCAACACCGCGGTTCCTGGTGTGTCCGCTGTGCCGTGCGTGTGATCATTGCTTGTACAGCCCTCTCGCAGTGTCCGGAGCAAGTATGGTGGGTCTGACACACTGGTGTCAATGTGTTCTTTTTTCCATTTCCAGGAGTGTATAAACGTAACCATAGACAGGCCGTTTGAGCATTGTTACTTCTAACATTAACTCGACGATCCTTCTTCTTCGGGAATCTTTCTATGACATCGTTATACAATGTGTCTCGGCTTTCAAGTATTCGCAGTTTTGGTTTTTTATTTGAGGTACAAGTAAGAGCTGATCAGTCGTCCTGGGTCATACTGTTTCTCAAATAGGTTTTTAAGCAGAATGAGATTTTCACTCTGCAGTGGAGTGTGCGCTTATATGAAACTTCCTGGCATATCAAAACTGTGTGCCGGACCGAGACTCGAACTCGGAACCTTTGCCTTTCGGGGGCAAGTGCTCTACCGACTTGGCGACGCAAGCGCGACTGACGCCCTGTACGTCACAGCTTTACTTCTGCCAGTACCTCGTCTCCTACCTTCCAAACTTCACAGAAACTCTTCTGCGAACGCTGCAGAACTAGCACTTCTGGAAGAAAAGACATTGAGGAAACATGGCTTAGACACAGCCGGGGGATGTTTCCAGAATGAGATTTTCACGGAGCAGCGGAGAGTGCGCTGATTTGAAAAGTATGTGGTATTGAAGTGGTAGATTCCTGCATTGTCTCTGTCAGCCACAAGACTGAGGAGTAAACGTCTTGAGAGCGAGATGAACGTAGTGTTGGTAGAAGACGAGTTACAACTGCTGACCGTTTAGGGCTATAAGGAACACACAGATTACGTAGTGGTGTAAGGAACCTGCGGAGAAGCTAAGCCACGTCACCGATGCTCCTTTTTAGATTCTTATACTACAGGGCATCATCAGAATACATACAATTTCAGTAACAATGACTTTAAAAGCGTCCATAACGTTCCTATGCGCCGTTCTGCTTCACATAATGTGTATACGAAGATAAAATAGCCATGTGAAGCGCTGCAGTAGTAATTTTTACCTCAGACTTTATGGAGCGCCGTGCAGTCCGTCGTAGTTATCAGCATCACTGACTCCAGCCTGGCGTACGTTACTGTTCGTCGCGACTATATTCAAGCTGAAAAAAGGAAATAGTCTTCAGGCTGTCAATGATTCATATGATTTTAATTGCCCTTGATGGCATCCACACTGAGGGTAAATGGGCTAATCTGTTATGGCAGGCAATTGGAAGCTCAACAATACTGGAAATAAATGACCGATGTTATACTCCTGCAACTAAGGAGCGTGGAAGATGAAGTGAAAATGCTTTCGGCAGGATTTTTTTAAATTTTTGTCTAATTACCGTAATGGCAGTGCCTTGCTCTTGGACGTCCATTTTACTGGAGCGACAGTGACAGCAGGCCGTCGCTGATCAGAAAGAAATACCCTTATGCACACAAAATGAAAACACTCATTTTTCAAACTGAAAATGAAATATTTTAGTGAACAATATTAACTCATTTTAATTGAAATAGAAAATTACACAATCTACAGCAAATACGTACAAACATTTTTCACAAATATTATTTTAATTATCAGTTTATTTTATTTAACATGTACTACAGAATGGAATATCTTATGGATAAGTCCGTAAGCGTGTCTTTTTACTCCTTGTAACTGGACTGGATTAAACATACAACGTACTGTATATACAGTTTTTGTCAGCTGTTTTCGCTTCTTCTTCTGAAATTTAGCTCCACTTTGATCTCTTGTTGTTGTGAGCCATCAAAGTGTCATTACCCTATAAGACTATACAGCTTCTTTTCTGGGACACTACAATCCCTGGCTAGCTGAAATTGCTTTCGCTTCGTGCGCTACTTGCAGATACACAGTAAACCTCTTTGCTGAGCTGACTGAGTTTAGGAAGCATACCGCCGTTTGTCTTCCACCATAAAAGAGGCTTGGTCAACTCATCGTGCAGGCTCTCCATCTTTAAATACACTAACACTCAGAAAAAAAACACAACGTTTTGAACGGCTAGAGATAGGGCGTTCATATTCACAAGACATGTGCAGTCATACTCAAAAGTATCCGAACGACCTGAATTGCATTTCGCCTGATTCGCATGCAACCCACATAACGCAGCTGTCTAGCAGGTCCTCTAATCGCTCCTTGGTACAGTCGCTTGACTAAGACACACACTTCTTCGCCAGCTCTGTGGCAACGTTCTGACGTATGACACAACATCTGTTATGGTTCGCAGTTCCAGTCTCACTGAGTGTAGCGTTTTCATCCGCTCTGTGAAAGAGCTACAAAGAGTCAGATCAAACATCGAGAAGGAAATCGCAAGAAAATACTTACGGCTCATAGTGCAATGGTGAAAAACTTACAATGCTGCACAACAGGTAATGCCTCTTTCAGCTGCTGACAAGCAAATTTTGGGTTTCTAGGAATACATAACTTTATTTATGAAATGCCGCACATCTTGAGTATGACACAGCAAACGAATTAAACACAGAACCAATCAAAATCTAAGTGAGTAGTATTTTACCAATTCGTGACGATAGAGGCACGCTTGTGTACAGATACTCAGTTTTATTAAAACAGACTTTCGTCGTAAGGGTATCGTGGGTAGTTTTATTTCATTTTTTATAATACAGGTCACAATTTTCGTAAGGTTTCCTTTAATGTTGTTAAAACAACAGTAAACATGAGAGAGAAATTAATCATCAACGATATATGCGAATTCTCTGATGTTATCTATATCAGTCTGAAAATGCACATGCAGTTTATTGATTACATGCATGTAGAAAACCGGTTCTGAGTTAAAGCTCTCAAAGAAGCTTTGAAGAAGAATAAAATGCCACTACCAGACGACAGCTAATGTAGAAAATACTTTTCCGACGTATTTTGGCACGATGCGCTCTACCCATACATAATACAAAAGTTTCGAGATGCATCTACTGTCTGTTAAACCTGAAATGAACAAAATGTCGCAGAGGTTAGCCCTTTTTCCACATACGATTATTTTGGGTTGAGAAGTGAAGGGAATTATGTTACAAGTTCCATTAGATTGATTAGCAGACAGCAGATTTGCGTTTTAAAAAATATAGCAGTGAATGTACTCGAACTCGCGACATCTTACCTACCGTGGGCGCCACTTCCCATTACGCTATAGCTGACACGTAGCTATAACAGCTCCAGAAGTCAAAAACAATTCCTCCAGAACTTCTGCATTCCACAACGCTGTGGGATAATGCATATGGCCAGGTCAATACTTATGAGAGACAAACAGTTGTACCTTTTCTTTTGCACTGCACGACGTTTTCAACCAACAGATAACGCAATAGAGTAGCTCAAGTGGAAAGGAACCCTTCCTATTTAAATTTCTGCATCCTACACTGTTGGCAGTTCTGTGTTGGTGGCAGTTACGTGATTTTATTTTGGTGATTACAAAATAAAGTTGAATGTATGCACTGGGTAGCCGAGGCAGCTAGTTCATGGTGATTCGGTCAACCAAGTAAATGAATTTACTGAACATGCTTCAAATTGATACAGGGAGCCTGTGTGTCAGAATTCTCAGCCAGTGTGGCACAACGGCGTTATGATAGAAGAATGAGCCACTGCGAAGAGGATTTGGTGGTCTATTGGGCTGATGAGAGGTTAATATATCTATGGTCTGGGTTCGATTCCAACTTCAGTCAGTGATTTTAGATAGGGAGAGACAGATTCCATTCCTGGCTACACAAGCGAAGAAGATATAATGGCATTGTTGTCTGAAATTCCCATTAAAAATGGTATTCCTTCTCTACCAAGTAGACGTTAGGTTGAGCCACAATAAATTCTGGAGTGGCGCAATGTAGAAACTCTATCACCAGTGACCTTTCTTATACTAGTTATTTATTTCTAGTGACGAAACAAAAGCTACGTAGGCTCACAGGACACTTATTCCATCTTTTATCTGAGCTTCTGTATGTCGATAAAATTGGTTCTGAACTGTGAATGCAACTCAGACTGCCCTTAACGCGGAATTTGTTCCCTTCTTGACAATACAGCTCGGCTACAATTTGTTGTTTGTTCAAAACTGCAGATTCCTCAACATCTCCATATATTGCGTGTGAATGGGTTCGAATCCTGGCCCGGCACTAAAGATTTCATTATGTATTATCAAGATGTAGCATGAGAAAACCTATCTGCTGGTGGATAATAATTTTGATTTTTAATGTATTTTCTTTCGTTGTCAACACTAACGGTATCTGACTTTTTAACTCCCAGTGAGACACAGAACTATTTGCGAGATGACGGTTCAAGATGCTATTCTGAGCAGCTGGTGGAGAAAAATTCGGTAGCTGACGTCTCTTTGTGTGTAGTCAACAACGATGTGTGTGGGGCTCTATTCCCAGTGAGCGCTGGACTTTTCGTCATACTATTTCTAGTTCAAACATGCTCACATGTCACTGCTGGTGCAACAAACCCACATTTAACGTTCGTTTTCTCTAGAATATAACAGCGATAGGTGCCGGGTTGGAGTCCTACGAAGGAAAAAATTAATGTTTCGTCTCGTCATTTCAGTTAAAACATCTAGCTACTGCCGCGAAAATCCGATATGTCACATTTGACTGTGTTTCGATAGCAATCCGATTAGGTACTGGGTTCGAATCCGTGTCCAACACAAAGCTTTACCTCACGGCAATTCAAGTAAGTTACTTGTGAAGAAGCAATATTTAACATCCCTCGTAGTTCGTTAACAGGGACAATAGACGCTGGGTAGGAATTCGCGTGTGTTAAAAATGTTTGCGTTATGCAATTTAAAGTTAATATTTGCTAACTGATACTGTCTAAAATCGAGGTATATCACTCTCTGTATGCCTAATCAGGAATGACTGTTAGTTTCCGTCAGTCACGAAATCTTTGCTTAGTCTGCATGAGCTGGGTTCGAATCCATATGCGGAACAAGACGGTTTGTCGTGTCATTTAAAGTTCATACATATTCTCAACTAGCTGCTCGTGAATAACTTAAATTTTTAATGTCATTTTGTGTTAAATAATAAGTACGGTATGTTACTTTGAAGAGGAAATCATGAATACGACGAACTTACTACGTGCATTACCAATCTGACGTAATAATGAGAGTGGTAACATTTCAGGTATGTCATTTATTGTAATAAATGTGAGCTTACAAGCCTTAAGGATAGTCTTACCTGCGATAAGGTGTTCCCTGATATTTGTAGTATCGTATTATTACTTTACATCTTGAGTTATTGCGATACAGAGCAGTGTTTTCTAGTGGTGACTTCTTGGAACCATTTTCAATGGTCAAACGACGGTACTAAGGAGCGATTAGAGGACCTGCTAGACAGCTGCGTTATGTGGGTTGCATGCAAATCAGGCGAAATGCAATTCAAGTCGTTCGGATGACCGTACATTAGTTTGCCCTGCAGAAATGATTACCATTTGAACCATGTCGGCCAGCGGGGTCAAGATGAACACTGATATCGCTGATAACAACAGCTACCGGTAAAATGTGCCTGAGCTGAAGGTAATGGGTCAGTGTCATCTGAGCAGACGTGCAAATGCCTTGTACACATTCGCGCAAACCGTACCGTCAAACCAGTGAGATTGAAAGAGGGAGCGTTATTGGCATGGGAAAATGTGATGTATCCATCCAATAAATTGCTGCTCGTGTGGGACGAAGTGTTTCGGCAATGCAACGAGCGTGTGCAGAACGGCCCACGGAAGGCCGCAGAACACGAGTCCGTCACTGTTTATTTTATTGAGGGGTTACGTGCGCGTCGTCCACTTCTTTTCCTACCTTTGCCGAATTTGCAGAAATATGATACAGGGCAACGGTATGAAAAGATATCACTGGGGACAGGAACGGCATCGGACAGTATTTTCCGACGAATCCAGGTTCTGTTTGTTTGAAAATGATGGTTCAAATGGCTCTGAGCACTATGGGACTTAACATCTATGGTCATCAGTCCCCTAGATCTTAGAACTACTGAAACCTAACTAACCTAAGGACATCACAGACATCCATGCCCAAGGCAGGATTCGAACTTGCGACCGTAGCAGTCGCGCGGTTCCGGAGTTAGCGCCTAGAACCGCTAGACCACCGCGGCCTGAAAATGATGGCCGCATTCTGGTTTGCCGCAGATGCGGGGAGCAGAATCACAGTGACTGCATTCGTACAAGACATACAGCGTCATCTCAAGGCCTTTTGGTGTGCAGCGCAATTGGGTACAACCATAAAGCACAGATGGGGCGTGGGCAGTGTGGCCTACGTGAACGGCACCCTGCGACCCGTAGCCGTACGCTTTCTGCACAGCACACCAGACGCCATTATTCGGCAAGACAATGCACGACCACATGTTGCTCCATAAACATGTGCCTTCTTGGTGTCACAGCATGTCAGCCTTTTGCCCTGGCCACCAGATCCCCAGACTTAACACCAATCGAAAGTGAGTGGGATATGGTGAAACGACAGGCGGAGCGCTCTGACCCAATGACAACCACCACAGATGAACTTTGGAATCAGATGAATGCAGAATGGATAGCTATACCACAGGACGCCTCTCGTGCCGTATACGAGTCGATGCCACCACGCATGGAAGAAGTTGTCGGGGCCCATGGCGGACCCCATGCCTACTAGGCAGTAGGACACATGCTGAACTGAAGTGGCTGAAATGCTAATCATTTCTGGAGTAGATACTAACGTTCGTGTTCTGTAAATACGAATGTCCTATCTCGATCAAAGTGTTCCGTTAAAGAAACGGAACACCTTGATCGAGATAGGACATTCGTATTTACAGAACGTGGGTGTATTTCTCTATTTCATCTCTTGATTTTGAGATAGACTTTCAACAGTTTTCGAATGTTCTTGTAGGAGAAGGAGTTAAATCTTCCTTCACTATTGTCACAACCACTTCGTTTGCCGAACATCTCGATAGTTTTTTTGTCTTTCCTCTTTATGTTGTACTGGTAGCTTCTGGAAAGACGGGTGTAGGAACGTTGCTTCGTAGTGATGGCCACGACGCTCAGTTAGAACCTTCTCTTTCAAAAACGGTGATGGCCCCTCCTCATATTCACATCGTCGATTCCAGTGTGACAATGACCTAACAATTCGAAAATCCACGGCACTATAAAAGGTAGCTTTGGCACCTTTTCGCCTTAAATGGTTCAAATGGCTCTGAGCACTATGGGACTAAATTTCTGAGGCCATCAGTCGCCTAGAACTTAGAACTAATTAAACCTAACTAACCTAAGGACACCACACACATCCATGCCCGAGGCAGGATTCGAACCTGCGACCGTAGCGGTCGCTCGGCTCCAGACTGTAGCGCCTAGAACCGCACGGCCACTCCGGCCGGCCCTTTTTCGCCTTACAAATCGTCTGTGGCCTCCCTAAAAAACTGCAGAAACTCCACAACCCTTTCCATAGTCGCAGTGTGATAAGACTTGACCGCCTCGTATTTGTTGGATTCACGCGCAACGATCTCTATTTGGACTTTTTGCATATGAAATGACTCCAGCATTATATACACACTGTTCCACCTACTTTCGACGTCCTGGTGCAATGTTTCCTCTAATCTAGCGACTACGCCAGACCTCATCATAAAACCTAAAAATTTGCGTTCTAGGATGGATTCTTATACGTCAGGAATTTCATTCGTTAAAAATATTTCATTCAGAGTGTGTCACAGTGCAGTACTGATATAGTGTACCACGCATGAGAGACACTTATGTGATTCCAGTGCTTTCTTACCGTTAGCACCCTGATCCACAGCGAAAGTAACTTGTCCCGGTTCTGGGACAGTAGTATACAGATCTGCCACCTGTTCGTACATACCTGTCATAATACCGTGTTTTCGCCAGTCTTCAGCACATCGCGGAACCTCGTAGATACCAGAATATTATTTTTGATTCTTCATGTGTCCATCGGCTCATCATGCAGGAGGATGTAACAGTTTGGTAGTTAATCTTACGATAGCTATCTGTCCAGAGGTCACACATCACTGTACATTGCTTTTTGGATATTGCCTCTTTCAAATGGCTCTGAGCACTATGGGACTTAACTTCTGAGGTCATCAGTCCCCTAGAACTCAGAACTACTTAAACCTAACTAACCTAAGGACATCACACACATCCATGCCCGAGGCAGAATTCGAACCTGCGACCGTACGGGTCACGCGGTTCGAGACTGTAGCGCCTAGAACCGCTCGGCCACCTCGGCCGGCTATTGCCTCTTTCATTCACTCCTGGTCTGGTTAGACAAATCTTTGTTGTGGCATGCTACAGTCATTGGGGAAGGCAGAACTTATTGGGCGGCAAGCTATGTATTTCGCTCTCGTGTTTATGAATTCTTGAACTAATGAGCCTATATTATAAGGTCGGAGATCAGTTGCACACATGAAAACACATTACTCTCTACTCGCGAGTTTATCAGCACTCGAAGCTGCAACATTTTACCATGCTTCTCTTATACACGAGTAGTGCTCCATAATTTTCATTTTGCCACTGGACGTAGAGAAACGGGAAGATGAGTGTCTCTTTCCACAACATATTTTCTGCCATTGTGTGTAATTCACATTTACTGAACTGGGACAACGGTGAATGGGCCCGTTGCACGAGTGGTGAGTAAGATCCTTCACTCTGTGTTTAAGTTTACTTGTGGTTCGGTCGCTCGCCAGTCAGTTGCGCATGCGCTGTGGCGTCCTTATTTGAGACACAGTTGAATTTACAGACAAAGAGATTTGATATTTGCGAATTTGGGAGAAATTATCTGAAACACTTTAGTGTGGAGATGAAAACATGTTTGTAAAAATGTGGTACTGATGCTATGGATGGAGAATATTTTTGGAGAAATTTTTCAGGGTAACCGAAGCATGCACAAGAATGAACTGTCAAAACTATTAATGGAAAGAAATCTTTGTCTACCAGATAATTAATAACATTCATGATTAGGGTTCACTTCATCTCTTTGTTTCCATTATGTCACAAGTAGTGAAATTAGTTTAAATGTCTGTAATGTGGATGGTAATGAGTCAACTTCCTCTTACATTCTTCTTAGAGTGAAGTTTTGAATATTCTGTCGTGTGTACATTGCACCTTACGCAACAGGAAGCCAAAGACTGTTTCTGACAAGCAAAAACAAATTTTGTAGGGAGCATATTATTTTTCTCTGGCTGCTGTATTTGCGGATTTGAATTTGATTTCGAGAGCGTCAGTACGTTTGTCACAGACAGCACTCCCAGAATGAGGTTAGTTATTTTTAGTTCAGTTCATATCTCACTTTACATTCACATGAGCAAATTGTACACAGTCAGAATTTTCAAATATTGTGCTTATTAAGCATAGTAATTTACAGTGACCATTCTAGGTGATATTAAACAGTTATTTTCCATCAAACTGAGTATTTTACTTTGTGGACATTTCAAGTCGAACCTTGCACTTCATCCAATGCAACTTTCATAACGTACCTCAGAACTGAGGTACAGTTAGAAAGTTTTCACTGAGTGCACTATTAGTTCCTTGTAAGATGTAATTAGATTTATTTTTACCATTTGGAATTCAGAATTTCGATTAAAGTTTTGTTTCATGACATTGTTCACATGTGCAACAGAGGGCCAAACAACTGCCAGCATTGCTCAGCAGTTGAATACGATATCTAAAGCATTGTCCATGAGGAGAAAGTTTCTGAAACAAGAATATTCAGAATTTTCATTTACAGATAAATTCTTATAGAAAGCTTACAGTAAGATTCCAGAATGAGATTTTCACTCTGAAGCGGAGTGCGCGTTGATATGAAGCTTCCTGGTAGATTAAAACTGTGTGGCGGACCGAGACTCGAACTCGGGACGTGCCAGGAAGTTCATATCAGCGCACACTCTGCTGCAGAGTGAAAATCTCTTTCTGGAAAGAGCCATGTCTCTGCAATATGCATTCTTTCAGGAGTGCTAGTTCTGCAAAGTTCGCAGGAGAGCTTCTGTAAAGTTTGGAAGGTAGGAAACGAGGTACTAGCAGAAGTAAAGCTGTGAGGACGGGGCGTGAGTCGTGCTTTGGTAGCTCAGTTGGTAGAGCACTTGCCCGCGAAAGGCAAAGGTCTCGAGTTCAAGTCTCTGTCCGGCACACAGTTTTAATCTACGAGGAAGTTTCTTACAGTAAGATTAATGTACTCGTAAATTCAATGAAAACAATTTTCGTTTAATTATCTGTCAGAGCAAAAGAGATGATACGAAGATGGTATTTGTTCTTCCGGACGTGTCCGAAAGAACAGATACGATTTTCATATAGGTAAGGCTTACCGGCCAATGAACTTCTTCAGTGCGGATGCACTCACATTCCACGAACTCTTACAGGAATCGGAAGATTGACTGCCGCGAGTAATGAGTGTAGTGGGCAGGGGCACTGAAAATGTAGTGTGTGGACAGTAAGTTGGAAGTGTGGGTCTCACGGGGAGCGTGACAGAGATAAGTCCCTGCAGTCGCACTATCCTCTGTGTTGTCGGTGGCTCAGACGGATAGAGCGTCTGCCATGTAAACAGGAAATCCCGGGTTCGAATCCCGGTCGGGGCACACATTTTCAACTATCCCCGCTGATATTTATCAACGCCTGTCAGCAGCTGAAGGTCTGGATTCACAGTCTGGCTTTAGCTGTCGCCGCGGTTGCACGCATCTCAAGTTTGCTCCGTGAACGTTCAGTGTTTACGCCAGTGTTTTCGTGTTTCGTGATTGTTTATTGGCGTTTTGCACGTGAATTAAGTGTTATAAATTGAGCTATTGGTCTTCGTTCGTGTCGTCTTTCTACGTAGTGCCGTTGGGATTTCGGCGTTGTCCGAAATGTCTACGCTGCAGAAAACCATGGCAAACTCCGTGAGAAAAAACACCGTGATTTTCACCTTCGACAAGTAGACCCGTCGAGTACAGCCCTCTGCACTTGAAATATACGACTGGATTACCGAGGTAATTGGCCTTCATTCTGAATCTGTTCATACCATGCAGCTAGACTCTGGTGAATACTGCATTTTTGTAAAGTTTAACGATCCCGTGAGCGTAGACCGCTTTCTGGAAAAATTTGGTTATGCAACGGAATTTATACACCGTGATGGTACTAAAAGTACTGTAAAACTCAGAAATTCCGAGTCTGTAATTAGAAATGTTAGGGTTTTGAATATTCCCATAGAAGTAGACAACTCGAAAATTAAAGATGTCCTTCAAAGTATGGGGCTGTCAGGCAAATAGTCAATGAAAGGTGGGCTTCGCATTTCAAGCTGCAGTGCTTTAACAGTATTCGCTCCGTGGAGATGGAAGTGAAGGCAAACATTCCCTCCCACATCTTTGTTGACGGGCACAAGGCGCATTTTATGTACTCAGGGCAAACCCCTACATGTCATGTATGTAGCGAGTCTGGTCACCTCCGCCAGGACTGCCCTCGCCGTGTTTTTGTGCTAAAAAATAACCTCACGCAACGCCGGAAATTAACACTCAACGATTTGTTGCCAGCCAGTAATACAACAGAGCCGGCGGCAATCCTGGATCCCGTTAGTACCTCTGAAAATGTTGCACTTAATGTTAATGAATTTCCGTCTTTAAAACCTGCATTAACTGCTGAAATTCCGTCCCGTGACAGCGAGATTCCCACTAAAAAGCGTCCTCTAGAGGACACTGAAAAAAATGTTGATGAGGACTCTTCCTGTGAAACACCCGTTGCCAGGAAGCCGAAGCCAAGTCCTGAAGATCTGTTGGAAGAGGAAAAAGGAGATGAAATGCAGATCGATGTGGCTCCCACTTCCGCACAAGGACTTATACCGCCACGAACAAATAGTGACGCAGCTGGTAGTGACCTTTCACAGGAATGTGACCCTGAACCTGAGGTCACAGCTGCAATAACCGCATCAAGTGCACAGCCCATACACTGCGAACAGTACGAGGAAGTATCAAGTAAACAACCTGCTGACTCCGAAGCGCAACACTGCGCCGAAGGAGGAAATAAACAAGCATCACCGCCTCGCCAGCAAGACAACACAACAGACAACACGCCGGAGCCAAATATTGACGACTCGCAAGCCACCGCCGTTGCGCCAGACGGCCACCGTCGGAGGCTGAGACCGAAACCAGGTCTTGCTGTCACGCGTCATCAAGCGAAAGCCACACCAGAGAAGAAAGACATCAAGAGAAAGAATATTAAATATGAAGACATCAGGGCCAACACTGTCGAGGAGAAAGAGAAAGGCCACAGTGATTTATAGCAATGCATTGTCAGGATTTCCGGATAATTTTCTTTTCAAGCACTTTGTTTAAAAGCAGTAAAAATTTTTTTAGGGAGTTTAGTACATGTAATGGGCACACAGCTTGTAAAGATCTTGAATTGTAGAGAAGCACATTGCTGCTATAATCATACCGATCCTCATCCCAAATAGCTTCTTCTGGTATGTCTGTGATGCAAGCTTATAGCATTACTACTATTAACATTAATAAAATACAGTCACCCTTGAAATTGGCAGCACTAAAAGAATTCTTATAGCAGCCTGGGACAGATATCGCGTTGCTACAAGAAGTTGCCATAACGGAATTTCGGATCCCACGATTTTTCGAAATTGTTAATGTTTCTACGGAAGACAATATCGGTACATCCATTCTTATAAGGGAAGGCATTCCGGTGACTGAAATCGAACTAGAATCAGGAAGAGCCGTAGGCATAAAAATTTTCGATGTGGTGGTGCTTAACCTTTACGCCCCATCAGGAAATTCTCATAAATTGGATCGTGCGAAGTTTTTCAAGATGAACTAATTTATTTATTGAGGAACAATCCGTGTTCTCTTATATTAGGTGGAGATTTTAACTGTGTTTTAAACCAGAAAGATCAACAACCTAATTTCAACTACTTGCCACAGTTAAAAAGTTAGTAAGTGATCTACACCTTAAGGATGTGTGGGAACTTCAGCACCCGACGTCAGTCGAGTTCACGTATATAACCAGCCACTCCCGCAGCAGACTAAATAGAATTTACGTGTCACCAAATTTGCAAAACTTTTTTATTAAACGTTGAAACTGTTCGCCTGTATTTTAGCGATCACAGTACACTTTTAACTTTCTTTTATTTAAGTGTACAGCCAACCCGTCGATTCAGAGGCCAATGGAAATTGAATATCTCTGTTTTAACTGACGAAGAACTGGAACAGGAAATATGAGTAGCGTGGACTATGTGCCTCCGCACAGCAGACAAGCACCCAACAGTCATTGACTGGTGGACTAATAGGGCTAAACTAAGGCTGCGGAAAGTTGTCATGCAGTATAGTGTAGCGAGGCACAGGGAGTTGAGGAATACAATGGAGTTTTATTATAAAGTTTTAAGAAACTTATATCAACAGGCACATGATGACGTAATTCGTCTAAATGATATCAAAAAAAAAAAATAAAAGCCAAGTTATTAAGCATTAAACGGCAACAGATGGAGGGACTAAAAATTAAATCGAAAGCCACATCAGTAGTAGCAGATGAAACAGCTTCTCTGTATCACTTGGTGCGGCATGCTGAAAACAGACGTCAAACTTTTATTGATGAAGTCCAGACGCATACTGGTACAAGGCTCACATGCCAGAAAAAAATACTGCACGATGTCCACAGGTACTATGACAACTTATATGTCCCTACCACAGTGGACGATGCAGCTCTCGAGGACTTTCTCACTATTTTAGGTCCACAATTGTCGGGGACAGAAAACGCTGACATCCTGTCACCTATTACTAAAGATGAAGTGCATGAGGCAGTGCGTAACACACCTCTCAAAAAATCTCCGGGACTTGATGGCCTCCCTGTGGAGTTTTATGCCCGCTACTGGTCTACAATTGGGGACAAGATCACTTTCATGCCGAATGCGGTCCTGAACGGAAAAGCGGTCCCTGCAGAGTTTAAGGAAAGTAAAATAGTACTGATTCCCAAGAGTAAAGGCAAAACCAACTTAAACAATTTTCGGCCTCTTTCGATATTAAATTCTGGTTAAAAAATAATTTCGCGTATTATCAACAAAAGACTCTCAGCCTTTTCCAATAAAATATTGAGTCAACATCAGTGTTGTTCTCTGCATACAGAGACGTCATTGCAATTACCTCAGTGACAAGTATAAAATGTGCTTTAATCTTTATAGATTTCAACAAAGCTTTTTACAGCATTAGTCATAGATACCTCTTTGCGACGCTGAAAAGAATGGCTTTCCACCCTCAGATTGTCAACATGCTAAGAAATATTGCAACAGGTATAAATGCGAAAATAGCAATCAATGGCCAAACATCTAAACCAATACAGATAAGGCGAGGAGTTCCATAGGGCAGTCCCTTATCTATGTTTTTATTTTCCGTATCTTTAGAGCCCTTTCTCCGTACTGTCCTCGCAAGATTAACAGGCATGACATTGAGTGATGAGAAAACTGTCATACGAGCTTATGCTGATGACGTGGGTGTTGTAATAAGGAATAAGGAGGAGACAGTTACACTGGAAAGAGAAATCCAAAAGTACTGTCTAGCATCGGGAGCGACAACAAATGAAAACAAAATTAAAATATTGAATCTGCGGGGCCTAGATCACCTCCGACTGGCATGGGCAAAACAAGACATCAAACGTAAAACTTTGGGAATAACCTTAATGTCATGGCTGATGAGGATGGCTGCTTTTAACTGGACGGAAACTAGGAGGAAAGTTCATGGTGCTGTAATGGAGAACATCCATCGAACTATGGACCAGGTGCAAAAAGTCAGATTCATCAACTCCTTCATTTTGTCTAAAGCGTATTTCACTGCGCAGGTATTTCCAATCCTCAAACTAGTAGCGAAAGGGATCATGTCCACTGTTACCAATTATTTATGGAGAGGAGACATATTCAGGGTTGGTGCGACTACCGTTGTACTGGATGTCAGAAACGGGGGCCTCGGTTTGGTGGATATTCGAAATAAAACGTCTGCTCTGTTCCTCAAACGGACTTTCCATATACTCAGAGAACTTCCCACAATGTAAAACTCCAAAGCTCTTTGAGGCTGTGACACCCCATAGCCTGCAAACACCGATTGATGTGCGAAGGATTAATGCCCGTCTGCAGTATGTGAGGGACTTTTTCCTCGGAGCAAGTTATCTTAGTGACGAAATCAGAAGCAACACATGTATCACAGCGCGCGTCATCATACTTGAAAGGAAGTTAAATGAGGGCAGAAACAAAATTGAAAAGAAATTCCCTAATTGTGACTGGAAAGCTGTATGGCGGAACATCAACTATGCCGGGCTATCTACAGACGCTATTTCCGCATGGTACAAAACAGTTAACAATGTCATCAGTGCCAACGAGAGACTATATGGGATCGGTTTAAACCAGACACACCTTGGTGGAAAAGGCAATCTGGTGGATACACTCACCCACAGATTCACCTGTGGCGGTAATGTGAATAACTGAAATTAGATCAGGCAACAAATCGCCTTTCTCTCCAGATCCTCGACGAAATATATTTTTTCTTACTCATGTACTGTATTATTCATTGGAATGTACACGCCATCATCCGGTTTACTGAAAACATTTCCTTTTGTGATTGCCGACATTGTGCAGTGTCCGCTTATAGATGTGGCTTCACTTCCGCCCGTGTTCGGTTAAATGCCGTGAACGGCTGAAGACTTCTGCAACAACTGAAGGCA
The DNA here is from genome assembly GCF_021461385.2 of Schistocerca piceifrons. Lineage (NCBI taxonomy): Eukaryota > Metazoa > Arthropoda > Insecta > Orthoptera > Acrididae > Schistocerca > Schistocerca piceifrons. The sequence continues at coordinate 456,849,441 of NC_060145.1, forward strand.
GCCACTTCGTGACGTCCCTGCGGGAAAATCGGCCAGGTCGGGACCTTGACATCTCGCGCTGATTCGACTGCTGTCGACGGCAACTCAACTTTCCTCGGAAAAGGCGCAAGTTCCGTTAAGTTCGGAACGTGAGATCGTCACCTGAAAGTGCACACAGCAGCATGAGTGATCTCTCGTTGCCAGTGTGCTTTACAGTTTTGCTTTATGCTTTTTGATGTTAATTTCAAACGAGTCCACTAATCCGTGAAGTAAATATGAAATACTTCTAGAAACAATGAAGTTATCTATTCCAACGTGCAGCCACCAAGTTCTCATCACTCCTTCTACTGTGTGTCGGAGTAGAGATATTTCCTCCTCGTAAATTAACAGCCTTTTCCAGTGCAAACCATATTCGAGGAAAAGTGCTGGAATGAACTGCATTAATCGCTCTACAGAAAATCTGAAGCTGCTCCGTAGACATCACTGTGGTCTGAAACTTCCTAGCAGATTAAACTGTGTGCTGGACCGAGACTCGAACTCGGCACCTTTGCCTTCCGCGGGCAAGTGCTCTACCACTGAGCTACCCAAGCACGACTCACGTCCCGTCCTCACAGCCTTACTGCTGCCTACCTTCCAAACTTTACAGAAACTCTCCTGCGAACCTTGCAGAAATAGCACTCCTGAAAGAAAGGATATTGCGGAGACATGACTTAGCCACAGCCTGGGGGATGTTTCCAGAATGAGATTTTCACTCTGCAGCGGAGTGTGCGATGATATGAAACTTCCTGGCAGATTAAAACTGTGTGACGGACCAAGAATCATTCTGGAATCATTGCAGTCGTTGGATTTGTCAGAATCCACCGTTAATAGCTACCAACTACGGCAAAGCGTTAATGAATCTGCAGGTGGCTTAGAATACGTAAAGAGGTTACTTGGCTTGGTACTGAATTCTTTCGTCGTGACAAGTGGTTCACTGTGGACTCCTAATCTTATGCAACTTCGTATTTTTCTCGTCAACAAATCATTGCCGAAGCGGAAAAGAAGCGGTAAATGAAATAAGAAATTGTGAGTGGTCTGACAAATGAACCGAAGTCCTTTCTGTCTGCGATCGGTTACCCAGTAAGCCACTGTCTGGCGCTACTGATAACCATGGTTGACTTCTGCAGACGACGGCGTGAATAATAGCGAAGGTTAATTTCCAGAGATGCAGTAAAATAACTACTTGTGCAGACGATTTCTCTGTTTCCCTGCAATCGGCGACGTTTGTCATCACCTGGCTGTCGGCTCCTATACCGACTGTCACGGGCACCGAACTAATTCTCTCCCATCAGGGGTTCTGTTGATGGTTAGTCAACATAACCAATAGGACAACAGAGGGAAACTACAGGCAAGAGAGGATGTGTATGTTCTGGCACAACCTAGTGTAGTCTTCCTCCAATAACAAACAATAAATTTCTGAGGTAGACAAGTACACGACTATAAGTGTAAATTGGAGGAAGCCAGGTGGCACTGCTTCTTGAGCAGAACATTCAACAGCATGAACAGCTCTGAATTGAAACGGTCCAGCCTTTGAACTCTGAGAGAACGTGAGCACAGAAAACATGGACAACTTTGTCTCCGGTATGAAAGGAAGCCCACGCAGGGCACCAACAACTGCTCCATTATCATCTTAAACAGCGACAGTTCCTCACGAACGCTACGGAATGTGAACTCGGAGATGAATTTAACTGCCAGCAACCTCATAAGTGAATCGGTGCACGGCGGCAAACTGTGCACAGACCATGTCCATTGACTCTGAAATGGCGGTTGGGCCCCAAATTACGACCAGCGTAACTGCACACCTCTATTCAACTCGACCATCTAGTCAGAACTAACTGGTTATGGCGCCTCTCGACACATCTGTGGCCGAGCAGCCCTCGACACAGTAAGCTTCCGCCGATAGGAAGAGGGGCCGTACAGCCAACGTAGCCAGCGCTCTCGTTAACGTCAGCTCGGCTGTGCTCGTGCGCCAGTTCCCTCGACTTAAAATACATTCCATTCCAAAGACAACACTCGACAGTGCAGCCAACCAATTAAAACGAGGTTACCACCAACCAATGAAAACATTCGTCGCGAATCGACTGGAAATCAACTTCTGACGTTTATAAAACATTTGTGAATCAGTAAATGATTGGAAGAAGAAAAGAAAATTTCGCCACGAAACGGGTTGAGAGCGGCAAAAGCCACAATTTGTGGGCATTAGGCAAACCGTGAAACTTTGTGTGTTGCCTTCCTTTAGCCTATGACATTTACTATTTCTTGTTTGTTAATATTGTAATCTGGAATTCATTAAATCTGAGGATACTAAATTTGTGGCACGGCAAACACTGTGCACCAGTGAAAAACAAAGCCAAGATTCGCCTTGGAACTTAATACTTTGTGTGTATAGGTCTAGCTGTGATTTTGTATTGTGGAAGTATTAAAACCTTGGAATTTTTTCCTAACTCATACGGAAAATTAAGGAGGAGGAGGAGGAGATTAGTTTTTAACGTCCCGTCGACAACGAGGTCATTAGAGACGGAGCGCAAGCTCGGATGAGGGAAGGATGGGGAAGGAAGTCGGCCGTGCCCTTTCAAAGGAACCATCCCGGCATTTGCCTGAAGCGATTTAGGGAAATCACGGAAAACCTAAATCAGGATGGCCGGAGACGGGATTGAACCGTCGTCTTCCCGATTGCGAGTCCAGTGTGCTAACCACTGCGCCACCTCGCTCGGTGAAAATTAAGAATTTGTGCTGTGGCTTGGGTGGATATTCTAAAAAGATAATGATAAAAAAACATCGTGGATTGAGGCTTGGTTAGTTACAATTTGTGGTGAAATATGCGTTGTTGTTAATGCTAGACATTGCCTGGTATTTAGATGAGTGTTGCCAGCGTATTACGTAACACAATTCCAACCACGGTACAGCCATTATGACAAGATACAGAAAGAAGAAGGAAAAAACATAGGGTCATTCCATCTCAAATCAGCAAACCCAATTTACTACACCACTTTCGATTTTGCTAAAATTTGGTATACTCATAGCAGATGCTGAGACTGTGAAAAATATAAGATTTAAATTTTTTACCTCACAGCGTTTCTGAAATATGGCTACATAAAATTTTCAAAAATGAGCCAAATCGCTCTAGGAGCTGTCCTAATTGAGCTATAGATCTCAGAAAGTTGCCATTTTGCGTCATTTTTTATGCTTTTTCCAGTGATATACAACATAGGTTGTAATTAAGAAGTTATTTCAAAATACAAATTAAAATTTTGATTTAATTTTTTCCAAAAAGTAAATTATTTAAATTTTCAAAATATTTCAATAACTATGTACTACTGTTGTAAATCACATGGAAAAATATAAACGACTCCTTGGCTGATTCAAGACAGAGTAAAATTTAGTCACTCGAATTGTGCTCAAGTAACAGGCAGGAACAACAGTACTCTTGCATTTCTTACTATACTTCCTGGCGTTGTAGTAAGGCCAGTAAGACCAGCGATGTCAAAAGATTTAAGTTTGTATGAAAGGAATTATTTGTGGTATATGTGTCCAAGAGAGGGTGAGAAATTACACTAAACAAAGACCAAAACAAGAAAGAACACGCTGACACGAAGCCCAGAAGACTGTAAAAACATACACACTAGTATTCGGACAACAGGGTTTCTAGCACAAAGTACCGTTATCAAAGATGGCGGCAATGACGTCATCCAAGATAGCGGTTGTGACGTCATCCGATGGCGGATTTTGGCGGGAAATTTCAATTTTTGAGGTAATGTGCCACGCCCCCCCCCCCCCCACCCCTCGCTCAGAAAAATGATGCGAATTTCAAATTCCAATAGGATAATGCGTCACACCAAGAAAAATGATGGGGAAAAGGGACATGTCTTTATTATTTAACCAGTTCCAAGCATGCGTGTTCGCCACGAGCTCTAGAGCCCAACTGGCTTAGTTGATATCGTCGCCACCAGAGACCGCCACCATGATGTCATACAAGATGGCGGATTTTGGCGGGAAGTTTGAATTTGGCGGGAAGAAGGTCAATTGGGCTACCTCCAGTAACCTAACCCCCCCCCCCCCCCCCCCCAGGAAATGGCGGTAAGTTCAAACTGCAACATGATAATGCATCACACCTAGGAAAATGGCGGGAAAAATGGGCTTGTCTTTGTTATTTAACCAGCTTCAAGCATGTGTGTTCGCCACTGCAACTGACTTAGTTCATATCCGTGCCATCAGAGGTCACCCTGTGACGTCAGATCATGACGCAAGTGCCGTTATTCAAGATGGCTTCACCCAGTGTAGCCACCACGTTTCTTGGTACACATACGATGCTGTCTTGACGTCAGCTGATGACGACAGTACCGTTATCCAAGATGGCGACAAATCTTTTTTTCGCCACTCAGATGAGTCCATTGATCATCGCACAAGAGACGTACAACCATCAGTGCAAGAACAGTCAGTTAACTGCGCTGGTGTGGATGTTGTGGTTGAGAAGATTACTGTTCACCTCATGCTACGTGTTAACAGTTAGCGGTTCAAAGCGTCTTCATGTAGGACTTGAAGTTTCACAAGACGTTAGCCTGTCAACTTAGTGCTCGAAAATATGCCCAAAAATATTAAAGTTAAGTTTTCTGACTACGAGTGGGATGAACTCTGTCGTGTAAAAACAGACATCAAGAAGCATATGACTACCGAATACACTTCATCACACTCCTGCCAGGACATGTACTGCGGCAGTCTAACTGTGAGTATTCTATCAATGTATGACGATGATACACTAAGAATTAAAAGTGCTGACGGTCAATAGTATTTTCATGCAGCACTCGACTATTGATAACTTATTAAATCTAGACAAGGCAGTAACTAGTACAATAGAGAGACTAAATAGATGGCGCCCATATGTTCAAGCTGTATACAGTGACATCATTAACTGGCTTCACACATGTAGCATTCACCTAGAAGATATAGGTCGTTGGTTTAGTACCTGTATAACTGCAGTGCCGAAGTCTTGTGCTATTCCTCGAATAGGTACTGAAAATGTTGAACTCAAATTTACTGATGGAATATCAGACTATTGCAATGCGCCTACAACATTACGAGATATACGTGCTGAATTTGAGGGATATAAGAAGTAGCTGTTTTCGAAATACTGTACTTCTGCTGCACCATTTAAAAAAGAATGAATTTATTGTTTTCCAAGCCAATCATAATTGTATATCTTGAATAAATTAATATATTGATGATCTTAAATTTCTGTTTATCTTTTTTATTTCTCTAGACAAAAATGTCACATACATTAATGCATGTTAGTATACGTTTATGTACGTTAATGTATATGACACTCTTCCCTTTAAATATACCACTTGGAGTTCATTCTATCGTGTAGCCGTTGTAGCTCAGTTGGTTAGGTGACGGAGCTATAATGGCTACACACACATATTATTTATCATATAAAAGCCTATTGCACGCCAGCACCTAGCACAGTAGGTATCATGGCAGGCTGGGTAAAGCGCCCTCGCCGCAAGGACTTTGTTGTAGGCGACTGGTCCTGTGATGATGACCAAGACCAGAAGACCAATAAGAAGAAGAAGAAGAATGGAGCACTCCTTCCTGACAGCATACGAGTGATAATTGTAGGTCCTTCCAACTGTGGTAGGACAAATGTCCCCATGGCTCTGTTAACGCACCTCGACTGAGTCTGCTTCGAGTACCTATTCGTCTTCTCCAAAACACTCTTTCAACCCAAGTACCAGATACTGCAGAAAATATTAGATGGGGAAGATGGTGTAACGTACAGAGCATTCAGTGAAGGTGACGACATCCCCCCACCTGAAGAGGTAAAGCCTAACACTGTCTTATTACTTGACGATGTGGCTGTTGAAAAGCAGCATCAAATCCGTAGATATTTCTGCTTTGGTCGTCATATGGGTGTTGACGTATTTTATCTGAGTCAGACATATTCCAGGATCCCAAAACAGTTGGTGAGGGATAACACCAACCTCATTGTAGCCTTCAAACAAGACAATATCAATTTAAAACACATTTACCAGGCTCATGTAGGGACCGACATGTCATACAAGGACTTTGTAAAGATATGTGCTGATTGTTGTAACCACTTACAATACGAGTTTCTCGTTATTGATAAAAGTCGGAAACTGAATGACGGTAGGTACAGCTGGAGCTTCCAGGAGTTTCTCCATATATAAACGTACACAATAGCTGAGTGCGTCAGTAGACACTACACCATGGACAAATTCTCACACATGGCGAACGCTCAGTCTGAGAGGTTAGGTGTGCATAGACAGAATGCTCGCATGTACACCGACATGAAATTTAAGAATCTTGAGGGAAGACTCGGTAAGGTTGTAAGGGAATTAAAGGACACTCAGAAACTTATTTCTTTTAACCAAAATCGGCTAGAGAATAGAATAAGCGCAATTGAGTGGAAGATAGAAGCTGAGGTTGTTGTTATTGAAGAAGGAGGTGTAGGAAACAGGAAATCACACTGTAACAGCATGCGTTCTCAGAAATGATAAGTTCACAAAGGTATATGTATCACATTGGAACAATGTTCAAAGTATCACTTTGTAACAATGTTCAAACGTACCTACGTTCTGTATTTTAATTTAGAAAACCTACCTGTTACCAACTATTCGTTTAAAATTGTGAGCCATATGTTTGTGACTATTACAGCGCCATCTATCACAAAGCGAAAAAAGTGGTCCAACTAAAACATTCATATTTCTTTACGTACTACACTAATATGTAATAAAGAATGGGGGTTCCTATTTTAAAAAACGCAGTTGATATCCGTTTGACCTATGGCAGCGCCATCTAACGGGACAACCATAGCGCGATCTGGTTTCCCCCTTCAAGGTAGACGAGTTTCATTCTTTATAGTTTTTTCGTTTGATGCTTATTTCGTGAGATATTTGGCCCAGTCATTATCAATGGACCACCATGTATATTTAATTTTGCTAATATGACACTGAGTACATTGATACCTCCGAAACTGGCGTGTGCGACACTGATCATATATTCGTGACCTACTTCCTCCTTAGTATCAGAATTATTATTATCTGCTAACTCCATAACTTTACTTCCTATTCCAACACCCGATACACTAGGAGTAATTACTTTATCTGATTCTGTAAAGGCTCCTCCTCCTACATTGACTATTGTCCTACTAGTTCCCTCTTGTTTAGACAAATCACTTAATTCCTCCCCCGATTCTGGAATGATTTCATCAGTCTCACTACATAATCTTATCTTTCTTTTAGACATGATGGTAACTCCTGTTTGCTACAGTCTATTATTATTACAATATTTCAACCATTACTTTACTTCTATGTAATGCAAGCACGATGAACCTTCAATATTACCACTATGGTGAAATACTCAACTCTACGATACTTGAATGATCACTTAATTCTGTTGAGTGCTTACGGTTTCTCGTTTATTTGATATTGTCATGGGCATTGTTCTCGTCTCTGGTGGCAGCTACTGTCGTTGTCTCGAACAGCTCTCCGATGCACTGCGTCGCAATGTCGAACTTTCGAAGTCGTGAAGAGTTAACCCTCACGTTACAGCTGTAGAGGCGACAGCTCCACACATTGTCTCTGTTCTCGTAATCAGTGTGAAGCGTCGGACAATGTGTCGTCCGGCGTCGTTGAATCCTGTTCTGTGGACAAACGCTATATAAATGTAGTCCTCGAATACTACGTCGTCTGCTCGATAATTTGCCGGCTAGCGTAGTCAGGCTCTGCGTCGCCTGCTAGATCAGATGGCAGCTGGCGTCGCCGAACCCCTCGCTGTGGCCGCCACGATGATGTGACGTCCCCTCTCGCCTTTTGTTGTCGCTGTTGATGTCGGGCCGCTACTGCTACAGCTCGGTCGGTGGAATGGAGACGCGACGCGCAGTGATGGTTGTCCTCGTCAGATAACGTGGAACACCACCCGAAAACCTCTAAAGAAAATTGTTCCTCATGTAATGTATGAAAGTCCGCTTGCGAGTCCGCACAGTCTTCTCAGCGATGCTAACTTCTGATTTTAATTGTCTGTTATGGTTTTATGATGATTTGCTATGCCCGGTTAGTTAATTATTCCAGTATTGAGTGAATCATTCATCACCAGCGTCGTTCCACACCACTGAATCGAGGAAAATTTCATTTGCGGTTCAGTATCAGTACTTGTTGTTACGGAGCTAGGCAGAATTGTTCACTACGGCACGACGCAAATCCATAGATAATCTATAATGCTATCTTGCTTTCGTGCGTCGTGATATTATTTCGGCAAAAAACTCCTTTCAATGCTCAATGCTCATCAAGTCACTCTTTCAATTAAAAAGTTCACAGTTAATTAATTTTGATTATCATCTGTCGCACAGTTCAATTAGTGATGGAGCCAACACGTGAAATTTCCGTTACTGACGAACAATTTTATTGTTCCTTCTTAGCAATTAGTTTATAATCATCACACCACACGCACACCGATGGATCAGCTCAATTACGATTCTTTTCAATTCGGTGATCGTGACAATTACGACAACTTTTACAATCGGCGTATTTGTATTATCTTCGTGTCTTCGTATTAGTGCTTCCTACTCCAGGCTAATCAGGTATTGCGCGATACTATGTCCATTCTTCGTTGTACCTGTTCACTTTCATGAAGGTTGAGTCCAGAAATAATATCTTCAATAATTAAAGTTCATTACCTCATCGTACACTATCAGAATCCCACTTCAGTTCAAGTTCTCAAGTCAGAATAACTCAGAACAAAGTCCGCGCATCTCTATCACACAATATTACACTTTTGAAAAAAAAAAATCACAATCTCGTAGCGTTCCGTTTGTAGTACAATAACAAACGGTGCTCTCTCTCGACTAGATAGCAAGCAAACTAGCAAGCGACTAACTTTTCCATGATCGAGCATTGCAGACGCACTGAATTTCCTTTTCGCCGCGTTTACACCTCTCTTTCACAATAAATGTTATCTCTGACCGACGTATTACTTTGGACTTAACTTTCTTCGTGCTGAGTTGTAGCTATTACTAGACATTTGATAGCTAATTAAAAATAACCTTCCTTTCTTTCTTTCTGGCTTTATATCGTGACATACTCAGTAATAATTGAAACTGGAATTAATCAAACCTTTAAGGTGTTATATTATTGTCAAAGTTGTCGTATCTGTCAGGATAATACTGTTCCCTACTTTAAATTATCATGACATTTCTTGGGGTGTTACACTGCCCATCCACCGTCACAACCGACCAGGGTCGACAGTTCGAATCTGCACTTTTTACAATTCTCTGTAATCTTTGAAGTATTAATAAGATCCATATGACAGCCTACCACCCGCAAAGCAACGGGTTGCTGGAACGATGGCACCACACCCTTAATACTGCACTCAGGTGCCACGACTGTCTCTGGTCCGAGGCACTTCCTTGGGTGTTGCTGGGCCTACTTTCTACATTTAAACCAGATTTACATGGGACGATTTCCGAATTCGTTTTCGACGAAAACCCCATTTTACCTGGAGTACTAATTCTCCCCCAAGATCCCGGGGATTCCCCCTCCTTCCCAGACTTTTTCTGAAGGATGCGTGCACACTTTAGAAACACCCGGCTACACCCACCTGTCAGCCATTCCCCATCTGACACTTAAGTGCCAACCGCATTCAGCACATTCTCACATGTCATGCTCAGGGACGACTCTGTCAGACAATCCTTACAACCCCCTTACCTCAGCCCCTTTGAAGTACTCTGGAGGGGCGTTACAACGTTCGACATTATGATAAAAGATCGCCTGAAAACTGTTTTCTATACAGGCTCAAGCCTGCCTTCGTAGACTCTGACACCCCTCTGCCGTCCCAGTCGGACTGCAGAAGCACACGTTCTTTTGACGAACCCAGTAACGAGTCCGTTCAACCTATGGTTGGATTTTCTCCATCCAACGAGTCACCACCACAGTTAGCGGGTTCCTCAGGCATGTCATCATAATTCCTATTCACAGGTTTTGCAGACATTTCAGGTACTAGAGACATGGACGCCCCATCCTTCGTTTTGCGCTGCAACGTACCACCTGACCATGTCGACAACATGTCGATTATGGTGTTAGATAATCGTGTGATTGTACTGCTCACCGACAGCACAGACCTGACTCTCACCGAGGAACTCAACGTCAAGATAGTGCACAGCTTGTCCCTCCACAAGAGTGCGACCCATCATGTGTTGGAGCTTTCATTTCTTCGGATGGCTCAGTATGCATTCTGGGAAGGCACGCTCATATGCCACCTCCTCTCCCATACTGCTACTCCCGAGTTGGCCAATGCATCATTCCCCTCCACTAGTTTTCGGATTACAAGTTGGACCCACACACACACACTTCCATACTTCGTATTTCCTTTTCACCCACGTTTCTGCATGTTTCTAAAGTATTTGTGCGTGGTTTCACGCATTTTTGCGTATTTTTACGTATTTGTGCGTAATTTTACATATCTGTGCCTATTTTTGAGTATCTGTACGTGTTTCTGCGTGTCTTTGCGTATTTTTTTACACATCTTTATGCGTCTTCTCGCTTATCCAGATCCTCTCACAACCATTTTGCCCATTTCTATGTCATTTCCAATTCCTTTGCACTACAAAGGATCCTTTCTCCACCTTTCTGCAGCAGCTCAGAAAAGTATCCCTTTCCCTGGCTAAAACACAGTCCCACATCCTGTTTCTCAAATGCTGCCTGAACCATGGAATCCTTCCAAACGACCTAATTATAAAGATTCCTTTCTCTGGATTCCACCCCACCTTTCACAATGACCTATACCCTCTCAGTTTGCGCCAATTCCTGGCCCTCAAAAACCTGGTACTGCAAAAACATAGCTCCGTGGCAAAGGTATCTCAGAAGCACCTCTGCTCCCTCCGCAAGATACTATTATTCTGCAATCCCTACTCCATACATCACAACTCTGAAATGGAATCCCTTGCTCTCAAGCACCTGGAGTAGCATTCAAGACAATACCCCTATAAATTATCCAATCTGCTGACATCCTACTGCCACCTCAGGGCACCACTATCCAACCCCTACCATACCCACACTGTCCCTCTTCATCCAAACCTCAAAGCAACTAAACGCTGCCTAGCTGACCTTTTCAACTCACCACATCCCCAAAACTAACTACCAATCCTCCACCAAATTCAAAGCCGAAACATTCCTATAACACTATTGTTAACTTTTCCACCAAAACCCTCAGCTCCACAGAAGTTTCAGTCCTATCCAAAGGCCTCACCTTTAGCCCCACACCCAAATTTAACCATGCTGGACTTGTCAAAGACCTTCTCCCCTTCTCCTGAGCCCTGTAATGGAAGCATTTATTTGCTGCCAATCACTCCAACAAAAGTCACCTTAATTCCAACATTCTTCCAGTTTGTACCACTAGCCAAGGATGACGTCTGCAGACGTTAAAGTAACGTCTGGCATGCCACAGGGGAGTGTTATGGGACCATTGCTTCTCACAATATATATGAATGACCTAGTAGATAGTGTCGGAAGTTCCATGCGGCTTTTCGTGGATGATGCTATAGTATACAGAGAAGTTGCAGCATTAGAAAATTGTAGCGAAATGCAGGAAGATCTGCAGCGGATAGGCACTTGGTGCAGGGAGTGGCAACTGACCCTTAACATAGACAAATGTAATGTATTGCGAATACATAGAAAGAAGGATCCTTTATTGTATGATTATATGATAGCGGAACAAACACTGGTAGCAGTTACTTCTGTAAAATATCTGGGAGTACGCGTGCAGAACGATTTGAAGTGGAATGATCATATAAAATTAATTGTTGGTAAGGCTGGTACCGGGTTGAGATTCATTGGGAGAGTCCTTAGAAAATGTAGTCCATCAACAAAGGAGGTGGCTTACAAAACACTCATTCGACCTATACTTGAGTATTCCTCATCAGTGTGGGATCCGTACCAGATCGGGTTGACGGAGGAGATAGAGAAGATCCAAAGAAGAGTGGCGTGTTTCGTCACAGGGTTATTTGGTAACCGTGATAGCGTTACGGAGATGTTTAGCAAACTCAAGTGGCAGACTCTGCAAGAGAGGCGCTCTGCATCGCGGTGTAGCTTGCTCGCCAGGTTTCGAGAGGGTGCGTTTCTGCATGAGGTATCGAATATATTGCTTCCCCCTACTTATACCTCCCAAGGAGATCACGAATGTAAAATTAGAGAGATTAGAGCACGCACGGAGGCTGTCAGACAGTCGTTCTTCCCGCGAACCATTCGCGACTGGAACAGGAAAGGGAGGTAATGACAGTGGCACTAAAGTGCCCTCCGCCACACACCGTTGGGTGGTTTGCGGAGTATAAATGTAGATATAGATGTATATGTAGATGTAGATGTAGATGATCCACCACTCCCCCCCCTTCCCGCCAAACCACCCACTGGTCACTTTCCAGGGATTCCTTACCTCCAACTGAGCCTCACTATTCTTCCCCAGGTCCCTTCCTCAGAACGCCAACCTTTCAGTAGAAGAGAGAACAGCTGTACACAATCTCAAAACAAATCCTGACCTAATCGTCCTACCTGCAGACAAAGATTCCACCACTGTTATTATGAATCACAGTGATTACCTGGCATAAGGCCTACGCCAATTATCTGACTCCTCTACCTATAAACTCTGCCAGAGTAATCCCATCTCTGAAGTCCAAAACAAACTGCAATCCCTGCTAAAAGCCTCAGGCCCTTCCCCGAACACTTCCCCTGAATCCATTTCCCTTCTCACCTCTGACACCATATACACCCACCTTCTACATGCTCCCCAAAATCCACAAACCCAAAAATCCTGTATGCCTCATTGTGGCTTGTTATTGTGCCCGCACTGAAAGAATTTTGGCATTCATTGACCAACACCACCAACCAATTGCCCATAATCTAGCCTCCCATGTCAAAGACACCAACCAGTTCCCTCACTGTCTCTCCACCATCCCCACCCCTTTGCCCCCCTTGATCCCTACTCATCACTGTTGATGTCCCCTCCCTATACATCAGCATCCCTCATGCCTATGGTCTTACCACTATTGAACACTACCTTTTCCGATGTCCTTCAGACTACAAACCTATTACCTCATTCCTCATACACCTTACTAACTTTATCCTAATCCACAACTACTTCTAATTTGAAGGTAAGGTATATAAACAAATTCACAGCACAGCCCTGGACACCCACATGGCACCCTCCTATGCCAACCTTTTTATCGTCCATATAGAGAAGACCTTTGTAGCCACCCACGGTGCTGGTCCAGGTTAATTCCTTGCCACCTTCCTAGATGTTGACCTCCTAATCCCTGATGGCTCCATCTGCATCTCTGACCACATTAAAGCCACCAACCATCAACAGCCCCTGCATTTTCACAGCTGTCATCCGTTCCACACCAAAAAATCCCTCCCATATATCCTGGCTATCTGGGGATAGTGTATCTCCAGTGGCAAAAACTCCCTTGCTCAGTATGCTGACACTATCCCCCAGACCTAGTCCACAAACAGATCTCCTGTGCCATTTCCCCTCACAACCTCAATCCTCCCACCACCCATAAAACCAGCCACAAAGGAGTGTCCCCTTTGTCATCCAGTACCACCCCAGACTAGAACAACTGAACCACATCCTTCACCAGGGCTTTGGTTACCTATCATTGTGCCCTGAAATGAGGGACATCCTACCTGAGATATTTCCCACCCCCTCCTAAAGTGGAGTTCCATCGCCCACCCTACCTCCACAATATCCTAGTCCATCCCCACGGAATACCCAATCCCAACCCCTGCTACAAGGATCATATGCCAGTGGAAGACCCAGGTGCAAAACCTACGCAATCCACCCACCCAGCACTTCCTGTTCCAGTCCTGTCACAGGTTTATCCTACCCCATCAGAGATGGGCCACCTGTGAAACCAGCCATGTCATTTACCAGCTCTGCTGCAATCATTGCACAACTTTTTATATTGGTACGACTACCAACCACCTGTCCACCAGGATGAACAGTCACTGGCAAACTGTGGCTAAGAGCAAAGTGGACCACCCTGTGGCACAGAACACTGCTCAACACAACACACTTGATTTCAATGGCTGCTTCACTACATGAGCCATCTTGATCCTTCCTTCAACCACCAGCTTTTCTGAACAGCACAGATGGGAGCTATCCTTTCTCTGCCACATTCTCTGCTCCCGCAATTATCCTGGCCTCAACCTACAGTAACATACTGTCCCCCTCAGCTTCCACCCCCTCTGTCCTATCAAGGCTTCCGCATTCTCATCTCCCACCCTGTTTATTTCCAGCCCTCTGCCAATGCATCTGCCCATTTGCTCCTTTTTTGTTTCTTTTTTCCCCACCTCCCTACCCCAGAACCTCCTGACACTGCGCCTGTCGGTAGTCTAGGCCCTACACACTTCACCAGACAGCATTCATCTCTCTCTCCACCTGTACACTACCATCCCTTCCCCTTCCCACCCTCTCCAGACTGCTGCTTGCATCCCACACAATGTTGCATTCTGGCCCAAGAAGCTGGAGTTGGTGGTCATGTGTACATGAGGGTGCTTGCTTGATTGCCTGTGTGTGTGTGTGTGTGTGTGTGTGTGTGTGTGTCTGTGTGTGTGTGTGTGTGTGTGTGTGTGTAGTTTCTAGTTGAACTGATATAATAACCAATAGTATAATATCTGTTTTTGTTCCTTGACATCATGAAAAATACAAATCATATATTAGAGCTAGAATGAAAAGAATCCCAGTAAAAGTACCGCCAAAAATAAACTCTATCATTTAGAATCATTATTTCCTTCATGTGACTAATTGGAAGGAAGGGTTTGAAAAAATGATGCTACTAAGCAGAAGATAACCTATAACCAAGATCAAAGTAAACTTATTCTTAGTAAAACAGAACAAGAAAGAAAGATGCAACAAAATTTCACCAACACCGAATACTGGATAAATTCAAAGATAGGAGTGGTCATTAGTATTTCAGAAATAAGGTAAGAAAGTGCAGGAAACAGTTGGATAAATAAGATATTGAAAGAAAATTGGAAGAAGACAAAAAAAGATGAAACAGATAGCACAAAATGCGAAATTGATATGATGAGGAAAATAAAGAAATGTGAACAGGATGTGACACAGGCAGAAAGAAGAAAAGGAGGTAGGGAATGGGAGGTGAAAGTAGATAACTAAACACACTAAACAGTGACTAAATGTTTATTCTTGATGAAGTACTCATGTTGAAAACTGAGAGGTACTGATACTAGGAGGAAGAATCCTAGTCATACAACTGGTGGAGTTAGTTCTAGGTCATGAATATTGTACTGTGAAGAATCTTCATTGAAAGGCTATTATATACTTCTGATATAGGATCTCTGCATTAGTCCACCTCTACTTAATGATGGTTTAACTGACATACTCCAGCACAGAAAGCTGATAAGCCATTACAAGTATCCTGCACATGAGTTATATTACAGATATATCTTCCATCTGTAAAATTAATGTTCCAATGAATGTACTGATGTTGCACTGGCAGTCATGCATTTTCTCCCACATTCCATATATCAGTGAGTTAAGTGGAAATGTGTTTGCAGAAATGTGTATTTTCTTTGTGTGCCAACTTTTTCACCAAAGACACAACTGTGGTAAGAAAACTAAACATAAACACAAGAATATGCATTTATTTCAAATAAAATATAACAAAGTTCTTGGAGTATACATATAATTTTCTCTTGAGATGTTTGTTTCTCAATTGCAGGAATTTTACACATTTTTCATACAGAACTTCTAAGTGTTTACCTGGTCCCTTTGAGTGTTTATTTGGAATACATCAGGTACTCTTCTGTAATTGTGTTCTGGCGACGAGTCGTAGGAATCGTGGAGAGGAATGTGAGTTACATCTTTGGAAGGTTCCAGTGGCCTTTGAGGAACCTGTGGTGAGAAAGAGTTATCAATAGTAAAATCAGCACTAGAACACTAGCAACTTCAATTGACCTTATATTCTTCAGCACAAAGAACACCAGCTAAAATAGTTGCATACGCCAGACTTCTGATGAGCATGCTTGAAATTAACATTAATCTAGATCCTTTGGGCTGAGTCTCCTTTATTATGAAGTGAAGGAAAGTTAAGAGAGGAAACAGGATTATAAAGAAAGCAGAAGAGCCAAATAAAAGAGCACCTAATTCGTACTGCTGAATCGTCACAGCAGCCTCTTCAGAATCTACAGTATATCAACAGAAAACTGACCAAGTCATACAACAGTACCACTACGGATATCCTCATTCAAAAACAATATTTCCCTAATTTCATAATATATTTATGTAAAAAAATGCTACATGTTTTATAAGTTTCAGGAGTTTGCAAATGTATATTTCTGAGAATTTTCTTAAGTTGCGTATATTGCACGTAACACGTTTCATAGTCAATCAGAATTTGTAATTTACTCTTACCATAAATAACTAACATATTGTGTCACATTTGTTGTTTCATTTAACAAGGGTCTATTTGGTCTTTTTTAAAATTAATGATTTTGTTGAATTGTTGGTAGCTGCAACCACAAATATGTTTCAAATAAAAAAGAAAAGTCTACACCAAGTGTTTTTGTTGTTGTAATAGACATCTCATGTTGTTTGTTAATCAGTCAGTTTTATAAGGCCACTGGTAATACTTATAGCATATTAAACCCATAAACTGAAATAGAATCAGCTAACTTAGTTTAGAGATGTTTGTTTACTATTCTGTAAAATACTGCAGCCCCATGTGTATGCTGTTCTCAAGCACGAGATGAGTTAGTTTCTGTTTGTGAGCAGCTGGAAGTTGCTCTGATCACTGTCAAGTGAGCTGAAGCTGCTGCAAATGGGTATGTTGGAAGGACACCTGAATGTCATATACCAGAGATACCAAACATACTCCCTAGCTACTCCCTAGTACTATCCTCTTCTGTGAATCCTGTCTCCTCTGTCACTACTCATCCACTTGACTGTGCATGGCACGTCAGAGGTAGGTCTAGGCATCATGTGCAGGGCAGACAGGGGCCAGGGAAAACTCAGATTGTTCTATCAATCCCCCTCACTAACAAGTTTGAGGTACTGTCTTCCACTGAAACTGAAAGTGAGCCAGTGAGACTCACTCCACCTGTTGCGTAATGTGCTGTGTCCAGTATCAAAAGGTGGCAGATGCAAAACAGTAGGGGTCTATTAATTGCCAGCAGTTCAAAAGTGCAGTGAATAATGGTACTCCTTAGAGAGATGGCAGCAAGGGATGGGAAGGAACCAAAGAGATAGATTACCACAGAGAGACGACACTGCAACCAGAGTGAAGAAAACTGCACAACCCTCCACGACATTTTCGGAAGTAGGAACAAAGGGGCACAATATGTAACAGTGTGTAAGGATATTATGAAACCTACAGTACAATAATAAATATGTATATTCATGTAAAGTTAAACACATGATGTTTTTTCTGTGCTGGTGTATAACACAAATGTACAAAACTACTAACAGATATTTTTAAACAATACACACTTGAAATAAAATGTACACATAGTTTTATTGGTTTTATGCATGAATTAGTATTCTATACTAACATTAGACCTGATTTTGAAAAGGAATTTGGCAGTTGCTATCTTACAAATTTGCACACATAACCATCTCACTTTCGAAACAACTCCAGAATGATAAGTGACTAAAATGAAGAAGCCACAATTGCTTTTTGCTGGCATTCTGCTGAAATCAGAAATCCATTACATCATGTCCCTCATTCCCCTTTGGGAGGATTCATCACATTTTGTTATTTCTGTATTGTAATTTTCACATTATGACAGTATGCCATTTTGAGACAACACCAAATTGAAAATTAATCACAAACATGTCACTCTAGGTATGATCTGTTATAATTAAATGTCAGTTAAAGACACATCAACTGTAAAAGTGATTTGAACTTTTAAGATGAACACAAAAAGTAATGTTTGAAATTGTATGTGATCACTGGGCTTGTGTAGTTAGACACATGCAGTTACAAAGTGGAAGTAAATACATTCACAATTGTAACACATTCTGGGACTTTCTTATTCATGTTTCTGATGTATGTTCTGCAATATTCAGTTATATTTATGTATAAGAGCATTTTATGTCAGGAATAAGAGACTTCAGTCTGATTAAAAATCTAAAGATAAAATTACTGCAAGTGAAACACCCAAAAATGACATTTATATTCTTTCTTGCACAAATATTTGAACTTTTTTTTCTGAATATGTCACAATTTCTGAGGGTGTGGTCAGTCAGGAATTATGAGTACAGCTAAAATTGCTGCAAATGAAATGAGCAGCAAATATGTTGATAGTATTGCTTGTGACAGATATTTAGCTACAATTGAATCTTTAAAACACTTTCATGAATTTGGCCATTGAGGCAAAGATTTCAGTACATAGTGAGTAACAAACTACATGCAAACAATCTCCAATTTCAGCTGAAAGCCAGTTACACACTGTGGTACTTCCTCATTTCAGTCACTCCTTCACAGTGACTTCCAAAAACATGGTGGAAAATAGCACAGCATGGCACTGCAGGGAGCACAAAATAAAGTGCCACAGTCTCTCTATGTATGCTCTATCTGTTTGGAAGGAAACTGTGCGCACTCAGACTCATTCAATTTGTTGAAGAGTCTATTCTGGCAGTCATTGAGGGAACTTTGTGCAAACAGCTGCAGACTATGGTGCATGTTGTAACACATGATGCCTGCAGCTGGGCTTTGAGGTCATCTTGCATCATTCCAGCAACTGCCACAGAAGCTTACAATGTGTTGTATTGTCCCCAGAAAAGATCATAGCTCTCTGTTTCTGAGTCAAGTAAGAAGGTTGTGAAGGTTCTGTGACAAACTAGGCTGTGAATTCCCGGAATTGAGCCACAGGATTGACAACTGTACTGGCCCCCAAAATGGGCCAGTCTCTCACTACACATCAGAGGACACTACCCAGGCAGCAGACTGTGGGTGGGGTTCACACACAAAGATCTTTTAGATTAAGTGGCTCTCCATCCATTCCAGGTAATGGTAGCTGTAGAATACTCAAAAGATTTGGTGTAAGTTTCAAAGAAATACCCCTCACAGGTAAGAGTAATAAAATCACAGGCAAAAATTATAAAATCCTAGCACTTAACTGGTAAAGCATAGGCAGAAAAATGCCAGTATTTAAGCACTCATAAAAAGTAGTGAAGTGCACATAATACTAGGTACATAAATCTCCTTAAAACCCAAAATTGACAGCAATGAGATTTTTGCAGAAAATTCGAGCAATTAATGGGAGGATAAGTTAATGGGAAATAGAGGTGCTGTACTTGTCATAGTGTACAAGAAAATTGAATCTAACAAGGTAGAAATTGAACCTGCAAGCAAGACTGTTTGGGCAAGACTCAGTATCAGTAGAGGGGATAAAATTATAATTGGATACTTCTACTGACTGCCAGACTCATCACCTGGTGTACCCAAAAACTTCAAGAGAGAACCTCGGATCAATAGTATGTAAGTTCCCCAAACATACTGTAATCATTGAAGAAAATTTTAATCGATTAACAGTCAACTGAATTATTACAGTTTTGTTAAACATTACTAAATACCTTATCTGAAAACTAAATATAACAGATAGTTCAGAACCCCACTCATGATGGAAACATATTTGATCTGATGACACAAATAGACCAAACCTATTTGAGGATGGTTAAAGTGACAACGAGGTAATTGTAGCAACAATGATTGCCAAAGTACAAAAGGCATCTAAAACAAATAGAAAGACTTACATATTCAATAAACTAAATACAGAGACAGTAGAGTCATATCTCAGTGATAAGCTTGAAACTTTCAGCTCAGGAGAGGGGTTTGTAGAGGAACTATGGCTCGGATTTAAAAGAATAGTTTACTATCCACAGGATAGGTATGTACCCAGTGGATCAGTTGATGCTGGGAGGTATCCTCTATTGTATACAGTTACTGTAAAGGAACTTCTAAAGAAACACAGACTTCTCTGTATTAAGTGTATAACAAAGCACAGGGCTATAAGTAGACAGATGCTGAATGAAATACATTTGGTGCTAAGAAGGCAATGCATGAGGCCTTCAGCGTGTGATGTTCGCCTGCTTCATTTCTCATTGTTAGTCCTCGGTGTTGACGTACTGTGTTCCTATACTGGCTGAAAAATAGGGGAGGGGGGGGGGGGGGTGGAAGTTTGGCAATGACTACGTAAATGATGTAGCTGACAGTTGGACAGATGCATTTCACAGTTCTTTACTTTCACTGTTCACAACCCCCCACCCCAATATTACACAGTTATATGGCCAGTGCACTATTGTTTAACTTTCAACAAGTCTCATTAATAGTTTGCAGACAAACATCCACATGCTGCTACAATAGTTTACTGTTGACCATCTATGAGCAGTAAAAGCCTAACCACACATTTCACAGTCTTTCAAATAAACTGAACAGACACTGTCATTGTTTTAACACGTCTTATTGGTGTAACACTTATTTCACAGTTAAGTTGATGTGTTGTTGTTGTTCCAACCAACACAGGTTTTTTGCCTGAAACTCTGCTGTGGACTGACTGTCTCGAAACCAAAAATTGGGCACTTATATATCCTCACAATAATAGGCACTGAAACTACATATTGTTCAAAGTTTAATTTACAGAAATTACAATTAAAACATAACTCGTTCAGTTAACCAAATACATCAAAAAATTGCATCTTTTTAACTGTTTCTGCTACTACAAGAGTTAAGCTGAATTACTTGTTTAAATGATAAAAATAACATCTATCATTATTGAAACAATACTTTTGACAAAACTGTTAATCACTTTGGAACTACGTAAGGGCTGGTTTTGCTAACATGTTTTTGAATAGAGACAAATAGATCCTTTAAGAATACTATTATTTATTCCTCCAAATGTTTATAATTAGTACAGGATTTATATTTGTTTATATGTCAACAATAGATTTAAGTTATGAAAAATTACTGATTTCACCTTATAACAAAAGATAGTAACTAGGAATAGTCAAAATAAATAAGAAAATCAATTACATACATAAAACTAAGCACAGAGTTAGACCTGGTGTTATACTTTTTAAAACCGAGGGCCAAAATTTCTCTTTTCTGAAAATGCAGATTATACTCACAAATGTTAATGGTAATTAGTTAAAAGAGAAAAAATTAATTTTAAGGAAGCAGATGGCAAAAAAAGAGAGGAAGTAAAAATATCTCAGCTTGCTTTGTCACAAGTGACAACCCTAGTAGAATATTATTGAAGGATATTTTACAAAACCCAAAGAAATTCTTGTTCTACATAAGGACTGTTAATGGCACCAAAGCCAGACACTCATGGACGAGATAGGAACTGAAACCAAGGATAGCAAAGAAAAAGCAAAAATGTTTAATTCCAATTTCAAATCTTCCTTCACAAAGAAAAACTCAGAAGTAATGACTCAGTTTCATCTTGTACCACTGCAAATATGAGTGAAATAAATATTAGTGTCAGTGGCATTGAGAAACAGTTGAAGTCATTAAAATTGAACAAAACTTCAGGGCATGATGGAATCTCTATCATATTCTGTCCTGAATTAGTGGCTGAGTTAGCACCTCTTTTAAACATAATATACCAAAGATACCTCATACAAAAAAACTGTGTCTGAGGGATGGAAGAAAGCACAGATCACACCCATTAACAAGAAGGGTAGTAGAAGTGACCCAAAAAATTACTGT
Source organism: Schistocerca piceifrons (assembly GCF_021461385.2). Classification (NCBI taxonomy): domain Eukaryota; kingdom Metazoa; phylum Arthropoda; class Insecta; order Orthoptera; family Acrididae; genus Schistocerca; species Schistocerca piceifrons. The sequence goes on from NC_060145.1 coordinate 456,871,195, forward strand.
CCAGTATCCTTGATATCCATTTGTTGAGGTCAAATTAATGAGGTATCTTCAACAGAAAGACCATGCCAAACAGCAGAGATCCCTAAACATTGATATGTGAAGCCCAACTTATGAAACCCACAGGAGACAGACATAGCACATGAGGGTCAGCAGATACAGAGAATAAATTTTGTTTGAAATTCTTGGGCGTACATATGGACAACACTACTTCACAATATTTCTTTTCAGTCATGACATTTATGCTTCACAAATCTTCTCAATATGGAACAAATGAAACATACCATCATCATAAAACAAGAATGAAATGTGACTACACTGTGACCTGAAAAATTAGTCTCTAGTGAAAAAGGTTTAAAATGCACAAGCACAAAAATCCTCAATGCACTTCCAAGTAACATTAAGTGTCTATGAGGTAATAACATACTATTTAAAAGTAAAGTAAAGGAGTTCTTGTTTGAAAAAACCTTCTATTGTCTAGAAGAATTCTAAAGCTGAGATAGCTAAGATTATTTACTATGTATTATTGTGTATTCTTGATTCAACATATCTTGCTGCTTCAGTTAGATTAACTGGTGAACTATAAGTCAAGAAGATGGTCATTTTTACCCTGTAAAAGTTGTTTCAATAGGATCTGAAAACCGCATCTTAACCTCTGTTTGTGAGTGTAATTAGAACTTACTGATTGTGTTGCTGTATTATTATTTTCAGTTTGCATTCTTAATCTTTGTTTATTGTCCTGATGGAAATAAATGTAATAATGAATTAAATGTTTTGATTCATTCCACATACAAGCATTACCATGCAAAAATGGATCTATGGAATACATATTGCAATAAATAAATAAATAAATATCCATGGATAGGCCTAGATGCAAGACCTGTCCCATACATCCTCCAACCACCACCTACTCCAGTCCAGTCACAAGCATCGCCTGTCCCACCAAAGGCAGGGCTACTTGTGAAAGCAGTCATGTGATCTACAAGATAAGCTGCAACCACTGTGCTGCATTCTACGTGGGCTTGACAACCAATAAGCTGTCTGTCTGCGTGAATGGTCACTGACAACCTGTTGCTGAGCACGCTGCCCAACATGATAGTCTTCATTTCAGTGACTGCTTCACAGCCTGTGCCATCAGGATCCTTCCCACCAACACCAGCTTTTCTGAATTGCAGAAGTGGGAACTCTCCCTGCAATATATCCTACATTCCCATAACACTCCTGGCCTCAATATTCATTAGTCATTGTTCTTTACCCACCTATTCCCTTCCCTGTTCCCATTCCAGCACCACACAGCCCTCTATTCCACCAAAGCACTAGTCTCTACTTCTGTCTTTTTCTGCTGCCTTCTCCCCATCCTTGTCCACCATCTGCCTGTCTGTCTGTCTTGAACTCAACATTTCCACTGTATGGTGAGTAGCAGTTTATCCTTTTCATAATACTGTCATTACAAATACTAAGGTGTAACAATCTGTAGGAATATGAGACATAATAATCATGTTCAGTGCTAGAATACTAGGGAAATGCGATCATTCCATAAAGGAGATTGTATACAAAACACTCATGCAAGTCTTCCAGAATATTGCTAAAGTATGTTGGACCCACACCGGGTAGGACTAACAAAGGGTACTGAATGTACACAGAGAAGGGCAGTACAAATTGTCCCATGTATGTTTGAACCATGGGAGACTGTCACCAAAATTTTGAAAGAATTCAATTCGCAGGTGTTTGAAGACAGATGCAAACAATCCTGTGGAAACCCACTTAGAAGTTTCCTTTGAGTGATGAATCTAGGAAGACACTACAACCCCCTACATATTGCTCCTGTAGGGATCATGGAGAAAAGATTCAACTAATTACAGTGAACAAAGAGTCACTTACACAATTATTCTCCCTGGGCTCAATATGTGAGTGGAACAGGAAAAGTCCTAATAATTGGTATAATGGGACATGCCATCTGCCATGCACTTCACAACGGTTTGCAGAATACAGATGCTGATGCAGTAATGGAGTCAATTCAAATCATAGTTTCATAGCCTGATTTAACTTTTTATGTGGTTGCCTTAAATAAATCCTCAGAAGTTCTGGGATCAGTATTTTTCCTTCTATTTCTTTTTTGACTTCTGGGTTTTGTAAGCCATGTTTTGTTGTTTTTTGCAGTAGGATGACTTAAAAACAATTTTGGGTGTGACACATGTTGTTCTCCTTTTGATGTTTCCCACATCATAACACATAATCCTATCATTCTGAGTAAACTAACATCATCATCTGTATAGATCTGTTTTGGTTTTCTCCAAGTGGTTCATTTACATAAACCATGTGAAGGCAGATTCAACACTTTTCATCTGCTTATCCTCCCTCAGTTGAAGGCTTTCCTTTTAATACTGAGTAATACTGCAAGGCACTGTTGTTGTTGTTGTGGTCTTCAGTCCTGAGACTGGTTTGATGCAGCTCTACATGCTACTCTATCCTGTGCAAGCTTCTTCATCTCCCAGTACCTACTGCAACCTACATCCTTCTGAATCTGCTTAGTGTATTCATCTCTTGGTCTCCCTCTACGATTTTTACCCTCCATGCTGCCCTCCAATGCTAAATTTGTGAGCCCTTGATGCCTCAAAACATGTCCTACCAACCGATCCCTTCTTCTAGTCAAACTGTGCCACAAACTTCTCTTCTCCCCGATCCTATTCAATATCTCCTCATTAGTTACGTGATCTATCCACCTTATCTTCAGCATTCTTCTGTAGCACCACATTTCGAAAGCTTCTATTCTCTTCTTGTCCAAACTAGTTATTGTCCATGTTTCACTTCCATACATGGCTACACTCCATACAAATACTTTCAGAAACGACTTCCTGACACTTAAATCTATATTCGGTGTTAACAAATTTCTCTTTTTCAGAAACAATTTCCTTGCCATTGCCAGTCTACATTTTATATCCTCTCTACTTCGACCATCATCAGTTATTTTATTCCCTAAATAGCAAAACTCCTTTACTACTTTAAGTGTCTCATTTCCTAATCTAATTCCCTCAGCATCACCCGATTTAATTTGACTACATTCCATTATCCTCGTTTTGCTTTTGTTGATGTTCATCTTATATCCTCCTTTCAAGACACTGTCCATTCCGTTCAACTGCTGTTCCAAGTCCTTTGCTGTCTCTGACAGAATTACAATGTCATCGGCGAACCTTAAAGTTTTTACTTCTTCTCCATGAACTTTAATACCTACTCCAAATTTTTCTTTTGTTTCCTTTACTGCTTGCTCAATATACAGATTGAATAACATTGGGGAGAGGCTACAACCCTGTCTCACTCCTTTCCCAACCACTGCTTCCCTTTCGTGCCCCTCGACTCTTATAACTGCCATCTGATTTCTGTACAAATTGTAAATAGCCTTTCGCTCCCTGTATTTTATACCTGCCACCTTCAGAATTTGTAAGAGAGTATTCCAGTTAACATTGTCAAAAGCTTTCTCTAAGTCTACAAATGCTAGAAATGTAGGTTTGCCTTTTCTTAATCTTTCTTCTAAGATAAGTCGTAAGGTTAGTATTGCCTCACGTGTTCCAACATTTCTACGGAATCCAAACTGATCTTCCCCGAGGTCCGTTTCTACCAGTTTTTCCACTCGTCTGTAAAGAATTCGCGTTAGTATTTTGCAGCTGTGACTTATTAAACTGATAGTTCGGTAAATTTCACATCTGTCAACACCTGCTTTCTTTGGGATTGGAATTATTATATTCTTCTTGAAGTCTGAGGGTATTTCACCTGTCTCATACATCTTGCTCACCAGATGGTAGAGTTTTGTCATGACTGGCTCTCCCAAGGCCGTCAGTAGTTCTAATGGAATGTTGTCTACACCCGGGGCCTTGTTTCGACTCAGGTCTTTCAGTGCTCTCTCAAACTCTTCACGCAGTATCTTATCTCCCATTTCGTCTTCATCTACATCCTCTTCCATTTCCATAATATTGTCCTCAAGTACATCGCCCTTGTATAAACCCTCTATATACTCCTTCCACCTTTCTGCCTTCCCTTCTTTGCTTAGAACTGGGTTGCCATCTGAGCTCTTGATATTCATACAAGTGGTTCTCTTCTCTCCAAAGGTCTCTTTAATTTTCCTGTAGGCAGTATCTATCTTACCCCTAGTGAGACAAGCCTCTACATCCTTACATTTGTCCTCTAGCCATCCCTGCTTAGCCATTTTGCACTTCCTGTTGATCTCATTTTTGGGACGTTTGTATTCCTTTTTGCCTGCTTCATTTACTGCATTTTTATATTTCCTCCTTTCATCAATTAAATTCAATATTTCTTCTGTTACCCAAGGATTTCCATTAACCCTCGCCTTTTTACCTACTTGATCGTCTGCTGCCTTCACTTCTTCATCTCTCAGAGCTACCCATTCTTCTTCTACTGTATTTCTTTCCCCCATTCCTGTCAATTGTTCCCTTATGCTCTCCCTGAAACTCTCTACAACCTCTGGTTCTTTCAGTTTATCCAGGTCCCATCTCCTTAGATTCCCACCTTTTTGCAGTTTCTTCAGTTTCAATCTGCAGTTCATAACCAATAGATTGTGGTCAGAATCCACATCTGCCCCTGGAAATGTCTTACAATTTAAAACCTGGTTCCTAAATCTCTGTCTTACCATTGTATAATCTATCTGATACGTACTAGTATCTCCAGGATTCTTCCAGGTATACAACCTTCTTTTATGATTCTTGAACCAAGTGTTAGCTATGATTAAGTTATGCTCTGTGCAAAATTCTACAAGGCGGCTTCCTCTTTCATTTCTTCCCACCAATCCATATTCACCTACTATGTTTCCTTCTCTCCCTTTTCCTACTGACGAATTCCAGTCACCCATGACTATTAAATTTTCGTCTCCCTTCACTACCTGAATAATTTCTTTTATCTCGTCATACATTTCATCAATTTCTTCATCATCTGCAGAGCTAGTTGGCATATAAACTTGTACTACTGTAGTAGGCATGGGCTTTGTGACTATCTTGGCCACAATAATGTGTTCACTATGCTGTTTGTAGTAGCTAACCTGCTCTCCTATTTTTTTATTCATTATTAAACCTACTCCTGCATTACCCCTATTTGATTTTGTATTTATAACCCTGTAATCACCTGACCAAAAGTCTTGTTCCTCCTGCCACCGAACTTCACTAATTCCCACTATATCTAACTTTAACCTATCCATTTCCCTTTTTAAATTTTCTAACCTACCTGCCCGATTAAGGGATCTGACATTCCACGCTCCGATCTGTAGAACGCCAGTTTTCTTTCTCCTGATAACGACGTCCTCTTGAGTAGTCCCCGCCCGGAGATCCGAATGGGGGACTATTTTACCTCCGGAATATTTTACCCAAGAGGACGCCATCATCATTTAATCATACAGTAAAGCTGCATGTCCTCGGGAAAAATTACGGCTGTAGTTTCCCCTTGCTTTCAGCCGTTCGCAGTACCAGCACAGCAAGGCCGTTTTGGTTAATGTTACAAGGCCAGATCAGTCAATCATCCAGACTGTTGCCCCTGCAACTACTGAAAAGGCTGCTGCCCCTCTTCAGGAACCACATGTTTGTCTGGCCTCTCAACAGATACCCCTCCGCTGTGGTTGCACCTACGGTACGGCCATCTGTATCGCTGAGGCACGCTGTATTATGTAGAGTCAGTTTTTTCATTCTAGCAACTGTTCTGACTTAGCATCACTCAAACATTCATTCTAACTAAACTGTGAGTTTCATTCTTTATAAGAGCAGCACTGAAATAATCTGTCTTTATTCATTAAAACTGTGTACTAGAAAGACAAAGACCAAGCTTTGAGTTCTACTGTGGCACTAAATTCTAATTAGTCAGGAAACTTATGCTTATGAAAAGGGTAGACTGGTACTCACCATACAGCAGAAATGTTAAGTCACAGACAGATTCAACAAAAAGACTGTCAAACAAGTTAGCTTTCAGCCAAAAGACCTTCTTCTGAATTAGACAACATAAACACACACACACACACAAATACATATCACACACATATGAACACTGTCTCTGGCAGCCAAGGTCAGTGTCAATATTCCAATCTGGATTTTCCATTATTTGAAACTTATGGTTACTAGGATATATTACGCAGGTGGTTGATGGGAAATGGGAAGGATACACAAAGGAGAAAAAGGTGAAATGGTCGCTCACAGATTTGTTAAAGCTGTGAAACACAGAAACAATTTCTCAAACAGAGGAAATGCAGTCAGTAAAAATTTTTGATTCAGAATTCTTGGCTAGTAATTGCATGCAGGAAGAAAAATATTAGTACTGAAAACAGATAAATCTAAAAATACACACACTATCTCAAAATACACACACCTTTCCTTTTGTATTTTACACATGTCTATCAGCAGTACTCATATTTCAGCTCCCAAAGATAAGTACTGTACAGAAATCCAGTCTCTACAAAATTTCTAGTTTTCACAAGTGAATTCCTTTCCCTCTCATAAAATTGTAATCATTGTTAGCAAAATTGTCACTGATCTGCAAATGCTGTACAGCTCAGTCTGGTAATTGTGATGATGATCACCTGCTTTATCTCTTTGTTGATTGTCCTCAGTTTTGACGTACTGGCTGAAAAAATTGGGGGTGGATGTGCAACTACTGTATACTGTAAATGATGTATCTGACAGATGCACATCTGCTTTTGATAAGTCTCATTAATAGTTTGCAGGCAAACATCCACATACTGTTGAACATCTACGAGCAGTAAAAAACATAACCACAAAGTTCATAGTTCTTGAAGAATAGAAAGATATGTATGGAGCAGACACTGTCAGTGTTTTAACACACTGCCTATTTGTGTAACACTTATTTGACTGTTAAGTTGATGCATTGTTGTCATTCTAACCAAAACAGGTTCCTTGTCTGAAACTCTGCTGTGAACTGACTGTCTCGGGATCAAAAATTGGGCCCTTATAAATCCTTGCAATAACATGTACAGAGGGAATTTAAGTTACAAAACAATTACTGATTTCACCCTATAATGAAAAGATACTAACTAGGAATATTTGAAATAAATTAGAAAATCAGTTACATACATAAAACTAAGCACAAATTTAGATCTGGTGTTATATTCTTTAAAACCTCCCCCCATGAACCATGGATCTTGCCATTGGTGGGGAGGCTTGCGTGCCTCAATGATACAGTTAGCCGTACCGTAGGTGCAACCACAACAGAGGGGTATCTGTTGAGAGGCCAAACAAACGTGTGGTTCCTGAAGAGGGGCAGCAGCCTTTTCAGTAGTTGCAGGGGCAACAGTCTGGATGATTGACTGATCTGGCCTTGTAGCACTAACCAAAATGGCCTTGCTATTCTGGTACTGCGAACGGCTGAAAGCAAGGGGAAACTACAGCCGTAATTTTTCCCGAGGGCATGCAGCTTTATTGTATGATTAAATGATGAAGCCATCCTCTTGGTTAAAATATTCCGGAGGTAAAATAGTCCCCCATTCGGTTCTCCGGGCGGGGACTACTCGAGAGGATGTCATTATCAGGAGAAAGTTCTACGGATCGGAGTGTGGAATGTCAGATCCCTTAATCGGGCAGGTAGGTTAGAAAATTTAAAAAGGGAAATGGATAGGTTAAAGTTAGATATAGTGGGAATTAGTGAAGTTCGGTGGCAGGAGGAACAAGACTTCTGGTCAGGTGAATACAGGGTTATAAATACAAAATCAAATAGGGGTAATGCAGGAGTAGGTTTAATAATGAATAAAAAAGTAGGCATATGGGTAAGCTACTACAAACAGCATAGTGAACGCATTATTGTGGCCAAGATAGACACGAAGCCCACACCTACTACTGTAGTACAAGTTTATATGCCAACTAGCTCTGCAAATGATGAAGAAATTGATGAAATGTATGATGAGATAAATGAAATTATTCAGGTAGTGAAGGGATACGAAAATTTAATAGTCATGGGTGACTGTAATTTAGGAGTAGGAAAAGGGAGAGAAGGAAATATAGTAGGTGAATATGGATTGGGGCTAAGAAATGAAAAAGGAAGCCGCCTGGTAGAATTTTGCGCAGAGCACAACTTAATCATAGCTAACACTTGGTATAAGAATCATGAAAGAAGGTTGTGTACATGGAAGAACCCTGGAGATACTAAAAGGTATCAGATAGATTATATAATGGTAAGACAGAGATTTAGGAACCAAGTTTTAAATTGTAAGACATTTCCAGGGGCAGATGTGGACTCTGACCACAATCTATTGGTTATGAACTGTAGATTAAAACTGAAGAAACTGCAAAAAGGAGGGAATTTAAGGAGATGGGACCAGGATAAACTGAAAGAAAGAAAGGTTGTACAGAGTTTCAGAGAGAGCATAAGGGAACAATTGACAGGAATGGGGGAAAGAAATACAGTAGAAGAAGAATGGGTAGCTTTGAGGAATGAAATAATGAAGGCAGCAGAGGATCAAATAGGTAAAAAGACAAGGGCTAGTAGAAACCCTTGGGTAACAGAAGAAATATTGAATTTAATTGATGAAAGGAGGAAATATAAAAATGCAGTAAATGAAGCAGGCAAAAAGGAATACAAACGTCTCACAAATGATATCGACAGGAAGTGCAAAATGGCTATGCAGGGATGGCTAGAGGACAAATGTAAGGGCTTATCTCACCAAGGGTAAGATAGATAGTGCCTACAGGAAAATTAAAGAGACCTTTGGAGAAAGGAGAACCACTTGCATGAATATCAAGAGCTTTGAGGGAAACCCAGTTCTAAGCAAAGAAGGAAAAGCAGAAAGGTGGAAGGAGTATACAGAGGGTCTATACAAGGGTGATGTACTTGAGGACAATAGTATGGAAATGGAAGAGGATGTAGATGAAGATGAAATGGGAGATATGATACTGTGTGAAGGGTTTGACAGAGCACTGAAAGACCTGAGTCGAAACAAGGCTACCGGAGTAGATAACATTCCATTAGAACTACTGACAGCCTTAGGAGAGTCAGTCCTGACAAAACTCTACCATCTGGTGAGCAAGATGTATGAGACATGCAAAATACCCTCAGACTTCAAGAAGAATATAATAATTCTAATCCCAATGAAAGCAGGTGTTGACAGATGTGAAAATTACCGAACTATCAGTTTAATAAGTCACGGCTGCAAAATACTAACACGAATTCTTTACAGATAAATGGAAAAACTGATAGAAGCCGACCTCAGGGAAGATCAGTTTGAATTCCATAGAAATGTTGGAACACGTGAGGCAAAACTGATCTTACGACTTATCTTAGAAGAAAGATTAAGGAAAGGCAAACCTATATTTCTAGCATTTGTAGACTTAGAGAAAGCTTTTGACAATGTGGAATACTTTCTTTCAAATTGTGAAGGTGACAGGGTTAAAATACAGGGAGCGAAAGGCTATTTACAATTTGTACAGAAACCAGATGGCAGTTATAAGAGTCAAGGGGTATGAAAGGGAAGCAGTGGTTGGGAAGGGAGTGAGACAGGGTTGTAGCCCATCCCCAATGTTATTCAATCTGTATATGGTGCAAGCAATAAAGGAAACAAAAGAAAAATTCAGAGTAGGTATTAAAATCCATGGAGAAGAAATAAAAGCTTTGAGGTTTGCCGATGACATTGTAATTCTGTCAGAGATAGCAAAGGACTTAGAAGAGGAGCTGAACAGAATGGACAGTGTCTTGAAAGGAGGGTATAAGATGAACATCAACAAAAGCAAAATGAGGATAATGGAATGTAGTTGAATTAAGTCTGGTGATGCTGAAGGAATTAGATTAGGAAATGAAACACTTAAAGTAGTAAAGGAGTTTTGCTATTTGGGGAGCAAAATAACTGATGATGGTCGAAGTAGAGAGGATATTAAATGTAGACTGGCAATGGCAAGGAAAGCGTTTCTGAAGAAAAAAAATTTGTTAACATCGAGTTTTTGAATGGAGTGTAGCCATGTATGGAAGTGAAATGTGGACGATAAATGGTTTAGACAAGAAGAGAACAGAAGCTTTAGAAATGTGGTGCTACAGAAGAATGCTGATGGGTAGATCACATAACTAACTAATGAGGAGGTATTGAATAGAATTGGGGAGAAGAGGTGCTTGTGGCACAACTTGACTAGAAGAAGTGATTGGTTGGTAGGACACATTTTGAGACATCGAGGGATCACCAATTTAGTATTGGAGGGCAGTGTTGAGGGTAAAAATCATGGAGGGAGATCAAGAGATGAATACACTAAGCAGATTCAGAAAGATGTAGGCTGCAGTAGGTACTGGGAGATGAAGAAGCTTGCACAGGATAGAGTAGCATGGAGAGCTGCATCAAACCAATCTCAGGACTGAAGACCACAACAACAACAACATTCTTTAAAATGAAGGGCCAACGTTTCTCTTTCATGATAGTTCAGATTACACTCATGTATGTTAATGGTAATTAATTCAAAAATGAAAAAATGAATTTTAAGGGGGCAGATGGCAAAACAAGAGGGGAAGTAAAATTATCCCAGCTTGTTCTGTCACATAATATAAACCGCACAATTCTAGCATCATACAACATGCGTAATTGTTGCTAAGGTTAGGTCTCTCTTAAATGACATGTCATTTGTACTGGGTGTTAAGAAAGAAATATTCTAATACTTTGAGAGGTGTTAGTACTCACTGAAACAATAAAAATAAGTCCAATAAACAAGGGTCCATAAATGTGTACTTTCTGAGATAAACACATTGAACCGTGTGTGGCTCGTGTTCATGCCATTTATTGTTGGTCATCTTCTTTTACGGTACTGCCACCTTGTTTTCTTATTCCATTTACTGGTGTCACTAACTTCTGCCTTACTTGCCTGTGAGTAGCAGGAGCAGCGCTTATCAATAAGGGCACTGTTGTACCATCTCTGGAGCGACCGATAGAATTTCCAGGTCGTCGTGTGTCTGGAACTCAGTTGGAAATGAACCAGGAGTGCAGTCGGGCACAGAGCAGCATCAGGGATGGATCAGCAGTGAGGTGCTGACACACAGTACCTGCCAACCACTGGGGACTCACATGCACTGTCCAATGGAAGGACACTGGAGTGGGAACGACTGTTGGTTGGTCATATGGTTGGTCGTCTCATTGGCTAATGTGTATTTGGTCTTTTGACCATTTCCATGTGTGAGGCAGTTGGTTGGTTGGGGCAGAGCAGCAAGGAAGTCTCCGTGGTGCATAATCAGACCGGAGCCACTGGTGGCATGCACGGGCAGTTGGAGTTGTGAGGCACTTCTTGCGAGGGTTACGAAATTCGTTGGCCACCAATCCTGAACACTAAAGTTGAGTGCTCACTTAACCTACTATCAAGCCTCAACTGCTATCATATCAATTCGTTTGATCCTGGTTGTCGCTTTCTGGCAGATTCCCGCGAGCGACAACATGTGTGGATTGAAGTCGGCTATAATTGCAGCCGTCTTCCTGTGTGGTGTTTAACTTAATTTAATTCATTCTTTCATTAATGAAGTGTACCAGCAGTATCTTCTGCCTTGTGGCCGTTGACATTCTGGTGAACTGCTCTGGTCATTGATGTAGTTTTTGGCAGTGTATTTTCCTTGTCATGTTGATGCTGTCCAGTACGGCACGTAGTTCGACAGCTGAGGTGTTGTTGGTCGTTTTGGGCATTTATCCTGACTTGGCTGGATTGGGCACCAGTATCCATAATGTTGTGCTATTGACATCCTGTTGTAATTTTGCTGGTTGGGTGGAACGGAACTGATCTTGTTGGTTGGTCTGTCGGCTGGCTTTCGGTTAGGTTGCCTTCTGATTAAGAGGTTGTTGGTCTGATTGCCTGTCTCTCCTAAACATGCATTAGTGTTATCTTTCCAGGCCGATCCTTGGAACATTCTGAGAACCGCTCCTTGTGTTTTACATAGTGATTTCCTTTTAGTCTTAAGTACTCTGTGTGGCCTTCAGCCGAGTTTCATCCTTTCAAAGTTAAAACTGAAAATTCCTTGTGCCTAGGCCTTAAGCCATAAATTGGTTTCAAGTTGGTATGTGGCCTTCAGCCGCATTTTCAGCCTTTTCATATCAAAAGTTGAACAATTTTTTCTAGGTCTTAAGCCATAAGAAATATTTTCTAGTTTTTATGTGGCCTTCAGCTGAGTTTTCCAGCTTAAGTTAAAAATTGGAAATTTCTTTGTCTGGGCTTTAAGCCATGAGATTGTTTGGTTTTCATATGTGGCCATCAGCCAAGAGTTTTAGGATAAAGCCTTTAGCCTATTTTAGTTTAAATTTAGAAGCTTTTCCCTTTAGGCCTTAAGCATGGTGTGTGGCCTTCGGCTGAGTTTTAATCTCTCTTCAATTAAAAATTTAAAATCCTCGTCTTGCCCTTAAGTCATAAGATGGTTATTCTTTAGTATGAGGCCTTCAGCCGAGTTTTACATAAAATATCTTCAGCCTTTTCAAACTGAAAGCTCTTCCTCCTTGGCCTTAAGCCATTAAATTAGTTTGTTGATATGCGGCCTTCAGCCTAGTTTTCAGCCTATTTAGATTAAACACTGAAAATCTTTGTCTCGGCCTTAAGCTGTAACACTGTTCTTGATTAATGTGAGGTCTTCAGCCGAGTTCTATGGGAAAAATTTAAGCTAAGGCTTTCAGCCTGTTTATATTGAAAATAAAAAAAAGAATTTTCTAAAGAAGTGAAACCTCCAGAAGAACTCAATTCCTTGCTCAGCCCTTGTGCTTTGTATTTTTGATGTGGCCTTCAGCCAATCTAAATTAAATCAAAGAGGGCTTTCATTAAAACCTTGAGAGTTTTTGATTCTTGCTTCTGTGATTGTGTGTTTTAAGAAATAAAGTTTATGTGTTGAGTACAGCTGACAGTAACTTATTTTGGCCATTTTCCACAGATAGAACCTCATCTGTTCTATGCTGCTAGTGCAGGGATTTCACAGGTGTTTATAGGAAGAGCTGTGTGATGCTTGGTTATGGATATTAGCACAGTCACTGCATTGGTGCTCCATCACATGTGTCACCAAGGTATTGTGTCATCTTTCTCACAGTACTCTACCTACTGTTAAGTGGTCTGTAGTCAGTTGTGTGGTTTGAGTCATGTTGTAAGCTATGTTAGTTTCCATTGTGTTTGTGTGCCTGATTGTAAAGTACTGTCAACCCGGGGTATGTATCACAGTGTTTTACCTTCTTCCAAAAGTGGATTCACTTATGTGTTTACTGTTGTATGTACAAATGATGTAATACATTTACATTTTTTCTCTTCCACCATTTGTTAGTAATGGAAACCTACTACTTGACAAGTGAAATGGCGAATATGATATTCTGCTTTTGTTTAGCAAGTAGATGTAGCCCACAAGCCCATGTCCTCTATGGTGAAAAATATCCATGGCACAGAGTCCCCTCTGATAAGCTGTTCAGCAGACTTTTCCAGCATCTGAGGGACACAGGTACTTTGCACTTCAGAAGACTGACAGTGGAGGGCCACACACAGTCCACATGGCTAAAATGGGTGAGCACATTCTACATTTTGTGGAAGAAACCACTGGGACCAGTGCGCAATGATTAGCAGCAGTAGAAGACATGTCTCACTCTGTTATCTGGGGGTATTTCATGAACAGTTGCTGTATCCATATAATCTACAGTGTGTTCAGACCCTAAGGCCACAGGATCATCATGGCAGAAGGCAGTTCTGTCAATGGCTGTTGCAGAAGTGTGCCGCGGATCCACTGTTAACAATCAAGATTTTATTTTCCAATGAGGCAGGGTTCACAAGAGATGGCATTGTGAATTTCCATAACCAGCGTGAATGAGCAGATGTAATTTGCCAAGCAGTTCAGGACAGAAGACATCAACACCAATTCTCAATCAACATACGGACAGGCGTACTTGGCAATAGATTAATAGGGCCATATGTGCTACCACAAAGGTTAACTGGGGTGCATCAACTGGACTTTCTCATTAATCTATTGCCTATCTTACTGGATGGTATACCATTGTGGCAATAAATACAAATGTTCTTCATGCATGATGACACACCAGCACACTTTCACCACAATGTGCACAATCTTCTGACATAGACATTTCAGGACCACTGGATTGTTTGGGGAGGAAGGGGGGGGGGGGGGGGGGTGCACTTCAAGGAACTAACTATGCCTCATCAATCAACAATGGGCTGACACTTCAATGTATGCCAGCAGATACAACAGCAACCAGATATACTTCAAAGGGTATGTCATTCCTTATGCCAGATGGCAGAGGGGTGCACTGTCATGAACATACGCCATATTGAACATCTCCTGTAAACATGTTTTTCGCAGAAAGTGTGCATTCCCAGACACAGGTTCATTGCACTTATATCAGAAAGTTTGAATTCATGGACTCATATTTACTGGACTTATTTTTCTTGTTTTGATGAGTATTACCACCTCTCAAAGCATTCAACACCTTTTTTTTAACACCCTGTATGATACAGGAACAGTAAAGGGTGTAGTACGAATTCCTAGGAGTACACCTGCTAGCGTCTCCTTCCAGTTGGAATATACAGTTTCACCTGTTTGTTGTATAACTACCTTCCATTTTCTATGTTTGATATGGAATGAGAACCAGCTTAGATACGGTTTACCATTCAGATGCTTAGACATAGTCACAGACATACTGGGCATGCACAGCTTTTTATCAAGGTATTTACTTATTTCAGTGATCAGTTTGTTAATAGACCGTTCCTATATCCATAGCTATTATTCAGGATAATGTTATGAGTTTTGCTACACCCTTCTACCTTATTACACACTGTTGTGAAATGAGCACAAAGAATAATTGTGTAAAGAGTTTATGCTAACACCTCTAAATATGCGATAATTGTTGTGGTGTTGCTTGATTAGTTTTCCTAGGTATGAGATATATACTATACCAGAAGTATTGTTTCATACTAGGAAAAGAATAGATTGATACTCACCATAAAGGTGACCCTCTGAGTTGCAGACAGGCACAAAAAAGACTGTTATAAACTACAGCTTTTGACCAAAGTTTTCTTCAGGAAAGGAAACACATATAGACATTCACACAAGCAAGCACAGCTCATGCAGACATCACTGCTACCACCAGCAGCTCCAACTGGAATGTGACTGTCACATGAATAGCATCAGCATTCTCATCTGACTTCAAACTTTAACCAATGAGAATGACTCCTTATTACCATGAAAACATCATGTTGTGCACTATGCCAGAGATAGTGAGAAAAGAAGGCCAACAGGTATGGTCCCAGTATGTTGAAATGTAATTATTGTGCATGGAAGAGCTTCATTCCATACAAAAAGCACTCTGTCGTCAGGCCACGAGTGGCCTACTGTGACCATCTGACCACTGTGTCATCCTCGGTGGAGGATGCGAATAGGAGGGGCGTGGGGTCAGCACACCACTCTCCCGGTCGTAAGATGGTATTCTTGACCGAAGCTGCTACTATTCGGTCGAGTAGCTCCTCAATTGGCATCACGAGGCTGAGTGCACCCTGAAAAATGGCAACAGTGCATGGCGGCCCAGATGGTCAGTCATCCAAGTGCCGACCACGCCCGACATTGCTTAACTTCGATGATCTCACGGGAACCGGTGTATCCACTGCGGCAAGGCCATTGCCCCTTCATTCCATATAAGAGAGAATAATGTTTTTGCTTTGTGGTATGTGAGAAACCTCTGCATCCCCTTAGGTAAGACAATGTTTGAAGCACTCAGAACATCTGATCAGTATATTTCCACTGTGACTAATGTGGGCATGATGAAGTGCAGTTATAGAGATTGGCATGTGAACTTGTCTATCAGTAGGTCTAAAGAAACACACAGTCAGCAGTGCCACTGATAGAGACATATTGATCAGTGTCACTAAATGCAACATAATAAATAGTACTTTTTGTAATACATAAATCATGAGTTCTGTTGTCATTTAGATGATCCTATTTCTCAGCTACGTGACTGCACCTGTAAAACTAGATGTTGTGGGTTTTCCTGTAGGGGTGCTCACCAAAATTGCAAATGCTATTTAACAGTTACTCTGAAGTGACAGACACCTAATCAAATAACTGTTGTGACTAGCCGATCTTTCAAAGTGCCACCGTGCAATTACGCGCATCCTCTACATGCGGCGCTGTCTGCCAGCCATGCAGCAGCAGCGCCACCTAAGCGGCTAGCCAGCCAGCGGCCGCTAGACTCAGACTCAGTTGTGATTTGACTGTTAAAGTGTACACACGTCTTACTCTGTTTACTTGATCTGTGACTTCCATGTATTGCGTCTTCCTTGAAATATATTTGTTCAACTTGAAGTTATAACAATTGGTGATGAGGTAGTGATCTTTCTTTTCCATCGTTGACCCACATGTTTCCATGGCTTTTTTAAAGCAACTATTGCAAGGTCTCATAGAACAGCAAACGCTTCTCACAAATGCGATTCGTGATTTCGTCACGGCATCAAATCGTTGTCTCTACCTCCCTTTCCTCCTTACGACGAGATGGCAGAAGACTGGTCTGATTACAAAAAACGTCTTCGGCAGCACTTCTTGGCATTTCATGTCATGGACAAACAAACACGTAATTCTCTGTTCCTTTCATGGATTTCACCTCAAATGTATTGGTTGTTGTCACAATTGGCTCCTTTGAAAGATCCTGCATCTTTGTCCTTTGCTGAAATGTGCTCACTTCTGTCCATCTATTTTCAAAAGCAAACACATATGGTAGCCCCTTGTGTTGCCTTTTATCATTGTCAAAAACAACTGAATCAATCCTATCGTGCTTGGACTGCTGAACTTCATGGCCTCAGTAGAAAATGTCATTTTTCACAAAGAATCCTATGCTGTTTCCATGGTACGGGATGCTATTATCTGATCGGCACCTGACAAATGTGCCCTTCAGTTGGCAAATCCGACTCTGGATGAAGTCCTATCCACTGCTCAGTCTTTTCAAATTTCTCGCACCACTGGAGCACAAATAGAGGCATGGGGCGACGTCAGGGAAATACAGCCTCTGTGCGATATTGACGAAGCATGTGGCATGTACCCACTGGCCAATATGGCCGCAGTACACTCCCAAGCGCAGCCTCAGCCTGACCGTAAACAGACCTCTAAGAAACTGCAGCAAAACCCATGGCAACTTCCTTCATGTCCGCGGTGTTTTAAGAAACATTCACGAGAAGATTGTCCACAACGTTGGGCCGTGTGTCACAAATACAAAAAAAAGGCCCATGTGTCATCCGTTTGCAAATCCTACCACATACATGATGTTCATGAACATGACACTGATTCTGATTCTGTGTTGTCTGGCGATTGTACTTCCTTTCAGGGAAGTTATTCCTCACTGTCCAAATACTCAGTCAAGATGTTCGCATGCAGTTGGATACTGATTCTGCTGCCACTACTATCAATTCTCAGACGTATCTTCAGTTGGGTTCTTCAATCCTGTCACCTGTCACTAGGGAATTACAGACTTACAATAAACAGAAGATTTCTCTCTTGATACAATTTGATGCTGAGGTATCTTACAAATCTGTCATTCGCACTGTTCCCATATTTGTGGTCAACCACAGTAATGCGGAGAATCTTTTTGGTTTCGGTGCCTTTCACGTTTTTGGGTTCTCCATAGATGACTCTGTCAATATCGTCTCTGATGCTATTCATTATGCTCAATTGGATTCCTTGTTGACAACATTTTCATCCCTTTTTTCTCCTGGGTTAGGCCGTGCAAACGACTTTGAAGCTCATATCACGCTCAAACCCACTACTTGGCCTAAGTTTTGTCGGGCTTGGCCCATTCCTGTGGCCCTTCGTGATCAGGTCAAACGGGAGCTGGATCATCTCACTGCTTTAGGGATCTTGCTTCCTGTCACTTCCAGTGAGTGGTCTTCTCCTGTCATTGTCGTTGCTAAGCCAAATGGTGATATTCATCTCTGTGGTGATTTCAAAGCCACTGTAAATACTCAATGCCTTATCGACACTTACCCTATGCCTTGACCTGAAGAATTGTTCACTGAACTTGCTGGAGGCCAGCATTTTTCTAAACTTGACCTGTCAGAAGCTTATTATCAACTTCCTCTTAATGCTGCTTCCCAGCAGTTTCTGGTCCTTAACACGCCTTTTGGCCCCTATCAATACCAATGATTGCCATTTGGGGTTGCCAGCACCCCTGCTCTCTTTCAGCAATTCTTGGAACAATTATTGCTCACTGTCCCTGGGTGTATAAATTACCAGGATGACATTGTTGTCACTGGCTCCACCACTGACGAACATCTTCAAAATTTCCGCACACTTTTTCATGTCTTACAGACTGCTAGTCTTAAGTGTAATCCTAAGAAATCAAAATTTTTTCAGGCACCTATCACGTACTTGGGGTTTCAACTCTCTCGGGATGGTATTCGTCAGCTTCAGCAAACTATTGCTGCGATCGATGCCCTTCCCCGCCCTACATCTGTTAAGGAACTGCAGGCCTTCCTGGGGAAAATAGCATACTATCACAAGTTTTTACCGTCTGCTGCTTCGGTGGCTCAGCCATTGCATCGCCTGTTGCATAAAACGGTGCCTTTTCACTGGTCCGCATCATGCGATGCGGCTTTCCAGAAATTGAAGACTATGCTGAAACAGGCCCTGTGCCTGGCTACTTATCAACCTGGCCAACATCTTGTTCTTGCCTCGGACGCCTCTCAATATGGGGTCAGTGCAGTCCTTGCACACCATTTTTCTGACGGTTCTGAACAACCCATTGCTTATGCCTACAAAATGCTCATGGATGCCCAACAAAGGTATTCTCAATTCAAAAAAGAAGCTTTGCCCATTACTTATGCTCTTCATAAGTTTGGTGTTTTTCTCTATGGATCCAAATTTCATCTTGTCACGGATCAAAAACCACTTGTTTCCTTGTTTCATCCATCAATGTCACTTCTTGACATGGCTGCACACCGCCTCCAGCGTTGGGCTCTTTACTTGTCTCGTTTCAATTATGAGATCCATTTTTGGCTGACGGCTCAACATGCGAATGCTGATGCACCGTGTCACCTTCCCATGGGTCCTGATCTGGCATTCAATAGGGACGAACTTTTGTGTGTCCACCTGAATGTTGCCAAGCAGCAGGTTGTGGACAGGTTCCCCATCACTGGGGACCGGCTGGCGGCTGCTACGCATTCTGACCCTACCCTCTCCCAGGTTTTAAGCTGTATTCAGAAGGGTTGGCCTGATTGTCCGTCCACTAAGACTTCTGATCCGTTGTGGAACTACTACACTTTGCATTACCGCCTCACGGCTAGAGATGGTGTTACCCTCCTTTCCACCGAAAATGCTTCACCACGTGTTGTGGTAGCTGCGTCTTTGCGTGTTTCGGTCTTGCGCCTCCTTCACCAAGGGCACTGGGGTGTCTCTCGCACAAAATCTCTGGCGTGTCATCATGTGTACTGGCCTGGCATCGACTCTGAAATTGCATACATGGTCGCTGCCTGCGGCCCTTGTGCATCACGGGCCGCCGCCCCGAAGTCATCTTTGTCACAGTGGCCTTCGCCTGAGAAGCCCTGGGAGCGTATTCATGCTGACTTTGTGGGACCTTTTTTAGGTACTTATTGGCTTCTCATTATTGAAGCCTACTCTAACTTTCCTATAATTGTCCGTTGCACGTCGCCTACCACCGTGGCAACCACCAATGCTCTAGCTCGCATTTTCTCTTTGGAAGGCCTTCCCTCTACTCTTGTTACTGATAATGGTCCGCAATTTGCCTCTTCTAATTTTGCGGATTTTTGTGCCCATCATGGCGTCATGCATATCAGGGCCCCTCCGTTCCATCCACAGTCAAACGGTGAGGCTGAACGACTGGTCCGCACATTTAAGGCTCAGCTGTTTCTGCTAGCATGGATTGAAGAGCTGCAGCTGTCCATCATCTTCCAGCACTATGGTGCATCCCAACATATGAGTCTCAACATCCATACATGGGGGTCAGACAGTAGCAGCCAGCTGAGACACAAGCACCAACAAGGAAGTAACCAATTTTGTTACTTTTATGAATTCCTAACCAGGACTGAATTGTACAGTTTCATCCCTTAGCTTTGGTAGTTAAGTTTCTTGAATTTCTACATGTTAATTTAATATTTAATACACATAGTTTTCACATTTTTGTCTGTGTCAAAAAGTACAATATTACAAATTCCTAATCAAGAGTGAATTGTTTAGTCTCACCTGAGTGCATTGTTAGTTCAGTTTCTGAAACTCTATGTGTTAATTTAATTTATTAGAAACAGTTCTTATGTTTTCATTAGTGTCTACAGTAGAGTTCCATAGTGTATGCCAATAGTCCTTTGTTTGTCTATGTAGAGCATGGATGGGGCTGTGATTGCTGTGTATAGATGACAGCCAAGTTGGTGACACTTTGCTCTCATCTCCAGGCTGTGATGGCTTTGGTTACACAGCTTGAAGCTGCAGTGGATAGGCATCACTGTTATGGGCCGGCCGTGGGGATCTGACGGATGTCCAGCATATCTGAGTCTGCTGATGAGTCTGCACTGGTGGCCAACCCAGTTACTGCTCCCATTGAGGTTGACCTCTCACTTGTGATTGAGTGGGAGGTTGCCTCAGGGTATGGCAGGCAGCAAAAGGCTTCCCAGGGGACCAAACATAATTTCTTCCCAGTTAGTCTGACAAAGAGGTTCCAGGTGCTGTCTATGGCAGAAACTGTCCCTCAGCCAAATGCAGTCACTTGTTGTGGAGCCTGTAAGATCCAGGCAATCACAGAGGATGGGAGTATTGGCAGTCGAGAGCTTCAATGTTAGGCTCATTACGGGGCCCCTTAGGGACACGGCTGCGGAGGAGGGCATACCAGGTGGAGTCAGGGTGCAAAAAACTGCAGGTGATGGCTCACATTGGTAACAACGATGTTTGTCACTCTGGACTGGAAGAGATTCTCTCTAGTTTCAAGCAGCTATCAGAAGCGGTAAAGGCTGCAAGTCTTGCTTGCAAGATGAAAGCAGAACTCACCATTTGCAGCATAGTCAAAGGGACCTATCATAGACCTCTGGTTTAAAGCCAAGTGAAGTGTCCAAATCAGGGGCTCTGATGGTTCTGTGACTGTATAGGCTGCAGATTCCTCGACATAATTTGATAAGGTTTTGGGTTCCGCTAAACAGGTCTGGAGTCCGTTACATAGAGGGGTTGGCTACATGAGTTGCAGCGACTGTGTGGCAAGGACTGGGTGGTTTTTTTAGGTTACAGGGTCTTTAATCTTCAGGGGGAAAAAATACATAGCACTGCCAAAGGGCCTATAAAATTCATGGCACTACCTACCTTTTGGAACTAATAGTTCTTTCCACATGGAGGAGAGAGGGATAGGTTACATTACCCAACCTATCCTTCTCCTTCTCTATTAGTTCCAAAAGCTAGGATAGTGGTGTGTATTTTTATGTGAGTGTATCAATAGTATTGATATTGTGCTGCTTGACAACTCCTACTGTGTAGAATAATTTCTGAATGTGAATCAGCGTGATTTCATGTGTGGGTTTTTAGGAGATAGAGAGAGAGAGAGATTAAACACAGTTAGGTGCAAATCATTGCATACATGTACACACACACACACACACACACACACACACACACACACACATGTGAGAAATCACATCAATATGTGTCAGAAAGGTAATGCAACTGACTTTTAGCCACCAGAGTTTTTATTTGTTCAAACAAAAATGTCATCACCTTCAAAGTAGTTTACTTTGGTAGCTATACATCATTGGAGTCATTTGTTCCCAATCTTAGTAGCAGAGCTGAAAGGCTTCAACTGGTCCCAAAGAGATCCCAAATGACATTCTCCTAAGACGTTTCTCAATTTCAGGCAAAGAGAAAAGTTGCAAGGATTTGGATCAAGTGAGTAGGGGAGCTACAGAGTAACAGGAATGCTTTTGAGGTAAAAAAATTCGTGATGGAAGTGGCCATGTGACATGGGTCATTGTCATGGGACAGCATCCACTTGTCTACATTGTAACTCAATTCACCCTTTTCCTGAACCTTCCAAGAACATCTGTGTAAAACACTTGGTGGATAGTTTGTCTTGGAGAAACAATTTCACAGGAGCACAAACACATTCAATGTTTTCAACAGTTTTTGAAACTGCAGGTCTCCCTCACTGAGATTCATCTTCAACAGGTTCTTGGTCTTCAAAAAATTATTTGTGAAAGTGAAAAACTTGTGCTCTTGATAAGGAATGTTCCCCACAGGCCTGTTTTGCTTTTCAAAGATCACACTCATGGATTAACCAAGTTGCTCTAATACCACAACTTCACTGATGGCACACTCAAAAATCACATGATGGCTGTATGGAGCTGAAACTTGGACTGAGAATCTGGAAGGGTTGAACACACTGGTCTACACAAGTAGAACAGCACAGCATTGCTACATTGCTCGCAGTGTTGCCAATCTCATAAGTTTTCTCACAGGCCTCATAATTGCCATATTTTCCACAGAGAAGATGTACTGTAATTACTGTAAAACTGATTCATTCCATATCATAAGAAGAGGTGACAAATATGATCCACATAGAATAGGGATGAAAACTGGGCAGCAGCTCTGTTACATAATGTTATAGTTTTCTTGAGTGAATTCTGCTTTTGATACAGAATATATTGATTACTGAAAACATGGGTACTGTAACATATACATTTTGGGAATTATGTAACTAATTTAATTGATGTAGAAAGACAGTGTTTCTTGTATTTATGATAATATTGGCATGTGTGTACACTGAATTATGCTGTGAAACTTTAGTTTAACAGCAAAAAGTCATGCATATAGCTATAGCTATAATTTTAAATATTAAAAGAGTGACTCTCTCCCTCCCTCCCTCTCCCTCTCTCCCTCCTTCCCTCTCCATCACCCTCCCTCTCTCTTTCTGTCTGTTTGTCTGTCTGTCTCTCTCTCTCTCTCTCTCTCTCTCTCATATACAATCTACAGAAGTCATTTTGAGAATACTTGCTAACTTTGGCTACTTCTATTAATTACAAAGTAACAAATGCTCATAGTATCACCATACATCAATATACTAATGTTTGTTGTGAGACAATACTAAGGACTTCAAAAGCATTTGTATTTGCCCTATTGATTATAAATAATATGGTTTTATTGAGAAATAAAACCATATAAGTCAATATGTTCAGAAGCAGGGCATTTATTGTGAGCTGCTCTGTGAACTTGTATTCCACAGTGTGGTAATCTAATAGGATTCCCTGCCGCCCAGAACCCTCTATTTGTGCATTATGGCTGCAGTGACATACCTCTACATTTCTGCTGACACAGAACAGCTCAACAGGAACATTGGAAGCTCTCCACTCGTCCACTTGCCCAGGGGGCCTGTTATGTTGTGGCAGTGGTGGCTGTGGTGCTGGCAATGGAGGAGCCAGTGGAGGAGCTGAAGGTGCATAAGCATGTGGTACAAATGGCAGATCCTCCGCTCGCATCACTGACATTACTCCAACTTGAGTTGTCCGCACATGGTATGGGAACATCTTGTTGGCGTGTGATGGTAGGGTAGTAATCTGAAAACAAAATTTTGTTATTTCAGTAACTTAAGTATTATGTAAAACATTCAGGTCAGAAGAATATGAGGGAAAATTTCTAAAACATTTAAATCAATTTGTAGTAGTTATACACTGAGGAGACAGAAGTCACGGGACAATGATATGCACATATACAGATGGCAGTTGTATCACTGTCATTAGTATTCAGGTGATTCATTTGAAAAGGTTTCTGAAGTGATTATGACTGCATGACAGGAATTAACAGACTTCAGTGGTAGCTGGAGCCAAATGCACTTGATATTCCATTTCGGGAATTGTTAGGAAATGCAGTATTCAAAATGTCAAGAGCGTGCTGAGAATTCTAGATTGCAAGCATTAACTCTCACTACTGACAACAGAGACCGAGAGCAGCGGCATTTGTGTAGAGTTGCCTGTCCTAACAGACAAGTGACACTGCATGAAATAACTGCAGAAATCATTGTGTGACATCGATGAATGAGTCCCTGTCATGTTGTGTTCCTCCACTATGCTGGGCAAAAAGAGGTCCGACACTATATTAGGAGGTATCCCATTATTTTTTCACCTCGGTGTAAATGAAACTAGAGTGGCAGTTGTTTAATGTGACCTGTACAAAGATTAACTTGTAAGCATCTATACTTTCACTGATTATTTGTCGATACATGCATACATATAGGAAATATATATATTTTGGATTGTGAACAACATGACCTTCCTATCTCACCTATAGTTTTTGTTGTTGTGCAGTAAATGTGGGCATAATGCTCTATCTGCACAAAAGAACAGAAACTCCTGAAGTTGCATGCCATGAATATTTTAGTTGCATTATGATATCAGGTATGTTACAGGCAATTTCATGTACCCAATTATAAGTAAATTATGTACAGTCTACTATTTACATGAAAACCACACAATATTTCATTAGGAAATTCAGAATCACTCACAAAATGATAGCAGAAAGTGGGGATATGAGTTTACTGTTTTTTAAATTGTTGCTTCTGAGACCGTTCATAAAACTTATTGCATGTTTTATAAAATTTGAGAATGTAGCAGTAATTTGATAAAAATGAAACACTGACCAAGAAGAGAACGTGTCCTAAGAGGGCAACAAAGTGTAGAACACCGCAGACAACACTCTCTCGTACCCATTTATCGATGAGACTGTTTGCTGCCAGAATGAATACAGGGCCAGAGACAAACCTATTGGCATAAAATTTGCAGTAAGAGCTGGTAATGTCAATCTATAACATATTTTTTAGCTATCAAAATGTAGTAATTTAACTGGCTTATTTTTGGGCAAATAAGCCAAAAAACACCAACTATAGTGTTCCAACATCACTAATTAAATACAGATCTGATATTATAAAAAGAAAAGTGAGAAGAATCTGAACTGGTTAGCTTCATACAAGAACTAACATGAAACACGTAATCATTGCATTGCAATTTACTGTAAAAACATTATCTATCTGTCTTTAATTTTCTACTTACCATAAAGTTCCAATCATATTAAGTGGATAATAGAATGTAACTTTTGCAGGATTATATTTTACTGTGAAAACAATGGAGTAGACAAACATTCCCCAAGCACAAATGCGTAACATGATGAGTCCATACCCTGCAGGGGATTCGTACAAGTACAAGACTTTTCCTGGATCGAAGAACTGAAACAAGCAATTACAAACTGTGAAATATAGTGTAAGATTGGTGGATACTTAATTAAATTACTTCCTTGACTTTCATCTGAGAAAATTGATTTTATAAAAAGCAAAAGTCTTCATGAAAGTTCAAGGTTGTGCTTTTTGTCTCAAGCACTGAAAATATTGAAGAAATTATTTTGATTGATATGTTTATCATGTTTTGTTGATCACATTGCAAAGAAGAACCTTTGAGAATGAAGAATGAAATAAGGCTAATACAAAAAGGAAGATGTGGTTGTGAGAAACAAATTCTGTATCAGTTGTGTTTACATTTTATGTTACACCTTTAATAATTCTTACAAAGAGATAGAGGGGCTGGCCAGTACTTACCTCAGCTCAGTACAGCCAATAGATTCACAAAACAGAACAGAAAATTTACATTCCTAGCTTTCGGAACTTTGTTCCTTCATCAGGGAGGAGAGAGGGGGAAAAAAGGGAAGAAGGGAAAGTGGATTCAGTTACTCACAATCCAGGTTATGAAGCAACAGGGAAAGGTAAACAGGGAGGGTAGCAAGGATGGAGGCATGGTTGTCAGAGGGAAGCCAAAGATGTTCTAATGTTAAGTACTGTGCCAGCTTCAAACCAAAGAGGATGCATACAGAAGTAAAGAGTTATATAGTATAAAGATAAACACAACTATGTAGGATGAAAAGATGTGTGAATGAGAGGGAAAAAGGAGAAGACTGAAGAGTAAATGGAATGAGGTTGGTTAACGTAGGTTCAGTCCAGGGAGATGGCGGGATGAAAGGAGGTGTTGAAGTGCAAGTTCCCATCTCCGCAGTTCCAAGGGACTGGTGTTGGGTGGGAGAAGCCAAATGGCACGTGTGTTGTAGCAGGTTCCTAGGTCCCTAGAATTATGCTGGACGGCATGCTCTGCTACTGGGTATTGGACATCTCCTAGGCGGACAGTTCGTCTGTGCCTGTTCATGTGCTCAGCCAGTTTAGTTGTCGTCATACCGATGTACAAGGCTGTGCAATGCAGGCATGTCAGCTGATAAATGACATGTGTTGTTTCACATGTGGCCCTGCCTTGAATTGTGTATGTTTTACCACTAGCAGGACTGGAGTAGGTGGTTGTGGGGGGATGCATGGGGCAGGTTTTGCAGCAGGGTCGGTTACAGGGGTAGGAACCGCTGGGTACAGAAGGTGGTCTGGGAATATTGTAGAGTTTGGCAAGGATGTTATGGAGGTTAGGGGGGCAACGAAAGGCAACTCTGGGTGGTGTGGGGAGAATATTGTCAAGGGCTTGACTTTAGAAAGTCATATCCCTGGCGAAGTAATTTGTTGATGTATTCGAGGCCAGGATAATATTGGGTGACAAGGGGGATGCTTCTGTGTGGTCTGGGGGTAGGAACATTGTTGTTGGACGGGGAGGAATGTATTGCTCAGGAGATCTGTTTGTGGACAAGGTCTGCAGGATAGTTGCGGGAGAGGAAAGCACTGGTCACGTAATTGGTGTAATTGTTGAGGGATTCATCACTGGAGCAGATACATTTGCCATGAATACCTAGGCTGTAGGGAAGGGAGCATTTGATGTGGAATGGATGGCAGCTATCAAAGAGAAGGTACTGTTGTTTGTTTGTGGGTTTGATGTGGACAGAGGTGTGGATGTGAGCTTCAACAAGATGAAGGTCAACATCCAGGAAGGTGGCTTGGGTTTTGGAGAAGCACCAGGTGAAATTCAGATTCGAAAAGGAGTTGAGGTTATGGAGGAAATTAAGGAGTGTTTCTTCACCATGAGTCCAGACCACAAAGATGTCATCTATAAACCTATACCAGGCCAAGGGAAGCAGCTGTTGGGTCGTCAGGAAAGCCTCCTCCATGCGGCCTATGTGTCAGAGTGAAATGCAGTTGGCATCCCTGCGCTGTAATGCTGGAAGTTTCATTGTTGTACATATTAAGTGGATAATAGAAAGCACCTTTTGCAGGATTATATTTTACAGTGAAAACAATGGAGTAGACAAACATTCCTCAGGCATAAATGCGTAACATGATGAGTCCATACCCTGCAGGGGATTCATACAAGTACAAGACTTTTCCTTGGTCAAAGAATTGAAACAAGCAATTATTATATCCATATAGCAGAGATGCTGAGTTGTGTATCGCAACTCAGCATCTCTCCTACATGGTGAGTAGCAACTTTCCTTCTCAATATTGTTACATTCCATCCTGGATTTTCTGTTGTCTTCTGTTATTTGACTGCTGTATGTCTGTTAGTTATTGTTCAGTGCTGTATTGAGTAGAGCATTGTGACACACAGTTTGTGAATTTTGAGATGATAGAGTTAGAGGAGCAGAGTGCCCGCATTAAATTTTGCATGAAACTCAAGGAAACCTTCACAGAGACACATGGTGTAGGAAGCCTATGGTGATGAATACTTAAACCATAGTCAGTGTTATGAATGGTTTGCACTGTTTAAAAACGGACGGACAGAAGACCCTCATTCAGAATGCACTTTGACGTCTACTGACACCACTTGTGTCAGGAACATCAATGAAATTGTGCATGCCAATTGAAGACTGACTGTCCGAGAGACTGAAGAAGAGTGTAACATTTCATTTAGATCATGTTATGAAATCTTGACACAGCATCTTGGAATGCATCGTGTTGTCCCCAAGTTCATCCCACAGCTCATGAGTAAAGACCAGAAAGATCTTTTCCTCACAATCTGTGAAGATCTGTAGTATCATGCAAATGAGAACAAGGTGTTCTTTAAGAGAACCATTACTGGTTATGAGACATGGGTCTATGATTATTATGTTGATACTATGGTTCAATCTTCAGAATGAGTTGAGAAAGGTTCTCCAAGACTAAAAAAAGCTCATCCAGTCAGGTCATTTATTTATTTATTTATTTATTTAATTTATTTATTTCTTCCTGCATTGATCCAGCTGTGACAAAGTCAAAAGGATATAGAGTGTGTCAGTAAACAATGAATACAAAGGTAGTAGTAAAGCACTCAATCAGACAAAAGTAATACTTCATGTTTGCTATACACATATGTGGTAAGAGTGACAGATTACACCAAACATTACACATAGAAAATGAAAACAAATTAAACACCGGTGAAAATGACTATAAATGTTACATGGGTATGGTACCTACGTCATCCCTCAAACTTTTAAGCTATGGTGTATCACACTCAAAATATCTGGTCCACAGACCTAGGTTGTTTTATCATTGTGGCTAAAATACTCTTCTAAATGGTAAAATGACCTTTCCAGTAGAAATTGCTTCAGATGCTCCTTAGAGGAGGAATGGTTATCAAATTTGCTTTTAATATCTGGAGGGAGAGCATTAAAAACTTCTGCACCAGAGACCCGCACACCCATTTACACCATGGTCAGGTTTTTACATTCATTGTGGAAATCATGCTTTCTCCTGGTGTCATATCCATGGTATTCACTTTTCCTTTTATGAAACTCAGCATTTTTGCTGATGAACCCCATAAGACAAAATACATACTGGGAAGTGACAGTAACAATTTTTAGTTTCCAGAAAACGTTTCTACAACTGCATCTGGAGTCTACACCACTCATTATTCTTATAACACATTTCTGAGCCAAGAGTATTTTCTTTGTTAGTGTTTGGTTTCCCCAAAATATAATACCATATGTTATAAGAGAATGGAAATATCCATAGTATGCTACTTTCATTGTGTGTATGTTTCTGCTTTCGGAGAGAATGCGTAGGGCAAAAATCAATGAGCTGAGTCTCTTCTGAAGATTTATTATATGATGAGACCAGTTTACTCTGGAGTCAATTAAAAAGCCTAAAATCTTCGTTGATTCAACTCTTTCTATTGACTCTGTACCACATTTCACAGCTAATTCCTCCTCTGTTTTAGTAGTTGCAGAAGTCTTCAAAGGTTGTCAGCCAAGTAGCATCATCGTCTCACAGCAACGTTTCAATAGAATGCGTCTCCATCATCTTCAGGCGAAGTGTCGGGATATCGTCGGTCGCAGGCTTGTATCTCTGCTGGACTGCTCTCTGCTTCCCATGGCTGGCCAATCACGTACCCAAAGAATCGCCCAACGCGCCTGGATTGGCCAGTGGTATGGGGGGACGCGTGCACAGGTATCGAGTCCCGGCGTCCGTCTCTGTCTGCTCTGTCCGCGGTCCTTGGTGGAACGGAACGTTCTTCTCTGATTTTCCTGATTGCAGGTTCCCAGGCTGTGCTGAGATGGTAGCCACTGTCGCAGTGGATTAGGTTGTCATGTAGCCATATTTCTATGGACTCTTTGATTACTGAGTCCCAAAATCCGTTTGTACTGCATATTTTCTTTGTGTCTTTGAAATCAAAGGTGTGCTTCTCATCAATACTATGTTCCGCCACAGCAGATTTGTTGGTCTGACCCAAGCGTACATGTCTAATGTGTTCATTGCGGTGCTGTGAGATGAAAAGCTGCATCTGTCCTATATATTGCACCCCACATTTGCATCCGATCTTGTATACATCTTCATCCATTCTCTCTTCTCTCTTCTTGTGGTCAGTCTTCAGAGCTCTCCTTATTTGTGTCTCACTGTATCCATTTTTTCTTTAAGATGAAGACGAAGCAATGGGCTGTGCGTTCTTGCCATACGCGGGTCCTCTGACGTCCAAGATCACGAGAATTCTCAAGAAACATAAAGTGAAGACCGTTTTCTGTGCAGCAGGAAAAATCAAAGAACTTCTCGATTCAACCAAGGATACACTAGGTCTGACTGCATCAGGTGTGTACAAGATCAAATACGAATGTGGGATGCAATATATAGGACAGATGCAGCTTTGCATCTCACAGTGCCACAGTGAACACATTAAGCATGTATGCTTGGGTCAGATCAAAAAATCTGCTGTGGCGGAACATAGTATTGACGAGAAGCACACCTTTAATTTTGAGGACACAAAGAAAATATGCAGTACAAATGGATTTTGGGACTCAGTAATGAAAGAGTCCATAGAAATATGGTTACATGACAACCTAATCAACCACAACAGTGGCTACCATCTCACCACAGCCTGGGAGCCTGCAATCGGGAACATCAGAGAAGAAGATTACGTTCCACCATGGGCCATGGACGGGGCAGACAGAGACGGATGCCGGAACTCGAACCTCGCACACGCGCCGCCCCCACAACCGGTCAATCCAGGCACATCAGGCGATTTTGTGGGCATGTGATTGGTCAGCCGCGGGAAGCAGAGAGCGGTCCAGCAGAGATATAAGCCCACAAACGAGGTTGCTACGAGACGACGATGCTACTCGGCTGACAACTCATGAAGACTTCGTATATGAAATTCTCTGAGAAAGCCTGCACTCGCATATGAATATAATTAGTCTTATTAAAGTTCAACGAGAATCAATTGAAGCTAAACCATTTCACTAAATCAGTAAGAATATTCTTAATGGATCCTTGAAGATCTTCACATGTATGACCATTAATCACGATGTTGGTGTCTTCTGCAAAATTGGTATAAAAGCACTGTAACATTGCACATTCAGGTAGGTCATTTATAAATAAGAGGAATAGTAGAGGACCAAGAAGGGATCCTTGGAACACTCCACATTCAATGGTTCTCCATTCAGATGAAACCAGGTCACTATGGTTCTCATCATTACTATCTAATACTACTTTCTGCTTCCTATCTTTGAGGTTGAGGCCAGGAGGGTCACGGGAACACCTTCGTTAGTCACTGTCCTCACGCATCCAGCCCCCTCTCTGTTCCCATTCCAGTACTACACAGCCATCATTTCACAGCCATACCCAGTCTTTTAATTTCTTTTTATTTCTCTCCTTTCTGCTACTTACCCCCTCCCCCCTCCACACCTTCTCTCCTGCCCTCCGTCTAAGCTGCAACACTTCAATGTCCACCACTCCCACCATACTATCCCTCCCCCTCCCCGCCCCAGCCTCCTCCTTATCACCACTGAGTCGTCATTCCCATCAT
Source organism: Schistocerca piceifrons (assembly GCF_021461385.2). NCBI lineage: Eukaryota > Metazoa > Arthropoda > Insecta > Orthoptera > Acrididae > Schistocerca > Schistocerca piceifrons. Next base: position 456,902,322 of record NC_060145.1, read on the forward strand.
GCGCTGGTGCTGCTGAAAGCTATAATTCTGTGAATCTTTTTGTTGTGCCTATCATGACTCAGCATCTCCGCTATAAGCTGAGTAGCAACTTTCCTTCTCTGGCATTGTTAAAAAATCTTTCAGATGTAGTGGGTGTACTACTTTCCGTCTGCTTGCTGTTCCATCTGCAGTCTGCTTGGCTGTTGTGTTTTCTTCTGTTGGTGGAATTTCTTTTGCTTCTTTTTCTTCTGCAGGTGACATTATGCCTAAAAAAATTCTTGGTGTGTTTGTTGAGTATGGCTTCTTGGTGACAATCAAGTGCTGAAGTTATTTTTGGAGTTTGCAAAATTTTTGCTTCATTCACCACCGTCCTTATGGGTTTGAACCATTTCATAATTTGAGGCTGTTTTACAATTTGATTGTTCATTTCTGGCCTACTGGGTTTAAACCACTTCGTAATTTGCAACTGATTGGGGGCTTTACTGTTTGCTGCTCTCCAAAAAGGTTTATAATATGCCTTAGATTGCTAATTGCCCTGGTTTCTTCATTGTCAGGCAAGATACTAGTAAATATTTTATCAGCAAGAACCTCTTTTCCTGATGCATTTAAATGAAGGCCATGAGCTGTATATAACTTTTGCTCTAAAATGTTTGTGTCTACAACATCAACATTCTGGAAATGAGTACATATTTCAATGAAACTCTTGTTAGCGACACTAATTTTGCGGTTTACACAATATCAACTCGGTAAGTCATGACGCTGTGGGAGATTCACAAAGAGAACATTTGTATGAGTTAAATTATTTAGACAATTTCTCAGTCCTGTGATAGCCTTGTATGATTCGTTTCTATAAACTTCATTAGCTCCTCTGAGAAAAACAACAAAAGCATCCTTAGTCAAGTTAGTTACTTCATTAGATTTTGTTAGGTTTGTTAGTTCTCATAATGGGGCCCCAGGCTCACGAATCCAGATGCCATGAAGTATTTTTCCATTAACACTGTGGAAATTCCCCAGGCATGACTATCCCCTAAAACACAGATCTTCTCGCATTTTACAATTTTCTCACTTGAGGGATCAATTAGCAATGATGTGTTTTACTATCAGGACATATTGAGATGCCTGGGAGAAAATGTGAGAAGGAAACAGCTGGAAAAGTGGCGAGACAATTTTGTGGCTCTCGCATCATGATAATGCAGATGCACATTCATCCCTGTTGGTGAGTGACTATTGCACAAAAAAACAAAATCACTGTGCTGCCTCATCCTCTGTGGATATTTTTTTTTTTTACTTCTGAAGTTGGAAACCTCATTGGCAGGATGAAGATTTGTAACAACAGACAAGATAAAAGAAAATTTGCAGATGGTGTTTCACATGACCTGGCAAGAGGCGTACTGAGACTGCTTCTGAAAGTGGAAATGGCACTGGGAGTGGTGTATCAACTGTGGAGGAGAGTGTTTCAAAGTAGACCATGCACAACAAGTAAAAGATAAATGCAGAAAAATTTTGTGGACAAAGTTGCAGAATTTTTTGAACAGACCTTGTATATGATTAAAGTGACAATTAGCAGAGCATAACAGCTACCTACATACTGTGAGCATAGAAGCCTCTTCACATTGGACATTTCCAACTTTTCATAAAGCCAACAAGTGTTTACAAGTTCTTCAGTATAGATAAAATCATATATTTGAAAAAGGAGGGACTAAAAAGATACACTTTTGAATTTTTAAACATTGTCAGTTTCTTTCTTTGCATCTTCTATTTGCTTTTATAAGAACATTATGCCAAAATACAGAACTCTACTCAGAATCCTAGACAAGGGGCCATGTCTACATGCCAATTACTTCAGTTCCTTATATTCCATTGTGTGTATTAGGTTCATATTTCAATGGGTGCTATAGTGCTAGTTATAGTTTATGAGGAATTTGTCCATAAAAATCTTTGATCACTTGCCCATTAATGTGCAGAATCTAAGAGATAATGAAATAAACACAGATCGAAATCATATATGCTCGATAACTGGTAACCCCTTCTGCTCCACAGAAGAATTCTGAATATCAAAGAAAGTGATAAACATGGAAAGGGAGCAGGAAACAGAATGAAACTTCATGACTCGAGAGGGTACGTCACGTTATTCAAATGAGTGTGTATTCAAGTCGAGTTTGTGAAGAATTTGGCAATACAGGCCCACCGATCAGTACGATGCTGCACCTCCTCTAGCCCAGATGCATGCATCGACTCAGCTGGGAAGGGTATCATAAGGCCCGAGGCAAACCGGTCCACAACTTCTCAATATCCCGCATACTGGCACTCGGACAGAGTTAACCTCTGAGGTGGTGCCACATGTCTCCTATCAGGGAGAGATCTGAGGATCTCAGCAGTCACAGGAATACCTCAGCATCATGCAGGTATGAAACTTCCTGGCAGATTAAAACTGTGTGCCTGAGTCTCGGTCGGGCACACAGTTTTAATCTGCCAGGAAGTTTCATATCAGCACACACTCCACTGCAGAATGAAAATCTCATTCTGGATCGTGCAGGTAGTTTACAGGGACATGTGCCACGTGTGGATGAGCAGTGTTCTGTGAAAAATTGCACCACAATACTGTTACATGAGAGGTAACACTTGGGGGTGCAGGATGTTCCTGGCATGTTTTCGGGCCATCTGAGTTTCCTCAGTCACTACCAGCCTCGACCAGAATTCGTACCCTATTCCTCCCATGCTGTTTTAATCTGCCAGGAAATTTCATATCAGCGCACACTCCCCTGCAGAGTGAAAATCTCATTCTGGAAACATCCCCCAGGCTGTGGCTAAGCCATGTCTCCGGAATATCATTTCTTTCAGGAGTGCTAGTTCTGCAAGGTTCGCAGGAGAGCTTCTGTAAAGTTTGGAACGTTGGCAGAAGCGAAGCTGTGAGGACGGGGCGTGAGTCGTACTTGGGTAGCTCACATGGTAGAGCATTTGCCCACGAAAGGTGATGGTCCCGAGTTCAAGTCCCAGTCCAGCACACAGTTTTAATCTGCCAGGAAGTTTCATATCAGTGCACACTCTGCTGCAGAGTGAAAATCTCATTCTTGACTGCAGCTGCTGAATTTCTCCATAAAGTGTACACTCTCCTACACCAAGGTATGAAGAAAGCTGCCATATTCTTAGATCTTTCCAAAGCTTTCAACTCAGTCAACCATGGGTTGCTCATTAAGAAATTGAAGGCTTACAACATCGAGGACTCATCTACACAATTACTGACCACATACTTGACAAATAGCAAACAGTGTACTAAACTTCCATGTAAAATAGGTAACAAGGTAATAGATTTCCAATCTTCTGGAGATACAGTAATCCAGGGGGTACCAAAGGGATTGATCCTTGGTCTCTTTCTCTTCTTTGTTTATGTCAATGACTTGACACAACCTTTCAACTCACATCTAGTAACCTATGCTGATGACAGCTCCCTCTTATTTTATGAAAAAGAGTTGTAGACATTACACTCAGTTGCAGCTAAGAGTTTGATGGAAGTAACCACCTATTTTCTAGATCAGGGTCTGAACACCAACATCAGTAAGAGTCAGCTACTAACATTTAAAACAACTTGTTCTCATGAAGCTGAAATAAACAATATTTGTGGTATTACATCAGCAGAAACAGATAACATTAAATTTCTTGGTGTCCACTTGGACAAAAATCTCTGTTAGGTAAACCACATTACTTCTGTGTGAGAGAAAATCAGCAGTAGCCTGTATCTTATGAGCCAGTTGGCAAAAATAGTGCCAATCCAAATTGTTCTCTATGGAACAGTTTAATTAGCATTGGCGGCCGAAGACTTCTGGCATAAGAAGTCAGCCTCATTCTGCAAACGGCCTTATCAAAGAGGGCAGAGGAGCGGATAGAGTTTCAGGGCACTCTCTTGTCCTAGGGGTGGGAAATTGCCCCTAAAGGTGGAAGAATCAGGAATGATCAACGATATGAGGATGCAGAAGGCAATGGAAACCACTGCATTAAAGACACGTAACGTGTATCCACGGGACATGTGGCCTGTAATTGAAGAAGTGTCATGATGATCTCTCCATTGGCAAAAGATTCCGGAATAGTCCCCCATTCGGATCTCCGGGAGGGGACTACCAAGGGGGAGGTTACCATGAGAAAAAGATTGAATAATCAATGACAGGATAACGTTCTACGAGTCAGGGTGTGGAATGTCAGAAGCTTGAACGTGGTAGGGTTACTAGAAAATCTGAAAATGGAAATGCAAAGGCTCAATCTAGATATAGTAGGGGTCAGTGAAGTGAAATGGAAGGAAGACAAGGATTTCTGGTCAGATGAGTATCGGGTAATATCAACAGCAGCAGAAAATGGTATAACAGGTGTAGGATTCGTTATGAATAGGAAGGTAGGGCAGAGGGTGTGTTACTGTGAACAGTTCAGTGACCGGGTTGTTCTAATCAGAATCGACAGCAGACCAACACCGACAACGATAGTTCAGGTATACATGCCGATGTCGCAAGCTGAAGATGAACAGATAGAGGAATTCCACTGTTAAATGCAGAGGAGAGAGCAGATAGGTGGAAAGAATACATTGAAAGCCTCTATGAGGGTGAAGATTTGTCTGATGTAATATAAGAAGAAACAGCAGTCGATTTAGAAGAGAAAGGGGATCCAGTATTAGAATTGGAATTTAAAAGAGCTTTGGAGGACTTATGGTCAAATAAGGCAGAAGGGATAGATAACATTCCATCAGAATTTCTAAAATCATTGGGGGAAGTGGCAACAAAACGACTATTCACATTGGTGTGTAGAATATATGGGTCTGGCGACATACCATCTGACTTTCGGAAAAGCATCATCCACACAATTCCAAAGACAGCAAGAGCTGACAAGTGCGAGAATTATCGCACAATCAGCTTAACAGCTCATGCATCGAAGCTGCTTACAAGAATAATATACAGAAGAATGGAAAAGAAAATTGAGAATGCGCTAGGTGACGATCAGTTTGTCTTTAGGAAAAGTAAAGGGACGAGAGAGGCAATTCTGACATTACGGCTAATAATGGAAGCAAGGCTAAAGAAAAATCAAGACACTTTCATAGGATTTGTCGACCTGGAAAAAGCGTTTGACAATACAAAAAGGTGCAAGCTGTTCGAGATTCTGAAAAAAGTAGGCGTAAGCTATAGGGAGAGACGGGTCATATACAATATGTACAACAACCAAGAGGGAATAATAACAGTGGACAATCAAGAACGAAGTGCTCGTATTAAGAAGGGTGTAAGACAAGGCTGTAGCCTTTCGTCCCTACTCTTCAATCTGTACATCGAGGAAGCAATGATGGAAATAAAAGAAAGGTTCAGGAGTGAAATTAAAACACAAGGTGAAAGGATATCAATGATACGATTTGCTGATGACATTGCTATCCTGAGTGAAAGTGAAGAAGAATTAAATGATCTGCTGAATGGAATGAACAGTCTAATGAGTACACAGTATGGTTTGAGAGTAAATTGGAGAAAGACGAAGGTAATGAGAAGTAGTAGAAATGAGAACAGCGAGAAACTTAACATCAGGATTGATGGTCACAAAGTCAATGAAGTTAAGGAATTCTGCTACCTAGGCAGTAAAATAACCAATGACGGATGGAGCAAGGAGGACATCAAAAGCAGACTCACTATGGCAAAAAATGCATTTCTGGCCAAGAGAAGTCTACTAATATCAAATACCGGCCTTAATTTGAGGAAGAAATTTCTGAGGATGTACGTCTGGAGTACAGCATTGTATGGTAGTGAAACATGGACTGTGGGAAAACCAGAACAGAAGAGAATCGAAGCATTTGAGATGTGGTGCTATAGACGAATGTTGAAAATTAGGTGGACTGATAAGGTGAGGAATGAGGAGGGTCTACGCAGAGTTGGAGAGGAAAGGAACATGTGGAAAACACTGATAACGAGAAGGGACAGGATGATAGGACATCTGCTAAGACATGAGGGAATGACTTCCATGGTACTAGAGGGAGCTGTAGAGGGCAAAAACTGTAGAGGAAGACAGAGATTGGAATACGTCAAGGAAATAATTGAGGACGTAGGTTGCAAGTGCTACTCTGAGATGAAGAGGTTAGCACAGGAACGGAATTCGTGGCGGGCCGCATCAAACCAGTCAGTAGACTGATGACCCAAAAAAAAATGGAACAGTTTATCCATTTCTGGATTCTGGTATTGAACTGTGGGGTTGTGCAACAGACATACACCAGAATGGAATATTACTGTTACAGAAAAGAGCCATTAGGTTAATGCATTGACTAAAGTCCACAGACTCCAGTCGTGGATCTTTTATAACTATCTAACAGTATATTCCTTGTATTTGTATAAACTTGTTACACTAATTCTGAATAGTCAAAACAAACTAAATAAGTGCAATGATATACATAATTATGATACTAGAAATAAGAAAACTACTTTAGGCAGAGGACAAAATTAAACATAACTGACATTAGTCTTTATATTAATGGGTAGATATGGTTCAACAAGCTGCCACAAGCTTTGAAAACTTGTGAACCAAAACTGTTCCAAAGGAAGTTAAAAGCCTTCTAAGTAAATAAATGTTTATATTCACTCAGTGAATTCTAATCTGCTCGTCCTCTCTTCAAACATGTAGTATAATTAGAATACTAAGACAAATGTATGAACCATTACTGTATGTAAGTGATATCTATAGTAATCTACTCAACTTATGTATGAATATAATAGAGGGAAACATTCCACGTGGGAAACATATATCTAAAAACAAAGATGATGTAACTTACCAAACGAAAGTGTTTGCATGTTGATAGACACACAGACAAACACAAACACACACACAAAATTCAAGCTTTTGCAATCAACGGTTGCTTCATCAGGAAAGAGGGAAGGAGAGGGAAAGACGAAAGGATGTGGGTTTTAAGGGAGAGAGTAAGGAGTCATTCCAATCCCGGGAGCGGAAAGACTTACCTTAGGGGGAAAAAAGGACAGGTATACACTTGCGCACACACACACACACACACACACACACACACACACACACACACACACACACACATCCATCCGCACATATACAGACACAAGCAGACATTTGTAAAGGCAAAGAGTTTGGGCAGAGATGGCAGTCGAGGCGGAAGTACAGAGGCAAAGATGTTGTAGAATGACAGGTGAGGTTGAGGCCAGGTGGTTAACGGGAAGAGAGGATATACTGAAGGGAAAGTTCCCATCTCCAGAATTCTGACAGGTTGGTGTTAGTGGGAAGTATCCAGATAACCCGGATGGTGTAACACTGTGCCGAGATGTGCTGGCCGTGCACCAAGGCATGTTTAGCCACAGGGTGATCCTCATTACCAACAATCACTGTCTGCCTTTGTCCATTCATGTGAATGGACAGTTTGTTGTTGGTCATTCCCACATAGAAAGCTTCACAGTATAGGCAGGTCAGTTGGTAAATCACGTGGGTGCTTTCACACGTGGCTCTGCCTTTGATCGTGTGCACCTTCCGGGTTACAGGACTGGAGTAGGTGGTGGTGGGAGGGTGCATGGGACAGGTTTTAGGCTGGGGGCAGTTGCAACGGTAGGAGTCAGAGGGTAGGGAAGGTGGTTTGGGGATTTCATAGGGATGAACCAAGAGGTTATGAAGGTTAGGTGGACGGCAGAAAGACACTCTTGGTGAAGTGGGGAGGATTTCATGAAGGATCGATCTCATTTCAGGGCAGGATTTGAGGAAGTCGTATCCCTGCTGGAGAGCCACATTCAGAGTCTGATCCAGTCCCGGAAAGTATCCTGTCACAAGTGGGGCACTTTTGGGGTTCTACTGTGGGAGGTTTCGCATCCCGCAACTACCCTCCCAACCTGGTATAGAAGCAAATTACCAGAGCCACTTCCTCATCCCCTCAAACCCAGAACCTTGCGTATTTTCAGATAATGCCCAGAAATTATGGAGAAGCATCTTTTCAGATCAGAATATGAGTCTATTACTGCTCAGTACCTCTCTGTGTGTTGGGTAGCAGTATATCCTAATCCTTGTTGTTGTCACATCAGTATACCCTTCTGGGAGACATCATTTTACCATTTTTCTTCACTTGGAATTTCTTTAACAAAGGCAGCTCACTGATTTCAGGTACAGGTCTTCTGACCTGTAGTACCCTGGATATGACATTATTTATTTTTAGTTATTTTTGTTATGCTGAGCAATACTTAATGTGCTTCAGTAACAAAGTACAATAGTACGCTGCTTGCCTTGTGATGTCACAAATTATGTAACACCAAAAGTGTGAGAGGGAGTACAGTAAACCTCCCCCCCCCCCCCCCCCCCCAGTCCAGGCCAAGTTGTCATGTGGATAAAAGTCAGTACATTATAAAGGGTTTGTCATAACTAAAATATTTCATGTCAGTTTCATGTCAATGGTGGGTTGGAGTGAAATGCAGTTGTTATCCCTGTACACATCTGTGTTAATGTGTAACTGACAGAAGTTTCATTGTCATATGTCTGTTAGAAATTGTTCAGTGCTGTATTGGGCAGAGCAATGTGTTGCAAAGTTTGGTAATTTCAAGATGGCAGCAATGTGTCTACACTAAATTTTGTGTGATACTCAAGAAAATCTTTACAGAGACATGTAAAATGATCCATGAAGCCTACAGTGATGAATGCTTAAGACATACTTGGTGTTACAAATGGTTTACCTGGTTTAAAAATGGCTGGAGAGAAGTTAAAGATGACCCTTGTACAGGATGCCCTTTGTCATCTATTGATGATGTTTATGCCAGGGATGTCAGTGAAATTGTGTGTGCCAATCAGAGACTGATTGTCTGAGAGATTGCAAAAGAATGTGTAACATTTCAATTGGATCAAGTCCTGAAATCCTGAAACAGCATCTTGGAATACATCACGTTGCTGCCACTTTCATCGCACGAGTCAAGACCAGAAAGACCTTCACCTTGCAAAATCTGTGAAGAGCTTTTGGATTATGCAAATGAGAAGGAGATGGTCCTTAAGAGAATCATAACTGGTGAGGAGATGTGGGTCTATAGTTATGATGTTGAGACCAAGGTTAAATCTTCACAATGGGTCAGGAAAATTTCTCCAAGACAAAAAAAAAACTCATCAGGTCAGATCAAATGTCAAAGCCATGTTGATTGTTTTCTTTGACTTTGAAGGATTAGTTGATCATGAATTCAAGCCACAGGGACAAGCAGTTAATTGATGGTACTGTCAGGATATGTTGCAATGCCTGCAAGAAAATGTAAGAAGGAAATGGCCTGAAATATGGCGAAAAATTCATGGCTCTTGCATCATGATAATCCACTCGCACATTCATCCCTGTTGGCCATTTGCACAAGGTGCTTTATATTTCCAAATATTTTAGTTATGACAAATCTTTTATAATGTGATGATTTTTATCTGTTTGGCAACTTGGCATAATGTCCAGCATAAAATGAACACATTTCATAACAAAAAGATTTTTTAAGGCTCAAAGATCACAGAAAAGTCTGTTAAACTAGTTGTTTTAATTAAAGAAATATTTATGTGATGTTGGTTGTTGAATGTTTTTAGCATGCTCGTATTTTGATTCTGGTGACGTAAAGTTATTGTGTCATTTAATTCTGTAATCATCATGGTTTCTTAACGTCAAATGTAGTCTGCTTGGGACTTTGCATGATATTATGATGTTCTTTTCAACCCAGGGCTTACAAGCATTTAACCTACTGGTACTACAATTGTAATAAGATCTGTAAGATTATCTTTCAGAATACATTATACTCTTTCCTTTATTCAAAATATTGTGTATGTTTTTCCAGTTTGTGTTTCAAAAATAATTCATAAATTTATGTTTTCATTTGTGATCTTCAGTGTTTCCAACTTATTATGATTATCAATGTTACAGGCTGTGGTGTTAAGCATCAGCATTTGGACATAGTGATCTGAAGACTTCATTTTGTGTTGTTGATGTGCGTATAAGAATGTTATGAATAGCAGTGCTGTCAATTACTGTAACCTCGGTTGCATATTGAATTGGGGGAGTGAAGTATACCCAACACATGGAGGCACAAAAATAAGTACTTAATACTCATACACAAAAAGAAAAAATTAAGACAGACTAATATAAATAAAGTGTGTTAAATATTTACCAGTAATTTGTAAACAAAAAGCACAATTGAGGCAACAACATAAACACTCATGAAGATTGTCAGTTTTACAGCTCCAGGGAGTCTCAGTCTTGCACGAGTGATTGTGAACCCTTTCGCAATGAGTAGAAGGAGGAGGAGGAACACCACTTCACTAGCTATCTCCAGCATCTGACCTGTTTTTATGGAAAAGAAAAAAAATACAATATTAGACTTTAAGATTTATTAATTTTCAGTTTTGTAATCACTTTGAAGTAGATATTATATAAGTGCATGTTGGCACATAACCTAGCTATTTCTTAGCAGTTCCACTCATTTTGCCATTTTATGCAAAAAGAAAAAAAAAAATAAAGAATTTCTGGAGCTATTTTTTAAGCTTGGAAAGGTTATAGGAATTAATATTTTTATTTCTGGAGGGTTGCAGAAATCAATTACTTAAATTTGAGCATGACAGCAAATGTAGACATGTAGATACAGATGAGTATTAAAATGTAACATGATGAATTACAGGTGGATAACAGGATCGTTCAGACTGTTTTTGAATGAAGGTCTGGAGAAACAGTTCAAAAAGGGGAGGGGGGCCAGTGGAAAGGATTATAGCAGCAGGAATGAGATGGAGACACACATGGCTGTTAGTGTCAGTGTCAAAACGTGAATTCAAGCAGTAAACAGTCACAAACCTCACATGGTAGAATGTGAGAAAGAGACAAGGGAGAGATCAAAGTCCAATGCCCAGATGAGGGAGGGTTGGCATGGAAAATTTATTAAAGGGAAGAGCAGTGCAGGGAAGCGTTATCCGACTTACGGAAAGGGTGCTCACAGGCGGAGTAGTTGTAGTTTCATCCAGGGAGATTGTGAGAACTCTTGTAATTCAGATGGGTTTGTTCACTGTTGCTCCATTGCTGTAGTATTTAAAAGAGAATAGGGAAGTGGCCAGGGGTAATTTAATATATAAGTTCTTGGTATCAGCATTCATTTTCAGTTTGCTTGCATATTTAGCAACTGTTTACCATCAAAGTAACTGATATGTGTCACAGTGGGAGGAGAACTGAAATGGATGTGATGTATTGCATAAAATTGCCAGATGTTCACAACTGCTGCCATATTTCTTCTGCTGAGACTCTTCTAGTCATATTCATACAAGAACAGTACACTGAGCCTTTGCATTTAAACTTGCATCAGATCATGTATAGTGTACTCTCAAGTTTCTGAGCAGGTGTTACACGAGTACGCATGCATTTACTGTAAAATGGTAGGTTATTTCAAGTGCCCTCATTGCTAAGTTCAGCTTTTGGTGTCACATTGTCCACGCTTGTCCATTGAACTAGTAAAAAAACACCATTTGTATAGAGAAAAAGAGTTGCTTATTGCCATGATACCATGTGGAATCCAAGAGATAACCACCATCCTAAGCCATAAGGTCTTCTGACAGTCAAATTTCTACTGATCTCTTTTCCACCTTCTTCCTCTTTTTCTTCTTTACTGTCTAGAATAGGCTGACAAACTGTCCTGTCTTCACTGAAGCCATCTGTTCCTTAGACAAACTATAGCTCTGTTTCCTATTGGTTTATAATGTATTACTTGTTTAACTAATCTGTCTTCCCCATTCTTTTGACACGTTGTGTCCATTATATGCATCTTTGCTTTTTTTCAGTTAGACAGTACATACTAAGTTGTTGTTGTTGTGGTCTTCAGTCCTGAGACTGGTTTGATGCAGCTCTCCATACTACTCTATCCTGTGCAAGCTTCTTCATCTCCCAGTACCTACTACAACCTACATCCTTCTGAATCTACTTGGTGTATTCATCTCTTGGTCTCCCTCTATGATTTTTACCCTCCACACTGCCCTCCAATACTAAACTGGTGATCCCCTGATGTCTCAGAACATGTCCTACCAACCGATCCCTTCTTCTAGTCAAGTTGTGCCACAAACTCCTCTTCTCCCCAATCCTATTCAATACCTCCTCATTAATTATGTGATCTACCCATCTAATCTTCAGCAATCTTCTGTAGCACCACATTTCGAAAGCTTCTATTCTCTTCTTGTCTAAACTATTTATCGTCCATGTTTCACTTCCATACATGGCTACACTCCATACAAATACTTTCAGAAACGACTTCCTGACACTTAAATCTATACTCGATGTTAACAAATTTCTCTTGTTCAGAAACGCTTTCCTTCCCATTGCCAGTCTATTCTCTCTACTTCGACCATAATCAGTTATTTTGCTCCCCAAATAGCAAAACTCCTTTACTACTTTAAGTGTCTCATTTCCTAATCTAATACCCTCAGCATCCTCCGACTTAATTCGACTACATTCCACTATCCTCGTTTTGCTTTTGTTGATGTTCATCTTATATCCTCCTTTCAAGACACTATCCATTCCATTCAACTGCTCTTCCAAGTCCTTTGCTGTCTCTGACAGAACTACAATGTCATCGGCGAACCTCAAGTTTTTATTTCTTCTCCATGAATTTTAATACCTACTCCGAATTTTGCTTTTGTTTCCTTCACTACTTGCTCAATATACAGATTGAATAACATCAGGGAGAGGCTACAACCCTGTCTCACTCCCTTCCCAACCACTGCTTCCCTTTCATGCCCCTCAACTCTTATAACTGCCATTCGGTACAAATTGTAAATAGCCATTCGCTCCCTATATTTTACCCCTGCCACCTTCAGAATTTGAAAGAGAGTATTCCAGTCAACATTGTCAAAAGCTTTCTCCAAGTCTGCAAATGCTAGAAACGTAGGTTTGCCTTTCCTTAATCCAGCTTCTAAGATAAGTCGTAGGGTCAGTATTGCCTCAATGTTCCAATATTTCTACAGAATCCAAACTGATCTTCCCCAAGGTCGGCTTCTACCAGTTTTTCCATTCGACTGTAAAGAATTCGCGTTAGTATTTTGCAGCTGTGACTTATTAAACTGATAGTTCGGTTATTTTCACATCTGTCAACACCTGCTTTCTTTGGGATTGGAATTATTATATTCTTCTCGAAGTCTGAGGGTATTTCGCCTGTCTCATGTGCAAGCTCTGTGTAAGAAGAGAAACTCTAATTCACAACCTGTCTCCCATTCGTTTGACTCATGTGGATGTCAGCACGATGGAACCGCCATAATCATGATTCACATCAGCCTATGGACGTTAATGCCATTTATTCACACCCTTCTGCTTCCTGTGCTTCTACAGCTCGTCGTGTGAATAAACAAGTTTTGCCAGACACTTCCTCTCACATTCAGCATGATGTGAGGAAATTTTTTGTGACTTTGGACACTTGTGGACATTCTGTTTGCATGCAGCTGGACAGTGGTGCATCAGTTTCTTTACTGAACAGATCAACATGTGACTTGCTTGGTTCACTCCCCGCTTCATCGTTCACATTCCACACTGACTGCATTTACTGGACAGGAAATCTCAGTACTCAGCGTGTGTAGTTTGCAAGTCACGTATAGTGCAATGACACATACAGTGTCTTTTCATGTGTTCCACTGTAGTCATGCTACAAATATTTCTGGCATGGACGCATTTGAACTTTCTGGCCTCGCAATTCAGGACAATGTACTTTACATCAGCGCTAGTGACCATGCAGACAGTGTTGCTGCACTACACGATGATTTTGCTGAACTCTTTTCTGATGGTCTTGCTTGTGCCATGGACTTTGCAGCACATATAGTTAAAGACAATGCCATGCCTATTTTCCAGCATGCACGCCCGGTACTGGATGCACTGTGTGACGCCGTAGCTGCTGAACTTACACATTTGCAAGACAGTGGGGTCATTGAACCTGTTTCTGCTTTGCAATGGGCTTCACCTATAGTGTGTGTGAAAAAGCCAAATGGTCATCTCCATATTTGTGCTGACTTTAAGTCTACCGTAAACCCCAGACAGTGGTCGCTATGTTTCCCTTACCCCATCCTGAAGACATTTTTGATAAGCCTGGTGTGGGAAAATTCTTTTCCACAACTGACTTGCAGGATGCATACTTTCAAAGTCCACTTGACGAACAGTCACAGCGCTATTTTGTGATCAACACCCACCTTGGAATGTTCAGGTTTTGCCACCTTCTGTTCGGTTGTGCTTCAGCTCCTGCTACTTTTCAGTCTTACTTGCAGCAGTTGTGTGCCACTGTCACTGGTTGTTCCAATTATCTGGACAATATTGTCATATCATATCAGGGCGCACCCCTGACGAACATTTGCAGAATTTGTGTGCCTTATTTACTGTACTTTTGCAGGCAGGACTCAAGTGTAACAGAGACAAGTGCAATTTTTTTCAAACTGAGATTCCGTATTTAGGACATATGATTAACAGACAGGGTATCTACCCCTCACCGTCATGTCTCCATGCGATTAGAGACTTGCCAGCACCCAGGAACTTGAAAGAACTTCAGTCTGTGTTGGGCAAAATTACATATTATGATCAGATTATACCAAACGCAGCACAGATTGCAGTGACTTTGGATTGCATTAGGCATAAAAACTTTCCTTTCATTTGGTCTTCGAAATGTGATTCTGCTTTCCACAAGGTCAAATCTGCTTTGTTGAGTGATTGCTGTTCGATTCCTTTCGATCCCTCTATAACCAGGTGTTGGCTGTCATGGCATCTTCTCAAGGCATGGGAGTGGTTTTCTTGCACCGCATTAATTCTGTCGATCGCCCGATCGCTTTTGTGTCTAAGTTTCTCAGTTCTGCCCAACAAAACTATTCTCAAATCGAGAAAGAAGCTTTAGCTATTGTATATGGAGTGACAAAGTTTCATGATTTTTTGTACGGTCACAAGTTCTATTTGGTCACCAACCATAAGCCTTTGACATCGATGTTTCACCCGTCAAAGCCAGTTCCAACCCGTACTGCACACAAGTTGCAACATTGGTCTTTGTTTTTGTCTAACTACAATTATGGCCCAGCATGGCAATGCCGATGCTCTGTCTCATCTGACTATCGGTCCTGACTAAGTGTTTGATTCTTCCGAATTGTCATGCATGTTTGTTGATTCGCAAGATAAGGAATTAGCTGATGGTTTTAAAGTGGTGTTTTGTCGTATTGCTTCCACAACAGCTGCTGATGCTTCTTTGCAGATTCTTTTGCAATATATTCGTATTCAATGGCCTTTGTCTGCTACACAGATTTGTGATCCCCTTGTTTGACACTCCTTTGCGCAACATCACAAATTGTCTGTACACCATGGTGTTATTTTCTTACGAATTGACAATGATCAGTCTCATGTGGTTGTACATTGCTCATTGCAGTCAGAAATCCTCTGATTACTGCATGCTGGTCATTGGGGTATAGTGTGGACGAAGCAATTAGCGCGTCGTTACTGCACTTGGATGGCACTGATAGACAAATTGAGAATTTGCTTGCTAATTGTCTGTCTTGTGTGGAGCACCAATCTGCTCCACACCAGCGCTTCTTTGCGTGGCCGACTCCTACTGCGCCTTGGCAGCGCATTCATATTGATTTTGCAGGTCCTTTCTGGGACACCTGCTGGTTGATAGTTATTGATGCAAACAGCAACTTTCCTTTTGTTGTGCTTCTGTCTTCTACTACATCTACCAGTACTATAAGGGCTTTGTCATCTATTTTTTGCATTGACAGCCTTTCTGAAGTTATTGTCTCCGACAATGACACTGAATTTGTATCCTCCAAGTTTGAAGTGTTCTGTGCTGTAATGGCATTCGCCATCTCATCTCAGCCCCGTTCCACCCCCACTCAAATGGCGAGCATGCGCTAGGGACTTTTCTTGCTTCCTATCGCTCTCAGCTGTGCAGCACCTGTTCCCCAATTGAACTGCTACATGGCCACGCCCATTGGTCACTCTTGCAGCTATTGCACTGGCTGCTGTGCTCTCCCACTGCTTCACCTCGTTCTGGCTTGGTGCACCATGCTTTGGTGTTCTATTGTGTTTTCTCTGGTAGGCATCACTGGGAGCAGGGGTGCATTCTTTGCCAGCTCGGCTGTACCTTATTTTTAATTTCTGGTCCCTCCAGCACTGTCAAGAGACACTGGAATCAGATCCATTTGTGCCGCACTCAGTTTTCTGCCACTGGTTCTTTTCCGGCAGAATTGGGGGCCTCGCAGATTTTGCCGCCTCAGTTCATGGCTCCACCAACAGCGCCTCCACCACGGGTGCTCCTGCAACCGCCACCAGTCCAGTCTCCTGCTCTGGGCGGGTGCCTCCTGCCACCACCACAGCCCCACCCACGGCTGCCGCTGCTGCTGTGTTCCTCCGCGATGCCAGAACTGATGGACGCTAAGGCTGACATCATGCTGCCGCCGCTGCCGCTGGCGTCCATGGAGGTTGTTCCTCCGCCTCCTCATCCGAGCAGACCCGGTGGAGGTGCGTGTCCTGGGCAGGTTTTCAACGGGGAATTTTCCTTACCCCCTCACGAGCAATTGGGGGGTGGCAGTTCCGCTGTTCTCCCCTTCAGTTGCCCCAGCCCTGGGTCCTTCCACCCACCGTCAGAAGCCCTACTCAATGACGGTGCACCATTTCAGGGGGGAGGGATGTGGTATCGATAGTTCTGATGCCACAGTTTAGGTTGGCACTGCGAGAGCGGAAGATCTTCACTGACCAAAGCACCCTCTAGCCAACGCTGTGCAGCTCTATGAGTGCCACTCCACTTTCGCCCAGTTCATGAAGACCAGACAGCCGAGAACCATCACTTTAGCTTAGCTTGCTATTGAGCCTTTCTTATCTGGACTTTGGCTGCACATCTGTGTGCTCATCTGTATAAAGTTACATATACATTTATATATATTCATGCACCAGTCAAAACCTCTTTTACTTAACTTACAGTACCGATGTGCTTTACCTCACCTGCTCCAACTCACTTCCTTTCATTCGGCCTCTTTGTCAGTTTTCAGGAACGGACCCATGTGCTGCCTTCCAGGTGGGATACAAGAAATAGTATGGTGGGGATGGTGGATCGGAAGTGCTGCAGGTTGGGCGGCGGGCAGGGGAAAGGTGGGGAGGGGGGTCGGGGAAGTAGTGGAAAAGGAGGCACATAGAGAGAAATAAATTAAAAAAATTAAATAAATTTAAAAAAAATACCACGTGTGGTGGTTGAATGATGGCTGTGTAGTGCTGGAATGGGAGCAGAGAAGGGGCTGGATGGGTGAGGACAGCAACTAACGAAGGTTGAGGCACAACTCAGAAAAGCTGGTGTTGGTGGGAAGGATCAATATGGCACAGGCTGTGA
The DNA here is from genome assembly GCF_021461385.2 of Schistocerca piceifrons. NCBI lineage: Eukaryota > Metazoa > Arthropoda > Insecta > Orthoptera > Acrididae > Schistocerca > Schistocerca piceifrons. Next base: position 456,919,628 of record NC_060145.1, read on the forward strand.
AGCAGTCACTGAAATGAAGGATACCATAATTGGCAGCAAGTTCAGCAACAGGGAGGTCCACCTGTTTCTGGGCCACAGTCTGCTGGTGGCCATTACAGACAGCGGACAGACAGCTTGTTGGTTGTCGTGCCTACATAGAATCCAGCAAAGTGGTTGCTGCTTAGCTTGTACACCACATGACTGGTTTCACAGGTAGCCCTGCCTTTGATGGGATAGGTGATGTTAGTGACTTGACTGGAGTAGGTGGTGGTGGGAAGATGTATGGGACACGTCTTGCATCTGGGTCCATTAGAGGGGTATGAGCCATGAGGTAAGGGATTTGGAGCACCAACCTCCGTTAGTCGCTGTCCTCACCCATCCAGCCCCTTCCCTGCTCCCATTCCAGCACTATGCAGCCATCATTCCACCACCACACCCAGTCTGTTTTGCTATTTTTTATTTATTTTATTTATTTATTTCTATTTCTCCCTATGTGTCTCTGTTTCCACTACTTCCCTCCCCACCTCTGCACCTCTCTCCTGCCCGCCGCTCAACCTGCAGCACTTCACTGTCTGCCATCCCCATCATACTATCCCTCTCCCTCCCCACCCCAGCCTCCTCCTTTCCCCCACACAGTCACCACTCTCATTATGCACTGGTGCTGCTGCTCACAGTGTGTTTTCAGTTGCATGAGACTACTGTCGTGTGTGTGAGTTGTGTTTGCGTGAGTGTGTATGTGCACATAAATCTGTCTATTAGTGACAAAAGCCATTGGCTGAAAGTATGAAAATCTCTTTGTTGTGCCTATCTGCGACTCAGCATCTCCACTATATGGTGCGTAGCAACTTTCCTTCTCATAATATTGTTACATTTCATCCTGGATTTTCCATTGTTTAATATTGTTTGTATTTGATATAAGAGGGTACATCCTGATGCTTTGGTGATGAAGTACTGGAAATAGGATACATGCAACAGATTTACTGCCTTATTATAATTCACAAATGACCTGAAGAAATGCACTGTTCTACAACAGCAGATTTGCTGACTTAAAACAGGCAGGTATGCTGATGGCACTCCAGAATACGTTCATAAATGGTGCATGCTGTGTACCCTGTATAAGACTTCCCACATTCATACTGGACACTGTAAAGTTCTGCCTCGTGTAGAGCTAATTCACATTTTATCAATCCGAAAGGCAACAAAGTTTTAACTGGATGATGAAGGATCACTTCAGCCTGGTGTTTCCTCAGTACTCTGCATATTCTAGTGGATTGTGAGGCAAGTAAGCTGTCATCTCGAATGCTGATTCTCTACTTTGTTCTGCATCTGCAGCACCCTCTGTAGGTGATATTATGTATATCCATTTTCACAACTACAATTTGGAGATTTTTATAATTTTGTCCTCAGGAACCCTGCATCTGAGATGGTACATCTTCAGGGGGGTCAACTAATTGAAAATACTAATTATCTGTGCCAAGCTGTGGCAATTTGTACTCTATGGAATGCATACTATTCGGAAGTTTCTTATTTGTGACAATGCTTAGTGTTAACTAAAATCTGCTTTATTATTTTGTGCTCCTTTCATCATTACTGTTATCCTTCATTCTTTTTGCTACCAAAAATTGTCAGTTGGCTTAAATAGAGATCTAGGATATTAGACAGAAAAAGAAATTATTGGACTGTACAACTGAAAACATGGTCTTAACTGAGCGTAGTAATAAAAGTAAATAACACTAGTAAAAGTTATGAGAACATATAATTTGTGAAGATATTAAATAGCATACATTACCTATGGTTTTCATTCCTGGACAGTTTATACCATGTAAACCATATTGCGCATATGCACACATTAGGAATGTTATCCCAAACAATTGGAGGACCACTGATGCATAAAATAGTTTGTACGTAGAATGGTACAATTTTCGGGATTTCAGTCGCACTGTAAACAAATGAGAAGAAATGTGAGTAAGCTCTGCCCACATCAATTAAACCATCTACTCATTCTATAAATAATTATTACATTATCATATGAATTAATTCTAGATTGTGCATTTTATTTTTACATCTTATATCAGTCTGCCGACGACAGTTGACAGTACTAATATATTCCAAAAAGTCACACGCATAAACGGAATTTTTTGGGGGTCATTACTGGAGTGCTATTGATTACAGAGATAAGGAATCAATAGTTTTGGATAGCCCTTTCCCTAGTGACCTTTTATATAGCTATCAGAAGAACAGGTATCCTGTAGCAACCCTACAGCACCTGGTCATAATTTAAACATTACACACTTCTTCCAGCCGAGGCAAATTGAGTAAACTGGCTGGTTCTTTTGCACTAATTATGGTCTAGAATGGACCTTAGGAAGCTTATAAAAGCATTATTTGTTCATGGAAAGTTCCTGAAAAAAGCCCAAAAAACCATGATTTTTGAATACAGAATGTAATTCTTAAGATGATGTTCTCCAGTAACATAAGTTTTTTACAGCAATATATATTACAGAGATCCACATGTTCAAAATTACTGCACTCATGCAGAAAACCACAAAATCCAGTTTTTAGCCATTTTTGCACCACGAGCTGCAATTATCTAAGCAACTCACCACAGCAATTGGATGAAATTTTAATTATATGGTTTTTAAAAGTTCAGTTAGAAAAACCATTTTCACATTTCTGAAAATAAGTATTCACTATCAAGATAAACCTGATTTTTGAGTACCAAACGTCCAATTGGGGGTATGACCATTCCTATAATTTCCATTCATGGCAAACCATTGACATTTTTACCATTTGTTTTGAAAATGACGTTCTCATGGAATCTTGAAATTTTTTCACTGTCACTATCTATAGCCGAGATCCAGAGGTTCAATTTCTTCACCAATAAAACTTTAAACTGAGGTGAAACAAGTCTTGGGACAGTGATATCTGCATACACAGATAGCAGTAGTATCACATACACAAGGTATAAAAGGGCAGTGCACTGCCTGCAAGATGTGTATTGACAGACTTTGAATGTGGAATGGTAGCTGGAGGTAGGCACATGCAACACTCCATTACAGAAATCATTAAGTATTTCAATACTCCAGGATCCACAGTGTCAAGAGTGTTCCAAGAATACCAAATTTCACACATTACCTCTTACCATAGACAATGCAGTGGCCAATGGCCTTCACTTAATAGCTGAGAACAGCTGCATTTGAGTAGAGTTGTCAGGGGCTACAGACAAGCAACTACATGAAATAACTGCAGAAAACTATGTGGGATGTATAATGAATGTATCTGTTAGGATAGTGTTGTGAAATTTGGTGTTAATGGGCAATGGCAGCAGACGACCAATGTGAGTGCCTTTGCTAACAGCACAACATTGCCTGAAGTGTCTCTCTTGGGCTTGAGACCATATCGATTGGACCCTAGACAACTAGAAAATCATGGCCTGGTCAGATGAGTCCCTATTTTAGTTGGGAAGAGCTGATGGTATTGTTCAAGTGTGGTACAGGCCCCATGAAGCCATGGACCCAACTTGTCAAGAAAGCACTATGGAAGCTGGTGGTGGGTCCATAATGGTATTGGCTGTGTTTACCTGGGATGGACTGGTTCCTCTGGTCCATCTGAGGTAATCATTGAGTGGAAATGGCTATGTTCAGCTTGTTGGAGACAGTTTGCAGCCATTCATGGGCTTCAAGTTCCAAAACAATGATGGAATATTTATGAATGACAATGCATCATGTCACCAGGTTACAACTATTTTTGACTGAAACTTCCTGGCAGATTAAAACTGTGTGCCGGACTGAGACTCGAATCGGGACGTTTGCCTTTCGTGGGCAAGTGCTCTACCACTGAGCTACCCAAGCATGACTCACACCCCATCCTCACAGCTTTGCTTCTGCCAGTACCTCGTCTCCTACTTTCCAAACTTCACAGAAGCCCTCCTGTAAACCTTACAGAACTAGCACGACATGGCTTAGCCACAGCCTCCAGGCTGGTTTTGCAAGGTTCACAGGAGAGCTTCTGTGAAATTTGGAAAGTAGGAGATGAGGTACTGGTGGAAGTAAAGCTGTGAGGACAGGGCATGAGTCATGCTCGAGTAGCTCAGTGGTAGAGCACTTGCCCGCGAAAGGCAAAGGTCCCGAGTTCGAGTCTCAGTCCGGCACACAGTTTTAATCTGCCAGGAAGTTTCATATCAGCGCACACTCTGCTGCAGAGTGAAAATCTCATTCTATTTGTGACTGGTTTGAAGAACATTCTGGACAATTTGAGTAAATGATTTGGCCACACAGATTGGCAGACATGAATCCCAATGAACATTTATGATCCGTAATCAAGAGGTCACATGCACAAAATTCTGTACCAGCAATACTTCTGTTATTATGGATGGCTACAGAGCCAGCACAGTTCAGTATTTCTGCAGTATTTCTTCCAACAACTTGTTTAGGCCAAGCCTCATCAAGTTGCTGCCCTGCAAAAGGCAAAAGGAAGTCTGACACAATATTAGGAGGTATCCCATGACTTCACACAATCCCATGACTTCACACAATTAATTTAAAGTATATAAATGGGTTGAAGTATACAAATAAACTTTCAAAACTTTAATGACCCATATAATCAATCCTATATAAACAGCACACACTGATGTAGCAGTAAAAAGAAGGGAAACAATTGAAAAATGCTCCTGTCATGGAACAGTAAACATGAATATGTTCCTCTTTAGAAGAATGTGACAGAAAAGTGGGGAATCAGTTGCTTCAACCCTCATTCCATTCCTCACTAAAAATTTTGGCTTATGAACAGATTTGCACTTTGTAGTGTTGAAGGAGAGTGGGAATATATTCCTCTCTAAAAGAATGTGTCAGAAAAAATGGGGCACCAGCTGCCTCAATCCTCATTCCACTACTTAACAATAATTTTGGCATTTGAACACATTTGCACTTTTTTGCATTGAAAGAGAGTTGCATAGAGACACTGATAGTGGGAGAGGGAGGAGACAGTGCCAGTGGAACAAAAAAGAAGAGACAGAAGACAGAGATGGTAGGAGAGAGAAAGTGGCAGTGAAAGAGAAAGAGAGATGGGTGAAAAAAGTAGTGGGAACTGAAGACAGCTGAGATATTGATGGTCGGTGAGAGACAATGGCAGTAAAAGAGAAAGAGCGGTGGGTGAAGATAGAAGCAGTGGTAGTGGAAACAAAAGTCTGCAGGGACAGAGGAAGTGCAAAAGAGAGGTGAGTGGAAATTGTACACTGGCTTGTGGCATTTGGACTGCAGTAGCCACCGGAAAGATCACGGGAGGCGCACATCGGCACGGCGTGTCACGGACGGTAGTTGCCGCAAGTAGAGTCCCATCCACCAGAGGGCACACGAGAATTCGGACGTGACCTCTGCCAGCGTAACAACAACAACAACAACTCAGGCAGCACGGGCCGTGCCCAGTCAGTTAACATCGGGCATGCCTAGGACACAGTCCCGGTCTACGCTAAGTGAAGTGCAACGTAAACGTGAACAGTGTTACTACACAATTGGCAACGAGTAGGGTCGTTCTTTCGCGTGTTGCGTCATTGTTCTGGTTTCGCAGCTTCTCCACGGCATGGAGGATTTAGTGCGGGTTTTGGTTGAGCAGCAGATGGAGCTCATGGCCACCCTGAAACAAGTGCTTCTGGCGTTGCTCTCCACGCCGTCTGCTCCAGCGCCGTTCCCTCCTCCCTTTCCCCCGTATGGCGAGACGGCGGAGGATGGAGACGCATATGAAGATCGCCTTTGGCAGCATTTCCAGGCGTTTCATGTTGCCAATGCGGAGGTATGTCGTGCTCTCTTCTTGTCTTGGATATCTCCCTCACTGTATCAAGTTTTGCGGCAGCTAGCGCCGTTGCAGGAACCCTCGTCCTTGTCTTTTGACGCATTGTGTTCATTGCTGTCTTCATATTATCGCCACCGCATGCATGTTGTGGCGGCTAGGGTCGAGTTCTATCAATGCAAGAAACAGCCCCATCAGTCTTACCGGGCGTGGGCCGCTACCCTGCACGGTCTTAGTCGCAAGTCTCATTTTGTCACAGAGCAGTCGCGAGAGTCGTATGCCCACGTTATGGTACGTGACGTCATTGTTCGTTCGGCCCCTGATAGGGAGGTCCGGCAATGGGCCCTGCAGTTAGAAGATCCTTCCCTCGAGGAAGTCCTGTCCAATGCTCAATCGTATGAAGTCTCTCACGCCGCAGGTCAACAGCTGGAATCGTGGTGCAACGTCGCGGCGGTTCAGGCCGACGCGTCCGCGTCCACTGTGTCCGGGGTGGACGATGTGCGAGCGGTACAATCCGGCCGTTACGGCCGCTCCCGCACAGCACATAAACAGAATTCCGGCCGTCGGCCCCCATTGCTGTCCTGTGCGTCGTGCTATATACATCATGGTCGGTCAGAGTGCCCCCAGCGTTGGGCCGTTTTGTCGCAAATGTAATAAAAAAGGTCACATTGCTAAAGTTTGCCGCTCAGCCTCACAAGAATCGAAGGAAGCAGGTACGGAGGACATGGACGTTGACATTCAGGAAGTTTCATCAGGCCAGGCTCCTGACGCATCAGCACACAAACTCTTTATCGAGGTGTCGGTTCTGTCGTGCCGGTTACAACTGCAAGTAGATACGGGCGCAGTAGTTTCGTTGTTGAATGCACAAACTTATTCCAACCTTGGATCGCCCCCATTGGCGCCAGTTTACCGGTGTCTACGCGGTTATGGTAAACAGTTCATTCCCCTACTGGGTCAATTCACTACCGACGTGACTTACAAATCAGTCACTCAGCCTATTACTTTTATTGTTGTCAGTGATGCGAGCTCCGCTAACCTTTTTGGCCCGGATGCCTTTCAAGCTTTCGGTTTTTCTATCGCTGACACCATACAGTTGGTCTCCAAAGACGTTCCCTATCAATCATTGGAATCTTTGATCTCAGACTTTCCCGATATCTTTGAGGAGGGCCTGGGGCGTGTTTCAGATTTTGAAGCTCACTTAACGTTGAAGGCGTCGGCTCGCCCGCGTTTTCTACGCACGAGGCAGATCCCCTTGGCTCTTTGCCCTCAGGTAAAGGAAGAGCTAGACCGGCTGACAGCCCTAGGGGTCATTCTTCCCATTTCTTCTAGTGAGTGGGCTTCGCCCCTCGTTATTGTAAGGAAGCCCTCGGGAAAATTACGTCTTTGTGGCGATTCCAAGGCCACCATTAATTCCCAGTTGGTGGTGGACACCTATCCTTTGCCTCGTGCTGATGAATTGTTCTCCGCCGTGGCGGGAGGCCAATATTTTTCGAAAATTGATCTTTCAGAGGCTTATCATCAGATACCACTTGATGAGGACTCCAAACGGCTTTTGGTCGTCAACACCCCGTTTGGCCTTTACCAATACCAGCGGTTGGCCTTCAGAATATCCAGTGCCCTGGCGATATTCCAGCGTTATCTTGAGCACGTCACGTCGACAATCCCTCATTGTATTAATTACCTGGATGACATAATTGTCACAGGCCCCAGCACAAAGGAACACTTGCACCTCCTTCGCACCCTCTTTCTCAAATTCAGGTCTGTGGGCTTGCGTTGCAACCTGCATAAGTCAAACTTCTTCCAATCGTCCATTGAGTATGTGGGCTACACCATCTCTCGGCATGGCATCCAGCCACTAGGAAGTTTGGTCCAAGGTATCGTCGACCTTCCTCGGCCCACTTCGCTGAAAGAGTTACAAGCTCTTTTAGGTAAGATAGCCTATTACCACCAGTTCATTCCCAGGGCTTCCACCGTAGCCCACCCCCTGTACTGCCTTCTGCGCAAGGGTGTTCCTTTTGATTGGTCGCCTGCATGCGAGCGAGCGTTCACCTCGTTGAAGGGCCTCCTCACGTCAGCGCCTTGTTTGGCTACTTTTGACCCCCATAAGCTGTTGGTCCTGGCTACCGATGCTTCACAGTATGGGGTGGGGGCGGTCCTGGCCCATCGCAATGCAGATGGTTCCGAGCAACCACTGGCGTTTGCGTCTAAAACTCTTAGGCCCGCGCAGGCCCATTACTCCCAGGTGGAAAAAGAGGCTTTGGCCATTGTCTACGCTGTTACCAAGTTTCACCCTTTCTTGTATGGCACGAAGTTTCAGTTAATCATTGACCATAAGCCGTTAATATCGTTATTTGGCCCCGCCTCTCAGATTCCGGATAGGGCGGCCCACAGACTACAGCGCTGGGCCTTGTTCCTCTCTAAGTACCATTATGACATTCATTTTCACCCTACCGGGCAGCATGCAAATGCCGACGCTCTTTCCCGTCTTCCGGTCAGCCCGGATCCTACGTTTGATCGAGAGGAGATTATGTGTTTTCAATTGGATGTGGTGTCCCGCCAAGCGGATGATGGCTTCCCGATCACTAGTTCTTGAGTCGCCAAGGAAACGGCAGCTGACCCGGTTATCCGACAAGTAGTTTGCCTCATTCAGCAGGGGTGGTCATCCCACCCTTCAGGCCGGACCTAGGACCCTCTTCGTAATTATTTTATTCTACAAGACTGCCTCTCGGTCTTGGACGGAGTTCTCCTTCTGGCTACCGATGATACAGCTCCTCGCATGGTTGTTCCTGCAAGTTTACGAAGGAAGGTCCTCACGTTATTACATGCGGGGCACTAGGGTGTTTCCCATACTAAAACCTTGGCTTGCAGACGTGTGTACTGGCCCGGTATTGACAGAGAAATTCTGCACTTGGTGGCCGCCTGTTCCCAGTGTGCCAGCCAACAGGCATCTCCCAGGGCAGCATTCTCTTCATGGCCACCGGCAACCCACGCATGGGAATGTGTTCACATCGATTTTGCGGGCCCGTTTCTCAATAGCTTCTGGCTCATTGTCATTGATGCTTATTCCCAATTCCCATATGTGGTTCGCTGCTCCTCAACCACTTCAGAAGTTGCAATCCAGGCACTAGCAAAAATCTTTTCTGTGGAAGGTCTGCCAATCACCCTGGTCTCAGACAATGGACCACAGTTTATTTCGCAGGCCTTCCAGGATTTTTGTAGGCGCTTTGGTATTCGGCACGTTTGCTGTCCCCCCTTCCATCCACAATCGAATGGGGAAGCCGAGCGCATGGTGCGCACATTTAAGACGCAGATGAAAAAGTATGTGCACGAATTTCCTGCAGAGGAGGCATTGACATTTTTCCTGACGGCATACCGGACCACACCAATGGGAGACCGCAGCCCTGCAGAGCTCCTCCATGGGCGCCAACATAGGACTCTGCTGCACCTCCTCCAGCCTGGTCCTTGCCAGTCTCCGCAAAACGGAGTACCTGGCTTTCCACTGGTTATGTCAGTCTGGGCACGTGGGTTTGGTCGCAGTCCATGTTGGATACCAGCGGTGGTCCTGCGCTGAAATGGCCGCAGGCTCTATACCTTGCAAGCAGGGGACCGAGTGGTACGTCGTCACCAAAATCAGCTACGTCCACGTTTGGGCACCCTCCCTCCGACCTCTCGGACACCGGCTTCCCCATTGCCGGCACCCGTGTTGGTTTCCCAGGGGACGTTACCGCCTCTCCCCGCTGTGACCCCGCCACACTGCAATGGTTCTCAGCCTTGGCAGCCTCCAGTAGCTCCAGCACCGGCATCACCATCGTTCGAGATGCCCCGGTGAGAGCCGGCCTCCCTCGCAGGCCCGGTTTCTCAGGAGGCTGGTTCACCTGTGGTCGTCCCTTCCCCATCGTCCCCGCCACTGGGTCTTGCCCCTCCTGTGGTGGAACAGGATCCGGAGTTCGACAGCTTGTCGCCCATTCTGTCCCGGGCTCTGGTGGTGGGTCGACGGGTGCCTCTTCGTATGGGTCACTTCCAGCCATATTCGAAGGTTCCGGCTCGAGGGTTGGCAGATCCAATCGACTCTGGCCTTCCTATGGGTGTGGAGGTCATAGTTCCTGCCCGACCCTCCACTTTCCGACACAGTGGATCACAGTGGCTTCACCCCCCCAAGGAGGAGGAGTGCAGTAGCCACTGGAAAGATCGCGGGAGGCGCACATCAGCACGGGGCGTCACGGACGGTAGTTGCCGCAAGTAGAGTCCCATCCACCAGAGGGCACACAAGAATTCGGACGTGACCTCTGCCAGCGTAACAACAACAAAAACTCAGGCATCACAGGCCGTGACTAGTCAGTTAACATCGGGCATGCCTAGGACACAGTCCCGCTCTATGTTAAGTGAAGTGCGACGTAAACGTGAACAGTGTTACTACATGGACCACTCTTTGCAGACCAGTGAACTTTAACGTGTAGTTGGGGGGCAGGGAGAGGGGGGGGGGCTTCTGGACCATACTTTTAAACACATGGGTTGTTGTTGTTGTGTTCTTCAGTCCAGAGACTGGTTTGCTGCAGCTCTCCATGCTACTCTATCCTGCGCAAGCTTCTTCATCTCCCAGTACCTACTGCAACCTACATCCGTCTGAATCTGTTTAGTGTATTCATCTGTTGGTCTCCCTCTACCATTTTTACCCTCCACGCTGCCCTCCAATACTAAATTGGTGATCTGTTGATGCCTCAGAATATGTCCTACCAACCGATCCCTTCTTCTAGTCAAGTTGTGCCACAAATTTCTCTTCTCTCCAATTCTATTCCATACCTCCTCATTGGTTATGTGATCTACCCATCTAATCTTCAGCATTCTTCTGTCGCACCACATTTCATAAGCTTCTATTCTCTTCTTGTCTAAACTATTTATCGTCAACGTTTCACTTCCATACATGGCTATACTCCATACAAATACTTTCAGAAACGACTTCCTGACACTTAAATCTATACTCAATGTCAACAAATTTATCTTCTTCAGAAACTTTCCTTGCCATTGCCAGTCTACATTTTATATCCTCTCTACTTCGACCATCATCAGTTATTTTCTCCCCAAATAGCAAAACTCATTTACTACTTTAAGCAGCTCATATCCTAATCTAGTTCCCGCAGCATCACCCAATTTAATTCAACTACATTCCATTATCCTCATTTTGCTTTTGTTGATGTTCATCTTATATCCTCCTTTCAAGACACTATCCATTCTGTTCAGCTGCTGTTCCAGGCCTTTTGCTGTCTCTGACAGAATTACAATGTCATCGGCGAACCTCAAAGTATTTATTTCTTCTCCATGGATTTTAATTCCTACTCCAAATTTTTCTTTTATTTCCTTCACTGCTTGCTCAATATACAGATTGAATGACATCATGGATAGACTACAACCCTGTCTCAATCCCTTCCCAACCACTGCTTCCTTTCATTCCCCTCAACTCTTATAACTGCCATCTGGTTTCTGTACAAATTGTAAACAGCCTTTCGCTCCCTGTATCTTACCCCTGCCACCTTCAGAATTTGAAAGAGAGTATTCCAGTCAACATTGTCAAAAGCTTTCTGTAAATCTACAAGTGCTAGAAACATAGGTTTGCCTTTCCTTAATCTATTTTCTAAGATAAGTCATAAGGTCAGTATTGCCTCACGTGTCCCAACATTTCTACGGAATCCAAACTGATCTTCCCCAAGGTTGGCTTCTACCAGTTTTTCCATTCTTCTGTAAAGAATTCGTGTTAGTATTTCCTTCTGTTCCTTTTCCTACTATTGAGTTCCAGTCACACATGACTATTAAATTTTTGTCTCCCTTCACTGTCTGAATAATTTCTTTTATCTCATAATACATTTCATCAATCTCTTCATCAACTGCTGAGCTAGTTGGCATATAAACTTGTACTACTGTGGTAGGTGTGCGCTTCGAGTCTATCTTGGCCACAATAATGCATTCACTATGCTGTTTGTAGTAGCTTACCCGCATTCCTATTTTACTATTCATTATTAAACCTACTCCTGCATTACCCTTATTTGATTTTGTATTTATAACCCTGTATTCACCTGACCAGAAGTCTTGTTCCTCCTGCCACTGAACTTCACTAATTCCCACTATATCTAACTTTTACCTATCCATTTCATGTTTAAAATTTTGTAACCTACCTGCCTGATTACAGGATCTAACATTCCATGCTCCGATCTGCAGAACATCAGTTTTCTTTCTCCTGATAACATTGTCATCCTGAGTAGTCCCCGCTCGGAGATCCGAATGGGGGACTATTTTACCTTCAGAATATTTTACCCAAGAGGAGACCATCATCATTTAACCATACAGTAAAGCTGCATGCCCTCGGGATAAATTATGGCTGTAGTTTCCCCTCGCTTTCAGCCATTCGCAGTACCAGCACAGAAAGGCGTTTTGGTTAGTGTTACAAGGCCAGATCAGTCAATCATCCAGACTGCTGCCCCTGCAACTACTGAAAAGGCTGCTGCCCCCCTTCAGGAACCACACGTTTGTCTGGCCTCTCAACCTGGCCTCCGTTGTGGTTGCACATACGGTGTGGCTATCTGTAATGCTGAGGCACGCAAGCCTCCCCACTAATGGCAAGGTCCATGGTTCATGGGGAAGGAACACATGGGTACAGCAGAAAAATAAGTTGGACCTGCACAGTTTTTGAGTTGCTGCAGTATGGTGGAGACAGTAAGAAGGAAAGGAGGACAAAAGGAGACAGTATAAGTGAGGGAGGAGAGTGTGGCAGTGGGATGTACTGTAACTCAGTGGGAGAAACAGCAGACAGTGGAAGTGAGACATACATGTACAGGCTGAGGTAGTGAGAGGGAGATGCTGAGCATGAATGTTTATCTATAAAGAGGGCCTGGGTAAAGGGATTTAGAATGCCCTGTGTTGAAAGAGAGTGAATATCCAGAATTAAGTTTGGAAAGTAGGAGATGAGGTACTAGTGGAAGTAAAGCTGTGAGGATGGGTTGTGATTCATACTTTGGTAGTTCAGTCAGCAGAGCACTTTCCTGTGAAGATAAAGGACCTCAGTTCAAGTCTTAGTCTAGTATATACACTCCTGGAAATGGAAAAAAGAACACATTGACACCGGTGTGTCAGACCCACCATACTTGCTCCGGACACTGCGAGAGGGCTGTACAAGCAATGATCACACGCACGGCACAGCGGACACACCAGGAACCGCGGTGTTGGCCGTCGAATGGCGCTAGCTGCGCAGCATTTGTGCACCGCCGCCGTCAGTGTCAGCCAGTTTGCCGTGGCATACGGAGCTCCATCGCAGTCTTTAACACTGGTAGCATGCCGCGACAGCGTGGACGTGAACCGTATGTGCAGTTGACGGACTTTGAGCGAGGGCGTATAGTGGGCATATGGGAGGCCGGGTGGACGTACCGCCGAATTGCTCAACACGTGGGGCGTGAGGTCTCCACGTACATCGATGTTGTCGCCAGTGGTCGGCGGAAGGTGCACGTGCCCGTCGACCTGGGACCGGACCGCAGCGACGCACGGATGCACGCCTAGACCGTAGGATCCTACGCAGTGCCGTAGGGGACCGCACCGCCACTTCCCAGCAAATTAGGGACACTGTTGGTCCTGGGGTATCGGCGAGGACCATTCGCAACCGTCTCCATGAAGCTGGGCTACGGTCCCGCACACCGTTAGGTCGTCTTCTGCTCACGCCCCAACATTGTGCAGCCTGCCTCCAGTGGTGTCACGACAGGCGTGAATGGAGGGACGAGTGGAGACGTGTCGTCTTCAGCGATGAGAGTCGCTTCTGCCTTGGTGCCAATGATGGTCGTATGCATGTTTGGTGCCGTGCAGGTGAGCGCCACAATTAGGACTGCATACAACCGAGGCACACAGGGCCAACACCCGGCATCATGGTGTGGGGAGCGATCTCCTACACTGGCCGTACACCACTGGTGATCGTCGAGGGGACACTGAATAGTGCACGGTACATCCAAACCGTCATCGAACCCATCGTTCTACCATTCCTAGACCGGCAAGGGAACTTGCTGCTCCAACAGGACAATGCACGTCCGCATGTAACCCGTGCCACCCAACGTGCTCTAGAAGGTGTAAGTCAACTACCCTGGCCAGCAAGACCTCCGGATCTGTCCCCCATTGAGCATGTTTGGGACTGGATGAAGCGTCGTCTCACGCGGTCTGCACGTCCAGCACGAACGCTGGTCCAACTGAGGCGCCAGGTGGAAATGGCATGGCAAGCCGTTCCACAGGACTACATCCAGCATCTCTACGATCGTCTCCATGGGAGAATAGCAGCCTGCATTGCTGCGAAAGGTGGATATACACTGTACTACTGCCGACATTGTGCATGCTCTGTTGCCTGTGTCTATGTGCCTGTGGTTCTGTCAGTGTGATCATGTGATATATCTGACCCCAGGAATGTGTCAATAAAGTTTCCCCTTCCTGGGACAATGAATTCACGGTGTTCTTATTTCAATTTCCAGGAGTGTAGTTTTAAGGTGCCAGGAAGTTTCAGTGTGAATATATTTGCATGCCAAAATTTTTGGTGAGGAAAGCAGAAGCTGGTTCCCAACATTTTTGTGACATTTTTTAAAGAATGTGACAGGAGCATTTTTGTGCTAGTAAATATCTTGATATACAATCTCTTCAAAATATGGAGTGCATCCAGTTGTGAAGTGAAGAAATACATGCCATAGCAAAGAAAAGTATTCCTTTGAAACTGTTTAACACAAAAAAATTTATCCTTACTGTCAAATAGTATGATAATGTCTGAGAAGTCCTGAAGGTTGGGCTCAGCCACCTGATTAGAAATTTTTTCTGCGAAGTAGTTGTCACTATTTCTTCACACCTATGTACTTACTTGACAGTATAATGTAACTGGATAGGTTAAAAAATCTAGTCACCAAGGGGCAGCAGGAGAACACACATATAAAATAAAGGTTTTACTAATGTAAGCTTTTATCTATCCCATTGTCAAAAATTGATTATTTTTGTTGTTATGTAATTACTTGATACTTATCTATGGTAAACAATTATCTATGTAATGGAAGGATGGAAATTTCATTCAGTATGTACATTATTTCCACCATAATAACATACATTTGCAGATGAGGAAAAGACCATCTGAAGTACACTAAAGCACCAAAGAAACTGGTATAGCCATGTATATTCAAATGCATAGATCTGTAAACAGGCAGAATACGGCACTGCAGTCGGCAATGACTATATAAGACAACAAGTGTCTGGCGTAGTTGATAGATTGGTTACTGCTGCTCTAATGGCAGGTTATCAAGATTTAAGCGAGTTTAAATGTGATATTATGGTCACCATATGAGTAATTGGACACAGCATCTCTGACATAGCGATGAAGTGGGGATTTTCCCGTATGACCATTTCACGAGTGTACCATGAATATCAGTAATCTAGTAAAACATCAGATCCAGGACATTCCTGCTGCCGGAAAAAGATCCTGCAAGAACAGGACCAATGATGACTGAAGAGAATCATTCAATGTGGCCGAAGTACAAACCCTTCCACAAATTGCTGCAGATTTTGATGCTGGACCATCAACAAGTGTCAGTGTTCAAACCATTCAATGAAACATCATCAATATGGGCTTTCGGAGTTGAAGGCCCACACTTGATGACTGCAGGACACTAAGCTTGACACCTCACCTTGGCCTGTCAACATCAACATTGGACTGTTGATGACTGGAAATATGTTGCCTGATCGGATGAGTCTCGTTTCAAATTGTATTGAGCGGAGGGACATGCACAGGTATGGAGAAAACCTCATGAATCCATGGACCCTGGATATCAGCAGGGGACTGTTCAGCTGGTGGATGCTCTGTAATCGTCTGGGGTGGGTGCAGTTGGAGTACTATGGGACCCCTGGTATGTCTAGATACGAGTCTGGCAGGTGACATGCACATAAGCATCCTGTCTGATCACTTGCACCATTCATGTCCATTGTGCATTCTGACTGACTTGGACAATTCCAGCAGGACAATGCGACACCCCACACATCCATAATTGCTACAGAGTGGCTCCAGGAACAGTCTTCTGAGTTTAAACACTTCTGATATCCACCAAACTCCCCAGACATGAACATTATTGAGCACATCTGGGGCGGATTGCAATGTGCTGTTCAGAAGAGATCTCCAACCCCTCATACTCATGGATTTATGGACATCCCTGCAGGGTTCATGCTGTCAGTTCCCTCCAACAGTACTTCAGGCATTAGTCGAGTCCATGCCACATCATGTTGCAGCACTTCTGCGTACTCGTGGGAGCCCTACATGATATTAGGCAGGTGTACTAGTTTCTTTGGCTCTTCAGTGTAGTTCACAACAATTGTGCACATGGGATTACTAAATCATTTCTGTGGATCTTAATATTCCTAGTTAGTATTTGCCTGTGAATTGGAGCAAAACATTTTTGTAACATAAAAGGATAATTGAAATTCCTCGATGGTAACAAGAATCATCACTGACGGAAGGCAGCCACTCACCTGTAGGTGAATGGTGGGTTGATAGGTGGTAGATAAGGCAGTACCAGGTGTACCAGTATGAAATGAGCGTTAAGATACAAATGTGTCGATAGGGAACATTTGTTGTGAACGAGCCTTAATTTTTTTTTCTATTTTTTTTAATTTTTTTTTATTTTATTTTTTTTTTTTATTTTATTTTATTTTATTTTTTTTTGGTTCGTGTGACATCTGTCAAAGACATTTAGTATACATCAAGTCATGGAACAAACATCATCATATGTTTTCATCATGTTAACAATGTCAAATTTTGTACCAGAAAGTGATGATTTGCAAAACCAGATTGATTCAGCAAGAAGACAATGCTCTGTGTTTGGTGGGATCAGAAAGGTGTGGTGTATCATGAGCTTCTAAAACCCAGTGAAACTGTGAATACTAATTGCTACAGACAACAAATGATCAATTTGAACTATGCATTGATCAAAAAAAGACCAGAATGGGCCAGAAGACATGGCAAAGTATTTTTTTTACATGACAATGCACCTGCACACAAAGCAAAACTGGTTCAGGATACAATCAAAACACTTGTCTGGGTGCTGCTAC
Source organism: Schistocerca piceifrons (assembly GCF_021461385.2). Lineage (NCBI taxonomy): Eukaryota > Metazoa > Arthropoda > Insecta > Orthoptera > Acrididae > Schistocerca > Schistocerca piceifrons. The sequence continues at coordinate 456,936,488 of NC_060145.1, forward strand.
CCCACCCGCCGTATTCACCAGACTTGGCCCCTTCCGACTACTATTTGTTTTCATCAATGGGACACGCATTGACTGAGGTACACTTCGATTCCTACAAAGAAGTCGAAAATTGGGTGTCTGATTGGTTTGCTTCAAAAGACGAACATTTCTATTGGCATGGTGTCCACAAATTGCCAGAAAGGTGGTCAAAATGTATAGAAACAATGGTCAGTACTTTGAATAAAATGTCTTTACTTTTCAATTCAAAATAATGTTTCATTTTCACAATAACAACAAAAATGCTCATTTCATACCGGTACACCTGGTATACAGATATGGTAATTTGTAAATAATAGATTTCAGCTATCAGTCATCCTTTGGAATTTTTATTGGCAGATTTAGATTTCAGCTAGAAACTAGTCATTCTCAATGCACTATCATTTTTGATCAATGCATGTTGGTTGGGCTTCATCCACAGTTCATTGAATTGAGTATTCAATGAACTGTGGATAAAGCCTGATCAACAGGTAATACACTCCTGGAAATTGAAATAAGAACACCGTGAATTCATTGTCCCAGGAAGGGGAAACTTTATTGACACATTCCTGGGGTCAGATACATCACATGATCACACTGACAGAACCACAGGCACATAGACACAGGCAACAGAGCATGCACAATGTCGGCACTAGTACAGTGTATATCCACCTTTCGCAGCAATGCAGGCTGCTATTCTCCCATGGAGACAATCGTAGAGATGCTGGATGTAGTCCTGTGGAACAGCTTGCCATGCCATTTCCACCTGGCGCCTCAGTTGGACCAGCGTTCGTGCTGGACGTGCAGACTGCGTGAGACGACGCTTCATCCAGTCCCAAACATGCTCAATGGGGGACAGATCCGGAGATCTTGCTGGCCAGGGTAGTTGACTTACACCTTCTAGAGCACGTTGGGTGACACGGGATACATGCGGACGTGCATTGTCCTGTTGGAACAGCAAGTTCCCTTGCCGGTCTAGGAATGGTAGAATGATGGGTTCGATGACGGTTTGGATGTACCGTGCACTATTCAGTGTCCCCTCGATGATCACCAGTGGTGTACGGCCAGTGTAGGAGATCGCTCCCCACACCATGATGCCGGGTGTTGACCCTGTGTGCCTCGGTTGTATGCAGTTCTGATTGTGGCGCTCACCTGCACGGCGCCAAACACGCATACGACCATCATTGGCACCAAGGCAGAAGCGACTCTCATCGCTGAAGACGACACGTCTCCACTCGTCCCTCCATTCACGCCTGTCGTGACACCACTGGAGGCGGGCTGCACGATGTTGGGGCGTGAGCGGAAGACGGCCTAACGGTGTGCGGGACCGTAGCCCAGCTTCATGGAGACGGTTGCGAATGGTCCTCGCCGATACCCCAGGAGCAACAGTGTCCCTAATTTGCTGGGAAGTGGCGGTGCGGTCCCCTACGGCACTGCGTAGGATCCTACGGTCTTGGCGTGCATCCGTGCGTCGCTGCGGTCCGGTCCCAGGTCGACGGGCACGTGCACCATCTGCCGACCACTGGCGACAACATCGATGTACGTGGAGACCTCACGCCCCACGTGTTGAGCAATTCGGCGGTACGTCCACCCGGCCTCCCGCATGCCCACTATACGCACTCGCTCAAAGTCCGTCAACTGCACATACGGTTCACGTCCACGCTGTCGCGGCATGCTACCAGTGTTAAAGACTGCGATGGAGCTCCGTATGCCACGGCAAACTGGCTGACACTGACGGCAGCGCTGCACAAATGCTGCGCAGCTAGCGCCATTCGACGGCCAACACCGCGGTTCCTGGTGTGTCCGCTGTGCCGTGCGTGTGATCATTGCTTGTACAGCCCTCTCGCAGTGTCCGGAGCAAGTATGGTGGGTCTGACACACCGGTGTCAATGTGTTCTTTTTTCCATTTCCAGGAGTGTACATGCATTGATCGAAAATGATAGTGCATTGAGAATGGCTAGTTTCTAGCTGAAATCTAGATCTCCCAATAAAAATTCCAAAGGATGACTGATAACTGAAATCTATTATTTACAAATAAAAATAACAATTGCTGCGTGCAACAGCCTCTGAATGGAGGGTAACCAGATAAGGTAATTACCTTAACTTTTGGGATTTCACATCTTACAAAGCGCAAACTCCCCCTCAGATGTGTGCGCACATGCACACGCACACACATACGCACATGAGTGTGCATTCGCATGTGCGCACGCACACACACACACACACACACACACACACACACACACACACACACACACACATGCCGGCCGGTGTGGCCGTGCGGTTCTTGGCGCTATAGTCTGGAACCGCGTGACCGCTATGGTCGCAGGTTCGAATCCTGCCTCGGGCATGGATGTGTGTGATGTCCTTAGGTTAGTTAGGTTTAAGTAGTTCTAGGGGACTGATGACCACAGATGTTAAGTCCCATAGTGCTCAGAGCCATTTGAACACACACACACACACACACACACACACACACACACGCACACACACACAGACAGAAAAAGGGAATTATTATGAAAGAGAAAAAGGCAAGATGTGGCAGAAGGTGCATTAATTCTGACAACATTAAGAAAAAAAGAAAGAGGGAGGAGCAGTGGCAAAGTGGAGAACAGTATCACGCCTGGAGAGGAAAGGGTAAATTCAAGGAAAAGAAAATGGGAAAAGAATAGGGACTACTGGATGTTTCCACCAGGAAACTGAGGGAATGGTAGATATACTGGGGAAACATTTCCCATGTTTACCATGTACAGAAACTTATGCAGGAGGGGTTAGAGTGGGATTTAAATGTCATAAGCATTAATATTGAAGCAGCTGTAGTTTGCACCCTATTCAGCAATTAGGCACTCATGTTTAATGCAGCAATAGGGTTGTCAAGTTTATGATCAGCAACAGTTTGGCTGTACCTGACACAACTTGATGATACAGTACAGGACTCAAACCATATCACTGTAGCTGTGCTTGTGTACTGTATGCATAGTGTAGCTTGGTATTACCTGCAGTGGGTGCTGAGCATAAAGGAATAGGGAATCCTTTGCAGTTGCTCACAGAAACCTACACACGGAGTGTCACGTTAAACTGTATATGTGTATTTGTTTATATTTTATTGTTAGTCTCTTAGCTCAGAGGAAGAACATTGTCTGGAAGTTCAGTGACAGTTTCTGTCTTGTTTGTGTGCTTGTGAATTGTTCATTGCCTCAACTACATGCTGAATGTTTACCTTTACTCTTTCCATTATTCCACAAAGGACTTTCCTGAAACCAATTCCCACAAACTATTTGTATTTATTTTGGTGATATATTGTACACATGTATAAATAACATGATACCAAACATTCTAGGATCTCAGTACTGTAACAGTTTTGGTTTTAGTTTTGCTTCTACTTGAATGTCTTAGTCTAGGAAATACAGTCATTTCATATATTGTTAGTATAGTGCAAGGCATTGTTATTATGAATAGTATTCCTTTTTAATGTGCAAGCAAATGTGCATGTGTTTGTCTACATTATGTTATCCGCATAAACATGAAAATTTTGATGTTGAGGTAATCTGTGAACAATAAATGTCTATATTTCTTACTATCATTTGTTTAATTGCTTTTCATGAATCTAGCATAAAAATTGTAATCCATGGCTGCCCACCATTCAGGTCCTGCATAATTATACCATACAAGCCTATGTTGTACTTAACCCTCTCTTTGTGAAAGATAATTTTACTCTATGAAAATAATATCCTGTATCCCATCTCTAAGATCAAGATCATGCTCTCTGGCAGCACTGTCTGAGGAAACTATTTAAGTACTAATGTCTTCCTCCCACCTGAAAGACAATGACTCTATCAGTCCCATTTAACCCCTTTTCCCACCTCTCTCTGTAGCCCTCATAAATCATGAGCCCTGCCTTGCTGATCTACTCCACCTCTCCTGTCTGCCAACACTTCCTCCTAGTTCTTTGAAAGATGACCCTCAAACGCTCTTCTCATATTGCCAGTACTGTAATCTACCTTTCCTTTAAAGCCTTCACCTCTACAGTTCTTTGAAAACGCCTTGCCTTCTTCCTCAAACCCAAGTTTAAGTATGTTGGACTTGTAAGTGGCTTTCATTCAACGTCATATTCCCTTTAGTACAAGCATTTCTTTGTTTTTGTCTTTACTAATCACTATCAACCTAAAGCACATGGAAGGACAATGGTTCAGTCCCGCGTCTGGCCATCCTGATTTAGGTTTTCCATGATTTCCCTAAATCGCTCCAGACAAATGCCCGGATGGTTCCTTTGAAAGGGCATGGCCGACTTCCTTCCCCATCCTTCCCTAATCCTATGAGACCAATAACCTCGCTGTTTGGTCTCTTCCCCCAAACAACCAACCAGCCTAAAGCACATGTTTAACTTTGTTTTAACTAGTTCCAGCTTCCCTGCAGTTATGAGCCCCCCAATCTTACTTTTCCAGTCCATCCAGCCCCTGGTAACTTTGAAGGAATTCTGAATTCCATTCATCCAGCTTTCATCTTCAAGCCACTCATTAGTGAATCCAATTTCAGAGCTATGGAATGAATAGCTTTAACGACCTAAAATGCAATCCTGACCTTCTCACACTTCTCACTGAGAAGGTCACTGCCTCTGTGGTTATGAACCATAGTGACCGCATAGCTAAAAGTCTGAGCCAGTTTCCAATACTTTTACTTGACACAGTGATTGCATCCCACGAATCCTAGATGACTTTCAACAGCATCTCAAAACATTATGACTATTACAAATCTTGTCACCTGCATCAGTAACATCATCAAACTGCCAACCACTCCACACTCACCCTGTGCTCCACAAATCCAACTTCACTCCTCATCCAATTATGATCAGTTACACAGCTCTGATTGAAATGTCCTCTGCTCAAGATGATGAGCACCTCAACCCCATTGTCTGTAGTCTCCATTCCTGCATCAGAGAGACTAATCATTTCCTCCACCACCTACCGACCAGAGTGCTCAATTTTCACTGTCGACTGACATCCCCCGTGGCCCTGCTGACATGGACACTATGTTTAAAGTGTGATCCTGACACCAAATGCAGAACTAATCAGTGAACCACACTCTGACCCATAATTATCAAACCTTTGGAAGTCAAATCTACAAACAAACAAGCAGGCTGCAACATTTACTTTGATGGTGCAGTCTTGAGGAGGATACAGGAAGAAGATAGCCACCAGTGGAGCAGACAAGAGGAGATACTGGAGATCTTAGAAGAAGAACAGAGAGAAGAAGAAAAAGGATTAAGTTAGTCTGGGAGGAGAAGAAGAAAATGCAATCCATGAAGGGGCTACTTGTGGTTGTAAAGGGACACCCTCCATTAACATTACTTTTTTTCAACAGAAGGTACCAAAAATACTTTCTACCTTTTAAACAGGTTAATAACATCTCACCCGTTTTTCTAAAATAATTTCATATGCTTTTGTACACAATGTGGTACATTTCATTCTAAAATGTATAAAAACAAATTAATTTATTTTTGTTGTTATAATCAATATGTACTAGCTCTGTATATACAGTTAAAATTACTCTTCTTTCAGAAACATTTGAAATTGCAAAATATCTGGCACACTTAAAAATTCCTATTATTAATTACACAATATGATGGTAATTATTAAATTTATTTCTGGATTCATTTATAAAATAATGACATAAACTCGTGTGAAGAAAATTTGTAAACACTTTGGAATATTGTTAGTACCACAGCATGGATTAGTAGTAGTAGTGGGCATGCCTCTGACATGATCAAACATGTTTTTAATTTTGGCAATAGCAATTTAATTTTTGATTTAAAGGTGGAGAATGTAAAGATGATGTGATATTGAAAAACGTGAAAAAATAAAAATCAAGATAAAAACAGGCACCTCTTAAGTAGTTATGTCATTTGGAACCTACAGTGCCAAAAATTTTAGCCTCAAGAATCAACCCCTAGATGTGAAGAAATGGAGCCAACTATGAGAAAAGAAAGTAAGTAAAAATGTTATTTGTAAATCTTACTCCTCTCAAAGCTTATTAAATGAATTTATTTTAAAGAATGACAATCAAAAACTGATGTGAGGGAAAGTAAGATTACAATTTGTGGCATCATCCGGTGTCAGCTGACTGATATTGAAGTTTTGTCTGTTGCAGAAGAAGAAGGGACAGTGATTTGTGTCTTTTGCAGTTCATATATAAATGGATTTCAGATCACTTGAAGAAAGAAGACCAAGAGCTGACACAAAGTCATACCAACAGTGACGAGATATTACCAACAATGACGGACTGGATCAATTGAAAGAGGACTTTACAACTATGATGAGGGACATCAAAAAGGAAATATAAATACAAACTATTTGTGAAATTAATTTTTTTGTGGACTTGCGTGATTGTTAACATAATGAATATAAATGAGGGTAGTAGTGATGTAGAAGTGAAAGCTGTTGGACACAGTCAGGACATGTTTGAGCCGAGTGAAACTGCAGTCAGCAAAGAAACAGTAAAAACTGGTATTTTACAATTAATTTTGGCAAAAGTAGAGGAAGTGAAGATGGATAACAATAGAAAATTTAGTGCAGTTAATGAATAGTTAACTGAAAAATTTACTTCTCTACAAGGACAATTAAATGACCTGAAAACTGAAAACAATAGTAAAATGGACAAGGTACCACACCAAATAGACCAACTTAATAATCAGGCTTCAGAACTAAACAATGGGTTGTCTGAGGGGTTACAAAATTTGAACAAAAAAGTTGATGTCTTAGAAAGTAAATTTATTGTTTTGGAAAATGAGTTTATTGCCAAATCTTCAAGACAGACGAAGAATGTTAATGACGTCAGAGTTGAGTAGAAGGCCATACCAGAAAAAATGGAACAGAACTTTAGTAGTTTAGATCAAAAATTTTAAATGCTGAAAATAATATGCAAACTAATGTAAATGTTTTAGATCAAAAAATTTCAGCTGTTTGGGAAAATTGCATTAACAAAAATCTATATTCAAACAATGGTATTGCATGGTCCAACATTTGTATCAATAGTTTTCCATCAGACAATTTACATCCAGTGGTTTTTCTGCGCCACTGTAGTGATAGTTTTGTGTCAGGTATGAGTGACAATCAAAAAATTAAATTTGTGAAAAGATGTCTTGAAAGTGAAGCTCTGTCTTGGGTATATTTGAATTTAAGTCAGTGGGAAACATATTAACGTTCTAAAAAAAAGTTTTTTTTTTAAATAAATTTTGGTTGGAAGCTAAACAGGAGAGAAATAAAAGTGAATTTCTGAATGGTCCTAATTATAGGAATCGGGACAGCACTCTGAAAGAGTTTTGTAAGAATCAACTTAAGAAATTAAAACACCTTGACAAACTATCTGATGAAATGATATTGATTGATGCACTTAAAAGGAGATGACCAGAACGGTTGCAGTGGTATTTAGTATATGGACCTTACAATTGCCTTGAGCAGTTTTTATGATATGTTGACAGGCTGGATAGGAAGTAAAAAGAAGGATGTACAATACCAATCAAAATGATAGAGATCCCAATGGTTATAAGTAGAGAAACAGCTGTTTGGGGAAATTGTATTAACAAAAATCTATATTCAAACAATGGTATTGCATGGTCCGACATTCCTATCAACAGTTTTCCACCAGACAATTTACATCCAGTGGTTTTTCTGCGCCACTGTAGAGATAGTTTTGTGTCAGGTATGAGTGACAATCAAAAAATCAAAACATTAATAGAGACAGAAATGAACACCAGCATAACAGGAATAAAGGGGAGAAACATGGGCAGTTCAATATAAAAAAAACCATCATAGAGGTAACTACTTGCGAAATGGTAGCCCGCCTCAATGAAGGTCCACAGTTTCGTGGTGAGGAAGCACAATAACCATAGGACCCCCAATTTACCCTTGCAGTTAGACAATAATAACAGTGATTCTTGAGTTTCTCCCGGCGTATTTGATAATCAAAATATCCACGGGTATGCTGCCGGTCTATAGTGTCCAACGGGCACAATATTTCGGCGATCATACATGTCGCCATCATCAGGTGAACTGACGGACTGAGCCCCTGTGAACGTACCAATACATCCCATGACCTAAGGTGCCGTCAGCCCTTCTCTTGACCAAGACGTCAAGGAAAGGTAATTTACCCTCCGTTTCAGTCTCCATAGTGAATTTGATGTTGGGGTGTATGGAGTTTAGATGTGTAAGGAAGTCACGGAGTTTATCCATACCATGTGGCCAGATGACGAACGTGTCGTCCACGTAACGGTTTGAGGAAGGCCGGCGTGTACCAGATTCCGTGTCAATGTGGCAAGTCGTATATTGGTCAGACGATGCGTACCATTGAGGATCGATGCCGTGAACACCAGAGGCACACTCGACTGATGTATCTGAGCAAGTCGGTGGTCGCTGAACATTGTTTGTCGGAAAATCACGCCATGGAGTATGACCGCACGAGGATTCTGGTACAGACGTCAAGATACTGGGACAGCGTTGTTAGAGAGGCCATCGAAATTTGCACCAATGACGACCTCATAAACCGTGACTGTGGCTATAATCTTAGCAAGGTTTGGGAACCAGCGATCGGGTTAATCAAGAGTAAATCGAGCAAACGTATAGTTGTGACGACCACGGCGGACAGAGCCATCACACCGACGTCATCTCAGATGCCATCGCAATCTGTTCCACCGCGCGACCGTGGCGCGGGGCGCGGACGGCGGAGGGAACGCGCCGCGGGCGGAGGGTATTTAAATCGGCCGCCGCCGCGACCGAACCCAGTTCCCTCTGAGCAGCCATAGCGTACGAATCTCTGTGCCGGCACGTTCACAGGAGCTCAGTCCGTCAGTTCACCTGATGATGGCGACATGTATGATCGCCGAAATATTGTGCCCGTTGGACACTATAGACCGGCAGCATACCCGTGGATATTTTGATTAATAATAACAGTGTTAATAAAGTGGCACAGGTATCTGAAATTGAACAGCATGAATATCAAATTTCTCATTTATGTTTTATCGAAAGTTTTGGGATACTATGTTTAATTATGGTGATGTAGGAACTAATCACAAACCAGAATGTGAAAGTAATGAGACTTTTGATGTAGTATGTACTAATGATTTCTTCTCTTGGTCAGAAAAAAAATGCTATTGATGTATGTAAATCAGGTGATGACTATAAGGGATCTGAATTAGGTGGTATTTTTTTATGTAGATGTGAATGAGAGCTGTGAAATAATGGAGACTGGTAAGTCTGAGACTAGTAACTTATTGCGAATGAATGTAGGTGAGGTAAGTGACTTTGATGAAGATGAGACTTGTGTTGCTAATGATGTCATTGATGAAGTAATTTTGGAAGAATATGATGAGAATAGTAATGATGATGATGATGATGAGCATCAAGTATTTGTGAAGTGTAAGAATAATGAAGTTTCAGAGTTATTTGTGAATGATGTTGACAACACAGATAAGGAGAGTGATTTATGTGATGGTGTAAGTGATAGTTAAAGTATACCAGTCCAGTCAAAGCAGTTTTTGATTAATGTCATGCAGAATAATGATGCAGACTGCAAAGGTGAGTTATCTGTAAGCCTAGAGAATAAAGGTGAACATTTTTTGAAGTCTGTTTGAGACTAGATTCATGATAACATAGATAAATATGCATTCTGGAATAAGTTAGGTGTGGTTAGTCAAAATTTGTATCCAGATTGGTGGAATAAAGTGAAGGAAGGTCTAAGTAGGAAGAGTAACTTTGACAGTAATATATTTTGTGTTCCTTCTGTAATAAGTGATGTTAGTTGTGCTAGGGCTTCCATTCATTGTGTTCAATCTGTACCTGACAGCTTGAGTAACCAAAGTAATGCTGTGATACCAGTAAAGTTGATAAAAATCCCTAAAAGTAGTGTGAATGTAGCATTTGATGAAATTGAAAGTGATATTTTACATCAACTGTCTAATAACAGAAATGTTGATCCAGATCTTGGGTGTCCTTATATTAAGATTTTGATTGAACAATGGGAAAGTAACCGATTGACAGAGGTAGCCTGATTTGTGGTGTATCAGAAAAATTTAGAGACAATATCCAGTATAGTAAGAATTGTGTGGAAATGTCCATTGTAGGTGTAAAGATAAGAGGAGCTACTGGTAATCAAAACAAGTATGTAAAATGTCAAGTACTGTTAACATTTAGTATAGAGGACAAGACAGTTGAACATGGATGCATAATGCCACCCAGTCTAGAAGAAAATATACACTATGTACGTAGATTCATAAGAGTATATAATTGTGTTTTGATTGTCATGAATTTAGTATGTAAGGTGATGTGATTTCTAGAGTTCTGCGTTATCTATTGACTCAAGTTAAATGTATTTGCAGATTCATAAGACCATACAATTGTGTTTTGTGTATCAGGAATGCAGTATGTAAGATGATGTGATTTCTTAAGTTTTGTGTTATCTATTGACTGGGTTAAAATCTATGATACACTATATAATTATGTTTTGTAATAGATTTGTGCTTATAATTTGATACATACATGCCATGAGACTAAATGAGTAGATCCTTTTACCATTTTCAATGGGACAATAGGAATAGTATCTTAGTATATCTGCATATATCACCTTATTAGGTTTTTTTCATTGCATTTCACTCAGTTCATTAAAGTTTCATATGTGAACACTTTTTAATCTCAACTGACATAAATCATACATAACTGCTTTCATAATATAACAGGGAGAGCATATGCCGTGTGATGTGAAGAAGGTATTGAACAGCATATTTAGTACACAAAACAAGGTTTCAACATTTGATGTGAATGCTAGACAGGAAGTTACCCATCCGTTGGAGTGTGTGATCAGAACTCTAAGGAAGAAACTGAAAAATGTGGGAAGATCCACTCCCACACTGTTGTAGGGCTGTACCCTGCTGGACCAGTCAACTTACAAGAGATCATAGGTGCTGGTTAACGTACTCAAGCATCTGTTAACTACATCAGTGCTATGACTGAAATCTCAAAATTGTTAGTCAAGACTGCCAAAGACAGTGTTATTTCACATAAATGTATGTCTTTTCAAGTAGGGGGATTGACATCTCAATAGATTATGTAACTTGAAAATAGTATGTATTTTTTTTATCAACTGTAAATGAATGTTCTAGGTCTATATGTATGTAGGTTAGTTTGTATGGGCACATAGCAAATAGTGCAGAAGACATTTAGTAGTGCAGACAATATAACAAGATGTAAACATGTCTGCTTTCATACACTGATTTTGGTCCTCAGGCTACTGGATTATGTCATCATTCAAAGGTAATTATGACTCTGTTTACTTGTATTTCTCCTGAGAACTGCAATATTGTATCTGATTAGAACTTGGGTTGTGGGCGAACTCATGCTTAACTCTGTTTTGGGTACCCTTGGTCATTATGACTCTGTGTGTGTGTGTGTGTGTGTGTGTGTGTGTGTGTGTGTGTGTGTGTGTGTTCAAGGAGAGTGTACAACTATTGATTGAGGCTATATGCTTCTTATAATTACTCTTTACATATGATTGAACTTATTGATATGATTATGAACTTTATTCATTTTGTTGTGTCCAAACATTTTTTGCTGGTTTGCACCAGGTGTCATTTGGATCAAGGGGCTGGTCCGCACATTGTAAGCTTAGACCCTAATATTTTTTCATTGTTTTGTCCTTTCCTGAGTCAACATCTCCTTAAATATTCTGGTTTATGTGGCTAACTGACTTTGTGCTATATTCCTACTCATAATTGAGTATATTCTTCTGGTCTGTACCCATCGTTGTGAGTTTTTCGAGCTGCCTCACTTGTTGTACACTTAGGCTCTGAATTTTTTTCTCTTCGCTATTGAAGATTTTGAAGGTGTGATTCTATAGATGTAAACTTGCAATTTGTAATTCTAGTAATATACCTTGTCTCTGTATTTATTTCTACAGTTTAGTGTTGCAATGTTGTTGTAAGATTACATGGTCATACAGAGGGTGTAACAGAAGAAGAAGAAGAAGAAGAAAATGGTATTGACCTATGACAGTGACTTAGTGGGGCCCACAGAGGAATCAATGGATCAGATTAATTGATGGCATCCTCATGACCTGGATCAATGGCAAGGATAGCCTTTACCCTCTCTCCTCCAGAACCTCAACACCTACTTTACATTAGTTGCTCCTTCTCAATAAAACAAGCTAACTTTCTCTCTGATGACTGCATAAGAACTTCCATCCACATAAAACATACCAGTTATCAATAACACTTCCATTTTGATAATCACTTATTTTATATGAAAAGCTCCCCCTCCTTGGCACTTGTGAGCACCATGTCTGCTGTGAGAAACTGGAATTTGGCAAATATGCTGGTAACTTTGTTAGACAATCTGCAGATAGACAATATATTGACCCAGTAGTTTTCAAGAAACTATTTCCCACACCATTTCTAAGAAACAAATGCAATTTTTTTGCAATTTTAACTGTGATAAATTGATTCTGCAGAGTTCAACAACTGGGGAACAATCAAGAATGGGGTGCTGCAAGGTTCGGTCTTGGGTCCTTTGCTGTTCTTAATATATATTAATGTCTTGCCATTCTATATTCATGAAGATGCAAAGCTGGTACTTTTTGCTGATGATACAAGTATAGCTATCACACCCGACAGACAAGAATTAACTGGTGAAATTGTAAACGATGTTTTTCAGAAAATCATTAAGTGGTTCTCGGCAAATGGGCTCTCATTAAACTTTGACAAAACACAGTATATACAGTTCCACACAGTAAATGGAATGACCCCATTAATAAATGTAGACTTCAATCAGAAATCGGTAGCTAAGGTAGAATATTCAAAATTTCTAGGTGTATGCATTGATGAAGGGTTGAACTGGAAAAAAGCACACTGAGGATCTGCTGAAAAGTTTGAGTTCAGCTACTTATGCTATTAGGGTCATTGCAAATTTTGGCAGTATACATCTGAATAAATTAGCTTACCACAGCTATTTTCATTCTCTGCTTTCGTATGGGATCATATTCTGGGGTAACTCATCATTGAGTAAAAGAGTGTTCATTGCAAAAAAGTGTGTAATCAGAATAATTGCTGGAGCTCATTCAAGATCATCCTGCAGACACTTATTCAAAGAGCTAGAAATCTTCACTGTAGCCTCACAATATATATATTCTCTTATGAAATTTGTTATTAACAAACCGAACGAATTCAAAAGTAATAGCAGTGTACATGGCTACAACACTAGGAGAAAGGATGATCTTCACTACTCAATGTTAAATCTAACTTTGGCTCAGAAGGGGGTAAATTATGCTGCCACAAAAGTCTTTGGTCACTTACCTAATAGCATCAGAAGTCTGACAGATAGCCATATAGCATTTAAAAGGAAATTAAAGGAATTTCTTAATGGCAACTCCTTCTACTCATTAGATGAATTTTTGGATATAGTAAGTGGGTAATTTCCCAAACTAAAAAAAAAAAAATTGAGTGTCATGTAATATTTTGTCTAATGTAATATCTTGTATAGACACCTTTTATTAACCTGACACGTTCTACATCATTACGAAGTGTTGTATTCATGATCTATGGAACAAGATGGAACAAGTACTAATCTAATCTAATCTTCATCTTCGACATGCTAGTGTAGAAGATGTCATCTAAGTAAAAAATCATTGCAATTTATATGTTCATTTACATATAAAGAGTGAACATTAATAAAATGAACAATCTGCAAGAACGGATTCCTGACTGGAAATGGAAGACGAAAGGTCTTATGAATATGTGTCCAGAAATTCATCATTGCCACAGTAGGTGGTGCTGATGATTGAAAGTTCCTCTAACCACATGCCATGTGTTCTTCGTGTGACTGACACAGTGTTCAGCCAAACAGATGGAAATGGTTGAGGGAAAGCACAGCTATACTAAAAAAAGTATGCTCACAGACACCAATTACATCACACAACATTTCAAGCACTTTTTTGGTGTTTGCATGGTCATGGGTGCTTTCAGACAGACACGTTTGCAGGGAGGTGGCAGCCTATGTGCACACCTGATCTGGAGGATCAGGTTCTGCCTCTCAACCATTTCCCACCTACTTGGCCATACACAAACACCATCTCAGCACTTTTCCCAGTGTGAAAACTGAACCATTCTGCTACTTACAGTATGCTGCACAATCACACAGCCTACAACACACAAGGAACACAAGCACACGGTCAGAGGAACCTTCATTTGTCAGCGCCATCTACCATGGCAACGATGCAGTTCCAGACACATGTTCACAGGACCTTTTCACTCCATTTCCAGTCACGAATATGTTCCTGCAATTTATCAGTTTTATTAATGTTCACCCTGTATAAGCTGACTTTCAAATTTCTCTTTGTGTGAGTTTGTGTGTGCAAGATATATCTGATTCAAAATGTTAGAGTCCACCATTCTACAATTCACATCATTTGCACATTATTTTAATTGCTTATTTCAGTACTCATGAGTATCATCATATATTGCATGTTTCTCAAGATTTGTGAGTGCCATGATAATGTGTCGCTATACTGTCAATTGTAAACTTGCACTATTTAGAAATTTTTGACCGTGGTATACTCATTCAAAACCAGTTGTTCTCTAATTTAATTATATATTTACAGGAAAAGATGTATGTTTCTGAGAATTTATGGATGCTCGCATGCATATAATTGTGAGAACTTTCATAAGTTATGAGTGTTATGCAAAAATCTATTTAATAGAAAATTAGTGTTTTTGATATACTGTTACTATAAGTAAATAACATAATGTGTCACATTAGTTTTCTATTTTAACAGGAGTATAGACTGTATTGTCAGTATTTATTACATCTTTTATCAAATTTGTTAATGACCATAGCCTGAAACATGTTTCACAGAAACAGTATGACTTGTTCCAAGTTTCTCTGTTGTCATTACAGATGTGCCATTTTGACTGCAAATCACTTCAGTTCGAAATGGCTACTGGAAATATTTGAAGTGCACCAGACCCACAAATTAAAAGAGAATAAGCATGCTTGGTCTAAATTTATTTATTTTCTGTTCTCCAAATTAATGCACAAAACACCATCCAGCTCCAATGGGCATGCTGTTCTTAGGAGTAGGACAAGCTAGCTGCTGTCCATAATCAGCTTGAAGTCACATTGACTGCTTTCAATGGATTATCTGTAGGAAGTGACAGTGATTGTCGTATTAATGGCAGGTCTAGTTGACATGTACAGGGGAGTCAGAGACCACAGAGAACTCATCATATTTCAACCAACACATTTGACATGCTGTCTTCTGAGACTCACTTCACCTCTTGCAAACATGCTGTGTCCTGTATAAAGGGGAGATGAACACAAAAGAGTGAGCACCTACTAATCATCAGCAGTTTAAGTGGAGTTGAGAACTATAAGGTCAGATGTACAGTCAGCTACCCAGGTAGACTATGTGACTCTCCATCAAGTACACATAACAAGAACTGTAGGAGACCCAGAAGTATCAGTGCAAGATCCAAAGAAATACCACCGCAGGTGAGAGTATTAAAATTCTAGTAGTCAACTATAGAAGCATTCACAACAAAGTGCCAGAGTTTGAAGAGTTCCTAGAAAGCTGTGAAGCTCACCTAATACTGTGTACAGCAAGCTGGTTTAACCCCAAAGTCATCAGCAGTGAGATCTTTTGGGAAAATTTAAGCATTATTGAAAGGACAGGCTAATGAGAAATAGAGGTGGTATATTTGTTGCAGTAGAGAAGATACTCAAGTCCACAGAGATAGAAATTGAAGCTGCATGTGCGAGTGTTTGGGCAAGACTCAGTATCAGGGATAGGCATAAAATTATAACTGTATCCTTTTATCAATCATCAGAGATTGAGTGTCATGGTGGTGAACTGCTGATATCCATAATTCATATCTAGTCACACAAAAAGATACAAGTGAATTAAATGCAGAAAAAGACAAAGTGAATATTTTCAGACAAAGAAAGCAAAATAGCCATGAGATCTTCAAACAAGGGTACAAGCAACAGACATATATCTCTACTGACAGGCATGGAAGAGGAGTTACAGAAATTATGAAAAATAATCACCCAGACCTTAATGTAACAGGCATTATCAAGCCAGGCATGCCACTACACAAAGTTTTGAAAAGCTTCAATAACTTACTGACAAATGATAACAGTTGCATTGCAATTGGAGGCACAAACGATGTTTATTGCAGCAAAATTTCATATGCAATGAGACTCCTGAAGGAAATAATCAAAAGAATGCCTCAAATGCATTTCTACATTGTCAGTATTCCATGGAGGCATTACCTGATACAAAACTCATGGTAAACATTGGAATAGTGATGGCAAACAGGATACTTAAGAAAATCTGTTGAGGTTACCTGAATGTGACATTTATAGAGATAAACATTGAGAACCAGGAGCACTTTACAGGATGTCATCTCAGAGAATCAGGTGTGCTGCTGGTGGTCCATGTCTTCCAACATGATATTTTGACATCATAACTTGGTGTCTTTATCAGGTGTTCCCTGAGACTGGTTGACGAGCTGACCTAGTCCCATATTTATGCCTGGGCGGTGTGTGGCGCTCCCTATGCCGTCCGCACCCACTGTGGCCATTTCTGGTGGTGGTATCAGTCTCTAGATGCTCCATCTTCAGTTTGTGCCTGTTGCGGGTCTCTTCTGAGGTAGCGGACATCCCAAGGCATTCCCTATTGAGTCCATCTCCTCCCGGAATGAACTACAGACGTCCAAGTGCATAAATAACAGAACAGAATGGCATACACGATACCAGGCGGCAGCAAGCTCCTTGGAGGATAGCCATCATAATATGCAGCCGGATGCCACAGGAAGCGCACCTCACAGGCGCATAATGGGTTCAGAGGGCAGTTTCAGGGAACACGTGATGAAGACTCCGAGTTACGACGTTGAAATATCGTGTTGGGAAGACGCAGACCACCGGCAGTACACCCGATTCAATGAGATGACAACAAATCACCATGAAAGTCTTAGAAACTATACTTCACAGAATGCTGTCTCCACATAAACACAAGAAAAAAATTATGACTGCCAAAATATTTAAATTCTTTAACAAGTCATTTGTAGGGCAAGGGGATTCCAATCCCAGTTCTACCAAAACAAGAGTCATCTGCAACAGTAGAATCACCATTATCAGTGGCTGTCATTACCAGAAACAGCAGCAAAACAACAACAATAACAAGCAGCAGCACCAGAATCACCACCATCAGTAGATCTGTCATCAGCTGCAGCAACAGCATCTAGTCCAGGAGAAGTAATTAGACGAGTCTCAACCAGAAGAAGAGTGACATGACCATCACACTTGAAGGATTTTTTTCTGCCAAGCAGTCTGAAGGAGTCACCAAAGTGAGCAACTCACCAAATCTAGATGTCAATCCCTTAACTTTGCTGTACCAAAATGTGCAAGGATTAGGCAACCAAATGTGAAACTGTAATGTTGAGGAGATTTCTGTGTTGGGCGTTAATGAGAACTCGATACGAGACACACAGATTTGTGCAGAAAAAATACTCTACTTTGACCTGATAAGCAGCTTTTGCAGAGAAACTTATAAATGTGGAGGTGTATGCACCTACATGTTAAATCTAAAGAAGTAAAACTTAACAAGGTGCAGTGTGCATTAAAAAATGAATATTGCATATGTGAATTGACAAACTGTCAAACTATTATTGCTTGCATCTGCAGGTCCCCATCAGGCGACTTTACCTTATTCTTAGATCGTATAGATTATCTTTCAAATGATATATAAAAACAAAGATGAGGTGACTTACCGAACGAAAGCGCTGGCAGGTCGATAGACACACAAACAAACACAAACATACACACAAAATTCAAGCTTTCGCAACAAACTGTTGCCTCATCAGGAAAGAGGGAAGGAGAGGGGAAGACGAAAGGAAGTGGGTTTTAAGGGAGAGGGTAAGGAGTCATTCCAATCCCGGGAGCGGAAAGACTTACCTTAGGGGGAAAAAAGGACAGGTATACACTCGCACACACGCACATATCCATCCACACATACAGACACAAATATGTATACCTGTCCTTTTTTCCCCCTAAGGTAAGTCTTTCCGCTCCCGGGATTGGAATGACTCCTTACCCTCTCCCTTAAAACCCACTTCCTTTCGTCTTCCCCTCTCCTTCCCTCTTTCCTGATGAGGCAACAGTTTGTTGCAAAAGCTTGAATTTTGTGTGTATGTTTGTGTTTGTTTGTGTGTCTATCGACCTGCCAGCGCTTTCGTTCGGTAAGTCACCTCATCTTTGTTTTTATATATAATTTTTCCCACGTGGAATGTTTCCTTCTATTATATTGATATCATTATCTTTCAAATGAATTGACAAGTAGATCAGAATGCATAATAGTGCTTGGTGACTTTACCATTAATTTTAATAAAAGTAATGGGGGGAAAAGCTGAAATTATTAAATCTGTTTAGCTCATATGGCATGTAGCCAATGGTGCAGGAAATTGCCAGATATGGAGATGAGTCTGAAACAACATTTGAACAAATATTTACCAACAACAAGACTGTGAGTATAATAATGATGTAACAGATATTCACTTTTCTGACAACATGGCTTTAAAAATGATGATACAGAGTGGGAACAATAAGGACTATACAGTCACTGAAAAATATCTACAGACAATACTTACTAATGATAACAACATAAGAGCTTTTAATAGTGTGCTAAAAAGGGTGCACTGGGACAGAGAACAAACTGATGATGCAGACAAGAAGTATGAAACATTTTTCACTGATTATAATTATTGCTATGATATGGCATTCTCATTCAAATTAATTCAAGTCAAATAGAAGTCAAACACGTGGGTAACACAAGGATTTTAATCCCTTGTGTCAGTGATCATTGTTAGAAACATGCCAAAATGAACACAACAGCAAAACCATACTACAGAAAATACCAATGGGTCTGTAGAAAAATTTTACAAGCAGTAAAAAGGCTAAGCAATGATTCATATATCAAAAGAGGAAGCAATAAACCAAAATTGATTTGGAAGGTTATAAACAATAACATAAAAATGCAAAACTAAAACCAATTACTTCAAAATCAAAAGTGAGGGTAAAGTGATAGAAGATGCTGAACAAATTGCCAATATATTCAATAAACATTTTGTAAAGATAGCACTACATCTAATTAAAAGTACATGCAGTTCAAATGCTAAGAATATGAAAGTACCTACTTGTGGAAAGAATGTTTCTGTACCCAGTAATAGAATCTGAGGTTAGAAATGGTATTAATAAATTAAAAAATAAAATGTCTATTGGTGTTGATAGAATTTGGGACAAGATAATCAAACACAGGTCAACCAGTATAGATTCTCAGTTAGCTGATGTTGACACTTCTTTCGGGACAGGGTTATTTCCATTAAAACTACAGTTATCCATAATAACAACACTCTACAAAAAGTACAGTATAGCTGATATAAATAATTATAGACTATTCTCATTACTGACAGATTTTTCTATGTCCTGCAAATATGGTGATATTTGCCAACAACATGAGCATTTTTATAAAAGGATTCACAGATGACGACCTACAGCAGTATGTCTCTTAAGACAATAAATGAGGCAGGAAAATGATTTAAGGATATTGTGTTGGTCATAAATAAGGAAAAAATGGTACAGATGGATTTCAGTAATATTGGAAGTAATGCTAGAAGCAGCATAAAACCTGAGTTAGGTAACAAAGTTATTGCACAAGCTCTATCCACTGAATTTCTAGGCATATGGGTGGATGGCCACTTGAGATGGGAGAAGCATCTAGAATTTTTTAATAAAAAACTTAGTAAATGCTGTTATACGCTAAGCATGCTTTGTAAATACTGCAGCACTGAATCACTGTTGTGTGCCTATTATGTTTATTTACACAACTTGCTTAGATATGGCATGATCTCATGGGGAAATACAGGTATGGCAAAACAAACTTTCAAACTGTGGAAAAAGGTTGTCAGAATAATTAAAGTAGTTCATTACAGAGAGCAATGCAGGGAAATATCTAAGGAACTTAAAATACTGTCACTTCCTAGCTTATACATTTATGACATTTATGAGTGTATGTGTCCATGTGCTTTCTGAAAATTCACCATGAATTTTAACACTGAACAATCAGGTTCATGGCTACAAAACAGAAAACAGAGATGACATTCACAGAGACACTGACAAAAAAGTCCTTTGCCAAAAAACTGTACATTATCGACCAAAAATACCTTTCAGTACATTGCCTGCTACAATGAAGAAAATTGAAGAATTTTGTAAATTCAAAGTAGAGCAAAAACAATCTTTATATATGGATAGTTTTTATAACATTGAAGAATATCTGAATACAAATAGGTAAAATTATTTACATATACTGATGTAACATGATTTAATTTCTATGTAAGAATGTAAAAAACTTAAATATTGTTGTTGTTGTGGTCTTCAGTTCAGAGGCTGGTCTGACGCAGCTCTCAACGCAATAAAGCTGCATGCCATTGGGAAAAATTACGGCTGAAGTTTCCCCTTGCTTTCAGCTGTTCACAGTACCAGCACAGCAAGGCCATTTTGGTTAGTGTTACAAGGCCAGATCAGTCAATCATCCATACTGTTTCCCCTGCAACTACTGAAAAAGCTGCTGCCTCTCTTCAGGAACCACACATTTGCCTGGCCTCTCAACAGATAACCCTCCATTGCAGTTGCACCTACCGTACGGCTATCTGTATTGCCGAAGGACGCAAGCCTCCCCACCAACAGCAAGGTCCATGGTTCATGGGAGGGGGGGGGGGGGGGAGAGAACTAAAATATAAGAAATTTTATTGTTAACAAATGAATAAAGACATTGAATTGAATTTAACTGAATCACCTCCAGAGAAAGCCTCTGCTTGTACATAAGTTCCCCAATCATACTGTAACCACTAAAGGAGATTTTAAGCACGCAACTGTCAATCAGGATAATTACAGTTTTGTTTGTGATGGGTGTAAAAAGACATCCAGTGAAACATTACTAAATGCCTTCTTTGAAAATTATCCAGAACGGAGTGTTCAGAATCCCATTCATGATGGAAAAATATTCAATAAACAGACTTCACCTTTTTGAGGAAGTCCATATTGAAATTGGTATCAGTGACTATGAGCCAGTTGCTACAATAATGATTACCAAACAACTAAAACAAGCAGAAAGATTTATGTGTTTTGTAAACTAGATAGAGAAGGAGTAGTACTATATCTCAAGGAACAACCTGAAACTTTCAGCTCAGGAGAGGAGCATTTAGAGGAACTATGGCTTTTGTTTAAAAGAATAGTTGACCATGCACTGAACAGTAAAATAGTCCATGTTGTTATTCATTGTAAATAAACTTTTAAAGAAAGAGGGACTACTGCATAATAGGTGTAAAACAAAGCATAGGGTTATAGACAGAGGGATGTTGAAGGAAACATGTTTGATTGTTGAGAGAGCAATGAGTGAAACCTACAGTGACTACTACAGCAGAATATTGTTGATAGATCTTTGACAAAACCCAAAAACAATGTGGTCATGTGTAAAGGCTGTTAGTGGCATTCCAAGTTAGTATCCACTCACTCACAGATGAAACAGGAACTAAAATTGTGGGTAGCAAAGAAAAAATAGAAATGTGTAGCTCCATTTTCAAATGTACCATTACAAATGAAAACATGGGAGAATTGAGCAAATTTAATTCTTGTATGACTCAAAAGATGAGTGAAATAGATATTATTGTCAGTAGCATTGAGAAACAGCTAAAATTAATAAAACAGAATACAACTCCATTGCCTGATGGAATCCCTGACAGATACTTTACTGAACTTGCAGTGGAGTTAGCCCTTCTTTTAACTATAATCTACTGCAGATCCCTCTTACAAAAGACTGCCCAGTAGCTGGAAGAAAGCACAGGCCACACCCGTCTACAAGAAGGATAGCAAAAGTGATCCGCACAAATACCATGTAATATCTTGAGATCAGTTTGTTGTAGAATCTTACAACATATTCTGAGCTCAAACATAATGTGGTATTTCAAAAGAATGACCTCCTTGATGTCAGCCAGTATGAATTTCAAAAACATGACTCGTGTGAAACCTGACTTGCACATTTCTCACATGACATCCTTAAAGCCATGGATCAAGGAAGTCAGACAATATTTTTCGATTACCATGAAGCACTTGACTCTGGCCCACTTACTTTCTATCAAAAGTATGATCAAATAGTATATTGAGCAAAACTTGTGACTGGACTCAGGATTTTTTGGTAGGGAGGCTGTAGCAAGTTATCATGCATAGAGAATCCTTGTCAGATGTAGAACCGATTTTGAGTGTGCCCCAGGGCGATGTGTTGTGACACTTGCTGTTCATGTTGTATATTCATGACCTGGCAGACAATATTAATAGTAACCTCAGACTTTTTGAAGATGATGCAGTTATCTGTTATGAAATGCTGCCTGAAAGAAGCTGCACAAATATTCAGGCCAATCCTGATAAGATTTGAAAGTGGTGAAAAAGTTTAGCAACTTGCTTTAAATGTTCAGAAGTGTAAAACTGTGCACTTTAAAAAAAATGAAAAAACATAGTATCCTATAATTATAATATCACTGAGTCACAGTTGGGATCAGTCAGCACATATAAGCATTTGGGAGTAACAATTTGTTTGTAAGGAAATGAAATGGAATGCTTGTTTAGTCTCAGTCATAGATAAAACTGGTGGCAAATGTGGTTCTTTAGTAGAATGCTAGGGTAATGCAATCAATTTACAAAGAAGACCACATACAAAAAGACTGTGGGATGTCGCTGAAGTATTTAGGAACCATATTAAATAGGACTAACAGGGTGGGTGGTGAGAGAGTGGGAGGGTGGCTGGGTGGATGGGTGGGTGAGAAAGGGACAGGGGGTAATGGTGTACTTAACACATGAAGAGGGTCATAACTGTAAAGCTATTGTGGTTGTATGTTTCTATTGGCCATCCTGCAGTTATCAGAAGGTGAATGGATGCTGCTCCTCATTTCTGTTTATTGTATCCATCCTGGAATTTAAATTACCAAAATAATGAATTGTTTATGTAAAAGTAATACCCACCTGAACATACAGTTACGGCAACCACAAGCATGATATAGATGCAGAAGTATCCAATGAGCTGGGGCATTACATCTGAAATAGAACTTATCTCTTTAAGTATTGAAAGGTCCAATAACAACATTTAACATACTGCTTTAAAATTATTGAATTTCAATTTGTAGATCTTGTCATGAAAGATGTAAAATGTGCAAGAATAAAGACATAATACACTATGGAAGCCAAAATGTGACTAGAGATACACACCTAGGTGACAATAAAGAAAAATCATGGAACACTGTGTTTTGGTGTAGATATACATCCGAAGTGCAGGATGAATACAACTAATGAAATCTGAAAGAAAGTACCCATCTTTTGTACTGATTCCTGCATCAGCATAATTTCTTTCACAGAAGTGAAACGGAAACAAGATAAGGATTTCTGGCCCACTGAATACAGGGTAGTATCAACAACACCATAAAACAATATAAAGGAAGTTGGATGAAATGGAAGGTAGAGAACAGAGTTAATTATTATGGACAGTTCAATTATAAGATTATTCTCATGAAAATCAACAGCAACTCAGTGACAACAGTAATAGTTCATATATAGATAGATGCTGACATCACCAGCAGAAGATGAACAGAGTGAGTGCATGAGGGCACTGAATGGGTAATTCTGTATGTGAGGAGATATGAAAATTTAACAGTTATGGGGGTTTGAAATGCCATGGAACTGGAAGTTATAGACAACAGCGTTACAAGAGTACACAAACTTAGTAAAACAAAATAATTCCAGAGTTCTGCAACAAATTTCAGTTAGTAATGGCAAATACACTTTCAAGAATTACAAAAGAAGGAAATATACTTTGGAAAACCCTGGAAATATGGGAAGAAAACAGTTCGATTACATCACAGTAAGACAAAGATTTTGAAATCTGATATTGCAGTATAAGTTGTATGCAGCTCTAGATATATACTCGGATCACAATTTAGTAAGAATGAAGAGGAGACTGTATTTTAAGGAAGTTGTCAAGAACAATCAGTGTGTAAGGAAGTGTAATACTAAAGTGCTAAGAAATAATTATGTGCATTAGAAGTTTTCTAAGGTGAAATTCACATCCCTAAAAAAACAGTCATGGAACTGAATCGATAAATATAACCAAAAAATGCTAACTGCACAGAAACCTCAGGTTACAGTGGAAATATCAGGACTTCAATTTATTGATGAAAGAATGAAAGAACAAAATGTGAATGAAATTAAAAGAATTAAAGGAATGAAATCAATAGGAAAAACAGGGAATCTAGAGGGAAATGTCTCAAGGAAAATATGAAGTTGCCAAACAGGAAATAGTCATTTGAAGGACATGCAGCATATAAAAAATCCGAAATAACTTTGGGTGGAATTACAAGTAAGGGTATCAACATTAACAGCACAAAAGGAATTCCACTGTCAATTACAGAGGAGAGAGTGGTATAGGTGGAAAGAGTACTACATTAAGAGCCCCTACTAGGAGGGCGAATTGTCCACTGATATGACAGAAGAAGAAATTGATGTCACTTTGCAAGACACGGAATTCAGTAATATATTCAGACAAAGCTTTGGAAGACTTGTGAACAAACCAGGCAGAAGAGAAAGATTACATTGCTTAGGACTTCTAAAATCAATGGAGGAAGTAGCAACTATATGATTATTCTAGTTAATGTGTAGTAAATATGAGACTGGAGACATACCGTAAGACTTCAGGAAGAAAATCATTCCCACAATCCTGAAGATCACAAAGTCAGATAAATGTGTGAACTATTTCCCAGTCTGCACACGTATCTACTTGATAACTCTGCAATTCACACCTTAGTGTTTGGCGGAGGACCATAGAACCACCTTCGTCTTCATAGCTCATGGTTCAAAGTCACTGACATGAATAATACACAGAAGACTGGGGCAAAAAATTGAAGATATGTTAGATGACAGCCAGTCTGGCATTAGAGGAGGTAAAGGTACCTTAAAGGTAGTTATAATGGGTTTAATAATGGAAGCAACACATAAGAAAAATCGACATCTTTTTAGGATAGTTTGACCCATAAAAGAAGCAATGATGAAAACTGAAAATGAAAGAAAGTTTCAGGAGTGTGATTAAAATTCAGGTTGTAAGGATATTAGTGATAAGATTCACTGATTACATTCTGTGTAAGTGAGGAAGAATTGCAGGACCTGTTGAATGGAATGAACAGTCTAATGAGCATGGAATACGGACTGAGAACAAATGAAAGTAATAAGAAAAGCCAAAATGACATTAGTGATCAACTTAACATCAAAGTTGGGGACACGTAGTAGATGAAGTGAAGGAATCCTGCTACTTCAGAAGCAAAGTAATGCACGATGGAAAAAGGAAAGAGCCTATGAGAAGCAAACTAGCACAGGAAGAAATGGTACTTATTGCTAAAAGAAGACCACTAGTATCAAAACTAGAAATTAACTTGGGGAAGAAATTTCTGAGAAAGCATTGTATGGGGGTGAATCACAGATGGTGAGAAATCTGGAAAATAATAGAACTGAGATGTGTTACAAAAGGATACTGAGAATTAAGTGATCTGATAAGATAGAAAATGAGGAGATTGTCAAGGAGAGGAATATGTTGATTACTCTGAATACAAGTAGGGACAGGATGAGTGGATATGAATTAACACATCAGATAATAACTTTGTGGTAGTTGGAGAAGCCACAGAGGGCAAAAACTGCAACGGAAGACAGATATTGGAATATAACTTAAGTTGGCTGTAGGTTCTACTCTGAGATGAAGAGGTCGACAAAAAAGAGGTGTTTGTGGCAAGCTGTATCACACCAGTTAAAAGAACTACAAACTATGTTTTTCAGATTATAAAAGTTAGTTAAATATTACTGTTTTATTTATATTTCCAGTCATTGTCATTTCTGCAAGTTGATGTAGTACTTACAAAATTCATCTGCGGAAAAATGCATATGCCAGAAATCTCCATCAGGCCCATTTGTCATCAAAAATTTGTACTTCAGGTTTAGGCCCTAGAATTAAATAATGTTAACTAAGTTGTTGCTGGACTGACAGAAGTAAAGTGTTAGAGCAAAAATATTTTATTAAATTTTACCAATTTAGTAACTGACTTTTGTTTGATAATGTGTAGAACTCCATCCTTTTAAATTAAGCAGTGTATAACATACATACACAAATCAGCCAGAACATTATGACTACCAACCTACTATCAATGCAAACCCATCCAGATGATAGCAGTGTCACCTAATGAGGAATGACTGCGTGTCAGATAACACACAGTGCATGTAGTATCAGTGAGCATGCTGCCTGTGTGTAGAATGGGGAAGGTGCGCAGTCTATCTGAATTTGACAGAGGGCAGATTGTGATGACTCGGAGGCTCGGCAAGAGTATTTCAGAAACTGCACGCCTTTCAGGTGTTCAGCGTGTATTGTGGTGAGTGTCTTCAACACGTGGTGAGTGTCTTCAACATGTGGTGAAATAAAGGTGAAATCATGTACAGACATTGTGGAGTTGGGCAGATTAGTAAAACAGGACAGGTGGAAAACTGTGGAAGAATTAACATCAGACTTTAATGCTGGGCAGAGTACATGTGTCTGAATGCAGAGTGCACTGAACACTCCTAAAGATGGGCCGCGGCAACCACTGACCCGTACGTGTGCAAATGTTAACACAATGACTTTGGCAACTGTGACTGAAATGGGCAGGTCCTGATCAGCACTGGATGTAGGCACAGTGGCAGAGCATTGCAAGGTCTGACAAATCCAAATACCTTCTTCATCATGCCAAAGCGAGAGTGAATCAGACACCTTCCAGGGGAACAGCTTCTTGACACCTGTACTGTGGGATGGAGAGAAGCTGGTGGTGGCTCCATTATGCTCTGGGGGACAATGACGTGGGCATCCATGGATACAGTGGAACTTGTGCAAGGCACCTTGGCAGCCGAGGACTATCATGCACTGGTTGCAGACCACATACACCCCTTCATGATGATCACATTTCCCAATGGCATTGGCATTTTTCAACAAGACAATGCTCATGTCACGAGGCCAGGACTGTGATGGAGTGGTTTGAGGAACACAGTGATGGGTTCCAATTGATGTGCTGGTCCCCATCTCACTAGATCCTATCACTTGCGTCTTTGTCCCGCATTGTGCGCGGGGTTGGCGTGGTTAAATCGGATATGGCAGGTTAATGTGAAGGTGTGGCCAGATGCCATTCCTACCGCCACTTCGTACCCCCTGGGACAGAATCAGAGTACCCCATCCATCTGCGCCCAGTGTAAATTGTGGAAAAGTGCAGATGTGGTTCAAATATCTGTGAGTCGTGTAACTGAGGTGGGATGTGGGGACCAGCCTGTTATTCACATAGAGGGATGTGGAAAACCGCCTAAAAATCACATCCCAGCTGGCTGGCACACTGGCCCTTGTAGTTAATCTGGTGGGCGGATTCGATCCGGGGCTGGCGCACCTACCCGAGTCCAGGAAGCAGCGCAGTAGCGCTCTCGGCTAACCTGGCATCCCCCAACTCACTAGATCTGGGATGTGATTGAACATTGCACCAGAGCTCTTCACCCTCTCCCAGAATTTATAGGAATTAGGTGAGATGTGTGTACAGATGTGGTGCCAACTGCCTCCAGTGACCTACTAAGGCCTCACTGCTCCCATGCCATGACATGTCACTGCTGTTATCCGTGCCAAAGGTGGACACACTGGTTTCTGTGTAGATGGTCATAATGTACTAGCTGATCAGGGTATTAACCAGTTCATTGTTCCATAGGAGTTATGGCATAAGGGATAAATGTGCAACATTATAAAATCATACTTGAAAAATAGAGAAAGGGTATGTGAAGATACAGTATTCTGACAATACTGCTAAAAGTGTGTACTCAGTTTTTAAACTAGTAAAGTGCGTTCTACCACAGGGATCAGTCATGGGGCCATTCCTGTTCATACTGTACGTACACCACACTTCTTTGATTATATATTTCAGGTCACACAAATAGCATCATGTCAATGTAGATACACCACAGACAAGGTACTCATCTGCAGACTAATCAACCAACACTTATCGTATTGTATCCTAATATGAGGATTTGGTAGAAACTATGGAAGAAATAAATTAGAAGCATAGCTAATTTGCCTACCAGATAACCCTGGGAAAAAATATCATTTGAAGAACTAAAAATATTTGTACTGTTTCTGTACTATATAAATTTGAAACAATCATGCATGTAAAAATAAACTGAGCTGCTTTGCTGAATTGGAACATACATATTCTATACTACTGTAGAAGGACAAGATGTTGTTTATTGTTGTTACCAAATATCTCAAAACATTCTTGACCAAATTACTTCAATTTGTTAAAAACACTCTAATAAATTTTTGGACAAACATAGGCTACACATTGTTCCTCTACCATGTGGTGCCCTGCTTGTCACTATTGAGGCCACCTCCTTTTACACTAACATCCCTAATGTCGAAGGCCTTACAGCTATTTAACACTACCTTTCCCAATGCCCAATGGATTCCAAACCCACAACTTCCTTCCTAGTTGCCATGACCAATCATATCCTTGCCCACAATTACTTCTCCTTTGAAGGCATTACCTACAAACAAATCTGTGGCGCAGCTATGAGCATCCACATGGCACCATGCTATGCAACCTACTCATGGACCATCTAGAGGAATCCTTCCTAAACAACCAGAATCCCAAACCCCTCACCTGGTTCAGATTCATCGATGACATCTCTGTGATCTGGATCAATGGTGAGGACACCACAGCCACATTCCATCAGAACCTCAACACCTTCTCCCCCACACATTTCACCGGATTCTACTCAATCCAACAGGCACCTTACTTGATGTTGATCTCCATCTCAAAGCTGGCTGTGTTAGTACCTCTGTCCATATCATACTTACCATCCACCAGAAATACCTCCACTTTGACAGCTGCCATTCATTCCACACCATGAAGTCCCATCCATACAGCCTAGTCACCCATGGCCACTGCATCTGTAGTGATGAGAAGTCCCTCTTGAAATATACCAAGTATCTCATTGAGGCCTTTATAGACCATAAACAGATGTACAAAAACAGATGTCCCATGCCTTATTGCTACAGTCACCCATCACCTCCCAAAGTTCCACTGTCCAGCCACAGAGGAGCATTCCCCTTGTGAATCAGTACCACACAGGACTGGAGCAACTGAATTACATTCTCCACCAGGGTTTCGACTATCTCTTATCGTGCCCTGAAATGAGAAATGTCCTGCCCACTATCTTTCTCACTATCCTTCCCACCCATCCCACAGTGATATTCCACTGTCCACCAAACCTACACAGTCTGCTTATCCATCCCTACACACCCCTTACACACCCCTTACCTCATGGCTCATACCCCCGTAATAGACCTAGATGCAAGACCTGTCTCAAACATCCTCCTCCATGACTTACTCCAGTCAGGTCACAAGTGACACCTATCCCATCAAAGGCAGGGCTACTTGTGAAAGCAGTCATGTGATCTATAAGCTAAGCTGCAACCACTGTGCTGCATTCTATGTGGGCTTGACAACCAATACAAGCTGTCTGTCCGTAAGAATGGTCACCAACAAATTGTGGCCAAGGAACAACAGGACCACCCTGTTGCTGAGCATGCTGTTCTACTCAACGTTCTTCATTTCAATGTCAGTTTCACAGCCACTGCCATATGGATCCTCCCTTTCCATCAACACTAGCTTTTCTGAAGTGCACAGGTGAGAACTCTCCCTGCAATATACCGTACATTCCCGTATCCCTTTTGGTGTCAACCTTTGTCAGCCATTGTCCTCACCCATCTAGTCCCTTCCCTGTTCCCATTTCAGCACTACACAGCCCTCTATTCCACCAATGCACCCAGTCTTTTTACTTCTCTCCCATTCCACTACCCCCTCTCTCCCTCGCCTTCCATCTAACATCCCGACTGCACCTAGATGTCCTACCCTCTCTCCACCTTATCCCTGTGTGCTCCCACTAGCAGAACTTTACCATCCCCCACCCTTTCCCTAATATTCCTCCCCCTCCTCCCCCCAGCCTCCTCCATTTTCCTACCTGGTTGCCTCTCTCATCATGTGTTGCTGCTCATGGTGTGGCCTCAGCTGCTGGAGACTGTAGTCATTTGTGTGTGAGTTGTGTTTTCATGAGTGTGTGTATGTATGTTGTCTATTTTCAACAAAGACCTTATTGGCTGAAAGCTCACTTTCCAATAGTCTCTTCTTTTTGTGCCTATCTGCGACTCAGCATCTCCGCTACCTGGTGAGTAGCAACAATACTTTCCATAATATTGTTACACTCCATTCTGGATTCTCCATTGTGTATATACATATACATACAGACACACACTGAAGAGCCAAAGAAATTGGCACACCTGCCTCATATTGTGTTGGGCCCACATGGGCACGTATAAGTTCTGCAACACAATGTGGCATGGACTCAACTAATATCTGAAGTAGTGCTGGAGGGAACTGACACCATGAATCTTGCACGGCTGTCTATAAATCTGTAACAGTACAAGGGGGTGGAGATCTCTTCTGAACAGCACATTGCAAGGTGTTCCAGATATGCCTAATAATGTTCATGTCTGGGGAGTCTGGTGGCCAGTGGAAGAGTTTAAACTCAGAAGAGTGTTCCTGGAGCCACTCTGTAGCAATTCTGGATGTGTGGGGTGTCACATTGTCCTGCTGCAATTTCCCAAGTCCATCAGAATGCAAAATGGACATTAATGGATGCAGGCGATCAGACAGTATGCTTATGGACATGTCACCTGTCAGAATTGTATCTAGACATATCAGGGGTCCCATATCACTCCGACTGCATACACCCCACACCATTACAGAGCCTCCACTAGCTTGAACAGTCCCCTGCTTACATGCAGGGTCCATGGATTCATGAGGTTGTCTCCATACCCGTACACTTCCATCCACTCATTACAATTTGAAACGAGACTCGTCTGACCAAGCAACATGTTTACAGTCATAAACAGCGTTGACAGGCCCAGGTGCAGTGTAAAAATTTATGTCATGAAGTCATCAAGGGTACACCAGTGGACTTTCTGCTCTGAAAGTCCATATCAATGATGTTCTATTGAATGGTTCGCATGCTGATACTTATTGATGGCCCAGCATTGAAATCTGCAGCAATTTGGAGAAAGGTTGCAGTTCTGTCACTCTTCAGTCATCATTGGTCCCATTCTTGCAGGATATTTTTCTGAGTGCTGCAATGGTAGAGATTTGATGTTTTACTAGATTTCTGATATATACAGAACATTTGTGAAAGGTCGTACAGGAAAATCCCCACTTCATCACTAGCTCGGTGTTGCTGTGCTCCATCCCTCATGCGCTGACAATAAAACTACATTCACACTCACTTAAATCTTGATAACCTCCCATTGTAGGTGCAGTAACCAATCTAACAACTGCACCACATCCTTGTTGTCTTATACAGGCGCTGCCAACCACAGTGCTGTATTCTGCCTGTTTACATATTTCTGTATTTGAATATACATGCCTATACCGGTTTCTTTGGTGTTTCAGTGTGTGTGTGTGTGTGTGTGTGTGTGTGTGTGTGTGTAACACTTGTTAGCAAAAATATTAAAGTTCTTGACCAGTTTACTTCAAAATCATACAAAAGGCTCTAATAAACATTCAAATATAGGATCCATGAGCTTTAAGTTTATTAATTCTTTAATATTCATCCTATTTGCAACATATTTTGCAGACAGTATTCACATATACTACTGAATGCACATGCAACAACAAATTATTGTATAACACACAGTTCAGGAGGTATGATGTCATAAACACTGAAAGCGAGGAAAACTGCTGCTTCATGGATGACATTTTAATTTATTAATTCTTTACTTCTCACTCATTTCACAACATATTTTGCAGACAGTGTCCACATATACCACTGGAAGTACATGCAAAAGTATATCATTTTCTTATGCACAGCTCAGGTAATATGATGTTATAAATTTTGATCTGCATGAGAACAGAATGGCAACGCAAAATTTGCTAGAGTTGCAGGTAAAATATGTGTACAAATAGGTGTGAAACATGTGTGATATGAGCACACGTGAGCACACCATTGGTAAAAAGTTATTTCTATATCCCTGGATTGATTTCAGTCATACATGGTACACATATTACTTATTATTATTGGGTAAGAACCAGCATCCTGGAGAGGGGCGGGAGGGGGCGGGGGGGAGGGGGGGGGGAAGTGTGAGATGGAAGGAATGTGAGGGAGGAGCTGATGGGCAGACAAAGGGAAGGGGGAATGGACAAAGAAGGGAAGAGGTGGGGACAGACAGAGAGAGCAGGAGGAGGAGACAGATGGAGAAAGGAAACAGCAGAAGATGGACAGAGAGAGGGGGAAGGAAGAGTTATGGGGAGGAGGATGTTGCAGTTGTTGTGCTCTTCAGTCCAGAGACTGGTTTGATGCAGCTCTCCATGCTAATCTATCCTGTGCAAGCTTCTTCATTTCCCAGTACGAACTGCAACCTCCATCCTTCTGAATCTGCTTAGCGTAGTCATTTCTTGGTCTCCCTCTGCAGTTTTTACCCTCCATGCTGCCCTCCAATACTAAACTGGTGATCCCTTGATGCATCAGAAAATATCCTACAAACCGATACCTTCTTCCAGTCAAGTTGTGCCCCAAAATTCTCTTCTCCACAGTTCCATTCAGTACGTCCTCATTAGTTATGTGATCTACACATCTAATCTTCAGCATTCTTCTGTAGCACCACATTTTGAAAGCTTCTATTCTCTTCTTGACTAAACTTTTTAACTTCCATGTTTCACTTCCATATGTGGCTACACTCCATACAAATACTTTCAGAAACGACTTCCTGACACTTAAATTTATACTCGATGTTAACAAATTTCTCTTCTTCAGAAACACTTTCCTTGCCATTGCCAGTCTACATTTTATATCCTCTCTACTTAGACCATCATCAGTTATTTTGCTCCTCAAATAGCAAAACTCATGTACTACTTTAAGTGTCTCATTTCCTAATCTAATTCCCTCAGCATCACCCAATTTACTTCGACTACATGCTATTATCTTCGTTTTGCTTTTGTTGATGTTCATCTGATAGCCTCCTTTCAGGACTCTGTCCATTCCATTCAGCTGCTCTTCCAGGTCCTTTGCTGTATCTGATAGAATTACAATGTCATTGGCAAACCTCAAAGTTTTTATTTCTTCTCCATGGATTTTAATGCCTACTCCAAATGTTTGTTTTGATTCCTTCACTGCTTGCTCAATATACAGATTGAATGACATCAGGGATAGACTACAATCCTGTCTCACTCCCTTCCCAACCACTGCTTCCTTTCATTCCCCTCAACTCTTATAACTGCCATCTGGTTTCTGTACAAATTGTAAACAGCCTTTAGCTCCCTGTATCTTACCCCTTCCACCTTTAGAATTTGAAAGAGCGTATTCCAGTCAATGTTGTCAAAAGCTTTCTCAAGGTTGAAAAATGCTAGAAATGTAGGTATGCCTTTCCTTAATCTAACTTCTAAGGTAAGTAATAGGGTCAGTATTGCCTCACGTGTTCCATCATTTCTACGGAATCCAAACTGATCTTCCCCTCAGCGAACAGCCCGTATCAGTTGTATATGGTATGGCTTTTATACTAATTAATGTCTCAATACATGCTACACAGTTGTTTGGGGAAGTCCAAGTTCTCTACTCACTCTGCAGGTTGATTTCATTGGGCTGTGTTCAAAGCTCAGTAAAATGTGCCCCACATGCTCCTCCATTATACACAGTCAACCTGGACTTTTCATTTACAGAGAGAACCAGTTTCATCAAATTGTTTATTCCAATGCGGGTCTTCCTCATTGGAGTTTCACTGCTAAATTATGCCAAAATGTGCTCTGCACCACAGTTGTAGACTCATTTTCACTGAATTCATCAGTATTGTATTGCAGACAGACCACTTAATCTGATTAAGTCGTACCTAAATAACAGGCAACAGTCAGTGTATGTGAACAATGAAAGGTCAGATCTAATGAAAATTAAGAGAGAAATTCTACAGGGCTCTGTTCTTGGACCCTTCCTCTTTATTATCTATGTTAATGACTTCTCAAACTATACAGCCTGCAAAAATGTTTTATAGCTGGTGACATGACTATGATCTCCACAGGTGAGAGTATGCAAGAGCTGGTAAACAAGAATAATGAACTTTTTTAAAAATCTAGGGTGTGGTGTATTGC
The DNA here is from genome assembly GCF_021461385.2 of Schistocerca piceifrons. Taxonomy (NCBI): domain Eukaryota; kingdom Metazoa; phylum Arthropoda; class Insecta; order Orthoptera; family Acrididae; genus Schistocerca; species Schistocerca piceifrons. The sequence continues at coordinate 456,970,863 of NC_060145.1, forward strand.
TAATGAGTTATGTATAAACAACACAAAAACAGAGGAAATTTATTTTAATCTGAAGGTATGAAAAGCAGAGAATCACAGTGTCAAATTATTGGGACTAAAAATAGACCAAAGGCTCTCATGGGATGACCATATAAACTATCTGACAGGCAAACTTGCACGCACAATATTCCTGCTGTATAAAGAAAGATATTCTGTCAGTAAAAGTTTATTGATGCTTTGCTACTATGCATTCTTTTAGTCACAGCTACAATATGGGATTCTGTTATGGGGTAATTCACCAGGCACAAACTGTGTATTCAAATGGCAAAAAAAAGCAATTAGATGTTTACAAGGATTGGGTCCAAGAGAAAGCTGTAAGGAGCACATCAGTATATTAAACATAATTGCATTCCCAAGTCTCTATATGTATAACTGCTTAATATACATAAAAGAAAATATACAAAAATTTACACAGAGAAAGAATTTACATTTGCACAGCACTCGGATCAACTGTATGCTTGATATATAGTATTCTAGGCTGTCACTGACACACAACAGTCACAAACACCTAAGTCTAAAGTTATATAATAAACTGCCACAATCCGTCAAAACGCTCACCCACTTTAAATTTATGGAGGTATTAGACACATGGCTCAAAAGTAAAGCATATTACTCAATTGAAGAATACCTTGGAAGTAATTTGAAAGGAATGTATAAGCAATGAAATAATGTAACTATCAGTAACTAAATGTGTAAAACCGTATAATTAATTCTTGAACATAAATTGTATAATGATTATTGCTGAAATTGTCTGATTAGTAAGAAGTTTATGTATTTATATGTATTTATGTATATGTAAAATGATGATGTGAGTAAAATGTACAAATTACTAATTACTAAAAAGATGTTTGTATATGTATGCATAATGTATAATGTAAAATGTATTTTGACGAAGCCAATTGCATGGTAAACATGCTGAACAGCTAATAAATAAACATATTAACATATGAAAAAATCTCATGTCGCATAGTAGCTATCTTTTTTAGAAATGACACGGTGTATGTTACAGGCAGTGTGGTGTTGGAGCACTCTAGTGGTAGTATTCAAAACTTTACAATATCCACTTTGAAATATACTTGACACATTTCTAGTACAATATAGCATGCAGGAAATACACTCAATTGAAATTGTGTCCACCTTGCTGAATCACCAATAGTGCACTAACAGCTGAACCACATTACTTGGCCACATAACAGTGATGTAAGGAGTTATAGAAGGGTTAGACAAGACCAAAAAATTACTTCCTTGTCACATTTGTGAATGCTGCATTAATTGTTTTCCTTCCTAAATTAATTTATTCAGATTTAAATGAAAAAGTCATGATATTGTACCTTCTACCATTACTAGTTATTTCGGTTACTGTTCCACTGACAAATAATGCAAGGGAAAAATGATTTTCTATATGCCTCCATAGGAGCCTTAATTTCTCTTATCTTTGTGGTCCTTGTGCAAAATATACATTGGGGCAGTAGGCTGTTCTGCAGTAAACTTCAAATGCAAGTTATCTAAATTTTCTCAGTAGTGAATCATCGAAATAATGTCATCCTCCATCCACGGATTCCCACTGGAGACGGCAAAGCATCTCCATAATACTCACGTGCTGTTCGAACCTACCAGTAACAAACCTAGCAGCCAGCCTCTAAACTATTTCAATGTCTTCCTTTAATCCAACCTGCAGGGATCCCAAACACTTGGGCAGTAATCAAGAATGGTTTGCACTAGTGTTTTATACATAATCTCCTTTACAGATGAACTACACTTTCCTAAAATTCTCCCAATACATCAAAGTTGAAAATTTGTGTTCCCTGTTACATTCTTCTTCTTCTTTCACGCGATCAGGCCCAGAGGACCACGTGCCACCACAGTTAGAGCTCTCCATCCGTCTCTGTCTTCTGCTATCTGTCTCCAGTTTTCCGTCACTCCATCGATCCACCTCTTTCTAGGTCTTCCCACTGGTCTGCTGCCTGACGGGATCCAGTCCATTGTGATTTTGGGCCATCTTGTTGCCTCCATTCTAACAACACGTCCAGCCCATTGCAGTCTTTTGCTTCTCATCACTCCCACGATGTTAGGCTCCTTGTACAGCTCTTCTGATTCAGTGTTATGGCGTCTTCTCCATTCTCCAGTAGTCTGATCTCTGACTGGTCCAAATATTTTCCTGAGGACTTTCCTTTCAAATGTTAGCAGTCGCTTAAGGTCTTGTTTTCGAGTGCTCCAGGTTTGAGAACCGTAAAGTACTGCTGGCATTATTAATGTCTTATACAACCATAGCTTTAGTTGTTGCGAGACACTTCTACATTTTAATACAGGGTCTAGAGAGTGACAGTATCTGTTTCCCGCCTGCAGTCGTGCTTTTATCTCTGCTTCAGTTGATGTTACTTCTGTAAAAAATGATCCGAGGTATTTGAACTCTTTCGCATGTTTATACCTGGTGTTGTTCACAATTAAATCTTGAGAGTTCTGGATCTTTCTTCCTATGGTCATATATTCTGTCTTTTCAGAGCTAATTTGTAGACCGATCCTAGCTGCCAATAACTCCGAGGTCTGGATACTTCTCTTCAGATCTTCTTGTGTGCGTGCTAATAGTGCAATGTCGTCTGCATAGGCCAGATATGTAATGTGTTCATTACCAATTTGAATGCCCTCGATGTTTTCTCTGTTGAAATCCCGCATTACCTTCTCGAGTGCCAGGTTGGAGAGGACAGGTGATAGCCCGTCTCCTTGGCGTAATCCTGTTACGACTTGGAAGCTTTCTGTCATTTGATTGCCTACCTTAACCTTAAGTTTTATGTCATTTAGGCATACCTCTACCAGTTTGACCAACTTCTTTGGTTGTCATAGTTCTAATCAGGCTAGGTCTACGTATACTGTCGTAAGCCTCCTCGAAGTCTACAAACAGGAGATGTATCTCTCGTCCGTATTCGTACATTTTTTCACAGACCTGTTTTAGGACAAAAATCTGGTCCGTGGTTGATCGCCCTGCCTGGAAACCTCCTTGGTATTCTCCAATTATGTCTGTTGCTATAGGTTTTATTCGTTCTAATAGGCAGTTGGAGAAGATCTTATAACAGGTGTTGAGTAGCGCTATGCCCCTGTAGTTGTCACATACGGATTTGTCTTTCTTTTTATATATGGGGCATATCACAGCTACCTTCCTTCCTCTGGTATTTCATGTTTTACCCAAATTTGCTCGATTAGCTTGTGGATTTTGAAACAGAGGATTTCGTCTCCAGCCTTGAGAAGTTCAGCAGGAATACCGTCCTCACCTGGACTTTTACCATTCTTAAGGTTTTTAATCTGGTTCCTTATCTCTTCAATGGTGGGTGGAGGATATTCTGGGTCTGCTGTTACTGGTTCATCAAACTCAAGTAGTTCGGTTGGTTCATCAGAGTTTAGTAATTCTCTGAAGTATTCCATCCATCTTCTTCCAATTTTTTGATCTTCTGTTAACATTCTTCGATTGGCATCTTTTATAAATCTGTGTTGATGGTATGTCCCTCCTTTAAAACTTTTCACTTTTCTATAAAGTTCTTTATACCTATTTCCATGAAAGTGTTGTTCAGCTTCCTCCATGATACTTTTAACATATTTTCTCTTTGCTTTCCTCAATGTGGCTTGGGTCTGCCGTCGTGTTTCTTCAAACTTCGATTTTTCTTCTTCTTGCATATTGCTTTGTATCCACAGTAGTTTGGCCCATTGTCTCTCTCTGATAGCTCCCTCACACTCCTCATTGAACCACACTCTTTTTCCCCTAGTTCGCTTTGGGATTACTTCTTGGGCTGTTTCTTTAATGGTCTCTGCAATCACCTTCCAGTTCTGATCTACCACAGTATCTCCTTCCTCTTCATTCAAAGCCCCAAAACGGTTTGTTAATGCTATCTTGAAAGTTCTTCTTATATTATCTTCAGTCAGACTCTCATGGTCATATCGAGTGACTCTTTGCATTCTTTTGTGCTTCCTGGCTCTCCATATTGTTTTCATCCTTCCTCTGACAAGGAAGTGGTCTGATCCACATTCTGCACCTCTTGCCGTTCTAACATTTTGTATCCACTTCTTTATTCTCTTCTCTACAATTAGGTGGTCAATTTGGTTCACTGTTTTCCCATCTGGAGACACCCAGGTTCCTTTATATATTCTCTTCCTGTCGAAATCAGTACTACTTATAAACAAGCCTTTTGCAGTCGCAAGGCTAATCAGCCTAGTGCCGTTATCACTGCTCACATCATGTAAACTGTGCTTTCCGATGGTCCCCATGAAGGCTGCTTCTTTCCCTATTTTCGCATTAAAATCTCCAAGGATAATTTTGTAATCTTCACTTGGTACATTGTCTAAAACCGTTTCTAATTCCTCGTAGAAAATATCTTTTTTGATGTCATCGCTTTCTTTGGTTGGGGCATGACAATTTATATATGTGAGTTTGTGTTTTCCCGTGTCTATGGTTAGGAGTGAGATTCTGGGGTTGTTTGATTTAAAATCTATGAGAGTGGTACAGAGTGATTTCTTCACTGCAAAACCAGTTCCTAGTGAGTGGTTTGTTTCTGAGGCTCCATGGAATATGACATAGTTTTCCATTTCTGTAGCTCCGGTTTCTGTCCACCTTGTTTCTTGCAGGGCCAATAGATCAATTTGATACTTATCTGCCTCCCTTACTACACATTTTGCTGCCCCAGGTTGGTATAGGCTTCTGACATTCCAGGTCCCTAGTTGTATTTCCTTCCGTAGTCCTTGTTCTTGCTTAGGTCGTTTTACAGAGATCAGTCCTATCTGAGGTTCTTCTGTGATGCTAGTACCGGTGATTATTTTTTCCAGGATGGGTTGGTAGCCCGTCGCCAACCCCCAACCTGGAGGACCAGGATTTTTCATTCGGGGTTTTCTCCCGTAGAAAGATTGGCTTCTCCACGCCTATAGAGGTCTTTCTGCCCTTTTGTACATATACCAGGGAATGACAGGAAAAGGAAATGGTGAGGACAGGTTTGGGATAGGAAAGGGGAGCGATAGATCGTTGTGGGACACACTTTGTCTGGCTCCTCCCCTTTGGCCTGTCCAGCATGGGTGACCCTGCTGGTAGCTACACTACCGCCGGCATAGCCCTCCGGATCCGGAGCACGCAAACCTCCTCGCCCGCATGGACAGTGCTATGTTAAGGCGGTGTCCCCTGAGGAGGTTCCCTATTACATGGTATAGCCATGTTCCCTATTACATGCTTGTACCATTTCATATTGCTTTACAACGTTACACCTAGATATGTAATCAATGTGACTGTCAAGCAGCAAACTACTAATGTTGTATTCGAACATTATGGTATTGTTTTTCCTACTCATCTGCATTAACTTACACTTTTTACATTTAGAGCAAGCTACCATTTATCACACCCACTCAAAATTTTCTCTAAGTCGTCTTATATCCTATTACAGTCAGTTAATAACAACACCTTTCCACACACCACAGCTTCATCAGCAAACATCCACAAATTGCTGCTCACCATGTCTGTAAGGTCTTTTACATACGCAGAGAATAAGAGCAGCCCTGTCACACTTACTTGGGGCACTCCTTATGATATCCTTGTCTCTGATGAATGCTCGCCATCAGGGACAACACGCTGGGTTCTATTGCTTAAGAAGTCAGAAGAGTCAACATTCTTCTTTATAAGTGTTAAGTTTCAGTTTTAATGTTATTTTTCTGTCTTGGCAAATACAGTTTGGAGTAGTGCTAAATAAAAATTATAAATGGTAATTGACGTTTAAGGCTAGTCTACTAAATCATTAACAACTTCATTTCAGTTCCAGTTCAACTGCTTGTAGCACAATTGCCTGCCTCAGCAGAATTCCATCAGGCAAGTGGGAGGTAACAGTTCTTCATATAACATGAGTCAAACTGATTGGTGTTTCTGTATGGTAATGTAAGTAGGATTATTATTTATAAATGACTTTCTTGTTGACTATTTATGAAAACCAGAGAATTAATCCTGCTGTAATAATAGTACATTCCACTGGCAACAAATGTAAGTAATCTCTTTCCCAGTGTGGAATATATCTAATTCTCACTTCCAGCAAGTGACTTAAGATAAATTTAAACAAAACAATTTACTTCTAGTATTCCTGTATAACAATTACAATCACATCATGTCTACTCTTTCAAACACTATGCTGAAAGCTGTGTTACCTTCACTGATTTGCAGTTACTGATGGCCAGGAACCACCACCGTGGTCGCGAACTGATAAAAAGATTTTTCTTCTGACATACATAGATTTTCTTTCGGTCAGAAAGAGTGCGCAGCCTGCATCCTGAGTTGGTATATTTTTCAGTTAGATTCACCACTTGATTGAGGCTCACATTCAGATAAGACTCCCGCTCCTCACATGTCTGCTCCTCAACATGAAAAATAGTTAACACACTGTTAAAAATTCCAAATTGAATAAGTTGTTAATAGCAAAAAGATTTCAAATTGACCTGAAAATAAATCATAATTCTGTGGCTTAGCCATGTAATAAATTGCTTCTATTGAAAGTGCATCGTTTTTACTTTGTGTACAATATGTTTGCAAATATTCAGTATAGCAGTTAAAGAACATGTCTTACAATAGGTATTCAGTTTTTCAGTGCATGAACAATCTAAGTCAATGAAGTGTTAAATACAATATGTGCTGTTAAATTCAAATGAAACACATTTATTTCATTTAAACAGTGCAAAATTTGAAGTGGAATAACCATACGAATTGGGTAAATTTCCAATTAATATCAATATTTTGTTTTATTTACTTACATCCTTATGACCAGGTTCCAAAACATTTCCATTAGTAGAGCTTTTTTTTAATTGGTTAACTTAGTATATATGCAGTACATTTTTAGGTGAAGGAAATAAAATCTCTATCTTTGTACAAATACTTGGTGAATTTGAACCATATTAATCATAACAAATGTGAAAAATATTGATCACTAAGGGCAAAATAAAGACATCTGTTTTTTCTGGTATTAAAGTCCACAGTAATAAAATTAATATTACCTTGTCTTGCCTGTATACTGACGGCCACTGGTCAGGTGTATCATAATAGAGTAAAAGATTTTGCACTGCATATTCCTGCAAAAAATGGATGTCAGCTTTCTATATGTCTGTTAAGACAGTTTATTCCAACATAGTAGCATTGCTCAGAGAGCGTAGATGGTGATGAAATACCAGTTGTTTATAGTATACACAGGAATGATTATGAAAGTTTCTTTCAATGATTTTCTGTAAATTTATATAAGATGTTCATAAATAAATACTAGACCTTACCTTATCATATTCTATGGTATACTGAAAAACCCCTTTGTCAGAAAGGAAGCAAAATCTTGATACAAAAGCCCATTTCTGTAAAGAAATGTCCAGTATTTTGATACAACACTAGGCAAGACAGAATTAACACACATACATCCCACAACAAACCTCTGATGTGATGAGGATTCCTTCTTCATATTTACTCCAGACATACTTTGTTTTCAAGAGGAGAATTGTAAAGAAAACAGAAATGAAAATACTGATCATTTTCACCTACGTATATCTCCCACATGTTGTGCCTCTGGTATTTGACACTTTCCTTCTCACAGTGATCAATACAAGTCTCCATAGCAACCATAGTTTAAGGTCACAACAAACACTGTGGTACATGCAACTTGTTCTCATAGTAGTGTGCAGACCAATATATCCATAAAAATAGCTATTCACATCTGTTCCTCTAGTTATGATTTAAATTTCAAATTTATTAATATAATCAAAGCTTCGTTGAAGCCAGTTCCAGATCATAAACCTACTGTGTTACAATAAGAACTGCTGCTCTACATATTTGATGTCAAGGTAGAACTAAACATGCTCTGTGAATAATTGTGCAAGGGTGTTATGTAATAATATGTTACTTCTATTAGAATAAAATACTTAAAATTTTAGTTTACATTCTCATGATAAAACTGAAGTTGCACATATCATTCTCATTGTCTACTACAATCTGTATTCCTTACTGGTTTTGTCCATGTGGGAATATAGACGAAATCAGCTGGTTAATGATTTTCTATACATAGTTCAAATTTCAGAATACCATCAGTACTTATGAATTTTTTTCTATTTCTTTAAGTATTGAAAATCTTTTACTACCAAGTAGGAAATGTTTTTTATCTCTACAAGGTGTATAAAAAAGGATGGCACAAACTTAAATGGCTGAAAGTACACAATAATAGAAGCACAAATGTCAAGTAAACATGGGCTCTAAGATGCATAACTTAAGAGCTATGAGATATTCTTGATTTTCAATATTGAGAAACAAATCTCTCCTACTGCAGTCTCTTTGGTTTCCATATTTTGGGAAGTGGTAGTATGGATCAAAATAAGAAAAAAATGTTCAAAAACATGTGCTCTAAAATGCATACCTTAAAAGTTATGAGCACTTGTTCATTAGAAGAGTTGTGTTCCAAAGTACAGCTGCTCATAGCTGTTAAGGTATGCATTTTAGAGCACATGTCTACTGGACATTATTTTCTAGTTTTGGTCCATACTACCACTTCTCAAAATATGGAAAGCAAAGAGCTTTCAGTAGAAGAGATATTGAAAATCAAAAATATCTCATAGTTCTTAAGGTGTGTGTTTTAGAGTCCATGTTTACTTGACATTTGTGCTTCTATTATCGTGTACTTTCAGCTGTGTAAATTTGTGCCATCCTTTTTGATACACCCTGTATAAAACCTTCTTATAGTCATACTCCAACGTTCTTGATTTTTAAATTAAGTCAGAATCTTATTTTTTTGTGTAGACAGATGTGCATCATATGAAGGACATGTAGAGTATAGTGATAGCAAGATCTGACAAGCCCCAATGCATGATTTAAGTGATTTATCCATCTATTTTTCAAGTGAATAAGGCACCAACAACATTTCCTTGTTTAAAGATAATCTTAAATTTGAAATTGTTTGTCAAGCCACAATAATTAATGCTTTTAGTCTTCATAATCACTGAAATAAAAAATTATCTGTTCTACATGACATAAATATTTCTTCTCTGTGTGCATTTGTTTTCATTGTTGCTCAGCTAAAATGAACTGTCAGTACACTTTTTCCCTGGTGATTTAGTGTTGTGAGAAGGACAACACATAATCTTTCTTTATATCTCCAAGAAGGCTGAGTTTCTCATCCATGAGACACAGAAGCTGTATGTGCTTGATGCCATGTTCCAGGATTTTAGAAGGTTTTCATTACAACTCTGCCCTGTTGCTTAGTGAATGTAATTAAAGGTTGTGGAATATCAGACCAACCTTCTGACTGAAATGAGGACTTCCTAGCTAATAGGACATGCTATGCTACTCTCGGTGATGGGAAATTGGCAGTAATATAATTAAATATTGTTCATCTGATGTTTCTAACATATTTATATAATGATGCATCTATTCAAGCATATTTTCATAGTGACACTTTTCCCTGACAGGCTTAAAGTATGCTGATGTCTTGATGCTTTTCGAAGATGGAGATGATAAGAAAGAGGTATTGACTTATCTCGTTATTGGTAGAATATTCAATAATTTTTAAAAAAAAATCATGTGGATCTGTAGCAAAACAACATACTCATGTCGAGCAATCTGTATTTCAAAAAGGACTCTCAAATGATGAATAAGCTATATCTATGTTAACAAATGGTATAACAGAATTGATAAATCATAAATTGTAACAAATGATTTTACGGTTGCAGTGTAAGAAGTTACATTGTGCTTTTCAAAGATTACACAAGTATGGTAATATAAAACAGTTCCAGACTTTTCGTTGAAAAGGCACCTAAATATATATTTGAAAATATCAACAGATTGTCCAAGACAAAAGGATTCTGTTAAATTGGAACACATCTAAGTCAATGTCTACATGACTACTCTGCAACTCACATTTGAATTTTGGCAGAAGGTTCATCATCCATGTTAAAACTATTTCTCTACCATTCCACTTTCGAATGGCATGCGAGAGAAACTAACACTTAAATCTTTCTGTGAGAGCTCAGGTTTCTCTTATTTTATCATGATGATCATTTCTCCCTTTGTAGGTGGGTGTCAACAACATACTTTCGCATTTGAATGAGAAAGTTGATGACTGAATATTTGTGAAAAGGTACCACTTCAACAAAAACACTTTCATTTTAATGCTTGCCACTCCAAATCATGTATCACATCTGTGACACCCACTTCCCTATTTCAGGATAATACAAAATGAGCTGCCCTTCTCTGAACTTTTTCTGTGTCCTCTGTGAATCCTATCAGGTAAGAATCCCATACTGCGCAGCAATACTCCGGAAGGGGATGGACAAGTGTATTGTAGGTAGTCTCTTTAGTGGATCTGTTGCATCTTCTAAGTGTTCTGTTCCCCACAATATTATCTGTGTGGTCACCCCAGTATAAGTAGTTCATAAATGTAATCCCTAGGTACTTAACTGAATTCACAGTCTTTCAATTTGTGTGATTGTGTAATCAAAATTTAATGAATTCCTTTTAGTACTCACCTGGATGACATCACAGTTTTTATCGCTTTTCACACCATAGAGGTATTTCATCTAAATCACTTGATTTTGATCTTTTGATGGCTTTACCAGATGGTAAATGACAGCATCATTTGCAGACAATACCAGAGGAATGCGAGTTGTCACCTCTGTTTTACTTGATGACTTCCAGTTAATTACTATGAACTGTGACCTTCCCGAGATGCCATCACAATTCAGTACTTACACCACAACATTTGTTACAGAACCTATGGCTATAATCTATTGAAACAACTGAAGCAATACATAGTCTTCAGTTTTTGGGGCTTTAGCTAGATTGGCTCCTGAATTGGAAAACCCACATACTAGAATTAATGAAGCATTACAATTCAGATACATTTGTAGTAAGCATTATTACAGTTATACACAATTTAAAAATGAATAAATTAATTTGTTTTGCAGATTGCATTCATTAGTGAGTTATAAGATAATTTTTTAGAAATTTACAGGCATAAATTTTTCAGAATAAGGAAGTATGTAGGTTGGAACTTTAATAGTGGCAACACTGCTGTGGAGACACTATGCAATGGAATCTACTATTGTCACTGATAGCACACGTTGTTGACATACCTACCTTACCTCTGAGCAAATGGACTCGCCTGTCCCATGTCACCGGCGTGCACACAATGGAGGGAAACACAGTCACTTGTGAGCAAGCGGTCTAACGTAACGGTGTCACTATATTTTTTAAACAGGAACAATGGAGTTGGATCAAGATTGAATGTGCCAGGGGTCGTACAGCACGACAGTGTCATCAAGGTCTTCAAGAGGCATGCGGGGAATCGGCATTGCTGCACAGAACAGTGGCATGTTGGGGAAAAGCCTTCAACGACGGCCAGCAAACTGTGGCAGATATGCATCGGGCAGGTTGTCCTAGCATCTCTGAAGAAGAAGTGCATCCTGTTGACACGTTAGTGGACAGTGATCGATGCCCAACGGTTCGTGAGCTCGCCCAAGAAACCATATTAGTGCATACTGCTGTGCTTCACATCCTGAAGGAACACCTGGGCATGCGAAAAATTGCATCACAATGGGTTCCGCATGACTTGATGGAAATGCAGAAATGGATGCATTATGATGCTGCTCAGATGCACTTGGAGCGCTATGAACATGAAGGAGAGGCTTTCTTATGTTGTATCGTAACACTGAAGGAGACATGGGACACATCATAAGAGCCAAAACTGAAATGCCAATCCAATGAATGACGTCATTATGGGTCGCTGCGAAAGTCAAAAGTGCGTCAGAGCCCCTGTACGGTGAAAGTTATGGTGATTCTTGTGTACGACTGCGATGGTGTTATCCTAACGCATTACGTTCCTCCATGGCAGACCGTCAATGCACAGTATTACTGTTCGTTTTTTGGAGCGTCACATGTGACCAGCTTTGTGAAAGAAGCGGCGACACTTTCTGCGCAACCCACCCATCATTTTGCACGAGAATGCGTGGGCGCATACAGTGCAAGCTGTGGCTGCTTTGTTCAGTTGATGGGACTGGGAAGTACTGTACCATCCACAACACTCACCAGACTTAAGCCCTTGTGGGCATTTACTTCAGAACTGTTCCGGAGATTTGATAGACAGTAGACCACTCCATTCGCACCATCAACAGAACAGGTTCTGCTAACAGTATACTATGCCTTCCACATCGCTGGCAATGGGTTCTACACAATGCTGGTGACTACTCTGAAGGACAGTAACAGGTGTAAACATGTAACTCTTTTGTACTGGTTGTGAATAAATAGTTGTCACTATTTAAGTTCCAACCCTCATACGTTGTAAGAATTCTCTATACTGTTTGTTGTAGAACAACACTACCAAAAAAATAAAATAAAATAAATGAAACTAAAATTCTAAAAAAAGGTATTTTGACAAAATGTTTCACTGTACATATATTCATTATTGTCCCTTTTTGCTATCAATACTTTTTTCTCAAAAAATATGACAAAGGATGGCTATTGGCACTAGGACCAAAAACAACCTCTAGGGTAAAAGTAGGCACAAAAACGAGACAGATATACAAATGTATTCAGCAACTAATCAGAACTTATTTGATAGTTTTTTGGCAGCGCCAATGGCCTTGCCACAGTGATAACATAGGGCCTCATAGAATCATCAAAGTTAAGTGCTGTCAGGCTCAACTAGCACTTTGGTGTGTGACCATCTGACCTGTGTTGTTGGCAAGTGGGGTGCACTCAGCCCTTGTGAAGCAAAATGTGGAGCTACTGGCTTGAGAAGTAGCAGCTCTGGTTACGAAAATTGACAACAGCCAGGAGAGCAGTGTGCTGCCTCCGTGACCCTCCATATTCACATTCAGTGATGCTTCTTGGCTGAGGATGACGTGGCAGTCAGTCAGTAGAGTCTTCAGAGACCCGTTCAGGTGCAGTTTAGTTTTTTTGAGAGTAAATGAAAACTTTTCTACTGGGAAACTCTGGCCACTCCTGCATACCTTGTTTGACTAGCATTCCTTGAATAAAGAATATCAAAGAGAATATCAAAAGCTTCTGGGTTTGAATCCCATTTCAGCACACCCTTTTCTTTGCCAGTTTCAAAACAGTGCACACTTTGTTGCATAGTAAGAGATTTATCAGAAAGCAAATCCAAAGCAGTGGCTAAGCCATTTGGCTAGAATGGCATTTCTAACCAGAATGCTGGTCTAATAACTGATGTGAGGAAGCCTCCACGACATACAGAAACTAACACGGAGGTAGTTGCAGACTAAAACTGTGAAGAAAGGTCATAACATCATTAGTGTCATCATGGACTTGAATAACAGGACTGGTTTGACGCAGTTCTCCATGATAGGCTATCCTGTGCACACTTCTTCAGCTCTGCATAAGTACTGCAACATATATCTATTTGAACCTGCTTATTGTATTCATGCCTTGCTCTCCCTCTACAATTTTTACCTCCCAAGCTTCTCTCCATTGCCAAATTGACAATTCCTTGATGCTTTAGAGTTTTTCCTGTCAAACAGTACCTTACTTTCGTCAAGTTGTGCTACAGATTTATTTTCTCCCGAATTTGATTCAGTACCCCATCAACTGTTACTTGATGTAACCTATCTAATTTTCAAGGATATTATGAGAAGGATAGATTCCTACTAATGACATAGAGGAGGTGTTGAGTTACAGACAGGCACAATGAAAGGACTGTTAAACATTTAAGCTTTCAGCCAAATGGCCTATTCAGAAATAGAAAAAAAACACACTTGTGGCCACACTCTCTAGCCACAGTGGCCAAAAGCTTAAATGTTTAGCCGTCTTTTTCACTGTGCCTGTCTGTGACTCAGTGTCTACTCTGTGTGGTGAGTATCAGTCTATGCTTTTCATAATACTGTTGTTGTTCCGTCCTGGACTTTCCTTTGTTCTATCTCATTCCCAAAATTCTTATTTGGCATCACATTGAAAGAAAACTTTTACTCTGTCTATTGTCAAATGTGTCACTACTGCACAAAGCCATATTTCAAACAAATACCTTCATAAAATTTTAATACACATTAGCTGTCAAAACTCATCTTCTTCAGAAATGCTTTTCTTGGTATTGCAGTCTGTATTTAGCATACTCCACATTTTGACCATTATCAGTTATTTTCCTACTCAAATAGCATAACTCGACTACCACTTTCGATAACATCTTCATGTGCTGCCACCGTATGCACCACAGTTGAAAAAACATTTAGTGGCTGCCACTGTTTTTTGGACCTTCTAAAAAAAGTATGGTGATGATGTTCTCAATGTGATCACCAAGAGTCGCAGAATCATGATGGATTGTCACACCAAAACTGCTGGCATGCCAATACAATCACTAAATACAGATTATGTTATTGTTATTATTATTATTATTATTATTATTATTATTATTATTATCTATAAGATATAACAGCTGTTGTCCCAAAATCTGCCAGAAGATGGATGTACGGTGTAGTGTTTCGAGATTTCTGCGTAAATACTAGAACCACTTGGTCTTCTACCATCTCAAACGCACGATATTTTAGGTGTGAGAGTGGGATGCTAGAATCCTACCTACTGTGCATCACGTTTGTGTGTGCAGGTGTGAAATCTGTCGTGAGCAGAAGGTAGACAGGGCACACAAATGGCAGCGACAAGTACTTGTCGGGTGATCCATAGAAGTTCTAATGAAAGTATACGGAAGAACCGTGGAACTTCTGGGTTATTCTGTCCTAATTGTATCAGTGACCATTGCTATAAATTACAAGAACAATTGAGATTCTGAAGCCTAAAAAAAAAAAACTCTTATCTTGGGCTTGCTGGAGGCAAGACATATTTTACGATTTGTTTGTAATAGATTTATGGTTGCTAAGCCAACTCTTTGCTAAATGTACTTAATCTGTTTCTAATGTGAGACGATACAAGTGACTTACAAGAAGTCTAATTCTAATAAGTTCCGGGTATGCAGCCAGATCCCGTTGACATTCTGCCACGATATTTCGGCCCAGAGACGTCCAGCCATCATCAGGTGAGTACACAACTACTGAAGAGCCCAGGTGCAGTCACGGTATTTATGCCAAATCTCGCGCATGCGAAATGTACTGGCATCCTACAACGCATGCGTCAGGTGTTGACATGCTCAGAGTCTGCAGTTAAATGCTAAATTAGAGGCACAGAGTATAACTTTAAATGCTAAATTAGATGCTCAGAGTGGAACTTTACAAGCTAAATTGGATGTTCAGAATGAAACTTTAGGATTGTTAAGTGCCAAGGTAGATTCACAAAGTAAAGAATTTAGTAATCTATGTGAAGGCATGGGAGATTTGAAGACTGAATTCGACACTTTAAACACTAAAGTACAGAATTTTAAGATAGATTTAAAGCATGAATTGACTAGGTCCCTCCACATTCATGTAAGTAAAATGTTCACTGACCTTAGTAGTAAACAAAATGATAATTACGAGGAGTTATCAAAAAAGTTAGAATGTGAGATTGAGGACAGATGCAATAATGTAGAATCAGAAATCAATGAAAAATTAGGATCTTCCAAAAATGTGTGTATCATTAAATTTAATTCTGGAAAGCAGGTTTCGATAACCAGCTTGTAATTAGTAATGAGGATAACGCGATGTGACCTGGATCCAGGGCCAGGGCCCACGTCATGGAGATGCATTAGGAGGCCTTGTTCCATATAAGTATGTTAACTTTACCCACAAAGGAATGGTTACTAATTGAAGAACCGAGTTTAGATACCAATAACCCACAACCTATAATAGCAGGGACAGTGGAAACTGCATTGGTTAACATATTTATAGGTTCAGAGAGTGAGGTATCACTCATCTCCAATGCATTCTTTAATTCATTACAGACTCAACAGCACTTACCACTATTGCCAGTAAGGGCATAGACCAGGAAGTAGTATAGTTGGGATAATAGGTACGAAGAGTAAAATCGTAAAATACGAAACTCAAACGAACTGTCGTATTGGAGGTATATTATTTCAGCAAACACTATTAATAGTAGAAAATATTAATAGAGATATATTATTTGGTTTAGATTGGTTATTAGAATTTAAAGTCATCTTAAACTCTAACGAGAGTCTTCTTTGTTCTGGTAAAAGGGACAGTAAATATTGGACACCGTTTGTGACAGGTAACTGCAGTGGGAAACAAACAACTGAGTGTAAGTGTCTGTGATTAACAGCTACAGCAAAATAGTCACCAAAGATCGATAATGTAAATCAAGTAACACATCGAACTGACATACAAGACAAAGTTAACGAGTCCCTAATATTAACCAATCAATAAAAGCGAGATTTATATAAAATTTTAATGGAGTATGAAGTAGTATTTTCTGATCGTCCAGGTAATATCAGCAACTACATTTGTAAATTTAAAATCACAGATGACACTCCATTCTTCTGTAAGCCGTACCCAATACCGGTTAGTTTGAAGGAAGAAATTAGGGATGAAATCAATAAAATGATTGATAATAATATTATAGAATGAAGTTCTAGCATCGTTGGTTGTGGTAAAGAAAGCTACAGATGGAGTAGGATTAGTATTAGACGCTCATACACTGAATTGGCATATAGAGACAGAGTGAGACCGACCAATTAATATTGATGAATTGTTACACAAATTTGAAAGGCAAGATTCTTTAGAACTGTGGACCCGACCATGCGATATTGGTAAATAAAATTACACCCAGAACCCAAAAAGTGTACAGTATTTTTGTTTGATAGTAAATCATATCATTTCAATGTATTGCTATTCGAACTTAATATCTCTGTGTCCATATTCATACGTGCGTTAGATGAGGCACTAGGGAGAGAGTTATTGAAGGTTTTGATAATATATGTAGACGATATCCTGATATCAGCTTCTTGGGAAAAACATTGTTCAACTTCGTGCAAAACTTTGAAAAAATTTAAAGAAAAATGTATTATGGTGAAACTGTCTAAATCGTATTTTGCGCGCCAAGAACTTAGGTCATATTATGGGGGTACAAGGAATTAGACCGGACCCTGAATGCCTCAAAGCTATCAAAGAATGCCCACAGCCCAAGAAATGTAAGACAGTTAAAAGGATTTATAGAGATGGCCGGATACTATTGTCGGTACATATGAGGGCAAGAACTAGATGAATTTTACATTTATTAAGGAAGAGAGTGCCATGGGCTTGGGATCAAGGTGCCAATGATGAGTTTGAAAATGTCAAAAGTGGGCTTGTTGAATCACCGATTTTACATCATCCAGTTATGGGCGAACCATTTGAAATTTTGACATATGCATCAGATTACACAGATTACAGTATTGCTGCAGAACTTTTCCAAGGAGAGTGGGATCTGAATAATGTAGAACACTGAACCATTGCTTTTGCTAGTCGTAGTCTAAATAAGCATGAATTAAATTACATGGCTACCGAAAAAGAACTATTAGTGATTGTGTGCAGTATTCAAAAATTTCAAGCACTAGTATGGGGATCAGAAATCGACATTTATACAGACCATCAAGCTTTATCCTTTCTAATGAGCAGTCATTTACTGCATAGTAGGTTAATGTGATGGATGCTTTTCCTACAAGAATACGATATTTAAAATACAGTATGTAAAAGGTTCCGAGAATATTGCGTCTGATGCTTTGTCAAGGTACTCCACAGGGGCGATTCTAGAAGTCAGTGAAGGGGGGTTGCGAGAGGGGAGGGTTTGGGGGAATGGAATATGGCTTAACAAAAGGAGAGTTTGGGTCCTCTACCAACAAATTGGTAAAATTCAGTGTTGCTTAAAGTAGTTTTTGGTAACTGTTTTGGAGTTCAGGGTAAAAAATGTGTATTAATAATGCCCATTTTAAGTTAAATGATATTTATTGGTTCAGGTAGTAAGCTATTTGCCACTTTTATTCTTTTGTTAAAATGTGTTTGGAATACATTGTAACCAATATTGCTATTCAATTATATAAAAAAATGATTGAAGTTGTTGGAGTAATATATTCACTGATTTCCGAAGTCATTTTATCCAGAGTAATATGATACTCCATGGGTGGGAGGGGGGGGGGGCATAGAGCCCATAGACCCACCTCCTCCTCCTCCTCCCCCCCCCCCCCCTTGACCACGCTCCTGGTTACCCATAGGAATGGAAGGATTGAAACGCACGGAAGGACCCAGCATTATTTTTGTCATTAATTTCATATTAGCAGAATATCCGAGTAAAGAAAATGGTGCAAAGAATAACTGAAAATATCCATCATGATCCTTACTTTACAGAAATGTTTGCTATATGTATCCCGAATTTCTTACCTCTTAATCAAGTAGGAAAATGGAAAATTATAGGTCATAATTTGTTTTGGAGAGATAGCGTAATATCGCAATGTTGGCACTTATGCATTCCGAAGGTAATGGAAGACATACTTGTGTGGTATGTTCATACAGAATATGGATACTTTGGAATCAAAAAGTGTATGACCCCTATTTTATTTTAAGAAGTTAGGGTATTAGATAGCACCTTCGATTAGAACTTGTGAAATCTGTCAGAAGGTGAAAGAGAATAATACTCAGGTGAAGTGCAAAATGTACCCTATTCCCAAGTCATTACACAACCTCACAGCAGCAGATTTTTTTGGGACCAATTCCACAAGGAAAAGGAGGAGTATCATACATTTTAGTCATCATAGAGTGCTGGTTGAAATATGTTAAACTATATCCAATCAAAAGAGCCAATACGCAGAAAGTTATACACTGTTTACAACAATGCTTTCTGGAAGTAGGTAAACCAAAACAGTTTCTAACGGATGATGACCCGCAATTTGTAACAAATTTAAAGAATTTCTAGTGTGGGAAGGTATTTTTCAAGTGTTAATATCCAACTATAACCTGTCATCAAACCCGTGTGAATGAGTAAGGAAAGAAATTGGAAAACTATGCCGTACCTACTGCCATGAAAAACATACTTTATGGGCAATGAAAATTAAAGGCTTTGAACCTATTCTAAATGAATTACCACATTTATCGACCGGGTTAACACCTTTAAAAGTTATAGATACACCTTTCATAGGAGAACCTCTAATTAAATGTTTTAATTGGCCCGAACAACCGAGTGTCGATTATGAAATGAATCAGGAAATAGTTTTTAAAAATTTAATTGAAAAAGCACAACAAAGATTAAGTAAGCATAATGAAAAGGCTATAGAACCACAATACCAAGTCGATGACCTGGTTCTCATAAAACAACATCTTCAAAGCTCGATGCTAAAGAAGGAGACTCCTTAAAATTTTCCAGAATATGAATGACCATATCAGGTGCAAACAGTGATCCATTCTAAGACCTTATTTTTAGTAGATCCTTCAACTGGATCAGAGAAAGGGAAGTACAAAGTAAAAGATGTAAAGCTGTTTATCCCCAGGGACGTTAACATTCTGAGTTAATGGACGGAGTGACGACCACTGCATCCCGAGCTGTTTTCAGTGTTTCTTCCAAAATAGCTCCCCTGCACCGAATTCCTTTAAAATCTTAAACTATTCTGTCATCTGTTCCTAAAATCTTAAACTACCCTGTAATCTTATATCTTAGAAAACCGGATATGACAGTCAAATAAAAAACAGTCCTACAAAATCACAGGTAAAAAGTGATATTTAGCTAAAGTGAACTGAATGGAATATTATATTTGTTGAAAATATAATATTGTGTGACTAGTTGAACAACTAATATACCGTAGTATATAGATTTTTCTATTTTGTATAGAATATTTTATACCTTTTGTGAGATGTGATATAAATGGGAGGGTTTGTATTAAGTTTGAAAGGGGTGAGTGTTGTAGGTAAAAGCATGGTTTACAAGAGCAAATAAACTATGGCTAACACAAAACACACATCACACTTTTCAGACAACCCTTGCAAACAAGTGTGCCTGATTCTTCACCATTTGCTGTTTCCATAGGGCTACTAAGATTTCCTTCGGGGACCACAAGGCTGAAGATGGGAATGCCCCCTCTGTTGGAGATGACTGAACACCAAACCTCCTCCGTCGTCTCACTCAAGTACTTGAGGCGTAGGGATCCTAGGGAAGAGGAGTGGGTAAGGACTTCCTGTCTTTGGGGCTATCTACTTTCTATTCTTAGGTCTTAGCAACCATATCTATTTTTTTTCCTTTCTCACTTCTCATTTGAGGACCTATCTATTTTTTCCCTCTTTCCATATTCACAAAACTTCTATCGCTGAAGTCCTTCTCTCGTTTCCGTGGTTTCTAATAACCTACATCTTGATCTTTAGATAAGAAGGCCGAAGTATCAGACTAACACGAACACACATCCACATACACACAAGAATACCCTTATACACAAACATTGAAATTACAGACTAGAAACCTGATGCAATGTGAGAACCGCCAGGTGTTGTAGGGAAAAGTTTGTGGGTATATAAGAAAATATGCACACATGCACATACATCTGTATATATAAGGACTATGACGATTCTACATCATACATATACATATGTATATAAAAACTAGGACAATTCTACATCGAGTATACATAAGGAGGAGGCACGAGCAAAGAAAAAGAATGCAAACAAGAGTGGAATTGATTGTGATAGTCTTTTAAGAAAAGTCATTATAATAAATACTCTGAAAATTGATGAATAGTAGGATAGCAGGACTTGAATTATAGGTAGACATAGTATCTACTATGAGTATAGAAGTTGAGAAGTAGAGGAGGACTCTAGGGATTAAATGATATATTAAGAAGTGAATCCGAAGTGTAGAGTAGATTTGTAGCTTTACCAGAAAATACTTAATTGTAGTATACATAGAAATGTGTACTAGGGTAATGAACTGTGAGGCCTACTCAGAAAGGGTAAAGGGGGACGTACCTGGCATTTACTAACTGTAAAGGACAGGCGTATCAACGTAGAGGTAGGACGACCTGTTGCCCTAAAAAATAGGAATGTTTTATAAAGGGGCATACCTACCAGAACTGAAAGAGGAAGTACTCTCATAAGGTCTAACCACAAGCAAGGTATAGGTACTGATCCTAGGGGAAAGGGACAGTATCGTGACAAAATTCACAAAATTTTGTAGGGATTATTCTAGAAAGTTTTGAATTTCTATTCGCAACGAGCAATTAATGTGTTTCATGGAAAGTTTACGAGTGTCTAGAGAACAATTTCATTTTGACCGGAGTTCCTCCAAACTATGAAGAATAGTAAAATAGTACATACTAAGGAAAGGTAGTACAATAGATGAGAACAGAAAGTAGATTACCCATGTGTCACAAATACCTGGAGTTTACAATTGGGGCCCTCATAATTCCTAAATATTAGAAAAGTTGAGTAAAACCTTGCACATATGCTCATATCTAAACAAAGTAGAGTAAGAAAACAGTCGAAAGAATGTAAGCAGAAGCCTGGTTAAGAGAGTAAAAAGAATTGTAGTTGAAAAAAATATGTATATAAACATGTAGAAGAAAAGTATGTGGTTATGATATGGATGATGTTATTTACATAATGATTATTTAAAAAATATTGCGTGTTTGATCTGAGGGGGGGGGGGGGGGGGGGGGGGGAGATATGTAATGTTTCAAGAATTTCTGCGTAAATTCTAGAACCACTCGGCTTTCTACCATCTTGAACACACCATATTTTAGACGAGAGAGTGCGATGCCAGAATCCTACCTACTGTGCATCACATGTTTGTGTGTGCAGGCATGAAATCAGTCGTGAGCAGAAGGTAGACAGGGCGTACAAACGACACCGACACGTACTTGTCGGGTGATCCATGGAAGTTCTCTAGTGAAAGTATATGGAAGAACTGTGGAACTTCTAGGTTATTCTGTGCTAATTGTATCAGTGACCATAGTTATAAATAACAAGAACCAATTGAGATATCCTGAAGCCTAAAAAAAAAAAAAAAAACTCTTATCTTGGGCTTGCTGCCGGCAAGACGTAGTTTACGATTTGTTTGTAATAGGTTTATGGTTGTTAGGCCAACTCTTTGCTAAATGTACTTAAATCTGTTTCTAGAGTGACTTACAAGAAAAGTCTAAATATTTATGTGCAAAGTATGAATTTTGTTCTTTGTGAACCTCAAATATACAAATAGTTGTTGAAAAGTATTTTTCGAGTACCTAATTATTTCGCAAGTAGAGGGTCTTTAAGGTTCCTGTAATTAGCATCATTCTTCGGAGAAGAAGTTTATAGAGATTCCAGAAGCCGGTTATCCAGAGAAGATCAGCTGTGTACACCATGTAAGTCGACTCGTGTAAGAGAAGTGGGAAGTTTGCACATACACTTCACACACTCTTAGTCGCCAAAAACGTTAGAATGGTAATTTGCATCCAATTGTTTCTGTGTAATGGCAAAGTTCTTCATCTACACAAGACATAATTGGGTGGATAAGTTAAAAACATTAGAAACTATTATGAAAAACAATGTTGGAGGCACTTAAGTAAATATGCCCTTCCTTCTCTAGAACAGTTGCATTCAGGGTGAGAAAAGATCAAGACCTTCAGTAGTCTAGTTCACAAGTGTAGTTCCAGAAACACTAGATAAAGGAGGATGTGTAACACTCATATTGTTTCATGTGGCCAAAGCATTTGACACATTAGAGTACCATTACTCAGAACAAGAATGTTCGTTGGTTGGTTAATTTGGAGGAGGGGACCAAACAGTGAGGACATCAGTCCCACCAGGTTAGGGAAGGGCAGGGAAGGAAGTCAACCGTGCCCTTTCAAAAAAACCGTTCCAGTAGTTCCTTGGCAATTTATCGAGATCATGGAGAACCTAAATCAGGATGGCCAGACGCGGGTTTGAAGCGTCATCCTCCCAAATGCGAGTCCAGTATGCTGACCACTGTGCCGCCTCACCTGATAAACAAGAATGTGTAAACATAGATGTTGCTCAAGGAACTGTATTTTTACAATACTGTTCCTAACATACATCTCCCAACAGTATTGTTTGGAGATGGTAATCATTTCTGTGTTGAGGCACCTTGTGGAAGAGAAATTTTGAGGTGCAATTAGAAGGCTATAAATGATCAACACACAACTAAGCAATACTTCATGTATGGAAACAAATAAGCAGAAATTGTTGCATAAAAATACATCCAATTCGACTAAAGTAGGAAAAATCCACAGACTGTGAGTCCAAAAATTTTTAGCACGTTATAATGAATATCCCCTACAGTCATACACATTAACAAGCCTTGAAGCATGATGTATCCTACACAGAAGTAAAAAAGAGAATACTTTGTGATGGCAGCTGTTCGCAATCTGTCTGTGCCCCACGGAACTCACACTCCAGCAGTTCCATCAACTGGCAAAACGAGGCACTGCTACACCGGGAGGCATTGTTTTTGCTTCTGATTCTTTTTTGGTACACTGATTTACGTTGAACAGTATTGTTCTTGATTATTCATGTAACATTTATTGTATTTCCTCTATGTAAACCTTAATGAACACTACAGTAGCAAACCAATCCACCATAAGCGCACTAACAAAGAATATTTTTAAAAAATTTTAATTGTTCAGATCATAGCAATTTTTACAAATTACATTTGTGATGTGAGTGTAAAATGACTCATTACAGATCATTATGATTTCTCATGCAATTGATCCATGGAACATGAAACTAATTAAACCTAAACTATATCTTGCTACAGCCCACTGCCTAACCAGCCTCCTTGCTAGCTATTCACCTCTTTTAAAACTGAATAACAAATTGAAATACTGCTGAGCTATATGAACAGACATTATTAAGTAATATTTCAAGTGTCAGGATTTTGTTCTGTGTAAATTTATATTCTATTGCCAGCCTTGGAATAGTATTCTGATAGGCATATTTTTATATTCTTGCCCCAATGTTTGGAAGCTGTAATCATGACCAGCTGAGAACTCACAGACACATATATATACTTTTGTACAATAATTGCTGTTATCCCTCACTTTTTTCCATACACAAAAATTTTAGTATGTCCACTATATGTCATAATCTTTAGTCACACATGTTGTATTTACTAAGACTTTTCCCTTTCTTCATGGCCCCAGCTTCTTTGCTTGTCCCACAGACAAGTTGAGTCTAAGATGATAGTGAAACATTTTACACCAACCAAGCCAGAAAGTCTTAGATTGAGTTACGTTTTTGTACAGAACTGATAAATATATTTTTATCCCTAACTATAGGTGTTTTGTGTTTTATAGCTCTACAAGTGTTTCAGCAGAGCTGTGGAGGGAGAAGAGAGGTAGGATGACATATTTGTGCCCCTATTAAATACGAGTAACAGTTCTTGTAATTATTTTGTTGCTAGAAATAAATGGAGAAAACAAAGAATTTGTGTCAATAAATTGCCACAAAATCACTCGAAAGTACACCTAAGTTGCCTGATATGATGACATAGTTGTGGTATTCTGTCCAAGATTGGTTTCAACGCAGCTCTCCACATTGTCTATCCAGGCACTCCTGTTTTCAAATATTAATCCTTCATTTACATACCACTTACAAACGAACATTCCTAACTGTCAATAACGATCCTTGATGAAACTTTGTGGGTGTTGCAAAGGGGTCAAAGTACGGTAATACATTTTTTTTTCTTCCTTGTGCCTAATTTCACTTTTAAGGGGTAAAATACACCCTAAAAGGTAATTTGGCATTTTAGGGTTTAGGCGGAGTATGTTCGAAATGATGCTGAGTAAAAAATGTTTTCAGTATGAAAGTTTACACATAATTAAATGTTCCTCAAATTGAACAGTGAATGGCCTTGCTGCAGTGGCTACACAGTTAATGTCATATCACCAAAGTTAAGCGCTGTCAGGCTGAGGCTAGCACTTGGATGGATGACCATCCGGTCTGCCGAGCGAGCGCTGTTAGCAAGCGAGGTGCATTCAGCCCTTAAGAGGGCAAACTTTGTTTTATGTTTTAAATTATTTTTAAGTAATTCAATATTATGATAGAAAATAATGACAGTAATGATAATCTGTAAGCAAAAGCTTAAAACATAATGTTATTTACACCATGGGATATACATAACAGAGAAGACAATATAAAACAAATTTAAGTAGAATTTCAAATTGTCACGGGTGATCCTCTCAATATCCTAATTTGTATCAGGCATATTTCAGTGCATTTGTAAGCCTCAGAATAGGGAATTGTTTCATTTGCTAATGACTGCAGCTTGATTATATTGTTTCTCAGGAGGAGATTGACAGCATGATGATTCAACAGAACTAAATCTGAAAGTCTTCTCACTAAGTTCTTCCAATATTGAAAGCTGTATGTGTCCGATGGCTGTATGTATGCTATTGAGCCCTTTGGGATCACCAGATGGACAAGTTCCTTGTGTTCATGTATAATGCTCTAATAGTTCTTCCACATTGACCATCACAAGAATCCAATAATAACACAGATATTTTCTCCCTCAATGCAAAAGATAACAAGTTTTAAAGTATCTTTTGACCTTCAGCATTTGTTTACCAGAATTTAGATGCTGTCACAAGGCTATTTGGGGCTTCAGAAAGAGATTCACAAATTCTCAGACCAAACTCCCAATTATTTTCTTTTAAAACTATGAAAACAAGGGAGGTGAGCATCGAACCTGAGAACAAGAAACATCTGGGTGATCCCTAAGGGCTGGACAGTACACGCACAACTGTGTAACATATACAGCTTTCGATGTTAGAAAGAACTTTGGGAGAAGATTTTCAGATCTAGTTCTGTCAAGTGATTACAAAGTCAATCTCTACTTGAGAAACAATATGCTCAAGTTGCAGTCACAAGTGTAGATTGATTCTCATCACCAAGGCTTACCGATGTACCGAAATATGCCTGATACAAATCAAGATGTTTGGAGGATCACCCACGACAATTTGAAGTTCTTGTTGCATTTCATTTTGTATTGTCTTCTCCATCATGTTATATCACACGACAGAAATTTTGTTCATTTTATGAGCTTGGTGTAAAAAGTGTAATGTTTTAATCATTTCCTAACACATATCACTATTATAATTATTTTCTAAAATAACAAGTCACTTAAAAATAACAATTTAAAACATGAAACAAATATAACTAAAATAAATAATTAGAATAGTAATTATTAATGTTTAGATATTTTAATTAGGCATGTTGAAAATACCCCTATAGCACACAGTGCACACCATATTTTCCAAAAATGATATTTCAGAAACCAGCTTTATTACACATGGATGTATGTGGCTTGAAAGCTTCTTTACATTGTAACAAAAGTTTTCATATTTCAGAATTAATTAATGGTGTTTGGGTATTTTGCAAAATTTCAAATTATTACTAATGTTGATTATACAGTTTTCAAGAGCATTAATTACATATCAACTCCTATATGAAAAATACTTTTTATATATGAGTGTTTTGAAGACACACAAATAAAAAATTACATATTGCACTATTTTGCCCCCTCTACACATCTGCCAAGTGTCATGGAGATTGTTTATTGATTCTTGGGGAATGTTCCCTTGTCAGCAATACAGTATCCGGTACCAACATACTTTTGCCTTAGATTATTAACTTCCACATTAATGTAAGATACATTTAAAAACTTTCATTTCTATAAAAAGATATTATCCCAGTACCCCCACAGCACATTAAAATACCAAATACCTGGAGAAAATAGTAAACTGCAACTCTTTATTTGCAGGTGAGTAAGGATAAACTACTACAGTTTATACACGTTTCAGCTGCAGCACAGATAACTTAAGTAATGCTCAATCGTCTAAGTCATATTCCACTGCAACGAGTTATGAGGATCAGCACTGTGTTTGTGTTAAACTTATGTGGTATGAGACAATTAATTTGCTGGCATGCAAGTACATCACATAAATTCTTTTCAGGGTATGTTGAGCGAGAGCTTTAGATCCATTGCCAAGGTGAGTCAGTAACTGACTTCTGAGTTTAAATTCAGGCTTATTTATTGATGGAGACAGGTACACCACGGATTTTGTACAGCTAACTGAGCACCAGCTGTGTGATAAAGGACAGAAAGATTTTTCAGTTTTAAGTGAGAGGATGTGCATGAAAAATAACATGAAAAGGAAAATAATGAAAAATATGTCGATCATAGCGTTTTACCAACTCCTTGTTTATAATTTACTTTTGTTGCTAGATACAACACTCCATCAATAGCAAAGTCATAAAAGATGGCATAGTGCTGTTACCACCCATTTTTATTCCTCTTAAAGTTCTCCTACCAAGATTTTTCATTTTCCTGATATTTTCTTATGTGTATTCCTTTATATTCCAGTTTTTCTTCATTTCTCATTGCCCCTCAGATGTTTCACCCATATTCCAGAATTCAGTGTGACTATATGACTCAAAGTTAGTGGTTGAGGAATAAGTCATTGCATTATTGACAGAATACTGATAACATTAAAAATAAATAAATAGATAAAAAATAAAAAAATAAAAGAAATTGCAACAGTATTCCCAAATAAATAATGTACCATACTGAATGGCTCCACACTCGTCTATGGAATAAATTGAGTGCTGCAAGGTAACATTACACATTAGGTTTCAAATTAGCATTCAGTCTCTCTCAATGACTTCAACTATTGCTCTAACAAACCCCAGTTCATGCCACACTTCCCTGTAACATTTAGCACCATTTTTTTAAAGACAATGTCAATTTTGAAATTATTTCTTATAAAATTTCCATAGTCCAAATTCCCATACAATAATTTCCTAACTCATCATGCATATTTATTCCACACTGTAGAATCAGGCCTGTGGAAGGAATATCATTTAGTCAGCAACTTTTGTGAAACTTTCTTTGGCACACATCTGAGACAGTGAAACAATAAAAATGCAATACTAAAGCATAAAGCATTTTGTAATCTGTGTGAAATTTCAGAAAGCTATACATATTAGATATTCCAGAACTATTGCTACATGGTAGCTGTATTGCAGAAAAATATTTTTGATACATGTCTCTCCATGTTAGAGAACATATGTACACAAATAGCTACATATGTAATTTTTCATTCTCAAGTTGAGGCTGTTTGAATTATTCAAATACTGAGCCATTTTATGTACAAACTGATTTTAATTTATGTTCAGACAATTTATAAATAAATAAATATTTAAGTTATATAGCTTACTTATATAAAACAACAAAGGACACTGCAGGTGGCTCACAGAATTCAAAAAATGTGTAGCTGATCTTTCATTGGTTGGTTGTTATGCATACTGTTAACTCACAATGTTATCCTTCTGTGGTCTATGCACAGTGTTTGTAAATTTAACAGATTTTGTATTTTTACAATAACTACTATGCTACATACCAAAACATTACTTATGAAAATGATTTCTGTTAGCATAATTTTGTGCACAGCCTTACGCAACAGTAACTCATATCTCAATATTACTTCTGAGGCTTGAACCTAAACTACATCCCAAAGTACAGTACCTTTGGTGACCACAGATTTACTGCAACAACAGCACTAAAATAGGATTTTATAAGAAACAAGAGTAACAGCAACATCTAACACAAATGTCAAATTTTCTTGCTTTGTTCATTCTTTTAATCTCATTTTAGGCTTTAAATGTACGTTCTATGGCTGTATGTAGTTATGTGGAAGTGGGCAACAAATTCGGGTATTTACAGTAAACAAGTAAAATTTCTTTGGCTACTGAATGAGGTTAAACATCACACACTACAACACCGAAAATGGGCAGAGCCAGCAATATTCCTATGACAGTCATCAGGACCTGAATTCTCCTTTTCCCTTGCAAAGTGAGCTGAAGAAGGATTGATCCAGGGAGACATCGGGTCTAATAAAGCACAAAAATTCCCATTTTAGGTATAAAATATGACTTATTTGGGCCATGTTGAGATTCTTCAGCTTTTTTCTACAATATTAATCTGCATCACAGATTATTAGGACTGTGCTCCCTGCATCAGTCATGGTCACAAATTACATAAGCATCAGAGAAATTCCACAAATGATAAGCTGTTTAAATGTATGTACACTGTGTTTGCAATGCTTCAACTACTGCTGGTTATGTCTAGTAAAACAAAATTCTTCTAGACAATAAGAGTACAACAAAACATTTATATTAATAAATAATATGTTGGAATGAATAGAAAAATGATATTTGACAGTGAATCTAAGACTAAATTACTTTCCAACATGACTGTCATTTAGAAACCAACAATGCTTTCCACTATTATTTGCCAGTGTACAACACAATATACCCTAAAACAATGTTTACTATATGACACAATGCCATCTTCTGTAATCTATATTAGTCCATGAATTGTTCATTGTTGTCTGCTGACGTAAGCTTATAAAGTTTCATCACAGTGCTACTTATCACAATTATAATCACAACAATTACTTGAAATATCAACACCAATCACAATCGAGCTCTGTATTCACAACCCACCTTCATAGAGGTGCAATAAAAAGATACATGCCATTTAAGGAAACCATCAACATTTATCATTGATAGTTATGGTCAAAAGTAGAGTATTTCTTATGGACACTGGTATATTTACAAAAGACACCACATGGCAAGCAACAACAATAAATATTTCTTAAATTATGATAATGATCTTCTGCTACACAGAAGCAATACATGTACAGGAAGAATGAATGGTTCAAGTTTATAGCTGAAATCTTTTTTATTTTTTTATATTTTCTTATTGATTTTCAGGATGCGTCACCCCCCCCCCCCCCCCCATCCCCCCACCCAATTTTACTCTCTCATCACTTCCACTTAGCTTCTTATGAAATTATTATTTGTGTACCTTCCAGATGTATTACACATATACCTATCCTTGACATCTTAGATGATATAAATTCATGAACAGAAATATTTATGTTGAGAATAAATAGGGTTTTTTCTCCACACAAATACTGGAATACCTATAACGCAGTTAAAAACGGAATTCCATATACCTGGCACCATTTATTAAGAGGGGAAGAAGTTGATCATCTATGATTCAGCCTGTAAATTATGTACAGTGTATCATGCTGAAAGAAACTAAACAGCTTAACATTGCTCATGAAATAGTAAAAATAATGATTCACTTGTAAAATAAATTAAAGATAAACTGTTAGATCCTTGGTCACGTAATACTAACCGTAAGTACCAAAGATGAACTCGTGATATATAAGTCAAAAGAGAACATTTGCAATACATTGCTTATGGTAACATTTCTATACCCTTATAAAATATTTTTAAAATTAAAAAATACTCACAGGCATAATGATTCTTACATATATTAAAAAAAATCCACTCAGTTGTTAAACATAGTTAGCTGTGGATGCACAATGACAATAACAGGGACATTTTGTTTGTACTAGTGCATCATGCAGGTTATTTTATGACAAATAATGAAATTATTTCATTACTCTTGTTCATAATATTATGAGAAGTTTGATAGTTTCTCTTTTATTTTAATAATATACAATTTTCTTAAAATTTCTGACGTGTCTTTCTCACTTTCTCTTTCACACAATTTGCTTGTTACATTGCTTTAAAACAAACATATAATTTTAAAAAACTTTCCAGCAATAAAGAAACAGGCAACACCTCCTCAGTTAATTTCAAAATTAAATAAATAATACAATGACCAATGTCAAATTTTGTATAAAATCTGAGATTTTAAGTGTTCTTTCACTTTTCGACTGGTGAAGGCACAATATAATGGAGGCACACTAAGATTATAAATGTGATGTGTGTCCAAAAAGTTCATAAAATAGGGACATAGGCTTCACTTGACATGATACTTCTAGATGAAATGGTTGATACCCTGTAACAAATATCATCAATGATCGGAGATTAGTAGACAATCAACATTGTTTCACTGGAGTTCAACATTTACATGACAGTTCTATAGGTAACATGTTACAAATATTCAGCAAACCACCTCTAAAACAGCAAAACAGAAGGGAAAAAACCAAAGGTAAACTTAAGAGTTTAATTATTTTACATATTTCAGTGTCATTCAAATTAGAAGTGCTCACATGAAAATAAAGAATAAAATGATTTTACAGCTAAATCAGTTTTTTGTCTCAACAAGAAATAAATTAATTTATGTTGAGCAATGAGACAACAAAACTGAGAAGAAAATAATTTAAAACACTCACAAATGTAAAATATAGTTCATAACATTTTCTAAGATGCAGGGCAGTGTGCCTCAGGTTTAAGGATTTAGTCATACAAATAAG
Organism: Schistocerca piceifrons; assembly: GCF_021461385.2. Classification (NCBI taxonomy): domain Eukaryota; kingdom Metazoa; phylum Arthropoda; class Insecta; order Orthoptera; family Acrididae; genus Schistocerca; species Schistocerca piceifrons. The sequence continues at coordinate 457,002,068 of NC_060145.1, forward strand.
GAGGCTAAGTCCCATTTTGACTGGGAAATTTAAAATTTAGCATCTAATTTTGGTAAAATTTACATCTATTCTTGGCAGAACTCCCATCTGTTTTTGGCAAAATTAGCATTCAAATGTTTTTGTTTATAAATGATTAGACATACAAACTCAAAATGTTGTCATGTTATGTGCCTGAAGATGAAGCCTTGGTGATTTGAAATTACCTGTTAAAAAAAAAGTGGTGATTGGTGAGTTTTCTGGCTGAAAAGTTTGCTTTTACAACAACTTTAATAGTTTTCTTTCCTGAAACTGTCTTTCTTTGTTCTCTTGTTTTGACTCTATTTAAACTTTCAACCAAGTATCAGAAGCCCAAGAAAATAATTTCTTTGAAGCATGTTGTTCTCATTGAAATAAATGAATGAAATTCAGAATAATAAATAAATGACACATCTAATTTCAATATTTAGTTACTGATGTAACATCTCATTTCTCCCCCCCCCCCCCCCCCCCCCCCCCCCCTCCCCATGAATCAAAGACTGTGCCATAGTGAGGTGGCTTGCATGCCTGAACAATACAGACAGCAGTATCATAGGTGCAATCATGTTGGAAGGGTGCCTATGGAGATATTAGACTAACTATGGTTCCTGAAGAGGAGTAGCAGCCCTTGCAGTAGTTTCAGGGGCAAAAGTAATGATGGTTGACTGATTCAGCCTTGTAACGTCAGTTACCTTAACCTTGCTGTGTTGTAACTATCAGCAGCTGAAAGTAAGGGTCAATTACAACTGTTGCAGTTCCTGCTGCTCACTACATAGCTTAATGATGATTGATAAAATATTCCCCTATTTGGACTTCCAGGCAAGACTTCTCAGGAGGATCTGGTAATTAGGAAAAACAAAACTGGTATTATGTGGGTCAGATGGTACAATGTTAGATCCCTTAACTGAGTAGGTAATTCAGAGAATTTACAAAGAGATACAGATAGACTGAACTTAGATATATTGGTAATTACTGAAGTGTGGTGGCAGGAGAGACAGAGCTATCACTACAAAATCAAATAGCAGTAATGCAGGCATAGGTCTGATATAGAATAAGAAAATAAGAATGAATGTAATCTATTATTAACAACAAAGTGACTGGATTATCATAGTTACGATAAATAAAGGCCACTGCCCACTATAATAGTTTAAGTTTATATCTTACTATCTTTGCAAATGACAAAAATATAATGAGACTGGGATTTGATAGTAGGGAAAGAAAATGAAGGAAAACCCATAGTGAAACAGGTATGCGGGAAATGAAAAACAGGGGACCCTTTGTAGAATTTTGCACAGAACACAATTTAATCACTGCTAACACTTGGTTTAGAAATCATGAAACAACATTGTATACAATGAAGATCTGCATAGACACTGCAAGATCTTAGATTCATTATATTACGGTAAGACAGAGATTCTGAAACAAAATTTTAAATTATAGAACATTTCCAGTGGCAGATGTGAACATAATTTATTGGCTAAACTACAGGGTAAAGCTGAATAACTTGGAGGAACGTAGGAAATGGAACCTGATGCTGCTAGTAGTTTCAAATGCAGCATTATACAACAATAGACAGAAATAGGGGAAATCAAAACAACAGAAAATAAAAGAGTAGTTTTGAGAGAAGAAATAGTGAAGGCAGTAGAGTATCAAATAGGCAAAAACCAAGGCCCAGTAAAAATCACTGAATAACATACAATATACTAAATTTGTAAAATAAGGGAAAGGCAGTCACTCACTGTGGATCAATGCACATAGCACAGAAACAGGTGACAGCATACACACTAGTTTTCGAGCACTACTTGTTTTTCTAGCAATAGTACACACATTCACAGGCACCCAAACATTCACTCTCGTGGCCATGACAAAACTAATTACTGATACTTCTTCACTACTGATAGCTATTTCCTGAGCTGATGGAGGTGGAGAGCTGGTAGGGAAGGATGCAAGGAGGGAATAGCAGAAAAGAGGCAGATCTCTGGACGAATGGCTTTGCATCTGAACAATTACGTGAAAAGAATACAGAGGGCACAACAAATGGAGATGTAAGAAGAGGGAAAAGGGGAACTTAGGTGTAAAATGGGCAAGTGGGGAAAAAGGAGAGAAAGATGAAAATAAGAAGGAGAAAGGGAGGGGAAAGAGAAGGGAGAGTGGTTGAAAAGGTGGGAGAGGAGAGGGAGAAGAAGAATGCTGGTGTGTGTGTGTGTGTGTGTGTGTGTGTGTGTGTGTGTGTGGAGGGGGAGCAGGGGGGGGGGGGGGTTGGAGAGGAAAGTGGGAAAGGGCAGTGCATGATTTGGATGGAGAAGGAGCAGTGGAGACAGAAGAGAGAAGGGAAAAGGCAAGATGAGGCAGTGGGAACACGTTAGTGGAAGTTAGGCCAGGGGGGATTGTGAGAGCACAGGATGTGATGGAGGTCAATGATTTTACACTTCTGCCAGAGACAGCAGAGAACTTGGAAGAGCAGATGACTGGAGCAAATAGTCCTGTGGAAAGAGTTCCATGGTGCACATCAACAAAAGTAAAACAAGAGTACTAAAATAAGGGATGATGGCAGACAAAGAGAAGATAAAATTCAGACTGGCAGTAACAACAAAAGCTTTTCTGAAAAAAAGAGAAAATTTTTGACATCTAACATAAATTTAAGTGTTTGAAATCTTTTCTGAACATATTTATTTGAATAGTGGTATTGCACAGTAACAGTGCATAAGAATAGATATAAGCTTTTGAAATGTGGCATTACAAAAAACTGCTGTTTATTAGATGGGTAAATTGGAAAATTAATGAAGAGCTATTGAATCAACTTTGGGAGACAAGAAACTTATGGTAAAACTTGACTAAAGGAAGGGATCAGTTGGTAGGACAGACCCTTAGGCATCAAGGAATAATCAGTTTGATAATGGAGGAAAGTGTGCATGGTAAAAATGTAGAGGCAGACCAAGACTTGACTACGGTAAGCAGGTTACAATAGTTATACAGAGATGAAGAGGTTTGCACAGCTAGCTTAGAGTGCTGCATCACATCAGTCTTTGGATTGGAGACTATGACAACAACACAAACATCTGGTTTTATTAAAAGAGAAATCAACTTATACTTCTTGAAATAAATATCAACATGCTTACATTAATGAAGTGTAAAACGATGATGCCACTGTGTTGACATGGGTAAAAACAGATAATACTACAACTGAAACTGGAAACCAGCCAATTATTCTGCTAATGTATAAACTGAATGCCACATTTCTTGTCTGCCATTCAGGGATGAAACATTATCAATAATGTATTGCATGGTTACTCCCCAAATGGTGAGGTGTTGGGGGTTTTAACACATGATGCAAGGACAGGAAACTGTATCATGCAACAACTTTTTCTACACTGCTAAGGCCTTTCCCCTTCTAAAAACTGTGGCATAGGTGTGACATAGACAATTAACAAGGCAGAGGACAAATCAAGACCGAATGTATCATGTGACGTGTAACAGGTCATCACGTGGCTGCTAGTGTCCCCATTATGCTACTGGTAATGCTTGAGGTTGTGAATGCAATCATTATGCAACATGGAAGAGTGTGCTGTTGACTTCAATCAGTAATTGAAATGGTTTTATTTTCTAAATACATTGTTTTAACTCTTAACTATTAGTGTAGAGAAACTTTTTTCAAACATTAATAGTTTAGTCACATAATGTGGCTAGATTTAAATTTTCCCACTAAGTGGGAATCTTGTCATCAGACACCAACTAAAATCAAACCATTTTTGTAATAAACTGTGAGAAGCAACAGTTCTCTCACAGTGGAAACCAAAAAGCAAACTTTAGTCAAATGCTGCTCGTAGACTCGAAATTTTTGGTCAAATGTTTGATTGGATTGAAAACAAAGACTACCAATAAATTACACAATGGATTTTTGTTCAACTTTTCATAGCCAAAAAAAGAGTGGGACAAAGGGAGAAAGGGAGGGGAAAGAGAAGGGAGAGTGGTTGAAAAGTTGGGAGAGGAGAGGGAGAAAAAGAATGCTGGTGTGTGTGTGTGTGGGGGGGGGTTGAGTATCAAATTTACCAGCATGAGTTTCAATAAAAAAGTCTTTTGCAAAGCTGGAGTTCATGCTGGTCAATTTGATAGCCCATTTGTTGATTTTCCACTCTACATTTGACTAGTAATATCCAGGCAAAAATTTATTATGTAATTTACAGGGAATCTTTGTTTTCACTCAGCTCAAACATTTGACCAAAAATCTCCAACAGTTATTGAGTCTTATGCCCCCAGCAGGCTCAAATTCAGGAAGAGATTTGAAGGAAAGTACCTAAACTTGCAGTGATGAAACCTATTGTCACGATTTTATTGTGCCAGCCTTTAAATGTATCTTATATATTTTAAACACTCAATATCCAGATATGTTAATGACAGAATTGAAAAACAAGGACAATTTCCCAGTCTTCAACATCCCATTCAACATTTATCAACGGTAGAGGACATTCACTGCACTCCCTTAAATCTATTAGATGAGCCTACAAATGTTGTCAGCACTTGTAATGAGGTTGCATATCAAATGTATTAATAAGAGAATCCAAGCACAATCTAATTTAAAAATTACATTTTCCCCTTCAGCTCAAAGAAGTAAGGGAAGATGAAACAAATACAAAAAACAATGAAAGACATTCCCATAGACACAAAATGTCAATGTCACTACACTGTGCAGAATAGAAAACTAGCCAGCAGGGATGCCCATAAGGGAACAACACTCAGAAGAAAACAGAGAGAGTTCTTTCTTGAAGAAAAAAAATTAGTGCCAGCTGGTAGCTAATATGAGGTCACACAGAATGTGGTCACGGGAGCCAAAATTCTGTCTGTTCATTCACACATCATCCATCATACAGGAAAGCCCCAAAAGTTGTGGAATGAACAAAGGTATGGCAGAAGCAATATAAACCAGTTACAAGTCACGTTCCTGTCATTGTGGGAAGGCACATGTCATTCACAGTATACACAGAGGTGCAAAAAAACGTGTAGACAAATGAACACATCAAAGTTCAACAAAATATCACTATCAAATCATCATATGACATGATCTCAATTATGTGCTTAAAATATTGTGGTCTGTACGCCTTCCCAATGATCCAGGTAAAACAAGCCATTTGCTAAAGAACCCTCGGAACCCATAAGAAGTAAAACATTTTTTATTGAGGTTGAATAACAAGTAAACTGTTTTTATTCTACTGATCAGTAGAATTGTCCTAACAAGAAGTGATGGAAGAATCTATAAATAAGAATAACGCATCTCACTGAACAATGTGGTAACTGCAACTTCACAAGTAAAATTTCTGAATGCCATTGTGCTATAATTACTGTTCCTGCTTTCAGATTACATATTTTTATTACTTTACCTTTTTGTCTGAATAATCTGTTCATCAATTCCAGTTTAATTAGGAAACATTTGAGGCATGTCCATAATCCCGGAAATTTCTTGGAACAATTTGTGAACAACTGAAGCCAAACAGCCATACAGAAGTTTGTAAAGGACTAACTTATCAACTGAGACAATGCAGAAAACTACAGATCCTAACTATGAAATTTTATGAGAAACAGAGTAGATTTGGCAACCTTTCTTAACATGGAAAATATACGGGAGCATGTCAGTTGTAGCACAGTGTCATAATTTCTCCACCACTGCACCTCTGATCACACTGTCTCACATACAACATACTTAACACTGGACGAGAGGCCTCCTAGTGAGACAATGCTTTCAGAATATAATACAGTTAAGTTGAGCGTGAACCACAGTGATCATTGTTGGCTCCGCTTGTGCTCTCATTATATATTAACAATCTTCCATTGCATACCCAGCAGCAGTTCTGTTTGCTGATAAAGCAAGTATTATAATCAAGTCTAGCAGAGTAACTTCCAAAGCTGAAAATGTATTGTTTTGAAAATTAATAATTGATTCTCTGGAAATAGAATGTCATTAAATTTACATAAAACTCCGTAAATGTTATTCAATATTGCCCAAGGCCTCACCACACCATTAGAAATTATAAATGAGGTTCAATCAAAAAAGATGAAAGATGTTCTGGGTTCTTAGGTGCTTCTACTGATAAGAGTCTGAACTGGAGGTCACATGTTACAGCGCATCTTCAATGTCAAGGCTACGCAACTTTTGCATTATGGATAATATCAGATTAAGGAGATAAAAATGTCAAAAAGTTGACTTTCTTTTCCTGCTTTCATTCATTAATGTCTTATGTCACTGTATTCTGTGTAGCTCATCACTAAGGAAAAGGGGAGTGCATTGCATGAAAATGTTTAATAAGGATAATGTTTAGTACAGACTGTAGAACTTTTTGTAGACAGCTGTTTATACAGTCTGGCATAATGACAACAGTCACACGGAGCATTTATTCTGTTATGAAGTTTGTTATGAACCATCAACAGACTCGGTGCAGTATTCATTGACCCAAACAAATTCTTAAACTGCAAGTGTCTGGGAAAAGACGGCCTGCACTTGAATAGATTAGGCTCTGTGAACCTTAGTAAAATGTTCATAGACGTGTGTAAAGTCCTAAGAAGCAAGGGAAACTAATTCATTGTGATAGGGGTGACAAAAAAAAAAAAAATTCAAACTGAAAATAAAAAGTTTAGGTACCAAACAAAGGATGCACGCGAAATAACTAAAAGAAAAAATGATCTATTGATGCACTTGAATATAAATGGCTTAGGGGCAGAACTACCAAATTGTAAATTCTCAAAAATCGACGAACTAAAAATTCTGCTTTCAGAATCCGTAAATATTAAAATAATCTGCCTAAATGAACACTGGTTAACAGAAGATAGTATAAAAGTACTAAATAGTATTAATAATTATAAGGTAGCCGCTAGCTTTTGTAGAATAAGCAAATCTCGTGGAGGCTCCTGCATTCTTGTCAATTCTTCCATAAGTTACACAGTAAGAGATAGTTTTAATTATTTAAATGAAGAGAGCGTGTTTGAAAGTTGCTCTGTAGAGCTGAGTGATCTGAATACATTGGTTATAGCAATCTACAGAATTCCTGGATGTGCGGTAACAAAAGTGTTTTTAACCAAATTCGAATGCCTCCTGGAAAAACTCCAGAAAGAAAGTAAGAAAAAAGTTGTTATAGCAGCAGACTTCAACTTAAATGTCTTAGTTGAAAGCAATGATTCCACAAAATTTCGTGACTTAATTCAGAAATCTGGTTTCAAGCTAAATTTTTCTGAAGGCACTAGGGAAAACAGCAGATCAGTGACCTGCATTGATAATATTATTACTAACTACATATTTGACAGTGGAAATAAGCACAAATACTGCTTAGACTTGGGTATTTCAGATCACTCAGCTCTGTTTATTGAGCTCCCAAAAGCAAATAACCTAAAGTCTCCAGAAGTGTGTATAAAAAGGGATCTCAGTAAAAGTAAAATGGATTTATTCCGCAGTAAATTAAGTATAATAAGCTGGCCTGTAGACTACAATAGTTCAAGCTCGATTAACTATGACAAATTCTTAAATTGTTTCTTAGAGGTATTTAATGAATCATTTCCTCGTAGATATAAGCAAAAGAAGGTTAATGGTAAACTCAAATGGATTACAACAGGAATAAAGATCTCTAGTGCCAGAAAGAGAGAGCTCCACAATGAGTTAAAATCAAACAGAAATCCAGATTTTGTCATTTATGTCAAACAGTATAAAGCTGTATTTAGGAAAGTTGTAGTGGCAGCTAAAAAAATGGCAAATAATAAATTCATACGAGAACACAGAATTAAGACAAAAGCAGTGTGGTCAGTTGTTCAGTCTGAACTAGGAGCCAAAGTAAAAATTCATGAGATTTTGAAAATTAGACATGAAAATGAAATTATAGTAAACCCTGTTCAGATGTCAAGTTGTTTCAATGAATTCTTCCTAAACGTAGTAAGATCGGATGTGGATATGACATTCTATCAGGGCATCACAAATTTGGAAAACAGCCAGAACACATCTTTTAAACAATTTGAAAAAATAACCCAAAGGGATGTGGAAAAGGAAATATTGTCTCTAAAAAACAAAACCTCACATGGGTGGGATGAAATAACAACATCTGTAATCAAGTATGTGTATGATATTATTTCCCAACCACTGTCAACTATTATAAATCAATCTTATGAACAGGGATGCTTTCCAGAGGTATTGAAATATGGTGAGATCAAACCTCTATTCAAGAAAGGATCGACAGAAGATATGGGGAATTACCGCCCTATCTCTCTCTTGCCGGTCTTCTCTAAAGTGTTTGAAAAGATTGCAGCAAAACAAATTAATAACTTTCTTACTGTAAATGATATAATTTTTAAAAACCAGTTCGGATTCCAACAGGGTAAAAGCACTGCGAATGCTATAAATGAGTTTATCCAAAAAATATGCTCCACGTTAGATAAAGGTAGAAAGGTCACAGGTATTTTCTGTGATCTGACTAAAGCTTTTGATTCAGTGAACCATGCATTACTCCTCCACAAATTACAGATGTATGGAATCAGAGACACTGCTTTGAAATGGTTTAGCTCTTACCTGTCAGGTAGGAAACAAAGAGTAATTTTAACTTCAAATGGAACCAATTATTCATCAGACTGGAAAACAGTTCCCCAAGGAGTCCCACAAGGTTCGATATTGGGTCCCTATCTGTTTCTTTTTTACGTAAATGACCTACCACTTGCTATTGATGTTCATTCAGTCTTATTTGCTGATGATACATCAGTTCTAATTGAAAATGAGGTATCTGAAAATATTCCAGAAAAAGCCAAAAACACTTTAGAAAAACTTGAATCTTGGTTCTATCAAAATGGACTAAAACTAAATGTAACTAAAACCAAAATGATGCAATTTGAAGCTAAATCAGCAGAAAGGAGTGAAATAAAGATAACTTGCAATGATCAGGATATCACAGAAGCAAACCACGTGAAGTTCTTAGGGCTAAATCTTGACAAAAATTTAAATTGGAAGGTACACATAGATTACTTAGCAAATCAACTGAACAACTTAGCATTTGCAATGTGTATTTTGTCAGGTGCCACAAACATAGATACCAGAAAGATAGTTTATCACTGCTACTTTGAGTCAGTTATTCGTTATGGCATAATCTTCTGGGGAAATTCAGCAAATGTCACTAGGCTCCTAGTATTACAAAAGAAAGTAATTAGAAACATGTGTGTTGCAAAAAAACGGGAATCCTGTCGACCACTGTTAAAAAATTTAAAAGTACTATCTATCCCCTCACTTTACATATATGAGATGGTGGTGTTCCTATATAGAAATCAACATACACTAGACAATTTCCGTTTTGACCACAACTACAGCACTCGCCACAGAGATAACTTCAAACTTCCAACACATCGTTTAAAACTTTATTCCCAAACGCCAGAGTATATGGGGTTAAAAATTTTCAATAAAATAAAAGGCAGTAATATATTTAAAATGGAGATTGGTTCACTGAAAAGATTGCTCTTTACTCTCCTGGTGGAAAAGTGTTATTATTCTGTCGATGAATTCATTGAGGACAGCTTCACAATCTGAACACAGGGATTGTAATACATTTATTATTTTATGTACATGTGTAGCTGTAACTTAGAAATGTAAAATATAATGTAAACTTTTGTAGTTCTCTTAAAAAAGTGAAAAAAGTTTCTTTTGTAAACCTTGACATGTCTCCTGTACATCAAATCAATTGATTTGAAAATTGTATGTAATGAGATGAATAAACCACATAACATAACATAACATAACATCATACACAGTTTGACAACAATGGTAACATCCATAAATACAATACTAAAAGAATAAATTATCTACACAATCCATCATTTAACCTGTGTGTGGCACAAGGAGTGGCATAATAAGCCACAAAAATCTTTGACTACACATTCAGCGATGTAACGAACTTAGTGGATAATAAAATTAAGTTCAAATACAAATTGAAATCACATCTACTTGACAATTCCACAGAAGAATTTCTGAATGTGTAGTAGTAGTAGTAGTAGTAGTAGTAGTGTGTGTGTGTGTGTGTGTGTGTGTGTGTGTGAGTGTGTGTGTGTGAGAGAGAGAGAGAGAGAGAGAGAGAGAGAGAGAGAGAGAGAGAGAGAGTTGGGGGAGGGGGGATAGAGACATTAAACATTAATGTAAATCACTGTCCGCATATAAAAAAATTACAGCTCTTAAAAAACCTTGTAAATAGCATGTTGCCATATTTTCCACTGAGAAATGTACTGAAATTTAAAACTAATCCATTCTGTATCACAGTGAGAGGTCAAAATTATGATCCATGGAACATGCAAGTGACTAACAGCCCCATTCCTGAAAAGTACATTTAAATAATTTTATAATGCTGTCAAGAAGAAATTCACCTCAACTGAATGCATAAACTGAAATTGAGAACAACTTGTGCCTCAAGACTGCATCTCGTTGTTGACAGATGCTGTTGCGCATCCTCTAAATGGCATTCTCGTAACTTAATATAATGGCAATGTCTTTCACAGTAGATATGTTGTATATTCTTCTATGTGATGAGTGCATGGCATACTGACCACTGCTTCACACTGCACTCAAAGGTGATGAGTACATGGCATACTGACCACTGCTTCACACTGCACTCAAAGGAAAGTGTTGCATTATATGTGCCCCCATTTTCTCTACATTTTGTGGTACTATTCTGGTAACAAAAAATCCTATAGAACACTGACATAATATTCATTTAATATGCAAAGAAAATTTTATTGATACTAACACACTCTGGACTGCTCAAACTGATTTTGGGCATGTCAGAGCGTGCAATACAAATGATGTAAATATAATACAATGACAAACTAAAACAATGGTAGGAGATAAATTCAAGGAAATTTTCAGTGTGATTGAAGAGCTAATCCTGTAGAGTAAGACTGGTGGGTACGTTTGAGATGTACGAGGAAGTAAGACTAATTTTAAGGAGGCATGGAAAGTAGAAGAAGGAACAGAGCAGTTGCTTCATTGACTCTTGCAGCAGGCGTGTATAATAGGAGTCGGACTAGCAAGAAACCCACATTGCTTCTCATTTGTCCATACAGTAGCCATTCAAAATGGATGATGCAATTGAATCCACTATAAAAATGTACGTGCATGCGTGTGTGTGTGTGTGTGTGTGTGTGTGTGTGTGTGTGAGAGAGAGAGAGAGAGAGAGAGAGAGAGAGAGAGAGAGAGAGAGTGAGAGAGAGAGAGAGAGTGCACACGTGTATGTTCCACATCTCCTAAAAAACCACTGAACCAGTTTCAATCAAACTTGGTACACATATCCCTTTCTGTCAGGCAACAATTGCTATTGGTATAAGAACCACATACCTATTATAGTTTAGGATATATAATGTCATAAATAATGAAATACATGACAAACTTACGCATCATGCACATTCATGCATGTTGTTTAAATTTATTACTTCTTTGTTAGTAACTCTATTTGCAACACATTTTGCACACAGTATCCACATGTGCTGCTGAATGTACCAACACACAGTTCAAGAGATGTGATGTCAAACACTGAGATGTGTGAAAAAATGCTGCATCATGCATACAGTTTTAATACACATATTCTTTCTTACTAAGTCACTCCTACAATCAAGTCAACTTAAGGAAGTCTGTGAGGTCTGATAGTGCTTTTGACAGCTTTCAACTGTGAAGTACAGATGGCTGTAGGAGAAAACAATAGCCATCTATAGATATGTGAAGAACTGTTGCTGTAAAAACATTGACAAAATTGTATTGTAGACATGCAAAGAAGCTGTGTCGCTCATACAGAAACTATCCACGATCATCACACACCAAGTCTACTGCAAGGGTACATACTGCGTAATAATGAACGAAAGGAAGATGTTCGTCTTGGTCAGAGATCAAACTGGCAAAATGAATATCAGGACAATGCTCAGTCTGTCAGCTAGTATCCTATCAAATATGAAATCTGTTAATGGCAAATGACAAACACATTGAAAGCTCAAAAAACAAATCTAAAGCTATATGAGAAGTTATAAAAAAATCAAACAAGTGAAACCAAACAATATATAAATGTTTGATTCTTGCCCAACCAAACTACAGAGACCATCAACAAATATTTTGCAAATATAAGTGAACAGTTGGTGAGTGGACTGGAAGAACACAACAAAATATCACCCCCATCATCGAATAGCATGAGAAATGTGTCTAAATCATTGTTACTTTCACCCACATATACTGAAGAAATTTTATCAGTTATAAAAACCTTGAAAACAGGGTACACATGTGGAATTGATGGAATACCAGATGCAATAATTAAAAAATGCTGTCTTGCCTTAGCTGAACCCTTGACACACTCGTGCAACAGCTCACTGGCATGAGGAACCTGCCCTTCTTGCTTAAAAACAGCAAAACTGAAACCACTGCTCAAAAAAGGAAATCCAGGAGGTGTTACAAATTATAGATTAATAGCCCTATTGCCTGTATTTTGAAAAATTTTAGAAAAAATTTTTTATAAGAGATTGTCTGATTTCCGGAATAAACATAAAATTCGCTCCCCCTCACAGCATGATTTCAGGAAAGGCTATTCAACTGAGAGACCAATATTTGAATTTCTTAATGAAATCTATGCTAAACTGGATGCGAGTGGGTTTGTGACGGGCATTGTCTTGATTTATCCAAAGTTTTCAATGCCATTGACCATAATGCCCTACTGCAGAAGCTTGACCAATTAGGAATTAGAGGTATATCCAATGAGTGGCTCCGGACATACCTATGTGGTCACAAACAGTTTGTTGAAGTGCAATATACTGACCACAACAAAATCAGCTACTACTATTCAGGATGTGAAAATGTGAAATATGGTGTTCCTCAACTATCAGTGTATTAGGACCCATTCTTTTTCTCCTCTATGTCAATGATCTTACGTACAACAAGTATTGCCAAACTACTCTCCAATTTGCAGATGATACAAGCTTCCTTACTAGTGGGAAAACAGAAGAAAAAGTGAAAGACTCTGCCATCCAAACAATGAACAGTGTAGAACTGTGGTTCAACTATAACAAGCTAATTATAAACAAAGAAAAGACAGTAGCACTGAACTTCTATAATCTAAAAGAAAGGCACCACCCAAACATACAAATAGAACTAAGGGACAGAGTTCTTGAAAGTGTTGACAGCACAAAATTTCTGGGACTCTGGCTCCAGAACAACACAAAATGGAGGTACACATTGAATATTTGCAAAGAAAACTAAGCAAAACCTACTACATGATAAGGATCTTAAAAACTTGTTGCAGCAAAGCCAGCCTGTTAAATGTATACTACTCCTATGTGCATTCTGTAATTAAATATAGCACAATCTTCTGGGGCAATACAACAACAAATATTAAACTTCCCAAGATGCAAAAGAGAATATTAAGAATTATTGAATGGGTAAATAATAGAAAATCATGAAGACTCATATTCAAAAACTTGTCAGTTCTTCCTCGTAATTGGATTTTTATCTACAAAATGTCAGTTTTCATAAAACAATATATTGATAGACACCCAGATATCTTATTAAAAAATGAATATATACATGCATACAAGACAAGAAAAAAAATCTGATTTTCATATGAAACAGGTGAGAACATCATTGTGCCAAAAAGGCACTCTACATATTGGGATAAAAATTTACAATAATCTGCCAAACCATACTTAGTCAGTAAGTAAGCACAGTAGTTTTAAGGCTGAACTAAAGGCATATTTGATTGGTCATTGCTTTTACAGTCTGACAGAGTACCTAGAAACCAAACAACAAAAATAAAGATGCAATGCAAATATTCTACTTTGTATGTTGTCTCTAATGTTTGTTGTATATATGGTTCTTTGCTAAATTACTTAAATATCTAGTCGTCCAGAATCCAATACAAATTGTATTTTATCTTGTAAAGACTTAACCATGTCGAATATCCTTGTATATATTCTATACATGTAGGATTAGAATGATTAAATAAATAATATAAATGGATCCATGTACTACATGGTAATAAAAAAAATTAAATATTAAATACTCCCATCAAATCTTCAGAATAAATTTCTTCACACATCTACCTGTACTGAACAGATCACCACTGAAATGAAATTACTGGCCGGGAGACACCATCTGGTGTTATTCAGTTGCCTAGTGCAAGTCTTTTTATATGACACCACTTCAGTGACTTGCACATCAATGATGACGAAATGACTATGAGGACAATGAAACACACAGTCTGTGAGTAGATAAAATCTCTGACCCTGTCACAAATTGAACCTGGGCCCCCACCCCAGGAATCAGCCACACTGACCACTTAGCTACAGAGGTGCCTACATCATAAAACAGAAGTCTGTTCCCCTTGCTGGAAGACATTTCCAGTGCTCCTTTACTTCTGTCATCTTTACAGTTCTGCTTGACAATGTGACCAGAACAGACCACATCTCATCAATCCACACTACTTCATCAATATTTGTGCTATGGATCTGTCTTAAAAAAATCGGCATCACCATGGACTTACATTCTCCCACTCCATCAACAGCTTATGGCCACAAAAATGCCCACAGTGAAATTGTAGATCGTGCAATGCTACGGGCAGATCAGTCTGTGTTGGTAATCTGATTATCCATACAGCTTCCCCCCTCCCCCAGAGTTTCAAGTTTCTATGTTTTTCCAGGATCTTTTTATTTCTCAAACATATCCTTGATGATCTTCACAAAAGTCTTTTTGTTTATGTACAGAGCTGCAGCAGTTCTATCGGTTAACACCATTAACAGAGAGCAGTAGGCCACCATTTTGTCTTTCACTCTCAGAATAGGCACATAATGCACCAAACCATTTCTCTTGACTGACCTTGTACGCCTCTCCCCAGACGAGAGAATGACGAGGAACATTTCCACTTGTAGCTTTTGATGAACTCCTTTCTGGCATAGTTCAGTACCACAAAATAAATAACAGTAACAGCAAACGAAGTAATAACTCCTCCAACAGCAAAAACAATGAACAAAACCACAGGGTGCAATGAACGCCCAGGACAGCAGCTGCCTGAAACTCAAGTGCAGCATGGGGCTGGAAATGTGATGGTGGAGTGAAGGTCTGGCATCTTTGTGGCTTTGCTCTGGCTACAGGTATCGTGGGTTCAGTGGAATGTGGTTTGTGCCTCCCACATGGGTTGGAGTATGTATGCAGAATGATTTAAAGTGGAATAGCCACATAAACTGATCGCAGGTATGGCAGAGACAGACAGAGTCATGAGAAGGATGAGATGTAGTTCACCCACAAAGCAGATGGCTTACAAAACTGTCATTTGACCAATACTTGAATACTGCTCGCCAAGTCTGGGACCTGTACCATATAGCATTGAGTGGGGAAAAAGATCCAAAGAAAAGTAGTTCATTTAGTAAGAGTGAAAACAACACAGAGATGCACGCTCGAGTCCAGTGGCAGATGCTACAAGAGGCATATTATGCATCACTGTGTGGTTTATTGTTACAATTCCAAGAGCATGTGTTCCTACCCAGTCAACGAGCATTTTGCTTCCTCCAATGCACAGGTCGCAAAAAGACCATGAAGGTAAAATCAGGAAGAATTGAACTCACACGGAGGCTTACTGACAATTGTTTATTGTGTGGACCATTAGTAAAAACAAGAATGAGGGAAGTGACAGTTGTACACAAAGTACCCTCTGCCACACCCAAAAACTAGTTTACAGGGTATGGCATTAGTGTGGGGTTTCCCATCTCTTACCATCTTCCACAACAAAAATTTCGCTAACTCGTGGACTACAATATTTCTATTTTTCATTCTTGATCAAAAGTGAAATAAATTATGTAAGACTCACCTCGAGTCATTGTACTCGTGCCATTCTCCCGTATAAGGATGCTTGCAGTATGCAGTGTAGTGTCCCGAGTAAGTTGTCCCAGAGTGGTTTGCAACTCCATACAAGTTGTATGTGCAACCCTGACCCCTGTTAGCAGCATACGCACTCAGGTCTAGGCCAGTTAGTGGAAAGTCAACAGTCACATTCAATTTACCACGGAACCTTTCAGTAGGTGAAAACCGTTTCAAATCTGAAATTCTTCATTAAGGATAACACAGTACAACAGTGCTAATCTTACCATTTATCATAAATAATAATAATCACAGATGCTTACATGCAAATCCACTAATTAGAACTAATCATTTGCACATTCACATATTGAAATACTTACAATCTAAATGTACCATAATATTCCATTATTTAAGTTTACTTAAAAAGAGAATCAAGGATGGATTTCTTTTCAAGTGTACAGCTGGATCAGCATTCCCATTTCTGCACACAATATCTTGAATAATGGAAATTTCAGGAGATGGGACCTGGATAAACTGACTAAACAAGAATTTGTACAGAGTTTCAGGGAGAGCATAAGGGAACAATTGACAAGAATGGGGGAAAGAAATACAGTAGAAGAAGAATGGGTAGCTTTGAGGGATGAGGTAGTGAAGGCAGCGGAGGATCAAGTACGTAAAAAGACGAGGGCTAGTAGAAATCCTAGGGTGACAGAAGAAATATTGAATTTAATTGACGAAAGGAGAAAATATAAAAATGCAGTAAATGAAGCAGGCAAAAAGGAATACAAACGTCTAAAAATGAAATCGACAGGAAGTGCAAAAGGGCTAAGCGGGGATGGCTAGAGGACACATGTAAGGATGTAGAGGCTTATCTCACTAGGGGTAAGATAGATACTGCCTACAGGAAAATTAAAAAGACCTTTGGAGAAAAGAGAACCACTTGTATGAATATCAAAAGCTCAGATGGAAACCCAGTTCTAAGCAAAGAAGGGAAAGCAGAAAGCTGGAAGGAGTATATAGAAGATCTATACAAGGGCGACATACTTGAGGGCAATGTTATAGAAATGGAAAAGGATGTAGATGAAGATGAAATAGGAGATATGATACTGCGTGAAGAGTTTGACAGAGCACTGAAAGACCCAAATTGAAACAAGGCCCTGGGAGTAGATAACATTCCAATAGAACTACTGACGGCCTTGGGACAGCCAGTCCTGACAAAACTCTACTATCTGGTGAGCAAAATGTATGAGACAGGCGAAATACCCTCAGACTTCAAGAAGAATATAATAATTCCAAACCCAAAGAAAGCAGGCGTTGACAGATGTGAAAATTACTGAACTATCAGTTTAATAAGCCACGGCTGCAAAATACTAACACGAATTGTTTACAGACGAATGGAAATACTGGTAGAAGCCGACCTCGGGGAAGATCAGTTTGGATTTCATAGAAATATGGAAACACGTGAGGCAATACTGACCCTACGACTTATTTTAGAAGCTAGATAAGAAAAGTCACACCTACGTTTCTAGCATTTGTAGACTTAGAGAAAGCTTTTGACAATGTCGACTAGAATACTCTCTTTCAAATTCTTAAGGTGGCAGGGGTAAAACACAGGGAGCGAAAGACTATTTACAATTTGTACAGAAACCAGATGGCAATTATAAGAGTAAAGGGGCATGAAAGGGAAACAGTGGTTGGGAAAGGAGTGAGACATGGTTGTAGCCTCTCCCCGATGTTATTCAATCTGTATATTGAGCAAGCAGTAAAGGAAACAAAAGAAAAATTCAGAGTAGGTATTAAAATCCATGGAGAAGAAATAAAAGCTTTAAGGTTAGCCGATGACACTGTAATTCTGTCAGAGACAGGAAAGGACTTGGAAGAGCAGTTGAACGGAATGGACAGTGCCTTGAAAGGAGGAATTGAGATGAACATCAACAAAAGCAAAATGAGGATAATGGAATGTAGTCGAATTAAGTCTGGTGATGCTGAGGGAATTAGATTAGGAAATGAGACACTTAAAGTAGTAAAGGAGTTTTGCTATTTGTGGAGCAAAATAACTGATGATTGTCGAAGTAAAGAGGATATAAAACGTAGACTGGCAGTGGCAAGGAAAGCGTTTCTGAAGAAGAGAAATTTGTTAACATCGAGTATAGATTTAAGTGTCAGGAAGTCGTTTCTGAAAGTATTTGTATGAGTGTAGCCATGTATGGAAGTGAAACATGGACGATAAATAGTTTGGACAAGAAGAGAATAGAAGCTTTCGAAATGTGGTGCTACAGAAGAATGCCGAAGATTAGACGGTTCAAAATGGTTCAAATGGCTATGAGCACTATGGGACTTAACATCTGAGAGCATCAGTCCCCTAGAACTTAGAACTACTTAAACCTAACTAACCTAAGGACATCACACACATCCATGCCCGAGGCAGGATTCGAACCTGCGACCATAGCGGTCACGCGGTTCCAGACTGAAGCGCCTAGAACTGCACGGCCACACCGGCCGACGAAGATTAGATGGGTAGATCATATAACTAATGAGGAGGTACTGAATAGCATTGGGGAGAAGAGGAGTTTGTGGCACAACTTGACTAGAAGAAGGGATCAGTTTGGTAGGACATGTTCTGAGAGATCAAGGGATCACCAATTTAGTATTGTAGGGCAGTGTGGAGGGTAAAAATCGTAGAGGGAGACCAAGTGATGAATACACTAAGCAGATTCAGAAGTATGTAGGCTGCAGTACGTACTGGGAGATGAAGAAGCTTGCACAGGATAGAGTAGCAGGGAGAGCTGCATCAAACCAGTCTCAGGACTGAAGACAACAACAACAACAACAACAACAACAACAACAACATCTTGAAGTCACACAGTTGTATGTATCATACACTGTGCAAGATGGTCTGGTTCATTTACAGACAGCCTGGATTCAAATAAGACTAGCAGCACCTGACAACGTAAACTTTTTAAGTCCAGTGGGTGTTTTCGTGTATGCATTAAAGTCATTTTTCACAGAACCTGACTAAGACTCTTTGGTGATATGTTTACTTCTAATTATCTCATAACAGCAAAACACAGGCAGATCCATAGACCTGGAACAACTTTTCGAAACAAAAACTGCTGGATAAACAGAAATTTAAAGTCGAGTAATGTGAGATGGGAGAGGGGAAAAACATGTAAGGCTATGCTGCTGTGAGGGAGCCACTTTGAAAGCTACCTCGTGGCATGCAACTTGTAATTTTTAAATGGAAAAGGAGGCCATGAGACATATCAGACAGACACAGGTGATGTGTCAAAATGACAGAGAATGGCATTAAAAAAAAGATAGCGTCTTCCATTTAGCTTTATTCATTCTCAGTTTATGTCACACTTTGTACAAAACATGACAAATGCTGGTGATAACACATAAAGGCTACAAAATCTGCTCAAAATGTAGTCTAGTGCATTGTAGGTTAGTTGTTATCTGCTTCACCCATTCCTTGTGGTACTTAACCAACAGATGAACACGTAACAATCTGAGGTTGATACTCTCTCATATAAACTGAACTTATTGATGCCAGCTTTCTCTACTAATGTTTCCAATATCATTTTTGCTTGTATTCACATGATGTTCAGTCTCTTTAATGTACTTTTCTGTTTATTAATGATTTAGTTTACAACTTTGCTCCTGCTGTTTCACAATAGCAAGCTGTGTTACAGGTGGTAAATAATGTCATAAAATAAAATTAGGAATTTGTAAACATAACACCATCAAAGTATTATTCAATTTGTGCATCATAAAGTTATTCTCAATTAAATATATCAACTTACAAGCCCAGTTCTCGCCATTTGAGGGAAGTTTTTAACATGGCTGTCTCTCATAAAATACTGAGTGATGAGGCACCTACTAATGAAAGAAAGTGGAGAGAATGGTTTCAGTGCTTCAAGAATGGTGATCTTGATGTCACAGACCACCATGGTGGTTGAAGACAGAAGGTTTTCTAAGCTACTCAAATCAATGAAAACAATCAGTGGAGATCATTATCAAAAGCAATTGATGCACCTAAGTTGAGCACTGAAAGACACACAGCCACAATACAGCGATAGATACAAAGAGGTGATTTTGTAGCATGACAATGTTTATCCCACATCGCAAATCCCATAAAAATATACTTGGAAATATTGGGCTGGAAAGTCCTGACCATTTGCCATATTTTCCAAACATTGGTCCCTCTCAATACCATGTTTTTCAATCAATGGCACATGGCCTGGCTGATTAGCACTTCCAGTCATACGAACAACTGCAGTTCTTCTGTCGCAGGATCCATACGCTGACCAAAAGATGGGAGAAGGTAGATGCCAGTGATGGCCAAAACTTTGAATTTTTGTAAGTTTTTCACAATGAAGCCTTGAACTTTGAGAAAAAATGGTAGAAGCAAAGTTGTAGATCTAACACTTTCCTTCTTTTACTTTTTTCTATCATTCTTGATGCTGTTTGGGATATTTTGTATGCTCAGAACGCAAATACATGGAAACTCTGAAAAGCAAGTTATCCTGGTACTTTTATGTTTCAGTTCAACAAAAATGGGTAAAAGAAAAATAAGTAAAATAGTTAACATGAATTACATTTTACAGTAACACATGGAACACTATTTTTTTTTAATTGCACACAATGCAATGCCTTCATTGACAAATCATTTCAATAAGAATATTATGGGACCTGGGTACAATTCAAACCAGAATTCAAGCACAAGATCAACAGTTCACTCCCAATCTTCACCACATACACAACTGCATTCACAGCCCCCCCCCCCCCCACCCCCCTCCCCTCGGATCTGACTGACTTAAATTTGGGGGACGATGAGGCCATTCTACCAGACCTATCAACCCCCAGGGAAGTTGGATATCCAGATATGCCTGGATATCCACATCCAGGCAGCTGGATATCCAGGTATACATGGACAGCTAGCTTATAACAGAGGTGTAGCGCTATCATGCTAAAAAAATAAATAAATAAATAAATAAAATAAAAAAGGTGGAAATATCCCGTCGTTAGAAAGTATTGATGGCAACATACCTTCATCTAACAACTACAGATAACAGGCTGCTGTTACTGTATCCTGACTGAAAAACTTCTCAACAATACGAGAACTCCATATTTCACACCAAATGATCACTTTCAATGTGCCAACTACCTTCAATGGATCCATCCAGTGAGGGTTCTCATCTGACCAGTAAGTGTGATTCTGTTTACTTACTTCTGTCCACACAAAAATTAGCTTCATCCATAAACAGTGTGTCATAGGGGAAATGAAGGTTTTCGTAGAATTTGCATGTCACCCATTCCACAAACTGACCCCAATGATCTGTATCACCCTCAGTGATACTCTATAATTTTTGTAATGGTGCTATTATTTGTTGCCAAAATTCTCATTTTTGATGTATGGTTGACCCCACTTTCTTGCGAGATATGGCACGTAATATACTCCGAACTTTTAGTGAATGATGAACAGTGGTTGATGTTGCTTCATTCA
This sequence comes from Schistocerca piceifrons, assembly GCF_021461385.2. Classification (NCBI taxonomy): domain Eukaryota; kingdom Metazoa; phylum Arthropoda; class Insecta; order Orthoptera; family Acrididae; genus Schistocerca; species Schistocerca piceifrons. The sequence continues at coordinate 457,023,412 of NC_060145.1, forward strand.
TTGCCACTTTTGGTCATCCAGCTTTCAATTTGTCTGTGACAGAGCTAGTTTCACAGACTTTTATGACAGGTTTCACCATAACTCTGTGGGTAATGGGTGGTCTGCTTGAGTGGCATTGGTTTGAAATCCAATTTAATAGCATGTATAGGTGTTCTTTTCTCCAAATATCAAATTGAATAAACCACATTACTGTTTTTCTTGCATAGTTCTCTATCTGTTCAATACGTCACATGACCCCTTTTCCACTTGAAAATTACAAGCTCTATCCAAGACAGACATCTTGACTTTAATTTTCTGTTTACCCATCAGTCATTGCTTGAGATGGATGGTTCTGCTCCTATGGCTGAACTAGTAGTTCTGCATTTTAAGAAAGGCAAGGAAAAATTGTACATAATTACAAGCTTATATCATTGTACCCCGCATTAAATAAATTTTGAATGTGTTCAGAAGTAATAAATAAACAACTATAAACGTTTGTGACATCACAAAATTTTAGAAGACAGACTACACTAAAAACATCCTATTGAACGAATACAATTTATATACTACAAAAAGGAAACACTAAGTGCCAACAACACACAATGATCAAGGCTGTAATGAAAAATTACACTCTTGTTATAAATTAATAACAACAATCAATTTTTGAAAGTGTAATATAATTGGACAAAAATCTACCCATTACATAGTGTGTGTAACAGGACATCCTCCTCTAGCATTACTTTTCCTCAACAATAGTTGTCGATACCAGTATTATTTTTCAAATTTTGGATGGTTCAATATTATCTCAGCTGTTTTTCCGAAAACTTTCAGATTATTTTATATACAATATGTTATATTTCAAGATAAAATTTATGAAAAGGAATTATTTTATTTCTGATGTTACAATTCATAAGTACTAGCTCTGAATGTACAGTTAAAATTATTTTTTTTAGAAGCATTTGAAATTATGAATTATTTGATGCACTTAAAATTTCTATTATTAATTATGCAATCTAGTACTGTTTACTACGTTTTTTTTTCTGGATTCATTTATGAAATAATAATTAAAATTAACAGAATGAAATTAACAGAAAGTCATTTCTCAAGAAAAATTGTAAGCCCTTTGGAATAAGGTTATTACTGCAGAGTGAAGCAGTAGTGAGCATGCCTTTGATGTGATTGGACATATTTTTGTATTTTGTGTGAACAATGTAATTTCGGCTTAGTTAATGTGATAATTCAAAAGACTGTATGAAATATTAAAATGTGACAAAATATATTAACGTTTCTGAAAGTATTTGTATGGAGTATAGCTATGTACGGAAGTGAAACATGGACGATAAATAGTTTAGACAAGAAGAGAATAGAAGCTTTCAAAATGTGATGCTTCAGAAGAATGCCAAAGATTAGATGGGTAGATCACATAACCAATGAGGAGGTATTGAACAGAATCGGGCAGAAGAGAAATTTGTGGAACAACTTGACCAGAAGAAGGGATCGGTTAGTAGGGCGTGTTCTGAGGCATCATGGGATCACCAATTTAGTATTGGAGGGCAGCGTGGTGGGTAAAAATCGTAGAGGGAAACCAAGAGATGAATACACTAAGCAGATGCAGAAGGATGTAGGTTGCAGTAGGTACTAGGAGATGAAGTTTGCACAGGATAGAGAAGCATGGAGAGCTGCATTCAGTCTCTGGACTGAAGACAACAACAACAACAAAAATTCTGCAACAACAATCTTCAAATTTATTCAGATCAATTTAATCATGAGGACCCAAAATGTGAGAATTTCAGTTCCAAGAATGAGACCCTTAGACAAAAATAACTGGAGCTAACACTACACAAAAAGTGGAGTAAACTAGAAAGTGTATCGTAATCTTCGCTCCTCTCAAATTTTTCATAGAAGATATTGCCTACTGTAGACAATAGCTGGAAAAAGGAAGGAAGTGGAAGATTACAAGTGGCAGGAGAACATGTGCGAAAACTGAGGAAATTTGCAACCTCTTAGAGCCACTGGCTCCTATAGATAGCAGATTTTCTTAACTTTCATCTGTGTTCTCCTACGGCCACTCTGGTTATAGAGAGAGATTCTACAATGCGTATCTCAAAGTTCAATACTTAATCTAGTCTTATTCCTTTTGTAAATAAATGACACATTGTAAAACATCAGTGCCACAACCAGTACACTCATTGCAGGTGATATTCTCAGTAGAATAAAAAAAAATTATGAGCTACAAGAAACCATAAATGAAATAACAGAAAATGGGACGACTGGTGGTACAAAATAATGTCATAACCGATATAAAAAACTGTCTTCCTAAACTTTCATAAAAGAACTGATATGAAACACTGACTTAAAAATATTTTTACATCAGAAATTATAATTTCTACACTTATGGCACATAAACATTTGCAAGCTGCATGAAGTATGCTATGCCCTACACAACATTGACACGGCACAAGCCAGGATTGCATATACTGCATATTGTGCTAAATTGCATGCAATAATGAAATATGGTAACACAATTTGAGGAACATTTCTACCTAGATCACTCATTCCTCTCGCTCAGGAGAGAGATATGGAGCAATGCACATTCCAGAGCCAAAAGATGCATGCAGATCTCTCTTCCAAAATTTAACTGATTTATGTCATGGCACTGTCTACATATTGTAAGTGTCTAAAATCATCAAAAATAATATAAATGAATTAAGTAAAAATTTGAAAGTTCATATTCACAGTTCAAACAGAAAATGAAACCTTTATATCACAGAATTGAAATGTCAGAATAACTTGTTAACAGATACAAGGAAAACTGGGCACACATCTTTCTTTAGCACAAATCTGGAAACTTTGCAGCTTGAACACTGTTTCTATTCTGTATCTGAATTTCTTGCACATATGAGTTCAAATAAATATGGAATCATCAAATGTAGTTTCCATTTTTTTCAATGCAAAATAAATGTGGATAAATTTTTGGTGTCTATGCCATTTGTAACAATATCTATCATGCATCTTACTTGCTTGTTCATGTGAGCAGGAATAAATACAGCAACTTGGACACAAGATTCTTGTGTCCAAGTTACAGCAACTTGGAAGATTTGGACAATATGGGGAACAATTCCATGCAGAAGTAAAAACTGAAAAGTAAGTTCATTAATATTCAAGATCTATCCATTTTTAAGCACATGTGCCGCTGATAGTAAGGTTAACGGAACTTTACAATTTTAACAAAAGTTTGGCATCTTACTTCTACATGCTGCATAAATGCTGGTAGTAAGCAACTTCTTGAAATAATGGATATTAACTTGGCTTACAAATCAAATTGTTTCATCACACCAAAGCACTGGTTATACCAGTTCTGCGCTATTTGATAAAGATTGCCAGAATATATAATTTTTACAAGAGCAGATCAGTGGACAAAGATTGAAAAGGCTAATTAAAAGAGAAGCATAAAGCACTGTTTAGTATCAAAGAAGATAACAAGAAGATAAGCTAAAAATGAGACGAGGATTAACAGGAGGCTCAACAAGTACATAGATGGCTGATACTGTGAGTACAGGCAGTTAGAAGATATGGGAAGTTTTGAACAAGCAGAGTTAGTGGTTGATGAATAGACAAGGTAAACACAGTGCAAGAAAAAACAAGAAAATTTCTGGCAACACTATGGTACAAGAACACAATGTTGTTTAACCAGATAAAAGAAGGGTATTTGTGATAGTCGTGAGAGAGAATTTTCTGTCACATCAGGAGAATTGCTGTTTTAATGGAGGTTGTTACATATACTTCTAGATCACTGACAAAGGGCCTAGTAACATTGATTCCAGGTTTTCATTGTTGGTTTAGTGCCCAAGCTATACTGTGAAGCACACAATGACTGTATGCAAGGAATCAGTCAAATCTGTTTCAGTAGACAATGTAATGAAATTAATCCTAAGCTGCACTGTTTTGGTGAATTGCTCATTACTCATGTTCAGGCTGTGGTGTGGTTGAAACAGTTTATGTTTTAAAAAATTTTATTAATGTCACCCCAACAGTACTTGATTAGTTCAGTTACTTTAAGAAATCCATATATCTAGGTCACAAATGGGGTAAATAATTCTTTGCCAGCTGCAAGATGAAAAGAAAAATATTTTTTCTAGTTCTACCAGAACAGCTGTCACTTTCAATTAATTCTTGATACAAAAATCAGTTCTAATTTTTCTGTTGTAGCAATAGATGTAATTGTTACATTAGAAATAATGTTTTATTTGTTACTCAATGGAAGAATTTCTTTTTGACTGAAAGGATACGAAGCACCAAAATCTTCGGAAACTTCTGGATAGTGAAACTTTTTGTACATTTTCGACGCATCTGGCACTTTGAACATGTCTGCAACAAGTAAAAATAACTTGACAACTTATATTAATTTTGAATACATATGCACCAATTTTTAATTATGTCCTATAACATGTCAAATTAGGAAATTACTTTTTAAAACTATCAAAATATCTTTGTGTTAACCATCTAAAATAAACACACAAACAAACCAAACAATATAATTTCATAAGTTTCCACAACCAGAGACAGTTAACATAAAAGTTATCTTGGTATGATACCATGTCTTGTTCTAAGTAATTATCACTGATGAAAACAATATTTTGGTCATGGTAACCGTGGCCTCCTCCAGAGTCATGATGTGGTGCCATGCTCAGAGAACTTTTATGTAAAGCAAACAATATTGTGTATTCATGAACAAGTTCCTGCACAGCTGGAGCCAAAGAACAAGCCAGGAGTGTCCAACTTTCCTGAGTCTAATATGTGTGGGATGAAAAAAAATAAAATAAAAAAAACTGAAGGATATTGTTCACTAGAACCAACTTGAGTTCACAACATCTGATTCCATATTTGGAAGAATTAGGAAGGTATTTATTATGTATCGAACAATTAGTAAGCTACATTGTCGTAAATAAATACCAAATGATACAAGTTGATGTCTGTTGCTGCTGGTGCTGATGTCTGTCTTATCAGTAAGGAGTAAAACATACATCTGATACACAGCAACTGTGCACATAAATGTGAATATCGCTAAAGTGACATTATGAAGATTTGTAATAAGATTTTTGAGAATTAAGAAGCTGGCAATTTATTTCTGAAAAGGTTCACATTTATGTACATTCTAGTGTTAAGAGGAGACCGAGCTACAAAAAAGATGACCTCTGCATCAATAAGGGTGTGAATATTAAATTTGTTAACTGAAGATAGTATGGCCACAGACAAAATTCCTATTACAACTGGTTGTCAGGTGGTTCATTTTCAGATTGTTTTCTTAATTTAAATATGCAATCCTGAGAGAGATTACGATAACTAAAATTTCTGAAACAGTAAACACAATGAGAATAACGCATCAGACTATTAGAGGTATTAAAGAAAGTGCATGTCCTTCTTGTCTTCCTAAATCAACCAGAAAATGAAGATCAAGGTACAATGTGATGTAGGTGACTAAACACTACTGAAAGAGAAGAAAACTGATGTTGCAATGAGATGGTTATAAAATTAGGTATGGATGCAACATGGAGGCATGAGGAGTTGGCATATTCTGAAATTGCAGACACATCAACTACCAGAAAAGTATGAGACTCAACGAGTTGACCACATTTTTAAGTAATTAAGTATTGGTCTAAGTACATTTGCTGGACCCAGTCATTCACATAACATACCACTCTCACATACTATTTTCTCAAACAAATAAAATAAAGTACACTGTTGTTAAACCCCATTGTAACACATCTATCATAATCAATCTGTTTCACTATTAACATATTTTTCAAATATATAAAAGTGGTAATAAATTTAATAACAGCTGAGAAGGTCTGCAAAAATAAGATTCTGAGTCAGTCTCAGTTTACATTCAAGAAGGGTAATTCTACAAAAGAATGCCATGCGTCCATTACAGTAATTTTGATTTGGATCTCTGTGAATAAGTATTACTCTTGAATAAGAAAAATTTTGTGTTACTGCCCCTTTCTCAATATCTATAGTATTCTTCACTTTACTTAAGATGGCTTACAGTGTATCAGTCACTTCTTTTCTTTCTATCATCTGGAGTACTTAATGAGTTAAAATAAAAGAATATTTGTAACTACCTAAATTGCATTTGAAAGACATTTTACTCTATTTCAAATTAATAAAATGTTTTTGTATTATATCTGGCTACTTACAACCCACCAAAAAAGGGGCATAAAAATACAACATCACAACATATCAGAAGAAACTTACAGGTTTCTCATCACCATCGAGGACTTCCTCCCGTGTGAAACTGTCGAGACACTGCTGGAGACGCACTTGCCCCGTACGCACAGGGATAGGCAGAGAGAGATCCCAAAAGGGATCAAATGTCACAGAGCAGTGACCACACACCGTACATCGCAGTGTCGATTTGAGTTGGCCCACGAAGATGTCCACTATCTTGCTGTCGTCGGCACGAAGGTACCGTTTCCAAGCTTCGGCTGATTTCTGCTGGTCACTGCAAAATCATTAAGTTGGCGTTGTTATACTGTATACACTTCACTGCTATCAAAATGAAAAAGTATACCAAAAAGAAAGGTCAACTGAGAATTTTTTAACAGAATGACTGACCCATACAAACCTTTGGGAGACAAAATTCCATTACCACCAAAACACACACATGAAAGTGAAAACACTTATCCTACCATTTGAAACGGTTAGTTTGATTCTTAAGGAGGAAAGAGGGATCAGCTTGGGAAGTTTGAAAAGGAACGGCACGTCACTGAGAGCCCAGGATGGGAGTGATCCACTTCTTGTGAGTATGGGGAGAAACCTCAGTGAAAGGTATTGTGATGTCAGTCATGCTTCATTTGATATGTTTCTCTTGAATAAACTATATCAAAACACTAAAATAAAGTTCGAACTATCATTTTCTTAACAGACAGCACGGCACTACATGAATTCACAAATTAATAAAGGGTGGCGTAGTAGAAAGCCTCTGAATATCTTCCATTTCCATGCATCAAACTATTGCTTACAGTGACTGACTACATATATGTGTTCCAATTAAAGAAAGGTATGACTCACCCTGAAAACCAGAATTTGGAGTCTATAATTGTCACTAGACATCCAAAAGAAACTATAAGGTATAATAAACATTAGCTGGTTGTAAGACTTCTCTGCACCAAACTTGTAAACAAATATATTGATTAAATATAAAAACAAAGATGAGGTGACTTACCGAACGAAAGCGCTGGCAGGTTGATAGACACACAAACAAACACAAACATACACACAAAATTCAAGCTTTCGCAACAAACTGTTGCCTCATCAGGAAAGAGGGAAGGAGAGGGGAAGACGAAAGGAAGTGGGTTTTAAGGGAGAGGGTAAGGAGTCATTCCAATCCCGGGAGCAGAAAGACTTACCTTAGAGGGAAAAAAGGACAGGTATACACTCGCACACATGCACATATCCATCCACATATACAGACACAAGCAGACATATATGTGTATGTGTGGATGGATATGTGCATGTGTGCGAGTGTATACCTGTCCTTTTTTCCCCCCTAAGGTAAGTCTTTCCGCTCCCGGGATTGGAATGACTCCTTACCCTCTCCCTTAAAACCCACTTCCTTTCGTCTTCCCCTCTCCTTCCCTCTTTCCTGATGAGGCAACAGTTTGTTGCGAAAGCTTGAATTTTGTGTGTATGTTTGTGTTTGTTTGTGTGTCTATTGACCTGCCAGCGCTTTCGTTCGGTAAGTCACCTCATCTTTGTTTTTATATATAATTTTTCCCACGTGGAATGTTTCCTTCTATTATATTAATATATTGATTAAATTATTCTTGTGCATTAATTTCAAATAAATAAACAAATAGGACATATACGCAAAACTTCTTTCCTGTAAACGTAGCTAGTAGTCTGTCTCATCCTCAGGCATTAGTATTTTACAACATTCCTTCAAGTAGTTAACACAAACAGTCTACCTTACAGACTGCAAGATTGTAACATATCATCTCCATCACGTGTATTCCCTGGAGATAATTGGCTGATTTTTCCCTAATCCCTTTAACAGGTAGTGGTCTGTGCTTATGATGTCAGCTCAAGATCACATGATTTCCCCGTGGTGGTGGGTGTTTGCCAACACCCTTTGCAGAGAAACTTCTAAAGGTCCTCCGGGAAGCAACACCTCAAAAAGTGTTATTAGTGGGAGCACAAAATAGCCAACAGCTACATTCCAACTGGCTGGAAGACCCCTATGTTAAATAATTTTACAGAGCATTCAGGAGCCGGCAAAACAGAGGAGTCAGCCGGCAGTTCTTGTAGGTGTAGGTGGTATCATGTGCCCTCTGGGCTAGGGACAGTGTTCTAAAGTGTGTTTCTGCAGGCAGTAGCTGGTGACACCACATGACCGACACAGCTGTTTTTCTAGCAAAGAAAGAATTGAGACATTCAAAAATGGGTTCCTGTGAACCACCACAGAACTTTACTCAGGCACTTTCCTCTTTCCTAGTCTAGCATTGCCTTTCAGTTGGTGTGTGTGTGTGTGTGTGTGTGTGTGTGTGAGCGCGCGCGGGCGCACTCTGTACTCAGACCCCTTATATCAGATCGCAAAGCCACTAATTAACTGGACAGTGGTGTTTCAGTAAAGGAGATGGACTTGGTGAGGTGTAATAGAAGCTGATAACTAATAGTTATTTCCATTCAAATATGAGAGTGGTGTTTTTGAGTGACTCTTCCCCTATTGAATTTTAACTGTATTTCTATTTTGTAATTGTGAGTGGGAGCTGCTAGCAGCCAGGTGGAGGTGGTGTGATGAACTGTTAGTGATGCACATATCCGAGTGTGTTAGTTGGATTTCAGAATCTTCTCTGAAAGTAGTTACATTGCTACAGAGTTTTTAATTATTGACTTCAGAGTTGTGAACAGTTTACTCCTGTCCCATGAGTCAAAATGAGTTGATGGCTCTTATTTAAAGTGACTGGTAGTGCAGTAGAGATGAGCATCAATTTAACTCCATTAATAAACATTTCCGACTAAATCTGCTGAGCAGTATGTCGTGTATTTTGTATCACATACTGCACTTAGCTGAGAGTATGCAGTTTCTGGCTGTGGTTACAAGTGCATTTTTTTGTGACTCAACAGGAACTCAGTGGCATACACCAAAAGGGAAGTTTCAAGATGACACTGAAAAAATGAATTTCTGCACAATACACTCAGTCATAAGAGAAGTTTAATTCTCATAACGAAAAGAACAGGAAATAAGAAAAAGGATGAATTATTTCATCAAATTATGAGATTCCTTCTGATGCAGAACTAAACTGAGATCTGAAATGCTGACCTACCAGTGGGAAAAAATACTTCAAACTAAAGTGCCATTAACAGTACTGATTACATCAAGAGGTTTTCAAAAACGTGATCAGTACTGGCAAGCTACAAGCACAGAATGCACTTTTTTTTTCTCTTTTTTGTCTCTACTGTTCTCTTGTTTTTAATAATGACAAAAATTAAAAGCTTACTTAAATATTGCACCTTATGTTGAATACTGAAACATACAAACACTTCAATACAATTTATTGCACAACATAAACCTACTTAACTTTACCTTAATGTCTCATCAATTTCTGTAAGAATCGGTTTAGGTTTGACAGTAACACGATTCACATCTTCGTGTAGCCCCTCCAATAAATATCGCAGAAATTCCTGAGCGTCTTGTTGACTGTAGCCCATAAAACGTGGTGCAAATCGTTGGATTTGTGATTTCAGTGCTGTAGTATTTACGACTGTGCCATTACTGTCACTGTGCCATAGTTCTTGAATTACTGTAGTGAATGCTGAAAACAAAGAATTAAAAGTATTTTAAGCAACTGTTTGTTAAAATTGTTAAAGGAATTATCACATCTGGCCATAAAGGAATAAGGCTATGCTACATGAGGGCAGTAGTTGGAAGATACATTGCTGGTATTTAAGAAAACAACACTATGAGGTCAGAATACAGCAAATGTCAAATTGCCATGAAGGATATATGCCTGTACAAATAAATGATTAGCATTTCCATGCAACCAAACAAAGTGAGAAGAAGTAATGCATTAACATTCTGTGTATAAGAAAAGATTACACATAACATTTCCCATTCAGAGATCACATTTCAATGTTGGTTGCTTGTGAGTAGGTTCTATTACATCTCATGGAACACAATGGTGGAGATTATCTGTTTACTGCCACAATGGTAAACTTAAAACCACCCAAAAATGTCCTCGGTGACCAAACATAGTCACAGTGATCAAAAATAAAATTGAAGGTGGTGCTATCATTTGATTCCGAGAAGGAGAAACACCTAGCAGCATATCAGGTTTGTGGCCTACTGAGACTGCAATTTATAGTCCTGCAATACTGTTGCTCGCATCTGCCTCTATACTCTGCAAACCACTGTGAGGTGCACAACTATATCAGTTATTAGGATTTCTTCCCATTCCATTTACATATGGAACATGCGAAGAATTGATTGTCTGAATGCATCTCTGCGTGTAGTAATTATTCCAATCTTATCGTCACAGTCCCTATGTAAGTAACATGTAAAGGATTGCAGTATATTCCAAGAGTCATCACTTGAAGTCAATTTTTGAAACATTGTTAATAGACTTTCTCAGGATAGTTTGTGTCTAACTTCAAGAGTCTTCCAGTTCAGTTTCCTCAGTACCTCTGAACTCTTTTCTATGGATTAAAGTAACCTGTGATGATTCATGCTGCCTTTCTCTGTATACATTCAACATCCTCTGTTATAAGAACCAGAACAATAAATTTTCGAGAAAACTATTCTAGGCATGGTGGTAAAACCTCAGACAGAATGGATCTCATTTCAGGGTACAATTTCTGCAAGTCATGGCCTTGTCGAAGTCACTGATTAATACATTCTTGACCATGATAATACTGAGTGACCAGTGGCGTGCTCCAAAGTTGTTTTTTGGAGGGATCAACAGTACCAGGCTTGGATGTGATGGTCTGGGAAATCTACTTTTGTACTAGGCTGTTGGGGTAATTACACCCAAAAAAAGCTGAGTTGAGAATGGTGGTGTATTGTTCTAAAGAGTCTGCTTCCCAACAAACATGTTTGCCTCGAATGCCAAGGCTGTATGAGAGGGAACATTTGACATGGAAAGCAAGTAAGTACTGTTGTTTGTTGGTAGGTTTAATGTGGACAGAAGTGTGTAGCTGGCCTTTAGTGAGGACGAGATCAACATCAACAAAAGTGGCACTGGTTTCCGAATAGGACCATCTGAAATTTAATTGGGAGAAGGTATTCAGAGATTCCAGGAATTTTAACAGGTCAGCCCCACCTTGAGTCCATGTGGTAAAGATGTCATCAATGTATCTAAACAAAACCAGGGGCTCAAGGCTTATGGGTGGAAAACATACTCCAAGCAACCCATGAAAAGGTTGGCATAGTAAGAAGCCATCCTAGTTCCCGTGGCCGTATCCCTGATCTGTTTTTATGTCTGCCCCTCAACATTGAAGTAGTTGTTGGTAAGTATACAGTTGATTAAGGTGAGTAGGAAGGTTGTCATACATCTGGAATCAGGTGGGCAGTGACTGAAGAAATGTTCATCAGCAGACAGACCATGCACAGGGGGATGTTGGTATAGAGGAAGATGGCATCAATAGTGATAGGCAAGGTGTGTGGAGGGAGTGGGATGGGCATGGACTTCAGACAAACAAGGAAATGGTTGGTATATCTGATACTGGATGGAAGTCTTTGTACTATGGGATGCAGGTGCTGATCAACTAAGGCACATATATGTTCTGTGGGTGCTTTGATGACTAGCAAATATACGACAGCCTGGATGACTGGGTTTGTGGATCTTAGGAAAATTGTAAAAGGTGGGGATGCATGGTTTGGGTGGGGTGAGAAGTTCTATGGACTGAGGTGTTAGTCCTTGTGAGGAGCCTGAGGTTTTAAGGAGGGACTGCCAGTCGGTTTGAATAATTAGGATGGGATCGCAATGGCATACATTGTATGTAGAGGTGTCAGACAGCTGGTGTAGACCTTCATTAACATACTCCTTTCAGTCAAGTACTATAGTGGTAGATCCTTTCTGTGCTGGGAGGATAATAATGAAGTCATCAGCTTTTAGGGAACGTAAAGCCTGGAGTTCTACAGAGGACAGATTAGGGTCATGTTTTAGGGACAAGAGGAAGTGTTGTGAAGCAATGCTGGATGTGAGGAATTCTTGGAAGGCTTATAATGGATGATTTTGCGGTGGTGGTGGTGGAGGTGAATCAAATTGGGATTGTGGGTGGAACTGTTCAAGGCAGGGTTCAATGTCGGGTTTACTGTTGGAAAGGTTTTGGGATTGGGCTGCAAAGTGATATTTCTTATCACACCCTATGCTCTTTCTGCACCCAACTCCCTACTCTATGGCTCCTATTCCCTATGTACCTTCCTACCACCACTTATACCAGCTGTCTGCTTGTGTCTGTATATGTGCGGATGGATATATATATGTGTATGTGTGTGTGTGTGTGTGTGTGTGTGTGTGTGTGTGTGTGTGTGTGTGTGTGTGTGTGTGTGTGCGTGTGTGCGAGTGTATACCTGTCCCTTTTCCCCCTAAGGTAGTCTTTCTGCTCCCGGGATTGGAATGACTCCTTATCCTCTCCCTTAAAACCCACACCCTTTCATCTTTCCCTCTCCTTCCCTCTTTCCTGATGAAGCAACCATGGGTTGCGAAAGCTTGAATTTTGTGTGTGTGTGTGTGTGTGTGTGTGTGTGTGTGTGTGTGTGTGTGTGTTTGTTAGTGTCACTATCAACATACCAACGCTTTTGTTTGGTAAGTTACACCATCTTTGTTTTTAGATATGTTTTTCCCACGTGGAATGTTTCCCTCTATTATATTCATATATGTATTGTGAAGTGCACAATTTTACATTTATGAACATTTAAAGGAAGTTGCACCACTTTGAAATCTTATCGAGATCTGACCGAATATTTATGCAGCTTATTTCAGATGCTACTTCATTATAGATAACTGCATAATCTGCAAAAAGTCTCAGGTTACTATTAATATTGTCTGCACAGTCATTAATGTACAACATAAACAGGAAGGGTCCCAACACATTTCCCTGGGGAACACCTGAAGTTACTTCTACATCTTACAATGACTCTCAATCCAAGACAACATACTGCATGCTCCCTACCAAAAAGTCCTCAATCCAGTCACAAATTTCACTTGATACCACATATGACTGTACTTGTGACAATAAATGTAGGTGTAGTACTGAATCAAATGCTTCTCAGAAATCGAGAAGTATTGTTTCTGACTGCTTCGATCCAAAGTTTTCAGTATCCAAGCTGGCTGGCATTGAGGAGGTCATTCTGTTCCGGATGCCTCATTATGTTTGAGCTCAGAACATCTTCAAAGATTCTCCAGCAAATCGATGTCAAAGATATTGGACAGTAGTCTTGTGGATCACTTCTACTACCCTTCTTGCATATGTTGTGACCTGTGCTTTTTTCAGTACAGAATCTCATAGGAATTCTATCAGGCCATGGAACTTTGTTCAGTTTTAACAATCTCAGCTGTTTCTCAACTCCACCGATACCAATACTTTTTTGATTCACCTTTTCAGTGGTATGAGGATTCAAAGAGGAGCAGTCCACAGACATTTTCCTTCGTAAAGGAACATTTGAAAATTTCAGCTTTTGATTTGCTACCCTCAGTTTCCGTTTCCATTTCATTCACTAGGGACTGGACCCAAACTTTGGTGCCACTACAGCCTTTACATTCAACCAGAATTTCTTTGGGTTCTGCGAAATATGATTTGAGAATACTCTGCTACGATAGTCATTGATGACATCACGTACTGCTGTCCCGACAGGAAAAAGTGTTTCATTCAGAATGTCTCTGTCTCTATCTATGTCCCCATCAGCGGGGATTCTGTGACTATCGTGAAAATACAAAATCAGTTGGTTCAGGAGTGCCACACTTGACACGGTGCAGGATATCAGTGGCAACACACGACTAGTGCCCGAGAGGGCAGACATAATGTTCACTCGGCTGTACAGGATCATAGAGCCACATCACGTACCTGTCATCAGGAAATGGGTTTCTTTGCAGAAAGACAAGTATCCACAGGAGTAAGATGATGCCTGGAGCACCACACCACAGGCTGTCAGCTATGTGACCACTGGCAAAGTTTCCCTCGACACTACTCTACAGAGACAGTGGTGCACCTGACAACAACACGGGACACAAGACAAAGGAGAGGTGTCTCGTCATATTCTGAGATGAGTCCCACACCTTAGTACAGTGTCACAAAACAGTTTTGTATGTCGAGATTCCGAGGAGAATGAAAATTGTCAGATCGCATTTGTCGTCACTTTACCGGCCCTACGCCTGGTTTTACGGTATTTGCTGCCACTGTGTATGTACCGCTCATTTGCGTAGTTAGTAATTTGGACTGCAGGTGCTACACTTCAGATGTGTTAACACAAGTGTCTCCTCGGGACTCTTTTTCAGTAAGATAATTCGAGATCACGTGCTGTCCGAGCCGATCTACCTTGACACAGAGGGTGTCTGAATGTTGCCCGGTGTTTTCCCCAGGTGTCCTACCTACTGAAAATATCCGGTCACGCATTGCTGAAAGACTGACACACCATCACTACAATGATGAGCTCCGCACAGAGCCAAAGCAACACGGAAGGAAGCAACCGTATCTGTCATCGACAGGGACAGGAAAATTTTGTGACGATGATAACACAAAAAATAATGCAAAATTAGTGGTTTTTAGTGAAACAAAGTGCAGTCAGTAACTTTTTACCAGATATCTCAAAATCTGTGCTTTGTTGTACAAAACTTTTATAAATTTGACAGTTTACTAATATTCATAACAGATAGTAATTGAATGATAAAATTAAATTTTGGTTTCTAATCTCCTCATGGCAGAGGTTTGTGTATAATGTTAAAATGACAATTCATTTCACACTTAGCAAATTTTGATGCGATGATGAAAATAGCAACAAACTTAGGGGGAAAATCACAGGATTTGGCACAAATAGAACTAAATTTGGCATAATCAAAACTTAATTTGACAAAAATAAAAACAGAATTTGGCAAAAAAGGACATCAAATATGGCGAAAAAATTAACACCGAATGTGGCAAAAAAACATCGATTTTGGCAAAAAATAACAAGGAATTTGGTAAAAATAGCCCCAAATTCTACAAAACTATCTCCAAATATGACAAAAACACAAAATTTGGCAAAAAAAAACAACCAAATTTGACAGTGTGAAATTAAATCTGTAAGAATAACACGTATTTTCACAACAAATTCCCCCCATGAACCATGGACCTTCCTGTTGGTGGAGAGGCTTGCGTGCCTCAGCGATACAGATAGACGTAAAGTAGGTCCAACCACAACGGAAGGGTATCTGTTGAGAGGCCAGACAAACATGTGGTTCCTGAAGAGGGGCAACAGTCTGGATGATTGACTGATCTGGCCTTGTAACACTAACCAAAACGGCCTTGCTGTGCTGGTACTGCAAACAGCTGAAAGGAAGAGAAACTACAGCCGTAATTTTTCCCGAGCACATGCAGATTTACTGTATGGTTAAAAGATGATGGCGTCCTCTTGGGTAAAATATTACGGAGGTAAAATAGTCCCCCAATCGGATCTCTGGGTGCGGGCTACTCAAGAGGATGTCGTTTCCAGGAGAAAGAGAACTGGTGTTCTACGGATCGGACCGTGGAATGACAGATCCCTTAATCGGGCAGGTAGGTTAGAAAATTTAAAAAGAGAAACGCATAGGTTGGAGTTAGATATAGTGGCAATTAGTGAAGTTTGGTGGCAGGAGGAACAAGAATTCTGGTTATAACTATAAAATCAAATAGGGGTAGTGTAGGAGTAGGTTTAATAATGAATAAAAAAATAGAAGTACGGGTAAGATACTACAAACAGCATAGTGAACGCATTATTGTGGCCAAGATAGACACGAAGCCCACATCTACTACAGTAGTACAAGTTTATGTTCCAACTAGCTCTGCAGATGACGAAGAAATTGATGAAATGTATGATGAGACAAAAGAAATTATTCAGGTAGTGGAGGGAGACAAAAATTTAATAGTCATGGATGACTGGAATTCAAGTGTAGGAAAAGGGAGAGAAGGAAACATAGTAGGTGAATATAGATTGGGACTAAGAAATGAAAGAGGAAGCCGCCTGGTAGAATTTTGCGCAGAGCATAACTTAATCATGGCTAAAACTTGGTTTAAGAATCATGAAAGAAGGTTGTATACATGGAAGAAGCCTGGAGATACTAGAAGGTATCAGATAGATTATATAATGATAAGACAGATATTTAGGAACCAGGTTTTAAATTGTAAGACATTTCCAGGGGCAGATGTGGACTATTTAGGAACCAGGTTTTAAATTGTAAGACATTTCCAACGGCAGATGTGGACTCTGACCACAATCTATTAGTTATGAACTGTAGATTAAAACTGAATTAACTGCAAAAAGGTGGAAATTTAACGAGATGGGACCTGGATAAACTGACTAAACTAGAGGTTGTACAAAGTTTCAGGGAGAGCATAAGGGAACAATTGACAAGAATGGGGGAAAGAAATACAGTAGAAGAAGAATGGGTAGCTTTGAGGGATGAAGTAGTGAAGGCAGCGGAGGATCAAGTAGGTAAAAAGACGAGGGCTAGTAGAAATTCTTGGGTAATAGAAGAAATATTGAATTTAATTGATGAAAGGAGAAAATACAAAAATGCAGTAAATGAAGCAGGCAAAAAGGAATACAAACGTCTCAAAAATGAGATCGACAGGAAGTGCAAAAGGGCTAAGCAGGGATGGCTAGAGGACACATGTAAGGATGTAGAGGCTTATCTCACCAGGGGTAAGATAGATACTGCCTACAGGAAAATTAAAGAGACCTTTGGAGAAAAGAGAACAACTGGTATGAATATCAAGAGCTCAGATGGAAACCCAGTTCTAAGCAAAGAAGGGAAAGCAGAAAGGTGGAAGGAGTATATAGAAGGTCTATACAAGGGCGATGTACTTGAGGACAATATTATGGAAATGGAAGAGGAGATAGATGAAGATGAAATGAGAGACATAATACTGTGTGAAGAGTTTGATGGAGCACTGAAAGACCTAAGTCGAAACAAGGCCCCGGGAGTAGACAACATTCCATTAGAATGACTGACAGCATTGGGAGAGCCAGTCCTGACAAAACTCTACCATCTGGTGAGCAAGATGTATGAGACAGGCGAAATACCCTCAGACTTCAAGAAGAATATAATAATCCCAATCCCAAAGAAATCAGGTGTTGATAGATGTGAAAATTACCAAACTATCATATATAAAAACAAAGATGAGGTGACTTACCGAACGAAAGCGCTGGCAGGTTGATAGACACACAAACAAACACAAACATACACACAAAATTCAAGCTTTCGCAACAAACTGTTGCCTCATCAGGAAAGAGGGAAGGAGAGGGGAAGACGAAAGGAAGTGGGTTTTAAGGGAGAGGGTAAGGAGTCATTCCAATCCCGGGAGCGGAAAGACTTACCTTAGGGGGGAAAAAGGACAGGTATACACTCGCACACATGCACATATCCATCCACACATACAGACACAAGCTTAAAACCCACTTCCTTTCGTCTTCTCCTCTCCTTCCCTCTTTCCTGATGAGGCAACAGTTTGTTGCGAAAGCTTGAATTTTGTGTGTATGTTTGTGTTTGTTTGTGTGTCTATCGACCTGCCAGCGCTTTCGTTCGGTAAGTCACCTCATCTTTGTTTTTATATATAATTTTTCCCACGTGGAATGTTTGCTTCTATTATATTGTTACCAAACTATCAGTATAATAAGGCACAGAAGCAAAATACTAATGCGAATTCTTTACAGACGAATGGAAAAACTGGTAGAAGCCGACCTGGGGGAAGATCAGTTTGGATTCCACAGAAATATTGGAACACATGAGGCAATACTGACCCTACAACTTATCTTACAAGATAGATTAAGGAAAGACAAACCTACGTTTCTAGCATTTGTAGACTTAGAGAAAGCTTTTGACAATGATGACTTGAATACTCTGTTTCCAATTCTGAAGGTGGCAGGGGTAAAATACAGGGAACGATAGAATATTTACAATTTGTACAGAAACCAGATGGCAGTTATAAGAGTCGAGGGACATGAAAGGGAAGCAGTGGTTGGGAAGGGAGTGAGACAGGGTTGTAGCCTCTCCCTAATGTTATTCAATCTGTATATTGAGCAAGCAGTAAAGGAAACAAAAGAAAAATTTGAAGTAGGTATTAAAATCCGTGGAGAAGAAATAAAAACTTTGAGGTTCGCCGGTGACATTGTAACTCTGTCAGAAACAGCACAGGATTTGGAAGATCAGTTGAACGAAATGGACAGTGTATTGAATGGAGGGTATAAGATGAATACCAACAAAAGCAAAACGAGGATAATGGGATGTAGTCGAATTAAGTCGGGTGATGCTGAGGGAATTAGATTAGGAAATGAGACACTTGAAGTAGTAAAGGAGTTTTGCTATTTAGGGAGCAAAATAACTGATGATGGTCGAAGTAGAGAGGATATAAAATGTAGACTGGCAATGGCAAGGAAAGCGTTTCTCAAGAAGAGAAATTTGTTAACATCGAGTATAGATTTAAGTGTCAGAAGTCGTTTCTGAAAGTATTTGTAAGGAGTGTAGCCATGTATGGAAGTGAAACCTGTACGATAAATAGTTTGGGCAAGAAGAGAATAGAAGCTTTCGAAATGTGGTGCTACAGAAGAATGCTGAAGATTAGATGAGTAGATCACATAACTAATGAGGAGGTATTGAATAGTATTGGAGAGAAGAGAAACTTGTGGCACAACTTAACTAGTGAAGGGATCAGTTGGTAGGACATGTTGTGAGGCCTCAACGGATCACCAATTTAGTATTGGAGGGCAGTGTGTGTTGTGTCTAGACAAGACAGCCTAGACACAATGAGAGGAAGCCGAAAGGCACGCGCTAAGCTAAAGCAGGATGGCGTGAGGTCTGAAACAGGATACGTAATGAATGCTATAAAGAAAAGTACGTAGCTGCTGGAATACTTAACTTTAATCCATCCTTGTGGTACATCTGGAGAGTGTGGTGATACAAGTGAGACTCTTTAGATACATGCTATGTTACTAATGGCGCCTTGCTAGGTCATAGCCATTGACTTAGCTGAAGGCTATTCTAGCTATCTGCTCTGGAAATGAGCGAGGCTTCGTCAGTGTGCATCGCTAGCTACGTCGTCCATACAACTGGGGCGAGTGCTAGTAAGTCTCTCTAGACCTGCCGTGTGGTGGCGCTCGGTCTGCGATCACTGACAGTGGCGACACGCGGGTCCGACATGTACTAATGGACCGCGGCCGATTTAAAGCTACCACCTAGCAAGTGTGGTGTCTGGCGGTGACACCACAGTGTGGAGGGTAAAAATCGTAGAGGGAGACCAAGAGATGAATACACTAAACGGATTCAGAATGATGTAGGTTGCAGTGAGTAGTGGGAGATGATGAAGCTTGCACAGGATAGAGTAGCATGGACAGCTGCATCAAACCAGTCTCAGGACTGAATACCACAACAACAAGAACAACAATAAATTTTGCAAAAATAATGACAAATCTGGAAAGAAACATCATATTTCATTAAAAATGACATCAAATTTGGCAAAAAAGACATGAGTTTGGCCGTAAAATAAAACGACTTTTTTGTGTCCTAGTCATTGATGTCTGGCTGGAGATGACAGCTCTGCATACTGAATTTCACACCATGTGCGCCTCTAATTCATCCACAAATTTAATTATTTATTGTTTCTGCTGTACTGTGTACATGCAATAAGTAAAACTTTGTTGTTTGCCATTCTTCCTGGTGTTGCATCTTTATTGGTCATCAGTCTGGAATAAATATTGATAAATACATGAGAAATAAATTTCTGATCATTTTCATAATAATTTCGCTCTCTTTCCCTAGTGTGCACTAACAGACATTAATATCGAATGAAATGATT
The DNA here is from genome assembly GCF_021461385.2 of Schistocerca piceifrons. Lineage (NCBI taxonomy): Eukaryota > Metazoa > Arthropoda > Insecta > Orthoptera > Acrididae > Schistocerca > Schistocerca piceifrons. The sequence goes on from NC_060145.1 coordinate 457,043,416, forward strand.
TCTGCAAGTTTTCCCTAGACTTGTAGGAGAAATAGTGCCCGTTGAAGACAAATTTTTACAAATAACAAAATTACTTCATTCACTTACTATAAAAAAGACACATTAAGTTATATACAGGGTGAAATGTCCGAGGTGCCGGAATTAGTGGTCATGTGTGGATGAGGGGTTTTTGCTTGTGTGTACGGATTGTGTATGTCTCTCTTTTGCTGATAAAGCCTGCAGCCAAAAGCTGTATGTAAGTGTCTTTTAATTGTGCTTATCTGCAACTTAACCTGTCTTCTTTACAGTAAGTAGCAACTACATTGTTGGTATTTTTGCTCGAGCTTCCACTGTTTGAAAATTACCTTACCTGTTTGATTATGTTAAGTCATGGAGCATAGTTTGCAAATATCATTTAAAAATATAAGGTTTATCCTGTTGGTGGCATGTAACTGAATGTTAGTTACTATATAATTTTTCGATTGTAATTTCAGTAAAAATTGCAGAAAAATTCCATCATTCACCTATTTCTTACATTATCACTTTTTCTTTTAGTGTCTTAGAAAGCATACAACACTAATGAGGCTTTAAAATGTAATCATTTATACCTCTTGCCAACAAATGGAGAGTGCAGTAATGTACACCGAGGTGAAACAAGTCACGGGATAGTGATATGCAGATTTACAGATGGTGGCGGTATCGAGTACACAAGGTATAAAAGGGCAGTGCATTGGCAGAGCTACTGTAGCTGTCTATTGTACTGGAATGGTTCATGTGAAATGGTGTCTGACACGATCATAGCTGCACGATGGGAATTAACCGACTTTGAATGCAGAATGGTAGTTGGAGCTGGACACACGGGACGTTCCTTTTCAGAAATCATTAGGGAATATGAAACTTCAGCTATTTCCTCTCACCGATGACAATGCAGAGACCAAATGCCTTTATTAATGACTGAGAGCAGTGACATTTGTGTAGAGTTCCGTGGCACAGACTCCATGAAACCACAGGCCCAGTTTGTCGAGAAGGAACTGTGCAAGCTGATGGTGTCTCCATTATCATGTGGGCTGTGTTTACATGGAATGGACGGGGTCCTCTGGTCCAACTGAACCAATCATTGACTGGAAACAGTGATGTTCGGCTACTTGGTGACTATTTGCAGTCATACATGTACTTCATGTTCCCAAACAACAATGTCGTGTCATTGAGCCACAATTGTTTATAACTGGTTTGAAGAACATTCCAGACAATTCTTGAGAATGATTTGGCCACCTAGATCACTCAACATGAATCCCATCAAACATTTGTTGGACATAATCGAGTGGTCAGATCATGCACATCATCCTGAACAGGTGACATTTTTACTATAGAGGCAACAGGGCTCAATATCTTGGCAGGGGAATTCCAGCAAATTGTTTTGAGTTCATGCCATGTTGAGTTGCTGCACTACGCAATGCAAAATGAGGTCTGACATGATATTAGGTAGTATCCCATGACTTTTGTCACTTCGGTGTACATTGACACAGTATAAAGAATTTATTTCATAAACTGCTTCATTTTTGTACTTAGTGGGATTCAGTTATAGATTTTTGACATAGATGTGTACACTCACTGTGTTATGAAGATTTTAATATTGTTACAACTGCTCCATTTAGTTGTGTGTACAACTATGACTTCAAGAAGTTTCCTTAATTCACCTGAAAAATTTTGTTGCATCTGTGGTAGCTTCACACTCAAGAAACAGCACAGAAAGGTTGCTGAGTTAATGAAGAAAGTGTATTAAACATATTTTGGAACAAAACATAAAGTGTATTCTGTTTTTGCAGATGATCTCTAACAATGATTTTACAGTAAGCAAGCATCCTCGTTTATAGCCCACAATAGTTTGGTTGACCTGTTCCTCTGTCTTCACTTTATATTGACATGAACGAAACAATTTTTTGAGACTTTTCAAAGGACAGTGAACATTTTAAACACATGTGTCTTAAGCTCTTGTGTTGTCAGAAAAACTGAAAGAAGGTGGTTTTGTTAGTTCAGATATTAAGAAACATTTTAGTGATAAAGTACCTGCAATGAAAATTGAAATAGTCACAAAAGAGGCACAGATTTATGAGACTTCAAGGACTTCAGCCCCAAGTGAGTACTGTGAAATATGTTGGTAAAAATAAAAAATAAATGTTGTTTCAGGAATTTGAAAGTGTACTTCCTCCATTCATATTTCTACTATTTTCTGAAACCCTGCCAGTGTAGAAACAATCAAAAATGACTTGTTGATATTTTTTTCCTGCAATTAGTTGTGTGGGAATATTTTAAAATTATACTTTGAAAAGTACACTTTAAAGTACTACCTGTCTCTTATTTGCATTGTTCAGTGCATGAACTGCACTCTGAGAATGAGCACTGCATTGAACCAATAATTTGTCTAGCATGTTTCGGAGCCAGAGATCATGCCACAGATACATTTAACATCATTTATAGAGTCTCGTGTAAATCATCACAGAATCTGACAGTTGCCAATGACTGTCTTTTATCATGAAACAACAATCAGCTACTGGCCAAAAAAGTTTCCTCAGAATTGAGATGAAACTGCAACTCAAAATTCACTAGAGATATGGATAAAATATATGTACAAATATATGTGAAATGTATGTGAAATATTCATGAATATGTGAATTATATGTGTCATATGCATACATTGGGTGAAGTCACGTGCCAATAGCTTCAAGTGTGTGGATTACATATGCAAAATATTAGTGTTCCAAATGTTCAGTTATATGTTGTATGTCCACAAGTGGGACATGCTGAGATGTTTTTGTATAAGATGGAAATACTGAAAATATTGTACATCACTAAGCATTTGTACAAAATTTTTCAAATTTAATTCAATGCACAAAAATAATTGGGTTTCATTAATTTTGTACATGTAATTGTGTCTGCTTTATATATGTGGACCTACTTAGAAATAAGAGACATTGCAATACATGCTGGGCACGGCTAGTTATGTAATAAAAACTGGAAAAATCTGAAAGTAGAGGCCTGACAGGCTGTTGCTTTGAGAAGAGACAACTCCTACAATGACCCCCTTACCATACTTATTAGATTTTTAATTTTAGTTTCTATGAAGTTACATCAGACTCAGTCAGTTTTAAGTCAAGACTATTTTGCTATCTTCAAACATCCTGTTGGAGTTGTTAACTTATTTTGATTTTGGTTGACTATTATCATGATGTGAGGCACAATTTGGAATTCACTCACCTTTAATGAGGGCCCCTTTCATACCAGAAACAGTTGTATTTATGTCAGTCAGGTGGCCATCATTGAGCAAGTATTCCAGCAGAGGTTTTGTATTACTGAGGCACTGGATCACAGAATTCATGAAGCACTGTAACAAATATGCACTTATTAGGTAACAATAAACTAGTTATTCAGATTCTGGAGCATCATAATATCTTATAGCTCAAATTACTTTGCTCATCCCCACTGTTACCTGTATTGAAACCTATTACTGGTATGACCTGAAAGGGAAAGTAAACATGTTACATATTAGGTGAATGCAAATAATGTTACACTTCTTTGATAGTGTAATGACAACTAAGTTGTCCTTAATGATGGAGTCTACATTGTGATGTGTCTATACAGCTAACACACAATACCCCAACATACAAAATGCCCTGCACTGCAGCTGGACCTTGACGCATCCTTCACCACCAGTTTGGCTATTTCTCCCATAATTAATGTCTCAGAACTTCATACATGGGAATTCTACACTATGCTGTTATTTCTGCTATTTTCCCCAAGCAAAATTGTGCCTGTCTCAATTTTACCTCCTCACTCTCTTTTCCAAATATCGTTCCTGCCAGAATTTCATCATTGTATTCTCTTTCTCAATTTGTCAATTCCAATTGCCTTCTGATTTCATTAATATTTAGCAATTTGAGTTTTTGTAGCTCTTCATTAATACACAAGTAATAAATAAATAGCAGATTCAGATTGTTTGTAAAGTAAGGAAAGCAGTGTGGAAAGAACACAATACCAAAAGAAAGGATGATGTTTGTAACTAAATATGCACAATCGAGTAGCTGACTTTGGCAGTGTCAACTCCTTGTTTGCTATGTAGTGTGCATCAGTGAAGTAAATTATAGGATATTAAAGATAAAAATGAAAATAAGTAAAGTGGTGACATTAAAACGCAGCATTCAGTGGTGAGTATAAACAATCGAGAAACTACATCACCCCAGGGGAGAGTAGCAGTATGGTGGATCAAGTAGCACCTCTGTCTCGCAGGGCAGGCGGCCTATATCCATGTTTGGTACTTCTGTGAAAGGGCAGAAGTGACATTAAAGATCATAGGGACTGCCAATCCCTGTGGCATTGTGATACTGGTTCTTGAATGCAATAATGGACCAGGATTAGTCTCTTCACTAATTTCAAATTAAGAATAGAAAACAATGTGCTTCACACAACAAAAAGCAAAAGAGAGTACACAAAACTACAGTGCAATAATTTGTTGATGATGGTAGAGTTGTAAATGTGGTAGTTCAAGCATGACTTCTGCTGGTGTCTTACACAACCATGGTTCAAAACACCCGTAATTTAAAACAGCCACATTAAAGAGGCTGCATAATAGAAGGATCATGCAAAACAAAAGAAAATTCAATAAATGCCACTGCCAAGAGAGTAGGGAGATCACAAAACAGCACTTACTGCTGAGATTTGGTGCCACAATGGTGTGTGTTTAAAATCACATAACACTGAGTGAGCAGAAACCGTGTGTGTGTGTGTGTGTGTGCGTGTGTGTGTGTGTGCGTGTGTGTGTGTGTGTGTGTGTGGGCGGGCGGGCGGGGGGGGGGGGGGGGGGGGGGGGGGGGGGCACACACATGCATGAGCACGTGCACACAAGTGTGCATGCATTAACTTACTTTTCCTTTTTCTCCACTAGTTGATTTATGTTCTTTCTGTCACAGGACCACATTTAAACTTCATCTCATCTAAATTCCTTTATCACTCTTTTCATCTCTTACCTGTGATCACATGCACAACATTCTCTTCAAATTGCAGTTTGTCAGGTTTTAAAATTTCATCTTTTACTGCAAGTACTGTTCTGTGGAGTTCTTAGGTTGGGATCCTATGTAGCTTTTTCAATCACTAAAGAGTTTTGCATCTTTCAACACTTTCCTCCCTGTTACCAGATGAAGGAATGCTTGCTGTAAAACCCCAAGATGCATATATAGCTTAGAAATTATTTTAATTTTAGTTTTGTTGTGGGATCCCTTGTCCCTCATACACAGTGTGAACTTTGGGTCACGTATGAAAGAACAGACACGACATAAACATAATTAAGGTGCGGAAGGCCAGTGATCTCTTCAGTGCAGATGAACATCAGATTCGAACTCTTACAGGAATCGGTGAAAGACCGTGAGTGATGAGGATAATGGGGAAGGGGCACTACATTAGTAGTGTGTGGATAAGTTGAGAATTTGGATCTGATGGGAGGCGTGCTAGGGTAGTCCAGACAGTTGCGATGATCACTGTGTCTGGATGGCTTAGTGGTCATAGCATCTGCCCACTAAGCAAGAGACCCGGGTTTGAACCCCAGTCCAGCACAAATCTTCAACTTTCACCATTGATTTAAATCAATGACCACTTGCAGCCAATGTTTGTAATTCCTTTGCATCCCTTTATACTAGTCTGCTCATCCATACAAAGCCTGGAGGGCCGTAACTATTTCAAGAAGAAGATCATTATCACACATTTTCCTTCATATTGTTTTGATTCTATAATTAAAGTGAGCTTTAATAAAACTACAGTTTTTGAACAGTACTCACTGTATTTCCAATGTTACGCAAGCCAGCAAGACCACCGCGTTCATTTCCTGGAGTTCGTGAATAGCCACGCAAGAGACGTGGAGAAGCACTGATTTCCTGCAAATGTTCCTTGTTACAGTTACAAGGGTAAAGAATATAATGCATAAAGATAAGGAATACAAAATACAACAATCATGTATAAACGTGGCATTAACCAGGTTGGCCCTAATACATCAAACTGCAGCTAGAAAATTATAGAGAAACCTTCTGTTCATTTCAATGTTCTACTCATTATAGACAGAAACAATTCAACTATGCAAACATTTTTCAACCTTCACTGAAAAGCCCTAGCTATAGCGTAAAAAGGAAGTATGTTACCTAATTTAACAAAAAAAGAAACCTAAGATGAGGAAAATTAGGGCAGAAAATTTTCGTAAAAAAATATTTTTAGGTTATTATTATGGAACAAAGACTTATATAATAAATAATGTATTTACAAAGCCCTGCCAAATAGTAATTCTGCTTGAAGAAATGATTCTGAAAACAGCCTGACATGAGTGGATTGAATCTCATTACATCTAAGCACAGGCAATAAGGTACTAAAACATTATGTATAAAGCAGTAAACTCAAATTACAAAAATCTAACTTAAACCTATTTTTGAGCCTGAAAAATAAGATTCTGATTTAGACATTTTTAAGAAGCAAAACTTAAAAAAGCAAAACTTACACAATTCAATAGCAAAAGCAAGAAATCTATTATTCAACTTCTCTGTTATATGGTGTAATGTACCAGTAAACTGATTACTACACAATTAAGCACAGTTCCACAACTGAACCTTATCACACAGATGTACAAGACACACACACACACACATACACACATGTACAGAGAGAGAGAGAGAGAGAGAGAGAGAGAGAGAGAGAATGAGGAGTAGTTTCATGTATTTCACAGCTGATGTGAAAATCTACATGGACTGTAAGATGATACTTGTCTAACATGTTCAAAACAACCAGTAGTTTCACAAATAATAACTGCAGCTTCGGTCGAATGTGCATTCAGCTCTACTAGTGTGTCTATTGGTGCCTTGTGCATCAAACGCTTCATGTTATGCCCACGAAAAGAAATCCACTGGAGTGAGGTTGGGAGCAAGTGATAGCCATGGTACTGACCCACTCCTCCCACTCCAATAACTGGGGAAAACTTTGTCCAAACATACTCTAACATCAACAGTGAAGCGTGATGGGGCCCTGTCATGCTGGAGCAATATTCATTGCCTTCCTGGTAGAGGCACATTCTCCAACATTTCCGGTAGTGCTGCATAAAGAAAAACTTGATAATTTTCTCCACTAACCACTTAGCCAGATGATACATTCCAATCAGAGGGTCATAAATAGTACCAATACAAGCAGATAACACTTGTACATTAATGTAAATGGACAACAATTTCAGTAACATCTCTAAACATTACTAGTATCAAAACCTCTACATACCCCAATTCGGTAAACAGTTCACCTGTGACATTTTTGTCACATAAAAAAAAATCTCTTTACCTCCTATGAACATTCTAAAACAGCTTTTTACACCTTATATAATTCCTAACTTCTGAATTTTTAAACAGAGTGATTATAAAATCTGTTTAGTTTATAATAACTATACTACTATTTCAAACTATCATCACTTACTTTAAGCTTACAAGATTTTCTCAGTAATTTCTCCATAAGTTTTTGGAAAACTGTTCACAGTTGCTTTCCTTTTACTTGGTCAGTTCATTTACTATAAACAGAACTGATGATGACATACTTTGTACTATCAACTCATTTATAGGTCACATTTCAGCTGAAATATCAGGGGGAGAAAACTGCAAATATGTGGGGGACTGCACTATTTAAAAGCTTTCAATTCAGTACACAGGATTTATGGAGAATGAAGGAAATCCATGCTCTCTAAGTCTCTCTCTCAAACAGGTGTGTATGCACACACGTGCGCATGCACACACACACACACGCAAACTTACATACAACAACTTATTTATTTGGAGTTATAGCTCCAACATAAAATCGTATCAGATAATTATTGCCACAACAAGTAAATTAAATTAAATAGTAAAATAATAACAATAAGAGCACCATTACAATTCAGCATATACTTTACCTCTGGATTATCTAAAATTATAAAAAAAGAATTCTTCTGAAACATTACCTTTTTTGTTAGTTGTTGATGTATGTCTTCTTATGATCCTCTGCATCTGCTATAGGTAATTAGATTCTGATGACAAATAACTTTGTATTGTGCTTACCTGAAAGTTACTGCTGTATTGGCTGAATCCATCATGGTTACAGAGTGACCACACTGAACTACGAGCCACAACCTACTTGCATGAAGAAAGCTTTTCCTGACTGACAAAAATATTTTTAATCTACAAAATCCTGTGAGCACATGTATCAAAATAATAGATTCTACAACATTATTGTCAAAAGCAAATTAATAACACAGCAGGACAAAGAAAAATATTTGTGAAATGACAGTTAAATGTAGCAATGTTTCTTAATTCTGCTACTTCAGCTACAGTTCTGAATTTGGATTGTTTCTTCTCTCTTTCATCCAATCATCATTCCAATACAAACATTTAGATGCTAGACATTTTGTAAAATTTTCAAGCAAAACCTTCTGTCATCAATTACGAAATTTTAGCATGTGTGCATGCTCCCATCAGTTGAACCATCTTTATCTACATGTATATTTGTAGGCCCCCATGGTACATATGAACATTTATGAAAAACTGTCTCACCAATGTCTCAGATATTCATTTCCATATGGGACAGAAACACAGATCATAATTTGTTTTGTTCTGAATGTAGTGTCTACATCACATATGTGTAAGTAGTGTTTGATAATCAGAGGTATATCGGCAGTTTTATCTGAACCTCAAGCCACAGAATGTCCTTATTGAAAATGATGGTAATGAGGACCATTAATTGTTGGAATAGGTTATAATTGTCGATGTGGTGCATTTAGTATTGTTCTTTATGTTGTGATTCTCGTTTCACATTAATTATAAACTTCACAACTGTGAACAGACAATATGTCACTAGTCCATATGGAAATTTTGAGATTTAACGTTAATAACAAATATAATCCTAATGAGTGAGGTGGCATGGTGGTTATCACACTGGACTCACATATGGGAGGACGACAGTTCAAATCTGCATCCAGCCATCCTGAATTACGTTTTCTGTAATTTCCCTAAATCGCTTCAGGCAAATGCCAGAATGGTTCCTATGAAAGGGCATAGCCGACTTCCTTCCCCATCCTTCCCTAATCCTATGGGACTGATGACCACGCTGTTTGGTCTCCTCTCCCAAATCAACCAACCAACCAATGTATAATCCTAAATATTAATTAATATTTCATAACATTAAGTATGTGTATTATTTTTTCATAGGAAATACGGGATGCTGAGACTTGGTTGAAAAAGTCAGACCTATGAGACTGGTGGTTTGTCTACAAATTTGATTTTTGCAAACATTTATTTTTCCTTGAAGCTTTCTATCAGTGCTTTGGGCCCTTATGGTTCTCAGTGCCTCAGTTGTTGTTAACAACTGGGATGATTTTAAAACAATACCATATATAATGGTGAGTGTTAAAATATAAAAGAATTATCCCTTCCCTTCAATAAGCATACTTGTTTCTAAACCTGGAATAATATATATGTTTTAATTCAACATAAAAATGGCTTAGAATTGATGTTCAATTCTAAGGTTCAACAGAGTGCACAAGGGAAAAATATTCTACACCTAAATTGTTGATTAGTGAATAAAATTAGCAAATTTGTAATAGAGATCAATTAAGAGTGGAAATCAATAGATCCAAAGTGAAACAAAGAAACCTCAGCATTTCTGCACATTGAAACAAAGCTGCCCCATAGCAGCTCTCTTGGTGCTGTGTAGCTGAGCACATGAATTGAATTCAATAATATTTTTGTCAGTCAGTTCTAAAAAAAAAATTAAAAAAATGTACAGTCTGACAAACAGGTGTTAAGAAGCACAGGAACACACTACAGACATGAGAGATGATTTAAATTTCAATAGCTGCTGACAGTACACTCACAATGGAATAATGCTGGTTAATGCCACATGTACACAAGCATTGTATGTAAACAAAGGAAAAAACTCAAAAATAGTGAAAAAGCTGTTAACACTGTAGAGACATTGCAAGTACAAGATTTTAAAAACAAAGTAAAAAATAAAAAAGTAAAAATAGAACAGCTATTACTAATTACTAATCAAGCTTTAAAAACTGAAATTAAAATTATAAAACATATTATATAGTGAACAAAAATATGTAAGAGTGGTGAATGGGTCATGCTCAACTTTTAAGCAGAGTTGGTGGTTTTGCCACTTTCCACTTTTCAGAATGAACATATCCCAGTTTCACTCTCACAACTCCTAAAAATTCAAAAGTATGAACCAATTTCAAATGTGTGTTAAAGCAATATCAACTTAAACTGGTGGACAGTCACTAACAACAGCAGAAGTGGGAATTGCTAAAAGCAGACAGAGAAAATGAAGAATTTGTAAAAACTGAAATTCAGTAAGGATGTCACTACACTAATACAATTAATTTAGCAACAAACATCGGCAATATTCATCGAGACAATGTGTGAGATATTAACTGAGGATGACAGTGGTAAATTACAGTAAGCAATTGTACTGCCACACGTGTGTTACACACAGACGATCTATTCGGAAGTGGTTAATTCCCCCACAAAGCAGTCCGATGAATATTGTGCACCGAGTGGATCACTCCTCTCGTTCGGGACTGTAGAGGATTCCGGAAAGGACAAAAGGGTAAAGTCTACATTCTCAGCCCACACAACAAATTCAGTTAAAAAAGCCACGACCGTACCTCCGAAGCGACGAAACACGACGCTACCGGAGACACTGAGATGCCGCGACATTTCGAGACGTAGCCGACGCGGCAGTAGGAGCGGACGCCGGCGAGAGAACGACGAGTACACGAGCGGGTGAAGGGCTCGAGTGCGCCGAGGAGCAGAGAAATCAGTGACGCGATCAGCAACAGCCCCCACACGGCCCCTACGATCCCGTACGCCACAGTCCACAACGTACCGGTCTCACTATCCATTCGGCACACTGCACCGACCGGTACTCTACCGGCACAAAGTTTGCGTAACGACTCTTATCACGAAATGGCAGTGACCGGTCGAGGGCAGACATTTCTCCACACAGTGTCGACACTCCAGCTCCGGCAGCCAGAAGACGGACATCTGCTACCTTCAGATCACTACCTTTCAGTGTTCACGTGCAACAGTCTCACGACTCCACATTCAGTCGAAAACCTCCCTCAGAGAGAGGCAGTCTCCAGCACACTTACAGTGTCTGCAGTTCTTTTCAGTAAACAACTAAAAGGTGCAGGTAAAATGACAAAATCTTAGGTCCGGTCACTTCTAAAACTCTCGTCTCAGTTGTCGTACTCTAGACGAGTGGGGCGGCGTTTCCGTTACATGTGCCGTATCGTAGGAGACATTTTGACAGTGAGACCTTTTGTCTCCAAACGAAACTATTCGCAAGTGTCAGAGGGGCGGAGCACGTGGAGAAACGGGAGTCGGCTTTCCGCAGGTCTCGCAGAGCAGTCACCTGCCCGCGTAACGGGAACGCGACACTTTCGACAGTCGGATACGCGCCGCAACGGGGCGGGTCGGAAGAACCGGAGAGGACCCGACAGTGCGTGTCGGCATTCTCGTAGCCGAGTGTCTGTGGCTCTAAATCGCGTACCTGTGTGTACTACCAGAGAAAAATCGCTAAAGGGAGGCCGTACAATCACTCACTTTCTACCAGGATAATGTACAAACAGTTCCACCTTACTGCCTAAATGTCCGGTAACGACCACTCGGTTCTCGGTGGTGCAGTTACTGAAAACTACATCTGACAGCTATATTGGCAACCCGCGGTAGCGGCATTTGTAGAATCCGGCGAATGTCAGCTCCGTCAGAGGGTAGTCGGCGATCCTTCCCCGATCTGACGTCACACCGGTCCGGACACGTGGTGAGGGAATGCCGGCTGACGGCCACGAGGTGGCGCGAGTCGCGAGCGCGGCGACGGCCGGACCCGAGCGGGGGGAGGGGGCGCGCGGCCCGCGGCAACCCGAGAAGGCAGGCGCGCGGCTCGGCCGAGGCCGCGGAAGCTCGGCACGCGGCAGGGCGCAGCGCGCAGCACGGACCGCGGCGAGCGGCGACTCACTGGCCGCCGCGGGGCGACGCCGCCGGCCTCGCCTTCCCGGACGCAAATAGACGCTGGCCGGCCGCGCCATTTTAAATCTGGCGCATCCCCTCGCTGGCACCGCTCCTGCCTCGCCAACGCAGCCGACCGCATCTACTGTACGCTGCGAAACGGATTCGCCTACACTGCACAGGCCACGCTACGGAGTGTGGCGGAGGGTATTTCCGGTTCTTTGGAGACTCGTCGACGGATCTAGGAGTACTTTCAGACTTGACCCAGGGAAGTGTCCTGTTCGTGTTCTCTACAACTACAGCTACATCCATACTCCGCAAGCCACCTGACAGTGTGAGGCGGAGGGTACCTTGAGTACCTGTATCGGTTCTTCCTTCTATTCCAGTCTCGTATTGATCGTGAAAAGAAGGATTGTCGGTATGCCTCTGTGTGGGCTCTAATCTCTCTGATTTTATCCTCATGATCTCTTCGCGAGATATACGTAGGAGGGAACAATATACTGCTTGACTCTTCGGTGAAGGTATGTTCTCGAAACTTCAACAAACGTCCATACCGAGCTGCTGAGCGTCTCTCCTGCAGAGTCTTCCACTGGAGTATATCTATCATCTCCGTAACGCTTTCGCGATTACTAAATGATCCTGTAACGAAACGCGCTGCTCTCCGTTGGATCTTCTCTATCTCTTCTATTAACCCTATCTGGTACGGATCCGACACTGCTGAACAGCATTCAAGCAGTGGGCGAACAAGCGTACTGTAACCCACTTCCTTTGTTTTCAGATTGCATTTCCTTAGGATTCTTCCAATGAATCTCAGTCTGGCATCTGCTTTACCGACGATCAACTTTATATGATCATTCCATTTTAAATCACTCCTAATGCGTACTCCCAGATACTTTATTGAATTAACTGCTTCGAGTTGCTGACCTGCTATATTGTAGCTAAATGATAAGGGATCATTCTTTCTATGCATTCGTAGCACATTACACTTGTCTACATTGAGATTCATTTCCCTGCACCATGCGTCAATTCGCTGCAGATCCTCCTGCATTTCAGTACAATTTTCCATTGTTACAACCTCTCGATATACCACAGAGTCATCCGCAAAAGGCCTCAGTGAACTTCCGATGTCATCCACAAGGTCATTCATGTATATTGTGAATAGCAACGGTCCTACGACGCTCCCCACAGACGACACTTCTACGTCAATTACCTTACTGACAATATTGATAATAACCTCAGTCCTTTCACAGATGATGCAGTGAGCTACGATAACGGGAAAAATCGCAACAACAAAAAAAAAACAATTAATGTAGAGTAATGAAACTTCGGCAATACTTACTGAGAGATCGCAGGTTAGTGTAAGCGCGGGATAAGCCACTGCAAATGTGAAATTCCGGTACATCAATAATCGGTGTAACCGCCAGAATGTCGAATGAAAACACGAAACGCGCTTGCATCGTGTTGTACAGCTGCCGGATGTCAATTTGTACGACGGAGGTCCACGCCAGTTGCACTCGATCGGTCAGTACAGGGACGTTTATGCCGGTTGCGGACCGCACTGGAGTTGTCATTCGGTGATGTCCCGTATGTGCTCGATTAGAGACCGATCTGGTGATCGATAAGGCCGAGGCAGCATGTCTACAGTCCGTAGAGTATATTGGGTTACAACAGTGGTATACGGGCGAGTGTTATCCTGTTGGAAAACACCTCCTGGAATGCTGTTCACGAATGGCAGCACAAGAAGTCGAATCGCCACACTGGCGTGCAAAGTTGCAGTCAGGGTGCGACGGATAAGCATGGGAGTGCTCCTGCTGTCATACGGCATCGCACCCCAGACTATAACTCCAGGTCCACTGTATGTAGCGCGCAGATAGGTTAGTTGCACTCCCTCAAAGAACCACCTTTCATAAGAAAACACAACAGACCTCCACCCTGCCCTGCCGTCGACACCACTGAAGTCGCAAATGGTGGTGTTTTAGGGTCGGTGGTATGCACGCTACAGGGCGTCTGGATCGGAGCTGTCTTTGAAGTAACCGATTTGTAACAGTTCGTTGTGTCACTGTGGTGCAGACTGATGCTCAGATTGGTACTGCAGATGAAGTTTGATGCGCCAGAGCTATACACCAAACACCATGGTCTTCCGTCGTGGCAGTGCCGGAGCCCGGTCTTCTTGAGATCGTACATGCTAGTGACAATCTTGCAGTGGTTACATCCCTGTCAAGTCTTTCTGCAACATCGCAGACGAAACATCCAGTAGCCCTGTTACACGAACACGTTCACACTCAGTGAGGTGCTGATAATGGCGTCTTTGTCACATTAGAGGCACTCTTAGTAACATCAACTCACCACGTCGAATCTCAAAGGTAACTAGCGCTCACGGCCGTTACGGCGTGTACTTAAAGTAAACGTGATCTGCGTCGTCACAGGGGCGCTACTACCGCCCACTCCTATGCGACTGGCGTAAATCAGAATAAACGTCATCTTTCTAATGTGGATACACGACTACTAACTTTCGTCTATGTCGCACAATCACTTTCTCGGTGTTGCGACTTTTTTCCGTCAATGTATAGTGAAATACTGTGTGAAAGAAGCTGCACAAATATTCGGTCAGATCTCGATAAATTTCAACCCGGTGCAAAGTTTGTCAACACGATTTAGCTTAAATCTGCACGAATGTATAACTGAGCATTTCACAAAATACAATAGCAGTCACTCACAGTAGGATTCTGTCAACTCATACAAACATGTGGATGTAACAGTTTGTAAGAATATGAACCGGAACCATCACATAGGCACAATCGCAAGTAAAGCAGGCTGCACAATGGTTCATTGGCAGCCCACAGGGACATGTAGTCAGTCTACAAAAAGATACTGGCATACAACGCCCCCCCCCCCCCCCCGGGACCCATTCCACAATGGACAAAATGTCCATAATAGAACGCCACAGTTATAAATATCAATAGTATCAACTGTAAGCGTATCAGTTGGTTCGAGATCCCAATTAAAGAGTGACACCAAGAGTTCTAGATACAGCGCACGCGCGAGTACTTCTTTGCTGTTTTCCCGCCTTACGCCAAACACGCGAAGTAGCGGCTTCTGAACGTGATGATGATGATGACTGGTTTGTGGGGCGCTCAACTGCCCGGTCATCAGCAAAGTCCCAATTTTTAAACAGTCCAATTTTTTTGCACAGTCCAATCTAGCCACTGTCTCGAATGATGATGACAAAGTGATGAGGTCATCACAAACATCCAGTCCCGGCCAGAAAAAAATCCCCAACCCGGCCGGGGACCGAACCCGCAAGCCCTTGATCCAGAGGTAGCAACGTTAGCTACTTGACCACGAGCTGCGGACATTTCTGAACGTAAAACGTTTTGTGTCCTGCAGTTTGTCAAGAGTGAATCTGTAATTTCAGTTCAATGTGCGTTTCGGTTACTTCTACCCCCCTCCCCCCTCCCCCCGTGACAAAAACATTCGCTGAGGCTACTGTCAAATTGAAATGATTGTGTGTGTGTGTGTAAAGGGAAAAGCATGGAACGAACAAAAGTGTCCGAAAAGGACGTAGACCGTGTCAGGACACCTTACCTTCGTAGTCCCGAGAAGTCTGATCGCAAAGCAAGTCCTGAAATTCAGTTGCCAAAGACGACAGTGTGGGAGGTTTTAAGAAAACACCACCTGGTACTCAGCCAGAGCTGACACAAAGAGCTAAAGAGGCTGCTCCTTCTACTATTCTTGACTTGTGAACCAAAGTGTGGGAAAAACTAGATTTCAGGATGGATGTGTGCCGTCCAATTCGAGGTGCACATATCGAGCGCTGCAAGAAAAAATAGATCTGTTTCAATTTGATGTAAAGAGCCTTAGTTTCACTGTTATTACATACCAGTGGAATGGGGAAATTTTTTTACGAACAGCCCGCATTCGCCACGTGTGTGGGATCCGTACCCTAGCTGGGGAAACAAAGAGTGCACTACGACTGGTAACAGGCTTGTTTCACCCACAAGACAGTGTCATGGGTATTATAAAGAAACTGTACTGAGAGACGCTCGAAGATTCACGTTCGACCATCCCGACAAAGCCAACTTACAAGTTTGGAGAAGCAACTTTAAGTCAAGAATCAAGCAATGTATTAGCATCCCCTGCGAATCGCTCTCACAGAGATCGTGAGGACAAGGTTACACTAATTACAGCGCACACAGAGGCAATCATGCAATCTTTCTTCCCGCGGTCCTTACGTGAATGGTACGGGAAGAAGCCTTCATAACTAGTATAATGGGAAGTACCTTCGGCCACGCACTTCGCAGTGGTTTGCAGAGTACACATGTTGTAGATAGTCTTACGAAGTAATGAGTGCTAATTACAGGGGACCTGTCCGCCCCCGGTAGCTGAATGTCAATCCTAAGGGCCCGGGTTCGATTCCCATCTGGGCCGGAGATTTTATCATTTCATCCCCATCGACGAGCAAGTCGCCAAAGTGGCGTCAAATCGAAAGACTTGCACCCGGTGAACGGTCTACCCGACGGGAGGCCCTAGTCAAACGACATTATTTTAGGTGATCTCAAGTTGATTCCATACTTCTAAATCATCATAAGGCTTTTGACACAGCTCCTCACACGCTCCTGCTAGCCGAACTGCGTGCCTACAGAGTATCGTGTCACCTGTGCAACTACATTCGTGATTTCCTTGTCAGAAAAGTCACGTCGGTCATAGTAACGTTCCGGAAGTCATCTAGTGAAGCAGAAGTTTCCCTAAGGGAGCGTCGCAAATATATATTACACGTTAAATTTCGGTTACATTATAGGTAATACAAATTTAAAAGCTGACGACTCAACTAATCGCTAGGAATTATAGTTAGATGTAACTTTAAGCCGGCCGGTGTGGGCGAGCGGTTCTAGGCGCTTCAGTCTGGAACCGAGCGACCGTTACGGTCGCAGGTTCGAATCCTGCCTCGGGCATGAATGTGTATGATGTTCTTAGGTTAGTTAGGTTTAAGTAGTTCTAAGTTCTAGGGGACTGATGACCTCAGATGTTAAGTCCCATAGTGCTCAGAGCCATTTGAACCATTTTTTGCAACTTTAATTGTAACAGTCACAAAAAATGTATGGGAGGCGACCCAAAGACTATGTTTTATTGGCAGAACACTTAGAAGGTGAAGTCTTCTAAAGAGACTGTCTACACTAAGCTACCCTCTTCTGGACCACTGCTGCGCGGTATTCGAATCGTTACTAGATAGTACTAACGGAGGGCACGAAAAAAGATCGAGGAAGGGCAGCTTGGTTTGTATTACCGTGAAATTGGACAAAGTGTCAGAGGTGTGATAATCGAGTTGGAGGTGGTAGCGTTAAAATGAGGGCGTTTCTCGCTGCAGCAAGGTCCCTCCACGCGACGTCAATCATAAACTTTCTCCTCCGAGTGGGTAAAAATTTTGGCGATTCCTACCTACCTACGAAAAAATTACCGTCGTGAAAAAATAAGCTCGCACGGAAAAGACTTAGGTGTTCATTTTTAGCACGTGGTATTCGAGAGCGGAACCGGAGAAATAGCCTCCAAATTATTGTACGAACCTATTGCCAAACACTTGTGTGTATATTACAGAGGAATGGCGTACATGTAGAGGGACCACAGTCTTCCACCCGTTCAATTCGCTATCGGCGCGTCGGAAGAAACTGTCGGCAAACCTCAGTATGAGCACTAATTTCCCTGATTTTCTCGCTCCAGTCGTTTCGGGAGACAAACGTGAGACGTACTAATATGTTGTCAAGCTCCTCCCTGAATGCGCTCTCTCGGAATTTCGACAGTAAACCTGTTTGTGATACACAAGTCGTCTGCCACTGGAGTTTGTTCGGCATCTCCGTGACCGTCTCGCGCAGTGTATACGATCCCGTGACGAAACGCGCCGCTCTTCGTCGAGCCTTCCGCATCTCTTCCGTTAATCCAACCTAGTAAGTATCCCAGACTAATGAACAGTCCTCAAGAACTGGTCGAACGAGCGATTTGTAAGCCACTTCTCTCGTGCACGAATGACGCCTCGTTAAGGTTCTCCCAATACACCTGAGGTTGGCACTTGCTTTTCCTAATGTTCGTTTTATATGGCAATTTCCACTTTAGGTCGCTCCAGGTATTTTACGATAATTCCTGTTTCCAGCGACTTCTCACCAATGGTGGAATCGGACAGTAGAGGATATCTTTGCCTATTTACGCGCAATGTGTTACGTATATTTATTTTCAGGGTCAATTGTCGGTATCTACTATATATAATCAGTAACTACTCTATAACACTACTTCCCTGCGGGCTCCTGACATTACCTTTTGTCTGTCGACTTCGTTCCGTTCAGATCTACGAGCTGACATATCTCTGCAAGACAGTCTCGAACCCAGTAACGTGCTCGGTAAGCTAGTGTTTTAATCACTACACGACAGTGCGAAACTGTACCCAATTCCTTATGGAACGAGGCATCAAATGGTTCAAATGGCTCTGAGCACTATGGGACTTAACATCTATGGTCATCAGTCCCCTAGAACTTAGAACTGCTTAAACCTAACTAACCTAAGGACATCACACAACACCCAGTCATCACGAAGCACAGAAAATCCCTAACCCCGCCGGGAATCGAACCCGGGCGTGGGAAGCGAGAACGCTACCGCACGACCACGAGCGAACGAGGCATCGACCTCGTCACTTTCAACTACGGCGTTCTCGTCGATGAACAGCGCGAGCTGGGTTTCGCAAGACCTCTGTTCGCGAAATCCGTGTTAATTTTGGTCGAAGAGATTTTCGTTCTCCAAAAACGTCATAACAGGCGAACATAAAACACGTCCCGTACTAGTGCGACAGAGGACTGACACCAGCGATCAGGGATCTGGGCCTTCAAGTACGGGTATCGGTCCTACGACTTTCGTTCCATCGCTTACCACCCTTCGTTTCTCGAGTGACTTACGACAAACGACTGCTTCTTTGAGCAGGGCAGCGCCGTCATTTTCGGCTCTTTCCGGGCATACTATGTACCCAGGAAAGTATTAAAATTTGATGTACAGTTCTCCGGTTTCCTGCCGGATTAGTTCGTCGATATGACGCGACGTTACGACTAATGTCACTCCCATAATCTTCTGGCGGACTGAATCACGTTGTACCGAAGTGAAAATGGAAAAACAGCGCCATTTTCGCGATCTCACCTGCCTGTAAGCCCGAGAACTTTACATCAGTTCATGTCTGCGGGAAGGAAAGCGATTCAAATTTACATTCTACAGGCACAGGTGTCACAGTGGTTGTTGTTGATGATGATGATGATGTTGTGATCGAAGGCTGATTTGATGCAGCTGTTAACGCTAATCTATCTTGTGCGTAACTACTCAGTCGGTTCAGTAACGGGACTAAGAAAGAGTAACGGGACTAAGCAAGAGGAGGCGCAATAACTCTAACAACGATAGGACAACGTACACTCACGTTTCTTGAGCTAACAACAGTTTGTTTCGAGTATTGAGGGTAACGGTTTCATCAACTTCTTCTGTGGGTTACTATTTGCCGTGTTGCTCTTCTTTCGCCTATTTACGTCTGTCTCCCTTTTTTCTTCCCTTCTCTACTCTCTCTTTTTGTTTACTGTAGGAATCTGAACCCCTAAGAACTCATGCCCTTGCGCAGCCTCCGTTCTAACCTTGCACCAGCGCGCCCGTCCATAAGTTGGCCTACTTTTTTGGCAGTTGTGCTCTCCAAAGAGCGGCCAGCTTTCTAGCGTCCTGCACAAGTGTAATGTCCCACCTAAAACGAGCTCCTCGTGGGCGGGGCATCTCTCCTACGAGCGACGAGGTTTTGGCGACCGTTCAAAATCGGCGGGCAGCGGACTTCTCTAAATCACAGAAACTCTGAAACCGGAGATCTGGAGGACAGCTGAGTCCTTTTTTTTTGTAAAAACTAACATAATGTCCTCGGAGAAAAGACGCAATCACTGGTTGTAAAAGAATTCCTTTATTTATTCCCGATTGCTTTTATTTTTGTTAAATAAACTGTACGGTTCAACACGAACCGACCTCAGACCTAACTGTATCGATTACAAGCGAAACCCGTCCAACTTGGCAGGAAAATTTAGGTGTTACGATACTAGATAAACAAAAACTGGCCGGCGCGATTAGGTGTCTCATACTGGGAGTTCCGTAGAAATTTAATTACCTATATAGGCAGTTCGTCCAATGCCAGAATCGAGAATCTCTACCATTTTTGCCTGCTATCGACATTGATACTGGCAAGATATCTACCCCACAGATTCTCAAATTTTCGAGAATGTTCTAATTTCTATAATATGTGACGTAAAATCGTGCAGGAGGCACGCGACCATTATTATTATAATCAGCAGTTCTCCATTCAAACTGACTGGGTCGCAATGGAAAAATCGAGCATCAGTCATGCTAGTCTGCGAATGTTTGTCATACATACAGCTTGAAACACCACGTCTATGTGCAGTAATCGCTCCCGGATATCTGGTGACGGATAAATTCCAAAACGAGTCATATGAGCAATAAAGTCATTTCTTGCCTGAAGTCTGACTTTTACCACTGCGGCCCAATCAGCCTGAAAGCAGAACAGTTTATTGTTTCAATTTCAAATTTGACATCGGATGGCAAATGACAAAAGAAATATTTTTTCCCGCGATATAACTGCAAATTTACAGTTTTCGGATTTTTTTCCCCACGACTGTACTGTGCAACCTTCCTTCTTGCCGCATTTAATGATTCTAGGCCAACAGGAAGAATGCTATAGGTTTTGATGAGAGAGTTTGCGAGTATCAAAATATGTTACATAAATGGCCGCATCTTTTGAGTGGACTGTCTTACAAGCACCAATTTTTTACAACGCTGAGAGACCGTGGGTCTTAGTATATAACGCACATTTCAGGGTGATATGTCTACCCGTTTCCCAAAAAAAGGATCTTAACAAACTGACGAACAGACAACGTCAGGTAAGGAAGGACAAAGAATATAATTACAAATTTACAGTTTTCGAATTTTTCCTTTGCTGTACTGTGGAACCCTCCTTTTTGGCAAATTTTACGATTCTAGGCTAACGGGAAGTACCCTATAGGTTTTGATGAGTCAATAGATTTCGAAGCGTGTGTTTACAAGTATTTAGACATGTGACACAAATTTGTTTATGTTGAAGGTCAACTGCCAGTCGCTGTGTCACTTCTCTACAGTTCTTCTTGCATTTCGCTACAGTCTGCTCGCGTTACGACTTCTTCGTACACAACCGCATCGTACAAGGTGGTGCATACAAAAGTGGCCCCGACGATCGAATATGACTGGACGTGAATTTATGCGTATAACCACCCCCTTACAGTTACTTCAAACAGGATAGAGCAACTACGCACACAAGCAGCCGAAACTCTGAGCATATTTACACGGTCTTCAGAGTTGTTAGCAGAGGTCAGACTGATCGCGGCGCTAAAGTGGCCACCCAGGTCACCTGATCTGTCAGTGTGCGATTACTTTGTGACGGGAGCTCTCAACTCCAAGGTGTATCGCAACAACCCTCATAGTCTTCGAGAACTGCAGCAGAACATTTCGGATGAGACTGCAGAAATTCCAGCAGTCCAGCTTCGATCCGCCTTCAGCAGGTTACTGAACAGCACCCAAAAGTGCCGAGACGAATGGTGGTCACTTTCAACATCTATAGTCAGAGTCGGCGCTGTATTTCCATTCTTCTGCTGTGTTTCTTTGTATCCGGCAACGCTGTTCGCCAGGCCACTTTTATTTGCCCCACCCTGTATAATATGAACATTCCCTTAAGTACATCCCAAGTTACTTTTACTTCTAACAAGGGAACCTCCCCATCGTACCCCGCTCAGATTTAGTTATAAGTTGGCACAGTGGATAGGCCTTGAAAAACTAAACACAGATCAATCGAGAAAACAGGAAGAAGTTGTGTGAAACTATGAAAAAATAAGCAAAATATACAAACCGGCCCAAATCGGATCATAGTGTCTCTTTACTAGTCAGTAAGAATCGCTACAAGACGACGGCACTTTTCTTCCCGAACTAATTGCGGAGGTGTTATATCGCATCTATATTGGAACAGTGTTATACGCAAGACACCTTTGCCCCTCGTGTCCGCAAATTTGCCCGATTAAAGTGAGCTAAGAAACCAACTTGAACGACTAAAACCGCATTATTCGGTCCGAAGTATCGTGACCGTGCACGTGTCGGAACCACCTGCGACACTGTGTTCGTAGTACACCGCAGGAGGATTTGTCGAATCTACCGATAACGGCCGTCCGGTTCGAACCGTGACGCAATAATAGCCTCTGACGTTATCCGCGAGGAAAAAGAGGCAGCACGTCACACTAACCATATTTATTTCTTTCTCTCTTATTTTGTGGAGTGTAAGCTGAGTTGACAGACTGCTCTGTAGAACACCCCGCGGTCTATGCTGTAAGTTTGCGAAGTTAACGAATGTCATGTCAAAAGAATAGCGTTAACGTACTTCATGCGTAGTAGATTTCAACAAGTGATTTATGGCCGCCATGTTGATGACGGGTCTCCACATGTTCAATATTTCCCGAGTCCTTGCGATAGTAATGGTTAAAGAGTGAATGTCTCCGACTAACTGAACTTTGTGCAGGCCGTGCCATAGCGAAACGCAGTTGTCACCAGTGCCAGCTAAGTAGTTTCACACCGTTAGGACCAACATGAGGAATTTCTCAAGTGAGCGTGTAACAGTTCGAGGACGGAAGTGAAAGAATGGTTAGTCCCCAGATTCGGAAATGGTCGGACGGTAGGATGGATGGGGGGTAAGGGACTAAACATTGAGGTTATAGATCCTTGAGATAACCCTCTGAGATCAGTGAAGTTAGCAAGAATTTCATCAATTCGTGATATTACGGTGCTTTTGTTTTTGTTGTCGTTGCTGCTGCTCTCTTCAGCCCCGGACTGGTTTGAAGCATCTCTCCACGCCACTCTATCACGTGCAAGTCTTTTATAAACTCTGCATAACTACTGCAACCGACATGCATTTTGATCTGTTGTCTGTCCGAGCATTGGTCTCCGGTTTACAATTTTTACGCCAGTGACTAAACTTTGATGGCTCAGGATGTGTCCTATACAGGGTGTTACAAAAAGGTACGGCCAAACTTTCAGGAAACATTCCTCATACACAAACAAAGAAAATATGTTATGTGGACATGTGTCCGAAAACGCTCACTTTTCATGTTAGAGCTCATTTTATTACTTCTCTTCAAATCACATTAATCATGAAATGGAAACACACACCAACAGAACGTACCAGCGTGACTTCAAACACTTTGTTACAGGAAATGTTCAAAATGTCATCCGTTCGCGAGGATACATGCATCCACCCGCCGTCACATGGAATCCCTGATGCGCTGATGCAGCCCTGGAGAATGGCGTATTGTATCACAGCCGTCCACAATACGAGCACGAAGAGTCTCTACATTTGGTACCGGGGTTGCGTAGACAAGAGCTTTCAAATGTCCCCATAAATGAAAGTCCAGAGGGTTGAGGTCAGGAGAGCGTGGAGGCCATGGAATTGGTCCGCCTCTACCAATTCATCGGTCACCGAATCTGTTGTTGAGAAGCGTACGAACACTTCGACTGAAATGTGCTGGAGCTCCATCGTGCATGAACCACATCTTGTATCGTACTTGTAAAGGCATATGTTTTAGGAGCACAGGTAGAGTATCCCGTATGAAATCATGTTAACGTGCTCCATTGAGCGTAGGTGGAACAACATGGGGCCCAATCAAGACATCACCAACAATGCCTGCCCAAACGTTCACAGAAAATCTGTGTTGATGACGTGATTGCACAATTGCGTGCCGATTCCCGTCAGCCCACACATGTTGATTGTGAAAATTTACAATTTGCTCACATTGGAATGAAGCCTCATCCGTAAAGAGAACATTTGCACTGAAATGAGGATTGACACATTGTTGGATGAACCATTCGCAGAAGTGTACCCGTGGGGGCCAATCAGCTGCTGATAGTGCGTGCACACGCTATACATGGTACGGAAACAACTGGTTCTCCCGTAGCACTCTCCATACAGTGACGTGGTCAACGTTACCTTGTACAGCAGCAACTTCTCTGACGCTGACATTAGGGTTATCGTCAACTATACGAAGAATTGCCTCGTCCATTGCAGGTGTCCTCGTCGTTCTAGGTCTTCCACAGTAGCGAGTCATAGGCCGGAACGTTCCGTGCTCCCTAAGACGCCGATCAATTGCTTCGAACGTCTTTCTGTCGGGACACCTTCGTTCTGGAAATCTGTCTCGATACAAACGTACCGCGCCACGGCTATTGCCCCGTGCTAATCCATACATCAAATGGGCATCTGCCAACTCCGCATTTGTAAACATTGCACTGACTGCAAAACCACGTTCGTGATGAACCCTAACCTGTTGATGCTACGTACTGATGTACTCGATGCTAGTACTGTAGAGCAATGAGTCGCATGTCAACACAAGCACCGAAGTCAACATTACGTTCCTTCAATTGGGCCAACTGGCGGTGAATCGAGGAAGTACAGTACATACTGACGAAACTAAAATGAGCTCTAACATGGAAATTAAGCGTTGCCGGACACATGTCCACATGACATCTTTTCTTTATTTGTGTGTGAGGAATGTTTCTTTTTGTAACACCCTGTATAGTGTACACTTCTTTCAGTGGAAGTTGTGACACAGATTTATTTTCTGTCCAGTTCGACTCAGTACCTGTTACTCGATAACAAAATCTAATTTTCAGCATTCTTCTGTGACATCCCATCTGAAAAAATTCTGTTCTCTCTAAGCTCGTGACAGTGTGTAGTAGGTGTATAATCGAAGCATTGCTGCCAGTGATGAGGTAGCTCCCCCACCCCCAACTTCCCGTCGATCCGATACCAGGGTAAAACAATAACGGGAAAACAATTCCTTCACGCCGGATGGAGAGGAGACTCACAAAAGTGAAAAGGGGAAGGCAGAATGGACACGAGAAGACTGATGACCGCAGAACAAGGTGTAGATGTAGAAGCTGCAGCAGGGGGCCGTCGCACAGGGCTCAGCGTGCGGCGGAAGGCGTCTGTTCCCGAGTCACCCCGCCCCTGATCACATACGTACAGGAGGGAACAGAACGCACTCTCTCGGACGTAGAAACCTGCTCATCTATCCTTTCGTCATCCGCTAGTATCGAGGGCAAGGAATCCTCACTGGGAACTGGTCTCAGACCGCTTCACGACTCGGGAATCTTCAAAGCCCAGGCAGTCTGGCGCTGGCCGGGGTCCGGGCTTCGCAGAGTCCAGGCGCGGCGATTGCTCCACTGCGGCCGTGGCCAGCTTCCAGCAGGCGCTATCAATAGAAAGGGGCGACAGCCGCCGCGCACAAACACTCGCATTACTGACCGTCCGCTCCGTGTAACTGCGAGGGCGTGCCGAATGTTCTCAGCATCACATGTCCCGCCTATATTACGCGGTCGACTTTGTCGCTTCGCTGGCGCAAGTCACAACCGTCTGCCGCTAGAGGGCTCCGAACTGTAACGATCAACATAGCGGTGTGTAACGTAACTCCAGGGTCGGATAAGAAAATCGAGACGGAGTTGTGCGACATAAACGAAAGTTGGTAGGTGTGTTACCGCTTCCGAAATTTCATGCCATTCACATACGAGTGGCGCTAGTAGCGCCACTATGACGATGCAAATAAGGTCCGGTTTAGATGCGCATTGTAACTGTCGTGAGAGGTTATATTTGAAAATGGACGTGGTGCGTTTATTGCAGTCAAAAATGTCTTTAACCCGACAAAAATTCCGCTGAGTTTCAACGAGGTCGTGTAATATGGCTACGAGAAAATGTGTGTTCCTTGTGCTGTATTACAGAAAGACTTGGTAGGAATGTAGACCGAGCGAGGTGGCGCAGTGATTAGCACACAGACTCGCATTTGGGAGGAGGACGGTTCAATCCCGCGTCCGGCCATCCTCATTTAGGTTTTCTGTGATTTCCCTCAATCGCTCCAGGCAAATTCCGGGATGGTTCCTTTGAAAGGACACGGCCGACTTTTTCCCCTTCCTTCCCTAATCCGATGAGACTGTGAGACTGATGGCCTCGCTGTCTGGTCTCCTCCCCCAACAACCCAACCCAGGAATGTAGCCACTGGACACGATTGCTGGCAGCGGTGGTCACCAGAATGTACTATATCCAGAAGACCAGGCTCCCGACCACCACGTCGCACTACCGAGAGGGAAGACGTCGTGTTCGGCGTATTGCTCTGGCATATCGTACTGCATCTGCACAAATCGGATACTTCGAGGACGGCTCCAAGCCAAACGCCCTATAGCGTGTATTCCGCTGACACAATTTGCGGCTTCAGCGGTGTCAAGCGACTGTTCACTGGCGGGCAGGGTGGACGTGTGTTGTGTTTTATGATAAAACTGGATCTGCCTCGGTGTCAGTTATGACCGAGTGTTGGTTAGGAGAAGGCCCGTTGAGGTCATGCAACCAACATGTTTGCGTGCAAAACACATTGGACTTACACCTGGACTTACGGTCCACGGTGCGATTTCGTGAGACGGCAGGAGCACTCTTGTTATTATCCCACGCCTCCTCACTGCAAAATTGTACGTCAATATTGTGATTCGACCTGTTGTGCTGCCAATGATGAACACCATTCCAGGGGGAGTTTTCCATCAGGACACCGCTTCTCCACACAT
The DNA here is from genome assembly GCF_021461385.2 of Schistocerca piceifrons. Taxonomy (NCBI): domain Eukaryota; kingdom Metazoa; phylum Arthropoda; class Insecta; order Orthoptera; family Acrididae; genus Schistocerca; species Schistocerca piceifrons. The sequence continues at coordinate 457,070,130 of NC_060145.1, forward strand.
TGCTGTTGGATCTGATGACCGATCAGGCCAAGGCAATATGTCGGTACTCTTGCGTTACGTCTCCAATCTAGGACATATGGGACATCATCGGACGACAACTCATTCATAAACAGCATTACCTGTCTCTGTATTGACAAAACAACTGCAACACGCATGGAATTCCAGACTGACATCCGGCACCTGTAGAACACGTTGCATGCACATTTGCATGCTTCCACTCAACATTCTGGCGGTTACACCTGTCATTAACGTACCAGAATTTCACTTTTTCAATGGATTATCTCGCGCGTAATTGAACCTGTGATCTTGCAGCGATAATCACTTAAATATGTTACCTAGCAAATGTGTTCCGAAAATTAAATTACTCCGCATCAACTATTTTTTTGGCATAGCGATTTTTTTTCCTTTAGTGTATGTCGGTGTCTGAGTACGATCTGCTGAAATCGAGTTTCGCATTCGAAGAGTACAGTACCTTCTCCTTCAGCATGACAATGCGGGACCACACACGAGCGCTGCGACATCGGGTTCACTGACATCGATCATCCTCCATACAGTCCCACATGGCCCCATTCGATTTTGAGCTCTTTCCAAAACGTAAAATAACACTTTTGAGAACTTCACATTGTCAGTCATGATGCGGTGCAAGCAGAGGTGAAGCTGCGGCTTCGCTAGAAAGCCAAATATTCCACAGTGAAGTATAGACAAACTAATGTCTCGTTGGGAGAAATGTGTTCGCTGTAGGGTGACTACTTTCAGAAATAAATATGTAGACCTGAGGGATAAAGATGTAGAATGATAATAACGTTTGTTTTATTTAAAAAGCTTTAAGAGTTTTCACATACGAATTTCGTTGGCGTTGCTATGTGATCTTGCAGCGATAATCACTTAAATATGTTACCTAGCAAATGTGTTCCGAAAATTAAATTACTCCGCATCAACTATTTTTTTGGCATAGCGATTTTTTTTCCTTTAGTGTATGTCGGTGTCTGAGTACGATCTGCTGAAATCGAGTTTCGCATTCGAAGAGTACAGTACCTTCTCCTTCAGCATGACAATGCGGGACCACACACGAGCGCTGCGACATCGGGTTCACTGACATCGATCATCCTCCATACAGTCCCACATGGCCCCATTCGATTTTGAGCTCTTTCCAAAACGTAAAATAACACTTTTGAGAACTTCACATTGTCAGTCATGATGCGGTGCAAGCAGAGGTGAAGCTGCGGCTTCGCTAGAAAGCCAAATATTCCACAGTGAAGTATAGACAAACTAATGTCTCGTTGGGAGAAATGTGTTCGCTGTAGGGTGACTACTTTCAGAAATAAATATGTAGACCTGAGGGATAAAGATGTAGAATGATAATAACGTTTGTTTTATTTAAAAAGCTTTAAGAGTTTTCACATACGAATTTCGTTGGCGTTGCTATGCAGCACTTCCTCGTACTGTTCATTCTGAGCGCTCTACTGACATGGGGGAAACAATTATGGCGGCCGCGGGCTGAATTCAAGCTGGTGACGATGCGGGCACATTACTCGCAAAGGAATGTATAAGCGGAACAGAGTCAAATGGGGGACCATTATAGCGAGGACGCGAGCCGATTATGTGGAAATCCAATCACATGAGCCAATGGCAGACTGTCATGGAATAGGAAAGAACATCTCGCAGACGCCGAAGTTGGTCGGCCAATCTCGTGCTGCTACGGTTGAATGTCGAATGAACCACGTGTCTTGTTACACAATGTCGATGGCCGTGTCCCCATATTGCGTAATTCATGCGAACAGCTGCTTATAAAGGCGCGGTTGGCTTTCGTACTGCCAGCGGTAACATCAAACCTTGGCGGTGGGCTGGTCTTGGGAACCCTCTCCTAGTGTGCACGCCGGGTCCAATGTTTGTCGGTTGAGTAGCGATTTGCTGTGTCTGTTGAACGGGTGTGTATTTATTGCGTTAAAAATACTGGACTATGAACTCGAATACGGAGACAACATTTAAGCTGATACATTTGTATCGTGAAATTGAATCTTTATGTGACTCAACGAACTGCGATTATGAAAGCAAATTGAAAAGATTAGACGGTTGGAGAGAAATACGTCAGCAGTTAGTAAGTAATTTGCACGATGTCGAAAAGAGAATGAAGTCTGTATCGATATCTGTAGAATTCGTTCGCAAAAATTATCATCTATTCCTCACTCCGATTCACCTTTAAGATCAGATATTAATTTGGGCCGGCCGGAGTGGCCGTGCGGTTCTAGGCGCTTCAGTCTGGAACCGCGCGACCGCTACGGTCGCAGGTTCGAATCCTGCCTCGGGCATGGATGTGTGTGATGTCCTTAGGTTAGTTAGGTTTAAGTAGTCCTAAGTTCTAGGGGACTGATGACCACAGCAGTTAGGTCTCATAGTGCTCAGAGCCATTTGAACCATTTTTATTAATTTGGCCCCACCACGCTGTTCCCTACTATTTAAAATAGGTTGTCCACCCGATTCTTACAGCAAAGAAAGTGATGCACATGAGACGAATGCTAAATCCTCTTCAAAATGTCTCTGAGCGCTATGGGACTTAACATCTGAGGTCATCAGTCCCCTAGACTTAGAACTACTTAAACCTACCCAACCTAAGGACATCACACACATCCATGCCCGAGGCAGGACTCGAACCTGCGACCGTAGCGGTCGCGCGGTTCCAGACTGAAGCGCCTAGAACAGCTCGGCCACACCGGCCGGCTAAATCCTCTTCCTCCCTTACATCATCGGCCAGTGGCATTGGTTAAAACGCTACATTGTAACAATAACAGAATGGGAGGAACATCGGCAAGTTGCCAGAGCCAACTGTGATCCCACATGGCTGAATCGCTTGCCCCAAACTCCTGGTTCGGTTAGGGTAAGAGTCCGAACGCCAATGCGCTGGCAACCAACTTTCGGCCGAATCTCTCGGCCGCCGTCTATTGGCCTCCGCCGGTGTGGTGCGTAGGAACCATAAAATTCCTTTCCCAGCCTCATCGGAACTAGCAGCCGGCAAGCATCCAGACGTTTCACGCGGGTGGACCTACAAGAATGGACAAGACTGTGTGTTGTGTCTACAGAATGGTGAAGGTAAGGTGTTCGAAGGTCCTACGAAAGTATCGGAAACGCATTTGCAATGTTTCTCGTGCACGACAGTAACAACTAAAGACATTGCGGTATTGTAATATCTCACGCACCTCTACCCCTCTACGACAGAAATCGATCGCTTATTATTTTATTACTACCGTTTTGCCGGAATTTATCTGGTTATCGTTAACAGCTGGGTACTGCCAGTTAGTGATCTGCGTAATGTTTATCCAGAGTAATTGTTGTAGCTGGCTTTCTTGACGAAACGAACGATAAAGATCTTAATGTAGGAGACGTCTTTCTCTGTCGCCGGGGGAAGCAGTTACGAAGCATTTGATACTGATGAAACAAATGAAAACCGATGAAGCTGAAAAAAGACGTCTCAGCTAAATTAAAAACATTAATCCATTTCTTTTTTCCGAGAATAACTGAGCATTTCCACGCACCTAAAATGGACGATATCATTTATTTATGAGGAAGTTAAACAATGTTCAAAAAATGTTACAGCATGGAATAGAGGTAGGGCTTCAAAACTTCTCTATAATCCGAACAAATATATATCGAGAGGCGATAAGAACTGTGCACCCCCAACAAGAAAATAGGTGACACAACACACTTAACTTCTCGATGCAATCATTTAATAAAAAGTAATCAAATCTGCAATATTTTTCCGTTACAGCACAATTCAAAGGTTTATATTGTATTGCTGTCTGTTCGGTCTACCGTCCACGTTTCACTTTCATACAAACAAATACTTTCTCAAAATACTTCCTAACACCTAAATTTGTATTAGATCTCAAGTTATTTATCTATCTCACTGAGACCGTTTCTTGCTATTGCAATTTGCATTCTATGTAGTCTTTACTTCAGCCGCCGTCATTTATTTCGGTACCAAAATATCAACTCTCGTCTAATACTTTGAGCGTCTCGTTTCGTAACCTAATATTCCCACCACCACCCACTACACTCAGGTGCCCTAGTTGCACTTTTATGTTCATCTTCTAATCTCTTTTCAAGACACTATCCTTTCTACTGAACTTATCCTTCAAGTTCTTCGCTGCCTCTGACAGAATTACAAAGCCATCGGCAAACCTCCGAGTGTTTATTCTTCCCCGCTGATCTTTAATTCCCTTTCCAAATTTATCCTTATATCTATTTTTGGTATCACGTATCCATACCACCCAAGGGCGTTTCACAGTTGGTAAGAGAATGGCAAGTTTCCGTCCGACGCCGGTAGTGGTCGTGTGGGGTCTGGCGGACCCAATGGTGCGTGTCCACTGCGCCACACCTCCGACAGCTGTGGACTGCGAGTACCCTCGGCTGCCACATAACCCACGTGCGCTCGAAATCACTACGCTATGACACTTCCCTTCGTACTTCATCCTTGTTGACACTGTGATAGCTGGGCTCTGTTTCTTGCCGCCTTATTTGTAATGACCCGTCTTGCACCTAGAGGAATACAAGTTACGTAAATCTTGTGTTTGCAGTGTTATCTCGTTCGTCCGGCTTTCCTACGACGGCAGTTTCTCCATCACCCAACAGCCCACCTCTCCTTACCGTTACGGAATGAACTCGCACACTACAGTACTACTGCTCGTTGTGGTATACACTGAATAGCATGGGGGCAGGCTACAGCCTCGTCTCGGCCCCGTAACTACTGCCTGCCTTTCGTGACCCTGGTCCCTTACAATTGCAGTGTGATTTCTGAATACCAGCGTACAAGCATGAAACCAGAATTTCCCTGTAGTTGGTGCTACCCGTCGGTGTAGGACCCGTGAGACCGCGTCTGCAGCGCCATCTGCTTCCTGTAGCGGCTGACAACGAATATGTATACACAGTAACCCAAGTTCTATACGTCGGTATCTGTTTCAAACCCGTAAACATGTCGAGTTTTGTGCCTGCGAACTACGATTTGCGGACAGCATTGGTTTTCTGTTATCATTTGAAGAAAACTTCTGACGAATCGCATCGAATGCTTGTCGAAGCTTTCGGTGAACATGCTCTTGGGAAAACACAGTGTTTCGAATGGCTCAGAAAGTTCAAAAGTGATGATTTTGAAGCGAGAAACGACGAGCTCGGGAAACCACCGAAAAAGTTCCAAGACAACGAATTGCAGGCCTTATTGGATGAAGCTGAAACTCATGCTCAACAGGAACTCGCGGAACAATTGAATGTGACGCAGAAAGCCGTTTCTCTTCGGTTGAAAGCTGTGTGAAAGGTGCAGAAGGTGGGAAAATGGGTTCCGCAAGAACTGAATGAAAGACAGCAAGCAACTCGAAAGACCATTTGTGAAATGCTGCTCGTGAGATACAAAAGTAAGTTGTTTCTCCATCGAATAGTGACAGGTGACGAAAAGTGGATATCCTAAGCGTCGTAAATCATGGATGAAGTCAGGCAAACCATCGACATCCACTGCAAGACCAAATCGCTTTGAAAAGAAGGCAGTGCTCTGTGTTTGGTGGCATCAGAAGGGTGTCATCTATTATGAACTGGTGAAACCGTTAACACTCATTACTACCAACAGCAAATGATCGATTTAAATCGAGCACTACGTGAAAAACGATCAGAGTATGGAAAAAGGCAACACAAAGTCATGACAACGCCCCATCACATACAGAAAAATGGGTCAGGGAAACGATCGAGGCGTTGAGTTGGGAAATACCAGGGCCTGCGGCTTATTCTCCAGACATGGCTCCGTCCGATTATCATCTATTTGCATCACTGGGACACGCTCTCGGTGCACAAGTCTTCGTATGAAAATGTACGAAAATGGCTCGCTGACTGGTTCGCTTCAAAAGAAGAACTGTTTTTTTGGCGTGGCATTCATAGCCTACCGGCGAGGTGGGCGAAATATATAAATAGCAATGGTAATTATTTTGAATAAAATGTTGTTTATCAAACAGCGAAATTGCGGTTTCATACTTCTACACCTGGAACGTTGCAGATAACCTTTCGGTCACTGCATTTTATTCTTGTTAACTTCAGAATTACGTGGAGAGAACTATACCTCCCAAGAATTTGTTTTTCCCAGAATCAGTCTGTACAACAGTTTACTCCGACCTCTACGCAGGCATTCTCACAACAGCTGAGTACGAGTCTACGCTGAGGAGCACTCCGAGCTCTGACCCATATGCCTCTGTCCAGCTGCGTCATAAGGCTCCTTCAGACTGATCACTTAAAGGCAGGTCGCCAGGACAGAGTGTGCACGCGTCGAGTTACTTTAGCAAATAAGCTACGGCCGGCCAGCGCTGGTGTCCGCTGAGGCGCCAGGTGGCAGCGTCTTCTCAAAATAAGCGGACACTCCACGCTTCCAGCTGGCCCACAGAGCAAATCGCGCACGCGCCGAGCACCGCCTCCCGCACTGTGCCGAAGTTCTCGCAAACCCTGTGTACAGCGGTATACGTCATAAAAAATGGGAAGTTAGGATTTAACGTCCCGTCGATGTCGAAGTCGTTAGGGTCCGGAACGGATCTCACTCTGTAGCGAACCATTCTGGAAACAATCCCGCGGGATAGCCGCGCGGTCTTGGGCGCCTCGCCACGGTTCACGCGGCTCTCCCCCCCCCCCCCCCCTCCTCGGAGGTTCGAGTCCTCCCTCGGCCATGGGTGTGTGTGTGTGCTCCTGAGCGTAAGGTAGTTTAGATTAATCACTGTGTTAGCCTAGGGGTCGATGACCTCAGCAGTTTGGTCACATAGACATAGGAACGTACCATCACTGAGGCTGCGGGTATGCCATATCTCCGCAGTATCGCTTCTTCCCGGAGTGCTACTTCCGTGGAGTCTGGAAGGCAGGAGACGAGGTACTGGCGGAAGTAAAGCTGTGAGGACGGGCGGCGAGCGGTGCTCGGGCAGCTCAGTCGGCAGAGCACTCGTCCGCGTTCGAGGCCCGATCCGGCACACAGTTTCAATCTGCCTGCACGTTACGCGGTCTCTAGACATGGAACGCAGACTTGGACTGCGGAAGGAACTCGGCCACGTCTATTGCAAAGGAATCTCCGCGGCATGTAGCTTAAGCGATTTACGGCTGGTTGCTGTTCTGTTTTTTAGTCTGACGCAGCTCTCCACGCTACTCTATTCTCTGCTAATGTATTCGTATCTGCCGCAACCTACATCCGTCTCGAACCTTACTATTGCGTCGAAGCCACGATCTTCCTATACATTCCCACCCCACCCACCCCCTCCTCTTCGACTTCGTCACACAAGCACTTTCCTCCAGTAACGAATTAACGATTCACCGATGCGTCACAATGTGTCCTTATCGACCGACCCCTCCTATTGGTCGAGGTGTGCCATAAATTTCTTTCCTCTCCGACGCTGTTGAGTACGTCTTCCTCAGTTACCTCCCGTCAACCGACCTGATCTGTGGTATTGTTCTGTAGCACAACATTTCAAGAGTTTCAAAAATGTGTGTGAATTCCTGCAGGACCAAACTACGGAGGTCATCGGTCCCTAGACTTACACACTACTTAAACTAACTTACGCTAAGGACAACAGATTGACCCATGGCCGAAGGAGGACTCGGACCTGCGACGGGGGGAAGCCGCGCGAACCGTGAATGGTGCCTTAAGCCGCGCGGCTTTCACGAGTTTCTACTTCCTTCTCGCCTGAACGCTTTACCGTCCACATTTCCCTCCCAGAAAACATTTCCCGGCACTTAAATTTATATTCGACGTTAACAGATGCATATTTTACAAAAAAAAAAAAAATTCCTGCTATTGCCAGTCTGCATTTTATATCTTTTCTACTTCGGCCATCATAGGTTATTTTGCTGCCCAAATGAGAAAAACAGTCAATTGCTTTAATGTCTCATTTCTCAGTCGCCGGCACGGTAGCTCAGCCCGTTTAGTCGAGGGATGGCCATCCACCGTAACGTAAACACTGATAACGAAACACCACCAACTTTACCTCGTATTTTAAGAAGAAAAACGCACAAGGTATCAGTCCTGACAATAGTTCCCGCGAGAAAATTTGCAACATAAATGTGATAGTAGACAGTTATGACCTTCCGAATGTACAGCGTTTAAACTTCCGCACGCTCCGGTTAGCGTGGTTAGCACACCGGATGCCCATTCGGGAGGACGACGCTTCAAACCCTAAGTCAGCTCATCCACATTTAAGTTTTCAGTTATTTCCCTAAATCGCTCCAGGTAAATGAGGGGACGGTTGCTTTGCGGGCACGACCGATTTCCTTCCTCATCCTTGACACAATTCGGGCTGGTGCTCCGTCTCTAATGACCTCGATGTCGACGGGACGTTAAAACCCAGCCTTCCCTCTCTCGTCGGTAGGAGCAGACTTTCTCGCAGCGCTGGTTTCACAGAGACTGCGTCGGCGCGCCTGCCGGGTGACTGTAGATCCCACGTCTCTGGCACTACATTTATACGCGAGCAGTGCGGGGTGTCCGGTACCGCTGGCCCGACGCGGAAACACCGCACGGGTCCGCGCCGCGCTCTACAATCCCCTCGCAGCCCCCTGTCGCGGTCTGTCCCGTTCCGACTGCGTACGAATGTGCGCTGGTAACGTCGTCCTGCCTTACACACAGCAGCACACTCTCCGCGAATGCTGCACGCTGTCTTCTGATCGGACCTCGCGTACGCAGGAGGGTACCGAGCAGCCGAGTCGCGAAACGTGCGTGGTTCGTGGGCAGTGCACTGACGACACTACGAGGGGGAGGAAAAGACGGCGCCCTGCGGATATCGACGCCTCTGCGCCACCCGTAGCAGGCGAGACCTGCCGTCGTCTTCCTGGCGTGCGGGCAGCGAGTGACCTTGCAGGGCGGCGCCAACGCTAGCGTTAACGTCGGTCACGCTGCGGTCTGCCAACGGCTAGCTCTTCACGTCACCCCTTCCATTTCCCCCAGTCCACACACACACACACACACACACACACACACACACATTCTGATCAGCAAAAACATTACGTCTACCCTCTGCCGTAGCTGGTGATTATTATTGTTGTTCTTGTTGCTCCTGATGATGATGGCCTGGTAGCGGCATGGTGCTTGTCGTAGTGTGTGACGTGCGCGATGCGGTCATTTGCGCCAAATAGCGAATAAGTGGTGCATTATCGTTCAATGACTTGTGTAGAGAAAGAGTAATTAATCTAGCAATGTGAAACACAGTTGGCTCTGTTCGTCCACAATATCAGGGAGGCAGAAGACACGAGCCCCCACCAGGTTGCTGCCGCGTTCCTTCACTTTCGGAAGGCGTTCCATACTGTCGCCTAATGAACGAAATACGAGCGTAGGGACTACCGGACCAGCTTTGTGACTGGACTCAAGAGTTCCTGGAAAATATGACACAGCATGTCATTCTTAACTAAGAGAAATCTTCACTTGTGAAACTATTTTCAGGCTTGCCACAACGGACTGCTGTATGAGACATTACTGCCTGAAATATGTATTAACTTATACAAATATATAACTTTAAAACTTTATATACCTATATTGTATGTATCGGTCGACTGAACACGCTCATGTGGCAACAGCTTTTGCCGCAATACAATGCCATCTTTTTTTTATATTATCAAGAAATGTAGTTGATCCGCTAACAAGGAGACGGCACGACCGTGGGGTCGGGGATTTGTCCGAAATTTTGTGTGGTGAAAGAGGACCCCTAACACCTCACGTGGTTAAAGTATTAGGACGCACTACTCGGAAAATCCCGAGAAAAATCGATCCAAAGTTTCTTAGGTGCCGTATGAGAATAAAATGTTAGTGCGTTGCCGAGCCGCCGTTTGCCAGACGCGGTTAGCGCTCGGACCCTTACGCCAGAGGTCTCGGGTTAGATTCCTCCTCCGGCACTTTTTTTTTTATTCTGTTGCTTGCAAAATTGCAGCGGATTGTTACAGGAGAATCGTGAAATTAATTCCCGGGAAGCTTGTATAAAAATTCATTCTATAATTCACCATCAATTATCGTCACCAATATTCCGAGACATGATTCAGTATTCCTGGTTTGCCTCAAAATTATCAGAAACTCAAAACATTTTTGTAAACGTTAATGGGGCATGTTTTTGTACAGATTTATTGCAAACGCCCTGTGATTGTAAGAAATCCGCTTTTATATGTTGCGCAAGATGTCGCTAAAATTATTGCTTTGTTTGTTTTTACGATAATTACCACTGCGGTTCTTGTTTATAATTATTATATGTATAAAAATTGAATGTTTCCCAATCGACTTTCTTATTCTGATTAAAAACCCAATGTTTCTCCTCATATACTTTACAATGAAAACTGGAAAACCTACCGCCATGAATTGTGTTGTTGGACAAAAAGAAAATAATTTTTATTCAATAATGTAACTAATTTGTTAAAGATAATGTAGGTTTGGAAAACTTTCTGAATAATTGGTGGAATAACAAAAGAAAATGAAACAGAATAAAAAAAAGTGCCGGAGGAGGAATCGAACCCGAGACCTCTGGCATAAGAGTCCGAGCCCTAAACATCTAGGACAGACGGCGGCTCGGCAATGCACTAACATTTTATACTCATACGGCACCTAAGAAACTTTGGATCGATTTTTCCCGGGATTTTCCGGGTAGTGCGTCCTAATATATTAACCACGTGAGGTTTTAGGGGTCCTCTTTCTCCACACAAAATTTCGGACAAATCGCTGACCCCACGGTCGAGCCGTCTCCTTGTAAGATACATTTCGGAAAGGATCACGAAGATAAGATACGAGAAACGAGGGCTCATACAGAGCCAATGGAGTCTTTTTTCTCCACTCAATATGCGAGTGGGATAGGAAAGGAAATGACTATAGTCCGACCCACGAACGATGGCGGTCGCGCAGTTCGACACAAAGACGGGGACTGCATTGTTGCCGGTTCCGAGCGACAGTTGCGGCGCACCCTTACATGTGCTCCTATGTTCGTGTACGTGTCGATCCACAAAAGACTTAGCTTACGAAACACTCGTTCGACCGAGTCTCGTGTACTGCTCGTCAGTTTGGGACTGTCACCAGGTCGGCTTACTGGAAGATCGACAGAAGATCTATGGAGCCTTTGTGAGGATGGGTTCGTACAGTAACCACGAAAGTGTTACGAAGACGCGCACTGTCCCACCAGAGGCTCCCGCTGCCCGGCCTCGCCGCCCTCGCTTTGTCGGTGCTGTCACGTGGGCTCGGGGTATCGCAGTCACGTGCCCACAGCACGTGATGGCAGCGCCGAGGCGTGCCGGCGAAACGCCGTCTCATTTCTGCGCGGCCACCTGGGGAAATTCCCTAGGGCCCATCACGCAATCTCCGAGCGCCAAGGGCTGGGACGACGTCGCCCGCGTCGCTGCCCGCCCTCAGTGTGAAAGATTTCCACTAATCAATAAGACAAGGCAAGGCAACTTAGTTAGTACAAAAATGCCGCGACGTTTCGCCGCTATCAGGCCGTAGATAGAGGACGCGCAACCTTAGAGTAACGACATCAGAACAGGAAATATTTCTTCCTGCTTTACTGTGAATGGTGACTTTCCAGAACATGCAAAGAAACAAAAAGGCGCAAGCGGTACGAGACGTACGGGTTGGACGCAAAGGAGTGATAAGTACGGCCCTGTGCTCACGTGTCGCGGATCGATTCACATTACTGGGCAAAGCGATTTGAAGATTCATCGTCGTTAACAGGAGGGGGCAGCAGCAACGTACAGTCTGCTAATGTTCCAGGTGGACCACTGCCACTCGCTCCACGTCTGTTCGCCATTGCCCTGCGCAGCACGATGACTGAGCGCCTACCGGCACTTCACTTCACCTGAGAACTCTCCTGGCACACTCACGCTCTGACAACGATTACTCTTGCTTTTCGCTATGAGAAACCGCTGGCCTCGTAATGTTTTCGTAACAGTAGAATGTAGAACGCCTTTTTTGTAAGTAAGTCCTTTCGTTCGCACATGACCCGTTTATTCGGACATATTTTAAAATTAAAGCCCATAGACTGAAAGGTTTTATTGTAGTTTTCTTTCGACTCATCCAATCCATTTCTGAGCGATAAAAGCTATGAAGTTTTCGCAAATGTGAAGTATTCCTTGTATTGTTCATAACATCGCTAAAAACAAAATTGTCCATATCGTTCACGCGATATACTGTATATTGTGTGTATCTCGGTCTATACCTCGCTTTGATGAAGTGAAGTGGTGATGAATTTATTAATCTTTTCCATTTTATCTATACTTCTAATAAATTATAACTAGCAGCGAAAGCTATGCGAAACAAGGGAGCTTCATAGACTTTAACAGATTTTCCACCAAACTTAAGACAGTCTCTCAGGTACATTAGTATTGAATGAACAGGGTAGAGACACGGACTGGTTTAGTGGAAGATCTTGCTTCCTGATTTCAGAGTTCCTTTTTATTGCTCTCTCAATCGCTTCTGGTGAGTGAACGGATATTCTTTTTGAACTATTTCTTTTTAACAACCCCGATGTGAAGTAGATTCTAAACGTCAATCGAAGGAATTACGAAGGATCACAAAAGGACTTCCTAGGGCACAGTTACGAACTCCGCGCCACGCCGTGAAGGCCCCAGGGACGCATATCGCCCGCTTTCTGTCCGCATCACGCGGATGCGATATGGTGGGGGAATGTGGCCAGCACACCGCTCTCCCGGCCATCTTGCAGACTTCCCAAGCCGTGTAGCCGCTACTACTCGCAGCACCGGGAATCGAAACGGGTTGCTTCGCATGGCAGCCATCTACGCTGACCACTCACCTAGCTGACCACCACCTGGCTCCACTAACTATTTAAAACGTTTACGACGAAGTATTTCTGACGCACATTCATGGCAGCGTACGCTGTGTTTTCTGACTCCGTCAATATTAGAACGAATATTATGCCTTTAATGGCCACGTACGTAATAGATAAATATCGTCTGCTAAGCGGGACGTCAAACTAACGTTACTTTCTTTAACGTTCAATATTTCGCCTGCGATCTGCTTGCACTCCGCACTAGCCAGGCAAGCACTTATCTTCCAACGACGACTACTGCGGTGATACCGACAACAATGACTTTAAATATTACACTGAAGAGCCAAAGAAACTGGTACAGCTGCCCAATATCGTGTAAGACCCCGTGAGCACGCAGAAGTGGCGCAACACGACGTGGCATTGACTCAACTAATGTCTGAAGCAGTGCTGGAGGGAACTGACACCATGAATCCTGCAGGGCTGTCCATACATGCGTAAGAGTACGAGAGGGTGGAGATCTCTTCTGAACAGCACGTTGCAAGGCATCCCAGATATGCTCCATAATATTCATGTCTGGGGACTTTCGTGGCAAGTGTTTAAACTCAGAAGAGTGTTCCTGAAGCTACTCTGTAGCAATTCTCCTGCTGGAGTTACCCGAGTCCGTCAGAATGAACAATGGACATGAAAGGATGCTTACATACGTGTCACCGTCCGCGTCCTATCTAGGCGTATCAGGGTCCCATATCACTCCAAGTGCACACGCCCACGCCTTACAGAGTTTCCACCAGCTTGAACAGTCCGCTGCTGATATGCAGTGTCCATGAATTCATGAGATTGTCTCTATACCCCTACACGTTCATCCTTTCGAAAAAATCTGAAACGAGACTCGTCCGACCAGGCAACATGTTTCCAGTGATCAACAGTCCAATGTCGGTGGTGACGGATGCATGTGAGTTCAAATGGTTCTGAGCACTATGGGACTTAAAATCGGAGGTCATCAGTCCCCTAGAACTTAGAACTACTTAAACCTAATTAACCTAAGGATATGACACACATCCATGCCCGAGGCAGGATTCGAATCTGCGACTGTAGCGGTCGCGCGGTTCCGGACTGAAGCGCCTAGAACCACTCGGCCACAAAGGCCGGAGACCCATGTGAGGCGTAACGGTCTTGTCGTGCAGCCATCAAGGGTACACAAGTCGCTTTCGGCTGCGAAAGCCCATATAGATGATGTTTCGTTGAATGGTTCGCACGCTGACACTTGTTGATGGCCCAGCACTGAAATCTGCAGCAATTGGCGGAACGGTAGCACTTCTGTCACGTAGAACGATTCCCTTCAGTCGTCGTTGATCCCGTTCTTGCAGCATCTTTTCCCGGCCTCAGCGAAGCCGAAGATTTTATGTTTAAGCGGATTCCTGGTATTCACGGTACACTCGTGAAACGGTCGTACGGGAAAATCCCCACTTCGTCGCTACCTCGGAGATGCTGTGTCCTCCCGCTCGTGCGCCGACTATACACCACGTTCAAACACACTTAAATCTTGATAACTTACCACTGTAGCAGCAGTGACCGATCTAGCAACTGCGCCAGACATTTGCTGTCTTAATAGGCGTCGCTGACCGCAGCGCCGTCTTCTGCCTGTTTACATATCTCTGTATTTGAATACGCATGCCTATACTAGTTTCTTTCGCACTTCAGTGTATGACTAATATAGACAAAAAGACTAAACCCCGCCTGGGGTAATTCCGAGCACGTGATGCGGTAACGAAAGTACGTAAGGCAAACGCAGACAATTGGGAACCATTTCAGCGACGATACGAGCTGCAAATTGTGAAGTCCACTGACGCGAGCGGCACTGAAAAGAGTTATCTGTTGCAGCCCGACGCCTGGGAACGAGCGTCTCGGATACGGCGAAGCTGGTCGTCTGCTACTGTCGTGAGAGTCTATGAAAAGTGTTAGAAAGACGGTGAAACCGGCAGCTGGCGACATGCAGTGTAGATCGGATGCTTACCCACTCTATACAGCCGCATCTGTGCCATATCCGACGACAGATTAGAGTGTTGCTGCAGGCACAAGTGTTTCAGAACACAACAGTCAAGGGATGGGGATATCCACATTTACAGATGGCGGTAGTACACAAGGTATAAAAAGTCAGTGCATTGGCGGAGCTGTCATGTGTATTCAAATGATTCATGTGAAAAGGTTTCTGACGTGATCATGGCCGCACGGCGGAAATTAACAGAATTTAAATGCGGAATGGTAGTTGCAGCTAGTCGGATGATACACTCCATTTCCGAAATCGTTGGGGAATCCGAGATCCACATTGTCAATCAAGAGTGCCGAGAACACCAAATTTCAGGCATTACCTGTCACCACCGATAAAGCAGTGATCGACGGCCTTCACTTAACGACCGACAGCAATGGCGTTTGCGCAGAGATATCAGTGCTACCAGACATGCAAAACTGCGTGAAGTAACCGCAGAAATCAATGTCATGTATCCTTTAGGGCAGTGAGGCGAAATTATGCGTTAATGGGCTTTGGCAGCAGACGATCGATGCGAGAGCCTCCGCTAACAACACGACATCGCCTGCAGCGCCTCCACTGAGCTCGTGACCGTATCGGTTGGCCCCTAGACGACTCGGAAACGGTAGCCTAGTTAGATGAGAAGGGTTTGAGCGAAGCGCAGACTCCACGAAGCGGTGGACCCAAATTGTCAACAGGGCACTGTGCACACTGTTGGTGGCCCCAGAATGGTGTGGGCTGTTTTTACATGGAATGTGGTATCGATAGCTACGATGGCACGGCGTAGATGCAAGTTCGTAGGTTGGCACTGCACCGACACCGACGACAGCGCCCTCTAGCCGGCGCTGTGCAGCTCTACGAGCGCCGCTGAAGATTCAGCCCATTTGATTCCGAGCCGCCGACCAAGCAACTTAGCTTCTACTTCATACAGGGCTAGCCATTACAGACTTTGTGACTTCAATGATAGTTTGTCCAACTACTAGTAGCTGTTAGCGTTGATACCTGTACGCCTCCGCACCTACGTGCTCATCTCAGTCAAAGTTAAGTACATAGTAAAACCACTTTTAATTGCAGTTCCAAGTGTTCTACCTCACCTGCTCCTCCTAGCTTCCTACATTCGGCCTACCCTTCAGTTTTCAGGAGCAGACCCACGCGCCGCCTATCCAGGCGGGATACAAAATGGAAGTTAGGTAATTTTTATGGATGGCAATGCTCCCTGTCACCAGGCGACAGTTGTTGGTAATTGGTTTGAATAACATTCCGGACAATTCGAACGAATGATTTGGTCACCCATATCGCTAGACGTGAATCCCATCGAACATTTATGGGACACAATCGAGAGGTCAGTTCGCGCATAAAATCCTGCACTGGCAACACTTTCGCAACTACGAACGGCCACGGAGGCAGTACGGCTCAGTATTTCTGCAGGGGCTTTCAATGACTTGTTGAGTCGATGGCACGTCGAGCTCCTGTTGTACGACAGGAAAAGGTCCGACACGATATTAGGAGATATCCCATACCTTTTGTCACCTAAGTGTAAACGTGTGGCCTGGTGGGACGAATCACGTTGCTTATTGCAGTGTCCAGATATGCCTCGATCCGGACGAACGACTCCTGAAAACGTGCACAGACCCACGGATAGAGGCCAGTGTGGGCAGCATGTGGGCCTCCGTGGGACCTGCGGTAGTAATCGGAACGCACCATGACAGCTCTGGATTACGTGAACATTGTTAGGAAACACCTACATGCCCTCACGGTTGATATCTTCCCCGGTGGCGATGGCATCTTTCAGCAGGACAGCTGTTGCGTCACAAGGTCAGAATCGGCAGTCGTCTGAGGAGCGAGATAGCGAGGTGACGTCGACATCTCGGCTAGCAAGGGGGTCTTACGTGGAGCGGACGGAAAGCGTGGGCTGGGGGCAGGTACGGGACGCGTGCCGGCCGGCGCCAGGAGCCGAGGCGGCCGCGTGACGTCACCGCATCGACCCGCCGCCGCGCAGCGCAGAGCCGCGCCGGCCTTGACTCGGCCGGGTCAGCGGGAGCCGACGGGGCGCGCGGCGCTGGGGCTGACCGGGCGTCGCATCTGCACCAGCTGACAGCGGGCACTCGTATGCTGAGCAAGTGCACGGGGCGATGTGGCGCAGTCGCATTCGAGAGGGCGGCGGTTCGGATCTGTTTCCGGCTATCGTGACACGTCTTCCGTGATTTCCCTAAATCACTACAGGCAAATGTCGAAACAATCTGAGCTTCCGCTCATCTCTACCGACGCCGTTGCCGGCGGGACATTAACCTTCCTCTTCCACAAGGATCCATTTTGCTTTAGTCTATAATTTTTGGTAAACGAATTTTTAAAATGTAACGGTGACGTCTTCGGCAGGGTTTGCTTGCAACGGAAAATACAATGACGGAAAAAATCTCAACACCAAAAAGTAATTAATGTAGAATAATCAAATTACACTACTGCCCATTGAAATTGCTACACCAAGAAGAAATGCAGATGATAAGCGGGTATTCATTGGACAAATATATTATACTAGAATTGACATGTGATTACATTTTTACGCAATTTGGGTGCATAGATCCTGAGAAATCAGTACCCAGAACAACCACCTCTGGCCGTAACAACGGCCTTGATACGCCTGGGCATTGAGTCAAACAGAGCTTGGATGGCGTGTACAGGTACAGCTGCCCATTCAGATTCAATGCAATACCACAGTTCATCGAGAGTAGTGATTGGCGTATTGTGACGAGCCAGTTGCTCGGCTACCATTGACCAGACGTTTTCAATTGGCGGGAGATCTGGAGAATGTGCTGGCCAGGGCAGCAGTCGAACGTTGTCTGTATCCATACCTGCAGGACCTGCAATATGCGGTCGTGCATTATCCTGCTCAAATGTAGGGTTTCGCAGGGACCGAATGAAGGGTGGAGCCACGGGTCGTAACACATCTGAAATGTAACGTCAACTGTTCAAAGTGCCGTCAATGAGAACAAGAGGTGACCGAGACGTGTAACCAATGGCACCCCATACCATCACGCCGGGTGATACGCCAGTATGGCGATGGCGAATACAAGCTTCCAATGTGCGTTCACTGCGATGTCGCCAAACACGGATGCGACCATCATGATGCTGTAAACAGAACTTGGATTCATCCGGAAAAATGACGTTCTGTCATTCGTGCACCCAGGTTCATCGTTGAGTACAGCATCGCACGCGCTCCTGTCTGAGATGCCGCGTCAAGGGTAACCGCAGCCATGGTCTCCGAGCTGATCATGCTGCTGCAAGCGTCGTCGAACTGTTCGTGCAGATGGTTGTCGTCTTGCACACGTCCCCATCTGTTGACTCAGGGATCGAGACGTGGCTGCACGATCCGTTACAGCCATGCGGATAAGATGCCTGTCATCTCGACTGCTAGTGATACGAGGCCGTTGGGATCCAGCACGGCGTTCCGTATTACCCTCTTGAACCCACCGATTCCATATTCTGCTAACAGTTATTGGATGTCGACCAACGCGAGCAGCATTGTCGCGATACGAAAACCGCAATCGCGATAGCCTACAATCCGACCTTTATAAAAGTCGGAAACGTGATGGTACGCATTTCTCCTCCTTACACGAGGCATCACAGCAGCGTTTCACCAGGCAACGCCGGTCAACTGCTGTTTGTGTATGAGAAATCGGTTGGAAACTTTCGTCAAGTCAGCACGTTGTAGGTGTCGCCACCGGCGCCAACCTTGTGTGAAAGCTCTGAAAAGCTAATCATTTGCATATCACAGCATCTTCTTCCTGTCGGTTAAATTTCGCGTCTGTAGCACGTCATCTTCGTGGTGTAGCAATTTTAAAGGCCAGTAGTGTATTATAACGTATTTAAATGGCTAGCATAGCCAGATCACGGGTTAACGTAAGTGCGACACAAGCTACTGCAAATGTGAAATGCTGATACATTAATAACCGGTGTAACCGCCAGAACGTTGAACGCAAGCATGCAAACGTGCATTCATTGTGTCGTACAGGTGCGTCGGCTGTCAGTTTGTGGGGTGGAGTTCGATACCTGTTGCACTCGGTCGGTCAGTATAGGGACGACTAATACTGTCTGTGGATGTTGCTGGAATTGTCGTTCGATGATGTTTCATATACGCTCAAATGGAGACACATCTGGCGATCGAGAAGGCCGAGACGATCTTTAGACACTCTGTAGAGCATGTTGGGATACAACAGTGCTATGAGGGTGAGTGTTATCCTGTGGGAAAACATCCCCCGGAATGCTGTTCACGAATGGTACCACAGCACGTCGAATCACAGCACTGACGTACAAATGTTGCAGTCTGGTTGCGTGCTCCTGCTGTCATACGGAATCGCAGTCCAGATCATAACTCCAGGTGTAGGTCCGGTGCGCCCAGCACGCAGACAGATTGGATACAGGTCCTCAACTGGCCCCCATCTAACACACGACCATGACTGCCACCGAGATAGAATGGGCTTTCACCAGAAAACACAACAGTCCTCCACTACGCTCTCAAATGGCGGTGGTTTGCGGTCAGTGAAGTGCGCGCTACAGGACGTCTGGCTCGGAGCTGTCTTGAAGTAACTAATTTGTAACAGTTCGTTGTATCTCTGTGGTGCCAACAGCTCCTCAGATAGCTACTGCTGATGCAGTACGATGCCGAACACTACTGTCTTTCCTCTCGGTAGTGCCACGGAGACAGTCTTCTCGCGCTCGTACATTCTCGTGAACACCGCTGCCAGAAATCGTGTATAGCGGCTATATTCCTGCCAAGTCTTCCTGTACTATCGCAGAAGGAACATCCAGCTTCTTTACCCCTATCACACGACCTCGTTGAAATTCATTAAGGTGTTAATAATGGCGTCTTTGTCGCCTTATTGGGATTCTAGACTAACATCGACTCAGAACGTCCAGTCTCAAAGGTAACCAACGCTCACGAGCTGTACAGCGTTTATTTAAAACACGCCTGATTTGCGTCCTCATAGTACAGCTACTAGTGCCTCTCTTATGCAACTGGCGCGAAATTTGAATAGACATCAACGTATCTCGAAGAAAGTAATGTTTCGTTGCACAGGTAAGGTTGAAGAGATGCGTATGCTCTTGTGTTTGAGGGTATTTATTTGGTGTACAAATATTATGAATTTAATGATAACGGTTACTATATATCTGTCTCGTAAAAATGCGTGGAAGTAAATGAAAGATTAACTTCACTTCTTTTTTTTTTTGCACATGATACAAACTTGGCAATTTCTTTTCACATAATCTCAGGCCGTAACAGTTTTTCCACCGATAAAGCTGCGACCCGTGCTATGAAATGGAAAAATTTTAAGGGAAACGACCATACAAAGACAGGCAACAACCACTTCTCGCCCGAAGTGTTTTACCACTTTAAATTTTTAGTATCTGAAAGAAACCGCAACAATATTGTTTGCCATCAACAATTTTTTTAAAGTTTTACTTCGCATCATGCATCAAAATAATTAGAACTCAGGATATCAACAATTTATAGAAATACGCAAAAAGCGTCATATGCCTCCGAAAAGTTTAAGATGCACATATTCGTGCTTTTATCGATATGACTTGATGATAAAATCGGATGTCATTTCTTGTAACATAAAAAAATTTAAAAATAAATAAAAATAAAATAAAGCGTATTTTGAGGAATTTGCTGAAGACTAGATGTTTCGTCCCAAACTGATGTGTCGGCTTCCAGTCCTGTGAAAGCGGTGAACGAAACAGCGCACAGAGTAGCAAAATGGGAACGGCTGACGGAAGAAAATATAATTCTGAAGATTCTCAAACATTATTCCGAGGAACAGTAGTGCAGTGTGTGTACTTGTTGATAAGTCTGTACATTTCACCGAAACATACATATTTAGCTCAGTCTCTAGTCGACTCTTATTTAAGTAGAGTTGTAGCGATCCACTTCCGCATATCTACTGTGATCGCGCAGGTCGAACCACACCTGCAGGAGGAGGTGGACTGGATGCTATAGGCACGGTCGCGGTCAGGAGGGTAGTGGGCGCTCTTTCCGAGCCACGCAGATGCTGCAAACGTCGATCCAGCTTCTGAAACCTACCCTGTTCTCTCTTCAAGAGCCTCTACATCAGCGACCCGACTGCCACAACCACTGCAGCGTCTCCTGAGCCTCAAATTGGCAAGCGCTAACACAGTTGACATCGTCCGTCTATGACCGAAACTAACCTAGCTAATCCGCTTCTGTTTAGTATGTATTTACTTCCTTCTTGTATAAGCGGTATAGGTGTGTTTACGTGTTCTCTTACCGTAAGCAGTACTGCCTTCTTTTTATTTAATTTGCAACACTTTAATTGAAAAACATTAATGTAGGGTTGTTTTAATTAATGTCTTAGAAGTACCAATACGAAATACTTCCCACTGTTTCGTTTTCGATGAGGGTTAGGGGTAGGCCGTAGAGGATTATTCATGAGCACCTCCAAGGTTTCTGAAACGACTGCGCAAAAACTTGAGGACGTACGCTGCAGGTGCAGTCTCTGATCGTAAGAATTCTGCTAACCTTTACCAGGCTTCCCTTCACCAGTGGGACACTGATATACGGCAACAAGATGCCACAAATTCCAGTCGGTTAGTGGGGCACATATGTCACGATGGTAGTCAAAGGGTTAAAATAAACGCGATACTTCCCTATTATCAGAAAATGGTATACGTATTTATTGATCAGATGAAATTACATTTTCCTGGAGACATAAAAATTCTCAACTTTATCTTCGACAAGGACAGAAGCCGACGCAATGAATTAAAATATGTGTCACGGCCAGGACTCGAACTCAGATCTGTTGCTTACTAGACAGGTGTGGTAACCATAGCAACAGCGTAGCACTGTGGCTGCCACAGCTGCACGGATTACACTACTCCAGGGCCATCCCCAACATAGACTTCAATTCACGCCTTCATCCCATATTCCTCTTCTTCCATAGGCTCCCCGATACTGGAATAACTTTGTTATCTACTGGGGTCACGCAGCCGTACACCTCAGGTGTCGGTGATCTATCGATATGACGGACTTACATTTTCCTGGAGATGAACGAGTCTGAACTTTCTTCGATACCGGAGAGCCTCGGCAATACTGACGATTTGAGAACGGCACAATTGGTTGAAGGTGTGAGTTGTTGAAGTTCGTGTTAGGGAGGGCATTGGACTAGGGTACCTCGTGCAGCTGCGGTAGCCGCAATGCTATGGTAGCGTAGTGGTTAGCACACCTCCCTAGTATGCAACAGATGTGGGTTCGAGTCCTGGCTGTAGCATAGATTGTAATTCTTTCCTTCAGTTTCTATCGTCATCGAAGACACGTATCGCGGATTGGACAACGGCAGAACTGAAAACAGCGTAGTACCGAGGCCGCCCGGCGACAGCGGCCTCGCCGGTAAGTTACGCAAGATCGCCGCGGCTACGGAAAGCTGATTCAGCGGGCGCCGCGCTTCGCCCAGTGAGTCATGCAGTTCCGGCGGCAGTTCCAGGGACCGCCCCGCGGCATTCAGGGCTGGCGCCGGCGCCCCAAGGTCGTCCCTGCAGGTACGACACACACACACACACACACACACACACACACACACACACACACATGGCCGCCCACTATTACTTCAGGTCTGCGAGACACACATAACGAACGGAAACGAACCACAGTTCAAGTGTTCGACACAGAAGTTTTCTGGTAGGCTCGAAACGCCGGAAGAGTAAGGTAGTTCCAGCACGTCATTCTTAAAGTAGAGAAATCTACGTACGTAGAAGTTACTTCTAGCGTACCTCAGTGGAACGCTACAGGTCTACTACTTTTTATATACACCCTAAGACAAAAATCGCGACGCACCGCGAAGGCATTATCCGAATAGGACGGAATGTGGTATATGCAATGTACATGTACAGCCAAACAAATGGTTACCATTTCAGAAAAATTTCACGATTTGTTCAAGAAAAAGAGCGTCACAAATTGAGCGAGTCAATAACGCATTCGGCTACCTCTGGCCCTTAAACAAGTAGTGATTCGTCTTGGCATTAACTGACAGAGTTGTTGGATGTCGTCCTGAGGAATATCGTGCCAAATTATTCCCGACTGACGCGTTAGGTCAACCTGAGTTGCTTGGAGGGCCGAGCCCATAACGCTCCAAACGTTGTCAATTGGGCGTTACCTTGCTGAAACATAAGCCCAGGATCGCTTGCCATGACGGGCAACAATACGGACCGTAGAATATCGTCGACGTACCGCTGTGCTGTAAGGGTGCTGTTATGAAATGAAACGGCATCCCAGGCCTTCACTCCTGGCTCTTGGGCCTGTTGGTGGGTAATACGTTAGTAACCCACACTGTCCGGGCCGTCTCCAGAATCATTTTCGCTAGTCTCGGGGCTTAATTCGAAGCGAGACCAATCACTGAAAACAGTTCTACTACAGTCAAAGAGATTCGAGGCCAAAGACGTATCTGCAGACGCCCTGGATCATGGTGGGATTCCAAGCTATCGCCCGCCTTACTCCCCAACAAGCAGGAATTATCGTCTGGGGTGCCTTTCCTTTCAAAGCAGTACCCCACTGGTTGGCTATCCGCGGCACACTTACAGTACAGCGGTACATCAACGGCATTTCATGGCCCTTCATAGAAAACTATCGTGGGCTTATATTTCAGAAAGATAAAACCTACCCGCGAATTGCGAGAGTTTCTACGGTTTGTCTTCGTGTTTGCCAACCCCTACCTTGGCTAGCAAGGTTGCCGCACCTCTCCAACTGAGAGCATTTGGAGCATTATCGGCAGCGCCCTCCATTTGGGGGGGGGGGGGAATTGGATTGTTTGGGGGAGGAGACGAGACAGCGAGGTCATCGGTCTCATCGGATTAAGGAAGGACGAGGAAGGAAGTCGGACGTGCCCTTTCAAAGGAACCATCCCGGCATTTCCCTGCAGCGACTTTGGGAAATCACGGAAAACCTAAATCAGGATAGTAGGACGCGGGATTCAACCGTCGTCCTCCCGAATGAGAGTCCATTGTGCTAGCCACCTCGCTCGGTCAATATTTAAAAAAAAACTGTTTTTGTTGCGGCGGAATCTCCTCACGAAATTCCTATCACCAACTTTATCCTCCAAATTCGAAAATATTTTGCTGATGTCGACCTGCACAGGAAGAAACAATCACCATGATAAAATAAGGGAATCAGACCTCGCACGGAAAGATACACACTACTGGCCATTAAAATTGGTACACCAAGAAGAAATGCAGATGGTAAACGGGTATTCATTGGACAAATATACTAGAACTGACATGCGATTACATTTTCACGCAATTTGGGCGCATAGATCCAGAGAAATCAGTACCCAGAACAACCTCCTCTGACCGTAATAACGGCCTTGGTACGCCTGGGCATTGAGTCAAACAGAGCGTGGGTGGCATGTACAGGTACAGCTGCCCATGCAGCTTCAACACGATACCACAGTTCATCAAGAGTAGTGACTGACGTATTGTGACAAGTCAGTTGCTCGGCCACCATTAACCAGACGTTTTCAATTGGTGATAGATCTGGAGAATGTGCTGGCCGGGGCAGCAGTCGACCATTTTCTGTATCCAGAAAGGCCCGTACAGGACCTGCAACATGCGGTCCTGCATTATCCTGCTGAAATGTAGGGTTTCGCAGGGATCGAATGAAGGGTAGAGCCACGGGTCGTAACACATCTGAATTGTAACGTCCACTGTCTAAAGTGCCGTCAATGCGAAGAAGACGTGACCGAGACGTGTAACCAATGGTACTCCATATCATCACGCCAGGTGATACGCCAGTATGGCGATGACGAATACACGCATCCAATGTGCGTTTACCGCGATGTCGCCAAACACGGATGCGACCATCATGATGCTGTAAATAGATCCTGGATTCATCCGAAAAAATGACGTTCTGCCGTTCGTGCACCCAGGTTCGTCATTGAGTGCAGCATCGCAGGCGCTCCTGTCTCTGATGCAGCGTCAAGGGTAACCGCAGCCATGGTCTCCGAGCTGATAGTCCATGCTGCTGCAAGCGTCATCGAACTGTTCGTGCAGATGGTTGTTGTCTTGCAAACGTCCCCATCTGTTGACTCAGGGATCGAGACGTGGCTGCAAGGATCCGTTACAGCCATGCGGATAAGATGCCTGTCATCTCGACTCTAGTCATACCAAGTCGTTGGGACCCAGCACGGCGTTCCGTATAACCCTCCTGAACCCACCGTTTCCATATTCTGCTAACAGTCATCGTACCTCGACCAACGCGAGCAGCAATGTCGCGATACGATAAACCGCAATCGCGATAGGCTACAGTCCGACCTTTATCCAAGTCGGAAACGTGATGGTACGCATTTCTCCTCCTTACACGAGGCATCACAACAACGTTTCACCAGGCAACGCCGGTCAACTGCTGTTTGTGTATGAGAAATCGGTTGGAAACTTTCCTCATGTCAGCGAGTTGTAGGTGTCGCCACCGGCGCCAACCTTGTGTGAATGATCGGAAAAGCTAATCATTTGCATATCACAGCATCTTCTTCCTGTCGTTAAAATTTCGCGTCTGTAGCACGTCATCTTCGTGGTGTAGCAATTTTAATGGCCAGTAGTGTAGTTTATTCTTTCCGCGCGCTCTACGAGATCGGAATAATAGAGAACTGTGAAGGTGGTTCGATGAACCATGTTCCAGGCACTTAAATGTGATTTGCAGAGTATCCATGTAGATGTAGAAAGGCGAAAGGTCGACACAGAGCACATTAATGTCTACTAATAAGAATCTGGACACTTTTAAGCAGATAGTGTATTTGCAGAACCGTGAAGCGAGTAACAATCAACTATCTGGCTGTTGCAAGAGGAAATGAAACGAAGAGAAGTACTTAGTTCTATCGCGAAGCACTTCCAATACGATGATCGCTTGTCTCTTTGTTTACTACACTGGATGCGTCGTGATCACTGCTTTAGCCGATTGAAGAACAGTTAATGCTTAGCGGTTTACATCAGTCTGTTGCAACACGTCATCAATGAAATCAGGAGAAACAAACGAAAACGTGCAATCATTCTTCGTCCTGACAGCTCTAGGTGTAGTACGGTACACCAAACAACCAATCATTTGGCGTGGAGAAACAACGAACTGATGTCTCATTGGCCGCCTAACGACTTGTTTTATTTTGTCAAACAAAACGTGTGTCGACCACCATTTTCATTACCTCGAGCAAGGCAAGAAGTTCTTTCCTGAGCAATGCTTGTGAGGTACTAACATCTGAGTGGGCGGGGGGGGGGGGGGGCGGATCCCAAAGTTCATCCTAACTTGTGCAAAAGGTAAAAGTATTTATAAATTTTGAAGGCGAATATTTTGAGAATCTATAATACGATTTGTATGTATAACTACTTTGTTGCAGTGTTTTTGTACAAACGGGGAAGGATGCCATCTTATGTGGGAGCGATATGCTCCCAAATAAGATTCCTGTAAGGGTCGCGGTCCACGTGTAATCTAACGGAGATAGCTGGACGGTTGGAAAACACAGTAAAAACTGCAACAGACGTGATGATAAAACTAGAAAAGAAGGCGGGAAATGGACGGAATGTCCGTTCTCAGGCGCACCAGCGACGGAAGCCTGCGCTCCTCGGGTAGCAGAGAGACAGAGACAGAGAGAGAGAGAGAGAGAGAGAGAGACAGCTTTCTGCTGCCGCGAACCCGGCAAATGGCGCAATGGCTGCGAGTGGAGCGTTCCGTGACGATTTCGCTTAAAGCTCGTTCCGCGCGTGCCGCTAGTTAACGTCTGCGCAAATTCGTGACTCGGCGCCGTTTGCTCGTTTGGAACGGAACTTCCGGATACCAAAATACGTGTGACATTTCAAGAGTTCCTTCAACTTTGTCGTGGAATCTCACGGAGTTAGTGTACATCACAGTGGTACGTAATTTCCAGAGCTTCCCGTGCAATAGTCTCTCGCAAAGCGATTCTCTGCCCCCATCGTCTCATTGGCAACTCCACATGTCCCGATTGCCTTTCCACCACTCTTCGCTCACTGAAGCCCCTCCCACCCCCCTTAAGAGATATTGCAAACTCGATTACCCCAATAGACAGTTTGCAAGACAGGAGATCGAGTATACGATATACGGTTGCGTGTTTAGCAGTTACGCACGTGCGTGCACATACCGTTCACGCATCAAAGTACGGCGCTGATATTATCAGCTCAGAGCTCTTCTTCGTCGTCCTACTTCGACCGACAGCCACACGTTAACTGCCGTCGGTAGTTAAATTGCCAGATGACCGTAAGGACAACATTTTACAACAACTGTAAAATAGGCACGATGATATACACTATTGTCGTCAGTGATTATAAAGTATCGCACTGACAAACTGGGTAGGGTTTCAACTACAGATAGCAGAGAGTAGAATAGTGTAGAGCCATACCCAACTGGAAGATCCAATGGCATTCTGTGGCGTTCAGCAATGAATCTCGTTTCGCTGGTCATCGAGGCTCCGTTCGAAGCGAGACTCATGACTGAAGGCAGTTCTACCCCAGTTAATACGACTGAAGGCCGAAGACACGTCTGGAGACACCCCGGACAGCGTTGAGATACCAGCGCTGGCAAACTGATACTCCAGTATTCCACACTTGCGAGAGACAGGGGCCGGACAAAAATATCGAAAGACTAGAAAATACAACACATTACAACGTAATACGATGCAGGAAAACCGTTAGCATTCAAAACTGTTTCCAGGTGTCTCGGAATCGATAAATGCAGGTCCTGCATAGTTTTCGAGAGAATCTTCCACTATCGAGTCCTTGACGATTCGAGTTGTGCGAACGGGGACTCTGTCGTCTCGCAACACAGCGCCACCATATATGGCATCCGTCCATCCTCGAAGGATGATGGTGAAGCACAGTTGGTTCAGACTATGGCTGCTAAGTCCCACTCGAGGGTGGCAGTCTCTACTGCAGTTTGGGCACTTGAAATCTGAAGGAATTCCACCAGAGGCTACTCTCTCCTTCCGTCTTGCCCTCTTCCTGATGTCTTCTTGCACGCGTCCGTTCTCTGCGAGCTCAACCCCGCTGCGCACAGCTTGTCGCCACTTGACAGGGTCACCAGCTGTTATTTTCCCACTGACTTGCTGGTCTCGGTCTCGGTCAGATCTCTCTTGCGGACATCCTTGAAACGAAGGTGCGGTCTTCCTACTGTCCTCACAACCTCCCGAAGTTCTCCGTGCAGCACTTTTTTCGGTATTCGCTCAGGATCTGTGCGCCTGACATATCCCAGCAACCTTAGACGTCGGTGACCAGGAGTGCACGAATGCTGGTTGTTCTTGCGAGCCGTAATACTTCTGTGTTGGGTACTCTATCCTTCCAAGAGATCTGAAGGATCCTCCGGAGATGGAAGCTGTTCAGTCGGGATTCGTGTTTAGCAAGAGTTGTCCATGACTCACAGCTGTACAAATGGGCGCTGATAACACAAGCGTTGTGTACTTGCAATTTAGTTTTTAGTCCATTCTTCCATACTCTGTTTTTCAATCTACCCATGACAGCCGATGCTTTTGCAATTCTGTTGGTAATCTGAGTGTCCACAGACAAGCTGCTACAAATCGTAGATCCTAAGTAGGTGAGATCATCAACTACCTGGAGGGCATGGCCGTCAATGCTGATGGATGGAAGTTTGGTGGTGCCCTGCGCCGTGATCTTAGTCTTCATTTCCACGTGCATGTGGTAACTTGTTGATTAGATACTGCAGCTCCTCCTCTGGGAACGGGAACAAATACTGTACCGCGGGATAGACCTGATCAGTCAAAATCGTCACATAATCCTTGGCAATATTGCGACCGCGCACAGTAATCATTGGTACACGGAATATCACGATATGGCTGTCGAAATCATTTGCGAAAGCCCGCCATGTTTCACTCTCTGGACGCAAATTCGGCCAGAAGTTTGAAAACAGTGTGTAAGACTCATCCGACCAAGTAAGATTCTTCCATTCCTCTCCAGTCCAGGTTTTATATCTTTGGCATGACGGTTTGCTGTTACAGGCATATCACTGATGAACGGCTCGCCCTGCAATTCCCTACTTATGGAGCTCTCTACGTGTTGTTTTGGCGCCGACAGGATTCGCGAGGGCGACATTCGGTTATGCAGTGACATCTGCAGCTGCCGTCCTCTTATTTTTCGTCACAAACCTCTTCAGTGTCCGTCTGTCAACATTACACAACGCAGACTGACGTTGTGAAGTAGCGGATGACGTTCTATCGCTTTCTCTGTATGCGGTATAAACTTTAGATTCGGTGTCTATTGAAACACAAAACACTTCATCTACCTCAGTTGACGATGAACACTCGTTAAGAACACCAACAACCTGCCCACGTTCGAATTCAGTTAGCTCCGATATAGCGCACTCACAAGTACACAGAATACTGTTCTGACCACGACTGACGGTTGCAACGTATTGAGGACATTGCACAGGTGTCCTTCGAGGGCAAGCTTGGCAAGCATACGAATATATGTTGAATTATGGACTTCTCGCGTTGTTTCTATATGTTTGTCCATCCCGTGTACGTCGACTAATACGACTCGGCTTTTGCGTGACCACCGTGTTCGAAGTTACGTTATCGTTGCATACTGCAGACCACTGACAATGTATTACATCAATAAAACGAAACATATGTGGTGATGTAAATACACATTTTCCAGTGGACGTTTCATAATTGGTTATTGTGAGCTTATGTAGAGTACAAGAAAGTGACATTGCTACAGATGAGGAATGGTGTCAGTACGGGACGGCTACTGGGTGTGTCGCACGTTGCTGGAAGACGGCACGTGGACATCGCGTCGCAGCATCCACAGATGGCGTGCTCGTGCGGCTTGTCGCTGTCTTTCGGATTTTGACAAACGTCGAATCATTGACATAAGGGAGAATGAAGCATCGTATGGAAAGATCACTAGGCAGTTGGTTGTTGCACAAAGACTGCAGGAGAAATGGTGGCAAGGTGGGACAGCAGAGTGGGAAGAAGAGCAGGCAAGGATCCTTCCAGTCGGTCTGGCTCTGACGAACACACGGATGGCAACAGCTGAAGTCTGGCCGGAGGTGGCAGCAGAGCGTCACGACGAACCGACAGGAATCGATTTACTGAAAGCTGGTATCTCGAGTTCTAGAGCGTCTATTACTGCTGGCACCATACCAGAGTCAGGACGGACTAGCACCGTGTAGTGTCATAGTCAATTCAGTGGCCTTCTGTGGTGCTTCCGTTTATGGAGGACAAATCGAAATCAACGTGTTCGTAGCGACTTGGCGAGAGTTCAGAGAAATTAGCGAATTTCGAGACCCAAACCTCTGTAACTCCTGGAATTGTGGTGTGGGAGATTAATGGATATGCCAACAAGACTGTTTCGGTAATTGTTGAAGGGAGGGTGAATTCTTACCAGCAGAATGGTACATCTTGTTGCCACACCCCTCATTTATCACAGTACGAAATGGCATATTGCAGCAGGATAACGCAACATCCCGCACTGCAGCTGACCCGAGAAACGCCTTGGGGAATGTGCGGACCCTTGACTGGCCTGCCCGGTGTACTAGTTTGTGCGCGAAGACATGTACTTCCACACGAGCCTCCAGCCAACAATACTGATGAACTGGTACAGCACGTACGATGAAATTTGACTGAAAAATTGCGAATCCAAATTGACTCCAGCGGCACTATTTATCACTGACATACGAAAATTTGTGCTAAAACCTGCTTCCCCGCTTAATGCGAGTGGTCGGCCTAATGCTTCGGCTATTCCAGCACGCCTCCACGACCGGCCCAAACCTCCATATCTCGCACACGTCCGTACCTGATAATACTCACACCCACACATTTTGTGAGAGGGACATTCTATATGATCGTCGTTCTAATCCGTCGAGGCAAGCAATACTCATGCAATTGTCTCTAAAGCAACATTGTATAACATGAAGTCTCAACACAGACATTCTATAGTAACATAATAAAATGATGTAGCTCCTGTTGGAGACACGGTAATAAATTTCTCAAGATGGCATTCGCCGGTTGTTTCTGTCCTGCTACAACGAATACAGAAGAGTATTCGTATCCGTGGGGATCACACGCCATGCTGATCTGGATAATGGATATCTACTCTGAATGGGATGAAATTATATGATGATCATCTCCTCAAAGTTAGGTCAACGTTAGATTGGTCCTCCATGATGTAACCGTCAGTACAACTATTCTTCCCTCAACAGAGCTTGTGATCTGCCGCTAACGACCTCGACATCCATGGGACGTTAAATCTTAATCTTCCCCTCTTCCCAGTCTCAGAGCTTCGATCGTCCTGTTCCACGCTCCCACTTTCCAAAACCTCACAGAAACCTTCCTGCTTACCTTATTGGGCTAGCACTCGTGGAAGAAATGACACCGTGGGTTGTGAGTCGCGCCTGGGCAGCTCAGTCGGTAAGAACATTACCAGCGAAAGTTGAGGTTCCGGGTTCGTGTCTGGCCTGCCGCAGAATTCTGAATTTTACAGGCAGTTTCTGTCCGTATTTGTCACCCAAGGCAGGCACGAAGAACACATTTAAAAAGCTGGGCACTTTTCGTAGTATCGTATATATAGAAAACCGTGTGCCCAAACGTAGACATAGATACAGACAACTACCTAAAAAGCTTTCACGGAGCTACAAGTGAGTCATACTCCGAGGTGGTAAACACTGGCGAGGAGAACCAGCAGGTGCTGGACAGGTGAGGGCGGCGCGGCTGCCACCAGCTGATGCGGAAGCCTACGCTATCGATTAACCTGCGGAGGAGTGGCGAGGCGGCGGTGCGAGTCGCAGACGCGGCCCGCGCAACCTCACACAAACCAGCGGCGCGCAATATTTAACGCCCACTATCAAACTGTGGATGTGACTGATCACAAGCCGGCCGTTGTGGCCGAGTGGTTCTAGGCGCTTCAGTCCGAAACCGCACGACTGCTACGGTCGCAGGTTCGAATCCTGCCTCGGACATGGATGTGTCCTTAGGTTAGTTAGGTTTAAGTAGTTCTAAGTTCTAGGGGACTGATGACCTCAGATGTTAAGTCCCATAGTGCTCAGAGCCATCTGAACCATTTTTGACTGATTACACTCTGTCTGGGTTCAGAAAAGCCAAAGGCGTCAAGAGGAATGGTTCAAATGGCTCTGAGCACTATGGGACTTAACATCTGTGGTCAACAGTCCCCTAGAACTTAGAACTACTTAAACCTAACTAACCTAAGGACATCACACACATCCATGCCCGAGGCAGGATTCGAACCTGCGACCGTTGGAGTCGCGCGGTCCCGGACTGAGCGGTTAGAACCGCTCGGCCACAACGGCAGGCCGCGTCAAGAGAGGCAGCTCTGACGCTGCGCTCGATAATAAAAGCGAGACACACTTTCACAGGATCTGTCGGCTTAGAAAAAGTGCTCGACAGAGCAAAGTCGTGCAGGATGCTCCAAACTCCTCAAGAAAATGGGTGTACGCTACACAGGGTGAACAGTAATAAAACCGATAAACTGCAGGGACGGATTAACGACTGGAAATGGGGGGGGAAAAGGTCCTATGAACAGGTGTCTGCAGATGGACGGTGCGCTTGCTACGACAAGTCGTCCCGGAACACAGCTGCACTGCATCCACATCACAGCAGGTGTTCAAAGTGGCCTCCACGGGATCGCTGGTGATGGGGATAGTAGCAGTTGTCATGCAAGATACACATAATCGTTCTTTGGCTCTCACCCTGTCGGTGGGGCACTTGCCTGGAGCTTGTACTAGGGGTTCGTCTGAATATCCTGTACAACCTTGTCCTCCAGACGGGGTGTGCATACAGTCTGCCGCCTCCCTGCACGTTCGCCTGTCTGAAAGGAGCCATGTTCACACAAATGCTCAAAAAGGGTTTGAGATGTTGTGTGATGTCGTTCGCACCTTTGAGGGTATTGCAATAGCCGTGCTGCCGCTCGACCGTTTCCATCTGCTTCACCGTACACAAACACCATCTCGGCTTGTTCCCGACACGAATACCGGACCATTCTGCTGCTTACAGTATGCTGTGTCAATTACACAGCTTGCAACAGGCAAGGAACACGCGTCACGTGGTCAGAGGAAATTTCATTCGCCAGCGGCATCTACCGTGATAACGATGTATTTCCGGACACCTGTTCATAGTACCTATTTTCCTCCATTTCCAGTCAGGGATCCGTCCCGCCAGTTTTTCGGTTTTATCAACGTCCACCCGGTGTAGGGAGGCGGAAAAACTTTGAAATAACCGACATTGTTAGGTATTTGTTTAGCCTCGGTTATGAAAGATTTTTAAAAAAATTCCGAGTAATAGCGTAAAAAACCGAAATGTCGTTTAGCCATAGCAGTCTTTACATTTCCCGTTTTTAAATAAACCTGTTTTGTAAAAAGATGTAACTTATATTCGTAAAATTTCCATTGCTCTAAAATATCGCGAACGAGCGACCAACAAATGGCATAATAATTACTACAGCGCGCCGGCCGGAGTGGCCCAGCGGTTCCAGGCGCTACAGTCTGGAATCGCGCGACCACTACGGTCGCAGGTTCGAAACCTGCCTCGGGCATGGATGTGTGTGATGTCCTTAGGTTTAAGTAGTTCTGAGTTCTAGGGGACTGATGACCTCAGAAGTTAAGTCCCATAGTGCTCAGAGCCATTTGAACTATTTTTACTACAGCGCTGCTGAGACGATAATGTACCTGTTACCGTGTGGCGTGGACTATTAGGCGGCACGCGTGTACACGCAGTGTGCAAGAGTTGTCCCATCTGGTCTACATGGTAGTTTCTCAGTGTCGTCGTCAGACATCAGTTGTATTACAGAACGGCGCCATCCTTAGTCTGGAAATATTTTACGGACTGCGGTATCAGTGCAGTACAGTCTTCCATTTGCTTTGCAAGATTAAAAACGGCAGGAGCCACATTTTCGGCAATCACCCAGAAGATTTTTATACGAAATGTTGTCAGACACCCAGCTGATAGGGTCGATGAGTAAAAACCAAAGAGTTAAAAGGTAAATATATTCGACTTGCAACTCCTGGGGTCTCGACAGGGTGAAGTCCAGAAAGCGCCGGAAACGTGCGGTGATCGCGACGCCCACAAGACTGCCCAGTTGGTTCTGAGCAACGAAAAAGTACGTGGTGAGGTCCGTAACCGATTATACGCCTCAAGATTTGCGAGGGAAACGGCTACACCTGTATCAGTCTGGAAACACACCTGCTGCTCGATAATTCCGAGCTGCAGGAAAAATACGCGTGGACGTCTTTTCCCGGACGCGCCGTTACCACAATAGCGTGAAAGTCCAGTGGCGTAAACAAGTAACTGTCCGGCGGTTCACTATATAAAACTAGAGCAATTCCGCCTTGCACGAAAGGGTGCAACTATCGTTGTTCCCGCGGCATCTGAGAATGGAAGCACGTTCCGCGACACCCACGCAGTGTAAGGCGGATAGGTGTGTCGATGTGCAGTTTTGCGAGGGGTTATAAAGTTTTAAATATCTCCTTGAAAAAACACAGACCTAACTAACGTTCCCCCGTTGTCAGGCACATGCCTGCAGTCCTAGTACCACGGCAATCCTCACGCCACAGTACCGCTCCTCGCCGCTAGACGGACCGCAATAAAATGTCGCGTCCCATCAGTGATGTGGGGCATTTCGGCAGCAGCGGGAATGTTGCAGCCGTGTCAGCCCAAGCCAGACGACTTCGACTGCCTAACCACCGTAGACGAGTGCTGGGTTTATCGCTCTGCCTGCAAGAGGAACGGGCAAAGCAAACATTGGAAACCTGTGGGTTCACCACCGGCGAGAAAGGCGAACACCCGACCACCAGCGGGAAAGGTGATGTTGAATGATTTTTGGCGCGGCCATGGTACGGTGCTGACTTTATGCTCGTAAGGGGCAATCCATCATAGGAACTTACAATAAAAGCGGGACACACTGCGGATTCGGATACAATGCGGTGTATAATTCTTATTACAGTCTTCATGTGGTGTTCCTTTAGCAACATTAACCACTAGACCCTTGAAGCCCTGTAAACAATAACCTGAGTTAGATGCGAGTAACTAAAGACTACACTCAACGTCGGATCTGCCCAACTGTCATTATACCAGGGCCGTCGCTAAATAAAAGCCTAAATACATGTCTCACTGTTAACATTGCGTGGATGCAGACGTAACGCAGTCGACAAATGACTGTATAACAATGTTTGACAATAACACACTGCTCAACATAACCAAAGGATCACCTTTTTGAAACGCCGTAATTGTCTCCCACTGCGAGGCAGCCATTTG
Source organism: Schistocerca piceifrons (assembly GCF_021461385.2). NCBI lineage: Eukaryota > Metazoa > Arthropoda > Insecta > Orthoptera > Acrididae > Schistocerca > Schistocerca piceifrons. Next base: position 457,105,178 of record NC_060145.1, read on the forward strand.
AAATATGGCTCAAAGGTGCCGCTAAGCTTCCCCTGTAACGGTGCAAAAGCCTGCCGGCCTCAGGCTCGGCGACGCTCACACGTACAAACAATAGGCCGGAGTTCGCAAGTTCATGTGAGGTGCAAAATGGATTCATGATATCACATTGGCACAGATTTCATCACAGTTCTGGCCAACACCACTGTGGGCGTGCCACGCGACGGGAAGGTGGCCACACCCCGTCTCACACACATTTCACTCCTTTTTTTGACGCCTCTGATGGACGTCAGAACCGCGACGTCCAATATTGAAATCACGCGATTTTATTGCGGGTTGCCGAGGGAAACACTTGAGACACACCGCCGCTCAGGCCTCAGGCGGTGGCATAAAGCACATCAATGGAGCAACTTCTTCCCTAGGTGCGTTCATTTTCAAACATTTCGTCCTAGAAAACGACAATTTGCAGCGCGATGTATCGAAGGACGACGTTTTTGACAAATTTTGCCCCTGTTGACCTCTGAAACCTGTCCCCCCGTCCCGTGCCCCCCCCCCCCCTCCCGACGAGTCAATCCTTTTCTAAGGACACGATGGGTCTGCAACCCCATTCGATGTGACCCCAACCCTTTCGGCTATAGCACTGTGGCGCCATCGTAATACAACACTCGTGCTCTGGCCGTCAGTCCACCATCGCGAACATCAGTATCTGCAGGCCCCGATGGATGGCGCCAGAGTGGCAGTGTATGCAAATGGGACTCTGCAGCTCCACTCTCCGGGAAGACTGCGAGATACCTGCGCCCTCACCGGCGCCGACGACAGCGCTCGGGGCACAGTTCGTTAGCGCAGACCGTCTCCTCATCTCCTCGGGACAGCGGCTGACTACGACATAGTTAGCTAGGTATGCAAGAACCAGTACAGCTAGAAAATACAGTCTACTGTTGAGTCGACAAAAGACTTTATTCAGAGATTGGAAGTGTTTGTTACGTTCTACACGACTGCTTCTCAAAAGATAAGTAAATGTGTTCGATTATTCAATTATAGCAGTGTCTATTGATATTCTGCAGTGTACCCAGCTACCACGATCTACCCCCTGCTTCCTCACCTACGAACTACTGTTGTGACCACCCGAGATACAAGCGTGACAGCAAGTTTGTTTTGGAGTACAGGGTAGACCCACTAGGGACCGTCCAAACCATTGGACAAAATATGAACGCGCGTCCGAAACAGCAGAAGGTGTTTGTGCTTTTGTCCCCACCTTCTCGCGCCCTCTCGTGGAGCCTGTACAGACGCGTGCGAAACTGACACGCACGTGAATGAACAGCAAAGGGTCCCTCTGATAAGCCCAGTGTAGCAACGCCCTCAGTGCCATCTGAGCGCCTTTACGGGGCACTTTAAAAATGTCACTTCACAGAAATTTTCGTTCACCGATTCCTACCTGCGGGAGGGACAATCAACCTGCGTTACACTAGCGCCTGCCCGTCGCATACAGCATCAGAGAGGTGTCTGAAGGGTTGCCTATCTCGCCGTCATGTGAACATCAGTAGATGGATGTCTGTGTACAGAGACATAAAGTTGTGCAGGTAGCACCGATGATGCGAACTGAGAGCTGCTGCAGCCGTATGGGTAATTCGGGGTGTGACGACCTTCCCATGACGTGACACGTCAACAGTGACGTTGGACACAATGCGGTCCCAATTTGACACCACTAACCCACTTTACAGCTCACGTGAACTTGTGAGCGCTGGCCTTTAATTTGCACGTGACGACACCCCGGCGTACGAAACGTCGCCGAGCAGGGCGCTACGCTTTTGCATCATTGCAGAGGACGGTTGGAAGCACCTCTGACCCAAATTTCAAACTTCTTGTAGCAATGGGAGGCAATTACGAGGGTTCAAAGTAATGATTCTGTAATTGTGTTGGACAGTGCAGAAATGAGCACAACCAAATTCGCACAACGCAGTGCCCCTTTTTAGTCTCGATTTCTGTCTAACTATTCTGATATTGCAGAAACGGAAAGCTTATTCTGTGTGATAATGTAAAGAATTATTGACGGCGTGAAGAATGGACATACAAAAGCAACTTTTTTTTAGAATGTGGATGTGGTGTACGTCGAGGACCAAATCAGGGAATATAATTATATAGTACAACATCGCATTATGTGCTTTTCCGAATTTCCCACGCGTCGTTTGTCGCTATAAGCTGTTATTCATATGCCGCGTTTAGGACGTAACTTGGTGGGTAAAGCAATCGCGTTATATCGGGCTCCTACCACCTGCGCAGTCCAATGTGACAACCCTTTCAGCCGCCACGGCTGCTGTCAGCTCGGACTGCACCAATAGCACGGCACTGCCCACATGTCCTGACGAGGTTACGGGAGTCTGTGACAACGAGGCGTCGCGGGAATCTGTAAAAGGGGGCATTTTCGCTCCGTGATGATGGCACAATTCGCTCTGCACAGTGCACAGCCACACGTGGTGTAGAGAAAGTGCAGACTCGCCTGCTCGCTCTCGCTTGTAGACACCGCACCCCTCGTAGACAGCTGTAGCTTTTCTGGCTCTGGGAGTCAAAGCACTCACTTGCAAATATCACATACTAATCGTGCTGCTTCTGCGCAGTGACACCAGTACAAGGTAGCAAGTGTGTTGACAATCAGAACGTTTGTCGTCTGCCCCGATGCGGCAGAGCACAGCTACAGCTCCTCGGACGGTCTGTATTCGCAAAGCAAATATGAACAGGCGTTCGTAATCTGCAGCAATACAGAGGAGGGAGTTTGAGAACGCTGGATGTCTAGTAGCCCCGAACACTGAGTCTCGTTTGCATCTGACTGCAAAGGTTAATCAGTTCTGAGACAGTTAGCGCCCACACCACACGAGCAATCCCTGTCGTATTGACATAAACGTTTTCCCAATATCGCACCGCGTCACGAGCTAAAAGACTGCAGTGGGCAAACTAGCATTCCGGCCACGGTTACCGTGACCACCTCGGTGGTCTCCTGACGTGCTTTAGCTGTGAGGAGTCGCTTATATTTTATCACTGCCAATCACTGAGCATGACGTAAGGTCATACTTTTAAAGGTGGAAGTTATACACACGGACAGCCATTTGCACGTCCAGTCCAATCACCAGGCAATGCTGAACAACTCAGTTATACGACGATTGGCTATCCGAGAGCAGCGCCAAAGCGATGCTCAAAACATAAGATTTAAGCTCATAACGCTGCGTAAAATGTTCGCGGCCCATGGCTACAGCAGTAAATGACTCCAAACAACCGTGACAAGAAACGTAGGGGAGCGAGATAGGTAACCAGCGCGCTCACCTTTCGTTAATACTGTCAACTGACCGCATCGATAAACTACTTCGCCCGGCCGGTATGCATCCTGTCTACCACAGCAGCCGAAAGATTCAGTATTCAGTTGTGTACGAGGTGGAATGTCAGTGTGGAGAAGAACATCGGCGAGACCGGCAGGCGGACAGCAACGCGCAAACGAGGAGGCCGGCGCCACACTCGTCTGGCGCAGCACACCGAGTCTGCAGTGGCCGAACGCCGACGAGGATGCCTAATTTAAAGAAGCCCGCGTACTCGTCGACCAGCCGGTCTTGTCGAAACGCGAGAGAAGCCGTAGCAATAATGAAACACGCTAGCGACGCTGACAGAGAGGACGGATACGCAGTTGCCCCCTGGTGGCTGCCAAGGCACAGAGACCGGGAGGCCGCACCAGCGGCACGTGACCCGGGGGAGAATACCTCACACACTCAACGAATGCCATCCTGAAACACCAACACTTCACTGACTTTTGGAAGGCGGCCAAGGTCCTGATGTTCAGGAAGCCAGGGAAAGACCACTGCCTCCCACAAAATTACCGACCCATCAGTCTCCTGTGTTCGCTCAGCAAGATTGTTGAGAAGGTAATATTAAAACGTATCACAAGGCACTGCATCGCCAATGACACCCTAAGACCGGAGCAATTCGGCTTTAGGAATCACCACTCGTCAACACAACAACTCCTCCACATAGTCGAACATATAACACACGGCTACAACATGAACAAAGCCACAGGGGCCGTGTTCCTGGACATCGACAAGGCTTTCGACCGTCTCTGGCACAACGGACTCGTACGCAAACTAAGCGAAGCTGGTTTCCTGGACGGACTCGTACGTCTCATACACTCATATCTCACGAACAGGTGTTTCAACACTAACGTGCAGGATAAACAATCAACACAACATGGTATCCAAGCTGGAGTACCCCAAGGAAGCATCCTAGGGCCCATCTTGTTTAACCTGTACATTAATGACTTCCCAGCAACACAAAACACGACGTTAGCCATCTACGTGGATGACACCGCCATCCTTGTACAAGATTGGAAACCGTCGAACATCAATTCACGAATACAGACAGCACTCAGAACAGCTGAGCCTTGGTTGGAGCGATGGCGTAGTAAAGTAAACGTCGACAAGTGCGAAGCAGTTCTGTTCACACGCAGACCGAAACTACTGCGCAAACATCAACACTGTAGACCGATAACACTACATACACGCCCAATACGTTTCCGAGAGAAAGTCAGATACCTAGGTGTTTGGCTGGACCAGAAACTTACATGGGGGGACCACATCGAATACATTGCGAACCGAGCGCACGCGAGGCTCAAACAGCTCTACCCAATGCTCAACAGGGAAAGCACACTGAATAGGAGGGTGTCGAGGTCCATATACATGACACTGATTAGACCTCTGATGACGTACGCAGCTCCCGTCTGGGGATATGCAGCTCCTACGCGACTGCGCCGCCTGCAGATCATACAGAACAAAGTGGTACGAATCATTAGCAACGCTCCACGGTACACACGCACCGTGGATCTTCACCATGAATACCGCCTTGATACCCTCAAGGAAGTATTCAAAAAACACGCCACACGACTATACAGGAACTCGAGACACTGTAACAATCCTTTCATCCTGGGAAACTACGATCACAACCACAGGTGGAAGCACAAGCGGCCAAAGACACTGCCAGCTAGGGCATAGCCACCTATGGTAAACTAACATACGCAAACAGCGACAAACGTCGGCAAGCCCCCGCATATCAGCAACACTGACTGGCAACTACCAGCTGCTATTAGAGCCAACCAACAGGCCACAGCAGGGACACCGACGAGCTCGCCCACAGACGCACAAACAATCTGCCAACATTCCCTCACACTGTGCATCCGGTATATGACCTATCGGACACAAGATCGATAACAAACCTAACTGTTGCAGGTTGCTGACGCTGAACGAGGACCCTGTACCAGCACCCAGCGCCAGCCGCCGAGCAGCACAAACGCACAACGTCAAGGTATCGACATGCATGATACCCACTACTAACAAAGCCTATCCTTACACAACCTATCGCAGGCAGCACTACATCCACTACTGCTCTTACCACCCGACCTAACTATCGCAGAGGTTTTTTTCCTTGGCTCTTGCCTTGGCACTTTTTTTCCTCTGCCCTTTAAACCGCTACCCTTCGTTCGATTTCGACCCAATCTATCTCCAGATGAGCGCGTATTAATGGTTAACCTTAACCAGACGTAACCAAACATCGGAGTACCCACATCCTGCGACACTTTAGTGAACACTAACCCTTATGCAGAGATGGCAGTAGACCTATTGTGTTGGCCATCATGCCGGTGTGGGCGTGGAGGGGCTCCACCTCTATCCTCGGGCGCTAACGGGGAGTAGCCGCCTGCGTCCAGTAGTAGACCCACACCTCATCCGCCAACGAGCACCACCCATAGCAAACAATGCAAGAAGCGCTAGACAACAGCTGATTACCACTCCGTGCACTATTGCAACCTACTGTAGTAACGTTGGCGCTCTTTGCACATCGAGTGACCAGTCACAACAAAGACCATTTAGAACTATGACGTAACGTCACGCTCAGTGAGAGGCGATGACAAAATACAAGCGACTGTTCACAGTTAAATCTCATCAGTAAACCTTGAACGAGGTCACTGTAACAGTGGCCGAAATGTTTGGTTGTCCAGTATAGCTTTTTTTTTCTTTTTTTTTTTATTTACATGATGACGTGGTGCGATACTCGGGAAACATTTATATCGCCTGACTGTGGCCGCGGAAGCCCACGCAGTTACATTAGCAATCTGTCGCAGTGTTCCGCTATACAGTGAGGGCAGCTCTCGCCGGTGACTGGGCGTAGTGAGAGGAGAGGGGAGGGGAGCAGGGCGAGGTCGGGGCCGACAGAGAGGAGCGCCCGTGGCCCGGGCGGGTCCCGGCCGCACTTACCGGCTGGCTGTCGAAGCGGGCGGCGGAGCCCGCGGAGGAGGCGGAGGCCGCCTGGGACGGGGGCCGGCGGCGCACCGTGCCCAGGCGGGCCGCCCCCGCGACCACGCGGTCCCGCGCCTCCTCGTCGGAGCTCTCCTCATCGCTCGAGTCCGCCCTGCTCTTTGCCTTTGCGACCCGCGACGGGGACGCGCCGCTGCCGTCGGCCGCTGCCGCAGCCGCCACCGCCGCCGCCGGCCGCTCCCCGTCGCCTTCGTCGCCGTCGTCGGGCCCCGGCGTGACGAGAATGCGCCTGCGGACTCTAGTACCGTTCTGCTGGATCACGCTCACCGTGGGGGCGGGCGCGGCCGCGGCCGGCGGTGCGCCCTGCGGGGGCGGCGACGGCGACGCCGACACCGAGTCCAGGCGGCGCCGCACCTCCGACACGGGGGCGGGCTCGTCGCCACCGCCGCTCGCCGCCCCCGCCGCCGCCGCCGCCGCCGCCACCCCCGTGGGCGCGGGGCCCGCGCCGGCCGCGGCCGCCGCCTCGTCGTCCGACGACGCCGAGGAAGAGGACGCGGACGAGGAAGAGGCCGGGGACTGCTCGCGGCCAATTACCTCTGTCCGCGTGGCCGCGACGGCCGGCGTGTAGCGCTGCGCGGTGGTCGAGGCGGCGGTGGCGCGCGGCGGCCGCTCGGCGAGGTAGGCGGACGGCGAGTACTTGTTGTACAGGTCCTGGACGGCGTCGAGCGCGGCCGCCGTCGAGCTGCGCGGCGCGCGCCCGCCCGAGACGCCGGCCGACGAGCCGGCAGAGGCCGACGCCGAGGGGGCGGCGGAGTCGGCGCGCGACCGGCTGGACGCCCGCGAGTAGGCGGTCTCGCGCGCCTCGCTGCGCTCGCGCGACGACGACGACGAGAGGCTGAAGCTGGAGCCAGAGGCGGAGCTGTAGCGCGACGAGGCGCCAAGCCCGGAGTCCGCCTCCGACAGGCTCAGGTGCCGCCGGCCGTACGCCGCCACCGACGACGTCGAGCTGCAACAGCCACACGCGACGCGCTACTGACACCAGTTCCACAGTGGCGTGCCGCCGACCGTGCCCTTACACCTAGTTCATACTACAACGCAGAAATACGACCGCACGGGATAGCCGCGCGGTCTATGGCGCCTTGCCACGGTTCGCCCCCCCCCCCCCCCCCCCGGAGGTTTGAGTGCACGCGCGCCGTAAATTAGTTTAAGTAGTGTGAAAGCCTAGGGACCGATGACCTCAGCAGTTTGGCCCCATAAGAACCTCAAGAGAAAAAAAGAAAAAAGATGCCACGGTAATAATGATTGACGTTGCCAGGGCATTCGATAACCTCTGGAACGTTTCAAATGTTAAGGCTTCTGGAGGTACCGGAATCACCGTACAGCAGTTTCCTAGATAACTATAGACCGGGACGTCTTATCGCAGACGGGCAGCCGGAAACTAATCAAAAGAATTACCGAAGGCTGTCCTCGAGGGTCCAGCTGCGACCCCACCGTCTAGGATATAACAATCGAACCACTCCTGCAGTTTCTAGATGGAAATGACAGGTCGGACGAAATTGTCGCCTACACACATGACCCATTACTTGCAGTCAGTGTAAGCGACAGAATTCAGCCAGAAGAGAAAACCAGTGGAATACTACAAACTATTACAGAGTGGTGCCACAACAACTGACGTAGGATAGTCAGAAACAAAACGACATACACAATACCAAAATGATCACCGCATAGAAATCCTTCGGTTAAAATAGGGGACAGAAACATCAAAAGAGCACATGCTACGTGCCATCTTGGGGTACACATGGATGAGAAATTGAATTTCCACGTAATGCTAACAACAGACAAAGCAGAAAAATACTACATAACCTGCTGAGGCTAAATCTGAAACAGTACAGGCTACTTCTACCAGCCATACGGACCTACCACTGTGCGCTCTTCCAATCAGTACTCAGCTTTGCAACTAGCACGTGGGCATACAGGCTGAACCTGGTCATCGACACAGCAACAGTTCAGACGAGGGCAGAGAAGTGTCCTACCGAGGCTATCTGGAGCCTTCGCCACAACCTCTGTGGAGGCACTGTATGTGGCACTCGGAATATGCCTCATGGATGTCACGATAAAATACAAAGCTGCAAGGTTAAATATGGGGACACTGGATAAGGTACACACAATAACTGGTGTACGAGTACACACGATGTCACCTTAAAAGATGGAGTTTGGATACGTGGTAAGGTGAGTAGCATGTGAGAGGCAAAGCAGACTGTACGACTTACTCCCTCACATAAGGGAGCGATTGAGGAAGAAACGTATCGATTATAGCCACAATATGGCACATTTCTTAACTGGGCGCGGTCCTTATCCCACGCACTAAACTGCGCGAGTCTGAGACAGAGACCTGCGTGTACGTGTTGGGAAGAAGGTTCCCCAGAACACACTTTCTTCTTCTGCGAGCAATACGCGAAGAACAGAAATACACTACACTTAGACTGCACACACACGGACATACACAACAACAAAAGACGATGAGCAATGGACACAACTAAATGCACTAACAAACAGTATTTCGAAAACTACACATGAAGAGTACCTGCGGACACGACATAACAGACATGCCTATATGCAACGTAACAACAATTCTCCAGAAGCTGGATAGCGACATCTACAGTAACAGAGAAAACAGTGAACAGGAGCAGGAGCAAGACGACATGCAGCAGCAAATAAGACACCTACAATTAGGAATCAGACATAGCATGCGCCAAAATGCACTGGCAAATTTTACATATCAGTCAAATAATAGTTAAGAATAGCGAATACTGGAGTAAATGCAGTGTAAGGTGCTGGCAATCGAGATAAGAAAGCACCTAATATTGTAAACGGATGAGTACCTAAAGTTAATGCATAGGATTAGCAATATCATTTCTCTACTATTAATTAAACTTTTTCGTTGTGACTAGCAGTCAATAGCTCGAAGAAACCATTCCGAGGTATTCACCGAAAGTAACAATCGGCGATGACACTAACAAATCTCTCTTGTATCCTATCACTTCCCGTGTGGAGTTTGCTGGTCTCCCATCGGGCGCCTCCCCAGGTGGCGGATAGGGGAATGCTCACCAGATATGGTGGGTACCGGGGAAATAAAATACCCGGGGTGGACCAAAACTATCAACTGCTGCCTTGTAGTATGATATTGGCTTATCAAAGGCTAAAGGAAGAAAACCTTGAGTAAAAATTACCTGGTCCTCCAGGTTGGGGGTTGTGCAGTGGGCCAGCTCCTCACTCACATAAAAACATAAAAATGCTAAAAAACCTAATAATATGCCTCGGAAAAATTGGAACTTTGGACGACGAACTGGCAATGAGAAACGGAAAATTATGTTTGGATGCTGGAATGTGCAAGGTATTTCCACTAAAATACATTTACTCCCCGCAGAACTTGACATGTTCAACATGGATGTTGTCGTACTCTCTGAAACAAAGAAGAAAGGCCAAGGAGAAGAAGAACTGGATAATTATGTACATATCTGGAGTGGGGTATCAAAAGCAGTAAGAGCCAAAGCAGGAGTCTCCATTATGATAAAAAAATCATGGAAAGAAAGAATCACAAATTGGACATTCATCAATCAACGTATAATAACTGTTGAAATGACATTATTTGCTAGGGAAGTTGTGATTATTGGCGTATATGCACCCACGAACGACACAAAAGATAAGGAGAAAGATACATTTTGGGACACCCTCAGGGAGACTATTGAAAAAATCCCAAGAAGAAAGGAACTGATTATCATGGGAGATCTGAATGGAAGGGTAGGAATTAGAGAATCTTGTAGAATAGTAGGAAAACATGGAGAGGACGAATATAATGACAATGGAGAACGATTGATTGCAATTTGTGAACAATTTGACCTAAAAATTACCAACACATTTTTCAAACATAAGGACATTCATAAATATACTTGGCAACAGAACACCAAAGAACTTCGTTCTATAATAGATTATATTATCATTAGGCAAACAAGTAGTTTCAAGGCAGTAGACGTCAGATCTTATAGAGGAGCCCAGTGTGGATCAGACCACTATCTAGTTAAAATGAAGTCTTTCTGGCCATGGAAGAATGCAAGGAGTGATACAAGTAACATAAATAAAACGAACCAGACTGAGAAAGATGAAAATTTACCTTTTAATATTGACAGCCTACAAGACGAAAGTATCAGAACACTCTTTGCGGCCAGGATGGAAAGGAAACTGGTTGAATCATTTGAAGGAAGAACAGAGGAAATATATGACTATATAAAAGCTAATGTGAAAATCATAGCAACAGAGGTGTTGGGTAAAAAAGATAGCAACCACAACCGTGCAGCAGAGTGGTGGCCAGAGGAACTAGAGGTCCTCATTAGAGAAAAACGAAATGCGTTCCTTCAGTGGTTGAATGATAAAACAGAAGAAACAAGGTCAATATACAAGGAAAAGAAGAAAGAAGTGACGAAAAAAATAAGGATGGCAAAAAATGAAGCATGGGAAAGAACATGTGCCAAGGTGAATAACAAATTAGGATTTGGGAGAGCAAAAGAAGCATGGTCAGTATTGAAAGGGCTTCGACAGGATACAAAAAGCAAAACTAATCTCCAACTGATAACACAAAAGGAATGGGAAGAGTATTCCCAAAAATTATTAAATGAGGACAGAGAAGAATATCTAGAAGACGGAACAGGGGAAGATAAAGGACATGAAGATGATGAGATCCACATTTTAGAAAGTGAAGTACTTCAGGCGTTGAGAACAGGAAAGAATGGTAAATCACCGGGACCAGGCAATATCAATCAGGAGTGTCTGAAATATGGTGGTGACAAAATGGTGAAACTGATAACACAGCTCTTCAACAAAATGATACATGGAGATTCAATACCCAACGAAATGAAGCTAGGTTACATTAATACAATATTTAAGAAAGGGGATCGCAAAATTTGTTCAAACTATCGAGGAATTTGTGTTACAAACACATTAATGAGAATTTTTGCGAAAGTAATTAAAAACAAACTGGAAAAAAATTTTAGAACCCAAGAAGAACAATGTGGATTCACGGCTGGGAGATCATGTGTAGACCATATTTTCACATTACGACAGATTTTGGAAAAACATAAGGAAAAATCAAGAAGTATAGGATTAATTTTCATAGATCTAGAAAAAGCGTATGATACTGTTCCAAGAAAATTACTTTGGAGAGCACTACATATGGCAAACATAAACCCTTCCTTGATTAAAATAATACGACAGATGTATAAAGATAACATTTGCCAAGTGAAAGTTGGTAATAAACTTTCACAGAAATTTAGAACAAGCAAAGGCCTTTTACAGGGCTGTCCCATGTCACCATCATTATTTAAAATCTATATAGATATTAGCCTTAGAACATGGTCTCGTAAATGTAATAGTATGGGATTAGAAATAAGAGATGGAGTTTACCTACATCATTTATTATTTGCTGATGATCAAGTAGTCGTAGCACAAGATGGGGAGGATGCTAACTATATGTGCAATCAACTAGCAATAGCATACAAAACTTGGGGTTTGAAGATTAATTACCAAAAAACAGAATACTTGACTAATGATTCAGATGAGCTTTACATTGAAGGAAAGAAAATGAAAAAGATAAACACTTTCTGTTATTTGGGATCCATTTTAGAAATCGAGGGAAAATCAGACTCAGAAATCAATAAAAGAATTAGTAGCGGACGGAGGGTCATTGGGATGCTTAACTCAGTCTTATGGAGCAGGTATGTAATGAGCAGAACTAAACAATTAATATACAAATCCATATTAGAGAGTGTGGTTCTGTATGGAACGGAGACCTGGACAATTAACATGAAGCACATTAAAAAATTACAAGCTCTAGAGATGGACTTTTGAAGATGATCGGCAAGAATCTCCAGGAAAGAAAAGATAAGGAACACCGAAGTAATAAGGAGAATGGAAATAAAAGAAAGAATATACGACGTAATGGATAGGAAGAAATTACAGTGGTACGGGCATGTACGACGAATGGAGGAAGCCAGAATACCAAAATTGATACTGGAGTGGGAACCGGAAGGGAGAAGAAGAAGAGGACGACCTGTGACCACCCGGCTCCAAAATGTACAGCACGCAGTCAGGGGAATGGGCGCAGATGAAGAGGACACACAAGATCGAAACACCTGGAGAAATATTTTGAGAGTATAGTTTAAGAACGTTTATTGTTTGTATTGTCATTTCCAGGTAAATTATTATGTTGGAGATAAGCCTCTGTAATGAGGAAAAGCTCAAAATAATAATAAAATCCTATCACTTTTCACAATCTTCTTAAAACTACAAAATTTTATTTGTATATCAACTTCAAATTATCGTTGTTTTAAAAAAGCGTTATTCTTTGTCAAATGCTGCAGAGAAAAAAAATTAGAAAAAGTGACATACTAAAACCGAATCAGCGGTGAGCCATTCAGTTTCAGAAAAAGTAGTACAGAAACAGTTTCTGTTAACAGATTGGCTCTACCGTCAATAATGAACAGATTCACATTCACTAGTTGACGTTGGAACTTCCTTAACGGTAGTTTTCAACGGAAGCAAATTTGTGGGATACTTTGTTCTGTTTTCACAATTTACGCCAAAGTTCTCATAATTGCCAAAAACATACTCACGAAGTTCTTTAATCGTGTCTGTTCAACTGAAAGCGAAGTGCAAATGACTCATCATCGTTTTTCTCTAAATTCTACCGTACCACATCTCAAAATCTGGGGTTCTGATTTTTTTCCTTCACAATTATGGATACGGAGTACTGGCGCACACCGCCACAAGTCAAGCATTGCGTATCAGCAAACCCCCGATTCTTTAAAGAATCCAACCCCTGTGGATAAAACAGCTTCAGACGTCTGAGTACTTTAGAAATGAGTTAATCACTTAAATATTTAAGGTCACTGTCCCGTCTGAATCACCACAGATCTGGATATTACGCCATTTAACCAGTCAGCCAAATGTAGACCACGATAAGTCCCTTTGAAAATCTGTCACGTGCTGACAACGTTGTACTCACCCCGGACTTATCCCCGTCTCACTTCTTCATCTTTAGGTCAAATGGCTCTGAGCACTACGGGACTTAACTGCTGAGGTCATAAGCCCCCTAGAACTTAGAAAAACTTAAACCTGACTGACCTAAGGACATCACACACATCCCTGCCCGAGGCAGCATTCGAACCTGCGACCGTAGCGGTCGCGCGGTTCCAGGCTGAAGTACCTAGAACCGCTCGGCCACACCAGCCGGCTCTTCATCTTTCACAAGATTAAATCAAGATGAAGGGAGAAAGATTTGATACAAAGAGGGAGACTCGAGCGGATTAACAGCGTGTACTAAACAGCCTAGCAAAGAAACACTTTCAGGATTCATTCAAAAAGTGATAGAAACCTTGCTATCGTGTATTCGATCACAAAGGGAGTGTGAAAAGTTTGTGTCAGAAAGATTAAATCTAAGACTGGATGTAGTGGAGGAGGACTGTAGTGCAATGAGTTATACAGTTTCCTGAAACAGCCAGTTACGGAAGCGCGGAGGAGGCGTTAGGAAGTGAAAGGCAGAGAAGAGAAAGAACTGAATGGACGATCATGGAGTTGTTGGAGGTGAACGAGGAAAAGAAGAAACTATATAATATACGATTAAGCTCTGGGAGTGAACAGGACTGGAATATGTACACGATATCTAAAATGAGGTTAAGACATTAATAACAAAGTGTAAGGAAGAGGAATGGGAAAGATTATGTGGGGAAACAGAATATTCACTTGGATATAGAAGATCGGCATAGGCATGGAGAATGATAAGGAAGATGAAAATGGCTAGGAATCCCGCACCCAATGCAGCCTATAACTACCGGGCAGTGGAAAAAGTACTTTGGAGAACCTCTCATAGAAAAAAGAAGAAACAACGTGATAGGAGTCTACAACAAATGTTGCACGTTAGGTAATATACAATCTATACTAAACGAAGAGGTAAAAGAGATGCTGAAAAATGCAAGAAATGGAAAGACAAATGGGCCGAGATACGGTGTGATTGAGTTGTGGAAATATGGGCCCTTCAAATGGTGACACTTACATGTAAATTATTCAGCTGGATTGTGGAGGGAGTCAAAATACCAAAGGACTGGTATCATACATATGTGATATCTACAAAAAAGGAAACAAGAGGCACCCAAACAACTATAGGGGAATTAGTGGTATAGCTACTGTCAGCAGATGTTGTAGCGATGTACTGAAAAACAGGTTGGAGAATGAAGTAGAGGAAAAGATGCGAGAGGAACAGGCACGTTTTGCAGTTGGACGATCTTGTATGGATCATATTTTTAGCCTTGGACAAATAAGTAAGAAGGAGTACTTGAGAGTCGGGAAATAAACCTTATATTTGTGGATTTATAAAAAGAGTATAAATCTGCCCCATCAACGGACTATTGGAAGCGATGGAGTATATAGGTGATATCCCTAATTCAAAGACTATACCAACCGCACGCAGCAGTTAAATTAGGGAGAAAGTTGAGTGAAACATTCGACAGGACTTACACAGGACTTCAGTATGTCCCCGACCATGTTTAAAAATATATATAGTATATAATGGAATGGTGGAATCAGTCATGCGGATGCATGGGATTTCCTTTCCAGTAAGGCACTATCTACTCAATACTATATGACGAAGATCAGGTACTGATAGGACAAAGTAGAGAGGATGCCAAGTTTATGATAAAGAAGTTAATGGTAGCATTTGAACGAGGCGGGTTAGCAATAAATATGAGCAAAACAGAATATCTAGTAGTGGGAGGATATGGAAGTGTTATAGTACTGCCGTAAGGATCTATTAAAGCTATAAAGCAGTTTAAATACTCTAGTTCGATTTACGATTCCTATGGAAGCTGTGAGGCAGATGTGGAATGCAGCATCCAGCAGACAAAATGGGCAATTAAAATGCTAAATAGGGTTCTGTGTCGCCTGAAAATATCAAACGAAACAAAGAAGAGTATTTTGCAAACAGTAGTGAAAAGTATAATAGCATACAATGCAGAAGGATGGATCGGGGGGGGGGGGGGGGGGGGGTACGGCGGTGGAAGAGAAGCAGGCTATAGGCAGTAGAGATGGATGGAACAAGGGGGGCAAACCGGATATTCAGAACAGTGCGGAAAAGAAATGAGGAAATTAGGGAGATAATGGATGTGGAACAACCAGTTGTGCAAAGATTAGAGAACACACATCTTCAATGGTACGTCCATGCACGACGAATGGAGCAAAGGGCGATAGATAAAAGCAATCTTGGAATGATCGCCGCCAGGAAGGACGAAGTGCAGACGACCGAAATTAACATCGAGGGCGGGAGTAATTGGAATAATGGGGAAGAGAGATCTGAAAGAGGAAGGGGTGCCACGATCGTGAAGCTGGGGAATGGGAATACATAGCAGTTACCTAAGAGTGGAGAAACCGTTAAAAGTGAGTAAGGAGACTGATTTAAAGGTGGTGGTACAGAATAACATGTTGCTAATTTTTAATCGATAATTGTCGAGAACTTTTCGATGACACCTCGTAAACTTTGAGGATGTCTCGAATAAAACGCTATATGTGTCCGCAGCGGAATGCAGGCGGTTGTTTGGGACGTTAAAACTGAATGCCTCAGACTCACCAGGACTCTAACTCTGAACTCCAACGCTTTTGTTCGACTTGTGTCGAGTTAGAAGGGCAACGGTAGAAGCGATGTTGCGAGGGCGGGTCGGGAGTTGACCACCGATAGCTCAATTGCTAACAGCACTGACTGCAAAAGATACGAGTTTGAAGGTAAGTTTTTAACAGTCAGGAAATTTCACCATTTTTATTGGAAATTTGTGGTAAGGTCTTATGGGACAAACATGCTGAGGTCATCGGTCCCTAAGCTTACGCACTTCTTAATCTTACTTACAATAACTTACACTAAGGACAACACACACACCCATGCCCGAGGGAGGACTCGAACCTCCGACGGGACAGCCGCGCGGACCGTGAGAAGACGCCCAAGACCGCGCGGCACCATTTTTGTTCTTTACTGTTTGCCATACTGGTTACTGTACTCAAACCGTGGCTTCCCTCGTAAATCCTCAACCCCAAGAAATTCCCAATTAAGAAATGAACTGAGTCTTGACCCCTCAGCACACGTCCTATGCACAAGTCAAGTAGGTGTTCCCTTTTTTTCGCAAATGAGCTTGTGCTATTCTCCTAACATCTACAATCCAACAACACTCAACATCTTGATCAAAATGACACTTCCGAACATTCGACAAACTGTAGCTACAATATACTAAAGGAAAATGGTACGTCCCAGTGACACTAAACCGCACCGCCCCCCCCCCCCCCCCCCCCCCCGCTCAAGTCGAATGTGATGACACTAAAGTCCATTCAGAACATTCAAGTCTAGAAAAGATTTCGTTCGTAAGTGCAGCGCTACTGACACTGTGGTTGCAATTAATGAGATTAGCGATAAACTTAACATCAAAATTGGGGACTACGAAGAGAAGGAATTCTGCAACACCGGAAACAAAATAACACGTGATGTTCGAAGCAAGGGGAACGTATTGTAGAAGACTGACTACCAAAAACAAACATCATTCTTAATTTAAGGAAGATAGTTCCAGAATGTGCTGTTGGAGCACAGAATTGAATGGAAGTGACTGTAAAACGAGATGTGGCTTTGAAGAAAGATGCTGAAAATTATGTGTACTTACAAGACAAGAACTGATGAGGTTCTTTTTTGGGTCAATGGACGTATGCGGGAGCTGTCAGGGCTAAAAAAAAACATATCGGGAAAGACAGCAACTGGAATATATCCAACGAATAATTGATGAAATTACGTGCAAGAGTTACTCTGAGACGAAGAGGTCGGCACAAGTAAGGAAATAGTTTTGGGATACATCAAACCAGTGAGATATCTGATGACACGAGGAATAAGAACAAGGCACTGCGCACCGCAAAGCTCTAACACGCACTTAACACAGGGGTGGGCAACTATTCCAGCTCGAGAAGCACTTTGTGATAGCGGAGGACCTTTTAAAATAACGGGATTCACTGCTTAACTCTGCACTTCAGAAAAAGTCTATCCTTCATTAAACATACAACATTCATCGCTTATTCTAAGTTTTTCCGAAGGGTTCCTTATTTCACGAAAGTTGCAAATCTATACTTTTCCCGTTGCACAGAGAGAATGGAAATGAACCATGTCAACCGAAAAATCACTGCGCATCGTACAGTTTGCGCAAGCCACACAGACACTGGGCGTGGTGGCCGATGAGGGCGACCGTAAATTAGAAACGCCTTTACAGTCGCTGCCATCACTGAAAGCTTCGAGTGTGAACTCGTTTGGCGCGAATTGTAACTACACTGCGCATGCGTCTTAACATGGCCGCCCTAGCGCACAGGAAGGAATTCTCGGTTCGAGGCGGATTTTTCTTACTGTCTTGGCGGGGCTCACAAGAACCCTTTGCGAGTCGCACGTGACTCGCAGGCCGTTATTTGCCCGCCTCTGCCTCATCCTGCAGCAGAAGGCCTTTCTGATACGTCTAGAAGCCACGAATTCCACTACCACAGAATGTGCTAGCGGGGGAAGCCGTGGAAGTGCGGATCGATGTTCGCCAAAGGCTGTTAGAGCAAAAGTTTATACTCCGACATACAGCGACATCATGTCCTCTTCGAGAAAACAAACGTCGGTCGCTCTGTGAACGTTTTCTCTCCCGGAAGGCAACGCGAAAGTGTTCATACGGAGTGCCTTGGAAAAAGCTGGAGCACACAATGCGAGCCTGAGGGCATTAAAAAGTTTGTAGTATTCACTGCTCTAACACGAAATAATAACACGCACAACATTTTCGATAAAGGCGTCTTGTTAAAGACAAAGAGATAGCAGGTTCCCTGCGACATCAGAGAACGACTGGTCTGCTTATCAAACGACGGTCGTAAACTGAGACCACTTATGGCACGATTTTCTAAATTAAAAATATCCTTTGTAGCGAAACTGTACTGTGCCATAGTATTATCACCACAGCCCCCTTTAAACGGTTATACTCTCCAGGAAAGTACAAGCTAGTGCACTCGTACACCAACTGCATCCAGATCCTGTTTACACGAGTTGACCGCTCTGTGAAACATAAGCACCATTGGTCGTGCTGGAGTGTTTGCTGTTCCTCAATTACTTTTACAAAGCCCACGAAAGTTAACGAAAAAAAAAAGAAAAAGAAGTCGGCATCTCTTATGCCCAAGAGAGTGAATCACGTAAGGTCGCACGACACGTGGGTGGGAGACCCCGAGGGATACGCTGAACTGCCTAACTGCAAAGTCTTTCCTGCTTCGCTCAGGTTGACACCCTTCCTTCGCTAATGGTACAGCGATGACACGAAACATTACGAACGCCTGCTTAATAATGCGTTTGTCTGCTTTTGCAACGTAATGTTGCATGGCTTGGATTCGCCAAATCCTCGGTATGTTTCCACAGGTATGAGGCACCACATGACTACGCACAATTCCGGTTAATTATTGTTCACCGTTTAACGAGCGCGGAGCTGGCATTGGATAGCATCGACCGTGTGTTCTATCGGGTTCAGATCAGTCGAATTCGTTGACGAACACATAAACGTGAGTTGACTATCATGCTCTTCGCTATTCTGGTCTTCTGACACAAGGTTTTCTTTCTCTTTTCATTAATTGGCTTTCGGGACGTCCCCATACAGCCATCTCAGCAGTGGCAGATACGACAGTGTGTTGCAACAACTCATAACATTCAAGAAGTGCCAAGCCATACCCTGATACGAAGTTACATAAGCTTAGACATGCCATATGACGCCATGCAGGCGATTTTTGTGACGTTTATGACGATACGAACGTGAGGACAACACGACACACAGTCCCGACCGAAGAAAATCTCCAACCCCGCCAGGAATCGAACCCGGGACCTTTCGGTTATCAATCTGTCGCGCTGACCCTGCGTCTATCGAGGCGGACCTTGTGACACGGCGTTTATCCGGCTGGAAGGTGCTATTGCCGTCAGGGAAGGCATCAAGCATGAAGGGATTAAGTGCTGCGCGATAATGTTCACGTAGTCCACAGCTGTTACGGTGCCTACCACATGTTCCACAGAACCGCAGGTGAATCTCTCCCTTAGGATAATACTGAGCACACCAGCGTGCGTCTGTGGTGGTACGCATGTTTCGTCTCCATGACGGCGTGTCCGAACATGACCATCGACCTTGTGTGACGAGAGATGTGATTCATCCGACTAGGGAACACGTTTCTTTTGATCCGCGGTCCAATGTCGATGATCCCGTGCCCACTAAATTCGTAACTGACGGTGTCGCTGGAGCAACGTGGAAAAGCGTATGAGTGGGGCTGCCGGGAAGCCCGATGTTAAACGATATTCTCTGATCGGTGTGACCCGAAACGCTTACGGTTGGCTTCTCCAGCACTGTACTGTGTCGTCAGATCTGCCACAGTCGTCTGTCCTGATATACAGAGCGGGAAAGCCTCCGACCTCTACACTGTGCGTGACCGCTACGGTCCCAGGTTCGAATCCTGCCTCGGGCATGGATGTGTGTGATGTCCTTAGGTTAGTTAGGTTTAAGTAGTTCAAAGTTATAGGGAACTGATGACCTCAGTAGTTAAGTCCCATAGTGCTCAGAGCCATTTGAACCATTTTTTTTTTTTTCTACGCTGTGCGATGAGGTGTGGAAGCCTATGCGTGGCTCCACCGCCTTTCAGCCACATTCTATATTTGTTCACAATAATGGCCGTTACCGCGTCATTCAACCACATTCTGTACTTGTTCACAATAATGGCTGTTATTGAGTTGCTCCCTCACAGGCGCCGGGCCAAAACAATCTATCTTTTATCAACGTCACTCGTGTCAGTGGGTTTCCCTACTTTAGGCCCGTATCGTCGCTAGAACGATTCCCCCTTAGTCTCTACTTGGCTTATGTATTTTCCTTAGAGCGTCACTAGCCCGGAACGCCGCCAGGAGGCATTCAGCCTTGCGATCGGCAGTGGCCGCAGTGCTTTGGCTCGTCACTATAGCTGTTGTGTCGAAAGTGTAGGTGACTGGCGGGTCCACATGGAGTTCTATTGTTCGTGAAGAAACATACTGTGGTGGTGGTGGTGGTGGTCGTAGTCATGGACGCAGCGACATAAGAGGACGGGTAAACCAGTTCTGGAAACCATCCACAACCGAACAATTAATCTCACTGCATTAGACACAGTAGAAAAGTTTCAAATTTGGCCCTGGACATAGACGTAAAGTCTGATGATCACGAACTTTACGCCAAAACTACGCTTCCATTGCGGATCAAATACTGGTGATCAAACTAGCGAGACCAGCATATTCTAGAAGTTGGTAAATGGAATTTCGAAACACACTTCATACACAGAGGTTGGACAAAGGTACGTCAACACCACGAGAAATGCATGCTGGGACATAAATGCAGATGCCAGACTAAATTCCAACGTGGGTAAATTGTCGCTGTTCATATGATAGCAGCTTCCGTAAACAGGTCGCCGATGTGTTTGGTGTCTCAAGAGCCACCGTAACGCATACTGCATACAACGAAAGCGGAAAAACACCTTCCGCTAGCTAAGTAACAATGTGGGCGAAGGCGGCTCAAATGGCTCTGAGCACTATGGGACTTAACTTCTAAGGTCATCAGTCCCCTAGAACTTAGAACTACTTAAACCTAACTAACCTAAGGACATCACACACATCCATGCCCGAGGCAGGATTCGAACCTGCGACCGTAGCGGTTGCGCGGTTCCAGACTGTAGCGCCTAGAACCGCTCGCCCACCATGACCGGCGACGAAGGTGGATGGTCACTGAAGATGACTGGTGAAAAATGAGGAGACGACATCTGCAAAAGTCACTGTAGAACTGAGTCTCGCACTAGCGGATCCTGTCAGCACCAAAACAACACGAAGAGCTCCATAAGCTGAGAACTGTAGGGCCAGTTGGAATTCCAAACCACACACCAGTGATGCAAATAACCGCAACAGGAAAATGCGGCGCCGAAGCCATAAAACCTTGATTACGGAACAAGGGAAGAAAATCGTATGGTCGGATGAGTCTTATTTCAAACTACGGGGGTCACTCCAAAAGAAATGCACACTATTTTTTAAAAAATCCATCTTTTATTCTACATGTCTGAAAGTTTTACAGTGTGTAGATACATCCTTTAGGAACAATATTTTCATTTCTCCACGTAATTTCCATCCCTCTCAATTGCCTTACGCCATCTTGGAACCAGCGCCTGTATACCCGCACGATAAAATTCTGGATCAACCTGTTGGAGACACTGTTTGGCAGCATGCTCAAGGGAGTCATCATCTTCAAACCTTCTTCCACGAAGAGTGTCTTTCAGTTTGCCATAGAGATGATAGTCATATGGAGCCAGGTCAGGACTGTAAGGCGGGTGTTTTCAGTGATGTCCATCCGAGTTTTGTGACCGCTTCCATGGTTTTTTGACTGACATGTGACCGTGCATTGTCGTGCAACAGCAAAACATGCTGCTTTTGCCGATGTGGTCGAACACGACTTAGTCGAGCTTGAAATTTCTTCAGTGTCGTCAGATATGCATCAGAATTTATGGTGGTTCCATTTGGCACGATGTCCACAAGCAATAGTCCTTCGGAATCGAAAAACACCGTAGTCATAACTTTTCCAGCAAAAGGTGTCATTTTGAATTTTTTTTTTCTTGGGTGAATTTGCATGATCCCACTCCATTGATTGCCTCTTCGTCTATGGTGAAAAATGATGGAGCCATGTCTCATCACCTGTCACAATTCTTCCAAGAAATTCATCTCCACCATTGTCGTACAGTTCCAAAAGTTCGCTGCATACCGTTTTTCTTGTTTCTTTGTGAGCCACTGTCAACATCCTGGGAACGCATCTGGCACGAACCTCTTTTAACGCCAATACTTTCAGTATTCTGCAAACACTTCCTTCCCTGTATCCCAACGTAGCGTGACAATTCGTTCACTGTGATGCGTCTGTCAGCAGTCACCAATTCATAAACTCTCTGCACATTGTCTGGAGTGTGTGCAGTACGAGGCCTGCCGCTGCGAAGACAATTCTCAATATTGCCGTGCCCGCTTTCATCACGTAACCTGCTTGCCCACCGACTAACTCTATTGCGATCGAGAGCAGCATCTCCATACATCTTTTTCAACATCTTGTGGATGTTTCCCACTGTCTCGTTTTCACAGCACAGAAATTCTATGACAGCACGTTGCTTCTGACGAACGTCAAGTTGTAGTAGCCACCTTGAATACATGCTGTGACGGCGCCACTCACGGGAACAGGTGGAATTAAGTTTGAAAACAAGCGGGAAGGATGTATCTACACACTGTAAAACTTTCACACATGCAGAATGAAAACTGTATTTTTACAAAAATGGTGTGCATTTATTTTAGAGTGACCCTCGTATTTTCAGCTTCTGACGAAGTTTACGTTCCGAATGCGAAATATGGCGAGGGTTCGGTGACGATTTGCGCAGACAGGTCGTGATATTCCATGGGCCCCACGGTTACCCAGCGCATTACTGGCAAGGATTTTGTGAGGTTTGGGCAGGTCAAGTCCATTTCAGGGTACAGTGTTTGTTCCCCCGTGGTGATGCTGTGTTCCAAGACGATACAGCTCGTGTCGTCCAGGATTGGTTTTGTCAGCACCAGATCTCAAAATTATTGAGCCTTTGTGGTCTGTTGTCGAGAGAAGGGTGCGTGGTCGGTGTCCATCTCCATCATCGTTACCGGAACTTTCCACTAATTTGCTGGAAGAGTGCAGAACAATACGGGATCCGTATTTATCTGTTCCGAGTCGATTGGAAGCTGTTCTGAATGCCGACCGGATTCCCTACACCGCTTTGAGCACGATAATGTGTGGTGGTTTTGCCGTTTCCACGCTTTCTTCAGCCCCTGTACGTCACAGCGAGACGTGCGCCGGGAGAGAGCTGCTGAACCCAATTGTGTGTGTGTCGACACCAGCGAGCATGACACAGGTGTCTGCACGCTTTCGTAAGTGCGAGGCTTGCGATACGACACGAAATGCGGGTACCTGCGACTGCTGACGCGCGGAGAAACGAACCACCGCAACGAACAAACGGTAGGACGCTGCTAAGCGACATGTACATCACAAATGCCGCACTTCCGGCAGTCCCTTACCGACGTACCTTATCCAACATAACTTTTGTCTTCCGGTTAATTTGTGGCGTGTTCGCATATACAAAGAAAATACGCAGGGAAATATTAATGCAGGTTTTTTTAATAGGGGAATACACACCTATTCAATACATCTTCTATTTATTTATTCCTGTTTCATCAAGACTTATCCTAGTGACACCAGTTTTGACATTACGTCAAAAGTCCGTTGTTGTACAACTCACGATCATGAGGTTGTTTGTGGCAGGATAACATAAAGCAAAAACAAATCAAGTTGTATGAATATACGACCAACTAAAGAAAGATTACTGAATACCATATATCTACCAATCACTTACTTCTATTATAGACACTTTCAAAGTTTCGTTTAGAAGAGGCTTCGAGTGCTGCGACCAACTTTTTATCAATCGTGACCTAGAGGACTACAGCAAATCTAACCCACTCAGCTGTTACGTGCCTCAGCACTATTCCAGTGGTAGAGATTAGCAGTCTCCAGCCCATCGTCTTTGCATGCTCCAATGATGAATGGGACGGAAAGAAACGTTCAAGCATGGTGTAATAGCGCATACCATCTGCTTTACACTTCTACAGTGATTCGCAAAGTACAGATGCAGATGTGCCACTGCAGCTGTAGTTCTAAAACTAAATCTAATCCAAAGTCGCAACTACAAACGACTGCGACAAACATGTACTGGCAACCTTCACCTACACATAGACATATTATTTAACGTCTGCCAGCTACGTTAAGGAAATGTCACTTACTTATAATATACTCCTGACGCGTAATTTCTTTCGTACAGATGCCTTCTCAAAAATCGTTTGGTATTGACATCAGTTCACGCATATTCTTTGGAACTAACCACGAGACAATAATCTTTTAATTCGTTAGGATTAATCATATTCAGACGCGTCGAAGGCTAGGACTTGACGTCCCGTTAACGCCAAGGTCTTTAGCGAATGGGTAAAAGAATGAATTAAACGAATACTGAATTTTAAATACGTCATTCTCTGAAATGATTTGCGCAAATCACAGGAAACCAACTCAGGAAGGTAGGATAAGTGCCCACAGTAAAAACCGAAATGTGGACAGTCCTTAAATCGAATTACCCGCAGCTGCCGCCAGTAACAGTCGCTACTGACGCAACCACTCTGTCAAAAGAAACTGTGGTGTTTAAACTGTACTGGTGGACTGTATTCCACAAGTGTGTGTGTGTGTGTGTGTGTGTGTGTGTGTGTGTGTGTGTGTCGGTCACTACTCGTTTCTGCTGCTATGCTTAGTTCACGGGTTGCGTAGTATACCGTAGACTGCTTGTGCGGTAGTAGCTGTTTTGGTTGGTTCTCTCTCTCTCTCTCTCTCTCTCTCTCTTTCTGTGTGTGTGTGTGTGTGTGTGTGTGTGTGTGTGTGTGTGTGTGAGTGGTCGTCGCCACATCGTGATGGTCACAAGGAAACCATATGTCTCTTTCGCATCAATGTATCTTTCAACGGAAAAGAATTCGAGATTTTTCGATAATCTTCTCGAGCTTTGGTCACTATTCAAGAATATTAAGGAGTGTTTTCGGCTGTTCTAGAATATTCTCGAAAGTTCTAGACTACAGCTTGAAAACAGCACATATCGCACAGATCCGCATTCTGGCAGACTCGTCTTAAGTGACGAGTTGTAGCTTGCAGTAAAGACAGCCGGCCGGTGTGGCCGTGCGGTTCTAGGCGCTTCAGTCTGGAACCGCGTGGCCGCTACGGTCGCAGGTTCGAATCCTGCCTCGGGCATGGATGTGTGTGATGTCCTTAGGTTAGTTAGGTAAGTAGTTCTAAGTTCTAGGAGACTGATGACCATAGATGTTAAGTCCCATAGCGCTCAGAGTCATTTGAACCATTTTTTTGACATCACACACATCCATGCCCGAGGCAGGATTCGAACCTGCGACCGTAGCAGTCGCACGGTTCCGGACTGCGCGCCTAGAACCGCGAGACCACCGCGGCCGGCTGTCATAAGTGGAGTCCCTGCGTTACAATGATGGTGCCCTGATCATTTTAATCATACAAGTTTTCATCAGACGAACTGAGGGTACAGAGATTCATGACTGTTTCTAAGACACTTCTTTTTCTGCGCTATAAGCAAAAATAAGTGAATGAAGACTGAAGCTTGTGGGCATGATCTACGCACGAAAAATTGAAGAATCCGCAAATCAGCACTGTTGTGGAAACCAACGGATGGATACAAAAGTAAGAACACGTCGTAGCACCTGGAAATTAACTTTTGTAAAGGTCTTCAATGCGCGGACAGGAACTGGGAAAATGCTGAAAAACTGGCAGCTGATCGAATTTGCTGAAGGAGACTTGTTGCCCGGTATTCTATCTAGCATTAAAGGGACGAAGTCTACGTCTCTCGTGGTCTAAATGGTCTCCTCTCCTGTATCGGGTGCTTGCTTGTGCCCAGTGGTCACACATGTTGGCCTATTATTAGTCAGCTTAGGAATATTACAGTGAGAAACCGCGTTGGGAAAGAGAACGTCGCCTTTGACGATTTGCCAAGTATCAATGCCAGAGGAAAGATGCGTCAAGTCGATCGCTACTGCGTCATTCCAGTACAAGAAGTGCCGCAAAGGGCGGAGAAATTGATTTTATCATTATTTATTTGACACCTGAGTAGTACCATAAACATATACTTGCAGTCTTATACACGTCGACTTAAAATGTAAAAAAAAAATAGTTGCATAATATTAACAGGTGACTTCCACTTCAGTTACAAGGAACATAACAGGCGGTACATTCTGAAGTCGTCCCCCCCCCCCCCCCCCCCCCTGCCACCGAACCATGGACTTGGGACTTTGGTGTAGTGGGTTGCGTGCCTCAATAGTACAGATAGTCGTACCGTAGGTGCAAGCACAACGCCGAGTCGAAACAAAGCTCCTGTAGTATGCGACATTCTGTCAGACCTGCTGATAGCCTTGGCAGAGTCGGCCATGACTGAAACATTCCATCTGGTGTGCAAGATACACGAGACAGGAAATACCCTCATACTTCAAGAAGAGAGTAGTAATTCCAGTTCCAAAGCAAAGAAAGCAGGTGCTGACAAATAGGAATGTTACTGAACATTCAGTTTAGTAAGTCATGGTTGCAAAATATTAACACGAATTGCTGATAGAAGAATGGAAAAACGGGTAGAAAACGACCTCGAGGATGACCATTTTGGATTCCGGAGAAATGTAGGAACACGCGAGGCGATCCTACGCTTACGGTATTTGTAGACTTATAGAAAGATTTGACAGTGTTGACGGTAACAGTGTCTTTGAAATTCTGAAGCTAACAGGGGTAAAATAAAAGGAGCGAAAGGCTATTTACAACCTGTGCAGAAACCAGACGGCAGTTATAAGAGTCGAGGGGCACGGAAGGGAAGCAATGGTTGAGAAGAGAGTGAGACAGGGTTGTAGCCTATTCGCGATGTTATTCAGTCTGCGCATTGAGCAAGCAGCAAAGGGAACCAAAGAAAAATTTGGAGTAGGAATTAAAGTTGAGGGAGAAGAAATAAAAAGTTTGAGCTTTCCAGATGACTTTGTAATTCTATCACAGCAAAGACTTGGAACAGCAGGTGAACAGAATTGACATTGTCTTGAAAGGAGGATATAGGATGATCATCAACAAGGGCAAAACACGGATAATGGAATGTAGTCGAATTAAATCAAGTAATGGTGAAGGAATCAGATTAGGAAACGAGACACTAAAGGTAGTTTATGAGTTTTGCGATCTCGGCAGCAAAATAACTGATGATGGCCAAAGTAGAGAGGGTATAAAAACTAGACTGGCAACGGTAACAAAATTGTGCCTGAGGAAGAGAAATGTGAAAACATATAATACAGATTTGTTACGAAGCCTCTTCTGAAGGTATTTGCCTGGGGTATAGCCATGTACGGAAGTGAAACATTGACGATAAACACCTTAGACACGAAGAGAATAGTGGGTCTTTAAATGCTGTAGATTTGATGAGCAGATCGCGTAACTAATGAGAAGGTAGTGAACAAAATTGGGGAGAAAATAAATCTGTGGCAAACTTGACTAAAAGGGAGATTGGTGGGTAGGACACTTTCTGAGACATCAAGGGATCACGAATTTAATATTGGAGGAAAGTGTGGGGGACGACAGTCGTAGGGGAGTGGGGGGGGGGGGGGGGCAGAAATGAATACTATAAGTACATTCTGAAGGATAGAAGCTGCAGTAGTTATTCGGAGATGAAGAGACTTGCACAGGATAGAGCAGCATGGAGAGCTGCATCGAACAACTCCTTGTACTGAAGACCACAGCAACAACATTTTGAAGTCTTTTACCGAAGTCGACAAACGGCATGCAGTGTTGAACAGACGCTGTAGCAGTTGTCTTTTAGTACCATTATCTGTTCGGACAGCTAAAGGAGATGTGGCTGGCATCCTCATCGTTACTGCAGTCGCATAATTGGGCTGCCAGCAATCCACTACGACGCCGGTGTTCCCAGCAGCAGCCTAGTGCCTTTGACCTTCTGGAGCACTGATATGCCAACGCATCATTTCGTCACAGTGCCTGCCATTGTGCTTGACTGACTGCTGCCATTCTGCTCTCCTCTTCCCACCGACCACTGATTTGTGGAGGCTCAGTACGCCCGCGGCTGGTACTCTCGTACGTCAGCTCGCCCGCTGTTTCGCTTCCAGGAAGGTCGCAGTAAGCTTTCACCCAGTGGCAGGGGACGGTTCTGGCAGGGGCCTCCTGCAGGTGACGTCACCGACTTGGCAGGCGACCCGCTGTGGCTGCTGTGCACCAGCGCACGCCGCCTACGCAGAGTTCAAAAGCGCTTCCCAAGCGAGGGCTGCACGAACTGTCACTAACAGATTTTACTTCCAAGATGGAGTGTCTTCCAAGCTCTACATCTCAATCTCCTGCCCAGACGACAATTACGACGAGTAGCAAAGCGTACTCCACGCACCGCAACACAATCCTCCTCCCCCCTCCCCTCCCCCCACCCGCCTTTACTGTTCTTCTCCTGAGAGAAAAGCCTTTTATTGAAGCTCTAAACGACCTCGAATTATCTGTGATCATTCTCCAATGTATACCTGAACGCGATGTACCGTTTTATTCTACACTATCGGAATTTTAACGGGAAACCTCAGGGACATGGACATACAATGTATCTCCTGTAGCATCTCCCACTGTGTACGAGGGGCAACTCCATACTTTCACTAATTGAATATGCTACGAAAGCCTTGACTCTTATATGGATCAGCGCTAGCCTATCTCTTCAATTAAACCGGCTTGGAAATGTTCGCAAACTTACTACTATAATATTCAACACAGCACATACACCCAAGAACATATTACTCTTCAAAAATTCACACAATCAATAAGAGAGGCCAGCCTGATCCCTAATCTAGGCATGCTGTTTTAACATGTGTTTTATATTTAGACCATGGCACTTTTCGGCGAATAAAGAGGAATTTATTGTTTGGGATGAATATTTACAGGATATGCATACAGACGCCAACAAGAAAAACAAACTATTTCTTATAAGGAAAAAAGGCTAAATAAAAATCAATGTGATTCTTGATGATAAAATTTAGAAAAAAAATATTTTAATCACCTTCGTTGTGAGAGGATACATGAATGTTATGGATTTTTAGAAAAAAAATAGCAAATTTCTCAGTCATATTGATACAATAAGTATATAAAAGAACAATACGTGAGAGTAAATTGAAATTTTAAAAGAGCACCGAAAAGAGTCATGGCTCATACGTTAACCATCACATGCAGCAGGAATGATATTTTTTGGATTGGTGAAGTCACCTAGAAAATAATATAGAATGACAGCATCACGAACAATTCAACATGTACAGTTTAGGAATGAAATCCACAAAAAAATAACAGCTAAAATAAAGTGAAGAGATTAACAGACTGAGTAGTCGAGGACTGCCTTCAAAATCTTAAGATATAAACCTGGGGGGGGGGGGGGGGGAAGAGAGCGAGAGAGAGAGAGAGAGAGAGAGAGAGAGAAATATTGCAATAACACCGGGGAAACATGCGTATCGTGACAGTCAGATGTCTAATTCTCGATAGGCAAATGAAGAAGAAAAAAGGAAATAAAAATTACACAAAAATTTGGTTCACTTGAGTAAGTGATTTTTAATAATGATTTTCTAAACTAGGAGAAGGCATCATAGCATACCGAACATATCATGTTACTGAAAATGCTAATAAAGACTTTGGCAAATCAACATATATGTCACCCTCACCCTTTTCCTTGTACACACGTAATAGACGTAAATTATCTGTTAATGAAACTGTTTTTATATGGATTAAAGGTAAAGGTACTTGTGAATATGTTAAATTTGTAGGAGATTGTGCCTTTTGCCAGTTATTCGGAAGACATTTAAATTGGCTTTTTATAACGTGTAATCGAAGCAACGGTTCCAGTTTACATGAAATGCATTGAGCCACATCGTTAAGAGCTGCAGAGAATGCAAAAGTTCAAAATTTCTACCGCTGTACAAGCGCCGTGAATCGGAAGTCAGCACGCGGGCGATGATGCGTAAGTGAAAATTCCGTGTGATGAGTGAAAATGCCGGATCCCGCAAAGAGGATACTTTGCATCTCAGAACTTAACAACCGTCGTACAGTCATCTCAGTGCAGAAAAGATTTCGTCAGCAATGTGATCAAGCACCTCCAAATACCAACAATACTTGCAGATCGCTAATAAAATTTTGCGAACCACCAGATCGGCCGAACTGGACAGGTTGGCGCTGTGTTCTAGCCACCTATGTCTCCGGACGATTCTCATTTGCCGAAAACAATATTCCAGAACACAAACTGCGGGCATAACTATTGCGGTCGCATCGACGAATGCATGGCCAGAAATCGATTATGTTGTTGGTGTGACCAAGGGGAGTCATATGGACACCTGTAAAGTACGACGGGCGTTCAATAAGTAATGCAACTCGGCCAATTCCGGTTGAGGAAATGCGGAATTTGTCGTGGGACATCGTGTAATACTCCCGTTCAGCCTCCATCGTTTCATGAAGTTTCTATAAGTGGCGGCGCTATACATAGCCTTGAAAATGGCATCTGATAATGTAGGCGCGTTGCAATAGAGAGCTGTCTCTACGTGGATATTCACAAACGCTTACAGAATGGCTACGGACACCTGACAGAGAACAAAAGCATAGTGAGTCGTAGGGCGAGACATCTGTCATCACCGCAACAAGGTCGTTTGTCTCCGATATCCAGCGTGCCAGCCGGCCGCGCACAGCAACTGGACATTGTGTTGGTGGTGCTGATGCACTTGTCCACCAGTTGGGGTACTAAAAGGTGAGTGCCAGCTAGGTTCCTCGTCGTCTGACAAAAGACGGTAAGGCGCGACGAAGGACCATCTGTGCGGAACTGCTTTCGCGTTACGACGCTGATCGTGACATGAAACATGAGTTCATCACGTCGAGCCGGAAACACAATGGCAATCGATGGAGTGGCGCCACACCATCTCTCCTCCGAAAGAGACATTCGAAGCGGCACTCTCAGCCAGTAAAGTGACGGCGGCGACGGTCTTCTGAGACTCTGAAGGGGTCATTCTGTTTGACGTCCACCCTCAAGGTGTAACGATCAAGTCTAAAGTGTATTGAGCTTCCCCCAGGAAACTGAAGAAATGAGTTCAGCGTGTTCATCGCTACAAAAATGAAAACGAACCTCACCTTCTCCATGACAACACAAGGCCTCACATAAGTCTGCACACTCGCAAAACTTCACTGGACTGTTCCTCCTCGTCCACCTTACAGCCTGGATCTCGCACCTCCCGGTTTTTCAACTGTCTGGCCCACTGAAGGCTGCACTCTGCGGGAAGCAGTACGTGGATGATGGGGAGGTTATTTACGCAGTGGACGTTGGCCCTGACGTCGACCAGTAGAGTGGTACCCTGCAGGCATACACGCCCTCCCAGTAAAGTGGCGTAAGGCCGTCGCTCTGAACGGAGATTATGTTGGAATACACGGTTTTGTAGCCGAAAGAGTGGGGAATAATATGGTGTATCGAATTCTAACTAAAACCAACCTATTTTCGGAAAAAAGAACCTCAAATTTCTTTTACATTCTCTTTAATTCTTATCGATGCGTTGCTATTTATCACGTAATTTTAGCTGTCTTTAATCGCTATATTCATTTTGAATAGCCATGTATTTCCTTTCGCGAACTGCACCTACACTTTTTTTTCTCATTAGTCTTCTGATTGCCCTGATGTCCTCTCTCTTGCCAATCTCTTCACAACAACGTCCTGAATTATTATTTGTTGTATGTAGTCTAATCGCTGTCTTCCCTCACAGTTTCTGCCCTCTACAACCCCTTCTAGTACCAGATCTGATGTCTTATCGTCCCATCCTTTCTTCTAGTTAGTGTCTTCTATATTCCTATTCTGCACAGGATCTCCTCGTTCCTTATCTTATGAGGCCACTTAAATTTTCCAGCATTCTTCCGTTAGACCGCATCTCAAAAGCGTCGAATCTCTTCTTTTTAGTTTGCTCACAGTACGTCTTTCACTGTCATATAATGGAATACTCCAGACATAAGTTCTCAGAAATTTCGTTCTCAAGTTAACGCTTCTGCCTGAGACTCGTAGATTTTTGATACGTATGCTCTCTTTGGCACAGCTAGTCCGGTTTCTAAATCCTCCTTATTTAGTCCGTTGTGGGTTATTATGCTACCAAGGAAGTGGAATTATTTCATTTCTTGTGCAACAAGGTCCCCTACTGTTTTTGCAACTCTGTTTCCAACACGATAACAGGACTGCATTGAAAATCTCTTCCAGAACACCAGAAAAAAAGACATCTTACGACCCTCCGGAATGATACCCATCATTTTGAACAAGTTATGAAAATAGTTTCCTAGGAGGCATCTATATCTACATGACTACTATGCAATTCACATTTAAATGCTTGGCAGAGGGTTCATCGAACCACAATCATACTATCTCTCTACCATTCCACTCCCGGACAGCCCGCGGGAAAACGAACACCTAAACCTTTCTGTTCGAGCTCTGATTTCTCTTACTTTATTTTGATGATCATTCCCACCTATGAAGGTTGGGCTCAACAAAATATTTTCGCATTCGGAAGAGAAAGCTGGTGACTGAAATTTCGTAAATAGATCTCGCCGCGACGAAAAACGTCTTTGCTTTAATGACTTCCATCCCAACTCGCGTATCATATCTGCCACACTCTCTCCCCTATTACAAGGCGAGGTGCCCTTTTTTGCACCCTTTCGATGTCCTCCGTCAATCCCACCTGGTAAGGATCCCACACCGCGCAGCAGTACTCTAACAGAGGACGAACGAGTGTAGTGTAAGCTGTCTCTTTAGTGGACTTGTTGCATCTTCTAAGTGTCCTGCCAATGAAACGCAACCTTTGGCTCGCCTTCCCCACAATATTATCTATGTGGTCTTTACAACTGAAGTTGTTCGTAGTTTTGACACCCAGGTACTTAGTTGAATTGACAGCCTTGAGAATTGTACTATTTATCGAGTAATCGAATTCCAACGGATTTCTTTTGGAACTCATGTGGATCACCTCACACTTTTCGTTGTTTAGCGTCAACTGCCACCTGCCACACCATACAGCAATCTTTTCTAAATCGCTTTGCAACTGATACTGGTCTTCGGATGACCTTACTAGACGGTAAATTACAGCATCAACTGCTAACAACCTAAGAGAACTGCTCAGATTGTCACCCAGGTCATTTATATAGATCAGGAACAGCAGAGGTCCCAGGACGCTTCCCTGGGGAACATCTGATATCACTTCAGTTTTACTCGATGATTTGCAGTCTATTACTACAAACTGCGACCTTCCTGACAGGAAATCACGAATCCAGTCGCACAACTGAGACGATACCCCATAGGCCCGCAGCTTGATTAGAAGTCGCTTGTGAGGAACGGTGTCAGAAGCTTTCCGGAAATTTAGAAATGCGGAATCAACTTGAGATCCCCTGTCGATAGCGGCCATTACTTCGTGCGAATAAAGAGCTAGCTGCGTTGCACAAGAACGATGTTTTCTGAAACCACGCTGATTACGTATCAATAGATCGTTCCCTTCGAGGTGATTCATAATGTTTGAATACAGTATATGCTCCAAAACCCTACTGCAAACCGACGTCAATGATTAGGTCTGTAGTTCGATGGATTACTCCTACTACTCTTCTTAAACCCTGGTGCGACCTGCGCAATTTTCCAATCTGTAGGTACAGATCTATCGGTGAGCGAGCGGTTGTATATGATTGCTAAGTAGGGAGCTATTGTATCAGCGTAATCTGAAAGGAACCTACTCGGTATACAATCTGGACCTGAAGACTTGCCCGTATCAAGCGATTTGAGTTGCTTCGCAACCCCTAAGGTATCTACTTCTAAGAAACTCATGCTACCAGCTGTTCGTGTTCCAAATTCTGGAATATTCCATTCGTGTTACCTGGTGAAGGAATTTCGGAAAACTGCGTTCAATAACTCCGCTTTAGCGACAGAGTCGTCGGTAACAGTACCATCGGCACTGCGCAGCGAAGGTATTGACTGCGTCTTGCCGCTTGTGTACTTTACATACGACCAGAGACAATGTTTCGTTGTGGAACCTATTAAAGGCATCTCGCATTGAAGCCCATTGCCAAATTTCGCGCGTCTGTAAATTTTAGCCAATCTTCGGGGTTTCGCGTTCCTCTGAACTTCGCACGCTTTTTCCGTTGCCTCTGCAACAGCGTTGGGACCTGTTTTGTGTACCATGGGGGATCAGTTCCATCTTTTACCAATTTATGAGGTATGAATCTGTCAATTGCTGTTGCTACTATATCTTTGAATTTGAGCCACATCTCGTCTACATTTGCATAGTCAGTTCGGAAGGAATGGAGATTGTCTTTTAGGAAGGTTTCTAGTGACACTTTATCCGCTTTTTTAAATAAAATTATTTTGCGTTTGTTTCTGGTGGATTTGGAAGAAACGGTATTGAGCCTAGCTACAACGACCTTGTGATCACTCATCCCTGTATCAGTCACGATGCTCTCTATTAGCTCTGGATTGTTTGTGGCTAAGAGGTCAAACGTGTTTTCGCAACCATTTACAATTCGCGTGGGTTCGTGGACTAACTGCTCGAAATAATTTTCGGAGAAAGCATTCAGGACAATCTCGGAAGATGTTTTCTGCCTACCACCGGTTTTGAACAAGTATTTTTGCCAACATATCGAGGGAAGGTTGAAGTCCCCACCAACTATAACCGTATGAGTGTGGTATTTATTTGTTACGAGACTCAAATTTTCTCTGAACTGTTCAGCAACTATATCATCGGAGTCTGGGGGTCGGTAGAAGGAGCCAATTATTAACTTAGTGTCGGCTGTTAAGTATAATCTCCAATTCGCACAGAGTATCTACTTCGACTTCACTTCAAGATAAACCACTACTGACAGACACAAACACTCCACCATCAATTCTGCCTAATCTATCTTTCCTTAACACCGTCTGAGACTTCGTAAAAATTCTGCAGAACTTATTTCAGGCTTTAGCCAGCTTTCTGTACCTATAACGATTTCAGCTTCTGTGCTTTCTATTAGTGCTTGTAACTCAGGGACTTTCCCAGCACAACTACAACAATTTACAACTACAATTCCGACTGTTTCTTGATCCAAGCACGTCCTGTATTTGCCATGCACCCTTAGAGATTGCAGCCCACCCCGTACTTTCCTGAGGCCTTCTAACCTAAAAAACTGCCCAGTCCACGCCACACAACCTCCGCTACCCGTGTAGCCGCCAGCTGATTGTAGTGAACTCCTGACCTATTCAGCGGAATCCGAAACCCCACCACCCTATGGCGCAAGTCAAGGAATCTGCAGCCTACACGGTCGCAAAAC
Organism: Schistocerca piceifrons; assembly: GCF_021461385.2. Taxonomy (NCBI): domain Eukaryota; kingdom Metazoa; phylum Arthropoda; class Insecta; order Orthoptera; family Acrididae; genus Schistocerca; species Schistocerca piceifrons. The sequence continues at coordinate 457,140,510 of NC_060145.1, forward strand.
CGTCTGACCCTCTGATTCAGACCCTCCACCTGGCTCTGCACCAAAGGCCCGCAGTCGGTTCTGTCAACGATGCTGCAGATGGTGAGCTCTGCCTTCATCTCGTAAGCAAGACCGGCAGCCTTCACCAAATCAGATAGCCGCTGGAATCCAGAGAGAATTTCCTCAGATCCAAAGCGACACACGTCATCGAGAAGAAAGGGTGGGAGCCTGTCATTCCGAGCCTCGCGGTAAGCCGCTTGTTACCGGACTGCGGACGGCTGCGGAGGAGCAGGGGGCATCGGCTATGGCCGGCGCCCGCCTCCGCGAGTAAACAGGCGGTCGATGTATTCATCATTATTGGCGCACGCGGTCGAATAGGAAGGACCGTACCGTAGGTCACTAGGACGCACACCTTTTGTCTACAAAATCGATGCTGCAGTGTTAACTGTTTGCTCAGCCAGAAAGCAACCTCCTTCGTGAATGCGCTCCCGCTCATCAGGGCTGGATGACCACTGAGTAAGTAGTTGCCGCGGTTTGTCACAGACGATGCCACAGCTACAACACTAAAAGCAATACCACAGCACCTACACCACCAACTCTAATAAGGCTTGCTGAGATAGAAAAAATCTTATGTAGAAGCAACTAATGCATCATATGCACAGATTTAATGATTCCCTTCATTCGCCTAGTTCAGATCACTTAATGCCCCACGGACGACGAAACCCTTCCTTTTTCTTTCTATTTTACTTGACGAAGAGATAGCTGACTGGAGTATATGTTTAAGCACTGAAAAATTGTTAACCACAGAGTGGCTGTAAGATAAGCGGTCAAGGACATTAGGACAACACAAAGTTCAGAATATGTGGTATTGCTTTATTAATAGGCTATGAGTTAAGGTGCAAGCTAGTACCAAGGAGGGTAAAAAATATACAAATAGGCTGTATTAGTGAAATGAACCTGAAGAAAATAGTACAGAAACGGAAGCGGAAGTAAATGAAGATGCGATGGGAGACATCATACTACAAGAATTTGACAAGGCACTGAAAGATCTAAATCGAAACAAGGTCCCTGGAGTAGACAACATTTTTCAGAATTACTGAGATTTTGGGAGAGCCACCTGCTGTGCTAGATAATTATGTGAGACAGAAGAAAGACGTCAGGAAAAATGTACGTGCTTAAAGAGGTGTATTTCCGAACTACCCGTTTAATAAGGCATGTCTCCAAAATACTAGCACAAACTATTTAGAGAATACTGAAAACGTGTCAAAAGCCAAACCCGTTAAAGATCCGTTTGGGTTTAGTAGGAATGTAAATACACACACCAAATACTAACCGTACCACTTATTTTAGACGATAGGTTGAAGAAAGGCAAATCTACATTTGCAGCATTTGTAGATTTACAGAAAGCTTTTGGTAATGTTGACTAGAATACATTCGTTGAAATTCTGAAGGTATCAAGTACATAGTCCAGAGAGCGAAAAGTTATTCAAAACTTGTACAGGAGCCAGACGGCAGTTATAAGAGTCAAAGGACGTAAAAGGAAAGCAGTGAGCGAGAAAGGAGGGACGCGGTGTTGTAGTCTATTCCCTACGTTATTCAATCTGCACGCTGTGCAACTTGTGATGGCAATGGATGAGAAATTTGTAAAGGGAATTAAAGTGCAAGTAGAAAAAAATTAAAGCTTTTAGGATTCTCGACGACTTTGTAATTCTAAGACAGTGAAGAACTTGCAGAGTAGTTTCCGTTATAGATAGTGTCTTGAAAAGAGTTGTAAGGTGAACATTAAAAAAAGTAAAACAACGGCACAGAATATATTTGAATTACATCAGGCGATGCTGAGGGAATTACATTAGGATACAGGACGCTAAAAGCAGTAGATGAGTTTCGCTATTTGAGAAGCAAAATAACTGATGATGGCCGAAGTAGAGACGATATAAAGTGCACACTGGCGGTAGCAATAAAAGCATATGAATTTGTTAGCATCTAATATAAAGTCAAGTGATGGGAAGTCTTTTTTTTTTTTGAGGTATTTATGTAGAGTGTAGCTTGGTTCGCAAGAGGAACGTGGACGATTGACAGCTGAGAGAAGAAAAGAACAGAAACTTTTAAAATGTGGCGGCATAGAAGAATCGAGAAGATCAAAGGGTAAATCGGAATAACTAATGGCGAGGTGCTGAACCGAATTGCGGAGAATAGAAATTTGTGGATCAATTTGTCTGACAGATGGTATCAGTTGGTACAGGGCCGGTTCATGGCCCACGCGACACAAGCGATCGTGCGAGGTACCAAGATGACAGGGACGCCAGAGGTACAACTGTAAGATTTCTCTAAAGGACGTGCCACAATTAGTAGCAGCTGCTTGGGGTGCCAAGCTAAGAGAGACGCCCAAGTGCAACATTTGTAACATTGTGCATCACAGTTAGTAGCGAAAACTGGCACGAGTCAAAGTCTACGAGGGAAAAGAGGGAAGGGAATCGCCAAATCGTAAGTCACTTGTGTGGGAAAACGTTTTCGAACCAGCGCTGAGTTGATAGGACAGTCTTGAGACATCAAGGAATTGTCAGTTTCGCACTGGAAGAAAGTGTGGGAGTAAAGCTTGTAAAGGGAGACCAAGACTCGATTACATTAAGCAGTTTGAAATGCATGTACTTTGCGATAGTTATGCGGAGATGTAGAGCCTTTCACAGGACAGACTACAGTGAAGAGTCGTATCAAATCAGTGTTCTAACTGCAAAGCTGAAACATAATGACAAAAGCAGCACACCGCTTTAATATGTAGGGATGAAGACAGCAACAAACGGCAGATAAATGTAAAGACTCTGTAACCAAAAACTTTAAAAACGGACCCAGAGTTCATTAATTTTAAGAAAGAAATGTGGGACTGCGGAATAAACGCAACATTAAACACCATTAGGTTTCTCCATAAGCAGCGTGTCCCCAAAACAGTGGAGCGTTTTGAAACATACACTGGTTGTGCCTAACGTTTACGGTAGGCATTGTACAGACGGTACAGAACCTTAGAATGAATTTTTTGAGTACGAACGAATGGTCGGAAAGGAATATTTCGGGCAGCACGAAGTCTTGGATGAGCAGTGCATATGAGGTACCTGTTTGTAAACTATCCGTGCTGGACAGAACAGTCTGCGATGTGTCGACGGGAGGGACCTGCACTGTCAACATTTCACGAGTGGCTGTCGAGAATGTAACTCGTAACAGCAGCTTGGAGATATGCGTGTAATCAAAGACACACACACACATACATACATACATACAAAGTAAACCACTGCGGAGTGCATGGCAGAGGGTGCTTAGCATGGTATCATATTACACGGCTTCTGTCCTTTCCAATCGCGTGTGCAGCGCTGGACGGATGACTGCTTACGCGCTTCTTTGCCGACTGTACTTAGCCTCACGTAGTCTGCACGGTCCCTAAGGGAGCGATACGTAGTGAGGTAAAGCATATCTTTAGATTCTTTGCTCAATACTGGTCTTCGAAACTTCTGAAGTTTTCCCGGGATGATTATCGTCTATCTTCCAGTGTCTGTCAATCGTCCATCATCCAACATCTGCCATTTCAATCTTTTCAACATTTCTGTGATGCTTTCCCACAAGTCACACAGATCTCTGGCCATTTGAGTGGCTCTTTTAGCGTTCCGGTAAAAACAGAACCCTTACAGCATCAGTTTGTTGTCTGTCTGTCGTTTCGTCCGTTTGTTAAGGCCATTTTCTCTCAGGAACGCATAGAGGTATCAAATACTAAGATCTACGGTCTTATGGTGGTGTGCAAATTTAAGCTTCTAAGTAGATACGATCAAAACATACGGCCATTTATGTTACATGTTTTGATATTCGCAAACTTACTCGTCAAAACCTGTAGAAAAATGGTCTATCTGTAGAGGGCGTTTCAGAATTACGTTTTAAAAATTTTGGAACAGGTTCCTTCCACAAAAACAAGAAAAGAAGTCCAGCGAAGATGGGCTCTGAAATGCATACCTTAAGAGCCATGAGCACTTGTTCATCCTCGACGCTGTGAATCACAGCCTTTGCCTTCCGAGTCGTCAGGGCTTTTTCAGCCTCGTTACTGTGAACCACGCCTCTACTATTGCAAACTCTTTACTTTCCACATTTTGGGAGTATGGGACAAAACAGGACATAGTAAATATAGGCAGGAAAATGCACACCTTAGGAGTTACGATGACTTTTTATTTTCGCTGCAGTGAAACACACCTCTTCTACTGAACAACTACTCGTAGCTCTTAAGGTATGCATTTTAGAGGCCACGTTTACTACACATTTTTTTTCTTGTTTTGGGCCCTACTGCCTCCTGCGAATACATGGAAAGCAAAGAGCTTCCAGCAGAAGAGGTGTGGTTCACAGTGTCGAGGGTGAACAAGTGCTCATATCTGCTAAAGTATGCATTTTAGAGCCCATGTTCACTGGATTTTTTTTTCTTAGTTTCGTGTAAGGAACCTATCCACAAGTTTTGAAAACGTCATTTTGAAACAACCTGTATTCATGAATAAGTTTGTGTACAGAAAGCTGAGATGGCGAGTTCATCTCTCACTTTTCCGCTCTCTCTCTCTTTCTCTCTCTCTCTCCTATTTATCCCTCTTCTTTCTCAGTGACGTTATGATTAATTTTGTAGGGACATAAATAGTAACCACACGAGTAATGGTGTTTTTAATATATAATTTATAGTGTCTGTTCGTGTAAAGGTGCCGCAATGAAACTGATTTTGTAACGACGAAAGGAAAAGGGCGAGTTACTTTTGGGAGGCCAAGGAAAGCGTGGAGGGCGTACACACGGTACGGCTGCCTCCTTACCACGTGTTAGCAAGTGAGTGGTGCGCCAGCAAATCCGGCGAGGAACGCCGCGAAGACGTGGGGGGAGGAGAGCCACGTGCGGTCGCGGTTTGTCATGTTGTGGCATGCGGTAACCGCTGGCCGGCACTGCAAGGGCTTGGCTTGCCCCGGCTCGCGCGCGCCTCTAACAGCATTAGCCGGGCCCCCGCTTATTGCATTACGCGGCGCCGCTGACACCGCAGCACAGTGCTATGCACTTGCGCCGTGTATACTGAGCTGAAAAAAGTAGCGGGATACCCCCTAATACCGTGCTGGACCTCCTTTTTCCCGACGTAGTGCAGCAGCCCGACGTCGCATGCACTCAGCAAGCCGCTGGAAGTCCCCTGCAGAAATACTGAGCCATGCTGCCTGTACAGCCCTCGATAATAGCGAGAGTGTTGCCGATCTAGGATTTTCTGCACGAACGCACCTCTCGCCTATGTTCGATAGGTTCCGTGTCGGGCGATCTGGGTGACCAAAGTATTCAGAATGCCCTTCAAATGAATCGGGAACAACTGTCACCCAGTGGCGTGCCGCAGTGCTTTGTTGACAACCTCGGTCCGTGGCTGCGTGAGGTTAGCGCCGCACTCGAACCCTACCACCAGCTCTTGAAATTGGGAATCATTTGATCATGCCACGGTTTTCCAGTAGTTTTGGTGCCAGCCGATATCGTCACGAGTCCAGCAGAGGCAGTACAGGCGGTGTCGTGCTGTTAAACAAGGCACTCGCGTCAGTCGTCTGCTGCCATAACCCATGACCACCAAATTTCGCCGCACTGTCCTAACGGATATGTTCGCCGTGCGCCCTACATAGATTTCTGCGTTATTTAACCAAGTGTTGATATTCTGTTAGCACTGACAACTCTACGCAAACGCAGCTGTTCTCGGTCGTTGAATGAAGGCCGTCGGTCACTGTGTTGTCCGTGGCAATGCCTAAAATTTCGTGTTCTTGACACTGTGGATCTCGGCATATCGAATTTAGAAATTTACGAAATGGAACGTCGGATGCGCCTAACTGCGACTAACCTTCCGCTTTCAAAGTCTGTTAATTCGCATCGTGCCACCATAGTCACGTCGAAAACCTTTTTACATGAATCACCTGAGAAAAAAATGACAACTTTGCCAATTCACTGGCCTTTTCTATTTTGTGCACGCGATGCTACCGCCATCATATGTGCACATCGCTATACCACGACTTTTGTTACCCCAGCGTATATTCGCACTTTCACTCCGCGGTGTGTGACGGGGTGAACCTGACAGCAGTCCATTTCACCTCCCAGCTCACTGACGTCCGTCTGTTGTACACTCCTACAACATACACCGTCCGTCCAAAAAGTCCCCAGAATGATTTTATTCGTGGCGTATCAGCAAGTAGGTGCAGTAAATACGCTGGCAGCTTCAAGTAACAACTGTAAACAACAGACGTGCATTCGGCCAATAGTGAGCAGGCAGCGTTCAGTAGTGGACGTGGACGTGCGGCCGTAGTGTGTCAACATTGTCGTGTCACAAATCGAAACGGAGCTGCATCTCTGACGAAAGTGTTCAAGACATTCTGCAGAATATTTTACAGAAGAGAAACGTGTCAATCGCCGTGCCGATGTGGATACACCAGTTCCCCTCAGATCAGCAATGTTAACCACCATCGGGCGCAGCCAGTACTCGGATAGGTACACCGTGCGCTGCTCACAATTTTCCCTTGGCTTTACTGCAGAGGGGACAGGAAGGGTGGTGGCGTAAAGTTCACGATCATCAGGCTTTCTGCCAGGGTCCTCAATTAAATTCCAAACCTCTCCTCAGAGTCTGATGAAGTGAGGGCATGCCTCAATATTGACGGTGACCCTTCCGGCCCCCTCGGTGCTTTCGGAGAGCAGGAGGCTGTGTGTTTGTACCCGGTTTCACCCTCTCCCTCCTCTCATCATCTCCAACACGAACACGACACTATACTACACGCACACCGTTACAGTCCTCTACACTTGACACATACACTTCTATACCCAACTTTCATACTTCGCGGAGCAAAGGTGCCTGTGGAAGCGGAGGATAGGAAAACGTTTCTAATTAGGCAGCTGAATCTGCCTTTGGTGTCTCCCAGACATTCATCCGTAGGACTTCACTTTACTTTTTGCTTTAAGAGAAATAGTGTGTTCAAAGTCCGTACCGCTCATCTAGACTCCTGAACAAAAACGAAACAGCGATACCTGCCTCGACGTGATTGAAATGAAAAATGCGGGAAGTTCTTTCCTGGAACAAATCGTCACGGGTGCAGAGACTTGGTGTTGTCAATGTGGACCTACCACAAAGCGGCTTCCCCTCGCAAGTCTACCGAGATCGACTGATCTCATTTAGAGATGCTAAAAGACAACATAAGACGGCAGTTTCTCACCATTCCTGCTGACACGCCGCACAGTGTACGGGTATTGTTAATGAATGACAGCCGACACGCTTGTTATAAAGAACATCGTCCTTGCTAAAAAAAATCAGTTGTTACGTTGATTACACTAGTCAACAGCAATTTTGCATCTGGAATGTGATACATCAATTAGCATGTATTTTGGTATGTAGAATCCGAATATACCTTTCAAAATGTTCTAGCACGTACAATTTTTGACTTTTTAAAGGTTTTTTTATTTTTCGTATTCAGTATTTCGCTTTTTGGTGTTCTCCTGTTTTGATGTTTAATTGTTTATTTTTGATCTGCAGAGTATAGCTAGAAGATCTACAAATCGTCAATAAACGGTTGGTGTGGTAATCCAGTGGTGTGAAAGAGATCCTCAGTGAGTGTTTCCTGTGGAAGATAGTGAAAACTTTGTGTGTTTAAAACTTACACTAAGAAAAATGGCAACTAGTAAATCTCGTTGCTGTCTAAACCACCCCGACAACTTTTACTATGTGTGTGGGAAATTCACTCCAAAAGCCCAAAGAAAACCAGTCACTGATTTGGTTAAGAAGGTATATAAATTGTATTTTGATTGTCCTGTTGATGATCAAGATAAAAATTTTGCACCTCATATTGCCTGCATAACCTGTACTACAACCTCAACTGAGTGGTTGAAAGGAAAGCGCCGAACCATGCCATTCGCTGTTCCGATGGTGTGGTGTGAGCCTAACCACCATTATTCAGACTGTTTCTCCTGTCTTACAAACATTTCGGGACATTCAAGCAAAACTAGACATAAAATAAAGTATCCAAATGTATCCTAAGTGCATTTGCCTGTACCCCATGATGAGAGGTTGCCGGTTCCTGTCTGTAACTTGAAAGCCACGGAACCAGACACCATGTCAAGTATCAGAAAGTATTGAACATATAGAAGAGTACTGCCCTCAATATCATGACACTTCAACACAGCTGTTTAGTCAAAAGGAATTGAACGATCTTGTTCACGATCTAAAACTTTCGCAACAGTAAGCTGAACTCTTGGGGTCGAGACAGCAACAACGGGAACCTTCTAGCTCCAGGCACAAAAATCTCCTGTTTCAGATCAAGAGGTGCTTCCTTCGCTCAATATTTCGATATGCAGAATTCAGTGTGTGTATGTAGAGATGTCAATGGTCTGGTGATGCAGCTAGGTGTAAAACATAATCCACAGGAGTGGCGACAATTTATTGACTCCAGTAAAACCAGCTTGAAAACAGTACTACTGCATAATGGCAATGGATTTACATCGGTACCTTTGGCTTACGCAGTACACATGAAAAAACCTTAAGAAAACATGGCTTTGCTGCCAGAGGCAATCAAATATAAGCGTCATGAGTTTAAAAGTTGTTGCATTCCTTACAGGTTTATAGGCTGGATTCACGAAATACTGCTGCTTCTTGTGCCTTTGGGACAGCCATGACACCATGAACCACTATACAGTCAAGGAATGGCCTATGAGGAAGGCATATGTTCCTGGAAACATAAATGTGAACAATACCCCACTGGTTGAGCCCGATAAAATCATTTTGCCTCCTCTTCATATCAAGTTGGGCCTTATCAAGAACTTTGTAAAAGCTCTGGATAAAGAAGGTGAGGCCTTCAATCACTTAAAAGAAAAGTTTCTCAAACTAAGTGAGGCAAAGCTGAAAGAGGGTATGTTTGTTGGACCACAAATAAGAAAATTTCTGAAAGATCCAACCTTTGATACCAAACTCACAGATATTCAATTAGTTGCTTGGTCATCTTTTAAAGCAATTGTGAAGGGCCTTTTAGGTAACACAAAAGACAAAAACAATGTTACTATTGTGAGTGATCTGTTGGACAACTATAAGAACATGGGGTGTACAATGTTGCATAAAATTCACTTTTTACATTCTCACCTTTATTTCTTCCCGGAAAATTTGGGAGCCGTAAGCGATGAGCATGGTGAACGCTTTCACCAAGACATTCTTACCATGGAACACCGTTACCAAGGCCGTTGGAACCCTTCGATGATGGGTGACTACTGCTGGGGTCTTGTTAGGGAGAGTTATGAAACGGCAAACAAAAGAAGAGCTCCGTCGTCGCATTTTTCAAAAACCAAAGACGATTAAAGGTGAAAATATCTTCTGAACTAATTTGGACCTTTTATTGGCATCATGCCTATATATCCATACAAAATAGTATTGATTTAAAAGGTACTGAATGTGTATTTTTATTTGACTTTATTGTGTCAATTTTCGCTATTACCACTTTTTAGTCTGCTGTGTACCTATGAAATGTGACGCCATAGAGAAAAACTGATTTTACCATTGTATTCAGCACTACAAAGTTAGGCAAATCCACCCATTTACAAACCAGATGCAGAAAAAAAGTTAAAATTTGTTAACTAGTGTTATTTTTGTGCACTTTTTTAGTTTCAATAAAATTCCATGTCATTACAAGCGCGTATGTCAATATTTACCTCTCTACCTACATTCTTATGTGAATTGTTGAATTTTCATATGTTAACACAATTTTGGGACACTCTGTACATTAAATGCCTATAAAGAATACATGCAACAATGAATAATCATAAGACTCAATTTGGAACGAGCGTGGTTCAAACTCTGATCCAGAGATTCTGATTTACGAATTAACTGGTTTCCTTAAATCAGCTTAGCCAGGTTTTTTGCAGCAAGATTCTCGCCCAATCCATGTTAGTTTTCCGGCTCTACGGAGCTACATCTCGTGGTATCACAACCGTACACACGAACTTAAGCAGGAAGTTTTACGAGAATCTCTGTCGCAGTGCGACGTCACACATTTAAGATAAAGATGACAGACTTCATAGTACTCAAAATTCGGTTGGCGTAATATATGTTTCATATCATTAATAAAGAGATAAAATTATACTCAATAAAATTCTTATGGGTTTGGGACCGCATTGTCAACTATAAAATTCCGACGTTTCGGCCAATATTGCTAAAGTTATATGTTAATTTTGCGTCTCCATGTCGCAGAGTATTTACTCAAATAGCTTCTGAACTGGCCTCACGAGATCGAAAGGCATCATTTCCACGCCTTCCCAGCCCTCTCTCATGGGTGCCCGCAAGAATGTGTCCAAGAGGACAAGGGTGGGCTGGGGGAAGGCGGACGCAAAGACTAAAATTGACGCTTTTGACGTACATGAGTTGGTCAGTTTCGAAATGTGTCATACCAAAACCACTAAATTTTAAAGGTAACAAAAAAATCTTATTATACCCCGGCGATCTGAGTTACTCAATCAATATAGAAATAAAGACTTTGTACTTCAGATTCCATGGGGGGCGGGGGTGCGAGGGATTAGGGGAGGGGAGGAGGAGAGTGTGCATGCGCGCCCCTTCTTCATCTGTTGTTTCCTCAACAAGGTTAATCACAACAGATATGTCATATGTAAGAAATGCCAAATGTGGTTGATGGTTGTTAAATGGGAGCATATTCACGTGTGTAAGTAATAGGAGTATACCCAAAACTGAACCCTGTGGGACTTCATTACTTGTTTGTTTACTCAAGCCACTCAATTTTTTTCCTGCTTCAGACTAGTTGATGTACACTAAAATCATCAATTACATAAGATTTTAGATTGTCTACGAATGTATCATGATCTACAAAATCAAATGCTTTCAGAACATCAGAAGAAATATGAACCTGTAAAACTTCGTTAATTAAGATTTCTAATATTTGGCGAAGCAGAGTATAAGTTGCATAACAGTTCAACATTTAGTCAGCACGAACGTCACGAGATACGAAAACCAGTTCATTTGGAAAGGCTGGGACAGATAGTCAGCCTGATCTCCTGAAGGAAATATCTGGGAATCGTTCTCAACGGATTAAGGAAAATAACGAAAATCAGAAGCTGGATGAGCGAAAGATATTTGTTCGTTGCGTCCTGACAAACTGTCCAGTGTCTAAAATGTTGTCTCGGTTCCTGTAACGGTCAGAAAGGTAAGAATGAAATGCTCTACAATATTTGCAATTTCATAACTATTATTTTGATAAACAGAACAGACGATATATGTTTATATAAGTGCTACACAACCACGATCGCGGCTGAATACATCTAAAGTGAAAAGTAAGGCTCTGGGTAAACTACAATGAGCTGAACTGTTCCAGTTTTATGCTCCTCTATTGACTGATACCAAATGTTTGAACAGGTGTATTAGATAAAATTAAAATGGATAGAAATTACGCAAACGTATTAGTTTATTACGATTAAGTTGGTTTGAAAGAGTAATGCAGGTAGTCTATAAATATTTTTCTTGTAAAACTTAGAACGATTTGTCTTGGTTTCTGTGTTCTACAATCTATTGATCTTACATACTACACAGAGAGTAAAATCTCAGCATGTGGAAAAAAAACTACCAAATTGTCCCGTACCCAGGAAAAATATTCTCGACACATCAAAAACATAGCAAAACATCTATTACGCGTACTTCAGCGACTGGTGTACAACAGCGAATGAAGAACTCACTTCGTTTACGGGTTGGAAGGATGAATCCATCACACTTTCAAATGTATTCATCCCACAAGAACAATCATCACAGTAATTTAGAACAGCTACTCAGAAGCGTCAAAACACGCTGAATAACGTCTAAATTTCTTCTCAGAGAACTTGAAGCACTAGGGAGAAAAGTTCGCTGACTGGACTTGTAGCTTATGCTCAATTTTTTCATCACCCCAGAACATAATGATACTGACAGAAAAGAAAACAATCAATGACATATTCGTGAAACTATTAAGTCATTAACGGAGCACTAATAACCCACACAGTACGCTGGCTACAACTTTTGAATAAAAGAAGAGATACAGAAATCACAGAAGTAATAAGGAATAAGACGAATCAGCATATACTATTGAATTCGCCAATAACTTGTAAGGGGTGGTCAGGAAAGTGACAGATAACAGAGGCTGCTCTTGACCAAATATAGCCTACAATCGAAGAAGCAGGTAACAAAGTAAACGAAAAAAGTGCCTAAATGACAAAATGCGGAATATTGGATAAAAAATAAAAAGGAAGGAGAAACGCATAAAATAGGAAAACTGTGGTAACTTCTCGGCTCCAGTATAAAAGAAGCGACACGCTTACAGCAATAGAATAAATGTGTTACTTTACTATTTATTCGTCAGAAATACTACTGATGGCTAACCGATCACCTCCTTTCCGTTCGTGAGCTCTCTGCTGAAGAGTGACGAAGTGGAACTCACAAAATTAAATAAGTACAAATGTGAACTGAAGCGCATGCACATTCAAACTGAAGGGTTATTGATACCTATGGCTAACAATATTTCTGAAATAGGAAATGAGATTAATTTCAGAATATGATAATCGAAGAGCACAACGACCAGGAAAGCGCGCGAAACGGTATTGGGGGCCTAAATCTTTCTCTATCACAACAGCTGTTGTAAAATCATTTATACATTATTACGTCCTTCAATTACCATGCGATTGTAATAAGAAGTTGCATCGGCAGTTAAATGCTATTGTAAGCTGGCTTTACGAATATTATCGTTTACAAGCAGCGCTCACACTCAGTAACATTAACACAGTTGTGAGAGATTGCCCATAAGGTAAAGTACAGCAACAAAAGTTTTGCTTGTTAACAGACGTATGTACAATGTACGATACAAATGTGAGTACGGTTGAACCCAGAACACGCCGTACTTACTCGAAATACAGCTGTGGACGTTTTACCTCCTTCCTAGCTCCCGGCTCTTTATGGCCATACTTTTGTGTTCCATTAAACCGTGGATGCATACGGCCGCTTGCTGTCATTACGTGAGAAAACTGATTCCTTTACGTAGATGACACCACGAAGTACTGGAAGTTCTACGAAGCAGTGACTTCTTTCGGAGATCTTGCCATCAGTAGACAACATTTCTAATACCATACGACGAATTTTCAAACTCTACGCCAATATCAGTTCACAAAGATATTTCGCAGATAGAATCGAAATTACTTGACATATTCCGGCTATTATTCTTCAAAATCGCCACACACTTCATACGAAAACAGAGATATTTTTATCCTGTTCAAGTTGTACTCATAGAGGTATTATCCATGGTTGTATTCCTGCATTTTGATAGTTGTGGTATTTGTCAGCGACTTACTTTTCTAAGCAACCAAAGATAATATTATATATTCATACACGCGGCATGTAATATCTTTCGACATTTTAGTATCATCGACTCCCAAGGGAAGGATTTACATGACATTTTAAATACCATAAATTAACATAATTATGTAACAGTACTTTCTGCAACAGTATGCAGTTTTGTCAACGACGAATTAACGTTTTTAAAAACACTATTCATTAAGAAAAGCGGTGCCTTGGTAGTTAATATGTTGGGTATATCTTTTTCCGTCGTAACATAATACTGACAAGAGAGGTGCTCCGGCATTCTTTCTCCGACTGCATGAGAATCCGAGATTACTTGAAAAGCAATGAGTTTGCACGTGTCGAAAGTATTGCAAAACTGCGGCATTCGTCTTCGATGTTGTTGCTTCATATTTACAAAGAACCATGCTACTTGAAACATAGTAACAATTATGAGCTGCGGACAGATGATAGAACGCCGGTATCAAATCTCCTGAGACGTCAGCAGCGACATGGTAGTTTTTAACATAGCTCCCAAAATGGAGTGAAATTTTACATACCGTTGATATGCTTTGGAATAAATTGCTTCACACGGTCATATTTCTGACGCCAGTAGTACGTCAAACTTCAATGTTTATCTAGTGCCATAACTGTCATAAGCGTCAATTTCTCTTGCAGGTTACTCAGCTACATAATCTCATTTTCGTGGTTTATTTTGTCAGTTTCCTGTTCTTCAGTGGTTTGTATTTCAGGGGTACAGACTACCGAATTCAACATGCGTCAGTGCAGCGTGCGGTTCTAAACAAAATAGAAAGTAAGTTGTTGACAATATAATACTGCACATATTAAACCTGAGAAGAAAATCATGTCGACCTAGCCTGTGATAGTGATTAATCGTGCCTATATATATATAACGTTTTTACTGTTAGTTGTATCTAAATTGTACAATGATTTCTTTCTTTCAATAGATGTGAAGGAAGGAGCTAGTGATCACAGAAACAGCTAATGGTGTCCGACTATTGAGAAAATATGTAACATTACAAAACCTTTATGTTCTCTCCCACAAATAATGTCAGATTCTAAATAGTAAGGAAAGTGTGGAAAGGGAGAAACGTTTATTATTTCTTTTTCTTTTATTTTCATATACAAATCCTGAGGAACCTCGGTCGTACAATGGTCGAGGTACGTATTTACAATTTCGTTTGTGGCTGCATAATATTTGCAATTTAAACACCAGACAAACAGACTGCAGGTGACAAGTCAAGAAACTCACCATTTAGATCCCATGGGAATGCACGAGATGCATCTGGGAATATATTTGAGTTAAAAAAGAAACGATAAAGGCGGGCAATGAGGACAACACAACCGCGTCGAACTGAAGAGACTAGTTATGGTCAGGTACAACGCTGCTGGCAACGAGAAAACACACACACACACACACACACACACACACACACACACACACACACCACCACCACCACCACCACCATCCATAGTATGAGTCAGTTTGAAAATCAAATGTTACAACGTTCCAATGGAAAAAAAAAACAACAGATGAAACCTAACATATCAGTTTCTGTCCACGTTGACCAGTGGAATTATATCTTTGTATAACTATTCCAACCACATACGTTATCTTCAACAAAAAATAAGTCAGCAGAGAGCAGTGTGTCGGCTCTTAGTAAGTGGCGGCTAATTTGACGCGTAAGGCGCAGTAGTAGTAGTAGTGTCAAATCGAAACGCCGGCGTCGATGTGGGAACCACATTAAATTCATAATTCCACTTGTGTAACGATTGTTGTTTAACACAATTCTGGAGAACCTATAAATTATTTAACAATTCTGCGAAAAACTAGTGCTTTACCTTTTAGTGACCTTTTCAGACAGGCTCTTAACAAAAATGAAGAATGTAGAGGGAAACTGCATACAACAAGAAATAGGCCGTGTCGACAATACTTGTCCACAATACCAGCTTTTAGTCAACGTGTAAGTATACTCGTACTGCTTCTACAAATGCACGGACTCATTTGATGATAAACTATCAGTCCCTTCAAAATAACACCAACACACACAGATAACATCCTTTGCGTGTTCTGTCTAACACGTACATCCTTTTTAATGGCCTCCTTTTCATGCCAAGAATGCGCCACTGGATGTGTGAGTCACTGTGCTATCCTTTCTGGTATGGTGTCTTGTCCCATGTTTCCCAGCAGCAGAACAGTAACTATGGAATCGCAGCACATGCAGACACTTAACGACACTGGCTGTCAACAATCCATTCCAGTTTTGGAATCGTAGTTACAATCACAAAAACGATACTACACGGAAAAACATCTGTTTTTCACTCTAGTGAATATAACTTCGGCGAAAGCAAAAACAGTAAAACACACAGCTATAATGATTTTTTTTTCTAGAATCTGTCATAGATACTGAATGTTACAAGAGGCAATAGTTTTGTTTCAAGTGCAGATTTCAGTTGTTTGTCGCTGAAAAATTTCTATATATAATAGATCAATTACTGAGCAGTAGAAGGGAGACATCTACTGTATACACTATGTGATCAAAAGTGTGCGGACACCCGGGTGAAAATGACTTACAAGCTCGTGGCGCCCTCCATCGGTAATGTTGTAAATCAGTATGGTGTTGGCCCATCCTTAGCCTTGATGACAGCTTCCACTCTCGCAGGCATACGTTCAATCAGGTGCTGGAAGTTTTCTTGGGGAATGGCAGCCGATTCTCCACGGAGTGCTGCACTGAGGAGAGGTATCGATGTCGGTCGGTGACGCGTCGCACGAAGTCGGCATTCCAAAACATCCCAAAGGTGTTCTACATAATTCAGGTCAGGACTCTGTGCAGTCCAGTCCACTACAGGAATGTTATTGTCGTGTAACCACCCCGACACAGGCCGTGCATTATGGACAGGTGTTCGATCGTGTTGAAAGATGCAATCGCCATCCCCGAATTGCTCTTCAACAGTGGGAAGCAAGAAAGTGCTTAAAACATCAATGTAGGCATGTGCTGTGATAGTGTCACGCAAAACAACAAGGGGTGCAAGCCCCCTCCATGGAAAACACGGCCACACCATAACACCACCGCCTCCGAATTTTACTGCTGGCGCTACACACGCTGGCAGATGACGTTCACCGTGCATTCGCCTTACGCACACCCTGCCATCGGGTCGTCACATTGTGTACCGTGACTCATCACTCCACACAACGTTTTTCCACTGTTCAATCGACCAATGTTTACGCTCCTTACACCAAGCGAGGCGTCATTTGGCATTTACCGGCGTGATGTGTGGCTTATGAGTAGCCACCCCCTCGACCATGAAATCCAAGTTTTCTCACCTCCCGCCAAATTGTCGTAGCACTTGCAGTGGATTCTGATGCAGTTTCGAATTCCCGTGTGATGGTCTGGATAGAAGTCTGCCTATTACACATTACGACCCTCTTCAATTGTCGGCGGTCTCTGTCCGTCAACAAACGAGGTCGGCCTGTATGCTTTTGTGCTGTACGTGTCGCTTCGCGTTTCCACTTCACTATCAAATCGGAAACAGTGGACCTAGGGTTGTTTAGGAGTGTGGAAATCTCGCGCAGAGACGTATGACACAAGTGACACCCATCACCTGACAACGTTCAAAGTCCGTGAGTTCCGCGGAGCGCACCATTCTGCTCTCTCATGATGTCTAATGACTACTGAGGTCGCTGATATGGAGTACCTGACAGTAGGTGGCAGCATAATGCGCCTAATATGAAAAACGTATATTTTTGGGTGTGTTCGGATACTTTTGATCACATAGTGTACAAATGGTGTTCCACGGGAAATGTTTATCTTCGTAACTTACCATATAATACTTGAAAAGATTATTTATTGAGACAGGTGAACTAGTGCTCAGTGCGTCTTCTGTACAACCTGCGGACAAGATGTAAAATTGCTGGCGTCACGGCACTAAAAACTTCCTAGAAGCGCTCTTACAAGTCATGTTCGGTTAGATTGTAGCTATGCACTGCCGTATACAAGACGAGTCGGAATTTACAAACAAACGAGGTTCGGTCTGCCACGAATACTGACGTGGAACTAACATGGTGGGTACCTCCAACGAGTACGCTGATATGTTGCTGATGCTCGGCGAATGCTCACACGATTCCAATGAAACAGAAATGGATTATGCAGTGAGATATCCTAGTCGAAGAGCACCATCACCCATTCTGTGTTTATACCACCGAACCCATGACTTTCAACAGCACACCCGTGACAGCAGCAACTTTATATGTCGCCCGAAGGTCGTTCAGAAGGTGCACAGAGTTGTTCATTCAGGAAAATGGGAACTCATTTGACTACTTCACTAAAACGGACATTCCACATCCATCGGAACACAGCCAATTATGTACACCTTGTTGCACCAACCCCTAAAGCTTTGGACGCTTCTACATCCCAAACTAAAATTGATAGAGTTTTGATTTGAATTTTTTTATACGCATTTGGCTTAAATTTAAATCATATACAAGACAGAAAAAATAATATTCCCGCTAAAAAAAATTATAACTCGTTGCTGTAACTCTCTGGAAAATAGAGTAACGTTTCTTACGTCTACTTCTCTAATAACGTCCTTTCTCTTATTACTTGGTAAGCTACAGAGAAAAATACCTTATCTGGAACACCCTGCATGTAAATGGTAAGCACACAGGCATATATATAAGAATCATATGGGACTCTTGTTGCACATTATTTACGTGTACCGCGAGTACGAGCGAGTGCGGCACACGTTAACTCACTGACTTGAGCACGAGAAGGTGACATGCGGTCAGCTTCTCCAGCGGCGACGAGAACACGCGAACCAGCGCATCACGAGGAACGAACAACTGCGCGACTTCTGAGAGACGCCGCAGGAGAGCTTCCAGCGGCGCGCAAAATCGGCACTGCCGCATGCTGAACGACACGCTCCCACACTAACAATTCTCCAGTGCGTTTCAGCGCAACACGACTCTACGATAAGCGGAGGAATTCTCCGATTGATAACATTCACGAGATAATATTTGGTCAGATAGGCAGGTTGTAAACAGGAGGCTGTTGCTATTTAGAGACAACACAGCAGATGGCTGCAAAAAGTGTAAATCAGTGTTCTGTTGACACGAGTAAAGAAGGAGCATTTCTCTAGAATTGTCCGTGCTTGTTGACAGCGTTTATACTGATCTTGGAGATTGCGTGCCGACATCATAAACTGTTTCCAGTAACCGTGTCGTTCTTCCACCAGTTATCTTTTATCTGTGCTGTCCGCAGCCCGCGGTCTAGTGGCTAGCGTTGCTGCCTCTGGATCACGGGGTCCCGGGTTAGATTCCCTGCGTGGCTGGAAATTTTCTTTGCCCGGGTACTGGGTGTTTGTGTTGTCCTCGTCATTACTCATCATCATCATAATTCGCGACAGTGGTTAGACTGGACTGTATACAAGAACTGGGCTGTGTAAAAATTGGAACTTTCTACGGGTGCCGATGACCCCGCAGTTGAGTGTCCCACAAACCAATCATCATCATTTTTTATTTGTACTAATACAATTCTTACGATTTTCCAGCGTCCGCAAAACGAACGTGATCCCTGGGGTCTTCGCACCAACACAGCTTTGGCTCTAAAGCACTGAGGCAGGCATGCGATCCCATATCCTTCCCCTTCACGTCTTCTCGATTCTTTCTCTGGACATTGTTAGGTCGTCGCATCACTTCCTGCAGTACGTAGCTCTTCCTTCTTCTCCACCAATCAGTATCTCACAATGCACTAAAGATCTGCTGCAAGATTTTACGCTAGAATATCGACGTCCTTTTTTGTAGCACTGAAGGTCTCAGTTTCACATACGCCACCACTGGAATTTATGTATCGCCCCCACATAACACTGATGGGCCACAACTATTGAACGCAAAACCCCAGCTATTCTACGTGGCATACGTTCCACAAGTTTTTGATAGGCTTCCGGAGACGCAGTTCATGTACACTACCGGCCGGTGGTGTGTGGATACGGAGCTGGCGCCAGATACCGTCACAGACGTGTTCCGTCGGTTTCGACTCAGACGATTTTGTTGAGCAAGACATCATCGTGAGCTGACCAGGATGCTCCTCAAACCACTAGAACTTGATTCTGGCATGGGACACGGGCACTAATCCTGATAGAAGATACCATCCTACTCGGGGAAGACATCAACCATGTTCACGTAGTCCAAAACGTAATAGTCTTCGATTACAAGTGCAACTCCCATTGAAGACCAGGTGAAGTCCCTAAGAGAATAATACCGCCCCCACCGTCTTCTGTCCGTGACGCGGTGCGTATTTCGAGGAGCCGTTCGCCTGGATAACAGCGTATTCGCACACGACTTTGTGTAACAAGAAACGAGATTCATCCGACCACAGACGCAGCAACAAAGCAGCATTCGTTGAGAGTATACTTTGAAGTACAACAACAACAACTTAGGAACGAAAAATATTCTGAGCGATGGGGCCGTCTGCAGCCATTACCAACGCTACAGCCACCAGCATCGGACGCAGTTTTAAAACTTATTTCCTGCAAATGAATGGAGACCTGACAGACCAACTGTGGACGCACAAACGAAGGCAACTGTTCCAATATGTGCCTGAACCGCGAGAACAGCTATAATAACACACCCCTTGCAGAAACTGAAATACAAGCGGAGGATTACCCAGAGTTCCCTGACCTACGTGAAGATAACTATGCATACAAGATTCTATCTCACCTTCATTTCTTCACTCAACATTTGTGTGTTTCTTAACGGGTACTGATTTTATATTTATTCAATAAATTGTTAAGTATTTGGAATCAAATCACTAATTTTTCTTAGGTGCCAAAGAACTGGAAAGCTGCCCTCAAGAAATTAAGGAGCCCGTGTCTAAGTCTACCACTTTTTGCCTTAGGCAGGGAGTATTTTCAACAGGGTTCGTTGTATTCTGGGAGAATATAACGTGATACGTGTTTCACGACTACCATTTAACACCAGGTTCCTTTTAGGATCCGTAAAGGATGATCTTGGTTTGCTAAGGCGGGTTGTTCAAATGTTTATGAAATCTTATGGGACTTAACTGCTAAGGGCTAAGGCGGGTGTTTCATATTTCTTTCAGCAGAGGCATGTCATGTATTGGTCAGACTATTACGACCGTGGATGACCCGTGTACCGAACATAACCGTCACACACGCTCACAACAGTCGAGAAAATCTGCGGAACACTGCGTTGGCACAGGTCATCCTATGAAATATAACAATATGAAGATTCTGGCTACCACTTCTTCAGATATTGAGATAGCGTTATTAAGCAAGCAGCTGAAATTAAATTAGCAAATGATCTTATACGTAGAGATGGAGCTTTTTGCTTCAATTCTGCGTGGAATCCTGTTGTCTCCCTGGCCAAACAGATTTCGAAATTTGTGATAAGTTCCTACGGGACCAAACTGTTGACGTCATCGATCCCTCGGCTTCCACACTACTCAATGTAGCTTAAACTAACTTATGCTAAGGACAACACACACACACCCATGTCCGAGGGAGGACTCGAACCTCCGACGGGGAGAGTCCCGCGAACCGTGGTAAGACGCCCTATAGCTCGCGGTTCCCCCGCGCGGCCCCGATCAAACACTAAAGAGACAGAGTTAATGCTATTCACACTTTAGTTATTAATATTCACTATCAGTAACTTCTGACGATGGTCATCTTTGGTTGTGTAGTGGCGCTAGTGTGTGTGTGTGTGTGTGTGTGTGTGTGTGTGTGTGTGTGTGTGTTATCTTTGCGGAACTGCTATGCAAGCCTAGGTTCTAAATTTACTTGCACAGCGCTTACTTGTTGCATTTCTGTCTTGAAAAGACAGGATGTGCACCTATCGAAATATCAGCAGTTGTAGAAGACGTCACCCGGCTCCATACCTGTAAGTTATTTGAACGATACTGGTCTCTGTTGCATTTTCTTACGCAACCTAAAAACGATCTACATTTTAAATATATTTTCTTTGTAATTTTACACGATTTTCACAGTTGTCTTGTTCCAGTAGGTGGTTAGGATACTGACTTGAATGCAGGTTCAAATGGCTCTGAGCACTATGTGACTTAACGTCTGAGGTCATCAGTCCCCTAGAACTACCAAAACCTAACTAAGCTAAGGACATCACACACATCCATGCCCGAGGCAGGCTTCGAATCTGCGACCGTGGCGGCCGCGCGGTTCCAGGCTGGAGCGCCTAGAACAAGTCGGCCAAAGCGGCCGGCGACTTGAATGCAGGTTCTTCATCATCATTTCCACTTCTTAACCTGTACTGAGTGTGTCACACAGATAATTGTGCACTGACGGCCCGTACACTGATCAGCCAGAACATTGTGACCACCGAGCTACTTACTGTTGATATAAACCCGTCCAATAGAAAGCAGCGTCGCCAGATGAGGAAAGACTGCTACTCAGACACACGCACGGCGCGTGTAGCTGCAGAGAGCGTGCTGTTTGAGTGTAGAATGGGGGGGAAGGCGCGCGACCTATCTGAGTTTGACAGATTGTGATGGCCCAAAGACTCGTCACGAGCATTTCGGAAACTGCACGACTTATCGGGTGTTCGAGGAGTGCTTTGGCCAAACCAAGGTGAAACCACGTCCAGAGATCGGGGGTTAGCGACCACCTCTCATTAGAGATGTCCGACGTCGTAGGCTGGACACAATGGTAAAGCAGGATAGGCGCGAACTGTGGTGGAACTAACATCAGACTTTAATGTTGAGTAGAGGACAAGTGTATCTGAACGCACAGTGTACCCAACACTCCTCACGATGGGCCTTCCGCAGCCGACGACCCACGCATGTGCCAATGTTAACACCACGACAACGGCAACTACGACTGAAATGGGTACGTGACCGTCGGGACTAGACGTTGGCGCAGGGGCAGAGCGGTGCGTGGTCCGATGAATCCCGATACCTCCATTATGGCGATGGGAGGGCGCGAATCCAGGAGAACAGCTCCTTGACACCCGTACAGCGGGACGGAGACAAGCTGGCGGTGAGTCCATTTCGCTCTGGAGAACATTCACGTGGTCATCCGTGGGTCCAGTGGAGCTCGAGCAAGGCACCATGATGGCCAAGGAGTATCGTGTACTGGTTGCACACCTCACACACCCCTTCATGACGATCGCGTTACACCAGCGGCAGTAGCATTTTTCACCAGGACAATGCGTCATGTCACTAGACCAGGAGTGTGATGCAGTGGTTGGAGGAACACAGTGGCGAGTTCCAAGTGATGTGCTGGCCCTCCAACTCGCCAAATCTGGACCCGATCGAACACATCTTGTATGTGAAAGACCGTAGCGTCAGAGCTCTCGCCCCCCTCCTCGGAGTTTACGGGAATCGGGTGACCTGTTTCGTCAGATGTGGTGCCAACTCCCTCCAACGACCTACCGAGACCTCATTGCTTCCACACCACGACGCGTCGCTGCTGCTATCAGTGCCAAAAGTGAAGATACCGGATCCCTAATAGGTGGGCGGTGATAATGTTCTGGCTGATCAGTGTATGTGGTTCCTTAGATGATAGTTGCGGTACCAATGTTACAGTGACAAAAAGTCGATAAATTCCTGTATACTATTGTCCTTACAGGTGGCGAGAAAAACCGAGAAATTACGGACAAGCGTGAGAGAAAAATTTCCTAATCTTACCGCAAAACTTTGTCAGCGGTTACCACATTCATGGCATATCTCGTGAAGACAGAGTTTTTAGTTTGCCCAGTTCCCAACGGTAATCGTTTTCTTGCACAAAGATATGTGTCACTCGGTGCTCTGGCAGAGCCTGTTCTTGAGCAGCAGTCACGCTACCGGGATGGGTCGATGTCGTTATAGAACAACGCTTCATGGCACTCGTAAGACAGCCAAGTATATGAGGGCGTAACGCAGATACTTAAGAGCAGGGCTTCTGCGTATTTCTCGGGCTGCCACTCCACGTGCCCCACTTCTGGGAGTCATCCTTGAGCTACTGCACTAGTTCCACTGTTCCGTTTCAACGCTGATTGTCTGGAGAAGATTAAGCCGCTGCAAAGTATCCGCCGCTAACTGCCGCGTCAAAGAGTAAGAACAAGGGACTCGAACGTTCATTATTCTGCGGCTGTTGACTGATTGATTACCTCCGAAGTAAATATTTTCTCCTGTGTACGACTGCCGTTGTAGTCCAGCGGGGTGGCCTAGAGGTCAGCTGGCATTTGCATTCTAATCGAGCGGATATCAAATCACTGCGTGGCCAACCAGATTTTGCTTTTCCGTAATTATTATACATCAAGATGGCTCGGCTGGAGAAGAAGCGACCGATTTCCTCATTCCCCTTTAAATTATCCGAACTTGTGTTCCATCTCAATTGGCCTCGTAGTCAACAGGAGACCTTTCTTTCCTTTTACTGCTGTCGTAAGTAATAAAGCGCGTAATAATAAGCAAGCGCACAATCTGTATAAAAAGACAATTGTGGTGGCAGAGAGGTTACGGCAATGGAGACAGTCAAGTGGAGCGCAACTCATGTCCGTATCTGGACCTCTAGATGTATGAGCTTTTCGTAAGCCGTAGAAGTGTTAAAGGGGCATTGTAGTTCATAAAATAAACGAATGATTATTACATTTAGTAGAAAGGTCCATGAGGGTGTTCGGGTATGATGCAGTCGTAAGCAGAAAAATCTCTACGCTAGAACGCTGTAGCGAAACGCAGGACGACCTACAAACGATCGACATTTAGTGCAGGAGTTGTAAACTGGCCGTCAACATGAAACAAATGTAGCGTACTGCACTTAAGTAAACGGAAACACTCGTTATCGCGTGATTAGACGACGGCAGAATGATCAGTGGAAACAGACACATCTTTTAGATAACTAGGAGTATGTCCACGCAGAGTTTTAAAGTCCAAGTTTTAAAGTGCAACGATAACATAAAACTCGTCATAGGAAAAGCAGATGGAAGACGGAAGCACTCTTCACGAGTCAACAGCACAGGATGCGGAAGGCAAGGGGAAACCGCCACTTTAAACTTCCGCAGCGTAGGAAAAAAAAAGTTTCGTTTCACGTGAGAAATGAATATCAAACGTACTTTTGGAAAAGAGTCCGGAATAGTTCCCCATTCGGATCTCTGGGAGGCTTTCCAGAAGTCTGCGCTTTCAATAAAATAAAGGTAATGAAGAATACAAGACAACGAATTCAAACATCGAATGTCCGAACACTTCTGACATGCGGCAAGCTAGAGAACTGCAAACTGGAAATGGACAAGAATGAGAACTGACGTACTAGGAGTGAGCGAGATGATGGAGACTTCAACGGGCTGCATAGAGGAGAGACCGGCAGAAAGGGGGGTAGAAGTGGTCCTCTGGAAAGCGCTGGGGCTTGGTGAATGGTTACCGAAAAATAGTCGAAAGAATACTACCTGTACAATTGAACACAAAACCGAACAAGACAGTGATAATTCAAGTGTACATATCCAGATCTACCTACGATGAAGAAGTGGAAAGATTGTAGAGTGAGATAAAAGGTGCTGTGAAGACGGTCAAAGGACAAGACAACCTTATCATTGTGGGAGACTGGAATGCATCGATGAGAGAAGGAAGAGATGGCACTATAGTGGGACCTCTTGGGCGTGGAGAACGAAATGAACGGAGAGATAGATCAGTAGAATTCTGCACAGAACCAGAAAATCAACTATTAATATGTAACATATGGTTTAAACACCATCCACGGCGTCAAATAAGAGACTGGAAGCTGCCCTATCTCAGACAAAGCATAATAACAAAAATAAATTTAAGACGTAAACTGAAACAAGATAACACTGCGGAAGGACAAAGACAATATGACGCATTGAGGAATGAAATCAATCGAGAGTCAAAAAACGCTGAACAACAATTCTTGGAGGACCAGTGCAAAGAGGCGAATGAAATGATTAAAGGAGGAAACCTGGAATTTGCCAAGAAATAATTAACCAGTTCTTTGGGGGAAACAGACAAATAAAATGCAGTAGAGTCCAAACTGAAGATGGACTGTACCTGTATAAGCAGAAAGACTTAGTACAAAGGTGGAAAGAATACCTTGAAAAACTGTATGCAGGAAATAATGAATAACTGGAGAATGCTGAGAAAATCTATCCGGAAGAAGAGGGAGACCATATCTTGCGCAATGAGTTCGACCTTGCATTCAGGCAGCTAAAACCTGGGAAAGCCACTGAAGTTGACGATATATCAGCAGAAATGACCAAGCTGTTGAAGAACAGCTTCATGAAGAACTGTTCCATCTCATACAAGCTACATACGAAACCTGGGAGATCCCAACAGACTTTAAAAAATGTACCACGTGGGCAATACCAAAAGAAAGCAGCTGCAAACACGTAGAAACAATATAGAATGCTCAGTTTGGTAGCACACGCTTCGAAGATCTTGACTTCTATCATTCTAAGGCGGAGAGAAGGCAGGAAGATGCGATGACCACGAACGACCAGTGGTGTAGGGACACGAGAAGCACTACTCTTAAGACTAAAAATGGGTCATAACACGTATTTTGCCTTCATCGTCTTAGAAAAAGCGTTTGACAGGATAGAATAGAGACAGATTTTTAAGACGCTGAGAGAGTTGGCATAAAGTATAAAGACAGTATAGGGAATAGGTGGGAATGATAAGGTGTGTAGAGCGTCAAGAAGATGCTACTATTGAGCATGGTGTACGACAGGGCTACTCACTCTCTGCTCTCTTGTTCAATGGATACATTCTGATGGCGATAGATAAAGCGAGGGAGAAACTAGACTTGCTGAGATTTGCTGATGATACCGCAGCGTTAAGTGAAGATGTAGAACAATTAGAAGTGATGCTGGCCCAGATAGAAACCATCCTCTGTTCTTCCTATAATATGAAAATTAATAAAGGTAAAAAACGAATCTTAGCGGTGAGCAGACAAAAGACTAGCTCAATCAATCGCTGCTCACTTAATATCGAGCAACTTTGCCTACCTAACGGCTAAAGCTGCATCGGATGGAACGTCAAGCAAGGATATTGCAAACCGAATCCACCAGGCAAAAGCTACCTTTAACAAGAGAAGAAACGTTTTCACAGACAAATACCTCAGGATTAACCTAATAAAGACATTTGTTTGGACTGTGCTGCTGTACAAAAATGACACATGGACCCTCGGAGAAGGAAGTGATGCTGGCCCAGATAGAAACCATCCTCTGTTCTTCCTATAATATGAAAATTAATAAAGGTAAAAAACGAATCTTAGCGGTGAGCAGACAAAAGACTAGCTCAATCAATCGCTGCTCACTTAATATCGAGCAACTTTGCCTACCTAACGGCTAAAGCTGCATCGGATGGAACGTCAAGCAAGGATATTGCAAACCGAATCCACCAGGCAAAAGCTACCTTTAACAAGAGAAGAAACGTTTTCACAGACAAATACCTCAGGATTAACCTAATAAAGACATTTGTTTGGACTGTGCTGCTGTACAAAAATGAAACATGGACCCTCGGAGAAGCAGAAGAACGTGAAATAATAGCCTTCGAGATGTGGTGCTACCGTAGAATGCTCAAGATTTCCTGGGCAGACAAGATATCAAATGAAGAAGTGCTCCACAGAGTGGAGGATGAGAAGCCTTGTGTCCTGAAGTTGATCGAACACAGAAGGGACACACGAGTCGGCAGTCTGCTGAGACATGCTGGTACCGGGACAGTAGAAGGGAAACACACAAGAGGCAGACTGGGATTAGAACCCATTAACCAGATCATGGAGATTATCAACTGCACCACCTACACGGATCTCAAGAGGGAGGCCGAACACAGAAAAGCATGGCTAACTGCGGCTAACCTACCTGGTGCTTGAAGACCTAAGAAGAAGACGAAGGAAAAGCAGATGCCATACTGAGAGCTATTGGAATAGCCCTAACGATCGCTCCGTCTTACTCCTCGGTCAGCGACTCATTTCAGTTAAGACTGAAAGAGGAAATGGAGACATACAAACAAGAAGAGCGCTCTTCGTAATGAAATCGTCCTATAAGGGCCAAAGTGCCGCGAACTAGCTCATCCAACTATGATGCCAGGCGCTGCGAGAGAAGTGTTCCGCATCACGGCCTGCTTTTAGGCCTATTACTTAAATTCCAACAGTGTACAATCCTTTAAGAGTCAACCGACATACTGCTTCTTCTTCGATACATCTCAGGAAAAGCCCGGGAGGGCTCGATTAGGGAGATCCGAGCTCCCATTGGGGCTTCAACAGTGGTTCCTGCGGCGCACCATTCGCGACTGCAACCAGAATGACGAGACATTGGTGCACCAAGTTCCCTCCTCCATACATCGTAAAAAAGTTAACGGAGTACAGGTGTAGATGCAGGACTATTTATTTTCTATACGCCACAGACGATTGACTTGTTCTCTTTGTTCAACTGAGCATTTACTCTGACTGTGTTAGCCAAATCGTCGACGGGACACTTAAACTCTCTCTGTCGACCTGCCTCCCGTTTTCCCTTACAAATGACAAACCTCACAACAACAGCAACACCGAAGAATAAGAGCTGCCCCAAGTACGAATAAAACTCAGATGAGCCCACATTTCTCAGTTACACGCAATGAACCAAGCTACGAGCGCACTCTGCGTTGACTTTATCTCTCTCTTACTTTGCGAGAAGACATCAACAGACACGATACGCAAAGGAATTTAGGGTTCCACGCGCTGTTCTTTCCGACTCACTAGAGCAATGAATTAAATGAAATAGTATTCAGATATCTAAAGCCAACTCTCCCTCCATTGTTCAAGCAGGGAACTCCATACGAAAAGGCACGATGACTGTACTGTTTACTTATGAATAAATGACGTTTGGATGAAATTTTGGACATTTGTGGTAAGTTCCTATGGGAACAAACTGCTGGGGTCACCGGTCTCTAGGCTTACACACTGCTTTATTCTAACTTTAACTTACGCTAAGGACAACACACACACACACCAATGCCAGAGGGAGGACTCGAATCTCCGACGGGGGAGCCGAGCGAACAATGGCAAGGCGCCTCAGACCACACGGCTACCCCGCACGGCCACGTTTAGATGAACTTAATAGTCTTAGCGTTTAGGATTTCAACTAACCCAGTCCTTAAAATCGGACATCAATAATTAATTAGTGATTTGCAGTAACCCAGAAAAAGTTATGTAGTGATCTTAGTCGATCCCAGTCTTTGGCGCATTATAATTCTATCTGATTGAATTATTAAATCAGTACATAACCATTAAGTTTCTTTCGCGACGTTGAATCTGAACTCTGGAATACGTTTCTCGTACCACAGATAGGCTTCGTTTTTTGATTACATTGAAGTTTCAAAAATGGCTCTGAGCACTATGGGACTTAACTGCTACGGTCATCAATCCCCTAGAACTTAGAACTACTTAAACCTAACTAACCTAAGGACAGCACACAACACCCAGCCATCACGAGGCAGAGAAAATCCCTGACCCCGCCGGGAATCGAACCCGGGAACCCGGGCGTGGGAAGCGAGAACGCTACCGCACGACCACGAGATGTGGGCATTGAAGTTTGATTTATACCGGGTGTCCGAGATAGAGGGATCCAAAAATATTTTGGTTGTATTTAAGTACGTAATAAGCTTCATACGTTTACTTGTCCAACATAGTACACAGGACCTGGAACATTTTATGCATGTTGGTACGGTTCAACGCGGGTACCGTTTGTATATCCGTAGATAACGAAGCATGTTCATAGGCAGGACATGTGTTAAGGCCTCTACTGCGGCGTAGATTCGTTGGCTGAAATCTACCAGATCTCGAAACCCTGTTCTGCAAAGTGTCATGCACTGAAATCCAGCGGAAGCAGATCCGGACACCGAGGGGGCCACGCGAGGGGACCCTCCTTCCAATCCAACGCTCAGAAAACGTCTCGTGGAGAATGTGCTAACATCCCCATGGTATTAAACATGGGAGGGGGGTGGGGGGTGGGAGGGGAGCGGAAGGCACCATACTGTGGAAAATGACGTTGACAGTGGCCGAACGGTTCTAGGCGCTACAGTCTGCAACCGCGCGACCGCTACGGTCGCAGGTTCGAATCCTGCCTCGGGCATGGATGTGTGTGATGTCCTTAGTTTAGTTAGGTTTAAGTAGTTCTAAGTTCTAGGGGACTGATGACCTCAGTAGTTAAGTCCCATAGTGCTCAGAGCCATTTCAACCATTTGACGTTGACAGGCATCTGTGGAACTGCACAGTTCGCCAACAAGTCGGCTTACGTGTAGCGTGTCACTGGCGCGCGTGCGCCATGCCACTCAGCGCTGTTCATGAAATGGTAAACACCACTTCCTGGAGAGTACCTCCATCGATTGTGTATCTACCCAACAACGTAAAACGTCGAGTTCTTCCGTCATTGCCGCGGGGAGTGACCGCGCGGTTTGAGGCGCTATGTCACTGACTGCGCGGCCCCTCCCGCCGGAGGCACGGGTGTGTGTGTGCGTTGTTCTTGGCATAAGTTACTTTAAGTAGTGTGTAAGTCTAGGAACTGATGACCTCAGCAGTTTGGTCCCTTAGGAATTCACACACATTTGAACAATGTTCTTCCCCTAGCCCCTAGCCCGGACACTGTATGTGATCATTACCAAGTGGGATATACATTGACGTGATATTCTACTTGCTAAATGCGTCGTACAATATACAGTGCTACGATACACAGGGCGCTAAGTCTGTTTCATGCTGTAAGCACGCAGCACGTGAATGATGGAGTTACCGCGCGCTGTTGCAACACTGCGCGAAGACACGTGGTTAATTCCTTTCGTTCAAAACAGATTAGGCCCCGTCCTGTAATCAGCTTGATTGCCCTACCTTAATCTACTTGATTTCGTATTATGAGCCCATCTGACAGCGATAATTTGAGATTTTGCTCCGGTGGGGAGTATAGCATGCCTGTGACACGATAGGAAATGACATAAACATGACGGATGGTGTTCGGTAATCCTTATTGTAGCAATTCCGAACTGCTTTTAATTCAGCTCGTTCATCATTTGGAATATGACTTACGAACTGAAAATGCAGTTGTAAGGCCTCAGTTATCTTCGATTTTTACGTTTCAGTTTACATTCATTTTACTTAGAATTTAACATATCTGAGGTAGACAAAAATATGGAAACCCAAAAACACGCCATACTAACAAACTTAATACGGTGTACGAAAACAGTTGGCATTCCAAACAGCTTCAAGTCGTCTTGGAATTAATAAATACAGGATCTCTACGGTTTTCTTATACCATCATTCCGGGAAAAAAAGTGGCAAGTCTTAGGTAACGATGATGGAGGTCGCAACCTTCTCTCCAAAGTAGACCATAAAGGCTCAACACTATTTAGATCAGATCACTCTGGTCGCCAGAGAAGATGCGGGAATGCATCCTCCTGCTCACGAGACATTTCTGAACAATGTGAGCGGTGTCAACAGGGTCCCTGTAGTCTTGGAAAACAGAACCACCCGTGGGGAAAAAACACTGTGCCGTGGAACGGACCTGATTAGTCAAAACTGTCACATAACCCTTTGGCAGTAATCAGACCTTGTAGAGTTACCAGGGGGCCCATGGAATATCACGATGCGGCTGCCCGAATCATCACTGAACCCCCGTCATCTTTCACTATTGCAAGCAAGCAATCCTCCACATCGTAGGCCTGAGGCGGAGTGCGACAGACTTAAATTTGGCCAGAAATTGGAAACAGTGTGAAACAAGAGTCATCCGATCAATTGACATTCTTTGATTGCTCTGTAGTCAAGGTTTTCTGTCTTCGGCACCACGTTTTCCTGTCACAACCACTTGCATCAGTGATGATTGGTTTTGGAATTGCAGCTCTCCCTGCGATTGCCTGCTTACGGAACTTCCATTGGGTTGTTTTGGTGGTGAGAGGGTTAGCGAGTGCGACATCCACTTCTACAGTGACTTTTGCAGCTGTCGTCCTCTTTACGTTTCGTCACAATCTTCTTCACCGACCGTCTGTCACGATCACTCACCACAAACTACCATCCGCGTATACGGATAATGTCTTTTCGGTTTCCTTGTATACGGTATAAATCTTCGATATGGTGTCTCCTCAGACACCAGTCACTTCGGCTATCTCGGTTACGGAAGCGATCACCACACGAGCGCCGACAACTTGCCCACTTTGGTATGCATCGAGGTCCGACTCGTAACTTCACAGATTACTGTTCTGACCACGACTGACACTCGTAAAGTATTGAGGACGTAGCAAAGGTACCGTTCGTGATCAGATACAACAGCGCAACTTTCAGGTTTGGCTAGAATCTGCATTTTTGTTCAAGGGCGTATTTCTCGCGCTGTTTCCATATTTTTGTCCAACCGCAGTAAATCAAAGTCACGTTTCTGTATTATGATTGCTCTTGAAAATTAAGTAAAACAGGAATGTGATAAAATGCATCCTCGTTAATACAATTAGCTCTCTCTTGCTTTGTGTCCATTCAGCTAGCCTCCATGCCCTCATGCAATAATCTGTTGAAGCGAGAGAGAGAGAGAGAGAGAGAGTGACAGAGAGAAGAGAGGAGAGATGTGCGGTGTGGCTGGGTGGTTGGTTGTTTGGGGAAGGAGACCAGACAGCGTGGTCATCGGTCTCATCGGATTAGGGAAGGATGGGGAAGGAAGTCGGCCGTGCCCTTTCAGAGGCCTATCCCGGCAATTGCCTGGAGTGATTTAGGGAAATCACGGAAAACCTAAATCAGGATGGCCGGACGCGGGATTGAACCGTCGTCCTCCCGTACGGTGTGGTATTCCACATTCAGTGGTGCATACTGTGTCACCCCTTGTATGTCAATCTGCGAGAAACGAGGCGCCCCCTATGGTTAGCGCCAAAATAACACAGACGGTAGAAACTGCTGCATTTCGATGCGAAGAACCCATGTTCCCACATGAATACTTGAGGAATGGCGAGGTGCTGAGTGAGACATCACACGTGTTTGTAAGCTGCTTGTGTTTCACAACAAACAGGTGGCTGCCGCGTCGACGCTGGCGGTACTATCTCGAAAACATAATTACTCAACCGTCTGGTACGTGCCCACGGTGAATTTTATTACGTTTGCGGCCCCATACAGGAATCTGCTGAACTACATTTAATGTCTACTGCGGCAAAACCGGCATACTTCCCCCTCCATTCTCGTACGAACCGCGCAATGAATGACTGTTTACACTCACTGAGATGACCAACGTCATGGGATAGCGATATGCACATATAACGAACGTACAAATGGACAATGATTGGTGTAGCTGCTGTATGTACTCAGGTGATTCCTGTGGAAACGTTTACGATGTGATTATGGCCGCACGACGGAAATTAACAGACTTTGAACGCGGAATGGTAGTTGGAGCTAGTCGCGCGGGTCATTCCATTTCGGAAATCGTCACCGAGTTCAATATTTCCGACCAAATGCAGCGGTGTTTTCGTAGTGGTGTCAGTCAGTGTTAACAGACAAGCAACGCTACGTGAAATAACAGCAGGAATAAACGTGGTACGTACGACGGACGTACCCGTTAGGACAGTGTAGCGACATTTGGCATTAACGGGCCGTGGAAACAGACAACCGACTCGAGTGCCTCTGCTAACAGCGCGACATCACGTGCAGCGCCTCTGGTGGGCTCGTGACCATATCGGTTGCGCCCTAAACGACTATAAAACCGTGCCCCGGTCACGTGAATCCTGATTTCAGCTGGTAAGAGCTGATGGTAGGGTTCGAGTGTGGCGTAGACCCCACGAAGCCATAGATCCAAGATGTCAACAAGACACTGTGCAACCTGGGGCCGGCTCCATAATGGTGTTGGCTGCGTTTACATGGAATGGCCTGGGTCCTCCGGTCCAACTGAACCGATCACTCTGGATATGGTTATGTCCGACTACCTGGGGACCATTTGCAGCTATTCATGGACTCTATGTTCCAAAACAACAATGGAATTTTTATGGATGTCAATGCTGCATGTAACCGGACCACAGTTGTTGGCAACTGGTTTGAAGAACATTCTGGACATTTCGAGCGAATGATATGCCCACCCATATCGCCCGATACGAATCTCATCGAACATCTACGGAACATAATCTAGAGGTCAGTTCGTGAACAAAATCGTGCGTCGGCAATACTTTCGAAATTATGGGCGACTATAGAGGCAGCACGGCACAATATTTCTGCTCGAGACTTGTTGAATCCATGCCACGCGTAGATGCTGTACTGCGCTGGATATAAGAAGGTCCGTCGAGTTATTAGGGAGGTACCCCACGACTTTTGTCGCCTCCGTGTATGCTGCAGCAAGACCAGCGTTCTTCCCGTTGCATTCTCGTACGGAGCGCGCGCAGAATGTTTGTGTGTGCCTCCGTGCGTGCTGTAGTAAGGCTAATTGAATGGCTCTGAGCACTATGGGACTTAACTGCTGTGGTCATCAGTCCCCTAGAACTTAGAACTACTTAAACCTAACTAACCTAAGGACATCACACACATCCATGCCCGAGGCAGGATTCGAACCTGCAACCGTAGCGGTCACGCGGTTCCAGACTGTAGCGCCGAGAACCGCACGGCCACTCCGGCCGGCTAGTAAGGCTAATTATGCGTTCATAGCTTTGTAAGTAAGCGGCATCTTTGTTCTCTGTCGTCAATTGCCTGTCAGTTCAGTTTCTTCAGCATCTGTATGACAGACTTGCGACTATTAATGCAATATTCTAGGATGGGTCGCATGAGCGTTTTCAAGCAATACTCTTTCTAGACGGATGGCATTTTCCCAGTATCTTTTCAACGAACCGAAGGCAGCCATCTCCTATATCCACCACTGAGCCTAAATAACCATACTATTTCATATTCTCACACATTATAACACACAGATGGTTGCATGTGTTGACTGATTCTAATTGCGAATTAATGATACTGAAACCATTGAATAACGCGTTTTTCTCGCTTTGTGAAGTGCATAACCCTACATTTCTGAATATTCGGAGCATGTTGCGTATCTTTGCATCACTTTGCAATCTTATAAAGATTCAAGTAGGTATATGTGCAGCTTTTTTCAGACAGTATTCCATTACAGATAAATTCATCACACGCGAAAGCTCTGAAATCATCTAGGTTACTAAGGAGTAGAATCCGTTCCCAGTTCATTCCAGGGCCAAAAAAATTGGTTTTAAATACTTCATATAATTGTTGATCGAATTTAGATAGTTAAAATGCTGTCATAATCTACTCATTAAGAGGAATAATCTACGTTAAAGGTTTAATACAATTAGTCAAGTATGAAAATTGTACTTGTCTAGAGCCAGCACAACTCACAGCGTACGAATACGTAATGTCATGCCTTTACGAAATGTTTTGTCGCTGAGATCACTACAAAATAATGAAGTTTTACCGCTTACTACACTTTGCAAACTTGAGCATCAGGCATTACTTTATAATTTACTGCTCTTTTGCTATTAACTCTATTCGCAACACATTTTGCATGCAATACTGACGTCAATATACTACTAAGTGTACCTGCAAAATTATATCACTGTATGACACATAGTTTAAGAGATATGATGTCATAAACATTAGGAGGCGTGAAATTCTAGCTTTTCTTAAAAAAGAAGAGCAAATTGCTTGCAGACTGTTCTCACCCAGTATTTGATAATGAGAACTGTTAGTGAATTCTAACGAACTTCAGAACACAATTGAAGACCTCGACTGTAAACAGTGGCTGAGAAAGACAGTCACTGCATGTAAAATATCGTGCGTGACGTGCTTTATTCCATTAGTCGATAGTTCCACGAGAAATGACAGTTCTATCTCAAATTTAAGTCTGTCACTAATGGAAAGCCGACCGCGGTGGCCATGCGGTTCTAGGCGCTGTAGTCCGGAACCGCGCGACTGCTACTGTCGCAGGTTCGAATCCTGCCTCGGGCATGGAAGTGTGTGATGTCCTTAGGTTAGTTAGGTTTAAGTAGTTCTAAGTTCTAGGGGACTGATGACCTCAGATGCTACGTCCCATAGTGCTCAGAGCCATTTGAACTAATGGAAACTTTGTCAAGATGTGCGCGTGAAAACAGCGTAAGTGCCAAAAATACTGCTGCCGGTAGCAGGAAAACACATACAGTCGCGACACTCCCGCTAATATGTGGTATACTCTGCGACAGCAGCGTTGCGAGCGGCCAGCGAGCAACACTTCTGAATACGATATCGGATGAATGCGAATAGTATCGTTCATAGCGATTTGTAACATAGTTTTTACAACGGAGAGTGTATGCAGTAGCGTAACATTCGACAAAAACTACAAAATGACAACTCATTTGTCTTTCTTTAGCTTCCTAAGTATCTTGTAAACCATGAAACCGTACATTAAACAACTACTTTGAAACGCTGCTAAGCTGCAAAAGACCTGATGAAACCTTGACATTTGAGAAGCCTAAGAACAAGCTACCAGACTCTGAACCACCTAATAAAGAAGAAATTAAAGAGATCTTGAAAGGATTGAAAAACAATAAAGCAGCTGGTAAAGATTCGTTAGTCGCGGAACTACTGAAATACGCAGGAGAAAACTTAATAAATAATTTCGAGGCGCTGTTTGAAGAGATTTGGAATACAGAGAAGATTCCGGAGGAATGGAAGACAGCATTGATTCATCCGTTACATAAGAAGGGTGCCAAGACAAATGCAAATAACTACAGAGGTATCTCATTGTTATCAGTGGCCTATAAGATCCTATCCAAGGCACTACAAAACAGGATTGAAAATCAAGTAGAGAAAGAACTGGGTGAATATCAGGCTGGGTTTAGAAAAGGAAGATCATGCAGTGAACAGATATTCAGTCTACTCTCCATAATACAACTTCGCGCACGCACATCGAAAAATCTAGTAATTACATTCATAGACTTCAAAAAAGCATATGATTCTATTGATAGACCAACCCTGATTAACACATTAGAAGAATTTGGGATTGATGATAAAAGCAGAAGTCTAATCCAGGAAACCCTTACGGGAACAAAATCGCAAGTGAAGTTTTTGGGTAGATTGTCACAACCGTTTGTAATTGGAACAGGTGTTAGGCAAGGGGATGGGCTCTCCCCACTGTTGTTTAACATTGTCCTTGAAAAACTGGTCAGGGAATGGAGAAAGAAGATGGCAGAAGCTGGAGTGAAAAATGGGATAACGTTAGGAAGAAATAAAACAAAAATTGAATGTCTGGCATTTGCTGATGACATGGCAATATTGGCAGATGACATCGAAACAGCAAAGATTCAGATAGAAATGCTGCATGAGATCGCTGAGAAGACAGGTCTACAAATATCGTATGAAAAGACAGAACTGATGATACAGGACAAAACAGACCCAACACAGACATTGCAAACTAAATATGGAATAATTAAGAGAGTTCATAAATTTAAGTATCTAGGGGAATGGATTACACCGACAGGGTTACCAAATGTCTCACTACAGGAAAGAGCAATAAAGATGGAAACGGCATACCAGCTATGCCGAAATGTATACAATAAAAAGTCGATCTCCATCAATGCCAAGCTCAGGCACTACAATGCGGTAATAAAACCAGAAAGTTTGTATGCGATTGAATGCATCCCACTGAACAGAAAACGTCTGTTGGAGAAATTGGAAATAAAAGAGAGAAAAATACTGAGAAAGATCTTAGGACCTAAAAAGGATGGACAAGATTATAAATTGCGATCCAATAAAGAGTTATACGAGAAAATTGAAAAACTGACAACATCCTTTAAAAAGAGAAGACTTGAGTTTCTATGGGCATGTCAAAAGAATGGCACCAGAAAGAACGGCAAAGAAAATCCTGGAATACATGGAAAGCAGAAAGACACAAATTAACTGCCTGAAAGAAGTAAAAGAAGACATTGCAGAAATGAACATTATACCAGAGACAGTTTACAACAGAATGGAATATAGGAATGCCATCAACAAAATACAGGGATTCAAAGACCGAACGCAATCAAAGAAGACGGGAACAACCTGGTCGCAAGAACGTAAAGAAGCCCACTCAGAAAAAACGAAGAAGTACTGGGAAGAACGCAAGAAAAAGCACAAGAAATGACTGATGCTTAGCGTAGTCCAAAGTTGACTGTAACGAATAGTAATAAAATTAAACAATTTATATACGATTCTCTTGTGACATACAGATATTTACTGAAGACTGTCGGTTTCTTTTAAGAACAAAAAATGGTTAATAAACAGCAGAAGACCTGACTTTTTGCAGAAAGACATCGTATATCTACACAACAAGGTGAAGTTTTGTTCACTACATTTCTAGTCGAGTAAGTGAGTGTGAAGCGCAGGAAACTTGTATGCAATGCAATATCTACATCATGTAACGTATCGACTAAGTCAACACAGCTATAATTGAAGGATGTGATAATAAAAAACCAAAAGCAACAGAACTGTTGCCCAACATAGAAGAAATCAATTCCTGCATCGTTGCTACATCTGAGCCACAAACGGCAAGAATTTTCAACACTTCGCTCTTGGAGCAAAAAAGTTTACGTAACTTCTCGTGCATTAGAAAGTAGAGTGAAGTGATGTGTGAATCATTATATTTTGCTGATCCCTTCTTAATTTTTACTTTATTATAGATTATTACTACGAAAACTGGGAAGTAAAGTCCATAGAATAAAAATAAAAACTTTGAGTTTTTCCGAAGACTTTGTAATTCTGTGAGACAGAAAAGGACTTGAAAGAGCAGTTGAACGGAATGAACAATGTGCTGAAAGAAGAATATAAGATGAACATCAAGAAAAGCAAAACAAGGATAACGGAATGTAGTTAAATTAAATCAGGTGATACTGAGAAAAATATACTGGGAAACGGTACGCTTAAAGTAGTAGATGGGTTTTGCCATTTGGGCAGCAAAATACAAGATAACAGATGACGTAGAGAGGATATAAAATGTAGAACAGTGATAGCAAGGAGAGCCGTTCTGAAGAAGAGAAATTTATTTACAAGAAATATATACTGAAGAGCCAAAGAAATTGTTATACCTGCCTTTATATCTTGTAGGGCCCCCGCGAGCACGCAGAAGTGACGTAACACGACGTGACATGGACTCGACTAATGTCTGAAGTAGTGCCGGAGGGAACTGACACCATGAATCCTGTAGGTTGTCCATAAATCCGTAAGAGGGGATGGAGTTCTCTTCTGAACAGCACGTTACAAGGCATGTTCATGCGGAGGTGTTTAAACTCAGGAGAATGTTCCTGAAGCAACTCTGCAGCAATTCTGAGCGTGTGGGATGTCGTATTAACCTGCTGAAATTGTCCATATGAATGCACAATTGACATGAATGTATGCAGGTGATCAGACAGGATGCTTACGTACGTGTCACATATCAGAGTCGTATCTGGACGTATCAAGGGTCCCATATCACTCCAACTGCAGACGCTCCACAACATTACATAGCGTCCACCAGCTTGAACAGTCCCCTACTGACAAGCAGGGTCTATGGATTCACGATGTTGTCTACACACCAGTACGGGTCCATTTGAAACGAGATATGGATGATGTTTCGCTGAATCGTTCGAACGCTCACACTTGTTGACGGCCCAGAATTGATATCTGCAGCAATTTGCGGAAGGGTTGCACTTCTGTCACGTTGAACGATTCTCTTTAGTCGTCATTGGTCCCGCTCTTGCAGGATCTATTTCCGGGCGCAGCGGTGTCGGAGATGTAATGTTTTACGGGATTCCTGATATTCGCGGTACGCTTGTGAAATGGTCGTACGGGGAAAATCCCCACTTCATCTACCTCGGAGATGCTGTGTCTCATCGCTCGTGCGTCGACCATAACAGAATATTGAAACTCAGTTAAGTCTTGATAACCTGCCTTTGTAGCAGCAGTAAACGAGCTAACAACTGCGCCAGACACTTGTAGTCTTATATAGGCGTTGCCGACCGCTGCGGCGTATTCTGCCTGTTTACCTATCTCTGTATTTGAATAAGCATGCCTATATTAGTTTCTTTGGCATGTAGTTAAGTGCTAGGAATATTTTTCTGAAGGTATTCGTCAGGAGTTTAGTCAAGTACGGAAGTGAAACTTAAACGATTAACAGTTTAGTGAAGAAAGCTTTAAAAATGTGGTGCTACAGAAGAATACCGAGGATTAGATGGATAGATCACGTAACTAATTACGAGATACTGAACTGGGGAGAAAAGAAATCTGTGGCACAAATTGACCAAAAGAGGGATCTGTTGACAGGACACATTCTGAGATATCAAAGGATCATCAATTTAGTATTGGTGTGTGTGTTTGTGTGAGGGGGGGAGGATGGGGCGTAGGGGGGGGGGGGGGGGACCGTCGAAGGAGATCAAGAGATGAATACAGTAAGGAGATTGAGAAGGACGTAGGTTGCGAGTAACACGGAGAGCCGGATCAGACCAGTCTTCAGATTGACAACCGCAACGGCAGTAGCCGGTGTGGCACGTTTGTACTGACCTGGAGGGGGTGCTGTACTTGGAGCGGTACTCGGACGTGTAGTAGCTGGGGCTGCTGAGCGACGAGCTGAGGCGGTAGGAGCCCGCCGAGAAGCGGCTGGCCGAGGGCACCGGCATCGCTGAGACCGTGGCCACGGCCCCGCTGCTGTACGGCATCACTGCGAGCTCCCTGCAACACACCACCAACAGAGTCAGTCGCCGTGAGCAGCTAAAGTCACATCAGACAGTCCCGCTAGAGGAGACGAAACAAGATGGAGAAGGTCGACCAAGTGTGGAATGGTGCGGTAACGCGTTTTCCGTATTTGGAGGTAAACAGCGCTGAAAACTGGATGGCGGGCTGGTGGAAGTGTACGGCGGCAGTGCACCACCGTACGGAACAGTCGTCAGCTGCCACAGACACTCGCACTGTGGTCAAACAAGTCTGAACTCTCCCCGTGGAGAATCTGGACTCGCAAGAGGAAGCCCTGGTGCTCTATGACTGGCGCTATCGCAATCGAGGCGACAGTGGAAAAAGCATATACGAATTGTGAATCCGTAACCAACATCTCATACACTGGGTTCCGTAACTACTCACACCCATTCAGTAAGACCTTCGGATCGACGGAACAATGTATCACCGTGACCAAGAGAGGAAAGAGCAAAGTGAACTGTTGGAAACACGTCGACTCACCACCATCGGGCAAAAAGATGGTGAACGTTTTTTGGTAGTGTCACAGTATGACACCAGCAGACTATGCTCATCAGGAGGCAAACCTCCACAGGACCACGCTACAGAAATCTGAGGAGGTGACAAGCGACGGCGCGTCCCTGGAAGCTCTCCGTGAGGGCGGTTTTGTTCCACGATATCACCCAACTCATCCCGCACGTGACATGGCAACGCGTCTTGCTTCATTGCACTATAAAACTTTGCCGCACCTCAAGTATTCCCATCAAAAACATCTAGTGAGTCGTTCTTCTCACGAAGAAACCGTTAATAGCAGGCGTTTGCAGGATGTCGTCGAGGTAACTTTCGACGTAGAATATTTACGAAACAACCGAAATGCAGACTTTTACAACGAATGTCTCCGCGAACTCATCCACTGTTGTGAAAATATGTTTCGCACTAAAGGTTGAATATGTAGATAAAAAAAATGGTTAACATTATCGCCAAGTTTCATTGTCACATTTCGATTCTTTCTGACGTGACAAAATGAAGCTATACGTTTAGTTCTCACACAGTCTGAACCCGAACTCTGCCGATGGAAGATCACAAGCTGTTCGCCCGCATCTCGTGGTCGTGCGGTAGCGTTCTCGCTTCCCACGCCCGGGTTCCCGGGTTCGATTCCCGGCGGAGTCAGGGATTTTCTCTGCTTAGTGATGGCTGGGTGTTGTGTGATGTCCTTAGGTTAGTTAGGTTTAAGTAGTTCTAAGTTCTAGGGGACTGATGACCATAGATGTTAAGTCCCATAGTGCTCAGAGCCATTTTTGAACAAGCTGTTCAAGGATATTTCCTGAGTATTTTGATGCAATCGACGAGCGGTTTCTTCTCTGCAGTTACCTGCCTAACACTGGTACCTAAATTCAATCGAACTGATATGCAACACAATCAAACAATAAATATCAGCAATACTTTTACATCCGGTTGGAAAAATTTGTAGAGGCTAATGCCGAGGGTATAAGAGAAGCAACTCGGTAAGACTGGGTGCAAGTGTACGGGTATGTTAAAAATATTTGCAAGGAGTGTCCACCGCGTGGCGATACTTTAATGGGACAGCCGGCTGGGTAGCCACGAGGGTTAACGTGCCGCTTCCGGTATTTAGCGAGGCGTGGCGGCTCAGAACTGACGACGAGGGCCGTTGTGCCGACCACCGTGTACGTGTGTGGTTTTCGACGGTTTTCCACATCCGACGAGGCGAATACCTGGATAGTAATCACGTCCCGCCTTACATACACGAGTCGCAAATCTCTCGAAAGCGTTCTCACACTTTTATATGGGATAACACTAGGCGCAAACCGATTGGATACAAACATTCTGTCCTAGAAGGGGAGAGGATAGAGGGGATGGGGCAGGGGGCGGAGGGGAAGGGATGGCAACAGGGAGTGTATCTAGCCAACCCTCTATCACTAACGCTATCAAATCCAGAATAACATGCCGACGCGTTGAAGATACGGACGAAGGGGCAGGAAAAAGAAGTATAAAGACGCTTTAATGGTGCGAAACTGAACCTATAACCTGTCACGTGCAGCGAATCTCACAAGACCTGCAGCTGATACGGCGACAATCTACTTATACGTCTCATGAAAGTACCATTTAGTGACCTAAGATTTACTACTGAATACACTACTCAATGAGACGCATTAAAGCTAAGTAACACGTTTTTGTAAATACGATATGCACGCTGCTGTTCCCCCAGTGTCAGTAACGTTTCAAAACGACGTGTAGCCCTATCTGCTGGCCATCCTCGCGAAGCAGTGGTGCGTTTGCAATGCACACAGAATAACTCTGGTACCGGGGAGAACCGCTTGCGGCGTGCAGACCGCCACATCTGATCAG
The DNA here is from genome assembly GCF_021461385.2 of Schistocerca piceifrons. NCBI lineage: Eukaryota > Metazoa > Arthropoda > Insecta > Orthoptera > Acrididae > Schistocerca > Schistocerca piceifrons. Next base: position 457,182,814 of record NC_060145.1, read on the forward strand.
GCTACAGCACTCAAACAGCCAACACAGCAAGCACGTGGCACCTGAGAAAGAACTGCGACTGACTGGCACCTGGCCAACGGCACTCGACTCGCTGAAAGGCCAATCACAACGCTATTTAGGTCTGAGTACGCTGCCTTTGCCTCCCACTGGTAAAGGTACATCAGACAGCACTGTATCACAAAGTTAAAAGTCTTCAAGAATTTCGTACGCCAATCTGTATCGAGACCAAGACGCTCCATACCAGTAGCAACCAGTGCTACACAGCACTGTAAATATTACACTAAAATTGTGCCATTTATCTTCGAATGTGCTAAAAATCACGCCATTTCTCTCCGAATGTGAGCCGGAAATCGCACTAAAATTATGCCGTTTCTCTTCGAATGCGTGATGTTATGCAAGTAAAATGGAGGAAAACATGTTTTGTAGCGCTCTGTCCAAAATAACTAGAAACCTGTGTCGAGAGCTGAAACGATGGTCAACCACGCTACGATCAACTTAGAGAAGCGACGCAGCTGCCTGTTTTCGACTGTATGTGCTCTGATGTGTCGTCACCCCTTCCGGCGCTACGAGTGCTTTGCTACTGACAGCCCCAGGTCAGTATTTCTCTTTGAAAATACGTAAATGTATTGCGCAAGCGTAGAGTGTGGAGCCGTTTCCAAGAGCAGCTGACATAACGGCGCCACGGCCGCGTTGTCCAGCGCACTGAAAGACTTTCGTCGGCTTGGGTTTAATTCCTGCTGCAGCCGCCATCAATTATTTTTTTCGTTTTTTAATTCCTCGCAAAGTTAGACTATTAATCATAAAATTTAAACGTATGTAAACAGTTCGATTTACATAACTAAAATTAATATATTCAATTTAGTTACGATTACTACCTTTGTACATCAAGACAATAGACTGTCCTAAAAAAGCGAATGTACGAGGAAATTTAGTATTAAGTTGTTTTCTGTAGATGATCTGCTAAGGTTCAAATGGTTAAAATGGCTCTGAGCACTGTGGTCATCAGTCCCCTAGAACTTAGAACTACTTAAACCTAGCTAACCTAAGGACATCACACACATCCATGCCCGAGGCAGGATTCGAACCTGCGACCGTAGCAGTCGCGCGGTACCGGACTGTAGCGCCTAGAACCGCTCGGCCACAGGGGCCGGCGATCTGCTAAGGAGGCCCTTTCCCAGTACATACTTGGAGGAGAAAATGAGATTTAAAGAGTTAGGTAAATCTACTTCGCAGCCGGCCGGAGTTGCCGAGCTGTTCTAGGCGCTACAGTGTGGAACCGCGCAACCGCTACGGTCGCAGGTTCGAATCCTGCCTCGGGCATGGATATTTGTGATGTCCTTAGGTTAGTTAGGTTTACGTAGTTCTAAGTTCTAGGGGACTGATGACCTCAGATGCCAAGTCCCATAGTGCTCAGAGCCATTTGAACCAACCTACTTCACACGTACAACAAGAGGGCGTGGGACGGCGCTCACGATTTGGCTCAAACTATGTGAGTAGAAGCAAGTAGATGCCCCTTTCACGTTCCTAGAATACTTTGCCTGAGTGAGCCGTACGAAAAAGTAAAACGCTCTCTAAAGCTTAACGAGTAGAATATAAGAGATTTCCGAGCACAGGTTCTTGTAACGGCGCGATAGCAAAGTGGTGAAGTGCAACGCCTGGCAATTCGACGGACTGGGTTCGATTCCTGCTGGTATCATCATTTTTATTATCATTTTATTTTAATTTATTCCCCACAATTTCAAACGAAAAATTATAAAATTTAAATATGTTTAAACAGTTCAATTTATGTACGTAAAATTAATTTATTCAATTTATTTACTATTGCCAAGAATTAAGTAGGTTTAAGCGATGCATCTGTGAGCACCGTCCCATTATGCCTAGCGATGCAGCAGCAAACACACTTTTAGTGGAGAACTCCGTGCATAAAATGAATGGTGGAAGTGGAATTTGAAGTAGATACTGGAGAACAGTAGAAGGGATGGCTACCTTTAAACGAAAAGGTCACGCCCATGAAAGCGCCTGCCCAGCCTAATACGGGTACAGCGTCAACGGAACGCTGGATAGTGTGGACGCTTTAAGGAGGCAGTTTTATGTGAGGAGCGTTTCCGTAAGATAATGCCTGACCTGCTTCTTTTACTATAGCGCCTACCACAGCAAGTAATCGCGCTATAGCTATTACCAGATACTGCACTACTGTCTGTGCTGTGCGTTGTTTTCCTGTTTCGAAATCGACTGCGGGGCTCGCATATGACTCCCACAATCTCCTTTCCCAGCAGCACAGCAAACGGACTACGCTACTGGCCCCCCGAGAGAAGGGTGGCTCGGGACTTACTCTCCCGCTCCCCTCCTCTACCTACAGCAATGCGAGATTTCTTTTTCATTTATTGACCTTTGGCATTAACCAGTTAGCCACAGGAGGTAATAACTGCAGATATGGTATACAATGTCATTTATACGGCACAGACATCGGAAATTACATTAATGCCACGTAAACTTCTTGGTACACTTTGTATATTCACACACTCAACATAGTACTTACAATTTCCCACGTTTGTTCCTTCGTATCTGACTTATAACTGGATATCCGCTTCTTGCAGAAACTGGGCAATACTGACATAGTTGGTTGTGGACAGCTATCGAAACAAGTCCTTCAAAGATGTAGGTTGGCGAATTCTTGCTCTGATCAAGGCTTTAAGAAACTTGCACCGTTGTTTGTCATAGCGTGAACACCCTAGTATCACATAGTTGAGGTATGCAATCTCAGCTGGGTGTTCTTCGCAGTGTAGAAACGGCTGAATTTTCGTCCTATAAAGATGCGAAGGGTGACAGCCGTGACCCAGCCGGATGCGCATTATGGTAGAGATATGACGTCTAGATAACTTTATTTGAGAGAACCAGTTTTTTCGCGGAATACTTGGCTCTATTGCGACATAATGTCTTCCTTTGGACTGCCGTGAGATCCCCCACGTCTGCGACTATTCTTAATGGATCTTTTTATTTACGGCAACAGCATAATCTGTATGTGGAAGACAAGTGAAGTAAGGTTGGCCGTCAACCACACTTTGTTTCGCCAGGTGGTCTGCCACCTCAATACATCAGAGTGTCCCTTGATCCATAATAACTGGACAAGTGTATGTTGACTTTCACACTAATGGATTAACTTAATTACATGGAGCACACGGTGGTTAGGGCTGGAGTCCCACTGCTGTTTTCCCAGTGCACTCCTCGAACCTGTGACAATATGTCGTCGAACTGATTATAGGAATATTGAAGCACCTAATTGCAAAAACTTTGGCAGTAAAGATGCTGGCTTCCGTGGGTATCTTAAACACAGCCCAAGATATCCGATATTTAAAGTAACCAAAGCCGGAGTCATCGGTGAATATTTTGACCGACGAGGGTACCATTCTTGCAGTCAGTTGAGAAACGTCAAAATACGTAGCGAAAGCTCGATCCGACCCTTTCGGCGACAAAATATTGTGGGCCGGTACTTCAGTGCTCCGTACTCCAAGCTAAAAACAGGAGGCAAAACACCTTTTAGGACGAGGGGGTATCGCATCTCTCTGCTGTCTGAAACTCTGAACCATTAGAGGTGCCCTCCTCCTTCGAATACCTTCGGCGTATACGTCGTCCTCGATGAAGCAGTTAAGATTTTGAAGAAGAGGAAGAACTGTTTGCGCTGCTCTGCTAAGGAGGAATTTCCGAGGCAAGGAAGTCCGCCGGAACTGAAGGGGCATCTCCCTTGCCTGCACCAAAAGCGCCTTCACGGGCGTAGAACTCATTGTCCCAAGACAGATTCGTATGGCGCAGTACTGCACAGTATCGATCATGGTTAGCAGATATGACGAGGCATTGCCATACACGGCTCATCCATAATCCAGTATAGATCGAATCATGCCACGCCAAAGAGTGACTAGGCCTCTAACGTCAGCTCTCCACCGTATGCAGAGTGATACAAGTTCTCGTTGTTTAATTGTCCTCACTGCAGTGGAAAATCTATAAAAAATCTTTTATTATAAAAACGCAATTGTCGTTTGTTGTATAAAGCAAGTCGACTTTATGAAAGCTACCGACTTCGTACACAGGCAAAGCCTATGAAATGAAATGAAGGACATGGGATTCCCAATTAAACTTATAAATCTTTATAAAATGTCCATGGATGATTATATACGAAGAGTTTTGCTAAATGGAATAAAGTATGACCACTTTAAGAATAAAACTGGACTACGACAGGGAGATCCTCTGCCTCCTCTTCTTTTCAATGTAGCCTTGCAGAGAGTTGAGAGGAAACTCAACTCGTACCTGCTGGCATCCTCCAAATAAACGTATTAGCATATGCAGATGATATAGTACTGATCGGAAGAAGTAGAGATTAGACCGTTATTTGTGGAGTTCGTAAAAAATGTATCCAAGCTTGGCCTAAAAGTAAAGTACCTGAAAACAAAATACACATATCAAAAGAAGTTTTGCATCACCTCGGTTCCGAGAGTTCGGGAATCTGTACAGAAAATTGGAATAGAGATCAACATAAACATCATTTCCGCCCTTTTTATTGCTCATGAAAACCATACAGTGCATGTTGTACCACCTTACAGCGAGACTTTCGGGGGTGGAGGTCCAGATTGCGGTACACACCGGTACCTCTAATACCCAGTAGCACGTCCTCTTGCATTGATGCAGCATGCATGTATTCGTCGTGGTATACTATCCACAAGTTCATCAAGAGACTGTTGGTCCAGATTGTCCCACTCCTCAACAGCGATTCGGCGTAGATCCCTCATTGTGGTTGGTGGGTCACGTCGTCCATAAACAGCCCTTTTCAATCAATCCCAGGCATGTTCGACAGGTTTCACGACTGGAGAACATGCTGGCCACTCTATCCGAGCGATGTCGTTATCCTGAAGGAATTCATTCAGAAGACGTGCGCACGATGGGGGCGCTAATGGTCGTCCGTGAAGACGAATGCTCGCCAATATGCTGCCTAAGTGGTTGCACTATTGGTCGGAGGATGGCATTCACGTATCATACAGCAGTTACAGCACCTTCCCTGACCACCAGTGGCGTACGTCGGCCCCACATAATGCACCCCAAAACAGCAGGGAACCTCCTACCTTGCTGCATTCGCTGGACAGTGTGTTCCAAGGCGTTCAGCCTGACCGGGTTGCCCTCAAACACTTCTCCGACGATTATCTGATTGAAGGCATATGCGACACTCATCGGTGAAGAGAACGTGATGCCAATCCTGTGTGGTCCATTCGGCATGTTGTTGAGCCCATCTATACTGCGCTGCATGGTTTTGTGATTTGAAAGATGGTCCTCGCCATGGATGTCGGCAGTGAAGTTGCGCATCATGCAGCCTATTGCGCACAGTTTGAGTCGTAACACGACGTCCTGTGGCTGTACGAAAAGCATTATTCAACATGGTGGCGTTGCTGTCAGGGTTCCTCCGGGCCATAATCCGTAGGTAGCAGTCATCCACTGCTGTAGTAGCCGGACTGAGCGAGGCATGTCATCGACAGTTCCTGTCTCTCTGTATCTCCTCCAATTCCGAAAAACATCGCTTTCGTTCACTCCGCGACGCCCGGACACTTCCCTTGTTAAGAGCCCTTCCTGGCACAAAGTAACAATATGGACGCGATCGAGCCGCGGTATTGACCGCCTAGGCATGGTTGAACTAAAGACACAGGAGCCGTGTACCGCCTTTCTGGTGAAATGACTGCAACTGATCGTCTGTCGGACCTCCTCCGTCTAATAGACTGCTCATGCATGGTTGTTTACATCTTTGGGAGGGTTTAGTGATATCTCTGAACAATCAAAGGGACTGTGTCTGTGATACAATATTCACAGTCAACGTCTATCTTCAGGAGTTCTGGGAACGAGGGCGATGCAAAACTTTTTTTGATATGTGTACATGACAGTTCACAGATGTAGAGATGAACAACACAACTAGCCGCATCTAATAATCATTCTATAAAGTCTAACGCGCTGAACAACTCAAAAAATTTCCGGCACAATGACAGACGACTAAAATCAGAGACAAGTGAAAATGAAATTGCAAAATGCTAATAGAACCTACTATTCCACACAAAAACTTCCATGGTCTAAACTACTGACAAGGGAACTAAAAATAAACTATATGAAACAATCATTAGATCAGTCCCAACCAACTAAAAGCGAAGAATACCATTTACAAGTATTTGAAAACGCAGTTTACAGGAAAATCTATGCCCCATATTACGATGATGAATCGCGAAGCTGGGAGAGAAAACACCTCACAGAAATCAAGATGTTATCACAACAAATCGCAATACCAAGAAGGAGTTGAAGGTTGGTAGGTGTGTTGATACATCTGAAAGATGTATATTACAGTTCCCGCCAGTCGCTTGAGAGTGGCGCTAGCAGCGGCACTACCAGAGTGCAGATCAGGTTTCCTTTAAATACACGCTGTACGGTCTTTAACGTTATGTACCTTTGAGATTCGAAATGATGAGCTTATGTTAGTCAAGAAAGCCTTTAAGACGACAATGACGCCATTATCAGCACCTCACTGACCTTGAACGAGGCCGTGTAAGAGGACTACGAGAACACACACACACACACACACACACACACACTCTCTCTCTCTCTCTCTCTCTCTCTCTCTCTCTCCGCTGTTCTTGTAGTTCCAGAAGCTGCGAAAGGGTACTTGCCGACAGCTGTTTACACTTTCTTCAGTAGTGAAATGAAAACACACTGAATTCGAATGGAGTGCGTCACCAATTACTCCACGATAACTGCGACAGAATGCTCGTGTTTCTAAATACTGCCGCCCTCCCCGCTAGCTGATTGGTCGGCACGACGGAATGTCAAGCCAAGGGACCCGGGTTCGATTCCTGGCTGGGTCGGAGATTTACTCCTCTCAGGGGCTGGGTGTTGTGTTGTCGTCATCATCTCATCCCCATCGACACACAAGCCGCCGAAGTGGCGTCAACTCAAAAAACGTGCACCCGGCGAACGGCCTACCCGACGGGAGGCCCTAGCCACACAGACATTTCATTTCATTTTTCTAAATACTGCCACCAGGGAGCAGTGGTGGAAGTAGGGCAACAAAATACAACCAAGTTGAACTTTTTGTGGCACGAAAAAAGTTGCGTCTATAATGTTGCGCCACTAAAATTTGGAAGTTCACACGTACAACTGCATTGCAACTACAATATACCACTAGCTGTGGCGACACCTTTGCTGTGTGTGTAAAGCCGGCTTTGCACCGGTTATTGTACCAACATTTCAAATTTGCATTCACCTGTGACCTTGCAATGTTAATCACTTAAATATGTCACGTAGATAAATGTATTCCCGAAATTTCATCACTCTACATTTTTTTTGTGAGTGAGAGAGAGGGAGGGGGGGAGGGAGGGAGGGCGATGGAGACGATGGTGGGGTGAGGGGGGGAGGGTGGAGAGAGCTGGAAGTCAGTTAAGTACAGTCGACAATATATGAACAAGTTAAGACTTTCTTTATGAGAATATGTAGGAACTCTGATACCGGGAGCAACAAGTCATTTTTAAACAACTCCATCCTGCAGCTGTCAGAATGTCACGAGTTAAGAATTAATAAGCAGTGAATGCCGTCCTAATCACTCAGACGTAATACGAGCAAGCAGAGGCTCGTTGTCAGATGAGGGAAACGCCACACCGCGAACAGCGGCATCACGACAGGTCGCTGGGTCTGGGCTGCATACTCGTGATATACCGTGTGCGCAGACCTCGCCGAGACAGCGGCTGTTGCAGTAACCGTCGGTGTCAGGCGCAGCAGAGGAGGCGGAGGGGGCCGTGACGTGGGGCGGTCGCGTGACCGCCGCCACGCGCGGGGCCGACCGCCCCCAAGGTCTCGGAGGCCCGGCCGCCGCAGCCTCAGGAATTTCTCCGCAGTACTGCGATAGCCGTGGGGTGGCTCACGTGTGCGAGCTCCACAGCAACGCCCCGCACACTGCAACGTCCCCTTCCCCCATAGATTTCTAATCTATCCTGTGCTTTGCACCCTATAACTACTGCGGATTATATTTCAGTACTGCTTAGTAACAATAAACACTTTATAGAGTAGTGTAGTTACACGGTTCAGTCGCATTACTGTGACCACCGCTTACGTTCGACGTCAACGTACAATAACAACTCACAGCCGGCAGGTAGCAACACTACTAGTGGATGGTATACAGGGCGAACACTAATAAAACCGACAAACTACATGGACAGATCCTGACTGCAAATGGAGGAAAAAAAAGATGCTGCGAACATGTGTCCGGAAATGCAGCGTTGCCACGGCAGATGGCGCTGACGAATGAAAGTTCCTCTGACCGCATACCGTGTGTCCCTTGTGTCTTGGAGGCTGTGTGGTTCGCAGTTATCCCACCCACATCATCATCAGGAAAAGAGATACACTATATAAAAAGTTGAAATAAATTTCACGGAATTTTGAAGTAAAGTCTTGACATTAAGAGTGTAATAGGGATCGCTCTACTGGACGCAGAGGAGAGAACGGGTAGGTGGAAAGACAACGTCGACGGCCTGTACGAAGAACGGGACATCAGTCAGCTCGACCACTCTACAAACATTGCACAGGGAGCTGTGCTGGATACGTATGCTGCTTGTCTAATAGAGCTGTGATCCACGTTTAGACCGATGGAAATGCACCGACGACCTTTAACAAGTGAATAATTCCTGGCATGTAGGAGCCGAGCTTCGCCACTCGAAACGTGGCTCGCGAAACCTGATGGGGAGATTCCGTTCAGCGGTGACTCACAGGGGTTATCTCGTATCAGATAAGCGTTGCTCGACCTGCGCCAGCCACAGCGCTCGCTGTATGCAGACTGCAGCAGCACGGGGCCACATTCTGTAACTACAAACAGCTAGACGCACACATACTGCTTCCTCGCGATCAGTAACTCACAGACTTTCGCCTTTTATTCGGCAATTGGTGCCCTTCTGTTGACGGCATATCCTGCTTGCATCCAGTGCTCCGGGTGACAGGCAGATCAAAACCTTTGAGGTGGCCAAATAACGGACTCCTGTTTTAGTAAAATACAGTACATATACCGTGCAAAAATGAAACCGTGCCGTTGACCCACATATCGTACAACTAGCAAAACACAAAATAGTCTCGTGCTGCAAAAGCGCCAGGTGAAACAAAAATAGGGCTCAGGACTCTGTCTCAAAGAACAAACTATGAGCGTTGCAAAGTATCAGACAGAAATGGTTAAGTTAGAAAACTGCACCGAAATGCAGGAAGAAACGCAGAGGATCGAAGCTTTGGGCGGTGACCGTCAGCTGACACTCATCACATTCGAACGTAACGTACTGAGCATAAACAGACGGAAAGAGCCTTCATTGTATATTTACACTGTAACAGAACAATCACTGCAAGCAATCACATCCGTTAAATATTTAGGAATACGTGTACGGAGCGATCTGAAGTGCAACGACCACATAAAACTAATAGCAGAAAACGCTGACGCTGACACACCCAAAAAGGAGGTAGCTTACAAAATTCTTATTTGACCAATGGCTGAATATTGCTTGTCGGTCTGGGATCCGTACCCGGTATGACTGATACAGAAAACAGACAAGATCCAAAGAAGAGCAGCACGTTTCGTTACAGGTTCGTTTAATAAGCGCGAAAGTGTCATAGGAACTCCCAACCAACTCCTCTGGCAGACGCTGCGAGTGAACAATGGAGTTGTTTACCGTTAAAGTTTAGAGAGCGGACGTTCCTAGAAGAGCCACCAATATAATGCTCCCTCCTACACGTATCTCGCGAAATGACCGTCAAGGTAAAAACAGAGAGATTCGAGTTCACGCAGCGGCTTAAGAACAAACGTTCTTTCCGCCGACCATTCGTGACCGAAACAGGAAAGGGGGAAAGCGACTGTGGAACACAAAGTACCTTCCGCTTGCGCAGTCTAGATCTTTAGGTTCAGCTTGCAACTGCTGAGTACAAATGTTTCACAATACCAATAATCGCAAGCAGTAAATAAAATTGCACCTCTTTTACATTTTCCTTCATTTATAAACATCCTCTGTCTTCAGTCTTTTATCGTGGACAAAATGGTTCAAACGGCTCTGAGCACTATGGGACAACTTCTAAGGTCATCAGTCCCATAGAACTTAGAACTACTTAAACCTAAATAACCTAAGGACATCACACACATCCATGCCCGAGGCAGGATTCGAACCTTCGACCGTAACGGTCGCGCGGTTCCAAGTCGTTGACAATTACAGCCATGTGGTAAAGCGTAAGTTACAAGCCTCCAAGCCTTAGCAGTTAAGTCCCAAAGATTTCACACACATTTGAACATTATTTTTTTCACATTGTCAGAATTAGACATGCCACCCTTACGTGTATTTATTTAAGTTTTCTGTGTCAGCCTATAAAAGGCGCAACTAAGTAGACTGGAGATAAGTCAGTTTTAATACATGTCCTGAGAGGCGTTACAGATAGTGTGGCAGATCGGTAGGCGCGGCTATAGATGAAGATCGCTTGCTTGTACCCCATGTATAAAATTGTGCACTGGTACGTGGGACAATTACGGCGAATTTACGAAAGCGTCAGTGTATACCAAACGTCACAGTACACTGGGTGACAGACACTAAAGTTAAATCTAAGAACAAACTGAAAACGTTTCTCCTTGACAGTGGCTATTCCGCAGAGAAATTCATACTTATGTAACGTGATGCTGTCATTTACCGACATCAATGCAAATTGTAAAATGATTTAGAAAAGATAGCTGTATTGTGCTGTCAATCCAATAAAATACCTAGGAATTACAATAACGAACAACTTAAATTGGAACGATGAAACAGATCATGTTGAGGGGAAGGCAAATCAAAGACTGTGTTTTATTGGCAGAACACTTAGAAGATGCAACAGATTACTAAAGAGACTGCCCACACTACGCTTGTCGATCCTCTTTTGAACTACAGCTGCGCGATGTGGGATCCATATCAGATAGGATTGACGGAGGACATCGAATAAGTTCAAGGAAGGGCAGATCGTTTTGTAGTATCGAGAAATAGGGGAGAGTATCAGGGACATAATAAGTAAGCTACGACGGTAATCATCAAGACAAAGCCATTTTTCGCCGCGGCGAGGTATTTTCACAAAATTTAACACAATACGAGAAATCAGAGCTAGCAGTGAAAGTCGTTTTTCCGGCGCACTGTCCGAGAGTGCAACGGCAGAGAAATAGTGAAAGTGGTTCAATGAACACTCTGCCAAGCACTTAATTTCGAATTGCAGAGTACTCATGTAGATGTACTTGCTAAGGGTGATGGGCAGACCTTATTAATTAACTTCTGTAATAATAGTAAAGAATTCTAAACGGCCAACATGTAGGCAAATTTATATGCGAATGTGTAAGAAGAATATAAAATGACTCGTCACACATCGCTACGCTTAATCGTCCAAATGATCAATGAAGCTAGACTAAACTCGTTTTACGCTGGAGTGCTGCGTTACGTGGACGTTCCCGCCTCCTTTGGGAGTGCTCCAACACGTCACGCGTGTCCTATATAGCAAGCTGCCGTTGGACTGGTCGACACTGGAGGAACTTGTCACAGCGCGAGGACGCTGTCCAAGGTCGACACAGGGTCTGGGTGACCAAAGGCCGCGACGAATAATTCGACAGCAATGCCAGCTCTCTCAGTGCTGCCTCTGTTGTACAGAGAACAACAACTTTTAATCGTCTTGTGCAACAGAATTTTTATTTTTGTTTTTAACTGAACGTATTTCGTCAAATCATTAGCGGCATCTTCAGAGGTCTGCAGAGGAAATACAAGAAACGATAACTCCGCTTGACTACGAATACTTCGTTTTGAGATACATGGTATTTCATAACAGCACTTTTAGGTTAACTTCATATTCTCATTACTTACGAGTGAAGGATGTAGACTGAGGTGTTCCTTTTATGTAGACCTATGTCGGATTGCTCTTTTCTAGACACTTCTGGACTCAAAGTCGTTAATAAACGTGTTCACTCACGAGGAGAACACGGCAAGTGCATAATCCGATTTCCCAGGAACTTCGTTCAGTGGTAGAGGGGTGAAATAAGCGAACACTGTTCTCGGCTTATCCGTAGGTGCTATCTCGTTTCTGGGAAACCGGCCGTCGAAGATTTTGAGGTATTTTATGTGCCTTTTTCGGGTAAGCAGTTCAACCGAAGCGGTGGTACATGGTTAACTACGCGGCTTCACACTGTTGTGCCCCAAATTCGAAACCTAATTATTATTTTTTTTTAATTTTCGTTTTTCATTTATCTACACATGCGCATACAACAGTACTACACGAATATTTTCCAATGTATACTGAAATAACGTTGTCCTTATTCGTCTACTGATTGAATGGTAAATGAATTAAAAAGAAAAAAGATAAAAAAATTGGAAGCAGTATTTGAAATTGTTTTCGGTGAAATTCCTGTGGTGCCTCTTGATTCACAATCAACTGCATGCGCCGGTTTTCGAAAAAGTCATTCGTTATGCGTGTTTTGCCGCGAAACTGTTACCAACGGTTGAAATGTTCGGTAATGTTACCATCGTTTCTTCGCCGAGTGAGATTTTTACGAAAAAATGTCGCTGTGGCAAGCCTACCTTCGCGGGAACTTCTGTGTTACGAATGTTTGTGCGATCGATATCATATAAGCGTATGCATCAAATCTCCGTGAAAGATAAACATAAGAACAAAACATAAGATTTAAGAACTGATGTACCAATAAAATACAAGAATATGAGAATTTAAAAAAACGGTAATCGCTTAAAATAACATAAAACATATATAATAAATGTATGACACTGTGAAACCGATTTTTAATTTTAAATAAAATAAAACCAATAATCGGGTTCCGTCAGAGGACAGAAAAAGTGAGAGGCCGCGACTCTTATTAGTGTGCCACTATTTTGTAACTAAGTCGGTCACATTGCTGAATGTACGTAAGTGTAAAAAATAGGAGAAGCTAATGCCACCGCCAGTTGTACCTACGAAGAAGTGTCCCCCAAAAAAGCTCTACCAAGTCAGGCTTTGTCCCTTGCTCATAAAGATGCCAGTAGCGTCTACCAAAAACATGAAAGGAGGATACAGGGATTTTTTTTTTTTTTTCGCCTTTGATATCAGCAGGAGAAACCCGCGACACATCAGTAGATCGTCGATACACGTCTTTTCGCAAGTGTGCACGACTAACCAACCCTTGAGGGAATCGAATCTGCAAAATGAAAGAAGGGACATGAGTCAGCTGCTCCTAGCGCGGGTGATCCAGCTGCGACGGGGCTGCGGAAAACACTCCGTAGACAGTTCGAGAAATACTGTCGGTGCTTAGGGTTCTTGACAACTACACAGCGTCGGTCGTTAAGGTGCTGTCAGAAATCGAGGGCCAATTTGTGACCGCCACCAAACAGGTAGCGGACAGCGTTCCTGCTAATCCAAAATCACTGAGTGAATCCTCGCACGCAGGAAACAGTCCGGCTGCTGTAGCATTCAAGACACTCTCGAGATGTCAGTGTGGATACTGTTTTTCTGTTGGAGATCTTTTAATCTTTGCCTTTGCGGCCCTTTTGAGGAGAGAGCATGCACTTTGTTCTGTCAATATGAGATACGATAGCTGTGTCGAGATAAAGCAGACCTTTCTTTTTTAATATTTCGTATGAAGCCTTGCGTCCAGCCCGGTGATAACGTTCCCACGTTCGGCTGTGTCACTCAAAGAGACCCCTTCCATCTCAATCGCGACAGCAGGGTGCTCGAGAGGAGTTTGTGTTTTAAGAACATCGCAGTACCTCATAAGAAGCAGTTGTAACGGAGTCAGAGGTGATACGGGCCGTTAACTACGCAGAATAAACAAATAAGCCGATAAGGCGGACCCGCAGTAACAACTGCTGGTACGCAGTACAAAGTGCCACAGGCCTATTATCTCGGTCGCGGCGCGGCCGCTGCCTGCACGGTGCACAATGAGCGGCTCGGGCCGCGCACTAAAGCCTGCCGTCAGCCGACGAATGGTCCGGCCGTAAAGCGGCCCGCCGACTAATCCGGCGCTGACGGACCTGCGGCTGCGGCACACTAGCGTGTCGCGGCGGGAAGTTGCCACCGCACCTGCAGTCTCCGCGCACTGGAAACCGCCCACGGCCTGATTCTCTATCGATCATCCGTCACGACGGAAATCACCTCGATCACAAAATCTGACGCAGACTGAGACCTACTGGGCGAAGAAATCCAAACTCCTGCTACCAGTATCGTACAGCACGGGCAAACCCTGGAACATCCGACAGCACATTGTTAACAACAGTTTCGCAGACTATATGCGTTCTCATTCAAACGATACCTTTTCAAAAATTCACTGTGCAGTACAAGATGATCAAATAATTGATAGATTCGTAGAAATGAGAGCAGTGTGAAAATTGTCCCTCCACTCTTATAACCGCCATCTGGTTTCTGTACAAATTGTAAATAGCCTTTCGCTCCCTGTATTTTACCGATGACACCTTCAGAATAATAATAATAATAATAACAATAATGATAGTGCCAGATGTAAAAAGACTTTATAGGTGTACAAAGTAGATGTGTTCTGATACAGCGAGTTCTAGCGAAAGGAAATTTAAGAAGACAGTATTAGATAAGAATACTGACAAATAAGGAAGATAAAGTTCGGAAGCAGGATGTACAGAGGTAACGAGTGCGTACAACGACATTGTTGCTTCACTAACAGTCTTCTGAAGCTGGAGACGTTATTCAGTTCTATAATATACAGCGTGAGGTTATTCCACAGTCGGGTTCCTGTCACTACATCAAAGTGGTTAAACGATGGAGTGGGGCAGAAAGGATTTTGCTCTGATGGCAGCTTGTGTTTGTGTCATATTGTTGAGACAAGAGCGTTACGGTAAGCTTATCTAATTAATTTGTTCCTAAATTTATCTCATCTCGTTTTAACATCGTTCACGACAGAAAATGGAATTTAGCTACGTTCCTTACGGTATTTAGCTATGTTTCTTCACTATTTTGAAATTCGTAATACCGTTTAAAATTTGGCATTAAGCAGACCATTTGGTATATCCTGATGTGACAAAAGTCATGGGATAGTGATATGCACATATCGATAGCACACAATGAAAATCTCGTAACTTCATCTGTCCGTGAAAACCTCACAATTCCAACAGCCAGAAATTCCATTACCAAAGAGAGATTTGAAAGTGCATGGAATCATCTAGGCCTGTAGACCTTTTTTGGTTCTCCCGTACAATTTAACAAAGTAGAGTTACGGCGTTTCCACTGCCACCCATCGCTATACAGATGGCGGTGTACAAGGGACAAAAGGGCAGTGCTTCGGCGGAGCCGTCACTTGTACTCAGGTGATTCGTGTGACGAGATTTCCGATATTATTTTGGTCGTACGACGAAAGTTAACAGTATTTAAACAGGGAATGGTGGTTGGAGCTATTGGAGCTACACGCACGGGACGTCCCATCTGATGAATCGTTAAGAAATTTAGTACCGAAAGCCACAGTATCGAGAGTGTGCCGCGAATACCAAATTTCAGGCATTAGCTGACACCACGGACAATGGAGCATGGCCGACGGCCTTCACATAACGACTGTGAGCAGCGACGTTTGCGTAGAACTGTCAGTACTAACAGCAAGCACCACTGTGTGAAATGACATCAGAAATCAGTGTGAGAAGTGAGACGAAGGTAACCGTTAGCGCAGTGCGGCGAAATTTGGCGTTAATGCGCCATGACAGCAGACGAGCGATGGGAGAGCGTTTGCTAATAGGACGACAATCGCCTGTAGCGGCTCTGCCGGGCTCGTGGCCACATCGGCTGCGCCCTAGACGAATGGAAATGAGTGGCCCGATTTCAGTAGGTAAGAGCTCATGGGAGGATTAGAGTGTGGTGCAGACCTCACGTCGCCAAAAATGGACTTTGCAAGTTGGTGGTGACTCTATGATGGTGAGGGCTGTGTTTACATGGAGTACACTAGGTCCTCTCGTCCAACTGAGCGGATTATTGAGTGGACATAGTTATGTTCGGCTACTCGGAGACCATTTGCAGCCATTCAACAATGGCATTTTTATGGAGGGCAATGCGCCATGTCACCGGACCATAACCACGAAGCCACAATCATTTGCTATTGGCTTGAAGAGCATTCTGGAAAATTCGAGCGAACGACTTGGCCACCCAGATCTGCCGACATAAATACCACAGAATATTTACGGGATATAACCGCAAGCTCAGTTCGTGCACAAAATCCTGCACCGGCAACGTTTTCGCACTTATGGACGGCTACAAATGCAGCATAGCTCAATATTTCTGCAGGGGACTTCCAACGACTTGTTGTCCACGTCACATCGAGCTGATGCACTACGCCAGGCAAAAGGAGGACCTACACGATATTTGCAAGTATTCCATGATTTTTGTCACTTCAGTGTATAAAGCAGAGGTTCCCAAACTGGGGGGGCGCGCCCCCCTGGGGGGGGGGGGGGGCGGGGGGGGGGGCGTGATGATGTTGCAAGGGGGGCGCGGATGGAGTTAGTGGTATAAACCTAATATTTCTTTTTAATATCGATATTTTAATAAAAATGAATGTGCAGGTATTAATGATAGATTATGGTGCTAAATGCAATCGTTTGACGTCCCACTTCCCGCAATCCTATCTCAATAACCTATCCTAGAACATACAGCTTTTGAAGATCACGTTTAGAATGTCACACACAGAACTCTCAAAATTACGAAGGCGATATGCGTTAATTCTAATATATCAGATTTGTAAACAACTTACTTCTGACAACTGGAAAACAGAAAAGTCAGGTATTATCTATTCCGTACATTTGTACACATGAACTGAACGTAATCATGTTATAATTTTTAGCCGTAGTCGGCTATATTCATCAGAGTAATAATCAGTTATACTGCGTAACTGCAAAAATGCCGTTTTATTACCCTGTCAACCCGCGGACCCCCATGTGGTCCGATTACGGTGACTTTAATAGACTGTATACGCTTCAAATGAACTGGCGGGTTCGTAATTTGGACGCCAGGGTTATGCCCTTTGTCAACAAAAAAATGTGCACGACGTGAATGCGAAACTAGCACAAGTGTCCGTTCTGAGCAGAGTACTTCATACAGAAGTACGCTGGCTCTCAAAAGGAAATATACTAGGAAGGTTATTTGAACTTCGAGACGAAGTGATGCAGTTATTGGAAAATAACAAACAAACTGAATTGTATGTGGAATTTAGAAAGCCCGGTGTTAATGTTGCATTGGCTTATCTGTCATATATTTTAGAATCTTTAAACACATTGAATTTGAAATTACAAGGTGGAGAGAACTGATAAGTTGCAACTATGGAAAGGTAAAATTTTAGCCTGCAATTATTCCTGCTTTCCCAGATTGTTTGGAATCGTGGAAGAAGCCCGATTTCAAAACGATTTTAAGGATACTGATACTAAGAGTAAAATATCAAACCATTTGTAGCATCTCACTGATGAATTCGAACGATACTTCCCTAACAGTTGTGATGATAACATTTATTATAGGTTAGCGACGGATCCATTTCACGTTGACGTGGATGTGTTGCCAGACACACTACACGAGGAAGTCTTAGAAATTGAAAATGATTCTGCAGCGAAGTATGACTTCGAGAAGATGGATAAGCCTTTATTTTGGGTGAAATATCTCACGGTGTATCCCAGCACAGCAGAACAAGCACTGAAACTATATTTACCATTTTCAAGCACTTATTTGTGGGAAAGAGCATTTTCAGCGGTAGTGGCGATAAAAAATAAGCTTAGAAGCAAACTCAGTATTGCCAATGATTTACGTTGCGCAGTTTCTACTATTCAGCCAAGAATTCAAAATCTTGTAAAAAATATGCAAGCTCATCCTTCACATTGATTTATTTGTTTGTTTCTTGCCATATGCGTGTGGAAATAATATTTTTATAACAAATACGTCACATTATAAGAGAACTTGTTATTTTCCTCCCAACTATCCTTACATGTAGGTAATACTGTAAATTTATAAAAAACTATTTAGAAGAAACAATATAAAATAAACATAGTGAATCTGATTTAAATATAAATACTGCGTGTGATCCTTATGGATTCTGATGTTACGTGTGGTATGTTATATTAACCAATAATAGTATTTCTTCTGGATGAAGACACAGCGAAAGTTTATCCTAGATATGGCAAGCGAAGAGTAGTCCTAAAATCGTATACGGGTGAAGAAATGGTGTGCAGCAAGGGAATGTAATCAAGGTAAGAAAGTTGTTTTATTCATATTTTTTAAAGTTCTGTGTAGTCTGCACGATTATTGCGTAAAACTAATTTTTTATTTCTTGTCTGGTTCTGGGAACTGGGCCTTTGTCACCGTTCGGTAACTGTCGTCGTTGACATAAATGCCAACCTATGCGCAACGACAATGGGGAGCGCTATAGGCGTACAAATCAGTGATGTTGGTTAACACCGTGGCTGAGTGACTATTTTTGATAATGAGTGAAACTAATAAGCTACACTCAACTTAAAATAATAGCCCCCATCCACTAATCTGCAAAGGTCGCAAATATTTTTCCTTGTTTACCAAGGACTTTCTTTACTTTCGGAGTGGCTTATTATCACAAGACTAGACTGATGACGTAATAACTGCGACTCGATACATTAACAGCCCACCATGTTACATGACGTCACCATCACAAATTTTTCAATAGTTTCTTGATAATTAATAAAAATGTCTATACTTTTTTAGGGGGGGGCACGGAAGTTTTCTTTTCGGCAGAAGGGGGGCGTGACAAACAAAAGTTTGGAAACCTCTGGCATAAAGTCTTCTACTGGAACGAATTGCCTTACTCGCGAATAGAGAAAGCATCGCAGTTTTGACGTAGGCTGTTCGAATCTGTGTGTTCTTGACACGGCGTTCCGACGGTGAAACTGGAACTTCTGTGAACCGGAGAAAGTCTACCGAATACCTGGGGCACCGCTGGCAGAGATCCCGGCTGGCGACCTAAGACACGCGCCAGCACTGCTCCGGCATCACCGACACCACACTGATTTGGTTCAAATTGCTCTGAGCACTATGGGACTTAACATCTAATGTCATGAGTCCCCTATAACTTAGAACTACTTAAACCTAACTAACCTAAGGACATCACACACATCCATGCCCGAGGCAGGATTCGAACCTGCGACCGTAGCGGTCACTCGGTTCCAGACTGAAGCGCCTAGGACCGCTCGGCCACCCCGGCCCTGGTCGCTCCATTAAACCAGATAAAAAAGAAATCACGCTGTTTTCACTTTTTAATACTTTTACTTCGAGCTATGTCTTCGGAATTATTTGAATCATAATCAGGCGTCTCAGGCAATTAACACAGCTGTGACTGCCTAATGTCGTAAAAACGCTTAGTGCTAAGGGAGAAACGAAACGTACATTGTCATCATGTCACATTAAAAAACATACATCTCTCGTCTCCTAATAATCGTGCCACTCCTTTTCCACGACAAAAGCGGGCAATGCTAGCACCTGAGGTACTGGAATACTAACGTAAGACTTCGCAGAATCACCTCGAGTTCCTACCGCTCGTTCAGCCAGTAGAAATGGCAGACTGAGAAGTGCTGTTCTATACGGCTGTTGCTGGAGCACCGGCGCGCTAGGTCTGAACACATCCTCAGAGTTTCTAAGCAGAATTCCAGCAAAAAACTGCACTTCTATTTGTACTGTAGCAAGTACCGCTTCAGTCTCCCTCCAGTGAAACGGTCACTGTGATTCTCAACAATGAGATACGCCTTCACATTCTGAAACAAATGGTTCAAATGGCTCTGAGCACTATGCGACTTAACTTCTGAGGTCATCAGTCGCCTAGAGCTTAGAACTAATTAAACCTAACTAACCTAAGGACATCACACACATCCATGCCCGAGGCAGGATTCGAACCTGCGACCGTAGCGGTCGCTCGGTTCCAGACTGTAGCGCCTAGAACCGCACGGCCACACTGGCCGGCTTTCTGAAACAAATGAGGAGCATACAGCCTTAGCGGCAGAAGAAATGGGGGCAGAAACCTAGCGTTTTCTGATAAAATATATGAAATTCGTATGTAACAGCTGAAACACCAATAGCAAAATAAATGATTAAGTGTTCTAACAGAATGGAAACAAGAGGAGCAACAGTACAACATCAGAAGCCGAAAGTAACTCGAAAAATAATGCGATATAATATAGTGATATTCGGTTAGAAATGGACGAAAAATAGAAATACGGAAATCGTTTTGTTGTTTGCAGACGACCAGCTGTAGAATGCATGTACCAACATAGATAACTGATAGCGCCACTTGAGGTATTTTAATAACTGTATAACTATCTTATTTGTAAACTGGTATCCTATGCGTTATTTCCAGCATAACATAAGCATACAACATTCAATAACGTCTGCGGTACGTGTCTTCAACTGTATACGTAAATCAAGGTATAATTTATGGCATAATTATCGCTTCTTTGAAAATCTAATAACTTTAAGCCGATATTAATATAAGCGCCACAATATGAAAACATGTAATAGTAATTATCAGAAAGAACAACAAATAATACCCACTCAAGATGCACAGAACGTTTGGGTAAAACGAAACTAATCACACGCCTTCTTCAATAACGTGGACTTTCTGTTCAATTTTTTAGCAGTAGAAACGCAGATCTTTCGAGAGGCATAAGAAAAAGCGGCGGGCAGCTTTCGAAATTCGGGATTTGGCCGTGCATACGGATGAAGAGAAGAGTCGCCAGCGGGGCAGGAACCGTGGCGGCAAAGAGGGAGGGAGGAAAGGGGGGAGGGGTAGAGAGAGAGAGAAAGAGAGAGAGAGAGAGAGAGAGAGAGAGAGAGAGAGAGAGAGAGAGACTCCTACTCCCGTCTCCACAATGATGATGATGATGATGATGTTTGATTTGTGGGGCGCTCAACTGCGGGGTTATCAGCGCCCGTACAAATTCCCAACCGTTGCTCAGTCCAATCTCGCCACATTCATGATGATGATGAAATGATGAGGGCAACACAAACGCCCAGTAATCTCGAGGCAGGTGAAAATCCCTCGACAATGATGTCATTCACCCTTTTACGCATACAGTATTTCGACGCCCACTTTAATTGTTTAATCTCGTGATAAGCACTAGCCACGACAAGGACAATCTCCGAAGCGTTTATGAATGGAATCTTTAATCCGCTATCATGAACGGAAACTGCAAGACGTCATTCTCCACCGGAAATCTGTTACGGCTGACGAAATTATGTTTGTGATGTGCTTTGTTACAGCGTTCAATTCACCTCTCTTTGCAAATAACGCGGTTGCTGTAAAGATTTGATAATTCGAAACTTTTGAATCAGCGCCATCATGTAATGATGGAACGTAAAAATTATCAGCAATTTACTTCCACACGAACTGATGCACAGACGAAGCTGCGAGGTAAGAATTTCTCGAGAGGACGCGAAAAAAGAAGAATGACACGTATTCACATTTTGCACTGCAATATGTATACATGAAACTACTGCGCTTATAACGTACATGCAAAACGCAAAAATATAACAGGTGTCAACGCCGAAGACAAGGGGCCCCTTTCAGTTTTTACAAGAGTACTTGAATTTTCCAAGATGGCGCTGAGCACTATGCGACTTAACTTCTGAGGTCATCAGTCGCCTAGAACTTAGAACTAATTAAACCTAACTAACCTAAGGACATCACACACATCCATGCCCGAGGCAGGATTTGAACCTACGACCGTAGCGGTCGCTCGGCTCCAGACTGTAGCGCCCAGAACCGCACGGCCACTCCGGCTGGCGATTTTCCCAAGATATTCGCCTTTATAATTTATACACTTCTGCAAGTTTTCTACGTAATTCTGGAAATATTTTTTTTTTACACTCTGACGTTAATGCCTCAAAAACATGGTTTTGGAGTCATCGAAGAGCTTCTGATGACGAAGATCACTGTCCATCATTCTATCTTTTTGAACTGAGGCAACAAAAGAATTGGTCGATAAGTCAGGTGAACACTATCGATCTGAAGTCAATTTGGTTTCTCTCTGTCAAGTAATATTTTTTTTCGACGTGCTTTGCGACAGTTTGCTCTGCCACTATGTAGAATGGTGCGACGTTTTCGGCTGCTTTTCTTGACAGTATAGTGTTCCAAACGAATTGCTGCATGGTACTCTGAATTGACAGATCTTCTATTCTCCAAAGCAATGGTCCCTACGTCGCCAAAGTAAACAAAGACACGCCGAGCGAGGTGGCGCATCGGTTAGGACACTGGACTCGCATTCGGCGGGGACAACAATTCAAACTCGCGTCCGGCCATCCAGATTTAGGTTTCCCGTGATTTCCCTAAATCTCTTCAGGTTCCTTTGAAAGGCCACGGCCGACTTCACCAATCCAATGGGACCGATGACCTCGTTGTTTGGCCCTCCCCCCCCTCCCCCCCCCCCCCCAAATCGACCACCCGACCAACCAACCAACCAAAGAAACATGTGATCATTTTCTTCGAATAGATTAGCAAGAGAGAGAAACGACGATATTGATACTTTCGGTTCCCGTTGAAACATCAAAACAGTTGACTGATGGTTAGTGTCCGGCTCGTACGAATGTATCCTAGTTTCCTCTCTTGTTACGATGCTGTATAGGGACTGTGCACTTTTTCAGTCGATTCTATTGAGCATTTCCTTATAGCGAGCTTTTGTAGTTAAAATGTCGTAATTTGGAAAGTATTTCATAGTTGCAGTATATGGCGATCACAAAAGATTTGCGTTTCGATTTTATTACGATAGAACATTTTGTCGTCACACAAAAAAAGATTCTGCGAGACTTTTACATGGCTTTTGTGATGCCATGACATTTGCAGAGAACTTTTAAAAGTCTGACGTCCTAAGGTGTCCGTCCACTTTTACCATACCCCTGTGGACTGTTTATCCTGTATATCACCATTATTTTACTCTTTAGGGCACCACTTTGTGAGAAAATGGCCGTTCTCTCTTTTTTTGTGAGCATAAGGTTCTGTGACGAAGTGTTCTACAAGAAATATAGGTTCCGCGTGTTCGAGGTTATTGAATTCCAGTACTAGAGTGCACGTACATATGCACAACACTTATAGTTGGTCAAAGCTGTCCTCACTCAAAATTTGTGTGAACACCAGAGTACTTCAGTAGGCACGCCCATACTGCAGGTGGTGTGCCCTTGTCTTCATCTACGTTTAAACTGACTTCCTCGTATGTTGCAAGCCATATATTGATGACCGCCTGCTTATTAGCGTGTCGGTCCAACTTTGGAACGAAATAGAGCAGTAATTTAGGTGGTGTGGATTCAACAACTCCTCGATGGGTTTCCGGAGATATATGACACCAGATGTCTACCTACCCACAGTCCCGCAATTGCCGTCATTCAGCGGCCGTGGTTTGTCGGCCCCACAGCTGGCTCCCGATGGTGTCCCTGATGTGTTTCATCGGATTAAGATCAAGCGAACCTGATGCTCATGACAGCACAAGAGTTCACTGTCGCACTCCTCAAACCACTGCAGTCTATTCTCGTCCCGTAATGCGGAGAGTTGTTCTGTTGGAAGATGACATCGCAGTCGCGAGAGACATCGAGCATGACAGGATGCAGCTGGTCCTAAATAATGTTCATGTAGTGTACAGCTCTCATGAAAGCACAGATTCCATGGAAGCAAAGGTGAATGTCTCCCGTAGCATAATAATGTCCTCACCGGCCCTGTCCGTGGCTCAAATGGTTCAAATGGCTCTGAGCACCATGGGACTTAACGTCTGTGGTCATCAGTCCACTAGAACTTAGAAATACTTAAACCTAACTAACCTAAGGACATAACACACATCCATGCCCGAGGCAGGATTCGAACCTGCGACCGTAGCGGTCGCGCGGTTCCGGACTGTAGCGCCTAGAACCGCGAGACCACTTCGGCCGGCCCTGTCCGTGGTACGGTGCATGTTCCGTGCGTCCGCTGGCCTCTATATCGGTCTATCCGCTCATGACCACTGACCTGGTGTTAACAAGAAGCGTGATTGATCCGACCAGGCGGCGCCCCAGTCCTCATGATCCCGAGGGCACTGGTATCTTAATGGACGATGTTGTTGGGCGAACATAGCAACACGTACTTTTCCTCCGCTGCGTATCCCCGTGTTCAACAACGTGTGCTGGACCATGTGCTTCGCAACACTTGTGCCTGAACCAGCACAGTAGTGTGTCGTCAGATCTTCCACAGATCGCCGCCTATTACAGAGCCTTTACAGACCGAGCAAGCCTCTGACCTCCATGATCTGTCATGGGGCGTCTGAGACATTTTTCCCATCCGCCACGCCGTGACAATCTGCCCTTTGTCAAGAGTCCCTTATATCAGTGGCTTCACCCATTTGAGACCCGTATCGTCGCTAGAAGGATTCCGCCACTCGTCTATGCACCGCTTATATTCTTCCATTGTGCGTCACCCGCCCGAAACGTCACCAGGCGGAACTGAACCTCGTGGTGGGCATTGGTCATAATGTTTAGCTCAGCAGTATAGGATTCTTGCAGTTTAAACTGAACTCTTAATTACGTGTGTAAGTAGGCTGTTTAGGTTTTTATGTTGGTAACGCCACGTAGCGCTCTGTATGAAAATCACTGACTGTGCTGTGTGCACTCTGTGGCTGATTTGCAGTGTTGGAATATTTGCTTTTGTAGTGTTGGGCAGTTGGATGTGAACAGCGCGTAGCGTTGTGCAGTTGGAGCTGAGTCGCCAGCAGTGGTGGATGTGGGGAGAGAGATGGCAGAATTTTGAGAGCAGACGATCTGGACGTTTTTCCGTCAGAAAGAGTAAATCTGTAAGACTGGATGTCCACTATTAAGGTAAATACATTGTTTGTTCTCCATCAGAATCTGTAATTTGCTAACCATGCCTTGCTAGTTAGTGCCTTCAGTAGTTAGAATCTTTTATTTAGCTGTCAGTATTGGCGCTCGCTGTATTGCAGTAGTTCGAGTAACGAAGACTTTTGTGACGTGCGTCATTCATGAAAGGTGTAGGTTATTGTTCGTCAGGGCCATTCTTTTGTAGAGATTATTGAAAGATTGCGTTGCGCTAAAAATATTGTATGTCAGATTAGTGTTGATCAGGATAAGTAAAGAGCGAAATATCTGAGTACGTTCAGTTCTGCTCAGCGGTTTGAAAATCAGATAACGTAAGGGGTATCCAAGCACAGTAATTCATAAATTTTTCTAAGGGGATGTTTCACGTGGAACTTGGGGACGGTCTCAGTAATTCAAACCGCTGCCCGAGAAGAAGGAAGCAATGAGTGACAAAATACGATTAGGTTCAAATGGCTCTGAGCACTATGGGACTTAACATCTGTGGTCATCAGTCCCCTAGAACTTAGAACTACTTAAACCTAACTAACCTAAGGACATCACACACATCCATGCCCGAGGCAGGATTCGAACCTGCGACTGTAGCAGTCGCGCGGTTCCGGACTGAGCGCCTAGAACCGCTAGACCACCGCGGCCGGCCTACGATTAGGTGACAAACGTCATGGGATCTGGGTGAGCAAATCATTCGCTCGAATTGTTCAGAATATTCTTCAAACCTGTCGCAAACAACATTGGCCCGGTGACATGGCTCGTTGCCATCCATAAAAATTCCATCGTTGTTTGGATACACGACGTACATGAGTGGCTGCAAATGGTGTACAAGCAGCCGAATATAACAACTTCCAGTCAATGATCAGTTCAGTTGGACAAGAGTGCCCTGCCCATTCCATGTAAACACAGCCCAAACTATTGTGCAGCCACCAACAGATTGCACAGAGCCTTGTTGACAACCTGGGTCAATGACTTCGTGCGGTCTGCGCCACACTCGAACACTATCATCAGCGCTTACCAACTGAAATCGGGACCCATATGAACAGGCCTCTGTTTTTCAGTCGTCTAGAATCCAACCAGTATGATCGCGAACCCAGAAGAGGCGCTGCAGCCGACGTCGTGCTGCTAGCAAAGGAACTCGCGTCGGTCGTCTGCTGCCACAGCCGTTAAAGCCAAATTTCGCCGCACTGCCCTAACGGATACGTTCGTCGTACGTCCCACACTGATTTCTATGATTGTTTCACGCAGTGTTGCTCGTCAGTTAGCAGTAACAACTCTGCGCAATCGCAGCTGTTCTCCGTCGTTAAGGCCGTCGGCCACTGCGTTGTCTGTGGTGAGAGGTAATGTCTGATATCTAGTACTCTCGTGTGGCCATAACGAAGCCGGAAACGTCTGCACATAAAGCAGCTAGGTGCAAATGATATCTCCAAAAATGCACTGTCATTTCATACCTCGTGTACGCGATATTACAGCCATCTGTATATGTGCATATCGCTATCGCACGACTTCCGTCAGCTGAGTGTAAATCCTATGATCTCGCAGAGACGTAGTCAGCCAGCCACACATGTATCTTTGCAAATGCTCCATCCCGTGTGATCCCGCATTTGCCTGTGTAATGTTTGCAGACCTGGCCGCTACTGAGTCACCTCGTCCCCTTTTAAACGCTTCGCAGGTCTCCGCAGATTCTGCGCCGTACACGCGGCAGCGACTAGCGTGCGGAACCGTGCCAGCCGGCCGACCGTCAACCTCGCCAAACAATCTGCGAGAGTGCTGTTGCGTAACACGCAATTCACCTGTCACACGGCCGCTGCGCGCTTCTCGGACGCTCCAATCGCTTTTGTTTATTCCCTGAAGGCTTCTCACAATACACCACGGCGCCCGCGTCCTCTAAACGATACGAAGTGTGCCGAACTACGCCGACATACTAACGAACGCGACGAGGTACGAGCGCACTGACAAGACACAAAAGTCGGAGCTGTTACAAGAAATCTTGCTTATTTTTTCATATATACAGGTTTCCGATTAATCTGTAATCGTACTCCATTTCTTCCTACCCTATAAACAATCTTTCATCTCTGCGTAGCTGCAGCAGTCGACGACTCAGATCAGAGGTCGGCACCGTATTGTCAAAACCTGACTGTTTTGTGGACCTCGCGTACACTCATGTAAAAAAACAGTACACCTTGAACGACCAGAGATACGACGTCCAAGTAAATACAAACACCTACAGCCGTCCTTATGATTTGATTTTATTTTGTCGCTACCAGTTTCAACGCTTCCGTGCGTCATCTTTAGGCTGTTTTTGATGCGATACAGGTTGATATGATTCCCATGCATACCACATCTCCTGCCAGCATTACTGGATACGCAGATAATGTGTCAGCACTCCAACCATCAACTGCCCAACCAGAAAATTTGTTGCACGAGCTGTCTAGTAAACATAGAAAGTAGTACCAAGAGAAGACCCGACACTCTGCTTAACGGTATAACGTCGGGTGTAGTGGTAAAGTGCATGTCTGGAAACCGAAAGGTCACGTGATCTGATCGGTAGGACGCTAAATATTTCAGTCTGCTCTTGACCCAGCCTTCACCTCTCAATACCTCAACACGCCACGTTAAATTGGACGTCCCCGGTAAGATTAATTGAGGTAGGTCAGGCACACGCAAGTCGCCGATATGGCCTTCAATTGAAAGAATTGCACAAGGCCGTCGGGCGACACGGAATTACTGTAACGGGTTAAAGGATACAATAGTGATTGCCGCCTGGGCAACAAGAATAAATCGACAGAACCAGATCATGCGTTAGGGCTACGTGATTATCAAATTCGTTTCTCCGATACTATAGTTTTACCAAGTTCCAAAAAATACTAGCTAAGATGTACAGAGAGGACGAAAGAAACTAACAGAAAATAATAACATGAATATTTGCGGCGAAAGAAATGGAAAGGAAAGGCGATGGGAAGCACATGGGAAGGAAACAATGACTTCCAGTCGCACGGGGCACTACATAATGCAACGGCGAGAGTTGAAAATTTGTGCCGGTCGGGACTCGAATCTGGATGCCCCACTCCTCCAGCACTGTCTCCTTAAGCGCCTCGGCCATCCGGACACACTTTACGTCAGACCAAACCTCGCAACTTCCCGATCGCCCCAACGCACCGCAGCGACCTCCTACTCGCAGATTTCTGATTTCCGTCGCAGGTCGGACGTTGGTTATGTATCCGCACTGAAACTTTTTCATCAAACAGCCGTCACGTCCCACAGAGCAGACAGCACTCATATCTGGAAGAAAAGAATATAATTACAATCAGACGTGTTGCGGGCCTCGGTGCTACATAAAGTACACAGCGCCAAACCTACCGCAGTAGAAACACTGCGTTGGCGCGAATTCGCGATATCAGACACCGGTCTGTTGACGTCACGACCCGCGTGTTGCTTGGTTACGTTTTAACGCCTCGTTTTGCTGAGCCTGTTTAACTCTGAAAATGCGTGTTTATAGTTGTTGACTATGTCTCCAGCATTATGGGACGAAACGTTAAGCACATAAACATGTCTCCGACCACGGTGTAATTCCCGTGTAACACAGATCACCAAGTATTATATACGAAGTGTGACCAAAATGTAGCAGTAATTCTGGTTTTTCTTAAAGAATCTGTATTTATTCATTAACATCAACTTTGTCTCTTTCAAAGTAATCCCCCTCAGATACAATACACTTGCGCTGGCGCTTTTCCCAATCTTGGAAGCACTTCTGGAACTCACTTTTTGTCATCGTGTTCAGCTCCTTCAGCGATTCTGTTTTTATTGCATCAGTGGTAGCAAAACGACGTCCTTTCGTGGTTCCCTTCAGCCTCGGTAATAGAAAGAAGTGAGAGTGACATTTTGTGGAGAATACGGTTGGTGATGCAACGTAACGGTTTTGTTTTTTGCCAAAAATTCACGAACAAGCACTGAGGTGTGAGCGGGCACATTATCGTGATGCAATTTGCACGAGTGGTTTTGCCATAGTTCTGGTCCTTTTCTTGGGGTTGCGTCACGCAAAGGGCGCATAACTTCCACGTAGTATTCCTTATTGACCGTATGGCGATAAAGCAACAAGTTATGATGCACTATTCCACTGTAATCAAAGAAAACTGTGAGAAGAACCTTCAGGTGTTATGGAATTTATCGAATTTTTTTCGGTCTTGGCTCGGTTTCGACTACATACCCGTGTTTCGTCATCTGTTGTAATCTTCTTCAGAAGTACATTACATGTATTCGCAATTGCGAATAATGACAACCATCAGCTGTACGATGGAATGACGACAATGAGACTTTGGCACTCGAACCCGAATTTCTCGCTTATCGCGAGCGCTCGCCTTACCATTTGGCTATCGGTGCACGACTCAGGGCCAAACCCAAACCTCCGTATGTGGTCAACCGTGCGTCTACGACGTGTACTCTTACATCCCTTATGTATATTCCCGTTCAGGTCAGACGCTGTACTTGAAAGTCGCTTGCCCGGTATCGGCAGAGAAATGTGATATTGCGGTGCCTGTGTTATTGTGATTACGATGCAAAGTTCCCTTTGACATGCATGCATTTGCATCGTAATCAGAATAACACAGGCACTGCAATAGCGTATTCTTTAGAAGTTGTGGGCCAGTGTCGAGATTTCCGAGTGATGTCCACGCGACGTCGGTTTTGGTCGAAATTCAACAATTTCGGAACAAACTTTGCTGCTCCACGTTTCATATCCAAAAACAATTGCTTGGTATGAGCCGAAGGATAAGCCGACATCATCAGCAACCTCCTGATGGCGATTTGGCTATTTTGTACAACTATTTTCTTTACTTCTTCCACATCGTCGTCAGAACTTGATGTGTTACAGCGTCTACAACGTCACCTCGACCATCTCTGAAACGTAAACTCTTGTCTTACTCATGGTCAACATTTCGAAATGCTTTGGAATGCTTTATTCCACTTTTCAAGCAAAATTTAACGCAAATTCTTTGAGCCATCTTTTCTGAAAGTGAAAATTCTCCGAGCACTCGAAGGCACGTATGACCTTTTTCACTGTCAACATTAAAAAATGAAAACAGTTGTAAACGCAAACGTACATCAAAATATGCGTATCAACAAGGAAAAAGAATTGAATTTGCCAGCAGAGGTGTTTAAACTCCTGGAGCCACTCTGTAGTAATTGTGGATGTTTGGGTGTCGCGTTATTCCGCCGCAATTGTCCAAGTCCGCCGGGATGCACAATGGACATGAATGAATGTGAGTAATCAGACAGGATGCTTACGTAAGTGTCACCCATCAGAGTCGTATCTGGACGTATCAGGGGTCTCACATCCCTCCAACTGCGCACGCCCCACACCATTACAGATCCTCCAACAGGTTGAACGGTATCCTGCTGACATGTAGGGTCGGATTCATGAGGTTGTCTCCATACCCGCACACGTCCATCCGCTCGATACCACTGTCGGTGCTGACAGACCTATGCGGGGCGTAAAGCTTTGCGTCGTGCAGTCATCAAGGGTATACGAGTGAGCCTTCGGCTCCGAAAGCCCATATCGATGATGTTCCGTTGAATGGTTCGAATGCTGACACTTGTTGATGGCCGAGCATTGAAATCTGCAGCAATTTGCGGGAGGGTTGCAGTTCTGTCACATTGAACGATTCTGTTCAGTCGTCGTTGGTTCCGTTCTTGCAGGATCTTTTTCTGGCCACAGCGATGTGGGATGATCTTTTACCGGATCCCTGATATTCACGGTACACTCATGAAATGGTCGTACTGGAAAATCCCCACTTCATCGCTACCTCCGAGATGCTGTGTGCCATCGGTCGTGCGGCGACTATAACAGCACGTTCATACTCACTTAAATCTTGATAACTTGCCACTGTTGCAGCAATAACCGATGTAACAACTGCGCCACACACTTGTTGTCTTATATAGGCGTTGACGACCGGCAGCGGTCGTATTCTGCTTGTTTACGTATCTCTGTATTTGAATACGCATGCCCATAACAGTTTCTTTGGCGCTTCAGTGTATAAAGGAGCAAGCAGGCAGAACATTCCGCGCTGCAGCAGCGAGACGCGGGGCATCAAGACTGTTGGCCTACATCGGCTAGCGCTCTCAGATTCAATGGCGGCCGCTGGTCAGCGCCTCCAAAATAGACAGCGCTGCCATCACCAGGCAGAGAGGTGTCCGGTTACTCACCGCAACCAAGTGGTCAAGGACACGCTGGCGCACTCAACTCGCCTGTACGAAAACAATAAGTGTCTTACACCGCGCCTCTGTAAAACACTAAAACTACTGTACCACGGATGTTCCGGCGGTCTCTGCAACGGTCCTCTTCAGGCCCACTAAGAGCTAGATTCTGCGGGATGGTCTTCCCTCCTTTCCACCTTGTTCCACGGACGTTTCGGCCGTCTCTCTCATGCTCCTTTGCAGAGCGACTAACCGCTACATTCTGCGGGATGGTCTTTCCTACTCACCACCTTATTTCATAATTTTTAAGAACATTTCTCGTAGAGGAATAGTGGTCCGACTAAAAGTATTTTAAAAAATGGATTACAAACAGTCTCGACCGTGTTGTTGTTGTGGTCTTCAGTCCTGAGACTGGTTTGATGCAGCTCTCCATGCTACCCTACCCTGTGCAAGTTTCTTCATCTCCCAGTACCTACTGCAACCTACATCCTTCTGAATTTGCTTAGTGTATTCATCTCTTGGTCTCCCTCTACGATTTTTACCCTCCACGCTGCCCTCCAATGCTAAATTTGTGATCCCTTGATACCTCAGAACATGTACTACCAACCGGTCCCTTCCTCTCGTCAAGTTGTGCCACTAACTCCTCTTCTCCCCAATTCTCTTCAATACCTCCTCAGCCGGCCGCGGTGGTCTAGTTGTTCTGGCGCTCAGTCCGGAACCGCGGGACTGCTACGGTCGCAGGTTCGAATCCTGCCTCGGGCATGGATGTGTGTGATGTCCTTAGGTTAGTTAGGTTTAAGTAGTTCTAAGTTCTAGGGGACTGATGACCACAGATGTTAAGTCCCATAGTGCTCAGAGCCATTTGAACCATTTTTTGAATACCTCATCATTAGTTACGTGATCTACCCATCTAATCTTCAGCATTCTTCTGTAGCACCACATTTCGAAAGCTTCTATTCTCTTCTTGTCCAAACTATTTATCGTCCATGTTTCACTTCCATACATGGATACACTCCATACAAATACTTTCAGAAACGATGACCTGACACTTAAATCTATACTCGATGTTAACAAATTTCTCTTCTTCAGAAACGCTTTCCTTGCCATTGCCAGTCTACATTTTATATCTTCTCTACTTCGACCATCATCATCAGTTATTTTGCTCCCCAAATAGCAAAACTCCTTTACTACTTTAAGTGCCTCATTTCCTAATCTAATTCCCTCAGCATCACCCGACATAATTCGACTACATTCCATTATCCTCGTTTTGTTTTTGTTGATGTTCATCTTATATCCTCCCTTCCGAGTCCTTTGCTGTCTCTGACAGAATTACGATGGCATCGGCAAACCTCAACGTTTTTATTTCTTCTCCATGGATTTTAATACCTACTCCGAATTTTTCTTTTGTTTCCTTTACTGCTTGCTCAATATACAGATTGACTAACATCGGGGAGAGGCTACAACCCTGTCTTACTCCCTTCCCAACCACTGCTTCCCCTTCATGTCCCTCGACTCTAATACCTGCCATCTGGTTTCTGTACAAATTGTAAATAGCATTTCGCTCCCTGTATTTTACCACCGCCACCTTTAGAATTTGAAAGAGGGTATTCCAGTCAACATTGTCAAAAGCTTTCTCTAAGTCTACAAATGCTAGAAACGTAGGTTTGCCTTTCCTTAATCTTTCTTCTAAGATAAGTCGTAAGGTCAGTATTGCCTCACGTGTTCCAGTATTTCTACGGAATCCAAACTGATCTTCCCCGAGGTCGGCTTCTACTAGTTCTTCCATTCGTCTGTAAAGAATTCGTGTAGTATTTTGCAGCTGTGGCTTATTAAACTGATTGTTCGGTAATTTTCACATCTGTCAACACCTGCTTTCTTTGGGATTGGAATTATTATATTCTTCTTGAAGTCTGAGGGTATTTCGCCTGTCTCATACATCTTGCTCACCAGATGGTAGAGTTTTGTCAGGACTGGCTCTCCCAAGGCCGTCAGTAGTTCCAATGGAACGTTGTCTACTCCGGGGGCCTTGTTTCAGGTCTTTCAGTGCTCTGTCAAACTCTTCACGCAGTATCGTATCTCCCATTTCATCTTCATCTACATCCTCTTCCATTTCCATAATAATGTTCTCAAGTGCATCGCCCTTGTATAGACCCTCTATATACTCCTTCCACCTTTCTGCTTTCCCTTCTTTGCTTAGAACTGGGTTTCCATCTGAGCTCTTTATGTTCATACAAGTGGTTCTCTTATCTCCAAAGGTCTCTTTAATTTTCCTGTAGGCAGTATCTATCTTACCCCTAGTGAGATAAGCCTCTACATCCTTACATTTGTCCTCTAGCCATCCCTGCTTAGCCATTTTGCACTTCCTGTCGATCTCATTTTTGAGACGTTTGTATTCCTTTTTGCCTGCTTCATTTACTTCATTTTTTATATTTTCTACTTTCATCAATTAAATTCAATATTTCTTCTGTTACCCAAGGATTTCGACTAGCCCTCGTCTTTTTACCTACTTGATCCTCTGCTGCTTTCACTACTTCATCCCTCAAAGCTAGGCCGGCCGCAGTGGTCTAGCGGTTCTGGCGCTGCAGTCCGGAACCGCGGGACTGCTACGGTCGCAGGTTCGAATCCTGCCTCGGGCATGGGTGTGTGTGATGTCCTTAGGTTAGTTAGGTTTAAGTAGTTCTAAGTTCTAGGGGACTTATGACCTAAGATGTTGAGTCCCATAGTGCTCAGAGCCATTTGAACTACCTCAAAGCTACCCATTCTTCTTCTACTGTATTTCTTTCCCCCATTCCTGTCAATTGTTCCCTTATGCTCTCCATGAAACTCTGAACAACCTCTGGTTCTTTCAGTTTATCCAGGTCCCATCTCCTTAAATTCCCACCTTTTTACAGTTTCTTCAGTTTTAATCTACAGGTCATAACCAATAGATTGTGGTCAGAGTCCACATCTGCCCCTGTAAATGTCTTACATTTTAAAACCTGGTTCCTAAACCTCTGTCTTACCATTATATAATCTATCTGATACCTTTTAGTATCTTCAGGGTTCTTCCACATATACAACCCTCTATCATGATTCTTAAACCAAGTGTTAGCTATGATTAAGTTGTGCTCTGTGCAAAATTCTACCAGGCGGCTTCCTCTTTCATTTCTTAGCCCCAATCCATATTCACCTACTACGTTTCCTTCTCTCCCTTTTCCTACACTCGAATTCCAGTCACCCATGACTATTAAATTTTCGTCTCCCTTCACTATCTGAATAATAGCTTTTATTTCATCATACATTTCTTCAATTTCTTCGTCATCTGCAGAGCTAGTTGGCATATAAACTTGTACTACTGTAGTAGGTGTGGGCTTCGTATCTATCTTGGCCACAATAATGCGTTCACCATGCTGTTTGTAGTAGCTTACCCGCATTCCTATTTTCCTATTCATTATTAAACCTACTCCTGCATTACCCCTATTTGATTTTGTATTTATAATCCTGTATTCACCTGACCAGAAGTCTTGTTCCTCCTGCCACCGAACTTCACTAATTCCCACTATATCTAACTTTAACCTATCCATTTCCCTTTTTAAATTTTCTAACCTACCTGGCCGATTAAGGGATCTGACATTCCACGCTCCGATCCGTAGAACGCCAGTTTTCTTTCTCCTGATAACGACATCCTCTTGAGTAGTCCCCGCCCGGAGATCCGAATGGGGGACTATTTTACCTCCGGAATATTTTACCCAAGAGGACGCCATCATCATTTAATCATACAGTAAAGCTGCATGCCCTCGGGAAAAATTACGGCCGTAGTTTCCCCTTGCTTTCAGCCGTTCGCAGTACCAGCACAGCAAGGCCGCTTTGGTTATTGTTACAAGGCCAGATCAGTCAATCATCCAGACTGTTGCCCTTGCAACTACTGAAAAGGCTGCTGCCCCTCTTCAGGAACCACACGTTTGTCTGGCCTCTCAACAGATACCCCTCCGTTGTGGTTGTACCAACGGTACGGCTATCTGTATCGCTGAGGCACGCAAGCCTCCCCACCAACGGCAAAGTCCATGGTTCATGGACCTTATTTCGATGTTAACCAGTTTCAGTCAGTATTTGACCATCCTCAGACGCTTATACCGTGTTTGTAGGCGTTGGCGGTTAACGAAGCGGGTGTTGTGACTCCACGAGAGGAGAAAAGTTGACATTCGTGGAGTCATTACACCCGCTCCATTCACAGCCACCAGCACTATGGTCTGATGATGGTCAAATACTGACCGAAACTAGTTACCATAGAAATCAATGCTTTGCAGTCGATACTGTTTTTAATCCAATTCTAACGTCTTATTTCGATTGTGAGGTCACTACCGACGTCACAGTCTGTCGCCCCACTGAGCAGGTCGAAGTTCTGCTCTGGCATGTGATTGGTAGACAAGAGTAAATCGCCAACTTGTATCTTGGGGTAGTGTCTTCCTGCAAGACAGACGATGCTGCCGTACGGCGCTGGTTCGACGGTATAAACAAGCGGCCGCAAGAGAACCAAAACAAATTCGTCCTTTTTAGAACTATCACTACGCCATTTTGTACGAGCACCTGTTTCCATCCCGTAGAAAGGAAAGCCGTATGGCACTGTGCATTAGGACATGCTAGACACGCTATTCAGTCAGATAATTGGTAATCAGCTAACAGCTCGTGCATCCAAATTGCTTACAAGAATAATATACAGAAGAATGAAAAAGAAAACTGGGGATATGTTAGATGACGACCAGTTTGGCTTAAACAAAGCTAAAGGGCCCAGAAAGGCAATTCTGATTTTGCGGTCGATAATGGAAGCAAGGTTAAAAAAATTAAGACACGTTAACACGATTTGTCGACGTGGAAAAAAGCGTTAAATGGTGCAAGATGTTCGAAAAAGATAAGAGGGAATAATAAGAGTGGACGGCCAGGAACAAAGAGCTCAGATTATAAAGGATGTAAGACAGGGCTGTAGTCTTTTGCCCCTACTGTTCAATCTGTCCATCGAAGAAGCAATGAAAGCTTCAGGAATTGAATTAAAATTCGAGATGAAAGGATATCAATGATAGGATTCGCTGATGACTTCGCTATCCTGAATGAAAGTGAAGAAGAATTAATGAGCTACTGAATGGAATGAACGGGTAATGAGTACAGAATACGGACTGAGAGTAAATCGAAGAAAGGCAAAAGAAATGAGAAGTAGCAGAAACGAGAACAGCGAGAAATTTGACATCACGATTGAAGGTCACGAAGTAGAAGAATTTAAGGAATTATTCGGCCTAGGGAGCAAAATAACCACTGATGGACGGAGCAAGGAGGATATCAAAAGCAAATTAGCACTGGCAAAAAGGGCATTCCTGACCAAGAGAAGTCCACTAGTATCAAACATAGGCCATAATTTGAGGAAGAAATTTCAGAGAATGTACGGTTGGAGCTAAGCATTGTATGATGGTGAAACGCAGACTGTAGGAAAACCGGAAGAGAATCGAAACATTTGATATGTGGTGCCACAGACGAATCTTGTAAAGCAGGTGGACTGAGAAGGTAAGGAGTGAGGAGATTCTGCGCGGAATCGGAGAGGAAAGGAATATGTTGAAAACACTGATAAGGAGAAGGGACAGGATGATAGGACATCTGCTAAGACATGAAGGAACATTTCCATGGTACTAGGGGGAGCTGCAGCGGGCAAAAACTGTAGAGGAAGACAGAGATGGGAATACATCCAGCAGATAATTGAGGACACAGGATGAGAGTGTTACTCTTAGATGAAGAGGTTGGCACATAAAAGGAACTCGTGGCGGGCCGCATCAAACAAGTCAGAAGACTGAGGACTCAAAAAAAACTATAATAAAATTTTAAAAAATGCATAAAGCATAAGTGTTATTTGGCACGCATTTGTTTTATAAATTAGCTAGAGTGTTCTTCTTGAATATTAAAGTGTGTAAAACTAAATACTGGAACCAAATAAACGTAAACATGTGACGCTATCTCTACAACCGGGCGTTGAACTCTGCGACGTGAGTCAGTGGATCAGTACAGCTGACGATGACTGGACAACGGATACAGAATTAACATACGACCAACTCACTGACGCTGTAGTTCGAACAACGAGAAAGATGATGACGACAACAAAGACAATGAACGTGTGTGGCTCGGGTATGACATACGTATGCTAGAAATGCATTTGAAATAGGCCATACATCGAGCAAAGCCCTACGTCTACCCCAATAGACATTTTGTGGACTACGAAATTGCGGAGTATACTGACGTATTTTACTGCACAGGCACACTGTACATTACACTTTCTTGAAAGATTTTTTAATGTGTGAACGATTCGAACCTGCGACCGTAGCGACCGCGCGGTTCCAGACTGAAGCGCCTAGAACCACTCTGTTCGAAACTTCTTTGGTTTTGGTGATGAGGAATGGCGCCAGTCCTTGCTCGCTCTCTTCGTTTCCGGTTGGTGGAAGTGAACCCAGGTTTCGTCTCCGGTAATGATTCTTGCAACGAAGCCATCACCTTCTCGTTCAAAGCGCCGAAGAAATTCTTCACAAGCATCAACACGTCATTCATTTCAGGAGTCAGCTGCCATGGCACCCATCTTGCTGACACTTTGTGAAACTGGAGCACATCATGCACAATGTGGTGTGCTGACCTACGACTAATCTGTAAACATGCTGCAATGTCATTCAGTGTCACTCGGCGGTTTTCCTTCACTATGGCTTCAACTGCTGCAATGTTCTGTGGAGTCACAACTCGTTGTGCCTGACATGGACGAGGAGCATCTTCCACTGAAGTCACACCATTTGCGAACTTCCTACTCCATTCGTAGACTTGCTGCTGTGACAAACATGCATCACCATACTGAACCTTCATTCGTCGATGAATTTCAATAAGTTTCACACCTTCACCAGGCAAAAACGCTGTTCTTCCCTGGTGCAAGTCGCAAGTGGGGCGGCCATCTTTATACTGATACTGCTCCGGTATGTGTGTATCTGCACTATGCTGCCATCTACAGGACATTCTGCAAGCTGTTTGTAGCACGCTTACCAACTTACAGGATAATTTCGATTTGTTATTACAAATTTAA
Source organism: Schistocerca piceifrons (assembly GCF_021461385.2). Lineage (NCBI taxonomy): Eukaryota > Metazoa > Arthropoda > Insecta > Orthoptera > Acrididae > Schistocerca > Schistocerca piceifrons. Next base: position 457,220,954 of record NC_060145.1, read on the forward strand.
GGTTTTCATTTGACTCACCCTCGTACAATCCAAATCTGAAGGGTGATTTGAATCCCGGATCGAACCAATGCAAGTCCACTGTCTAGGATACCTACGATCACTCTGCTGCGTTCTTTCCCATCAGACCTATCTTACCGAGAAAGATACTTCAAAAAGCACGCGGCCAATTTCCTTTCACATCCCTCCCAATGGTCTTCCATCTTCTCATCTTATCGCTTCCTGGGGGCAGGTAACATACGGTACTCAGAAAAGGTAAACGCATATCTCGAGCACACGAGCACTTTCGGGTGCATGAAATGACGTTTGCTGCAACCGGACGCAAACAAAACAGGCAGCTGGCGACAAAGCGGAGGACCACGTCCCCTTAGCGGCGGTGGAACGAAAGCGGGACTCGGCGAGGCGAGAGCCAAGGTCGCCTCCTTCACGCCAATGTCCTTACAGTCTCTACCAGTCAGCGAGCAACTGCGCCGCTCCACCAGTGGCAACCAGTGGCAGCCGGTAGCGGCAGGGCTCGCTGGAACAGCCAGCACGCACAGGATACGATAAACGCTTCGCGAATCTGCATCCGATATTTATTTTTTGCGCGTGTCCGTGCGCGCGCGTGCGGGAGGGGGGAAAGGGAGCGGGCGGCGTTTGGGCGCAAGCAAATCTATTTACTGAATTCGTCTAATGTGAATTAGACACACACACACACACACACACACACACACCTTTCAGCAAAACAATTAAGCATACATGTAAACCGAGAGAATGGGGAGCTGCGTTACGCAGTCAGTGCTATGATGTTCGACAAAGAGAAAAATATCATGAATAGTACTGTCGTAAATATGGGCCTAATTTAACAGACCCTGCTGTCTGCAAACGATTTCGTTGTTTCAGTTCTGAAAAAGGCGTCACATAGTTGGAAACTTTCGAGAAGTTCATATTCACTGTATGCTTCAATATCAACGAGCAATGAATAAATCATTTCGGAATACAAACAGTCTTGGTTGCAAAGTTATTTGACATCAATGACGCGTTTCGCTCTTTTGGAGCGTCACCATATTGTGTAAAAAACAGTAACTAGATATGTCACTCATCCGTCGTAAAGCCATATAAAATGGAAAACGGCTGTATGGCGGATGGGTTACATGGTCAGCGACTTTCACACCAACTGATTACGCCTCAAAAGGGTTGATATTAAATAACTTTGCAACCAAGACTGTTTTTACTCTGAAATAATTCACAACCAGTTGCTGTACCACCCTGCCCCAATGGAAAGTAAAAAATTTTAATACTACATCTCATTTTTTATTGGTTTCGCGTACTGAGGAACACATGAAATAATTTATGTTTTCTTCCTTTTCTCCTTTCTTTCTTTCTTTTCAGTAATTCTCATTCTTTCCCTGCGTTGTTCTCTTCTTTCCGTCCACTTTGCGACTGTCTTTTCATTTGTTTTCTCCAGGAAATCGTCGAAACTTTTTACATTTGCTCTCAACTTTTTTCTTCCTCCCATTTCTTCTTCCGTTATTTCCATTTCCATGAAGCCCGCTTTCACTTTTTGATAAAGGTCGTCGATGTTTGTGGGTTTCCGTCAAAAACGTTAAAAATTCTTTTTGTCATTCTTCCTTCATCTAACTTTCTCTGGTTGCCACAGAATATAACTCTTGCGCACTGTGTCTAGTAGTCGTTCTATTCTTTCATAAACTTCTTCGCTACCATTTCTCATTGTCGTTTATTGGTCTCAAGACTACCCTGATTATTTCCCTTTCCTTTAATGGCCCTGGGCTCTATGGGACTTAACTTCTGAGGTCATCAGTCCCCTAGAACTTAGAACTACTTAAACCTAACTAACCTAAGGACATCACACACATCCATGTCCGAGGCAGGATTCGAACCTGCGACCGTAGCCACCGCGCGGTTCCAGACTGAAGCGCCTAGAACCGCTCGGCCACTCCGGCCGGCTTTTTACTGTTAACAAAATTTCAGACAGTACTTCCAGTTGAAAATTAAAGTACTGTGCTGTGATGTTAAGTCCCAATAAAGGTGTTCCTCTGATAATCCGACCTGTTTTGCGATCCACGAATGCTCCCGGTCTTAGAGGACGGATTAGGAAGGTTCTACCATAGGTCACTTACATAAATGAATAAAAGATTTAGTTAAGTTTGATACCGTTCTTTGCCATAGGAGTACTGAATAGTTTAGAACTGCCATGGTCTTGCACTAATTAACGACTATTCTCTTGAGGTGTAATGTTGAACAGTCAAATACAGAAGTCCATCGGAAACTTTAAGAACCAAGTTGGTCCTATACTATGATGCTGACCCTTTCAGAGGACGTCACAAACAGGGGCAGAGGTCTTGCTGGCTCGATACTATATTGACTTCGGCGCGAGGACGCTGCTGTTGCCGAAAGGGGAGGCGTTGTCTTCAGGAGCGTCTCTCATACGTCCTTGTGAACAGAAGCGCGTCCTCGCTCATGCCTGTGATATCAATTTGCGGTGCCGACTTTGGCGTGGCAAAACAATACCGGCGGATATCATACTCCGTGATCTGCGAACCAGACGACTGCCGGCAGAGCACTGTGCTCACCCGACGCCCCACCGTACCGCCTTCAAATAACGAGGATGACTGGGCGCTCGGTGGGTCCCGACTGGGCTGTCGGAGGTCAGAACGGCGGACCCCTGCTTTCTTCTCCCGACGATAGTGGTAGTCCTTTTACTACTTCACAGATCGCACACTTCTCAAGCTGTACAGATCTTGAAACAAACTTAGGTATCTCGGTCTGCATTACCACGAAGTAGGCGAAAGAGTGATACGCATGTGAGAAACGACTTGGGGGTGACAATCATTGAAACAAAGCCGGTTTCCGTTGCCACGAGATCTTTTCGCGGAATTACAATCATTAACTTCTGTCTCCGTAGCGGCCGCGCTCCCTTTCCTTCTTTTCTATTTCGCCTAGTTCTTTGGCTGCTCTAATGACAGGTGTCTTGAACCACAAAGGCATTTCGGTTTAGTGACACTGTTGTTGTGGCGGAGTTTGTATTTACGGGTAAATATGTCTTGTAATACAGGATGTTATACAGTGTTTCTGTTACTTGAAAAGCCCCACTTCCATTTTCATTGCCCTTGCTAAGTTTAACTTCTTCGTCTAGACGGTCTGGTAGTATTATTTCACCCGGATATTTACATTTTGTAGTCCTTTTTATTATTCCATAATCGTTTCTTTGTATTTCAGTCCCTCCTTCGCATCTGTTATATACCTTGTTTTCCTTCAATTTGCAGATTAAAGTGTTACATATTGTTCCCCTGTCAATCGACATACGCTTTTTCGATGTCTAAAAGTGTTACATAAATGATTTTGACTCTTATTCTTCTATTTCTGATTATAAATTTCAAATTTAAGATTTGCTCGACACAGGGTCGTCGTTTTCTAAACCCTCTTTGGCACTCTCCTTACTGCTGGTCCAGTTCGTTTTCCAGCCTGTTTTGTAACCCTTTTGAAAGAATTTTGCAAGTCGCTGGAAGGAGGGAAATTCCTCTATAATTGTTGTGGTCCGTTTTATCTCCTTTTTTGTGGATTGGGCGTATTAATGCCGTTTTCCCATCTTATGGCATAGCGTCTGTTTCCCAGACTTTTTGAAAGACTCCCTGTAGCTTTCCAGCTCCTGCTAATTTCCACATTTCAGCAGTGATCGAATCTTACCCGCGGACCTTGTCATTGCTCAAAAGTTTAATGATACTTTAGATTCCAGCCATGCTGGAACATTCTGAGTTGGTGCATCCTGGATTTAGTTTTAGAAACTTCGCTCTTGGTTCCTCACAGTTTAACAGCTTCTTGAAATAGTTTGCTATTATTATTATTATTGTTATTATAACAGCGAACACAGAAAATAAGCTCTCTGTGCTGGATTTCGTATTTTGTAATTAGTTGGACACTTCCCAAGAGTCTGGGACTGCGAGATGTATCCGCGGATAATTTGTGCAGAACTGATTAAAGTCGCTTTTTCTATTTATCAGACGGATATTTTATCAATGCGAAATGTTTTGAAGTACCATTAAGACACTTTGCTCCGAGTGTGAAGAGAACCAATAAGATCGACTGGTTTACGCCACAGACGTTCTAGTTCGATTTTCAAGTCCTCGTATCTGGCGAGTTTTTCCAGTTGTTTCTCATCGATTCTGCTATTACCTGGGAAGGCGACGTCAATGATCCACAATTTCTTCTCCACGGTTATGATGACAGCATTCGATCTGTCCGAAGTCCCACAGCAACGTGGCATGATCGCTTTACAACTTTTTGTAGTTTGTGACCACAACATTTTCTTCCCTCCGGAAGACGGTAATTTTTGCATACGTTCCAGTGGTTCATTCGTGCCACACCACTGTGCCTCTGCCTGTAATCAGGTTGAGCGATCTTTTTTCCAATAGCTCAAGATATGGTCGACTGTTTCGTCAGATCCTTTACAAAGTCTGCACCTTGGACCTTTTACTGCTTTCTCAATTCTTGCTATTATCACTATTATTATTATTATTATTATTATTATTATTACGTTTATTACTGTCACTATTTTACACGCACATTGCGCCGCATCTTAACGAAAAATAAGAAAACATAATCTTTGAAGTACAAGAATGTTTTTCTCTTGTTTCACAATTTACGGTCAATTTCTGAACGTAATTTTCGTTTCCACAGTTCGTAAAACAAATTCTTTCATGACGTACATGAGATTGATTTTCATAGCCCAGTCGGGATGAACACGAAGAAGGAGTAGATTGGAGAGTCGCGACTGCGTCATTCTTGATCTGAGGCATGTTTCAAGTTGTTGCACAGCTCTCAAAACTACCTCCCAGAGGGCGTTAACGACACTTAAACTGTCATAATCAGCGCGCCGTCTGTCATGACGTCGACTAAGCACCGAAATATCTAAAAAAAAGAGTAGAGCCTTAGTTTGATGGTCAGCTAACGACTGCTTGTGTAATATGAGCGGGAAGTTCGTCAGAGATCACTACAATACAGGAACACAACTTTCTAAAAAGTTACGCACTATGCTGTGTTACCGGCCACAACATTTTAGATCAAAGAGGCAGAGGGCGTTAAAAGAAGCAGCAGTGGAATGTTTTACTCGTAAAAGGAAAGACCTTTTAGAGGCTAAACGCTAACCTCAAAGAAGAAGCAGCAAACGCCGCTGAAAAACAGAGCGGTTCTAATTTTGCCACACGTTATTTCCACTTTCCGCGGTAGGCCGTGTAATTTTCACCCGAAGTGGCACTCGGCCAGAGTCGAGAGCTGGAAGTGCTTCAGAGCCTTGGCCCAAAGTCGGTGCGGATGACTGCTAGAGCCGAATAAAGCTCCCAGACCCCGTTTCCAAGCCGCTTTCAGTGATCGGACACAGTTTCGCAACTCGAAGGAAACCACCGCGTTACGACTCTGGCGCGTGCCCTTGACTCGGAGATAAGGCAGGCAGCTCACCTTGGCGGCAGTGTACCCAGGCTGATTACGGAATCCGAGGTTGCCGGCATTTCGCACAACGAGCGTTTCGTCACAAAATTATGTACAGCGGTTGCGTGAAGAGTAGCGAATGCCCACGATTCAGCATTTCGTCTTCCGCTGCGACTGCATATATAGGGATGTTTCTGCTGTGTCGCCCGAACAAGATGCAGCCAGGGCAAAAGCACCACCGGCGCAAAGAGGCCAGCTGGTGCTAGTGCCATAGAGACACCCTACTAGCGCGAGTTCCATCAGCGCAACGGGCAGAGCTGTGGATGAAGATATCGACTTCGTCTCCGCCAATTGCCTGCCGAGTACAATCGGCCAATAACCGGACGACAACGGACAGGTGCCTACTTGGAAGAGAGAAGAGTAGCTCTCGTTCACTTGGTTATAGATGATCATCCAGGGCTGACTTAGACAGGGGACGTCGTTTAGTGAACAGACAGTTATTCTAAATTGCATTTGCTATGTACTGTCAAGCTTACCTACGTTTATTTGCATTTCGTCATTGAGGGCCTTTTTTGTGTTATGTTACAAGCGGAGTTGCAGATTTAATGATTCCACTAGTCACAAAGATAAGTCAACCTTTAAATTATCTGTGTGACTTTGTTACTAATTTGTTGGAGTGTTGTAGAACCTTCGTTCTCCTATCCTGTTACCTGACCCTCGGGCGTAGCTGTGTAATGGTGGCAGGGAGAAACTGTCTCAGCGGTGTACTGCACCAGAAGCCGTTTCTCGAACTCACAAACTCGGTCTGCCGTAACAACGGTGGCAACTCGGCCTCCACAGCACTACCAGCGCATCTGGTATTCAATGCAGTGGAGGGCATTGTTATCTTGTAAGAATGAGTTTCTTGTGGTATGCTAGTATTCTGTTTCTGTGTGTTTCCCGTGATCGATGTACCAGAAATGTTAGTTATAAAGTTGATATAAAGGATTAATAAGCTCATATCTATACAGTTTAGTTTCTTCTTATGTTTGTTTGGAGTTCGTCCTGAACATTTGTCCGTCAGTTTTTGTTACACTGTTACGCATCTTTCGCCTACTTGTACCGTCCAGACATGCTTACGCTGAACGTTCTGCAGACGTACCTTTATGAACATTCTATGTACCTTTATTAACACTGACTAGTGACCTAGACATTTACACATAAAAAACCGGCCAGGTGCTAATAGGACTCGCGCATTGAGCGTTCCATACAAACGTAACTACGTGTATAGACAGTTCATCCATTCCGGTAATCGACATCTCGAAGAGTTTTGCTTGTTATCGACACTGATACTGGGTGTCTTAATTTGTAGTACGAATTCGGTTAACAAATGGCAAATATTTTTTTCGTGTTATATAATTACACATTGCCAATTTTCTGATTCTTTTTCTTTATTTGTACTGTGAAACCTTTTTTCTTCCCATTAGGTTTTGATGAGTCAATTTCCGAGTTTGAAAATATGTGGCATAAATAGCCGAATCTTTTGGTTGCACTGACGTAGAAACTTCTCCTTTTACATCGCAAAGCGATCGCAGACCTTAACATGTGACACAAATTTAAACTCGACGTGTGTACTCGTTGCAGTTATTGTCTGTTCTGCGTACTTGCGACAGTGTCAAATTTGTGCTGTTCTTGATAGTATCAGTGACTGTAATTACTGGAAGTCTCACCCAAGTAAATTCGCTGTAAGACTATTTTTGGACCACAGTCTGAGAAACAAATTTTCAAATTTATGTGAATTCCTTAGGGACCAAACTGCTGAGGTCATCGGTCACTAGACTTACACACCATTTAAACTAACTTATGCCAAGAACAAAATACACGCACGCACGCACGCACGCACGCACGCACACACACACACACACACACACACACATACACACACACACACACACACACACACACACACACACACACACACACGCCCGAGGGAGAGCTCGAACCTCCGCCGGGAGGGGCCGCGCAATCCGTTACATCGCGCCTCAAACCACGCAGCTCTGAGAAACAGCCTGCGTCAATGCAGAGAAGCTGGAGGGGAGGAATAGGCGCTGAGATTCGGGAGATGCTGCTCTCTCTGTGTGTGTGTGTGTGTGTGTGTGTGTGTAATCGATGTGTTCTCAGCGGGACTCTGCAGCAGCTGCGTTGTCCTGAAGATGGCGAACAGCTGAATAGCCGAAATACTGAATCGAGTTGGTTTTAGGATCCGGCAGCAAACGAAGAGAATTTCAAGACATATAACGCCGGGAAAGCCTACGACGTCATATGATCCGGAGTGTTACATTCGTATTACGAGTGCCAGAAGAGCGTCTGCGTGCTTCACAAGTGTTCTTTGAAATGAACAGAACATTAAACACGAACCTGAAGCTACATCCCCATAGAATATCTGATAAAATGTTCCGGGCAGCTGTTAGCGGACATTAGTATGGGCTGTGTCCACCCCTGGCCTTTATGACGGCTTGGACTCTGCTGGGGACACTTACAGTGAAGTGTCTGGATGCCGGTGGAGCAATGGCGGCCCATTCTTCATCCAGAGCAGAAATTGGAGAAGGTAGTGACGTTGGGCGTCAGGTTCTGGAACGAAGTCAACGTTCTATTGTCAGAGGTGTTCCGTTGTGTCCAGGTCTGAACTCTGGGCAAGCCAATCCATGTCAGGAATGTTATGGTCCAGAAACTACTGGCTCCCAAAAGCTGCAGGATGGACAGTCATGTTGGTACAATCAATCATCGCCTCCGAACAGTTCCTCTACTGGTGGCAGTACACTACGCTGTAAAATGTGTTTATATACTTCTTAAGGGCTACACAATGACCACGTCCTGACACAGAAAAACTACACCTTAATACCATCTCCTCCGTACTTCATTGTTGGACTACAAACGACGGCAGGTGACGCTCCTCGGGCATTCGCCAAGCCCAAACCCTTTCCCCGGACTGCCGCGAACTCTCGTTTCCAGTGATCCCCTGTCCCGTGGCGTCACTCTCCACACCTGCTCGAGCATCGCTCAGTACAGACTACAGAAATGTGTGGCACACGAGGAGCTGCTCGACCACTGTACGCCGTTCCTTTTAACGCCTTACTCATAACAACTGCGCGAGTTGGAACGCTGCTAGCGCTTTGCAACTCGCGAGTGGTTCCTTCCGCTGACTTCGTGCGGTATTTTACAACCACCGTTTGCAATGCACATCCGCCTCAGTCCACCGGTACACGGTGTGTGGAGATGTTTGCTGTCCACACTGTATATTTATGACCTGGGAGATAATATTAATAGTGTCCTCTGCAGCCCATACGGTTACCTGCAATGAAATACTGTCTCGAAAATGTTCAGTCGAATCTTGATAAGACCTCCAATCGGTGCAAAAATATTAACTTATTAAAATAACAGAAATGTAGAATTCTGCACTTCACAAAACGTAGAAACGTAGTATCTTACAATATATACGATTCAAAAGTAGAATGAGTAAAATCGTACTATTTGATTATTAAATTAAATGGTCGCATAGGCTAAGTAGCAGGCAAATCAGGCGGCACGCGTCAGTTTATTCACTGTAAGCTGGGAAAATGCAGTGAGACTACTTAGAAATCACCTGTGTGTTCCGTCTCAGAATACTGCTCAAGATTGTGTGACCCGTACCAAATAGTAGTAATAGGAGGATATTGAAGAACGTGTACAGGGAAGAGCCGTACGTACGTTCGTAGGTTTGTGTGACTCAAGGGAGCGCATCGCGGTAATGTTGACACATCTGAATTGCCAAAAACTCGAAGATAGGCACAAAATATGCAGTGAAAATCTACTGACAAACTTTCAAGAACGAGAATTAAGTGACGAAAAGAAGAATATTCTACATCCCCCTCCGGATCGCTCCCGTAGGGGCCTCGGAAACAAGATCAGGCTTTACGGCGCGCACCAGGGTGTTTAAGCAGTCATTCTTCCCACGCTCGACAAGCGATCAGAACGCCAAGAAGCCCTAATACGTGGTGTTATGTGAAGTCATGCACTTCAAAATTATATAAGCGGCGATAAAAAAGTTTCAGTTCGAAGGCCGTACAATCCAGAATAGCAACGCCAGTATCTTAAAATGGCCTTGAGCGCTGAGACAACCATTGCACCGGCGTACCAGTTTGAAGATACCCGTCTGGTAATACACCGTGTCCTTCTGCGTGAGAATGTAGGTAACTGCCTGCTGTACATCCTCGTCCGACGGGAGTCGTCGACGCTTGAAGGCCTTTTTTAAGGGACAAAAGGCGTCATAATCGAACGATAAGAGATCATGACTATAGGGCGGGTGCTCCAATGTCTCTCACTTCAAATTGTCCTTAATGCAAGACGCCAGCATCCCAGATCGATCGGCGTCTTGTCTCGAATCGCGACCAGCACGACGGTTTTCGACAGATATGCTGCCCCATATACATTCTTCATTCTGCGTTGGATGTCTACCGCTGTTTATCCTTCTGTAGCCAGGAAAAGGACAACAGCACGTTATTCCTGTCTGGACGCATTTGCTAATAATCTCGCAATAGTTCACTTCTCAGCGTTTACCGCATGCACGTCGGAAAGACACAAAGGTCTCACTAAACCCTTGCCTACACACTGAGGTGACAAACTTCACGGAATCCCTCCTAAAACCGTCACGGACTCCTCCTGCTCGGCTTACCCGTTGAAAGCCCCAGCAGAAATACTGGGCCATGCTGTCTCTGCAGCCGTCCATAATTGCGAAAGTGGTGCCGGTACATCATTTTGTGCATGTCCCATTAATATTCGATAGGATTTATGTCGGGCTGTCTGGGTGGCCAAATCATTTGCTCGAATTGTCCAGAATGTTCTTCAAACAATCGCGGACAATTTTGGCACGGAGACATTGCGCGTCGTCATTCATAAAAAATCCATCGTTGTTTGGGAACATGAAGTCCATGCATGGCTGCAAATGGTCTCCCAAGTAGCGGAACATAACCATCTCCAGTGAAGGATCGGTTGTGTTGGGCAAGAGGACCCAGTCCATTCCACTTCATGTAAACACAGTCGACGCCATTACGGAGCCGGCTACAGGTTGCATAGTGCTTTGCTGACAGCTCGGGCCCACGGCTTCGTGGCACTCTAACCCTATCAACAGCTATTGCGACCAGAAATCGGAACTGATCTGACCAGGCCACGATTTTCCAGCGGTCTGTGGTCCAGCCGATACGGCCATGTGCCCAGCAGAGATGCTGCAGGCGACGTCGAGCTATTAGGATGAGCACTCTCATCGGCCGTCTGCTGCCACAGCCTATTAATGCCAAATTTCGCTGCACTGTCCTAATGGATACGTTCGTCGTTCGCCTCACATTGATTTCTGCGGTTATTTCCCGTGTGTTAGAACGTACGGCTCTACGCAAACCCCGCTGCTCTGTGTCGTTATTCCCCAACGATTTCCGAACTGGAATGTCCCATGCGTATAGCTCCAATTCCCATTCCGTGTTCATAGTTTGTTAATTGCCGGCGTGCGACCATAATCGCGTCGGAAACCAATTCACATACATCACCTGAGTACAAATGACAGCCCCGCCAATCCACTGACTTTTATACATTGTGTACACGATACTACCGCTACCTGTATGTATGCATCTCGCTATCCCATGAGTTTTGTCACCCCAAGTGCTTAAATACCGGCATCGGACTCGCGGTATGTTGCACATACACTGCAGCAAATGTTGATCACTTCTTATACTGTATGTATATGAAATAGAATGCGAACTACTCTATGCCAGAAATGGACGCTGGTTTGCTGAGTATATGCGCAAACATAGAGGTCAGAGCCACCGAAATGGACCTTCCGGCGAGTGCAGTGGGGTTACCGAGCGCTCTGATGCCCTCCGGAGCCTCGGAATGTTATGAGTTGTAAAAGCGGAATAAAGCAGCCTCGGATGAGTCACGAAGAGCGGCGTCCCGCTCCTGGCAGGGAAGATCTGACGGACAATCAATACCGACTGGCTTCCTCCTGCACACAAAGCTCTCGAACTGTCCAGCGCCAGAATGCACGCTCAAATGTGATCTGTCCGCTGGTCAGTTTGTACCGTCTTACACCTCGGAGTTGTACGGACATTATCGCTTTCTTGTAAAACCTAGCAGTGCGCACACTCGAAAACGTCGACACACGGAAAAAATTACTGTATTTTTCACATTTATTTCGCAGAATACATGATACGTGAACTGCACAGAGATATTGTTGTATCCACTGCGAAGTGAGGTGGCGCAGTGGACTTGCATTCGGATCTCAAATCAGTATCCGGCAGTCCAAATACACAGTACGTTTCCCGTGGCTTTGCTACGTCTCTCAATAGGTCGGGACCTACAAATACGTAACTCTGCAAGCCACTCCATACTGCGTGCCGAAGTATATTTCGTAACAATGGTGACTATTTTCTGGTATTCAGCGAGCGAAGGAAAAACGATTGACTTTGCCTCTGCACCTGTATATTACTCTTCTGCCTCTCATGGCCCCTACACGAGTTGCAGGATGGTGGCAGCATAATGATCGTCAAATCTTATTGGAATACAGGTTGTCTAATTAGACGCAGTATGATTTCTTCCCCCCCCCCCCATGAACCATGGACCTTGCCGTTGGTGGGGAGGCTTGCGTGCCTCAGCGATACAGATAGCCGTACCGTAGGTGCAACCACAACAGAGGGGTATCTGTTGAGAGGCCAGACAAACGTGTGGTTCCTGAAGAGGGGCAGCAGCCTTTTCAGTAGTTGCAAGGGCAACAGTCTGGATGATTGACTGATCTGGCCTTGTAACAATAACCAAAGCGGCCTTGCTGTGCTGGTACTGCGAACGGCTGAAAGCAAGGCGAAACTACGGCCGTAATTTTTCCCGAGGGCATGCAGCTTTACTGTATGATTAAATGATGATGGCGTCCTCTTGGGTAAAATATTCCGGAGGTAAAATAGTCCCCCATTCGGATCTCCGGGCGGGGACTACTCAAGAGGATGTCATTATCAGGAGAAAGAAAAGTGGAGTTCTACGGATCGGAGCGTGGAATGTAGGCCCCTTAATCGGGCAGGTAGGTTAGAAAATTTAAAAAGGGAAATGGATAGGTTAAAGTTAGATATAGTGGGAATTAGTAAAGTTCGGTGGCAGGAGGAACAAGACTTCTGGTCAGGTGACTACAGGGTTATAAACACAAAATCAAATAGGGGTAATGCAGGAGTTGGTTTAATAATGAATAGGAAAATAGGAATGCGGGTAAGCTATTACAAACAGCATAGTGAACGCATTATTGTGGCCAAGATAGATACGAAGCCCACACCTACTACAGTAGTACAAGTTTATATGCCAACTAGCTCTGCAGATGACGAAGAAATTGAAGAAATGTATGATGAAATAAAAGAAATTATTCAGATTGTGAAGGGCGACGAAAATTTAATACTCATGGGTGACTGGAATTCCGAGTGTAGGAAAAGGGAGAGAAGGAAACTTAGTAGGTGAATATGGATTGGGGCTAAGAAATGAAAGAGGAAGCCGCCTGGTAGAATTTTGCACAGAGCACAACATAATCATAGCTAACACTTGGTTTAAGAATCATGATAGAAGGTTGTATACATGGAAGAACCCTGGAGATACTAAAAGGTATCAGATAGATTATATAATGGTAAGACAGAGATTTAGGAACCAGGTTTTAAATTGTAAGACATTTCCAGGGGCAGATGTGGACTCTGACCACAATCTATTGGTTATGGCCTGTAGATTAAAACTGAAAAAACTGCAAAAAGGTGGGAATTTAAGGAGATGGGACCTGGATAAACTGAAAGAACCAGAGGTTGTACAGACTTTCAGGGAGAGCATAAGGGAATAATTGACAGGAATGGGGGAAAGAAATACAGCAGAAGAAGAATGGGCAGCTTTGAGGGATGAAGTAGTGAAGGCAGCAGAGGATCAAGTAGGTAAAAAGACGAGGGCTAGTAGAAATCCTTGGGTAACAGAAGAAATGTTGAATTTAATTGATGAAAGGAGAAAATATAAAAATGCAGTAAATGAAGCAGGCAAAAAGGAATACAAACGTCTCAAAAATGAGATCGACAGGAAGTGCAAAATGGCTAAGCAGGGATGGCTAGAGGACAAATGTAAGGATGTAGAGGCTTATCTCACTAGGGGTAAGATAGATACTGCCTACAGGAAAATTAAAGAGACCTTTGGAGAGAAGAGAACCACTTGTATCAATATCAAGAGCTCAGATGGCAACCCAGTTCTAAGCAAAGAAGGGAAAGCAGAAAGGTGGAAGGAGTATATAGAGGGTCTATACAAGGGCGATGTACTTGAGGACAATATTATGGAAATGGAAGAGGATGTAGATGAAGATGAAATGGGAGATATGATACTGCGTGAAGAGTTTGACAGAGCATTGAAAGACCTGAAACAAGGCCCCCGGAGTAGACAACATTCCATTGGAACTACTGACGGCCTTGGGAGAGCCAGTCCTGACAAAACTCTACCATATGGTGAGCAAGATGTATGAAACAGGCGAAATACCCTCAGACGTCAAGAAGAATATAATAATTCCAATCCCAAAGAAAGCAGGTGTTGACAGATGTGAAAATTACCGAACAATCAGTTTAATAAGTCACAGCTGCAAAATACTAACACGAATTCTTTACAGACGAATGGAAAAACTAGTAGAAGCCAACCTCGGGGAAGATCAGTTTGGATTCCGTAGAAACACTGGAACACGTGAGGCAATACTGACCTTACGACTTATCTTAGAAGAAAGATTATGGAAAGGCAAACCTACGTTTCTAGCATTTGTAGACTTAGAGAAAGCTTTTGACAATGTTGACTGGAATACTCTCTTTCAAATTCTAAAGGTGGCCGGGGTAAAATACAGGGAGCGAAGGGCTATTTACAATTTGTACAGAAACCAGATGTCAGTTATAAGAGTCGAGGGACATGAAAGGGAAGCAGTGGTTGGGAAGGGAGTAAGACAGAGTTGTAGCCTCTCCCCGATGTTGTTCAATCTGTATATTGAGCAAGCAGTAAAGGAAACAAAAGAAAAATTCGGAGTAGGTATTAAAATTCATGGAGAAGAAATAAAAACTTTGAGGTTCGCCGATGACATTGTAATTCTGTCAGAGACAGCAAAGTACTTGGAAGAGCAGTTGAATGGAATGGACAGTGTCTTGAAAAGAGGATATAAGATGAACATCAACAAAAGCAAAACAAGGATAATGGAATGTAGTCGAATTAAGTCGGGTGATGCTGAGGGGATTAGATTAGGAAATGAGACACTTAAAGTAGTAAAGGAGTTTTGCTATTTGGGGAGCAAAATAACCGATGATGGTCGAAGTAGAGAGGATATAAAATGTAGGCTGGCAATGGCAAGGAAAGCATTTCTGAAGAAGAGAAATTTGTTAACATCCAGTATTGATTTAAGTGTCAGGAAGTCGTTTCTGAAAGTATTTGTATGGAGTGTAGCCATGTATGGAAGTGAAACATGGACGAAAAATAGTCTGGACAAGAAGAGAATAGAAGCTTTCGAAATGTGGTGCTACAGAAAAATGCTGAAGATTAGATGGGTAGATCACATAACTAATGAGGAAGTACTGAATAGGATTGGGGAGAAGAGAAGTTTGTGGCACAACTTGACCAGAAGAAGGGATTGGTTGGTAGGACATGTTCTGAGGCATCAAGGGATCACAAATTTAGCATTGGAGGGCAGGGTGGAGGGTAAAAATCGTAGAGGGAGACCAAGAGATGAATACACTAAGCAGATTCAGAAGGATGTAGGTTGCAGTAGGTACTGGGAGATGAAAAAGCTTGCACAGGATAGAGTAGCATGCAGAGCTGCATCAAACCAGTCTCAGGACTGAAGACCACAACAACAACAACAACATGATTTCTTCCACAGTTTCTTATTTAACCCAAGAGATTCTTGTTTTATGGGTATTAAGCCGCATGTTTCTCCGCCTAACGTTTCTCCTCCAAAGCTGGAGACATCGTCAGTCTATTTAGAATCGGATGGCAGTTTCAGTTTTTAGCGGCCCCAGCAAGCCGAACTGTTTACACGTATACACGCAATGTCATCAACTTAATTGCGTCGACACGTGGTATGAAGCTTGTAGTGGGTAAGAGTTGGTGACGGAATTTCAACTAAGGGAAATTTAGATACCTAGGTTAAGGTAATCGAACAGAATAACCTAGATCAAGAAACCAACAATATTAAGTTTACAAAATTGCACCTATCATATTACCTGACCAAAAGACGACGCTGAGCACTGGAACAAAATTAAAACATTGCGGAACGGTTGTCAAACCGGAAGGATTATATGCTTCGGAGACTTTGGCTGCGAATAGACGGGGACTAGTCGATATGTTAATCAAAAGAGAGCGCAGGATAGCAAGGAATATTTTAGACAACAGATTGATTTATGGGCACATATATTTGAGATCAAATGTAGAATTGTACAGAAGACAGAATAACGACATAAATTAAAAAAGATCTTTGCAATTCGAATACGAAATATTTTGCTGAGTGCTAACTACATAGGTAGAAATGACCAGCGTAACAAAATAAGAGGAATCGAAGCTCGGACGGAAAAACGTAAGTGTTCGATTATTTCGCGCGCTGGTCGAGAGTGGAACGTACGAAAAATAGCCCGAAACTGGTTCAGTGAACCTTATGCCAAGCACCTGGATGTGAATTGCGAAGTAGTCATGTCGATGTACAGTGTCGAAAAATAGAGCGCACCGAGAATTAAAATTACAAACTGTACGAAATTTCTACAAAACTGCACATAAACTAAGTAAGTGACTTATCATATATGACAGTACATTGCTTTTGGTATTACGTGCAATGGAAGATCAGAAAGTTTCAGTTTGACGGGAGTTGGTGCTGCGTATATGCAACGTAGCACGATTCCAATGTGGGTATGAAAGGTGACCATTAATAAAACCGACGAACTGTAGGTTCGGATTCATGAATGGAAATGCAGGAAAAAAGGTCCTATGAACATGTGTCCGGAAATGCAGCGTTGTCACGGTAGATGGCGCTGACGAATGATAGTTCCTCTGACCACGTGCCGCGTGTTTCTCGCGTGTCGCAGGCTGCGTGACTGACGCAGCGCAGTGTAAGCTGCAGAATGGTCCAATACTGACGTCGGGAAAAAGCCGGCCACGCACATGGAAACAGTCGACAGGCAGCCAAGCTGTACCGAAACGACGGTACCCTCACAGTCACCAACCATATCACACGACATTTAAAGCCCTTTTTGGGGGGAGGCGGCGGACTGTGCGTTCACCTATTCTACAGGATATTGGGACGAAGCCTAGTACGAGTTCCGGACAAGTGGGCCGCCAACTTGGTGCTAGCCAAAACACGATTATGCGTTTCCTGCTTGACAACCGCTGCTACCTCAATCCCACGGAGGCCACTTTGATCTGTTGTGACGTTGATGTGATGCAGCTCTTTATTGTGCTCCGGGACGTTTTGTTGTCGTTGCACGCACACTGTCCATTTCCGGGGACATGTGCATAGGACCTTTTGTCCTCCATTTCCAGTCAAGATTCCGTCCCCTGCAGTTTGTTGGTTTTATTAATGTTTGCCCTGCATAGGTACCGACATCTACGCAACGGATTAGTGTGGCATTCTCGTCCTTCAACGCGCGTGCGGTAAATGCGGAAACGTGAAGTATGGGAACGTTATCGTCAAATGTATCTAAACAGGAGCAACGTGCCGAAGGACACACAGCGGTAGACATCCATCGGAGTATGTCTGTCGAAAACCACCGTCGTGGATTGGTGCGACAGGCTCAGTGCTGGTCACGATTTGAATCAAGACGCCAGTCGATCTGGGAGGCCAGCCCCATCCACTATGAACAATAAGGAACCTGGTGTCTCCGACGAACGGTACTGCGCAACGCTGGAGAAATTACGGCGTGCAGTTAAGGCGTAACATCCGATAAAACTGCGACAAGGGGTGCTGCTGCTTCGTGACAACGCACGCTCCCATACCGCAGGTGTCATAACGCAGACGTTAACCCAATTCAAGTGAGAGGCACTCGAGCATCCGCCCTATAGTCCTGAACTCTCGGCATGCGTTTATCACGACTTCCGTCCCTTCAAACAGGCCTCGGAGGGTCGGCGATCCCTGCTGGACGACGATGTGCAGCACGCAGTGAAGGACTTCTTCACGCAACAGGAAATTTTTGGGAATTTGTGGTAAGTTCATATGGGACCAAACGGCTGAGGTCATCGGTCCACGGGCTTATACACAACTTACGCTTAAGGACACACACACACACACACATACCCACGCCCAAGGGAGGACTCGAGCCTCCGACGGGGAAAGCCGCGCGAACCGCGGCAAGGCGCCTAAGACCGCGCGGTTACCCCGCGCGGCCACGCAGCAGGACACGGTGTTTTACCAGACTGGTGTCCTCAACCTGGTGTGTCGGAGTGACGATTGCCTCAGTGCTCACGGCGATTTTGCACGAGTGGCATAGCGGTTGTGGACTGTACGACCTTTAACGAGACACACTATTCAAAGTCTTGTACGGCATACAACGGCGTCTCTCGTGGCTTCAGCCGCCTCCAGGCGCACGACCGCGGATGTCGTGGCCTTGCCTCCGGCCGCTATCAACTCAGAATTACTTAACTTGTCGAGCGCACGCGACGGGAGCGGAAGAGCGGGCTCGAGCTTCGCCGCTCTCGACCTGTAGCTAGCAGCAGTAAGAACGACGATTATCAGCGGCGATAGCGTCATCTCTCAGGCTTTCTCTGCGTGATTAATTGTTTATTTCCGCTGATACTGCCTAGTTGTTGCTTCAGCATCTTTCTTTTTCTTTTTCATAATATCTCGGTGACCGATTGAGCCGTGTTCTTCAGGTGCTGCGAGTTGTGCTGTTATGCGTGTACTCGCTGCGTGGAATCCAACCAGCTCACGGA
Source organism: Schistocerca piceifrons (assembly GCF_021461385.2). NCBI lineage: Eukaryota > Metazoa > Arthropoda > Insecta > Orthoptera > Acrididae > Schistocerca > Schistocerca piceifrons. The sequence continues at coordinate 457,239,323 of NC_060145.1, forward strand.
ATTTTGTCACCCACACCGTGATGCTGAACGAGTACGCATATGACAGCTCAGCCCGCAGCACCTGAGTGAGGTTACTGGGCCGGTCGTCCAAATATTATGAACGAGGGTAATCCCAAAAGTAAGGTCTCCTATTTTTTTATAAGTACATAGACCATTTCTACAATGGTTTACATCAGTTTACAGCTTGAACATTTAGCTATTTTTCGAAATAATCACCATTTCTGTCGATGCATTTTTGTAGACGCTGTGGCAGTTTTTGTTTGCCCATCTCATACCGGCTCGCAGCCATGCTGTTCAGAAAGTTATGAACCTCTTCTTTCACCTCGTCGTCGGAGCTGAATCGCTTTCCGGCCAAATGTTCTTTTAACTTAGGGAACAGGTGATAGTCACTGGGGGCCAAGTCAGGACTATAGGGTGGAAGGGTGATTATGTTCCACTGAAACTGTTGCAGGAGAGCAACGGTTTGCCGAGCGATGTGTGGGCGAGCGTTGTCATGGAGAATGTTTACGCCCTTGTTCAACATTCCTCTTCTCCGGTTCTGAATTGCCCGTTTGAGTTTTTTCAGAGTCTCACAGTACCTGTCAGCGTTATCTGTGGTCCCAGTGGGCATAAAGCTGACCAACAATACCCCTTTCCGATCACAAAAAACGGCTGTCGTAACTTTACCGGCAGACTGTGTTTGTTTGAATTTCCGCGGCTTTGGCGAAGAAGGATGCCGCCACTTGCGTGACTGTTGCTTGGTCTCAGGTGTAAAGTGGTATGCCCAGGTTTCGTCACCCGAGACAATTGAGTCCAAAAGTTGTCCTGTTCGTCTGCAAGGCGGTGAAGAAATGCGCGGGAAGCATCAACTTGTTGCCGCATGTGGTCCTCAGTCGGCATGCGTGGCACCCATCTTGCGTACACCTTCCGGTAGTTCGATGTTTCCGTTAAAATTCTGTGAGCGGTGCTTCGCGAAACCTCAGGAACCAACGTGCAGAGATCATCCAGGGTGATCCGCCCATCTTCACGCATGCTTTGCTCAACCTTCAACACTGTCTCAGAAATTGACGGTCTCCCGCTCCTCTGTTGGTCGTGAATTTCGGTCCGACCAGCTGCAAACTCTCTACACCACTGACGAACATTTTTGACATCCATGCACGACTCACCATACATTCCCTCAACTGACGATGGATTTCAATCGGCGCAGTACCCTTTGCGTTAAAAAACCGAATAACTGCGCGCAATTCGCACTTGGCGGTAACACCCAACGGGAGCTCCATTCTCAACGGTTGCCAAGCCAAGACCGAGAGCCTCAGCGCGCCGTGCGCATGTTTACACATAGTGCGTGAAGCACTCTTCATAACAGTGTGACCAACTGCCATACAAACAGAGTTCTGTACTTATAAGCAAATAGGAGACCTTACTTTTGGGATTACCCTCGTAAAAATGAAAACAACAACTCCGATATACACCAGACGTACAATACTTAGCGGTAGCGTAATTTGTACATCATCAAAATTACAAGCATATTATACCTGACAACTGAACAACTGTGTTGCAGTGGCTACTGTCGGTTTATTATGGCATCTTCCGAAACAAAATTCTGCTGAAAGCATCCACACGAATGAAACAGTGACATCATCACTGGAATGTAGCGATCGCACCATCATCACATATACAATGCTTCGCCACGAATATGCTCGTCAGCACACTGCTGCTTATAATGCGGCAAAACTTTCCACCCATGACAGACGTCGTCGTACTTTTGAAACACTACAAGTAGCACGTATCAGTCTACTATTTTACTTTTATTATTAGTATTAGTAGTAGTAGTAGTAGTAGTAGTAGTAATAATATTAGCACTAGAACAGGCAAATGGTATGCCTCAGACTATAATCAGAACAATTTAAGCATATTCTTCGTTTGTCACACTTAAATTACAAATAAGGCCACAGCTTCAGAGCCCTGCCTCCGAAGAACCAGCAGGATCTAAGACATACAGCTGTCCTCTTGTTAACACACGTACAACGAAGCACAGTCACACTTAACATGAATGACTTCTTAAGTGACTGTCGTCTATGGAGCACGACTTTCAAACAGGAACTGGCCTCAACGAATGTAACGATCTCAAAATCCTTACATGTTACAGTAATGGATGTACTGTATGTATGTATGTGTGTGTGTGTATGTTCAACATCTCCTTCTAAACCAACCTTACTCTCAGGCAACAATAGCTGCGAAGGTAAGACCCACCTATCTCTCAAGTGTTTCACATATAGGTTACTGTCAGGCAACAATCGCTGTGGGCGTAAGGACCACCCACGTGTGACTGGGGTGAGGGTGGAGGTGAAAAAAAAAAAGCATAGCACGCGACGCGTGAATTCTCAGACTTCCTTCATCCAGTATTTCAGAATGACACCACTTAGCGACTTGCAACAAACTTTACACATAATTACAAACCTTTCCGAATTTTTGCTTGCTGACAACCTCAGCAAAACGATGAAAGGAAAAAGTTTATCGTTTACTACTTTTCCGCTGTTCAAACAGTAAAAGTACCGCATGCGGCATGACGTTATAATTTATTACTTCTTTACTTCTGACTGTATTCGCGACACGCTTCACGGGCAGTATTCACATATACCACTGAATGTTAGGTGCTACATTATGTGACTGTACGACACACAGTTAAGGAGATAAATCTCAAGGCCACAAGCTGCGTGGTACGGGCGTGTACACCCAGCTGTGAACAAACACCTGGGCGACGCCACGTTTCTCCGTTCGATCGAAATAATATCCGCAGAGGTGCACAATCTAATTCGAGAAGGTTATCTAATACCCCCCCCCCCCCCCCCCCATGAACCATGGACCCTGCCGTTGGTGGGGAGGCTTGCGTGCCTCAGCGATACAGATGGCCGTACCGTAGGTGCAACCACAACGGAGGGGTATCTGTTGAGAGCCCAGACAAACGTGTGGTTCCTAAAGAGGGGCAAGCAGCCTTTTCAGTAGTTGCAGGGGCAACAGTCTGGATGATTGACTGATCTGGCCTTGTAACATTAACCAAAACGGCCTTGCTGTGCTGGTACTGCGAACGGCTGAAAGCAAGGGGAAACTACAGCCGTAATTTTTCCCGAGGTCATGCAGCTTTACTGTATGATTAAATGATGATGGCGTCCTCTTGGGTAAAATATTCCGGAGGTAAAATAGTCCCCCATTCGGGTCTCCGGGTGGGGACTACTCAAGAGGACGTCGTTATCAGGAGAAAGAAAACTGGCATTCTACGGATCGGAGCGTGGAATGTCAGATCCCTTAATCGGGCAGGTAGGTTAGAAAATTTAAAAAAGGAAATGGATAGGTTAAAGTTAGATATAGTGGGAATTAGTGAAGTTCGGTGGCAGGAGGAACAAGACTTTTGGTCAGGTGATTACAGGGTTATAAATACAAAATCAAATAAGGGTAATGCAGGAGTAGGTTTAATAATGAATAAAAAAAATAGGAATGCGGGTTAGCTACTACAAACAGCATAGTGAACGCATTATTGTGGCCAAGATAGACACAAAGCCCATGCCTACTACAGTAGTACAAGTTTATATGCCAACTAGCTCTGCAGATGATGAAGAAATTGATGAAATGTATGACGAGATAAAAGAAATTATTCAGGTAGTGAAGGGAGACGAAAATTTAATAGTCATGGGTGACTGGAATTCGTCAGTAGGAAAAGGGAGAGAAGGAAATTTAGTAGGTGAATATGGATTGGGGGAAAGAAATGAAAGAGGAAGCCGCCTTGTAGAATTTTGCACAGAGCATAACTTAATCATAGCTAACACTTGGTTCAAGAATCATGAAAGAAGGTTGTATACCTGGAAGAATCCTGGAGATACTAAAAGGTATCAGATAGATTACATAATGGTAAGACAGAGATTTAGGAACCAGGTTTTAAATTGTAAGATATTTCCAGGGGCAGATGTGGATTCTGACCACAATCTATTGGTTATGAACTGTAGATTGAAACTGAAGAAACTGCAAAAAGGCGGGAATTTAAGGAGATGGGACCTGGATAAACTGAAAGAACCAGAGGTTGTACAGAGTTCCAGGGAGAGCATAAGGGAACAATTGACAGGAATGGGGGAAAGAAATACAGTAGAAGAAGAATGGGTAGCTCTGAGGGATGAAGTAGTGAAGGCAGCAGAGGATCAAGTAGGTAAAAAGACGAGAGCTAATAGAAATCCTTGGATAACAGAAGAAATATTGAATTTAATTGATGAAAGGAGAAAATATAAAAATGCAGTAAATGAAGCAGGCAAAAAGGAATACAAACGACTCAAAAATGAGACCGACAGGAAGTGCAAAATGGCTAAGCAGGGATGGCTAGAGGACAAATGTAAGGATGTAGAGGCCTATCTCACTAGGGGTAAGATAGATACTGCCTACAGGAAAATTAAAGAGACCTTTGGAGAGAAGAGAACCACTTGTATGAATATCAAGAGCTCAGATGGCAACCCAGTTCTAAGCAAAGAAGGGAAGACAGAAAGGTGGAATGAGTATATAGAGGGTTTATACGAGAGCTATGTACTTGAGGACAATATTATGGAAATGGAAGAGGATGTAGATGAAGATGAAATGGGAGATATGATACTGCGTGAAGAGTTTGACAGAGCACTGAAAGACCTGAGTCGAAACAAGGCCCCGGGAGTAGACAACATTCCATTAGAACTACTGATGGCCTTGGGAGAGCCAGTCATGACAAAACTCTACCATCTGGTGAGCAAGATGTATGAGACAGGCGAAATACCCACAGACTTCAAGAAGAATATAATAATTCCAATCCCAAAGAAAGCAGGCGTTGACAGATGTGAAAATTACCGAACTATCAGTTTACTAAGACACAGCTGCAAAATACTAACGCGAATTATTTACAGACGAATGGAAAAACTGGTAGAAGCGGACCTCGGGGAAGATCAGTTTGGATTCCGTAGAAATGTTGGAACACGTGAGGCAATACTAACCTTACGACTTATCTTAGAAGAAAGATTAAGAAAAGGCAAACCTACGTTTCTAGCATTTGTAGACTTAGAGAAAGCTTTTGACAACGTTAACTGGAATACTCTCTTTCAAATTCTGAAGGTGGCAGGGGTAAAATACAGGGAGCGAAAGGCTATTTACAATTTGTACAGAAACCAGATGGCAATTATAAGAGTAAAGGGACATGAAAGGGAAACACTGGTTGCGAAAGGAGTGAGACAGGGTTGTAGCCTCTCCCCGATGTTATTCAATCTATATATTGAGCAAGCAGTAAAGGAAACAAAAGAAAAATTCGGAGTAGGTATTAAAATCCATGGAGAAGAAATAAAAACTTTGAGGTTCGCCGATGACATTGTAATTCTGCCAGAGACAGCAAAGGACTTGGAAGAGCAGTTGAACGGAATGGACAGTGTCTTGAAAGGAGGATATAAGATGAACATCAACAAAAGCAAAACGAGGTTAATGGAATGTAGTCAAATTAAATCGGGTGATGCTGAGGGGATTAGATTAGGAAATGAGACACTTAAAGTAGTAAAGGAGTTTTGCTATTTAGGGAGTAAAATAACTGATGATGGTCGAAGTAGAGAGGATATAAAATGTAGACTGGCAATGGCAAGGAAATCGTTTCTGAAGAAGAGAAATTTGTTAACATCGAGTATAGATTTAAGTGTCAGGAAGTCGTTTCTGAAAGTATTTGTATGGAGTGTAGCCATGTATGGAAGTGAAACATGGACGATAACCAGTTTGGACAAGAAGAGAATAGAAGCTTTCGAAATGTGGTGCTACAGAAGAATGCTGAAGAAAAGGTGGATAGATCACATAACTAATGAGGAGGTATTGAATAGGGTTGGGGAGAAGAGAAGTTTGTGGCACAACTTGACTAGAAGAAGGGATCGGTTGGTAGGACATGTTTTGAGGCATCAAGGGATCACAAATTTAGCATTGGAGGGCAGTGTGGAGGGTAAAAATCGTAGAGGGAGACCAAGAGATGAATACACTAAGCAGATTCAGAAGGATGTAGGTTGCAGTAGGTACTGGGAGATGAAGAAGCTTGCACAGGATAGAGTAGCATGGAGAGCTGCATCAAACCAGTCTCAGGACTGAAGACCACAACAACAACAACATCTAATACCAACGAATTAAATGCTTTGGTACCACATATCACGACATAATCAAACATTTTACCTTCTCACAGATTAAATACACGAAAAATAACCGTACGTCGTGTATGGAGTACAGGGTCACGCATCTGAAACGCAAAGAATGCATCCGTGGCCAATTTGCGGTTACACACGACACACTAATATACCACATTATTGTGAGCCTTCGAAGTAATTAAATGATGCATCCTACAAAAATCCCGTGTGCCAACTACATGGAAAGCTATGGCGATTAATGAGAATACCGAGCAATACAATCACTTTATGGGCTTACTAATAGGGTTATCGCATCTCGCTAGCCGTCACTGATTGTAAACATGGAATTATAGAACGCAAACGATAATACTTCATTTCGCCACCAACAGACGGCAACAAATTCGATCATGCGTTAATAAATCGGCCTTCGGTCACCTGTATATCTTATTTATTGTGCTCAAAGAATTTCCAATAGGGATACGGTAGTGTAGACAAACGGCCGGTCTCTGAAAGAAAAAATTCGGTTAGTTCACGGAACAGAATATAACAGATTGTTAGGGATGCAATACGAGTACGTCAGTAAATAGCTTGCAACTCTCCGCGGCACAGGTGTTAATATCACAAGAAATTTTTGTGAGTACCATTTTTACTAATGACAAAACATATTTTCCTCCTTTGCTCTTTCTCCGACACACACACACACACACACACACACACACACACACACACACACACATGCACACACCTACACGCGCTTGCTGGACGTTTACGTTATTTGTATGTATATTGTGCTTGTGAGTTGTCTACACGAAAAATATGTCTTCTATTTTTGGGAGTGAAAGGCCTTAAGGGATTTCGTTAATCAAATGTGTCCACGCAAATCACCTGCGAAATTCGCTTCTGGATCACGTAATTCCGGATAATTTAGTCACATATTGTCCCTAGAAACTGAAAACGTCTTATTGACAGCTTGCCAATTTGTCCTTTCAAACAATAAACACATAACGCCATGAGCCTACCATCCGAAATTGAGTGATCGTAATAATTAAAATATTACTGTGATTTAATATCTCTTGGTCCGAGCCAGCAATGTATAAATCAAAGTTGCGACGCTGTTATAATGGGGATTGGAACCGTAACTGGACACTGGTAAACTGAATGAATGGCGTAACGAGAACGGCACACCTGTTGCACGACTGAGCGTCATACTGCGTTGTAGACTTTAACGCAAACTGAGTATACACAAGTTTGATATCTCCTGCATGTAGCATTATATACGAGGGCTATCCACAAAGTACATTACGTTTTGGAATTAAAAATAAATAAAGTATTGGAAATTTTTTTTATTATATACAGATGAAAGCCACACTTAAATACTACTTTTCTACATAGTTGCCATTTAAATTAAAGCACTTATCGTAGCGATGGACGAGCTTGGAAATTCCTTCGTCGTAAAATTCGTCCGCCTGCGCCTTCAACCACGTGGTTACCTCTTCTTGAAACTGTGCGTCGTCATCAAAACGCTGCGTAGCCAACCACTTCTTCATTGCTGGGAATAAGTGGAAGTCGCTCGGTGCCAGGTCGGGACTGTACGGCGGATGAGGAAACAACTCCCACTTAAAAGATTCGAGAACTTCACGAGTGGCATTTGCCGTGTGGGCCCGGGCGTTGTCGAGAATCAGCAAGATCTTTGAGCCCAACTTTCCCCTGCGCTTGTTTTGTATTGCTGTTCTGAGGTTGTGCAGCGTTTGGCAATACCTTTGAGAGTTTATTGTAGTGCCTCTTTCAAGGAAATCCACAAAAATCGTATTTCTACCGGGTTACTGATTAACCACGTGGTTGAAGGCGCAGGCGGCCGAATTTTACGACGAATGAATTTCCAAGCTCGTCCATCGCTACGATAAGTGCCTTAATTTAAATGGCAACTATGTAGACAAGTAGTATTTAAGTGTGGCTTTCATCTGTATATAATTAAAAAAATTTCCAATACTTTATTTTTAATTCCAAAACGTAATGTACTTTGTGGATAGCCCTCGTAGTTCCGTTGAGCAGTTTCCCGCAAGACAGAAATCATTTAAAAATGTGGTCGTCCTTGAGCGTGGCATGGTTAAATTCCTGCGATACGGATCCTCAGGCTGTATGAATCGCTTGAAGGACGACATTTTCCGCTTATGGCTGGAGAAGTTTTTCTTATGTTATTGCCGTTTCGGCGTTATGCCACTGTCAAGCATGGATGTTCGATGTCATGTCACAGCACAGACATAAGTTGTAGATAACGTACTCATGTAAGGTCACGTCCAACTGGATAGCGATGTATGGATGAGCTGTTACCATTGAAACAAATAACACTGGGCCTAAACTTGTGGTTTTCACATGCAATTGCATTTTAACCCGCATGTCAATAACAGGTGTGTGAAAAAAATTGCAGTTTTTTAAAGAATTCTATTTATTCGTCTACATCAGTATTATTCCCTTCGAAAAAATACCAGTTACATATTATACTGTTATGCCAGAGCTTTTTCCTGTCCCTGAAACACATCTGGAACTGTATCCTTGGGATAGCTTTTACGTCTCTCAGCGATGTATTTTTAATCTCATATCTGCTTGTAAAACCACGGTTCTCTATCTAGCGAATATGTGGTCTAGACCATCATTTTAGTATAGTTTCTGGTCAAAAATGAGTGAGCAGGTGCACTATCATGCTGCAAAAGGCATTAATTGTTTCGACATAAAGATAGGAGCTTCCTTACAGTATCGCTTCACGAAAACGGCGTTGAATTTGGACTCATCATTGATCGTTCAATCTTGAGCAAGAACTCTTGCCCCGTTACGCCGTTAAAATCGAAAAACTCCGTGATCGTAACTTTCACATTTCATCGCACTTTTTTTGAGTCTATACGATCCAGAACAGTTCCATAAGGACGACTGAGCCTTACTTTCGATGTCACATTCGTAAACAAGTGTTTCGCCGCATTTTACAAGTTTCAGTACGTTCTGAATTGTTGTGGATTTCATCTACAGACTCCTTAGCAACATGCAACCACTGCTGTTTTTGTTCTAAAGTCAGCAATTTTGTGGGCAAATTTCGCTGTGACACGTTTCGTACATAAAACACCGGAATAAATTTCATGGCATGAACCAACTAATACGCCAAGACAATCAGCGGCTTCTCCGGTTGTGTTTCCCCGATCGCTCGTAATCATTTATTTCACTTTTTTCGCAATGTCATCGGTTAACGATATGCTGGGGCGTCCGAGGCGCTCGTCGTGTTTAACGTATTCACGGCATTCCTGGAAAGATTTGAACCACAACAGACGCACCAAACGGAATACTTAACAGCTCTAAAACTCCGCTGCATTTCATTCCGCTTTTGCTGCAAAATTCAATGAAAATTCTGTAATCCACTTTTATATTAAATGAATAATAGACGATACTACCAAAACACGTGTAGCCTTTTTGACAGCTGATAATAGAGTAAATATCCAGCAAGTCTAAAACTGCACAGGAAATTTTCAGAGAAGCTCCTTTTATTCAAGTCTCCTTTTATTTGCAGTTTGTTTCGGGGTTAACATTACACCAAGCCCGTTGAATTCAGGAAACATACGTTTTGTCATAACTGCACAAAATGCAGTATCAAAGAAACTACGGTTAGTTTTAAAGCCAGCCCGCATCTCGTGGTCGTGCGGTAGCGTTCTCGCTTCCCACGCCCGGGTTCCCGGGTTCGATTCCCGGCGGGGTCAGGGATTTTCTCTGCCTCGTGATGGCTGGGTGTTGTGTGCCGTCCTTAGGTTAGTTAGGTTTAAGTAGTTCTAAGTTCTAGGGGACTGATGACCGTAGCAGTTAAGTCCCATAGTGCTCAGAGCCATTTGAACCATTTTTTTTAAAAAGCCATTAAGCTAAGAGAATTCCAGTTTTCATGTGTATAAGGGGCAGTCGAACGGAAACGAGGCAACTGATAATAATTAAATACTGTTTATTGTTTCAAAAGTAATCGCCATAACTGTAAATACATTACTCAACTGTGAGACAAAATGGTCAATGCCTTCATGGACAAATGTTTGCAATTAGCTACGGAACCATGATTGTAGCCAGGCGTGTACTTGTTCGTCTGAAACAAATCTACGGCCACGAATGTCTTTCTTCATGGCTCCAAAAATATGGATATCACACAGAGAGAGATCGGGACTGTATGGACGATGTGAAAGGGTTTCCCAGCGAAACTTCTGCAACGTATTCGAAACAACGTCAACAACATGTCGGACCGCTCGATTTGCTTCGGACGAAGAGGTGCGAGGTTGGGTACAATCATCGTTCCGCGAGCAACAGCAACCATTTTTTATGGAGGCAGTGACCGTGTTGCCCCACTGTGCGATAAATACATCAACAGTTACGGTGACTACTTTTGAAATAATAATAACTTGACTTAATTTTCTGCATGTTTCTCGTTTTCGTTTGACTGGCCCTTATATACATATGAGGCAACAGCCTTGACGCAGTGGCTACACCGGTTCCCGTGAGATCACCGAAGTTAAGCGCTGTCGGGCGTGGTCGGCACTTGGATGGGTGACCATCCAGGCCGCCATGCGCTGTTGCCATTTTTCGGGGTGCACTCAACCTCGTGATGCCAATTGTGGAGCTACTCGACCGAACAGTAGCGGCTTCGGTCAAGAATACCATCATAACGACGGGGAGTGTTGTGTGCTGACCCCACGCCCCTCCTATCCGCATCCTCCACCAAAGATGACACGGCGGTCGGATGGTCCCGGTAGGCCACTCATGGCCTGAAGACGGAGTGCTTTTATATACATATGACGAGAGAAGTGTTCAAACTTTAACAAAAGGTAAGGGCTATGAATGATGTCTGTACCAGTCATATTTATAATCATTTGGATTAAAATTAGACAGCGTACGATATACATGTAAGAGGAGGTGCAAGAAGTAATGCAACATTTTTTTTTCTCGGCCAATTTCGTTTGGAAAAATGCGGAATTTGTTGTGGGACACCGTGGAATATTCCCTCTTCGACGCCTGAAGTTTCTGACAGCTATCGGTGCTACACGTAACCTTAAAAAATGGGGTTTGTAACGGAGGTGCAGAGAGCTGTCATTGAGTTTCTTTTGGCCGAAACCCAGAGCACTGCAGATATTCGCAGACACTTGCAGAATGTCTACGGAGACGTGGCACTGAACAAAGCACGGTGGCTAGTTGAGCGAGGCGTCTGTCATCATAGCAACAAGGTAGCGCAAACCTCTACGATCTCCCGCGTGCTAACCGTAGCGAAACTTAACAAACTATTTCAGCGTGTTCGTTGCCACAGAAATGCAAACGAACTACTTCTCCGTGACGACGCAAGGTCTCACACAAGCGATAGGCGTTCGCAGAGCTTCCCCGGACTGTTCTTCCTCGTCCACCCTGCAGCATTGCTCGCGTACCTTCTCACTTCCATCTGTTCGCCGCAATGAAGGATGCACTACGCGGGAAGCAATACGTGCATGATGGCAAGGTGGTTACTGAATCAGCGTCGACCTATAGAGCGGTACGATGACGGCATACGGGCCTCCCAGTAAGGAGTCGTAGGGCCATTGCATTCAACGGAGATTATGTTGAAAAATAGGGTTTTGTAACCAAAAGAGTGTGCAATAATATGGTGTACTGGAATCCTGAATAAAACGAACCTGCTTTCAGAAAAAAAAGTGTTGCGATACTTTTGGAACGCCCGTTAGAGGTTAGAGCAGTGAAGTCACACAAATTGATCAGACGCACATGGGATTATTTAAAAGCGTGCAGAACCATGTTGGGCTACATGAACCTTAAGAACGGAGTGTGATAGGGACACAAATTTTTAATGTATCTGCGGATATCCAGAATGAGATTTTCACTCTGCAGCGGAGTGTGCGCTACTATGAAACTTCCTGACAGATTAAAACTGTGTGGCGGACCGAGACTCGAACTCGGGACCTTTGCCTTTCGCGGGCAAGTGCTCTACCAACTGAGCTACCGAAGCACGACTCACGGCCCGTCCTCACAGCTTTACTTCCGCCAGCCGAGTGTCGGTCCGGCACACAGTTTTAATCTGTCAGGAAGTTTCACATCTGCGGATAGTTTGACATCGCATTTTGAACAGGTATGACAAAAGATATGTCTACTGCGTACAGGAGTCGGAACAGGTGCAATGCAAGACCGAAACCGATTATAAGCTAAATTAGGTTAGGTGAAGGAGTCATATCCAGTACACGAACACTTTTCGGACAACGAAGCAACGAAAAAATCGGAGACGCGGACCAACACAACAGAAGCAACTCGCTGAACGCAGCCATTATCGGAGAACGCCGCACGTACATGAAGCGCTGCAGCAGCAGCCCCAGGTTCCCGCAGGACGGCTTCCAGGCGGCCCGCGCCGAGTCGCCGCCGCCGCCGCCGCCGTCGCCGTCGTGGTGCGCGTCCCCTCCGAACAGGCCGGCCAGCAGGCACATCCCGCACGCGCACGCCGTCCTCGCACACTGCGCGCCCGACGCCTGCCCTCCCCCCTCACCCGCCGCTCCAGCCGGTCGCGCAGCCTTTTACGTCACGGTTGGGGCATGCCGGGTGCTACTGCGAAGAGCGGTGACGTCAGCGGCAGCAGCCGCAGCCACAGCCGCGGAGCCAAGGCCGAGCGGCAGGCGCGAGACAATTCGCAGGTCGCGGCGCGCGTTGCAAAACCGCGTTACGTGAGCGCCGGCCGCTCTGCTACAGCCCCGGCCACCTGCCGGCGCAGCTACCCTGTTCCCACGCAACCGCGGCGCCGAGACGGCGGGATTACCGCAGATCGCTAAATCGCTACCGTCCCCTTATTACACCGCATCTGTCACAGTATCTGTCAAATGCCGACGCTTTAGATTAGGCTCCACCGGGCCCCGTGGATATCGACAGAAATAACAAGTTTACTGTAATGTATAAACCTGCATCCTCCGATGGATTTACGTGAATTAATTGTGTGCAGTGGCGGCTCGTAGATATCCATTCTGGGTATTACAAACTTTTGAATTCAGGTAAATACGACAGTGCTAAATTAATAGCATCTGCTCTATAACTGTTTTGCTCATCAACATATTCATACAACTTCCGCCACTGTCAATTATTCATTTCATTCATTCATTCATTTCGTGTGGACCATCTTTGGACCACGTTATTTCAACTGTCTTGCTTTAGGTGTTCTGATGTTTGCCCATTGCTCTCGCATTCGTTCTCGGTGTTGCTCCTTCCGCCGGACTAAGTGGCCGAGCGGTTCTAGGCGCTTCAGTATGAAACAGCGCGACCGCTACGGTCGCAGGTTCGAATCCTGCCTCGGGCATGGATGTGTGTGTTGTCCTTAGGTTAGTTAGGTTCAAGTGGTTCTAAGTTCTAGGGGACTGATGACCTCAGAAGTTGAGCCCCATAGTGCTCAGAGACATTTGCTCCTTCCTTTCCTGGGTCCAAGCCTTCCCTGTTTTTAGTTTTGGCTTTTCTTGGGAACCTTGCCACGCCATAAGTTTCTCCTCGAGTGGGACACGCTCCAAGATGTCATCATGGCTGATCCCCACTTCTTTAAGATCTCTCTCCACCTCTGTTAACCAGGCCCATTTTGTTTTCTTCTTCTGAAAGTAGGTGACCATACGATTGGTGAGTCTTCCAGGGCTCATTCGGGCCGTATGTCCATAAAACATAATCCTTCTTAGCCGGCCGGAGTGGCCGAGCGGGTCTAGGCGCTACAGTCTGGAACCGCGCGACCGCTACGGTCGCAGGTTCGAATCCTGCCTCGAGCATGGATGTGTGAGATGTCCTTAGGTTAGTTAGCTTTCAGTAGTTCTAAGTTCTAGGGGACTGATGACCTCTGAAGTTAAGTCCCAGAGTGCTCAGAACCATTTTGAACCATAATCCTTCTTTTCCGGATGGTATCGGTTATGTTCTCTATGTGGGAACACAGTTCATGAATATGTCTTCTAAATTCCCCATTCTCTTTGATGGGACCTATGATCTGTCACAAAATCTTCTTTCCTTCGCCTCCAGTTTTTCGATTATGCCTTTTATGTTCACTACTAGGCATTCAGAAGCGTACAAGACTTCCGGACGGATAACACCAACGTAATGCCTTAACTTTGCATTGAACGATACTGATCTTTTGTTGTAGATGTTTTTGGTTCAATGGAATGCCATTTCCATTTTGTTCATGTGTGATTTGAAGGCTTCTTTCTCTGATACGGTGACTGTTATCCATTCTCCGAGATATTTAAACTTTTCAACTCGCTTAATTTTGCCTTGACCCACTACAAGCTCCCTTGGTGGCGAATTTATGTTCGTTATAAAGTCGGTTTTCTCAAATGTCAATAATAATAATTATAATAATAACAATAATAATAATAATAATCTGCATAACTTGTCTGAAAAAGGAAGAATTGTTTCTGTGGATAATATAGTGCCGTTTATGGCAAGAACGTAATAATATTTAAGCTTTCGCTACTCTCCGTTTCGCATTTTGTGTAAGTGGTAGTTTTCGTATTTCTTTTTTTTTTCGGACAAACGTACGAGATCTCTAATTCATAAATCAGTTAACGAATTAACTTCTGCGCTGAAAATCAGGCATTCTTACGTTGCACCCACAAAAAAACTAAATGTTCGCTTGTAGTCACCCTGATTTGATTTAGTCACTTTCTCGCAAGACGGATCTGGTCTGGAATGTCCTAATTCCTCTGGAGTTAACTTTTCCTGGCAATTTTCTTTGCTGTTAGCGCTTACATACTCACACTCTAAAGGAAAGCCGATTCCTGCACAGCAGACAACCAACTCCAAACACAAACTGCCGTTTCCGGAAATTATTAAATTCAAGTAGTGCTATCCACCAACAAGGTCACTTGACTGGAATACAAATGAGACGTTGAGAGCCATAAGGGCCGAAAGCATCTCGTCTTCGTCTTCGACCCCCTCCCCCCCCCCCCCCCTATTCAAGTGAATATCAGAAAAACCAGCTTTTCGTGAATGTTCAAATAAGTGTGCAATGTGGGCCTGCAGTACACAAAATCATAAGATCAACAGGTGTCTAAAGCAGAAATAAATGCTACAATCGACGATGATGTGCTTTATGGTTCTCAGCTTAGTCTACGACAAATTCCAAAACTTTATGTATCATATCTCATTCAGAATCCCACAAAATACGTTTTTCTCTCGTATAACTATGATATACTGATGTACGATCTAATTTTGGTATATAGTGTGAGAATTCGCATATCTGTGGAGTGTTCTACCACCTAGCAGGATTTACGGCGAACGTAGATTAAAGTCTGCTCCGGCGTGCAACCATCTGGTGGCACCGACGTAAAGTAGTAGTTTATTGGTAAGCGCTAGCAGTGCTCGCCGTGAACCGTGCACATTGGTAATGAAATCCCTAAGTATTTGGCCCGTGATGCAATAACGTCACTCTAGTTGCGCATGCGTGGGAGCTCCTTAAAACGTGCACAAGTGAAGGTGTGCTCACGATCCTGATACCGAGTTTCGCCGTCTATCGGAGCAGTACCTACCACAGCGCGGTAAATTTGGTGGGGTCGATTTCAGATTACGACATCTACATTACGTTTATCAGCATTCAAAGAAAAATTACCAGTAGATCCGCAAGGTGTCAAAAGTTAGGGTGTTCACGTGCTCTTACACAGCAGCCGCCAATGTGTGTATGACTTTGGAGTAACCTTTGACACAGTCTGCACTCGTCCCATATTGATCATCTTACACTACATACATCACATGCAACTTGCATTTATAAAGTCAATGTCACACTGTACACGGGTTGGATAAAAACTAGTGGCAACAGCGCCGAACGTGAAGAATGTGCGTCTCATGGCATTCCCGCTGTCTGTAGCTGATGCAAGGTCAGCTGAAGTAGTGCAGTGAGCGGCGATGGCTGAGTCAGCTGCAGTGCGTACACTCTGAAAGTCCGAGAAGCCAGTTCGAGCGCCCTAACTGTTCGTTTAGCAAACACGAACAACGTCCGTGGGTCAAGATTGCATTGGCACGTTGTCACAGCAGACAACAGTGTCCCCTCCTGGCACTGAATCAAACTATCTTTCACGACAGTGCACGTAGCACATGGCGAACCCCGTGCAGGAGCTCCTGCATACGTGGGGGTGGCTGATACTGGAACACCCACCTTATTCATCCGATATGACTCTGACCGATTACGACCTATTCACCAAATTGAACGTCTTCGTGGCACGTGCTATAACACAAGAGAAGAAGTTGTCCGTGGCATAGGGCGATCCTTGAGAGACTAGAGACATAGACGCGCTGACGATGTACGACGTCTTCTACCTCTGTGAGCGAAGCTGACCGATATACGGGACGAATCAGGGCATGTAATACGGTGGACGTCTGTCAATAATGTCTGGTACGAAACTTCATGGCAGATTAAAACTGTGTGCCGCACCGAGACTCGAACTCGGCACCTTTGCCTTTCGCGGGCAAGTGCTCTACCAACTGAGCTACCCAAGCACGACTCACGCCCCGCCCCCACAGCTTTACTTCTGCCAGTACCTCATCTCCTACCTTCCAAACTTTACAGAAACTCTCCTGCGAACCTCGCAGAACTAGCACTCCTGAAAGAAAGGATATTGCAGAGACAAGGCTTACCCACAGCCTGGGGGATGTCTCCAGAATGAGATTTTCACTCTGCAGCGGAGTGTGCGCTGGTATGAAACTTCCTGGCAGATTAAAACTGTGTGCTCTACCAACTGAGTACTTGCCCGCGAAAGGCAAAGGTCCCGAGTTCGAGTCTCGGTGGTGGTGGTGGTGGTGGTTAGTGTTTAACGTCCCGTCGACAACGAGGTCATTAGAGACGGAGTGCAAGCTCGGGTTAGGGAAGGATTGGGAAGGAAATCGGCCGTGCCCTTTCAAAGGAACCATCCCGGCATTTGCCTGAAACGATTTAGGGAAATCACGGAAAACCTAAATCAGGATGGCTGGAGACGGAATTGAACCGTCGTCCTCGCGAATGCGAGTCCAGCGTGCTATTCGAGTCTCGGTCCAGCACACAGTTTTAATCTGCCAGGAAGTTTCATATCTGCGCACACTCCGCTGCAGAGTGAAAATTTCATTCTGGAAATGTCTGGTACGAATTATAACAATGTTGCCACATCCAACCCATGTATATATGGGGATCAGCCGGCAAAAGGAACCTGTCACGACTAGGGACTGTGACACAGCTGGGATGAATCAACTTCTACAACACTTTGTACATACACAGCGCGAGCAAGAATAAAACCGAAACTGCAGGGATGAATTCCTGACTGGAAATGTAGAAAAAGATGTCCTATGAACGTATGTCCGGAAATAGACTGTGTGTGTGCAACGACAAAAAATCGTTCCCGAACACAGTACAGAGTTGCACCACATCCACATAACAGATGTTGCACGCGGTTGACTTAAACCATGTTGGCGGGCCACTTCCCTGGAGCTTGAACTAGAGTTCGTCCCAATATCCTGTACAACGTCGTCCTCCAGATGTGGTGTACGCACGGTCCACCGCCTTCCTGCACGTTCGTCTGTCTGAAAGGACCAATGATCTCACAAATGCCCAAAAAGGGCTTTAAATGTCGTGTAATAAGGTTGGTGTCTGCGAGGGTACTTGTTTTGGTGCAGCCGTGATGCCTCTCGACCGTTTTCTTCTGCTTGGCTGTACAAAAACACCATCTCGGCTTGTTCCCGGTATGAATACCGGATCATTCTGCTGCTTACAGCACGCTGCGTCAATCACACAACACGTGACACACAAGGAACACACAGCACATGGTCTGAGTAACTCTCATTCGTCAGTGCTATCTACCACGACATCGATGCATTTCCGGACACATGTTCAGAGGAACTTTTTTCTTGCATTTCCAGTTGGGTTCAAATGGTTCAAATGGCTCTGAGCACTATGGGACTCAACTGCTGTGGTCATAAGTCCCCTATAACTTAGAACTACTTAAACCTAACTAACCTAAGGACATCACACACATCCATGCCCGAGGCAGGACTCGAATCTGCGACCGTAGCGGTCTTGCGGTTCCAGACTGTAGCGCCTTTAACCGCTCGGCCACTCCAGCCGGCCTTTCCAGTTAGGAATCCGTCCCTGCAGTTTGTCAGTTTTATTAATGATTAACCTATAAACAAGGTGTTTCATTATTATAGGTACAAACGAAAGGGATAAGTATAGAACCATAAAACAAGCATATATTTTTCTTCTCCTTGAAACGCTGCTGCTTATGCAGGTCGTTCGGAGGGTTATGCCAAGTTTCTCTTTTCTCCCAGAGTGTATCGTTTAGCATCTCCTTCCAATGCAGTTCTCCTCGTTTCACATCGTCCTTCACCTGGTCTCTCCATCTTGTTCGCGGCCTTCCACCTGGCCTTCGTCCAGATTCTGTCCATTCTAGGGCTCTTCTAGGAAGTCTTTCTGGTCTCCATAGCTTGCTTTACGGGTTCGATCTGCAGGGGTGTTCCGTATTGTTTCATTCCTTATCCTGTCCCTTCCCGTCTTGCCCAGCACTCCGTCCCAGTTAGCGCATCCCTGTTGCTTGTATACTCCAACATTGTGATCCATGTGTCAAAATTGGCACACAATATGACTTGCACATCATGGTATGATTTTTGCTTAGGCACATATTTTCCAATTTCTGATTATGTCAGATGCGCAATAATAAAATTTACAATTTTGTATTCTTCCGGAAATTTCATCCTTGACGTTTCCTTTCTTGGTTAATTGACTTCCGAGTTACTTCAAAGCTTCTACTTCTTTAACAATTTTTGCATTCCAAATTTTTTTTCATTTTTCCTGCTGATTTCATGCCGGCCGCTGTGGCCGAGCGGTTCAAGGCGCTTCAGTCCGGAACCGCGCTGCTGCTACGGTTGCAGGTTCGAATCCTGCCTCGGGCATGGATGTGTGTGATGTCCTTAGGTTAGTTAGGTTTAAGTAGTTCTAAATCTAGGGGACTGATGACCTCATATCTTAAGTACTATAGTGCTTACAGTCATTTGAACCATTTGATGATTTCCATTATCACTTTTTGTTAATTTATTCCCATGCCTGCTTCTTCAATTACTTTGTCAGGTATTTAGTTGTTCTCTAGGTTCTGCTCATTTTCTTCCCAAATAATCAAATTATTTGCATATGCCATGATTTTCCTATCATTTGCCACCGACACATCGCTAAGTTTCCTTATTACGTTGCCCATAACTATATTAAAAAGCACCGCTAACAGCACACTTCATTGCAGAAATACAACGCTGATACATATACTTGCAGCAACCACTGGTTTCCCCGACACGACGTATCACGACAAAGTACACGAACATCTAATAACTGAATCCCAGAGGATGAAAACTGCAGATAAGCACGTAAGGACAAACACGTTACAACAAGTTTTCTTCGTTAATGTGAAGGCACGCTTCGTCACGTCCTCCCACCGACGTCCGTACACGTTCAAAAATCCCAGGCGTGTTGCGAATGTACTGACGAGCACCCGCAAAGCGTCCCAGAACTTCATCGACAGTTATCGACAGGGCTGGAATACACCAAAGCATTTAAATATCGCCACACAAAAAAATACAAGAGATTTAGGTCGGGGAGCTGTGCGGCCACGGTACTGACGAGCCGCTACACGTTGTCCAAGATTCGTGCTACGCATTCCAGAACAGCCACATCAAAGTGTGCCAGTACACCATCATGCGTGTCCTGTCACCACAAGGGACATCACCTATACAGACAGCAACAGTACTGTGACGCTGGCATGGCTGTACTTTTGCGCGCGTCGTATCGGGCAAACCATTGGTTTCTGCACAAATGTTTATCAACATCATTTCCTTCAATCGCTATGCCCCCCCCCCTTTCGTTTGAACCTATAACATGCTGTATAATGGAATTGCCACACAGGTCCCGTTAAGCAGGTGACGCCGGCCGGGTGGCCGAGCGGTTCTAGGCGCTACAGTCTGGAACCGCGAGACCGCTACGGTCGCAGGTTCGAATCCTGCCTCGGGCATGGATGTGTGTGTTGTGCTTAGGTTAGTTAGGTTTAAGCAGTCGTAAGTTCTAGGGGACTGATGACCTCAGACGTTAAGTCCCACAGTGCTCAGAGCCATTTGAACCATTTTTGAAGCAGCTGACACACTGGTTCACTGGACGAATGCGTCAAAAAGGTCATTGAACAAGCGAGATTACTTGCAAAATACTTGTGCGACCTTTTCTAGAACACTGATCAACTTTCTGAAACCCATGCCAAATAGGTGCAACAGGACAAACTCGTCGTATTGATTAAATACAAAGGAGGGCAGCACGAACAGACACAGGTTTGTTTGACTCACGGGAGACGTCACGAAGATGATGAAAGAACTGAACTGGCGCACGGCTGGAGACAGGTCACAACTATCCTCCTAAAGCCTATTTACAAAGTTTCGACAAACAGAGTTTAGTGAGAATATAGCAGTAGACTACGTACCGCTCTCGGAGAGGCCGCGAAGATAAGATTAGACTAATTACGGCGAGCACACAGGCGCCTGACCAGTCACTCTTTCCGCGCTCAGAAAGTGAATGCAACGTGAAGAAGCCCTAACAACTCGTACAGTGGGAAGTACCCTATGCCACGCACTTCGCAGTGATTTGCAGAGTACAGATGTACATGGAGGTATCTACCACACTGGCATACTTTCATCTGATAGCAATCATGAAAACAGTAATACTGGCTTCACACAACAGTTGATTCTGGTAAACTATGATTTGCATTAAACAAGAGTCACTGCACGGAGTAGTATAAAATCCCAATTTACAAACAGGTCTCAGGTGATGATGGCCTGTTTTGTATTCCAAAAGTAGAATCAGATAATCTTGTGTGCGCATTCACTTTATTTTGTCTTACGCCTGCATTAGTTAATAGTGAATCGAGACGAGGGAGTTATCACGACGAGACCTATAAATCTGCTCAAAAAGGAATCTAGAAGCTTATCTGCTGTCAAGAGCGACAGAATTAGATGCGCTCTGTCTCCATCACGGCAGTTAACTCTTTTATCCCAAAGAATGGAATTGTTCGGCGTGGCACGTGAGGCTGATGCGTCAGACTTTGATCCTCCCGGTATGGGTCGCGCAGTCAACTAGCGAGAGAAGAGATACCGGCGCATGCGGTCGCATCCGGAATATCGCCCATCTGCAGGAAGGATCACCTGATGTTTCTCTCCACATCACATGTGCCAAGTGTCGTGTCGCTGTACGTCATCCGTGTCGGTATAATCTGAACCATTCTTTGTCTGAAAGACATAAGTTTACTTTTCTCGTGTTTGAATTTTGCTAGATGGAATTACTGTTTCTCCCGTTGCCGTTACGAATCAACATAATGTGTGCAACTCACAAACGAAGAAAAGTTCCCAACGTAATTAAGTGGTTACAGACAGACAATGCCTCACACGCTCCACTAGTTCGCGTAACTCGTCTGAGAACTGACACTGCTAACGGCAAGGTCGATGTGGCGTCCAGGGTGCATTCTGCTATTCTTTTAATTCTAGTATCAGAAACATACACATTATACACAGGTATGACTATATTACTGTGCCCAAAACCTGGCCACTTCCAATTCATTTTCTGCTCCTTAATGGAAGTTCAACTTCTGTGTAGCAGGCTGGACACAGTCGGCATTGAAACATATGACAAACAGTCTGGTCTTCTCGACAGTCACACAGAATATCATCTTGATCAGTGTATCCCCACCTTCCCAAATTAACCTTTGATTTGCGAACTCCAGATGTCTGTGTAGGGGCTTCCAAGTCATCCATTTCTCATCATAAGCAGAAGACACCTGGAACTCTTTTCCAACCGCTGGGAAGCTAGGTCGTACAGTTGCAACCTAGCTTTCCCACCAGTGGTTCTAAATGCCGTCGACCTTCTAAGGAAACTGCTGGATAGGTATCGTGTCCGTGCTACAGGAGGAAACACGTAATTTAATCTATTTCACTATCCCTCGTCTGCTCGGCAAATACTAACAGCTGTTGCATTTGCAACCAACCAACGAAGTTAAAATTCCCAACGCTAAACGCTGCTCTAAATAGCACAACAAAAAAGCTGACATCAGTGCAAGAGACTCGTAGTGGCAGCGGAGGGCGGAGGGACACTTTAGGATGCGAATTCTGAAATTTTTGTTTGATCTTCATAATTGACCATTTGCATCAGATTTGTTGGTGACGAATATAATAAACAATACTCAAAGTTGCTATCGAAATACCGTCGTTCATTCAACCCACAGAAGCGAAAGAATGGAATAAATAATTACCCCTGCATTTGTCCTCATGGATACAGTACGTTTGTAACCATGAATTCCTTCTATCTGTAGTGACACTTACTCGGTCTTCGCATGACAAAGTGCATAGCGGGCGTCTAGAAACTTCGGTATTTGTACTTCCATACGCCGCAAGTACAGCCTAAAGCTACGTTGCGCCTGAGTCGTATGCTACCCGGAACGCTTATAGCTAGGCTGCGTCCCGTATCTTTTGGAGGGCACAGCAGTTATGTACGCTAGTGTTGGACTGATTTCTCTCTACGCGTCCGCGGTCTACAGGTTATAAATACCGTAATCCTTGATTCGATTCCCTGCGACCATTTCACATTTTTCTGTGGTGAAAAGTTCTAGAGCGGGCCTATGTTCGCCTTGTGAGGCCAAAGGAAAGACTGTGACATAATTAAGAAGCAAAACTATAGTAATGTCAAAATGAAAACTGGGGAGCCAGAAGACAGATTAACATGTGTCTGACCGATCCAAGTGGAGACGGTATATTTGCTTCCGCTGAAACCCTATTAAGTCCGAAATGAGGGTAGATTAACACCGCACAACGACCAACGCAAGACACCAGTCTCACATTCCGGAAGATGGTTGTTCAAATCCCTGTTCGGTCATCCACTTTGAGGTATTCTGCCAACTCCTTAAATCTCTGAAGGCAAATGTCGAGATGGTTGCTTTCAAAAAGGCACGGCGCATTTCCTTGCCACGTCTCTAACGACGCCGTTGTCGACGAGACGCTGAACCCTAACCTCCCTTCCCTGCTTCACGACGATCGCAGATGTAGTGGCGGCTCAGGACACTTTCGGAGCTGACATTCCACATGTATCAAGAGATGAGGCAGGAAAGAAGCTCCGGAAAAGAGGTCTCTACAGCCTCGCCCACGGACATTCGCATTGTGGAGTGGCTTCCGCAACTCATCGATACAATTGGACGTACCACAACGGGAGGGGGGTGGGGGCATCTGTGAAGAGAGCTCACAAATATATGGCTCCTCAGAAGGGCAGCAACCCATTCAGCAGTTACTAGGCCTAGTGTCCGACAAACATCGCCTTGCTATTAGGTTACTCATCTTGAGTTGCACGGGGCGACCAGCCACAATTACCTGGGAAAAGGTGAACTTCTCAGCCTAGAATGCTTGTAAACTACCTTTATTGTCCCCAGAATGAGATATTCACTCTGCAGCGGAGTGTGCGCTGATATGAAACTTCCTGGCAGATTAAAACTGTGTGCCCGACCGAGACTCGAACTCGGGACCTTTGCCTTTCGCGGGCAAGTGCTCTACCAACTGAGCTACCGAAGCACGACTTACGCCCGGTACTCACAGCTTTACTTCTGCCAGTACCTCGTCTCCTACCTTCCAAACTTTACAGAAGCTCTCCTGCGAACCTTGCAGAACTAGCACTCCTGAAAGAAAGGATACTGCGGAGACATGGCTTAGCCACAGCCTGGGGGATGTTTCCAGAATGAGATTTTCACTCTGCAGCGGAGTGTGCGCTGATATGAAACTTCCTGGCAGATTAAAACTGTGTGCCCGACCGAGACTCGAACTAGATACTGGCAGAAGTAAAGCTGTGAGACCGGTCGTGAGTCGTGCTTGGGTAGCTCAGATGGTGGAGCACTTGCCCGCGAAAGGCAAAAGTCCCGAGTTCGAGTCTCGGTCGGGCACACAGTGTTAATCTGCCAGGAAGTTTCATACCTTTATTGTCGATTACCGGTTTCGGTAAGCATGGTTACCATCTTCAGATCTCGATAAAAGGTTACTGCATGTCTGCTATACCAGCCGCGTAAGTACTCTTGTTAAAGCACTGCCAGGTATGTGACGGACGAGATGAACGAAGCATCGGCAAGACAAGGTTAAAACCACAATAGGCAGAGTGATTCGCCAGATGCTCCTGTCCTATACTATACACTACTCTGTATATTGTGGTTTGAACCTTAACTTGCCGATGCTTCGTTCATCTCGTCCCTCATATACAGGTATCTGGCAATGCATTAGACAGTACTTGTATAGCTGGTATAGCAGATAATGCAATAACCTTTTATCGAGATCGGAAGATGGTGCAGGTGCTTACCGAAACCGTTAATCGACAATAAAGATCGGTTACAAGCGATCTGGGCTAAGAAATTCAATCTTTCTGAAGTAATGGCCTTGCTATGTTGGTGCTGCCATCGGCTGAAAAAAACGTGAAGCTACAGCCGTTACGTTTCCAGGCGACATGCTGCAAAATACTAACACGGAATGTTGTCAGAAGAATAAAAAAACACTTATAACATAAATGTAAGAACACGCAAGCGAATATTCATGATACGACTTATCTTGTGAGATACGTTGCATAAAGGCAAATCTACAAGAACGGTTTCACTGTCTTGACTAGATTGCAGTCTGTGAGATTAGGAACGTAGGGGGTTAAAATAAAGGGAGTGAAAGATTATCACAACTTGTACAGAAACCAGACTTAGGTTATAAAAGTAGAAATATATGAAAAGGAAGCAGTACCTGAGAAGCGAGTGACACATGATTGTAGCGTACCGCTGATGTTATTGAATCTGTACATTGAGCAAGCTGTGAAGAAAAGCAAGGAGAAATGTGGAAAGGGAATTAAAGTTCAGGGAAAAGAAAAAAATTGAGTTTGGCCAATAATATTGTAATCCCCTCATAGACGGCAAAATAACTTGGAGGATAATTGGACAAAATTGATAGTGTCTTGACGAAAAGTTACGCGATGAATATCGACAAAAGTAAAACACGAGAAATGGAATGTAGTCGAATTAAAACAGCCCGTATTGGGTAAATTAGATAACTAAATGACACACTAGAAGTAGTAGAGATGAGTTCTGCTATTTGGACAGCAAATTAACACGATCGCAGAAGATGCAGACAGGTCATGGCAAGTGAAGCATTTCTGAGGAAGAGGAATTTGTAGTACCAAACTTAATTAAATATTACGAAATCTTTTCTGAAGGTATTTGCCTACTGTGTAGCTTTGTGCGGAAGTGATACGTGGATGACAAAACAGTTCAGAACAAGAAGAGAAGCTACTGAAATGTGATGTTATACACTGAGGAGCCAAAGAAACGGGTACACCTGCCTGATATCGTGTAGGGCCCCCGCGAGCACGCAGAAGTGCCGCAAGATGACGTGCCTTGTTGACATGCGGGATCCTTGGATGCGTGAGGTTGTCTCCATACCCGTACACGTCCATCCGCTCGAAACAATTTGAAGCGAGACTGGTCCAACCAGGCAACATGTTTGCAGTCATCAACAGTCCAATGTCGGTGTTGATGGGCCCAGGTGAGGCAAAAAGCTTTGTGTCATGCAGTCATCAAGCGTACACGAGTGGGCCTCCGGCTCCGAAACCAATATCGATGATGTTTCGTTGAATGGTTCGCACGCTGACACTTGATGGCCCAGGACTGAAATCTGCAGCAATTTGCGGAAGGGTTGCACTTGTATCACGTTGAACGATTATCTTGGTCCCGTTCTTGCAGGATCTTTTTGCGTTCGCAGCGATGTCAGAGATCTGATGTTTTACGAGATTCCGGATATTTACGGTAAGCTCGTGAAATGGATGTACGGGGAAATTCCCACTTCATCGCTACCTCGGAGACGCTGTGTCCCAGCCAGCCGGAGTGGCCGAGCGGTTCTAGGCGCTACAGTACGGAACCGCGCGACCGCTACGGTCGCAGGTTCGAATCTTGCCTCGGGCATGGATGTGTGTGATGTCCTTCGGTTAGTTAGTTTTAAGTAGTTCTAAGTTCTACGGGACTGATGACAACAATAAGTGTGTCTGGAGAATGTGGGCGTGGAAGTTGGGGGAATAAAAACTGCAGAAAAATAGCGATGCTCGAATACAGAGAACACCTTCAAATGGATGTAGACTGCTGTAGTTATTCAGAGATGAAGAAGCCCGCTCAGGGTAGACGAGCGTCGAGAGCTGCATCAAACCGGTCTTCAGACTGTCGACCATAACGACAAGGACACAGCCCGCTGCGCCTGGGACTTGACCAGTGGCCGGCGGACGCAGTGAGAGTGGGCAGTAGGCTAGAGAGCGGCTTCCCCTCCGACAGCCCGCCGGACAGTTCGTTGACTCGCGGCCAGCGGCGTCAGGGGTCTTTGGCAACCGGGTCACCACTCCAGCTCAGTGCTAAGGCTGGCTGGCTCTGCAGTAATTGCGCGACCTGGCTCAGCCCGGCCGAAACGGAGCGCGCTGTTCAGGGCCGGTGCGTGGTCTTCTGTAATTAGTGCAGCTATCACTACTTCTTGACCGCGCTCCGCATCGCGAGGCAAAAAATGTTACAGACGAGTGCACAGTTTTATTCATAGCCACTTTCTATCGCCTACAATGCAGGGCTACTACGAAACGATTCGTTCGTTTCCAAAGTTCTATATTTTCCACAGTATTGCATATACACACAAGATTGACAAATGAACAGAATCGTAATCTCGCCGAGTTTTCATTGTGACCACCAGTTGGCGTTACGAACGCAGTCCCTTGACAAATGACGACCGGGCAAGAAAAGAGCTTTTGTGTACTGGAATATGCGAGACCTTCCATTAATCTAGAAAGGGTAATCGCCACAATGTGAGAGTGGGGGCACCGAAAATCCCCGTGAAATTGTGGCGCATGAACGAGATTCGCCTAAGATTAATGGAATCTCACAGACAAAGCTGTATCAGCCATTTTTCTCGGTGAGAAGACTGTGACGGGTACCTAATACCTTGACATGCTGTAGCTGTGGTTGTTTCCACAACTAACTTCTGATTCCGAGAATTTCATGTCCCAATGATACAGGGAACCCCCTAAATGGAGCATCGAAGTTCGTCGCAATCTGAATGACGAACTTCCGTATCATCGGATTGGACGTAGCGGTGAAGACGATGTGGCTTTGCTCCCTCGTCCCCAAGTTCGCCTGAGCTAATGCCTTTTCTCTCTTTCATTTGGTGATATATTAAGGACCATGTTTATGTACCATCACTGCCAACAGCATTCAACAGCCAAGGGAACACATCACTGCTGCACTGACAGGATGTTGCTAGTCAAGGTTTGCAACGAACTTGACTACCGCTTGGACGTGTATCGTGTGATGAGTGGGGCACTCGTGGAACATTTGTAGAGTGCAACATGCAAACTTGGTGAGTTTACGGTTCTATTCGCGCATCAATCATATTTATACATGTAATACTTTGGAAAATACACAGCTTTAAAAATGAATGAATCATTTACGTAATCCATATACTTACTTCTAACCACACTGTACGAAGGTTGCAACTTTTTCTTCGCTGCTCTTGTTTGGTCTTCAGTCCAGAGACTGGTTTGATGCAGCTCCCCATGCTACTCTATCCTGCGCAAGCTTCTTCATCTCCGTGTAACTACTGCAACCTACATACTTCTGAATCTGCTTAGTGTATTCATCTCTTGGTCTCCCTCTACGATTTTTACATTCCACACTTCCCTCCAGTACTAAATTGGTGATCCCTTGATGCCTTAGAACATGTCCTACCAACCGATCCCTTCTTTTGGTCAGGTTGTAGCGCAAATTTCTCTTCTCCCTAATTCTATTCAGTACCTCCTCATTAGTTACGTGATCTAACCCATCTGACCTTTAGCATTCTTCTGTAGCACCACATTTCGAAAGCTTCTGCGCTCTTCTTGTCTACTCTGTCTATCGTTCAAGTTTCACTTCCATCTCTTCATCGTCTGAGAGCTAATTGGTATATAGACATGTACTACTGTGGTAGCCGTAGGCTTCGTGTCTATCTTGGATACAATAATGCGTTCATTATGTTGTTCGTAGTAGCTTACCCGCGCTCCTATTTTTTAATTCATTATTACATCATTAAACCTACTCCTGCATTACCCCTATTTGATTTTGTATTTATAACACTGTATTCACCCGACCGAAAATCTTGTTCTTCCTGTCACCGAACTTGACTAATTTCCACTATATCTAATTTTAACCTATCCTTTTTAAATTTTGTAAGCTACCTGCTCGATTGAGGAATCTGACATTCCACGCTCCGATCCGTAGAACGCCAGTTTTCGTTCTCCTGACAGCCACCTCCTACTGAGTAGTCCCCGGAGATCCGCATGGGGGATTACTTTACCTCCGGAATATTTTACCCAAGAGGACGCCATCATCATTTAACCACACAGTAAAGCTGCATGCCCTTAGGAAAAATTACGGCTGTAGTTTCCCCGTTGCTTTCAGCCGTTAACAGTAGCAACACAGCAAGGCCGTTTTGATTAATGTTGCAAGGCCAGATAAAACAATAATTCAGACTGTTGCCCCTGCAACTACTGAAAAGGCTGCTGCCCCTCTTCAGGAACCACACTGGCCTCTCAACAGATACCCTCCATTGTGGTTGCACCTACGGTACGGCTACCTGTATCGCTGAGGCACAAGCCTCCCCGCCAACGGCAAGGTCCATGGTTCATGGGGGCTTTTCTTGGATACATAATCAATTTGTCTCATGCATATCTGCTGCTCTATTGCACAAAACTATATCATAGCTCATAGCTCCACTAAAAAAAAGTTCAACCGTGTGTACTGGTGGTTAATGTAGTTGCGCAAAACGCACTGGCTTTTCTTTCACGAGCCTCTGTTCATTACTGATGACGCTGATAATGATGATGATGATGTGAAAGAAGATTACGCACATCTTTAACAACTAAGCAGAAAGGATCATCTCTTACCAAGTGTTTATTTCGAGGTGTACGTTTGCAGGATCTTTCTTCCTCGTTTTGATCTCTTCTAACAATATGGGACAGTTTATCCCGTGCATTATATACCGTGGCCGACATCAATTTCTGTGAATACAACATAGTCATTAACGCACCTTGGGCTGCACAAACAAGCTGTCTTGCCGTCAGCTGTCGTTGTTTGCGAGACTACCGCTCCGTCAGTGTCGCTGCGGCAACAGCACGCCACAAAGCCACCGAGTGCTGAAGAGCGAGCGAGCGACCGGACCGCCTTACTGACAAGGGAACCTCCCCATCGCACCCCCCCCCCCCCTCAGATTTAGTTATAAGTTGGCACAGTGGATAGGCCTTGAAAAACTGAAAACAGATCAGTTGAGAAAACAGGAAGAAGTTGTGTGGAACTATGAAAAAATAAGCAAAATATACAAACCGAGTAGTTCATAGGAAGATAAGCAACGTCAAGGAAACTTGGAGCGCAGGAACGCCGTGGTATCGTGGTAACGTGAGCAGCTGCGGAACGAAAGGTCCTTGGTTCAAATCTTCCATCGAGTGAAAAGTTTAATTTTTTATTTTCAGTTTATGTAACAAACTCTTATGTTTTCATCACTTTTTTGGGAGTGATTATCACATCCGAAAGAAAACCTAAATCAGGAAAGGTAGAAGAATCTTTTTACCCCTTCGCCAAGTGTACAAGTTAGGTGGATCGACAACATATTCCTGTCATGTGACGCACATGCCGTCACCAGTGTCGTATAGAATATATCAGATGTGTTTTCCTGTGGAGGAATCGGTTGACCTATGACCTTGCGATCAAATGTTTTCGGTTCCAATTGGAGAGGCACGTCCTTTCGTCTACTAATCGCACGGTTTTGCGATGCGGTCGCAAAACACAGACACTAAACTTATTACAGTGAACAAAGACGTCAATGAACGAACGGACAGATAATAACTATACAAAAGTAAAGAAAATAAAATTTTCACTCGAGGGAAGCTTTGAACCAAGGACCTCTCGTTTAGTAGATGCTCACGCTACCACGAGACCACGACGCTCCTTAGCTCACTTCCTCCATGATGTTGTATATGCGGCACGTGGACTACTCAGTTTGTATATTTTGCTTATTTTTTCACAGTTCCACACAACTTCTTCCTGTTTTCTCAACTGATCTGTGTTCAGTTTATCAAGGCCTATCCACTGCGCCAACTTATAACTAAATCTGAGGGGGGTGCAGTGCTCCGCCAAACACGAAAGGTGATCAACAACAGCCTGCGTGCTCAGCGGCCATTGCGAGAGGGGAGTCCTCGTGGAAACCTCTGCAAGCAACAGGCGAAACTGTCCAAGATAATTTAAGCGGTTTTCGAACACAATCTGCTTGCAAGAGTCACGATTCATCTGGCAGCCGGTAGCACAAGCACACTATAAACCAAGCAATACCACCGTAGCTCTAAAGGGCTGAAAATCTCAGATGATCGCAATTCGTTTGGTGGAAGAAGAAGGTGTTAATGACGATTTTGATGCTGTGGTCTTGGTTTATAAGACTGGTTCAGTGCAGTTCTGCACGCTAGTGAATCCTGCGCATGTCTGTTCTACTCAACGTAACAGCTGCAGGCTACATCAGCTTGAACCTGTTCCTTCTATTCAAGTCTTGCTCCCTCCCTACAATGCTTATTCCTCCTCCCCTGCCTCACTTCCGCCCCCACCAACACACAAATACTTCCCTCCATTACAACGAGGGCTATTCGGAAAGTGAGGTCACGACTGGTCATGAAATGGAAACCACTGTGAAAATGTTTTATTTGTAACAATTACCTTCATCTTTCAGCTCTACTTCTCTACACAGTCTCTGCTACAAAATATGACGTAGTGTTCTACCAACCTCCCAATATCCTCGTCATAGAACGCGGCCGCCTGTCCTTTCCGCCAATTCCTTACGCTGGTCTACAGTTCGCTGCTTGTGTCAAAATGTTGTCTTCATAGCCAGCGGGTTCATGTAGGCTGCAATAAAACACAGGGGGAGGCAATTACAGGCTATATTGTGGACGATGAAACACTTCCAATCGAAAACGCTGCAGGAGCATCTTCATCGCCCCTGCAGAGCGCCTGTCATGAAGAAGGAAGCGCATGACAATTATGATACGGGGGCTGCATGACAGCAGGCGAAATCTCTCTCACCAGGCCATCATAATTGACGAGAGACAATATTTTCTGGGCATCTTTACGACCTCACTGTGCGCTCAGAACTGAAAAATGCGACGTGACGCGATAGACGGGCGTACTAGAGACACTACGCAACATGTTTGTGGAAAACTTCATCGGATTTACACTGTCGTTTTCATTTCGCGACCGATCGGGCCTTAAACATTTCTTAAACCCTCAGAATATGTCCTGTCAACCTACCTACTTTTACTCAAATTGTACCATAAATTAATTTCTTTTTTTCACAGTTCGACTCAGCACCTTGTCCTTAGTTAATCGATCTACTCACCTAACTTTCAGCATTCTTCTGTAGCACCACATTTCAAAAGCTTATATTCTTCTTTTGATTGCTTGTCGTCGACGTTTCACTTCCACTCGAGCCAAATACTTTCAGAAAAATATCTCTTCTTCAGAAACGCCTCTTTTGCTATTTCCAGTCTGCATTTTATACCCTCTTTACTTCAGTCATCGTCGTTGCATTTTGGTGACCAAATATCGAAACTCTTGTACTAGTTTACCCATTCCTACTACTTTATCTATTCTAGCTGCCTCAGTTTCACCTAAATTAATTCGATTATATCAGATCCTTTAGTTTTACTCTCGTTAATGATCACGTCCCATCTCCTCTCCAAGACATTATCCATTTCGTTCACGTAATCCTCTATATCCGTTGGCGTCTTTGCCTGAATCTGCCGTTAGTCTCTTTTCCTGATCGTTCAATATACTAATTAAATAACGTGGATAGTTCGCCAGAATCCTGTCTCACCCCGTTCTCATTTACCATTTCCCTTCCATGATCTTTTTTGGAAAATTATGACCATGCTACAACTCCAGAATGCACAGTTTTGTGTTGTCTTACGTACAGTAATGATTTACGATAATTACATATCGGAAACGTCGTGTTCCGAATAACACCTTCACCTTAGGTGTTTTATTGCGACTGACGAAAGAATTCAGTGGCTATACTAGTATAGGGAAATCTGACACAAAAGCAGCCCTTTTTTGCAGTACTTAATCGAACATAACATCAACTGTTAACGTTATCACCCTGCCTCTGTAACTGAGTGGTCATCGTGTCTGACGCCACGTGGAGAAACCGGGTTCGATTCCCGGCGGTACAGCCAGGGATTTTTCCGTAGGCGGGGGTACGGAACGGAGTGAAGTGAGGATCAAAAAGTTTCTGCACGAAGGCCACACAGTAACCTCCTGCCTAACCTCAGTGTTTGTGTACCACATCGCAGACGCGCTGGGTTGCATATACGCTGCAGCTACGCCCTCATACGGAATCTTTTTCAGCACTCGTTATATCTGAATGGCAAGTAGCGGCTCCAAGGTCTGAGAAGTCTATGACGGTCGGCACTCCATACTGCATGCAATAACGCTTCCGGCAGAGGGTGAGGCGGCGGACGGTGAACGGCGAGCGGTCCGCCAGATCTGGAGCGTGGAGCTCATCCTTGCTGCTGCAAGAAGAAGCTGTACAAGCGGCGTCCACAGAGCAGCCCCAGTGGGACGGCGACCTGTCGCCAGGTGGAGTCCACTAGTCAACGAAAAGGGTGGAGGGACAAGTAACTCCCACCCTCTGTTCTTAATAGAATCGAGCTGCCATGTATAAAAGAGCTGCAAACGCCTCACTGGTTTACAAATGAGTGAATTCGTTAAATGTTAAAACTTTGTGGAGCTGGAGGCGAGAAAAAGGTTCGGAAAGGTTTGAAATTACGTGCAAAGTTTGTTGCAAGTAAGTAACTGTTCTCATTCTCAAATGCTAGATGGATATAGTCCCGACAAAGTTTCTTTTTCTAATACCTGACGTACTTTACATCTGTAAAATAAGACTACATCTATAAATGAGTAGCTTATGACAGCGTTTTTAAAATTTTACATTCGGCATAATTATAGGAAATACTGAAAATCAAATTTTTGTTGCCTCTGGGAGACATTAGGTAGGCGTCCTTCAGCTGGTAGTGGGTAACCGTTTTGTTGGGCTCCAGCTCAACTAGCGGAACAGCCCAGAAAGGCCGGTACGAGCAGCGTCCAAACGTGCGAATGCCTCGATCGCTGATGCCGTGATCCACTGACAGGGAATGAGGTTGAGAGGCCCGCAAGGAGGGATGCGGCACACCTAGTGACCGAGTGGTATTCCTGACACAGGCCAGTAGCGGTGGGGTGTCGGCGCAGTGCTGAATATACGAGTTCAGGTCGGCTGAGGGACGCTGTGGCCGAAAAACGAACGTTTGTGATTGGGCGGTAGGTTGCTGCGTCGTTTGCTGGCGGGACACGATGCGAGACTGTTCACTGCTGCCATTTCATCCCACGCTGAACACTTCACATTTCTGAACATTTAAATCTAAGTTGCCAATCTTGCACTACTTACAAATATTGTCAATATCCGAGTAATTAATGCAAAAGCTGAAGAGCATGAGCAATCTTGAGTTTATTTCCAACTCTGTTGATGTGTAGCCATCCGACATACCGCACTGCGTCTTCCCTAGCAAAAATACCTCAGTCCAGCCCAAATGATCGTGCTGTCGTTAATAGGCGTTGCTGTGGTACCCACAAAGAGACCACCCAGCAATCCCATTTTTGTAATTTTTTATATTTGCGGTACGTGAAGTTCAGAACTCACATATCAATCACCCATAAGCCGTTTGATACACCCCTCAAAAATTCTCGAGAAAATAAGACTCTCAAGCTTTCCGAGGAACTTCAGGAACTTTAATTCCTTACAATGTACGAGTTTTTCACGAGAGGCAGTGCGACTTGGTCGGTAGCGTCGGAGAATGGTAAGTGGACAAACAACCTTCGCCGGTCCTTTTTTTCATTCTACTTTTTTGTTCAATTCGAATACCTACATAACTCAATGCAAAATTCATCAAATATATGCTAATTAACGCGTATCTAATTGCTATTGTTATGAAAAGTGCGCGACTTCTTGTTTCTAATTACAAAACGCATGCAAAAGTTCAGTTTTCATTGCAAATATAAAATCTTAGTTATCGATATTATATGAAATATTGTTTATAAAGATTGTTTAAATTAAAAAATTATAGATTAACAATTTTTCATAAAATATCGATAATTAAGATCTTATATTTGCAGTAAAAACTGATACTTTGCACGCGATAGTAATCAGAAGCAACAAGTCGTGCAATTTCATAAAAACAATGATTAAATATGTGATGAGCGATCCTTTGATTACCTGAATACAATTCTCCAACGCTATCGAATAAATAGCTTCGTGAAAATCGCTTCCATTCTAAAGAATTGAAGTAACTCAACAATAGATTAAACTTTGAAAACATTGTTGGAAACTGACGGTGATCTGCTAGATAATTAAAATAATAACCACTTTTGATCGCAATGATTTATTAAAAACTAAAAATTACACGTCAGATGGTAGCCGGTTTCGATTTTCTCAAAAATCGTCAGCACATGTCAATTCAGGTGATGATCAGAGACGATGATGGAGCATTGCTAAGTGACGGGCGGCAGGGAGCGGTTGGTTACCAGCGGCGTCCTCAGGCATTTGCTAATGCTCCGCCTTCGTGTCCGCTCACCAACTGATGAGACATGTCCTGAAGATGATCTTTGAGAAAATCGAAACCGGCTACCATCTGACGTGTGATTTTTAGTATTTAATAAATCTTTGCGATCAAGACTGATTGGTATTTTAAGGTACCTTAAGTACCTTGGAAAACTTCGAAGTCGATTTCCTCGAGAATTTCTGGAAGTTGCATCCAACTGCTTTGCGATATTGGTATTTGGGTTCTGAACTCCATGTACCATAAATATAAAAAAATACAAAAATCCCTGCCGCTGCCGGGTGGTCTGCTTGCGAGTCAAGAAGTACTGCATCCTCCTGACAGGCATGACCCGGTCTTTCAGGATGTCAGGTGATAAAATCGCGAGCACGACATCGCTTGAGCGATGTTTTCGGAATCCATTCTGTTATTACACTGGGCGACTTGTCTGTCCTGCGAGCCTCAGTCATACTGACGGTCTGTACAACGTCAAATAATGTTGCTGCTGAGGTCTTCAGATACAAGACTGGTCTGGCGCAGCTCTCCGCGCCAGTCTATTCTGTGTAAGTCTCTCCATCTCTGCATAACTACTGCAGTACACATCCATCTGAACATGCTTGCTGTGATGAAACCTTTGTATCCCCCTACAATTTTAACCCCCCCCCCCCCCCCATACACACACTTACAGTACTAAGTTAGTGATCCCTTGATGTCTCAGAATTTGTCCTCTCAAACGATCCCTTAGTTTAGCCGAGTTGTGGCACATATTTCTTTTTCCCCAATTCGATTAAGTACCGTTTCATTTGTCATTCGATAGACCTACTCATCTAATCTTCAGAATTCTTTTGTAGCACAACATTTCAGAAGCTTCTATTCTCTTCTTGTCTTAACTATTTGTCGCCCTCGAATCCCGTACGATGCTACATTACATACTACTACCCCTTAAACTTAAATTCGATATTGTCAGTCTATATTTTATATCTTCTCTACTTTGGTCATGGTCAGTTATTTCGCTGATCAAATAGCAAAATTCATCTTCTACTTTTAGTGTCTCATTTCCTTATCTAATTATATCACCATGTCCGATTCAGTTCTACTACATTCCATTACTCTTATTTTCCTTTTGTTGATATTCACCTTACAACCTCTTTTTAGCAGCCTATCCACTCCTTTTAACTGCTCATCTAAGTCCACACGGCATCTATCTGTTACTAAGTTACTTGCGGCTGTGCAGAATAACGTAATGTCGACAAGTTATTAAATAACAGATTCTCTTCTTTTCCAGACACTGAGGAAAGAATGGAAGCTCAGAACACGATGGCGTAAACCTGCCGTGGTTACCTCATGACTGTCGTACGAAGGAGTAGCCGTGTTAATATTTGCACTTATGTTTATCAGCCGACACACAAACATCAGGGAATGTCGCCCACTTCACTTAACGTAAGCAAACACTGCGAGGCGACAGGTCT
Source organism: Schistocerca piceifrons (assembly GCF_021461385.2). Classification (NCBI taxonomy): domain Eukaryota; kingdom Metazoa; phylum Arthropoda; class Insecta; order Orthoptera; family Acrididae; genus Schistocerca; species Schistocerca piceifrons. The sequence goes on from NC_060145.1 coordinate 457,275,634, forward strand.
GCGTTATCTTTATTACCGCACCAACAGCACGCGACCATCAGCATACAGTCTAGAGAAGAAAAGCGACGAGGTACAGTGTGATTACTTTAACGCGATTATGTGGAAGAGACTTGAAACACTGAGACGATCGAGATGTTTCTTCGTGTCACCCACAACACGTGTACTCGAACTAGCCCGAAGAATATGATCACCCTCATAGCAAGTGTGTCATAAAAAGTCAGATAAAATTTATGAAGTTTGTTTAACTGCCATTTGTGCCAGTTTTCTGGAAACTTTCATAGACAATATATGCTGATGTGCCAAAACACCACCTTCTTAATAGTTTGTCCACCTACTTAATAGCTTGGGTGTCCTTGGAACGAAATACATCACTCATTCTGCGAATCAGGGATCCAAGAGTTTGTTGGTAGGTTTGTGGAGGTATGTGACATTAGGTGTTTACGCATAGGTCATGTAATTCGCGTAAATAGTGGGCTGTTGATTTGCGTACGTGGTGATGCCGCCCGATAGCGACCCAAATGGTTTACACACGATTTACATCATGCGAATTTGGTCGCCGAGACATCAACGCGAGGTCACTGTAATGCTACTAAAACCACTGTAACACGGTTCTTGCTCCTAGAAACGGATAATTACGCTGCTGAAAGATGACTTTGCCGTCGGAGAAGACATGAAGCATGAATGGATGCAGGTGGTTCGCAGCTGTCAGCATGTCTTCGATTACTGCCACAGGTCCCATGCAAGCGCAGCAGAATGTATCCCGTCCGTGCTCGAGCCGCCGTTCACCTCGATGACGTCGTTGAGCAGACGATCATCGACCTGGTGTAGCAGAAACGTGATTCACTCGAAGAGCCGACAGGTTTCCATTGATCGACGGTCGAATCCCGATGGTCCCGTGCCCACTGCAATCGTGATTTACGATGTCATTGAGTCAACATGTGAACATGTAGAGATGGTCTGCTGCGGAGCTCCATGTTCGACAATGCACCGGGTGATCAAAAAGTCAGTATAAATTTGAAAACTGAATAAATCACGGAATAATGTAGATAGAGAGGTACAAATTGACACTCATGCTTGGAATGACATGGGGTTTTGTTAGAACCAAAAAAAATACAAAAGTTCAAAAAATGTCCGACAGATGGCGCTTCATCTCATCAGAATACCAATAATTAGCGTAACAAAGTAAGACAAAGCAAAGATGATGTTCTTTACAGGAAATGCTCAATATGTCCACCACCATTCCTCAACAATAGCTGTTGTCGAGGAATAATGTTGTGAACAGCACTGTAAAGCATGTCCGGAGTTATGGTGAGGCATTGGCGTCGGATGTTGTCTTTCAGCATCCCTAGAGACGTCGGTCGATCACGATACTCTTGCGACTTCAGGTAACCCCAAAGCCAATAATCGCACGGACTGAGGTCTGGGGACCTGGGAGGCCAAGCATGACGAAAGTGGCGGCTGAGCACACGATCATCACCAAACGACGCGCGCAAGAGATCTTTCACGCGTCTAGCAATATGGAATGGAGCGCCATCCTGCATAAACATCGTACGTTCCAGCAGGTGTTTATCAACCAGGCTGGGGATGATGCGATTCTGTAACATATCGGCGTACCACTCACCCGTCCCGGTAGCAGTTACAAAACCAGAATCACGAATTTCCTCGAAGAAAAAAGGCCCGATAACGGTAGATGTGGTAAACCCAACCCATACCGTGACTTTCTCGTCGTGCAATGGAGTTTCCACGACAGTTCTGGGATTTTCGGTAGCCCAAATTCTGCAGTTGCGTGCGTTGACAGATCCTCGGAGCGTGAAATGAGCTTCGTCAGTCCACAACACGTTACTCAACCAGTCGTCATCTTCCGCCATCTCTTGAAACGCCCAACCGCAAATGCCCTCCGCGTCACTAAATTGCCAGGTAACAGTTCATGATGCCGATGGATTTGGTACGGATAGCATCGGAGGGTACGCCTCAGTGCCAACCAAACAGTAGTGTATGGAATGCCGGTGCGACGTGTGACTGCACGAGCGCTGACTTCCCCGTGCACAAACGAACCCGCTACAGTCTCCATTTCTTCCTGAACTGTCTCAGCAGCATTACACCTTGTGCTCTGTCGGCCACTACGGGGTCTATCGTCTAAACAACCCGTGGCTTCGAACTACGAAATCATTCTCGCCACAGCTGCATTTGTCAACGGATCTTTACCCATTCGAATCCTCTTCCTATGGCGAAAGGATCGTAACTCTGAACTAGCACATTCCCCATTCTGGTAATACAGCTTCACTAAAAGCGCCTTTTCAGGTAACGTCAACATGCTGCCACTGCTGGCGCATTTGATTCTTTCTCTCATTACAGCTCCTTTTATACACGACTGTCATGCGCAGTCACTGACGTTTTGCTGTCCAGCGCCATCTGTCGGACATTTTGTGAACTATTTTTTTTTTGTTCTAATAAAACCCCATGTCATTCCATGCATGTGTGTCAATTTTTACCTCTCTATCTATATTATTCCGTGGTTTATTAAGTTTTCAAATTTATACTGACTTTTGATCACCCGGTACTATGAACGGTGTGCTCCGTAACACTTGTGCGTGCACCAGCACTGTGCACTTTCGACATAGATGCCACAGATCACCATCTATCCTACTTTACAGAGCAGACTAGCCTATGAACACCACGTTGTATGAAGAGTCGTGGATGTCCACCCATTTCGCGCCGAGTGGTATTTAACTGTCCTTCTGCCTCTTTCCGTAGATGATCACAACAGTAGCACGGGAACATTCAACCAGCTTCGCCATTTTCGAGATACTCCTTCACAGACTCTGCGTAGCAATAATCTGCCCCTTGTCACAGTCGCTTATCTCAATGCATCTGCAGCCAGTATCATCGCTAAGGTGATCCCCCGTTCGTGTCTGCTCCGCTTGCGTACTCTTGTTACAGGGTCAGATGCCCCCAACGCCACCAGGTGGCATCGAACGTCGCGGCGGGCAGTAGTCACAATTGTATGGTTTATAGGTGTATTAACTTACCAGTCCCGCACTTCGGAGGAATTTGTAAGACGAGCATCCCGTAGTGGTCAGGCATCTACATGTAAAAAGAGAGCAGTGCAACCCAGGTACTACAGACTCATAGCTCGTGGGATTTATCAGCATCGCTCAGAGCCGGTAATCACAGGATTAGTGAGTTCGAACGCAGCCTTACGAGCACCACACAATTACCGTGTACCAAATGCGCGATTAGAGACTCTTCCATGGAAATGGTCGAAATCCGTGACGTTGCGACAGAAGGCCGTCGTATTACGAGTTCGATATTTTTTTTATGGTAAGGCTAATGTGAACGTATGTATAATATTCTGACCGATGATACAGATACGACGAACGTGAGAGACTTACAGACCTCACCCCTTCGTTGACTGCAGACAAAAAGGCTTCCAAAAAGGACACTTCAAACACGAGTTTGTAAATGCGGTGCTTTAATGAATGAAGACTAACTGCGCTTCGAAGCAGTTTCCCGTACACTCCATTCACCAGATTTTGCGCGAAACAACTTTTTTCTGAAAGTGCAAAAAAAGAAGAAATCCTTGAGAGGAAGATTTTTTTTTGGTAAAGATATTATCTCTGCTGCAAACAATTTTGGACTACACTTCAATGTTTATATACAACTTTCGTCCAATATGTTATATATTTTCTTATTAATCTATCCACCTAGACGTACGCGGAATGCTGCGATGAAGAGTTCTGTTGCAATTCAGAATACTGAAAAATTACCACGAGACAGGTCACAGGCAAAAATTATGACCTAGTCCGAAAATCCGTGGGCGCTTTCAATCCCATCGACTGATACTATTGATCATACAAACTTCTTTGAATACAAAGTAGATTTCGATTATTACTTCCAAAGCTGATACACCACTCTCCTTGTGGTGTAACAGATTACAAAAGCAGAGGAAATGAAGCTAATATTGACTCCGGCATTCTTTGTTTCGTAGGCAAAGGCGAAAATGACAATGGCAACCATAGCAACAAGTCCATGCATTACGCTGTTCTGTGGAAATCAGGTAGTTTAGTTTTTACATCTTACTTTTATACCCTCTGAGCAAATAGTTCAAAATGTAAGGCTGTTGACAGATAATGGGAGAGATACTGGTTCAAGAACAAGAACTTCTTTTTCATACTAGCGACCGTAACCCTTACGTTTCTATACAGAAGTCACCTGAATCAAACAGCAGAACATTATTTTGCAGACTAGAAAAAAAGCAGCTAAGGTTAGAATTTGACGTCTCTGCGATGCTTTTAGGATTCTGGCATGGAGGATGTTTGATGATGGGTGTTTTCGAATGAAGTATCCCGTCAATCGCCCCAAGTGATTTACGGAGAGTATGCAAATTTCAACGGTGCAGATGTCAAGTAACAAACGCACGCCACGAGGTGTCAACTTCTCTTCTTGTCACTCAGATGGTAGAAAGTTGTGAACCGCCGTTCAGTGCAAGTACAATGTTCCCAGGTGCGTTCAATCCAGCAAGTCGCGTAACAACAAACGCACGCAGTATTAGGACTATTTGCTCGTAACATAAGGTAAGATGTCGAAAACACCTCTTGGTTTTCACGGACTAACGTAATGCATGGTACTTAAGGTCTGGTTGCCAAAGGCATCTTTGCATTTAGAAACTAATCACAAAATAAATAGTGCCGCAGTGAATCTTCATTTCCTCTGCATTGGAGAGTGGTGTATGCGGTGGTCGTTATGCAATCTTAAGAACCCTCTTTGCATGTGTCGAGTTTTTGGCAGGCTGTACACCTCGTGTCAAAGCGCCTGTTGGTCTTGAGCGTTGTTTTCCGAGTAAGCTACGTGCGCACGGGCCCATACATATTCCTCATGAACATCACGTGGTTTCCAGTGCGTCCAAAGTCCTTCAAGCTCGGTATCACAGCACACATATGGATCCGCTAAACACACTCAGCCCACACGCATGTATATAGGTTGAGGGTGGGGGGGGGGGGCGTGCTTTACACCACGTGATGTTCACGAGGACTGTGAATGGGACACTGCGCACGCAGCCTTCTCCAAAAACAATGCTGCATTCCAACAGTACCTTAACACGAGAAGCACACCTTCCTAAAAATCCGACGCGTACTGAGCAAGTTCTTCAGATCCCTATAGATGCCGTGTGGTTTTGCCGGTCTAAGACCTGTGAAGAGTTGAAAATAAGAGCATGAAAGTACTTCCCTGCTGGTTCATAAAATTGCAACGACTACAAAAACTCAATAACCCGGTGTATATCGCAGTAATCGGCACATGGTAATTTTGGATTGCGTATTGAAAAACACAACGTAGCTTTTTAACTAAATTACTGCAGCCTATTCGCCTGAGGCAACCGTAAAATTGTGTCTGCATTGTTATAATAGTTTGTCATTTCTTCTATTTCACTAAGGACTCCTTGTTGGACCTTTACTGGGATATACTGATAATGACGCTTCATTTTGTCCAGCTGGAAAGGCCTACTTCACCTATCCGCTCCGGAACCTATTGTAAAATGTTTGTGGGAGAGTAATTCCTGTCGATATTAGGGACTCTTTATCCTGTTACCTTAGTGTACTGAGCGAGGCAGAAATTACCATCTATTATAAACAGCTCTGTAAGCGCATACACGTAGACAATGTCGGCAGCGTAATTATCACGCAGTCGTTCTTGAGAACCGATTCTGTAAATTTACCCAACAGTATTCCGTAAAATCAATGGCACTTTCCTTCCAAGAATTTTTATAACTTCCCTTACCCGAGCACCTCTATTATACTTTCATATGGGCTATATCAACCTGTTGCGATCGTAATTCAAACAGTCAATTTCAAGTCTGTCAGCATCCTGTGTATGCTCATGTCTTCCTTATTAGTTGAATAAAAGAAGAATGAAGAGAGAAAAATAGCAGAACAGGGAAGAACGCATCCCTGTGTGGACACGAACCGCACCAGCAACGACTGAAGTCTAGGAGCAGTTTCCTAAGAACGCCGACGAAGCTTGGAACTATTGCTAGGTTGCAACTACGGAGCTCTAGGACCTACCTTCCCCTAGGCTGGAATATTTTCAGAAACTCTACCTCCTGGCTATGATGAGAAATGGACGACTTGCAAGTCCCTGGACAGACTGAGATCTGGAGTTGGCAGATCAGAGGTTAATTTGGCAAGGTGGGGCAACACTGATCAAGAGGGTATCCAGTGTGACTGTGGAGAAGACCAGCCTGTTAATCACATGCTTCACTGCCGACTGTGTCCAGCCTGCTACACAGAAGCTGAACTTGGATCAAGGAGGAGAAAATGAATTGGAAGTGGCCAAGTTTTGGCGAAAAGTAATATAGTCATAACTGTGTGTGTAATGCGTATTTTTCTGATACGAGAATAAATAATTATGGAAGAATTTGCTTAAAGAGTTATAAATTCTGAAATACTTTTTGCGAGAGCAGTGCTAGGTGTATCCTCCTCTGTTCTCTTGAACATCTTGGTGTGTTTTCTTTTACGCTTCGTAATTACATACACTATTTTTTACACACCATTCTCACCCGGTATCACACGTATTCGTACACAAGAACGATATTTGGTAGAAAATGTATGTCGCCGTACTAATAAGGAGATGATATGGTCCCTAAGGGGAGATCCTTCCCGACAAACCGCGCAGGTGGTTGCATAGTGACTGTAGTACGTCCGTCGATTGCATCACGTCGCACTTTTCACTTTACAATATAGTTTCCCACAACAAAGTGTCAAGTGCCTGCTTTCATTCGATTTCTTTATCCTGATGGGTTCCACCTGATTTCATGCTGTCACGCGTGACAACGAAGTGCAGGAGCTTGGATGCAGAACGTACGGACGTCAGCGATGCACGCGGCTAGGGAAGAAAGTGAGTGACGTGTAATGGGTCTTGTTCAGCGAGGTGATCAAGCCATTTCGAAAAATCGTCTAGGAAGGATAATTCAGAGAAAGCGAAGAGGAATGTTGTCGTCAGGCAGTGCACTTCTTCATGGCATTGCTTAGCCGCAGACTGCTGCGTTTGCGTTTTCCATGGGAAACGTTTGATCACCCACCACACAGCCCTGACTTGGCACCCCCTGATTTGCATCTCTTTGCTCACACGAATCTCTGGCTATGTGGACAGCATTTTGGCACAGACGACGAACTGCAGACCAGCGTCGAGAATTATCCGAAAACACAGATACTGCAAAGAAGGTAACACGCTGCTACAAATGTCTACATCAGAGCGGCGACTATGTAGAAAAATAAAACTTTTTTCGATTTTTACTGCTGCTTCCGGAAAAAATAGCCCTTATATTATCGTCGCTCTGAGAAAAAGTACTTAGAAAATAATAAATCCTTAACGAAAGCAGGAATAGCACAATGGGGTGTAGGGCTTTACATCAGGAAAGAAATGGAACCCAGCGTAGTTGCAATAAGGTATGTAAACGAACGACTGATGTGGATAGATTTGACAGTGTCTAGCAAGAAAATTAGGATTGTGTCAGTATATTCGCATTGTGAAGGGACTGATCAAGATAAGATGGATAGTTTTTATGAGGCACTCAGTGATGTAGTTGTTAGAGTACAGGACAAGGACAGTGTTCTGCTCATGGGTGATTTTAAGAGCCAGGAATGGAAATCGAACAGAAGGGTATGAAAAGGTTATGGGTAAATTTGGAGAGGATATGAAGGCCAACAGGAACGGGCAGCAACTCTTGGATTTCTGTGCCAGTATGGGCTTAGTAATCACAAACTCCTTTTTTAAACATAAGAACATTCACCGGTATACTTGGGAAAGCAGGGGAACCAGATCTGTCATTGACTATATAATAACAGATCAGGAATTCAGGAAGGCTGTGAGGGACACACGTGTATTCAGGGGATTCTTTGATGACACTGATCATTATTTAATCTGCAGTGAAATTGGGATTGCGAGGCCGAAAGTGCAGGAGGTCAGGTCCATATGTAGGAGGATAAGAGTGGAGAAACTTCAGGATAAGGAAATCAGGCACAAGTACATAACAGCGATCTCAGAAAGGTACTAGTTAGTTGAATGTAGTCAATTACAGTCATTGGAAAAGGAATGGACAAGGTACAGGGACACAGTACTAGAAGTGGCTAAAGAATGTCTTGGAACAGTAGTGTGTAAAAGTAGGAGGAAGCAAACAGCTTGGTGGAATGACACAGTCAAGGCAGCCTGTAAAAGGAAAAAAAAGGCGTATAAAAAATGGCTACATACTAGAACTCAGGTAGACAGAGAAAGTTATGTTGAAGAAAGAAACAAAGCCAAACAGATAATTGCAGCATCCAAGAAGAAATCTTGGGAAGACTTTGGAAACAGGTTGGAGACATTGGATCAAGCTGCTGGAAAACCATTCTGGAGTGTAATTAGCAGTCTTCGAAAGGGAGGTAAGAAGGAAATGACAAGTATTTTGGACAGGTCAGGAAAACTGCTGGTGAATCCTGTGGATGCCTTGGGAAGATGGAGGGAATATTTTGGAGAGTTGCTCAATGTAGGTGAAAATACGATCAGTAATGTTTCAGATTTCGAGGTAGAATGGGATAGGAATGATGATGGAAATAGGATCACGTTTGAGGAAGTGGAGAAAATGGTCAATAGATTGCAGTGCAATAAAGCAGCTGGGGTGGATGAAATTAAGTCGGAACTCATCAAGTACAGTGGAATGTCAGGTCTTAAATGGCTACACAGGATAATTGAAATGGCCTGGGAGTCGGGACAGGTTCCATCAGACTGGACAAAAGCAGTAATCACACCAATCTTTAAACATGGAAACAGAAAAGATTTTAACAACTACAGAGGTATCTCTTTAATCAGCGTTGTGGGTAAAATCTTCTCAGGTATTGTTGAAAGCAAAGTGCGAGTATTAGTTGAGGAGCAATTGGATGAAAATCAGTGTGGGTTTAGGCCTCTTAGAGGTTGTCAGGACCAGATCTTTAGCTTACGACAAATAATGGAGAAGAGTTATGAGTGGAACAGGGAATTGTATCTATGCTTTATAGATCTAGAAAAGGCATATGACCGGGTTCCTAGGAGGAAGTTATTGTCTGTTCTACGAGATTATGGAATAGGAGGAAAACTTTTGCAAGCAATTAAAGGTCTTTACATGGATAGTCAGGCAGCAGTTAGAGTTGACGGTAAACTGAGTTCATGGTTCAGAGTAGTTTCAGGGGTAAGACAAGGCTGCAACCTGTCTCCACTGTTGTTCATATTATTTATGGATCATATGTTGAAAACAATAGACTGGCTGGGTGAGATTAAGATATGTGAACACAAAATAAGCAGTCTTGCATATGCGGATGACTTAGTTGTGATGGCAGATTCGATTGAAAGTTTGCAGAGTAATATTTCAGAGCTAGATCAGAAATGTAAGGACTATGGTATGAAGATTAGCATCTCCAAAACGAAAGTAATGTCAGTGGGAAAGAAATATAAACGGATTGAGTGCCAAATAGGAGGAACAAAGTTAGAACAGGTGGACGGTTTCAAGTACTTAGGATGTATATTCTCACAGGATGGCAACATAGTGAAAGAACTGGAAGCGAGGTGCAGCAAGGCTAATGCAGTGAGCGCTCAGCTACGATCTACTCTCTTCTGCAAGAAGGAAGTCAGTACCAAGACTAAGTTATCTGTGCACCGTTCAATCTTTAGACCAACTTTGTTGTATGGGAGCGAAAGCTGGGTGGATTCAGGTTACCTTATCAATAAGGTTGAGGTTACGGATATGAAAGTAGCTAGGATGATTGCAGGTACTAGTAGATGGGAACAATGGCAGGAGGGTGTCCACAATGAGGAAATCAAAGAAAAACAGGGAATGAACTCTATAGATGTAGCAGTCAGGGCGAACAGGCTTAGATGGTGGGGTCATGTTACACGCATGGGAGAAGCAAGGTTACCCAAGAGACTCATGGGTTCAGCAGTAGAGGGTAGGAGGAGTCGGGGCAGACCAAGGAGAAGGTACCTGGATTCGGTTAAGAATGATTTTGAAGTAATAGGTTTAACATCAGAAGAGGCACCAATGTTAGCACTGAATAGGGGATCATGGAGGAATTTTATAAGGGGGGCTATGCTCCAGACTGAACGCTGAAAGACATAATCAGTCTTAAATGATGATGATGATGATGAGGAACGAAATTCTTCCGACTACTTAGCAGATGACAGGCGTCAAATCACGAAAAGTTATAAAACTAAGCCAACCTACACAAATTATGTTTCATACTTACTGTAGTTTCAGGCGAGCAACCGAAACTAAATGTTATAGTTTTTAGGCCTTTCCTTCTCTAACGTTAAACCTCTCGAGATTGGTTTGTAGCAGTGCGCCATTCCCTCTTCTGAACGTCTTCCCTCATTTCCGGATATATAGTGCATCCCGCCTAATTTATAATCTGTTGCATGTAAGACTTACTTCGCGTTTGGTCGTCCCTGTGCGATTCCAGCCCTCAATAGCACCTTTTGTACTTGCTCCGACGATGTTGTTGTGCCTTAAAGTGCGTCCTTCGAGTGTGTCTCTTCTTACCAGCCGGCATGTGTCTCCAGAGAGCTGGGCTTTTCGACACTCTTCTCAGCACCTCTTGATTGTTAGCTCTACCTCCCCAGGTTATCGTCGTCATCCTTCTACAGCATCTAACCTCTAGGGCTTCTAGCAATATTCTCCCTTGTTCTCCTATTGTCCCACACCCATATAAAGGCCTATTCCAAACAAACGCTTTCATTCTTTTTGAAATTAATTCAAATTTTAGCCTGCTCTATTCCGCTCACAATTTCTTTCCAGTTTCCGCCATCCCTTGTGATTCTGCTCCTCAGATAGGTAAATTCCATTGACACTTCTATCTAACTCCTCTTTTCCAATTCTTAATCTTAAAGGTTCACATTCGTCAGCATTACTGCAGACCATCACTTTTGTCTTTCGCTTGTTTATTCTCATACCACTGTGATCAACACATTGTCTAGATCCACCAATAGTTTATTTTAGGCCTAAAATAGAAAAACTGAACTTTGTATAGTATTGCTACAGTAATAAATTGAGACCCCTCAAGATGACACGACGGAAAAAAATTCCAGGAAGGGGTTGTGCGACATAAACGAAGGTTGGCAGGCGTGTTTGCACACCTCCAACATGCTGTCTATACAAATTTCGCGCAATTCGCATAAGAGTGGCGCTAGTAGCATCAATATGAGGATGCAAATGAGCTTTGCTTTAAATACACGGTGTAAGGGTCGTGAGCGTTAGTTACCTTTGAAATTGGACGTTGTAAGTTGATGTTCGTCAACAATGCTTTAAGGCGACAAAAACGTCATCATCAACGCCTCACTGATTTGGAGGTCGGTAATAGGGGTAGGAGAAGCTGCAAGTTCCTTCTGCGATACTGCTGAAAGACTTGGCAGCTAGTAACCGTAGCCACTGTACATGACTGCCGGGAAGCGTGGTCTCGGGAATGTAAAGCCGCAGAAAGACGTGGCTCTGGGCGGCGGCGTGGTCCTACCGCGAGGGTAGGATGGCTGTGGCCATCGTACTGCATCTGCAGCAGCAGTTTGAGCAGCAATTGGCACGTCAGAGAAACAACGAGTTACAAACCGCTTATGTCAAGGGCATCTTCGAGCCAGATGTTCTGTAGCGTGCATTCCACTGATTCCATACAACCACTATTTGTCACTTGAGTGGTGTCATGCGAGATGTCACTAAAGGGTACGGTGGACGTCTGCCTTGTTTTCTGGTTGCGCCTCAGTGCCAGTAATGGCTAATCGAAGGTCTGCAGCCAACCTTTTTGAATCCTAGACTCAATGAGCCTATACCTGGAGACAAGGTCTGGGGTGCGATTTCGTATGATAGCAGGAGTAACTCTCGTCGTTATCCCACGGTACCCTGGTTGCAAATTTGTACGTCAGTCTTGTGATTCGACCTGTTGTGCTGCAATTCAGCATTCCACACGGTGTTTTCCAGAAGGATAACGCTCGCCCACATCGTACCTCTGTTGCAACCCAATACGCTTTACAGAGTGTCGACATGTTGCTTTGGCATGCTCGATCACCAGATTTGTCTCCAATCAATCACTTCATCATCATTGATTATTCCCATTGCAATGTGGGCGGGGTCGGCCTTGTTACTATTGATTTGGCAGTTTTAGTTGCAGAGGGTGGGCGGGATGGCCTTCCTGCTGCCAGCCTGAACCACCTGCCCCCCCCCCACCCCCCACCCCCCGGGGACGGAATTAGTGTACCCCAGCTGTCTGAGTCTAGTGTAAGCCATGGAATAGTGCGAAAGTGTTTCAAATATCAGCGAGTCGTGTAACTGATGCGGGACTTGGGGACCAGCCGGTATTCAAATAGCGGGATGTGGAAAACCGCCTAAAAACCACATCCAGGCTGGCCGGCATACCGGCCCTTGTCGTTAATCCGCCTGGAGGATTCGATCCGGGGCCGGCGCGCCTACCCGAGTCCAGGAAGCAGCGCATTAGGGCTCTCGGCTACCATGACGGGTTCTCCATTCGATCACATATGGGACATCATCAGGCGAGAACTCCAGCGTCATCCACAAACAGCATTAACTGCCCCTGTACTGACCGACCATGTGCGACACACATGGATCTCCATCCCACAAACTGACATCCGGTGCCTGCACAACACAAGTCATGCACGTCTCCATGGTTGCACTCAACTTTCTGGCAGTTACCATCAGTTATTAATGTACCACCATTTCACATTTGCATGGCTTATCTCACGCTTACGTTAACGTGTGGCTTGCAATGTTAATTACTTAGACACGTTCCCTAGACAAATATATCGCCGAATTTCATTACTCTACACTAATTATTATTTGGTGTTGCAATTTACTATCGTCAGTGTACATTGTGTCTTGGAGAAGACGGAGTTCAACACGTCAAATTAAATTCCACAAAGCGGGAACAACAGGAGACTTCACGCCCAGCGAGATGACTGTGTAGGCAGGCACGAGAGTTTACTCGCCGCCGCCACCGAGCCAGCGCGCAGCAGGCAGAGGCGGGGTGCGTCACCGCCTCGGCAGCCGGCAGCTGTTGGGAAACCGCGGTTTGCGCCACAGCAGAGCCGCGCCACAGAGGACAGCTGTGCCAGCCAGCTACCTACCGCCACACCTGGCCAACTCCGCCCCCCTGTGCTGGGCCTCATACCACAACATCTGCCACCACAAGGAACAAACCCTCTGCACGTCACTCTACCCCACTTGGGCGCACTCTGCTGTGTTGCCGAGCCACTACTTTTACACGGACTGTGTGAAAATGCTCCGTATACAAAATTTTAGACTATTCAGTCACGACACAAAGAAACAACATTTATCTGACAAAAATACCCGAGGTGAACTGTTATGATGCGTGAAGCTTTTGATGGAAGTGATGTTTACAGACTGTGTTCAAATTGCTGCGGATGTAAAAAAAAAATTTTTTCATTCCATTGTGGCAGGGTGTTACAGCAAGCAGTTTCGAATCATTTCAGAATAAAAACAGTCTTCCTTGCGAAGTTACAGGATAGATAATCCATCTGTCACAAAATCATGTCAGATGCAAGATGGACCTAGTTAAAGGAAAAGAAACCCGCCAATATATCATCAAGAATGTACAAGAAGGTGGTGGAAAAATATTTCATCTACTACAGCATGTTACTCCGACCGCAGCAGCTGATTCCGCAGTATAGAACCACGGTTACAAAGTAAACGCAGTGTGAGCCGCACACAGCACAGTGTCCGTTTCGCGTGCACCCAAGTATTGCTGCGACACATCAAAATCCGCGTGTAGTGCGGCAAGAGGTGCCCAGGTGGCGCACGTCACCGGCGAAATACAAAAACTGCGTACAACCAAAATTAAAATACATATATGCAAACCAATGCACCATAAGTAGATCAATGTACCCGTATATAAAGCAGAGGAAAAAAATGGCTCTGAGCACTACGGGACTTAACTGCTGAGGTCATCAGTCCCCTAGAACTTAGAACTACTTAAACCTAACTAACCTAAGGACATCATACACATCCATGCCCGAGGTAGGATTCGAACCTCCGACCGTAGCGGTCGCGTGGTTCCAGACTGTAGCACCTAGAACCGCTCGGCCACGCAGAGGAAAAATAGACAAAATGATGACATAAAAATAACAAGTCAAACGATGTCATTAGTACTACCGTGGACGAATATTGTTTGTTAGAGATGTTGCTGAAAATATTGTCCGTTGGTGATATAGGTTAGGCTGACAGTATAACACTTCAGCTATTCACCCTGATGGGCCATAGTTTGTTATTAATCAAGAAAAAAGAATTTCTTAATTTTTTGTGATCAAATAAAGTCACGAAATAACATCAGTAATAAAACGTAGTCGTCGCCTTGCCGTTAAGTTGATTGCGTGATGTGCTGAAAGTTGGGGGTTCGAATGCAGTCGCCTGCAACATACTTTTTTTTTTAGATTTTTATGCAAACTCCTGCGATCATTATTTTTATTCGAGTAAATGGGTTAAATACAATTTTTTTTCTAATCCTTTCCGGCGTAATTTTAATCATCGTTTTAACTTTCTTAACTGCTAAAATTTTTCTTCTTTTTATTCTTTTTCATTTGGTATCTTTGCTCACTTCATTTAATTAGTTTATGTATTTACTTCGATTTCTGTCCATGTTATTGTAATCGTTATTCGTATTACATGGACTAAGATTCCAAATTAAAAAAAAAATTATAAAGGAAGTAAAAAGCGACAGCAAATAAAAAAATTAATACAGAGAGTAAAATGATGTAGTAAAGAGTTTGAAATTCAAAAAATTAATCTACTTTTCTGAATAAGCATAATGATTACAGACGTTTCGCTAAACATGTAAAAAAAGGAAAATGGCATAAGACTCGAACCGATTACCTTCAGCAAACCATCCAAATATCTCAATCGCCACGCAATAGCGCTGTTTTGACACCAGCGCTATTTTGAGGGCTCTAGTGGATCACAAAAACATCTGAAATCTTTTCCGCCAGTTGCACGCGAGAGAGGACGGACGACGGTGAATGACTACAGGGTGCGACGCGCAGAGTGGCCGCTAGGTTAGAGGCGGCATGTCACGACTCGGGCGGCCACTCCCGCCGAAGGTTCGAGTCCTCCCTCCGGCATGGGTGTGAGTGTTGTCTTCACCGTAAGTTACTTTAAGTAGTGTGTAAGTCGAGGACCGATGACCTCAGCAGTTTGGTCCCACAGGAATTCACACACATTTGAACATTTTTGACTACAGGGTGCGACACCACCGTGGTGTCCTCCAGTCGTGAACGCGCTTATGGGATCGCGTGTGTCAAACAAGTTACACAATTAACTATCTATTCGCACGTTCCGTGCATCAGAATTGCGACCTCTCACTGTGACATGGACTGAGTCGCTCTTCCAGTTGTAGTATATCTTCTCAGCGGAAAATAGTGAATGTGCTCACCATTTAAATCATACTTTGACAACTTTTTGGCATAACACACACACTGACTCGAACTACAGTACTACAGATCCAGAAATTCTTCTATGGAATAGAAAGACTTCTCAAACACGTCATGTTTGAAGATTACTTTGTTATCCACCAAATTCTTCACATGACTGGTAGACGGTCAAAGATATTTAGGACTGAAAGCGTCACACCTTTCTGTCACACTACGACTGTGTGATGGCTAGTCTAAATCATTTCTCGTCCTAGTATTATATTTAGGAATGTTACTGTTGTTTTGGACGAACTGAAGGAGATAGATATAGTAGATGGATACATTAATGTTATAAAGACAATGTACAGAGGCCACAATTGTAGAATTAGAACACCATTGGGGAACTCTGAATACTTCGAAATAAGACAAGGACTTAAGCAAGGAAGTATTCTATCTCCTGCGCTTTTTAATGTTGTGATGGAGGAAATGAATAGGGCGGTTAAAGATATAGTAAAAGAAAAAGACAAAAAGATGATTTTTGCAGATGATATGGTAATACGGGGTGATAAAGAGGTAGATGTACAGTTACAGCTTGATGCGTGGAAGGAAATAATGAAAAGGTATGGATTAAAAATAAATAAAGATAAGAGTGAAGTAATGGTATTTGGAAGGGAGAAAGGAATCAACGGAAATATTACCTTGAATGGAGAACCCCTCAAAGTGGTAGAAAGTTTCACTTATTTAGGGAGTGAAATATCTAGGGATGGAAGAATAACTAACGAAATTAATAGGAGGTTACAAAAGGGAGGTAATTTCTACCAAACAATAAAACATCTGATTTGGAATAATGAAGTTTCAGAAAGAGCAAAACTCCTTATGTATAAAAATTATTACATCCCTATTGTCACCTATGGTGGAGAAACATGGGCAATGACAGAAAGGGACTGGAGCAGACTGCAAGCAGGGGAAATGAAATTTCTCAGAGCAGGGAAAAACAAGAATGGGCAGAGTAAGGAATGTAGAGATTAGAAAGGACCTCAAACAAAATATGAGAGAAGAAATTGAAAGAAAGAGATTAAGATGGTATGGGCATGTCAAGAGGATGCATGGGCAGAGACTCCCCAAAATTATGGAAGAACTAAAGATGGATGGGAAAAGACCTAGAGGGCGCCCAGGAACACGGTGGAAAATGGGAGTGAGAATATCTGTTGAAAGGAGAGGTGTGACCTGGCAGCAAGTGGAGGAAGAAAAGTGGTGGGAGGACCGAGCCAAATGGAGAGGACTCGTCAGCACCCAGACCCAGCAGTAGCTGGAGCGGGATTCGGATATAGATAGACTGTTGTTTTCAGCCAGCGATTAGTTGTTGACAACAAACTACACAAGAGACTAAAATAATCTACTATGTACTGTACAGCTGTTGACAGTATGCCCAACTGTTTAAACAGTTGCCTGTAAGACGTTCCAGAGTGGACACCACAATTTATTCTTATTACACTGTTCTGTGCAACAAGCACTTTTTTCCTCAACGATGACTTACCCAGAAAATGATGACGCAAGGCATCAGTTAATGAAATACGAGAAATAAATCTACTTCTTTTTTTTTTACATTTTCATCTGCAAGTTCTGATATTACCCACAGTGAAAAAATTGCAGAACTTAGGCACTTAAGATGACGTGCAACACGTGACTTCCCGTTCAAGTTCTGACGTGAGAGCGTTCAATAAATAATGCAACACATGTTTTTCTCGGAAAATTTCAGTTAAAAAAACGCGGAATTCTTTGTGGGACATCGGGGAATTTTCCGCATCAGTCCCTAAAGTTACGTGGAGTCCCGATAGATGGCAGCGCTATACGTAGCCTTCAAAATGGCGTCTGTACCGGAGGTGTGCTCCGAGCAGAGACCTGTCAAGTTTCTTTTGGCGGGAAACCGGAACATTTCAGATGCCCACAGGTGCTTGCAGAATGTCTACGGAGAACTGGCAGGAAATTAAAGGACGGTTACCAAAATGATAACCATTTTGAAACACAACGTACCGCCCACGGGAACCACGACTCGACACCTTAGTCCCACCAGGGCTCCTGGCCGACTCCCCAATTTAGTGAGCACCAAACAGCGCCACAAAATTGTTTAATCTGCTGGCCTTCCAGCCAATTAGAATGTAGGCATTTTCATTTGGCATTTCCTGCTACCTATTATCATTTATGTAAGGTACAGATTCTTCTCAGGACTTGCTCACTTTTACCTGGCCATTGTAGGAAAATTACTTGCTCTTGAAATCAGAATTGTTGGTTCTGACCACCACCCATTTGGGAGGTCCAGGACAAGACTGAGTCATCTGACGTGGGCCAAACAAAGATTCACTTACTCTGGCATCCAGAAACAGTTCTATGCAGCTGCGATAGGAAACAGGACTGGCACACAGGTGCGACCAGGTAATGATACGTTTCACAAGATGAGACTGTCCGGTTTGATGCACCTCCCTGACGGCGTCGTGCTCAAATGTACTTCCTTGCTGTATCTCGTTCGTGCTGTGCGTGACTGTCATTCTTATGGCCAGCAGAGTGCGCACAAAATAACGCGGCTAGTACCTGGGCGCACGGCGCGCTAGGGGAGGAGCGTACAAAAGGCAGTGGTGGTGGTGGTGGTGGTGGTGGTGGTGGTGGCGGCGAGGCCGGGGGGGGGGGGGGGGGGAAGAGGGGGCCTCTGTTGCGAATGGCCACATCACGGTAGCGGTGGCGCAGCTCGACAGCTGAAGCCATCAGAGAATTGTATATCTTGCATGAGTTGCAAGCAACCAGGTTATCTCAGTACGAACAATAAGTTGACAAATACAGGCGTAGAAAGTCAACAGTCCCTCAGTACAATACCGAAATAGAAATAATCGCATGAACAAAGGATCAGCCGGAGCAAAGGAAGATCAGCCAGGAGGAAATTTCATAAAAGAAAAAAGGGGTAAAAATGTTTCGTGCGGCACAGTGTCGCTTACTACGATACTGACAGTGTAAAATAAAGTACGCGTGTCACCTCGAAATTATGTATCAGTCCTCAGATAATCCTTTTGTCAGTATGACTTAAATATAAAATTTTCCTCTCCTCAGATAGTGAAGCCATGGGAAGTACTTAGAACTGTGTGTTCCCCATCCTTTTTCATTTTCATTATTGTGTGACTGGAACAGCTAAGGATTCCTGTAGTCCTGTGAAGCTCAGTTTTTAATTTTTCCTTCCTCGTTTGCACTTCAGACACCTGTTGGTGACAAAGACATTCTACTTCCGACAAAATTACATGTAACCACACACGTCTAATTGAGAATTTTCTGTGCGCATTGGTATGCAGAGTCTACAGGCCCATGATGTGTAGTTTGAGACAGCAAGGAGAACACACAAAGTGTGCAGGTCGGCAGGCGAAAAGTAAAAGCAAGTGAGGCAGTCGACTCTTCACAGCAGCAGGGTGGACTCCAACGAGAATGTGTGTGTGTGTGTGTGTGTGTGTGTGTGTGTGTGTGTGGCGGTGCGGGTTTACTGTGCAGGAGCTCTACAAGGTCTGGCCTTCAAGCGAGACGCCGATCTATTCTCTAGTGACGGGCCGTCACGAAAGAATTGCGTTCTGCACAGGCCATAAATGATATGATCACTACACGCGTGAAATGTAAGAAGTGTGGTATATTTACAGCCACAGTGAACACTTATGTTTTGTTATACAACTTGTTCTCCACTGTGACTGTGAGCGTAAGTACGTTGATATACATTGACAGAACCAATCTAACACTTGTGATGAAACAGACTGTCGCCGGTAATACAACTCGAAGCACTGTTCAGTAGTAACTCTTTCTCGTAGCGCTGTTCAAAGACAAAGTTTACAAACATATGCAAGGACTTGCGGATTTGAGAGCGTAATTGGTTGTTTCTAACTCTGCAGTTGCCGTTGCTGTGGACTCGACGGTGGAAGGTGGAACGTAACCTAGCGTAGAACTCTGCTCGTGTTCGTGCGTAGGTATATTTGAAGAGAGGCCGAAGGAGTCGCGGAGAACTGCTGTGGGCGTGTCTTGCCGCTTCCGCCCCACTGATTCGAACGCAGTGCTCCGATAGCACGGGGCATCTTCGCGGGGTCGATTGAAGCCGCCAGCTCTACGCTTATCGACTAATCACATACCTCATTTGCCATAAGGTCAGTAGTGCTCTTCCTCCTACATGCTGAACACTACCACCAATATGGCAAAGACAGACCAGTCCTCTTCTCCTGTTCCAGTCCTATGTTGTCCTTTCCCAGTTCATTGGTCATAAGTCTCATTTGTTTTTCCTGGACAGATTCTATTAGTTTCAGCAGTACTATGAGAGTTTTACTGAGGGTCTTGATGACGATAATGCGCACAGTAAAGTATGTAAAACGGAATGGTGGGTCACAGATACTTGACTTTGTGCGTATTACGTCGTCTGCTACACAAAAAAATACATCTTATACAGTATGAAGCAGCCGACATGCTGTCAACCGAAATATCTATGTAACGAAAAATATTAGCCATCTGAAGAAGGCAGTAAAATAAAACATTCAAAAAGTATTTGTGACTGGTGCGTCATTCACCAACTATTATCAACGGCCGCGTCGTTCGTAACATACAAGATTAATAAAATAACATTTAAATACATTACGAATGAAATATGGTGTAAGCCATCAGTTTCGAGAAATACTTGCACTGGAACTTCAAGTTAACCAAGACTTGCGTTTAGGCACAGATTACTACTTTCAACAAGGCACTGACCGTAAGCATACAGCGGAAATTGTTCATCTTTGGTTGTTATACCAAACTCGGCATATTTTCGCGTTTCCAGCACATAGCGCAGTCCTTAATACTCTTGAACATCTTTGCAGAACGCTTGAAAGAGTGATCATAAAAAATGAAATACTAAGTAAGACTGCTCTGAAGTGACGTCCACACCATGAATGGCAAAATACTACCGCAGGAATGACTAACACAGGTTCACTCTATGCCAAAGAGGTTAACAGAATTGATAATAGAAGGGAAATGCTTACAATCTACTAATATTGTCATTATACACTCCTGGAAATTGAAATAAGAACATCGTGAATTCATTGTCCCAGGAATGGGAAACTTTATTGACACATTCCTGGGGTCAGATACATCACATGATCACACTGACAGAACCACAGGACATAGACACAGGCAACAGAGCATGCACAATGTCGGCACTAGTACAGTGTATATCCACCTTTCGCAGCAATGCAGGCTGCTATTCTCCCATGGAGACGATCGTAGAGATGCTGGATGTAGTCCTGTGGAACGGCTTGCCATGCCATTTCCACCTGGCGCCTCAGTTGGACCAGCGTTCGTGCTGGACGTGCAGACCGCGTGAGACGACGCTTCATCCAGTCCCAAACATGCTCAATGGGGGACAGATCCGGAGATCTTGCTGGCCAGGGTAGTTGACTTACACCTTCTAGAGCACGCTGGGTGGCACGGGATACATGCGGACGTGCATTGTCCTGTTGGAACAGCAAGTTCCCTTGCCGGTCTAGGAATGGTAGAACGATGGGTTCGATGACGGTTTGGATGTACCGTGCACTATTCAGTGTCCCCTCGACGATCACCAGTGGTGTACGGCCAGCGTAGGAGATCGCTCCCCACACCATGATGCCGGGTGTTGGCCCTGTGTGCCTCGGTCGTATGCAGTCCTGATTGTGGCGCTCACCTGCACGGCGCCAAACACGCATACGACCTTCATTGGCACCAAGGCAGAAGCGACTCTCATCGCTGAAGACGACACGTCTCCATTCGTCACTCCATTCACGCCTGTCGCGACACCACTGGAGGCGGGCTGCACGATGTTGGGGCGTGAGCGGAAGACGGCCTAACGGTGTGCGGGACCGTAGCCCAGCTTCATGGAGACGGTTGCGAATGGTCCTCGCCGATACCCCAGGAGCAACAGTGTCCCTAATTTGCTGGGAAGTGGCGGTGCGGTCCCCTATGGCACTGCGTAGGATCCTACGGTCTTGGCGTGCATCCGTGCGTCGCTGCGGTCCGGTCCCAGGTCGACGGGCACGTGCACCTTCCGCCGACCACTGGCGACAACATCGATGTACTGTGGAGACCTCACGCCCCACGTGTTGAGCAATTCGGCGGTACGTCCACCCGGCCTCCCGCATGCCCACTATACGCCCTCGCTCAAAGTCCGTCAACTGCACATACGGTTCACGTCCACGCTGTCGCGGCATGCTACCAGTGTTAAAGACTGCGATGGAGCTCCGTATGCCACGGCAAACTGGTTGACACTGACGGCGGCGGTGCACAAATGCTGCGCAGCTAGCGCCATTCGACGGCCAACACCGCGGTTCCTGGTGTGTCCGCTGTGCCGTGCGTGTGATCATTGCTTGTACAGCCCTCTCGCAGTGTCCGGAGCAAGTATGGTGGGTCTGACACACCGGTGTCAATGTGTTCTTTTTTCCATTTCCAGGAGTGTATTTCTGTACTTTCTAATTTTCTTCGTACGAGTAGATTAGATTAGATTAGATTAGATTAATACTAGTTCCATGGATCATGAATACGATATCTCGTAATGATGTGGAACGAGTCGAATTTGCCAATACATGACATAATTAGGTTAATTTAACAACATACTTAAGTTAATATAACAACTTTATTTTTTTGTTTTTCTTTATTTTTTATTTTTATTTTTTTATTTTTTGAATATTTTTGTTTTGTTTTTTTTTTCTTTTTTTCTTAATTTATATCTAAAAATTCCTCTATGGAGTAGAAGGAGTTGTCATTCAGAAATTCTTTTAATTTCTTCTTAAATACTTGTTGGTTATCTGTCAGACTTTTGATACTATTTGGTAAGTGACCAAAGACTTTAGTGCCAGTATAATTCACCCCTTTCTGTGCCAAAGTTAGATTTAATCTTGAATAGTGAAGATCGTCCTTTCTCCTAGTATTGTAGTTATGCACACTGCTATTACTTTTGAATTGGGTTTGGTTGTTAATAACAAATTTCATAAGAGAGTATATATACTGAGAAGCTACTGTGAATATCCCTAGATCCTTAAATAAATGTCTGCAGGATGATCTTGGGTGGACTCCAGCTATTATTCTGATTACACGCTTTTGTGCAATAAATACTTTATTCCTCAGTGATGAATTACCCCAAAATATGATGCCATATGAAAGCAATGAGTGAAAATAGGCGTAGTAAGCTAATTTACTAAGATGTTTATCACCAAAATTTTCAATGACCCTTATTGCATAAGTAGCTGAACTCAAACGTTTCAGCAGATCATCAATGTGTTTCTTCCAATTTAATCTCTCATCAATGGACATACCTAAAAATTTGGAATATTCTACCTCAGCTATATGCTTCTGATTAAGGTCTATATTTATTAATGGCGTCATACCATTCACTGTACAGAACTGTTTGTACTGTGTCTTATCAAAATTCAGTGAGAGTCCGTTTACAAGGAACCACTTAGTAATTTTCTGCAAGACAGTATTGACAATTTCATCAGTTAATTCTTGTTTCTCAGGTGTGATTACTATACTTGTATCATCAGCAAAGAGAACTAACTTTGCCTCTTCATGAATATAGAATGGCAAGTCATTAATATATAATAAGAACAACAAAGGACCCAAGACTGACCCTTGTGGAACCCCATTTTTGATAGTTCCCCAGTTTGAGGAATGTGCTGATCTTTGCATGTTACGAGAACTACTTATTTCAATTTTCTGCACTCTTTCAGTTAGGTACGAATTAAACCATTTGTGCACTGTGTGTATGAATACTTTTTTCCGCAGGTGTGACGCCAACGTGTACAGAATGTTTAATTACTTTTTGGCGGGAGACTAACGTAGTTAATTCTTTTATATGTACTGTTGCGAAGGAAATACCATTCTGTTTACTTCATAACGTTTCCGATTGGTCTGTTTAGTTTACTAAATACAGTTATTTTACATGAACAGTGGTGTACGAATAATGTTTCCCACGACTGTAGTTGGCTCTTCAGGACGGCAGCTGCCTCTAGTTCACCGTCTTCCGACTCTCGTTTTTCGTGCGCCAGCCGCTCACCTTTCTTGCTTCAATGCTCACACGCAGACGAGCAGTGTGGCGGCGATAATATCTCCCCGTGAGCTTGTTTACGAACTTGTTTACGTTCTGTTTTCTGGAGATATTCCAGTCAGGAAACGTCTGAATGGTGGCGTGCCGCACCTGTTAGTGACAAAGACATTCTACTTCCGGTAGCCCACAGTCTAGGTAAAGCGTCATCCCGGAAGCATGTGCGATTCATATTCTCTGGAGGCTATAACTGGGTGGTAGCGTGGTGGGGAGGAAGAGAAGGGGGGGAGAAGACGGTTTGATAGCGCCGATCTCGGTCTGCTGTCAACAGCCAAGGATGCGACACGTGGTAGCAAGCAGCACGGAGCTGTCGCCAAGGCCGGCAAGGGCGGAAGCGGTCGCACTGGAACACAGTGACCAATAGCCTCATCACGGGCGTACCGCACTACGCGAATCATCTGCCGAACATCGCTAAATAGATGTAGTTCTTTTTGCTCACAATGCAAGTATTCTAAATAAGCCTAATGCACTAACTCAAAACTATTTTCTTAGGAAGTAGTAACTGCTTTACTCCGGATGGACAGTCACTGAACAGACATAGAACAAAACACACGCAGTTCAGTACTGCACAATGCCTCGCCAAATCAGTAGACATAACGCATGAGGGTCAATCAGTAAGTGAAACAGAATATTCTAAACTCTCAGGCGTTTTTATTGATACGAGAGGTGCTCAGTAAGTAATGGAACACTTTTTTTCTGAAGCAGGTTGATTGTATTCAGGATTCCAATAAACCGTGTTATTCCCCACTCTGTTGGCTACAAAACACGATTTTCAACATAATCTCCGTTTAGTACGACGGCGTTACGCCGCGTTACTGGAAGGGCCAGTACGCCCGCGTGGAACCACACTACTGTCGACGTCAGCACCAACGTCTTGCTGCATCAACAACATCGACATAATACAGGTAACGCTTCCCGCCGAGTCAATCTTTCATTCGGCCAAAGAGAAGCTGCGTGATCCGGGCTGTAGGGTGTGGATGTGGAGGAAGAGTCCAATCATGTTTTGTGAGCTCCTCTCGGGTGCGCAGACTTCTGTGAGGCCTTTCGTTGTCATGGAGAGCGACAAGATCGTTTGCATTTTTGTGGGGACTAATACCGTGAAATCGTTCATCAACTCCCTAAAGGAAGCATGCGGGAGATCGGACAGGTTTGCGCGATCTTGTTGTGATGATTACAGACATCTCGCCCGCCGACTAACCGTCCTTTAATTTCCTGCCAGTTCTCCGTAGACATTCTGCAAGCGCCTGTGGGCATCTGAAATGTTCCGGTTTCCCGCCAAAAGAAACTTGACAGGTCTCTGCTCGGAGCACACCTCCGGTACAGACGCCATTTTGAAGGCTACGTATAGCGCTGCCATCTATCGGGACTCCACGAAACTTTTGGGACTGATGCGGGAATATTCCCCGATGTCCCACAACGAATTCCGCGTTTTTTTAACTGAAATTTTCCGAGAAAAACATGTGTTGCATTATTTATTGAACGCTCTCACGTCAGAACTTGAACGGGAAGTCACGTGTTGCACGTCATCTTAAGTGCCTAAGTTCTGCAATTTTTTCACTGTGGGTAATATCAGAACTTGCAGATGAAAATGTAAAAAAAAAGTAGAGTTATTTCTCGTATTTCATTAACTGATGCCTTGCGTCATCATTTTCTGGGTAAATCATCGTTGAGGAAAAAAGTGTTTGTTGCACAGAACAGTTAATAAGAATAAATTGTGGTGTCCACTCTGGAACGTCTTGCAGGCAACTGTTTTAAACAGTTGGGTCGGGCGCTAATGACCATAGCCGTTTTGCGCCCTAAAACAAAAAACAGTTGGGCATACTGTCAACAGCTGTACAGTACATAGTAGATTATTTTAGTCTCTTGTGTAGTTTGTTGTCAACAACTTATCGCTGGCTGAAAACAACAGTAACATTCCTAAATATAATACTAGGACGAGAAATGATTTAGACTAGCCATCACACAGTCGTAGTGTGGCAGAAATGTGTGACGCTTTCAGTCCTAAATATCTTTAACAGTCTACCAGTCATGTGAAGAA
Source organism: Schistocerca piceifrons (assembly GCF_021461385.2). Taxonomy (NCBI): domain Eukaryota; kingdom Metazoa; phylum Arthropoda; class Insecta; order Orthoptera; family Acrididae; genus Schistocerca; species Schistocerca piceifrons. Next base: position 457,301,211 of record NC_060145.1, read on the forward strand.
TTTGGTAGATAACAAAGTAATCTTCAAACATGACGTGTTTGAGAAGTCTTTCTATTCCATAGAAGAATTTCTGAATCTGTAGTCCTGTAGTTCGAATTTGTGTGTGTGTGTGTGTGTGTGTGTGTGTGTGTGTGTGTGTGTGTGTGTCAAGTGTAAGACGGAAGAAAGACACACACACACACAGAGAGAGAGAGAGAGGACATAATCAAGTATAAATCGTTACATACATGCCAAAAAGTTGTCAAAGTATGATTTAAATGGTGAGCACATTCACTATTTTCCGCTGAGAAGATATACTACAACTGGAAGAGCGACTCAGTCCATGTCACAGTGAGAGGTCGCAATTCTGATGCACGGAACGTGCGAATAGATAGTTAATTGTGTAACTTGTTTGACACACGCGATCCCATAAGCGCGTTCACGACTGGAGGACACCACGGTGGTGTCGCACCCTGTAGTCAAAAATGTTCAAATGTGTGTGAATTCCTGTGGGACCAAACTGCTGAGGTCATCGGTCCTAGACTTACACACTACTTAAACTAACTTACGGTGAAGGCAACACTCACACCCATGCCGGAGGGAGGACTCGAACCTTCGGCGGGAGTGGCCGCCCGAGTCGTGACATGGCGCCTCTAACCTAGCGGCCACTCTGCGCGTCGCACCCTGTAGTCATTCTGAATGCTCGAAATAGCCATGTCTGGGCGGACGAAAACCCTCATGTCAGGCACGTTCAGGGATTTCAAGACAGTTTGGAATTAACGTGTGGGCAGGTATTCTGGCCGGTCACGTGATTGGACCATACCTCCTTGAAATCCAAGCTCACGGGTCCCGTGTACTTAGTCTTCCTACGACACGTAATGGACCCGTTCTTGGAAGCTGTGCCATTGAATGTCCGTCAGGGAATGTGGTCTCACCATGATGGAGCACCACCTCACTTTTCACTGGCTGTCCGGAGACACCTCAGCAGACGGTATGGTGAAAGACGGATAGGCCGTGGTGGACCAACCGCGTGGCCGCCACGATCGCCGGATTCAACCCCTATGGACTACTTCTTGTAGGGTCGTATGAAGAGCCTAATTTATGAGACACCTGTAGAGACAGAGGAAGATCTGCTGGCACAAGTTCTGATCGCTGCACAAGACATTGAAGAGACACCACGTGGGGTGGAGAGAGTGTACCAGAACATGCTTCGGAGGTACAATGTGTGTAACAACGTTGGTGGTCGCCACATCGAGCTTCTGTTGTAATGCATCGGTACGTTGCGGCTGGTGCCGTAGATCCTGGGATGTTGTTGTTGTCGACTAATGTAAACCATAAGGTATAAGTTATAATGCAAACGCGTAAGTAACAACGGAACGAGGGCTCTGAGCACTATGGGACTTAACATCTATGGTCATCAGTCCCCTAGAACTTAGAACTACTTAAACCTAACTAACCTAAAGACAGCACACAACACCCAGCCATCACGAGGCAGAGAAAATCCCTGACTCCGCCGGGAATCGAACCCGGGAACCCGGGCGTGGGAAGCGAGAACGCTACCGCACGACCACGAGATGCGGACAACGGAACGAGTCAGTATTCTTTTCAAATGGATTGCAACAATTGTACTGGGTCACACCTAAGTAAATTCCTCACGTGGGTGTGGATGAGATAATCTGCATTGAAACTATCGTAGAACGGAAACCATACGTTTCCGGACATGGGTTCCTATTTTATGTACTCACTACCCTCTACATGTTCTAGACGTTTGTAATGGGAATTTCCGACCGCCCTGTATCTGTGGCCAGCTCATTGGTTCGAATTGTCCAGAATGTTCTTCAAACAATTGTGGCCTGGCGATATAGCGCTTTGTCATCATAAAAATTCCGTTGTTGTTTGGGAACATAAAGACCGTGAATGGCTGTAAATGGTCTCAGTTGGTTAAGGTGGACAAGAGGACCCAGTCCATGCCATGTAAACACAACCCATACCATTACAGAGCAACCAACAACCAGAGCGCCTTGTTGACCAATTGGTTGCTTGGTTTCGTGGGGTCTGAGCCACACTCGAACCCTACCATCAGCTCTTACCAGACGAAATGGGGACTAATATGAGGAGGCCAAGGTTTTCCAGTCATGTGGGTCACAGCGATATGGATACCAGACCAGGAGAGGCGCTGTATTCGATGTCGTGCTGTTGGCAAACACACTCGCATCGGTCGTCTGCTGCGAAAGCCCATTAACACCACATTTCTCCGGGCTGTCTCAACGGGTAGGTTCGTCGAACGTCCCACATTGATTTCTGTTGTTATTTAATGCAGTGTTGTTTGTCTGTTAGCACTAAGAACCATACGCAAACGCCACTGGTCTCTGTCGTTACGCGAAGGCCGTCGCCCACTGCCTTGTCCGCTGTAAGTGATAATGCCTGAAATTTGGAACTGTCGGTACAGTCTTGACACAGTGGATCTCGTCATACTGAATTCCCTAACGATTGTCGGAATGGAATATCCCATGCGTCTAGCTCCAACTACTATTCCGCGTTCAAAGTCTCTTAATTCCTGTCGTGCAGCCACAATCACTTTGGAAATCTTTTCATATGAATCATCTGAGAACAAATGACAGCTCCGCCAACGCGCTGCCCTTTCGTATCTTGTGTAGGCGATACTACCGCTATCTGTATATGTCCATATCGCTATCCCATGACTTTTGTCACCTTAGTTATGGCTCAAAAATGGTTCAAATGGCTCTGAGCACTATGGGACTTAACATCTGAGGTCATCAGTCCCCTAAGAACTAATTAAACCTAACCTAAGGACAGCACACACTTCCATGCCCGAGGCAGGATTCGAGCCTGCGACCGTAGCGCCTAGAACTGCACGGCCACACCGGCCGGCGTCACGTTAGTGTATAAATACTGCAAGTATGTCTGAAGACAGGCCACTGTCTGTGTAAATGTCGCCGATGCAGAGGAGTAAATGTTGTCAGTAGACTCGGCAGCGGTGGAAGAGCCAGTGAACGGCGGCGTAGCTGATACTCCTTGCGCAAGCGGCGGGTAGGGACAGGGCGGGCAGCTGTGCGACAAGCGGAAGCGGCCTTGGCCGCTCTGCCGCTCCAGCTAGCAAGGCCGGCGAGAGGAGGGCCAGCCGGCAGAAGGCGGCGCAGGGGGGCGAGCGGCAGCGCCGGCCGTGTGCGGAACACACGGGAGGGGCGAGGGCTGCGGCGTAGCGTCCTGAGGGCAGCGAGGCCAGCAGCAGTGACACGCCACGGGCACAGGTTGTACAGGGGGCGAAGGACGCGGACGGGACGCAGTAACTGAGAACTCGGGGAAACAGCGTTCTAGCCTATCCTCCACCTTCTATTCTGAGCAAGCAATAAAGGGAGCCAAAAAGAAGTTTAGTAACCCAATTAAAATCCAGGGAGAAGAAGTAGATAACATTGTTATATATGTGGTGGCTGCTGTTATTTTGGACATGCCTAAAAGAACAGACACCATTTGGATCTTGCAGCCACTATGAACCAAGACTCAAGAGGTCAGCAACCAGCTGTGGAGGTTGGTGTCCCAGCTCCAGGGATGCCACAAGGCATTCCACCCAGCCTCTGCTGGATGTCCGCAGAAGTATCGGAGCGGACGCGGTCCTGAACTCCTATTGTGAATCCGGTGCAAAAGGAAGTGTTTGGAGGTAAACACGTTGACACGTCGACATGACATAAAGCACTCCATCTTCAGGCCACAAGTGGCCCATCGGGACCATCCCACCGCCGTGTCATCCTCAGCTGAGGATGCGGATAGGAGGGGCGTGGGGTCAGCACACCGCTCTCCCAATCGTTATGATGGTTTTCTGTGACCGGAGCCGCTACTATTCGGTCGAGTAGCTCCTCGATTGGCATCACGAGGTTGAGTGCGCCCCGAAAAATGGCAACAGAGCATGACGGCCCGGATGGTCACCCATCTAAGTGCCGGCCAAGCCCCATAGCGCTTAACTTCGGTGGTCTGACGGGAACCGGTGTATCCACTGCAGCAAGGCCTTTGCCTCGACGTGATATAGGGCAACACATATCGGACGACACGCAACCTGCCAAACGACGGAAATACCTGCTAGTAATAACTTCCTTGACAGTTGCGTGGGGTCGTCCTGCCGTGAGAACTGTGGCCGGTAAACAACTGTTAACGAGGATGTCGCAGCGAAACTGATTTCTTTGGCCAGGAGAAGAGCACGTGCTCGCCAGTCGGGTGCATGAGAGAGAGAGAGAGAGAGAGAGAGAGAGAGAGAGTTCTGCACATCGTTAGGAGAAAGATCGTCTCGGTCTGGACGGACTTGGGACTGTAAGGCAAACAATTCCCAGCGAGACTCGACGGTGGAAGCTTGACTTGGAATCCAGAATAGAGACATCGACGGCGCTCTTGATGCGGCTTGACGCCTCAGCGCCACGACTACTAACAACGGGCGTCCAGCTCTGGCCAGAGCCGAAATACGAGACACTCACACGCCGCCTCGTCCACGCCGCAGGCTACACTGCGTATCTAGTAGCGCGACCATCTACTGGTAAGTGAACGAGTTGACCACCTCACAGCGCTCCCACGTAACTGCACCTACTAGTTCCGTTGGTCTCTTAATAACCAAGATTTAAAACGATGGTAACGACCTTGAAAATTTTTTCACTGACAATGAGTATTTTAGTATTTTATTTCACTTTTTGTAACAGAAAGAGATCACGTATTTATAAAAGAAATTTTTTAAACATTTTTAGCTGTATTCCAAAATACGTGTAGCTTTGCATGTCAAAATAAACGTTTGTTACAATCTAACTACGTTCTCTCGGATAGCGCTCCCATTCCCTTTATTTACTATGCAAATACCGAACTCACCCGTAACTACTCGTAAAATAAAATGATATTGAGTAATTGTCAACAAATCTAGAAATTCAGTCACCACTACGTTAATAGCGCCCGAAGTGGGACCACCCCCAGCTACGCAATATTCACTGAGGTGACTATGGAACAGCGATATGCACCTATACAGATGGCGCTAGTACCGCGCACGTAAGTTATAAAAGGGCAGTGCATCGGCAGGCGATTACTCAGGCGATTCGTGTGAAAAGGTGCCCGACGTGGTTACGGCCGAACGACGGGAACTAACAGACTTCGAACACGAAACGGTAGTTGCAGCTACATGCGTGGAACTTTCCATTTCAGAAATCGTTAGTGAATTCAATATTCCGAGATCAGCAGTGTCAAGAGCGTACCGAGAATATGACATTTCGGGCATTACCTCTCACCACCGACAACGCAGTGGCCGACAGCATTCACTTAACGACCGAGAGCAGCGGCGGTAGCGTAGACAGTGGCTTTCCTAACAGCATGATATTATCGCCTGCGGCGCCTCTCCTGAACTCCGGACATTTCGGTTGGCCGCTAGGCGAGTGGAAAACCGTAGCCTGGTCAAATGAGTCCCGATATTAGTTGGTAAGAGCTGGTGGTAGGGTTTGAGTGGGCCGCAAATCGCACGAAGCCATGGGCCCAAATTGTCGACAAGGCACCGTGCAAGCTGGTGGTGGCTCCACAATGGGCTATGTTTACATGCAATGGACTTGGTCCTATGGTCAGACTGAACCGATCATTGACTGTAAATGGTTATGTTCGGCTAGATGGAAACCATCTGCAGCCATTCCTGGACTCCATTCTTCCAAACACTTTTATGTATGACAATGCGCCACGTCACCGGGCCGCAAGTGTTTGCGAGTGGTTTGAAGAACTTTCTGGGCAAGTCAAGAGAATGGTTTGACCACCCAGATAGTCTGACATCAATCGCATCCAATATTTATTGGAGATAATCCAAAAGCCAGTTAGTGCACAGTTCCTACACCGGCAACACTTTCGCAATTACGGGCGGCTATAGAGGCAGCATGGCTCAATATTCCCGCAGGGGACTTCCAACGATTCGAGTGGATGCCATGTCGAGTTTCTGCACTACTCCGGGCAAAAGGAGCTCCGACACGATATTAGGAGGTACGGCACGACTTTTGTCACCTCAGTGTACACTGCTCTCCAGAACCTGATGGCGATATAGGTACGGTACCACAACACATTAACATCTCAGTGGAAATGAATAAAAGTGCGGGAGCACGTTGTCAAAGGTCTCCCAGTCGTGCACAGGAAAGTGGACGTCACAGGGCGTGAGGTCAGCGTGGCTACAGCGCAACCAGCTGAAGGAACTGGAAAAGACTGTGTGAGCCCATCAGCGAGCGGTTACGGTACACTGTGGTGTTATTCTTCATCACAACATGGCCCGGAGACAACAGATGGGTGACTAAATGGGAGAGAATCATTGGCAGACTGAAAGAAGGATGAAGTCTGGCGATGTAGTCTGGGAGTTTGGTGCTGCTCATAGCGCTGTTTCGTGTGGATAAGGAAAGTTCCCAACGACACTGCTGCACAAACAGGAGTTGGCCATCCGCGGTCAACTACAGCAGCGGAAGACGGCTATATTACGCAACAAGCATGAAGAGAAATCGGCGGGTGCCATAGCAACCACATTTCACAGGGCTGCTAGACCTGCAGTCTCACTCGCCACAGTGGCAAGCGACTGCATGAGGGATGGTCTCCTTTCCAGACGACCTGTACGTTGTGGTTCAAAAATGGTTCAAATGGCTCTGAGCACTATGGGACTTAACATCTGTGGTCATCAGTCCCCTAGAACTTAGAAATACTTAAACCTAACTAACCTAAGGACATCACACACATCCATGCCCGAGGCAGGATTCGAACCTGCGACCGTAGCAGTGTACGCTGTGTTCCGGTGACACCCGCACATCGTTTACGATGGTGTCACGAGATACCAACTGCCCCGGCGAGCAGTGGGGTAGTGTGCCCTTCTCGGATGAGAGCGGATTCAGTCTGAGTAGTGATCCTGGACGCGCCCTCTTGTGACGACAGGTCGGAACACAAAATGGACCCAGGAATATGTTGAACATGACAGTTTTGGTCTTCCATGTCTTATGGCGTGGGGAGGCACCTTCCCCATGTATGTTTTTCCACGGATGCATTAGCCTCTGTCTCAATTTTTTAAAGATAACAATGCGCGACTGTACCGAACAACGCAGCTCTTGGAACGAGGTGACGGTTGGACTGACCTGCCCACTCCCAAGACTTAATCCAATCGAGCACGTATCACATGTGGGCGTTCTGGAGGGTTCACCTACTGCAGCACGTCACGATGCAGCAACGACCATTCGAGCAGTTGTCAACAACGCTGGTGGAGGTATGGAACGCCCTACCACAAGGACTCCTTACCAACTTTGTGGCCAGCATGCTAGCACATTGCAGAGCACCCAGTGCCCTCCGTCGTGATCAGAACACCCTAGTAAGAACCATGTACCGCCTTTTGTAATAGCCAGGGGACAATCACGATTCACGGTGACTTCCGTGTAATTATTGTCTTTGAACAAAAGTGTTATTTTTGTTAGTTTTATTGCGCATTTCCTTCAGTTAAAAATGGTCAAATGTGTGTGAAATCTTTTGGGACTTAACTGCTAAGGCCATCAGTCCCTAAGCTTACACACTACTTAACCTAAATTATCCTAAGGACAAACACACACACACCCATGCCCGAAGGAGGACTCGAACCTCCGCCGGGACCAGACGCGCAGTCCATGACTGCAGCGCCTTAGACCGCTTGACTAATCCCGCGTGGCTCCTTCAGTTACCTGCTGTACTATACGGTAGCAGTCGTTTCTATGTATGCTCCAAGTTTCATAGGGCTAGGTTACTTGGCAGACACACATCACGCGAAAGGGAGTTTCGTCTTATAGGTTCTGCTCGCCAGTTAGCTCTTTCGTCCTCACCAAACTACGTAATGCAGTGGCAAGTCTTTGGATTCATATTCTGGAGGACGAAGCTCTAGTTCCCTACGGCCATCTAGATTCATATTCTCCATGCGTTTCCTACATCGCTTTATGTGAATGCCGGGACGGTTCCTTCGAATGGACAAGATCGCTTTTCTTTCCTACTTTCCCCAATCCGAGCTTGTACTCCGCCTCTAATATAAAGCTATCTATAGCAAGTTCTTATATTCTTGGTTTCACTACGTATCGAAACACACACAAAAATAAACAAGGCGAACATTTTTAGCAAAATAGTGATTGCCTAAAAGGAAGAGTACATACCCAAGTATCCTAACGGACTGTAGAGCCTACATGTTTCAAACGTAAAAGAGGAAGATTACACCTGTTCCATGTATAGCGATGATGCGTCGCAATGAGATTTGAACCATTTACGGCTTCAGATGATTCCTAGGGACGTTTTTTAAACTGCTATTTGTCTGCGACTTCGAAAGTTGCGTCAGGTGTTAATTGCAACATAAAACGAATGATACACGTCTCTTTATTCGACGCCGACATCGAAGGATTGCACAAGTGTTTGTACCAGCTTCATTCTGTTTGCAGGTGCCCGTGATAGTGCTTTTATCTGCTGCGTCCGACCTACCAAACAACGCCGACATTCCAATGGCATTGACAAACACATTAAATTTCCAGACGAAAACAACAGTCTGTTGTTTGGAAGCTATTCCAGCAGCTACCATCTCGTCTCGCGCGATACACACATTACGAAACTCTGTTTAATACGTGACGTCATGCGCAGACGGCTGGCTCCCTCTTGCAGAACACTGAGGATGGCCGCTTCGTGGCTATTTAACAGCCCGGACACAAGAGTTGTGTTGCTTTCGTGCGTTCGTAATCCTAAGGGTAACACAGATATGAGTGCACTTTATGGATTACTCCGCACCGCAGGTGCCTAAAAACTCAAATGTAGCTTACAACAGATTTTTCTTACATTTTTTGAAGGGATGTTCGGATGGCCATAAACACGTGAATGCCGTGAGGTCCACTTCTCGCTGACTGTAGCTGACTTCATAGCTCGGCACACGGTCAGAGTCGTTGGCAAGTTAGTATGGGCTCGTTAGTGAACCAATATACGGGCACTACAGTAAGAAATACTCAACGAGAATAATTTAGGACTTGTCCACGCTGAGTTTTCGGCGTTAGGCAGTGGTCTAGGACATAATTTTCCGACTAAAAGTTCGTCTTCCGTTGCACGAAACTTCATAGGAGGTCACTGGAGATACAGATTTCAGTTCTCCGATCAATACGAGTGAACGGTTCGACCAAGTGTACCGAATCCGTAAACATGTAGCTATTATAACACCGATATCCACAGTCTTTGACGACATCTGTCACAACATGAGAGTAAATGTTAGGAAATCGGTTTTGCCTATAACGACGGCCTGGGTTCCGAAAAATCATACAATGATGACTCAAAATACCGTCACCGTCGTGAACGGCGAATACCGCCTGGAGACTTTGCGGACACGTGACGCACTAAGGAGGATGTACAAGGAAGGTAGAGACGAATGGGGAACCATTCTTGCGACGATACGAACCGAAAATGGGGATATCCACTGACATAAGCCAGCCTGACGAAGGGAAGATTGCTGTGGACCGGCACCTGGGAACGATTGCCTTGGAAATGACGAAGCTGGTCGTCTGTCGGCATGCTGCTGTCGCTGGTGTCTATGGGGAGTCCTTGAAGCGCGCTGAAACCACGAGTGGGCCACAGACAAGGTGTTGCGTGTCCACGCCTCGTCACTGAACGTCGAGGTAGGAGCCTGTAAAGCAAGAATGATGGCGGTCTGTGGCAGTTGTGACGGCAGAGTGTAGTCTTGCATCAGGCACAAATGTTTCAGAGCGCACCGCAGCAGCCCACGTCGACCCAACGACATCGTCAGTTACGATCGCTGTGGGCACACGACATTCGAGACTGGGCCGTGGGTCAATGGGAACGTCGCGTGGCCTGACGAATGTCGTTCCCCGTTGCACAAAGGTCGACGGTCGTCTCCATATACGCCGTCATCCAGTGGAACAGGAAGTATGCACCGCACCAGGGACGGGCAGGCCGGTGGGGGCAGTATTTCAATCAGGAGCATGACAGAGAACTCGTGTTTATGTCTCGGGTCACAAATCTCGCCTGATCTGAAGTAGACGCACACGTCTGAGAATCGTCTCGGAGCCGGGTGCCCGCAAAGATATCACCAGAAACCTGCCAAAGAATTATCGGACCCGTGCCGTGCAGGAAAGTGGACCAGCATGTAGGAGGACGTAGTGTTTTGGATGGTCAGTGAATATCATGAAAGAAGCCAGTAGTAGCTCAGAAAGATTGGGGAAGCTTTCCGCCGTAAGCTTACCCATTAAAGATATTTGACAACAGGAGATCGAGATAACCAGGAACTGTCACGTTCGTAATATTTCAAAAGCGACAGAGAGGTGTATTTATAATAAATTCTTTTTTTCCTCTCTCTGTCAGAGGTGTATTTATAACTAATTCTTTTTTTCTCTCTCTTTCTATCCGTACATGTCACGCCGGGTGTAAATTGGCTTACGATACTATTTTCAAAGTTCGATACTTAAAGCAGAACATAAATAAGAGAGAGACCTATGCTATGTAACGCGTTCGCACTTTTATCTATACAGATAAACTAGGGGTTGTAGAGGCGACATAGTAGACACAGTTTTAATAGGAATGCCATGTCCGGAAGCGTACCGTCTGGATATAAAATAAGTCTGAAGATGGGTTCGCTTTCACATGTCCCGTTTCACGAAACGCACACGGTGGATACAACGAGCTCTGGCTAGTGCGGTCCAGAGGAGCTCACGGCACGGGCGATGTTGCGAGTACTCGTCGTGGGGTTGTCTACGTGACGAAAGGCGTCATCTTCAATACGGCAGTGCGGGGCCCCACAATCAACCCTCCGGGTCGGGTACGCACCAGTTCCTTACGCAGTCGGACCAAAATGGTATGTTCTGTCGTAATTACAATACGCACTGACGACAGCGGCCTCTTTCCAGTTTGTGTGCGTGCCATGAAGAGGGGATTTTAAAGTGATCCGATCTTCGGACTTACTTTATATGGAAACAATATATTTATGAGGATCTTACCTAATAATCCCTTCTACAGCCGCTAGGAGCCTTGAAACACACTGCATATGTATCGTAGGTGAATCGAGATCGATCCGTGGCTGCTTTATAGAGCTTCGAGTTTACTACTACGTGCACAATTTTTTATCACGTACAACACGTTTTGTCGCACGATAATATGAATATAGCGCTGACGTTAGGTTAAAGTACTGAAATATGTGCTAGTAAAAGAAATAGAAAGTTTTGCAAAATGCGGAACTATTTTTCAATTATTCGTCGAAAGCGAAGAAATGAAGCAGCACTGCTATACGCAAAAGATGTTGGTACCGAGAGCTTACACTGCATCACTTCTGAATGTCACACACGAGTGGCCGACACCTGGCGAAACTCACCTGAGGGAGAGGCAGGGCGCCCCGTCACCGGCCTACTCTTCCCACGTGCGGCACACGCTACACGGCCGAGTCGCTACGGCGCTTTCCGCAGTGGCCGCAGAAGCGCAGCAGACTCCGGCACGGCGCACGGCTCACGGCAGGCCGCTGCGCCGCCCACGCAAGTGCGGCCGCCCGCGTGACGTCAGGCGGCGACCCGCCCGGGGCAGTCATTACTCGAGAGCCCGCGACCCTGCGCGTGCGGCAGCCGACTCGCGGCGTTAGGCGACTCTGAGGCACTCTCAACGTAGAGGAGTGGAGCGCAACGCTAAACAGCCGAAAACTCGGCGACGACCACTCGAGCACCGCCCCCCACAATTCTTCCAGGGCCGGAACCTATACGGGACATCTAGTCAACTACCTTGAGGTCATAATGCACCGCCGTCAAAAACGTCAGACGCAGAGAGAAAAGCTCTGAAGGAAAGCCACCTGGATGCTGAACGTACTCTACCCCATAATAAACACGAACAGAGTGTTGGTAGCAAGTGTCGGAGTGAGCGTTCATTGCAGCTACACTTGTCCCATGTTTCATCGAGCCAAAATGGGAATGTGTTCCTGTTCATTTAAAAAACTTGCTCCATACTTCATCCATCAAAAATGTGAATGTCTTCATGTTTAGTTAAAAGACTCTGATTGAAGAGTGAGGTACCAGCTGTCTCATCAATCTTCCTCACCACCTTTATAAATTTTCCCAAAAATTTTGGCATGCAGAAATAATCCCGCTTTTTTGAAACAAGAGACTCACATCAAACTCCCACAAGCACCCCTACCTGTAACGCACTCACACCCCCTAGTCCACTGGTGTGAGTCGCTTACAACCATCCACTCCCAATTGCTCTTTCTGACTCACTCATTCAACAACAACAATCCCTTTCGTTCCTCTCACTGTGATTGTCCCACTCTTGCTCTCTCTTGGTGCTAATACCTCATTCCTTCCTTCCTACTGCTGCTGTCTCTTCTCTCACTCTCTCTTCCTCCTTCTCACTCTCAGCTACTCTGTCTCTCAGTATACTAAAAATGTCCACTAGGGCCTCCCATCGGGTAGACCGCTCGCCTGGTGCAGGTCTTTCGATTTGACGCCACTTCGGCGACTTGAGCGTCGATGGGGATGAAATGATGATCATTAGGACAACACAACACCCAGTCCCTGAGCGGTGAAAATCTCCGACCCAGCCGGGAATCGAACCCGGACCCTTAGGATTGACATTCTGTCGTGCTGACCACTGAGCTACCGGGGGCGGACTCTCAGTATACTTACTGTCACCCATTTCACCTCCCCCCTCCCCCGGTACTGTCTCCTCCACTCTTTCTAGCGCTGTTCTGTCACTGTCACCTATGTTCCACTCCCACCTTGTCCCTCTATTTCTCTGAGACCGCCATTGTCTCCTTCACTCTTTTTACACTGAAAAGCCAAAGAAACTATCTAATATCGTGTACGGCCCCTGGGAGAACGCGGAAGTTGCACAACACGACGTTGCATGAACTCGACCAATGTCTGAAGTAGTGCTGGTGCGCTGCAGGGCTGTCCGTAAATCGGGTGGACGTCTCTTCTGAACAGCACGTCGCGAGGCATCCGATATATGCTCAATAATGTTCATGCCTGGGGAGTTTTGTGGCCAGCGGAAGTGTTTAAGCTTAGAAGAATGTTCTTGGTGCCACGCTGTAGCAATTTTCGACGTGTGGGGTGTCGCATTCTCGTGCTGGAATTGACCAAGCCCGTCGGAATGCACAATGGACTCGAATGGATGCATGTGATCAGACAGGACGCCAAGTACGTGTCACCTGTGAGAATCGTATCTACATGTATCAGGGGTCCCATATCACTCCAACTGCACATGCCCCCACCATTACAGAGCCTCTACCAGCTTCAACAGTCCCCCGCTGACATGCAGAGTCCATGGATTCATGAGGTTGTCTCCACGCCCATACACGTCCATCCACTAGATACAATGTGAAACGAGACTCGTCCGACCAGGCAACATGATTCCAGTCATCGAGAGTCCAATGGTGTTGGCGGGCCCAGGCGAGGCGTAAAGCTTTGTGTCGTGCAGTCACCAAGGGTACACGGGTAGGCCTTCGGCTCCGAAAGCCCAGATCGATGATGTTTCGTTGAATGGTTCGCACGCTGACACTTGTTGATGGCCCAGCATTGAAATCTGCAGCAATTTGCAGAAAGGTTGCACTTCTGTCAAGTTGAACTACTCTCTTCAGTCGTCGTTGGTCCCGTTCTTGCAGGATCTTTTTCCGGCCACAGCGATGTCGGAGATTTGATGTTTCACTAGACTCCTCATATTTACGGTACATCCGTGAAATGGTCGTACGGAATAATCCCCGGCCCGCGTGGGGTAGCCGTGCGGTCTGGAGGCGCCGTGCTGCGGTTCGCGCGGCTCCCCCCGTCGGAGGTTCGAGTCCTCCCTCGGCCATGGGTGTGTGTGTTGTCCTTAGCGTAAGTTAGTTTAACTCAGATTAAGTAGTGTCTGACCCTAGCCACCGATGACCTCAGCAGTTTGGTCCCATAGGAATTACCACAATTAACAATCCCTACTTCATCGCTACCTCGGAGATGCTGTGTCCCATCGCACGTGCGCCGTCTATAACAGAACGTACAAACTCTCTTAAATCTTAATAACCTGCCATTGTAGCAACAGTAACCGATCTAACAACTGCGCCAGACACTTGTGTTATAGGAACCGCGCTGCTGCTACGGTCGCAGGTTCGAATCCTGCCTCGGGTATCGGTGTCTGTGATGTCCTTAGGTTAGCTAGGTTTAAGTAGTTTTACGTCTCGGGGGCTGATGACCTCAGATATTAAGTCCCATAGTGCTCAGAGCCAGCCACTTGCGTTATATGGGAGTTGCGACCACAGCGCCGGTTTACATAACTCTGTATTTGAATAGGCGTGCCTATACCAGTTTCAGGGTATAACACAAACACTGTCTACTATCTTACAGTATTTATTACTTTCCCTCTCTTTGACACTGTCTTCTTCTCTCTCAGCGTGAAAAAGTGCGGTTATATTCAAAAGCCAAAATTTTTGATCAAATTTTTAAGGTGGTGACGAAGATAGAATAAGGCAGCTGGTACTCCTCGTTTGAGCCAGAGTCTTTTAAATAAACATGAACATATTCGCAATTTTTATGCGCTGATAGGTGCATTTTCCCCACTGGTTCCCTTCTTTTCTCTGCTGCAGCACGGCATGTAGCTCATATGAAAAGAAATGTATTAGTCAGCAAAATTTAGCTAGTTTGCTTATGTGATACTAAAACAACGCAAAACTAATTTTATACCTCAGACCAGATTTTACGTGCGAAATAATTTTGCATGTGCTTCAGTATAACATGGGGTTCCCATACGATAATGGAGACATTTTACAGCATACTTCTCCGTGCTACCTCACTTTATAAACTATGGCTTCGCCACACACCAGGTTTTACATGCGTATTTTACGTGTACAAGTAGAATAAGTTTGAACCTCCATATCTCGGAAACGGGTAAAGATATGAAGAACATTTTTGGGGTGTTTCTCGATAGCGGCTAAGGACTGTTGAAACCGGGGGAGATGGCTTTTCTAGATAAGCGCATAGCGAATTTTGTTTTTTTTTTTTTTTGGTCATCAGTCTACTGACTGGTTTGATGCGGCCCGCCACGAATTCCGTTCCTGTGCTAACCTCTTCATCTCAGAGTAGCACTTGCAACCTACGTCCTCAATTATTTGTTTGACGTATTACAATCTCTGTCTTCCTCTACAGTTTTTGCCCTCTACAGCTCCCTCTAGTACCATGGAAGTCATTCCCTCATGTCTTAACAGATGTCCTATCATCCTGTCCCCTCTCCTTATCAGTGTTTTCCACATATTCCTTTCCTCTCCGATTCTGCGTAGAACCTCCTCATTCCTTACCTTATCAGTCCACCTAATTTTCAACATTCGTCTATAGTACCACATCTCAAATGCTTCGATTCTCTTCTGCGGTTTTCCCACAGTCCATGTTTCACTACCATACAATGCTGTACTCCAGACGTACATCCTCAGAAATTTCTTCCTCAAATTAAGGACGGTATTTGATATTAGTAGACTTCTCTTGCCCAGAAATGCCTTTTTTGCCATAGCGAGTCTGCTTTTGATGTCCTCCTTGCTCCGTCCGTCATTGGTTATTTTACTGCCTAGGTAGCAGAATTCCTTAACTTCATTGACTTCGTGACCATCAATCCTGATGTTAAGTTTCTCGCTGTTCTCATTTCTACTACTTCTCATTACCTTCGTCTTTCTCCGATTTACTCTCAAACCATACTGTGTGCTCATTAGACTGTTCATTCCGTTCAGCAGACCATTTAATCCTTCTTCACTTTCACTCAGGATAGCAATGTCATCAGCGAATCGTATCATTGATATCCTTTCACCTTGTATTTTAATTCCACTCCTGAACCTTTCTTTTATTTCCATCATTGCTTCCTCGATGTACAGATTGAAGAGTACGGGCGAAAGGCTACAGCCTTGTCTTACACCCTTCTTAATACGAGCACTTCGTTCTTGATCGTCCACTCTTATTATTCCCTCTTGGTTGTTGTACATATTGTATATGACCCGTCTCTCCCTATAGCTTACCCCTACTTTTTTCAGAATCTCGAACAGCTTGCACCATTTTATATTGTCGAACGCTTTTTCCAGGTCGACAAATCCTATGAAAGTGTCTTGATTTTTCTTTAGCCTTGCTTCCATTATTAGCTGTAACGTTAGAATTGCCTCTCTCGTCCCTTTACTTTTCCTAAAGCCAAACTGATCGTCACCTAGCGCATTCTCAATTTTCTTTTCCATTCTTCTGTATATTATTCTTGTAAGCAGCTTCGATGCATGAGCTGTTAAGCTGATTGTGTGATAACTCTCGCACTTGTCAGCTCTTGCCGTCTTCGGAATTGTGTGGATGATGCTTTTCCAAAAGTCAGATGGTATATCGCCAGACTCATATATTCTACACACCAACGCGAATAGTCGTTTTGTTGCCACTTCCCCCAATGATTTTAGAAATTCTGATGGAATGTTATCTATCCCTTCTGCCTTATTTGACCGTAAGTCTTCCAAAGCTCTTTTAAATTCGATTCTAATACTGGATCCTCTATCTCTTCTAAATCGACTCCTGTTTCTTCTTCCACCACATCAGACAAATCTTCACCCTCATAGAGGCTTTCAATGTATTCTTTCCACCTATCTGCTCTCTCCTCTGCAGTTAACAGTGGAATTACCGTTGCACTCTTAATGTTACCACCGTTGCTTTTAATGTCACCAAAGATTGTTTTGACTTTCCTGTATGCTGAGTCTGTCCTTCCGACAATCGTATCTTTTTCGATGTCTTCACATTTTTCCTGCAGCCATTTCGTCTTAGCTTCCCTGCACTTCCTATTTATTTCATTCCTCAGCGACTTGTATTTCTGTATTCCGGATTTTTCCGGAACATGTTTGTACCTCCTCCTTTCAACTGAAGTATTTCTTCTGTTACTCATGGTTTCTTCGCAGCTACCTTCTTTGTACCTATGTTTTCCTTCCCAACTTCTGTGATGGCCCTTTTTAGAGATGTCCATTCCTCTTCAACTGTACTGCCTAGCGAATATACCATTACAAACTGAGCAATGTGCTGCTGTTATTCATTATTTAACTTGCGCGTCATAAAGGACTTTAGAGTAGAAGTAGGGCAACCTTGAACCTCTGTGTCGTGGAAGGAGACAAGGATATCAAGAAAATTTTCAAGTTTATTCGAGACCGGTATCTTAGGAATCTATCGGAAAAATTTCAGCCATTTGCTGTGCATATCTGTCTTGGAATTCTCATCTAGGTTTTGGTCCGCTGGTGACTGTGCAAATATAGTAAAAAAGATCCTTTTGGAGTTTTTTCCGAGGAACCGCACATTAACTAATGGTGCCTCCACGCTGTAGCACGCATACCGATCTACAGCCTCGTGTGTGAATACGCCGCAAAACCCCACATAAAAAGGCTGCGAACAGTGCCGAGTAGGGCTGTGCACAAGGCACTACATGTAGATAAGAGGTTCACTACAGGCGACCTAGAATCTATCGCGGACATCGAAAAACTGGACAAAGAATTTCAAATGATTGCTAAATCGTTGAACGTGCACGAAAGGCGTTACCCAAACGAATTGATCAGTGGATTAGGGCGACGTCAACACAGATAGTTTAGACATAAGAGACCAAAGACCCTAATTATTCATTACACAGGAAATATACGCGTTGTACTAAGTATGCTTCAAGTACACTGTATTTGTCCTTCAGATCAAAAACCATGACAAATCCAAATGAGAGAAACCCAAAACCCAACAACCCAACACACTTGGAGAAAATCTCAACGGACAATATCCTCCACCACATTCTGGTACCCAAATATTAAAAACGGTAGGCACGTATTACTGCTCAGTAGCGGTGTGCTTCAGTCCGAACATTAATTCAAGACAGCTATACATGTTACGCGGGGTATTCATCAACTTCTAATTGCCACTTCCAAAAAAAATCAAACTGTGAGCATGGAACATGGTAAAGGTAAAAAAGAAAATTGTAGTGCGTAGACAAGTACAAAGAGCATCAAAATTACAAAATTACGCAATCAAGACGCCGAAGATTATAAAAAATTGTGAGGTTTGCCCATGACGTTAGAGCTGTCACAGATGGCAAAGGAAATTAAACATTTGGTGAACGGAAAAAATACTATCCTAAAAAATAGATTATTAGATATACATCAACAAAAGGGTACTGGAATGTATTCGAATGACGATGCTGAGGGAATTAGGTTAGGAAATGAGATGCGAAAAGAAGCAGATGATTTTCGCTGTTTGGGCAGGAAAATAGCCGATGATGGCCGAAGTACAGAGTATATTAAACGCAATGGCAACGAAAAAAGGAAAAATGTGCTAACATCGAATATAAATCTAAGTGTCAAGATGTCGTTTCCGAAGCATAGCCTTGTACGGAAGTGAAACTTGGATGAACGGCAGTTCGGACAAGAAGAGAATGGAATCTTTCGAAATGTGTTCTTATAGAAGAATGCTGAAGATTAAATGGATAGATAAACAGGTGGCACTGAAACAAATTGTGGCCATAATGAACTTATAAACTGACTGAAAAAAGGGGATAGGGCGTATCTTAAGGTATCGTCAGTTTCGTAATGGAGGGAAGAGTGCGAGGCAGAAACTGTAGAGGCGCAGACCAAGACTTCATCACAGTAACGAGCTTAAACTGGATACGGGTCGCGGCAGATATGCTGTAACAGCGCAGACTAACGTTGACACCTGCGTCAAACCAAATTTAAAGAATACATCACATTATGTTTCTCCACTATTACGCTGTTTTACTGTACCACATTCCGGTTAACTACTGCGCATCGACATGAGCGCAAATATTAAAAAATTTACTAGATTTTGATATTTCATTGCCACTAATTGCTGCAATAAGTATCCCGCCGAGATCATATAAAGAATTATCTACGACGTAATTTTCTTAAAAGTGGATCTTACCTTAGAGTCATAAAAAAATCATTAAAATGCTGGAGGCGACACAGCTACCCCCAGTCATCTAGTTTTCATGTAACGCAAGGCTTTACAGAGGCCTCGACTTGATATCGACACGAGCTGCACAATGCCAAATAAAAATATGTTTTCCAACGAAACCAACGATTTTAAAATAAATTAATACACTCTTTCAAATGCACCAAGAATATTTCGTTACTATTTGATGCCACCAAAAAGTCGACAAGGCGTTTCAGATGCTTTTGATACTACCAATGCACGTGAAGTTCACAATTGTGTTTGAAAAAGTACACTCAGCAGTTTCATTTTACCTCGACATTACAACGAAATAACACCAATGCACTTCAAAACGTAATTACGTTGGTATAGCCAGTTTTTGGCAGCATTCAAACCTCTAATTATAAACATGGGACGGTGCCATCTACATGATGAAAATCAGACATCATTATATTATGAAGAAAAAGATTTAGCAGCTACCACAGACTATCAAACATTCCGTGTAAAAACTGTAAATAAAAAGAGACAATCTATGAAAATCACTTGAAACATGAGAAGCACAAATGAACGGAAAGTTGACATGTTTGTTGACATTCACCAACCAGAAAGGTACTACGTGTATAGCTTTCTCCTTACGAGTACGAATACAAAATCCTCCTCTGCCAATATTATAGCTGTGATCTTTTGCCGCAAGTAGGTCTTAAAAAATAATGACTTTTAATCTTTTTACCTCAAAACAATTCTGATTAAAACAAGCGAGACACAACAACACAACAAATACATCATTAACAGAACGTATGAGATATGATTTGTAAATTAACATGACATGGCTGTCCTGCATGCCACATGCAGAAAACAAGTTCAAAAATTAGTAAGTCCTCCGAATAGATGCGTAAATACTAAACGATCAAAGAGAAACAGCAACACGTAAATAAGTGCACGTCGCCGTAAGAAACATTGCTAGAGAATCTCTTCATTAGATGCATGCAGGAGATAATGGCATGAGTCCAGATTTGCCAGAGTAGTAACATTTATACTATACGAAAAAACAGCATAAATAAGGCTTAAATAATTACACTAATTTCAAAGAGGTATTCTGAACTAGTATAAAAGATAGAAACAAATTCACGCAACACAACTGGCACAGTATTCTTCAAAAATAAAAACGTGAAGCACAGCCTCTGGCAAGCTCAGATAGCAAATTATTCCTGGATTGCCTCTACTCGTTGTTTCCGTAAATCACTTAAGGCCATTCTTGTCCTATGCGAGAATTTCCTCCGCGCCGTCGTCGACCGGACGCTGAATCCTCATCATTTTTCCCTTTTTTAATAGCAAGAATCATACTACTTGTAAAATATTTTCTGTTAAAAAGTCGTGTTTATGAGGTGTGATTTGTGTCAACTTCTTTCAGCACGTAGTGTTGAAATCAAGAAAGGAACGCAGGATATTAAAATTTGTGAAACGTAATGGTTAGTTAAGTATAGTTTATTTTCGGAAATATATTGAGTACTGTTTTTTACAGTCTGTTGAATAACAAATAAACTTAGGTGGGGGAATAAGAGGGCTTTCATTCGTTTTAGGACAAAAATTAGATACTCGTAAATGAAGAGCCCTACGAGGGTACAACTAATTGTATGAAGTAAAATATGTCTGAATATACATAACTAAAGTGGCAGAATTATTTACCAGTTTGCGCAACAGATACAGATTCGTGTGCTCCGAGGCTTGCTGTTACTAATGAGTAAAGAAACAGTTGTTTTCTGATCACGCAGCCACCGGTACGCTCCACGCACGGTACGTACGCAAGAAAGCGTCTACTTCCGTGTCTGTTCTGTCGCCTCTGTCACACGTCGACGTACGTACATGCACGGCAAGAGTTCAAGAGTTACCACTATAAAGCGCGCGTCAGCAAAGGATAGCACAAAACAAATGTATAACAGCACGTCTAAGAAAAACTCCTTACACTTTAAGGATAGCAAACTCTTCGAATAAAACGGAAAACTTGAATATTTTTCGTGTCGTTGTTTGCGACAGCCTACACTGATTATGTTTCCTTTTCGAGTCACTGCTATTGCATCGACGTGCCAAAACATTGTGACCAGCTGTTTAACAGCATGTTGGCCACCCTTTGGACCACAATACAGCATCGATTACACGTGATATGATCTGCCATATGGTTGGTAAGGTATGTAGCAGCAAATTTCCACGCACAGATCCATCGGCGCTCGCAGAAATCTTTTAAGGGGGAAGGGAAGGGGGATGTGCAAAATTTAAGAACGAAAGTAAGTTCTGCATGATTTGTCACTGTCTCGTAGCATAGCTCGATGAAACTTGGACCGTAGCCTACTTAGAAACAACTGCTACAGTATGGTGCAGATGATAACCGAAAGAAATACGCAATGAGAGGAACAGAAATGAAACTTCTGCTCAAAGACAATAATTACACTGTAGTCACTTATGATGCTCCCCTGGATATTACGAACAGCGTTGCACGGTTCTTCTTAGCGTGTCTGATCACCACGGACGGCAGTCCATGGCCTGCAACGCGCTCCCGTTTCGACCACAATGCTGGCAAGGAATTCTTGTAGTAGGGCGTCCCATTCCTCCTCCAGCGAGACTGACAAATGCTGTACGGCCGTTCATGCATGTGGGCGTGCTGCAAAACGACTCTCTCTAACGCATCCCACACGTGCTCGATGGGATTTAGGTTGAGGGAAACCGGCAGGCCAGTCCGTTTGCCCTCTCATTCCGAGAGCTGTGCACTGTTATTCATAAAAACGAAGTCAGCGCTGAAGGCACCTCTGGAAAGACGTACATGAGGAAGGAGTCCCTTGTCTCAATGACTCTGACCGTTGAGTGTACGGTGTTCAAAGATGTGGAGCTCAGTACGCCCATGAAACATAATGCTTCGCCAGTACCATAACAATTGGTCCACCAAAATGATAATATTCGACAATGCTGTACGCATCCTCATACCGCGAGAAAGTGCATTCGGCATGACTAAATCAACGTTACTGTGACACTGCAGTCCAGTCTCTTCAGGAGTGCATTCGGCCTGACTTTGTTCTTATGGATATCAAGGCGCGACCGCAGATGGAGGAGGTCTTGAAACAACGGATGCTTTGGGCAGACGTATTCAGCACGTCGACATGCGGCAACCTGTTGTGAACCGCCTAGGTGGAGCAGTGGGGCGGCCTGCCTCGACAACTCTCTACCTGCCCTCTGCCAGCTCGTTGCTGAGAACGAATTGCCGTCCTCGGTTACCACACATCAGGGCATCGTCACAAACCGCGTTGATCTCGGTGTAATTATTGCCTTTGATAAACTGTTCTTTCAGTTACGATTTGTACATACTGTAGCAGTCTTTCTGTTGTGGTCCAAGTTTCATCGACTTCTACTGCTGAACTGTGACACATTGTGCGAAAGCTACTTCTGTACTTCAGTTTCGCACAGTAGTGGAGTTGCAGTCAATAAAATTCGCCGCCGGCCGAGGTGGTCGAGCGGTTCTACGCGCTTCAGTCTGGAACCGCGCGATTGCTACGGTCGCAGGTTCGAATCCTGCCTCGGGCATGGATGTGTGTGATCTTCTTAGGTTAGTTAGGTTTAAGTAGTTCTAAGTTCTAGGGGACTGATGACCTCAAATATTAAGTCCCATAGTGCTCAGAGCCATTTTGAACCAATAAAGTTCGCCTCTGCCACAATGCCGTTCATTTAGGCTACAGGTTTGTGAAGATTTACTGTCAATCGTCAGGTGCCTTTTAGAAACGAAAACTGACACCGTTTAATGTACGGTTGTGATTGTTCTCTCTTTATGTTCAGGGCTATTCCGTAAAATCGTCGTGGTGCTTTAGACAAGTGAGAACTTCGCAGTTAATGCTAGTAATTGTATAACGGACTGAACTACTATTCTTATGGAGACTGATGATGTAAACTGCATTGTACATATGATGTATAAGATAAGGCGTTTTTCTCTGTAAATTGCAACACAAAATGTAAAAGGAACAATCATTTAGACAGATAAACGTAAAAAAAGTCATCAGTCGGAGGAGTTATGAACATAGTTTATATAGTTACTTTCCACAGAGCTAGGGCAACAAGTTAAAACTTTTTTTGTCATGTACCTGATTTATTTACACCAACTGCGTACAAATTTCTAATGATTTTAGTTAGACAGCTAGAAAAGTTCAAAGTTTTAGGAGTCAAGCAACTTGCCGTTTATAATGGCTAAGTTCCGAAGCATGTTCTGGTGGCGAAATGTTCATGTAAGCGAGGTATTGAAAGGAGTGCCCACGTTTCTGAATGCACAACAAAATCGCTGATGGAGGTCTTCGAACATGATATCTCACGGCATAAGCCATTGCTACTTCATTGGCTTCTTGAGCAGCATGAACATGTCAACGTAATCACCGGTCGTGTATGGCATCGTTATTCCACGTCAATATCCGTAGCAGACTAAACCTCATTTGTCTGTGCATTCGGGCCTACCTTGTATACGGCACTCTAACAATAATGAAACTTGCTGGCTGATTGAAGCTGTGTTCCGGACCTAGGACCTTAGTCTTCGTGGGCATGTGCTCTGCCGACTGCGCTATTCAAACACGACTCACGATTCTTCCTCAAAGCTTTGCTTAGTTTCCAAGGTAAGAAATTAGGTACTGGTGGAAGTAAAAGCTGTGAGGTGGAGAAAGGGGGCGTGGGTCGTGCTTTGATAGCTCAGTCGGTTGAGCACTTGAAGACCAAGGCTCGATTTCCAGTCCGCTGTACAATTTTAATCTGGCAGGTTTCAAATCAGAGCACACTCCGCTGCAGAGTGGAAAATCACTCCGGAGTGTACAGATTTTACAATGTAACCAAACATGACTTCCAACTGGGCTCGAGGGAACTTATCGCACGGTGAGACCAGCAACTTTATATCTCGTCTGCAAGCCGTACACAGGCGCATTAAGTTGTGCTTTCACACTTCTCTGAACACTTCGCGTAGATCACATTCTGGCACCAGACCACTCATCTGAACACAGCCAATTATGTACAGCATATAGCATCCAGCTGTGAAAATTTGAACCTTTCTAGTTCCCTAATTGATTTAAACCGATTTGTACCCAATTCTTTTAAATACATCAGTTACATGACAGAAGAAAATAATATTCTATTCCAAATATTGTAACTCGTTGTTGTAACTCTCTGGAAAATAGCTAATAAACAATGTTCATAACCCATCAGAAATTGAATCGTTTCTTACGTTTTCTTCACTAATTAAATATTTCTCTCACTGATTACTTTGGAAGTTAAAAGAAAAACATCTTAGCCGAAATACCCTGATGTTCTTAAATTATGCCACACACCGTACCACTGCATGTAGGTAATCCATCCTACGAGATGTGATTATGACTCTTCACAATGAATGAATTGTAATTTGAGAAACTTCGAAAACCCAGAAAAAAATCCTGCTCTTCTGATCTCTCTCTTATCCTAGTTCGTTCACATCTCGAATCGTTTCCCTGTCAGCGTAACGTCAGTAAAATGCAGGACGTTTCGCAAGCGCTGGTTCCGGCGTTGCGCAGGCAGCCGTCACCGTATAATTGTTCGGACACTGTAGCAGGTGGCGTTTCGGTTTAGCCGACGTGAGTTACGAATGGCCTCGGAAGGAAGTCGGAGAGATTCGTCGCGCTACTCAGTAGTGCAGACTAGTGCGCCAGCAGCGGCTGCTGACACAGCTGCGCACGAAGTAAAACTGAATCCAAGCAGAGTGACGGCAGCGCACCGACTCACCAGCTCAGACACCGGTGTTGCAACCGGCTACTGCAGTCTGAGCGCGATGTAGGGGCTTACCCCAGAATGCTCAGTTTCTCTGATGAAGCACGCCTGCATTTATCAGCTTAGATGACCTCTCAGAACATTCGACGCTGTAGTTCTCAGAATCGCGATCACATACATCAAGGTTCTCTCCGTGATGCGAAACAGGATGGTTGCGTGTAACCAGCGCCATAAAAATAACTTTTTCCACCAAACTAAACATCCCATAGGCTTGTTAACAATACACTGCAACGTTTTCTCGAAAAGTTAACGAGTAACGAAAATACCATCGGTTATTTCACCCAGGAAAATCAAGGGCACACACTGCCAGAACCTCTATAGCGGTATTGCGTGCTGTTGCTGCTGAAAGGAAACCAAGAAGAAATTATTTCAGTAGCAACCTCTCCATCGCGAGCAGACTGCAGCAGCTAGCTGCAGTGTTGGCTTTGAGCAAAAGTATCTGAACTGGTCACTCGATGGGCTTACGTTACCGTGTAAGGCTTCACTTTGCATTTGTGCACAGCTGTGTGAGCAGGTCAGAGATTTTCATGGACTTCTTTCCAGGGCCTTTCTCTTTCTTTCTTTCTTTCTTCCTTCCTTCCTTCCTTCCCCCTAGGTTAGAAACGATACGGCGCCTCCTACAATGACCGAACAACGAACCGCAGTGTCTTGTGGTGTACCAACCTCCTATGCCTACTGCCTATGGGAGTACCGGTCCCTCCCGGCGGAGGTTCGAGTCCTCCCTCGGGCATGGGTGTGTGTGTTTATCCTTAGGATAATTTAGGTGACTGATGACCTTAGCAGTTAAGTCCCATAAGATTTCACACACAGATTTGAACATTTTTTTGAGTACCGGTCCCCGAGCAAGTCGGAGACACCTTTACTTACACCATTACTAATTCTACCATGATACACTGTTCATATACAACCATGCACCACGGTAATTTACTGTGATGTTCATAAATGTACACTAAACAGAAACTGATGTTATTATTGAACAGAATTAGCATCAAATCCCTACGACTAAAAGTGAATAATGACGAACGATGACGCTAATAGCTGTGAAAGCACACGGATGAGCCAATAAATTACCATCACTGCCCACAGCGAGACAAAGCCACCTGCTGGCTTTGCGGACACGTCACACGGTAAGGACAGTACATAAACGGAGGAATGGGCAATCGTTCTAGCGACGAGACACGCCGCAAGTGGGGAAACACACTACCAGAAGCGACTCTGACAAAGTGCCGATAGTTATCGCCTCGCGCCTACGAACAGAGTGATGCATATGTTTTTTTATGCAACCCGCGATGTCACATCTAGCCTTCAAAAACCCTGAGCGAGATTTTCATAGTCTCTCGCTTGCTACACGCGAACTATTTGTCCTGCACAAAAAATGAAGAGTACCTGTTGTTAAATTTTGTACTGGGAAGAGTTTTGGCGGGAGACAGTAGTTTTCCAGTTATTCAAGAACAAAAGTCACCCTCAAACGCACCTTCACTCCACGCATGTCGCTCACCAAAAATGGTTCAAATGGCTCTGAGCACTTAACATCTGTGGTCATCAGTCCCCTAGAACTTAGAACTACTTAAACCTAACTAACCTAAGGACATCACACACATCCATACCCGAGGCAGGATTCGAACCTGCGACCGTAGCAGTCGCGCGGTTCCGGACTGAGCGCCTAGAACCGCTAGACCACCGCGGCCGCCTATCGCTCACCACTCAGGTTTTTTTTTAATATCTTGTTCGTGGCATTCCCTTCTATCATTATACAAAAATGCGAATGTGTGTTATACAGATCAGCTGCTTTACCATGTTTAGTTTGTTTCAAGGTCCCATCCAATTCAGTCAATGTAAATGGTGATGGGAAATTGGATTCGTTTGGGCACTGAGCTTTTAGAGATGTAAGTCCTTGTGTTGTTTTGAAAGTACGTTGTTTATCACGGGATGATCTCGACGTTTCAACTATATGATTAGCGATTTGGTTACCTGAAACTACAGGCTTCTGACCGGGTTTATTGGAGGCTCTACCAAGCTTACGCAGAAGGCTCCATGTCCTTCTACTTGAATGTGTGAAGTTTATATTTTCTACCGTCTCAGACCCTGTACAAAGAACCTCGTTGGTTGTTGGCGTGCTACTGTCGTGATCATCTCCGGCAAGTGTTTGAAGGACGGCGAAGCGACTGACTGCTGGAAGTCCACGCCTCTTGTGAGATCGTGGAGGTCGCACGCTTGCCCGGTCTGTAGATCAGGACAGGCAGCTATCTGTCGAAAATGTGACGACAGGACATGGCGCTGGTGCAGGATGAAGTGTTTCGCAGCACACTACTTACAGCATTCTGCTGAGCATATGGTTTCGTAGCAAACAACGCCTGCGTTTTTCCATGTTTACCCAACGTCTCCGTCGTTGCGGTCGCAGTGGGTACAGGCTCATCAAGACTGGCCCTGGCCGGCCGAAGTGGCCGAGCGGTTCTAGGCGCTACAGTCTGGAAATGCGCGACCTCTACGATCGCAGGTTCGAATCCTGCCTCGGGCATGGATGTGTGTGATGTCCTTAGGTTAGTTAGGTTTAAGTAGTTCTAAGTTCTAGGGGACTGATGACCTCAGAAGTTAAGTCCCATAGTGCTCAGAGCCATTTGGACCATTTTGAACTGGCCCGTGGATCAATCAAAATGTATCGCCTGGTTGGATGAGCGACATTTCCTGTTACACGAGGTCGATGATCGTGTCCGTATATGGTGTCTTGGAGGCGAAGGGCTGCTTGTGACACGCACCGCGCCAAAGACGCAGGCTGGCAGTGGCAACATTGTGCTACGGGGGTCATTCACCTGGGCACTTGTGGTAGTAATCGACGGCACCATGATATCTGCGTACTACATGAGCATTATTGCGGACCACCTCTGTCTTGATGACTTCCCCGATGGCAATGGAATCTTCCAGCAGCATAACTGCCCCTGCCATAAAGCTATAGTCATACTACAGTGGTTTGAGGAGGATGAGAGTGAAATGCTTTGGCCACCAAATTCCCCTGATGTGATCCCGACAGACACATCTGAGGTGTTATGGAGTGTCAGGTCCGCGTCGAGCCGGCTCAAAATTTACAGGAATTGCGTCACCTGCAGTAGTGCCACGTACCTCCCGAAACGAACCGACGAATGCACGGCACGCAGAATGGCTGCAGTACAGCATTCGGAAGGTGGACCAGCTCGCTACTAAGAAGGCAGCGGTAATGTTTTGGCTCATCAGTGCATTAACTGAGTTGGTGGGTAAGTTCGTAGCGTATTAAGTTTAATAAACACAGCAGATACACATAAGACTTTAGTGATCAATAATATATTTTCCTTCACTACTGCAACAGTCTGCCCACGCTGGCAGTCTGTCCACGCTGGGGTAACTTTTCGATTCCGTGACTGTGGAAATCAGGTGGTCCTGAGGCCGAAGAACTCATCGAGCCATTTTAGGAGCGGATTTTCATCCGAAAAGGAAGTTCCCGGAGGGCGGAAAAGGTGAAGATCTGATGGCGCAAGATCGGGTGAATAAGGTGAGTGCATAATGACTTCCCAGCCCAACTCCTATTTAGTGCTGTTTTGTCAGTCTAGCAGAATGCAGAGAGCCGTTTTCGTGGAGTAGCATCAGTTCACGCACTTTCCTTGGTCGTTGTTCTCGGATACCGTTTGCATGACATCTCAGTTGTTGACACTAAATGTCAGCAGTGGCCTCGGGGAAGCAATTCGCAGTAAACCACACCGTCGCTGTCTCACCAGATGCATGACAGTATCTTTTGTGAATGCGCGCAGGTGTTTGCACGGGGAGTTGCTGCTTTGTTTGGACTAAACCATTCCTTTCTTTTTCTTATGATAGTATAAAGACACCATTTCTCGTCACTAGTAACGTTACAGGAATGGTCGGTATTGTTCACTAGCCAATTGATGATGACAAAGCAGAGATCTACTTATCATGGCCAATGCTGATTTTTGTGATTCTAGCTTATAGCATGCGGTACCCATACTCCCGATTTCTGAACTATCCCCACTGCGTGCAAATGTCGCACGATGGTGGAATGATCACAGTTCATCACATTTGCCAGTTCTCGAGTACAACGAATTCCTTGCCGTGCTCTGTTGAATGGCCTTAACCCCTTCCAAATGTTTCTGGGCGCCTCCGCCGCTGCCACCCCTCTACTGAACTGAAAAGAAGAATATGTCGGAACAGTTCGGATTTCTCCACGTGGTACTCTATTTTCTATCGTCTACAGCTCCACTCACTATCTCCAAACGGCAAAATGACGACATGTAAACTCAAATAGTCCGCAGCTCGTGGTTGTGCGGTAGCGTTCTCGCTTCCCACGCCCGGGTTGCCGGGTTCGATTCCCGGCGGGGTCAGGGATTTTCTCTGCCTCGTGATGACTGGGTGTTGTGTGCTGTCCTTAGGTTAGTTAGGTTTAAGTAGTTCTAAGTTCTAGGGGACTGATGACCACAGATGTTAAGTCCCATAGTGCTCAGAGCCATTTGAACCATTTTTTAAACTCAAATAGCAACAGTGAACTACGAATAAAAAATGGCAATCGATAAATAAACCCATAGCAACCGGAATACCGGCATGCAAAACAAAAATGCACCAACCTAATAGTCGGAACAATTTCTATTCGGTAATGGGTAGAGGTGTTTTGTAGGAGGAGAGCACCCGGCGACAAGGAAGGCTGCAGCTAAGGCGGGAGGCAGCTGTAGCAAGACAGAGAGAGAGAGAGAGAGAGAGAGAGAGAGAGAGAGGCTAGCACATGCTACACAGTCAGTCTACGGGCATGCTGGTGGTACCTCGGTCTGCTGCGGCCCCGGTGCACTCTTTTCGGGTTAGCGAAGCGGCGTCGTCATCTCGCTTCGGGGCGCGGGAATGTAACGCCGTTTCCGCTTGAAACGGGAAGTCGCCGCACGTTATGGAGCTCTGAAACAAGCGGTAAGAGTGCGACGATGGGCTGGGCTGGGCTGGGCTGGGCTACCCGCTGTCTGGCGGCCGCTGCTCAGCCACGCACGGGCCAGCAGGGCGCCGCCACAGGCCGCCGGATTCCCTACTCACACTCGCTTCCGTCGATTGCTGACACAGAGAGAAATAACACTGAGCAAACGCAGCACAAGCACAATACTTTTCGGCGTAGGTAAACGACTGATGGTCTCGAGAAGCAGAAGTCAGGAAAATAAGGCTCGCCTGAACCTATTTCGGAATCGTTTGGACCGTGAAGACCCCAGCTGGTTGTGCTGGCTTGGGATATTCTTTTCGGAGATCACTAACCGTAGAACACAGTCCACCAGCAATGATGCGAGGTGAACCTTCCACATCGCGAGCCGCTCGTGCTGGCGATGTGTGGGAAAATCAATTTTCTTGCAATGTGGGTCCACAGCTTCCACAATTTTTTTTATGTCATCTTGTTGGCTTTTATCTTAGCTGTACTCTTTCACTTCGCTATTCCAACTTCGGCATTTGTATGAGCTCACACGTAAGACTTTATGTTATATTATGTCATAGGAATAAGTTAAAAAAATCTTCTTGTAAGAGTCTGTTACTCTGGGTGGCAACACAGCCATCGGTTGTTGTTATTAATGACATGCAGGCAAAAGTATGCCCTACGCTGACTGGCTTCAACACGCACGATAACAACAGATCTGCTTATGTTGTCAAATACAAAAAACAACCAATTGTTAGACTATCGTCAAGAGTGTGCTGGTGTAAGCTGGCGCCAGCACACCAGGTGGCAAAGAGGTTGTGAGAAAGACAACAGTATCAGAAATTGAGTCCACCTTGATGCAAAACACCTTGTTATTTGTTTAATTATTTATTTACCAAACTAGTTTCGGCGAAAAATATTATCATTATCAGTGCGTTTTTTAAAATGTAAAACATGCAGAAAATAGCATAGTTATAGAGACACAGTAACACATTTATTACATTTTTACTGTTCGTTTTTTGAAATACAGTTTTCTACGGATACTTATTTATTGTAGGTTATGGCATGTTTTTAAGAACTATGCTCGCCGTTTGCGGCATATTTTCTGTGTTTTTTCTATTGCCGTTTTTCTCAGCGTACATCATGTCACCTGCGTGAGAAGATCGATAGGGGCCAACGACAGACTCGCAGGAAACGCGCCGCCAACGCCCTCTCGGCCAGCAGTATTTAGATGGCCGCCGCGGCCCGGAGGGCCAGTCTGTCGCAGTCTGCTACGGCGAGAGAGTTCCAGTGTCACGCAGGAGC
Source organism: Schistocerca piceifrons (assembly GCF_021461385.2). NCBI lineage: Eukaryota > Metazoa > Arthropoda > Insecta > Orthoptera > Acrididae > Schistocerca > Schistocerca piceifrons. The sequence goes on from NC_060145.1 coordinate 457,332,147, forward strand.
CACCGACTGCGAGTCGCAGCTGCAGTTAGCTCCGCCGCTAGCTCTGAGGCAGGCAGCACATAGCGACCATAACAGCGGACACAGCGGGACTGTCTACTTCACCAGCAGTCATGCTAACGTGGAATACTACAGAAAGCTTGTACCACAACGACTATCTTTAGTTAAGTAACTTTCTGTTCTTATGAATAAAGAACCCAGTTAATATACGCGTGCAGTTTGTGTTATGGAAAGAGGATACCGGCCACCAAACAACATCCTCTCCTAGCTTCCCACGGTACAGCTCTACAGGGACATCGAGATGACATGTAGAAGAGCAACACAGTCCTTCCAGAACATCATTTTCAAACCATGTTCTGACATGATATAATATCAAATTTTATGCTCGAAAATGGAACAAATTTTCAAATCGTAATATTAACATAAAAAAGTTACAGCTAAAAGCCAACATGACATCGTTTAAAAAATTAAACGATTGTCAGCCGCGTAGTTCCTGAGAAAATGCTGGCAGAGTCTTTTCTGTTCGAACTATTTGTCATCAGCACGGTTCAAGGACAGTAACGAGAAATAACAAACACGTCTCGAAATACCGAACAGCTGCCAAAAGTACACTACTCGAGAGACATGTGGTCAGCACATGGATCTGGCAACCATTAACACGAGGGGCGTTCTATAAGCAATGTAATACATTTTATCTCGTCAGTTTCAATTGAAAATATGCGAAACTTGTTGGGGGACATCGTGTAATATTCCCGCTTCAGCCTCATAGTTTCGTAAAGTTCCAATAGGTAGCCGCGCTATACGTAGCCTTCAAAATGGCGCCTATAATAGACGAGTGTTCCAAGCAGAGAGCTGTAATTGAGTTTCTTATGGCGGAAAACCCGACCATCGCAAATATTCACGGCTGCTTGCACAATGTCAACGGAAAGCTGGAAGTGAACAAAAGCACGGTGCACAGTTGTGTAAGGCGTCTGTCTCAATTCAACAAGGCCGCGCAAGCCTGTCCGACCTGCGGCGTGCTAGCCTGCCGCACACAGGTGTGACTGCTGTAATACCGGAACGTGCGTACACTCTCATTCCACCTGCCAGAAGGGCCACATAAATGCAAACTAACTTCTCCTTCCCCACGTCAACGCAAGGCTTGACACAAGTCTGCGCAGCCGAGAGATGCTCACAAAACTTGACTGGACTGTTCTTTCTCATGCACCGCACAGCCCGGATCTCCCACCTGTTTGGCCCAACTAAGGATGCGCTCCGCGGGAAGGAGTACGTGTTTGATGAGACAAGACGCTGGCTCCGACGTGGACCAATAGGGCGGCACTACGCGGCCACACTGATCACCTCTGCAAAGTGACATAAGGTCGTCGCACTGAACGGAAATTATGTACAGAAATACGGTTTTGAAGCCACAAGAGTGGGGAATAATATGCTGTATTGGAATCCTGAATAAAACCAGCCCGCTTTCAGAAAAAATGTGTTGCATTACTTATTGAAAGTCCCTCTTACATAACAGATGCAGAGTACCTCAACTAGCACCCGCAACCGTTCTGTAGCGATTTAATAAGCCGACTTTACCGACTCCCCCTCTTCGATTTTTTTTTCATACTTACTGAATGTAAAGGTCAGTGGCTGACCATCAGTTCCCTAAAGTAGTACGATGCAATTTTTTTTAGAAAAAAAAAGAAATAATGCGCCTTTCAAGATTAAAAGATTTCGAGCGCTAGTAAGTACAATACATTTCCACCATTTTAACAGAGTCGTCGGTACCTGTACCACGGAGAAATGTTCTAGAACAAATGTTTAAAATAAATGTGAGTTGTTAAAAGGGGCGTATGCTTGGGGATACAAAAGTACACTGCTATTGCCCACTTTCTGTTGTTTGTTTATTTTTCAATTATTCCTTGCTTTATGCAGTATTTTGAACGATATGTTTGGTGCTTAGGTTTGCAGCAAATTTAGTACAACACAGTAAATCATAGAATGTAGGTACAATAAAAAATTTTAGTTAAAAAAATTGCAAAGCATGTCAAGTCTTGTCAATGCATGATTACCGGCTCGATTCGCGTAGTAGTGACATTTTAATTTAAACTCTATATTTGTCACTGAACAGTAATATTTATTAACAAATACCAAATTATAGTTTTAACGAAAAAATTTTGTGTTTTTGAAGAAACTCTTCATAACAAAGATGGCACTTCAATATTTACACTCCTGGAAATGGAAAAAAGAACACATTGACACCGGTGTGTCAGACCCACCATACTTGCACCGGACACTGCGAGAGGGCTGTACAAGCAATGATCACACGCACGGCACAGCGGACACACCAGGAACCGCGGTGTTGGCCGTCGAATGGCGCTAGCTGCGCAGCATTTGTGCACCGCCGCCGTCAGTGTCAGCCAGTTTGCCGTGGCATACGGAGCTCCATCGCAGTCTTTAACACTGGTAGCATGCCGCGACAGCGTGGACGTGAACCGTATGTGCAGTTGTCGGACTTTGAGCGAGGGCGTATAGTGGGCATGCGGGAGGCCGGGTGGACGTACCGCCGAATTGCTCAACACGTGGGGCGTGAGGTCTCCACAGTACAGCGATGTTGTCGCCAGTGGTCGGCGGAAGGTGCACGTGCCCGTCGACCTGGGACCGGACCGCAGCGACGCACGGATGCACGCCAAGACCGTAGGATCCTACGCAGTGCCGTAGGGGACCGTACCGCCACTTCCCAGCAAATTAGGGACACTGTTGCTCCTGGGGTATCGGCGAGGACCATTCGCAACCGTCTCCATGAAGCTGGGCTACGGTCCCGCACACCGTTAGGCCGTCTTCCGCTCACGCCTCAACATCGTGCAGCCCGCCTCCAGTGGTGTCGCGACAGGCGTGAATGGAGGGACGAATGGAGACGTGTCGTCTTCAGCGATGAGAGTCGCTTCTGCCTTGGTGCCAATGATGGTCGTATGCGTGTTTGGCGCCGTGCAGGTGAGCGCCACAATCAGGACTGCATACGACCGAGGCACACAGGGCCAACACCCGGCATCATGGTGTGGGGAGCGATCTCCTACACTGGCCGTACACCACTGGTGATCGTCGAGGGGACACTGAATAGTGCACGGTACATCCAAACCGTCATCGAACCCATCGTTCTACCATTCCTAGACCGGCAAGGGAACTTGCTGTTCCAACAGGACACTGCACGTCCGCATGTATCCCATGCCACCCAATGTGCTCTAGAAGGTGTAAGTCAACTACCCTGGCCAGCAAGATCTCCGGATCTGTCCCCCATTGAGCATGTTTGGGACTGGATGAAGCGTCGTCTCACGCGGTCTGCACGTCCAGCACGAACGCTGGTCCAACTGAGGCGCCAGGTGGAAATGGCATGGCAAGCCGTTCCACAGGGCTACATCCAGCATCTCTACGATCGTCTCCATGGGAGAATAGCAGCCTGTATTGCTGCGAAAGGTGGATATACACTGTACTAGTGCCGACATTGTGCATTCTCTGTTGCCTGTGTCTATGTGCCTGTGGTTCTGTCAGTGTGATCATGTGATGTATCTGACCCCAGGAATGTGTCAATAAAGTTTCCCCTTCCTGGGACAATGAATTCACGGTGTTCTTATTTCAATTTCCAGGAGTGTATTTTGAATTGATGACCAGTTTGAAGAGCAGACTACTTTGCTTTCATCTTCAGATCTAGAATACGTCATTGACACACAATGCATCTGTAACCAGATTTCTATGCCAGTAGTAATTGTTTTGTTTCGTTCTAGGGCGCAAAATCAACAAGAGTCATAAGCGCCCATGTCAAAACTGTACAACACGAAGACAAAGAGAGAACAACTACACGTCCATCCCGATCGACGGAAGAGAAGACAGCTAAAAACAGGGACTTGGAGAAAGGTGTATGAAACGGTGGTCCAGAACTAAAAATTAAATGGCCTTCCCCATATTGCTACGGCGGATAAAAAGTAAAACGCGGTCGACAGCCCGCGCGTCGTTCGCTAAAACGGCTGATAACTCAGACGGTGAAAAGAAACGAGAATGTAACCGGTTTAAAAAAAAAAAAAAAAAGCATTCCGTCGGGAAATGGCGGACCGTCAAAAGTTGAGGGCAGTTTGCAGAAAGTGCTGGGGGAGCACTACTCAACAATGGCGATGGCTAGAAAGACAGTGCCCAGTAAGCAACCTAGTTAAAATGATCTCATCGCGGCGAAAGGACCGAGAGGAGGCCGTCCGAGCCGCTTGGAGACGTTGAAAACTTAGAGAGTCTGGAAACACGAGCTCTACCGGCAGGTAGATCGCAACTATATAAATTTCTAATATACAAATTGTATAATTTATCTAATGAAAATACAAACAGTAAAATCTCTTACCACGCTGCCTTCTAGCGGAGATAAGAGGTAGCTTGCCTGTCACAGCGCCCAACTCAGTAGTGCTCCAGACGAGCATGTGCGTGTGGCCACGAAAGTTCCATGGAAACATGACTGTAAACAGTATTTTTATTGAAACTTTCTGGCAGATTAAATATGTGTGCCGGCACACAGTTTTAATCTGCCAGAAAGTTTCATATCAGCGCACACTCCGCTGCAGAGTTAAAATCTCATTCTGGAAGTATTTTTATTAATGACATGCTAGTTGGTTGTGATCTAGCTGTTGGTAGAGCTTGTACTTCCAAACCGTTTGAATTTTCAACACAGTCAAAATATATGGCATAATTTTGAAAAAGAAGAGGTACGTTACCTGCATGTAAAATGTTATTTAGTTATGTATTATACTTATGTATTTCTTTAGTACTGGCACAGAAAATATGTTTAAAAATGCAATGCGTACTGCAGATCCGAAGATAAATAACGAGCGTATGGCATTGGTGGCCGGGAGACCCCACGCGGGGCGGTTCGGCCGCCCGCTCCACAATTTCTTTAACGCGACTTGCGAATGAATGAGGATGAAATGATAATGAAAGACACACAACACCCAGTCATCTCTAAGCAGAGAAAATCCCTGACCCCACCGGGAATCGAACCAGGGACCCCGTGCGCCGGAAGTAAGAACGCTACCGCAATGCCACGAGCCGCGGATGGTCCGAAGATGACAGTAAAGTACTGTTGAAACCGGTCATCAATTCAAAATAAATATTAGAATCTGCAGATCGCCCCGTGACCAGATTGTCTGTACTATTTCTATTTTTTTTTTTTTTATTACAAGTAGCAAGTAAATGCGAGTAAGAAGTAAAACGTGAGACGCACGCCAGTGACCGGCCTATTTATTGACTTGACTGTCCGCAGCGGCAGGGAGAAAGGGGGGGACGGGGGGTTAGCGCATCGCTCCGCGAAAGCTCGCCGCTTCTCAGCTTGGCAGCAGGCGGGACTGGGCTGACGCACCGAGCCCCGAGACACCCAGCGTCACAGGCTTGTGCTCTACCAACCAGGCTACCACGGCCATGTGAAAACGAGAGTATTCAAATTCAATTAAAATTTGGTACAAAACATCAAACATCAAATAGAAAATAAAACAAACTGCGCATGTTTGTATAAAATTCTAATCCATTTCCGAGCGATCAGTAATTAGAAATATTTCGTTAAAATATTTCGTTAAAAACTTGATTCAATATTTGTTAATCAACACTTCGATTCTATGGTAAAGATAGAGTTCAGCTGAAGGAAAATAGTTGTTTTTAGACAGAATCGAACATTACGCTACGCAACACTCAGCTACGCGCGAATATTGCAAAACGATGGAAATATATTGTACTTCACAGTGTTCGACAACCTTCTAATTTTCAAAGGCGGAATCGGTTAGCCTTTCGTGTTACGACTCGATTTTCGTGGACAATACTCGAACGACTGAGCCAGTCAGCGAAAATCCGTGGACGTCTCTCGCAACCGACCGCGTATTACGATTCTGCCTTTTACGGCAACGCTCTGTCACCGGCGCAGCGGTGGGCAACCGTTAGGCAACCAGCCAGAGGTGGCGACAGCCTTCTGCACTTCGCATCTCACATGTGAGCTGGTATCTGGTAGCTGTCAAGGACCTTCTCGCACCGACTGCAGTGTATCTCTCTCCGCCCGTGATGGTGTTGTATCTAAGAAAATTAATTGCTCGTATTACCTGCACAAAAACGGCACCGTCAATATGGAGCGGACAATGAAAATGTCACAATCTCTTCAACAGTCCTCACGACGCTGAGACAGCTACCTGCACCGCCGTGGTATCGGGGATCGAAATCCCCACCTCCGTACGGCAGAGGCGCTTAAGCCATCGGCACGCGGGACGAGTCACATAACCGCCGATCAACGAGTTTTGCGACATTACTTCCTTCTGTTTCACGTTGAGCAGCCAATTCGTCGCGTGAAACACAAAATACATTCTGCGATATTTCGGCGACGTGTCAAGTATAGTAAAACCAGTAGGAAGCAAGAAGCCTCCCTACGTCACAAGTAGAAAGCTTGCACCCTGGAGAAAGCAAGACGCCATATTGTACTTGTCCTGTTCAACAGAAACCCATATTCGGGGGGTTTTACGTCATACCTTACACACCATGAGTATATGCTGTTTCTAAGCTCTAGTAGACTGAATGTCTCGAAAACGAATCGTTATTGGTACGATCTGTAGTAATAAAACTACGGGAAACGTCATACCCGCAGTTAAAGAATTTTCTTGTTTAGTTATTATCGCGATATAACTCGCATTATTACAGTAATATGGCAACGGCGCATTAAAAATTCATGAAAAACGTGTAGTTCTTGTTAGGATTTGTTATAATTAAGTGTAAATTAATAACGTATCTATCATTAAAGCCTATAGACGAATAAGATAAAAACAAAGGTATCTTATAAAGAAGCTACAGCCTAGCATAGTGTGTAGAAGCACCAGGTTACGCTGCAGAGATTGGGTTGTTGTTGGGTTCGAGTCCTGTTGTATCTGTTTTTTCCTTCACCTTCGCGTTCTCCGAAAGGTTATGGAACTTTCTTATGAAATTAATGGATATAATTTCTGTAATGCTTAATGTTATGTAAATATAAGTGCGCTATGTCAGGAGTAAGTCTGTCCGGTTTGGTGAAATGTTGTCAGCTGATGTCCCTACTGACCCGGACGTGTACCTTTTCTTTTTGTCTTATTACATGTTCATGGAAACTGAAGCTTTTATTTATGTACACCACAGACAGAACAACATGACTAGCATATGGACAAGAGACGAAATGTGTGTTTTAATACAGCTAACGTAGAATGAACTAGATTAAAACTGAAGAAACTGCAAAAAGATAGGATTTTAAGGAGATGGGGACTGCATAAGCTGAAAGAACCAGAGGTTGTAGACACTTTCAGAGAGAGCATTAGGGAACGATTGACAAGAATGGGGGAAAAAAATTCACTTGAAGAATGGGTAGCTTTGAGAGAGGAAATAGTGACGGCAGCGGAGGATCCAGTAGGTAAAGAGAGGAGTGCTAGTACAAATACTGGGGTAACAGAATTTAACTGATGAAAGGAGAAAATATAAAAATCCAGTAAACGAAGCAGGCGAAAAGGAATACAAAAGTCTCAAAAAGGAAATCGACAGGAAGTGCAAAATGCTTAGGCAGGCATGGCTAAAATGTATGGATGCAGAGTCATATATCACTAAGGGTAAGATAGATACTGCCTACAGGGCAATTAAAGAGACTTTTGCAGAAAGAGAGCAACCTGTATGAATATCAAGAGAAAACCATGTCCTAAGCAAAGAAGGGTAAGCAGGAAGGGCGAAGCAGTATACAGAGGGTTTATAAACGGGCGATGTACTTGAGGGCAAGGGTAAGCAGGAAGGAGTGCACAGAGGGTCTATCAAGGGCGATGTACTTGAGGGCAATATTACGGAAACAGAACACGACGTAGATGAAGATGAAATGGGAGATATGACACTGCGTGAAGTGTTTGACAGAGCACGGAAAGACCTAAGTCGAAACAAGGCCCCGGGAGTAGACAACATTCCATTAGAAATACTGATAGCCTTGCGAGAGTAAGTCATGACAAAACTCTACCATCTGGTGAGCAAGATGTATGGGACAGGGGAAATAACGTCAGACTTCAAGAAGAATGTAATATTTCCAATCCCAAAGAAAGGTGTAAACAGGTGTGAAAATTACCGAACTATCAGTTTAATACGTCACGGCTGCAAAATAATAACACAAATTCTTTACAGACGAATGGAAAAACTGGTAGAAGCCGACCTCGGGGAAAATCAGTTTGGATTCCGTAGAAATGTTGGAATACGTGAGGCAATACTGATGATGATGATGATGATGATGATGATGATGATGATGTTTGATTTGTGGGCACTCAACTGCGCGGTTATCAGCGCCCGTACAAATTCCGAACCTTTTCTCAGTCCAGTTTCGCCACGTGCATGAATGATGATGATATGATGAGGACAACACAAACACCCAGGCATTACTGACCATACAACTTATCTAGGAAGCTAGATTAAGGAAAGGCAAACCTACGTTTCTAGCATTTGTAGACATAGAGAAAGCTTTTGACAATGATGACTGGAATACTCTCTTTCAAATTCTGAAGATGGCAGGTGTAAAATACAGGGAGCGAAAGACTATTTACAATTTGTATAGAAACCAGATGGTAGTTATAAGAGTCGAGGGGCATGAAAGGGAAGCAGTGGTTGGGAATGGAGTGAGACAGGGTTGTAGCCTATCCTCGATGTTATTCAATCTGTATATTGAGCAAACAGTAAGGGAAACAAAAGAAAAATTTGGAGTGGGACTTAAAATGCATGGTGAAGAAATAAGAACTGTGAGGTTTGCCGATGACATTGTTATTTTGTCAGAGATAGCAAAGGACCTGGAAGAGCAGCTGAATGGAATGGACAGTGTCCTGAAAGGAGGATATCAGATGAACATCAACAAAAGCATAACGGGGATAATAGCATGTAGTCGAAGTAAATCGGGTGATGCTGAGGGAATTAGATTAGGAAATGAGACACTTAAAATAGTGGCTGTGTTTTGCTATAATAACTGATGATGCATCAGTTGCATAATAACTGATGATGGTCGAAGTAGAGAGAGGATATAAAATGTAGACTGGCAATGGCAAGGAAAGCGTTTCTGAGGAAGAGAAATTTACTAACATCGAGTCCAGATTTAAGTGTCAGGAAGTCTTTTGGAAAGTATTTGTGTGGAGTGTAGCGTTGTATGGAAGTGAAACATGGAAGATAAATAGTTTAGATAACAAGAGAATACAAGCTTGCGAAATGTGGTACTACAGAAGAATGTTGAAGATTAGATGGGTAGACCACGTGACTATTGAGGAGGTGCTAAATAGAATCGGGGAGAAAAGGAATTTGTGGCACAATCTGACTGGAGGAAGGAATCGGCTCGTAGGAGACGTTCTGAGGTATCAAGCGATCACTAGTTTATTACTGGAGGGAAGCGTGGAAGGTAAAAATCGTAGAGGGAGACCAAGAGATGAATACACTAAGCAGATTCAGAAGGATGTGGGTTGCTCGGAGATGAGGCTTGCACAGGATAGAGTAGCGTGGGGAGTTACAAGAAACCAGTCTCTGGACTGAAGACCACAACAACAACAAAGTAGGAATTTTAGGCGCGACCATTTTCGTGAAAAAACTGTATTGTCTGTGAGCCAAGTAAAGCTGACAACTGCCGCTGGAGCGCTGAGAGCTCAAAGTCACGTCAAGCAGCTGGTGCCGTGTATATCGCATCGCCGGACACGCCGCCCGCCCAAGTCCGCGTCACGTCAACGTTAGCTGCCTCGCCCCGTGTGACGACGCGACGGTTCCAGCCCTCGGCCCCTGCTTGCTGTCAATTACCCAGCGCAGCCACGTCACCAGACGGCTCCCACCGAGTGTGGTGTTCGGACGACTGCCCACATTCAGCCACGCAAATGCTGTGCTGTTTCTCCACACCTGCCTCAGAAAATCTGCGAAAGCAATTGGAATACGAGAACACGCACAACGAAATGAAAGCGATTTGCACAGGTAATATGAGCAAAACTTTCATCCTAGGTTCAAGTTCTTCATCTGCATCTACACTCTGTACGGTACAGCGTACTTTCGACGCTATTACTTGCTACGGCCTTCTTCCCGTTTCTTTCCCGCGCGGCACGAGAGCATAATGATTGCTGAAAGGCTTCTATGAACACTGCGGTTACCCCGATCTTGACCTCGCATTGCCTATGGGAGCGATGCGTAGGGTGTAATACGACTAGTATACTGCTAGAGTCCTCTTGAAACTTTGTAAGTAAGCTTTCACAGAATAACCCGCGTATGTCTTCGAGCTTCCGCCACTTCAGTTCTTTCAGCATCTCTCTGTACCTCTTATGTATGTCAAAACGGTGACCATTCCTGCTGCCATTCTACGTATGTGTGCGCTTTCCACGAGCCATCGTACAGTGTACGGCTGGGAGTACCTCGTACCGCTGCTAGTCGTTCCTTCGGTACCGCATATCCGTACCACCTCACAGGCGTCATAGAAACGGAATTGCAAGTTGTCGTGCGTGTCGGACCCAATGGAGCAGGCTCGCTGCGTCATGCCTCTAGGGCAGGGCCGGCCAAACGCTGCACAGTGTGCAGACGTGCGGAAGTGCTGCACATGTGCGACAGCGACATCTGTTATTAGACATGTGTCCTAAATGAACGGCGGCGGCTCCACTTCCATGTTTATATGGTACAAGCAAGAGCGCAACATACCCAGTCTCGTTTACCCCTGGTAATCGTAACCTTAACAGAGAAGTACTGAGAAATGGCAGGTACTGTGAAAAAGCAAAGGACGGGAGATCTATGTTCTCAGTCGTTTAAAAATGACAGGGAACTGCAATTCTTTTTTGTAGCCGTTGGTGAAAACTCACAGTGTTTACTATGCCGCCGAATAATAGGCAGCCAGCGTAAGTTTTCAATTGAAAGACACTACAATACATATCACAAAGACGAGTGTAGTGTACTCAACAGTGAAGAACGGCAAGCAAAATTAAAGGTCCTTAAGAAAATGGGTGAGACACATCAACTCGATTATCATTTCTCATGACCAGTGATAAACGTGTTCGGATTTATTCCTTTCATAATTAAAAATTATTGTTTACTAACTGTGCATTATTGCCTCATTCTGCTCCATGTTACATTATTATCAGGAAAGTTGGTCATTAAGCGGATTGTTCCAATGTATACTTACCTTTAGGGTTTTTTTTTTTTTTTTAATGTGTGAAGGGGTACGCTCAGCTGAGGTCGATAAAACGTAACATTCATCTAATTGTCGGTTATTATCCAGATTTCAGACTGAACTGATGAAAGATGAAGCAATAATGGTATTGAAATAACAGGTGATCATCGAGAGGTCTGCGGTTATCATTCTGTTCAGAGGTCAGCGAGACAGAAATTATGTGGGTGTAACTGAGAGCACCGAGAATTAGTTATAGGAAACCTTGCATTGATTTAACGTTATTTGAAATCATGACTAAGGTGCATTGGAAGTCACTAAGTCCTCTCTTTCTTAAATACTACCGAGCGAGGTGGCGCAGTGGTTAGCACACTGGACTCGCATTCGGGAGGACGACGGTTCAATCCCGTCTCCGGCCATCCTGATTTAGGTTTTCCGTGATTTCCCTAAATCGCTTCAGGCAAATGCCGGGATGGTTCCTTTGAAAGGGCACGGCCGATTTCCTTCCACATCCTTCCCTCACCCGAGCTTGCGCTCCGTCTCTAATGACCTCGTTGTCGACGGGACGTTAAACACTAATCTCCTCCTCCTCCTCTTAAATACTAGATCAAAAACATTACGCATATTTACGTGCCGTCAGTCAGGCTGCCTTAATAAAAACCCACGGTTGTTAACTGTATTACTTGTCTTACTGGGTTAAATTGTTAACATAAAAGTAGACGTCTCAATGAGTAGACTGTGACAGTATTTTAAATGTTTAATACGCGAAATACCTTCCCATGGTTGGCTTGCAAGCTGTGGAAAGAGCACTAGAATGCGCCGGTACAGAGTATCCCAGCAAGTGGGTAAAGCGACATCTGTGCGTAGAAACATGCACTACATGAACGCTGACGGCTGCGGCGTGCACGCTGTGACCCGGAAGTTGCACATGTGCACGAGCACCGCACGCGTGCAGAATTTCTGGCCGGCCCTGCTCTAGGGGCTCCGTACTGCGATTGTTATCTGCCACCGCGACATAGGATGGCCAGTGGCAGCGACTCAACCCACTCGCAGTTGGAGACACTTCTCTATGGGAAGCTACACAGAAGCTGCCTAGTCGCTGCTCCGACTCCATCGTTGTTGCTATTGTATGCCACAGACTCTGTTTCTTTGTTGTTTGCAATCAGTCCAGTTTCGCTTGGAGAAATACAAGTAAATCTTCTGTTTGTTGCATTAACTTGTTCACTGATCATTTCTGCTCCTTTCCAGCTTTCCCACAACGACAGCTACCACAGCACTTTGTAGCTCAACACTCCTTATCATTGTGTACGAAGCTGTACAACTAGTTCCCCTCCCTTTATCACTCACAAAAGGAGCGGAGGAAAACCGACAACGTACATGCTTCTGTACGAGAGTCAGTTCCTGATATCTCGTCTTCGTAATCTTTACCCCAGACATACGTCGGAGGCAGTGGCGTCAATCTCCAATACATATCAAACACTGGTCCTCTTAATTTTCTTAATAGTGTTTGGCAAATAGTATGTCTTCTTTCCCCGCCTGGTTAGCCGTGCGATCAAACGCACTACTTTCCGGGCGGGAAGTCGTGCCGGTCCCTGGCACGAATCCGCCCGGCGAATTAGTGTCGAGGTCCTGTGTGCCGCCAGTCTGCGAATGTTTTACAAGGCGGTTTTCCATCTGTCTCGGCGAATGTGGGCTGGTTGCCCTTATCCCGTCCCAGTTACACTATGTCGGCGATTGCTGCGCATACACTGTCTCCACTTACGCGTATACCATAATTACTCTACCGCGCAATCATTTGGGGTTACACTCGTCTGGTATGAGACGTTCCCAAGGGGCGGGAGGGGGGGGGGGGGGGTTGGGGAGGTGGTCCACTGGGGGCCCAACCGCACAATAACCCTGGGTTCGGTGTGGGGCGGCGGTGGGGTGAGTCGACTGCTGTAGGCTGTTGTGTACCACTGAGGCTATGGCGGGGACGAAGCCTCTCCATCGTTTCTACGTCCCCAGTTCCATACAATACAATGTCTTCTTTCCTCCACGAACTACCATTTGATCTTGTGGAGCCCTGCCATAATACTCGAGCGCTGAGTGAGCCTATTGGTGGCAAATCTAGACCACGCCTCTGAATTGCTTCTGTGTTTTCCTCCGACCCGTGGAAGGGGGGGGGGGGAGAGGAGGGGATCCCAATCACTCGAGTAGAACTCACAAATGGACCGCAGAAGTGTTTTGTATGCTGGGCTGGCTGGGTTGTTTGGAGAAGGAGACCAGACAGCGAGGTCATCGGTCTCATCGGATTAGGGAAGGATGGGGAAGGAAGTCGGCCGTGCCCTTTCAAAGGAACCATCCCGGTATTTGCCTGGAGCGATTTAGGGAAATCACGGAAAACCTAAATCAGGATGGCCGGACGCGGGATTGAACCGTCGTCCTCCCGAATGCGAGTCCAGTGGCTAACCACTGCGCCACCTCGCTCGGTGTTTTGTATGCGGTCTGATTTATAGATGAATTATACTTTCATATAATTCTCCCAAAAAAAAACAGAAGTCGATCATTCAACTTCCCTGCAACGAACCCTATGTGCTCGTTGCTCTTGATGTTGCTTTCCAGTGTTACGTGTAGATTTTTAATCGACGTGGCTGTGTCGAGGAGCATACTACTAATACTGCATTTGAACATTATAGGATTGATTTTCCTACAAATCCTCGTTAACTTACATTTTTCCATATGTAGAGCAAACTGTCATTCATCACACCAAACAGAAATTGTGTCCAAGTCACCCTGTATTCTCCCACATATAATCGACGACGACAGTTTCCCGCATACTGCAACGTCGTCAGGAACTAGTCGCAGATTGGTGCCTACCCAGTTCTCATAATCTGCCAATATATTTAATAATAATGCAGAGGTTGCAATAAGTGAACATTTTTGTACGATATACTTTACTTTAATGTCAAGTATCACGTTCCTACTTGTTCAGATCGCACTCTCACTACAATTACACGGACGAGATTGCATGCCGATTCCTTTGAGTACGGTGGCCTTTTTATTATACAAAAACTCCCTTGATAAGAAATTAATCCTGTGCTTCGAGATTATTACATTAACCACGATCGCTTTACTCACTTACATATGCGTCCCGCTCGCGCGATGGCTCAGGTGCAACTGACTCACTCGTTCGCGCCAAACGATTTCCAAGCGCCAACCTGTGCCTTCTAACAGCGACGCTGCTGCTGTAGTAAAAAAAGCGTTTAAGGGTAGATTCGATCCATCAAGTACAGGAACGAAACCTGCACCCTTACTACGTACACAGTCTATGCTAGATTTCAATGTACAGTAAGCACTCACAGACGGAAGGTGGCAGCATTATCGGTGGAGGGTGTAGGAAGCTTGTCGGGGGAGGGCAGGGGCGGGGGCGTGTAAAACATTGCAGTACTTGTCGTAATGCGGAAACGGAGCGATTTATCTGACGTCCAGAAGGGCATGATTACTGGGTTTCGGGCCAAGCGTGGAAGCAATTCCGGAACAGTCAAGTTTGTAAACTGTTAGCCTGCCTTCGTGGTTAAAGTATACCGTGCATGGGAAAATGGCCCTATCCACACCCGGCGCCGAGGCAACTGAGGTGCACCGCGGACCACAGACCACAGGGGTGAACTATGTCTGCGCAGATGTTTACTGGCGAACAGACGTGCAAGTGTTGAGCAACCAGCCGCGCAAATGATCTGAGCGCAGACGTGCAAGTGGTCGCGCAAATGAACCGAGCGGCTACCACTAGTGTCTCCTCCACGAACGGTCAACAGACGTTACACGCCTATAGCCGAACTGGACGTGCCGCGAGTGGACCTTTAAGATGAATAGTTTTATACTCCATCGGACATATACCCCTTGCCGTGTACGGTGTGAAGCATCTAAAAATAAATAACACTCTGCTACAATCGTCGGAATGTCGAGGCCTGAGGAGGGAGATTTATGGTCTGGAGAATGATTCCGTGGCATTCCTTTGGTGATATCGTCATTCTGGAAAGCACTATGAATCAGCACAATTATGCATTTCCTCTAGGGAACCAAATTCAGGCTTTTCACAGACGGTAACATTAATGTGATTGCATATTGTATGTGACATGTGCGAACTTGGGCAAAGAGGTGCATTGATTTCAACCAAATTTGGTACACATGTTCCTTACTGTCGGGAAAAGAAATATGTAGGGGTGACGACCATCTACTTCCTATAGGGGTGGCGAAGATAATGTGGTGCTGGAGAGAGAAAGGAATCATGGGGGGATGGAGAGACAGGGAGGAGAAAGCAGGAGGTGGATACAGATAGGGGCGCAGGAGACAGACAGAGAGAGAGGGGAGGAGGAAACTGACAGAGAGAAGGAAGAAGATGCAGATGGGTCAGAGAGAGGTGGGGCGAATGAGTGATAGACAGAGAGAGGGGAGGCGAGAGGAGCAGACGGATTGACAAAGAGGGAGGAGAAGATAGAGGGAGAGTTACAGAGAGAGGTGGAGGAGGGGATGGATGCAGGGGGGTGAGGAGATAGACAGAGGTAGGGAAAATGAGGGGAATTAAAATACGGAGGGGGCAAGGGAAGATAGAGGGGGAGGAGGGGATGGAAGTAAATGGGGCGAGAGGAGAGGGGGAGGGAGGGAATGGACAGAGAGGCACAGGAAGAGTTGATGGACAGAGAGAGGGAGTGGAGCAAATGAACAGAGAGAAGGAGTGGAGCAAATGAACAGAGAGGAGTGGAGCAAATGAACAGAGAGAAGGAGTGGAGCAGATGGGGGAGGGGAAGATGGTGAGGGGGCTACAGGAGGAGATGGAGACAGAAAAGAGGAAGGAGGAGGTGGAGTAATAGAAGACTGAAATAAATATGTACCTGGGTAATGGTGGACACTCGGCTATTTCCTTTAATAAACTAGTGGTTATTGGTAAGTACTGTTAATATGTATTGCCAATTTCTGCCGAAACCTAGTTGGCCCTGTGACGTTCCTGCTTACTTGCTGCGTGCTAGCGAACCACGTCAACAAAAGCAAGTACCTTCTGCGGTACGGGGTTATGTGCCCTCCACACCGATGTTGGACGGCGAGAATATTTGGTAGAGACGACGGTGCTGAAGTGAATGTGAGCCGCGGATCGGGGGCGGCGTCAATGCGAGGTGAGGCGCGGGCTGGCCTAGATGCGCGCCGGCCTCGGCTGGCGGCCGCGCGCCGCAAGGTCGCCCGCGTGGCCGAGGACGCGGCGACGCGGCTGCCTCCACAGTCCGTATCCCGCGTACACTACTCTCAGTGTGCAGCTCGCACTCTGCACGTGCGCTTTCCGTAAATTAGGTGAAAAAGACAACAACAAAGGTCAACGCACAGTAGCTGACACAGAATACCGCCATCAGACTGCACGTACTGCACCAGTACACCCCCTCCCCATCATACCCCTACTCCTCAACGAGTCAAACTTCTTTCCGTATTGCAGCTAGTTTTTCACGCACCTAGTTGTTGTTGACGTCATATCTCCTGAACTATAAATCAGACAATCAAATATTTTTGCAGGTACATTCCGTGGTACACAGTGATACTGTCTGCAAAATGTGTTGCGAACAGAATTACCGGTATATCTATATATATTATAGACGTCTATAAAGCACGCTGCAAGTATGTACACTGATGAGCCACATCACGACCACCTGCTTAACAGCTTGCTTGTCCGTCTTTGGAACTAAATACATCAATGACTCTACGCATCAGGGATCCGACTGTATTGGTACGTTTGTGCAGGTACGTGGCATTCGATGTCGACGCGTAGGTCATGTAATTCGCGTCAATAATGGGCCGTTGATTTGCGTACGCGTTGTTGGCGCCCGACAGCGACACACATGGTTTCCATTTTACATCAGGCGAATATGGTCGACGAGACATTAAAGTGAATTCACTATAATGCTCCTCAGACCACTGTAGAACGGTTCTGGTTCCGAGATACGGGCAATTGTACTGCTGAATGATGACATCACCGTCGAGGAAGACTTAAAGCATTAAAGGATGCACGTCGTTCGCAGCTGTCGCCGTGTTTCGACGATTTCCTCCGTGCAAGCGCATAGAATAGTACTGTTCCAACCAGCCTGCGTCCGTGGCGCGCTGCACGTTTCGAGCCGCCGTTCACGTCGATGACGGCCTTTGTGGAGACGACCATCGACATAGTGTTACAAAAATGTGATTCACAGAAAGAGCCGACACTTTTCCTCTGATCGACGGGCGAATCCCGATGGTCTCGTGCCCACTGCAAACGCAGTCGTCGATGTCGTTGGGTCAACATATGAACACGTAGGGGTTCTGTGGAGTACCATATTCAACAATGTACAATAAACGGTGTACTCCAAAACACTTGTGCGTGCACCAGCATTGTGCACTTTGGACACAGATCACCATCTGTCCTACTTTACAGAGCAGACTAGCCAACGAACACCACGATGTGGGAAGAACTGTGGATGTCCAACAGCTTAGCGCCTAGTGGTAGTCCCACTTCTTTCTGTAGATGCTCACAACAGTAGCACGTGAAAATTCGACCAACTTCGCCATTCTGGAAATACTCGTTCACTGTTTCTGCTTAATAATAATCTGTCCTTTGCCAAAGTCACTCATCTCACTGGATTTACCCACATGTAGCCAATATCTTCGCTAGGATGATACCCTGTCAGTGTCTGCTCTTCTTACATACTTTTGCTACAGCATCAAGTGTCCACAACACTATCAGGTGGCATGCAATATCTCAGTGGGCAGTGTTCATAGTGTTTTGGCGTATCAGTGTATGTATGTATGTATGTCAGAGATCTCTTTCTAAACCCCTGCATCAATTTCAATGAAATCTGGCGCACAAACAGCGAACTTCATGAGTATCAGCACTGTGAGGTTTAGAACATCCTAGCTCCAATGAGAACGGAGATCCAGGCAAATACATGTTCCTTCAGCCCCTGCTCTGTAGGCAGCCATGTGTGAAGGGGTATTGTGGAAGTAGTATCGGCCTTCTTTATTCATTGCTTTTACAGAGGCTCCACATGTGGGTTAAAAGACTGAGATGGACAGAGGGCGGGGGGGGGGGGGGCGGGGGGTCAGAGAGAATGGACAGAGAAGAGCCAAGCAGGTGATAGAGGGAG
The DNA here is from genome assembly GCF_021461385.2 of Schistocerca piceifrons. NCBI lineage: Eukaryota > Metazoa > Arthropoda > Insecta > Orthoptera > Acrididae > Schistocerca > Schistocerca piceifrons. The sequence goes on from NC_060145.1 coordinate 457,350,423, forward strand.
GAGAACATGGACAGGAAGGAAGATATGGACAGGGAGAGAGGGGGGAATGAGGAGGTGGGCAAACAGGGAGAGGGAGGAGGAGATGGGTAGAGATGGGATGTGGGGAGTAGATGGGCAGAGAAGGGGAGATGGTCCAGGAGAGAGAGCAGAACAAGAGACGTGTGCAATATACGTTTCGGATATGTATGCGGGCGGAGACATGGGAAAAGGCTAGTTAGCAATAATTTAAAACATTGTGCCTCAAGCTGAAATTGCACTGCATGAAGAGCAAAAATGTAGTATGAGTTAAACTTGTCCTCCTTTCAGTATTTTATGGACGGTGTCATCGAGAAGAGAGTTTCGGCAAGGTTTGAAATTACGTGTAAACTGTTCGAAATCGCTAAGTGTCTAGCCCTTCGTTTCTAAGATGGGTGCCAAAGAACAGTTGCCATCCTGTATTGGAAAGTTATTGTTTAAATATCGAAATAATAAGCCAATGAAACATATTAATTGTAAACTTCCAGAGCAGATAATCTCACCAATAAACTGTCCCCCACTTCAACCTCCTACGCATAAAATGCGACGTGAACAGAACATTACGAAATAAGGGCGAAATAGCTGCCTCGGAAGCCTACGCCGGCAAAAAGGATACCAGTTTTGTTCGTTAGGCGGAGGGGTACTGGACAGCATGGTGTCTGGCGGTCCCCAACACGACATTACTACGCTGTCTTCGGCACTACTTGGCCACGTTCTGCCGACCGCAAGGAACCCTGACCGTCGGCTTAGTCTAGTGAGGAGTCGGGGCCGGCTCTTCTAGTTCATCCTCGCTCGTCTTTCGTATCAAAATATTATTTAGGAACACGATAATATAATTTAGCAAGCTTTACAAAAAATGGTTCACATGGCTCTGAGCACTATGGGACTTAACAGCTGTGGTCATCAGTCCCCTACAACTCCGAACTACTTAAACCTAACTAACCTAAGGACATCATACACATCCATGCCCAAGGCAGGATTCGAACCTGCGACCGTAGCAGCAGCGCGGTTCCGGACTGAAGCGCCTACAACCACTCGGCCACACCGGCCGGCGCAAGCTTTACAGACAAGGCATGGGAGACATCAATTATACTGAAACCACGAAGGATGGCACTAACAAGGGGAGGCCGCCAATTGTGAAATTCACATTCGATTCATACTGCGCATAATAAAAGCTCATGGCCAGAGGAGTAATGTGGCAAAGCACCAAGATGCACTTCTCAGCCATTGTCGAGAAAATCGACAGTTAAAAGTAACCGTTCCGGTGAAATACTCTCTGCGATTAATAATTTTCCACAGCGTCCTGGCGCAGCGGTAAGCGCTCGGGTTCGTAATCTGAAGGTCGCCGGATCGAATCCCGCGCCATGCAACTTTTTTTTATTTTTAGTTTTTTGTAATTCAAATATATATATATATATATATATATATATATATATATATATATATATATATATAAAAATTGCTTATGCACGTTGGTGAAGGCGGATCGCTCTCCAATTGTACCGCCTCCATTTTTCCGTTTGTTTAACAGGGTGTACCAAAGCTCTCCCGTCCGCACTGATTTTCGACGATGTTATAAGTTGCGCTAGGGACCGCATCTACCTTCTTTCGAAGTTAGCAGGCAACTACGCTGTTATGCGGCGGCTCGTTTCGGCCCTTTCAACATCTGTCCTTCAAGTGTGACGAGCGAGTACCGGAGTTTATATTTCATACCTGCCCCAGCAAATTTGTGTTCGTGGGGTTTCTATTCTAATTCGAACGTTTGACTTACGCTATACGTATTCGTTTCGGAATATCGTTTCTACGTCTTCCGTTAACTATACGTGGTTAACATTATGAAGACAATTAATAACATTTGTGAAATACAACTTTGTTTGCGGAAAACATAATGATGTTCGAAGTTGCCAGTTTTTCCACGACAAACGACTTTCAACAACTTATTATATGCATAATTGTTGCAACTGATTGCCGGGAATTATATATATATGAATTACAAAAAACAAATACTAAAAAAAATGTTTGCATGGCGCGAGATTCGAACCGGCGACCTTCGGATTACGAACCCGAGCGCTTACCGCTGCACCACAACGCTGTAGAAAATTATTAGTCGTAGAGAGTATTTCATCGCAACGGTTTCTTTTAACTGTAGATTTTCTCGACAACGGCTGAGAAGTGCATCTTGGTGCTTTGCCACATTACACCTCTGGCCATGAGCTTTTATTATGCGCAGTAAGAATCGAATCTGAATTTCACAATTGGCGGCCTCCCCTTGTAAGAGCATTTCACTGACCTCTGCGAGCGTTTCATTTGTTGTCTCAGCTGACTAATATCTAGGTAGTCCGGACTGAGAAGCAACACCTCGCTGGTGTCTTCGACACAATAAAGACCGATGCTGTACCCATAATGGGTGGCTAGAGGCAGAGAGGAAGAGAGAGAGATTGTGTGAAGAGCCGCTCTGGAGGAGGAGGGGCAGGAGAAGGAAAGGTGGGGGGCGGGAGGCAAACACACACTGCCGGAGTCTTTGAACAGAGGTCGATTCCACTAAGCAGCGGTATACTTCTTCGGCTGCATTTGGTAATATTTTGCGAACAAATAAATAGTCATCGGTTTAGCTGTAAAGCGAAACCGCTGCAAATGTGGAGCCATAATCTAGTACTAATCTTGCAGTTGCACTGGAGCTGGAATAGAGCTCGCATTTCTATCTTTTACAAACAATTTCATAGTAAAATTTTAAGTTTCGCTTAAGACAGGAAAGTCGAAAACAAAAGAAAACTCTTCAAGAAGAAAACACGCTGATGTTCCACACTTCTGGCTAATCCCTGTCCTCGGAGCGAAGAACACTCACTGAAGACCTAACAGACCAAGCAGATAAGGTACGTACATGGGAGCCCACCACCCATCACGCTGAGAGAAATACGCTTTAATACTCTTGCCCTGGCGCCCCCCCCCCCCCCCTCTCTCTCTGACGTCAGAGCTGCGAATTCGAAGGCACAGAACTTTCACCTACCAGGCGAGGTCAGTGCCTCAACACTGTATCCTCTCATTGGTATTTACAAGGTAAACACCCTTACAACCGGAGCTTGCCAGTGTAAATCCAGCGTGTACGCGGCCGTCTGACAACGCTGTACACTGTAGTTAACTCTGCATGATTTTTCTACTTGCATGATACGTACGACAGGAGCAACCGATGCATTTGGTAGCAATGCAAGCCGATCAGAGGTTCCAATACTAAATTCCATGCTTCAGGTTACAGCTAGTACAAACTCGTGTGGGCTTCTACAAAGTTTACACCCTTCTATTGACAACAAAGTAGCCGGCAGAACATGCTGACCGTACGGAGAGGTCTCTCATATCGAATTATCGAGGCTGGAAGCATTTGTAGCAACAACAGTAGGTCGTAGAGAATAAAAACTAATTAGGCATATATAAAAAAATTATAGGCACTCACTTGTCATGGTAATGCAACCGATAATTGAAGAAGGAAGGTCAGAGTTCATTGTCCGTCCATATTTAGATCATTAGAGACAGGACAAAAGCTGGTCTTGGGAAACAGCACGAGAAAAATAAAAAAAATAAAAAGAAGAATTGAACTGTAGCTTTGCCGTTGTTCGTCAGTAGCGATTTGAAGAACGCTTGAATTAAATTTGCCAACGAGTTGTTCGAATCCCGCTCCACGGCGGTATTGGTGCAGCGCGTTAATCGCCTCGCCGCTTTGATCAGTAAGGGGCAATGAAGCCAGCCGTCTGACACGCGAGGCGTGGCCTTTAGCCAAACTTGCACGCTAGTGAATCTTGGCAGCTGGATGACGGCCACTCCTTCCTCTGTCGTAGGTGGCGGCGGTGGCCTACCACTTCATGCACCAACACGTCATAAGAGCTCCCTGCATCCTGACGAATAACGCGCGAAGCAGACTGTTAGCAGCTACAGCTTACCAGTTTCTGAATTCCAACCACGTTATTCCTAAGGGCTGGTATTACATACAACGCATAAAACGGCGCAACAGAGTTTCAGACTATGCCATTACTCCGAGCTCGTGCTGCTCTCATTCCGACAGAGTTGCAAGTGTGACGGAGGTTATGCGCATACCGCGGCGCTTACCCTCTGGGTAGTGCACGATGACAGTAGCCCTGTCATAATTAATGTACTAATGGTTGTGCCTTTATACATTTCACACCTATTCTAAATTGATCCGTGTCTGGAGAAAACAGTGCAGTATTTGCGGGCTCGATCTGAAGCAAACCACACCACGCTGAAACTTATTTCGCCATCGCCATCTCTCTTTTTCTTTCCGAAAAACATGAAAATGCTGATTTATAGTGAATGCAGTATTTTACGAATTGTGAGTTCTTACGAGAAAATTATGGTCAAGAAAATAATTATACGCCTATTTTCACTCCACACCTGTATTTTTCATACTTTATAAAGTAAAAAAAAACCGCAATGCCTGAGACAATTCGTTGGCAACACGTGTTTCGGTGAGACATTTATTATAAAACAGAGTCAATCGCCTAATCCGATCGAGTCTCGAGTTTTGCCCCAACGATCCTGCTTGTTTTACCACGGATTTTTGCAATGCGTCGTTCATACATTACCAGTACAATTATAGTCTAGTTTTCAGACGTTTCTAAAGCGATACGAAGACTACTTAGTACGTAATACTTCAGGCATTTCCTCGTCAACGTCTTATCAAAAAGTGGAGGAGCAGGTAAATAAATATTCTGACACACACACACAGCCTCGAGTCATTACTGCAGTTAGACGTCACCCGACAGCAACCCTCAGCGCACCGAAAGTAAAACGGAACGCATCTGGAACGAGTGCGGCGGGACGTTGAGCAACAGAAGGCGGACGTCTGCGGGCAGCTCACGTCATCACAGCGACGCTCCAGCGTGACGCAGCAAGCAGGCGGGCGGGCCAGGCTTACCTCTACGGCAGAAGTATATCACTCGTCGCACAAACGATCACAGCGCGCACATGGCACTCGATGTCGCGAGCTCTGCAGCAGTGTGTCGCACGCCACTGGCGCTCTGTGAGTAAACAGCTATTTCCAGCAGGCAGCGCTGGTGCCGCGGCAGTCCCCCCCCCCCCCCCCACCTACCAACTCTACCCCCACCCTCGACCGCTCAACCCCCACCAGACGGCCGCGGCGGCTTTTGTAGGTCAGTCGCACGGCAAATACCAGGCTACAGGCGCACGGGCACCGGGCAGCGCCTGCTACTTAGGAATAGCCCCACGGCCGCCAAGTCTTAATAAGCCCGTTTTACGCGAGTGGCAAAGATCGACAACTCTTGCTGGGTGCGCGTCACGTGCCTATGTATAAATCAGCCGTCGACACCAGGTCGCCAGTGCATCAGTGACGTCACTGATTATACAATAATTTATTAGTTCAATATCACCACCAATTACTGTAAACATTCACATTACCGGTTACACCACATGAACTGTCATCTTCAGATATGACCACAATCCAGAAAATGGTGTAAAATACCCTGAGGTGACAAAAAGACGTGGGGTAGCTATATGCACATATACACAAGGCGGTAGTATCCCGCACACAAGATATAAAACGACACTGCATTCGCAGAGCTGTCACTTGTACTCAGGTGTTTCATTTGAAAAGGTTTCCGAAGTGATTACGGCCGAACGACGGGAATTAACAGACTTTGTATGTGGAACTGTAATTGGAGCTGGACACATGGGGCATTCAATTTCGGAAATCGTCAGGGAATTCAATATTCCCATAACCACAGTGTCAAGAGTGTGCCAAGAATACCAAATTTCACGCATTACCTCTCACTATGGACAACGCGGCGGCCGACAGCCTTCACTTAACGACCGAGAGCAGCACTGTTTGGACAGAGTTGTCAGTGCTAACAGACAAGCGACAACCGCAGAAGTCAATGTGGGATGTCGACTGTCCGTTAGGACAGTGCGGCGAATTCTGGCATTAATGGGTTAAGCAAGCAGAGGACTGACGCTAGGGCTTTTGCTTACAGCCCGACATCGCCTGCAGCTTCTGTCCTAGGCTCGTGACCATATTGGTCGGACCTTAGACGACTGAAAACCCGTGGTCTAATCAGATGAGTCCCGATTTCAGTACGTAAGAGCTGATGGTTCGAGTATGCCGCATACAGCACGAAGCCATGAACCAAGTTATCAACAACATTCTGTGCAAAGCTGGTACTAGCTCCATAATGGTTTCGGCTGCTTTTACATGGAACAGACAGGGTCCTCTAGTCCAATTGAACCGGTCAGTCTTGAAACGATTATGTTCCGCTACTTGGAGACCATTTGCAGCCACTGATGGGCTTCATGTTCCCAAACAATGATGGAATTTTTATGCATGAGAATCCGCCATGTCACTGTGCCACAATTGTTTGCGACTGGTTTGAAGAACATTCTGGACAATTCGAACCGAGATCGCCCGACACGAATCCCAACGAACATTTATGGGACATAATCGCGAGGTCAGTTCGTGAACAAAATCCTGCACCGGCAACAGTTTCGCAATTGTGGACCGCTGCAGATGAAGCATGGCTCAATATTTCTTCAGGGGACCTTCAATGAACTGTTGTGTCCGTGCCACGTCAAGTTGCTGAAGTTGCTGCACTGAGTCGGGCACAAGAAGGTACGACACCATATTAGCAGGTACGCTACGACTTGCGTCACACCACTGTATGTCAATAAAATATCCATACATATTTTCGTGACATGTTAAAGAGTTGGAGATTAAAATATTGTACAGCGCTTACGGAAGAGTGTTTCTTTGCAACACCGGCCGTCATGGGAAAATCAGCCCAGTTGGCTCCGACCGCCACCCACTTAGGACATCTACAGAGATACTAGTCCCACTACATTAAGGCAGGACCGCCTTTCCCTGCAGCATGAAATTGACCCTGGCGACAACAATAGCGAACAGGACAGCCACACGGACGCGGCTAGGAAATGTGCTGCAACTGCTCAGTACTCGTAGAATGTTCAAGTCGCTGACCAGAAAATTAAAAAAAAAAAAATACGATTTCCGTCTGTTAAATATTCTACAACCATAAAACAGAGAGCAGGATATGAAAATGGGAAATTGTTAGAACCCACAATCACAACAGAAGACTCCTAACATTGCAGGAATGCTTTCATATAAAAAGAGGCCTTGAGGCCTTGCAGTGAAAAGTAATCAATGACCAAATCCGTATAAGAAACAACTCTCATGAACCTACTACGCTGTCGTAGTCCCTTCTTTTTCGAGGCATACACAGTGACTGGAATGAGCTACAGAATTTGCTTTTTCCACAACTTCAGAAGAACCCCGATGACTTCTTTTTCCAAAAGTACGCGGCTCTAACACACCGGCACAGCAGCGTACGGCAGTTTCTCGAAGCACTCTCCCTCAACGCTGGACAGGGCACACGGGATCCCGAGACACTGCCCTCCAAGATCGCCAGACATGACCCTATGCGATTTTTTCTTGTTGGGGCAGGTGAAGGAAAGTGTGTTCATCTCACCTTTACCTCGTGATATACAAGTGAAGAACGGAATAACACCCGCCATAACTTCTGTAAAAGCAGAAATATTGCGTAAAGTTTATGACGAATGTAGCTAATGTCTACATGTTGTTCTTGCCGCTGGTGGTGGCCACACAGAACATTTGCAATGACATAAGATAAAACTTTTAAGATTTTGTGCGCATTTTGCAATTCATCTCGTATTTGTAGTATACTTTTAGTGATTAAAAATGGAGTTTTAAAATGAGGTCATTCTTTTTAAATACCATGTATAATGAGAGAATGGTATAAGGATGACACAAAGAATATAAGAATTGGAAGTGCAAAAAATGACTGCTTTGAATTTGCTGATGATCTTGCTCTCCCAGCCAACAATGTTCAGGAAACCACACAAGTTACATCGCTATAAGAAGTCGCAAAGAAAATTGGCCCCTGAATATTGTATGAAACAGGGAATACGCTAACTGATCCACATCGCAGAAACGAAATTACAGTAGAAGAATACGAAATCAAAATTGTTGAAAAAATAGATATTTAGGTGAAGTCATAACAGAAAATCTAAACGAAGATCAACTTGGTAAAATGGAACAGAAGGACTGAACAAAGCAAATTACATTACCAAAAACACATATAGCAAAAAAGCCTAACTATAGCTGCAAAATTAATACACTGTAAAACAGTTACACAGCCACAAATAACACAAGCAATTGAAACCTTCTTCAGAATAATTAATGTTGCAGAAATTGACAAAATACTAAAGAAAGAGGAATAATTAGGACTCGCATAAATAAACAATATCTAGTAAACGAGCACAGAATACAAAGAAACAGTATACAAGAAAGTACTACTAGTAATGTGCACAATCAGGAAAGAAAAACATCTCGTCCTCTGGACATCTGATGAGAACACCAGAAAATAGAATTAGTAAGATCCTAATTGAAGAACTGTGTGATAGTAAGAGCAACTAAGTGGGTCACACAAATTAAGGAAGACATAAGAGAACTTCAAATTACAGTAGATTACCTAAAGAATAAAACAGAGAAATCCAGAAATACCACATGAGACATAAACCAGACGACAAACGAAGATCTGTGAAAGGACTACAGGAAGACTGATCTCAGACGAAGACAGAAAGAAAACATCTGAAAGAATGAAGAAATATTGGGAAAGACAGATGACCAAACTACCCTTCAGATAATAAGAAATCATAATAATCCTGTATAACCACCGTATTGTTGAATTTTCTTATTGTATTATTACTGAAGTGAATTGTATTATTCAATGACAACAACTTTAGAGTAACTGACTAGAGTGATCCAACGAAGGCCGCAAAATAAATAATAATGGTAATAACAATAACTAACAACCCCGGGGAGTTTCTGTTCCCCTACCGTGCGCGTCACCAGGTGGCGGGCTGGGAAAGACTCTGCAGATACGCAGGGCCCGTGCGAAATAAGAATACCACCCGCGGACCAACACAGAAATCAAAAGCCAAAGGCACCTTCTCGGCTATTAGGAACCCACAGAAAAAATGGACGTCAAGGCCTCAGCAACAAACAGCCCTAATTCTGAACCACCCCCCACCGAGGAACTACAGACAGTCATTTCAGATCTCAAGAACTATAAAGCCTCGCGAGAAAACCAAATTAAAGCTGAACTTTGGAAAAGCGTTAAGAAAAATGCCATTGACTATCTCCAAAACAAGTCTGAAGAAAACTGGATAAATGGAAGAATCCCAGATGAATGGAAAACGACTCTCATCAAATGGTTCAAATGGCTCTAAGCACTATGGGACTTAACATCTGAGGTCATCAGTTCCATAGACTTAGCACTACTTAAACCTAACTAACGTCATCACACACATCCATGCCCGAGGCAGAATTCGAACCTGCGATCGTAGCAGCAGCGCGGTTACGGACTGAAGTGCCTAGAACCGCTCTGCCACAGCGGCCGGCCGACTCTCATCCACTCACTCCACAGGAAAGGGTCCAACTACAGAGGGATCTCAGTCCTAGACGTAACATGCAAGATATTCTCTAAAGTCCTACTGAAGAGTGTAGAACCCGAATTACACCATCAACTTGGGGAACATCAGGTGGGTTTCAGGGAAGAACGATCCTGCCCAGAACAAATACTAAACCTCGAAAACCTCAAGCCTATCAAAAATCAAGAGGAAAATCTTGTTTCTTTGACTTTCAGAAAGCATACGATTGAACAGACCGGGATTCCTCACGTTTATTGTAAAAGAATTAAACCTAGACAACAAAACCACATGCCTAATACGAGAAACCCTTACGAACACACACACCAGTCAAATTCATGGGAAAACTCTTCGATCCTATTGAGACAAAAACTTGTAAGGAGATTTACTCTCCCCACTGCTATTTAATTGTGCCCTATAAAAAGTAGTCAGAGAGTGTAACACCAAGATCCGTAGAGGAATCCGATTAGGAACAATGAACAAAGACGTCGAATTGACTAGCCTTTGTAGATGATATGGCCCGCTAGCCGAGACCTGAAAAGAAGCCAAAGAACAGACCCTCGATTACAAAAACAAGCTGCAAAAATAGGTCTCATAACCTCCTCTGTGAAGACCAAAATAACGACAAATATAGAAAAACGCCAAAAAATTTTAAAGTGGGAGAATAAATAATCGAGATCGTACAAAAATTCAAATATCTTGGAAAATGAATCAGCCATAATACCCTCGAGAAAAATGCAAGGAATCTCGAAGTAAGGTTGAACTGATGCATATAACAAAACGTCCCCCCTGTTATGTAATGCAAAAATAAGACATTACAATACAGTAATCAAACCGGAAGTCCTGTATGCAGCCGAAAAACTGCGCATCACCAACCATGGCACAGTTGAGAGGGTAGAGATCAAAAAAAGGAAGAAACTATGAAAAACCCTCGGCTGCAGATTCTACAGAAACAAATTAATTCACATCAAACATAAAGTTCTTTACCAAACTCTTGAAAGACACAATGAGGAAAAGAAGAATTGATTTTTATGGACACATCCTCAAAATGAACCCAAATAGATTAACAAGAAAAAATCTACTTCCACAAAAAAGGAGCCAAATTGGTACAACGAAACGGAGAAGGACTTAAGATAACTCCATATCACAGAAGAAACACCTTCCTTGTAGCTACCGCCCGATTTCTCTCACCATCTGTGTTTGCAAGGTGATGAATGTATTCATGGCCGACTGGTATGGTGCCTCGAATCTCGCAATCAACTAACCACTGCACAATGTTGATTTCGAGTGCGCCGTTCAGCAGTTGACCATCTCGCCACTTTGTCAAGCTGCGGGAATACCAGACTGCGGCTGTGTTTTTCTATTTAAAGAAAGCCCGCGACACGTGCTGGAGGACTGGTATCCTCCGTACTCTATACACTGGGGGCTTTCAAGGCCGTCTGCCCCATTTCCATCAGGAATTATTAAAAGACAGAGTTTTCAAGGTACTTATGGGCACAGCCTTGTCGGACAGCTTTATCTAGGAAAGCGGGACGCCTGCAGGCTCCGTCCTGAGCGTCGTCTTCTTTGCTACAGTCATTAATCCTATTATGAACTGACGGATATCTCCGGCTCCTTCTTCGTCGGCGATTTTGTGATCTACCGCAGTTCTCCATGGACTTGTCTCCTTCAGCGACGTCTTCAGCGATGTCTCGATCGTCTTTACTCGCGGAGCATCGACAATGGCTTCCGCTTTTTCAATTAAAAAACAGATTATATGAATTTCTGGCGGTGCAATGGGTTTCTTCCACCGTCTTTACATCTGTTCCGTTCGCTGAAGCTACGAAATTCCTGGGGCTCGTGCTTGGCAGAAAACGATCTTGGTCCTCCCACGTGTCTTACCTGGCCGCCGGCTGTACCCGGTCCCTCGGTGTCGGACGTGTCCTCAGCGGTAGTTCCTGTGAAGCAGTTCGGACCACCTCCCGCTGTTTGTACCGATCCCTTGTGCCTTCGAAACTGGACCACGGGTGTTTCGTTTTTTCGCTTGCGCGTCCGTCCATCTTAAGCCGTCTTAATACAATCCACCATCGTGGAATTCGTTTTGCCACTGGCGTCTTTTACACTAGCCCGGTTGAGTGTCCCTATGCAGAAGCTGCTGAACTACCACTGTGATACCAGCGTGATGTTCTCCGCAGTAGGTACGCATGCCGTTTGTCTGTCATGCTCGGACACTAATCCTATGCCTCCTTTTTCGATGACTCCCTTGACCGCCAGTATGGCGCGCCTTCTTCTTCTCTGTTACCTCCCGGAGTTCGCTTTCGGCTATTCCTCCTGCAGCCTCGTTCGCGACGGATGTGAACCCATCACCACCCTGGCTTCGTGCGGCGGCCCGCGTTCATCGGATTTCACTCGCTTCCTAAGGAAACTACTCCTGATTCGATCCATCGCTGTAAGTTTCTCCACCTTCGTACGCAACATAGCGATAGCACCGTGTATGCTGATGACTAAGACTGACTGCGGCGTCGGGTGTGCCTTAGTCATTGGCACCAGTCATTATCAGTAACGGCTTCCGGAACACTGCTCAATATTTACAACGCATCTCTTTGCCCCTCCCCCCCCCCCCCCCCCTATCAGTCCACCCAGTACATCCGGCGACACAGGCTTTCTAATTGCGTCATACGCTCCGATCCTCTCACCGCCCTTCAAAGCCACTGTGTGCTGTGCACAGTCTATCCCTTAGTGGAATGGGTCCAAGAAAACTTCCACTTGCTCACTCTGGAGAGAGCCGCTGTTTATGTAGGTTCCTGGCCACATCGGTCTGACAGAAAAAGAGGCTGCAGTCCTCCTATCTCGGCCAGCTAGATCTTCCATTCCTTCGGATGATCTCCGTGTTGCCGTCTGTCAGCAGATGGTGTCACTTTGGCATCACCACTGGTCTTCTGTTCATGGGAACAAGTCCCGAGATATTAATGCCCTCCCAGCGGCCCTCTCACCGCGAGGAGACCATTTCAGGTAGGCTGTGTATTGGGCACTGTTGTTTTAGCCATCGCCATTTGTTAGGTGGTGATCCTCCACCACTATGTGGTCACTGTCATAAATCTTTGACGGTTCGCCGTTTCCTAACCGTATGACCTTGTTTCAACCACTTACATTTTCACTTGTGTAGGCCGTCTGAGTTATCGGCCATTCTAGAGAGCGAACGACGCGCGGGATGTCGACCGCGTTTTACTTTTTATACGTCGTACCAATATGGTGAAGGATATTTAATCCTTAGTTCGGGACCTCCGCTGTCTCATCGGCGTATTTTGAGGGCCTTTTTCCAAGAGGACGTCCTTGTTCTTAGCTCTCTTTCCATCCGTCGTTTGGATTTAATGTGTAGTCGCTTTCAATTTTTCTTGCGTTAGTGTTCTAAGGTTATGACATGGACGCTTATGGTCTCAATTGTTCTTGCGCCCTAAACAAACAAACAAAATTATACAAAGAGGTGAGGGTGGTTTCCATCTGGGCCAATACCGCTTCTAACTTTTCTCCACCTTCACTTGACATCACAATATCATCATCTAATCTCAGAATGTCTTATCTTCTTACCATGAATTTTAATTCCTCCTATAGATCCTAATTTCTCCCTAGCTTCATTTATTGCCCTCTGAATGCATCCTTCGAACAAGACAGGAAGAGTGAACAGCCCTGCTGCACATCCTGCTTCATTGTACCTTCTTTTTGATATTTTCCGTACCTTAATACAAGCACTTTTCTCCGTACAGTCTCTGAAGTAATCTTTGTCCTACGTTATGACAGTCTCTCTCAGCATCTTAATAGCTGTCGCCAGTCTACCTTGTCAAATGCTTTCTCTGAGTCGTCACCCTTGTTTAGTCTTTTCTCGAGAATTAATTAAACCGAGTAGCGCTTATCGTGTGCCTACACCTCTCCTAAAGACAAACTTGTCGTCCGCGGTCATTCCATCTATCCTACCTACTATCCGCCATAGAATGATAAGAGGTCAACGTTTACGAGACGTGTTACCAAACTGAGGGTCCTATATTGTTCACGTCTGTTTGCAGATGCAAGTTGTTAAGTAGAAAGATGTTCGAAAAACGCCAAGAAACGGACATCGACGGTACGCAAACCACCTAAGCACCGAGCAACTCCAGGGCGGCACATATGCACTAACAGGATCACAGACTGTAAGTAGAAAAAAGTGGCAATTTAATCTCGCGAAACTTGTGCTACAAAAACTTGTTTTCCAGCTAATATGCAAAAACAAATATATATTACAGGCCACTGAAAATTCTTCAAAAACAAAAACAATCGCAACGGGTATAGTACAATACAAACAGCCTCTCATTTAGTAGCATAGCCGGCCGGGGTGGCCAAGCGGTTCTAGGCGCTCCAGTCTGGAACCGCGAGACCGCTACGGTCGCAGGTTCGAATCCTGCCTCGGGCTTGGATTTGTGTGATGTCCTTACGGTTAGTTAGGTTTAAGTAGTTCTAAGTTCTAGGGGATTGATGACCTAGAAGTTAAGTCCCATTGTGCTCAGAGCCATTTGAACCATTTAGTTGCAGTAAGCGACCCACAATTCCAAGAATTTTACAAGTATTACACACTACAATGAGTTCTTCATTGTGATAATGTAACATTCCACATTCGAGCGAAACAAGAGATTGTGAGAGATTCTAAAAATCGCGATCAAAGACTGCTTAATATTCTACAATCACTATATAACTGTTTTCTTCATTCTGATAATGTTACATTTTAATAATTGTTGTGTTTACAGTTTATGAAGTTGGACGCGGCTAATGTACACTAATTTAACAGTCAGCCTAGTAAATCAGGGGAGTTTTCTAACCAGTCTTTCGGCTCACGGCAGCTGTATTTATTTACTAATTTTTAATAATTAAATGGTTCTGCTAAGCCCCAACGACTGAACCCATTAATACGAGCGTTATGCTCTTCAGGCAGTTGCCTTAGGACTGCACGTAAAACTACTTCTCCTTCGAAGCCTTGCTGCTACCGGGGCTGGTCTATTTCTGCCCTAACGGCATTCCCGCAGGTAATAGGGGACGTCCGCCAAACCGACTTCAATAATTCTGTGCTGTCCCAGCATTCGGCGAGCAGCGTGAAATCAATAGCTCGATACGACGGCGGGCGTGCTCTTTCACTGGCCGCGGACAGCAAGGGCCGATGTTGTCTGAGGACCTTCGGTTGCTAACTACAGACATACCAAAGCAAAATACGTGACATACACGTTTAATTTACGAGTTGCTTTACCGAATACATTAAAAATACTCAAATTTTCGCAACATCAATGACGACATGAAGATCGCATGTATTCCTGCGTAGCTGCCACAGCTTACAGCTCACTGCGCTCCGGGTGTCGATATCCGTCAACAACTGTTACACTACATTCCCCACATAGTCTCCCTAGTACTAAATTAAATCTGATGGAGTTACATTTTTACAGGACATACGAATCTTTGATAAGGATAGAAGCAGAAATAATGAACTAAAACTGACTTGAACGTGCTACCCATAGCAACACCGTAGGATTGTGGTTACGACAGCTGCACGGATTATGCTAGTCCAATGGCCTCCGTAACATAAACTTCAATTCACGCCTTCAGCCCATTTTCCCCTTCTTAAATCGTAAGTATTGCCGACGCTCTCCGGTATCGGAATAGCACCACAGGTCTTGAACGCAATGTGGAAATCCCGCCTGTACCTGAGGTGTAGGTGATCTGATGGGATTACAGAAGAATTTCGCCACTACGTACAAAACTTGGGTGCTTTTCCAATATGGAAGAGCCTCGGCAGTACTTAACGATTGAAGGACGGAAAACATGCGATGAAGGCGCGAATTGAAGTTTCTGTTAGGGATGGCATTGGATTGGTGTAATCCGTGCAGCTGTGGTCGCCACAGTGCTACGTTTGCTGTGGTTAGCACACCTGTCTAACAGCCAAGAGAGCTGGGTTCAATTCCCGGCTGTGGCACAAATTTTGTTCATTACTTCAGCTTCTATCTTTATCGAAAACTAAATTAAATACTTCATCATGGTTCGGAATGGATCCTACCAACTGTTCACCTTTTTCACTCAGGCTAACCTGTAAAATTCTTTCTCCACAACTCGCTGCCAGGGCGTCCCTCCTTAGTTACTCGACAAGCACGTCTAACACACAGCAATCTTCTGTAGCACGATATTTCAGAAGCTTATATCATCTTATTGTCTGAACTGTTTACCGCCCACGTTTCCCCACTTTTCGATATTAAATTTCGAACAATTTGTTCCGACTTCTCAACATGTAAATGTATATTAGCTGTTAAGTATCTCTCTTTTTAAGAAAAGCTTTCCTTGCTATTTCCGATCTGCATTTTATTTCGTCACTGATCGAATAACGTGGGGCTTTGGCTACAATTATGCACACTCGTTTCCCACTTACTACCTCTTTTCTATGTCACCGGCCTCTTGTAACTGCAGTTTGATTTCTGTACAAGTGGTACATATACTTCTGAGTCCTTATATTTTATTCGTGATAACATCAGAACTTTAAAGATTGTATTCCAGTCGAAACTGTCCACAGATTATTCTAAATCTACAAATCTATAAACATTCGTTAGATATTTCTGGAACCGTGATGATCACGAAACAAGTTTTGCGGCGAGTCATATTACGCAAAAAATTGAATATTTTTCTAAATGTTCAGTGACAGTACCTTTTTATCTGCCGATGTATTAAAGCAACTGTGTTTTTGGAAATCGAATATGTATTTCATTCAAGAATCCTTGAAAGCAGAATTATAAAATGTAGGAGAGAATGTTGGCGCCAAAACAAATGTCAACGCTTCGAATGGGAGTAATAGTGTAAGGTCCATATAGTCTAGTCCAGAACGAGGTTTCCGAAGACAAAACAAAAGCTATAACTGGAGTACCCAACAGATCTATCCCGGCGTTTGTCTTAAGTAATTTTGTGTGTTCATGGAAACACTAATCTAGATGGTTGAATGACAGTCCAAACGCTCCAAGAACCGCTCTACTGCGACTGGACTAAGCGTAGCAACTATGGAACTACTCTGCCTTGTTTTGAGCTCTATAGTATGCTTTCTGCGCAGGAACTTCAAGTTGTTCTATGTGCGTATCATGGTTTCTTTGCGTTTGAAAAAAATCTTACGATGATTATATTATATTTATGTTACGGTAATGTGATGTAGATGTTCGAAGAGTGGCTGCTGTCGCATATATCTCTGCTACTGTTGTACTTTTGTAGTTTCTTTTACTGTCCACGTTGTTTCAAAAACTCCATCATTACCCGTGTCTGAGGTTCACTGGAAAAGATTTGTGGGGAACAGGGATAATTAAGTAGTTAAGTGACTTTATTCCACACGTTGTCGACCGTCGACATTTCTCCTTTACAGCTCCGTAATTGATTTTACTGCAAAGTCGTGTTTCAAAAGCTGCATCATTATTGGTGTCTGAGTGTAACTGAAAATGTGTTCCAGAGAACAGTGGTGGTCGTATTGGCAAGTGACCTCATCTCACACGTTTTGAACCGACGACTTCTCAAACCAGAAGACAGACTGGGATATGTGGTCTGCTTCGAAGGCAGCTTCAACACATCAGACAAGAGACATGAGTCTTCTCAGAACATCCCAGCTAACTTTATTGAAGGAAAGGTATGCCTTGTCTTCTGAAATTTCCAAGATTCGAGGAAAAATAGGTTACAATTTAATATACCTCGTTAAAACACACAAAGCAATAGCGCAACTGGAGGTGAACCGGAGGGAGGGGTAAGGATACGAAACGGCTGAGTCGATTTAAAAATACCACGGAAAACATGAATGAAAATGGTCGGTTAAGTCTGAATGAACCCGACTTTTCCTCTGACGTTTATTTTCTGTTTCTAGAGTCCGCTATTCCTAACACACCAGAGCGTCGGTGAACTCCAATCGTCGTCGCTGGGTCGTCATACATTTCAGTCGGCCCGCATGACGACCAAAATGTAAGCAGAATCATAGCGGTGAAAGAATGGGCATGCGGGCCTTATTTTTAACTGGGATAAGCGAGGCTTTTCCAACAGTAACAACTTTCATAATGTTCAACAGCAGTATCTAATCCCGTGCGGTTCAATGTCTTATCCTAAGCTGCCATTCGCAGTATTTTACCCGATCTAGGGTGGCAATCATTGAAACATATGCTTTTCTGCTTGTGGCGAGATCTTATCACAAAATTTCAATCACCAACTTTGTCCTGTGAATGCGGAAATATTTTGTTGAGTCCCATCTGCAAAAGGAGATACTAAACACGTAATAAGATACAAGAAATTAGAGCGACCACGGAAAGATTTACTTGTTCATTTCTTCTACGTGCTGTGTGGGAGTAGAACGGTCGGGAAATACTGTGTCTGCCAAGCATTTAATTATGAAGTGCAGAGCAGTGATGTAGGTGTACAATGAGGTGACAAGAAGTCATGGGATAACGATATGCACATATATAATATAGATGGCGGAAGTATAGCGCATACAGGGTGTAAAAGGACAGTCTATTGGCGAAGCAGTCATTTTTACTAAGGCGATTCATGTGAAAAGGTTTCCGACGTGATTATAGTAGCACGACGCGAGTTAACAGATTTTGAACGCGGATGGCAGTTGCTGCTAGACGTTGGGACATTCCATTTCGGAAATTGTTAGAGAATTCAATATTCCGAGATCCACTGTGCCAAAAGTGTGCCGAGAATCCCGAAACTTTCGAATGAAAAGGGGGTCACGCGTCATATCAAACAGAGAGAGAATCGCACGAGAAATACAATCCTGTCTTTCGCAGCTTCATTCATTCTCAAGTTATGGCTAACGTTTCTTACTTACAGGCGAGGTGAAAGCTGACGGCGTTAATACAAGCACTCAGATCGACCTGATACGAGGTGAGCGGAGGACCCGGATATCGCAGAGGATTTCAACCAGCGCCACCCCGACAGATTATCCGTTACTGATAGTGCGGTGGTGAAACTCAATCAAGGGTAATTGGCGCTACTGAAGTGATGGTCTGGTGTGGAATATGGATTTCTCGTGTTGCTGCCCACCTTCAGGATCCAATAACAGCAGCCCGGTACCTGCAGTTGTTGGACGGAGATGTGCAGCAATCGCTGCCGTCTCGAGACGGACGTTTCCAGCTTTGTTTCTGGAAGCTGCTGATCCCCCTCACTGTGGGCTTGCTGCTCAGACAGCTGGGATAGCGAGCTTGCCCGGAAATGTATCGATCACAGGGCACAGATGAAGTGGCTGCCACTTTCCCCGTATTTAAGTCCCTTAGATACCCATCTGCAGGGACACGTGAAGGCAATCCTGTATGCGGTCAAGATGAGAAACCATGTACACATCAGGAAGCGGATTACTGACTCTTGTGCTCGCATATGGCACTTTTTTTGGTTAACTCCATGAGTAACGTGCGGAGGACGTAACAACAACCTTATAACGTGCTGGACAGCACATTTTGTACTCTTTATGGGTTAAGTAGGGAAGTAGGACGTCGATTTGCAATAGAGTTTTGGAACATATACTGTATTCGAACATTATGAAGTACCTCGAAGAAAACGAACACGGATTCAGAAAATATCGTTCTTGTGAAACACAACTAGCCCTTTATACTCATGAAGTAATAAGTGCTATCGACAGGCGATGTCAAATTGATTCCATATTTTTTGATTTCCAGAACGCTTTCGACACCGTTCCTCACAAGCTTCTTCTAACCAAACTGCGTGCCTACGGAGTATCGCCTCAGTTGTGCGAATGGATTCGTGATTTCCTGTCAGAAAGTTCGCAGTAATAGACGGAAAGTCACCGAGTAAAACAGAAGTAGTATCCAGCGTTTCCCAAAGAAGTGTTATAGGTCCTCTATCGTTTCTGATCTATATTAACGACATAGGAGACAATCTGAGTAGCCGTCTTGGATTGTTTGCAGGTGATGCTGTCATTTACCGTCTTGTAAAGTCATCAGATGATGCGAAAAGTGGCATCTGACCCTGAATAAAGAAAAGTGTGAAGTTATTCACATGAGTACTAAAAGAAATCAGCTAAATTTCGATTACGCGATAAGTTACACAAATCTGAAGGTTGTAAATTCAGCTAAATACTTAGGGATTACAATTACAAATAACTTAAATTGGAATGATCACATAGATAATATTGTGGGTAGAGCCACTGGCAGAACACTTAGAAGGTGCAACAGGTCTACTAAAGAGACTGCTTACACCACGATTGTCCGCCCCATTCAGGAGTACTGCTGTGCGGTGTGAGATCTGCATCAGGTGGGACTGACGGATGACATCGAAAAAGTACAAAGAAGGGCAGCTCGTTTTGTATTATCGCGAAATAGAGGAGATAGTGTCATAGACATGATACGTGAATTGGAGTGGCAATCATTAAAACAAAGGCGTTTTTGGTTGCGATGGGATCTTCTCATGAAATTTCAATCACCAGTTTTCCCCTCCGATTGCGAAAACATTCTGTTGGCACCCACCTACATAGGGAGAAATGATCATCACGATAAAATAAGAGAAATCTGGGCAAATACAGAAAATTTTAAGTGCTCTTTTTTCCCGCGTGCCGTTCGAAAAAAATGGTTCAAATGGCTCTGAGCACTATGGGACTTAACTTCTGAGGTCATCAGTCCCCTAGAACTTAGAACTACTTAAAGCTAACCAACCTAAGGACATCACACACATCCATGCCCGAGGCAGTATTCGAACCTGCGACCGTAGCGGTCACGCAGTTCCAGACTGAAGCGCCTAGAACCGCACGGCCACACCGGCCGGCACCGTGCCGTTCGAGAGTGGAACGGTAGAGAGACAGCTTGAAGGTGGTTCATTGAACCCTCTAACAGGCACTTTATTGTGAATAGCGGAGTAATCACGTAGATGTAGATGGTATCGCCAGTATTTACTTTGTTCTGCACAACATGTCACATGACTCGAGAATGAACAAAGCTATGCTCGAAAGAAATACGCCATTGTTTCTCTCGCGTGTTATACTACCTGTTCGACATGTCACATGAGCAGCTTTTAATTGGAAAATTACGAGTTGCACCCAAGACGGCGGCTTTCAAAACAGCCGCCATATTGTTGACGTAGCCTCTCACACTATTTGACTGTAAATTTCTTTTTATCCACCTGTTTTCGTTCATCCTGTAAAAAAAGTGTAAATATTAAGTAGGGTTATGTACAGATGCTACAGATTCATTTCGGCCACAATCGCCACGGCCACTGAGACGTGTACTGTAACGTTGTACCAAATTCCGTCACCCCTATACAGAGGATCAGGCTATCGAGCCGAGCCTTCGCAATAGTCTGCTGTTCTATATCTGAGGTGATGCGTCGTCCACACAACGTCTCCCGGAAGCCACTCGGAGGCACAACTGCCATCTCCCACTGGAATCGGTGCTGAAGTAGTTGAGATGACGCAGTAGCGCACGGGCTTTAAATGTGCATCTGGTGACGCCAGCCTTCAGGCCCTCGCAGTGCCTCGCCATGTTAGAAGATGTCTGATTCAGAAGGTTTATCTGAACAGGGTAGGTGTTTACGAGGCAAGTTCCTCCTACAGGTGCTATCACCTGACCTTTCTCCCACCTTTCAATTGACTTGCGCTGTCATTTAGTTGTAAGGAGACCTACAATTTAACGTCGACTCCAAACCAAAGTGCATCTTAGCGTTTTTCTACGTCTACATCTACGTACAGTGTGTTCCGAAATTCCCGTTACAAACTTCTAGGACATGTAGAGGACAGTGAGTACATAGTATTGTGAATAGGATGCCATGTCCGGAAACGTACCGTTTCCCTTCTATGACGGTTTCAATGCAGATGTATAACTCATCCATTTCGGCTTCACGAACTGAATTAGCTGTGACGCAGTACGATTATTAGACAACAACTCGAAAGGAAACATAACGAAACATCCATTTATCACTTAAGAACATTTGTTGGTGTCAACACTTAAACATTACATGTTTTCATTATTTGAAAACGGAAAAGAACCCAGCACACTGTACGTACAGAACAGAACTGATGCATTATA
The DNA here is from genome assembly GCF_021461385.2 of Schistocerca piceifrons. Lineage (NCBI taxonomy): Eukaryota > Metazoa > Arthropoda > Insecta > Orthoptera > Acrididae > Schistocerca > Schistocerca piceifrons. Next base: position 457,371,953 of record NC_060145.1, read on the forward strand.
ACACTGGCTCGATGTGGCAGACATTGCACTTACTCGATGTGGCGACTACCAACCTTGTTACGGACGTTGTACCTACGAAGCATATTCTGGTACACTCTCCCCATCCCATCTGGTGTCTCTCCAATTTTTAGTGCAGCGGCCAGAACTCGTGCCAGCAGGTCTTCCTCTGTGTCGCAGTAGAGCAGGCGTTAAAAAACATCAGGGGACGGTCTGACGTAGTACTCATCATGCCGTCTACCCTATTGCATACCAGTACAAGCATCTCCGAGACTTTTCTTTTTCCTCTCATCAGATGCGGAAGCGTTACACAACTGAACTGAAACCGTCGCAGAAAGGAAACAGTACGTTTCCAGAGATAGGTTTCTATTCAAAATATTATGTACTCACTTACACTATAAGTCCTAGAACTTTGTAACGGAAATTTCCGAACATCCTATACACACTTCGCAAGCCACAGTACAGTGCGTGGCAGAGTGTACATCGAACAAATATAGTCGATTTTCCGTTCTATTCATTCGCGTATAAAGCGAGGGAAAAACGACAGTGTGTTTGCCTCTGTAGGCGCCATAATTTCATTTCATCTGCTTCTCACGCTCCCTACGCGAGATATTCGTTGCTGGCAGCACGATGAACAGTCACCTTCAAATACAGGCTCTCTAAACATACCCAACAGGGCTTGATGACAACTATGTTGCCTTTCTTCGAGGATTCCCAGTCAACTTTTGCGAGCATCACTCTTACGCTTCCCAATGATTTGTACCGACGTCTTACGAAACTAGCAGGGCATCTCAGAATTCGTCCGCCGTCGTCTGTCACGCCTACTGGGTAAAGACTCCAAACACTGGAACAATATTCTAGAATTTGTCGCGCTTTCGTCTTGTGTGCCGTTTCCTTTACATATGCACCGCACTCTCCCAGAACCTTTCCAGCAATCCCAATAAACCTGTCTTTCATTTTCCTTCACTAATACTGATTTTACGTGGTCGATGTAGCGTGCTCAACATGTTGGCGACTAATCTTGTAATCAGACACCGTGTGTATTGTGTATGGAACTGGGGACCTAGAAACGACGGGGAGGCGTCGTCCCCGCCGTAGCCCTCAATGGTTCACAACCCCACACAGGCTACAACAGTCCACCCACCCCACCGCCGCCCCACACCGAACCCAGAGTTCGGCCTCCAGTGGACCCCGCCCCCTCCCCCTCCCAAGGAACGTCTCATACCAGATGAGTGTAACCCCAAATGATTGCGTGGTAGAGTAATTATGGTGTACGCGTATGTGCAGACATTGTTTGCGCAGCAATCGTCGACATAGTGTGACTGAGGAGGAATAGGAGGAACCAGCCGGCATTCGCCGAGGCAGATGGAAAACCGCCTTAAAAGCAGTCTACAGACTGGCCGGCACACAGGACCTCGACTCTAATCCGCCAGGCGGATTCGTGCCGGGGACCGGCACGCCTTCCCCCATCGGGAAGCAGCGCATTAGACCGCGCGGCTAGCCGGGCGGGCTAATCATATACTGTACCGCTGTTTCTTTCTGTTGTATGCATTATCTTACCTCTATACACATGTAAAGTGAACTGAATTTCAGTAGTCCGAGGGATAATTTTCGCCAGGTCTTTCTCCAGTTCCTTCAGAACGTCCAAGGACGATACTTTCCTCTACACATTAACACCGTCAGCGAACACTCTTATAGCGCTCCTGATGTTGCCTCAAAAATCGTTTATACAACTACTGCTTCACATTAATATAGGAGGTAGATAACATCAAAACAGATATATTTAGTTATGGCGCATATGATTCCTGATGGCAAATTTCTGATGCTGGGAACGATTTACATAGAAGGTAGTTTAGAATGCTAATTGCAGAAATGGCGTTTACGGAAACTACTCGAATGTGCAGCCACTGGCCTGTATGCGCGCAGTACTTCGTGGGATCATTGACAATCCATTCGTATAAAGAGCAGTTTTGAATGTCGGTACATACTCCAAGTCACCAACATCGACACAGCAGTTAACGTCAGCACAACTAGCAAAATCTTCCATAAAATTAAAAGATTACCTTCAGATACCATATGTTCCTTATCGAAAACTATTATACATAAAAGTTTTAAACTGACCAAATAGTTTTTTATGTTGCTGAGCAACAGTCATACAATAATTTTTAAATGAACACACCCCCATTTGAACGGTATTGTTGTCTATTTAATTACGACTAAGGTTCCGGCTTTTAATGCCATTTTCAAGTGATTGAGTTTATTTCATTAACATATATTGCACGACATCAAGCTCAAGATTGGCCATAAATTAAGAAAAATATTAGTTCCCCACGAAATGCCAGATGTAAAAGATGATGATTTTACACGAAATGTCAGATGTAACAGATGAAGATTTTACATCTGGCATTTCGTAGGGAACGAATATTTTTTTTTTTTAATTTATGGCCAATTTTGGGCTTGATGTCCTGCAATATATGTTAATAACATAAACTCAATCACCTGAAAATGGCATAAAAGGCCGAAGCCTGGGTCGTAATTAAATAAACAACAATACAGCCTAATGGCGGTGTGTTCACTTAAAAATAATTTAAAACAGTTTGTTGTGGGCCACGAGGGCGGAGAAGTCTGGTTCCAACAAGATGGAGCCGCTACTCACACTTCTCGGCGTTCTCCAGGAACATCTCAAAGTTGTTTCCTGGACGTGTTCTCGTTTCGTGAGGAAACACCACCTGGCCCTCAAGGCCACCAGATTTATCACCTTGTGATTTTTTTCTGTGGGGACACTTACGTGCTGAACTGTACAAACGTCACCCCACAACCTCGCAAGCATTTAAGCAAGCAATAACCGAGAGGGTGGCTGCCATTCTACCGGAAATGTCACTAAAAATTACGAACAACTTCCACGAAAGACTTCGTCAATGTGTCAACAGCGGATGACGCCAATTACCGGACATATTTTTTTAAAACCAACTAATTTAAAGCAGCATAGTATTTGTTGCTCACAAAAAGTAATTTCTCTGTATCTTTCTTTCCTTCTTTGTAACTATCTTTTGAAATAGGGGAGGTATTTTTGCCGCACCTGTATCCACACATTTAAAAGAATCAGTAATTGTCTGCTGTTACACGAAAATTTAAAAGTAATCCTAGGAATCTGAAATATTCCTAGAAGGAAGCTAAGGTTTTGAATGTTATGTTCCTCTAAAATATCCAACGTTATCCTCGACAGCAAGTTTATTCGAGATGGGACTCCACGCCACATCAGATAAGCGTGCCAGAGAAATCTATTGGTCTTGACAAAGAAATAATCCTGGAAGTAGCCTTGTGAGTTTCTCACCGACCTTGAAAAATCTAAACTGGGGCAACTGTACCGGGAGATCAACTAACCTTCCCAAGTCAGGTTTCACAGATGCACCCACACTTACGCAGCCAACCACTACTGGAAAACTGAAAATGCAATTACTTTTACCGCACACTGATTTCGCCGTTCCATTTGTGGTTATGGTTGCACACCACAGTCTTTTGCTTCATTGTAATTTTTAGTTACTCTAACGAAATGAGCTGACAATAATTTGTTAGCTCTTCAGTACAGCAAATATTGTTTACATAGTCTGAAAATGCATATGCAGATGTTTTTAGCTATTAATTAAAAACGTTCCTATGGGCTTGTAGCCCAGATGCTGTTAATTCCTTTTTTACTTTTCCTTAGGAATCCTCTCTGAACATCAATCACTTTCCCTTTCATGTATCTGTACGACTTCCCTGCCTTTGCTTTACGTAAGGATAGGTTTAAAAACACACTTGCTTTGGGACTGCCGAACACGCACAAAACAACCAGATGTTTCACGAATACTGGTTTCAGCCTGAGCTGAAGGGGAAGAAAGCTTTTTCTGGATTGTCTGCCGGTATCCCGTATACCAAACGCTTCACCCCTGCCACAAAAACAAATCCATAAGATCAGGTTACCGTCCATTTGGAAAGCGAATGCACTCAGCGACTGTGTGTGACTTATAGAGTGCAGTAGACAGTAGTATTCAAAGAACTGTGACTGACGCTCGAACAACAGAGACTTACACGCATTGAGAATAAAATAGCGCACTGAGAATGGCCAGCTACTAGCAGAAATCTGGATTTGCATAATAAAATCTAAACAAGACGACTGATTGCTGCACTCTATAATTTATAAATCCATAAGACTCAGGCGGCGAAAACGTGGTGGCCGCGCTGCTAGCACAGAAGACACAATGTTTTCGCCAACTGTTAGACTGGGAGGGGTGGCCCGGCCACTACGTTCCCCCGACCGCTTGCACCCCTAGCGGGGAAACGGTGCAACTGCGAGTTACGTAAAGTAAGTGTTGCTTTTTATATTCTCTAAACGCAGAAATTTTATATTCTCTCTATATACTAAAAAGCGGTGCAGAATATCACGAGAGCAAAATCGAAATGATAATCAAGAATACGTTTTATACGTATCTGCATTTACATCTACGTATGTACTCCGCTATCCACATTACGGCGTGTGGCGGAGCATATCCCTTACCACTTCAGTTCACATCTTGAGCGAAGGGAAAATAAGCTGAAGATGTGAATTGAAGTTTGCTTTAGGGAGGGAATTAGACTAGGGTAGTCCCTGCACCTTGTAGTGCTGTGGTGGTGTATTGGCTAGCTTTCCTGCCTAGTAAGCCAGGGCACCCGGATTCAAGTCCTGGACCTGGCAAATTTGAATTCATTTCTTCGGTTACCGTAATTATCGTATCTTACACCAGTTTAATACTTTGTAGCTGCGCGTTTAAATGCCCTCACACTCTCGATAACAGCTGACAACGTTACAGACGCGCAGACCGCCGTCGTTCATGTCTCCGACTGGTAACTCCTGAGCACGTCTCTCGGCTGCAGAAGACTGCACACCACACGACCGCGACAGTCTGCCTGAAGGTAACGTGCAACGAAATCGACGAAACGTAGCTACAATACGACGACGCCACTCGGCCGATATCCCGACAACATTTCATCAATGAACTTGCATGCCAATAAGACGGAATTCTCTTTGACCACTCACTGTCGGGTACGCTGGGGCAGGTGGCGCACGCGTTACTTGCGGCGGCAGGCTACGGGGAGCGCCGGTCCATGGTGAGTGGGTGCCGCAGCGGCCGCGACGCGACAGCGCCAGCCGCGAGCCAGCTACCTACTGGCGACTGGCGAACTGCCCTGCGCCGAGGCGTCGGCCGTGTGCGGGGGCGGCCTGGAGGGAGGGCGCCCGTCCACACCCACGCAGCGCACTCTCAATATACATCTAAAACTTGCGGGGCGGATTAAAATGTCGACCGCACTTGGACTCCCAAACACGGACCTTTGACCCCTCCAACCGGTAGGGGCTACACGGGCACGCTTAACGGCGTTCTCGCGACTACTGCCAGGAACGTACTCTCTCACTTTCCAAAATTGGCAGCAGCTTTTCAAAACTACTGGCCATTAAAATTGCTACACCAAGAAGAAATGCAGATGATAAACGGGTATTCATTGGACAAATATATTATACTAGAACTGACATGTGATTACATTTTCACGCAATTTGGGTGCATAGATCCTGAGAAATCAGTACCCAGAACAACCACCTCTGGCCGTAATAACGGCCTTAATACGCCTGGGCATTGAGTCAAACACAGCTTGGATGGCGTGTACAGGTACAGCTGCCCATGCAGCTTCAACACGATACCACAGTTCATCAAGAGTAGTGACTGGCGTATTGTGCCGAGCCAGTTGTTCGGCCACCATTGACCAGACGTTTTCAGTTTGTGAGAGAGCTGGAGAATGTGCTGGTCAGGGCAGCAGTCCAACATTTTCTGTATCCAGAAAGGCCCGTACAGGACCTGCAACATGCGGTCGTGTATTATCCTGTTGAAATATAGGGTTTCGCAGGGATCGAATGAAGAGCAGAGCCACGGGTCGTAACACATCTGAAATGTAACGTCCACTGTTCAAAGTGCCGTCAATGCGAACAAGAGGTGACCGAGACGTGTAACCAATGGCACCCCATGCCAGTAAGGCGATGACGAATACACGCTTCCAATGTGCGTTCACCGCGATGTTGCCGAACACGGATGCGACCATCATTATGCTGTAAACAGAACCTTGATTCATCCGAAAAAATGACGTTTTGCCATTCGTGCACCCAGGTTCGTCGTTGAGTACACCATCGCAGGCGCTCCTGTCTGTGATACAGTGTGAAGGGTAACCGCAGCCACGGTCTCCGAGCTAATAGTCCGTGCTGCTGCAAACATCGTCGAACTGTTCGTGCAGATGGTTGTTGTCTTGGAAACGTCCCCATCTGTTGACTCAGGGGTCGAGACGTGGCCGCACGATCCGTTACAACCATGCGGATAAGATGCCTGTCATCTCGACTGCTAGTGATACGAGGCCGTTGGGCTCCAGCAATACGAGGCCGTTGGGCTCCAGCACGGCGTTCCGTATTACCCACCTCAAACCACCGATTCCATATTCTGCTAACAGTCATTGCATCTCGACCGACGCGAACAGCAATGTCGCGATATGATAAGCCGCAATCGCGATAGGCTACAATCCTACCTTTATCAAAGTCGGAAACGTGATGGTACGCATTTCTCCTCCTTACACGAGGCATCACAACAACTTTTCACCAGGCAACGCCGGTCAACTGCTGTTTGTGTATGAGAAATCGGTTGGAAACTTTCCTCGTGTCACCACGTTGTAAGTGTCGCCACCGGCGGCAACCTTGTGTGAATGCTCTGAAAAGCTAATCATTTGCATATCACAGCATCTTCTTCCTGTCGGTTAAATTTCGCGTCTGTAACACGTCATCTTCGTGGTGTAGCAATTTTAATGGCCAGTAGTGTACATACCTTCCTGTACATAGTCAGTGATACATATGGGCGTCGGCGCCAGTCGCTTGTCTGTATTCATTTAAGATCTCTGCGATCGACTCTGTATCGCGTGGCCGCGGTTTTCCTCTTTGGTCGCTTTTCGACTATTTAAGCGCGCGACGCTGTGGGTGGAGGGCTGGTTCTGGTCGGTTGGTTGGCGATCAGGTGAGCAGTCTAGTCGTCGGCGGTCGCTCTTTGCGCGCGCTCTGCCTCCTTCTGTACCGTGAGCAGTGGAGCTGTGGACGGATATGTGGGTCCGGTCGGCGGGTGTGTACTGCGTCCAGTGAGTGGGCGATGACCTCGTCTGTGCTGCTAAACGTGTCAAAGTGGCTTTAGAATGTATCAACCTGCAATCGCATATGCTACATAATCAAACGGTGGGCATTATTAAGGTTCTTAAAGTACTGCTGTATACATGTACGTATATTTAATTTCGTGCTGTTTGATGTTAACAGCTCTCCCACTGAAACTTCCTGGAAGATTAAAACTGTGTGCCGGACCGAGACTCGACCTCGGGACCTCTGCCTTTCGCGGGCAAGTGCTTGGTAGAGCACTTGCCCGCGAAAGGCAAAGGCCCCGAGTTCGAGTCTCGGTCCGGCACACAGTTTTAATCTGGCAGGAAGTTTCATATCAGTGCACACTCCGCTTCAGAGTGAAAATCTCATTCTGGAAGCTCTCCCATTGTTTGGACGCCCATGTTATCTGTTTCGTATTGGCCACTGATGCACACTTATTGAACAGTGGTTACCTGTTTGAATGAGGTTTGCCTGTTTCGGACGCACTTGAGGTACTGGCGTGTCTGTGTACTCCAAAATAACTACAGATTCGATTTTCTGGCACTTCTTTCTACCTTTTGCTATTAAGTGTAATCCACCTACAGTGGAATTCTTTGTATAATTAAGAGATTTATGACTTTGTATTCTTCTTGTATGTAATTATTATTTAGGATTATAAGACAGAGTATGCGACCTGATTTCTACACATTCAGCAGTGTTCTCATGGTGAATTTTTGTGTATCGTGGTTCCTGTGCAAAGGGAGTGTGAACTGTTGTTGTAGACAGTGATTGCAAGAGATTTAATGTGGCTGCAAAGAGTAATTCTATTCCTGTTTTGAAATTTTTCTAATGTTTTAAGGATTATGTTACTCTGCATAATGCCCAGTTGCTATGTGGTTCTCTGTTGTTGTTTCAGCGGTATAACCAGCGGTGCGCGTCGTCCGTTGTAGCTGGGAGACGACGCCTTGGCGGCGGCCAGATTGGAGTGTAACCGTCGGCGCGGTGGCTGTGTTTATCAGCAGACTCCAGTTCTTCGCCGAATTTGAGTATTTTATTATTTGTTCCTGGTGACGCCGAGACGTCCGTCTTTCCTTCTCCACCGTTCCTTTCAGCTTTCATTCAGGCTCGATCTGAGTTGGAGTTTCCGTGCACCTCTCATGTGCCATTACTTGTCACTGAAATTTTGTAGTACCTGAAAGACGCCTTCCACAGTACTGGGTTTTTAATATCTTATTCAGCAAGAAATTTTGTGAGTTGTTTATGCTTTTATATCTTAAAAGGTGTCCTGATTCTGTGGGAGATTTTCTCAGTAAACCATTTATTGTTTGTATGCCTCTTAAGATTTATGTAAAGAGGGTTTAAAATTATTTGTTGTTTGGGGTGAGCTTTGACGCCCGTAGACATTTTATCTGTTTAGTAATGTTTCAAATTCTAGGGCAAGTTTGTATATTATTTGGGGGTAACAGCAGCTTGCTGTTGTCATGCAATTCCTAAATAAAGTATGTTGGAAATTACAAGCCACAGTTTGCGTTTGATTGTTAGTTATTGCCTTGCCTTTATTGAGTTGAAGTATCCTTGAGTATGTGGCCCACGCCACGTTCAGCACCCTTACCAGGTCAGAGCTTTATCGATACATTCACTCACTGTGTGGCACGAAATCTTTAGTACTCCTCATAATTTCTACCAGATTTTTGAATTTTTACTTCAGACAGGTACAGTAACATTTTGGTGAATGATACAAATACAAGTAAACACCACGATTATTTAAGGAACCGAATTCTCATGTATGAAACGTCATATCTCCCTACCTACCCGTCGTACAATCATTTAATTTTGCAGGTACATTCAGTGGTATATGTGGATACGGTCTCAGAAATCTGTTGGTGAAGAACTAGCAGCAAAGAAATAATAAATTAAAACGTCGTGCCAGGAACTGCAGTTTCACTGTATGAACAGCAAAAATGTAGTAAGTGGTACATTTTTTTTCTTTCATCATTCCGGAGGTGGTGCCAGCGTGTTTCGAATAGGTTTAAAATTCTAAGTGCTTTCATTCTCAAATACTGGATGAACATAGTCTACATAATTTGCGCTCTGCTGCTTCAAGACATACACACAGTTTCTGACTGTAATACTTGACTTACTCCATCAGATTACAGCTTTTAATGAGTAGATTATTACCGCATTTTAATATTTCAAATTCGGGCAATAACTGAATGAAATACTGAAGATAAAATTTTTGTTGCCTCTGTAAGCTGTTCTGCATGCAACCTGCAACTGGGTATGCCTTTTAGTAATGCTAAAAGCTACTTACGAAATAATCTTGAACTCGAATGAATTAATTCAGAAAATTTATGAGTGTTTGCAACACCTGTAGAAGGCCTAGGAAGCCGAAAGCTGGTTCAGGGGGAAATAAATATAATTTTGCACAACATTAGGAAGTGTTCCCTATTCGATATTTTAATCGAAACCCGTTTTAATGAATTCAGTGTTTTATAGATTACACAATATACAAAGCAGAATGACTTCAAAGTTAAGTGCCTTATCGTGAAATCAACACCATGCTCTGACAGTATTTTCAGTCAAGAATGTAAAAGATACCAAAATCTGCCGCTTTTAATTTTCCTACTGGCCTCGAACATCATATAAACGAAATATCTTTGTCCTGTTCTTTGATTTAATGAACATTATCTCGAGAAGTGCTCCATTGCGTCCAGTAATATGGGCTACGCGAGTATATTGAGTTCCGTCAGCATTCAGCACATTTTGAATGGTACGTGGAGAGGAAAATTTTCTAAAATAACCAGGAAAATAAATTCCTAGTTTCTTTCATTCGATTGATTTTTTACTGATAAATCTCCGAGCGGAGAGAGAAAGAACGAATTTAAAATTTGTGTTTGTCTTGATGTCTACAGATGTGCATTTACAGTGGCTCGTCAAAACCATTTTACTCGCACATGCTCAGAAAACGCCGATCTCAGTTATTTTACGTAATACAAACGGCGTTCAATACGTAATGCAACACATTTTTTTTTTCCTGAAAGCAGGTTAGTTTTATTCAGGATTCCAGTACATTATTGCCCACTCTTTTGGCTGCAAAACCCTATTTTCAAATGGCTCTGAGCACTATGGGACTTAACTTCAGAGGTCATCAGTCCCCTAGAACTTAGAACTACTGAAACCTAACTAACCTAAGGACACACACACATCCATGCCCGAGGCAGGATTCGAACCTGCGACCGTAGCGGTCGCGCGGTTCCAGACTGTAGCGCCTACAACCTCTCGGCCACCCCGGCCGGCCCTATTTTTCAACATAATCTCCGTTCAATGCGACGGCCTTACGCCACCTTACTGGGAGGGCCGTCATCCGCATACTGCTTGCTGCCGACTACATCCTTTACTGGGGCAAACTTTTCTCTGTCTCGTGATGACTGGGTGTTGTGTGATGTCCTTAGGTTAGTTAGGTTTAAGTAGTTCTAAGTTTTAGGGCACTGATGACCGTAGATGTTAAGTCCCATAGTGCTCAGAGCCATTTGAACTGGGGCAAACAGATAGAAGTTGGAAGGTGCGAGATCCGGACTGTATGGTGGATGAGCAAGAACAGTCCAGTGATGTTCTGTGAGTTCCTCTCGGGTGCGCAGACTTCTCTGAAGCCTTGCTTTGTTATAGAGAAGGAGACGACCACGCTGAAGTCGTTTCTTAATTTTCCTGAGGATAGCACGGTACACTTGGAGTTGATCGTTGCACCATAAGAGGGGGGGAGGGGGGGGGGCATTAAGCAGAATAACACCTTCAGAAGACCGTCGCCATGACATTACAGGCTGAGGGTGCGACTTTGAACTTTTTATTCAGATGTCCTCTCCTGTGATAATATTCGACAAAAAATTATAACGGTCTCGTAACGCGCAAGAAATTCTAAACAGAAAGTCCTGCGTTGCTCTTTCTGGCGTTAGGCGGTGAGGACCAGAGCGGCGTGACAGCACTAACAACAGACACGTCCAGTTGTGCAGTGACGTGTTTGACAGCGATCCACCGATAATCTCGAATGAGAATGTCCGCACGTTCCAACACTGCCGGCCGGCACGCAGAAGATCGGACAGGTCTGCGCGACTTCGTTGCGGTGATGACAGACGCCTCGCCCAACGACTCACCCAGATTTTGTTCACTGCCAGGTCTCCATAGACGTTCTGAAAATGCCTATGAATATCTGCGATGCTCACGTTAAAAAAGAAAGACAGCTCTCTGCTTGGAACGCAGCTCCGTTACAGATATTTCGAAAGCTACGTATATCACCGCCAGCTATCGGAACTCCAAGAAACTAAAATGGCTGCAGAGAGAATATTCGACGACGTCCCACAACAAATTCCGCTAATTTGGAACCGAAACTGGAAGAGGAAAAAAAATGCGTTGCTTTACTTATTGAGCGCCGCTCGTGGTATAAATTTTCTTATTTACAAGACTATGTAGGAGAAGAAAGCCCGCAAAAACCGCGGCTTTTTTAAACTCTGAATTCTTCAATGAAAGTTACGCAGCTGCTGGGTGCGGCAGAGCTCAGTTCAGATACATACTTATTCGGTCACCAGTGCTTGACGTCACCAAGGTGGGCGCAGGTCAGTAGCGAAGGTCGCGTCGATTTCGCTCGGCTGTTGCTCGGTAGTGGGGTTAGCGAGAAACTCGTGGTTCTAGAACAAGAGTGTACGAGAGACGCGAATCGAGCGCACTCGTGGCGGAAGGGAAATAGGCCACTCAATGGTCTGCAGTGCACGCATGTCTGATGAATACATTAATTCATGATCGTAACATTTTCATCTTTGCATTTTCTCCCCCTTTTGCTAACAAACATCTAGCACGTTCGTTGAGCATGTGTCTACACGCAAAATTCTTGTCAGGTATAATTTATGAATGTATTTAGTGACTGTTCAGTGTAAGAAATAATATTCTCTAAAATGTGACATTTTTAATCCCTTATGACTAGTAGTATTGGTGCAGCAAGTGTCTGAAATTCAAAACGGTATTAATAAACATGTGTTCTTACAATACAGCTCCACATCTAGTCCTGTTACCTAAAAAACAAACTCCACCCGAACAGGCCATGGAGGCCCAACGGTACTGACCGGCCGCCGCGTCGTCCTCTGCCCACAGCAGTCACTGGATGCGGATATGGAGGCGCACGTGGTCAGCACACCGCTCTCCCGGCCGTATGCCAGTTTACGAGAATAAAGTCGCTATTCCTGATTCAAGTAGCTCCTCAGTTTGCCTCACAAGGGCTGAGACATGCCGCTTGCCAACAGCGCTCGGCAGACCGGATGGTCACGCATCCACGTGCTAGCCCAACCAGGCAGTGCTTAACTTCGGTGATCTCACGGGAACAGGTGTTACCACTGCGGCAAGGCCGTTCGCTCGTTCTGTTTTTGAAGCTATACGGTAAGAAAAGCGCAAGGGCAACAATATTATATTGGTTATTCCCATAATGGTACGAAGGTGAAAGTTGGTGGATAGATACTATGGTAAATAAGAAATAATATTAAAATTTTTCGACGAAATCAAAGTAAAGGTTTTCTAAATCTATTACTACAATTTATTTTACATTTTGCTTTTCGTTTCAAAGCGACACCTCGCGATATTCCCAAACCTTTGTTCGTAATTGAACATTTTAGTTTACGTGGGATCGAGATAAGACAAACACGGCGACGAGCGAAAAATATAGTCACTTTTTATAACTGTTGTACTCCACTGTGCAGAAACTATTAGAGGTGTAAAATTACACTTCGGAAATCTCACTGCAAATGGTTGTAAGTATAAACAAGGAAATTTTTTATGAAAATCCGATAGCACTGGCTGGGATACGTCGTTCACATGAAGCAAATTCCAAATAAAATTCGACAATTCGTAGTTTCAAATAATCCCAGTTGGAACTACTCCGACTTATTCCCCGTGTGTGTCCACTAGAAATGAAATAAAATTATCGTATGCGACTGACAGCGGGGAGTCCCACTTGGGCAATTTCGGCGGCCGAGTTGCAGGTCTTTTCACTTAACGCCATAATAGGCGACTTGCGTATCGGTGATGATGACATGACGATGGAAGGCAGCAGGGCACGGAATCCTCGACCGCAGAAAATCTCCGACCTGGCCGGGAACCACATCCGGACCCTCTACAAGGCAGTCGGCCACACTAACCTCTCAGCTCAGGTGGCGGGCAGCGTGCCTGCTGGAATGCACCGATAACTTTGATAGGATGCCGCCCTTCGCCGTCACAGCTGTGTGACAAAACAGAATTCGTTGTCGACGAGCGTTGCGAGCACAGCGGGGACCCGCACGCCCGCCCACTGCACCACACGTGTAAACGCAGGCGGCGAGCATGCTCCACTGCGGCGACCAGGTCTGCAGTAGTTTTGTCGGTAAAATATCGATATATCGGTATATTCGCAGGGCATGTCGATACGTATGCCGTAGCCACTACTACATGCGATATATCGATACCGGTATGGCAATATGGTGTCCCGACCTTTTTATTTTATATAACATTTTTTCCAGCAATTTTCGATAAATATTCGAAACTGTTCTTTTAAAATTGTAGTATAACATTATTTTACTTTCCATGTGTGAAGGAGTCTTACTACTTTTTGAGCTCCCATCACGTCCAGCCTTTCTCTTTGACTGTGTGAAGTAAATACAGATGGCACAAAGAAGTAGTTCGATTGCACTGGGGTGGGCTGTGTGAATGGAATAACAAGATTTCCGATGGTGAAGAAATAACAAACCAGTTGCGAAAAAAAAATTAACGCAACTAGTATGCTATTTCCTCACATCAGCATTCTTCAAAAATAGTTGTTTAAACTGATGAATACTAATCTAAATGACAAGATTCGTCTTTGCCGTGGCCGGAGACGTGTGAGGGGAAATACTGACGTAACTGGCACTCGCACTAGGGAGTATCAACAGCAACTGCAACGTTTAATTTCACCACGCAGTTTTGACACTACAACTGCTAGGTAGCTGGCATTGGCAGAAGTGGAAAAAAAAGACAGGGTAGTCGACAATAAGTGTTGCAGACAAATCCGATATGTGAGAAAGCGAACGACGGAACAACGTAGGACACTTTTTATTGTGCCACTTACCTGCAGTTACCACTGTTAGCGAAGTGGTTATCGCAAAGCGTGAACGTGTATCATTTTTCTTTCAATTCTTGCTCTGAGTGGGATAAGCAGGCTGCTAGGTAGTTTATGTACAGAATATCTATTACTAAATCAATACTTAAATATACAGCTTTAAAACCGGCATTATATTTACGATGTGCAACCAATATTTTTATAGGTCGGTATGTCGACATTTTTCCGTCGATATATCGATACATTTTGTCGATGTACCTAAGGCTAACGATATATATTTAAATATCGATATACAGGATTCCCGTTATTTTTAAAAATATCATCAGTCCTAGTCTGAAGGCTGACAGCGAAGTGATGGGCCAAACTTACCGGACCAGCACTGCTAGAGGCAGAGGCGGCCGCGGGGAAGTGTCTCGGCCGCAGACTACACGGATACTTCATTCTGCAGTGGAGTTTACCTTATTTCGAAAGTTAGTGGCGCATTAAAACTTTCTTCCTAACTACAGTAAGTTTTAACCGCCTGTAACTGGACATACCGTAGACTGGGATCAACGCCTGAACTTTGCAAATCACGCGAGACCGTCTTCTTTTCTAGTGTTCGCCAATTAAACTTTTCCAGCATTTACGTTACACTCTCCCGCGAGCTTGTCAGAATTGTTGGTCCACTCATTCGTATGGCCACAAACCGATATTCTCTCAATAGTGAGCTTCTCGGTGTTTATTCGAGTCGCTGTTTAAATTTTCTGCATAGTGAAATCAATGACATCGAGGAAGCCTGACAGAACATACTCCTCTATCCTGTCACACACCGGAGCAGTACTCCACCATGGGCCCCACAAGTACATTGCACCCAACCTCTTTTGTAGACAGCCTGCCATTTCCCAGTATCGCGTTGACCAACCTGAGCCCGTAATTCAGTTAACCTAACAGCATCTCATATTCGTATTAATGTAGATGTAGATATGCACTTCTGCTCTCAGGTACATCTACTACGGCGTGCTGAAAAGTAATGTTCCCAAATTTTTTATGTAAAGGCTTTTTAAGTAATACAAACGTTATTAACATTCTACATTTCTACTCTTTATGTCTACGTATTTGTAGCCCTCTGTCGCTAGAGGGCTGCGAAATGTAGCGTGTAACACAGCAGTGTGTAACGTAACTACACTGCGCAGACAGAAGTAATGGGGTAGCGATATGCACATATACAGATGACGGTAGTACCGAGTACACAGGGTATAGAAGGGCAGTGAACTGGCGGAAGCTATCATTTGCACTCAAGTGATTTATGTGAAAGGGTTTCCGACTTGATTATGGTCGCACGAAGGGAATTAAAAGACTTTGAACGCGGAATGGTACGGAGGTACACACATGGGACATCCCATTTCGGAAATCTTTAGGGAAATCAGTATTCCCAGTGTCAAGAGTGTGCCGAGAATACCAAATTTCAGGCATTGATTCTCACCACGGACAACACGGTGGCCGACGGCCTTCACTTAATGACGTTGGCTTAGAATTATCAGTGCTAATATACCGGGTGATCAAAAAGTCAGTATAAATTTGAAAACTTAATAAACCTCGGAATAATGTAGATAGAGAGGTAAAAATTGACACACATGCTTGGAATGACATGGGGTTTTATTAGAACTAAAAAAAGCAATGTTCACAAAATGTCCGACAGATGGCGCTGGACAGCAAAACGTCAGTGACTGCGCATGACAATCGTGTATAAAAGGAGCTGTAATGAGAGAGAGAATCAGCATCTTCGGCGGTAATCCGGTAGGATACCGCCCTTCGATTGACCATTCGGTTTAATCGAAGCGTTAGATATTGCAGGTGCCAGCCAGCAGTCCAGCCAGCCAGCAGTCCAGCCAGCAGTCCAGCCAGCAGTCCAGCCAGCAGCAGCAGCAGCGGTCCCGGTGTCGGTCTGCAGCAGCGGTCCAGCCGGCAGCAGCCCGCCAGTCCTCCTGCGGCAGCAGCAGCAGCAGCAGCAGCAGCGGTCCAGCCAGCAGTAGCGGTCCAGCCAGCAGCAGCAGCAGCGGCAGCCGCCGCCCCGGCCCCGTCCGCGGCAGCAGACCCCCCCCCCGCCGTCGCCGTCGCCATCGCCGTCCTGCCCCTGGTCTTCGGCCGTCTTCATCTTCTCTGTCCACAGTTTGTGTCCTTTCCTTTTCGTTCTGTTCGTTATTGTTTCTCCCTGTCGTCATGTCCGCCCCCACCACCACCGCCACCGCTACCACCACCGCCGTAGTTTATACTTCCCCTTCCGCCGCCTCCACCACTATAACATGGTGTGCCCAGTCCCACCCCCCTCCTTCCATCCCTCCTCTTCTCACTCTCCCTTCGCCCTCGCTCTTTGTCGCTCCCTCTCCAGCTTCTTCCTCCCGCTCCTCTCGATTTGATCCTTTCCCCCCACTCCCCCAGCCTGTCACTGCAGCTCCGGCTCGGGTGGTGGCCCGTCGGGCCACTGTCCATGCCCAACTCTCCCCGTCGCCTTCGCCATCACCGCCGCCACCGTCACCATCTCCGGCGCCGCCTGCTGCGTCCACGCCGGGACCTGTCTCTTCCCACCACCTCCCTATAACTCCCGTCCCTCATGTCACCACCCGCCCTTCTGCCGCCGTTAAGCGCCCTAGTGGCACCAACACCTCCTCCGCCCCCAAAAAGGCCCCGCCCCGTCCTCCTTCCCCCCCCCCCCCAGGGTGCCATGGATGTCTCCCCACCTGGCCCTGCTCCCTCCGCCTCTTCCTCCTCCTCCTCCTCCCCCCCTCTTTTTACAAATACCTCCTCTCCCGTCTCGATCCTTCCCTTCTTGAGGCCCGGAATCTCTCCCTCCTCCTCCGCCAACACTTCCCTGGTGCACCCATCTCTCTCCTCACTCCCAGACGGGATTCCGTTCTCATCTCCTCCCCCAGCCCCACCCTCCATACTGACATCCTCTCCCACCTCCCCATCACCCGTTTTGGCCCCAACGCCTCCCTCACCCCTGCTCCTTCCCCATCTCCTACCCGCCAACCCCAAGCCCCGCGTCGCCCGCCGACCCTCACCGCCGTGATCACTCGACTCAGTCCGTCGATCACGGAGGAGAAGGTGTTGGCGGAGCTCAAGGCGCATCCCGTGCTCGAGGTGCGGGCGGTCCGCCGCATTTTCAACTCGGCTGGCCCCACCCACCTTATGCGGGTTTTCTCCGAGGACGCCCCCTCCATTGACCGTCTCCTGAAGGAGGGTGCCCTCCTCTTCAACCAGCGTTACAGGGTCGACCCCTCCCATTCCCCTCCTCAATCCCTGCGCTGCCAGAGGTGTCTGCACTATAACGCGCACCCCACAGCTGAGTGCCGCGAGGCCCCACCTGCCCGCATTGTAGGCAAGCGCACTTCCTCAGGCAGTGCCCTAACCTCCAATCCCCTCCTTCCTGTAATACCTGCAATCTTCCCCATCCCACCTACTCCCAAAAGTGTAAAGCCCGACCCCCTCCGACCACTCCTGAACTCACCGTCCCTGTCCGTCCTCTGGACGCCCCCACCCCTCCTGGAAATTCCCTTCGTCCCCCCCTACCGCTGAGGACATCATCCCGTTCCTCACCATCGTCCTCCAGAATGTCCATCCCTTTCAGCGGCCCCACACCCTCCAACAGGTATCCCTCGCCGCCCGTTCCATTTTCCACCTCAAAATGTACGCCACCTACTCCAACAACCAGGTCCATTTCACCTTCTCCCGCCTTGACACCCTCGTCTAAATCCCTGTCATGGCGCGACAGCAATATATCCTTTTCAACAACATCCGCTCCCTACCCGCCAACAAGAACCTCTTCCTGCACACCCTTGCCACCCACCGCGTGGATGCCTTCCTCCTTAATGAAACCTTTCTCCAACCCCACCACACCATCCACACTTAGCCCTATCTCCTCCACCGCTCCGATAATCCCCTCCCAATTGCGCGTGGCGGAGTTGCCATTGGTCACCACCGCCAGATCCCCGGTCGGCTCCAACCTCTCCTTCCCGACCCCACCGAACACCTCCTCCTTAGGCTCTTCTTCCCCGGCCTTACCGTTACTTGCGCCACCATCTATGTCCGCCCCAATGCTCCTATTCCCTTCGACTTCCTCTCCCACATCGACCGTACCTTCTCCTCCTACGTGATCGCCGCCGACCTCAACATACATAGTCGTTCCGCTGCCCAGTTACGGCGGTGGCATCGGTTCCTCTCCACCCTTCACGGCGACCTCGACCCCATCCCCCAGCACACCCGTCCCGAATCAAACTCCACTCCTGATGTTATTCTCTCCTCCCCCAACCTCCTTGGTCGCATAATGGTGGATGTCCTGGAGCCTATTGGTAGTGACCATCTCCCTGTCCTCCTCACCGTTTCAGACGGACGTCGCCCCGACCCGACCCTAGTAATGACCCTCCCACTAAGTATGTCCATGACTATTCCCGTGCCGACTGGAATGCCTACCGGGATACCCTCTTCGCCCAGATCGATAGCCACCCTTTCACCTACCACCACCCCGATGATATCACCCATGCTGCCTCCTTTCTCCGGCAGACCTTGTCTGAGACCGTGGAGGCCCACGTCCCTACTGTCGCCATCCACCCCCACCGTCCTACCTTACCCCACAGGCCGTCCTCCTCCTCCGTGAATCCCGCCGTCTCTACTGTGCCTTCCTCCACACGCGTGACCCGGACACACTACTACGCCACCGGCAACTCCAGCGACACATTCGTAATTTGCTCGCGGCTAAGAAACGCCGGGACTGGCGACAGACATGCACCCGTTTAAATACTACTCTACCTATCAACTCGTCCAAGTTCTGGTCAGCCTTCCGTCGCCTTACCGGAACTAAGCCCTCCCCCTATTATCCTCTTCTCCATGATGATCATCCCTTCCCTGACGCCCCTAGTAAGGCCAATCACTTTGCCTCCTACCTGTCCTATGTGTTTTCCATCCCCGATGATCCCCAGTTTGATTACTCCCTCTTCCCGGATGTCCACGATCGAACTGACACCTCTGTCTCTCCCCTCGTTCCTGGTTTCCAGTACTTGGACCACATTGCACATATGGAACTCAATACCCCTATCACTACACAGGATCTCATTGCTACACTCCGCACAAAACGCAACACCGCTCCTGGTCACGATCGTGTCACCTACTGTCACCTTCGTGAAGCTCCTGTCTCTTTTCTCTCCACCCTGGCCAGGCTCTACAATGTAGTCCTGTCCACCGGTTACTACCCCGACCTGTGGAAAACCTCCCGTATCCTCATGTTCCTTAAACCTGGCAAACTGCCATCCGCCGTCTCCTCCTACCGTCCCATCGGCCTTACCTCGGTCTTCAGCAAGGTCCTGGAATCTATCCTCACCTGACGCATCCACCAGCATCTCCGCCAGCACCGCCTCCTTCCCGTTACCCAGTGTGGCTTTTGGCCGTCCTTCTCTTCCGACGACCTTCTCCTTCACCTCACTCATCTCCTTTCCGAACAGCTTAATTCCCGTCGCTCCGCAATCTTCCTCTCCCTGGACCTCGAACGTGACTATGACCGTGTATGGCATTCCGGTCTCCTCTTCAAGCTCCAAACCTTCGCCCTTCCCATTAACTACGTCCGACTGATCGGCTCCTTTCTCTCCCACCATCCTTCCTATGTCAACATCCATAACACAGATTCCTACACCTTTTTCCCCTCTGCCGGTGTGCCCCAAGGCTCCGTCCTCTCCCCCCTTCTGTACCTTTTGTACACGGCGGACATGCCGCCGCCGTCAGCCCCCGTCCACCTTCTCCAGTTTGCCGATGACACCGCCTTCCTTGCCTTTGCCCCCACCCTACAGCGCTCCCAACACCTTCTCCAATCCCATCTTGACCAGTTCACCGCTTGGTGCAACCAGTGGTTGCTCAAGGTCAATCCCTCCAAAACCCAGGCGATCATTGTAGGCAAAACCACCCCTTCCTTCCGCCTCCTTGATTTCTATCTCACCATCTATGGCCGTCCTATCACCCTCACTCCCACCCTTAAGTACCTTGGCGTCTCCCTCGACCGTCGCCTCTCCTGGACTCCCCACCTCCAGACAATCCAAGCCAAGGCACGCTCCCGACTCAGTCTCCTCAAGCTCCTCTCCGGCCGTACGTGGGGTCTGGACCCCTCCACCATCCTCCACACCTATAAGTCCCTCATCCGCCCTATCCTTTGTTATGCCCATCCGGCTTGGATCTCCGCCCCCCCACCTTTTATAAATCCTTCCAAATCCTTGAACGTCATGCTCTCCGCCTCGCCTATCGCATCCGTCTCCCCTCCCCCACACGGATCCTGTACGATCTCATCCCCTTCCCCCACCTCCTCCTTTTCCTTGAAAGGATACAGATCCTGTACACCTCCCGCAAACTCGATCCTCCTCACCCGCTCGTCTCCCCGATCCTCTCCCACCCCCGACCGCTGCCGCGCCTGTATTCCCACATCCCACCCGGTCTCCATCTCTCCACCCTCCTTACCCTCTCCCAAGGTGGCTTCCGCCAGCTCCCCCTCCCTGATTATGTCTTCCTCCCCTCCATCTACCCCTCCTACTAACTTTGATCCTCCCTCCCTCTTCCTGTATCTGTTCCTTTGGGCACCCTCCATCCCTTCGCCCCCTTCTCCCCACTTCTCCTCCGGGCCTCCCCTCCCCTGTTCTTCTCCTCCCCTCTCCTCAGCCATTGGCATCTCTGTTCTCCCCTCTCCACCCTCTCCACCCGCCCTCCCCCCTTCTTCCCCTCTTGGTAGGTCCCCGGACTCGCACACGCTACGTGGACTTTCGCGCGCCGGAGATCATCGCCATCTGTGTCTCGTGTGTGTGACGTCGTTTAGTGTTTTTCGTGTCCGCCGTCACGCTTCTCCGTTCACTTAAGCCATCGGATTCATCAGTGTTATGTGCGCCGTGTCAACGTGTTTTCAGTGTCTTTCTCGTCGAGTGTGAACGGCTCCGTGTTTTTTGTGTGACTGTGACCACTATTTTTTGCCCGTCACTATGTTCATTTTCATTCTCCATTCTTGTACTGTGTTTGTCAACTCTATGGCTGAAGAGCGGCGTCGCATGCCGCTGCCAGCCTACCTGATTGTTCAGGTGTTAAAATAACAATAAAGTAACAAAAAAAGAGAGAGAGAGAGAATCAGATGGGCCAGCAGTGGCAGCATGTTGACGTTACCTGAAAAGGCGCTTTTAGTGAAGCTGTATTACCAGAATGGGGAACGTGCTAGTTCAGAGTTACGATCCTTTCGCCATAGGAAGAGGATTCGAACGGTAAAGATCCGTTGACAAAAGCAGCTGTGGCGAGAATGATTTCGTAGTTCGAAGCCACGGGTTGTTTAGACGATAGACCCCTTAGTGGCCGACCGAGCACAATGTGTAATGCTGCTGAGACAGTTCAGGAAGAAATGGAGACTGTAGCGGATTCGTCTGTGCACGGGGAAGTCAGCGCTCGTGCAGTCACACGTCGCACCGGCATTCCATACACTACTGTTTGGTTGGCACTGAGGCGTACCTTCCGATGCTAACCGTACAAAATCCATCGGCATCATGAACTGTTACCTGGCAATTTAGTGACGCGGAGGCCATTTGCGGTTGGGCGTTTCAAAAGATGGCGGAAGATGACGATTGGTTGAGTAACGTGTTGTGGACTGACGAAGCTCATTTCACGCTCTGAGGGTCTGTCAACGCCCACAACTGCAGAATTTGGGCTACCCAGAATCCTACAACTGTCGTGGAAACTCCATTGCACGACGAGAAAGTCGCGGTATGGGTTGGATTTACCACATCTACCGTTATCGGGCCTTTTTTCTTCGAGGAAATGCGTGATTCTGGTTTTGTAACAGCTACCGTGACGGGTGAGAGGTACGCTCGCTGATATGTTACAGAATCGCATCATCCCCAGCCTGGCTGATAAACACCTGCTGGAACGTACGATGTTTATGCAGGATGGCGCTCGACCCCATATTGCTAGACGCGTGAAAGATCTCTTGCGCGCGTCGTTTGGTGATGATCGTGTGCTCAGCCGCCACTTTCGTCATGCTTGGCCTCCCAGGTCCTCAGACTGTCCGTGCGAATATTGGCTTTGGGGTTACCTGAAGTCGCAAGTGTATCGTGATCGACCGACATCTCTAGGGATGCTGAAAGACAACATCCGACACCAGTGCCTCACCACAACTCCGGACATGGTTTACAGTGCTGTTCACAACATTATTCCTCGACTACAGCTATTGTTCAGAAATGGTGGTGGATATATTGAGCATTTCCTGTAAAGAACATCATCTTTGCTTTGTCTTACTTTGTTACGCTAATTATTGCTATTCTGATCAGATGAAGCGCCATCTGTCGGACATTTTTTGAACTTTTGTATTTTTTTGGTTCTAATAAAACCCCATGTCATTCCAAGCATGCGTGTCAATTTGTACCTCTCTATCTACATTATCCTCCCCCCATGAACCATGGACCTCGCCGTTGGTGGGGAGGCTTGTGTGCCTCAGCGATACAGATAGCTGTACCGTAGGTGCAACCACAACGGAGGGGTATCTGTTGAGAGGCCAGACAAACGTGTGGTTCCTGAAGAGGGGCAGCAGATTTTCAGTAGTTGCAGGGACAACAGTCTGGACGATTGACTGATCTGGCCTTGTAACAATAACCAAAACGGCCTTGCTGTGCTGGTACTGCGAACGGCTGAAAGCAAGGGGAAACTACGGCCGTAATTTTTCCCGAAGGCATGCAGCTTTACTGTATGATTACATGACGATGGCGTCCTCTTGCGTAAAATACTCCGGAGGTAAAATAGTCCCCAATTCGGATCTCCGGGCGGGGACTACTCAAGAGGATGTCGTTATCAGGAGAAAGAAAACTGGCGTTCTACGGATCGGAGCGTGGAATGTCAGATCACTTAATCGGGCAGGTAGGTTAGAAAATTTAAAAAGGGAAATGGATAGTTTAAAGTTAGGTATAGTAGGAATTAGCGAATTGAACAACAACAACTGACTTTTTGATCACCCGGTACAAGCAACACTGCGTGAAATAACCGCAGAAATCAATGTGGGACGTACGACGAACGTATCCGTTTGAACACTGTGGCGAAATTTGGCGTTAATGGACTAGGGTAGCACAAGACCGACACGAATGTCTCTGCGAACAGCAAGACATCGCCTGCAGCGCCTTTCCTGGGCTCGTGACCATAGCGGTTGGACCCTAGACGACTGGAACACAGTGACCTAGTCAGATGACTCCTGATTTCAGTTGGTAAGAGCCGATGGTCGAGTTCGAGTGTGGCGCAAAGCCCACGGAGCCATGGACCCAAGTCGTCACCAAGGCACTGTGCAAGCTGGTGGTGGCTTCACAATGGTGTGGGCGGTAAATACATGGAACGGACTGGGCACATGGACTAATTGGACCAATCATTGGTCGGAAATGGATACGTTCGGCTACTTGGAGACATTTGCCGCCACTCTTGGCACCGGGCCACAGCTGTTCGCGATTTGTTTCAAGAATATTCTGGACAGTTCGAACGAATGATTTGGTCACCCAGGTTGCCCGACATGAATCTCATCGAACATTTATGGGACGTAGAGGTCAATTCGTGCACAAAATCCAGCACCGACACACTTTCGCAATTCCGGACGGCTATAAAGGCAGCATGATTCAATATCTGTACAAGGGGCTTCCAACGACTTGTTGAATCCATGCACGTCGATTTGCTGCACTACGCTGAGCGAAACGAAGTGGTAGACAATATTAGGAGGTATCACGTGACTTTTTGTCACCTGAGCGTATGTCGGTGCGTGAGAAACGGCGAGCTGTAACTAAGTTTCGAATTCGAAGAGTTGCTCCTCTCCTTCAGCATGACAACATCAGACCGCACACGAGCGCCGCGACGTCTTCAACGCTCACTGTCATCGATCATCCCCCATACCGACCCGACTTGGCCCTAACACTTTCGAAAAATTCATTTTGACAATGATGAAGCGGTGCAAGCAGAGCTGTGGTGCCTCCATCAACAACGTCCAACATTCTACATCGACAGTATCAACGAACAGGTCTCTCGTTGGGAAAAATGTCTTCGTTGGTAGGGTGAGTATGTTGACAAATAAATCTGTAGATTTAAAGAATAAAAATGTATAATATTGCATTAATAACGTGTATTTTATTTAAAAAGTTTTAAGAAAGAATTCTCTTTCAGCACGCCCTCGTAGATCGACATACATACTTCGCAAGCTAACATGTGGTGCATGGCAGTGAGTACGTTATACAACTGCAACTCGTTCCCTTTCCTGTTCCACTTGCAAAAAAACTTTATAAAAATGATCATTTAAATAAATGGTTCAAATGGCTCTGAGCACTATGGGACTTAACTTCTGGGGCCATCAGTCCCCTAGAACTTAGAACTACTTAAACCTAACTAACCTAAGGACATCACACACATCCATGCCCGAAGCAGGATTCGATCCTGCGACCGTAGCGGTCCCGCGGTTCCATACTGTAGAGCCTAGAACCGCTCGGCCACCCCGGCCGGCTGTGTTCCACTTGCAAATGGAGTTAATGGGGCATTTCCGTAATACGCGTCTTGATCAAATCCACAGGTAAAAAATCTAGTAACACGCCTCTGAACTGCCCTAGCGATGTCTTTCTCTAATCCTACTTCGTGAGGTCCCAAACACTGGAGCCGTATTCAGCAATGGGTCGCAGAAATGATTTGTGCGCGGTCTTCTTTAAACATGAGCTACACTTTCCTAGTTTCCTAGACACATTTTTTTCTTTTTCTTTTTTTGTTTGTTTTAAGGCCTCGTTTTCGCAGTTGAAGTTACGTAAGTAACAACAGTTATGTGTCGTCTTTTGCGACTGTAAAGAAAGTCTTATGTGGAAGACACGTGGTTCACTTTACGAGTATTTTAAAGAATCTTCAGTGGCCAGATATTACTTTTTCTTTTTACTACGATCGAGCACCACAATGTAGAAGAACGTTAGGAATTAAGTAGGAACAAAAATATCTGACCACTGAAGATGATTTCAAATAAACTGAAATGTGCATGGTCTGAATAAGACTTTCATTATATGTTAAAACTGGATTATGCAATGCACAGCTGTAATGGTATATCTTATTAGAGACAATCGATTTAGACCTAGCATACGACCATCATTGTCTCCAATAAAATATACCATTACAGCTGCGTGTTGCATAATGCAGTTCTTAACATTAATTAAAGCTGTACAACAACACCTCCATACAATTTTCATTGTAATCGCAAAAGATGTTAAGGTAAATAAATTTCGTGACTTTTTTTGGTTCACTCACCTGTTGAAGGGGCAATACGCCATTTCTGCCTGCAGTTGCTTGGGACATTATCGTTGGTAGCACACGATGTTGCTGACCTAGCTGTAAGCGCTCAGTAGAGAGAGAAAGAAGTTGGTAGTTTTGTCACTGTTCGCAGTAAGACTTAATAGGTGCAGGAAAGTGTGCTCTATTTCTCAAAAACTGAGATGACTACTCAAGATATGAAGAAAAATTGCACATCATTTTCTTAGCCAAGAATTTTGCTAATTTGTTACGTATCGCACTTAGTTTTGTTAAGTTAAGTGACAAAGTAAGTTCTTAGATTCTTAGCGTTTATAAAGGTGAAGTTCACGCGCGGTCCACTGCTTTGCGCCACAGCTCGATATCTGAGTACTTCATGAACGTAGTGGATGAAACAGTGTGGATGTTTCTCTGTGACGAATCTGTCCTTCATTTGTGTTTTGCATTGTAAAGTTAACACAGTTTTGCACATGTGTGTTATAGCAATTTAAGCGGAATTAAAGACCACTTACATAGTGCATGTGCATGTGCATGTGCAAAAATCTGTTAACCTTATACGAGGATGGTTTGGAAAGTTCTCGGAATCACCACGAGAGGTCAGCGCTAGCGCAACGAGTTTTGCACGTGATATTCATTGGACTGTTGCCTGTAAACACGTGCAACGTCAGTGCTCTTGGAAGAGAGCTGTGGCGGTGACGTGGCTGCTGTTGTCCCGTGTAGTGATTTGCAAAAACGGAAAAAATCAAGATTCGAGCAGTGATTAAGTACTTCGCAAAGAAAGGTATGAAAACAAAGGACATTCATGCCGAGTTCCAGAATACATTGTGGGACACTGCTCCTTCAAAATCAACTTTTGCCAAGTGGACAAATGAATTTGAAGCTGGTCGGGAGAGCTTAGATGATGATCCGCGCAGTGGTCGGCCAAGCTGTGTCACTACTCCATAAATCATTGTAAAAGTGCACAAAATGGTCACGAAGGATCGCTGATTGAAAGTGTGTGAAATTGCTCACGCTTGCTTGATCTCATGTGAAAGGGTATGTCACATTTTAACTGAAGAAATAGAAATGAAAAACTTATCTGCAAGATGGGCGCCGCGTCTCTTGACGCTGGATCAAAAACACATGAGAGTCCTGATGGCAAAATTACACGAACTAAGGTATGAATTATTGACACACCGGCCTTATTCACCTGATATGGCTCCGTCAGACTTCCATTTCTTCCCAAAACTGAAAATTTTTCTTGGTGGACGAAGATTCATTTCAAACGAAGAATTGATAATAGCCGGAGCTGACAATTATTTTGCAGGCCTGGGGGAAACTCATTTTCGAGATTGGATCAAGGCACTGGAACATCATTGGACCAAGTGCATTAATCTACAATGAGACTACATTGAAAAATAAAAAAAAAGTTTCAGTGATGTAAATACTTGAATGAGATTTTCACTCTGTAGCGGAGTGTGCACTAATATGAAATTTCCTGGCAGATTGTGTGCCGGACCGAGACTCGAACTCGGGACCTTTGCCTTTGGTGGGCAAGTGCTCTACCAATTGAGCTACCCAAGCACGACTCACGCCCCGTCTTCACAGCTTTACTTCTGCCAGTATCTCGTTTCCTACCTTCCAAACTTTACAGAAGCTCTCCTGCGAACCTTGCAGAACTAGCACTCCTGAAAGAAACGATATAGCGGAGACATGGCTTAGCCACAGCCTGGGGGATGTTTCCAGAATGAGATTTTCACTCTGCAGCGGAGTGTGCGCTGATATGAAACTTCCTGGCAGATTAAAACTGTGTGCCGGACCGAGACTCGAACTCGGGACCTTTGCCTTTGGTGGGCACGTGCTCTACCAACTGAGCTACCCAAGCACGACTCACGCCCCGTCTTCACAGCTTTACTTCTGCCAGTATCTCGTTCCCTACCTTCCAAACTTTACAGAAGCTCTCCTGCGAACCTTGCAGAACTAGCACTCCTGAAAGAAAGGATATTTCGGAGACATGGCTTAGCCACAGCCTGGGGGATGTTTCCAGAATGAGATTTTCACTCTGCAGCGGAGTGTGCGCTGATATGAAACTTCCTGGCAGATTAAAATTGTGTGCCGGACCGAGACTCGAACTCGGGACCTTTGCCTTTGGTGGGCACGTGCTCTACCAACTGAGCTACCCAAGCACGACTCACGTCCCGTCCTCACAGCTTTACTTCTGCCAGTAAGTACATTTTTCTATTCCGTTCCGAGAACTTTTCAAGCCACCCTCGTAATGCAAAACACAAATACAGTACGGATTCGTCACACACAAACATGCAACACGTAAGTCTTCGCCACATTTCATATTCTATTAACTTAAAAATCGTTTCATGAATATTTATGTGAAGGTCAAAACGAAAAATATCTCCCGTAATTTTATCGAACTATGAACAATAAACCTTCTGTTTATCTCAGTGCATCACACCAGTAACGAATACAGAATGAGGCCCCGGCAGAAAAGAAGGCGAAGCTGTAAGTGCCATCTGAAGACAGATTTGTAATAAATCCGAAAGCGGTAACTTTTTCACTAAAATAAACTATTTAGACCAATATTTGTGGCTGCCAGAATTATAAACATAAAACATCGAAGCAATCGGGATGAGAGGATGTTATTTCACTGATTACAAAATAGAGTCAAATTTACGAAGAATTGGGCAGTATGACGTTGTGCCCACTCTGACCTGGAAACATGCACTGATTCAGTTGAGACAGTGTGATAAGGCCGTTGTCACGTCTCATGAGGCAAGCTGTCCCACGGCTGCTGTAACTGGCCCTCGGTATCCTCGATACCGGAACTCGCACAGAGCTGATGTCCAGGTCGGTCCCACACATGTTCTGTCAGGGACACACCATGGGGCTCTCGCTAGCCATACGAGTGCCTCAACACCACGAGGACAGTAAATAGAGTCACGCGTCATTTGTGGACGAGCATGATACACTCGCATTGGAGGAAATACGTGAGGACGCAGGACGTACCGTTGTGCCGCTGCAGTTGCTGCAGTCAGCTACCAGTAGTGACCTGAAGTCACAGCTGCTGACTGTCCCCGCCGTGAAACCAAGAGTTACACCGCTGTGCCTCTCCACAACACTGGAAGATTGACACCTCTTCCCAGGGCGCCACTATACTCGCTGAAGGTCATAAGGGATGGTACAGAAGCACAGTTCATCGTTGAATGCAATGGGATGCAGTTCATTCGCAGTACACGCTTTCCCATCACGGTATCACTTTAAACACACTCATCTGTGATGTAGTGTTAACGGCGACGTTCGCATTGGACGGTATTTCGCTAGTCTGGTTGGTGCTAGCCAACGACGAAGGTACTGCAAGAGCCCATTACTTGTTCTCCGATGGCCGGTCCCTATACGGAGGGGAGTACGATGTGCTTAGCGTACAATGCGGCGACCTCCCTGTTCGTGGTCGACGAGTATGCCTGCCCTGGCATTCCTATGCAGTCCAACAGTCGTATCCAAATGACCCACAAATCTGGATATTGCATGACTCGACCAGATGTCCCGGCTGACTCGCACAATGAGGCTCCTTTCAAACTCTCCCAAGTGCTGATAACGCTGTCCAACATGGGTACACGGCATCTCCATGACCTTCACGGCGGTTACTCAACATCTGACGCTTTCACGCCCCTTACATATCCTATGATGCCTGGTAACACCATTATTCACAAACATCACTAGTGCAATCTCATGGCCGTTCTACCAGTCACAGAGAATTGCAATTCTAATCATTTACATTACCTGCTGATGGTATGTACATGTGTGAAGTTACACAGGCAACTGACAATGTCTTCTGGGCGCTTCACATTCGTCTTTTGTCGGGGACTGTATTTAGTCAGTCACTGTCAATGTTGAAATAGCGTGTGACAGTTATTCCTTCAGAACTTTGTTTGTGAACTTGTTACAGCGTAGTCTTTGTGGCCGTACCATTTTTCCCAGAAGGGTGTGGTGGAAACACTGGTTTATCTGCGACCTTTTGGCACAGCGTGTCTGACGATATAAACAGAGGAGTAGCACCACTTCCAGAGGACTCTCACTTTTTAAGACATCCAGTGATAAGATGGATCACATTACATCTGAGGCAGTAGTCACTGTTATCTCCAAACTAGCCCCTTACACCTGGGACCCCCTCACCCACATACCTGGGGCAACTGTGTACATTCGAGGTCCCTTCCCTCCCCGTCCTCCCCTCCCCTCTTTCTCTTTCGACCAATAGGAATCCTATCCCTCTTCCTTTTATCACTAGCGCAATTGTGTGGGGCTAGTCAATCGAGGTCCTCGCACTACAGTGAGATGGTCACCAGCAGCAGAGTTATCCTACTTAACAAATAGCAGCAAATATTACCATAATTTACGAGGTAAAACACTTTCAAATTACAGTATATGGCTGAATCAGTATAATTTAATCACACCATGGCATATCCTGTAAAAATGGCGGATAATGCCGCCCTGATAGGCAAATTGTGTGACAAGGTGTTGTCCTACTTAAAATGGTAACTAATATTAGCATAATGAATGGTCCAAAATGACCACATACAAGTTTTGTGTCTTAATTGACATAGTGGTCAGCATAGTTCCGCATATATTCTGTAAGAACTCCTCTTTCCATTGCTGTTTACAGTTTTGGCTGATTTCTCGATATATACTCACTGTAAGTATGACACAGCAACTACCACAGTGCAAACATACACTCCTGGAAATTGAAATAAGAACACCGTGAATTCATTGCCCCAGGAAGGGGAAACTTTATTGACACATTCCTGGGGTCAGATACATCACATGATCACACTGACAGAACCACGGGCACATAGACACAGGCAACAGAGCATGCACAATGTCGGCACTAGTACAGTGTATATCCACCTTTCGCAGCAATGCAGGCTGCTATTCTCCCATGGAGACGATCGTAGAGATGCTGGATGTAGTCCTGTGGAACGGCTTGCCATGCCATTTCCACCTGGCGCCTCAGTTGGACCAGCGTTCGTGCTGGACGTGCAGACCGCGTGAGACGACGCTTCATCCAGTCCCAAACATGCTCAATGGGGGACAGATCCGGAGATCTTGCTGGCCAGGGTAGTTGACTTACACCTTTTAGAGCACGTTGGGTGGCACGGGATACATGCGGACGTGCATTGTCCTGTTGGAACAGCAAGTTCCCTTGCCGGTCTAGGAATGATAGAACGATGGGTTCGATGACGGTTTGGATGTACCGTGCACTATTCAGTGTCCCCTCGACGATCACCAGTGGTGTACGGCCAGTGTAGGAGATCGCTCCCCACACCATGATGCCGGGTGTTGGCCCTGTGTGCCTCGGTCGTATGCAGTCCTGATTGTGGCGCTCACCTGCACGGCGCCAAACACGCATACGACCATCATTGGCACCAAGGCAGAAGCGACTCTCATCGTTGAAGACGACACGTCTCCATTCGTCCCTCCATTCACGCCTGTCGCGACACCACTGGAGGCGGGCTGCACGATGTTGGGGCGTGAGCGGAAGACGGCCTAACGGTGTGCGGGACCGTAGCCCAGCTTCATGGAGACGGTTGCGAATGGTCCTCGCCGATACCCCAGGAGCAACAGTGTCCCTAATTTGCTGGGAAGTGGCGGTGCGGTCCCCTACGGCACTGCGTAGGATCCTACGGTCTTGGCGTGCATCCGTGCGTCGCTGCGGTCCGGTCCCAGGTCGACGGGCACGTGCACCTTCCGCCGACCACTGGCGACAACATCGATGTACTGTGGAGACCTCACGCCCCACGTGTTGAGCAATTCGGCGGTACGTCCACCCGGCCTCCCGCATGCCCACTATACGCCCTCGCTCAAAGTCCGTCAACTGCACATACGGTTCACGTCCACGCTGTCGCGGCATGCTACCAGTGTTAAAGACTGCGATGGAGCTCCGTATGCCACGGCAAACTGGCTGACACTGACGGCGGCGGTGCACAAACGCTGCGCAGCTAGCGCCATTCGACGGCCAACACCGCGGTTCCTGGTGTGTCCGCTGTGCCGTGCGTTTGATCATTGCTTGTACAGCCCTCTCGCAGTGTCCGGAGCAAGTATGGTGAGTCTGACACACCGGTGTCAGTGTGTTCTTTTTTCCATTTCCAGGAGTGTATATGTACCACATTTTCTGACCAACTTTACTCAAAATACCAGCGCTTCCATTCTAAAATATATGTAACGATGATGTTAAACAACTACCACAGCTCAATATTTTAACAAACTACATCTAAATCTGAGTTAAACAATATCTGTGGTGCATTATTTAACAACTAGTAAACTGTTTGGGTTTTAGCAGTGAAGTTACTGAGCTCGGACCCTTGCTAAATCACCGATTGACTCAACACTGTGCGTAACATGTTTTTCATTTGCTGTGATGCACTACTTTCAGCTCCGTTTTACAGAGGTTTTGTTACTGATGTAGACAATCGTCATAACAAAAAGTATTTGCTGGTGGAAGGAATTCTGATCATGATGCTATTTGAAAGGCATTCCGAGTATGGTGAGATAAATTGGCAAATAGTGAAGAGAATCATTGATTTATTGTATAACTAGTGTCTGGCCCTATAGATAAAGGAAACATTAATAGAGATGAGAGAAGCGACAGATACAAATGCTAAAACTGACTGATGCGGGATCGAAACCGGCACCTACCAATCCATAGCCTAGCACAGCTGTCCGTGCTGCTGCTATTGGGAGTAATACATAATCACGTGTCTCTAACATCAAACTACAAATTCTGTATGCGAGAGTAAGACTACCGGGCAAACGGTAATATTAAAAATGTAGCCTTCAAGTTTATTGACAACAGGAGAAAAAACATCGACTCGCGAACTGCAAGAAAAAGCAAATACTGGGTAATAACGAGCAAGAGATTAAAAAAAAAATTAGAGCTATCGGAAAGCAAACTATAAGAGGATATCATCACATGCAAGTATTAGGAATGCCTGCCTGCCGCGTCCGGCCATCCTGATTTAGGTTTTCCGTGATTTCCCTAAATCACTCCAGGCAAATGCCGGGATGGTTCCTCTGAAAGGGCACGGCCGACTTCCTTCCCCATCCTTCCCTAATCCGATGAGACCGATGAC
The DNA here is from genome assembly GCF_021461385.2 of Schistocerca piceifrons. NCBI lineage: Eukaryota > Metazoa > Arthropoda > Insecta > Orthoptera > Acrididae > Schistocerca > Schistocerca piceifrons. The sequence goes on from NC_060145.1 coordinate 457,404,633, forward strand.
CACGCTGTCTGGTCTCCTTCCCCAAAAACAACAACAACAACAATGCCTGCCTGTCAGATGAGAGATTAAGCGTTACCCACCTTAGAACGAAAAAAGATGTACACGAGTTATTTAAGTAATATCCTATTTGCATATTTCTCCTCTATGTCGCATTAGGCATTCACATTAGGGCTACTGAACACTGATTTGGGTAAATCCTTCGATAAAGTCGGCCATCAGTACCTAAGGAATGACACAACATTTCAGACTTCCGGAAGCAACAACAGATTTACTGCTACCGAATGGTGTACAAAACTGTAATTACAAGGACATCTTATGGAAGCAATCACGATCTGACACTTTGTCATATGGAGTAACTGTTACATAACAATTTGGCAATCGTTAAACGGAGCGGAGCATACACAGGTAAAGTTTCTTCTGTCGATAATATTATGAAACACCATTTGGCTGTGCTCAAACAAGATAGTTACGTTACATTCAAACGTGCATATTGTTATTCCACAGGTCTTACGATAATGATGCGATGTATCAAACAAACTTGTCACTATGACTCAAATATCAGCTGATTTGTGCTTCATCTGCAATGACACTGTTGTAGACGAGACATTGTTGTAGATCCTACTGTTCTAATGGTACAAAAACGACACATGAGAAGCAAGAAAGGAGAATTCAAGGTAAATATTGACGTCTAACACTTTAAACCTGATGATTTCATTGTAGTGGAGGGAAAGAATGAGTACAAGCAGCAGTGTATTTGTTGTTGACTTACGCATTGCAGGAGTTGTGTAATACACGATATTGACATATTTTGTTAAAATAATGAGTTGAAGTAATTACTCAACATCATATTTACACATATCTTAGAAAGGAAACAAATGACAATCCAGTAATCGGAAATATTCGGAATTCCATGCCTCATTAAACACAAAGATGTACACTGGAAGGCAGTGTGGACAAACCCATCACATTACAGATGCGTGCTACGATGCACCTGATTTAATCGCGGCAGACTCAAATTACCACAAAATAAAAGGCTGATAGGTTGTCTGTACTGCCAGCACTGCAGTATGGCTAACACAACCATGCACCAAGCAGTAGGTTATCCCAATATGTCTGTGGAGATGGATATACTTGAAATCAGTGGGTGTTAAAGCTGTTTACACTTACAGTGAGAATGTACTTAATTCATTAGGCAACATCAGCGTGTATGCCCTCTCGGTACCAATTCTTATCCTGGTGGCGGAGCCAGTGCTTCATTGTGTGAATTATCTTCTTAATCTTCCCCAAAACGTCTTCCACGAATGGCATCCTTTAATGGCCCAAACAAGTCCGGGGGTTTGGTCAGGTGTGACAGCCGTGGATGGCCTCCCCGACCGCTACACATCGTGGAGCTCCGCCAAAACCGCCTTCCTCACGCGCAAGTCGCCGAAGTGGCTGTCAAACCGAAGGACTTGCACCCGGCGAACGGTCTACCCGACGGGAGGCCCTAGTCACACGATATTTACATTTACACTCCGTACCCAGCGACTAACAGTACTTATGTCGACATCAGATGCTCCACAGACTTTGCACAAGCGTTTGGGAATATTCCCCACAGTTGCTGCTACGCTATCTGCCGGAAGTGACGGAAACTTGGCGCGCTCACTCAAGAGACTTCAAATAATACACACGCACCGTTTCGCATTCGTTGCATTGTTTTCTGGGCAACCGTCGCACATCACGTCCACCACAAGGCGCCACTGTAGCGTCTCCTTTAGTTACGGCACGTAGCCAGCGCCCGAGGGACCGTTTCAAATAGGTTGAGGGCAGTGGAGTTGGGTTCTTACCGGACTGTCACTTTGGTGGACTTTGTTATTGCTTACGACGGCTTGTCTTTTCACTCCCGGAATTGCTGGTTAAAATATCTTGTTATGTTTTGGGCTTTAGTGGGCTTTCACTAGGCACGGGCAGGTTACGAACTGTTTCATTTATTGTGCCTTGACTGTGTTTGAGTTCGTCAATAAATCAGAGTACTCATCGGCTTAGTATTGTTAGCCATGTTATTTACCGTTAGCTGCAATGAAAGCATCAAAAGTTCTCTGAAATTTGTGTATATCTACATCTCCTCTGCATCTACATGATTATTCTGCAATTCACACTTTACGCCTGGCAGAGGGTTCTTCGAGTCTCCTTCAGAATATTACTCTACCGTTCCACTGTCTAACAGCGCGTGGAACAAATGGACACTTCAATCTTTCAGTCACAGCTTTGATTTCTCTTATTTTATTATGATTATTCCTCTCTATGCAAGTTGGTGACAGTAAAATATTTCCGCATTCAGAGGATGATTGAAATTTCGTAAAGAGATCTCACCGCAACGAAAAACGCCTTTGTTTTAATGATTGCCATCCCAACTAGCTTATCACACCCGTGACACTATTTCGCGATAACAGAAAAAGAGCTGCCCTTCTTTGAACTTTATCGATTTCCTGCGTGAATGCTATCTGGTAACGATCTCATACAGCACAGCACTACTCTAGATGACGAACAAGCGCAGTGTAGGCAGTCTCTTTTGTATACCTGTTGCATTTTCTACGTGTTCTGCCAATAAATCGTAGTCTTTGGTTTGCCTTCCCCGCAACATTATTTATGCGATCGTTGCAGTTCACGTGTTTCCTAATTGTAATGCCTTTAGATTTGTGTAATTTATCCTATTATCGAAATTTAACAGTTAACACTTATCCATCAAATGAGACGATGCTGGAACATACAGTGGGTATTTCAACATCATTTGTTTCTCTGGCTGCACTAAGGAACTGGCAGACACAGTCATTATCAAGTGTTATCACGGAAGTAGTGAAGAAACAAACAGTGCCATTCAAGTAATCCACTATGTATTTTAGTGTATGGGGCACACATTTGAAGGGTCAACGGCTTGTTCCAGACAGCGACGGCGCAGGCGTAAAGTGCTAATCTCCGCTCTGTTTAGCACCTTGTTAGGGCGAGGACACACAGTGCCGGCCACCAGTTTACACACTACTGTTACAATGTTTTCTCTAGCACAGTCAATGACGACTAAGAATTACTTGCGACTGGAGCGATCGCAGTAATTTTCGCGTTCCACATTACGATGATGACGGTGCGGAAGCTTCTCCTTTTTATATCTGTTCTTTTTAACACTTAATCCCTATTACCTGCGGACAGAATACGGCTTCCACATATGGCGTATCGCCACGAAAAGCCTCTGGCTGCCACGCAGTGAGTCCGGGTTCCACTATCCGCTAGATCGGAGATTTTCTCTGCCCAGGTACAGCGTGTTGTGTTGTCCTCATCATTATATCATTATCGTTACTATCGACACGCAAGTCGCCTAGTGTGGCGTCAACTGAAAACACTTGCAACTCGGCGACCGAACCTCTCCAGTAAGGAAGTCGTAGCCATCAATGCCATACGATCATTTCATTTTCACCATGAAAAGTAGCTTGAGAAAGGGGATGGCGAAACAGGTGCGGATCGAATCCACAGACTCGGCTTATGAGTGCAAGCCTTGAACACTGGCAAAAAATGGTCATCAGACAGATGTCGACCACGAGCTTGCCTCTCTCTTTAGTGTGACGCAGTGTCGACAGCAATGGCCTTCATCAAAAGAAAGAGAATAACGCTCAATCAGAAAGCCGATCCCAGAAAAGTGGATTCCACCATCAAAGAAAGATATACAATTAATTTCCATAATATCTCTTACAGAGCTCTGATGATTTCTATGTGCCCTGTTGTTAGTACTGTTGTATCCGCCTGGTAGTCATTTCTTCTGCCTGTTTACATATCTCTGTATTTGAATACGCATGCCTACACCAGTTTCTTTGGCGCTTTAGTGTTTTTTTTTTTCCTTGTGTGGCCTGGAGTGTTCATCTAGGAGTTACACGTCGCCTCTGCACATTTGGCAGGCCGTGCGGGCAGCCGCCCCACCAGGAACCTGGAGGGAACTGACACCTTGAATCCTGCAGCGCTGCCCATAAATCCGTAAGAGTACGAGAGTACAGGTATCTTCTGAACAGCACGTTGCAAGGCATGCCAGATATGTTAATAACGTTCATGTTCGGAGAGTTTGGTGGCCAGAAGAAGAGTTTAAAGTCAGAAGAGTTTTCCTGGAGCCACTCTGCAGCAATTCTGGACGTGAGGAGTGTGGCATTGTACTGCTGGAATCGCCCAAGTCTGTCGCAATGCACACTGGACAAGAATGGACGCAGGTGATCAGATAACATGCTTACATATGTGTCACCTGTCAGAGTCGTATCTAGACGTATCAGGAGTCCCATATCACCCCAACTGCACATGTCCCACACCATTACAGAGCCTCCACCTGCTTGAACAGTTACCTCCTGACATGCACGGCCCATGGAGTGATGATGCTGTTCCATACCAGTACACGTTCATCTGCTCGTCCGACCAGGCAACACATTTCCAGTCATCAACAGTCCAATGTCGGTGACGGTCTCGTGCAGTCATTGAGGGTACAAGAGTGGAGCTTCGGCTCCACAAGCCCATATCGATGATGTTTCGTTCAATGGTTCGCACGCTTACACTTGTTGATGGTCCAGCATTGAAATCTGCAGCAGTTTGCGGAATGGTTGCACTTCTGTCACGCTGAACGATTCTCTTCAGTCGTCGTTACTCCCGTTCTTGCAGGATTTTTTTCCGGCCGCAGCGATGTCGGAGATTTATGTTTTACCGGATTCCCGATATTCACGATACACTCGTGAAATGGTCGTACGGGAATATCGCCACCTCATGGCTACCTCGGAGATGCTGTGTCCCGTCGCTCTTGCGCCAACTATAACACCACGTTCAAACTCACTTAAATCTTGGTAACCTGCCATTGTAGCAGCAGTAGCCAATCAAACAACTGCGCCATACACTTGCTGTCTTAGGCGCCGTATTCAGCCCGTTTACGTATCTCTGTATTTTAATACGCATGCCTACACCAGTTTCTTTGGCGCATTAGTGTTTTTTCCTTGTATGGCCTGGCCTGTTCACCAAGGAGTTACACGTCGCCTCCACAACGTCTGGAGCTGCCAACCTCCCCGACAGGCAGCGTGCCTATCGCAGACAGTGCGCTGTCGGCAGGGCACTGTTTTACTACGCCAGGTGATGTACCCTTGTAGCGTCATGCAGATATCCATCGACTCCCAACAATTCACGCCACTGCCAGACTGAGCAATGTCAGGTACGCGCTACATCCCAAGTTGTCAGTAGCGGCAGTTGTGTCCAGCTGCATCAGCAGTTCAGTTGCAGCACTGCAAGTTGGCAGTACCAGGTGCTTCGTGTCAGTGCTCCACGCCAGTAGACCCAGCCCAGTTTGTCCTGGTCTTCACCAGCAGTACGTCGGCCATCACACGCCAACAGTACCGGGCCAGCGACGTCACAGTTCACCACACCGCCACCTACTATGACTAGATTTTATCGTATAAGCACACCACAGAGACATTTCCTTTGTATATAGTTGTGTGGATATTCATCCAACGAAGTAATTGAGTTTCATTTTGTAAATATTGTTTTAAAGTGTCTTCAATCACTTCTCAGGAAAAGGATACTTTAAGTATGTCTGTCTTTCTTTGTATGTCTGTCTTTCGAATTTACATATCTTACGTATCGTCTGCTACAGCTTCATACTATCCACATATGTTCCTTAATTATCATAATGCGAGTATTCTATGGGTGGCACTGCATCCCATTTCCCATATTTCACTTCCTCCGGTCATAGCAGTTTCCTTCTTGTAGTCTTCTGGCATCACCACATTCTGGACGTCACGATCCCAGCTCCTCTTTGGCCACCCACGGTTTCTTCTTTCTTGTCCACTTCGTCTTCCGCCATTGGCTATCGCACATCCTTTCTAGGTGTCTATATCATTTTAAACATTCCGTTTCTGTGGTGACTATTATTTATTTAGCGACACCCACAGCATCTCCTATATCAGCATTTGGTATACAGTCCAGCTTGGAGATGCCACGACTTCACCTCCAAAAGTCCATCTCTAACGCAAGCAACTTGTTTCGCTGACGCTTATTTACTACCAATGTTTCTGCATTGTTCGCAGTGAAGCTTTCAACAACTGAATTATATATCATCTGCATGGTACTTTTTATTATGTTTTTATTCCAAAGGGCTGTGTTCAGTTGTCCTACACCTGTGTTGTCCTATCCTGTTTTATTATTTATGTCATCTTCACTTTCCCCATTTGATAACATCATAACCCCCCCCCCCCCCTAATTGCACTCAGCGCTTGTAAGGCAAACTGAGGAGCTACTCGACTGAGAAGTAACAGCTCTAATCTCGTAAACTGGCATACGGCCGGAAGAGTAGCGTGCTCACCACATGCGCCTCCATATACGCAACCAGTGATGCCTGTCGGCTTAAGACGACACGGCGGCCGGTAGGTACCGTTGGGCCTTCATCGCCTGTTCGGGCAGAGTTTAGTTTTATAACCTTCCATACTTAAAGAGACTTATATCCCCTTATTTTACTGGTTCCAGCCTCCGACTCCCTATGATAATGTCGCCAACCTTCAGATATTCGTTTTTGTCAAGCTAACTGGAAGATCCTATTTTTCATACCTCTTTTAATTTCCAAAACATATACTCAGCATCATCCTCGTCTTCTGCTACGACGACCTGGCCTACAGCAATAAAATGTTTGTGTAAGATTTCGTCCCCTGAAGCACTCACGTGCCTTCATATTTGCTCCTCTGGGCTTTATTTCATTAAATAGCGCCAGGGTTATAGCAGGTTCGCGTAGCCTTTTTGCTCTCTGGCCATCATGTACGCAACTGTGCTATCTTTCATGCTCCTTATGAGATGGCGCTATGACATAAGCAGACAGGATTATCGCTCGGTCTGCGAAAGAAATGCAAATCTAGCAATCTGAGTGTAAGATGAGGCTCCACAGCAAGGTTCAAAGGGAAAAGAGCAATACCACAGAGTGTTACTATTTCTGTCTCTGTCTCACCCCGCAATCCCCTAATCGAAATATAACATGCCACCATCCCCACTTTTAACAGGTGACAGAGATGTATGACTGTAATAATAATAACAATAAAATATATAATGTGTTTTGTACAATAAGTAGCTTTTTCCCACGGCATGCCCATGAATGCGATCAGCAAATATCTGAACACACCAACTTCTCCTACGTTAACCTCTTCCTCCCTCTGTCCATCCACATCATCCTCCCACCTCTGCCTGTCTCCTCCTTCCCACTCTTTCTGTCTCTTCATCTCCCCCTCTTGCTCTTTCTGTCCATTACTTCCACCTCTTCTCTCTGACCATACCTTCCTCCACTCTACCTCTCATCATATCCTCCTCCTCCCCCCTTTCCATCTCTGTCTCTACTGCCACGCGGGATTAGCCGAGCGATCTGAGGCGCTACAGTCGTGGACTGTGCGGCTGATCCCGGCGGAGGTTCGAGTCCTCCCTCGGGCGTGGGTGTGTGTGTTTGTCCTTAGGATAATTTAGGTTAAGTAGTGTGTAAGCTTAGGGACTGATGACCTTAGCAGTTAAGTCCCATAAGACTTCACACACATCTGAACATCATCATCTGTCTCTACTTCTTCCTTTTCCACCTGCCCATCAACCATCTACACCTTCCACCTGTCTCATTGCATCTCCCCCTCCTCTTCTCTTTCTATTCATTTCCTCCTCCCCCTCACTTTGTCCATCCATTCCTCTACCCACCTAAACCTGTTCCCACCCACACTCATTGGCATCTGCTGCCCGTGCAATACAGTTTAATAAAGCAGGTTGATACTACTTCCACAACAAACCTGTCATGCAGGGTAGCCTACATATCAGGATCTGGAAAACTATTTTTTGCCCCTGACATGTAGGCCTCCCTACAAAGCAGGTCGATTTAGCAGGCCAATACTGTTCCAACACACAATGCCTGTTGTGCAGGGCAGCCTATATTCCACTGGCTAAAAAAAACATGTTTTTACCTGTATCCTCTCTTATTGCAGCTAGGAGGTTATAAACAGTCACCCCCCCCCCCCCCCCCCCCCGTGCTGATCCTTGTGAGGTCTGCTGTTCTGTGCCATATTTGGTTAAAACCGATCCAGTGGTTTGGGAGTAGATCCTGGACATACACATTGCTTTATACAGGGTATAACAGCTACAGGTGCAGATATTCCTATTGGTGATTGAGGGCAGCATACTGAACAACTTACATCAGTATTTACATCATTTGTAGACTAATAACTATAGTTATTGCATTATAATTATTGTAGGTTGGGTAGTACCTCTAACTGAATGTATCCATTAATGCTTATTTTCCTCCATGGGCAGCAGATCAGGTATTGAAGTGTGGATTTATGGAGCAAAATGGTTTGTCTATAGTGACAGGTGTAGTCCACTTAGCAGTGCCGTTACGACTGAACAGAAAACGTCGAGTCATAGAGTTTGTGATGTGTCTGTAGAAAGCTGTTCCTCAAAGGGAAGAAACAACAAACACACCCATGTGTGTACATATTAATGTACACACTTATAGCTGTTGCACCCAGTATATATAACAGACGATAAATAGTTTAGTTACGATAAAATGCGTAAAATATCTTAACGGAATAACAATAATTTATTTACATTAGTATTTAATACATCACTTTGGCATGCCATCTATTACATCATTTCAGCACACCGTTTAAGGATTTACATTTCAGAGAAATATGGCGTTTGGAAAGCACTCGCCCAAAAATTTGAAAAATACATGTGTCACATACTAATAGGGTGATTATAACTAAACCACTGTAGACAGAAAACTATACTGCAACAAAATTAAAAGATCACGTTTCCGAAAGCTTGTAGTTCCCTCCCATTCCGAAGAATAAGTTTGAAATTGGACCAGAGGATCCAGTTCAGTCGATGTAAACAGAGCTCGCACCATTATGGAGCCACCACCAGCTTGCACAGTGCCTTGTTGACTACTTGGGAGCGACGGCCGGGGTGGCCGAGAGGTTCTAGGCGCTACAGTCAGGAGCCGCGCGATCGCTAAGGGTCGCAGCTTCGAATCCTGCCTCGGGCATGGATGTGTGTGATGTCCTTAGGTTCGTTAGGTTTAAGTAGTTCCCAGATGAAATGGGAGATATGATAATTGCGTGAAGAGTTTGACAGAGCACTGAAAGACCTGAGTCAAACCAAGGCCCCCGGAGTAGACAACATTCCATTAGAACTACTTACAGCCTTGGGAGAGCCAGTCCTGACAAAACTCTACCATCTGGTGAGCAAAATGTATGAGAAAAGCGAAATACCCTCAGACTTCAAGAAGAATATAATATTCTAATCCCAAAGAAAGCAGGTGTTGACAGATGTGAAAATTACCGAACTATCAGTTTAATATGTCACAACTGCAAAATACTAACGCGAATTCTTTACAGACGAATGGAAAAACTGATAGAAGCCGACCTCAGGGAAGCAGTATGGATTCCGTAGAAATGTTGGAACACGTGAGGCAATACTGACCTTACGACTTATCTTAGAAGAAAGATTAAGGAAAGGCAAACCTACGTTTCTAGCATTTGTAGACTTAGAGAAAGTTTTTGACAATGTTGATTGGAATACTCTCTTTCAAATTCTGAAGGTGGCAGGGGTAAAATACAGGGAGTGAAAGGCTATTTACAATTTGTACAGAAAACAGATGGCAGTTATAAGAGTCGAGGGACATGAAAGGGAAGCAGTGGTTGGGAAGGGAGTGAGACAGGGCTGTAGCCTATCCCCGATGCTACTCAATCTGTATATTGAGCAAGCAATAAAGGAAACAAAAGAAAAATTCGCAGTAGGTATTAAAATCCATGGAGAAGAAATAAAAACTTTGAGCTTTGCCGATGACATTGTAATTCTGTAAGAGGCAGCAAAGGACTGGGAAGAGCAGTTGAACGGAATGGACAGTGTCTTGAAAGGAGGATATAAGATGAACATCAACAAAAGCAAAACGAGGATAATGGAATGTAGTCGAATTAAGTCGGGTGATGCTGACGGTATTAGATTAGGAAATGAGATGCTTAAAGTAGTAAAGGAGTTTTGCTATTTGGGGAGCAAAATAACTGATGATGGTCAAAGTAGAGAGGATATAAAATGTAGACTGGCAATGGCAAGGAAAGCGTTTCTGAAGAAGAAAACTTTGTTAACATCGAGTATTGATTTAAGTGTCAGGAAGTCATTTCTGAAAGTATTTGTATGGAGTGTAGCCATGTATGGAAGTGAAACGTGGACGATAAATAGTTCAGACAAGAAGAGAATAGAAGCTTTCGAAATGTGGTGCTACAGAAGAATGCTGCAGATTAGGTGGGTAGATCACATAACTAATGAGGAGGTATTGAATAGAATTGGGGAGAAGAGGAGCTTGTGGAACAACTTGACTAGAAGAAGGGATCGGTTGGTAGGACATGTTCTGAGACATCGAGGGATCACCAATTTAGTACTGGAGGGCAGCGTGGAGGGTAAAAATCGTAGAGGGAGATCAACAGATGAATACACTAAGCAGATTCAGAAGGATGTAGGCTGCAGTAGGTACTGGGAGATGAAGTAGCTTGCACAGGATAGAGTGGCATGGGGAGCTGCATCAAACCAGTCTCAGGACTGAAGACCACAACAACAACAACCTAAATTCTAGGGGACTGATGACCTCAGAAGTTAAGTCCCATAGTGCTCAGAGCCACTACTTGGGTGCGTGGCTTTGTGGGGTCTTCACCACATTCGAACTCGATCATTAGCTCTTACCCGCCGCAATCGGAACTCATCTAACCAAGTCACGGTTTTGCAATCGTCTAGGGTCCAACCGATACGATCAGGCGACCAGGAGAGGCACTACAGGCGATGTCGTGTAGCTAGCAAAGGCACTCGCCGCACTGTCCTAACAAATACGTTCGTCGTACGTTCCACATTGATTTCTGTGGTTATTTCACGTAGTGCTGCTTGTCTGTTATCACTGACAACTCTACGCCAATGCCGCTGCTGTGAAGGCTGTGGACCACTGCGATGTCTGTGGTGAGAGGTAATGCCCGAAATTTGATATTCTAGGAACACTTTTGCATTGTAGATCTCGGAATATAGAAAATACTAATGATATACGAAATGAAATGGCTCTGTGCATCCAGCTCCAACAGACATTCTGCATTCAAAGTCTGTTAATTCTCGCCGTGCGGCCATAATCACGTCGTAAACCTTTTCACATGAAACACCTGAGCACAATCGATAGCTCCGCCAATGCATTGCTCTTTTATTCCTTGTGTACACGATATCCCCCGCTCCCCAATCTGTATATGTGCATATCGCTATCCCATGACTTTAGCCACCTCAGCTTCATAGGAATGATGTTCTGACTGTGCTCTGCAGGATTTGCTTTGTTAGCAGAGTTAGCCTCATGACTTGCCGCTAGACGCCAGTACTGGTTCGGCAACATAGGGATGAAACACAAGCACCAGTGTACGTTACAACTGCAGACAGCCAACACGGGTCTGGATAAGGCAAGCAGGGCTTACTCGTAAAGCTGTTTTATCAAAACAACAGCAATAGTGCCGCTGCTCTTCGCGAATATCGACGCATTAAATGTATGCGCAGAGTTCCTCTTACCGCACAGGGGACGAAGAACATGATTCTGAATTAACTGCCCATTTGGGAAATGCTCCAGACAGAGGCCGAAACCTAATTGCGCCACAAATTATTGAAGAAGTTACTGTTGCCGTGGCTACTGCTCATCAATTTTTACCAATTGATCCAGACATTCAAATAGACTTTGCTCTTACGTTTCTTGCAAGAGTTTTTGGTAGGAAGGAGGCAGCATAGTATCATCGATCGAGAATTGCCGCCAGAAGTGGAACTAATTTCAGGTGTCCTTCAGCGAAGTATGTTGGGGCTCTTGTTGTGTATTAAAGACCTTGCACATAATATCAAGAGAACTTTAGCCTTTTTGCAGATGACGCACTTATCTGTAATGAAGTACTACCTGCACAAATATTCAGCCAGAACTCAAGTTTTCAAAGTGGCAGAAAGATAGGCAACTTCTTTAAAAGCTAAAACTGTGCACCTCACAAAAACCACACTATCATGTAAGTCTTAATTGGAATTGGCTAATTCATACAAATCCAGTTGGTCAGGGTATGAAATGGAATGATCACATCTGATCAGTCGTAGGTAAAGCATTTAGAAGACTTTGGTTTATTAGTAGGATACTGGGAAAATGCAGTCACCCTGCAAAGGTGACTGCTTACAAAATACTTGTGCGACCCATCCTACGATAGTGCTCAAGAGTGAGGAACCTGTGTAGTCACAGTTGCGTTTGTCATGTGGAGGAGTGTCTCGGATATTGTAAGAAACTTTCACTGGCAGACGCCAATTATCCTGCGAAAGACTGCTTTCAGAGTTTCAAGAACCAGTATTAAGTGTGAATCTAGGAACGTAACGGAGCTCCCTATGGTCAGAGATGGGAAAAACCGTCTGGTTAAAACCGATCCAAGTATTTTGGTTCTGAATAACCTGCAACTGGTCTCTATAACAATATGTTTATTTTTCGCCGACAGCTGGATATAAAATCGATTTACCAAATTTTCCATAGCAGAGATGCTGACTTTTTGTAAATAAAACTTTTTTTAAAAAAAAAAAAGTTCAGTAAGACGTTCTGTGCCCCCTCCAAGATTACTATCGTCTCTGAATGGCATTGTTTCTGATGGAGTCAACTTAAAGAGCACCACATTATAGAACGTATGTTTATGAACGGACTGGACGATAAACGTTGGTCAACAGATTAATTCATCCCTGAAATCTTAACCATTTTCATGTAACTCTTTCTGGTAAATGTTATATTTCGATTACTCTCTAAATTGTTGATTCGAGTTTTCTGAAAGAGAATTTTTGATTTTGTCATCAAAATATCAATTGTATTCAAATTCCTATTAAAAAGTAAACATATAAATTTGACTAAAATGGGTTTTCCATTCTAAATAATTAGAGAGACAGAACGCTACAAATTTTACACTTACGTTTATTATTTGCCTCCTATTTCTATGAAATAATAAGAGGAAGGAAGTTATGGCGACAGCAATGGATTAAAAAGTTAACAATTCATTCACAGTGTTTATAAAAACAGATAGCTGATCTGCTACCTATGTCTACATAATATGCCTTTATCTGCTTGCAGCCCTCGGTAATTGACATCTTAGCACGAAACATAGTTATCCAGCCTCAGTTGTTACCCTTTAGCAATGACTTTTGGTAATGTCCTATTAGTGGCATGATCCTCTACAACAACGTACTTTTTTTAACAGAGAAAATTAGAACCAACAGGAGAGCAGCCGTAAATTTTTAGCAGTATTCAACTCCTCACTACCTTTCGAGAGAAGCAGCGAGATGGACAGATTAAGTTTTTTTATTTAATTATCCGTTTTATGTGATCCTTTGAGCCGATGTAACTTCAAACGTATAATTCAAAAGTTTGATGGACTCTTAAGATTTTTCAAAATTTGTTCGTTGTCTACATTCATCGCTGGAAATAATAGCAATTAAAAAACTGAAAATCAATTATTTCAGAAAACGGTCCAGTGAAACTGGGCACGAAAAAAACCAGCGGGTGTCTCAGCGATAACCGCTATCCCTTCGTATCAGTCGAGTCCGGGCCGCGTAGGCTAGATACGCTCTCCGAGTAATTTAAATACTATCCTTCCAGCGTTCCGCACGCGAATGGAACGGAATGAAGCTCTTAACACATGATGCCGTGGTAAGTACGCTTTGTCATGTGCTTTACAGCAGTTTTCAGAGTATGCATGCGAAAAAAGACCTTCAATAGTCAGTATCAACGCTGTCAGTGGCTCAGAACAGACTTCCATACACAGCAACAAAAATCATTTGCCCAATAACACAAAATGTTTGGCAGGTGTCAGAAAACATTTTCAATATAAACCTAAAATCATTTTTTCTGGACAACTCCTTCTGTTCTACAGACGAATTTCAGTTGTTCCACATAATTTAAATAAAAGAATCGTTCATATGACCTATGGAACATGTAATTAACTAACTATCTAGCGGTAGAACCGACTCGTATGTTGTAAGTAGTTGAGAAAACCACGCGATACTAATTATAATTGAATGTGAACATAAAGAAACTCTACATCACCAAAAAAACGAAACTTTTCAGGAGATATGAAAAACATTCCACGTCTTAAAACTATGCTGAAATTCCGGTTTTCTTCTCATTTTCAGTTAAAATGAATGTAGAGGGAAGAATGACAATGGACTGTAAACAGTCAGAATACGTTTTCTTGGCGTAAGTTAAACTTGATTTAGTGGACATGTGGGTTTCCTCAACATTTTATAATAAATAAGCATAAACACCACTCATATTTTATTGCAAATATGGACAAAAATCAAACAAATGATGCCTATTTTGCATTTTTTTTGGAATCATACTCCAGACCTGGTTTATTCTATGACACATGTTGGCAGCTGTATATGTCGGTGTAGAAGTTCTGGATGATTTCCTCTTTTGGTAGAAATGGTAGAAAACGCCTTAAATCGTGCATTTTCTTGTCATTTATAGGCACATATCAATTGTTCTCTCCGTTTAAAACAACATAAATTTTTGAGAGCCGATATTCTTTGTATATGTGGTAGGTTTCTTTCAGTTTGAATGATACAATGGCTGCATAACAACATAGAAAATGCGAGGACATATGGCGTTTCTCTATATCATGATGGCCTATATGTTTGTAGTAAAAAACCATAGGTAACTGGATTTTGCCAAAAATGGGCATGTGGCGTTTCTCAATATTCCCATTCAGTTACAGCAGTAGCTCGATCATTCTATGTCAAATCGCCTAATTTTGGGACATTTTTCTGCTCAACCATCAGGAATTTCCATGAAATTTTCTCTGAACATTCGCACATGTCCCAAAACCAACATCGGTGAAGCTTAACTTTCGTTAAAGCAATGAAATGGTATGTCCTGTGGAATAATAATGGAGAGGCGATATTCAGACCGAATATTTTACGCAAAATCGCACGAAAAAAAAAAAAAAAAAGAAAATTCAGCGTTTAGCTTCATGTACCTTAGGGATTAAAGGTGTGACGAACGTGAAACTTGGCTTACAAAAACCTAACAACACAAGGTTCTCAAATGTAAAGTTTTTTAATGCTACACGCTCCAATGCCAAATAAATTAAGTGCAAAATTGAAGATTTTGTAAAACAGTAAAAAATGCAGTATTTTCGAACTGATTTTGCAAAGAAACTGTTCAACAAAACTCTTCAAACTGTACTCATTACAAATACCATGATTTGAACATCAAAACAATGTGTATTTGATTATCCAACGCAAGCTACCAATCCTCGATAATTGGGATAAATGTTGCTCGCGAAAATCACGGCACGAAAAAAATTTAAATTTTGGATTCTTGTATCTCGTAGAGTAAACTTATGTTGAACAGGTAACTTAATGCGCAACTGTTAGATCGCACAAGGATGTGGAATACAAAATGTGATGCGCCTACTATTTACCAATAATATAAAATTCGCCGAAAAGGGTATGATTTTTGTGAAAAGGTGAAAATAGAAGAGATCGACACTTGTTTTACAAATACCGTTTTCTGTCAAAGCTTCAAAACCAGTTTCATTCGAAACATGTCTTAATTTCCCACATTCCCCTTCCTCCCCGACAGCAGCGGGTTTAATTTCGAATTTGGGCTAACAATGCTACATAAATTGAAGCAATTAAGACAGAGAATCGCGCTGCGAATATAAAGTTATAATTTTGATTGAAGGTGTTATAGACATGAAACTTTGGACACTACAACTTAGCAACATAAGGTTTTCTGATATAAACTCATCACGTACTGCTTTCCAAATTTCTGAAAAATCAGTTCAAAATTGATTTATGTAAAAATTATAAAAATAGATCACATTCAATTTGCTTCTAGAAAATCTGTTTCACGTTATTAATTTCAAACTAATCACATCTGGAAAGAGCATCTCTTCAAGTATCCAGAAAATCACGTTCGATTTTCGAATGTGTACTAACAGTACTTGAAAATGATGGCGAAATATGAAGGACTGAACCAAGGTACAGGCTACACTGTAGCAACCTGTTGTCTGTGTTTCCTTGCGTGTGGATTTTATTTTTAAATTGATAAGTAATATCTGATTATATTGTGCTGGATCTGTCCGTTCAAGAGCATGAACTGGTAGCCCCGTCACCATTGGGGTCTCGCAATATCAGCCACGGGTTAGTTTCTTCGTTCAGGTTCCCAAGCCTATAATTTCGTTTCTTAATTTAGGTCCCGAAGATTTTGCTGAAAATTATTAGTTTGTTGTTCAAGACGCTGCTCAAGGGTTTCGTGGGGAAAATTCGCAAGTTACATTACATTCTTTTGTGGCTTATTATGTCGACGAAGGGATGTTGCAAACTGTTAGTTGTTGCTGTGGTGTCACCGCCAGACACCACACTTGCTAGGTGATTGCAGACCGAACGCCGCCACACGGCAGGTCTAGAGAGACTTCCTAGCACTCGCCCCAGTTGTACAGCCGACTTTGCTAGCGATGGTTCACTGACAAATTACGTTCTCATTTGCCGAGACGATAGTTAGCATAGCCTTCAGCTACGTCATTTGCTACGACCTAGCAAGGCGCCATTATCATTTGCTATTTATCTTGTGATGTATGTACCGTCAGACCGATGTTCACCAATTATGGATTAAAGTTAAGTATTCCAGAAGCTACGTACTTTTTTTACTAGACTCAACTCCTTTAACTGTTCCAGACCTCAAGCCAGCCTGCGTGAGCTTAAACGCGTGCCTTTCGGCTATCTCATAGTGGCTTGGCTGTCTTGCCAAGTCACAACAGTTGCATTATTTCAAATCACTTGCAACATGATACTTTTTTGTCGACTGCCGACTCAAACCAAGAGCACCGAACTATATTATTTCAGTTGCATAATATAAAAATTATCAGAATTTGTGTAGCCACAAAAACAATGTCAATACTGAAACGGAATGGAACTTTTTGGCACTAGCCATCTCCGTATGATGAGATTGGTGGCACAGCCGATGAGACTGGTGGTACAATCATGCGATTGTCCACTCGCACAAGGCTACAAAGGTAATCAACAAATTAAATATTGACGCCAAAATCTGTTCAACTTTTACGACCGAAATGTACAAGACATCAAATATATATACAGCAAGTTCCAAAACAAGAAACCTAAAAGAGCAAAAAGTTTCAAGAAATAAGATGGTGAGAAAGCAGCATTGTTGCCGGTATGAGAGATCATCAGCAATTTGACCCCATCATTAATTTGTAACACTTGACTCGAGCTCGGTTAATGTACTAATAATACAAATTTTTCTTCGCAGAGTATCTAGCACTATCATGCTAAGTTTGAAAGTGACGGAGTTATTACCTGGCCGTTACACTGCCTGTACGTACGATAATGAATGGTGGATCGGCAACATTATTGACATATCAATGGAACAAAATGATGCTCTGATAAAATTTATGCATCCTCCAGGTCCGGCTAATTTATTTTGTTGGCCCGGAGACAGGATGCTTCTTTGGTACCGTAACAACACCTCCATTTCAACGCTCTGTTTTCCTTCGATACCGTCATCTGGCCAACAGTGTCAATTTCCAGAAAAAGAACGACAGAAAGTGGATCAAAAATTTCTAAAAATGTTAACTGCAATGCTTAGAAGTATAAAATCAAAACTGATATTACTTTTTGCATGCCATCTATTTGAGATACTCCTGCAGATTTAAGAACTGAAGGTAAGGTACTTACTTAATGGCTTTGTAAGCAGATAGGTACAACCACCAGGAACCGAAATTAAGAAATAAAACACGGGCTTGGGAACCTGGATGAAGAAACCAATCCGTGGCTGAATTTGCGGAATGGGACTGTCAGTTCATGTTCTTGAATGGCCAGTGACAATGTCACCATGAACATAGTCAGATATTACTTGTCAGTTCAAAAATAAAAACCACATGCAACGAAACACAGGCAACAGGTTGCTGCAATGTCGCCTGTTGCCGTGGCACAATCCCTCACATTTATCCGTCATTTCCACATATTGTTAGCATACATCGGAAAATCGAATATGATTTTCTCGACGCCTGAAACAGGCTCTTTCCAGCCGTGATTTGTCTGAAACCAGTAATGGAAAGTTGATTTTCTAAAAGCAAATTGAATATGATCTTTTTCGTAATTTTTATGAAAATCAGGTTTGAAGTTAGTTTATAGAAATTTGGGAAGCAGTACGTGATGATAGTTGACATTGGAAAATCTTATGCTGCTAAGCTGTAGTGTCCACAGTTTCACGTTTACAATGCCCTCTGTCGCAGTTATAACTTTATTCGCAGCGCGATTTTCCGGCTAATTACCTTAATTCATGTAGCATTGTTAGCCCCACACTGGAAATTAAACCCGCTGTTGTGGGGGAGGAGCGGGGGTAAGACATGTTGTTTCCAATGAAACTGGTTTTGAAGCTTTAGCAGAAAACGATATTTATAAAAGAAGTGTCGAACATATCCTATTTTCACCTTTTTACACATATCAACCTTATGCAACCTAGCAATTTCGTATTAAGTTTCACGTTCAGCATGAGTTTAACATACGACATATGAGTTCGAAAATACTGTATTTTTTACTGTATTACAAAATCTTCAACTTTGGACTTAATTTATTCAGTATTGGAAAGTGGTGCATAAATGAAACTATAAATTTGAGAACCTTGGGTTGTTAGGTTTTTACAAGCTGGTTCACTTTCGTCATGTCTTTAATCCCTGAGACATATGAAGCTAAACACTGAATTTTCTTTAGGGCGCTTTTGCGTAAAATGTTCGGTCTGAATATCGCTTGTAAAAATCTTTTCGTTATTAGTCTTAAGAGTACGTATAATGTTGTACAAGGTGGCCAGATTCCATTTCTTTCCACAACATATAGCCTAAGCTATAACAGCTCTGTCACCAGAAATTCACTCTCGCTCTGCGCAACGTCGCGCAAAAGTCAAACAAGTAACTACATCTTTACATCTTGAACTTTACTGCTTTGACGAACGTTAAACTTCGACAATGTTCATAGAGGAGACGTGCGAATGTTCACATAAAATTTCAACGAAATCCGAGACAGTCGAGCACGGAATTCTAGGTGAACTGCTTGGGCAATTATTTTCCAATGGCACAGTAAGGGTTAGTGATCTGGAATAAGTAGTAAGTTCTGCTACCCACAGGTCTCACATATTATATGAAATACTTTTTGTTGTATTTCAAGGCTTCAAGAGCAAATGTCCTACTCCTGAGATGTTGTACGTCTAGCCTCGCCGGTAGAACAGAGAAGTTACGGTTAACTTTACAGTAAGAAAACACTGGAATATAAGAATGCTCGTGTACATTCACGTAAATGTCATGGCTATTAGTAAACTCCACTAACTCTGTCCTGACAAACACTGATGTCATAAGTCATAAAATTTTTCCTCGTGTTGCCACCTGCTACTTAAGTTTCAAACTAACTTAACGGCCACGGACAATTATGATCCCTTTTGTGACAAGAAATTAAGGTAAAATTGTATGACATGGTGGGATTGGAGTCCCACAAAAGGGTTATTCAGCTGCCTGCTTTGCAAGTTGTTTAAATTAATCGCCGATTCGGCAGCCCTGGCGCACTTCACCTACCCCGGCAGTCCTACCGCGGAAATGGAACCGATCCACTTGTCATTACTGGCACTTCACATCACCGAGAGATTAAGGCTACTCTTAAGGCAGACTGATAAATCCTTGTGCCTGACCTGGTCTTAGATCCTGCGACCTTGTGGTCCACTTTCTGGATTAACGATTATTAGTGGCACCAAACACCCGGTGGTAAAATTATGGTGCACAGCAAATCAGAAAGGAAAACCTTCGTCAATTGAGTAGGAGCCACACAGCAAACGAAACAGAAACATTAAGATGTCGATTTAAAACGCCCCAGGAAAACGGCAAATTACCTCGACTGAAGTTTCAGAACCGGGGAATTTGAAATATAAACATCAACATGCTATTTCTTGCTAATCGATGACGATAATCCTGAACTTCTGCAACACATTAAAAAAGTTGTTCCATCCTAAGGAAAGAATCGGGGAAGAAAAGAATCACGATTTTTTATAACACACAGAGTATTTACACATCTCGTACGAGAGATAAGAAATATACTTCTTACTCGTAGTACACATTTAGAACAGTGCAAATTGTAATCTCATTACTGTATGTTGTGATATATGTCCATAAAAATTTACACTGACGAGATGTGGTTTCCAGTGCCACGAAACCGGTTGCGATCTGATTAAATATAGCTAAAGCAGCTTCTCAATCCACAAGATAATCACCAAGCTGAATATTGGAGGTTCCATAAATTAATTTTTATTTTTATCTACAACAGTAAAACCTTAAGAATCAAAATGTACAAATTAAAATTAGGAAGCGTTTACGAATAAAAACGTCTGAAATCTGACGTACCTGTTCACAAAAGTCGTGGAAGTAATCTCAAAAGTCAGATGAGTATAATAACAAAATAAAAAGTATGCTACACAGATCGCATAAACAAACATAATGCGCACAATGTTTTTAAATTTTCAGGTATTGTCACAATAGTAACAGTTGCCAATAGATTTGGTAATTCACAACTATGACATACCCTAGAAATTGTCGACCTTACATTAGTAATTAGATTTATTCTATATCAGTGCAACACATTGAAAGAGTAGATGAAAATTCGTTTACGTAGTGTCTGGCTACTGTTATGTTCTATGGGTCCAAAACACACATCAAGACAAATACTCGAAGCAGACACTTATTTAAAAACAAAATGCAGGAGAAATTTGTAATAACTGCGACGTTCTGAAATGTTTAGTGTGCTGCGAAATAAGATTACAAGACTGGGAGTCTAGGGGGAAAAAATTGACGGGTCTACGAAAGAAAGACATTACATTTACTCCTTTAACAAACAGCTAATTTTTTAACAGACGAATACACAGTAGTTAACTGAAAATAATTCGCTTCGAACTTGTCTTCATGCCGACAATGGAGAAGATCCAATTTATAGATACAATTGGCGATGACATACATAAGAACGCGGTGGTACAGAATATATATATATATATAACTACGATCCACTGCAAAAAAACTCGAAACGGGAGAAAGAAATGAAGCTATTATTCTGATAACAAAGGTATTTACACACAGCTGTCAAAAGCTCTAATAATGAGTTGGAAGACATATTTTGATGCTGTATTTGATACTCACCAGCCTTCATGAGAATTTTGCTTTTCTGCGCTGTTCTGATTCAAAGAAAAGCATCAATGGAGGAGACAGGTGATTCTCTGAAACAAAATTGATTACGAAATAACTAAGACGTGTGAAAAAGCTATCGTCTCGGGAATTTCAAGGATGGGCGTTTAAAGTTAGTTGGCGCAATTCTGTAATTTAGAGTTGCGAAATTTTGGCAGTGTTTACAGGCGACTATACGAAATAATTAGCAATACTTACCTAATATATTACTATACGCTCATGTCACTATTAAGTGTAGACATCGCTTACCTGTGGAAAATTATTCAGCACTCACTAAGCGATGGCTCCACTTGCTTTTTTTTTTTTTTTTCTTTGCAAATTTAACTTAGCCGGATATTCCACGAGATTAATACTGTACAACGCGAATCACAAGGACACCACAATACACTTAACACTAAAGTTACATTAACGATACGCGTAGAAACATACTTTTATTTATATACAGTATTGCCGGAGCCCGGAAAGCTTCACCCTGTTTCCATTTAAAGTACCATGACGTCACATCGGCAAATATGTAGACTCGCCAGTTGGCCAGACTGCTCGTATCGACACGATATTACGTAACTGGAGGTGAAACGTCGATGACAGTCAGTGAGGTTGAGTCATAGAGATAGTAAACGATACGGGGAAAATATCAGTTGTATGATACCGACCAGTATGACGTTATTCATAAAATATCTTCCCGTATCACCACGTAAAATAGGAAGTGTAACTGTAATAACAGCATATAGAATACGTTCTGATTTGCAGAGTTAAAATTCTGTTAAAAGCGTGTACTCACAGGACTTGCAGTACACTACTGAAAAAAGAAGTCTGTTCATACTGCAAGAATTCACAAATAACACTGAATTTATGTACATTGAAAAGTTACATTTTTTCCCTTAAAATGAAATTTGTTAACTAAATCTCTAATCACTTGAAAGTGAAGTACAGCACGGCAAGTGAAGGACAGAACCAAAATAGACTCCATTGCCGTCTTTAAATTTGAGCATTAGAGTATGTTGCGGAAAAGTTAATTACGTATCAGTTTAAGCTTTTCTAGAGTGAGTTCACAACTCCTTTCCTCTTGCTACTTTCCAACTTGGTAATGAGGTTCGCTTGTGTGATCATGAAAGCGGTCAAAATAAGTATAAGGAACTGTGCCTTTTTAAATCCTGTTTTGTCTCTGTGTTAAGTTTGCTGTGTTGTAGCGACAAGATGCACCCATATGCCAACAGCGGGATTACTCTTTTTCAGTAACTTTCTGAAAAAACAGCTCTTTTTTAGTTCAGAAATGGGGTGACAATATAACTCTGAAACTACCAATCAGCCTAGCACCAACAGCAGTCTTTCCATCATTTAATATCTGCATCAGTTAAAGATGAAAGATCTGATTTCCTTAGAATCTTTTGTGCACTTATGTGTTTTATGAATCAGTGCTAGTTTAATATTCTACTTGCTTTATTTGGGCATTTTGCTATTTCATACATTTTTGTCAGTGTTGTCCTGGCTTCTGTGTTACAGTTTCCAAAAAGAGTTTTGGTTTCAGTATGTCATTGGCATCTGTGATACAAGACATTCTGGTGAAACTTGTTTACAGACTTGTTGCTCTACTTAAGAACCTGTGAAGGGACAGAATTCATCCGTTTAATATTGTTGAAAGATATGTATTTTTTATTTATTTATTTATTCATTCATCTATAGACAAATTTCTTTGTATGGATATCATCATTACACATACATATATGCATTATTTATAATTCAGGTACATAAGATAACCCACAAAAAAAACAGAATATACATAAGAAATTCATGTTAAGATATGTTTTCCACACACAAACTGTATTATAGAATTATGTCAGCAGAAAGAACAAGAGAAATGAATGTTAAGTCTCCTCTGAAATCCACATTGGTATTCAATTGCATGGAATAAACTACAGGCTGTATTGTATTGTGTTTCTTACAAGCATATTCCATCTTCCAGTATCTGTAATAATTTTATCCTCCATGAACTCTTTACCTGAGTAAAAACATTTACTAAAAATGTTCTTTAAGATATGTTTTAAATTTCAGAGTTCCTGTATGTTTTTGCTCTCATTTGGCAGTTAATTATGTTTCTTGACTCCTTGGTAGAACAGTCGCTTGGACCTTTGCTTTATTCATTCTGTATAGGTACAAGCAATCACTATATCTGGTTTGATGATCACATATGGAGGTGTTTGCTCATTTTTGCAGTTTGAACATATTTTTTACATTCTGAGCCCTGCACCCCTGAATATTAAGCATTACTGATGCTACAATGTATGTGTGGAAAGTGTGTTATTCTTAGGCATGAGCTATTAATCACCGAGGTTAATATTTATAATGTATAACATGCTGTGCTAATTCTGTTTCCAAGTTCCTTGTATGTCCATCCCATTTTAATTGTTGATCGACATACATACCTAAAACTTTAGTACCAATTACACACTCCATGGTCTCGTTACATACTTTGTTTTGTTATATTGGACTTTTATTTATGTAGAGGTTCATGTCTCTTTTATATTATGAGTTACGTTGTTTTTATTTGACCAGTTGTGGACTGCCATAAGTGCCTTTTCAGCTTTTACTTCTAACGTTTCTGGAGCCCTACCTGTAATTACTACATTGCTGTCATCAGCAAATAACACTGTTTTTTCTTGTGTGACCCACAGTGGGAAGTCATTGATGTAAATGAAAAACTGTATGGGGCCTAACACACTTCCTTAAGGGGCTCCAGTTTCCAAATATTCTTAATCTGAAATAAGTTTCATCATATTATTTGAGTTCCTTGAAATTTGTGATATCTCTACGGTCTGTACTCTGTCTTCTAGATATGACCTAAATAATTTATTCACAATCCTCCTTATTGCTGGCACCTCAAATTTATCAGCTTCTGTTTTCTCTCAAGACCTGAAAGCAAACTGTTCTATGCTTAGAAGTTGTATTTCTTTGAATAATCCATAAGTCTGTTTTTCATTATAGTATCTATTATTTTTTAAAAAGAAGACAGTAATGAAACTGGTCTGTAATTCTCCATTTTTTTCTGTATAGCCCTTTTTATGTATGGGAAGAACTTTTGCTAGGGTTAAGTCCAAAACTACCTGTATCCATAGCAAAGTCTTGTTATAAGAAAATTGCACAGCCTGCTAATGGACACTGGCTGTAATTATGGGAACATTTTATTATACACATTTCATGAATGGTAGGCTAAAACAGTAGTTTCATTTGACTACACGTAAAATATAAAAATATTTAGCCATAACATATTTGTAAATATCAAATGGGGCATTTCATTAACTGAGCTGTGGATAAACCATACAATCAATGACTGGATTGAAACTTCCCATCTAGTCTCTCATGAATCAACCTGAAAGCCGAATTATTAAATTCTGTATTTGAAATATATGTTTATGCTATCACAATAAAGTTTGAGTACCTTAAACTGTAATAAATAATTGATAATGAAATAATCACTGCCAGTAATAAAATACAGTTGAGACTAATCAGTGCGAACATGGTTCCAAGTCTTGAAGATATTCCTATAATATTTGACGTTAAGTATGCTCCATGTATATCATGCATGTCTCTCGCAATAAATAGCCACATATTACTGAAAAAGACGTCATATCAGTCCTGTTTATAAGAAAGATAAAATTAGTGATGCACAGAATTTCTGACCAGTACCCAGGCATCCATGTGGCAAAGGATACTAGAGAGTGTTATAATCTCAAATATTCTGGGAGAAAGAAGCTTCTCTTAGAGCATGAGCATGAATTGAAGAAATATACATTCATTCTTTCATTGTATTCTGTAGATTTTGTCAAGAACTGATTTGGAACAACTCGAATTATAAATTAACAATCATGGGAACTAAGTCTGTTTTAACAATAATGGTCTGCTTAATGCATTGACACGTATGCCGTCTCACAAAGCCAGAGAGACTATTTATGACAACCAATATTCTCATTCAGTGACAAACAGCTTAAAAGAAACATATGAAGACTCTCAACATTTACAACCAAAGCCATCAAGGTATCCTAGTCAATAATATAGTCTGCTACCCATGCCCCCCCCATGAACCATGGACCTTGCCGTTGGTGGGGAGGCTTGCGTGCCTCAGCGATACAGATGGCCGTACCGTAGGTGCAACCACAACGGAGGGGTATCTGTTGAGAGGCCAGACAAACATGTGGTTCCTGAAGAGGGGCAGCAGCCTTTTCAGTAGTTGCAGGGGCAACAGTCTGGATGATTGACTGATCTGGCCTTGTAACATTAACCAAAACGGCCTTGCTGTGCTGGTACTGCGAACGGCTGAAAGCAAGGGGAAACTACAGCCGTAATTTTGCCCGAGGACATGCAGCTTTACTGTATGATTAAATGATGATGGTGTCCTCTTGGGTAAAATATTCCGGAGGTAAAATAGTCCCCCATTCGGATCTCCGGGCGGGGACTACTCAAGAGGACGTCGTTATCAGGAGAAAGAAAACTGGCGTTCTACGGATCGGAGCGTGGAATGTCAGATCCCTTAATCGGGCAGGTAGGTTAGAAAATTTAAATAGGGAAATGGATAGGTTAAAGTTAGATATAGTGGGAATTAGTGAAGTTCGGTGGCAGGAGGAAAAAGACTTTTGGTCAGGTGATTACAGGGTTATAAATACAAAATCAAATAGGGGTAATGCAGGAGTAGGTTTAATAATGAATAAAAAAATAGGAGTGCGGGTTAGCTACTACAAACAGCATAGTGAACGCATTATTGTGGCCAAGATAGACACAAAGCCCATGCCTACTACAGTAGTACAAGTTTATATGCCAACTAGCTCTGCAGATGATGAAGAAATTGATGAAATGTATGACGAGATAAAAGAAATTATTCAGGTAGTGAAGGGAGACGAAAATTTAATAGTCATGGGTGACTGGAATTCGTCAGTAGGAAAAGGAAGAGAAGGAAACATAGTAGGTGAATATGGATTGGGGGGAAGAAATGAAAGAGGAAGCCGCCTTGTAGAATTTTGCACAGAGCATGACTTAATCATAGCTAACACTTGGTTCAAGAATCATAAAAGAAGGTTGTATACCTGGAAGAATCCTGGAGATAGTAAAAGGTATCAGATAGATTATATAATGGTAAGACAGAGGTTTAGGAACCAGGTTTTAAACTGTAAGACATTTCCAGGGGCAGATGTGGATTCTGACCACAATATATTGGTTATGAACTGCAGATTGAAACTGAAGAAACTGCAAAAAGGTGGGAATTTAAGGAGATGGGACCTGGATAAACTGAAAGAACCAGAGGTTGTACAGAGTTTGAGGGAGAGCATAAGGGAACAATTGACAGGAATGGGGGAAAGAAACACAGTAGAAGAAGAATGGGTAGGTCTGAGGGATGAAGTAGTGAAGGCAGCAGAGGATCAAGTAGGTAAAAAGATGAGGGCTAATAGAAATCCTTGGGTAACAGAATAAATATTGAATTTAATTGATGAAAGGAGAAAATATAAAAATGCAGTAAATGAAACAGGCAAAAAGGAATACAAACGTCTCAAAAATGAGATCGTCAGGAAGTGCAAAATGGCTAAGCAAGGATGGCTAGAGGACAAATGTAAGGATGAAGAGGCTTGTCTCACTAGAGGTAAGGTAGATACTGCCTACAGGAAAATTAAAGAGACGTTTGGAGAGAAGAGAACCACTTGTATGAATATCAAGCGCTCAGATGGCAACCCACTTCTAAGCAAAGAAGGGAAGGCAGAAAGGTGGAAGGAGTATATAGAGGGTTTATACAAGGGCGATGTACTTGAGGACAATATTATGGAAATGGAAGAGGATGAAGATGAAGTGGGAGATAAGATACTGCGTGAAGAGTTTGACAGAGCACTGAAAGACCTGAGTCGAAACAAGGCCCCGGGAGTAGACAACATTCCATTAGAACTACTGATGGCCTTGGGAGAGCCAGTCCTGACAAAACTCTACCATCTGGTGAGCAAGATGTATGAGACAGGCAAAATACCCACAGACTTGAAGAAGAATATAATAATTCCAATCCCAAAGAAAGCAGGTATTGACAGATGTGAAAATTACCGAACTATCAGTTTAATAAGTCACAGCTGCAAAATACTAACGCGAATTCTTTACAGACGAATGGAAAAACTAGTAGAAGCGCACCTCGGGGAAGATCAGTTTGGATTCCGTAGAAATGTTGGAACACGTGAGGCAATACTAACCTTACGACTTACCTTAGAAGAAAGATTAAGAAAAGGCAAACCTACGTTTCTAGCATTTGTAGACTTTGAGAAAGCTTTTGACAACGTTAACTGGAATACTCTCTTTCAAATTCTGAAGGTGGCAGGGGTAAAATACAGGGAGCGAAAGGCTATTTACAATTTGTACAGAAACCAGATGGCAGTTATAAGAGTCGAGGGGCATGAAAGTGAAGCAGTGGTTGGGAAAGGAGTGAGACAGGGTTGTAGCCTCTCCCCGATGTTATTCAATCTGTATATTGAGCAAGCAGTAAAGGAAACAAAAGAAAAATTCGGAGTAGGTATTAAAATTCATGGAGAAGAAGTAAAAACTTTGAGGTTCGCCGATGACATTGTAATTCTGTCAGAGACAGCAAAGGACTTGGAAGAGCAGTTGAACGGAATGGACATTGTCTTGAAAGGAGGATATAAGATGAACATCAACAAAAGCAAAACGAGGATAATGGAATGTAGTCAAATTAAATCGGGTGATGCTGAGGGGATTAGATTAGGTAATGAGACATTTAAAAGTAGTAAAGGAGTTTTGCTATTTAGGGAGTAAAATAACTGATGATGGTCGATGTAGAGAGGATATAAAATGTAGACTGGCAATGGCAAGGAAATCGTTTCTGAAGAAGAGAAATTTGTTAACATTGGGTATAGATTTAAGTGTCAGGAAGTCGTTTCTGAAAGTATTTGTATGGAGTGTAGCCATGTATGGAAGTGAAACATGGACGATAACCAGCTTGGACAAGAAGAGAATAGAAGCTTTCGAAATGTGGTGCTACAGAAGAATGCTGAAGATTAGATGGGTAGATCACGTAACTAATGAGGAGGTATTGAACAGGATCGGGGAGAAGAGAAGTTTGTGGCACAACTTGACTAGAAGAAGGGATCGGTTGGTAGGACATGTTCTGAGGCATCAAGGGATCACAAATTTAGCATTGGAGGGCTGCGTGGAGGGCAAAAATCGTAGAGGGAGACCAAGAAATCAATACACTAAGCAGATTCAGAAGGCTGTAGGTTGCAGTAGGTACTGGGAGATGAAGAAGCTTGCACAGGATAGAGTAGCATGGAGAGCTGCATCAAACCAGTCTCAGGACTGAAGACCACAACAACAACAACACCCATGCCAAATACGTGAGAGAAATTTTTCTGTACCACTTTTTCTCTAACTAATTTTTCTGTATACCACTAGAATACCCCTGTGAGCCATGGACCTTGTCGTTGGTGGGGAGGCTTGCATGTTTCAGTGATACAGATACCCGTACTGTAGGTGCAACCACAATGGAGGGGTATCCGCTGAGAGGCCAGACAAATGTGTGGTTTATGAAGAGGGGCAGCAGTCTGGATTACTGAATGATCTGGCCTTGTAACATTAACCAAAATGGCCATGCCGTGCTGGTACTGCTAACAGCTGAAAGCAGGGGAAACTGCAGCCGTAATTTTTCCCGAGAGCATGCAGCATTACTGTATGGTTAAATGTTTATGGTGTCCTCTTGGGCGAAATATTCTGGAGGTCAAATAGTCCCCTATTTGTATCTTTGGATGGGGTCTACTCAGGAGGATGTCGTTATCAGGAGAAACAAAACTGGTGTTCTATGGATTGGAGCGTGGAATGTCAGATCCCGTGATCGGGCTGGTAAATTAGAAAATTTAAAAAGATATGTGGATAGATTAAAATTAGATGTAGTGGGCATTAGTGAAGTTCAGGGCAAGAGGAACAACACTTATGGTCAGGTGAATATAGGGTTATAAATACAAAATCAAATAATGGTAATGCAGGAGTAGGTTTAATAATGAATAAAAAAAAAAATAGGAGCACAGGTAAGCTACTATGAACAGCATAGTGAACACGTTATTGTAGCCAAGATAGACACAAAGTCCACACCTGCCACAGTAGTATAATTTTATATGCCAACTATCTCCGGCAGATGACTAAGAGACTGAAGAAATCTATTATGAGATAAATGAAACTATTCAGATAGCGAAGGGAGATGAAAATTTAGTAGTTATGGGGGACTGGAATTTGTTAGTAGGAAAAGGAAGAGAAGGAAAAGTAGTAGGTGAATATGCAATAGGGGTAAGGAATGAAAGAGAAAGCCACCACGTAGAATTTTGCACAGAGCATAACTTAATCATAGATAACACTTGGTTTAGGAATCATTAAAAAAGGTTGTATACGAGAAAGGTGCCTGGAGACACTGGAAGGTTTCAGATAGATTGTATAGTGGTAAGAAAGATATTTAGGAACCAGGTTTTAAATTGTAAGACATTTCCAGGGGCAGATGCGGACTCTGACCACAATCTATTGGTTACGAAATGTGGATTAAAACTGAGGAAACTGTAAAATGTTGGGAATTTAAGGAGATGGGACCTGGATAAACGAAAAGAATCAGAGATTGTAGAGTGTTTCAGAAAGAGCATTAGGGAGTGATTGACAAGAACGAGGGAAGAAATACAGTAGAAGAAGAATGGATAGTTTTGGGAGATGAAATAGTGAATGCAGCAGAGGATCCAGTAGGTAAAAAGTCGAGGGCTAGTAGAAATCCATGGGTAACACAAGATATATTGAATTTAATCAATGAAAGGAGAAAATATAAAATTGCAGTAAATGGAACACGCAAAACGGAATACAAATGAGATCGACAGGAAGTGCAAAATGGCTAAGCAGGGACAGCTACAGGACAAATGTAAGGATATAGATGCATATATCACTAGGAGTAACATAGAAACTGTCTGCGGGAAAATTAAAGAGACCGTTGGAGAAAAGAGAACCACTTGTATGAATATCAAGGGCTCAGTTGGAAACCAGTTCTAAGCAAAGAAGGGAAGGCAGAAAGGTGGAAGGAGTATATAGAGGGTCTATACAAGTAGGACGTACTTGAGGGCAATATTATGGAAATGAAAGAGATTGTAGATGAAGATGAAATGGAAGATATGATACTATGTGAAGAGTCTGACAGAGCACTGAAAGATATAAGTCTAAACAAGACCCTAGGAATAAACAAAATTCCATTGGAACTACTGATAGCCTACTCTACCATCTGGTGAGCAAATGTATGATAATTCCAATCCCAAAGAAAGCAGGTGTGAAAATTACTGAACCATCAGTTTAATAAGTCATGGCTGCAAAATACTAACATGAATTATTTACAGACAAATGGAAAAACTGGTGGAACCGACCTCAGGGAAGATCAGTTTGGATTCAGTAGAAATGTTGGAACATGTGAGGCAATACTGACCCAACAACTTATCGTAGAAGATAGATTAAGAAAAGGCAAACCTACGTTTCTAGCATTTGTAGACTTAGAGAAAGCTTTTGACATTGTTGACTGGAATACTCTTTTTCAAATTCTGAAGGTGGCAGGGGTCAAATACAGGGAGCAAAAGGTCATTTACAGTTTGTACAGAAACCAGATGGCAGTTTTAAGTGGCGAAGAGCATGAAAGGGAAGCAGTGGTTGAGAAGCGAGTGAGACAGGGTTGTAGCCTATCACCGATTTATTCAATCTATATATTGAGCAAGCAGTAAAGGAAACAAAAGAAAAAAATTGAAGTAGGAATTAAAATCCACGGAGAAGAAATAAAAACTTTGAGGTTTGCTGATGACATTGTAATTCTGTCGGAGACAGCAAAGGACCTGGAAGAGCAAGCGAACAGAATGGACAGTGTCTTGAAAGAAGGATATAAAATGAACACCAACAAAAGCAAAAAGATAATGGAATGTAGTTGAATTAAGTCAGGTGATGCTGAGGGAATTAGATTAGGAAATGAGACACTTAAAGCAGTAGATGAGTTTTACTACTTGAGGAGCAAAATAACTGATGATGGTCAAAGTAGGGAGGATATAAAATGTAGAATGGCAATGGCAAGGTAAGCATTTATGAAGAACAGAAATTTGTTAACATCGAGTATAGATTTCCTGAAAGTATTTGTATGGTGTGTAGCCATGTGTGGAAGTGAAGCATGGATGATAAATAGTTTAGACAAGAAGAGAATAGAAGCTTTCGAAATGTGGTGCTACATAAGAATGCTGAAGATTAGAGGGTAGATCACGTAACTAATGAGGAGGTCCTGAATAGAATTGGGGAGAAGAGGAATTTGTATCGCAACTTGACTAGAAGAAGGGATCAGTTGGTAGGACATGTTCTGAGGCATCACGGGGTCATCAATGTAGTATTGGAGGGCAGTGTGGAGGGTAAAAATTGTAAAGGGAGACTAAGAGGTGAATACACTAAGCAGATTCAGAATGATGAAGGGTGCATTAGGTTCCAGTCAATCCCTAAAATGCCTGCAGATGTTGATTTCCTGTTCACAACAAACAAGAAATATGTAAATTTCCTATGCATTACAGAGCAATGTCTAAAATCAGACGAAATTTACTCATTTAACATACCTGGCTATATATCAGCACCTCATTACTGTAGAAAAATTCAGAAAGGTGGAGGTGCAGCCATATTTATTATAAAAAAGGCGGTAAAATATAGAAATTTTGACCGGTTTGGCTATGTAAATAAAGATAAAGATTTTTGAGCTCTCTACAGTTGAAATTTGAGAATCAAATATAATTATTTTGTATTATTTGTTGTTATTCCCCAACACATAATGTAACTATCATTCTCGAAAATCTTGGACTATTCATAAACAAACTTCACCAAAACAAAAAAAAGGAATAATTTTCTGTGGCAGCTTTAATGTTGATTTTCAAACTCTGGGACAGGCGAGGGAACTTCTATTGAATCTCACAAGCTCATTCAGTCTGAAAATTACTGTGACTTTCCCCACAAGGTGCAAAACCATACCAAAACAACTCCCTCTTGCTGTTAGATACAGTTCTCTTTTATGGTTGCGAGATATTCTTATTCCTTTAGTTAGCCAAGGTTTTTTATATGTTTTCTTAAACATAATTCCAAGAAAACACATAAAAAACCTTGGCTAACTAAAGGAATAAGAATATCTTGCAACCGTAAAATAGAACTGTATCTAACAGCAAGAGGGAGTACTGACACCGAAATTGTTCAATATTATAAAAACTATTGTGCGGTACTAAGAAAAGTTATTAAAAAGTCCAGAAGCATGTATGTCATGTCTGAGATCAGTAACTCTGATAATAAAATTAAAGCAATTTGGAATATTATTGAAAGGGAAACAGGGCAACCAAGAGCACAGGAAGACTTTAGTGCCATAAAACTGAATGACAAGTGTACTAACAAACAATCAGAAATTGAAAATATTTTCAATAATCATTTTTTAAATGTTGTGGAGAAAATAGGATCTAGATCTTCACTAGAAGAGGCAAGGCTTCTAATAGAAGAGGCCATACATGTGCAGTTTGAAACAACTGTATTTCCACCAACCTCTCCCTCTGAAATCAGTAAAATAATAAACTCACTGAAAAGTAAAAGCTCTTACGGAATTGATGGCATTTCCAACAAGATACTTAAAGCTTTTTCCCCACAGATAAGTAGGATTCTCAGCCACGTATGTAATAGCTCTTTGCTCTTTGGAGCAGGGTGTTTTGCCCATTAGACTGAAATATGCCATTGTAAAACCATTGCATAAAAAGGGGGATATGTCGGATGTCAACAACTATTGCCCAATCTCTCTTCTGACAGCTCTATCAAAAATTTTTGAGAAAGTAATGTATTCAAGAGTAGCCTCCCATATTTGTAAAAATAAAGTACTAACAAAATGTCAGTTTGGTTTTCAGAAAGGCTTTTCAACAGAAAATGCTATATACACTTTCACTGATCAAATATTAAATGCTCTGAATAACCGGACATCGCCCATTGGTATTTTTTGTGATCTCTCAAAGGCCTTTGATTGTGTAAATCATGGAATTCTTTTAGATAAGCTAAATCATTGTGGTTTGAGGGGGGGCAGTGCACAAATGGTTTAATTCATACTTAACTGGAAGAATGCAGAAAGTTGAAATAAGTGGTTCATGTAATGTTAAAACAACAGCTGATTCCTCAAACTGGGGGGGCTATCAAGTACGGAGTCCCACAGGGTTCGGTCTTAGGTCCTTTACTGTTCTTGATATACATTAATGACTTACCATTCCACATTGATGAAGATGCAAAGTTAATTCTTTTTGCTGATGATACAAAAACCAAGAATGTTAGTGATGTAATTGTAAATGATGTTTTTCACAAAATTATTAAGTGGTTCTCAGCAAACGGAGTCTCTTTAAATTTTGATAAAACACAGTATATACAGTTCCGTACAGTAAATGGCACAACTCCAGTAATAAATATAGACTTTGAACAGAAGTCTGTAGCTAAGGTAGAATTTTCAAAATTTTTAGGTGTGTCCATTGATGAGAGGTTAAACTGGAAGCAACACATTGATGGTCTGCTGAAACGTCTGAGTTCAGCTATGTATGCTATTAGGGTTATTGCAAATTTTGGTGATAAGAATCTCAGTAAATTAGCTTACTATGCCTACTTTCATTCACTGCTTTCGTATGGCATCATATTCTGGGGTAATTCATCGTTGAGTAGAAAAGTATTCATTGCTCAAAAACGTGTAATCAGAATAATTGCTGGAGCCCACCCACGGTCATCCTGCAGACATCTATTTAAGGATCTAGGGATCCTCACAGTAACCTCGCAGTATATATATTCACTTATGAAATTTGTTGTTAATAATCCAACCCAGTTCAAAAGTAATAGCAGTGTGCATAGCTATAACAGCAGGAGAAAAGATGATCTTCACTATGCAGGGTTAAATCTGACTTGGGCAGAGAAAGGGGTAAATTATGCTGCCACAAAAGTCTTTGGTCACCTACCAAACAGCATCAAAAGCCTGACAAATAGTCAACCAACATTTAAAAATAAATTAAAAGAATTTCTAAATGACAACTCCTTCTACTCATTGGCTGAATTTTTAGATATAAATTAAGGGAGGGAAAAAAACCCAACTTAAACATTAGTGTCATGCAATATTTTGTGTAATGTAATATCTTGTACAGACATCATTTATTAACCTGACACGTTCCACAGCATTACGAAGTGTCGTATTCACGATCTATGGAACAAGTATTAATCTAATCTAATCTAATCTAGACCCGATATTTACAAACTGTCTGTATCAGTCTTTAGAACATGTGGATAAAGACTGTGTCGAAAGTCCTCTACCTTACCAATCCCCTCTCTTCAAGCTGCAACATTAAATATACAGTGAAAGAGAAACTACAGCAGCAAAAATATGAAAATTTCCAATGATTTCTGACCATTAGATAAATGGAATGTAGTATATGACGCAGGTGGTGCAGACAAAAAATTGTAATTCTCCTTAAATACATTTCTCTACTATTTTAATTTTGCTTTTCCTCTTAAACTGAAACATAGTAAATCAAAAGAATCCAAAAGGAAACCATTGATAATGACTGACATAAAGCTTTCCTGCAAAAACAAGAGAGATCTGTTGAAGTACTTAAAAATCACAATCCTGTTTTCTCATACACTAGGCTATATGTCATAATTCTTAAGAAAATTGTAGCAAGAGTGAAGTGAATGGCTATGAGAACAATGTGGCAACATTCTCAAAGAAAGCAAAGGCAGTGTGGAATATTGGAATACAGTGAGAAATGAAACCAGTCAACTGCCTCCTGAACATGAAAACACAGTTCTGATTCCCAACAATTTCAGTCACTAATTCTCAATAAATTGTCCCAGCCCCCCCCCCCCCCCCCCCCAAATATCCAAAGGAAACAATGTCAACATGACCTGTCACCAACATCAACAACGACAAAAGAAGAAACAAGGTGCCCACAATATTCAGTCACAGCAACAACAATGAATGCAATAACAGCTCTATGAATTGCAAAACCAGTTCTAACACCAGCAGCAGAATCAACAACTGGAGCAGCTGAACAAGTAACATGGGAGCCATACCCACAAGAAAATTCTGCAGCAGATGATAACAGAAGAATAAGAGCAGTAGGGAAAAGGAAAACAGTACTTCCAATACACCTGCATGATTTTTTTATTGACAAGATAAAGGTAAATGATCAATTACATATGCCAAAGTCTAAAAAAATTTGTTATTTCATGTTGGTTCATCAAAATGTTGAATCATTGCAAAACAAATTAGGTGAACTTGAAATTTTATTTACTAATGAGTTAAAAAACGCTTCTGTAACATGTATAACAGAACACTGGCTGCCTAAAGATGCAATGTCAGTCACCAAACTTGCAGACTTCAATCTTTCATCATCATACTCGAGAACTACATCTTGCCATGGAGGGTCATGTACATTTGTTAAAACTGGTACTGGTTATTGTAATATAAAACCCATTGAACTGTTAGCTGGAGAGAGAGTTTTTGAAGTGTCTGCAGTTGAACTATCTGCATTAAAATTAATAATCACCTGTCTATATAGGAGCCCTGATTGGAACTTAAATGATTTCTGTCATCAACTGGAAGCAGCTTTAAATACTATAAAAAACTTCAACAAAACAGTGATCATATGTGGAGATTTTAATATTGATTTTCAGGAAATCTAAAAAAAAAGGCCAGCAAAGCTTAATTGCCCTTCTGGAAACATATAACATAAAAGCCACCATAGATTCTCCTGCAAGCGTTACAACAAGAAGCCCAACAATTGATCAGATATTAATAAACACCAATGTACATCATAAATTCTTTGCTGGAAATCTTCATACTGGCTTCAGTGATCACTATGCACAGTTCATTGTTTTTCACACCCCAAGCAAAACAAATGAGAAAAAAAAACAAAAAGTTCAGAAACAAACAAACAAACTTTTCTACACAGAGATTAAGTGAAGAAACCTGGTATGAAGTGTATACTTGCAAAAATATCAGGCCAGCCGGTGTGGCCGAGTGGTTCTAGGCGCTTCAGTCTGGAACCGCGCGACCACTAAGGTCGCAGGTTCGAATCCTGCCTCGGGCATGGATGTGTGTGATGTCCTTAGGTTAGATGTTAAGTCCCATTGTGCTCAGAGCCATTAGAACCATTTTTGAAAATATAAACAAAAAGTTTGAAAAATTCAAGGAAATCTTCATGTCGTACTTTGAGGCTGCATTTCCATTAAAAAACAAAAATATCAACTTAACTTCAAAATGAACAAATGGATTACAGCAGGTAT
Organism: Schistocerca piceifrons; assembly: GCF_021461385.2. Taxonomy (NCBI): domain Eukaryota; kingdom Metazoa; phylum Arthropoda; class Insecta; order Orthoptera; family Acrididae; genus Schistocerca; species Schistocerca piceifrons. The sequence continues at coordinate 457,441,298 of NC_060145.1, forward strand.
TTGAATCTCTTGCGCAGAGAAGAAAAGATTACACAATATAACAAAGACACGGAACAAACCCCACGAATTTCATTCATACCTGAAGAATTACAAGAGGATCTTCAAAGATGTCATAAGGTAAGCTAAAACAATGGCAAATGACAAATACATTGAAAATTCAAAAAACAAATATAAAGTTATATGGGAAGTTATCAAAAATCAAACAGCAAGTGAAACCAAACAGTATAAAAATATAAATTTATGTTATCAAGAACAAACGATTTCTTGCCCAACAAAAATTGCAGAAACCTTCAACAATTATTTTGCAAACATAAGTGAACAATTAGTGAGTGGACTGGAAGAACACAACAAAATATCACCTCCACCATCCAGTAGCATAAGAAATGTGTCTACATCACTGTTCCTTTCACCTATAAATACAGAAGAAATTTTATCAGTTTTAGAAACCTTAAAAATAGGGTACTCATGTGGAACTGGTGAAGTACCAGATGTGATTATTAAAAATGCTGTCTTGCCTTAGCTGAACCCTTGACACACTTGTGCAACACCTCACTGGCATAGGGAACCTTGCCTTCATGCTTAAAAATAGCAAAACTGAAACCACTGTTCAAGAAAGGAAATCCAGAAGATGTTTCAAATTATGGGCCAATAGCCCTACTGGTTGTGTTTTCAAAAATTTTAGAAAAAATCTTTTATATGTGATTGTCTGATTTCCTAAATAAACATAAAAGTGGACAGCTGGGAATGTAGGTCTCACGGGAAGCATGCAAGGGGTAAGTCCCTGCAGTCGCGCTATTCATCTCTGTCCTTGGTGGCTCAGATGGATAGAGCGTCTGCCATGTAAGCAGGAGATCCCAGGTTCGAGTCCCGGTTGGGGCACACATTTTTAGCTGTCCCCATCGAGGTATATCAACAACACCTGTCGGAAGCTGAAGGTTTCAATTATCATTATTTCTCTATCTCTTCAGCTTGTGACATCGGCATGTATACCTGAACTATCATTTTCAGTGTTGGGTTGCTGTCAATTCTTATAAGAACAAACCTGTTGCTGAACTGTTCACAGTAATACACTCTCTGCCCTACCTTCCTATTCATAATGAATCCTACTTCCGTTATATCATTTTCTGCTGCTGTTGATATTACCCTATACTCATCTGACCACAAATCCTTGTCTTCTTTACACTTCACTTCACTGACCCTTACTGCATCTAGATTGAGACTTTGCATTTCTCTTTTCAGATTTTCTATTTTCCCTACCATGTTCAAGCTTCTGACATGCCATGCCTCAACTCATAGAATGTTATCCTTCCATTGATTATTCATTTTTTTCTCATGGTAACCTCCCCCTTGGCTGTCCCCTCCTGGAAATCCGAATGGGGGACTATTCCAGAATCTTTTGCCAGTGGAGAGATTATCATGACACTTCTTCAATTACAGGCCACATGTCCTGTGGATACATGTTACATGGCTTTAATGCAGTAGTTTCCATTGCGTTCTCGATCCTCATCATCATTGCTGATTCTTCCACCTTTAGGGGCAGTTTCCCACTCCAAGGACAAGAGAGTGCCCTGAACCTCTGTCTGCTCCTCCACCCTCTTTGACAAGGCCATTGGTAGAGCAATAGGTGACTTCTTATGCCGGAAGTCTTTGGCCATCAATGTTGAGTATTAATCAAAATTTAAGCAGTGGCTGGATTTGAACCCGGGACTGAAGGCATTTTGAATATGGAATATGGATCAATGGCTCTAACCCCCCCCCCCCCCCCAAAAAAAAATCCCTTTTTTTTCACTTTCGTTCGTTGCATCTGCTTTTGGCAGACGTCATAAGACACCCATTTAAGTTCGCTGTTGATCAATTAACTCAGTTTTTTTTATTACAGAGGGCAGCCAACCCTCTGACCAAACACGCTGAGCTACAGTGCTGGCCTCCTAGACCACAGGTAAACTACATAAATAAAATAATGGCCCCACTCTTTAATCCATACAATTCACCTTTGATGACAGGTATATTCCCTAATTCTATGAAAGTGACAAAAGTTATCCCAATCTGTAAGAAAGGTGAGAAAAATAATGTGTAAAATTATTGATCCATAACAGAAAGTAACAATGCTATTTACTGTTATGATTATGGAGACATAGCACAAGGTGTGCACCAGGGTTCAGTACTGAGAGCAATTCTGTTCCGATTTTATGTAAACAACTTCCCATTGAGCATCAGTGCCACTGTACCCTCTTTATTGATACCAGGATCCTCCTTAGCAGCAGCAGTGAAGATATTAATTTATCAAAGAGTAACTTATTTTCTGGTAAGAAACCAAATCCTCTCTGATTGTCAGCATGGCCTGAGGAAGAATAAATCCACAGAGACTGCTATATGCTCCACCCTATATGTTCTAGACAAAAAACTGAAATCAGTTGAGATCTGCATAGGTTTGGTAAAGACAGTAGATGTTACAGACTGCAAAGTTCCGCTAGACAACAACAATTCTTGGCATCAGAGGCATCCTTCTGAACTGGTTCAGCTCCTGTCTTACAAACAAGAAACAGAAAGTAACAATACTACTTACCACTCAGATTATGGAGATACTGCACAAGGCATGCCCTGGGATTCAGTACTTAGAGCACTCTCTGTTCCAGTGTTACGTAATCAACTTCACATTGAACATCAGTGCAACTATCAGTAACCTCTTTGTTGATGATATCAGTATCATCCTTAGTAGCAGCAATGACTGTGAACTTAAAGAGGCCATAACTAAACGGATAGGTGAGTTGTGATTGGCTTCACAGAAATAATCTAATAGTCAACACAAACAAAACACATTCCTGAACACACCTGCAAGCCAAGAAATGAAAAAATATAGCCCCCACGTAGACTTGTGGATCCAACACCCATCCCATAACACTGTTTTCAAATTTCTGCCAAAACTCTGATCCCCGCAAAAGTCCCATTACTTTCTAAAGGCCTCACCTGTAACCCAAAATCTAGGTTTAGTTATGCTAGATTTGTAAAGGATCTGCTTTCCTTTACTAATTCTATCCAGTGGAAACATTTCTTCACCCCACATCCCACTCACAACAGTCCACCAAAATCCCACAAAGAACCTTCTTTAAAATAGCTCAAAAACTAGTTCAACCTCCCTCCAGTCATAATCCTCCTCTCCTGCCACTTAGTCATCCCCTGGTATCCTTTCAGGAATTCCTCACTTCTAACCTGGCTGCACCTTCCTTTTCTAAGTCCAACATCATTGCTATGGGACATACAGCTATTTGTAACCTGTAAAGCAATCCAGACATTATACATCCTGCAGACAAAGGCTGAACCAAGGTGAGTCTGTGGCTGAGGGGTCTCAACCAAGTTTCCGACAAATCTGCATACAAACTTTACAGTCGTGATCCGATCCCAGATGCCCAACAGGGCCTCCAGCTGCTCTTTAAGGCCTTGTGTCCATCCCAAAACCTGACATCTAAGTCTACTACCTCCTCACACTGTCAACCCCTGCTCTCCTACCTTTTACCTGCTCCACAAACCCTACTCACAGGTCTCCCTACAGTTTGTCCCATTGTGGCTGGATACAATGTTTGCACATAATTAACCTCTGCTTTTGTTGACCAACACCTCTAAACTATTGTCGATAATCTCCCATCCACCATTAAATACATCACTCCCTTCCTTGACCACCTTTCCACACTTCCCATTCCATTACCTCCAGATTCGTTGTTGGCTGTGGATATGACATCCTTATACACAAACATATGCCATGCTGATGGTGTTGCAACTATGGAACATTAGCTTTCCCAATGTCCTCCTAACACCAGTCCAATCACCTTTTTCCTAATCCTCCTAGTCAGCCACATCCTGACCCACAATTAGTTCTTCTGATCTTGTCAACATTTAAAACCCCTTGTCTCTTTAGATTAATTGACGACATTTTCATGATCAGGATTAATGGCAGGGACAACCTTTGCTCTCTTCTCCAAATCTCAGCTCTACATCTACATGGTTACTCTACAATTCACACTTAAGTGTCTGGCAGAGGGTTCACCGAACCATTTTCATACTAGTTCTCTACCATTCCACTCTCGAACGGCATGTGTGAAAAAGAACACCTAAATCTTTCCGTTCAAGCTCTGATTTATCTTATTTTTTTATGATGATCATTTCTCCCTAAGTAGGTGGGTTGTTGTTGTTGTTGTGGTCTTCAGTCCTGAGACTGGTTTGATGCAGCTCTCCATGCTACTCTATCCTGTGCAAGCTTCTTCCTCTTCCAGTACCTACTGCAGCCTACATCCTTCTGAATCTGCTTAGTATATTCATCTGTTGATCTCCCTCTACGATTTTTACCCCCCACGCTGCCCTCCAGTACTAAATTGGTGATCCCTTGATGCCTCAGAACATGTCCTACCAACCGATCCCTTCTTCTGGTCGAGTTGTGCCACAAACTCCTCTTCTCCCCAATTCTATTCAATACCTCCTCATTAGTTATGTGATCTACCCATCTGATCTTCAGCATTCTTCTGTAGCACCATATTTCAAAAGCTTCTATTCTCTTCTTGTCTAAACTATTTATCGTCCATGTTTCACTTCCATACATGGCTACACTCCTTGTAAATACTTTCAGAAACGACTTCCTGACACTTAAATCAATACTCGATGTTAACAAATTTCTCTTCTTCAGAAACACTTTCCTTGCCATTGCGTGGGTGTCAACAAAATATTTTTGTATTTGGAAGAGAAAACATAAATAGATCTCGCCACAAAGAAAACCACCTTTGTTTCAGTGACTGCCTCCCCAACTCACGTATCATATCAGTGACACTCTCACCCCTATTGTGTGATAACATGAAATGAGCTGCCCTTCTGTGCACTTTTTTGATGTCCCCTGTCAGTCCTACCTGGTAAGGATCCCATACTGAGCAGCAATATTCAAGCAGAGGATGGACAAGTGTAATGTAGGCTGTCTCTTTAGTCGGTTTGTCGCATCTTCTAAGAGTTCTGCCATCAAAGTGCGGTCTTTGTTTTGTTTTCCCCCACAATATTATCTATGTGGTATTTCTAATTTAAGTTGCTCATAATTGTAATTCCTAGGTATTTAGTCAATTTGACAGCCCTTAGATTTGTGTGATTTAGCATATACCCAAAATTTATCGGATTTCTTTTAGTACCCATGTGGATGACCTCACACTTTCTTTGTTTATTGCCAATTGCCACTTTTCACACCATACAGAAATTCTCTTTAGATCATTTGATAATTGGAACTGATTGTCTGATGATTTTACTAGATGGTAAATTACAGTGTCATCTGCAAACAATCTTAGAGGGCTGCTCAGATTACCACCTAGATCATTTATGTAAATCAGAAACAGCATAGGGCCTATGACACTACCTTGCGTAATACCAGATATCACTTCCGTTCTACTCGATGATTTACCATCTAGCACTACAAACTGTGACCTCTCTAAGAGGAAATCATGAATCCAGTCACACAACTGAGACAATACTCCGTATGCGTGCAATTTGATTAGTATTCACTTGTGAGAAATGGTAGCAAAAGCCTTCTCGAAATCTAGGAATATGGAATTGATCTGAGATCCCTTGTCGACAACACTCATTACTTCATGGGAATAAAGAGCTATCTGTGTTGCACAAGAACGATATTTTCTGAATCCGTGTTGGTTATGTATCAATGAATCATTTTTTTCAAGGTGATTCATAATGTTCAAGTACAGTGTATGCTCCAAAATCCTACTGCAAATTGAGGTCGTGATATGGGTCTGTAATTCAATGGGTTACTCTTATTTCCTTTCTTGAATATTGGTGTGACCTGTGCTACTTTCCAGTCTTTGGGAAAAGACCTTTTGTCAAATGAGTGGTTGTATATGATTGCTAAGAAAGGAACTATTGTGTCTGCACACTCTGAAAGGAACCTGATTGGTATACCATCTGGATCGGAAGACTTGCCTTTCTTAAGTGATACGAGTTGTTTTGCAACACCTAAGATATCTACTTTTATGTCACTCATGCTAACAGCTGTTCTGGTTTCAGATTCTGGAATATTTACTTCATCTTCTTTCATGAAGGAACTACGGAAAACTGTATTTAGTAACTCCTCTTTAGTGACACCATCATTGGTAACATTTCCATCGCTATCGCGCAGTGACACTATTGACTGTTTTTTGCCACTGGTGTACTTTACATATGGCCAGAATCTTTTTGGGTTTTGTACTATATTATGAGACAATGTTACATTGTGGAAACTATTAAAAGCATCTCGCATTGATATCCGTACTAAATTTCAAGTTTCCGTGAAACACAGCCAGTTTTGGGGATTTTGTGTTCTTCTGAATTTGGCACGCTTTTTTCATTGCTTCTGCAACAGTGTTCTGACGTGTTTTGTGTACCATGGTGGATCAGTCCTGTCTCTTATTAACTTATGCGGTATGAATCTATATATTGCTGTCGATACTGTATCTTTGAATTTGAGCCATATCTGATCTACACTTACATAATTAGCTTGGAAGGAATGGAGACTCTCTCTTAGGAAGGCATCAAGCAAATTTTTATCTGCTGTTTTAAATAGATATATTTTGCTTTTATTTTTAATGGTTTTGGTTGATATGGTTTTAAGCCTTGCTACAATGACCTTGTGTTCACTAGTCCCTGTATCTGGCATAACACTCTCTATTAGATCAGAATTATTTGTGGCTAAGGGGTGAAGTGTGTTTTTGCAACCATTTACAATTCATGTGGGCTCATGAACTAATTGTTCAAAGTAATTCTCAGAGAAAGCATTTAGTACAATTTTGGAAGATGTTTTCTGTCTTCCACCAGCTTTGAACATGTATTTTCGCCAACAAATCGAGGGTAGATTGAAGTCTCCACCAATTATAAACGTATGAGTGGGGTACTTCTTATTTGTAACGAGATTCAAGTTTTCTTTGAACTGTTCAGGTATTATATCATCTGACTCGGAAGGGGGGGGGGGGGGGTCGGTAGAAGGAGCCAATTATTATTTGGTATGGCTGTTGAGTATAACCTCTACCCATAGTAATTCGCAGGAATTATCTATTTCAACTTCACTACAAGGTAAACTACTACCAACATACACAAGCACACCACCACCTACTTTATTTAATCTATCCTTTCTGAACACAGTTTGCACCTCTGTAAAAATTTCGGCAGAATTTATCTCCAGCTTTAGCCAGCTTTCTGTTCCTAGAACGATTTCAGCTTCAGTGCTTTCTATCAGTGCTTGAAGCTCTGGTGCTTTTCCAACACAGCTAAGACAATTTACAACTACAATACTGACTGTTGCTTGGTCGATTCTTGTCGTTTCTTTGCCCTGTACCCTTTGAGACTGGAGCCCTTTTTGATCCTTCCCGAGACTGTCTAACCTAAAAAGCCGCCCAGTCCATGCCACGCAGTGCCTGCTTACCATGTAGCTGCCTCCTGTGTGTAGTGGACACCTGACCTATTTAGCAGAACCCAAAACCCTACCACCCTATGGTGCAGGTCAAGGAATATGCAGGCTACACAGTTGCAGAACTGTCTGAGCCTCTGATTCAGACCCCACCACTTGGCTCTGTACCAAAGGTCTGCAATTGGTCCTGTCGACATTGCTACAGATGGCGAGCTCTGCCTTCATTTCGCTAGCAAGACTGGTAGTCTTCACCAGCTCAGATAGCCGCTGGAAACCAGAGAGAATCTCTTCCGATCCATGCAGTTGGCTGCAACCTGTACGCTTCATGGCATCCAGAAGGACCCTTTCCACATCTTGGATGACTCCAGCTGGTATGCACATGAAGTGCACATTGGATTGGCTTTCTTCCCATCCTTAGCTGCCATAATCCTAAGGGGCTCCCTCACCCGCCTAACATTGGTGCTCCCAATGACAAGCAATCCCACCCTCTGCACTTGTCCAGACCTCTCAGGAAGACCAGCCACTGCCGCAACAGGAGGGGCCGCCCTTGCTGGCTCAGAAGTACTTTCAGCAGTGGGCAGTACCTCAAACCTGTTACAGAGGTGTAAGGGTACAGCCTTGTGGCCAGCACCAACTTTTGCCTTCCACTCAGGGATTCACGACCCTGCCACGGTTCGCCAATCACTATCAGGAAAGTGACGACTGGCAGGGCCATCCAAATCCAAGGGCACAGTGGCATCAGAGATCCCAGGTGATGCTACAGGTTCCAGAGGCACCAAAGCACTCACCTTGGGTGCCTCAATGTCACCATGGCCCAGGGCAACAGCCTGTAGCCTGTCAACCACAGCTTTCAGCTGTTTACGGACTGTGGCAAATTCCCCCTGAATCCATACGTAACAGGCACAGGCCCTTTCTATCTCTAATATTTTTTTTTCCCTCTCTTTTATCTCACAAACCATTCAAAACAAACAGATGACTGATGACTATGCGAATTTACACTACACGGGTACTAAAACACGATGCTAAAACTCCCAAATCCACTTCACCTGGTACTTCTCAACTCAGTGAGCCAACTTTCTAGATGTAGATCTCCACCTCTCAGGTGGCTCCATAAATACATCTGTTCCTATCAAGTGCATCAACCACCAACAGTACCTCCACTTTGACAACTGTCACCTGCTATGTGTCAAAAAGTCTCTTCCTTACAGCAGTGCCTCCTGTGGTTGCAACATCTGCAGCGGAAAGCAGGAGCTGTCTCAGTTTCACACCTTTTTTTATGTGCAGCTGAGATGGCAAAAATAAATTATTAAAAACAAAAAAAAGAGTACCTAGAACTTAAGACATGAAGGCTATAAAGCAACACAGTATGCTAACTCCTAATTAAAACAGCAATTTCTGGTCAACTGAGCCATTCGATACCACTTTGCAATGTAGCAAATCGTAATGAGTATGTGTTGTAATGTTGTTAATTGGCTGCATTGATGAAATTGTGGTACATTGAACACAGTTATGATGATTTATTATGAAATTCTTAGGAAATATAGTTTTTATTTGAGCTGTAGACAATGAATGTGAACAAACAGTAAAACAAACATTTATAAAATTTGTGTAGCAAAATCTATTTGCTATTATCATTCAGTTTAATGTAAAGACCCAGGAAACATGTTATTAATGAAATCTATTCTGTAATTAAAGAGTTATTTTGTTTTGTAAATTATATATTATTGTACAACTACATTTTCTACGTTTTGGCAACATAACAAATTTATTAATCTAAATTCTGTAACTCGCCCTCTAAAACTATTCAATTTTTAATTGAAATCATCAAAATTACTATGTTAAGCAATGTAAACAGCTATGTTTTGATTGTTAGAATCTATATAAATGTTGGTGCCAACTGCTGGAGGCACGTCGTTTTATAACAGGTTTTGAAATATTATTATAGATTTTCTGTGGTTCAGGTGTATGTGATGTAATCTTGTGAGGCAATAAAGGTGTTGTATAACAGATTTATATGTTTTAGCTCCATCATTTTATTGAACATAAACTATGAAATTAATTGCCTGACCATATGGAAAATCCAGGATCTAATTTTCAGGTGAAGCAAACTGGAGCAAAGAGATATGCCACATCTACAAACATTGACAATAAAAGCTGAGTATTTTAAGTTGAATTCCAACAATAAACTAGTAACTTTTAATGATGTCAGTTCTGCATTTGAGTTCAACATGCTGATGAGTGTCCCTCTGTTATTTAATTACCTGTCACTGGCTCCCTGTCAAAGTAGATAATGCAAGATAGTGAGAAAGAACAGCTTCACAGTTAAGTGACTCCCAACTCTAAGGAAATATAATTGGGTTCCAGATGCATGTAAAGAACTAAAACTCCCAGTGAAAAGGAATATTATGTCTACATATCTCGAAGAGGTACATCATAAATTTACTTAGGCATCTATGCTTCGGGATTACAGCTTCAACTTACATGATGATGACATAAGTGGCAAATAGCCAAATGGGGGAAATTGATGTGTTTTTGAAGCTGCATATACCATTTATTAGGTGTCTTTTTAATATCAGGGCTTAAAGCGATTGCAGCTATCATTTATGAATCATCATCTTTTATGAGGTATAGCTATGTGACTGACAGATTGCAGTGGTGGGGGCAGTATCACTGATGTTCTGCCGACTAAACTTGGGAGGGCCTCGCCTTTACCTACAAAACAAGCAGCACAGCAAACACGTGGCACTCAAGAAAGGACTGTCCAAGAGGCTGGCGGCTGGCCCCTACTGTTCTACGTGCTGAAATGTCAATGGCAAAGTTATTTAAATCAAAGTATATCTAACAAGGCTGCCACAACGTCTGGTGTAAGCAGTGTGGAGCACTGGTGCCAGCTGGTGTGCTGCAGCTTGCTGGTTCTAATCCAACAACTCATAAATTATTTGTTATTTCATATCTATCGTTTGGGGATTGTTCTTGAAATACCTTGTGTTTGTGTATCTGGAATAATCCATGGTTGAATTATGGAATATTCCACACACGAAGTCAGCACTGTTCTGGTTGTACATTGGCTTCAGTAATAACTGTGCTTTCAGTTCTAAGTGTTCTACTTCAATGATGGCCCTGCCTTTGGATTTGGGCTTGATTGTGGTTTCAATGTGACAATACATTTAGCATATTTGCCACTAACCCTATGACTTATTTTAGAAGATAGACTGAAGAAAGACAAACTCACATTTGTAGATTTAGAGAAGGAACCTGACAATATTTACTGGAATACACTCTAAATGTAATAGGCGTATAATACAAGGAATGAAAGCTTATCTACAGCATTTACACAATACAGACTGCAGTTACAATAATCAAAGGACATGGAAGGAAGGCAGTTGCTGAGAATGCTGGGTAGTAGCATATTCCCAATGTTATTCAATATGCACACTAAGTAAGCAGTAAAGGACACCATGGAGAAATTTGCAAATGGGGAAGAAATGAAAGCTGAGGTTTGTGGTTCTGTCAGGCATAGAGACTTTAAAGATCAGTTGTTTGGAGCGAATAGTTTACCAAAAAGAAGTTTTAAGATGAATACTGACAAAAGTAAAACAAGGGTAATGGGGCATAGTTCAATGCTGAGGGAATTAGATTAGAAAATGGCACACTTAAAAGTAGTAGATGGGTTTTGCTATTTGACCAGCAAAAGAACTAACGATAGTTGAAGTAGAGAGGACATAAAATGCACACTGGCAATAACAAGAAAAGTATTTCTGTAAAAAAGAAACCTGTTAACTTCAAACACAAATTTAAGTGTTAACAGTTCTTTTCTGAAGGTATTTGTATGGTGTATAACCTTTTATGCAAGTGAAGTGTGGATGATTAACAGTTCAGACAAGAACAGAATAGAAGCTTTTGAAATACTGAAGATCAGATGCTTGGATCATAGTATTAGTGAGGAGGTTCCGAATAGAATCGGGGGAGAAAGAAATTTATAGCACAACTTAATTAAAGGGGGGATCAGTTGATATATAAATTCTGAGGTATTGAGGAATCATCAATTTGGTAATGGTGAAAGTGTGGATAGCTGAATCATACACACCTCTGAATGGTAGACCACCAAACCAGCTAAAACCGCCACTACCTAAATATTTACCACATCATGAAGCATTCAGTAGAGAGGCTTTCTGAGAGTTTCTCAACAAACTTTTCCAACTTATTCTCTGTTTAGGAGATTTCAATGCACTATGTTTTCTGGTACTGTACCATGACCATTTATAATTATTGTGGAAAGTACTGGGCTGAAACTACTCCCATATCATTCAATACCGTGACTAGTATGAGAAATCAGGACCATTTTCCACATATAGCATTAGCTGCCCCATATGTTGACAGAGAATCTTTGTACCACATGGAATGCTACTGACATTTCAGCTCAGGTTCATGACACCTGCCCTGACCACAGCCCAAGCAGACACCTGCAGCAGTGAGCAGTTGGGCCCCATCCATACATTCCATCATGCAGTGCACCACAAATGCCAGTGGCGCTGTCATAGCACCCTCCAGAATACCAAAACCATCGGATACCAAATTAGTATGATGTCACACCCATTTCCAGTAATCCCTTCCTGCCACATACTGTAGTTTTTTGGACAGTGTACCCATAACAGATAAATTGGTCAATTATATTTACGACATCATTGTACTGATACTCTGGGAAGTTAGCATTGCTCTATAGATTAAGCACTCCAGATTCAATCTGTGTATCAAAGAACTCATTCTTTCTGAGCCAATGAGTCAATGAGTGGTTTTCAGACTACAGAGTGGTGCTGCAACTAACGTGCTGACTAAAGTAACCTCTTGGGCCACAGACGCAAGCGTACATGACATTTAAGAGGAAGGGGCCTGGAGAGTGCAACTCTCAGTTGCTGATGTACTATTGATGTTGGCATGTTGAACAAGACCCAGTGCTACCAGCACTGGGCATTTGGCAAGTTGGGGTGCATGAGTGCTGCCCCCCTCCTCCCCCCTCCCCACTCTCTCTCTCTCTCTCTCTCTCTCTCTCTCTCTCTCTCTGTCACCCAGTGCTGAGGGAGCAGCTGCGAGGCTGCAGTTGTCAGCAGTTGAGGCTCTCGTTGTCGGCAGTTGTTGTGTTACCAGAAAATGTTATTCAAGTGGTGTTTTGTCAACACCGGAGCACAGTTGTAGTCATCACATGGATTTATTTGGTATGTTGAACTGGAGCTGTTTATGATTCTGGTCAACATTGTTAATCCTTTGTCTTTTCCTGGCTTGTCAATTGCTTGTTTGTTGGCGGGTCATTGGTCTGACAAGTGACAGCCTCTTAGCGTTTATTTCTAAGTAAAAGCCAGATTTTGCAAAAAAGGAAACTGTGTAATTAATTGACTCTCCTGTGTCTTCAGTTTGGTCATTAAGGTTGTGATTACTAATAATTTTGTAATTTATGGGATCACTTTCAATTGATTTTTAAGGTTTGTGTTTCTTGCAAGATTGAGTGCAAAAGCTTTTACAGTTTACTGTGTCTTTAATCTAGTTGTTAAGTCTAGTAAAAGATTGGACACTAAATCTGTCACCATTTACGGCGCAGCATTTTTAAAATTTATATGTTTGTGAAGCATTGGTTGCTAAAACTGTTAAAGGAAATTTTATTGAATCGTTTACCAAGAGATCTTTTGTGAAACATTTGTTGTTAACATTGTTATAGCTTGCTGTGACATGTAAATAACCTTAATGAGCATTTTAAGTAAAGATTAATTTATTGAGCTCTGACATTTTCTCAATTAAGCTCTCTTGTATGTTGGTAATTCTTGAACTACATAACATAGCCAAGTATAATCTTTTGGTTGTCTTTATAATAAAATATTTTGCTCTGTAATATGTCCATAACAACCACCAGCACATTCCACTTACCATGCCCATACTCCCTACGGTCTCACTTTAAACAATCGCTCTGACATATCTGATCATATTTCAGCTTGCAGTTCCTCGGTGGCAGCAACTGCAGTGAAAAATCAGCTGTCAACATGGGTGGGTACAGCACTATCTACATCCAATAATGTTGCTGACGCACAGACATTTGGTTTCACAGGTTTTGCTTCCATAAACATCATACTCCCTCATTACTGACTTAGTCATTGCCAGTCTGTGTCTTAATTACATAGCTAAGTCTCATTTACCTTCTAATTATATTACAATAGTCACTGTGCAGTATTACTTAACTAATCTACAACAGTCTCACTCAGATGAACGATGCGTGTGGCACTTTTATATTAATCAGTAGTTGCTGTTTATTGTCCTACTTCAGTGTCTGCCATCTTATTCACACCACTACATCACTGCACTATTATATTATCAGTGTTTCGACTGACATGGGTTCCACACTGTAAATCTCAAACAGACTGACTTAAAAATATCTTCAAGCCCAGTGCTTATATATGTTTTCAAAAATGACTACTAAAGTTTCACTCCATTAAATACATAATTTTGATGATTTACAATTAGTATTTTACATCTCAGATTAATTGAATAGTGCAGAAAAATTGGTTTTGGTCTGAACTTTATGTTACACTAAGAATTTCGACTGAAATAAGCCTTCTCGACGAAACTGCAAAAACTGCAGCATACCTGGAAATTAATTAAGTGCTGATGTTCCTACGATATTTTTGAAATTAGCTGCATGGCTACTTTAAGGATTTCTATGGATTATTTTCCAAACTTTATCAATCACACAGTAAATACATCTGTTTACATGTCAACAACATGACTGGAAGAGGAAGTAATTATTGTTAGTTACCTGAATTGACCTTTAGTGAAACTAGTTACTTTAAATGGTTGAAATTAATTAAGATATTATACTGATTAATGTAATTTAGCCAGGTCTTGTGCTGAGAATTAAAGAATGACAGTTTTATCTTATGGCACCTCTCTCACTAACACATATAACAATTAAGAAAAAAAATCATAATTGCTTTGCTACAGCTTCATCCGTGTCTTTAATCGCTAAGCAATTAAACAAGTATTGCAAAGGAATGTGCACTCACCGAGATAAATTAAAGAAAATTTGCATAGCTTCTTCAGAGCACAAGACATTTCAATCTGCATACTTGCAGACTTTGTTACAGCTGACTCTACAAATTTCAATTCACAGCACTCAAGTACTGCGAAGATGTCTTGGGGGCATTACGATCTCTTTTAAATGCCCTTGTATTTAACTACATGTGCAAGGACTGCTAACACATGAGGAGTGAATTTAAAAGCCTCCACACATAATATAAACCTCTTATCAATATAACGAGCCCAAGACAGGAATAAAACTCATGAACAACTGCACGATTTGATCAGCACTATTGATCACCTACAGATAATAATAAGTTTTTCAAAACAGAAACAGTCTTTGTTGCAAAATTATTTTTTAATGTCAGTGACATATTTTAACCTTTTGGGGCATCAACAGATTGTGTAAAAGTACCTGGGTATGTGACCCATCAGTCATAAAACCACATACAATGTAAAATAAACACCAACATAACTGAAGACATAATCCATCCATCATGAAGCATCTAAACCATGAAGTTGACCTTGAGCACACCAGCCGGCTTTGCTGTGCCAGTACAAGATATGCCCATGCTTACAAAACTACAGTACAAAATGAACATGGCACATTGTCTGTATTGACACACAAATATTACTATGTACAAACCGCACACGGCTCCATCTCTGTATTGGCATGCACAGAAACATTACTATGTAATGTCTGCACACTAGTTTGTAAGCAAGCCCCTATCTTGCACTGCCACAATGAAGCTGGGTGATGGGCTCCAGGTCCACTTCGTGGTTTAGATGTTTCATGACAGATGGATTATGTATCTGGTTACCTTGGTGTTTATTTTACATTATAAGAGGTTTTATGACTCATGCTTCATGTATCCAGCTACTTTTATGCAATCTGATGACTCCCAAAAAGTGTGAAATGTGTCATTGACATTAAAAAATAATTTTGCAACTGAGACTGTTTTTGTTAGGAAAAACTTTTAAACTGGTTGCTGTAACAGCCTACCACAATAGAATGGGAACATTTTTATATTATAATAAGTTATCTCAATGTACATAACCCAGCTAGAGATGCAACACCTACTGGCAGAGTAGAAAGAATATTTGTGGAGGTGATGAATGAGAACAATCTTCCACTCATGAACAGTGGAACACCTACTTGGCCTAGCAGACCAGGACAATGTCCCAATGCAGTAGACATTTGCTTCTCCTCAGTTGCAGTAACTGCCACAAGGGAGGTGCAGCAAGAACCCTTGGCTCATTCCAATAATACACATGACAATAAAAAAACCTCTCTCCTATCTACAAATGGAACACCAGAAGAACTGACTGGGAAGCACATAAAACAAAGACAAACTGAACAATTACATTGAATACCACCATTCTTGTGAAGATTATGCCAATATCCTTCAAATAATAGAACATTCAGCCAATACTGCAGTCCCATGCTGTATCATGTTCCATCTGAGCAACACAAGTTCATCAGTTTGGTGCGATGAAGATTGTAACATTGCTATTGTAGAAAGATGGGAGGCACTGAAAGCACATAGGCTAAAACCTGCAGCTGAGCATTATACATTATTCAATCCCATATGGGCGACGATGAAACACATAATCAAATGAGAGACAACAGCTGGCTGGAAAATACTTTGTGATAGTCTTAGCAAAGCCACTACAATGACTTCTGTCTGGAACATGACAAATCATATCCAATGAATGTCCAGTAGCTCTGATACATTCTTCACACACTTGCTACACAGTCTGACTATAGTGTTACATTCCATCAGGCCGATTTCTGTGAAACACGATATGGAAAATGTTCAGCCCTGGGACTGACTTGACTGGATTACAGTAGATGTACTTTTTATTCCAGTTGATCCATAGTCATGAGATCCTTTGGAACATGTGAGAAATACAACAAGTATTTACAAAATAAGGACAGATATGCTAATGTCCCTTCCACAGATCCCAAATGAAATGGCCCTTGTGGATATGGAATCAATAAAAAAAAAAAAAATCTTAAGCATATTTACATTTAAAAGGTTATAAGACTTGTCACGAAGTATTAAATGTTCAACACACTTAGGTGCATATGATAATTCTTAGGCTACTGAAACCACATCATCTATGAACCATTCTGTGAAAAGGATCTCCACAGAGCATTGTCATGGGATAAAGTACTGCTCTAGCATCGCACAAAATATTGTATACTATTATCAGGTTGTTTCTGGAAGTTGGGAAACAACAATTTCTCAAAGTATTTCACACAGTATGGTTCACTCATATTGATATCTTGCAGCTGAAAACTGGGAGGAGGAGGAGATTAATGTTTAATGTTCCATAAACAACAAAGTCATTAGAGACATAACACAAGCTCAGGTTAGAGAAGGAAATCAGCCGTGCCCTTGCAAAGGAACCATCCCGGCATTTTCCTCAAACGATTTAGAGAAATCACGGAAAACCTAAATCAGAATGGCCGGATGTGGGTTTGAACCTTTGTTCTCCTGAATGCGAGTCCAGTGCGCAAACAACTGCGCCACCTCACTTGGTCTGAAAAACTGGACACTTTCACCAGACCTATTCACAAGAGTCGTATCATAGAGACAAGTGACACTGCATCTACATATGTACTCTGCAAGCCACTGTATGGTGTATGCGGAGGGTACCATTTATCACTAGCAAATTCCTTTCCTATTCCACTAGCAAATGTAGCGAGGAAAAAAACAACTGTCAATATGCCTCTGTACAAGTCCTAGTTTCTCTTATTTTGTCTTCGTGGTCCTAAATGTGTGTGGGCAACAGAAGAACCGTTTTTCAGTCAGCTACAAATGCCTAGTCTCTAAACTTCCTCAACAGTGTTTCACAAAACATCATCATCTTCTCTTCAGAGATTCCCATTTCGGTTCATGAAGCATCTCTGTAACATTTGCTTGTTGACTGAACTTACTGGTAACAAATCTAGCAGCACGCTTCTGAATTGCTTCGAAGTCTTGTTTTAATCCAATCCAATCCAAGGATGGGTACTCTATATGTGGACTCTTTTGAGGGTGAGCTACACTTTCCTTAAATGCTCCCAATGAACCAAAGCATTCCCTACTATTTTCCTTACATGCTCATTCCACTTCATGTCACTTCACAACTTTATGCTTAGATATTTAATCAAAAAGACTGTGTCAAGCAGAACCCTACTATTGCTGTATTCGAACATTACAGGATTATTTTTTCTACTCATCTGCATTAACATACATTTTTCTGCATTTAGAATGTGCTGCCATTCATCACACCAAACATAAATTCCATCTGAGTCATCATATACCCTCTACAGTCACTCAACAGCAATACTTTCCTGTATACTATAAAATCATCAGCACACAGTAGCAGACTGCTGCGCACCCTGTCCGTCAGATTATTTATACGAGGGTTGAATGAAAAGTAATGCCTCCATCTTTGTTGATTGGGTTAGGATCGGAATATTTTAATAAATTAAATTCAGAAATAATCCTTAGAATGTGATATTTAATTACCAATATTCAATTTTCCACATAATCACGAGCCAATTCGATACACTTCTGCCTACAATGAACAAGTTTTCTGAAGCTGTCACAGAAGTAGTAGACACTGTTTCCACAACTACAGTCTCACAGTTCTCTCAACATCTTCATCAGAAGCATAATGAGGTCCCCACAAATTGTCTTTCATTATCGGGAACAGATGGAAGTCAGACGGTGCACACATGAAGTGTGTGGTTTCGCATTGTCATGCTGCAGGAAAGCATTCCCCTTTTCCTTTGGGACCCTCGTTAGCCGTTGTTTCAGAGTTCGCAGCATTGTGATGTAACGCTCTGAATTTATTGTTGTTCCACGATCAAGAAAATCAACATGGATAACACCATCCGTGTCCCAGAACACTGTGGCCATGATTGTTCCAGCTGAAGGCTGGGTCTTGAATTTCTTTTTCTGGGGCAAGTCTTTGTGTTGATATTCCACAGATTGTTGTTTCATCTCTGGGTCGTAATGGTGTACCCACATTTTGTCTCCTGTCACAATTGAATGGAGAAAGGCATCACCTTCATTCTCGTAACGAGAGAGGAGTTCCTGGCAAATTTCAAGTCTGTGCACTTTCATTTCAGGAGTCAGCATCTGGGATACCCATCGTGCACATATCTTCTGAAAGCCAAGCAAAACAATAATGTGACCCACATGTTCTTATGAAATGCCGATTGTACTTGCAATTTCTCTATGAGTGATACGATGATTGTCCTAAATCAATCTGTCAACATTTTACTTGTGAAACTCGGTGGTTGCCGTCACAGGACGTCCAACTCTTTGTTTGTCACGCAGGTCAGATGTTCCCGCCTCAACATCATCAAACTTACTTGCCCAGCGATGCACAGTACTCACATCAACATGATTGCCATAATCTGCTTTCATTCTCTGGTGAATCTCCTTTGGGGCGACACCTTCTGCCGTTAAGAATTCAATGACTGCATGTTGCTTAAATCGCATTGACCGACCATCTGCACAGGGTTCCATACTTTACACTGTAACAGCACAACCTTCCAATGATAAGTCTTCCCGCCAACCCGAGCTGTAGAGAAGAGGCTAAGAACAAGCCAGTACCTGCCAGATACCAATGCTGCCAACTGTTGAAGAGTTACGAAGGTGGAGGCATTACTTTTCAGTCAACCCTCGTATATACAGGGCAGTCAAATGAAAATGAGACAGATGAAAATAAACTAAGTAAACTCTGCAAAAACAGACATAATGTCTTATGGGATAACAGCAATCAGTGATTTTATAATGTTACTTTAAATCCGTCTTGATTGCAAATTTTTTTTATTATTCATATGACCGGTTTCGGTTCATTCAGAACCATCTTCAGATCTGATATTTAAGTTACAGGAGTAACCCGTCCAATTCAGCAACTTTCACATGCTACGTCACATGTGACGTAGCAATCTATCCTTTTCATCATACACTGAAAATTATAAAGCGTAGCATGTGAAAGTTGCTGAATTGGACGGGTTACTCCTGTAACTTAAATATCAGATCTGAAGATGGTTCTGAATGAACCGAAACCGGTCATATGAATAATAAAAAAAATTTGCAATCAAGACGGATTTAAAGTAACATTATAAGTAAACTCTTTATTATTTCAAAAGTAATTTCCATAACTGTAAGATGAGACGGTCATTGCATTCATGGAAAAATGTTTGCGGTTGTCTCTGTAACAATTATTATACCCAGGCATGCACCTCTTTGTTCGAAGTGAATCGATGGCCACACGTCTTTCTTCAGGACTCCAAAAATACAGAAATCGCATGGGAAGGATCGGGACTGTATGGAGGATATGTAAAGTCTTTCCAGTGAAACTTCTGCAGTGTACTCGAAAACCTTGGCAATGTGTGTGAGCCGCATGTAGCCAAGGCTGTTTGAACTACGCTTTATAATTTTCAGTGTATGATGAAAAGGATAGATTGCTACTCACCAAAACATGTCATGTTGAGTTACAGGCAGGTACAATGTAAAGACAAAGAGGAGGGACAGGTCACTCATATCACAGGATGTGGAAGCCCAACTGCAGAGAGCAGTGCTGATATGAAGCAACAGTATCTGAACTCATCAGTATATGCATTATTGTTTCTTTGTGTGGTTTCAGTTTGAGCTTGTGAAAAGATCTGTGGGCAGATGCTACTTACACGCCAATACAACATGCTAAATGGCGCACAATTTTCTCAGATTTTTATTCCAAGGTCACTTCCCAACTGGTTTATCTGGCTGAAACCTCTATGCCACTAGCAGAGTTCGACGAACAGGCTGCAAAGTATGTCAGATCAGAGGCTGCCCTCCTGATACCAGTTTTTGCACCACTACAGACATGGTACTTGCATTCTACGTGGAACATCCTGATCACTTCTTATTGGCAAAGCTAAAAAAAAAAAAAGACTACTTTCTCAGACGTTTTTAATTTTAAGAAGCTTTTACTGTTTTGACACACTGTTTTGGTACCCTTAATAAACAACATTACACATGGGGAAAATATGTAGTGGTAGTAGTAGCTTTATTCATCTGTAGGTCTCTTTTTACAAGGATATAGGACATGTCAAAGTATTTACAAGTTTAGATCAATTTAAAATAAGCTAACTCACATACACATATATTTACAGAATTCTAGTTAGAGACAATCATTAGATTTAATCCTGGTATACAATACTTTTCTCACAAATAGCTTATTAACTAATGTAATGCCACACTGTTCACTCATATCTCACTATCAGTCACTGCACACACTATACACACATTGTTTCATAACACTTCACTCCCCCCCCCCCCCCCCCCCCCCACACACACACACACACAGGTGATCTCTGGGCCATCTTCTGTACCGCAACTTCCCATTTGCTATCCTGAAAAACTGAGTCAGCATCCCTCCATTCTGAGTGAGATGTTGAGCTCAGAAAGAGGAAGAGGTGTTAGTATTGTGCTATGCATAGCTTGGGGGTAAGTATTTCTAGAAAGGAAAGAAGAGGGGAAAAAACATAAAGTGAAGGTGTTATGTAGAATTTTGGATGTTTTATAGTCATTATTTTTATTTTTATTTATTTGTATAACATTTTTTTATCAAACCCCTACTCTGTCTTATCTAAGGAATCCTGCAATGTATAAAATGTATTGCATAACAGGTATTTTTAGCTGCCTTTTTAAATAAGTGTATTTTTGCAATTTCTTTAATCTCTTTTGGTAACTTATTGTACAGTTTTATTCATTGGTGGAAAATGCTGTGTTGAGTTTTATGTTTATTTTTTCTTGGTAAATGTAAGTTGAGTCTATCTCTTGTTGCATGGTCATGGACAGAGCTGTTTGTGCAGTAATTACCAATCTTATTTTTGATGTGTACACGACTGGTAAATGTATTCACATTGAGCAGTTAAAATCCTTAGTGTTTTGAACAGATCTTTACAAAGAGCTCAACTAGTATTTTTGGTAATTGTTCTTATGGCTCTTTTCTGGAGTTTGAAAATTGTGTTCATATTTTGTGCTTTTGTTGCCCAAAAAAGAATGCCATAGCTAAGAATTGAGTGTACATATGAACAATATGTAACTAAAAGGCACTGTATGTTACACACTGATGATAGGATTCTAAGGGCATAACATGCTGATGACATTCTGTCTGCAAGGACCTTTGTGTGTTCACACCACTTCAACTGAGAATCGATATTCATACCTAGAAATTTTGCATTTGTTACACAGTCTATAGAGGTGCCATCTACATTTAATTTAACATGGTCATTCATCCTCTTCAAATTGAAAATCATGGCATTAGTTTTCTTTATGTTCAATGTCACTTTATTGCTTATTGAACAATCATAAATTTCCTTGAGAGTTTCATTTGCTTCCTCGGCAAGGAGTTCTCTTGTTTTCTCAGTGACTATAATATTGCTGTCATCAGCGAAGAGAATTTTTTCACCGTGAGTAACACTACTGGGAAAGTCATTGGTGTATATCAGGAACAGTATTGGTCCTAATATGCTACCTTGCGGAACCCCTACATTAATGTATTTAGATTCTGATAAGTGTTTTGCTAAATTTTTAGATCTATTTGAAGTATGTGTTATTTCTTCTTTTTGTACCCTATCTGTTAGGTATGATCGAAACCAGTCATTAGCTACCCCTCTTATTCCTAATTCCTCTAATTTATTTAATAGAATCTTGTGGTTGACTGTATCAAACCCCTTAGAAAGATCCAAAACTGTGCCTGTGACACACTCATTTTTATCAAGAGCATCAAGTACATTCTACTATGGCTGACTCCGTATTTTTGCCACTTCGAAAACCAACTGTGATTCACTTAAAAGATTGTATTTATTCAAGTGATTCATTAATCTGTCTTTCATAATTGCTTCTATTATTTTTGAGAAGGCTGACAGCAGGGAAATGGGCCGGTAATTTTCTATGTCTTCTGCATTATCTTTTTTAAGCAAATGTACAACTCCTGCCTGTTTAAACTGATCTGAAACTGTCCCTGATGTGAATGATTCATTTATTATATTTGTTAAGGGGCCTTGTATAATAACTATGCATTGTTTCAGTACATACGTTCGTACTTCATCTAAGCCTACTGACTTTATTTTTTAGTTTTTTTAGTTTTTGAACAGTTTTATTGACTTCATTCTCTGTGGTTGGAAGTAACATCATTGTATTTAGTGCAACATTATTTACAGGTGTTATATTTGTTTTGAAGAATTTTTGCTGTAACTTCTCTGCAATGCTTGAAAAATGCTCATTTACATGGTTTGCTGCGTGTTGCGGATCATTTATTACTTATCCTGCTCCCTTAGCAGTATGTTATTCTGCATTTGTTTGCCTCTTCCCGTTCCTTTTTTATAACATCCCAGACTGCTTTGCTTTTATTCTCTGCATTATATATTATTTTGACATTAAATGACTTTTTTGCAGCAATTAGCACCTTCCTATAGATCTTCTTGTATCTATGATAGAAATTTAAGAATTCTGGATCATTGTGAATCTTTTTCATGGAACTAAGGTGTTTAAGTGTTGGGGGGACTTCTTAATACCTGCTGTTATCCATCTGTTTTTGTGAGACGTTGGTACAGACATGCATACTTTTGGGAATGCCTTTTCAAAGTTCAATTTAAACAATGTGGAGAATTTCATATTCACATTGGTTTCCTTATACACTTCATCCCAGATTTGTTTTTCTAGCTCTTTTGAAAAATCTTTTATTTTGATTTCTGATAGATGTCATTTGCAGGCTTGTTGTTTAGGGAATGATTCGATGCCTGATTTTACTGTCGTTATTTGACAGAGATGGTCTGATAATCCGAGATATTTTACAGCTGCATCACATTTTCACCTGTCCATATTTGTGGCCACATGGTCAATTACTGATGCAGTCGTTTTAGTAACCCTTGTTGCACTATTGACCAATAGGGACATACCAAAATTTTGAAGGATGTTTATGAAGGTGCTGCTGGATTCAATTATGATATTAGTGTTGATGTTAATGCCCCACACAGAATTACGTTGACCTTTGTCCTTGAGACTTTATCTAGAACTTCTGTTAATTTATTGAAAAAAGTATCCACACTACCACTGGGAGATCTATACACACAAACAAAATGATTAATTTCTTGGTGATATCAAGCCCTGTTAATTCAATAGCTGATATTTCAAAGTGTTTGTCTTCACTTACTGTACTGAGGTCATGTCTTGATTTGAACTGTGTTCCTTTTTTGATATAAATGCATGATCCTCCACCCCTTGAAGTAGAAGCAGTTCTGCAGTAAGAGTTTGCCTTTTCATACAATGATAATACTACATGTTGGATTTCTGTGTCTCTACACCAGTGCTCAGTAACACAAACTACTGTGCAGCAGTTCAGAGATTGGAGCTCAACTTCTAATAGTTGTATTTTATTTTTTATTGATTGCATGTTTTGACAGAGGATTGTTAAGTCTGTGAAATGTCCTATGTTACTCTTTCCAATGGTTTGTTTTTCTTTGTGACATCAGTTATATGTGATATTTGAAGTGTTAAAATCTGTCTTGTGAGAGATTGTTCGAGTATTTTTTAAACTGATGGAGATACTCTTTAGGCAGGGGAACCTGTTGTCTGGATTTATCCTAAAAGAGACCTGCTTTTCCTACCTATGACCATGTGTGGCCCGAGATCCACCCCCTATACACTCATGAATCAGCTGTACCAATCTTCCCTTCCCAGTCCTGTTTAAGTGTAGGCCATGCCTAGTGAAACCCCATCTGTTGATTGTCCCGAGAAACATGAGCAAAGTTGGTTGTCCTCAGAGCCATCCTTAACACCACATTGATTCATCTCACAGTTCCATCAAGGTGTGGTCGATCGTGACGCCGGAACAGCTCAACAAAGTGTACTTTGGTGCCATGAGCCAGGGAAGCTATCTTGTCCAGGTCACCACCTATGTCATATGCCCCATCCCTGTCCAAACTGTTTCCCACCCCACTAGCTATCGCAACATGGTCCTCTTTTGTAAAGACATAAAGACCCTAGGTCCTCTATCACATGACTTAGCCCCGCATTTGGCTTGAAGATACTGGTGGCCTGGTACACTGCCCCTAAACTTTCCTGTAACCTACACCTCACCCATGGCTACTACCTGGCAGCAGCACTCTTCTTCCTAAGACTTTGTACATTCCTAGACTTCTTGGCCTCAGTTGAAGTGCGCTGCACAATTCCTGCTCCTCATTCTACCTGAGGCTCTTCTCCACTTCTGGCAATGGTAGATACCAGCTGTTTTTGGTGTTAATCATAAAACTGTCAGATTGTGTTCTCTTTCTTCCTATCCTCCTACCAGCTGCCAGTTCCCAATCACCCTCCTCCCCCCTATCTCCCTTTATCCTTATGGGTTCCTTCCTTGCTTCCGCCAACTGTTGCTGAAGGGCACAGATTTTCCCCCCGTTCCCTAATCAAAATGTTCCTACTGCATACTCAGCAGTTCCAGGAGAGAGACTCTTCTGTTCTCCCAATATTCTCTCCACTCTATCCCCATCTCCCCCCCCCCCCCCCCCCCCCGCAGTGAAAATATTTCCAATCAGATTGGCAACAAATCCCTCTACTCACTATATAACAGTCCCACATTTCTCACTCACGGTCAGTTTCGAAAGAATAATTAAGTTTAAGGAATGTTTTAAATTTGTCAAGGATGTGAGATTGGCAGTGTGTAAACAAAAATGACAGAAAGGTGTTGTGTGCAGTGGTTGTTATTTTTATACTGAATTAGAGATACAATGACAGAAGAATGAATTTGTAATTAGTTTGCTTTTAGAGAATTTATGTTATCAAGTGTGTTTGGTCAGGTTTTTGACCTTTATAACTTGGAAAATTTAGGCCTAGATCGCGTCTGTCTAACTAGTAAACAATACAAAATGTATTAGTTAAATATGATTTAGAAATGTTTATTTACACTTTTATTGTAACAACAGACACTGATGAAATTAGTACCTGTCTTTTTTAAAATAATTTTCACTATCAAAAAAACTTGAATAGAAATTTTTGTTTTTATGTTATGCAAAATTTCAGGTTACGTCACAATTGTTGGGACTTAAGCTAAAGAACCCCCCCAAGAACCATGGACCTTGCCATTGGTGGGGAGGCTCGCATGCCTCAGCGATACAGATAGCCGTACCGTAGGTGCAACCACAACGGAGGGGTATCTGTTGAGAGGCCAGACAAACGTGTGGTTCCTGAAGAGGGGCAGCAGCCTTTTCAGTAGTTGCAAGGGCAACAGTCTGGATGATTGACTGATCTGGCCTTGTAACAATAACCAAAGCGGCCTTCCTGTGCTGGTACTGCGAACGGCTGAAAGCGAGGGGAAACTACGGCCGTTTTTTCCCGAGGGCATGCAGCTTTACTGTGTGATTAAATGATGATGGCGTCCTCTTGGGTAAAATATTCCGGAGGTAAAATAGTCCCCCATTCGGATCTCCGGGCGGGGACTACTCAAGAGGACGTCGTTATCAGGAGAATGAAAACTGGTGTTCTACGGATTGGAGCATCGAATGTCAGATCCCTTAATCGGGCAGGTAGGTTACAAAATTTAAAAAGGGAAATGGATAGGTTAAAGTTAGATACAGTGGGAATTAGTGAAGTTCGGTGGCAGCAGGAACAAGACTTCTGGTCAGGTGAATACAGGGTTATAAATACAAAATCAAATAGGGGTAATGCAGGAGTCAGTTTAATAATGGATAAAAAAAATAGGAGTGCGGGTGAGCTACTACAAACAGCATAGTGAATGTAATATTGTGGCCAAGATAGGCACGAAGCCCACACCTACTACAGTAGTACAAGTTTATATGCCAACTAGCTCTGCAGATGACGAAGTAATTGAAGAAATGTATGATGAAATAAAAGAAATTATTCAGATAGTGAAGGGAGACAAAAATTTAATAGTCATGGGTGACTGGAATTCAGTAGTAGGAAAAGGAAGAGAAGGAAACATAGTAGGTGAATATGGATTGGAGCTAAGAAATGAAAGAGGAAGCCGCCTGATAGAATTTTGCACAGAGCACAACTTAATCATAGCTAACATTTGGTTCAAGAATCATAAAAGAAGGTTGTATACATGGCAGAAGCCTGGAGATACTGACAGGTTTCAGATAGATTACATAATGGTAAGACAGAGATTTAGGAACCAGGTTTTAAATTGTAAGACATTTCCAGGGGCAGATGTGGACTCTGATTACAATCTATTGGTTATGAACTGTAGATTAAAACTGAAGAAACTGCAAAAAGGTGGGAATTTAAGGAGATGGGACATGGATAAACTGACTAAACCAGAGGTTGTACAGAGTTTCAGAGAGAGCATTAGGGAATAATTGACAGGAATGGGGGAAAGAAATACAGTAGAAGAAGAATGGCTAGCTTTGAGAGATGAAGTAGTGAAGGCAGCAGAGGACCTAGTAGATAAAAAGACGAGGACTAGTAGAAATCCTTAAGTAACAGAAGAAATACTGAATTTAATTGATGAAAGGAGAAAATACAAAAAGGCAGTAAATGAAGCAGGCAAAAAGGAATACAAATGTCTCAAAAACAAGATTGACAGGAAGTGCAAAATGGCTAAGCAGGGATGGCTAGAGGACAAATGTACGGATGTAGAGGCTTATCTCACTAGGGGTAAGATAGATACTGCCTACAGGAAAATTAAAGAGACCTTTGGAGAACAGTATGAATATCAAGAGCTCAGATGGAAACGCAGTTCTAACCAAAGAAGGGAAAGCAGAAAGGTGGAGGGAGTATATAGAGGGCCTATACAAGTTGAATGTACTTGAGGACAATATTATGGAAATGGAAGAGGATGTAGATGAAGATGAAATGGAAGATATGATACTGCGTGAAGAGTTTGACGGAGCACTGAAAGAGCTGAGTCAAAACAAGGCCCCGGGAGTAGACAACATTCCATTACAACTACTGACGGCCTTGGGAGAGCCAGTCCTGACAAAACTCTACCATCTGGTGAGCAAGATGTATGAGACACGTGAAACACCCTCAGACTTCACGAAGAATATAATAATTCCGATCCCAAAGAAAGCAGGTGCCGACAGATGTGAAAATTACCAAATAATCAGTTTAATAAGTCACGGATGCAAAATACTAACGCGTATTCTCTGCAGACGAATGGAAAAACTGGTAGAAGCTGACCTCGGGGAAGATGAGTTCGGATTCCGTAGAAATGTTGGAACACGTGAGGCAATACTGACCCTACGACTTATCTTAGAAGCTAGATTAAGGAAAGGCAAACCTACGTTTGTCGTTTGTAGCATATGTAGACTTAGAAAAAGCTTTTGACAATGTTGACTGGAATACTCGCTTTCAAATTCTGAAGGTGGCAGGGGTGAAATACAGGGAGCGAAAAGCTATTTACAATTTGTACAGAAACCAGATGGCAGTTGTAAGAGTTTAGGGGCACTTAAGGGAAGCAGTGGTTGGGAAGGGAGTGAGACAGGGTTGTAGCCTGTCCCCGATGTTATTCAATCTGTATATTGAGCAAGCAGTGAAGGAAACAAAAGAAAAATTCGGAGTAGGTATTAAAATCCATGGAGAAGAAATAAAAACTTTGAGGTTCGCCAATGACATTGTAATTCTGTCAGAGACAGCAAAGGACTTGGAAGAGCAGCTGAACGGAATGGTCAGTGTCATGAAAGGAGGGTATAAGATGAACATCAACAAAAGCAAAACAAGGATAATGGAATGTAGTCGAATTAAGTCGGGTGATGCTGAGGGAATTAGATTAGAAAATGAGACACTTAATGTAGTAAAGGAATTTTGCTATTTGGGGAGCAAAATAACTGATGATGGTCGAAGTAGAGGGGATATAAAATGTAGACTGGCAGTGGCAAGGAAAGCGTTTCTCAAGAAGAGAAATTTGTTAACATCGAGTATAGATTTAAGTGTCAGGAAGTCGTTTCTGAAGATATTTGTATGGAGTGTAGCCATGTATGGAAGTGAAACATGGACGATAAATAGTTTGGACAAGAAGAGAATAGAAGCTTTTGAAATGTGGTGCTACAGAAGAATGCTGAAGATTAGATGGGTAGATCACATAACTAATGAGGAGGTATTGAATAGGATTGGGGAGAAGAGAAATTTGTGACACAATTTGACTAGAAGAAGGGATCGGTTGGTAGGATATGTTCTGAGGCATCAAGGGATCACCAATTTAGTATTGGAGGGCAGCGTGGAGGGTAAAAATCGTAGAGGGAGACCAAGAGATGAATACACTAAACAGATTCAGAAGGATCTAGGTTGCAGTAGGTACTGGGAGATGAAGAAGCTTGCACAGGATAGAGTAGCATCAAACCAGTCTCAGGACTGAAGGCCACTACAACAACAAGCTAAAGAACAAGTTTTTTCAGGAAAAAGCTCCGCTGGGATGCTAATATTCAGTTGTGTGACAAGAACGGACACTACAGCAAGTATACAAAACAAAGAAAATTTAAATTTGACACTATTTCCTCTTAAATAAGTTCATGTAGCGAACGAAGAAAATACCTGTGATCTCACTTGGCGGCCATCTTGTGTATAATAATTTGAGACACAATTAAGGGAAATAAAAGCCGCAGAGAAACACTTTTTGGGTTGAAAATCTAGGACGGAATAACGACAATATTATGAAAAGTATAGAATGCTAATCATCATACAGAGGAGATGTCAAGTCAGTCAGGCATGCAAAAGGACTGCTATACATGTGAGCTTTTGGCCAAAAGGCCTTTTTCTAACATAGAAAACACACACACACACACACACACACACACACACACACACACACACGACCACTGGCTCTGGCTTTAGTGGCCACACATAGTGATCTTGTGTGTGAGTTGTGTGTGCTTGTGGCAATGTGTGTGTTTTGTACATTAGGAGGTGGTCCTCTAGCCAGAAGCCAAAAACTCACATGTATAGCAGTCTTTTTGTGTGCCTGTCTGTGCCTCAACGTCTCCTCATCATTTTCATGATACTGACATTTTGGGTTGATAATTTTATGTTTCAGTTCATGTTTTATGTACGACAAGCAGCAGCAGCAGCAGTAGTAGTAGTAATTGTCATGGTGGTGGGCATGGTGGCGGCAACAGCAGCAGTAGCAGCAGCAGAAATAGGGCTCTCTATAGCAAACTTGATAAACAATTATGGAAAAGGATCATGTTGTAGGTAAATGATAATACGCATACTGTTGTAGTTGAATCATCTTTATGTCTTGTGGTTTGTGATTGAACTATCATGTACATATTAATACAACAGATTAGCACAAGAGCATGAAATTAAAGCTGCACATTAGAGAGTCAAATTTAAAAGAATCTCATCCTCAGTATTTCATAAATACATATTTCTTTACAGAAAAACAAACATTAATGACAAATAGCTGCATGACACAATGTAAGCTAAATACAAGCCGTTCTACACAGAGAAAACAGCTTAGTTAATCTTCATCACTTAAAAGCTTTTTTCTTCTTAACTTTGTTATTCTTACATCATCATCAGTTGGGCGAATATGAACTGGAGGAATGAGAGCTCCTGCTACATAACGTCCCTCAGCATTTAGAAAATTAAATGTAGAGCATGCACGTTCAGTTGGAAGAACTTCCAGATTTATGCGGTGCTGCTTTACAATGTCTGCCACTCTTTTTCTAAGATTTATATCGTATGTTGCATCCCCAATTCCCAGCACAAGCAAATCTGGAATACAAAAAATGAAACAATGAATAATTCACACTGAGAAGTAAGCCTTTAATAGACTAAACCAGGAGATATAAATAACAAGATTTTAACATAAATAATAAATAAATAAAAACATAACAAACTAAAAGCTGATTCTGCTTGTCTAATAGTACAAGTAATGCATAAACTTAACAAATGATTTGAATTAAAACCACTATGCAGTACAACAACAAAGCTCGAAATACACAGCAACATGTAACCTGTGCATTTCCTCTACTGTCCAAAAAACATTTAGCATTTGCCTATTTACTCTCTATCAGTGCGCATTTATCTCTATCAGTGCACACACATATCAGATTATACCAATTGTGTACTCCATCCCTTCCCTTCTGTTTTCCTTCAGAAAAGTGGCAGAGAGCAATGAGAGGTTATTCTCTCCACAACTACAATTATTGATGGGAGAGATGTGAAGGCTGCATGCTTTGTTTCAGACATCAATATAGATGGGTCCCATAGCAGAAGTGAGGGTCACGTGTAATTTCATCCATAAAGTACTGGAAGGTCTGCGCAGGATTGCACAGCCTCAGATGCATTCTAGTGAACTAAAACTTGCCAAATAGCAAACATCTACATTCATACTCCGCAAGCCACCCAACGGTGTATGGAGGAGGGCACTTTACGTGCCACTGTCATTACCTCCCTTTCCTGTTCCAGTCGCGTATGGTTCGCGGGAAGAACGACTGTCGGAAAGCCTCTGCGCGCGCTCGAATCTCTCTAATTTTACATTCGTGGTCTCCTCGGGAGGTATAAGTAGGGGGAAGCAATATATTTGATACAGACTGTAAAGCTTCTGTGATCAGTGTCCAACCTCTTGGCATTTTCGTCCCAGCTATCCAATGATTTGAATTTGTCCAAACTGACATTGCTGGCCCACTGTCTTCATCTGTAGGACACATCTTTGCTGTTTTGCTGAGCAAGAAGCATATTCAGACTGCAGTTTATCATCTAACAGCAAATGCCTCAGTCGAGCACTTATACCACCAATTAACAGTGCGTCTGAGAAACAGTGTTGGACAGACAGTTTATCCCTTCTCCTATCAGGTCTGTGCAACACCACCAGGGAAGATCTTCATGTTACACAGTATAACTGGTCTACAGCCACACAGTCCAGTTACCTGGCAAATTCTTCACCAATACACCAAATGGTTTTATTGAGCCATAAGACCTCTTTCCACAATGATGTTCACATATTCCCTAATTCCCGTCACAGTTCTTAGCCAAAAGAGAAGACATTTAAGAGTGACGTCAGTGACACTTTTACTATGATTTCCATTGATAGTCTTAAACCAGTTTTCTGCATCTACAATGCTGGTAACTACTAATCAGACAAGACACCAACAGTGCCCTCCTCATGATGCCACAATACTCGGCATCACTCCATCTGGACATTGTGTGGATTTCAGAAGAAAATGCCATTAGCATTTTGGATAGGAAGTGATGATTAGTGATAAAGTTGCTCTGTTGGGCTGTTTGGCCAATGAAGACATGCAACATCACATTCAGTGTGAGTAATAGCCTTTTACAAACTACCCTATACTGTATGTCCACTGCATGCAGTTCCCTTTGCATTGTTTGCTTGGAAACTGGCCAAGATGATCCGGCATTCACTGACAGTAGTAATTCCTGTAAAATCAAAAAGCAGTTGTCACAGGTAAGGGAGGACATTCGTCTCTGGTGCCCGATGGTTAGAATATTTTTACAACCACATTTCTTGTGCAGTGTTACATGACTTAGTGGTTTACTATTTTTGTAAAAATGTTGAACAGTCCACACTGATCCACTGAGAAATCAGGCAACATTATTCAGAATGCGGTAAAAAATATAAAAGCCACACGGCACTATTCGCTAGAATATCCCACAGGTAGTTCAACCACCTAGCGGAAGGGGTATTCTTTCTCAATGTGCAACCAAACCAAGTAGCGAATAAAGAAATAAAAAAGTGTACTTGTGTAACAGTTATTTCCAGAAAAATACTTTTTCATCCACACACAAAAATTTATGTCATAAAATAATGGATATCATCATGAGAAATCTACAATTAGGCCAACCATAGACACTCAGTGGTACCTGTTGTGAAACCAGGGAAGGTTGCAGCCAAAAAAGATGCAAACTACTGTAACCAACGTGTTGTCCTTAGGCTATACTCAGTTTTGTTTGCAGGTGGTGTTCTGTATTATTTTAATAAAAACACTGTCTTTTCATTAGTGTGATAATCTTGTCATAAAGTTTAATGGTTATGTGCTATTAAGCACCATCATTTGTTTTTATATAATTTTTGCAAGAAATCTGTTCGCTTCCTGAAAATGAGTCATACCCAGTTACAGGTAAATAAATTGTTTTATTTAATAATATTTTGAGTGATTTATAATATGTCTCTAACTGATCATGCATTATCCACATAATGAAACTCAGCTAAAATGGAATATGAGCACAGCATAAATAAAACAGGAGGGCCATCTCTAGAGACAGTATGTTTTGTCCAACTTAGAAGTTAAAAAAAAAAGACATTATATGTAAATAAAGAAACAGGATGTGTAAATTTAGTCTAGTAAACACAACATGAATGTGGAGTGTTATTTTGAGCCAGAATATAGGGCGAGATAGTTACGGAGAACACTGGGAATAGTGGTGTCTACAAGAACAAGAAATGCGCAACACCATGATGATGCACGGGGCCACACAGTGGTGGCTGACTACTTTTATCATCTGTCTGTGGCATCAATAGACATAGGTATTCAAGGGCATATTGATATCACACCACTTTTCTGTCCATTCATATCAGTATTTCAAAGCTGTAGGTGTTATCTTCTCCTTCAAGTAGCTTTCCAACTACCCCCAAAATGCTATGTGTGCCATGTTTCAGACCAAACACACAGGAAAAAATTCTCGGTAATGCCAGAAGCAAAGATGGATGCTTCATTTTTTGGTCAAGCATTCTCACTATTTTACTATGGGGACTAACATAAGAAATGATTTTCCTTACAAGCTAACTGGACAAAATTTTAGTCACTACACTTAAAGAGGACACTGGTTAGTTTTCAACACTGTAGGCGGTGTACAAGAACTGGCACCGGATGATTGTGAGGCCATCCACCACTGACTAAGTCATGGCAATGAAGTGATGTGTATAAGCCAGTCAGTTGTATGGAATCACTGCAGTACGATGGTCAATGTGTAGATGGGACACAATGTCAGAAAGGAGCTATCATGTCTGGATGTGATGTGCACACAACCAAGTCATACCCGGCTCTGCAGATGAGGTCAGTAATACAGACCTGTGCAGTGGTGTTTGACTCTGAAGTACACCAGTTCACACCTTTACGGTGGATGAAATTGTCACTGCCAGTATTTGGTTGGCAAGGTGGTGGAGTGGGGGTAGTGTAAAGTTCCTAGTCGCCAGTCTTTGTACTAACTCCTGTGATTAAATTTCATATCTCTCCAAAGCATCTCATGAAGTCAGCAGATGTGACATTGTTGGTGCAGATCTGCCGTTGGATGGGGACATTAAGCTCAATGGGCCCCTTGGTTCTATTCTACAGGAGCAGGCTACATGGCGGCGCCAGGTTTCATTCTCCCCCTTCTCTCAGTAATATACAACAAAAATGCAATACTACACTATACACACATTCATTACTCTTATCCATACTCATAAGATAAAACACAATTCTCACATATCACCAAGGAAAGGGGCTACTACTGAAATTGGTGTAACGGTAATGAATTACATATGCTAACCTGCTTCATGAATGAGTCTGTCCATACAGCAGTTCCTGAGATAAACCTTCACATACAAACAGGAAGACACGGCAGTGGACTTATGGATTTATGATATGGATACATAAGACAACTGGGGTCAACATGGCAGTAAAAGGAGAAGTCAGGCTTTGTATGTTATTTGATACAAACTGATTTTATATACAAACAAAACAAATGATGCAAAAGATACAACGGAGCATTAAAAAGTTACATACAATACATAGTTTTTTTGGCTGGTCATAAGAGTTCCAAGGCTATAGCTTTTTCATTTTTTTTTTAATTCCTTTGTCTGCTGCTAGTTTCAGGATTGCAGTGCTATTCTCAAGCACACATTCTTGTCAAAATCATCCAAGCTGTCACGCTGTAACCACAAAACAAGTAGTGAACAATGAAATAAGAAAGTACACCTAAGGCACTGCAATTTCCAGAGAAAATTCTTCATGGACACATAGACAAAATTTTCCCTTGTGAGGTATTGGAGATCATGAGGAGTCTACATGTAGTTGTAACTGTGTGTGTGTAAAAAAATGCTAATCAGGACAGTTATGACAAACTGTATGTTGCATTAGTATCATCTGCCCAAAAAACTGGCTTGGCACAATCTACACACTTATCTACCTCGTACAAGCCATTTTGTATCTCTGTAACTATGACAAACAAAATCCACTTGACGTTACTTATTGTTTCAAGCCTTGATCTCGCTCTGCAATTTTATCCCCCTCTCCCCTTCCACTCCTTCCCACAGACTCCCCCATATTACTAACTGAACTATACCTTGACACCTCAGGATGTACCCTGTCAACCTACCCTTCTCATTGTCAAGGTGTACCATAAAGCCATTTTTTCACCAGTAATATTTAGTTATTCGATCTACCCTTTTTTGTGTAGCACCACATTTGAAGTTTCAATTTTCTTATTATCTGTTGTTTGTCACCCAAGTTTCACTTCCATATTAGGTTAATTGCAACCAAAGACTTTCAAAACAGCATTCCTAACGCCCAAAGTTAGATTTTTTTTTTGTAATGAAAGGAAAGATATTTAAGGGTTCAATGTAAACTGTTATCCTATGGTACATTTGTAATATTTTTGTTACTGAATAGTTTCATATCCTATGAATAATTAATTCATAAATGAAACAGTATAGGTCAAACTTAATATTTACAACAGGTTGTGGCCTGGGGCCACATAAAAATGAACTTATCATGGTTTTAGGAATCCTGCACAAGCCGGTAGTTGAAATTTTTTGTTGAAACAAGCCATATGGTGTTCTGTGCAATTTTTCTGGTATAGAGTATTCCATTATGTTTTGGGATTGTAGCCAGATGGCACTGACTTCTTGCCATGATATTTTGGCTGATAACCGTTTTGCCATCTTCAGGTGAGTGTTTTGCACTGGAGATTGCTAGTTTACATTGCTAGCTTTGTACCAAAAATTGGAGCCATGATGTACACACAAAGCCAGCCAATACATGAGCAACCTCTGTGATGTTTAATGCCCTCTTTCTTATACTACCATGGAAATCTTGGCCTCAATGAGATCCTTCTGGGATTCAGTTACTAAGGAGATCTTATTCATGGTGATGGCAGCTTTCACCTGGATAAGATGCGGGAGCCAGTGATATCTTCAGAAATAAAACGCTTTATGACTGATGACACATCTAGTGACAGTTAATTTTCTTAATTTGACATCTGAATTTTAACTCAATGAGCATGCATTCTGACAGAGAGCGCGCGTGTAGTATCACCATTACACATGCGCCTGTGCACCACAAATGGAGCAATATTCAAAGGCAGGGATTGCTCTGTAATGGCTGCCTTCGCAAACGCATCTCAGCATCAATTTTTGGTATAAAGATAGCGATGAAAACTAGCAACCTCCAGTACGAAAGACACACCAGAAGATGGCTGAATGGTTGTCAGCTGAAATATCGTGGGAAGAAGTTGATGTCATCTGGCTGCAATCTCAAAACTTGGCGTAATAAGTCATACAGTAATAGGAATCTTCTATAAGAAAATAGCTACCAATGTCAGTTATAAAGTAAATATTGAAAAACCTGCAGGACATAATGATTGGGCAAAATGGAAATGGCACATCTCTATGGTGCTTCCTTCATTCATATGAACTGGAAGACACTATTAATGATAAGTGTGAACGTGTATTGGCATGAAAAATATGATAGTAGCTGCTCTAAGTAAACCAACTGCTGAATGTGTGTTAGCTCGCAGTAACACTAAAGAAATATGTGACAAACTATGTGTGTGACCTGAATGTAGCAGAACACAGTGTTTAAATATGTTAATTCAAACTTTTTATGGGTCCAGTATGTCAACACAGAAGATATTATGTAGTATGGGTGGATTTTAAAGAAATTTACTCACAAAGCAGCAGCAGCAGCAGCAGGGCAAAACACAAATAAAAAATATGGGAATGTGCAAGCTTTCAGAGCCAGTAGCTTCTCTTTCTCGCAGAAAGGCTGGAGAGAAAGGAAGAAGGATGAAGGGAAAGGACTGGCAAGGTTTAGGAAATGGGGAGAGTTATAGGACAGTCCTGCAGAATCCTGGGTCAGGGGGTACTTACTGGATAGGATGAAAGGGAAAATGATTGTTGGTGCCTACACCAGATGAGACTTTAATACCTGAGAACTTAAAGGTGGAAGGTAGAGTAATAAGCAAGACTGATATTAATGGGACAAAAATAAAGTAACCAAGAGCAAGAAGAACTCGCACACTGAGGATTCTGTACAAACTTAATCATGTATGTAGACAGTTCACCATTCCAGGAATCGAAAATCTCAAAAGATTTTTGATTGTTATTAATATTGACACTGGCAAGATGTAAGTCCTGGAAATTCCAAGACAAAATCAAAATCAGTCGGCCTACAGTAGTTCCTGAGACTAGCCCAGACATACGAAAGGAAGCAAGCAGGGGACTTTAGTTTATATATGTAGAGAAAGAAGATGATATAAAATACTTTTTATTTACTTACATAAACATGACTGCAACTAACATTTTATATTTGTGTGTAGTAATATTTTTCTGGTATGCTGTTCTAATGGCAAACAGATATTTTTAAGCAATATTACAATTTAACAATTTTTGATTTTTTTTTTCCTTTACTGGTACTGTGAAACCCTGCTTCTTGTTGAATTTCATGAGTATAGGTCAATAGGACCTATACATTTTGATGGGCAAGTTTGGGAGTGTCAAAATATGTGACATAATGGCAGATGTATTAATTATTTTGAGTTAGAAGCTTAAATGTTTTAGAATGCCAAAGGACCACAGAACTCAGAATGTGACATAATTTTGAAGTTGATACACCTTGTCATTGCTGAGAAAAAGGGGCCTCAACAGTCAGGCAGGCAAACAAAGAAGAAATCCTATAAGTGTTCCCACTTAGGTACAGAACCCAACATGATGCAAGCGTCAATAACAGTGTATTATATGAGGTAAATACGTGAGATGGTGAGGAAAAAAATAGATAGATTGGAAAATAAAAGATGTAGAAACGTAAATGGGAGCAAAGAAAAGTTATAGTAGTTGTGTTGGCTGAAGAGCCAACACCGTGTTACTAGAGGAGGCCGAAATGCACGCGTTTTAGCTCA
This sequence comes from Schistocerca piceifrons, assembly GCF_021461385.2. Classification (NCBI taxonomy): domain Eukaryota; kingdom Metazoa; phylum Arthropoda; class Insecta; order Orthoptera; family Acrididae; genus Schistocerca; species Schistocerca piceifrons. The sequence goes on from NC_060145.1 coordinate 457,478,900, forward strand.
CGCAGGCTGGCGTGAGGAGGGAAGAACTATACTGACGTGAGATATGGAACATGACAAGGAATTAGAATTCAGAAAGTGGGCGGAATTAGCTTGACACTTAACTTTAATCCATTAATGATGAACGTCGCTCTTGACGGTACATGACTCACAATATTATCTGTTCAGAAGACATAGTAACTGAATATGGCGCCTTGCTAGATTGTAGCAAATGACGTAGCTGAAGGCTACGCTAAACTGTCGTCTCGGCAAATGAGAGCGTAAGTAGTCAGTGAACCATCGCTAGCAAAGTCGGCTGTCCAACTGGGGCGAGTACTTGGGAGTCTCTCTAGACTAGACCTGCCATGTGGCGGCGCTCGGTCTGCGATCACTGACAGTGGTGACACGCGGGTCTGACGTATACTAACGGACCGCGGCCAATTTAAAGGCTACCACCTAGCAAGTGTGGTGTCTGGCGGTGACACCACAATAGTTACTGAAAAGAAATACTGAGTCCACAAAAATTAACATAAATTTATTCCAAGTGAGTGGCAAGAACTAAGCACATGGTGTAATGCCTTTTCCCACTTGCAGAGTTTTACGGAGCTTGTGTCCAGGGGTGAATCCAGATGGTACATGTGGTGAAAAAGGCACCGATGTTACGCCTATCGTGCTATAGAGTGATTTTTTTTTCTGAGGGAGCAAAAACAACTGAGGTCATAAATGCACGTCATAACAACACTAATCCAAAAATGAGTTAAAAGCAGCAACATGTTAAGCCCAATCGACAGAAGGAAAGAGAAGAACATGGGCTTCCCCTTGGAGAACAGTCCACAAAATACGCCGTAGAGACAGGAGTGGTCCCAAACCAAAGATTAAATGTCATTCACCACATTGCTACAAAGGATAAAAAGTAAAATGCATTTGACAGCCCACAAATCATTTGCTAAAACGGCTGATAACTCAGATGGCAAACATACACTAGAACATAAGTGGTAGGAAAAAAAAAAAAAGGGCATTCTCTCAGGAAATGACCAACTGTCAGAGGCTGAGAACAATGAGCACAAAGTGATGGGGTATCAACACTTAACAAATGATGAGGGCTAAAATGCAAGCACCCAATACGCAAAATAGCTAAAATGAATTCCTCACAGTGAGAGGGCCGAGAGGAGGTCGGCTAAGCTGGTGGTAGAGGTTTAATTCCCTGGCGCTTTTTTCCCATGAAGAAAAAAACAGTGGTGATGCCAAAGTGACACCAGCTGCAAACGGACAGCAACATAGATATCATCTGAAGGATTGGAAGAGCTGTCGTGACCAGAACCCACATGAACATCACAGCAGCTCCCTCAACAGTGGGCAAGTGGAAGCTTTCTTGGACCAGTTGTAGTAAGTGACGGACTGTGTACAGCACACAGAGGCTCTGACAGGCACCGAGAGAATCAGAGCATATGAAAAAATTAGAAACCCTGTGCCACTGGACATACTGGGTGGCCTAATAAGAGTGCAAAGAGCTCTGCTGTAAATATTGAGCAATGTCCTGGAAGCCAATGCCGAAAATGGTTTGTGCCAAAGATGAAGGCACAACAAACACCACAGTCAGTCCTAGAGTCGTCAGTGTACATGGAGGTGCTATCACTAAGCTGCATGTGAAGGTCAAGAAACTTACCACACTAGATCAAATCTGGAGTAGTTCCCTTAGGAAGCGAATGAAATCCAAGATGAATTTAGGCTGCCGCAAAAATCCAAGGTGGTGAATGGTTCACACCCATCAGGAACATGGCAGACAGTGTGAAGTGCCAAAGCAGGAGTCGAAAACGAATTCTGTGAGGTAACAGACAAAAAGGATGTGCCCCACACTGGTAGTCAAGGGAGTCATCGAAAAGGGGTGTCCAACAGGCGGCTGGGCAAGGCAGACAAACATCATGCGTATCTACACAGGAAAACATCATGCCGGTACGACAGTGGTAATTCAACAGCTTCTGCATAGAAATGCACAACTGGGTTAGTGTAAAAGGCCCCAGGTCCCAAATGGATTCTACAATGGTAGATTGTATTAAGACAGAATAAGACGGGTGGATGGACGTGCAGATGAATAAACGAAACACCCATAGTCTAGTTTCAAACGCACAAGGGATTGGTACAAATGGAGAAGGTGGTCCGATCCGTTCCCCAGGAAATACCACTTAGGGCACGCAAAACACTGAGGGATCGGGTACAGCATGTGGCAAGGTAAAACATGTGGGAGGACCAAGAAAGTTTTCTATCAAGCATGAACCCCAGGAATTTCACAGTTTCAGTGAACAGAAGAGTCACAGGCCCAAGATGTAAAGATGGTGGAACAAACCCACTGTGCTGCCACAAATTCTTACAAATGGTTTTGTCAGTAGAAAAGTGAAAGCCATTTTTGATGCTCCACGAGTAACACCAATCGAAATATCGCTGAAGACACCGCTCAAGGAGACAAGTCCATGGAGAACTGCAGTAGATCACAAAGTCATCGATGAAAAGGGAGCCACAGATGTCTGGTGGGAGACAGTCCATAACAGGGTTAATGGATACAGCAAAGAGGATGATGCTCATGACAGAGCCTTGAGGCACCCCATTCTCATGCAAAAAAGGTGTCCAACAAGGCCAAACACACATGTACCTTGAAAACTTGGGCTTTTAAAAATTCCTGAAGGAAATGGGGCAGACAGCCTCAGAAGCTCCATGGGTTAGAGTACAGAGGGTAGGAGTCTTCCAGCAGATGTCATAGGCTTTTTCCAAATAAAAAAACACGACCACAATCTGGTATTTCTTCAGAATACGATTCACGACATGAGTTAACAAAGTGACAAGATGGTCAACTGCAGAACAGCACACTCGAAATCCACAGTGTGCAGTGCTTAGCAGATTGTGAGACATGAGCCACCATACCAGCTGGCCATGAATCACACATTCCATCACCTTGCAAACACAACTGGAGAGAGAAATGGGGAAGTAGCTAGAAGGAAGGTGTTTGTCCTTACCAGCATTAGGTACAGGTATGTATCAGCATCTGGGAAACATGCAATCTTCCCAAATGCGAGTGTGAACATCGTCTGGCGGAAGATCAGGATAAACTGAGAGCACAATCTGACTCCCTCATAGTAAATGCGGCACTGAAGCATGCACGATTCTGAGAGGGGAAGGGAATTGCCTGAGCCTCCTCTGCTCGTTTCTGAGGGAGGAAGATGGAGTGAGTGTGGCACTCAAAATTTCCACAAAATGGTGGCCTAAGGTGTTGGAGATAGCTAGAGGGTCCACAATGACATTATCTGCTATGGACAGGCCAGAAATCATGTAGTGGACCTTGGTCCCAGAGAGCCGACGGAGGCTGCCCCCACACAATAGAAGTGGGAGTAAAAAGAATGAGTAAGTGAAATCTGGCTAGCCTATTTAATACTGTGAAGAATATGATGACACTGCACACACAACTGTTTATAATGAATACAGTTTGCCACCATAGGATGACAGGTAAAAAGGTAAAGAGCACATCTTTGTGTGCGAATCACATCGCAATACACTACAGTCCACAGGGGGGACAGCGCGGTAAAGATGAAGTGCAAGGTACAGAACGTTCTGTGCCAGTAAGGATAATCTTTATAAGGTACTCTTCCTGATCATCACGACTGAGGAAATGTTGTTCGTCGAAGGCTGCCAAGGAGGAGTAAAGCCTCCAGTTCGCCTTAGAAAGCTGCCAATTGGGTTTACGTGTAGGTGGGATAGGAGTCAGAAAATGGATAGCACGTGGGAAATTGTCGCTTAAGTGTGTGTCAGACAAACAGACCATTCGAGATGACAGGCAAGCTGGGCAGTGCAGAATGACAGATCCAAATGGGAATTGGTTTGCGGAGAGTCTGAAAGGAACATGGGTGCTTCAGTGTTAATACAGACAAGATTGAGTTGATTGAAAAGGTCAGCCAAGAGGACACTTCTCGGGCAGGTTCTGGAAGAACCCCAACCAAGACGGTGTGCATGAAAGAGACTGAGCAACAAAACAGGTTGAGAGAGATGACCGGTAAGCTGGAGGAAGCCTACCCTGGTGACACCGAATGATGGAGGGATGTAGGCGTTGCAAAGAGAAAAGGTGAAGCAACTAAGGATAATGCAGACTGCAACAGCTTGCAGCTGAGTGTCCAATGAGACAGTTTGGCTATGAACTTCATCCCAGATGGGATGAAGGGAAGGTCAAAGATTACCAAAAGGAAATGTGAGAGGTCAAAGCAGTCGTGAGAATGCAAAATTGTTTCTTGGAGGCAGGAAGCATGTGGATGCTGCAATTCCAAGGGCAGCCATAATTCCTCCTTGTTGGATCCAATGCCATGAACATTCCATTGGAGAAGAGACATAATGGGGAATGGAGAGGAGGGAACAAATGAAGGGTAGTACTCCTGGTGGTTGCCGAATGCCAGCCTTCGAAAACTCTCTGCCACAGGATGCAGATGCTGGAGATCCTGTTACAAGAGATCTACAGAGGCATCAGCATTCTCCCTGGGTTTGCCTGTGCATTCCAGTGCAGAAAAACAATAGGTGGTGTGCACCGGTGAAATGGGAGTCTAGCTGAGTGAGGGTATCACATGGCGACACTGTTGAAGACGATCTCAACATGGGGAAGGAGAAGACCATTTGCCTTTGTTTAATTTCTTAGGACCTTTGCAGTTGGCAGATATAGTCTCAGATGTGTGTTGACTGGATGGACGTAAGAAGTCTACGTAGGAACATTCCTTTCGTCATTTATGGCCTGCCGGCTGTGTAGCAGGTGATTTCGTCGCCAGGGGCAAAGATCTGGTGGCTTGTTGCACAGCTGGAGGTGAAGGAGACGGGGATGCTAGCATGATACTAAGTAATTTTAGAACTGCAGTGCTGAATTGGCGGTCACAAGTCTGCATGGCCATATGCTACATGGAGCGAGATGTAGCAAGAATGGCACTATAAGAGCCGGATAGTACAATGGGAAAGCTTTCAACTAGCCAACAACTTGCAAGGGTCAAGGTAAGGTACTTTTCCCTTCACCCGGATCCCCTGGAATGCCCTCTCATTGAGATACACAGGACATTCTTGGGATGAGGTGGCATGGTCATCATTACAATTGATACAGTGGGGAGGAGGCAGGCAATTGCCCTCGTGAGTACAACTACCAGGAGTAACACATTTGGCCACGTTTTCATAGGACACGGGAGTGTGTTTGTAACGTTGACACTGGTAGCAACACATAAGGTTTGGAATGTACAATCAGACTGTGATGACTTCGTAGCCTGCTTTGGTCTTCGATGGAAGCACTACTTGATCAAACATGAGAAAAAGAGTGCATGTTGGCACTAACGTTGCATCAAACATATTCATTACCAGATGGACTGCAGTGACGGCTTGGATTTCTCCCTCAGTCAGACCATCAAGCAGCCGAGTGTAAATAACATTACATGAAGAATTCAGCGACAGGCCTCGACACAAACAGGATAGCTGTGGGGGAGTGAAGATGTGTGCAGCTGTTGGGAATGAAAATCACAATTTGCCTCTGGAAGCAAAGTTCCATTACATAAACAAGAACAGGATTTCACAGTGCCTGCAATTGCATGAACACCTTTTTGAATAATAAGCAGTTTAGCTGTAGCAAAGGTCTGATCTTCTTCAGTATGTGATAGGCTGAGGTACCGAGGTGCGATAGGCTGAGGTACCGAGGTGCAATAGGCTGAGGTACCGAGGCGCAGCTGGGAGTGTCTTTGAATCTTTAGCCTCATTCCATTTATGTTTAGTGGATGCAGAGTGAGAAGGTGATTGGTTCACTGCAAAAAAATTCCCCATGGTTCCCAGTATCTCCGATGGAGCACTCCTGCCAACTCAGGGTCTCCTCAGAGGGGGCTCACCTACCTCAGGCGACTGTTCACACTTCTGGTCTTACACCTCCCAAACTCCTGACAGAGGGACCTACTGGCAATTTGGGAAGGTCACAGCTCATGCTATCACCTCTCCCTGGGCCTGGCCTGTACCAGGGGTACGTGCGAACCCTACCTGTCTGTCCCCGCTGGCCTTCACGAGTGCACAAGGAAGAAGAAGAAATAAAGAGGAACCCCAAATGCTGAAGTGGAGAAATGGTATAAGATGGTTAACAGGGGAGGGGGGGAAGGGGGGGGAGGGGGGAAAGCAGATGAGTGATTGTTCTGATGTCAGGCTATTAAAGCTTCAGAACACATTCCCAAAAATATCCCAGATATGTTCCACAAGGCAGGGGAGAAGGAACACATAGAGGATAGATATGCAGCATGGAACGGGGAGAGCTGCTTACGTTTGGGGTACCGTGGTAGCCAAGCACAAACTCACCAAAGAGTGGTAACCCTATGTGGAGGGTTTTAAAGTGCACTCTGAATCAAGATGTAGTGTGTTATCAGTATGCACCCTCCATGCGCATTCATCCTGATACCTTGGTGGTAATCATACCAATGTAGAAGGCCAAACAGTGTTTATGTAGCGGCTAGTACACAACTGGTCATTTCATAGGTGGCTCTTCATTTGGTACTACACGTTTTGTGAGTTACATGGCTGGTAGTAGGAGGATGTATCGGGCAAGTCTTACAGTGGGACAATTGCAGGAGTAGGAGCCATAGGGTAGGGGAATGGGTGCAGGAGCATACGGTCTGAGAAGGATAGTTTGGAGATTTGTGGGAAGGGGAGGGGGGCAGGGGTAGGTTTGCTACTCTAGGTTTAGCGGGCAAAATATCAGACACATTGGACCTCATACCAGGGCATGATTTTAGAAAGTCATAGCCTTGTCAAAGTAGCTGATTAATACTTTCAAGGACGGCACAATACTAGGCAACAAGAGATGTACTCTTAAGTTTTGTTTGTAGGGATCAGCAGTATTAGGACTGGACATAATGGCCTGAAAAATCTGCTATTGAACTAGCCTGTGGAATAATATGACATACAATGAACGCTAAAGTGAGAATCATGGCGTATTGCTGTAAAGAGTTTGCATGTGAGCAAATACGTTTGCCTCTAATCCCAAGGTTGTAGGGAGGCAATGTTTGACACAAAAAGAATGGTAACTGTTACAGTGTCAGTACAGTTGTTTGTTTGCAGTTTTAACGTGGACAGAAATGTGTAGCTGACCTTCAGAGAGGATGATGTCAACAGCTTGAGATTCAGAATAGGATTATGTGAAATTTAATTGTGAGAGTGTATTTAAAGATTCCAAAAGCTTCAGCAGGTCAGCCTTACCGTGAGTCCTTATGGCAAATATATCATCAGTGTATTAAGACCAAACCAGAGGCTGAAGGCTTATGGATTCCAGGAAATCCTGTCCCACTCCAGCTCTCTAAATACCACACTATCAGCCACCACTCCTGTCCTACACACCGACTGTGTCCAACCTTCTTAACATCCCCCACCTTCACCACTGCTACCCAAAGCAATGGAAACTCAGGAGCACAACCTAAGCCACCCCCTCCCCCCAAATTATCCAAGGGTCTCACTTTTAGCCCTAAATCTGCCGTTAATCGTGCTGCTTTGATTAAGGACCTACTGTCCTTAATACAAAAAGTATCACTTTGCAATCCAATCTCAGAACCTCTGCAAAAGCAAACCTGACATTGAGCCCTGGCTTGAACAGCTTTGACCAAGAATCCAACTTGATCCCCCACCGCTACCTCAAAATCACCCCTTAAAGGATTTCCAAGAATTCATAAAATCTCAAACTGGTCGACCTCCCTTTCTCAGGTACCTACATCATTACCCTAACCTGTCCTCTGTAGATTTCCATGTGCTTCATTCCCTAAAAACTGACGATTCCATCATTATCCTCCGAGCGGACAAGGGATCTACCGTGCCATCATGATCCTGTCCCTGTGGTACAAACTGACCTGCAGTCCCTCATTAAAACCACAGGCCCCTTACGAGGATTAGCACGTCGATCGATAGAACTTCTTATCCCACCCAAAACACACACTCACCTTTTACCTTCTTCCTAAGATCCACACACTGAATCCCCCTGGCCATCCCATACTTGGTGACTTCAAAGCACCCACTGATATATCCCTATCTTAGCTGATCAACACCTGCAACTTACAGTACCTTTCAATAGGCTGTCTGGAGAAGGCTTCCCTGGGATCTGCAAGCCATCAGCCTCTGGTTTGGTTTTAGATACAGTGATGTCACCTTTCCCATATGGAGTCATGGTGAGGCTGACCAGCTGAAGTTTGTGAAATCTCAAAATATAGTCTCCCCTCCTATGTTAAAGACACCAACCATTTCCTAAATCACCTGAAATTTGTGCCTTTCCCAATTTCACCATACTAGTTACCATTGATGCCATCTCCCCCTATACCAACATTTCGCCATGTGCATGATCTGTCTACTGCTGAACACTGATTTATCCAGCACCCCCCCCGATTCCTAACCTATGACATCTTTCCTACTCGCCTTAGTAAACTTTATACTTGCGAACAATTACTTCACCTTTGAGCAGCAGACTTACAAACAGATCAGGGGTATAGCCATGGGAACCAAGATGGATCCTCCTTATGCCAACCTTTCAATAGGCTGTCTGGAGAAGGCTTCCCTGGGATCTGCAAGCCATCAGCCTCTGGTTTGGTTTTAGATACAGTGATGTCACCTTTCCCATATGGAGTCATGGTGAGGCTGACCAGCTGAAGTTTGTGAAATCTCAAAATATAGTCTCCCAATTAAATTTCACATTGCCCCATTTCAAATCTCTCTCACTTTCCTTGATGTTGCTACACACTTCTGTTCACACTAAAGCTGGACACAAACAACAGTAGTAACAGTTTGACAGTTGTCGTGCTTCACTCTTCTCACCTCAGCCTTCACTGCACATATTATTCCACTGGCCTAGTTCAAAAGCAGATTTTTTGGACTATCATATCCAGTCCTAGTACTGCTGACCTCTCCAAAAAAACTTATGAGCACACAGTGCTAGTAATGAATGTAGTAATCAGCTGATTTGACAAGACTATGACTTCCTAAAATCATATGCTGAAATGAGATCCATTCCGTCTGACATTCTACCCACCACAGCTAGAACAGCTTTTTGCCCCCCCCCCCCCTCCCCCGTCCCCTCCCCACCTGCCACCAATCTCTGCAATATCCTGCTCAAATCCTATGTTCCTTCTGCACCCATTTCCCTACTCTATGGCTCCTATCCCTGCAATTGTCCCTGTTGTAAGATTTGCCTCATACATCCTCTTGCTACCATCTGTACCAGCCCTATAACACACAAAATTTATACTACCAAATGAGGAGCAGCCTGTGAAACAACATCAACATGTTGTGTAATAGCTGTTATACAAACACTGTTTGACCTTCTACATTGGTATGACTACCATCCACTTAGGATGAATGGGCTTAGAGGATATACAGGGTGTTACAAAAAGGTACGGCCAAACTTTCAGGAAACATTCCTCACACACAAAGAAAGAAAATATGTTATGAGGACATGTGTCCAGAAATGCTTACTTTCCATGTTAGAGCTCATTTTATTACTTTTCTTCAAATCACATTAATAATGGAATGGAAACACACAGCAACAGAACATACCAGCATGACTTCAAACACTTTGTTACAGGAAATGTTCAAAATGTCCTCCGTTAGCGAGGATACGTGCATCCACCCTCCGTCGCATGGAATCCCTGATGCGCTGATGCAGCCCTGGAGAATGGCGTATTTTATCACAGCTGTCCACAATACGAGCATGAAAAGTCTCTACATTTGGTACCGGGGTTGCGTAGACAAGAGCTTTCAAATGCCCCCATAAATGAAAGTCAAGAGGGTTGAGGTCATGAGAGCATGGAGGGCATGGAATTGGTCCGCCTCTACCAATCCATCGGTCACCGAATCTGTTGTTGAGAAGCGTACGAACACTTCGACTGAAATGTGCAGCAGCTCCATCGTGCATGAACCACATGTTGTGTCGTACTTGTAAAGGCACATGTTTTAGCAGCACAGGTACAGTATCCCGTATGAAATCATGATAACGTGCTCCATTGAGTGTAGGTGGAAGAACATGAGGCCCAATCAAGATTTCACCAACTATGCCTGCCCAAACGTTCACAGAAAATCTGTGTTGATGACGTGATTGCACAATTGCATGTGGATTCTCGTCAGCCCACACATGTTGATTGTGAAAATTTACAATTTGATCACATTGGAATGAAGCCTCATCCGTAAAGAGAACATTTGCACTGAAATGAGGATTGACACATTGCTGGATGAACCTTTCGCGGAAGTGTACCCACGGAGGCCAATCAGCTGCTGATAGTGCCTGCACACGCCGTACATGGTACGGAAACAATTGGTTCTCCCGTAGCACTCTCCATACAGTGACGTGGTCAACGTTACCTTGTACAGCAGCAACTTCTCTGATGCTGACATTAGGGTTATCATCAACTGCACGAAGAATTGCCTCGTCCATTGCAGGTGTCGTCGTCATTCTAGGTCTTCCCCCGTTCGCGAGTCATAGGCTGGAATGTTCCGTGCTCCGTAAGACGCCGATCAATTGCTTCGAACGTCTTCCTGTCGGGACACCTTCGTTCTGGAAATCTGTCTCGATAGAAACGTACCGCGCCACGGTTATTGCCCCGTACTAATCCATACATCAAATGGGCATCTGCCAACTCCGCATTTGTAAACATTGCACTGACTGCAAAACCACGTTCGTGATGAACACTAACCCTTTGATGCTACGTACTGATGTGCTTGATGCTAGTATTGTAGAGCAATGAGTTGCATGTCAACACAAGCACCGAAGTCAACGTTACCTTCCTTCAATTGAGCCAACTGGCGGTGAATTGAGGAAGTACAGCACATACCAACGAAACTAAAATGAGCTCTAACATGGAAATTAAGCGTTTCTGGACACATGTCCACATAACATCTTTTCTTTATTTGTGTGTGAGGAATGTTTCCTGAAAGTTTGGCCATACCTTTTTGTAACACCCTGTATACGGGTAACACACAATATCCTGTTGGTGTTTAGATTCTCTCTCTGGACACCAGTTTCTCAGAACTCTACAGGCGGGAAGTGGCGTTACAACATGTGCTTGGTTCTCGTCACCCATCTGCCCCAAATTTATGTTAATTTCTGTGATATCAACATTTCTTTTCAGTAATTATAACTTTTCTCCACTCCCGTTATTTTTCTAAACCTTTTATTTTACAAACTGCCTATTTTTTCCCACCCCCTCACCTGTCTTCCGTGTGTAATACACTTAGCTTTCGAATCTTATTGGCTTTTGCACCATGTTGTTTCAGTAATCTATGGCTTAGTTATTAGCCTCTCTCCCTGCTTTAAGTTCTCAGGTATTCAAATCTCTTCTGGCACAGGCACCAACAATCAATCTTTCCCTCTCAATCTGTCCAGTATGTCTCCCCTGACCCAGGATTGTTGGCGACTTTTCTGAAGTCTCACCATTTCCTGAACCATATCAATCCTTTTCCTTCATCCCTCTTCCTTTCCCTTCAGTCCTTTTGCCAGGATGAGCAGCTACTGGCTTGAAAAGCTTGGGTGTTCCCATATCTTTTATATGTGTTCTCTCCTGCCACCACTTGGCGAGTAGATTTTTTTATCTATACATACTACATTATATTTTCAAACACTGATTATCATCATTAAAACAGATAATATATGAAGTAAAAATATTTAATAACACACCTAGCATTCTCAGAGCTGTAGTGTTACAGCAACATTAAGTGCCAAAACTAATATATGCAATATTTAAATAAAGTAAGGGAAAGGCAACTACTTACCTACAGAGGACTGGTGTGTGGCACACATTAACACTAGCTTTCGAGCTCTTGCTTCTTTTCTAGCTAGAGAACACACATTCTCACACCCAACTACACAGACACCCAAACATATACAACATTACAAATGTGGACATTCGCATTTGGGTGTCTGCAGGTGCGTATTCTTACTAGAAAAAGAGCAAGAGCTCAAAAGCTAATGTTAACTGTTTCCTGTTAAATGTTTCTGTGCACAATGCACCAGTCTTCTATAGGTAAGTGGTTGCCTCTCTCCTATATTTCATACTTTTTCATCCAGGAATTTCCATTATTGTTATATGACAATATTTTTTACTTTGATACAGCTTTTTGATGTTACTATTAATGCCAAATATTTTTCTAGCAATGTATCCGAGAATCTGTGTTGCAAATGGCATTTTGTATTTGATGTCAACATGTAGCTAAAAAGGACAAATTGTGCCTAGAGAAAAAAAAAAAAATCACATTATTTGGACCTGGTATCTTGTGCCCGGTTTAGTTCTGTTTATTTACAGTGTTGTCCAGTACGGGCAACACACCCATGAAAACTATTGCTACTTCTCAACACAAACAAATATCAGTTGTTGAAAGCACAACAATGCTAAAAGAAGAAAATGAGACAATGATAGTTTCAGAAAAAGTACTGTCAAAGTTTTGGCAAAGGCAAATGTTCTACTCGAATAGCTTGGAAATCATGCCTACGGCATATATTGGTGGATTCTTGAATAAAGATTTACCACACAAGGACTTTGTGCAAGAAATATCAGTCAGACTGGAGGTTAGGGTGTATATTACAAATAATGGGAGAAACAGCCCTGTGACCTAGTACGCACACTCTTATGTGCAGAATGTGTGTTTCTTAAAAACAACATGAATATCACACTATTTGCAGCCCTCAAGTGGTGAAGTGAACTGCAACTCAGTTCTTCTGTTCACTGTTGTTTGTGGTCATTCTCGAATTTTGAAGGAGGCATTATCTGAGGGATAAGTCTACAATTAAAACGCATTTCTTGTGCACAAGAATACCACATTATTTTTCAGAAACATGTCAGAGCCCTGAGCTTTTTTACATCAGCATCCACAAAAGGAGAATTCTATAAATGAGTTGCATAGAACGTAAGTAGTCCACGTTTCCTACTAGTATGAACCTTTTCACAACTTTTGTCTCATACAAGTCATACAGTGCAATGCAATTTGTCAAATTTTCCATTAAGCTCTGTGAAGTTCTGATGCACTGTTACAGAGAACATAAAATGAGTACTCTAGAACTGCAAATGGCATACGGAACACGTACCATAAAAAACAAGGTGGTTTCATTTCCTGATGCCAGTCACAATTTTTTCCCAATTTACTTTATACACAAGACATTTGGTAAAGTAAGTCCCATACTCAAGTTCATTTTCTTGTAGCACTATAACATCCTAAGTGGGATACTTGCTGTGTTTGAAGAGTTGCATCATTGTGGTGACTGTTGTAATGCAACTACATGAAAATTTTATCATGCCTCTTGTCCTACTGGTATGTCAAAAAGTGAAATTAACTGGACTAACAGAATTTTGTATATCCTCTTACGCAGACACACCTTGCACACAATTCACTTACAAATTATATTAGCACCATTTTTTTCACATTTGATACCATTTCACTCATAAAATATCAGTTCTGGTTTCTTCTAAAAAAAAATAAAAATAAAATAAAAACTGATGAAACAGTAGCAATCAATGAAGTAATTGCCAAGTACAATATGTAAAATACCTTGTAAATATTAAGAATTCATGTGTGTTTAAATCTATAGGTCAAATCAAATTAGTTAATTTATGTAAACTTTGAAGCTAATTTCATCCAAAAGAGATGTTACCATTGTCATGTCCCTAGTCATTACAACAACAGCAAAATCATAAGAAAACGAAAGCTCACCTATTTTTGGTTCAAGAAGGAAAAACAAGCAAAGGGAATCTTCATTTATTTCATCTGGGCCTGACACATTCCAGCTGAGAACAGATTTTGGAAAGATTGCCATAGGTCCCACTATGAACAACCCGTTATTGAGTCTAAATCCCATCTGAAACATATTTTTTAAATATAATTATTCATCTTGAAACGGTGGAAGACAGACATGTGCAAACTGCAAAATATTTCACAAAAGCCAAAGTTCCATAAAATATTTGCGGCGATTCTACCACCACTATGTGGAAACTGTATTAGTGACTTGTGTGATGATATGATAATGATGTAAAATTGATTTCCTGCCTGAACACTGATAAATATCAAAAATTAAATTCTGTGAAACAGGAAAATTCATCAGAATCAGCAGCTACAAAACCATATTACTGCCTAAACACTTAGTAAGTCATACATATTTTCAACATAATACACCCTAATCACAATACATATCACTTACACATTATATTTGAAAACCACACAGCCAATGTTACACATATTTCATCACCTTTACAAGTTTCATTAACCTATGAATTAAAATGTCTCAAGGATATTAAAACACTACATGTGCATTACAATGAACGGTGTTCATCTATTGTTCTTCAAAACAAACACTAGCTTCAAGTTGAATTACAGTCTTTGAACAGCACAGCGGTATGCATTACAGAACATTGGCATGTAGGTATTGAACTATGGCATATGCTGGTAGTCCTTTTGTCACATGACTGTGCAAGTTAGCACTGACCATAATGGGTTGGGGATCGTGTATTTATGTAAGAGATGGCACACATTTTAAAGCTACAGAAGACCTTATAACATTTCGTGAAGATAATCTGAATTGGCACCTGTCAAACTAATAAAGCTACACATCTCTAAATAGATAGTCATTCTATGAGTGTGCCACTAACCTTGTGGAAAAGTGGACACTTTCAACACATTAACCGAAGTCTTGGAAAGTTCAAACCCCAAAACTAACATAATAAAATGTGGAGACATGGATATTAACACAGGTGTTGTAGGTTAAATTAGTACTAACTTCCTAAATGTTCCTAACACTTTTGGCACAACACAACTGATAAAAAGAAAAGAGAAAATGTTGTCTTTGCTGTGAGTCCAGGCATTGCAACAATGTATGTTCTTTCTTCCATAACCTCATCATCTACTCTCACATTCTCTTCACCTCGACCTTCTCAACTCAACAGCAGACCTCCTTGGATATCAATCTTCACCTCTCAGATTGTTCCACGTCACTACTAACAGTACCTCCAGCTCGACAGCGGTCATGTCTTCCACGTCAAAAACTCTCTTCCTTATAGCACTGCCACCCATGGATTCCACATCTGCAGTGGAAAGCAGGAGTTGTTAAAACACTTACAACCTTGCCAGAGCAGTTACTGACAGACAATAATCCTATCCGCCTCATCCATAGAAAGTACTCCCTTGTAATCTCCTTCTCTGATGCTGATAAATAAGTTAATCAGCCACTGACCAGCACTCCTCTCACCACCCAGTATCACCCTGGCCTCAAAAATGTCAACCCCTTCCTCAGGGCTTCAGCTGCCTCTCATCGAGCTCTGAGATGAGGTGTACATACCCAAAATCCTATTCATGTCACCCAAAGTAGTGTTCAACCTACAGAATATCCCTGTCCGTCTCTATTCCAATCCTGCTGGCAATTCTGCAACCCCATGGGTCATTCCCTCATGGTTGATGGGGGTGCAAGACCTGTCACATACAACCCCCCCCCCTTTCCACATTCCAGTCACAGGCTTCTTGTACAGCATTCTACATGAGCCTGACTTGTAACCAACTGTCTTCTCACATGAGTGACTGGTCAGAAACTGCATAATTGACCATCCAGTTGCCAATCATAATGCACACCATGACACAAATGACCTCAACAGCTGCTTCACTATGTGAACCATTTGGATACACCTTGCCAGCTCAAGTTTCTGTGAACCATGCTGATGGGAATTGTCTACATAGCACATCTTGCACTCACACAATTCCTCTGGCCTAAACGTCTGCTAACCTGTTTCCCACTAGCTAGCTCAATGTATCTTCTTCCTTCTCTCGTCTGTTACTGCCCAAATCATTCCTACCCTGACCAGATCATATACTACTGCCTTATTGCACTGCTCTTCATCTACTTGTCCCTGCCCACATGGGCAATCTCTCTCTGCTCCCTTTGTGATCCCTCTGTCTTTCTGTCTCCCTCTTCTTTCCTTCCCCACCTCCCTATCTCCCTCTTGTATGGTCTACCATCTAATCTCCACCCACCTCGTCATCAAGCCACTAAGTCGTGCTTCAAAAGACCTGCCTCACTTTATTCCACTACCTCCTCCTTGCTTCCTGCATCCTCCCTGTCTCCTCCCCATTTCCATCATCTCTGGCAACTGCTCTCAATAATTTATAATTAGTCATTAGTCTCGCCATAGCTGCAGGAGCGCGTGGCTAGGCATCTGTACTTAAAAAAAAAAAAAAAAAAAAGGCCAGAGCTTGAAAGCTGAAGAATATTGCTACCTATTATGTTCGTCTATGTGCCACACACACACACACACACACACACACACACACACACACACACACACACGACTGCAGTCTCAGGCAACTGAAACCACACTGCCATCTCTGCTATATGGTGAGTAGCAACTTTCCTTCTCATTATTTTGTTACATTCCATCCTGGATTTTCCACTGTTTGATATCTGCCTGACAGCTTTTCTTTGATCCTAACCCAGTGCTGTTTTCCTTCATTATTATTTTCTTTTGCATCACTATACTCAATGTCCATCCTTCTTTCTCTTATTTCCTGTGTTTCTCTTGTTGCCTTGCAAACCTTCATTCTCCACACCCACGACATTACCAATCGGCAGTGTAGTTCAGTCGCCTGAGACTGCAGTCATGTGGGTGAGTTGCGTTTGCATGTGTGTCTATTGTTGATGATGGCTAGTGGCCAAAAGCTTTAATTACGGAAGTCTTTTTGTTGTGCCTATCTGCGACTCAGAACCTCTGCTATATGGAGAGTAGCAGCTTTCCTTCTCAATATTGTTACATTCCATCCTGGCTTTTCCATTGTTTGATTTTATTAATACGTCCATATGAGTTAATGAGTGCTGCTCCTGTCATGTGACTAAATTAACACTGGTTGACAGAGATACAGTAATAGTAGATATAGGCGACAATGAATTGGCAGACTACATTGCAGAAAGCACTTTTGTTGTGGTGGAAACTGCATCTTTGTTAAGTTAGGAACAGGATCCAAGTCTATAAGCAACTTAAGCTACTGACTACAGAAAAAAGATTTGAAAACATCAGCATTCACAATAACTGTAGTACACCAATACAGATCCGATGAAGATGTAAATAAAAAATTCTCCAAGACCTAGAAAATACAATAACTGCAAAAAATATGCAAACTTTACTCAGTTTTTGCTGATTTCAGTATAAACTTTGCAAATCAGATAATACAAGAACTGAAATAATAAATCCAGTTACTTTCATGTAACCTAGAAATTACAATATATTCCCCTACATGAGAGAAACTTCCTGTACACAGCCCACTGTCAATCAAATAATAGTCAATGACAATCAGAAGCAACGCAAATTAAAAATATTTAGAACAGGAATAACAAGCCACTATGGCCAGATCATAAGTTTCTACTTGGAAAGCAATAACGCGCAGAATAATAAACAATGTACAAAATTAGATCTTATAGTAATTAGTAACATGAAGCATTTAGGTGCACTTAAATCAAAGAGTCTGGGTTGAAATTTATAGTCCAGGAAGTATATCTGGTATATTTACAAATGTCTGCTTGTGTCTGTGTATGTGCGGTTGTATATGGGTGTGTGTGCGAGTGTATACCTGTCATTTTTTCCCCCTAAGGTAAGTATTTCCGCTCCCGAGACTGGAATGACTCCTTACCCTCTCCTTTAAAACCCACATCCTTCCATCTTCCCCTCTCCTTCCCTCTTTCCTGACGAAGCAACCGTGGGTTGCGAAAGCTTGAATTTTGTGTGTATGTTTGTGTGTCTATCGACCTGCCAGCGCTTTCGTTTGGTAAGTCACATAATCTTTGTTTTTAGATATATTTTTCCCACGTGGAATGTTTCCCTCTGTTATATCCATATTTAATATATTCATAGATACAGTTAAACAATATTTTGATATAACTTTTCTACTTCACACTAGCAATTTAAAAATAAGCAACAGAAACAGCTGGACCACTCCTGGTATAAGAAAATACCTGCAGATTAGAAAAGACAAAAGCATATGTTCTTGACTAACACAAGAGATATTGGATGTAATTGATGACACGATACAACATAAAAACACAGGCAAATGGGGAATAAAGAAAAAAATTAGGTTGAAAATTGCAAAACAGCAAAGCAGGAAATGCTAGACAGGGCTGTAGAAGCATGCACGACTAGTGAAAAGAACAAGAAAAGTTAATGAAATTTGAACAGAAAGGACACACCTGTCTGAATATTAAGAGCTTGGGTAGCAACACCATACTAACCAAAGAAGGGAAAGCTGAAAGGTGGAGGGAATGTACAGATAGGATATATAAGGGAAATGAACTTTAAGGCAATATTGTAGAAAGGGAAGAGATAGTAGCCCTAGCTGAAGATGAATTGGGAGATACTGTGAAAAGAATTTGGCAGGCCACTGGCAGGCCTAAGTCAAAACAAAGCTCCTGGAATGGACACTATTCCCTCAGAATTATTGAGGTCGTTGGGGTACCCAGTGATGATAAAAATGTTCCACCTGATGTGCTGTATATATGAGACATGTGAAACACAGACTTAAAGAAGAATGTAATAATTCCAGTTTTGAAGAAGGCAGAACTTGCAGACAGGTTTAAATATTACAGAACTCTCAGTTTAATAAATCATGCCTATAACATAGTGAAACAAATTTACAGAATAGAAAAACAGGTAGCAGCCGACCTTGGAGATCGTCAGTTTGGGCTTCAGACAAATGTGAAAGCAATACTGATCCTGCAACTTATCTTAACAGATAAGATAATGCAAGGCAAACTTATGGTTTTAATATCTGTAGATTTAGAGAACTGTTAACACCAAATGTAGGTTTAAGTGTAAAGTAGTCTTTTTTGAGGGTATTTGTGTGGAGTGTAGCACTGAAAGGAAGTGAAATGTGGATAATAAACAGTTCAGACAAGAGTACGTTGCTACGGAAGAATGCTGCAGATCAGAGGAGAGGATGAAAATAAAGCAGTCGTCAATACAAATTCTTTTGAACACCACAGAGCTTTACTAGGCATGGTCCTATTGGAGATGGTATGCTGTTGCCTTCCTCCATTCTTTGAACTGACTCAACCAGCCAGTTATAGCAGTGACGTACAGTTTAATGTGGATACCAAACCATGGTGCAACTCTGCATTTTTCATATCAACAAACACTGCCACAGGTGAAAGAAGTAATAAGAGATGGATAAAAATCCTAGGATACTGACTGGAATTAGGCTAAAACAGAAATTTGTGGCACACGTTTACTACACGAAATAATGAGACACATCCATATGCATCACGGAACTGTGACTATGGTAATGGACGAGGGGTGTGTGTGTGTGTGTGTGTGTGTGTGTGTGTGTGTGTGTGTGTGTGAAACCAGTCTTTGAGCTGACAGCCACAACAACAACAAAGGACCTGTATGGAGAGCAGCACGAAACAAGTCTTGGGGCTGAGGACCACAACGACAACAGTCAACGAGATGACAACTTATTAAAATACATTTCTGTATTCTTAAGGGTGCCCCCTTCATAGGAGCCAAAACACGGCTGGAATTTAATATGGAATCCGCTCATAGTTCTTTGGGAAAAGTATTAGGCCTACTCTCGGTTGGGTTCATGTAACACATTTTTCAGATGTTAGGACCATTCAGCATTGACTACATTGTGTATAACTGTACATTCAGTCTCTGGTCTCTCGAATCTGAGAGCAAAGTTAGTGAGCATTTACCTGGCTGTAAGAATTAATCATTAAGCCTAGGTCAAATTCTCTATTGAGAATTTGCACAGTTGTCTTGCCATCTGGATCATAGCTGTGCAACGAAGGAGGAGTCCGGAAGTAGTTTCTCCTAACAACAGAAAGTAAGTCCCGTTCACGAAAACTGAAGTAATCGCTCCTACAGTTTTATATCCATAACCCAATAACCGGTAAACACAGTGATTTATACGCTACATTTCACGTAATAATGAAAGCATACCCCAGTACAGTGACATGCCTCCTACTGAGCACTGCAAACCTCCATGAGAGGTTTGGAACTAAACTAAACATAAATAACACGGCAAAAATCCACACAAAAACGACTACACAAATAACTTAGCTGCTGCAACTGGTTTCAGCAACCCGCCAGACTTCAGATTGCAATGAAATATCTTTCGTGGTGAAGTTTTGGTTCGTTTGGACTACACGAGTGATCTCTATGCTATGGAGATCACTGGACTACAAGTTCCGCGGTTGCGATATGTCGATTATCTCGTTGGTAAACATCTACTCTGCAACATGTAATTTGAATGCCAGAGGTTACTTCCAATTGTGTAACGTGAGCAGCGTTTCCGCAAGTTCCATTTAAGTATGCAATGAGGAAGAGTAACCCTTACATGTTTCCGTGCTTGTTGTAATTATTCGAATCTTGTCTTTGTATAACCTACGGGAGCGTTGCGTAGGTGGCCGATTTCCACTTAAGCCCGGTCCACACGCAACGATCTGTCTGCGCAGACATCGGCGCAGATGTCTGTACACGCAAAAGATCGCTGCAAATGTGGTGTGTTCACACCACACAAACCCCGATCTACTACCCGTCCGCCATCTGTCGGTGTAGAAAAGAAATATCAATGGCAAGCGACTATACTCCACGTAAACGTCAAAAATTTAATTCAGTTATTTTGAAATATAGAAATGGAGGAAGTTCTGTTGTGGTCTGTGTTCGCAATTTGTGTGGCAAAAAACATTCAGACCAACCGCAAGAAACAGAGAAAGCGGTCAAAATGTTGTAGACAGTGGCTGCTAAAGCGAAAGCAGTTTTCTCACGTAAATTTACTGCGAGAGTTGCAGGGCGAACCTAACGACTGACGAAATTATTTGCGGATGGGTGTCGAAACTTATAATTATCTCTTAAAACTTGTAACCGCTCATATTATGAGAAAAAATACTTGTATAGAGCAGGGCAATTTCTCCTCATGAACGGCTGGTGGTAACATTAAGATTCCTAGCAACAGGAAGGAGCTACAATGATTTGGAATTTTCAACTGCAATATCGAAACAAGAGTTGAGTGAAATAATACCCGCAATTTTTCAATTAGAGCATTGTACGCTGCTGTCTTTTTGTCTCGGTCACTATATTCTTTACTTTAATCTTCCACAAACATGGGTGGTTTCTATATATTTCAATGAATTCACTTACAAAATTTCGAGAACACTGACGAGTATCAACCATTTTAATGCCCTGTGCGCACAAATACAAACACTAGACTGAGCAAACAGCTGTTTCGCGCCAGATTTGCGGTGATCTCATGTCCACACGCTCCAACTTGTCTGCGCAGATGTGGTTTGAACCCACAGATTTGAGAGGTTTCGCTCAAACCTCCGACTCCAACTTCCAGGTTTGCACACTCCTCAGGTTGGTGCAAATCTCCTGTCCACACGCAACGATCTGTCTGCGCAGATGTGATGTGCGCAGACCGATCGTTGCGTGTGGACGGGCCTTTAGGATTACGAACCGTCTTGCTTTTCGACGCTGTTTTTAATGTCCAGCTGGCATTTTTGCTTTTCAGAAAATGTCCGGCTTTTTGGTAGCCCAACGAAGTTGTATTTCATCATCTACAGAATTTCAGTGCAGTGTAATTGGGCAGAGGTATAAGCTGTAAACAGTTGCTATATGTTTTTCACTAAATACGCTACTAATGGTGTAACTGTTCGGAGAAACGTGAAGATTTTCACAAGCATGAATTGAGAGCTTTGTTCATGTCTGCGACCCACGCGATATTCCATCCTGAGGCTGCCAAGGAATTGTGTTCCCTGATCGGCTAACGTTCATGACATCGCCGTACTGGTAACCTTCATGACTTACGTCTGTTCTAAGTCAATAATTCATTTATTTATTCGTCCATAAACCATTCAGTACAACAGTATTGGACATATCAGATACATTACGTAAATAATATATACACACAGGGCGAGTTTTTCATTTTGAGACAACGAAATATCTCATAAACTACGCATCGGATTAAAAATACGTGCTGAATATTTTTAGAAGTGCTATTCGGCCATACCTACATTGACCCCCTCACTCCCAACCCCACACCCGGGGTGGGAGCAACTTTGAAATCTTAATGGAAACATCCTATTGTTACCGTCAATTCGGATTTGCGAGGAGAAGTTGCGTGGCTTCAGTATGTATCACTTTTGCCGTTACACGATGAATGGCGCTGTGATCCACAAATTACAATTAAGTTCCAAAATGCTATTATCTTGAGCAAAATATATTAGATAAAAAAAAAGAAAACCAGAGGTGACCAGTAAGTGTGTAAAAAGCTTGTGTGAGGCGTATCTCCTTACCAATGGGGTGCTCGTTTGAGGTACCGTATGTTCTCTCATCAACAGGGTGCTTTTTTGTTAAACTAAGTACCTGTACGCACTTGTAAACAAGATCCTACATCCTACCTCAGCAGCAACTGGCTAGGGTACTCTCTAATACTACGCTGAAGCGTAAGAGAAACTGGTATAGGCATGCGTATTCAACAGTGATCTCTATAACTGGATGGCGAACTTCGACTGTCACAGCGTGCCGTCGTGTGTTAGCGCCGCCATATTGCAGTTAGGCAAGAAACTGTATGTGATATTTTAGTTAGAAAGGCGGCACTTGTTTTCGTTCGAAAGTATTTACATTCTTGACGGTAATAAAAGTAACTAGATTGACATTAAAGCAACGAACTACCAATTTAGTTTCACGCTCATGAATACTAAAGTCTACTGTAATATCATAAATATAAAGTACCTAAAAGCGAAACAATATTTTTCCCAGGCGTAAGGAACAGTTTTATTCACATATGTAATGCACTTAACAGTAGCGACATCATCTTTGGCGTCGACAAAAAACGTAATGGGGTTTATTTAAACGTGATATCCCAGGGGGGTGAAACTCATACAGGGATTTCCGGTAACACGACGTTGGTTTGGTCCCAGGCCACTTGGAGCGCTGCAAGTTTAGCAATTTATAGTCTCGTATTCCTATTGGATGACGTAGTCTTCCATAATTGTTTTGGTATCGTAGCAACGTGATCGTGATTTTTCGTTTAAATTGCAGCGTAAGTATGTTGCTATTATTCTGCTTAATTTCTGGATGAATTCGTAATATTTGATGGTGTGATGATTCAGTATTTACTTTTTTACTTTTGTTTCACATAAAACACGAGGTTGTATCATCACATTACTTTCTGTGGACTCTTGTATATTTGTTCCTGCAAAGAAATACAATTTCCGTTGCTCAGTTTACTTAAAGGGTAAGTATATTTCTTATTTCTGTTAATATTTCCTTGTATTTCATAGAGAATCCCATGCTAGCAGCTTTTGACATAGTTTGTATTCAACTTTCTGAATCCTGTAATGGAATATAATTCTGCCTTTGATTCGTCTTCCTTTTTGCCACGAAGTACTCTTAGTGACATAATAAGTATCATTTATTGTGCCGTTTACTACATACCAAATATTGGACATGTTACAATTGATTCGTAATGCCTTGAGTGTGTTCTATTTCCCGTTTTCGACAGTAAATATTCTGTACAGTACATAACACTCTATCCAGGTAAAAAGTATTTGTTGCTGTTGTATCGACAAAGGTTGTGTTCTCACATAATAAGACATTTGTTTCAAAGTCACACAAAGCAGGCCCTTCAAGCAGTTGAACGTTTACACGTATTATTGTGGCAATATCCAATGCAGTAGAAATCTTCTCGCACTTTAATGCTCAACACAATGTAATACAGATTTACAGCTGTAACTGTTACTGATAATGTACAGTTGAATTTGGTATCTACCATGGTATCCAGATGCTGAAAGATACTGAAATGGTACAATAAGCAGTGTACGTACAGTTGAATTTGGTATCTACCATGGTATCTAGATGCTGAAATATACTGAAATGGTACAATAAGCAGTGTTTCTACCGCCTGATAGCACTGTTTAGCACTGTTTAAATAAGTAGTGTTGAATATAGAATATAGTGCAACTACGCTCACGCAGTTATATATAGAGTGATGTGCATATCCCTAGTAGAAATGAGAATTTGTTTCGTTTTTTCACTATTTTGTAGCAATAACACATCAGATTACAAGCCATGATAGCAGTTATCAATACTTCAGTACAGGATAGCTGCATTTAGACATAAGCTAATATGATTTTTGATAGTGACATTAATTTCACATTGAGTTTTCTTTAACATTAATCAATGTAAACCATACCTGATCTTTTTTCTCGTTCCTAATTTTTGGTTCAAATAACATTTCAGACACATGAGGATGGATCATACAGGAAGAGAAGAATCCAGTTTGAGATTGAAATTGAAATACTCGTGCAAGTTTCCTGGATGCAGGAGTAGTTATTATCGAAAAATAAATTCCAAACACAAGAATAAACATTTCTATAAATTTCCAGCTGCATCAAAAAGTGAGACTTTAAAGAAGTGGAAATTGATCTGCAATATAGATGAAGGTGTCAACTGTAGTTATTATTATGTGTGTGAGGATCATTTTTATGAAGCAGATTTTGTGAACTTTACTAGACACGGGCTAAATCCTGGTGTTATACCAAAGCACATGGAATTGGTGTTGTATCATCCTCCCCCCACCCATCTGTGTTACACTGGTGGTGGTGGTGGTGGTGGCGGCGGTTTCACCACATCGGGTGCAAATATAAGTGTGCACGAGACAGGTCACAATGCAAAATCTACAGTAATACAACAAAGCAGTCCCCCTTTACAGAGCACAGATGATGGTGAGTACAGCTTTTTATCTTCACCTGTTTATGATGTTGAAAGTAGTGCAGGTGTAATGGGATCTGGCGTTTCTAAATGTGATTGAACTCCAAGAAAACACAAAATGTATAAATAGCATAGAATTACAGTTTCCAGAGTGTGTAAATTGAAAAAACAGCTACAGAATGAGAGGAATAAATTGAAAATTCTAAAAGAGTTGTATGATGACAGGAAATTTCAGTTAATTGAAGAATAGTTGAATGATGTGACTAAAACTTTTATTAATAGTCAGTTAAGAAATGCCAATATGCAACCCACAGCAGTATGGTGGTCTATACAAGATAAGGCATTTGCTTTATCTTTTTATAAGCGTAGTCCCCGGTTGTACAGATATTTGGCCACATACTTCTCCCTTCCATCTGTCAGGCTGCTCAAGGGAGTGCTTTCCCACATACCATTTGATACAGGACTTAATCCAGCTTTATTAAACTTTTTAGCAAGGGAAGTAAGTAATATGCATGAAAATGACAAGTATTGTGCTCTACGTTTTGATGAAATGTCTCTGGATGATGATATGTACTATGATGCACACAAACAGCTAATCTTTGGGTATCAGGACTTGGGTCATTTAGGACGTTCACCTGTAGCTGCTAGTCAAGCATTGGTTTTTATGCTGAAAGGCATTCACAGAACTTGGAAACAAGTTCTAGCATATTACTTTACTGCAACCACTTTCCACTACACCCATTTGAAATCACTCATTGTTCACATCATAAGTGAACTACAGAATATTGGGTTCAAAGTGGTTTGTACTGTATGTGACCAGAATGCAACAAACCAAAAGGCCCTTAAGCAACTGTGTGAAGCAAATTTGTTGAAGCCCACTATATTTCATTTTGTCGTCAATAATCAACCAATTGTTACCATTTATGATGTACCACATCTGCTCAAAAACACTAGAAATGCTTTGATAGATAATAAAATTCAATTTGAACCTCACAAAGCAGCAAAGTTTGAGTACATCAGTACAGTGTTCTTCTTGGATAAAAAAAAAGGTTCAAAACTCTGCCCAAATTGAAAGCACAACACTTTAACTTTTCTGATTCCCATGTCAAAATGAAGGTAAAAGTTACTGCTGCACAAATGAACCATACTGTTGCAGCTGCAATTCAAACATATGTTTCTACTCACACATTACCATCTGAAGCTATACAAACAGCTGAGTTTGTGGAGAAGGTAGATAATCTCTTTGATTCACTCAACAGTAATGAGCAATATCCCAGGGATGGAAAACAATTTAGGTGTGCTTTATCAGAAAATTCGCCACATTTAGAAATGTGGTATAGCATATTGAGGGAAATAGGCAGCTGGCAAATAATAGATTTAAAAACGGGAAGAAACAAGACTAATATGTTTAGCTTCATAAAAGGTTGGCAGATTACATTACAGTCTATTATTTTCTTGTGGAAGACCTTGAAAGTGGTTGGCTTTAAGTACTTAAATTTAAAGGCGTTCAATCAAGATGCTTTAGAAAATTTCTTTTGTTGTAT
Source organism: Schistocerca piceifrons (assembly GCF_021461385.2). Classification (NCBI taxonomy): domain Eukaryota; kingdom Metazoa; phylum Arthropoda; class Insecta; order Orthoptera; family Acrididae; genus Schistocerca; species Schistocerca piceifrons. The sequence continues at coordinate 457,505,157 of NC_060145.1, forward strand.
AAGACAACATGGTATTGCTAATACAAACCCAACTTGTTTTCAGTTTGTACAAGCTCTGAAGACTTGTGTTGTCAATCATATGACTTTGCCTTTCAAAGCCATGAAAACGATGATTACACTCCCTTAAGCAGTTTGTGTCACTTTTTGGCAGCTAGTGGTAGGAGTGAACATTTAAGTGAGTGTGAGATGAAAGACACTGATACAGCTGAGCAAATTTATTCTTACTCAGATGGTATCATCGAGTCTGTAGAAGATCAACAATCCTTAGCCTATGTAGCAGGCTATGTACTAAAAGCCATAGATGTGCCAGATGATTGTGAAACATGTAATACCAGTCTCTACTCCTCTGTTGTGACTGAAAATCATTTGTTTATCTCATTTAAAGAGAATAGTGAGGAGCATTCTCATTTGAAATATGCAAGTGAAAGAGTCATGATTTTCCTAAGGGCACTCCATGATCAGCTGTATGGGTATCTAAATAGTCGTGGTCACACAACAAAACTACATGATAATTTAAAAAAAAAAAACATTTGTTCTGTCTGAAACAATTTGTAATAAACATGACATTGAAGAGAGACTTCTGAAGACAAGTATTCCATTCATAATATACAAGCATGTGAAAGAAAAGAAATTTACAAACAAGAGGAAATTGTGTATGCAACAACTTAAAAAGAAGTTCAAATCATGTTAAAAGACATTGTATTTTGTTTATTATGTGTACAATGAGAGTAAGCTCCCTATACATATACAAATGTTCTTGTATCAAAATCATGCCTTTGACTTGTTATGACAAAATCTGGTAATTCAGCAGGCACATAACTTAACACTTCCTAGATGTGATGATTGGATTCTAAAAGTATAATGAATAAAGTGCTGTCAAGGGGAATTTGTGTTAATTTTCAGTAGTGTACCAAACAGTGTTTTCAAAGAGGAAGTAAATAAATAAAAATGTTAAAAATAAATGTTGTACCAGTGTCTTCTTTCATTATTTAAACATGATGGGTGTTGCCAAAATAACAGCCAAGTTGGGGAAAAAAGAAAAAAAAATTTGTGTGTTGCAGTTAATTTTCTTTGTATGTCTCATTGGCAAAAACATTTTGGTTACATTCATGGAGTGTCTACCTGCTCTGCTCCCATTTTGTTTTTCAGTTGATGTAAAGTAGCATTTTGTGTGTTTCATAAATTTATTTGAACTGCGCAGAAGTTCAATTTCAGATGACTGAATATCCATAAATAACAATCAACAGAAAAAATAATAAATCGTATTTTGTAGAATTTACAGTACATCCTTGGTTTGTAGCACAGATTTTTTTTTGTAAATGACCTCTTGGTTATCCATTAGCTGTGTAGTTATTTATTTGTGTAACCTACTATTCCACTTTCGATCATGCGAGTGGACATAATGTGCTTTAGGATATGTGGAAACGTAAAAATCATTTATATATGCATGCAATGTCAGATGATTTTTTAGTCTGATATGTGCTAAAGCTCGTTTATTTCCACATGATAACGGCCACACGGCCAAAATCGCAATATTGAGTTTTACAAAAAAATTTCACAGTCAAAAGGTGACGTCGTAATTTACGAAAATTTTCACAATGTAAACTGCAGCTACGAGTAGTTAATGTGTGTTTTTGATTGAGATTTCTTTTATATATTACTTTGCAAGATCTCAAAAACCTTTATTACTGCATTATGCAGCCCACATTCAAAGATTAAATGAAAAATATTGTCATCTAATTCGCATATTTACAAATAAACATAAGAGATTTTCGCGCCATATTTTTTCGTATTGAAGTTCACAGCCAGGCCACAAGTAGCGCTGGTGTCGTTCTGTGTTTCCGTATAATAACATGGTCTTTGCACTTCTACTATATTGGTGTTCTGTGGTGATATCCACAACAATATGCTAATTATTGTCAGGCACCGTATGAAACAACCAAAATTACGTGTGACACTGACAAGAAAATTGCTCTTTTCTTTTACTGAACTAATTCACATGTACCGACATGGAAATTGCGATGAAATCAGTTATTTATAAGTGCATATTTAACTGAGGACTAACGTATATAAACAGTTCTGTCAATCTGGGTGACTTTGCACCACTTTTTCCGTCTTTTTGAAAGTACTGCACACACAATGTACATCACAACAAACAGCAAAATTTCACCCATATTGCAAAGGTGTGTTTGGCAATGAGGAAATATGTACTAGAGACGTTCTCTTGGAGTAAAATTTCAATTTTAATACTGGTACAAAATTACTCAGTCATTCTGGGTAACTAGTCTTAAAAAACATAGTATTTTTCCCATATCTAATGTTCTGAATACATTTACATCCCAACAACAGGAAATCAGGAATACATTTACATCCCAACAACAGGAAATCAGGAGTTAATAAGAAGTAAAAACAGTGTTGATTCAGTTTCCAGATTTACTTTGAAATATCAAGATATTTGTATCAACCTGACTGTGTTCATCTTACATCACTGTCAGAAGCTCACTTCACAGTCAAAGCAATTAAAGAAAAATCACAAGCCTAAGAGCTTTTAGGTAGGTGGAAAGACATTTGAATGAATCACAGAGGTAATAAAAACGTTACATTTGGTACAAAATAACACAAACAGGTGGAACACCAGCCATTTGAAACAAGATTAGCAATTGGTACAAAGATACTATGTTTAGTTAAAAGCTACCCTGATTGTAATGTTCCAAGGAACACCTTCATACATCTGTACTTTTTTATCATTTGTAAAATGATGAATACTGTAAACATTAAGCATGAGTATGGGTACTGAAATGAGAACACAAACATTTGAAACACGAAATTTATTTTTGTCATTTCCATACATTTTTAACCACTGCTGCAATGTTACATGCACGACACTACACATTACTGAATAAAATAATCTGACTGAGTTTTTGTCTTACACTAGTTGTATTGTGACGTATTTTCTCAAGTGAAAATCTTTTCCCATTTGTTTTCAATCGCAGCTGAATCTACCTGGATGCAATCTCACGTACAAGCTGTGTCGCATGCAAATCTTCAAGTCTGTATTCATTATGAGAGTCATGGTCAAGTTTAGGGAATGAATAGCTCACAATTTTTTTAAGAACACACATGACAATCTTAGTAATTAAGTGCTTTTGCCTCAAACAAACATTTGAAACAATTTTTCTGAGTGCTCCACCACAGAGTATACAACATTACTTGTTTCAATAAGCTTGCCTTGGCTTAGAAATTTTGTGAATGAACTCTTTTCTGTAATACTAAGAAGTGCATATGTTGTGTCATTACAAACAACGGGTGGCCTAAGAATGTAGAGGCATTCCTTACATGTAACTTGTTTTGAAATTGTGAGGGCAACATACCCTGCAATGTAGTACAAAATGTTCTGCTTGTATGTGGAAAACAGAGTACCCTCTTCAATAAGAGAGCACCATTTTTCTACTTCATCTACAAACATACAAGAATCATCTACACGAGGACACTTTTGAAATCAGAAATCATACAGAAATCATACATCAGAAATCATACAGAAATCATACTGTACCATTGAAACACATGTTAAAATTTGTACAGTTTCCCCCAACAGTGCTAACATTAGCGCCTAAAAGCGACTTGCGCATAGCACACTTCAACTGATATTAATTTGGGTTGTTATGCAAACCCCCTCTAGATCTCACACATGAGAAGAAGAGTTCAATATGATCATGGGAAAACTTACATGTCAATAAATATTGCACAGGAGAATTTTCCCTAGTCATTATTTCCAGTGCAATGGCTTTAATCGAATGCATATATAAGACAGCAAGTGTCTGACGAAGTTGGTAGATCGGTTACTGCTGCTCAGTGGCGGGTTATCAAGATTTAAGTCAGTCTGAACGTGGTGTTATAGCCGGCGCACGAGCGATGGGACACAGAATCTCCGAGGTAGCGATGAAGTGGGGATTTTTCCGTTAGACCATTTCACGAGAGTACCGTGAATGCTAGGAACCTGGTAAAACATAAAATATCTGACATCACTGCAGCTGGAAAAAGATCCTGCAAGAATGGGACCAACGACACCTGAAGAGAATCGTTCAGCATGACGGAAGTGCAGCACTTCCGCAAATTACTGCAGATTTCAGTGCCGGGGCATCAACAAGTGTCAGTGTGCGAACCATTCAACGAAACATCATCGTTACGGGCTTTTGGAGCCACAGGCCCACTCGGGCTGCATGACACAAAGCTTTATGCCTCACCTGTGCCAGTCAATACCGACAGTGGACTGCTGATGACTGGAAACATGTTTCCTGGTCGAACAAGTCTCGCCGGCCGCTGGTGGCCGAGCAGTTCTAGGCGCTTCAGTCTGGAACCGCGCGACCGTTACGGTCGCAGGTTCGAATCCTGCCTCGGGCATGGATGTGTGTGATGTCCTTAGGTTAGGTAGGTTTAGGTAGTTCTAAGTTCTAGCGGACTGATGACCTGAGATGTTAAGTCCCATAGTGCTCAGAGCCATTTGAACCATTTGAACAAGTCTCGATTCAAATTGTATCTAGCAGATGGACGTGTATACGTATGGAGATAACCTCATGAATTCATACATCCTGCATGTCAGCAGGGGACTGTTCAAGTTGGTGGAGGCTCTGTAATGGCGTGAGGCATATGCAGTTGGAGTGATATGGGACCCCTGATACGTCTAGATACAACTCTGACAGGTGACACGTCGTGAGCATCCTGTCTGATCACCTGCATCCATTCATGTCCATTGTGCATTCTGACGGACTTGGGTAATTCCAACAGAACAATGCAACACCCCACACGTCCAGAATTGCTACAGAGTGGCTCCAGGAACACTCTTCTGAGTTTAAATACTTCCGCTGGTCACCAACCTCCCCAGACATGATCGTTATTGAGCGTGTCTGGGACGCCTTGCGACATGGTGTTCAGAGGAGGTCCACCCTCTCAAATCCTTACAGATTTATGGACAGCCCTGCAGGTTTCATATTCATGGTATCAACTCCCTCCAGCACTACTTCAGACATTAGTCGAGTGCGTGCCATGTCGTGTTGCAGCACTTCTGCATGCTTGGGGGAGGGGGGCTACATGATATTAGGCAGGTGTACCAGTTTCTTTGGCTCTTCAGTGTAGTTCTCCTACTGCTGCTTTCCTTATCGCATACACTGATAGGAGCACTCCCAAATGCTTTGCATCCATACTTGTTCCTTTATGTAGTTTATTATATCTTCGAGACTTTTTCTGTGCGTGTGCGCGCTCATCATCAATATATTTTGTGCATCATCCCATCAACTGCTGCTATGTCGAAGCTATCACAGTAGCTACCACTGCTACAGTTGTCTCTGTTATCGTCAGCACCACCACTGCAGTTGTCAAAGCCGCCACCCTCATTAGCTGTCATCACATCACCTTGGACGTTGTTGCCATCAGCTCCCACCATCTTGGCAGCGCTCTGTCCCCGGTAAGTATCAACAACTACTTGTTCCCTTTCTGCTTGTCCCATAGTGGACACTCCCATCAAATCCATCGTTTATAGCACCACTTCCTTTTCTCCCACTGGCACTGCGCGGAGCAATTGCTCTGGCCCATCACCATATGTCGACCCCTTCCCTTCTCACAGTATTGTCCTCATCAACAGTGTGTTCCTTTGCGTATCCTGCCCTTTCCCACAACCTCATTGACACATTCTGTTTCATATCCCCCACATCCAACTTACCCCAAAACAACCACATCTCTTGCAAAACCAGCAAAAATACAGACTCACAGTGCTCGTGGGAACACCAGGCACCCAACTACAGTCACCAAGCAGGTGAACCAACTACAGCCAAATGGATATGTACCTTGCCTTATCCCACTTTCTCCAATTTTCCAACCCCCACTCCAACCCACTACCTCCAAGGAAACTTGAGAAGCGCCCTAATGCAGAAGCCACTACCAGTGCTGTATAAAAAAAACCATACAAATGCAATCCTACTGAACATAGGGGCACTGCTCTATGACATACATCTTCTTCTCTGGCTGTTCACGCCTTCATCCTCTCCTGTCCTGACTCCAGATTCCTAAATGCCAAATCCCTCACTATTGAAATCAGGAAGTATGTACGTCACACTCCAATCGCCCAAGTCATACCCTAGCAGGTTTGGTGCTGATCAAATCTATGATCCCGACTTCCACTCAGACGTCCTCCTCAAAGAGACCTCATTTACCTTCGGCACCTCCCTCACTCATTTAAACATCACCTCCACAACCTAACAGCTCCAGTCACCTAGCCACCCTCCCATACTCACCGCCATGGTAACAAAGGTAGGCCCCAAAGTCACTGCAGTGGAAGTAGTTTCCAAACTAAATTCCAATGTTGCCTTAGATATTTGTACAGCTCACTGTATCTAAAATGACTAAGGTCCCATCTTCCTAGGGTAAGTCTTCACAGTGACTGGTCCCTCCATCAATTGCCTCCTCACGTTATCCTTAATGTCTTCTTCAAAACACTGTTACCTATGCGTCTATCTAACCTAACAACCCCATCCTTTACCTCACCCATGTTAACCACATCTTTTCATCTGTATTCTTGCTGTTGACCTCAACATCCATAGCAAATCCTCTCCAGATCTCCTGCTGTGACGTCACTTTACAGATTCCCTCCAAGGTGACATTGTCTTCATCGCACAGTACACTCATCCTGAAAACAGCACCACTCCAGATGTCGTCCTAGCATCTCCCAATCTCCTTGAACTCCTCACTGCAGAAGTTCTCAATCCAGTTGCAAGTGACCATTTACACTATGTGATAAACAGTATCTAGACACCTGCCTGAAAATGACTTACAAGCTCATGGCGTGCTCAGTGTTGACCCACCATTAGTCTTGATGACAGCTTGCACTCTCTCAAGCATACGTTCAACCAGGTGCTGGAAGCTATCTTGGGGAATGGCAGGCCATTCTTCATGGCGTGCTGCACTGAGGAGAGGTATCGATATTGGTTGGTGAGGCCTGGTATGAAGTTGGCGTTCCAAAACATCCCAAAGGTATTCTATAGGATTCAGGTCAGGGCTCTGTGCAGTCCAGTCCATTACAGGGATTTTATTGTCTTGTAACCACTCCACCACAGGCCGTGCATTATGAGCAAGTGGTCGATCGTGTTGAAAGAAGTAATTGTCATCCACAAATTGTTCTTCAACAGTGGGAAGCAAGACAGTGCTCAAAACATCAGTGTAGGCCTGTGCTGTGATAGTGCCACGCAAAACAACAAGAGGTGGAAGACCCCTCCATAGAAAACAAGTCCACACAATAACAACACTGCCTCCGAATTTTACTGTTGGCACTACACACACTGGCAGATGATGTTCACCGGGCATTCGCCATACCCACACCATGCCATCAGATCGCCACATTGTGTACCGTGATGGTGTGGATAGATGTCTGCCTATTACACTTTATGACCTTCTTCAACTGTCAGGACTTCTGAAGTGAGACATCCAAGGAGATTGAGAGATGCTAGCCTGACACTGAGGATGGTGTTGCTAACAGGATGTATGTGGTGGAGCCAAAGAGGGTGGGGAGGGACTGGGGCTTCTGGACCCTCCTATCACCTAAATGAAATTACACACCGCCAAACTGCCATGTAGTGGAATTGAAAGATATTTTCATTTTCATTCTCGAGACGAAAAAGTGATATGCCCTATCGATAGCCAACAAGACCAAATATAGATTCAAACTATCGATATATCGATAGCACTATCGGCTATTATCACCCATTCACACATTAGATAAGACCAACTACTGTACATTGTTGGCCTTATTTGAGCATTGTTCGATTTTGTTAATCAGTTTTTACCTGCAGCTGAATTTAATGTAAGTGCTGCCGTTTATAACATTTCAACATAGTGCTATGGAGATAGTTTCTAATTAAGTTTGTAACAAGAAAGAAGAGGTAAACCCATTCTTACTTGTCCAGTAACGTTATGTTAGGTTAAAAATGTTTACAAGCTACTATAATAGCCTAATTACCTACATATAGCAGTTTAATGCTAGCACTGGCATCGTATTTGGACACTCGTAGAATTTTGGGGTTCCAATATTTCTGCATTTCACAAGGCAATGGAGTGGTAATCATCATTAAAAATAACACCAAATTAGATCAATGCATAAATATACTGTTGGTTTTGCCTGTGTCACCCTAAAATCGCGTTGATCAACAAAAATATCACCCAAACGGCAATGGTTGCATTTCTTGCAAAAATTGCTCAATATTCTGTAATTAATAGCCCTGATGACAGCACATTCTATAGTTCGTTCGTTTCCAAAATAATTTTTACAAAGTTAATTGAATTTGTCTGAGGCAGCTATGCCCTGAATGCTCCCCTCTGTCCCCCTTTTGTCCTGTATCTGCTCATGCTCTTGTGTTACTATAAAAACTCAAGCTCTTTCAGATGTTTTGGGACTATCTTCAAGCTGTAAGATTTTTAAATAGTAGGAACACTTATATAAAAACCAATTTTTTCGTTACTTTCGGAGCAGTACTTTTACTTATTTTAATTTGGGATCTTTTTTTATTTCTCGGGCATTTTAATGTTGGTTTACATAAGATTTTGATAACATACATAGTTCAGCAATATTTACATTGGCAGGTGGCTAGCGATCATCATTTTGTACTGTGCACATAGATGACTTATTTGTGGAATAACGATATATCATGTCTGCAAGTTTAACCACAGTTTGGTATATGGTGGTTTTACTGCAGTCTGATTCATATGTTATAACATTACGTTAGACTGTGGGTTTACTACAAGAATGATGTACTGTGAAATGTGTTATTTGTAAAGTCCTTGTAACAGTGAGTCAGCTGTCACAACTCTAATATATTTGTATATAAATATCACATAAATGATAAGGTGTTTTGTACATCATAGTTGCGTTTATTGACGTCAAAGACTTTGCAACTGTGTTATCATGGATAAATCCTAACTTATTTATGAAGTCTTATACGTTAGAAGCCTAGTTGAAATCAATGTGTGAACCAATTTTGAGATCCCAAAACTGTAGCTCATAATATTTGTATATCCCAATTTGGAATTTGGTTGTTGTAGTTTCAAGCTGACTGTTGAAACAATGATTTAAAAAGAATTTCTTGATCATGTAACTAAATTGAAGAATTTTAATGAAATGAAAAGTACTTTAATGAGATATGAGACTGAATTGAGGAGCTTGAGATACTCTGATGTGTTGAAGGAATTTTGACTTGGTTTCAGACAATAAAAGGTTGTAGCAGCAGAAAGACGCCTAATTTCAAAAGACCCATTCAATTTTAATGGTTATTCAACTGAATATAATGATTCTTCTGCTCTACGATAGTGAACCATGTACACTCCTGGAAATTGAAATAAGAACACCGTGAATTCATTGTCCCAGGAAGGGGAAACTTTATTGACACATTCCTGGGGTCAGATAGATCACATGATCACACTGACAGAACCACAGGCACATAGACACAGGCAACAGAGCATGCACAATGTCGGCACTAGTACAGTGTATATCCACCTTTCGCAGCAATGCAGGCTGCTATTCTCCCATGGAGACGATCGTAGAGATGCTGGATGTAGTCCTGTGGAACGGCTTGCCATGCCATTTCCACCTGGCGCCTCAGTTGGACCAGCGTTCGTGCTGGACATGCAGACCGCGTGAGACGACGCTTCATCCAGTCCCAAAAATGCTCAATGGGGGACAGATCCGGAGATCTTGCTGGCCGAGGGTAGTTGACTTACACCTTCTAGAGCACGTTGGGTGTCACGGGATACATGCGGACGTGCATTGTCCTGTTGGAACAGCAAGTTCCCTTGCAGGTCTAGGAATGGCAGAACGATGGGTTCGATGACGGTTTGGATGTACCGTGCACTATTCAGTGTCCCCTCGACGATCACCAGTGGTGTACGGCCAGTGTAGGAGATCGCTCCCCACACCATGATGCCGGGTGTTGGCCCTGTGTGCCTCGGTCGTATGCAGTCCTGATTGTGGCGCTCACCTGCACGGCGCCAAACACGCATACGACCATCATTGGCACCAAGGCAGAAGCGACTCTCATCGCTGAAGACGACACGTCTCCATTCGTCCCTCCATTCACGCCTGTCGCGACACCACTGGAGGCGGGCTGCACGATGTTGGGGCGTGAGCGGAAGACGGCCTAACGGTGTGCGGGACCGTAGCCCAGCTTCATGGAGACGGTTGCGAATGGTCCTCGCCGATACCCCAGGAGCAACAGTGTCCCTAATTTGCTGGGAAGTGGCGGTGGGGTCCCCTACGGCACTGCGTAGGATCCTACGGTCTTGGCGTGCATCCGTGCGTCGCTGCGGTCCGGTCCCAGGTCGACGGGCACGTGCACCTTCCGCCGACCACTGGCGACAACATCGATGTACTGTGGAGACCTCACGCCCCACGTGTTGAGCAATTCGGCGGTACGTCCACCCGGCCTCCCGCATGCCCACTATACGCCCTCGCTCAAAGTCCGTCAACTGCACATACGGTTCACGTTCACGCTGTCGCGGCATGCTACCAGTGTTAAAGACTGCGATGGAGCTCGGTATGCCACGGCAAACTGGCTGACACTGACGGCGGCGGTGCACAAATGCTGCGCAGCTAGCGCCATTCGACGGCCAACACCGCGGTTCCTGGTGTGTCCACTGTGCCGTGCGTGTGATCATTGCTTGTACAGCCCTCTCGCAGTGTCCGGAGCAAGTATGGTGGGTCTGACACACCGGTGTCAATGTGTTCTTTTTTCCATTTCCAGGAGTGTATTAGACGAACAAGGTGTCTTTGTTAGCAAAAAGGCAATACATTATATGATAATTTTTATTCATTTGGCAGTAAAGTGAAGTTACCGTATTGCCAAATACAGATATATTTAATTATGCATTAGGATATTTCTCATATAGATATTGTGAGGTGATAAAAGTCATGGGATACCTCCTAATGTATCGTTGGACCTTCTTTTGTCCAGTGTAGTGCAGCAACTCGACGTGGCATGGACTGTATGAGCTGTGGAGGTCACCTGAGCCATACTGCCTCTATAGCCGCACGTAATTGCGAAAGTGTTGCTGGTGCAGGATTTTGTGCATGAACAGACCTCTTGATTATGTCCTGTAAATGTTCGATGGGACTGATGTCGGGTAATCTGGGTGGCCAAATCATTCACTCCAGTTGTCCTGAATGTTCAAATCAATCACGAACAATTGTGGCCCAGTGACATGACATCATTGTTTTGAAACATGCAATCCATGAATGGCTGTGAAAGGTCTCCTGGTAGCTGAACATAACTGTTTCCAGTCAATGATCGGTTCAATTGGACCAATGACCCAACCCTTTCCAAGTAAACGCAATGCACATTATTATGGAGCGACCACCAACTTGCACAGCGCCTTGTTGACAACCTGACTCCATGGGTTTGTGGTGTCTGCGCCATGGTTGAACCCTGTCATCAGCTCTTACTAATGGAAACCGGGACTAACGATCAGGTCTTGGTTATCCAGTAGCCTAGGATCCAACCAATATGGTTACGAGCTCAGGAGAGGTACTACAGGCGATCTCGTGCTGTTAGCAAAGACACTCACGTCGGTCGTCTGCCACCATAGTCCATAACGCCATATTTCCCTGCACTGTCCTAACGGATACATTCATCATACGTCACACATTGATTTCTGTGGTTATTTCATGGAGTATTGCTTATCTGTTAGTACTGACAAGTCTATGCAAACGACAATGTTATCCCATCGTTAAGTGAAGGCCATTGACCACTGCGTTGTTTGTGGTGAGAAGTAACGCCTGAAATTTATTTTCGGCACGCTCTTGACACTGTGGGTCCCAGGATATTGAATTCCCAAAAGATTTGGGAAATGGAATGTCCCACACATCTAGCTCCAACTACCACTTCATGTTCAAAGTCTTTTAATTCCAATTGTGCGACCATAATCACGTCAAAAATCTTCTCACATGAATCACTCATGTAGAAATGACAGCTCTAACAATGCACTGCCCTTTTATGTTTTGTGCATGCGATACTACCGCCATCTGTGTAAGTGCATATCGCTATCCCATGACATTTGCCACCTCAGTGTACATATGCAGTTGAGAATATGTTATACCTCTGTAAGAAATACTTTTATTGCTTAATTTTGCTGACCAAATACTAATTGTATGAAGGCCTCCCAAAGAAAATTATGAGCATAAAATTAAAATTAAAAAAATTTTTGTTTTCAGAATAAACGAAAAGCATGAGCCTTTTTAAGGTCCTCTTTAACAAATTGGACACCCCCATTTCCCTTTGACAAAAGCCTGGCTACATCCGTGGATGTAGGATGGGACCAATGTCATCCTGGAGGGAGTCTGTAAACTGATGCCACCATTAGAGTTTTGCAGACGATGTACTACGAATGTTGAGGTCTGCATCAATAATGTAGATGGAAAAGGTATGATCTATGTGGGTGAGGAAGACATAGGGAATGGGGTGATTAGGTCAGATGTAAATAGTGTGGACATGTAGATGGGTCTTTGGAATCTGCAGTAAGATGCTCATTGTAACAAAGACATTTTTTGGCAACAGTAGGATTGAGGATGGGATTTAAGAAGAAGGAGGTTGATTCAGAGAAGACATGAACAAGGCGAGTAGGGTGAAGGTAATTATTGATCTAAAGGACTTTTCAGACTTCTAAATCAGAATGGTTGTTCAATTCATATGCCACTTCCTCGTCTGTGATTTCAATGACGACTTCTGTGATCACTGCAGTGTGGGTAGGAGGACAGCGGGGATGATATGGGCTGGTGATGACCAGTGGAGAGAGGGAAATCTCGATGCAAAGATGATGATAGGCTGTGAATGCTATGATGAGTAGCGTGTACTGGCAGCAAAGGAGACGACACATAGCGAGGACTGGCAGTGAACGTGACGATTGAGACGACTGGCAACTATTCACAGTGCTGTTAAACACAGGAACATATACGCAGAAGCCATGTAGCATCGACATTTGAGAATGAAACTCACTTGTATATGTTTACAACTTGAATTGTACCCATTAAAACGTGACCTATACATCTGATAGGAAAGTATGATATTTTATTTGAGAGTAATGATCTACTACATACTTGTACATCACATTTAAAAACGAAAAACAGAACTGCCATCATCAACAGAGTGCAGCGCCAACTGGTATTAGATGAGTGTTGCATTGCCCAGTGACACAACGCAGGTAATGATATGGGCTGGCGATGACCAGCTCTGGTAGAAGAGTATGAACGTGGCGCCTCGATAATACGAGCAGAAGTTAACAGGAATGATGTGTGCAAGCTTTGTCCACCACACATTGTTGCATATGATTCATGCACACTGGCTGTGCTTCATCTCCCTGGATGCAGACAGCACTGACAGCCACCTGAATTTGTTGTCATGTCGTCATGTCCATACGATTTTTAAATGGCGACAGGCTCCATACATGCACACAATACCAACTCTCATATCTTTTATCCCACCACAGGTGTCCCCCAAGGCTCCGTCTTCTCCCCTCTCCTCTATCTCCCGTACACTGCCGATATGCCCAAGCCACCCCCACCTGTACACCTCCAATACGCTGATGACACCCCCTTCCTGGCTCTCTATCCTACCATTCAACGGTCCCAACGAACCCTCCAAACCCACCATGACCAGTTCATCACTTCGTGCAATCAGTTGTTCCTTTGTATCAACCCCTCCAAGACCCAGGCAATCATCATAGGCTGCACCACCTGCTCCTTCAATTTCCATGATTTCTACCTCACCATTTATGGTCATCCCATCCAGGTCACCCCAACTCTGAGATACTTTGGCCTCACCTGAAACCCTCAGGTTCTGAGCATCCAGCAAAAAGCCTGTACACGCCTCCACCTCCAAAACTCCTGTTCAGATGGACATGGGGATCGCATCCTTCCACCATTCTCACCACCTACAAATTTCTAATCCGTCCAATCCTTCATTATGCAAGCAATCTGACCTAATAATTGCCTGGATCTACACCTCCCTCCCCCTCCCTGCGCTTTTATAAGGCCATCCAAATCCTTGAATACCATGCACTCTGCCTTGCCTTCTGTATCTGCCTTCCATCCCCCACACAACTCCTGTAGGAACTCATCACCTTCCACCACCTCCTCCTTTTCTTCCAACATATCCGCACCCTTTACACTGTCCGCATGCTTGATCCCCCCCCACCGCCTGGTGTCTCCCTTCCTCTCCAGCCTCTGCCTGTTGCTGCGCCTCTATCACTGTAGCCCACTCCCTCTCCACCTCCACACTCTCTGAATCCTTCATCAGTACAATTTTCAGCACCTCCCGGATGGTGAACTTCACTGTGACATTTATCCTTCTTACCAACTCTTGCCTGGCCTTGCTTCCCCCCCCTCCTCCCCCCTGAGCGGTTTCTCCTCCTCCCGCCTGAGTCTCTGCACTCCCTCCTAGGCTGTTTTCCTCTCCTGTCCTTTCCCTCCCCAGGCCCTTTGGTGTGCCACCCACCCCATCCTCCATCCCCTTTCTCTTCTCCCCTTCTAGCACCACCCTTCCCCCTTATTCCCTTCTCTCTCGTATCCCCAACCCTGGAAGATCCTCCCAGTTTTTTATTCATCATCGAGTGTGCTATGTCAGTGTTCTGCTCTGTGCAGGTCTACAGTGTCGTCAAGTGGTGTGGTTTTTAATCGTGTGCTCTAATTGTGTATAGTTTTGCCATCCATTGTTTTTCCTTGCTATGCTGCCTGTCATGTGGCTGCTTTAATCGCTCTGAGACTGTTTATGCTCCTGCCACACTTGGATTTGTGTCTTTTAATTCTCACAGTGGTTCTCTTATCTCCAAAGGTCTCTTTAATTTTCCTGTTGGCAGTAACTATCTTACCCCTAGTTAGATAAGCCTCTACATCCTTACATTTGTCCTCTAGCCATCCCTGCTTAGCCATTTTGCACTTCCTGTTGATCTCATCTTTGAGACGTTTGTATTCCCTTTTGCCTGCTTCATTTACTGCATTTTTATATTTTCTCCTTTCATCAATTAAGTTCAATATTTCTTCTGTTACCCAAGGATTTCTACTAGCCCTCGTCTTTTTACCTACTTGATCCTCTGCTGCCTTCACTACTTCATCCCCCAGAGCTACCCATTCTTCTTCTACTGTATTTCTTTCCCCCATTCCTGTCAATTGTTCCCTTATGCTCTCCCTGAAACCCTGTACAACCTCTGGTTCTTTCAGTTTATCCAGGTCCCATCTGCTTAAATTCCCACCTACTTGCAGTTTCTTCAGTTTTAATCTTTTGTGGCGGTGTTCGTAGCAACAAACACTTGGCTGTGGAAATGGCTTACGAAGTCACCGCCACACTTTTAATAGCGGGCCGACCGGTCCGCTGGAACAGGGAACAGAAAGATGAAAGCCCAAACACTCATATTAAATAAAAGTCGGTACTTATCTTTTATTAAAGAAGATACAGAACAGTAGTGAACTCCGTGTGTACAGAAATCTGTCTAGTTCGAGTCGGAGCGGCTAGGTCAGCGTCGGCTGACGACAAACAACAACTCTGCTGCGATGAACACACAACTGACTAGCAAGTACACAATTCGGTGGCGAGTATACAACTGAGCGGCGAATACAGAATTGTCCTAGCGCTCGCGACTCCAGCGCTTAAGAAGCCAGAAGCCAGCGGTGGCGCGCGCAGACTCGAGGCGATTTCCTGTATCGCTGGCGCTACTTATACGGACGGCGTCCGGACTTTGATGCTGCCAACCTTTTGGCAGCGGGCTCGGTTGGCATTACTGGCTAGGACATAACACTCCTCCCCCCCAAATCGCCGCACCGTCGTTGAATAATGACGTGGCGAGCGTCTACAGCGGGGGAGGGGTCTGGCCGCAGGCGTAGCAGAAGAGACCGGGGCGGAGACTGTTGTCGGTGGCAGTCCCCGGTCCGCACCCCAGCATTGGCTGCGAGGGGCCTCGGGAAACACCGACTGAAAACCGAGGTCAGGGTGCACGCCTGTGACCACGGGCGCAGCTTCTGGTACTGGACGCGACGGGGCGTCGGGACCCACGAAGAGAGGCAGCGTCTCCTGACGCTGCGTCGACGGCTGCTGAGAGGGCGCCGGACAAGGCGCTGCGGTGTCAGACTCCTTGGGGGTGCCCAAGGAAAGCGGCTGCAGGACAGGCTGCACAGCCACCGCTTGGGAAGGCGGCCCGGCTGAGGGGTCGACGTCCATCAGCTCCGAAGGCGGTGGCGACTGAAGAGGGACCGCAGGCGCCGGAGCGACCACCTGGGGCGCTCCCGAATGAAGCTGCGCGGGAGGCATCAACGGGACGGGCTGTCGGCGTGGTAGCGGCGACGGCTGCTGCTGCTGCTGCTGCTGCTGCCCTGGGGGCGGCAGCGAAGTCTGAAGGCGCGGCTGGAACCCGCCGCGGACCAAATCTGTGGACAAAGAACGAGCGGCAGAATCCGGGCGGCCAGCGCGGCGCAACTGGTTCTGATGCCTCCTGTGCACCCCAGTAGCACCTTGAACAGTATAAAAACCGCGACCCTGGACACTTATCACGGTACCACGTTCCCAACGACGGCGACCGTGATAAACTCTGAAAAAAACGGCGTCGTTGCTCTGAAAACGCGTGCGATGCTCAGAAGCGGCGGGTCGATCCGGGGGGGTGCAACAACCGGAGTACGGTGCGATGACGACGGCCGTGGAGAAGCTCCGCAGGCGAAGGGCCGTCGCGTGGCGTGGTCCGGTACGACGACAGGAACGTGATGAGGGCCTGCTGACGAGAGTGCGTAGCACGAAGGCGGTCCATATGATCCTTGAATGTGCGTACAAAACGTTCCGCTGCACCATTCGATTGAGGGTGGAACGGCGGAGTAAGAACATGGCGAATGCCATTGGCAGAACAAAAACTTTCAATTCAGCAGAGGTAAATTGTGGACCATTGTCAGACACTAAAACTTCTGGAAGACCCTCAATACAAAAAATTGAAGTCAACGCCTGTATAGTTTGTGCAGACGTTGTAGACTGCATGGGCACAACAAACGGAAAATTACTAAATGCATCTATCACGATGAGCCAACGAGAATTCCAATATGGACCAGCGAAATCAATATGTACTCGCTGCCATGGACCGGCAGGGCGTGCCCACTCAAAATAGTGTTGAGGCGGAGCAGCTTGGTGTTCGGCACACGTCGAACAATCTGTAGACATCTGCGTAATCTGCTTATCAATGCCGATCCATGTACAATGAAGGCGGGCAAGCTGCTTGGTGCGGACCACGCCCCAATGACCTCGATGCAACAAGTCGAGGACCTTGGATTGGAGCACTTGGGGAACCACTACACGAAGCTGGTCATTCTCGGTGCGTAACAGCAAAACTCCGTGCGAAACAGACAACAGATGACGTTGCGGATAATAGCGACGAACCACAGGATCCGATATGTCCTTTGCCTTGGACGGCCAACCACGTTGAACAAAACGTAATAGTAAACTCAGATGAGGATCCGTAGCTGTCTCACGTGCCACCTGACGATAGTCAATCGGAAAATCCCGGAGGGATTGATGCTCATCGGCGTCAATCTGATGGCAAGAGTCTTCAGAGGAATCGAAGACATCATCCGCAGCAATCGGCAATCTAGAAAGCGCGTCAGCGTTTGCATGCTGAGCTGTAGGGCGATACAGTATCTCATACTGGTATTGTGATAACAAAAGAGCCCAACGTTGTAGTCTCTGAGCTGTCCGCTGAGGAACTGGTTTAGACGGATGAAACAGTGACGTCAGGGGCTTGTGATCTGTTACTAAATAGAATGGCCTACCATAGAGGTAGTGATGGAATTTTGTGACACCGAACACAATAGCCAACGCTTCCTTGTCCAATTGGCGATAATTACACTGAGCTTTGTTGAGCAATTTAGATGCGAACGCAATAGGACGTTCGGTGTTACCGACTCGGTGAGACAACACAGCACCGAGGCCGAAAGAAGAGGCATCACAAGCTAACACCAGAGGCTTGTTAGGGTCGTAATGGACCAGACAACGATCATTCAATAAAGCCTCTTTAAGCTGCTGAAAGGCTGATTGGCAATCAGCTGACCACACAAACGGAACATTCTTACAGCGGAGACGATGCAACGGTGCAGCAATCTGTGATGCATTAGGTATAAACCGAATATAATACGTCAATTTGCCAAGAACTGCTTGCAATTCATGCAGATTGCGAGGGGCGGGCAAATCACGAATAGCTGCTAAATGTGACTGGGAGGGATGAATGCCTTGAGCATTAATAACATGTCCCAGATACTCCATCTCCGTAAGGAAAAATGAACATTTATCGATGTTGCAACGTAGGCCTGCCTGAGACAACACTTTAAACAAACACTCCAAATTACGGAAATGTTCAGCAGGCGTCCGACCGGACACAACAATATCGTCTAAATAGTTGCAACACGATGGCACATTAGCCAGAAGTTGTGACAAAAAACGCTGAAAAACAGCTGGAGCTGACGCACAACCAAAAGGCAAACGCAGAAAACGGAACAACCCCAACGACGTGTTTATGACAAAATACTGTTGTGATTGCTCGTCGAGGGGCAATTGCAAATATGCTTCACGGAGATCAATTTTGGAAAAGAAACGAGCTTCCCCTAACTTATCCATCAGCTCGTCCGGTCTAGGCAAAGGAAAAGAATCAATGACAGTCTGAGGATTAACTGTCGACTTAAAATCAGCACACAAACGTAACTTGCCAGACGGTTTCTTTATAATAACTAAGGGAGAAGCCCACTGGCTCGCTGAAACGGGTTGAATAACACCGTTGTTTTGCCAACGACGAAGTTCATCTTCTACAGGTGCCCAGAGGGCGTGAGGCACTGGACGAGCACGACAAAATCGAGGCTGAGCATTATCTTTTAACGTAATATGAGCGGCAAAGTTCGCAGCACAACCTAGTTCGTCTTTAAATATGTCACTGTATCGTTTACACAAATCGGTTATGCTGTCTTGAGGAACAACAACAGAATTAATTTGCAACACATTGTCTTGGATAGACAGGCCAAACAAGTCAAAACAGTCCAATCCGAAAATGTTTACACTGTCTGTAGCGCGGAGCACTGTGAATGAAACTGTTTTTGTATTGCCACGGAATGTGGCTGGCACGCTACATACACCTAACACAGGAATTTGTTCGCCACTATAAGTAGCCAAAGAATGTTTTGTCGCTGAAAGTTTAGGGCGGCCGATAGCCGCATACGTAGCACTATTGATGAGAGTCACAGACGCACCAGTGTCTAATTGAAAATTGAAGGTTTTATCCTGGATGCGTAGCTTCACAAATAGTTTATTACACTGTCTCTGGATCGGTGCACTGGAGGCGGAAGACACAAAATCAGCGCGTTTAGCGCGTGGTCGCTGCTTACGACAACTCGTGGGTTGGGCGGGTGGAACAACAACTCCCGCTTCACTTGCAGTCTGTACCTTACTTTTTACAGCGTTTGACTTACGCTTGGATCGCATAGCAGAGGGCTGGGTGGGTGGCTTATTGCGAACAAGTTTATTACCCACACGAACCGTGGAAGAGTCGTTAAACGCGACCTTCTGGGCGGGCTGGCTTTGAAGAACATGAATATCCATGGGCTGGGCAGCACTAGAATTGTTCTTGCGTGTACGCAAACAAACGGTCTGGATGTGTCCTTTCCTTTGACAAAAGTGACAAACCGCGTTTCTTAACGGGCAACGTTCACGAGGATGAGCAAGAACACACTTAGGGCAAGACTTAACTTTATCATTTTGCACACGCGGCTGACGAATGTGTTTAACATGACGCGGCCGGCTAGTGTTTACAGTATGACTCTGCCGGTGGGGCCGCGGGCGTGACATAACTTGCTTAGCACAGGCAATTTGAGAAATACATGGCTGATCTAACTCACACTCAGCATAGTCAAAAGTATCTTGGGCTTCAATGATGTTCATCACAGTCTCTAAGGACGGGTCAGGCAACTTTAAGATAGCAGCACGAATATGAGAATCTGCAATGTTTTGAGTAATAGCGTCTCGTAACATGACATCACTGTAGGAAGCTCCACACACACAATTAAATCGGCACTGACGGGTGAGGCCCCGTAAATCTGTTAACCACTGTTTATTAGATTGATGTGGCAGTTTCTTTAATCTGAAGAACTTGAATCTGGCCGCTGCCACATGAACTCGCGACTCGAAATACTCAGCAAGCTTGTTAACAACAACGTCATAGTCTAAAGCTTCTGGCTGGGATTCCGGGAACAACTTACAAAGGAGTCGATAGATTTCCACGCCTGCAGTGGAAATTAAATAAAGCTGCCGCTCAGTACCTGTGATTTTGTAGACTGTCATGTGCGCCTACAACTGCGCGAAATATTCTTGCCATTCTTCTCTGGATTCATCAAAAGCCCTGAACGGTGGTGCTGCCTGTGCTTGTTCCGTTTGCGTTGGAGGATTAGCCGCTTGTTTGGCGATTGCTTCCACCAGACTTTGTATTTGCTGACTCTGTAACAAGATCAACTGTTGTAAATCGGCAGACATAGTGAACACAAATGAAACCAGCCCCCAAAAGTTTATCGCTATAATTAGTATAACAAGAACAAGGTGAACCAGCCCTGCACACGAGTTCGGAATACCTCGTCGCCAGTTTTGTGGCGGTGTTCGTAGCGACAAACACTTGGCTGTGGAAATGGCTTACGAAGTCACCGCCACACTTTTAATAGCGGGCCGACCGGTCCGCTGGAACAGGGAACAGAAAGATGAAAGCCCAAACACTCATATTAAATAAAAGTCGGTACTTATCTTTTATTAAAGAAGATACAGAACAGTAGTGAACTCCGTGTGTACAGAAATCTGTCTAGTTCGAGTCGGAGCGGCTAGGTCAGCGTCGGCTGACGACAAACAACAACTCTGCTGCGATGAACACACAACTGACTAGCAAGTACACAATTCGGTGGCGAGTATACAACTGAGCGGCGAATACAGAACTGTCCTAGCGCTCGCGACTCCAGCGCTTAAGAAGCCAGAAGCCAGCGGTGGCGCGCGCAGACTCGCGGCGATTTCCTGTATCGCTGGCGCTACTTATACGGACGGCGTCCGGACTTTGATGCTGCCAACCTTTTGGCAGCGGGCTCGGTTGGCATTACTGGCTAGGACATAACATAATCTACAGGTCATAACCAATAGATTGTGGTCAGAGTCCACATCTGCCCCTGGAAATGTCTTACAATTTAAAACCTGGTTCCTAAATCTCTGTCTTACCATTATATAATCTATCTGATACCTTTTAGTATCTCCAGGATTCTTCCACGTATACAACCTTCTTTCATGATTCTTAAACCAAGTGTTAGCTATGATTGCCGGCCGCGGTGGCCGTGCGGTTCTGGCGATGCAGTCCAGAACTGCGGAACTGCTACGGTCGCAGGTTCGAATCCTGCCTCGGGCATGGGTGTGTGTGATGTCTTTAGGTTAGTTAGGTTTGAGTTGTTCTAAGTTCTAGGGGACTTATGCCCTAAGATGTTGAGTCCCATAGTGCTCAGAGCCATTTGAACTATTTTTTGTTAGCTATGATTAAGTTGTGCTCTGTGTAGAATTCTACCAGGTGGCTTCCTCTTTCATTTCTTAGCCCCAATCCATATTCACCTACTAAGTTTCCTTCTCGCCCTTTTCCTACTACCGAATTCCAGTCACCCATGACTATTAAATTTTCATCAACCTTCACTATCTGCATAATTTCTTTTATTTCATCATACATTTCTTCAATTTCTTCGTCATCTGCAGAGCTAGTTGGCATATAAACTTGTACTACTGTAGTAGGTGTGGGCTTCGTATCTATCTTGGTCACAATAATGCGTTCACTATGCTGTTTGTAGTAGCTTACCCGCATTGCTATTTTCCTATTCATTATTAAACCTACTCCTGCATTACCCCTATTTGATTTTGTGTTTATAACCCTGTAGTCACCTGACCAGAAGTCTTGTTCCTCCTGCCACCGAACTTCACAAATTCTCACTATATCTAACTACAAGAATATAATAATTACAATCCCAAAGAAAGCAGGTGTTGACAGATGTGAAAATTACCGAACAATCAGTTTAATAAGCAACAGCTGCAAAATACTAACACGAATTCTTTACAGACGAATGGAAAAACTGGTGGAAGCCCACCTCGGGGAAGATCAGTTTGGATTCCATAGAAATACTGGAACACGTGAGGCAATACTGACCTTACGACTTATCTTAGAAGAAAGATTAAGGAAAGGCAAACCTACGTTTCTAGCATTTGTAGACTTAGAGAAAGCTTTTGACAATGTTGACTGGAATACTCTCTTTCAAATTCTAAAGGTGGCGGGGGTAAAATACAGGGATTGAAAGGCTATTTACAATTTGTACAGAAACCAGATGGCAGTTATAAGAGTCGAGGGACATGAAAGGGAAGCAGTTGTTGGGAAGGGAGTAAGACAGGGTTGTAGCCTCTCCCCGATGTTATTCAATCTGTATATTGGGCAAGCAGTAAAGGAAACAAAAGAAAAATTCGGAGTAGGTATTAAAATCCATGGAGAAGAAATAACAACTTTGAGGTTCCCGATGACATTGTAATTCTGTCAGAGACAGCAAAGGACTTGGAAGAGCAGTTGAATGGAATGGATAGCGTCTTGAAAGGAGGATATAAGATGAACATCAACAAAAGCAAAACGAGGATAATGGAACATAGTCGAAATAAGTCGGGTGATGCTGAGGGAATTAGATTAGGAAATGAGACACTTAAAGTAGTAAAGGAGTTTTGCTATTTGGGGAGCAAAATAACTGATTATGGTCGAAGTAGAGAGGATATAAAATGTAGACTGGCAATGGCAAGGAAAGCGTTTCTGAAGAAGAGAAATTTGTTAACATCGAGTATAGACTTATGTGTCAGGAAGTCATTTCTGAAAGTATTTGTATGGAGTGTATCCATGTATGGAAGTGAAACATGGACGATAAATAGTTTGGACAAGAAGAGAATAGAAGCTTTCGAAATGTGGTGCTACAGAAGAGTGCTGAAGTTTAGATGGGTAGATCACATAACTAATGAGGAGGTATTGAATAGGATTGGGGAGTAGAGAAGTTTGTGGCACAACTTGACCAGAAGAAGGGATCGGTTGGTAAGACATGTTCTGAGGCATCAAGGGATCACCAATTTAGTATTGGAGGGCAGCGTGGAGGGTAAATATCGTAGAGGGAGACCAAGAGATGAATACACTAAGCAGATTCAGAAGGATGTAGGTTGCAGTAGGTACTGGGAGATGAAGAAGCTTGCACAGGATAGAGTAGCATGGAGAGCTGCATCAAACCAGTCTCAGGACTGAAGACCACAACAACAACAATTCTCACAATATGTGGTTTTTTGTATAAAATATTTTTTGTTTTTATCTCTGTTTTTCAGTCACCCCTTTTTTGTGTACTTTCAACCATTATTTTACCCCTTGTTTATATCTATGTTCAACTGTGTTTCTCCTTTTTATTGTTTTAAGTGTCCCCCTGTACAAATGTAATGCTGAAGAGCAGCGCCCATGCTGCTGCCAGCCCCCCCCCCTGCCCCCACAGATGGGGACCTGAAATCACAATAAAGGAAAAAAATCCATACATGCAGCAAGTCATTGAATTTTCATATCAATTTCATGGTGAAATCAAGAACAATGTATCGAAAGTTACACTATCTGGTGTCCTAAACTCCACCTTTAAGAACAACATGATATTTTCTGGGAACTCATCAATTCATTTGTAATTTCCCCATAAACATTCCATATATTGCTCATGTTGTAACATCTAGGCGGTCAACACTGAATCTCACTGTGCTGGTCCACTTCTTTTCAGTGCTGCACATCTCTGTTGCACAAATTGAACAAGGTCTTGATAGACTGATAGAGAAGGAATACACGTTTTTGTCATTCTATTCCAGAAAAGGAATAAGATATTCTCCAAAACTGAACAGCTGACTAGCGCTAGGGATATATCTCTTTGCTTATATGAATCAACTAGCTGATACTTTGCACAGCAAATTTTACATTTCCACTAACTTAAGATTCACAGAACAGATGTAGTTCTTATGTATAGTAGTACTAGCCATTGCATTATTACATTACAGTATTTACGTTTCTACCTGAGACCTGAAAGCTAGACATACATATTTCTGGCAAGCAGTTCAATTTTTGAACCGGTAGACCAATTTTGGTCTGTCTTGAGAATCAGACAAAGACACACAATGTGTATGTGTAGAACATACACACAAAGCGAAAATGTTGATTATGATTTAACCTCATCCAACAGCCCTTAAACATACATCCAGCCAGCAAGCACACTATGGTCCCGAACTTTAAATTACTGCCTTGGACATCCAACATAGCACTGATTCTATCAGACACAACCCATTTATAGGTTTCCGAAGGTGTATAACAACAGCTGTTTACGAAATTCGAATTTGATTGCAGTTCGCATACTTTGATGTGTTTACATCGTCCCCTACAAAATGATCATCAGCAATGGCAAATGTATGTGACGAAACAGCATCGTCTTAAAATAATAATAGTCTGTTCCCTTCTTATTCATGACATTTCAACATGAAAAACAATCACCAGTGCTAGACCAAAGGGCATTTTAATACGAAATACAGTCAGCAGGCGAGAGTGCACCACATCTTTAACTTTGACCAAGAGTCAGCAATGCTAAGTTTGGTACCAAGAAATACTTGACAGTATAATCGAAGAGTAGTTTTAAGATATGTCAACCATAGATTGTGTCTTTCCTAGTAATCCATATTGCAGAGTACAAGTTGCTCAGGTCTACCACAAGTGAAAGCTTAAAGTTACTTGCTAAAGGCATGTATATTCATTTCCCAGTTGCTACATATGCATGTGGAATAGCAAAAGGGGGTAATAACTGTGAGAATCCAATGCTTGGATACTGGCTCTATGATGTCACAATCCAGCTCAGATGTGTCATGCTATTTATAACAGTGTAGAATACTAGCATACTGGTCCAGACTTGGGATACTTGTACTGGTTCTATGACATCAGAATCCAAGTTCTGGAATGCTAGCTCTATACAGGAAAATGTGCTATAGTAGTTCATATGACAATAGAATGGAAGAGCAGTTATGTCCACCATTGATAGTCTCTTCAGAACGATTCATACTGCAGTGTGTAAGTCCTATAGGTTCACCACAATTGAACAGTTAAAGTTACCTGTCAGAGAACATATTTCCTCTCACATTACCCCATATGCAAGTCCTTGTCCCATTGCTCCATGTGCAAATCGAATAGAAAAAGGGATTGGTTTACAGTCTCGGGCTACATGTGTGTGATAAAATAAATATATCACTACTTATAAAACAAATATTATTTATTATTAGGTATATTTTTGACACAACTTCTATACACTGTTAATATATATTTGGTACTTTTTAAAATGTGAAAGCAAATCAGAAATATTATAAAAATCATTGTCCTTCTTTTTTTCTTCATCAACCCTACTCATCACTTTGCTATAGTTTCCAAATAACTGTTTTCACTGTTTCAGCCTGTATTTCTCGCAATGCAACTGGAGCACTGATAGACTTAGGAATGCCTTGTGTAGACTCCACTTGCGTGGAATTTCTGTTTATATGTTTAATATTAGCAGACGTAGGTGTAGCACACATATACACACCCATACACAAATTTAACTCCTTGTACTCATCATGAACTTCGTGTTCCAGTAGACACCTGAGAATATTCATTGAAGGGTGGTTTAACATATCTTGACCGATGACTGAGTCTTTCCATGGCAATCTCTATTGCACTGCACAGACCACACAGGTTTATGACACTGTGATACTTTAAATATACACACTGCAGCATATTCTGTCTCCCTTGCTCCACCTCTCACTTTTTTACTACTGGAGCTAATTTTATTCGGCTTGTGGTTATGGAGAGGGAATAAACACTTTTATCATAAATGTGGCACACTGTGGATCAAATTATTGCTTTTCCACATCTGCTCTGGATAATCATGTGTGGAACATTCACTTGCTACTGTAACGTAATCAAGAAAGAAAGACTACAGTATCTGAACTTACTACTTCGTATCGTATTCAGAAAAGTCAGTAATGAAATTCAAATGATCGTTACAGCACTGAATGTTGGTTACGTTATGCATTGGATTTTTGAATACTGTTAATTAGAAAAGGCGCGTGGCTAGCCCGCGTTCTCTTAATCTCAGGGAAAAAACGTAAAATATTGCTTTAGTTTCACAGAGCAGACCTTGCCACAAAATGTGAAAATGATAAAGTCATAATACAGTTATTCGTTATATTTTTTGCGGCCTCATGGAACATGTTGCACAGCATTTTCCAAATCAAACTGAGAAATGCACTGAATAATATAATATAGTCTGACAGCACTGCTGGAAGCTGTAAGAAAATGTTAAATATTATTATGTTACCTAGTTTTACCGGCGAGGTGATCGCGGTGCCTGAAATAAATATTTTTTAAATGTGCCGCATCTGCAGCCATTGCCCTCACAGATTAGTACAGCGGCTTCCGCTAAATTAATCACACGCTTTTTATGACGACTGGCCAGGAGACGCTACAAGCAAGTCTTGAGAGGTTAAATTCATTGTATCGCTATCGAACATGTCGATGATGGATACACTTATGTTGTCGAAGATAGAGATGTCTCAGGGGAATGGATTGTTCTTGATGGTTATACAATCCTCAGCGTATTTCAGATTGCTGCACAGATGATCCACTCTATATTACCGAACTGCATCTTTGTGCACCACTGAACATTCCCTATTTCCACAATAAGTTTAAAGTCTATATCAGAGGCTAAACCATCATTAACATGCTTCAATCCATTTTTGGTATGTTGATAAGTAGTGTCGAACAACAGCACTCTGTAAACGACTCAGCTGAGGCTTCACGAGGGGTACAGATGGGGGGGGGGGGGATGTAGTGGGAAGTTGAAGACCGGAAAGTAATTCCATGTTCTGCTCCAATATATTGGGTATTGCATCCAGGAGCTTGTCTGTATGCTGGTGGTGGAGAGAGTGGAAACCCAAAATCTGGAAAAAGTTCTCCATGCTGACTTGATTTCTACACCAGAATGTCAGGAGCTATACAAGTGAGAGCGTCTGAAATCTGGCTTGATATCTGCTGCTGTTGCACAAATGTACCAGGCACTGCATGGTCATCATGAATCTGTTAAATGAGGAAGAAATAAAAGGAAACTGTGTAAGATTCGTACATACATATCACATGAGTAGATATAAAATGAGGTCTTTGCCTCACTTCTCAGAAATTTTTAAAAATCGTAATATTACACTAAATTTCACAAAACACTAGTAACAAAACTAACAAAAGACATAAAAAATATGATTTTACAAAAAAGTCCATTTTAGTAACAAATAAATAGTTATCACACACGTGCAAATAAAATTACGCTTTTTTTCCTTAATTTGCATTATATTTCATATACATTCACTATTTTCCAATGTTTTGTAATGGTCAGTCATTGCTCTATCATTTTCCAAACAATTCCAAGCATTTTGTTATATTTTCCAAGATATTCACATGAAATTTCTTGTCAAATTTAGGAGAACATGCAAACCACATAAAATCTAAATAAATATTTAATACTAAAACATCTATAAACATTTCAAGCATAAAATCAAGATATAACAGTTTCAAATCATCTCCATATTTCCACCTCTCTTTCTCTTGAAAATAGGAATAAGAAAGTGAAAAACCTGAGAAATAATGTAATAATTTATCCACATCTCTCACTCATTTGCTTCCTTCAAAAATTATTATATTTTTCACTGCTAATGAGTCACTTCAGTATTTTGAAAGACCTGGAAAATTTTAAAGTTAAATGTAATTTAAAAGAGATATGGAAAGATTAGCGAAAATTTTGATTATAACATATGCATTCTATATTAAGAACTGCGATGAGACAATTTTTTTCAAAATTAAGTGACATTAAGAGTTTGAAAGATGATTTTGATGGTTGAGAATATAGCTTTTAATGGAGAAAATGAATTAATCAAATGTGAATTCACAAAACTTAAAAATGTATTAATTCTAAAAGTTATATATGAATCATTTAATTAGTTAATGTATCTATCTTGTTTTCCAAAACATATACTTTATCATCTTGTGGTCTTAAGGTATTTTTATTAATGTTGCCAGAATAAATTACAAGTTTATTACTTCATAGCAGATTCATTTTTCTACATTGTTGCATTTTCAACAGATCATCTTTATAATCTTTAAAGTTGTATTATTTTTTACAACAAGTTTATTGATTCCTTAAGTTTTTTGTTATCATCAGTTTTATAAGCATACCCTTTTGACCTTTAATGTTGTTGTTGCTGTATTCAGTCCTGAGACTGGTTTGATACAGCTCTCCATGCTACTCTACCCTGTGCAAGCTACTTCCTCTCCCAGTACTTACTGCAACCGACATCCTCCTGAATCTGCTTAGTGTATTCATCTCTTGGTCTCCCTGTACGATTTTTACCCTCCACGCTGCCCTCCAATGCAAAATTTGTGATCCCTTGATGCCTCAGAAACAAGTCCTACCATCTGGTCCCTTCTTCTCGTCAAGTTGTGCCACAAACTCCTCTTCTCCCCAATTCTATTCAAAACCTCCTCATTGGTTATGTGATCTACCCAT
Source organism: Schistocerca piceifrons (assembly GCF_021461385.2). Classification (NCBI taxonomy): domain Eukaryota; kingdom Metazoa; phylum Arthropoda; class Insecta; order Orthoptera; family Acrididae; genus Schistocerca; species Schistocerca piceifrons. The sequence continues at coordinate 457,533,871 of NC_060145.1, forward strand.
CTAATTTTAAGCATTCTTCTGTAGCATCACATTTCAAAAGCTTCTATTCTCTTCTTGTCCAAACTGTTTACATTCCATGTTTCATTCCATACATGGCTACACTCCATACAAATACTTTCAGAAACGACTTCCTGACACTTAAATCTATACTTGATGTTAATATATTTCTCATCTTCAGAAACGCTTTCCTTCCCATTGCCAGTATACATTTTATATCCTCTCTACTTCGGCCATCATCAGTTATTTTGTTCCCCAAATAGCAAAACTCCTCTACTACTTTAAGTGACTCATTTCCTAATCTAATTCCCTCAGCATCACCTGACTTTATTCGACCACATTCCATCATCCCCGTTTTGCTTTTTTTGCTGTTCGTCTTATACCTTCTTTTCAAGGCACTGTCCATTCCGTTCAACTGCTCTTCCAAGTCCTTTGCTGTCTCTGACAGAATTACAATGTCATCGGCGAACCTCATAATTTTTATTTCTTCTCCATGGACTTTAATTCGTACTCTGAATTTTTCTTTTGTTTCCTTTACTGCTTGCTCAATGTACGGATTGAATAACATCAGGGAGAGGCTACAACCCTGTCTCACTCCCTTCCCAACCACTGCTTCCCTTTCATGCCCCTCGACTCTTATAACTGCCATCTGGTTTCTGTACAAATTGTAAATAGCCTTTCGCTCGCCGAATTTTACCCCTGCCACCTTTAGTATTTGAAAGAGAGTATTCCAGTCAACATTGTCAAAAGCTTTCTCTAAGTCTACAAATGCTAGAAACGTAGGTTTACCTTTCCTTAATCTTTCTTCTAAGATAAGTTGTAGAGTCAGTATTGGCTTACGTGTTCCAATGTTTCTACAGTAGAAGAAGAATGGGTAGCTCTGAAGGATGAAGTAGTGAAGGCAGCAGAGGATTAAGTAGGTAAAAAGACAAGGGCTAGTGGAAATCACTGGGTAACAGATGAAATATTGAATTTAATTGATGAATGGAGAAAATATAAAAATGCAATAAATGAAGCAGGCAAAAGGGAATACAAATGTCTCAAAAATGAGATCGACAGGAAGTGCAAAATGCCTAAGCAGGGATGTGTAGAGGACAAATGTAAGGCTGTAGAGGCTTATCTCACTAGGGGTAAGATAGATACTGCCTACAGGAAGATTAAAGAGACCTTTGGAGAAAAGAGAACCACTTGTATGAATATCAAGAGCTCAGATGGAAACCCAGTTCTAAGCAAAGAAGGGAAAGCAGAAATGTGGAAGGAGGATATAGATGGTCTACACAAGGGCGATGTACTTGAGGACAATATTATGGAAATGGAAGAGGATGTAGATGAAGATGAATTGGGAGATACGATACTGCGTGAAGAGTTTGACAGAGCACTGAAAGACCTGAGTCAAAATAAGGCCCTGGGAGTAGACAACATTCCATTAGAACTACTGACGGCCTTGGGAGGGCCAGTCCTGACAAAACTCTACCATCTGTTGAGCAAGATGTATGAGACAGGCGAAATACCCTCACACTTCAAGAAGAATATAATAATTCCAATCCCAAAGACAGCAGGTGTTGACATATGTGAAAATCACCGAACTATCAGTTTATTAAGTCACAACTGCAAAATACTAATGCGAATTCTGACCTTTAATACTTTTTTATTTGTTTGTGGAATGTTGTATGAATTAGCTTTATTATAATCACTTGAATCAAATTTATTACGAATTCCCTTCATATCTTATAAAAAATCTTCTGTTTCTATGTTATAAATGTAACTGTCACTATCTTGATAACAAAGTTCAGTTTTCCCTATAATTTGATTTCATAACTTTATAGAGGGAATCATACATCAGTCCATAGATAAATCGAGAATGCCCAGCCCTATATAAATTGGTTTATTAAATATTGGTTCAGTTTTATTCAAGTAAATTGCAGCAAGATTTTCATTAAATATTGTTCTTCATTCGAAATTTGGTTTTGCTATGTTTTTCACACTTTTTTGCATATGTAACTAATTTTATGTCCACCCTCTTTCTTACATTTTCCAGTGTTTTTCCAAATACTGAATTTTTCATTTACTTGTAGGAATTATTTTCAAAATCATATTTTACTTCGTCCTCAATTCTGTATTGAAATCTATGTATTTCTTCAAGCAATCAGAATGTTTAAATTTTAAAACTTTTGTTTTTCCCATTTGAAGAATCAAATACTGTTTAAGATTTCTGTAGTGAACAACATAATCATGTTGTCATTCAAAGTAGTAAATAATTTTTTTTAGTGTCAAGTAAAATTTTATTTTCAGGAGCTAATGATAAATCTTTTTGTTTGGCATGTAGGTTTTCTGGACGTTGTAAAGCTATTTCAAATATTATATGAAGCATCACTTTTTTTAGAATCTAAATTATGTGGATTAGACCATTCAAAATTGTTAAATGGTAAATATTGACTCATAGTGGAGCCATATAAATTATTTGCATCTCAATACATTAAATGACTTGGTTTCTTATTTGGATAATCATTTTTCAAATATTTTATATTTGCCTTTACATATATCCTGCAACATTAACATATTCCACGTTTAAGTCCTTTTTAAATAATTGGAAATGCATAATTATTGTAATTAATAATTTTTAATTTTTCATTTTAAATATCGAATTAAAGCTAAACCATGCACTGGGCCATGAAAAGATGAATCTAAGCCGTATTCCTCTATACAAGTTCTACAGAAATTTTCAGAAACATCGGTTTGAGATAAAACCCCATTTTTAAGAAATAAATCATGATATTTGTCATCATTTATTACAATAGAATTTTCTAAATAAATTTTGGGTTTTATAAACTTGATTGCAAGTATCACTTGCGATTAGTGTATTCTAAAAGATGTGTTTGGATGTAAGACTTGTTCCCTTAAATTTATCCAATTACCCTTATAATCATAAGGACATACACATTTTTAATAACTAAATTTACTAATTTTCTGAAAAAAGTTCTAAAATTTATTATTTGATTTCTATTCAAATTTTATGATAATTTATCGAGACTTGAAGCTATAAATTAGAATGTGTCGGTTAATATCATTTTAAAATTTTCTGTTTTTCTACAGAAACTGACATGTACATCACCATAATTTTCTATAAAATCTATTTCTTTTTCAGCATAACTGAATTCTTTTATGCACAAATGAAAATAATAACCAGATAAATGATCCATTTAAATGGTAAAAAGCTTGGATGTTCTGGTTATAAATTGCAATCGATAAATATTATAGTTTTGTTTGTAGTTAATTGGTCATGATGATTTACATTTTGGTTTTTTTTGTTGAATAATGAACTTCATATTAAAGATCTTCATAATAAACATGTTTTAGATTTATTTTGTATTGATTGTCCTTGATACGTTAATTGTTTCATTTTTTCAATTTCGGAATATGTTTTACCAATTTCTTCAGCTTTTTTTTCATACATTCAGTAAACTGTTTATGATAGTTTGGTCCTCTATATATAACTGTAATTTTATATAGTCCAGTTATTTGCTTAATAAAATAAAAAAACCAACTTGTTGACTTTTTTGATATTTCATTGTGTATGATATTTCTGTGGCAGACTGATAAGTATTACCTTCTAAAAGTAAATTTTCAGAATCAACATAATTAACGAAAGGATTTGTCATTGTATGTTATTAATATTAATAACTTATATACGAATTTGTAGCTTGCAATTCAACTTTTATTGGTTTGTTAATTAAACAATTTGGAATGTGGTTATTTAATTTTCTTGATTACTAAAAGTAATAAACATGTATCTTAAATAATTTTGATTCTTAATGTTTTGTCACTTGAGTTGAAATAAGTTAATTCTTTAATCCCAAAACAATGCAACATATTTTCATCTTTAAAATGTAATAAGTATTTACTCATATGGTTGTACTCGTTATTTCTCATCAAATGAATGAACATTGAGAGATACACTAATGTTATTCTCATTTTTTGAAATACCGGCAGTTACAACTGCAAATGAGATATAAGGAATTTTTTCCTTTAAGCTCTATAACAATTTTTTTTATACTCAGTCTGGATTATTCTTGATCTACTGGATATAATGCTGAAACTATTCACCATGAAAAATATTTTTGATCATATTATAGGCATGAGCGTAAGCTTCCTTATTTTGAATTTTTCTGGTAAACTGATGTAAATCAACCTTTTAAGGGACTGTATATATAAAATGCTAATTATAATGCAATAAATGGAAATGAGCGTTTGGTGTCATTTGCCGGGAGGCCCTGGGGAAGGGGGGGGGGCAGGTCCGTCTGCCTTGGTGCATGTATTATTTCATATGACCCCAGATTCGGTGACCTGCGTACTGGATGGGGATGAAATGATGACGAAGACAACACAACACCAGTCCCTGAACAGAGAAAATCTCCAACCCAGCCGGGAATTGAACCCGGGCCTGTAGGACGGCAATCCATCACGCTGAGCACTCAGCTATCAGGGCGGAATTAATCCAGTAGTTCGATGCAGACTCCAACCAGATACTCAAGTTTCTAATCCTGACATTCATGTAATAGTTTTTATTAAGATTTAATTCGATATGTTTCAGTCATGATTCTACAGCTATGTTGTTTGAAAATTAAATTCAATTTCTTTTTTTTTTTTAGAATCAGATGATATATTATAATCACAGTAAAGTGCAAAATTTACTTAAATCCACTATATAATGTTAAATTTTATTTAATTACCCAAAAACGTTTGTTTTGATGCAATCAAATTTATTGCATTTTATCTATTTTTAAATGCTTTGTTAGCTAAATATTAATAAACTGTTTGACTTTGTTCCTATTTCCCCAAATACGTTATTGGATTATGGAAACATTTCTTTTAATCTTTAAATTTAATCATTATTAAGAATTTCCACATCATTTTCAATTTCAAAAAGTAATTGTTTCTAAATACTTATCTTCCTATTATGGTTTTTAATTATAAAATGATTTAATTGTTTTTATTTACAATTATAAGTTAAATTATTTCATTTGCAATATACTAGCATAAATGTATATATATATATATATATATATATATATATATATATATATATATATATATATATATATATATAAACTCTTAAACATCAAAACATCAACAAAAATGTTAAAAATATATGATTAATGTTACTTGTCCAAATTAATGGGTGCAAAATATAATATGAAATTGTTAAACATGACAAAAGAAACAGAAAAAACTTGAAAAATTAGAAGAATTTAAGAAAGTGGAAAAACCAACTGAGAACAGAATATGAGAAATTAAAAAAAACTGTTATTGATGCAACTGAAAAAGTAAAAGAAGGAATAGAAGGTCACAGTAAAAATATGTTAAAAGCAATTGAATAAAATAGGAAAGATGAAAAACAATTTGTTCCTTATCATCAGTATTTAGAAAAATTTGAAGATATACCGCCAGCTGATTGTACATTAAGCCAATCAGAAATACAAGGTGTATTAAATAAATATGAAAAAGAGAAAAAGTTAAATGATGAAGAACAAGTAACTTGGAAAGCAGTCTTGATTGTGTCAAATGTTAAAAAATGCATATAAGTGAAAGACTGTGGAAATACATTAACAACACTGAAGATAAAGTCTTGGGATTAAAGCTTGTTGCGAAGTTTAAATATATTGGTAAACTGACAGTAAAATTTTTTGGAGATGAATTAGTTACACAGAAGGTTGTTGTCGTTGTGGTCTTCAGTCCTGAGACTGGTTTGATGCAGCTCTCCATGCTACTCTATCCTGTGCAAGCTTCTTCATCTCCCAGTACCTACTGCAACCTACATCCTTCTGAATCTGCTTAGTGTGTTGATCTATGGTCTCCCTCTACGATTTTTACCCTCCACGCTGCCCTCCAATGCTAAATTTGTGATTCCTTGATGCCTCAAAACATGTCCTACCAACCGATCCCTTCTTCTAGTCAAGTTGTGCCACAAACTTCTCTTCTCCCCAATCCTATTCAATACCTCCTCATTACTTACGTGATCTACCCATCTTATCTTCAGCATTCTTCTGTAGCACCACATTTCGAAAGCTTCTATTCTCTTCTTGTCCAAACTGGTTATCGTCCATGTTTCACTTCCATATATGGCTACACTCCATACAAATACTTTCAGAAACGACTTCCTGACACTTAAATCTATACTCGATGTTAACAAATTTCTCTTCTTCAGAAACGCTTTCCTTGCCATTGTCAGTCTACATTTTATATCCTCTCTACTTCGACCATCCTCAGTTATTTTGCTCCCTAAATAGCAAAACTCCTTTACTACTTTAAGTGTCTCATTTCCTAATCTAATCCCCTCAGCATCACCCGATTTAATTTGACTACATTCCATTATCCTCGTTTTGCTTTTGTTGATGTTCATCTTATATCCTCCTTTCAAGACACGGTCCATTCCGTTCAACTGCTCTTCCAAGTCCTTTGCTGTCTCTGACAGAATTACAATGTCATCGGCGAACCTCAAAGTTTTTACTTCTTCTCCATGAATTTTAATACCTACTCCGAATTTTTCTTTTGTTTCCTTTACTGCTTGCTCAATGTACGGATTGAATAACATCAGGGAGAGGCTACAACCCTGTCTCACTCCCTTCCCAACCACTGCTTCCCTTTCATGCCCCTCGACTCTTATAACTGCCATCTGGTTTCTGTACAAATTGTAAATAGCCTTTCGCTCGCCGAATTTTACCCCTGCCACCTTTAGTATTTGAAAGAGAGTATTCCAGTCAACATTGTCAAAAGCTTTCTCTAAGTCTACAAATGCTAGAAACGTAGGTTTACCTTTCCTTAATCTTTCTTCTAAGATAAGTTGTAGAGTCAGTATTGGCTTACGTGTTCCAATGTTTCTACAGTAGAAGAAGAATGGGTAGCTCTGAAGGATGAAGTAGTGAAGGCAGCAGAGGATTAAGTAGGTAAAAAGACAAGGGCTAGTGGAAATCACTGGGTAACAGATGAAATATTGAATTTAATTGATGAATGGAGAAAATATAAAAATGCAATAAATGAAGCAGGCAAAAGGGAATACAAATGTCTCAAAAATGAGATCGACAGGAAGTGCAAAATGCCTAAGCAGGGATGTGTAGAGGACAAATGTAAGGCTGTAGAGGCTTATCTCACTAGGGGTAAGATAGATACTGCCTACAGGAAGATTAAAGAGACCTTTGGAGAAAAGAGAACCACTTGTATGAATATCAAGAGCTCAGATGGAAACCCAGTTCTAAGCAAAGAAGGGAAAGCAGAAATGTGGAAGGAGGATATAGATGGTCTACACAAGGGCGATGTACTTGAGGACAATATTATGGAAATGGAAGAGGATGTAGATGAAGATGAATTGGGAGATACGATACTGCGTGAAGAGTTTGACAGAGCACTGAAAGACCTGAGTCAAAATAAGGCCCTGGGAGTAGACAACATTCCATTAGAACTACTGACGGCCTTGGGAGGGCCAGTCCTGACAAAACTCTACCATCTGTTGAGCAAGATGTATGAGACAGGCGAAATACCCTCACACTTCAAGAAGAATATAATAATTCCAATCCCAAAGACAGCAGGTGTTGACATATGTGAAAATCACCGAACTATCAGTTTATTAAGTCACAACTGCAAAATACTAATGCGAATTCTGACCTTTAATACTTTTTTATTTGTTTGTGGAATGTTGTATGAATTAGCTTTATTATAATCACTTGAATCAAATTTATTACGAATTCCCTTCATATCTTATAAAAAATCTTCTGTTTCTATGTTATAAATGTAACTGTCACTTTCTTGATAACAAAGTTCAGTTTTCCCTATAATTTGATTTCATAACTTTATAGAGGGAATCATACATCAGTCCATAGATAAATCGAGAATGCCCAGCCCTATATAAATTGGTTTATTAAATATTGGTTCAGTTTTATTCAAGTAAATTGCAGCAAGATTTTCATTAAATATTGTTCTTCATTCGAAATTTGGTTTTGCTATGTTTTTCACACTTTTTTGCATATGTAACTAATTTTATGTCCACCCTCTTTCTTACATTTTCCAGTGTTTTTCCAAATACTGAATTTTTCATTTACTTGTAGGAATTATTTTCAAAATCATATTTTACTTCGTCCTCAATTCTGTATTGAAATCTATGTATTTCTTCAAGCAATCAGAATGTTTAAATTTTAAAACTTTTGTTTTTCCCATTTGAAGAATCAAATACTGTTTAAGATTTCTGTAGTGAACAACATAATCATGTTGTCATTCAAAGTAGTAAATAATTTTTTTTAGTGTCAAGTAAAATTTTATTTTCAGGAGCTAATGATAAATCTTTTTGTTTGGCATGTAGGTTTTCTGGACGTTGTAAAGCTATTTCAAATATTATATGAAGCATCACTTTTTTTAGAATCTAAATTATGTGGATTAGACCATTCAAAATTGTTAAATGGTAAATATTGACTCATAGTGGAGCCATATAAATTATTTGCATCTCAATACATTAAATGACTTGGTTTCTTATTTGGATAATCATTTTTCAAATATTTTATATTTGCCTTTACATATATCCTGCAACATTAACATATTCCACGTTTAAGTCCTTTTTAAATAATTGGAAATGCATAATTATTGTAATTAATAATTTTTAATTTTTCATTTTAAATATCGAATTAAAGCTAAACCATGCACTGGGCCATGAAAAGATGAATCTAAGCCGTATTCCTCTATACAAGTTCTACAGAAATTTTCAGAAACATCGGTTTGAGATAAAACCCCATTTTTAAGAAATAAATCATGATATTTGTCATCATTTATTACAATAGAATTTTCTCAATAAATTTTGGGTTTTATAAACTTGATTGCAAGTATCACTTGCGATTAGTGTATTCTAAAAGATGTGTTTGGATGTAAGACTTGTTCCCTTAAATTTATCCAATTACCCTTATAATCATAAGGACATACACATTTTTAATAACTAAATTTACTAATTTTCTGAAAAAAGTTCTAAAATTTATTATTTGATTTCTATTCAAATTTTATGATAATTTATCGAGACTTGAAGCTATAAATTAGAATGTGTCGGTTAATATCATTTTAAAATTTTCTGTTTTTCTACAGAAACTGACATGTACATCACCATAATTTTCTATAAAATCTATTTCTTTTTCAGCATAACTGAATTCTTTTATGCACAAATGAAAATAATAACCAGATAAATGATCCATTTAAATGGTAAAAAGCTTGGATGTTCTGGTTATAAATTGCAATCGATAAATATTATAGTTTTGTTTGTAGTTAATTGGTCATGATGATTTACATTTTGGTTTTTTTTGTTGAATAATGAACTTCATATTAAAGATCTTCATAATAAACATGTTTTAGATTTATTTTGTATTGATTGTCCTTGATACGTTAATTGTTTCATTTTTTCAATTTCGGAATATGTTTTACCAATTTCTTCAGCTTTTTTTTCATACATTCAGTAAACTGTTTATGATAGTTTGGTCCTCTATATATAACTGTAATTTTATATAGTCCAGTTATTTGCTTAATAAAATAAAAAAACCAACTTGTTGACTTTTTTGATATTTCATTGTGTATGATATTTCTGTGGCAGACTGATAAGTATTACCTTCTAAAAGTAAATTTTCAGAATCAACATAATTAACGAAAGGATTTGTCATTGTATGTTATTAATATTAATAACTTATATACGAATTTGTAGCTTGCAATTCAACTTTTATTGGTTTGTTAATTAAACAATTTGGAATGTGGTTATTTAATTTTCTTGATTACTAAAAGTAATAAACATGTATCTTAAATAATTTTGATTCTTAATGTTTTGTCACTTGAGTTGAAATAAGTTAATTCTTTAATCCCAAAACAATGCAACATATTTTCATCTTTAAAATGTAATAAGTATTTACTCATATGGTTGTACTCGTTATTTCTCATCAAATGAATGAACATTGAGAGATACACTAATGTTATTCTCATTTTTTGAAATACCGGCAGTTACAACTGCAAATGAGATATAAGGAATTTTTTCCTTTAAGCTCTATAACAATTTTTTTTATACTCAGTCTGGATTATTCTTGATCTACTGGATATAATGCTGAAACTATTCACCATGAAAAATATTTTTGATCATATTATAGGCATGAGCGTAAGCTTCCTTATTTTGAATTTTTCTGGTAAACTGATGTAAATCAACCTTTTAAGGGACTGTATATATAAAATGCTAATTATAATGCAATAAATGGAAATGAGCGTTTGGTGTCATTTGCCGGGAGGCCCTGGGGAAGGGGGGGGGGCAGGTCCGTCTGCCTTGGTGCATGTATTATTTCATATGACCCCAGATTCGGTGACCTGCGTACTGGATGGGGATGAAATGATGACGAAGACAACACAACACCAGTCCCTGAACAGAGAAAATCTCCAACCCAGCCGGGAATTGAACCCGGGCCTGTAGGACGGCAATCCATCACGCTGAGCACTCAGCTATCAGGGCGGAATTAATCCAGTAGTTCGATGCAGACTCCAACCAGATACTCAAGTTTCTAATCCTGACATTCATGTAATAGTTTTTATTAAGATTTAATTCGATATGTTTCAGTCATGATTCTACAGCTATGTTGTTTGAAAATTAAATTCAATTTCTTTTTTTTTTTTAGAATCAGATGATATATTATAATCACAGTAAAGTGCAAAATTTACTTAAATCCACTATATAATGTTAAATTTTATTTAATTACCCAAAAACGTTTGTTTTGATGCAATCAAATTTATTGCATTTTATCTATTTTTAAATGCTTTGTTAGCTAAATATTAATAAACTGTTTGACTTTGTTCCTATTTCCCCAAATACGTTATTGGATTACGGAAACATTTCTTTTAATCTTTAAATTTAATCATTATTAAGAATTTCCACATCATTTTCAATTTCAAAAAGTAATTGTTTCTAAATACTTATCTTCCTATTATGGTTTTTAATTATAAAATGATTTAATTGTTTTTATTTACAATTATAAGTTAAATTATTTCATTTGCAATATACTAGCATAAATGTATATATATATATATATATATATATATATATATATATAAACTCTTAAACATCAAAACATCAACAAAAATGTTAAAAATATATGATTAATGTTACTTGTCCAAATTAATGGGTGCAAAATATAATATGAAATTGTTAAACATGACAAAAGAAACAGAAAAAAACTTGAAAAATTAGAAGAATTTAAGAAAGTGGAAAAACCAACTGAGAACAGAATATGAGAAATTAAAAAAAACTGTTATTGATGCAACTGAAAAAGTAAAAGAAGGAATAGAAGGTCACAGTAAAAATATGTTAAAAGCAATTGAATAAAATAGGAAAGATGAAAAACAATTTGTTCCTTATCATCAGTATTTAGAAAAATTTGAAGATATACCGCCAGCTGATTGTACATTAAGCCAATCAGAAATACAAGGTGTATTAAATAAATATGAAAAAGAGAAAAAGTTAAATGATGAAGAACAAGTAACTTGGAAAGCAGTCTTGATTGTGTCAAATGTTAAAAAATGCATATAAGTGAAAGACTGTGGAAATACATTAACAACACTGAAGATAAAGTCTTGGGATTAAAGCTTGTTGCGAAGTTTAAATATATTGGTAAACTGACAGTAAAATTTTTTGGAGATGAATTAGTTACACAGAAGGTTGTTGTCGTTGTGGTCTTCAGTCCTGAGACTGGTTTGATGCAGCTCTCCATGCTACTCTATCCTGTGCAAGCTTCTTCATCTCCCAGTACCTACTGCAACCTACATCCTTCTGAATCTGCTTAGTGTGTTGATCTATGGTCTCCCTCTACGATTTTTACCCTCCACGCTGCCCTCCAATGCTAAATTTGTGATTCCTTGATGCCTCAAAACATGTCCTACCAACCGATCCCTTCTTCTAGTCAAGTTGTGCCACAAACTTCTCTTCTCCCCAATCCTATTCAATACCTCCTCATTACTTACGTGATCTACCCATCTTATCTTCAGCATTCTTCTGTAGCACCACATTTCGAAAGCTTCTATTCTCTTCTTGTCCAAACTGGTTATCGTCCATGTTTCACTTCCATATATGGCTACACTCCATACAAATACTTTCAGAAACGACTTCCTGACACTTAAATCTATACTCGATGTTAACAAATTTCTCTTCTTCAGAAACGCTTTCCTTGCCATTGTCAGTCTACATTTTATATCCTCTCTACTTCGACCATCCTCAGTTATTTTGCTCCCTAAATAGCAAAACTCCTTTACTACTTTAAGTGTCTCATTTCCTAATCTAATCCCCTCAGCATCACCCGATTTAATTTGACTACATTCCATTATCCTCGTTTTGCTTTTGTTGATGTTCATCTTATATCCTCCTTTCAAGACACGGTCCATTCCGTTCAACTGCTCTTCCAAGTCCTTTGCTGTCTCTGACAGAATTACAATGTCATCGGCGAACCTCAAAGTTTTTACTTCTTCTCCATGAATTTTAATACCTACTCCGAATTTTTCTTTTGTTTCCTTTACTGCTTGCTCAATATACAGATTGAATAACATCAGGGAGACGCTACAACTCTGTCTTACTCCCTTCCCAACCACTGCTTCCCTTTCATGCCCCTCGACTCTTATAACTGCCATCTGGTTTCTGTACAAATTGTAAATAGCCTTTTGCTCCTTGTATTTTACCCCTGCCACCTTCAGAATTTGAAAGATGGTATTCCAGTTAACGTTGTCAAAAGCTTTGTCTAAGTCTACAAATGCTAGAAACGTAGGTTTGCCTTTTCTTAATCTTTCTTCTAAGATAAGTCGTAAGTTTAGTATTGCCTCACGTGTTCCAACAGTTCTACGGAATCCAAACTGATCTTCCCCGAGGTCCGCTTCTACCAGTTTTTCCATTCGTCTGTAAAGAATTCGCGTTAGTATTTTCCAGCTGTGACTTATTAAACTGATCCTCTTCCATTTCCATAATATTGTCCTCAAGTACATCGCCCTTGTATAGACCCTCTATATATTCCTTCCACCTTTCTGCTTTCATTTCTTTGCTTAGAACTGGGTTTCCATCTGAGCTCTTGATGTTCATACAAGTGGTTCTCTTATCTCCAAAGGTCTCTTTAATTTTCCTGTAGGCAGTATCTATCATACGCCCAGTGAGATAAGCCTCTACATCCTTACATTTGTCCTCTAGCCATCCCTGCTTAGCCATTTTGCACTTCCTGTCGATCTCATTTTTGAGACGTTTGTATTCCTTTTTGCTGCTTCACTTACTGCATTCTTATATTTTCTCCTTTCATCAATTAAATTCAATATTTCTTCTGTTACCCAAGGATTTCTACTAGCCCTCGTCTTTTTACCTAGTTGATCCTCTGCTGCCTTCACTACTTCATCCCTCAGAGCTACCCATTCTTCTTGTACTGTATTTCTTTCTCGCATTCCTGTCAATTGTTCCCTTATGCTCTCCCTGAAACTCACTACAACCTCTGGTTCTTTCAGTTTATCTAGGTCCCATCTCCTTAAATTCCCACCTTTTTGCACTTTCTTCAGTTTCAATCTGCAGTTCATAACCAATAGATTGTGGTCAGAATTCACATCTGCCCCTGGAAATGTCTTACAATTTAAAACCTGGTTCCTAAATCTCTGTCTTACCATTATATAATCTATCTGATACCTTTTAGTATCTCCAGGATTCTTCCAGGTATACAACCTTCTTTTATGATTCTTGAACCAAGTGTTAGCTATGATTAAGTTATGCACTGTGCAAAATTCTACAAGGCGGCTTCCTCTTTCATTTCTTCCCCCCAATCCATATTCACCTACTATATTTCCTTCTCTCCCTTTTCCTACTGACGAATTCCAGTTACCCATGACTATTAAATTTTCGTCTCCCTTCACTACCTGAATAATTTCTTTTATCTCGTCATACATTTCATCAATTTCTTCATGATCTGCAGAGCTTGTTGGCATATAAACTTGTACTACTGTAGTAGGCATGGGCTTTGTGTCTATCTTGGCCACAATAATGCGTTCACTATGCTGTTTGTAGTGGCTAACCCGCACTCCTATTTTTTTATTCATTATTAAACGTACTCCTGCATTACCCCTATTTGATTTTGTATTTATAACCCTGTAATCACCTGACCAAAAGTCTTGTTCCTCCTGCCACCGAACTTCACTAATTCCCACTATATCTAACTTTAACCTATCCATTTCCCTTTTTAAATTTTCTAACCTTAAGGGATCTGACATTCCACGCTCCGATCCGTAGAATGCCAGTTTTCTTTCTCCTGATAACAACGTCCTCTTGAGTAGTCCCCGCCCGGAGATCCGAATGGGGGACTATTTTACCTCCGGAATATTTTACCCAAGAGGACGCCATCATCATTTAATCATACAGTAAAGCTGCATGTCCTTGGGAAAAATTACGGCTGTAGTTTCCCCTTGCTTTCAGCCGTTCGCAGTACCAGCACAGCAAGGCCGTTTTGGTTAATGTTACAAGGCCAGATCAGTCAATCATCCAGACTGTTGCCCCTCTTCAGGAACCACATGTTTGTCTGGCCTCTCAACAGATACCCCTCCATTGTGGTTGCACCTACGGTACGGCCATCTGTATGGCTGAGGCACGCAAGCCTCCCCACCAACGGCAAGGTCCATGGTTCATGGGGGACTCAGAAGGTAACTAAAAAAACATATTACTATGGATGATATAAATAACAAAATTTGATTCTATCGATTTATGAAATAATGACAATATATTTCTTGATTCAGGAGCATTATATTTTGAAAATAATCCAAATAAAGTAAAATAAATGAAATGAATTAAATATAATAATTTTATAAAAGAAGTAGCTGTAGTTTCTTTGCCAAAATTAGCAGCATATTCTTCATATTAATCAATATACATAATAAAAGTATGTGTACAATGACATGCCACTAAAACTCAGAAACAAGTGATGGTATGGTCAAAGGAGTTATATGCTATAGTAGCTCTGTATCCCCCACCCATGAAAAAGGTTGACAGTTCTACCTGAAGGGCATACTTTTGAAGATATAAGGGCTGGGAAGTTTAGCCATATGGCAACTTCAAGAACATTATAGAACATCTGAGAGTATTTGAGAACATTTCAGAACATTTGAAAGTATTTGAGACCATTACACAACGTTCCGAAATGCTACACAATGATATGGGATGTTCTGGAAAGTTCAGGAATAGTCTAGGACATTCAAGATGATTCCAAAATATTTGGGAACATCCTGGAACATCCAAGATCATTCTGAAACACTACAGAACACTCTAGAATGCTGTTGAATGTTCTGGGAAATTGCGAACCATTCAAAGTCTTTTTGGCATGCTCTGGAATTCGCGACTGGTGTAGCTGCCCACTGGCAGCACTGTGTGATCAAAAGTATCCAGACACCCCCAAAAACATACGTTTTACATATGATGTGCATTGTACTGGCACCTACTGCCAGGTACTCCATATTAGCGACCTCAGTAGTCACTAGACATTGTGAGAGAGCAGAATGGGGCACTTCACAGAACTCATGGACATCAAAAGTGCTCAAGTGATTGGGTGTCACTTGTGTCATATATCTCTATGTGATATTTCCACACTCTTAAACATCCCTAGGTCCACTGTTTCTGATGTGATAGTGAAGTGGAAACGTGAAGGGACACATACAGCACAAATGCATATAGGCCGGCCTTGTCTGTTGACTAACAGAGACTGCTGGCAGTTGAAGAGGGTCGTAATGTGTAATAGGCAGGTATCTATCCAGACCATCACACAGGAATTCCAAACTGCATCAGGATCCACTGCAAGTACTATGAGAGTTAGGCAGGAGGCGAGAAAACTTGGATTTCACAGTCGAGCGGCTGCTGATAAGCCACACATCACGCTGGTAAATGCCAAACAATGCCTTGTTTTGTGTAAGCAGAGTTATCATTGGACTATTGAACACAGCTGTGGGTGGGGTCCCATCACTGTATCTTTTGTATAGCTCCCTGCAGCTGACGCCTTTTTTCAATTTCATTTTCAATCTTTCCTCTCCTATGACTTTGCCTCCCTTTCCCTTATTCTTCAGCATTTTGAAAGTGAGCTGATTTCATCAGAAGTTATCCAGACAAATAGTTCATTGTATAGCATATTTATTTTTGGCAGAATGTTGTGGGGGTCTCGATTGTATGGGATTCATGAAAATATTGTCAGAGTTTTTGGGATGGCTGTTTTTGGATAGGTATCATTTCTTTAAGTTTGAATGCAGGGAGATGTAGGCCCTTTTTGCATAAAGTACCTATGAATGTTGTACACTGGTTATTGACAAATCACTTGATATTGTTTGGTGGACGACTGGCACATTCATGAATACCATTGTGTCTCAGACAATATGACATGCTGTCCTCTCCTTTAGCCATAACCAGCAGCAGAGTATGAATCTTGGTGACTGCCCATCTCCATATGTGAAACATGATGAATGTGGATCAGTTATGGTATACTCTTGATTGGAAATCCATTCTATCTATACTACTTCCTTTTCGATTATTCTGGAGGGTTTCCGAAATTTTTAATTGATACTTGTCCATGTCACACTGATTAACATTGAGATAAGGCACTACCAGTTATCACAGAATATATGCGTTGGTAGCACACAGTATGGCTTTATAATAGCTAAATTGATAATCAAATCAGACAGGGTTAATCATTATGAGCATGGTTAGTGGGTACAATGATCATAACACTCTTTAGTCTGTATTTTCTGTGAGTCAAGTTCAGTTATGCTTGCCACTATCGCTGCTGATGGGAAGGCAGTCCGCTTTCAGACCTGGTGTAGAGGATAGCTTAGGCCGGTTTGCAAAACGCAGGGATGCTTCACCTGATGATATAGTGCTTTCCCCCTGGCCAGTGATACCCTGGTGCAAGCACATAGCAGAGCTGTGGTAGGCTTCAAAGGAAGAGAATTGGACATGGTGCATTTTGATGACCTGTCGTGGATGGTGCTGCAGTGCAGCAACTGTGGCAGCAAAGTCTCGAGCTCTATTGCAAACGAAAGTGGAAGCAACTTGCTGGTGCCTGTGGGTGGTGTTTTGTGTTTTCTTTTGCCAACTGGCTGTATTCATGCAGCGACAAAAGGATTCACTGTTGATTGGTCAGATAAGTTACGATGTCAGGAGTACTGCACTGAAACTCATGCTGCCAAAGTTGCAGAAGCGGTACTGAGTACTGTGTATAGGAAGCAAGTCAGAATTTTCCAGAAACAGAATACCATAATTCTGCCATTGCAGCAGTCTTTACACACAGTTCTATGATAGGATAGTTTTTGGTTGCGGTGTGAATCTTGTGGCAGTGCACTAGAAACACATTTTGTAAGCTGGTAAGAATGACATTCCTAGCTGCAGCCAGCTAGGGGCAAGGATGGAACTCAGGCTTTAGCCTTTGTGGAGATACATTTGCATTCAAGTTGTTGGTGTAGGTTGTGGGTGTGGAACTCATTAATTCTGGGTGCACCTGCAGCACTATGAGAGCTGTCATCTGACGCAGTCCCTGTGGAGCATAGGTAAGATCACTGGTGGATTGTGATCGGCAGAACAGACGTGAAGTTAGAGGCATTTCAATAAAACAGTTAATTCTGTGTGATCTGTAGGCTCATCTCATGAAATATTAATCCTGTGTGATTTAAATCAGATTTATTGGTGTTATCAGTAATAATTTCCTTGGAGAGCAATAATAATCCATTTTCCCTTTCTCGAACTGGCAAATATGACCTGTTAGTTTTTTGAAAAAGTATCTAAGCCTTTTCCATTGTCTTATATTTTTGTCAAAGCTCAATTTTGATAGAGGTTGTGATATTTTACCGTAATACACCATCTTGTGATACCAGTAGTTAATGTTTTTATATCAGGAATTCCTTGTCATTTTATTTTGAAGAACCTCTTATAGATATTGTTTTTAATATCTGTATAACTGTGGAAATGCACAGTCAATCTCTGTTCAGGCTGAACACTGGATGTGTTGCTTTGCACGAAAACACCAGTGAGTTTTTGTTCGGTGCCAGTCTGATCATATGTTGCGTTCTGATGAGCAAGGAAGTGCAACTAATTCATGTATATGACAAGTGAGACACAGCACTGTCCACAGCAGGCGGGGAGGGGGATGGGGCATTAGCAAGACTGAACATTGCACTGTTCAGTATTTGAAGGTAACACTCTTGAGCCACCTATGTTGCGTGGATCATTTTAAGGGGCCACTTTGTTTAATAGCACATCTGATATGCATATATTATTTTTAAAATGACCAGACCTCTTCCAAGATATCAGTTTCACTCTTTTCCTGTAAATGAGAAAAATAAACAGACTCTAAATATTCCTAATAAAGATATACTTACTTATACAGGTCACACAACTGCAGCCAGTCCTCACTCAGTCCAGCCTTCCACACTTTCCTGTCATCTGCATCTTCATCTCGCAGACCCAGTATCTGCATGTCTCCCATGGTATTATCTTTCCATCTCATTCTCAGGCGTCCCAGTGGTTTCTTTCCTGCAGCTTCTCCATTAATTACAGCCTTTATTACCGTGTTCTCCCCTCTCCTCCTCACATGTCTGTACCATCTTAGACTGTTAATTTTCACACTCACTGCGACGTCAGGCAGTATGTGTAATTGAGGAGTTCTCTGTTTTTCCTTATTCTTCACTGTTCATTTCCTCTTATTAGTCCATATATTTTTCTCGGGAATTTATTTTCAAAAGTGATGAGTTTTTTCTCTGTTTTCTTTGTCAGGGTCCATGTCTCACTTGCATAGCACACTATTGGCTTCACGATGGTCTGATATATTCCTATTTTTGCCTGCCTAGATAGTAACTTAGATCTTATGATGTTGTACGTAGCTCCTAGATATCTTCTCTCAGCTTGAATTCTTGTTGCTATCTGTTACTCTGTAAGGTTTTGTTGGTTGATATTGACACCAAGGTACTTGAATGTGTCTGTCTTCTGTATTGTTAGATTTCCGATTTTTAGATGATTTGGTCCTAAATGAGCTCTTCTTCCTACTACCATGAACTTTGTTTTATTTTCACTTATAGTTAGACCTACTTTCTCAGATTCTTCCCTTAGCACAGTCCCCATTTTCTCCAGTTCTTTCATGTTCTTCCCTGTCAGCACAATATCATCCACAAAAGCCAGGACATTTATCTTTTTTCCTATGGTGACTCCTGCATTTTACTATGTTACTCTCCTTAGGGTGTTGTTGAGGGCCAAATTGAACAGGGCTGGTGATTTAATATCTCCCTGTCTCACTCCTGTTTTCACCTCAAATGCTTCTGAGAACTCCCACTGTACTTTCACTCTTCACTTTGATTCCATCACACCCATTTTAGTTAGCTTTATCACCTTGTCAGGTGTCCTATACTCTGCCATTATCCTCCACATTTCCTCTCTTACTATGCTGTCATATGCATTGTTGAAATCTATAAACAGGCAAAAGGTATCATTTTTGTGCTCACAGTTGTTATCTAATATTTGTCTTAGTGTGAATATTTGGTCAGTTGTTGATTTACCTTTTCTGAATCCTGCATGTGCTTTGTCTAATATTTCCTCAATGTATGGGCTGAGCCTGTTCAGCATAATTCGTGATATTTCTTTATAGCATGTGCTTGGGAGAGATATCCCTCTGTAGTTCTGTGTCAGCATTTTGTCTCCTTCCTTGTATATGGGACATACAGCAGCAGTTTTCCATTCCTGTGGCATTATTTCTTTTCTCCATGCCTCTTTTATCAGTTCGGCTAACAATTCATGTATCTTCTCCCCCCCTTCTTTGATGAGCTCCCCGGATATCATGGCTATTTTAAGGGCCTTCCCATTTTTTAGTCTTTTTATTTCCTCCTTCACCTCCATCAGAGTTAGTTCTTCGACTGATGCTTGTACATTCCGATTGTTTTCTGCCTTGTTTTCATTGTTCTAGGTATCTACTGGGTTGTTCAGCAGTTCTTTGAAGTATTTCCTCCTGTTCTGTAAATTTCCTTCATTCGTAGTGATCAATTTTCCATCCTCATCCTTTTATATCATGGCCTTAGCTTTTTACTCCTTTCTATACTTATTCATTGTCCTGTAAAACTGTATACTATTGTTCTGGTCATAGTCCTCCTCAGCCTTCTCTATCTGTTTATATATGAATGCTCTTTTCTCTCATCTTATTATACTCTTCATTTCTCTCATGGCTTTCCTGTATGGTTGTTATTGTTCATCATTGCCTGTCTAGCTCTTTCTTAATGTCCTGTACTGCTTTTCTACATGTTTCATTGAACCATCATTTGTTCTTTATATTGCTATTATTATCATCTCCTTGTAGTTCATGCACTGTCTCCCTCATAATTGTTGTTATCTTCTTCCATTTGGTGTTGATTCTTCATCGTCTTTTCTATTGTTATCATTCTCTAATTCAGCGAATTAGCCTACTTGCATCTACTCTTTGGTTTCTTTTACCACTGCTGTTCTTACTTGGTGGTTTTGGTAACGATTGTTTCATCTTCATTAGCACAAGAGAATGTTCTGATCCTATCTCAACCGCTCTCATTGTCCTAACATCTCTTATTGCCTTCTTATGTTTTTCTATATCAAAACATTGTCGATTTGGTTCCTAGTTAATCCATCTCACGAGGTCCCTGTTGCTTTATGCATGTCTTTATGGGGGAATGATATACTTGCTATTTTCATGTTTCTAGCTGTGGTGACGTTGACAAGCCTTATACTGTTGTCATTCAATTCAGTATGAAGCCTGAAGATACCTATATACGGTTGCCATTGCTGTTCTTGTCCTATTTTGGCATTTAAGTCTCCCAGCACAATTTTTATGTCATGCTGTGGTAATCTGGAGTACATCTGGTCTAAGGTGTAATAGAATTAGTCTTTTATGTCTTCGTCCTTGGCGCATGGATACTTATTAATGAGATAGTTCTACATTTGCCTTTGATTGTGATGTAGCATATTCTTTCAGTGGCATTTTCTAGTGTCTTCACATGGGCCATTATTTTATTTTTAACCGCAAATACTGTCCCAAATATATGGTGACCATGCTTGTTTCCACTGTATACAGTTGTGTTGTTTTTCTCTCTGTGCATACCTTGTCCAGGCCATCTTGTCCTGCAAGGCTATAATATCCATCTTGTACTCTGTTAGTTCTTCACCAAGTATCTTTCTGTCCTCCATCATACAATGTTTTTACGTTCCCTGTACCTATTTGTAGTCCTTTACTCACAAGCTTGGGTCATTCTCCGTTAGATCCATTCCAATCCAAGGTTGGGTAGTGTATAGAAACCCATCAGTTTTTTACGATGTTGGATGGTTAGCCCAATAATTAACCCTGCCACTTTATCCAGGCTTGGGACTGGCTGGAAGGCTGGTTCTCTTCCAGGTGTGGGTAATAAAAATATAGTACATATGGGGGTTAATAAACATAGAGTACATTAATTTTAAAATGGTTACAGTTGATGGAACACATTATTCAACATATGGTGGCAAATCTAATAAAAAATTAATTGATAACTATGAAGCAAAATGATGTGATTTTGTAGGCATAAAGAAAGGAAACGTTTTTTTTACTAAATTGAGTATCCTTTTGCTTCTTCATTAGCTTTATTACCTTTAATTGTGTTCAATGCTTATAAAATTTGTGTTGAATGACGTATACTTAACAATGGTAGAAGATGTAGTAAAAATGAAGTACTATATCCACTGAGGATCTTTTAAAGATTATCAAAAAAAAACAGATGTGTGGGAAGGAGATTTAACTGTAATGTTTACTTGGAGCTTGATTTCAAATGATGCTATTTTTCATTGGACCAATTTCAGTGATGCTGGATTCGAAATAATAGATAATTAACCAAAAAGAGGAAAAATTATTGTTGAGATTATGGAAATTCAAGTGCCAGTTGTAAAATATTAACCAAATTATGGGCCTGAACATCGAGAAAATAGTGAAAAATCCTAAGATTAGTTATAGACTAACCAGGTAGCTAGATTTAGCAGTAAGAAAAAGTTTGAGATACATGTAACATATTATTATAATTCAAAGGAATTTGGTAAGCCTTATTTAATTTTTGTTGCTTTTCAAACTAATACTAAAAATAATCCGTTCCTTGATCAATAATTAATTGATCATGTTAAATTACATCCATTATATTTGAAAAAACTGGAAGAAATGAAATACTTCCACAGAGCCACTAGATAATTTTTCTAAAGTGTATGATTCATTTCATGATTTTTAAATGAGTTACACTATTAAAAGGTGATGTTGATATAAATCCATATAACTTTGTTATAAATTATTGTTTCAATTTTTCTAAAACAGAAATATTAAACTGAGATACAAAGGAAGCAAAAATAAGGAGATTATAATGAATCTGATGATACAGAATTTTCCGTTTAAATTTTTTATTCTTATACATTTTTTTATTCTTGAAATTTCACAAATTTTCGTTTAAGCATTTAGAAAATGGTAGGGGAATAATTGACCACTGAGGAACAGTTTAAAAAAATGTTTTGAAAAACTTGAAAAATAGTGAAAATAAAAAAGATGAAAAAATTTGAAAAATTGATGGAAACTTGATGAAAGTTGGTAAAATAACGTGTAATTTTATTCATGTGCATGAGATAGCCAATTTTTGTTATTAAAAATTGACTTTCTATAGAATCATGTTTTTTATGTCTTTTGTTAGCTTCTTGATTACTTTTTGTAAAATTTGTTGAAACTGCATGATTTTTCAATATCTGTGAGAAGTTGGGCAGAAACCTCTTTCTATATGTACTCACATAGTGAATAATAATCATTGAGAGAAATGAATGGTTTAATACTTACAAGTGAGTGTGTGTGCCAGTTTCCTCTGCCCAGATGTGGTAGATCTCTGATAACACTTCATGATGATTGTGATCAACCTTCCACTATAGATTAGAAAACACAAGTGGTGGGTTCACTTGACAGTTAGTAAGCATGCATTGAGAATGTGTGGTAGGGATGGGGTAGACAATCAAAACGCCACAGGAATTGGAACAACCATGTTGGACTGCATCATATCTCTGGGTCAGCCATTTTGGATTCTGATGTCATCAAAGACATCATGGATTCTAAACTTAGAACCATAGAGATTAGTACCTCAGGGTGACATCATGGAAATACTGATATATTACTCAGTGGTTTACTATGTTGGAAAGACAGATGAGAACAACATGTCAGAAATTCATAACAGAGACTGTTTTTGATGGGTAGTAGGCCCGGACAATACAGATGAGTAGGGGATAGGAATTTGCTTGGAAATCTTAGATGTTCTGTGTACAATGTAAAACACTTATAATCTACATGAGGAATCACTTAAGAATACAGTGCCAGTCCAGACATTAGATCACATTCATTTTAGGAAGAATGGTTGGAGTCTAATGTTCTGTCTCCATCAATCCCAAGGCATGTCTACAGTGAAAATCGGTGTTAGTTAAAAATTATACTATCATCCATCAAAAGAGTATGTGTTATCACTATTGTACAGCTGGCTGAGAATTCTACAGGTAGTTGGGAACCTACTGCAATCTGAACTCATCATGGAGCCTCTGTTTGCATCTGTTGACTCTACTACTACAAATGCTGGTATAGTACTAAACTAGCTAAGCTATAGCGAGCCACAGATTTGTATGAACTACTATACCATATTTCCCTGTACAAACACCCTTACAATTCATCAGAAATGAGAGGTATGATATGTGGTTTTTGGTGTGTTTTGTGTGGGGTGTTAAAGACTTTGATGCTGTCTTGCTCCATTGTATTCTTGGCAGGTGTTAAGGCTGTTTACTACACCTTGTGGAGAATATCTTGTATCAATGTTAGTCAGTTCTTTTTTCTATTCCAATTGTGTATGGAGGAGTGGGAGATGGAATGGATGACTCTGACAAATAACTTTGAGTGTTCAATTGTGACAGGACTTGTACTCTGCAATAGGGATCACTATGGAAAAACTATATATGGTGTTTATTATGTTATCATATGAACTACGCTCCTGGAAATTGAAATAAGAACACCGTGAATTCATTGTCCCAGGAAGGGGAAACTTTATTGACACATTCCTGGGGTCAGATACATCACATGATCACACTGACAGAACCACAGGCACATAGACACAGGCAACAGAGCATGCACAATGTCGGCACTAGTACAGTGTATATCCACCTTTCGCAGCAATGCAGGCTGCTATTCTCCCATGGAGACGATCGTAGAGATGCTGGATGTAGTCCTGTGGAACAGCTTGCCATGCCATTTCCACCTGGTGCCTCAGTTGGACCAGCGTTCGTGCTGGACGTGCAGACCGCGTGAGACGACGCTTCATCCAGTCCCAAACATGCTCAATGGGGGACAGATCCAGAGATCTTGCTGGCCAGGGTAGTTGACTTACACCTTCTAGAGCACGTTGGGTGGCACGGGATACATGCGGACGTGCATTGTCCTGTTGGAACAGCAAGTTCCCTTGCCGGTCTAGGAATGGTAGAACGATGGGTTCGATGACGGTTTGGATGTACCGTGCACTATTCAGTGTCCCCTCGACGATCACCAGTGGTGTACGGCCAGTGTAGGAGATCGCTCTCCACACCATGATGCCGGGTGTTGGCCCTGTGTGCCTCAGTCGTATGCAGTCCTGATTGTGGCGCTCACCTGCACGGCGCCAAACACGCATACGACCATCATTGGCACCAAGGCAGAAGCGACTCTCATCGCTGAAGACGACACGTCTTCATTCGTCCCTCCATTCACGCCTGTCGCGACACCACTGGAGGCGGGCTGCACGATGTTGGGGCATGAGCGGAAGACGGCCTAACGGTGTGCGGGACCGTAGCCCAGCTTCATGGAGACAGTTGCGAATGGTCCTCGCCGATACCCCAGGAGCAACAGTGTCCCTAATTTGCTGGGAAGTGGCGGTGCGGTCCCCTACGGCACTGCGTAGGATCCTACAGTCTTGGCATGCATCCGTGCGTCGCTGCGGTCCGGTCCCAGGTCGACGGGCACGTGCACCTTCCGCCGAACACTGGCGACAACATCGATGTACTGTGGAGACCTCACGCCCCACGTGTTGAGCAATTCGGCGGTACGTCCACCCGGCCTCCCGCATGCCCACTATACGCCCTCGCTCAAAGTCCGTCAACTGCACATACGGTTCACGTCCACGCTGTCGCGGCATGCTACCAGTGTTAAAGACTGCGATGGAGCTCCGTATGCCACGGCAAACTGGCTGACACTGACGGCGGCGGTGCACAAATGCTGCGCAGCTAGCGCCATTCGACGGCCAACACCGTGGTTCCTGGTGTGTCCGCTGTGCCGTGCGTGTGATCATTGCTTGTACAGCCCTCTCGCAGTGTCCGGAGCAAGTATGGTGGGTCTGACACACCGGTGTCAATGTGTTCTTTTTTCCATTTCCAGGAGTGTATTATAGCACATGTTCCTGTAAAATGCTAGTATTCCAGAACTTGAGATACTGGAACAGGCTCTTCAACTCAGAAACCAAGGCTCGTCCAGTGCGCCAGAATTCTATGCTAAATAGCCTGATAGATCTGATCTGGATTGTGACATCACAGAGCCAGTGCCAGTATTCCAATGCCCAGATTCTCACTGACTTCTGGTTGTTGTTAAACAAGTGGTGTGCTGTTGTCTGGTGACAGTTTTTCAAGCTGAAATGGCATGAATGAGAAGGCTACAGACTATTTCTCTTATAAAACATCACTGTTTTGTCATATGTATTTACCATCACTGATGATAATGTCATAGAGGTTGAGGTAAACATACTGCAATTTGCAAACTGTAATCAGATATGAATTTCATAAAAAGATACTATTAACACCTCAGGAATCTATAAATGGGTTATGTCAACAGAATCACTATTGTACTCGGTGTCCAAGGTAGTAATTTCACACTGTTAAAGTTTGTGATCAAAGTGTGTGGAATTTACTAGCTGGATGTATGTTTATGGGCTGCTGGATGGTGTTAAATCACGACTCGTATTTTCACATTGTGTGTTTTGAACTCTCACCTTGTGTACATACATCTGATACTAATGAAAGGCAAAAAAGTGGTCTATCCAGTTCAAAAACTGCACTGTCGATCAGAGATGTGTATCGAATGTTCAGCTTCCAACTTGTGGTGGTTTTGGGTCTTCTGCAGATATAAGAATACTTCAATAATTCAATAGACAGTACTACTATATGTGAGAACAATACCTACATATTCTGTGAGTTTGAAGTTACAGAAGAAATGTAAAATTTACTGTGCAAAATATCATCGAGGTCTATATCCCTGTTTAGTTGCAGACAACATCTTATGCCCTTTCTGGAGACAAAAGTGCACCTACCCTTTCAACTTATAAGAGCTTGTTTAATCCATGTAGCACAGAAGCCCACACTGAAAAGATGTGGACCAATACAGTGAAATTCAGTGTTGAGTTCTGAGATGTTCCAACATGAGCAAAATATGGAATGCTTATGCAGGAATTATGAATGAACTGATAACTTCCTACCAAACACCATGTTGTTCTTAAAGGTGGGGTTTCATGACCTTGGACAATGTAACTTCCAATACAACATTCATTGATTTCACCATAAGTTCTCATACGTGACAATTTTTTCCCAGCTTTAGAATCTGCACACAAGTGTCCACTGTCAGGAAGAGGAATTTGCATCTCTTGATTTTCAGTTTCCATCTAGACTGTGTGCCTGTATGTGTGTGTTATAGATTATTGACGCTACTCACTAGCTGTTGTAGCATACCTGTCTCACTTTCTTTTTATGTAGACTTTTCTGGAGCAGCTCTCATATGCATCTCAGTAGTAACCAGCCTGACACATTTCCTGTTGAGTAGATTTGGCTCTCCAGTACTTCTCAACCCCAGCAGTCCTCTCTCCTACTGCTGTTACCCTCACTTGTCACTTGGGACAAAACACAAGAGTTTTCATTTTTCCCATCATTTTATCTCGGGACCCTCTTTGCTTATGCAATATGCAGAACCCAGCTGCCATGGCTACCGACAATGGCACTGGTGCAATTCCAGAGCTAGCTGGAGGAAATGGAAATAGGAGAAGCAGTATGCAGGAATTATATAAGCAACCATACAGCTCTGTGTGAGGCCTTCCACTCCTGGAGTGATGTTAAGGATATAAAGTGGAAAGAAACAAACTTAAGAGTTTGGTGAAGCAATAACCATACCTCACGGACTGAATAGTAGAAAAGGAAAATATATCAAGTACGTTAGCAAGAAGGGCTGGACCTGCACAAACATCCTTTGTCTTGGACATCCTTTGTCTTTTCTTGAATTGCCAGTATTCTGGAATATCAATTCTGATGTC
The DNA here is from genome assembly GCF_021461385.2 of Schistocerca piceifrons. Lineage (NCBI taxonomy): Eukaryota > Metazoa > Arthropoda > Insecta > Orthoptera > Acrididae > Schistocerca > Schistocerca piceifrons. Next base: position 457,561,258 of record NC_060145.1, read on the forward strand.
ATAGTTAGGATGGTGACAGTATTCAGTCTTGAATTTCCTCCTTGAGTGTTCCAGGTTGGCCATCTTGCATCGCCATCTACTGTTCCGATGTCATAGCAAGACTGTGCCAGTATTTCAAGTCTTGGGTTGTGACATCGTACTAAAACTACACTAGAATTTCAGGTTGACCATATTTTTTCTGACACCATTGCAAGAATGTACCAGTATTCCAAGTCTTGGGTTGTGATGTTATACTACAACTGCACCATAGCACTTCAAACAGTCTGTGCTTTTAACTGTTCCTGGGAGTCCAGCAGTAGATTCCGATGCACCACTGCAGGTTTACTGTAACCCTTAAAATTTCACATTGAGGGTAAAACACAGAAATATCATCGGGATTGAATACAAAACGCACAATCATTACTTCTGTCCAGGGGGACTAAGGCTTCAAACAATCTGTGCTTTGATCCTTTCCAGGGAGACCTGTATTAGATTCCGATGCACCACTGCAGCTTTACTTAAACCTTTGGACCCTCATGTTGACGATGTAACACAGATTTTGGCATCGGGATTGAATACAAGAGGCACAATGCCGACTTCTGCCCAATGGGAGTAATGTTTCAGACAATCTGTCTTTGAACATTTCATGTGAATCCTGTTCTACATTCCGATGCACTACTGCATGTTTACTGTAGCCCTTGGACCAGCACATTGACGATGAAACACAGAAATTGCATCGGGAGAGAATACAAAATGTACAATGCCGACTTCTGTCCAGGTGGAGTAACGCTTCAAACAGGCTGTGGTTTCAACCTTTTCTGGGAGACGAATAATAGATTCCCATGCAGTACCCTTCACATTGACGATCAAACACAGAAATTGCTGCGCAATTGAATACACAAGGCGCAATGTGGACTACGGTCCAGAGGGAGTAACGCTTCAAACAGTCCGTGCTTTGATCATTTCCTGGGAGACCTGTATTAGATTCCGATGCACCACTGCGGGTTTACTGTAAACCTTGGACTTTAATGTACACGATGATGCACAGAAATTGTATCGAGATTGAATACAAAAATCACAGTGCCGCCTTCTCTCAAGGGGGATAAACGCTTCAAACAGTGTGTTCGTTGAACCTTTCCTGGGTGTCCAGTAGTAGATTCCGATGCACCACAGCAGGTTTAGTAATACCCTTTGACTGTCACATTGACGATGAAACCCAGATATTGCATCGCGATGAATACCAAAGGCACAATGACGTCCTGGGTGCAGGGGTAGTAACGTCTCATAAAGTCTGAGTTTTGAACCTTTCTTCTGAGTCCAGTAGTAGATCCCGATGCAGCACTGCAGGTTTACTGTAACCCTTCGACCTTGAAATTGACGATGAACTACAGAAATTGCATCGGGATTGAATACAAAAGGCACAATGCGGATTTATGTCCAGGGCGAGTATCGCTTCAAGCAGTCTGTGATTTGAACCTTTCCTGGAAGTCCAGTAGTAGATTCTGATTCACCACGGTTGGCTTACTGTAACCCTTGTACCTTCACATTGACAAAGAATCACAGAAATTGCATCGGGATTCAATTCAAAAGGCACAATGTGTGCTACCATCCAGGAGGAATAACGCTTAAAACAGTCTGAGCTTTGATCCCTTCCTTGGAGAACTGTATTAGATTGCGATGCACCACAGCAGGTTTACCGTAACAATTGTATCTTCAGATTGACGATGAATCACAGAATTTGCGTCGGGATTCAATACACAAGGCACAAAGCCGTCTTCTGTCCAGGGGGCGTAACGCTTCAGTCTGTTCTTTGAACCTATCCTGGGAGTCCAGCAGTGGATTCCGATGCACCACTGCAGGTTTACTATAACCCTTGTACCTTCACGTTAACGATGAACCACAGAAAATTGCATAGGGATTGAATACAAAGGGCACAATGCCGACTTCTGTCCAGGGGGAGTAATGGAAAAACAATCTGTGCTTTGAACCTTTCTAGGGTGACCAGTATTAGATTCCGATGCAGCACTGCAGGTGTACTGTAACCCTTGGACCTTAACGTTGACGATGAAACACAGACATTTGCAACTGGATTGAATACAAATGCACAGTTTCGACTTCTGTCCAGGGGCAATAACGCCTCAAACAGTCTGTGTTGGAACCTTTCCTGGGGGACCAGTATTAGATTCCGATGCAGCACTGCAGGTTTACTGTAGCCCTTGTATCTTCACATTGACGATGAAACACAGGCATCGCTTCGGGATGAATACAAAACGCACAATTCCGAATTCTGTACAGGGGGAGTAATGCTTCAAACAGGCTGTGCTTTGATCCTTTCCTCGGAGTCCAGTAGTAGATTACGATGCACCATGGCAGGTTTCTTGTAACCCTTGGACCTTCACATTGACGATGAAACACAGAAATTGTATCGGTATTGATTACAAATGCACATTGCCGACTTCAGTCCAGTGGGAGTAACGCATCAAACAGTCTGTGTTAGAACCTTTCCTGGGACACCAGTATCAGATTCCAATGCACCACTGCAGGTTTACTGTAACCCTTGGACCTTCACGTTCTGGTGCATGCCCCCCGCGGACTCCAACCGAGTGCTGATGTAGTCGACGCTGTAGAGCTGCTACTGCCACAGCTCTCGCGGCAGAGTAGAGACACGATGCGATATAACGTCAGTCCCCGTAGATTAACGGGAGAAAAAGACCTGAAAAACTTCCGAAAAGGCGTTCCTCACGTAGTTGTTGTATCTCAATTACAAGTTCGCATCATTTCCACTTATGCAAACTCGTATAATTGATGCTTGTTATTATTGATATTGTATTGTTGATTGCCCTGATTTGCAGTAGTTATTAATTCTTCTCTTGTTCGCACAGCACACACCACTGATTGCGAGGAAATATTATAGTTAACAGTTTTTTCTTACGCTGTTGTCTCATTGCTATGGAATTGTTGTGCTGGTATCTAGCGAGATCCAGAGATACTCTGGTCTTTGTAAGATTGCATCGTAATACGAAAATATCTTAAAGTTCACTTCTCAACGAATGACGTTAATATTTGCACTTCAGTGAAATAGTCTTTCATGAGTAGTCTTTGATTTAGTCATTTATCAAACTATTTAATCATGTAGTCCACACCGGTTATTTAACTGGTAACGTACAGTTTATTGTTATTTTGTCACTAAATACTTATAACTCCCGCACCACACGCACACGGAATATCTTAGTTAAGCCAGTCCGATTGAGTTATAGTTTCTTGGCAATTACTACAACTCAACACTTTAGCGTAATTGTTTTATCTTCATGATGTCGTGTACTTGGGTCCTATTCAAGACTAATTCTTTCATAGAATGTTGACTTCTCCTTGAAGTCCAACTAATTTAAAGTCAAGTCCAATGTTCACTAATTCCGTTATTAGATTTCAACTAACCCGTATTGCACAGTTAAGTGAGTCTATCTGTTCCTGTCTCAGTTCATAAAGCCAGTTTCTTACGCCGTGAATCCCGTAATGCAACAAACACTTCTAAACTCGAAAACAATCTCGTCACGATTCGCAATCTCAATAATTCAGATCAGAACTGCTCTCGTACGTCTGCACTGGATGAGTTCTAGCAAGCGACTTCTTCTGTGGAAGAGCATTGTAGTCTCATTGAATTTCTTTGTTCCGCTTACAACTCTCTTCCACATAAAAGTTATCTCTGATGACATTACTTTGGACTTAACTTTTGAGACATTAATTTCATATTTGTCACATGGATATTTGTCCATTGCTGAAATACGATGTTTCTTCTTTCTCTTTCGCTAACAAATATGCTCAGTGGTGAACCATGTAGTTGTTGACAAAACTCTTTCGTGTTAGCTCAGCGGCAAAGATGTCGTAACTGCCAAGATAACTTTCCCTACTTCATGTCGTTTCTTAATTCACTTTAAGGTGGTCGTTGGGGCGTTACAACGTTCACGATGAAACACAGAAATTTGCATGGGAATTGAATACAAATGCACAGTGCCGACTCCTGTCGAGGGGAATAACGCATCAATCAGTCTGTGTTGGAAACTTTCATGAAAGACCAGTATTAGACTCCGATGCACCACTGCAGGTTTACTGTAAGCCTTGGACCTTCACATAGACGATGAAACACAGAAATTGCATCGGGATTAAATACATAAGTCTCAATGCCAATTTCTTTGTTCTGGAATCTATTACTGGTCTCCCAGGAAAGGTTCAAAGCAGAGATTGTTTGAAGCGTCACTCGCCCTGGACAGAAGTCGACATTGTGATTTTGTATTCAATCGCGATGCAATTTCTGTGCTTCTTCGTCAATGTGAAGGTACAAGGGTTACAGTAAACCTGCTGTGGTGCATCGGAATCTAATACTGGTCTCCCAGGAAAGGTTCAAATTACAGACTGTTTGAAGCGTTACTCCCCCTTGACAGAAGTAATCATTGTTTGAATCGTTACTCCGACTGGTCAGAAATCCAATTTGTAGCTTTTGAATTCAATCTTGATGCAATTTCTGTGTTTCATCGCCAATGTGAAAGTCCAAGGCTTACAGTAAACCTGCCTTGGTGCATCGGAATCTAAGAGTAGTCTCTGAGGAAAGGTTAAAAGCACAGATTGGTGAAACGTTACTCGCCCTGGACATAAGTCCGGATTGTGCATTTTGTATTCAATCCCGATGCAATTTCTGTGTTTCTTCGTCAATGTGAAGTTACAAGGGTTATGGAAAACCAGCAGTGGTGCATCGGAACTACTACTGGACTGCCAGGAACGGTTCAAAGCACTGACAGTTAGAGGCATTACTCCCAATGGACAGATGTACTCATTGTGCGTTTTGTATTCAATCGCGATACAATTTCTGCGTTTCACTGTCAATTCTAAGGTTTAAGGGTTACAGTAAACCGGCAGCTGTGCATCGGAATCTACTACTGGACTCCCAGGAAAGGTTAAAAGCACAGACTGAAGTGTTACTCCACCTTGACAGAAGACGACATTGTGACTTGTGTATTCAAGCCTGATGCAATTTCTATGTTTCATCGTCAATGTGAGGTCCAAGGGCTACCGTAAACCTGCATTGTTGTATTGGAATCTAATACTGGTCTCTCTGGAAAGGTTCCAAAAAAGACTTTTTGAGGCCTTACTTCCCCTGGGCAGAATTCGACACTGTGCCTTTTTTATTCAATTCCAATGCAAATTTCTGTGGTTCATCGTCAACGTGAAGGTCCAAGGGTTACAGTAAACCTGCAGTGGTGCTTCGGAATCCACTACTGGTCTCCCAGGAAAGTATCAGAGCACAGACCTTTTGAAGCGTTACTCCCCCTGGTCGGAAGTCCACATTGTGTCTTTTGTATTGAATAACGATGTAATTTCTTTTATTCATCGTGAATGTGAAGGTAGAAGAGTTACACAGAAGCCTGCAGTGGCGCATGAGTATCTCCTACTGGTCTCCCAGGAAAGGTTCAATACATAGACTGCATGAAGCTTTACGCCCCCTGGACAGAAGCCAGCATTGTGGCTTGTGTATTCAATACAGATGCAATTTTTGTGTTTCTGGATTGTCAATGTGAAGGTCCAGGGGTTACTGTAAACCTGCCATGGTGAATTGGAATCAACTACTGGACTCCCAGGAAAGGTTCAAAGCACAGACTTCTTGAAGCGATACTCGCCCTGGACAGAAGTCCGCATTGTGCCTTTTGTATTCAATCCCGATCCAACTTTCTGTGTTGCAACGTCAACGTGAAGCTCAAAGGCTTACAGTAAACCACCTGGGTTGCATCGGAATCTAATACTGGTCTCCCAAGAATCGTTCGAAGCACATCAGTTTGAAGCACTACTCGTCCTGGGCAGAAGTCCGCATTGTTCCTTTTGTATTAAATCCCGATGCAATTTCTGTGTTCCATCGTCAGTGTGAAGTTCTGAGGTTCATAACACAGACTTTTGGAAGTGTTACTCCCTCTGCACTGAAGTCGGCATTGTGCCTTTTGTATTCAATCCCAGTGCAATATCTGTGTTTCATCGTCTATGTGAAAGCGCAAGTGTTACAGTCAACTTGCAGTGGTGCATCGGAATCTAATACTGGTCTCCCAGGAAAGGTTCAAAGCACAGACTGTGTGAAGCGTTACTCCCCCTAGACAGAAAACGGTATTGTGACTGTTGTATTTAATCCCGATGTAATTTCTGTGTTTCACCGTCAATGTGAAGATCCAAGGGGTTCAGTAAACCTGCCGTGGTGGATGGAAATCTACTACTGGTCTTCCAGGGAAGGTTTAAACGACAGACTGTTTGAACATTTACTCCCCCTGGACACAAGTGGCATTGTGCCTTGTGTATTCAATCCCTATACAATTTCTGTGTCTCATCGTCAATGTGAATGTCCAAGGGTTACAGTAAACCTGCAGTGTTGTACTGGAATCTAGTGTTGGGCTCTCAGGAAAGGTTCCAACACAGACTAATTGGGGCGTTTCTCCTCATGGACAGAAGCCAGCACTGTGCCTTTTGTATTCAATCCCGATGCCAAATTATGTGTTACATCGTCAACATGAAGGTCCAAAGGTTATAGTAAACCAGTAGTGGTGCATTGGTAATCTAATACTGGTCTCCCAGGAAAAGATCAAAGCACAACCTGTTTGAAGTGTTACTCCCCTTGGACAGACGTCAACATTGTGCCTTTTGTTTTCAATCCTGATGCAATTTCTGTGTTTCATCCTCAATGTGAATGTCCAAGGCTTACAGTAAACCTGCCGTTGTGCATTGGAATGTAATACTCGTCTCCCAGGAAAGGTTGAAACCACAGTCTGTTTGAAGAGTTAGTCCTCATGGACAGAAGTCCAGATTGTAGCTTTTGAATTCAATCTTGATGCAATTTCTGTGTTTCATCGCCAATGTAAAAGTCCAAGGTTTACAGTAAGCCTGCCATGTTGCATCAGAATCTACTACTGGACTTCAAGGAAAGGTTAAAAACACAGACTCTTTGAAGCGTTACTCCCCCTGCACAGAAGTCTTCATTGTTCCTTTCGTATATCAATTTGACGCAATTTCTGTGTTTCATCGTCATCGTGAAGATCCAAGGGTTACAGTAAACCTGTCATGGTGCATCGGCATCTTATACTGGACTCCCAGGAATGGTTCAAACACAGAAGTAGTTAGATTTTGTAGGTTCTGGACCACTAAACCCATGTTATAGAAAATAAAAAATTACTCATTAACACTCGCAATTTTTTATTTTCCATAAGATTGATGTAATGATCCGGAACATACAAAATCTAACTACTATTCCTTTTACCTAATAATAATATAATAATAAATATAATAAAAATCATTTATCTTGCATATATTTCCCATAGGTGAATGTAATGTAAGTAATTAAATTAGGGAATTAACTAATATTTTAAAAAAAGCATTTTTATAACATTTTATTTCCCCCAAAAAGGTCCTTTTTTCGACTTTTGTGAAAAACTTGTTTTTTTAAAATTATTTTCAAAACAATTTCTAAAAAAGCATTTTTTGTAACATTTTCTTAGCCCTAAAAAATGTTCTGTGTTTGACTTATGTGAAAAACGTGTTTTTTAAAAATTATGAAGAATAAGTATATGTATTTATTTACTTTCTGCTTTAGCAGCCATAAGATCATTATGAGGTGTTTTTGTAAACGATTTTTGAGATAACACTGATTTACAGTTTTACCACATTTATGGGTAACTTTAATTTTCCAACGTTCGTTCCAGCGTTCTTTACATACATAAGAATGTCCACCAGTTCGATATTTATCCTTATAAAATTCGTCAATACTTTTTTTAATCATACATTCACTACACTGTCTTAATTGTAGTTCATTTAAAGAATATAAATTTTTTTTCACTGTCTGAAAATTGCAAAACATCCAACACATTTTCTGTGTTTCAGACTCCTCTGACCCCATGTACACAGTGCTACATGAAGACTAAGTTCTGCATTAACAGAACTGCCTCTTTTATTGGGGCTGTTTGTAAGTACATAGGCGAGTGTTGGATATTTTAGCCAAATGGCTAGCACTTTCCACACAATTACATTATAGTGACCTTCGGTATGCGCAGTCTCATTGGTCAACGATTGTGTGAAGTATGGCTGAAGTAAAGGAGCTTGAAGAATGTATATATAGTTGGAGTTCTACTAACAAAGTATCTTCGAAAAATTAATTTATTTAAGGCTCAAATTCATTATTTTCTTAACATTATTTCATTTTAAAATTGGAGAACAATCCTGATCAATTGATTAATGTGATTTGAACAACAAAATTACAAACAAAAAATAGAGAAAATTACATCTAAAGTGAAGTATGTTCGCTAGTTATTTTCAATTGAACATACACCAGTGCCATCTGTTGACAAAAATTGGAATCTAGTTAGTTCAAACTACTTTTCACAGATGTCTCCACAGGTCTCAAAGTACAGCTCGAAACATATAAAATGCAACAAGTGGATAATTTGAAAGATACAGAATGTAACAAACCTAACTTTTTGATTTAAAATGCAACAAACTGAATTTTTTCTTCCAATACGTTCGTCCCATACTCACAGTAGGCCATATGCCGAATTTCATCAAAATAACTTAATAAACAAAAAAGTTGATTTTCTTGACTCAGCACTTTTTGACTTTACATTAAGTGTCGATTTCTCAGTCAAATATTAACCGATTTTAAAAATTCAAAGTGTTAACATAATCTACATAAAAAGAGATATCTAGAAAAAAATATAATAAAATAAATCGGAAATCATTTAATAAGTAAGATACTAAAACTTTCCGTTTTTATTTTTTCTATCTTTCTTAAAATGTTTCAGAAATGTATATAAGCAAGAAGTTAACACTTTTATAAATTTTTTAAGTTTCTCATTAATTTGTATAGAAGCAAATGTTAATAATTAAAAATTTTCAGTAAGTAATCAGTGTTGTGCATCGTGGGTAAGATTCTTTTTGCCATACATAATTACATAAGCAAGTGTATCATTTGGAATTTTATCAGTAAAAGTTGCACAAAGTTTCATAGCGTTTTCTGTGTAGTTAGAACATTCTTTCTGCATGTCATATTGATTACATAAATTGGACAATTATTTATGAAACTAAATGGACTAATGTCAATATCTGATTTTAGTAAAGTAATTCTTTTAAAATCAAGAAATGCATCATATGCTTTCAGAAAATTATTTGGCGGATTAATATTCCACATTTCGTGAGGAAAAACTTCATTTTTACCACTTTTTAAATAAATATTCTGTAGTTTAACATGATCAAATAATGACGAATCAACTAACTGATTATTTTTACGATTTGTTTGAAATGTAACAAATACGAAGTATGGCATATCAAATTCTGTAGAATTACAGTAATTTGTAATATCTAGTTCAAAACTGTTTTTACCAGATAAACCAGCAACTTCTTGTGTTTGAAGTTCATAAAAAGAAATAGGAATTTCGGATTTTTAAGAATAATTTCAAGTTCATAATTTGCTTCATATTTAACAACTGGTACACGAATTTCCATAGATTCCATAATAATTTTACCTTCTTTAGAAAGAGTATCTTTTATTTCAATTCCAGGATCATTTTTATGAGACCATCGAAGAATTACATCTCCAGAAGATGAACTACATGTAAAAATTACAGTTAAATACCCTTCCTACATGATATCTTTACAATCTTTAACAAATCCACCAAGTAGTGATAATGGATAAAGTACTTCTTTTCTTTTACTATTTATTTTTCCTGTATTAATTATATGTCCTTCTAAACTTATTTTGTCAGTAACAGATGAAGTTAGATGAAGTAAAACAGATGAAGAAAAAAGGGATGATCATTTCTAGATAAAATATTATTTCCTTTCTTTATCGTTATAAAATCAGTTTTGCTGAATAATTATCAATTAATTTTTTGTTTGATTTTACATCATAAGTTGGATAATCTGTGCCATCATTTCGATTAATACCAAAATTCATGTATAATTGTGCGTAATTTGGATGAAGCCAACCATCACCAATATTTATTTCAATTTCTGTATCTTCGTTAGGAATGTTTAAATTATTTTTAGTTTTCTCATTCACTGGAAATGAGTAAAAATGATAACTTTCAATTTTATTCATGATTTATTAAGGAAAAAATTTATTAGGATATTTCTAAACCAACTGTTACAGTAGCACCATTAAAGTCGATTAAATTATCATTTTCATCAGGTATAGTAACTTCTAAATCTTGAATAGTATCAAAAATAGGAACATTTACAGGATAGTTTGGTTCATAAATTATTGATCCACGAAATTCTGCATTATTTTTAACTGAAGCAATAATATTAGTTTCTTTATGAAAATGATCATTATGTTTTACATACATTCCATCAGCAAGATTAAAATTTATATTTATTTATTCAAAAGGAATTATTTTAGGAACATCTTTAGCTACAGCTTTGTCATTAGGTCAGACAACTTGATTATTAAAACCAAGTAAACCTCCAATGCTATCTTCTATATCAATATACGATTTTTACATAACAATATGGTTTAAAATTTTATCTGCTTTAATATGTATATTAGGTTTCTTGGAATGAATAAATTTTTCTAAATTATTCAGACTGTATTGACCTACAGGAATTTCTATTGTTTCACCATCACAATAAAGTTTATTATTTTTTGTTGTAATATTTCGTGTTAAAAAAGTTGATTAAAAACCAAGTAGTGAAACATTAGTATAACTTTCATGCATTGGAAAAGTAAATCTTTTTTAAGTATTGAAGATTTATTACTAAGTTGAAATAATCTACTCATTTACTACTGATAAAAAATATTAAATAAATGAATAAAACAGATTGGGAACCTAAAGTAAGAATTCCAGAAAAGATGTCGATAAACAAATATGGTAAACTTTTACCAAATTCTATTATATGTGCGATAATTGGACCAAGTGGTTGTGGAAAAACAGCATTAATGATTGATAATTATATTTTAGCTCCAGGATGGTTAAATTGGAATAAAATTTAACATTTATATATTTATTCAAAAAGTTTAGATCAGCCAAAGTATCAAGAATTTAAAAAACAATGTAAAAAAATTGAAGATAAAGTTAATAAACAAATTGTTAGTTTTATTGAAAATAATGAAGAAATTATTCCATTAGATGAATGTGAGGAAAATTCTGTTGTTGTATTTGATGACTTTATTTTAGAAAATCAAGATATTGTAAGAGAATATTTTACTAGAGGCAGGCACAAAGGAATAGATTGTTTTTATTTAGCTCAAACTATTTCGAAAATACCTAAACAGTTAGTTAGAGACAATCTAAATTTTTTAAATATCTTTAGACAAGATGATACAAATTTAAATCATATTTATCATGAATTTGTTGGTGGAGATTTAATGTTTGATAATTATAAAGTACAGGTAAATGTTGGAATGATGAGTTTGGATTTTTCACATTAGATATGTCTAGAAAACCAAATGAAGGTTAGTTTCAAAATAAAATACAACGTTTTATAAATCTTTAATTATTTTTATATATAATAAATGGACACTTTAAAATGGGATATTACTTATCTATTAGACCATGATGATGGAGTTTTACCTGAACATATAAATGAATTTACAGAAGCTCTTGATTACTTAAAAAAATATGAAAAATCACAAAAAGTAGAATCAATTTATTGTCAACATTGTACAAATTGTTCATGGTCTAATGATAATGCTACATGTGGACGAGACACTTGTGGTTGTTATATTTATAAGAAATGTATAAGTAAAATGCATTACCTTATTAATTTTTATAAACATAGGCATTAAACATAAATGTTAAACATAAACATAATCATAAACCTTAAACATTAAACATAAATGCAAACATAAACGTTAAACATAAATGTTAAACATTAAACTAATATTTTTCCTTCCTTAATAAATGTTTGCAAAGTATGATGAAAAAGTTGTTGAACAAGCTAAACAAAATAAAAAGAAAGCTGAAGAATTAAAAGAACAATTTAAGCTTTGGAAAAAGGAACCAAGAACAGAATATGAAAAATATAAAAAGGAAGATCAACCTGTTATTGACACAATTGAACAAGTTAAACAAGGAATCAAAGGATTAGGAGATAATGTGCTCAAGGTAATTGAAGAAAACAGAGAAGATGAGAAACAAATGAGTCCATATCGTCATCATATAGAAGATTTTGGAGATTTGTCACCAATTAAACCATTAAAAGATTGGTCTGATGATATTCCTGGGAAAAATGATTATACATTAAGTGAATCAGAAATTCAAGATCTATTAAATAAATATCAAGAAGAATAAGAATCAAATAGTCATCAAAATGAAAATAAAAAGATAAATGAAACTAAAAAGATAAATGTTAGTGAAAGAATGTTAAAGAACACTAATCATAGTGAAGATTAAGTTTTTGGTTATAACCTGTTGGCATGTTTAAATATATTGGTAAATTACCTGTTGAATTTAGTGGAGATAAATTAAAAATTGGTGAAAAAACATATTACGGTACAGATGGATTAATGAGACTTCTAACTGAAAAACAAATTACTATAGATGATATGAATGACAAGTTTAATTCTGTGATTTATCAAGTTATGCCAATATATTATATAATTCTGGAGCATTATATTCTGATAATAATCCAAATAAAATGAGAGCTATTAAAGGTAATAAATATAAATACTTAATACAAGAAATTGTTGATGATTATTTTCCAAACTTAAGAAGGCAAACTATAGATTCTTCAGATTTTAGTTCTGCAGAACGAAAAGGTAAAGGTTTAATTAAAAAATATACAGATAAATCAATTGAATATCTTTGGATGAATGATGTTATACAATTAATTGATAGATTAATAGTAATTCATGGTGAAGAATTAGCTGGAAATAAGAATTATAATAATGAAAAAGTTAGTACTACACAAATGTTAACAAATAAATTTAGTGATTTTATAATTGTTAATCCAAAAGGAATTCCACATTCAATTAGAGTTTTAAATAATCTTCCCTATACATTTTGGAAAAGTGATAAATATGGAAAAGGATTAGTAAATACTTTAATTAACAAATTGCCATTTGAAATGCATCTTCCTGGTTCTAATTAAATTGGTCCAGGTACAAAATTAGACGAAAGATTACCTACAGGTGATAAAGGTATAAATCCATTAGATGGAGCTTGTAAAAAACATGATATTGGTTATAGAGATAACAAAGATTTAGAAAAAAAGGCATATAGCTGATAAAGAACTTCAGTTAGCTGCAAAACAAAGAACGTATGCAAATCATGCTTCATTTGGTGAAAAAGTTGGAGCGACAGCAGTTAGAGGAATAATGTATGGAAAACGAAAATTAGGTTTGGGAATTAATGTTGATGAAAATGGTTGGGGATTATAAATTTAAAAAATCTTTATTAAATTTTTAACTATATAGATGTATAACTTTACAATTGATTCTACTTTGCTACCTAGTGGCAAAACAAAACCAAAGTAAATTAAATTAAAGTTAAATAATGAACAATTAAAAGCAATTGAACTGTTTCTAAGAGATGTTCAAAAAAGAAAGAAAGAAAAGAAAGTTGGTGGAAATTTACTTATTACATTAGGTATTCCTGTTGCTAAAAATTATTGAATATTCAATAAAAAAGAAAGATGGTAAGGGATTAACACAACATGAAGGCGGATTTTTACTATTATTATTAGCTGCATTACCATAATTAGAAACAACTGGCTCTTTAGCTGGTGGATCTGCAGCAATTGCAAATGCAGTTATAAACAAGAAGAAAGCTGATAAAAAATTAGAAGAACAAAAAAGACATAATTTAGAAATGGAAAAGAAAGCTGGAACTGGAATAAGGAAAATAAAAAAAATTCGAAAAAGTAATTAATAAATATCCTAATGCATGAAGTAATTTTGATATAGGAAAACTTACTAAACAATTAAAAATTCAACACTTTCGTGGTGTATATATAATTGATGAATTACCAAACAAGCCATTTAAAATTGAATGTGGTATAGTTAATTTAGATACATCAGATAATCCTGGTACACATGGACTTGTTATTATAAAAACGAAGATAAATAATTTGTTTTCGATTCATTTGGTGGTAATATACCACAACAATTAGTTAACTATTTAGGAAAAAATGAACTATACTACAATACAGAAAGCATACAAAATTTTGATGAAGTAATATGTATTCATTTATGTTTATTCATTTTAAAGTTGTTAAGTGAAAATTATAATTTTAATGATATTCTAGATTTAATAAATGGACATTTTTGGAAATAAGATATATCTAATTAACCAAAATGAACAAATAGTTAATACATCTACATTAAATTTAGAAAATATTGAAAATAGCATTAAACAACTACAATCATCAATAGATCCAAAGACAACTAATGTAATTAATCAATTTCAAAAATAATTTAACGCAACATTAAAATAACTAAAAGTTATATTGGTTTCAAAAACAGATCACTTGCTAATGTAAATGATCCAATTGATGCAAAAGATGTAGTTAAGATACATTATTTCGTTAATGAAATATTGAATTTTGTTACAAAACCAGATTACACCTTTATTTTAACGCAATTTAATAACTATGTTAATAAAGAATATAACAAGTTTATTTTAGACTTAAAGGAAAGAAATGGTATTATAGATGGTATTATGGCGAATAGTAATAAAGAAATAAACGATATGACAAGAAATCTTATTAGTGCTTTGAATAAAATTGATTCAGTAGAAAGTTATGTTAAATCATAAGAATCACAAATTAAAGAAAGCTTGGCCAAAAAAGTAGGTAAAGATCTAGAAGTATTGGAAAAATTAGATTAATTTTAACTTCATTAAATTTTTAATCTATATAACTGGAAAATCATATTTCACATGATTATCATATTTATTGTTTAAATTGGAAAAAGTTTACTGATACACATAATCCGCATAGAGTAACAACTAAAAATTAAAGACAAAGAATTGAAGGTCTTTGTACAGTTTCAAAATCTAAAAAGAGTAAATTTGTTAAAAATTTTTTGTAGATGTTCAAAGTTGTAGGACTGCTGAAGCAGGCGATGGTGAAAGTTTAAATAATAACATTCGTCAAGAAATAATTAATAAATTACATAAACCAACAGGAAGAATTTTAAAAGAAGAAATGTTGTTTCTTTTAGTATAGATGATTTATGGCAAGCTGATTTAGTTGAAATGGATTCAGGTAAGTTAAAAAGTATTTCAAAAATAAATAAAGGATATAAATATTTATTGACTGTTATTGATGTCTTTTCGAAATTTGTTTGGGCTGTTCCTATTAAAGATAAAACAAGTAAGAATGTGGTTGATGTTTTTCAAAAAAATTTATTGATAGACGACCAAATAATTTACAGACAGGTAATGGTAAAGAATCCTATAATAAAGAATTTAAAGAATTAATGAAAAAATATAACATTAATCATTATTCTACTTTTTCAGAATTAAAAGCATCTGTTGTTGAATGTCTTAACAGAACACTTAAAGAAAAGATGTGGAAGAAATTTTCTTTACAAGGAAATTATAAATGGATAAATTTAGTTAAAGGTCTAATTGATGAATATAATAACACAAAACATTCTACAATAAAAATGAAGCCAATAGATGTATGTTTTTCTTGTGGTCTTCAGTCCTGAGACTGGTTTGATGCAGCTCTCCATGCTACCCTATCCTGTGCAAGCTTTTTCATCTCCC
The DNA here is from genome assembly GCF_021461385.2 of Schistocerca piceifrons. Classification (NCBI taxonomy): domain Eukaryota; kingdom Metazoa; phylum Arthropoda; class Insecta; order Orthoptera; family Acrididae; genus Schistocerca; species Schistocerca piceifrons. The sequence continues at coordinate 457,576,962 of NC_060145.1, forward strand.
AGTATAAATAGAAGTAAATGAAAAAAAATTGAAAATAACTAATATTGTCTCCAATGAAGCTGACGCTAAATTTAAAAAAGGTAATAAATAGAGAATTAGTAAACTTAAAGGTCTTTTTGAAAAAGGTTATACAGCTAATTGGTCCACAGAAAAATTTTGAAATTAAAGATGTTATTTATTCCAATCCAATTACATATAAATTAAAGATATAAAAGGAAATTTTTATGAACAAGAACTACAGAAAACGAAATATCCAGACGTATACTTAGTTGAAAAAGTCTTAAAAAAGAAAGATAATAATGTTTATGTTAAATGGTTAGGTTTTGATAATTCACACAACAGTTGGTAAATAAAAAGAAAGTTATTTTATAGTAGTTCAGTTTGATTAAGACTAATTATATCATGAATTAATTGTTCTTGTGTATAGTTATTCAAAATGTTGAAATAGTTTGTATGACAGTCAGTCCTTGAGTTTTCTTTCATTCTTTGATACAGATTTACTGAATTAGGATTATAATTCAATCTTAACATTTCTTCACAATTTGGATGTCTATTTTCGATTTTATATAGTTGTTTCTGTAAATGCTTTCGTTGTGTTCTAATGACATAATAATCACATTCATATGCATCATCAAATAATTTTAAAAGAATAAATGTTGGTCTTAAGTTTTCATTAGTTGTTTTAGGCACTACATATGGTAATAAATTATTTATTTCTTCATTTCTTTTACCTATTATTTCTGGAGCTATATTAACTGTTCTTTAAATTTTCGATTTGTTTTTTGTCCAAATTACGTATTCCATGTAAAAATTCTATTTGTTATTGTTAAGCTTCAATCATCTCTTTTCTAATCATATTTTGACCATGTTTTCTAATTGATGGTAAAATGTCTTCATAAACCCAATCTTGAAAATCTTCTGCAAAAGGCATTTTCGATTTCATAACTAGAGAATAGAGACCAGGTTCACTGATAAATTTTGATGAATTTTATATATATTTAGGTAGCACTGAAATAGTGCTACCAAAATTCTCATATGTTTTACAGAATTCTTGTTTAACGTTCTGTTTAATACCATTCCTTGGTCTAACATATCCTAACAGATCAGCAACTGGATTTGCGTAAAACAATGGATTATTTTCTTCATCAATAGTTATTAAAACTTGTTTATTGTTGTAAGTAATCTTATTGTTGATGATATATAAAATCGATTCCATTTCAGAGAAATATTTTTTATTAGTTTTGCAAAAAATAAATAATATTTGAAATTCGTAGTTTGTATTTATGATTAAATTAAAATAGAGAATATAAGTTTTTTATAAATCTAATAAAAAGTATTTTCTTATGAATGGAGAACCAAAAGAAATGCAAACTAAACTAAAAGAAACTTATGAAATAATTGAGGTATGTGAAAAAGATATTGATTGTCCTATTTGTTTGAGTGATGAAAATTATAATCAATTTGTTGACACAAGCTGCAAGCATATTTTTCATAAAGAATGTATCGATGAATGGTTAAAGGAAAAAGAAAATTTTCCACTTTGTAGAAATATTATTAAAAATAAAGTACCAATATTAAAAGGTATATTAACTGCACTTGATTCTTTACCAATAACTACAAGCTCTTTTGATCCTTTATTTGATAGAAATCGAAAGTTTAGAAATCAGGACTATGAACCGGATGATGATTAGTTTTAAAATAATTTATATGAGTAGTTTAAAATTAAATACTGGCCTCTCAGGAATGTCACGGATACAGATTGTTTGAAGCATTGCTGAACCTCGACATAAGTCGGCATTGTGCCTACTGTATTCAAACCCGATGCAATATCTGAGTTTCATCGTCAATTAGAAGCTCCAAGAGTTACAGTAACCTTTCAGTACTGCGTCTTCATCTAATACTGGCCTCTCAGCAACGGCACGTATACAGACAGTTTGAAGTATTTTTCACCCTGGACGTAATTCGGAATTGTGCCTAGTATGTTCAATCCCGATGCAATTTCTGTGCCTCATCGTCAATATGAAGCTCCAAGGGTGACAGTAAACCTCCAGTGGTGCGTCGCAATCGAATACTGGGCTCCCATGAACGGCACTTATACAGACTGTTTGGAGCATTGCTCCCCCTGGATGAAAGTCGGCATAGTGCCTACTTTATTCAATCCCGGTGCAATTTCTGTGTTTCATCGCCAATATGAAGCCCCGTGGGTTACAGTATACCTACAGTGGTGCGTCGCAATCTAATACTGGCCTCTCAGGAGCGGCACGTGTAAAGAATGTTTGAAGCATTACGCCCCCTGGACGTAAGTCGGCATTGTGCCTACTATATTCAATCGCGATGGAATTTCTGTGTTTCTACCTCAGTATGAAGGTACAAGGGTTACAGTAAACATCCAGTGGTGCGTCGCAATCTAATACTGGCCCCTCTGGAACGGTACTTATGCCTACTGTTTGAAGCCTTCCTCAACCTCGATAAAAGTCAGCAATTTGCCTACTGTATTCAATCCCTATGCAATTTTTATGTTTCATCGTCAATATGAAGCTCCAAGGGTTACGGAAAACATCCAGTGGTGCGTCGCAATATAATACTGGCCTCCCAGGAACGGCACGTATAAAGACTGAAGCATTGCTCCTCCTGGACGTATTTCGGCAATGTGCCTACTGTATTCAATACCGATGCAATTTCCGTGTTTCATTCGCACTATGAAGCTCCAAGGGTTACGGTAAACATCCAGTGGTGCGTCGCAATTTAATACTGGCCTCTCAGGAGCGACTCGTACACGGATTGTTTGAAGCATTGCTCCCCCTGGACGTAAGTCGGCATTGTGCGTACTGTATTCAAACCCGATGCAATTTCTGTGTTTCATCGTCAATATGAATCTCCAAGGGTTACAGTAAATCTCCAGTAGTGCGTCATAAATTAATACTGACCTCTCAGGAACGGCAGGTATACAGACTGTTGCAAGCATTGCTCAACCTCGACATAAGTCGGCATTTAGCCTACTGTATTCAATCCCGATGCAATTTCTGTGTTTCATCGTCAATATGAAGCTCCAAGGCTTACAGTAGAAATCCATTCGTGCGTCGCAATCTAATACTGGCCTCCCAGGAACGGCACGTATAAAGACTGACATAAGTCGGCATTTAGCCTACTGTATTCAATACCGGTGCAATTTCCGTGTTTCATTCGCACTATGAAGCTCCAAGGGTTACGGTAAACATCCAGTGGTGCGTCGCAATTTAATACTGGCCTCTCAGGAGCGACTCGTACACGGATTGTTTGAAGGATTGCTCCCCCTGGACGTAATTCGGCATTGTGCCTACTATATTCAATCAGGATGCAATTTCTTGGTTTCATCGTCAATATGAAGCTCCAAGGCTACAGTAAACTTCCATTGGTGCGTCGCAATCTAGTCTTCGCCTCTCACGAATTGCATGTATACAGACTGAAGCACTGCTCCCCCTGGACCTAAGTCGGCATTGTACCTACTATATTCAATCCCAACACAATTTCTGTCTTTCATCGACAATATGAAGCGCAAAGGTTACAGTAAACCCCTAGTGGTTCGTCGCAATCTAATACTGGCCTCTCAGAAACGGCACATATGCAGACTGTTTGAAGCATTGCTCTCTCAGGACGTAGGTCGGCATTGTGCCTACTATATTCAATCCCGATGCAATTTCTGTGTTTCATCGTCAATATGAAACTCCAAGGGCTACAGTAAACATCAAGTGGTGCGTCGCAATCTAATACTGGCCTCTCAGCAACGGCACACATTCAGACTGTTTGAAGCATTGCTCTCCCTGGGCGAAATTCGGCATTGTGCCTACTATATTCAATCCTGATGTAATTTCTGTGTTTCAACGTCAATATGTAACTCCAAGAGTTACAGTAAACCTCCAGTGGGGCATTGCAAACTAATACTGGCCTTTCAGAAACGGCATGATTACAGATTGTTTAAAGCAATGCTTAACCTCGACATAAGTCGGCATTTAGCCTACTGTATTCGATTCCGATGCAATTTCTGTGTTTCATCGCCAATATGAAGCTCCGTGGGTTACAGTATACCTCGAGTGGTGCGTCGCAATCTAATACTGACCTCTCAGGAATGGCAGGTATGCAGACTGTTTGAAGCATTGCTCAACCTCGACATAAGTCGGCATTTATATTACTGTATTCGATCCCCATGCAATTTCTAAGTTTCATCGTCAATAAGAAGCTCCAAGGGCTACAGTAAACATCAAGTGGTGCGTCGCAATCTAATACTGGCCTCTCAGCAACGGCACACATACAGACTGTTTGAAGCAATGCTCTCCCTGGGCGAAATTCGGCATTGTGCCTACTATATTCAATCCCGATGCCATTTCTGTGTTTCGACGTCAATATGAAGCTCCAAGGGTAACAGTAAACCTCCAGTGGTGTGTCGCAATCTAATACTGGCCTCTCAGGAACGGCACGTATACAGACTGTTTGAAGCATTACTCCCCCTGGACGTCAGTCGGCATTATGCCTACTATATTCAATCCCCAAGTAATATCTCTGTTTCAACGTCGATATGAAGCTAAAAGGGTTACAGTAAAAATCCAGTGGTGCATCGCAATTTAATACTGGCCTCTGAGAAACGGCACGTATACACACTGTATGACGCATTGCTATACCTGTACGTAAGTCGGCATTGTGGCTACTATATTCAATCCCGATGCAACTTCTGTGTTTTATCGTGAATATGAAACTCCAAGGGTTACAGAAAACCTCCAGGGGTGCGTCGTACTCCGATACTGTCCTCTCAGGAATGGCACGTAAACAGACAGTCTGAAACATTGCTCCTCCTGGACGTAAGTCGGCATTGTGCCTACTATATTCAATCCGGATGCAATTTCTCAGTTTCATCGTCAATATGGCGCTCCAAAGGTACAGTAAACCTCCAGTGGTGCGTCGCAATTTAGTACTGGCCTCTCACGAATGGCACGTATACAGACTGTTTGAAGCATTGCACCCCCTGGACGTAAGTCGGTAATGTGCCAATTATATTCAATCCCGATGCAATTTCTGTCTTTCATCGTCAGTATGAGGCTCCAAGGGCTACAGTAAACCTCCAGTGGTGCGTCGCAATGTAATACTAGTGGATTGTGTGAAGCAATTTCTGTGTTTCATTGTCACTATGAAGGTCCGAGGGTTACAGAAAACCTCTAGTGGTGCGTCGAAATCTAATACTGACCTCTCAGGAACTGCACGTATACAGACTGTTTGAAGCATTACTCCACCTGGACGTAAGTCGGCATTGAGCCTACTGTATTCAATCCCGATGCAATTTCTGTGTTTCAACGTCAATATGAAAATCCAAGGGTTACAGTAAATCTCCAGTAGTGCGTCTTAATCTAACACTGGCCTCTCAGGAACGGAACGTATACAGTCTGTTTGAAGCATTCCTAACCATGGAAGTAATTCGGCATTGTGCCTACTATATTCAATCCCGATGCAATTCAGTGTTTCATCGTCAATTTTAAGCTCCAAGGGTTACAGTAAACATACAGTGGTCGCGTCGCAATCTAATACCGGCCTCTCAGGAATGGCACGACAACGGACTATTTGAAGCATTGCTCAACCTCGACATAAGTTGGCATTTAGCCTACTATATTCCATCCCGACGCAATTTCTGTGTTTCAACGACAATATGCAACTCCAAGGTTTACAGTAAACATCCAATGGTGGGTCGCAATCTAATACTGGCCTCTCAGGAACGGCACGTATACATACTGTTTGAAGCATCCTCCACCTGGAAGTAAGTCGGCATTGTGCGTACAATATTCAATCCAGATGCAATTCCTCAGTTTCATCGTCAATATGAAGCTCCAAAGGTACAGTAAACCTCCAGTGGTGCGTCGCAATTTAGTACTGGCCTCTCACAAATGGCACATATACGGACTGTTTGAAGCATTGCTCCCCCTGGACGTAAGTCGGCATTGTGCCTACACTATTCAATCCCGATGCAATTTCTGAGTTTCATCGTCAATATGAGTCTCCAAGGGTTACAGTAAATTTCCAGTAGTGGGTCTTAATCTAACACTGGCCTCTCAGGAATGGCACGTATACAGTCTGTTTGAAGCATTCCTAACCCTGGACGTAATTCGGCATTGTGCCCACTATATTCAATCCCGATGCAATTTCTGTGTTTCATCGTCAATATGAAGCTCCAAGGGTTGCAGTAAACCTCCAGTGATGCGTCACAGTCTAATACTGGCCTCTCAGGAACGGCACGTATACATTCTGTTTGAAGCATTGGTCCCCCTGGACGTATGTCGGAATTGTGCCTACTACATTCAATCCCGATGCAATTTCTGTGTTTCATCGTCTATATGAAGCTACAAGGGTTACAGTAAACCTCCATTGGTGGGTCGCAATCTAATACTCCCTCTCAGCAACGGCGCACATAAATACTGTTTGAAGCATTGCTCTCCTGGGTGTAATTCGGCATTGTGCTTACTATATTCAATTCCGATGCAATTTCTGTGTTTCGACGTCAATATGAAACTTCTAGGGTTACAGTAAACCTCCAGTGGTTCGTCGCAATCTAATACTGGCCTCTCAGGAACGGCACGTATACAGACTGTTTGAAGCATTGCTCCCCCAGAACGTAAGTCGTTATTGTGCCTAAGGTATTCAATCCAGATGCAATTTCTGTGTTTCATCGTCAGTATGAAGCTCCAAGGGTTACAGTTAAGCTCCAGTGGGCGTTGCAATCTAATACTGCCCTCTCAGGAACGGCACGTATAAAGACTGTTTGAAGCATTGCTCAACCTTGACATAAGTCGGCATTGTGCCTACTGTATTCCACCCCGATGCAATTTCTGTGTTTTATCGTCAATATGAAGCTCCGAGAGTTACAGTAAACATCCAGTGGTGGGTCGCAATCTAATACTGGCCTCTCAAGAACGGCACGAATACAGACTGTTTGAAGCTTTGCTCCCCCTGGACGTAAATTGGCATTGCGCCTAGTATATTCAATCCCGATGCATTTTCTGTATTTCATCGTCTATATGAAGTTCCAAGGAGTACAGTAAACTTCCAGTGGTGCGACGCAATCTAATACTGGCAACTCAGGAACGGCGCGTATAAAGAATGTTTGAAGCATTCCTCCCCCTGGACATAAGTCGGCATTGTGCCTACTACATTCAATCCTGATGTAAATTCTGTGTTTCATCGTCAATATGAAGCTCCAAGGGTTCCAGTAAACATCCAGTGGTGCGTCGCAATCTAATACTGGCCTCTCAGGAACGGCACGAATACAGACTGTTTTAAGCAATGCTCAACCAAGACATAAGTCAGCATATAAGCTACTGTAACCAATCCCGATGCAATTTTGGTGTTTCATCGTCAACATGAAGCACCAAGGGTTACAGTAAACCTCCAGTGGTTCGTCGCAATCTAATACTGGCCTCTCAGGGACGGCACGTATACAGACTGTTTGAAGCATTTCTCCCCCTGGACGTAGGTTGGGAATCAGTCCAGGTGCAATTTATATGTTTCATCGTCAGTATGAATCCCCAAGGGATACAGTAAACCTCCAGTGGGGGGCTGCAATCTAATACTGGCCTCCCAGGAACGGCATGAGTACAAACTGTTTGAAGCATTGAGCAACCTCGACATAAGTCGGCATTTAGCCTACTATATTCAATCCCGATGCAATTTCTGAGTTTCGTCGTCAATATGAAGCTGCAAGTGTATAGTAAACCTCCAGTGGTGCGTCGCAATTTAGTACTGGCCTCTCACGAATGTTACGTATACAGACTGTTTGAAGCATTGCTCCCCCTTGACGTAAGTCGGCATTGTGCCTACTATATTCAATCCCGATGCAATTTCTGTTTTTCATCGTCAATATGAAGCTCCAAGGGTTACAGTAAACTTCCAGTGGTGCGTCGCATTCTAATACTGGCCTCTCAGGAATGGCATGAATACAGACTGTTTGAAGCATTGCTCAACCTCGACATAAGTCGTCATTGTGCCTACTGTATTCAAACCCGATGCAGTTTCTGTGTTTCATCGTCAATATGAAGCTCCAAGGGATGCAGTAAACCTCCAGTAGTGCGTCTTAATTTATTACTGGCCTCTCAGGAACGGCACGTATGCAGACTGTTTGAAGCCTTGCTCAACGTCGATACAAGTCGGCATTTTGCCTACTGTATTCAATCCCGATGCAATTTCTGTGTTTCATCGTCAATATGAAGCTCCAAGGGTTACAGAAACCATGCAGTGGTGCGTCGCAATCTAATACTGGCCTCTCAGGAACGGCAGGAATACAGACTATTTGAAGCATTGCTCAACCTGGACGTAAGTCGGCATTGTGCCTACTATATTCAATCCTGATGCAATTTCTGTGTTTCATCGTCAATATGAAGCTCCAAGGGTTACAGCAAAAATCCAGTGGTGCGTCGCGATCTTATACTGGCCTCTCAGGAATGGCACGTATAAAGAGTGTTTGAAGCATTGCTCCCCCTGGACGTAAGTCGGCATTGTGCCTACTATTTTCAATCTCGATGCAATTTCCGTGTTTCATCGTCAATATGATGCTCCAAGGGTTACAGTAAACCTCCAGTGGTGCGTCGTAATCTAATACTGGTCTCTCAGGAACGGCACGAATACAGACTATTTGATGCATTGCTCCACCTGGACGTAAGTCGGCATTGTGCCTACTATATTCAATGCCGACGCAATTTCTCTCTTTCATCGTCAATATGAAGCTAGAAGGGTTACAGTAAACATCCAGTGGTGTGACGCAATCTAATACTGGCCTCTCAGGAACGGCTCGAATACTGAGTATTTCAAGCATTACGCCCCTGGACGTAAGTCGGCATTGTGCCTACTATATTCAATCCTGATGCAATTTCTGTGTTTCATCGTCAATATGAAGCTCCAAGGGTTACAGTAAACCTCCAGTGGTGCGTTGCAATCTAATACTGGCCTCTCAGGAATGGCACGAATACAAACTGTTGAAGCATTGCTCAACCTCGACATAAGTCGGCATTTAGCCTACTGTATACAATCCCGATGTAATTTCTGTGTTTCATCGTCAATATGAAGCTGCAAGGGTTACAGTAAACATCCAGTGGTGCGTCACAGTCTAATACTGGCCTCTCAGGAACGGCACGTATACATTCTGTTTGAAGCATTGGTCCCCCTGGACGTATGTCGGAATTGTGCCTACTACATTCAATCCCGATGCAATTTCTGTGTTTCATCGTCTATATGAAGCTACAAGGGTTACAGTAAACCTCCATTGGTGGGTCGCAATCTAATACTCCCTCTCAGCAACGGCACACATACAGACTGTTTGAAGCATTGCTCTCCTGGATGTAATTCGGCATTGTGCCTACTATATTCAATTCCGATGCAATTTCTGTGTTTCGACGTCAATATGAAACTTCTAGGGTTACAGTAAACCTCCAGTGGTGCGTCGCAATCTAATACTGGCCTCTCAGGAACGGCACGTATACAGACTGTTTGAAGCATTGCTCCCCCAGAACGTAAGTCGTTATTGTGCCTAAGGTATTTAATCCAGATGCAATTTCTGTGTTTCATCGTCAGTATGAAGCTCCAAGGGTTACAGTTAAGCTCCAGTGGGCGTCGCAATCTAATACTGCCCTCTCAGGAACGGCACGTATAAAGACTGTTTGAAGCATTGCTCAACCTTGACATAAGTCGGCATTGTGCCTACTGTATTCCACCCCGATGCAATTTCTGTGTTTTATCGTCAATATGAAGCTCCGAGAGTTACAGTAAATATCCAGTGGTGGGTCGCAATCTAATACTGGCCTCTCAAGAACGGCACGAATACAGACTGTTTGAAGCTTTGCTCCCCCTGGACGTAAATTGGCATTGCGCCTAGTATATTCAATCCCGATGCATTTTCTGTATTTCATCGTCTATATGAAGTTCCAAGGAGTACAGTAAACTTCCAGTGGTGCGACGCAATCTAATACTGGCAACTCAGGAACGGCGCGTATAAAGAATGTTTGAAGCATTCCTCCCCCTGGGCATAAGTCGGCATTGTGCCTACTACATTCAATCCTGATGTAAATTCTGTGTTTCATCGTCGGTATGAAGCTCCAAGGGTTCCAGTAAACATCCAGTGGTGCGTCGCAATCTAATACTGGCCTCTCAGGAACGGCACGAATACAGACTGTTTTAAGCAATGCTCAACCAAGACATAAGTCAGCATATAAGCTACTGTAACCAATCCCGATGCAAGTTTGGAGTTTCATCGTCAACATGAAGCACCAAGGGTTACAGTAAACCTCCAGTGGTTCGTCGCAATCTAATACTGGCCTCTCAGGGACGGCACGTATACAGACTGTTTGAAGCATTTCTCCCCCTGGACGTAAGTTGGGAATCAGTCCAGGTGCAATTTATATGTTTCATCGTCAGTATGAATCCCCAAGGTATACAGTAAACCTCCAGTGGGGGGCTGCAATCTAATACTGGCCTCTCAGGAATGGCACGAATACAAACTGTTGAAGCATTGCTCAACCTCGACATAAGTCGGCATTTAGCCTACTGTATTCAATCCCGATGTAATTTCTGTGTTTCATCGTCAATATGAAGCTGCAAGGGTTACAGCAAACATCCAGTGGTGCGTCACAATCTAATACTGGCCTCTCAGGAACGGCACGTATACATTCTGTTTGAAGCATTGCTCCCCCTGGACGTATGTCGGAATTGAGCCTACTATATTCAATCGGGATGCAATTTCTGTGTTTCATCGCCAATATGAAGGTCCAAGGGTTACAGTAAACCTGCAGTGGTGCGTTGTAATCTCACTGGCCTCTCAGGAACTGTAATCCATCCCGATGCAAATTCTGTGTTTCATCGTCAATACGGGGCTCCAAGTGTTACAGTAAACCTCCAGTGTTGCGTCGCAATCTAATACTGGCCTCTCAGGAACGGCACGTATACAGACTATTTGAAGCATTGCTCCCCCTGGACGTAAGTCGGCATTGTGCCTACTGTATTCAGTCCCGATGCAATTTCTATGTTTCATCGTCAGAATGAAGCTCCAAGGGTTACAGTAAACCTCCCGTGGTACGTCGCAATCTAATACTGGCCTCTCGGGAACGGCACTGATACAGACTATTTGAAGCATTCCTCCTCCTGGACATAAATCTGCTTTGTGCCTATTATATTCAATCCCAATGCAAACCCTTCCACCTTTTTATTGACGATGAAACACAGAAATTGCATCGGGATTGAATATAGTAGGCGCAATGCCGACTTATGTCCAGGGGGAGCTATGCTTCAAACAGTCTGTATTCGTGCCGTTCCTGAGAGGCCAGTATTAGATTGCGACGCACCACTGGAGGTTTACTGTACCCCTTGGAGCTTCATATCGGCGATGGAACACAGAAATTGCATCGGGATTGAATATAGTAGTCGCAATGCCGACTTATGTCCAGGGGGAGCTATGCTTCAAACAGTCTGTATTCGTGGCGTTCCTGAGAGGCCAGTATTACATTGCGACGCACCATTGGAGGTTTAATGTAACCCTTGGAGCTTCAGAAATTGCATCGGGATTGAATACAATGATCAACCTATGAGGTGAGAACCATTCTTTGAAAGACAATTGTTTTATATAATTTACGTAACTGTAAAGATGCGCATCTAGCGCGGAGGCTAATACATCGTTTGTGCAGTCAAAGAAACATTTTAACAGAAGCTGAACTGACGTTCCGCTTCGATCTAAATAAAAGATGACAGTAAAAAAAAAAATATTGCAAATCTTCAGATTTTAATGTACTACTTCTGCTTGTAATGTGAAAACGTAAAAGAAGTTCGACTTTACGCTATATTAGTGAGCGGTCTTGCCAGCGTGCAGGCAACATTATTAAGTATTAAAATTGGAGTAATTTATGGTTGAAACTGTAAGTCGGCAAGTTATTGTTATGAAGGTGTTGAACGGTGCAATAATTGTCTTTAACGAAGGAGAAAAGTAATGACTGTAATTTGTGACAAAAACGTATACAAAGGAGACAGCACAGGGCAGGCTGAAATCTGATCGCACCATACAGTTAGCAAAGTACTTATGTAAGTTATATTGTTTATAAATAAGCCATAATTTGCTATTGAGAATTGTTTGAATATATTTAGTGTTTACCAGATATCTTATTCTGTTCTTTTCCTTTATACTTTTTTAACCTCCATGCCATGTTATTTTTATAAATGTCAAACAGCCTTTACTACAGCAGAGAATACTGCGGCATCCTGGTCGTAGACAGAAGGCCGCTCCTTGTCTTCTATACAACTCATAGCTGCCCCGTTTATTAGTGATTTCATTTGCAAATGCAATTTTATTTTACTGTTCATTGTTAAAGGTCCCTTAGGTAATCATAAAATTCACGCTGATTACGTAAAGAAATCCGGGTTGTTCTTTTCCAAATAATAGAAGTCTTTGCGTAATCAAAAACTAGCCTCATTCTGACAACGATCAGGAGCCGACCAGAAGACGGACGTCTTCGACCGCGTTCTTGTCTCCTGTGGCAAAGCTGTGCCAATCTGGGAACATGACATTCTAGTATGAAACACAGATTTAAATTGAAAGAATTGAAATATATTTAACCTAATAATTTTTTTATCATACTAGATGTGGCGCCAGAACAGGGACCTGATAAAAAAAATTTTTAATCTGTTCTGTTGTTGTTTCATGAGATCATCCGGTTGACATCGGGAAGCAGTAAAGGAAGTACTGAACAAAACCGTGGAAGTGAAAAAAAAAATTCGAATAATAACAGCTGTGCGCAAAACGACTGGTGTAAGTACTGTTTTCATTACGCATAAAATCTCTCGTCTTGTATAAAAAAAACTGATTTCCGGTATTTCTTTCCTTACTGCTTCAGTTTATCCTATCGCTGTTATTTCCTTGCAGAGTTGCTTATTTACATAGTTAGAATTCATTTCTGATCATGTCTTCATGCAAAGTTTATTTGTTAGTATTATCAGCACCTTAATTGTTGCTACGGTTAAGAACACAAGATGGATGCCATAATAGCTGGATTCAGTGTCTTTAGGTGTTCGTCACTTATTTTCAAAGTTAGGTGCCATCTTGTCTTCTACCCGGTATAGCTCTGCAATTGTCAGATACCGCGGTGTGACGTTTGACTCTCAGGAAGCGTCGCAGCGTGCGCATCTTAGAGTTGACGAACGGCCTGCCGCGAAAGATTTCTTTGAGCAGTTACGCCACAAACTTGAAAATAAACATGGCAGATGACAGAGGCAAGCCGACAAACAGTGTGGATGACGGTGATGACACAGTTGTCAAGTCATACCCACTACGTTCGCGAACGGGAGCAGGCAGACCCGATTCGGGAATGGAGACGACGGCAGACGATGATAGTGTGCGTGACGTACCGTCACAGCGATCGTCGTCACAGCAAGCGGGAGAAAATTCGATGGTTGAAATGATGAGAATTTTTTTTCAAGAAAGCGAACAGGAGAAACTGGAAAGGGATGCTTATAAACTACAAGAACAACGTGATAGAGAACAGGAGAAACGGGAAAGGGAAGCTTATAAATTACAAAAACGAGATAGACAAGAAAGGGAACAAAAAGAAAGGGAACAGGAGACAGAGCGAAAATGGTTTGACCTAAATACCACCATTGGTACAATGAAAAATCGGTTAGATGATATTGATGCCAACTTAGAGGTAAGAATAAGGACAGTCACGGTGGAATATATCGCGGAATTAAGTACTAAAGTTAATGAAAGGATAGAAGGTATTCTACAGACGGTAGATGCATGTGAGAGCACAGTAGGTAACGTGCACAAAGACATCAAAGTACAAGTCGAAAGTTGCCAGGCAGTTACAACGGAAGTTTCAAAAAAGTCCGCTGAGGTCGGAGCTAAAGTAAACAAGCTTGCAGACAATGTCATCACTCTGCAAGGCCAGGTCAATGACCTGACACAGGCGCTATCCGACATTAACATTGAAAAGAGAGTGAAAGATGCTGCAGCAAACGTACGTTCCACGATAGGAAAAGAATTTGTAGAATGGGTCGAGACTAAGGAACAGTACATAGAAAACATGGTTCAACACGACTTAAAAGAAGCCGTTAAGTCAGCCACAGTTGAAGTTTTAGCTGCTCCAGGTACATCAGGAGATACGATTCTCACTGAATTAGGAGAGATTCGTAGAGTTTTTCACCGAGATCTTCCCGAGTGGAAACGACACCTCACTGAGGAAATCGAGCAGTTGAAACAACAAGTCAATGATTTTCCTAATGACAATGGAAGTGAGTATTCACACTTGCTTTCTTCAGAACATGTATACAATAATAATCCCGTGTCTCGTGTAAAATTCTCTCCACTTGTACATGGTCACAGCAGTAAGAATCCGTTAGTACGCAACCAGAATGATCAAGTAACTCTTGTCGAGCTCATGAAAGAAGAAAGCGTTCTCAAGCACCGGGTATTCCAGCCTTTTCTGCCAGAGAAACGCAACATCCAACCAATGGTTTTTCTGAAGTCATTTAATGGTGTTTTTCCTGAGAGCTGGGATGACAAGCAACGTATGCGCTTTATAGTAGGTTACATTCAAGGAGAGGGTTCTGTCTGGGGAACAGAAGTAATTGACAGATGTAGTAATTACGCTGACTTCGAAAAGCAATTTCTGAACAAATTCTGGAGTTCAGGTATACAACAACGCCTTAGAAAGGAAGTATCTAATGTTGAACCGTTTAACACGAGAAGTGCTGGTCTCCGTAGGTACTTCGAGAAATACCTGCGAAGAATACAATATTGGGACACGTCCATTTCCACGAAGGACGTAATTATGATCCTTAAGTCAAAGCTACCGGTATCAATCAGGGAGAAGTTAGTAAATGTCAGTGACGACGACACGGAGGCTTTTCTGTCAGTACTTGACAACCTTGACATGATTCAAGAAGACGTGCGTGCAAGTGCGCGGAGTAACTGTAATCTTGGCCTGCACACTACACAGCCGCACGGTGTAGGCGCAGACTCAGGTATATCATACCAACCCAACAACAGTAAAGGACACGACGTTCCGTGTGATAATAACAACTACTATCGCCGTAACGGGAAGCAGAAACATAAATTCCAGAATCAAAACAGGTACCACCCCATATACCAGACAACACAACAGCAATACAGTAATTCACCAGTTAATTACAATGATCGCTATCACTACAATAACGATCGCCAAAATAATAATAATTTCAATGGAAAAGGACGTTAGATTAACACCAATAGTCAACAGCAGTATGGTAACCAGCCTAGATTCCAGCACTGTTCTCAAGCGATAAATGCTCCAGATCCTTCCAAGCAATACAAACAACGGTATGCTCCAAACTTTAGGAATAGTCCTCCATCTTTTACTAACTATCAAAGTCATAATCATGAACCTCAAAATTCTCGCATCTATTATGCCCGAGCAAACCCGCCAACACACACCATCTCGACTGAAATTCCGGCAAACAGCTCGCAACTTAGGTGGAATACGGAAGCAAACTTCGTACCGAGCGTACCGCCCGGTACTTCAAAAGTAATTGTGAGCGAAATTCAATCTAATAAACATGCGGAAAACTAAAAGCAGCTTCTTTTTATTGCCTCCTTGGTAAAGCTGCGGAACATGTTGGGGGCGATTTCATTGGAGGGCAAATCAACCTTATACGATATGACAATGACTGTGAGTTACGAGATCACTTGCTGAAAGAGAATGACGTTCTGAATGGTGAGGATTTATGGGAAAACCAGGTTCAAGCATCCACTATGACTCATATTCATGATGTACCACTTGTCGCTATAATAGATACTGGTGCCAATATCAATGTTTTGTCTTTATGTGTATATAAGAAAGTGTGTTCTGTAGCAAAAGTTCTGTCATTGCCAGTACAAGGGTGCACCGTATCCGGAGCTGTAGGCTCTCTAGTTCAAAAGGTGACGCTAAAAATTCATGTACCAGTGAGATTTGCATCAGACACCGTACCATGTACTTTTCTAGTTGTTAAAAATCTGTCAGTACCTTGCCTCCTAGGAATGGAGTTTCTACGTAAGAATCATGTCATCATAGATTTGTATGAAGGTACATGTACTCTCAGATGCAGTGATAAGAGTGTAGTGATTCGACTTATGAGGACCAAAGTTAAGTTGTCCAGCCAAGAACATAAAGTAAAGCTCCGCAAGCTCACATCTCGACAACAATATTTCAATTATTTAGACGAGTCAGGAGATGCGGACGAAGACTTTGACTTATTACCGACACATGAAGAATTACTGACGAAGGCTAATGAATCTGACGGATTAGGTGACCGACAAAGAAAGGAACTATACCACCTGTTGACACAATTTATCTATGTGTTTTCTAAGAAACCGAGAATCATAGCCAACTATGTATGCGACATGAAGGTTAAGCCCCACAGCACCTACTGTAAAACCATCTATGCAGTTCCGCAATCCCGCAAGGAAGCAGTACGACAGGAAATCCGCAAAATGTTCAACTGGAAAATAATGAGCCCTCTGACTCTCCATATTCGAGCCCATTATTGTCTATATTTAAACGGGACGGAAGTGTTAGGCTTGTTCTAGACGCTAGGAACATCAACAAAATTATTGTTCCTGTGTGTACCCGACCGGAAGCATTGGAGGAGCAAATGCAAAGGTTTTATGGTATCAAATTTCTAACCTCCATCGACCTTCGAAGTAGCTATTGCCAGGTGAAGCTGTCGTCCTCTTCAAGGAAGTACACGGCCTTTATCTTTGCGGGTCGGTCATATCAATTTCGTGTCGTACCCTTTGGCTTGAATATTAGTTCTGGTGTCTTTATTGCCGCACGTGACCCTGTCTTAGGTCATGATTTACTGGACAAAATAACTGCCTATGTCGATGATATCTTAGTAGCCTCGACTTCATGGGAGGAACAACTTGACTTGATTCGGAAAATCTTCGTGAGGTTTGCTAACTTTGGCGTTACTACCAATTTACAGAAATCAAAGTTTGTAAAAAAAGAAGTAAAATTCCTTGGTCATATTATCTCTTCTGAGGGAATCTCTCCCGATCCTAACAAACTGTCTGCTATAAGGAACTTCCCTGTGCCCTGCACCAAAAGACAATTAAAAGGGTTTCTAGACGTCTTTCTTTCGTCGCTTTATACCAAATCAATCCATGAACAGTCCAGTGTTGCACAATCTATCAAAGAAAAAAGTTCATTGGGGATGGACCTCTGAATGTCAGCAAGCCTTTGACAAAATCAAACAAGCTCTTCTGAACAGAAATATCCTCAGTCATCCGGATATGAACTCAGAATTCTGCATTTCTTGTGACGCCTCATTTCAAGGCTTGGGCGCTTGTTTGTTCCAGCTAAAGAAAACTGGAGATAAAGATGAGATTAGGATAGTTAGTTTCGCCAGTCGTGTGCTAACGGAGTGCGAGAGATCGTACTCTGTTACAGAGTTAGAAGGATTGGCAGTTGTATGGGCGTTCCGCCGTTTTAATTATTACATTTATGGTCATCCGATCAAAGTGTATTCCGACCATCAAGCTCTTAGCTTTCTCCTTTCGTGTAAGCTCTGTCATCCGAGGATTACTCGCTGGTGCCTATTTCTACAGGAGTACAATTTCGAAATTGTTTACTTGAGAGGCAAGAACAACATCGTTGCAGATGCACTGTCACGCATGGCGGAAGGTATGCCGAAGCCTACGGAACTTGTAGAACAGGTTTCCAATCACAAGATACTCCTTATGAAAGATCCCTTGAATCGTAGTTATTTTCTACGTCTTTGCCGACAGATGGGTACTCTGCAAGAGAGTGACCATAAATGGAAGAGAGTCAAACAGCTTCTACAAGACAACCCCAATCATCGTTTGTCGAAATTTTATAAATCACACAATGGTGTTTTATTTCATCGTACATCTATGTTGACGGAGCAATGGCATGTTTGTATTCCTGAGGAGTACGTTGAATACCTCATATGGTACACTCACCTATCCTGGGGACATTATGGCCCCGAGAAGTGTAAAAGAAAGATTTCTGCCTACTGCTATGTACACTATCTACATAAGAGAATTCATAAACTGCTAATGTCATACCTTTGAATCCTATCTACACTGAGCGCCCTAACCAAATAGTCAGTCTCGACTATGCAGGTCCACTTCCGAGAGGAAGAGGAGGTGCAAAGTACCTTGCTGGTTTGCTAGACCTCTTCACTAAGCACGTGCGTTTATACGCGATGAAGTCTTCCAGTGCAAAATCTTTAACAAGACGAATAGAAAAGGATTATTTTCCTCGTTTTGGTAAGCCGGAAACCATGTTGTCTCGCTACGGTCGCAGGTTCGAATCCTGCCTCGGGCATGGATGTGTGTGATGTCCTTAGGTTAGTTAGGTTTAAGTAGTTCTAAGTTCTAGGGGACTGATGACCTTAGAAGTTAAGTCCCATAGTGCTCAGAGCCATTTGAACCATGTTGTCTGATAATGCTTAAAACTTCGTTGGACAAGAGTGGAGACAGTTTCTTGCCAATAATGGTATTAGACAGATTCTAATCTCAAGACTTAGACCACAAAGTAACCCGACAGAACGAGTCTTCAAAGAATTTAATCGTTTTATTCGCACCTATGTACCGAACCAGCAAACACAGTGGGTCGATTTCGTTACTCCACTTGAAGAGATTGTAAATAATCTTCCGCACACTTCGACCGGTTTCACACCTTCAGAACTAATCTCCAGGCAAAAGGAAAGCAATGAATGGACCGATCCTATCCCCAAGATACAAGATCTAGAAGTCAACCTAGATAATAAGTTAAGACAAGCCCTGATCTCTCTCACAACTCATGCCAATTTAAGAAAAAAGGCATTTGACAAGCATGTCAATAAAGTTGTCTCGTATCGCCTGAACGAGCGTGTTCTTCTGAGGACACACTTCAAACCATCTCTCATCTTACGTAAAAATCGTAAGTGGCAACACCTATACGAAGGACCGCTTGTTATAGTCAGGAAGCCACATATTGGTTGTTACGTGTTGGCAGATCCAGTTAGTGGACGAATAAAAGGACTTTACCACCATGTAGACCTAAAGAAGTACCATGAAAAACATTTTAAAAAATATCATTTATTATGTTAAGCTGCAACTTGAAACAAGAGTGTGATCTGTTTAGAAAGTATGTGAGTCAACAGCATGTACATGTATTCTGCAGGTGACGTAATCATTTGAGTGAGGTGACACAAAGTAATGATGGAGCTTGAAGGATATTAAGTGATTGGAGAATGTACTCTACGTATTTGGAAAATAAGATTTGCCGTAGTTTTAAGGTAGTTTTAAGTTTCTTGAGCAATAGAGGGCCGCAGTCGTTGAATTGAGTAAGGGATGTGCCAAAGTGCCACCTGCTGCTTTAGTTTTAAGTTACGGCAAATCTCCTTTTTTACCAAGTACTAAAGGTTTTCTTTAAATCCCTCATTCAGACCCGAATGTGCGTATATGTGAAGTAATAACCTAAGTTAAGCTTTCACAAGGATTGATATTTTAAGTCGCGAGAACCATGTACGATGCAAAACTAATACATTGTAATCTGTAGATTACACCGAGTATAAGCAGCAACATATACTTAATGTACAAAGAAATGAATAATGCTACTCGCAACTGGAGAGCAACTTTAATTTATTTATTACTATGAGTCAACCAGTCAAGAAATATGCATTTATAATGATAATTAGGTCCTGTATTGGAGAAACTTAGAGAGACTATTCTTATGCCACGAGTATCATACCGAAACCACTAAGATACCTAGTTGAGGACTGAGATAATCTGCTTATGTTCTTCTGCTATGTCAGCATGGCGTGATTTTGAGATATATTTGAAGATACTTTGGAAGCGGATTTGTGTGACATCTTAATACTGAAGTCAAGTTGTGCCAGGTGGATGACACTAAAAACGGTGGAGCCGAAGAATGAATTTCTCAGCTGATTATTTCACCTATTAACTATCTTCGTATCTTTCATTTCCTTGCACTATCCTATTGTAGTTTTCTTCTTTAGCATTCTTACCTTTCTGCCCTACCCGGTAGGGAAAGAAATTTGGAAATTGGTTCAAAAGACTTGACGTGTGTATATTGTGTGTATTGACGATCGTGGGTCGATGCTTAATGCGTATCTGCAGCTACTTATCGAAACGTGATTTACTGTGAGCAAAAGCATCCTAGGAAACAGGAATAATTTTCCCGAATTCTGTTAGATGAAGTTTTGAACGTGAACTGTTCGGCCCGCCATGAGGGTATATTTTACTGATTATTGATGTAACCGAGTAAATGAACAAAAAAACTAAAAAAAAGAGGCTGTTATAGAACAATAATAAAAGGAAAAGTTAGATTTAAAATACATATAAAATATAACGTGCTTCGGAAGCACCATTCAGAATAGCAAATACGTTTTTCGTTACGTCTTGGACAGTAATAATAAAAAAGCTATGTATATTTTGTAAATGATCCTTTTATGGTAAGTAATTTTAGCATTACCTGTGCTACTCTGTAGTATAAAGACACCTATATGGACACGTACGGATTGCTGCGTGTGACTCACTTAGTGACAAAATGATGGACACGTATATATGTATATATACATTGGCGCGTGTGAAATCGTAATCTGTCACATGTATGGACACGAAAAACTAGTTATCTCTTGCATGAACCAAAACTGTAATAAACTTATGGACACGTGTGATGTTCCGCGCGTGAAGTAGCATTACAAGTATTCTCACGTTGCAACGACGATACAGTGACTATCAGTCAAAGGATAGACAAGCTATTGTACTCACTGCAATAGGTGACAGTAGTCATTTTCATCGATGACTGTTCTTCGTCGCTGGTGCAGTCAATTTACCGTCCAGGTTGACCACGTCGCCTTGACGAGCTGCTCCAGTACCCACGATTCATCAAAATGCACAAGTTTTTTTTAAAAAAAAAAAAAAGCTTGGTAGCCACTGAACTATCTGCCTCGTGCAGGACGCGGACTGCCAACGCTGTTAAACCGCCAGTTCGTTACCACGTGACTGTGAAGCACTGTTGCAACATTCAATGACTGCTCGCCGGCCCGTACTCAACAATAAGCACTCCTCTCCATAACGGGTGCGAGCATGCTCCAGATTTGAGATGAAAATGGACATAAAAATAATAAAACGTTTATAAACTACGCACGATTTTACTATATCTACATGAAAAGGACACTAATGATGACTTTTCCTTAACTATGAAAATTGCTACGGCAATATTGCTAAATACATTGCTTAAGAAAGACCTGTACAAGACGAAACGTGTTTTGCTAATATTTGCTAACGAAAGAATATAAAACCTAGACAGAAAACATGAATAATATATAATGTATATGTACATAGTCTATGTAGTAATTTTTATTGTCTTAAGTTCTTACTCCATATTCCCTTAGATTAAGATGCTAGTTAATGAGCAAGTCCTAATACAGAATTATTTTTCTGTATTTTCATGTGCTGAAACATGAATTGGAATGAGATTAAGACAGCCACCAAATTGACTCATTCGTCATTGAACCAGTCATCAACTTTCCTGTTTCCCGGCATGACCCGATGGATCGTCGAGTCAAGAAATATCACTTCCCCCTTCACATAGTGAAATTCCCAGTGTTTTCCACCAGAATGTGAAAAGGCGATCCCCAGTTTTAGTGCAGTGAAAAGTGGAAGGTGATGAAAGAATTCCCTTGTGAAAATCACGCAAGTTCATGAGAAATACTCCCAACTACAAAGTGAAGAGTGGCGTCGCTACGAGAAAGACTGATTTGTTTTATGTTCTGTTCAAAATTGGCAGAAATGCACCAATACTTCAAACGAATTCCTGTAATCGAATTTCTTTTCTTCTTGTCAATATTTATGTATATGTGTATGTGTATGTGTATTTGATTTGTATTTGTATCTATCTTCGTATTTCAATGTTTCTGTTGATTGAATGAGAGTAATTCCTGAGAATACCCAAGAAGGAACCTATGTTAAATCCTTGAACAGTTATGATGGCATCAAGCCACTACAAAGTTTATTAATGATCAAGTAACTGTGATTAGTTTTGACTACTTAATGTGAAACGTACATACCTCTATATGCCTTATGCTATGTTTGTTTTGCTCCCCACAAGGAGAAATCTTTAAATACTTCATTCTCTAAGTAAGTGAGTCCAATAATATTACGATTGCGCGTGAGTCGTAATGATCTTTCAGAATCATTACTCCTCACGCGGGAAGCGATGTAATAATATTGGGTTCAAATGGCTCTGAGCACTATGGGACTCAACTTCTGAGGTCATTAGTCAATAATATTGGGATTTCCGTAGTATGAAAGCAGTGAGTACCCTTGGAAAGGCATTCATCTATCTGTATATCAAATGATCAACTTATGAGATGAGACCTATTCTTAGAAAGACATTTGTTTTATATAATTTACATAACTGTAAAGATGCGCATCTAGCGCGGACGCTAATACATTGATTGCGCAGTCAAAGAAACATTTTAACAGAAGCTGAACTGACGTTCCGCTTCGATCTAAATAAAAGATGACAGTAAAGAAAAAACTTTTGTAGATCTTCAGATTTTAATGTACTACTTCTGATTGTATTGTGAAAACGTAAAGAAGGTCGACTTTAAGCTATAAAAGTGAGCGGTCTGGCCAGCGTGTAGACAACATTATTAATTAATAAAATTGAAGTAATTTATGTTCGCAACTGTAAATAGGCAAGTTATTGTTATGAAGGTGTTGAACGGTGCAATAATTGTCTTTAACGAAGGAGAAAAGTAATGACTGTAATTTGTGACAAAAACGTAAACCAAGGAGACAGCACAGGGCAGGCTGAAATCTGATCGCACCATACAGTTAGCAAAGTACTTATGTAAGTTATATTGTTTATAAATAAGCCATAATTTGCTATTGAGAATTGTTTGAATATATTTAGTGTTTACCAGATTTCCTATTCTGTTCTTTTCCTTTATACTTTTTAACCTCCATGCCATATTATCTTTATAAATGTCAAACAGCCTTTACTACAGCAGAGAATACGGTGGCATCCTGGTCGTAGACAGAAGGCCGCTCCTTGTCTTCTATACAACTCATAGCTGCCCCATTTATTAGTGATTTCATTTGCAAATGCAATTTTATTTTACTGTTCATTGTTAAAGGTCCCTTAGGTAAGCATAAAATTCATACTGATTACGTAAAGAAATCCGGGTTGTTCTTTTCCAAATAATAGAAGTCTTTGCGTAATCAAAAACTAGCCTCATTCTGACAACGATCAGGAGCCGACCGCTTTCGTGTCTCCTGTGGCAAAGCTGTGCCAAACTGGGAACACGACATTCTAGTTTGAAAACAGATTTAAATTGAAAGAATTGAAATATATTTAACCCAATAATTTTTTTTATCATACTAGACCACCCAGGAAAGATACGAACACAGACTTTTGAAGCATTCCTTCCCCTGGACATAAATCGGCATTGTACCTTTTGAATATAATCCCAAAGCAATTTCAGTGTTCCATTGTCAATCCGAAGGTCCATGGGTTACAGTAAACCTCCAGTGGTCATTCGGAATCCCATACTGGCCTCCCAGGAAAGGTACGAACACAGACTATTTGAAGCATTGCTCCCCCTGGACATAAGTCGGCATTGTGCCTACTGTATTTACTCCCGATGCAATATCTGTCTTCCATTGTCAATCTGAATGTCCAACTGTTACAGTAATACTCCAGTGGATCATCGGAATCTAAGACTGGCCTCCCAATAAAGGTACGAAAACAGACTTTCGAGGCATTGCTCCCCCAGGACATAAGTCGGAATTGTGACTTTTGTATACAATACCGATACAATTTCTGTGTCCCATTGTCAATCTAAAGGCTAAGGGTTACAGTAAACCTCCAGTGGTGCGTCGGAATCTACTACTGGCCTCCCAGGAACGGTACGAACATAGACTTTTAGAAGCATTGCTCCCCCTGGACATAAGTCGGCACAGTACCTTTTGTATACAATCCCGATGCAATTTCTGTGTTTCATAGTGAATATGAAGGTCCAAGGGTTACAGTAAACATCCAGTGGTGCATTGGAATCAAAAACTGGCCATCCAGGAAAGGTACGAACACGGTCTGTTTGAGGCATTGCTCCCCCTGGACATAAGTCGGCATTTTGCCTTTTGTATACAATTCCGATGCAATTTCGGTTTTCATCGTCAATTTGAATATCCAAGGGTTACAGTAAACCTCCAGTGGTGCTTCGGAATCTATTACTGGCCTCCCAGGAACGGAACGAGTACAGAATGTTTGAAGCATTGCTCCCCGTGGACATAAGTCGGCATTGTGCCTACTGTATTGTATCCCAATGCAATTTCTGTGTTTCATCGTCAATGTGGAAGTCCATGGGGTTACAGTGAACCTCCAATGGTTCGTCGGAATCGAATACTGACCTCCCAGGAACGGTACGAATACAGACTGTTTGAAGCATTGTTCCCCCATGACATAAGTCGGCATTGTGCCTACTGTATTCAATCCCGATGCAATTTCTGTGTTTCATCGTTAATATGAAGGTCCAAGGTTTACAGTAAACCACTAGTGTGCATCGGAATCTAATACTAGCCTGTGTAGCGTTGCTCTTGAGGGGGCAAAAAGGAAAAGAATTGTTATTTTATTAATTTTTTTTTAAATGTGGAAAAAGTGGATATATTTGTGGGCCACTTGGCAACAGAATCAGGGATTGATTACACTATTATAATAACATACGTTGAGCATTAAATTACCTGAACAAGAGAAACATTATCATTTCTGTGCATTTTTATATATGCGATGTAGTCATACCCGGAACCACACTAAGGGACCAGATGATTTATGGACTTTAAAAGAAATGCAACACTAAAAAAAAAAAAAAAAAAAAATTGGCTCAGAAATGAAAGGAAAACGATAATGTGCCTTCTGCCTCATGCTGCGTTCGGCCCATCAGCGTGATCGTAATTTCTGGTGATGAACTAACACAAAATAATTATCCTTCAGGTAAATAAGGAGATGGAATTCATCAAGGTTAATTTACTAAAATAAGCACACTTATCTGTAACACACTTTTTTTAATGCTACGTACCTTTTCATATTAAATTACAATAGATGACCTTTGTGGTTAAATTATTTATACATAACAGTCAAAATGTCCTCTTGATACCGTCTATTCGTAATCAGTTACAAGGAACTACATGTTTTCTGATTGAAAAAAAAATAACAATTAGCATATTCACTCAATATTTTCATATAAAATATAAAATACAGTTGCGGAACGGAGCAAGTCCGCGTCCGCCTTTCATAGAATACAAACAGTAAAAGGTGAGGCGCCAAATGCCTCATTTGTCTTGAAACAACAGAATTCTTTTTTATACCATTAATCGATACATGTACATAGAGATTTACAGGCACCGTGCAAGAACGGCAAAGATAAAGAATAAGACTCTGTCGCTGCTATGTGATGGTTCATTTCTTTTACTTTACAATTGTTCGATAACTTTAGGCCATTACTCATTTACTATTGAGCGTATATTAATGTTTGTGAGGCGAAAATTACAAATATTACACTGCCTCCCATGAGGAGGGAAGGAATGCCGAAGGTATTACTTTCATTCTCATGCCCATTGGAATATTTGTAATTTTCGGGTGTAAAATGTAGGTTATTAAAAGTTTCATTTCACATTCTTTCCATAATAAAAGAATTAACGTTTCAATTTGTAATTACTGACGGTGGATCATTGTGAATTTGTTCTGTGTTTCTATCAGTGTTTGTATGGATTCAGTCTTTCTTTATGATTCTTAAAATTAAGGCTATAAGTACTGATATTTACAAAATTTATAAGGAAATAGTCACACTTAATTTTTCATCGCTGCAAAAGTAATTTGACTATCACAACTGGTACCCAACTTTCTGTTTTGACTGTATTCATTATATTGTCATCGTCTTGTCAATTGATTGCCTTGTCCGTTATCGCACTTAATTATACATTTATTTTCGTCGCACATACACTCTTTATGATAGACTTGGATTGTAGAGGGGCCACTGGTGATGGCTTCGACAAGGAAGTCCATATCTTTCACTTTCATAGCTCGAGTGTGGCTCTCTGAATTATTTCAAATATGAAACAGAAAATATCTTATATTAGAATAGCTTACAAAACTAATTTTATATACATGTGGGATGGGATATAGGAAGGATCGGATCCTTTGACGTATTTTCTTGTTTTTATTTTCATTCGTATCGTGACCTCTCGTTAAAGTTTACATTTCAACAGTCTTCAGAGGGACCTTGTGACTTATCTCTGTGTCATTATACTAATTACGCAAACTTCTCTATCTTAGAGTCTCTCAGAAGGTTTATGATACATACAAAAATGTTTTCAGTAGTGGGTGTGAATGTTTTTACTACAGAATGTAGCGCACAGCAACTGCTGTTGGCGGTTGAACGTTCACATTATTTCGCCACACGGTGGCTGTCCGCCTCCACTGTTGCGAGCAATCTCGAAATTCAGTCCGTGCGCGCGCACGTGACCGGAGCTTACTTGCAGAGCGTTGATTTCGCGTCTGATGTGCCGTGCGTCGCTTTAGTTCGCCGGATCGTGGCTTTGTGCTTTTTAGATTGCTGGAGGGAGCTTCTGCCACCGAAACTGCCTCACATCACTTCGTGTCCACTATCCAATTACGGATTCACAGGTAAGTGGTAGCTACCGCTGCAACTGCATGTGTGGAATGACACACTATTACACACTGCACACATCAATGAATTTTTCACACACTTGGTGCAGTAGAATACTGCCACTGAAAATCGTCGAACTTTAAAACTTCACTTACACTGTGGTGAGCGTCTGCATGAACGGTGTATTAAAAGACATTCTCGCTTCATAACATCACACGGTGTTTACAAGTTGATTTACATACTAATATTTACAAGAGTTCATTTAAATCGAGAAATAATCTAATTGACCACTTTGAATCAGAACAATTGTTTCTTAATTAGTTTTTTTTTACTATTTATGCCTACGGTCACAGGTAAGTTATTATAAGTCATTTTTCCTTGACCAAATTCATTCCAATCTCCTTTAAAAATTAATTTAATTCATAGTAATCTTTATCACGCTTGCTTATTCATTTTGTAGGCCCAATACATTTTTTTTAATTCTCATCTTATTTAGTGACTTGTGAGGGGAGCTTCATTTATGTCAAAGTTTCTCTCGTATGTGCTTGTCTTTAAAGAAAGTTCGAGGACAGATCTGAAAATAACAAATCCGCGTCTGGATTTCGTGTAGGAATACAAACAGTCGAAAAAGAAAAGTGGGCAAAGCGGGCGGATCGTCGACAGAATTTAAATTACTCCTCAACCAGGTCGAAAATTTAATTTACATTACGCATTACAAAAGCAATTTGTGCCTCGCGAACCTACTCATTTTTATACGTAGTACCTCACATCCCAAGCACACGTGCATCTTTACAAGTTGATCCTGGGGAGTAGATAGGATCAAGGATCTTAAAGGATTTGCACTTAGGAAAGGGATTCAATAATTACATAATCACAGAGAAAACAATCAATATTGCAGTGCGCCCTTAAAGTAAAATCTATCACTTCAAGCATGTATATCTAATATGTATCTTGCTGCAGTTTGCTTACTACTCTTTGTTCATTTCTTAGACTAAGTCAAGTCTATGCATAACGCATTTGGTATTAATTATCATTTGTATATATAAGCCTCTCACTAGAGTGTTGTTGTTTGCTGCTGTGGTAATCTGTGAAGCCTGGGCGAGATTCTTATTATATTTGCTGCTAGCTTGTGAGTTTGCAGTATCACTAATGCTCAATAGTACCGTAAGTTGCCATAATAAACCATGTTATTCGTATGTTCTTTTACTCAGCTAGTTTATAGTCTGGACTCGTCTTACTTTGCGTTATATAATAAACGTCGTTTTTATTCCATCACGCTTTTACTTAAGGTTAACGTCAGGTCTTTTTAGAGCAATCGCACTGCGTTATCAATCTGTTCATGCTTAATTCTAGGTAACTGTTTACTCCAAAGAGATGTTATTTTATCGCTGGCACAGCACTGTGCTGGAATTTACTAGTTAAATCTACCGACTGTTTTGCACTAACAGGTGGTGCCTTATTTACATCACATTTGAAAATAGGGAATAACCTCATGGAGTCGAATCTTCTCACACTACTTTCCTCTTTTGTCTGGACGTTAAGTATTTTCTTTCAAAACAGGTCATTAATTTGTCCTTGATTAAATTTAACTTACTAATACTAAGCACATATAATCATCATTTTCATATTACTATTTAGCGAGAGAAGTGCATTATTCGTTCCTTCCTTTTCCCTCCTTTTAATACCTCGGGGCTAATTAATACCTCTCGAGTATATCATTTTTCTTACATACTAACTTATAACTAAAGTTGAAAATCGCCTCTAGGACATGCCCTCCTGTTTACATAAAGATTATTCATATAAATACTTGTCTGCAACTTATTCTGTATTTTATTTTCCAGACACGTTGTTTTAATACATACGGTTTCCTCTTAGTATCGGTTAACGTCCTTAGTCAGTTCAGTTCAGTTCTTGTCACTCATTGGTTAATCCTGATCTCCAATACCTTAGAATTTTCTTACAGCTTAAATTAACTTAATTCCTGGCGTTATAAAATTTTCTCAAATCATGATGGTGGAACAATCCTTTGATTTTATTCGTGGCAGGGTCACCCCAGGAAATGTTCCAACACATACTGTTTGAAGTGTTACTCCCCCTCAACGGAAGACGGCATTGTGCCTTTGGTATTCAATCCCGATGCAATATCTGTTATTCATCGTCAATGTGAAGGTCCAAGGGTTACAGAATCGGAATCTATTCACTGGACTGCCATGAATTTTTCAAAGCACAGAATATTTCAAGCGTTACTATCGCTGGGCAGAAGTCCGCATGGATTTTGTAATCAATCTCGAAGCAATTTCTGTGTTTCATCGTCAATGTGAAGGTCCAAGAGTTACAGTAAGCCTGCAGTGGTGCATCGGAATCTACTACTGGACATCCAGAAAAAGTTCACAGCACAGACTGTTTGAAGCGTTACCTGGACAGAAATCGGCATTAGGCCTCCCGATACAATTTATCGTCAATGTGATGGTTCCAGGGTTAAAGTAAACCAGCTGTGGCGTATTGGAATCTACTATTCTACTTTCAGGAAATGTTCATAACACAGACTGTTTGAAGTGTAACTTCCCCTGGACTGATGTCAGCATTGTGCCTTTTGTATTCAATCCCGATGCAAATTCTGTGTTTCATCGTCAATGTGAAAGTCCAAGGGTTACAGTAAACCTGCAGTGGTGCATCAGAAACTATTACTGGACCCAAAGCAAAGGTTCAAGCACAGAATGTTTGAAGCATTACTCGCCTTGGACAGAGGTCGACATAGTGCCTTTTGTATTCAATCCCAATGCAATTTCAGTGTTTTGTCGTCAATGTGATGGTCCAAGGGTTACAGTAAACCATCAGTGGCGCACTGGAATCTAATACTGGCCTCCCAGGACGGTTCCAAGCACAGGCAGTATGAAGCGTAACTTCCCCTGAACAGAAATCGGCATTCTGCCTTTTGTATTCATTTCCGATTCAAACTCAGTGTTTCATCGTCGATGTGAAGTCCAAAGGTTACAGTAAACTTGCAGTGGAGCATCGGAATCTACTACTGGACATCCAGGAAAAGTTCACGGCACCGACTGTTTGAAGCATTACTCCACCTGGACAAAAGTTGGCATTAGGTCCCCCGATACAATTTATGAGATTAATCGTCAATGTGAAGTCCCAGGGTTACAGTAAACCAGCATTGGTGCGTCGGAATCTGCTACTGGACTCCAAGGAAGGTTCAAAGCACAGACAGGAAAAGTTCACAGCACCGACTGTTTGAAGCGTTCCCCCCCTGGACATAAGTAGGCATAGTGCCTTTTTTTATTCAATCCCAATGGAATTTCTGTGTTTCATCGTTAATGTGGATGTCCAAGGATTACAGTAAACCAGCTGTGGTGCATTGGAATTTACTACTGTATATTCAGGAATGGTTCAAAACACAAACTGTTTGAAGTATAACTTCCCCTGGACTGATGTCGGCATTGAGACTTTTATATTCAACCCCGATACAATTTTGTGTTTCATCGTCAATGTGAAGCTCCAACAGTTACAGTAAGCCTGCAGTGGTGCATCAGAATCTACTACTGGACTCAAAGGAAAGTTTCAAAGCACAGACAGTTTGAAGCGGTACACCCCCTGGACAGAAGTCGGCATTGTGCCATTTGTATTCAATCCCGAAGCAATTTCTGTGTTTCATTGTCAATGTAATGATCCAAGGGTTACAGTAACCCTGCAGTGGTGGGTCGTAATCTAATGCTGGTCTCGCAGGATTGTTTCCAACACAGACTGAAGTGTTACTCCTAAATGGTTGCACTTAACCTGCAGTGGTGCATCGAAATCTACTACTGGACTCCCAAGAAAAGTTCCAAGCGCAGACCAGGCCATTTGAATCGTTATTCCACCTGGACAGATGTCGGCATTTTGCCCTTTGTATTCAATTCCGATGCAATTTCTGTGTTTCATCGTCAATCTGAAGGTCTAACAGTTATAGTAAACCAGCAGTCCAGCAGTGGTGCATAGGAATCTAATACTGGTCTCCCAGGAAAGTTTCCAAAACAGACTGTTTGAAGCGTTACTCCCCTTGGACAGGAGTCGACATAATGCCTTTGTATTCAATCCCGATGCAATTTCTGGGTTTCACCGTCAATGTTAAAGTCCAAGGGTTACAGTAAACCTGCAGTGGTGCATCAGAATCTACTACTGGACTCAAAGGAAAAGTTCAAACACAGACTGTTTGAAGTGTTACTCCCCTTGGACAGAGGACAGCATAGTGCCTTTTGTATTCAATCCCCATGCAATTTCTATCTTTCATTGTCAATGTGAAGGTCCACCGGTTATCGTAAACCTGCAGTGGTCCATCGGAATCTAATACTGGTCTCCCAGGAATGTTACAAACACAGATTGTTTGAAGCGTTACTCCGCCTGTACAGAGGTGAACATTGTGCCATTTTTATTCAATCCCAATGCAATTTCTTTGTTTCATTGTCAATGTGAAGGTGGAAGGTATACAATAAACCTGCCGTGGTTCGTCGTTGTGTAATACTAATCTAAAGTTTCCAAGCACCGATTATTTGAAGCGTTATTCCCCCTGGACAGTAATCGGCATTGTGCCCTTTGTATTCAATCCCGATGCAGTGTCTTTGTTTTATCGTCATGGTGAAGTTCCAAGGGGTACAGTAAACTTGCCGTGGTGCATCGAAATCTGCTACTGGACTCCCATTAAATGTTCAAAGCACAGACTGTTTGAAGCGTTACTCCACCTGGACAGAAGCCGGCATTAGGCAACTTGTATTGAATCCCGATGCATTTTTTGTGTGGTTCATCGCCTAAGTGAAGTCCAAATGTTACAGTAAACCCACAGTGCTGCGTCGGAATCTGTTAATGGACTCCAAGGAAAGGTTCAAGTTACAGACTGTTTGTAACGTTCATCCCCCTGGACATAAGTCTGCATAGTGCCTTTTGCATTCAATCCCAATGCCATTTCTGTGATTCATGGTCAATATGTAGGTCCAAGTGTTATAGTAAAACAGCAGTGGTGCATTGGAATCTACTACTGTACTCCGAGGAAAGGTTCCAATCACAGACTCTTTGAAGCGGTACTTCCCCTGGACAGAAGTCGGCATTGTGCAGTTTGTATTCAATCCCGATCCAGTTTCTGTGTTTCATCGACAATGTGAAGGTCCAAGGATTGCAGTAAACCTTCAGTGGTGCATCCAAATCTACTATTGGACTCAAAGGCAAGGTGCAAAGCAGAGACTGTTTGAAGCGTTACTCCCCCTGGACAGAAGTCGGCATACTGCCTTTTGTAATCAATACACATGCAATTTCTTTGTTTCACCACCAATGCGAAAGTCCAAGGATTGCAGTAAACCTGTGGTGGTGCATCAGAATCTACTACTGGACACAAAGGATAGCTTCAAACACAGATTGTTTGAAGCATTACTCCTCTTCGACAGAGGTCGGCATAGTGCCTTTTGAATTCATCCCATTACAATTTCTGTGTTTCATCGTCAATGTGAAGGTCCAAGGGTTACATTAAACCTGCAGTGGGGCATCCGAATCTACTACTGGACTCCCTTGAAAGGTTTAAATCACAGACTGCTTGAAGCGTTACTCCTCCTGGACAAAAGTCAGCATTGTGCCTTTTGTATTGAATCCCAATGCAATTTCTGTCTTTCATCGCCAATGTCAAATCCCCTGGTTACAGTAAACATGCCGTGGTGAATTGCGACCTAATACTAATCTCCCAGGAACGATTCCAACACAGACTGTTTGAAGCGTTACTCACCCTTGTCAAATGTCTCCATTTTGACTTTTTTTATTCAGTTCCGATGCAATTACTGTGTTTCGTCGTTAATGTGAATGTTTAAGAGTTACAGAAAACCTGCAGTGTTGCTTTGGAATCTACTACTAGACTCCCAGGAAAGATTTAAATCACAGACCGTGTGAAGAGTTAATCCCTCTGGACATAAGACGGTATTGTGCCTTTTGGGTTTAATCCCGATGCAATTTCTGTGTTTCTTCAGTAAACCTGTCGTGGTGCATCTGAACATACTTCTGGACTCCCAGGAAACATTAAAAAGCACAGACTGTTTGAATCGTTACTCCCCCTGCACAAAAGACGGCATTGTGCCTTTTGTATTCAATAATGATGCAATTTCTGTGTTTTATCCACAATGTGAAGGACCTAAGGTTACAGTAAAGGTGCAGTGGTGCATCGGAATCTAATACTGGTCTCCCCGGGATGCTTCGAACACAGACTGTTTAAAACGTTACACCCCAACGACAGAAAACGGCATAGTGCCTTTTGTATTCAGTCCCGATGCAATTTCTCGTTTCATCGTCAGTGTGAAGGTCCACTGATTACAGTAAACTTGCAGAGGTCCATCGGAATCTACTACTGGTCTCCAAGCTATTTTTCCAACACAGATTGTTTGATGCGTTACTCCCCCTGGACAGAAGTCGGAATTGTGCCTTTTATATTCAATCCCAATGCAATTTTCTGTGTTTCATCGTCAGTGGGAAGGTCCAAGGGTTAAAGTAAATCTGCCGTGGTGCATTGGAATCTAATACTTGTCTCCCAGGAAAGGTTCAAATCACAGTCTGTTTAAAGCGTTACTCCCCCGGACGAATGACCGCAATGTGCCTTTTGTATTCAATCGCGATGCAATTTCTCTGTTTCATCGTCAATGTGATAGACCAAGGGCTATCCACTGGACAGGTATACTGAAGAAACACAGATACTGCATCGGGATTAAATACAAAAGGCACAATGCCGACTTATGTCCGGGGGGATTAACGCTTCAAACAGTCTTTGATTTTACCCTTTCCTGGTAGTCCAGTAGTAGATTCCGATGCACCACTTCAGGTTTACTGTAACCCTTGGACCTGCACATTGGCCCTGAAACATAGAAATTGCTTCGGGATTGAATTCAAAAGGCACAATGCCAACTTCTGTCCAGGGGGAGTAACGCGTCAAACAGTCTGTGTTGGAAGCATTCCTGGGAGACCAATATTAGATCGCGATGCACCACGACAGGTTTGCTGTAACCAGTGGACCTTGACATTGACGATGTAACACAGAAATTGCATCGGCATTGAATCCAAAAGCACAAAGCCGACTTCTGCCCAACGCTTGAAACACTGCAGGTTGAGTGTAACCCTTGGATCGTTACATTGACGATGAAACAGAGAAATTGCATCGCGATTGAATACAAAAGTCACATTGCCGACTTTTGTCAAGGAGGAGTAACGCATCAAGCTGTCTGTGCTTTGAACCTTTCAGGGGAGCCCAGTAGTAGATTCCTGCCGTAGTGCATCCCAGTCTAAAACTGGTCACCAAGGAAACGTTCAAATCACTGACTGTTTGAAGCGTTACTCTCCCTGCACAGTTGATGGCATTGTGCCTACTGTATTCAATAACAATGCAATTTCTGTGTTTCATCGTCAATGTGAAGGACCAAGGGTTACACTAAAGATGCTGTGGTGCATTGGAATCTACTACTGGACTCCCCGGAAAGGTTCAAATCACAGACTGCTTGAATCGTTACTCCTGCTGGACAGAAGTCGGATTTGTGCCTGTCGAATTCAATCCCGATGCAATTTCTACGGTTCATCGTCAATGTGGAGGTCCATTGGTTACAGTAATCCTGCAGCGGTGCATCAGAATCTTTTACTGGTCTTCTAGGTAATTTTCCAACTCAGAGTGTTTGAAGCGTTTTTCCCCTGGACACAATACGGCATTGTGCCTTCTGAATTCAATCCTGATGCAATTTCTGTGTTTCAACGTCAGCGTGAAGATCCCTGGGTTATAGTAAACCTGCAGTGGTGCATCGGAATGTACTACTGGATTCCCAGGAAATGTTCAAATCACAAACTGCCTGGACAGGTCGGACTCGTGCCTTTAGTATTCAATCGTGATGCAATTTTTCTGTTTCATCGTCAATGTGAAGGTCCACGTGTTACAGTAATCCCGTAGTGGTGCATCGGCATCTAATACTTGTTTGCCAGGAGAGTTTCCAACACAAACTGTTTACAGCAGTACTCTCACTGGACAGAAGTGAACATTGTTCCTTTTGTATTCAATCCTGATGCAATTTCACAATATGGCATTGTGCCTTCTGAATTCAGTCCCGATGCAATTTCTGTGTTTCAACGTCATTGTGAAGATCCATGGGTTACAGTAAACCTGCAGTGGTGCATCGGAATCTACTACTGGACTCCCAGGAAAGGTTTAAATCACAGACCGTTTGAAGCGTTAATCACCGTGGACAGAAGTCTGCATTGTGCCTTTTATATTTAATTCCGATGCATTTTTTGTGTTACATCAGTAAACCTGTCGTGGTGCATCGGAATCTACAACTGGACTCCCAAGAAAGGTTGCAATATTTCAGGCTTATTCAGCCATCATATTAGGCTCCAGGAAGCTATTCACAGGCCAGTGGAGATGCAAGAAGCATAGAGATGACGCAATGTGGAATGAGGTACCGGTGACAGATGTTAGGTTCAGTACCATTCTCGTGAGAAAGACCGCCTGCATGATGTTGCTGCTCTGTGATTTGCTGCTATGTTCGGCGGTAGGACGCCAAAACGTTAAACTTTAGTTGCCTGTCATCCAAATTACTTCATTTTTTTGAATAAACATCTCTCAACAGCCAGCTATCGATCAGTCATTACAAAATTATTAAAATCAAAGTGTTACTAAAACAAAAGACTGACGATATTACTGCCGATGCACTTCGGTGGCGTTCGGGTCGCGCCTTGTTGGCTTTTCGTTCGTAGTGTCTCGGGCAGTCCGGCTCTGCAGTTCTGACCATTCCAGTAGACAGACATGTTGCCTGTTATAGCAGTATTTGTTTCATGCAATTTTATTTACTACAGTTCCGACGGTCGCTGGGTACAGACATGTTGTCTGTAATACTAGTATTTGATTCATGTAATTTTATTCTCCAGTTCTGACGGTTCCAGTAGACAGACATGTTGTTTGCGGCAGGATGTATCTCATGTTATTTTAGCCAGATATAACAACTGCGGAAAGATATGTTCAATACGTTGTGATCAAGAATAGTTTCTCTTGTCTATATCAATAAAAACGCGAGTGGCATCCCAAATGAGTTATAGTTTATTGGTAGCAGCGGTTCCTTGCGAAGTTAATTTCAGCCTCAAGAAAAAGAATCCACGACCTGCGTGCTGTTTTGTGCGCTGGGGACATCATCATCATGAAGACAACAGGTTAGTGAAGTGTACAAGAACTTATGTATGCCACACAGGGCAGTGGAAACAACTAGGCAGCTCACGTGTACTGCGTGCACAGTACAAATGTGCTCAGTGACACGTCATCTGCAGTAATGCAGAGGCGGTAAAGAAGGATGAAAGTATTAACACTATCTCACTTTTACTCCTTTTTTTCTTGCCGTACATGGCATCCCTTGCGGGGAAATCTTCGATGTTTGAGTGCTTTGGAGATATGAGGCTTGATTATTAGCGAGGACTGTGTGTGAACTGTGAAAAATTCTTGGAAAAATTCATAACACCTAAAGTGAGTGTTCTGCTACTACATGACAATAGAAATGTGTAGGAAGTGTTTCAAGTGATTTTTGAACTGTGTTTGAACTCTTTTAAACTTTAGTTGAACTTCGATTTTTGATGCCACACACAAGTTTTTTTTATTCACGAGAACATAACGTCCTTGCATAGTAGATGCTGAAAGTGTTAAAGTGCAAGTGACAGAAAATCAAATACGTGTGCGCGGTCCATGGGATTACGTATAATTTTCATCGAGATTTGACGTGCTACGAGGTGACGCAACGCAGCGCGGGGAGGCATAGCCAGTGGCCGCAGACCTCCGCGTCAGGTGGGAGGATCGGCAGCCAGCGGCGGGCGAGGTCAGTGGCAGCCGCTGAACAGGGTGTTCCAGCAGTCCAGACAGCAGCCAGAGCCAAGAAGGAGCTTCTTGACGGCAGCACGTAGAATAGCATGGGAGAGTAAGTGTTATTCTTGCGCAAATAGCTAATCTATGTAACGGACAGTAGAATAATATTGTAACTTCAAAGTCAAAAAATTGATCCCTTTAAATATACTTGGCTAAAATTTGTAAATTATATTAAGTGTAAAATGTCTGACAAAATTGAAAAAAATGATATCCTCTTAGAAGTAGGGAAAGGGATCAAGTAGATAATGACGGTAATGATCCTTCAGATCAGCCACAAAACTTGCAAATAGATAGCATTGTTGATGATATAAGATAATTTGCAAAGTTTAGATAATGAAACTCGAAATGTTTCGGAGAATGCTGATTCTGTGTTAAATGATCGTACTGAAAATGTAGACTGTGGTGTCACTGCCAGACACCACACTTGCTAGGTGGTAGCCTTTAAATCGGCCGCGGTCCGTTAGTATACGTCGGACCCGCGTGTCGCCGCTATCAGTGATTGCAGACCGAGCGCCGCCACACGGCAGGTCTAGAGACACTTCCTAGCACTCGCCCCAGTTGTACAGCCGACCTTGCTAGCGATGGTTCACTGACTACATACGTTCTCATTTGCCGAGACGACAGTTTAGCATAGCCTTCAGCTACGTCATTTTCTACGACCTATCAAGGCGCCATATTCTTCAAGAATGTATTCTGAACAGATAATGTTGTGAATCATGTACCGTCAAGAGCGACGTTCATCATTAATGGATTAAAGTTAAGTATCAAACCAATTACGTCCGCTTTCTGAATTCTAATTCCTTGTCATGTTCCAGACTTCATGTCAGTATAGTCCTTCCCTCCTCACGCCAGCCTGCGTGAGCTGAAACGCGTGCATTTCGGCCTCCTCTAGTAACACGGTGTTGGCTCTTCTACCAACACAACATTGGCGACAAGTGTGAACACAGTGTTCTTATCTATACTGCCCTGATTTAATTGTGTAATGGCTTCGCCACAATCTCCAGATGTACTGTCCGAATTTTATCGCTTACAGAATCAGCAGACGCAGGCATTACTGGATGCCCTTGCACAGCTCGTCCAGGGTCAACGTGCAATGCAAAACGATGCGACAGCCGCCGTTCCACTGATAACGCAGCCACAAAACGGAGTTGCACCGACATTCAGACCTTTTGATGGTGCACTGGAAAGCTGGACGGAGTTGTCACGCCAATTTGGATTCCATTTTGCCGCCTACAGAATTCAAGGTAACGAGCGGCAGCCTTTTCTTTTGTCGTCCATAGGAGTGCAAACCTACCGTGTGATAGTCAAATTATTTCCCTGATGCGATGTAGCAACTTTGTCCTACAAAGAAATTTTGTCGGCATTAGATGCATATTTCAAACAATCAGTCAATGTAGTTGCGAAACGGTATACCTTCTTTCCTACAAAACGTATGGCAGGTCAGACTAATCGGGAGTGGGTTGCAACCTTGCAAAGCCTTACTAGGGATTGTGCTTTTGAGTGTAAATGTGGACTCCCATATTCCGATACTATGGTACGTGATGCAATTGCACAGAACGTTTCTGATGTTCGTATAATGGAACAGATTTTGAAACTAGTCAGTCCCTCCCTCCAACAAGTGATGGACATATTGGATCGGCAGGACACACTTGACTTTGCTCAGGAATCATTTGAAACTTTATCCAGCCGTGTGTCAGGTTAACCGGCCCACCGGGCGAGCTGCACGGAGTAGTAAACAGCCCTCGCGCGTGGCTGCGCAACTGCCGCCAGGCTCTCAGCCACATGTGCCGCGCCGGCAAGCAAATACAGTGCTCAAATCATGCCTGCAGTGCGCTACTAAACTTTCGCGTGAGAATTGCCCGTCACGCCAAGCTATTTGCTTTTACTGTAATAAAAAAGGATATGTTCAGAGTGTTTGCCAGAAAAAGCTCAGATCGGAAACTCAAAACCATTCCAGGCCCTTTGTTTCGTGCCGGAATCGGAATCGAACCAAGGATACCCCGGCTCGTGAAACTTCGCCCATGGAAATTCATGTCGTTCATTCCACTCCGCCCAGTGCCACTCTCTCTAACAGTGACTGTGTTCGTCCTACAAATAGTGTGCGTTGACATCGCCGGAACTCCCGTCAAGTCGCAAGTGATTTTGTACCAGTGTCAGTTCACATTGCCAGAGACAGTCGCTCTTGTCGTCAGCAGGACAATAGACTTTTTGTAGACTTGGACATTAACTGCAAAGTGATACCATTGCAGCTCGATACCGGAGCTTCAGTATCACTGATCAATCAAGATACTTACAAAGACCTCCGTTGCGTGCCGCAAATGTTAAGTTAACTAGCTATTCAGGTCAAGAGATCCCTGTGTTAGGACAGTGCAGCCTTCTTGCAACATACAAAGGACAAACAAAACTTGTGTCATTTTAATCCTTTGTTCTTCTTCTGCAGTGAACTTGTTTGGTTTCAATTCATTTCAACTGTTTAACTTGTCTATAGTACATCAGGTCCTATCAGTGAACCAGACTGTGCCTTCAGACAGTGTTCCTCGTCTATGTGAAGAATTTGCAGACATTTTTGCACCGGGCCTCAGTTGCGCTAAGAACTATAAAGCACATTTGGAACTGAAAGTAAACGCGCAACCGAAATTTTTCAGAGCGCGCAATGTTCCCCACACATTGTGTGATGAGGTCGCAAAAGCATTACACGATTTGGAATCACAAGGTGTAATTGAACGTGTGCAGGCTTCTCTCTGGGCATCACCCTTAGTAATTTTGCCAAAACCTTCAGGAAAATTGAGACTTTGTGTGGACTTCAAGGCAACAGCAAATCCACAACTAGTGATTGCAACTTTTCCTTTACTCTGCCTTTTTGACAAACTGTGCCCGGGCAAATATTTTTCGAAGTTGGACCTAGCAGGTGCGTACTTGCAAATACCGGTGGACGAAGAATCCCAGCGTGTTTTGGTGGTTAACACGCATCTTGGTTCGTATCAATTCAAATGACTGCCATTCGGGTGTGCATCCGCCCCTGCATTGTTTCAGCAATATCTACAAACTGTTTGTGCGTCGGTCCCTACTGCAGCAAACTATCTGGACGATGGTCTTTGCTTACGGAAGGACAAATGTGTGTTTTTTGCTTGTGACTTGTGATACCTGGGCCATGTACTCAATGGCCAAGGCATACATCCCAATCCCACGCACCTCCGTGCCATACAAGTCGCCGCAGAATTTGAAGCAGCTACAGAGTGTGCTGGGAAAAATCAACTATTACTGTACTGGCAGAAGTAAGGCTGTGAGGACCGGGCGTGAGTCGTGCTTCGGTAGCTCAGATGGTAGAGCACTTGCCCGCGAAAGGCAAAGGTTCCGAGTTCGAGTCCCGGTCAGGCACACAGTTTTACTCTGCCAGGAAGTTTCATATCAGCGCACACTCCGCTGCAGAGTGAAAATCTCATTCTGGAAACTATTATCACAGATATGTGCTGCATGCCTCTTCCATTTCAGCTCCACTTCATCACTTACGCCGTAAACGTGTTCCGTTCGTCTGGACGACGGAATGCGAACGCGCCTTTCGCTGGTTGAAACCGGCGTTGCTTTCCGATACTTGCCTTACGCCATTCGTTCCCCAGAAGCCCCTTTTGTTGATGGTGGATGCATCGGATTTCGGGATCGGTGCTGTGCTTGCGCACAAAGATGGCTCACACGATCGCCCTATTGCCTTTGCGTCCAAATTGCTCTCGTCTGCACGAAGAAACTATTCACAGATCGAGAAAGAAGCATTGGCTCTCGTATTTGGTGTTACAAAGTTTCATGATTTCTTGTATGGTCGTCACTTTACCATAATCACAGACCACAAACCTTTGACATTGCTTTTTCATCCGAATAAGCCTGTACCTCCACGTACAGCGCAGGAATTCATTCGCTAGTCTATTTTCCTCTCCCAGTACCGCTACGATATCTTGTATCGGTCCACTGCTAAGCACAGAAACGCCAATGCGTTGTCCCATTTGCCTGTTGCTGAGGATAGGGCATTCGATTCCTCCGAACTTGCTTGCATGTTCATTGATTCGGAAACCGATGACGTGGTCGAATCGTTTCCGATTGATTTTCGTCGTGTAGCTACAGCCACAACTGCCGACCCTGTGCTTGCTACCATTCTACGTTTTGTTGCTACGCAATGGCCCTTGTCACGCATTGGGGACCCGTTGGTTCGCCGATTTTTTGCTCACAAGGAGAGACTTTTTGTTCGACGTGGTGTTTTGCTGTTGCGTGCTGATAATGATCAGTCCAGGGCCGTGGACCCACGTTCGTTACAGTCCTCTGTCTTAAAGCTTCTCCACCAAGGACATTGGGGTATAGTGCGAACGAAACAATTTGCTCGTCAGCACTGTACTTGGTTCGGAATCGATGCCGCGATTACGAATATGTGCTCTTCCTGCATCGTTTGTGCCAACCAACAATCAGCACCACCGCGG
This sequence comes from Schistocerca piceifrons, assembly GCF_021461385.2. Lineage (NCBI taxonomy): Eukaryota > Metazoa > Arthropoda > Insecta > Orthoptera > Acrididae > Schistocerca > Schistocerca piceifrons. The sequence goes on from NC_060145.1 coordinate 457,618,029, forward strand.
GAATTCTTTCCATGGCCAAAAGCCACTTTCCCTTGCCAGTTGGTTGTGATACATTCATTCAGTAATTTTCCTTTTGTTGTCCGGATGTCTTCCACGACATCATCTGCCACCATTCAAGCGTTATCTGCTATCTTTTGCATTGAAGGTCTTCCACAGACAATTGTTTCCGACAATGGCCCACAATTCATGTCCGCAGAATTTCAGTCATTCTGCAAGGCCAATGGTATTCAACATCTGACGTCCGCGCCGTTTTCGCCACACTCAAACAGTGCCACTGAACGATTGGTCAGGACTTTCAAGTCACAGATGTTGAAGTTGAAAGAGTCGCATTCTCGGGAGGACGCGTTGTTGTTCTTTTTGTCCTCGTATCGCTCTCAGCCCCGAGACGGTCACTCGCCGGCTGAGTGGCTCCACGGTCGCCATCATCGAGCCTTGATGTCTTTGCTACATCTGCCGCATCGGGTTCCTGTGCAGCGGCAGACTCCTGCTTTTGCTCCAGGCAACGTTGTCTACTACCGCCACTATCGAGGTTCACAGCGTTGGCTCGAAGGGCGTATTCTTCGCTGCGTTGGACGCGCTATGTATCTAGTTTTGGGGGCCTCTGGTGAGGTGCGCCGGCATCTCAATCAGCTGCACCTCTGTCGTCGCACGGGCTCTGCCGCTCGCCGTCTGCTTTCAGCGACGGTGCCGTCTGGTCAGCGCCCCGGGGACCCATCTACTGGCTCGGCTCAGCCCCAGGTGTTACCGACGCTGCCTTCCATTTTCCCCATGGTGACGCGCCGCCGCCGCCGCCGCCTGTTCTCCCGCCGGCGACGTCCACAGTGGACGCGTCGCTGCAGCCGTCGGGCGCCTCCCTGTGTTACGCGCCGCCGATCGCTTCCCGTGACCAGTTGCCCTCCGACATGGAACTCTTGCCCGCTCCGGACCATTTGTCGTCTTCGCCCGTCGGGTGCCCTGGCCCGATGGAGGTCGACCCTTCGGCCCCTCCTGTCTCTCTACGGGTGCATACACCGCATGTTGGTGTGCACCCTGGAGTAGGTTTCCAGGCGTTCCCCAGCTCCCCGCGGTGCGAATGGCAGGGTGCGGGTGGCACAGCCTCGCCTGTTGTTAGGCTCCCCACCTCGTCGCATACATCAACATGGGATCCTCCCCACGGCGGGCGGAGGCCTTATACCACAACCATCCGCCGATTTGCGGGGGAGGAATGTGGTGTCACCGCCAGACTCCACACTTGCTAGGTGGTAGCCTTTAAATCGGCCGCGGTCCGTTAGTATACGTCGGACCCGCGTGTCGCCACTATCAGTGATTGCAGACCGAGCGCCGCCACACGGCAGGTCTAGAGAGACTTCCTAGCACTCGCCCCAGTTGTACAGCAGACTTTGCTAGCGATGGTTCACTGACAAATTACGCTCTCATTTGCCGAGACGATAGTTAGCATAGCCTTCAGCTACGTCATTTGCTACGACCTAGCAAGGCGCCATATTCAGTTACTAATCTGAACAGATAATATTGTGAATCATGTACCGTCAAGAGCGACGTTCATCATTAATGGATTAAAGTTAAGTATCAAACTAATTACGTCCGCTTTCTGAATTCTAAATCCTTGTCATGTTCCAGACTTCACGTCAGTATAGTCCTTCCCTCCTCACGCCAGCCTGCGTGAGCTAAAACACTTGCATTTCGGCCTCCTCTAGTAACACGGTGTTGGCTCTTCTGCCAACACAACATAGAAACTGTCGCTCCTGACCACAACGACGTAGTAGATTTGGATGATGACGTCAGACACACTGAATCTGACGTCGACATTGCAAATGAGCCAACAGTGGAGTCACACAGATTAAGTCATGGCACTGCTTCAGCTGAGACATTGCCAACAGTAGATAATGGGGAGATAGAAATCAGCAAGGAGCAAAATACGTTATCTACACTCCTGGAAATGGAAAAAAGAACACATTGACACCGGTGTGTCAGACCCACCATACTTGCTCCGGACACTGCGAGAGGGCTGTACAAGCAATGATCACACGCACGGCACAGCGGACACACCAGGAACCGCGGTGTTGGCCGTCCAATGGCGCTAGCTGCGCAGCATTTGTGCACCGCCGCCGTCAGTGTCAGCCAGTTTGCCGTGGCATACGGAGCTCCATCGCAGTCTTTAACGCTGGTAGCATGCCGCGACAGCGTGGACGTGAACCGTATGTGCAGTTGACGGACTTTGAGCGAGGGCGTATAGTGGGCATGCGGGAGGCCGGGTGGACGTACCGCCGAATTGCTCAACACGTGGGGCGTGAGGTCTCCACAGTACATCGATGTTGTCGCCAGTGGTCGGCGGAAGGTGCACGTGCCCGTCGACCTGGGACCGGACCGCAGCGACGCACGGATGCACGCCAAGACCGTAGGATCCTACGCAGTGCCGTAGGGGACCGCACTGCCACTTCCCAGCAAATTAGGGACACTGTTGCTCCTGGGGTATCGGCGAGGACCATTCGCAACCGTCTCCATGAAGTTGGGCTACGGTCCCGCACACCATTAGGCCGTCTTCCGCTCACGCCCCAACATCGTGCAGCCCGCCTCCAGTGGTGTCGCGACAGGCGTGAATGGAGGGACGAATGGAGACGTGTCGTCTTCAGCGATGAGAGTCGCTTCTGCCTTGGTGCCAATGATGGTCGTATGCGTGTTTGGCGCCGTGCAGGTGAGCGCCACAATCAGGACTGCATACGACCGAGGCACACAGGGCCAACACCCGGCATCATGGTGTGGGGAGCGATCTCCTACACTGGCCGTACACCACTGGTGATCGTCGAGGGGACACTGAATAGTGCACGGTACATCCAAACTGTCATCGAACCCATCGTTCTATCATTCCTAGACCGGCAAGGGAAATTGCTGTTCCAACAGGACAATGCACGTCCGCATGTATCCCGTGCCACCCAACGTGCTCTAGAAGGTGTAAGTCAACTACCCTGGCCAGCAAGATCTCCGGATCTGTCCCCCATTGAGCATGTTTGGGACTGAATGAAGCGTCGTCTCACGCGGTCTGCACGTCCAGCACGAACGCTGGTCCAACTGAGGCGCCAGGTGGAAATGGCATGGCAAGCTGTTCCACAGGACTACATCCAGCATCTCTATGATCGTCTCCATGGGAGAATAGCAGCCCGCATTGCTGCGAAAGGTGGATATACACTGTACTAGTGCCGACATTGTGCATGCTCTGTTGCCTGTGTCTATGTGCCTGTGGTTCTGTCAGTGTGATCATGTGATGTATCTGACTCCAGGAATGTGTCAATAAAGTTTCCCCTTCCTGGGACAATGAATTCACGGTGTTCTTATTTCAATTTCCAGGTGTGTATGTTATTATTACTTTTAAAAGAAACTAACGAAAAAATAGATAAAATAGATAAAGGGTAAAATGACACTAAAGAAGAGATAAAAGCCGAGTTAAGAGAAACAAAAGGTGATGTCAGGAAAGCATATGCAGTAATGACTCAAATCAATAGCAATTTGAAGGCTTTAGAACAAAAGGTATCAAAACTTGAAGCTAAAACTGAGGCTTGTTCCAGTAAAATAGATCGAGAAACAAAAGAATGGGGTAAGAAATTAGAATTATGTAAGCTTGAGATTAATCAGAAGTTTGATTGTAAAATTAAAAAGCTGAATGATGATATGGGGGCTCAGGATAGTGTAATATCAACAATAAGTAGTAATGTTAGCCAAGTAATAAACGAGCAAAGCAAGGCTGCTAAAGAATGTAATGATAAACATGAACAGCAGTTAAGTGAGTTAGAAAACATCAAAGATGAGCAGCAGGTACTTAGTCGTAAGGTTTCACAAATAGGTGCTCATTGAAAAGGTACCACAGATGCGATTCAAGATAAATTGAAGGAATTTGAGCAAGCGATTAAGCAATTTCCTGACAAAAGTAAGGACAGAGTGTGTGTACATGCTAGTGATGTAACAAATCCCACTATTGTTTACCATCCTCTTTCTAGTAGAGGTAACGTACATCCAGTTGATTTTATTTAACAGTTCGAGGGTACACTTCCTGAAAATCTGACAGAACAACAAAAAATAAAAGCTGTGGCAAGTAGATTTTAGGGAGACGTAATATCATGGGGAACCAGGGTCAGTAGCACATGTACCACATACAAGGAATTTGTACAAGTATTTTTAAATCAGTACTGGTCTACTAGCACACAAAATAGCGTCAGGAGTGAAATTTTTGAGGGAATGAGTTTCGCTAGTAGTGGTGGTAACAGTTACAAAGAGTTTTTTCAACACTATTGGGAAAAGAATCAACACTTAAGTGATCAGACCTCATAGAAATAATCATAATATTAGTAACCCTCAGAGGGCAATAGCGTTCTTTGCATTGCTAGGTAGATGACTACCAGGTTCCCGAGTTAACTGACAGCATTACTTCATTTTCTTTCATGCTGTTCGTTCTTCCTCTTCTTTCATTCTGAGCTATATTTTGTCTTCTTTACATTCTTCTCTATCCACGGCTATGACAAATTTTTACCCGATTTGTGACAACAAACATAATTAGTTCAAATGGCTCTGAGCACTATGGGACTTAACATCTGTGGTCATCAGTCCCCTAGAACTTAGAACTACTTAAACCTAAGTAACCTAAGGACATCACACACATCCATGCCGGAGGCAGGATTCGAACCTGCGACCGTAGCAATCGCGCGGTTCCGGACTGCGCGCCTAGAACCACTAGACCACCGCGGCCGGCACATAATTAGTGACAGCATAATAACCCAGCAGTATAAACATCTGAATTGCACGGGTGAAAAACAGATATTGACGGAAAATATGTGAACAGCGAGTTTTATAACACCAAAGTGTAGCATCACAGAGACACAAGCTAGAGAACACAGTATAACGTTGCCTTAAGAAACATCAGTATGAGCTTTTAATAACATTACATCTATCACAAAGTATACAGTGGAACGATTTATTTTTGAATTTTAAGAACTAGTAAGTACTGCACATCACGCATCATGTTTGAAAAATCTGGAAAAAGTAGCAAATAAGTGAAATATGGGCTCCTATTACAGACCTAAGCTAACAGTTGCTGAAGAAGAGGACGACGCTAAACCAGGTGAGTGCACACGACAAAAGAATGAGATTTGGTGGCAGAAAACGATGTCAGGAGATTATTAGTGCAAAGTTGTGCTATGTTTTGTGGAAATAAATATATTATATTCTTAAGTATGAATTGCCAGCGACGCAATTTCCGCTGAGGCAAGAGAGTATGCATTTATAGGCAAGGGATGGTCCTGCCAAAGAGGTTTATGTTGTGGAGAAATATTATTAGGCGACAGGTAAGTCGGCCAATTGTAAATGAAGAAGTGAGGAGATGACAGTTATTCGGCGACGGTACGTCTGCCCACTATTTATGAAGTATGAGGAAGTGGAGGTACAAGGCGACATGTGAGTCGGCCCATTATTAAGGAGGTATTTATTGCCGAAGTGGTTCCGCCAACTGGTTATCAAGTACGGGAGAATAGACGTATTGTTAATGACATGAGCAAGACACAATACCAGCATGAACATCTCAAGGGATCCAGACACAATACCATTACGATTTAAAGATAAGGCCACATTATATAAGATACGGAGAATAGCTCACTGGTTTATAATAAGAAGTATGAAAACTACAATGCTAGCGATGAATAGTTCAGACAGCCCCTGCATGAAGTCACATAATACTTACATACGGCTTTTGATACAGGAATGATTACAGAAGTGTACACATATGAACACATTAATACAGTTCCACTGGTTATAGAAAGAGTAACAACGCTTACACGAGAAGAGAAAGGTATGGTAACTTTTACTGTTGAGTGACGCAACGTTTCTGACAGCCAAAATTTTCATTAAGAGATTTATTCTGAAGTGTTCTCTCAAAATCTGTGTGCCTATTAACGATTAAGCAAACTGTTTACGTAATATCTAAAATGATACTATATTGAAAAATGTAGAAATAACGTATGAGAATGAGTTGGAGGTGCAGTCATATAAGTCTGCGTAATGAAACAGTTATACGGCGCAGAGCTGTCTGTCAGAGTTAAAGCGTACGGCAACAGCTGGCGTCTGTATGAATGACTCACGGCGCTAGTACTGGACGTCACATGTTGTGAATGGACATCGACCTATCATACGCTGCGGGCAACGCCCTAGCCATATGATAGCAGTCACTGTTTATAAACAGTGGCACTGCAGTCAAACAGAATGAAGTTTACTTTTTAGGTCTATTCATGTACATATTCATTGTATTGTGTAATCAAAAGTTTATTTCAGGGATTAGTTAAGTTTCGTTAGAAATCTACTATAAGGCATTTTGTATTGTTACATGAAATGTACCGGTTCTGTATGCTGGAGTTGCAGACTGAGAATGGACAGTCACTTGTCAAACCCAGCACCAGTTGAGATGAACTACGCAATGCAAGACCTCTTAATGGACAATGGAAGCCCCTGTTGCTGTTGTGAGTCACATACGTTTGTTCCTGTAATAGTGAAAGTGTACGTAAAAGAGTGATGTTCAGTCATTTATTTTCGAAAGTGTGAATAGTGATTTTGAAATAGACGGCAATGAGCCGGGAAGGTGTCTCTATTTTAATACAATTTATGTAATACTGTAATTTCTTTTGAGTTTCAATGGACGGCAATGAGCCGATAATAATGTGAACATTTGTGTACTGTTAATGTTTTTTAGATAACTACATAATCTTTTTGTGTAAATTTAAAAGACAGCTATAAGCTGATTTTTTCTTGTGTTTCAGATAACTATGTGATTTACTTTGAAAATTCGTTTATTTCTCACGTTTTGTGTAATCACATGATGATATACTATTTGTAAAATGTTTACTTATTCTTCATACTATTGTGTTAGGAGCTAAAGATGTAACTTTATGTTGACAGTGTTTGTGGTGTAGGGTGTTACTGTTTTGGAATTTATGGCAGGCATCACATTATTTCCTTCTTCTCAGATTTTGGAATTTTAATAATGATTTTAGGGCAGATTGGTTAAAGCAAACTTCTTGTATACAGGTTGATTTTTTAAAGTAGGGAAAGTGGATAGCTTGGCTCTTGAAAGGTTCCCTATTGGTTCACAGTTTTATCAAAATTTGGTTCTATTTTTTCATATATTTCCAAAATTGAGTGTTGTCTTCGAGAACACCCAAATTTTTGTTAATCTCAGAAGGAATGGGATGTGTAATATTTCTGGCTTATTCAGCCATCATATTAGGCTTCAGGAAGCTATTCACAGGGCAGTGGAGATGCAAGAAGCATAGAGATGACGCAATGTGGAATGAGGTACCGGTGACAGATGCTAGATTCAGTACCATTCCCGTGAGAAGGACCGCCTGAATGATGCTGCTACTCTGTGATTGGCTGCTGTGTTCCGTGGTAGGGCGCCAAAACGTTAAACTTTTGTTGCTATTATTAATTAAACCTGTCATCCAAATTACTTCATTTTTTTAAATAAACATCTCTCAACAGCTAGCTATCAATCAGTCATTTCAAAATTATTAAAATCAAAGTATTACTAAAACAAAAGACTGACGATATTACTGCCGATGCTCTTCGGTGGCGTTCGGGTCACGCCTTGTTGGCTTTTCGCTCGTAGTGTCTCGGGCAGTCCGGCTCTGCAGTTCAGACCATTCCAGCAGACAGACATGTTGCCTGTTATAGCAGTATTTGTTTCATGCAATTTTATTTACTACAGTTCCGACGGTCGCTGGGTACAGACATGTTGTCTGTAATACTAGTATTTGATTCATGTAATTTTATTCTCCAGTTCTGACGGTTCCAGTAGACAGACATGTTGTCCGTGGCAGGATGTATTTCATGTTATTTTAGGCAGATATAACGACTGTGGAAAGATATGTTCGATACGTTGTGATCAAGAATAGTTTCTCTTGTCTATATCAATAAAAACGCCAGTGGCATGCCAAATGAGTATAGTTTATTCGTAGCAGCAGTTCCTTGCGAAGTTAATTTCAGCCTCATGAAAAAGAATCCACGACCTGCGTGCTGTTTTCTGCGCTGGGGACACCATCATCATGAAGACAGCAGGTTAGTGAAATGTACAAGAACTTATGTATGCCACGCAGGGCAGTGGAAACAACTAGGCAGCTCACGTGTACTGCATGCTCAGTACAAATGTGCTCAGTGACACGTCATCTGGTGTAATGCAGATGAGGTAAAGAAGGATGAAAGTATTAACACTATCTCACATTTATTCCTTTTTTCTTGCCGTAAGGTTCAAAGCACTGAATGTTTGAAGAGCTACTTCCCATAGAAATAAGTCAGCATTGGGTCGTCTGTATTCAATCCCGGTGCTATTTCTGTGTTTTATCGTCAATGTGAAGGTCCACGGGTTGCAGTAAACCTACCACAGTGCGTCGGAAACTATTACTTTTCTCCCAGGAAAGGATCAAATCACAGGCCATTTGAAGGGTTAATCACCGTAGACAGAAGACGGCATTGTGCCTTTTGTATTTAATCCCGATACAATTTCTGTGGTTCATCAGTAAACCTGTCGTGGTGCATCGGAATCTACAACTAAACTCCCAGAAAAGGTTCAAAGCACAGACGGTTTGAAGCTTTACTCCCCATGGAAATAAGACGGCATTGGATCGTTTGTATTCAATCCCGATGTAATATCTGTGTTTCATCGTCAATGTGAAGGTCCAAGGGCTACAGAAAACTTGCAGTGTTGCATCGGATACTACTACTGGAGTCCTAAGAAAAGTTTAAATCACACACTGTTTGAAGCGTTAATCCCCCTGGACATAAGTCGGCATTGTGCTTTTGGATTCATTCCCGATGCAATTTCTGTGTTTCGTCGTCAATGTCAAGGACCAAGGGTTACAGAAAACCTGCAGTGTTGCATCGGAATCTACTACTGGACACCCAGGAAAGGTTTAAATCACAGACTGTTTGAAGCGTTAATCCCCCTGGACATAAGTCGGAATTGTGCTTTTGGATTCAATCCCGATGCAATTTCTGTGTTTCATCGTCAATGTGAAGGACCAAGGGTTACAGTAAAGATGCTGTAGTGCATCGGAATCTACTACTGGACTCCCTGTAAAGGTTCAAAGCACAGACTGCTTCAATCGTTACTCCTCCTGGACATAAGTTGGCATTGTGCCTTTTGTATTCAATCCCGATACAATTACTACGTTTCATCGTTAATGTGAAGGTCGACTGGTTACAGTAAACCTGCAGTGGTGCATCAGAATCTACTACTGGATTCCCAGGTAATTTTCCAACTCAGCGTGTTTGAAGCGTTACTCCCCCTGGACATAATTCGGCATTCTGCCTTTTGAATTCAAAACCCGACGCAATTTCTGTGTTTCATCGTTAATGTGAAGGTCCAAGGGTTACAGTAAATCTGCCATGGAGCATCGGAATCTATTACTGGCCTCCCAGGAAAGGTTCATACCACAGGCTCCTTGAAACGTTACTCCCCCTGGACATAAGTCGCCATTGGGCCATTTGTATTCAATCCCGATGCAATTTCTATGTTGCATAATCAATGTGAACGTCCGCGGGTTTCAACAAATCTGCAGTGGTGCATTGGAATCTAATACTTGTTTCCCAGAAGGGTTTCCAACACAGATTCTTTAGAGCGTTACTCCCACTCGACAGAAGTGAGCATTATGAATTTTGTATTCAATCCCGCTGCAATTTCAGTGATTCATCGACAGTGTGAACGCCCACGGGTTACAGTAAACCTGCACTGGTGCATCGGCATCTAATACTGATCTCCCAGGAAAGCTTCCAACACAGACTGTTTAAAGCGTTACACCAAAACGACAGAAGACGGCATTGTGACCTTTGTATTCATTCCCGATGCAATTTCTGTGTTTCATCGTCAATTTGAAGGTCCAAGGGCTACAATAAAACTGGAGTGGGGCATCGGAATCTACTACTGGTCTCACAGGAAAGGTTCAAAGCACACACTGCTTGAATCGATACTCCTCCAGGACAGAAGTCGACATTGTGTATTTTGTATTCAATCCCGATGTAATTTGTGTGTTTCATCATCGATGTGAAGATCCAAGGCTTATAGTAATCCCGTAGTGATGCATTGGAATCTAATAGTTGTTTCCAAGGATTGTTTCCAGCACAGACTCTTTAGAGCATTATTCCTACTGGCCAGAAGTCAGCATTGTGCCTTTTGTATTCAATCCCGATGCAATTTCTGGGTTTCAGCGTCAATGTCAAGGTATACTGGTTACAGTAAACCTGCCGTGGTGCAACGCGATCTAATACTGGTCTCCTAGGAAAGTTTCCAACACAGACTGTTTGAAGCGTTACTCCCCCATGACAGAAGTCGGCATTGCGCATTTTGTATTCAATGCCGATGCATTCTGTGTTTCATCGTCAGTGTGAATTTCCAAGGGTTACAGTAAACCTGCAGTTGTTCATCGGAATCTAATACTAGTGCCCCAGGAATAGTCCAAGGCCCACAGCGTTTGAAGCGTTACTCCCCCTGGACATAAGTGAACATTGTGCACTTTGTATTCAACCCCCAAGCAATTTCAGTGCTTAATTGTCAAACTGAAGGTCCAAGGGATACTGTAACCCGGCAGTGGTACATCGGAATCTACCAATTCCCTCCCAGGATATGATCAAATCACAGACTTTTTGAGGCATTACTCGCCCTGGACAGATGTCGGCATTGTGCCTTTTGTGTCCAATCCCAATGCAATTTCTGTGTTTCATCGAAAATGTGGAGGTCAAAGGCTTACAGTAAAACTGCCATGGTGCATCGGATTCACTACTGGATTCCCAGGAAAGGTTGAAAACACAGACTGTTTGAAGCGTTGCTCGCCTTGGACAGAAGTGGGAATTGTGCCTTTTCTATTCAAGCCCGATGCAATTTCTATGTTTCATCGCGAATGTGAAGGTCCAAATGTTACAGTAAACCTGCAGTAGGGCATCACAAGCTAATACTGGTCTTTAAGGAAAGTTTCCAGCACAAACTGTCTGATGCGTTACCCCACCTGGACATAAGCTGGCATTGTGCCTTTTGTATACAATCCGGATGCAATTTCTGTGTTTCATCATGAATGTGAAGATCCAAATGTTACAGTAAACATGCAGTGGTGCATCAGAATCTAATACTGGCCTCCCACGAAAGGATCAAAGCACAGACTATTTGAATCATTACTCCCCTTGGACAGAAGCCCGCACTCTGCCTTTTGTATTCATCCCAATACAATTTCTATGTTTCATCGTCAATATGAATGTCCTAGGGTTACAGTAATCCTCCCGTGGTGCATCGGAATCTACTACTGGAGTGACAGGAAAGGTTCAAAACACAAACTGTTTGAAGCGTGCTCACCCTGGATTGTGATTTTTGTTTTCAATCCCGATGCAATTACTGTGTTTCATCGTCAATGTGAAGGCCCAAGGGTAACCATAAACCTGTAGTGGTGCATCGGAATTTAATACAGGTCTCCCAGGACAGATTTCAACACAGACTGTTTGAAGCGTTACTCGTCCTGGACAGAGGTCGGCATTGTGCCTTTTGTATTCTCTCGTATTGCAATTATTGTGTTTCATCGTCAATTTGAAAGTCCAAGGGTTACAGTAAACCTGCAATGGTGCATCAGAAAATACTACTGGACCCCCAGGAGAGGATCAAAGCACAGACTGTATGAAGCGTTACTCCCCCTGGACAGAAGTCGGCATTGTGCATTTTGTATCCAATCCCGATGCAATTTCAGTGTTACATCGTTAACATGAAGGTCAAAGGGTTACAGTAAACCGCCGTGGTGCATCGGAATCTAATACTAGTCTCCCAGGAAAGGTTCGAAGTAAGGGTTACAGTAAACCGCCGTGGTGCATCGGAATCTAATACTAGTCTCCCAGGAAAGGTTCGAAGTACAGAATGTTTGAATCGCTACTCGTACTGGTCAGAAGTCGCCATTGTGCCTTTTGTATTTACTCCCGATGCAGTTTCTGTGTTTCATCATCAATGTGAAGGTACAAGGGATACAGTAAACCTCCAGTGGGGCATCGGAATCTAATACTGGTCTCCCAGGAAGCGTTGAAATCACAGACTGTTTGAAGTGTTACTCACCCTGGACAGAAGTCTGCACTGTGATTTTTGTTTCAATACCGAGCCAATTTCTGTGTTTCATCGTCTATGTGAAGGTCCAAAAGTTACAGTAAACCTGCAGTGGCGCATCGGAATTTAATACTGGTCTCCCAGGAAATCAAACAGAGACTGTTTGAGGGGTTACTCAACCTGGACAGAAGTCAGAATTGAGCCTTTTGTTATCATCCCAACCCAGTTTCTGTGGTTCAGCGCCAATGTGAAGGTCCATGAGATACAGTAAGCCTGCAGTTGTGCATCGGATAGTATTTCTGGACTCCCAGTAATGGTTCAAAGCAGAGACTGTATGAAGCATTACTCCCCCTCGGCAGAAGTCGGCATTGTGCATTTTGTATTCAATCCCGATGCAATTTCTGTGTTTCATCGTTAACGTGAAGGTCAAAGGGTTACAGTAAACCTGCAGTGGGGCGTCGGAATCTACTACTGGTCTCACAGGAATGGTTCAAAGCACATACTGCTTGAATCGATACTCCTCCAGGACATATGTCGGCGTTGTGCCTTTTGTATTCAATTGCGTAGCAATTTCTGTGTTTCATCGTCACTGTGTAGGACCAAGGGGTACAGTAAACCTGCAGTGGTGCATCGGAATCTACTACTGGACACCCAGAAATGGTTCGCACTGATTGTAGTGTTTCTCCCCCTGTACAGAAGTCGGCATTGTGCATTTTGTGTTCAATCCCGATGCAATTTCTGTGTTCCATCGTTAACATTAAGGTCAAAGGATTATAGTAAACCTGCCGTGGTGTATCGGAATCTAATACTGGTCTCCCAGGAAAGGTTCGAAGCACGGAATGTTCGAAGCGTTACTCGTACTGGACAGAAGTCGGCATCGTGCCTTTTGTATTTACTACCGATGGAGTTTCTATGTTTCGTCAACACTGTGAAATTACAAGGGATACAGTAAACCTCCAGTGGGGCATCGGAATCTACTACTGTACTTCCAGGAAAGGTTCGAAGGACCGACTCTTTGAAACGTTTGTCTGCCTGGAGAGAAGTTGGCATTGTGCTTTTGTATTTCTGTGTTTCATCGACAACGTCAGGGTCCAACAGTTACGGTAAACCTGCAGTGGAGCATCGGAGTTTACTACTGGCCTCCCGAGAAAAGTTCAAAGCACAGACTGTTTGAAGCTTTGCTTCACTGGACAGAAGTCGGCACTGTGCCTTTTGTATTCTCTCACGATGCAATTATTGTGTTTCATCGTCATTGTGAAGGTCCCAGGGTTACAGTAAACCTGCAGTGGTGCATCCGAAAATACTGCCAGACTCCCAGGAGAGGATCAAAGCACAGACAGTATGAAGCGTTACTCCCCCTGCATTGTGCCATTTGTATTCAATCCCGATACAATTCCTGTGTTTCATCGTCGATGTGAAGGTCCAAGGGTTACAGTAAACCTTCAGTGTTGCATCGGATTCTACTACTGGACTCCCATGAATGGTTCGAAGCATAGACTGTTGGGAGCGTTACTCACACTGGATTGAAGTCGGCATTGTGCAATTTGTACTTAATCCCGATGAACATTTCTGTGTTTCATTGACAATGTGAAGGTCCAAGCTTTAAAATAAACCTGACGTGGTGCACCGGAATCTAATATTGTTCTCCCAGGAAAGGTTCAAAGAACAAACAGTTTGAGGCGTTCCTCCCCCTGGACAGAAGTCGGCACTGTGCAATTTGTATTCATTCCCGATTCAATTTATGTGTTTCATCACATGAAGGTCCAAGGGTTACAGTAAACCTGCAGTGGTTCATCGGAATGTAATATTGGTTTCCCACGACAGGTTGAAACACAGACTGTTTGAAGCGACACATCCCCTGGACAGAAGTTTGTATTGTGCCTTTTCTATTTAATCCCGATGCAATTTCTGTTTTTCATCATCAATGTGAAGGTACATGGGTATCCGTAAACCTGAGGTGGGGCATCGGAATTTAATACGGGTTCTCCCAAAATAGATATCGACACAGACTGTTTGAAGCGTTACTCGTCCTGGACAGAAGTCGGCATTGTGCGTTTTATATTCTCTCCCGATGCAATTATTGTGTTTCATCGTCAGTGTGAATGTCGTAGGGTTACAGTAAACCTGCAGTGGTGCATCGGAATCAACTAGTGGACTCCTACGAAAGATGCAGAGTACAGACTGTTTGAAGCGTTACTCCTCCTGGACAGAAGACGGCATTGTGCCTTTTGTACCCATCCTGATGAAATTTCTGTGTTACATCGTCAATGTGAAGGTCCAAGGATTACAGTCAAACTGCAGTGTTGCATTAGAATCTAATACTGGCCTCCCAGGAAAGGTTCATAGCACAGACGGTTTGAAGCGTTACTACCCACGGAGAGAAATCGGTATTGTGCTTTTGTATTCAATCCTGATGCTATTACTGTGTTTCATCGTCAATGTGAAGGTACAAGGGATACGGTAAACCTCCATTGGTGCATCGGAATGTACTACTGGACTGACAGGAAAGGTTAAAAGCACAAACTGTTTGAAGCGTTACTCACACTGGACAGTTGTCGGCATTGTGATTATAGTTTTCAATCCCGAGACAATATCTGTGTTTCATGGTCAATTTGAAGAACAATGGGTAACCATAAACCTGTAGTGGTGCATCGGAATTTAATACGGGTCTCCCAGGACAGATTTCATCACAGACTGTTTGAAGTGTTGCTCGTCTTGGACAGTGGTCGGAATTGTGCCTTTTGTATTCTTTCCAGATGCAATTATTGTGTTTCATCGTCAATGTGAATTTCCAAGTTCTACAGCAAACCTGCCGTGGTACACCGGAATCTACTACTGTACTCTCAGAAAAGTTTCAAACCACTGACTATTTGAAACATTACTCCCCCTGGACAGAAGTCGGCATTGTGCCTTTTGTATTCAGCCCGATGAAATTTCGGTGTTTCATCACAACGTGAAAGTCCAATGGTTACAGTAAAAATGCAGTGGTGCATCGCAATCTAATACTGGCCTCCCAGGAAAATTTCAAAGCACAGACTGTTTGAATCATTACTACCCCTGGACAGAAGCCAACACTGTGCCTTCTGAATTCAATCCGGATGCAGTCTCTGTGTTTCATCGACGATATGAAGGACCATGGTTCACATTAAGCCAGTCGTGGTGAATCGGAATCTACTACTGTACTCTGAGGAAAGGGTCCTAGCACAGACTGTTTGAAGCGTTAATCTCGGTGGACAGAAATCGGCATTTTGCCTGTTGTATTCAATCCCGATGCAATTTCTGTGTTACATCGTCAATGTGAAGGTTCAAGGGTTACAGTAAACCTGCCATGGTGCATCGGAATCTAATACAGGACTCTCAGGCAAGGTTCCAACAGAGACTGTTTGAAGCGTTACTCACCCCTAGACAGAAATCGGCATTATTCCTGTTGTATTAAATCCCGATGCAATTTCTGTGTTACATCGTCAATCTGAAGGTATAAGGGTTACAGTAAACCTGCCGTGGCGCATCGGTATCTAATACTGGTCTTCCAGGAAAGGTTGCAACACAGACTGTGTGAAGCGGTACTCCCCAAGACTAAATTCAGCATTGTGCCTTTTGTATTCATTCCGCCGCAATTTCTGTGTTTCATCATCAATGTGAAGGTCCAAGGGTTACAGTAACCCTGCAGTGGTGCGTAGGCAAACACAACTGAACTCCCAGGAGAGGATCAATGTACAGACTGTAATAAGCGTTACTCCCCCTAGACAAAAGTTGGCATTGTGCATTTTATATTCAATCCCGATACAATTTCTGTGTTTCATCGTCAATATGAAGGTCCAAGGGAGTACAGTAAACCTGCAGTGTTGCATTGTAATCTAACACTGGCCTCTCAGGAAAGGTTCATAGCAAAAACGGTTTGAAGCGTTCCTCCCGCTGGACAGAAATCGGCATTGTGCCTTTTGTATTCAATCCTGATGTAATTTCTGTGTTTCATAGTCAGTGTGAAGATACATGGTTTACATTGACTTCTAGTGGTGCATAGGAATCTAACACTGAACTGACAGTAAAGGTTCAAAGCACAAATTGTTTGAAGCGTTGCTCACACTGGACAGAAGTCGTCATTGTGATTTTTGTTATCCAGTCCCAAAGCAATATCTGTGTTTTATCGTCAATGTGAATGTCCAAGGGTTACAGTAAACCTGCAGTGGTGCATAGGGAAGTACTAATGGACTCCCAGGAGAGGATCAAAGCACAGACTGTATGAAACGATAGTCCCCGTGGACAAAAGTCGGCATTGTGCGTTTTGTATTCATTCCCGATGCAATTTCTGTGCTTCATCGTCAATGTGAAGGTACAAGGGCCACAGTAAATCTGCCGTGGTGCATTGGAATCTATTACTGGACTCCTAGGAAAGGTTCAAAGCACCGACGGTATCAAACGTTACTCCCCCAGGACAGAAGTCGACATTGTGGCTTTTGTATTCGTCCGGATGAAATTTCTGTCTTTCATCGTCAATGTGAAGGTCCAGGGGTTACAGTAAACCTGCAGTGTTGCATTGGAATCTAATACTGGCCTCCCAGGAAAGGTTCATAGTACACAGGGTTTGAAGCGTTCCTGCCCCTGAACAGATATCGGCATTGTGCGTTAAGTATTCAATCCAGATGTGATTTCTGTGTTTCATCGTCAATGTGAAGGTACAAGGGTTACATTAACCTCTAGTGGTGCATAGTAATCTACCACTGGACTGAAAGGAAAGGTTCAAAGCACAAACTGTTTGAAGCGTTACTCACACTGGACAGAAGTCGGTCTTGTAATTGTTGTTTTCAATCCCGATGCAATTTCTTTGTTTCATCGTCATTGTGAAGATGCAACAGTTCCAGTAAACTTGCCACTGTACATCGGAATCTACTACTGGGCTCCCAGGAAATGTTCTAAGCACAGACTGCTTGAAACGTTACTCCCATCGGACAGAAGTCGGTATTGTGACTTTGGATTCATCCCGATGAAATTTCTAGGTTGCATCACAACGTAAAGGTCCAAGGGTTACAGTAAAAATGCAGTGGTGCATCGTAAACTAATACTGGCCTCCCAGGAAAATTTCAAAGCACAGACTGTTTGAATTATTAATCCCCCTGGACAGTAGCCAGTACTGTGCCTTTTGTATTCAATCCCGATGCAACTTCTGTGTTTCATCGTCGATGTGAAGGTCCATGGTGCACATTAAGCCAGCCGTGGAGCATCTGAATCTACTACTGAACTCCGAGGATTGGTTCATAGCACAGACTGTTTGAAGCGTTACTCCCTGTGGACAGAAGTCGGCATTGTGCGTTTTGTGTTCAATCCCGTTGCCATTTCTCTGATATTTCATCAATGTGAAGGTCCAAAGGTTACAGTAAGCCTGCAGTGGTTCATCGCAAACTACCACTGGACTCCGAGGAAAAGTTTAAACCACTGACTGTTTGAACCATAAAGGTTCAAAACACAGACTGCTTGAAACGTTACTACCCCTGGTCAGAAGTCGGCATTGTACCTTTTGTATTCATCCCTAGGAAATGTTTCACCGTCTATGTGATGGTCCAAGGATCACAGTAAGCCTGCCGTGGTGCATCGGAATCTGCTACTGTACTCTGAGGAAGAGTTCATAGCACAGACTGTTTGAAGCGTTAATTCTGGTGGACAGAAATCGACATTGTGCCTGTTGTATTCAATCCTTCAGTAATTTCTGTGTTACATCGTCAATGTGAAGGTATAAGGTTTACAGTAAACCGGCAATGGTGCATCGGAATCCACTACTGGACTCCCAGGAAAGATCAAAAACACAGATTGTGTTAAATGTTACTCCCCCTGGACAGAAGACAGCATTGTGCCTTTTGTATTCAAGACCAATACAAATTCTATGTTGCATCGTAAATGTGCCATTGTGCATCGGAATCTGCTACTGGACTCCCAGGAAAGTACAAAGCACTGACTTATTGAGGCGTTACTACCCCTGCACCCCGGACGGCATTTTGCCTTTTGCAATCATCCCAATGCAATTTCTGAGTTTCATCGTCAATGTGAAGGTGCAAGGGTTATAGATAACTTGCAGTGGTGAATCGAAATCCACTACTGGACTCCCACGAACGGTTAAAAGAACCGACTGTACGAACGATACTCCCCCTGGCCAGAATTCGGCATGAAAGTATAAGTTTTACAGTAAGCCTGCCATGGTGCATCAGAATCCAATAGTAGACTCCCAGGAACGGTTCATAGCACAGACTGTTTGAAAGATTACTCCCCCTGGACAGAATTCGGCATTGTGCCTCTTATAATTAATTCTATGCAATTTCTGTTTTTCATCGTCGTCTTAAAGGTTCAAAAGTTACAGTAAAAATGCCATGGTGCATCAGAATCTAATACTGGTCTCCCAGGCGAGGTTTAAAGGACAGACAGTTAGAAGCGTTACTCACCCTGGACAGAAGTCCGCATTTTGCCTTTTGTATTCAATCCTAATGCAATTCCTGTGTTTCTTTGTCAATGTGAGGATACAAGTGTTACAGTAAATCTGCAGTGCTGTATAGGAATCTAATACTGGAACGGGAAAGTTTCAAAACACAGATTGTTTGAAGCGTTCCCTACCCTGGACAGAAGTCGGCATTGTGCCTTTTGTATTCATTCCGATGCAGTTTCTGTGTTTCATCGTCGATGTGAAGGTCCAAGGGTTACAAGAAACCTGCCGTGGTGCATCGAAATCTACTACAGGATTCCCAGGAAAGGTTCTAAGCACCGACTGTATGAAGCGTTACTCCCCCTGGCCAGAAATCGGCATTGTCTTTTGTATTCAATCCCAATGCATTTTCTGTGTTCCATCGTCAATGTGAAGGTCCAAGGGTTACAGTAAACCTGCCGTGGTGTATCGGAGTCAAATATTGGTCTCCCAGGAAAGGTTCAAAGTACAGACAGTGCGACACGTTACTCCCCCTCGGAAGAAGTCGGCAATGTGCCTTTTGTATTCTTTCCCGATTCAGCTATTTGTGTCTCTTCGTCAATGTGAAGGTGAAATTCTTACAGTAAACATGCCGTGGTGCATCTTAATCTAATACTGGTCTCCCAGGAAAGGTCCAAAGCACAGACTGTTTGTTGCGTAACTAGCCCCAACCGTAGTCGCCATTATGCCATTTTTCTTCAATCCTGATGCCATATCTGTGTTTCACCGTCAATGTGAATGTCCAAGGGTTACCGTAAACCTGCAGTGGTGCGTTGGAACCTAATACCGGTCTCCCAAAAAAGGTTACAACAGAGATTGTTTGAAGCGTTAATCCCACCCCCCGTAGAGAAGCGGGTATTTTACCTTTTGTATTCAATCCCAATGCAATTTCTGTGTTTCATCATCGGTGTGAAGTTCCAAGGATTACAGTAAACCTGCTGTGGTGCATCGGAATCTAATACTGAACTCCATGAAAAGAGTCGTAAAGCGGACTTTTTGAAGTGTTACTGGACGGAAGTTGGGATTGTGCTTATTGATTTCAATCCCAATGCAATTTCTGTGTTTCATTGTCAATGTGAAGTTACAAGGTTTACAGTAAAGTTCCAATGGTCCATCTTTATGTACTACTGGACACAAAGAAAAGGTTCAAACCACACTCTTTTAGGCATTGCTGCCCCTGGACAGAAGTCAGCACTTTCCCTTCTGTATTCAGTCCCAATGCAGTTTCTGTGTTTCATATTCAATTTGAAAGTCCAACAGATACTGGAAGTTCGCCAATTTGCATAACTGATTTTTTAAAAATTTAGTATATTTTATTGACTAAACCGATTTTTAATGTTTCCTTAATATCTATTTTTCACAATAAAAGAACTAATTACAATTAACAACTGATTTCTAACTTTATTATTTCATTTACAACGTGATTGTAACATATTAACATGTACTAGTTAAACAAAATGTGTGATTTTAAAAAATTTTACTCTGTCTATAAAAGTAAATTAATTAAAATGTATTAGTTACCAAAGGTAGATTATAAAAATTTTCAATGTGATTGTAAGATAATAAAATTTACTAGTTAAAACAAAAGTACATTATTTTAAAAATTATATTGTGAACTCTATATCATGAAAGTCATCATTTCTATATTTAAGTTTCTCCATTCCTTACCATTTAAATTTCATTTGTAGTTTTATTAATTGTTTCAAAATCAAAATAATCAATTAATTTACAAAATCTATTTGGTAAAGTATTCTTAAAATCATTATTGAGTTCTAGACAAAGTTGTAATAATATATAAAACATTTATATCTATCCCACTTACTTTTTTAAATTCTTTAGAAATATTTACATTGTTGATCTTCTTGATTAAAGTAGTTTCCATTTATTTGGCAAAAATTTTTATTAGTTTTACAAAAATAAACTTGTAATTTGTATTCAACATATTTTTAAAAATGTAATTTTGAACATATAGCTAAATGGTTCATTGAAAATCATTCTCTTCTATTTTTTATAAATCTAATAAAAATTATTTCTTATGAATAGAAAACCTAAAAGGAATGCAAACTAACCTAAAAGAAACTTATGAACTAATTGAGCAATCTGAAAAGATACTGATTGTCCTATTTGTTTAAGTAATGAAAATAATATTCAATTTGTCACAAAAAGCTGCAATTATATTTTTCATAAGGAATGTATTGAGAAATGGTTAAGGGAAAAAGAAAATTGTTCACTTTGTAGAACTATTATTAAAAATAAAATACCAGAAACTGCTAAAATAATTAATATTTTTGAATTGTTTGATGCTCAAGATGAAGCAGCATATTATGGTGAAGCAGAATATTATTCAGCTGATTAATTATATATTTAAATTGTAAAAATTTACTTTTCACAAATCTATTAAATTTTTTGTATATAAATGGGGAAAGTTTAACAAAAGTCTTCTGTGATATCTAAATTTTGTAAATATGTAGTACAGAAAAATCAATTAATAATTTTACATTACAGAGATATACATAAGATTTATACAGAACTATATAGAGATTTGTATAAATAAATATCAAGTAAAAATTACAATAAAAATCGAATTCTTTGTTTATATCGAAAAGTGTTGCTAAGTATTATTTTAAGGAACATTTACGACGGATTTCAAGTGAAGAACATTCAAAAATGTTATTAATAATTAGTAATGGAGAACAATCTTCATCTACAATGAGTAATGAAGAAGATGTAACTGAAGAAACATCTACAAGTTGTCAAGAGATTAAAGACTTAAATTGTTTTTACATAAATCCTTCACATAAAGATAAACATAATAATAAATGTAAGAAGTGTGTTTTAGAATATATTTACAATAAGAAAGTTTTACTTTATGATTTATTATTTATTAAATAATAATAATTTTTGATTAATTAAATAAATCATTAATACTAATTCTTTAAAAACTAATTGATTGTTAAACAAACTTAATAAATTAATTCTCCTTTTGATTAATTATCTATTAAATAATAGTCCTTATCCATTTATTAAATAATTATCATTTGTTAAAAAATACTTTTTACGAATCCAATGAATTTATTTAATAAATAAATGAAGTAAATGGAAACATACATTGCTTATGAACTTCAATAATTTATAGTTGCTACTCTTCATAAATTTTGAAAAATAAATAATTTACAAGGATATTCAAAATAGCGTAGAGCTGATTTAATTACATTTATTATTAGAAATCGTCCAATTATCATTAGAAATCATCCAGTTATTTTTAGAAATTAATCACCTGTTGTAAGTGAAAATCGTACAAATATTGTTAGAAATTATATATCTGAAGTAAGTGATAATTTTTGGGACAGTTACCAAATATTCTTAGAAGTTATACACCTGATGTAAGTGAAAATCATACAAATATTGTTAGAAATTTTACATCTGAAGTAAGTGATAATTTTTGGAAACAGTTACGAAATATTGTTAGAAATTATACACCTGAAGTAAGTAAAAACCATACAAACATTGTTAAACACTATACACCTGAAGTAAGTGAAAATCTTTGGAAAAAGTTACCATATCATAATAGTGATGTTTCTCTAACTAAAGAAGATAAAACATTTTAAAAAATATTTCAATTTTCTACTGATATATTTGTGAACCAAAACCAAGAGATAGAAACACAATTAAAGAATACTTAGTTGAAAAAGAATTCGAAGCAGATTACATACAATAAATTTTGAAATAGTATAGATATACTTGCCCCTGATAATTTCTAAACTGCAGTAAAAACAAATTTTTTAAAATCGTTAAAGATCATTTGAATTACATAATGGTGTAAGGATAAATTTTAATTTATATTGTGAATATAAACTACAAATAAATGAGAAAGTTCAAGAATTTGGACACAAACACCAAACTATACTATTCTGAAGGGAAAAGATTTTAGTAAAAAGATTAGACAAGGTAAAAGAGATATTTTTGAAAAAATCTCTAATTTTCAAGCACAGGGATCAGAATGGTCATTAAATATAATTCTTGGTTTCAACTAGCAATTAATAAATATAATCCACTAAAAGGATCATCTTACATTGATTTACTTAGAGTAATAAAAGACGAAAATGCTCGTACTAATGTAAAAAATAATGATGAAAATTGTTATATATGGTCTATAATAGGAGCTTTGTGTCCTGTACATGAACATTCTGAATGAATAACAAAATATAAAGATGTTGGTCAAGATCCTGATAAAAAATTTGAAAATATTGAATTTCCTGTAATTGTTGATATTCCAAAAATAGAAAATATAATTAATGTTCATTCGTTTGATGATAAAAAAAATATCAAGTGTATCAACTAAAAATTACAAAATGTAAAAAGGAAAAAACTGCTTTATGTCAAGAAAGATAATAATTGACACTATTGTTAAATAAAAAATTTATATAGACTTGTATCAAGTCAAATGACCAAACCCACTAAAGTAAAATTTATTTGTGATATATGTTTACTTCATTTCAATAGTAAAGAAAATAGATAAACATATACCAAATTGTTTCTTCAACAACTGGTTGAAGAAAATTGAAAAATTTATTCTGAAATTGAAGGATGGAAAACACAATTGAAGAAGACAAAATACATAATAATTCTAAGTTTGTACATTGTGTCAGTATCATTATACAAAAAATAATAACAAAATTTGTCATCATGATCATCTAACTAGAAAAAATATTGCTCCTTTCTGCAATAATTGAAATTTAAAACTACAACAACCTGATTCTGTAGCTATTTATTTACATATTTACCTTTTTATGATTCACATCTTTCTGTGAAAGAACATGGGTATGATAATAAAGAAATAGAGCTATAACCAAACAATGAAAATTAATACCTTAGGTTTGGGCAAACATAAAAACAATTTTAAAATGAGATTTGTTGATACATCGAAATTTATGGCTTCTTCACTTTTCCCTAGAATTCTTTAGTTTAGTGATTAAAAAAGGTGATTATCCATATGATTATATGGATTCTTGGACCAACAAAAGATTAATTTTACAATAAATTAAATGATTGTAATATAACTAATAAGAATATAAACATGAAAAATTAGGTTGGGAAAAATTTAATATAAAAATATTTTGGTGAATATCAGGATTTTTATCTAAACACTGATTGTGATGTATTTGAACAGTTTAGAAAACCATGCATAAAAACATAATCTAGATGCTTCTTGGCATTTTACATCACCAGGTTTACCTTGGGATGCAATGTTAAAATTACTGAACAATACCTTGAATCATTATATGATTATGACATGCTTTTAATGGTTGAAAAAGGAATAAGTGGAGAAATTTCACAATGTTGTAAAACATTTATAAAAGCACATAATAAATATTTTTAAAAGATTATAATAATAAAAAATATAAAATTATAAAATATATCTAATGTAATTTATATGTTTATGCTATGAACCAATATTTACCATACGATAGATTTCAGTGTGATGAACCAAATAATTTTAATTGTACCAAAATAAATGAATTTCTAACAATTTTGAAAATGGTTATATATTTGAAGTAGATTTAGAATATCTAAAAGAATTACATGTCTTACATAAAGATTTAACATTAGCTCATGAAACAAAATATGTTT
Organism: Schistocerca piceifrons; assembly: GCF_021461385.2. Taxonomy (NCBI): domain Eukaryota; kingdom Metazoa; phylum Arthropoda; class Insecta; order Orthoptera; family Acrididae; genus Schistocerca; species Schistocerca piceifrons. Next base: position 457,642,205 of record NC_060145.1, read on the forward strand.
CAGGTACAAATTAAAGTAAATTAATAACTACTTTAGATAAAAAACATAATTATGTAGTACATTATATAAATCTTAATCAATATTTATGTTTAGGAATGCAACTTACAAAAATACATAAAATCAAACGAACTAATTCGTTAAAGAAATATATTGATCTTTACACACAGTTAAGAAATAATCCACATTATATTTTGAAAAATATTTTCACAAATTAAAGAATAATTCTGCATTTGGTAAAACAATGGAAAATGTAAGTAACAGGTAAGATAAAAATTAGTTCCAACACTATAGTATGTGATAAACTTGTAGCTAAACAAAACTTTATATGTAGAACTATAATTAATAAAAATATTGCTGCTATTCTTGTTTATAAATCTAAAATTACATTTGATAAACCTGTTTATGTTGCATTAAGTGTACTTGTTATATCTAAGGAAATAATGCATGATTTTCACTATAGAATTATGAAACCTAAACATTGAGAAAATATTTAATTCTGTTATCAATATACAGACGGTTATGTTTATAATATTACAAACTTAAGACTTTTATAAAGAGATAAAATCAATTATTAATTACTTTGATAGATTCCACTATCCAACAAATAATATATATATATTCTACAAATAAAGAAAATATTAGTTGGTAAAATGAAACATGAAAAGCGGAAAAATAATTGAAGACTTTTGTAGTTTAAGAGCAAAAATGAATGCTTATAAAGTTGGTGACAATAAGGAAAAAATCAAAAGGAATTAACAAATGTGTTGTTAAAAAGAAAATAAGTGTAGAAGATTAAAAAAATTGTTTGTTTCACAATATAAAACAATACAGAAAAATAATTTAATTAAAAGTGAATAACATGAATTATATACAATACAATTAAAAAAATGCACTAAGTTAATGTTAATTAATGGATATGTATTGGAAAATAAAATTATTAGCCCATATGGAGATTATAGGTAATTAAAAATGTAATAAAATTTTTATTTATAAAATGTAATAAAATTACTCTTATTTAAAATTAATAACATTTTTTATTATAAAATTTTTTTAGGTAATTGGAAATGTTTTACAGATATCAAATAACACCTAACATTTTTGTGTACAAGAACTACAAACATTGAATAAAATAAACAATGAAATAATTAAATAAATGGTGACAGAATTAAAATGAAAGATGAAAGTATCAAAGTTAAAGATGAAATAATTAAATCAAAAGATATTCAAATTCAAAATTTGATATAAATATTTGATACTTACTTGCAAACTAATTGATTATTAAACAAGAAAGTATACTAATTTCTTAGAAAAGTGATTGATTAAAAACAAATTGATTGTTAAACTAAATGGTAAAATAATTCTTTTTCAAACTAATTGTTTGTTAAACTAAATAGTAAAGTAATTTTTTTAAAAAACTAATTGTTTAAAAACTAATTCACTGTTAAATTACCTTTCTTTCAAAATCTTTTTAAACTAAGTATATATCTCGATATTCTGTTTCCTGTAGTTCTTGTACATAAAAATTTCCTTTTGTATCTTCTAATTTATTAGATTAGACTAAGTAACATTTTCAATTTTAGAAATTTCAGTTGACCAATTTGCTGTATATCCTTTTTCAAACAGACCTTCATATTTACTAATTCTAACTCTATCACCTTTTTTTTAAATTTAGCTATGTTAATAGATACAATGTTTCTTATTTTGAAATTTTTTTCAATCCTATTGGACTCATTTTTATTGTTAAATATATAGTGTTATTGTATTCATCAATTGGATTTTTAACTAAAGAGAACCGTTTATTATTTCCTGGTAAAGCAATACTCTTCCACATTTATTCTTTAAGTATTCTGTTAAATCGTTCAACAACAGATACTTTTAATTCTGAAAAAGTTGAATAATGATAACTGCTATATTTCTTCATTAATCCTTTTAAATTCTTTGTTGTATAATTCTTTACCATTATTTGTTTGTACATTATTTGGCTTTCTAACTATTAAAATTGTTTGAAAAGCAACAACTACAATTAGATGTTTTATCTTGAATAGCAACAGCAAATTCATATTTGAAAAATCATCAATTACTGTTAATAAATATTTATAACCTATATTTATTTTTGAAATTCCTTTTAAATTCCCTGCATCCATTTCAACTAGATCAGCTTGTCATCCATACCAAAAGAAACAACATTTCTTCTTTTAAAATTCGTTCTAATTGGATTATGTATTACATTAATTATATTTTCACGAATATTATTTAAACCTTCACCATTTAAATATATTTTTTAATGAATTTGCTCTTTTTAGATTAACAAATTGTACAAGTACTTTATATAGATTATGAATTTAATTAAATTAAAATTAATCTAACAATCTTACTTCTTCTATATCTTAACCTTCTTTCTTATGTAAGCCTTTATTAATTTGTGATTCTAACGTTTTAAATTTACTTTCTAGTGAATTCATTATAGCAAATGTATTAAGGATATTTCTTTGCATATAGATTATTTTATTGTTTTGTTCTTCAAAGATTCTATTGATAATACCATTTCTTTGCTTTAAATGTAAAAGAATCTTGTTATAAACTTCTTTATTAATGTAATTCTTAAATTGTGTTCAAATGCTTGTATAATCTGGTTTTGTAACATAAATTTTTTATAAGTATTGTTTGTTAACTACATCTTTTCCATCAGTTGGATCATTTATAAACTAGTCTTCTATTTTTAAAACCAATATAACATTTCGTTGTATTAAAAAAACATTAAACTCTTTTCGAAATTGTTTAATTGTATTACTCATCTTTAAATATATTAATGAGGAACTTGTTTTATAATATCTTCAATTTTATCTATTTTTCCAATTTTTTTAAAATTGACTGTAGGTGTATTAACTACTTGTTCAGTTTGTTTATTTAGATGCATCTATGCTCCATAGATGTCCAATTTTTTAAATCTTAAACATCATTAAAATTATAATTCTCACATAGCAATTTGAAAACAAATAAATATAAATGACCACATACTACTTCATCAAAATTTTGCATTCTTTTTGTATTGTAATACAGTTCAATTTTTCCTAAATAGTTAACAAATTTTTTGGTATGTTACAACAAAATGAATAAAAAACATGTTTTTATCGTTATTTTTATAACGAACCCAATGAGTACCAGTATTATCACATGTATCTAAATTTACTACACCAAATTCAATTTTTAATGGTTTCTTTACTAATTCATCAGTCATGTATACACCATGAAATTGTTTAGTTTTAAATTGTTAAGTAAGTTTTTCTATATCAAAATTACTTAATGCATTAGGATATTTATCAATTACTTTTTGACAATCCTTGTTTTCTTCATTCCATTACCAATTTTTTTCCATTTCTAAGTTATGTCTATTTTGTTCTCAGATAATTATCATTTTTCTTTTTGTTTAATACTGCATTTGCAATTGCTGCAGAACCTCCAGCTAATGAACTAATTGTTGCTAATATTGCAATGCAGCAAATAATAATGATAAAAAATCCACCTTCATGTTGTGTGAATCCTTTACCATCGACATTTTTTGTTAAATATTTAGAATTTTTTTACAACAGGAATAGCTAATGTGACTAGTATATTTCCACCAACTTTTTTATTTTTGCATTTTTGAACATCTGTTAAAAATGGTTCAATTGGATTTAATTGTTCATTATTTAAATTTAATTTAATTGACTTTGGTTTAGTTTTATCACTAGGTAGCTAAGTATAGTCAATTGTAAAGTTATTCATATAAATAGTTAAAAATTTAATAGAGACTTTTTATATATTAAAATTTATAAAGATTTTTATATACAACAAAAATTTTATTAAGATTTTTTTATATAGATTAAAATGTTATAGAGGTTTTTATGTAGTTAAAAAGTATAAAGATATTTTATATATTATAGAAATTTATTAAGATTTTTTTATAATCACCAACCATTTTCATCAACATTAATTCCCATACCCAATTTTCTTTTTCCACACATTATTCCTCTAACAGTTGTTGCTGCAACTTTTTCACCAAATGAAGCATCAGTTGCATACATTCTTTCTTTGGAGTTCTTTATCACTTACATGTCTTTTTCTAAATCTTTGTTATCCCTGTAAGCAACATCATTTTTTTACAAGCTTCATCTAATGGATTTATACCTGTATCACCTTTAGCTATTCTTTCATCTAATTACGTACCTGGACAACAAAATTTATAACCTTGGAGATGCATTTCATTTGGTTATTTTGCTAATTAAAGTATTTACTAATCCTTCCCCATATATATCACTTTTCCAAATTGTGGAAGATTATTTAAAAATCTAATTAAATATCGAGTTCCTTTTGGATTATCAATTACAAAATAACTAAATTTATTTGTTAACATTTGTGTATTACTAACTTTTTCATTATGTTAATTTTTGTTTCCAGCTCGTTCTCAACCATCAACTATTGCTAATCTATCAATTAATTGTCTAACATCATTCATCCAAATATATTCAATTGATTTTTCTGTATATTATTTAACTAAACATTCACCCATTTTTTTGTTTTTGAGGAGAACTAATATCTGAATTATCTATATCATTTCTCCTTAAGTTTGGAAAATAATCATCAACAGTTGATTTTATTAAATATTTATATTTATTACATTTACTTGATCTTATTTTATTTGGATTACTATCAGAATATAATGCTGCTGAATTTAATAATATATCTGCATAATTTCACAGATCTTCACCAATAAGATTGGTTGCTGTTTCCAAAGTTTAAATTTTTCTTTTAGTTCATCAGCTTCCTTTTTATTTTGTTTAGCTTGTTTAACAAATTTTCCATTATACTTTGCATACATTTCTTAATAAAAAAACATTAATTATGTTTATGTTCATATTTATGTTTATGTTAAAGCTAATGTTTAATGTTTAATTTTAATGTTAACGTTAAAGATAATGTTAACATTAAAGTTAATGTCTAATGTTTTTGTTTAATGTATATGTTGTTAGAAAATGTTGTATTTCATTTGTAAACATTCCTTCATTTGGTTTTCTAGACATATCTATTGTTAAAAAAACCAGTTTCATCATTCCAGCATTTACTACATAATTCATTAAAATTACCAAACTTTAAATGTCCATCAAGCAACTCATGGTAAATATTATTTAAATTTGTATCATCTTGTCTAAAAATATTTAAAAAATTTATATTGTCTGTAACTAAGTGTTTTGGAATATTTGAATAAGATTGAGCTAAGTAAAAGCAATTTGTACCTTTTTGTCTACCTCTAGTAAAATATACTCTTACAATATCTTTATTTTTCCAATATAGTCATCAAATACAAGTATTGAATTTTCTTCACATTCATCTAATAGGAATAATTTCTTCGTTATTTTCAATAAAACTAGCATTTTGTTTATTTATCTTATCTTCAATTTTTTTCATTGTACTATAAATTATTGATATTTTGGTTTTTTCAAAACTTTTTTAATAAACTTAAAATTGTTTAATTTTATTCCAAATCAACCATCCTGTAGCTAAAATATATTTATCAATCATTAATGTTTTTTGACCACTACCACTTGGTCGAATTATTGCACATCTTATAGCATTTGGTAGAATCTTACCATCTTTCGTTTTTAACTCAATTTCTGGTACTCTTACTTTTGGTTTCCAATCTGTATTGTTCACTTATTAATTTTTTCATTTATTAATAATTTTTCATTTATTAATAAATTTTCATTTATTAATAATTTTCATTTATTAACAATTTTTCATTTATTAATAATTTTTTCAGTAGTAAATGAGTAGATTGTTTCTACTTAGTGATAAATAATCTGTACTTAGAAAACGATTAACTGTTCCAATACACGATAATTATACTAATGTTTCACTAGTTGTTTCTTATTCAACATTTTTAACATCAAATATTACAACAAAAATAATTAACTTTATTGTGATGGAGAAACTATATTAATTCCTGTAGGTCGATATAGTTTGAAAAATTTTTTAAAAACTGTACATTTGAAAAAAACCAATATACACATTAAAGCAGATGTAATTTTAAACAGAATTGCTATTGAAAACGATGTAAAATTGTATATGGATACAGCAGATAATACTGGAAGTTTACTTGGTTTTAATAATCATGTTGTTCAAGCTAATGAAAAAGTTGTAACTAAAGATGCTCCTAAAATAATTCGTTTTGAATTAATCAATATAAATTTTAAATTGCTGATGGAATGTACGTAAAACAAAATTGTAATTTTCATAAAGAAACTAATATTATTGCTTCATTTAAACATAATGCAGAGTTTGGTGGACCAAATTATCATGTAAATGTTCCTATTTTTAATACAATGCAAGATTTAGAAGTTACCATAACTGATGAAAATGATAATTTAATTGACTTTAATGATGCTATTGTAACAGTTATTTTGGAAATATCTTTATCAATTTTTTCCTTAATAAATAAGTTATTGCAAAAACAGTCATGAATAAAATTGAAAGTTATCAGTTTTGTTCATTTCCTGCTAATGAAAAACTAAAAATAATTAAATGTTCCTACCAATGATACAGAGATTGAAATAAATATTGGTGATGGTTGGCTACATCCAAATCATGCACAATTACACATGAATTTTAGTATTATTGGAAATGATGGTATACATTATCCAACTTATGATGGAAAACTAAACGAAAATTAATTGATAATAATATAAATAGATTGTTTGACTTTATAACAATAAAAAAGTGGAATAATATATGATCTAGAATTGAACATCCTTTTTTATTTCATCAACAGTTTTACTACATCTGACTTCATCTGTTACTTGCAAAATAAGTTTAGAAGGACATATTCTTAATACAGAAAAAATAAATAGTAAGCAAAAATGAAGTACTTTATCCATTGTCAATGCTTGGCGGATTTTTTAAAGATCATAAAGAAATTATGTTTGAAGGAAACTTAACTATAGTTTTTACACAGAGTTCATATTCTGGAGATTCCATTCAACGTTGGTTTGTTAAAAATGAAGCTGGTGTTGAAATAAAAGATACACTTCCTAAAGAAGGTAAAATAGTTATAGAATGTATAGAAATTCGTGTACCTATTGTTAAATATGAACCAAATTACGAACTTGAACAATGTGAAAATATTTTTAAAAATCCTAAAATTCCTATTTCGTTTTATGAACATCAAATAGAAGAAGTTGCTGTATTATCTGTTAAAAACAATTTTGAACTAGATACAACAAATTACTATACCTCTACAGAATTTGATATGCCATATTCTGTTTTTGTTGTATTTCAAACAAATCGTAAAAATAATCAATTAATTGATTCCTCATTATTTGATCATGTTAAACTACAGAATATATATTTAAAAAACAGTAAAAATGAAGTTTTTCCTCAAGATATGTGGAATATTAATCCACAAAATAATTTTCTAAATGCATACGATACATTTTTTGAGTTTAAAAGAATTACTTTATTAAAATCAGATATTTATATTAATCCATTTAGTTTTATAACTAATTATCTAATTTATGTAATCGTTGAAGAATGTTATAACTACACAAAAAAGCAAATATGAAACTTTGTGCAAATTTTAATGATAAAATTCCAAATGATACACTTGCTTATATAATTATGTATGGTAAAAAGAATCTTACATATGATGCACAAGATAAATTACTTAATGAAAATTTTTAATTATTAATATTTGCTTCTACGTAAATGAATTAAAAACTTAAAAAATTTATAAAACTGTTAACTTCATGCTTATATATGTTTGTGAAACATTTTAAGAAAAAAAGAAAAAATAAAAACTGAAAATTTTAATGTAATTTATGTTCATTAACTAATTTATTTATTTATTTACTTACCTTCACAATGTGATTTTTAAAAATAATGTATTTGTTAACTAATACAGTTTCATTAATTTACTTACATTCACAGTGTACATTTTTAAAAAATAACTTACATTTGTAAACTAATACATGTTATTGTGTTACAATCACGTTGTAAATGAAATAATGAAATTAAAATTCAGTTGCTTATTGTAATTTGTGGTGTTATTGTAAAAATTACTTATTTAGTTAACATTATAAAATCGGTTTAGTTAATTAAATATACTGAATTTTTAAAAAATCTGTTGTATTATTTATAAAATACAGAATTTAGTTTAAAATTATCTTAGTGTTCCAGAACATACAAAATATATCCATTATTAATGTTATTTGCATGAATTGTTGTATAGTGTTCCAAGATCACAGAGGTGCCCTACAAGAGACAATGGGCAGGACCCCACAATTGTAATCACTGCCACTGCAGTCTTCTTGCAGCCTCTATCTACTCTTTTTTGTCCCCACCACTGCCACTCCTCATCTGCCATCATCACATCATCTTGGACGTATTAGAAGCCATCCTACACCACCTCGGCGATGCTCTGTCATCAGCATGTATCATCTGTATACCTGACTCATCAACCAACAATGGACATTCCAGCCATTTCCATCATATACACCATCCCCTCCCCCACTTCCACCATCACTACTTGGAGCACTTCCTCTGACCCAACACCTCATGTCCACACCCCTCCCCCAAGTTTTTTCCCCATCCACAGTTACATAAGCCACCTAGTCTCCACACCATGCGACACCTTACCTATCCTTCACTTTTTCATTTGCCTATCCTCCACCCCTAGCCTTTCCCACACTCACTACTGTTGCTACAGCACCAGCACCAGTTCCATCTCACTGTGACATCATCGCTACACCAGATGCCACAACAACATCCACCGGCAGCTGTACTCCAGCCCATTGCGAGGATCTGCCCAGTACCATATCGCATCTTCTACAATTCCTTAACCCCTATCCTATACCGTAGTTACCAAAAACCCCAGATGTGACCCAAAACAGACATCACTGCCAGTACTAGCACCAAAAAACCTCAATCCATCCCGAATACTCTTAAACACATGGACACTGCTCCTTCCCCCACACCCTCTGCCCCAGCAGTTCACACCTTCCTCCTATCCTGCCCTCATCCTCAGTTCCTCAACGTTAAATCCCTCACCATCAAAATCAGACAGTATGTCACCCACATCCCTGTCATTCAAATCTCCCCCTGCAAAGTCTCTGTTCTCATCAAATCAGCCAATGCATACTTCCACAAAGACCTTTTCCTCAGACTTATCCATGTTGTCTTTGGTCCTCATGCCTCTCTCACTCACTTCAAAACCCCCCTTTCCAAACAACCCCAGTCCCACTACTATCTCCCACACTCATTGCCATGATTACAGGGTTTGGTCCCCAAGATTATGGCAGAGGACGTGGTTGCTGAACTAATTTCCAATCCTTCCCCTGAAATCCGCAATGTCTGCTGTACCTTCGATGACTCTAGTCCCACCTTCCTCATGTGAGTATTCACAGAGCATACTCCCATAATAATCAAATGCCTCAGCATGCAGGAAGCCAGGTACTATCACAAAATTGATCGCTCCAAATTCCCCCCCCCCAGTCCTGCAGATGCCAAAAGTGCCTCCTATATAATGACAACCTTACTACTGACTGTAAGAATCCTCCCACCAGTACCTAATGTAAGCAATTCACTTCCTTGTGCCTCCTATATAACGACAACCTTACTACTGACTGTAAGAATCCTCCCACCAGTACCTAATGTAAGCAATTCACTTCCTTGTGCCTCCTATATAACAACAATCTTACTACTGACTGTAAGAATCCTCCCACCAGTACCTAATGTAAGCAATTCACTTCCTTAGGCAATGTCCCAAACTAGTTTCCCCTCCCTGTAACACCAACAATGACACTCATCCTACTTACTCCATCAGATTCAGGGCCAAATCACCACCCATCAAACATAAATTAACTCTGCCTGTCTGTCCTATGAACCAACCCATCCATCCCAACAACTTCCTTTGCGTGTCCCCCACTGCCAAGTACATCATCCACTTCCTTATCATTGTCCTCCAAAATATCCACCCCTTCCAATGACCACACACTCTTCATAAAATATTCCTTGCTGCCTGCTCAGTATGCCACATCAACACCCAAGCCACATACTCCCAAAACCACGTCCATCTCGACACCCTCATATAAACTTCTCCACTCCTACAGCCCTCTTCTAGCCCCTCATAAAGGCATGACAGCCATAAAGGCATGACAGCACTACAGCTTCCTATAGAGCAACTCCCTACTCACCAACAAGCCCCTTTCTAGGCATACCCTGTTCCAACACAACATCAGTACCTTCATCCACAGTGAAATATTCCTCCAACCACACCACATCATCTGTACCACTCCCTGTATCCTCCATCGCACTGATAACCCTCTCCCGTTGGTCACAGGTGGAGTAGCAATTGGACATCATGGGAATATCCCCATTCGGCCAGAGCCCTTACTCAATAATCCCACTGACCACCTCATCTTCAGCCTCTCCTTTGAAACCCTAACTATATTATTGCTATGGATCTCAATGTCCAGAGCTGATCCCCTGCAGAACTCTGGCAGTGGTATCAGTTTACAGGCCCCATTTGAGGTGACATTGTTCCCATTCCCCAGCACACCTGTCCTGAAAGCAACACCTCCCCATATGTCATTCTAGCGTCCCCAAACCTTCTTGGATGCCACAATGCAAAAGTCCTCAATCCAATTGGAAGTGCCCACATACTTGTCCTCATCACCTTATCCTACACCCTATCCTGTTCCCATGCACCCCATCTGAATCTCTGTCCAAAACTTGTCCATGATTACTCTCATGCAACTGGAATCCCTACCAGGAATCGGTTGATACCCAGACAGGAGGCCACCCCTAACCTCCCATCAACTTGATGATATCCCCCATGCCACAGACTGTCAGATGCTACCTTCAACCACATCCCTACTAAAGCCATATAAGCTCATCACCCCACTCTCCTACCACAAGCCATACTCCTCCATGAATCCAGACACTTATATCACTTGTTCCTAAGGACTTGTGACTGATTATACATTCATGCACCATCAGCAAATACAGCAACACATTATAAATTTACTCACTGCCAAAGAATGTCTGGAGTGGTGCCAGGCATGCATCAGAATCAATGTTTCACTTCCAGTTAACTCTTCCAAGTACCAGAAAGCATTCCACTGACTTATTGACACCCACCCCATCCCTCACTATTCTTCACAACACCCATCCCTTACTTGATGACCTGAGCAAAGACAATCACTTTGCGTCATATCTCTCATATGTCTTCTCCGTCCCTGATGAACACACTTTGTCTAGTCCCAATTCCCTTCTGTACATGGATGCACAGAATTAAACACCTCAGTCACAGCACTGGACATAAAACAAGTACTTCACAGAAACCACAACTCATCATGTGATCATGACCATATTACCTGTTGCCATCTCAAAGAATGCCCTATCTCTTTTCTCATCACCCTTGCAACATTGTATACCTCATCCCTCTCCATAGGCTCCTATTCCAACCTGTGAAAACCTTCCAAAATCCAAATTTTCCTCAAACTAAACAAACCCCTTACTGATACCTCCTCATATTCTCCCATATGCCTCACCTCAGTGTACAACAAGGTCTCTCAATTCATCCTCTCTTGATGCTTCTATTGCCATCTACACCAGTGCCATCTGTTTCCTCTTAACCAGAGTGGATTTTCTTCCTCCTTCCTTGCAGATGATTTACTCGTGAAGCTCACCCATCTCCTATCCTAAGAGCTCAACAGCTGTAAATCCACTGTCATTGTCTCCCTTAACCAAATGAAATTTTATCACTACATATGGCATTCCAGTCTCCTTTTGAAACTCCAGACTCATGCACTTCTAATCACCTAAGTCCAGCTTATTGCATTCTTCATCTCAAATCGCCACTCCTATGTCAGTGTTAACAACACCAATTCCCAGACTTTCTACCCTACTGCTGGAGTGACCAAGGCTCTGTTCCCTTCGCTCTCCTTTACCTCTTATACAATGTCGATATGCCCATATCATCTCCTTCCAAACACTTTTTCAGTATGCAGATGACACTGGTTTCATCACCGTTGGTACTACACTACAGAAATCACAACAATCCCTCCAAATCCACCTTAATCAGTTTACCTCCTGTTATAACCAATGGCTCCTTAAGATAAGCTCCTCCAAAACCCAGCCACTAATTTTAGGATGCACCACACACACCTTCTGTCTCTGTGACTTCTACCTCACCATTTACTTCCGTCCTATCCAGCTAATTAAAATACACTACGGGCCATTAAAATTGCTACACCACACAGATGACATGCTACTGATGCGAAATTTAACCGACAGGAAGTAGATGCTGTGATATGCAAATGATTAGCTTTTCAGAGCATTCACACAAGGTTGGCACCGGTGGCGACACCTACAGCGTGCTGACATGAGGAAAGTTTCCAACCGATTTCTCATACACAAACAGCAGTTGACCAGCATTGCCTGGTGAAATGCTGTTGTGATGCCTCGTGTAAGGAGGAGAAAGCATACCACCATGTTTCCGATTTTGATAAAGGTCGGATTGTAGCCTATCACGATTGTGGTTTATCGTATCCCGACATTGTTGCTCATTTTGGTCAAGATCCAATGACTGTTAGCAGAATATGGAATCGGTGGGTTCAGGAGGGTAATACGGAATGCCGTGCTGGATCCCAACGGCCTCTTATCACTAGCAGTCAAGATGTCAGGAATCTTATCTGCATAGCTGTAACGGACTTTGCAGCCACCTCTCAATCCCTGAGTCGACAGATGGGGACATTTGCAATACAACAACCATCTGTACAAATAGTTCGACAACATTTGCAGCAGCATGGACTATCAGCTCGGAGACCACGGCTGCAGTTACCCTCAACGCTGCATCACAGACAGGAGCGCCTGTGATGGTGTACTCAACGACGAACCTGGATGCATGAATGGCAAAACGTCTTTTTTTCAGATGAATCCTGGTTCTGTTTACAGCATTATGATGGTCGCATCTATGTTTGGTGACGTCGCAGTGAACACACATTGGAAGCATGTGTTCATCATCACCGTACTGGCGCGTCCCCCGGCATGGTGGTTTGGGGTGCCATTGGTTACACGTATCGGTCACCTCTTGTTTGCTTTGACAGCACTTTGAACAGTGGATGTTACATTTCAGATGTGTTATGACCCGTGGCTCTACCCTTCATTCAATCCCTGCGAAACCCTACATTTCAGCAGGATAATGCACGACTGCATGTTGCAGGTCCTGTACGGGCCTTTCAGGATACAGAAAATGTTCGACTGCTGCCCTGGCCAGCACATTCTCCAGATCTCTCACCAATTGAAAACGTCTGGCTCGTCACAATATGCCAGTCACTACTCTTGATGAACTATGGTATAGTGTTGAAGGGGCAGCTGTACCTGTACACACCATCTAAGCTCTGTTTGACTCAATGCCCAGGTGTACCAAGGCCGTTATTATGGCCAGAGGTGGTTGTTCTGGGTACTGATTTCTCAGGATTTATGCACCCAAATTGTTGGAAAATGTAATCTCATGTCAGTTCTAGTATAATATATTGTCCAATGAATACCCGTTTATCATCTGCATTTCCTCTTGGTGTAGCAATTTTAATGGCCAGTAGTGTACTTTTCCAAATGGGAGACAATAACACAAGATTTCCCTCAAGGTTCTATCGGAGGACCTATTTTGTTTCTATTCTATATTAATGACCTATCAATAAATATAAATGTCCCATCGATCTTATTCGCAGATGACTCGACTGTATTAGTTGAAGAACAGGAGCTAGAAACTATTCCTATCAGCATCAACAGTACAATAGATCATTTATAAACTTGATTTCATCTCAATGGATTAACCCTAAACATTCCAAAAACCCATGTGGTCCAGTTCAGAACAAAACAGTCAACATCCCAGGAAATTAAAATAAATCACAAAAATCAAAATCTAGAAGAAGTGGATTCTGTGAATTTTTTAGGATTAAACCTATACAGGAATTTAAATTGGAATAAACATGTTGAATATCTATTAAACAAACTATGTAGTTTTGCATTTACAATGCAAATATTACCTAATGCCACTGATATGAACACAAGGAAAATTGTATAGTTACTTTGAGTCATTTATAAGGTATGGTGCTGTTTTTTGGCGATATTCGAGCAGCTTAATGTGCATACTGAAACTGCAGAAAAGTATTGTTATAAACATGAGCTCTGTACATCCAAGAAAATTATGACACCCATTATTGAAAAATCTGAAATTATTAACAGTAGCCTCCCTATATTTCTATGATACCACAACTTTTTATGTAGTAATTTAGAATTATGCCAGGGGAACTGCTTCAGTCACACTTACAATACAAGAAATAAAGAAAATTTTATGCAGCTTGGTCATCATTTAAAGTTATATGCTCAAACCCTCCAATACATGGGAATCAAAATTTACAGCAAACTAAAAGCCAAGAACATTCTGAATATGAACCTAGATTCACTGAAAAGAAAGCTGCATGGTACTCTACTTCAGCAATGCTACTACTCAGTTGAAGAACTCATGAACAATGAACTGAATATTTGAGCAGGATGTAGTTTATCAATTGTCTTATTATGTAAATATGTGTAGGTACCTTTCCACAAAAAAGTTACATTAATATTAAAATCACCTCATTAACCATAGTTTTATATCAACAAAATTGTATAAACCATATTTTGATGTGACTCCTGTACTCTAATCAAATGATTAGCTTATGTATGTTATGAGAAGAATAAATCACAATTTGCAATGGCTGGTTATTGTATCTCCATCAAAAGAATTTCAGCCCGCATTGACTATCACCTCCAACCAATTACCCATAATCTGGCCCCCCATGTCAAAGACGCCAACCATTCATTCACTGACTCTCCACCATTCTGACCCCATTACCTCCTGCATGCCTACTCATCACTGTTAATGCCACCTTCCTATATATCAACATCCCCTAAGCCCACCATCTTATGACTACTGAACACTACTTTTATCAACATCCAACACACTCCAAACCCAATACCCTTAGTAACTTTATCCTAACCCAGAACCACTTCTTATTTCAAGGAAAGGTACATAAAAAAAAACACGTCACAGCCATAAGCACCCACATGGTACCCTCCTGTGTCAGCCTTTTTATGGGCCATCTAGAGGAGACTTTCCTAGCCTCCAAAAACACCAAACCTCTCATCTGGTTCAGGTTCATTGATGATAATCTTCTCGATATTGGCTCAGGGCCTCTACTTGTGGTCCTCCTCAACCCAGCGTGCCACGATGTTGACCTCCTCCTTTCTGATTGCTCCATCTGCACTTTTGTCCACATTAAACCCACCAACAGTACCTGCATTTTCACAGCTCTCACCGCTTCCACACCAAAAAATCTCTCCCACACAGCCTGGCCATCGGGGGACAGCATATCTGCAGTGACAAAAACCCACCCATCCAACACTTCCTATTCCAGTCCCCTCACAGGTTTATCCTATCCCATCAGAGGCCAGGCCACCTGTGAAAGCATACATCTCATTTACCAGATCTGCTGCAATCATTGTGCTGCTTTTTATATTGGTATGGCTACCAGCCAGCTGTCCTCCAGGATGAATGGCCACCACCAAACTGTGGCCAAGAGCAAAGTAGATCACCCTGTGGCACACCTCCAGTGGAACATAACACACTTGATTTAAATGGCTGCTTCACTACCTGAACCATATGGATCCTTCCCTCCACCACCAGCTTTTCTGAATTGTGCAGACAGGAATTATGTTTACAACACATTCTCTGTTCTTATAATTATCCCGGCCTCATCCTATGGTAACATACTGCCACACATCCTCCAGCCAATAGTTTCCACCCCCTCTGTCCTGTCATCTCCTCCCCATTCTTCTTTCCCACACTGTTGATTTGCTGCCCTCTGCCAACGCACCTCCCAACACATCTGCCCATCTTTCCCCGCTCTGCTCCTTTTTTTCCTCACCTCCCTCCCCTGCCCCCCCCCCCCAACCTCCTGACACTGCACCTGTTGGCAGTCTAGTCCCTGCAGACACCACCACAGAACGTTCGTCTCTCTCTCTCCCCACCCACACACTACTATCATTTCCCGTTCCCCGCCCCCTCCAGATTGCTGCTTGTGTCCAATGTTATAGCTGCACTCCGGCCCGAGATGTTGGAGTTGGCAGTTGTGTGTGCATGAGATGTAGCTTCCTTGTGCCTTGTGCCTCATCTTTCCTGATGAGGCAACAGTTTGTTGCGAAAGCTTGAATTTTGTGTGTATGTATGTGTCTGTTTGTGTTTCTATCAACCTGCCAGCGCTTTTGTATGGTAAGTCACACCATCTTTGTTTTTTTATATATATATATATATATATATATATATATATATATATATATATATATATATATATATATATATATATAAAAAATAGAGGGAAACATTCCACGTGGGAAAAATATATCTAAAAACAAAGATGATGTGACTTACCAAACAAAAGCGCTGGCAGGTCGATAGACACACAAACAAACACAAACATACACACAAAATTCAAGCTTTCGCAACAAACTATTGCCTCATCAGGAAAGAGGGAAGGAGAGGGAAAGACGAAAGGATGTGGGTTTTAAGGGAGAGGGTAAGGAGTCATTCCAATCCCGGGAGCGGAAAGACTTACCTTAGGGGGTAAAAAGGACGGGTATACACTCGCACACACACACATATCCATCCACACATATACAGACACAAGCAGACATATTTAGGAAAAATATATCTAAATTTCCTATGTGGAATGTTTCCCTCTAATATATATATATCTGTGTGTGTGTGTGTGTGTGTGTGTGTGTGTGTGTGTGTGTGTGTGTGTTTTACTGATGAAGGCTTTGGCCAAAAACTTAATGTAAGTGTTTTTTAACTGTGCCTGTCTGCAAGTTGACATACAATAAGTAGCAATCTGTCTTTTCTTACATTGTTGATATTCCTACCTGGAGTTTCCATTGTTTGATTGTTTGATACATGATGTTAAGTTTACATTTTTATTAAATGTTCAATACATTTAGGTGCATATGATAATTAGTAGGCTATTGTAGCCATGTGTAATCAGTTAAAAAAAAAATAAAATGAAATAAAAAACATTTTACAACACTTATTTACAATGATCGCATTACTGCACAAGATTTGTACAGAAGTCAGATTGTACATAATATTTACATTATGGGAAATTCCTATGGACCATGTACACAGTGCAAAAATCACAGAAAGGGGAGCTCCAAGGAAACATTGAGTCATCAAAAAATCAGCGTAGTTTGTCACTAAATTAAATAGGTAAAGTAGTGTATGGTTATTGTATTGGCAATATGAATTTTTATGCCAATTTTACTGTTAATGAACGTATTTTTAAAGCTAATTGTAGCCCAATAATAATAATTTCTTTTATAGGTGAGAGAGAAAGAGAAAGGGAGGGAGGGAGAGAGATGATGCCCATATGAACCACTCCCGGTGTTTGCCTACACCACAGAAAATAAAGCTATTATAAACCAATGCAAGAAAGATGTGAGAAACTTAAGAAAAAAAGTGAAGTATGCCAAACCATGTGTATCAACAAAGAAGAATAAAACGGTAATCATGAAACATTGGTTTATACAGGAGACTGCATTCTGAGTATTGAGTTGAGAGAAACATTGCACTATTTTGAGACAACTTGTTCAGTGCAGGGAATATATTCCAGTACTGAATATCCCAGAGAAGTAAGACAGTTCATCCTTGCACTTAAGTTTTGTTTTGACTAACATATAATAATTTGAAGAAGTTTGTAAAACTGCTCCATCCTCAGTGGGCAGGCTCAGTGGATGTCAGTCTTGATGTTGCTGAAGAGATATTTAAGGTATAACCAAGTGAGATACAGAATAGTTCAGATCATATCCTTGCAACACTTGTGTTTCATGAGGTAGCTATGAAGTAGGTTCGATATGGAATGAGAGTAATTTTTGAGGTTATGTTGATTTGAGACAAAGATGTGAGGCAAGCAGTGACAGTCAGGTAATAAGAGAAAGACTACTGTCTACAGTAACTGTGCTTAACATGAGTTGCAGAATGTTTGGAAGTGTTAAATTTAACCTATCACTGCAGCACTTGTGAAGAATCACTTTGTTTGAGATTTTCTGTACCACAAGGACTTTGTTTACTGCAGAAATTCTGACTTTTGTCTCTTCTCATATGTGAGGAGTGTTAGTAAAATTTAAGTACCGGTATCTTTCATTAATAAATTAAGTAGGAATTAACAGAAGGGAAGTAACTGCACATTTTTTAATTTTGAGTTGAATATTGCTGAGAGGGATGGAAAGGAAAACCAAAGGATGCAGCATCTTACATTTATTTATACTTGTAGGATTTGAAGACCAGTGCACAGGCATCAGTTTCATATTGCCCTATAACAGTTCTTATAAAAAGTTAAAAGAATGGCTTTGCAGATTTTTTAGCACAATTAAGTACAAAACATTTCAAACATTTTAAGAGAGACATCATTCACTGAGTGTGTAGCACAGAAGCACTGTATGAACTTGATGGTTCATGTCTTGGTAATAGCAACATTTTTGTTTTACTTTTATTTCAGTTCTATATATTCAAATCAAAATGTTGATGAAAACAATGTTCATGATTTTTTAATAAAAATTAACAACTTTTTAATTTTAATCATCAATCTAATGGAAATAAGTTACAATTTTATACAGTGATGTGAACCGTCTTCTTGTTAAATGAAAAACTGTACATAAAGAATACTGTTCAATTTCTGTAAATACAAAGTATTTTATTTTCTATTTGATTTTTGTACCAAATTTTAATTCATTATCAATAATTGACTTCGTATACTATTAGTAACTGAATAAAAATGTTATTTTTATTAAAAATTAGATTGACTATTTGATAGTTAACATTCCCATTTGAAAATATGCAAATCAAATGAAAGTTAATACAAAATATTCCTATTAATAAGAATCAAACTGGCAACTCTGCTGCAGTTATAAGACTTCTACACTACACATTTTGCTAATGTTGGGCATCTGCTAAGAAAAAAGTAAGTGTTCTGCACTTAATAGTACTCAAAACCTTCAAAGGTGATTATTCAAGTATGTTTGAGAAGTATGTCACTCTGAAATATGGGATTTATGTTTCGACTCTGACCTTCAAGTAGTATGAAGAAAAGGTATGCAGGCCAGATCATAATGGCCACGTGTTAGCAGCAAAGTGACGAGACTGCCACACATCTGTGGTCAGTGGAACTGCTTAACCCTTGAGCAGGCATTCTGGGGAACAGAGTACTACCGATTTAGTTTTTTGCTAGTGGCAGTACTGCTGTCTCTCTGAGATTACTGGCATGCTAGCTATTCTTCTATTGTTCTCTCTGCTACTAAGTGGGTCAAATGGCTCTAAGCACTATGGTAGTTATTTTTAGTGTGTCACTTTCTGCATGCTTGTATTTCTGACTATCTGTTGGCAAAACACTTTCGGTCTATAACATGACCTGTGCACCTGGTTCTGTAAGTAATTACATATTTGATACATACATGCAAATGTACATAGTTATGTATAGCAGACCAGTAGTCTGAAAAAAGTGATTAGTTTGTTACATATTCAGGAAAAAAACACTGAAGAAATAGCCAAATTTCTGCAGGAGTCATCAGATGGGTCAGATCACAGCTTGTGCAGCAGGGGCAGTGGTGAATCAGGGAGATGGAAGTAATTCAAGAAAGTGAGCATGGTGATTATCATCAAGACAATCTGTCTGTTACTGATAGTGAAGGCAGTGATTCAAGTGAAAATGGAAATGTGGAGTATTTTATTGGCAGAGATAATGTTGTAAAGTGGAGAAAAACTGAATACTTCAATCAGAGTAAAGTTAGAAATAAGAGCAAAAACTGAGGAAACACTTAAGCATGTATGCCAATCGATAGAGGCTAATAAATTAACCCTAAACATTAAAAAAACCAACAGTATTAGTTTCCACTTAAACAGAAAACCAAACAGTACCTAGCTAAAAGTAATGATGAGCACATAGAATGTGTACCATCAACAAATTTTTTAAGCATGCATGTCATCTCTTAACTAAATTGGACCGAGCACACTGCAGTACTTGGTAAATGAATAGCTTCAGCCTGCTATGCAGTTAGGATAATAAATTCAGTGTGTAGTACCTTGTGTACCAGAACTGCATATTTTGTGTATGTTCACTCTATAATTAGTTATGGCATATCCTTCTGGGGATCAACAGAGCAGAACAGACGAACAATACTTAAGTTGCAATAAAGGGCCATACGAATCATAACAGAAAGTAGCAATATATCACATTGTACCGAATTATCCAAATCTTTGGGTATATTGACAGATCCATGTGAATACATTTTGCAGACAGTAATATACATAAAAAAACACATTGACCAGTTCCCAATAAACAGTTCCGTACATGCACATGAAACCAGACATAGACAACACTTACACCTCTATAGGAAAAACAAATCAAAAAGTCAAAGTAGCATGTTATACAATGGAATTAAATTGTAGAACAATCTTCCACAAGAGATCAAAGACATAAGGGAAATAGATAACTTCAGGAAATTGCTAAAAAAAATATTGCTTGGAAAAGCGTTTTTATACTGTCAAGGATAACTTGGAATAATGTAAATATATAGTTATATGTAAAAATTATCAACTGTGTTATTAATAGTTTAACAATGTATCTTTATATTCTAATATTCATGAATTCTGATTGTGATAATTATAAATTTATGTACCTATTGTATATACTTATGTTGACAACATCCATACAATCCTGATTTCTACAGATTGAAAAATAAATAGATAAATAAATAAATAAGTGTTTCCTGATCCCATAAGCAGTGCAGGTGACCTCTGTAATGAAATTTCTGCTTTTCATATAATTATGGACAATGGTATGATAGATAATATTGTCAATCATAAAAATTTGCATATACAGAAGAAAAATGAATCAGCACACTAATCTCGTGATACAAATGCAAAGGAGATATCACAAACTGGAATACCTGATTTACTGAGATGTTTATATCTGATTGTAATTATGAAAGGATATTATAATAATGCACTCGAGCTGTGGACCATCATCATCATTTGTATCAAACACACATGCAGTACATTTATAGTACATAATGAAAGTCATTGTGTAAAACAAAATTAAATTGACTAGATATTGATACATAGGTTTCTAATCCATTCCACTGCTTTAGTATTGGCATCCATAAAATCATTCCATGCGATAAAAATTCTGGATGTATATTACCTGACTCCGGAGACTTACCACATTTAATCTTCACTAAGGCTACCTCTATTTCGTCTAGGATGAATGGGGAAGAGAATTTTTAATCGCTTGGAGACTAAGCTTTTAGATTTGTTAGCTCTTTTTTAATTCTGGAGGTATGCATTTATCCCTCGACGATCTGGACTTTTTTACTATGTTGTTGTTGTTGTTGTGGTCTTCAGTCCTGAGACTGGTTTGATGCAGCTCTCCATACTACTCTATCCTGTGCAAGCTTTTTCATCTCCCAGTACCTACTGCAACCTACATCCTTCTGAATCTGCTTAGTGTATTCATCTCTTGGTCTCCCTCTACGATTTTTACCCTCCACGCTGCCCTCCAATACTAAATTGGTGATCCCTTGATGCCTCAGAACATGTCCTACCAACCGATCCCTTCTTCTGGTCAAGTTGTGCCACAAACTTCTCTTCTCCCCAATCCTATTCAATACTTCCTCATTAGTTATGTGATCTACCCATCTAATCTTCAGCATTCTTCTGTAGCACCACATTTCGAAAGCTTCTATTCTCTTCTTGTCCAAACTATTTATCGTCCATGTTTCACTTCCATACATGGCTACACTCCATACAAATACTTTCAGAAATGACTTCCTGACACTTAAATCAATACTGGATGTTAACAAATTTCTCTTCTTCAGAAACGCTTTCCTTGCCATTGCCAGCCTACATTTTATATCCTCTCTACTTCGACCATCATCAGTTATTTTGCTCCCCAAATAGCAAAACTCCTTTACTACTTTAAGTGCCTCATTTCCTAATCTAATTCCCTCAGCATCACCCGACTTAATTAGACTACATTCCATTATCCTTGTTTTGCTTTTGTTGATGTTCATCTTATATCCTCCTTTCAAGACACTGTCCATTCCATTCAACTGCTCTTCCAAGTCCTTTGCTGTCTCTGACAGAATTACAATGTCATCGGCGAACCTCAAAGTTTTTATTTCTTCTCCATGAATTTTAATACCTACTCCGAATTTTTCTTTTGTTTCCTTTACTGCTTGCTCAATATACAGATTGAACAACATCGGGGAGAGGCTACAACCCTGTCTTATTCCCTTCCCAACCACTGCTTCCTTTTCATGTCCCTCGACTCTTATAACTGCAATCTGGTTTCTGTACAAATTGTAAATAGCCTTTCGCTCCCTGTATTTTACCCCTGCCACCTTTAGAATTTGAAAGAGAGTATTCCAGTCAACATTGTCAAAAGCTTTCTCTAAGTCTACAAATGCTAGAAACGTAGGTTTGCCTTTCCTTAATCTTTCTTCTAAGATAAGTCGTAAGGTCAGTATTGCCTCACGTGTTCCAGTGTTTCTACGGAATCCAAACTGATCTTCCCCGAGGTTGGCTTCTACTAGTTTTTCCGTTCGTCTGTAAAGAATTCATGTTAGTATTTTGCAGCTGTGACTTATTAAGCTGATAGTTCGGTAATTTTCACATCTGTCAACACCTGCTTTCTTTGGGATTGGAATTATTATATTCTTCTTGAAGTCTGAGGGTATATCGCCTGTTTCATACATCTTGCTCACCAGATGGTACAGTTTTGTCAGGACTGGCTCTCCCACGGCCGTCAGTAGTTCCAATGGAATATTGTCTACTCCGGGGGCCTTGTTTCGACTCAGGTCTTTCAGTGCTCTGTCAAACTCTTCACGCAGTATCGTATCTCCCTTTTCATCTTCATCTACATCCTCTTCCATTTCCATAATATTGTCCTCAAGTACATCGCCCTTGTATAGACCCTCTATATACTCCTTCCACCTTTCTGCTTTCCCTTCTTTGCTTAGAACTGGGTTTCCATCTGAGCTCTTGATATTCATACAAGTTGTTCTCTTATCTCCAAAGGTCTCTTTAATTTTCCTGTAGGCGGTATCTATCTTACCCCTAGTGAGATAGGCCTCTACATCCTTACATTTGTCCTCTAGCCATCCCTGCTTAGCCATTTTGCACTTCCTGTCGATCTCATTTTTGAGACGTTTGTATTCCTTTTTGCCTGTTTCACTTACTGCATTTTTATATTTTCTCCTTTCATCAATTAAATTCAATATTTCTTCTGTTACCCAAGGATTTCTACTATCCCTCTTCTTTTTACCTACTTGATCGTCTGCTGCCTTCACTACTTCATCCCTCAAAGCTACCCATTCTTCTTCTATTGTATTTATTTCCCCCATTCCTGTCAATTGCTCCCTTATGCTCTCCCTGAATCTCTGTACAACCTCTGGTTCTTTTAGTTTATCCAGGTCCCATCTCCTTAAATTCCCACCTTTTTGCAGTTTCTTCAGTTTTAATCTACAGGTCATAACCAATAGATTGTGGTCAGAGTCCACATCTGCCCCTGGAAATGTCTTACAATTTAAAACCTGGTTCCTAAATCTCTGTCTTACCATTATATAATCTATCTGATACCTTTTAGTATCTCCAGGGTTCTTCCAGGTATACAACCTTCTTTCATGATTCTTAAACCAAGTGTTAGTTATGATTATGTTGTGCTCTGTGCAAAATTCTACCAGGCGGCTTCCTCTTTCATTTCTGTCCCCCAATCCATATTCACCTACTATGTTTCCTTCTCTCCCTTTTCCTACACTCGAATTCCAGTCACCCATGACTATTAAATTTTCGTCTCCCTTCACAATCTGGATAATTTCTTTTATTTCATCATACATTTCTTCAATTTCTTCGTCATCTGCAGAACTAGTTGGCATATAAACTTGTACTACTGTAGTAGGTGTGGGCTTCGTATCTATCTTGGCCACAATAATGCGTTCACTATGCTGTTTGTAGTAGCTTACCCGCATTCCTATTTTCCTATTCATTATTAAACCTACTCCTGCATTACCCCTATTTGATTTTGTGTTTATAACCCTTTAGTCACCTGACCAGAAGTCTTGTTCCTCCTGCCACCGAACTTCACTAATTCCCACTATATCTAACTTCAACCTATCCATTTCCCTTTTTAAATTTTCTAACCTACCTGCCCGATTAAGGGATCTGACATTCCACGCTCCGATCCGTAGAACGCCAGTTTTCTTTCTCCTGATAACGACATCCTTTTGAGTAGTCCCCGTCCGGAGATCCGAATGGGGGACTATTTTACCTCCGGAATATTTTACCCAAGAGGACGCCATCATCATGTAATCATACAGTAAAGCTGCATGCCCTTGGGAAAAATTACGGCTGTAGTTTCCCCTTGCTTTCAGCCGTTCGCAGTACCAGCACAGCAAGGCCGTTTTGGCTATTGTTACAAGGCCAGATCAGTCAATCATCCAGACTGTTGCCCTTGCAACTACTGAAAAGGCTGCTGCCCCTCTTCAGGAACCACATGTTTGTCTGGCCTCTCAACAGATACCCCTCCATTGTGGTTGCACCTACGGTACGGCTATCTGTATCGCTGAGGCACGCAAGCCTCCCCACCAACGGCAAGGTCCATGGTTCATGGTTAGCAATATGACTGGCTAAAATTCCAGGTTTCTAATCATATTTATTAAAGGAGCAACCAGATCTATGGGGCAAGAACCAAGCCTTCTTACTCGAATGTTTGAAATTCAAATTTCCTACCATCTCAGAGAAGCACACTTTCTTTGCATTACCAAGACTATGAAGAAATTGTTCTGCAATACCACTGTCTCTATTTCTGTTAAACTGTTCATTTAGGTGTTCAGCTCTCTCATCCCGCCTTGGATACATTCTCTCCTATATCCACTAGGAATATATTGCTTAGCAGATGTAAGAATAGTTCTAACAAAATGGCTCTAGCTCTGGTGTTCTGGTGGAATGAAATGAATATAGTTTTCCCAGTGGTCCAAGAGACCCTGCCAATATGCCTCTCAAAAATTCCATCTATGTTATGACATGACCTAATCAGTGGGATATGGAAGACAAAATTTAGAATAACAGGTCTGTGTTGGCTATGTGGGAAGTCTGACAAGACTTTTCTTGATATAGGGATTGGTTGGTCTTTATGATCATGGGAGAAAAAACAGAGGTCTGGGTTATGGATTCTCTGCCATGGAGCTGATGTAAATGTATTCAAATCCTTGATGTCAAAAACTAGGTAAAGGTTGTTATTTTCAGTCCAGTTAACAAGAGAGTGACCACAGTCATTGTTCTGTGCATACTTCCACTGCTCACAGTGGCTGTTAAATCGTCAGCATATATTGATGGATGGACAGTAATTGGTAGAACATTTGGCAGCCACTCTACATTTGGTGATTTGTAGATACAGACATTGATGTCTTCAAACTTTAATGAAACATTATGAATTTTATGAGTTGCATATTCTGAGATTAGATATGCATGATGACTGTTAGCTCTCTACACAAGCAGCAACACCATAATTGTTGTGGTAAGTTGTGCTAGTAAGCTGTTAGCTATATATCCTTCCTCTATTACAAAGAGTAATGGAACTTTGATGGAACAGGATTTTTGTTTTCACTCCATTTTATGTGAACTGATGACAACACGTGAGCTGAAAGAAGATAAATAGACAAACTAGCTGCCATTCATACTTTTCTGTAGCCATTTGTTCCCAATTACAGAAATTCATACAACTTTGGGACCTGTGTGACTACTGATGACAAATTTGGCACCTCCCAAGAGTACTGCAGTTTCACACAACATATTTACAATAAGCCTGCAATATATAGATCTTTGCTAGGTGTGACTTAGAAACATTTCTTACAAGTAACATGGAAGTGTACTGTGGAAAACAAGAGGATGGACTATATCAGACCTCAACGAAGCCAAGCGATATAGTGATGCACATGACCCCTGACAATGAAGGTAGCAAAAGGAACACAGTTGATAAATGGCCCACCAATTACCCTCCGACGACATCTCTGCTAAAGAAGTAGCTCACTCACATTGCGACACTGAAGAAGGACGAAAGAGAAATACCTGCTGAATTTCAGGCAAGAAAAAACTGAAAAGGTGGATCTCCAAGTTCTGCATTTCAGAAAGACATCACTCTCACATCACATTTGAGAAAAACAAATCTGTGATATTGCTATCCAGAATACATGAACTACCAAAACTTGATGATAAAACAAACAAGCCTGGAGTAATAATGACTACAAAATGACAAAACATGCTGTTGATGCCATGGATCAATTGTGTAATTTGTGCACTGCATAATGAGGTGACAGTCAACATGTGTCTTTTAGTCTTTCATGATTGTAGCAGGAATTAGTGCATAGATTTTTTAGTTGTCAAATCCAAAAAAAGAAGAATTTTTTTGAAGAACTGAGCAATGCCACTGATGAAACCCCATCGAATTGTAAGATCCAAAATAATGTGTCTACCTGGTGATGTTTTGGCAGTCTTGATTAGAAAGCAAAAACCCTTAGAAAAGAAAGATGTCTATTTCTCAATGATCAGCAAACAAGAAACATGGGAGGTGTGTAACTTGCAGTGCAGTAAAAGATATATTGACAACTTTTACATGCAATAAATGCAAGAAGTTTCAAACATTTAGTAAAAATATCCACAAAATAAACATCATTTTTCCAGAGTTTGAGATTATATTATATAATTATGCTCTGTCCCTCTACTAATGAGAGCTAAGGACAGAGGTCTCAGATGATTTTAGTTTTAGATTTAAAATGACATGCAGCAGGAAGTATTGCGCAAAAAATTAATATCTTTAAGAGCAATGTCTTTGATGAAATGCATTCAGGAATGAGTGACATCAAAATTTCCCACCTTTTATATGTCTGATATTATATGTCCTGTTATAGGAAAGATTAATTTTAACTGGCATATAAGAGTAGCTTATAATCAACATTAACAAAAACCATTAATAAGAAACTGTTGTAATGGAAAGAATTTAATTAATTGTTTTGAGGAGTTTGTGCATTTTTGGTAACATACTCCTTGTAATGCAGTCTTAAAGGCAGTAAAAATGAAATGTAGTTTTTTGTATCTACATAACTGGAAAAATCATTATTTGTTAATTTCATGTCACAGTGGTGGTCTTAGTATTTTGCACAATTAAAATTTTTCATTTGTGATGGAGTTGATAACTGCATACACAGTACTTTCTAGCAGAAGTGCTGCAAGATATCCCATCTGTGGGCTGTTCAGAACACTAGCAAGAGTTTGATGCGAGGTTTAGCATGATGTTTTTTCCAGGCTGTTGACATCACAGCACCACGTTGTACTACAGTGGATGCAATAATTTTCTCTTACAGTGAGCAGTGTAGCTTTTACCACTAACAGCAGAGACAATCATGTGCTTATAGAAGGAATAGAATTAGGCATCTTCAAATATAGCTTGTGGAAGTGGTGGTCAAAATACTGTGTCATGGTAAGGTGGATGCTTGGTGGATGTATCCTTGCTTTACATGTTTTCTGTAATCTGCAGATTTATTTGAAAACAAAACCATCATACACATAAACAATACTGTGTCATTAACATGTGGAGGGCTGTTTAGTGGACATTTAAAAACCTTCATGTAAAAATTCACTTAACTAGAAACTGTGTTTTATATCTCTTTCAAGATATGATTGCACCAATTTTAACAGGTTGCAGATTCAAATAACATCTGCGTCACAGAATATGGACTTTTCTTTCATTTTTTATTAGCAACATTTCTTTTATTTTCCGATTCAAGTCAAGTGACTGGCCATATTCTGACCATCTTTTTGACAAATCTGAGAACAAATGGGCAGCCATCATAAATGGGTGTTCAAAGCACTTGTGTAAACTGGAGGAGACTGGAACATGCATGGTTGCTGTAGTGTGTGATAGTGCTACAAGAAACAGGTCAGAAATGAACACAATGGATGTTAAAATACATGCACCAAAGTTACATTGTTAGTTTCCCCATCCTGTCAAATATAGAAAAAGTAGTATTTTGTTTATTTGATGCAGCTGCTGATAAAGATATTGTACGAAAAGAAGATATTCATAGACTGTGACTGTCAGATCATTAAATGGGAATATTTGAGTAGCCTTGCTAACTTACAAGAAAAAGCAGGCTTGCAATAAAATGAGATTACGCATGCAGTAAGAGTCACATAAAATGAAGGTAGCAGTGGCTGCCCATACTCTTTGTAATTTTGCAGCTGACAAAATGATTTTGAGAGAGATTTAGGTTATCAGAGTTGAGTTGGTGTAGTGAAGGCACTGCAAAATTTATAAAAAGGGTTGACACTAAATGTTATTTACTGAATTTATATAACGTAAGGAATTAGGGTACAAAAACACAAGTGGTTATGGGTAGCAAAACAGCAGTTTATAATACTGTGGAAAAATGCATACAACATTAGAAGAATTTAGATCTATGTATCCAAAGAGACTCAGGTTCAATTTCCAGTGCATACTCAGACTTTTTCTGAGACAGGGAGGTCTGGGATGGGGTAAAGTAAGCCCACATGCCAAATGAAGAGCTGCTCAAATAGAGAAGCAGCAGCATCATCAGACTGATCTACTGGCAGCAACAGCTGGAGGGATTGGCAACATGCTGACCACACATCCCACAATCATAGACCAGTCCTGGTATTGCTTTGTAGACAGCAGTCACCCAGTCAGAAGAGGCCCATGGCCTAATCTGTGGGAGTTGTTTACATTTTTATATTTCACTACTGGATGTTGACATGGCTTCAGGGCGATCACTCAACTGAAACAGATAGTTTAAATCTAATAAACAATACCTGAAATGCAATGGACAATCACAAAAAAATCTCTGTAATTTGTAGACCTAACAAAAACATTTGATGTAACTGATCATTTTGTTCCCTCAAGACAGATTGAACAATACGGTGCTGAGAGACCTGTCAAACGACTCAATTATATCGTATGTGGAATATCGTTGTCAAGTGACACTGATTACAAGCAAAAAAATGCACTCCAGCTCACCTTTCAGAATCAAGTGCACAAAGTTGTTGCATTCCATAGGGCTCAGTTTTACGTCAGCTTTTTTTTTTAATTTTTTTTTTTTTTTTTTTAATACATAAATGATTTTCCATTATCATCTGGGATTATGAGACAATATTATTTGGGGGTAAAACCAATCTATTGATCAATGCCAGGCACCTGCCAAGATTGGCCAGCATTTCATCTGCTGTCTGTATCCATTAGTTAAACACTTGGTGGTGGCCATGCATAGGCATCAGCCCTGCCTCCCCCATATCTGGGACACCAAGAGAAGAAGAAAGCTCCAGGACCTGATCGAATTATGGCAGAAGTGTTGCATCAGCTGGTGGACCAAATTGTATCATACGTAACAGTGTTATTAAATGAATGTCTTTTGCAGGACAGAGGCAAAGAAACAGAGAATGTCTAATACCACTACACTAAAAAAAGGGGGTGAAAGGCGAACATACAAAAGAACCAAAATCTTACAGGTCAGTTTGTTTGGTATATGCTCTAGCCAAAGTAGAATAGAAGCAAGCTTCTGTGCCACCACCTAAGGGATGACAGATAGGTAGCAGGCTTGAGCCCCCTGTAGTATGGTTTCAGGGAAGGAAAATCCACAGAGAATGTGAAATCGTGCAATGGACGCTGAACACCTCAGATGAGAAGTGTGTTATTGGCATATTGATTGATATAGCTGGGCATCTGATAATTTGTGGTGGTGTCAACAACAGACTACAAGGTTATCCCACGGACAGGCAACTGCCATTCAAACGTCGTGGAAAAAAAATTGTGAAAAACATCACCAAAGGCTGCGACAGGGTTCTGTTTGTGGTCCAGAGTTCTGGGATGTTGGCGCAGAGCTGTTACTAAACCAGTATCAGAGTATGACAAACATTTGAGGCTGAATCACCTATGCAGGTGATCTGCTAATTACAGTGTCTGGCAACTTGAGGACCAAATTAGAGGAAAATAGTAGGACAGTTTGTGAAAGCCAAAGTCACTGATGCAAAGGAAATAAACGATGATAGCAGCACACAAGTACAGTTTATACGTTGCTAAAATATACATTATCAATAACAAATAACTCCACAACCAGAATAAATGACCAGCCAGTGGAAAGAAAAATCTTCAAAAAGCAAAACTTGGATGCACATGTAGAAATTGTCTGCCAGAAAGGCATTAAAATCCTGAAGACTAAAGCAACAGTTGGCCAAACAAGTTTTCAGCTGCCATTAAATGCAGACTACAACCCACTACTGTGGACTGCAGATTTGTTGTCTGGGCTCACGGAGGTAGAAGAGTAAGGAGAGCACAGGCCGTATGATGAGCACAGGGAAGTGTACTCCTGCACCTGACAGGAGCACACAGAATAACTCCACCTGAGATGCTCCTGATGATACTACGACTGCTACCTCTAGATGTAGCAGTAAGAAAGAGAGGTGCACAGTATTGGCTCAAAAAAGGGTAAATACGGTCAGGTAAAGGAGATAACGAGCATAAGATGCACATTGAATAAGTAAATAGAGACTTGAGTTCAAATTAATGGCAAACAAATCTGCTCCAGGCCTGAATCCCTGAACCATTACACCAACAACCTGAAAACAGCTTTCGCATCCCACAACTACCCTCCCAACCTGGTACAGAAGCAAATAACCAGAGCCACTTCCTCATCCCCTCAAACCCAGAACCTCCCACAGAAGAACCCCTAAAGTGTCCAACTTGTGACAGGATACTTCCCGGGACTGGGTCAGACTCTGAATGTGGCTGTCCAGCAGGGATACGACTTCCTCAAGTCCTGCCCTGAAATGAGACCCATCCTTCATGAAATCCTCCCCACTCCACCAAGAGTGTCTTTCCACTGTCCAACTAACCTGCGTAACCTCTTGGTTCATCCCTATGAAATCCCCAAACCACCTTCTCGACCCTCTGGCCCCTAACCTTGTAACTGCCCCCGGTGTAAAACCTGTCCCATGCACCCTCCCACCACCACCTACTCCAGTCCTGTAACCCGGAAGGTGTACACGATCAAAGGCATAGCCACGTGTGAAAGCACCCACGTGATTTACCAACTGACCTGCCTACACTGTGAAGCCTTCTATGTGGGAATGACCAGCAACAAACTGTCCATTCACATGAATGGACACAGGCAGACAGTGTTTGTTGGTAATGAGGATCACCCTGTGCCTTGGTGCACGGCCAGCACATCTTGGCACAGTGTTACACCATCCGGGTTATCTGGATACTTCCCACTGACACCAACCTATCAGAACTCTGGAGATGGGAACTTGCCCTTCAATATATCCTCTCTTCCCGTTACCCACCAGGCCTCAACCTCCACTAATTTCAAGTTGTCGCACCTCATACATCACTTGTCACTCAACAACATCTTTGCCTCTGTACTTCCGCCTCGACTGACATCTCTGCCCAAACTCTTTGCCTTTACATATGTCTGCTTGTGTCTGTATATGTGCAGATGGATATGTGTGTGTGTGCAAGTGTATACCTATCCCTTTTTCCCCCTAAGGTAAGTCTTTCCGCTCCCGGGATTGGAATAACTCCTTACCCTCTCCCTTAAAACCCACATCCTTTCGTCTTTCCCTTTCCTTCCGTCTTTCCTGATGAAGCAACCGTGGGTTGCGAAAGCTTGAAATTCTTGTGTGTTTTTTATTGTGTCTGTCTACCAGCACCTTCTCGTTTGGTAAGTCACAGCATCTTTGTTTTTTAATATAAATAGAGACTTGCATTGATAGAGAACAGGGCAGAAACAGGGAGGAGAACTTGCCAATTTCTTCATAAGACAAACGAAAGATCACAAATGTCACACTTTTTTATGACCAAGGGATCTGTTAACTAGCTGCAGGGACATCATTCATACCCCAGCTATTTACTGATTATACAACAACACACCACAAACATTTGTGAATGTAGAGCAATCAGCACCCCAAACTAGATTGTCTGAGAGTGTGTCATTAGATGAGATGTTGCAGATCAAGACAGAAGTCTCTTTGGTAATACACAAAATATAACATAATAAGGAATGAGGAACAATGGCATAAGCTGAAATCACTGACAGCTAAAATATCAGATTACGTTCTGAAAGCCTATATGGCTGAGAGACAAACAAGAAGAGACCATATGTGATGACAATGAGGCTCATCATGGCAGAACATCCACCTGCAACAGCCTCCCAGCAGCAGTGGGGAGACGAGCCTCAGAGAGGACCAGGAAGGATTTCCTGAGACCCTGATGGCCATCTCTGCACCTTGGATGACACAGCCCCTGTGAATCCTGAGGTTTACCTTTCAGTGATACATGTTGCTATAAAGCTTAGCAACACATCTCACTTTCCTTTTACTAGACCAATGAAAGATGTGCTTGTGAAAAACATAACTTAATTAGTTGTAGCACAAAGAGATATGATAAAGAAAAATGCAGGCACAGTGCACAAAATGATGATGGTTGTGTAATTTGGACTGACCAGTGAGGGGTCACTTGAATTTGCAACTGAGAATTTGGCTGTATATAGAAGAATTATGGAAACTGTGTTTTGTGATTTCATAGCAAGTTGTTTAAATGTAGAAGCTCTCTTTTAGCTCTCATCCCTCTGCAATCAGAAAAGAAGTCAGCAGTCAAATTTGTGGCACTGCATAGCAGTATTACAACATCAAGTCAAAACAAGATGGTGACTGGGAAATTCGGAAAAGAAGGTAGCTGTGATTGCAGGGAACGAGTAGAGACTTGGCATCTCGCTATATATCAATCACATAAGATCAACCCACAACAACAAAAACACCTCATGTGCTGTCCTAAGTGAAGGAAACGGATGATAGAAAATAAAATAAGAGAGCTATTACGAAAAGTTAAAACTAAAGTTTTATGAAAAATGGGAAGTGTACATCATTGCCTATTAGGAAGTAAAAAAGCTATCAAGAACCTGTATCGTAAGCATATATGCCGTAACAATAGAAACAATAGCTACATTATTCAAACTGAAGGGATTGTGTCTTTTATTGCATCCAAACATTTTAGACGGTCACGAGCTTTAATAAAAGAAATACCAGTTGGCCAAAGCAGACAGGTCAAAAATGAATATTATTCACATTTTGGTGTACATTCTCAGCATGTAAATCATGTGAATGTAAGCCGACTACAGAGAAGATATTAGGCGAATGTTTTCGATGATGATGTGTACTGTGATGGGCTTCGACAGCAACACTCCATCACTTTGTAGTCAGCAGCAGTGCAGCTACACAATGACTGTCCAAGAATGCTCTACGCACATGACAGCATCGGCAGGGTGCTATAGCAAGCTGGTGTAGCAAATTAGGCAAGCTGTACGGTGTACCACTTCCAGATTTTGTGTCTCGTTATTTAATCTGAAATAACTGACTGTGAAAGGCGTTGAATAATATTGGGTGATCATGTGAATGTGTTGATAAACAATGAAAGTTTTTAGTATGATACAAACTTTAAGTTGTGTGCAATTTAGATTACATGTCTATCACAATCAGAAGTATGGATAGTGTGGTCTTAATGGAAATTCTAGATAAACGTAAAGGATTAGAAAAACTAGATGAACAAGCAAATAAACTAGATGAGATGTCTAATAAAATGGAGCAGTTAGATGAACTATCTCATAATAATAAAGAATTAGATGATTTAGCCGCAAAATAAATAAAATTTCCAAATTAGAGGAAACCTTAGCTAATTTACTTAGCAGTTCAAAACAAAAATAGTCAAGTATTGTAATATAATTAGAGAAAAAGTGAAAATACAGTTTCAAAATATAAATGGTAACATGACACAGCTAGATAAATCATCTTTGAGCAATTACAAAACTATGCACAATCAAATCAGAGAGTCAAGATAGGGTAGATAAATTACAAATAAATAAAAAACTTATTGAAATTTCTAGCAGGATATGACTGCCAGATTTAAGACAAAGGTCCGAAATGTGACGCTCATCCAATGCTATGCCTGCACAGAGACATCAGAGATTGAGAAGAAGGAGGAGTTTTATTACCTGCTATGAGAGACTGTAAAGAAAGTGAGCAAGAAAGATATCCTCATTCTTATGATGATGATGATGAGGTCCCGTACTCCAAGGAGCATAGGGGATGATGCGGGAGACCTGCACTGCTGTACTAGGTAAGATCCTAGCAGAGGTGGTTTGCCATTGCCTTCCTCCGACTGTAATGGTGATGAATGATGATGATGAACATCACACAACAACACCCAGCCATCATGAGACAGGAAAAATCCCTGACCCCACTGGGAATCAAACCCAGGACCCCGTGCGCAGGAAGCGAGATTGCTACCGGAAGACCACGAGCTGTGGACCCTCATTGTTATGGGAGACATAAATGCCAAGGTGGGAGATAACAATGAGGGTTTGGAACAGATAATGGGGGTATATGGCTTGGGTGAAATGAATGATGATGGAGAAAAATTTAGTGACTTATGCACAAGCCATGACCTTGTAATAGGAGGGACCTTGTTTCATTGTAGATGTCACAAGATAACATGGGTATCCCCAGATCATATTACAGAAAATCAAATTGACCACATCGCAGTATCCAGGAAGTTCAGGAGGAGCCTGGAAGATGTGCGGAATAGATGAGGAGCAAATGTAAGTAGCGACCACCATCTTGTTACTGCCAGTTTCTGAATGAAGATTGTGGCTTCCAGAAAGAAACTCGAGCCAAGGAATAGAAGAATTGATGTAGGTAAACTGAAAGATCCACAGATAGCTGAGGGACTCCAGCTGGAACTCCGGAATAGATTCCAGGCGCTGGAACTGGAGATGGCTGAGGATAAGGACATGTAGGAAATGTGGACAGAAGTTAAGAATACTTTTGTGCAAGTGAGTGAGAGACAACTTGGCTTTAAAAATCGCCTGCAGAAAGGTTAGATGTCTGAACATACCTGGAGGAAGATCACTCATAAAAAGGAGGACAAGGGAAGAGTAAATCAGAACAGGACTAGGCAACAAAAAGCACAGGAACAAGCTGATTATAGAGCAGCAGATAAGGAGGTGAAAAGGAGTGTGAGAAGAGACCACAGAAGATGGACAGATGAACAGGCTGATAGAGCAGAACAGGCAGCATGGAGGTGGGTTGTGAAAGAACTATATAATATCATTAAGATGCTCTCAAACAAAAGCTTCCAGAGGAACTTACCAATAAGGAATAAGAAAGGGGAGATTCTAACTACACATGAAGAACAATCACATAGGTAGAAGGCACACTTTAATGAAGTTCTATATAGAGACCTTGCCAGTGAGATAGAAGAACAAGATCAAACAGAATACAATGATCCTAGTCCCAGCACTGGTGTAAATGTGCCAACGAAAGCAGAAATTCAGACAGCACTGAAGCAGATCAAGAATGGGAAGGCACCAGGACCAGATAATATAACATCTGAGATGCTAAAAACAGACTTGGACACCAATGTCAAGTTTTTGTACATCCTCTTACAGAAGATATGGAGAGAGGAGAAGCTACCAAAGATTGGAAACAAGGTATTATCATGAAAATACCAAAAAAAGGAGATGTTACTAACTGCAACAACTGGCGGGGCATTACCCTATTGTCAGTACCGAGTAACATCCTTTCGAGGATCATTTTAAACTGCATTATGAATTCTGTGGAAGTACAACTGAGGAGAGAGCAGGCGGGTTTTAGAAAACATTGAAGCTGTGTGGACCTTATCAGTACTTTCAGAATTATTCTGGAACAAAGAGCGGAGTGGAAACACACCCTCTACTTACCTTCATTGACTTTGAAAAGGCTTTTGACTCTGTCAATCAAAGAGTCACGTAGGATACATTTGCAACATATGGCATTCCAACAAAGATTATTAACATCATCAAGGAAATGTATGAAGACTATGAATGCCAAGTACTACATAATGGAGAACTAACAGAGCCCTTCCAAGTTAATTAGGGAGTACAACACGTGTGTATTCTTTTGCTAACACTATTTCTTTCGGTATTGAACCAAGTGATGAAGAGAGTGATGGGGGGATGGAAGAGAGGTATACTATGAGGGATGTGGGATAGGCTCAAAGATCTAGATTTCACAAATGACATCTGCTTAATGGCGCAATGATATCGAGACATTGAAGAGAAACTGGCCAGATGACAGAGAGAGGCAGAAGTTGCAGGCCTCAAGACAAAAGTTCGCAAAACCAAAGAAATGCAGATAAATTCGATCATCACAAATAGGCTGGCCATTAATGGAGAGGATGTAGAACAGGTCCAATCTTTCCTCTATCTCGGAAGTATAGTCATGATTGTAGGAGGTGCTGAGGTGGATGTCCATGGTCGCATCCACAAAGCAAATGGTGCATTTGTACAACGGTACCCTGTTTGGAGAAATAGGAACATCTCAAAGAAGACCAAACTCCGGCTTTTCAGTAGCAATGTGAAGGCTGTTCTGTCGTATGGTTGTGAAACTTGGAATGTGACCAACCACATCAAAAACCAGCTCCAAGTTTTTATTAACCGCTGTCTCCAACTTTTTTTAAATGTGAAATGGCCATATTTAATGACAAATGGAGATCTTTGGATGAAGACAAATCAGCAATCAATCAATATACAAATCAAGGAAAGAAAATGGAACTGGATTGGGCATACATTGAGGAATCCAGACAGATCTGTTGAAAGGGTGGCACTGGATTGGAACCCTCAAGGAATTAGAAAACGTGGTCATCCCAGACAGACCTGCAAAAGGACGACCAAGAGAGAAGCTGTGGAGGATAGGAAAATCTGGAGTGAGTGAAGAGACTTGCTAGAAATCTTATCAGGTGGAAGAATTTAATCATGGCCCTATGTTCCAGAGAGGACAACAGGAACTAAGCAAGTAAGTAAGTAAAAATGTTTAACTGATTTGTAGAAGCACCTAGAAGAAACAGCAGAGCAAAAATGACACAAAAAGTAGATACTAACAGCAGTATCTCTGATTCTGTGGATGATAATATTAATAAAAAGAGTAAGTTACAGAAATTATGAAAAGACTAAATAGGAACTTAGAAGCAAAATAGCTACATCTAACATACAATTAGTACCAGAATTATTAGAAAAATTACAAAATGAAGTTAGTGGTACTAAATAGTTTCCAAGGTTTAAGCCAGAGAAAGTACATCCAACATATTTCCTATGAGTATTTTCTCAATTTCTGCCTAAGAAATGGGATGATACCAAAAAAAATAAATTTCGCACTAGGACATTTACTAACTGATGCAGTGGAATGGGAAACACCTTATTCAGAGGAAGTTAAATCGTGAGAAGATTTTCAGGAAAACTGAAGACAACATATTGGTCCATAAGTTCACCAGAAAAATTGGCTTCAGAGTTATTAGATCCTAAGTGGTACAATAATTCGTGGGGTACATATAAGAAGTATATTGAGTGGCATCTGAGTAGGTCTAAATTTTTAAATCATCCACTAAATGAAAAACATTTGGCTTAAGTGCTGGTAACCAGATTGCCTTATTTGGCACATAATGAAATATTATATAGTGAGTGGACTATCGTGGAACAATTATTGACATTTGCAAGTTTGGATACCATGAATAAAGAAAGCGTTGATTTTAACTAGGCAGAAAATTAAAATACAGGAAATGAGGGGGAACACTATGCATCTAAATTTTCCATGAAAAAAAGTGTGTGATTTTTGTTGTATAGATAGGAGACCAAATAATGACTGCAAAAGAGAGAGAAAATATAGTAAAAGGAATAACTCACAGATTTTTGTAACCAGTGACTCAAGCACCATTGACATTGCAGTAAAACAATGCACCTATGTCAAACAAAGTATAGATACAAATAATTACCCAAAAATAGTATCAGAATATGGGCAAAACCCTGGCACATGGGCAAAGATCCAGGATGTAACAAAACTATCGTAGGCCCATACACTGAAAAATTAATTGCATTCACTCATATGGTACCTACAAGAGAATGATTATTATAAGAAGATAATATAAAAGAGGAAGAGCAGTTAAAGCCAATAATCAGAGTAAAGGGTTCAATGGAAGTGTCCAATTCTACCCATCTGCTTTGACCCGTGACGTAACGGTGCTACGACATGTGATGTCACTATGGCGCGGAGTTTTTTAGTTGGTTGTGGTTGTAGATGTTGTCTTGTTGCAAGAGACTTTTTTTGGTAGGTAATCTTTGTTTAGGTTTTATTCTATAGTAATTGTGATGTTTTATGTGTTTTGTATATTTATGGTATATTAGATGTGTTTTAATTGGTGAAATGAATGTTTGGGTTTCTGAGCTGTTGAGGTTTTGGTTCGACTTTTCAGAGTCGTAGGTGTTGGTTTTTTGGTATCAATAGCTGCAGTTGTGCTTTAGAGGTCAAGGGAAATCTTCAGTTACACTTTTCAGGGTTCTAGATGTTGGTTTCTTTGTTATCGCTAGTTGCAGTTGAGCAATACAGGTCAAGGGAAGTCACCAATTCCTGTGGTTTGGTTGGTATAGCTGAGTACTGTAAATAATTTTTTAAATTATTTGTTTTGGGATGATGTATTGTTCTTTTGTAGTTGTATATTTAGCTTGTCCCTGCCCTAAACCCCCAGTTTTCCACAGTTGTCCCATTGGTTTTGTTTTGTTTTTGGAGTGAGAACTTATTGCATCATTTTTATTTTTGTTCTTGTTTGTTGGCATGTCCATGTAATATGCTGGAAGTAGCAATTTCTGTCATATTGATGACATCATGGATCGAAGCAGATGGGTGGAATCGGACGCTTCTGTCATGCCAGGGAAAGACATTACATATATTTATATAGACTCAGGAAGCGAAATTTCATTAATTTCACTAGAATACCTGCACACTCTTAGAAATAATAATAAATGTCCCATATTACTGGTGACAGGAGTACATATCATAGCAACAGTAAAGGAGTGCAAATTAAAGAGGAAACTAGGCTCCCATTAGAGATATGTGATGTTGAATTTATGCAGATTCTATAAGAAGTATGCAATTTGAACCTACAGATATTGTTAAGCCTAGATTGGCTATTAAAAATAAAACTTGACTTTGATGATTGCATTCACTCATATGGTACCTACAAGAGAATGATTATTATAAGAAGATAATATAAAAGAGGAAGAGCAGTTAAAGCCAATAATCAGAGTAAAGTGTGTCACAGGACTGAGGAAAGCTCTTAATCACATTACACCATTTAAAATAAATGAGTTATTAACTAATAGGGATTTATAACTATTTGCCACTGCTAAATTAATGAATGATGAAGAAGAAAGAGGAAATTTGGAAGGGTGTCAGGAAAAATAAACATTAAATCTCATAAATCAAACTTATTAACTGAAGAAATTATTTAATTGGATAGATAAAAATACACTCACAAATCAGCAGCAGAACATGCACATAAAAAGCTGTTGTGATTGGCAAGCTGTCGGAGCCAGTGGCTCCTTCTTCAGACAGAAACATTGAGGAGGAAGAATGAAGGGTGAAGGTAAAGGACTGGAGAGGTCTAGAAAAGGGGTAGATTTTTGGGAAAGTCACCCAGAACTGCGGGTCAGGGGACACTTACCATATGGGATGAGAAGGAAATTAAGCTTTCATAAATTCTATATTATTTCATAAATAATTTCATCAAATAATTTCATCAATAATTGATAGTTTTCGTTGTTCTGCTAACCAAAGAGCAACAACACAATTTGTACGCGATCTAATTTCTGGAAAACCTGGAGCAACTGTTTAAGATCAAAAATAAGGAATCTTTTGCTCAAACAGTCCACAGGTATACTGCCGGTTCATAGTGTCCAACGGGCACAATATTTCGGCAATCAGGCATGTCGCCATCGTCAGGTGAGCCATATGTTTAAAATCATCAGTATACGAGGAAATATAGAAAATGATAGAAAATAAAGTGATAAAAACAAGAGTAAGTGCATATAACAACCCTTTACCTGTAGTAAAAAGAAAAAACAGTGGGAGGCGTGTGATTAGTGTTAGATGCACGGACTTTAAACAAACAGAAAGTGACAGACCTGTATCACTTGGTGATTTGTTAATGAAATTCAAGCAAGGAAAGTATTATAGCTTAGTTGATTTGACTGCTGGGTATTGGCAAATGAAATTACATGAAAATTCATGAAACTATACTGCATTCCTTTTTAATGAAAAGTTTTTTCAGTTTAAAGTGTTACCCTTTGGGTTACATATTTCAGTATCAGTGTTCATATGAGCACAGGATGAGGCACTAGGTAAAATATTGCTAAAAGAATTAATTATTTACATAGACAATATATTAACAGTGTTTATAACATGGGAAGAACACTGTGTATTACTGTCTAAAATGCTAGAGAAGTTTCAGAAAAGGGTATCATAATTAAGTTAGCAAAATCAAATTTCAGAAGAGAAGAACTGAAATTTCTAGGACATTTGATATAGATGTAGGGAATAAGATGAAAGAATAGATGCCATCAAAGACTGTACAGAACAAGAAATGTAAAACAATTGTACTCATTTCCGGGATTAGCTGGATTCTATCATCACTATATACAAGGCCAACCCATGAACTATCACAGATTATTGTCATTACTGAAACAAAGAACAAAATGGGTATGGGAGGAAGGAGCATCCAAAGCATTCCGTAATATTAAGCAGGCATTGGTAAATGCACCAAGTTTGCAACACCTGGTAATGCCTGAAGCCTTGAAGGAAGCAACTGATGCTTCTGAATTTGGTATCACATGTGAACTATTCCATGGTGAATGATGTCCTGAATTAGGAGTAATGTTTGTTAGCAGAAGTCTTGATACACATGAACTAAATTATACAAGAACAGAAAAAGAAATATCAGCTATTGTATGGAGTATACATTCATTTGGAGGTCTAAGATTGCAATATATTCGGACCATCAGTACAGCAGATTTATGACATAGGGATTATTCCTACAGGGATACCAAACAGAAATTAAATACACCAAGGGTTGTAATTTCCCCTCTCTCACATCATTTGTTGATTTTTTACTCACTTCAAAATTAACTCTTTCAATAAGCTTTGAGAGGAGTAAGATTTACAATAAACTTTTTTACTTATCTTCTTTTCTCATAGTTGGCTCCAGTTCTTCACGTCTAGGGGTTGATTCTTGAGGCTGAAATTTTTGACATTGTAGGCTCAAAATGTATGATAATGCTGGTGTAAGTCTGCTCCATAATTTCTGTTTCTGTAATTTTTTTATTTCAACAAATTTTTCTATATCACACTGTCTTTACAATTTCCACTTCATTATCAAAATTTACATTCTTATTGGCAAAAATAAAAACATGTCTAATCACAACAGAAGCATGTCCACTAGTAGTGGTATAAGAATTTTAACTGAAAAATGTAACCTATATAATAATGTCTTTATACAGAGCTCCCAGTGGTGATTTCAGTGTGTTCATAAAAAAAACCTTGATTGACTGCTATCACAATTTTGGAAGAACAAGTTAATTTTATGCAGAGACTTGAATATAGACTCCCTATCTGAATCAAAATATAAAACAGAACTAGAGAGCTTACTTATAATGTATGGTTTACATAACACAATTCAAAACTATACAAGAATAGGTATGAACACTCAAACTGCCATTGATTACATAATTACAAATAGTCAGTCTGGCAGATATCATTGCCTTAAAGAAGACATGAATTTATCAAATCACAACTCACAGACAGTAATAATAAAAGAAGTAGGGACATTAGATTCACTCAGCTTTATCCCTTACAGAGATACGAGAAGTTCTAACATAACAGACCTAAAGATAAAATTACAAAATGAAAAGTATCAAGAATTGTACTTATCTAATAGTGTTAATGATGAATATAACAGTTTCCTAGATATCTATTTAAAAAATCATTGAAGAGTGTTTGCCAGCCAAAACTAAACCAATAAAGAACAAGTGAGGAAATCTGCCATGGCCAACAAAAGGTCTATTAGTTTCCTGTAAAAAGTTGAAACTTCTTCATGCAATTTGGAAAGCTCCAGATAGGCCTATTCATTTTGTTGAATATTGTAGAGCCTATATAAAGATTTACAATAAAACTTTAATAGTTGCAAAAAACTGTATCATGGAAATGTTATTACACAAGCTCCCATAACAATAAAATCTTAAGACTAAAAATCAATAATGTTGTAACAGAAGATCCAATAATCGTTAGCAACACTTTCAACCAATATTTTACCAGCATCTGCCAACAACTTACACAGGATAACAAAAGTGATGCTCTGCAAGCCCAAAAACTTATTGAAAATGAACAAAAG
Source organism: Schistocerca piceifrons (assembly GCF_021461385.2). NCBI lineage: Eukaryota > Metazoa > Arthropoda > Insecta > Orthoptera > Acrididae > Schistocerca > Schistocerca piceifrons. The sequence continues at coordinate 457,684,693 of NC_060145.1, forward strand.
TCACCCAGTAACTCATGTTACCTGTATCCGGCAACTGAACAAGAGATAAGAAAAATAATAGAGAAACTAAAAAATAAAGCATCCACAGACATAAATGGCCTGTCAAATAAACTTTTGAAGCTAACTACTAGGGAAATTGCTAACCCCCTCTGTCAGTTAGTCAACTCATGTCTTGAAAAAGGAATCTTCCCAGATAGAATGAATATTGCCAGAGTACTACCACTATTCAAAAAAGGTGTTCACATGTGCCCAGATAATTACAGACCAGTTAGCCTCCTTCCCATTTTGTCAAAGATCCTAGAAAGATTAATATTTGTTAGGTTAATGGCATTTTTTGATAAAAACTGTATCATAAATGGTAGACAGTTTGGGTTCCAGAAGGAAAAATTTACAGTGTCAGCTACATTTGAACTTATCAATATAACCTCTGGAGGCCAAGATCAAGGCCAAATCCCAGCTGGTGTTTTTGTGACTTATCTAAAGCTTTTGATCTTGTCAATCACCACATATTAATAATGAAGCTACACCACTATGGAATTAGAGGAACTGCTCTTGATAGCATAAAGTCATTTCTGCAGAACAGAAAACAAGCAGTGGAAGTGTCGCACAATCAAGGGGAAACAGCTATCAGAATTACAAGATATAAAACATGAGGTGCCACAGGGTAGTTTCTAGGACCCCCTCCTTTTCCTTATATACGTGAATTGATACTCTTCGCAGATGACACAACAAGTATAGCTGTGAAACTGAGCTTACAGGGGGCCATAAGTAAAAGTAATCAAACAGTTGAAATGATCACCCACTGGCTTGAAGCGAATAGGTTAATTCTCAATTATGAGAAAACTAATGCAATCTTATTTAGGAACAACAAAAGAAAAACAAGTGAACTGACAAATTTGCAAGAGCTAGATGTAAGAGTAGTTGAAAGTGCTAAACTTTTAGGGATCGCTGAGAACAGTTGTTTAGGATGGAAAGATCATATTTCTAATATGCTAAGCCACTAATAACAGTAGATGATGTGTGCATAGTGTATTTTTCATACTTCAGTGCTATAACAAGCTATGGTATAGAAATCTGGGGCTATTCTACTAGGCAACTAAAATATTCAAATTACAAAAGAGAGCCATTAGAATAATAGGAAACAAAAGGACAAGAGATAGTTGCAAGCCTCTTTTCAAAAAATATGAGATTCTAACCTTCTACAGCTTGTACATATACAAAATTCTGCTCCTTGCTTGGGATCATAAAGATAAATTCAACAAAAATGAGGATGTACACCACCACCATACCAGAAACACCAAGAAATTAAGAATTCTGCAGCATAACACAACTCAGTATGAGAGAAGCAGTGGTTACATGGCAGTAGAGTTGTACAACACACATCGCTAATGCCAAATCGAAGGATAAGTTTAAACACTCAATCAAACAACTGCTATTAGAAACCCCTTTATATTCAGTCAGAGAATTTCTTTCAAACGAAAATAATTGAAGTAAACAGGCATAGTACACTAAAAAAATGTACAAAGGTATAAAGAAAAAGAAAAAGTAAAATGTGTTAACTTCTTAACAGCATTGTTTTATAAATATTTTGTTTGGTACAGTATTATTGCTATTAATTTTTTTATAAATGTAAACAAAATGGGATCTAGAATATGTTATTCTATGTTATTATATGATGTATATATAAAATGATGGACCCAGAGTATAGAATTATTTGACACATAGTATAGAATTATTGCAATGAAATATTCTGTAATTTAGGTACATAGATTGTGTATGCCTCACAAAATCCGTTCAGTTTACAGTATCTAAAATTTTGTAACTATGATGTAAATTTCCAGAAATGTTGGGGCTAAAATTTATTAGGCATCTTAGCAAAACTATAGTTAGAATCAGTAAAAGTAATATATTTTATTGGAAAACTGACAAAGCAAATATGTAAATGATTAATGGAAAATCTCATATAAAGATGTGAAACAAATACTAAGAAAGAGATAGAGGGGCTGGCCAGTACTTACCTCAGCTCAGTACAGCCAATAGATACACAAAAAACAGAACCGAAAATTTACTTTCCTAGCTTTCGGAACAAATGTTCCTTCATCAGGGAGGAGAGAGGGGAAAGAAAGGGAAGAAGGGAAAGTGGATTCAGTTACTCACAACCCAGGTTATGAAGCAACAGGGAAAGGAAAATAGGGAGGGTAGCAAGGATGGAGACATGTTTGTCAGAGGGAAGCCAAAGATATTCTACTGTAAGTACTGTGCCAGCTTCAAACCAAAGAGGATGCATACAGAAGTAAAGAGGTATATAGTATAAAGATAAACACAACTATGTAGGATGAAAAGATGCGTGAATGGCTAAAGAGGAAAGGGAAAGAGGAGAAGACTGAAGAGTAAATGGGAGTGAGGTTGTTTAACGTAGGTTCAGTCCAGGGGGATGGCGGGATGAAAGGATATGTTGGAGTGCAAATTCCCATCTCCGCAGTTCAGAAGGACTGGTGTTGGGTGGGAGAAGCCAAATGGCACATACGGTGTAGCAGGTTCCTAGGTCCCTAGAATTATGCTGGAGGGCATACTCCGCTACTGGGTATTGGGCATCTCCAAGGCGGACAGTTCGTCTGTGTCCGTTCATGTGCTCAGCCAGTTTAGTTGTTGTCATACCGATGTAAAAGGCTGTGAGTGCAGGCATGTCAGCTGATAAATGACGTGTGTAGTTTCAAACGTGGCCCTGCCTTGAATTGTGTATGTTTTACCAGTAGCGGGGCTGGAGTAGGTGGTTGTGGGGGGATGCATGGGGCAGGTTTTGCAGCGGGGTCAGTTACAGGGGTAGGAACTGCTGGGTAGAGAAGGTAGTCTGGGAATACTGTAGGGTTTAACAAGGATGTTACGGAGGTTAGGGGGGCGACGAAAGGCAACTCTGGGAGGTGTGGGGAGAATTTTGTCAAGGGATGATCTAATTTCAGGGGTTGACTTGAGAAAGTCATATCCCTGGTGGAGTAATTTGTTGATGTATTCAAGGCCAGGATAATATTGGGTGACAAGGGGAATGCTTCTGTGTGGTCTGGGGGTAGGAACATTGTTGTTGGATGGGGAGGAATGTATTGCTCGGGAGATCTGTTTGTGGACAAGGTCTGCAGGATAGTTGCGGGAAAGGAAAGCACTGGTCAGGTTATTGGTGTAATTCTTGAGGGATTCATCACTGGAGCAGATATGTTTGCCACGAATACCTAGGCTGTAGGGAAGGGAGCGTTTGATGTGGAATGGATGGCAGCTATCAAAGTGCTTTCCTCTCCCACAACTATCCTGCAGACCTTGTCCACAAACAGATCTCCCGAGCAATACATTCCTCCCCGTCCAACAACAATGTTCCTACCCCCAGACCACACAGAAGCATCCCCCTTGTCACCCAATATTATCCTGGCCTTGAATACATCAACAAATTACTCCACCAGGGATATGACTTTCTCAAGTCAACCCCTGAAATTAGATCATCCCTTGACAAAATTCTCCCCACACCTCCCAGAGTTGCCTTTCGTCGCCCCCCTAACCTCCGTAACATCCTTGTTAAACCCTACAATATTCCCAGACTACCCTCTCTACCCAGCAGTTCCTACCCCTGTAACCGACCCCGCTGCAAAACCTGCCCCATGCATCCCCCCCACAACCACCTACTCCAGCCCCGTTACTGGTAAAACATACACAATCAAGGCAGGGCCACGTGTGAAACTACATACGTCATTTATCAGCTGACATGCCTGCACTGCACAGCCTTTTACATCAGCTGCACAGCCTTTTACATCGGTATGACAACAACTAAACTGGCTGAGCGCATGAACGGACACAGACGAACTGTCCGCCTAGGGGATGTCCAATACCCAGTAGCGGAGCATGCCCTCCAGCATAATTCTAGGGACCTAGGAACCTGCTACACCGTATGTGCCATTTGGCTTTTCCCACCCAACACCAGTCCTTCTGAACTGCGGAGATGGGAACTTGCACTCCAACACATCCTTTCATCCCGCCATCCCCCTGGACTGAACCTACGTTAAACAACCTCACTCCCATTAACTCTTCAGTCTTCTCCTCTTTCCCTTTCCTCTTTAGCCATTCACGCATCTTTTCATCCTACATAGTTGTGTTTATCTTTATACTATATACCTCTTTACTTCTGTATGCATCCTCTTTGGTTTGAAGCTGGCACAGTACTTACAGTAGAATATCTTTGGCTTCCCTCTGACAAACATGCCTCCATCCTTGCTACCCTCCCTGTTTTCCTTTCCCTGTTGCTTCATAACCTGGGTTGTGAGTAACTGAATCCACTTTCCCTTTCTTTCCCCTCTCTCCTCCCTGATGAAGGAACATTTGTTCTGAAAGCTAGGAACATAAATTTTCGGTTCTGTTTTTTGTGTATCTATCAGCTGTACTGAGCTGAGGTAAGTACTGGCCAGCCCCTCTATCTCTTTGAAAGCAAATATGTACTTGGACTTACTCTGTAGGTGTATGTCATAAGCTGCAAAATAAATAATTAATAAATAAACTACTTCACTCCATGGCACCAACAATATTCCAAAGAGTATAAAAATTTTGTTGACAAATGACTTTCTATTAATTTGTATGATTATTTTATATATGAATCCAGAAATAAATTTAATAACTAGTGCCAGATTGTGCAATTAATAATAGGAATTTTAAGTGTGCTGTATATTTCATAATTTCAAATGTTTCTAAAAAAAGATAATTTTGTAATTTTAACTGTACATGCAGAGTTAGTACATATTGATTGTAACAAAGAAAATAAAGTAATTTCTTTTCAGACTGAAATATAATACATTGTATATAAAAACATGCAAAAATCTTTTAGTTAAACAGCTGAGATAATATTAACCTGTTTAAAAGGTAGAAAGTATTTATGGTATAAATAACTTCTGTTGAAGAAAGGTAATGTTAGAGGAGTGTCCCTTTACGATATCCCCCTCACAAAATTTGGAAACAATGTGTTTACAATATCTTGTGACAGACAATAAGGTTTACCAAATGGTGTACAAAATGATGCCAAAAAATAGAATACAAACGTACAGAAGTATCTGATATATATTACAGAAAACAAAAGAAAAATACACTATGAGATATAAGCTATACATATATCAGGGTATGGTATTCAGATTTTCAGATCTGTGGAACATATTGTCACAAGACCAATAATACAAAGTCAAAATTACACTATTGCAATACTAAACTATAGAAACAGACAGAGAGACAATATAAATTACTATAATTACAAATTGTAAGTTTACATCCATACAATCACACCTTCAAAATCTTTGAAAGAATAGAGAAAAAGTTCAGAGCCTAAGTGTACAACAAGTGAACCAACTCGAAAAACTCACGATGGGTAGACCAGAAGAATATGTTCACCCAGGAGCAGGAATATAGCACAAAATCAATCATCCACATAAATAAGAATATTTAAGGATATGTTGGCTCATGAAAAAATAATGAAAAAATATCAGGGCCTAAACTTAGGATGTGGGGATCGACACATGAATCCAAACCACACCTGGTACAAACCAGCAAAAAATGTTTTGACACAACAGAATGAATAAAGTTCATAATTATATCAATAAGTTCAATTATATGCAAAGAGTAATTGTAAGAAGCATCTAGCCTCAATCAATAGTCGTACGCTCTCCCTGAGTACACATACAGTCGTGATGAACAGGGGTACCCAAAACAGAGTTGAACTTGAGTTTGCCCACAACTCAAGTCCCAATCAGATACAATATTGCAGTATTCAGGATAAATACAGATAAAGAGTCATAAATAGCTTTGAATGATGGCATATCAAGTAGCTTGAGGATCTAAATCAGTGTATGAAAGCAGACATGTATACATCTAGTTATATTGTCTATTCTAGTGAATGTCTTCCACACTATTTGCTAACTGTCCATACAAACTAACCTGCATACTGAGGGTTGAATAAGACTTAGGCAGTTTTTTGTTCTACTGATTTTTATTTGTATGAACTAGTTTTCGGCTTATTAGGCCATCTTCAGATAACTACTGGTTATTGTTTACAAGGAACTTGTATTATTATGAACCAAACATCCTGGACTAAGATACAACGCACTTACATATGATCTTTAGTTGTGGTATTGTCTTTGGAATTGTCAATTGGGTCTTTTTACTTTTTGTATTGTAAGACTGTTCTTTAACATAATAAATAAAATTTTATGGTTTGTCAGTACCATATATGACAACGGTTAGAATTATTTAGAACACACATTGTTACAAAATTACAATTTTTGGTATTTTTTGTGAGCAGTTGCACTGGACACTAATTGTCGGTCATACAACAGCGATGTTTTCTCTGGGGGTTACATTTTGTTATTAGAAAAATTGTGCATTAATAAATACCAAATATTACATTGTTACAGTTGAGTTACAGTTAGGAATGTAAACACATATAATATATTACATTATTTTGGGGTGTGAATTTGTTTACCACTGGTACACTTTGTGGTTAGTAGCAGGTTTACTGTACTGTGAAAAGTTTAAGAGTGGTGATGTGCTCAGTTGCAATTGTACTTAACAAAGACCCCACAAAAACCTTTAATAATGAAGTTAAAAACTTAACCAAGTCCTGCAAAAGTATAATACACAATTATGAAGCTAAATATTTGATCAACACGTATCCAACAGCTCCTAAACTGTGTGGACTCCCTAAACTACACAAAAAGACCATCCTCTAAGACCACTTGTCCCAACCTACACTCCACCAAACTACAAAATTGCCAAAGAATTACATTCTTGTATCAAAACCAAAACAAAATTCAAATTTGGAATTGTAAACTCAGTGGACCTTGTCAACAAAATTAAAGACCCTCCAATACCAAGTAGTGCAAAACTAGTATCCTTTGATGTAAGCAGCTTATTTACAAACATTCCTACACAATAATGCCTTGATATTCTGACAGAACTATTATACAGAGCAGGTGTCAACCCAGTACAAGTAGAAGACAAAAATTTTGCCACCCAAACATGTCTGAAACAAAATTATTTCCAATTTGAAGGTACCCTTTGCAAACAGCTAGAAGGATTGGCAATGGGGTCCCCTCTCAGTCCCCTCTTAGCTGAAATATTCATGGATAATATCAAAAAACAGTTCCTTGAAAATGAACCCCTCAATAATAATATTAAATACTAGTACAGATATGTAGATGATGTACTGTGTATGTGGACAGCTACCAACAAACAGCTGAACACATTCCTAGAAAATCTAAATTCACAACACAAAAACATACAATTCTGGTGAAAAATCCATTAACTTTTTAGACCTTAACATAGATATCACCAAAAATACACATACCTTCAAAATTTACAGAAAACCCACAACAACTGACACAGTAATACCCTCATGTTCACAACACCCAATAACACACAAACATGAAGCCTTCCATCGTCTCACATCCATACCAATGTCAAAACAAAATTTCCTAACAGAAGTAGACACCATTAAATGTATTGCATATAACAATGGCTATAACCCTGAATTAGTTAACAAAATCCTGCACAAGAAACAAAGAAGGATAATCTTGCCCTACATTTATGCCCCCTCTGCAATAACAACCACACCAAAAACCATCTGGTGTACTATTCCATATTTAGATAAGCTATCATACAAACTAGCCAAAACACTGAAATCCCAAAACTATAAAACATAATTTTATGTAAGAGGCACTACAGCTAGTCTCCTATTCAAGGACAAAACAGATCAACTAAGCAACAGTGGGGTCTACAAAATAACCTGCACTGACTGCAATAAACTGTACATTGGTCAAACGTGCCGTGTCATATCAACAAGGCTGACTGAACATGAATGCAGCTGGAGATTAAATAAATCAGACTCCACCTTTGCTGAACATGTGCTCAAAGAAGGCCACAAATATCTAACACTCACAGAAGTGCTGCATACAGCCAACAAAGGCAGAAAACTCAGCCTTCTAGAATCACTTGAAATTAACAAACACTTAGCCCTAAATCCCCAGCTGGTTCTAAATGACCAATTGCAACTGAGCACATCACCACTCTTAAACTTTACACAATACAGTAAACCTGCTACTAACCACAAAGTGTCCCAATAGTAAACAAATTCACAACCCAATATAATGTAATATTCCTTATGTGTTTAAATTCCTAACTGTAACAATGTAATATTTGGTATTTATTAACACATAATTTTTCTAATAACAAAATTTAACCCCCAGAGAAAACATTGCTGTTGTACAACCAACAATTAGTGTCCAGTGCAACTGTTCACAAAAAATACCAAAATTGTAATTTTGTGATAATGTGTATTCTAAATAATTCTAATTGTTGTCATACATGGTGCTGACAAACCAAAAAATGTGATTTATTATGTTAAAGAACAGTTTTACAGAACAAAAAGTCAAAAGACCCATTTGACAATTCCAAATACAATACCACAACTAATGATTGTATGTAAGTGTGATGTATCTTGTTACAGAATGTTTGGTTCATAATAACACAAGCTCCTTGTAAACAATAGTCAGTTGTTATCTGAAGGTGGCCTAATAACCCGAAAACTAGTTCATATAAATAAAAATCAGCAGGACAAAAAACTGCCTAAGTGTTATTCAACCCTCAGTTGTCCTAATCATCATCATTTTATACCCATTGACGAGCAAGTCACCGAAGTGGCATCAAATTGAAAGACTTGCACCCGGCGAACGGTCTACCCGACGGGAGGCCCTGGTCACATGACATTTATATTTTAATATGGAAATGTTCTATCAAGAAGTGATGGAAGAATCCATAAATAACCTGCATACATTAAGACCTAGAAGATTCATTTACAATTGATGAAAAAAATACATGCTGGTTTAAAGTTACATAATGTATTGGGAAACCAATCCCCCTTCTTGAAAAATCATATATTTATATGAAATAACTGTCTTTGGCAGTCTTGGCTGACAATTTACAAATCTCAGTCATAACACTGATGTAGTTTACAGATGCTTGAATACATTACCCAGCATCTATGATCTCTTGTAAGTTGACTGATCCAGCAGAGTACCACCATACAGTGGGAAATGGATCGACCCACATCTCTCAGTTTCATCACACAGTCCAATGTACAAGTAACTTCCTGTGAAGCATTCACACCAAATCCTGAAACATTGTTTTGTGCACTAAATATACTGACAAATACCTCCTTCACATCACATGGTATATGCTCTCCCTATTTATATTGCAAAAACAATTATGTAGGATTTACGTCAGATAAGATTAATAAGTGTACAACGAAAAAAATGAACTAACAAGATGGTACACACAGATATCCTAAGATACTATTCCTAATTTTTATAGTACAAATAATGAACATTGTCCCATTTGAAAATTGCAAAAGGATCTACTCATTTAGTCTCATGGCTTACATGTATCGAATTCTAAAGCACAAATCTATTACAAAACATAATTATATAGTGTATCATAGATTTTAACTCAGTCAATAGATAAGACAGAACTTTGGGAATCATATCATCTTACATACTACAGTCATGACAATGGGAAAAAATAATAATAATAATAATAATAATAATTTTAGATACTTATGGATCATGTCTATACTCTTCCATTTCAGTCATTTTGCATAATCCAAACAACTTCTTAGATTTAGGATACGCAAGCCTGTTTGAATTTGGGTGTGGATTTTTGAGAATTTTGAATGGTCCAATATAAATATCGCAAAATTTCTTTATTCAGATGTCAACACTTTAGATTTCTTTTTTGCTTTAACCATTGGTAAATTATGCTGCCACAAAAGTCTTTGGTCACCTACCAAACAGCATCAAAAGACTGACAGATAGCCAACCAACATTTAAAAATAAATTAAAAGAATTTCTAGATGGCAACTCCTTCTACTAATTGGCTGAATTTTTAGATATAAATTAAGGGAGGGGAAAAAAACCAACTTAAACATTAGTGTCATTTAATATTTTGTGTAATGTAATATCTTGTACAGACATCTTTTATTAACCTGACATGTTCCACATCATTACGAAGTGTCATATTCATGATCTATGGAACAAGTATTAATCTAATCTAATCCAACACAAGATCTACTACTGAAAACTTAGAAAATCTGCCTTTACCATCATGTCTCTGCTTCTCCTATCCCCGTGTTTTTACATCATCTCCCTAACACACTCTTCCCTCTCTTGTGGTGATAGAATTTTATGTGGTGGAAGCTCAACATTCTCAGAAATAGGGTTAGCTAGTTTGCAATTAAACATAATTTCAGATGGTGAAAAACCTGTTGAAGAATGTAGCTCGTAATATCCTCAAAGTCACTGACATAATTTATCCAACTGGTATGATTCTTACTACAATATGTTCTAAAAGAGTCTTCCAATCTCTCTCATACATCTCCCTGCAGGGTTACTCGAAGAATGATACAATGAGGTTAGAATATGCCTTATTTTTGCATGATCAACAAAATCTTTCCAAGCTTGTGATGTAAATTGAGAACCATTATCACATAAAATTGTTTTAGGAAAATGAAAATATGTGTTTTTGAACTTAGAGAGGATTTGCTTACTGCAAGCTTTCTTAAGAGGAAACTGCTTTATGAACTTCAGAAATACATCAACCACCACAAAAACGAAACAAAATCAATTCTTAGACTTAGCAAAAGTCCATAAACATCCGCAGACATGAGATCTAGGTTACTATTAGGCAGTATGTTTTGCGTGTGGCCTCTCCTTGTTTGGTTACTTACCTTCACTCTTTGACATCTGTCACAGCTGACACTCTTCTTCTTGACTCTCCTTCCTATGTTATAAAAATAGATGTCTTCCTGAATCTTTTGTGTGCATTTGGTTGATCCACAATGACCAAAATTCTCATGTGTGTAAGTAATTAAAGTATCAACACATTGTTCTGACAAACATAGTTTCCAATCCCCTGAGTCAGTCTTATGTTCTGACAAACATAGTTTCCAATCCCCTGAGTCAGTCTTATGTCTCCTGAATAAAATACCCTTGTGTACTTTATAATACTGTTCTGTCTCTTCTCCTCCTTGCTTATCCAGCATGCTTTCAACCAATATCCAATTCTTATCATGATTTTGATACCTGTGGAGGTCTTTGCAAATTTTCAACATCTCTTTTTCCTCTTTCACACCCCTCATGTACATTATTTTAAGCTCTTTCTCTCCTTCTCCAAAGCTGTTAGGTGATTTGCTCCCTAAAGGTAGCCTAGACAAAGCATCAGCAGCAACACTATCTGTGCCCTTAATGTATCTGATTTCATAATTGAACTGCTGTAAAAATAAGGCCCAACAAGTAATTCTGTTATGGTACAGCTTACACACCTGAAGATAACATAATGCTTTGTGATCAGTATAGATGATGACTTTGTGATCTAGTAGATAATTTTTAAACTTGTTGCATGCCCAGTGTAGACCCAAAAGTTCTTTCTCAGTTACAGTGTATGTCTTTTCACATTTCTGCAATACTTTTCTAGCAAATGCAAGAGATCTGTGTTCAATAACGCCATCAACTTCAACCTCCTGAAATAAATGAGCATCCAAACCAACGTCACTGCTGTCTGTCATAATACAAAAAGGAAGAGACAAATCTGGTCTGAACAACATCTGAATTTGACACAACTGTCCTTTGATCTCATCGAAAGCATCCTGACACTCCTAATTCAAATTCCAAATGGTATTCTTCTTCAAAAGTTCACACAATCATGGAGCATTCAAAGCTTGGCTGCTACAAAATTTTCTATAAAATCCAGTTAGCCCAAAAAATTGTTTAAGTTATTTTTTGTTGTGAGACGTAGGAAAATTAGAAATAGCATCAAGTTTCTCTATATCAGGTGCAATTCCTTTCTTTGATATAATGTGTCCTAAAACTTTAACTTCTTCCACACCAAATTTACACTTACCTATTTTCAAAGTCATACCTCTTGATCCTAACTTTGAAAACACATCTCTTAACAGATCCAAATGTTGTTCCCAAGTCTTTTCAGTGACCAGAATGCCATCAACATACACTATTTATTTTAGACTCCCTTCAGTTCCCAAGACATAATCCAGAACTCTCATGAATTCAGCTACAGATACATTTAGCCCAAATGGTACCACACTTACCTCCATACAAAAATGCTGTATACTTTCTAGAATTAATTTCAAGTTGGATCTGGTGAAATCCAGAGGTCAAGTCCAAACTAGTCATGTATTTTACATAACTGAATTTGTGTAACAGCTTATCCATGTTCTCAGGATGGTCATTTTCTCTGATAAGATATTTATTAAGATGTCTAGAGTCCAGAACATTTCTCATTCCACCATTTCTCTTACTTACCACAACTAAAGGATTATTGTAAGCACTCCTGCTTCTCTCAATTACGCCCCATGTTTCCATTTTCTGAATTTCTTTCTATAGATCTTTCCTTTTTGAAAATAGTATATTATATGGCTTGAGAAAAAAGGTTGATGATCTCTAAAATAAAGCAAGCACTGATAGCCTTTCACTTTCCCTGGTTTTTCTCTAAACACATTTCCAAAATCCAATAACAAATTCCTAAGTTGTTCCTTTTGTAGGTCATTAAGAGTTGTAGCTTCCCTTACTTTAGAATCTACTACACTTTCAGAATCTTGATCCTCAGTCTCATCCAAATCTACATCATTATCAAACACCTGGTACTCACTTTGGTTCACTATGTTTTGCAAATACTTACAACTTTTCCCACAGTTCAAAATACAGAAATTAGTTTTCACATAAGTATTACTTTTAGGTTCCAAAATAAACAATTATTTAGCACTCCATCCAAAACAAGCCTCAACTTTCACTGTCCAATCCATACCGAAAATTATATTTTCTTCCAGACTAGGGCTCACTAAGCATCCATGTTCAAAGGTTTTGTCTTCTATGCAAAATGTTAAAAGTACCTGAGATTTTACCAATTTGCTTTGCTTACATGTAGCTCCTCTTATCTTTACACCTGCAACGGGCATTTCCACAAAATTCTTACTGTTCTTAATCTTGTCTCTAAATTGTTCAGATATACCACAAACTGGGCTGCCTGTATCATTCAAACAGTTCCCTTCCCACTGATCAGTCTTTATCTTAATGTAAGAACACCCAGAATCTGAAACATCATCTCTGTTATTAGACACTTCATGTAAAAGATCACTTTCCATTTCATCAAATGCTACATCCACAGTTTCTTTACAGGGTTTTATCAACTTTACTGGTGTTATAGCACTATTTTGGTTACTCTTGTTGTAAGGTAAAGATTGAACAAAATGAATGGAATCCATAGCACAACTGACATCACTTATTACAGAAGGAACCCAAAATATATTACCTTCAAAATTACACTTCCTACTTAGATCTTCTTCCACTTCATTCCACCAATTTGGATACAAATTTTGACTAACCACAACTAACTTATTACAGAATGCACATTTATCTATGTCATCATCAATATGGTCCCAAACAAGTTTTGAAAAGTTTTAATGTTTTCCTCTAGGCTTACAGGTAACTCACCTCTACTGTTGGATCATTACTCTGCATGACATTAATGAAAAACTGCTTTGGCTGGACTGCTATTCCATGACTCTCACTTACATCATCTCATACATCACTTACCTTACATGTATTGTCAATATCATTCCTTATATGTATTGTCAATATCATTCGCAAATAACTCTGAAACTTCATTATTATTAAATTCCACAAATACCTGATACTCATCATCATCATATTATTCCAGAATTACTTCATCAACAACATCATTAACAACACAAGTCTCCATCAAAGTCATTTACCTCACCTACATACTTCTGCAATAAGTTACCAGTCTCAGACTTACCAACATCAATTATTTCACAGCTCTTATTCACATCTACATCAAAAATATCACCTAATTCAGATCCATTACAGTCATCACCTGATTTGCACACATCAATAGCACTGTTTTCTGACTAAGAGATGAAATCATTAGTACATACTACCTCAAAATTCTCATTACTCTTACATTCTGGTCTACAATTAGCACCTAACTCATTATACTTAAACATAGTATCTCAAAACTTTTGATCAATACATAAATGAGAAATCTGATACTCCTGTTCAACTTCATATCCCTGTGCCATACTATTACCACTGTTATTATTGTCAAATTGGAAGTGTAAATTGGGGGTCCTGTGCTTGTTGTGTTTCCTCATCCCAAAACTGTAGATCTTCATTGAGGTGGACTGCCATTTTCTGAGTAGTTACCTCTATGATTGCTTCTCTTATTAAATTGCCCATGGTTATCCCCATTACTCCTTTTCTGTTGATGTTCAAAATTTCCGTCTCTATTAACATTTTGATCATGACTGAAGTTACCATTATCTCTGTTTCTGTAGTTATTCCCATTGTGGTTTCTATCATTTTGATTATTATGTTACTCCTTTTCTGCTGATGTTCAAAATTTCTGTCTCTATTAACGTTTTGATCATGATAGAAGTTACCATTATCTCTGTTTCTGTAGTTATTCCCATTTTGATTTCTATCATTTTTATTATTATGGTACATTCTTCTTTCTACTGCCCTATCCAGCCTGTCAAGATGTCATAAAAATTGTTCAAGACAATTGTCAGGTCCAAGTACTAAATCCCACTGCAATTGTTCTGGTAATCTCCTTTTAAGTGCATCAATAAATGTCATTTCATCAAATGGTTTATCAAGATGTGTTAATTTCTTAAGTTGGTTCTTACAAAACTCTATTCCTATAATCAACCATTCAGAAATTCACTTTTAATTCTTCCCTGTTCTGCTTCCAAACAAAATTTATTTAAAAAACTTTTTTTGAAACTTTGATATGTTTCCCACTGACTAAAATTTAAATTTACCCAAGATAGAGCTTTGCCTTCAAGACATCTTTTAACAAATTTAATTTTTTGATTGTCAGTCATACCTTACACAAACCTATCTTTACAATGGTGCAGAAAATCCACTGGATGTAAATAGTCTGACGGAAAACTTTTGATACGAATGTTGGACCAAGCAATACCATTGTTTGAATACAGATTTTTGTGAATGCAATTTTCCTGAACTGCTGAAATTTTTTTATCTAAAACATTTACATTAGTTTGCATATTATTTTCAACAATTAAAATTTTTTGATCTAAACTACTGAAGTTTTGTTCCATTGTTTTCCACCATGGCCTTCCGTTCAACTCTGACATCATTAATACTCTTTGACTGTCTGGCAGATTTGACAATGAACTCATTTTCCAAAACAATAAATTTATTTTCTAAGACGTCAACTTTTTCATTCATACTTTTTAACCCTCCTAACAACCCACTTTTTAGCTCTGAAATCTGATTACTAAGATAGTATATTTGATGTTGTACCGTATCCATTTTATTATTTTTTCAGTTTTCAGGTCATTTAATTGACCTTGTGATGAAGTAAATTTTTTAGTTAACTGATCATTAAGTGCACTAAATTTTCTATTGATATCTGTCTTCATTTCCTCTACTTTTGCCAAAATCAATTGCAAAATATCAGTTTTTAGTGTTTCTTTGCTGACTATGCTTTCACTCGGTTTAAACAAGTACTGGCTAGGTTCTGCAGCTTGCACTTCTACATCACACCTGCCATCGTCTCTATTCATTTTATTAAGAAGCACATGAGTCTACAAGCAAATTAATTTCACAAGTAGTTTGTACTTATCTTTTCTTTTTGATGTCGCTCATCATAGCTGTAAAGTCCTCTTTTATTTGATCCAATCTGTCATTGTTGGTAGTACCTCGTCACTGTTGATACGGCTTTGTTGGGCAGTCCTCGGTCTTCTATCTTCACATGATCAGAAATTCATTTATATATAAACTGCAAATGACACAAATCACTGTCCCTTCTTCTGCAACAGACAAAACTTCATTATCAGTCAAGTGATCCTGGATGATGCCCACACTTGTAATCTTCCTCTCCCTCACATCATTTGTTGATTTTCACTCACTTCAAAATTAACTCTTTCAATAAGCTTTGAGTGATTTACAATAACCTTTTTTACTTATCTTCTTTTCTCATAGTTGGCTCCAGTTCTTCATGTCTAGGGGTTGATTCTTGAGGCTGAAATTTTTGACATTGTAGGTTCCAAATGGCATGATAATGCTAAAGTAAGCCTGCTCCATAACTTCTGTTTCTGTAATATTTTTATTCAATCAAATTTTTCTGTATCATACTGTCTTCACAATTTCCACTTCATTATCAAAATTTCCATTGTTATTGCCAAAAATAGAAATACATCCGATCACAACAGAAGCATGCCCACTACTACTTCACTCCGTGGCACCAACAATATTACAAAGATTCTACAAATTTTGTTGACAAATGACTTTCTATTAATTTCTATTATTATTTTATAAGCGAATCCAGAAAAGATTGTGCAATTAATACTAGGAATTTTAAATGTATTGAATATTTCGTAATTTTGAATGTTTCTGAAAAAAAGGCAATTTTGTAATTTTAGCTGTACATACAGAGTCAGTACATATTGACTGTAACAAAGAAAATAAAGTAATTTCTTTTTAGCCTGAAATATAATACATCATATGCAAAATTATATGAAATTCGTTTAGTTAAACGACTGAAATAATGTCATAAAAGTATTTATAGTATTGATAACTTTTGTTGAAGAAGGGTAGTGTTAGAGAAGGGTGTCCCTTTACAGAGTGCAGAAAATATAGTACCAGATACAGATACCTCTAGGTGTGAATAACATAACAAGAACTAAAGGACCAGGAGTAATATCAGTATTAACTTCTTGACAGTAACTTATACAAATGATTAGGTAAGAAAGTTAGCATTAAGAACAGCACAGAATATAAGAACAGATGTATATTTTAAGGAAAAGTTACAAAAATGTGAATAAACACCAATGTTGGTAGAAAATAAATGTATTTGGAAAATGAGAGGGGGGACATTATTTTGAAAGTTACATAATAATAATGCACAGTGGAAGCTATGTATTCCAAAAACCATAGTGAATGAATTAATACAATTCACATATAAAGGATACAGACATTGTGGAATGCTCATATCTACTGAGCAAATTTTATTATTTTAAGGACTTACGTCAAAAAATAAGAAAAATAATTAGAACTTGTGAGAGATGCCAAAAAGTTAAAGAGCATAGCAACGATATATTGTACAAGATGTATCCTATAATACTGAAAGATCTACATGATCATATGGCAGAAGATTTTTTTGGACAACTATTGATAGGAAGAGGAGAAGTAACATATATTTTTGCCTTAATGGAATGTTGGCCAAAATATGTAAAATTATTTCCTATAAAGAACGCAACCATGGACACTCTAAGAAACATAGGACATTCAGTTTTCTCCAGCAGGTTGAATGGTTGTAGCTTATATTAGTAATGTCATCTGAACAGGGGAGGAGGGGGGGAACCAGGAGGGAGGATAGGACAGAATGAAGTACAAGTTAATAAATTACAAAGTCACATACTAATATCAGTTAAGTTATTCAGAGCACTTATATAACACATAAATAATAACAAGTTGAGAACTAGGAGTGATAAGAGAAAAGAAGGAAGTAAGAAACTGATATTTTATATGGATTTTGGGTAAGATCACCATGCTGAAGAGAAATCTTCAATATTAGAAATGGTCATAGACTAGGCATATGATTGTAAACATGAAGGTGGGGTGTATCCAGATTTGTAGAGAGGTAGGAGGATGAGAGGGTAGGTTTACCTAGGAAAAAGGAAACCTATACTTAAGATCAGGTGGATCCAAGGAAAGACTTGAACCATTTTTTTTAAAAGCATGTCATTAAAATAATGATCATAAACAAATATAATGTGAAATTTGGAGAAAGAGAAACTGCCTCTTGTTTTGTTAACTTTAATTTTACAATACTAACTATCTTTCTGAAATACAAAGACTGAAATCTTGACATGATGAGGAAGCAACTGGGTCTTAAGCCATGGTGACTAATGTAAGGAAATTGTTGACCACTGTATGTATCAGTTTGATGTTGAAAGGAGTACACTGAATGTAGGTCACATGAGACCTCAATTTAAAAATGAAATTAATTTATGAATTGCTTATAAAATACGCCAAACTGTCTTTAGTTGTGTAAGCTATTCCACATGACATTTTTCATCTTAGTGGGAGAATCTGTAGTGGTAACTGTTGCTATAAAGTATGCCAGCACATCTCACTTTCCTTTTACTAGACCAATGAAAGACATGAGTGTGAAAAAGATGGCTTTAATTAGTAGAAGTGTAAAGAGCATCTACTTTGCCCAGATTTGATGAAACATACATGCAGATATGAGAAATAAAAATGTGGACACAGCACAGAAAGTGATAACAGGTGTGTAATTGGGACCAGCCAGTGAGAGGTCACTTGCACTTTGCAGTCACACTTCAGGGGGGTGCTGTAGACTCCGAAGAAGAAAGGGGCCCGATGACAATGGTCGAGCATCAAAGAAAAATGAATGTTATTACATAGACTCTAACCTACACTATCTCAGGTTAAGTACAAACTTATGGTTTTGGTCAATAACTGAAGCGTCATGTATGACCACATTGTCTGAAAAGCTCTATTAATTATTATATGTTGCGAGTTGAGAATTTGGTGAGTTGTTTGAATGTAGAAGCTCTCTTACAGCCCTTGCCTCTCTGCTATCAGGAAAGAAGTCAGTGGTCAAATACATAGCATTGCATAGCAGAACCACAATATCGAGAGAAAATACTAGGGCAAGTGCGAAATTTGGAAAGGAGGTAATTGTTATTATAAGGAATGAGTAATGGCTTGGCATCTTGCAATATACCGACCACTTAAAATCAACCCACAACAAGAAAAACACCAAAACTAGGGGCTAGCTGTCCAGACAAATGGGAAATTGAGCTCATGTATACATAGTTGAGTTATTTTCTGTTTATTAAATGACAAGTTATTTGCAGTTGTTAAGAGTAGCTTTCATGTAAATTAAATACTATAAATAATGGTTGAGAAGTGTATAATTTGTAAATGTGACGTTCTCATTGACCTTTGCTGTGTTGGGGGAAATCAATTGGACTGTTAAATATGGCAACTTGAAACTGTCTATGTCTGACGGCATATTGTGAAGTTATGAATTGTTTTGTAGTCACTTGCTGGTGAATTTGATAATGACCAAAACGTTACTGCACTTCTCTCACCATTAATTGTGTTACCAGTAGACTGCATAAATCTCTTCTGTTCAGGAACTGCTGACATTTGAGAAGTGGCTGCACCGAGTGATCAACAGTGTATCTTCCAAGGTAGGTGTTTATATGTCAGGTGGAACTGAAACGATCACATTCAATTCTAGAACAACTCTGTTGCAGAGGGAGACAATTAAGCCTTTGGGTCTCTTCAGATGTTGGGAGAGCCGAGACTGGGGTACTGCGTTTGATATCCCTCATTCTGTGAAAAGTATTCCAGCCAGTGATAATGGAGACAATGAAACTGACATGATTTAATACGTTCTGACAGCATGTTATATGAGAGATGAGATTGGGGTGATGCATTTGACACCCCTCATTCGGTGAAAAGTATCCCAGTCAGTGATTATGGAGACAATGAAACTGACATTATTGAATACATTCTGACAGCATGTTAAACTTGGGGCAGGCTCTTCAGTGTGGAAGACAGCTGACAGTTCCAGCTGTTGAACTTTTTTACATAATAGCCCACTTAACAACTGCAAGTAACTATTCATTTAAAAAACTGAAAATAGCTCCACTATATAAACATGAGCTGAATGAAGTTATGTATCTGCTTACATAAGGTAACTAGACAGGAGATACTGGGTAGGAATAGCCTGTCTGCAAATAGGAAAGCAAGTAGTATTCATGGTGGAGGAAGTTTCTTTCGCCAGTAGAATACTATACCTGCCGTAAAGGATGACCGAGAATCAGTTTCCCCTCTTGCCGTGTGAAACAGTATGCAGAGATTTACATGAACAGCAATTCATAAGGTGCACTGGTGATGATTGGTATAACTTTGTGACTACACAATTTTTTTTATCTATTCAACCTTTTTTGGTCTTAGTTCATGAAGGAGGAACATGTGGAATGAGTCTGGTTCCACATTATTTGCCAGAAACTCCCTCAATACTTTTTAGGGTATGCTGATCTCTATAATGACTGGAGCTAAGCTACTCACATATGCCATAGAATGTAGTCTCTGGGACATCACATTAGTTATATTCCAAGGAAAGTAGTCTCTGGGGTGAGTGAAGAACTCAAAGATGTACATTTATTTTATTTTATTTCAGAAATGGGAAGTAACACTACATTACTGTTTTACAGTGCTAATTCTGACTAAATTAATGTAAAACAGTATATTTAAGTGTTTCTGTTACAATAGTCTTCACCGGAGTAGAAAGAGTTGTCTATGGCCAAGTTATCTATATGGAATTTAATGTACATACTCTGGTAGTTTGTGGTGCTAGTGTTATAACCAGTAAATAATCTTGATCATGTTGAGCTCCACAGCCGACACTAATGTCAATAATTAATGAAAACCACCTCAGCTGTCTATTACAGACTTATTAGGTTATGACTGTCATCGTTTGTTGAACATCTTCTGGTTACTAACTAGTGCTAAAGTTATGTCACAAATGGTCTGGTTGTCGAATGTAATGTGAAAGACCAAATCTAAAGACGCCGATTATAAACATTCTGCTGGCTGCCTGGCAGAAGTATGGTAAGCACGCACTGCATACATTAAAAGTGTACCATACACAGCACGCTGTATCTGCTTGCCATACTTTTGCCAGGTGGTTGGCACAATGTTTATAATCAGTGTTTTTGGATTTGATCTTTAACATTACATACCGTACAACAACAGGACCATCTTGGCAACCTGAATGTGTTTGACAAACTCAACCAGTTGTAATACAATAAATATGTAATAATACAGCTAAGATAATTTTCCTAAACTGTTACTGTTATAATAAGTCTCTTAAGTACCAAAAGTTTTTGCAAAAAGAGATCAGCACAACAAAAGGACATTAATGAATTTGTGTATTTTGAGGTAATTTTCAAAATGTCCATTTTTTAAAGAGGTCTCTATAGGATGTTGTTGAATTAACACTGGATATAGTCTTTATAACAGGCCTACACTTTAGTACTCTAAAAATACTATCCATGTAACTTGAATTTCCCAAGAAAATAGTTCCACAAGTTATTAGTGACTGGGAATATGCAGAATAAAATACTTTTTCTCCATTTTTAAGTCACTTGTAGCAGTATATCAATAATCTATTTTGCAAACATAGCTGAATCAAGGCACTCCATTGCTTCATTAATTAAACACTAATCCATTTGGCACATCTGTCAATGTTTGAGAATTTTTCATTAGCTGCCTTATTAGTAATAGGACTGATACTACTTCTTATCTCTGTATTCATCTAAATTGCAAAATGTACAAAATTGTCATCTTCTGAAACCGCAAGTGGGTCATTTATGTATAACAGAAATAGCTGAGAATCCAAAATCAAAATTAGTCATGGATTTGTTTACTTCAAATTATGAGTGCCCATCATTGTGTATTTGGCATGGAGCTGATACAAATTGTTTTCTCTCATACAGGTACCAGTTTGATAAAAACTGTGAACCTTCATGCCTACCATTCTGTAACATTCTAACTTTCACACTGGACCATCTTGGTTCACACAATCAAAAATGTAGCAAGTCACAAAATATTCACCAAGGTAGCAATTTCTGCTTTATTGATTCTAGTGTATCATCCCTCAAGGTAGCTGTAGCCTGTTCAGTTGTCATCACTTTTTGAAATATAAACTGTTTGCTACCGAATACGTTTTCTTGTAATAAATGTGTATAGAGTTTAGTGCACATTATCTTCTTGAAAATTTTTGAAAATATTGGCAGCAATGAGATGGATTTGAAATTCTCTGCTAATGTTTTTCTCCTTTTCTGTGAAATGGCTTGACAGCAGTATGTTTAAGTCTCTCTTGGAAAATAACAGTACAAAAAGATTTGTTACACAATTAACTCAATATATTACTAAGTTAACATTTCTTTTGTCATAACCACTTGAACATTTATTTTTAAGAGTGTCAATAACATTGAAAACCTCCTTTGGATATGATGGAAGAAGTCAAATTTTGTTAGACTTGTTTTGGATGTCTTTTCATAGGCACTATAGGCTATAAAGTGGCTCTTCTTTTTTCCTGCCTCATTTTTTACTATCTTCCAAATACTATTTGTTTTTTTGCTGGCTAAGATGATTTCTTCTTGAAAGTGTATACAATTTGAGGCCCTCATGACGTTGCTTAGAATTTTATTGTACAATTTGTAACATAATTGAATGCTATCATCATTTGTGTCTGTCAATTGCTAGTACGAGACTTCCCTTAGTTTTAATAACAATGTGGAAAGAATTTAATGTGGCTAGATTTAATGTGGTAGGGGGTGAATGTGACAAAGAGTAGGTGGTGGTACGAGGATGTATGGGACAGGTCTTGCATTTACGTCTTATTACAGTGATATGGGCCATGAGGCAAGGGATAAGGAGCAGGGATAGAGTGGGATGGACAGATATTGCAATGGTTCTGTGAATGGCAGAACACCATTGCAGGACGGGTGAAGAGGATATTTTACATTTCAGGGTAAATGGGGGATGGTAGGTGACTGGAGAGACAATGCCCTCACACCAATGACTACAGGGATCTGTCTCCAAGCGTCAGTACCTTTCTCCCGTATACAGCTAGCAAGCCATCAAATTTCCATATGCTTCCCATTTTAATGTGGGTAATGCTTTGTAAAATCCCATCTGTCAAACACATAAACAGAAAACAAACCTAAGTTTGACTAAGTGCCTGACAGAAGCAGTTGATCTAACTCCATGTTGACCTGATTCACAGAGCTGTTCAAGTGGGACCAATCATATGTCTCAAAACAGGAACAAACTCCAAATTTGTGTGGCCCTTTGCTGAAGCTCCCCTTACCAGGTCACTCTAAACAGTGTAGCTATGGTCCCAGTCAATACTGTTACCTGCTGTGAGCCGTGCTCTCTCACAGCTATGCATTTTCGTGAACTTTGCTGTCCATCTGTGTCTGGTTTCCCGCCCTTGTCGTGGTTACATTGTGGTTCTTCTTCCTTCTACGTGTGGCAGCAGTGATGTGTATCGATATTTGCACCGTGTAGCATCTTTGGTTTGGTACATATAGTTTCCGGCAAGGGGGTCTGGAGTCACTGTGTGCAGTGCAGTTGGCTGGGGCCGCTGGCAGCCCCTGTGCAGGGTCAGAGCATGTGTGGACCTGTCCAATCGCCACGAGCTTCATGGTTCACCGACCCAGGATGTCAAAGTTGAGTATTGGTTTCAACCACCCAAGCCACATCTATTCATGTTGTGGTGGTTCGCTTCAGTGGTTTGCTGTTGGGGAGGTTCTACTGTTGAGATTTAGCTGGCATGCGGTGCAATTAACTATTTTGGTTGACTACAATTTGAGTGCACCAGTGGAATTTTCTGTCTTGTGGCCGTTAGTGTTCTGGTTACCTTCCCTGGGCACTGACGTAAATTCAGCCAGCGTCCTTTCCTCACCTGTTGTCGCTGTCCAACATGGTGTGTAATTTTGACAGCTAATACATATTCCATTGTGGATTATCATGTTTGTAACACTGCTGGTTTGAGTTCTCATGTACTGATTGACAGGAAGCAAGTCGTCGTGTCGGTCAGTCCATGCCTGTCCCCTAGTTGGGTTCCGGCAGATCAAGTATAGTTGGGCTCACCACCTGTCTCACCTAAATGAATGAGGGCAGACCAACCTCCCTGGAGGCCTTCTGAGTGCCACCGGTGTTTTATTATCTGTTGTCAGCTATTTTAAATTTTAGGCTTATGGTTATTTGTTTCTTAAAATTTTGGAAAATTAATTTTTAAATTTATTTTTCAAGCTTAAACACTGTGGCCTTTTGCCTTTAAAGATTATGGTAATATATTTTAAAATTTTGAAGTTTAATTGTGGCCCTCAGCTACTGGTATTGCACCTTGCATATGATGCTTGTTTAAATTATTTTATTGCTATCTGAATTGGATTTTTGTCTTGTTAATTTTTAAGATTTCTTGTTGTTAAACATGCTGGCCTTCTGCCTTTAAAGGTCTATGGTAATATATTCTGACGTTTTGAAATTTATTTGTGGCCCTCAGCCATTGGTATTGCACCTTTCATTTGCTGCTTTTTTAAATTATTTTATAGCTATCTTAATTGGATTTTTATCTTGCTGATTTTTAAGATTTCTTGTTGTTAAACATGCTGGCCTTCTGCCTTTAAGGGTCTATGGTAATATATTCTAAAATTTTAGAATTTAATTGTGGTCCTCAGCCATTTGTATTGCACTTTGCATATGTTGTTTTTGAACTATTTTATTGCTATCTTAATTGGATTTTTATGTTCTTAAAATTTCTTGTTGGAGGCCTTCAGCCGTGGAAGAGTTGCATTCGGTAAATATTCGGCTATGTGCCGCTTTGGTTGTAAAGGTTATTAAATTACAATAAATGACAATTAGAAGCAGAAACTGACCTCAACCCTTGACCCTTTCCACAATCTTATTACCTGTTCTGCCAGTGTGTTTAGCGGGCGTATTATACTGTATCCACTATTACAACATGATCCTCCTTTCCAAAATCCTTGCACGAGGAACAGATACCCTGTACAACTGAGCTAGCACATTCTTATGGATTGAAAAAAATTGAGACCTACTACTTCTTTCCGA
Source organism: Schistocerca piceifrons (assembly GCF_021461385.2). NCBI lineage: Eukaryota > Metazoa > Arthropoda > Insecta > Orthoptera > Acrididae > Schistocerca > Schistocerca piceifrons. Next base: position 457,709,505 of record NC_060145.1, read on the forward strand.
GTTCTTCCTGGAACAGCCAGCCTCTGAATTTCCACAACTACTACCTAACAGCAGGACTTTCCTACTTTTTCTACTACTCAATACAATAACATTCTGTCCAATAAAATCATATACTACAACAGCTGCACTGCACTCCGGAACTAATTTTCCTATGACAACTCAAACATCTTGTGTTCCTGTTGTTTACAGACAAAACTGAACCTTGGCCAACTAATTGAAGTAAAGTGTTAACATTACAGTTATTCAGGTAAGTTATACAATACACATTATTAGTATATTAATCAAGTCACAGGAGAAATGAAGCGCAGTTATATAGAAGTATATTAATCTCTGGCCAGTAAAAATTTAGACCTAAAAATTTAGGTTGGAGCTGTGTAAGGGTGACACAAAATTTAAATGATATTTTGACAGTTACAAGTTAGAAAAAGAAATTTTCAATTACACAGCTGAACAAGCCAATAATGTGTGTATAAAAAACAAAATATCTCTAATTATTTCTTTTAACATTTATCAAAAATGACTGCTCATTCACACAAAATCAAAGCCCTATCAGTCAGAGGTACCATGTCACCAACAGCTTTCTATCAATTGAAAGTTAAACTCTCTCTAATATGAACCAGTGGTGATGGTCTTCTGCCCCCGTACCATTAATATACTAATACAGACAGAACATTCCTCATGTGTATCATTGAAACATACCCTTTCAAAGATATTTTATTTACAACTTCAAGTTGATGTATATCCCTTGGAACACATCTCATCCATATGCCATATGACCTTTTTTGCTCTGTATCATCTCAAGGATCATTCCCTGCTGTTTGTCCCCATTAATTAAAATTACCCTGTACTCAAGAAATGTACAACAGCTTCCACTGTAATCTTAAATTCCATCTGCAGCATTCTCAGAAAATCAGTGATGAAACTCTTCTTGATTCCAGTAATGAGTTCATCATAGACATACAAAATACTTATAACTTTATTATCATTAGAAATATGATAACATCAGCATGGAACTGTAATACTTTCAGATAATCTAAAATTGAGTAGCACACTTTTGAATCAATCATTTCAACACCTTGAAGATTGTTTTAAACCATAAAGGCTTTAAAAAGTTCACATATGCCGCAGATAAAGTCATAACAACATTCAGGTTGTTACATGTACATTTCCTTTTTCATCATACCATTTAGAAATGCCAATTTCACATCAAACATTCTTTATCAGCAGCACTGAGCACTTCCCTAACTGTGTCATACTGAGGAACTGAACCAAATGTTTCACGCTGGTCAGTGTCGTCGCATTGACTATAATGCAAAATGACAAATCGGGCTGGGCAATGGTAAATTTCACATTTTAAATCTTGTTTGAAACAAAAAAAGCAGTGTTTAAAAATTGTCTTGTGCCGTGTTGGTAATTCTGTCAAAGTACATGGAAAATTTTTCTTCAACAATGCAATTTCACCTCTCACTGTTGATTCCCACCTAATGCATTCTGGTGACTTGATTACTTTAGAATAGTTGCTTGAGTCATTTACTTCTGCTAACATACATTCAATCACACACTAATGTTTACAAATTTCTTCCCTGTTTTGAAGCTCATCCTGTGCTCATCCACAGCCTTTCAGTTCAGATGTATCTTCCACTAAAGAAATTGTTGGTTCACTTCCATTTCCTAACTCATTTCTGATAAAGGCATCTGCCATAGAAGCTTTCTTATTTGATGTTAACCTCTTATCTTCACAGCACTTTTTCACATTACATTTACTTACAGAGTACATGAAGAGTGATTCATTAAATGCCTCTGGGCACACTGCAGTTAGTACAATTTAGTGTTGGCATCCCTTGTGGGTACAATACGAGGCCTTTTCAGAAAATTCTGGAACTTTGTCCACTCTACAGTTATCTTTTACTTATTGAGCATGGTTTCCTCCGAAATACTCTCCTCCACAATTAACACTCCACTCCCAATGCCGTTTCCACTTCTGCAAGTAGTCTGGATATGCCCCTTGCTGCATCATGCAAAGCACTGTCTGCGAATTTTCTTTATCTCATCTATCAGTACAAATCTTTGTCCTTTCAGCAGGGTTTTAAACTTTGGAAATAAAAAAAAGTCAACAGGGGCCAGGTCTAGAAGTTACAGAAGATGAGGCAGTACAGAGATTTCATTTTTTGTGCAATAGTCATGCACCAACAGGGAAGAATGAGCACGTGTGTTAGCGTGATGGAAGACTCATGAATTGTCTCAACACATTTCAGGCCATTTTCTTCCCACATTTTCTCACAGGCATCGCAATGCATCGATTAACAGTTTGTCCCTGTGTTGTGAATTCATGATGAACTAATCCTTCAAAATCAAAGAAAACTATTATTACAGCTTTGACATTTGACCTGACCTGACAAGCTTTTCTGGTCTTAGAGAACCTTTCCCGATCCATTCTGAAGATTGACCTTTGGTCTCAACACCACAACCACAGACCCATGACTCATCACGATTAAGGAACATCCGCAGCCTGTGGTCTCGCGGTCACATTCTCGCTTCCTGAGCACAGGGTCCCGGGTTCGATTCCTTGTGGGGTCAGGGATTTTCACCTGCCTTGAGATGACTGGGTGTTTGTGTTGTCCTCATCATTTCATCACCATTCATGAAAGTGGCAAGATTGGACTGAGCAAAGGTTGGGAATTTGTATGGGCACTGATAACCACACAGTGAGCGCCCAAAAAACCAAACATCATCATCATCATCTTAAGGAATGTCTCATTCTCATTTGTGTGATCCGAAAGCTCTTCACAGATTGTGAGGCAAAGGTCTTTCTGGTCTTGACTCACAAGCCGTGGGACAAAATTAGCAACAACATGATACATCCCAAGATGCTGTGTCAGGATTTCATGATATGATCCAACTGAAATGTTACATTCTTCTGCAATCTCTCAGATAGTCAGTCTTCAAATGGCACGCACAATTTCATTGTCATTCCTGATGTGAATAAGGTTAGTTGACGTCATAGAGTGTCCTGAATGAGGGTCATCCTTAACTTCCGTCCAGTCATTTTTAAACCATATGAACACCAAGTACAGCTTCAGCATTCATCACCATAGGCTTCCTACATTGTTTGGTGTGTCTCTGTGAAGGTTTTCTTGAATTTCACACAAAATTTAATGCAGACTCATTGCTCCTTAAACTTTGACATTTCAAAAGTCACCAACTGTTTGACACAACGTTCTACTCAATACTACAATCAATAATAACTAACAGACATACAACAATGAATCTTATGGCAGTTACACATTAAACACAAGTGTGTGCAGCGATGCCAACCATATTTCAGTCCAACACAACATTTGTGTGAATGTACGAATGTTTCGGAATGTTTTTGAACAGACCTCGTATGTCAGGGCTGCAGTACGTTCATAGATGCCACTCTTAATACTGGTTCCTGAAACAGTGTAAGTAGGCTTTTACAGGATATCTGACATCTATTTTCAAGCATCTGCCAGTACACATTTGACAATACAGTTGAGCAATATTCTAGGATGCATTGCATGAGTGTTTTGTAAGCAATAACTTAGAGTGGTTGCATTTTCCTAGTATCCTAGCAGTGGACTGAAGTCAGCACCTGCTTTACCTACAACTGAGCCTATGAAATCATTCCATTTCATATCCCTAAACATTTGTTACACCCAGAGAGTTGTATCAGTTGATCCATACTAATTGTAACTCATTGTACCATTTTCCAGTGGCTTTGGTTTTATGGCACTGTTCTCATAAATTTTGTAATCTCCTTCTGAACTAAGCAGTAAATTGCAAACTGTAAACTTCCACCCATTCCAGTTCTTGATGACACAATTTCTCCTGACCATAGAACCTTATGATTAACCAATTGTAGAAAATCATCAAGCATTTCAGACACACTATCAAACACACCAAGAGTGCTAAAGAGAGGAAATGGTTTATCAATTTTTTTTCTTGTAACCACAAAACAACTGTCTCAGCTTACACAGAACCACACCTGCTGCTGTGTTCATAGTTTGTGATAAAACATGCAGCATTAAAGTGCTTCTAACAAGCTTATAGGATAAACAAGAATATATGAAATAAGACATGAATGCAACAGCAACAAAGTAAATTAATTTTCTACAATAAAAGCAAAGAGCTTTCTCTTTCTCTCTCTCTCTCTCTCTCTCTCTCTCTCTCTCTCTCTCTCTCTTTCTCTCTGACACACCCGCCCACCCACACACACTTACACGACAAAGGTAATGGAATAAACACCTCAGAGTTCAAAGACATTATCCTGGCCAGTGTATGAGAAAAGCTGGTGATGAAGCGATTTTAGAGCTAATTATACAAATGAATCTTTTGTTTATTTTTCTCAATTCACTTCATTTTGTTGCTATGTATTTTAGACTGTTATCTGAAAACACTAGACAGGTCATACATATTCTTTAATCGTGGTGACTTACGATGTTTTATATTATGTATGTAGTAATAAATCACATTAACAGCAACCATTGCTAATATTAATGCAAGAACAAAATAGAACATTTCAAAAATAAGAATCAATTCAAAAAATAAATAAAACGATTAACTCAAGTTCCAAGTGAGTAATTTCCATCCTACATTACTAGATATGCTACTGGCAGTCTCAGAAGATCTTGAGGTTTGCCGGTTGACTCAACTATACCTGTTTCTGAACCTATCGTTGCTATTTTATTCTACATCACACACAGCGGTATTTGTGTGCCTCGGCAATTCTTGAGACTGTGCATACCTGTGTGTGTGGCCATAGCATTCTTTCTTTTATTTTTATTTTATTTTCATTTTTTTATTTTTTATATAAACATACACAGATTCAAAGTTTCTCTTAATTAAATTTATATGTGCCTAACATAATCTATAACTGAGGAAATGTTTCTTGTGACCTGTTGACATTATTTTAATATTCAGAGTGCCCACTTGATCTCATAGACTGAAAGATAAGCAGTTGCCTTTTAGATACCTGATGTGCTATGATATTGGCTTCAGTTCACAAGTTTTGGTCACTTTCAACTGTTTGCAGATAACAGTGTAATTGTCTAGAGTATCTCCCTGTTTGAAAAAAAAGGGGGCACGGGCATCTGAAAATGACATAATCATCAGAACCTTCCTCTCCACACTCACAGAATGGTGTGTGACACCTCTCGATGCAGATGTTTGGGATATGGACTATGTTAATATGTGCACCATACCTCAAGTAGGGGCAATATTCCAAAGTTTGAACCTGTTCCTGATGCTTAGGAATATGCTGTAAATGCACCTTGCAGTGCGCCTAGTGCCCCACTCAGACTGCCACTCATCTAACTTCCAGGCTCATAAATGTCTTTTATCAGTAAATATGCATTCCTGTGATATCATGCATATGATAATATTGCTCACACCCTAACCAATACAGTGCTGCCCTATGACATATCACGATATCCGTTGGACATATCCAGAGGATCACCAGTAAACCATCTACAGGTTTAGTGTGAAAGGCACCAGTTAGCTCCAGAAGTATGCTCCACTGAATTCGTCACAGTACAGTCTTGTAGTGGCCTAGTCAAAGGCGATGCACCCAGATGACAGCAGGTCCCTTTACCTTTACAGTCAAATTTATATATTCTCCCCCTATGTCCAATTGTCGTTCCCTTCATAGAAAATTCTCCCAGTGTTTTCTTTGCCATGGTGAATTTCGTACTTGTAATGTAAGTGGAAGACATTCTCTTATCGTGGCCAGTAACTATTACCACATTCACAAAAAAATGTGGAAACTTATTGTTTCTACAATATGGTGCTTGCAAACAGACTATACCTACACTCAGCTCTTAAATTAGTTTTCATATTTCAGTCACTGCCAATTTACTTCGAACAGCTTTTATCTGTGGTGTCTTTATCCTTTTACATGTTTCAAGTGTGATCAAATCACTTTGGAGAGGGGGTGCCAGGTCAAAGAAACGGCATCCATGCACTTTTACAAAATCCACGTATAAATGCTCAGTGTCTCATGAAAAACTGCCAAAGGAGGTCACACAATGGTTTATACTCTGTTGCCATATTATTTACTCTAAAAAGAATCCTGTCTAATGCCCCAGGTGTAGAATACATAACAGATTTTCTTTTATGAACCCAACTCTGATAATGTATCTGAGAGCAACCTGCAGTACAAGGGGACCTTCAAATGACTTAACTGGACATTAACTTCTAAATTATTACAGATTTTGCCTGTGTGCAATTGAAAATCATTTTTGGTAGGGTTCAAAATGCTAGAAACGTTTTTTGTGTTTGATAGAAGAACCTGCTTTTCACTGCACTTCACGTTTTGTGGTTTTGCACTCAGTATTATCACAGTCACCACACTCCACTTCACACGGAAATAAGAGAGGCTATGCAGATGACATTGAAGCTGCATAGACATCTGCTGCTACTGCAGATGTGGTGTCTACACTATTGTTATCGTCAACATCTTTATCATACCCTCTGGCAGGACTTCCATGTAGACATAGTGTTGGGAAGCCTTCCATTGCAGGCATTGATGCACAAGGATGTCTCACGTGTCAGCAGCCTTTGCAGCTGGGTCGATGCAGATGTTCCCCACATGGTCTCTCCTCAAATGTAGTTCACAAACTTTACCTGATGTGGTTTCGTGTCTTCTTGTCTTGAGGACAGGTCTTCAACAAACTCTAAAATTCTGCTTTCACTGCTACGAGACAATGACTGTCACTGCTGTGAGACTGATTTACCCGAAGTCATCCTAATGTGGTACACTGTGTTGTGCACACGCATCTTGTTGCTGTCGCTTTCACCAGTTATCACCAAACTGTATGTATAGCTCATAGTCTGATTTTTTTTTTTTCATCTTAGCATACCAGTGATTACTTTTCCATTTTTTCTAATTTGTGCAGCATCGATATGTACCTTTATTCCTATCCAATACAAGAAACTGGCCCCAGTACGGCTTCTGCTACCTCCACTAGCGCAAAGCTCCATCAATAACTCTGCAAGAATCATAAATCTACCTCCATTTCACACTTTCTGTACGTCACTATTGGCGACATACTCAGTGCCACCATTTCACACTTTCTGTACGTCGCTATTGGCGACATATTCAGTGCCACGAGGTACATTTGCGAGGTTGTGGCTGCAATTCTACCGTCTCTGTCAGGCAGTGCACCCATGTCTGATCCTGAATCAGTGAGGTAGTAGTGTCCTGATCTCTGCTCTTTAACATATACCATGTGTGACAGAATAAGCAAGCTTGACAAATTACTCACCGTGCCAGTTTCCTCACTGTGCTCCCCTCCCTGCTGAAGGAATTCCTGTCGGTTTCCGTGCCTATTGCCGGCCACTGTCACTGTTTGGTTGCGTGTACGGTTTTGTGCATCTTGTTGCTCTGTTGCCTAACTGTTGGTGATACCAATGAATCTGATCCTGTTGGCTGTTTCCAGAAGCTCTGTTGTTGTTACTTGTTCCTCTATTTTGCAACAGCATTGAAACTTGCCTCTGTGGTGCATTAGATTGCTCTGTGAGCACGTGTGGTTGTTCAGTAATATCCACAACTGGTCCTCCTGTATTGCAGTGTACTTTTGATGTGCTGTGACCTTTGTCAAATGTTCAAATGTGTATGAATTCCTATGGGACCAAACTGCCAAGGTCATCGGTGCCTAGACCATTGGCACATTTGCTTTATGTGTACTGTCCAACGTTATGTAAAATTTGTCTATCAGTGTTACCAACATCTGGACATCGTAATTATCACAGGTCACTATTGCTGCTGCTGCTACAGGTCAGGTCAATGACATACAGGTTCCTGTTCTGATAAGAGGACTCTCCAGTGTGTGGGGCTTGGGCCATACAAATTTCAGTATGCCATATTTTAAATGAAAAAATTTATATTCATATAAGAGCACAGAGTCTGGTTTATAGGCTTATCTGTTCTCTGTTTTAACAGATGATGAGATAAATGTGGTAAATTTTGTGAACTGTATCAAAAGAAAATTCAATCAAGAAAAATACTAAATAATGAGTCAGATCTTCTCACCAGTGCGAGAGTTGAATGTGTAGTACTGCTGATAGATACACATACACTGGTGTCCAAAATTAAAGTAACAAATGGAAATTTTTCTACGTTGGATTTATTTTGCCATGAAACAGTATAAACAGGTGATAGTAAAGTAGAAACAATGCAAAGAATACAGAACATAATCAACTGCAACATGCGTAATGGTAAACAAAAATATTCTTCAATTTTTTTCCAACTTAACGGATTTGCACACACATTCTGACAACTGGTTAATGTGCTCAGTACAGGGTGTGACCACCACTGGCATCAATACAGGCTTGACAATGACGGACTGTACTGTGAATGGTGTCATCGATCTCGTGTTGAGGCAATAATGCCCATTCTTTCTGCAGAGCTGCACACAAGTATCTGAGAGTTGTTTTTGGATGCTGATGTGATGCAACCTATCTCCCTAGTGCATCCCATATGTGCTCTATGGGTTCAAATTTGTACAGAAAGCAGGCCACACCATGTGTGCAGTACCTTCCATTTCCAAAAAAAACATCGGCAACCACCCGTGCTAAATGAGGTCGAGAATAATTGTCCATCAGTATGAAGCCTGGGCTCATGGCACCAAGCAACAACTGTGCGTGAGATCCCGAGGACTCCTCACAGCACCCAACAGCACTTAAATCTCACTGATTCACCTGTACAATTTCATGAAGAGTTGTTCAAGTGGTCGACATAATCCCTGCCAACACCATTAGGGATCCTCCTTGATATCGGTCTCTTTCCACAATGTTTCGGTCTCAGAATCGTATTTCATGTGTCCTCCTGATGTGAATCCGTTGAGAATCACTCTCCAAACCAAATCGAGACTCGTCTATGAAAAGAACATTGGCCCACCATTTGACAGTCCAGGTGACACATCGAGAGCTTCGCTCTAAACGTTCGCTTCTCTGAAGACACGCCAGAGGTAAACAGACAGCAGATCTCCAATAATAAAGGCCACTCTGCTGAATCCTTCTGTATGCCATCTGCCTCGATACAACACATCCAGGGGATGCTGCAAGGTCAGATACCAGCTGCAGTGCACTACCAAGGCGGTACCGTCGTGCCCTTACAGCCAAATAATGTTCCACTCTTTCCAATGTCACACGTGGTCAGCCCTGTCCCGGTCTGCGGGATACAGTTTTGGTCTCTATAAACTGTAGCCTCATCTGATAAACAACAGAATGATTCACATAAAGCCATCGGGACAGATCAGTTTGTGGCCCTCCTGCTTCTATTCTTCCTATGGCCCTCCACAGCAAAGAGTCTGTAGGCATCTTCTCTGTGCCACACTGCACCACCTGTGACCATGTACACAGCGATTGTGGATGTGGGACTACCCTGCAAACACTACCCCACTTGATGGTGCCCTGACATCATTGCTGGTGTGGTTGCCTGTTGATCAGAATGGCATCTTCTGTGCAGAACACAATTGTAAAGACATCTGTTAACAGGTTGTTCAATTATATTGTGGATGAGACACAGGATGGGGAAATAGCAGTTTGTTGCTTTAATTTTGGACACCATTGTAGAAGTAAAATTTATACACTTCCTATCTCTCAGAACTAACAGTTTCTTCCTCGGGGAGGAGAGAGGGATAGTTTGTGAAACATTGAAAAGGAAGAACAAGTCAGTCACAGACTAAAACGGGGGTGCCAGTTTGTAGTGAAGGCAAGATAAGACATGGATGGAGGAGGTTGCATCAGCAAGAGCATGTCAAAGATGGTATATCGGTAAGCATTGTGCCAGCTTTTAACCAGAGATGATAAGAACAGTTGAGAAATAAAGATAGATTATGGGCAAGAAGTTAGTCAATACACATAATTCACAGTTTTTATAGTTGCTCTGCCTTTGATATAGTATGTTTTGCGAGTAGTGGGGCTAGAGCAGGTGGTAATGATTGGGCGCTTGAGCAGGGTTAACAGAGTGGATTATTGCATGAACATAAACCTTGGATAGGGATAATAATTTGAAAATGTCATCTAGTTTGAGTCGAATGTTATAGAGGCTAGGAAAGTGACAGTGGTCAGTCTGTGGAGGCTACCAAAGAGAGAGGACCTAGTCTCAGTGCTTGTCTTATGAAAATCATAGTCTTGATGGGGTAAAGTTTTTAGTCATTTCAGGTTTGTGTGGTGTTAGGTGACAATGAGAGTGATTCTGATTTTTTTGAAGGCTAGAACTGTATTAGTCAGAGGATGAGAGGAGGATACTTCTCAGATTTGTTTATGAATAAAACCTGCAAGTAGTTGTGGCTGAAGAAAGCCTTGGAGAGATTGTCGGTGTAGGCGTTCAGTGATTCGGTGGTGGAGCACATATGTTCGCTGCGCTTGTTAGGCTGTAGAGAAGGGAGCATTTGATGTGGAAAGTGTGGCTTCTGTCAGAGTGTAGGTATTGATGTTTATTGGTTGGTTGTATGTGGACTGAGGTTTGGATGTTCAGTGAAGGGGATTTGGAAAAGGACCAGGTAATTTCATGTTGGGAAAATGATTTACTTGGTTGCAGGAAGCAGAAGAGTTCTTTTTCATGAAATTCATACATAATCCAGTTCCTAATACCAACAGTGCAAGAACCAACTTGCAAATGGAAAGGCGGAGAAAGCAAAGTGTTGACCAATTCCTCATACGAGAGTTTCGTAGTTGATTCTTGGAATAGACTTAAGAAATGCATCCCGTATTTGTATGTTTGTCTGCAATGACTATAAATTTCTATGCTCATTCTTGCAAGTACTCAGTATCAATGTATATTATTTTCAAGTACTCAGGATCAGTGCAACTTATTTTAAGCGTCAGATTTTTTTTCCAGTTAGATCTGAAGCAGATTTTCATTTGAGAGAGATGATAATCAGGCTCTTTGTGGTCCTTGTATAAAAGTGCATTTGTGATTTCCAGAGAGAATTTTCTAGTGACTGCTACATGGGTGCTCCAACTATGCAATTTATTAGTGTTTTCCATGTGGTCATCATCTGTTCAGGGTTCTTAAACTGTGTGGACATCAGATGAAGCTCATCAGTCTACATGTATTTGCTAGACATTGTCCATCAGTATTTGCCTTGTTGTGTGCTCATAAATTCCTGGTGATGTGTTTCTATTCCCATTGTCTGCCAGTTTCTGCACTGAAATCTTTAAGTTGGGTCTTAATGTGATGCTAGAGGAACTTCAAGAGTTTTTGCTCAAGTTGTGGACAGAACTTCCTAGGTTTTTTAGGTCTAGTGTTCGCTAGGCATGTGCATTTGCCAGCATAAAGGCCTTGTCTATGCAGTTAACTGCGAGAAGAGAGAGGCATTTTGAAGGTAATGTTAAATCTATCACTGAGCATCGGACGCTTGTAACGTATCAGGAATGCACCACTCAACATACATAAATTACAATTTATGACTTTAATAGCGAATTTTGCTTTGTGTATGATTATACACTTGAATCAAAGTGATTGGAATCATGAAAATATGTTTCTGTGCTGTATGAGAATTCCAAAACTGCCACAAGTATCTGCAGTATCTTGAGTTTTCCTTTCTTGTTTAACATCTGTATGTTGAGGCTGCCACCAAATTTTGTTTTCTGTGGTTTTAGAAGTTACAGATCTTCCTTGTCCTGGTTCTCCAGAATCTAAATAATTAAGATGTGCCTTTGATTTTACAAATGTGGGCCTGAATTAGTTGCTCTGTTGCTTGTGTTTCCACTGTGTTAAGTTCATGACTGATTTTAGATGGTGGGCATGAGCCTAGGATAATGACTCACTGGCAGTCAATCCACTCTCATCATATATTTGTTTGTGACAGCCAGAGCGAGAGCACCAGCAGCAGCGAGTACTGTTTGTATAAAGCATTTATTTTGCATTTTGTTTACGACCTTCCACTAAGGAAGGGATTCTATTTGTGTTTATCTGCTCTGCATAGTAACTAACAGTTCTTGATAAAACTTTACGTAGTTTTCGTGTTAGATTTCTTAGTGTTTTCTTGATCGTTTAGAACAGAAAGCGCCCTAAAACCGTCTTTTGTTTGTTTCGCAGCCGTTAGCCACTAGTCAGTTGAATCAGCAGTTGTCTTGTGACAGCCAGAGCGAGAGCACCAGCAGCAGCGAGTACTGTTTGTATAAAGCGTTTTTGTACTTATTTGCTGCGCTTAGCTTTTAAATAGTTTTTCTGGGAAAACCTAGTGTAGTTTTCGCGTCTCGTATTTCAGTGAGTGTTTCTTGATTATCAGAGTAGCTCATCAGAAGATTATCTTGGGAATTTGTCACCGTATAGAGTAGGGTAAACATAGTCATGTGTAGGGACTGTGGTTGTTGTGAGCGGACGCAAGGAGAATTGGCCACTCTTCGGGGGCAGGTGGAGGCTTTGTCTGTTAGGCTCATCGAGCTCGAGGCGCAGGCGTCGGCTCGTAGTGGCGTTGGGGCAACTGTGGTGAGACCTATGCCTACTTCGGTGGCCTTGGAATCACATGGAACCCCTGATGTCGCTGCGTCTTCCGGCAGTGAGCATCTTACCGGTCAGCCATCACTCCAGGGTGAATGGCGGACAGTGGTGGGCTCGCGCGTGCCTGGCCGAAAGGCGAAGGTGGGATCTGACCGCGTGGCAGCTGCCTTACCCCTTTCCAACAGGTACGGGGTGCTTCCTAGTGGTGATGACATCGTTTCCGAGCCACCACAGGATGCCTCGCCTGTTGGGCCAGTGGCCGATTCTCCGGCAAGGTCCTGACAGTCACAGAGGGCGGGCCTATTAGTTATAGGGAGCTCCAACGTTAGGCGGGTTATGGAGCCCCTCAGGAAAATAGCGGGTAGGTCGGGGAAGAATGCCAGTGTGCACTCGGTGTGCTTGCCGGGGGGTCTCGTCCGTAATGTGGAGGAGGCCCTTCCGGCAGCTATTGAACGCACTGGGTGAGACCGGCTGCAGATAGTAGCACATGTCGGAACGAATGACGCCTGCCGCTTGGGTTCTGAGGCCATCCTTGGTTCCTTCCGGCGGCTGGCTGATTTGGTGAAGACAACCAGCATCGCACGCGGAGTGCAAGCTGAGCTTAATATCTGCAGCATAGTGCCCAGAGTCGATCGCGGTCCTCTGGTTTGGAGCCGTGTGGAGGGTCTAAACCAGAGGCTCAGACGACTCTGTGACTATAATGGTTGCAAATTCATCGACCTCCGTTATTGGGTGGAGAACTGTAGGGCCCCCCTAGACAGGTCAGGCGTGCACTACACACCGAAGCAGCTACTAGGGTAGCAGAGTACGTGTGGCGTGCACACGGGGGTTTTTTAGGTTAGAGGGACCCCCCCTTGGGCGAAATGATAAAATACCTGACGGCTTACCAGAGAGGACATTATCATCGTTGATAAAGAACGTCCGTCCTCAGAGACCAAAAACAGGAAAAGTTAACGTAATATTGGTAAACTGCAGGAGTATCCAGGGCAAGGTTCCTGAATTAGTATCTCTTATTGAAGGAAATAGTGCGCATATAGTATTAGGAACGGAAAGTTGGTTAAAACCGGAAGTGAACAGTAACGAAATCCTAGACACAGAATGGAATATATACCGCAAGGATAGGATAAACGCCAATGGTGGAGGAGTATTTATAGCAGTAAAGAATTCAATAATATCCAGTGAAGTTATTAGCGAATGCGAATGTGAAATAATCTGGGTTAAGCTAAGTATCAAAGGTGGGTCAGATATGATAGTCGGATGCTTCTATAGACCACCTGCATCAGCAACCATAGTAGTTGAGCGCCTCAGAGAGAACCTGCAGAACGTCGTGAAGAAGTTTCGTGATCATACTATTGTAATAGGGGGAGACTTCAATCTACCAGGTATAGAATGGGATAGTCACACAATCAGAACTGGAGCCAGGGACAGAGACTCTTGTGACATTATCCTGACTGCCTTGTCTGAGAATTACTTCGAGCAGATAGTTAGAGAACCAACTCGTGAAGCTAACGTTTTAGACCTCATAGCAACAAATAGACCGGAACTTTTCGACTCCGTGAATGTAGAAGAGGGTATCAGTGATCATAAGTCAGTGGTTGCATCAATGACTACAAGTGTAATAAGAAATGCCAAGAAAGGAAGGAAAATATATTTGCTTAACAAGAGTGATAGGGCACAAATCGCAGAATATCTGAGTGACCACCATCAAACGTTCATTTCTGAGGAAGAGGATGTGGAACAAAAATGGAAAAAATTCAGAAACATCGTCCAGTACGCCTTAGATAAGTTCGTACCGACTAAGGTCCAAAGCGAGGGGAAAGATCCATCGTGGTATAACAATCATGTACGAAAGGTACTACGGAAACAAAGAAAGCTTCATCATAGGTTTAAGAGTAGTCGAATCATAGCTGATAAGGAAAAGCTGAACGAAGCGAAAAAGAGCGTAAAGAGAGCAATGAGAGAAGCATTCAACGAATTCGAACATAAAACATTGGCAAACAATCTAAACAAGAACCCTAAAAAGTTTTGGTCATATGTAAAATCGGTAAGCGGATCTAAATCCCCTATTCAGTCACTCGTTGACCACGATGGCACCGAAACAGAGGACGACCGAAGAAAGGCAGAAATACTGAATTCAGTGTTCCGAAACTGTTTCACTGCGGAAAATCGTAACACGGTCCCTGACTTCAGCCGTAGCACGGATGCCAAAATGGAAAATATTGAAATAAACGATATCGGAATTGAAAAACAACTGCTATCACTTAGTAGCGGAAAAGCATCCGGACCAGACGAGATACCCTTAAGATTCTACAGTGATTATGCTAAAGAACTTGCCCCCTTTCTATCAGCAATCTATCGTAGATCGCTGGAAGAACGTAAAGTACCTAGCGACTGGAAGAAAGTGCAGGTCGTTCCCATTTTCAAGAAGGGTCATAAATCAGATGCGAATAATTATAGGCCTATTTCGCTTACGTCAATCTGTTGTAGAATAATGGAACATGTTTTGTGTTCTCGTATTATGACGTTCTTAGATAATACAAATCT
Source organism: Schistocerca piceifrons (assembly GCF_021461385.2). Lineage (NCBI taxonomy): Eukaryota > Metazoa > Arthropoda > Insecta > Orthoptera > Acrididae > Schistocerca > Schistocerca piceifrons. The sequence goes on from NC_060145.1 coordinate 457,724,521, forward strand.
CCTTCATCATAACCAACATGGATTCCGCAAACAGAGATCATGTGAAACTCAGCTCGCCCTATTTGCCCAAGAAATTCACAGTGCCGTAGACACTGGCGAGCAGATTGATGCCGTATTCCTGGACTTCAGGAAGGCATTTGATACGGTTCCGCACTTACGTTTAGTGAAAAAAATATGAGCTTACGGAATATCGGACCAGGTTTGTGATTGGATTCAGGATTTCCTAGAAGAAAGAACACAACATGTCATTCTTAACGGTTCAAAATCTGCAGATGTAGAGGTAATTTCGGGAGTACCGCAAGGAAGCGTGATAGGACCTTTATTGTTTACAATATACATAAATGACTTAGTTGACAACATCGGTAGCTCCGTGAGGCTATTTGCAGATCACACGGTTGTCTACAAGAAAGTAGCAACATCAGAAGACTCGTACGTACTCCAGGAAGACCTGCAGAGGATTAATGCATGGTGCGACAGCTGGCAGCTTTCCCTAAACGTAGATAAATGTAATATAATGCGCATACATAGGGGCAGAAATCCATTCCAGTACGATTATGCCATAGGTGGTAAATCATTGGAAGCGGTAACGACCGTAAAATACTTAGGAGTTACTATCCGGAGCGATCTGAAGTGGAATGACCACATAAAACAAATAGTGGGAAAAGCAGGCGCCAGGTTGAGATTCATAGGAAGAATTCTAAGAAAATGTGACTCATCGACGAAAGAAGTAGCTTACAAAACGCTTGTTCGTCCGATTCTTGAGTATTGCTCATCAGTATGGGACCCTTACCAGGTTGGATTAATAGAAGAGATAGACATGATCCAGCGAAAAGCAGCGCGATTCGTCATGGGGACATTTAGTCAGCGCGAGAGCGTTACGGAGATGCTGAACGAGCTCCAGTGGCGGACACTTCAAGAAAGGCGTTACGCAATACGGAGAGGTTTATTATCGAAATTACGAGAGAGCACATTCCGGGAAGAGATGGGCAACATATTACTACCGCCCACATATATCTCGCGTAATGATCACAACGAAAAGATCCGAGAAATTAGAGCAAATACGGAGACTTACAAGCAGTCGTTCTTCCCACGCACAATTCGTGAATGGAACAGGGAAGGGGGGGATCAGATAGTGGTACAATAAGTACCCTCCGCCACACACCGTAAGGTGGCTCGCGGAGTATAGATGTAGATGTAGATGTAGAAATTTACTCAACAAGTGGTGGCAGAACACACACACACACACAAGAAACAATTGGCAAGCCTTCAGAGTCAGTGGCTCCTTCTTCAGGCAGAAGGGTTGAAAGGGGAGGAAGAGGGGCGAAAGAAAAGCACTGAGAGGTTGGGAAAGTCACCCAGAATCGTGGATGAGAAGGAGAGACTGATTATTGGGGATTGCATCGGACAAGATCTCAGTTCTGGGTGACTTTCCCAAAATGTACCCCTTTCCTAGACCTCTCCAGCCCTTTTCATTCACCACTCTTCCTCCTCAACCCTTCTGCCTGGAAAAGGAGCCACTGGCTCCGAAAGCTTGCCTGATTATTAACTTTCATTTGTGTGTGTGTTTCCTGCTGCCGCTTGGTTAGTAGATTTTGTATCTATCCAATTAAATTATTTTGTCAGATATTGATTGTTTTCATTGTTACATACACTTGAAAAGTTATGAGCCTTGTCAGATTAACGATTATGAAGTGTCCAAAACCTGTAATGTTTGCTGATGACACAAGCATACTAATCAAAGACCGGATGAAACACAACTATGTTGGACACAACTCAGACAATAGCTGAACTGACCTAGATCAGGTTTACAGCAAACATTTTCTAAGTTAATTTACGTACATGAAGAATACGAGTGGATACAGTAATATCCCTAGTAAATCTCCATGTTTATGCTTTGATGCTCTAAGTTTTATTTTATTCCTGTGGCATAGTCGGTAAGTGTCAATCTATGGAATATGTTTACACCAGTAAGTCTCCATCTATGCACCAGTCATGCCATTAATGCATAGAATAGGACTGTCTATGGAGCCAGCATTCAGATATGCAGAACAGAATTTTTGTTGGCAGTTTACATTGCCTCTAATGTCACACGATTGTGGATGGCATAAGGCTCACCTATGAGAACTCTGCAGATTTTGAATGTCATAACATTGCCAGTATGTAGAAATCCCATTTGAGAGTGCCACATATTTTGTACAGGTCCCGAAAAACATCATTTTTGGAGCTATAGCATGCAGAAAACTAACAGTTTATCACAGTTTTTTTAGGGAAGAAATTCTTCAATTTTTATTTTGTGGTGTCACAGGTTTAAGTTTCATTCATCTTCATGGAAACTAGAACTAGTGCTGATGAGATGGAAAATGAGTAGGTGCTATTAATATTTTAAATTTTTTTAATGTGACTACTTTAAAACAAGCACAATAGTTTGGACATCTGTATAACCCAGAGGTAGTGAATTGGATTGCCATCTTGCATCTTATTTGTTTCAGACAAAAACTGCTCAAATTATGTATAATCTACAGATTGACTTGCACAACAGAATTTACAGAATCTGTCCCATAAATTCATGACCACACAGTCACATACATTAGCCCTACTGTATTGAATTCCCTATTACACTGCCTTTCAATGTTTTTCAACACATAAAAAATACCTCTTACTAGAATACAACCACTATGTGTTTCACAATTCTTGCTACACACTTCTAGGGAATGAAGAGGGAACTTAGTATAGTGGCTGTATAGAAAACTTAGTGGATAAAGTTTTGATAAGGAATCCATGTGTGACAATGTATCATTTAGATGTAAAATAAGTTTGAAGATAAGATCACTTTCAAATTTCCCATTTTACGACACACACACAGCAAAGACAATGAGTCCTGACCTGTGTCAGCTCTACAGGAGCTGCTCCACACTGCGACCACCTGCAAATTGCACAAGCTGTATCTGCAATGCATGTTTTTGTACACATGGTCCACAAACCTTGATGTGCATCCATGAAACACCAGTCACCCTTCCGAGTTATGAATGTACCAGTTTCTCTTACCAAAACTTCATGTGCTAACTCCCCTCTACAACACCTATAAGCCTGTGATACAAATTGCGAAACACCCTGTATAGTTACACATTTCCACTATTTACCTGTGAAAATAAACTTAAAAATGTAAATAGACCCTTTCCCCTGACAGCTGTTTCTTGGGGCTTCACAGGTGGGAACTCGGATTACAACATGTCCTCGGTTCTTGCATCCCCGTAGTCTTAATTTACTAACTTGTCTATTTTTCCCCAATCTCAACCTCTAGCACATTTAACGCATTTAGCTTTCTGCTCTTATTTAAACTTGCACAATACTTTGTAAGTAATCTCTGACTTCAGAATGAGATTTTCACTCTGCAGCAGAGTGTGCGCTGATATGAAACATCTTGGCAGATTAAAACTGTGTGCCGGACCAAGACTCGAACCTTTGCAAAGGTCCCAAGTTCGAGTCTCAGTCCGGCACACAGTTTTAATCTGCCAAGAAGTTTCATATCAGTGCACACTCCGCCGCAGAGTGAAAATTTCATTCTGGAAACATCCCCCAGGTTGTGGCAAAGCCATGTCTCCACAATATCTTCTTCCAGGAGTGCTAGTTTTGCAAGTTTCACAGGAGAGCTTCCGTGAAGTTTGAAAGGTAGAAGAGGAGATATTGGCAGAAGCTGTGAGCACGGCTTGTGAGTCATGCTTGGATAGCTCAGATGGTAGTGCACTTGGCCACTGGAAAGGAAAGGTCCCGAGTTCGAGTCTCAGTCTGACACACAGTTTTAATCTGTCACGAAGTTTCAATCTCTGTGTTGCTTCTTACCCTACCATACTCCTTTGAGCCCTAAGGTTTTCAAATCCTGTCTGGTGCAATTCCCTACAGTCTTCCCTCCTCATCACGTTCCATAAGTCTGCCCTGACCCAGAGTTCTGAGTGAACAGTTTGCCCCTTTTCCTAAACCTTGTTAGTCCTTTTCCTTCATCCTTCTTCCTTCCCCTTCAACCCTTCTGCACAAGAAGGAGCCACTGGCTCTAAAAGCTTAATTTTGTTATATATTTTTCTCATGCCATCACTTGATGAGTAGACTCTTTATCTATCGGAAACTGATTATTTTTGTTGCTACATGAAGAGTATTAACATCTACACAAACAAAGATGTTGAAAACATCACAGTTATACCAACAAGATTGCTTTTGTTGTTTCATTTAGCCCCACTGAGAGTTTCATTTGCATCCTGTGCTGCAAGCCTATCAAAGCGACTACATTTTCCGTGCAAATAAGACAGAACAGGTACATGGGGTATTGGAAATATGATGTCTTATTTTCACAAATATAATTTTATAATTTTTATAATAAAAGATCTTGGAAACATGACTGGAAATACTGGTTAGGTAATTGGAATGATTTATGTAATACTAGTAACAAATGCATTAAAGGCCAAAAATTATTATTATTACTTTTTTTTTTTTGTTATTCACTTTATTGCAGCATTAAAACAACACCATCTTTCTTCAGTTCTTCTATTTACACGTAAATACACATAACAGCTGATCAACAAAAACTGATATTCTCTCTATTTACAGAAAACATACATAGGCAATATGCCTTTCTACATACTTTAAATATGTTCTATGAGATACTGCCTCTCACACAATATTTATTACTCATTTCAGTCACATGCAGTATTGTAATTAACACAAAGCACCACCAGTCAAGTTTAATAACCATGGAAGAAGGAAATAGTTTATAATCTGTGATCATGTTCCTGCTTACATACTATAATGTTAATCTGTCATACTATCAGTTCACAAATACTGAAACTTCATCAGCTCATTTATGTTAACAAGCCGAATAGTGAAATCTAACAGAATATGCTTACTCTGTACATAAAAGTCAAAACATTAAACATTCACCCTGTTCAGTAATTGTGCAATTTTTCTTCAGGCACTATAACTTCTACCCACTGCCAAAAATCAACAATTCAATCATAAGTAGCCAGTGTAAACACTGTACCATCTTTCCATTTTTCCAAATGAGGCTACAGTTTTATTTGCTTTACTCCTCTCAGCATAACACCAATTAACTCTTTACTAATGTTTCACAAAATTAAACATCATTCATTGGAGTTTCCTGGAAACATACAGCCAGAAAATAATGGCAGTGATAAAAAGTGGCAGTATATTTTACTTTAAAACAAGTATCTGATATTTCATGTTTTGGAGACATTTGCGAACCACAGAAATCAACACATCAACTAAAACGAACCAAGACTGCAGATAATAATATGAGGTTGAAGCAGTGGATGCTTGGTAGGGTAGAGAAGCACCAAACTCTTTCCCACAAAGTCTATCCAAACAGTTACAATAAAAAATTTAAACATTTCATGGAATGTACATTTGTTTTCCAGTGATCTAATTTTGATGCTTTCTAAATTACCATACAACAGTTAAGATGAGATAGCCAACAAGCTAATTTGGACCCGACAAATGGGTACTTCTCTCTCTTCCATGTAAACAATATGCTGCTAACTGTAACAATATATACTATACAAACAATAAATTTCAGCCACCGGAATGTATTTAAAGAGCATATCGCACTCATGGAACACGTGCTTCTCATCTTAGAAATAGCATGCAGCCTACAAAACTATTTAAAAATATTAAATACATACTAAACATCAATTTTTGGATCATCAATCAATAAGACACTAGACAGATGATTGCAACATCAAGAATATGTTGATCTTCACTTAGAACTCTTACGAGGGTCACTAGTTTTGTACCTCAACAACAAACATTTTTCAGTACATTAATATTGCTTTATTACATCAGTAACACATTTATTCTCAAAAATGCTCAGGGCGTAATTCGGGAATTTTATATTTCATAGTCACTTTCCACATATTTAAGTTTCAGTGTTAAGTCCAAAACACCCAAATGAAACAATAAATAACAACAACACAAGCACCACACAAATGTGACATTGCAAACAATACCTGCTCAAATTCTGTCTTCTGCAGTACAAAAGGAAATTTAATAAATACATGACAAAATTTTAAACCATGTGTTTAATAGCAAATCTTCATAATTAATTTTTTGGCAGTAAACATTAATTAATAAAAATGATACATAACTGCAATGATTATACAGCTCAATCTGATGAAATAGATTCATAGTGACATGGAAAGATAGCTTACATTTTCTAATACGGCAAGTACTTTTTTACAAAATAAATCATATACTTGTCAAATGGCTACTAATACTTTTTTTAATGAGACTGTCCTATGATAAACACACATTCAAATTAAATTAATGTCACGCCGAAAAAACTTTGTACTTACCAGTGTGATAATCGGTTTACAATATTCATGCTAAATATATACACATATCTGCTATCTTATTAGCATTTGAATGGGCACATACTTGTCAACTTCCTCACATGATTGCAAATCTGATAAAGGTGAGGGAGTAGTGTGGTTGTCACTTATCATTTCTAGAAGTTCTTTTCCTCCATATGTTCTGTGACTGTTTTACGGATAAGATACATTCAGAGTATAAGATTCAACCAAATTTAGCTTTCAGTGTAGACACGTGTAGCTACACATAACTGTTCATAGATCTGGGCTCCAATCTTACTCTACGAAGCAGCTGACAATGTTTCAAATGCCATGTGCCACATGGAAATGTCACATGACAAATTTGTAAACTACAATCACCCATATATAAACAACAGAGAAACACATTTTAGTTTTTCTCTTGCTTGCATGAATAATCAATAACTAGTAGCAGCTGTGGTCATGATTTTCTGTTGTTATGAACTGACAGTAATCCAATGAAAAATAAAAGGCAACAGTTGATCCAGAGTTGTTGCATGACTAATTTAATATCCCAGAACATTTTTCTTTTAAATAGATCCTCTACAGACATTGAAACTGAATTGTCTGACAGCTTAAAATAAATCAGGAACATACCAAAGTCTTGCTAACTTCAACTTGGGACAAACATTCTGTGAAGTCCTACATAATTATGACATATAACAACGTCCTAAGTGAAAGTATTTCTATATTCTCAAATGCAAGAACTACAAATATTTTTTCTCAAATAAAAAACACAGACATTACTCCTAACATGACAACTGCTGCATAAAAGAAAACCATCCAATCAAAATGGTACCAAATACAAATCTCTCCAACAAAGGGGAATACTTTGATGTTAACTACAGAACAAGTATTTCAAAACAAATGACAATGAAAATGTTACCCTACACAAGTGTACAGAAGTCAGCTTATTATCTCAAGAGACACAGTGGTTCTAAGTGATCAACAATCACGAACATGAATGCTTACTACAACAATCTTTAATGCCCCGACACCTTGCATAACCATTTATAACGCTCACAAGCAATCTGACAGTCCTCAGTCAACCGTGCTCCAGTTCTTTCAGCTCTTTCTGAGCCAAAATTGTCTTAACAGAATGAACACAAAAACTGTGCAAAAGTTGTGCCACTGTTCATAGTGTATACTTAACTCCTTGCAAACATTCAGCACTGTTTAATTTTCTTCCTTGGTGCTAATGACTTTTCTCATGATATGATTGCATACTGAAGATTGTAGAAGCCCTGTTCCAGCACATGCACTATATTTGGACGCACATGCGTGCCCGTGCCCCCCCCCCCCCCCAACCCACGCGCGCGCGTACACACACTCACACACACACACACACACACACACACACACACACACACACACACACACACACGTATATTCATTATGTCCAGCACCTGTAGCCAGAATGGCCCACCTCCTTACAGTTTCTCAAAGCAGTAACCATCATTTCTGTGAAGAGTCACATCATTAACATGGGCACACTCAGTCTCACTTCTCTGTAACCTTCAATGTTACCCCACTCAAATCAACATCTGCTTCTTATGGCCACATGCAACAAGACTTGGGAAGATTCCACTACAGCACAAAGCTCCCTGCATAAAGTCCACCACCCTCTTCCAACACACAAAATACGAGTCTCTGCAGGGAACCAAAGTTTTGTATAGTATATCTGCACTGCAATCCCCATGCCTCTGGTAGACTTCCTCCTTAGATTGGATGTAATGTGAAGTAGCCACCAGTGTGTTGCATCGCGGCCAGTGGAGCTCACGAAGTTGTATGAGGGGGCGGCAGAGCACTCGCCTGGGACGGTGAGCTCACCACGACCACTGGCTTCACGAGTGCAGCAGCCGACAGGTACTGCGCATTAACGAGAGGCATAGGACCCACTGACTTCAACAAGGGAGCAGTCGTCATAACCTACAAATGAAAAGGCAAAATGACGTTAAGAAACTAATAGAATCTACAATAACAGGAAGAGCAATAACTCAATTGTGAAAACAGGAAAGGGAAACGTGTTGCAAAGCAACTAATGAACATAAATGTGGACAAAGAATTTTAATAAATTCCAAAGAAAAACGTCTTTGTTGTGTATTGATACATTTTAGGGGTATAGTACATCTGAGGTACAAAGAATTAAGTCTTAAAGAGCTTGATATCTATGTCTGTAAAACGTAATACTTTTGTCTGCAAGGAGGGTGACTTTTTTCCCCAATTCAGTTTCAAATAGATCCTGCAGACTCTCAGTAAGTAACTCAATTAGATTGTAATTTAAAATCTAATTTCCAAAACACAATAATTGGAAAAAATAAGAGAAATTCAGTCTTTTTTGTGTGCAAACAATGTTATGTGGGAAAAAGTCTATAAGCGCATATTGCTGTTCATTTCAAAAACGCAACCATGTTAACTAAACTAGGACATCCTTTTGCAGCTGTTACAGTTTTTAATGTTGAAGGAAGGGTTTCCATTATGTTATGACACAAAGAAGGTAAAATTTGTCTTCATTCTTTATGAAGAGATGCTGTTGAACTTTTGGAACAATTTATCTGGCACACAATCTACTCTCTTCATCATTCCAAAGATATACAACACAGATGTCAGATCGGAGTGTGAAAGAAATCTCCCCCACTTTCCCCTTAAGCACAAAAAAAAAAAAATCAAATATCCTTGGCGGGAAAGAGCATTCAGTCAGATACATAAAAAAGAAACTGCTGTCGATGTGTGGAAAATATACTAATGTGCATGCATTCATTAAAAAAGTAATAGTCCAATTTTCTGCATCTTTGCCCTACAAGAGAAAGTGCTTCATTTCTAATCACCTCAAAAATTACGAGACACTGAACCTCATATCCCCTGAACATTGTCCTTCCACACTACCACACACGTCCTATTGCAACTGCATTCCTTTTGGTATTGGTTAAAAAGCTTTGTGCTCAAAGCTCAACCATAAAAAGCCAACCACCATCACATTATCATCTTCAGCAAATTATGTTGTATGCTCAACACTTCTTTGCTGAACTCCAAATATGATCACCAGGTTATCACCAGAGTGGCCCACCATGTACCAAGACATCACTCCAAAAAAATTTTCACTGTCCCACAAATTAAAGAATGCTTTGAATGTACCACTGTAACTTGTTTTAGACTGATACAGATGTGACCTGTTTAAACGCAAATCCGTTATCCTGACAGAAATATGTCCACAACACACACACTCTACTCACATTTATGTACCCCAAATCTGCAGATCAAGTTCTGATAGAGGGTGTTCAGAAGGGTGTCCAGAGATTTATTATCACACCGTGTACACCAAAGTCAAATCAGATCATCCACATGATGGAAAAAGATTAATGGGCAACAACGAAACGTTTTGTGAAATGTACATTTCACATACCTTCCCAGCCGCACCAATCGGCTGTGGAGTTGCAAGTATGTGAGCTACTTGCTGCGATCCCTGAGACACTACAGTGACAGGCGTGACGAGTGGCGTCAGCCCCGTGTGCGCAGGGTGGCTGCCGAGAGGGGCCACCACGTGGGTGATGCCTGCAGGCACCGACTTGGTCGCCAGTGTGACACCGGCATGATGGTGCGTAGTGTGCTGCGTGGCTGCGGCAGCGTGTTGCACTGGGTGATGGGGACCCAGCACACCATTTGGTAAGCTGATGCCTATGCAATAAAGTAAATAAAGCATAAGGCAAATTTACAAGGCTCATACATACTTCTTATTTAATTAAATGTAATACAATAAAAAGGCAAAACAATTTTGAACAAAGAAATGAGAACAAATGCAGTGACACACGCACTATCACAAGAACGTTCGGATCCACCCCCCACCTCCCTCTCTCTCTCTCTCTCTCTCTCTCTCTTCTCACACACACACACACAATCAATCCTCAGGTGAAGGAATCACAGATATTAGAAAATATGGCATATACGCCAGTATTTATTTAATTCATTGGGTCTTGAGAATCGAGACTCTTAAAATTTTAGAGATAAAACCTATGGCTCAAAGTTACTTTTAAACTGGTGTTAATATAAACCTGTTTCACTCTGCCACCTCTCACCTGTTTCTACTCCATTGTGTGTTCCACTTACACTCTATACACATCTTCCACTCAGTGTCTGGCCTCTGTTTATAATTTCATACTGTTTTAAGTTCCCCCCTCCCCCCTCCTCCTCTCCTCTTTTCCATCCCCCCCCCCCCCCTCCTCTCCTCTTTTCTATTAACTGTTTCCATTGTTTACTTCCAGTATATATTACGCCAACTGAATTTCAAATGTTGGAAATGTTGTGGTTCATTAGTACACTTGGATCACTGGTTGTGTGGTATAGTCAATGCCCACACCGTGGCACCTGCAGCTGCGTGGCTGTGGTCTTTACGTCATACAGCCAACGGCCGGCATGCCCTGCTTTTGCGCAGCCCTGCACAGCTGTACAGCTCAGGCATGGGCCTCACACACTGCCTCCCCGCTGTCAGGGCAACCTCGGCTGGCGTCCTCCCAAGAGGTAGTTACATGAGGCCACACTGCCAATCATAACAAGATTCGACAAGCAGACTCGAGTATGGACTTCGACATTGCACCCCGGAACGACTCTACACTACCACTGTTTACTATACCAGACTTGGATCTCTGCAGTCCAGATGCTGCTCGTGATCAAGCACCATGTTGTGTTGTTATTGTGGAACTGTTGGCAATAAACAGAATTTTGGAACTCACACCAATTGTTATTTGTTGTTTCTCCAATCACAGATGCAACAGGTTGTATCTGGTATCTCTCTTGATACTGGATTCAGAGCAGTTTTTCACCATCCCTCCATCTGAAACTACTCCTGATCACACTCTTTGTCCTGAATGAGATACAATTTTAAATGTTCTAAAAGTTAGAACTTTATTCTAAAGTTCTAAACAAAAGTTATAATTTGAACATCACTTATTTACAATGTACCTGTCAGCCCAAATGTCATTGTTTTCACTTCAGTAATTGTCAGATGTGAAATCTGTTCCACGTAATGCATATTATTTAGTAACAGCAAGTAATAATTTCAGTTTTGTTTTCTCAGTGGGAAACGAGATTTTTCCAGTTTAGTTCCATACCGCACAGCAGCAGAATTAATGAAATGGATAAAGAAAAACTGTGAAGTAATACCTGTTAGTTTTGGGCAGCCTCCTCTTTTTTCAGTGTTACTTCTCCTTACAATAACATCAATTTATTTTTGCACTTCTGGTATTCCCTGACTACTCATGCCCTACCCCTTTGTTACCAGCACATGTTCTCTGATTTCCTGTTTGTTCTCTTCAAGAAGCTTATTACAAAAACATACTCTCGGACTCACATCGTCTAGCTCTCAACATCATCTCCTTTCTTACTTTTTCTAATTAGCCTTCACAAAAAGAAACATATCTTTGCTGAAGTTTAAATTCTTCCAAATTCTTGGTATAGTAATTATTTTCTATACATCCATTTGTTTGTTCTGGTAACCACAGCCATCTCACCGACTTTAAAGTGATTTGAGCTTCCATTTTGTGGTATAAAAATGGAAATGTCGTGTGGCTAAGGCCTCCCGTCGGGTAGACCGTTCGCCTGGTACAGGTCTTTCAATTTGACGCCACTTCGGCGACCTGCGCGTCGATGGGGATGAAATGATGATGATTAGGACAACACAACACCCAGTCCCTGAGCGGAGAAAATCTCCGACCCAGCCGGGAATCGAACCCGGGCCCTTAGGATTGACAGTCTGTCACGCTGACCACTCAGCTACCGGGGCGGACTATTTTGTGGTAATTTTTGTATTTTATTATTGCTAATTAATATGACAAAATTATGTTACAAGCAGTATTATGTTCATGACTATAAAGTCTTTCGCGACAGAGTCCTTGCATAAAAAGTTCTCGGTTTACTTGCCGCGTCAAATTTGGATAAAATCCCAAGCTTTCGATGACTACCTCCATCATCTTCGTCAGGGGTAAAACTGACTGTCGCAGACCGGTGAGGCCGCCGGTTTCACTGTGACGTCATCCAGCCAATGAGAAGCCATCCACCGCTTATAAAAGCGGAAGCCTCACTGGTCCGTGACAGTCAGTTTTACCCCGACAAAGATGACGGAGGTAGTCATCAAAAGCTTGGGATTTTATCCAAATTTGACGCAGTAAGTGAACCGAGAACTTTTTATGCAGTATTATGTTCATGTTGGACTACGTTAAAAAAAATAACATGGTGATTGTAAAATTTCATCAGAGGAAATGTACTTGGGGCTACATGTCTGACAAAAGGAAAACTTTGTAACTACCACATCAGTCATTAACTATCAGCTACTCCGCACAAAATCACATTCAACATCAATAAAAGCAATATCATCTTCATTTGAAAGTAACAACTCATTCCAGTAATTCCTGAAGTTAGAATCCTGTGTCTTACCTCCAGTAATTGTGGCCAGGGGTGGGTGCTTGCGAGTGCCGTTGGCTGGCAGTAGGTTCAGTTCTGCACCTCCAGGCAAGGCCACCATCTTGTTAGTGAGGTGTAACGTCGGCAATGAGATCGCCGCACTAGTAGGGGACTCACGCAGCCGCTCCGTACCGACACCTAAATTGAGAAAAGTCTCTCAGTGTACAAACCATTAAGATGCCCAGAGAAGATGGTGTTCCAACAAAAGTGTTTAAAGCTGGAAAACAATAGAAATGAAGCTTACATAATTATTTACAGAATGTCTCTTTAAATAAAAACTAGTAAAGTTAACAATGGTGTCACGAAACTAGTTGAGGAGCTTGTAATTTGGGCAGCTGATGACAACTGGGTGGTCAGCTCAAGGAATAAAATAGTAAGTAAAACAGGCACGAGCACTTTTAATAAACTGAATAGAGTTTTCAAAATTGAGCTAATGGTGTGTCTGGAATAGGAAGTTTACAATAAATATATATTACCAACCTTGGCTCGTAGAGGTAAGACACAAATTTTTAATGCAACAACCATTCAAAACCAGATGGTGTAATGGGGAGGTATACAACATACGAAAAGACAGATTATTAATTATCGTAAAGAAAACCAGTTAACTTGCAGACAGACGCAACTAAGAGACATATAACTCTGGCCAGAATGCAACTGTCTTGCTGGATGCAAGCGACAGTCTGGAGGGGCTGGGGAAGGGAAAAGGATGGAGTGTGCAGGTACTAGAATGCCAATACGTGCAGCGTCAGAAAGTTGTGGGGAAGGGGAGGTGGAGAAAAAAGGAGCAAAAAAGGGAGATGAGTAGGGAAAGACAGGTGGATGCATTGGCAGAGGGCAGCAAATAACCAGGGTGTAAGGTGAGAATGGGGAGGAGATGACAGGACGGAGGGGATGGAAACTGTTAAGTAGAGGGTGTGGGGACAGTAGTTACAGTAGGCTGAGGCTGGGATAATTATGGGAGCAGAGAATGTGTTGTAAGGATAACTCCCACCTGTGCCGTTCAGAGAAGCTGTTGGTGGAGAGAAGGATCCAGATGGCTCGGGTAGTGAATCACCCATTGAAATCAAGTGTGTTATGTTCAGCTGCATGTTGTGCCACAAGGTCTACTTTCCTCTTGGCCACAGTTCGGGTGTGGCCGTTCATCCTGGTGAACAGCTGGTTCGTAGTCGTACCAATATAAAGAGCTGTGCAATGATTGCAGCAGAGCTGGTAAATGACATGGCTGCTTTCACTGGTGGCCCAGCTTCTGATGGGACAGGACAATCCTGTGACAGGACTGGAACAGAAAGTGCTGGATGGGTGGATTGACCAGGTTTTGCACCTGGCTCTTCCACAGGGATATGATTGTTGTGGCACAGGCTTGGAATTGGGAGTGGTATAGGGATGGACCAGGATGTTGTGGAGATTTGACTGAATGTCACTTTAGGAGGGGTGGGAAGTATCTCAGGTAGGATGTCCTTCATTTCACGGCATGATGTTAGGTAATCAAAGCCCTGGCGAAAGATATGGTTCAGTTGTTTCAGTCCCGTGTGGTACTGAGCATTGAAGGGGACACTCCTTTGTGGCCGGTTCTTGGGGAGGGGTGGATTGGGGGTGTGAGGGGGAAATAGCATGAGAGATCTGTCTTTGCACTCCCTACCAACTCTCCATCAGCGAAAACATTCCCGTACACTGTTGTTCACCTTTCCACCAAAACCGTCAGCTCCACAGAAATATCAGTTCTATCCAAAGGCATTACCTTTATCCCCACATCCAATTTAAGCATGCGGACTTGACAAAGACCAACTCTCATTCTGCCAATCCCTGCAATCAAAGCACTTCTTTGTCGCTAATCCCTCCAACAAAAACCACCCTAATTCTGAGACTGCATCCAACCTCTTCCAGGTCATACCACCATCCAACCATGACCCCCCCCCCCCCCCACATGCCCACACCTCCAACTTAGCCTCACCATCCTTCCCCAAATCCCTTCCTCGGAACACCAACCTTTCAGTGTCAAAACAAATCCTGACCTAATCATCCTACCTGCAGACAAAGGTTCCACCACTGTTGTTATGAATCAGAGTAACTACATGGCAGAAGGATTCTGTCAATTATCTGACTCCTCCATATATAAACTCTGCCAGAGTGATTCCATCCCAAAAGTTCAGCAGGACCTCCAATTCCTGCTTAAAGCCCTAGGCCCTTCCCACAACATCTCCTCTGAATCCATTTCTCTCATCACCCTTATAGCACCTCACACACACCAACCTTCTACATGCTCCCCAAAATCCACAAACCCAACAATCTTGGACACCCCATTGTGGCTGGTTATTGTTCAATCACTGAAAGATTTCAGCCCTCATTGACCAACACCTCCAACCAATTGCCTGAATCTAGCCTCCCACATCAAAGAAACCTACCACTTCCTGCACCGTCTCTCCACCATCCCCACCCCTTTACCTCCTGGGTCCCTACTCATCACAGTTGACACCACCTCCCTATTCACAAACATCCCTACCTACTATCTCATTCCTCATACATCTTAATAACTTTATTCTAACCCAAAACTACTTCTCCTTTGAAGGGAAGGTATATAAACAAATCTGCAGAACAGTCATTGGCACATGCATGGCACCCTCCTATGCCAACCTGTTTATGGGCCATCTAGAGGAGATCACATAGCCTCTCAAAACCCCTAGAGGGGTTCAGATTCACTGATGATATCATCAAGATCTGGCCTCAGGGCCAAAACACTCTATCTTCGTTCCTTCATAACCTCATTGCCTTCTCTCCCATTTGTTTCACGTGGTCCTCCTCAACCCAACATGCCACCTTCCTAGCTGTTGATCTCCTCCTCTTTGATGGCTCCATCTGCATCTCTGTCCATATTAAACCCAACAACCACTAACAGCCACCACCACCAACAACCACCACCTGAATTTTGACAGCTGTCATCCCTTTCACACCAAAACATCCCTCCCGTACAGCCTGGAAAACCAGGGATGGGGTATCTGCAATGACAAAAACTCTCTTGCTCAGTGTGCTGAATTTCGCACCAAGCCCTTCAGAGACAGGCAAAAACAGATCTCTCATGCCATTTCCCCTTACACCCCCAATCCTCTCCCTCTCCAAGAACTGGCCGCAAAGGAGTGGCTCAGTACCACACAGGACTGGAATAACTGAACCACACCTTTCGCCAGGGCTTTGATTACCTATCATCATGCTACGAAATGAGGGAAATTCTAACCGAGATACTTCCCACCCCACCTGAAGCGATGTTCCATCGCCCACCCAACCTCCAGAACATCCTAAACCATCCCTATGCCACTCCCAATCCCAAACCCTTGCCACAAGGATGACATCCCTGTGGAAGAGTCAGGTGCAAAACCTACACAATCCACCCACCCAGCATTTCCTATTCCAGTCCTGTCACTGGTTGATCCTAGGCCAGGTTATCTGTGAAAACAGCCATGCCATTTACCAGCTCTGCTGCAATCACTGCACAGCTCTTTATATTGCTATGCCTACCAACAAGCTGTCCATCAGGATGAACAGAGATCACCGAACTGTGTCCAAGAGCAAAGCAGACCACTTAGAGGCACAACAAGCAGCTGAACATAACACACTTGATTTCAGTGGGTGCTTCGCTACCTAAACCATCTGGATCCTTCCCTCCATCACCAGCTGCTCTGAACCGCACACACATTCTCCACTCTCATAATCATCCGAGCCTCGACCTACTGTAACTACTGTCCCCACACCCTCCACCTAGTTTCCACCCCATCCATCTTGTCATCTCCTCCCCATTCTCAGCTCCCACCTTGTTTTATTTGCCACCCTCTGCCAATGTAATGCATCCTGCCATCTTTCCCCACTCCTCCCCTTTTTTGCTCCTTTTTTCTCCACCTCCCTTCCCCACAACTTTCTGACTCTGGCCCTGTTGGCATTCTAGTCTCTGCACGCTCTACCAGACAGCGTTCATCTCTCTCCACACCCACACACACACTACTATCCTTTCACCATCCCCACCCCCTTCACCTGCTGCTTGCATCTAATGTGATGGTTGCATTCCAGCCTCCTCAGATGCTGCAGTTGGTGGTAATGCGTCCATGAGGTATGCTTGCCTGTGTGTATTAACAGAGTGTGTGTGTGTGTGTGTGTGTGTGTGTGTGTGTGTGTGTGTGTGTGTGTGTGTGTGTTTTACTGAGGAAAGCTGTGGCCGAGTTTTATGTAAGTGTCTTTTAATAGTGCTTGTCTGCAACTTAACGCATTTTCTTTATGGTAAGTAGCAATCTGTCTTTTCCTACATTGCTGATATTCCTGCATGGAGTTTCCATTGTTTGATTTTTGAGATATACAATGGAAAGTATTGGGAAGGGTGAAGGTTTGGTGCTGGAGTGATAAAAGTAATTATGACTGTAATGAAAACAAAATAGCGATAGACAAGACATATAGCCGGGTGAAGGGGTGATGGACAGGCCAGAAAACTTCTTTGTGGGATTCCAAGAGATGAGGAAGGACAGAGGTAAATACTTAACAGAAAGTGGGTTGACAACCTCAGAAATTATGCACGAGTACCAAGTAGCACATATTTGATGCATGGACAAGTCTACAGGAGGATTTTATATGAGGTCTGTTCAAAAAATTATAGAACATTTGTAATTTTGCGCCAATGGTGTGTTGGAGTGAGATGCAGTTGGCATTCTTGCACGCACCTTTGTTTAATGTTTAATTGCCAAACGTTTCATTGTTGTATGTCAGTTATTGTTCAGTGGTGTATTGGGTAGAACGTTGTGTTGCATCTGCATTAAATTTTGCGTGAAATTCAAGGAAACCTTCACAGAGACTCACAAAATGATGCAGGAAGTCTACGGTGATGAGTGCGTAACCCATACTCAGTGTTACAAATGGTTCGCACAGTTTAAAAATGTCCAGACAGAAGTTAAAGATGACCCTCTTTCGAAAGGCCCTTTGAAATCTACCAATAATGCCCACGTCAGGAAAGTCAATGAAATAGTGCAGGCCAATTGGAGACTGATAGACAGAGATATTTCAGAAGAATGTAACATTTCAGTTAGAACACATCACGAAATCCTGACACAGCATCTTGGAATGCATCGTATTGCCGCAAAATTCATCCCACGGCTCACAAGTCGGCACCAGAAAGACCTTTGCCTCGCAATCTGTGAAGGGCTTTTGGATCACGCAAATGAGAACGAGGTGTTCCTTAAGAGAATCATAACTGGTGATGAGACGTGCGTCTAAGGTTATGATATTGAGATCAAGGTTCAGTCTTCACAATGGAGCAGAAAACGTTCTCCAAGACCAAGAAAAGTGCATTAGCTCAGGTCAAATATCAAAGCCATGCTATCGGTTTTCTTTGACTTTGAAGAATTAGTTCATCACGAATTCGTGCCAAAAGGAGAAACTGTTAACTGATGGTACTATCGGGATGTGTTGTCACGCCTGAGAGAAAATGTGAGAAGGGATCGACCTGAAATGTAGTGAGACACCTCACAGCTCTCGCGTCTCAATATTGCACCAGCGCGTTCATCCCTTTTGGTGCATGACTGTTGCACAAAAAACAAAATCATTGTGCTGCCTCATCCTCAATACTCTCCAGACCTGACCCCTGCAGACTTTTTTTTATTTCCAAAGTTCAAAGCCCCACTGGAAGGACAATTATCTGCAACGATAGGCGAGATAAAAGAAAATTCACAGACAGTGCTTTGAGCGATGCAGCAAGAGGCATACTGAGACTGCGTCTGAAAGTGGAAACGGCACTGGGAGCAGTGTATCAATTGTAGAAGAGACTATTTCGAAGAAGACCATGCACAATAAGTAAAAGGCAAGCACAGAAAAATTCTGTGGACAATGGTCCAAAATTTTCTGAAAAGACCTCATATGCTAGTAAATATATCAAATGTCTGATGACAACAACTTTCATTTGAAAACAGTATGTTATCTGTAATAAGTGTTCTGAAGGACACCTAGATTCATGGCTTTCAAATACTTGGAAATTAATTCCTGCAAATGTGACTTTATCGAGCTCTGCCCGAAGTATAACGTGTATAACGTGCCTGCATGATGGTGTGACGAAGATTGCGGGTGGTGCACGGTGAGCGACAGCGGCTGTGGCTCGGCTGGCAGCACACGCAGGCCTGATGACGCCAGCAGCTGGATGGCAGGGCTCACCAGGGCTGCCGCGAGGCCCGGTGCTGCACTCACCATCTGTACAGCCCAAACATTCGTGTTGCTGCAGAGTCACGTGTCTTACAGTATACCAGAAAAATCTCATCATAAACGTGCTTCATTCGAATCTTTTTCTACACATATAATAAAAAAATTAAATCAGCCACATTTGAAATTGACTTAAATAATCTGGATTGCGGTTTGGAAGGCCGATTTGAGCAAATACTTTGAAAATTACAGCTTTTTAACAGTGGATGCTGCAACTGGCTGATCTGTCGTAAGTTCCAACTTTGTCAATCATTCATATTATTTATTTTGTAACATATTATAAATAACCAATTTATTCTTGCTCATAATTCGTCTTATTGCTTTATGGTTTGAGATACTCAGGCATATGGAGAGCAACATAATACCTACAAAACCACCAGGACGTATTTTTGTTGCACATACTCAGCAGTCACGTGTTGGATGTTTTTTATTTTTTCCCTCTGAGGGGTGAGAGCTGACATCTTCATCTCCCCTCATCCACACAACAAGGGAGGGTGGTGGTTTCCCTCAGCCTGGGGTCTGAACGATCCACTCGTCCTTCCCAACCTTCCGAAATCTATCCCTCTTTTCTAACATTTCCAAAGGCTACAAACAGTTCTCTCTATCTTTCCATTTGTCTACTGACAGTATTGGAATGCTATTGGAAGGTAAGTATGATCTGACCATTCTGTACTCTTGTAATTTTATAGTTTTCTAAAGACAGTTCTCCTTCTGATGTAAGGACTAACCTATTTATACCATCCATTCTCCTTGTCTCCTGATAAATTACAAATACATTAGTGATTTCCATACCAAACATGTGAAAGAAGATATTTCATCGATCCCACGAAATTCTATCTCTTGAAAGGGTAATAAGTAGTTATTTCATTTAATCCTATTTCACTGGCATTGAAGACTATATCTCAAAGCTGAGGAATGCTTTTAGATGCTGCAGCAAAAGCTACATAAAGAGAGCTGTTGTCAACTACAAGCAGTACGGAATCAAAGAGGCAGCCAAACCAAGTATCCTCCTAAGTGCAATTAAAACTGTTCCCAAATGAGGATACCTAGTGAATCAACAGCTACAGAATTTTATATACTGCACTATCCACACTTGTGTGACATCTCTAACTGTTACCACCTGAGTGCTTCTCAGACTAAAAGCACAGTGTGTTGTTACAAAATAGTTTAAAAAGAAAATAGGGTGTGAAATGGAGAAATGCACAATTCGGAAAACGAGGAGACTGCCAAGAATTGTGATGCTTCAATTCAAAGAGCATATCTAAACACAGCAGTGTGAATGATACATCTTATTATTTCCGGTGATTATTTGAGATGGAGCAAAACATGTTGACGTACTGGAAAGAAAGTTTCGCTAGCAGTAGGAATAATTTTTGTAAAGAACTAAATGGCAATGCCTTGCATCAGAAAAGTACGTTATGTAAATGTAAAGTAATACACAATGCATTGCCTGCAAATATAATGATTATAAAAACCATTAGATATATATTTTTAAAAACGTTTCTACAACACCGAGGAATACATACATTATTCTCACGGATATATGTGAGATTTAAACTTAGGAAAAGGACAGGCTGCTACTCATGGATGACCCACTAGAGTTGCAGACAGGCACAACCAAAAGACTGTTACACTTTATAGCTTTCTACCAAAGCCTTCTTCGGGTAGGAGTGGGGGTGGGGGTCCACCACCCATACATAGTCACACAAGCAAGGACCTCATATACACATGACCAATACCACCGCAATTCCTGTCACAGTTGCCAGTGGTTGTGGTCACATGTGTATGAGGTGTGCTTGCTTGCGTGAATGTGTTTGTGTTCCCTCAGCTGAAGAAGGGTTTGGCTGAAAGCTATAATGTCAGAGCTGCCAGTGGTTAGTGGTCATGTGTGTATCAGGTTTGCCTGCTTGTCCGAATATGCGTGTTTTTTTCTTTACTCTTAATGGTGAGTAGCAATTTATCCTTTTCCTAACACTGTTGATATTGCATTCTGGAGTTTCCATTGTTTATTATTTAAATTTTTTGTTCATAAATAAAACAAATTTCTTTACCAATGATTATATCTAAATTCTGTCTATTTTATATCTCTTTAGAAGTGACTTGTCTATATCTACACCCCTAGAGAAAGACAAGTCACTGTTTAATGTTGTTACCACAACTTTTGAACAGTTCTGTATTCATTTACTTCAAATTTTTACATGATACTCTAATGAGCATTCAGACAGTTATGACTATAAATATTTTAGTTATATAATACAATAATTCATATGTAATATATTGAAGGGGAAATGCTGAAACCAAAAACCGCGAAAAATTCTTGAGCGATTTACTTCAAATATTTGCACAATACACTAATAAACATTCAGATGGCCCTAGGATATATATATATCTTTCTCAATGACAGTTTATAGATTCTCTATTAAATCCAACTGCAAGAAAGAAAATACTGTGCTGTGAAAATGTGTTGTTTCATTTTCTTTCTCACAGTCAGTTGCAACTACAATAACAGGTCAAGTCAACCATTAACACAAATTGTTTAGCACATATATATTTTTTCTCTCTACATACAATTTCAGACAAAAATAATATACACAATAATTTTCTGTTTTGTATTCTTCCTTGTCATTGGTTTTACAGAAAATAGGAAAGTTGTATTTATGCTTACCAGCTTATGATTAGAGTACTACAACAGAATCTTAATCATTCAGAACTTTGAAATCCTACCACTTTGCAGATTAAAACTATTCTAAATACTATCATCAAGGCTAATATCCTCACAGATTCAGCAGCTGAAGGGATCTCTCACAAACCCCACACACCAATGATCCCAAACGATTTACGCATTCATTTTAAGCAACTTCAATTCTTAATCGAGATGTCATTTGCAATTACAATTAAAAAACAAGGTCGGAGAGAGTAAGGGACATGAGGGCAATAGGGGAAAGGAAATATATGTGTGTGTGTGTGTGTGTGTGTGTGTGTGTGTGTGTGTGAGAGAGAGAGAGAGAGAGAGAGAGAGAGAGAGAGAGAGAGAGAGAGAGAGAGAGAGAGGGGGGGGGGGGGGGGGTAGTTTAGGATGTATATGTAAGTCCCATACATATTTAGCAACTGCGATGCATTGCTGACTTCGCAAGTTACCATACAAAACGAACAAAGAATAAATAAATATTATTATTATACAGCACAGGAGTAACTCTGTCGCATTTAAGACAGTGAGCTTTTACACCTCGAGCACAATTTCAGCACCTGTAAACTGGTACTCACATGTGCAGACACAGGCAGCTGCAGATGGTGCGTGGGCGGTGGGGGTGGCAGTGCATGCTGGTGCGGAGGAGTCGCCACCGCAGCAGTGGGCCGCGGGCTATGCTGCCGCGTCGAGGTACTCGCGTCCTCGGTAGCGTGCTGCTGCGGAGAGCCTGGAGTGGCCGTGCTCGAGAGTGAGGAGGTGCTGCTGTACATGGGGCCAGTTCTCTGCAGGGTCTCCTCCCCGTCACTCAGATCTGCACCGGCTGCAACAGATTGAAAAAACCTGCTATATGAGTTTGCTTGTGTCAGATCTAACCAGCAGTAGCTGGTTTCTAGGGTCAGTGTCAAATAATGTTCACAAATTATGGCAGCCTCAACATATTACGTACACACATAAATTAACTGTATTTTTGTTCTGTATGTTGGTATTATGTTTGATGGGGGTTTATTTATCGATTCTCTTTTTTTATTTGTAATTCCCTGTTGCTATTTGAGTTTACATATTATGATTTTGTCATATGGAGATTGTGAGTGGAGCTCTGGAGCCTAAAAAACGGAGTACCAAGTGGAGAACTTGGAACATTTCCCACATATTCTCCTGTTTGAGTTAAATAGAGGAGTGACAGCAGTGGTGGCAGCCAGAAACTTAATGCACCATGTATGGGGATAATGTCTTTGGATGGAGCACAGCAAGAAAACGGTACTCTCATTTTAAGGAGTCATTAGTGACTCTCCACGTTCAGGAAGAGTTTCGAGATTTTATGAAGATTGTTTAAATGCATCAATCCACAACAGTATACTCGATAAATAGCAAATGTGATAAACTGTGATCTTTCCACCATTGTGTGCCATTTACAAGCAATGGGGAACGTTCAAAATCAAATGTACGGGTATCGCATGCCGTAAACCAAAATCACTAAAATCATTACGTGGCCATATGTGCATCTCTCCTTCCTCGTCATCAATTGGCTTGTGGATAGCACCGACCATTCCTTACGAAATGAAATGTCGTGTAGTAGACCGGTCACCTGGTGCAAGTCTTTCGAGTTGGCACCACTTGGGCAACTTGCATGTCGATGGGGATGAGGCAATGATGAAGACGACACAACACTCAGTCCCTTAGCGGAGAAAATCTCCAACCCAGCCGCGAATTGAACCCAGGCCCCTTTGCGTGGCATTTTGTCGTGCCGACCACTCGGCTATCGGCGCGGCCACCATTCCTTATGCTGTCTTGTTACTGCTGATGAGAAATGGTGCCTTTATGCTAGCATAAGGAAAAGAAAGTAATGGTTGAGCCCGAACAAAGCAGCAGCTGCCTATACAAAGATGTGAGCGCATCCACAAAAGATAATGTTTTGCATCTGAAGGAACAGCAACAGCTACAAATTCTTCCCTGTGGTGTAACCGTCATTGCTGACATTTACTACCAACGACTGAGACATCTTGAAGATATAGTCCAAGAACAGTGAGCAGGAAGACTGCACAAAGTGACGCTGATCCACGATAAGGCCAGCCGATATTTTGTTAGACTGACAGAAAAGACTACACAGGAGTTGGGGTGGGAAGTCATTCTGTACCCACCTTATTCACGTGATCTTGCGACCTCAGATTTTCACCTTTTCCACTCTGAATCAAACAACCTTCAACAAACTTCCTTTACAGATTATAACGTGTTCCGAACACTAGTTGACGAGTTTTAAATAGTGAAGGAGAATACTTTATTGATAACTAAAGTCTCTGTTACATGTATCTCTTGCATTTATTAAACTTATTGAAAAATGCTACAAACCTATTCACTAACTTAATATAAACATTCAATCAATTAAGTTCTGCTCCAGGTGTGCTTACTTCATTGTGAGTTAGATCACTACTATTATGATAAATCAGCACTATTTTGAAATATCTGTGTTGCAAATGTAGACTTCTCTCTGAATCAATTTACAAAACTAGCTGACAAATTGTTCCACTGCGAAATTATTCTTAAAAGTAATGGATGACACATTGTCACCAACAATTCTGCAAATTGTTCAATTTTTAAAAAATATGTACAACTGTCTCAGCTGCAACAAGTCACAATGGATAACTAGTTTCAATCACATTTAATGGCCATCTTGAGATCTACAAATAAAATTAAATAAAACATCAAATAATAATTATTTCTGCAGATAACATACATTGAAATTATTTAAACTTTAAAGACTCTTAAAAATTTACCTGAATAAGCAGATGATATAGAATGACAGTACTTAAAATTTAAGATTTTTAAAATTCTATCTGATTAATCTCAAGTAGTGAGAAGTCAAAATTATTAAGGGCATGGTCATAACTCTAACACAAAAGGAACAGCACCACACCAAATTTTTGACAACACTCTGTGGCATCAAGAATTTTACTGTACCCACTTTGCGTCATATGAATCAGTGCATTGTGAATGATAGGTAAGGGAGGGAAGGAAGTGGAAGGGCCAAAGAAAAGCACTGATACTGTTCAATATTCTAATGTAATACTGGTATTGTCTACAAGATACAAGGAGTAATTTACGTAATTCAGCTAACACTGATACACAACAAATGTCAAAATTAATAATTAAATTATTAATGTAAAAAAGTATTTAGCACATGTAGTTTTTGTCAGTGTGTGTCTTGAGGTGCGTTTACTGCATGTGTACATTGAGTTCACTCTGCCTGAAACCATGCTGTGACTCAGGCACACTGCCAATAAATGTGGCGAGCTGCTGAAGTTGTCTTCTGTTAAATGGAGCTGTAGCAAAGCTGGAGAGCTCAGTACATCGTCAAAATTCTTTAAATAAAATGAATTCTCTAAGCCACACTGACGATTGAGTAGTTTATGTGGTTCTTTCACACAATGTCTATTTATTTCAAGTTCCTCCAAAAGTTCAAAAACATCCATATTTACACGCTAACTGAATACAGTGAAGAGCACCCGATACAAAAGGGCAACAACTTCAGAAAATTGGGTTAAGAAGATGTTTCGACAGAAGCAAAACTATCGGATTTCGACTAAAACATGATACAAAGACAGCAAGTTGTAAATTTTGTGTGTCAGGTGTGTATAAGACTAAATACAGTGATTTTCAAGAGTGGTATATATGTGTCAAACTGGTAGAACTTTAGAGACCCAATTTAAAGAACAGTTATCACTGCGAAATCCTAAGATGTTATTTGAAAAGCATCTAAATGACGCTAAACATATGGTTGGACCAATAGACATACATCTTAAACTTTAACACATGGTGCCTAAGCGAATCCCTCGGGTGAAAATTGCATGCACTAAATGTTTTAATTCAATTATGAATTTAGCAACATGTTTTACGTATCAATGTTAGCTACATTATCTAAATTGCTCTTTGGTTCTAAATTACTTGTGTTGTATTTTTTAGACAATATCTGTATTACATTCCAAAGTTGCACAGCACTAGTTCTCTTCTTTGGCCCTTCCCCTCTCCTTCCTCCCTTGCCTATCATCCATGATGCATGGGTCTGTACAATGCATGCATGTCTGTATAGATGCAATGTGGGTTTAGTTAAATCCTTGATGCCACAGAAATGTGGTGTAGTGCTGTTCCTTTTGTATTACAACTTATGACTATGTTGTTGTTGTTGTTCTGAGAACTCATGGTTAATCAGGATAATTTTAAGAGTTCTAAATTCTAAGTATTTTTGCAGTTTAAATAATGTCAATGTATGTTATCTACATAAATAGTTATTTATTAAGGTTTTAATTCATTTAACTTTTATATCTGAATACGATCTTAAATGTGACTGAAAATATTTATCGAGTGTGACTACTTGAAGCTGAGACTTGTAATAAATATTTTAAAGATTCTTAAGTGCTGTGCCTTTCAAATGTACATGGAATACTGTAGGCCTATTTGCTGAATTTTTTATACAAATTGTTCATTCAATTTCCTTTAAATCCCTTGTGCCCACTGCAGCACTTCATATTATAAAGAAATTTATGAATTTCATTAGGTAAGTTGATGCTTTTAATTTTAGGTCAATCTAATTGCAGCTGAATGTTTCGTGCCACGTGTGTTTTGTCTCTGTTATTTGAATGGCAACTTCAGCAGTATATTTTAAAAGTTCCTGATGTCATCAGATACATTTCTCGTGCAGTGGTTGTGACGATGAATGGCATATTGGTACAAACTTCAAATTTTCATAACTGTCATCAACTGTGCCAGTCTTTGTAACTGTTAATTCACAATGCCATTTTTAATAAACATTTTCCACGTATAATACATTATCTGACCACAAGTCTCCGGGCAGCACTATTTAGTGTGGATGTAACCACCGGCTGTCTCGAGGCGCAAACTCGTCAGTAGGAGAGGTGGAGAGTATTGCACTGTCAGTAGAGAAGCAGTAACAGTAGAATGGGTGAGTCGGTAGAGCTCGGTGACTTCGAATGTGGACCAGTCACCAGATGTCATTAGAGTCACAGATTCGTCACGGACATTTCAACCTTTCCAAAGCTGCCCGAGTCGGCCGTTGCTGACGTGACAGTGAACTGGAAATGCAAAGGAGCAACTTAGCTAAACCGAGACCAGTAATCAGTCTCGAGTTATCCAGCTAGTGCAATGACTGTGTGTAGAGAGTTAAAAACAATAGAGTATAATGGCTGAGCAGCTCCTCATGGGCCACACATTTCTGTAGTCAGTGCAAAGCAACATTTGAAGTGTTGTAAAGAGAGAGGCCACTGGACACAAACAACTGGAAACCAGTGATTAGGAGTGGCGAATCACACTATACTCTTGTAGCAATATGATCGAAGGGTTCGGATTTGACGAATCCCTGGAGGACGTTACCCTGTCTCCGACAGTGAAGCACGGAAGACGTGGTGTTAGGGTACAGGGGTGTTGTTCACAGTTAGGGTGTTAAGAAAACACTAAATGCAGGATACTAACACATTTTTGTGTACTGTGTACAGTAGAGGAACAATTCAGAGACGCCGATTGCTTCTATCAGAATGACAATGCGCCCTGCCGTAAGGCAGCACCTGTGAGGCAAGGTTCGTGAACAGTACCATCCCCGAAAGGGACCTGCCTGCTCGACCCCCGGCCTGAACCAGATGGAACACATTTGGAATGAGTTAGAGTGTCAACTTTGTTCAACACCTCCACCTGCTCTTGAGGGAAAGTGGGCTGCCATTGCTCCACAGACATTCTGACACTTCACTGCAAGTGTCCCCAGCAGATCTGAGGCCACAATAAAGGCGAAGGATGGACACACCCCGTATTAATGTCCATCGATAGGGGCCCACATACTTTTCATAGACAGTGTACCGTTCAGAATTTTGTGCTCTGTCGAAAGGTACTTTTGTCAGTATGTCGTATGATGAAAGCCAAAACAGTGGTCCATATTATACAGTGACGATGTACACATAAAAACTGACATCAGCCACAGAAGCCTACACTCCTAGGTGCACGACATCAGTGTCAGGTAATATGCGTGCTATAGCAACAAGACGAGATCCTGTCTGGTAAACCTCCCGTGACCTGTTAGTTCTCTGTAACTTTATTGACCTCCCCCATTTGCTAGACCTCGGCATTTCTTTTCCTCACCTCTCTTCCTTCCTCTTCAACCCTTCTGCCAAAAGAAGGAGGCACTGGCTGCAAAAGCTTGTACTTTCTGTAACCTTTGTGTGTGTTTTCTCTCGCTGCCACTTGGTACGTACATTTTTTTTATCTATCCAATTATATTTTCAAAAATTTATTATTTTCCTTGGTACACAATGTTAGTGATGTTGATATTAAATTTTGTTTCGAAAACTGGTCAAAATATCGAATCTTTGTCTAATAACAGTAACATTTCAAAAATAATGAACTTAAAATACAAACAAAATTGGAAATCTCAATAAAAGTTGCCTAATAGTAAGATTTAACTACTTAAAGATTACTAGACCAGTTTCAATTTTGGAAAGTTTAATTTTATCGGCAACACGTAAGTTTTACAATCGACCGACCTGAGGCTGTGGAAGCAGTGTGCGACACAGTATCACGTGGCGGTCTCACTGGATCGTTGTCGACAGGAACGGTCTCGGGCAGCAAGGCGTTGAAGTCTATATGGTCCCATTGTGCCGACAGCTCTTTCTTCAGGTTGGCGAGCCTCTGCTGAGCGGCTATCTTCTCTCTGGCGAGTCGCTCCATCTCGTGCTCGAACTCGCGTTCCTTCCGTCGCATTACCTGACCGAGAGAAATAAGGTACCACCTTGAAACAGTGAAAGCGTATCTATTTTTTTTTAATAATGACAAAAGTGTAGAAACAGTCTGTGTAGTACAAAGACACCTGCAACAAATTCATGAAAGGGTCTAATGGGTAATGGAACAAATGAACAGTATGCCTGCCTGTGGAACCTTTAAATCAAAGCTACTGAACCAATTGTGACAGATTTCTATAGTATTCCATTTCAAACTAAAATGCTGGGACAAAGTTTCCAAAAACTGTCATAAGCAATACATGTGTTTCTTTTTAAGACACATTTGAATACACAACCTTTACAAAGTGGTTGTGTGGAGGGGAAAAAAAAAAAAGAAAAAGGGGACATAAATCAGATCCAAGTGGAACCAATATCTTTTCACTTTTTTCTTAGCCATCGGCTTCTTAGCTGAGAACCAGACCAGGAGTGTGACATAGCAGTGCCACAAAAATGGACGAAAGAGAACTAATGCATGTTGGTGCAGCTCCCATTCTAATAAAATCCAAATGATAAAAACAAAAAAATGAGAAGAACAGAAACTGGGCTTTGGAAAGCATTGTATTTTAACTGCTTGCGAAAATATTCTAGGTGCCCAACTTTCCAAGAGCTTCCCCAGAATGTCGTAAAATTATTCGAGTATCACATAAATGATAATGCCCCAAGAATTGCTATGGAAGAAATCGAGAGAGACACTGAAACCGATTGCAACCAGACTTGTTTCTTATTACACATGACTGAAACGGGAATTTGGCGTACATCTTTTGAAGTGCACTTCTCGTTTATACATCTCATAAAAACAGACGTATGGTGGAAGAACAATGCGAATTCATTAAGTTTTAAATAAGATTCAAATGTTAACATTAAACTTAAAAAATCGTTACTATTTTGTCTTATTATCCTAAAAGCTCAACAGGTTCGATCAACATTAGAACACTGGTAGTATATATTATTGCAGCATAGTGTCTTCCTAAGACGACTGTTTCAGTAACAATGTGTTGGATACTTTTCTTCATTGTTCATCTGACTGTTCCTCATTATATTGGGTTGTAGATCATCAGGATACTGTAGTGCAAGTCAGGAGAAGCAGAGCTGTGCATGGAAGTTTGCACTGATGGATTCACATCTAAGTGAGTTCGTACAGGAATCAACCAGTGTAGACTTCTTCTTTGTACAGAATGTTGCTTCAACTTTTGAGAACATATTGCAGCATATAATTTCAAGTAAATGTCATGAGATGAGTCTTTACGGTCAAAAAAAAAAAATGGTTCAAATGGCTCTGAGCACTATGGGACTCAACTGCTGTGGTCATCAGTCCCCTTAGAACTACTTAAACCTAACTAACCTAAGGACATCACACACACCCATGCCCGAAGCAGGATTCGAACCTTTACGGTCAAAGAAACATACCGGTACAGTTCGTACACATTAAACATTTTCCAGCCTTTGCAGGCAATACTGATAGCCCCATGAGAATTACTTGCACTACCTGCCATTCGTACATATTTCGCCACTATTTCCGAGTACTGCAGCACAAATCGTCATAAAATGTAGGCAACGTAATACTCATACATCTTACAGGATGTTTGTAGTATGCGGGAAGAGAGCTAGTTTCTCTGCTTCCCACGGTATTCTCTGGAAGGACTAAAGAAAACGAAAAACAACAGTATTTTGCAACACGCATATCTAATACTTAGTTATGCTTATAGAGATGTGAACCCACAATTTCTATGGCTATGGTGCGCTGGTGCAGCAAGCAGCCTGTCCGCCTTTGCCTCCAAGGATGTACTACCAAATTTTAAAATCTTTGCACCCTGTAACATCACACAGCCTGCAGTTGCCTGATCTGGAAATGTTACAACAATTACGGTCTTGAACAATACAGTGGTCTTCAACATCATAGTGCTTTAACAGACATTGTCTGCTGGAACACGAAATATTCTTTTTTCCCACCGAACTTTGAGCAATGCGGGATTTTGCATTGCTGTCTCCTCTTAATCAGTATCTGTATCTGATGAATGCGCAAGGTTTTTGTACAGCTATGGACGAGTGTGGAATGAAGTCTACTCCAAATCACAATATCCCAGTGCTCAATTTCTAACATAATTTTAGGTGCCGGGACGCATCTCTTCAGCGATACAACCCACCCCCTCCCCAGCCATAAACCACAAGTCTCGATTTTTGAAAACTTGCAATCAAAACAATACAACCACAAGAGTTAATATAATCAGCAGGTAGGCCTACTACCGTTGGTTTCCGTAGCAATGTCACTTTGCTCCGAATTCTGTTCGATGCACAGTCAGTTGTGTTCGTGATTATGACGTCATGTTTTCAACTGCAGTGGACATCGTTCAACCGCTGCCAGCAGTAACTTTCTGTAGCTTTGTAGCTGCTCGATGAATTTGTACCCAGTATTAATTAGTGGATAAGTTAGCATTTGGCATGAATGACAGTGGAGATATTTCTGGCCTATTGGGGTGTCGTACAATTCTGACTTCCCGAAGAGTTTGGAAAAAAAACGCGTCGTGACGTCACACACTGAGTTAGATGTTTAGTAAGGGCTTTAAACGTCATTTGTCTTCTACTCAAAAGCTGTACTACATATGAATGGATTTAATTTCATATTCGTTACAGCCGCGCGGGATTAGCCGAGCGGTCTACGCGCTGCAGTCATGGACTGTGCGGCTTGTCCCGGCGGAGGTTCGAGTCCTCCCTCGGGCATGGGTGTGTATGTTTGTCCTTAGGATAATTTAGGCTAAGTAGTGTGTAAGCTTAGGGACTGATGACCTAAGCAGTTAAGTCCCATAAGATTTCACACACATTTGGACATTTTTCATATTCGTTACAAGAAGTAAGTAAAACATTTGAACACGGAAGTTCCTGTAGTACGTCTCGGCGGCAAATTATATTTACGTTGTCACTTGATACACGTGTACTATTTTAAATCTACGGTGACGACTTTTTCCAGTAAGTTAAAAAATTGCCTGGGAGGTGTCAAATTAAGTCCAGCATAATCTTTCAGTAATGTCTTCGCGGGTGCGGAGTCAGAGGGAGGGGGAAGTTGGTGTCATGAAGTCACCGGCGCTCTCCCCACCCCCCTCCACCAACCAAAAAAACTATATATTTTTTACATGTGTTAATTTCCAGACTTCTTGAAGAACTTTCGGAGAATAAAGATGCATGAGACCAAGAGTCCTGAAAATGACATGAAATTGTAGGAAATTACAAGTCCCCCCCGCAGGTTTTTGCCTACGTACCGGGGTTTGCATCTTGACGTCTGTGGAGAACATTTAAGCGACGTTAAGGCGCACATCAAATGTTGACCGTAGCTGCAGCTCACAACGCTATTCTATCTTACGCAAACCTCTCCGCTCCTGCGTAACTATAGTGCAACCTGCTTACTGAATTCGAGCCTTGGGTCACCGCCAATATTTCCCGCCATTATCAAATAGATGATTGCTTGAAGCCTCATAAAGTATCCACCCAACCTATAGCTTCTTAAGTTACGTCATACATTTCGTTTTCCCCCAACTCAACTGTCTCTTCATTAGTTACGCGTTCTACCTAACCAATAATCTAAGCATTCTTTTGCAGCACCACACTTCAGAAGTTTCAATTCTCTTCTTGTCGGAATTGATTATCATCCACGTTTCATTTCTGTATACGGCTACACACCACACAAATACTTTTATGAAACATTTTCTAACACTTAAATGCATATTCAGTGTTATCATACTCCTATTTTTCAGATCCGCTTTTCTATCGTCCCAAAGTATATTTTGCAGTTCAAACAGCAACTTTTAGCGTCTCTTTTCCACCTGCTTAATTCCACTACATTTCATCACCCTTGTTTTACTTTCTCTGGGGTTCATGCTGTAACCTCTTCTCAAGACCTACCAATTCCATGCAACTGATCTTACAATTCTTTTGCCGTCTCACAGAGAAAGTTGAGTAATTATTTGTTGGTTTGTTTGCAGTCGAGGTACACTTACACAGCAGATTAATGTGCTAACCGCTAAGCTATGTTCTAATCGCAACGATTCATTCAGAGGCTTCAAAAATTCGGCTTCACGCAAGATAAGCCACTCTCAGTAGTGTTTGCTCAGTGCTGATTACGAAACGTGTGTATTTCATTGGCATCGGTGTGTGTGTGTGTGTGTGTGTGTGTGTGTGTGTGTGTTTTGTGTTGTGTTGTGTGGTTATCACGTGTGATGAAATACGAAAAAACGGGCCAGACCCGGGATCAAGAAAGAAAGCCGGACAATAAATTGGAAGTGAAATGGCTAAGGCCTTTTCCACACATACCCGGTTCCATTCGGCTCGGTTATTTTTCGGTCACTGGCAAGGGTGAAACGGTGCTTCGGGTTCTACTACGTACCTAATAGAAACAGTAGAGCACCGAAAACTCCCTCGACCCGAACAGATTTCATGAGGTTTCTGTAAGATGCGAACTCGTGTGCAGGAAACAGAATACAAAAGACCTTCACACATGGACGATTCAGTTTCTGTTTCAACCTGATTTCGAGTGGATCGCTTTAAAAATTCTCTCTTATTATTATTTTTTTAAAGTCGTTGTCGCGGTTTTTC
Source organism: Schistocerca piceifrons (assembly GCF_021461385.2). Classification (NCBI taxonomy): domain Eukaryota; kingdom Metazoa; phylum Arthropoda; class Insecta; order Orthoptera; family Acrididae; genus Schistocerca; species Schistocerca piceifrons. The sequence continues at coordinate 457,757,631 of NC_060145.1, forward strand.
TGGTAATATGATCAGTTTACCAAATGTTGATGTGGATCGGATGATTTCTGCAGTGCAATCCAAACCAGTGATGTGGGAGAAAACTTGCGAAAAATTTAAGGATTAATTTAAGACACGGGAAGCGTGGAAAGACGTACCAGTGACTTTGATGCATTTGCCGCACGAAGAAAAACTGAATTGGGTAAGAATTGAAAAAGTGATTTTTGTCGATTAAGAGAGACAGTACATTAGGAGAACTGGTAAACTCGCCGCGATTTTGAGAGAATTTTAAGAGGAATGATGTGAAAATTATGAAAATAATCAACAGCATTTATTTAAATACATAACTAATTACAATACAATACACGGTTGATTATATTCCTTCACGAATGTATTTTCGCGTTGAAGACGGCCCTTTTAGCTTCACGTGTAATTCGTCGAATGATTTCGTTGAAATCCTGAAGTAATTAAAAAAAATTTTGCTCGTGCTCTTGTAGCTTCAGGGAAATCGTGTAGAATGCTCCAAATTTCTGCCGTAAAGTGATGAGAGGGTGCTCCCTAAGAATTCTAGTATCCCTCCTTCGTTTATTTATTTATTCTTCTATAGAGAAACAACTTGACCTCTCTCCATGATCACTACTGACCTGTGTACGGAAGAAAACACAAAACCGAAGACGAACCGTATGAGAACCGTGTATGTGTGAAAGGCATTAGTTTGCAACCGAAAACAAACCGAAACCGAATGGAACCGCATAAGTGTGAAACACGTCTAACGGCTGAGGCATTGTGGCAACGTCGAACGATCTGGGCGAGACGCTAAGCGCCCCGACTGGAGGAAGCCGTCTCAACCAGCGCGTGATTTTAATTTTCCGAGGTGACAGCTGGAGCAGGCCACGGGCCGCTGCGGTGCCCGGGTGCGCTACTGGCAGTCCAGGCCAGCGCGGCTGGCGCCGCCAAAATCAATGCAGCGCAGCCAAGGGCGGTCGCTGCCCCCCCGCCGCCGCCGGCTGGACACGGCTCGCCACACTGCAACGTACCACTCTTCCCGCGCGGGCCGTCTCGGCTTGGCTCGGTCCTCCTCTAAAGTACCCGGTACGAAGCGACATTTTTCGTTCGGCACAGTCGAAGTGTTACCGCTGTTTACCATTCGCCATTTGTTCGTGGTACGGAGGACGTTCGCAGGTCGCAATCTGCACAAAAAGAGGCACTCTAGCGATCGATCGACAGAAGTCTAAAAATGAGTGGGAATGACAGAAGAGAGGATGAGAATTCTGTGTACATATTATGCATTAATATAAACGACAGGTACCGCAGATGTGCTGTGAAACGACATTATTATACCGTGCAGAAACCATTTAAGGATTTAGTTGGCAGTGAAAGAGCAAAAAATTACAAAGATCGACAGAAGGGATTCGTCGTCCGTATTATAACGGGCACTTCGACCGAAATTTGCAGACGCGGAGCACGCGAACAAAATTGGCGGTACGAATAGTAAAACTTCTGACGTCGCACGCATAACTCCGCTGTCAGTTGTGACAGGTTTCGATGGAACTGAACGAAGCGTATGGAGACTTTACATATTACTGCAAAGTACGTCGGTTAAGTCAATCGGCATTCCTGGAACGACTTTTCTATTTAAAATTCGCTATTGTTGAATTTATGAAGAAGAAAGGAATGTAGGGATGAAAATCAGTACATCTGGAGTGGATTGCACTCCTCGCTTTTTAAGTGGACTTGACTGCACGCTGCCTACAGCAAGGAACTGCAAGGAGAGAAGTAACTGATTTCTGATCTGATGGTGACACATTTTAAAAGAAAATCGCGTTTCTGAAAGGACATATCCTCACACACAGTCCAGTTCCCTACGCTAACTGCCGAAGAAAACGCGAGGTCTGAAGAATTCATTGTGGCCTTGAAAGAATAACAAGGATACCTTTCTAAATGTCAGTCTTACATATGTTTTCGAGCTCCGAGACCGTTTGCCGTTTCAACTGAACACGGCCCTGTGCATGTGCAGATGTAACTGATTAACGTGTAAGGAAATTCCCTTTTTAAGGACAAATCCTTTTCGCGTTAAAACTGTCCAGGATGTCTACATTGCTTTCAGCAGCCAGTGTTTCCACGTCTCCATAACGAGGTTGCAAAAGTACTTTTATATTTCCACCGAATATTTGTGTGAAAGACTTTGTTTTCGATTATGAAACTAAGTTACGATTATGTGGCAAGTTGACTGCGAAAATTTGTGAAATTGTCCGTAGGTCTCCGCATGGCGACAGTTTGTACCAGATAAAAATGCCCAAAAATAATTAAATAATTCTGAAAATTGTTTTTTTTTTCCTATGTGGAACAGTGTGCGACTGCACTGCGTGCGCAGTCTCCCGGCCTCACGCTCAGACAGTGGGGGGAAACGTGGCAGCCACGCTGAGCGCTACGACACTCGTGCCAGGACAAGGTCCGCCACCCCTGCCTAAAGCCGACTTTCCACAGGCACGGATTTCTTGCACGTGCATACCTCCCAATACTAGTAGCATAAATCTACTTAAATGTGGAAACACCCAACTTGCAAACGGTCGTGCCAACTTGCGTTTAAGTTACGAAAGTTGAAAGCCGTTCTGCTTTCTTGCACAATGTCGCTTCGCCCTCTCCGTCGCCTACGAGATTTAGCAACTGCCAACAAGTGGATCTGCTCATTTTTATTTACGTCAAAGTTAGCGTAATGTCAGAATAATAGGCTTAGCTCTCAACAAAGTAAATAAATACTTTCTAAAGTGGAAAATTCTTTTCGAACAATGCAATTCTTCATAATCACGTATTTGTAATAGAATAATATCATCCGAAGTGATGAAATGGATCAAAAAGTATTGTAACTGAGAGTGTGACCTTGCTGAGGTTCACTATAGAACTATAAGGGTACTTTTATTTCAATACAGTTATGATAATTTTTTGCTTTACTCACTGAGCGGAAATATGGTGAAAAGGAAATTTGTTTGTGGCTTTAGAGATTCCTGGTTCGCAAGATCTCCAGACATAACCCCACTAGACCTTTTTTTTCTTTGTGACTCTATGAAGAATGCCCGCGGTGCAGGACTTGCAGGAAATACGAACTCGCGTCAGAGCAGCAACTGTACACATTAATGAGGACATGCTAGGCCGGAACTGGAATGTAGCTTACATATCCTGAGTGCTACAGTGCTAGAGTGAAAACCTTAGGTGTCTGTGACTGTCTGTCTGAACATTATGCCGCAAACCGCACCTTTCTACCTAGCCCCAATTCTGAAATATGTGTGATCGAAGTTGTAAAGATCATTTTGGAACACATTGTCTATTGAGAAATGCCTGTGTCTTTCTTTCAAGTACATTCGAAAAATTTCTAAAATAGAGATGAAATAATTTGTGTGAGTTGGATAAATAATTTGTTGCTACTATGCTGACAACTATTACAAAAAGATGGGAGCACTTCATGTAGTATTGTAATGACCCAGCAGTCGCGACAGCGAAGTAATAGTATGTATGTTAACAGAAGCATGACATTACCTAATTATATTCCTTGCAGGTAAACAAGTGTAAGGTCGTATTAAACCGCAAAAGATCTCTGTCGAATATCTTTCATGAAAAAGCATTTTATAAAATCTTTGACGGCGTACTGGCATACTTTTATAAAAAAATTTGTCAAACAGTTTTGACAATGTAATGCGGGCCACATTGATTGAGTAATAACAAAGGTGTAGTTTTTCGAGCATTCACGCCATTCCTAAAATGGAACAAACTATAAAGATCTACAGTTAATGAGGACTATCGTTGACTACAATCAGTTTATTCTGATTCCGGTAATGATGGTATAATCTGGTTATAACTACTCTTAAATGCCTGAAAACTGGAGTTACACTAGGACTTACAATGGGACACTATTGGCTGCAGGTTCAAGGAATTTTATTTGAGTTAAGCTCCTATTACGGCGACATTAAAGTCTTCAGTTATGTACGCGGGTGGTTCATTTGTTGCGAGTTGTCATCACTTATGGCGGTCGTCATCGACAGATTCTACATAAGCTATATAATTTGCGCTTTCTTCAAGCGCAAAGCACGTGTATGAGTCTATCGCATCTGTCGTTCGCAATCGGCAACAACGCAATCCCCGTCCACGCCTCGACCTGCGCGTACCGCCACCGTCCGTGAATCGGACTATACCTGCTGTAACTCCGCCTGGCCAGCGAATAGTAATAGGGTGTATGCAAAGACAATAAAAGGCAACCGACAACGAAGATCTAACTTCCGATAATGAACTAAAGTGTTATTTTGATTTAAACTGCACGTAAGTAAAATCAGTTAAGATGCTATTAATGTTTTTCGCGTTGTCCTCCCATAGCCTTCGCTTAACCACAGGAGCGCTAAGCCGTCGTTTTCCTCCGTGCTGGCACGCACGACTGGTCGAAGTATATGGGAGACGGCACGGCCGAGAGCGTGAGTCACGGAAGAGTGGGGCGTGCGGCTGGGGTGGGGGGCCACGGTGGGCGCTCAACAGGTCGCAGGGGAGGGTCCGCGTGATGTGGCAACGGCGCGCCACGTGCTCGGCCAGCACGTGCGCCTACATGCAAGGCGGCGCGGCGTTGCCAGCGGCGTGCGCACGTGACCGCAGCGGCGGGGCAGACGCGGAAGTTGCGCGCTCGGCTGACCTCGCCGCCGCTCGACTCCGCGCGCTCGCGCACTCTGGCCCGATTACTGCTTCCTTTTTTTCTTTCACCCTAAGCTGTGTCATACGATTTTGTAACATGCTTGTCATCGTGGTGTCTGTTAATCCTATACTATACCATAAACAACCAATAATCAGAAATAGAAACAAAATTGCTGGATAATGTCAAGAATAAATTAACACTTTGATGTTAACTTTCAGTTCCCTAGAGATCACACTGCATACGTTATACAAGTAATGTTTCTTGGTATCTTATCATACGCAGAAACTTTAATGCAAACTTCGCCCGTTCGCTTTGCAGGAACGTTCGAAATCTGCGTCGCCCGCGAAAGGCATAAGCATTTCATCAACACAAATATTACAGCCTGCGAGGAACGCTGCTGACCGTTCTGTTACAAATATTTGACACTGCGACAGTCTAGTCTTATTTTTTCCTGTCTTCCATTTCAAGTGATTTCTCCAATCGAAGAGCTGTCAATACGAACAAAACTTTCTTGTTGTACTGCGGAAAATGTTACGTTCGCTTCCACCCACAGAGAAAAGTTTATCGACGGATTCGTTGTTAGATTAGGAGATTGCTGAGAAGCCTATAAAACCTTTCAGCTCAAGAACATCAAATATCACGCACGAAAGATGTGACGGTGCTTTTTTTTAACTATTTCATTGTTTGATCTTTGTAGAATCTCGAGTGAAAAGCGTACCCCATACGTGCTCAACATTTGGATTCTTACCGAAGACATTAGCGCTAAGTCGCATCTGCAACACGACGTTATATTGCCTTGTTCTGACATTATATGAGGGGAGTGCCTTCCTCCATTTGAAGCAGTTATCACATCACTGGTATACGACTATTCTAAACTTAGATGATCTTCACCTGTTTGAATGTTCTAGGTACCATCATCATCATCTTCTGTTTTGAATTCGTATCACCATCACTTTCTTTTCCGTAACCTGAATAAATATTACCGCTGTCCAGAACTTTATTCATCATTTCTTCTAAATACATTTCAAAGTTGGTTCATTTACTCTCAGAACTGATTGAGAGTAACCAGCCTGTTCAGTCTCTTTTGAATGATGAGATGGCCCTGGCAGAGGCTCCATATTATGCAAATAAATTATGATACACTGTCAGTAGTACACATAATGTATTACATCATAATTAAAGCAACGAACGCGAAATGCTGATAAACACGCGTGACTGGTATCGTATGTCTGCCAGACGACCCGGCCACTCCACTATGGATATACGGAAGGTCAAACATTGCGAACGGCACCTCACATCCACAGCATTCCAACTGAAAGGTACACCGGGGGAAAACGTGAAACGACACCGCAAGGGAAGTTCAACAGCCGTCTCACACAAGCATGATACCACGGCGGTTACTGTAATCCCAGATTTATGCGGTGTTACGAAGCGGACGACAATTGCGATCTGCCACACACTTGTAACTTGTTCTTACATGCTTTGTATCCCTGCGCACTATGTTTATTTTACGAAATGCGTGAATGTAACAGTTAAATTCCTTAGGGAAGTGATACGACTACTACGATCCTCCAAACGAACTCTGTTCTGCGAACTAACTGGGAACATAATTGTGATCGTAGTCACTATGAACAGCTGCTGCTACCGGTAACATACTGCGCTTGCGGGTACCGCCGAAGCGACGACATCCTCCCCTTCTACACTCAACTAATAATCATTTTAACAGAATCTTCCGTCGGTTCTTGATAGAACAACATTATAATACATGAAAAGCACCAGTTTGCTTTTGTTCTACAATAGAACGAAAGCAAACTGGTGCTTTTCATTTATAATAATCACTTTGCTATTCTGATCCAGGTAAAATGGTCTTTCAAATGTGACTTGTCTCCGCTGTGCCAGTCGTGTCACCTGTTTGTGGAGGAAATACGGACGGTTTAATTTCGGTTAAGCGCAAATATTATATGTGTGTGTGTGTGTGTGTGTGTGTGTGCCACATCTTAGCGCAGTAGACCCGTGTCTAATGTATAAATTGTGTTACGGGGGTGTAATAGGATGACGGAGAGGGTTGGAGGTTGGTCGCGAGAGGGAATGCGCGCTTCCCAACTTAGCAAGCTTGCAAAGTCACTCTACCCCACTACATCTGAAATAGTAACTACAGGGTGTATCACAAAGTTATATCGACCCTTCTGCAGTGCGCCTACGAATCTACGGTGATGTAGTTTACAGACGCGCCCGAGGTGTTTACTTCCAAAATGCGTTAACACTAGATGGAATGCAAATATGAGCTACTAATAATACTAACGCAAGAAACGTACGTGGGCACCATATAAAGCTCTACACACTGTTCTATACTGCTAGTAAGGAAATTACTTTGTATATATGACAGCTATATGACAGCTGTAGCGCTCTCCTGCGGAAGAAAACTTCACCCACCACGAACGCTGGTCGCTTTCCCCCTTACCTCAGCAGCATTTCCTGTCCAGTTCTGTTGTGTGAGTAGACAAAATAACTTCACTGAGCTCTTGTTTATATAGTGCAGTTATTTTCAGTTTATTAAGACAGTAGTTATTTGCACTCGCTAAGTGAGATACTATATAAGACTATATACGAAAGCTCAACAGCTGTAGCTGCCAACGGTCAACCCCCTCGAAGAGCCTGCCTTAAGTGTAATATGCTGTAAATATGTATTCGACAATATCAATTTCACTTTTCCAACTACTGATGGCTGGAATACTTTTCACAGCACGAGAGGTACCAAATGCAGCTCTCCCACCATATGAAGAGGCCTAGAGCCTTAAATCTGCTCCCTCTGCAACGGGTCCCATACCGATTCCATCAGACGTAACCAAAACCACCTTACAAGCCGTACAGTGGATAGGTAGTAAGCTCCGCTCTACAAGCGCCAGCAATCGCCGAATGGAAGAGATTTATGCAGTCAAGCGAGCTGAGCTTGTGGCACGGGAAATTACTTTCCCAAAGGAACGCTACAACTGCCACACAGGGTGACTAGTAGTGTAGAACAGTATGCAGAGATTTAGCCACGTGGGTTACGATTATCGGTAACTCATACTCGTATCACAGTTACCGCACTCGGTGGAAAATAAACACCCCGGGTGTCTGTGCACTGGCCCACAACGCGCGCCGCGGAAGAGTCGGTATAAGTTTGTGAAACATCCTGTGGTTGCTTCTTGTGAGCACAGAGAGTGAGGAGTCGCCTGCACGCTCTTCTGTTTGCAGACCTGCGTAGCTGGGAAGCGCAGGACCACCACCGGGCGACCTGCCTTCCATCACACGACCACTCTAAACCACTCTCCTCAACCTATTACACCACCGTAACACAATTTACTCCTTTGATACGGCTCTACTGCAATGGATTGTTCTTAACAGACTTCATTTTAAATAAAACAATTTTACACCATTAAAATATTATTTTTAATAATTTGCGTGTTTTCCATCCCCTGCGACACTGAAATCATTGGTCCTAGAGAAAAAAACGAATAGGACCGTTCTTGTAGGAAATGTAATGTAGTTTTATTTTGAACTGAGGACCATAATCGCTAGAAGCCGCGAAATGTATTCGCAGTTGCGGATGTGGACAAACATCGGCTGAGGATGACGAGAATTTGTGCCGGGCCGGGACTCGAGCGCGAATTGCTGGTTATCAGGAGCGGTCGCCTTACCATTAGGCTATCCCAGTACCATTCACGGCCTGGCCCAGACATGCTTGACGACATACGTGCTCGGACTGCCTGATGGTAATGCGAGCGCTCGTGAAGATCGGGGAATTCGTGTTCCAGTCCCGGTCCTGCACAAATTTTCATTTCGTCATTCCATTACACAGGTGACGGTTGCCCATATTCGCAACTGCGAACACATTTCATGTAAGACATTGCCACATCGGTCACCTGATCTGACCCCACTTGACTCCTTCTCGCGGATTCATGTTAAAAGCCTCGTGTACGAGACACAATGCCTCGCGTGCGGTAAATAAAATGGAAAACAGACTGTCGCTGCGGTCCTGATGCCAGTCGATATTGCATTTAGTGTTAAGAATCGGAGTGTGCAGGGACTGCTAGGGAGGAATGAATGACCAGTGTAGCACTAGCCTTTCACATTACAAATTCTTTGTAAAGAAAACAGGATTGTGCATTAGGGATAAACGGAATGAGGCAGCGCTGTTTTCAACCGACTGTCCTCGTATTCAGAGGGATGGAAGTTCCAATCTTCGTCGGGCCATCCTGATTTAGCTAGTCGACGGTTTCCCTAAATTACTTCTATATGGCCACGTTCGATTACCTGTCCCATCCTCGCAAAACTACACCTGTAATAGCGTCAATGCCTGTGTATATGATGTACTGATGTTACTTTGTTGTTATTAAATTCTAATACCGTGACTTGTCTAATGTCCTTTTAGAAGCGATGCAGAGATGAATAAAACTGTTACTGCTACTACTACTATTACTACTATCCGGCTGAAACGTCAACACTGTATATCCTCTGTCACTCTCGCGGCAACACGTCGAACGACCAATTCAGAAAAACAAATATTCTCAAGTAGCAGAAATATGACGGATCTCCCGACATTTCTGGTAGTCAGTAGATACGTGAAAAATTCAGACGGTGGAAAAAACAAATGGTTCAAATGGCTCTGAGCACTATGGGACTTAACATCTGAGGTCATCAGTCCCCTATAACTTCGAACTACTTAAACCTAACTAACCTAAGGACATCACACACATCCATGCCCGAGGCGACCGTAGCAGTTCCGCGGTTCCGAACTGAAGCGCCTAGAACCGCTCGGCCACCAGCGGCCGGCACGGTGGAAAACCCGTGTAACTTCTAGATTACCAAAAACCTGGGTGCAGATGAGTGGTAACAGCGGACAGGTTGAAATAAGCTCGGCAATAAGGCATCGAACATGAAGACGCTTCCACCGCAGTGCCTGGTGGATCTGCCCACGCACAAGATATAATTTGAAGCGAGCAGTGAGCTCAGGACAGACAGTAAATAAATATTCGAGCCTGTCCCCTCCCTGGCGGCATATAGGCCAGATGCGGCGGGCAGCTGTGGACAGGTGCCCTGCCTTGGAGTTTGCGTGGAGGCTAAATGCGCGAGGGACGGCGACAGGCCAGAAAGCCGAAGGCGGCCAAGAGCAGCGCCGCGTGCCAAGGTGGCGCGCCGCAACTGGTTCAAGGAACGGCGGCAGAGGCGGGCACGCGGCGCCGCCTGCACACGTCGCTCCACGCAGGCTACAGCACCTTCTACACGAGCGCCCGTCACGTTTTATTCCTGTACCGAGTCTCGCCTGCGACAAGCGGTCGTTTTCGTTTACACGCGGGCACCAAAACTGCACGTTTCGTGAGATCTGTGATCTGTGCTGTTTGATACACGTAAGAAGTCACGTAGTCTGGGACCGCCACTTTTACAAATAAATCGAAATATGAAAACGGAATTAAGGAACTTGTAATGACAAGAGCAAAATTTATAATGGACAAAGATCGTAGGGTGAATTCTACACACTGCTGAGGACTAAAAGCGACATTAACATTTATTTGCCGGAGAAAATTTATACGTACAAACACATCAAACAATATACAGAAGTGGTTAAGTAGTGAATTTTTATTTTACATTTTGTATGTTTTCTAAGGTGGGCATCACACTTGATTTGTATAGACTGTATTATCTGATGCCCAGCACAGTTTTCGAAAAGACATCATGTTCGAACTGTATGTTCACCATGACACAACTAGTAGAATTCAATTTACAAGCATCTCATGCCTTCATTGACGACGGAAAGGTGTTTCATAAAGTAATTCGAAACAAACTGTGGGAAATTTTAAGAAATAGACGAATCCCATCCCATCTTAAAAGACCTGTACAGGGTTTATACATCAATAACAAAATACGTATAAAATAGCGAGCAAAACACATAATACGTCTCAAATAAAGCAAGGCGTTAGACAAGGGTATCTGTCCTCTGCCTCCCACTCCTTTTAACATAACTATCAACAATGTAACAATAAAACATTATAGGATGTTACTACACTTCTCTACGCCGAAAGTGACTTAAACGAAGCTATCTTAAATTTATGTAAAATAGCCAGAAAATATAATCTGAACATCTCCATCACAAAGACAAAATTAACGGCATTTTACACCACCACCCCATGCGAGCTACGACTGTAACACAGTCATTTAATACATTTAAATACTTACGGTGCAGTATTATATACAAGGCAAACAATGAAATACAAAAAAGTTATTCCTATTCAACTGTCTCTTTGAAACTTTGCATGGAACATTGGGAAAGAAGTCCACAGAGATACTTTACTAAAGTCATATAACGTCATGCCTACAGCAGAACTGCTGTATTGACGTGAAAACTGCATGACGAAGAGAGATGAAAAGAGAAAGAAGCATGTGTAATGAAATTGCTTAGATATGTGGCTGGATATCCTTTGATGGATAAAAAGAGAAATTATTACATCGGAGCAAAACTAAATATGCGAAATATAACTGACATTATCATTTAACAGTATCAGTTAAGATGGAAAGAACATAAAGACCGTATGCCAGATCACTAAAATCATAAAACAATACAAACCAACAGACAACAGATCTTTACGAAGACAATGAAGAGATGACTTGACCAATTTTGAAGAAGACGGAACGGACCATAAGTCCCAATCCCTGATGTAGACGATGACGATGATGTTTTCTAAGTGCCAAATAACATCAAAAATCATTGTTCTCGTTCAATACATCTGACTTTTTCACTGTTGGAAACAATTTCACTAAAAACGTTTATCTATTTACGTTCCTATTTATACACGGTGCGGGCTCTCTGTTTATCAAGGTATTGTAAAACCTAAATATCTTTTCGCTTTTAGATGTCTCGTCTATGTATGGGTAAATACTAGTAGGAAAAATATTAGGCTCTGGTGCACCCTTTGCTCTGTCTCATAAACACAAAACGAATAACAAAATAAGTATTAAGGACAGTCCAAAGCACAAAATCCATTATTATAATTGGAGTCAGCTCGGCGAGAGCAGACGACGCCGCAGTCACCTGTTTGACTGGAGCATACTCAGGATTTCATAACGCCACGCAGGACACCATTGATTAATCTCTGACGCCTGCGACTCACTCAAGACGTGGATGGTAGCTGATTTACACAATAGCACGTGACGGGCACTCACCACGAGTAGTCAATTTTGAGCACAAATTCGTTCGTGTTAAACGGACTCAAGGCGATGATGTACACATAGCAGTCGTTGCTGCGGTAACAATCTGACAATTCTATGAGTCTGAATACTTCAACGACGTGAATTTCGTTAAAGGCCTAGGAACGGTCCGACAATACTAATACGACTAAGTATCGGCACCTTCGTTTCGACGCCTATAATATCGATACCAAGTACTGACATCGGAAGTAGTCAATGGCGCAGGGGAAAATAATAACCATTCACAGCTATGAGAACTAAAATACACTATTCAGAAATATAACAAACATATCAGATTACATAACCATCTACCTTTCAAATGTAATCAAGTTACATGTACATAAAGGAATGTATTAATAACTTAATACATTTTCAAGAACGTTTCCCTCTTTTGAATTAATAAATCACAGAGAATCCGACGATCAAATTTTTATTTATAGTTATTGTAGCGATTACTCGGCAGTTCATATAAATTCTCGCCAAGTCGAGGACACGAAACACAGATAGGACGGAGCAAAAGTGAATACAGTACGTTCTTGTACACTACAGCTAACGAGTGTTCGGAATATTTACCCTCCATTGCTTACTGCCGTTTTTCATTCTGTACTCTGTTCATGCAGTCATAACTCAAGTCCCATATATTGCATCGTATTTTAAATAAGACAGTTTATGTTTAAAAAAGTTTATTTTAAACTAGCGTTTTTGCCTTATAGGAAACCTTGTACTAACGCTTTTTAAAAATGGCACGTAAGTGTGCATAAAATTTAAGTCAATCCCTATACTTTCGTTTTGATTTAGATATTTGTCCTTTGCTGCTTAAGTTTGTATCTAATTTTATAGTCGAATTGTTTCTAGCAAACACAACTTAATTTCCACATTTTGCCTTTCACTATGGATTATAAGTTACTGGGGGAAGAGACATCGACCATTGCCGTCCATTGTTATGTATTGATGGATTGACGAACAATATTATTAGTAAACTCAGGCTTTTTGTAGATGCAATCTGTCAGATGCCGATAATATTTCATGTAAAGATTGGCAATACGCTTCAAAAGTCCAGACAGGTGAAACAGTAGAGTTCACAAAACGTAAAAACATGGTATCACATAACCAGACTGATAACACGAATACCTGCTTGTAACAGCCGGTAGGGTAATTATATTGTTTGCTTTCATAGGTCAGAGTTGAATTGTAGGTAAAGCAGGTGACAAACCTAGGTTCATAAGTAGTATCTACGAGAACGCACTCTACGAAAGAGATTGCTTAGAAAACACTCGTGCGACCTGTTGACTGTGTATCAAAGATGGGCACAGATATGTCTGACACAAGGGGAATCTTTGCTGAAACACCTGAACGGGCATACGCTTGAAGATAGACGCCAACCATTCTGCGAAACTCTACGTACGAAGCTTCAAAAACAATTGGAGACTTGGAAAGCACAACAGTCTGCTACGTATTGCTGCACACAGGCCTTTAAACAGTCATAGTTACCGCGCTCCACATGCGAATAGAACGGGAAGTAGCCCCAGCACGGGAGCAATGGGAAGCCCCTGCGCCACGCACTGTACAGTACGGATATAGTAGCAGTCTTCAGTCCAAAGGCTGGTCTGATGTAGCTCTCCATGCTAATCTATCCTGTGCAAGCCTTTTCGTCTCCGAATAACTGTTTCATTCTACATTTCAACCTGTATACTTCACCTCCCCCGCCCCCCACCCCAACCCACACACTCTTCCTTCTGTTACCAAAATGACTATCCCTTGTTGTGTCATGACGTGTCCTATCAACCGTCGCTTCTGTTACTCTTTCTTTTTTCCCCAATTCCATTCAGTACCTCCTTATCTGTTATCCGATATAAAACCTTCCATTCTCTTCTTGTCTGAATCGCTTGCTACCACTTTTAGTTTCCTATGTCCTAATCACATTCCTTCTGCATCGCCTGATTTAATTCGGTTACATACCATTGCTCTTGCTTTACTTTTGTTGATGTTCATCCTATAATCTATATCTATAATCTCTATCCATTTCGTTCGACTGATCTTCCAGGTCATTTGCCCTCTCTTTCATAATTAATATGTTTTCGGCAAACCTAGAAGTTTTTATTTCTTCTCCTCTAAATTTTGATACCCTTTCCAAATTTCTCCTTGGTTTCCTTTACTGCTTCTCAACTCTGGCTTCCCTTCCCTCTCCTGTCCTACTCTCGCAACAGCGGTCTGGTTTATGCACACGCTGTAAATAACCTTTCGCGACCTGTACTTTATCCCTGCTGTCTTTAGAATTTCGAAGAATGTCAACATTGTCCAAAGTTTTCTCTTGAAGTACAAATGTTATAAACGAATGCCCACCCCGAAGAAAATGAGCTATAAACATAGTTTGAATACGTAAAATACTTTTCTGGTAGATAAAATCTTAGTAGTGCATACAGGAGTAATCGATAGCTGGGATACAGACGGTATCTACAGAATTTTAGATATTGGTTTTGATGCCAAATATCGTATCGAATCTAGTATACCTGCAAAAAATTCAAGAACCTTTCATGAAGACGTGCAGCATCCAACAAGGTAAACAGCCGCTCTACTTCATTCACTCGGGTTGCAATGAGACGAGTGCGGCGAGATTGGAAGGCGCTGGGGTACTTTGATGATAAGACTCGCAGTGATATTTATATCTGAGCGCTGTTGTCGGAGCATTTCTCTTCTTTCCTGCTAATACACTCCGGCTAATTCTAACACACTAACATTTTAAGGCGAATAAACAGAAGATATCCTCCTTTTTTCCCTCAAATTAAGGCCTATGTTTGAGACTGGTAGGCTATTCTTGGCCAGGAATACCCTTTTTGTCAGTGCTGGTCTGATTTTGATGTCCTCCTTGCTCCATTCCTCATTGGCTATTTTGCTCCCTAGGCAGTAGAATTCTTTAACTTCATCTGCTTCGCGACCATCAATCCTGATGTTAAGTTTCTCGCTGTTCTCATTTCTGCTACTTCTCATTACTTTCGTCTTTCTTCTGTTTACTCTCAATCCGGTACTCATAACTGTTTATTCCATTCAGCAGATCATGTAATTTTTCTTCACTTTCACTGAAGTTAACAATGTCATCACCGAATCGTATTATTGATATTCTTTCACCTTGAATTTTAATCATACTTCTGAACCTTTATTTTGTTTCCATCATCGTTTGTTAGATTGAACAGAAGGGGCGAAAGACTATCCCTGTCGTAAACCCTTTTTAATCCGAGCACTTCGTTCTTGATCGTCCACTCTTCTTATTCTCTCTTGGCTCTTGAACATATTGTATATTACCTCCTTCTCTCCCTACAGCCTACCCCTATTTTTCTCCAAATTTCGTACATCTTGCGCCATTTTATGTTGAACGCTTTTTCCAGGTCGATAAATCCTATGAACGTATCTTCATATATCTTTAATCTTGCTTCCAATATCAGCCACAACGTCAGAATTGCATCTCTGGTGCCTTTAGTTTCCTAAAGCCAGACTGATCGTCATCTAAAACATCCTCAATTTTCTTTCCCATTCTTATGTATATTATGCTTGTCAGCAACTTGGATGCATGAGCTGTTAGGCTGATGGTGCGTTAATTCCTTCTTGTCAGCTCTTGCAGTCCTCAGAATTGTGTAGATGACATTTTTCTGAAAGTCAGATGGTATGTCGCCAGCCTCATAAATTCTACACACCAATGTGAATAGTCGTTTTGTTGCCACTTCCACTAATGATCTTAGACATCCTGATGGAACGTTACAGCATCAGACTTCAAGCCAATATTCAGAGACGCGCGGCTAGAATCGCAACAGGACAGTACAACCCTTACGAAAGTGCAAGAGGCGCTCGGGGAACTGAGATACAATAGAGAAAGAGGACGTTGTTCTCGTGAGACTCTGTTGGGGTGTTTTCGGAGAGCCGGAATTCGTGAAGACTGTGTATTCTGCTCTCTCCACCGCTTATCTCGCGCTGATGTCGAAGGCGAGGTGAGGGCACGCCCCGATGCCTGCACCCAGTGCTCTCGGCCATGCAATGTTCAACGCCTTGCGGAGTATACATGTAGCTGTACAGACGCTGAAACAAATAACACTTTTAAAAAAAGGCGCAGTGTCGAAGCTAATGTAATTCGTAACGTATCTTCTCGTGATTAGGATCTTTATGTATTTTTCAGTTGATTGTTGCGAGTTTCGTCGGTTCGCTGCCTGAGAAGATATCTTGCACGCCAACATGACCAGACAATGGGCGCCAAACAGTCAGAACTTTAATTATAATTGTTTCTAACTATAAATAATTTTTGATTTAGATCATGTTAGGGGAAATGTCTCACACATTGTCCGTAATTGTGCCATTATTAAAAAGGAGTTAACTTCTTGTTTCGCTGAACGAATGAGTCTTCCGGGAATATACGAGGTGGTACGAAATAGTATGGTATTAAACAGCAAATTTTGAGAGAGCGAAATGCGTCAGTCGGCTTTTGTACACGATCCCGCCAAGGTCTGGCTCTGAGCACTATGGGACTTAACATCTGTGGTCATCAGTCCCCTAGAACTTAGAACTACTTAAACCTAACTAACCTAAGGACAGCACACAACACCCAGTCATCACGAGGCAGAGAAAATCCCTGACCCCGCCGGGGATCGAACCCGGGAACCCGGGCGCGGGAAGCGAGAACGCTACCGCACGACCACGAGCTGCGGACCGCCGAGGTCTTCGTGTCAGCTAGGAGCGCAATACTTTTCCATTTACGGTTTGGTTGCGATTATTGATAACGTATCAGAAATGTATTCACAATAAGTGCACTGCGACAGCATCCCGCTTCTCCATTAATTAACTGTAGCTATCCGCTATTCTATAAGAAGCCACACTGTAGCACGATAGCGTTACAGGCTGAATGCTTGCTCACGAAGTCGACTCATGGCCGCGCGCACCCCTGTCAGCTTACCTTCCTCAGCGAACAGGATTTGCTCGGTGTGCCTGTATGCCTCCGAGGCCACTGCCCAAGGGCGAAGCTTCTACTTCTAAACAGCAGTATTGGGGGCTAGGCGTGAGGGGGACGTAGCCAGTGGACTAACTCACTGAAAAGTGCTGAGAGAGAGAGAGAGAGAGAGAGAGAGAGAGAGAGAGAGAGAGAGAGCGTTGTGTGTCGTAAAAATTAACATCTGCACGACTAAATCTGCCGCAGTTTTTACGAAACTTATTTCCGGAACAGGTAAGCTCAGTAACGAGGATGTAGGTAACAAATGGAGAAAACTCCGGCCTGGTACTTCCTGATAGATGAAAACTGTCTGATGAACCAGGATTTAGTACTCAGACATAAATAAACTAACATTCTGTTGCATTTCTGGACCGATAGTCCATTTTGATACCGGTTCACTAAAAATAGCTCTATGTTTAGAAGTGAAGGTTGAGCAAAGTTTTTGCAGCTGTCAGAAACAAAAGATTCTGATAACTTCTTTGTGTCGAATGAAGAGGGTGTAATCGTAAAACACACTTAACCGTTAATGTCAACTAGGATAAGGGTTGGGGTTGGGTTGGGTTGTTTGGGGGGAGGAGACCAGACAGCGAGGTCATCGGTCTCATCGGATTAGGGAAGGACGGGGAAGGAACTCGGCCTTGTCCTTTGAAAGGAACCATCCCGGCATTTGCCTGGAGCGATTTAGGGAAATCACGAAAAACCTAAATCAGGATGGCCGGACGCGAACTAGGATAAGGGATGAAATTACGAAAAACGTACAATACATGGTAGATCCAAAAAAAAAGCAGCGATGGCTGCTGTAGCAGAACCGGACGTCCTCGCAAAAATTTTCTGCGTTACCTACATGCTTTATAATAAGTAGCTAGTCTACATTTACATCTATAGGCGGTTCAGAAATTACCGTTACAGACTTTTAGGACATTTGAGGCTAGTGAGTTCACGATATTTTGAATTTAAACTCATGTCCGGAAACATAAAAACATATTGGTAACGCGACCTTTTTTACATCAAATTGGTTAGGCGTGATCCAGTACATCATTCGTTTTATAATTCCACTCATTAACAGCCCAAGAAATTTCTCGTCTACTCGTTGACGGGTTCTCTCCTACATGATGCAGTGGGCGGCCTCTTCCAATTAGGGTGTGCGGCGTCTCGTAGCAGCAGTCACGGTGAAGGTACCCTTTGCCAAAGCCGTTGCGTAACTGTGGAGAGAAGGGTATTCGATGGAGTCGGACATTGAGGAAAACTCTCTTGATAAAGGCGTCGACATGCTCTTCCATTGCTGTGAGCTTCCCCATTCATAAGGATCATGTCGGTGTATTCTGCAAACGTGTACTCAACCGCGTTGCTCTAACACGTGCACACATATTAACGAGGCTCGAAACAGGTCACAGAGGTAGGACAGATATCAAATGACATCAGCCGCTCCGACGTAACCCCCCCCCCCCCCTACCATAACTACACTGCTGTATACCTATCTGGCAAACATGTTTTCAAACGGCTGTGGCACGGAAACGGTACGTTTCTCTACATGGGTTCCTGTTCAAAATGTTACGTACCCACTGCCCTCTATAAAAGTCCTAGAAGCTTGTAACAAAAATTTCCGAACACCCTGTAAACTCTGCAAGTTGCTTTATGGAGTGTGAGCCACTCTCATTTCAGCCCTAGTCACGAATGGTCGGCGGGAAGAGCACTGTTAGTAACCTCCGCCCCTGCTAGAATCTCTCTAATTTTATCTTAAAAATGGTTCAAATGGCTCTAAGCACTATGGGACTTAACATCTGAGGTCATCAGTCCCCTAGACCTAACTAACTTCAGGCCATCACACACATCCATGCCCGAGGCAGGATTCGAACCTGCGACCGTAGCAGCAGCGGCCGCTCGGTCACAGCGGCCGGCAATTTTATCTTCATGAACTTATTCCGATACATAAATTCGTAGGCTGACTCGTCTAGGAAAGTACGCTCTCGGAAGTTTAATTGTAAGCCACACTAATATTCAATGGACTGTCTGGTACCGTCTGCCATTGGACATTTCAGAGCCAAATCAGAACCGTTTACTGAAGAACAATACGTATAAGACTAGCATTTGGGATTACTTACAATCCCGACTAGATTTCGAATTGCTTAAGATTCGTTGCAAGACGACAAAGACAATGGTAATTTTATCGGCATACTGTACGCCACGTGAAGGAGTGTCAAAAATGCTACGCAGCTAACGGTGCCCACACGACAACGGGACGCTTAACGGAATGCGCCTAGCGCAGCAACGGCTCCGTGTCACCGCACGCTCGTTTCTAGACGCACAGTTGGCATTTTCTCCGCGCCACCTCATTAGTCTGCAGCTATCTACTGTCGCAGCGCACCCACTAGAGGGAAAAGAACGGAACGTGCCGCTTCAAAACCCCCAACTGCAGCACACACAGCAGATCTGGTGAGAGGTCTCCGACACGACGGCGTCCAGCCTTCTCGCCCCGCGGAGCCCCCGGGAGGCTACTCGACGACTAGCCTCGGCGTAACGCCGGCACCGATGGTGAAACCCGGAGGCCGCTGCAACATTAGCTCTGCACAACACCGGCGCCGCTGCTGAAAGGAAATAGCAACTGGAGGAGACGCGGCGAGGGCTGCGCGCATGCGCACGCGCGCGCGAGCGCACTGTGCCACGTGCCGGCCCCGGCGCCCTACTTTTGTTACCGCGGAGGGGAAGGGCCGCTCACGTGGCTGCGCGGTTCCAGCCGCCTCTCGCTGCACCGCGTGCTCTGACCGTTTTAAATCAATAAAACCTCGCTTATTGTACGACACTCAAACATGTAACGTATCGGGGTACACACGTTACCGAAGTGTCACAGAGATAAAACAGTCTTTGGATTTGAAAATTACGTCATCCAAGTCGTCTCACTTTATTTTTGCTACGCACTATTCAAGTTTTCTGCCGGAGCCGCCAAAAACACACCCCAGCTCTTCACTGGGTTTAAAAAACATAACGAAACGACCAGAAGCTGCTGTGATATGTATCTACTTATCAAGCTTGACCCAATTGGTTGTCGATCAAAAAATACGTATCACAGCAGCTGCCTTTCTGTACTCGGTATTAGCTTCCTGTCAGAGAACAGGACGTCGCTACATAATCGGAGGCCAACGCTATTTACACACAGGTCGGCGGTAGCTGTAGGCAGCCATGTTGGCAGAAAGTCGTAGCTTCAGCTGCCGCAGTCTGCCGGTCCGACAACTGTTTCACGCCGCGGCCTTGGCCGGCCTGTGACGTCATCGCGAACGTGGCGGTCATACGGGGGACAGCGCCTCGCAAAAAGCGCTTCTCTTCTCACTTCCCCTCCCAGCATACGGCTAAATTAGTCAGACACGGTCTGCAGCAGATCGCACGCTGGGGATACGCCAGTCAACAAGGAGAAATGGAATCCGAAGGAAAATTCAGTGAACTCTGCTTGCGTTGGCCACAGGCAGAAATTAAAGCTGTACACCAATCTGGAAGTTTCGTCAGCAACTGAATAGACTTATCATTACAACTATCGGAGTACGCATAACATACAGGCGCAAAACTTCAGTTATTTTTATCTGTTTCTGTGTTTAGGGACTAAACGTGTGTGTCCTGAAGGAAGCTTCTAGGCTTCTAGAAGTGCAGCCCAAATAATAAGAACTCAGGACAGAAAGGACTAATCCGTGAAATATTGTCCGAAATTCAGAAAAACTTTGCAGACAAGCAAAAGTGAGCTGCAAAGGCGAGGCAAGAAAGAGCGCTCTTGGCGGAAGTGAAACAGTTCACGAAAAGTAATTACACCTCAATTCGCTCCGTGAAAAGGGGGGGGGGGGGGCAGCAAGTATCTCTCGTGCACAAATTAGCTCCAGCAGACTGAACGAGGTGGCATAGCGCTTAAAGCGGACACACACGTATTCGGGAACGACGATGAGCGTGTACTAAGGGATTACGAGTGAAGTGGGCAATATACCCAGCTTTCATAGTGCTCGGAGTTTTGCTAGTGTCACTGCCGACAACACTCTCTCGTATCCGAAAATCTCTTAAAAACAGGCCAAAACAACTTTGTGCAGGTTGTTACTCCTTGAAAAATTTCTGACCATATCCTCAAGAAGGCAAGGATGAAACATGATTCTTTTTAAGAAGGTAGTAACAGAGTTGGTCCTAAGTGTTACGTTTCGTGGCGGGACCTACACACGGATGTTAGTTCGCTTCTAGCTAGTGTAATATACTGTATGTCGTGTTGTGTTCAGTTTGCTTCCCAGAGGACTCGGCACGCAGAAAGTGGTAGGGCGAAGCAGCAGTAGTTAACGCACGTATGCAGCCCAAGGCCAACTCACATACACAGCGAAAAACCACGCAAAGTGATGAGCACGGAGAGCAAGATTCCCCAGCGGCCTACTGTACTGCGCAGAAATGGAAACACCTACAGTGGCAATATCCGCGTCCTCACTACGCCTCGAGCATTTAAGTAAATTTAAAGTAGTACAGAGATAAATGTTTGATCATCACTATTCGTATACAAATTGTCTTTCTCATTTTGCCTTCTGCTTTCGACTTTTCGGTCTACCTTGATCCATAGCACGTGGCCTCTTTGGATTTCTGGACAAATTTCCTGTTTTGTGCCATTTACTTACACACACACACACACACACACACACACACACAAAACCGACGGTTAATGTCCCTTCTACGGCGAGTGCATAGAGACAGTGCAAAAGTTTGGATCATCCTTTTCGGAAGTATTTTGAAACCAGCCGCTTTTAGCCATTTTGGGGACCTCGAGAAAACAGAAACCTGGATGGCCGGACCGCGATTTGAACAGTCGTTCATTCTCTGGTATTTAGCGTCTTACCGTTGCGCCACCTCGCTCGGCTTTCGATGTATGGGCTATCCTGATAGAGCAAACGAACAGGAGCCCTCTCTGAAGTGAAAATTGAAAGAATACTGGTACGTGTGCGTGCAAACTCAAGGGATGAACGAGTGTTATGTTTTACCCTAACACTTGGCAAAGGAACCTAATCGCATTAGGAATATGCGTGGCTGTGAGTGTGTGTAAGTGCTTAACGTGCAGTTGTTAATAGCCTTGAAATAAAAAAAAGGCCAAAATCGTGGATTTGAGGAAAATGAGATAAGCGTATAATAAAGAGTTAATGATCATAATTGCGCTATTAATGTGTTTTATTTGAAAGTCAAGCACGGAATGGATCTAGTTTCCAAAGGAAATTATAAACATTGAGTTGTAATAGTATGAAAAACTTAATGAAAGCGGAAATGCATGGAAAGCTGTAAGTGCCACATCAAGAAGAGAGTAAAAGTTCATTCTGTTTTTGTAAAACTGTAATTGCAGTTTCTTGGTGTTCCGTACTCGTACACGGATATCTTCCGAGACGTCCGTTTCATTTAAGCTTCTCCTGGTCTTAACTACATGATGCGTTTTTTTGTCTAACCGTACTGTCCACTGTACTTTGCATACATTTAGATTTGCTATGTTTATAGCATAATCTGCTACTTTCTCGAAATCCGACAAGTCACGTGCATTCATGTTACTGACGAGAAATGACTATTTGTCTCGATTACTGTATCATGTCCTCTACATCTTCTGCAACAATGTATTTGGTAACTCAAGAGTGTACGTTAGCTATCAGTAACTGGGACTTACTTCCTATGATGTGACCTTTTGCAGCAATACATTTATTACCCGTTCCCGCCTACTCTTTCGCTCAATTTCATGTGCGACCTCCACCATCTTATCCACCACTGAGGAGTAATCGCGCGGAACACACAACCTTACATAGGTTAACAGCAGTGGCTAGTAAGCCACATACCATCTGCCGATTGGATATGGTACTACATCTTCATCTATAACACTTTGATTTGACCCTTTCATACGATACTGGGCTCGGCACGTAGAGCTGTCACACAAAATTTCAAAATTCCTTATTTCGGCACTGGACTCGCATTCGGGAGGACGACGGTCAATCCCGCGTCCAGCCATTCTGATTTAGGTTTTCCGTTATTTCCCTAAATCGCTCCAAGCAAATGCCGGGACGGTTCCTTTGAAAGGGCACAGCCGACTTCCTTCCCCATTCTTCCCTAATCCGATGAGACCGATGACCTCGCTGTTTGGTCTCTTCCCCCAAACAACCCAACGCTTAGTTCGGCACTTTGAGCCTTTTTTATTTCAAGTCTTCAATTTTTATTTTTCAACTACGCGTTTCGCCTTATGTAGGCATCTTCAGGTTGATCTTAATTTGATATTTCTTAGAACGATCCTTTATACAGTGTAGCGTTGAGTTTAACGAAGGCGATGTTGGCCTGATGTATTGACGATGCCATTTGGCTACACTGTCGAAAGGATCGTTCTAAGAAATATCAAATTAAGATCAACTTGAAGATGCCTAAATAAGGCGAAACGCGTAGTTGAAAAGTAAATAACTAAAATTGCAACCAAGACTGTTTTTAACCAAGACTGTTAAGCACTGCCACATATGGATTGGAAGTATTTCTAAGTCTTCAATTGTCGGTTCGTAGTTCACAGACAAGTTTCCGCTTGTAAATTGAAGGATTCGGTATTCTACGATTTACCTTGCGCTCTTTCCACTATTTTCAAAATCACTCACTTTTAATTTTATTGAAGCATCATGATACGTGTTTCGGAATAACGATACAGCCTCCCAAGAACTCTAAATAAACTAGAGTAGTTTTTTCCGAGTAAATATAAAATGGCACGATCGTGACTGTTTTGGCCCCTGGAGTGTCCGCTGCTTGCTTTAGAACTGTTTGACGCCGAGGCGTGAAGGCAGAGGCGGCGGCGCATGCGCAGAGGCGAGCGCCCGCGTCCGGGTGTAACGTAACGGTACCGTGGCGGGGACGACGCCGGCCCACGCCTCCGGCGAATGCAGTTCATTTCACAACAGTACAACTGCGGCAGCCCCGCTAAAATACCGCACGACGCAAAGGCCACACGCTTAGTTATCACTGTTGTTGCACTCGGTAATAAGGCACGGTTCCTATGAAAGTGATTGTTCAGTGCCTGAAGCATAGGTGTATCGAATTTATTATGCAAATATTAGAGCCATATAACACACAAACAATCGCGGCGGAATTACATAGTTCTTTCAAAACACGAATAACAAAATAAGGCGTTTGCATTACCTGGACGGAAATTGCAGTCCTGTTGCGTTATTGCATTTTTAGAATTTGTCCAACCTCCGTTTTACTTCTCTTCGGCATCGATCTAGTTAGTGTTTGTAGTTCTTGCAGTGAAACTGTCTCCCATTCTTCTCGTATCGCTCTTTTCAGCTCACATAGCATCTCAAATGTCCTTCCATTGCGTAAACACGCCTTGCAGATATTCCCTCAAGATTTTCCACTGGGTTCAAAATCGGGCTACGCGCAGGTCAGAGTTGTAGCAGAAACATGTGTAAATGCCTTCTCTTGATGAAACATTAAACTTTAGCACCTAAGGATCTCATACATTGTAATGAATTCTGTCTCTAGGCTCTCAGTGTACACGTCTTGTGTTCAGCCAAGCAATATGTGACCTACCTTTAATGCATAAGGCTGCCCAAATCAAAGCACTTCATCCACCAAAATTTCTACTCATTCTTACTTGCTGCTCTCTTCTCACATCGTGCTAATAATACTGAAATCCATGTGAATTAAAGTTCTTCTCATCACTGAAGATCACATTATCCCATTCTGAAGCTCATGACATGTCTCTCAACAAATTCCAATGTAGCCTACTTATGAAACTTCCTTGCAGATTAAAACTGTGTGCCGGACCGAGACTCGAACTCGGTAGAGCACTTGCCCGCGAAAGGCTAATGTCCCTAGTTAGCCTCTCGATCCGGCAAACAGTTTTAATCTGCCAGGAAGTTTCATATCAGCTCACACTCCGCTGCAGAGTGAAATTTCGTTCTAGCCTGCTTATGTTTGGGTGTTAGAGCACGCTTCTGCAGTCGTTTCTTGAATGCAAGACATTTGTAATGTGAAAGAATTTGTCATATACGTCTGGCAGTTACTAGCAAATGTAAATCAGCAACATGTTGACAAAAATAACGGGTTGTGGTCCTCGCTTTGCCGTTTCGACACCTCCGATAATTTTCTACTTTACTCATATTTTTCGTTCCCTGCATATCGTGCGCTGTATCGTACTACATTATCAACCATGTACTTGAACGTTTCAACTTTTTAGCAGTTTAACGATTAGATGGTCACGAAAATGTTCCACAATCTCGTGTGGATGTTCTCTGTTCCAAATACGCACATTGTCACTGTTCATCTTGACACGAAACGTGGCTTCGTCGCTAAGAAACAACTTCAGTAAAAAAAAAAAAAAAAAAACTGGCTTCGTCCAGCAGCCGCTGCAGGACATTGCAAAAGCCAGAACTAAACTCACAGCCCACAGTAGTCAGCGCAAGCAACAGCTGCAGCCGGCAAGATTTTACGTTTGCGCGGAATGCTCCGGACAGCTGACTGCGGCACGTCCAGTCTCTGCTCGCACGTGTCGTCCTGCTGACGAAGGATTCCGGCACACGCTCCACCGTCCCGACCAGCCTGTTTCACGTAAAGGAGACAGTCTCACGGAATGTGCCGCCCAAGGACTGTTTTCCCTAGCATTTGGTACGAAATCGTTGATAAATAGTCACATATGCCTCAAGAACACTAAATTACCGCATCATTCCATTATACGCCACGTTCTGACACGCCTGCTCCCTAACCGTGCGCTCTTTAACAACACGACGGTGTGTTTTACGAATCATAAATTGGAGTGGATCTGTGCCCACTCACGTTCTGTATGCTTTGTAATTTTCGGGCAATCGTCTTCTGAAACGCCGAAGCCACGTATGAATAACCCCGTATACAGCCAAGCCCCGTTACCGCAGCCGCCATCTACACACTGTCAGTGGAAACATGTTTGTGTGTCCCGCGCTGGCCGCAACGACTTTCTCGGAGGACGTACTCTGTCGACACTGGTGACAAACATTACTCGCACAGTGTCGGCATCGCCTGCAGCTTTGTGTCAAGTAACGAGAACGATATGTTGGTACGTAGTGATGCGCTATTAATAGTACAAGATTCAAGCAAACCAAGAGGGAGGTGAATATGGAACGGTTTCTGTAACTTCTCTAGGATGTCATCTTCCGATTCTGAAATTCTAACGAATATGAGATTTTGTAATACTAACTAGTATGGCAAGACCAATTGTTTCACACAAAGCCAAATTTCAGGAAAGCAATTCCAGTGAACCTCAGACTTCCTGTTACTCTTCGTTGTCTAGTATCGGGTAATTCATCCGGAAACTTGCCTATTTATTTCAAATTTCGAAGAAAACAATATGTGGAAACAGTACCTGAAGGCCTATCATTGGTTCAGAGCGTGAAACATTCAAGTACCTGAATGAAATATATTCATCGTGGCACTTTTATCTGAAATTTGTCTATGTGCAAGAGAGAGCACTGCACAGAATCACTGTCTCCATGTTTAATCACTCGGAAATGTGCGAGTGATGGAGGTGTGCTCGTCGGTGCCCCAGCCACATACATACGAACGATTCCACATTTTTGGGGAAGTTATCTTCCGCTTCACAATGGAGCTCGTTTACTTTATGTTTGGTGACAGTCACCTGCAATGTCTTTAAGCCTAACGTTCCACGCGCACTCCTCTGACTCACTCTGTTTTCACTTTCTATCCAAACGATCACCACTACGAGTGTTTCGGCGAAAGCAGAACTGGAAATAAAAAGAACGAGCCGCAGTGACTGGCTAGGAGGGGTGTTTCCTCTGGTCGACACCGACACCGCCGCGGGTAGCTCTTTCTGTATTTCCAACATGGGGCTCCCAGTAGGCGACAACATTGCTGTGACAGTGTTGAAAATTCAGACTACGAGGCTAAAAACGGAACGTACCGTTCTTTCGAATCACCTCACCGCCTCTTTGTCCGCCTGCTTAGCTGAGTGGTAACCTGCATGCCTCCCATGCACCGGGCCCGGGTCCGATTCCTGGGTGGGATGGAGATTTTCTCCGCCCGTGGACTGGGTATTGTGTTGTCTTCATCGTCTTCTCATCATCATCGACGCGCAAGTCGCCCAATGTGACTTGCCACAAAGAGGCCGAACCCCGATGGGACCTCTCCGCCAAGAATGAATGCCGTACGATCATTTCATTTCATGCCGCCTCTTTGACGGAGGAAGCCTCGCGTAAGGAGGCGGTCCCCGTCACGACCTTCTGTAGCCAAGACTGGCGTTCCCAATCGACGCGTGGCGGAAACGTGCAAGCGGTGATCTGCAGTTTTCAGCCGGCCGGAGTGGCCGTGCGGTTCTAGGCGCTACAGCCTGGAACCGAGCGACCGCTACGGTCGCAGGTTCGAATCCTGCCTCGGGCATGGATGTGTGCGATGTCCTTACGTTAGTTAGGTTTAATTAGTTCTAAGTTCTAGGCGACTGATGACCTCAGAAGTTAAGTCGCATAGTGCTCAGAGCCATTTGAACCATTTTGCAGTTTTCAATAATTTTAGCAGGCGAACCGCGATGTGATTTACGCCTCTTTCGCAGTGGAGGCCGCCCATCTGAATGAGGTGGCACTCGCCGGAGCCTTGGAGCACAAAGCACGCGTAGTGGCTCAACTCTCAGCACTCTGTTGGTAGAACTAGTCAATTATAAACGGTTCCCACAGAGACGAAAATGTGGTTGCTGCAATTGCTGTCATTAAGAAGAAACGCAAAATATCAAAACCAAGTACTGGTGCCACAGAACAGTGAACCTTGTTTATCGGGTCTTCATTAACCCGGATCTCAGGATAGTTTTTCTTCTAGTCTTTAATTTACAGAAACTGTAAAGTATTTGTAATGACACAATTTCAGAGACATTACTGGTCTCACGCACATATGATTTTTATGTATGTAGACCGAAGCGGCGAGTGAAGTTTTGTACCGAGGGCGGGAATCGAACACGGGCCTCCTGCTCACTAGGCAGGTCGCTAGCCACAGAGTCCAGCGGGACGACGCCCAGCCCACGTCTCTGGATTCTCGCCATCAACGAAGCCGACTCCTCCGAATGCAACTCATTTTCACTGGTTTAGGGGCTAAGGCACCTTCCTAGTAAACACGAGACCCGGGTTCGATTCGCAGCCTCGATGAAAATTTTCGCTCGTGGCTTCAGTCTATATACCCAAAATCATATAACGCATTTGATACTCGAGAAGTAATAGTGTCAAGAATCGACAACGACAATCTAATTTAAAATCAGTCACCCGTCATTCAAGAAACCTACCATGTTACCAAATTAACATAGACGACACAAAAGAAAGAATCACATTAGCTGCAAGTGGGTACTGATTTGAATCGACGGGAAAGTTGAAAATTTGTGCCAGGCCAGGACTGGAGCCTGGGTGTCCTGACCACTGCACCATCCGGACACATTCGCCGTCGCAACTGCACGGACTACCCCAGCACGCCTCCCGTCAGACCTAAATTCTCAACTTAACAACACACTCCTAGAGTAGTGCCTCTCGCCAATTATCCTCACTACTCGCGGCATTTCGCCGATTCCCATAAGAGTTCGAGCGTGGTAGGCATCCACACTGAAGTTATCTGACGAGAACACAGTTTTCCAGTCATCTAGGGTCCAACCGATATGGTCACGAGCCCAGGAGACGCGCTGCAGGCGACGTCGTGCTGTTAGCAAAGGCACAGCTCATTAACGCCAAATATGGCCGCAATGTCCTAACAAATACGTGCGTCGTACGTCCCACATTGATTTCTGCGGTTATTCCAGGCAGCGTTGCGTGTCTGTTAGCACTGACAGCTCTACGTAAACGGCGCTGCTCTCGGTCGTTAAGTGAAGGTCGCCGGCCACTGCTTTGTCCATTGTGAGAGATAATTCCTAAAATCTGGTATTCTCGACACACTCTTGACGCTGTGGATCTCGGAATATTGAATTCGCAGACGATTTGCGAAATGGAATGTCCCATGCGTCTAGATACAACTACCATTCCACGTTTAAAGTCTTAATTCCCGTCGTGCGGCCACAATCACGTAGCAAACCGTTTCATATGAATCACCTGGGTACAAAATGGCACCTCCGCCACTGCACTGCCCTTACAGAAAAATAAATTGTTTGTTGTAAAAGGCGGAAATTTTCTCCATATTTCTTTTCAAAATTTTGCAGATGAGGTCTGCACGGCAAATAAGGCCTGGGGGGAGGGGGAAATAAATGAGGAGTATACGGCAAATGAAGACGACATACTCTCGTTGCACACTCCGTGAAGAGGATGCAAAATGCGGAATATCACTGTGCCTAATGCGTAATTAGCGAAACTTCGGCGATCGCGTACGTGCAATAGACAGTAGGGCGCCGGTATTGACGAATCGTTTGGTACCGGAGTGTCAGGTGTGCGCAGCGGAGGCGGCTGCGAGCTGCGTGGCACGGCGCGCGACCTTGCGCGACCTTGGCTGCCAGCTGGGCCGCGCGCAGGCGCACTCGCGCGCTGCCGTATCGCATCGCTGCGTAGCGCCGGGATCGGCCCACCGGCTGGCAGCTGCAGACAGGCACGACGAGACAAGGCCAGCCGCGAGGCCTGGTCACGAATGTTCCACTCAAATCTATACAAAGGGTACGAGCGGCATTTAATGTAAAGAAAATTCTGTCCTTATGAAACTAAAAGCGATTGTTGCTATCCATTCTCTGCCTGCCAGTAGGAGATAAGACCCTGAGATCCACGGTCTCGATTAATTTCTCTGCAATTTTCATTACGGGAAGATCGTCAAATGCAGCGACAAGCCAAACAATTGCTGCGAACATTAAAATTGTTGTCAAACGTTAGTTTACGAAACAGCCAACACTAATTTTAAAGACAGCGTCACACAGCGTTATACCAAATGGTGGATCTTCGCCCGAGTCGCGGTCCGGTACAATATCGATACGACACTACACACACACAAACACCACCTGCTACTGGCCACTTACGATATGAAGAACAGCCGTGACTCAGGTACATAGTAGCATCTCACATGGTCCTCCGACACAAGAGGTCTCTGCTGTCCTGCCTTTATGAAAGCTACATCTCTGACGCGGGGGGACGAAATGAGGTGACGTGCAGCAAACTGAGACGATTGCAAGGAGGCACCTCCGGGAGCCACGCTGGCGGCAGCTTCACCGAGCACATGGCGCACAGAACCATCCGCTACTATACAGCCGTCCTGGATAGACAGGCAGTCTGCAAATGACAGGAAAGGGGAAACGTCGGTGAGTGCTTCTCTGCCACTTTGTGCTGCTTTAGATCTGACACGGCGAAGCAGAAGATCGCCTGCACCTGCTTGTGAACCGCGGCTGTTCGGCAGCATTCTGCCGGCGAGAGCAATGTCACACCGCGCTGCATCTCATCTCGAGGCCAGGAACGGCGCAGCTTCAGGTTGCCTTCTTTACGTTCGAAGAGCTCCGTTACGGGCAAACACAATAGCCTTCAACTGTCGCTGATGTGACCTGCAGTCTGCAGAATTGTTTGATGCAGCTCTTCGAGCTAATCAATGCTGTACAAGTCTAGTCATATCTACATACCCACTGAAACCTATAATCACTTAAGCTGCAGGCAAGCCGTCGGTTCATCTGCAATTTTTACCCTCGGCACTTCCCTGTAAAGCGAAATAAACCATCCCTTGATGGCTCAGGAAGAGCTAGAACAACCCGGCCCTTTTTCGCCTTGAATTCTAGTAATAAATCGTTTTGTATTCGACAAATAAAAACCTTACGATACTGTCAAAGTGGATACTTTCGTTCAAATACTATCGAGCTATCGATGTAATTTCAGATACTAGATCCGACAGCAAATATCACGTCTTGTATCCGAACTTCCCTGCTTCAGGGGTTCCTGTATCGAATGACCAGGTGGATGGTGTCTCGTTGGTAACAGATAGCATTTCTTGCAGTGGACAAATCTCCGTCACAGATATGTATACCATTCAGAAGGGATATTGTGGTGGAACTGAGGTATTTCGTGCAATGCCTCTAAAACTGGGTATTGAAAGTGTGTCCATCACCTTCCTTTTCCTTTAACTCCCTCAACGGAAAACTATCTTTTAGTAAAAGAACTGTATAGCGGAGACTATTTATCACGTAGTGGAGATTTTAAGTAGTTCAAGCGTTTCCAAGATGGCCTTGAAGACGTTGAAGATGACTCACTTCCAGGACGCCCTTCAACATCGAAAACGGATGAAAATATCGAAAATGTACGTATTCTGATTCGATCTGACCGTCGGTTGAGTATTCAATCGATTGCTGAAACTGTAGGAATTGACAAAAATGCGAAAGGCGAATGTTACATAACGAATTTAACATTAGAACAGTATGTGGTGCTGAAAATTGTCACGGACGAACAAAAAGAAGCTCGTGAAAATGTTTGTAATGACGCGTCGAACACCACTGAAAATCATCCCAGTATCTCGGAAAGAGTGATAACATGTCACGAATCTTGGTCTTTCACTTATGATCGAGAAACTCAGCGCCAGGCCGTGCAATTTCGCCGAGACAAAAAAATGCTCGAATGAGCAAATCAAGCTTCAAAGCGATGATGATTGTTTTTAATATATATATATATCTGCTAGGTGAACACCGGGCTGGTCCCACGTTCCGCCTCAGTTACCCGTCGCAAACATTTGAAACACGTCCGCACCATTTCACGATTTACACTAGACGCAGACATTTGGGGTACACTGATTCCTTCCTGGGGGGTGCGGGGTGGCGGCAGGAAAGGCATCAGGCCATCCCTAACACTAACATTGCCAAATCCGTTGTAACCACGCCCACCCTGCGATCGCTGCGGGACTATGGCGTAAGCGAAACAAAGAATGTATATATTCGTGGAATAGTTGTATCTTCACATGGTTCCTGAAGGTCAAATTATTAATCAACATTACTACCATGAGGTTCTTGCTCGCATCTTCACATTGTTCCTGAAGGTCAAATTATTAATCAACATTACTACCATGAGGTTCTTGCTCAACTCCGTGAGAAAATGAGAGAAAAACGGCTCGAATTGTGGAAGAACAAGTCACGGCTTCTACATCAAGGACGCGGCGTCTCCTACCGCAGTGTCTGTTAAGAGGTTTCTAGCCTGTGTTAGACCACGCACCTTATTTGCCCTTGCTAGCACCATCACACTTATATTTTCCCCGAGTTCAAATCCGCATTACAAAGAACAAGATTTCAGTCCGTTGGAAAAAGTAGCACCCGTCGCCAAGGAGCTCACAGAGTTTCCAGTGCTATTTTCACCAATGGAAAACAGGCATACAGGGTTGGGGGGGGGGGGGTAGTGCAGGGAGGGGGGGTATGTTGAGGAGGGGAAAATAACTAAATACACTGCTCCAAAAAAATCGGTACACCTGAAATGACGACGTCGAGTTTGATCCGGTAACAGCGTATGCCATCTAGGGGTTAGTAGATATACTGGTAATGGTTTCAGCATCGTCAACCAACAGATAGCGTAGTTGCATAGATATAAGTGGGCCATCTGTATGTAATTTCTAATAGGGAATGCTCACAGCCAGAAAGCTCAGCGTTGTGCTGAGGTGTGAAGCAAGCAGACGATCACGCCACGGAGATGCATTCGTGCTTTCAACAACCAACTGAGCGAGTCTGTACAGGGTTAATTTGTGGCCTTCCGAGTGGCGGGATGGTCCTTTCGGGGAAGTGCCACACAAGGTGGGCGTGCTGCGTCAGTTGTGCAACGATGGCGGTATCGGCGGCCACGTGAACATTCTATACCCGTAGACGGGGGTCTGGACGTCCACGCAGCACAGACGTCCGACAGGATCGTCGTCTCGTAAGGGCGAGCATCAGTGACAGATGGTACAGCTACAACAGCACAGGTAAGACGGCTTCTGTAGCACTGGGCCTACGTGCACGCACACCTCCAGTCCGTCTTCTGCTCACGCCACAGCATCGACGTGCACGCGACTGCTGCTGTCGGAGGATCACTTGGAATGTCGCGCCGTTGTCTTCAGCGATGAAAGCACATTCTGCCTGCACGCAAGTGATGGTCTTTTTCGCGTACAATGTAGACTAGTGAGGGCGATCTCGTGGGGTGCGTTCGTCCGAGACACACCGGCCCTAGGCCTGGGTTGCGATACGCTACTACCCTCGATTACCTTTGTTGTTTCTGGAGAGTACGCTAACCGGCGCTCGGTACGTCCATAATGTTGGCCCCGTTCTCTTGCAATGTGATGTGTTGCTCCTACAGCATAATGCTCGCCCACAAACTGCTCGTGGAACTCAGCGCACTCTGTAAGACGTGTAGCAACTTTCCTGGCCGTCCAGTTGAGTACGTGTGGGGTATGACGGGACGAGAAGTGACTCGTGTGACTCGTTAACCGACAACTCTTACATAACTACGTGAACAGGCCGAGCAGGCCAGGCATAACGTATCCCAGGACAGTATTCGCTATCAGTACGATCGACAGGATACCAGTCAGCGCCTCCATTGCCCGTCGTGGAAGCTAAACCACGTACTTTTATGGGGGTTGCAGCATGGGTCGATACCTGATACCTCGAACCGATTATGGTATTGATCTGCAAATGTAATCTTTTCAGGTACTCGATAGTTGTTGCAACAATAAATCTCGAGTGAATTGGAGACCTTCAAAAGAGTGTGCTAACTTCCTTTGTAGTCCCGGTATTTTGCAACTAGAGCTTGTTTAGCCGCGACGCGCACCCCTGCAGCCCCCGCGCACTCACCTGGATGTAGCGCAGCGCGCTGTGCAGGATGCTCAGGTTGGACGTCTTCTTCTCGTCCGGCGAGGGCGGCAGCTGCTTCTTCAGCAGCTCGAAGCACTCCTTGAGATGGGCGCGCCGGTTCTTCTCCAGCTTGTTGTGCACTTCCCGCGTCCCCATCCTGCGCATTCAAAATACGCTCCTGTCAGTCGCCAACAAATTGCTGCCGCCATGGCTCAAACTAAACCTAAACACCAGTTTTAAGCAGCACTTTTGCGCTGTTGCTTTATGCTCGCGTGGAGAATGAGTATCGGTACGTCTGTTGGGATGCAGAGGTTTAGACAGGAAACTCGGATTCGTGAGGGCGGGCGGTCCAGATCGTTTCTGAGCATTCACATTTAAGGCTTTCCGTGTTGTGCTTAAATCAGTTTTAAAGCAACATCAACATATACAGGATGTTCGGAAATTCCCGTTGCGAACTTCTTGGACCTGTAGAGGGGAGTAAGTAAACAATATTTTGAACCCACGTCCGAAAACGTACCGTTTCTGTGCTACAGCCGTTTGAAAACATGTTTGCTAGGGAGGTGGACAAAACTGATCGTGTTTCCTTTTTGTTTCTTTCGTTACTAATGAGTAGAATTGTACAACGAGTGATGTATCGGGTCACGTCTAGTAAATTATTTGTAGAAGGGGTCACGTTAGGAACATGTTTTCAAACGGTTGTAGCACAGAAACATGGACTCCAATTCAAAATACTAACCACTGAGTTGCCTCTACTAGTCGTAACGGAAATTTCCAAACACCCTATATACTTCGCAAGTCATCTTGTGGTGTGTGGCGGGAGGAGGGAGACGATCTTTGAGTACAATTGTCATCTCCCCTTTCCCGTTACAGTCGCGAATAGACCGCATGAAGAACAATTGTTAGTAACCTCTGTCTGAGCTCGAATCTGTATAATTTTACCTTCCGCGAGATACACGTAGGAGGAGGCAATATACTGATTAAGTAATAGGAACGTGCGCTTTCGGACTGTCAACAGTGAGCCACATTGCTACCTACAACGCATGTCTTGCTGTGTCTGCATCCCCGTGACCCTTTCGCGCTTCAGGCAAATGCCGAGATGGTTAGTTTGAAATGCAGACGGCCGTTTTCCTTCCGTAGCCCGAGCTTGTGCTCCGTTTCTAAGGGTCTAGTCACAAAACCCCAATGCTCAGTCTTCCTACTGTCTTGTAACCTAAGTTCTTTATACAGGGGGTGGATATAAAGTAATGGCAATACTGTCGTAATACGGAGGATGTGCGTCACATGGCATACCCGCTATCTGTAACTGACAGCAGGTCAGCTGAAGTAGTGCAATGGGTGGCGACGTTGTGTTTGAGTCAGCTGCTATGTATACTATGTGACAGTGCAGGTGATCGATTCAAGCGCCCTAACAGTATGTTTAGGAAACACGAGCAACGTGCGTAGAACAAGACTGAAGGGGCACGTGGTCTTAATGGCCGCGAGGTTTGAGGCGCCATGTCACGGATTTCGCGGCCCCTCCCGCCGGAAGTTCGACTCCTCCCTCGGGTGTGTGTGTGTGTGTGTGTGTGTGTGTCATACACACATTTGGCACGTGGTCGGAGCGCAAACAATGTTTCCTCCTGACAATGCACCCCATCATCCTTCATGACAATTCATTATGCCACACAGCGAGATACGTTAGGACCTCCTGCGTACGTGAGAGTGGGGGATACTGCAACATCCGTCGTATTCACTCGATACGAGTCCTTACGATTACCATCACGAAGGAAGCTCTTCGTAGCCCGCGCTACAGCACAACAGAACATATCATCGGCACTGTAGGGCGGTCTTTACGACATATCGACGGAGGTAGACGCGCTGTACGACGCCTTACACAAGTGCGGGCCGGCCGGTGTGGCCGAGCGGTTCTAGGTGGTTCAGTCTGGAACCGCGCCTAGAACCGCTACGGTCGCAGGTTCGAATCCTTCCTCGGGCATGGATGTGTGTGATGTCCTTAGGTTAGTTAAGTTTAAGTAGTTCTAAGTTCTAGGGGACTGATGACCTCAGATGTTAAGTCCCATAGTGCTCAGAGCCATTTCAACCATAATCATTTCCGGTCAATGATCGCTTCAGTTGGAAGAGAGGACCCAGTCCATTCCATGTAAACACAGCCCACACCCTTATGGAGCCACCAGCAGCACAGTGATTTGTTGACAGCTTGGGTCCGTGGCTTCGTAGGATCTGTATCACACTCGAACCCTACCGTCAGCTCTTACCAACTGAAATCGGAACTCATCTGACCAGGCCACGATTTTCCAATCGTCTGGGGTCGAACCGATACGGTCACGAGTCCAGGACAGGCGCCGCAGGCGATGTCGTGCTTTTAGCAAAGGCACTCGCCTCGGTCGTTTGCTGCCATGGCCCACTGAGGCCAGATTTCGCCGACTTGCCCTAACGGATACGTTTGTCATACATCCCACATTGATTCCTGCGATAATTTCACGCAGTTACTTGTCTGTTAGCACTGATAACGCTACGCAAACGCCGCTGCCCTCGGCCGTTGAGTGAAGAGCGTCGGCCACTGCACTTTCCGTGGTGTGCGGTAATGCCTGAAATTTGGTACTCTCGGCACACTGTGAATCTCGGAACATTGAATTCCCTAGCGATTTCCGAAATGGAATGTGTGGTGTCACCGCCAGACACCACACTTGCTAGGTGGTAGCTTTTAAATCGGCCGCGGTCCGGTGGTATACGTCGGACCCGCGTATCGCCACTGTCAGTGATAGCAGACCGAGCGCCACCACACGGCAGGTCTAGAGAGACGTACTAGCACTCGCCCCAGTTGTACAGCCGACTTTGCTAGCCACGCCACACTGACAAATATGCTCTCATTTGCCGAGACGATAGTTAGCATAGCCTTCAGCTAAGTCAATTGCTACGACCTAGCAAGGCGCCAAGTTATATTGAGATGATAATACTGTATCAACAAGACCAATGTTCACCAATTGTGGATTAAAGTTAAGTATTCCAGAAGCTACGTACTTTTCTTTATAGCATTCATTACGTATCCTGTTTCAGACCTCACTCCAGCCTGCGTGAGTTTAAGCGCGTGCCTTTCGGCTTCCTCTCATTGTGTCTAGGCTGTCTTGCCTAGACACAACAGAATGTTCCATGTGTCTAGCTCCAGCAATCAATCCGCATTCAAAGTTCCCGTCGTGTGGCCATAATTCCGTCGAAAACTTGAGTAGAAATGACAGCTTCGCCAATGCACTGCCCTTTTATACCTTGTGTACGCATGTCGCTATCCGATGACTTCTGTCACTTCAATGTATATACGTGGGCTACGCCAATACTACTACGTGTGTCAGTCTTTTCCCTCGTGCACTTTAAATGTTAGACAACTTGCAGCAAAAGCGCATGCGATGCACACAGGTTTCTGTGCTAGGCGTGCCTCCGCCAAAACGCAGTGGTGTGGGCAGCGGAGGCCCGCGAGTGCCGCGTTATGCAACGCGCACGACGTGGCTGCGCCGCAGGCGGCCTGCGCGCAATCGTTCCCTTCGCAAATAGCTGCGCGCCTGACACCTGCCAGCCAGGCCGACCGCCAGGCGTCTTCCGCACAACACGGTGCCACTTTTCCTGTTAAACAGTGACCCGACAAAGGTTTCTGAACAAAACTACTCCTCCTCATTCTGGTTCGTGATCATACTGTATAACAACGATATGATCTTCAAACAATGCGTCCCCTTCACGGGATGAGCAACTGAAAATTCTCCCTAGCGAATGCTGGCACCATCATCGTGCGTAGGTCAAGTACTACGGTTCCTCCTGATGATGGAGTACTGCTTATAAAGTGTACGGTATCTGCGTAATTGGGCTTTTGTGCCAGTGGAAGCCTGCAAGAGCCCCAAAGACAAATATGTGATATTTAGTCTACCTATGCAATACTTGTGACGTACGGCACTGTTTGCTGGGAGATCCTGGGACAGGTTCAGCAGCCAAAACTAAAAATGTTCTCTTCACCGGAGCACCACGGTCCCTTTGCTCAAGAAGTGCCTAATGTTGTGTCTTCTCTTTGTCAGTTCAGCGTAGTTGACTAATTGAGGAAGGTATAGCATAGTGATGTTTTATAAATGACGAGAGATGGGAGAGTGTGAAAGCCGGTGCAGGCACATAGCCTGATCCCCTCGAATACCACTAAGTGGTGTTCCGGCCACTTCCGACGGACGGATCACTACCAACAGTGTCACATGCCTTCATTCCATGAGACACTGCGGAGACGTTTGGAATTTAATCCAGGACACTGGCGCTAAATCTGGTGGTTCCAATTCTAGACTACCATCTTATCCGCCCCTAGATCGCCAAATACTAACGGCGAAAATTTCTTCCTCCAGTAGGATTCGAACCGGGTGCCTCAGAGTCGAGCACCACCAGACAGGTTGCGTAAGCGACCTCGGTTGCGAAACGGATGCTATGGTCTCTCCAAATTTGCTGCTGCAACTTGTGGTATTCACGATAAAGTCAAATCAACAATTTTTTATAGTTTCAGATAATCTTCTACTAAGATCTTTAAGACAACTTAATTGCTCGTACAGAGGAGACGAAGATTCACTCCACTAACAGAGTAATGATATCTGCGAAATTTGACTGATGAAGCGAATTCTGGGGCTGATGAGCACAAGGAGAGTGAAGTTAGTGGGAAAACAAAAAATACACGCTATAATGAGAGAACATCTGATTACAAACATTGTGAGAAGTAGCGAATAATGTGGGCTGGCATATTGGAACGTTACTTGAATAAGTTAACAACCAAAGCTGTACCAGTGAGAAAGAAAACGAGTCCACTCTGCAAGGCAAGACTGTGTTTGCGGATCATATGGAAAACGATCTAATCCAACTGGTCGGTACACGAGACTGAAGTCGTAGACGCACCGTGTGATGGAAATATTACAACGATGCGATGCGATCTATTAGTTCGCGTACTATAGAAAAATCAGCTGTGACTTCAGTTAGGGCTACGCTGCAGCAAACACAGTATAGCGTTGCGTTAATTTTGTTAACGGTAGGAAAGACCATCGTCGTCAGGTCGCATCGTTGTCAGTTTCGCGACACAGCCATCAACACACTACGACATGTTACGTCCGCGTCCTGTGGGTTGAGAACAGTCAAGGAAGAAGGCGATGGCCGTGCTGATCTCGCGCGCTTTGACGCCCTGGTGCACTCTTTTTGTGTTGCGCAGGAGTGTTACTGTCGCCTCGCGCTCTAAGAAAACCGGCTTTCACAAACTGTGCGTTTCCTGTTCACGGGCGTCAAGGATAATGCGTACATACACGCTGATCTCTTCTTTCGCACACAGCAGGCACTTTGAGACAGCCTTTTATCAAAGCAAAAGAAAGACACTGTCACAAGTGGGAAACATTAGTAAAGGAAACAAACCGAGGACTGACTTTTAATGGTAGTACACACATCCCGTTCGATAATTTTCTCTGATTGTTTTATCTTCGTGCTCCTTGAGTGGTCGTCGGTCAGAGAAGGGTGTGCATTGTCATTGTTTTTCGAATCCTTAGTCGAAGGGTTCTCGGGTGCACTGTTGCAACTGACTAAACGTGTCCGCGTTTTTCAAGCTGCTCTGAAGAAAGCGAGACATCGACTTTTAAAGTGACTAGAATTCAAAAACTAAAACTGATGGCTCCTCGGCGACCAAGTTGCAAATTACGAGGAGTGACAGGAACACTAAGAAATGAAACAGGGAACAGGCTGGAGTGAGGAGCATAATTATGACTGCGATGAAAATGAAGAAGAGGTGGGAGTAACATGTAGCCAAGTGGATGGTCAGTACAGGGTCAAAGGAAGCTGCTTGGTGGGGTCAAAGAAGTAAGAGGCATACACACGGCCAAGCAGAACGTGGGTAGGTGATACTAGAAACTATGCTTTACAGCTAGGTACTATATCGCTGAAGATAGCAGCGTATGGAAAAGACTTTTATCCGGGAATAGAAGTCAAACAGTCACTGACTGTCATCGTTTATTAAATGTTACACATTCCTTAAATAGTGATAATAATGATTCCTATTGCAAAACAATTTAGAGTTGCTGGTAACCCAGAATCGAAAACTTTTTGCTTACACCCTTTAGAGAGTTTGATTCAACAACCCAGGGGTACGCCGCCTGTCCCTTGCAGTATGCCTTGAAAATGGCGGGGTGTTCTCCCGCCCAAAATATCAACGGTCGCTGAAAGTGTTACCTGGCTGAATTCCCGGAAGTTATTTGAAAGTTGTATACACCACGAGAAACTCAGGTCTCACAACCCAGGGGTAATTATCCCTTGGAGGGAACTACTCATGTGGCTGCAACTTCAAGTTAAGTGTTGTCGTCCTGGTCTCCAGTCGGGCCACAGTTGGTATACATACCGAGGCAGTTATCGTCCTTCTGCTCGCCTGAAATTTTCGTAGCCAGGGGAGCTTCTATTTATTGGTTGGTTGACATCGACGGCCAACTGAAGGGCGCCAGTGCTCTGCGATTCTTCCACGGCCACTTTCCGTATCCGTAACTTGACCAGTGAGGGTGGTAAACTGACATTCATTGCAGGGCCAGAAACACTGCTCTCCCTGGCCAACAAGTCGACCTCGTCATCGAAAACCAGTCCTACATAAGCTGGCCCCGCAGAGAGGAGATCCTCAAACCTCTCGTTTATTCTGAAATGATTTTCGGATGAGATTTCAGTAGACTGCAATACGCTAATATTATCTAAGCAGGTTCTGCAATGTGGGACATCGTGAAGTATTTCCGCTTCAGCCGCTATAGTTTCATGATGTACCGATACGTGGCAGCGCTATACGTACCCTTCAAAATGGCGTCCGTAAATGAGGTGCGTTCCGAGCAGTTGGCGAAAAAGTGGAGCATTGCAAATATTCACAGGTGCTTGCACAATGTCTACCTAGACCTGGCAGTGATCAAAAGCACGATGAGTCGTTGGGCGAGGCGTCTGTCATCATCGCAACAAGGTCGCGAAAATCTGTGCCGGACGGCCGCACACAGCTGTGACTCCTGCAATATTATCCTCAGAAATTTCAAGAAACGACTTCAGCGTGTTACTTCGTCCCAGAAATGCAAAAGCAAGGCCTTAACTCTGCGCACGTCAGAGGAGCTCACAAAACTTCATTTGACTGTTCTTTCTGATCCACCTGACAACCCGGATCCCCCACCTTCCGGTATCCATCTGTTTGGCGCAATAAAACATGCACTCCGCCGGAAGCAGTACGTGGATGAAAGGGAAGTTACTGATGCTGCAAGACGTTTGCACCGACTTCGACCAGTAGAGTGGTACCTCTCCAAGTAAGGTGGTGTAAGGCCGTCGCACTGGAAAAAATGTGTTGCATTACTTATTTGTGCTTGAGGAGAAGCACCGCTCGGTATCGAGTGTTGGATCGCGCCAACACGACCGCAAGGTACGTGTTGGGCGCCGCGCGCGAGAAGGCAGAACGAGTGCGCTCGCTTCGCCTCGACGGCAGCGGTACCGGCGGGCCGAATGTCGCAAGCGCGGCCTCACTTTCTTGTGCACCAGCCGCGCTTCATCAAGGTTCCACCCACAGACTTGGGCAGTTACGTGTCATTATAGGACAACGTAGCATATGATCCGATTCTACCTCGACTTGTATTCTTCAGTTAAACTTTTCTGGTGCTTGTGTAATTCCGGTGCTCAGCTCACCGACGTTGTACGTAACTTCGTATTGTTGTTGTCAATAAATAACTGTAGATATTTCACCGAGAAAGCCACGCGTATACAATGAGGCGACAAAAGTCACGGGACATTGTTTTGCAATATGTTGTGCAGCAACTCGACGTGGCATATATTCATCATGTCACTGAAACATCTCTCCAGAAATATTGAGCCATGCTGTCTCTATAGCCGTCCATAATTGCGAAAGTGTTGCCGGTACAGGGTCTTTTGGACGCACTGACCTCTCGATTATGTCCCATAAATGTCCGATGCGATTCGTGTCGGGCGATCTGGCTGGGCAAATCATTCGCTCGAATTATCCAGAATGTTCTTCAGACCAATCGCGCGCACGGTCACATAGTGAATTGCCATCCACAAAATTTCCATCCTTGCTTGCCAACATGATGTTCACCAACGGTTGCAAATGGTCTTCAATTAGCCGAAGATAACCATTTTCAGTCAATGCATGTAATTATGGAGCCACCACCAGCTTGCACAGAGCCTTGTTGACAACCTCTCGTCAACTGAAATCGGGACTCATCCGACCAGGCCACAGATGTCTAGAATATAATCGATATGATCACGATCCCGGGAGAGGCGCTGTAGGCGATGTAGTGCTTTGAGCAAAAGTCGTCTGCTACCACAGCCCATTACCGCCAAATTTCGCCGCGTTGTCTTAACGTATACGTTCATCGTGCTTCCCACATTGATTTCAGCGGTTATTTCATGCAGTGTTGACTGGTTACTATCCCTGACACCTCTAAGGAAATGCCGCCGTTAAGTGAAGGCCGTCGGCCACTGCTTTGTCCGTGGCGAGAGGTAACCTCTGAAGTGTGGTATTCTCGGCACATTCTTCACACTGTCGATCTCCAAATATTGAATTTCGTGACGATTTCCGTAATAGAATGTTCAAAGTCTTAACTGCCATCGTGCAGTCATAATCACGCCGGAAACGTTTTCACATGAATCACCCGAGCACAAATGACAGCTCTGTCAATGCACTACCCTTTTACACTTGTGTACGCGATATTACCGCCATCTGTATATGTGCATATCGCTATCCCACGACTTCTGTCACCTCAGTGAACACACGAACAAAGTGCGGGCAGTAAAGGTCGACAGAAGCATACAAACTTGAATGATTGAGCCGACGGTAGAAATACACTACTGACCATTAAAATTGCTACACCACGAAGATGACGTGCAACAGACGCGAAATTTAACCGACAGGAAGAAGATACTGTGATACGCAAATGATTAGCTTTTCAGAGCATTCACACAAGGTTGGCGCCTGTGGTGACACCTACAACGTGGTGACATGAGGAAAGTTTCCAACCGATTTCTCATACACAAACAGCAGTTGACCGGCGTTGCCTGGAGAAACGTTGTTCTGATGTCTCGTGTAAGGAGAAGAAATGCGTACCATCACGTTTCCGACTTTGATAAAGGTCGGATTGCAGCCTATCGCGATTGCGGCTCATCGTATCGCGACATTGCTGCTCGCGTTGGTCGAGATCCAATGACTGTTAGCAGAATATGGAATCGGTGGATTCAGGAGGGTAATACGGAACGCCGTCCTGGATCTCAATGGCCTCGTATCACTAGCAGTCGAGATGACAGTCATCTTATCCGCATGGCTGCAACGGATCGTGCAGCCACGTCTCGATCCTTGAGTCAACAGATGGGGACGTTTGCAAGACAATAACCATCTGCACCAACAGTTCGACGACGTTTGCAGCAGCATGAACTATCAGCTCGGAGACCATGTCTGTGGTTACCATTGACGCTACATCACAGACAGGAGCGCCTGCGATGGTGTTCTCAACGACGAACCTGGGTGCACGAATGGGAAAACGTATTTTTTTTTTGATGAATCCAGGTTCTGTTTACAGCATCATCATGATCGCATCCGTGTTTGGCGACATCGTGGTGAACGCACGTTGGAAGCGAGTATTCGTCATCGCCATACTGGTGTATCACCCGGTGTGATGGTATCGGGTGCCACTGGTTACAAGTGTCGGTCACCTCTTGTTCGCATTGACGGCACTTTGAACATTGGACGTTACATTTCAGATGTTACGACCCGTAGCTCTACCCTTCATTCGATCCCTGCGAAACCCTACATTTGAGCAGGATAATGCACGACCGCATGTTGCAGGGGCCATTCCGGATACAGAAAATGTTCGACTGCTGCCCTGGCCAGCACGTTCTCCAGATCTGTCATCAACTGAAGACGTCTGGTCAATGGTGGCCGAGCAACTGGCTAGTCACAATACGCCAGTCACTACTCTTGATGAACTGTGGTATCGTGTTGAAGCTGCACGGGCAGCTGTACCTGTACACGCCATCCAAGTCTGTTTGACTCAATGCCCAGGCGTATCAAGCCCGTTATTACGGCCAGAGGTGGTTGTTCTGGGTACTGATTTCTCAGGATCTATGCACCCAAATTGCGTGAAAATGTAATCACATGTCAGTTCTAGTATAATATATGTGTCCAGTGAATACCCGTTGATCATCTGCATTTCTTCTTGGTGTAGCAATTTTAATGGCCAGTAGTGTATGTAACAGTGATTACCGAGGTTTTCCAACCGATATCTAAATGAAATTGCACATGGAACTATGAAGCTATCTGAGTGAGTGAATGTAATGCTTCCATTAGTAGAAGGGAAAGACATCGTGTTTTGAAATAGGCGTTATGAGAGGAAGGCGGTTTCATTTCTCGTGGTAGGGTGGATCATCTAATATTAGGCTGGCGAATATTGTGACAAATAAGTGCTCCCGTCAGGTAGCGACGCAGCGACGCAGGCTGCGTGCGCGCGGGTGCGGGTGGGTGGGCGGCCGTGGGGCAGGTCGGCGGCTATTTCGGGAGGCCCGCCCTGCCCTGCCGCGCTGCGATGCGCGGGGCGACCTTTGCCGCCTGTCATATCGACCGGCAGCGGCCCGCGGCGCGGCGCGCCTCTCAGCTGTCGCCCCTGCCGCCCACGCCCACACTGGCCGCTACGCCCCGTCCGACGCAACTCGCGCGTCCCCAGTGCGCAACAGCACCGTTTCTGCCAACGGAGGCGGCGACCTGTATGCTACAGGTTGTAACATTGTCGTTCCCTTCCGTTCGAGCCTACCTAAACCGTCGTGTGCCACGTAGCGGCCAAGGATTTTAGCGGCAGAAGGAGACAGGCGCCGAGCGAGGCTGCCCCCCGGCCGCTGCAGGGTCATTTTTTGCTGCGGATTAAAACAGCGGCTTAAGACTACCCGACGCCTTTGGCCGCTAGAACGAGCGTCCAACTGTTCGCAATCGCAGTGATTGAGATCGCAGCTACCCAACTATCTCGGTAACAGGCCGGCGATGTTACCTGCCGCTTCCGTCAGGGTCAAATCACACCAACAGTCGACCAGTATTGTAGCTGAATTGAAGAAAGATACAGGTGATTTTCATATGGAACTCCTTATTCTCACTGCAAATCTCCGTGACGAGGAGAAACTCCCTAAATTCTTGAAATACCTATTCGCGCGAACATCCAATTTACTGCAGAACTGGAAAAGGACGGATGCCCAGCTTTCTAGCTTTGTCAGATATCTCGACGGCACCCTGGGACA
Source organism: Schistocerca piceifrons (assembly GCF_021461385.2). NCBI lineage: Eukaryota > Metazoa > Arthropoda > Insecta > Orthoptera > Acrididae > Schistocerca > Schistocerca piceifrons. The sequence goes on from NC_060145.1 coordinate 457,802,487, forward strand.
CGGTGTCTTTCGCTAGCCTACACATACAGATCTGTACCTGTCACCGAGGTGCGAAGACCCACGGTGTCCCGAATACGCTTGTACACAGGCACATACGACTGCTGACAAGGACCACCTACCGCCAAACTGCGACGCGCGGGCCGCATGCGGCTCGAATCAAGTATTCTTGCGGCCCGCGGTTTTCGGCTGCACTTTATAACAATATGCATCTAACAACTAACAGCCGTGAGTAGATTTAGTGCTGCTGGTTCATTCGGCTGTGAGCTGAGTAAAGTTGGCCGCTCACCACAGAGTAGAGGGGTAATCAGCACAGCTGCTACGGAGGTAGAGGGTGAGAGAGAGGGAATGTTCTGTCAGCACTTCCAGTTCTGAAAACTCACCGGCGTACGTGAACGTAGTACCAAGCAGCTGCTATGGTATAACTTTCGGCGTCAAGTAACATGAAGCCCTGGTTAACATTACAGAGACGATCATCTCGGCGCCGACTTTTAACGATACTACGGGGTTGGTGGCCAACACAACGCGCCCCTACTGTAGCTGGTCTATCGGGGGCTCATTATTAACCAATAACAAGATCGGTACATAGGCGGCCCGTTGTAAGACCTAGACTCTGGGGATTCAAGTATAGCACGTGCGGCATTGTTAAGAACGGGACGGAGCATCGTGGCGGAGGTTTCAAACTGAAAATGATACGTAAAATTTTATGGACTTTTTTTCCGATCGTGTAACACATGCTCACTTCTTGGGCCTCCGTGATAGTTGCTTCGAGCTGCATGAGACCCACGGGGTGGACACCCCCCACCCCCATCCCGCCACTGAAACAAACGCACGCACACTTCCCTCGACTGATGCCGCTGGATTTATCGTATCAGCTGATCCCTGCAGTAGTCGTGCAACAATTTATTTTTTATTTTTTTAACATGTGTAACTATACTCCGCAAGCCTACTTGCGCGGTGTGGCGGAGGGTACTTAGTGTTCCCGAATTCGATTCAATACCTCACCCAGCTAATGTTGAGGATTGTTGTGCAGCACAGGACTGCTGGTGGGCGCAGCGCTGCTGCAGCGGTCGGTGACACTGCGTCACCGCTTGCGCACTTCCCGCGGACCACCGGAAGCGCCCCTCGGCCCGATAACGCCGCAGCTACGGCCGACGCGTCGCATTCCTGCTGCCCACGTCGCCCCACACTTGGCACTCCTTCTTTCCACTTACCTACCAGTTCCTCATACGCAACTAACTTTGGTACACCGTAATCGATACGTATTTAGAGCCACTACATTTTTTCCCCGACAGTGCACAGACTCCTCGGGTGCACCTTTATTTTTCGAAAACGTGTCGCGTTCAACTCGAGGGGTTTCATTTCCTCTTTAGTCGGATCCCACGAGTTTCGAAATAAATTTTATTTGTGGCTTCTGCAGCTATGTCTCAAATGAACTCGAGCAATATGTGTACATTTGATCACTTACTTATTTCCAGATATCGCGAGACTCTGACCTACTGTACTTGCTGACGTAATGTATCATTACAACCATAATTTTCAGGAAGTTATTCATATTTTTGAAATAAATAAATAAAATAAAAATCGCGACAACAAACAACATGAGCCACATAAAATACGGAAGCGTCGAATACAAATTTAAGTGGCTGGAAGTCTTTTCTGAAAGTATTTGTCATGAGTGAAATATTCATGTAGGACGTGAAACTAAGTCGACAAACAGCACACACAAGAAGACAACAGAAACTCTCGAAATGCAGTGCTGCGGATGAATTCTGAAGATTTGATGAATGGATCGAATAACTAATGAGGATGTGCTAAATAAACAGGTGTAAAAATAAGTTTATGGCACAACCTCACTAAAAGAAGAGATCGGTTGATGGGACACTTCCTGAGGCATCAAGGAATGGTTTAACAGCACCTTCTCTCAGCTTGTACTTAAAAACTCTGTCGTTTATCACTCAAATTTTAAATTCCCAACTGAAACGTACTGAAAACGGAACGTGCAAAATCGTATTACACGTCTGGCACAGTTAAGGAAGTATTATCCAGCTGCAAATATTTTTCTGACTAGTGCTCAATGAGTTTATTTAAAATAAGATCGTCTTATTACCAAGAAATTCACACCTGCGTATTATGAGTGTTACTCCTTTCAAATTTTAATTTTTGAGTTCATTTCTTGCTATTTTCAGCTTATGTGTTTTGGAGAAGAAGGCCTTAATCAGGACGGCAAAAAAAAATTGCGCCGTTACGCCTAGTAGCAACTAGATTTTTCGACTGAGCCCCATTAGGGAGACGGAAAGAAACAACAGATGCCATCTGTACCAGTGCGCATACAGCCATAAAAAAAACAAACACGACGTACGCAGGGAAGCGATGCTGCCTGCGCAGAAGTAGCCGGTAATACACGAGAAAAAGACGAGGTGGCAGGGTCGGCGAGAGTTATGTCACAGCTTCCAGCGGCTTCTGGAAGAGAAGGTCTCGGTGGAAGCGCTACAACTCGTGACGCAAGCGCCTGCGCTGTGGTGCTTCGCAGGCCAGGAGGAACATTCAAGGTCAGCGGCCACATACGGCACTCAAACAGCCACAGTTTACCAGTCGGCAGGGGAGAGAGAGCGTGCAGTACGTTATTCCAGAAACAAGCAGTTCGCGAAGTCAAAGCTCGGCCATTCTGTCCATCCGTACAAAGTTTAGGCCGCTATAGCTGAGCTTTCAAGTACACGTTGTATGGGTACAGACTTCGATACCACTGCGATGCATGGAACATTCCCTTGCCCACCCCCGGTGCAACCAAGCTGTCTACAGATAATCCGATACCGAATCAGTACGACAGCAAACAACAGGTAAAAATCTTCTTCAGACGACGAACAATTGAGGGGGTTCCGGCAACAAAGTGCCGAGCCATGTTTTTCGACAAATGAAACTGTGTCATTTTGTACAATGAGTTATACTGACGACCAAGGCGTCAAGTGGTTCTGCAAGAATCTCACGAGATTCTTTTCTAGCCCGAATGCTTTACGTATCTTCCATATCGGCAAGTCAATGTAGAGCAACACGACAAATCTGATAAAGATCGCTTCTAGAAAGAAACTGGACTTTTCTACGGAAAACAATGAAGAAGACACAGACGCTAGTTCTCACTCTGAATACTTACCTCGTTCTGAGGACGAATTAACATCAGAATGTGAAATTCAGGTATGTGTTGCTTGGCATTATATTGTTCTCATAGCTCATCACGTGAATTTGCTGGTTGGACAAAGTGTGGATGTCTGTTCACGACACATGTTTCTGGTACTCTTTATGAAATGATTACATTATACATTACTTCACACCAATCAGGTCCTTTAATTTTATGTTATATACATCAAAATACGCCAAAAGTAAAATTGTCGCTTGGCATTTTCTTGACTTAAGATTTGAAATCTATACTCCTGAAAAATTTAACAGGTATTCTGAATAGTATAAACATCTGAAGTAACAGACTGCTATTATGAAGTGTTTACAACAATATGCCTTTAATCTATACACATATATTCCCTTTTGTTAGGATGACAGTAACACTATTTCAGGAAGAAAAACAGCATCACATGAGAGAATGCCATTCGGTAGTCTTCCAAAACAAAAATCAACAAAGAGGGTGCAATTCACGAAGTAGGTCCATAGGAATAAAAAAAAAAGAAGAAGAAACGAAGATCGTGAATATACATCTACTGAAGGTAATCCTGTACCTGCAGCAACAATAGGAGAAATGTGTAAGTGTCCGTTGGATAAAGGAGGTCCGCGCTGGATCAGCCGAGCGGTCTGAAGCGCTGCAGTCATGGACTGTGCGCCTGGTCCCGGCGGAGGTTCGAGTCCTCCCTCGGATATAGGTGTGTGTGTTCGTCCTTAGGATAATTTAGGTTAAGTAGTGTGTAAGCTTAGGGAGTGACGCCCTTAGCAGTTAAGTCCCATAAGATTTCACACACATTTTTTTGATAAAGGAGGAATAAAAAATGTGTTCGCCTGGGTTTTGGGACTTGGGAGATTTTGATAAGCAAAATACCCACCCAACTTTTTCGTAGTATAGAAGCATGTTCTGTAAAACGGAGATACAAGAAAAATTCTCCAGAAAATTGTTACAAAAACAATACTTTCATTTTTAGAGTGGAGACTAATGGAAAGTCAGTGAGAGTTTGTATAAAATTATTTATGAGCATTCATGGCCTACAAAATCACACAGGCCGTATCAACAATATAATATCGAGAGTAAAAATTTAAGATGGGACAGATCCTTCTGATAAACGAGGTAAACATGTCAATAGGCCTAATGCTTATACTAGTGATGCGGTGAATGGTGTACATTCTCACATTACGCCCATTCTCAAGTACTGCTCTCATTACAGTAGGTCACAAAATCCTGAAAGAGTCTAGGCCGCGATATGAATATCACACAGCAGTATGAAAATTACCGTCAATATTGCAAGGAAGCAGTATCTCAAAGTAAGTATAGAAAAATATAATATAGGCTTTAAATTCCCAGCAATAGATACATCTAAAACATATGACTCCCTCCAGATAAAGATAGAAAACGGGACAGAAGAAGAGAAGTCTGCTACACGCATAAAAAAGGAATTGCACTTGCGCTATGCTGAATCTTTGAAGTCCAAACTAAATGAATTTTCAGGGTTGCCCAAGCATGAGCCTAATATACATGTCTTATCCATAGATTTCCAGCAAACGTTGCCCACTCCCAAGCTCACTTCCTCTGTTGCCTTCTACTCCAGATGATGATGTTCGGTTTGTGGGCGCTCAACTGCGTGGTTATCAGCGACCGTACAAATTCCCAACCATTACTCAGTCCAATCTCGCCACTTTCACGAATGATGATTATGATGAGGACAACACAAACACCCAGTCTTCGGGTTGAGAAAATCCCTATCCCGGCCGGGAATCGAACCCGGGACCCCTTCTACTCCAGAAAACTGTGGACATATAAAGTTGGAATACATGATTGTGGCCAGAATATTGGACATATGGGATGAAGAATTGCAGGCCGAGGTAGTGATGAGATTGGTAACTGTATCCTCAAATATTTGAAAACAACATCCATCTCTGCAAAAAAAGAAAAAGAAAACTTATTTTTTTTCTGACAACTGTGGGGATCAGAATAAGAACTGGAATATAATGGCAGTTTGGAGTTATCTGATCCACACAAAGCGGTTTGAAGAAATTGACCATTATTTCCTTATTCCTGGACACACTTACTTGCCCTCTGATAGAGACTTTGCTAAAATTGAAAAATATCAGAGGGAACAACCGAACGTATACTCTCCATCACACTGGAGAGAACTAATTGCTTCTTGTGGTCGTAAACACAAGTTCAGTATTGTAAGTATGGAAAGCGTTGATTTCTCTGACATAATAGGACTGAAAATGGGCTGCTTAATGATGATGATGATGATGACGATCTGCTCAATACTAATAGAAAATAAAGTGTTATTAGTGTTCAGCTTAAATTATCAGAGGCTGTATGCTTCAGATTTGAAAAACCAACTTATGGATTATGAAACTGAAAAACAGAATGAACATGGAAGTATCTACAAGGAATAAAGGGGACACAAGTACAATGGCTCTAAGACCGAAATACAATGGACCTGTTGAAATTAAGAAAATCAAACTGAATGATGTAATGTAGCTAATGGATTATGTTCTACCAATCTACCACGACTTTTATCGCACTTGCTGCCTGCTGCTGTTAGTGATGAAGATAATGGAGAAAAGGTGTAGAAGTATTTTAGGTCATTGTTAATCTATTTTTGAAATGCGACATTGACTGATAAGAATGAAGCAAATAGACATTTGTTTGTACGCACTTATAATGTCATTAAAAATATTTGTCTAATGTAGGTTACGTTTTTTGTTCAACATTGGGCCAAGCAACATACCATCTTATTTTAAAATATTAATTTGTATATAATGTAGTTTGAAATATTTGTATTATGTCTCATAAAACAATATAAAATATACCACAGAAATATATTACATGTGTTCAACCAAAATTTAATAATTCACGTGATTTGAGGATTTGCTCAAACATTAATACGGCTTTATCTCGAAAGCATATAAATGTGGCTTGGCACTTTCTTGCCGGGACCCTCTGAATTTATCGCCGAACTACCGGGCAGCTTCCAAGGTTTCGACTAACACGAACACTAAGTTCACATAGTTTAGTGTGCTTTACGGGCGCCAGGAGAGCAACATTCGACCGCCTTGCGGACCAGCTATATGAGACGGCTGGTGTTACAGCAACAGGTTATAATGTACCAGCATTTCACATTTGCTGTGGTGTCACCGCCAGACACCACACTTGCTAGGTGGTAGCCTTTAAATCGGCCGCGGTCCGGTAGTATACGTCGGACCCGCGTATCGCCACTGTCAGTGATCGCAGACCGAGCGCCACCACACGGCAGGTCTAGAGAGACGTACTAGCACTCGCCCCAGTTGTACAGCCGACTTTGCTGGCGATGCTACACTGACGAAGACTCTCTCATTTACCGAGACGATAGTTAGCATAGCCTTCAGCTAAGTCAATTGCTACGACCTAGCAAGGCGCCGTATTCAATTGATATTTATTATATGAAGCATGTATCATCAAGAGCGATGTTCTACAATTATGGATTAAAGTTAAGTATTCCAGAAGCTACGTACTTTTCTTTATAGCATTCATTACGTATCCTGTTTCAGACCTCACGCCAGCCTGCGTGAGTTTAAGCGTGCCTTTCGGCTTCCTCTCATTGTGTCTAGGCTGTCTTGTCTAGACACAACATTTGCAATGGCTTATCTCGCGGTTACATTAACCTGTGGTCTTGCGATGTTAATCAGATAAATATGTTACCTAGGAAAATGCATAGCCGACGTTTCATTACTCTATGTTAATTATTTTTTGGTGTTGGGGCGTTTTTTCCGTCAATGTGTATGGTGCAGTTGTCCGTCCTTTACTACCACTACAGGTTTCAGTTAATAACCGTTATCACAGCATTACAGTTGGTAAAGTATTTACCTATCATGCCAAATCATATGATATGCCAATGTTATTACCACACCTCAATCGAACGCAAACATCAAAAGAACAAACAGGTATCTCAACTCGAGAAGTGGCGTGCTGATGTGAAAGTGCAGTCCTAAAATGAATACTGATACCGGTTAGTTCTTTCGATGCTCCGCAGTTCTGATGGGGCTGTACTTAAAACACTAGCACATTAATATGACGAGACACCATCGATAAATAGTGTACAACATTTTGTGTTGTGATAACGGCTGTTAACTGGAACCGGCAATGATAGTAAAGGACGTACAGATAACTGCGTTTCACGTAATCAGTGAAACGATTTCGGAAGGACGCGGTAAGGAAATGAATAGGGCAAGCCGCGAGTACTCACGTCCGCTTGTGGAAGTCCTTGGCATCTTCGGCGTTGGCCGCCGCCTCCATCGGTGAGAGGCCGCCATTGACGACGACTCCGGGCACGGTGGCGGCGGCGGAGGTGTGCGCCGGGGGCGGAGTGAGGGTGGCCGGCGCCGGCGCCGCAGGGGCGGGGACGGGCGCGGGGGCGGGCGCGGGCACCACCACCGATACCGAGGCGGCGGCGGCAGCAGGCACGGGGGCGGCGGCGTGGGGTGACGGCGCCAGCTGCAAGTGGTGCACGTGCGTGGGCGGCAGCTGGTGCACGAGAGGCGCGGCCGCCGCGGGCAGCGGGGGCGGCGGGGGCAGAGGCACGATCGTGCGCACGGCCGCCACAGCTGGCGGCGGCGGTGGGGGCGGAGGGGGCGGCGTGGGCGGCGCAGGGCTCGTGGACGCGGCCGGCACGTCCGCGGCGGCTGTGCTGCTCGGCTCCTCCTCTGCAACAGAACGCTTTCCGTCAAAAACTCACTCCCCTCTGCTCCATCCACAAGATATATAATTCGAGCTGGATTTCCAAAAAAAATTTACGTGCTTGTGATAGATGTCTCTCTTTATTTTTAACATTCCTCACACACTAATTTCTGCTTATCCGTGTACGTGTCGTGGTGGAAAGAATGCTACATACAGTAAAATTTGCCATGTATCCTCCGTCCCACCGCTTCTTCAGTTACATGAACAGGAAAGGTTTCTACGCTGTGGTGACAAAAGTCACGCATTACTTGCTAATATCGCGCTGGACCTCCTTTTAAAAGCCCGGCGTAGTGCAGCACCTCGACATGGCACGGACTCGAGGCCTCTATAGATGTCCGTAAATGCGAAAGTGTTACCGGCGAAGGATTTCGTTCACGAACTGACCTCACGATTACGTCTCAAAAATGTTCGATGGGATTCATGACGGCTGATCTGGGTGGCCAAATCATTCACTGGAACTGTTCAGAATATTTTTCAAACCAAACGCGAACAATTGTGGCCTGCTGGCATGGAACTTTGTCTTCCACAAAAATTCCATCGTTGTTTGGGAACGTGAAGTCCGTGAATGGACTCCAAGTATCCGAACATCACAAGGACCCAGGCCACTCCATGTAAACACAGCCCACACCATTAGGAGTCACCATCAGCTCGCACAGTGCCTTGATCCATGACGGTGAGCTCTGAGCCACACTGGAACCCTACCATCAGCTCTCACCAACTAATCTGACCAGGCCACGGTTTTCCAGTTGTCTAGGTTCCAACCGACATGTTCACGAGCCCAGGAGGGACACTGCAGCTGATGTATTGTTAGCAAAGGCACGTGCGACGGTCCTCATATCCCATTAGCGCCAAATTTCACTGCGCTGTCCAAATGGATACGTCTTCGTCCTACGTTCCCCATTGATTTCTACGGTTATTTCTCGCAATGATGCTTTGTCTGTTAGCACTGACAAGTCTTCGTAAACGCTGCTACTCTCGGCCGTTAAGGCTGTTGGTTACTGCGTTTTCCTGAAATTTGGTATTCTCGGCACGCTCTTGGCACTGTGGATTCTCCAACGATTTCCCAAATGGAATGTTACGTGTGTCTAGCTCCAACTACCATTTCGCGTTAATTTCCGTCGTGTGGCCATAACCTGGTCGGAAAGCTTTTCACGTGACTCACCTGACTACAAACGACAGCTCCGGAAATGCATTGCCCTTTTATCCGTTGTGTACGCGATACTACCGCCACCTCTGTATGTGTATATCGTTATCGCGTAACTTCTGTGTACGTCACCATTGAGAATGAGTAAGACAATAACTGCAAATATTCTACACTGATTCAAGGAGTGCACCTTCTGGGGGACGTAAATCCACATTTGCGAAAGTGCTCATCACGCCACCATACGGTGCGTGGTGGAGGATAACTTATACCACTATTAGTATTCCCTTTTCCGATCTATTCGCAAATGGAGCGACGGAAAAAGGATTGTCTCTATGCTTCCGTAAGAGCCTGGTTTGTCTCATTTTGTCTTCGCCGTCCTTGCATGAGAACTTTGGTGGCATCTGGATACTTCTGCAGTCTGTCGCAAATGCAGTTTATCTAAACTTTCTCAATAGTGTTTTGCGAAAAGAAAGTCTTTCCTAAAAAGTCTTTCCTGCGTAATTTTCTGTGCAAGCAGCGCTCTTATATGCTGTAAGTCTGAGCAGGTCGTGTAGTTGTATATTTGAATCTGGGTGGTGTGTGTCAAGTTATTCACGCAGAAAGAAGCACACGATTTCAACTGAAAAATATTCCTTCCGCAGTACGGTAAAAAAGAGGAACTTTGCTGCAAAATATGTGTCCTTTGGCGCACTGTCACTCATCGAAAGTCTTGTTTCCCTGAATCATTTATTGAAGGTGAATGTGAATGTGAGTGTGGTAAAACAGTCTCCTATCACAGTTTGTTGTTGTTAGACAACAGCCACCTTCCACGGTGGGCTCTGAGCACTATGTGACTGAGGTCATCAGTCCCCTAGAACTTAGAACTACTTAAACCTAACTAACATAAGGACATCACACACATCCATGCCCGAGGCAGGATTCGAACCTGCGGCCGTAGGAGTCGCGTGATTCCGAACTGAAGCGCCTAGAACCGCTCGGCCATCGAGGGCCGGCACGTTCCACGGTGATTCGACCGTTGTATGTCTATGCAAACAAAGGCGATCCCTTAATTTTCATTACCAATATCAATTATGTCTACATTAACATAACATGGCACTTGCCACTGTCGTGCAACAGCCCTTATCTGATAGTTGGTAGTTTGAGATAGCACAGAATAATGCCTCTAGTCCCTCATGAGCATGGAATAGGAACAGATATCAGACCAGCAGAAAAGAAACTACCGAAAAATTCGGCGTCAGATTTAAACGAGACGTAGAGGTAAGAAATTCTACTAACTTGAGAGAAAATTACATGTCCTATTATCCTATTCCTTCTTGTAAGTATTTTCTGCCTATTCTCCATTCCCTATCTCATCAATCTTATTTTCAGCATCGTCCTGCAGAGCCACATCGCGAACCCTTCTTCTTTATTCCGATTTTCACAAGGTCCACGACGACTTTCATAGAACACTTTGCTGTACGCTAGACGTACACTATCAGAAATTCGTTCCGATAATTAAGGTCTGATAAGTGTGACTTCTTGTCCTGAGGAATGCTGTCTCTAAATGTGCCAATCTGCGTCTAAAGACATCTCGATTTCATCCGCCATTCTTTAATTTCCTTCCAATTCAGAAGGATTCCCTCACTTCACCAACTATGTGGTGTTTAATTTTGATCCTGAGTTTGCGCTGCAAATATATCCTTGATATTGTCGTATTTCTTTGGTCTATTTTTAAATTCTATCTGTGCTCAGTACACCGTTCATTCCACTGAACAAATGCTGTTACTCACTTTCACAAAGGACAGCAATGACATATCACGCCGTATGGCCTGTACAAAACCTACGTATATAGTGTTTAGAGGTAATAAAAAGAAACACGTCTTTTATGTGACAAAAATGTCGCAGTTGCGGCACTTCTCCGCTAGGGGCCCACGAAAGTTTTGACGCTGGCGATGTTCAGAGACGGTGTTCCGACTCCGCTGCTGACGTCCTACTGACTTCTCCTTGTGAGGAGAAGATGAAGCGTTCCGTGTACGAGACAGACAGACGCTCCAGAAAATTAGTTGCCCACTCGGCTCGAGATGCAACCATTATTCAAGAAGCACCTGGTTGTTTTGGGCGTGTTAGGCAATCATTAGCACGCTGACGCCAGTTCTGCATTAATGCAACCGAACGACAGTTTCAGCAACTTGTCTAAAACAATACTCGTCACGCGGCAGTTTGAACACTGTTCCTAATCTCCACTTGCATCAAACTCTCCGCGGACCCCTAGCGGAGAAGTGTTTCTTTTCTTCTGCTCTAAACACTCTAAATTTTGTATGTACAGTAGAACCCTTCCAATCGACCTCGCATGGTCGGATTTAGTTCGACCATCCGATTTCATGTGCTTGTTTGGACTTGTCAGTCTGCGATATGGATACGCAGGCAGTTGACCGATGACAGGCACAACAGTTCGATCTGTTTTAGTGCGACGTTCAAACGGTTCAAATGGCTCTGAGCACTATGGGACTTAACATCTTTGGTCATCAGTCCCCTAGAACTTAGAACTACTTAAACCTAACTAAAATAAGGACATCACACACATCCATGCCCGAGGCAGGATTCGAACCTGCGACCGTAGCGGTCACGCGGTTCCAGACTGAAGCGCCTAGAACCGCACGGCCACACCGGCCGGCTTAGGGCGACGTAACTTGTTTCTAAGTCGATCAGTAAGTGTTATTGTGCACACTCATGTTTTATAAATAGTGACATTTTTCCTCTTGTATATTAAAGTGTATAAAACTAAATTATGGCATCAACTTAACGTAAATATGTGACACTGTCCTTAGCGGAGAAAGTGAATGTACTTGTGAGGTTAGACAAAAGCCGGTCTTTTCTAAACATTGCGAGGTAGGGGCTGGTGTAACAACTGTTACAGACTACAGCAAATTAGGAAAATTGTGGGAAGTAAGAAAGAACTGAAAATATACAATGTACAAGAAGAATTCTTAACGATAAATTCTACACAGTGCTTTATGGGTGTGATTTGTGCAGGAAAGGAGAGAAAGCACCACACCATCTGGACCAATTATAAAAGAAAAGGCACTGATTTTGTATGAAGAATTCGATGGAGTCAATGAAAATAAAAAAATTTACAGCGTGTGAAAGCTAGCCATACGGGCAGGAAAAAACAGCATGACATTCGAAATGTAATTAATTCCAGTGAGAAGCTGTCTGGTGGCGAAACAGCTGCCAATGAATTTCTTTCTGAATTTGAAAACTTAGTTACAGAGCTTAAGCTGTTCCCTGATCAAGTGTATAACATTCACGAGTTTGTCTTAAACTACCAAATGCTCGCTATAAGAACTTTTGGTGCACAAAATGAGTCAGTACTGTAATAAGGCATCTACAGGCGTTAAACTTTCATTCACACGAACAATTTCGTACCGTACAATACAGACGTACTACTGTGCATCACACTTTCGAGTAAGTTTTTTTAGGGCGTCGAAGTTTTCTTTTGGTTCTGTTACTGTTTTAATATGCAAAATTATTTCAGACACTATCGCCAGTTGAAAATTAAAGTTGTACCGTACTGTATTGTGATGTTCCTCTGATAATCGGAGATGTTTTGCTCCCGACCCTTCGTGCGCAGTCCTTTTTCCCCCAGCCTGCGCTGCTGGCAGTGAAGTACGTGAAGAGTGGTGCCGACTGACGGCTGCAGGGTGTCGGCTGACAGGAGGCGGCGTCAGCAGTGAGCGCCAGCGACCGCAGGCAGCGCGGCGCACGTTGCGCGGGTCAGGACACGGCCGCCCCACATCTCACAAAGCAAGTGTGCGGCGACAGACAGCTCGACGGCCTATCCCGTTTCGTTGCCTATCGGTTAATAGCACTGTATTTTAGGGAATTTTAGGAAGGGAAGGAAATCTGTTTCTACGATCCAGTTCCCCATTTTCAAATTTGTTGACCGGTAAGTCCCGGACGTGAATTGAAAGCAAGCGGTACGAAAAACAGTGCGTTGTAAGTGTTATTTTGTTGTCAGTTTCTGACGAGCAATGCTTAAGTAACGCAGTGGACTTTCAAATGTGACATGGAGAATGTTTCGTAAATGCAGTAAATTGAAGTTTCCTGTAAAATCGTGTATATTTTTTAAATACCAATGTTTCTTTGTTATACGTCCAGTCTCGTGTCCGCAGTATTCGGATAATTTGCTGTATACTCGTATCTAGGCTTCTCCCTAAAACTAAAGTTTTCAGCAACGACTCGTGTAATAAGTGACCAACAATTCTATCTTCTTTGCCAGTTGTTTCCTCCCTCTTTCACTCGTATCTTACCCGATCAACATATCTGGTTCTTCTATAGGCCGCTGTAACGCAGCATCTCAATGGTTTCTCGTTTCATTTATGTCTTCCTTATTATCCACATATCGCACCCCAACAAGTGCTCTTCACGATTTTTTGTTGTTTCAAGGTTCACAATCTTGGATGTTATCAGGTGTCTTCTTTCCCATAAAATCCTTTCGCCATTTGCAATCTTTGCTATTATATCTTCCTTGCATGACAGTGGGAATGAGTAAGATGGTGCAGAAGGCGACATGATGTGCAAAGTGTTCAACCTATTTTCAGGAGAAGTCGAAATCCAAATAAATGAAGGGACAGGCGACATAAGAATTTTTTTGTTTCGATGAGCAATGAAGCGATGTAATCCCTATGACCGCCTGTTAGTATTTTTAGTCTATTAATATCTCGCCAATTATAAGAGAGTTTCCAGGTAGCTTTTGTATCGGAAGTTATTCTCAGGTACTTCAGTAAATTAACAGGTTGGATGGGTTTTGTATGGTGAGGTGGGCGTTGGGGATACGAAATTGGCCGGCAGTTCGTTCTACGATTATTACATGCGGGATTCATTAGGCACTTCAGATTAATCAGGTTCTGAAGCTGCTTTCCTCATAGAACCAGCATGAATTCACAAAAAACACGTACGAAAAACAGCTTGCTTTATCGTACCACGATAGCTTGTAAACAGGTAACTTCCTCTTCATATATTACCGATTGCGTTCCACAATGTCATGTCAACTTATAACCAACATATAACAATACGAAGTACCTCGGCAGATAACCGATTGATTCCATTAATAGGACTCAACAGGTTCTACCGGCACGTTACTAAACCCTCGTACAATTTACGATTGCAGTTGACACCAATTCGTGGGTCCCGCCAATCTGGTACTGTCAATATAGTGTGCAAAACTGGACATTTTGTACTTATTTTGTATGTGGGAGATGCTATAACTGTAACTTGTGCATAAACTATAAATTATGACTTACTTTGAATAAAATATGGAGTAGTAAAATTTACGATTGTTTAGTAACAATCCAATTATTTCCCCAATTTAATGTTCTAGGGTTAACGGACAATGAGTATATAACAGAAACCAAAGCAACATCGGCTGTACCTCAATAAAACTTAACGGGACGTCAATTGAACTTATCAGGCAGTTCTGTATTTTCTTCATTTTATTGAAGAGAAGCACATTTTACTTTTATTAAATGAGAAGGGGAACATAAATTCTGAAATATTTGCCGCAAAATCGAGCTCTTTGGTAACAGCACTATATGCTGTACAGCTGTGCAATTTTACAACCACCTTCTCTCTTTTAGTGGCAAAGCCTTTCGTACACAATCAGTGGCTAGTGACAAAACACCAGTTGATTCTGTTCACATGAGTAGCAATGTATATTTACTTATTCGTGACAGTTATTGCAATATCATGTCTCCAAAAGCGTTGGAGTACAACATTCTTCCATCAGCGATCAATTCGGACTTTTGCAGAATCAGCGTGATGTAAATCAGCGTAATAAACATACTTCGCAAGTATAAATTCGCGTGGTAAGATTTATATACGAAGGTACTGACACCTTAACTTCGCCGTATTGAAGAAATCGAACAGACGGTGACACAACCAATACTCGGGCTAGCATAATCGAATCGATACAGTATTCGCAGATAAACAACAGTGAAGTTTATTAAACCGCTATTCACTGTTATTTCCGTCTTCTAAAAGTTGTTTCCTGTAAACTTGGTGTGTGTGTGTGTGTGTGTGTGTGTGTGTGTGTGTGTGTGTGTGTGTGTGTGAATAATGTCCACGAACATCTCGCCATCTACAGGATACAAAAACAAAACACGGACAAGCTTTAGGGACAGGGGAAAAAAGTCTAGTAAATACGGACTCTAAAGAGCAATAAGGAGTTGTTCTCTTTGCTGCTATGAAAAACATCTCTTCGACTGCAAGGACTTTGCTTTCCATATTTTTGGGAGGAGGTAGTATGGACCAAACCAAGAAACAAATGTGCAGTAAACATGGCGTCTAAAGAGCATACTTTAAGAGCTATGAACACTTGTTAATCTTCGCTAGTGTGAAATAAATCTCTTCTCCTGAAGAAGTGCCCATAGCTGTTAAGGTATGCATAGAACCCATTTTTACCGGACTTTTTTTCTTCTTTTGGCCTATACTGCCTCCTGCCAATATATGGAAAGCTAAGAGCTTGAAGTAGAAATGTTGTTGTTGTGGTCTTCAGTCCCGAGACTGATTTGATGCAGCTCTCCATGCTACTCTATCCTGTGCAAGCTTCATCTTCCAGTACTTACTGCAACCTACATCCTTCTGAATCTGTTTAGTGTATTCATCTCTTGGTCTCCCTCTACGGTTTTTACCCTCCACGCTACCCTCAATGCTTAATTTGTGATCCCTTGATGTCTCAGAACATGTCCTACCAATCGCGTCCTTCTTCTTGTCAAGTTGTGCCACAAACTCCTCCCCAATTCTATTCAATACCTCCTCATTAATTATGTGATCAACCCATCTAATCTTCAGCATTCTTCTGTAGCACCACATTTCGAAAGCATTTCATAGTATCGAAAATTAACAAGTGCTCATAGCTCGCTAAGACAAGCATTTTAGAGCCGTTTTTCACTAGACTTCTTTTCTTGTTTTGATGTAAGGAACCTGTCCCTAAGGCTTGTCTGTGCTTTATTTATTTTTATTATTATTTTTTTTACAGCCTGTATATTCCTCAACGCACCTAACGGTGTCTGGGGTAGAGTATCTAGTGTACCACGGTCACTCTCTTACACCCGCCCCCCCCCACCCTCCACCCCACGACCCTCCCCCCCCCCCCCCCCGCCCCAATCTTCCTTTTCCAAACACGAATGGTGTGTGAGAAGATTTATCGTCGTCCAGCCTCCGAGTCAGTCTATCGTCGTCCAGCCTCCGAGTCAGTCCGAATCTGTCTTTTAGCGAGGAGCAGCAATATGTTGGTTGGCTCTTCCTGTGGCGAGGGCCCTCGGGATTTTACCAGTAAACCAACCGTGATGCGCAACGCCTCTACTGTCCTCTCTGCCCACTGAAGTTGTAGAGTATCTATGTGCGGCTTTAGCGCCTACTGAACGAACCCGTTTTTTGTGTTTTCACACACTCTTCCTCCCCAATTTACTTTGTCAGTCCTAACTGGTAAGGAGGTTGAGTACTGCTCAACTACCGGTCATAGAAGGAAAGTTTTGTAAGTTAAATGGTTCAAATGGCTCTGAGCACTATGGGACTTAACGTCTGCGGTCATCAGTCCCCTAGAACTTGGAACTACTTAAACCTAACTAACCTAAGGACATCACACACATACATGCCCGAGGCAGGATTGTAACCTGCGACCGTAGCGGTCTCGCAGTTCCACACTGTAGTGCCTAGAACCGCTCGGCCTCACGGCCGGCCTTTTGTAAGCTACATCCTTCCTGAGTGGACTACGCTTCCTGTGGATTCTACCAATGAACCTGTCAGTCATTTGCTTACCTACGAGTAGTATTATGTGGCCATTCCATATTAAATCGCTTCGCAGGCTTAATTCCTGATGCAATGATCAGCCAGAACATTATGACCACCTACATAGTAGCCGGTATGTCCGCCTTCGGTACGAATAACAGCGAGGACGCGTCGTTCCACGAACGCACTGAGACCTTGGTAGGTCGCTGGAGGGAGTTGGGACCACATCTGCACACACAGGTCACCTAATTCCCGTAAATTCCGGAAAAGGAGTCGATGAGCTCTGACGGCAGGTTCAGTCATATCCCGGATGTGTTCGATCGAGTTCAGATCTGGCAATTTGGGGGGGGGGGGGGGGGGCAGCAACTCACCACTGTGTTCTTCTAACCACTCCGTCACACTCCTGTCCCCTTGGCGCACTATTTTGTTGAAAAACTACCATTGCTGCCACAATCGTCATGAAGGGGAGTCCTTGGTCTGCAGTGTACGATACACCTTGGCCGTCATGGCAGATTACACGAGCTCCACTGGACCCATGGATGCCCACGTGAATCTTCTCCAGACCGTAATAGAGCCACCGCCAGCTTGCCTCCGTCCCGCAATACACTGTGTGTTGAGACACTCTGAACTCCGAACTCTGCCCAGCATCAAAGTCTGATGTAAATTAGGATACAGTTCGCCGCCCTGTTTTACCAGTCTGCGGAACCCCACGACTTCTGGAAGTGGCTGCACCCCGGATTCGCCACGTGCTCAAAACACTCACCGAAGCACTCCTCGAACACCCGACAAGTCGTGCAGTCTCCGAAAATACTTATGCCGAGCCTCTGGGCCGTCGCAATCTGCCCTCGGTTAGACTCAGATCGCGCGCCTCTCCCCATTCTACACACGGACTACACGCTCGCTGATATTACATGCACCGTACGTGTGTCTGACTAGCAGTCATTCCTCACCAGGTGACGCTACTATCGCTTGGACAGGTTTATATCGATCGTAGTTCGGTTGTCATAATGTTCTGGGTGATCAGTGTACTTAATGGCTCGAGAACAGTATAATGAAATAATGTGTTTCCCCGTCTGCCCATATGCTGTCAGCCTACTGCAGTCGGTGCACTGCGCTCGGCTACACGTATGTGGCGCCGCGACCTGTCTGGCGCGGAGCAGCACGTGCTGGCCGCCTGGGCCTTGGCGCTGTTGCCCAACGCGACGGAAATACTCGCTGCTGCTGCTTGCCGCCCACGTGTTTACCGTCGCGGCACGTCGGGTCCCCCCTGTCACCTCCACTCTCCCAGCAAGCATTGACAGCTACAATACTGCATGTTGCAACGCGACAGAACTCCTTTTACACTGGTTTTGACGTAGGACTGTATGCGTTGGATATGTAGCTGTTTCTCACACTCGCAACAACAGATGATACTGGACAACTGCCACCGACTCATTCCATTAACCACGTTTACATTATGCGCCGAAGACGAAAATTGTTTTTCGGAAACCGGTTACCGTAGTCGTGTTTACATTTTACATCTTAATCGATTCTGACATGCCGATCAAATATCTGTTTCACATGAATTGTGTTGGCCAAAATACAAAAGCCGTGTGTCTTATAAACAACATAAATACTATTTATTTGTTTATTGGATATACAGAATACAGAGTAGTAAATCGCTGCTTCATTGGTTCACGAGCGTCGCGTCGGATGATGATGTGAAAGTTGCACAATATTTCAACGATACAGCTGCTCATGACTTCAGGGGTTTACTGACACGTTGCTGTAGTGGTTCGTCAATATATACGCTGACACGCTACGAAAGCGTAACGTCATCGTAGAGAGCACAGCGGCATCCAGTGTCCCCTGCCGTAGAAACGGGCCATGGTCTTTGCATGCGCGGCCGCAAATGGCAGCCCAGTGCGCCCTGGCAGAACGCTGGCGCCCAGTTTAAGTGAGTGATTCTCCGTCTGTGTTGACTCGGGTTCTGTCGTCTGCGGCCGATGATGCCTTAGTACCGCCAGTGCTGGTTCCCATGCCTTGCTGAGTTGAAATCCCTCGTCTCTGTCAATCAAGTCTTTACTTATACAGATTGCGACTGTTTCTTTAGTAATGGAGTCCCAGTACGTGGGGCCTATCTGTCTTTCCGTGATTCATGCTCTGTCCCTTGTCAAGACTGTGTTCAGCCACATGAGACTTTTCTGACCGACCAGTCTGGTGTGACGACTATGTTCAGCGCATCTATCATTAACAGTGCGACGCGTCTTGCCAATGTATGATTTCCCACAGTGGCACGGGATTTTATATAGCTCTATTCTTGATCTGCTTAGACTTAGATTGTCTTTAACGCAACCCAACGAAGTTTGCAATCGCGCTGGAGGGCGGAAGACACGTTTTATTAATGAAGCAGTAATTACGTCGGGGAAATCTTAAACAGCAAATCTAGTAAATCATTATTACGAAAAACAACATATTGAGCATTCAGTAAGCCAATAATTCATAGATAGTGCCGATTTTATATAGGTCTATTCCTGGTTTGCTTGGGCTCAGATTGTCTTTAACGGAACCCAACAAAGTTTGCAATCGCGCTGTAGGGCGGGAGACACGTTTTATTAATGAAGCAGTAATTACGTCGGGAAAATCTCAAATAGCACATCTAGTAAATCACTATTACGAAAAACAACATACCGAGTATTCAGTAGGCCAATAGTTCATAGATAGTGCCTCAAATGTTTATCATAAACTTCGATACAAAACTGAGCACGTGTCAATAGGTTTCCGGGAACTTTTTGCCATTCATTTGGTGTGATTTCCGCTATCACACTGCGAACGCTTTTTTCAGCTCTTGGATTACCCGTGGACTGTTACCGTAGCCTTTAGTCTTTAAATTACTTCACAAATAAAAATCACAGGTAGACAGATCGAGCGATCTGAGAGGCCATAAACCTGCGAAAACTGTACGTTCCTCTCCCAAGCCTTCATTGACGCATGTCATTGAAAACCGTGATATAAGCGCAGTATCGCCATATTGCTGCAAAAACGCATACTCTCGTTCTTCCTGAGTTAGCTGCGCTATGAATGGTTCGAAAAATTCCATTACATACACTTGACAGTTCAGGATTTTGTTCAAGAACATGGGCCCTATAATCAGTTGGCCTGAAACTGCGCACCGCACCGCTACTTTCAAATCACGCGCAGGCGCCTCAGAGCGTTCCCTGCCATTGTCTGTTTGTTGCCCAATGGCGTGTGTTTTGAGAGTTCACGTGCCTGCTACGTAAAACCGTGCTTCGTCTGAGATGATCTAAAGATCTGGATCCAGATAATAATTTTACACGAATCACTGGAGTACAAACGGCAGCTCCGTCAATTATACCTTGTGTTCGCGGTACTGTAAATGTGCGTATCGCTATTGTTCAAATGGCTCTTAGCACTATGGGACTTAACATCTGAGGTCATCAGTCCCCTAGAACTTAGAACTACTTACACCTAACTAACCTAAGGACATCACACACATCCATACCCGAGGCAGGATTCGAACCTGCGACCGTAGCGGTCGCGCGGTTCCAGACTGAAGCGCCTAGAACCGCTCGGCCACACCGGCCGGCCATATCGCTATCCCATCACTTATGCCACCTCAGTGTATCTGCAGCACTTCACCGAGAACTGCACCCTTCTTTCCTTCATACTAGCAATGGTGATTCTGAAGGATAAATACGTCGAATATCGTGCAGCCCAATTTCTAACTTTTAGCTCAAGATTCTTTCTGCAGGCAAATGCGTTTAATTCAGCTTCCACTGTAAGTTGATAATGTTCGTATCTCCTCCAAAATAGGTACGGTTGGAAGGAACGAACAAAGAATAAGAATGACTGCAGAAAGCTGTGTCGAAAGCAAACGAATGTTAGTGTAATCATTATCACGTTAAATCCGGACGGTCGGGCTGTCACTGGTATTGGCCCTCTAAATTTCTGTGTAAACCAGCATCGCACTCCGTCTCCCTTCTCCTGCAGTCGCCGAAGGAATAAACCCAAGAGGCAGCGGGGAAAGCAGGGTCCTTGGGCGGACACCCGGGCCGCGCTGCTTGCGCCAAACGCGCTGGGCCACGTCACGACCACCGCGGACTCACAATAGCCGGCAGCTGCGAGGGCACACCGCCAGCACACACGCTGTCGCCCTTCCCCAAAACACCTGCTCTACGCTGAAGTGATAGCAATATGCACATTTACAGAGGGCGGAAGCATCGCGTATTTGAGGTATACGAGGGCGGTGCATCGACGGAGCTGTCATTTGCACCCAGGTGATTCGAGTGAAAACGCTTTGGCCGCACGACTGGAATTAACAGACTTTGGACGCGGAATGGTAGTTGGAGCTAGACACCTGGGACATTATATTTCGGAAATCGTTAGGGAATTCTATATAACGAGACCCACAGTGTCAAGACTGCACCGAGAATACCAAATTTCAGGAATTACCTCTCACCTGTTAACAGACGAGCAACACTGCGTGAAATAACCCCAAATGTGTGGGCTGTGTTTACATTGAATGGACTGGGTCGTGGTTATGCTCGGCTACTTCGTGATCCATTTACAGCCATTCGTCGACTTGATACTCCCGAACAACGATGGAATTTTTATGGATGGCAATGCGGCATGTCACCGGCTACGATTACACGCGATTTGTTTGGAGAGCATTCTGGACGATTCGAGTGAAAGATTTGGCCACCCAGACCGCCCGACATGAGCCCCATCGAACGTTTATAGGACACAACGGAGACGTCAATCCGTGTACAAAATCCTGCACCGGCAACACTTTCATCTACATTACATCTACATAAATACTCTGCAGCAACCGTCCGGCGCGTGGACGAGGTACTCCGTACCACTACTAGTCATTTCCTTTCCTGTTGCACTCGCAAACAAAATGAGAGAAAAAAGACTGTCTATATGCCTCCATATGAGCCCTAATTTCTCGAGTCTTATATTCGTGGCCCTTATGCGCAATGTAAGCTTGAGGCAGAATAATAGTTCAGCAATAATATTCAAATGGCGGTTCTCTAAATTCTCTGGATAGTATTTCTCGAAAAGGACGTCGCCTTTCCTCCAGGGATTCCCAGTTGAGTTTCCCAAGCATCTCCGTAACGCTTACGTGTTGTTCGAATCTACCGGCAACAAATCTAGCAGTCCGCCTCTAAATTGCTTCGATGTCTTCCTTTACTCCGATCTGGTACGGATCCCAAACACTCGAGCAGTGCTCAACAATTTGTCGCACCAGCGCCCTATGTGCAGTCTCCTTTTGCAGGAGAATCATTTCTTCCTGTAATTCTCCCAATAAACCAAACTCGACTATTCGCCTTCCCCACCACGTTTCTCACATGCTCGTTACGCCCAAATGTTTAAACTATCTGACTGAGTCAAGCAGGACACTAGTAATACTGTAACCGAACATTATACGTTTTCTTCCTACTCATCCGCATTTTAACTTTTCCATATTTAGAGCTAGAAATTTTGTCCATGTCGTCTTGTATTTTCCTACAGTCACTCAGCTTCCACACCTTACCGTACACCACAGCATCATCAGCAAACAACAGAATTATGCTACCTGCCGCGCGCGCCAAGTCATTTATGTGCTCATACATAGAGAACAACAGCGGTCCTATAGCAATTACGGACGGCTATAGATGAAGCATGGCTCAATACTCTCTCTCTCTCTCTCTCTCTCTCTCTCTCACACACACACACACACACACACACACATACACACACACACACACAGACATACAGAGAGAGATTGCATTTTTAAGACCACTAAAAGTTGATAGGATTTTGGAATTTAGTATGTTCTATATGAGAACCTGTGACCACTATTACTGCATGTTCAATGACTGGATAGCTCTGACATACAGGATAGCAGTTGCTGAGCTTATCAGAATCCCGTGTGGATACGTCAGCCCGCAGAGTGGAGAGCTTGCAGCTGTAACATCGTCCTGGCTGGTTGTTAAGAGACTGTGAACAGTGAGTGGGTCGTCGGGACGTGAGTATACGAACTGACGATGCGTGGCTTCGTCTCGTAAAATGGGTAAATGCTTCATTCTGAAAATGGGAACCGTGTAGTCGCGCTTCTAGAGAAGAACGCTGCAGTATCGCAAACTGTCTTTTTTTTATTTCGAGTAATCCCTTTAGAGGGTACGAGAAATCAACACTGTATACGTGTTTTCCACTGCCTTTTCCTTTTGGCTTACACTTCTTTTATTCTTCAAGAATGTTTTCCCTTATCAGTGTTCACTTTGTTCCGGTTCTTCATGTTTTCCCTGTCCTTAAAGCCTGAGTTTCTTGTTGCTTCTTTAAAAAGTGCTGTTTTTTATTGTGTCCCTGTTCACCCCACATAGACCTCTCTTCCAACTTCTCTCAACCATGTGATTTCGGAATTGTAATTGTTTATTAAGTCGAAGATTTGTTTAGTTATTCTGCCATCATCTATCCTGTATATGTGTCCATATGATTTTAATCTGCTTTTTATCATTACATCTGTTAACTGTTACACATATAATTCTGTATTAGATCTTAAATACATATTCTGAATCACAGTTGCTTTACAGTCCTATTACTTTTCATAGTCAGTTTAAGAGTTTTCACAACATAAAATATTTGTGGTCTGATCATTGTTTCGTAATGTTTAAGTTTTGTGTTACCGGATAACGATTTGTTTTTAGTATAGATGTTTCTCGTTTTTGAAAGAAATGTATTCTGGTCTCTACTGCTGTCTCTCCCTTTATACTGTTTGATATTCACTCTCCTAGACATTTAAAACAGTCTACTGTAGATATTCTGTTGTTATTTATTTTAAACGTGTTTTTTCAAATGATATTGGCACAATTACTATTGCTGCTTGACGTTGGACCTCTGTGATTTGTTCTTGTGCACTTTCAAATGAGTCTGTATCGAGATGTCATCTGCAGACGCTAGACAGTCTACAGTGATATTTCGCTGTCTTCCTATTTGTATACCCTTCCTGCAGTCTGTCGCCACTGTCTGTAATGTATACTTAAAAATTGGGAGCGACATCGCCTTGTACGCTCCGAATTTTACCTTCGGTGTTGTGTTTGGTAATGTTGCTTCAATTATTTCTGTTGGTTTGTTATCTAGTTCAAACTCACTGAAAATGTTGAGCAATGTATTTCTATCTATAGAATCGTACGCCTTTTTACAATGTACAAATATTTCAACACTTCTAATTTTCCTAATTTCTGAGATATGCTTTACGTTTATGATATGCTCCTCCGAAAAGCACCTTCATACTCCCGTAACTGTGGTTCACGTATTCTTTCACCTTTGCTAAGAAGAACCTTCGGCAGTACGTTATAGGCCACTGCGAAGAGGCAGGTTCCTCTATAATAGTGACGATCTGTTTTTATCCCATTTTTACGTAGGAGATGCCTTATTATAGTGAAGCAGTTTACTGTATGTGTTTACTATGCACACTGGGTACTTATTACAACGATGAACGATCGCGATTGAACGCAAAGGAAGACTGAGGCGGCACAATCCGTGCAGGTGAGCGCGTCTACATTTCCATCGTCAAGGTTGAAGACGTGTGTAAGCCCTACCCACAGATCGTGGCGGCGGACCACAATTTATGCACACAGTCGCTGATGAAACAACGGTGAAACGTACTCTACTGTAGCCACAAGTCACTCATTTATTTGTAACTATATACGATGCGACAGCAGTACCTCGTTTCACTTACTACTTCCTGTTTCACACTGGCACATATACAACCCGTAAGGCACTCAGTTTTAGCATGTACGAAGCAAACCGCGAGGATTCATTGAAATTTCTCACTTTGGTAAGATTCCTTTTATATCTTTGTCTTTCTACCATTAATTAATGTGTGTAAAAACTAGTAACATCCCTTTCAGAGGAAAACAGAAATAATACAAGTAAAAAATACGCCTTAGATACGTTCATTGTCTCACATAAACTCTTAATTGCCAAACACACGCTCAAGTTTATTCGACTGAGCACGACTACGAAGGTGTTAAAATGGAAAATTGAACAACAAGATCTTTGCTCAGCGGAATGGCTTACCACACAACGGTGACCACATGCTCAGGCGAGTCTGCCGACAACATTACAAGCTTAATGGTCAGACACGTAAGTCGGCCGATAAGATAACTGCTTACGTGAGGCCACCCGTCAACAGGCGTTCTATGCAAATGTGGGGAGAGTGCTTGACTGCATATTGTCGAGTATGTACAGTCTTCTGCAGACACTGGCCTCGAATGATGACTGTGATTTGAACGATTCGCTGTCCATTCCACTGATTGCCCCGATGGCTGTCGCGTAAAACTGATATGATGGAAAGAGGCTCGCAACTTCCCACTCGAGTATTTATACCTAGTTGGCAACTGTAACGAATTCTCCACGGGAGGTCACAGTGCTGGCGAACAGCTGCTCATGATCGGCAGTGGCTCGAAAGAGACGGACTGATCCCTGTCAATGCTGTCCACGTCGAGGTTACTTCTCAAAAGCATCTAAAGCGTTGCGACGGAACATCGATTACAATTTTCACTTCGATTCTTTACATATCGTCTTTGGTTCTTTTTTTATATGTTGCTTTGACATGGGGCATCTGGCGCAGCGTCGGGTCGGTCACCCGCGGCTCGAGTGCGTGGGTTCTATTATAGGGATGGTCATACATAGATATCGAGTGTAAGCAACGAAAGTCAGACTGACTTGTCACCAGCCACTCGTTCTTGTTGGAAAGTATGACAGGTACAATGAAAAAACTGAATTATTAGATCTCCAAAAATCTGAAATAATTTTAGGAACTTGTTCTCAAAGTCGAATCTAGAACATTCATGCAATACCCTTATACATTAAACTGACGGAAATTATGTAACTTGCCCAAAGGCATTCATTACTGACATATTCTACCCGTGGATGAAATAGTAAGAACCGCTCGTATGTGTACATGAAATATAAACGCTGCCACGCACGTTAACAGTGATATAGCAAAAGGGAAGGAGACAAAGATCGATTATCCGTCCACGTTGATATTATCGCAGAGCGTCGATTTAGGTCCCCGCCCCCCTCTCTCGCTGTGTGTGTGTGTGTGTGTGTGTGTGTGTGTGTGTGTGTGTGTGTGTGTGTGTGAGAGAGAGAGAGAGAGAGAGAGAGAGAGAGAGAGAGAGATAGAGAGAGAAGGCACGCGCCATCACACACGCCGCACACGCCTCCTGCTTCATGATAAGCACTACACATTATCTGCTGTTCTCATCTGTGGACTGGCAACACCATTAACATCAGCTATTTGTGCGTTATCGCGGTTCGTAATTCGTCGTCCGGACAACTAAAACTGCAGACACAACTTTGAAGTGCGAGTGACATCTACATCCATACACCGCTTATCTGCCCTCCGTTATCATGGAAAATGCCTACACGCTTTTGAGACACGTAAGTAACCAAAATATATTCCTCAACAACAGTGGCTTCACCGTCGTAATGCCCAGTCGGTGACTGCTGACGCTGTAACAGAAAGGAACTAGGAGACACTGGAATGGACCAGGGACCCGGAGCTCTTAAAATACACATGTGAACAGCATATACGAAATTATTTTCAGTATTTCCGAGGTAATTGTTAGCGGACTCAATTTTGATTGGCAGGAAACATCCGCAAGACAGATGTGTGTATGTGATTTGCCGAAGTGGCCGTGCGGTTAAAGGCGCTGCAGTCTGGAACCGCAAGACCGCTACGGTCGCAGGTTCGAATCCTGCCTCGGGCATGGATGTTTGTGATGTCCTTAGGTTAGTTAGGTTTAACTAGTTCTAAGTTCTAGGGGACTAATGACCTCAGCAGTTGAGTCCCATAGTGCTCAGAGCCATTTTTGTATGTGATTTAAGTTCTTGATCCAAACAAAACTTGTATGTAATGCGTGTAACAGCGGTGTACAGGCCAGAAAAAAATGGCACACTCGAGATGTAATCGACGTGTGGTGTACCCAGACAACTTTTGTTCAAATGTACGTGAATTCCTAAGGGACCAAACTGCTTAGGTCATCAGTCCCTAGACTTACACACTACTTAAACTAACTTAGACTAGCTTATGCTAAGAACAACACACACACCCATGCCCAAGGGAGGACTGGAACCTCCGGCGGGAGGGGCCGCGCAGTCCGTGACATGACGCCTGAAACCGCGCGGTCACTCCGCGCGGCAGGCAATCTTTGTTATTCTGTCATTTTGTCTGCGCCGATGGGCAAAATTAATATTGTAGACATTTCAGCTTGGCATTATGTTTCTCATTTGTCCTAAACACAGGAAGTTGTGCAGTATTTGAGAGAACAGCCTAGTACTTCGGACGGGGGAGGGGGTGGTACAAACCCACTTCGAATTATTCAGGTTTAAAGGTCGTCACAGGAATTCCAGATCGGATGCTTCAACACCCTCCAGCTTTTTCCGAACTATTACAGTATTCCATTTATAATATTTGAGATAACGACGACGCGTTAACTTGACGTGGCTGCCTCCTCAACACACTCTTGGCGTTGTGAATGCCAGAAGACAGACCCGCTGCAGTGGCGAGTGACCTTCGAGAGCGGACGCGCGCCCGGAGTGTCTCGAGGTTATCACGAAGCGGCGATAAGGGAGTCCGCCAACAAAAACACAAGTCTCCATAGGCGCGCCGTTGCTACTGGCTCTGAGCACTTATAATTGTATTAAAATAACGCCGTGACTGACGTCTGGCCGAGTCGAGTGACGGGCCAGCAGATCTCTGTCGGGTGCGACGCGCTCGCCGGGTTGCCTAGTTTGCGCGAGCACGGTCACTAAGCTGTTTTATTCGCGCTGTAAGCCGGCGTGCAGCGCTGTGGCAACTCGCGGGCGGGCGCTGCAGCTCGACTCACGCCATTTAAACAGTAACTGCGCAACACGTGCGCGCGCGCTGCCTTGCGTAACGTCGACACAGCGGGAAACACACGCAGCCGCCTACGCTCGTGTCGGTCCCCCCTCCACCTCGCTCCTCTCCGTCACGCCCAAACACACAGGCCGGTAACTGTCACCCAGAGTGTAGTTTCCGCTACGAGGTAAAGCTTACCGTGTTCGAAGTGAAACGTGACTACTCAACTCGTCGTACAGAAACCGCGAACTCTCAAGCTCATTGGCTCAAATGCTTCTGAGCACTATGGGACTTAACTTCTGTGGTCATCAGTCCCCTAGAACTACTTAAACCTAACGAACCTAAGGACATTACACATCCATGCCCGAGGCAGGATTCGAACCTGCGACCGTAGCAGTCGCGCGGTTCCAGACTGTAGCGCCTAGAACCGCTCGGCCATCCCGGCCGGCTCTCAAGCTCATTGCTAAGGCAATAGTATACCACACAGGCAGGCTATAGTGACGTACTGAGAGCAAGTGTAACGTTTGTAGCCCTCCCCATACATGTTGCTATTACTAAGTTTTAAAAGCATTGACTAGTTTTTATTTTTCTTCTTTTTTTGCCTTTTTGCTTTTCTTCTGTTACGCGGATTGAGACAACGTTAATGGAAGCTGATGGTCGGATGCCTTTCCTGACGCCACCACTTACCCGGGATGCGGTGTGTCTACCCCATTTGCCTGCCTTTAGGGTAGATCTACCCGGTGGTCCAGAAGTCCTCGTAACCCTCTTATTACGCACGCTGATAGCTACGTTTCTTCTTACATACTGTCGGAATCCATGTTCACTGTACATGTTTTCACGGTCAAGTTGGTTCGGGGAGTTTGCAATTTTTTAAAATTTGATTTACCGTAATATTTATCATAAAAATGGAGTATCGATTTATAAATAGATATGTATTTTAAATAAATCTCATTGCTTATTTTAGCTAGGCAAATATTAATCCGGAACAAAAGCATGCCATGGGAAAGTGAATGGATAGATTACACGTCTTGAAGTGTGTCACGTACAAAGTTTAAACGTTACTTTCGAAATATCTTCCGGATAAAAGTAGTTGCAACTGATGCTCTCTGTACTTTGTTTTATATTTCAACACTCTTTCTTCACTTCACCACAAACGAAGAGGCGCCACAAAAAAGGACTTGTAGGCGGCCACACGTTCCGGCAAAGGGGCTCACGGCAACAATGCCATACGATTTTTTTTTTAATTACACTCCTACAATACGGCTTACTGAAATGTTGTGGGGAGTGCTGCTAGTTGCGGGCAGGACAATTTTTGACAAGATGCGGAGTTCGACAGGGGGCGAGTGTCAGGTCGTTTTGAGGCTGGAGCAATGCTTGGTGGCCAGCCGTGCCGCTGCCGCCGCCAGCTTTCCGGTCCGCTGATCGCCACGTGTACCGCGAGCGTGGCGCGGCTGGCCAGCCTCAGCGGAATATTCCACTCCAGTTTTGCGAGAGGAGCAAGTACTATTTTACGTTCGGCGCCACTGAGCGAGTTATCTGCAGCGCCGATGATCTATACACGCAGAGGCGTCCACTGTGGCCGACCGGTTCTAGGCGCTTCAGTCTGGAACCGCGCGACCGCTGCGGTTGCAGGTTCGAATCATGCCTCGGGCATGGATGTGTGTGATGTCCTTAGGTTAGTTAGGTTTAAGTAGTTGTAAGTTCTAGGGGACTGATGACCTCTGATGTTAAGTCCCATAGTGCTCAGAGCCACTGGAACCATTTTCATACGCGCAGGACTGCTCACGACGCCACGAGTGCGGCTGTCGAATATTTACTTTACTGACGACAGTAGCAAGCTGCGGTGGCGACTCCGACGATTATACTTCACTTCCGCCTCCTGTTTCAATTGAACTCTCGAGTTTCTACATCACAGATAAAGATATATAATTACAGTGCTCAAAACCACAATGACGATTGCGGCAACACACTATCTACAGTTCAATGCTCGTCATATAAAGCGTAATTTGGTAATAAAATTCTGAGAAAATTTCTATCCGCCGAGATATTCCTATCAGGCTGTTTCCCCTTCTAAACACATAATATTTAAAAAAATCATCTGCTTAACCTGCGAGTACTCTATTGCATCAGTATCGAAAGTAGCGACTGTGTTGATCAAAATAATAACCTTTCACTATTAGTTTAACGAGGATTAAAATATATGCAGTATCTATGTAGTATAAAAGAAACACGGTTGCCGCAGTAAAAAAATTCATACCGTGTGCACTCTCTAACAAAAGTACTACTTTTCGGCAACATATACCAATAATGTCAACTCTGGAAACGAAATTAGGGAACTGAATTTATACTAGATTTGGTCCTCGTGGAAAGGAAAAAAAGAATAGGATCTAATAAGAGTGTTCCTGGACTTCCAAAAAGCACACGACGGTGTACTAAGGGATAAAATACGGGAATGCTTGAGAAAACATAACGTCCCTGAGTCATTAATTACGAATGTTCAAATACTCTATAAAGGTTGTGAAAGCAGTGTACAAGTAGGAGGTGAATGATCAAAGTGCTTTAACACAAAGAGAAGTGTTCAGCAAGCCAGTTCGTTTTTCCGTTACCTTTCAATGCACTTATGAGCATAATGATGAAACAAATGAAGAAAGTAGAAAATTACGTTCTCAATGCTTTTGCTGTTGAAATCGCCATTTGGGGAGACACAGAAATGGAGGTTCAGAGGAGACTGGATTGCTGAATTTAAAGAAATTTAAGGAGCAGCTAAGAGCAAGACAATGGCAACGAAGATGAACAGGACACCCACACCTTGTAACATCGTGCTGGAGGGAGTGCAGGCGGGATGCGTGAAAAGTTTCAGTTGTCTCAGTACTGTCATGTCACGTCATAGTAGTGTCAAACTAGAAGTTTTAAGCAGAGTAACACAATTCTCCAGGTTCTGCAACGAACTACGAAACCTAACCTGGGACAAAGGAGTCCCTTTACGTGGTTAACAGACCATGCATAAAACATATCTCCTGCCAATCACGGTGTATAGTCTGGCGACCTCTGTCATAAATAAGAGAGTGTCAGATCTGTGTATGTCAAATTAAGTCCCTTAGGTCAGCTCTACAAAAAGCAAGAGTCTGGAACGAATATGTAAGGGGAGACCTGCAGACGACCTTGACAGTGGAGGAAAGAATGAGTGCAGCAAGATTGAACTGGTTAGGTCACGTGAAGCGAATGCACCTGACTCGAACTCCACGAGGTACCAAGAAAATGACCGTTTTGGCGGACTAGTAAGAGATGGACAGACCAGGTTAACGACGATGTCAAGAGGAGGGAAGTAAAGTGCGATGCAGTAGAGAAAGAAAAGCTACACCAGGATAGAAAACAATGGGAGCATACCGTTCACAAAGTTCCTGCCAGGCACGCTGGAAGGAGATACTGATACGATGATGATCGATGTGAACCTAGGAGGAGTGCTACACTTCGCCTTCTATTCAGAATGGGTACTTTTGTAGACTGGCAATGGCAAGGAAAGCGTTTGTGAAGAAGAGAAATTTTTTATTATCGAGTATAGATTTAAGTGTCAGGAAGTCGTTTCTGGAAGTATTTGTATGGAGCGTAGCCATGTATGGAAGTGAAACATCGACGATAAATAGTTTGGACAAGAAGAGAATAGAAGCTTTCGAAATGTGGTGCTACAGAAGAATGCTGAAGATTAGATGGGTAGATCACATAACTAATGAGGAGGTATTGAACAGAATTGGGGAGGAGTTTGTGGCACAACTTGACAAGAAGAAGGGACCGGTTGGTAGGACATGTTCTGAGGCATCAAGGGATCACCAATTTAGCATTGGAGGGCAGCGTGGAGGGTAAAAATCGTAGAGGGAGACAAAGAGATGAATACACTAAGCAGATTCAGAAGGATGTAGGTTGCAGTAAGTACTGGAAGATGAAGAAACTTGCGCAGGATAGGGTAGCATGGAGAGCTGCATCAAACCGGTCTCAGGACTGAAGACCACAACAACAACAACAACAACTTCTGTCTTGCATAATGACGCACTGTAATATTGCCATATATGGGCCGCATAAAGTTTATTTTAAGGCCTATATTTTGCTTGCCCTTTATTCCTTAGTTTTGTACTTATTTTTCTACTCAAGCTGATCGATGAACAGCAACCTACTGTTTCAAATTGTATTCAAAACAAGCCCTTTCGTGTTGACAAGCAAAAACAGTCGAAACGTTGCGAGAGTGTCGGTATCGGCAGAGTTTTCGGTAGTGGAACATTTGCGCCGGCTGCCGACGTTGCACATTAATTGAGGGCATCATTTGGCACGATAACCTCCACGCGCGATGTGCGCTTTACATAACGCCTTCTCGAGTGGCGTAGCGCAGCCTACGGTCGCTTTATCGATAGCGGGGCACCTTCAGCGGGCGCCAGTGCTAGTCCACAGCAACAGCCAACTTGGAAAAGGCTTCGCCTGATGGGCTGTAAAAGTAATGACTAGATCTCATACCAATGTGTTGGGTATTGTCAAGGAACATACCTGTTACAAAATATTCCTTACTGAACGGCATTGCTGATCTAGGCATTACTCTCTAATACTTTTTTGTGACTCTAGCAAGCTGTGGGTATAACGGTGCTCTCGAATGTCGCTTTTCTACATACTGATAAACAATCGCCACGGTTGTACTGGCATTAACTGTAACAGCTAAACTTGAAAGAGCTGAATTCGTTTTCAAATCGAAATAGCTCCCAACTGGTTGGCCACGCCATTACATCCCAGGCAGACACGGCAGTCCTGCTCTACGGCGTTATTTTGATGTTCTGCGTATTACATGTTCGGTTAAACTCAAAGACAAGAACATAAACACAGCGAGAACGAGAAATTTTCATCGCAGACAGTATTTTGTTGGTACCAGCATGCGGTGCATTCGACAACACGACAGGTAACTCGGTAAGACTAATCCTTTCTTCCAGCCACCTGTTCAACTATCAGGCGCACGTCATACTCGGTCACACTCACAGTCACGCAGTTGGACCGAAGCCTGAGAACTCACGGACAATAAGGAAGACTGTCGAGGTTGGCGAGGGCGCCGGAGGTGGCAATAAACTTCACAAAAAAAGCAATGCACTTCTTCACCTTGCCCTTACGCGACTATACAATCGGCAATTCCCGAAGCAGAAGCTCGCGAGTGATTTGTAACAAAATGATTCCCGTACATTTCTTCCCGTCAACGAACATTTCAGCTCTCTCCAGAGTCTCCCAAGAGTTCCCCGCGTCGTTCTAGATCCGATGAGATTTCCCTCACCTTTCCTGTCCGGTTTTCCAGAGGTCATCTTTAATGAAAAAAAAGTCCAGCATATTCCTCACCGCAAGCGTAGATGTGGTTTGTACGTCTGCAGTACAAAGTAGGCACGTCATCCCCACACTTTAGTTGCGATTAGAACAGAGACGGAGCGGGAGTTGGCAGTCGATGGATGGGGCTCGTTGCCAGCCGATTACGTCACCGTCTTGTGATATCACGAGAGTCAACATACATTACAGGAGTGTGGGATATCATGAGAGGAATTCACGAGGTGTTGACTGTTGATGCCATGTTCTTTAACTTCCGGAAGGCGTTCAATATTGTCCCGTATTGTCGTCTAATGAACAAAATGCGTTTGTATGAAATATCACATCATCTCTGTTACTGGATAGCAAATTACGGGGCGAGTCATTGTTAACAGACGGAAATCTTAAGACGTAGAAGTTGCTTTGGGCGTACTCCGAGGGACAGATTCAGGACCATGACAGTTCATAATATACATACATGACCTAATGGATGAATTCGGAAATTCCATGAGGATGTTGGCGGATAACGACGATGATATAAACAATTAACTCGGTTTGGTGTGAACACGAGTTGGCCCGTCACTATGTCGGACTGTTCCCACTGCCTAGAGCAGAGGCATGCGTGCGTCAGTTATTCCGACTGAAACAGAGGAGGGAGAAGTACACAAACGTTATCGCTGCGACAGTGGTCGCGTGATGTGGGCTTATCGCGGGATCTGCGACGGCGCGCGCCGCGGGCAGATAGACGAGCGCACGGCGCCAGCGCCTGCGCCCGCGCCCCCCGGCGGCGCCTCTGACCTAGCGCAAGCAGCCGCCGCCGCCGCCGCCGCCAGCTGCGGCCGCAGCCTCTGCCGCTCGATACGCGCCGGTGGTGGGGGCAGGGAGCGCGGGAGGGCAGGGAGCGCGGGAGGGGAGGGGCGCGGGACCTCGCGACTGTGACGCAAGGCGAGGCGGAACCCGGCCTGCCTTTCTAACCTGCACTTTCACGTGCCGTCTTCTTCCTGCGCGCTCTGCCCTCACCCTGCTCGTCGAGTCGGCACGCTGGCTGTCCGACTACAGCGGTACGTCGGTACTCCGCAAGCCTCCGCGTACTGTGCGTGACGGGCGGCACGGTACCACTTTGGCCACGGAAAATAGAATACGCGGTAGGAATTCCAAGGAGTGCCGACCGGTGTGGCCGAGCGGTTCTAGGCGCTACAGTCTGGAACCGCGCGACCGCTACGGTCGCAGGTTCGAATCCTGCCTCGGGCATGGATGTGTGTAATGTTAGGTTTAAGTAGTTCTAAGTTCTAGAGGACTTATGACCTTAGAAGTTAGGTCTCATAGTGCTCAGAGCCATTTGAACCATTTTTAATTACAAGGTGTATGCACTGTAACAAGGCGCGCCGCTGACGTCAGAGTGAACCCAACCGGCGAACAGTAGCTCGCATTTGCCATAACTTATTGTGTTGGAATTGTTTTTACGAGCGAAAAAGGATTCTTTACGGCAGCGTGAGTTCAAAGTTATCCCGTAATTATCAGTGAGTTGAGGGATTTTTAGAGTAGGTTTTTAAGTGAAACAGAATGGTTTGATGCACGATCACCAACTGCACACAATAAAATAAGTTAGGAAACTAGTTTCACATATTTGCTAAAGACAGTGGGACGAAACGAAAATGGGTAAATGCTTGTAAAGGTGCAGATTCGTTTTCAGTTGAAAATGCTCGTGCCTATGCGATACATTTTGCTGATTCGGATTACAGAAGGGATGGAAAAGTGAACTGTCCAATACAGCTCCGAAGTGCAAGTTCGAGACTGATCCTGTTCCAACTCTAAATCTGCCATCCTCCGGTGCCGATTAATTAATTTATTTATTTATTTATTTATTTGACCAGGCAAGATTAGGGCCATCAGGCCCTCTCTTACATCTAACCAGGCATTCTACTTATTTTACATTCATACGTTTTAGTAGGCATGTTAAACTACATCTAGTACAAAAAGTGAAATAAACAATTAGAAAGGTACACCTGGAAAAATACATACATATAGAGTTTATATTCGTAGATCATAAGTACTGTTATAATTAGACATTATTGAAGAGACAAATTTTAGATAGGAGTGCTGGCAGCAGGGAGTATGAGGGAGACTCATGGTGAAGGGAGGAGAAGAATAGACATGATGAAACATAATTAAGGAAATATAAAGGAAAAGAAGATTGCCTGGCTAATAGAGATAAATGAAGGGGAAGGCATCTCAGGAGCAAGATAGGAGACGCCAGTTTTGCTATTTGACAGATGAGAGGATTGGCCTGGTACATTAATTTTGTGGAGAACTTTATGAGGATGATAGTAGGAAATGCTTCACCTTCTTCTTAAAAGCAGCAGGAGATTGAATTTTGCGCAAGGTAAGGGGCAGTTTGTTCCAGAGGCGGACAGCGGCAACTGAGAAGGATTTAGGGCGCAGTAACGAGCCAATGAAAAATATTGGGGCACAAAAGCGAAGCTATCGCAGAGACGATATTTTACAGGTAAATATGTCACTAACTAATGAATAAATTACCACTAGAAAAAACATTAACCATGATAACAAACACTGCCGTACATGCGGCGACGTGTGTTTAAAACAATAATTAGAAATTATGGAAGCCGAAACAAAAATGCAGATTTACAGGATTACCTCTCTTCAAAAATTATCCCGGGTTTTTTTCTGTCAGTAACAAGTAGTTATGAAAGGACAGTATACTAACTGGTCGTCTGAAGATACTGCAAATGCTGCAACTTTATGCTGCCTATCTTATAAGTCGTATCTTTTGTCTGAGATGTATTCAAATATTTTCTTCCTAGTGAGCACTCCGTCTTCAGGCCACAAGTGGCCCATCGGGACCAGCCGACCGCCGTACCATCCTCAGCCGAGGATGAGGATAGGCGTGTGGTCAGCACACCGCTCTCCCGCTATTCGGTCGAGTAGCTCCTCAATTGGCAACACGAGGCTGAGCGCACCACGAAAAATGGCAACAGCGCATGGCGGCCCGGACGGTCACCCATCCAAGTGTCGACTACGCCCAACAGCGCTTAACTTAGGTGATCTGACGGGAACCGGTGTCCACTACGGCAAGGCCGTTGCCCTCTTCCTGGTGAACTCACTATTAAAAAGAAAGCTCAGACAATTTAGCGTCCCACGAGGTTTAATTGGCTGAAGTCTCAGCGCTTTGAAAACTCAAACACATGGGAAAAGACATAGTTCGGAGGCTTTGCACTAGCATTTTACCGGTCAAAGGAAGAAACAGACTAATATAAAGCGTAATAGTAATAACAATAATAATACGGAAAATCTCGATTACATTCATCCCTGCGCATGAGTTAAACATGTGTGCGTCGTGTGCTGAAGTTTCAGTGCAGTGCGGCGTGGACGTCACAGTTCACGGACCGTCTGCGCGTGACCCCTACCGTGTAGTCTAATATCCTTGACACCGCCCTCTTCCACTCGTGGCCCTGGAAAGAAGTACGTTACGAACGCTTCGTATCAGCTCTAATTTCCCTGATTTTCTCGATATTATCATTTCGTTAGACGTACGTGTGAAAAAGTAATACACCGAGACGACAAAAATC
The DNA here is from genome assembly GCF_021461385.2 of Schistocerca piceifrons. Classification (NCBI taxonomy): domain Eukaryota; kingdom Metazoa; phylum Arthropoda; class Insecta; order Orthoptera; family Acrididae; genus Schistocerca; species Schistocerca piceifrons. Next base: position 457,839,083 of record NC_060145.1, read on the forward strand.
ACAGGATATCTCCTAATATCGTCTCGGATCTCTTTTTGGCCGACGTGGTACAGCAACTCGACGTGGTATGGACTCAACACGTCCGCTGCAGAAATACTGAGCCATGCAGCCTCTATAGCCGCCCACTGCTGCGAAACTGTTGACGGTGTAGCATTTTCTGCACGAACTGACTTCTCGAAATGGTTCAAATGGGTCTGAGCACTATGCGACTTAACTTCTGAGGTCATCAGTCGCCTAGAACTTAGAACTACTTAAACCTAACTAACCTAAGGACATCACACACATCCATGCCCGAGGCAGGATTCGAACCTGCGACCGTAGCGGTCGCTTGGCTCCAGACTGTAGCGCCCAGAACCGCACGGCCACTCCGGCCGGCTGACTTCTCGATTATGTCCCATAAATATTAGATGGGATTCGCATTGGGCGGTCTGGATGGCCAAATCGTTCGCTCCAATTGTCCAAGAATGTTCAAACAAATTGCAAACAACTCTGGCCCGGTGACATGGGGAATTTTCACCCACAAAATGACTGGCTGCAAATGGTCTCCACGTAGCCGAGCACAACAATTTCCATTCAATGACCCGTTTAACTAGTCCAGAGGACCCAGTCCATCCCCATGTTGTCGCAGCCCACACCGTTATGGAGCCATCGCCGGCGTGCCCCAGTGTCTTGTTGACGACTTGGATCCAGGTCCTCGTGGGGTCTGCGGCACACTCGAACTCTTCATTCAGCTCTTGCTAACTGAAATCGGGACTCGTCTGACCAGGTCACGGTTTCCAATCGTCTAGTGCCGTACCGATGTGCTCACCCCAGGAGAGGCGCTGCAGGCGATATACTGTTAGCAAAGACACTCGCGTCAGTCGTCTGTTGCCATAGCCCATTTAGGCCAAATTTTGCCGCACTGCCTAACGGATACGTTCGTCGTACGTCCCACATTGATTTCTGCGATTATACGAGGTGCATTCTTAAGTTCTAAAGCCTCCGATTTTTTTTCTCCGGACTGGAAAGAGATAGAAACATGCGCATTGTTTTAAAATGAGGCCGCGTTCATTGTCAATACGTCCCAGAGATGGCAGCACCGTACGGCAGATGGAATTTTACCGCCAGCGGCGAGAATGAGAACTGTTTTCAATACTTAAAATGGCGACGTTTTCCTTACTTGAACAGCGTGCAATCATTCGTTTTCTGAATTTGCGTGGTGTGAAACCAATTGAAATTCATCGACAGTTGAAGGAGATATGTGGTGATGGAGTTATGGATGTGTCGAAAGTGCGTTCGTGGGTGCGACAGTTTAATGAAGGCAGAACATCGTGTGACAACAAACCGAAACAACCTCGGGCTCGCACAAGCTGGTCTGACGACATGATCGAGAAAGTGGAGAGAATTGTTTTGGGGGATCGCCGAATGACTGTTGAACAGATCGCCTCCAGAGTTGGCATTTCTGTGGGTTCTGTGCACACAATCCTGCATGATGACCTGAAAACGCGAGAAGTGTCATCCAGGTGGGTGCCATGAATGCTGACGGACGACCACACGGCTGCCCGTGTGGCATGTTGCCGAGCAATGTTGACGCGCAACGACAGCATGAAAGGGACTTTCTTTTCGTCGGTTGTGACAATGGATGAGACGTGGATGCCATTTTTCAATCCAGAAACAAAGCGACAGTCAGCTCAATGGAAGCACACAGATTCACCGCCACCAAAAAAATTTCGGGTAACCGCCAGTGCTGAAAAAATGATGGTGTCCATGTTCTGGGACAGCGAGGGCGTAATCCTTACCCATTGCGTTCCAAAGGGCACTACGGTAACAGGTGCATCCTACGAAAATGTTTTGAAGAACAAATTCCTTCCTGCACTGCAACAAAAACGTCCGGGAAGGGCTGCGCGTGTGCTGTTTCACCAAGACAACGCACCCGCACATCGAGCTAACGTTACGCAACAGTTTCTTCGTGATAACAACTTTGAAGTGATTCCTCATGCTCCCTACTCACCTGACCTGGCTAGTGACTTTTGACTTTTTCCAACAATGAAAGACACTCTCCGTGGCCGCACATTCACCAGCCGTGCTGCTATTGCCTCAGCGATTTTCCAGTGGTCAAAACAGACTCCTAAAGAAGCCTTCGCCGCTGCCATGGAATCATGGCGTCAGCGTCGTGAAAAATGTGTACGTCTGCAGGGCGATTACGTCGAGAAGTAACGCCAGTTTCATCGATTTCGGGTGAGTAGTTAATTAGAAAAAAAAAATCGGAGGCCTTAGAACTTGAATGCACCTCGTATCACACAGTGTTGCTTGCCTGTAGCACTGACAACTCTACGCCGCTGCTCTCCGTAGTTACGTGAAAGCCACAGGTCTTTGTAACGCCCGTGATGATAGATAATGCCTGAAATTTGCTATTCTCCTCGCACCCTTGACACTGTGGATCTCGGAATATTGAATTCCTTAACGATTTCCGAAATGCAGTGTCCCATGCGTCTAGCTCCAAGTACCATTTGGTGATCTTAAACCTTTTCGCATGACTCACCTGACAGCGCCGCTAGTTTACTGTTCTCTTATACCTCGTGTACACCTTATTTACATGTCCGTATAGCTATCCCACAACTTCCGTCACCTAAGTGTATGTTACCCTACTCTCTCGAAATTTCAATCGTAAATCTCTCTGTGGTGGAAACGCCTCCGTTTTAGCATCTGCAACTGCAGTTTGTTGAGCATCTTTCGCGCCGACTAAACGGTCCCGTGACGGAATGCGCCGCTCTTCGTTGGATCTCCTGTATCTCTTCTATTAAGCCAATCTGGTATGGGTCGCAGATTTTTTCAGAAATCCGCTAAACTATGCACCCAAACAAACGAGAGCTTGCTGTATACAAATAAATCCACCGGTGACTGACAGAGCAATAAGGTCTATCCTTTGACCACACGAGATGTTTAAGCGTGGCAGTTACAAGTTTTTTTTTTCTTTTTTTTATTTACGAAGATTATGCATGTGTCTTCAAATGGAGGGGCCAGTCGATGTGCCCATTTCCTCTTTGGGATCACAATGAGCTGACCAATCAAAATTTGAGCGCTCTATAATCAAACCCGCCCCCTCCCCCCGTAACGCAGCCACCGCTGTATCACCAAGTCATTGCAAATCCCAAACAGGAGTCCTTCGTGGATGAGTTTCACGATTACCTTTCCCTAACCATGCAATAGGATATGTCTTTGACCACAGCGCACTGCAGTGGAATTCCTAAGCGACACAGATAGGAGTTTTCCTGGCTTCTCATACGCTCATTTCTTAAACTGCGCAACGTCCTTATCTTCCTTGACCTCTGTCTCTTTCGCTGCCCTCCGTCTCTGATGACAGTGACGTCGTCAACTACAATCATCATATGTCGAATCTCCAAAACAACGGAGAACGTGTAAAATTTAACCTAGGGTATCGGAGCATACTATGCTGACCTGGGATTGGGTGCTGCCTCGAACGGCTGGGAATAGAGGAGGAAGGAGACATTAGTGTTGAATGTCTCGTCGACAACGAGGTCATTAGAGACGGAGCACAAGCTCGGATTAGGGAACGATATAGGCCGTGTTCTTTCAAAAGAACCATCCCGGCATTCCCCTGAAGCGATTTAGGGAAATCACGGAAAACATAAATTAGGAGGGACGGACGCGGTTTTGAACCGTCGTCCTTCCGAATGCGAGTTCAGTATGCTAACCACAGCTGGGAATGGATAAACAAGTGTTCCGTTCCTAGCGGGACAGACGAGACCAAAGTACGCCGTATTTTAAGTGTATTGGCATTTATCCCTGAGAACATTCGAGAACACTTCTTCCAACGCGCTAGACAGCTCTTGCCCGCTGTAGGCAGCTGTCGGTTTGTCATTTTCTAAGGGTACTGCGCAAGAGTAATAACGTCGGAAGAAACTAAGATTAATTGACTCAGTGTATGCAAACGTATTTTTGTACGGTACGTCCATACCGAGTAAAAACATGTATCGAAAAAAGGAAGCAACGTGGAAGGAAATAGGCACAAGTCTGAATTAAACATGTATTTGTTTATTCCGTGCATTTGTATGTAAATGGTACCGGCGGAGGTTCGAGCCCTCCCTCCGGCATGGCTGTGTGTGTTTGTCCTTAGGATAATTTAGGTTAAGTAGTGTGTAAGCTTAGGGACTGATGACCTTAGCAGTTAAGTCCCATAAGATTTCACACACATTTTTTAAATGTAAATGTATGCTAATAGACACTAGGCCACTAGGGGATAAATACTGCTGTATAAAACACAGTTCTACTGATACACAACATGCCTGGAGAAAGTCAGAGCCAACAGTTCTACTTCATAATTACTCCTCCGCAGACAGTGTGTCTGTGCAAACGGCCTTGCCGTAGTGGTAACACCTGTTCCGTCAGAGAACCAAAGTTAAGAGCTGTCGAGCTTGGCTAACACTTGGATGGGTGACCGCCCGCGTCTGCCCAGCGCTGTTGGCAAATGGAGTGCACTCAGTCCTCGTAAGGCCAATCGGCTACGGTCACAAAAACTGACGGCTGGTGGGAGAGTGGTGGCTGACCACACGCCCCTCTGCATTTGCATCCAGTGACGCCCATCGGCTGAGGATGACACTGCAGTTGCCGGCCGTTTGTGGCCCAGCGGTTCTGGGCGCTTCAGTCCGGAACCACGCTGCTGCTACGGTCGCAGGTTCGAATCCTGCCTCGGGCATGGATGTGTGTGATGTCCTTAGGTTAGTTAGGTTTAAGTAGTTCTAAGTTTAGGGGACTGATGACCTCAGATGTTACTTAGAGCCATTTGAACCATTTTGACACTGCAGTTGGTCGGTATCGTCGGCATCTCCTACGCCTGCTCGGACGAAGAGAGAATTTCACGAGTCTTCTCGTCTAGTATTAATGTTATTTAACCACTTCCTTTTCCTCGTCGAAGAAAATGCAAATAAAAGCAGGAGGTCGTCATCGTAGATACTACAGTTTCCTGGGCAGCAGCTGACTCGCTCGCCGAGCGCTGCCCGCGTTCAGTTCAGGCAGGCAAAAGCGCGTTCTGCAGGCTCTGTTAGACAGCTCGTGACAGCTTGCCATCTTGCGAGATTACCAACTACCGGATAAGTTACGCAGGATAATTTTACGCATTCTGCGGCTTATCCACCATCGTGTCAGTAGTAGTGCAGGAAGGGCTGCGTGGGCGGGGAGCGGCCGGGCCCGGGCCCTGACATTCAGGGCAGGCAGCACGTGACTAGCGGTCACGCCGGGCGTGCGCGCATGCGCACTGCGCCACAGCCGTGACCCAAAAATAGCGGCTCCGCTGGCGTCCGCGTCAGCAGCGAGGTCGCGAAATCCCCCACCAGCGCCCGGACGCCTGCGAGCCGAGGCGGCGGCGGCAAACAAATGGCGCGCGGCGACCACCTACGTGCTGCTCTTACACACGACGCCCTGTACGCCGCAGTCGGCGGACACCTGACTCTGTGCATCGATACCACAACCTCGGGATTATTAGCCCCTGCGAGGTGAAACACAACTGCCTTTTTATTCGCACGAAGTAATGACTGCTATCGATACGGGATCACAAGCAGATTTCATATTTCTTGATTTCCTCTGGCTTTTGAAACCATTCTTCACAAGACCTTTCTAATCAATACATTTAGATCCGTTTAAGTTGTACTAATTATTTATTCAAACCACCACCGACTCCGACGTTAAGCAATATCTGCGCGTCCTTGAATAATGGACAAAAACAGCACATAATGGTTCAAATGGCTCTGAGCACTATGCGACTTAACTTCTGAGGTCATCAGTCGCCTAGAACCTAGAACTAATTAAACCTAACTAACCTAAGGACATCACGTACATCCATGCCCGAAGCAGGATTCGAACCTGCGACCGTAGCAGCACATAATAATCTGCTTTTTATTCATATTTGGGTTAATTAATTTCTCTCTCAACAAAAGCACACTCAAATCTGTTCACTGAGTAGCTTCGGCTTCTGTAGTTTCTTTTAAAATATCTTCACTGAATAAATTATCTATCCCGCGTAATCTATCGGACTAGTAAACAAGATCTATGCAGATTCTATTAAACGGAAGATACAAGTAATGCCTATTACGATAGGAAATAATTCAGTATCAAGTTTGCAAAATGACAGAAAATTCGGCTGCTACAATTACAGTGGTTTCATTTACTTCAGGATATGAAAGGATAGGAATTGACGTAAAGGAAGTTCGCTCAGTGCTTAAAATAATCATTATTTCTATCGGAAGTTACACTCACATTCGTCAGAACAAAGGCAGTAATCGTACAGACCAACTTCAGATCAGATCAGACAACATATTGAAAGAATAATGAACAACTCATTAACACGCCCTTGCGGAATGACAAAACAGTTTATTATAATTTTAGCCACGATATCCGACTGTGAGAGACAAGGGTCTTCTATTTGATCCATCAACCGACTTTTCTAGTAACACCAGTCTGCCTATTTTGATACACAGTTTCAGACACTGTCCCACGCAGCAGATGTACTTTCTCAGTCCATGTTCAAATGTGCTACTGATTTTAATGTGGTGTAAATTAGTTCGTTGCAAAAAATTCCAACCGAATACAGCAGTCTCATTCCGTGAGTCATAGCAATTATGGTGTATCTTGCGAACGTGTGAAATGACAGTAATCGCAGTAAATACATTAGAAAGGCCGCGGTAAACACCGCCGAAATCAGCCAACAGATTACGACGGCATGCGAGGATCGCTCGGTACCAGCACCTGAAACATTCAGTGTGACATTGGCCGCGCTACAAAATGGATCCTCTCCCACCCGTCCTACTAACCACACCTCAGTCCATGCTATCTGGACCTCATTCCACAACTGAGGAAACGACTGCATTGGGAGGCGCTTTGCAAACAGGGTGAATGTCCTCACGGCATTTCGGCGACAGGTGGCACACACTGAAGGCAATGCCAGTGGCTTTCAACGCCTCCCCCATCGTTGGCAACGCTGTGTGTATATGCACTGGAGGACTACCTTGAAGCACAGCACTTGATTGTGATTCATTTTTGTTGTATCTGTTGTCGTGCACAATAAATTGACACATACTTCCAACGCGTTTCTCCTGTACTGGAAACCTATTTTATGATGGCATTCAGATACACGATGCCGTAACGGTTCGATGCACATCGTGGGATTGTCATGTTGCCGCATTATCGCAAGATATACCATAGTTGCCCTGACCCTCGTACGTTTACCTAGTAAAAGTGTTTTAAGTACTGTGTACAGTTACTTCATCTCTAATTTTGGGCAACATTCAGTAGGGGTGAGGCCTCTGTACAATCTTGTTGGTCAGTGTCTATATGTAATGTTATGTAGCTGAGATTCACTGAGATAAAGTACTGGGTGGCACATGGCGATCACCACATCCAGATACAGTGGTTACCCAGCACGATACAACTGGACGTACGGATAATGTATTTTTCAGGCTGAGTGGCACAGTCATTTACATCTATAGTCTGTAATGTTACAGTATGTGGAGCAAGGTCATTATCCCTTCCTCACGTTCCATTCGCGAATGGCGAATGGTGCGTGACAAGAATAACAATCGGTAAGTCTCCGTATGATTCATCCGTAGTGGTCATTTCGTGAGACTTATGTGGGAGGAAATTATAAGGTCGTTACTCAAGAATCGCTCGAAGGAGTGTCTTGTAGGCCACTTCTTTCGTGGGTTTTTGCATTTCCATACGATTCTTCCAGCCCGACATCTGTTTTCCTACTAGTACTTTCATGCGGTCATATCACATTTGGTCAGTCTGGGCAGTTCTTCCTAGCTGCTTAACGGTTGTTACCGTTTCCAATGATTTATCGCCAACGGCCAACTCAAACAGTAACGGGGCTCTTCACTTGTTTATAAAAAAATATCTTATGTTAATCCACTTTCAGCGTTAACTGGCAGTCGCTGCACGAACCGTCGTCTTGCATTTCGCTATAGTTTTCTGGCGTTTCAGTTTAACAACACATCTTCCGCAAACAGTCTTACACAGCTTCTGATTTTATCCATTAGATCATTTCTGTCACCCAGTAACGCACCCTTGACGTAATTCCAGAATTATCATTACATCTGCCGATTTCGTCCTCTTAAGAACGAGTTGTTGGATACTCGGTACGCTCCTATTTCGTTCATTAAAAGACAGCGCTGAACAGTATCGAATGCTTTCCGGAAGTAGAGGAACACAGTGTAACCTGGACGAAATTGTCTCTGGATCTCGATGACAAACGGAGCGAGCTGACTGTCACATCGCCATACCAACTGAATGGTAAATCCTCTGAAGGTCTTCCTGAATTTCGAAACCATCTTCTAAGTTTGCAGCCTTCCTACTCAGAGTGTAACAGCAAGCTATGGCAAAACTTTCAGGAAACAATCATCATACGCAGAGGATAAAATGTATCATTTGGGCACGGGCCCGTAAACGCTTCATTTCCGTATTATTGCTCATTTCCTACTTTTCTTCAATATCGCAATAACAAAGTTAGAAGGCGAAAAAATCTTAGTGACCAGGGAGAAACCAAGAAGGGAGCCCTACGAGGTTCAATTTTGGACACAATGATATTCCTTATAATGGGCTGTCGAGAATCCGCACTATTTGTACAGTCGCGCGTTCCTCAATTGAGATTTTCTGTCAGTGTTTTGGCCGGCGATGTTGGTAGCTGTTAGTGCCTCGTGTTCTCCCATGCAGGCTCAACGGTGAAACTTACCACGCTTTCTTACAGAATACTCCACCTGTTCTGTTAGAACATGTGAGGGGGCATTTGAAAGCTCTTGTGTATGAAACCCCGGTGCAAGACGTGCCCTTGTTGGGTACGACTGTGAAACAATACGCTGTCCCCCAGCAATACATTTGCGCATCGTGGAGTCAATGCAATGGCAGGTTGATGCATGTATGCTTGCTAAGGGAGAGAATTTTGAGCATCTGAATTAGGAATGTGTTTCATAGAGTGCTGATACGTGATTTTTCTGTGTGTTTCCCACGATTAACATGCCGCACAGTTGTAATAACTGACCGAACTCTAAAATGGAAATAAAGCGTTTCCAGACCGATGACCAATATAATCCAATTTTTCTCTACGTGTGAGGAATGTTTTGTTAAGTTCTGGCCACACCTTTTCATTACACTCTGTAAACAGCAGCATCGCCCACAAGCAACCTCGCACAAATTCCAACACTGCCGCTACATGATTTACACGTATTGTAATAGTAATCACACTGTAACATACCCTTGGAGTAACCACGAAATTACTCTTACGCATGTCAATTTCATCCGATAACAACGTGCTGAAAGTTAATTTCCATGGTAGTCCCGACGCTCAGAAACAAATTCAGTAATGGACTTTAACGTTACAAGATCTTCCGCGTGTAGGAAACGGAAGGTCAATGTTGTTACTGTGTACATAAGCTACTCTGTGGTCCTGAGACATTTAAGCTGGGATAGGTCAAGCGCTTGGAGCTTTTGCATTCATTATCCAAGTAATTTAGCACTTATTATCTAAATCGCGTCCGGACGCTATAGACTGAAACGAAACATTAAGTGTGAGAAAGTTCATCTGTAGCTGTAATAATTATTCTGGCTGAACTTCTTGAAGACAGCACTACGAGTATAATGGTACCGAAAGGGGATCCCCGGGCATCTTTAACAGTGTCCCAAATTTCTGCAAAATTTACTGTCCCATTGGACTACAAACACACATTATCGCCGCTACAGAGCACGTTGTCACATTGCGCACAGAGATACGCTCTCTCTACTAAACTTCTTCACGCCGTTAAGAAGAATGACAAAACATAGCATTGATTATGCTTACTTACTGAAGCGAGCGCAGGCAGCCAATTCTTCACACTCAATTACTCCAGTAACTAAAGCGAAGCAAAACCTGTAACGTTTTCAATATATGTAACTGTTGCTGTTGACGTTTTAATTCTGTCAGAGATAGCAAAGGGCTTGGAAGAGCAGTTGAACGTAATGGATAGTGTCTTGAGGATATGATGATCAACAAAAGCAAAGCAAAGATAATGGAATGTAGTCGAATTAAAGTAGGTGATGCTGGGAGAATCAGACACCTTAAGTAGTATACAAGAAGCGAGACACCTAAGGTCAGTATATGACGTTTGCTACTTACGTGTCAAAATAACTAATGGTCGCCGAAGTAGACAGCACACAAAATGTAGACTAGCAATGGTAAGAAAAGCGTTTCTACAGAAGAGAAATATGTTAACACCTAATATAGATTAAAGTGTGAGAAAGTCTTTTTTTGAAAGTATTTTTATGGAGCGTATCCATGTATCGAAGTCAAACATGTGCGATAAACAGTTTAGAAAAGAAGAGAAGAGAAGCTTTTGAAATGTGGTGCCACAGAAGAATACTGCAAATAAGATGGCTAGATCACATAAGTAGTGAGGGCGTATTAAACAGAATTGGGGAGAAAATAAATCGGAAGCATAACCTGACTATAAAAAGGGATCGGTTGATGGGACAGATTCTGAGACGTCAAGGGATCATCAATTTAGTATTGGACGGAAGTGTGTGTGTGTATGGGGGAGGGAGGGTGGGGGGTAAAAAATCGTAGAGAGAGACCGAGAGATTTAGAAGGATGTAGGTTGCACTAGATATTCGGAGATGGGTTGCACGGGACAGAGTAGCATGGAGAGCTGTATCGTACCAGCTTTCCGACTGAAGACCTCAACAACAACACAGCAAATACCATCAGCAGCGCTATAAGACTGTTCGCTGACGATGCAGTTCTGTAAAGGAAAGTATCATCGGTGGTGGAGCGTTAAGCATTTGCAGAAAGTTTTGGACATCATGTTGAAATCAGTTCTAAAGGCAATATCAAAAGATTTCAAACCAAGTGAAAAAAACGAGGAGCTATTAATAACTTGCAACAGCCAATCACTTGGTGAGTACAGAAGTTTCTCATCTAAATGTTAAAGCAAAGTTCCCAATGAGCCCAACGGATCCCCCGTTGTCAGTCAGTAAACAGTAGTTAAAGTGTACGGCTGTATAAGTGGGCCATCAGAGCACGAAAACTGTAAGGTGCTCCCAGTGGCAGTGATAATGACACGACACAGAGCAGAGGCATTTCTTAACACCAGAGGAGCTGAGCTCGCCTGACACAGGCAATTCGTTTAACGAATCGTAACTTGTTTTTCTGCTCTTTCATATCCTCGCTGCCCCAACGAAAACGAAAGGTACTTCTTGTAACGACATGTTTTCGTGGCACGCTACGTTAGTTAACCCGTTGTCCGGATCGCTTAGTGCCCTGATACCCTGCAAAGGCTCGCCTCCTCCCACTACAACCTGGGACGCACTAGTCAAGGACGGACGTCTGTTTCGCCAGCGCTGTCGGACGAGGATTCTGGGCGACTGGAAGTGATACAAGGTACCGCGGGCGAACTCAATGCAAAGAAACAGTCTCGGTACTCCGGCAGCGCGGGCTCGGGCTGCCAGTTGCACCGCACGCCTGTGGCCAACTGTAAACAACCTCCCACGATACGATACTCGCTACATTCACATGTGACCTAATCAGTTTCCCGAGGTGGGCAAGAATGAAAGAGATTGCGGTACGAACGTTGGTGAAAATCGATGACGCCATCTATCATCCGTGCTGCTACCTGAATGCCAGGATTTCATTCCACGAGAAAGGAACTTCGGTATCCAAAGCCCTTTGTTAGATGCACACCTGTCACCGCCATATCGAGGCTGCAATGTGTGTGTAGGCAAGGAGGCAGTTACAGAGTTTAGCGTCTCGTCAACGTGGAGCTAATTAACAGAGATGTCAGTTGTCTCCCAGTCCTCAGGCATTGTCCGCATGGTTGTTTCCTTGCAGCACATATTGTGGGGAACTTGCTCCTATGACTAAAACTGATAAACCTTATTGAATTAAGATACTTAATTTCGCATTTAAGAATACTGTGAATAATTGTAGTTCCCGACTGTGTGAAAATTTACAGCACTTTGGTGGAGAAACTACTTTCTATGTTGATATTGCGGCGACGTAAGAATCGTGGGTTTTGAGGGGACCACGACTTGCTGCTTGGCCGCTTTCTGCCGATGTGAACAGTTGTAAACTCCAGACAGAACGACAGAACTAAAGTGAAGTATGGTTATTAGCAGTCCGCCTGAAAGCGGTCTGCATACGAATGACACCATTGGCAGAGGAAATAAAGCGACCGGTCGGTACTGAATAGGCTGTCAGGACCAGTACGAGGGACTGGTTATGGTTTTCAACAGTGATTTTAATTTTAGCCAAATAAGATTTTAGTTGTATAAACTAACCAACGCAATAACTGGCAGCACCAAATGGTATTGAAAATGCGAATTTTTTACACTGACATTTTGTAGCTCGCGAGTACTAGGTAGCGTTACAACACCAAGGTCATTAGTGATAGGGAATTAAGATGGAGAAAAGTGGAGGAAGTCATTTAAAACGTCTAAAGAAAACAACCCTAAAGCTAATAAATATTTATTATCGCCTCCAGTTTCGACTGTCACAATTATCATGAAACAAGGGAAGGTTTTCTATGATCTGCGCGGACACACGTATGACGTTCAATAACACTCAACGTAATGTCAAAAATGCAAACTGAACATCAAAACCTGATACATAAAATTCAAACATTACTCGGTAAACTGGAACAACCTCACTAATAAAGTCATCAGCGACGTGATATGGGTGCGATATAGGCTGCAATGATTTTGTTACTTTTGTAGTCATTGTTCAAAGGGGAACAAAAATCACAAATGAGTATTTAATACTAATACCTTTGCTGTCTTTTCCAAAAGTAGCAAGTAAGAATGTGACATATTTAGAAATTTTATAAGGATTGACCTAACGCTCGCAAAAAAAAAAAAAAAAAAAAAAAAAAAAAAAAAAAAAAAAAAAAAAAAAACCACAAACCTAGAACTTTTCACACGGAAGACTTTTGTCTCAAAGGAAACTAGAAGGCATTTACAGGTAGTGCAACAAGCTGTCCACGTATCATTATCCGTTGTCAACATTAGCACTCAAACCTTCGTCGCTACAAATCAACCCTCTGCACCTGATATCATATTACAGGCTGCCATCAATTTCAGTTCCTCACGGAGCTACGCACTTGCACCGAAAGGCTTCGCCGATAGAGTGACGGGACTCGGCCTGCAGAAGGCTGTTTCTCCTATTGTGGAGCCGCTACAAAGAGAATCAGCATAAATATCTGTAGTAATACATTCGCTTGCCTTACTTCTTCGGCACTGGTCGACTATGTCAACCTTGAACTAAAAATAACCCCTACCGCTCAGAGAACCATTACAATGAAAAGGACAATACGTCCGAGTGCTTTCCCCTATTTCCGCCGTTCAGCGACCAAAGAGGGCGCCGAAGTTCATGACTTGCATCTGTCCTGCAGACACCGTGGCTATAAGCCACTCCCTGGAGTAGACACGCAATCTCCTTCTGCTGTCGGGCAGTTCAGACAGTTCAGTATTCGAATGCCTGAGAAAACTTGTTCCCACATGTGCCGCCGTTCTCGGTGGTTACGCTTCGTCCCTCATAATCCCAACCTGACACACTCCTGTGATAATTCGCCTCCCAATAATGACACCCTTTAAAGTTTTGTAGGAATATTATCTGCCACTTTTACCTCTGTCAACGACGGTTACAGTGAAAAATGCAGAGTTGGGGCGTGGTTCGAATCCCCTTGTAACTGGCTGAGTAGTCAGTTCTGAGATCGGAGGAACGCGAGGCAAGAGCACAGGGCCGTTCCCAGTACAGCACTGCGGCGTTCAAAGCGACCATCGGGTTGTGACACCTTTACTTAAGAATGAGTGGGCGGGGAAACTCATATTTCTTTAATAGTTAAAACTCGTCACTATTTCTGTAAGTGGTTTACACGAGAAGATCCGGGTGTGAGAGAGACGTCGGCTTTCGGTGGCGCTAGCGGTACGCACCAGTGCGCAGGTAGTGACGGATCCACTTCTTCTTGGGCGGGGGCGCCATCCAGTAGGGCTCGTCGTCCGGCTCCTTCTTGACCTCGAGCGGGGGCGACGCGGCAGCGGCCGGCGAGGCGCGGCGGCGGCCGCAGTCGTGCACAGCAGCAGCGTCCACAGCCAGCATCAGAACTCCCATCGCAAGCGGCGCGGGTGCCTCGAGAACGCGGCCGTCCGGCGGGCGACAGCGAGGTCAGGGCTAGTCGGTCGGATTGGCAACGCGCGCGCCGCTGGCCGACGAGCGACTGAGCGCCTCCGCGGAGGCCCGGGCGCTCGCAGGCCAGCCCCCACCTGTCTCCCAGCCGCCCCACCCAGTCTCGCCTGCCGCACTTGCACTGCACAGTGGCTGCGCGGCGTTGCCAGCTGGCCGCCCGGCCACGCGACCGTGACGTGTCACGGACCAGGAGCCACCCCCTCCCTCCCCCCCCTCGAAACTCAGTCCGTTAGACACACATACACTAGTCCCGGACGTCCAGTGCGCAAAAGTCTATAACTTATAAACTTCTAGCCCTGCACACTATTCCGCTTTGACTCTCGGTTCCCGACTCCAGAAATGGCACATATCGGCCGACATCCGATCAGCATCCAGAATCACTACGCGATGTGGGCCATTACGAAACATCGTCGTCGTCGTCATCATCATCATCATCATCATCATCTTCTTCTTCATCACCATCACCGCCACCACCACCACCACCACTCTAAAAGTGACACCTATTTCGTCTGCGTTGGTTAGTTTTAAGCCGGGTTTCCACAGGCATTAACTTCTTACACGTGCATCCCCATACCCTCACCCTAGGTTTACTTATTGGTGCCAATGCTGGCGCCAACATTGGCGAATATCTATGCGACAGCACCCAAACATTGGAACCAACATTCAACCGATTTCATTTAGCGCCAACGTAAATATTTCTGACGCACAAATAGCGGCCGGTGCATTTGCTGTTTTGAGCGTGAATAATCATATTTTATCATAATGAGATTTTCACTCTGCAGCGGAGTGTGCGCTGATATGAAACTTCCTGGCAGATTAAAACTGTGCGCCCGACCGAGACTCGAACTCGGGACCTTTGCCTTTCGCGGGCAAGTGCTCTACCAACTGAGCTACCGAAGCACGACTCACGCACTAGTTTGGAAGGTAGGAGACGAGGTACTGGCAGAAGTAAAGCTGTAAGTACCGGGCGTGAGTCGTGCTTCGGTAGCTCAGTTGGTAGAGCACTTGCCCGAAAGGCAAAGGTCCCGAGTTCGAGTCTCGGTCGGGCACACAGTTTTAATCTGCCAGGAAGTTTCATATTTTATCATTCCAAACTAAAAAAAAGAGGAAAGCACAGTTTTAATAATGATATACATTTCATTTCACTACCTTTATTTTATTTATAATTGTTGTTGCAGGTATGACGGGCGTCAATTATTAGGCTTTTTGATGCATGAGACCTCAGGACAATTTGATAACTTTTATCGTATGTCAACAACTGACTTTGAACCACTTCTTCAAACGATTGAACCCAACATAAGAAAGGTACCTTTTGGAGGGATGCTATACCTGATAAAGTCGGTTTAGCACTGACGCTTCGATTCCTTGCTACAGCAGACAGTTTCAAAAGCCTATATTTCCTCTTTTAAAATATCCACTCAAGTGATATCACTCATAGTGTCCGAGGTTTGCAAAGCAATATGCGAGACCTTGACTGACTATGTAAAGGTAATGCCCACTTTTAAAATTACATTCAATAACCGAAAGCGAGCAAATAACTCAAGACAACGAAGATAGGAAACAAACAACGCTGGTGCCAATGTGTGGTCGGCGTATCGATATTGGCCCAATGTCCTTTGAAGTTTGGTCGAAATACCGACAAATAACGAAGTCGTACCAACATTGGAGCCAACGCTGGTTCCAAAACTATTTCATCGATCCACACATTGGACGGACACTGTTGGCGCAAACGTTGCTCTCAGTATGTGGGCGCGGCCTTACATGCACTTCAGCGTTTCCACACTACCGAATTGGAAATGCTGCTTACATGACTTTCAAGATGACGACAAGTAACATTTTCATACGGGACTGCGCAACTTTTAGCCGAATTCTCAGTGACACTGACGAAGAAAACACGGATCCACATATGTTTAATGGGGAAATGGGCATCTCGTAGGAATCGTTTGAGAACGTCAGATATGCTAATAAGGGAGTCACCTGACGAGGACGACGTTCCATAAAAACAGTTTTAGAATCTTTTTGAGCGATATTTCTGACTCTGTACAAAAGTCTAATACAAGCATGCGAGATTCCGCACCGGCTCGCATTAAATTACATGTAACACTGTAATAACTGGCAACTGGTGTCACTGCAATATTTGTATTGCATTTCGAAGAGTACTACTCCTAAATTTTTATGTTGTCTACAATACACTGAAGGTACAGCGGAAAGTAAGGCTTTTGTCTCAACAGATCAATTTTGTTTTTCTTTTCAAAGTTAGACAAGTTTCTGATAGGTCACAGGTGCTGTAAATTCACGTGTTTTTCATTTATTTATTTATTTCCGGGTTGGTATTTAATTTTGAAACCAAACTGTGCAGACCAGTTATTACTCAACATAGCGCCAATACAAACACAGTTATATTTACATAGGACTTTAATGAGGGTCAAGAGTAGTTTTGGATTTAAACTCAAAGACTAACGTAAAAAATTGTTATAATTATACTGCAATAAAAAAGTACCTTTACAGTGTTGACTTTCCTGCATTAGTATGAACCTCGGCAATTCCATTCTTCCAGTTTCTACACTTTTTAATTCATTTTGTCACTTCAAATGATGGCGTGTTATTCTTTTAAAAATAAGTGATTATCAATAGGTGCTAAATGCTAGACTAATATTCCTACTCCACTGTTTAAGAACACCTTGCACGTTAGAAAGTATTTATCTGCTTATTAATTTCGTGGCTGTTGCTGTTAATTAGTGTTTTAATATTTGTTGACAAGGAATCTGCATTTTAGTAAGGTTTTTCCTACTTATTTCGGAATGGACCGTACTCAGTACATCCCAAAACGATGTAGTTAATCTCTCTGTCGTCTTCTGGACGTTCGCTGCCTGAGGGAGGCGTATCACCCTGATTCTACAGAGGTGTCCACGGAAACTGTCTCGTAGCCATCTGATTCGAATTACTGACGTCTTCCTCGGAAGATTCTTCCAGTTTGGCAGTGCCACAGGTTTGCTGGGATAATGAGCTTGACTGAAACTAACGAAAACGCTTTTTTTCTCTACGGATTTGAAAAAGAAGGCGTTTCAATTCCCGGCCTAGTTAAGGTGGCGTATCATCGTAGACGCCAACGTAATCTCTGGTCGCGGAGCGCTCTTCTTCTTCATCATCTCCTTCTTCTTCTTCTCTTCCTCCTCCTCCTCCTCCTCCTCACAGAGCGAGGTGGTGCAGTGTTACCACACTGGACTCGCATTCGGAAGAACCCGTGTTCGCCTATCCTGATTTGTGTTTTGTGATTTCCCTAAACCGTTTCAGGCAAATGTCGGAACGGTTCCTTTGAAAGTGCACCGCCGATTTCCTTCTCCATCCTTCCCTAATCCGATGGAACTGATGATCTCGCTGTTTGATCCCTTCCCCCAAATCAACCAACCAACCAACCAACTAACCTTCTTCTTCTTCTTCTTCTTCTTCTTCTCCTCCTCCACTTCATGGAGTAGGCTTACTCTCTGTCTTCACTGAAGCCATTTGTTGCTCGTTTGTCCTACATCTATCTCTGCTATTTGTTTGTAACAATATTATGAGAAGGAAAGTTGCCACTCACCATATAGCGGAGATGCTGAGTCGCAGATAGGCACAACAAAACGACGCTCACAATTAAAGCTTACGGTTTTGTTTGATTTCCTATTAGTTCATAACTAATTACTTGTTTAACTAATTATGTTGTTTCCTTTTTATGCTTCTTGCTCTATTTTTCCATTTACACAATTCGTATTAAGTACTTCTCTTGTAATTATGTTTCTTATTTGATTTCTCAAGGTACGTCCTTTAACTTACCTTAAAAATTTCATTTCAGCCGATTGTAATCTTCTTTTCGCCTTCATAATTAATATGCAAGATTCACTTCCCTATATTAGAATACGGGTAGCCATTACTTTGTAAAACTTTAACTTTGTTTCCTTCCATGTCGTTTCAGCCATTGTTTTGTGTATTTTATCACATACTACTTGCATCTTATTTACTAATAACATCGTTTACATAATCATAGATAATGTCGCACACGAGTCCTATTGATTGTTCATCTAGTACCATTTTGGAAAGAGCCCTCTGAAGATAATTAGTTAACATTTTTTACTAAAATTTTTAGATGATACTTCTTACATATTTGGTTTAGACGATGCATTGCGAACTGGAGAACATTTTCTGTCCTCTTAACAGTTACTTTGTCATCGGCAATAATCTGAGTATTTGTGTGTCCCCTGGCATTAATTTGAACTTTGCTTACCTTTCCGTTTCAATTGTCGAACTTATACACCCTTTTCGCAAACCTGCGTTATATTTATTAATCCTGTTTTCTGTTTCTTTATATTTATTATAATTTCTGTATGTTTTATTACCTGCATTGGATATCTCGGACATCATCTCTTCCCCATGATGCTCCACAGGCTACTTCTGTTCGCTGTGTCGAAAATCTTTTCATAATCCAAGAATGCGATGTGAGTCTCCACGTTGTGTACTTGCAGTTTGTCAATTTTATAGCACGTAATGGTAACACTGGCACACCAAGATAGTCACTTTCTAAAGCTATTTGTTCCTCCATTAGGAGTTCGTCAATTATCTTTCTCGTTCTATTCCTAAAATTTCTTGCGTAGATCGTGTAAGAAGCATGTACTAGGCTTATTTTTCTATGGTTCTCGCAGTGATCTCTTCCACCTCTAATGTAGAGCAGTGTCACCTCCGCTGTCTTCCACGGCTCGGTACCAGCCTCATTTTCATTCAAGACGTGTAAGTGCATCTGCTATAACTGTAATCCTCGGTGTTTAAGAAGTTTTACGTTGACCCCCATCAGGCCCTGCAGCCTTCCTGTTTTTCCATCTGTTTCTGGGCCTCCTTTACCTTATGTAGTGCGATGTCATCTCCTTGGTCTACTTCATCCTCTGAAGTTGCTGTTCTTCCTATGCGTCATTTTTTTCATTCCTTAGTTCCTAGAAATTTATCCACGTCTCTTTATGTACGATATTTATTAACGCAGTATCTCTTCCTTGTTCGTTAAGCTGTTTCATGAGTTTATAGGCCATCTCTCGTCGACCATGCACGTCGTTTTCTATAGTGGATACAAATCTGTATAACGATTCTCGATGAACTTTCCTTACTAGTGTTGTGGTCAATTGGCGCTTTTCTACATGCATCGCTCCAGTCTCTTTGTAGATGTTGCCGTTTCCGTCGGTGCTATGGAGCAAGCTTGGTCAGCTTCTACCGCGCTTACCGATCGATATGCACGCCGGTGCATTTGTGATGGTTCACGGCCGAAATAATCACGATTGCGTCACCGTTAATGCGAAATAGTTGGAACCGTAGTTGTAAGGTCCTTGACTATGACTGAAAACAATAGACAAGCACAAAGACATAATAAATGGCGACAAATTCTGTGCTCCTGAACTCCACGGGTCTTATCCAACTAACCACTGCAAGCAACTGAGGACGACGGGCGTCTCCCGCCAGTTTTGTTACCGAGAGTATTGCAACCCAGTAAGTGTCCGCCGGTCCGTAGCAAACCTAACCAGAGTGAAGGTTAAATTTTGTTCCGGCCTGCAAGATCTGGTTTCACGGTTCCGAAGGTGGGTTCCCTTGAGTCGTTACAAATCGTCGAAAGAGGAGGGGCAGACACACAACACGGTATACACGCGGGAGTACCCCAGGGAAGCATCCTAGGGCCCCTGCTGTTTAACCTCTACATAAACGATCTCCCAACCACACACAACACAATGATGGCAATCTACGCGGATGACACAGCCATCCTTGCGCAAGATTGGAAACCATCAAACATTACGTCACGCCTACAGACTGCACTCAGAGTGGCCGAGCCTTGGTTGGAGAAATGGCGTGTTAGAGTAAACGTCGACAAGTGCGAAGCCGTTCTGTTCACTAGAAGACCGAAGCAACTGCGCAAACACCGCTACTGCAGACCAATAACTCTACATGCACGCCCAATACGTTTCCGTGAGAAAGTCAAATACCTCGGTGTCTGGCTGGACCGGAAATTACTCTGGGGGGACCACATACAGCCGGCCGAAATGGCCGTGCGGTTGAAGGCGTTGCAGTCTGGAACCGCAAGACCGCTACGGTCGCAGGTTCGAATCCTGCCTCGGGCATGGATGTTTGTGATGTCCTTAGGTTAGTTAGGTTTAACTAGTTCTAAGTTCTAGGGGACTAATGACCTCAGCAGTTGAGTCCCATAGTGCTCAGAGCCATTTGAACCATTTGAAACACATACAACACATGACCAACCGAGCTAGCGCGAGGCTCAAACAGCTCTATCCTATGCTCAACAGGCGTAGCACACTGAACAGAAGGGTGTCGAGGTCCATGTACATGACACTTATCCGACCCCTGATGACGTACGCAGCTCCTGTCTGGGGATACGCTGCGCCTACACGTCTGCGCCGTCTGCAGCTCATACAACACAAAGTACTCAAAATCATAAGCAATGCTCCACGATACACACGCATCGCGGACCTTCACCGGGAATACCGACTTGAGACTCTCACGGAGGTAATCCACAAACTCACCACAAGACTATACAGAAACTCCAGACATCCGCAGAACCCGTTTATTCTGAATCTGGGGAACTACGACCACAGCCATAGATGGAAACATAAAAGACCAAAAGACATACTTGTAAGGACATAACATCTATGGCCAAGCATACGCAAACAATGGCACAGGCAAGCCCCTGTTAATCAGACCCATTACTGGATATCCAGCTGGAATACACTGGCGAATAACTGGCACCACACAGGGAAGCCGTACCGTACACTGCATGCAAACAAGCTCCACACATCCCCCACACAGTGAGATGATCTATGGCCGATCTCCCACTACTGTATAACGATCTTGATTGTTCCAGGAATGCAGCAGCAGCAACAACTGGGACACATCGCCATCGCTTGTCATGGTAATGATGCATGATACCTATACTAACAAATCCAACCTTACATGAACTATCGCAGCTAGTAAGCCACTACTGCTCTTACTACCCATCCCACTGTCGCAGAGGTTTTTTTCCCACGGCACGAGCCATGCACTTTTTTTCCTCTGCTCTTCAAATCGCTACCCTCACTCGCGTTTCGTCCACTATCTATCACCTGATGGACCGTGTTAATGCGTAGCCTTACCCAGACGCACGGACAACATCACAGCCCAGCATCCTGTGATCCACTTACTAGACAACTAACATGTTTACGGAGGTGACAGTAGAACTTTTGGTTTGGTCACCACGTTGGTGCGGGCGTGGAGGGGCCCCATCTCTTTCTTTTTTAACCAAAGGTTAAATTTTGTTCCGGCCTGCAAGATCTGGTTTCACGGTTCCGAAGGTGGGTTCCCTTGAGTCGTTACAAATCGTCGAAAGAGGAGGGGCAGACTGGTGACCCAGCGCCACGAATTCAAAATAACAGTTCTGACAGCCTTTGTGGCTGTTGGCCGCACTGCAAATTATCAGAATATTTAAATCAAGCCTCGGTAAATTACTCCGCCAGCACCCGACAACATTGCTTCTTTTTAAATTACTCCGCTTAACTGACGATTAATTTCACTGACTTTCCGAATATTAATCGGGTCGACCTTTGAGATGTATCAAATGATTCGTAAACTTGCCTACATTCTGAATCTACCGTCAGAAGAGTAAAATGTAGTTTTTTATGACACACACTGTCTGGAGGGCTGGTCAAGATGCCATTCGTCGCTACTGCACACTTTGTCATAGACCAGATAAGTCTCTGCTCTACGTCTTCTGTATTACGATTCAGTCGTATATGTGTGATTTGTTCATCATTTCATATTCTGGGACCATTCTCCTTCCTGAATTTCTTCGTTTTCTTACAGCTTCCACTGCCACACTGTAAATGCACGACTACAGCATTTACACTGGTCAGCCAGAACATTATGACCACCGATCTACCATCGACATAAACCCGTCCACGCAATAGCAGCGTTACCTGGCGAGGAATGACTGCTGGTCAGACATACGCACGGTACCTGAAGTATCAGTGAAAGAGCTGTCCGTGTGTTCAATGGGGAAGGGGCGCGCGATCTGAGTCTGACAGTGATGGCCCAGAGGCTCGGCACGAGAACTTCGGAAACTGAGCGACGGGTGTTCCAGGAGAACTGTTGTGTCTTCAACACATAGCGAAACCTGGGTGAAACCACGTCCAGACGTCGTAGGGTTGGGCGGCCACCACTCATTACAGACGTCGGACGTCATATGACGGGCAGACTAGTAAAACAGGGCAGGTGGCCAATAACATCACGCTTCAATGCTGAACAGAGTGCAAGTGTGTATGAACACAAAGTGCACCGAACATTCCTAAGTATGGGCCTCCGCAGACGACCAATGCACGTGTCAATGTCGGCAACTACGACTGAAACGGGCACGTGATCATCTGCACTGGACTTTGGCGCAGTGGCAGGACGCTGCACGGTCTGATGAATCCCTCCTTCACCACGCCGATGGGAAGCGAATCCGTCTTCCTCCAGGAGAACAGTCACTTGGGCCTCTATGGGTCCAGTGGAGCTCGTGCAATGCACAATGACGGTCAAGGAGTACCGTACACTGGCTGTAAATCACGTACACCCCTACATGAGACCACGTTTCCCGACCGCAGTGGCATTTTTCAACATGATAATGTGCCACGTCACAAAGGCAGGAGTGTGATGGTGTGGTTCGAGCAACACCGTGGCAAGTTCTATTTGATGTGCTGGTTCCCAAACTCTTCATATCTAAGCCAATCGAACACATCTGGGATGTGCCTGAATGTGACGTCAGCGCTCAATCGCCCCCGTAATATACGGGAGTTACGTGATTTGTGTATGCAGATGCAGTGCCAACTCCATCCAGCGACCCACCAAGGCCTCGTTGCTTCCATGCCACGACGCTTCGCCGCTGTTATCCCTGCCATAATGGGCATACTGGTTATTAGGTAGGTAGTCATAATGTTCTAGCAGATTCGTGTGATTCCGTTACTTGTTCGACAGCCTCTTGCTTCCCTGTCTGTGGCTCGGCCTGTACGCGGAGAATTAAGGCGACAAGCGGGGCAGAGGTGGTCCGCGAAACGCCTGGCCGGCTGGCTGGCGTCACGCCGCCCGCCCACTCAGGCAGAGCGCGTTTCGCAACCCGGCTGTGGCGCTGCCACGTCCGCAAAACCCCACCTCCCCTCCTCAGCTCCACTCCCCTCCACGCCCCCTCCCCCTGACTACCCCCCTCCACACACACACACACACACGCACTCCGCTGACGAGGCCGCGCGGGCAGACACGCGGCCGTGACGACACGGTAGTCGCGCTGCGTACGCGGCTGCTAAACACCTCCCCCCCCCCCCCCCTCCCGCTCACCACAGGGCGGCACTGGAATAGCCTCGCGCCACGCCAGGAGCACAGCGGTGACGAAAACACGCGCGTGGCGGCGCTTCATCCCGTTACACGCTGCCATTCCGACAAGCTCGAGACTGAATGGAACCGGCAGAGTTCGTTAGAGCAATTCAGACTGACGATAAAACATGTTGAAAATCGTGGCTGCACACAGATGTATTAATCAATTTAGCCGGCCGCGGTGGTCTAGCGGTTAAGGCGCTCAGTCCGGAACCGCGCGACTGCTACGGTCGCAGGTTCGAATCTTGCCTCGGGCATGGATGTGTGTGATGTCCTTAGGTTAGTTAGGTTTAAGTAGTTCTAAGTTCTAGGGGGACTGATGACCACAGATGTTAAGTCCCATAGTGCTCAGAGCCATTTGAACCATTTTTTTTAATCATTTTATTTCGCAACCAGTTTCAGTCATCAACGGACCATCGTCAGGCGTCTACATACGTGAAACCAAAATAAGGCACACGGAGTCATTACAAAAACAACTCTAAATACAGTGCTCACTATTTATAACTTATTGCGAACTTACACACTGAAATAACAGTCACGGCAGAAGCCAACATCTCCATATAACCATAAATCAGAAGCTCATATAGCGCCCAGTAATTCTATGGCGAAACACTTGACAGTGCTGTACTGCTCCACCATGTCATCATCAGTAATAAAAAACTTCGCCAAAGACGTTAGACTGAAGGAAGAGATACTGCACAGAATCAAAGGGCTCTCCGTAATTTTAAATCAGAGGTACCACTCGACCTATGCTATCTCGATATCGTTTGCTCATTCCCAAAATAAAAAGGAGTAAGTCGCAACACGAATACAAACTGTTTTGCCTATGCTATACTGTCACACTAGATTATAATACTTTACAACATAAAATGTCCACGAAGAATGAACACAACATCTAGACAAGCAGCCTAACACCCTTTGGAAATATACTAGCAGAAAAAAAAATCGCGACACAAAGAAGGAGTTGTGCGACATAAACGAAAGTTGGTAGGCGTGTTTCTACATCTGAAATACGATGTATATATCAATTCCGCGGCAGCCGCATAAGAGTGGCGCTAGTAGCGTTTGCTTTAAATATACGCTGGAAAGGTCGTGACCGTTAGTTACCTCGCAACTTTGACGTGGTGAGTTGATGTTGGTCAAGAATGCCTTTAAGGCGACAAAGATGTCATTATCAACCCGTCTCAATGAGTTTGAAAGAAGCTGTGTGACTGGGCTACGAAACGCTGTATGTTCCTTCTGCGATATTGGAGAAAGACTTGGCAGCACTGCAGCCACTGAACGTGATGACGAGAATGTACGGTCGCAAGACGATCGACCTCCTGACGGTCACTCGGCACTACTGACAAGGGAACCTCCCCATCGCGCCCCCCTCAGATTTAGTTATAAGTTGGCACAGTGGATAGGCCTTGGAAAACTGTACACAGATCAATCGAGAAAACAGGAAGAAGTTGTGTGGAACCGTGAAAAAAATTAGTAAAAATACAAACTGAGTAGTCCATGAGCAAGATAAGCAATATCAAGGAGAAAGTGAGCTCAGGAGCGCCGTGGTCCCGTGGTTAGCGTGAGCAGCTGCGGAACGAGAGGTCTTGGTTTCAAGTCTTCCCTTGACTGAAAATTTTACTTACTTTATTTTCGCAAAGTTACGATCTGTCCGTTCGTTCACTGACGTCTCTGTTCAGTGTAATAAGTTTAGTGTCTGTGTTTTGCGACCGCACCGCAAAACCGTGCGATTAGTAGACGAAAGGACGTGCCTCTCCAATGGGAACCGAAAACATTTGATCGCAAGGTCATAGGTCAACCGATTCCTCCACGGGAAAACACGTCTGATATATTCTATACGACACTGGTGACGGCAAGTGCGTCACATGACAGGAATATGTTGTCGACCCACCTAATTGTAAACTTGGCGAATGGGTAAAAAGATTCTTCTAGCTTGCCCGATTTAGGTTTTCTTGTGGATGTGATAATCACTCCCAAAAAAGTAATGAAAACATAAGAGTTTGTCACATAAACTGAAAATAAAAAACTAAACTTTTCACTCGAGGGTAGGCTTGAACCTAGGACCTCTCGTTCCGTAGCTGCTCTCGCTAACCACGGGACCACGGCGCTGCTTGACTCCCAGTGTCCTTGATGTTGTCTATCTTCGCATGGACTACTCAGTTTGTATATTTTACAAATTTTTTTCGTAGTTCCACACGACTTTTTCCTGTTTTCTCCATTGATCTGTGTTCAGTTTTTCATGGCCTATCCACTGTGCCAACGTATAATTAAATCTGAGGGGGGTGCGATGGGGAGGTTCCCTTGTGAGAGGGAAGTTCGGCATTGAGTGCACAGGCGGCGCAGAGCGGGGCGGCTTGACCCAGCGCGGAAAATATCCCCTTGTTATCTAATGAGACTGCACACAATGGCCGCCGGGTGGCGGTACGGACTGCCGGCGAGCAGGAATGTACGAGGCATTGTTTGCCGGTTGGGGACGCGCTGTGCTAATCGAGGCGCAGGCCCTGCCACCTTCCCCAAACGATTTTCCAGAAACTAAGAGGTTACTCACAGCATTATATGTCAGCTTCATGGCGAAGTGCCCAGCATCTCGCTAACAGTCATACTTACTGTGATATTCCCATTTAAAGCAAGACGCTGCGCGATATGCGAAAAAAATTGAAAAAAAGAAAAAAGGGTAGCTAGGATTTTTCATCTGTTGCACATTACACCATATGTTGCTGCGAATGAAATTTGGCTAAAATACTGAATTTGTCTTCAGTTCTGAGAGAAGATTTCTCTCTGTCTTCAATCTTGAGAAAATGGAATTTATGTAGCACGTTCACTTCCGACCGCACGCGCGACAGAATTCGTAACATCCCTCATATATACCAATTCATTTGCGATATTGATATTAGATTCTGGTAAGTGATAGCACCCAAACAGGGGAGTATTTTGCTAAAGGGTAACATACGCCACTTCCTTATCTACGGCAATGTAGCAGAAGCTATAGTTTTTATTTTATTTTTTCAATCCAGTAATGTAGTTTTTAAAGAGTTAGTATGAAAATAAACTTTAAATTTCTTCTCTTACGTTACTGCAAACCGAAACAATGTTTTCTGTTAGCTATTGACCTCTCTAGACGCCAATTGCTTATTCATATGACTGTTTCAGTATTATGTTGCAGGCCGGTCGTTGTGGCCGAGAGGTTCTAGGCGCTTCAGTCTGGAACCGCGCGACCACTACGGTCGCAGGTTCGAATCCTGTCTCGGGCATGGATGTATGTGATGTCCTTAGGTTAGTTGGGTTTAAGTAGTTCTAAGTCTACGGGACTGATGACCTCAGGTCTTAAGTCCCTTAGTGCTCAGAGCCATTTTTTATTCTGATGCAGTAGCTACTAAAGGTGACTTTACCCAAAAAATGGTTCAAATGTCTCTGAGCACTATGGGACTTAACATCTGAGGTCATCAGTCCCCTTGAACTTAAAACTACTTAAACCTAACTAACCTAAGAAACGAGGCCGTTACAGATAATTAATGACGCTTCTTCAAATGAGAACACGTTGAGACAAAAATAATGCGTTAATTCCGTTGCAATTTTGGCAGGATCCCGTAACACATCATATTTTTAAAAGTGAACGATTGGAATGGAAAATAATTGGCAGCAAATAGTGTACCATCTTTTTCTTCCTATCTCAATTCAGAGTGATGTGGTGATCTTCGTCTTAACTGTCTTTTGATTTGTTAAAGATAGAGTATATACGTACTTATAATATATTTTAACTTTAATGAGCAGTCACAAGCGGTTCATAAAGTAATATCTATCATTTTATGCAGGTTTGTTAAACACGGGCACAAAATCTGTTATTTCTAATAGAATAATGCTGCATTTTTGCTGCAGAGTAGAACTGACCCCATAAAGCTCTTTCCTAACTCTCACCCTGCGAACACACTGATGACTTCCAGAACCTTGCCAGCTATTTGTCAAAGTAATTATCACTGATGAATTAAAAGACATTTCTAATAAGAAGATTCACTCCCTTACTTTGCACAGGTATAGGAACGAAAATATGGTATGCTATTTGCTGTACGTTTTCACATGTCAAATATAACTGAGGTGTAGGATGAAAATCCTTTGGTACATTTCAGGCCTAGCTGTTCATTATTAAAGATACATTGAGCTACAAGATTCTCCTGAAATTACAACACAATTGGAGATTTATTTTCAACTGAGTTTTTAAACTTTTTTTCTTCAGAGAGCTTTGAGTGGTGCATACATTAATTAATTGCCACGTTAAATTTTACTTTTTTGCTAAAACACAGTATAAATTGCACAAATTCAAATGGCAATAGCTATTGCATAATCTTGAAACAAATCGTCTTATTAACAAGTAATAGGCGAGCAGAGAGGTCAATATCTTATGGAAAACCTCATGTGTCAGTTCGGTGTAACATACGCGAAGAAATTTTACATTTATTTTCATACTAGTAAATTTTCTTTTCACTAGCTGTCAATGACTTTTTTAAAATTACGGTACTGTATTGAAAAAAATTAAACAAAAAATATAGACGATCATAAGAAAGTTCTGTATGCTAACGATATCACAAAACACTTGCCTCCTTGTGTGCTTTCATTTGCCAAAATCGCATTTCGAGATTTGGGATGGTTTAGGATATATGATGTATGTTTTGAATATTTCATTGTCGTGCGAGTGCTGCCGAACATGGCTCTGAAATGGCTCTGAGCACTATGGGACTTAACAGCTCTGGTCATCAGTCCCCTAGAACTTAGAACTACTTAAACCTAACTAACCTAAGGACATCACACACATCCATGCCCGAGGCAGGATTTGAACCTGCGACCGTAGCATGCCGAACATGAACATGCTACAGCGATTGGCAGGCAGTACAATGACGGTGACGCACACACGTATGTTACATATACTCGTTTTAGGTTGAAACATTTAAGTACTACAATGAATATTTCATTTATTTCACATCGTGGGAAAACACACTTTGATAAACTATACATTACATTACGTTTTTCTCCAAAAACTCTGAGCAGAATTCCTGCCACCCTCGTCTGATACTCTATTAAATACAGACCGCGTCGTTTCACGTGCAATACGACGAGTACTTGAATTGGGGCCCCCTGCAACACGTTCTAGCAGCTCTTCTTCAAAATCGGGTGTGCGAGTGGTCCTTATGTTGCCAGGTCCCTAGTTTCTTCTTTTCGATGAACCAGACTCCCGCATTCGTCGATCGAGAGAAATCACCACTCGCCGTGACGGATGACACCTGTTATGAAATCGTTTCCTGTACAGCCTTTCAGCAGCGAGAACATTGCAACAAACTTCCCCATACGCAAGGTGCATAGTTAAGTTCTGCGAAGCTCTACAGGTACTGCTCCATCGTATTTTACTGTACGTCTCTGAATAGCAGTGAGTAATGAATGTGTCTGTCAATGATTCGTAGCACGTTCCGTCATGGACAATATAAATACGATACAACAGAGCCACCTTATGGACAAGTACACGTCCACCTGCTCGATACAATTCGAAAAGAGTCCACTCAACAGTCTAATGTCGGTGTTGATGGACCCAAAGCGAGGCGTAAAGCTTTGTGTCGTGCAGTCATCAAGGGTACACGAGTGGGCCTTCGGCTCCGAAAGCGTATATCGACAATGTGTCGTTGAATAGTTCGCACGCTGACTCTTGTTGATGGCCCAGCATTGAAATCTCCAGCAATTTTCGAAAGGGTTGCACTTCTATCACGTTGAACCATTCTCTTCAATCGTCGTTGGTCCCGTTCTTGCAGGATCTTTTACCGGCCGCAACAATGTCGGAGATTTGATGTTTTATCGGATTCCTGATATTCACGGTACACTCGTGAAATGGTCGTACGGGAAAATCCCCACTTCATCGCTACCTCGGAGATCCTGTGTCCCATCGCTCGTGCGCCGACTATAACACCACGTCCAAACTCACTTAAATCTTCACAACCTGCCGTTGCAGCAGCAGTAACCGACCCAACAACTGCGCCAGACACTTGTCTTATATAGTGTTTCCTACAGCAGCGCCGTATTATGCCTGTTTACATATCGTTGTATTTGAATACGCACGCCTATACCAATTGCTTTCTCGCTTCAGTGAACATCTTCTCTTGATTCCGAGTCAAGAGTTCGAAATGGGAAGCTCACAGTGTAAGCAAGATCATGTCTCGTTCCAATCATCTGGTACATCTGTGCCCCAACTACTTGTCGATAGGTACAGTTGCTCTTCTCTGTTTTCTTTTTTTCTTTCTTTCTCCATGTGATGTATCTGGTTCCCGTACAACTGGTGTTGAGACAGGTTTGCACTTTTCAAAATTGAAATAATCCATGACCTTCCTTGTATAGACTTGTTGACTTATCTTGATTGCATCATCATGAAAGCGTTTTACCCGAAGTCCGAGGAAACTTGATGCCAATTTCACAGTGATCTTGAATTCAGTCTCCAACTCATCAAGGAACTTTCTGCCACCCTTATAATCACTCGCCATTCCTAATCCACCATCTACATAACGAGCAACTAACAGTTTCTCGTCACCTTCTTCACTGATATGTAAGTACGGATCTGCATCACTAGCCTTGAAATCTGCTAATGAAAGAAATGCTCCAAAATGCTACTCGTGTTCATACAAACTTCGCCTTAATTTACACACGCTGTGTGTGCCATCATTTTACCGTTCTGGCGCTGTTATATCTAGTTCTCTGAACAAGACTGCTGTAGACACATCAAACTGTGTGAGAGACATCTTCTCAGCTGCAGCAACACTTTACATTAAACGAACTGTGTTCATCTTAGCTACTGGACTGAAGGTGCCGCTGTAGTCTATTACCATTGATTAAACTCCTTGACAACAAGTCATGCTTTACAGTTGTCAATACTTCCACTGGGATTAGTCTTTAAACGAAAAACCCACTTCCCTGGCACAGCTCTTGCTCCTTTTGGTAGATGAGTCAATTTCCACGTCTGATTCTCTCGTAGTGACTTCATTCCATTTTTCATAGCTCGCTGCCAGGAAAGTCTTTGTGAACTATTTAGAGTTACTTCGTATGATTCTGTTTTTTAATTTGTTTCATTAATCATCTCCTCCGTAAGCATTACAAAATCATTTAGCCATGAAGGTTTAATTAATGTTGAGCGATTTCGCAGCTGTCGATGAGGCTGCATACCGAGTTGCTCTTCTCAGGTACTAACAGTGTCCTCTTCAGTCTGTGATTCTTCAGATTCATCTTTGTTGGGGTTTGCCTCATTTTCTCCTTGGGCTGTATATTTTGCCTCACCACTGGGTTCAACATCCTGCGACGTTAATTTGACTTGTTCTTCACAGCTTGCAGACCTTTCATGACAGTTTCTATCTCTGCTGAGAACATTGTTTTTTTATGATATCAAAATTCTGTCACGCTCACCTCTGTCACATCCCACGAGATAATCCTTGTCGGCTTTCTTATCCGGTTTCTCTCTTCTTTGAACTGGGATGTGAGAGTATCGGATAGAGCCTGTTTTATCTAAACGTTTCAATCTCGGCTTCTTACCTAACTACGACTCAAAGGGCTACCTCGCAGATGATTTTACAGTTTGAATACTTTTGCAGTCCGATTTAGAATTACTGTGACACCCCTAGCAATTCTGCCCATATGGCTGCTACGAAATTAGCTTCTTTATTTGAGTACTTGATGGTTCTTGCCATTTCAACTACAGTTAGCATCTCACGCTCGCCTCTACCATTATGCTTCTAAAAACACTTTCTGGGTGCAGTATATCCTGAATTTCCTAACCGTCGAATTCTCCACCGTCTTTGACGGTATGACCAGCATCTTTGAATTTTGAAGAACGTATTTCAAAGCATTCTTAACTTCAGATTTTTTGCCTTCCGATAAATTTCGTGTAGCTCTCTTTGAACACAACCATATATCTCTTCTTCTGAAAATATTAATTAACAGGTCAGATGACACAATTCACCTGCTTGTCTTCTCTCTCTCTGACCAAATGGCCCATGGTATAGCTGCAATAATGAAGTCTTTTCAAGACATTTACCACGCAGTTTCTTTGGGCACAGCTGGTTAAATGTCTGCCTTATACAAGTTTCGAAAGGACTCCCGGATTCCATACAGCACTATTCTGTCGTCAAGTTGGAGCCAACACTCCATTACTGATGACTTAATAGCGAATTTAAGATCCTGGTCCTGAGCAGCCAACATTGAAAACGAATTTCTAGATAGCTGTGGAACATACCGCACATCTAACAGCATCATATACTGCCCATTAGTCTGGACTGATAACCGAATATTGCCTTTTCTCATTGCCGTTAGCGTTTATTTTCAAGCTGCCTTTACACCACATAGGCTGTCAAATTTTAGAAAGTCTGTAAAATACTCTAAACTGTTGGTTACATGTCTTCCAGCTCCTATATCGACCCACCACGTTGCTGCATCTACTGTACTTACACTGAACAGACCCCTCCACAGATAGACGTCAGTGCAGCACTAGCAGATGCACAATTTTCTTGGCTTCAATGTCTATTTTTATTTGGTTTTGCATCGAAAATCCACTTCCTACAATAGTTCACCAGCGGCCCTTTCGTCTATAATAATTGCAAATGTCACTTTTTTCACTCATTTTTAACCAAATTGCCTCTGGCATCTGGTTACTTACATTTCCCATTAATGCTTCCTTTGGCGTTTTGTCACTAATCAGATACTTCTTGATATTCCTTTCAGACGTACGGAACTCCACTTTGCCTTCATCGAATTTTTCTCTTTCCATCCTGTCTTAGCAACACCCAACTAGATCGAAATGTTTCGAATTCACTTGGTAAAGGTTGCAACGTTTTGCAAACTAGCATAAGATCTAGTAAAACATTTTCGTTTTTAGCTTTAAGTCCACTGCTCAGCTCGTTCCACAAACTTTCCAGTTTTGCTATGTGGACAGAAATATCTTCGCGTGCCATCCAGCTAAAGGACAAAAAGTCCATATAGATTTTGTACAACTGATCATTGGATAAGGCTTCAAACTGTTGCTTTAATTGCGTCTCATGAATTACTACCTGTTTCCTTGTTCATTACCTTTTGATACATTTTATCACTAAATCCACTACTCATACAAATTTTGTAACTGTTTGCCTTTCAGTATAAATAAAATTGTTCTTTGTGCTTTTTCGCTTATATATTTGTTGCGCCGTCTTCCAGCGGTTTGGGCTTCACTAATCCCTTATCACTGACATCCAATGCAGCTTCACGGTAATCCAGCAAGTCTCCTATTTTCCTTTTCCGAATTAGCCAATCCATTTGACATAGCCATTTCTGCAGAACTTTGTCTCAGGATACAGCGTGTGGCCCAAAAGTTACTCACTGAACACAAGTCTTGTAACCTAAAACTCAGCTGCCGCTGTTTCTGACTTCAGACCTCGGCTAGCTGTACTCTACTCAAAAATCGTTTGAAGACACTTTAAGCTCGAATTCTGACTACTGTATTTTCAGGTAGGCATAAAATCATTCGTTTTTTCGCTTACTTGCCTAACACAGTTCAGAGGAAGGTTTTACAAAAACAGTTTACTGTTTAAGCGCACGCTGTCGTACTTTCATAAGCTTTTGGTCATCGCTGGAGTTGCTGACTCACTTTAGACACATAAACGAAACTGCGTCCATAACCTGTTACATTTACCAATTTCAGACTGAAATATTTAAATACTACACTGAAGGCTTCGTTTATATCACACTGTACAAAACCACTCTTTGATAAACAACCCATATGAATTACTTGTCTCTCCAAAGACTCGATAGCTGAAATGCTACCAGCCTCGTTCCATACTAAGTTAAATACAGACATACATAACTGTAACAACGTGACGACAATGGCCATAGGGGAGAAGGGATTTCCAAGAAAACATGCCGCTGACATTGCGATTCCAGGACTACTGATGGTGACACCATCGATCCTACGAATGCTGATGCTAACATCAGCAACTTTTGAGCTAGAATCGGCATTGCCCTCCAACTGCAGCCTCTTTATGCGCCCTCATTCGTTTTCAAAACAATGCCTGAAAGAAAATCGGCGTCACGATCTTCTCTACCTCTCTGTACTGCTGAAACACTTACCCTACAGTACACACACACGCTGCAGCCTTGTCAATCTTTTCTTTCGTATACATACTTATATACAGGGTGACAATAATCGAACTATATGAAATAAAATCTTCATAAATTCTGAAAGGTTTGCGTTAGGACGTTCAAACTGCACGGTTGGCCGCCGGGCATGATGGGAATTACTAGTATGAGTATGGTCTGGTTTAGCAACGAAGTCCACTTTCATCTGGATGGTTTCGTCAATATGCAAAATTGGTGCATTTGGGAGACGGAGAACCCACATTTTGCGATAGAGTAGTCTCTTCACCCTCAACGGGTGACTGTATGGTGTGCAATGTCCAGTCACTGAATAATCGGTGCGATGTTCCTTGATGGCATGGTGACTACCGAACGGTACGTGAAGGTTTTGGAAGATGATATCATCTGCACTATCCAAACTGACCCTTATTTCGACAAGATGTGGTTCATACAAGACGGAGCGCGACCCCATCGAAGCGGGAGAGTGATGTCCCGGAGGAGCACTTTGTGGGCCGTATTCTGGCTCTGGGATACCCAGAGGCCACTGGCAAGAGCCTCGATTGGCCGCCTTATTCTCCGGATCTGAACACATACGACTCGTTTTTGTAGGGCTACATTAAAGACAAGGTATACGGCAATAACCCCAAAGCCATTTGTGAGCTGAAAAGAGCCATTAGGAGGCCATCGACAGCATCAATGTTCCGACACTTCGGCGGGTCTGAAAGAATTTCGCTTTTCGTCTGTGCCACATCATCGCCAAGGATGACACGCATATAGTACATGCCATAACCTATACCTGTAGTGACATTTACATGTTGAATAAAGTGTGTGCACGCCGTCAGGTCACTGAAGTTGTGAGGTAGCGATATGCACATGTATAGCTGGCAGTAGTGTCGCGTAAACAAGATATAAAGTGGCAGTGCATTGGCGGAGCTGTCATTTGTACTTAGCTGATTCTGGTCGCATGACGAGAATTAACAGTCTTTGAACGCGGAATAGTAATTGGAGCCAGGGGTATGGGACATTCCATTTCGGAAATCGTTAGGCAGTTCAATACTCCGAGGTTCACAGTGTCAAGAGTGTGCCGAAAATACGAAATTTCAGAAATTAACTGTTAACACGGACAGCGCAGTGGTCGAAGGCCTTCACTTAACGACGGAGAGCTGCAGCGTTTGCGTAAAGTTGTCAGTGCTAACAGACACGCAACGCTGCGTGGAATAACCGCAGAAATCAATCTGGGGCGTACGACTAACGTATTTGTAAGGGCAATGCGACGAAATTAGTCGTCAATGGGCTATGCCAGCAGACGACCGTGGCGTGCCGTTGCCAATAGCGCGACATCGCCTGCAGCACCTCTCCTGACCTCGTGACCATATCGTCTGGGCTCTAGACGACTGGAAAACCGTGACCTGGTCGGATGTATCCCGATGTCCGCTGGTAAGAGCTGATGGCAGGGTTCGAGTTTGGCGCACACCCACGAAGCCATGGACTCAAGTTGTCAACAAAGCGCTGTGCAGGCTGGTGGTCTGTGTTTACATGGGATGAAGTGGGTCCTTTTGTCCAGCTGAACCGGTCATTGACTGGATATGGTTATATTCGGCTACCTGGAGACCATTTGCAGCCGTTCATCGACTTCATGTTCCTAAACAACGCTGAAATTTTTATGAATGACAATGCGGTACGTCACTGGGTTACAATTGTTTGAAGAATATTCTGGACAATTCTTGCGAATGATTTGGCCACCCAATCGCCCGACGTGAATACTACTGAACATTAATGAGACAATCGAGAGAGCAGTTCGTGCACAAAATCCTGCAGCAGCAACACTTTCGCAATGACGCACAGCTAAAGAGGCAGCATGGCTCAATATTTCTGCAGAGGATTTCCAACGAGTTGTTGGGTCCATGCCACATAGGGTTGCTGTACTACGAGGGGAAAATGACGTCCGACATGACATTT
This sequence comes from Schistocerca piceifrons, assembly GCF_021461385.2. Classification (NCBI taxonomy): domain Eukaryota; kingdom Metazoa; phylum Arthropoda; class Insecta; order Orthoptera; family Acrididae; genus Schistocerca; species Schistocerca piceifrons. The sequence continues at coordinate 457,874,763 of NC_060145.1, forward strand.
GGAGGTACCCCATGACTTTCGTCGTCTCCGTGTTTTATTTGCTTATTTTAGCTGAAAAAGAAAGCAGGAGAAAATGAGAACAAACTCTTTTTACAATAAATATTTTCCAGTGAACAGCAGGACCGAGGAACATTAGATAAAAAATCAAAAACAACGGCGCAAGTAGTATATCAGTGTATTAAGTTTATGCAGGATGGAAAAAGGAAACTGTAAAGGCGAACTTGGAGGAGTTGTAGTGGGTGTTTCGAGAATAGGTATCCTGGTGCCGAAACGTATCCGACGACGCTAAAGATCGTCCAAGTTGTACGGGCCAGCGTCTGCCTTGTGCAGGACGCGTGTGACTGTACGCCAGAGGACTGCGCGGAACTCCGTGCAGTGAGCCTGACAGCGTCCGTGGTCTCGAACGCGCCCACCGTAAAGCCATCCTTACACGGGACGTGCTTCTCAGACGTGGTGCTGGAGGAATATGTATAGTTCTCGAATACTTCTAAGAACACACCATACCAGAACTGAGCTATCCGTGGGTGCCAGTACTTACATACAATTCCAGGATGACACTGACTACAAAACGAGCGCTCGTTGTGGGTTACGGAGTGCTCGAGACAATGAAGTTACACTATACAACAGTGCAAAAGGTGTTAACGAGGTGAGCGGCATTCCGTGCATTGTCACAACGATAGCTGGAGCGAAGGGGAAGCCTTACTTGTCCGCTCTGCAGCGCTGCATTTCTTCATTTTGACTAGAGCTGTCGGTTATAAATGGTTGAGTGCACGGCCTAACGGCGTACTCAGCTGTTTACTGAGAAAGAAAAGACTGCGTTACAGGGTCTTGCCACTGCGTTACGTTTAGTGTTGTGCATAAATCAACGTTCGTCGTATTATTATCGACGCGTTTGAACAATGTGCGCCTGCGCCTGGAGTTTGTGTGTGCAGCCTCCCAACCACCCGCCACTTATTCAGCTGTCCCCTACGAGAACAGAAACGTTTCACCAACAGGTTACCTGAATGATACGTTTACTTCTCTCAGGATAAAGAGTAAGAACTGTAGTCGATAGGATCAACAGCAAAGAATGTTAGATAATTTCTGACAATGTGTTACATACCGTAATACATACACCAACAGGTGACATACATATGAGGAATGTTCATAAGAAGAGGTACGAAACAGCAATGTGGGTATCACTGAAGTCATTATTCACAAATAATCACCAGAGACGTACCTGAGCTCGGTAACCCCAGTGTTTCACGAGTCCCAGAATTCCTGGGGCTGTGGCAGGAGGCAGTCCTCCGTTACGTCCTTCAGTTCGTCGCTCGAGATGAAGCGCTTCCTTTTGAGATGATTTTTGAGCGAGCCAAACACATGGAAGTCGCAGGGCGCCGTGCCTGGGCTGTAGGGAGGGTGTTTAAGCTGTTCCCAACTGAACTTGGCCATTACACTTTCTTGGGGACAAGCCTTATCGTGGAGCAGAGCAGATCGGCGCAGGCCATTTGGTCTTGATGAATTTGCGTTGGCTATGGAGAGCTTCACAGTACACGTCACTGCTATGTTTTATTTGTCTTCGAGAAATTCGATGACTAGTGGACTTCGGACGTCGAAAAAGACGATGAGCATCAACTTGCTTACTAAGGGCACAGCTTTGAATTTTTTTAGGGGGAGATGACGATGTTTCACTACGTTATCCGAAAGCGGCACTTGCAAATTTCAACCGATTTGATTGTTACGACGTTTCGTACCTTTTCATTTCAACGCGCCTTATATTTGTGAACGTGAAATACTTCCTCAGGCACGTAGGCATTTGTAATGCCAACATTTACTAAGTAGATGTTGTCGCTTCAGGAGAGTCCCCTTATTGATTAGATCTGCATTTTTGACCTGCTTGCAGGGTCACTAAGAGGAGTCACCACTTTCCGTGGAACATAAACCCGTTCACAGTGATTCTAGGCCACATTTTCATCAACATTAAGTTAATACACTCGTTTCCGGGTTCTTTATCCGGAGGTTATGATTTATCTTTCTTCGCACTGAGCCACAGCTATTGTGATGTTGTCAATTACAGATTGAGAACCAAACTTCCTTCGTTTCAGTGCCCTCATATATGGAGAAATGTTAACTGTAATGAACGTGTTCGCTGAATGGCTATGGAAATTCCGGAAACTGCAAAACATTGAATGGCGGGTTTAAAATTTCTGCCTTCCGCATAAGCAGTTTCAACGTTGACAAGAACTGGAAGACAAATATCCACGCAGTGTCTCTTAATAGCATAATGGTTCGCTTAGGACAATCTCTTCGAGAGAATGATAACGTAATGCATGCAGTTTAGGCCTCGGTAAGAATTTGACGCGCGGGGAATATGCGACAGCGAATTCAAACGACATGCTTGCAACCCACTTGGATTTACAAACGTCTTTGCAAAACAACCACAAAAATGCATGACTGTTGGACAGTGAGAAGCATATGCGATTTTCTTGCACTTGACATTTGACAGTTGCTGCACTACAAACGCTTGGTGAATAAAGTAAACATCTCGCGACTGACGCAGGATTATGCATTTTTTCCGTTTGAACTAAAGTCGTAGTCCTTTCGGAAAAGAGAAAAAAAATTGACCAACTGTGCATGCAGATGATGTGAAGTGAGTATTGCTGACAAGGCGATGGAAACCGCTTGTCGCATGTGCTTTTTAGTCTGAAGATAACGGTTGGCTCGTTGAAACCGGTTTCGATATTGTGAAATGCGCATGCGATTGTGTCGTAAAAAAATATAAAGTAATGCAGTCGCAATCCATACAACGTACTCCACAGCGGATGGAACTGAAATTTGTATTTCACATTAACAGAATCTCTTTGTTGACAATCAGCAACAGTCCTGTATCCAGACGTACGGTGAGGAGAGGGAGGGATGAGGAGTAGTACAGGGGGAAGTAAGACTGGTTCTAACTTGGTTAGTTCATGGCGGCACATTGAGGAGAAGACAGGTGCAGCTGCCACTCATCTCTCCTGGTGCAATCTTTTGGGATTACTTTTTGCAGTGATGGTTTGCTGTCCTGCCCCTTCTTACTCTGTACAAGTTACACAGCAGCTGTAGCAAGTTGATCTCTTCGTGGCAGTGGAATAGCATGAAGTTACTGAGATATAAAGTCAGTACCATTTATTTGAATTACGAGCACGAGCGTGTTTGTCGAGCAATGTAGTGGAAGGCATACGTAGCGAACTCCGATGTCAAACAGCGATAGATACAGCGCTCAGCTGTAAGCTTACAGGTGTTTAATAAACTCCTCTCCAGCCTGCACCAACATCTCGTCAGCTGAACACATTTCCCGCCAAAAATAAAGATAGCACGTTCCACACCTGCCTTTTCCCGCCAGCTTGTGGGTGGTGGGATCGTCCTATATAGAGTTTATTTTCAATACCTCCGCTACTAGTGTCGAGTGGGTTTCTGTATTTTTTGTGCCAGCTGGATAACACCAGTTGTATGACATCGTCAATTTTTGAGAGCAGCATAGTGTTTTTAAACGCTCCTTGTGCAGCGCTATGCGTACAAGTGTGTAACTGGGCCAATAATTTATGGTTAATTAGATACTTAGGATTGATTCCTACTTCAGTTTCCCACCCAAAATGAAGAAAGTACACTAACCGAAGTGCTCCTCCTGCTGCAGCTGGTTTCCCTGTGTAGGGGGGTGCTCTTGGGCATTCCGCTCAGAAGGACCAGGTTTTGAATCCCAGAATGGGCACCGTCATTTTGAATTTCCGTCCAATTTTTGGAGGAGGAGGGACGTTAGCAAAGCCTTAGGACAAACAAATTCTCGTCATTTTTGAAATTCCTACTATATTTTGAATTTCCTGCAAAAAATGCAAATCCCCGCTAAATTCGCAATTCCCGCCAATAGAGCAGCAGGATGGAGAGGGGGACAATGAGGCGAGGGGAGGCGTCGGAGATCCACGTGCTGTCTGGGAAAAGTCAAGATGTCATTCGGGAATGGGAGGTAATTAATTGAGCAATTAAGTAACTTGCATATCAGTTTGATATCAAAAGTGTGCCCAGATCCCCTTTATTCCAGTATTTACGCCTCCATTTGTGGCCTAATTTCTCGTATCTTCGTGGTCATAACGCACAATGTATGGTGGAGACAGTAGAATCGTTCTGCACTCAGCTTCAGATGCTGGTTGTCTAAATTTTCTCAGTTGTGTTCCTCCAAAAGAATGTCGCCTTCCCTCTAGGGATTCTCATTTGAGTTCCCAAAGCATCTCCGTAAGACTAGCGTGTTGTTCGAACCTACCATTAACAACTCTAGCAGCTCGCCTCTGAACTGCTTCCATGTCTTCCTTTAATCCGATCTGGTACGGATACCAAACACTCGGGCAGTACTCAACAGCAGATCGCACTAGCGCCCTATACGCGGTCTCCTTTACAAATGAACAATTTCCTTGAACTCTCCCAATAAACCGACGTCGACCTTTCGCCTTCCCTGCTACAATACTGACAGACAGATTCCATTCCATTTCGCTCTGCGCCGTTACACCCAGATATCCGAACGTTACACGTTTTTTTCCCCTGCTCATCCGCAATAATTTACATTTTTCTACGTTTAGAGCTAGCTGCCAATCATCACACCGCAAGAAATTTTGTCTAAGTCATCTCGTACCTGCTTACAGTCACTCAACTTCGACACCTCGCTATACACCACAGCATCGTCAGCAAACAACCGCAGATTGCTGCCCAACCTTTCCCGAAATCATTTATGTATGTAAATAATAAGGGCGGTAATTGTGTACCCATTCCCCTCTACATTTCCTAGAAGTTTGTAACGGGAATTTCCGAACACCCTTTATAATCTTTCCCCAAAGTATTTTATCCCTGCTACTGCAAAAATTTCATTGAATATATTCCAGCAACGCTTTCAAAAGCTCACTCTCAATCTGCAAATGCTATATACTGGAGGTTTGGCTTTCTTCTGTCCATATTCTAGGAACAGTCATAGAATCGGTATGGACTCGCCTGTTCTTAAATTTCTGCTGAATTCAAAGTTATATTCCCCGAGGTTTCTCAACTTTCCTGTAATGACTGGCGCTAGCAGACACGCGTCATAAAGAAGGTGTGGAGAAAAGGGTGGTCACCAAGAAGACATCACAGCACTGGGCGACGAACGGCGCCGGAGTCAACGAGCGGCCTTCTGCAAGGTGCGGTGCTCGCGGTCGATAGGCGCGCCGCGGGCGGCGACCGCCGGAACCAGGCCACCGCGCTAGCCTGGCAACAGCACGCCGCGTTCCCGTTCCGCCGGTCCGAGGGGCATTTTCCGTCGTTCCGCCTATCTCGCCGTCCCTGTCTGCAGCGCCCGCTCCGTAGACCTCGATTATCATCATTTCCATTGACTGATTCATCATTTCCTTCCTCATCAACAATGATTACGCTTCACATCCCTATACTTCACTACACCTCCAAACCATCGTGAAGTGATGTCCCACTGTACCAGTTAACTGGTGTTTCTTCCTGACCCATTCACGTATGGAAGAATGATTGTTTGAATGCCTCTGCGCGTGCTGCAATTATTCTAATCTTATCCTCACGATCCCTATGTGAGCGATACGTAGGGGTTGTAGTTTATTTATTTAAAGCCGGTTCTTGAAACTTTGTTAATAGACCTTCTCCGGATAGCTTACGTCAGTCTTCAAGAGTCTTCCGGTTTAGTTCCTTCAGTATCTTTGCGACAAAATCTCAAAGTCCAATGAAACCCGCTACTATTCGTGCTGCCCTTCCTTGTATACATAAAATATCCCCTCTTAGTCCTATTTGGTACAGGTATCACATTCTTTCCTTTGTAGAGTGATTGCATTTCCCCAGTATTCCACCAATAAACCGAAATTTACCACCTGATTTAGTCATAAGTGTACCTATGTGATCAATCCATTTCATATCCCTAAAAAGTTTTACTCCACAGTATGAGTTGGCTGATTCCAACAGTGAGTCATTAATATTATAGTCATAGGACACTTTACGCCTCGTCTGGGTCCATCAACACCAACATTGGACTGTTGAGTGGAAACATGTTGCCTGGTCGGACGAGTCTCGTTTCAAATTGTATCGAGCAGGTGGACGTGTTCGCGTATGGAGACAACCTCATCAATACATGGATCCTGCAAGTAAGCAGGGGACTGTTCAAGCTGGTGGAACCTCTGTAATGGTGAGAGGCGTGTGCAGTTGAGGTGATACGGGACTCCTGATACGTCTGGATACGACTCTGCCAGGTGAGACGTACGTAAGCATCCTGTCTAATCACTTGCATCCATTCGTGTCCATTGCGCATTCCAACGGATAAGATTTTATCGTCTCTCTCTCTTCCAATATATCGAAAATAAATACTGTCTGCATGCTTACATTTGACACTTTTGCTATATAACTCGCTTCTAGCGACCTGTATGTACGGTTTCTGTTGACCAGCAATCATTTGCAATAGCAGCAGATCCTGGTGTTCTAGTTCTGTAAGCAATCACAGCCTGTTTCACAAATCTACACAAATTTCGGGAAAAACACTAGCATTTCTAGGTTCCACAACGAGCTATAATTCAAGTGCTGTCTACCTTATAATCAGAAATTATGAAGTTTGAAATAACAGGACTTGCAGTAATGCCTATTTTTAAACATGCAATCGTGACGATAATAATAAAAACAGTAGTTTTATGAGCAAAATCGGTGTAGTTTTGAGAGAACTATCTGCATACAAACCATAACCAATCATATCACTCCTCGTAATAGAACCTCCTATAAGATTTTACCGTATCTCCCTCTTCCGATATATTGAAAAACAAATACCGTCTGTGTGTTGACATCAATTATATTACATATACACGTATCGCTACACTGGAGTAGGTGGCTAGTGGTCGAAGTCGCTTGCACAAACCCGTGTACTGGAGGAAGCTCAAGTCCAATACACTATCAGTCACAGGAGAGGGATCCCATGTTGTTCTTTCATAGGCAATTTAATACATTGTTTTCCTACTGTAAATATTCTAAGCAGTATATGACTGCAGCTTTGTACACTGCCATACACTTTGTTTTTCTACCTTGACTTTCGAGTTATCTGTCATTTGCTGACCAATATTAACACATTTCGATCCATCGGCTCTCACAGAAAGATGATCATCATATGGTGTAAAATATACTACTCCCACAACACACAGGGAAGTAGAAATAAAACACGGACGCCAATTTAATATGCAACTGACCAGAAGTATGAGAGTCCTATGCGTACTACATGCCACGTTTCGTGAAGGAACAGGATGAGCTGTGTCTGTAACAGCTGTTTAGCGAACACTGTTCTGCTCTAATCTTACCCACGGCATGCATCCAAGTGCACACCATCACTCCAGATGCGTGCACTTTGAGGAGGGTAGTATCAGTGTATAGTAGATGAGAGTGTGTCACAGTGATGTAACAGAGGATTTGAAACGTTTCCATATATCAACTGTTCTATCAGTTCTGAAGTATTACCTACCTGGAGTCAGTACCAGGAAGGAAAGTTATGCATTCAAACAGCAACCGTCGACTGCTGACAGCTCTACAGACATACATATAGAGACTATAAACCCATATTACCAATCGCGAAATCTCGATTTCAGCTACTTGTACATTATTTTCGACTGTGCTACTGCTCCGCAAATAGTGAAAAACGCTTCGTAAAACGATTCTGTAGGGGATGTAAGCACATTTAAATTCATCCTGAGAAAGAGCATAACATCTTCGATACAAGTTATATTACCAATATTTCGTAACAATATTGCCTAGATTCTCCAGTAATAACAACAGATCAAGGCATCCTGCTGCGCCATCACACCTCCTTTTATGCTAGAGGGACATTATATTAGAACGAAATTGCTACATTATTCTGCACATGAGAACAACTGCCTGACATCAGACCAGGACTTCTTTGTGCAAGAGGAATTCTGCCGGTGCCACGGTGATGCTATTGTAAACAGCAATAATATTGTTACGTCTGCTTTGGCTACTGGTCTTGGTGCTTACTTCCTCATAAGAAGTTAATGCTCCTTTGTGTGCATTTTCGTGCAGCACGTTGTGGGTGGTAACTCACTCTTATCAACTATCGAAAATATCGTGTCGTTTTTTTCCTCACTCTATTTCCAAGTGAGACATAGCCGTATCGGTCAAAAGTGCTACTACTATTAATAAAAAATACAATTGGCTCGGGAAATGTGATTGACGGTACGCAAGTTTCCAACAGAACAGCAGATTTCATTCTAGTTGGTTTATAAGTAGCTCCAGCGACGGGTGCACACTGAAAATGCCTTCCTAGGACACCAGAATAGTGTATAAGGCACTAGTTTTATCATTTTAAAGTTTGTCGCCGTAGTGATTGGGGTAGGAAACTTGCAGGATGGTTCTGTGTCTGATGTTGGACAAATGTATCCTGCATTAAAGTATTCCACACGACTAATACTTCGGAAAACGTATGGCTTTAACGATATAGCATTTTTAGGTGCAGAAATGTGTAGACACAGGAGTGCGTGTTTATGCTCTACGATCATTTCTCTCATGTCTGTACCTTCCTGGCACTCATTCCAGGCAGTGCAAAAATACTTCAGAATTGGCAGCACAACTGATTTGCGAGAAAGGTTTCAAACTCCATCTGTCTAGACCTCCATCATGTATAAACCACACATTTCTTATTAACCATCTGTTGTATCATCGCAACAGTCCCATGTCTACTATACACTGATGAGAGTTGCTCGCCTTCTTGACACACATGCATCTAGGATGACCTTGTGCACTTGGATGGATGCCCTGGGTAGACTGGTGAACAATAGTCTTTGCTGAACAGCAGTTACAGACACAGCTCGCCCTGTTCCTTCACAAGCCATGGAATGTAGTGGGAACAGGAACCCTATCTTGTCGCTGATATGGTCTTCGTACAGTAAAAGCAACAAACCTTTACACATGTCTGTGCAAGTGACTTCGGCCACTAGCCACCTGCTCCAATGGAGCAATACGTGTATATGTAATATACTTGATGTCAACATGCAGACGGTACTTGTTTTTCGATGTATTGGAAGAGAGAGATGAGGTAAAATCTTATATGAGATTCTATTAGAAGACAAACTGGTAAAACAGGACCTGCCATAGTATTCAAAACAGCAACATCCTCTTGAATTACAGCTTCTTGTTGTCGAATGTAACATGATAGTTTTTTCCGATATGTGAACAAATGGTGTGAAAGGCTGTGGTGGGGGTGGGGGAGCAACTGACTGATCACTTTAATTAATTTGCATATCAATTTGATATCAAAACTGAAGCAATGTCGCCATTACCCTAGTAATCATATGCCACGTGTTTCTCGAGTGTGATTGACGCAGCATACTGAAGCAGCAGAATCGTCCGGTATTCGTGTCGGAACAAGCCAAGATAGTGTCTGTGTACGGCCAAGAAGATGGAAACTGTCGAGAGGCAGCGCAGCTATACCAAGCAAGCACCCTCAAAGACACCAACCGCAACACACGTTCCAAGCCCTTTTTGTGGGTCCTTTCAGACAGACAAACGTGCAAGGAAACGACAGTCTGCGCGCACACCAGCTTTGGGGGATCAGTTCTACAGGATATTGAGACAAACCCTAAAACAAGCTACAGGCAAGTGGCCCGCCGACAAGGTGTAAACTGAAGGAGAACTATGTGTATCCTGCATGACAACCGCTACTGTCCCTATCGCCTGCAACGAATGCAAGGATTATCAGCAGCGAATTTCACTCTACGGAAAGGATTTTGTCGATGGTTTTTGCACCAGACCATCACAATTACGGGATTTCTGTCATCAGTCCTGCTTACCGACGAAGCAACCTTTACCAGAAATGGCATCATCAGGCTGCATAATTGTCGTCCGTGGGGTACAGAAAATCCTCGGGGAGTGGTTAAGGCACCTCATCAGCACTGGTTCATCAGTTTGTGGGCAGGGATTCTTGGCCACCACATACTTGGACCGGTTATTATTTCACATCGCCTTGATGGAGGAACACGTACCTGGATTTCCTGTCTGGGCTGCTTGAAATGTGGCTTTGGCTATAGGACATCTTATATAGTTTATGCTTGACGGAGCACAACCCCACTTCCGCATTACACATTACAGTTGGCCGACACCTCAACATCATCTTCCCCGATGTTGGATAGCACGCAGAGGTCACCTGGATTTTTTTACCTCTGGGGGCATGTGAAAAGCGTTGTGGGTGCTGATCCAGTTCCTGATTTTCAGACCCTTCAATCTGTGACGCAGTTCGGTGAAAGGTCAGAACGTGTGAAAGAGTGCAGCAATCCATGAGCGACGTGTGAACGCGTGCATTGCATCCCATGGACCTACTTTGAACTTCTGTTGTGACGTGGATGCAATGCAGTTCTGTACTGTGTTCCGAGACGATTTGTTGTCGCTGTACGCACACCGTCCATTTCTGGACACGATGTTGGCAGAACTGTTTTCCCTCCATTTCCAGTCAGGACTCCGGCCCTGCGGTTTATCGGTTTCATTTATGTTCACCCTATTCGTGAGCATTTGAGGAAACCATTTAAAGATCAGTAAAACATAGAGCAGGCGACAAGGTGTTGGACGTCCACGCTTCATCACATAGCGTGCAGACTGGTGGCTTGTCTGTACTGCAAAGGAGGGTAGGAATCGATCTGTGGCGCACTTGACGACACAGGACGACATCGTGAATTACGATTTGCAATAGGCACGTGGTCATAAAGGCTGGACCGTGGATCAATGACAACGTATCACTTGGTCTGCTAAATCCAGGTTGCTCTTCTAGCAGGTCGATGGTCGAATCCAGGCAGATGGCTGCTCGAAACATGCACTCTGTGTGACGGAAGCTGTTGGGTGTTGTGCGGGTAGGCGTAGTAAAAAGTAGCCCGCCTCCCCTTTGAATGCACATGTAATATATTTCGACTTCTCAAAATAAATAAATAAAAATAACAGCTACAGCAATGGACAGTTATATGCAATTATTGATAGCATTCTTCTGTACACAATTCATTTCATCAGCTTCTCTTTGCGGTCTGCAAAATGCCTTTCTCGACAAAAGAAAGAATCGAAATTGTGGCATCATAGGCGAAAACTGGTTCGATTAAGGGAACTCGCGAAATTTTCGGTGTCAGGTATCCAGATGGAGGACTCCCCGCAAAGAGAGCAATAAAGAGTCTGTATAAAAACTGGCGCGCCTACGAATGTGTGCAGAACGTAAAACGACAAATAATTCCTTCAGTTTACACACCAGAGGTTATTGCAGACATTCGCCGAAGAATTATTCAGAGGGCAAGTAGGAGGAGTTGCCAGTGGATACTGAAAGGTCTTAATTTGAAGCAGTACCGTGTGACGGTTACAGCACAGACACGTGCAGATTACTGCACATGGCCTCTGAATAACACCGATGGTTTGTTAGGCCCTTTCCATTACATCATGAGTGATGAAGCATGGTTTCACCTTTCCGCTGTGTGTCAGCAACCACTCTATGACGAAAAACTCGGCGTTTGGTGCGGTGTAGCAGGAACACGCATCATTGGACTGATATTTTTTGGCAAGACCCTTCAACTCGCTGAATATGAAAGACGACATTGCTTCTTCCAGCAAGACGGGGCAACATGCTACACGTCTGAGGAACCCCTGGAACGAGTCCCTGATGTGTTCATTGCAGCAAACATTACGGCCACCGCGTTCGCCGGACCTAACAAGAAGTATATAAAACAAATACACACACAGTACAGCAACTGAGAAACGAACATCAGCCGTGAAGTTACCGCCATCGATATCCGAACATTACGCCGGGTGTATATGAATATGATGTGCACTGCTGTGTATTGATGTCTCAGGGGACCACATTTCCTGCAAATAACTGTATTATTCATTGTAAATGTAGTGGTGAGTCCATTTCAGCTCTTCGTTTCTGTAATTTTAACTGAATTTCCTTTATTCTTACATGGGTTACTTTTATCTGCGCCACCCTGTACGATGGAACGATTCCATAGGCTTCCATGTGACCTGTGACAGCTCTGGACTACGTGAAGGATATTGCGATCCATCTGCAACCCATGATGCTTGACATCCTCCCCGACTGCATCTTCCAGCAGGATAAATGGCCATGTAGCAAGTCTAGAATCATGCTACAATGGTTTGACGCGCGTGATAATGATCTCAGGATGATGCGCTGTGCACCAATTTCGTCTGATCTGCAAGCTCCGCGCGCACAAATAACCGTCCCGTTGAATTTGGTAACCTTTGCGTAGACATCTGCTACCGAGCACTCGTCGAATCCCTGCCACACATAACAGCTGCTGTATTGCGTTCCGGAAAAGATGGGCCCGCACGCTATTAAAGCGGTTGTCAAAACATTTTGGCCCATCGCTGTGTCTTCTGTGTAATTAGATAAAACACAACGGATAACAATCACATCTTTACATTCACTTCCCTAGCCGCTCTTTCTGTAACTGAATTCTTTCCAAAGCTATCTACGTGGCTCTGGACAAATGAAACGAAGAGGGAGGAAAGAAAAGAAGTTTCACCTGTGATCCACCTGAAACACTCCAAGTGAATGCTGGAATGGCACCTTCAGAAAAGCGCTGCTCATTTTCCTGTCCATCTTCGTACGATCAACGCTAGTGCTCCCTCTCAACTGATCTTCATGTCGACGGAACATTAATCTTTCTTCGTTCGCCACTTACCTTCACAAATAGATAACCTTGAAAGATTCCGAGATGTGCTCCGTCTCTAATGACGTCGATGTCGATGGTACGTCAGATCCTTCTTTCCTTCCTTGTTCGTTAATGTGTGAGGTCATTGCCTCAATCTGAAGCTGCCCCTAGACGGACAGTAATACTGCGAACCCTAGATTGCCCAATAACACTTTGGATCATAAGATACTATTGCTTGCTGCGACAATTACTGAACTTTTTTACAACAGAAAACAAGATGGATGAAAAACTGGGACAAAGAGTCTCAAAGATCACTCACGAAAACTTGGTGACATAATTCAGATTGAACTAAAAGAAAGATTATCATAACTTTTTATTTGTTGATGGTCCAACATCTGATACTTTATTGGAAATTGTCACATACATAGGCATGCCCATACATAGGCACAGCCCCCCTCCACCCCCCTTGGAATCTGAAGTACGGTGTTTTTATTCGTTACAGAATTCTCATACGCTTCTAGAAATGATTTCTCATAACCTCTCGCTTATCAAATTGTAGCACTTCGTGGCTGACCGCAGTGAGCCAATACTATGCCTTTAGCAAGTGCTGCTTAGTCGTTTGTTGTTTTAAGTATCGAAGTAATGTACGTGTAACAAATATTTAGTGGGTGACCATCAGCTCACTGGCATATAATGCCTTTTGTGTTCAAATGTGTGTGAAATCTTATGGGACTTAACTGCTAAGGTCATCAGTCCCTAAGCTTACACACTACTTAATCTAAATTATCCTAAGGACAAACACACAAACCCATGCCCGAGGGAGGACTAGAACCTCCGCCGGGACCAGCCGCACAGTCCATGACTGCAGCGCCACAGACCGCTCGGCTAATTCCGCGTGGCTATAATGCCTTTTGTGCGATCTATAAAATTTAGTTTCTGTGGTGTGATCACAAAGCTGATCTCTCATTTACATCGAAAATGGCAATGCGAAGGCTCCAAGTTGCCCTTCTATCCCCCTCTAGGGACAAATTCCGCGGATGCCGATAGCCGCAAGAGCAAAAAACAAAATAGTAGAATGAACAATGAGAGACGTAATTCCACCAAGTCAGCTGCAGTACCTTAACACTGGCAGTTCTTCCGATGACTTTAAATTTAGAAGGGCGACATCACATTAAGGTACACTGACGTCCAAAATCAAAGCAACAAACCGTTATTTTCCCGTCCTGTCTCTAATTTGCGATATAATCATACAAACTGTCACTAGATTTCCGTATGATCGTGTTCTGCACCGAACATGGCCTTCCGGTCAACGGATAAATAAGCCAACGATGACGTCAGGGCATCCATGCCACGAGTTACTGTTTGTCGCGTAGTCTCACATCCACAATCGCTGTGTACACAGTCACTGACGGTGCAGTATGGCACAGAGAAGATGCCTAGCAGACTTTCTGCGGTGGATTGCCAGAGAAAGGAAGTTGGAGGACAGTCGCAAGGTGATGTGGCCCGATGTGTGTGAATCCTTCTATTGTTTCTCAGATGCGGCGGCATTGTACAGAGACCGAAACTGTATCCCGAAGACCAGGGCAGGGCCGACCACGTGTGACTTCAGAAGAGAGAATCGTTATTTGGCTGTAAAGGCACGACAGTACCGCCTTAGTACTGCACGGCAACTGGCATGTGAGTTCGCAGCACGGACGTGTTGTATCGAGGCAAACGGTGTACAGAAGGCTTCCGCAGAGTAGCCTTGATTGTCGTAGACCTGCTGTCTGTTTACCTCTGATGCGTCTTCGCAGAAGGGAACATCTACAGTGGAGTCATTAACATACCGCCTGGGCGGGCCAATGTTGTTTTCACAGATGAGTCTCGATTTAATCTGGAAAGTGATTCTCGATCAATTCGCAACTCGAGCGAATGTGGAACACGATTTCGGGACTCAAACATTGTGGAAAGAGACCGATATCGAGGAGGATCCTTAATCACATGGGCAGGATTATCTTGACCACTCGAACACCTCTTTATGAAATTGTACGGGTGAATCGGAAAGGTTTAACTGCTGTCAGCTATCGAAGAGATCTTGGGACCTCATTTCCGGTTGTTGCGAGGTGCTGTGAGCCCCGACTTCGTATTGATGGATGATAATGTTCGACCTCATACAGATTGGTTGGTTGATGTTTTCTTGGAAACAGAATATATTCTACGCATGGCGTGGCCTGCTCGGTCTCCCGATTTCAATCCCACAGAGCATGCACTAGGGAGACGGGTTGCATCACGTCAGCATCCACCACCTACTCTCCAAGACTGCGAGTAGCTGTGCAGGAAGAATGGGTGTTATTGCCTCAAAATGAGACTGATGACATCATTCAAAGTATGTCCCTTCGTTGTCGGGCCTGTATTGCTGTCAGCTGTGGTCACAGCCCACACTAAGCAAATTAGCCAGTTGTCGGGATGTGTGTGCAAATCTTTAAGTTCGAAAAAAACGAAGAACATTTTTGTCTCCGCTATGCATGTTGCAGTTGTTCCCGCTCTGTATTCTTTAAACTGTTTCTACTTTACTATCACCTGTTTATACTATTTTGTGACAAAATAAATGCAATCTTGCAAAATTTCCTTTCGTTTCTTTAACTTTGGACACCAGGGTATTTGAGACACAGTAATTCAAACGTGTCGTGTCATGTAATAATACGTGCAGTATACGATTATATTCGGGTACTTTTTCATAATTCTGCATTAACTAATTTTTTTAAACCTCGTCCCTCGTCGGATTTCATCGTTTTTCTGAGCAAAAAATGACACGATTCATTCTTAACATTTTTGTTTTAGTTTTCATCTGCTGTAACAGCCCACAATGCCCGCAATTATTTATACATCGACACGCTCTTTCGTCTTGTTCTGCACTCATTTTCATTTTCAACGACACGACAAAATGCACAGTGAACACACTGACGTCCACACTCTCTAGCATGCGAGAGAATTGCAAGGATATCGTCAATATTGCCTACAGGCGGCACAATACTTCCAGGCAGCGCAAAATATTTCAAACGTTTTTGGTTCTCAATATTAATGCGCAACCTCTCAATCTGACCCATATACATTCGATATTATTGCGTCTCCGAAAAATTGTGCAATATTATTGAGCGTCTGAGTGGCGCTTAAGCGTTGTCACTCGACTCCCGCGGCACGGTGTTTGGATGACGAGCGATAGCTATGATTTCTGTAGCGAGTGGAACGGTAGCTGCCGTCTGCGGGTCTCACATTTTATTCGGCGTTTGTGGGTCCGCTGGTTTATTTGCACAGCGCCTAGCGGCAGACCCGGGCTGCGGCCAATGCGTCTGGCGGCCTACAATTTAAATCGCTCTCCCAGTTTGCAAACGCGGCCCCTATTTGGCCCATGGCCGTATAAATATGAATTGCTGCGCGCTCTAACTCTACCCGTGTGTCTGCGAGCGGTAGATAAATGGGCAGATATTTGCGAGTCGGTCCCTGGGGAGCGTGTAGCGTGAAAGGAAGACCGCGTGGTCGCGAAGGCGCTTTTCAGTAACATCTTTTTTTTTCATGCTTGTTTAGCCTGACTTAAAACCGCTCAAAATAACCAGTTTCTGAAATAACCAATTTTGCTTTATTTTTCTAACAGAGACTGAAAATTTTTGACCCTCTCACTTTCATGAAATACAGAACCAAAACATTAAATTAAACAGGCAAATGACAGAAAACTCTGTCCGTCCACCATTCGCTGATATTCTAGAGTGGTTGAATACTAGAAAAAATCACCAATATTCGCGTATTGATTCTAATTTTATTCAATTCTGCTAAAAAAAAATCATGTTGTAATCAAGGATCATATCAGTATTTAGACATTACGAACAGTCAGCGCTAAAGGATGAAAACTGAGGTGGAAGAATTGTCCGTTTTCAAGGACTGCAAGCAGATAAAGGCATATTAAGCAGACACCGGCAGCAGATCAGATACTTTCTATTTTTATTGTAAATTATGAATGAATAATTCTAAAGTTTTTATTCAATACTGTTACCATAATCTCCTTCCTCCTTTATTATTTCACAAAAATGGCAAATAACTATTTCTATCTATTAAACCAAATGAAGCATTGTACTTCACAGACAGAGGTTGGTACCACTCTGCAATACGACGGATGTCCGGCGACGACAGCCAGGAACTACCGTACAGACCAGGTGGCGACGTACGCGCGTACCGTAAGCCACGACGCAAGGCAGCAGGGACGTTATAGTCTCAGCAATGCTGTGCCATGTGTTTGTTGCTCGCTTCTATCGGCATTGTTTTTTAAAAAAAAGCACTGAAAGCACTGATCGCTTTTTCCATTTACTTTAATAACACAATATTTCAAAAGAACGAAGATTTTACATGTAATAAAAAAACGAAAAATTTTAGTACTGTTGCTATGGCTAATTGACATTTTGGCGTTTTACTCGATAAAAATAAAATAAAAAAACACATGCTATAACCCAAACCAAAAGAATATCGAAAAATACCGGTTATTCGGAACTAAAATACCGGTATCGGTATTACATTTCACAGCCCGTAATTCACTTGCTTAGTACCCTTCAAATATGTGAACTACGCTAACAACAAAGGAGCGAAATTTCGAACTACTGACCAGGATGTGAAGAGCTCTCCTAGACTGTATGTGTTCATCCATCTGTCTTCTTTTTCTTGTAACATTATCCCGCATCGGCGCGAGGTCGACATTTTTACCTACCGAACACTTTTGTGTCTCTGTGAACAGTAAATTTTCTAACCGTCTACAGGTTCCGTAGTACTGGTGATTTACAAGGGCTATTCGGAAAGTAAGGAACGATCGATCGCAAAATGGAAACCACAGTGAAAATCAAAACTGTTTTCTTTGCAACCGTTAGCTACGCCTTCCAGCTACTTTTCTACATAGTCGCCTCTCCGACTTACAAATGTGTCGTAGCGCTGTCCCAAATTTCCTATATCCTCCTCACAGAAGGCAGTCTCCTGTGCTTTCCGACAATTTTCTGCGCTGGATTGCACATCACTGTCTGTGCCAAAATGTTGTCTTCACAGATAGCGATTCATTTGACCAGAGATGAAAATCAGAGGGGATCAACCCTGGCTGTATTGTGGGTCATCAAGCACTTCCCATGGAAAACGCTGCAGGAGCGTCTTCAGTGCCCCTGTATTGCGCGGCCGAGAACTGCCACGAAGAAGGAAATGTATGACAATTACGTTATGTGGGGTTGCATGCAATCAGTGAAATCTCTCGCCAGGCATCCATATTTGCCAGAAGAGATTACTTTCTAGGCATCTTTACGCGCTCACTGTGCGCTCAGATCAGCGACGTGAAGCTGTAATAGTAGAGGTACCGCACAATCTGTGCAAAGTTTCATCGGATTTTCTCTGTGGTTTCTATCTCGCGACCAGTCACCCTTACTTTCCGAATAGCCCTCGTACAAATTAGTTACTGTAACTTAAAGCTTTTAATAACAATTACTTACCAAATACTTCGTGTAAAATTTTTGTGACAAACTAATGAAAATGTTTTTAAACGCCCTATCACCTTCCGCCCACCATGGAAGCTGAGACGTCAACTAGAGGCCGGTAGGGGCCACTGATTTAAGACGCGACGGGATACCTTTTCTCGCCACCCCGTTACCAGCCGGGACGGTATGTGTGCACCCCAGCTGTCTGCGTGTAGTGTTTTACTCATATGGAAGTGAACGAAAGTTTTTAAATGTTTACGAATCGTATACCTGAGGTGGCACTTTGGTACCAGCCCGGTACTCACTAGTGAGATGTGGCAAACCGCCTAAAAATCACATCCAGACAGTAATCCGTCAGCCGAATTCGATACGGGGCCGGCGCGCCTCCCCATCCTCAAAGTGATGCTTTAACAAGCACAGGTACCTGGACAGGTGTGTAAATCCTTCTGTCTTGTGTTGGTTAATAATATACATCACGGAAAACATGTTCTTTTTATGTGACACTGTATGCTGAAAGCACCGCCACTGCCTTAGAAAGCCTAACTTCTACTTCCTTTTACTTTTATTACTAATTGGCTCTGAGCACTATGGGACTTAACATCTGAGATCATCTACTTACACCGAACTAACCTAAGGACATCACACACATCCATGCCCGAGGCAGGATTCGAACCTGCGACCGTAGCGGTCGCGATGTTCCAGACTGAAGCGCCTAGAACCGCTCGGCCACCAGCGGCTAGCTATTACTAATTGATTAGGTGGCACTGACTATATTATGAAAATGAATCACTTGTATATACAAGGAATTTCAGGATCAACAGTACATATTTTAGGAGCTGACAGTGTAGACTTAATCGAACAAAAACTCCACACAGTACGTTTCAAATTTTTATTTGTTGCAGAGATACAGCTGGTTACAGACATAAGTTTTCATTTCGCGTGTTGGTATTCCCTTATTTACAAACTGTCACAATTTTTCTAAAGTTCAAATCGTGGAGTAGTGCTTGATAAAATTTTTCATATCTGACTGTGATTTGTGGGTGAATTCTACTCTATCGCTTAAGGATGCCGCACGTATTTACAAACGCTGTGTACGTCGATATCTTCCTTGCGTACGGCAATGGAAACGCTGCCTACACGCAGAGTACCACATTCAAAAGGGTTTACTCGTCTTTATTGTACACTTCGCGAGACTGATGCAGTGTCCACCTGAACGTGCAGATGAACAGACTGTGGGTGAAGTAGAAGACATTCTTCAGCTGGCGGAATATAGTCCTCCAACAAGCACGGGCAGCATTTCTGTACCTATCGGTGTTCCACATACAGGAATATGGCGGACATTACTCTCTGTTTTTATTGTATACTGCGAATAAACCATCGTTACATTTTAATTTATTACTGTTACCATGATTTCCTTCCTCTTTTATTATTTCATAGAAATAGCACGCAAAACTTTAATCTTTTGAAGCAAATGAAGCATTGCACTTCAGTACTAAACTTGTAAAAGTGCACTGGTGTCCAAAATTTAAGCAATAAACCGAAATTTTGCAAAGTTTCGTTTATTTTGCCACAAAATAGTATAATCTGGTGATAGTAAAGTAGAAACAATCTAGAGAATACTGACAGTAAAGAAATGCAACATGCACAACGGTGGACAAAAATGCTCTTCGTTTTCTTCCAACTTAACGGGATTTACAAACACATTCCGTCAACTGCTTAATGCGGTCAGTATAGGGTTTGACCACTTCTGGCAGCAATACAGCCCTGACAAACGACGGGTCATGCTGTGAATGATGTCATCAACACATGTCGAGGCAATAACGCCTATTCTTTCTGAAGAGCTGCTCACAAGTCTTGGAGAGTATATGGTGTCCGTTCTTTCGGACATGTCCGAAAGAACAGACACCATATCCATGTAAGTTCTGGCGATACCGGCCATGACCTTCCTCTTCTGTGCGAATGCACACATATTACCCGAACTCTTACGGGACTTGGTAAGAATGTCTTCCACGAGTAATGAGTGTGTTGGGTAGGGACGCTACGACTGTAGTATATGGACATACAAGGTGAGAATGTGGGTCTCGCGGGAGGCGTGCGCGAGATAGTCCCTGCAGTAGCTCTATCCTCTGTGCCCTCGGTGGCTCAGACGGATAGAGCGTCTGCCATGTAAGCAGGAAATCCCGAGTTCGAGGCCTGGTCGGGGCACACATTTTCACTTGTCCCCGTTGATATATATCGACGCCCGTCAGCAGCTGAAGATATTAATATATAATTCTAATTTAGTCTTGGGGAGTGGTTTTTGGATGTTGACATGATGCAACCCATCTCCCTAGTGCATCCCATATATGCTATTTGGGATTCAAATCGGGAAAGTGAGCAGGCCACTCCATGCGAGCAATATCTTACGTTTCCCAGAAAACATCAACTATCTATACTCTGTCGGGCCGAGCATCAATACAAAGTCTGGGCTCACAGCACCTCGCAACGACCGCACATTAGCTCCCAACATCTCAACGATACCTGATGGAAGTTAAATCTTGCCGATTTAAGTGTACAGTTTCATGAAGAGGTGTTCGAGTGGCCAAAATACTCCCTGCCCACAGAATTAGGGATCCTCTTCGATATCGGTCTCCTTCCACCGTAGTCTTCGAGATAGTTCCGATCTCTATAAACTGTCGCCACATCCGAAAAACAACAGAACGATTCACATTAAGGCATCGAGCCACACCCGTTTGGGACTATCCTGCATCCATTCTTCCCATGGCCCTCCACCGCAGAGAGCCTGGTAGGTGACTTCCCTGTGTCATACTGTACCATTTGCAACTGTGTATACAGCGATTGTGGAAGCAGTACTGCCCGGCAAACAGACCAGAATGCACCTTCCGTGCAGGACACGATCTTACGGCCATCTGTTGACAGCTTGTATGATTATATCGTGAACTAGACACAGGACGGAGAAATAGTGGTTTGTTGCTTTAATTTTAGCCACCAGTGTATTTTCAGACTAAGGATTGTGCCATTCTACAATACAACGGATGTCCGGCGTGGACGGCGAGAAACTGCCATATGTACTAGTTGTGGACAAATGTTGGACACTGCAAGTACACATGTACCTTACACCACGACACACGGCAATACAGACATTATAGTCTCAGCAACGCTGTACTAATTCTTATGTTATTAAGATTTCTTATGTTATTAAGATACCACTGATCACTTTTCTCATTTTCTTAATAACGCAACATTTCAAACCAATGTAAATTTGCCAAAAAATTTACTTCTTTTTTAAAACATAGTTTATTTAAAAAATAAAATATTAACACTGTTACATTGGCTAATTGGTATTTCTATTTTTTACTCGGCTGTTAGTAAAAAATAAAAAAACATCCATTATAACAGAGACCAAATACCGAAAAATACCGGTTATTGCGAACTGTAATACCTACATCGGCTTTGACCGCTCGGTTTTTCCCATTTCTAGTATGTGGTCCTTCAGTTATGGCAAGATGGGGTACTGGACATCAACAGGACGGCGCTCCACCACACTGGGCTCTCATAGTGCGGCAACAGTTAAACCAGATATTCAACGATTGCTGGCGCGACCGCGATGGGCCTGTCACAATGGTCTCCGAATAGCCCCGATCTAACGCCTACAGATTTTTTTGGGTGGGGCTACGTCAAGTCAACAGTGTACGCACAGAGACTACAGAATCTGACAGACCTACGGAGGTAGATTGCAGCGGCCTTTCGGCAGATCCCTCCAGAAATGCTGCGCACCCCGTGGCGCAACGAGGACGTGAGGTACGATACGTGCCGCATTCGCAATGTCCGATATGCTGAGTGCTAATGTGCAGTGACACAAACATCAGTCAGAAACTCTAGACTCTCCTACACGTAAATGTACCGTTAACGAATGACAAATTTTCGTAATTACTTGTAAATACACTGAGGTGACCAAAGACACAGGATAGTGATATGCACATATACAGATGGCGGTAGTATCGCGTACACAAGATATAAAAGGACAGTGCATTGATGGAATTGCCATTTGTAATCAGGTGATTTATGTGGAAAGGTTTCTGAAGTGATTATGCCCGCACGACAGGAATTAACAGATTTTGAACGCGGAATGGAAGTTGGAACTAGACGCATGGGACATTCCATTTCGGAAATCCTTAGGAAATTCAATTTTCCAAGATCCACAGTGTCAAGAGTGTGCCACGGACAACGTAGTGGACGATGGCCTGCACCTAACGACCGAGAGCAGTGACTTTTGCGTAGAATTGCGAGTGCTAAGAGACAAGAGACACTACGAGAAATGACCGCAGAAATCAATGTTGGACGCACGGTGAACATATCCGTTAGGACAGTGCGGCGAAATTTGGCGTTGATGGGCTATGGCAGCACACAGAGAGCCTATGCTAACAGCAAGACATCGCCTGCAGTGCCTCTCCTGGGCTCGCGAACATATCGGTTGGACCCTAGACGACGGAAAAACCGTGGCCTGTCTAGATGAATCCCAATTTAAGCTGGTAAGAGCCGATATGGTTCGAGCGCAGCGCAGACGCTACGAAGCCATGGGCTCAAGCTGTCAACAAGGCATTGTGTAAGCTGGTGATGGCTCCACATGGTGTGGGCTGTGTTTACATGAAATCGACTACATCCTGATTTTGTTCGGCTACCTGGAGACCATTTGCAGCCATTCGTGGACGCCATATTCCCAAACAACGCCGGAATTTTTATGGATGAAAACGCGCCATGTCACCGGGCCACAACTGTTCGCGACTGGTCTGAAGAACATGCTGGAAAATTCGAGCATATGATTTGGCCACCCAGATCGCCCGAGATGAATCCCTTCGAACACTTATGGAAGATATACGAGAGGTCGGTTCGTACACAAAATCTTGCACCAGCAACACTTTCGCAGTTACGTACGGCTATGGCGGCAGCATGGTATAGTATTTCTGCAGGGGACTTAAAACGACTTGTTGATTACGTGCCACGGGAGTTACTGAACTACGCGGGGCAAACGGAAGTCCGAAACGATATTACGAGATATTTAATGATTTTCGTCTCCTCAGTGCAGTGTTCCCTTTCGTGACATCACAAAAGGACCACCTTGTAGATACAGGTAATGATACAGGTAATGCAGGTAATTGTAGGGGTAAGTACCGTAAAGGGACCACGGCTCGGCTACAGTACGCAGTCTCAAATTGCTGTAGGTTGCAGTAATTAATGAAGAGCTGCAGAGCCTTGGACAGGAAAGATAAGCGTTGAGAGCTTCATCAACAGACTTCGATGTGAAGATCATAACTACATGACACACTGCAATATGAATAATATTGTTGGACAGGGTAATCAACGCTTAAAAATAATGTTACTTGTCCTGCGAGAAAGATTTCCGAACTGGTATGGACGGGACGTCTGTAGGAGGAGTGTATTGGTGCCGTGGCTTTTGGCCGAGCATCGACACACGATGTGGCGTCAGCACTCTTGCTGCTAACTGACGTGCCATTCGCGGGATCTGCGGCGGACGCTTTTGTTGCTGTTCGTCACGGCGGTGACGTCACGGCGCGCCAGCGGGCCACGTGACAGGGGAGCGCGTGCACGCGCCACCGGCACGTGGCCCGCCACAGACCGTACCACTATTAACGGCCAGTCCGACTGCCAACAACTCGCGTTTCTTGCGGTCCGCATTCTGTTAGACCAGTGGGCAGCAAACTCATTAGTTGCCGTGAGTTGGCAAGTAGTAAGTTTCGGTTGGTTGGTTGTTTTGGGGAAGGAGACCAAACAGCGAGGTCATCGGTCTCATTGGATTAAGGAAGAGAGTCGGCCGTGCCCTTTCAAAGGAACCATCCCGGCATTTCCCTGGAGCGATTTAGGGAAATCACAGAAAACCTAAATCAGGATGGCCGGACGCGGGATTGAACCGTCGTCCTCCCGAATGCGAGTCTAGTGTCTAACCACTGCTCAAGTTTCGGGGACGACTCGAAAGCCACCATCATAATAACTAATAAGGCACTGCGGGTAACAGTGCTCTCACACCTTTCGGATGACCACTGTAACGTTATTAAACTACAGTCACCAATCGGCGTCATATACCTAATAAATATGTACTTTCAGTACGGTACAGATATTGAAGTGTACCTTGATCAACTCACGCAGGTGGCAACGGTGCTGAGGGGAAGAAAGGCAGTTGTGGTGGCTGACGTGAATGCCAAATCCCCCCCCCCCCCCCCCCCCCCCCCGTGGCACAGTGGCACTCGACACGAGAGAGGAGGCAAGCTGGAAGAGACTATTATGTCTCTACAGCTCCTCATTGCCAATAGACCAGGAAATCCCCCCACCTATACGGGAGGGGGAGGCGAGGTAACCAACAATGACATTACGATGATGACAGCCAACATCGCTGCCAATGTACAAAACTGGATAGTCACAGACGGAGATACAACCAGCGATCATAACTTGATCACATTCGCAATCTCAGATCGGGAGTGCCACTGGGACATAGGGTGGGAAGTACAACTAAATTACAACAAGACCAACTGGGAGCATCTTGCAAGAGAGTTTGACGCCCCGACATGGCCAGAAGATGACGATGATGTCAATAAATACGCCGAAGAGCTGGTGGGCGCACTCACCAGGGCGGTGAAGGCTGCTGTACCAACCAGGAGGAGAGCCGTGGCGGCCTCTCCATCGCCATGGTCTGCAGAGCTAGGGCAGATGCGTCAGTTTGTCAGGAGGGCGAGGAGGTATTACCAGCTAAGTGTCGTCTGGGAGGAAAAACAAAGATGGCTACAAACATACAGAGAAGCCAAAGAGCAGTTCCAGAAGGAACCGCGAGCAGTCAGGTTGAAAAGCTGGGAAAACTACGTGCACAGCCAATTGGCTATGGATCCCTGGGGCACTCCTTACAAAATAGTAAGGGAAAAAATCAGGTCGCCAATGGTGCTTTCCACAGTTAGGGATGGAAACCGGATGACTGGGTCTTGGCAGGAAACTGCTGAGGTCCTTCTCCGCTCCCTCCTTCCTGATGACAAAGCTGAAGAAGACACTAAAGAGCAACGCCTAATTAGGCAGGCTATGCAGGAAGAATACCAGAACAACACCATGGTCTACCCATTCTCAGAAGAGGAAGTGGCGCCGCGCCGCATATAAAATTACTAAAGAAAGGAAAGGTCCCAGGACCAGACGGCATCGTCGCGGAGGTGATGCAATACCTCGCTCCTCAACTGGTAACACCTTCAGCAAGAATCTATAATGAGGCCCTGCGCCTCGGAACATTCCCCACAACTTGGAAACAGGCCAATGTCGTAATCATCAAAAAAGGGCAGGATAAAGATCCGAAAGAAGTGAAGTCCTATAGACCAATCTGTCTGTTGTACCTGTTAGACAAATTGCTGGAGAGGTTACTAGCTGACAGACTGACGGCACACCGAGTGCTGTGCGGGATGAGCGACAGGCAATTCGGTTTTCGGCAGGGGCGATCTGCGTTGTGACGCAATTGCCCTGGCGGCCGAGGTCTGTGGGTCGTCTCCACACAAGTACATAGTTGGCACCATGGTGGACATCAGTGGCACCTTCGACAACCAGTGGTGGCCTTCACTCTTCTCCTGCCTGCGGGAGAAGGAGTGGCCAGGGCCGCTATACGGCTGTCTTAGGAGCTATTGCATGGAAAGAGTGGTCTGGCTATCGTCCCCTAGCGGGCGAATTGGAAAGAAAATTACGAAGGGGTGTCCACAGGGCTCTGTCCTGGGACCGCTCTTCTGGGATATAAATATGGAGCCTCTCCTAGAGAGCTTGGAGAACAGTGTGGATGTGCTAGAGGCGATAGCCTACGCAGGCGACCTCCTTCTACTGGTTGGCGGCCGGAGTCGCGAAGATCAATAGGACATTAACAATTCTCACATAATGGTGCCACAACACGAGAATGACCATTGCGCCTAACAAGTCGACATACCTGTTACTGAAAGGCCAATTGGCCAGAAACCCAACAGTAAGAATTGAGGGCTCACCAGTAATTCGGCGTCGCGAGGCCCGGTATCTGGGAGTGATAATTGATGAAAGATGGAATTTCGCCAAACACATCGAAACTGCAACTCAAAGATCATTAGAAGCTCTGAACAGTCTTATCATGATAGGACACAGCAGATTTCATCTTCCACCGGAGCTCATAAAGCTGAACCACAACACCATTCTTGCTTCCATCGTAGGTTACGGATCTGGAGTCTGGGCACACAGGCTCACGAGGGTCGTGCCTGCTACGGCTGTGAGGAGGGTGCAACGCAGCATGCTTCTACGCTCCATTGGAGCATACGGAACATCTCCGGGAGGGGCACTACTAACACTCATGGGGGTGTGTCCCCTGGACATTAAAATCCGCGAACAGGCGGCCTGGTATTGAGTGAAAAGGGGAGATGTAGAAAAAACTGGGAGTGCGGGTGGGGGACAAGTTTGCAATTAAAAGAAGAGGAGAAGAGCTATGGCAGGGACAGAGAGGAAACAGGCAGAAGGGCTTACCAACTGCTCCCGAACATCAAAGAACGCCTCCAACTTTCGCATTTCCAACCGAGCAAGGGACTGTTGCATTCCTCACAGGTCATGAACCATACCCGGCATATCTTTGCCGGTTCGGGAAAAGGGCTACCCCCTCGTGTGACTGGGATTTTGTAAAAATCGGGGTTCAAAGTTTTTCCAGCCTGTTGGATACATCGCGAGCGAGCAAGGCCTCTACAGCAGCGCTTGCACAACCGGCAATGGCGTCAGACTGGTGTTCGAGTCACGTCATTTTCCCCCCTGAACTTCGTGATAACTGTATCGCTACAACGAATCGTGTTTCCTCAGAAACGAACCACAACAATAAAAATAATAATAATAATAACAATAATGGTGATCATAGTGGTTCGTTCGTGGTTAAATACAGGCTGCTTACAATTAAAGTACTGGTAATCATGGAGGTCCATTGTGGGTTGTAATTATCGTATGGCAGCGAAACCTGGTAGATATGCTAAGGTGTTAATGCGAAACCAATTTATACTGGAAAACAAATTAGTTCCAATTGTGGCCACCAGGTGCAAATCTGGCGCTGTCCACTGTATGAGGGCACGACATTCACGCTGCCATTGGACAAACATGGTGAGTGAACAGTATGGTTACTGAAAACATAGACCGTACGCTGTCAGTGAATCTGCTTTATGTGGACGGCAGCATTGCAGTGCTGTATTGAGAGAGTATCCCCGACTGAAAGGTCTGAGGACAGGCCCATGTCGTTAAATGGTTAAGAAAAGGAGACGATAATGAAATTCGAAAACTGACCAGCTTGGTGTGCCACCTGGAAGAGGGAAGCATCCTATCCCAGTGGAAGTTGTTGACGAGGTTACTGTCGCTGAAACTGATTATGCAGCATACGCCCCAGGTGGTGCCAGCGCTTGTGCAGTGCCATGAGAATTATCCATCCTATGATCAACGGTACGGGAAGTTTTACGGTCTCTTTTACACTGGTACCCGTATAAGATCGAGACGATGCAGCAACTGAACTCTCGTGATCGGCAGCAACACTCTTAATTTCCTCTTCGGTTTTTGGCACGGATCGAAGTCGATGACATGCGGCTAGGCAATATTCTATGGAATGACGAGGTACATTTTACACTACAGGGGGGCAGTGAATACAAAGCACTGCCGAATTTGAGATACTTTTAAAACCGTGTGTTGTCTACGAAGAGACACTGCTCTTGCTGCATGTGCCTGTGTAGCGTCGACTCACAAGCACCCTTATTCTCGGTCCGTTCTTCGTTGAAGAGAATACACCCCAAAGGGATTGTCAGGGTGCATCGTGACATTTGCACGTTATACAGATCTTCTTGCACAGCATGTGATTTCTGCTTTAAAACTGTGTGGAAACCACTGCTTTCATGCAAGATGGGGCAACACCTCCTGTCGCTCGCCCAGTGAAAGATGTGCTTAACACAACCTTCCTCGAACGTGCTATCTCTATAGGTTTTCCTGATGCAAGGCCTGTAAGATCACCTGATCTGAATCCATTTGACTTTTCATTCCGGGGGTATCTAAAAGAATTCGTTTGCCACTATACACAAACACGTTGCTCATATTTCACTGGAACAGCTGTGAGCAACTGTTGATAACATCGTTTTACAGATGCGGCATCTTATCGAAGTCTACGGTTCCTAATCCATTATATACGGAAACATTTTTATACGTCTTTCTTGCATCCACAGCGCCAGATTTGCACCTGCTGGCGGAAATTTGAACTGATTTTTTTTTTCAGCGCAAAGCAGTTCCCCATTAACGCATTAGAATAGCTACCAAGTTTGGCTGCTATACGATAACTGCAGCCCAGAGAAGACCTCTGCGAGTAGCTGCACTTTAACCATGCGGTACAATGAAGAATCGCGATGAATGAACATTAATTCATTAGCTTATCTTACAACGCAGCGTACATCATACAAAGCCGGTGTGACTTCACTGCGATACAAGTATCCATAAATAAACGCTAATTTCATCACGAGTGTACCACTACGATTATCATTACTATTACTGTTCATTTTCGAAGTCATGATGCGCTGTGGTGGTACAAGTGTTTGGTGTCAGATCAGTGAAAAAAAGAATTGTGAGTCGAAGGCCTTACGTGTAGACCTGTAGTCTGCCGCCACTGCTACAGCTTCCTCGTATGGTATCCGTAGAATCTGTTACCTCGATTTCTCGAAAACCTTTCAGAAGCACGTCGTACTGGAGCAGCAGTTGTTACATCTGAGTATACACCCCAATCGTGCGAAAGATGAGTGAAGCAGGCGGCCCGTTGGCTGTATGCTTCCCTATTCAGTTGAATTCGGCCACTGGACTGGAGTGCTATCTCGCATTAAAAAGCACGTTTCACCGGGCAAGTGTGATGGATTATTTAATTTCTGTAAAAATGAATAGTCCTTACAAAGTACAGTAGATTCGTATGTTAACAAAATGTTCAAATGTGTATGAATTCCTGTGGGACCAAACTGCTGAGGTCATCGGTCCGTAGACTTACATACTACTTAAACTAACTGAAATTAACTTATGCTAAGAACAACACACACACCCACGCCCAAGGGAGGACTCAAACCTCCGGCGGGAGAGGCCGCGCAATCCGTGACACGGCGCCTCAAATCGCGCGGCATACTTTTAACTGTTGGAAACGATACACAGAAAAGATGATGATTGGATGCGTGTTCTTACACGAATAGAGGCAAAATATAAGAAAGGTACTGGCAGAGGATCACGTGTGGGGCTTGTCGGCATAGCATGATACTGTGAGCATGATCGCGGAGTTAACTTCACCACCGCTTGTGTGTTGAACTGAAGCCACATCGAAATAGTTTCTTTCAAGAGATTCTGAGAAATTACATCACCTAATAAAAGGATGAACTGAGAAGTGCTGTAGCGGCTGGTAGTGACGGCAACGGACTAGATTGCGCTGGAACTGCTCGGCACTCGACGGTCGTGACGTCCTCGATTCTCTCTCTCAACTGCCGGGGCTCAAAACGCCTACGGAGCTGCCTGACGGTCTCGTTGCGGCTGCCGAGTGTGGCTCATACTGCAAGTGAAAGATCTTGATTCTTGACAATGAGCGACTACGTTACCGTGTTCTCTCGGACTATAAGCATATAGGTTACAGAAACGTGCTTGCAAAAGATAACGCGCGGAGGAAGATTGGATACAACGAACAAGGATGATTATTTATGTATACACATTATTTTTACAACATTCTAGTTACATCAGCAGCTGTTTCTAGTGGTAATAATCCTTTGCACAACTTTATTTTTAAGGTTTGACTAACAGTTCTTTTACAGTTGGAAATTGTCTGTAGGTTCACGGAAGTAATTGGTGAATGTATCGAAACATTTCACGCTGAATGAACTGTCCTGCCCGAGGGAGCGCAGCAATGTTTTGCGTTGCATTAAGGTAACTTCTGGGTCTAGTACTTAAAAAGGTCTTTTTTTAGTTACAGTGTTGACAGTCCAGAAAGCTGAGACAGAGATGCAAAACTAACTGTAACTTTTTCGTCAGCTTCAACTAGAATTGGCACTGCACTGGAATCCGAAACTGACAGCCACGATCTATTCTCAGTAAGCACCTCGAAATTTTATAGAGATAATTGGGAATAGTATTGAAAGTCTACGCCAGATACGTGAAAACTTCCTCTAGCAGCCGCAGATACACACTGCTTGCATGGGCTGTTGCCCGGTCGCCTCGTAAAGACATCCTCCTACGCACTCTCGTCGCAGTCCGCCAGAATGTTGGTCTCAGATTAACAATGACTCAACCTGGAAAGCGACCCCGACACTTTTCATTAACGTAACTGCCAAATTTTTGTTTTATTATTTGCGTAATTTATTTTGCAGTTGTGATTCATAAAGGGTAACTGCAATTATTAGTTTGGTTCATAAGTTTGTAGCGTTTTTGTTTTGCATATTGGTATTCCGACTGTTATGGGTTTATTTATCTACTGTCATTTTTTATTTGTACTTCACTGTTCCTATTTGAGTTTACACATTGCCATTTTGTCATTTGGAGATGGTAAGTGGAGCTGTGGACGCTAGAAAACTGAGTACCAGGTGGAGAAATCAGAAAATTTCCACATATTCTGTTTGACGTCAATAGAGTGGTGACAAGAGCGAAGGCAGCCAGAAACATTTGTCCCGTGGGCATAATGCCACTGAGCAGAGCACGACAAGCAAATGATTTTCTCGTTTTAAGGAGGATCGCTTTGACATTATTGAGTCTTGACCTACAGGAGGACCTTCAGGGATTCGTGAAGATCTTTTAAACGCATTAATCCACAACGATCCATGTCAGTGTAATCGAGAACTGGTAAATGTGACGAACTATGATCATTCCATCGTCGTGCGACATTACCATGCAATGGGGAAGGTTCAGAAATCGACTGTATGGGTACCGCATGCTCTAAGCCCAATCACAAAAATCAGTGCGTGGCCATATGTTCATCTCTGCTTGCTTGGCTCGTGAACAACACCGACCGTTTCTATCCTGCATCGTCACTGATGACGAGAAATGGTGTCTTTATGCTAACATAAGGAAAAGAAAGGAATGGTTGAGCCCAAACAAAGCAGCAACTCCCCGTACAAAGACATGCGCGCAACGTGTGGTGTACTACGATGATGATGATGATTTTAGTAAGGACACTCAAGATCATGGTCATCAGCGCCCTGACGAAAAGTCGAAATGCCAATCTCATGTGTGGGGACGAAGGCTATCCCCACATGCGGAACTGTTTATAATCCATTAAAATCTGCCCCCTTCCCCATCAATTTAGAGGTGATGCCTGACAGATCACAAAATATCACCAATCTTGTAACACTGGAATCAGTATCGGCGAGGATGGTGAGCAAATCTCCATCGAGACAGAGGGCTGCCCTGATATCAGTATTAACTCAACTGAATGTGGCACCCCACAAACGTCACAGAGTGGTGGATCATCCTACCGGAGGAGGAAGCCATGTGTTAAAGAGCTTTGTCCAATGCGCAGCACCTCCTTCCAGCAGTGAGGTTGACATGAAGTCCATGCCTGGGGGTCGATTTGATCGATTAGCTTTTTTGTTTTGTCAGCCTCCCAGTAATGCATCGTCTGTCAGAAAATGAGATGACGGCATGCAGCGGGATGTGACACTGACGGACAACACCATCCCGACATATATCCTTGGCTGCTTTGTCGACCATGTCATTTCCCTGTATCCCGATGTGTCCAGTATCCAACAGCAAATCACCTCCTTGCAACAGTGTTGGAGCCACTGTAAGGAGCCATGGATGAGCTGAATCAACTCGTCTACTGGATACATTTGATGAAGTGCTTGTAGTGCAGTAAGCGAGTCGTAATAGACAAGAAACCTTGTACAGTGGTGTCTGTGAATCCTCTCCCGTGCCAACACAATGCCATATAATTCCGCATCATAATCTGTTAATAGTTCCGGAAGACACACTTTGAAAACCCAATCACGAAAAACAGCGGAACAACTGAGGACATGCTCTTACTGGGATCCAACTGTATAAACAACAATAAAACTGTGGTACATACTTAAAATGGATGAAAACAACGTTGTAAAAACGTAATCTGGAGTACAGGTTTTCTTATACCACAGCAACCTTAAAATCACTTTGGGCCTCTGAAGACACCAAGGCGGCAACGTGTTCCGTCCCCGCCTGTGTATTCGGATGTTGCATGGGCCCAATTCCTGAAGAGCCATTCAAAGTTGGACTGGGCCACTACATCAAATGCCAATGACTGAGCTGACGCTGTGATTTCAATGCCAGTCGAACCGAAAGGACACGTCATTCAGAATGCTGCTTCACCAGCCTCTACACACAGACTCAGAATTGAGCTGGTCCGAATGGCTCCAGTCGCTATACGAATGCCCTCGTGGTGGACACTGCCTAACATCTTGAGGTAGGAAATACGGGCTGATTAATAAACCACGCTGCCATAATCTAAACGTGATCAAACAAATGCCCTATAATACGGCAGGAGGCGGGACCTGTCATCTCCCTACGCTTTTCTGCTAAGGCATTTCGAAATATTCAATGACTGAAAGCCCTTTGTTCGTATGTCTTTCAGGTGTGGGAGCCAAGTTAATTTCGAATCAAATAATAAACCCACAGTTTCCTGCGAATGTAAAATATTGTCTCCCATTGTAAGCAGTGGTTGGTTAAAACTTCGACGATGGTCGGTTTTGTCTTTCTCCCTCGGAGGCGATGATTTACCCGGAAGGTCAGGAGGAATGTTAGCCAGTGCCCGGCTCTCCGGTTCCTACAAGTGGAAATCCTTATCTTCAAGAGTAAAGTCCCCATCAGACAGAGAGAGAGCTCGCCGATCGGAAGATTTAACTGTCTCTTTCTACGACTTTGAACTATGCACGGTCCATCTCCATTACATCGGAGCAAGTAACCACGCCTTTACAGAAGCGGAAGGTGTTACGTAACTCAGCCTCGATTTGGTAGGCCTTACATCCCAGACGCTTAGATACTTGGTTTGAATTAGCAGTTTCAACTAGAAGTCACTTGACACTTTTTAGGGACCCAGCGGTACCCTCCAACGCCTTGTGAATATAGAAAGGGGGAGACTTTCTCAAATATTCCCCCTGTTCTCTTGATTACAAAGAAAACGTTACGGCACACTAGTGCCCTGTTACTAGGATTCTGAGACTTCCTGAAAGGACTGACCAACCGAGATCTCTTTGATGAGTGGGTGTAGGTACCATCTGACGGTACACCCGTCCCGTCACGCAGAGCCCTGCATGCCTGAGCAATGAGGGCGGCAGGTGCCCCAGAGGTTGCCCGCCAGTCTGTTTTATCTTAACAGTTATTCACCTCATCAGCGCGTAGCACACTTTGAGTTTTTTTTTTGTGCGTGTGTACCGTCTTCGCGATCCAGGCGGTGTTGAAGCCAAGGCCCCCGTTCTAACACACAACTGCGCCGCCCGGAGCTTACGGTAACAGAGGACTGACTGCGCTTACCAGTCCCCAGCTCAGAAAGCCGGGGTCACCAAGCCCGTGACCAGCAAACGCGAATGCTCAGCCAATAGAGGGGCCGGTGAGGGGGCAATACGAATTGCTTCCCCGCGGTGATCACTTATGAGATTTATTGTCAACAGCTGAGACGTTTTGCAGACGCAATCCAAGAACAACTAGTAGGAAGACTGCGTGAAGTGATGCTGCTCAGGAAATGATGCTGCTCCACGGTAACACCCGCCCGCATCTGCTAGGCTGACGACAAACACTACACAGGAGTTCAATGAAAAGACATTCCTCATCCACCTTATTCATCTAATCTGGCGCCCTTAGGTTTTCATCTTTTTCGCTCTCTGTCGAACAACTCACAAGGAACTTCCTTTCCAGATGAAAATGTGCTGCGTAAGTGGATCGAAGAGGTCTTCGTCTCAAAACTTCGTCATTTCTACAGCCACAGGCTCGAAAAGTTACCCCAGCGACAGCAGTGAAGGAGAATATATTACTGATGACTAAAGTCTATAAGTGTATCTGTTGTGTTTATTAAATTTATGGAAAAAGCTAAGAACTTATGCACCGGTACAATAATTTGCCTTAATCCAGAATAGAACATTTTCTGTAAATAAAACTTTGTAATGCCTTTCAGTTTTTCCAGTTAGAAACCCGATGATGCCGACTGGATGCCACTTCGTCTCTACCGATGGCGTCATTCAGATACGAGCCACGGGGACTGCACACCTTGCCTTTGCGTCCCAGACCTTGCAGCGACTACGCTTTATTCGAGTGGCTTCCCGATGGCATTACGCGACTGAGTTCACGTCGTTCCAGTCCTCCCACCATGAAAATATCGCTGTCAGTACCGGGAACTGAACCTGGCTTCTCCGCATGCCAGTCAGACCAACTGATCGTTCGACTACGCAGGCAAGCATTACTGAATGGTCTTAAATTCCGCCACTAGGGCCTCAATCTATCTAATAAAAACCAACACTTTTACGCATCTCTCTTCCTTCTGGTTTGGGGTAAGGATATTATTCTCTGAACTTACTGTCACACAGTATTAACACAAGGGCTTTGTCCTGCCGCTTTTCTGCTGCAATGTTTGTTTTAGCCTTTGTTATGTATCATCAGAATGCAATGTTACATGGATGAGTGGTTGTCAGTCAGCAGCTTCATGAAAATGTCGGTACGCGAAACACCCTCAGTAGGATTTCATTTTGTATGCTCCGAATCTGTTCGATGTGCGAATGAGCAGCACTGCTCCAAACCTCACTGACGTGTTCCATAACAGGACGGTACAGATGGAGACAGCACTCTATCGTCATTGACGAAGTCTCACTGATTTCTTCTAGGTCACGGCATGCCTGTTATATCCACCTGTATAGTGTAACAGGCGACACGAGCGGCCGCTTGGGGCGTCAAGCTGAAGAGGCCTCAGAAGGGCCTAAGTGCAAAATTTTTATACATTGTAACAGAAACAGGAGCGGAAACTGATAAGGGTGAAAGTACGCGATGATAGACGCCAACATAGTTCCGCGGAAAAGCCTTTGGCGAGATAACTGCGTATGTGTCGTTACGGGTGAGCACAGACTTGAGAATGGAGTACTGATCTAAATGGTGCATACGTGTTTGAAAAGTGCGCATCTAGTTGGGCTCAAACTTGAGCGACACGTTATCTTCAGAAGAAATACCACATGAGCACATTATGCGACACAGTTTGCTGTAGACTCGCATATGTTAAACCATGTATTCTACGTGTTGTGCTCACATTTGGAGGCGTAGATGCACTTGTCTCGGCAGTGAGCCGCTAGTTCTGTTAGATGCTACAGTACCACTCGTAGCTCTTGACCTGACTGTACAATTCGTTGCTTGAGTGCTTGGACCGTATCAGCGAGAGTGCACTTCCCTTCTGAGATGACCTCAGCCAGAAGAATGCCGTGGGTTGAGGCCAGCTGACCTTGCAGTCTACAGTACATGCTGCGCTCGACCTTGCCGTCTAACATCTGCACCACAACGTACCTGTGTCCTATCATGCAAGTACGAAACGTGTATTCCCCAACCTTGCGCAAAATGAAGTAGGCCATGGGCGAAACTTGAACCGAATTAGATAGGGGCTCAATGGAAAAATTTACATTTCAGATAGAGTTGTCAGTACCGACTTGTGGTTACCTTGCAAAACGCTCGCTTGCAGATCCACGTCTCCGGGACCGTTGTTAGCGTGTACTTTCACAGCCTCAGTTTTCCCTATAAACGTATATAATAACAAAATTTATATTACGATATTTGTAGATGTATAATATATCTCGTGTAACTCACAGACCGCTGTAAATATTTTATCTTACGCTATTTCAGCGACGGCTTTGTCATTGAAAATTGGTGCTGTCACCAGTAATCAAACCCACGTCCAACGCCTGAACGTGACCGCTGCTATTTACCTATTGAGCCGATTTCTGCTGATGTGGTCTTCAGTGCGAAGACTGGTTTGATGCAGCTCTCCATGCTGCTCTATCCTGTGCAAGCCTCTTTATCACCGAGTAACTTCAGCAACTTACATCCTTCCGAGACTGCTTACTGCATTCATCTCTTGGTCTACCTCCACAATGTTTACCTCCCACACTTCCCTTGAGTACTACACTGGTGATCCCTTGATGTTTCACAATGTGTCCTATCAACCGATCCTTTCTTGTGGTCAGGTTTTGCCACAAATTTCTTTTCTCCCCAATTCCATTTTCAGTATCTCCTCATTAGTTACGTGATCTACCAGTCTAATCTTCAGCGTTCTTCTGTAGCACCACATTTCAACAGCTTCTATTCTCTTGCTAGTCTCAACTGTTTATCGCCCATGTTTCACTTCGAAACATGGCTACACCACATACAAATACTTTCAGAAAAGATTTCCTAACACTTAAATCTACATGCCCGCCCGGCTGGCCGCGCGGTCTAACGCACTGCTTCCCGAGCGGTAAGGCGTGCCGTCCCCGGCACGCATCCGCCCGGCGAATTAGTGTCGAGGTCTGATGTGTCGGCCAGCCTGTGAATGTTTTTTAAGGTGGTTTTCCATCTACCTCGGCGAATGCGGGCCGGTTCCCCTTATTCCCCCTCAGTTACACTATGTCGGCGCAAACACTGTCTCCACGTACGCGTACACCATAATTACTCTACCACCTAAAAATTGGGGTTACACTCGTCTGGTATGAGATGTTCCTGGCGGGGGGAAGGAGGGGGGCGCTCAATAACCCTGGTTTCGGTGTGGGGCGGCGGTGGGGGTGTGTGGACTACTCTGGCCTGTTGTGGGGTTGTGACCCACTGAGGGCTACGGCGGGACGAAGCCTCTGCGTCGTTTCTAGGTCGCTGGTTTAATACAATTCAATAAATCTATATACGTGTGTGTGTGTGTGTGTGTGTGTGTGTTCTGTTACGGAAATCGGCGAAATGCCACGCGAGTAATGAGGATAATGGACAACGAGCTCTACATTTGTAGTGTGTGGATAAGTTGAGAATTTGGGTCTGATGGCATGAGTGCTAGGGTAGTTCGTGGGAGTTGCAATGAACGCTGTGCACAGGTGGCTCAGTGGTAAAAGCATTTGCCAGCAAGCAGGAGACCAGGTTCGAATACCAGTGCGACACAAATTTTCAACGCCCCCATTGACTTCAATCAGTGCCCACTTGCAGACAATGTCTGTAATTCGTTTGTGACTTATATCTATATTTCATGATGACAAATTTCGCTCCTTCAGAATATTTTTTCTTGCCACTGCGAGTCGACATTTTATGTCCCCCCTACTTCTGCCATCAACATTTATTTTGTTGCCCAAATCGCAATATTCCTGTACTATTTTAAGTGTCTCGTTGCCTGATCTTATTCCCCCAGTATCAACTGATTTAATTGCACTGTATTCCATTATCCTTGTTTTGCGCCGGCCAGGGTGGCCGAGCGGTTCTAGGCGCTACAGTCTGGAACCGCGCGACCGCTACGGTCGCAGGTTCGAATACCTCCTCGGGCATGGATGTGTGTGATGTACTTAGGTTACTTTGGTTTAAGTAATTCTAAGTTCTAGGGGACTGATGACCTCAGAAGTTAAGTTTCATAGTGCTCAGAGACATTTGAACCTTGTTTTGCTTTTGTTGATGCCCATATTATATTGTCGTTTCAAGACGCTGTCCATTCCGTTCAACTGCTCTTCGAAGTCCTCTGCTGTCTTTGACAGAGTTCACTGTCATCGGTCCCTGAACTTTGACTGCTACTTCAAATTTCTCTTTCGATTCTTTTACCGGTTGCTCAACGGAGGCGATTATTAGGAGGGGGAAGACTTGTCGGGTAACGCGATAGGAGACGAAACAGGAATCTATATAGAAGAGATGGGGGATCCAGTATTAGAATCACAATTTAAAAGGGCTTTGGAAGAATTAAGATCAAATAAGGCAGAATGGATACATAACACTCTATCACAATTTCTGAAATCATTGGGGGAAGCGGCAACAAAACGACTATTCATGTTGGTGTGTAGAATGTATGAGTGTGGCGATATACCACCTGACTACTGGAAAAAACATCATCCACACAATTCTGAAGACTGAAACAGATGAGGAGTGCGACAATTAATCACACAATCAGCTTAACAGCTCATACATCAGCTTAACAGCTCATGCATCCAAGTTGCTGACAAGAATGATATAACTGACCAATTGAAAAGAAAATTCAGGATGTGTTAGATGACGATCAGTTTGGCTTTAGGAAAAGTAAAGGCATCAAAGAGGCAGTTCTGACGTTGCGGCTGACAATGGAAGCAAGACACGTTCATAGGATTTGTCGGCCTGGAAAAAGCGTTCGACAACGTCAAGAAATTCTGAGAAAAATAGCGGTACGCTATAAGGTTCAAAATGGCTCTGAGCACTATGGGACTTAACATATATGGTCATCAGTCCCCTAGAACTCAGAACTACTTAAACCTAACTAACCAAAGGACAGCACACAACACCCAGCCATCACGAGGCAGAGAAAAGCTATAAGGAAAGTCGGAAATATAGAATACCTACAAGAACCAAGACAGCAGTAACAGTGGGAGACGAAGAACCAAATGCTCGGATTAAAAGGGTTTAGAGACAGGAATGTAGTTGAAACTTCCTGGCAGATTAATACTGTGTGCCGGCCCGAGACTCAAACTCGGGACCTTTGCCTTTCGCGGGCCGTGAGTCGTGCTTGGGTAGCTCAGTTGGTAGAGCACTTGCTCGCGAAAGGCAAAGGCCCCGAGTTCGAGTCTCGGCCCGGCACACAGTTTTAATCTGCCAGGAAGTTTCATATCAGCGCACACTCCGCTGCAGAGTGAAAATCTCATTCAGGAATGTAATTTTCCGCCGCTATTGTTCAAGCTATACATCGAATAGCGATTACGGAAATAAGAGAAAGGCTCACGAGTGGAATTGAAATTCAGGGTGATAGGATATCAATGTTAAGATTCACTGATGACATAGCTATCTTCAGTGGATGTGAAGAATTGTAGGGGATGTGCAGAATGGAATGAACAGTCTAATGGGAACAGAATGTGGATTGAGAGTAAATCGAAAAAGGATGAAACGAATGAGAAGCAGCAGAAATGAGCACAGCGAGAAACTTAACATCAGGATTGGTGAGCACGAAGTAGATGCAGTTAACGAATTCCGGTACCTAGGCAGCAAAATAACCCATAATGTTCGGAGCAAGGACGACATCAAAAGCAGACTAGCACTGGTTATAAGGGCATTACTGGCTCTGAGAAGTCTACTAGTATCAAACATAGGCCTTAACTTGAGGAAGAAATTTCTGACAATGCACGTTTGGAGCACACCACTGTACCCTAGTGAACATGGACTGTGGGAAAACCAGAAAACAAGAGCATCGAAGCATCTGAGATGTGGTGTTCCAGATGTTGAAAATGTGGTGGAGTGATAATGTAAGAAATGAAAAGGTTCTCCGGGCAACTGGCAAGGAAAGGAATATATGGAAAACACTGACGAGAAGAACGGAAAAGACGGTAGGACGTATGTTAAGCCATCACGAAATAATAGATGGAGTTGTAGAGGGTAAATACTGCAAAGGAAAATAGAGTAGAGGATGGGGCAGAGTACACTTGTTTGCAGTACCGCTGCTGTGCGTCTCTCACTGTCGACAGTCTAGGTTCCACATACGACTGGCGCCCTGCGTGGGGCCAAACAACGGCATCACAACGAGACGTTGCGCCGGTTGTCCTCTCGACAGATCGCCCGGGCATTGCGCAGAGCGCGGCGCGAGGGCGCGCAGAAAGAGCGCGAACGGCGGTCGATGGGCGCGCGAGCACGTGCGCGGGTGCGGGCGCGCCACGCCCCCCGCCGCCCACGCCCCGCCCCCGCGCCAAGGCCGGCCCGCCCCTCCCGGGGCCCGCGCAGCCAGCCCGAGGTCGCGCGTCTGATTCATTTTCTGGCAAGTTCCGCAGCACGCGGTAGCGAGCGGCTTTCCCTGACAAGGACACGCGCTCCAGCTCCCCACTCCCGCCCGTCAGAGTGGAAAGTTAAAACCGGCTTAGCTGACACTCGGATGTTTTAACTCGGCTTTAAAACGCGCGGAGGGGATGCTGCAGAGTGCAGAGTTGGCTGCTCGCAACTTCCCCGCGCCCCACTACACCGTAATTAAGTTGCCCCTCCCACAACACACCTGCAAGATCTGGGCGTCCTCTAAAACACTGCAGCAGGGTACTCTCGCGGAGGTGAATCATCACGGGCTGCATAAACAACGCTTAGTTTTGCCTCTGCAACGAGCACAACACATTCACTTGGTTCACTAGCTGACATCGAAGACGGACACTGATATACGGGGCGCTTGTCGAAGACGTCGAATAGCTATACATTGAGGTGGGATACCTCCTGATATCGTCTCCGACTTCCTTTTACCCACCGTACTGCCGCAACTCGACGTGGCACGGGCTAAACGAGTCCTATCTTTCAGCATGTATTCAATTTTAGTGTTTATTCCAGTCCGTTCTTCTTCTTTTTCCTTG
This sequence comes from Schistocerca piceifrons, assembly GCF_021461385.2. Lineage (NCBI taxonomy): Eukaryota > Metazoa > Arthropoda > Insecta > Orthoptera > Acrididae > Schistocerca > Schistocerca piceifrons. Next base: position 457,915,428 of record NC_060145.1, read on the forward strand.
GCTGATCTTCTGAAACTGTTTGATTGGAAAATATATTTCATACCTCCCATATTTTCAGCATTTTCTGCCAAATCAACAGCACATTTCTCTTTTTGGTTTTCGTTGCTTCTATTTCCTGCACCGATGCTTTTCATTTAGAATCTTGCGTTTCATTTTGCCTCAATTTTTCTGTTCTTCAAGAAACGTATATTTTTGCCTGGCATTAGCAGCAGGTAAAACGAAGTTCCTTGCTCACTTTGCTCACTTTAATATTAGCCAATGTCCCAGTACGTTTTAGGTGATCATTTATTACTCTTTGGGCAGTAAATGTTTCACTTTTCGTATCCATTTATTACTCTTTGGGCAATAAATGTTCCACTTTTCGTATCCTTCACTTCTATTAACTTGTTTGATGAGAAACCTTTTTCTTCATCTGCTTTACCATGAGATAAAATCAGTAACTTTTTGATGACACTATACAGTTCTGAAAAATTTCAAGTCAGGAACTTACTTTTAAAAAATCAAGTCTTTCCTCTGAAGGATTGAAAACTTTTAGTTAGATGATACTTGCTCACTTAGAAACCTATATACTCTTATCAGTAGCACTTCACACTCATCTTCTCTAGTAACTTTCGCCTTCATAATGTTTCTTAACACCAATTTCATTTTAGCATAACAATCAAAGCGATTTAATGCCATTTGCCTTGGATCTCAAGACGATAAGCTTCGGATCATTAGCGAGTTAATTCAAGATTTTTCTAGCAAGTTTTTAACTAATGAAATCAAAAAATTATGAGCATCTGATCTTAAATCAAAGAATCTTTCACCGAGACTTTTTTCTCAAAAAGTAAATTTTTTGCTATTAAGTTTCCTCAAAAGCCTAATATAATTTTATGAATTTCTAGATTTATCTTCCAAATCAAACTTTAGTAGTTTGTTTGCAGAGGTCAGTTCATCTGTACATTCTTTCTTTTTATTATATTAAAACTGCTAAAAAAGGTCAGGAACAAAACTTCTTAGATCCTCAGCAAAGAAGGTAATATTGAATTACTGGCTTGATACTTTTTTAAGAATGAGGTTAACATTCTGGCAAAAGTTACGTTATCTTAGGTAGCTTTTTCTACTGCCTCATAAGATTTTGAACCTAGTTTGTTAAACTGCTTTTTTTCACGTCCTGCCATGTCTCTTGTGTCCTCTCTGCTGCCGGAATAGCCTCTATGACTACAAATTTACATGACATTTTCTTACTAGTTAAATTTTTTAAGAAATGTTTCCTACGTGAAGCAGATTCCTTGAACAGCCAGTAAAGTGCTGCAAAAACAATCTAAATTCCACTCTTCCTTTCTTAAAAGCATTATTCGTCACATGCAGACCACAGCTACCTAATTTAAGAACCTGCTTATTGACATCTTGACTTAAATTTCCTCGAATCATATCAAATATTTTCCAATTAACAGCTGAAATCTGGATTAAACTTTCGAAAGTCCAGCTTATTCGTTACATCATAAAATGCTTCACAGCATCCTCGGCGATACTGTGACCTAGGAAAGCAGAAGACAGATATCGTGTTTCCACTTTATTGTTTACATCATAAATCTATTTGTTCGGCCTGTATGGATTTATTTAATGCTTCGTCAAAGCATAGTGTGAAAAATCCACATTATTAATTTGATCATGCAATATATTCATGAAATATGGAGGTACCGCAAAGCTGAGCTAGTGTGCACACCTAGTTGATGCACGTGAAAGCTGTTTTGCAATGTCTTTCCCGTTGCCTCGGAGACTAGAGTAAATCATTCCCATCACAGCCCCGTCTACATATATATATATGTACATCTTAGATGTTGCCGACCGCAGCGCCGCTACAAGAGGTAGCTGTGCACAATCCATTGCTCTAGTCTCCATGATCTCAACCGCTGTCTTTCTCTCAGAGCCCCCAAAAAATCCCCCGTAAAAATGAAGCCCCTACAAAAAACCCTTTCCGTCTATCTTCCCCCTAAATTTGGGGGGAAAACGCCTAAGCTGGCAACACTGCATATGGGTATGTCAGCGATATGACTATATGCATATGGAAAAAATATGAAAAATTAAGATCACGAAAAATTGATGTGAAATACGTAAAAATTGAGGGAAATACGATGAAGTATGTAAAATCGTGAAAACTTAGTAAAATTCCAGAAACTGACTGAGACTACATAAAATCAGTGAAAAGTACTATGAAATGAGTACTGAGCTAAATCAAAGAATTGCTTGTTCTGGAGGAGGAGAGTAGACTGATGCTACATCTACACACCTTAATAGTAGTAAGAGGAGGCATTGTAGAGATGTGGTGTCAAGGCAAAATGGCAATATTATCCCACACATGAGTAATACAACCCAACATCGGACCATGACTCTGTGTGCGACGGTGGTAAACTGCGATAAGACTGTTACATCTCCCCTGGCTACTGATCGTGGTGATTATTACCTCGTAGGAAGCCACTGTTTCTTTGTATGCTTTTTCTGCTGATAAAAATCATCTTATAGGACTCTTGCGAACATGTCATAAATTCTGAACCTTAATCAGGCTTGAACTTTGTAAACAGCAGGCGTCATACACTTCCGGAAACCTATATAATGTTTGTGTTACAAAGAATCGATGTTTTCTTTGGTATGCAAGGTAGTTGTTTTATCATTTTACAAATTGCAGGGAGAATGGTTTTCATGTGCTGGAAATGTATGTTTTGCTCTGGAATTGGAATGTTAACAGCGTTGCACTCCACAAGATTAATAGGTCAGAAATCACACAGCTCCACCTTTAGCGTGCTTAGGTGCAGAAACGTCTAGCCCTTGGGATGTGTTTATGACCCACGATCATTTCTCTCTTTCTGATATCTTCTTGATGTGGACACCAAGCACCAGAACAAAACATCAGAATTGATAGTACAGTTGATTTACGTGAAATGTTTCAAACTTCATCCATCTAGAGCACCATCATGCATAAACCACATGTTTCTTCTTAACCGTCTGTTATATCATCACAGGACTCTCGTATCTACTACACACTGGTAAGGGGTGCTAACCTCCTCGACAAGTGTGCATCTGAAGAGATGTTGTGCACTTCGATGTGTGCCGTGAGTAAGACTGGTGCGGAACAGTCTTCGCCGTACAGCAGTTACAGACTCAGTGTTGTAGGGAGGGTTGGTCAAAGACAATGAGGGGAGATATTTCAATCTCCAACTTTATCCCAAGAATACGACAATACTCTATGACTCCCATCCACGTAGGGAAAGATGGACAATAGTAATTGTAATTTATGCGCTATGATCAAAGTGCTAGAGATATGTAGATAACCTAACTACATCAGTATAGGACGTTGCTGGTATACTTTGGTGTATATGTTTGTGAATTAATCATGAATGGACGTACTGCACAGTCATCTATCTACATTCACAGTACAGTATACGGTATATGCGAAGTACTGGTTTAGGGGTTCAGTGATTACACAGAAACTGAGAAGCATGCAGCCATGTCATTCGTCTGCGTCTAAATTACGAAAAAAACTGTTAAAATCGATCGCACTATCAACTGAGGTGCTTATTCCAGTACATCATTGGGACTTTTCCATTCCATCTGTCCATGGTTATGCTGTTGATTACCACATAATAATTGACTGACACCACCTGAGTTGGCCGGCCCGGGTGGCCGGGCGGTTCTAGGCGCTACAGTCTGGAACCGCGCGACCGCTACGGTCGCACGTTCGAATCCTGCCTCGGGTATGGATGTGTGTGATGTCCTTAGGTTAGTTAGGTTTAAGTAGTTCTAAGTTCTAGGGGACTGATGATCTCAGAAGTTAAGTCCCATAGTCCTCAGAGCCATTTGAGAGTCTTAGTGGGTGTAACACCTTCCTGGGATAGCCAGCACCGAAGCAATGGTTGTGTACATGGATGTTCTTTGTCTCTTCGAAATGGATCATCTAGACATCTGCTACACTGTCAATGTGAAGTGCCAGAAAGAGGATGCGGAACGCAAGACCACTGAAGGCGGTGAGGAAACATTGGCCATTGGTGCGCGTAATTGGACCGTGCCGCGCCAAGAGCGACACCTGTAAGAAGTAAACATAAGCGTCGCTCCTGCTGGCCTCAGCCACTCAGGTCACCCCAGTCTGTAACGGACTTTTGTGATACGCTATCACATTGTCGTCATCCGTATCAAGTGCTTACTTGGACTTTGTGTATAACAAGAACTTTACAGTTTTCATGTCGCCTCTCCCTGCCGACATTTGCTGTAATCAAAGTTAAGTATTGTCAATTTGCTTTCTAGAAATAAAACTACTAATGTTGTTTGAATTGTTGTATAGCATTCAGAGAACGCCACATCCCTTAGGCACCCTATTAGCGATAAGTGGGAGAGACCCCACAAAAGATGAGATTAAACGTAGATGTCGTCACCTTCATGCAGCTGTTTGGAAACGCTCCACAATGCCACAAACTCTTACAGTTTTTGTATGTTAGCGATATTTGTGTGTGCCTGTAGAACCGAACCGCTTTTCATGCTGTGTGACAGTAACATGTTCATTGTGATCGTGTTCTTAACGGCTGGTTGATAAGACGATTACATCTCTCTTCCTAAGACACACTGCTGCTACTCGAAAGAAAAAGAATTGAGACATGTCCAGCCATCACAGACTTTCGCTGCAATTGTTTGCTGCCACCTGAATTCAGTTATTGGCAAAATATTATACTTAGTACGCGATGTGTGATAGATTCACTGTGATTGGCAGGCTTATAAAGTTTGTGTTGTGGTGTAAAGTTACTGTGCTCTAACACGTGCAAAGAAAATGGATATATCCGATTGTAAGGGAGATATGGATTTGACGTGGGGGTTGCAATTTCAACACACTGATAGCCATAATGGGAAGTATGATTTTACATGGAAAATTACGTCCAGTCATAAGAGATAGATATTGAAATTACCAGACACACAGCCGCCATGAGGAGGTATTTCCGATACTTCTCTCATTGTTGAATGTCATCGGACTGGGGCTGCAAACGAAATATTTAATTGTAATTACAGTATAAATATGTGGCTGGTTTCATAGGACAACACAGTTTGGCGTGCGGGGCGCGTGGTTGGGGCAGCCTGTGGCTGGAATGAATGGGCATTTCCGGCTTAACGCTCTCGCAAGCAGGAGGTACAAAGAAAAGGTCCAGCCGGCCAGATAGTCAGTTCTTGCTCGCAGCTGCAGGGCGAAGCCCGAGTGATGGCGCCTTCGGGATGGCTGAATAGCGAACTAATACTCAATACGCAGTGAACTGTCTCTGCAATAGCGTGTGTTGCATGTATTCTACATGGAAAATTCAGCAATTCAACATCAATTTCTGCAAAGTGTTGGCGCTGGACATATCGATGACATCCAAATTCCTACCATTCCAATCAACCCTGGGTGCCTTCCATGACCAGAGTACTGCACTCTGGCATACACGCGCTTCTATGACTGCGGACAGTGTATGAAGCGGCATATATGTTGTGCGTGTACATCTGGGAGGCGAGTGGGCTGTATGTATGAGTGTTTTCAGCGATCTCAGGCATCTAGCCACGACAACTACTAGGAATGTGGTTTAGTGCTTCTCAATACATTGCAGTGTGCTCTCTCTTGTAGTGACATTTGTTGTTACTATTCTATCATGCGGTAAACCCTTCCTCCTCCTCCTCCTATTCCGACTCATTCTACTCCTACTCATTCTTCGTCCTGGTGTAGCTGAGAGAACCAACTTTGGGGTTATATATTGCTTTAAAACCCGATCATAACATCAAATTCCCGATTGATCATTTTATTGTTTGAGATAGTGATATTGCAAGCATGCATCTGTCCAACCCCCCCCCCCCCCCCCCCCACAAATTAAGGACATAGCATACAACTGAGCTGAAATGTGAAATTTTCAGCTACCTCCAATGTAATGGCCTTCCGACAAAATTACCTAACTGTGACAGTATCCACCGATAAGTGGCGAGGCAAAAAGAATAGCACGAAAGAATCCCACCAAATATTCCAGTCCTAGTATCCACCAATAGGAAGCAAGGAAAAACAGTCGCAGACAAAGGGTCAATTTAATTAACTAGTCAGTCAATCTGATAGAGAGAGGGAATATATCCAAGACATCCACAGCTGCAGGTTTACCAGGTAAACACTGCTTTGTTTGTGGTTCGATCGGACTGCAACCTACAGTGTAGCAAACCTAGCACGGGCATGCAAAAATGGTTCAAATGGCTCAGAGCACTAAGGGACTTAACATCTGAGGTCATCAGACCGCTAGAACTTAGAACTAACATAAGGACATTACACACACCCATGCCCGAGGCAGGATTCGAACCTGCGACCGTAGCGGTCGCGTGGTTCCAGACTGAAGCGCCTAGAACTGATCGGCCACAACGGCCGGCAGTGGCATGCAACAAAACGTGCTCAACTGAGAGAGAGAGAGAGAGAGAGAGAGAGAGAGAGAGCCAGCGTATGTTTCGACAGGAATTTCTCAGGTGTCAAATACCTAAGGTTGCCACATCCTTTTGTTTGGGGATCACCACGATATCCGGTCTGCCAGTTGCAGGGCCTGAGCGAATGTAGTGCGGCCTGCACCTGCGAGAATACGAAAAGCGGCTGCCCCAGCAAACGGCCCCCCTTTGCGATTGAAAGATTTTTTAACAGTGTAATTATGTGCGTGCGTCGAGCTATGTTGATGGTATTCCTTGCGTAATCAGAATAAAAAGGTGTTCTAATTGTTTAAATATTTAATACTGCCTTGTCCTCTCAAAATGTTTAAATAAACAGTATTCCATACACTGCAGTCAATTTTCCAACAAATTCTTTAAATAAATAAACTATATTCTAAACACTGCTTTGTATCTCATAAATTGTTCAAATATAGAATATTCCACACACTACACTGTCTCCCAGACATGGATTAACGAATATTCCACACATTGCTATCTATTTCCTGCCAAATTCATTAAATAAATAAGTCAACTATATTCTACACACCGCCTTGTATCCCATAAATTGTTCAAATAAACAAAATTCTACCAGAAATTGTTTAAACAATATTCCATACACTGCCACCGATTTCCCATCAAATAGGATATCAACTGAGTCTTTTTCCCACCAATTTCCAAGCAGGGGAAGGAAGAGGTGAGAGATATTCCAGAGAGGGAGGAGTTGATTTGCTGATAGATTTAATTAATTAGTCATTAAACTGAGAGTGCGAGGGGGATATTCAAATAACTCAGGAAGTGTACTTGTATCTGCGAGGGGACTTTCCACGGGGTGGAGGAGGAGAGGTTTCTCAGAAGGATGGTACATTCCCAGGGTATTATAATCCACATAGCAAAACAAAAGGTTATGTACCAGTCAATCAAAAGAGAAAAACAGGTTTGTCCCTGAATGTGTGCTTGCCACTGAACACATGCAACTCGCACTACCAAGATGCACTAGAATGCAGGTTGCCCTACTGCTCAACCCTTCATAACGATCGCGTTTCCTGACAACAGTGGCATTTTTCAACAAGATGATGTGTCACGTCACACGGCCAGGAATGTGAGGAGTGGCCAGCATGCCGGTTCTGATGATGCGTTTGCCCTCAATTCGCCAGATTTGAACCCGATCAAACACATCTGGGATGTGACTGAACGTGGCATCAGAGCTCATCTCCTCCCTCCCCAGAATTTACGGGACTTGGGCGTGCAGATGTGATACCAACTCGTTCCAGCGTCCTACCGAGGCCTCAATGCTTCACTGCCGCAACGCGTCGCTGCTGTTAACCGTGCCAGAGGTGGACACACCGACTATTAGGCAGGCGGTCATGACGTTCTTGTTGATCAGTGTATTTAATATAAAGCAGTACAGGGCTGAATGGAGGTCAGTTTAATATAAAGCAGAACAGGGCTGAATGAAGTTTAGCCCTGTACTGCTTTATTCTAAAGATGTGTAAGTAGAAACAACATTCATGTGGATGTCATGATGTATGTTACTGCATAGCTTACTGAATGATTTGATAATACGCCTAGGCTCGAAATTAGTCATCAAGTAACAAAGGAATATAATATTTCAACTCTGACGGTTCTCTCCAGTTTATTGCATAATTTGTTCAATTAGCCTTAATTTAATTCTCACTGCGGACCATGGTGTGACAACTACGGCAATACTGTTTAAAGTCAAAAGTGTCTGGTGGAAGATATCACTCTGGGTTATCAAAACCAGTTACAGACAGCTGCTGGGAGCACCCCACGTGTCACTTAGTAATAACCGACAGGCACTTAAGTCCTAGTCTCCCCCCCCCCCCTCCCCAAAGCATCTCCTGTGACACGAGCCGTCATGCGCTCGCTATCGTCTAGTGATAGGCAACTGGCTTGCCTCCAACTCTCTGTATTGCTGTCGCTATATGCATTAAAAGTAGGGGTGAATATTTTGTGTGGTCATTACAGCTCAATCGCTATAATAATAGATTCATATGCAGGTGCAGCAGTGGCGCTAAGACGAATTTGACCTATGCTGACCACACACATTTTTATGAGCAAAAAGAGGCGTGTGACACGAAGGTTTTTACTGTTCGTCTTTGTTACATCCTATACAATTCATTCTAATGGGTGGCGGTCCATCGCTTTGCCACGGCCCATTCGCATCGTAGTGCTTATAGAATGCTTCATATTCAGAAAAAAACAGTCATTTTTAAACACATCAGGTAGAGATGTCACACACTCAAGGTATAAGTTGTGTTGCAAATTGGTTATGATCAACATGAAGCAGATACTGCTGTGATTTTGCATGTTTTTCATAAACATCAATGCGCACCTCACACATGTCTTCCGATTTTAGCCAAAAGTACATATTGGCGGCAGCAGAAGCGATTTCAATCCACTAGTAGATGTATCAGCACTCACAACACAAATAATCCATTCACTGTCTTCAGTTAGCTGAGAGATCGAATACCCTACCCTGGCTTGTTAGTGTCAAGAAACACGACAACGTTATTCATTGCCGCCGTGACGATAAACTGACCATCTGTACCTGTATTTATACGAAAAAGGAAAAAAACGTGCTTCAAATGTTGCGACACTACTGGCGAATACACAGAAGCACCAAAGAAACTGGTATAGGCATGCGTATTCGAATACAGATATGTAAACAGGCAGAATACGGCTCTGCGTTGGGCAACGCCTATATAAGACAACAGGTGTCTGGCGCAGTTGTTAGATCGGTTACTGCTGTGACAATGGCAGGTTACCAAGATTTAAGTGAGTTTGAACGTGGTGTTATAGTCGGCGCACGAGCGATGGTACACAGCATCCCCGAGGTAGCGATGAAGTGGGAATTTTCCCGTAAGACCATTTCATGATTGTGCCGTGAATATCAGGAACCTGGTGAGACATAAAATCTCCGACATCGCTGCGGCCGGAAAAAGATTTTCCAAGAATGGGACCAACGACGACTGAAAAGAATCGTCCAACATGACGGAAGTGCAACCCTTCCGCAAATTGCTGCAGATTTCAGTGCTGGGCCATCAACAAGTGTCAGTGTGCGAATCATTCAACGAAACACCATCGATATGGGCTTTCGGAGCCGAAGGCCCCCTCATGTACCCTTGTTGACTGCACGACACACCCTCCGGCGGGAGGTTCGAGTCCTCCCTCGGACATGGGTGTGTGTTGTTCTTAGCGTAAGTTAGTTTACGTAGTGTGTAAGTCTAGGGACCGATGAAATAAGCAGTTTGGTCCCTTAGGAATTCACAACAACATTTTGCACGACACAAAGCTCTACGCCTCACCTGGGCCCATCAACACCGACATTCGACTGTTGATGACTGGAAACCATGTTGCCTGATCGGATGAGTCTCGTTTCAAATTGTATCGAGCGGATGGACATGTACGGATATGGAGACATCTTCATGAATCCATGGACCCTGTCACACAACACCCCAGACATGAACATTATTGAGCGTATCTGTTCAGAAGAGATCTCCACCCTCTCGTACTGTTTCGGATTTATGGACAGCCCTGCAGAATTCATGGTGTTAATTCCCTCCAGCTCTACTTCAGGCATGCCACGTCGTGTTATGGCACTTTTGCGAGCTCGCGGGGGCCCTAGACACTATTAGGCAGGTGTACCAGTTTCTTTGCCTCTTCAGAGTGTGTGTGTGTGTGTGTGTGTGTGTGTGTGTGTGTGTGTGTGTATAAGTGTGTGTGTGTGTGTGTATGTATGTGTGTGTGTGTGTGTGTGTGTGTGTGTAGCAATTCGATCGCTCAATCATGTGAACGAGTAAACCTCACGAAGTCATGTCGTACTGTTTACCTACTCTCACTGCAACAACAATGCAGTCGTGTATTAGTGCTGATGGAGATGAGCGTAGTCGGAAAAACAAATAGATTTATAGGTCTTTTTTTCCCTTACAGGTATGGTAAAAAATCAGTACCTGACGTGGTGAATAAAAAATATAAAAAAAGCCCACTGTTGTTCAACATCACGTACAATCTAAATATCAGCACACGTAAGGGCGTTAATATCGCGACGTCTTTGGACTGTGAGAACTTTCCAATAGTGGTATTCGAAAACCCCCGATACTGTGACTTCAAAGTAATTCTTTGCAGATACGAGTGGAACCGCCTGTGTGATAAATCAATGTCGACTACATTAATGTACCGTGGAAGTGCAAAGTAGCCATCAGTAGAGTTGGGCAAACATATAGTTACAGCAAGATACTTCAAACAACAAAAATCTATAATACGAGGAGAGTGTATGTACTTGCATGAGCTTAACCTTCAGAAACTTCATGTGTGCTAGTTAAACGATCCAGCAGGCGCTAGACCACAGACTATGCTGGAAACCAACCGCCTACAGATCCAACGAGAAATTATGGATCAATTTAGTAGAGCTAGCACGGCAAACACCCTATCCCCAATGGAGGAAACGCTTGCTCAACTGTACGACACCTGCTGCTTATCAATGGATGGAACCGTGCCATATATTGGAATTGAGTTACATTCGTATTTAAGTACGTTTATATGTCGAGCAATACGTAAGAGTTCATAAAAATTTACAAAAAGCAAGTAAGTCACATGCGTATTATTATATATCTATAAAAATCCCAGCACATTAAATAAATGCACAGACACCGCCACGGCTGAGTGGGCGAAGCACCGCAGTCTTAACCACCTTGTAGTAACAGACTGGTCCAGCAGGGATGCTGGAAATCTTAAGAGGGAATAAGAAGTAGAATGGATTGTTACTTCCCAACGACATCCGTACTTTAATTGTGGGATCTTCAGGCTGTGGGAAGACTAATCTTATTGAATCACTGTTAACACATCCCGAAGGGGTTCACTCCGAACATGGATTTGTATTTTCGAAAACACTATTTTTGCTAAAATATTAGCTATGAAATATTTTACATGTATTGATGGAATTACATACCAGAAGTTCAATGAAAACAGTGATATCCCGCCATCAGAAACGGTGGCTCTGAAGACAGACATAGGATTTCCCCAGCTCCTCACCCAAACTTCACAATTCATACCGGTGTATCTAACCTACTTGTTCCAAGTTAAAATGTCCTATGAAGGTTCTAGCATCACTTTTAATTTTCCCTCAAATTTCAACATATTTAACACGTAAACAATACCGCCTTTTCCGCCACGTCAGGGTTCCGAACCATCGCTGGTGTAAGATAAGTAATTCAAAAACAATACGGCCATAGGGTGTGAGTAGAAGTGTTATGTACGTGTTCGATGCTTTTATTTAAAAATTATAGTGTTTAAACAATTGTGCTTTATAGGCATTTATACAGTTACGCCCCTGCTGCTGCAGTGTGTGTGTACTGAAAGACTAGTAGGATGGACCTTGGGTGATGTCAAACAAGGAGCAAGAACATTTTAATTTATTTAAACATAATGACATCAGTTAAACAATTCAGCGTTTAAACAATTACACCGACAAATTCAACATCATGTACACGAGAGAGAGTGCTAGAGGCCGAGGCAGGAGCCAGGATACTGATCAAGTGCTTGGAAGTGCTCTCTGTAGCTGGTCGGTCGTCAAAGGGCTGTGCTCTCACGAAGAAACACCCTTCCCCTTCCTATCCTTCCGCCCTACTCAGGCGATGTGTTCGGGCCCCCAACTTCTGCGCCAGGACCACTATCGGTTCGATGTTTTTATTTGAACAATTTGATAGTTAAACAGTTACATGAGCGTCTGCAAGCTGTGTCCTCCCTATTACCAGATGAGTCCGAACTATCTTTATTCTATAGTTTGAGTTCATCCCCATCAGCGGGTCTGTTCCAATAGTCCTATCGTTGTTCACAAATACGTTGCTGTTTCCTAGGTCGTCTTCTTGAATATAGAAGTCGTGGTCTGGTGTTAGGTAATCACGCATCTCCATTTTGTTAAAATTTCAGCAAAATCTTGTATTATGTCCAGTTCCATAAGGTAACAGTCGTCCACAATACGCTGCTGCAAATATTCCTGACAGTTGGACCGTCATAACATTCATTTTGAGGAGAACCTATTCCATTTTTCATGGTGCAGCCACAGGATTTTATATTTTCTGGTAATGGTTCCCATTGATCCCTTGGTGAATTTTTCCAGTACTCCTCTACCTGTCATTGTCATTATCGTGTAGGAGAAGTGGTATTTTTGCTCCGACATATCATATGTCTCCAAAATACTCATTAATCTAGTTAAGAACAGGATAAATCGAAAAGTAGATAAGTATTCTTAATAAGACCAATTTGGATTTAGGGAAGGCAGAGAAACAACTGAGGCAGTTAAGGTACAGCATTTGCTATTGTACAGAAGGATGGATATGAATAGGAGAACTTACCATAACTTCATTTGTAAAAACTTTTGACTATGTGAACTGAGAGCTACTCTTTACGAGTATGAAGTGAACAGGACTCGACTTGAAGAATAGAAGAATGATGAATCAACTGCATCAGAATCCGAGCACCAGCATAAAAATCAGTAAGATAGTGGTAGGGACCGGGATTAGGAAACGAGTTAACCCCAGCCCTGTCTCCGTATTTATTTACTTGTTCACTGAGGAAGACATTCAGACCATGAAGGAGAAGACGAAGGGAATAAAAATCACTGGTGAAAACAAACATTGTATCAAATTTGCTGATGACATCATAACAGTTGCAGACTTCGAAAAAGAAATTAATAGAACGCTGCAAGTCCTATCCGACACGCTATGGAAATTAAAAATAAACAAAAACGAAAGTCATGGTAGTACGGAAAAATATAGGACATATTAAAATCCATGTACACCGCTGGTGTCACAACTGATCACACGAAAAAATTTTGTAATCTCGGTAGTACAACGACAGAGGGCAATAGTTGTTTAATGGAAGTGTAGGACAGCACTGGTAAACAGGCCTTACGACTAAAACAACATTTTACCCAGCAAAGATATGAAAATGCTTTGCAAAATCATCTGTGTGGAGTACACTGCTCTACTGAAGTGAAATTTGGACTTGGGATAAATTGGAAAGGAATCGACTTAACGAGATTTAAGAAAGAAAAACCCACCTGAAAGTGTTAAGGAAAGTCAACGAAGAGACAAGAATTATGAAGGAAATGGAAAAGGGAAAAATTTTATTTAACGGCCATCAGACAACACTCTCATCGTTAACATTGCTGAAGGGATAGTGCTGGAAAAAAGAACGATGTAGGATGAAGTATTAGGAAAACATCGAGGATAGTGTGTGGTAATTACATGGAACCGAAACGAACAGTCAATGACAGAAGAGAATGGTTGCATCGACAAGGCAATAGTCAACTAGGTTACAAATTTTAACGACCATAATACTGTTACAAAACAGTTGTGTAATGGGCCTAAGCATATTTAAATTCTTCTTCGTGTCTCCTACTACCAACAACCTCCCAACGGATGTATCCCTGCACCAAAGGTGCCCTCTTTCACACAGAGGAACCAATCTGACGCTCGTCACGATCTTCGTGAAAATTAAAAATTGTAAACCTGGAAGTATTACATTGAAATTAACATTATAGAAAATACTTGCCTACCAAATGTACAGAGCTGACCTGTGACAATATCATGGTGGTTAAAATTTTATGACCTAGTGGTGTGCCAAGAACAAACAGAGATAGGACAGTCTGTAACTTTAAAGAAGGGAATGTGTGGTACTATTAACAGCTACCTATGGGGCAACTTCTCCAAGTTCATCTCTACGAAACACGATGTCAAGGCAAAATTTCCATTTGTTCTAAACAGGAATGACAATATGACAGCGAGAGGTATTTGGGAAAATTCAGCAAACATTAGAAATCATGGAAACCGACTACCTGAAATATTGCAGCAGCTTCTTGTAGATAACTAGTACCTTAAGGACCTGGACATAATGCAATATCTTGTCGGTACTTTTACGAAATCGAGATGAGTGATCACCTAACATCAAACCACTTATGTGTGCAAGAGGATTACCCAGGAAACAGCAGTATGGTTGTTAGAATAAAGATATGTAACAAGTTTGTATATCAAATCACTAGCACAGAAGTGAAAAATATACCAATAATCATTTTACCGATTTTGTAAATACAAATATGAGTAACTGTTACATCTTCCTTGGCTACAGAACATTGAATCACCAAACTGGAGGCTACATACACATCAACTGCAAAATAAATGTTCTGTCTGACCCTGTGGAAGACTCGAAATATATTAAAAAGCCAGCAAACAGTATTTACAATGTGCTCCGTTGTGCTCTATGTCAATTGCTTCTACGTGGTGTAAACTGTTGGACAATTTACAAAACAGTTGCTACGTCGTGTTTAACAATGTTTTACAGTTTGCCTGGCTGTTGACTGGCATACAATTAAATTCTCCAACCAATCAAGACCGACAAAGATTAACTATGTCCTGACTGCCTCTAATTTTAATTATTTACCTGTAAACTATGTAGAAATTATTACTATCCTTGAGCGTTATATTAAAGAGGAACGTATTTTTTTCATTCCAGGAGACTGTTATCCACAATGCTGTAAAACGTAGACATAACCGAAATGCGATTGGTTGCAACGAATAATATTATTCTATGGATTTTAAGAAAAAGAAACAATGTATATAACAGAATTACATCATTCCCTGTTAAAGAAATTATTCCTTTAAATGCAGTTAATGTATTAGGTATATGCAAAAGAAAACTGGAAATGGAAGAGATCGAAGTCAAAAATCTCGAACTCGAGTATTTAGCTGTACTTACTGAGGGCATGCCTGAGTCTGTCTCTTCTCACGTAGATATGAATGACACACATGGGTAATTTAAAAATATTTAGAAAAGAATACAAACAGTTGTTACAGAAAGAATAAGTGGTTGCTGATGTGCACGCAAAGCTGACAAATTACTTATATCAGGGTACAAGTGGGAAATACTTTATATCAGCATTTCCCGCAAATACCAAAGGAGTACTTGCAGAAAGCATGGACTACGGACGTATAGCGGGTTAACGGATATAAAAAAAAACTGTTAACAAACCTCAATTCCTACTGGAACTGCTTAAAAAGGGTTGTTATATTGTATCAAAATGTGGTGTCAAGTTCTGCATCTGGCACCGTAAAAGCCATTTGCAGAGTTTTAAACTGACGGAGCGACTAAATTTAACTGTCATTCGTTTCCTGAAGTTATATATTTGAAGTTCTGTATGCAGTTTCCGCTTGAGGCGGAATGTACAACCAATAGCAATGTACAACCAAGAGAATCTGGAAATTAGTTAACAAAACCACACAGAAAATAAATGCAAAATGGTACAGACCTACTTATTAAGGCCATATGAGACATAGTTTACAGGAAAAAAACCTAACGTGTACTAGAACTGGAGAACATATCTCCTTTAATTTTTGTCAAATTTCTGCCTGGACAAAGAATTCGATGATACGGACGGACATCTAAATTATAAGTTACAAATCTATCTGGATGTCGTTAGAAGTACACCAGACCAACATAACGAAAGAGTTATTTTCTGTGCGTAAATACATATCCATAAATGAATAAACAATTTTTGCAACAAAATTTGTTCCTTTATTCATTATCGCATCAAAGATCCTAAAAATGCCTGCTATTTGCGCTGATTTACATGTGTGTTTTCGATTAATAGTAGTTGAAAGTGGGTAGTTGAAAGCACGGAATGCTCCGTTTCTTACCTGTATGAACTGCTATGTCTCTTCGCTACTGCAACTGAACTGCTAAGTTTCATCTCATTCAAAGTCTCTCTCTCTCTCTCTCTCTGCCCCAGCAACAACGACTGAAGTGTCTGACATCGCAACACCTGAACTGTTAAATCACATGCGAAATGTATGTGATGGAAAAATAATTTATTTCAACTTGTAAAAAATATTATTTTATTATTATATATTTTAATACAATGTTTTGTACAAAGTTAATATACATTTATGTATCTTGTGAACTGAAATAACAAACAAATTTTTCTGCAACAACCCTATTCATCACCCTGCAATATTTTTCAAACACCTCTTTTTTAAACATTTTTAAATTGATCATGTATGGCATTCATGCCTACAATCCTACAGAAGCAGCGACACACTCAGGTACGCCGACAGTAAATATAGCTTGTATTTAATCCCTATTTATTGGAGTAATCCTAAAAAAATTTAGGTATAACACACATACGTGCAATTAAACACTTCTCTAATTGCTCCTTCTAATGTAATTCATGTTCCTGCAAATGCTTGACATCACTGAGTACTTCAGCATGTTCTCACTCATTAAGGATTGAGTCTTTTCGCTACAATCCATATTGTTCTCCGGAGACAGCGCAGTTTCAGTACACTCAGATATTTTATATACAACCACAGTAGAGAGTCTTGAAGTTTTAACTTCAGTGTAGCATCACCATTAACGATGACAATAGATGCTGCGTTGAAGCTGAAGATACCGATTTCTCGTGAGCATAGGTCACACTCTGTTATCATCTGATCCTCGTTGTATTTCACATCCCTGCACAGTTGATTCCAGTCCATCTCGGCGAACTGCACTTTCATTCCTCCTTGAGTATCATCCACATCTACTACAACTATGAAGCGTATGTCAGCTGCAATGCAGGTTTCAATCCACTAGTGATCAACTGATGAGTAGTGGCGAACAGCAGCATTCTGAAATGACCTACATAGATAGGAGAACTGTCAAGCCCCAACCCATGGTGGCGGCTGTGGTGAGGACCGATGCCACCCAATCGCACTCTGAATTGTTTATGGTAGACGAGGTGCAGGTGGCAGTAGTGATGTAGCCCAATTGTGCTACATTATTCTTAAAAAAAATTAAACATCGATCCTTCACACAAGTGTCCATCTTGAATTCGGGTGGGGTGGGGGTAATCATTTGTCTGCACCAGAACTGTCAAGTGGTTTTAGGGAGGGAGTGACCCGGCCTCAAAAATGACAACAGAAGACCTGAAACAAGCCTACGCACCGCTGAGGAACTCACAAAACTTCATTAGACTGTTCTTCTTCCTCCACCCTACAACCAGGATCTCGTACCTAACGACTTCCATCTGTTTGACCTAACAAAGGATGCGCTCTGCGGGAAGCGGTACGTGGATGAGATGAAGATGAGGCAGCAAGATGTTGTCGACCAGGAGAGTGGTACCATGCGGGCATACAGGCCCTCCCAATAAGTTGGCGGAGATTATGTTCAAAAATAGGGTTTTGTAGCCAAAAGAGTGAGGAATAATATGGTGTATTGGAATTCTGAATATAACCAACCTGCTTTCATAAAAGGATGTGTTTCATTGCTTACTGAACGCCCCCCGCACGAAGGCTTGCGTGATGTTAATTTCAGCTTACTGAGAGTACACACAAGAGCGTTGCACCGCCATGAGAAAACAAGTCGTCGAGGGGGCGGGGGGGGGGGGGGGGAGGGACAAGAAACCTCCGTGATTCTGAGAGACGAGGGCAGAAACCAACGTTTAAACTACAACGAGGCAGTATCTCTACAAAATTACCAACACATCTTCGTGTCTGAAGAGGAGACTGAAAGGATCTAGACTGTTTTATCTGCAATGCAACTGTTAATTATTTTTAGGAACAGTGGCAGTGCGAAATGGAAATACCGAAAATGACTGTCGACTTGTCTTTAAGTCCATATCGTTCACAATGACGCAGGGTTTGTTGCACACTACTATTATTCTGTCAAAAGTTGCACTCAGTGGTTTAGAGCCTTCCGTTGTGTCTTACTGATTGTTGGTAATCGCATCGAAATCCTCTCGTTTTCCTGTTGTTTTGTTATCAGCATTGTTTTTTTATCAGGAGAAAGAAAAGTGGCGTTCTACGGATCGGAGCGTGGAATGTCAGATCCCTTAATAGGGCAGGTAGGTTGGAAAATTTAAAAAGAGAAATGGATAGGTTAAAGTTAGATATAGTGGGAATTAGCGAAGTTCGGTGGCAGGAGGAACAAGACTTCTGGTCAGGTGAACACAGGGTTATAAATACAATATCAAATAAGGGTAATGCAGGAGTAGGTTTAATAATGAATAAAAAAAAATTGGAGTGCGGGTAAGCTACTACAAACAGCATAGTGAACGCCTTATTGTGGCCAAGATAGACACGAAGCCCATGCCTACTACAGTAGTACAAGTTTATATGCCAACTAGCTCTGCAGATGATAAAGAAATTGATGAAATGTATGATGAGATAAAAGAAATTGTTCAGGTAGTGAAGGGAGACGAAAATTCAATAGTCGTGAGTGACTGGAATTCGAGAGTGGGAAAAGGGAGAGAAGTGGGTGAATATGGATTGGGAGTGAGAAATAAAAGAGGAAGTCGTCTGGTAGAATTTTGCACAGAGAATAACTTAATCATAACTAACACTTCGTTCAAGAATCAGAAAAGAAGGTTGTATACATGGAAGAATCCTGGAGATACTACAAAGTATCAGATATATATATTATAATGGTAAGACAGAGATTTACGAACCAGGTTTTAATTTGTAAGACAAAAACAATGGTTCAAATGGCTCTGAGCACTATGGGACTTACCATCTATGGTCATCAGTCCCCTAGAACTTAAACCTAACTAACCTAAGGACAGCACACAACACCCAGTCATCACGAGGCAGGGAAAATCACTGACACCGCCGGGAATCGAACCCGGGAGAGGGAAGCGAGAACGCTACCGCACGACCACGAGCTGCGGACTAATTGTAAGACATTTCCAGGGGCAGATGTGGACTCTGACCACAATCTATTGGTTATGAACTGCAGATTAAAACTGAAGAAACTGCAAAAAGATGGGAATTTAAGGAGATGGGACCTGGATAAACTGACTAAACCAGAGGTTGTACAGAGTCTCAGGGAGAGCATAAGGGAACATTTGACAGGAATGGGGGAAAGAAATACATTAGAAGAAGAATGAGTAGGTCTGAGGGGTGAAGTAGTGAAGGCAGCAGAGGATCAAGTAGGTAAAAAGACGAGGGCTAATAGAAATCCTTGGGTACCAGAAGAAACATTGAATTTAATTGATGAAAGGAGAAAATATAAAAACGCAGTAAATGAAGCAGGAAAAAAGGAATACAAACGTCTCAAAAATGAGATCGACATGAAGTGCAAAATGGCTAAGCAGGGTTGGCTAGAGGACAAATGTACGAATGTAGAAGCATGTATCACTAGGGGTAAGATAGATACTGCCTACAGGAAAATGAAAGAGACCTTTGGAGAAAAGAGGGCCACTTGTATGAACATCAAGAGCTCAGATGGAAACCCAGTTCTAAGCAAAGACGGGAAAGCAGAAAGGTGGAAGGAGTATATAGAGGGTCTATACAAGGGCAATGTACTTGAGGACAGTATTATGGAAATGGAAGAGGATGTAGATGAAGATGAAATGGAAGATATGATACTGCGTGAAGAGTTTGACAGAGCACTGAAAGACGTGAGTCGAAACAAGGCCCCGGGAGTAGACAACATTCCATTGGAACTACTGACGGCCTTGGGAGAGCCAGTCCTGACAAAACTCTACCATCTGGTGAGCAAGGTGTATGAGACAGGCGAAATACCCTCAGACTTCAAGAAGAGTATAATAATTCCAATCCCAAAGGAAGCAGGTGTTGACAGATGTGAAAATTACTGAACTATCAGTTTAATAAGTCACAGCTGCAAAATACTATCGCGAATTCTTTACAGACGAATGGAAAAACTGGTAGAAGCCGACCTCGGGGAAGATCAGTTTGGATTTCGTGGAAATGTTGGAACACGTGAGGCAATACTGACCCTACGACATATCTTAGAAAATAGATTAAGGAAAGGCAAACCTACGTTTCTAGCATTTGTAGACTTAGAGAAAGCTTTTGACATTGTTGACTGGAATACTCTCTTTCAAATTCTAAAGGTGTCAGGGGTAAAGTACAGGGACCGAAAAGCTATTTACAGTTTGTACAGAAACCAGATGGCAGTTATAAGAGTCGAGGGGCATGAAAGGGAAGCAGTGGTTGGGAAAGGAGTGAGACAGGGTTGTAGCCTCTCCCCGATGTTATTCAATCTGTATATTGATCAAGCAGTAAAGGAAACAAAAGAAAAATTAGGAGTAGGTATTAAAATCCATGGAGAAGAAATAAAAACTTTGAGGTTCGCCAATGACATTGTAATTCTGTCAGAGACAGCAAAGGACTTGGAAGAGCAGTTGAATGGAATGTACAGTGTCTCGAAAGGAAGATATAAGATGAACATCAACAAAAGCAAAACGAGGATAATGGAATGTAGTCGAATTAAGTCGGGTGATGCTGAGGGAACTAGATTAGGAAATGAGACACTTAAAGTAGTAAAGGAGTTTTGCTATTTGGGGAGCAAAATAACTGATGATGGTCGAAGTAGAGAGGATATAAAATGTAGACTGGCAATGGCAAGGAAATCGTTTCTGAAGAAAAAAGAACATCGAGTATAGATTCAAGCGACAGGAATTCGTTTCTGAAAGTATTTTTTATGTAGTGTAGCCATGTATGGAAGTGAAACATGGACGATAAATAGTTTGGACAAGAAGAGAATAGAGGCTTTCGAAATGTGGTGCTACAGAAGAATGCTGAAGATTAGACGGGTAGATGACATAACTAATGAGGAGGTATTGAATTGTATTGGGGAGGAGTTTGTGGCACAACTTGACAAGAGGAAGGGACCGGTTGGTAGGACATGTTCTGAGGCATCAAGGGATCACAAATTTGGCATTGGAGGGCAGCGTGGAGGGTAAAAATCTTAGAGGGAGACCAAGAGATAAATACACTAAGCAGCTTCAGAAGGATGTAGGTTGCAGTAAGTACTGGGAGATGAAGAAGCTTGCACAGGATAGAGTAGCATGGAGAGCTGCATCAAACCAGTCTCACGACTGAAGACCACAACAACAACATTCTGTGTACTGAAAATAAGAAGACGATGGCTACCGATCCAGGTGGGGCAGCGGCAAAACACCGGACGTTGGCGGTTCTGTCCGGGCATCTCGATTTATGTTTCCCGTAATTTCCTTAAACTGCTCATAGAAATGCAGGAATGTTTCCTTTGATATGAACAACCCATTTCCTATCCGAGTTTGCGTTCCGTTTCAAATGATTTAGTCGCAGACGGATGCTAAACCTTTACGAGGACGACTACTTGCAGCTGGGAGGAGGTAAGGCCCAGGGTTGTGGACAGCGCGCACGGCAGACGGGTTACACGTGCCGGCACCGCCAGCAACCGCAAGTGGGTCATCGCGTTTCGCCGACCGCCTAGCGCCAGGATCTGCATTGCAAACGCCGTCGCCTTCCGTCGTCGCACGGCCCGGTATCAGGCTTCGCGTAAACAGGAGACCGGACTTATCTCTGCTCTGACAGCATACATATCCTTGCGCCTTTCTTAACTCGGCGGATCTGAGCGGCTCCTTACACGTGTCCTGTCGAACAGCAGCGTACACCGTAGCGTGTCGACATGCGAGATGTCAATGTCAGAAAGAAGAACGCGCAAATACACTGCGCTGACAAAAGTCATGGGATGTCGATACGCACATACACAGATGACGGTAGTATCGCGTACTCGAGATAAAAAAGGGCAGTGCATTGGCGCAACTGTCATTTCTAGTCAGGTGATTCATATGAAAGGTTTTCCGACGTGATTACGGCCTCACGATGGGAATTACAGACTTTGAACGCGGAATGGTAGTTGGAGCTAGACGCATGGGACATTCCATTTCGGAAACCGTTAGGAAATTCAATATTCCGAGATCCACAGCGTCAAGAGTGTGTCGAGAATACGAAATTTCAGGCATTGCCTCTCACGACAGACAATGCAGTGGCCGGCGGCCTTTACTTAACACTCGAGAGCAATGGCAGTTGCGTAGAGTTGTCAGTGCTAGCAGACAAGCAACACGGCATAAATAACAGCCTAAATCAATGTGGGACGTACGACGAATGTATCCCTCGGGACAATGCGGCGAAATTGGCGTTAATGGGCTACGACAGCAGACGACCGAAGCGAATGACTGTGCTTATAGCCTGCAGCGCCTCTCCTATGCTCATGACCATATCGGTCGGACCCTTGACGACTGCTAAACCGTGGTCTGGTCAGATTAGTCCCCATTTCGGTTGCTAAGAGCTGATGATGGTGTTCAACGTACTACATAATTGGTAGTGGCTCCCTAACGGTGTGGGCTGTGCTTACTTGGAATGGACGGGGCCAACTGAACAGACCATTGACTGGAAATGGGAATGTTCGGCTACTTGGAGAACATTTGCAGCCATTCGAGGACTTCATGTTCCCGAACAGCGATGAAATTTTTACGGATGACAATGCCAAATGTCACAAGTCACAACTGTTTGCGATTGGTTTGAAGAATATTTTGACCAATTCGAGCAAATAATTTGGCCTCCCAGATCGTCCAACAAGTCTCCCATCGAACATCTACGTGCCATAATCGAGAGGTCAGTACGTCTGCACTGGCAACACTTTCGTAATTATGGATGTGTACAGACAGCACGGCTCACAATCTCTTCCAATGACTCAACAACGAAGTGACCGAACCTCTGACGATACGCATGAGTCAAAAGATTGTAATCACAGCCCACCGCGAGACTGAATACCGCCTTGTGGCGTTGCGGCAAGGAAGCGGAGCAGAGACAAATGGGGAATCACTTACGCGACGATATGGGCTGCAAATGCCAACATCCACTGCTATATGCGACTGTACACTGTTATGGCCAGACAGCTGGGAGCAAACATTTCAGGAACGGCAAAGATCATCGGCTAACGCGCGCTACTGTCGTAAGCATCTATGAAAAGTTGCTGAAGAACGGTGAAATACCAAATAGGCGACAAGGCGTTGGATGTCCACGCCACGGTGGGCTTCCGTGGGACCTGCATTGGTAATCGAAGGCATCATGGCATCTGTGTACTACGCGAAAATTATTGTGGACTAACTGCGTGCCTTCATGCGTGATATCTTCCCAATGGCGATGACATCTTCCAATAACACTAAATGTCTATATCACAAGCCACAATCGCCGTACTGTCGTTAAAGAAACATGCTGGTGTCTTGTTCACAAACTTTGGTGGATCTGAACCAACTGGAACACACATGGAACGCTACTGGGTACCTGCTGCGGGCCCGCAAACCATTACCAGTAATTTAAGGGAATTGCGTGACCTGTGAGTGGATATCTAGTGCCACTTATCTTCGGAAACCTACCAAAGAGTTGTCGAACCAGTGCACCGAGAATCGCTCGTATATTGCATTCCAGAGGTGGGCCAACACTCTGCTAAGCAGGCGTTCGTATTGTTTTCATTCATCAGTATATTTCGTGATTACAAGCGACCAGTATTGTTCAGTTCGATGTGAAATGTAATGTGAACCACAATACAAGTGTGCAAGTCCATTTTTACGTTCATTTAGTGATATCGGTTCTGAGCACACTACAGTCTGTTCAAAATTACTTTGGGATTGACACCTACGAAAGAAATAGTGGCGTGAGAGTGACGAGGAATGCACGACACGAGACCAACCGTGAAGCCCCAGCGGCCACCTGCAGTCGACAGACCCTCACCCCCATCACAACAACTCTTGCATTACGCTTCAGGCATGTCATGTGCAACTGATCGATGTGCGCAAAGATTTTTTTATATTTTTTATTGTTGCGGGGTCAATACTTTATCCGTTATTACTATTTTTTGTTGTGTGTTTGTCATAGTGTACAATGTCGGAAGCAGTTCGTCAAACGTTATTCCGAGAAAGAGTTGGACGTCGCTCTTCTGGCCATGGGATTGCCACACGAGGTCAGTCGAAAGAAATCGTTTGGTGCTTTGCGTGCCTATACCATAAACAACTGGGATGGACACAACAACAGCGATGCCATTCCCACCAGGATTTCAGTAAAACGTTGACGGGTAAAACATTTAAATGAACTCACTGTGATGTCTTGGACTGTTTACAAAATATCTGGGACGGTCTCGTTAACAGGCAGATGGTGCAATGTTTTCTGTGTAGCACAACGCTCACGCCGCATTGGCTGTGTCGCATATGTCTCCTCAGACGTATCGTTCCGAAACAGAGCTCGAGATTCCCAGAAGCTGCCATTTGAAATGAAAAATAGCAGTCTCGGCTGAGGTAAAGGGCCAACGCTCCATCAGCGAATGGCCTTATTTTTAAATGAGCGCGGCGACAACGTGTGTCTGAAGTTATGGGGAGAGGGGGCAGAGGACTGCACGAGCCTGAGTCACGCCCTGGGATTCCCGCGCGACCTCTTGAGTCACACGTGGGAAACCTCCGCCGTATACGAGCAGTAGCTTGCGCCACTCCCTGAACGAATGACTAAAATTCGGAAGCTACAAACGGCATTGCGTCGGGTGACATTACTCCCCCACTTGCTACCACATAGTAGTGTATGTACAGAAAAGAAAGGTGGGGGCGCTCCTTTGATACGCATCAAGTCAAGACTTGCGGTCGATTCCTTATTGAAACCGAGAAAACGCGAATAAATCTATTCAAAAAAATTATCACATACGGTTTGAAATTCATTAGCTGTGAACTGCCACTGCGTTTCAAAACGAAACATGAAATTCCTGCGGTTGAAACGAACGCCAATGTCATTTTACACTGATCAGCCAGAACGTTGTGACCACCGTCCTAAAAACGGTATGTCCCCCTTATGGAAGCAATGAAGTCTTGGAGGTTGCTGGAGGGTGTTGACATCACATCTGCACACACAAGTCACCTAATTCCTGTGAATTCCGGGGAGGGAGACAATGATCTCTAACGCCACGTTCAGTCACATCCCACATGCGTTCGATCGGGTTCAGATCTGGCAATTGGAATTCGCCACTTTGTTCCTCGAAACCACTGCATGACAGTCCTGGTCTTGTGACATGTCCCTCTTGCATGTTCGCCAGCTTTTCGCCGTCCCGCAGTACACGTTTCAAGCAGCTGTTCCCCTGGAAGACGACGAATTTGCGCCCTCCCATCGGCATGATGAAGAAGGTATCAGGATTAATCAGACCGTGCAACGCTCTGCCACTGCGCCAACGTCCAGTGCTGATGGTCACGTGCCCATTTCAAATGGTTCAAATGGCTCTGGGCACTATGGGACTCAACTTCTGAGGTCATCAGTCGCCTAGAACTTAGAACTACTTAAACAGAACTAACCTAAGGACATCACACACATCCATGCCCGAGACAGGATTCGAACCTGCGACCGTAGCGGTCGCTCGGCTCCAGACTGTAGCGCCTAGAACCGCACGGCCACACCGGCCGGCGTGCCCATTTCAATCGTAGTTGCCGATGACGTGGTGTTAATATTGGCACATGCGTGGTACGTCGGCTGCGGAGGCCCATCGTTAGGAGTGTTCGGTGCACTGTGTGTTCAGATACATTCGTACTCTGGCCAGCATTAAAGTGTGATGTTAGTTCCGCCACAATTCGCCGCCTGTTCCGTTTTACCAGTTTGCCCTGCCTACGACGTCCGACATCTATAATGAGGGATGGCCGCCCAACGTCACGAGTTCTGGGCGTGGCGTCGCCTTGGTTTCGAAACTCGTTGAAGACAATCGCCACAGCACTCCTCTGCCGTGCCGAACCTGCGGGCCATCAGAATCTGCCCTCGGTCAAACTCAGATAGATTGCGCGCCTTCCTCATTCTATACACAGACAGCACGCTCGCTGATACTACATGCATCCAGCGTGTGTCTATGACTACCAGTCATTTTTTGCCAGGTGACGTTGCTACCTCCTGGACGTGTTTTCGCTTATGTTATGGCTGATCATTATATATTCTTGCTTGTTACAAGTATTTAGCTCATATCGAATCGTTTACCAGGTTTTCGTAAATTCAACATTCAAGACAAAGATTGCATCACACAGCGAGCGAGGGATGTGACGTGACAAATGCCGAACGCTGGCTCTAGCTACAAATTTACTCACTCTCCTCCCTGAGGTGTGGTATGCAGGTCGTTGCGGTAAAACTGGAAGGCATGAGGAGTAATCACATGTTATATATAACACACTACACTAAAATTTTAGCACATTAATTAAAAGGTAGAAATAAAGACGTCATCAACATGAAGGTTGGCTTGAACACCACAATAGTTTACTCGGCATTGTCCTACTAGAGGTGGTATGTCGTTGGCTTCCTCCGACCTGTGAAATGACTTTCCCAAACAGTTATAGTAGTGAACTATAGTGTAACGTGGATTCTGAACCGCAATGTGACTTAGCATTTTTCACATTAACAAAGACAAAGCCGGCCGTTGTCACAGAGCGCTTCTAGGCGCTTCAGTCTGGAACGGCGGGACCGCTACGGTTGCAGGTTCGAATCCTGTCTCGGGCGTGGATGTGTGTTAGTTAGATTTAAGTAGTTCTAAATTCTAGGGAACTGATGACCTCAGATGTTAAGTTCTATAGTGCTCAGAGCCATTTGAATGATTTTGAACAAAGACAGCCAGAGGTGCAATAAGCGAAAAGTGACACAAAAATCCTAAGACTGACCACAGACCGAACCTACGACGCATTGAATCGTAGACCGGCACCACTAAATCACAAATTTAAGCGGTACAAACACCTAGACAAAAAACATGCGTCTATAATTGATGGAAGTTATCACGTAAATCAGAAGTGATTTCTGGCGTTCCCCAGGGCAGGGTTATGACCCCTCTGTTGTTCATATTGTTCCTTATCTATATAAACGATTTAGGAGGCAACATGAGCAGCCGTCTTAGGTTGTTTGCAGATAATGCTGTCGTCTACCGTCTAATAAAGTCATCAGAAGATCAAAACGATTTAGATAAGATATCTGAATGGTGTGAGAACTGGTAATTCACCCTAAATAATGAAAAGTGGGCATTATCCACATAAGTGCTAAAAGGAATCTGTTAAACTTCGGTTACGCGATAAATTAACCAAATCTAAAGGCCGTAAATTCAACTAGATACCTGGGAATTACAATTGCGAACAACTGAAATTGGGAAGACCACATAGAATATTTTGTGGGGAAGGCAAACCAAAGCCTGCGTTTTAGTGGCAGAGCTCGTACAAAAGGTAACAGATCTACTAAACAGATTGTCAACACTAGGCTTGTCCTCCCTCTTTTGGAGTACTGCTGCGCGGTCTGGGATCCTTACCAGATAGGATTAACGGAGTACATCGAGAAAGTTCAAAGAAGAGCAACACGTTTTGTATTATCGAGAAACAGAGGAGACGGTGTCACGGACATGATACAGGATTTGGGGTGGACACTATTAAAAAAAGGCGTTGCCTGTTGGGGGAGAATCTGGTCACGAGATTTCAATCACAAACTTTCTCCTCAGAACACCAATACGTCGACCTACACAGTTAAAAACGAGTATCATGATAAAATAAGGAAAATCAGAGTTCGCACAGAAAGATATAGGTGTTCGTTTTTTCCGCGTTCGGTGCATTCAAGTTCTAAGGCCTCCGATTTTTTTTCTCCGGACTGGAAAGAGATAGAAACATGCGCATTGTTTTAAAATGAGGCTGCGTTCATTGTCAATACGTCGCAGAGGTGGCAGCACCGTACGGCAGATGGAATTTTACCGCCAGCGGCGAGAATGAGAACTGTTTTAAATACTTAAAATGGCGACGTTTTCCTTACTTGAACAGCGTGCAATCATTCGTTTTCTTAATTTGCGTGGTGTGAAACCAATTGAAATTCATCGACAGTTGAAGGAGACATGTGGTGATGGAGTTATGGATGTGTCGAAAGTGCGTTCGTGGGTGCGACAGTTTAATGAAGGCAGAACATCGTGTGACAACAAACCGAAACAACCTCGGGCTCGCACAAGCCGGTCTGACGACATGATCGAGAAAGTGGAGAGAATTGTTTTGGGGGATCGCCGAATGACTGTTGAACAGATCGCCTCCAGAGTTGGCATTTCTGTGGGTTCTGAGTACACAATCCTGCATGACGACCTGAAAATGCGAAAAGTGTCATCCAGGTGGGTGCCACGAATGCTGACGGACGACCACACGGCTGCCCGTGTGGCATGTTGCCAAGCAATATTGACGCGCAACAACAGCACGAATGGGACTTTCTTTTCGTCAGTTGTGACAATGGATGAGACGTGGATGCCATTTTTCAATTCAGAAAAAAAGCGCCAGTCAGGTCAATGGAAGCACACAGATTCACCGCCACCAAAAAAATTTCGGGTAACCGCCAGTGCTGAAAAAATGATGGTGTCCATGTTCTGGGACAGCGAGGGCGTAATCCTTATCCATTGCGTTCCAAAGGGCACTACGGTAACAGGTGCATCCTACGAAAATGTTTTGAAGAACAAATTCCTTCCTGCACTGCAACAAAAACGTCCGGGAAGGGCTGCGCGTGTGCTGTTTCACCAAGACAACGCACCCCTAATGTTACGCAACAGTTTCTTCGTGATAACAACTTTGAAGTGATTCCTCGTGCTCCCTACTCACCTGACCTGGCTCCTAGTGACTTTTGGCTTTTTCCAACAATGAAAGACACTCTCCGTGGCCGCACATTCACCAGCCGTGCTGCTATTGCCTCAGCGATTTTCCAGTGGTCAAAACAGACTCCTAAAGAAGCCTCCGCCGCTGCCATGGAATCATGGCGTCAGCGTTGTGAAAAATGTGTACGTCTGCAGGGCGATTACGTCGAGAAGTAACGCCAGTTTCATCGATTTCGGGTGAGTAGTTAATTAGAAAAAAAATCGGAGGCCTTAGAACTTGAATGCACCTCGTAGAGTGGAATAACAGAGAATTATTTCGAAGGTGGTTCAATGAACCCTCTGCCAGGCACTTAAGTGTGATTACCAGAGTAGCCATGTAGATGTAGATTACGGATTTTCGCGGTATCTCCGTAAAAATTTGTGCACGAAAACGTGCCCTAACAACGATATATTTCATTTATCCCTGGATTTAACGATTTGTTTGATTTAATGCATAAGGTCTACATTAATTTCTGTTGCAGTTAGTTGTTTGTGGAAAATACTTTTCACCTGTATAGGTCGGTCTACTGTTTCTTAGCTTATTTGTATGGTCTCCACAAACGGAGCGCTCGTCACACATTTGATTTCAGGCTTCCTTTCCTCTGTAGGTTTGTCAATCCTGTTTTCTTCTGCAGTGCGTCTGTTACTGAGCTGGCAGAGGCCATCATTTGCTGTTTGCCAGCTGCACTCTGAACGGGAAGAGCAACTGCCCTAATATCGAAACCACCATACCAGCATACTTCACGCGGTTGTTCTAATTTTCTGAATACACTAAATTCACGTATTACTAAGAATATAATTTATCTTGGTCTATTAGTCTGCAGCTGTTCCTCAGCCTAGAACCGTCTACTTATGCTGCGACAAGTTCTATAAAAATCGAAAACCTGCCGCTCATTAGCGAACAATTTTCAGAGGCGTTCTTCTACTCCAGACCTCTTGGGCAATTTCAGAGGCGTTCTTCTACTCCAGACCTCTTGGGCAACCTCACACGAAACGAAACGCAGAAATGGTTCTAATAGCGGAAGGAGTGAACGTAGACGTGCGTGGACTCAAATGGGTTTTACTTTGAAGGCTACCACAGGACGTTGAATATATATGTGCCACGTACCCAAGTTCGCAACATCAGACTACTTTTTTTGTGACAGACGCCGTGCACAACATTTTTTAGCGGAGCGCAAAGTAATGTCTGTGGTAAACTGCTCGGCACCTGCCACTGAGTTTGTCGATTGGATAAAACTCGTAAAAGCGCACCGCCCATATTTGAACGACAAGGTGAGCAGGCGTGATGGCGTGCGGTTCCTGGCCGCGAGACTTTGTGCCCACGTTCTGTATTGAATTTCAGACATCTCCACAGCTCATCACGGAGTGAGGGAATGTGACACTGTCGATGATGATCTGTACGTCGGAGGGCGGTCCCCTACTGCTGCACGAGACGTGTTAGCTGTGTCCTGGCGCCGTGATTCACGTTTACCTTGTCGCACCATCGTACAGCCTGAATGTCATATTACATGGTACGTGCATCCATTGCTGTCATATACGCTCAACAGATAAACCGAAGACACAACTCACACACACAAAGGACTGAAGCCATTGTGTGCGGAATATGTATATCGTTTCCGATTAGACGACTGAACCTACCGCTCGGAGTCTTCTAGGTAAAAATGCCGTATGACTCTTTCTTGCGCTGTGTAAAGACACAGTTTACAGCCAAGGAAAAGTCGTGCACGATGAGTATACGCTACTACAAACATTACGAAACTCTTCTTCTTTTCCTAGGTAGAACAGCGACTGTTTCAGGCTTTCATTTATGATGGATAAAATTAAAAGTATTACATGAACATCGCCGTTTCCTGAAGCACTCACACATCAGTGCATAGGTGTACATGTAGTGCTACTGAGTACAATATTCCTTGAGTGTATCGTTGGGAACAACAGCTTTACAAGCTTTCGTAGCCACCTCTACATGAGCGACACAGGGAGTCGTCTGTTGACGAAATTACCGGAGACATATTAAACAAGCGACATGTGAGATAAATGTGCAGTTCACAGACTGACTTGTAGAAAAGTCGCATATGGACGAGTTTTTCTTAGTTCCAGGAATTTGTTGAAGAAAAGTCCACCGCCGCTGCACTACAACAAACGCGGAAATTTTAAATCAGCGAGTACGCGATACGCTTTGCCCAAGGACATGAAAGTGCTTTTAGACCCTCTCTACGTAACTGTGACTTCATGGACTGAAAGAAATTCCTCAATTCCGTTAAAGCTGTTAAACTGCGAAATCTTTCTCCGACAATGAGTGTGCTGTGTCGATCACGCACTGCTGCTGCCATAGCAAGCGAGGTGTCGCAGTGAGACGCGGGACTTTTATACAGGAGGACGACGGTTTCAATACCCGTCCGGCCACCCAGATGTGCATTTATCGTGGTTTCCCTCAGTCGTTCGAGAAGACTGCCAGGATTGATCCTTTGAAAAAGCGCGGCCGATTTCCTCCCCATCCTTCTCCAACCGGAACTTGTGTTCCGTCTCTCTAATGACCTCGTCATCGACGGGATGTTAAACTTCAATATCCCTCTTTCTCCCCTTTGCCTTACCCGCATGGGGCTTCGCAAAGCAATGGAAAACCACAACGTTACCATCCACTTTTTAAAAACTAACTGTCTCTAGACCTTTCCCAGAATGAATGATCTATCTCTAATTATTATTGGCGCGTTTACCAACCTGACTGCAAAAGGATTGTTTCTATCCCCAGCAGAAAGAGATATCCTTTTGGAGGGCATCTCTTGTTTTGCTAGTGACTTCACAGGAAAGCCGTATGTCATGAGTCTCCTCTTACCGAAGTGTCTGTCTGTCCAGGTAACTGTCGAGTAATAGTACTGCCATATTCCTCACCTGTCTCTCTCTTTTTCCTGTGCTGTTGATATTATAACAAAGTAAACTAGTGTGCATTGGTTTTTATATCACAATAGCAGAGAAATAGCGTTATAAAATCGGCCGAGTGTACAATACACTGCAAGCCACAGACAAAACAGCGCCGTTACGAACAAACATCTTACGTTAGAACTTGAAACATGTTCCAAATTTACAACCAGCAATTGTAAGGCTCGAAATATGTGAAACGGAAGCAGTAGTCGAGAGAGAGGAAGGGAGTGAGACGGGGGGGGGGGGGGGGATGTACACAATCCCCCTACGTTATTCAATATGAACAATTAGCAAGCAGTAAACGAACTACGGAGAAACTTGGAAAAGTAATTATACTGCGTATAGTCCAGGGAGGAGAAATAAAAACTTTGTCGTTTGTCGATTCTATTACAGATGGCGAAAAAGCTTGGATGAACAATTGACTGTGTAAGTAGGCTGTTTAGGTTTTTTTATTGGTAACGCCACCTCTGTATGAAAATCACTGGCTGTGCTGTGTGCAGTCTGTGGCTGCTTTGCATTGTTGTAATACTCGCCATTGTAGTGTTAGGCAGCTGGCTGTGAACAGCGCGTAGCGTTGCGCAGTTGGAGGTGAGCCGCCAGCAGTGGTGGATGTGGGGAGAGAGATGGCGGAGATTTGTAATTTGTCATGAACTGCTATATTTATATATGATGATATCAAGGTAAATACATTGTTTGTTCTCTACTAATATCTTTCATTTGCTAACTATCCCTATCAGTAGTTAGTGCCTTCCATAGTTTGAATCTTTTATTTAGCTGGCAGTAGTGGCGCTCGCTGTATTGCAGTAGCTTGAGCAGCGAAGATTTTTGTGAGGTAAGTGATATGTGAAAGGTATAGTTTAATATTAGTCAGGGCCATTCTTTAGTAGGGAATTTTGAAAGTCAGATTGCGTTGCGCTAAAAACATTGTGTGTCAGTATAAGCACAGTCATGTATAAATTGTTCAAAGGGGACGTTTCATATGTCGACCCTTAGCCTAGGATACCTCACTGGAATCTTCTGATTTTTTTCTTGTAGTTTGTGTAATTAGTGTAGCTATTGTTTATTGCTAGCGCGTAATTATAGAGAGAATTTCCTTTGTAGTTGTAGTTTTTCATTGTTGTACAGTAAAACAGTTGTGGCATGCATGTAGATTTGCACCAAGTATTTCGCAGCTGCGCTGGCAATTAAGTAGACATTATTTCCATTGCTATGTTATTTTATTTTGCTCTTCAAATTGCGCTTTTCTGTGTTATCGTGTGAAATACTGTGACAATAATGGCGTGTGAAAAACGTAATACTAGGCTCCAAAGTAAACTGAGAAATGACAGTGAAGACGAAAGCAGTGTGTTAGCGCCGCAGAGTAATGAATTAACTAATGTTCAAAGTAGTAATTTGGTAATTGCGCATAGGGAAATGGAGCGGGCGGCAAACAATGGTGTAGACAGTGAAACAGGTAGTGAACAGGGAAGCGTTATCGATCGATTGGTCGGCAACAGCTCGCCTCAGGAATCGGAAATGACAGAACACAATATTGCAAATACTGCAGACTCAGGTTTTGGGTTCCCACCGTTTTCTCAAATGAGTCAAGACACATTTTCCACTTGTCAAAATGTGAATGTTGCCGGTGCAACTTCACTGCCGAAAAGCACTGAGGAACATGTTTCAGACACCAGTGCATTGTTATTACAATTAATGCAACAAATGGGACAAAAGCTTGAAAAGTTAGACACAATGGAACAACATCAGAGACAAACACAGCAACAGTTAGACACAATGGAACAAAATCTGAGACAAACACAGCAAAAGCTTCAAAAGTTAGACACAATGGAACAAAATCAGAGACAAACACAGCAAAAGCTTCATAAGTTAGACACAGTGGAACAAAATCTTAAAAAGTTAGACTCATTGGAACAAACACTTGAACAAACACGTGAAGATTTAACTACTGAGTTACATAACATTGAATCGAAATGTCAAAAAGTCTGTAATGACGTAAAAACACAAATTTGTGAGCATTTTCAACCTATTTTTTCGCGGCATGAAAATGCATTACAGAATCACGAAGCAGCCATAAAAGAACTGCAAATTATTGTTCATGAAAATCATGAGACCTTGCAAGCTAAATTTGACTCAGTTGCATCTACCGATTCGGTTACGCAACTTGCAAAAACTCAGGAAAACTTTAAGGACACAGTAGATACTCTGAAACTTGGTTCAGAAAAACACACTGAAGAAATAAGGACACTATCAGAGAAAGTAGCTGAACTTTCGGATCAGGTCACTAACTTATCTACAAAGGTAGATGATGATCTGAATGACACAAGACCCGTAGCCTTCACTGACACAGAAGAGTATGAACAAATAAGAAAATTCAAACAAAATCAGAATCAAATTAATACACAACACCAAAGAGAAATCCGGGAAGTACAAGATCAGCTGACACAGGTAATACAAGAATTACGTATTTCAGAGGACACTGGGGCTCCAACACGGGAAGAGGGACTTAGAAACACGGAAAAGCCGCAAAATAATAACACAGGGCATTTCGGAAGTTATGAAAGAAATTGGCAATGTGCACCGAATTTTGAGATGGAACGGCCGACACAACCTAACAATGACCGATATGCGACTCGCCGACATGATGATTTTGACTATAAGCTGTTCATTACTACACATAAATTCAAAACATTTAAGAATTCTGGCAACGACATTCATCCACAAGCATGGCTCCATCAATTCTCTCATTGTTTTCCTCCCAACTGGTCGCTGGAACACAGATTAGAATTTATGTGTGGCTACTTAGAGAATGAACCAGCTGTAAGAATGCGATCGGTCATTCACGATTGCCACAGTGAAGGAGAATTTTACCATGCCTTCCTCTCAGCATATTGGTCTCAAGCCACACAAGACCGAGTAAAACATGGTATCATAATGATGAAACATTTCGAACAATCTGAATTCTCCAGTCTTGTGAAATATTTTGAAGACATGTTGCACAAGAATCAGTACCTGTCAAACCCATACAGCCCCTCAGAACTCACCCGCATTTGCTTAATCAAATTACCTGAACATTTACGGCATATTATTTTAGCAGGACGTTGCAAAGACGACATTGAAGCTTTTCAGGGACTGTTACAAGAATTAGAAATTGACACAGACAGTCACGGGATGCGAAAACAGGAAAACAATCACTACAGGTCACATCCGTCACAATTCCGTGACGACAGAAATAATAACTGGACCCGACAAGCCTATTCTTACAACGTAAATCGTGACCAAAACAGACACCACCCGTATGACTACCGTTGGCAGAGCAGTAATAATTACAGGGAAAGATCACCTCTCCGCGGTAATGACTATCACAGAGACTATCAGAGAAACAGGCAATATGGGAACCAAAATAATTATTATCAAGGGAGACAGAATAACTTCAGATGCAACGGTCCAGCGCGCAGTTACGATTCAGGAAGAAATTCTCCACCACTTAACCGACAAGAAAGAAACTACAGGAACTACCGACATGACGACAGACGATATATTCGTAACGACAGACCTGAATTGTATCAGAACTGGCGGGATTCAAACAGGGCAGGGCCTTCTCGTCAGAGTGAATTTGTAGAAGTTAGGTCTCCTAATCCCAATAACGGCGCGCGCCAACAAAGAGACAGACAATGACTCGCACAGCAGGCAGCCGCGTGCGCCCGCTGGCTCCGAGAAAAATAACATAAGACGCTAGCCTGGAGAAAAATTTTAGCATTCTTTACCGATGTATACAACATGATAATTGCTTTGAAGTTGAAACTCTGTGCACTAGGAAGAGTAAAGGTTTACACCACATTTCACATGTAAAACCATTTATTGAAAGATAATCTGCTTTTTAACTTTGTCTTTGCCATAAAACTTTTCACTTCACATTTCTAGTATGCTTTGTCAGACTTAAGAAACTGTTAACATGCAACAATGTTTGAAGTTAAATATCCAGTCTAGAACCTAGGGAACATTTTTAAACAGAAATTACGAATGCATTGTTATAGTGAACAGACGACACAGTGTTGTATTTGTACATTCTTGCTTGTTAGTTGCACGATTACGTAACGACTATCAGGCTTACATACTTAGGACACATACTGGTACTGCTAATGAGATTTTAATGTAACATTTTGGTTTACTTGAAAATACATTCTGGGTTTAATGTACTTTCTGTGAGATACCAGACGACACAGTGGTTAGTTTAAGTTACAACTACACGGTTTTATCACGACGCTTCTAATGAGTGACAATTTACAATGTTGCTTTTGCAGTGTTTCTGTTTTATTTCTGCACAGTTTTTCTGTTTTATTCTGCAAAGTAAAACATGTTTTAGTAGTAACTTTTGTGGTATAGCTACAATGAGACTGCCTTTTCAGTAGCACAACAATACGTTACAGCACGGTACTTTCCTCATCACGGCAATAAGCGTAATAACTAAGACATTTATACGCAAAGCATTTCACTTTTGTTTATCATGAGGTAAGTACATTGACTTCTGCAGAACTTAGCTTTTGGAGGACGATAAGTACGACACTTCCACAGAATTATCTTACAGCAAGACGCACATTTAGTGCTACAGGACACGCATTTGAGTGATTAATTTTGTATTTAAAACATTTATTTTTAAAGATATTTGAAGTACAATGATACAAAGGTTTTCAGTGATACATTTCATTTCATTGCTGTAATCTGTAGCACCTGAGGGTATAATTACATTAATCCTCAGGGGGGTATACGCCTACTTTGTGTACCATGTGTGTGGCAACCACAAGGAACCCTAGCTAATATGGTATTTGCTTATACAACTTTACACATCGGTACCATATTTCTCTAACACAGAATTACACATCTATCTGATCATTTAACTGAGAGATAAACATTTTTTTATTACATCAGTGACAGATGTTTATGCAATTACACAGTTGGATAACTTCACACTTATGAAATTGTATTTTGTCTGTACTGTGTGAACTGTTCATATTTTTTCGGACCCATTGTGATACTATGAGAGCTTTGAATGATGTATTTGGTATGGGATCATGATTTTTAAAGTACGTTTGAGGCAGATGACACTTTTGACATGAACAGAGAATTTTTTTAGGTTTTGACATTATTGCAGAAAGCTACGACGTTTTTGAGATTTGACTGAGGTGTTATGATGTTATTTTTTACGACGACGATGTGTATTATGCTGCTGAGGTATGTTTATGATTAATAAGCTGGTGCTATATGAGGAATTTGGTTATGCTATGTATTTATTATGATGAAATATTGAAGTGTCGTCGCAAGATTGACGTGTCGACGAATATATATATGTGTAATAAGGTAAGGAGTAATGAATAGTGATTAGAGACTCTGACTTATGGAAAAGGATGTTGGAAACCAAGAATCATACTTTAGAATTATGAAATGTGTGTACATGTGTGAATGTATCACAATGCTGGCGAAAATTTTTTGGACACTGTTATATCAATAGCATTTTGTTTCTACACATTTGCAACGCAAATTCTTGACCTGTGAAACATTTTATATGAGGCTGTCACTGTAGCGGAAACTGCTGCTGTAAATATTTCCGTAAGAAAGTTAAGTGACCACCTGCACGTAATGCGTCGTGGGCACCCACCTGGGCGACAGCCGCCCGAAAAAAAAAACCCATTAGTCTTTCAGCAGCACAGGAAAAAAAAAAAAAAAAAAAAAAGGGGGGGGGGAGGGGGGCCATTATACTCGCTATTGACATTTCCTTGTCGAAAGCATACTGTGGAGATCGTAATTTATGATATTTACTGAAACGCTTATGAATTGATGGGAAATATTCTTACATCTGCAAACCTGATAATGACATGTGTCTTTCTACGAGAGTTGAGAGCTACTGACTTACGAAATGCCACATGACTATTGAATGATATTTGTATACTTTGGTTTGCGTAATTACTTATTTCATTTGACATCTGTTTTCCAGCTGTGTTGCAGCATTGGTTTCATAAAATAAAATTAAATGCATTTGCTAATGTGAACACTTTCTGTCAACAGATCTATTAAATAATAATTTTGTGATCCACATTCTTCAAAAAAGGTGCACTTGGAAAGGAAAGAACAATAAGAAGGGACTAGTAACAGTAACTGCATACATAATTTTCTTTTCAAGTTCATGGTAATATTTTTTTTATAATAAGTTGTTGTGGTGCACCACTTTAATTTACATAGACATTAAGATGTGAATATACACTTCCCTTATCTGCATTGTTGTTTTTACTGTAATATCTTTTCTGCTTGAGCTTTGTCATGTATAGATATAAGTTTTATATTTTTTATATTTGCTGCTGCTGTTTGCCAGGCATAGTCCTACTGAATTTTAAATTGTGTTACTCTGTTAAGCTAGTTTTACTACTGACTTATTTTTCTTGCTACTGTACATTGGCTCATATTAGTTGTAATGTAGATTTGCTTGGTAATTTAGATTTACTGTAGCTTGCTTTGCGATTTTCCATTTTTTTTTCATTGCTGTTTATATTAATTGTTTTATGTGCTGCTGCATTGCCTCGTCCCTTAGTTTAGCATCTGAGCTCAGTAGATTTAAGTTAGCTTAAGAGGGGTAGACTATATAAGAAACTGACTATGGAGAGTAGGTAAAGAATGCGTTGCGAAGTTATATGAAACAGACTTAGGCCAAAATGAGTATTGTGCACTGAGAAATAATTATATTAAAAAAATATGAATAGAATACAGAAAGCAGGTATAGATAGGACTTTTGGGAATAATGATGAATGAAGGGAGATCTCCAAGAAGCAAAGAAAGTTTTGTTTGCAATATACTGCAATGAAACAAACCCTGTCCTTTCCTTTTGTGTTATCCCACTATATGTTTGTGTTCCCTTGTGTATTTGTGTTTTTCCTGTCTTTATGTGTGTAGCTAATACGATTTATGTTGTAGAATTTTTCTAGTACTAAGCTATATTCACTATGATGAGGAATACTGTTATCCTCGAATATAATTGGCATTAATAATATGTTATTTACCTTATAAATATGCTTACACATTATTAATTCTGTTTTGTTTCAATGTTCATGTGTGAAATTAATGTTTCGAAAACTATTCTCATTATTTTATATATTTACTTATGTCATAATTCCTGTAACTCTGATGGATATGTTATTTCGATTCTTTTGTAAAGCCTGTATTGCTACAAATGTTATCTGTATTATTATGTTTTTAATGATTTTTTCTGTATCTTTGTAATTGTATTCTTGTGTTATAAAATTGTAATTGTCATCATTCATCATATTATTAACTTGTAAGTTACATTTCACTGCACACATTTCTGTTGGTCATAGTATATGGACAATATGTGAGAAGTAGGGACTGTTAGTGTTTGCACGTGTGTTAATAATTCAGCAAGGGACTGGATAACAGCATTGCTGGTTCTAAGGACAATTCCAAAAACTTTGTGAGTGCACAAGTGGTGGTTATGGACTTGCTATATTATCCGCAAGACTCTTCAATGGTGATTGTGCACCTGCACAGTCACAACAGATGGCTGCTGGCCATCTCTACAAGGACTACAGTGGGTCTGCATCTTTGATGACCCACCAATACCATTATCTCTACAAGGACTACAGTGGGTCTACACCTTTGCTGACTCACCAATACCATTATTTCTACAAGGACTGCAGTGGGTCTGCACCTCTGGTGGCCCACCAATACCATTCTCTCTACCAGGACTACAGTGGGTCTACTCTGTGTTGACCTACCTACCAATATTCTTCAAAACGTCGAATGACTCTGCTGTGGGTTTGCTCTGTTGTGGCCCATTATCTGTCAGCATGTCAAGAGTCAGCACTGTCTTTCCATTGGAAGGACAACGCTACTTCTTCAAGACTGCATGGAAATCCACTACTTCTGTGTGCAATTTCTTTTACTAATGAGACTTTGTGAAAAAAAACTGTAATTACTATTATGATGAATGATTAGGACTATCTTTATGGTCTGTGAGAAAATTTGAGCTTTTGACCAACATTGTATCAATAAGTCTTTGTTATTGTAATTATGAAAAATTTTATCAAATCATTATTGGGCACTGCCCAATCCAATTTGTAAAATTTTTTTGTGGGGAGCATGGGGGCTATGTAAGTAGGCTGTTTAGGTTTTTTTATTGGTAACGCCACCTCTGTATGAAAATCACTGGCTGTGCTGTGTGCAGTCTGTGGCTGCTTTGCATTGTTGTAATACTCGCCATTGTAGTGTTAGGCAGCTGGCTGTGAACAGCGCGTAGCGTTGCGCAGTTGGAGGTGAGCCGCCAGCAGTGGTGGATGTGGGGAGAGAGATGGCGGAGATTTGTAATTTGTCATGAACTGCTATATTTATATATGATGATATCAAGGTAAATACATTGTTTGTTCTCTACTAATATCTTTCATTTGCTAACTATCCCTATCAGTAGTTAGTGCCTTCCATAGTTTGAATCTTTTATTTAGCTGGCAGTAGTGGCGCTCGCTGTATTGCAGTAGCTTGAGCAGCGAAGATTTTTGTGAGGTAAGTGATATGTGATATTAGTCAGGGCCATTCTTTAGCAGGGAATTTTGAAAGTCAGATTGCGTTGCGCTAAAAACATTGTGTGTCAGTATAAGCACAGTCATGTATAAATTGTTCAAAGGGGACGTTTCAACTGGAATGCATAACGTTTTGAAAAGTGGTGTCTAGATGAACATCAACAAAAATAAAACAAGAGCCATACAGCGTAGCCGAATTAAATCACGCAATGCCGAGGGAATTGCATTACGAAATGAGGCACAGAAAGTATTATACGAGTTTTACTATTTCGGCAGCAAAATAACGGCGATGAAAGAAGTAAAGAAGATATGAAATGCAACTTGCAAGAGCAAGAAAACCGTTTCTGAAAAAGATAATATATTATTATCGAACATAAATTTGTTTGAAAATATTGTCTGAGAGTGTTAAGCTGCAGTGTACTGTTATATGGGAGTGATACTTGCATAATAGATGGTACGAGCAAGAAGAGAATGGAAGCTATTGAAATGTGGAACGACAGAATTTGATTATATGAGCAAAAACTAATTAATAAATACACACTTAGTCGAATCGGGAAAAAATTTATGGCACTACTAGATTGAAAGAAGTCACGGGGAGCTAGGACACACACCGGGGTATCAATGCACAGTTAATTTTGTACTGGAGGGAGGTGTGGAGGATAAAACCTTCTGACATATTTTGCAGCTTTCCATTCACTAATGTCGGCAGCTCGTGGTCTAGTGGCTAGCGTTGCTGCCTCTGGATCACGGGGTCCCGGGTTCGATTCCCGCCCGGGGTGGGGATTATCTCTGCCCGGGGATTGGGTGTTTGTGTTGTCCTCATCATTTCTTCATCATCATTCGTGGCAGTGGCTAAGTTGGGCTGTGAAAAAAATTGGACTCTGAAAAAGTTGGGACTTTGCACGGGCGCTGATGACGGCGCAGTAGAGCGCCCTACAAACCAAACATCAGCGTCACCCATTTACTAATGTCGTACGGAATAACTTTCTGGGGTAACTCATTGATTGCACAAAATCCAGCAGTAAGAATAATACGTGGTGGTCATCTACGGACATCATGTAGAT
Organism: Schistocerca piceifrons; assembly: GCF_021461385.2. Classification (NCBI taxonomy): domain Eukaryota; kingdom Metazoa; phylum Arthropoda; class Insecta; order Orthoptera; family Acrididae; genus Schistocerca; species Schistocerca piceifrons. The sequence continues at coordinate 457,956,919 of NC_060145.1, forward strand.
ACTTCTTGTAAGTGTGCAGTCACAATATATACATTCGTTAATGACATTCGTCATAAATAATCCATCACAATCTGAGATGAATTGTGATGTACATACCTACAACACTAGAGGGGAAAACGCCCTTTATTAGCCACTATTAAAGTTGTCCGTGGTTCTGAGAGTAGTCCACTATGCAGTGACAAAAATGTTTCATCATTTGCCCAATAACATATTTAATCTCTGACGCGTGGAGAAGGAAGTTTTAAATCTAATTTAAAATCATTTCTCCTAGACAGCTCCTCCTAGTCCATTGACTAATTTGCTCTTAAAAACTAGTATCCAGCAAAATAGATTGTAGTTGCATGAGAAGGACTAAAAATGTCTTTATTAAGGTTAACAATGACCAAGTAGGGCGATTTCATCTCAAATCATACAGGTCATGTCAACTCGTGTTCAGGAATTTCTCTGAAAAAATATATATTAGACCCCTATATCATAAGTGATGGGAAATAAAGTATTTTAGTTTTTGTAAAAGGTACAGCCCTTTGAAAAATGTTTATTTTGTGCATAACTCTTAAAACAGTTGAGATCAAGAAAAATTTAACTAATAAACCGAAAGTACTGGAGGTCTGGCAGATATTTTGCGTTAAAGCTCCCTCTTAGTGTGCTGAAATATAGTTGACACTCGCACACTTATGGGCTTCCTTTAAATTACAAATTTAAGACGAAAATATTAAACTTAATTTTTCCACTTAAAAAAATTTTTTTTCTGCTTTGGAAAGTCACAGAACGCTATCTTTGCTGTCATATTACCAGTAATTATAAACAGTTTCTTCTCTGCGGCAGCTATCTGTATTGCGAAAACATCTATTACTAAAAATGTAAAAAATTGCATTATTACGAGTTTTGACAATTACGCAAGATATTGTTTGTTTAATATGTTAGTAGTCAGTGCAAAAGCAGTAAGCTATATTTTTCTGTATAAACTGTTTTAAAAATTTCTACATTCTGCTTACTTCACAACACTGAATTTCTAGTGTAAAATATGCATGTTGGCAACACTGTTTCCAACGCTCTTCTGTTCATACAATTTAACGAACGTGTGAGAACTTGCACATAAACCATTCTGCACCGAGTTTTGTGTTTGGTTTGAACTTTTTGTTAGATACAATGTCAGTGAGGAAATACAGTAGTGAAAGAGTGAGGTGTGTAGAATATGAAAAACGACACGAGCCGGTGGTGTTTAAGAAAAGTGAAAAACACTTCACAGTTGCTGGAAATCCATCAGAGGTATTGCAGAAATATAGTGGTCCTCAAGTAACGATAATAGTGTCATATCCATTGTGCAGGAACTGCTACACTCACTACAAGAAGAAATTTACTGACAGCCCACCTGAAAGATCACCATTACCCTAATGTGAAACAGGAAAATACAGTGCAGATGTTTATACTCCTGGGTGTGAAGTAGTTGATGCGTTGAATGTTAGCATTTCTGCTGTAGCCCGTACTATACCCCCCTTAAAAGTCCAGGAAAGGTAAGAAACACAAGAACAAAACATTACATAAAAAAGGAAGAAATTGAAACAAGTTCTACATAAGCTTTATATAAGAATATACAGCCTACAGTTGCAGGTTAACTTTATCGTTTACCTAGGTTTCAACGTTAGTAATAACGTCTTCTTCAGAACCTGCAAAAAGTTAATATTATAGTGTGCTAGTAAATTATGTTAGATATGGTCATCCTACAGGATGCAACGTGTAGTACTTACATAAAATATTATTTAAATGTTTGCCTAAAACAAGCCATGTCCTAAGTCAACTTTATAAAACTTGATGCATAACCATAAGGCTTTGTCACTTCTATTCTAAGGACATCACACACATCCATGCCCGAGACAGGATTCGAACCTGCGACCTTAGCAGCAGCGCGGTTCCGGACTGAAGCGCCTAGAACCGCTCGGGCACAGCAGCCGGCGCAACATCTTAAAAAAATTTGTGAAGTGTATATGTAGATGTGCACGAAATGTGATAACAAAGATTGCAGCAGGCAAATTCCTAACCAGGATGAAATTTCTATAAGTGAAAATGGCGAAAAAGTTAAAAAGGTATGTGCCAAGATCAATAAGAGAAGCATATCTCCTAATGAAAAAGGAGAACCCAAATTCAAAAAATGAGTAAAATGCCAGCCAGTGAAGGAAGTATGCACACGTATTTACTGCACTAATTTGAAACATGTTTGTTTCGCCATAAGCATTGTCACAGGAACGAAGTACACAGAGATGGATCTGATGCTTTTGTGTATATGTCAAGGGCCGCTAGATAAATGTTGGTTACAGAAGTGTGCAATATGTCCTGGTGCTGAAGTGATGGCTGCTGAAGATTACACCTTCACGATACTGACAATGACGTAACCTATGCATTGTGGGAGAGAGGAGAGTTGGTGAAGAAGACAGTAGAACAAGTTTGTTACAAAGCTTGGGCATTGGGTCATGAAAGGAATAGCTAGAAGATTCAGAGACAGACCATAGCAATAGTAAAATCAGCCACATCTCAGAATACTGACACATTAGTTCTTCATCCCGACTGCTGAGAACTGGTCTGTTGCTTTGCAGGACGAAGTTACCACCAGCACGTATCACAGGTATCAATAATCACATGTGTTACTCACTGCCTTGGAACATCACACTGTTTTGCTATTGTCATTCGCGACAGTGCACATGAATGCTACGCTGCCTGCATCCAGAGGCCACGCGTTTCCTGAACATGTGTATGTGACTGATGGTGCAGTACCTCTTTTTAAAAACAGCTTTCAGCTTTATGAGCTTGGTCAGCAATGCAGTACAGGTTTACGATAAAAAGTGGATATTTTCAACAACAGGTCATGGAAAAAGTACATGTGATGGGGTAGAAGATCTCTGTAAACATCTTGCAACAAGATTTTATCACCATCATGATGATGTTGATGGTATAAGGGATGCTACTGGATTTGTACTCATTATATCGACATTAGCAACAAACAATAAACTCTTCAATTCTAAATGAAAGTAAAGAAATTCCGTCAGAAAAGAGAGAAGAGTCATCTGCTATGTGTGAAATGCAAAGACCACAGTATACATTAGAAGACTTTTTCGTGAGCCACTTCATTTCCTTTGTGTGACAATCACTGATGAGTGGTACAGATAGTACGTGTCTTTCATGAGCCCCATGATATAACCATCTTCTTTACAAAGCCTCATGGTCTCGCTAATGCTTTGAAATGGTTATCATCAAAAGATCAGAGCGCAGTTCCCATTTTCCAAGTACTGCTCTTGCAGGAGTATCCTTGTCCGTGCACAAATTCAGCTCGGCTATACAAGTTCAATGAGGAGCAAGAGGGAAAAAAGACACATGAACTCTTTTCAGTAGTGCAATGTTGATTGCTATATTGTAGGCAATTTTAACTCATGGAAAGTCATGGAGAAGTAAAATCATGACAGAAGACAATAACAATTTGTGAATAACACCGTAAAAAGAAAAATGGGTACAAATATTCTATATCTCATTTTTGTTATAAAATGCTTTGGAAAAGAATTAAGCCGCCCATTGTGGCCGAGCGGTTCTAGTCGCTTCAGTCTGGAACCGCGCGTCCGCTACGGTCGCGGGTTCGAATCCTACCTCGGTAAGTGTGTATATAGTAATCATGTCTCATAGTATTGGGAACAAAGTATTTATTGAAAATAGATACAGATCTCTATTACTGTATTTATTGAAAATAAATACAGATCTCTTATCACTTTTGGTTTTTTTATTACAATTTTTCAATTTTCCCTTTCGTTACGACATTTTCAGCAATACTCTCACTCAGAGAGGCCTGTAGCGTTATAACAAGTCATCAGAAAATAAAAATATCGTAGTTTTGGGGAGGTATAATGTGGAACTTCAACTTTTTTTTCCAGCAAACTTTTAAATAGTGATGTGACACATTCACTCTCGACTTGTATGATTTGAGGTGAAATCGCACAGCATACACATCCTGTAAACTGACTAAGTCCGCATCAGCGATAAATTGAATGGTTCATATTACCTATGGTACATGTAACTAACTAACTAGTAAAAGAGGAAGACCAAAGCTTGATTCCATTAAACAAGTAGTAGTGGATGTAGGGTGCAATAGTTGGGCAGAGATGACGAGATTCACATGGGAAAGACTCGCGCGAAGAGCTACATCAAATCCGTCTTAGGACCCAAACCCATGCAACATCGCAGATGTGCCAGGCTGGCACAGCACAACTAACGTCAACAGAGACACTAACTGTCCCGGGTAGGGATGCAGCACATGCGCCGACGCCTAGTGGAATGATTCTTTAAGCCCAGGCAGGAGACGCGTAAGTGGCAGGGAGCGTGCTACAGTCTACGGCGCGAGGCGCAGTACAGAGAACCAGCTCCTCACTCAATTATTTGCTGCTGAAGATATTCGTCCACGAAGCTAGCGCTGTGTTTTCTGCCCAGCGCTGTGATGTTGTATAATGATTTACCGCATCCGTAGTGGCACAGTACGTTACTGCAGTTATCGTGCTACACTGAAGTGACGTAAGCCATGGGATAGCTCGTAACATCGTATCGGCCCCCCTTTTCCCCGGCGTAATGCAGCACGCCATGAGAAAAAGATTGAATAATCTACGAAAGGATAACGTTCTACGAGTCGGGGCGTGGAATGTCAGAAGCTTGAACGTGGTAGGGAAACTAGAAAATCTGAAAAGGGAAATTTTGAAGGCTCAATCTAGATATAGTAGGGGTCAGTGAAGTGAAGTGGAAGGAAGACAAGGATTTCTGGCCAGATGAGTATCGGGTAATATCAACAGCAGGTGTAGGATTCGTTATGAATAGGAAGGTAGGGCAGAGGGTGTGTTACTGTGAACAGTTCAGTAACCGGGTTGTTCTAATCAGAATCGACAGCAGACCAACACTGACAACAATAGTTCAGGTATACATGCCGACGTCGCAAGCTGAAGATGAACAGATAGAGAAAGTGTATGAGGATATTGAAATGGTAATGCAGTATGTAAAGTGGGACGAAAATCTAATAGTCATGGGCGACTGGAATGCAGTTGTAGGGGAAGGAGTAGAAGAAAAGGTTACAGGAGAATATGGGCTTGGGACAAGGAATGAAAGAGGAGAAAGACTAATTGAGTTCTGTAACAAGTTTCAGCTAGTAATAGCAAATACTTGGAAAAGGCCGGGAGATACGGGAAGATTTCAATTAGATTACATCATCGTCAGACAGAGATTCCGAAATCAGATACTGGATTGTAAGGCGTACCCAGGAGCAGATATACACTCAGATCACAATATAGTAGTGATGAAGAGTAGGCTGAAGTTCAAGACATTAGTCAGGAAGAATCAATACGCAAAGAAGTGGGATACGGAAGTACTAAGGAATGACGAGATACGTTTGAAGTTCTCTAACGCTACAGATACAGCAATAAGGAATAGCGCAGTAGGCAGTACAGTTGAAGAGGAATGGACATCTCTAAAAAGGGCTATCACAGAAGTTGGGAAGGAAAACATAGGTACAAAGAAGGTAGCTGCAAAGAAACCATGGGTAACAGAAGAAATACTTCTGTTGATTGATGAAAGGAGGAAGTACAAACATGTTCCGGCAAAATCAGGAATACAGAAATACAAGTCGCTGAGGAATGAAATAAATAGGAAGTGCAGGGAAGCTAAGACGAAATGGCTGCAGGAAAAATGTTAAGACATCGAAAAAGATATGATTGTCGGAAGGACAGACTCAGCATACAGGAAAGTAAAAACAACCTCGCTCGAATTGTCCAGAATGTTTCCCAACCAATTGCGAACAAATGTGGCCTAGTGACATAGCTCATTGTCATCCACAAGAGTTCCATCGTTATTAGGGAACATGAAGTCAATGAATGGCTCTAAATGGTCTCCAAGTAGCTGAACATAACCATTTCTAGTCAGTGATCGGTTCAGTTGCGGAGGATCCAGTCTGTTCCAACTAAACACAGCCCACACCATTATGGAGCCACGACCAGCTTGCACTGTGCCTTGTTGACAACTGGGGTCCATGGCTTGGTGGGGTATGCGCTACACTCGAAACCAACCATCAGCTCTTACCAATTGAAATCGGGACTCATCTGATCCGGCCACCGTTTTCCAATCAGCTACGATTCAACCGATACGAGCCCAGGAGAGGTGCTGCACGCGACGTCGTGCTGTTAGCAAAGTCACTCTCGTCGGTCGTCTGCTGGCATAGCCCATTAACGCCAGATTTCGCCGAACTGTCCTAATGGATACGTTCGTCGTATGTTTCACATTGATTTCTGTGGGTATCTCATGCCGCGTTGCTCATCTTACAGCACTGAAAACTCTTCAGAAACGCCTGTGCTGTCAGTAAGTGAAGGCCGTCAGTCACTGCTTTGTCCGTGGTGAGAAGTAACGCCTCAAATTTGGTAATCTCGGCGCACTCTTGAGGCTGCGGATCTCGGAACATTGAATTCCCTAACGATTTCCGAAAGAGAATGTGCTGTCCGTCTAGTTCCAACTACCACTCCACGCTCAGAATCTGTTAATTCCCGTCGTGCGGCCATAATACCGTCGGAACTTTCCACTCGACTCACCTGAGTACAAATGACAGCTCCGCCAAATGCACTACCCTTTTATATCTTGTGTACGCGAAACTACCGCCATCTGTATACGTACATATCGCTTAAATATGGTCAGATGTTCTTCAAAGAGTAATGTTACACGAAACTATGGCTGGGATCGACACGGGTCAGCAACATATAAAGAGGATCGAAAATAACAGAAGAAAAGCTAGATAGTAGAAGATCTGTTCACACGGGTATATTACAGAGCTCTCTTAGAAGTATGTGGTCAAATGTGTAAATAACGTAATACCAATCAGTGTCTTGTAGCTAGCAGTCAACTGGTTGGAAAAGGCCTAACGCCTAATCCGTGAGTGGTCTTTACTTACTGTGTTTACCAACCACTGTGACTTTACCCAAGTTATTCCTGATTTTCGTGATTTTTCCTAGTTCATAGAAATATGGAGACACAGAAAGTTAGACTATGATTAGCAACGAAAGTAATCTTATTGCTTACCCAATGAAAGATTAGATAGAACTTTCCTCTTTTCTTTTCTATTTTTCTGCATCAACCGTGATTTCAAAATTATCTTAAACTTCGTTACAATTCAGATTTAACGCAAATATTAAAACTTACCCACTATCGTGCTCACAACTTTCAGGTACATCTCGTCTGCGAACTTACCTGCAAAGAAAACGAAACTACATAAAAAACGGATCGAAATATAAGGCAACATGACAAGATATTTCACCACATCTGCAACCAATCTTAGAAAGGGTTAAAGGGTTCATTGGTAAACACACACACACACACACACACACACACGCACATTCTTCGATCTCATTCCCGCACCTCCATCTCGTTCATTCTCGCTGGCATCGACAGTTTATATCACATAACTTAGCAGATGAAAATAATAAACTGTTCTAAAATCTCAACAGTACTACAGGTGGTAATCACAGGAGAAAACGCAACAATATCACCACACATATCATTTTCGTTCAAAAATGGCTCTGAGCACTATGGGACTTAACTTCTGAGGTCATCAGTCCCCTACAACGTAGAAATACTTAAACTTAACTAACCTAAGGACATCACACACATCCATGCCCGAGGCAGGATTCGAACCTGCGACCGTAGGGGTCGCGCGGTTCCAGACTGTAGCGCCTAGAACCGCTCGGCCACTTCGGCCGGTTATCATTTTTGTGACAAAATGTGTAACATATGCATTTGAGGAACTACTTATAGTACAGCCAAGCTCTCCGGAAAACGGAAAGCGATTTCTATGATATGAAAAAGGTAAAAATGAAATATGGATATGACTGAAAATACCAATGGAAACATCACACAAATTATTGTGCTAAAATGAAAGTTTCAGTTCTAGAATGGTTACCAATATATTCCACCGACGACGCAAAATAAATATTTAAGACTATTTGCAATCACGATATATTTCAGGTAGCCGATGACATTTTTGGAAACCGAAAGCGGAGCGTGTAAACCGTAAACGTACATCCCAACTTTTAGTTGCACATCACATGAAAAGATAAAATCGAAGAATTATTACGACCAAACAGTTCAGTGACAGGAGAAACTATGATTATGTATTTTATCCTTATCTGTCATTTCTGTAGCCGCACCCAATTTCGTCCTGGCAGAGACAACACGTTGCTTATCTGATAGCACTGAAAATTCTTCAGAAACGTCGGGGCTCTCGGTCGTTAAGTGAAGGCCGTCGGTCACCGCTTTGTCCGTGGTGAGAAGTAATGCCTCAAATTTGGTAATCTCGGCACACTCTTGGCAATGCGGATCTCGAAACACTGAACTTTCCTATGGTGCGCAAACGCATTACCTTTTTGTATCTGTATCAAGCGCTGCACATTGTAGATAAGAAACTGCTGCTAAGAAATAACGGTGCCACGACATGACGTGTGATACCCTGCGTCCCAGAACTCTCTCTTCCAAGTGAAAGGCATTCGCCAATGCCATTCATGAGCACTTGCCCATCGTTTACGAAAATAAAAAGTGAACACTAAAACTCATTCCACAGAATTAGGAGGAGCCGAGCTCAAGTCATCAAAGTATGACAGTCCTGTTTTCGAACCTATTTCGTTAGACACCATCGATCTGGAAGATTACTATGATATGACCATGAGAACTGGGCTACTGCATGTGTAACGATGAGAGGAAACCAATATCCTACAGAAAGGAAAAGTAAGTCACAATATATTCATACATCCAACCATTCACTGAAATTTTGTTAGAGATAACAGGCAGAGGATGTGTACACGCGCACAGGAAGGATTAAGATTTGACGTACCATCGATTATGAAGTTATTACTATCTGAAACAACCTGCAACAATATTACGGTATATTGATAATTTTTACTTTTCCACCGTCTAACTACAACTAAATGAAACACAGTTTTCTTCCCTTACGTGTTGCGCCACTATTCTCTGCAACGCATCTTCAATGGGATGTAATATGTACATATTTTTACTATTTAGTTTACATTTTGGGGCAGTGTACCTATAGGTTATAAACAGTTTCTATGATTTAGTAATATTTTAAATTCTACTTTTCCACTTACACGATGCGTGGACGTTTTTCTACATGTTATGTTTCTGTTCTATTTTTGGTGCTGTTCCCCTTGTTATAATTGCCACATGATGTTTTTGTTTTCCACATTTCACAGCACTAAGAACTGAAAACTTGTTTTTATGTAGTGTTTTGGTTAGTGTTGCCGACTGTCGGATGTTATTGCCAACTTTTAAGTATAATTTTTGAGATATCTGTGATCTGTCTGTCTGTCTGTGTGTGTGAGTGTGAGTGTGTGTTTTGTGTGAAATAGTATTTTTTTTGGTCAGCTTTTTCTATTAACATTATTTGTGCGTGTGTGTGTGTGTGTGTGTGTGTGTGTGTGTGTGACCAGACCAGAAGGTGAAGGAGGGTGGAGGGGAGAAGAAAGGGTATGGCTGCATATGCGAGAGGGATGATTTTTATCTTATCATTTCTTTTACTAAATGTAGCAGGGAGTCTGTCCTGATGTGATTTTGCTCATTTATCACGTGTGTGTTTTCACCGATGGCTCTCTGAATGTGGCAGTTTTCCTGCATTTGTGCCAGGTATTTGTCATGGTTGTTTATTCCCATTATTTTCGTTTCTTGTTCCATGTTTGTAGATTGGTGGTTATGGTGTTTTAAATGTTCTGCGAATGTGGAATGGTTTGTCTCGTACTTCCAGCATCTGGTATGTTCTTTGCACCGTGTTTTAAAATTCCTGCATGTTATGCCTATGTATACTGCATCACACCTCAAGTGGCAATTTTAAGAAGAGGAACAGCACCAAAAATATAACAGAAACATAACTTGTAGAAAAACGTCCACGCAACCTGTAAGTAGAATTTAAAATATTACTACGTCATAGAAAAAACCAACCACCAGAACTGTTTATAATCTGTAGGTACATTGCACCAAAATGTAAACTAAATAGTAAAAATATGTACATATTCCAGCCCATTGATAATGCCTTGTAGAGAATAAAGGTGAAACGCGTATGGCAAGAAAATTGGGTTTCATTCAGATGTAGTTAGGAAGTCCAAAAGTAAAAATTATCGATATACCGTAATATTACACGCAACTGAGGAAGACAGGACTACAAAAGTTGAACCTGCAACTATATTCAGTTACATCTTGTAAGGATTTCAGAGTGGTGCACAGATTAGAAACTTGCTTTAAATGTTCAGAAATGCAAAATTGTACAACAAAAAGAAAGAAAGTTAGTGTGCTATGACAATAGTATTAATGAGTCCCAGCTGGATTCGGTCGACTCATACAAATACCTGGGTGTAACTGTATGCAGGGATATGAAATGGAACCATCACAAAGGCTTCGTCGTAGGTGGTAGACTTCAGTTTATTGATAGAATCCGAGGGGAATGAAAATGAGACTGCTAACAAAACATTCCTGCGACCTATCTCCTAGAATACAGCTCAAATCTGAGGGACTCGGACCAAGTAGGACTAACAGGGGATATTGGACGTATACGAAGAAGAGTAGCACGAATGGTCACAGGTTTGTCCGACCCATAAGTTTCCATAGCATCTCTAGTACACTCTGGAAAACGTCGTTGTCATTCCTGCTTGATAGTGACTACTCCAAACGTTAGACTAATACACTGTTGAAAAGAATTATGGGAATACGTGAATCAACGCCCCGTATGTTAAATCTATTTTGATAGAGGCGGCATCTGTGGTCTTATGCACGGTTTGAGATCTTCGCTTTCAGTGTAGACAACATTTACAATCGTTCGCCAGCTACTGACTGTATTACGTATTACAGAGTCAGGTGGCCCTCAAAAGGAAGTGAATACCGGTGTCGGTAGAGGTCTGCGCGGATAAGAAAAGTGCAATCCGCACCCGCAAGGTCCTAATCCGCAACCGCATCCGCAGCAATTAATCCGCATCCACATATATTTAAGTTTTGAATGAGTAATTAATAGTAATAGACAGTAGTACTTAGAATTATGGTATGTAATGACATAGTTATTCTTAGGGTGCCATTTCTGCGACAACTTAACTACTTTTGACTTCTTAAATCACGTATAATGCTCTATACCTACTCTAAAGCAGACCATTCCAAACAGGAAAGCATTGGCGCTCCAGAGCACACACAGTAGCGGCTCGGATCTCGTGAGATTGGAAACGCTATTTAAAAAAATAATATTCTATGTAATAGCATTAAATGATGAAAATACGTGTATAGAAACAATTATACACTCCCGGAAATTGAAATAAGAACACCGTGAATTCATTGTCCCAGGAAGGGGAAACTTTATTGACACGTTCCTGGGGTCAGATACATCACATGATCACACTGACAGAACCACAGGCACATAGACACAGGCAACAGAGCATGCACAATGTCGGCACTAGTACAGTGTATATCCACCTTTCGCAGCAATGCAGGCTGCTATTCTCCCATGGAGACGATCGTAGAGATGCTGGATGTAGTCCTGTGGAACGGCTTGCCATGCCATTTCCACCTGGCGCCTCAGCTGGACCAGCGTTCTTGCTGGACGTGCAGACCGCTTGAGACGACGCTTCATCCAGTCCCAAACATGCTCAATGGGGGACAGACCCGGAGATCTTGCTGGCCAGGGTAGTTGACTTACACCTTCTAGAGCACGTTGGGTGGCACGGGATACATGCGGACGTGCATTGTCCTGTTGGAACAGCAAGTTCCCTTGCCGGTCTAGGAATGGTAGAACGATGGGTTCGATGACGGTTTGGATGTACCGTGCACTATTCAGTGTCCCCTCGACGATCACCAGTGGTGTACGGCCAGTGTAGGAGATCGCTCCCCACACCATGATGCCGGGTGTTGGCCCTGTGTGCCTCGGTCGTATGCAGTCCTGATTGTGGCGCTCACCTGCACGGCGCCAAACACGCATACGACCATCATTGGCACCAAGGCAGAAGCGACTCTCATCGTTGAAGACGACACGTCTCCATTCGTCCCTCCATTCACGCCTGTCGCGACACCACTGGAGGCGGGCTGCACGATGTTGGGGCGTGAGCGGAAGACGGCCTAACGGTGTGCGGGACCGTAGCCCAGCTTCATGGAGACGGTTGCGAATGGTCCTCGCCGATACCCCAGGAGCAACAGTGTCCCTAATTTGCTGGGAAGTGGCGGTGCGGTCCCCTACGGCACTGCGTAGGATCCTACGGTCTTGGCGTGCATCCGTGCGTCGCTGCGGTCCGGTCCCAGGTCGACGGGCACGTGCACCTTCCGCCGACCACTGGCGACAACATCGATGTACTGTGGAGACCTCACGGCCCTTGTGTTGAGCAATTCGGCGGTACGTCCACCCGGCCTCCCGCATGCCCACTATACGCCCTCGCTCAAAGTCCGTCAACTGCACATACGGTTCACGTCCACGCTGTCGCGGCATGCTACCAGTGTTAAAGACTGCGATGGAGCTCCGTATGCCACGGCAAACTGGCTGACACTGACGGCGGCGGTGCACAAATGCTGCGCAGCTAGCGCCATTCGACGGCCAACACCGCGGTTCCTGGTGTGTCCGCTGTGCCGTGCGTGTGATCATTGCTTGTAAAGCCCTCTCGCAGTGTCCGGAGCAAGTATGGTGGGTCTGACACACCGGTGTCAATGTGTTCTTTTTTCCATTTCCAGGAGTGTATTTTGCTGCTCTTGTGCCAAGGTAGCTGAAAATGACGATGTTTTTAAACTTCTTACGAGCACATTGCATCATTTACCGACAGTTTTTCTGTACTCACTGCTTGGATGTGTCAAATTTTGAAGCCATTCATGTCAGCTGATGATTATATTATAGCTTACGCGTTCAGTCCTCGTCATTTCCAGGTGAAAATATTTACAGTATTAGGCCTACACTGCAAAACGCTGGCGCACCTGTGAAAAAGTTAAACTGCCAGCAATAATTGACGTTGTCTGGAAGAAATAACTCGTCTTCCGAAGAGTGACAACAAAATCAGTGTTTATAGAAATTAGGAGTCCATTTAGCTTTAGCTAAAAATACGATTGAAATCTCGAACCTCACCTTTTGGCTGATTTATCGAATTAAGACCTAGCGATAAATGAAATGTCTGTTTCATTCTGAAATAAACAAAGTTTTTCACACTTTGAAACATCCTCAACATTGGTCTAAATAACTAAGACAAAATTTGCAGTAGATTTCGCAGTTAATACTTTCAATGTTAAAAAATAATTTTTTTCAGGGTTTAATGGAACTGCAAACGATTTCAAGATGTCTATATAAAAAACACTGTCCCATAACTTCAAATGTTAGGCACTGTTCCCTGTTAAGCTATACCGAGTTACAGTCAAAATGTTCAATTTTGTTGCCGGCCGGAGTGGCCGTGCGGTTCTAGGCGCTACAGTCTGGAGCCGAGCGACCGCTACGGTCGCAGGTTCGAATCCTGCCTCGGGCATGGATGTGTGTGATGGCCTTAGGTTAGTTAGGTTTAATTAGTTCTAAGTTCTAGGCGACTGATGACCTCAGAAGTTAAGTCGCATAGTGCTCAGAGCCATTTGAACCATTTTTTTTTTCAATTTTGTTACGAATTTCAGCCCTTATCTTTACTAATTGGCTGGTAAATTAAAACACACATTATTATTTTGGATTATTTGAATATTTTGTAAGTTTTCAATGTGATCAGAATAATGTTTCACGGGTCATCGCAGTCACAGCTTGTTGGTGGTCGTGAGCCGTAGTTTGAAGTCCCACTTGTAATTAATTACAAGGCCCGCCGTGCCACCGCTCCGGCCCGGCTGTTTCACTGTTCAGGAAGAGCGACAATGCTTGGCAGCTGCAAATGTTACTGTAGTGCACGCTAAAATTTACGTAGGTACTTATGAGATCATGATTACCTAGTTTATTAATATTGACGTGTTAGCTGTTGAATGTTCTTGTTGCGAAGAGTAAAAACTTAAAATTGAGCTCTTTAATATGAAAATTACAACAAAACAAATTGCTTGTTAAATATTTCCTTCTTTTACCTAATGCTACTTAAATGTTCTTGTTGGGAATAGTAAAAATACTAACAATACGTCGAGGAAATTCTTTACTATAAATATTACGATAAAAACTCACAGGCTTCAGATTAAATATTTTGATCTTCTGCCTGCTTGTGATTGAAATTCTGTAAAAGAAAGAATCAGATGCAAAAAATTGTAGCTAATTCAGATAAGCCCAAAAAATACAGTGAAGTAAGAGAAGCTGTACAAGTACCTTTTTACTTTGGAAGATTACTATGCAGGAACATGATGTCATCAATCGTCTGTGGCTTCAAAGACGTGCGTCGGTCCTGCATTATTTGTCCCGCTGTAGAGAAGCTTCTCTCAGACGGCGCGCTGGACGCTGGAATGCAGTGCACAAGTATGCGAGTTTGGAAAGACGCGGATAGACGTTTTCACGTCCATGCTACCAAGCTATCCGGTCGATAACTTCCGAAAATTGGACTTTATCGTTCATATATCTGAGAATTTCATCTGACGCAAAGTCAAGATTTCTCGTCGATTCATCTTCTGAGGAATCTTCAAATTCATTAAAAAGTACGTCAGACTTCTGTTTTTTTGTAGGAATTCCAGATGTTGTTTCCTCCTTCTCTTTTAACTGTGGACAATTTCTCGCGACATAATTTTTCGCTTCCTTTACAACTTCGTCTTTTTCGGCAGTGATAAGAAATTTTAGGTTTTTATATTTTGGATTCAAAAACGTTGCAAGTTTATGGGTTACTGTTATGTCCCATTTGCTGATTAAAATAGATTTGGCTGTACTCTTTAAATCTATCAGAAATGGGCTGTCGCCATCATTTTTTTCAAGGAAGGAGAGAACTTTTAACTTCCACAACACACATAAATAAAGCGTAGGGGTTTTGGAGGCTTCGAGATCACAAGAAGCTATTTTAAATGGTGTCAGAAAGGTTATTATATCTTCCAACATCCTCTTGTCTATAGATTCAATCAAATTATCTTGATTTTTCTCTGACAAAATTGACAGAACTTCAAACCACTGTGAATTAATAGACTCAAACATATCCAATTTACTGTTCCATCGTGTGTCTATATCTCCTTTCAATGACTTCTGAAGGCGATTCTGAAGACTAGATCTTTTAAAGAAAATTGTGAGAGCTCGACAGGAATTTATTAGTCGCTGCACGTCACTCTTCTCATCATTCGCGTCTCCTCGAGTCGTGTGCTCCAGCACAGTATTAAGAATGTGTGCTGAGCACGAGAGCATCTTGTATGGGCGAAGTGCTGCCACAATATTTGGAACTCTATCAGTAACAAACACGATGTTATTCACAGCACTGAATAAATCGAACGACCGTAGTATCTTAATTAATTCAAGTTTAATGTTTTCTCCTGTTTTTTTAATCTCACTCTCAAAATTTCTGGTGCACAACACTCGATCCTCAAGTTTCACTTCTTCATAATTAACATAATGTGCAGTCACTCCCATATAGTTTATTTTACGGTACGAATCAGTCCATAAATCGACAGTTAACCTATGTCTCTGAATATATTCTTCACGCAGACGATCGGCCGTTTCCTTCAAATTTCTTGATATGGTGGTTGGATGAGGTAGCAGTTCCTTAGCACCAACTGCACCGTACTTGGCCCCCACATCAATAAGAAACTGTGCCGTCTCGAGAAACCCAGATCCACACGCAACTTCGAATGGTAAAATGTCTTTGCTGACAAGATTGATAAGTTTTTCTGTCGCGGCTGTCTTCAAATTTGGCGGAACTTCAGGAACTTTCACGTCTCTCTTGGTATTTAAATAAGTAATTATGCTACGTTGTCCAGCCTCACACGAATGTTTTAGCAAATTTGAAGTACCACTTTTGTGTCCAGTGTAGCAATATACTTTTTTACATGCAAAACAAGCCACTATATCTTTTATCTTTTCGTTGCCATGAAATACGTGTCCGAATTTTTTCCAAATTGGCGATTTGAATTTGTTTTCCTTCACTCATGTAAAATCACCTTTTTTCACCTTACACGAAATTGTATCCATCGATAGGTGTTCATTTGAAGAAAGAACTCTCACTGATATTTGCTACGATGCACGTTGTCACTCGGTCACTACAAAGCGCTAACTGAAGGCAGTGGAAAATTGCAACCGGCACCTGTGTGGTAGATAGTGGGCAGGTTTGCCACCCAGAGAGCACTTCTCAGGCCACACAAAAGACACGGTCGCGGAAACGGATTAGGTGCAGCTCTCTTGGGTAGAGCTACGTCGGTCGTAGCCAGGGGCTGAGGACAACAGACATCCGCTCTACCCGGGCCCTGCAAGATTCCAAGAGTGTCAACAGTCTTGAAGTTTTCAACTAACATTGCAACATACGTACTGGGCAGATGCCTTGCTCATTATCCGCAGATGACCCGCGGATATCGGCGTCGATCGCGATTTTATCCGCCAAGTAACAAATACCGCGGATATCCGCATCCGCGCAGACCTCTACCGGTGTCCCAGTGTTTTCTAGTGAGGTACACAGTTGGCAGTTATCATTTGTGGGCGTTGTACCCATTACATGCGATGCGATATCTTAATGTAGTGCAAGTTGCACGGGCCGTCTGTTGGATTAAAAAAAAAGGATGGACTTTCGGTCGTGTTGCTGCACATGCCAATGTTTCTCCGTATGTCATCCACAGGTTGTGGACACACTATAGGGAGACAGTTCAGTACACTAGGCGAGTTGGACAAGGTCGCCGACGCATTACAACCCAACGTGCAGACCGACATCTGGGCATATCTGCGTTGCGGCGTCAGAGCACTGTAAAACAATCTCAGGAGCCCTATTTGAGCTGCTGTGTCCGGTCAGACTATAATACACGAAAGGACTATACGATCGAGACGTCTTGTCCTAAGCCTCATCGTGCACATGTGGGATATGCTGAACACACGTGTACATGGCACGTAGTTGTTAGGCAGTGATAAACGCTCAAGGAGGCCATAAACGTTATTGAAGCTCTCAGAGTCCAATAAACAGCACCCAGGATGACGAGATCAATGACTGTTTTCATTTTGTTTTCGACACCTGCCGGACATTCAGTTATTTTAATGCAAACGATCGAGAATGTAAAGATGTCTTGTTGTGTATTTAATTAGTGAATGATGAAGGTATAATTTGACAGCTTACACTATCCTCAATTATTGCTCAAAGGAGTATAGCAGATGCCCAAAGTCACGTTCCTCTTATTCTTTTGAGCAGTGTATAACTACATAGGCTTACACGGCCGGTGTCACGATGATAAAATTTCTTCTGAGTGTCGCACCACGCGGTACCACACCCACAAGAATTGTAATCATCAGCTAGAATAATACTCCAGGAGTTGGTGGCACTAGGTTCTTGTAAGCACTTTCCTAGAACACTTCCACCAAATTCACCGCTCGCCTTTGTGAATGCAGCTTGTACGAGTTTGTCCCAATGATGGAAAAGGAAACCTTTCGTCTTACCGGCATTCGCCTTTATCGATCCAGGCAAACCACAGGAGACAAATTCTGGTCAGTTGGACGGGACTTAACTCTGTTTCTCCCGCAAATGTCCACCGGTGCTTCAACCACTGCCCACCTCGCTCGGTATACGCACACATGAATAACTTACTTAGCGAAATGGTCATATTCTGTGATGCTCCCCTCCGCTAACAGAGTGAGGGAGCGACCGCTCGTTCTGGACGCAGTGAGTAGTCTGAGCATCCGCCGAGACCACTTCACCTAACTTACGCACGCACCGGCGCGGGAACGAGTAGGCTCTCTCCTCTGTGCAAATGGATTTCCCAAAAGGGGCCAGCTCCACGATCAAACGGTAGTTCTGTATCCTGCACACGACTGTCTCATTTTGGGCCACTCGTCGTCGATGCCATCATAGTACGAGTCGAAGATTCTGAAGCCAGAATGAGATTCCTTGCACACTAACAATACAAAAATGTCTCCAACAAAATTTAGTCCCACGCACTTTTTTGGTAGGAAATAGACGTCAAAGGAGAGCAATCTGGCGACATAGTAATCACATGTACGACAAGTATTTTGTTTCAGTGCTGTGGAACTATGCCATCCATTTGTGCGGAGGGTATAGTTTTGCGTTAGACTACTCCATTGGAGAGTTCGATGCCGGATTTACGTTTAATATTTTTTTTAAATTTTTTTTATTCTGATCTGCCAATAATCTGTAGCATACACTGTTTCTTAAACCACATATATACTACAATTACAATTTCTTCAACATGAATATCAGTTATTTGTCCGACATGTTAGAATTGTTCACGAACAGCAATAATCAATTAAAAATAAATTAACTCTCGTAGGACAGAAATAACTACAAGCCCTATCAATGTCGAGACGTTAAAGTAACACACCGCATTCAGCAAGAGCAGCCAGCTGTAATATTTTAAACACAGTATCAGTAACAGCATGTTTTTCACGAAACATACACAGTCTGCAGAGCAGAATCTCAAACGGATCTCCTCGCATCTCCAAACATTTAACGACTCGCTGGATCACGTTTTCCCGAACTAGCAACATAGCTGCATCGACATTTACTGGGGCAGCAGTGAAGGTACTATCAGTTCTTTCACATTATCCGCGGATTAGAACAAACGTAACAGACTCTAGTAATTACCTGTGAGAGGGGTTAGCAGACCTATTGGTGACGTAATGTCCTACAGAGACGTAATCGTCAGTGAAGTAGCAAGCGTGATACTTGGTAGATAGGACCAATGGCAGAAGAGTATACTGCAAACTGTGACCGCGCGGTTTGAGGCGCCACGTCACGGATTGCGCGGCCGCTCTAGCAGCAGTTTGGTTTCTTAGGAATTCACACACATTTGAACATTTCAACATTGCAAATTGGGTGCAAATATAGTTGATGATGATGTGTTACACGATGTAGCTATGTTATTTGCATGACTGCAACACAACTATTAGGATGTTACTTAAGTTAGTCGCATTTTTGTTTTGCATGTTGACATTCCGGAAGCTATGTATTTACTTATCGATTGTCTCCTTCATTTGTAGTTCACTGCTGCCATTTGTGTTTACATACTGTCATTTTGTCATTTGGAGATAATGAGCGCACTTGTGGACGCTAGTAAATGGAGTTCAAAGTGGAAAAATCGGAAAATTTCCGACACGTTCTTCTGATTGACTTCACCGTAAGTGTGACAGCACCGAAGGCAGGCAAAAACATTTTCGCCGTGTATGGGGATAGTGCCACTGGACAGAGCACGGCAAGGAAATGGTTTCCTCGTTTTTAAGGAGGATCTTTTTGACGTTAGTGACACTTCACGTTCAGGAAGACCTTCGGGATTTGACGTAGATCTTTTAAACGCATTAGTCTACTATGATCCATATCAATGTACTCGACAACTGGCATAAGCTACGAACTGTCATCATTGCACCATCGTCCGACATTTGCATTTAATTAGGGCTGTTCAAAAATCGGGTGTGTGGCTACCGAATGCTCTAAGTCAAAATAACAAAAATCAGCGGGTGGCCATATGTGCATCTCTGCTATACGTCATCAATTGGCTCCTCAACAGCACCCACCATTCCTATCCTGTATCGTTACTGGTGACGAGAAATGGTTTCTTTACGTTAACGTAAGGAAAAGAAAGGAGTGGTTCAGCTCAAACAATGCAGCAGCTCTCCTTACAATGACCTGCGCGTATCCCCAAAGACATGTCATGCATCTGGTGGAAAAACGATGGTGTGTGTATACGAATTGCTTACATTGCAGACGCAGTTCAAGAACAGCTACCAGGAAGATGCTACTCCACGATGGTGCCCGCTCGCATTCTGCTAGACTGACAAGAACACTATACAAGAGTTGGTTGGGAAGTCATTCCACATTCACCATATCCACCATATCTTGCGCCTCAGATTTTCACCTTTTTCGTTCTCTATCGAACAACCTCCGAGGAACTTCCTTTCCGAAAGCAAATGCGCTACGAATGTGGTTCGATCAGTTCTTCTCCTCAAAACTACGTGATTTCTGCACTCGCGGAATCGAAAAGTACCCCAGCGTTAGCAGAGTGTTGTAAACAGTGAAGGAGAATATATTATCGATGAATAAAGTCTCTGTTATGTGCATGTGTTTGCTAAACTTCCGGAAAAAATTACTGCTAAATTCGAAAAGACAGGTCCTTCTGAAGTGCAATGTAGCAGGTAAGGAAAGCAGTTGAAGATATGGCACTGCACTGCGGAAGGGGTCGAACGGTGGTGTGAAAACATGCAACGCACGGGGAATTATCTAAATGCTGAACATACCAGCGAGCACGGTACATAAAATTGTACGAAACATTCTGCATTTCTGACAATACGAAATGACCGATGTTCAAGAGTTGCTTCATGCTGACCTGCCAGCCAGACAAGCGTTCACTCTGGAATTTCTTCCTATGGTCATAGAACATTCTGTGGACTGACGAAGCCAATGTCCATCTCCACGGACATGTCAATAAGCAGAATATGGGCAACGGAAAATCGGTACCCACATCAGCCGGCACCACTTCACTCTCCAAAAGTGACTATGTGGTGCGAGTTGACGGGACCGTTTATTGTAGGGCTGTATTTTATCCAGGAGATGAGTAATGCGAGTCCTGTGCACCTGTACCGTTACTGATAAACGCAGTGAGAGTCTTTTGCCCAACCAGTATCATTCCAAACTTTCAAGAGTGTGGAGATGATCATTTTTATGCAAGATAGCGCTCCTTCGCACATTGTACAACCAATGAAGAGGTTGTTGCAGAGGTATTTCGAGAATGCAAGAATTATCAGGCGTCATTTCCCAACAAGCAGGCCGTCGACATCACCTGATTTTAACCGTGTGACTTCTGGCTATGCGGTTCTCTGAAAGATGTTATGTTCAGTAACCTAATTACGAACGTAGGTGAAATGAAGGCACGCATTATGAACGTGACCCCGAGGCACGTGGAACGTGCTGTCCCTCGATTTCAAACTGTGACAGAAAACGGTGGACAGCATACTGAACATGTCTTGCGCCAGTCCCGCGACGGTTAAAAACCGATATCAATTTGCTTTTTATGCGATTATCGGCCTCTGGACAAATAAAAACTGATTTTTCCCATCCAAAGTGGTACGATGTAGTGGATGGGTTTACCTAGCTAACAGTACCACAGTTGTTGACTGCAGCCATGCCCATTCTACAGTGCGTATGGTGTAACGTGCAGCTTAAACAACAGCCGGCGCACTGCGATTCATCGGTCATTTGTAGCCGACCCCATTAACGTTAAGACGTTTGCAGCGCCATCTATTAGTAAAATGTCAGTTTTTTTACGACATTTCCCCCTGCATCAATAATATGCTGTTCAAATTTGACGTCATTCTGAGCAGTGGTTCTCCTTCTACAGTATTTTGCAACTGAACTTAAAATTATGGACATCCTGTATACTGAATCTGCAATGATATGAACACCTAGTGACTCTTTTTATTACGTATATTTTTATTTTTATTACTATCGTATCGCTGATTTGCAACTTAGAACCAAATGGAAACTGTACAACTGCTACTACAGTCACATACGAGAAAAACGACATTAATTATGTAACAAAATAAATTCTAGTAGTAAAAATTTATTATGTCACAAAAGGTCCACACTAATCGAGCTCTAAGTGAAGACTTGTCATCTGATCCGGATATCAATTCGCAGTATATTCGTTTTACCAAAGGACAGTCTCGTGCTCTGGTTCTTTGATAGCCTAAATGCTGCTGGTTCCCAGATACGCTTCCTGTCATTATGCAAAACATATAGTGTTGCATTGTAACAATCACTTTCTTGTACTTACATCAGTTACAGCAGGAATGCATGATAACAATGGAAAATTTGTGCCACACACGAACTCGAGCTCTGACTTCCTGCTTTTCTCGAGCAGTTAACTCAACCAAGAGGCAATCCGGACTGCGCTGCTGGGGCTCACTGAAACTTCCATGAACACTGGTGTATTCATCAGCAGTTTCAGAATACATGTTCTCCTACCGCAAGGTACCTTGGAATAAAACCGTTTGGTGAATGCAGTCGGTGAAGGCTCGTGTCTAGCTATAGGGCTTGAGAGGATATGATGAAAGTCATAGCTACGTAATTTTTTTCCCTGGGGGCAGAACAGCTTATGGTTGTATGACTGCTGGGTAGTGCTATCTCAATAGGAGCTAATATACTGTTAACTTCGATCGAAACAGTATTTTTAACAGACTTTTGATTCGACATCGTAACTAATGCTTCAGAAGGCAATGTGGTTGTGATTTTACAATATTATTTTTAACCTAAAGCTTTATTGCCTTACCAGCAACGCACTGTTAAGTGACACAGGACACTGCTGTTTAGTGAACGAGACAGTCTCTCACTCTGTCCCGATTTCTTTAGAATTTTAAAATACTGATGGCCGCAGTCCCCGTACGGTCTGTATGGCAACCTGAAGGATCCACCGCACCAACACCCACAGTCTTCTCTCTCCGAGGGACCCATACGAAATCTCCTACAATCTACAGTGCATTCTGCAGGTTCTGCCACAACTACCACTGCTTCAGTTCGTCGTTCATGTTGATAGCGATCGCGGCATTGGGTGAGGCTTCGATAAAATCCACAGCGCTTACTTCAGCACTTTCACAAGCATCATTCGCAGTCTCCTTTACTCTTTCATTGACTATATTTTCTACATACGCTGCCGGAAAAAAATCAGTGCATGTGATCAAAAGTATCCGGACACCCCCAAAAACCTACGTTTCAGCGACCTCAGTACTAATGAGACATCGCGAGAGAGCAAAATGGGGCACTCCGCGGAACTCACGGACTTCGAATGTGGTCAAGTGATTGGGTGTCACTTGTGTCATACGTCTGTACGCGAGATTCCCACACTCCTAAACATGCCTAGATCCACTGTTTCCAATGTGATAGTGAAGTGGAAACGTGAAGGGACACGTACAGCACAAAAGCGTACAGGCCAACCTCGTCTGTTGACTGACAGAGACCGCCGACAGTTGAAGTGGGTCGTAATGTGTAATAGACAGACATCTATCCAGACCATCACACACGAATTGCAAGCTGCATCAGGATCCACTGCAAATACTATGACAGTAAGACGGGAGGTGAGAAAACTTGGATTTCATCGTCGAGCGGCTGCTCATAAGCCACACATCACGCCGGTAAATGCCACGACGCCTCGCTTGGTGTACGGAGCGTAAACATTGGACGATTGGACAGTGGAAAAACGTTGTGTGGAGTGACGAATCACAGTACACAATGTGGCGATCCGATGGCAGGGTTTTGGTATGGCGAATGCCCGGTGAACGTCATCTGCCAGCGTGTGAAGTGCCAACAGTAAACTCGGAGGCAGTGGTGTTATGGTGTGGTCGTGTTTTTCATGGAAGGGGCTTGCATCCCTTGTTGTTTTGCGTGGCACTATCGCAGCACAGGCCTGGGAAGCGGTGTACGAACAGCTAGCGGTGAACATATTCCATTCGAATAGTTGAGTATGTGAATCATCCTGACTTTCGAGTAGTGACAAGTTTTATCCTGTCTCACGCATCAAAGCGACGCCGGCGATCCATATTTAAACTGCTTTTAATACTAGAGTTGGAGGGGGGAGCCCTTTTTTAGCGAGAAGGAGACTAGTGTTTAACGTCCTGTCGACATCGAGGTCATTATCGAGGGAGGACAAGTTCGAATTAGGGAAGGAAGGAGAAGGAAAGCGGTCGTGTTCTTTGGAAGGAACCATCGCAGCATTTGCCTTAATTAATTTAGGTAAATCGTGGAAAACCTAAATCAGGATGGCTGGACGCGAGTTGGAATGAATATTAGAGTACACATGAGTTCCGCCAATAAGCGTTTCCGACGAAACCAGCTGAGTAGCACGCCGTGTAACTTCCCTCGTGCGCGTCGCATCATTCAAGAGTGCGTAGCTGTTGGTAACGGTCACCTGTAGGAGTTTGGCGGATCGACGTGGTATTACGAAAAGGTCAAAGAAGGGTACTCTATCCTGACTAAGAAATTTCAATCATCGTTCTTCAAGAGGTAGAAAGTCACTTCGCTGGGTCCCCTTTCAGCCTCCTTACGATTCTTTCCCGTAATCTTATCTTTCTGCTTCAGGACTGCTGACAGCGTGGATGACGGAACCCGAAACATTCCGCTACAGCCTTTCTTTCGCCCCAGATACCACGGCCTCAATAACCTACTTATTTTCTGACGATGACTCGGAATTGTAATGTGTTTTTGGTGCAGTGTGTTACGGTAATAGCTTCGATTTGCCGAATGTAGCAAGACACTTATGATTTCTTCGATTTGTCGACGTTTTATTTTTTCCCCCTCTCTCTTGACGACAAGCTGGTTTACGGAGACATAAGACTGGGAATCAGCACGAGTGGACCGCGGCAGGGAGCAGGGGAAGCCGGGGTCGCGCTAGGTCGGCGCGGAGCCCGGGGCTCCACGTGCCAGGCCGGCTTGCGCAGCACAGCCGTCGGCGGCCATTGTGTCGGCCGGCCAGTGGAACGCGCATGCCGCAACAGCCGCTCCACTGCCGCGCCGTCTGCCCGCAACAGATAACCGATTTATCTGCAGGCTCTACACCGTGGCTCTGTTTAAAATTGAGTATTACCTCTAACAAAACAGCCATCACTCGCTTTACAATTTATTTCTTGGCAACAAGTTTTTGACACAGTAGCGTCTCATCGTCAGACGGTAGATATTTACGGGCAATTTCTATTTTGTACTAACAAGGGAACCTCCCCATCTCACCGCCCTCAGATTTAGTTATAAGTTGGCACAGTGGTTAGGCCTTGAAAAACTGAACATAGATTAGCCGAGAAAACAAAGAAGTAGTGTGGAACTATGAAAAAAATAAGCAAAGTATACAAACTGAGTAGTCCATGCGCAAGATAGGCAACATACATGATGGTGTGAACTCATGAGAGCCGTGGTCCC
This sequence comes from Schistocerca piceifrons, assembly GCF_021461385.2. NCBI lineage: Eukaryota > Metazoa > Arthropoda > Insecta > Orthoptera > Acrididae > Schistocerca > Schistocerca piceifrons. The sequence goes on from NC_060145.1 coordinate 457,981,959, forward strand.
GTGGTTAGCGTGAGCAGCTGCGGAACGAGAGGTCCTTGGTTCAAGTCTTCCCTCGAGTGAAAAGTTTACTTTTTTTTATTTTCGCAAAGTTATGATCTGTCCGTTCGTTCATCGACGTCTCTGTTCACTGTAATAAGTTTAGTGTCTGTCTTTTGCGACCGCACCGCAAAACCGTGCGATTAGTAGACGAAAGGACGTGCCACTCCAATGGGAACCTAAAACATTTGATTGCAAGGTCATAGGTCAACCGATTCCTCCACAGGAAAACACGTCTGATATATTCTATACGACACTGGTGACGGCATGTGCGTCACATGACAGGAATATGTTGTCGACCCACCTAACTTGTACACTTGGCGACTGGGTAAAATGATTCTTCTACCTTGCCCGATTTAGGATTTCTTGTGGATGTGATAATCACTCCCAAAAAAGTGATGAAAACATAAGAGTTTGTCACACACACTGCAACAAATGAATGTAACAGTTTCACAGTCGCACTGTTTTCCCTGTGCTCTGTCAAAACATATGTTTTTAACGTTTTCAAATTTTTCCGTGTGTAGACCGTCAAATCCTGCATATGTCCAGGTAAATCTGAACATGTCCCGGAATTTTGGAGAGCGAAGTTGATTATGTGTGACTGCCTGAACTTTGATAATTGTCTGAAAATAAAAAATTAAACTTCTAATTCGAGGGAAGACTTGAACCAAGGACCTCTCGTTCTGCAGCTGCTCACGCTAACCACGGGACCACGGCACTCCTGAGCTCACACCCTCCTGGATGTTGCCTATCTTGCGCATGGACTACTCAGTTTGTATATTTTGTTTATTTTTTTCATAGTTCCACACAACTTCTTCCTGTTTTCTCGATTGATCTGTGGTCAGTTTTTCAAGGCCTATCCACTGTGCCAACGTATAACTAAATCTGAGGGGCGTGTGATGGGGAGGTTTCCTTGTAAGTCCAGATAATCGATGAAATCGTGCAGCTTCGAAAATTTTCGATTCATATACAGCTGTTGGCCAAAAATATGGAAACACCGTGAGAAATGAATGCTTGAACATAAATGCAGATGCAGGTTGCGCTCTTGTATTTGACTACGAACGGCATCTGTGCAATGCCCTCAACCCCCTTCCAAGTGACAGTCGTGATCACAACAGTCTTCCGTGTACTTCCGAGTGCATTACATCGGGGTTCTATCAAAAAAAGGCTAAAAAAAATCGACGTGAATTCCTTACAGGAGAATGGAAAAGCCGGTAGAACCCAAGATCGGGGAAGATCAGTTTCGAATCTTGAGAAATGTACGAACACGCGAAGTAACACTGACCTAAGACTTACCTTAGCAGACAGGTTAAGGAAAGGCAAACCTACGTGTATAAATTTTGTAGACTTAGAGAACACTTTTGTCAGTGTTGACTGGAATATTCTCTTTGAAATTCTAAACGTACCAGGAGTAAAGTACAGGGAGCGAAAAGTTATTTACAACACTTCCTGGAAGATTAAAACTGTGTGCCGGACCGAGACTCGAACTCGGGACCTTTGCAGGTTCGCCGGAGAGCTTCTGTAAAGTTTGGAAAGTAGGAGTAGAAGTAGAAGTAAAGCTGTGAGGACGGGGTGTGAGTCGTGCTTGGGTAGCTCAGTTGGTAGAGCACTTGCCCGCGTAAGGCAAAGGTCTTGAGTTCGTGTCTCGGTCCGGCACACAGTTTTAATCTGCCAGGAAGTTTCATATCAGCGCACACTCCGCTGCAGAGTGAAAATCTCATTCTAGCTATTTACAACTTGTGCAGAAACCAGACGGCAGTTATAAGAGTCGAGGAGCACGAAAGGGCAGCAGTGGTTGAGAAGGACTGAGACAGGGTTGTAGCCTATCACCAATGTTATTCAATCTGTGCACTGAGCTGGAAGTAAAGCAAACCAAAGAAAAATTTGGAGTAGGAATTAAGGTTCCGGCACAAGAAATAAAAACACTGAGGTTTGCCGATGACACTGGAATTCTGTCAGAGACAGCAAAGGACTTGCAAGAGCAGTTGAACGGAATTGACTGTGTCCTGAGAGCGGGATATAAGATGAACATCAACGACAGCAAAACGAGGATAATGAAATGTAGTCAAATTAAATCCTGTGATGCTGAGGGAATTAGAATAGGAAACGAGACTCTGAAAGTAATCGATCGTTTTGCTATTTGGGCAAAAAACTAACTCATAATGGCCGAAGTACAGGTGATATACAATGTAGGCTGGCAATGGCAAGAAAATCGCTCCTGAAGAACAGAAATTTGTTAACACTTAATATAGACTGAAGTGTTACGTTTTCTGAAAGTATTTGTATGCAGAGTAGCCATGTACGGTAGTGAACCACGGACGATAAACAGTTTAGACAAGGAGAGAATAAAAGCCTCTGAAATGTGGTGCTACAAGAAAATGCGAAAGATGAAATCGGTAGAACAGGTAACTAATGAGGAAGTACTGAATATAATTCGGTAGAAAAGAAATTTTTGGCACAACCTGACTGGAAAGAGGTATCGGGTGATAGGACACTTCCCGTTGCTTTTATCACCAGTTTAGTATTGGGAGGAAGCCTCAGGGTAAGAATCGTACAGGCAGACCAAGAGATGTATACAGCGAACAGATTCAGAAGGATGTTGGGTACAGTAGTTATTCGGAGATGATAGGGCTCGCCAGGATAGAGTAACATGGGGAGCTATATCACACTAGTCTCCGCACTAAAGACCACAACAACATGTCTATTCGAAACTAAGTAAATTGTAGATGCTCGTGTGGCGGGTGCTTTCGTTACCAACGCAGCTGAAGTGTTTGGTGTTTCAAGAGGCACCGTATCGAAGTTTTTGCCGCATACAGAGAAATTGGAAAAACACCGTCCGCTAAATTACAACGCGGACGAAAGTGTCTGTTGAGTGATCGTGACACACTGTCACTGAAGAAGTTTCTGACGAAAAATCAAATGCGCAAAAGTCACTGCAGAACTGAATGTCACACGATCGTGAAGCCTGTCAGCATCAAAACAACACGAAAGAGCTCCACTTGCAGGGAACTCCAGGTGAGCTGTGATTCCGAAACAACCGAACGATGCAAATGCCCGAAATAAAACACGTGGTGGCGAAGCCATAAAACCTGGATTACAGAACAAAGCCATTTGATCGGATGACTGTTTTTGTACACTGTTTCCAACTTCAGGCCGAGTTTACGTCCCAAGAGTAAAACATGGAAGGGGGATAATTTGGTTCGAGTCCTCCCTCGGGTATATGGGTGTGTGTTTGTTTGTCCTTAGGATAATTTAGGTTAAGTAGTGTGTAAGCTTAGGGACTGACGACCTTGGCAGTTAAGTCCCATAAGATTTCACACACATTTGAACTTTTTTTTTTATATAATTTGGGCACCCATATCGTGGTGTACCGTCAGCCCCTCGGGTACTCTGCACGGTGGCATTACCTTCGAGGACTACGTGGCTATTTTGGCTGAACAGGTCCATCTCACGGAACAATGTTCCCCCCCCCCCCCCCTATGGTTACGCTGTGTTCCACCCCCATTCACACAGCTCGCATCGTCCAGCACTGGTTTTGTGATCACGAGGATGAATTGTTGCATCTCCCCTGGACACCACAGTCACCAGATCTCAATAGTACTGAGCCTCTGCAGTCTACTTTGGACAGAATCTTACGCGATCACTATCCATCTCCAGCATCGTTCCCTTAATTTGTCACTATTTTTCAGGAATAACAGAGTAAGAATTCCTTGAAAACCATACAGAGCCTATATTTACCAATTCCGAGAGGGCTTGTAACTGTTTTGAATGCCTGCATGGTAATGTGTTGTGTTTTTGGTGCTTCAATATTTTTGCCCATCCCCTGTTTACTTCGATAGGATCCAAAGGCTGAACCTGAATTCGACCTACAAAATTTCGAAAGTTGTTCTGGGATATTTTCTGAGTATCTTGGAATAAGGCTCCTTGGGTTTCCCTGGCTGGGAGGACTTCACTGATGCACTCTCCGGGACTGAGGATGAGCGTGAAGCCCTACGACCAGCTGCTTTTGGGCTTTCCCACTAGCAGAAAACTGGAAGGGAGTGACCAAAGGGACCTCTTCCTAGCGAGAAGAGCCGAAGAAGACTTACGCTTCTCCGGCTCAGAAGTGGGGACTGATATCCCCGATGGTTGGAGGGGTGTTGCTCCCGCATTAGGTGGCTGAGAGGCGACAGGAATGCGAGGAGCTGATGGGGCGGCAACTGTTCTCGTAGCGGCGGCGAAAGAGGAGGTCACAGCAACTGGATGTAGGCGCTCAAATTTCCTCTTAGTCTCAGTGTAGGTCAGTTGGTCCAGGGTTTTATATTCCATTATTTTCCTCTCTTTCTGTAAAATCCTGCAGTCCGACGAGCAAGGTGAATGATTCTCTCCAGAGTTGACACAGACGGGAGGCGGGGCACATCGAGTATTGGGATGCCATGGACGTCCACAATCTCTACATGTGACGCTGGAAGTACAGTGGGAAGACATATGGCCAAACTTCCAGCACCGCACTGGGGGAGGGATATATGGCCTGACGTCTCAGTGGTAGACCATCACCTTGACCTTCTCGGGCGGTGTGTCACCCTCGAAGGCCAAGACGAAGGCACCAGTGGCAACCTGATCATCCCTCGGACCCCGATGGACGCGCCAGAATGAATGAACTCCTCGTCGCTCTAAGTTGGCGCGCAGCTCGTCGTCGGACAGCAAAGGAAGGTCCTTGTGGAATATAATTCCATGGACAATATTTAAGCTCTTATGAGGCGTGATGGAAACAGAAACATCCCCCAGCTTGTCACAGGCGAGTAATGCCTGTGACTGGGCAGAGCATGCTGTTTTGATCAAGGATGACCCAGATCTCATTTTGGACAAGCCCTCTACCTCTCCAAACTTGTCCTCTAAATGCTCTACAAAAAACTGAGGCTTCATCGAGAAAAAGGAGTCCTCATCAGCTCTCGTAAATACGAGGTACTGGGGCGAACAAGCTTCACTGCCATCCTTAGCCTGGCGTGCCTCCCACGGTGTGGCCAGGGAGGGAAACGATTTAGGATCATACTTCCTTGCACTGTACTGAGACTTGGAACGCTTAGAGACTGCTGGAATTTGATCACCAGCAAGTGATGACGTAGTACGATTCATCGCGCGTCATCCGCTGTGATGCTACCCACTCTGACCAGGGGCCCTCCCCACGAGTGTCACCCAGCCGCAAGCAAAGGCCACCTGGCAGGCTGGCCACTGCCGTGAGTCCCGATGCCCCAGGGTAACGGGTATCCTTGGCATACGTGGGGGGTTAAGGCGCAGCCATCAGCAGAGCGATCCCTGTGTAGTCAGGGGGCTACAACCAAAAGGTTACATGGCGGCCTCACCACAATGGACTGGCTACCGTGCTGGATATCAGGTGCAAAGACTTCCACGGTCATCGTCGGCGCAGAAAACGACACCGCATAGTGGGTAGAGGAAAACGCACCAAGGAAGGACTATGAGCGGGACTACTATACCTCGACGAGAAAGTGGGTTAAAGATCTCAATGCACGATGGACACGATGCACCATGTAAGGCGCCATTCCCGACTTGGCTCGCTCTTCGGGAAAATGTTGAAGAATGGAGGTCAAACACTACAGGGGACCATCACACAAAGGCCAAAAGGTGTGAGACTCTTTTTAGTCGCCTCTTACGACAGGCAGGAATACCAACGGGCCTATCCTAACCCCCGGGCCCGCAGGGCGAGCCTACGCACCGGGCTGAATGCCAAAACTCTCTGCAGAGTCTGAGGGATACAGCTTGCAGTGACGTACGGTTCAGTCCAGAAACGGCGTCACGAAAGAAGCTCTTTGTTTCCAACGAAATGAAGTATAAGATTTCAGTTTTTTTATCTTATGTATATAGTTGAGAGGATGCAGAAGCCAAGTTTTCGACCTTCAAAATCCTCGTTAAAACTTTTTGTGGACAAAAAAAGAAAAAAAAAGAAGTTTGGCACTTTTTTCAGGTTTTCTCCTATTACTCGGAAACTATGAATCTTACCGAAAATTTTACGATTACCAAAATGAAAGAGTACTAAATTCTGCGTCAGACAAACTACTTAAATGTCAAAACGGGTGCAGCCATTTGGTCACAATTAGCTGTCAGGGAGCTCGGGCATTTTTAACTAACTTGGCTAAAAAGTTGGCTCTAACGCCTGCAACTCAAAAACTGCTACTCCAGATGAAAAATGTTAACTTAACAAAGTTGTAGGGCATGACATTTCATGTTACAGAAGCATCCAGTTTTTCAGTTTCAGGGATTATTAAGCGTTCATACAATTGAAAGCTAAAGTAATTCCATTTTGTTCTTTTTTCTAAGTCAGAGATATTCAATGAATGAAATTTTCAATAGGAAGACACAATTGTGTCCCACATTCGGGTGTATACGTCTAGCTCGACTGCCACGTCGTAAACAGCCGAGGCTGCCATCCTCTCCGTTCCTATGTTATTGCTTCCATTGTTAGCATTGTCTTTCTCTCTTGTGCAAGGGACGCGTTCAAAACTCCTTCTGCCTAGCAAAATTCGCGTTTCCTCGTCTGAGTTTACTGTACGGTCTGTGCAATTAAATTGCGTTTTCCAGATCGTATGGAGGTGTGTTTTACACGTGATTGCAATTTGGCAGATGGCGACGTTATTAAAAGCATGGTGATGCGATTAAAGTGAACGGAAGGGACTGGAAACAATACAACAATACATTAAGGATAGGAAAATCGCAGCAGATCGTAAGTAATTAACTGATGGTCTAGCCGAAGCCGAAGTGTACACTACTTGTCAGAAGACGAACAATAACCCAAAACGGATTAGATCTGTGACAAAAGGCCATGCACCGTCAACGTCGAGTCTTCGATCATACAACAAGGTATTTGATTAATAAACACTGCTTTTGATGTGGCAAGGAAATTGATGCTAACTGAGAGAAACTTTAGCATACTTCCCTATGCAAAGCGAAATACTGTTCATAAAGTCATGGAAACAGAAAAGATTGTAACAACTACAGAGGTATCTCTTTAATCAGCGTTGTGGGTAAAATCTTCTCAGGTATTGTTGAAAGGAAAGTGCGAGTATTAGTTGAGGACAAATTGGATGAAAATCAGTGTGGGTTTAGGCCTCTTAGAGGTTGTCAGGACCAGATCTTTAGCTTACGGCAAATAATGGAGAAGTGTTACGAGTGGAATAGTGACTTGTATCTATGCTTTACAGATCTAGAAAGGGCATATGACCGGGTTCCTAGGACGATGTTATTGTCTGTTCTACGAGATTATGGAATAGGAGGCAAACTTTTGCAAGCAATTAAAGGCCTTTACATGGATAGTCAGGCAGCAGTTAGAGTTGACGGTAAATTGAGTTCATGGTTAAGAGTAGTTTCAAGGGTAAGACAAGGCTGCAACCTGTCTCCACTGTTGTTCATATTATTTATGGATCATATGTCGAAAACAATAGACTGGCTAGGTGAGAGTAAGATATGTGAACACAAAATAAGCAGTCTCGCATATACAGATGATTTAGTTGTTGTGGTGTCACCGCCAGACACCACACTTGCTAGGTGGTAGCCTTTAAATCGGCCGCGGTCCGCTAGTATACGTCGGACCCGCGTGTCGCCACTATCAGTGGTTGCACACCGAGCGCCGCCACACGGCAGGTCTAGGGAGACGTCCTGGCACTCGCCCCAGTTGTACAGCCGACTTTGCTAGCGATGGTTCACTGACAAATTACGCTCTCATTTGCCGAGACGATAGTTAGCATAGCCTTCAGCTACGTCATTTGCTACGACATAGCAAAGCGCCATTATCATTTGCTATTTATCTTGTGATGCATGTACCGTCAGACCGATGTTTACCAATTATGGATTTAAGTTAAGTATTCCAGAAGCTACGTACTTTTCTTGCTAGTATAATTACTTTACCTGTTCCAGACCTCACGCCAGCCTGCGTGAGCTTTAACGCGTGCCTTTCGGCTATCTCATAGTGGCTTGGCTGTCTTGTCAAGTCACAACAGTTGTGATGGCAGATTCGATTGAAAGTTTGCAAAGTAATATTTCAGAGCTAGATCAGAAATGTAAGGACTATGGTATGAAGATTAGCATCTCCAAAACGAAAGTAATATCAGTGGGAAAGAGATATAAACGGATTGAGTGCCAAATAGGAGGAACAAAGTTAGACCAGGTGGACGGCTTCAAGTACTTAGGATGCATATTTTCACAGGATGGGAACATAGTGAAAGAATTGGAAGCGAGGTGTAGCGAAGCTAATGCAGTGAGCGCTCAGCTACGATCTACTCTCTTCTGCAAGAAAGAAGTCAGTACCAACACTAAGTTATCTGTGTACCGTTCAGTCTTTCGACCAACTTTGTTGTATGGGAGCAAAAGCTGGGTGGATTCAGGTTATCAATACGGTTGAGGTTACGGATATGAAAGTAGCTAGGATGATTGCAGGTACTAGTAGATGGGGACAATGGCAGGAGGGTGTCCACAATGAGGAAATCAAAGAAAAACTGGGAATGAACTCTATAGATGTAGCAGTCAGGGCGAACAGGCTTAGATGGTGGGGTCATGTTACACGCATGGGAGAAGCAAGGTTACCCAAGAGACTCATGGGTTCAGCAGTAGAGGGTAGGAGGAGTGGGGCAGACCAAGGAGAAGGTACCTGGATTCGGCTAAGAATGATTTTGAAGTAATAGGCTTAACATCAGAAGAGGCACCAATGTTAGCACTGAATAGGGGATCATGGAGGAATTTTCTAAGGGGGACTATGCTCCAGACTGAACGCTGAAAGGCATAATCAGTCTTAAATGATGATGATCATGATGATGATAGTCATGAAACTTGATTTAAGATGCACTGTTATTGGGGCAGCAGAAAGGCGAGGTAATTACTGGGCTGGCATAGTTTCCGTGATGAGAACCTTAGTACAGAAGATGCTCAATGTCATAGGTTTTGTCCGTCTGGTGTCGGGCCACGAAGAAGTTTAGCGTTCGCCGAAGCAAATGAATCTCAATGGCCGACAGTGGACTGTGTCGCCGCAGCGCTGTACTGTCCTAGTGAGTGCGCCACGACATGTGATACTCCGGTCGCGGTCAGCATGAATACCGCCGCATCTCAATCGCTCAGTCCCCCCCCCCCCCCCCCCACCTCCCCAAATCTGTTTTAGTGTCTACTCTATAGCGCAGTTTTTACTTGAGTGTTAAGTGTTGTGCGTCCCCTTTTTAAGTGTTGCGAACAGACACCATACTGTCACTAGGCGTGTTTTTCAACTCTTGCAAACAGAAATGAGACCGTCGCCGTATTTTTTAATTGTGGCTGTGAAATTACTGTGTGTTTTAATCAGCACCACAAACCCTTTGTTTTTATATTTTCACTTAGCAACTTTTCGGCACGTCACAGTTTCAAACAGGCACCGTTTTATCGCCTGTTTTTATTGTTTTGTTAGCTCCTCATTATGTTTTTAACTCTTCTGTAGGCTGCAGGGCGACATATTACGCACCGAGCGAGGTGGCGCAGTGGTTAGACACTGGAGTCGCATTCGGGAGGACGACGGTTCAATGCCGCGTCCGGCCATCCTGATTTAGGTTTTCCGTGATTTCCCTAAATCGCTCCAGGCAAATGCCGGGATGGTTCATTTCAAAGGGCACGGCCGACTTCCTTCCCCGTCCTTCCCTAACCCGATGAGACCGATGACCTCGCTATCTGGTCTCCTTCCTCAAAACCAACCAACCAACCAACATATTACGCTGATGCCAGGTCCCCCCCCCCCCCTCTCTCCAAGTGAATCGAAATTCAACAAAGAAAAAAAAATCTCACTCAGTCTGTCTTGTACTTAGTCTGATACCGATCGCTTTCTGTATCCACCGTACTACTGACTACTACCCGACGACTTCGTTTTATTGTTTTTTTTTTCTCTTGTCTCTGTTTGGACTGTGGTTGTACTTCACCTGTTGACAGTGTTGTGAGAAAGTTCGTCGCACTTCGTTGAAGTCTGGATTGCTTTGCTCTTGTGTCGCGTTCGCCCTGTTGCTCGACTCTGGTGTGAGTTTGAGTCCTGACCGCAATCGGTCCTCCCGCCTTGCGTCCTCGTCGTTTCTCGCCTGTTCGCTGGCGTGTGCACCGGTATACGGTGACTCGCGGAAACAGCAGTCAGAGGGACTTTAACCGGCCAATCAAGGGTGGACGAAAACAAAGAAGCCCTAAATCCAGACAGATAGATGAAGCCATGGAAATGATTTCTTTCTACATCAAACAATCTGTAAAATGCCAGTTTACTTTGCATGAGTTAAGAGGACCAAATCGCGAATGGCTGGGTGGCGGATGTAAGGACCGTAAAAACCCGGCTCTCGGAAGTACGATGAAGAAATAATGATAGTTGACAGACATAAAAAGAGCACAGGGTGTGTTCCAAAAGTACAGGCTATAAGATACTGTCTGATAGCACAGGAAGCTATCAAATCCACAAGAAGAGCGTCTGAGAATTGTACATGCTGCTGCTGCAGATGCACTTCGTGAGGACATCCGCACACAGAGCTATGATCAATAGCAATACCTCCTTGCTTGATCACTTCTTGCCACATGTCCAATGAGTGATCCCCAAATCATTGCTCCATTTCTTTGAGTCATTGATTCTGAAAAACAAACGAGAAAATTGAGATAAATGAGGAAAACATGTGTTGTTTTGTCACATGCCGTGATTTCTGCAGTAAGGCCACGATCGTTTCTATATTAACTACTGACTGGACTCAGTATATTCGTGTGCAAATGAATTGGATTACGACTTACTGTCGATGCCCTTAGTGCAAGTGGATTCGCAGTTCCATATACAGGGTGTTACAAAAAGGTACGGCCAAACTTTCAGGAAACATTCCTCACACACAAATAAAGAAAAGATGTTATGTGGACATGTGTCCGGAAACGCTTAGTTTCCATGTTAGAGCTCATTTTAGTTTCGTCAGTATGTACTGTACTTCCTCGATTCACCGCCAGTTGGCCCAATTGAAGGAAGGTAATGTTGACTTCGGTGCTTGTGTTGACATGCGACTCATTGCTCTACAGTACTAGCACAAGCACATCAGTACACAGCATCAACAGGTTAGTGTTCATCACGAACGTGGTTTTGCAGTCAGTGCAATGTTTACAAATGCGGAGATGGCAGATGCCCATTTGATGTATGGATTAGCACGGGGCAATAGCCTTGGCGCGGTACGTTTTTATCGAGACAGATTTCCAGAACGAAGGTGTCCCGACAGGAAGACGTTCGAAGCAATTGATCGGCGTCTTAGGGAGCACGGAACATTCCAGCCTATGACTCGCGACTGGGGAAGACCTAGAACGACGAGGACGCCTGCAATGGACGAGGCAATTCTTCGTGCAGTTGACGATAACCCTAATGTCAGCGTCAGAGAAGTTGCTGCTGTACAAGGTAACGTTGACCACGTCACTGTATGGAGAGTGCTATGGGAGAACCAGTTGTTTCCGTACCATGTACAGCGTGTGCACGCACTATCAGCAGCTGACTGGCCTCCACGGGTACACTTCTGCGAATGGTTCATCCAACAATGTGTCAATCCTCATTTCAGTGCAAATGTTCTCTTTACGGATGAGGCTTCATTCCAACGTGATCAAATTGTAAATTTTCACAATCAACATGTGTGGGCTGACGAGAATCCGCACGCAATTGTGCAATCACATCATCAACGCAGATTTTCTGTGAACGTTTGGGCAGGCATTGTTGGTGATGTCTTGATTGGGCCCCATGTTCTTCCACCTACGCTCAATGGAGCACGTTATCTTGATTTCATACGGGATACTCTACCTGTGCTGCTAGAACATGTGCCTTTACAAGTACGACACAACGTATGGTTCATGCACGATGGAGCTCTTGCACATTTCAGTCGAAGTGTTCGTACGCTTCTCAACAACAGATTCGGTGACCGACGGATTGGTAGAGGCGAACCAATTCCATGGCCTCCACGCTCTCCTGACCTCAACCCTCTTGACTTTCATTTATGGGGGCATTTGAAAGCTCTTGTCTACGCAACCCCGGTACCAAATGTAGAGACTCTTCGTGCTCGTATTGTGGACGGCTGTGATACAATACGCCATTCTCCAAGGCTGCATCAGCGCATCAGGGATTCCATGCGACGGAGGGTGGATGCATGTATCCTCGCTAACGGAGGACATTTTGAACATTTCCTGTAACAAAGTGTTCGAAGTTACACTGGTACGTTCTGTTGCTGTGTGTTTCCATTCCATGATTAATGTGATTTGAAGAGAAGTAATAAAATGAGCTCTAACATGGAAAGTAAGCGTTTCCGGACACATGTCCACATAACATATTTTCTTTCTTTGTGTGTGAGGAATGTTTCCTGAAAGTTTGGCCGTACCTTTTTGTAACACCCTGTATGTAAGGTTCACTACTTCAGACGTCCTCGACTGCAGAATTTGAGCATCCTAACATGACCAGTGAAGGATTAATCCAGTTCATCTTTGATGACGTCGATTTTAATCTCTGCTCGATTAACGGGTTGAATACATTCCATTCCATGCGAGGAATCATGGCAATCGCTCCATGCACAGCTATAGTCTGATAGGAACACTGATCGGGAAAGCAACAGCTGGTGTACCTTAGCTGATCACGTATTAAAAAACAAATGATGTTGGCTTAAACAGTATTATTACAAAGAACCTCATTTTCGACGATCTTGAATGCTTGAAGGTATCGCTCTCTGGAAATGAAATTGTATGTCTTCGTGGAAAGTGGAAGAAATTCATTGACGTGGCAAAGTTGAATGGATTCATAAAAGAAGGCACAAATCACTCACAGTTGTTTCGTTGATTTCTCCTATTCTGAAACTATTGTACGACACAATATATATATATATATATATATATATATATATATATATTATAACAGCATATAAAATATGCATAAAACATGGCCAAGGGTGGTGTTTTCTCACTTTCGATCAGCCACTTTATCTGAAGGCGATGGATATTGTTAAGAAGCGAGGGCAGTGATTTAGAGCATGTCACTATAAAATTAGGTGGATTTCAATTTCTAATGTCTTTGGAATTCACCTACATAATAATGGCAGAAAGTGGTTTAAGAGACTTACTGTCTACAATACTTGCTGAAAACACTTTGGATACAGTAAGAATTCATACACGGGGTCACGAGGTATTGTCATATTACATCTTTCAGGCGACTGAGTTCTATGAAGATGAAATAAAAATGATTGAGGAATTGTTGCTTCCCCATAACAGATCAACATTATTCAAATGCCATGAAAACGAAGATTACATAAATGAGATAACTGAGTTTGAAAATGCGATTTGCAGCACTGAAGCAAGACGAAAAACAGGTAAATTATGGGTGCAATATTATCGCATGGTTATGCTCACAAAATAGTTCACTGCGGCTGAGCATACTGGAATCTGCATTTAAACACCATTAAGAAAATGCTACCATTGTTTCTTACTGTTGGTCATTTTCTGTAAGCTAAAAGTATTCACCTTTACTTACAAGAGATGCTCACGTTGGAACACCGAATGGATACTGCTTCAGCTGTAACTGAAGGCTTCTTCATCGTCAGGCGAAACGATAAATTTTGATGTGGTGAATGGTCTGATATGACAGTACAGCAAACTTTAATTTCGACAATGAAAGTGAAAGGCGGTTTAACTCATGGACGTAGGTTTTCAGATTCTGTGCTCATAAAGTGGACTTCAGTGATGGCATCCTTACAGAATGTGCTATATTATCAAGAACAAGCTAGCAACATGTGAATTTAAGAGCTTCACGCAGAAATCGAAATCCAGCAGACACTGGCAAACTAAATGGTTGGATGTTAAAAGATCTACATTTTCCAAAATATAATGTGATTATGTCAATAAGCAGTGGAGTAATTGGAAATGAATTGGTAAATTGTCTTGAAGTACTGGGAGAAGGAATTAAGAGTATCAGCAGAATTGAATAACTTTTTAAAAAACGCCTTATTTCAACGCAACCTCAAGGTTATAACACTTGGATCATGTATTACAGCTCTCTAAGATAGGAAAGGACTCCTACCACAAATCCATTAACATTGTTTCACGGACTGTGTGTCGTCCAGCAGTGTGATAAAGACTTGAAGTTCTGTTTCTCATTTGAACTTTTCCCCATACTCCATGTCATCGTTCACGCAAGACAGTCGCATCTCGTATGATGCATTCACACTTCTCCAACAGAATGAAGACCCAAAATAAAAGGCTTTGTGGTGGATGGTTATCACCTGCTCCATAAGGTTGTTTGGCACATCAAACAAAAGTTTGGAGACGTCTATATGAAAAATGTACCCTATTTGAGAAAGCACTACGGATGTGAAATCACAATTATATTCGACTGCTACGCAAGTGATGCTTCGCAATGGGGAACAAAGTCTTCGAAAAGATCTTGTCATTTCTTCACATATAATTTTCAATGAAGATACAAATGCTGTAGTCGCAAGGGAGAAGTTTCTTGCAAATGAGAGCAACAAGAACCACTTGAATTTGATACACACGTGGAAATTTGAGGATGGGGGTATTTACTTGCTACAGACAGAAGACTATGCGGATTTATTTATTGTGAAAACAGCTCTTTCCCAAGTTTCTGAGTCTGACAGTGTGGAAATCGTAAGCGAGGACAATGAAGTACTTGTTCTTCTAATGGGTCGAGGAAACAACAACAACAACTTGTACTTCCATTAACCGGGAAGAGGGAAATCAGCAGAAGTATGCTATTCACGTAATTCTTTCAGTTTCGATCCTGCATTTGATCTTTTCAAACATACCTCCACAGGATGTAAGAGCACATCTCCTTTTTTTGGCCAACGAAACTGGAAATTACTACACCTTATGGAGCAACAGCCACATCTGAAAGTGAAAGCTACTGAGTTCGTCTCCAGGCGCAATAGCACAGGCAGGACAACAGCTGATGTTAATACTGTATGGGAATTCCAGCAGCGCAGTTTGGACGAGCTCGAGTCTCTGCCTCGAGAAAATCTTTCAAACCTGAAAGGCTACGGCCAACATCAGGCGCAGCATGGCGGCGCTCACTGCGATCCTACCATCAACTATAATCTTGTGTGGGGAAGGAAATTGACCCATGAAAATGGGGCTGGAAGAAAAACTTATCAGGTTTGTTTCCTGTGACGATGACGAAAGACGTGGCACCACATACGCTACTGAGGATGGTTTCCTGCACGTGCAAAACAGGATGCACAACAGTGTCTTAAATCTGGAAAGAACTGCTTCTCGACGTGAGAACACTATTGTGGCTTATCTTGCGAGAACGCCCCAGAAACTGAGCTCGACGAGAATGAAGAAGAGAGCGAAGATATGTGCCAGGTTGGTGAAGGTGCCGCAATGAATGCAGATCGGATGCTGGATCGGGACCTGCCGCATTCTCCCAAACGACCTCGTATCATAAGCGTGTAATTCATTCAGAGCAACTCCATGTTCAGGCTGTTAGTTACACCCCTACCTGATGGACCTACATAGTATTTGCCACACAAATCGTAGGAGATCCTATAAATTCCAGTCTTTTGCAAAGGTGGAATCTTGTCTTTCTGTTGAACAGAATGTGGGCAACAGTGTCCCTAGTATGAAAATCCGGAGTATCTTTCCTGCATTTTGGTTTGCTCGCGAGTACCTGTGAAGTCCTAAGTACATATAGCATGGGTGTACGTTTGTTATCCGTGTGATTTCATTTCATATACTTTAATTTCACTGCTGTTATCAATGAGATATTTTAAAATTTATAGTAACAGCAGGTTATATCTGTAAGATGGGAGAGAGAGAGAGAGAGAGAGACTATGTTGTATCCTCCATAGAGGAATTGAAGGAGGAGGAGGAGACTGGTGATTAACGTAGCATCGACAACGAGGTCGTTCGAGACGGAGCAGTAGCTCACCGTTATTAAAGTAGCAGCAATCAGTTAACGTTTCTCTCAGCATTTGATAATATCCTTATTATTCCAAATGTTCCTTTCTCCCCTCTGTATCCCCACCCCCTTCGTCGGCCAGTTCATCACAATCACCAGTAATTTTGTCCATATAACATTGTCAGTATCCACTTATACACTTTTTGACCTGTACATTCACATACGTTTAGTCTCAGAGTATAAAGTAGCATAAGATTTATTTGTGCAAAGCTTCTTTGTGAATTCATTATATTTGTGGTTTTATACAGCTTTAAAGGTCACATACATTTCGAAAAACAATCTCTGTAAAGCTATAAACTATCGCTGATGTTATGTGGATGCTCTGTTTAGTTATTTGAGAATGACCTAGAACGCCGGTTCATAACGAAAAATAAAATACGTATTACTGTAGCACACCGACTAGGTATGGTTCAAATGGCTCTGAGCACTATGGGACTTAACATCTGAGGTCATCAGTCACCTAGAACTTAGAACTACTTAAACCTATCGAACCTAAAGACATCACACACATCCATGCCCGAGGCAGGATTCGAACCTGCGACCGTAGCGGTCGCGCGGTTCCAGACTGAAGCGCCTAGAACCGCTCGACCACAACGGCCGGCAACTAGGTATATTTACGTTTTCATAACAAATGTTTTACTATACTAATTTACTTTCGGTACTGCTTCGTACATTGCAATAGCTTCACCTAAAAAAAAATTGAAATTGCGGGGAACACATAATCTGAAAACTGACCTTCACTAAATTTGACAAGCAAATGCCGTGCAATCAATTTAATAACTGCGATAGCAAACACTTTTAGAATTTTGGCAATACCACAATTCACACGATATAATATGGAGGCGTCCACTCACGATTACCAGCACTTCGCTTAGTAAAAGGTTTGCCATACAGGCCTTCAGACGAGGACTATGAATGTTTGTATATAAGAAGAGCTCTGCTTATTTTGATCGTGTTCGACTACGTTTGAGAAAGGTCATTCTATATGTAATTATTTTGTTAGTGAAATAGGTTTCTTTCTCTGTCTTGTTTATTCAATGTCCTTGGACTCACAAACATGCCTGATTTGTTACTGGCAGCAGGTACAGTCCACCGCCTTTCGCTGCTGGAATGTTTTCCGCAGCCAGTGAAGCAAGCAATTATAAAATGGAATTTCTAGCCGTTACCAGACACTAGTTTGAATCCATCATTATTCTCCGTAAGGACGTCCCAAGACCATGCCCTTGATCCGCCTCTTCAGTTGGTACGTGGAAACACTCACAGTGCCATCCATACAACAAGGGTGACACTAGATAGTTACTTAACAAGTCTGAGGATAGTAGCCCTACTCACACGCTCGACCAGAAAGAGACTGCTATTTGCGTTGAGTCGTCCCTACTGTCTGCATTCTTCGCACTCTGTCACAGATCCTCAGCTGCCAGGTAACTCTCTGCTGCTGTATTCTGCATTTAAGCGGACGAGTAAGTAGTATAGTCAAAACAAATTCTCGTTACTGAATGAACTGGGTTCAATTGTTAACAGCTTACCCAGTACAGCGTTCCAAGCGTCTAAATTGAAGGGCTCACAGATTCAATGGCTGTAAAAAAAAAAGTGAAGTACCTAGAAGGAGAGGAGGAAACGAAATGAAACTTAGCGGGTTTAGAGGTTTATAATGGTAAACTGGGGTTACACATGGAATGCCTCATAATATCGTGCAGGACCTCCTTTTGTGCGGCGTAATGCAGCAATTGGAAGTGGCATGCACTTGACAAGTTTTTGCAAGTCCCCTGCTGAAATATTGAGCCATGCTGTTCGCTACAGCCGTCCGTAATTGCGAAAGTGTTACCGGCGCAGGATTTTGTGCACAAACTGACCTCTCGATTATGCACTACAAATGTTCGATGAGATTGATGTCGAGCGATCTGGGTGGCGAAATCATTCGCTCGAATTGTCCAGAATGTTCATCAAACTAATGCGAACATTTGTGGCGCAGTGACATGACATCGTTGCCTATGAACATGAAGGACATAAATGATTGCAAATGTTGCCCAAGTAGCCGAACATCACCACTTCCAGTCAATGATCGTTTCAGTTGAACCAGATCCACGTCCATTCCATGTAAACGCGGTCAACACAAATTATGGAGCCACCACCAGCTTGTACAGTGTTTTTCGACACTTGGGGCTGCGCCGTACCCGCACCCTGCGATTGGTTCTTAGCAACTGAAATGGGGACTCATATGACAAGGCGACGGTTTTCCAGTCGCCTAGAGTCCAACCGTTATAATCGCAAAACCTTGAGAGGCGCTGCAAGCGATGTCGAGCAAGCAAACGCACTCGCGTCCGTCGTCTGCTGCCACAGTTCATTTCGCCGCACTGTCATAACTGTTACGTTCATCGTACGTTCCACATTCATTTCATGCAATGATGCTTATCTGTTAGCACTGGCAGCTCTGCTCTGGGTCCTTAAGTGAAGGCCGTCGCCACTGCGTTCTCCATGGTGAGACGTAATGCTTGATTCTCTAGAAACTCTTGACACCGTGGGCCTCGGAATATTGAATTCCCTAACGATTTCCGAAATGGGATGTCCCATGCGTCTATCTCCAAAGTCTGTTAATTCCCATCATGCGGCAATGACCATGTCGGAAACCTTTCCACATGAATCACTCGAGTACAAAAGACAGCTGCCCCATTATACCTTGAGTGCGCGATACTACCGCCATTTGTATATGTACCTATTGCTATCCCATGACTTGTATATCTCAGCGCATTTTAGATATTGCAAAACGGAATCAAATTTGCAAAGAACTTGGCAGTATGAGCCCACTTATCAGTGCAGCGTTGCATCACCTCTGGCCTAGATGCATATATTGATTCGGTTGAGAAAGGTGCCATAAAGCTGTTGTACCCTCTCCTGAGGCAAGCTGTCCCACAACTGGTGTACCTGCCCCTTTATATCGTTGATACTGACAATGGGGCCGAGTTGACGTCTGAGCTGGTCCCACGCATGTTCTATCGGAGACAGATCTGGGAATATTCCTGGCCACGTGAGTACCACAACATCACGCGGGCAGTTCTTATGCGTGTCACGTATGGACCCGCATGGTCCTGATGAAAAATGACACAAAGAAAATTGGCGCGTAAGAGGTAACACATAAGGACGTAGAACGCCGTGAAGTACCGTTCTGCTAACCGAGTTCCCTCAGTCACTATCAGTCTGAATTCGTACTAGGACTGTCGATACATTTAAAAGTATCGGGAATCCAATATATCGATATTTATGGGACCATCATCATCAGCCCACGATTTATCAAAAAAAATTATAGATATATCGACGGAAAAAATATCGACTTATCAGCCAAAAAAACTATCGGCAGCACATTGTAACTACATTGCCAGTTTTAAAGCTGTATATTTAAGTATTGATTTACTATCAGATATTCTATACAGCAACACACCCGCCAGGTCAGACGAGAGCGCTAATGCGCTGCTCCCTGGACTAGCGTAGACGCGCCGGCCCCGGATCGAATCCGCCCGGCAACTTAACGACGTGGGCTGGTGTCCCGGCCACCCCGGATGTGGTTTTTAGGCGGTTTTTCACATCCTACTACGTGAATACCGGGCTGGTGCCCACATCCCGCCTCAGTTACACGACTCACAGACATTTGCAACACGTTCGCACTATTTCATGTTTTACACCAGACGCAGACAGCTAGGGTACACTGATTCCGTCCCGGGGGGGTATGGGGTGGCGGCAGGAAGGGCATCCGGTCACCCCTTTAAGTTATCCATGCCAAATCTGACTGTAACAATGCCGAACTTGCGAAAACCGCAGGACAAAGGCATAAGCAAGAGAGAGAGATTCTGTACATCAACACGCCGTACATAACCAGCGTGCATATCTCCCTCAGAGCAAGAATTTAAAGGAAAACGATGCATGTCACTTAGCGATAACTACTTTGCTAACAATGGTAACTGCATGTAAGTGGCACAATCAAAGATACCCGATGGGTCCGTCGTTCGGTTTCGTCACATATCGGATTTCTCTGCAACACTTCATGTCGACTTCCCATTTTTTTCCTTTCTGCAAACGCCAGCGACCTGGCACTTCTAGTGTCAAAATTGCGTGGTGAAGTTAAATGTTACAGTTTTTGTTGGTAGCGCCGAGCGCCGATTACGTCAGCGTTCCCCATGACACGTCTCCGTCCACTGCAAAGACCGATCTTGTCATTCAGATTTTTGTTCATCAGTTATAACTACTGTTTTTAAAGAATACTGATGTGAAGAAATAGCGCACTAGTAGCGTTAAAATTGTTTTTTAATGAAACTGGTATGCTATTTCTTCACGTCGAATATCTTGTTATTCCATTTACACCACCTCCCCCTACTACGATCCGACTACTTCTTTGTGTCCTCTATACTTGCTTCACACAGTCAAAGAGAAAGACTAGACGTGATAAAAGCTCAAAAAGTAGTAGGACTCCTTCACAAAATGAAAGTAAAATGGTGTTCTCTACAATTTCAAAAGAACAAATTCAAATATTTATCGAAAATCACGAAAAAATGTAATATAAAATAAAAATATCGGCACTCAATAATGTCACTTCGATATCGATATATAGCTAAAAATATCGCCTGTCTATACCAATATCTCTCGAAGGTATATAGATACGTCGACGTATCGATATTTCTCAAGGGCTCTAATTCGTACCCAACGGCCTTCCGCATCACGACGCCAGGAGTGACACCGCCATACATTTTTAAAACATGGGAAGAATCGGACCTCTCTCCAGGTCGCCGCCATTCTCCCAGACAATGGTCATCCGTGGTAGTGCAGAGCCGCGGTTCATCGCTCAACACAATGCGACGTCATTAGTCAGCAGTCCACGCTTCTCAGTCGCGGCATCATTTCATACGCAGCCGTTTCTGTTGTGACGTTAACGGCGGCCTACGCACGAGATGGTAATTCGCTAATCCAGTTGCTGCTACTCTCAGACCACAGTATATTGTAGGAAGTCCATTACTTGGTGTCGGATTGGAAGCTCAGTTGCTAAGGAAATAAGATGCGCTTGGCGCATAATATTGCGATCCTCCCTTGGGATTAACCGGAACCTTGACGACGTGAATACCTGCACTCCCGTTCCCATGCAGTCCAACCAGGCGCCACTGTCTCGTCCGAATGCCCCGAATATCTGGATATTGCACAACTGGATTAGCCGCCCAAATGGAGACCCACAATGGGGCGCTTTCAAACTCTGTCTCACTTGGGTACGTGGCATCTCTGTGTTCTTCACTGTGACCAATCAACATCTGACGCTGAAACTTCAATGTTCTTCGTGTTAAGTACTGTCACTATGCCTGGTATGATATATAACGGGTGTCAACAGCGTCAGATGTTTCCAGAATGAGATTTACACTCTGCAGCGGAGTGTGCGCTGATATGAAGCTTCATGGCTGATTAAAACTGTGTGCTGAACAGAGACTCGAACTCGTGACCTTTGCCTTTCACGGGCAAGTGCTCAGGTTCGCAGAAGTGCTCTGAAGGTAGAATTGAAGCTGTGAGGACGGGTCGTGAGTTGTGCTTGGGTAGCTCAGATGGAAGAGCATTCGCCCGCGAAAGGCAAAGGCGCTGAGTTCGAGTCTCGGCCCGGCACACAGTTTTAATCTGCCAGGAAGTTTCATATCAGCGCACACTCCGCTGCAGAGTGAAAAATCTCATTCTGGAAACATCTGACGCTGTTGACACCCGTTAAGTACCATACCGGAAGTAGTGACAGTACTAAACACGAACAACATTGATACTATCTGATGAACATCGCACTTGTCACAGAGAACTGGACTCTTTATCATGTCTATACGTGCAAACGTGCACGAATTTACACTGACACCGACCATGTCTTCTAGTTTTCTACCAGGCAGTGCACGTACTTCCATCTGTGCAGGACACCATGGATGGAGGTGCATGATGAACCGTGGTCAGAAGACAGAGCAACTGGCAGATGGGACGCTGCGCGTTTCTTTTTGCTTTGTTTCGATTGTGTTAGTTTGCATGCAGAATGCAAGCAGGAACATGGCAACTGGCCCCGCCGCTTGACACGGGCGGCCACAGCGCCTGCAACTGCGCCCCACCCACCCTCCAGCGTGTGCCAGTCCCCCTCCACCATTCGGCTAGCCCCGAGGCTCCATCACATCACTTGCGAAATAGAGCGACACGTGGCTAGCTTTTTCTCACTCTCTCGGCTGCTCGCCCAGCAACGTTGGGAGTCTTGTCACTCATACGCGCCTGCAGAATTTTCAAGCCAGAAATCTTCGCAGTAACGAATCGTCAAAGTTTTGACATAATACTCATACGAGAGTTTCTGCTTCCGTCTCATTTTTTTCTAAACTTCCTGCCACAATATTTTTCGGAGTTTGGTGGTGGGTTTGTTGCAATTAATACAATATTCACAATTTCACCACACGAATGGTAGTGCCTCAAAAATACGTTTGCAAAGACGTGGGAAACGGGTACACAATTCTCGGTACTTTACTTAGGGAGTGTAAAGAGTTGTTTAGACATAAAAACTTCATTAGTTATCTAATTTTGTGATTAAATATTTAGTCTTATTATGCCACATTACAATCCCATTCACGAATATTCTCATGATTCACGAAAATATTTTTCTTCCCCGAACTCTTGCCGGTAATTCTGGCACACATCCACCTCTATCGATTCCAATAATTCTTTCTTAGCACTTCGCAGAATTTTGTACAAAATACTGTGTTGTGACTTGGCAAGAGAGCCAAGTCACTATGAGAGGAAGCCGAAAGGCACGCGCTTAAGCTCACGCAGGCTGGCGCGAGGTCTGGAACAGTTAAGGGAATTAATAGTAGCAAATAAAGTACGTAGTTGATATAATATTTAACTTTAATCCACAACTGGTGTACATCGCTCTTGATGGTACATGTTATAATCTCAATATCAAATGCTATGGCGCCTTGCTAGGTCGTAGCAAATGACGTAGCTGAAGGCTATGCTAACTATCGTCTCGGCAAATGAGAGCGTAGTTGTCAGTGATCCATCTCTGGCAAAGTCGGCTGTACAACTGGGCGAGTGCTAGAACGTCTCTCTAGACCTGCCGTGTGGTGGCGCTCGGTCTGCAATCACTGACAGTGGCGTCACGCGGGTCCGACGTATACTAACGGACCGCGGCCGATTTAAAGGCTACCACCTAGCAAGTGTGGTGTTTGGCGGTGACACCACATACTGTTTGCAACGCTTCTACCATTTCTAACAAAAGCAGGAGACCTACTAGAGCTTACAAAAACTATTCGACTAGTCAGACGTCGGCAATGCTTTCACAAAAATTTGACTAAAAATACTGGAGTAGATATATGTTGAACAATGTATGTCGATCAGTTACAAAATTGGCATTGACTTACCATAGCAAACTTAAGAGTAGCTGTGTCCTGTAGCCAGAATCGAGGAAACGTACGCTTCTGTGGAAATCAAACTGCTGACAGATGTATCAGCAAGGTGCAGCATACGGTTCAGATTGAAAATGTTACAGATGCTAATGACAGCGAAACACGCAATTTTCCAACGTAACGAACACTAAAATCAGCAAACGATGCGCAGCATATTAAAAACCAGTCACCTGAAGCAGAAAAATTATCGCCTATAGCTCTTTCTTACGGGTATAAATGTTACAACAACAAATACAAGATGAACCCACGCTGAAATTTCTCGTTCCAAGAACTCTGTCTAGACTGTTCGACAAAACAAAACCAGTACCGAATGCGCCCTTGGAAAGACGCGCATGGAGAATGAGTACAGGGTCACAATAATGTCGGTTGGTGAATGTACCGTGTTCAAAGATTTGGAGATCAGTACGCACATGCAACATCATGCCTCCCCACATCACGACACATGCACCACCAAAACGATAATGTTCGACAATGTTGGACCTACCCTCATAAACGCGCAATGCATCCAGATACGTTCTGAAAAAGTTTTTAGGCGGACGCGCGGGGCATAAAAGGCCACTCTATAACTGTAACCGGTGGAAAGAGATTTTTATCTTACGTTACTGTGACTATTGAGCGATTTTCCCCCTCGAATAAGTCATTTGCTGATGATGTTACCTCTTAAAGTTATCTGCAGTGTTCACACGCCCGGGTCAGAACTAGCACTCCCTTACTTGCTAGTAATTGCAAAGAGCAGTACGTTTACCTAAGCTGCCGGAGTCTGCGGGAATGGCGAAGCGCCAAAGTGATTGCATTATGTTGCCTACAGCGACGCATGATCTCTTATGCATCTTCTGATTGGGTTTTAAATTTGCCAACTCAACGCAGCGGGGAACGACTTCACTGATTCTCTGAATCCTGAATACGGGTCTGGGTTGAACGAACTTGGCCACGTGGCTCCCAGAAACGTCGCTGGGCGGAGTGCTTTTATGGTTACAGCGGACGCGGCTATATAGATATGAACTTGTACGTCTCGCGTTGCTGCTATAACAGTGGTTCCCAATCCTGTGGAGGCGTCTGCAATGGAATTTTCTGAAGGGTGAAAACAATAATGATTTCACTGTATCTTAATGACGTCCATTTATTAGATCACCATCATCATCATCGTCATCATCCAACTGGCATCATCTCGTGCATACACTCTCTCCTCTAGATTTCTCCATTAATTATCGCCCCCAACTGTTTGCATCCCAGTTGCTGTTGCACGTTTTCTAGCCACCTTCCGTTACGTCACTGGAAACCACCAAAGAAACTCATTGGTCCACTTGTCATCCATCCGTTTGGCTACACGTATTTATTTATCGTTTGCCAGTCATCAAGAATTTTTAAATCGCAAGAATAGGTATAATATACAAAGATTGCTAAACTAAAACACAATTCATCGTCATATAATACAAACGGCAACAGACATTGGAGAACATCAAGGTATTTTATAAAGTTTATCACTTCACATGCCATAGTCAGTAATGATTCGAAAGGACTCTTGTAGCACGTGCCAGTCATGTTGATACAACAACGGTTGTCTGTTGGTCGGCACCTCAGTCACAAAATGGCGATGGAGATTTCTCCCAAGCGTGGAGAGCACCTGCACATCTTCGACTGTCCCTTCGGATGCGATTTAGAGTAGTCCAAACTGCACGAGGTGGGTCAAATCCAAGGTGGTTAGTTTTTTTTTTTTTTTTTTTTTTTTTTTTTTTTTTTTTTTTTTTTTTTTTTTACGCAGTGGAGTTTCAGGTATTGTGGAGGACAGTTTTGTTTCCAGAAGCGTTTCCATTCATCTATGACATTGAACCCATCTTCACCAAGAAGGTTGGCATGATTTGCTGTCAATCCTTTTCGCTCCACAGAGAATACATCATTCCGATGTTCACGTAGTACGCTCTTCCGCCTTGTATCAGGATGCGAAATGTGACTCAAAGTATCTGGAAGTAGATCGAATTGATTCACTGACGATGCGCATGGATTTGGTAAGTAATACGCATGTTCCTTTTCACATATGGGCTGACAGACAGACGCAGAGAGCTATTAAGCCAGAGAGACCCACAGTACTTTGCTGTTGAAAACATCCATGCGAGTGCGATATTCTAAGAGTATCTGTTGGGTATCCGCAATCTGTAGGCCTATGAATAATGTTATTCCTGCTTTTGAACTAGGAAGATTTTCGCATCAATTACTCCTTCAAAGACAGTGTACTTCCTACGGTAATCCCAGGGTATTCTTGATGGACGTTATGGCGACGTTTGTCTCCCTCAAAATAGATATCAAGGATTCAGTATTGCACAGGCGAAAACACACGAATTCTATTTGGGTTGGGCTGTAGCCTCTATTTATGGAAGTACTGGAGTAAGATTTCTTGACCACAAGTTAGGATTTTTTCGGTTGTTCGAAGATTCCGCATTGAGCGGGTATTGCTCAATCGTCCGCACAGCCAAACCTTCTGGTCTTGGAGGAATATCGACTATTTATAAATCAAGCAAGAGGGGGGGGGGGGGGGGGGAATTCTTTCGATGAGGCAATGTTTCACACTTTTCGACAGTTAGTGTCTTTTTCCTGTAGTTACAATAAATGTCCTTCCAGGTAACATGTTGTCAATTAGCTTTGTTGTCCGCCTGCATGGAATAACTTGTAATAACTTATAAACCAGCCCATGTCTCCGAAGCGCATCATAAATGTTAACACTTAGATCAACGAAAGTGACTGATGTTTCTACTTCGTTTGATACCCCGCTTCAAAGAATGTTGTTAGTGGTAAGACTTGATCAGTGCTGCTCCGTACTGGTCGGAATCTAGCTTGCTCGACAGGAAGGTTCTGAAAGATCAGTGGTCTAATGCGATTGCATACAAATCTTTCAAGGAATTTACAAATGGGTTCCTATACCGCAACTGGGCTATAGTTCTTTGGCTGGTCTGATGACTTGCCAAGTCTAGGTACTGCTATGTTTTGACTGGTTCATATTTTGTAGAACTGAATCAGATATCATAATGTCATAAGAATTTCGCCAATCATCTTTTAGCATAGTTCTAACCATATCGAAGAAATTCGGGATGGGTTCCACTACTTCCCGGTACTTTTCTAGCTCTTATGATTTTAACAGCAGCAGAAATTTCTGGTTCAGAGAAATTTCTTGAGAATTCGGATTACTTAATGATGAAGTTCGTGAGCGACGCAAGTTTGCACCTCATTCTTCTGGTACGAGTTTTATCCCTTCGGACTCTCGATGTGGACAGTATATGTGACACAATCCCGTTAGCTGAAATATAGGTGTAGTCCTTTAGTGTTATTTTGTTTCAACTTAACTTCCTTAGTAATTACCATATTTCTCTACCTGATGAATGTAAACTGTATGACTCAGCGGTCTCTGTCATTCTAATACGTGTAACTGTAGCAGGTTTACGAAGTAGCTTATCCGTTGGGTGGTGCTATAGTCACTTGCAGCCAACTATATATAGCCGAGAACCAGAGGCAGCCAGATAATCTTTCAGATCCCCAGACTGCAATTAATTTTCTGTCAGCCTTCGCTCACGCAATTCTTTTCAGGATGCTAACGTTAGAAATCTTGGCCCACTTATCAAGGTCTGTCACATCAGTACTCAAGACTATGGGTAATTAAATAGAGGTGGGCGCTGCACTTCTCACTCTGCGCTCTTACGTGATGTATTTCTTCGTGGTCTTTCCTCTCCTAGGACTTCACACACATCTCCATTCTTCCTCAATAACCCTGCACTTTTTAACATTTTTCTCATTAACACACATAAACAAATTCTGATAGAACCGGCTTTATTCTGGCGATATGTCGATCATAATCGACGTTGTCGGAAGGCCTCTTAAGGTTACCGTCGTCATTTGCTACAACTTACAGGTGTGAAACTAGACTTTCAGTTATTTATAGTTATTGATTATTTGACTTTGCAAAATTAAGGCCAATAGATCCTTTTTTATATCTTACCAGCCACTGCACATATTTTGCATTACATTCATTACAACAAGCATGTAACAAGGGCCATCTAATATCCTTCCTTGTTTCGTGGTGCGGGGGTCCTACGACTGTCACTGCATCCCGCATCTCTATCGCCAAATGCCTCGATCTCGCCGCTCTTCCTCAACCTCTTCCATTCCTCTTCTCTCCATCGCTTCTTGGATACCACTTAACCACACTTTCCGTGGTCTCCCTCTTCTTCTGCTTCCAAGAGGTTACAATGAAAGTACTCTCTTGCGTCATCTATCTTCGTCCATTCTTTTGACATGCCCTAAACATACTAGCTGTCTTTCTTCCACTTTATGCATAATACTATAATAAGTCTGTGTCCTCTCCCTTATTTCCTCATTTCTTACTTGGTCAAGTCGGGAAATTCTACAGGCTCGTCTCAAGCGGCTCATTTCTAAAGCTCTAAGTCTCTTTTTATTTCTTTCTCTGAATTCGCAGCATTCATTCCCATAGCTTGTTATTGGTTCAACGACGGATTTGTATAAATTAATTTTAAACTTTAAACTCATTTTTTAGGATTAAAGTCAGGGTTTAATTTTTGGATAGAGCCCTTCCCTGCCTGATCCATTGTTTGATATCTCTGTAACATTTTCCACACTTTTATAAGATGTCCGTCAATGTCCACATTACTTCCCTCTTTTCTGCAACATAGATATTCCGCCTTCTCAAAATAAATTTTCAAGTCCCACTTTTTACACTCCTCCAACAACTTCCTGAGCATGTAAGTTACATCCTCTTCATCGTTTGCTGCAACGACCTGATCATCAGCATAGAAAAACGTGTACATATAGTGGTTCCCTACTTTAATCCCCACGCCCATGCACTTTCTGCACCACAAATTCAGTGCCTTCTGCCCATACATCTTTAAGAGTGTGGGAGGCAGATAGCATTCTTGCTTCAGGCCTCTCCAGAAATTCCTTCCCCCGTTGTAATGCCACATTCTGCCTACTTGTACAGGTTTATCATACTTCTTACATAAAGTTTTCACAGTTCCCCTGGCCACAGTACCTCGAACAGTAGCTTGTGCGGCACTATGTCATACGCTTTTTCAATATCTATGAAAACCATGTTATTGATTAGATTCCAACTTTACTTCATGATCTCTCTACGGGTAAATACTTTATCTACACATCACCTGCCTCTTCTAAAGATACTTTGTTCTTCCACTTCATTCCTGATTTTAAAATCCCCTCGTACAGCCTGCTAATAGTGGTTGTTACACTTACGCCACGATAATTACTACATACTTTCTTGTTTCCTTTTTTATGTACGAGTATGGGGCTTAGATACGCTAAGTTCCGCTCTGCTGGAATTTCCTCAACATCCCACATACATTTATTAAATAAATCGCATAGACATTCATACAGAATGCTTGGGCCATATCTCACTAGTTCTACGGATACGTTTCCAGGCCTTGGTGATTTCCCAATTTCTATTTGTGTTTCCGCTTTCTGTACCTCTTTCGTAGTTAATTTCTCTACCTGTCCACTCTCCTCATCTAATACACAACACGATAAAACGTTTAGCAATTACTACAATGCAAAAATAAAAATATAAAAATTACTACTATGCAAAAATATAAACAAAGTTTATTTTCCTTCATGGGAGTACAACAATGACAAACCACGATAAACGACATGAGACAATGGCAGAGAAAGAGAAAGATGGATACGATTACTGAAAACAAGCAGAAAAGTAACGAGACTGACCAGTAACTAACCTGTTTCTACGGGTTATTACGTTAAGAGTGGGAATGGAAATGCTTATTGATTGTGAAACTAACGTCAGTAGATTAGGGTCGCCACCGACTCGAACCATACAACTAATCAAAGGTTTGGCCGAGTCAGAAAATAAATTAATTTGATCACAGACCAAAAACTCATAAAAATTCGTACGTCGTGATATCGCTCATAGGAGATGCGATATAATTAATAGTATTTCCCGTGCACTGTCCACGAGAATCAACCATTTAAAGTAACATAGTACATGCATGAACACTGCAGAAGATGAGCTCCCAGCAACACACCTGAAAATAAGACTTAATGTAAGCATTTATTTTAAAATAAAAGGGGAAACTAATCACTGGACCTGTGCGTAAGGAAACGCGTTGGATGTGCTAACAGGAAAGCTACGAGGTGAGTGGCTTAGGTACAAAAACGTAACCTCGGAACGTAAGAGAAGATTGTGTATAAAATCATTTATTCCTAAGATATGGATGTGAGGCATGTACACAATTCGTGATAACATTAATTCCTAAAACATTAAAGAAAAGCATCGATACATACACCGTTATAATCTACCCCTAAAATCATTGGTTTGAATCATTCATACAACTGCTGTTGCCTGATAACTGATCGCAATAACTCGTAAAACGGTACACGTTTCGCAGTGCACCCGCATGCCCACGTGGTTTGTGGAGTCGCAATTTCTAGGTATCGTGGCCAAGTTGCAACAATATCACATCACACAATCACGAACAGTTAACATTCCTTAAAACAAACATGAGACCGGACAGTTAGTGATGACGGTAGCCCAACAAACTCTAATGTTCAACCACGTGGTCGGCTCCCCACGGACGAAAGATACATAAAGCAAGGAAAATTTACGAGAACGCAAAGCTATTAATATTTAGAAAAATGAAAGCTTATACAGGCACAGCTGAAAGCAAACAGACGTTCATACAGAAGCGAGTGCTCACTTCTTATCGACACCTTTCTGTGGCGCTCTTCCGGTGGATCCAAGTCTGCTATAGAAATTTACTAAAAGAAAAATCTGCCAAAGTTCTGCATTCCTTGCTGCGACAAGGCAAAGCGAGACCAAAAGCTAACAGCTCTCCCCTCGCCAAGTAACAACGCGCCACGCGCTCAGTCTAACTCACCCTTCTTCGACTCGAGCACAGCTGTGGACGCTTCCCGTACCCGGCGGCGGACTCCTCCCTTTTACTTCTCCAGCCTCTTCCACGCTCCGCGTGGCCCGGAAAACCCAAAGATGCCATTTCTGCCACCAACCTAACGCAGGTGGATTTCTCACAAGTAGCGCAAACCTCTTTGCCTACTTGACCACTACGAGAGTTGGCTATTCTGTACAACTGCTGCTGAATCTGTATGACTATCGCAGACTTTCTGCAGCAGACTACGCCACCGTCTAGCAACGTGACACACAACGACATTCATTCAATCACACCACTATGAGAGTTATGAGAAAAGAGAAACAAGGAAAAGAAAGAGAAATGCTAGTGAAAATGGGCTACCGGACTAATGAAAGGTGGCTACAAGACCCTTTCAGACCAACTAATGAAAAGCGCCATGAGCAGGGAGTCGATAATTTTCAGGCAAGCGTTGTGAAGGAAGGAAGCACTTAAGCCACTTCTTAATAGCAACAGGGCACTGGAAAGTTAGCAGAGAGCAGGGCAGCTTGTTTCAGAGGCGAACGGCAGCGACAGAGGAGAAGTTTGCGATGAGCACAGCTACGGTATGGTACAAATGAAAACTAAAGGGAGGACCGAATGAACTTCCAGCTTGACTTACAGTATACACTGAAGGGCACAAAACTGAATATAGAAAGGACTGTTCGAAATAAGTAGTGCCAACAATGTCACAGACTACTATTATTTGCCAAACTTTGTTGGTGGTGTTGGTTAATATCTGGTCTCGTATAGGGGCAATGGTCATAGAAAATCTGGCAACTACAGTTCTATACGATAACGAACAACATGTTTTCTTCGGTGACCCAAATGCAGACGCACATGATGGTGCTCAACTACTTTGCAATAGTCAAATTCAAAGCGGGCTTATGGGGTATCGTTAGAGGACAAATGACGGTTCCCTCCCGTGAAAAATGGGAATTTGTGATAAACATATTCGAAAAATGAGCGGCAAAGAGTTCTCTTTCCTCCATCAGGCGGCTCACGAAACGATTAAACTAAGGCAGAAGCAGTATGTTCGACCGATCGAAACCCAGTCATCCACAATCGGCCGCTGAAATTGAACAGTGACTGACAAAAGCTATAATGAAAGATAGAAGGAAGGAGTCCCCCCCCCCCCCCCACACTCTCTCTCTTTCTAATGCCTGTTCCGCAAAACTTTTCAGTGCATGAGGGAGCGAACTGGTGTAAAGAATGTCAGTCCGAACGCGACGGCGAAAAACAATGCAGGAGGGAGAGAAAGTTTCTGGTATAAAGTGTGAGAAGACTGCAGCGTCATCTTGGAACGTTCGTTCGTTTTTGGATAGTCACTCGTATAGGTACGTTCATGACGTGCAGTGTATTTGCATAGGATCAAGTTTTCTGGAAAATATGAACAAGCAACACAATAACATACAGCTCAGCACGCGACCTGGAGGAGCATCCATTAATTTTGGCATCAACACAGGAAGCCACCAAAACACTCTAAGAAAAAAGAAAAGACGCATCACTAAGAATTATCCGAATGGGACGAAAATCGCTGGCTGTAATTTGCATGTACAGACAAACAAATGGTTACAATTTCAGAAAAATTGGTTGATTTATCGAAGAGAAAGAGCGCCACAAACTGAGCTAGTCGATAATGTGGTGGTTCACTTCTAGACCTTACGCAGCAGTTGTTTGGCTTGCCATTGATTTATAGAGTTGCTGAATATCCTCCTCAGGGATGTCGTCTCATATTCTCTCCAACTGGTGCGTTAGATCGTCAAAATCCCGAGCTGGTTGGAGAGCCATGCCCATAATGCTTCAAACGTTCTCAACTGGAAAGAGATTCAGCGAATCTGCTGACCAAAGCGGGATTTGACAGGCACGAAGACAAGCAGCAGAAACTCTCACCGCGTGCGAGCGGGGGCTATCGTGGTGAAATGTATGCCCAGGACGGCTTGCACGAAGAGCAACAAAACGGGGCTTTGAACGTCGTCGACGATCCGCTGTGCTGTAAGGGTGCTGTAGATGACACCCAAATGGGTCCTGCTATGAAAAGAAAAAGAAATGGCATCTCATACCATCAGTCCTGGTTGCCGGGCCGTAAGGCGGGCGACAATCAAGCTGGTATCCGGGGCACCTCCAGGCATGGCGGGAGTTTGCACTATTTGCCGTCATGGTTGCCAAACCCTACCTTGGCCAGCGAGGTCGCCATATCTTTTCCCAATTAAGAACGTTTTGAGTATCATAGGCAGAGTCCTCCAACCAGCTCCGAATTTTGACGATGTAACTTATCAGTTGGACAGAGTCTGGCACGATATCCCTCAGGAGAACATCCGACAATCAATGCAAGTCGAATAACTGCTTGCATAAAGACCATAGGTGGACCAACGCGTTATTGACTTGCTCAGTTTGTGAAACTCTTTCTCTCTAATAAATCTAATTTATATGTAATTGCAATAATTTGTTTGTCTGTACATGTACATCACATCTACCGATTCGGATGATTCCCAAGTGATGTCCCGTTTTCTTTTTCTTAGATCGTATATGAAGGGACATAAGCCGACTCATTCCCTCAGTCCTGCTTCCCCATGCACCCTGTCTCCGACGAATCAAACATGCCGCTCTTCATTTGATCCACAGTTTGCTGACAGTTCCAATTTCCAGCACTGATTTTGAACAAGAAGCACACTGTCGGTAGATTGGCGAACAAAATATGCAATATTTTGAAGGGAATAAACATGTATTGACCTGCAATACCAGAGAGAGAGAGATAGAGAGAGTAGGCATAAAATTATTTAGCCCCTAATACGAGCAGTCCAGAAGCAACAAAACTGGAGTATAAAACATCAGCTGCAATATGTGCGGCTAGTACTACATAGGAAAAAACAGGCAGATTGGTGTGTATCAAACTAAAAGAACACCAAAGAAGTTGGAAGCCGCAGAAGATAGATTCCACCGTTACACAACATTGCCAGGAAAAAATAAAAAAAATTAAAAAAAACAGTTATGCAGTAGCAGCAAAAATATTGAGCTTTGGGCACCAGGAAAAGAAATTGCTGGCTTGATACACTAGGCATTACAAGAAGCTTCCTCAACTGAATCGGCAGAGTCCTATTGTTCTGCGCTCCTTGATACTGCCCGACGTGACGTGTAGGACAATATGTTTTTGTTAAGTTGAGCTCCACTATAAATGGATTTATTAGTTATTTTAGTGTTCAGTGATTGTAAATGTATTATTTTGTATATTTAATATCAGGAGTTAATTTCGTTGATGAATTGAACTGTTTGTTATTTATGTTTGTAATATTGCGCTTAACAGCATCTTCGTCAGTTATGCCAGGCAACAGGATAACAACCCGAAACGTAGCTTGTGAAAATACATATTAGTAAAAAAAAAGTGTGTTATTCCTAAAAAATCAAAATCTTTTGCCTCTATACTAGACCTACCCCAAATTAAAAATGTCTTCGAGGAGACTTGACTCCGGTACTGTATATGTGGACGATAAGATTAAACGAACTGTCTGCGATTTTCTCAGCAGCAGCAGTCAGGAATACTAACTTAAACGGAAACGCCTGTTCCAGATCTCCCATCGAAGGACCCTTGGTGTCTAAGTAATGCGACATGGACAATACAACACACCGGGAAACGTTTTAGTCGCATTCTACTCTTACGACTGTCCTTCGAATGTTATTCGAGTGTCCAGTTTCGCTAAGACTGGTTCAGAGTTACGACACACCGGCTAGTAACAGATTAAATAAACTTTTATAATATTTATTTAAAGTGGTGAAAAAATCAGTGAAAAACTATGATGCTCATCGTAAAACAGTTCATTTTTGCTACAGAATTTGTCTTTTTTAAAAACCACGAGGGAATAAGAATTGCTCCGTACTGAATTTTTTGACGAAAGACCCATCTCCTCAGTGAACGTCCTCCCAATCAGCTCCACGAAGTCCTGTATATCAAACTATTACAACTACTAAAAAAGATCGTGCAGCTCGCTTTAAATCTGCCTGCTTTGTCTCACTGTCATCCGTACTGATGATCTTTTTTGTTAAATGTGCTGACAGGTACATAACAAACCGCTAGTGCAGTAAGTCATGGTTGTAAATTAATAACACGGAATGAAACTTCCTGACAATTTAAACTGTATGCCGGACCGAGACTCGAACTCGGGACCTTTGCCTTTCGTGGCTTAGAGCTGTGAGGACCGGGCGTGAGTTGTGCTTGGGTAGCTCAGTTGGTAGAGTACTTCCCCGCGAAAGGCAAAGGTCCCGAGTTTGAGTCTCGGTCCGGCACACAGTTTTAATCTGCCAGGAAGTTTCATATCAGCGCACACACCGCTGCAGAGTGAAAATCCCATTCTGGAATAACACGGAGTATCTACAGAAGGTTGCAACGCCAGCTGGAAACAGATCTAGCAGAAGATTAACTTGGGTTCCGAAGAAATCTTAGAAGATATACCGAAAAGGCTGAAAACTAAGGGCAAGATTACTCTCCATCTTATTCAATATGTGCATAGAGCAAGAAAGAAGCCCAGGAGAATTGCGTGAAGGAAATTGAAGTTAGAAGAAATTAAAACCTTACGCTTTGTGAGGCACTGTAATTCTGTCAGACACAGCAGAGGTCTCGGACGATCATTTGAACAGAACGGACAGAGTCGTGATATGAGGTTATAACATAAATATCAACAAAAGTAAAACAAGTTTAATAGAATGTAATCCTATTAAATCACGTGAAACTTGAGTATTTGATTAGGTAATGAGACATTCAAAGTCAGCAGAGGAGTTTTGCTATTTGGGCAGCAAAATAACTGACAGTGGCAGAAGCAGAAAGGACCTAAAATGCAGACTGACAATAGCAAGAATATACTGACAATAGCAAGAATGTCTTCCTGAAAAAGAGAGATATGCTAACATTTATCATAAATTTAAGTCGTAGTAAGTCGTAGTCGTAGTCGTAGTCGTAGTCGTAGTAAGGAACACTTACATGGACGATAAATAGAACAGAGAAGAAGATAACAAAAGATTCTGAAATGTAACATTGCAGAAGATTGCTAAAGATCCATTGAAATACTAAATCAAAGAAACAAACTTGAGTAAAAGAAGGGATATATTGACAAGATACGTGTGAAGGGCAAAAATTACAGAGGCAGGTGAAAGCTCAACTGAAGTGGACAGCTTCACTGAAATATAGCTTCGAGTAGTCATGGAGAGAACTCAACAGAATTGGAGCGGACTCGACAGATAGAATAACGAGAACAGCTGCATTGACCAGTCTTCGGACTGAAGGCTACAACAGAAAAAACAGTGCATTAACGCACGAATAACCAATATTCCAACAATTTTCAAGGACGAAGCAAGTTCTTGCGCGGCACAATCGAAATGACGAGTACCGGGGGGTTTCTCGCGTCATTCAGAGACGTTCCGCCACGCAATAAGTCTTATCTGGCTGGCCGTGGTTTCTCGCGTCATTCAGAGACTTGCCGCCACGCGATACGTCTTATCTGGCTGGCCGTGTCGCTGCTATATATAAGCCAGTTCCGGATAAAAGAGAATATTCAGGCGGCGAAAACAATGTGGTGGCGTCAGCCGTCGCTCTGTGGGCTGCTATCGCAGACGCAGGTGTACAAGCGGCAGCCGCGCCGCCACGAGTGGATAACATCTTGTTTGTGTCCCTGCTCAGTCGTCTTGACGTAATTCAGTAGCACAACTTGCCACCAATCATGTAGAGGTACGGGCGACAGCCGAGGAAGAGAGACAGCCCATTAGATTCATACAAAAGATAAAATTCTTATCATTTGACCGAGGAAGATGAATATGTGCAATTTCAACAAGAAAATACCAACAGAAGGTAATCTCACGACCTGGCAGAATGTGCTCACAAATCTTAGGAACGTCGTGTGACACGTATTCTGCCCTATGCTCGTTTTCCACCTATCAGGCTGTATAACACACGCTAACACATACATGTTGGACCTTAAAAATGCAGCGTGACTTTTCGATGTGCGCAAAAATGTCAGATAACGCTGAAAAGTATCAAAAAGTACTATTTTTCGCGTAAGCCAATATTTACGGAGCTATCGCTTACTCTTCTGTAGACCACAAACAATAAAGCGCAAGAACATAAAACTATCTACTTTGTGGGTTAAATGATTACATTATAAAGATTCCGTGGAGCTGTTTCGCCTTAACGAGGCACGTTGGTCGCGAGGTGCACGAAATGTTTCAGAATTGAACTAAGCGAATGAAGGTAATAACTTTAGAAATATTTGCGTATTTATTAAAGGCGTTGTATTGTTATGTAAAAGGTGATGTAACCTTACACAAATTCTTTAAAAAAATTACATTACACGAATTATTTAATTTAAAAAATTCAGTTTATAGGTACAAGAAAGAAAAAACGCACACTTGCGATTAACAACACAAAAACTGGAATCAAGAACTAATAATCAGACTTCACAATAAAAATGAACTAGCACACAGCTAGTAAAGAACAGAAGCTAACCTACAGATTCCCGCAAGCAGCCTGTCAGTTATGTGAGTGCCCTGGGAAAGACTACGGGCTGTTCACACTGCTCGAGCTAGCAGCATTGAGTACCTCTACTAGTAGTACAACGATGCTTATTGTCACCGGTATATTCCAAGAAATCGGTGACATTCCCGATGTCTACTATTGTACCTGCAAATACAGCAGCCTGTCACTGAAAACATGTAACGTGATCCAACAATTGTACTACCGACCAACGTTTTCGGGAGGCAACCCCTGGCCACCAGGCAAATGTCGAAGCTGGGAAGTCGCCTCGCACTCATTCCCACCTGAGACTTCATCCGCCGCAGTCGCAGCCTGGGCCATTGGTGCGGCACAGTAATAATCAACTGGATGCCGAGGCGCTAACGTGCTGCCATTATCTAGTGTGATCTACTCCGTTCACAACACAACTTTACAGTGTATCAGAAGATTGGGCTTGGCGAGTCTTGCTGACGTGCCATATCAAGTTTCTGGCCTAGGACGCGAACGCTGCTCCCACTTGTCGCGGACAGTGCTCTTCCAATTCGAGGATGCCTTACGCACCACCTTCAATCTTCAACCTCATCCGTACCCATTTCAGATTCCGATGCAGCACGCACTGTGGATGTCCACACACTTCCTCCATTTTTGATACTCAGGTTGTGCAGACTTATTGCAGTTGAGAAGGGTGTGACTACATCGCTACAGGCAACGAATGCAGGTAATATACTCTAATAATAGTCTGTTAATATAGACGGGTCGAAACAATAATTCTTCTCAGTCATTCATCACAGAAGACTTTATATAAAATACAATCTTTATACAAAGAATACTGCTGAATGACAATTTAAAACTTTACGGGAAAAGTAGTAATTTTTACAAGTATTTCTTATCTATATTTAGGCTTAAAACCCCAGTTCGAACAAACAGTCATAAAAAGTGATTCCATATCGAAAGAGGAGACACTCTGCAATGGCAACCATTTCAAACTGCTGTCTATTTATTCATTTTGACTCGTCTACAGCTAACAAGAGTGTTACGAAAAGTGCCTTACGACCTAGCAAGTACTGTTACTAAGTGGAAGCCCTTCAGACGGGGGTAAGTTCGTACTGAGATATTGTGAACTAGACCTGTTTGTGCTAGATTTTTTCTTCGTAATTTTAGGTTAGCAATGTATAAACCGTGTTTGCTTGTAAGCGAGATAAATTTTTGTTTATAATATTTCCAAAATAAACATGCAATAGATTAAGTGTGATATTGGATGTGGTCTTGGGAATATGTTCACAGTGTACGGAGGGGGCAGACCACCCATTTGCCGTGGGTGTATTCCCCCACCGACATCCGCTATAACGAGAAGTTGACGTATCAGCGAAGCAAGCTGCTTCTGTAGGCGTTGTCCTTGGTCTGAAATAGCTGTACAAGACTACTGATGCGAGGTCAAGAGGCCTCGAAGACATCAGTGGTAAGATATGTGGAACGTGTCTCAATAAACGAAAGGTGGTTATTATACGTTGATACAAACTCGAATTCTTGTAAAGCTGTGGTTTAGAGGACACACGAGGACCGACCAACGATATCCGCCATCATTCGACTCCGCTCGAACCACGCCTCGTTTCCTCTCCTCTACATCAACAGTTGTCCTGCATGTGAGTGTGATTCTTCGGAAGATGTGATTTACGTCGTCTCGTCTTCGTGTCCCACATTTGACTGTGAAAGATCAGACATTTTGTAGACATTGATCATTATGGGAGCCGGCCGAGGTGGCCGAGCGGTTCTAGGCGCTACACTCTGGAATCGCGCGACCGCTACGGTCGCAGGTTCGAATCCTGCCTCGGGTTTGGATGTGTGTGATGTCCTTAGGTTAGTTAGGTTTAAGTAGTTGTAAGTTCTAGGGGACTGATGACCTCAGAAGTTAAGTCCGGGTTCCCGGGTTCGATTCCCGGTGGGGTCAGGGATTTTCTCTGCCTTGTGATGACTGGGTGTTGTGTGACGTCCTTAGGTTAGTTAGTTTTAAGTAGTTCTAAATTCTAGGGGACTGATGACCATAGATATTAAGTCACATAGTGCTCAGAGCCATTTGAACCGTTTGAAGAAGTTAGGTGCCATAGTGCTGAGAGCCATTTGAACCATTTGATTATGGGATACCACCTCCCCCTCAATCAGCTTCTCTCTTTTGTTTACCAAAGACATTCGATATTACAAAGCGATTATTAATTTCCTTGAGAGTATAGAGAAAAATAGGTAGGTATTAATGGTATCCGCTTTCCATTCTTGTGTCTTGTTTGTGATGCAGTTTCCGTAATGTTGTAAGTGGATAAATGGCAAATCTAATTTACTTCAAAAATCTACGAGGGCGTGCTAAAAAGTAATGCCTCCGAATTTTGCATGTAAAAAATCTTAGGCTTTTTAAATTAAACAAACGTTATTAACAAATAAATGTTCAAATGTGTGTGAAATCTTATGGGGCTTAACTGCTAAGTTCATCAGTCCCTAAGCTTACACACTACTTAACCTAAATTATCCTTAGGACAAACACACACACACCCATGCACGAGGGAGTACTCGAACCTCCGCCGGGACCAGCCGCACAGTCCATGACCGCTCGGCTAATCCCGCGCCCATTCTACATTTTTATTCTTTATGTCTATATATTTATTTCTAAACATAGTCATCCTGGGAAAGAACATATTTCTGCCAACGAGAGTCCAGTTTGTTGATACCGTCACCATAAAATTCTTTACTTTTTGACGGAGCTACAACCTCACCTCTGCTTGCACCTCTTAATCACTACCAAACTGAAAACCTCGAAGGTGTTCTTTAAGTTCTGAAATAAATGAAAATTGTTTGGGACCAAGCCGGGACTGTATGGAGGATGACTGGTGACAGTGAACCAAAGCCGTCGTACTGTAGCAGATGCCGCGCTCATATTTGTTCTTGCATTGTCATGCTGAAGGACAGGGTGCTCCATGTGAAGAGGAACTCATCTGCGTTTAGAAACTAGACTACAGCACGCTGTTTCCACGCACCGACGTAATTAAGTTACACACCGTCACATTACACGCTGCAATTCCGAGCTCTCTAGCGGCAGAGAGCTGCAAGTATGTAGACATGAAGAACTAAATGTGGAATGTTAAAATCTTTGTTTTATTTAAAACTATTACAGCGTTTTCACATAAAAAAAATTCGGTGTCATTACCTTTCAACACCTCCCGGTGTTTGTTATCAGCTTATGGTGGACAAAACTGTGACAGCTTTGAGTTGTTATATCTGAAAATATGAATATATGCATTCTTTTCATACAGTTCAGTATACATCGTAAACAAGTGTTTTGGACGGCTTATAGAGTACACACTCTGGAAGCCAAACAAATAAAAAACAATAGAAAGGTTAACTGCGTTCCTTTGTTAACAAAACACAAGACAATAATTTTTGAACAGTGACCTCAGGACTTACAAATCGTGCACCACGCAGACGAGTACAACTGATTGCAATTTTGCTGTCGATTTGAATTTTCTTCAGTACCTCAACAAATTTGTAGGCGTATCTGGGCTGTACGAGTAGAACTGACGACTGTACTTGCTGTGGGAAGTTTCGCAAGCAGTGGTGGTTCTCTGTCTATTGTAACTTAGTTTTGTCGTGATGGATGGAAGAAAGAGTTCATTTTCGTATCCACTAAGTAGTCGCAGAACGTTCCAAATCGAGGCATCGCTGCCATTAAGTCTTCAACAAAGCAGTCACAAGCCATATGAAGATCCAGCTTTGGCAAATCCAACGTACAAGGCAGAAACGTCCCGATTTCATTAACGG
Source organism: Schistocerca piceifrons (assembly GCF_021461385.2). Classification (NCBI taxonomy): domain Eukaryota; kingdom Metazoa; phylum Arthropoda; class Insecta; order Orthoptera; family Acrididae; genus Schistocerca; species Schistocerca piceifrons. The sequence goes on from NC_060145.1 coordinate 458,022,612, forward strand.
AATAGTAGTCATGTGGAGATCCGAACGTTCTGTGTTAGATGACATTTACGGCCTTGGATTCTTACATCAGTTTACACTTTACTTCCAACTTTCGTAACACTTTCTTCGAAGTCTTAAAACAATGTTGGAGATAATTTCAGACCTAGATTATCACAATTATCAACAACTGTTGAAAAGACATTTTGATAAGATAAAGTTTTTTATCGTTCAGCAAAGAAAATAAAATCATTGAATGTAATGTGCATTAGCAAGCCCATAGATCGTATGTAACTGACAAAAAATTTTGTGCAATATCTGAAAGTTTCAGCGACATATATCGTGTCACACTCACTAAATATTTTGAGGTTTTCAGATCCGTGGAATATTACAACGGTACAAGCATCATTAGGTAAAAACAAATACGCCTCATCTGTAGTTTTCACACTTCGTGCGTTCAGGACAACATGAACCACCTGATACTTTTAAGTAATTTCGGCAGAATTTTCAGTCTAAATTTTCGTAAACTGATTTACGAAAGCGGTAAACCTCTTTAACGGTTATTTCTTCCGTATGATCTCCTTTTAGTTGATTACATATGAAGTTTTGATGGTCTGTCACAAATATCTTCTGTAGTTTTCCTCTTCAGATCACAAAATATTTTCTACCTCTGAATTTTATCACCAGCTATTTCCGGGTGGTTGTGAGTTTCTTGACTATTGAAGACATCGGTGTCTCCACAGGAGGCAATTTTGCCAGAAGTTTTGAAATTTTTAATGTTCCACGCACACTGTGCTACACTATTTTTGGAATCCAAAAGCGTAATATTTCTGAAGTATCATTTTCTTACCAGTTCTACTCACAGTAACTTCAACAGCTTCGGGTGACATATTCACTATGAAACGATCTGCTAAAGACGGAAACCTGAGCCCACAAACCACCACTCGGAGGAAGTAGGGAGGGCTAACTCCTAGTACAGTACGTAAGACTTGTTTGAGAGGCATGGGTCCTGCTACATGCTAAGCATAACTGTCCTGCGCCCCGCTCTAGCAAGTGGCTGAGTTACGTTACCGCAGTGTCTGCTAGTACAGGAGAGTCAATTTTGTGATAAATTTTTAATAGCGCCGTGTTCACGAGTTGAATCGGTCTTCAGGAGAGGAAGCGGAATACCGAACATAAATATAGGCTGCTATTCCAAAAAGACGTAGGCCCCTACTACAGTTATCTTCGTGGTGGCCAAAGCTACAATACAGGCATTAGGTGGTATCCACTAATTCATCAGACACATTTTGTTTATACATCTACAACATGCAAAGTTTCTAAATGTACATGTTACACACGCTTATACATCCTTCGTTACATGTTGTTGTTGTGGTCTGCAGTCCTGAGACTGGTTTGATGCAGCTCTCCATGCTACTCTATCCTGTGCAAGCCTCTTCATCTCCCAGTACCTACTGCAGCCTACATCCTTCTGAATCTGCTTAGTGTATTCATCTCTTGGTCTCCCTCTACGATTTTTACCCTCCACGCTGCCCTCCAATACTAAATTGGTGATCCCTTGATGCCTCAGAACATGTCCTACCAACCGATCCCTTCTTCTAGTCAAGTTGTGCCACAAACTTCTCTTCTCCCCAATCCTATTCAATACTTCCTCATTAGTTATGTGGTATACCCATCTAATCTTCAGTATTCTCTGTAGCACCACATTTCGAAAGCTTCTATTCTGTTCTTGTCCAAACTATTTATCGTCCATGTTTCACGTCCATACATGGCTACACTCCATACAAATACTTTCAGAAATGACTTCCTGACACTTAAATCTATACTCGATATTAACAAATTTCTCTTCTTCAGAAACGCTTTCCTTGCCATTGCCAGTCTACATTTTATATCCTCTCTACTTCGACCATCATCGGTTATTTTGCTCCCCAAATAGCAAAACTCCTTTACTACTTGAAGTGTCTCATTTCCTAATCTAATTCCCTCAGCATCGACTACATTCCATTATCCTCGTTTTGATTTTGTTGATGTTCATCTTGTATCCTCCTTTCAAGACACTGTCCATTCCGTTCAACTGCTCTTCCAAGTCCTTTGCTGTCTCTGACAGAATTACAATGTCATCGGCGAACCTCAAAGTTTTTATTTCTTCTCCATGGATTTTAATACCTACTCCGAATTTTTCTTTTGTTTCCTTTACTGCTTGCTCAATATACAGATTGAATAACATCAGGGAGAGACTACAACCCTGTCTTACTCCCTTCCCAACAACAGCTTCCCTTTCATGTCCCTCGACTCTTATAACTGCCATCTGGTTTCTGTACAAATTGTATATAGCCTGCCGCTCCCTGTATTTTGCCCCTGCCACCTTTAAAGTTTGAAAGAGAGTATTCCAGTCAACATTGTCAAAAGCTTTCTCTAAGTCTACAAATGCTAGAAACGTAGGTTTGCCTTTCCTTAATCTTTCTTCTAAGATAAGTCGTAAGGTCAGTATTGCCTCACGTGTTCCAGTGTTTCTACGGAATCCAAACTGATCTTCCCCGAGGTCGGCTTCTACTAGTTTTTCCATTCTTCTGTAAAGAATTCGTGTTAGTATTTTGCAGCTGTGGCTTATTAAACTGATTGTTCGGTAATTTTCACATCTGTCAACACCTGCTTTCTTTGGGATTGGAATTATTATATTCTTCTTGAAGTCTGAGGGTATTTCGCCTGTTTCATACATCTTGCTCACCAGATGGTAGAGTTTTGTCAGGACTGGCTCTCCCAAGGCCGTCAGTAGTTCCAATGGAATGGTGTCTATTCCCGGGGCCTTGTTTCGACTCTGGTCTTTCAGAGTTCTGTCAAACTCTTCACGCAGTATCGTATCTCCCATTTCATCTTCATCTACATCCTCTTCCATTTCCATAATATTGTCCTCAAGTACATCGCCCTTGTATAGACCCTCTATATACTCCTTCCACCTTTCTGCTTTCCCTTCTTTGCTTAGAACTGGGTTTCCATCTGAGCTCTTGATATTCGTACAAGTCGTTCTCTTATCTCCAAAGGTCTCTTTAATTTTCCTGTAGGCAGTATCTATCTTACCCCTAGTGAGATAAGTCTCTACATCCTTACGTTTGTCCGCTAGCCATCCCTGCTTAGCCACTTTGCACTTCCTGGCGATCTCATTTTTGAGACGTTTGTATTCCTTTTTGCCTGCTTCATTTACTGCATTTTTATATTTTCTACTTTCATCAATTAAATTCATTAAATTCGTTACATATACAGATATAAAGCAGTTATAAATACCGTTGTATCACTCCCAAGGACCGAGCGAGGTGGCGCAGTGGTTAGCACACTGGACTCGCATTCGGGAGGACGACGGTCTCCAGCCATCCTGATTTAGGTGTTCCGTGATTTCCCTAAATCGTTTCAGGCATATGCCGGGATGGTTCCTTTGAAAGGGCACGGCCGATTTCCTTCCCAATCCTTCCGTAACCCGAGCTTGCGCTCCGTCTCTAATGACCTCGTTGTCGACGGGACGTTAAACACTAACCACCACCACCACTCCCAAGGAGGGGACAATGGAATCTTCAGCTCGTTCAAATTGCGGTACCGTTTTGTTTGGATTAAATCGGATTCTTGTTCTTCTTCTTTCTCTTCTTCTTCACTATGATGACTGCAGTTTGGGGAACCTACAACTTTAATTTCATTGAGAACACTAGAGTGACACTCATTTCCTAACCGCAATCTTAACTCGAAGCTCTGGTGCGGATTACTCATTCCGACTCCGTCAAACCACGCTTTTCTTGGCAAATCCGGATTAATGTGGCCATAATTCTTTTCCACTTCCTGTTCCCTCCTTCCTGCGTTTGTTGACGTATTTTTCATGTGAAGTCACTGCAATGACTCCTTGGAAACTACCGTGAGTTTTTGTCGGCTATTTCTTTTCGTGTGATGCCTGAATGTCGTTTGACCCACATAAAGTTTACGTCAGTGCAAACTTGCTTGCAGTATACATCAATTACAGTAATATTTTGCGTACAATCAGAAGTGATCGCACAGTGTGCTTTTATCCTCAATAGAGTACTTTTCGAGTCTGCTACGATTAGGATCTTTTGAAATTCGTTAGTTATTCCACAGGTAAGCAGTCTTTTGAAGTACTTATCTTTCCGCGGTGTAATTGGATCTCAGTAGATATTGCATACCTTTTCTCCTTCACTGTAACAGGGCTGAAGCGTGTCCCGATGTTATTCAATCTGAACATTGAGCAAGCAGTAAAGGAAACGAATGAGAAATTTGGAAACGGAAGTAAAAGTTCAGAGAGAGGAAATGAAAACCTTGCGGTTTCTCGATAACGTTGCAATTCTGTCCGGGAGGACAAAGGACTTGGAAGAGCAGTTGAACGGAGTGGACACTATCTAAGGTAGGGGTTTCCTTTCAGCTCATTGGAGCCACACTGGAAGAAGACAGGTATTTTTGGACCGCATATAATATCCTTAACAATTTATTTTATTAACTTATTTTATGGCAATATATATACAAATATTACAAAACTACTACACGGCAGCACTTAAGCACAGCTTTTCAGCATAAAATAACACCAATAACAACAGCTATACATGGATATCAAGGTCTTTTACGTATTTTATAACATCGCTCGTCACTGTGAGGAAATCTTCGAAACGACCTTTGTAGGCACGTGCGGGATATGCCGATACAACTGTGTCGTTCCGCACCAGTCACAGGATGGTGAAGAAGATTTGGCCCACTTGTAGAGAATGTCTGCACATCGTCCATGGCCCGTTCGGATGCTGTTCCAGATAGTCCAAATTGCCTGAGGCTGGTCGAATCCAGGTTGTTTTTTTCTGGGTGCAAGGCAGCTTCTGGCATTGTGGGGTACAGTTTTGTTGCCAGCAGCGTTTCCATTCATCGATGGGATTGAATTGAGCTTCCATGAGAGTCGTGGCTGTGATGAGAGTGGGATGTCTTGGCCTTAGCAAATATTCGTCCATTATTGGAAGGTAGGTGTTATCAGCAATATTCTGGTATTCATGCAGTAATGTGCTCTTCCGTCTGATATCAGGAGGTGGAATGTGGTTCAAGCTAGGTAAGTAATGTATGGGAGTAGATCGTATTGACCCACTAACAACGCGCATGGCCTGGCTAAGTTGTACGTCTATCTTTTTTACGTGTGGACTATTAAGCCAGACAGGTACACAGTACTCTGCAGTCAAGCATTCCAAGCCGAGAGCTGATACCCCGATTGTGTCTGCTGACGATTCCCAACGAGAGCCGCAGTGTTTATGGGGAATGTTGTTTCTGATTTTGAGCTTAGCAGATGTTAGTGTCAAGTGCTCCTTAGAAGAAAGTGTCCTATCTAACGTGGTCCAAAGATATTTTGGGTGCACGTTATGATGAAGTTCGTCTCCTTCAAAACATACATCGAGGGTTCTGTGTGCCAATCTATTGGACAGATGAAAACATGAAACTTCTGTTTTACTTGAGTTTGGTTGTAACCTCCATTTACGGGAATAGTGGCTTAAGATATATAGATCAGAAGTTAGGATTTCCTCAATTCTTTCAAAAGTTTTGTGTTGGATATCTATTGTCCAGTCGTCTGCATAACCAAACTTTTGGGACTGTATTTGGGGGATGTCTCTCTCTCTCTCTCTCTCTCTCTCTCTCTCTCTCACACACACACACACACACACACACACACACACACACACACACACACACACACACACACGACGACGGATCCCTTTGGTTAGCCATTATTCAATACTTTTGGGTAACTAGTGTGTTTCTCTGTAGTTACAGTAAATGTCCTTCCAGTTAACATGCTGTCAATTAGTTTTGTCGTCCGTTTGCATGGGACAAGTTGCAATAATTTACAAAGCAGTCCTTGCGTCCAAACTGTATCATATGCTGCACTTATATCGACGAAAGCAACTGTGGTTTTCTACTTCATTTGGTATCCTGTTTCAATAAATGTTGAAGATAAGACGATCAGTGCACCTCCGTCCTGGATCCAGCTTGCTCAAGAGGATGGTTCTGAAAGATTACAGACTAATCGGATTGTATAGAATTCTTTCAAGGAACTTATAAATAGTGTTCAATAGTGCGACTGGGCGGTGAGCATTGCTATATTTTTTGATTGCTTTATTTTTTGAGGGGCTGAACGAGATATCATAATATCAGAGAAGGAATCCGCCAGCCATCTTTTTGCGTAGTTCCCACTATGCAGAAGAAATTCTGGTTAGATTCTATCACTTCCCGGTGGCTTTCCGGGGTTTAGAGTAATAAGAGCAGCAGAAATTGCAGGTATACAGATCGTTCATTCGTGTTCTTTTTCAGCAGTTTTATCCCCTGGTGCTCTTGGTGTGGACAGTAGTTGTGATGCAATCCTATTAGCTGATATATGAGTGTTGTTCCTTACTTTGTTTCCATCCAACTTCCTTAGTAAAGATCATGCTTTACTACCTGCCGTTTGAAAATTCAGTGACTCAACAGTCTCTGTCCACCGAATTCGTCCGGTTAAATTGAGGTTATGAAGTAGGTTCTTCGCTGTTCCCGGATCCCCGCTCAGTCCGGAACCGCGCGACTGCTACGGTCGCAGGTTCGAATCCTGCCTCGGGCATGGATGTGTGTGATGTCCTTAGGTTAGTTAGGTTTAAGTAGTTCTAAGTTCTAGGGGACTGATGACCACAGATGTTAAGTCCCATAGTGCTCAGAGCCATTTGAACCATTTTGAACCGGATCCCCGCTTTAGAATTTCTTCATACAGTTTCTCAGTCGTTTCATTTCAAGCTGGAATATATTGTTTTCTGTACCCCTAAGGATGGCCTTCTCCGCTGCACTTATCATAGCTCCAACAAGCCTCTCATAGTTTTTTTGCTTTTGGGGGAATCCAACCAAAACATATGTCCATATTTTTAGCAAATACATCCCACTTTGCTTTTCTGAAGTTTCATCTAGGTCGTGGAAAGGACGAAACGAGTGGGAACTTTGTCCCTATTTCAGTTAAGATTGAATGATGTTGGCTGTGTGGGAAGTCTTGCAATATGAACCGCGAACTTTGGAGAAGTAATTTATTTTAATTAGTTTTACAAAGCATAGATCGGGATCATACTCCTGTCTCCAAGCCGCTGTTACGAACGTTCCTTTATCCTTTGCATCAAACACCAAATATAAACTATTGTCTTCTGCCCAATTTACAATGGCTTCACCATTTCCATCACTTTTCTTACACTTCCATTGAGTTTGATGGCTGTTAAAATCTCCGAGGTATATGGCGGGGCGTTCTGATACCGGGAGGCCAAGAGATAATTGAGGGTTGGGATACATTAATTACTGTTAGTTCTATTTTCGTTGTAACTTCGCGGATGTCATTGAGACCAGATACAAAGCACAGATGCGCATTCTTGACTGACGATAGTACGTATGTTGCCACTCCGTAAGCATGGTGGTACGTTGCTCCTAGTAATTCAAAGCCAAGAATTTTTCCTCCCTGATTCATTTCCTCTTCGTTTTCGGTACGAGTTTCCTTAACAACAACAACATAGATGTAATATTTTGACAAAATATTCTGTAAGACTCGGCATTTTGATGTCCTTACGCCTTCAGTGTTGATTTGACATGTCTTGATGACCGGTCCGAAGAATATGGCTGGAGGGTCCTGAGAAGAATCACGTGATTCCATGTCTTGTGACAAATTCATTTTAGCCAGGAGACCTTTGAGATTATCTGGCTGCCTCCGCTTCTTGGCTTTACATATTTACCTTGAAGTGACACAGTTCTTTAGCACCACCCAGAGGACACGTGTGACTTATGGATTGTCACGGATGTGAATAGTCATTGTCCCTTAAGAATAACCGCTCAGCAAAAAAACATGGGGTCGGTAGGAGGTGCATAATTAATTAAGACATTTAAGTAATTTAGAAATTACTAATTTCTAAGAAAGCAACACGGAATTAATTTGAAATTTTATTTATGAGGGTCCATTATTTTCACAATTTTACACTGACGGAATTTCAGAGACTTTTTTCCCGATCGTGTGATGGATTTGGGCTGCACTGATACTTGCTTCGGGCCCCATGCAGTCCGTGGGCCGTAGATTGGGCACCCCTAGTCTAAGGAGTTATACGATTAAAACCAAGTAAAGTGGACTAAAAGTAATGGAATATAACTCTATTGAATCAGATGAGCTGAGGGAATAAGATGTAAAAATGAAACACAAAATGTAGTTTGCTACTTGGGCAGCAAATTGACTAAGTAGACTGGATGTAAGTGCCAGACTGGCTATGTCAAGAAAAGAATTCCCGAAGATGTAATATAAATTTAAATGTTAGGAAGCCTTTTCTGAACGTATTTGTATGGAGTGTAGCCTAGTACGGACGTCAAACGTGGACGATAAACGGTTCAGACAAGAAGCTTTTCAAATGTGGTGGTACAGAAGAATGGTGAAAATTAGAAGGGTAAATCTACTACTAACAATGAGATACTGAACACACTAGGAAAAAAAATTTAGGCATAACTACACTAAACACGTGATCTGGTGGCAGGACACATCCTGAGACATCAAGGAAACATTCATTTGGTAATGGAAGGAAGTGTGTGTGTGTGTGTGTGTGTGTGTGTGTGTGTGTGTGTGTGAGAGAGAGAGAGAGAGAGAGAGAGAGAGAGAGAGTGAGAGAACATGAAGCTGGTCTTCTGACTGAAGGCCCAAAGAACGCTTCCTCGCAGAGTTTGTTAATTGGCCGTAGAAATCGCATCCCGTTCATCTACATTTATACTCTGCAAGCCACCCAAAGGTGTGCGGCGTATGCTTCGCGGGAAGAACGACTGTCGGAAAGCCTCCGTGCGTGCTCGAATCTCTAATTTTACATTCGTGATCTCCTCGGGAGGTATAAGTAGGGGGAAGCAATATATTCGATACCTCATCCAGAAACGCACCCTCTCGAAACCTGGCGAGCAAGCTACACCGCGATGCAGAGCGCCTCTCTTGCAGAGTCTGCCACTTGAGTTTGCTAAACATCTCCGTAACGCTATCACGCTTACCAAATAACCCTGTGACGACACGCGCCGCTCTTCTTTGGATCTTCTCTATCTCCTCCGTCAACCCGATCTGGTACGGATCCCACACTGATGAGCAATACTCAAGTATAGGTCGAACGAGTGTTTTGTAAGCCACCTCCTTTGTTGATGGACTACATTTTCTAAGGACTCTCCCAATGAATCTCAACCCGGTACCCGCCTTACCAACAATTAATTTTATATGATCATTCCACTTCAAATCGTTCCGCACGCATACTCCCAGATATTTTACAGAACTAACTGCTACCAGTGTTTGTTCCGCTATCATATAATCATACAATAAAGGATCCTTCTTTCTATGTATTCGCAATACATTACATTTGTCTATGTTAAGGGTCAGTTGCCACTCCCTGCACCAAGTGCTTATCTGCTGCAGATGTTCCTGCATTTCGCTACAATTTTCTAATCCTGCAACTTCTCTGTATACTACAGCATCATCCGCGAAAAGCCGCATGGAACTTCCGACACTAGGTCATTTATACATATTGTGAAAAGCAATGGTCTCATAACACCCCCCTGTGGCACGCCAGAGGTTACTTTAACGTCTGTAGACGTCTCTCCATTGAGAACAACATGCTGTGTTCTGTTTGCTAAAAACTCTTCATCCAGCCACACAGCTGGTCTGATATTCCGTAGGCTCTTACTTTGTTTATCAGGCGACAGTGCGGAACTGTATCGAACGCCTTCCGGAAGTGAAGGAAAATAGCATCTACCTGGGAGCCTGTATCTAATATTTTCTGGGTCTCATGAACAAATAAAGCGAGTTGGGTCTCACACGATCGCTGTTTCCGGAATCCATGTTGATTCCTACAGAGTAGATTCTGGGTTTCCAAAAACGACATGATACGCGAGCAAAAAACATGTTCTAAAACTCTACAACAGATCGACGTCAGAGATATAGGTCTATAGTTTTGCGCATCTGCTCGACGACCCTTCTTGAAGACTGGGACTACCTGTGCTTTTTCCAATCATTTGGAACCTTCCGTTCCTCTAGAGACTTGCGGTACACGGCTGTTAGAAGGGGGCAAGTTCTTTCGCGTACTCTGTGTAGAATCGAATTGGTATCCCGTCAGATCCAGTGGACTTTCCTCTGTTGAGTGATTCCAGTTGCTTTTCTATTCGACACTTATTTCGATGTCAGCCATTTTTTCGTTTTTAACGTAAGACCAGAACTTCCTAGGATTTTCTGTCAAGTCGGTACATAGAATTATACTTTCGAATTCACTGAACGCTTCACGCATAGCCCTCCTTACGCTAACTTTGACATCGTTTAGCTTCTGTTTGTCTGAGAGGTTTTGGTTGCGTTTAAACTTGGAGTGAAGCTCTCTTTGCTTTCGCAGTAGTTTCCTAACTTTGTTGTTGAACCACGGTGGGTTTTTCCCGTCCCTCACAGTTTTACTCGGCACGTACCTGTCTAAAACGCATTTTACGATTGCCTTGAACTTTGTCCATAAACACTCAACATTGTCAGTGTCGGAACAGAAATTTTCGTTTTGATCTGTTAGGTAGTCTGAAATCTGCCTTCTATTACTCTTGCTAAACAGATAAACCTTCCTCCCTTTTTTATATTGCTATTAACTTCCATATTCAGGAATGTTGTAACAGCCTTATGATCACTGATTCCCTGTTCTGCACTTACAGAGTCGAAAAGTTCGGGTCTGTTTGTTATCAGTAGGTCCAAGATGTTATCTCCACGAGTCGGTTCTCTGTTTAATTGCTCGAGGTAATTTTCGGATAGTGCACTCAGTATAATGTCACTCGATGCTCTGTCCCTACCACCCGTCCTAAACATCTGAGTGTCCCAGTCTATATCTGGTAAATTGAAATCTCCACCTAAGACTATAACATGCTGAGAAAATTTATGTGAAATGTATTCCAAATTTTTTCTCAGTTGTTCTGCCACTAATGCTGCTGAGTCGGGAGGTCGGTAAAAGGAGCCAATTATTAACCTAGCTCTGTTGTTGAGTGAAACCTCCACCCATAATAATTCACAGGAACTATCCACTTCTACTTCACTACAGGATAAACTACTACTAACAGCGACAAACACGCCACCACCGGTTGCATGCAATCTATCCTTTCTGAACACCGTCTGTGCCTTTGTAAAAATGTCGGCAGAATTTATCTCTGGCTTCAGCCAGCTTTCTGTACCTATAACGATTTCAGCTTCGGTGCTTCCAATCAGCGCTTGAAGTTCCGGTACTTTACCAACGCAGCTTCGACAGTTTACAATTACAATACCGATTGCTGCTTGGTCCCCGAATGTCCTAACTTTGCCCCGCACCCTTTGAGGCTGTTGCCCTTTCTGTACTTGCCCGAGGCCATCTAACCTAAAAAAAAACGCCCAGTCCACGCCACACAACCCCTGCTACCCGTGTAGCCGCTTGCCGCGTGTAGTGGACTCCTGAAGTATCCAGCGGAACCCGAAACCCCACCACCCAATGGCGCAAGTCGAGGAATCTGCAGCCCACACGGTCGCAGAACCGTCTCAGCCTCTGATTCAGACCCTCCACTCGGCTCTGTACCAAAGGTCCGCAGTCAGTCCTGTCGACGATGCTGCAGATGGTGAGCTCTGCTTTCATCCCGCTAGCGAGACTGGCAGTCTTCACCAAATCAGATAGCCGCCGGAAGCCAGAGAGGATTTCCTCCGATCCATAGCAACACACATCATTGGTGCCGACATGAGCGACCACCTGCAGATGGGTGCACCCTGTACCCTTCATGGCATCCGGAAGGACCCTTTCCACGTCTGGAACGACTCCCCCCGGTACGCACACAGAGTGCACGTTGTTCCTCCTAGGTCTAAAAGCCATCCGTGTAGAGTTGGATGTAATTTGGCCAGCTGTATTGTGCGGTACTGGAACAGTGTTGTACGGTACTCTTAATCAGTTTTAAGGCAAGGTTCCTACGGAATAATAGTACAACGTCTATCGAATTTGTTATGGAAGTAGTAAGTAAGCGTTTGAATTTCCTGGATGAAATTCGTATACAGGCACTGACTGTCCTGTTGTGTTATTGCACTGTTGTTACTTTGTAAAACTTCCTGTTGCTCGATCTTTTTGTATCGCTTTTTTCAGGTCACAAAAAGCCCCAAATTGTCTTCCACTGCGATAAACACGCCTTTTAGGCATTCCCCAAAGGTTTTTCACGGGGTTTAAATCCGGGCTACATGCAGGACAGGGGAAGACGTCAATATCTTTGTTACAAATCACTTTTTCGTGGTAGCAGAAACATGAAACATTAGACTATCGTGACTTACATCCTCATACATTCTCATCAACTTTCTCTGACATCTCAGTGTACACGTCAGAGTTCATCCTAGTGTTCAGACAAGCAATGCGTGACTGCCTTTAGTCCACAAGGCTGCCCAAATCACAACATTTCATCCACCAAAGTTTCTGATTATGTTTACCTGCTGCTATCTTCTTATATCATGCCAATAATATTGAAATCCATCTAGCCCATCTAAAGGAAACTTCTTCTCATCACTGAAGATTACTTTATCCCATTCTTAAGTTCGTGACACAAACCCCAAACTATGTTTGGGTGTTAGAGCACGTTTCCGCAGTCGTTTCTTGAATGCAAGACGCCTGTAATGTGACAAAATTTCTTGTACACTTCCGAAATTTACTCAAAATAACGGTTTGTGGCCCTTGCTTGGCGCCAAAGATATTTTTCTACTTTGCTCATATTTTTCGCTCTGTCCATATGTGCGTTGAATCTAACGAAATTACCAATCACTGTACTCGAACGATTAACTTCCTGGCGATTTGACGACTATGGAGTCCAATATCTTTGTACGCACCTATTTTTGCTTTTTCATCTCATGCTGTTTTCACCGCGTGTCACCATCATGGTGTATGTACAGAACACGCACTTTCACTAATGGTGTCTGATCCCTATCTGCGGTACAGGCACGTACTAACACTGCTTGGAGCCGACTGCCTTTACACCCGAGTTCCACCTTCTACAACCTGAATCGTTAGTGTATTGTTACATACCGTGCTACTGACATCAAAAGCAGCACCATTTTACCACATTTGTCGGTATTCTGGACCTCATCCTATTACATGTACATTGTGCACTCTTCCCACAAATATCCATGCCTAAACACCCGATTTCCACTACTGTATGACAGACAGTGCAGGGTTTCTTTGGTAGTTGTCCCCATGCATGGCGTGGAGAGAGCACCAGTGACCTGTGCTGCCACGTGCGTGCCCCGCAGTTGGAGAGGTGGGAGAGTAAAGGGGGGCGGAGGCCGGTCCAGGCAGGCAGCCGTGAGTCAGCGGGGGCGACGGCGAGGACGCCATGTCCGCCGGCGGCGATAACGCACTGCCGCGTACGTGCACCGCCGCCAACACCCGCGCGCCTTATCGCCAGTTCGTGACACAAGCTGCACCGACACTTCCTACAGTAGAAACAAACCCACCGGAATTCACTCTTGTGTACTTAGTAGTCAGGTGTAAGAGCTCCCACACCTGATTACCCTTGTAGGTCTTCGGTGAGAGGATGTAGTTATATCAAACCGACCACATCTCGGCCGTCGGGTAAAGTCGTACGTACACTTGTGTGGCGTTACAGGCTGGTCATCGATCGGTCTCTACTTACCATTCCGTTTGTTCTCTGCTTAGCGACTAGTGTTTGGATGCCTTCAGACGCTATTATTTACGTCTGCCAGTCGACGGTCACTGTGTCCCAGCGGTGTGCTGACAGTTTAATCTTTAACATGTACAGGGTGTCCTTGGGGGAAACGGTCAATATCTAGGGATATGACAGGTCGAAGCAAAAATGTCTGTGCATATCTTAAGAGCTACCGTTTGTTCACTAGAACAGACGAAGATGAACGTCTCTAGGGCCCATGTTAACTAGACTTTTTGCTTCGACCCTGTCACATCTCTGAATATTGACCATTTTTCCTGAGACACCTTATGATATGTGGAGAAGGGTAGAGATAAATTGATATGTACCAACGCCATCTACATTAATCTAGGTGGCGCTGGATGTACCCCACCGCATGCGTTAGGACTCTCGCTGTTCTTCTTGTTTTGAATGGGTCTACTTTGGACATGCCGGTGCAACTGTTGGGCTTTGATCTTTTCCCAGTACTGTCGCATGCTCTGTCGATGTAACTTCTTTCTTTCTTCTGTCAAGGGGATACCTTTCCTTCCAGGCTTTTCCTGAAATCCTCGGACTTCCTACAGGGTACGTCTCACAGACTGTCTGTTCTGGAGGTCAGTTATTCCCAGTTCTTTAATGTCCTTTTCAGTTTCTGCCAGCCAAGTGGTGCGAACCTTCTTGCTTTGCCAGAAGGTGAAGAGACGGTTGGTCAATCTGTTTGGAGACAACCTTGCAACATGGCTAAAGAAAGTACCCTCTTTTTTCTTGCACAGTCAGAGAGACTCTCGATATGTTCGTAGGGCTCCGAGTTCCGTCGCCTTCTGTATTCCCGATCTTCTTCTACCGGGCCTAGGATCTTACTGAAGATTCTCCCCTCTCTGACTTCCAATTTTCTTATCAGACCTCTCCGGTTCAAGGAAAGGCATTCCATGGCATACAGAACTTCCGGTCGTATGACTGATGTGTAGTGCTTAACTTTCAAGTTGCGTAACAGGCATTTTTTATTGTAGGTGTTCATCTTCAGTCGATAAGCTAGTTCCAACTTGTCGACTCGCATGGATAATGACGTTTATTCAGATAAATTGGGATCCATCCATTCGCCGATATACTTAAACTTCTCAGTCCTTTTGATGTTTCCCTGGCCTAGTAACGTCTCTCTGTTGACTTCTTTGGTGTTGGTGAAGAAGTTGTTTTCTCCTGCGACACTTGAAGACTCACTTTGGCTGCCTGTTTTCTGAGGCAGTTTACCTGCATTGCTGCCATTTCAAGAGAATCGGCAATCAGTGCCATGTTATCTGCAAAAGCGAAGCTCTCTACAATCAGTCCTTCGTTCTTAAGGTCCAGGTAGACACCACTCTGAACCCCCAAATTGGTCAGTTCCTTGCGCCATTCTCTCACAACCTTTTCAAGGACACGGTCGAAGAGATGTGGGGAGTGTCCATCCCCTTGTCTTACTCCACCTTTTATCTCGGATTTTATGAGATCTCACATCTAAATTTTCCCTTGGAATGGGTGTTGCTGCTGTTCATGTTATATATTAATGACCTTGCAGACAAAGTAACCTCAGTCTGATCTTGATAGTATTTCAAAGTGGAGCAAAACTGTCAATTAGGTGTAAATCGTCAGAAGTAAAACTGTACATTTCACAACGAAAAAACGTAATATCCTATGATTATAGCACCAGTCGCAAACGCAATCTGTCAACTGATACAAATACCTAGATGCGACGCTTTTCAGGGATACGAAATGTAACGATCACAAACTGTGAGTTGCAGTTAAAGCACGTGGCAGACTTCGGTTTATTGGTAGAATACTGCTGAAATAGTCTACAAAGGAGACTGTTTACTCCAGTGACCCATCCTAGAATCTCGCTCGAGTGTGAGAGATCCGTACCAAAAAGTATTAGCAAGGGGACATTGAACGGATACAAAGAATGGAAGTACTAATGGTCACAGCTTTGTCTGACCCTTGGAAGGATGTCAAGAAGATGCTGAAAGACCTGAACTGGCAGTTGCTTAAAGACTGACGAAAACTATCCCGTGAAAGCCTACTTACAAAGCATCTGGCTCTAGCATTTTACAATTTCCTAGGTATCGCTCCCACAGAGCACACGGGGCCGTGAAAGCCATCATTCTTTGCACGCTCCATACGTGAATGGAATGGAGAAAGGCGCTATAGGTGGTACAGAAAGGCACTTCACACTAGTTTACAGAGTACACACGTACATGTGCTTGGTGCACCATTCCCACTCGTATCCTTCCCTGTGCCTTACCATTAGGCTATCGGAGCACGACACAGTTAGACCCAAACTTCTATATGTCGTCAACCATGTGTTTATAGCTTGCACTCCTACACTGATTACGTATATTCCCGTACAGGGGAGACATTTTAATTGAAAGTCGCTTGGCCGGTATTGGCGGATAAATACGATATTGCAGTACACAGGCCCTGCAATATCGTATCGTTTATACGTCTGCTGTTAAGCCTTTGTGGCTCGAATCTCTAATTCCTCCATTGTCCCTCAACGAGATCCACGTAGAAAGAGCCAATATGTGCAATGATTGGAACAGTCTGGTCTTCTTTTGGTCAGTCTGGTCTTCTACCTTTCCTTTACTATTTCTACCTGACAAGGATCCTCGACTGAGGAGCAGTACTTATGTTCTCAGTCAAGTCTGGGTTTTGTAATTACCCCTTCAATAATATGTAGCCGTTTTCTACAGTTATCGGCACATGAGGAAACTCTTTCAAGCCGTAATGCCCGCGTGTCATTCCGTGCAATCTATCTTGATTTACACAAAGGATAAGAACGAAGGAAGGTTAGGCGTTTGATACGGGTGGAATGAGATGTACCCTCTGTCATGCGCTGCACAGCACTTTGCACAGTATGAACGTAGATGCTTAAGTTGATGCGGACTACAGTAGTTATGCACAGAAGTGCGCATGACAGAGTAGTGCGGACAGCTGCATCAAACCAAGCTTCGGACTTAAGACCGCATAACTGAAGCTCCTAAATAAAAGACGGAATCTTTCTCCATGTTTTCGCAACTCTGAGGATTCGGCAGTGTTTACTTTAACTTTTCACAATATGTCTTATAAAGTATTTCATATTGCGTGTATGAAGTGAACCGAACATTAATTAATCTGTATAAAGATATTTAGAACGCCTTTTTCATATAACAGAAAAACTGGAATGTAATATTACACGATTACAGAAATGAACGCTCGCAACTTGCGTGGTAGTTTGTAGGTATTAAATGTAATGAGTTAAGAACTCGGTACCAATGTCTTCAAATGTGGATGTTATGCAGTAACAATCCGTGCCTATTTATTAGTTTTTGCCCGTATACAGGCACTTGCAAAAGTAATATTTATTTTTTAACAATAAGTAGGTACTTGAAGAAATGTGGCATTTTTATTGTACAGAGGGTAAAAAGTATAGTTTCATGTTACAATGAAACAAATTTTAATTAAGTTTCATCTATCATTTAACCAGTATTGATTTTATGTACTTCATGACAGATTTGCTGCTGTTAAGGTTGTGGTCAAAACTTTATTCTTTGAAGGTTGTTGCACTTCTGCACGTTCCCTCACAATAACAAAATATCTCAATTATTACTCGTCCTGCCGTGCCTATTTATGGAATGGGGCTAAGTATTATTCAGTTTGTGTCTGTATGTTTATAACAACGACGTATAAATGCATCACAAGAAATATTCCTCTCTACTTCGCCAACTGCTAAAGTATCTCAGGAATCGAAAAATAGTGGGACGAGCTGCTTCAGTAGTTTTTCTCTGGAGGAAGAAACGCAATTGCATGCAACTGATTCCATGTTTATAACTACTTTTGTTAACATACGAGGCATATTTCATAATTAATGCACACTATTTTTTATTTACACATTTTTTCCATATCTCTTTACACATATCACTGCTTCTCTATCACTGAATCCCAACGACTCGGAAGCTCTATTATTCCATCTTTTATCACTTCAGTTCGTGGGGGAAAACTTTTCCACAGGAAGATGACGATGTCCACACATACGTTTTTTTCAACTTCGGGAACAAGTCTATGTGGACTAATGTCCGGGCTGTACGGAGGATGCAGCAATACTTCCTATATGTATTCGCGCAGGGTTTGGGCTACAACATTGACTATATGCCGGCGAGCACTGTCTGAAGAATTAGTGGGCCAGCCTCGAGCAACTGAGGCCGCGTTCTGTGCATTTCTCCCGCGTTAAGGTTTTGCATGAAATTACGATAGTACATTATCATGACACTTGTGGACATGGGACTATCCGTCATGATGATTCCTTTGTGGTCATCTTTGATTGAGGGCGTCTAAATTGTTCTGGACGTGAAGAATCTGAAGCTCACCAATCATTGGACTGTGATTTCAATTCCGGCTCAAAGTCTCTAATCCACGTTTCATCAACAGCGCCAATTCGATACAATAATCCTCGACCTTCACGATCGAATCGAATCGTTGTTTGAACAAGGCTGCAGTGTCCAGGCGTTTCTGCTTCTCTTCAGTAGTCAAACAGTGTGGGACCCAGCTCGCAGAAATTTTTCTCTTCTTCAAATCATTTGTCAGAATACGTAATACTGGCCGGCCGGTGTGGCCGTGCGGTTGTAGACGTTTCAGTCTGGAACCGCGTGACCGCTACGGTCGCAGGTTCGAATCCTACCTCGGGCATGGATGTGTGTGCTGTCCTTAGGTTAGTTAGGTTTAAGTAGTTCTAAGTTCTAGGGCACTGATGACCACAGATGTTAAGTCCCATAGTGCTCAGAGCCATTTGAACCATTTGAACGTAATACTGGTGGGGATATTCCCGTGGTTTCAGAAAGTTCCTCACAAGTCGCACTGCGATCTTCTTCAAGAGCATCTGCCACAAGTTTCACACTTCGTTCTCCCGTTGACGTTTTAGGATCTTCCGGATCTCGGATTATCGTCTGTGCTCATACGATCAACAAAACGTGAAACTGTAGTACGGTTAATTTTAAACTCACAAAAAACTTCGTTTAACGCACTGTGGATTTCTGTCGGGTTTTTGCCGTCTAAAGTTTCGATCTTGATGTACGACCTCTGGTCTTCAACTTTCACAGTACCCCAGACCCCTACACGGTCCATTTCTACCTCTCGCCCATTTTATGTTGGAGTACACAGCGAAAAAACAAAAACACGTGCTTCTTCCTCAAGCTCCTAACTACTTCCGACATAATTTTGAGTCGTACTGCATCAAACTATCCACAGAAATAGCCATCTGTAAATTATTTATGGAATGTCCCTCGTATATTTACAATACACAATTGAGCGCCAGGTAGTCTCTGCGTCAATTTATGGCCTATATTTATCTTCCTATGGGGTCACGTGGAAATCTAAACACGTGAAAACCAATTTTGCTGCGGTTAGTGCCGCTGAGCAGCCACCCACATTCACGACGAATTCTGCAATACAGTACAGTACTTTGGGGGAAATTAATGCGGACCGTTGAGGCTGGGTTACAGGAGCCTTTATAATAACAATGACGTCACGAATGTAAGGTGGAGCCGGTGTATTTGGCTGGTGATGCCGCAGCAGCAGATAAACACGTGAGAGGCGGAGTAGGCGGGCGGGCGGAGCGGCGCGCCAGCCCGTGTCGCAACAGACCGGGCAGGCCCACTTTGCGAAAGCGGCCAGCGCCGAGCTCAATGGGCGGCTGGCTGGCTGGCTAGCTATGTATAGCGGCCACAGTGGCAGCCGCCCAGGGAAGAGCGAGCCTCCCCAGCCCGCGACTGCCACCGTGCTGGCTTCTCCACGACGACTGCATACGCCCGTAGTCGTCGAACTTTTTTGCTGAAGAGCCAATACTAGGACTGTAGGGCGACACCTCAAGCCGCATAGGAAAGAGGGAGGGGAATGCTGGCGTGGGTTGTAAAAATTTATTTTCACCAAATTATGGTTACTGATAAAAGTAACCCTTGTAAGTACGAAGGAAATGCAGTGAAATTACAGAAACGAAGAACTGAAATGAACGTACCATTTGTTTACAGTGAAAAATACATTTATAGTATATGTTGACTGTGACCCCCGGCAACATCAATACACAGCTGTGCACATCTAACAAGGGAACCTACCTCCCCATCGCACCCCCCTCAGATTTAGTTATAAGTTGTCACAGTGGATAGGCCTTGAAAAACTGAACACGGATCAATCAAGAAAACAGGAAGAAGTTGTGTGGAACTATGAAAAAAATAAGCAAAATATACAAACTGAGAAGTCTACATGCAAGATAAGCAACACAAGGAGACTGTGAGATCAGGAGCGCCGTGGTCCCGTGGTTAGCGTGAGCAGCTGTGGAACCAGAGGTCATTGGTTCAAGTCTTCCCTCGAGTGAAAAGTTTAATTTCTTTATTTTCGAAGTTATGATCTGTCCGTTCGTTCATTGACGTCTCTGTTCACTGTAATAAGTTTAGTGTCTGTTTTTTGCGACCGCACCGCAAAACCGTGCGATTAGTAGACGAAAGGACGTGCCACTCCAATGGGAACCTAAAACATTTGATTGCAAGGTCATAGGTCAACCGATTCCTCCACAGGAAAACACGTCTCATATATTCTATACGACACTGGTGACGGCATGTGCGTCACATGACAGGAATATGTTGTCGACCCACCTAACTTGTACACTTGGCGAATGGGTAAAAAGATTCTTCTACCTTGCCCGATTTAGGTTTTCTTGTGGATGTGATAATCACTCCCAAAAAAGTGATGAAAACATAAGAGCTTGTCACATAAACTGCAACAAATGAATGCAACAGTTTCACAGTCGCACAGTTTTCCCTGTGCTCTGTCAAAACATACGTTTTTAACTTTTTCAAATTTTTCCGTGTGTAGACCGTTAAATCCTGCATATGTCCAAGCAAATCTGAACATGTCCTGGAATTTTGGAGAGCTAAGTTAATTGTGTGTGAGTTCCTGAACTTTGATAATTGTCTGAAAATAAAAAACTAAAATTTTCACTCGAGGGAAGACTTGAACCAAGGTCCTTTCGTCCCACAGCTGCTCACGTTAACCACAGGACCACGGCGCTACTGAGCTCGTAATGTCCTTAATGTTGCATATCTTCAGCATGGACTACTCAGTTTGTATATTTTGCTTAT
This sequence comes from Schistocerca piceifrons, assembly GCF_021461385.2. Classification (NCBI taxonomy): domain Eukaryota; kingdom Metazoa; phylum Arthropoda; class Insecta; order Orthoptera; family Acrididae; genus Schistocerca; species Schistocerca piceifrons. Next base: position 458,043,413 of record NC_060145.1, read on the forward strand.
TTTTTTCATAGTTCCACACAACTTCTTCCTGTTTTCTCGATTGACCTGTGTTCAGTTTCTCAAGGCCTATCCACTGTGCCAACTTATAACTAAATCTGAAGGGGGTGCGATGGGGAGGTTCCCTTGTAAGCATATTCAGATGCACCCGGATTAAAGTTCGGATAGCGATGGCGGCAATTTCACGGCTGACGTTGTCTTTCATTTCTTGTATTTTGTGTGGATTTGTTTCTTAGACTTTGCTCTTCGAGTATCCCCACAGGTAAAAATCACATGTTGTTAAACCTGGCGAACGTGGTGGCCACAAATGTTTGCTGACAGTTCGTTCCTCAGTGAAGGCAATATGGACTCGTTCCAGGGATGCCTTAGACATGTGACATGTTGCCCTGTCTTGCTACAGAAAGCAGTATTGTGTTTCAAAAAAATGTATCAAAAATTTCCAAATACGCAACCGTGTTGAGGACAGGGTCAAAAACTATCGGTCCAATGATGGGCGTTCCTGTTACACCGCACCAAACGTCGATTCTGTCATGGAGTGATTGCTGACACACAATGTTAGGGTTCTCTGTTGTTATTCAAAAGTCACGTGCAGTAATCTACACGTTCCTGATTATCATATTACTGAAATTGCTGCACAACCGTCACACGATATGGCTTCAGATTAAGAAATTTCAGTATCCTCCTGTTGGGCCAATTCACTTGTAGATTTCTTTGGTTTCTGAATAATTCTTCGGCGAATGTCCGCAATTACTTCTGGTGTGCGCCAGTTTTCATACAGGCTCTGTATTGCTCTCTTTTCTGGTAGTCCCCTGTCGGGATTCTTGACCTTGAAAATTTCGTGATTTTCCTGAAACTATTTTCACAAATACTTCCACAATTGCAATTCTTTCTTCTACTGAGAAAATCATTTTGTCGACTGCAAAGGGAAAAAGTCTAACTTCACTGATGAAATAAATTGAAATGCTGACAGAAGAATGCTAACAATCGATTATTGCATAAAACTGGCCATTGTTGTTGCATTCGCATTCAAAGGGGAGGCGGGCTGCTTTTAACTGTGCCACCCTGTACGACGCATCACACCAAATATTTTTAAGTGAAAAAGAAAACAATGTATTGAAACTACATGTATTTTTCTGAAGCCTTACGTAGTGATCACTTTTCCGTGCCTAAGCGAGTATCGCGGCCAGTGTCATCGTAACAGGATCCAACGTTTGTTTTTCTGATTTCCCGGCTTTTTTTGCATGTGCTCTCACGACCTAGTATCAAAGCATACCATGTGGCTGCTGCAGCAGACCGTCTTCAATCGGCCTTTTGTATTATGCCAAATACAACAGAACACAGACGGTTTTAAATAATGTTAACTTAATTATTTCAAACTTGTCACAAAGGGATAGGAAAGCTGATCATAGCTTTCTATACAAAAACGTTTAGAAGGCAGTTTTATCTGTTGTATTATGCGTGTTTTTTCAACTAACTAATTAACTGTTATTGGGGTGAACATATTGCCCCCTTCTCCCGAGGGTTACGGTCGCCATTTTTCCCGATGGGACACCATCTCAGCATTAGTGACGCACAGAAAAACTATAAAAATGAAGTAAACAACAAGATACTATATCTGTAGGTCAAAACATGTTGTTTAAACACTGATATGATAAAAGAATTATTACTCTCCATTCAACTGAGGTAGCAAGAATAATATAAATGACTTATCTTACACCATACAAATCAAAAGCAAAAACGTTTCTACTAAAAAATTACGGAACAAACTTTTCTGTCATCCTCGCTGACAACAATTACAACATATGTACGGTATATAGAACTAGTCTGACCACTTCTCGGAAAGCAGCAGAGCCGTTCATGGCACAAAATATGCAATGGCCACTTCTCCCGTTGTGACCACTTTACCACATCTTCCCCTACCGATCGTACCCTTAATTAGTAAGCTCCATAAATTAGTATGTTGTTGTTGTTGTTGTGGTCTTCAGTCCTGAGACTGGTTTGATGCAGCTCTCCATGCTACTCTATCCTGTGCAAGCTTTTTCATCTCCCAGTACCTACTGCAACCTACATCCTTCTGAATCTGCTTAGTGTATTCATCTCTTGGTCTCCCTCTACGATTTTTACCCTCCACGCTGCCCTCCAATACTAAATTGGTGATCCCTTGATGCCTCAAAACATGTCCTACCAACCGATCCCTTCTTCTGGTCAAGTTGTGCCACAAACTTCTCTTCTCCCCAATCCTATTCAATACATCCTCATTAGTTATGTGATCTACCCATCTAATCTTCAGCATTCCTCTGTAGCACCACATTTCGAAAGCTTCTATTCTCTTCTTGTCCAAACTATTTATCGTCCATGTTTCACTTCCATACATGGCTACACTCCATACAAATACTTTCAGAAATGACTTCCTTACAGTTAAATCAATACTGGATGTTAACAAATTTCTCTTCTTCAGAAACGCTTTCCTTGCCATTGCCAGCCTACATTTTATATCCTCTCTACTTCGAACATCATCAGTTATTTTGCTCCCCAAATAGCAAAACTCCTTTACTACTTTAAGTGTCTCATTTCCTAATCTAATTCCCTCAGCATCACCCGACTTAATTAGACTACATTCCATTATCCTTGTTTTGCTTTTGTTGATGTTCATCTTATATCCTCCTTTCAAGACACTATCCATTCCATTCAACTGCTCTTCCAAGTCCTTTGCTGTCTCTGACAGAATTACAATGTCATCGGCGAACCTCAAAGTTTTTATTTCTTCTCCACGAATTTTAATACCTACTCCTAATTTTTCTTTTGTTTCCTTTACTGCTTGCTCAATATACAGATTGAACAACATCGGGGAGAGGCTACAACCCTGTCTTACTCCCTTCCCAACCACTGCTTCCCTTTCATGTCCCTCGACTCTTATAACTGCCATCTGGTTTCTGTACAAATTGTAAATAGCCTTTCGCTCCCTGTATTTTACCCCTGCCACCTTTAGAATTTGAAAGAGAGTATTCCAGTTAACATTGTCAAAAGCTTTCTCTAAGTCTACAAATGCTAGAAACGTAGGTTTGCCTTTCCTTAATCTTTCTTCTAAGATAAGTCGTAAGGTCAGTATTCCCTCACGTGTTCCAGTGTTTCTACGGAATCCAAACTGATCTTCCCCGAGGTTGGCTTCTACTAGTTTATCCATTCGTCTGTAAAGAATTCGTGTTAGTATTTGGCAGCTGTGACTTATTAAGCTGATAGTTCAGTAATTTTCACATCTGTCAACACCTGCTTTCTTTGGGATTGGAATTATTATATTCTTCTTGAAGTCTGAGGGTATTTCGCCTGTTTCATACATCTTGCTCACCAGATGGTAGAGTTTTGTCAGGACTGGCTCTCCCACGGCCGTCAGTAGTTCCAATGGAATATTGTCTACTCCGGGGGCCTTGTTTCGACTCTGGTCTTTCAGAGTTCTGTCAAACTCTTCACGCAGTATCGTATCTCCCATTTCATCTTCATCTACATCCTCTTCCATTTCCATAATATTGTCCTCAAGTACATCGCCCTTGTATAGACCCTCTATATACTCCTTCCACCTTTCTGCTTTCCCTTCTTTGTTTAGAACTGGATTTCCATCTGAGCTCTTGATATTCATACAAGTCGTTCTCTTATCTCCAAAGGTCTCTTTAATTTTCCTGTAGGCGGTATCTATCTTACCCCTAGTGAGATAGGCCTCTACATACTTACATTTGTCCTCTAGCCATCCCTGCTTAGCCATTTTGCACTTCCTGTCGATCTCATTTTTGAGACGTTTGTATTCCTTTTTGCCTGTTTCACTCACTGCATTTTTATATTTTCTCCTTTCATCAATTAAATTCAGTATTTCTTCTGTTACCCAAGGATTTCTACTAGCCCTCGTCTTTTTACCTACTTGATCCTCTGCTGCCTTCACTACTTCATCCCTCAAAGCTACCCATTCTTCTTCTACTGTATTTATTTCCCCCTTTAGTTTATCCAGGTCCCATCTCCTTAAATTCCCACCTTTTTGCAGTTTCTTCAGTTTTAATCTACAGGTCATAACCAATAGATTGTGGTCAGAGTCCACATCTGCCCCTGGAAATGTCTTACAATTTAAAACCTGGTTCCTAAATCTCTGTCTTACCATTATATAATCTATCTGATACCTTTTAGTATCTCCAGGGTTCTTCCATGTATACAACCTTCTTTCATGATTCTTAAACCAAGTGTTAGTTATGGTTACGTTGTGCTCTGTGCAAAATTCTACAAGGCGGCTTCCTCTTTCATTTCTGTCCCCCAATCCATATTCACCTACTATGTTTCCTTCTCTTCCTTTTCCTACACTCGAATTCCAGTCACCCATGACTATTAAATTTTCGTCTCCCTTCACAATCTGAATAATTTCTTTTATTTCATCATGCATTTCTTCAATTTCTTCGTCATCTGCAGAGCTAGTTGGCATATAAACTTGTACTACTGTAGTAGGTGTGGGCTTCGTATCTATCTTGGCCACAATAATGCGTTCACTATGCTGTTTGTAGTAGCTTACCCGCATTCCTATTTTCCTATTCATTATTAAACCTACTCCTACATTACCCCTATTTGATTTTGTGTTTATAACCCTGTAGTCACCTGACCAGAAGTCTTGTTCCTCCTGCCACCGAACTTCACTAATTCCCACTATATCTAACTTCAACCTATCCATTTCCCTTTTTAAATTTTCTAACCTACCTGCCCGAATAAGGGATCTGACATTCCACGCTCCGATCCGTAGAACGCCAGTTTTCTTTCTCCTGATAACGACATCCTCTTGAGTAGTCCCCGCCCGGAGATCCGAATGGGGGACTATTTTACCTCCGGAATATTTTACCCAAGAGGACGCCATCATCATGTAATCATATACACTCCTGGAAATGGAAAAAAGAACACATTGACACCGGTGTGTCAGACCCACCATACTTGCTCCGGACACTGCGAGAGGGCTGTACAAGCAATGATCACATGCACGGCACAGCGGACACACCAGGAACCGCGGTGTTGGCCGTCGAATGGCGCTAGCTGCGCAGCATTTGTGCACCGCCGCCGTCAGTGTCAGCCAGTTTGCCGTGGCATACGGAGCTCCATCGCAGTCTTTAACACTGGTAGCATGCCGCGACAGCGTGGACGTGAACCGTATGTGCAGTTGACGGACTTTGAGCGAGGGCGTATAGTGGGCATGCGGGAGGCCGGGTGGACGTACCGCCGAATTGCTCAACACGTGGGGCGTGAGGTCTCCACAGTACATCGATGTTGTCGCCAGTGGTCGGCGGAAGGTGCACGTGCCCGTCGACCTGGGACCGGACCGCAGCGACGCACGGATGCACGCCAAGACCGTAGGATCCTACGCAGTGCCGTAGGGGACCGCACCGCCACTTCCCAGCAAATTAGGGACACTGTTGCTCCTGGGGTATCGGCGAGGACCATTCGCAACCGTCTCCATGAAGCTGGGCTACGGTCCCGCACACCGTTAGGCCGCCTTCCGCTCACGCCCCAACATCGTGCAGCCCGCCTCCAGTGGTGTCGCGACAGGCGTGAATGGAGGGACGAATGGAGACGTGTCGTCTTCAACGATGAGAGTCGCTTCTGCCTTGGTGCCAATGATGGTCGTATGCGTGTTTGGCGCCGTGCAGGTGAGCGCCACAATCAGGACTGCATACGACCGAGGCACACAGGGCCAACACCCGGCATCATGGTGTGGGGAGCGATCTCCTACACTGGCCGTACACCACTGGTGATCGTCTAGGGGACACTGAATAGTGCACGGTACATCCAAACCGTCATCGAATCCATCGTTCTACCATTCCTAGACCGGCATGGGAACTTGCTGTTCCAACAGGACAATGCACGCCCGCATGTATCCCGTGCCACCCAACGTGCTCTAGAAGGTGTAAGTCAACTACCCTGGCTAGCAAGATCTCCGGATCTGTCCCCCATTGAGCATGTTTGGGACTGGATGAAGCGTCGTCTCACGCGGTCTGCAGGTCCAGCACGAACGCTGGTCCAACTGAGGCGCCAGGTGGAAATGGCATGGCAAGCCGTTCCACAGGACTACATCCAGCATCTCTACGATCGTCTCCATGGGAGAATAGCAGCCTGCATTGCTGCGAAAGGTGGATATACACTGTACTAGTGCCGACATTGTGCATGCTCTGTTGCCTGTGTCTATGTGCCTGTGGTTCTGTCAGTGTGATCATGTGATGTATCTGACCCCAGGAATGTGTCAATAAAGTTTCCCCTTCCTGGGACAATGAATTCACGGTGTTCTTATTTCAATTTCCAGGAGTGTAGTAAAGCTGCATGCCCTCGGGAAAAATTACGGCTGTAGTTTCCCCTTGCTTTCAGCCGTTCGCAGTACCAGCACAGCAAGGCCGTTTTGGTTATTGTTACAAGGCCAGATCAGTCAATCATCCAGACTGTTGCCCTTGCAACTACTGAAAAGGCTGCTGCCCCTCTTCAGGAAGCACACGTTTGTCTGGCCTCTCAACAGATACCCCTCCGTTGTGGTTGCACCTACGGTACGGCTATCTGTATCGCTGAGGCACGCAAGCCTCCCCACCAACGGCAAGGGCCATGGTTCGGGGGGGGGGAATTAGTATGTTATATTAATTAATAACAATAATTGTAATACGAGACACGGTCAAAAATGTTTTAATAATGTTTTTCTTTTACTAATTTCATTGTATTACAACAGCCTTAATCTGACTGCATGTTAGTTGCTACAAACATGTACCATACCTGAAGATGACCGACTCTATAATGCGCATCCACGAATCCCTGTTTCTTCCGTTTGACGTTTACACCATAGCAGCCGACAAACAATAAAATATTCCCCCCCTCCCTTATGTTAACCGTCAAGTGTCCGCGCAACACACCACTCTACCCCAGACGTAAGCGGCTAAAATACGGCTGCGATTCGCGGGCCGCACGAATGGCTAGATTCGCGCCGCTGTTTGACGACCAATGGGCCTATGCCGTCGATTGATTGCCCAGCCGGCACTGGAACACCATCGGGCTCATCTCCATTTGTAACCACACCACACAGACTGACAGCTTCAGCGATTGCGCTACTCATTACGACGCATAGCGTGTTATAACTGCTCCATCGTTTTATCTACTCTAACACCTGTACTATGCAACCATCTTACAGTGTGCCAGAACTACGAATATCGGTAAGGGGCAGTATTAGCGCTGTCGTCGTGATCATTTCACGAGACTTATGTGGGAGTAAGTTCGTAGCGTTTTTCATAAGTATAATAAACACAACAGAGACTTTATTCATCAATAATATATTCTCCTTCATTATTTACAACAGTGTGGTAACGCTGGGGTAACTTCTCGATTCCGCGACTGTGGAAGTCATGGTTTTGAGACGAAGAACTCATCGAGCCACGTTCGGAACGCATTTGCTTTCGGAAAGGAAGTTCCTTGGAGGTTGTTGGGTAAGAGTGGAAAAGGTGAAAATCTGAGAGCTCAATATCAAGTGAATAAGATGGATGAGGAACGAGTTCCCAACCCAACTCCTGTCAGTCTAGCAGAATGCTGCTGGGCGTTATAGTGCAGCAGTATCACTTCACGCAGTCTTCGTGGTCGTTGTTCTTGGACTGCGCCTGCAAGACGATCCAGTGTTGAGAATAAAAATCAGCAGTGATGGTTACAACTTGGACGAAGCAATTTGTAGTACACCACACCGTCGCTGTTCCACCAGAGGCGTAACATTACCTTTTGTGGGTGCGCGCTGGTCTTTGTACGGGAAGTTGCTGCTTTGTTTGGCCTCAGTCATTCCTTTCATTTCCTTACGTTAGCATAGAGCACCATTTTTCGCCACCAGTAACTATGCAGATTAGGAATAGTCGGCGCTGTTCACGAGGCAACTGACGAGGAGCAAGCAGAGATGCGCATACGGCCACCCGTTGATTTTTGTGACTTTGGCTTAGAGCATGCGTTACCTATATACACGATTTTTAAACCTTCCCCATTGCGTGCAAATGTCGCACGATGCTTGAATAATCACAGTTCATCACATTTGTCAGTTCTCGAGAATACTGACATGGATCGTTGTGAATTAGTGAGTTTAAACGATCTTTAACAAACCCCGAAGGTCTTCCCGAACGTGGAGAGTCACTAATGTCAAAACGATCCTCCTGTGGTGCTCTGTCCAGTGGCATTATCCTCATACACGGCGCAAATGTTTCTGGCTGTCTTCGTTCCTGTCACCCTTTTATTGACATCAAACAGAATATGTCGGAAATGTTCCGATTTCTCCACTTGGCACTATATTTTCTAGCATCTATAGCTCCACTCACTGTCCCAAATGACAAAATGACAATATGTAGACTCAAATAGCAAAGTTAACTACAAATCTAGAAATAAATCCATAACCACCAGAATACCAACATACGAAACAGAAGCTCTACGAACTTACGCACCGACCTAACGTGATGCCGACCCTTTCTTGGAGTATAAGCTCTCGAGTCAGTAAACGCCCCAGTGATGCACGTCCCTCTTGCAGCGTCTGCCACTTTCATTCCAATATCTCCGTTGTTCTTGCGCTTAATAAACGAAACTGTGACGAAACGCTCCACTGTTCGTAGAATCCTCTGTATCTTTTCTATTAATCTCACCTGGTGAGGATTCCAGAGTGACTAACAAGATCTAAGAAGCGGTATAACTAATGTTTTGTAAGCCACTTCTTTCGTGGATGAATTAGACTTCCGTACGGTTCTTCCTATCAATCTCAGACAATCCGCACGATGAGTTTCATGTGGTCATTCCACTTTAGGACGCTTCGTGCGGTTACTACTCGCTATTTTACAGTTTACAGTTGTTACTGTTTCCAATGTTTTATCGCCAAAAACTGAAATACGATGCAGCCGTATTACACTGAAACGTGTAACAAGTGTTTAAGCACATTGCAGACCCTACGACCACGGACAATGCTCGGCAGAAGAAGAAAAAGAGGATGATGCTAAACATGTATCAAAAAAAGTTTTGCATCACCCCGTTTCCGACAACTCCTGAAGACAGATGTTAACTGTGGATGTTGTGTCACAGACATTCCCTTTGTTCAGAGATGTCACTAAACCCGCCCAAACATGTAAACAACAATGCATGAACAGCGCCTATGAGACGGAGGGGGTCCGACAGCCGACCTGTTCCAGTCATTCCTCCAAGAACGATGTACACGGCTCGTGTTGTCTGTAGTTCAACCATGTCTAGACGGTCAACAGCGCGGTTCGATCGCGTCCGCACAGTTACTTTGCGCCAGGAAGGGCTCTCAACAAGGGAAGTGTCCAGGCGTCCCGGAGTTAACCAAAGCGATGTTGTTCACACATGGAGGAGATGCAGAGAGACAGGAACTGTCGATGACATGCCCTCGCTCGGGCCGCCCAAGGGCTACTACTGCAGTGGATAACCGCTACCTACGGAGTATGGCTCGGAGGAACACTGACAGCAACGCCACCGTGTTGAATAATGCTTTCCGTACAGCCACAGGACGTCGTGTTACGACCCAAACTATGCGCAATAGGCTGCATGATGCGCAATTTCACTTCCGAAGTTCATGGCGACCTCCATCTATGCCATCACGACACCATGCAGCGCGGTACACATGGGCCCAACAACATGCCGAATGGACCGCTCAGGATTGGCATGAGTGTCGTATATGCCTTCAACCAGACAGTCGTCGGAGACGTGTTTGGAGGCAACACAGTCAGGCTGAACGCCTTAGACACACTGTCCCTGCTGTTTTGGGGTGGCATTGGGTGGGGCCGACGTACACCACTGGTGATCATGGAAGGCGCTGTAACGGCTGTGCGATACGTGATTGCCATCTTCCGACCGACACTGCAACCATATCGACAGCATATTGGCGAACATTCTTCATGGATGACAATACGCGCCCAGATAGGATTAACGGAGCGCCTTTCAGCGTTCAGTCTGGAGCATAGTCCCCCTTAGAAAATTCCTCCATGATCCCCTATTCAGTGCTAACATTGGTGCCTCTTCTGATGTTAAGCCTATTACTTCAAAATCATTCTTAACCGAATCCAGGTACCTTCTCCTTGGTCTACCTCGACTCCTCCTACCCTCTACTGGTGAACCCATGAGTCTCTTGGGTAACCTTGCTTCTCCCATGCGTGTAACATGACCCCACCATCTAAGCCTGTTCGCCCTGACTGCTACATCTATAGAGTTCATTCCCAGTTTTTCTTTGATTTCCTCATTGTGGACACCCTCCTGCCATTGTCCCCATCTACTAGTACCTGCAATCATCCTAGCTACTTTCATATCCGTAACCTCAACCGTATTGATAACCTGAATCCACCCAGCTTTTGCTCCCATACAACAAAGTTGGTCGAAAGACTGAACGGTACACAGATAACTTAGTGTTGGTACTGACTTCTTTCTTGCACAAGAGAGTAGATCGTAGCTGAGCGCTCACTGCATTAGCTTCGCTACACCTCGCTTCCAATTCTTTCACTATGTTCCCATCCTGTGAAAATATGCATCCTAAGTACTTGAAGCCGTCCACCTGGTCTAACTTTGTTCCTCCTATTTGGCACTCAATCCGTTTATATCTCTTTCCCACTGATATTACTTTCGTTTTGGAGATGCTAATCTTCATACCATAGTCCTTACATTTCTGATCTAGCTCTGAAATATTACTTTGCAAACTTTCAATCGAATCTGCCATCACAACTAAGTCATCCGCATATGCAAGACTGCTTATTTTGTGTTCACATACCTTAATCTCACCCAGCTAGTCTATTGTTTTCAACATATGATCCATAAATAATATGAACACCAGTGGAGACAGGTTGCAGCCTTGTCTTACCCCTGAAACTACTCTGAACCATGAACTCAATTTACCGCCAACTCTAACTGCTGCCTGACTATCCATGTAAAGACCTTTAATTGCTTGCAAAAGTTTGCCCCCTATTCCATAATCTCGTAGAACAGACAATAACGTCCTCCTAGGAACCCAGTCATATGCCTTTTCTAGATCTATAAAGCATAGATACAATTCCCTGTTCCACTAATAACACTTCTCCATTATTTGCCTTAAGCTAAAGATCTGGTCCTGACAGCCTCTAAGAGGCCTAAACCCACACTGATTTTCATCCAATTTGTCCTCAACTAATACTCGCACTTTCCTTTCAACAATACCTCAGAAGATTTATTCACAACGCTGATTAATGAGATACCTCCGCAGTTGTTACAATCTTTTCTGTTTCCGTGTTTAAAGATTGGTGTGATTACTGCTTTCGTCCAGTCTGATGGAACCTGTCCCGACTCCCACGCCATTTCAATTATCCTGTGTAGCCATTTAAGACTTGTCATTCCACTGTATTTGATGAGTTCCGACTTAATTTCATCCACCCCAGCCGCTTTATTGAACTGCAATCTATTGACCATTTTCTCCACTTCCTCAAATGTGATCCTATTTCCACCATCATTCCTATCCCATTGTACATCGAAATCTGAAACATTACTGATCGCATTTTCACCTACATTGAGCAACTCTTCAAAATATCCCCTCCATCTGCCCAAGGCATCAACAGGATTCACCAGCAGTTTTCCTGACCATTCCAAAATACTTGTCATTTCCTTCTTACCACCCTTTCGAAGACTGCTAATTACACTCCAGAATGGCTTTCCAGCAGCTTGACCCAAAGTCTCCAACCTGTTTCCAAAGTCTTCCCAAGATTTCTTGTTGGATGCTGCAATAATCTGTTTGGCTTTGTTTCTTTCTTCAACATAACTTTCTCTGTCTACCGGAGTTCTAGTATGTAGCCATTTTTGATACGCCTTCTTTTTTCTTTTACAGGCTGTCTTGACTGTGTCACTCCACCAAGCTATTTGCTTCATCCTACCTTTACACACTACTGTCCCAAGACATTCTTTAGCCATTTCTAGTACTGTGTCCCTGTACCTTGTCCATTCCTTTTCCAATGACTGTAATTGACTACATTCAACTAACTGGCACCTTTCTGAGATCACTGTTATGTACTAGTGCCTGAAGTTTCTCCACTCTTGTCCTCCTACATATGGACCTGACCTCCTGCACTTTCGGCCTCACAATACCAATTTCACTGCAGATTAAATAGTGCTCAGTGTCATCAAAGAATCCCCTGAATACACGTGTGTCCCTCACAGCCTTCCTGAATTCCTGATCTGTTATTATACAGTCAATGACAGATCTGGTTCCCCTGCCTTCCCAAGTATACCGGTGAATGTTCTTATGTTTAAAAAAGGAGTTTGTGATTACTAAGCCCATACTGGCACACAAATCCAAGAGTTGTTTCCCGTTCCTGATGGCCTCCATATCCTCTCCAAATTTACCCATAACCTTTTCATACCCTTCTGTTCGATTTCCAATCCTGGCATTAAAATCAGCCATGAGCAGAACACTGTTCTTGTCCTTTATTCTAAAAACTACATCACTGAGTGCGTCATAAAAACTATTCATCTTATCTTGATCTGTCCCTTCACAATGCGAATATACTGACAATCCTAATTTTCTTACTAGACACTGTCAAATCTAGCCACATCAGTCGTTCGTTTACATACCTTATTGCAACTACGCTGGGTTCCATTTCTTTCCTTATGTAAAGCCCTACACCTCATTGTGCTATTCCTGTTTTGACTCCTGACAGGTAGACCTTGTATTCTCCCACTTTCTCTTCTTTCTCACCCCTTACCCGAATGTCACTAACAGCTAAAACGTCCAACCCCATCTTACTTGCAGCCTCTGCCAGCTCTACCTTCTTCCCAGAGTAGCCCCCATTGATATTAATAGCTCCCCATTTCGTTACCATTCGTTTGCCGAGTCGTATCTTAGGAGTCCCTGGTTTGTCAATTAGAGGTGGGACTCCGTCACCTATTCAGTTAATGAATAAAATTATTCTAGTGAACTCCTCATTGCCGGAGGTATACCCAAGAAAAGTTAAAGAAAAGTTTGAAAACAATTTAAGCAATAGCCCAGGCTTTGAATCATTGTGCCAAATTGATATTAATGGGACGGGTGAACTTTTACCAGAAACAATAAGTGCCAACATAGCACCCAAATTCAAATACTGCCCAGTTACCTCAGTTGACGTAGAACCATCCTTTTTCTGCTTATAAAAATGTTTTGAGTAATAGTAGAAAAACGTAAAATGAATTGTAAATCATGCTTTGGTCTAAAAGTGATAATTAAAAATCAATGCTGTTCAAAAAATTCATGATTGTATGTTGTTTTTTTAATTAAAATATTACGGAGTTTTTGAGCGTGCCCATCTACGTGCGATATATACGTTCGTCTCGTACATATGAATGTTTCGCTGTGACTCACTCGCAGCGCAATCCTCTTGTTACTGGCAACAATAGCAAAGAAGGAACAATTCTTGGAACACGGTGTGCGACACCATTTTGCAAATTTTTAGAAAATAATCCTAGAAAGGCCTCCTTCCTAACCTCTACCAGAAAGTATTCAGAAAATGATATCAGCGTTCTATATGTCCCGATTTTTAGCGTGGTTCGACTTTGAGATATAATGCACACAGTAACTACGAGGGCAGTTCAATAAGTAATGCAACACATTTTTTTTCTCGGCCAATTTTGGTTGAAAAAACCGGAAATTTCTTGTGGAATATTTTCAAACATTCCCGCTTCGTCTCGTATAGTTTCATTGACTTCCGACAGGTGGCAGCGCTGTACGGAGCTGTTAAAATGGCGTCTGTAACGGATGTGCGTTGCAAACAACGGGCAGTGATCGAGTTTCTTTTGGCGGATAACCAGGGCATCTCAGATATTCATAGGCGCTTGCAGAATGTCTACGGTGATCTGGCAGTGAACAAAAGCACGGTGAGTCGTTGGGCAAAGCGTGTGTCATCATCGCCGCAAGGTCAAGCAAGACTGTCTGATCTCCCGCGTGCGGGCCGGCCGTGCACAGCTGTGACTCCTGCAATGGCGGAGCGTGCGAACACACTCGTTCGTGATGATCGACGGATCACCATCAAACAACTCAGTGCTCAACTTGACATCTCTGTTGGTAGTGCTGTCACAATTGTTCACCAGTTGGGATATTCAAAGGTTTGTTCCCGCTGGGTCCCTCGTTGTCTAACCGAACAACATAAAGAGCAAAGGAGAACCATCTGTGCGGAACTGCTTGCTCGTCATGTGGCTGAGGGTGACGATTTCTTGTCAAAGATTGTTACAGGCGATGAAACATGGGTTCATCACTTCGAACCTGAAACAAAACGGCAATCAATGGAGTGGCGCCACACCCACTCCCCTACCAAGAAAAAGTTTAAAGCCATACCCTCAGCCGGTAAAGTCATGGTTACAGTCTTCTGGGACGCTGAAGGGGTTATTCTGTTCGATGTCTTTCCCCATGGTCAAACGATCAACTCTGAAGTGTATTGTGCTACTCTTCAGAAATTGAAGAAACGACTTCAGCGTGTTCGTGGGCACAAAAATCTGAACGAACTTCTCCTTCTTCATGACAACGCAAGACCTCACACAAGTCTTTGCACCCGAGAGGAGCTCACAAAACTTCAGTGGACTGTTCTTCCTCATGCACCCTACAGCCCCGATCTCGCACCGTCGGATTTCCATATGTTTGGCCCAATGAAGGACGCAATCCGTGGGAGGCACTACGCGGATGATGAAGAAGTTATTGATGCAGTACGACGTTGGCTCCGACATCGACCAGTGGAATGGTACCGTGCAGGCATACAGGCCCTCATTTCAAGGTGGCGTAAGGCCGTAGCATTGAATGGAGATTACGTTGAAAAATAGTGTTGTGTAGCTAAAAGATTGGGGAATAACCTGGTGTATTTCAATGCTGAATAAAACAACCCCTGTTTCAGAAAAAAAATGTGTTGCATTACTTATTGAACTGCCCTCGTAACTTGTTTTTTATTATTTGAACCTGCATACTTTGACACTTTTCATAAATATTCGCATGCATATTTCACGGATGTTATGATGCATATAATCCGGTCTCAGGTCATAAACATAACCACCTAACCCGGTGTTGTGGCCTAGTGTAATGGATAGCGATAAATCTGAGTGTAGAAGCACATTGATAAGAATCTCGCTGAGTGCCAAATATTTTTTTTGCTTCTAAATCTAATCAGAGGAGTTTAATTATTATGTTTATTCAATTACCTAGCTTAAATGTAATTTTGTTTATTTATAATTCTTTGCTGCGACATTTTCACCATCGTACTGATTTTTTATTTGCTCTTATTTTTCTTCCTATCGTAATTTTTCGTTTGGAATCTGCTTGTGTCGCTTATGATCTACAACCAAGTACCAACGAGGACTGCTCATCGCCTGGTAACACGGCAGCCCGTGTAGCCAATGTGAAAATAGTTACAGGTAAGCAATGGTAGCGAGAAATTACAGTTTGTTTATAAGGCTGAAACTGAGTTTTTTCTATCTTGAGTTTACTTCTAGAGATTATCTTTAATCGCCGTGAACAAAACGATCGTGGTTTTACTTCTGTCGCCGATTGTTCGCCGCCTTTTTCTCGTAGACGCTGAACGAGGTTATGGTTATCTTAGGATACGAGTTTAAATTCAGGGCTACAAAACGCATCGTCTGCCGCAATCCAACCATGGATTACTTAAAACCAGCTGTGGACAGAGCATCTCTGTGGTGTCACCGCCAGACACCACACTTGCTAGGTGGTAGCCTTTAAATCAGCCGCGGTCCGTTAGTATACGTCGGACCCGCGTATCGCCACTAGCAGTGATTGCAGACCGAGCGCCGCCACTCGGCAGGTCTAGAGACTTCTTAGCACTCGCCTCAGTTGTACAACCGACTTTGCTAGCGATGGTTCACTGACAAAACACGCTCTCATTTGCCGAGACCGTAGTTAGCATAGCCTTCAGCTACGTCATTTGCTACGACCTAGCAAGGCGCCATGTTCAGTTACTATTGATATTATGAATCATGTACAGTCAAGAGCGACGCTCATCATTAATGGATTAAAGTTAAGTATTCCACCAGCTACGTCCGTTTTTCTAAATTCTAATTTCCTTGTCCTGTTCCAGACCTCACGCCAGCCGGCGTGAGCTAAAACGCGTGCCTTTCCGCTTCCTCTAGTCACAGGGTGTTGGCTCTCCTGCCAACCCACAACAATCTCCCATTTCCGACATACCTCGCGCCAGCCACTTCCAACATTGTTTCGCCTTACACATTTGTGTAGCGACCAGTCGGGTTTTTGCGCCACATAACCGAGCGGTTCCCGATGTGGCAACGCTGTAGTTACAAGTGACAGACTTCAACACAGTAATTTTAATTGAACACTTAATTACAGATGGCAAACTGAAGTACACAAACAATCCAAATATCGGCGAACCCCTGCACTGCCAGCTGAACGCACAGCCGCCCAGCCTGCTACAGCGGGGAGGCCAATTTGCACACTAAACACAAGCAAAGTCCACACTAAGCGATCGATTTAATGACCATTCGACCAGTCATATGACAACTGTGGCACGTTACAGGCAGGCAGACTCCGCAGCTGGTCCAGGGGACATAGTCGGTTCCCAGTATGAGCGGTACCTCACGTCGATTCAGATTGATTCTCTTCATACCGAACCTATGCTATGACACTGGTACCGAGCACTGCACAATACCCAAAAACTAACCGTACTTACCCTTCCACGATCCGTCGCAGCAACCGAGGAAACCCGCTACTAATCTTAACTAGCCATCCTGGCTGACGCAGAGGGATTTTTTTTCTTTGACACCTTTTTCCCCTCTTTTCTTAAACATGGCACTCTTTAATCGCTTTTCGTCCACCTTCTATCACCTCGATGGGCTCTGTTAGTGGGAAACCCTATCCAGACGCACAGTCTGTGAGCTTCTAGATAACTACTAACTACGCCTAGATGGCAGTAGAACTTTTGTGATGGTCACCATACCGGTGCGTGCGTGGCCGTTTAAAAATAAAAAAATCGGAGCATTCATTCTCTCGCGTGCTCGCTTACATGGAACTTTCACTCTGCCGGCCACTATCAGCTGACTAAATTGAATTTGACTCCGATCTACGCCCTGAATCTATTTTGGACGGCTACCTTCTATTGTTTAACTCAAAACTCACAGGTGTTTGAATAACTGTGTCAGTCCATTTTGTCAGTGTATTTCGCCCAACAAATCATGCTATAATTGCAGACCTCCCGGCGGAGGTTCGAGTCCTCCCTCGGGCATGGGTGTGTGTGTTTGTCCTTAAGATAATTTAGGTTAAGTAGTGTGTAAGCTTACGGACTGATGACATTAGCAGTTACATCCCATAAGATTTCACACACATTTGAACATTTTTGAATTGCAGAACTCACCACGAAACATTATCAGACGTGTCAAAATACTGTGAGCGTAACTTCGAATAACATAATCTTAATCAAACACACGTATGAACTCTGACAGAGCCATCACACAGCCGCACATTCACAAAAAGGTTAAAAGCAGCATTATAACACAAATCCGCGTGTCAGCAAATGGGGAGCAGTTCCAATTACACGCATCTACAAAGAAGTCTCTGCTCGTCAGCTGGAGAATACAATTTACTTGTCTCGAACAAATCAGCCTAGTTACAGGCAGGTGACATTATACTGGTTGAAGCAAGCAATATTGGTACTTCCTGCACAAAGGCGTTAATACTTTAAGAGCCTTATAAAAATACGAGAATATTTCTACCTAAGCTCAGTAAAGTTCCACATAACACAGAGATTTTTTAAAAACAGTCTTTAAGCAATGACTTGTGTACCTTTTGATTCTCGCAATCCCAATTCCGACAGATTGAATACATGCACGATTTTATCAACAATGAGTTTGTAGTCCACTACCCTCCCTCTTTCTCACTGGTATCACCGAGCGGGGTAGCGCAGTGGTTAGCACACTGGACTCGCATCCAAATTTAGGTTTCCCGCCATTTCCATAAATCGCTTCAGGCACGTATATTTCGCATACTTCTCGTACAGTTATACATCAAGCACGTATACGCCCGATTCCGTTTCAAGTAAAACAATTCTTGCTGCAGGTACAGTCATTTTTATTGAGGGTAAAATGTTATTACAGGTACAGCTTTCCCTAACCCGAAGGTCAGTACAATACCACAATGCTTAACCAGACAAGGTCCTTTTGAAGGTAGCCTGTCCTTGCTTCTTCCCATCTTTGAACTGACTTGCTCAACAAGTTAAAAGAAAGTGTGCAGTTTCCAACCATGGCGCAACTCTACATTTTACACACGAACAAATAACTAGCAGAGATGATAGAATCGATAAGGGGCATAAAATTCCTGGGACAGACCATGGGATTTGTAGAGTGATCCTTAAACACTCATCCATAGATCCATGGCGAAAAGATATGCGAATTCAAATTAAAATGGATATTTAATTCTAGAACGGTAACCACTTCTGTCATAGTGGAGTGGTCAAGTAGTGTTCCAGTGACGTGTACTGTAAAGAAAGCTGGTTTCTGCCGACCTGGATTTCTCTACTCGTTTTCTGTATGTCGAGAATACAACCCTATCACGCAAATTTTAGACAAAATGCATAATTCCTTTAATATTCTAGCTCAAATCAAAGGAGCAAGACAAACAGACGAGATCTTACAATCGTACAACTTTTCAGTAGTAAACGCACTGTTGACTACGTATGGGCAGAAGACATATGTAAATGTGGTCATTTCGTTACAATTCTTTCTATCAAAAAAATGTGTGTGAAATCTTATGGGACTTAAGTGCTAAGGTCATCAGTCCCTAAGCTTACACACTACTTAACCTAAATTATCCTAAGGACAAGCACACACACCCATGCCCGAGGGGACTCGAACCTCCGCCGGGACCAGCCGCACAGTCCATGACTACAGCGCCTGAGATCGCTCGGTTAATCTCCCGCGGGTCTTTTTATCATATTGTTGTTATAATTCCGCAGCTTTTGACACTACTACATTCTTTTTGGAAATGAAATCGAATAACTCGCTTTATCCTGACCAGGTTAAAAGCCCCCGATAGTTACTCTCATATTATTTCTCTTAGAATTATTTAGTGTCTTCAGTACTTGGCGAACAGAAAAAAAATGGCTCTGAGCACTATGGGACTTAACATCGGTGGTCATCAGTCCCCTAGAACTTAGAACTACTTAAACCTAACTAACCGAAGGACATCACACACATCCATGCCCGAGGCAGGATTCGAACCTGTGACCGTAGCGGTCACGCGGTTCCAGACTGAAGCGCCCAGAACCGCACGGCCACACTGGCCGGCCAGGCGAACAGACGAGACAACCAGCAGTAGCAGTTTATTTCTGTCCAGACAAAAAAAACGCCTCAAAAAGCTATCCCATTAAGTAGTTGTAAACTTCTGCTTCAAAGACAAAATTTAATCTCAACGGTGAACGTGTCTGCCCTGGACCGGCTATGCTCTAGATTAGTGACATAAAGCGATGTTACAAATGAGCACATTAGGCAGAACGAGAGTTTTAGCCGGTTTTTCATAAATATAATTGTTGTCCACAGCTTGTTTCACCAATTGATTCCGTAGCACACTCCAAAGGAACACGGCAAACTTCTTTGGCTCCCCGACTACCAGATGAAAACTGCCTGCTTTAGCTTATCCTTCTCTACTGTCATCGTCGAAAGGACGTTTCACTGCGGTCCTCCTTCCCTCTATTACCTTTGACAGTTTAAATGTATTTACCGACCTTGCTGGTCAGCAGAGCTGACAAATGCAAATACAGGACCCGTCAGCTCGCGTAAACAGGCTGCCACGACCTGGTAAGCACTGTGTAGTGTCTTTTTCACGTTCGTTATTATACCTCCTCGTGTTTACTAAAGGTAAGGTGTCATCGTTTTGACGAAACAGAAACAGAAGGCACATGAAGAGTAACTTAGCTTGATATGGAAGTTCATTCAAAAGCACAACAAATTACACCCGAGGGACACCCCACCTCATGAATGTAACACTACCTAAAAGATAAGATTAACTAATGAGAATGGCGTGACATGCTATGGAGATAAAGAAGCAGCCAAGCGCTTGTTACATAACGACCAGTTTATTCTACTTGCATCTTTCTTAAGTGAATGGCCGAAGATACCGTTCCTCTCAGGCAATATGTTTAACAAAAACAAATTTAGTTCTGTTAGGCCTTAACCACTCGTGACTTTCGTAATAAACCTAACTTGACAGTAAACTGACTCTTACAACGACAGGAAAATAACGCAGCGCATTATCCTAGCAATGTTCTACTTGTCTGATCGTGTAGTCAGTCTCTCACCACTACACAATATCCTTCAAGCCCTGAGATTCCTTGCCAGTTTCATTATTCAATTTGAAATCGGACTTCCTGCCGTAAACTTTATATTAATTGCAAGTACTCTGATGTGCCTCTCGCCAAATTGGCAAATTGTCCTATTGGAAATTTTGTTGCTTTCATTACTCGCAGTATCTTCGTTTGGAAATCTCGATTGAAAGTTCATTTTGGATGTCTTTAGCATACTGAAGTTACTAGCAGTAGAATACTTTTAATTACTGTAATCTCTATTTTCGTGCTGCACGCTAACAACGCCACACTTACAAGGATGTACGCGAGGCCACCAGCGTTTTACACCAGGCAGGCAATTAATAACACAGCACTTCCTGTACACGCGGAACGGCGTATTTGGCAAAAGTTACTATCGACTGTGTAACATATACCAGTTCAAAAACATACTGCCTACGAAGCTCCTGAAGGAACAATCAGAAAACGCCTACTTTTCAAAATTACTGTCATTTTTCCGTACAGATTGCGGGTTGGGAAGGGGGAGAGTGGGATTTGATAAGCAAAACAACCTCGCTCTCCATTATCGATTCTTTCTATTAGAACACAACAAGTAGATCCGCCACTAATGTCTTCGCACAAATGTAAATACTCATGACCTCCTATGAGATATAACTCAGCTCGTCGTGCTTAACAAAGCAAAATCGTAAGAGGTAAAAGTAACTTCGAGAGTACGACAGGCGAGTAACATTGGGCTGTTAGTGTTTACAAGATGCAGCTTATAACTGATATGGCGGATAACAGTGCTTCACTTCGATCAAAGTTTGGAAGAGGTACTGGCGGAAGTCAAGTGGCTCAACCTTTTTCATCATCCGCGGACATGCTACAAGAAACGAATTACGGTGATTAGCACATTGGAGAACGTTCAAAGAATAATTGGGAGTTTCACAAGAGCGTGTGGAACACGTAATCTAGTAGCTTGATTACCGAAAAGTTTGCGCACTCCTGGATCCTTGAATGCCTACGCCTAGAAACAGGGATCAGAAAGGCGAAATTTGTCAGCAGCGACTTGTTTCTAATTCAGCATTTCAAATGTTGGTGAAATTTTGGTACAACATTACCAGTCCGAAGAACAATGAAAATCTACAGATGTTCATAGAAATACCCCTGACAGAAAGAAAATCTGAAACACTACTCCTAGCTGGAAAAGTTATGAGATTAATATTTTGGATTTCGTAAACTGTTATATTTTGAAACTATTTTCTTAGAACAAGTAGCAATAAACTCTCAGCTCATTACCGAGACACATTATCAAGATGTGTACAGAGAATTGTAAATAACAATAGGACACTGTTGCTTGAAATAAATGACAACGCTAGGTCACATTCCTTGCGCCGACATGCACAAGCTAAGAAAGCTCGAACAGAGTACAGACCTGAATACACCATACAGCACTGGCTACACCATACAGCACTGGATCGGTGTCCCGTGAATCAATGTGATGCTCAGGAAATTAGACAAGAAAATGAGAGCAACAGAAACCAACGATGTAAAGTGTGAACTGGATATAACAAGAAAAGCTTCTTTGAAAAAGAGAAAGACGTTAACAACGAATTAGAGTTTAAGTCGTGGGAAGTCTTTCCTGAAGGCATTTGGAGCATAGCTTTGTACATAACTGAAACGAGAATGGTTAGAAGTACCGGTCAGAAGAGAGTAGGGTCTACTGAAGTGTGGTGTCACAGAAGAATGCTCTAATTACAGATGGGTAGATAAAGTAATTTGATGAGAAGGTAACGAACCGACAAGAGGTTAAATGAACTTTATGGCATACCCTGACTAAAAGAGGGGTACGTTTGTAGCGTGTCGGCTTTGCTCGGTCCTTCTCAGAAGTAACCGGTACAGCGCGAATTTTGTTTAGCACTGTAGTGCAGCATTTTTCGGTCGGAACGACATTCTTCATTTTGTCAGAATCGTGGTGTCAGTGCTGCTTACCCTTCGCTGTTTGTCCGCGCTATCACGAAGTTCACAGGTACAGTGGCTGTTTGCACAGAAAGGGGCCTTTAAAATGAGTGGGAATGACAGAAGAGGATAAGAATTCTCAATATACACTGTGCAATCGCATAATCGATGGGTACTGCAGATTTGCTACGGAATGGCATTACATCATCATACAAAAAGAATGTAATGATTTACTTCACGATGAAAGAGCAAAAAATTACAACGACCGATGAATGGGATTCACTGTTCGGCAGATCAAAAAGCACTTTGTTCTAATTTAGGAGGCGGGGAGCACGTGATGAAATAAATGGTACGAACTGGAAATTTTCTGAAGTCGCACACGTAATTATACTGTCAAATGCAACAGTTTTCGATGAAATTCAACGAAGGGTATGGAGCCTTAACATATAAGTACAAATTATGTTGGTTAAGTCGGGAAGAATGCATGGAAGGATTTTTTGTTTAAAACCCGTTATCGTTGAATTTATAAGGGAAAAAGGAAAGCAGGAACGAAAATTAGAACATCTGGAATGGGTTTAAGTGAACTTGACTGCACACAGCGCACAGTAAACATTGTAGGGTGAAGAACAGATTATTTCATTATTTCTGTTTTGATGACACATTAAAAGAGACAATCGTCAGATAAAAAAATATCGTTCACTTCCCCTAACCTCAGTGACGTTAAAGAAAACGAAAGGTTTGAAGACTTTAGTGTGGAACTGTAAAAATTGCAAGGAGAGTTTTCTAAATGTTTTGAGAACACTGCCGATTACGTCTGTTTTCGAGCCGTTTATGAGACCGTTTGCCGTTTCAATTGAAAGCAACCCGTGCATGTGCAGATGTAATGGACGGATCTACAATGCAATTCCAATTTTGAAGACACATTCTGTTACACCAAAATTGTTCAGGACGTCTACATTATTGTCCTTGGGAAGAGTAATGAGCGAAGAGTAACGAGGCTGTAAACGTGGTAAAATATTTCGGTCAACACATGTGTGTCAAAGGCATTTTTCCATTATGAAACTACATACAGTACGATTACGTGGCAACCTGAGTGTGAAAATCTGCGCAATTTTCTGCGTCTGTCCGTATCCTGACAGTATATACCACATTAAAACTATATCACGTCTTCAGTGCGCAAAAAATAATTAAATACCAGTAATCCTGAAAATGTGTTGTCTGCGATCTACGTTGTTGAAAGACACGAAATAAAAGTCGTGTGACCGGGCGAGGTGGCGCAGTGGTTAGCTCACAGGACTAGCATTCGGGAGGATGACGGTTCAGACCCGCGTCCGGTCATCCTGATTTAGGTTTTGCGTCATTTCTATTCATGGAACTAATTGTAAGAGCTACTCTAAATTTCTTGGATGA
The DNA here is from genome assembly GCF_021461385.2 of Schistocerca piceifrons. Taxonomy (NCBI): domain Eukaryota; kingdom Metazoa; phylum Arthropoda; class Insecta; order Orthoptera; family Acrididae; genus Schistocerca; species Schistocerca piceifrons. The sequence continues at coordinate 458,067,064 of NC_060145.1, forward strand.
TTATTTTCAACTTATTCTGTTAGTGTATACAATGCCCTCGTCAATAAGGCAGGAACCGCAGCTCAGACCTGGAATTAATTTTAATAAATATTTCGTTTTATTACAACAGACTTGATCTACTCTTAGTCTGCTAATAGTAAACATTTATTTTCTAGTGAGCGCAGGGTTAAGAAATTAAGGGTAGCGTGAAATCTGTTGCTCAAACCACCAATACCATGCTCCCTTGACGTTATTTTGTCTATGCTGAAAGTAAGGTACGTAACTGAAGACAGAACTCCAAGGAAATTTTAGACATTGTGTCATTTTCTTATCGTTCCGATCTTGTCAAGCGTGGTGCCAACGGCGACGTAAACTACGAACGAGCCATCCCAAAACGAGGCCTCGTAATATGGGGCACCTGGGAAGCCGCGCGTCGACCCAGAAAGCTGTACCGGCCGTGAAGAGGGAAGCTGTAGGAGAGGCGGAGGCGCGCCGCGGCCGGGTAAGGCCAGGACCGCAAATAACCGACGGCCACCGCCGCTCCGCCGGCCTTGCGAAAGCGCGCACGTGGGGCGCGCACGTGTCGCGCCGAGCGCGGAGCGCGCTTATGCAACTCCGGCCGCGCACCGTGCACCAGCCGCTGTGCTCGCCTTCCTGTCCGTTTGCGGCGCCCAGAAGGCAGCAGGGAGCCGCTCAATTTAGTGTCGTCCATAAACACTCCAACAGTTCCGCACCGTCGCTTAAAACAACTCTGTGGCTGACCTTTGGCGAGTTGAACCAATCACACAAGGGCCTTACCGATTGCTCTGCGCTTCTCGTTTTCCTTCAGATTAGCAAGATTACGAGGTCAGTACCCAGGCAGCAATTTTCTAAAGCAATTAGTTCGGTGCGCTCCACAAAAACTCTCGAAAAAAAACCGCCTTTGAAGATTGCCGAGCGTTGTTACGCATAAAACTATAAAAACATTTCGATCTTTTCATCGAAGTTGCTTGTAGCTCAGAATGTAGCGTTCTAATCTTGCAGTCGTAAGGCCGCCGATTCTACTCTCTCTCTCTCTCTCTCTCTCTCTCTCTCTCTCTCTCTCTCATTCTCTCTCTCTCTAGTAGCAATTTTGTTAACATTTATTTAATCCTTTGACTAACACCGGGACATTGTGTTTCACAATAGGTTATCAGTTAACCAACTGGAATTTGTTGCAAGTTATTGCTGTATATCAGTGTCCTACTGGTAAAGGGAAGCCTACTAATGGTTGGGACACTTCTTACAATTACAGATCGCACCTGTAGACTGTGTTGTCCTCAAGCTTAATTGTTAACCCTCGTCACCGTATTGGCACATCGAATCAGTTTGCACCAGCAGACGGGCATACCAATTTCCCCAGATTCGCAAAGCGGGCTACCTTCCAGCCTTCCCGGACACATCGCGTTAACAACTTGCACCCACGAATTGACGCCACATCACAAAGGCCATATGAGTTGCAAACTTGGAGAGACGCTCTTTCTACTGATGTGTGTGTTTTCAGTTTGTCTTGTAGGTTTTGAGCAGTCATCGTCTGAAACAGTAGAGGTACTTATGAATAATGCTGCATCCTGCATATACTATCCCCACTCGCCTTGGAATACGAAACGGCCGAAAATATTTTTTTCATATTATTACTCCTGTCTACGACATTAATTAAATGGCCATACACCAATATTTTTGAGATAAAATTGGCAGGCAAAGGATTAAAGTTGACATTTTCTAAAGAATTGAAATGTTAACTAACGAATATTCGATCATATTTCTTAAAATAAAAATAGCGTGTTTTTATTTTTAATTACTAATTGCATGAAAGTGCGCGTATTCAAACTGAATTAAAATTTAGTACAAAGATGCGAAATGTCTTATTTTTATGTGAAAAAACTGTAAGGGTGATTTTGCTGAATGATAACACACTGCAGAAAACGATCGCTGAGAGGATAAAGAGCAAAAACGGTCGTGTGGCCATACGGCCGGAAATACGTTCCGAGTGACGTACACCCACTTGAAGGCATAGATAAAAGATCGTCGACAGTGTAGGCATCAACGACTGAAAGCGCACATGAGAACACATCGTACTGTTTTAATCCCACACACAAGAGGGCAGCGAGGTGAGCACCACTATGCAGCAGCCACATTACCCTTTGAACCACCACCAAAGGCACGTCTTAAAGCAAGGGAGGCAGGATAACCCGTGAGGCGTCGTGGAAGGGTGGTTGATCCCACGAGGCTGTGGCCAATAATCCACGCCCACATATTAAAGGCTGAGCCGCTGCTGATGGTTCGCTACCACCGAGTGGCGGGGATTCTCCTTAGGCCACAGGCGTCTGTTGTGGACATTGACCTCCCCTCGTAAAGGTAGCCTCATCCACGAACAACATGGGAGACTGACAGACATCACAGCTCCGTGGTGGCCTGCGTGACGAATCAGTGACGAAAACGTCGCCGCACAGGCAAGTCCGTAGGTAATAAGGCAGGCATGCACACGTTGCAATTGTATGGATGGCGGCTCTTACCGTGAAGTGTGTTCCACACGGTCGTCTCGCTTACCCACATGCTGGTGGGCCACTGCTTGGTCCTGACGTTTTATCTCCACCGTCAGGTGAATGTACCTCTCATTTCCGGATACATGTCTACAGGGTGGTCCATTCATAGTGACCGCGCCAAATATCTCACGAAATAAGCATCAAACGATATAACTACAAAGAACGAACCTCGTCTAGCTTGAAGGGAGAAACCAGATGGCGCTGTGGTTGGCCCGCTAGATGGCGCTGCCATAGGTCAAACGGCTATCAACTGCGTTTTTTTTAAATAGGAACCTCCATATTTATTACATATTCGTGCAGTACGTAAGGAAATATGAATGTTTTAGTTGGACCACTTTTTTCTCTTTGTGATAGATGGCGCTGTAATAGTCACAAACGTGTAAGTACGTGGTATCAAACATTCCGTCAGTGCGGACGGTATTTGCTTCGTGATACATTACCCGTGTTAAAATGGACGTTTACCAATTGCGGAAAAGGTCGATATCGTGTTGATGTACGGCTATTCAAAATGCCCAACAGGCGTGTGCTATGTATGCTGCTCGGTATCCTGGACGACATCATCCAAGTGTCCGGACTGTTCGCCGGATAGTTACGTTATTTAAGGAAACAGGAAGTGTTCAGCCTCATGTGAAACGTCAACCGCGACCTGCAACAAATGATGATGCCCAAGTTGGTGTTTTAGCTGCTGTCGCGGCTAATCCGCACATCAGTAGCAGACAAATTGCGCGAAACTCGGGAATCTCAAAAACGTCGGTGTTGAGAATGCTACATCAACGTCGATTGCACCCGTACCGTATTTCTATGCACCAGGAATTCCATGGCGACGACTTTGAACGTCGTGTACAGTTCTGCCACTGAGCACAGGAGAAATTACGGGACGATGATAGATTTTTTGCACGCGTTCTATTTAGCGACGAAGCGTCATTCACCAACAGTGGTAACGTAAACCGGCATAATATGCACTATTTGGCAACGGAAAATCCACGATGGCTGCGACAAGTGGAACATCTGCGACCCTGGCTGGTTAATGTATGGTGCGGCATTATGGGAGGAAGGATGATTGGCCCCCATTTTATCGATGGCAATCTAAATGGTGCAATGTATGCTGATTTACTACGTAATGTTCTACCGATGTTACTACTAGATGTTTCACTGCATGACAGAATGGCGATGTACTTCCAACACGATGGATGTCCGGCACATAGCTCGCGTGCGGTTGAAGCGGTATTGAATAGCATATTTCATGACGGGTGGATTGGTCGTCGAAGCACCATACCATGGCCCGCACGTTCACCGAATCTGACGTCCCCAGATTTCTTTCTGTGGGGAAAGTTGTAGGATATTTGCTATCGTGATCCACCGACAACGCCAGATAACATGCGTCAGCGCATTCTCAATGCATGTGCGAACATTACGGAAGGCGAACTACTCGCTGTTGAGCGGAACACGTATTGCCAAATGCATTGTTGACGGACATCATTTTGAGCATTTATTGCATTAATATGGTATTTACAGGTAATCACGCTGTAACAGCATGCGTTCTCAGAAATGATAAGTTCACAAAGGTACATGTATCACATGGGAACAACCGAAATAAAATGTTCAAACGTACCTACGTTCTGTATTTTAATTTAAAAAACCTACCTGTTACCAACTGTTCGTCTAAAATTGTGAGGCATATGTCTGTGACTATTACAGCGCCACCTATCACAAAGCGAAAAAAGTGGTCCAACTAAAACATTCATATTTCTGTACGTACTGCACGAATATGTAATAAAAAAGGGGGTTCCTATTTTAAAAAACGCAGTTGATATCCGTTTGACCTATGGCAGCGCCATCTAGCGGGCCAACCATAGCGCCATCTGGTTTCCTGCTTCAAGCTAGAAAAGTTTCGTTCTATGTAGTTTTTTCGTTTGATGCTTATTTCGTGAGATAGTTGGCCCGGTCACGCTCAGTGGACAACCCTGTGTATGACCTGTTTTGCTCCTTATCTTCTCTGCTATCATTTCTTACAGTGTGTCCCCACTTAATAAAATCACCCTGTATACGTCATCAGTACGGCTCAATCTCCAGATGTAAGAAAGTATTTTATTTCTGTTTAATATTCCCATTTTTGTACCAAATTTTGCGATAGTGCAGTGCCTGTGTTGTTAAGCAGAGCGATGTAATGCTCCTGTGGACATACATGCATTCCGAAACAAACATCGCGGCGGCTACAGCCGTTATGAAACATGCGAAATGAATTCGCAGGTGCAAATACGCGCAGTCATCAGTTGCGTAAGAGAATGACATCAATGAAAATTTTGTGCTGGATCGGGAATCGAACCCAGATTTCCCGCTTTAAGCGAGCGGTCGCTTTAACAGATTTGGCTATCCGTGCACCACTCACGGCCAGACGCAAACTTTCTTATGTCGTCGTTCCTGCGTCACAATCTCCACACGCACACAGATCATGTAATTCCCGTACTTGGAGAAAGTCGCTGCCCGCTTTCGGTGGATGAATACGATATTGCGTTGCCTGTGCTGTTAAGGAGATCGATCCAAAGTTCCTTCGGACATGCATATATTTCAGACAGCGTTTTTCATTTAAAATGGAAGGAATTGCGTAATGTGCCTACGATTATTGGTAGTCGCGAAGGAACGATGACATATGGAAGTGTGGACCTGGCGGTGATTCGTGTAGGAATAGCCAAGGCGCTTGAGGTGACAGCGTAAAGCGGGAAATCCGAATTCGAATCCCGGTCCAGCACAAAATGATCGATGTCCTCATTTCCTTATACAGCTGATGGTTATTCGTATATTGAGAAGTCTATCACATTGCTTTAGGATAATGTAAGGGGATAATGCCATTGGACAGAGCACGGCAAAAAAATGGTTTTCTCGTTTTAAGGAGGATCGTTTTACATTAGTGACTTCCACGTTCAGGAAGATCTTCGGGGTTTGACAAAGACCGTTTAAACGTATTACTCCACAATGATTCACATCAGTGTACTCGATGATTGGCAAATGTGATGAACTGTGATGTTTTCGCCGTCGTGTGACTTTTGCATCCAATGGGAAAGGTTCAAAAATCAGGTGTATGGGCACCGCATGCTCTAAGCCAAAATAACAAAAATCAGCCGGTGGTCGTATGCGAATCTCTGCTCGCTCGTTGTCAATTACCTCGTGAACAACGCCGACCATTCCTATACTGCATCGCTGCTGGTGACGGGAAATGGTGTCCTTATGCTAACATACGCAAAAGAAAGGAATGATCGAGCCCAAACCACGAGCAACTCCCCGTACAAAGACCTGCGCGCATCCACGAAAAATAATGTTATACATCTAATACAACAACGACGGTATGGTGTCCTAAGAATTGCTTCCGCAAGCGTAACCATCACTGCTGGCATTTATTGTCATCAACTGAGCCCTATTAGAGGCGCAATCCAAGAACGACGACCAGGAAGTCTGCTTGAAGTGTGCTACTCCACGATAACACCCGCCCGTATCCTGCTAGAGTGACAAAAACACTATACACGAGTTAGTTGGGAAGTCATTCCACTCTCACCTTAGCCACTTGATCCTGTGCCCTCGAGATTTTCACCTTTTCCGCTTTCCGTCGAAGAAACTTCAACAAAATCCGCCCCAAACCTGAGAACCAAAAGATTCCTCAAGTTGCTGAATCTGAAAGTTACCCCCAGCGTTGGCACATCGTTGTAAATAGTGAAGGAGAAGATATTACTGTTGACTGATATCTGTGTTATGTGTATTTGTTGTTTGTTAAACTTACGGTAAAACACCGCGAACTTATGCACCAACCCAGTAGTTGTGTACAAGGAGGTAACATTGTTTGAAACTTGTCACGAACTACGCAGGTACTTGGAGATGATCAGTGTCTCGTGAAAAACTTGGCATTTGTCCTCTACATTGATAAATGTAATGGAAGGCGCATAAACAGGAGAGAAGATCCGATATGGTTGGACTATGCGATCAGCCATCGCTGTTGGAATCACGTCACAACCCTCAAGCGCCTCGGATTTCTGTCCTGACTTGTTCAAAGTGAAACTACCACACAAAGTTAGTAGCTGTGGAGAGGCATAATTGGAAGCAAAGGTTAGCGTCTTACCTAACTCGATCCGGAAGTATTTATTGAAGGATGATGATGATGATTGGTTTATGGGACGCTCAACTGCGCGGTCATCAGTGCCCGTTTATTGAAGGAGCCCTAATGAAGTAATGAAGTATAATTCAGGAACTAAACATCTTGCTTACTAGATTCTCGTTCGATCAACTCTCGAGTATTGTTCGTCAGTGCGAGACCTTTATCAAGTTAGATTCAAGGAAAAATCTACACAGCAAAGAAGAGTTCGACAACTCTTCACGGATTTGTTTAGTAATCGAGAAATTATTGCAGAAATCTTGTTGATAAGGAATTCACAACTTTACTTCTGTCAGCACCTCTCGCATTTTCGAACAATTGTGGCCCGCTGACAATTCCATCGAAGTCTGGGAACATGAAGTCTCTGAACCGGATATTACCATTTCCAGTCAATGATCGGTTCAGTTGGGCTCTGTCCTCTGGTCCATTGCACGTCAATACAACCCACACCATTTATGGATCCTCGACGTGATTGCACAGTGCCTCTTTGACCACTTGTGTCCATGGTTTTGTGGGGTCTGCGCCACACTCGAACCTTACCATCAGCTCTAACCAACGGAAATGAGGACTCATCTGACCAGGCCGCGGTTTTTCAATAGTCGAGGATGCAAACAGTTTGGTCACGAGCCCAGGAGAGGGGCTGCAGGCGATGCTGTACTGTTAGCAAAGACACTCGCATCGGTCGCCTGTTGCCATAGCCCATTAACGACAAATTTCGCAGCACTGTCCTAACGGATACGTTCGTCGCACGTTCGACATTGATTTCTGCCGTTCTTTCACGCAGTGTTGCTTGAGCGTTAGCGATGAAAACTCTACGCAAACGCCGCTGCTCTCGGCCGTTAAGTGAAGGCCGTCTGCCACTGCGTGTTCTGTAGTGAGAGGCAGTGCCTGAAATTTGGTATTCGCGGCAATCTCCTGGCACTGCGGATCTCGTAATATTGAATTCCCGATCGATTTCCGAAATGGAATGTTCTGTACGTCTAGGTTGAACAACCATTCCGCGTTCAACGTCATAATCACATCAGAAACCCGTTCACAGGAATCACCTGAGTACATATGACAGCTCCGGCAGTGCACTAATCTTTTAGTACGATGCGTACACGATACTACTACCCTGTATATGTGCATATCGCCATCGCATGACTTTTGTCACTGCAGAATACAGAATAGGAGCCGGCGGGCCTCGGGCAGGTGCGCGCGGCTGGGTCGCGTCGTGGAGGCTGCGACGCGACGCCAGCGCAGCTCGGCTCCCATTTCGCTTTCGCAGTCACGGGTCCTTGACCCCGCGGTGGGCAGAGGCGGGCCTGCTCCCGACTAATAACGTGCCACGCGTGTCGCACAAAGGCGCCGCAGTCAGCACCGCAGCGCGCTCGCTGAACGCACACCACACTGTCTCCCGTCCTCTACGAGTACAGTCTCCTTCGCTTCATTGCGACCACTGCTTAACATCTCGCGCATTACATGCAGTAGCAACTCAGCTAGGCACCACAACGGCAGTTAACCTAGTTTTGAACGAAACAGCACCAAAACATTTAATATTCATTTTCTCACAACCTTTCTTACAAGGGAACCTCCCCATCGCACCCCCCTCAGATTTAGTTATAAGTTGGGACAGTGGATAGGTCTTGAAAAACTGAACAGAGATCAATCGAGAAAACAGGATGAAGTTGTGTGGAGCTATGAAAAAATAAGCTAAAAATACAAACTGAGTAGTCCATGTGTAAGATGAGCAACGTTAAGGATAATAGAAGCTCAAGGGCGCCGTGGTCCGGTGGTTAGCGTGAGCAGCTGCGGAACGAGAGGTCATTGGTTCAAGTCTTCCCTCGAGTGAAAAGTTTTAATTTTTTATTTTCAGACAATTATCAACGTTCAGGCACTCACACGTAATCAGCTTCGCTCTCCAAAGTTCCAGGACATGTTCAGATTTCCTTGGACATATGCAGGATTTGACGGTCTACACACGGAAAACTGTGCAACTGTGAAAGTGTTGCATTCATTTGTTGCAGTTTATGTCACAAACTCTTATGTTTGCATCACTTTTTTGGGAGTGATTATCACATCCACAAGAAAACCTAAATCTTTTTACCCATTCGCCAAGTGTACAAGTTAGGTGGGTCGACAACATATTCCTGTCATGTGACGCGCATGCCGTCACCAGTGTCGTATAGACGTGTTTTCCTGTGGAGGAATCGGTTGACCTGTGACCTTGCGATCAAATGTTTTCGGTTCCCATTGGAGAGGCACGTCCTTTCGTCTACTAATCGCACGGTTTTGCGGTGTGGTCGCAAAACACAGACACTAAACTTATTACAGTGAACAGAGACATCAATGAACGAACGGACAGATCATAACTTTGCGAAAATATAGAAAGTAAACTTTTCACTCGAAGGAAGACTTGAACCAAGGACCTCTCGTTACACAGCTGCTCACGCTAACCACGGGACCACGGCGCTCCTGACCTCACACTGTCTTTGATGTTGGCTACCTTGCACATGGTCTACTCAGTTTGTATATTTTACTTAATTTTACATAGCTTCACACAACTTCTTCCTGTTTTCTCGATTGATCTGTGTTCAGTTTTTCAAGGCCTATCCACTGTCCCAACTTATAACTAAATCTGAGGGGGCTGCGATGGGGAGGTTCCCTTGTTAGCAAAATATTGTACTGCTATCAACTTACAACGTCACTGGTACAATTGAACTTCTGTATCCACCTTTTATGAAGGAAAAAAAAGTATTGTCGAGAGAAGGATGAACTCAAGATTTAACCAGGACAATAACTAGAACACAATCTATTTAAATGAAATTGTTTAATTTCAAGCTTTTATCAATTTTATGGCTTTAGAAACATTTTATAAAAATTTATACACCGACGGAAAAAATTGCAACACCAAGAAGGAACTGTGCGACATAAACAAAAGTTGGTAGGAGTGTTTCTGCATCTGAAAGATGATGTCTATTCAAATTTCGCGCCAGTCGCTTAAGAGTTGCACTAGTACCATAACTATGAAGATGCAAATCAGGTTCGTTCTACTGGTCGTGAACGTTAGTTACCTTCGAGATTGGACGTGCTAAGTTGTTGTTAATCAAGAATACCTTTAAGCCGACAAAGACGCCATTATCTACACCTCCTTGACTGTGAACGTGTCGTGTAACACCGCTACAAGTAGCTCGATGTCGCTTCTGCGATACTGCACAAAGACTTGGCAGGAATGTAGACACTGTACATGACTGCTGCCAGCGGTGGCCACGGGAATGTACGGTCGCAAAAGACCAGGCTCAGGACAGCATCGTGACGCTGCCGAGGTGTTCGGCATATGGCTCTGGCGCATCGTACTAGCAGTTGCCACCACAGGACCAAACGAACTGTTACAAATAGATTACTTTAAGGACGGCTCCGGGCCGGACGCCCTATAACATGCATTCCACCGACCTCAAACCACGCCATTTGCGACTTAAGTGATGTCAAGTGAGAGTTCGCTGGAAGACAGGGTGGAGGTGTGTTCCGTATTCTGATTAAAGTTGGTTATGCCTCGGTGCCAGTCATGGCCGTGTGTTGGTTAGGCGGACGCCAGTTAAGGAACTGCAACCAACCCGTCTGCGTGTTATACACACTGGACCTACACCTGGATTTATGATCTGACATGCGATTCTGTAGAACAGCAGGAGCACTCTCGTGGTTATTCCACCCTTCATGACTGCAAATTTGTTCGTCAATCTAATGATTCGACCTGTTGTGCTGCTATTCATGAACAGCATTCCAGGGGATGTTCTCCAACAGCATAACGCTCGCCCACACATATCGCTATTGTAACCCAACACGCTCTACAGTGTCAACATGCTGCCTTGGCTTACTTGATCAGATCCGTCTCCAATCGGGCACATACGGGACATCATCGGACGACAACACTAGCGCCATCCACAACCAGCATTAACCGTCCTGTATTGGCTGACCAAGTGCAACAGGCATGAAACTCCACCCTACGAACTCACACCCGGCACCTGCATCCCACAAACTGACCTACAGCACCCGCCAACACAAATATATGCACATTTGCATGCTTGCGGTCAACGTTCTGGCGGTTACAATGATTATTAATGTACCACCATTTCACGTTTGCAATGGCGCTTACATTAACCTGCGATCTTGCAATGTTAATCAATCAAAAATTTATTTCCTGATTTTCATTACTCTACATTAATTATTTTTTTGATATTGTGATTTTCTTTACGTCACTGTATTGTTCAATTTTAATTTTTTTTCTCTTTATTGCTGTAAAATATTACGGAAAACGAGTTCCCTGGATGATAGCCGAGTGTAACAAGACGCTAATTTCAAAAACTTTTTTCACTTCTAATGAGTAGTTTTCGAGCAATGCACCTCACAGAAATGGAAGTTGTGAAAAAACGCACATAAAAACAAATATACAAAACTCCCATTATATTTAAACATCCACTCTAAAACATGCAATATCAATAGTACAGTACATTGTTTTTCTTGTACCTCCTGCTTCTTTTTCTGCTCGCTCTGCCTTCTTTTCTTTTCGCTTAACATTAGCGATTCGCTTTTCTATTAGTACGATGCGACATGTGTGAATGGAAAGCACTAAAATAATGAATGAGGGCGCAGTGAACTGTTCTTCCCTTCAAACATTAATTCATCTGTCTGGGCACACGGGGAACGATAAGCGATGAAAGCTGATCATGCCAGTATTGCTCAACGAAAACTGACAAGGTAAGCCACGCGTACGCCAAGCCTTATCGCGGAACAGCATGTCAGTTAGCACTGATCACACTGACCAACTCATCACAGATACTAGCGCTTACATACCACTGTTTTCCACACGTGGTGATACCAGTACAAAAGTAATGACTAATTTTTGTTGAATTCCTCCCAGTCCCATTTAATCATCTCTTACGTCTATGTAGTTTACTGAGTTTTCCTTTAAAAGCAGAGTCAAAGTTCCTGTTTGAGCCACAGAATGGTTTCTTTCAGTGCAAATAGCCTTCGAAGAAATGTTTGTGTCCAGTTATGCTATTCCTGTGCCTTCGATGAATTCCGCGATTTCGGTCAGCTGAGATTTGTGGGTGTCCTACTTTTTACCTGTCGCATCTTAGGTATAATAACAATTCCTATCGCAGTAAACCAAATACTGAATGGGGGGCTCCATATGGTTCCCAAGTTGTGCAGCGACCGTAGACCATAAAATTACCAAATAAGCAGCAACCAGTCGCAAGATCATGTTTTCTTTATTTAATTTTCATATCGATTTTGACTGATTAACAGCCATCATCGGTGCTTCCAACGTGTATGTTCCCTGAGTAATAACACTGTCTTAAACAGACGTCACTCCATGCTTGACGTCTGTTTGAGACAGTGTTATTACTCAGGGAACATACACGTTGGAAGCACCGATGATGGCTGTTAATCAGTCGAAATCGATATGCAAAATTAAATAAAGAAAACATGATCTTGCGACTGGTTGCTGCCTATTTGGTAAACCAAATACTCTTCCACCACTCAGTAATTAACGACGCAACGGGCGATTATACAGGACGAGCAGTAGGGTTGCTAGACTAAATTGACAAATTTACAGAAAACTGTCTGGTGAAAAGATTTGCTGAAGTGAGAGTGAACACAATAAAATGCTTAGAAACCATTAAAAATGGTTTTTATTATTGCTAGTTACAGCTTTCAACACATTTCTGTTACCTTTGATTTTTGGGTAAAAATCGTTGCATGTTGCAAACTTCAAATTGCGACGAATGCATAACTCTGCTTTTATCTTATCCACATTGTTTGTTTCTATCGTCAGCCCATAAATGATTCGTGTGGCTGAAGACACTTTCCATACACGCATTGCCGCATAGAACCACCATTATCGTTGTGATAATATTTTTTGTTAGGCGTTGCTTCTCCGTTTAAAAAAGTTTCCCACGAAAACGAGTTTGTGGACGTAGAAGCTTGACTTGTAATTGTTCCTAAGTTTTATTTAATATATGGATCTCTTCGCATTAACTATAAAAAGTAGTGATACCAATGCAATTCTAAAAATACCGAAGAACTCATACTTTGGTGAACGCAATTCTAATATACGTTTGTGACTCAAACTGCAACGATCATTATCTTCCAATCGGACGTTTTGTAGCTTAAAGTACACACTGCTTCTGTCTTCAAGCGAGAGAACCTGAGTTCTGTGGACGAAAACAACGTGTCAGATAGGTAAAAAAGGGTAACAGGAATTTGTGACGGTAATGAGGAAAGAAACATTTTCGACTGTTACTGGTCTTGTCTTCAGAACTCTTCCTAGTTCAAAAATGGTTCAAATGGCTCTGAGTACTATGGGACTTAACATCTGAGCCGGCCGCGGTGGCCGAACGGTTCTAGGCGCTTCAGTCCGGAACCGCGCGACTGCTACGGTCGCAGGTTCGAATCCTGCCTTGGGCATGGATGTGTGTGATGTCCTTACGTTAGTTAGGGTTAAGTAGTTCTAAGTTCTAGGGGACTGTTGACCTCCGCTGTTAAGTCCCATAGTGCTCAGAGCCATTTGAACCATTTTTGAATTTAACATCTGAGGTCATCAGTCCCCTAGAACTTAGAACTACTTAAACCTAACTAACCTAAGGACATCACACACATCCATGCCCGAGGCAGGATTCGAACCTGCGACCGTAACAGCCGCGCGGTTCCGGACTGACGCGCCTAGAACCGCTCGGCCACCTTTTCCTAGTGAAACAATGCCTTTGAAAGGCACAAACTGTTCAGGACATAAATTTTCAATAAAGCGATTCACTGTTCTGTTGTGTGCTAATATGTTAGGCAAGTTTGACAAGCCTTTATTTATTGGTAAGGCTGCGAGGCCTATGTGTTTCAAGGGTATTGACTCGAGTAAGCTGAACGTGGAGTGGTATGCTACTAAACGATCGTGGGTGACGACATTAATGCCCGAAAGAGTGCTGACATTTGATAGAAGAATGGAAAGGCAAAGGATGAAAGTGATTTTGTTTGTAAATAATGGCACTTCCCACTGTGATGCTGCGCTAAAAAATGTGAAAATAATCTTTTTGCCGACAAATTGAACTTCACGTTGCCAACTACTAGATCAGGGGGATTATTCAAAATTTCAAAGTGTTTTACAGGAAAAAAGTGTTGAGACATATTTTGTCTTGAATCACAATGTTAAATCTGAAAGTGAACTCGGAAAATTATCAACGCATTGATTCAATTCTGTGGATTCTTCAGTCTTAAAACAAGTAACATCTCTACAGTCAACAAATGTTTCAAGAAGGCAGGGTTCATTTTTAACGACCGTGCTTCGTCGATTGATGACAGTGTCTAAGAAAACAGCTTCAAGGAACATGACCATAAACTTCAGACATTAGTAAAAGCACGTGGTGGATCTGAGGAATCTGCCAATATCGATGATGAACTGTCCACACAAAGTACGTCAACTGGTGTATGTGGATCACACAAGAGCTTCAACGAGAAGGGCACGATGCCAATGTGGAGAATGAACAACGCGATGAAGATGACGTAACTGAACCAAACTTTACTGCACCTCTAAGTAAGTAGGCAGTTGAAGAGATAAGAAAATTGAAACACTACTTTTTATGAAAGTGAAGAAGAATGAGTCAGTTTAACGTTAGCAGCTGAAACACATATTGAGAAAACAATAATGAATGACGCTCTGGTTCAGAATAAAATACATGATTATTTCAAACAAACCTTACAGAGCGCATAAGATAAATTTTAATACGTACTGTATTATACTAGTGTATGGGGATATGTTAATGTAGTACTATACTTAAGTACAGCTGCAATATGTAATTACACCGTCAACTATAGTACAGTATTTCTCAACCTACAATACATTGTATGTGCTGTACAGTATACATTTTTATTTTCCTTATAGGCGACCGCTTTGTACTTTGGACTTAGGATACGCCAGAAGATGGCATACAGGAAAGTATGAACTCTCTCATTCACCTCCTACTTCGGGTGTTAGCGATACACACACACAAAGAGAGAGAGAGGGAGAGAGAGAGAGAGAGAGAGAGAGAGAGAGAATGGCGTCAAAGAGGAAGGACGATTGCGAAGACAAGTTTAAGATTTTGACCTAGACCTTTGACGCGCCTTTAGCAGACGACGTGGAAAGAATGTGTTCCGTCAGTGAACTTGAACGTCGGATGCCAACACCGCGTATCATCTATTTGTGTTGGCTAGAGCCTGACGCTGTGACGAGTGACAGGGTAGAAAGCGTTCGGTCCATTAGCAGCTGGCAGCAGCGGTTCCGAAACTGTTTACACGCGTCTTAACAACCGCTTACATTGTCCAACATACCGGACGTCACGTTAGTATTTACAACGTAAACATTATTTCTGGTAAACAATGTGTTACGGAATCATACTTGGAATAAATAAAACCATCACTTCGGCGACTTCCGTGTCCGTAAAAGTCAACGGCACCCGGTTTTCCCCAAATGGCAAATCCATCCAACTACTAGCCGGGCCCAACGTTGCTTAACTTCGTTGATCGGGCGGGAACCGGTGTTACCAACGTGGCAAGGCAGTTGGGCTTTAAACCATAAAGATCTTTGATGTACAATGTCCAATGGTTACGACTTGTAAAATAAATGAGATACTTCGGTACTTACAATTACATTGACATTAATGACGTTCTATGCAATCTGTGGATTGATGCCTCGGGTGCCGACAAAAATAAATCGAAACTTATATGTAGAGTAATGGATGCTCGTTATGAAACTGCTTTCAAGAGATACGTCTTTCCTTAAGTAAATGATTGTTCTACCATGTAGTACACATTACCCGAACAACTAAAATACATCAGTCTAGAAAAATTGTCTTATTTTCTAAAAACTCCATGTTTACTTTGAATTTTTGTGTGTTTTCAACTGAAAGTTGCCGCCAGTAATGGAAACAAAGATAGCATAAACTTAAGAGATAAGCGATAATTTTAAAATACAT
Organism: Schistocerca piceifrons; assembly: GCF_021461385.2. NCBI lineage: Eukaryota > Metazoa > Arthropoda > Insecta > Orthoptera > Acrididae > Schistocerca > Schistocerca piceifrons. The sequence continues at coordinate 458,082,732 of NC_060145.1, forward strand.
GACGTTCCCTAATATTTCTGCCTCCTTTCAGTACCGATTAATTGCATGTATACTGTGCACTAACACAACATCCTGGTAAAAAAGAACAAAACTATATGCAAATAAGTAAAGACTAAGTGCGATAACAAAGAAAAAACTGTTTAAGTTTACGTTATCTGTCAGCGCCAATTTCCCTTTCTTCGACCGACCGCGGTAAGATTGTTTCCCCGACTTTATCATGTGCCGCTAACATTATCAAAGACTAGCACTGTAATGGATGGGAAATTTTCAATAACAAAATTTTGAAGAGCAAATCTTCCGACAATGCCAGCCACTCGTGGCAGAAATACTTCAGGAAAAAAAACCACACAAACAAACAAACAAATATCCATCGTAAAGCCCGAGAATTTCAAACGGACTACATACCTAAGAAAATGTGTTCCTAGAAATACGTAGAAATATATGTCAAAAGCTTTATTACCGACATATAAGCACAATTCTGAGTTCTCACCTTTTTCACACTGCTCACCATGTTTCTCCTTCTTTTCTGTGTTGTACTAGCAACACTCCTCTCATTTGATATAGAAAGCATGTATTCTAACATACTCGTACCATTACCAGAAACAATAGAAATAATAGATGAGAACCTGAAAACTTATAGTCAACTCCCTGATGAACAGATTTAAAAACTACGCATATTAAAAAAGTTCATAACACAGCAAAATTACTTCCAATTTAATAATGAATTTTATTTACAAAAAGATGGATTACTAATGGGGTCCCCAGCTTCAGGAGCCTTAGCAAATATTTTTGTAAACCACATGGAACAGATCTTTTTCACAAAAATAGTAACAAAGGAATACAACATATTATATCGGTTCAGGTATATGGATGGCATACTTTGCTTAATAGATGAACCACAAACAAGAATTGAAAAACTACATACTGACATCAACAAGATGCATAAAAATATAAAATTCACAACCGAAAGAGAACAGAACAACCAAATTATCTTTCTGGATATAAAAATAAAAAAAAACAATAAGCAAATGTTTGAAATTTACCATAAATCCACAGCAACGGACATTATCATTCCACAATCCTAGAACCCCCACACTCATAAACGCAAGGAACACTTCAGCACGTTCTCCATAGACTCAACACAATGCCACTCCCCAAGGAAAACTACCAAAAAGAGCTGGACATAATAATGCAGATAGCACAAAACAATGGTTACAATAGTAACATAATTACAAAGCTAAACAAGAAAATTAAAAGTAAAATAAAAGCAGAAAACACCAAACCACAGACAACAACACAACAGAACCAAACACAAACACGCAGTCCCATAACAACTTCAAAGGATAATGAGAAAAAGATGAAAGAAAACAAGATGATACACAATGACATACAAACACAAACTCACCCATAAAATCATCAACATTTTCAAAAGACAGGGAATAAACATAGCATACACAACCGACAATTATATACAAAAATACACCCCAAAACTGACAAAAAACAGAGATATACCAGAAGCAGTTGTATATCAACTACAGTGTAACACTTGTAAACGCAGATACAGAGGGCAAACAGAACATTTGATGTCAGATACAAAGAACACACGAGAGCCTGGAAATATGGGACAAACCACTCCACATTTGCAGAACACCTAAGAGAAGGCTGGTTGGTTGGTTTGTGGGATTAAAGGGACCAGACTGCGACGGTCATCGGTCCCTTTTTCCAAAAAATTAAAACCGCCCAAAGAGAATAAAAACGAACAGCAGGAAAGACGTCAGACGACACGGGACAAGAAAGACTCCGACAGAGATCAGACAAAACAAATTAAAATCACACAGAGTGTGACGGTGGTTGGCCGACCATAGAGAAAAAAAAGAGGAAAAGCCAACCACCGAGGACACATTAAAAACTCAGTTTAAAATCGGAGGCCAAAAGCCAGAATCGACACTAAAAAAACCAGAAACACTCAGATTAAATGATAAAAAACCCCTGCCTGAATAAAACGCAAAACTAAGCCAGCCATAGCAGGGTCATCTGTTAAAAGGGCAGGGAGCTGGTTGGTTGGTTGGTTTAAAGATTAAAGGGACCAAACTGCAAAGGTCATCGGTCCCTTGTTTCATATAAACACAGAGCACAGTGAAACTATCCACCAGTCAGGCGAAGCACTAAAACAAAAATTCCGGGGGAAGAAAAGCCCCAAGGTCAATGGTAAGACAACACGGAAAACGGAGCACAGCAACGAAAACAACATAGAGAAGAAAGGCAGAAGGAATTAAAACTGCACAGCAGAGGACTGTGGCTGGCTGATCACGAAAATAATACGATGAGCCAGCCACTCTGCAGCACGTTAAAACCTCCAACCTAAAAGATTAGGGTGGAGTCGAATGACAACACAAAACTATGTAAAATATACAGCACAAAAGAGGGTGACGCAATAAAATTAGAGGAACCTATAAAAGCCACTTGCTCGAATAAAACTTAAAACACGATCTGCCATAGAGACATCGTCACCTAAAAGAGATGATAAATCACCCAGGAGATTAAAAGTTCGCCTGAGGGCAGTTAAAAGAGGACATTCCAACAATATATGGGCCACCGTCATGTTTTCACCACAGCGACAATGAGGGCGGTCCTCTCGACGCAGCAGATGACCATGCGTCAGCCAAGAGTCACCAATGCGAAGCCTACAGAGAACAACAGAATCCCTGCGAGAGGCCCGCATGGAGGAACCCCACACGGTCGTGGTCTCCTTTACTCGCCGCAGCTTGTTGGGTACAGACAGGGTGCGCCATTCGTCTGCCAACATCCCAAAGACCCGACGGCGTAACACCGATCGGAGATCAGTTGCCGGGAGGCCGGTCTCCAACGGCAGTTTGCGGATGGCTTCTTTAGCTAACTTGTCGGCGAGTTCGTTTCCCGCTATCCCAACGTGTCTTGGGGCCCATATGACCACCACTGAACGTCCACGCTGTTCAAGAGCATGAACGGACTCCTGGATGGCAACAACAATGGGATGGCGTGGGTAGCACTGGTCAAGAGCCTGTAGACTACTGAGAGAGTCACTGCAAATGACAAAACACTCTCCAGTGCTGGTACGAATACGCTCAAGGGCACGAAAAATGCCTATTAGCTCTGCGGTGTAAACACTGCAGCCTTCCGGCAAGGAGCGCTGGTCTACATAGTCCGCACGAGCATAAGCGTACCCCACACGGCCATCAACCATCGAGCCATCTGTATAAATAGCCTCCGAGTCGCGGGATGGAACTGCACACATTAATATCAGATATATGGGAAACAGAAACTATGCCAGATAATTGGAAAATTGGAATAATAGTCCCCATTTATAAGAAAGGGACAGAACAGCATGTGAAAACTATAGAGGTGTAACACTCCTAAGTACAGCTTATAAGATCTTCACAAGTATATTAAAAGAAAGGATACGGAAGTGTGCAGAAGGCATACTAGGGGAATATCAGTGTGGCTTTCGACCGGGCAGAGGAACAACTGATCAAATATTTGTGATAAGGCAAATGATGGAAAAGTTCTATGAATATGATATAGATCTGCATTTCTTATTTATCGATTTCAAACAAGCCTTTGACAGCATAAATCGGCAAGAACTATACAGAGTACTGAAAGAAGTTGGTATATGTGCTAAATTAATAAGACTAATCAGAATGACAATGACAGAGACAAGAGCAAAAGTAAAGGTCCTTAGCAGAACAAGTGAAAGCTTTGACTTTAATAAAGGTGTGAAGCAAGGGGATAGTCTCTCCACTGTCCTATTCAACATTGCCCTGCATAGTGCAGTAAATAAAATCAACAAAAGAGGCACCATATTTATGAAAACTAGCCAGATATGTGCATACGCTGATGACATTGCTATAGTAGGAAGAAATACCAATACACTCCTAGAAACATACCGGGCAATGGAAACAGAAGCCTTAAAAATTGGCCTCATAGTAAATGTAAACAAAACAAAATATATGGTAATGTCACAATCTGAGGCCAGAAGAACCCCTAAAAACCTAAACATCAATGGGAAATGCTTTAATGGAGTGTCCTCTTTTAACTACTTGGGAGCCCTAATAACAAATGATAACAGTATTGGAAAGGCTATAAGGGAAAGAATACAAGCAGGAAACAGAACTTACTTTGCAAATATGCAGCTTTTCAAAAGTAGCCTTGTTACAAGAAAAACTAAATTGCTAATATATAATTCCCTAGTCCACCCAGTTACCACATACGGCTCAGAGGTATGGACGTTGACAGAACACGATAAAAATGCTCAAAGAAGCATTGAGCGGAAAATACTACGCATAATCTATGGGCCAATAAGGGAGGAAGAAGGCTGGAGAATACGCTACAATGCTGAATTACAGGAGTTAATACAAGGCAGGGACATAGTAAAATTTGTTAAATCACAGCGAATACGATGGCTAGGACACTTGGAGAGAATGGCAGAGGATAGAATTCCAAAGAAAATGATAAAAGGTATGATCCATTCAGTTAGGCGAAAAGGGAGACCTAGAAGAAGATGGATCGATGAGGTAATAATGGATATCAGCAATATGGGAGTCCGGGGGTGGAAAAGAGCAGCAAATAACCGAGAAGTGTGGAGGAAGATTGTTGAAGAAGCCAAGGCTCACCAAGGGCTGTAGAGCTACTGAAGAAGAAGAGTCGCGGGATGCGTCGAGGAGAGCAAGAAATTGGCGGCGCAAGACTGCAGGAGGAACTGAATCCTTTTGCCATTGTGAGAGGTCCAGCCGAAGCTGCGGCCGACGAATACACCAGGGTGGTGTATGTGGGTGGATCTGGAAAGCAGATGGAAGAGGCAAAGACTCGAGTTCACTAAGGAGTGACCGAACACGGATCCCAATGGTATGGCCTGATCGCGGCCGCCGGTGTGGGGTATGGACTGCCGCATTAGCGAAAAGGAGACGGTAGTTAGGGTGACGGGGCGAACAACGAACGTGGGCAGCATATTTGGCTAAGAGTTGTAGACGCCGAATGTGGAGCGAAGGAACCCCAGCCTCAGCATATAGGCTATTAACAGGACTGGTGCGGAATGCTCCCGTCGCCTGTCGAACCCCACAGTGGTGAACGGGGTCCAGCAGTTGCAACGCTGAGGGCGACGCTGAGCCATACGCCACACTCCCATAATCCAGTCGGGACAGCACAAGGGCTTTGTAGAGCTGCAGCAGCCTGTTACGATCTGCACCCCAAGTTGTGTTGCTGAGGCAGCGAGGGCATTCAGATGCTGCCAGCACTGACGCTTGAGCTGACGAATATGTGGAAGCCAAGTAAGCCGGGCATCGAACAGCAATCCCAGAAAACGGTAAGTGTCAACAACCGTGAGCATGGCATCCTGAAGATAAAGCTCAGGGTGGGGATGGACAGTTCGACGCCGAAAAAAAGTGCATAAGACAAGTCTTCGCAGGAGAAAATTGAAACCCACGGGCTAGGGCCCACGCCTGCGCCTTGCGTATGGCTCCCTGCAACCTACGTTCTGCAACACTAATGGTGGAGGAGCTGAAAAAGATGCAGAAATCGTCAGCATATAACGTGGGTGAGACAGACGACCCTACTGCTGCTGCAAGGCCATTAATGGCCACAAGGAAAAGGGGCACGCTCAATACAGAGCCCTGTGGAACGCCGTCCTCCTGGATATGAAGTGAATTATGGGATGTGCCAATTAAAACGCGGAATGTCCGAACAGATAAAAAATTCTGAATAAAAATGGGGAGAGAGCCCCGGAGACCCCACCCGTGCAACGTGGCGAGAATATGGTGCCGCCACGCCGTGTCATATGCTCTGGAGAGGTCGAAAAAGACGGAGACGAGGTGTTGGCGCCTGGAAAAAGCAGTGCGGATTGCAGACTCAAGGTGGAACGGCCCTGACGGAAGCTGCTCTGGCACAGAGCCAGAAGACCCCGAGACTCGAGCAGCCAACACAGCCGTCGACTCTCCATGCGTTCCAGTAGCCTGCACAGAGTGTTTGTCAAGCTGATGGGCCGATAGCTATCCACATTAAGTGGGTCCTTACCAGGCTTCAGCACTGGAATGATGGTACTCTCGCGCCACTGCGACGGAAAGACACCATCGCCCCATATGCGGTTGAAGATGGCAAGAACACATCGCTGACAGTCCGGGGACAGGTGTTTGAGCATCTGATTGTGGATGCCATCTGGCACAGAGGCTGTATCGGGGCACTGTGCCAGGGCGCTTTGGAGTTCCCACAAACCAAATGGGGCGTTATACGCCTCAAGGTGGCGAGAAGCAAAAGAAAGCCGTTTGCCTTCCTCCCGGCGTTTTAGCGCGCGAAACGCAGGCAGGTAATTCCCCGACGCAGAGGCCCGAACATAGTGCTGTGCGAAATGCTCGGCGATTGCATCGGCATCGGTGGATACCGCCCCGTTCATGGTAAGCCCTGGGACACCTGTAGAGTGCTGCAATCCAAAGATGCGCCGAATCTTCATCCACACCTGGCAGGGTGAAGTACGGGAACCAATGTTGGAAACGTACCTCTCTCAGCACTCCTGTTTCTGCCTTTTGATGAGCCGCCGGGCCTGAGCACGGAGACGTTTGAAGAAAATGAGGTTCTCCAGAGACGGGTGCCGCTTATGTCGCTGAAGAGCCCGCCGACGTTCTTTAATGGCTTCAGCGACCTCCAGAGACCACCAAGGCACTGACTTTCGCCGGGGGCACCCTAACGAACGAGGAATGGTACGTTCCACAGCGGAAACAACCGCTGCAGTCAGTGTCTCAACCGCCACATCGATGGTACCGTGGGGGAGAGATTCAACAGTGGCAGCAGAGGAGAACGTGTCCCAGTTTGCCTTCCTAAATGCCCATCTAGGCAAGCGTTCAAGGGAGCGACGCTGGGGTAGTGAAAGGAAGATGGGAAAATGGTCACTACCACACAAGTCGTCATGGACTCTCCAGTGGACCGATGGTACAAGCCCTGGGCTGCACAACGACAGATCTATGGCCGAGAACGTGCCATGCGCCACACTGAAATGTGTGGCGGCGCCAGTGTTTAAGAGGCAGAGGTCGAGTTGGGAGATGAGATTCTCGACCTCTCTGCCTCGGCCAGTAACCTTCGTTCCACCCCACAGGGGATTGTGGGCGTTAAAATCCCCCAGGAGAAGAAAAGGCGTGGGGAGTTGGGCGACAAGTGCAGCCAATTCGGTCAGGGAGATTGTACTACCTGGAGGGAGATAGACACTGCAGACGGTTATGTCCTGGGTAGTCCTTACGCGGACAGCCACAGCTTCCATTGATGTTTGAAGGGGCACAGGAGCACTATTTACAAAGGACATACACGCAGGCTCCACCTGACACACTATTGTAAGTGCTACGGTTGCAGTAATAACCCCTGTATCCACGAAGGACAGATGGTGAACAAAGAAGAGAGAATTAGTCCCCAAAAACGAATCCCCATCGATTCTGCTGCACACAAGGTATCGCGGTGAATACGGCTCCTGTCTGTCCACAGCCCTACGTTCCTCCCATGGCGTGGCTAGGGAAGGGAACTTCCAGAAAACATTCCTCACACACAAAGAAAGAAAATATGTAATGTGGACATGTGTCCGGAAACGCTTACTTTTCATGTTAGAGCTCATTTTATTACTTCTCTTCAAATCACATTAATCGTGGAATGGAAGCACACAGCAACAGAACTTACCGGCGTGACTTCAAACACTTTGTGACAGGAAATGTTCAAAATGTCCTCCGTTATCGAGGATACATGCATCCACCCTCCGTCGCATGGAATCCCTGATGCGCTGATGCAGCCCTGGAGAATTGCGCACTAGAGATGGGTCGAACTCGTTCATTCCCGTGAACTACTTCATTCATTTCACTCTTTGCCGTGAAGCGTTCAAATGAAGTAGTTCATTCATGAAGTACGGAAGCCTGGCGAAGTTGCCCAGTTCGCCGCTCAGCCGCGGCTACGCTCGCTTCGCCTCGCTCGTACAATAAAGCTTCGTAATACTTCATAATTTTACCAACAGATGGCCGAACTATGCAGAAACGTGAACGCAACGTTTTACGCTCTTACAACGTCTGAGCTAACTTAGAGTATGGTCGAAGGGGACAAAGAAAATATAAACAGAGAAGCCTGTCACATATAAAGAAGATATTACATTTAATCTTGCTCGACATTTTCTCATGAAGCGCCCAAAAAATACTTTATCTGCCAAGTGAAACATTATTTGTTGTATTCATGGACTGAAAACTAGGGCTACCAACGAAATGCAGTCCAATTTTATGTTCCTTTTAAAATTTAATCCAAAATAGAATATGTATGTTTACCACTGTCACACTATATATCTACTTTAAGTAATAATTCAGAAGTTTTCCTGTAGATTTATTTTTGCTGAGAATAATAACCCTCCAGATTCAAAACGTAAACTGTCACCTGTAGTCATTGGTACGATTTCAGTGTTATTAACAAACCTTTTATTTTCATGTTGGCTGTGCGTGCTCACACAGCCAGCTTCATCGTTTGTATCTGTAATATTCATTTGTCCGCAAGCGCTGCCAACGGTAGGCTACCGGTAGACGCGAAGTATAACTGAACTGCACAAATAGTCACGGGTAATGATGTCAGCACTGCAGGAAGCAGCTGACGCTGCCTTCCCCTCGCCCCTCACCTCCAAAACCCCACGCAAACCTATTGTTTCTCACAAACGCCGCGCGATTCGTCGACAGGCAGTAGAGAGGGAACTGAAGTGAAGGGAGAATAAGTGACGTAGCGCCGATGTAATTGGATGAGGGAGAGGGGAAAAGAGTGAATGAACTAGAAAAAAGTGTGGAGTGTGTTATCTGTGAAGAGTTTGAAGTACCAGTTCATTGAAATTGAGTGGTTAGTTCACACTTCACTGGAGTGAAGCGTTCATTTAAACGACTCATTCACCAGCTCCCCATCACTATGGCGTACTGTATCACAGCCGTCCACAATACGAGCACGAATAGTCTCTACGTCCACAATACGAGCACGAATAGTCTCTACATTTGGTACCGGGGTTGCGTAGACAAGAGCTTTCAAATGCCCCCATAAATGAAAGTCAAGAGGGTTGAGGTCAGGAGAGCGTGGAGGCCACGGAATTGGTCTGCCTCTACCGATTCATCGGTCACCGAATCTGTTGTTGAGAAGCGTACGAACACTTCGACTGAAATGTGCAGGAGCTCCATCGTGAATGAACCACATGTTGTGTCGTACTTGTGAAGGCACATGTTCTAGCAGCACAGGTAGAGTATCCCCTTTGAAATCAAGATAACGCGCTCCATTGAGCGTAGGTGGAAGAAACTAAAATGAGCTCTGACATGGAAATTAAGCGTTTCCCGACACATATCCACATAACATCTTTTCTTTATTTGTGTGTGAGGAATGTTTCCTGAAAGTTTGGCCGTACCTTTTTGTAACACCCTGTAGATCCCACTGGTGATGCCTTAGAACAAGAAAAAGGTAAAATGGCGCTCGGGAAAAATAAATTAAGTGGCAGCAGGATAAGGTTGTTTTATTTACAAAACAAGTATGTCTATTGTGTCGTTTCATACGGAACAAGATCATCCCGATTCACCCTTTGCTGCCCAGCTTGCTAGTTCTCTCCTCCCAACAATAACACGCAATAGAACAGACATGGTGACAACGCGATGATCTCTGTGAACGTATGACGTCAGCAGAAGTGGCTATCGCAGACTCGATTCGTACCCATTGTTGAAAACAGTGGATAAGATAAGAGGAGCACGGAAGGGCTGATTTGGGACGTTCTGACAGGTACTTTTCCAGGGCAGGGGTTTGCCTCGGTCCGCTGTGCTGACGATGCACGGGGCCAAGCCCGCCGTGGGCAACGCGCTTGTGCTTCCTGAAAAACCGCATCAAGGCCCCGCCACATTCCAAAATCTGGATTCCAAGTAGAGACATCAGAAGCTAGGAACATGTTGTACACTTTTTATCACTGTCGTGGCGGGGCATTCATCAAACACCACTACAGCTTGTGCAACACGACTACCTATAAGCAACATGCCTCGAAGTCAGTGCGACGGGGAAAAATAATGAAATGCCCTTCTGACTTGTTTTCTTAATACTACCTTGTGATACACGAAACGCCATTGCATTCAAGAAGAATACTGGAGCTTTGACTGTACTTTAAGGTCATAGGACCTAGGGAGCTTGCTGAGCTTTTTTCTGCGCATTATTTGCCAGTTTTACGAGACATTACAGCAAGTGCAATAATGTCCGCTTCTCCTCCCAACGACACATCCCGTGTATTCGTTCTTGAGTCATTTACTGAAGAGTGAACAGTAAGAGAACTATTGTTACAACGTTGTATGGCATGTGGAAGTTCCTAGGGAGTAAGATAGGAGAGACAAGGGGAGAGAGGATATGGAATGGAAGGGTAAGGGAACTAGTGAAAGAGAAACCCTTGCAGAGCATGACAGAAACATCAAGGCTTCGATGGTTTGTGCACTTAAAGAGAATGGAAAAGAAGGATATTCCCACGGATATGCACCAAGTGGAGATGCGATGGAAACGGTCAAGAAGAAGCTCAGGGGATAGATGTCTGAAAGGCGTGGAGGAGTGTGTTGCAAAAAGAGAGAGGACTGGACCACAATGAATAAAGAAAGATGGTGGGAAACAGGACTAGATGGCGATGCTTACCTTCCAAACAGACCCAGCCAGGCGTTGGAAATTGTTCAAGATGATGATGATGACGATTGGTCGCAGCATCCTGAATATTTAGAAAAAATTCAAAAAATAATGATTACGAGAATAAAACTCATAAGCTATATGAGCTCAAGCCGATCACTAACGCTATCAGAAGCAGTACTTTCTAATATAACTGGATGCTGAAACATGCCGCCAGAGATTGACAGCGAAATATGGCGCCAATTCTCTAAAAGATCCCTGATTTCACTATCTATAGCCCTGAGCTGTAGAACCTATTTGATTTTTCCATGCACCGCAATGTCAATCACAGAGCTTTAAAATTGTGAAGATTGTATAGTATGAATGAACAGCTGCCATTTTGCTGAAATGACTAGCTTATACAGGATCTCTAATTTCTTATAGATCTAAAATACTGATTGTCAGTGCATATGTGAAAGATTCTAACTGCCAAGGTTACTGAAAACTGTCGCTGATGGACGGCTTGGTTGGAATCCTTGTCTGATATGGCGCACATTAAAATCTTTTTAAAACGTTAGGCTGTTATTTATTTTTACTCCCTATTGTCTCAAACCTTTAATAACACAGCGTGTCGCACAATAAAGACTCGCATTCAAACTCGTAACGACCAAAGCACCTTTTAAATCCACATCTGTTCTCCCATTCTGCCTCTGGTTGGTCGTATACGTGTTTTAGCTCTCTCTGGAAAGCGCGAGTGTTCGACGCGTAGATGCCACTTCATTTGAAGCCGATGTAGCGTCATTCGAAGTTGACGACAAATGGTTCAAAAGGCTTTAAGCACTATGGGACTTAACTCCTTAGGTCATCAGTCCCCTAGACTCAGAATTACTTAAACCTAACTAAGGGCATCACAGACATCCATGCCCGAGGCAGGATCGAACCTGCGACCGTAACAGCAGCGCGGTTCCGGACTGAAGCGCCTAGAACCGCTCGGTCACAGCGGCCGGTGAAGTTGACGTCATAGGGACATTCTATACTATGTTCTTTTTTTACGACAAGCTTTCTGTCGATAAGTAAATGATACTCCAAGTGAGCAAGATGTAGAGACAGGCGAAGTACCCTCAGACTTCAAGAAGAATATAATAATTCCAATCCCAAAGAAAGCAGGTGTTGACAGATGTGAAAATTACCGAACTATCAGTTTAATAAGTCACAGCTGCAAAATACTAACACGAATTCTTTACAGACGAATAGAAAAACTTGTAGAAGCCGACAGCGGGGAAGATCAGTTTGAATTCCGTAGAAATATTGGAACACGTGAGGCAATACTGACCTTACGACTTATCTTAGAAGAAAGATCAAGAAAAGGCAAACCTACGTTTCTAGCATTTGTAGACTTAGAGAAAGCTTTTGACAATGTTGACTGGAACACTCTCTTTCAAATTCTGAAGGTGGCAGGGGTAAGATACAGGGAGCGAAAGGCTATTTACAATTTGTACAGAAATCAGATGGCAGTTATAAGAGATGAGGGGACATGAAAGGGAAGCAGTGGTTGGGAAGGGAGTGAGACAGGGTTGTAGCCTCTCCCCAATGTTATTCAATCTGTATATTGAGCAAGCAGTAAAGGAAACAAAAGAAAAATTCGGAGTAGGTATTAAAATGCACGGAGAAGAAATAAAAACTCTTGAGGTTCGCCGATGAGATTGTTATTCTGTCAGAGACAGCAAAGGACTTGGAAGAGCAGTTGAACGGAATGGACAGTGTCTTGAAAGGAGGATATAAGATGAACATCAACAAAAGCAAAACGAGGATAATGGAATGTAGTCGAATTAAGTCGGGTGATGCTGACGGAATTAGATTAGGAAATGAGACACTTAAAGTAGTAAAGGAGTTTTGCTATTTGGGGAGCAAAATAACTGATGATGGTCGAAGTAGAGAAGATATAAAATGTAGACTGGCAATGGCAAGGAAAGCGTTTCTGAAGAAGAGAAATTTGTTAACATCGAGTATAGATTTAAGTGTCAGGAAGTCATTTCTGAAAGTATTTGTATGGAAGTGAAACATGGACGATAAATAGTTTGGACAGGAAGAGAATAGAAGCTTTCGAAATGTGGTGCTACAGAAGAATGCTGAAGATTAGATGGGTAGATCACATAACTAATGAGGAGGTATTGAATAGAATTGGGGAGAAGAGGAGTTTGTGGCACAACTTGACTAGAAGAAGGGATCGGTTGGTAGGACATGTTCTGAGGCATCAAGGGATCACAAATTTAGCATTGGAGGGCAGTGTGGAGGGTAAAAATCGTAGAGGGAGACCGAAAGATGAATACACTAAGCAGATTCAGAAGGATGTGGGCTGCAGTAGGTACTGGGAGATGAAGAAACTTGCAGAGGATAGGGTAGCATGGAGAGCTGCATCAAACCAGTCTCAGGACTGAAGACCACAACAGCAACAACAACTCCAAGTCTATCGGCTGTCTTTGGATAGAGCCTTGGATGACATCAAATTAATGGTAATTATGTTTGTGTCCAGTCCATCTATTGCTCGTTGAGCAGCTAACAACTTGGTAGCTCTTAGACCATATTCCGCTTCCTTGAGTTTGTAACTGTAGAGATTCGGAATTTACTTATGAATACAGCATCAGTTTCTCAAATGAACACCATTTTTAGCCTACCGTTTAATTTCCTGAGTGGTCAACTACTTCGTTCACATTTTTCATTACAGCGAAAATTCGTCAAATGTTTCTGTGACTTTACCACTAATGTTTAACATTTGCCAACAGGCATACAAATTGTACATTATTTTCGCCTGTTTCTATTGAATCTTGTGAACTACCGTCGTACTTGGTCTGTTCAGTTCCTGCATCCTTTGCTAAAATTCATGTAGCTGCGAAGCAAACCAAACAATGACCTCTGCAAATCCAAGGAGGTTCAGTTAATATCAGTTGACGCATATTCCATCTTCACCCTAGATCAATGATCTGGAGAATTCTTCCAAAATTGGAGAAATAGCTTTGGTGAAATGGCGTCCCATTGTCTACATCCTTCCTCATTTCTGTACTTTTTACTCACTTGTAGTCAGTCGAATGTAAGCTGTAGCACTATTTCATTTATTCTTCAACAAACCCATGTACGCAGATTCCATTCCCTGGCTTTTGAGTGGAGTCAGCAAAGATTTCATTATGACAACGTCTACAGACCCCGTACAAAGTGATTGCCGATATTCGTTGTTGCTTTCTCTAGGTCTATAGTTCTTCGTATTTTCACTTCCTTGCGATTTACTACCGCAAACGGATTGGTGGGCGAATCAGAGTGTACTAAAATGCACATACACTGACGGAAAAAAATCGCAACACCAAAGAGTAATTAAATTTCGGAAATACATTTGTCTAGGTAAGACATGTAACTCATCAACATTGCAAGAGCAGATAGTAATGTAAGGGCGAGATAGGCCATTGTAAATGTGAAACGCTGGTACATTAATGACCGGTGTAATATTGAATGGAAGCGTGTAAACGTGTATGCGTTGTGACTGGCGCCGGACGTCAATTTATGGAATGGAGCTCCACGCCCGTTGATCAATGCACGGACGGCTAACGCTGGTGCTGGATGAGGCTGAAGTTGTCGTCCGATGATGTCTCACACGTGCTCGATTAGATACAGATCTGGTACACAACAGCAGTACGTGGGCCAGCGATATCCTTTTGGAAAATACTCCTTGCTCGTGAACAGCAGGACAAAAGGTCGAATCACCAAACTGACATACAAATTTGCAACCAGGGTGCGTGGGATAACAACGAGAATGCCCATGCTGCCATAAGAAATCGCACCCCGACCGTAACTCCAGGAGTAGGTCTGGTTTGTCCTGCACGCCCTCAACTGGCCTCCTCCTAGCCAACACACGGCTATCACTGGCACCCACACAGAACCAGCTTCATCAGAAAACACAACACAGCTCCACCCTGCCGTCCAATGAGCTCTCGCATGACACCACTGAGGTTGCAAATGGTGGGGTAGTGGAATGCAAGATACAAGGCGTCTGGCTCGGAGCCGTCTCTGAAGTAACCGACTTCTAACAGTTCGTTGTCTCTCTGTGGTGTCAACTGCTGCTCAAATTGCTGTCGCAGACGCTCTATGTTTCGCCAGACCAACACGCCAAACACAATGGTCTTCCCCACCGATGCCGTTTCGAGCCTGGTCTTCTTGTGACCGTACATTCTCACAACCACCGCTGGCAGTAATATGTAGAGTGGCTACATTCCTGACAAGGAGGAACATCCAACTTCTCGTAGTCCTATGACAAGACCTCGTTCAAACGCATTGAGGTATCGGTAATGGCGTTTTTGTCGCCTTTAAGGCACTGTTGACTAACGTCATCTCCCCACGTCCAATCTCAAATGTAACTAACGCTCATGACCCTTAGAGAAGGTATTTAAAGCAAATCTGATTGGGACACTCCCCCATCCACACACTTTTAGGTCCTTCAGGCACAGTACGCAAGTGCTTACCCTGCCCACACTCGTGAGTTAGGTCGCCATCCTCATAGTAGCGCTACTAATTATGCGGCTGGCGCGAAATTTTAGTTGACATCTTTTTTAGACGTAGAAACACGCCAACCAACTTCCATTTATGTCGAACACCTTCTTGGTTTTGCGATTGTTTCCCGTCATATAGTAAGCCTGCTCTAGCGGGCAGCACATTCCATTCCGTAAAACGTAAAGTATAGCGGAGTTACGTAAAAGTATACGAATATTACAAGTACGACGCACAGTGCGTCAGAAATGGGATTGAATAAAAATAAAAATGTAAAAATTATATGAATAGGCGAAGCTCCCCGCGACACAAATGACTGACTGCTAGTCCAGTCGCCCGAAACGTGGTAAAACGATCCACGGTTCGTAGGTCCACATGCAATCCGTCCCAACGTCGCTGAGACAACTTCTACTTAACTAAACAAGGCCTTTTATTTGCGTTACACCGAGACTGACTGCTGCGCCCGTGCAACTGCAAAAGTGACACGCGGCAGCGCTGAGTGCCACGATCCGCAGAGCAAACAGCTGCAGTGCTATCTGGGTTAGCGGGCCGCTGACGCAGCCCCCAGTTGCTTCTCAGGCCTACAAGTGGAGAGCGGCCTCGCGTATCGGCCCTACTCCACTGGCCACTAATCTCCGATTACTGCCCTGTCATTTTATACTCGCCTGTCTACAATACAACAGGTGCTCTGTAGGCTACGACAACACCTGATTAGATGTCACAACAGAGAGCCCGATGGTCCCAAACTTGCCACGACAGAGCAATGTCAACAAATCTGTGTAACTAGAAATCGATTACCGCATGTATGAAAGCTTATCACGTGAGAACGGCTTGACCGATTTGGTTAACTTTTTGTAGTCGTGTTCGTTATTGCCAACAGAAGGTTTGTACGGGAGAAAATTTTTGGAAAATCCAACAGAAATGGCAGAAATTAACATCAATTGTCGCATGTATGAAATATAATCAATTAAGAACACCTCGACAGATCTCACTGATTTTTGTTTTTATTGTGCTCGTAACTGTCCAAACAAAGGCTGAATAAAATAAAATTTTTGGAAATTCCACCGGAAAAGTAGGAAATTAAAATCAGTTGTGAAGAAAATATCGAAAGATTCTTGACCAACTTACTACAAATTTTTACACGACACTCTGATGAACCTTCGACGGACACAAGCACATCGGCTACACATTTTTGGAATATATTACATATATATGTAATATGTTACATATGTATGTAATATATTGAGGGAAACGTTGTTAACAAAGATGTTCAAAAGATCTTGACGCATTTACTTCAAATTTTTACACGATACCTTACTGAGCATTTAGACAAAATCACAGAGTTTGGGGGAAGGAGGTTATGCACAGAGACATGGAGATGGGGAAGAAGGAGATGTACGACGTGAGGTGGGGAATGAAAAGATGGACAGAGAGTGGGGGACGAACAAGTAACTTAGGATGTATAAGCAGTTCCCACACATATTTAACAATTGGAGAAGCACTGTCGATCTCACTAATACATCAAATAAAATTAAATCTAAATAAACGGCTCTTTCTCAAGTTCCGTTCCGCACGTCTAACAGCACAGATTCAGCTCACCGGTGGTGCATATCGTACGCCACTGGAGTAATGTAGAGTGCCATGTGCAGTTGACAACTATCAGTTGGCAAAATTACGTTATCAGAACAACCAAAAATTGCTTGCTAACTACATTTATACAATCATCTTCCAGTCTGCAGCGAAGTGGAACTTCCTGGGTAGCACATTATTAAAACTGTATGCTGGACGGGTACTCTAACCCGGAACCTCTTCTTTCGCTGGCAGAACTCTTACCGACAAGGCACAGGAAACCTGTGTGTCGCTACCGGTATCGTTTTTACTTAGTACGCCTACTCATTTCGCATCTTAACGAAAAAGAAAACCAATGGGAGCAGTCATCCGTAGAATTTTGAAGGGACCACTGAACTCGAGGAACCCTAAACTGAATCACTACCTGACGAAGAACCCTCCGAAAAACTTGCGGAAAATTTTTCAGCAGTTGAGATATCATAAAACGCAGCTTTTCACGATTTTTTTCTGCAGTTTATATAACAGTTTGTCGCTGACCACGAACGAACGGCAACTTCTTTTCATGGATATTCGTCTACTCACTGTTAAACAGACAATACTATTAAAAGCCTCTGTACGCACATTACACAAATTTCGGGATCTATCTCGAGGGCTTTTAGGTTCTGCGTCACTGAAAACCGGATTACTGAGCGGATTACGCATGTGGCGGGGTTTTCGACTGCACATTTCAAACGGCTACTGTAGACAAGAATCGTAGCTTTATTGCCATTGTAGCTCAAAATACTTTGTGACAATGGGTTAACCAGTATTTGATGTTCGCTCATTACGTGAGTGCTTACTTTATGGGCAGCCTTAATTTTTTCAACTGTGACCAATTACAGCAGCCTAAAATTTTAATTTTGTGACGTTGTTGTGGCGATCCACAATCATCGTCTTTGGCGGCTGGTTCTTGTATATTTACGTTTTCAGTTGTTATTGGGGTTAGCTACACACTTTGACTGAATGGCACTAGCCAGTCAGACAGTAAAAAATGTAGTCCTACCGTGGACTGGACTACTGCTCCACTGTGTCGTCAGACGAGCCCATCCCGCGTGCGCACTCTGCTGTTGGGCGCCCGCGCACGCAGGTGAGACGAGGCGAGGGCGAACAGTGCTATGCAGGACGAGCACCGCAGCGAGGCGTGCGCTAAGCAAAGGCGAGGGAAGAGGGAAGCGAAGGCCGCCGGGAGTCAACGCCCCCGCGCCTGCTAATGCCCATACATTACGGCGCAATCTCCATACAGCGCGCCAACCCGCCAGACGAGCTGCCTCCCCCACTCCTCTCTCAATCCTAGGGCGGTGGCTGGCCCGTCTGGTCTCGACGCATCTACCTGGTGGCACATAAAAGTCCCCCGACATACAGTGGCGGGAAAAACAGCAACGTCAAGGAGGAGTTGTGCGGTATGAACGCAAGTTGGTAGGTTTGCTTCTACGATCGAAGCAATAAGGCACTGCCTAGGTACGAAAGAGGTAGACGGCGGTTGCTAGCTTAGCTGAAGAACAGATGATGCACCAGAAATGGCAGTGTCATACTGTCCGAAATACGGCTACTAACAACTCTTGAAAACACTAAAAGAACCACAGTTAGATAATAAGCAAATCGGAATACATCGGTAATCTCAACATGTTCAAATGTGTGTGAATTCCTACGGGACCAAACTGCAGAGGTCATCGGTCCCTAGACTTACTCACTACTAACTTACGCTAAGAAAAACACACACACTCATGCCCGAGGGAGGACTCGAACCTCCGGCGGGAGGGGCCGCGCAATCCATGACATAACGCCTCTAACCGCGCGGCCTCTTTATGCGGCTCGGTAATCTCAGAAAATTGTGGTGCATGGTCTGAAATAACATTCTCACTGTCTTTAAAACTACAAAAGGTAATTATTTACAATAAATATTTTAACAATGAACCTTGAAATCTTTTAAATGCTTCATGCGATTTCAACAAATGACATCACAGATGATAGCACTGCACTATAGCTATCATCGTAGATAACCAGTCATCTGTACATAATTTATTAATATGCTGCGTTTTTATATCCTTTTCATTACGTGAATGTTTGTTAGAACGTCGTATCCTCCACAATAAAACAGCAGCTGAATGAAGTATGAATACCTCACGATTATCTTTTCATACCCGTGTAATTATTTTATAAATTTTTTCTATTTGCCTTAACGTTATTTAAATGTGATTTCATTCGATATTAAAAACAATGGGAACTTAAAAGTGGTCAATTACATGTGTTATCTGACACCACCACTAAAAAGAGTGCAAAAAGAGGTCTATCGAGCGGACACAAGTAATTGTTTAAACAATATTTAATAAGATTCTGTTGACATTTAACGTGAGGGCACATGTGCAAGAAAGCCAGCATATTTATTTATGAACAAACTGTTATTTATATTCACTGTAAATGGTCTGAGTGTGACAGAATTTTTACATCATTTTTTATTAAATATTTTTGTTCGTGCGAAAAGTCCAAATCATGTCTGTAGACCATCATAACGATGTCTTTCTGGCGGGGATAGCGTTCAGCCAGTGTAGGAGCGGACAGTGACGGAACACTGCTGGAGTCAAGAAGAGACCGACACTTCTCGAGTGGTGCGGTCAAGGAAGCGATTGGGACATTTTACGTTGAGACCTGAAGAAGGCACTTTTACGTTTGATCGGGAAGATATAACTGTCTGTAGTAAAGTGTGTTACTTTGTCGTGTCAACAGACAGATTCTGGGCAGTGTATGTGCGCTACAATACTTTCACTTTTGAAGGGACACTAACTTTCCTGAAGCCTGAATGTGCTCTACTGCAGAACTCGAACTTACCCGCTTACATTAGGAATTGAGAATAGACAGAGTATGCATTTCTACTCGTTATCTCTTGCATTTTATTATGAAAATTGTCACACGGAACTGTCAATTATTTTGAGCTGGCGAATAATTCACGTATTGCGGTCACGAAATGGACAAAGTTTTTCGCGCCTTTGATGGCTAGTTTACGGTTTTTGATAATTTTCTCGCAATGTTCTCAATGCAACTTTATTGCAATTAATAAGTTTATTTCCTGCCTGTACTATAATTGGTTATCGTAAGACCATTTTCGTATGAGATTTACTTCCTTGAATAAACATTATTCAGCAGAGTTCTCTGATGCCTGCATCAATTACAATGGAATCCTTTTTATTAATTATTCATTTATATTACATTTAATATTTCTGTCTATTAATTCGCAAGTCTAGCCAGTGCATAGACTATATGACTGCAGACCGCAGCCGCAGCTTATTATTTGTAGCGAGTTAGCTGCCTGACATGAAAGCAGACATGTGCGGCGCGACCCTTCGGCATTATCGAGCAATTCTTTTAAAACACAGCCATGCATTACCCAATTACCAAAGGTACAAGTAACCGCAGGCAATTTCTCAGTTGGTGTGCTCCCATGGGATGCTCGTTTGGCAGCAACAACTCAGCACAATATCCACTAGCCCTTACCACATTGATTCAAGAATGACGAGACATTAAGCGGCGTTTGAGTGTGCTTGTAAAAATTTCCGCTCAAAATTCAAATTCCATTAATTTTTGTATGAAACCTCGTAATCTTACGGTGTGCCGAAGTCTAGTTGTGGACGTAGAATTATAATTTGATCACTCCTACGTTCCATCCCCAAATGACTTTCAGTAAGGCTCCGTATGAGCTCTTCATTTCTGTTATTTTCTCGTCGTAGTCATCTCCCGAGACGTATGTGGAAGGAAGTAATATGTTGCTCGGTTTTTCTAGTGGGGTATACTCTCGAAATTCTAGCAGTAACCCTCTGTGTAACCTACTGCAGTTTGCTGAGAATATCTCTAACGTTATCGCAATTACTAAACGAATCCGTGACGAAAAGCACCGCTCTTATTTGGCTCTTGTGTACCTTTCCTATCAATATAGTATGAGAAGAGTACAGGTTGACGAAAAACGCGCAAGAGTTGATCGAATGAGCGTTTTTGAAAGCCAGCTCTTTCGGAGATCAAAGTCGTTTCCGTAGGATTCTACCAAGGAATCTTAGCCTGACACCCGGTTATCCTATATTTATCGCCAATAGTGGAATCGAAAATTAATGGATTTCTTCGCCGGCTTATATGCAATACCTTGCCTTCATGGTCTCTTAGCGCACTGCAGAAATCTACATCTACGGAGTTTTATTTGCTACGAAGTCAGGTTCCTAGTGACAAATGTGGTTCCGTTCTGGAAAGGTTCTTGATTTGTTCACTGTATGACAGTGCGGAATTGTACCGGATGCCCTCCTGAGGTTTAAAAAAAAAAATCACAATCAAACTAGGCGCCGTTTTCTACAGCTCTCTGGACCTCATGAACGAACGGGGCGATTTTACATATATACTGAGTGTCTCACGAGCAGTGGTCAATATCTGTTATATAACAGAAACGAAAATTCGAAGCAAAAAGAATCTAGTTAATATGGACTATAAAATGCACACCTTAAGATATATGAGCAATTCTTCATCTTGGGTACTATGAAACAAACTACTTCCACTGCAAGGATACTTTGTGCCCAGCTCTTGAGAATACTGTCATTTAGTCAGCATCTTTTATTCTAAATATTTTTTAATTACATTGAAGCCGAAAAGTTAAGTCTTAATAGTAGATGTCACTTTCCCCAATGTGTCATATCCAAAGTTTTCAGGTTCAGTACTTTACTTATGAATCAGTATCTCTTTAAAAAGTATGTCGTTAATAAATGTCAACAGCAATGAAGAAATTTCCTTTTTTTTTATGGGTGGACATAAAGTACCCCCTTGCTCCCCCTCATCACGTCTCCGGCGTTATGGAAAACTCGTTGCTATTGCTAGGTTTAAAGTACGGATTTGTGAAAACCATGTTTATTAGACCTTTTTGCTAGTAATGATCAGTCCTGTCGCATATCCTTGAATACTGACCATTCTTCCTGGGACACCCTGCACATTGGAACTTTGTTCTCGATTTTTCTTTTTTCAAACGCTTTACCGTAGGGGAATCTTAATTTTACTTTAAAGTCGCACATCTCAGATTTGACTATGTTCGGAACAGACAATGATTCAGTGGTGGGTGATTCGATAACTACGGGGTGGTTAGCTCCACTGGAAGATGCACGGCATCAAGTGCCAAACTCATATGGGAAGACAGAAATCGGGATTTCAAAGCGTTAATAAATAAGCTGCAGATTCTTCAACATTATATACTTAAAGCAAAAAAGTAGAGAAAAAAGCAACAAAAAAATTGGTTACTGGGAAAAGCGCTGTGTTGTATTGCCTTCAAACACCCCGTTTCACAAGAGGAATTTGTGGAACGAAACGGACCGTCGTTCCCAATTAAGGTGTTCAACAACGGCCGAATGTCTGCAGGCAGTTGTGCATGTGTGTCTGCTCACTACAGAAGAGAAGTAGAATTCACTTTCACCACGTGTCAATGAGCAAACATTTATTTTGGCACATCCAGTTTCGTCACTGTCCAACGACGAGTCACCGGGATCAGATCCACGTGCGACACAACACCAAACACGAACTTCTTACGAACCTTTAAGTCAGCGTCTTTCTCAAATATTAGAAACACACTAATAAGTACAGAGAATTTCCTCTCCCATAGATTAATTTTATCAGCTAATCTATAAAGAGTAAATTTGGGCACACACTAAATCGGGCCCCTCTACTTTTCTCCGCAGTCTCCAGTCGCAGAAAAGAAACATTAGCACTGACGATCGAGCAGTGCGGGGCGTGGCTGTTATAAAACCGCACGAAAGCAGCGGAAGAAATCACTCGTGAGGTAGAAAGTCCTACCAGCAATCCAGCTAGCATGGTGGCTGTGCGTATGGTGTTAAAAAGAATTGCGTACGATGGTCGAGAAGCTCATGCGCCACACATCCCTGTAATCAGTGCTAAGCAACGCTCGACGTGGTTCAATCAGCGGTGCCACTGGACTGTGGACGACTGGAAACAAGTGAACTGGAGTCATGAACCGCGCTGTACCCCGTGGCAACCCCACGGAAGGGTTTGGGTTTGGCCAATGCTTGGAGAACATTACATGCACTTTCTGTAGTGGCGTGGCAAGACAGCCAAGCCACTCGGAGGTAGCCGAAAGGCACGCACTTAAGCTCACGCAGGCTGGCGCGAGGTCTGTAACATTACAAGGAAATGAGAACTTAGAAAAACGGACGCAGTTGCTGTAATACTTAACTTTAATCCATAATTGTAGAACATCGCTCTTGTGTATACATGCTTCATAATATAAATATTAAATGCTATGGCGCCTTGCTAGGTCGTAGCAAATGACGTAGCTGAAGGCTATGCTAACTATCGTCTCGGCAAATGAGAGCGTAATTGTCAGTGATCCATCTCTGGCAAACTCTGCTGTACAACTGAGGCGAGTGCCAGTACGTCTCTCTGGACCTGCCGTGTGGCGGCGCTCGGTCTGCAATCACTGACAGTGGCGACACGCGGGTCCGACGTATACTAATGGACCGCGGCCGATTTAAAGGCTACCACCTAGCAAGTGTGGTGTCTGGCGGTGACACCACATTTTCTGTAGTGCCAACTGTAAAGTAAGCAAGAGGTGGCGTTACGGTATGTGGAACTTTTCCGTGGTTAGGGTATCGTTCTATTATTTACGCTTAAAAAACGCTCATTGCGGAAGGAGATGAACACATTTTACAGCATTATGTACTGCGTACAGCGGAGGAAAAGTTCGGAGGTGATGATTATGTCAGCGTGACAAAGCGCCGTGTCATTAAGCAGTATGTGTGTCGCAATGGGCTGTCGACAATAACATTCGTGAAATGAACTGGTCTGCGCAGAGTTCCGACCTGAACCCAGTGGAACGCCTTGGAGATGGGTCAGAACGTCAACTCCTCTCCAGACCCGGGCGTCCAACCTTCCCACCTTCTCTGGTTTCGGCTCTTGGAGAGGAATGGGCTGCCATTCCTACACAGTCATTCAGACACCTCACTGGAGTTCAACTCGTCATGGGTGGGATGCATACGCCCTCTACCAATGACTACTAACAGGTGTCCCGATACTTTTGACCAACCTTAGAGCGAATCTCAAGATGTAGGAATGTACAGTACAATTAACTGAAACACACCTTGATACTAAATGAAGGCCAATTAAATGAACTACTAAAATTATGATGAACATAGCCTTCATTGGTCGCCTGGAATGGTAACTTATCTGTATAATTAACACAATGACAAAGCTCATTATTACTCGAGAAATTTCCTCAAAACCGGCAGCTGACTGTACTGTCAGCAAACATCGAAAACCTCTGTTTGACTGTAGCCGTTAAATCATCAGAAACTGAACAACTGAGGATCAGTTTCTTCAACATTTCCAGCAAATTTACTTTAGCACATTCACTTTTCCCATTGCTCATTATAAAGTCAATGAGATTAGACCTATGTGCAATTAAGATATAAACGAAACAGAACGTTCATTTGCATAAATTCAGGAGATTAGCGGAACACATGTCGTGTCAGTAACGAGAAGAGGCCCAGTTGCCACTACTGATGCCAATGATCACACTTTTGATTTACGTTGGATTTTAGTTCTATGCTTTCGTATCTCCTGGTGCCTCGAATAACAATCCAAGGATAAAAACTCTCCGAAGAAAATTGGCTTATTCTTGTGCTTTTTACTGTGCTGAATCCTAATACGATACCAAAAAGTCGTATCACATGGTTTTTATAATAAACTCTCAATATCTAAATACGCATTTTTGCTGATTTTACTGATTTTTGTACAGACAGAACATTTGTCATTCTTTGAGAACACGTTTTATGATCAAGGCAATTCGTCGGCGCCGCACAACGTATGTTACTATGTCTACGTTGAAGATTATAGAAAAGCATTTTTAAAAAAGACTTTTAGATCTGCTCTTTCACTGCGATGGAGGGAGCCGAGAAACCGTTCTAGTGATTGTTACTTTCGTAGTGTTCATGTTACTGGTTAAATTAAAAAAAAAAATAACTTAAATAAAAGGTAATAAGGTTCCCTAACCTTCCCTCTTCCATTCAGTCAGTTGGCATAAATCCGGAACTTCTGTTCCTAAACGACCAGAAGTTTTTTTGTGGACGTTAGAGACCAGCAAAGCCTCGACTAAAGAATCCAGCTCCCGTGCATAAATAAGCTTCAAACTGCTGTTTACAAATTAAAGTTTAGAAAAGGTTTGGAATTATGTTTAAAGTTTGTAGGATGTCGCTAAGTGTTCTCATTCTGAAATACTTTACGGATACAGTCTGGATATTCGCGCGCCCAGAGTTACACAGCCTCAAGACATATATACAGCTTCCGACTGTAATACTTCTCTTACTGTATTAAACATTTCAACATAAGATTGCTCCTCTTAATGAGAAGATTATGACAGCATCTTAGATTTGATCAATAATCATATGAAATATTGAAAATAAAAGTTTTGTTCTCCTGGAAGCTGTTAGATAGGCAACCAGGTACTGGGTTGATGACCCATCAACTGTGATGGCCGTTTAGTTATACAGATACACAGTCTCATTCAAAGCAACAAGCACTTTACGAATGTCATTGTACTTTGGACAACTTAGAGCCAAAGCTGTTTACACATACACATGGTTTCGTTAGGGGTTTTGTCCTAAGGTAAAAGCTGGACTGTTGGTAGTTTCTAGTCTCAAGGAAAAGGACTTGTTAGCAGCACGAACAAACACTTATCTATATATCAGAAGAGAGCAGCCATTTTCTCCATGTTTCAAAGAAAGTGATTTTGTCGATTTCTCAGATATTGCCTCATTGGAATTGAATATGAGGAGGAGGGACGTCTGAAAGTAGTGTAAAGGCTGTTTTACTACACGACGGTAGACTCTATGGATCAGTACTTCTTGCCTATCCTGAACATATTAATGAAAGGTACGAAAACCTTGTTTAGTTTTAAACAAAACTATTTCTCTCAAGGCTGGAATATAAGTGGCTACCGAGCGAGGTGGCGCAGTGGTTGGCACACTGCAGTCGCATTCGGGAGAAGGACGGCTCAAACCCGCGCCCGGCCATCCTGGTTTACGTTTTCCGTTATTTCCCTAAATCGTTTTAGGCAAATGCCGGGATGGTTCCTTTGGAAGGGCATGGCTGATTTCCTTCTCCATTCCCCTAAACCGAGCTTGTACTCCGCCTCTAATGACCTCGTTGTCGACGGGACGTTGAACACTAATGTCCTCCTCTTGGCTGTGTAAACCGCTTGACAACTGTTAAGGAACAATTGACGCTTCCTAACGATCAACTGCCAACTTAGACGTAACAACCAACAACTGCAACAGAAGACCCGATGAATGTTAGTAAAAGGAAATGTAGAGGGCAGGACGTGTTAACTGCAGCGCAGCCTGTGGACGAACACTCGGTATGCATTCGACAATTCACGTATTACGTTATTTGAGGAAGGTTCTTGTGGAAGCAATTAGTGCGACATTCCGTGCGCTAGGGCGACGTATCTGCAAGACATTATTGGAGTGCTTACCATCGTGGACGAAGATTTGGACGGCTCGAAGCCAGTTAAGTGTCACTACTCTGGCCGCGGTAATCTGTGTGTTTAAAAGCGTCGTCTTGCGATTAAAAAAGTTTGCTGAAGGTGAAAATGCTATGCGAAAGCATGCCTGTGATCATAAACAGACCACCACACTGCAAGAGGATCGATGTGTAGCCCTAGAGCGAAAAGGAACACATCTCACTCCTAGGCGGATCGCTGCAGTCCCTGCTACTGAAACCAGTATACGTGTCTCTGCCAGTGCCATCTCGCGGCGGTTAAATCAGGCTGATCTGTAAGCTCGGAAGCCTGTTAAATGATCCCACTTCAATCACACCATCGCCGAAAAAGAAATCGTCGCTGTAGGTGGCATGTTGGTTGTGGTCTGCAACGGTGGCCCTGAGTGATGTTCACTGACAAATCCCGCTTCACTGTGGCAAGTGATTCTGGCCACCAGTTAGTGCTGAGATAGGGGAACACGTTACAAAAAAAATGGTTCAAATGGCTCTGAGCACTATGGGACTTAACTTCTGAGGTCACCAGTCCCGTAGAACTTCGAACTACTTAAACCTAACTAACCTAAGGACATCACACACATCCATGCCCGAGGCAGGATTCGAACCTGCGACCGTAGCGGTCACGCAGTTCCAGACTGTAGCGCCTAACACGTTACACACACATGAGCATCATCTGCAATGCTCAGACATTACGGTGTGGGCCAGCATTATGTACAATTGACGAACACCATTGCATATCTTCGCGCGAGGACCGTTACTGCGCTGCGGTATTGCAGGGAGATGGTTCTGGATCATTTTCAGCCGTTTATGGACGACAATGCCCGCCCACACAGGAACGCTGAGATGTCGGATACACTACAAAGTGAAGATACCGAACGTATGGAATGGTCTGCGTACTCTCCATAACTAAACCCTGTGAACCATGCCTGAGATTCTCTTGACAGACGTGTTTCTTAGCGAACACTTCCTCCCCAAACCGTGGAAGAACTGAAAATCGCCTTGAGAGGGGAGTGGGACAGAGATACTACGTAAGGAATCAACATTGGCCCAAATTAAACTAGTCTGAAGAGAAAAACATTATGCGGAAGAACCTTGTACGCCGGCCGCGGTGACCGAGCGGTTCTAGGCGCTTCAGTCCGGAACCGCGCGTCTGCTACGGTCGCAGCTTCGAATCCTGCCTCGGGCATGGATGTGTGTGATGCCCTTAGGTTACTTAGGTTTAAGTAGTTCTAAGTTCTAGGGGACTGATGACCTCAGATGTTAAGTCCCATAGTGCTCAGAGCCATTTGAACTGGGGTTGGGCTATGATCGCGCGACGCCAAGGCAATTTCTCGAGAATTTCTCGGGTACGCTCGAGAAGTTGACAGTGCTGCGCTCTCTGAGAAATTGCGCAAACCTTCAGTACACGAAGCACTGAGCCGCAGCGGTCGTACTCGTCGTACGTACGTGCTCGGAAAACTTTGAAATTCTATGATTGAGATCAACTGTACTACCGTTATTAATGTGTACTGAAGTATTAGTGTATGTCTCATAAGACAAAAATCATAGAATTGTTGTTTAAAACAAAGCACAGAATTCACATAAAGCAGAAGCATTATTTTTACAAAATAAATTACTTTGTACATTATGCATGTATGCATGCACGCTTAAACGTAAAAGAGAAGTGCTATAGTCTTTTATATACAGAAACTGCGTACATGCGTTTACTTACTGAAGAAAGAAAGGAAACAAAAGTTGTTCAGCAGAATGGATTTTTACATCCCATTGCTACACTGCCGTCGATTTTTGTTTAGAAATATGATTTTATTAACCAATTGGCCTTTTAGTCTGCTTCTTTGTTTGTTTCTAAGTAGTCCTGTTTTCGAAAATATTCTTTCACTGGGAACAGAAGTTGCAGGAATTGCATGATATTTTTTTGCCACGACAGCTAGACCTGGATAAACGTTTTCATTTTTTTTCCAGTAGTGTAAATGATTATCCGTGCGATGTAGGTACGGTTCTTCCAAATATCGTTGTACCTCCAGGTCTATGCTATCACAACCGCTTTTCATTAGATTTTTATTGGAAACCTCTTCATCGGAAGAAGTCCATAAGGAAATACTGGCGTTTTGTACGATATGGTACTCGTGGCTAGTGTCGTTAGCAGCCGAATGAGTAGATCGTACGGTCTCTACCACGTTTGTGCACTCTGCAATTAGGCTTGCAACGGCATGTTTTGAATGAATGGGATTCGTAAATGGTAACGTTTTGAATCTTGGGTCGAGAACTGTGGCAACGGCATGTACTTTGTTTGTTTCTATTAATCCTAGCCGGGCTATTAGTGAGTTGTGCAGATGTTGCTGTAGCTCTTGCGCTGTCGTGTAGCCCAATTCCCATTGCATATTGTTATGATTAGCTGTCTGACTACTGGAATAGCTTTCGAAAGAGAGGTATAGTTTTCAGTTGAGATTTCACTTGTTACCACTTCAAATGGCTCTAGCACACACAAACATTCGCTCAAAATTCGCCACTCGTCGGCTGTCAGATTCTCTACACCTGAATAGAGAGTTGATATAGGACGTTGTAGCATATAAAACGTACTGTTCCATCGGGTTTCGGTTTCCTGAATCAATTTATGAACAGGGTTTTTCATTAGATCTTGGATCTCATGGAGTTTTTCATTAGCATTGCAACTTGTTTTAAAATAGCTAACAAATTTTCTGGCCTTTTCCCGCATTATGCACAGCTCACTGTTCCTGTTCAAAGAACTTTTCACAACTAAATTGATGGTGTGTGCTAAACAAGGCACATGTTGCATATCTATGTTGCCACTGTGAATAAGTTGTACGGCTGCCGCCATGTTACTGGCGTTGTCAGTTGTGATGCTTACAACTTTGTTTTCAATGTTCCATTTTGAAATCACGTTATCTAACGCCTCACTAATATCTAGCGCTGTATGCTTTTCAGGGAAACGGAATGTCTCGAGAGCTAAAGCTTTCAGGCACCAATTAGTGTTAATGAAATGACCAGTTACAGCAATATATGCCTCACTATTGAGTGAGTTCCAAATATCGGTCGTTAAAGAAACACAAGTAGAGTCTTCCACGGCCAAGTTTACAGCCTCTTTCTGTTTACGGTAATCGTCCTCAATCATGAGGCGCAACTTTTTTCGATTTGGTATCGAGTACTGTGGGTCCAACAGTGAAACAAAACGTCGAAAACCAATGTCCTCGACGATTGAAAGCGGTTGAAAATCGTCTGTTATCATGGCCACTAGCGCTTCATCTAGGTGTTGTTGCCGTTTACTTCCCTCTATGAAAGAAACGTAAGATTTAGACCAGTGCTCCTGCGAGGGGATACATTATACTCGACAAATAGTCCAATAAAATTACATATCGTATCGTGCAAAAGCTAGGATAGTATAGGTTTGATTTTGGGGTATGTTGTAGATTATCGGAGTACGATAAAAAAAATCAATGTTTTTTAAGCGTGGCGGACCGCTTCGGACACTATCCGAACTTTTGCACGGAATTCACCTTTAGTACCTGCATATTTTGTCTGCCTCGCACTATTGAAAGAATGAGCCTCTGTATCCACGGACGTCGCTGTTTTATTGCTCGATAAATTGTGCAGTTTAAGATTTCTTATCATGCCCGTTGTATTTTTTGATACATTACGGAGATTTTTACGACAAATGTTGTAAATAACGTAATCTCCATCCACTGTAAAGTATTGCCAGCACCATGACTTTCGTTTTCGAGTGTCCATATTGATTTGAATAACAACTTTACTCGAATGAAACCTGAGACATACTAGTTACGAGCACAGCAAGCGTGTTTGTCTAGCGGCGGCATTAAATTCATAAAACAACAGCGGCGCGGCGTATGTTGCAGCCAACTGGCGCGCAGCGGCACACGCCGCCGCCGAGCCATTTCTCTTGAGCTTCTCGAGAATTGCTTGAGAACTAGAGGCTCGAGAAATTCTCGGTGCGCTCGAGTCGCCGCGCCTCGCCATCCCATCACTGATTTGAACCATTTTTTGAACCCTGTACATTCGAAAAAAATATTTATTTCCCCTTCTATAAGTTGAACTGGGCCTAATGGAACATATTGTGAAAACCTAGCCGAAAGATAAAGGTTTCAAGTATCTCTGAGAGACTTTTCCAGTTCGTCAGATATAAAACTGAAAGAATGCGTGTTTATTGTACCTGGCACTGGAAAAATGATGTTCGATTCCAACTTTGAATGAGAAATAGCTATGAGCCGGAGGCTTGAGCATAATTTACTGAGGATGTCAGTATACTCTTATGCTCTTACAATGGGCCTAAGTTGTAGCCAAGATATTAGGAAAGTTCAAGAAGTTAGACTGCGTGAGTCAGTTTTTAAACAGTAACCTCCTTTTTACCCCTGAAAATATGGCTAATGTCCGCTTTCAACAACGCATCGGTGTGACAGACAGGAGTTATCAGGATTGCTGGAATATCGAGGTGAGGTATAACAACTGTTGGTTGCTTCACCAAGATGCACTACACATCATTCATAGGAGCAGAAGTTATATAATATTCTTTATGGAGAACAGAGAAAGAAAATGTAAGCCAATGGGGGCATAGTCCTTATCGAATAATGAACGTTTCATGCTTACACCTCAATAAAACTTTCATTCACATAAAAAAAAACTTTTTATTTCAATTACGTGTCTTTTGCTACTTTTCTGGTTTATGTCACATTATGATAAAACTGTATGCGTTTAAAAATCCGATGTCAGTAATGAATTCAGTACCTAAGAAGTATGGGACTAGGCCATCACCTAACAAAAAGTAATATCCGCGATTAAATGACTGTAATAGCTGTTCTATAAAACAGCTCGGTAACATATGTGCTAGGGAATATTCTTTGTTGGAACCATTGTACGAACCGGCATTCGAATCAGATTCCAATCCACTGGACGACGTGTAGCACTGTTGGAGACAATTTAATACATGAGATTCGCGGGTAACAGGTGTCACTCCTCGCCCGACGATATCGATTCGAGGATTCATGTGTTTACCCCAAAACCGTGGCTCGCGGAATATGTCTGAAGACAGTGCACAACAACGGATACCAATTTGTCTTTATTATCTTGCTTCCAATTTTTTGAGAAATTTGTGCAGCCCTCCCTTGGCTAAAAAAGATTCAGCTGAAAGGACTGAGAGGCTTTCAAAGAGAGGAAAGTGATAATAAAAGTGGCTAAGTGCACGAAAGTTAGGCCTTCAGTGTTCTCACTAAAACCTTACGAAACGAGTATGCTTAGAGGTGATAAAGTGTTAAAATTTCTACACGAATTAACATACAAAAAACGTACTTTTGATGATGGGACGGCAATTCAGCTACCTATCGTAGCTTTCTAATGCACTGAGTCTGAAAACAGGGTGTTTAATTTTATTGTTAGTGACATTACGTTTCCCCCAGCTACAATCTTTCCCTGATATACAGGAACCTTTACAGCTATCTCAACACAAACATGAAGAAAATTTAACATTCTTTTCTTTTGTCCGTGTCAACATAAGAAAGGACTCCTGAAATAAAGTTGTGAAGATATTTGCACCTAATGCAAAAATTAAAACTTACCCATAACGATCTTTAGAACGAACAGCTACGTCTCGTCTGCGAACTTACCTGCAAAGAAAAAGAAACGGTGTATAAGGTCAGTTTAACAAGAACATGCGAATACGAGAGTAATGATTAAGGGAAATGGATTTGCAACGTTCATATAATGATGCAAGTAAACATGTCAATGGAAAACGTAAGCATTCCCAGTGAGTATTATACATGGTCCAATCACATTAAGGCGCAATAACCACTCACAGAGCACTAGCGGTGGAAGGTATATAAAGCGTGTAGGGGACGACGCGGAAAAACATTGCAGTCGTTGTCGTAATGCGGAAAGGAAGCGATCTATCTAGCGTCGAAAAGGGCATAATCATTAGCTTTCGGACCAAGAGTGAAAGCATTGCCGAAGAGGCTAAGTTTGTAAATTGTTCGTGTTCGGCAGTGATTAGAGTATACCGTGCACGGCGCTATCCAAGACCGCCGCCGAGGCAATTGTGGTGCACCGTGGTCCGTAGGTGACGGGTGAACGTCGACCGCGGAGACGTAAAAGGACGAATAGACATGCAACTGTTAAGTAACTAATCGCCCAGGTGAACCAAGAGACTCCTCAACGACGTTGCAGGCAGGCGCCTGGTTCGTGCACCCATGCTCACTTCTCTTCATCGGGCGAAGGGTTGAATTTGCACGCAACTGCCTTATCAGATGACACTCGTTTTATGCTCCATCAGAGATGGCTGCTGACGTGTACAGCGAGAAACGTCTGAAAGCAAGCGAGAAACGTCTGAAAGCAAACAGCCGGAGGAGGGAGCGTTATGGCCTGGGGAATCATTTCGTGGCATCCCCTTGGTGATTCTGCAAGGCACAATAGATTAACAGAAGTAGCTCCTTGGGAGCTATGTTCACCCCTACATGCACTTTGGTTTTCCCCAGCACGATAGCACCTACCAGCAGGACAACGCAAGGTGTCACAGCTAGCATTGTATGTGCGTAGTTTACCGGTGCAACCCTGGCCACCAGACTCCCCGGATTCAAGCCCGATCTAGAATCTCGATCGGGCTATGCGCGCTAAGCACAGCTGGCTACGGCATGGCTCCACATCCGCCAGAACCTCACTGGCACTCTTCCTGTACGTCTCGCAGCGGCCAGTGCTGCAAAAGGTGGATATTCACGCTTTTCGGATGCTTTCCGCCCCAGCACTGCGGTTTCAATTATTGAGTAGACGCTGCTGTAAATCCACTGTTGATTAACTTTTCTGTCCAATGATTAACTTTTCTGCCCAATTCACTTGTGAAATGCATGACAAGTGCTTTAATAACAATGTACTAGCGATGCTTACAATTTTTACATTCCTTCTTGTACAGAAGCATCAGTCTACTAGAATTAAGTCCCACGAGGAACGTATTCAAAATTCTTATTAAAACAGCACATAACACGAATAATTTATTGTTAGAGTTTCTCCCATTGATAGGTTCACGGTACACAATAAGGTAAATTCAACATGGTGTTTAATTTAGTCGTGAACGGAGGGAGATATGGCTTCCCTTCGAAGATAAAAAGGGTATTTCGAAGTGTTTGTACCAGATTGAAACTATCCACAAAACACGACGAACGAAACAAAAGCTTAGACTGATGTGCGACTGCTCACTTACTTTAGAAATATCACGAAGAATAAATCTGTAACATGAGACTGTAAGATATAAGATTTTAATTTTTTTTTTTGTTCGAGGATAATTAACAGGGCAGAAAAAGCGCTTGGAACCATACAGTGTTACCAAGTAGACGATCACATTACTGGAATTGTTAGTTCTGTCGCCTTGGTACAAGATACTTTATTTCTGTCGCCGATACAAGTTGCCTGGCGGTATTCCCGTGTGAATACTTCCACAGACCTCAATGGAAGCTCTGTCGGCCAGCCGGTGACGCTTGCTTAATAGTGAACGTATCCTAATTAGCGCGCCTAATTCTTTTCTGTGGATACCAAAGACAGTATTGTGCCCCCTCTCGTCGTCAAATGATATTTAATCAAATACCTCCATATAGTTCGAAAGACGATATTCCAGGACACTTGCGGTATCTCACCACGTGAATAGAAATAATACATTTTTTTTTAGTTATGTGTTTCAGCTATATATTTGTGTCGTATGGTTTAGCCGACAACAGCAGAACTTTCTACTTATGATTACCTATATGAATGTAATAAAAGTCATCCACTTTTCAGCTGATAGTTCTGAGGTATGGGACAGTAAGTCGTAGTAGCCTCGCTCGTAGTTACACATGCGAGGTATCAATGGATAACATTACAAAAGACACGTCTATTACTTAAGGACGCCTTCAGAAATGTTGATTCACGGACGTCATGTTCTATGCTAACGAAAATGTGTTACGTTTTACGAACAAAAGCAAAAACGGTAAAATCGGCAGTTAGCACCTTTGACCACAATATAATCGCAAACATCACAAACTGTTTGGAGAGAAGATAGTTTTTGGTTGGAATGCTCAGCTGTATACTTCTCAGTAACTAGACTTGTTAGCTCTCTTGGACTATCACTTGTTCCGAAATTTATGCAGCTCACAGCGGAGACCATTTTTATTCAACTTTTTCCTTGAATAAGCTTAAGAGCTTTCGCTAGTCCATTGAATGGAGTTCGCGAAAGAAAACTGAATTTTTTTTCTCGTAAATGAACTGCATTTTACTTCATCGTGTAAACAGTATTAATGCATTTGTAATCGCGTAATATGTTTTGTTAATTGTGCTTTAATTATTTATTCTAGCAACGAATGGGGTGTTATATGATAGAATATGTTAATAACAGAAACTAAGTACGCAGCAGTTCGGTGAGAGGATACTTCTCCGTCGTACTGTCGAGTGATCCCACAGTACCCGTGAATCATTTCTTTCGTCAACATGAGACAAAAGTAAATAAAAAGGCAACAACTGCCTTCAGAAAAACGTCTAATGTGGCTTCAGAAAATCGTCTAATGTCACGCGAAGGTATGCGAAGCGACAATTAAGTATTTGGGAGGAGCATGGTTCAAAATTCCATATGGGCATACTAATTTACTTATTCTGCTGTTTCCATAAATCACCGAGACGAATGCCGGTACAGTGCCACCGACAAGACCATCGTCTCTTTCTTATCTCATTTTTCTCCAACTAGTTAATAGTCTATCTATAATAAACGTGATGTTGAAGCTTTGAACTCGATCATGCTGACTTCGCTATCAGGAAGTTAGTGGATCTGGGAAACCTTCCCCGGGCGATCATGACTCCCTCTAAGTACATGTTTCTTTCGCCCTCTCCCTCTGCGGTAATTACACGTAATTAAAACGCTTACCGGTACTCGCCTTGCACAGCACCAG
The DNA here is from genome assembly GCF_021461385.2 of Schistocerca piceifrons. Lineage (NCBI taxonomy): Eukaryota > Metazoa > Arthropoda > Insecta > Orthoptera > Acrididae > Schistocerca > Schistocerca piceifrons. Next base: position 458,117,960 of record NC_060145.1, read on the forward strand.
CGGCGCGTGTAACAACGGGTAACTGCTGACCTAGCAGTTAGCTGCGCACGCATCACGCGGTCTGCTCACGTGCGCACGTGACATGCTCTCTGAGAACATTTTAAAACATCGGCAATTAATTCTTCCGTGCGCGCACCACGGAAGGCAAACCTATAAGCGTCCCCCCCCCCCCCCCCCTGGGCCCCCTCTCCTTCAGACCACACATTGTACATGTAAATGACTTATTAAAAATGCATCCTCGGCTAACAGAAGAATGAAAGATACATTGGATCATGTATAATTCTGACGAGATTGTCCCCCCCCCCCCTAACTCTTGTCACATAAATGACGTGATGCTAAGAGAACAACCGCAGGTATGAGACAATGTCATCGTTCTTCACATACATAAATTGTATGGGTTAAACATCGTCTTCTGCAACTGTAATGAAATTCTTACTAAGACCAAACGCGTTTCACTTTATTCTTCAGTGGTCACTGTAACAATATGTTTTTTTCTCTTACAATTTTGTTAGCTACGATCATGAACGGTTCGCATGCTTTACTTACTACAATAAACAATGTTAATTTTTATCGTTACTCATTTTTTATTGTTTACGTCATTCTTCCTGTTGTTCCACTTGAAATTTAGCACACAGGACTTTCACTGCCCCACACACACACACACACACACACACACACACACGCGCGCACGAAGAGTGTAGTAGCAGTGATGGGGGAACGTCTGCTGTTGTGCTCTCTCTCTCTCTCTCTCTCTCTCTCGGTGTGTGTGTGTGTGTGTGTGTGTGTGTGTGTGTGTGTGTGTGTGAGAGAGAGAGAGAGAGAGAGAGAGAGAGAGAGAGAGGAGGGCTAAGAGGAGAAAGTATAATAGACGAGTACATATTACGATTGTGTATAGGGAAACATAATTAAAACAACGGCTCAAACGTAGAGAAACATTGACGCAAGGTTTGGTGTTATAACTAGGATTGCGAGATGTCCGGCTTTTTTCGGCCGTGTCCGGCCATATATATAAGTGCTGTCTGCCTGGCGTTTGAGCGACGAAGCAGAGAACGCAAAAGACAGCCTGTCCAAGCTAATGAGTGTGACTTTCAGCGCGAGGTATACGTGTAAGAAGGAATACGGAGTCGTATCAGAAGGATTTGTAGATATAGCGACCGTGAGCGTGTGCTCCCAACCCTCCAAAACTTTTTGAAAATCAATTTCAATTTTTGAGTCTTAGTTGGCCAGTAAACGACACCGTTGAAAGACTATATCCAAGCTCAACTACATACACATATTAGAAGCTCTTGTGCAATAAGAATTAATGGTTTGTATAATTCACTAACGTGCCTGTAAATATTCACAATTTAATGAATTGTGTTGGTACGACTACGAATGATCAGTCGAGCAGAATTTGATTTGAAGAAATATTCAATCTGTAATAGCTTCAGCGGCTGTTTAGGGCATAATACACAAACCTACATACACACTATCATTAAATTTAAATGTTAATACTACGCAATTTATTTTTAAACTCGGTAATTGTAAAATACGTTTTAATCCTGGTCTAAACTGGCATGCTTTAGAAGTTTTAAGTGACACTGAAAAATATAGCCCGAGGCATCCAAAATGCTCCAATATGTGGTTTTAGATAATTTTTTTAACTTTGTGATCAACACCCTATGTGTAGAGCCCCCCCACCCCCAATAATTTAGTGCTGGTGACGTCCCTGATATATCAATTAATGTTATTCTGACGTCGTTCGCAATTTTTCTTCGTATGCCGAACAAGTTAACCACACACTGTCACGACCACACTAATATCCCCTAAGCGCATAACGAGAGGCAAGGTACAATGTGCCAATCAGTAGACGCCAACCCGCTATATTCGCGCACCGCTCCTACCCCTGTCGAGACACGCAAGTTCATAATAAAGAATTTTGTTCGGATTTATTGAAAACGGCAGAAAAACGGCAGTTCACGGCCATAATGGCAACGCCAAAAGTGTGTTCCTTTTCATAAAACCTCAATGGAAAAAGAAGGCAATACGTTACAAACCGACACAATGATGATGCAGTTGTCTGTGACTTAAAAATAGCGAGCGTTCTTGATAAAGTGGGCTCAAATGAGAAATAGTAATACTGACCTACAGATTATTGTAGTTTCTTCGTAACTGTAATTGAAATAACCAAAGTTATTGTATTTTTTCGTTTTCCGACCTAGAAGAATAGCTGACTGTATATTTTATGAAGAACTTGTGCTTGACTTTGACATAAGATGGTTTTAGGAACAAGATAGCAATTAAGAAAACCGAGCGGTTGCTGTTATAACTACAAAATTATAAGGCTGTCGACTGATTGTTTTTGTAGTTTGAGAGCGTTTAACGTTGACTTAGCAATAAACTGCCTGTAATCGATTATATGTAAACACCTGATAGTACCCAACTGGCTATTTCCATTTCAAATAGGTTGTCCGGCTTTCCTATTTTCAAATCTGGCAAGCCTAGATATAGCAATGATTCTGAAAAACAGCACCTCTTACGTCTCTTTGTTTCTACTCATTCTTTTGTATTACTGTTTCAAACCCGCGCTCCAGTATAAGGAGACTATCTTTTAGATGCTGAGAAATGACGTAAACGTTTACACATACAAGCATGATAACCATTTTTACAATTTTATTCACTTCTCGTTTCAACTTTCTTGTCATATGCAATGAAGCGATGTATTAAAAATAAATGAATTACTACACGAAAATAACTTGGCACTGCCTCCCATTGCTTGCTAACGACAAACATACAAGGCTGTGTCCCACGTCACTCTGCTATTTTACCCTCAGTCCGCAGTTTTTTTTTTTTTTCACTCACTGAGGCTACACAGTCAAATGGCTCTGCTTATTCACCTGTGGCAGCTACATCTAACTGACTGGGAGTATTTTTTTTTCGGATCAGTTGTGTATCTGTGCATGCGCGTGTCTCATTACATCTCAACTTTAATCCATGAAAGAACAATGTGAGATTTACCCAGTTATGCTTTGTGAAACATGCACAAATTCATTAAGCAAGCTTCTGTACGGCTTCGGCCTTTATAAGGGGGGAAACAAACTGTGCGTGTATTTTCAAATTTGAGCGGCATGCAGCAAAGGAGATCATTTTAAGAAACAACTATGAATTACGATTAAATATTTCTCTTTTTTTAACGAAAATGTTACGTAACTGCTGTGCAAGTATTATGATGTGGATGTATAGTTCCACTCAATGACGTTATGACGAATGCAGGATAGAACCTTAAACTATAACCTTTTTTAAATAATACTCTTCTTAGATTTTGTTAAATTAATCTTCCCATTGATTAGCTATTTTCACAAACGAAGGCAGATTAGGAAAGCATATTCATAACAGACCTGTTGCTTGCCCTTCTAAATCTACATGGATACTCTGCAAATCACATTTAAGTGTCTTGCAGATGGTTCATCGAACCACCTGCACAATAATTCTCTATTATTCCAGACTCGTATAGCGTGCGGAAAAAACGAACACCTGTATCTTTCCGTGCGAACTCTGATTGCCCTTATTTTATTATGGAGATCGTTTCTCCCTATGTAGGTCGGCGTCAACAAAATATTCGTAAGAAAAGTTGGTGACTGAAATTTCGTGAGAAGATTCCGCCGCAAGGAAAAACGCCTCTGTTTTAATGATGTCCACCTCAAATACTGTATCATTTCAGTGACACTATCTCCCCTATTTCGCTATAGTACACAACATGCTGCCCTTCTTTGAACTTTATTGATGTGCTCCGTCAATCCTATCTGGTAAGGATGCCACACCGCGCAGCAGTACTGTAAAAGAGGACGGGCAAGCGTAATGTAGGCAATCTCTTTAGTGAACCTGTTACATTTTCTGCCAATAAGACGCAGTCTTTGGTTCGCCTTCCTCACAACATTTTCTACGTGTTCTTTCCCACTTAAATTGTTCATAATTGTAATTGCTAGTATTTAGTTGACTTTACAGCCTTTAGATTTGTAAAGGCAACATTGATGGATCTTTTATATTTTATGAAGTTGTCAAGACCGTTAATAGTTATAGTTCATTACTGATAACATGATGTAATATTTTTAAAATTTTCTTTTCTTTTGTTTATTCTTTGGTAGCAAAGATGTGACGATTCTGGGATAGCTGCTAAGAAATGTCAATAAAGAAGTCTTAAGCGGGCCAAGTGGCGTGTGTTCTTGGTGATTTAAAATTAGACTAAATATCGTCAAGCAACATCTTTTGGGAACTGCCGCAAATATTACGTTGCAGCAGTTATAGATTTCACTGATTTGTGGATGACCTCACACTTTTCGTTATTTAGGGCCAACTGCCAATTTTCGCCCTTTTTCGTTTGGAAAACAAAATGAACACATCTATGCCGAGACAAAATATTTTGACAAGAATGAAACACCATTCTTGCGACGTAACGTAAAACTGTAGTGTTATAATGTACTGAAGAAGCCAACAATTTCGCCTCTCATTTTAATTATTGAAACAAATATCTTAATGAAAATTATAGATATTATTATCAGTCATGTGCTTGTTTGTCAGCAAGATGATACGCACAAATTCAATTTGAGAAAGTGCCGAGCACTTGGAAACATTCACAATAAACGTCTGTTAGTTGACTGGGCAAAGTAAAACTTTTGTCAGTCTCTTCCACGTGTAAGACTGGGGAAACATCGCACAGAAATGTATATTCAATTCGACTGCGAAAATTTACACCCACTCAGTATCACCGTAAGAAAATAGGTAATCGTTTTGTGCACGGCTTGATTACTGTTTAGTGATATCTACAGAACGAAAGCTTAACATCAAATGCCGATGCAACCAACAAAGTATTGTCTGCAATCTATTCTTTCCAGAACGAACTAACTTTGTCTAATGTACGGGTGAGGTGAAAATAATTCGTATTAATTTACTCTGTATACTTACATGCAGCCAATGAGAAGTTTCAGACGAATTTTTCCAGAAACGAAGGCAACACGAAAAACTAACACGAACTTCGCGACTTATAAAATGGCCGCCACACTTGCAGCCAATCAGAGAAAAGTACAGGATATCGATAGTTACAGCCAGTTATTGGTTAGTACTCTCTGGATGTAGATATAAACGGTGTTTACAAGGACTCCCAAAACCGCATTTCGTAAATAGATTTCCCACTAGCGCTTTTGGTTGGTCATGTAATCACTCCAAAATCGATTCTGGAAATACGCTTCTTGCTGCCGGCTTTCCACTTCCACAATCGATTTTCGCTGCCATGTAAACACACCAACGTTTTTGAAATATGCTTGAGCTGTCAGGTTACGACTTGTTTATAAAATTTCATCTAATGTAGACGGAGTGACTTATTGCACGGCGAAGTAGTAGAAGAAATATTACAATGAGCCTGACGCTGCCTGCTTCTAATATAAATGGCGATTGTGGCGACTAATTCAGAAACTGGAAAAGCCGATTTCCAGAAGCCATACTTGACGGCGCTAGCAATTCCACTTCAGACCTTAACATGTAAAGGCGACAACGAAAAGCGGTTTCAGAAATTCGATTTCCGTCTTCCGGAAGATGTGTCGCATATAAACATAGTGATAGAGCATGTAGATCTTATTTATAGCCTATGGGTATAGAACAATGCCATGTACACGACACGATAGATTCCGGTATTAAAGCGCATTGTTCATTTGCGGTGCGAAGAACTGAATTTCATTTAAGATGGACCCCGGTTTTCCTTCTATTAACATATAGCCAAAATTAAATGCACAACAGTTCGTTGCGAAATGCTTTATGTTTTTTTCTTTAGGCTACAATGCCAGGTTTTCTGTGGAATGTATCGTACATTTGTATTATTCACAGATATTACAAATGATTATTCAGAGTTCATACGTTTCGCACATTGTAACAATGGCAGCTGTATGTCGTTTTTATTAAATTTCATAGAAGTTTCTTTCGCGTTGTGTCCACGGAACTACTCTCATAGGGAAACGCCAGACCGTTCGACAAGGTAAGATTATAGGCCTACTGGTCGCCTTGATGCTATTGGTACTTGCGCATACTGGTTATCTTATCAGAAACATGGTATTTTCTTTATTTCGATCGCAGCCGTAGAACGATAAATTATTGTGTACGTTAGGTAACTCATATTTTACTCTAGAGCATCAGTTTGGCGGCTTCAAAGTGAACACATTCGGAAGAATGTTCTAGTCACTCGCGTATTGTTAGACGATCTTTTCATAGGATGACACCGTCAGTGATGCAATACGGAATCTATTTCATGCATTCCTAATTTTCTACATGTACAGCTTATTTAGTTGCTACGTAAAGTTGAGATTTACTTTCGTAGCTTGTGTAGGTAGATTTGGACAAGCTATTAGTAGTTACTCACAGGAGTGAAACTCAATATATATGTGTCGCATATATTGCTTGTCAAAACTGAAACTTAACGAAACTTGTAAATAAATAATCGGAATAACTAGAATTTTATAAATTTTATTATTTTAATTTATTTTTTGACGAAGTTTATCTATACGAACTGAAGTATGGAATCAGTGCAGTATATAGGTGAGACGGTTAGGATTATGATGAAGCTACTGTTAATTGCATCATTTATGAGTTCTTAAACACTTATGAACACGGGGATGACGTACACCGTAGTATATCACGACAATTTTTAAGCAGAATGAAAATAACCTCTGGCACTATTTGCGAACACTGTCGGGTGCATCAATAATTAATTAGACCTGTCGTTCAACATGCCTTCACTCATAAATATCAGATTTTACGAGATTAATTGGTACTTAAGTAAAAACCGAAACTTAATAATAACGTCCTTAAAATATATTTAGGAAGAATGTTGCTTATTACAACTCTAGTGCTTCGTAAGGACATTAATAAACTTACAGAAAATAATTCTATCCTACATCGAATTTAGCGAGAGCGTCGATTTAACCATGTTGACGCCAGTACAGTATTCAGTTAACCGTTATTGTATACTCAGTGAAGAATGTTTAGTTTGATATTGTAATTAAACTGCAGCTTGATTATCTTTACGCAAATAACTTGATGTCTCTACGACTTACCTTCCACTCTGCAGATGGATTGTGAACTGAAATGACCTAATAACGCCTAATGCCTTATACGAACGCTTCTCTTCTACTAATGCTGGCATCCTTTCATCACATATTTGGCTGAGATTGTAGTTTTCTCTCTCGTTAAAACTTTAGGAACTGTTTGTGATTTCATAATTATATTAGGGCTATATCGTCCGAAAGCTACTCTTCTCTATAGCCCGATGGTTTCCAGTTAACAACAGTGGCCGATGTCTTGAGCACGTTACATCGTATATGTATTTAGGGGTTATACGAAGATGCGATATGAAATGGGACGATCATGCAAGGTCAAAATTCGGGAATGCGAGTGGAAGACTGATTTCTTCACAGTTTACTAGGAAAGTGTAGTGCATCCGTAGGAGAAACAGTATACCAACATGCTAATGCGACCAATTACGGAGTATTGTTCCAGCGTTTGTAGTCCTTATCAAGCTGGTATGACAAGACGCATCTAACGAATCGAGAGACGCGCCTGTAGAATCGTAACGGAAAAGTGCCAGTACTTTGTAACGGAAATTCTGCGGCCACATCTCGCGTACGAGCATGAGAATACGATGAAAAAGATTAGGATGCTTACAGCGGTATATAGATCCAGAAAATCACTAAATGAAGAACTCTGCATCAAGTACTGTTCAGCGCCTTGCGGATATGTATATATATCGCTGATGGACCAGGCTGTCACATGTTGTTGCTTATGTACTGTCGAGATGTTGCCTGTGCTGTCCACCAGTGGTGAAGGCTGTTTCGTATTGCCGGGATAGATCTATCTATGTCCTCGTTCGTATATACCTCCATCCCACTCTCTGCCTTGCTTCCTCTTTGTCACGCCGAAAGCACTGCAGAGCCAAATCACAATATCTGAGCGTTGGAACAATACTATATTTCTTAACCTAGAAAGACGACGCGCATAGAGGCACCCGTTGTTTACACGAACTTGTAAGTGGCGCACGAGAGAACCATCATTCCATAAATACAATAGATACATTTACGACCAGCTACGGAATGCAGAAAACTGGCGATTCATAATATAATAGAAAGTAGTTATTGTCGTGGTTTGGTGCAGCCTTCAAAGCCAGTCTAACCTGTGCAAGTATCTTCATCTCTGCGTAAATACTACAAATGAGGCTTTCGTAAAACTGCTGACCTTGCTGTAGCTTCTGTGACGTCACGAATGACGGCTCAGAGTGCTACCGACAGTAAAGGGTTGGGTTGATTTGGTGGAAGAGACCACACAGCGACGTCATCGGGCTCATTCAATCAGCGAAGGACGGGGAAGGAAGTCGGCCGTGCCCTTTCAAAGGAACCATCCCGACTTCGCCTGAAGCGATTTAGGGAAATCACGGAAAACCAAAATCTTGATGGTTGGCCGCGGGATTGAACAGTCGTCCTCCCGACAGTAAAGCAGGACTCGACTACGAGTAAAAGCTCTGGAATTGTTAACGAAATATACTGTCTGAACATAAAGAAAACTACACTGTAATAGTTTATTTCTTACCGCAACAACATTTTTTCAGAATATGCGATTATTTAAACTGTATATTTGTGTTACGCGTAGTCGTCATAATTAGCCATATGCAGTTAAGACTATTTCTCACTACGACCGGTTTTTGTTGTGAATGAATGATCTCAGCTTTTCCCGATCTGCTTTGGGGGGAGAGGTTCACCAAACTTTGATGATTTAAGAGTTTTATGCGGGTAATTAGCTTTCAAATTCATCACTCAGCTTGTATAGCTGTGTTACAACGAAACAATCCTGTGCCAGATGAGTGTGAAGACTACTCCGATGCGTGCCGCCCGTAGGCTAGACAAATCGAAAATAATACTACAATCAGTTTCCTCATAAAATTAGCAGCATTAACAATACTAATGTGATGAGAGAATTACCTCTCAAGTTATATCATCATCTCAAATCAGTATGCTGCCAAACATTTTGTAACCTCTTTGCCCTTGCAAATCAAAAAGTAAACGGATGACAAATACTTTTTCATCTTGTTAAATTAGGAAGTGTAGATTCACTGTGATGAAGTACCAAGCTGTTATAAAAGTTTGAAATTGGAACTAACGGTCATTGTTACTATTATTAAAATGTAAAAAGCAGTTGAATAATGAAATGTACGTCAGCAAATTACGATGTAAATTTAGCTTGTTAAAATTTTCATATGTGTTTGATAATATGTCCATACATAATATAAAAGTGCGTGCGTGCGTGTGTGTGTGTGTGTGTGTGTGTGTGTGTGTGTGTGTGTGTGTGTGTGTGTGTTTTCTTCTATACCACTGGAGCGCTGTCAACCAAATTTGTTACTGGATTAGCCGAGCGGTCTTAGGCGCTGCAGTCAGGAACTGTGCGGCGGAGGTTCGAGTCCTCCCTCGGGAATGGGTGTGTGTGTGTGTGTGTGTGTGTTTGTCCTTAGGATAATTTAGGTTAAGTAGTGTGTAAGCTTAGGGACTCATGACCTTAGCCGTTAAGTCCCATAAGATTTCACATACATTTGAAATTTTGAAAAATTTGTTACACACTGTGTGTGTTTACTGTCAGGCAACAACTCGCTGTGCGGCTGAGAATCAACTACCCAACATAGTTTCTGGAGATATTACGACACAAACAATGAGTTGCGTGAAAACGTTTGATGTTTAAATGTAATGCTTTTGTGCTAGTAACAAAATTTTGTAGACAGCTAAATGTACCTACAAATGTATATCAGAGTACACACACAATTCAGGAGATATGACATCATAAACACTGAGATGTTTGAAAAATTGCTGCATCGTGCATTAAGTTTTAACACATTTATTCTTTACTACTAAAGCACTCGTAGAGTCCAGTCAAATTAAGGAAATCCCTGACACCTGACAGCGCTTCAGACAGCTTTCAACTGTGAAGCAGAAACGGCTGTACGCGAGAACAGGCCGTCTGCGGAGCTATGAAGACGCGTTGCCATACAGACGCTTACAAAATTGAGATGTAAGCAACCGGAACAGCCGATCCCACAATACAGAAACTGTCCGAGGACATGTTTCTTAATTTTGATACTGTGCATAAACATTTGCACATCATACATTTTTCTTTCTACTACTGATTCATAAATTCAAAGGTGCATGGAAATGAAATTTGTTCCACACTTCACAACAAATACAGTTCATTTTTTGTTTTCGGTGCGAACAATAATACAGAAAAATGGAAAAGAAAACTGAAGATATGCAAGATGACGATTAGTTTGTCTTTAGAAAAGGTAAAGACACCAGAGAGGCAATTCTGACGTTGCGATTGATAATGGGAGCAGGACTAAAGAAAAATCAAGACACGTCATAGGATATGTCAACCTGGAAGAAGAGTTTGACAATGTAAAACGGTGCGAGATGTTCCAAATTCTGTGAAAAATAGGGGTAAGCTATAGGGAGAGATGGGTAATATGTACAACAGCCAAGAGGGAACAGTAAGACTCGACGACCAAGAACGAAGCGCTCAGATTAAAAAGGGTGTAAGACAGGGATGTTGTCTTTCGCCCCCTACTGTATAATCTGTTCATCGAAGAAGCAATGACGGAAATAAAAGAAAGGTTGAGGAATGAAATTGAAATTGAGGCTGACAGGATATCAATGATATCATTCACCGATGACATTACTATCCTGAGTGAAAGTGAAGAAGAATTACATGATCTACCGAATGGAATAAACAGCCTAATGAGTACAGAATATGGAATGAGAGTAAGCCGAAGAAAGATGAAAGTAATGAGAAGTACCAGAAATGAGAACAGCGAGAAACTTTAACATCACGATTGATGTGGATGAAGTTAAGGAATTCTATTATCTGTTGTTGTTGTTGTGGTCTTCAGTCCAGAGACTGGTTTGATGCAGCTCTCCATGCTACTCTATCCTGTACAAGCCTCTTCATCTCCCAGTAAAATTTTTCCAAGAATAAGCAACTTTTCTGTTCCCTGGAGTGTTGGTTATGGAGCAGATTGGCGAGTGAGAACGATTCCCGAAATTGCTGTACGTTCTAACCGAATTTGAATAGCACACCTCAGTTTTATGTGTTCTACCTGTCTGATATGGTACGTCCAGTGTGACTATTGTTTTTCACGAAACTGGGAATTTCACAAAGACGTCAGCACTGATTGAAAAGAAAGGAAATTTGACACGTGTTTGCTGGCAGGAAAATATATGGCTACGTTTCTGCTTAAAAGTACTACAGCTGGCTCCTTTTTTTCGGTCCACCTGGAAAATTAATACGCGATCTCAGGAGTAGAAATTAAATTTTAGAATTAAAAGCTGCGATAGCTCGCCGGGAGGGCAAGAGCCCGCGTGACGTCTGACGCTGGCAAACACATGCATTTTACCCGGTTCATCATCCTTTCTGCGGCGTTTACGCATGCGGGCTGCGATGTATGTTTAAGCGATGCGGGTCAATGCCTGGTGGCCGACCAGCCGCCGTTGACGAGATTCTTTCCGCCAGTGTCCCAACATGGCCGAGGCTAGTCGTTCGCATCACGCTCGCATATTGTTGAGTCCCGCTCTCTTCTCTGGCGCACGACACTACACTGTCGTATCGGCCACCTCAGGACCACGCTTTTAAACCGTCCCCTTTCTTTCCTTTGCGACTGGGCTTCAATTTCAGCCCAGTACTCTCGTATTCATTTCCTACGATGTTCCTTCTTCGCTTCAGTCCAAGTTTGTCAGTTTTTTTTCGGATTTTCTCAAAAACGAAACAGCTCTTAGAATTTCTTTTTGGGCACAAAGCATTTATTGATATCCACCAGTTCACTTCTTGCAGCTCTTTTTCTACCCCGGTGAACCAAGTCTCCTGGGTTTTCTAGTTGAGAAAGTAGCGGATTATCCGGTTGCTCAATCTTGTAGCACTCATGCGGTCGTACAGAATAATCGTGCTCATTCGAATGGTGTGTCTGATATTTTCTACTTGTGTACTGGCTTCATAGTTGTGTAGTGTGCAAAATTCAGCATTTTACACTGTTCTTATTTTCTTTCATAAATGCCGATAGCCGGCCATTGTGGCCGAGCGGTTCTTGGCGCTTCAGTCCGGAACCGCGCGACTACTACGGTCGCAGGTTCGAATCCTGCCTCGGGCATGGATGTGTGTGATATCCTTAGGTTAGTTAGGTTTAAGTAGTTCTAAGCTCTAGGGGACTGATGATTCAAATGTTAAGTCCCATAGTGCTCAGAACCATTTGAATCAAATGCCGAAAGCGTTCGAGTTTATTTTATTCGGTCGCTTTAGGTCCGAGATCATCAGAGACGGAGCCTCACCAAATGGAGTAGCACGGAAGGACACGTCCGTGCCCATGTTAAGGAACATCCCCAGCATCATTCGCAGTGTTGTTAGGGAAACAGAATGAAGGCAGCAATTCTCTGTTTAGGGAGGCAGGACTTTATTTATCTAGTACTTATTTTGTAATGGCCCTGACCAGGTCACTGCCTTCGGACAGACACCTTCCATTTTGAAATACTGCGTTATTTAACACACTTCTACGTAACAATTAATGGGAGTACCTGACAGTCGGTATCGATTTCTACTGTTGTTGTTCTGTCCTTCCGATCGAAGATTGGTTTGATTCAGCTGTCTACGCTAGTCTATAGTGTGCAAGTCTCTTAATACCATAATAACTACTACAACCTATATCCATTTGAAACTGCTTACTGTATTCGTCCCTTGATCTTCCTCTACATTTTTAACCCCTACACTCCCTCCCATACCCAACATATGCCGTACGCCACGCTAGCCTCCTACGTTGAGACAGTGACGGAGGGAGCCGAATACACTAATATACTAAAAACTGGACAAGCGCCTACTCGTCATCACCGATGTCCGAACTTTGCACTGAAGCGACAAATATCACGGGATACCTCCTAATTCCGTGTCGGACCTCCTTTTACCCGTAGTAGTGTAACAACTCCACGTGGCACGGATGTCGTAGGACGTTCCCTGCAGAGATATTGAGCATTGCTGTCTCTACAGCCGTCCACAGTTGCCAAAGTATTGCCGGTGCAGGATTTCGTGCACCAACTGACCTGCCGATTATGTTCCATAAATGTTCGATAGGATTCATGTCGGGCGATCTGGGTGGCTAAGTCATTCGCTCGAATTCTCCAGAATGTTTTTCAAACCAATCGCGAACGATTTTGGACCAATGAAATGGAGCACTTTTGTTTGAGAACATGAATTCCAAGAAGAAATTGGTCTCCAAGCAGCCGAATATAAACATTTCCAGCCAAAGATCTGTTTAGTTGGACCAGAGGACCCAGCCCACAACATTACGGAGCTACCACCAGCTTGCACAGTGCCAGAGCTCCGTGGGCTCTGCGCCACACTCTAACCCCAACACCAACTCTTACCAACTGAAACCGAGACTCATCTGACCAGTCGTCTAGGATCCAACCGGTATGGGTCACCAGCCAGGGAGAGGCGCTGCAGATGATGTTGCTGTTAGCAAAGACACTCGAGTCGGTCGTCTGCTGCCGTAACCCATTAACCCCAAATTTCGCCGCACTGTCCTAACGCATACGTGCATCGTACGTCCCATATTCATTTATATTGTTATTTCACGCAGTGTTGCTTGTCTGTTAGCACTGACAACTCTACGCAAACGCCGCTGCTCTCAGTTGTTAAGTGAAGGCCTTCGGCCACTGCGTTGTCCATGGTGGGAGGTAATGCCTGAAATTCGGTATTCTCGAGACACTCTAGACACTGTGGATCTCGAAATACTGAATTCCTTAACGATTTCCGAAACGGAATGTCCCATGCTTCTAGCTCCAGCTACTATTCCGCGATGAAAGTCTATAATTCCCGCCGTGCGGCCACAATCACGTAAGTAACCCGCCAATGCACTGCTCTTTTATACCTTGCGTATGCGACACTACCTATCGCTATGCCATGGCTTTTGTCACCTCAGTGTACGGCATATGCACGGGGTGGCCGAAAACGGAAGTGACAGAAATGAGAGCTCCAGAATGCCAAGCGTTCACATAAAATTCTGTAACATTTCTGGCGCGGGTCGGACGAGCCACGAGTGATTTACGTTAGCGTAGTTCCCAGGCAGCGAAACGAGTACGGAACTGCAGCCCGAGGGTTCGGGGGTCAAGTACCTTCGTAGAAATTTTTTTTCATTTTAAATATTTAGGTTACTTACAGTGTAAATAAACCGAAATAAAAAGAGAAGGAAATGCAAAGGAAAATCTGAGATTGGAAATAAAATTTCGAACGAACGATTATTAGGTGTATAGGAGAATTCCGTATAGAAAATCAGATACTTTTGATTTTTATAGTTGTTGATTTGTACGTGCTGGGGCGGTGTTCATCGTAATAACAGGGGAAGCAGTAATTTTCTCGGTGTCTTGGATACAATATACACAACGTATTTTTAGGGTTACATGTTTGTTATAGCCGGCCGCAGTGGCCGAGCGGTTCTAGGCGCTTCAGTCCGGAACCGCGCTGCTGCTACGGTCGCAGGTTCGAATCCTGTCTCGGGCATGAATGTGTGTGATGTCCATAGGTTAGTTAGGTTCAAATAGTTCTAAGTCTAGGGGACTGATGACCTCAGATGTTAAGTCCCATAGTGCTCAAAGCCGTTTGAACCATTTTTGTTTGTTATAACGTTCCTGCAATAAAACACACTTTGTTTACATTCGTGAACGGTCAGCTCTCATCACCCAGTTTGGCAGCAAGCTATGCGCATCGGACCATTTCGCCAAATATTGGCGGCTAGCGGCTGTAGTGTGTTTTGGTGCAGTCTTCTGAGGATCTGATTTCTTTGTCTCTCTCGACGGGATAAGAGTAGTTATGAAGCTTTTTGGTCAAATGATCTATCGACGATTAAAATAGACAACGCAGGGTTTGTACTACAAGAGTGCATTTGGGGGGAATCATCTTATTATTGGACAACAGCAATCCGCCATCTTCAAAAATCTCGCCGTACAGTTGTGGATTTGCCTGCCCCAAGAGTTAGTTAACAGAAGAAATTTGTTATCCTGCACCTAGGGCTTCACCATATCGGTGAAAACATTTCTGTATAAAACTGTAGCTTTACCAGATATTGACGAAATAATGACTTTCGTATTAGTGCAGTGCAGAATGAAAAACAGTTTAAGAAAGTCAGTTGTAAATAGTGCACCACAGGAAATACATCAGAAAGCCAAAATCTGTCAAGTGCAGATGTGAAATGAAGCCTGTCGACAGCGACCACTGCTAGCAAGGAGGGAAGGAGCAGATTATGTAAAGAAACTCCAATAACCACGGAAGATGCTTTGTACACAAAAGCGAAACGAGTATGGTGTAATTGTTTTTAATTAGATTGCAGTCAGCTCAACATGGATAACCTACAACAACAGTGTTTCGTACATTTTGACGCATGGTCATTCATCGTCTTTATTATTATTATTTCTTCTTTCTCTTCTCAGACGTTATGTCTGGTCAAAAATGGAAAGTGACGCGTACCTTGATCAAGCATGACTATCTTTTAACTGTTCGGTATATGTTATATTGCATTTAGGAACTTTCGGGTAATCTAACATGTATCAATAATTACAGATTTCTGTAGTTGTATATATACGTTTGGATGTAGCTATGTTGCGTTGATGTACTGGTGGATATTGTGTGGTATGACTCCTGTAGTTGATAGTATAATTGGTATAATGTCAACTTTATCTTGATGCCACATGTCTTTGACTTCCTCAGCCAGTTGGATGTATTTTTCAATTTTTTCTCCTGTTTTCTTCTGTATATTTGTTGTATTGGGTATGGATATTTCGATTAATTGTGTTAATTTCTTCTTTTTATTGGTGAGTATGATGTCAGGTTTGTTATGTGGTGTTGTTTTATCTGTTGTAAGGGTTCTGTTCCAGTATAATTTGCATTCATCATTTTGTGGTGCATACTTGTATGTGGGAACTTGTTGCTTTATTAGTTTATGTTGTATGGCAAGTTGCTGATGTATTATTTTTGCTACATTGTCATGTCTTCTGGGGTATTCTGTATTTGCTAGTATTGTACATCCGCTTGTGATGCGATCTACTGTTTCTATTTGTTGTTTGCAAAGTCTGCATTTATCTGTTGTGGTATTGGGATCTTTAATAATATGCTTGTTGTAATATCTGGTGTTTATTGTTTGATCCTGTATTGCAATCATGAATCCTTCCGTCTCACTGTATAAATTGCCTTTTCTTAGCCATGTGTTGGATGCGTCTTGATCGATGTGAGGCTGTGTCAGATGATATGGGTGCTTGCCATGTAGTGTTTTCTTTTTCCAATTTACTTTCTTCGTATCTGTTGATGTTATGTGATCTAAAGGGTTGAAGAAGTAGTTATGAAATTGCAATGGTGTAGCCGATGTATTTATATGAGTGATTGCTTTGTGTATTTTGCTAGTTTCTGCTCGTTCCATAAAGAATTGTCTACCTGTTCATAATGTAGGTTTTTTATGTCGATAAATCCTCTTCCTCCTTCCTTTCTGCTTAATGTGAATCTTTCTGTTGCTGAATGTATGTGATGTATTCTATATTTGTGGCATTGTGATCGTGTAAGTGTATTGAGTGCTTCTAGGTCTGTGTTACTCCATTTCACTACTCCAAATGAGTAGGTCAATATTGGTATAGCATAGGTATTTATAGCTTTTGTCTTGTTTCTTGCTGTCAATTCTGTTTTCAGTATTTTTGTTAGTCTTTGTCTATATTTTTCTTTTAGTTCTTCTTTAATATTTGTATTATCTATTCCTATTTTTTGTCTGTATCCTAGATATTTAAAGGCATCTGTTTTTTCCATCGCTTGTATGCAGTCGCTGTGGTTATCCAATATGTAATCTTCTTGTTTAGTGTGTTTTCCCTTGACTATGCTATTTTTCTTACATTTGTCTGTTCCAAAAGCCATATTTATATCATTGCTGAATACTTCTGTTATCTTTAGTAATTGGTTGAGTTGCTGATTTGTTGCTGCCAGTAGTTTTAGGTCATCCATGTATAGCAAATGTGTGATTTTGTGTTGGTATGTTCCAGTAATATTGTATCCATAATTTGTATTATTTAGCATGTTGGATAGTGGGTTCAGGGCAAGGCAGAACCACAAAGGACTTAATGAGTCTCCTTGGTATATTCCACGCTTAATCTGTATTGGCTGTGATGTGATATTATTTGAATTTGTTTGGATATTAAGTGTGGTTTTCCAATTTTTCATTACTGTGTTTAGGGACTGTATTAATTTAGGATCTACTTTGTATATTTCCAATATTCGTAGTAACCATGAGTGGGGTACACTATCAAAAGCTTTTCGGTAATCAATGTATGCGTAGTGTAGCGACCTTTGTTTAGTTTTAGCTTGATATGTCACCTCCACATCTATTATCAGTTGCTCTTTACATCCTCGTGCTCCTTTGCAACAGTCTTTTTGTTCTTCATTTATAATTTTGTTCTGTGTTGTATGTGTCATTAATTTCTGTGTAATTACTGAAGTTAACATTTTGTATATTGTTGCTAGGCATGTTATGGGGCGATACTTAGCTGTGTTTGCTGTGTCTGTTTGATCTTTAGGTTTCAGATAAGTTATTCCATGTGTAAGCGTATCAGGGAATGTGTATGGGTCTGCAATGTAACTGTTAAATAATTTAGTTAGATGTGAATGTGTTGAGGTGAACTTCTTTGTCCAGAAATTTGCTATTTTATCTTTTCCAGGGGCTTTCCAATTGTGCGTAGAATTAATTGCTCGGGTGACTTCATGTTGCAATATTATCACTTCAGGCATTTGTGGTATCATCTTGTATGTATCTGTTTCTGCTTGTATCCACCGTGCATGCCTGTTATGTTGTACCGGGTTTGACCATATGTTGCTCCAGAAGTGTTCCATGTCTGTTATGTTTGGTGGATTGTCTATTTTAATGTGTGTGTTATCTATTGTCTGGTAAAATTTCTTTTGATTTGTGTTGAATGTTTGGTTTTGTTTCCTTCTATTTTAACTTTTTTTGTATCTTCTAAGTCGTTTGGCCAATGCTTGTAATTTCTGCTTCTTTTCATCTAATTGCTCTATCGCTTCTTGTTGTGAGATTTTACCTAACCTTTTTCGTTGTTTGTCTGATATTTCATTTCTTATAAATTGTGTTGGCTGTCCGATGTCTCTTCTCAGTTTTTCTATTCTGATTTGTAGCCTGTGTTGCCATGCTGGTTTTGTGGGTTTCTTCTGCGTGTTGGTTGGTTCTGATCTCTGCCTAGTGTATATATTTAGTGTAGTGAGTGCTCCTATATAAACCAGTAGTTGTAACTCTTCCATAGTTGTGTTTTCATTTATTTTGTTGTGTATGATTGTGTTGATAGTTGTTATTGTTGTTTCGACTTGTGGGTTATTTGGCGGTCTGTGCAAGAATGGTCTAACGTCTGTATTTGTGTCTTAGTATTCTATTTATGTCAGCTGAAATTTTTCTTCTATATCTAATATGTGTGTCACTTCGTGTTCTATTTGTGCTTGTGGCTGTCTTAAGATTTTGTTTTCCTCTGATTGTTTAATTGATGCGTGTTGTTCTTTGTTTGCTCTGGGATGTTTGAGTCCATTACTGTATTTTCTTCTTCTTCTGATTGCACATTATTTTGTTTCAGTATTTGTTGTACTTGTTGTCTGATGTGTTCTAATTCTGACTGGGGTATCCTGTTATTTTTGATTATTACACGGATCTGATCAGCTAGTCGTTGTTCTGTTAAAAATTTTAATTCTGGGTATCTGGTAATAAATGTTGTGTATATTTGTGATCTGTATCCAGATGTATTGGTTCCTAGGTTTGTTGCTTGGTAATAACAGAACATGAGGTGTCGGTTAACTTCATCTGACCATCTCATCCTCTGTCTTTGTTTTCCTTCTAGGGTGGTTGCAGGAAGCATATCCTGCAAAATACCTCTATTTGGATTTAAATCATTTTCCGTGTGGCTAGCAGTGTCGTTACCATTGTGGGCGGGCATAGGGTTGAAGCGTCGTCCACGACCATGACGGCGCTTGTCCGAGGCTTCATTAGTTCTGTCCAGAACCAACTAATCACACTAAAAGGGGGATTAGGCCTATTAGAGGTTTGTTCTTTTCGTCGCCTTTTACGACTGACAGAACATACCGGAGGCCTATTCTTTTCCCGGGCCTCCATTTATTATTATTATTATTATTATTATTATTATTATTATTTTGAAACCTCGGTGCAGAAGAGCTGGCGCTAGCGATAATTTTCCAGAACGGTTATAGAATACTGCGCTATATTCGAGTGGGTTGTTTTGTCCATTTTCGGTTTATTTGGTGTGGAACTAACGTAAAGATTGAAAACGAAAGAAGTTACCTCGTACGGATCCACGATCCACTGATAGCTGTTGTGTACTCTTTCCGCTTCGCCAACTGCTGCCTGGAAGCTAAGCTAACATAAATGCCTTATGCGTCGCCCAAACCAAAAATGCATTTTTGCGCAAACGCTTAGTCATCTTGAGCTCCCACTTCTATCATTTTTACTTCTGGCCAAGCGCTGGACGTCTACTAATTTGAAGGAAAACGGTGATAACGATGCAGCCCTTTCCTAACGCATGTAACGGTCCGTACAGAATATGTGATACAACCGAGTGCCGTGCCAGTGTAGTGAAAGAAACTAGTCTCTTATTCGGAAGGATGGCGATCCATATACGCATCTAGCCGTACAGATTTAAATTTTCTGCGATTTTCCCTTAATTGCTTATGGCGATTGCTGGGGTTGTGCCTTTGAAAGGGAACGGCCAGTTTCCTTTCCTGTCCTTCCTCAATCCGTCTCTAATGACCTCGTCGCCGGTGCGATATTAAACTGTAATATCTTCTTTCCTTTCTGCATTTAAGATACTAACTTGTAAAGAGCTGAAAGTAGTTTACAGGCGCATTAATGAATGTAAAGAAAAATGCAAGCCACGTATTGAAAAAAACCACTCAGCACCTAGCCGTGCGGAGTGGCCGCTCGGTTTGAGGCGCCATGTAACGAATCGGTCGGCCACTGCCGCCAGAGATTCGAGTCCTCCCTCCGGCATGGGTGCTTGTCTTGTCCTTAGCATTAAGTTACTTTAAGTAGTGTGTAAGTCTAGGGACCCATGACCTCAGCAGTTTGGTCCCTTAGAAATTCACACACATTTGAACACAATACCTGCTAGTGTCTGGAAATAACAAGCGAAGAGCAGAAAAGACACGGAACGCTACTTGCGACAGTGGAATACCTCCTGCGTCCGTACAGTAAGAAAGTACAGCGGGACCCACATAAAACCGACACGCTTCACGCCCGAGATTCGTGTAAGAATGAACGAACTAAAAAAGAACAAATAATAGCAACGTTAAAAACCATGTATCTACCTGTTTATAAGAGATGCTGGAAGTGATGGCCCTGGCTATCCAGGCTTCGCTGACTTCGTGTGGTGATGTTACCAGCAACACGAAGTAATTCTGTAGGGGTGATGTTATAATATCTCAACTAATGTTCCATTTTAAGATCGTCTACTGTGCGAGGATTGTCAGCATTTACTTTGATTTTTAGTGCGCTCACAAATAAAAATCACACGACGTTAAGTAGAGCGACTTCGGGGCCAGATGCCTCTACTGCCAAGTCTGTCTCCATAGAACACGTTGGTGATGTGGGCCATGCTATGGTTACATGTGTGAGTGGGTGCTCCATCTTATTGGAACACTGCATACGGCTCCCATGCATCTGTTAATTATGCATAGAAAGAGTCGAATATCTCTAGATGTAACTGGAAACCACCTATCTTTTCTGAGGGGACAAGTTCTTCATGCACAATATGTGGGTTGTGCTGTGACCCGTATCAGCAACTCTGGGAGTTTACATAGCCTGACGAATGAAACCAGGCCTCAACTGCCATACAGTAAAGCAGGGGTCCAAGTAACTGTTAGCAACAGATGTTAACAGCTGGTTACAATATGGAACTCTTTTTTTTCTGATCGTCAAATTTCAACTCTTGCACCACACTCGCCCGATAGGCGTTTAGTAGACGATGACACGATGCAGGAGGTACACCAACTTGCTGCGGTACCTTCCGTACCGACTTCCGGGTACTTCTCTTAATGACCATGCGAATTCCGTCTATAGTGTAAACTGTAAGGGGTCCTCAGCGTCGGTCGCCTATTCCTCCGCATATTCTGAACGGCTCCCACAGTTCAAATGGCTCTGAGCACTATGGGACTTAACATCTGAGGTCATCAGTCCCCTAGAACTTAGAACTAACCTAAGGACATCACACAGATCCATGCCCGAGGCAGGATTCGAACCTGCGACCGTAGCAGTCGCGCGGTACCGGACTGAATCGCCTAGAACTGCTCGGCCACCGATTCCGGCGAATCTCACAGTCATCCATTCTGGTACACATTTTGAATAGTGCTGGTCACGGGCAGTTTCCTACCAGGGCATTTCGCTGGAAACATTTCTTTACATTCCTTGATGGAGCCTTGTCTTTATGTAATACTCCACAATATCAATTCGCTGTTCTAATGAAAACTGCCCCGTTTCTGTAACTATGCAACAAACTAGTTTCTCGCACCAACTGCCGTAGGAACACACAGCTGTAAACAAGTTTCCGATAAAATACAGTGTAGCCAAATTTGCAGACAGTGTTGCTACTTCACAAGAAATTGGACCAGAATTAATTAAACGATACGTGAGGCGTAGCGGTTTTATGTGGGACATTCTGTACCTCGGAGTGAGATGATGAGAAATGTTGAGGTGCACCGCAATTCAGAGTCCGCCTCCGTAACTGCGTGGTCAGCGCGGTTTACTGCAATTGGGGGGGGGGGGGGGCGACTTCGATTCACAGTTCTGAGAGAGCTTATTCCTTGTAGGAGGAATGATATAGGGTGCACTCCGCCCGCCGCGCGGGGTGCGGTCTAAGGCCCCTATCCTCGGTTCGCAGGTTCGAGTTCTCCCTCGGGCATGGGTGTGTGTGCTGTCCTTAGTGTAAGTTAGATTAAGTAGTGTGTAAGCCTAGGGACCGATGACCTTAGTAGTTTGATCCCACAGGAAGTTACCCACAAATTTCCAAAATTTGAACTCCCCCTCGTGAGGCCAGTTGACGAGTTTCTCGACCGATTAGAAGCGGTTCCATGGTAGAGAAACCCGACAGCGACCGGGTGAGCGGTGTGCCGACCAAATGCCCTTCCGATGATGTCATTGCCAGAGGGTGGCACGGCGGTCGGTCGAGTCCAATTGACCCCCCCTAGGGCCAGATCGCGGGACCACAATTCAGAAACTGTACTCCCGTTCACGACTGACTGGCTAAAGCTCAGACCAGAGCGAGGACACGAGTACTGGAGCTATCAAGCAGAGAGGATATCGCCCTTCTGGTGACCCGGGTGGGAAAGCCTGTGCCGGAAGCAGCGCCAGCGTGCGGCCTTACGTGATGCGCGGGCCGCCTCTTCAGTCGGTCGTCCACCCCTTGACGTAGCGCCCTGCTGAATAGCAATGCCGGCGCGAGGTTCACCCATCTGTTATCCTGGCTGTGGCGGTGCCGGACCTGAGTAGCGGCCCTGACACGGCGGAGATGCGCCGCCTGATAACAAGACGCCGCCATTTCTCAACTGCCAAAGGGTCACCAGACAGGGCTGTCCACACTATCTCACTTTTAATGTCCCCCGACTCTACCGTACTTGTTTCAGTAGTAGTGTTCGGTAACGGCCTCAGACGTAAGCCATTTAAATCCTGGAGACGTAACTTTACATCCTGGAGGTGTAGCTAAGTTACATCGCCAGTATTTGTCAAGAAAGGGGAAAACAATTGGTGGTCTTTGGAATTTGCACACATACACATATACTCCCCAAGCCACTATACTGTGCATGACGGAGGGTATACTGTGCCAGTATTATCCGATTTCTGTCCCACTCCATTCGTTTACTGATCGAGGAAAAAATGACTTTTTGCATCCCACTGTACGAGCCTCGGCCAACGGCCTTGCCGCAGTGGTAACATCGGTTCCTATCAGATCACCGAAGTTAAACGCTGCTGGGTGGACCATCCGGATCTGTCGAGCGCTATTGGGAAGCGGAGTGCACTCAGCCCATGTGAGGCCAACTGAGGAGCTCCTCGATTGAGAAGGGCTCCAGTCAGGAGAGCGGTGTGCTGACCACATGCACCTCCATGCCCGCATCCAGTGATGCCTCTCAGCTGAGGATGACACGACTTTCAGTCGGTACCGTCGGGCCTTCCGAGGTTTGTTCGGATGGAGGAGTACGAACCTCAGTCCCTCTTCGTACGCGAGATTTTTGACGGAGGCTTCATAGTGCCCAGATAGTCTTCTGCGAATACATGTTCTCCAAATTTATCCAATAGGGTTTCGCGAGACCCACGACGGCTTTCTTCAAATGAGAATTCCTGGAATTCTTTGAGCATTTCTGTTACACTTCATATGGGCCATACCGACCTGTCACGCCCACTCTGTAAGGACCCTAAACACTGGGTCAACACGCCACAGTCGGTGGTACAAGCATCTTGTACGCAGTTTGCTCTACAGACGCACTGCATTATCCCATAACCGTTCTAACAAATCTAGGTCTTCCATTTTCCTATGTCAATACTGATTTTACGTAATAGTCCTGACTCACGTAACGTCTACACTCGTCGTCCATTGTAACGTGCTGGGTGCTAGTACTGAAATATTACTCGAGTCAGTCAGGTACGAGGGAAGACAGTCTCTATGATGGTATCATGATTACTAATCGATGATACGGCGGAGTGTCAAACGTCTTTCGGAAATTATTGCATCTACTGTCTTCAAGATGCAGTGTACGAATAAAGCAAGCTGTGTTTCAAACGATTGGTGCGCCAACAACATATGTTAAATACCAAACGAATCTGCATGATCTGAGGTGTGAAGACACTGTTGACGCTGATCCACCACACGGGGAGGTTAAGCTCGGCTGCCGCCCCGGAACCCCGCCCCCCGGCGTTGTCGCTCGAGAGGAGAAGATTATCTCCTGCCACTGGGTTTCGCTCTTGCCATTATCATCATCATCATGATCGTCATCATCATTACCACGACGTCACGACAGTACACGCACTCATGTGAGTTTCATTTTCGAAGTCGTTAGGTAAGTACTATACTGTGTTGTCTCACATGGTTATGGATGTTTTTGCCTCACAGTCACAACTGGAGTGCGTGCGAAGTATTTTGAGACAGAGGAAAGAGGAAACATATTGACAGACACGCAGAATCAAGACAATCGGAACACAACAAAATGTTGGGACTAGTGAAATGTAGGACAAGGAGCGTCTAGCTCTTTGAGGAGGCGGGTTGGTGCAGGAGGCTCGTGGGAGAACTTAGTAAAGCCAAGCTAAGTGCGCGTATTAACGGATGTGTGGACCACCTATGGTAACAAAAGTCATAGGATAGGGATAGCCACATAAACAGATGGCGGCAGTACTGCGTACACAATGTATAAAAGGGCAGTGCACTGGCGGAGCTGACATTTGTACGCAAGTGACTTCTTTGCTAAGGTTTCCGACGTGATTATGGCCGCAAAACGGGAAATGATAGACATCGAACGCAGAATGCTAGTTGGAGCTAGATATATAGGACATTTCGTATCGATAATCGTTAGGGAATCCAGTATTACGAGATACACAGTGTCAAGAATGTGCCGAGAATACCAAATTTCAGGCATTACCTCTCACCACGGACAACGTAGTGGCCGACGGCCTTCACTCAACGACCGAGAACAGCGGCATTTGCGTAGAGTTGTCAGTGCTAACAGACAAGCAACACTAGGGAAATAACCGCAGAAATCAATGTGCAACGTGAGCCGTGGTAAAAAAATTGCTGTTTTGAAGAGCGCGCCGCAGCGCGTAGTGTGAAGCAGTAGCCCTCCGTTTCTGACGGTGGCGCCGCTGTGGCAATCGCAGCTATGGTGTCTCCCTCTGGTGGAAAAGGGGAAAGGTTGCCTGTTCACGTGCATTTTAAGGGGCGCGATGAGCTCGCTAGGAGGCGAGTCTGGTCATTTGGTCATCCGGGTCAGTGTGGGGCAGTCAGTGTCTGTCTGTCGTCCGGAGTGCTAGTATGTGTTTGGCCGCCAGTCTGTTCGAGTTTTGTTCAGGCAATGGTTATTGGCCGTTGATCGATCGGTTGGTCGGTCGCGCACTGAGACACAAGATGACTTGTCCGTCTTGAGCGTCGGCGCATGTGAGGTCAGTCCAGTCCAGTGGGCCGCGTCGTATAGCGAGGGGTAGTGGCTTCGCGGCAGACACGAGAGCAACACGAGTCAACCCACGACACCAGTCTGGCCGGTGCGAGCTGCGACGCCGCGAGACGGGAGATCGGCGCGCCTTCCTGCGTTCGTTGAAGCGGCTGGTAGCGGACGGTTCGGGAGAGCGTTTTGGGAGTGCTGCACCAGGTCTTCGCCAGACATCGCAGTTTATTAGAAGTTAAGTGATTGCTCATATGTTGTTTAATTTACTTGTTACGTTCTACTTGTTTTCTTGGTCAGTCTCTCGTCCCCAGCTTGCTCGTCTGTCTCCCGTCCGCATTTGTTAGGCAGTTAGGGTCTGTCTGTCTGTCGGTCGGTCGGTCTGCCGTACGTTAACAGCTGCCTCTGTCATGCTGTCGGATTAGGTGTTAACGAATTTATTGCTTGAAGTGTAACGGCCGAATTCCTGAAATATGTTTTTATGTTACCCATCATCTTGAGAGGCGCTATATGTGTAATGTAGAGTATGTTTGTATATTTTATGTAAGATTGCATTTCATGAGTTTTTATTTAAATGGTCATTTTAGCATATAAAGTTGCCACCCTTTTTTTAATGTCAGTGTTTTGTATCATTTCCATCCCTCGAACGGGGTGCATAGTTTATGTGCTTGTGTGAGTTGTTAAAATTTTTAGTTTAAAGTGATCTGGTGTGTAGCAGATTTGCATCAGTGTAGTCTTTCAGAGGTTGTTCTGAGCGGCAAGGTTCTCAGTCCGAAAGCTCATACTGTCAAAATTTGTTCTTTCTGCCTCTGAATAAATTGTAACTTGATATTTAGAGGGTGCTTTCTGATTGTAATTTTAAATGTTTCAAAAAAAAAAAAAAAAAAAAGAAAAGGGCTTTTAGGGATAAAATTTCGATTTGTTGAAAGAAATTCAATTTGTTTTCATCAGTTACCCACTGCAACTACTTCCACGCCCACACAGTGTGATTAAATGTGTTAATGTTCTTGATGAATCGTTAGTAAATAAAGCAAATTCTTAAGAAAAGGTTTTGAAAGTAAATTCGCGGTTCACAACGTACGACAAACGTATCCGTTAGGACAGTGAGTCAAAATTTGGCGTTAATGGACTATGGCAGCAGGCGACTGACGCGAGTGCTTTTGCTAACTGCACGACATCGGCTGCACGGCTGTCCGGGGCTCGTGACCGTATGTGTTGGACTCCAGAGGACTGGAAAACCGTGGCCTGGTCAGATGAGACCCGAGTTAGAGTGTGGCGCACACCCCACGATGCCACGGACTTTGTTGTCAACAAGGCTCCATAATGGCGTGGGCTGTGTTTTCGTGGTATGTACTGGATCCTCTGATCACTATTTCGAGACCATTTGCAACCATTCATGGATTTCATGTTCCCTGTTTTTACAGATGACAGTGCGCCATGCCTCCGGGCCAGAGTTGTTCACGACTGGTTTGAAGAACATTCTGGACCGCCGCGCGGTCTGAGGCGCCATTCACAGATTGTGCGGCCCCTCCCGCCGGAGGTTCAAGTCATCCCTCGGTCGTGTGTGTGTGTGTGTGTGTGTGTGTGTGTGTGTTGTCCTTAGCATGTTTGTTTAAGTAGTGTGTATATCTAGGGACCGATGATCTCAGCAGTTTGGTTCCTTAGGAATTCACATACATGTTTTTGATTTGCCTCCCAGATCGCCCGACATGAAACTCATCGAACATTATGGGGCATAACTGAGAGATCAGTATGTGCCAGAACCTTGTACTGGCAACACTTTCATAGTTACGGACTGCCGTAGAGGCAGCATCGGTCAATATTTCCTCTCGGGACTTCAGTGACTTCTTGAGTCCATACCACGTCGCTGCACAATGTCGAGCGACAGTAGGTCCAACACGACTTAGGAAGTATCCCAGGACTTTTGTCACCGCGGTTTATAAGGTTATCAATATTTTGTGATTGGTATGTCTCTCCGTTTCATAGGATGTCGTATGCAGACTAAATGCGGAAAAATGACATCAGATGCTGACTATTTCCTAAATTTCCAATCGTTGATATGTGTACCGTGCCTTGTTGGACACCGTGTCAGGATTGTTGTCTGCTCAGCAGCTGGTATTCCACGCTGGATCAGTTGCCGCCCAGCAGTAGCCTCGCCCGCTTACAGGTGGTGTCCTTAGAAAGCGCGCTACGGAGTGTCTTCTTCCCCGCGGGCTCTGTCGTTTGCTTCTCTCCTTCTGGCTTGTGGCCGGTGCTTGTAATGTGGACAGTGGCGCTTCAGAAAGTGGATCAGTTCTAGCTAGGACACAGGCAATACGGCGCGTGGGCCGCACAATGCCCTTGTGTGCGTTAATCTGCGCATCTAGGTAAATGGCATAAACATTCACAAGCGTGACAAGAATAAATGAAAAACTGGACTAACTTCCAGTGTTTTGAAACAACGTTTGTATTGGTTCAACTACGGAGACAACATGATGATTTCCCAATGTCTCCTCAATTATCAGCAAGCTCTCAAAAGCTCTGGAAGAAAAAATCGGCAGAGGAGCCTCCCTCTTAAGCAGAAGTCATTTGTAATGTGCACGGCAGACGCAAAGACGAGGGGGAAGGGCTCATGACTCCCTTCCCCTCCTCCCACACCACCATAAACAAGGAGAGGCGTTTGTATTTTTACATACATCAATTTCCAAATTTCACAACTAACTTTCTGTGAATGAACTTTCGTGAAACTGAGAGTCTCCAAAGTGGCAACGAATCCTGTAACAGAACCTCCGTTTTGCAGCTGTCTGAGGGCCTGCTCACGTGGACTGCCTTACGGGATGGACCCTAACATTCCAGCCAGGTAGAGATGCACATTGAACGGCTGACCTTATCCGCTATCAACAGCTATTCCGATATGCTTTGTCAACCCACAGGTAGTTGATTAAGAGAAGGCAGAGACTTAAAGAACCTCCATTAAGAAGAAGAAGAAAAGACTGCGACTTCAAAATTGTGGGCGTAACGACTGAAACAAACAGCGTTCTTCTCATAGACATTCTTCAGGCCAATGTTCACACTCGGCATTAAATTAATAATGAACCAAATGCTGACGTAGATTATCTATTGCACGATAAATTTCTATAATTATTTGAAAATAGCTTTCCATATAAGCTAATCAGAAGAGACATTAAACAGCAACGTCATGGATCAATAGGGAGATTTAAAGTATCTTCTGAAAGGAAAAGGGAAACATATCTTTTCGAAAGAATAAGAAGAGATCTTGCAGCAGTTGTAAACTGCAAAAACTACTCAAAATTACTATGAAAATTTATTAAAAAATCAAAAACACCCACATTATGTCAAAAATTATTAATTCCGACGACAGACTTAAGGTTAAATGGAATGTAGTGAAACGAGAGACAAGCCAACCTGCCACAGTAAAAGAGATCATTATCGAATGGAATGGAATGGAACACCTACATATGATGAGTCACAGGTAGCAAATATATTTAACAGTAATTTTTTAAACATAGTAAAAATATAGGGACAAACAGTTGAATTCTGAAATTACGAAAATTACATTTATATTCTCTCAAAAGTAAAAGCTCATCTCCATTTGACGGCGTTTCCAGTTGAGTACTAATGATTTGTTCCAAGTTCTGTCTTACCTGAAATATGTAATGCGTCACTAACTCATGGGATTGAAGTGCGATATTGTTAAACTCCGCTATAAGAAAGATGACAGAGAGGTCAGTAACTACCGACCTGTTTCACTAATGACGTCATTCTCAAAAAAAAATTTAGTATGTGATGTATTGTAATCTAGGAAAGTATACTCGCTTGAAAAATAATAATACCTTTATTAATTCAGAGTATTTATTTCAGAAGAGATTCTCTACTGAAAAAGTCATTTACATGTTTACTCACCAAATCTTACGTGTAGCCAATCAACGGATGTCGTATCTAACCAAAAGAATGGAGCAAGTTGTACTTGGTCATTCAGTCAACGCAGTACAAAGATATTCTTCTAAGTGCGAATAAATCACGTATGGGGTTCCTCAAGGCTCAGTCTTAGGTCTGTTATTGTACCTGATAAACGTAAACGATCTTTCATCTAACACACAACAAGCAGAATCAGTTCTTTTTGTGGGTGACACCAGTATTGTAATAAATCCAAGTATTCATACAGCAACATAAGAAGTGGTAAACAAGGTTCTTAAAAGTATCAGTGACTCGTTTTCTGCGAATTGTTTCGTCCTCAGTTTCAAAAAAGACTCACCATATTCGGTTCTGCACATCTATCGATACTACAAAGTGTAACACATGGTATGGGAACAATATACAATGGCCTGGTGCTTCCAATCGGAAGATTCAAGTGGCATCCTAGAGAAATTTTCGCTGGTGTCTCAGAAGTCCGATGCGAGAGCCGACTTGGCGCCCAGAAGCGAGGCAAATATGAGTCGCTCCAGCAGGAAGGTTGGTTATAAGATCATGTCTGCGCGATCGTTTTGCAGCGAAGTTGTTAAGCCATACTTGGTCTGGAATCTTGCTTCCATCTGCAGTCAGTTTCCTCCATTTGCTGCGATCGCCAGCGAGTAGCTCCCTCAATATTAAATGCACACATATCACGCTTGACGCAATCCCTAAAGCGTAGTAAAAGTCTTCCACGAGGTTCCTTTGCTCCTGCTATTACACTGAGTAACGTGCGCCGGGGCAGGCGAAGTGGTCCATACGATGCACATGTCCTAATCAAGCAGGCGCCGTTGCTGTGCGTGGCAGTGATACTCTGTTGTTTTGCTGTTTTCGGAACCATGCCATTTGTCACATGATCCTTCCATGATATTCCCAAGATGCTCCGTAAGCACCGCAGGTGGAAGGCGTTGAGCTTTCGTTCCTGTCTGACATACGACGTCCAAGTCTCAGCTACACACAGGAGAGCACTCAGCACACATGATTGACACACAAGTATTTTTGTCCACTATGTAAGATGATTGTTGTCCCATGCTCGTGTGCGGAACTTCCCGAAAGTGCTGGCAGCCTTTCCTATTCGTGCATTTATCTCGTCATGCAGGGAGAGATCTTCTGTCATTATTGAACCAAGATAGCAGAATTTATCGACCACCTTCAATAAGGAGCGGTCCAGTTTGATGACAGGCGGATCTTTGTATCCTTGTGCCATGACACGGATACAATATAGACACGGAGAAGAGCTTGCATGCAGTGGAGAATTTACCCACAAGCTCTTGCAGATCGTCTTGAGTATCCGCTACAAATGCAGCACCGTCAGCAAATAAAAGGCTATTTAGAAGCAAGTCTTCTCGGAAGCGCTTGGATCTGAGTAGAGAAATGTTGTAGAGATTCCCATAAGCTCTGGTATACAGATGAATGCCCAGGTTGTTTCACCAAAAGCAACTTTGAGGAGTGCCGAGAAAAAAATATTGAACAGAGTGGGAGCCAATACGCAGCCTTGACGAACCACTCTTTTCACAGCAAACGGATCAGCACCTTCCATATCTTCGTGAAAGCCATGATCATCCTTAACAGCTTTTGAGGACACCTTGTCTTCAAAAGTACTGCAACAATCCTTCTCTGCTCACTGTGTCGATAAAGGCAATGAGCAGAAGGGTTTTCCGCTCGCAGCACTTTTCCTGAATTTTCCGGAGTGTGAAGATCATATCAACTGTAGATCTGTAGATCGTTGGGGACGAAACCCACATTGCTCCTCAGGCTGTATGCGCTAGCTTCTGGTGTGCTCAACACCACACAGGCAAATATTTTTCCAGGTACACTCAAAGTGAGATTCCACGGTGACAGTTGCAATCGCCGCGATCATTCATTACCTTTGTATAAAGTAACAATACTGGTATTGCACATGTCTTGGGCACAGTATCCTCTGCCCAACATTTCAGTACGAGGTTGAAAAGCAGCGGAAAAACTGGCTTAAGTTTTACAATTTCTGTGGAGATGTTGTCTTTGCCAGGGCACTTCCCACATTTGAGCTGTTCAATTGCTCTTTGAAGGTCCTCCATAGTAGGCGTGACATCCAAGTCACGGTAAGGTGTCATCTGAGGAACTTCATCCATTGCGTTTGGACTAATGTTGATGGGATGTGAGCAGAGGCTGGAATAATGTTCTACCCCACGGTGCAACTGACGATTGCGATCTGTGATGACTTTTTCATATATTTCCTTGAGCGCTATTCTTTGTAATGGGTCCAATGGCCCATTTGATGCCCGAGTACACATAACCAATGTCGCCTGCACTGAAACACTCCTATATGCCAGTGCAAAGTTGCTCCCAATAGGAATTGATGCAGTTGCGGACTGTGCGTTGAACAGCAGTCTTTGCTTTTGCTTAGCTCCCTGCGTGTAGAATTACATGGTTTTTATGCCAGATGACAGTGGCCTGACGCTTAGCCTCAAAGAGAGGTTTCGGGACATCTACGTTCTCGATGAACCAATCCTCGGATTTTGCTTCCAGATTACCGAACACATTCCCAGCCGTAACGGTAACAAGCGATTTTGTCTGCTGCCAGTCTTCAGAAATGGGAGCGGTTGGGTGCAAGGGATCCATCTCTTTTCGTATCTCTATCACTAAATACTTCTGCTGTAGCAGTGTTTCTTGTTTGGCAAAGATTAATTTTTGTTTTGCAAGGTGTCCTGCATAGTGAAACTTTTTAGTCATGAATCGCACTTTTGTCACAGTCTGCACTAAGAAAAGAACGTGTATGAAGAAAGTAACGCATGTCTTTCCTTTTAGTTAGAATAAGATCTAATTGGAGCCAATGTTTTGAGCGGGGGTGCATCCAGGAAACCTTGCCTTTAGAGTATGTATTGATGACACACAACTGATACTTTGCACGGAATTCAAGCAATTGTAGACCATTTTCATTCATATGCTCACTCCGTGTTTTCCTAGGCAGTCAGGCCAAGTGGCAAAATACGAGCGTTGAAACCACCAAGGATGCATAGACGGTCCCCGGACTGGAAACAATAAATAGTGTCAAAACTTCCAAATTCTTGGGTGTCCATTTTGATGAGAATTTAAGCAGGAAAAAGTACATTTTGGAACTCCTAAAACAACCTAGTTCAGCCAAATTTGCACTTAAAATCATTGCAAATCTTTGGAAGAGACAAATAAGTAAGACATATCTTGCATATTTTCATTCGACAATATCATATGCAATAATGTTCTAGGGCAACTCATCTTAAGAAAGGAAGTCTAGATTGCTCAAAAGTTTGTTGCAAGAATAATATGTGGTGCTCACTCACGATTATCTTGTAGATGAGAGTTCAATAAGTTGAGGATTTTCACTGCTCCTTCACAGTATATTTATCCGCTCACGAAATTTGTTGTAAATAATCCACTACAGTTCAAAAGGAACTATTATCTCCTCAATTACAATACCATAAGAAAAAAAATGACATTCATTGTTCCGTATTATGTGCTGTCTTTAATATAAAAGGGGGTGCACAATGCTGAACCAAAATTTTTGATCACTTACCCACTAATATAACATGTTTGACAGACGCTAAAGTAAAATTAGAAAAAGAATTGAAAAAGATTCTTCTTGCCAGCTACTTCTAGTCCGTAGAAGAATTTATATTATCGTAATGTGTAAAAGCTGGTACGTAGAATCATTAATCAACATGTGTATGAAAGAAAGGAAAGGAAAAAAAACACCTGCAAATGACCAGTTTATGACGTGAATATAAAATGACTCGTTCCACATCATTAAGGTGCATCTTACAAATGGTCCACGGAACACAAACTAACAAAAATCGCAGTGCTAAGTGAAATACTGGTTATGGTGAATGCACACTTAGAATATGTATTGTGTAAATTATGACGTTGTGGAAGTTGTGATATTTTGTTGCCTTTATAGTTCTTAAATTAATTGCGTGAGACATTTATTTCTTAAATCTTTGGTCGTATGCTTTTTAAAGGCTATATTCTCGTAGTTGCGATTTCTTAGACATTATGCTAAAGCAATGTATTGTTCACAGGTGTAAACAAGCTATTATTGTATTATTAAAAATTTTATATGTTTTATGCTAATTAGCTATGACTTATTCTTCTTGTACATTCGAAATGAGCGACTACGGACCATGAGTTAACAACCAACATCGTTTTCCATTTTTTTCCCTTGTTCGTGTGCCACTTTTTATGTGCTTACAGTATCTCTTTGAATCCCATCACTGATTGCCTCCTTTCGGTCTTCTGACAGGGGCCACCTTCATCTTTTGCGTTCTTCTCCCAGCCTAAGACCCTAGCAGTTTTTCAGCATTGTGTAAATCAATACCTGTCCGTGATTTTGTGCTCTGTGATACCGATTTTTTAAAATCTTTGTTACATTCTTGGAACCAACACAATCTTTTTTCAGTGTCAATATTTTATTCACAGGAAACCAGCAACTTTGTTAAATTTCTTAAAGCGTTCATTAACGATTCTGTCAACAGTTACAGGATTTATATTAAGGGACTATATTCGAACCTTACAGGTTCATTTTCACGCCTAGCATACTGATGCTGCACTGACGGTGCCTGATACTGATAATAAACGTCAAAGTGGCAAAACATGCTTTAGAAATGTCTGCACAATGAATGCCACAATCCACACGTGGCTCTTACTTGGTAAGAAATACCGTGGATTGTGGCACTGGCATTACTCGGTAACAGGCACGTGTGGATTGTAGCATTTATCAAACGTTTGTTAGGCATATGTTGCCACTTTGATGTTTATTATTAAGAGAAGGTCAGTGCCGCCACAGTAAGGCAGGCCTGAAAACGGTTCGAAACTAGTCGCCATTATAATTACGGCAACTGTTGCCAGAATAAACGCTTCCAGACGTCACAGTCTTTTTACCTTTGGCGTTTCCTATGTTAGACAATCGTTGGGACATTCTGAAGATGTTCCCACAGAACAATAATCTCTTTTTAATCGATGTTACCAGTTCTTTTTTTTCTGTACAGTTTCCCCATTAGATATGAAACGCACGTGCCGCTTCATCTATCTGTTGCCTAAAAATTTCCCATAATATTATTATTATAAAAGATTTGTATGTATTTTAATGTTATCTCTATTTAAATCGTACACATCTGTGACATGTTAAACGTGGGGGCGACGACAGGTTGTATTTGGGGAGAGGGGAAGGGGTGTTTTTGGAGAAAGAAGGAGTAACAAGTTGCACGCACTCCCCCGCCCCGTATGGAAATCCTGGACCCGCGCCTGGTGCACGGCAGCGAACAAAAAATTATAAATAAACTCTTCTTAAAGGTCTAGCAATCTGGTTTTCATGAGCTAATAGATAAGTTTCGAATCTGCTACAAAGCATTAATATAGTAGAATGTTTTAAGCGATCAGAGCATGCGCTGTGTATTCCGTCAACCTACTATGCTGCACAAGAGGAGTTCGTGGAACGAAACGAGCCGTTCCTCCCAGTGTGCAAGCATACTAACTAACCATCAACAAGTAATTGTTCTGCTGTGCTTGTTCACAAGTAATAGCGCCGAAAATGAAGAAGAGCCTTCATTTTCACTATGTCAGTGAGCAAACATTTTATTCTAGCACATTTACTTTTCTCGCTGTCTAACAGAGAATCAGCGAGATTAGATCGATGTGCAACGGGACATCAAATAATACTTGTTATTCCACAGATACTGACGAATCTGAGAACCGCTCAACTGCCGTTCGACGACCCACACACAGCGTGAGGAGGACCCAGCGTGGACACATCTCATAACATTCAGAAATACGGCACAAAGCACGCACAAATTTGAATTTCAGTTGATGTAGCATAAAGTAGTGAAAGACTCGGCCCATTTGAAATTTTTCCACTAAGGAGAGCACAAAAAATTGTGCATTTAATCTAAATATCTTCTTCGGATTACAAGTGGTTTCAGTTTTAAGCTGTCTTAAATTGCCGAAACTTGACGTATAGATCATACCGATGGTCACGTAAAACAATCGATTTTCTTCTGTCTTCAGCTCAAATTTTGCACACTTTACTTTTATCCTGTTGGACCATCTGCGAAAAATTTCATTCAGATTGGGAAAGGTCCCATACGGACCACTGGCACACTTGCTGTGATATGACCCGTCACTGAAATCAATTCTGACTCTGCAGTCAATGAATTTTCCGTCACAAATAAAAATTTACCAAACTTGCATTCTTATGTAGATCTCTTGGTTATTGTGAGCAGTCGCATTAACCAGTAAGACCAGCCACGCACGTCTCCACCATCCACCCAAATTTCAGTATCAATTAAATTTCCTTCCTATGTTTTACTCGTTGCCCAAATACATTTGTGCTAGATACGATGTTCTGCTAACCTGTCCAACACAGATACTTAGGCACTACCGAGTTACTACGGAGTAAATAAAACAACATGCGTCTCCGTCACATTTTACGTCATCGAAAAGAGAACACTAAACAAAGGGTGTTTTATTTATATCTGGATAGAATACTGAACAAATAACTGTGAAGCAAATAACAAGCATCAAAGTCGAGATACATAGTAGTAAATCGCATTTTGCAGCTTACAGAACTTTACTAGATGACTTCGAACAGTACGTTTTCTTGCTAGAACGTGTGAAGTAGAGTCGTGTAGGCTTTTTGAATTTTATGCTTGTAATTTTGTTGCTTCACTTTTATTGGTTTCATTCCCTATCCAGATATAAATACAGCATCATTGAACTAAGAACCGAAATTTTTGTTAGAAAAGCGGCAAACATAAGTTGGTCGCTTGAATTTTGGAATGGCTGTTTATTTCTGTCGTCTGCTGAGATCTTTTACTCTTTATTTTTCGTAATTTTTGAGCAAGATTTTCTACAATACGAGTAAAGCTACAATTTTTTTGCAACCGTTTACGCCAGTTAGATGTGGTACCACTAGAACTGCACGCTCTTAATGAACCTTTATGGTGTAATGTTCTGTTAATTCATGAATATTGTGAAGTGACTGTAGTGTGTTAAAAAAAGGGTAGGCAAAAATTCAGTTTACAGGAGTGATGCAGTGCCTACCCGAAAGAAGGCTTCTATGTTCACGACAAAGATTCTTTTGCGTGTCACTTTTGAAATGTGAAGCCCAAGTAAGAGGAGGACAATTTAGAAAAACACATTAAAAACTCTAACCAAAAGACGAAAAAGTCTCTGTAGTGGCTGCAGAAACTCATGTTATTAGCCAGGCAGCCGTCGGTGAGATGCTACACAATGCCAAAAAGATGAAAACTGAGAATAAATATGTTGCATGATACAGTTAAAATACGTTTAAAGGCAATAATATAATTGACAGAACTGAATATCGTTGAAGTTAGGCCATTTCTGAATAAATATGCACCCAGTGTTGGTTGTATAGGTACCCAGTTCATGTCAGTCAGTGCAGTGATGAAATGAAAAGTCAAGAGATGCTCTGAAGGCTGTTCCTATAGTGATTATTGCTGACGAAACTTGTGACAAAAATGGAAGGTGCATATCTGCAGTTTTACTTCGGACAATGGTTACATCATCAGAACAGAAACTGTGCCTGGATTCTACTGCCTTTTTGTGTGTTTCTAACTGAAGTACTTGCGCCCAGGCCATAGAAGGCACCCTAAAAAGACTACAGCATTAAATATGAAAATGTTGTGAGTTTAGTATCAGACTCTGCTGTATACTTGGGATGTTGTTCGTTACACTTAAAATAATGGCTGGAGACCATTTAACACATTTCAAATGCTGGACGCACGAAATGAACTTAGTGGTGACATCCTCATGAAAGAATTAAAAGAGCTAAATTTTACTGTCGGGAAGGCGAAAATGGTGTTTCACTACTCTCGCAAAATGAAAAGCGCATGCCTTCAGTTCGTTGAAGAGGAATTTCCTCATCTGCCAAAAAAACTTTTTCCGATCCAGTAATCACGAGCTGGAATTGCATGCAGTGCAGTGCAGTAATTGGACCACACCTATCAGCAAGTTTTTCAGATCATTGGAAAACAAAACTGCCATTGAGCTCATTCTTCATCGTTTCAAAAATAAAGCTGCAACAGATTTAGTCATCTTACAATGCAAATTTTTAAGTGACACATATGTTACCGTTGACAATTTAATTACAAAACTAGAAGGCACGACTTACCCATTTACACATTTGTTTTGGAAAGAATTTGAGAATAACAGATTACTATTGAAAATACAGTTTGCGGGCTGTTTTTCAACAGGGCCTACTAATTGTTTTGACACACTCCAAAAGGAGACGCAGAAAGCGTTTGCAAAATATTGTCTCGAATCTGCTACTATGAAAACACACGAGACCCAACTAATATTTTTCTACAGAAGTATTGGCAAGCTCTTCAATCCTCCAGTTTGTGGCGCAGAACTATATTTCAATGATTTTGCTGTTGTCAATATAGCTGAAGAAAATCATAATTTGAAATCATTCCATCTGACATTTTTAAGCATTCCATCAACACCTTGTTAACTGATTGAGACTTGATAAGAAGCCTGATATTGATATTTCTACTCCATGAAAAGCTTAAATATGACGAATTTGGAAGAGTCGCTAAGTCCATAATTTGGGCACCTGTCAGTAGTATGGTTACGGAGTGGTACTTCTCAACGTACATTACAGTTTTTAGGTGACAGTTGGAGGTCAGTGTAGCCAGATACTATTGAAACAATTTCAGTGCTTGCATTCAATTGATAAACATTTGTATATAGACCTTTCATGTGAGAGTATTTGAACGTTAACTAACACTATGATATTTTGTTACAGAAATAATCAATTTTCTCTGTTTTGAAACACAACCGAATAGTGAAAAAGAAGAAAAAAAGAATCACATCGAAAAATATAAATGCTAAAAAATACTAAATTCAAATTTTAAAATGCTAAATTTTCAATGTTTATTTGATAATTTCACTTAGATCTAAAATTCTATGAATGGTTAAGATTTTCAGGCGTCAGAAACTCATGAGAGTTTTCTCCGTAACGTATTAAGCTTCTTATCTTTATATTATTTCGATATCTGTACTGGATTATGCAAAAGTTATGGGCAGAAACAGAAATCATTTCTTATAAAAGTACAATACAACATAAAACACACACTACTGAGGAACATCAGAAAACAAACTCACTTGCAATGCAACAAATTCAGAAATTCACTGAAGATCTGTATTTCTGTCGCTTGTAAAAAGAAAAAAATGTCAGAACAATGTTTCAACAGTTCGTTACCCTTTCATCTGGCCAAATGTAAAAACTATTACCATCCCATTAATACTGATCCAGCAGAACAGATCAGTGACTGGAAATGGTTATGCATTTGCAGCCATTCATGGACTTCATGTTGCCAAACAAAAATGGACAAATTAGGTTACCTGTACCTCTACATGTGAATACTAAAGAACAAGTTCAGTTAGAATCAGAGCTTGATTTCAGCTATAAATGAGAATGTCAGCTCCACACATCGCATAATAAGAACAACTCAGCTTTTCTCACTTCAGACATTGATTTCGAACTTATGCACGGCATGCGTGGTCTATGTATGTTTGAATCTATGATGTAAGTACACCACCATAATATTACGTTCTCATCAAAACTGTAGCACATTCGTCTCCGTATTATGATTCGATTTTGTAATATGCCAGAGCTGTAATACACGTGGATGCTTATTCATGCACTTGAAACCAAAAATTAACGGTTTTCGGTTAAAGCGCTGATCTCTTTCAGGCATGTCGGACTACAGTTACACAGCACTGAGTTCCTTATAAAGCTAGGCATAGTAGCGTGCTCTGCCACCTCTCGGCAAAACTGCAAAACAGCTTGACAGCGCCACGACGCGGTCGTTCGCTGCACTCGAAAGACCCTGTATTGGCGGAACTACGAACGAAACAGCCATAGTACCATCCGAAAAAAAAGAAACTTATCCTCTCTGCACATACATATATTTTCTCTCTATT
Organism: Schistocerca piceifrons; assembly: GCF_021461385.2. Taxonomy (NCBI): domain Eukaryota; kingdom Metazoa; phylum Arthropoda; class Insecta; order Orthoptera; family Acrididae; genus Schistocerca; species Schistocerca piceifrons. Next base: position 458,157,131 of record NC_060145.1, read on the forward strand.
CATACATATATTTTCTCTCTATTCATTGCTGGATGTCTTGACTTGCCGGCTTGATACTGATGGTGGTGCAGCCACACGTACCCTTCCAAAACCGATACTTAAAAAAATCATCATATCTCGATCTGTCTGTCTGTGGCTCGTAATATACCGGTGTACTATCTGTAAGAGACAACACCTGTATCGAGGGGATAACTATTTTTGAACAAGCGAAATACAGTGGGCGTCCTTTAGTAATTAGCGACGGTCACTTGTTACAAGTTCCACTGAACGGCAGTAGTTAGTTATACGTGCGCATTGTGGAAATTATTAATAGTTAAGCATGCCATAACTTTTTTTTACAAATCTGTGTGTACTTCCGGGATCATATCGCTAAATATTATCATCTCATATTTTGTTCATTTTTGTTACATTTTGGTGTTTTAGAGAACGTTTGATTTGTTTTGGATCTCGGGATGAGTTTTAAAAAAATGTTGAAAAATAGTAACACATCCAAATTTAACATGTGCATATTGTATAAGAAGCGTAAAAATGTACTTATAGCAGCAACAATCAATTCTATGGCCGATTCCCTTTCTTTCCACAAAATGCTTTTTCAAGGGCAATATGAATTTTAATTATTATTCCTCTTTCTTAGAAATATTTTTAGTCTCATTTATATCAGTTATAACCCAAATATGATATACTTTGACAAAATTTTCACGCAGTTCGATAAATTCCAGTAAAGGTAGCATATAATTTTTCTGAAACATGAATCATAGAGATATGCGTAAGGCGGAATTTCGATACTGATTTCTTCGATTTTACGTGTTAGAAAAAAAAAGTCTGACGAAAGAAATTTTGGGCTGATTCCTATACAAGCACAGAAAAAAATTAACTAATTTAATATGCCTATTATCACACTTTTATCCCCTAAGATATCATGTTGCGAAGCGACTCAGACCCCATAGAATATTCATAGACCATAAAGAGTTTATCGGGAAGAATCGCGCGAACTTCGTGTGCGCCGCGTATCGAGGGCTTTCAGTTTTCCATGAACTCGAACTGAAATGGAAAACAGAAGCGATAAATCTCAGAGTTTTGAATTTAGTTTGAAAAAACTTCCTCGCGTCCCTGACGTGACAAGAAGTCATGCGATAGCGATGTGCACATATGCAGATAACGTTACTATCGCGTACACAAAGCATAAAGGGCAGCGCATTGCCGGACTTGTCGTTTGTACTTGGGTGATTCATGTGGAAAGGTTACCGACGTGAGCACTGCCGCACGACGGGCAGTAATACACTTTGAACGCGGAATGGTAACTGGAGCTAGGCGTATGGGAAATTCCGTTTCGGAAATCATTAGGGAAATCAGTATTCCGAGAACCACAGTGTCAAGAAAGTTCCGAGAGTGCCAAATTTCGGGCATTATCCCTCACCACGTACAACGCAGTGGCCGACGGGCCTTCACTTAGCGACCGGGAGCAGCGGCGTCTGAACAGAGTTGTCTGTGGTAGGAAGACGGCAACACTGCGTGAAATAGCGGCAGAAATCAATGTGGAATGTACGACGAACGTATTCGCTAGGGCTCGTGACCATATCGATTGGACCCTAGACGACTGGAAAACCGTAGCCTGGTCAGATCAGTCCCGATTTCAGTTGGTAAGAGCTGATGGTAGTTTTCGAGTGTGGCGCAGATGCCACGAAGCCATGTATCGATAGTTGTCAACATGGCACTGCGCAAGCTTGTGGTAGTTCCATAACGGTGTTTATATGAATGGACTGGGTCCTCTGATCCAGCAGAACCGATCATTGACTGGAAATGGTTATGCATTTGCACCCATTCATGGACTTCATGTTGCCAAACAACGATGTCATGTCAGCGGGTCACAGTTTTTCGCGATTGGTCTGATGAACATTCTGGTCAATTAGAGAAAATGATTTGGCCACACATATTGTCCGACATAAATGCTATCAAAATTTATTTGTGTGTTATATCTAAACCACAAATCTCTGTAATTATAACGAATATATTTTTTCTTTTTTTGTAACTCAGCGAAAGTGATCTGATCTTAACTAATTTCATATAGCAGAATGCACAATAGTCTCCAGTCGCGAATGTTCGCATCGACGGAACTCACAATGACAGCGATAAGGTTAATTGTACATGTCATGCTTGAAGCTGCGTAAATCCGCACGTCAAATCAGCTACATATGTTCAGCTATACTATCTAATTTGATTCAATTTATTGAACGGTTTATGCAACGTTTGTCGTAATCTGCATCTTTTATTATTGTTATTACTATTATTTATTTTATGGCCTTCATTTGACCACTCTAGTCAAAAATACAAAGTTGTAAACAAGTTGTTACACAGGGATACAATTTGGTTCAACAAAAACTTAATATGATATTTAGGTAATATAATTATTAGAGTCTATTCTTATATGAAAGGTGTTTTGCTCTTCTGTCTGCCCAAATTTCTTCATTCTTTCAGATATTTTCTTTCTTTCTTTCTTCATCTGAGACCACTCTTCCTGTACTCTTTTTATTGATTTTCATTTGCAGTCTGGTTTGCGGATCTTGCAGTATTCTGTCTTGCTTTTTAGGTCATCTACTGCAATTTGAAGTTCTTTTATATCTTCCTTAATTTCTGTGATCCATTTAATGTCGCTCTTGCTATTCCACAATTTTTGTATTATTTTTTTACTAATTCTGTTTTCTGGAGTTCTCATCAGATGTCCAAAGAATGAGATGCGTTTCTTCCTGATTGTGCTCATGACTGGTTCTATTTTCTTATATACTGTTTCATTTGATGCTATTCTCCAATGTCCATTTATTTTATACTGTTTATTTATACATGTCCTAATTATTCTTCTTTCTATTTTTAGTATTCTGTCAATTTCTGCTGTATTAGTTGTTTTGAAGATAGTTTCAGCTGCATACGTTAGTTCTGGTTGTGTAACTGTTTTATAGTGTTTTAATTTTGCATCTATAGATAGGCTTTTTTTGTTGTATGTAGTTTTGGTAATGTAATTTGCGTAGTTCAGTTTTTTTATTCTATTCTGCCATGATGGCTTCTCATTTAGATTGGATGTTATTATTTAGCCTAAATATTTAAATTTATCAACAATTTTGATTTCCTGTTCTCCTATTGTAATTTTGTTTACAGGTGGTGGATCAGTTTGCATAATCTCCATTTTTTTCAAATGATATTCTAAGGTCTACTTTCTCTGCTATTTCTTGTAGTGATTTCACTTGTTGCCTGGCTTCTTGAACGGTGTTGGCTAGGAGAGCAAGATCATCAGCGAATCCCAAGCACTTTAAGCTAATATCATCTTTTGCACTTCCAATTCTTATCATCTTTGGATTGTCCTTGTACCATTCTCTCATTATGTATTCCAGTGCACAGTTGAACAGAAATGGTGATAGGCAGTCACCTTGTCTTAAGCCTGTTTTTATGAGGAATGGTTCCGAAATTTCTCCTCGAAACTTCACTTTTGATTTGGTGTTGGTTAAAGTGATTTGTATTATTTTAATTAGCTTTGGATGGAGTCCTAGATTTCTTAAAATTTTTAATAAGGTCTGTGGAGACAGTCATATGCCTTCTTTAAATCTACCACTGCCCATTCTGTGGCACAGGCTGGTACAATATAGTAGGGTGTGGTCCCGGGGCGGTCGCATATGGAGGGCAAGAAAAATGACTGTGTGTGCTGGACCTTCTGTCTCTACCGATCCTAGGGGAGCGATTCGTAGCTGGTTCAAGAGTACGTTTAGATTCTTCACTTTATGGCCCACTGTTTATTTAAATTGGAAATTAAGCTTTCGCGTGGTACTTTGCATATATGTATCTTCAAGAGTATGCCAATTAATGTTTTTCATGTCCGTGTCGCTGTGGCGTGAGTCAAACCAATCCGTGACCATCCGTGTCTCCCTGCGTTGTATACAGTCAGTCTCCCTTGTTAGTTCTATTCGGCATGGCCCTTTACGTGTGAGCAATAGCCGTAGAAGGCCCACTGGACTCGCATTTGCGACGACCACGGTTCAACCCCCCCCCCCCCCCCCCCATCCAGATTTAGGTTTTCCGTGATTTCCCTAAATCACTCCAGGCAAATGCCGAGATGGTTCCTTTGAAAGGGCACGGCCGATTTCCTTCCCCATCCTTGCCACCATCCGAGCTTGTGGTCCGTTCTAATTACCTAGATGTTGACGGGACGTTAAACCCAATCTTCCTTCGATCCTTCCTTCGAGAAGGCTCGCACAACAGATCTGTAAGCAGTCTCTTTTCCCCAGTATACTCTATCAGCGAATGGAGTTCTGCCGCCGGAGCCTAAGTGATTATTCCATTTAACATCCCAACAAATTTTTACACCCAGGTATTCCTAAGAGTTGAGTGATTCTAATTGTGCGTCTTAGTCATAGGGTAATACGTTTTTCCGTTTTGTGAAATTCATAATACTACATATCTACAGGCTACGTCAACTCATATTGCCAATATTTGCTGCAGGATTTTTCAGACAGTACTTCATTTAGAGATAACTGCATCATCTGCGAAAATTGAAGTTGCTATTAATAGTGTCTGCAGGGGATACGGAATATTACATGTAATGGCTCTAAACATGTCACGTGCCCCTAGTCTACTTAGTCTGTACAACCAAACACCTGTTAAAATGGTTCAAATGGCTCTAAGCACTATGGGACTTAGCATCAGAGGACATCAGTCCCCTAGACTTAGAACTACTTAAGCCTGACTAACCTAGGGACATCACACCACACACATCCATGCCCGAGGCAGGATTCGAACCTACGACCGCAGTAGCAGCGCGATTCCGTACTGAAGCGCCTAGAACCGCTTGGCCATAGCGGCCTGCTAAACACCTGTTACTATTGTTCACTGTTCGTCAGTAGACAGAATCATGTAAAAAAAAAAAAAAAAAAAAAAAAAAAAAAAAAAAAAAAAAAATGAAACCACTGATATGGATGTAGCTCGATAGCTCAATGGCAAAGTGCCAGAGCATGAGCCCGAAGGTCTCGGATTCGGGCTTCGGTCACGGCTAGGATTTTTATATCACTTCACCTCTGGCAATGTTTGTTGATGTGAAAAATTCTAAGCTGCACCGCGGTTTGGAGTCCACGATAGAAGTGCGGCGTTCAACCGCAATGACGACAGATTTGCCCTCTAGTTTCCAAAGGACGCGGGAAGTCTTACATGACTGGATCTATCTCAAACTGAAACCTCCCATTGTTTCTACGCTTATCTATAGTTATTTTAATTATGTCGTAAATAACATAACCAACGTTTTTCTACCCCACATGGTGTGCGGTAGTATGTTCTCGCTCGGCGCTGAACGTCCTGTAGGACAGTTTACTTGCTGCATGTAATAAGCGGAAACGTTTCTGTTATCAGTTTGGTTGCCCGCGATACTTGGCAAAAGCTTTCTGGGAATGCTGGTTTTTATTCTTCGGAAGTTCAATGTTTCCAAATCTGCTTCTTTCTTATCTTGCCTGTATAAGCGAACTCACTGTGTAATATTCTTGTAGACGGCGATACCAATAGCAGGAAGTCGTTTCCTCAACGCTTGTCACTAAAAAATTTCGACGAAAGCGTTTCGTGTATCTTAATAGTGAATAAAATGAAGCACAAAAACACTCACTTATGGGATGTGAAATTCGTTATCGTCATTTTTCTTTCGAAGATCATGTTATGAAGATACATAATTCAATTTGTCAATCGTGATTCCGGTTTGTTGGTCAGCTGTGTAACCCCATCATCCTACAAGGCCTGGTCATCTGAACGTATCATTTCCTGCTAGATGGATCCGCTGAAATGGTCACGTTCCTTGGCCACCAAAGTCGGTGGATTTTAGTCTGTGGGGTGGTCGAAGGTGAAGTCTATACACAGAAAGTAAACACAGCAGACGAATTATAGTTTCAGATTACAGACAATACAGCTCCCATGAAAGAACGCATAGACGTCCACAGAAGCGCTAAACGTGATGATGCTAGGAGAATTCGAAAATTGAAGTCGGAGGTGGAAATTATGAAAATCAAGTTTAAACTTAATCGTTGCCTTTTACCTAACACCTTCTGTGAGTAGTTTTTGTTTGGGTTACGTTTTAACAGCTGCACCTCTATCACAGATAAAAATTGGACACGTGTTGTAGGGAATGTTTTATTCAAACTAGTCTACAGTACCATCTCCTCACCCTCAGATGCTTGTAACTAGTCCCCGTGAAACATCCTGTCTAAGCATCATTCCGTTTGGGTATACCGTGAAAACTTCGCGTACTCCTGCAGAATTCTTCACCATATTGCAGCTTCATGGTTTCAGTAAACACAACATTCTCGAGCAAAACGTTTACGAGTAGCTCTCTCGCTAAATAAAGTATTAAGGCCATAATGTGACAACAGGACCGCAACCGAAATTCGAGATAGGGTGAACTCATATTAGTTGCGTGGTGCAAATACACTTATGTTGTGGGCACCCGTAGCTGAAGTAATCCGTATTTGACACAAAAACAGCTTCCAGTCGTATATGAACCTTTACTTACAGGAGCACGACAGGTTTCGTGAAATCAAAGCACATCCTCAGGTGTACATACCTCGCTAAAATGTTAAGACCGTAAGATGGGAACGACGGGGACTCATTCTTTTCTCCGCAAAATAATAATGCTGTTGCCCGCGTGTGTGGCCCTGTACGACGAGGCGGTTGGAGGGATGCTGTCTGCCACTTACGGATATGATGTTAACGCGGTTTTGAACATGTCAGTTTTTTTCTACTGGTGGTTTGGATTCGTTTGTTACGGGTAACAGCGTTTTATTTTGAGAAGGATGAGTCCTCATTCTTCTCTCCTTGTGTACTTAATGTTTTGGCGACGTATGTACCCCTGAGTGTGTGATTGCTATCACGAAACCGGTCGTGTTCCTATAAATAAGGGCTCATATACAGCTGGAATCGGTTTATGTGTTAAATGTAGTATCGCGACGTAATTATCAGATTATTCTGGGTACGCTTGATGCTAGTCTATAGTTCACTACCCATCACGCGTTCCGCCTTTCTCCAAACTGACACACAACTGATACGTCTCCATGTGTGGGGCGGGGCTGGCAGGCAAAGTTTGCCCCCCCCCCCCGCCCCCCCACACACACACACACACATGGCAACAATCTGCGTGTGGCGTTAAAACAAATTACTGATGCTTATAAAATAGTGGCATCGCTTAAGCTCACTTGTATCCGTTGCAAAAACTCTGCAAAGTGTCTATCTTTGGAAACTGAGTTATACAAAATTTGCAATGAAAATGTTTAACAAACATTAACATCTTACATCCACTTTTCAGTGTTTTCGTCTTAGTTTAAAACTTTATCACAGATATTTCAATGTTAAAAAACAGATATCAGGAGCATTGCTTCAAAAACTATCGTTTCTTTTTCATGCATGTCTCTACCCCACTTAAGTTTTTCACACACTGCTAATTTCTGTAGTGTAAAATGTTTGTGTAATGTTGAAAGATACACGAAATACCTTGTGATCAATGAATCACCAGTAGAATAAATTTTATTTCTCTGCTTGCTGCGCTAGCAAAGTTTTATGCTGTCGACGGATGCGTCATGCCTCTATTACTTATGTCTTCGCCGGCCGGAGTGGCCAAGCGGTTCTAAGGCGCTACAGTCTGGAACCGCGCGACCGCTACGGTCGCAGGTTCGAATCCTGCCTCGGGCATGGATGTGTGTGATGTCCTTAGGTGAGTTAGGTTTAAGTAGTTCTAAGTTCTAGGGGACTGATAACCACAGAAGTTCCATAGTGCTCAGAGCCATTTGAACCAACTGATGCCTTCGTCATTTTCTACTCATGATATTTTCACTATGCTGATATCAACAGTCTATCAAACATCCAAATACGCCTTCAAACTCTGTTTATCAAACAATCGTTAGAGACAAAAAATTTCACAAAACTCGTGCAGTAACACAGTCGAGAGCCAACATAGATCTGTGCAAGAAAATGTAATCATCTCACTAGATTTTCTAAATGAGCCGCTGGGTAGGCGTTGCATCGTAGACAGTGTAAGACGATCTGAATTAAGCATTTGCAAGTATCGAGAATAGTCGCATCAAACGACATTCCAGGACTGTTCTATAGTGTATCCAACAACGCTTCGATTCTACGTAACACGCTCTACACAGAGGTGATTAGTCATGGGATACCTCCTAACGTCGTGTAGGGCCTCCTTTTGCCCAACTAGACGTGTCATTGACTCAACGAGTCGCTGGAGGTCCCTGTAAAAATACTGAGCTAAGCCGCCTCTAAAGCCGTCCATATTTGCAAAAAGTGTTGCCGGTACAGGATGTTGTGCACGAATTGACTGCTCCATTATGTCCCATAAATGTTCGATGGGATTCATGTCGGACGATCTGGGAGGCTAACTCATTTGTTCGAACTGTCCAGAACGTTCTTGATACCAATCGCGAACAATTCTCGCCCAGTGGCGTGACATCGTTGTTCGACAACATGAAGTCCACGAATGGCTGTAAATGGTCTCCAGGCAGGCGAACATAACCATTTCCAGTGAATGATCGGTTCGCTGGACCAGACGACCCCGTCCAGTCCATGTAAACACAGCCCCCACCACCAACTGGCACAGTGCCTTGTTAACAACTTCGGCCCACGGCTTAGTAGGGTCTGCGCCATGCTGGAACCCTACTATCAGCTCTTACCAACAGTAATAGTGTCTCATCTGCCTAGACCACGGTTTTCCATTCGTCTACCATTAACGCCAAATTTCGCCGAACTGTCCTAACGGATACGTTCGTCGTACGTCCCACATTGATTTCTGCGGTCCTTCACGCAGTGTTGCTTGTCTGTTCGCACTAACAACTCCACGCAAGCGCCGCTGTTCTCGGTCGTTAAGAGAAGGCCGTCGGCTACTGCGTTGTCCGTGGTGAAATTTCGTATTCTCGGCACGTTCTTGACACTGTTGATATCGGAATATTAATTTCCCTAACGATATCGGAATTGGATTGTTCCGTGCATCTGGCTTCAACAAACATTCCACGTTCAAAGCCTGTTAATTCCCGTCGTGTGGCCATAATCACGTCGGAAACCCCTTCACGTGAATCACCTGAGTACAAATGAAGCTCCGCCAATGCACCGCCCTTTTTTATCTTGTGTACGCCATACTAACGCCACGTTGTATGTGCATGACTTGTCACCTCGGTGTACAAGGGACTACAAGGAAGAAAATAAAGAAGAATGAGTAAAGAAATGCCGAACTGTATGATTTTTTTTTTAGTTCCAACTTTTTTACATTTCACACCAACCGAAATGGTAGAATGGTGTATGTTGATGTAGGATTGTTGGATAACAATGACAGAAGCGGTAAATTTCAGAGTGCTACACAATCTATCGTTTGAAATGTTGCAAGGGTCATTCTAAAAGTAAAGAACGTTTGTCTCTCTAGGCAGTTTTGTTTGAGACAGGGAGAGAAAATTATTCAACAACATACATTGATTTCTACGTAGTCGCCGTTCAGATTCAAACATTTATCACAGGCGCTCCACAAGCTTTTCTTGCGCCTCCTCCACACTCAGTTCGTGCGAAGTAGTTGAACCAGTGCCTAACGCTCCATTTCAGTTGATTATAATTTTCGTCGTGCTAAATATCTTCCAATTTGAGAAAAATATGAAATCATTCGGGGCCTAGCTCGGGCTATGAGGCGGGTGTCCGAAATCTTTGAACTTTGAAACTGCGCCGAAGCAGATCTTTCTTCAATACAGCAGAGTGCGGACGAGCGTTATCGTGAAGAAACACAATGCTGCTAGATAACAACCGTTTGTTTGGAACGGCGCGGCGTAGTCAGTGAATGGTCTCGCAGTAGGCCGGTGCATTTTCGTCTCTCCTCTAGCATAAAGTCCATGAACAATATAGTACGTCCTTTTATCCTGCAACACGGTAGCCATGTTATTTTTGGTGCACACCTGGCACATGCTTTTCTATGCCAAAATTACGACAAAAAATCTGATAAACGACTGATTGTAAAATTTCTGGAAAGCACATACTTCATTCATGAATCACTAAACTACTACCGTCGAATTTTTTGCTGTATACTCGATTTAAATTCGTCAGTCTGGTCGTTTTTCATCGTGAATATCATCCGTTCGCCTTTAAACATGATGGACCATTTTGAACTGAAGCTTCAATCATCACATTCTAATAATTTGGGCTCTCTGGCTATAAATTTCTGTAGGGCAGGCTTCCTTTGCATTCAGAAATCATATTACGCTACGAACCTGACATTTGGTGGGATCATTGATTTTGTCACACATTTTAAAATCGCACAAAGAAACAGTGAACTATCACCCTTAGTCAGTTTTAGTCATACTGGCGACAACGATTTCGGAAGGGCTATGACACTGGCGAAGCGTGGGGGGGGGGGGGGGGGGGGGGGGGGAAGTGGGAGATGCAGAATTGCACGGCTTGTCATATCAAAACGTTCTTTACTTTTAGAATAACTCTCGCAGTTTACCCACAAAGAAATTTTAATGTAGGATAAAGCACTGAATTCTCATTTGTTCAGTTATCGGTCCCTAAATACTGCGTTCGTGTAGACGAACTGTGTTTGCTTTTATGCGAAACAAGCGAGCAGGCAACGACACGCACAGTTGCGACGCGCGCGCCATCTGTGGAGGGAACGCGGCACTACGTCGCAGCCCGTGTCAGCTGATTTCTGTGGCAGTGGTGGGGCGGTTAACTGGACGCAGCTGATGCGCTTATTTATAAACTCTGCAGTAATGAGATACTGCGCTCGCAGTGTGCGCAGCCGGTCGGTACCTAAGTTTCGAAACAAGCGAGTGCACGCCTCAAGTCGAAACCTGGCCTGCACCACGGCGGGCCACTAATGTCTGCCCCCGGGTAGTAGCGTATCTCTCCTAAAGCCGATAGGCCCACTCTGCGCCACTTCATCCGTTAAATTTCTCCAGAACAGTTATAGCGGGGACTCGTTACCTCTAATTGCGAGTATGTATTATCGTACAACTCGCGGGCTGAGACTGGTCGTTGGCTACTACTCGCTCACGATATTATTGTACTTGACCGTCATCGTAAACGCGCAGTGACGTCACAGTACACAAGCACAGTGATGACTCAAGAAAATGCGTCGCACTGCCAATGCTTTCAGGTCAGCTGTGCGCATACTATGAACCCTACTACACGCTGAACCACGATAAGCCAGCCGCAGTGCAATGTTGAGGTCGACAAATATGGCGTTCAACAGGTAAAATATACATTCTTTTAATCACGCCGAGCAGTGAGTTGCTAAACACAGATCTCTACTCAGTGGTACAGTACATTTGGTTACCCTTGAAATCACAGAATCAAATACTGCTGAAGGCGGAGACAGGTATGTTTGGAGCTACAGTCGAACTATAGAGATTATATTACGGCGGTGGACAGAAGTATTCAGATCTGTGGCTATGCAGCTGTAAATGTTGAATTAATCGCGATGGACGACGGAATTATTTATCATTTCGTGTTTCAAGCACACGGTGATAAGAATACGCGTGTATTATTCGACTGAGTAAACGCAACTGCTCATTCGTGTCTGTTTCATACAGCACACAAGGAAGTTCAACCACGAGTGACCACAGTCCAGGTGGGTGGAAAGGAATTCATCTTGCGTATGCACGAACAAAATAAGACTGTAAACAGATGTCTGTCCTAATCGGGGATCATACCACTATATGGACATTATGAATAGTCAGAGCTAAAGGATGGTTCAAAAATGTTCAAATGTGCGTGAATTCTTATGGGACTTAACTGCTAAGGTCATCAGTCCCTAAGCTTACACACTACTTAACCTAAATTATCCTGAGGACAAACACACACACCCATGCCCGAGGGAGGACTCGAACCTCCGCCGGCACCAGCCGCACTGCCCATGACTGCAGCGCCCGAGACCGCTCGGCTAATCCCGCGCGGCTAAAGGATGGAAACTGAGGTTGAAGAACTCTGTTTTTCATGTTAATCTGTCCGTTTTCAACGGGTACAAGCACATAAAGGCGTATTCGTTATGTATGAATTGTTAAGTTTTAGGTTTTCTCCTTACATCCCGTTCTTAATCTTTTAAAACAAATGGGGCTTTGTACAGAGTGAACCAAAAGTCCGTTAACATTGAAAATTCAGCGCTTGTAGGAATAACGTAGACAGAGAAGTAAAAATTGACATACCTGTTTCAAATGACATGGGATTTTACTGAAAGCAAAAAGTGCACAGTTCGACCAACCGTTGGCGCTTCATGTGATACAAAAGCATTCATTAGCATATCAACTGATCTTTAACAAAAACACTATTCTTTATAACAAATGCTCAGCATGTCGGGCGCCATTCATCGACAACACCTTAGCCAAGGGACAACGTCGTTAACAGCACTGTACAGCATATCGGTTGGTATGGTGAGAAACTGCCATCGGATGTAGTCCTTTAGCATTCCTAATGAGGTCGGACGATCGCGGTAGCCTTGGACTTCATGTAACCCCACGTCCAATAACAACACTGACCGAGATCTGGGGAGCTCGGAGGCCAAGCACGACGGAAGCCCCACTAATCTGTGCCCCTCAGGTCAGGTATGTGGTGGCGCGCCATCGTACATAAAAGCAGGTGTGTATCAGCCAGGTTAGGGATGATGCCATTCTGTGACATATCGGCGTTCATCGCACTCGTCTCACATACAATTTCAAAATCGGCATCCCGCATTTCCTAGAAGAGAAAGGGTTCCATTACGTTTGGTGATATAAACCCACACCGCACCGTCACTTTCTGGTGATGGAATGCTGTTTTCATGACAGTTCCCTCTCTCACTAGAGCCCATTCTAAACACGATTCTCATGCGGCGTCACTCATCTCTTGCTGTCCAGCGCCAGCTGTTGGCCAGTTCTTGCACTCACTTTTGGTTTCAGCAAAACCCACGTCGTTTCAAGCAACTGAGTCAAGTTTCACCTTTCTACCTACATTATTGCGTGAATTAGTCCAGTCTTTTGGGTCACTCTGTACTTCATTCATAACGCACTTCGTAAAATACTTCCAGAATAGGGATGGTCGTTCACCGTAACAGGTATTTCAGTAATGCTGTACAATTCTTACGCCATGTGTTTGTTGCTCGTTTCTGTCGGCATTGTTATTAAAATGGCACTGATCGCTTTCCGAGTTTTCTATAATAATGCAATATTTTAAAACAATGGAAATTTTACTAATAAAAATAGGTTTATTTTGAAACCAAAAGATTTAGCACTGCTGCTATGGCTAACTGATGTTTCGGTTTTTTAACCAGGTTAAAAGTTCTAAGACCAAACAAATACCGAAAAATACCGGTTATTCATAAGTAAAATACCGGTATCGGTTTTTCTTGGTCGGTTTTTCCTAGCTCTAGTGCCAGCACCGGGTTTCACCACTCCCCTTCTCTCATCATACAAACAAGACACATTTTTTACACTTATTTGTGTTTAGTTGACAGAACGTACCGTTTTGTTTTCAACCCACCTTTCCCGCGCGGTCTGCCATCTAACAGTGTCATCCCACTTTTTATTTTTATATTTTCACAAGAAATATATTTCGACCTTTTTGCAAATGAGAAAACACAGGAATATTCTATACATGTACCACAGCTCTTACTGACAACGCACCTGGTAAAACATTTACTAATATCAACGGCCTCCCAAATGATCCATAGACTTCGTGCCGAGGAGGAGTGGCTTCCTTCAACTATTCAGATAGCCGCATCTTAGGTAAAACCACAATGGAGATGGATCTGTGAAGAGCTCAGACTAACTTGTTGTTTCTGAAGAGGGGCAGCAGACTGGATGATTGCCTGATATGGCCTTGTGGGTACCGTGGCGCAGCTGAAAGCTGGAGCAAACGACAGCCGTTATTTTTCGTGAGCACATGCAGCTCTACGGTGTAGCGTGAAGAGCTGAATGAAACCAGTCTTCGGACTGAAGACCACAACAACAAAATTATATTTTGACAAGACTTAAAACATAAAATTCACTATTTCTCATAGAACTCCACACTCGATAACTATAATCCCGTCAGTCGATGGAATGCAAGAAGCCGACAGGGTGCAGTTTCAGGGGCCACTGATCACAACCTGAACTGGAGAAGCCCCGCTCTAGTATTAATGAAGTGCTGCAGTATTTTCAGTACGGTTGATAATACCTACAGTTGTACGATGTGTATCTGTTTATATGTCTGACATATTCTATATGTCTGACTTTAGTACAGAAACGAGTCAGACACATGCCTGCCACAAAATATTTACTGTCTCTTCCCTTGTAGCGCTACAATAACTGGACTGAACTGAAACACTGAATTCAAGAGAACAAATTGTGGTATCCAAGGTGAGATGTTGCAGCCAGCTGAAGCTACCTGGAGTAAATACTGAATAAATGTAGAAGCACATGAAGAGGATATCTTAATTTTCAAAAACAGCTGAGCTGAATTACGCGTACAAGGCAGGCTGTAATATTAAAGTATTTCTCCAATAAAATAATTTTTTTATATTTGCTCTAGTCTTTTTGTGTCAACAGTGTACTGAATGATTCGATGCTGCCAGCAACGAATTATTCTTCTGTGCCAACCTCTTCTACTCAGAGTACCAGTTACTCCCAAAATCCTGAATTATTTGTCGGATCTGTTTCAGTACCTTTTGTTCACCAGAGGTTTCACCTTCTACAGCTCCCGCAAGTACCGATTTCTTAACACGTGCCCTACCATCATGCCAATGTTTCTCACATATTCTCCACGTCGCCGATTCTGCGGAGAACCACGTCCTTTCTTATTTCCTCAGTCCATCTAATTTTCAACGCACTTGTAGATTCTCTACTTTCCCGTTTTCCCTTCAGTCCGTCAGTCGCTACCACACGAGATGCTGTGCTTCAGCCGTACATTCTGCCTCAGATAAACATCGGTTTTTGATAGTTTTGAACTTTTTCATGTCCTCCTTGCTTCGTCCATCATGTAGAATTGAGTATATAAAGAACTACCGTTTTTTTGTTGTCACCCTGCAAGAGGATCGCCGATCGACGCGACACTGCGGTTAAAGCTTGCATTCAGTGGCTCCCGGGGAATGCCAGGATGGTTCCTTCCGCGCAGGTTAACTGGCAACTCCTTCTTCAGCGCCGCGCGGGATTAGCCGAGCGGTCTGAGGCGCTACAGTCATGGACCGTGCGGCTGGTCCCGGCAGAGGGTCGAATCCGCCCTCGGGCATGAGTGTGTGTGTGTTTGTCCTTAGGATAATTTAGGTTAAGTAGTGTGTAAGCTTAGGGACTGATGGCCTTAGCAGTTAAGTCCCATAAGAAAAAAATGGTTCAAATGGCTCTGAGCACTATGCGACTTAACTGCTGAGGCCACCAGTCGCCTAGAACTTAGTACTAACTAAACCTAACTAACCTAAGGACATCACACACATCCATGCCCGAGGCAGGATTCGAACTTGTGACCGTAGCGGTCACACGGTTCCAGACTGAAGCGCCTAGAACCGCTCGGCCGGCGGTCCCGTAAGATTTCACACACACACATACACTCCTTCTTCAGCCCGTGGCGATGTCGCCGTGGACGAGACGTTGCTGTCTGAGACCGAGACACTGGCTAGACAAGTAGTCTTCAAACTTTTCAGTACAAGAGCCGATACTCATATTGTGGGAAGGTAACTCGGGCGCATCTTGCTATTAACTGATAAGATACATTAAATAGCATGTTACGAGGCCCCAATATAGTAGCTATGATAAGGGTGCGATAAGTAGGCCGACGGCCCCCAAGTACTAATCGTGTAAAGTCGGCTCCGTTCGGAATACTTTGCCACCCTTAGCGACCGCAAACATGTGACACTGTAATTACCTGACGAAATGTTTTTGTGCTGTCTGTGTGAGCGGATGTTTAACTGATTAATAACGGTAACTGCACCTACATTTAAATACACTACTGAATGTGAGACACCACCACAGAAGTTTGATAAATGATGTAAATGCCCGTTTTCTACTCCTTATTGCACTGTATTACAATACGGGTGGTCTCGTGGTTCTAGGCGCGCAGTCCGGAACCGTGCGACTGCTACGGTCGCAGGTTCGAATCCTGCCTCGGGCATGGATGTGTGTGATGTCCTTAGGTTAGTTAGGTTTAAGTAGTTCTAAGTTCTAGGGGACTGATAACCACAGCAGTTGAGTCCCATAGTGCTCAGAGCCATTTGAACCATTTTTTTTACAATACGGGCATTCGCGAATCCACGTTACTTCTGTGTCAAAATTTAGACCATAGCAGCTGAACGGTACGAGTGACGCTAGCCCGTGAGTTGACAGTGCTGGGAGACTCACTAAAGCATCTCCCCTCTCACATCCACCGAGGCCGCAGGGCCCGCGCTACTTATTCGTCTGCTCCAGAGGTAGGCTCAGCTAACGGCCGAATTCAGTAGCATCAACTGAAATTATACGCGTTTTAAAATATTACTCTCTCTGTAAACTGTATGGTTGTTTCTTTCTGAGCAGGAAAGCTACACTCTTAGCACGCTCTTAACGGTAGTTGACTTTTTTGGATTCGACTCTTACTTGCTGTTATTATAAAATACCGCTAAGATCCGCGGGCCGCGCAAATTTGTGGTTCAGGCCGCTGTTTGACACCCAGTGAGCTAGACATAGCTCGCTGCGGAGCCCAGCCTCCGTAATTCAAGTACGAGCAATGCTCCAGTTGTGACGCACGAAGTGCACCAGCTAACCTTCTTAGCGGCGTTGTCCTTCGCCGAGACTCTGGAGGGACTTACGTTGCGCTGTACTGCAAGCGTATAACTGGCTCGTCTGTTCCCAGCAAACTGATTCGGTTTTATTTGTTTACAGGTTTTCTACCTATCCATATACACTGAAGCGCCAAAGAAACTGGTATCGGCATGCGTATTCACATACAGAGATATGTAAACAGGCAGAATACGGCGCTGCGGTCGGCAACGCTTGTATAAGACAACCAGAGTCTGGCGCATTTGTTAGAGCGGTTACTGCTGCTACAATGGTAAGTTATCAAGATTTAAGTGAGTTTGAACGTGGTGTTATAGTCGGCGCACGAGCGATGGGACACAACATCTCCGAGGTAGCGATGAAGGGGGGATTTTCCAGTACGACCATTTCACGAGTGTACCGTGAATATCAGGAATCCGGTACAAAAACAAATCTCCGACATCGCTGCGGCCGGAGAAAGATCATGCAAGAACGGGACCAACGACGACTGAAGAGAATCGCTCAACGCGACATAAAGTGCAACCCTTCCGCAAGTTGCTGCAGATTTGAATGTTGGGCCATCAACAAATGTCAGCGTGCGAACTGTTCAACGAAACATCATCGCTATGGGCTTTCCGAGCCGAGGGCCACTCGTATACTCTTGATGACTGCACGACAGACACCCTTGTTGACTTCACCGAAACTGGACTACTGACAAGTGGAAAGATGTTGTTTGGTCGGCCGAGTCTCTTTTCAAATTGTATCGAGCGGCTTGACGTGTACGGGCATGGAGACAACCTCATGACTCCATGGACCCTGCATGTGAGCAAGGAACTGTTCAAGCTGGTGGAGGCTCTGTAATGGTGTGCGGCGTGTGCAGTTGGACTGATACGGGACCCCTGATACGTCTAGCTACGACTCTGACAGGTGACACGTATGTAAGCATCCTGTCTGATCACCTGCATACATTCGTGTCCATTTGTGGATTCCGACTTGGGCAATTCCACCAGGACAATGCCACACCCCACACGTCCAGAATTGCTACAGAGTGGCTCGCGGGGGCCCTACACGATATTAGGCAGGTGTAACAGCCTCTTTGGCTTGAAGTACTGGTAAAAATACTGCTTCTACACGTTTGCGGCCGGATTGGTTGTCTTCAGGTTTGAATTTAACACATTTCTGCACTGTTATTTAGTGAACAGAATACGTGCTTACTGGGTATCGCACCAGATATGTGGTTGAGTATAAGACTCAATACGTCACTCAGAACATAACAAAATCGACGGATGTACGGTAATTTCAAGATTACTCCAAGGGAGTGTGACAGTACCGTTACTGTTTACATATATCCGAGATAGGTCAAAAGGTATTGTACCCTTGTTTTTATCTGTCAAGAATTTCAAATGCGACTACACGGGTTGAAAACCATAACATTGACGTATAATTTATAACTTTTTAATACGTCCAATTCCACAGTTTTGGTCCATCTTTTAACAAGGCAATGTGTTCCAGTGTAGTAAAACGCACTGTCCTGCTTCCGAAGTCATTGACGCACGTGCGTTTTCACAGTATCCTCATCTTCATAGTGTATCCCAAGATGAGCTGCCTTTAGTGACTCGAACAGATGGAAGTCTGATGGTGCCAGGTCAGGGCTGCACGGGGGACGAGACAAGACTTCTCACAGTTTTCACACTCTCTTCAGTGACGACTGGTGTGTCGTCGTGCTTTGTTGTGCAAAAGAACAATATTCGCTATAGCTTTTGTTGGGCGTACTCACTGAAGACGTGTTTCAAGCTGTTTGAGGGTTCTGACTTATTGGACAGAATTTAACGTGCATCCCCGCTCCAAAAAATCAACAGTAGTCACACCCTCTGCATATCAGATTATTGTAGTTATAACTTTCCCTGCATGTCGCACAGTTTTAAACTTTTTGTTCTTTGATGAGTTTCTGTGCTGCCAATCCACTGACTACCTCTCTGATTCTGCTTCAAAGAATGAACCCATGTTTTGTCTCCCATCACACTTTTCGCCAGAAACTTGTCTCCCTCCCTCTGTATTCTCGACGGTTAACATTCTTGGTAACCGAGATGCACAAACCTTTGAATATCCCAGTAGCCGAACAATCGTCAAACGCTGCCTTCACTGACGGATGTAATGCAACACAACTCGTCTGCATGGAGTGGCCGGTCACCACGAATGGTGTCGTCCACTCGCTCAGTGTTGTGTTGAGTGTGGTCAGCCGACGGTGTTCGTCCTTCAGCTTCGTTCATCACCCAACAGTGTTAATATCCACTGTTGCATCACAGAACACATTTTTCAAAACATGGCTCTAAGCACTATGGGACTTAACAGCGGACGTCATCAGTCCCCGAGAACTCAGAACTACTTTAAACCTAACTAACCTAAGGACATCACACACACCCATGCCCGAGGCAGGATTCGAACCTGCGACCGTAGCGGTCGCGCAGTTTCAGACTGAAGCGCCTAGAACCGCTCGGCCCACATTTTTCAGTTTTTCACGAATGCGAATGGGCTTTTCACCTTCTGCATTCAATTCTGCCACAGAACGCTCTCTAATACGAACATCGATGTCTATCATTTTGCAAGAGACTGCAGTAGTGGTGTCTGTTGACGCACGACTGCAGTGGACTGCAGAAGACGCTTTGCGGAATAGCACTAAATTCAAATTTTTCACTTAAGGAAAAAAAAATAGGTGGCATTACTTTCTGACCGATCCTCGTAAATGATGTACATAACGCCGGAAGGTCCGTGACGCTATTGACTGTGGGAAGTCTGCAACGCCAGGAGGGTGTAGCGAATTGCAGGAAGACATGCCGAGGACCGGTGATTGGTGCAGGGGGGACACTGACGTGAAAGTAAATAACTGTACCGTGCTGCGTGTAAGTGATGGATTACACTACTGGCGACGAATCACTAGAAGAAGTAACTACCGTAAAATACTACGAGTAACCATCAGCAACTACCTAAAGTGGAACACTCACAAAGTTAACTGTGGGAACAGCAGATGTCAGGCTCAGTATCATTAGAAGAATCTTAAAGAAGTGGCTTAGAAAACACTTGTTCAACCGCTTCTTAGGTTGTTGTTGTTGTTGTTGTTGTGGTCTTCAGTCCTGAGACTGGTTTGATGCAGCTCTCCATGCTACTCTATCCTGTGCAAGCTTCTTCATCTCCCAGTACCTACTGCAACCTACATCCTTCTGAATCTGCTTAGTGTATTCATCTCTTGGTCTCCCCCTACGATTTTTACCCTCCACGCTGCCCTCCAATACTAAATTGGTGATCCCTTGATGCCTCAGAACATGTCCTACCAACCGATCCCTTCTTCTAGTC
Source organism: Schistocerca piceifrons (assembly GCF_021461385.2). Taxonomy (NCBI): domain Eukaryota; kingdom Metazoa; phylum Arthropoda; class Insecta; order Orthoptera; family Acrididae; genus Schistocerca; species Schistocerca piceifrons. The sequence continues at coordinate 458,177,209 of NC_060145.1, forward strand.
AAGTTGTGCCACAAACTTCTCTTCTCCGCAATCCTATTCAATACCTCCTCATTAGTTATATGATCTACTCATCTAATCTTCAGCATTCTTCTGTAGCACCACATTTCGAAAGCTTCTATTCTCTTCTTGTCCAAACTAGTTATCGTCGACGTTTCACTTCCATACATGGCTATGCTCCATACAAATACTTTCAGAAACGACTTCCTGACACCTAAATCAATACTCGATGTCAACAAATTTCTCTTCTTCAGAAACGCTTTCCTTGCCATTGCCAGTCTACATTTTATATCCTCTCTACTTCGACCATCATCAGTTATTTTGCTCCCCAAATAGCAAAACTCCTTTACTACTTTAAGTGTCTCATTTCCTAATCTAATTCCCTCAGCATCACCCGACTTAATTCGACTACACTCCATTATCCTCGTTTTGCTTTTGTTGATGTTCATCTTATACCCTCCTTTCATGACACTGTCCATTCCGTTCAACTGCTCTTCCTAATCCTTTGCTGTCTCTGACAGAATTACAGTGTCATCGGCAATCCTTCTCCATGGATCTTAATTCCTATTCCGAATTTTTCTTTTGTTTCCTTTACTGCTTGCTCAATATACAGATTGAATAACATCGGGGATAGGCTACAACCCTGTCTCACTTACTTCCCAACCACTGCTTCCCTTTCGTGCCCCTCGACTCTTATAACTGCCATCTGGTTTCTGTACAAATTGTAAATAGGTATCGTTCATCAATCTCGGACCCTTACTAGCTTGAATTAATAGAAGAGACAGAGAAGATCAAACCAAGAGCGGCGCGTTTCATCCCAGGATGATTTAGTCGGCGCGACAGCGTTACGGAAAAGTTAAACAGACTCCAGTGGCAGACGGTACAATAGAAGCGTTGGGTGTCACTAAGAGACTTACTGTTGAAATTGCGGGAGAGTACGTTCAGTTACGAGTCGGGCAACATACTACTTCACCCTACATCGTCTCACGAAATGGTTACAAGAGAAAATCGGAGAACCATTTTTCCCATTCGGCATTCGCGAATGGAACACGGAAGGGAGGCAATACTGTGGTCTCAGAAGTGCCCTCTGGAGTATACATGTAAACGAGCCAGAAAAAGACAAGAACTGAAACAGGCATGATCGCGAGCGCTGCTGCACTCAGATAGCAGTTTCAAACTCGGATGATGTCTCCAGCATTATGAGACGAACTTTAGACACAGAAACATTCCTCGTGCCACAGCCTAATTTCCATAAAACCCATTCCACCAAGGACGCGAAAGCTCTTATTGTTTGATCAACACTTCTGGCGGTTGCAGCAGAAGGACCGAACTGCAAAGAATCTTTCGTCGTCTGCGCCACCTCATCGCAGATTAAGCACACAGCAGAAGATCAGGATTGCCCTCTCAAGATGATGTTGGGCAAAGTCTCTAGGACAAGGGATGTCTCATGCCAAATGTGTCGAGCTGTCGAGTCACGCCAAAGACCACTTTCTGAACGTCAAGAGCTAATTATTCTTCAATAAGCGAGAGCCCAACATGCCTCGTAGTGACCCACTCACTTAATATCAGGTCTGGCCTGGTGGTCTAGCGGGAAAGCCTGCAAACCGAGGGATTGCAGAATCCAGTCCTGTCGGAGCACGGAAATTTTTGAGTCTGCCTGTAATCAAACCTTCACTTAGGCAGGGACGACAAGTGGTTCAGATTGCACGGTGAACTGGACCTCCCCTTTCCCCGGTTGGATAACTGGGCTGAGTTAGGGACACTCAAGTCTCCGAATCTAAAGAGCTGTACTCGGCGATTGACCCGTATGCAGTCATTGTTATTATCGTCGTCATTGTTGTTGTTATGAAGTGATAGCGACGGATGAGCGTTCAGCGGCTGAAGCAGATGAAACGGTCTTTCCGCAGACCACGAAAGAGTTCGAGACGCAAGGGTATTTTCTCAGATGAATTTTTCTGAAAGCAGAACTCCTTGACGTGTAAGACTATGGCGTGGGATGTTTTTTAAACACCCTCGTATGCTCAGCAAAATGAAATCGTGGACGTTTGACCTCGAATAGTGCTAATTAGTTGTTGCCATTACTTGTCGGAATACGCGGTGAACTGAAAGGTACTACAATCTCCATTGGTCGCTACTAAAAAACTCTGGCAACGGTTCATAAAGCTGCTGCGAACTGTCAGCGGAGGACTTGTTGTGGAGGATCGAAGCCTGAATGCCACACGCCTGTATAAGCGTGTTTCGATGAAATGTCATGCACTGCCACCGTGGCGTTCGCGTAGCGTGCTGTGCCACACCAGGTCTTACCCTACGTTGCCGCCGATCACAGCCACGTGCGTCAGCAAAATCGCCAGCAGTTTTCATCAATGTTACCTTCTGCTCGTCAGCCAGTCTGTCAAGTTTTTCTATTTGTTCATTGGCTTTTCGTTGCGTGACCATACAGCCAACCATAGTTATGCGTATCAGTAACAATTGTCAGTCTTCACTATTATCTATGTACAAACTTAAATCCACTCACAGCAAAAGAAATATAATTTTTATAAAACTGGTATGTACACACTACGCTTATCTATGTACAAATAAGGAGATATTTCCGAGGCCGTACTCGGCGTCTCTGCAAACCAAAGTCGCACTCTTTTATACGAGCTGAAGAAAGCCAGAACATATACTGGATACCGAATAGTAGGATAGTTACCCACAGCCACTTGACGTGAAGTCTCTGAACTATTTTGTCGTCCTTTGCTATTCATGACTCAAATGGCTCTGAGCACTATGGGAATTAACATCTGAGGTCATCAGTCCCCTAGAACTTAAAACTACTTAAACCTAACTAACCTAACGACAGGACACACATCCATGCCCGAGGCAGGATTCGAACCTGCGACCGTAGCGGTCGCGCGGTTTCAGACTGCAGCGCCTAGAACCGCTCGGCCACACCGCCAGGCTTTGCTATTCATTTTGCAACTAAAAATGCCAGAGGGCTCTGCGTTGTAAAGGCTGCCTGCAACGTTTTATTTTCTGTCACGTTAGCAGTGTATGAAAAAAACTACTAAAAGTTGAATATAGGAAGTACTTGCACTTATAAAGTGCAAAAGGCAAAGGCAAAAACTTATGTGCCAATCACCTACAAACTGTACTCTGAGTGAAGTACATGTAGATACTGGGTATATACGTCTTATAAAGTGTAGCATTAGCATGCTTGGTGATTAATGAACACAGGTATTTTATGAGAAGTCGTGATATGTTCCCTTCATCCCTTTCCCTTCCACAAAAATAATAATAAGTAAATCGATTAAAATAAATTCAAAGAGACGCGAATATAGAATTTTAATGATACAACATACTCTCGTGAGGCTTTGACCTTAAGAAAGTCAGAAGAGGCACAACTAAAACTCTTCAAAAGGAAAATTTTACGGAATGTGTGATACCATAACAAAATGGAGGAAACTAATGAACTCAGAAGTCCACAATTTGTGACCGGAGCAAGACGTATTATCTAAAACCAGAGCTAGGAGACTTCGATACATTGAAGATGCACATCAGTTCCTAAAGGCAGAGAAATCCAGGTAGTTTGTACAGAACTTATTCGATTCTTCGGAAGACCAAGACTACATTTCACAGACAATATCAAGGCAAACATTAAAATACTACTCATAACAAACTTTGGTAAATGAACTACAGGACAGAACAGTGTGGCAAATCGTTGTTAAATCACAGCTAATAGCTTCGGAAATTTATTAAGCTTATCAATAATAATATAAAATACGAAACTGGTATAATCACTGAGTCAAGAATACAATAGCTACAACTTCGTATATCAATGCATGACAACTCTAAAAGACGAAATCCACAATAGATCGTGTTGTAGGCCTTTCACGCGAGTTGCACTTCTCAACCAGCTGTTCATTCTCTTTAATTTACTGGCTTCTTCCGGGACGTGCCCGTGCAGCCATCTCAATAGCTGAATGTCAGTTGTGACGACGCGAACGTCAGGATAACACTATACGCAGCACCCGAGCGGAGAAAATCTCCGACCCGAGCGGGAATCGAACCCTGTTAGCAATCCGCGTAGCTACCGAGGCGACTTGTTCATTCTTAACGCCGCAAAACGCTGGGTCCACGCGCCACTGGGTCGGCCGCGCTAGCCTGCTAATGTGGAGCTTGTGACCCAAGCACTCACTTAGCTCGCCTCTGGCAGCTAACGGCCTGTCTACGCTCCGAGGAAACGCTATCCTAATGACGTCACGGCCGGCCTACTATACCAAGCCGAAGCCTGTCTGGTTCTGCAACAGAAGCAGGCAAAATTCAGTTTTGCATTGATAGACCTGGTTCAAGCTATTATGAGGTCGCTACATTTTCTAGACCCAAATTCGTGACACAGTAAAAAATTTTAATATCGCAAGAAAGACATACTAAACACATGTAATAAATGTAAAATAGCACTTTCGTACAAGCACATTAATATATATGAAGGACTACGAGAAAACATATTGTACTTATCAGTGCTGTGATTTTTCTTCAGGATGTCTGTATGATTCAATAGCATATAAAAAATTTCAACACAAGTCCATTATAATTCACAAAATAATGGAGATAGCGTACCGATATGCAGAACACAATAAATCTGGTATAATTTTGCACGTCCAGATGACATACGATGGCAGAAAACACCTTGTGCTTAGTGAGCAACAGTGTAAGTTGGCACTCTTTGACAATGGTAGAATCTCTTCGTCAAACAGTTTCGCCAACTTAAGAAGGTAAGAATAAAAGAAAGGTAAGAATAAAACGTATCAATATATGTGAAATAAATATCTAACTCCGGATAAATCGTATCATAATACCGTTAAATCTGGCATAAACAGGTGTCCCTAATTACCTTTAAAAATTCGGGGCAGACCTACAAAAAATCGTGGTCCCGACAGGGGAAAAAATAGGACGAGACGTATTCTTGACAATATGTGTTGTTTACCGATCACACTGTGGGAAGGCGTTCGCACTGCACCACATCATCAACTATTTTCTAAAACAATTATACCGAATATCTTCAATGATGTGCGACTGATTCGACAGAACCCAGAATACAGGACGATGAATGTCCGACAGAAAACAAAGACGGGTAATATAACCTCTATTGTTACGGGCACAGAAAATAAAAACCATTCATCAGGTAGGATTAGCAAAACTATGAGATTGTTGGCTGACGATGCTATTGTGTACAGGGCAATCTCCAGTTTCGAATATCGAAAGAACATGCACAAAATACAGTGCTTCACAGTGCAGGTTTTATGGCTTCGGACCCAAGTTGTCCTGTTACGGGCATTTGCATCACTTACGTGCGGTTTTGGAATTACAGCTCACTTTGCAATTACCAACTTCGTGTTGGTTTGATGTTGACAGGGTAAGTGAAATTCAGTTCCGCAATTAGTGCTTTTATTTTCCGTCACAATCCTCTTTAATGACCGATTGCCACGACCATTCAGCACACACTTTCTTCCAAGTTGCGACTTTGCGAATGATGTCTTTTCGCTTTCCCTGTTTGTGGTATAAATCTTAAGTACCTCTTGAAACTCTAAAAACCCTCGGTTACGGAAGAACCCGCCATACGGGTACCAACAATTTGCCCACGTTCGAACTGACATACTTTAGATGTAATGCACACAGAACACTATTGTAAGCCGGCCGGAGTGGCCGAGCGGTTCTAAGCGCTACAGTCTGGAACCGCGCGACCTCTACGGTCGCAGGTTCGAATCCTGTCTCGGGCATGGATGTGTGTGATGTCCCTACGCTAGTTAGGTTTAAGTAGTTCTAAGTTCTAGGGGACTGATGACCTCCGAAGTTAAGTCCCATAGTGCTCAGAGCCATTTGAACCAACCATTGTGACATTCAACGTACTGGAGACACTGCACAAATGCCGTTGGGTAAGAGCGCATCCTGCAGGCTTGCTAGCACCTGCAGTTGTTTTCAAGCACGAACTTCTCCCGATGTTTCCATATTTTCGTCCAACCCTGAACAGCTGTACTGCGAAAGCCAGCTGCCGTCCGGAGTGGCCGAGCGGTTCTAGGCGCTACAGTCTGGAGCCGCGCGACCGCTACGGTCGCAGGTTCGAATCCTGCCTCGGGCATGGATGTGTGTGATGTCCTTAGGTTAGTTAGGTTTAAGTGGTTCTGAGTTCTACAGCAGTTAAGTCCCATAGTGCTCAGAGCCATTTGAAAGCCAGCTCCCGCGAATGATGCGCGGGAAGAATCACTGCTGGAATGCTTCCATGTGAGCTCAAATTACAAAGGGTCTTCAGTAAGTTATCGAGCGAACGACGGTGCCACTTACAACTTTGCATGCATGCTTAACGTGTAGAAACAAGGTATTTAGCCATATATAGTAAGCAACTTTATCTGCAGAGATATCGAAGCAGCTGCACTATTTTCTCTATTGAAACGACTTTTTTTTAAACAGCATTTGATGGGTTGTGAGAAGGAAAGGCAGCACTCCTCAGTAAGAACTGTTCAACTGCCCAAAAATATCCCAGAAGTGCGCTAAATATGGACTATGAAGCGGTGGGCGCGGCCCATTTTCAGATGCACGGCCTTCTTAACGCAGCTGACTACCGCAGTGTTTCGGCAGACCTCGCCTCTTACTTAAGTATTTTGTCTGTTATTTTTGGAGAAAACCTGATCGCGAACACTGATATTTACTATTTTCAGTGCGCCGTTGCCTTCAATGGATACTGAATGCTGTTACAGATAACATACAGTGTATGTTATCGGGCAAAGGACCAATGTGGGTTTAGAAATGGATACAGCACAAAGGACCAATTATTTTAACAATGAGCATGGATTAGCACTTTCTCTGGGTCTCAGGCATTGATTCAATCCAGGTAGTGTACTGAAGAATGTTTATGTCACTGCTAAGGTAGTCAACACACTTCATCAGGCCAAGTAGGAACTCTTAATAGTGGCAGTAGTTCATGTATCATTTGCACAATAAATCGTAGTGATGTGGAACCAGTCATTTTACACATACATAACAACTTATTTTTAAATATATCTACATGCTGAACAAAGCTTCAATTTATTTTTTTAAATGTCTACAGATGTAAGTTAGTAATTCCTACCTACCACCTTTTACACATTACAGTAGTAGAAATTCTTCTGCAGAATAGGAGTGGTTAAGCAGAAAATTCTTTTAGTTTGTTTTCAAATTTTATACCCCTGGGCAAGTCATCAACAATTTTTATTGCAGCGCTGTGGATCCCTTTTTGTGGTAAAGGCAGTCTTAATGTGGAGTGCTGAATGTCATTTTTTCTTCTGGTATTGTAATTATGTACATCGCTGATCCTTTTGAACTGTAGTGGATTATTTACAACAAACTTCATGAGGGAATAAATGTACTGTGAAGCAACAGTCAGAATGCCCAACTCCTTAAATGGATGTCAACAAGATGATTGAGGGTGTGTACCACTTCTCATTCTTACAGCACGTTCTTGAGCAGCCAATATTTTCTTTCTTAAGGCTGAGTGAATCCAGAACATATTTCCGTATGACATTATTCAATGAAAATATGTGCAGTATGTCAACTTACTGATTTGTCTCTCCCAAGTTTTGCAATGATTCCAAGTGCAAATGTGCCAGAACTAATACTAGAGCAGCAGCAACTTTATTCATCCACGGGTCACTTTTACAAGAGTATTGGACATGTCTTAGTATTACAGTTTAAGAACAACAAAGACAACATAATTCATACACATGGGCATTTACATACTTACAGGTTTAGTCTGACAAGGAATGGGACATCTAGTCGGCCGTGGCATTATAGTAGGAACCTTCCCGGCATTTACTTCAAGTAATTTTGGGAAACCTAACTCAGGATGGCCAGATGAAATTTGGACCCTCCGCCATCCCGAATACAAGGCTAATCTGTTTAAAACAGTGCTTCATCCGGGTTATGCCAAACGTACAGTACAATTTTACAAAGTTATTGAATAATGTAAAAGCTGGTGCTATACTATTAATTCCTTTGCCAATCCACAAACTACACACATTGTTTCATAACGTAACAACACACAGGCTATCAGCTGATGTCGGGAGTATAGCGACAATCCTTCGTTTCTCTTCTGTGCACCGCGACTTCCTATTTGCTAGTCGGAAGAACTGTGTCAGCATCCCTGTACAACGACTGAGATGTTCCGATAAAAAAGGACATTGAGTAGCTTTGGGAGTAAGTTTGTCCAGAAGAGAAAACAAGGAGGAAAAAGATACTGTTCAAGTGCTATGTGAAATAATGCTTGTTTTATTATAGTTGTTATTGTTTGTGTGTGTTAAACTTTTAACCAAACCACCACTCTGTGTTATTTAAGTAATCCTTCAAAGTGTAGAATGTATTGGTTAACAGATATATTTAACTACCTTTTTAAATAAATTTTAGTAATCTCTCTAATCTTGTTCAATAATTTATTGTACAGTTTTATTCCTTGGTAGTGCTGTTTTGAGTTTTGTGTTTATTCTTTCTTGGTAAATGTAAGTTGAGCCTACCTCTTGTTCCTTGGTCTTAGAGCTGTTTGTGCAGCAGGTATCAATGGTGTTGTTTTTTATGTGTAGGATTGACTGTTAAAGGTGTTCACATTGTGTAGTTAAAATCCCCATTGTTCAAAATGAGCTCAACTACTATTTTTAGTTGTTATTCTTAGAGCCCTTTCCTGTAGTTTGAAACCCATATTCATAATTTGTTCATTTGTTCCTCAGAAAAGAATTCCCTAAATTCCATATCTAAGACCTGAATGTGCATAAGGATGCACTGAGAGGATAAAAGTCACAGGATACCCCCTAACCACGCCCGGGTTCCCGGGTTCGATTCCCGGCGGGGTCAGGGATTTTCTCTGCCTCGTGATGACTGGGTGTTGTGTGCTGTCCTTAGGTTAGTTAGGTTTAAGTAGTTCTAAGTTCTAGGGGACTGATGACCATAGATGTTAAGTCCCATAGTGCTCAGAGCCATTTGAACCATTTTCATACCCCCTAATATCCTTTTGCCTGAGGTACTGCAGCAACTCGACGTGGCGATGATCGAACAAGTCGTTGGACGTCCCCTGCAGAAATACAGGGCCATGCTGCCTCTACAGCCCTCCGTAACTGCGAAAGTGGTGCCGGCGCAGGATTTTGTGCACCAACTGACCTTTCAGTTATGTCCCATAAATTTTTCGTTGGAATTTATTTCGGGTGATATGGGTGACCAAATGAGTCGCTCGAAAATTGTCCACAATGTTCTTCAAACCAATCGCGAACGATTGTGGCCCGCTGATATGGCTTAAAAATTCTATCGTTGTTTGAGAACATGAGGTCGATGAATGGCTGTAAATGGTCTCCAAGTAGCCGAACATAAATATTTCCAGTGAGTGATCAGTTGAGTTGGGCCAGAGGACCCAGTCCATCACGTGTAAACATAGCCTACACCATTATGGAGCCACCAGCAGCTCGCGCAGAGCCTTGCTGACAACATGGGCCCGTAGCTTCCTGGGGTCTGTGCCACAGTCGAACCCTACTGTCAGCTCTTAGCAGCTGACATCAGGACTCCAGGGTCCAAGCGATACGGTGACGAGCCCAGGAGAGGCGCTGCAGGCGATGTCGTGCTGTTAGCAGAGGCACTCCACTCTGTTGTCTGTTGCCACAGCCCGTTAACCTCAAATTTCGCCGCGCTGTCCTAATCCATACGTTCGTCGTAGATCCCACATTGATTTCTGCAATTATTTAACGCAGTGTTGCTTCTCTGTTACAACTGACAGCTCTACGCAAACAGCGCTGCTTTCGGTCGTTCAGTAAAGGCCTTCGGCCAGTGCGTCGCCCGTGCTGACAGGGAATGCCTGAAAATTTGTTTTCTCAGGACACCCTTGTCATTCTGGTTCTCCAAATACTGAATTCCCTAACGATTTACGAAATGGAATGTCCCATGCGTCTAGCTGCAGCTACCATTTCGCATTCAAAGTCTGTTAATTGCCGTCGTGCGGCCATAGACAGCCTTTCTCATGAATCAGCTGAGTAGAAATGACAGCTCCGCCAATGCACTGCCCTACTGCACCCTGTGTACGCGGTAGTACCGTCTCCATGTCACGACTTTTGTCTTCTCAGTATAGGAAGGACAGCTGAAAACGACTGGACGAATAGCAAAATAAAGACAATAGTAAATAAGGCCTGGGGTGCGTTTGATAAACCAAACTGGGTCCATCTGTTGTTTGATTTGGGGAAGGGCACTAAACAGCGACGTCATCGGTCCCATCGGATTAGAGAAGGATGGGAAGAAAATCGGCAGTGCCGTTTCAAAAGACCCATCCTGACATTTGCCTGAAACGATTTAGGGAAATCACGGAAAACTTAAATCGGGATCCAGAATAAGATTTTCACTCTGCAGAGGAGTGTGCGCTGATATGAAACTTCCTGGCAGATTAAAACTGTGTGCCGGACCGAGACTCGAACTCGGGACCTTTGCCTTTCGCGAGCAAGTGCTCTACCAACTGAGCTACCCAAGCACGACTCACGCCCCGTCCTCGCAGCTTTACTTCCGCCAGTACCTCGCTTCCTACCTTCCAAACTTTACAGAAGCTCGGGACGGTCGGACGCGGGGCCAAACACGGTATGGAAAGTAAACGCGTGGTTTGTCTCGAAATGAAAATTTATAATCAGTGTCTATTAGCAATTGTGACTACAGAGAAAGTTACGTTACCGTGGTGCGGGGAGGGGCGCCTTCTGTGGACGATACATGAGCGAAGGGCATTCTGCAGATAAAGGAAAGAAGACGCAAGGAAACGTGTAATACGCATATGGGTGAGTATGACTGCATACAGATACAGGACGCTTTTGTCCGGCTGCAGTTATCAAATGGCAGCTGCTCATGGTTATGACATTACCTGCTTCCATACGTCCGGACACGGTAATGTTCCAGTATTGGCAATATAACAAACTTCTCACCTTTTCGTCCGTTTCGTTTCCGAATAGCTCAAATTATTTACGATTTATGACGTGTTTCCACACTGCAGGGGACACATTGCGTAGCATCAGCTCCCATGCTTATTAGCTGCATTCCTAATTGGCTACGTGAGTTAGTTTCGGCTAGGTGTTCACTAGTTTTTCGGATTCCGTACCTCAATCTGTGAAAACGGAGTCTTATAGGATGACTTTGCCGATTATCTGTTAAGGTCTTTTTTTTATCGCCAGCAGGTGGACGTATCAAGTAGAAATTTATGTCACACACTGAGGCCTATGGTTCCTTAGCGAAAATCAATCCAGTCAAAAGATGGGGCCATTTGTGGCACGTAGTTTGATATACGCAAACTTACTCATCAAAACCTATAGAGTACTTACGATTGATCTAGAATTATTACATTTGGCAAGAAGCAAGGTTTCACAGTACAAGCAAAGGAAAAAATTCGAATATTGTTGATTTCTAATTATATCACACGAAAAAAATTGTCATTTGTTATCCGACTGCCTGCCTGTCCGTCTGCTAATTTATATTATGAATTAAGGTCTACAGTCCCTCGGCGAAGTCTTTAACAATTTTCGGATTATTCCTTTACTTGCACTGTGAAAGCTAGCTTCTTACTACATTTGACGATTCTAGGTCAACAGAAAGTATCCTATAGGTTCGGATGAATGAGTTTGTATCAAAATGTAAGACATAAATGCAACTGCCAATTAGCATAGCCTGTTAATATGAATCCAAATGCGAAATTACACAAAATACACTCCCAAAACTTAAGATCCTTGAAAGTCTTGGAATCCCAGGGACCAATATATTACCAGTACGGTTATCGACAACAGGCAAAAATCGCCGAAATTTTAGATTCTTGGCATGAATGAACTATCTATGTACATACTAGATAAGCTTTTACGGAATGCTTGGTGCGCTAGTCCTACTCACACTTATCCACATTTTTGTAATTCGTGCATCTCGTCCCCCTTCACATAACTGATTACTAGAACATTTACGCAAGTATTCATCATTACACCAGTACACTAATTTTCAACATTCTTGTACGTCATTACAAGATAAACATATCCAAAATAAATACTTTGTCTTTTCTCTAGTTTCAGTTTCCATTTTAAAATTTCCCTGCTCACTAAGATTATAAAATGAGACAAATATGAATTTTAGATACGGACCTATACTCTTTTTACGAGACAGAATCGTCGTGGTTTTAAAGACGCTGAGCTCGCATTTAGCTGCAGCGGAATTGAAATCCTGGTGCGACCTGCTGACAACTTTGTCCTGATTTCTCTGAACTAGCTGTCGCGATCGCGTGTATGGACACCGGAGTTCAAAATGGCTCTGACCACTATGGGACTTAACATCTGAGGTCATCAGTCACCTAGAACTTACGACTACTTAAACCTAACTAACCTAAGGACAGCACACACGTCCATGCCCGAGGCAGGATTCGAACCTGCGACCGTAGCAGTCGCGCGGTTTCAGACTGAAGCGCCTAGAATCGCTCGGCCACAAAGGCCGGCTACACCGGAGCCCTCCCTGGTTGCTTACCACATAGGCGGTGCGTCACACGGACAAGCCGTGAAACTGCTATGACGTCAACACTACTGGTTCATGTTAACGATGACGCACGTGTCGCGTTACTTGCAAACATACGTTTACTAAATCGGTCGTGAACAGTTTGTGGATTGTTCTCCTCTTCTGTCTCATATTAGACTTTTTATCATCGCGATGCGAAAGCAATTGTATTAGGCTCGTGCATAAGTTCGTAGCATTTTTGTTTTGCATAATGGTATTCCGCTTGCCAGGGGTTATTTATCCAATGTCATTTTTTATTTGTAGTTCACTGTTGTTATCTAAGTTTACATACTGTCATCTGGAGATAGTGGGTGCAGCTGTGCATTTTATAAAATGGAGTGCCAAGTGGAGAAATCGGAACATTTCCGGCGTATTCTCCTGAGGGATAACAGCAGCGGAGGAAGCCAGAAACATCTGCGCCATCTATGGCGATAATGCCATTGGAAAGAGCATGGTAAGAAAACGTTTTCTAAGGAAGATAGTTTTGACGCTAGTGACATTCCACGCATTAATCCACAATTATTCACGTCAGTGTACTAGAGAACTGGTAGGTGTGATGAACAGTGATCATTCCACCATCGGGCAACATTTGCATGCAGTGGGGAAGGTTCAAAAATCCAGTGCATGGGTACCGCATGCTCTTAGCCAAAATTACAAAAAATCAGGTGGCCGTACGTTCATCTCTGCTTGCTCCTCATCGATTGGCTGCTGAACAACAGAGACCATTCTTTTCTTGCATCGTTACTAGTGACGAGAAATGGTGTCTTTATGCTAACACAAGGAAAAGAAAGGAATGGCTGAAGTAAACAAAGCATGAACTCTCCTTACAAAGACCTGCGTGCCTCCATAAAAGTTAATAATAATAATGTCGTGTGACTTGGGCCTTCCGTCGGGTAGACCGTTTGCCGGATGCAAGTCTTTCGATTGGACGTCACTTCAGCGACTTGCGCGTCGGTGGGGATGAAATGATGATGATTAGAACAACACAACGCCCAGTCCCTGAGCGGAGAAAATCTCCGACCCAGCCAGGGATCGAACCAGGGCCCTAAGAATCGACATTATATCGCGCTGACCACTCTGCTACCGGGGGCGGACATAAAAGTTAATCTTATGTATCTTGTGGAACAGCGACGGTGTGATGTGCTACGAATTGCTTCTCCGAGGTTGAACCGACACTGCTGACAATACGTGACATCTTGCAGACACAGTCCAAGATCGACGACCAGGAAGACTGCGTGAAGTGATGCTACTCCACGATAATGCACAGCGCATGCTGCTAGACTGACAACACTGTGCGGGAGGTGGGTTGACAAGTCATTCACCTGATCTCGCGCCCTCAGATTTTCACCTCCATCGAACAGCTTCCAAGGAATTTCCCTTCCGGGTGAAACGCTCTGGAAATGGCTGAAGAGTTCTTCGCCTCAAAACCATGATTCCTAGAGTTGCGGAATCGATGTCGGACTGTTGTAAATAGTGAAGGAGAATACACACCGAAGCGCCAAAGAACTGTTATAGGCATGGGTATTTAAATACAGTGGTACGTAAAACAGGCAGAATACGGCGGTGCGGTCGTCAATGCCTATGTAAGACAAAAAGGATCTGGAGCAGTTGTTATATCGATTATTCCTGCTACAATGGCAAGTTATCAAGATTTAAGTGAGTTTGAACGTGGTGTTATTGTCGGCGCACGAGCGATGGGACACACCATCTAAGAGGTAGCGATGAAGTGGGGGATTTTCCCGTACGACTATTTCACAAGTGTACCGTGAATTTCAGGAATCCCGTAAAACATCAAATCTCCGGCATCGCTGCTGACAGACGTGCAACCCTTCCGCAGATTGCTGCAGATCAACAATTGCTGGGCCATCAACGTCAGCGTGCGAACCATTCAACGAAACATCATCGATATGGGCTTTCGGAGCCGAAGGCCCATCGGGTATCCTCGATGACTGACGACACAAAGCTTTACGCCTCGCTTGGGCCCTTCAACACCGACATTGAACTGTTGATGACGGGAGACATGTTGTCTGGTCGGATGAGTCTCGTTTCAAATTGTATCGAGCGGATGGACGTGTACGGGCATGGAGACAACCTCTTGAATCCATGGACCCTGAATGTCAGCAGGGAACTGTTCGAGCTGGTGGAGGCTCTGTAATGGTGTGGGGCGTGTGCAGTTGCAGTGATATGGGAACCATGATACGTCTAGACATGACTCTGACAGGTGACACATACGTAAGCATCCTGTCTGATCACCTGCATCCATCCATGTCCATTGTGTATTTCGACGGTCAATTCCAGCAGGACAAAACGACGCCCCACACGTCCAGAATCGCTACAGAGTGGCTCCAGGAACACTCTTCTGAGTTTAAACAGTTCCGATGGCCACCAAACTCCTCAGACATGAGCATCATTGATCATATTTGGGATGCCTTGCAAGTGCTGTTCAGAAGAGATTTCCACCCCGTCGAACTCTCATGGATTTATGGACAGCGCTGCAGGATTCGTGGTGTCAGTTCCCTCCAGCACTACTTCAGACATTAGTCGAGTCCACGCCACGTCGTGTTGCGGCACTTCTGCGTGCTCGCGGGGGCCTGCACGATACTAGGCAGTTGTACCAGTTTCTGTGGGTCTTCAGTGTATCATTGAGCCGGCCGGAGTGGCCTTGCGGTTCTAGGCGCTACAGTCTGGAACCGAGCGACCGCTACGGTCCCAGGTTCGAATCCTGCCTCGGGCATGGGTGTGTGTGATGTCCTTAGGTTAGTTAGGTTTAATTACTTCTAAGTTCTAGGCGACTGATGACCTCAGAAGTTAAGTCGCATAGTGCTCAGAGCCATTTGAACCATTTTTTGTATTACTGATGACTGAAGTATCTATTATACGTATCTGCTGTGTTTATTAAACTGAGAGAAAAACACTACGATCTTATGCGCCAACCCAATAAAAACGTGCACCGTAAAGCTGAAGTACAGAGCAGGGTTTCTCTTAGGCGACATGGAAGAGGCGGCTGTAAAGACTACAAGTGTTCTCGTTGAATATGCAAACAAGACAGAATGACTAATTTTGTTAAGAAGTATCTTCTGCCATGACTTGCGGAGTGAATAATTACGAAGGTGTCGATGTACCGATGCGCGGTACAGATCGGTGTGAGACCACGCATACGTCAGCACGTGTATCGCAGACTAACAGGAGGCATAATGTGCCAGCAGAGATAACGAGCACGGCGGAAGGCTCGACGCTGGGAAGACGGCATTTCCTGGAAACGGCGGGACTGCCAGACCAGATTGCGTGCCCGACTATCTGAACAGAAGTAACAGCGCAGATCCAAAGCGAAGAGCAGCTCACAGCCCATAGTCGAGGCAGCTCCCTTCCTGTTATCTTCCGGCAAACAGATTGCTCCGCTGGCGAACCGTAAGTTCCACCATTTATGTGGCGAAGCTAAAGCCACCAGGGGGAAAGGCCAGTTCCCACCGGACTTCACGGAACGCAGCGCCAAATCATTCCACAACGCGTCTCGAAAGACGGCATTCACACAACCTGTGTACGGAACGGAATTCACGGGAAGCAAGTCTTCTTGACCCAGCAACGATCAAAAAACGGTATTCGCACAATCTGTGAACGGAAGGGAATTCTCGGGAAGCAAGTCTGCATGACCCAGCAACGGCGTCACTGTAGTGTTTCTTCGAGCTGTAAAGTATTCACTGCTTTCTTTACCTGACTTACTGCCACGGTTACACGAGGTCTTTTCTTTCGAGTGATCTCCGACAAGAAAGATCCGGCATCTAAAAGCGGAAAATTATTTGCCGCTAGGTTTTACTACTCCTGCATAAAGAAAAAAAAAGTATAATTTGATTTTCCGAAAGCGCTTCAGGCAAATGCCGGGAGGGTTCCTGTGACAGGGCACGGCAGATTTCCTTTCCCATCCTTCCCTAATCCGATGGGACGATGACCTCGCTGTTTGATCCCCTACCCCAAGTTAACTAGCCAACGAACCTACAATATGCATAAATAAGGATATAAATTGATACAGTTTTTAAAAATAAAAAATCCATCGAGAGTGAATCTTTTTTGCACCGCTGGGGGAAACAAATAATTTGTCGTTATTTAGCAAATTAAAAGGAAACAAGACTCGTAGGATATGGACAATACTTAGGTCTAAATATTGTTTGTTGAATTTATAGTCATATTTCTCGAATAAATGAAATTTGATGTTTTGAAATGTTCCCTGTTGTGTGTAGTTTACCAAAGAGCACTATCAAGAACATCATTACACACTTCACTTTTGCCCATTAATAAATTCTTCTAGGACTGCTATTTCCGAAATGGTTACTTTTTTCGACTACTTGTAACCGTCCTTTTACCATGCCGTGGCGCCGAGGTTCCGCGCACCGACAACGTTCAACCATCAGCGATGTCGTCCGTTCCGTTGACGGTTGCGCACTGTCTGCGTCGCCCACATGTTGTTGCATTCTTCTCGGCGCGCCGTACCTAGCCCTCATCTGCTGCGAGCGGACACTGCAGCCTTTTGTATCTCACCATAGCGGCTGAAGGATCCAGTAGTGTCGCTAGCAATCCTTTTTTCTCGTAAAGTGACAGTGCGCACACTGTCTGAGCTTCAAATGACATTTCGAGCATGTTGAAAGTGAGCAGTGCACACAAGCACACAAGCCGTATTATTTTATTTACTCGTACTCCACCATTTCAAACGTAGCTATTTGCTGTGGTAAACAGGGTACGGAGGAAAAAATGTTATCGATAAAAAAATGGCTGCAACATAATTTTGGTTCAAATGGTTCTGAGCACTATGGGACTTAACATCTATGGTCATCAGTCCCCTAGAACTTAGAACTACTTAAACCTAACTAACCTAAGGACATCACACAAACACCTAGTCATCACGAGGCAGAGAAAATCCCTGACCCCGCCGGGAATCGAACCCGGGAACCCGGCGCGGGAAGTGAGAACGCTACCGCACGACCACGAGCTGCGGACCAACATAAGTTTCCCTTAAATCGATTCACTACCTCTTCATTAGGTATACGATTTACCCATGTAACTTTCAGCATTCTTCTGCAGCACCACATCTCTTTTCTACCCTGTAGTGTTCCTCGTCCACATCTGATGACTGCACGAGGTTACGCAGACCAGTACCATCAGAAAAGACACTTCCTAACATCTAAATGTATATTTGCTGTCAAAAAATCTGTTCTTCAGTAATGAGTATATTGCTATTGGCAGTCTGCATTTTGTACCCTCTTTTCTTCGGCCAAATAGTGAAACTCCCTACTATTTTCACTGCCTCATTTCCTAATCTAATTTCCTCAGCATCCCCTCATTTGCTTGGATTACATTCCGTTATCCCTGCATCTCTTTTGTTACTGTTTATTCTATGACTTCTTTTCATGACGCTATGCATTCCATTCAGCTGCTCTTCCAAGTCCCTGTCTCTGACTGAATTATAAAGTCATCAGGACACCCGGAAGTTGTAATTTCTTCTTCGTTAACATTAATTCCCTTTCCAAATTTCTCCTTGGTTTCCTTTATTGCCGCCGGCCAGTGTGGCTGAGCGGTTCTAGGCGCTTCAGTCTGGAACCGCGCGACCGCTACGGTCGCAGGTTCGAATCCTGCCTTGGTCCAAACTGAAGCGCCTAGAACCGCTCGGCCACAACGGCCGGCAAGCCAGTCACAAAGTGGTTCGTAATTTCCTATGCTTCTTAAATGAAATTAGCTGATGCTTTGTTTCATTTGCAGCAATTTAAGCTGTGCTTGGAGCATGGGAAGTGGTCTGTCTCGGACGAGCGTAACTGAACAAAATGACTTTAATTCAGTTGTGTTCCGTTCCGCTACTTACGGAGATCGTTTATCTACAAAACTCCGTACCTGCGCACGCCGACGTTCAGATCCAAAATCCAAAGACTACAAGTCACGGAAGAAACAGTAGCATATGACAGAATTGCTGGCTAGTACTGAATCATATTCCTCAACGTCTGATGATGATAATAATAATATCGTGTGAGCAAGTACAACAATTCTTTTAAATGGACACCACTTCGGCGACTTCGATGTCCCTAAGTTATGCCGGTAATTGTACCGGAGAAAGGAGACTTCGCAGGTTAACAAAAGATAACCTCGCGGAGAGGCTTGAAACGTGTCTGAATCTCTTCCGAGCTGGAGAGCCTCTCTTTCGTGTTCTTTGCTCTTAATAACTGCAGTCTGCAGTGTATAAGGTCGGTTAATGTGTGGATGCCACAGATCGAATGACAGCGCATTCCTGCAGCAACACTTTTAGCCCGGCAGCTGAGGCGAAGCCGTGTGACGAACTTGCGAAGGACGTGACCTATCACCAGTCACAAGTTCTCGTCGGTGAAAGGAATACGAATGAACACATTTGTTTTTCTGTAAGGCGCTTTAGGTTCTTCACTCGCCAGTCCTTCGCGCCGTTGGCAGCTGTTCGCCTACGTCTGAGTTCTGCGAGCCATCGCGCAGTGCGTGGCAGAACGCACGCGGTACATCTCTATTCTTTCCTCCCCGATATCGCCCTGCATACGCATCGTACAGAGGGGGGACGATCCCTAGAAGCCGGAAATCTGTAACTGTACTGCCACAATTATTACATTATTGTTTTGCCTGTACGTTGTCACTTTATTCATTCAGTTTCTCTTGTAATGTACGGGTGAGGTATCAAAGTGTCGGCCGCGGTGGCCGAGCGGTTCTGGGCGCTTCAGTCCGGAACCGCGCGACTGCTACGGTCGCAGGTTCGAATCCTGCCTCGGGCATGGATGTGTGCGATGTCCTTAGGTCAGTTAGGTTTAAGTAGTTCTAAGTTCTAGGGGACTGATGACCTCAGATGTTAAGTCCCACAGGGCTCAGAGCCATTTGCACCATCTTTTCGGATCAAGGTATCGAAACTAGGCTTTCGACGAGTGACAGCAGGTAGAGGGGCCACATAATTTTGTTGTGTGTGTATGAGCTTTATCAGTTGAGATGCTGAACAAGTGAGTTTTTTTATTTTTCTGACGTGAAAACTCTTGAAAAGACGAGTACAGTGATGTAACGCTCGATAATGTTGGCGTCGAAACTTTTAGATAACGTATCCGAGAAAATGCATTAAAGTTGAAAAGCAAAGCAGCCAGAATCGGCTACTGCGGTGTAAACTCCGCTAGGTAGGGTTCTCTCCTTGTACGCAGTAAGAAGTCAGGCCTTCGCTACTGATAAAAAACGTATTTCCTCTAGCCCTGTTTTTTACGGGGTCAGATACGATTGTCGTAAATACAGCTGTATACTAACTTCTAACGTATCAGAAAAGGCTAGGAAAACTATTTCAGATGCGTGTACACACCTATGTTTAAAGGAAACAAGTAAACAGTAGGTACGGTAGATACAACGGCGGAAACTAGCATAAGAGCGCTATTTAGTGAAGTTCACGATTCCAGCCGCGTTATCTTTCAACTGTACCATATTTCTCAGATATTTTTGCGGAAAGTTGCAACGCCAGTATTAATCCTAGATTGCTAAACCATCGTAAAATTTACTATTGTAACTGGTACCAATTCGTACTGTCAGTGTAGGTTGTACGATGGATCTTTCGTAGTTATTTTGTATGTGACATATCACTGGAGACCTTTTAATTGTAATTAGCTAGTGCATAAACTATAAATTATAACTTCTTGTGAACAAAATATGGAGTAGTGTAATTTACGATGGTTTAGTAACATTTCGCTCGCTTTAGTGTTTGTTCTAGGGTTAACAAGTGTTTTCAAGAATTTCGAATACAGTTGGTAAAAGTACATCCCTCCATTGAAGAAACATACTTGGTTTCAGATTCGTGTTGATGCAAGAGTTAGAAGTATTACCCATCCAACATTATGTGGTCAGTTGTTATCATTTGCCGAAAACCTTGTTTCGATATCTAGATCCTTCCCCCTGTATGTGAGTTCCTTAATTTAAAGTAGTCGCTTAGTAATGTCAACAGTGTCACCTAATTTATGTGCAGGTAGTAGTTGCTTCATATGGAGCCAGATGAAAGAGTGAAGTGTGAATTGAAGCCGCACGTCAGGTTTATGACTTTTACGCTGTTTTCCACGTAGTTTTGGCGAATGTCAGGTTGATTCTCCATCTGCGTACACGACCTGCCGACGCACCGTTGCTGCCCTTACATTACTGAAACAGCACGTGGTCCCCCTCTGCCTGCTTTCTGATCCGCTAGCTGGGCGAGCAGGTTGACTCAGCCGTGACGTCACCTACAAGACAACAGCCGACACCCACTCCGCGGTTACGGTGCAGGGCCAGTCCAGCTGCCGAGTGGCTCGCACGCCCACCCATCCTATTTAGATCTTCTGTTTACGAGGGCACATATTTTTAGCGGCACTCATCACGCTCGCTTACAACACCGATTAGAGCCGGTCCGAGGGTACGGTTAACCGACGAGCAAGTGGCAGCTTTCGAGTGGTGCGCTCCCTTCGGTACTACCGTAGGAGACGAGCACGCCGGAGAAAACGTAGCAGACAATGCGGTTATCTGACACCGTGGCCGGGTGCCGAGTTACCGACTAGTGCACTCGCGACGGGTCACGTACTTCTTGTTACATTGATTCACAGTGAGGGGTCCTCAAGGATGTAGAACTTGTCATAAAACAAGAACACGGAATGCATATTTCCAACAGAGAAAAAGAGAAATGCCAATGTTCCTTCCGCAAAGCTCGAATGGTTCACATGGATGAGAAATGAGGGAAAAAATCATTTAAAACGTAATACCATGCTTCTAACAAGGATTTAAATGTGTTTACATGATGTGCGTACGATAATTCTTAGGCTACTGTAGCCACACATCATCAAAGAGAAAACTAGTTTACTACACTTACACTGATCATGTTACTGCACTGAAGCTGTTCGGAAGTCAGATTTGACGTAATACATTAGTTGATACTGTCTAAGGCAATGTCCTGACTGACTGACTCATCATAACCCATCCCAAAAGCGCTAAGGATAGAATGTTGAAGTTTGGAGAGGGTGTTGATCTTATACTGTAGACTTAGTTTAAGAGGCTGTTTTTTTCGAAATTCCACCCCTAAGTGGGTGAAACAGAGGACGAAAGGTTTTCTGAAAAATGTTGCTATTAAGGCAATTTTGAAACTAGACCTACGAAAACTGGTATTTGGTTTACCGGTCAAAAATAAAGAAATACATGTTTCAGCATTTTTGGAAATTTAACCGCTATGGGGCAAAATAGTGGGTGAAAGTTTTTTTTAAAATAAATCGTTATTGAAGAGCTACTGAAGTATTTTTAGAAGTACATATATGAAAATTGGTATTTGACTTCCCGGTTCAAAATAAAAAAATAAGTGTTTCATTTTTTTTGGAAATTCAAGCCCTTTGGAGATGAAATAAGGGACGAAAATTCCTAAGAAAATATTTCGTTTATTAAATATTTTTTAATGCTAAATCTATAAAAATTAGCATTTCACTTCTCGGTTAGATATAAAGAAACATGTGTTAGGAGATGAAAATTTCTGTGGAAATACCACCACAAGAACGCAAAAAGTATGATTAACAAAAACTTTGGACCCCATCTGCCAGAATGGTTTTTTGATCAGAAGTACATTCGGAAAAGACCATGCTTCCATCGCCGTAATTAGAGCGAAAAGTTTAGAAAGTGATACAATTTGTGAACGACGTAAAATTCCATTAGAGAAAAAAAGCCTGTGCAAGACCATACGTCTACGCAGGCGAAGCCCCGGGCGGTGAGCTAGTCACTGATGTCTACGTGGCAGTCGCCGGCTCAGTAGGAGGCGTTGGCTTCTCTCAAAATAAAGTTTATTAGCCGCTAAACTTTTTATGGCTGTTGGCAAGTGTTTGAAAATGTGTGGTACAAAATAATGGGCACCTTTCCGTATAAAAGTGACTAACTCTTCTCTAAGATTATTCTTATGCCTAGTACTGATTCCATGAAATGAGTCGTTTGAAGATGAGAAATTTTAAAGTCAAATTTCATTAAAGCAATAAATACATGTATAAGAAAGCAGTAGTTGCTACCTCAATCCTTAAACAGATCTCTCCACACGTTCTTCAGATCTCCCCAAAAATTTTCGCCGCGCTAAACTTGAAGTTGGTTGGTGGGTTAACCCATAAAATAATCCCACATGACATTATGGACTGAAAGTAAGTAAAGTATGCCACCCCTCTTATTTTTATATCAGCTGTAGCAGTTCTGTGGTATGCGCAAAAAACTAAAAATGGTTGCGTTCATTTGAAAGAAAATGGCGAACGAGTTTTCAAGCTGTGCGTGCAACACAGTCCAGTATCTTCTCTAAGAATGCTATTGCGTTTTCAATCAGAAAAAAAACCACGACGCAGCACGAATGGATTATCCGAATAGGACAGAGATAGTTAGATGTATGTACATGTGTAGACAAATAAATAATTACAATTACAGAAAAATTGGACGATTTATTCAAGAAAAAGAACTTCGCAAATTAGGTAAGTCAGTAACGAGTTGGTCCACCTCCAGCCCTTATGCAAGCAGCTATTCGGCTTGGCATTGATTGTAGAGTTGTTCGATGTCCTCCTGAGAGATACTGTGCCAAATTCTGTCCAGAATCTCGAACTGATTGGTGAGCCTTGCCAATAATGCTCTAAATATCCATAGATCCGGCGACCTTGGTGGCCTAGTTAGGGTCTGGAAAGCATGGAGTCAAGTAGTAGAAACTCTACCGTGTGCGGTCGGGCATTGTCTTGCTGAAATGTAAGGCCAGGATGGCTTGCCATGAAGAGCAACAAAACGGGGTGTAGAATATCCTCGACGTACCGCTGTGCTGTAAGGGTGCCGAATGGGTCCTGCTATGAAGAGAAATGACGCCCCGAACCACCACTGCTCCAATCAATGAGATTCTCTTCAATAAATTGTACAATTATTCTGAAATTGTTATCACTTGTTTGTCTGTACATGTACGTCACATCTACTAATTTCCGCCCCATTCGGATAATTCATTTATGGTGCATTTTTTTAGTTTTTTGGAATTACTTATACCTCTGTCGATTACTCGCCACCCAAGATACATCTACATGGATACTCTGCAGATCAGATTTAAGTGCCTGGCAGAGAGTTCATCGAACCACCTTCACAGTTATCTGTTATTCCAATCTCATGTTGCGTCGTTCCTACCAAGAAATGCTGAATCCAATCACAAATATTATTTGATGACTCATGTGATCGCAGTTTTGTTAATAAGCCGTAGATGTGGCACTGAGTCGATGCTTTTCGAATCCATGTCTTACAAGATGTCCTGTGAGACACGCGCCAGTAGTGTTAAGGCAGACGAACTAAATTATTGTTTTACGAATTTCAACACGTAAACAAAATTAAACCTGAAGTCAGACGAAACATATCCATGCATTATTTGCCAACACACTGTTCGGACATTCGGGGCACTTCCTATGGCTACTGCAAAAACATACTATTAACTGTATGCGAGTACTAATTGCAGCAGCAAACGCATACAGAAATGTTAGTGGAACTATGTTGCGAGGAGCTGGCTAAAATCCACGCATTAGACGTTAAATGTGATGTATACATGAAGAACACAGACCACTGTAGCTGTCGGTTGCTACAGCTTGGACGCGATCCATATTTCGGCGTTACGTGTGAGGCTTACGTGATGACTGCGTAAAGAACTGTTCTACGCACTGAGTAATTATAGACCTTTTCTTACGACTGGAGTAAGTATCTCGAAACCCTTTGCCGTCGACTACTGTAGTTTATATCGTGCGGACGAGCGGATGTGTTTATTGGCAACACTCCGTTAAACTTGCATTTCAGACTCGCGCGACGAAAATTTTTGGGGTCCAAATTATCATAAACCCACGGTCGTTCGAATCTTTCAATCTGCTAACTATTTACTTTGTGACGTAAGAAGAGCGAAATGTACAGTAATGAAACCCGCATAATAGGGAATTCAGAAAGTGCTACATTCCACAACATTCGAGCCTTCGACGCCCACACACTGACAAAAGTATTCCAGCACTTGGAGAAAGACGGCGAGTGAAATGTGTTTGTTCGTAAGTGAAGACCGTTTTCACTACTCGTTTTGAGTAGGTCCGGTTTTTGTATCGTGGATGTATATCAAACCACTATTTCAATAGCGTGCATTAATACGGCATTAATTACCGCACAGTTCCCTAAAAGGAAAGTACACTGATTCCATTCGTTATTCACGCGAGTCGCGCGCATATATAAGGACCCGCGTGCTCTGTATAAATATTTACTAGCTCCTGCGGTCTAAATTAACGGCAGGCGAGATAGGATAACATAGGCGTGATAATCGTTGCCTGCCGATCCCGAGCCACACGCGCGCTCTAGCGGTTAGCGTGTCTCCTACTTACGTGGCGATCCTGGGTTCCATTCCTGACGAACACCATGCTCCAGGTCCCACGCTGGAGCTAACAACACACTGCAGTGTTGCCGGCCTGCAGCCAGCCACACTGGCCAACACGAGACTCTGCACTGGAGTTGCGCTCTACCAAAACCACAGTTCGATAGTTTTGTTACAGTATATAAATGTAGTAAATGGTAGGATTACCGGTACTATTCGTAGCTTTGGTAGTGAAAGAAACATAAATGAATGTGTGAGATAGGAACGGTTTTTGGTTTGTTTCGCACATAATTAAAACAGCACATGTTTCAGTACTAGTCCACTGTGTACTTACAAAATATAAATTATATTTTATAAGTAACTTGTGCGCTTTTATGTAATCAAAACAATTACTTTTGATGCAAGCATGGTATATATACGCTATATAAAAAATCTATATAATTATTGTTGTTGTTTTGTACTCAACAGAATGTTCTCTATCAAAAGCAAGAGTTTCCTGTTATAACAGATAAGTGCAAAAGTTGTTTAGAAATAACAGAAACATGTTTTATCAAGCTCGATGAAGTATTGAAGCGATGTCTGATATGTTTTTGTTTTGTATTTTTTTAAATTTTACCTTCTTCTTAGGAAATTGTATTTTCTAGCGCTACATGATAAATATGTATTTTTGTATTTTTACAACATTCCTCTTTTTACGTTACAAATCAACAATTTTCGACTAAAAACTGAATCAAATAATGACAATTTCAATTTTGCTACAACTACCATTTATTTTTCAGTTACGCAGCATTTTATATACCCACGCTCAGTTTCTAGACGATTCACGGCTTCCCATCTCTAGTGGAATCTAGTGAGACCGTTATCGCATAAGCAAACAAAGCGATCGAAATGAGGTAACGCCTGATAGGTATGCAACACGCCTAACGTACAGGTAACTGACGAAAGCTATCAGGAAAACTACAATAGTTCAGTTGCAATAGTCTATGTTGGGCCATGGTAGTTTTATAACTCTGCTCTGCACGCATCTACAAAACAACAGCGGGCGCGTTGCGCTCGAGAAGGAACGGCAACAGACTGGCGACTTGCACCCGCCACTCGATTTCCTGAAACGGCACTCATATTTACCCAACAGGCCTGTAACTGTGTCATGAAAGATTTTGTAATGAAACGTTGAACCATTTAAGTTTCAGGAATTCATTCTCATTATAAAGTGCAAGTAATTATATACCAATATAAATAGTTTCACTTGTTTTTGTTGTCGTTGTTGTGGTCTTCATTCCAAAGACTCATTTAATGCAGCTCTACACGCTACTCCATCCTGTGCAAGCCTCTTCACATCTGGATACCCAGTGCAACGTACATCCTTCTGAAGCTGCTTACTGTATTCATCTCTTGGTCTCCCTCTACGATCCCCGCCCCCCTTCCAGTACTAAACTGGTGATGTCTCAGAACGTGTCCTAGTTAAATTGTGCTACAAATTTCTTGTCTCCCCAATTCTATTCAGTACCGCCTCATTAGTTACCTGATCTACCCACCTAATCTTAGAATTCTTCACTCGATAATGGGAATAAATTCCTGAAACACGTCGTGCTATGCACAAGAAGGAACGTAAGCAGCGCAGTGTTCTGCCATTAGATCTTTACCTTACAGGCTTGCAACAAATACACTGGTTTCAGTATTTAAGAACGAAAGTAAATTTGGTGTGATCTGTTACAGCCAAGTAGCATAGCCCCATGAAACTTTGACCATATATACAATGAATTGGTACAGTAGAATTAATAGAGTATAGTATAATATAGCATGGAAGCTAACTGAAAGAAATACGCAATGAGACGAACAGAAACAGCATTATAATTCAAATGCATAACTAGAATGAGGTCATCGTGATTCCCCCGGGCGGTAGTGCATAGTCTCCAGTGTGCTCCCATGCTGTCCACGGGTTGGGAAGGAGTTGTTGCGGTGGGGCGATCCATTCCTGACCAGCTGGATAGTCGTCGATGCATGCGCCTCTCCAATGTGTCCCACACGTCCTCGATGCGATTTAAGTCGGGGGAACGGGCAGGTTCGCCAGCTCGCCGAATATCCTCTCGTTCCAACACCTCGTCCAACTGCGCTGTTCCAAGTGGTCGCGCATTGTCGTCCATAGAAAGAAGTCAAGCCGAGGCATCCCGGAAAGACGAACTTGGGGAGGGAGTACAGGTTAACAATGACGTTGACCACTGAGATCTGGAGGTCAGTACGCTCATGTAACATTAAGCCTCCCCACACCATGACACCTGTATCGTGCTCGATAGCGATGAACGTACCCTCTTCCGGCGAGAGGTTGGAACACACAATGCACCCGGGAACATTGTCTTCCACTCCTGCTACTGGTGTTCGTTTGCTGCGTAAACTTTGGCTCTGAGCACTATGGGACTTAACTGCTGTGGTCATCAGTCCCCTAGAACTTAGAACCACTTAAACCTAACTAACCTAAGGACATCACACACATCCATGCCCGAGGCAGGATTCGAACCTGCGACCGTAGCGGTCGCGCGGTTCCAGACTGCAGCGCCTAGAACCGCTCGGCCACTCCAGCCGGCGCTGCGTAAACTGTGTTAAGACCAAAGAGCCTGTCCTTGTTATGACTAATAAAATAAAAAAGTTATAAAAGATAGAATTATTACCAATATAATGAAAATGAGAAATAATGAAGAGTTCTGCCAAAATATACAGAAAATACACTCCTGGAACTGGAAAAAAGAACACATTGACACCGGTGTGTCAGACCCACCATACTTGCTCCGGACACTGCGAGAGGGCTGTACAAGCAATGATCACACGCACGGCACAGCGGACACACCAGGAACCGTGGTGTTGGCCGTCGAATGGCGCTAGCTGCGCAGCATTTGTGCACCGCCGCCGTCAGTGTCAGTCAGTTTGCCGT
Organism: Schistocerca piceifrons; assembly: GCF_021461385.2. Lineage (NCBI taxonomy): Eukaryota > Metazoa > Arthropoda > Insecta > Orthoptera > Acrididae > Schistocerca > Schistocerca piceifrons. The sequence continues at coordinate 458,205,039 of NC_060145.1, forward strand.
GGCATACGGAGCTCCATCGCAGTCTTTAACACTGGTAGCATGCCGCGACAGCCTGGACGTGAACCGTATGTGCAGTTGACGGACTTTGAGCGAGGGCGTATAGTGGGCATACGGGAGGCCGGGTCGACGTACCGCCGAATTGCTCAACACGTGGGGCGTGAGGTCTCCACAGTACATCGATGTTGTCGCCAGTGGTCGGCGGAAGGTGCACGTGCCCGTCGACCTGGGACCGGACCGCAGCGACGCACGGATGCACGCCAAGACCGTAGGATCCTACGCAGTGCCGTAGGGGACCGCACCGCCACTTCCCAGCAAATTAGGGACACTGTTGCTCCTGGGGTATCGGCGAGGACCATTCGCAACCGTCTCCATGAAGCTGGGCTACGGTCCCGCACACCGTTAGGCCGTCTTCCGCTCACGCCCCAACATCGTGCAGCCCGCCTCCAGTGGTGTCGCGACAGGCGTGAATGGAGGGACGAATGGAGACGTGTCGTCTTCAGCGATGAGAGTCGCTTTTGCCTTGGTGCCAATGATGGTCGTATGCGTGTTTGGCGCCGTTCAGGTGAGCGCCACAATCAGGACTGCATACGACCGAGGCACACAGGGCCAACACCCGGCATCATGGTGTGGGGAGCGATCTCCTACACTGGCCGTACACCACTGGTGATCGTCGAGGGGACACTGAATAGTGCACGGTACATCCAAACCGTCATCGAACCCATCGTTCTACCATTCCTAGACCGGCAAGGGAACTTGCTGTTCCAACAGGACAATGCACGTCCGCATGTATCCCGTGCCACCCAACGTGCTCTAGAAGGTGTAAGTCAACTACCCTGGCCAGCAAGATCTCCGGATCTGTCCCCCATTGAGCATGTTTGGGACTGGATGAAGCGTCGTCTCACGCGGTCTGCACGTCCAGCACGAACGCTGATCCAACTGAGGCGCCAGGTGGAAATGGCATGGCAAGCCGTTCCACAGGACTACATCCAGCATCTCTACGATCGTCTCCATGGGAGAATAGCAGCCTGCATTGCTGCGAAAGGTGGATATACACTGTACTAGTGCCGACATTGTGCATGCTCTGTTGCCTGTGTCTATGTGCCTGTGGTTCTGTCAATGTGATCATGTGATGTATCTGAGCCCAGGAATGTGTCAATAAAGTTTCCCCTTCCTGGGACAATGAATTCACGGTGTTCTTATTTCAATTTCCAGGAGTGTATCAGCATTAAGACAAGCGACGGTTAGGGGCTGCTAAGTACGATAACGAGAGATGTTTCCTTCCTAACAATAATACTTCAAACGAAGGTAATTTTTATTCAGTTTTGTTACGCTACCATGCTCAAGGATCAATCAAGTCTTTAAGAACGAAGCTAGTTAGGGAGCGGCGCAGGTAGAAATCAGACCTATGAACAGCGTACATGTCTAGTGGTATACTAGTCACTGGCTGTTGACATGCCAGTCCTGGCTTCTCAGCCCTTTTCTAGATGTGAAAGTTAGGGTACTACTCAAATTCGTTAAGCCACATGAGAAACAAGTTGCGACATTGAGAAGCAAACCACCGAAACTGCTTTGATTCTAAAGCTTTGTTAAACTGTAATGCGTAAGACTTCCTTCTTTTTTTTTTTCATTGAAGTGAATGAGGGAGTAGAACTGTCAGAACTGCAGCTTATCCAGCATCTTGCCGTCTGGTGTACACTGTGTCGGTCACTGTACTCTTCTGCAGTGGCTGCAAATCGAAACGTCTGGAGTTCGATCGCCGGTCTATACTACATTTTTCTTTTACCACGTGTCGCTTCTTTCACCTATAAAAATGATTTGAAATGGTTTGTGTATACGAAAAGCCATACTGCACTGTGGTTCGGCAACCATATTTAATTGCTGGTGCCCTCGTAACTGTCTGGGTAAGTCTGTTCAAAGCTCTTCTGTCCCACCTCTAATAAGAAACGTGCCTAATAAAATATTGTACTGTGATGTAGTGTCCTAGTAAGCCTTCGGTTTGAGAACAGCTTTACTTTCATTTTTTCCATTTTTCTGGTAGATCTATATGCCAGACAACTAGCTTTAAGAAAATCTTACTTCCTTCGTAGTCCGTTACTGCTAACGTAACCTGTGAATGAACTCAACTAGGTTCGAGGCTTTCGCTCTATTAAAGCGTAGGCCGCATATTTAACTCTTGCACTTTTTTCTTTACTTGTGTAGCCCACTGCAATTACAATTTACGCTCACGATATTTGTGAAGGTTTTAACAAGCGATAGTCCTACTCGGTGAGGAACGGGTATCTAGAGTCTACCGGTAGCGAAAACCACTGCTGTAAGCAGTGCGCCTGAAATGCAAGCAGCGTTGTATAGAGTCCTAAGAATGCTTCACGCTTAGTATGCTGTCACACGATCTACCGTAACTAGCTTCTCACGTGACGTTATAAAAGGGAGCCTGTTAGCGATGCACACAGCAGTAATTACATTTCTTTCGACAGGCAGACGGAGAACCTGTCAAACATGCATACGCGCTTAATGAACTCGCGCAGAACACGGCGCAGCTATCAACGCTGCCGGCTACTGGCGAAGGCAATTAGCGTTCTTTAATCAACGCCCCCTGCTCTGTTGCTTGCGGCACGTCCGACAACTGTGCCTGTCGACATCGTTCAGTGGGCTGCCAAAAAGTCTGCCAAAATGTAACCAGTGTCTCCCGCGCCAAAATTGCACACGAGATAGAGGATCGTAAACCCAGTACTTTGACATAAGGCACTGAAGGTTGGAAACTATTGACAAAAACGACTACCGGTACAGCTACGTAATATTGGAGGCTTTCGCGGCGTAATGACATACCACGAGATTTCGCGATTGCTGACGTCATCCGGCAGCAGTCCCGAAACACGATGACAATTATACAGTCACTTCTATACTTTCCAAGCAAGCGTGTTGTGTGTGACGGAAGGTAAAATTATAACGTCCCCCCCCCCCCCCCAGCCCCCCTTAGCTGCTCCACTCGCAGATTGTGCGTGGGAAGAAGCTCAGTATCAGACCTAATTTCTTCATTTTATAGACCTAGTCATTTCAGGAGACGTATATGGAAGAAAGTGGTTAGCTGCCCGACTACTCTTGGAACGCATGTTGTCGTAGACCTCTTCTTTATGCATGAGCCTCTCTTGGAGTATCCGCCACTAGACTTTTCGCACTTACTATACCGATAGTTCATAGCATGGGGTGTTATCTACTGAGGGATAAAATCAAACTTTTTTAGGCGTAGAAACAAGAGGATTCGAGTGAGATTCGGTAGCGATACTAATTTATTTTAAAAAGATTTTGTCATTACTGTTTCATAAGACTGTAATATTGGTCGCATTAGTTACTAATAATTACATTTGATGAGATACTCGCATTAACGCATGTGACAATGTGGTGGCGCGAACGTATTAACAACAAGATTTTAAACATGGCTGCAACAGCAACTGTTGAAATTCTTCACGATCCTGCAACTGTTTTTGGCTGTCATCCTTTATCGTGAAGTATTAACAACACTTCCTCACATAGTCCACTTTGTACCATGAACCTGTGACAGTAAAATTGACACATACACTGAGGTGACAAGAACCACGGGATACCTCCGAATATCGTGTCGCGCTTTCCTTTGCTGGCGTTGCGCGCAGCAACATCTCGACGTGGCACGGACTAACAAGTCATTCGTAGTCCCCTGCAGCAATATTGTCATGCTGCCTCTACAGCCTTCCGTAATTCAGAAAGTGTTGCCCGCGCAGGATTTTGTGCACGAACTAACCTCTCGATTATGTCCCATGAATGTTCGACGGGATTCATGTCGAGCGATCTAGGTGGCCAAACCATTCGCTCAAATTGTCCAGAATGTTCTTCAAACCAATCGCGGACAATTGTGACCCGGTGACATGGCGCACTGTCATCCATAAAAATTCAATCGTTCTTTGGGAACATAAAATCCATTAATGGCTGCAAATGGTCTCCAAGGAGCCGAACATAACCATTCCACGGAAACACAGCCTTCTCCTTTACGGAGCCACCAACACTTTGTGCAGGGCCTTTTTGACACCTTGGGTCCATGGCTTCGTTGTGTCTGCACCACACTCGAACCCTACCCCAGCTTTTACCAACTGAAATCTGATCTCATCTGATTAGGCCACGGTTTCCAGTCGTCTGGAGTCCACCCCCACCCCCACCACCAGGTCGCAGTGCTCAGACACAAAGCACTGCCAGCCTCGACTCTTCCAGTTTCTTCCAATTCAGAAATAAGGTGTCCTCCAACGAAGTGCTTTACGAACAATGTAAGTATTGTGCACCCATTTTAACTTAGTTGATGTTAACGACGGGGAGAGGGGGGTGGCGTTCATGGGGGGGGGGGGGGGGAGAAGTGCTGCGGAGGAAGCATGCCTCTGTAATAAGCGTCTGCCCTCACTCTGGATTGTCAGCTTTCTTTCTTCTCAGGAGGAGTTGTAAACACTGAAAACTGATTATCATTTTATAGGAAAAATGTTTCTAGAAATAAGCAGTACGAATCGTTTCACTGACTCAGTTTGTGATTCACTGACGCACATACAGCAACGAAATATAATTTAGTTTTAATTATTTTAAAAATAAAAGAAATTTTTTCATTGTGAAGTTCAGTTAGGCGGTCACTAGGGGTGGGGTACCACCGAACATCTGGTTGCAGTTAGCGGTAATGGTCTCAGAATGGTTGGGAACATCTATAGCCTTATTTTTTGACTAAAGTTCAGTCTTGATCACACTATTTATGTTTTAATGATATAGGTAACCGGTTTCGGTTCTTTTTACAAAACTGATCAGTTGACTGCGTAGCAGCGAGGAGAGCTCCGCCTACCATCCTAAGGGAGCCATGAGTCTGATGATGGTTTTGTAAAAAGAACCGAAACCGGTTACCTATATCATTAAAACATAAATAGTGTGATCAGGACTGAACTTTAATCAAAATACAATAATTAATTGATCACTGTTTTTCAAAAATGTTTACAAAAATTGCAAAAACCTGTAGCCTACTACACGACGAAAATGCACCACCCGTCTTTCGATCTTCTTGATCTTTTCTATTGATACCATTTGCTAAAAGCCCCAGCCAGACGAGCTAGACCCAAGAATCGATGGAACGAATGTTCTCTCGCAAACGGATGGCGATTCCTTGAGATTCTTGAAAACCATCACCATCACGTATCTGCGTGTTTTATGTGGTCATTCGACGTTAAGTCGCCCCTGACAGTTACCTCTAGGTATTGTACAGTAGTTACGTTTCCAATGACTTACCGCCAATAGTGTTATCGAATAGTAGTAACTCTCTTATTCTGTTTATGCGCAAGAAGCTACATTTGTTTACGTTCAAGAGAAAAGGCCAGTCCCCGCACAAACTGCACATCCCCTGCAGGTCTTCCTGCAATTCGGTACAGTCTTCTAGCGTTTCTGCCATTCTGTAGATCGAAGCAGCGTCCGTAACACTCTCACGGAGTTTCTACTAAATCTTAACATTAACGGCACTGTAATACTACCTGTGGACACTCCCGAAATTACTTTTATATCTGCCAATTTCTTCCATTTCTGTTTGCTAGAAAGTACCGAATTCAGTCACAAATTTGGTTCGACACTCGTAAGCTCGTACTCTCTTCACTGAACATCAGTACCGGGCTGTAGCGAATGCCAAGGAGCACGGCATCCGTCACACGACTTCCTTGTCTAGATCAGAATTTTACATCTCTGCTTGCAGAATCCAAAGCAACTCTCCCAACTGCCGTGTCTGTCGTACATTGGCTACGAGTCTACCTCCTAGTTCCTCCTACGTTTCTTCATACACCTCTCATTTCACGCAGTCCAACATAGAAAATTTAGAGGACTGAGATACGGCGAACTCGTCAGCTACGAGACACACCCGGCTTCCAATCCAGCAATAATTGTATCTGTAACGTCGATTAGTTGTAGAATTTTGGAACACGTATTATGTTCGAGTATAATGACAACATTCCATTAGAACTACTGATGGCCTTGGGAGAGCCAGTCATGACAAAACTCTACCATATGGTGAGCAAGATGTATGAGACAGGCGAAACACCCTCAGACTTCAAGAAGAATATAATTATTCCAATCCCAAAGAAAGCAGGTGTTGACAGATGTGAAAATTACCGAACTATCAGTTTAATAAGTCACAGCTGTAAAATACTAACGCGAATTCTTTACAACGAATGGAAAAACTGGTAGAAGCGGACCTCGGGGAAGATCAGTTTGGATATACTGACCCTACGACTTACCTTGGAAGAAAGATTAAGAAAAGGCAAACCTACATTTCTAGCATTTGTAGACTTAGAGAAAGCTTTTGACAATGTTAATTGGAATACTCTCTTTCAAATTCTGAAGGTGGCAGGGGTAAAATACAGGGAGCGAAAGGCTATTTACAATTTGTACAGAAACCAGATGGCAGTTATAAGAGTCGAGGGGCATGAAAGGGAAGCAGTGGTTGGGAAGGGAGTGAGACAGGGTTGTAGCCTCTCCCCGATGTTATTCAATCTGTTAATTGAGCAAGCAGTAAAGGAAACAAAAGAAAAATTCGGAGTAGGTATTAAAATTCATGGAGAAGAAGTAAAAACTTTGAGGTTCGCCGATGACATTGTAATTCTGTCAGAGACAGCAAAGGACTTGGAAGAGCAGTTGAACGGAATGGACAGTGTGTTGAAAGGAGGCTATAAGATGAACATCAACAAAAGCAAAACGAGGATAATGGAATGTAGTCAAATTAAATCGGGTGATGCTGAGGGAATTAGATTAGGAAATGAGACACTTAAAGTAGTAAAGGAGTTTTGCTATTTAGGGAGTAAAATAACTGATGATGGTCGAAGTAGAGAAGATATAAAATGTAGACTGGCAATGGCAAGGAAATCGTTTCTGAAGAAGAGAAATTTGTTAACATCGGGTATAGATTTAAGTGTCAGGAAGTCGTTTCTGAAAGTATTTGTATGGAGTGTAGCCATGTATGGAAGTGAAACATGGACGATAACTAGTTTGGACAAGAAGGAATAGAAGCTTTCGAAATGTGGTGCTACAGAAGAATGCTGAAGATAAGGTGGGTAGATCACGTAACTAATGAGGAGGTATTGAATAGGATTGGGGAGAAGAGAAGTTTGTGGCACAACTTGACTAGAAGAAGGGATCAGTTGGTAGGACATGTTTTGAGGCATCAAGGGATCACAAATTTAGCATTGGAGGGCAGTGTGGAGGGTAAAAATCGTAGAGGTAGACCACGAGATGAATACACTAAGCAGATTCAGAAGGATGTAGGCTGCAGTAGGTACTGGGAGATGAAGAAGATTGCACAGGATAGAGTAGCATGGAGAGCTGCATCAAACCAGTCTCAGGACTGAAGACCACAACAACAACAACATAATGACTCTTCTGGAAACTAGAAATCTACTCTGTAGGAATCAGCATGGGTTTCGAAAAAGACGATCGTGTGAAACCCAGCTCGCGCTATTCGTCCACGAGACAGAGGGCCATAGACACGGGTTCCCAGGTACATGCCATGTTTCTTGACTTCCGCAAGGCGTTCGATACAGTTCCCCACAGTCGTTTAATGAACAATTGTGCGATTGGGTTGAAGAGTTCCTAGATAACAGAACGCAGCATGTCATTCTCAATAGAAAGAAGTCTTTCGAAGTAAGAGTGATTTCAGGTGTATCGCAGGGGAGTGTCGTAGGAACGTTGCTATTCACAATATACATAAATGACCTTGTGGATGACATCAGAAGTTCACTGAGGCTTTTTGCGGATGATGCTGTGGTATATCGAGAGGTTGTAACAATGGAAAATTGTACTGAAATGCAGGAGGATCTGCAGCGAATTGACGCATGGTGCAGGGAATGGCAATTGAATCTCAATGTAGACAAGTGTAATGTGCTGCGAATACATAGGAAGAAAGATCCCATATCATTTAGCTACAATATAGCAGGTCAGCACCTGGAAGCAGTTAATTCCATAAATTATCTGGGAGTACGCATTAGGAGTAATTTAAAATGGAATGGTCATATAAAGTTGATCTTCGGTAAAGCAGATGCCAGACAGATTCTTTGGAAGAATCCTAAGGAAATGCAATCCGAAAACAAAGGAAGTAGGTTACAGTACGCTTGTTCGCCCACTGCTTGAATACTGCTCAGCAGTGTGGGATCCGTAGCAGATAGGGTTGATAGAAGAGATAGAGAAGATCCAACGGAGAGCAGCGCGCTTCGTTACAGGATCATTTAGTAATCGCGAAAGCGTTACGGTGTTACGGAGATGATAGATAAACTCCAGTGGAAGACTCTGTAGGAGCTCGGTACGGGCTTTTGTTGAAGTTTCGAGAACATACCTTCGCCGAGGAGTCAAGCAGTATATTGCTCCCTCCTACGTATATCTCGCGAAGAGACCATGAGGATAAAATCAAAGAGATTAGAGCCCACACAGAGGCATACCGACAATCCTTCTTTCCACGAACAATACCAGACTGGAATAGTAGGGAGAACCGATAGAGGTACTCAAGGTACCCTCCGCCACACACCGTCAGGTGGCTTGCGGAGTATGGATGTAGATGCTGTTCAGATGCCTACGACCTTTTATATCGAAGTGGGATTGTGAACAACAAATGTTTGCAATGACTATTGTAGCAGATCTCAAAAGAAAAGCAACTAATGCGCGTCTTTCGAACTACCTGGCAGCAATAAGATGAAATTAGTTCAACTTGTGGGCAGAGTAGCGTCGAATCGTTGCTGGTGATGAGGGATGAGAGCGGTTTATGCCTTACGAGTTTTCCATCACTCCAGCCACGGTTATTGCTGCGGTTGCAAACGTGTTCATGAATGAAGGAAGCCTCATGTGTGAAAACATTAGGAAATACTGCGCTGGATAATCGACTGACGGTATGTCACGTTCCAGGAGCAGCCTGCAAGCAGTGGCCCTCTCCTCTTCACCGCACTCTCTCTCGATGGACGCAGCAATGTATTGGCAATGCATCCGGGAACCTGCAGTATGTATCACGGAGAACCAGAGCATGTTTCTATGCTTTGGTAAAACGAACATTTACCAGATATAGACTGGGCCACTCAGATGTTTAGGACGGGTGGTAGGGACAGAGCATCGAGTGACATTATACTGAGTGCACTATCCGAAAATTACCTCGAGCAATTAAACAGAGAACCGACTCGTGGAGATAACATATTGGACCTACTGATAACAAACAGACCCGAACTTTTCGAATCTGTATGTACAGAACAGGGAATCAGTGATCATAAGGCCGTTGCAGCATCCCTGAATATGGAAGTTAATAGGAATATAAAAAAAGGGAGGAAGGTTTATCTGTTTAGCAAGAGTAATAGAAAGCAGATTTCAGACTACCTAACAGATCAAAACGAAAATTTCTGTTCCGACACTGACAATGTTGAGTGTTTATGGAAAAAGTTCAAGGCAATCGTAAAATGCGTTTTAGACAGGTACGTGCCGAGTAAAACTGTGAGGGACGGGAAAAACCCACCGTGGTACAACAACAAAGTTAGGAAACTACTGCGAAAGCAAAGAGAGCTCCACTCCAAGTTTAAACGCAGCCAAAACCTCTCAGACAAACAGAAGCTAAACGATGTCAAAGTTAGCGTAAGGAGGGCTATGCGTGAAGCGTTCATTGAATTCGAAAGTAAAATTCTATGTACCGACTTGACAGAAAATCCTAGGAAGTTCTGGTCTTACGTTAAATCAGTAAGTGGCTCGAAACAGCATATCCAGACACTACGGGATGATGATGGCATTGAAACAGAGGATGACACGCGTAAAGCTGAAATACTAAACACCTTTTTCCAAAGCTGTTTCACAGAGGAAGACCGCACTGCAGTTCCTTCTCTAAATCCTCGCACAAACGAAAAAATGGCTGACATCGAAATAAGTGTCCAAGGAATAGAAAAGCAACTGGAATCACTCAATAGAGGAAAGTCCACTGGACCTGACGGGATACCAATTCGATTCTACACAGAGTACGCGAAAGAACTTGCCCCCCTTCTAACAGCCGTGTACCGCAAGTCTCTAGAGGAACGGAGGGTTCCAAATGATTGGAAAAGAGCACAGATAGTCCCAGTCTTCAAGAAGGGTCGTCGAGCAGATGCGCAAAACTATAGACCTATATCTCTTACGTCGATCTCTTGTAGAATTTTAGAACATGTTTTTAGCTCGAGTATCATGTCGTTTTTGGAAACCCAGAATCTACTATGTAGGAATCAACATGGATTCTGGAAACAGCGATCGTGTGAGACCCAACTCGCCTTATTTGTTCATGAGACCCAGAAAATATTAGATACAGGCTCCCAGGTAGATGCTATTTTTCTTGACTTCCGGAAGGCGTTCGATACAGTTCCGCACTGTCGCCTGATAAGCAAAGTAAGACCCTACGGAATATCAGACCAGCTGTGTGGCTGGATTGAGGAGTTTTTGGCAAACAGAACACAGCATGTTGTTATCAATGGAGAGACGTCTACAGACGTTAAAGTAACCTCTGGCGTGCCACAGGGGAGTGTTATGGGACCATTGCTTTTCACAATATATATAAATGACTTAGTAGATAGTGTCGGAAGTTCCATGCGGCTTTTCGCGGATGATGCTGTAGTATACAGAGAAGTTGCTGCATTAGAAAATTGTAGCGAAATACAGGAAGATCTGCAGCGGATAGGCACTTGGTGCAGGGAGTGGCAACTGACCCTTAACATAGACAAATGTAATGTATTGCGAATACATAGAAAGAAGGATCCTTTATTGTATGATTATATGATAGCGGAACAAACACTGGTAGCAGTTACTTCTGTAAAATATCTGGGAGTATGCGTACGGAACGATTTGAAGTGGAATGATCATATAAAACTAATTGTTGGTAAGGCGGGTACCAGGTTGAGATTCGTTGGGAGAGTGCTTAGAAAATGTAGTCCATCAACAAAGGAGGTGGCTTACAAAACACTCGTTCGACCTATACTTGAGTATTGCTCATCAGTGTGGGATCCGTACCAGGTCGGGTTGACGGAGGAGATAGAGAAGATCCAAAGAAGAGCGGCGCGTTTCGTCACTGGGTTATTTGGTAACCGTGACAGCGTTACGGAGATGTTTAATAAACTCAAGTGGCAGACTCTGCAAGAGAGGCGCTCTGCATCGCGGTGTAGCTTGCTCGCCAGGTTTCGAGAGGATGCGTTTCTGGATGAGGTATCGAATATATTGCTTCCCCCTACTTATACTTCCCGAGGAGATCACGAATGTAAAATTAGAGAGATTAGAGCGCGCACGGAGGCTTTCAGACAGTCGTTCTTCCCGCGAACCATACGCGACTGGAACAGGAAAGGGAGGTAATGACAGTGGCACGTAAGGTGCCCTCCGCCACACACCGTTGGGTGGCTTGCGGAGTATCAATGTAGATGTAGATGTAGATGTAGAACTGATACGCAGATTCAGGTGACAGTTTTCCTTTAGAATTACATTAATTTGACATTCGATACAATGTATTTTGTTACGTAATAATTAATATAATTTTCTTTCCTTCTACAATTATATTATTTCAGTATCAGATTTCTCGTTTGTTTTTGCCTTTAGATAGGACACAGTAGATATGACTGCAAATAAATAAAAGATAATAAAAAATTGACTAACAGAACTGAACTCTGGATTTAAAAAAATTCGCGCCATTGCCTGCAGACGTTGTCCATCATGCGAGTGTAATTGTTGCACCAGTACGCTGCACACTGTTCTCCGATGTCTGGTTTTCAAGAGAATATTGTTGGACGATGATTCATGAATTTTCTCCCATACTAGCGAACACATGTCTGTAACACACGGAACTACGTCCAGTATCATCAATATGCAACCACATATTTTAATCGGTCGACTATTTGCTATACAGGATAGAGTAGCATGGAGAGCTGCATCAAACCAGTCTCAGGACTGAAGACTCCAACAACAACAATATATTTGCAATAAAGTACATTGGGATGAGTCAACGTTTGCGTGAATATCATTGCTGCATGTCCATACAATGTATGGAGATGGTGCTTTTACTGTTCTCATAGTGAAGGATTTTCGTAGGTTTAGTTTTTTTCCTTTTTTTGTTTTAAACCTATGTCTCATCTTCTCTTTGGTCGCGATTAGACCACTAGCATGTCAACAGGGACGATGAAATTAAATCTTCTGGACATGTTATCTGAAAATCTGGCGATAAAACAGCTGATCAAAGCTTGTTGCCGGATGAGCTATCTGAATTGCGCTGTCGTTCACGACACAAGCCAACTAAACTAGTCTTACTCCGGGTCAGAGTAAATTTGAGTTTTGATTCTGTGTATTTTCAGTTTGTGGTGAGGAGACTGAAGGTCGAATCTTTGATGATTTTTTATAAATGACGCACCTTCCCTCTTTCGTTTGTCAAGGCGTTAAGGCGACTGCCAGAGCGGCCAAAAATAATTTCGAACGACTGACCGCATACTTTAAGATGGTCGCAAGGCGTCGATAAAATGTAGTTTACTGGCTCCTGTCTTTTTGAAGGATGACAATCGGCGCCGTCACCACAGAACCGTCTCCTTTTTATGGGTACGTGGTGTATTAGTCCAAAGAGAAATTGTCCTTAATTTTGCGACGTTTCTTTCCAAAACACAGTATACAATTTATTTTCGTCACTTTCTCTTATGCCTCGACACTTGTACCTACATTTACCGGTGACGCAACAAAAAAACTTGTTGGGAAGCATAGTGACGAAGAGATGGTTACCCTTCGTGACAATAACAAGAGTCAGCTTACTGGGTTCAAAGAAATAACACTTTTTATTCACATTCTGCCCACTTAATCGAGTGAAAATCTCTCTTACAGCAACGAAGAAGGAAAAAACCACGCTGTTGAGAGAGTGAAACGTAAGCTCTGTAATTTGGAGCTGCAACCTCTTCTTGTACTAACCAAACATTTAAAACGAAAGAAGCCTGTATTTCAATACCCATGAAGGATGGGTATGACTGTAAAAAAAGAAGAATCGCGAACTGCAGGAGTTAAATCACGGCTGTGATGTCCGCATCTCGTTGCTGCTAGCGTTGCTGCCTCTGGATCATGGGGTACCGGGTTCGATTCCCGGCCGGGTTAGGGATTTTTCTCTGTCCGGGGCTTGGATGTTTGTGTTGTCCTCATCATCATCATCATTTGTGAGAGTGACTGGGTTGGATTGTGAAAAGAAAATGGAGTGAGTAAAAATTGGGACTTTGTACGGGCGCTTTTGACCGCGCAGTTGAGCGCCCCACAGGCTAAACATCACCATCGCGGTTGTGATTAGAGGGAGGAGACTTAAGTGGCATAGGCACCTAATGCGTCGAGAGGGGCGTGTCAGAAGGCAGGCGGTGGAAGAAGACAGGGGAATACCACGGCTGATACGGGTTTACGGGAGCCCAGAGGACACGAGTACGACGGGATCAGCTGGGGAAAAATACATGGCCAGGGGAAGGTGGAGGAGGGTGACGCCAGGCCAAAGATCGACTGCGGTTTGTGTGGCCAACCTAGTCAGTATATTTCAGTAGTGTGGTGCGAGCCGCAGAGGTGATTCCTTCGTACGGCCTTACTCAGCTCAGTTGTCCAGTGGGTAGCCGATATGAATTAAGCCAGCGTTCACCCTCCCCCACCTCTGTCTCCCAGTGGCGGCAGCTCAACACGTGGCTAAACCGCGTAGACGTTTAAAAGAACGGTTAACGTAATTTCTGAAGTTCGAACTAAATATGTTTTCTTGGAAAGCAGGTTTGTCTCATGCCACATTTCATCGAAATCAGGACCTATAAATTTTTCATTGCGCCACCATACGCCGATTCATGAACTCTTGAGCATGGCGAAAACAATTTTCAGATAACTTTTGTCGTTAACAAGATGTTGCGGGAACTGTACAAGTTGTCGTAAGATCCTTAGCGTCTAAAGGATAGCCTGCAGGCTCGTGATATCATAGCAAGACCATGTAACCTCCGTTATTGTTTTAGCAGGAAATTCAGAAGTCAAATAAACGTATAATTTTTTTTTATATTTGCAGCCATTATGAATCAAGAGACAAGCTGCCAGGCGGCGTTGATTTAAATCAAAGTTGAAAATTTGTGCCGGACTGGATTTCGAACCGGTGTCTTCTGCTTACTAGGCAGATGGTCTGACCATTGCGCCATGTGGACACAGTGGTCATCACAAGAGCATGGACTACCCTAGCACGCCTCCCGTCATGACCCGAAGAACAGAGGCAACAGGTATGATTAAGGCGACGCTGGCCAGTGATCCCGTCAGTGGAGATACACACCATGCTCGAACTATTACGGGAATCGGAGAAACGCCGCGAGTAATCAGGATAATTGGCAGGGGGCACTACATCACTAGTGTGTGTGCTACAAGTTGAGAATGTGGGTCTGACGGGAGGCGTGCTACGGTAGTCCGCGCAGTTGCAAAGACCACTGTGTCCAGCTGGCGCAGTGGTCAGCGCATCGCCCCTGTAAGCAGGAAACCCGGGTTCGAGTCCTGGTCCGGTACAAGTTTTCAACTTTCGCTATTGATTCAGATCAACGCCCACTGTCAGTTAATATCTAGTTCCCTTGTGTCTTGATATCTCTATTTATAAAAATGAGATAAATTTTTATAAAAAAATGTTTTTCTTCGCGAAAATTGAGCTACTGCCAATTGCTTGTAGGTACAATGTCGTTTTAAAAACTGAAATACTCATTGTTGCAAGAACACGAATCTAAATCTTTTGTTCCATTTTTTAAAATACACTTATTCATTGTAATGTTAATAAATCCTGTTGAATATCTTAATGATTTCAGTTCCTTCCATTTTTTAAAATATCATCAATCCATTAAATCATACAGGTATACAGAAAACTTTTACACAATCAAGTAATAAACATAAGTGCTGCACCACAGGCTTTTAATTCCGAAATTTATTCTTGCTGGGCGCGCACCACAGCTTCAGCCCAAGTGTCCATAGGTCTTACATACAGCCCCCGTTCCACGACCTCCTCACTGGACAACTGCTGAAACTAATCTAACTAGACACCTCCTGGCTTTACCGTGACACTTTCTACGTTTTCCATCAACTAATTTTCAATTTTTTTTTTACTTGCATCTTAATTGTACTGAGGTATGTGACGGATCGAGTTATATCATTAACGAGTCTACAGTACCGGTAGATAGCTGGTGGATTTACTTCGTATACAAAATGAACTGGTCGCAGAACACGGGCTTAGCGTCAGGCCAGACATACTCTTATCTCGAGGCTTCCGAAGAAATGTCGAATACGGAAAGACAGAGGAGCGAAAGCGCACGTTGTGGCGCCCGGCACGCCTGACCGACCAGCCAGAGGTGCCGGCCCTGGTTTCTCTGAAAGCGGCCGCTTCCTCTCCACGAGGCGACGAGGCGGTGCCTGCTGTCCACCTCTCCCCCCCCCCCGCCCCCCTTTCCGAAACTCTTCGGCCGTCTGGGGCTACACAGACACTCATGACACTGGCAAATGAACGCACAAATGAGGCATTGGTGTAAGCACCCCTGATATTGAGTAACGATGAAGACTGCTCAAAGCGGATTGCAGTTACATGTTACATCAAGTACGCCGCAGAGTTAGAGCCTCTACTAGTTCACATTTACCTAAAATCTCCGGTCGTGACTGGAATAGAGCACACGTCAATCCTGTTTACAAAATCTGTAATGCACACAGTTACACACCAGTGTCGCTGACGTCCGTTTTCTGTAGGGTCCTGGAGCATACTGTCACCAAACTTCTCTCAGGGAGTCGGCACGGATTAAAAATAATAATAGTAACAATTCCACTCGTGTGAAACGGAGTAGGCTTTAGTCAGTCGTACACGACGCCTTGTAAATAGAACAAGGTGTTCGGAAATTCCCGTTACCAACTTGTAGGACTTGAAGAGGGCAGTGTGTACGTAGTATACTGAATAGACACGGAAGCGTACCGTTTCTGTTCTACGATAGTTTCAATTCAGACGTGTAACTCATCGACTTCTGCTTGATGAACTGAATTAGGCGTGACGCAGTACAGTTATTAGGTAGCAATTCGTAACGAAACATCCATTTATTACTTAAACACATTTGTTTGATTTAACACTTAAAACATGTTTACACTATTCCAAAACAAAGCATATTGTACGTACAGAACAGTACTGATGCATTACAACAGCGGCTCCTTGTGGCGACCACCAGCGTTGTTAGCACACACTGTACCTATGAAGCGCGTTCTGGTACACACTCTCCGTCCTTTTTGTGCTGCGGCCGTAACCCGTGCCAGCAGATCTTCCTCTGTCTCTACGGGAGTCTTGTATATTAAACTTCGCATACGACCCCACACGAAGTAGTCCACCTCGCCTATCCATCTTCCACCATCGTCTGTTGAGATGTCTCCGAACCGCACGTGAGGAGTGAGGAGATGCATCATTATGATGAAACCACACTTCCTGACGGACATTCAGTGACACAACTCCCAAGAACAGGTCCAACACGCTTTGTAGGACCAGTTAGCTTGAGTGGCAGGAGGTATGGCGCATCTGGAATGAAACCGTCGCAGAACGGAAACTGTACATTTCCGGACAAGGGGTTCTTATCAAAAGTATTATGCACTCACTCCCATCTAAAAGTCCTAGAAGTTAGTAACGGGAATTCCCGCACACCCTGTAGATGAGGGTGAACAGGTAAATCGAGTCTTTCCACATTTCCGAAAGCTATTCAACTACTTATAAACACCTAATCATATCCAGTATCTCCGCAGGTATCTGATTTTCTGTATGAACATTATTTGACTGACAGAAGGCAGTGCTATATACTGGACGAAGGCCTTGGCCGAGCGGTTCTAGGCGCTTCAGTCTGGAACCGCGCGACCGCTACGCTTCTAGTAATGATCAGAACCAATACTTCCGTCATCTTCATCCACTGTCTTCATTGCGTCAGAGTAGATTTTCAGTCATGGGCAGCAGAATAGCTTCTAGTGTGAACTGTACCATACAAGAGATTGCCCTGACATGAAGATCCCCTACACCCTACTCCATTCCTTGTATAATTTTCCCGGGAAATAATTTCTGTGTCATTGTGACAGCGACAGTTTACTTCAGAGTCCTGTGTTCTGTGTAGTACGCACCACGCGCCCGGAGAATGAGGCCACTGTAATTTTGAGTTGCACTTATCTGTAATTCTCTTAATTGCTAATGCAGCGTTCACGATTACACAACTGAGACTACTTACCATACACAGTTTATAACACGCTGAAACACCAACTTCAGTTACTTCATTATAAAAAAGTCGCCTTCACATTGCATGTGCTATTAATGCTGATTTGCCTTTACAAGCCGTGTCACGTATCAGATGCCTAAAATTGCGTTCACACCTCTGTAAATGTAACCCAGGAAGATTTATGGTTTCATCTTCATTACTGTAATGCAATGGCACTGCAGACATGTTTGCAGTCAACAGAAGACGTATCAGTATATGTAAATACGCCAACTATGTGTTCGTTTGTGTCTTAGCTCATAATCACGGCTTTACAGATACTGAACTACTTAGCTGCTCGTGTCGGTACATTTATCGCACAGCAAGGCACACGCGGTACGCCCACGCAGTTGGCACGCTTGTGGTGAAAGAGAAAGCAAGTGACACACGACGTTCCTACTTCTAAAGAATTTGTAGTAAATTAATATATGTAATGTTTGTTGTACGTGTAATTGAAAGACAGGCGCTCTTGTAAACTGCGCTATAACACTGGTGTGGAAGCAATATTGCAGTGTCTTTCGTGTGGCTGTCCGCCGAGATCTAGTCAAGGTACAGGATTTCACTGGATAAGCTGTTTAGCATATGTGGCAGGAGGCTTTGCTCGATATCATGCAGATTTTCTTCATATGTCAGTACGGTCTGTAAGTTGTAATGGCTGCGATAAGGTTTATTATCACAAAAATCCGTCTTTAAGACACTGATTCAGTTCCGGAAATACATTTGCTGAGTGCTAAGAAATGGTGGTAACAGTAGCGTAAGTTTGTAACAATGTTGATAGATTTGGTTCAAATGGCTCTGAGCACTATGGGACTCAACTTCTGAGGCCATTAGTCCCCTAGAACTTAGAACTAGTTAAACCTAACTAACCTAAGGACATCACACATATCCATGCCCGAGGCAGGATTCGAACCTGCGACCGTAACGGTCTCGCGGTTCCAGACTGCAGCGCCTAGAGCCGCATGGCCACTTCGGCCGGCTGTTGATAAGATTTCCCAGAAGTGCAGAGGAGATACACCACCTTCTTACCGGACTTACCTCGTACTGCAGCTGTTTAGTAATAACTGGGTACCATAGCACACGGGTGAATCGTGCGATTCTTCAATTGTCGGTATCACCCACTAATGCTCTGACAATGCTGAAACTTGGCTGTGTTACCACAGCGACAGATAAACTGAACATTTGTTGTAGACAAACAGTTTGTACTCGGGGTAATCGTGCGACGTGAGACTTAACACGTGGCCGACTGATTCTCACTGCAGTGTGGCTTGCCACGCTCCACAAGCCTAATAGGAATGATCGGCGAGGGCTGTACACACTTCCTGGCCAGTGTTTTGCAGTGACTGTAACTCCAGTGACACCGAGTGAGCCGAATTTTCATAACCCTAACACAAAAGTTGTAAGTGCAGGGAGTTTGTACTTCAAACTTTGAGAGCTGTACAGGATGAATCCGCCAGGAATATTTTCAGATTATTTTGATATAATGGACGGGTGCTCTACTGTGGTTCCTTACGAGATGATAATGCAAGGCAGCTCAAACGGCTGTGGATTACAGCAGTTACTCAGGGTTGAACAACATATACTGAGATAACAAAAGGCGTGGGACAGCCATATGCGCGAATACAAATGGCGGTAGCGTCACGTACACAAGTTATAAAAGAAAAATACATTGGAGGAGCTGTCACTTGTACTCAGATGATTCATGAAAAAAGGATTCCGACATGATTATGACCGCACGACGGGAAAAAAAAACAGACATTGAACGCGGTACGCTAGCTGGAGCTAGTTTGTGAGAGTCCATTTCGGAAACCGTTAGGAAATTCAATATTCCAGATTCACAGTGTCAATGGTGCATCGAGAGTACTTAATTCCAAGCATTACCTCTCACCAAGGACAACGCAGTGGCCGACGGCCTTCACTTCACGAGTGAGAGGAGCTGCGTTTGCGTAGAGTTGTCAGCGCTAACAGACAAGCCACACTGCGTGAAGTAGCTGCAGAAATCAGTGTGGGACGTATGATGAACGTATCCGTTAGGATAGCGCGGCGAAATTTAATAAATGGGATATGGCAGCAGACGATCGACGCGAGTGCCTCTGTTACCAGCACATCGGCTGCTGCTCCTCTCCTGCACTCGTGACCATATCGGTTGAACCCTAGACAACTGTAAAACCTAGTCTGGTCAGATGAATCCCGATTTCAGTTGGCAAGAGCTGATGGTACGGTTCGAATTTGGCGCAGACCCCACGAAGCCACGGACCGAAGTTGTCAACAAGGCGCTGTGCAAGCTGGTGGTGGCGCCGGCTGTGTTTACATCGAATGGACTGGCTCCTCTGGTCCAATTAAACCCACAACTGACTGGAAATGGTTATGTTCGGCTACCTGGAGACCATTTGAAGCCATTAGTGGATTTTATGTATCCAAATAACCATGACACGTCAGTGGACCACAGTTGGTTAGGATTGGTGTGGACAATTCGAGCGAATGATCTGGCCATTAGGATCGCCTGACGCGTGACACGGATCTCATCGAACATTTTGGGAACATAATCGAGGGGTCAGTTCGTGCCCAATATTCTACACCGGCAAGACTATCACAGATATGGACTTGCTGCACTACACCGGGCAAAAGGACGGCCGACACGATATCAGGAGGTATCCCAAGCCTTCGTCACCTCAGTGTGGACGGCTGCGTCAAACCGGTGGTTGGTGCTAAGAAGAAGAAGACGACGACGTACCTATGATGTACTGGGTTTGTTATCCTTACTGTCTTTGTTTCTATGGAAACAGCTTCACAACAGTGAAAAAGCCTGTAATACGCAATCACATAACCGAACAACAGAATGCAACTACCCTCAGACACAGACATAATTGCTGCGGGCACAGCTCAGGATCGCATCGCTTCGTGTTGTCCTTCCATTGCTTTCAGTGAAGCCACACACGTGGTGCGTGTCGGCCAGCTCCTCGCCAGTAAACCTATTCACACTGCTGTTCATCACTGGTAATGTACGACGCACCGCCAGAGAAACGCACGCGAGATACAACTGAGCCAGTACCGAATGCACGCTTGAGGCTGGACAATAAAGTCAACAGCAACTACCGTCACTGACTGGAACGAGGCTGTTTCGAACCAAGACCCACACATCGCATATGTTCGGCATTTGCACTGTTGTCTGCAGTGCAATAAATAAATAATAACTAGGGGCAAGCGAGCGAAAAAAATGTAATGAGGTATATGTTACGTGTCTGTTCTGTCGGACATGTACGAGTGTGTAGTATATCTGTTAGGTTGACTGGCATCCTCAGTGCGGATGAACAGTAGGGTAAAAACCTCTTGCTGCGAGCAAATGAGGAAAATGGGTAGGGACCCTACTTTGTAGTGTGGGATATTTGAGAACTTTGGTCGGCCGTGAAGCGCGCAGTCATGCAGGAGGCAAGCGACCATTATTGTAATAATCAATTGTCAGCGAATGTCTGTTTCACATTGTTGTTGTTGTGGTCTTCAGTCCTGAGACTGGTTTGATGCAGCTCTCCATGCATACAACTTGAAACGCCATATCTGTGTGCAGCATTGCTGCTGGTGATGAGGTGAAGGATGAATTCCGAAACGCTTCATATGAGCAACAAAGTCACTCCTTGCATGAGTTTTGACTTTTACCATTGCGCCCCAGTGCAGAAGTACTATTTGTTTTCATTTCAAGTTTGACGTCGGATAACAAATGACAAAATTTCAAGATTCTCGGCCAAAGGGAAGTACCCTACAGGTTCAGATGAGCGAGTTTGCGAGTATCAAAATATGCTACACAAACGGCCGTATCTTTTGACTGCACTGACTTCGAAGCTTCAATTCATTACACCACCGGGGGACCATTGACCTCAGTATGTGACGTAAATGTCAACTCTATACGTCTACTCGTTCGTGACAAATAGGGTTTTAAACAGTCGCAGAGACAGACAGACGGTCAACAAAGTGATCGTATAACGGTTCTGTTTCTACCGATTCAGGTACGGAATCCTAAAAATGTAATGACTGTGTCACGTGTCACCGGAGACATAGAGTCCGTTATGTCGAAATACTCAAAAAATGTCGCCGAACAATCTTCGAAATTTTGTCGTATAGTTCGGGTTTGGCTCGTAAGGTGTTTCGGAGGTAAGAGGGGGTAAGAGAAATTACACCGAGCACTTCGGTTTCTACCAACTCAAACACGGGAACCGCATCTAAGTTAAGAGGTCACGGAGAAGCTCGGCTAATTACTTGCCGGTGGCCCTGCATGCCGTGTTTAAGGCGCATTACACAAATGCACTAGTTAGGAGGTGCGCTGAAATAGGCGGAGACGGGTTCGATTCTTCTGCGATACCATTTTAGTACCAATTCTAAACTATAGGAAAAAAGGAAGGACAAATTATCTGCCGCCAATAGTTTTTTCTCGAACATTCGCTTTGACATCCGTTTGCTGTACGTACACCGAGGTTAGCACGACATCTACTTCACAGACAACACTGGTTTGTTAGCAGATGCCAGAGCTAATCAGCGGACAGCGAACGTAACGTGCTGCCGGAATCGTCCCGAGCACAAACAACCGATGGATTCTAAATTTCGCACAACAAAAAAACGTGGCAGCTCTACTTCAGCAGTATCGGCTGTTGATAGCATCCTCAGTGAAAATGCGAACATGGTCGCGTATCCGTCATTTATGGCACGGGGAATTAACGCTAACAGAACAGCTCCTTTTACACACATCAAAAAAAGTTTTGCATCACCTCGGTCCCAAGAGTTGCGGAACCTGTACATAAAATTGGAATAGAGATCAACATAATCATTATTTCCGCCCTTTTTATTGCTCATGAAAACCACACATTGCATGTTTTACCACCATACAGCGAGACCTACAGAGATGGTGGTCCAGATTGCTGTACACACCAGGGCATCTAATACCCAGTAGCACGTCCTCTTGCATTGATGCACGCCAGTATTCGTCGTGGCATGCTATCCACTAGCTCATCAAGGCACTGTCGGTCCAGATTGTCCCACTCCTCAAAGGTGATTCGGCGTAGATTCCTCACAGTGGTTGGTCGCTCACGTCGCCCATAAACAGCCCTTTTCAATCCATCCCAGGAACATGCTGGCCTCTCTAGTCGAGCGATGTTGTCATTCACAAGATCTGCACGATGGAGGCGCGAATTGTCATTCATGAATGCGAATGCCTCGCCGATATGCTGCCGGTATGGTTGCACTATCGGTCGGAGGATAGCATTCACTTATCGTACTGCCGTTACGGCGCCTTCCATGACCACCAGTGGCGTACGTCGGCCCCACACAATGTCACCCCAAAACAGCAGGGGACTTCCGCCTTGCTACACTCGCTGAACACTTTGTCTAAGGCGTTCAGCCTGACCGGGTTGCCTCCAAACACGTCTCCGACGAGTCTGGTAGAAGGCATATGCGACACTCTTCGGTGAAGAGAACGTGATGCCAATCGTGAGCCATTCGGCATGTTGTTGGGCCCATCTGTATCACGATGCATGGTGTCGTGGTTGCAAAGATGGAGGTCGCCATGGACGTCGGGAGTGAAGTTGCGCATCATGGTCCTATTGTGCACAGTTTGAGTCGTAACACCACGTCCTGTGTCTGCACGAAAAGCATTATTTAACATGGTGGAATGGCTGTCAGCTTTCCTCCGAGCCATAATCCGTAGGTAGCGGTCATCCACTGCAGAAGGAGCCCTTGGACAGCCTGAGCGAGGCATGTCATCGACAGTTCCTGTCTCTCTGTATCTCCTCCATGTCCGAACATCATCGCTTTGGTTCACTGCGAGACGCCTGGACACTTTCCTTGTTGAGAGCCCTTCCTGGCACAAAGTAACAACGCAGGCGCGATCGAACCGCGCTACGCACTGTCTAGGCGTGGTTGAACTACAGACAACACGAGCCGTGTACCTCCTACCTGGTGGAATGACTGGAACAGGTCGGCTGTCGGACCCCCTCCGTCGAATAGGCACTGCTCATGCATGGTTATTTACATCTTTGGCCGGGTTTAGTGACATCTCTGAACAGTCAAAGGGACTGTGTGTATGGTACAATATCCACAGTCAACGTCTATCTTCATGAGTCCTGGGAAACGGAGTGGTACAATTTTTTTTTTTTTTTTTTTGAAGTATGTACATTAGCCTAATGCCCTCTGCTGTCCATTTGATTCTGTGTCACGTTTGCAGGACTAAACCTCACGCTGGTGGTAAGAAACCTTGCTCAATGCCGATAAGATCGATCACTATTCAGACTCAATTGGAGGCTGTGGTCACCAAGACTGATGATGTTTGTTCTGCGGCTGCATTTATCGTTTGCTATCCACTGACGTACGTTAAGGTATGTTTACAAAGACAATAGAAATTGATGCGTTCTTTTTTTAAGAAAGCCAACTGCTTCCGAAACTTTATCTATTGAACTATTGCTGGATACATACCTTTTCCAGAATCACGCCAGAATGTTAAAACACGATTTTGAGTATATCGTAAAAGTGATTGTTTCGGGAACTGATCAGACCAACGCCAGTATGAAAGACTGTGCACCAGTTTCAACTAGATTGACGATCACTGTTTTGCCTTTTGGCTTCATACAGAAGTTTGATGTATCGGTAGGTCTACTTCTAAAGCGCACTTTTTTCCAATATACCTACTGATACCAAACGTTATCAATCGAGGAATTTATTAAAATAAATTTGAAATTAATAATCACATGTCTGTTAGTATTTTATTGTGGTCCACCAGTTCCATGACAGAAATGTGAATTTCAATAAAAGCGATACATATACGACCAGAGTTAAGAGATGTGTAATGTAATGTATACAAAGAACGTAATCAGTGAACACGGGAACATACTTCACGAAGCTTACAAAAATTTAGAAGTATTAAAGATGTATGTGGAATACTATTATGGCTGGCTGCTGCATAGCTAATACGACGGAAGCAGAGAGAATATCATTTTTCAGACTGTGGTCTTTGTATATAATAGTTTCTGTACTCATAGCTTTGGTCGTAGAGGTATCACATTTATGAAATTCGTGTTTCTCGAGTTCTCTTATTTTTTTTTATTTATTTATTGTTCCGTGGGACCACATTTAGGAGAAGTCTCCATGGTCATGGAACGAGTCAATACATGAAATTATAACACGATTGTAGAAACAGATAAAATGAAATATAAGAAACATATTCAGGCGACAAGTCGTTAGTTTAAATAAAGAAAATCAAGAATGTAACACTGGAATTTGCTTAATTTTTTAGCTCTTCCAGGAGCTCCTCGACAGAATAGAAGGAGTGAGCCATGAGGAAACTCTTCAGTTTAGACTTAAAAGTGTTTGGGCTACTGCTAAGATTTTTGAGTTCTTGTGGTAGCTTTTGAAAATGGATGCAGCAGAATACTGCACTCCTTTCTGCACAAGAGTCAAGGAAGTGCGTTCCACATGCAGATTTGATTTCTGCCTAATATTAACTGAGTGAAAGCTGCTAACTCTTGGGAATAAGCTAATATTGCTAACAACAAACGACATTAAAGAAAATACATACTGTGAGGGCAATGTCAAAATTCCCAGACTATTGAATAGGGGTCGACAAGAGGTTTTCGAACTTACACCATACATAGCTCGAACAGCCCGTTTTTGAGCCAAAAATACCCTTTTTGAATCAGAAAAATTACCCCAAAAAATAATACCATATGACATAAGCGTATGAAAATATGCGAAGTATACTACTTTTCGTGTTGAAATGTCACTTATTTCAGATACTGTTCTAATGGTAAATAAAGCGGCATACTCCACCGCAACATTCCTGTAGATGACACAGAGCGACAGATTTTCGAACTGAAGCGAATTAGTATTGCTTCGCCACTCACATAACGTGACTTGTCACTGCAGTGGCTTCGGCGAGAGGAAAAGGAAGCTTGGGAGCGAGTCAGAGGGAAGCATCAACAGACAAGGACAGAGTGAGGTATTGCCCGGCCGTTTGAAATATTCTGCACTGCTGGGTGCCAACACCGGCTACACCTCGGCCTGCTCCACCACCTATATGGCCGTGCCATGTCACAATATTACCCTGCACTGAACGCATATTGCAGCAATGTTGCCGGCCGGGGTGGCCGTGCGGTTCTAGGCGCTACAGTCTGGAACCACGCAACCGCTACGGTCGCAGGTTCGAATCCTGCCTCGGGCATGGATGTGTGTGGTGTCCTTAGGTTAGTTAGGTTTAAGTAGTTCTACGTTCTAGGGGACTGATGACCTTGCTAACCTTAGAAATTAAGTCCCATAGTGCTCAGGCTATTTGAACCTCTCTTTTTTTTTTTGGCAGCAATGTTCACGAGAACACTATTGTGGCCCCACACATCCGTAAAATATGACCCGTGCAAACTCAGCTTTACAGACAGAACTTTACTCTTTGCTACATTCTCTACTATTCGGTGTTTTCGTCCTTTAACGGGTAGAACACGGACCGCAAAGAGTGAATTTAGATCCTTCAGTCAGTAACCTTATTGTTCTGAGTAACAAAATGTAAAGTGGACACCCCGATTTCGACGAGACAGTTCCGACTCTTGGGGTCGTTTCTCTTTGTCACCATTGGGTTCTCCTGCGACGCCTAGACGTTCTTCTTTTTAGAAATCAAATGAAAAGTATCGGTCATTTGTAGTTCCAATATATAACTTTTATATTTCTAGCATTGTAAAAGCATTTATGCTTTATTTCAATCTCAACAGTAGACAGATCATTGTAGTGTATTTTTGGACTACAAAGTCGTTCTTCTGAACTATGTACCTGCATAGGATGAGGAACAAAAATGTCACGAGCCCCTTACAAATGTGTTACCCAAACCGGAAAATTAATTATAATGACTTGTTCCAAGAGTGTGTTAATATGCAGCAATTTGTGACATTTTACTAAATAGAGCGTAGAAGAAACTGCCATTTATATGAACTGGGTACAGGCTTTCCAGCACATCACATCCAAACATCTATCTAGTGTAGTATGTATTCCCGGAACAAATGCAGCTGATGAGCGTCTCTTTTTCTTTCACGAGGTAACTCAAATGAAAGTGGGGACTTGGAAAGCAATACTGATGGTGAAAGTTAATTTGAAACACACTTTTTCGGAATTCTATGTCTTTTCAAACTTGAAGGGGAGCAAAGATCTGTTGAATCAGATCCATTCATCTAACCTCAGACGTATGGGGGTTATGAACAACTGGCAGGGAACCTCTTCACAGCGAGGTCGCAAAAGGCCAATGATGTTCACGGCACTCGATGCCACACATATTGTGTACTATGCAACCAAAATATTGGCTGCTAATGGCAACAGGGGCCGGGGCTACAAGTGTCCAATGGTGAGCACGGCATGACGCTTCGGAGCCTTGTTGAACTGCTTGAGGAGAGTAACTAGCAACAGTGCTACAGTGCTAGTGGTGTTTCTACAAAGCAGAGCAATGGCAACGATCAACAAAGTAGACGTCGCATTATATCTAAAACAACAGTTGCCGATGTCGTCATTTCGTCGGAAAGGAACCCAAGGAACTTGGCAGAGTGAGAAAGAAGCGGCAGATGAAATATTAGCGTTTCTGCAAGATGGGTCGTGGAATTTGTGCTGTCATTTTCGCTTGACTGTGTGTACGATGTACATGAGGAGGAAAATGACGACGATACGTGCTTAACAAGTGAAAGTGATACTGAAAGAGGTGTCGAGACCTGCTTCAGCATCCTTTTCGGATGTTGTTGTTCTTGTGGTCTTCAGTCCTGAGACTGGTTTGATGCAGCTCTCCATGCTACTCTATCCTGTGCAAGCTTTTTCATCTCCCCGTACCTACTGCAACCTACATCCTTCTGAATCTGCTCAGTGTATTCATCTCTTGGTCTCCCTCTACGATTTTTACCCTCCACGCTGCCCTCCAATACTAAATTGGTGATCCCTTGATGCCTCAGTACATGTCCTACCAAACGATCCCTTCTTCTGGTCAAGTTGTGCCACAAACTTCTCTTTTTCACCCAATCCTATTCAATACTTCCTCATTAGTTATGTGATCTACCCATCTAATCTTCAGCATTCTTCTGTAGCACCACATTTCGAAAGCTTCTATTCTCTTCTTGTCCAAACTATTTATCGTCCATGTTTCACTTCCATACATGGCCACACTCCACACAAATACTTTCAGAAATGACTTCCTGACACTTAAATCAATACTCGATGTTAACAATTTTCTCTTCTTCAGAAACGCTTTCCTTGCCATTGCCAGCCTACATTTTATATCCTCTCTACTTCGACCATCATCAGTTATTTTGCTCCCCAAATAGCAAAACTCCTTTACTACTTTAAGTGCCTCATTTCCTAATCTAATTCCCTCAGCATCACCCGACTTAATTAGACTACATTCCATTATCCTTGTTTTGCTTTTGTTGATGTTCATCTTATATCCTCATTTCAAGACACTGTCCATTCCATTCAACTGCTCTTCCAAGTCCTTTGCTGTCTCTGACAGAATTACAATGTCATCAGCGAACCTCAAAGTTTTTATTTCTTCTCCATGAATTTTAATACCTACTCCGAATTTTTCTTTTCTTTCCTTTACTGCTTGCTCAATATACAGATTGAACAACATCGGGGAGAGGCTACAACCCTGTCTTACTCCCTTCCCAACCACTGCTTCCCTTTCATGTCCCTCGACTCTTACAACTGCCATCTGGTTTGTGTACAAATTGTAAATGGCCTTTCGCTCCCTGTATTTTACCCCTGCCACCTTCAGAATTTGAAAGAGAGCATTCCAGTCAACATTGTCAAAAGCTTTCTCTAAGTCTACAAATGCTAGAAACGTAGGTTTGCCTTTCCTTAATCTTTCTTCTAAGATAAGTCGTAAGGTCAGTATTGCCTCACGTGTTCCAGTGTTTCTACGGAATACAAACTGATCTTCCCCGAGGTTGGCTTCTACTAGTTTTTCCATTCGTCTGTAAAGAATTCGTGTTAGTATTTTGCAGCTGTGACTTATTAAGCTGATAGTTCGGTAATTTTCACATCTGTCAACACCTGCTTTCTTTGGGATTGGAATTATTATATTCTTCTTGAAGTCTGAGGGTATTTCGCCTGTTTCATACATCTTGCTCACCAGATGGTAGAGTTTTGTCAGGACTGGCTCTCCCACGGCCGTCAGTAGTTCCAATGGAATATTGTCTACTCCGGGGGCCTTGTTTCGACTCAGGTCTTTCAGTGCTCTGTCAAACTCTTCACGCAATATCATATCTCCCATTTCATCTTCATCTACATCCTCTTCCATTTCCATAATATTGTCCTCAAGTACATCGCCCTTGTATAGACCCTCTATATACTCCTTCCACCTTTCTGCTTTCCCTTCTTTGCTTAGAACTGGGTTTCCATCTGAGCTCTTGATATTCATACAAGTCGTTCTCTTATCTCCAAAGGTCTCTTTAATTTTCCTGTAGGCGGTATCTATCTTACCCCTAGTGAGATAGGCCTCTACATCCTTACATTTGTCCTCTAGCCATCCCTGCTTAGCCATTTTGCACTTCCTGTCGATCTCCTTTTTGGAGACGTTTGTATTCCTTTTTGCCTGTTTCACTTACTGCATTTTTATATTTTCTCCTTTCATCAATTAAATTCAATATTTCTTCTGTTACCCAAGGATTTCTACTAGCCCTCGTCTTTTTACCTACTTGATCCTCTGCTGCCTTCACTACTTCATCCCTCAAAGCTACCCATTCTTCTTCTACCGTATTTCTTTCCCCCATTCCTGTCAGTTGCTCCCTTATGCTCTCCCTGAATCTCTGTACAACCTCTGGTTCTTTTTGTTTATCCAGGTCCCATCTCCTTAAATTCCCACCTTTTTGCAGTTTCTTCAGTTTTAATCTACAGGTCATAACCAATAGATTGTGGTCAGAGTCCACATCTGCCCCTGGAAATGTCTTACAATTTAAAACCTGGTTCCTAAATCTCTGTCTTACCATTATATAATCTATCTGATACCTTTTAGTATCTCCAGGGTTCTTCCATGTATACAACCTTCTTTCATGATTCTTAAACCAAGTGTTAGTTATGATTATATTGTGCTCTGTGCAAAATTCTACCAGGCGGCTTCCTCTTTCATTTCTGTCCCCCAATCCATATTCACCTACTACGTTTCCTTCTCTCCCTTTTCCTACACTCGAATTCCAGTCACCCATGACTATTAAAGTTTCGTCTCCCTTCACAATCTGAATAATTTCTTTTATTTCATCATAAATTTCTTCAATTTCTTCGTCATCTGCAGAGCTAGTTGGCATATAAACTTGTACTACTGTAGTAGGTGTGGGCTTCGTTTCTATTTTGGCCACAATAATGCGTTCACTATGCTGTTTGTAGTAGCTTACCCGCATTCCTACTTTCCTATTCATTATTAAACCTACTCCTGCATTACCCTTATTTGATTTTGTGTTTATAACCCTGTAGTCACCTGACCAGAAGTCTTGTTCCTCTTGCCACCGAACTTCACTAATTCCCACTATATATAACTTCAACCTATCCATTTCCCTTTTTAAATTTTCTAACCTACCTGCCCGATTAAGGGATCTGACATTCCACGCTCCGATCCGTAGAACGCCAGTTTTCTTTCTCCTGATAACGACATCCTCTTGAGTAGTCCCCGCCCGGAGATCCGAATGGGGGACTATTTTACCTCCGGAATATTTTACCCAAGAGGACGCCATCACCATGTAATCATACAGTAAAGCTGCATGCCCTCGGGAAAAATTACGGCTGTAGTTTCCCCTTGCTTTCAGCCGTTCGCAGTACCAGCACAGCAAGGCCGTTTTGGTTATTGTTACAAGGCCAGATCAGTCAATCATCCAGATTGTTGCCCTTGCAACTACTGAAAAGGCTGCTGCCCCTCTTCAGGAACCACACGTTTGTCTGGCCTCTCAACAGATACCCCTCCGTTGTGGTTGCACCTACGGTACGGCTATCTGTATCGCTGAGGCACGCAAGCCTCCCCACCAACGACAAGGTCCATGGTTCATGGGGGGTGCCTTTTCGGATAGGGAGCAACAAATCCTGTCTCCGGTTAAAAGGTAGTAAAGGACGATCGTTGTCCAGGGAGCGGGTACTAAACATACGAGGGTAATCCCAAAAGTAAGGTCTCCTATTTTTTTTATAAGTACATACGAGGTGCGGCTAGAAAAAAACCGGACTGATGCTGGAAAAAACATTTATTTACAATTATTTACAATTTCATGTTATCTCCTTCAATGTACTCTCCTCCTCGGTCTCTACACCGCTCCATACGAATTTTCCACTGTTCATAGCAATGCTGCAGATCATTTTCGGTAAGTCCATACATTACTTCCGTCGCTTTTTCTTTTACAGTTTCAACAGTCTCAAATCTAGTTCCTTTCAAAGCTGACTTGACTTTAGGGAAAAGAAAAAAGTCACAGGGGGCCAAATCAGGTGAGTAGGGTGGATGATCTAAGATGGGAATGTTGTGTTTTGCCAAAAACGTCTTCACTGACAACGCACTGTGAGCTGGGGCATTGTCTTGGTGAAGGATCTATGACTTTTTTCTCCACAAATCGTTCCGTTTTCTCCGTACTCGCTCACGTAGGGTAGCCAGGACGCTAATGTAGTAATGCTGATTCACTGTTTGTCCCTCTGGTACCCAATCAATGTGCACAATCCCTTTGATGTCAAAAAAAACAATCATCATTGCCTTGAATTTCGATTTTGACAGTCGTGCTTTTTTTGTCGTGGAGAACCAGGAGTTTTCCAATGCATCGATTGGCGTTTAGCTTCGGGATCGTAAGTAAAAAACCACGATTCATCGCAAGTAATAACATTTTGTAAGAAGGTGGGATCACTTTCAATGTTTTCCAGGATGTCAGAACAAATCATTCTTCGGCGTTCCTTCTGTTCAATTGTGAGACACTTTGGAACCATTTTTGAACACACTTTGTTCATGTTGAAACTTTCATGAAGAATCTGCCTAACACTTTCCTTGTCAACTCCTGTTAACTCAGACACTGCTCTGATTGTTAAACGGCGATCTTGTCGAACAAGTTTACCGATTTTTTCAATGTTTGCATCAGTTTTTGCTGACAATGGTCTGCCAGTGCGAGTGTCATCACTGGTGTCTTTGCGGCCATCTTTAAATCGTTTAAACCACTCAAACACTTGTGTTGGCGATAAACAATCATCGCTGTACACTTGTTGTAACATTACAAACGTTTCACTTGCAGATTTTCCTAGTTTGAAACAAAATTTGATGTTAACACGCTGTTCTTTCTGTACACTCAACATTTTCCGACGCACAGACGAAACGTCAACTACTTAAAACAGACGCCACGGGCAGACTGAGTGCAGGAGGCAGATGAAACTCGAGCAGTGGGCGGAGCGAGAGTCACGTGACAGGCCACGCGACTTTCAGCCTTATTGCATTCGTTTTATTGTTTCACCAGTACTAGTCCGGTTTTTTTCTAGCCACACCTCGTAGACCTGTTTATTTCTACAATGGTTTACATCAGTTTACAGCTTGAACATTTAGCTATTTCTGTCGATGCATTTTTGTAGATGCTGTGGCAGTTTTTGTATGCTCATGTCATACCAGCTCGCCACCATGCTGTTCAGAAAGTTATGAACCTTTTCTTTCACCTCGTCGTCGGAGCTGAATCGCTGGGACCACAATTAACGCTGACAGGTACTGTGAGACTCTGAAAAAACTCAAACGGGCAATTCAGAACCGGAGAAGAGGAATGTTGAGCAAGGGCGTACACATTCTCCATGACAACGCTCGCCCACACATCGCTCGGCAAACCGTTGCTCTCGTGTAACAGTTTTAGTGGAACATAATCACCCACCCACCCTATAGTCCTGACTTGGTGCCCAGTGACTATCACCTGTTCCCTGCGTTGAAAGAACATTTGGCCGGAAAGCGATTCAGCTCCGACGACGAGGTGAAAGAAGAGATTCATAACTTTGTGAACAGCATCCCGGCGAGCTGGTATGACATGGGCATACAAAAACTGCCACAGCGTCTACAAAGATGCATCGACAGAAATGGTCATTATGTCGAAAAATAGCTAAATGTTCAAGCTGTAAACTGATGTAAACCAATGTAGAAGTAAACAGGAGACCTTACTTTTGGGATTACCTCGCAATTACGTACATGGAAGATCATCCGGACGTAGTAAAAAAATGAGTTATGAATAGATTTCGAAGAAGTCCGCTGTAATATGACCGTCTACTGCATATGAAGAACTACGGATCGTCAAGGGAGAACAAGGCGCATTTGTTACAAAAACTGGGGTTTGTGCGGCTAAAGGATGTTCGACGCAATTCACAGGATATGCGTGACAGTGGCCTACGTTAGGAACATCAAATTGCGCTCGACACAGATTACAGTGATTTCAAGGGAAGCAGTGGATGGTTGCATAACTTCAAATAGTGCTGCAGAATTGGAAGGCGTAAGATAACGAAATTTCAAACAAAGCGTCAACTTGACGATGCATTGCAGACTGCGGAATCGGCCCGAAAATTTGTACATGAAAAACAAATTCATCGCATCGTACAGTAAGCAGTTTGTTTTCAACTCCGACCAGTGATGACTTGAAGAGGAAATGCGCACGAAAGGAACCCTGGAAATTAGAGGCACCAAGAGAGTTGTATCAAGGTCAGTTAACGTCACGCCTCAACGCATTTTTATACAATTATGTGGCTTTTAATGTGGATGGTAAATTGTCTAGAAAGTTATTTATGGTGCCGCGAGAAGTTGGAGGTGCTCTGCCTCCTACGATTCTTTGTCATGTGCGTGATCTTGCAATGACAGTAGGGAATGTTTACGTCACAGCAAGCAAGAGCGGGAAAATGGGCGTAAGAGAACTGCAGCTATGGTATGAGAATTGCTTTTGGACGGTAGCTGGTCAAAGTAACTTACTTTTGTTTGATTCTTGGGCTGCGTATAAAAATCATACATCCTTAGAGCAAATTATCCCTCCTGAAAAAGTGTGTGACATTGTAGTTCATACCGCACGGAAGCACTGGACAAATGCAGCCGCTGGATGTCTGTTTTTTCTGTGCCTATAAAATATATTATCGCACTATCTGCAGCTACGCCTTAAATGTTAGCCAGTTGCACGATGAGCTCCACAACAGATTTTTTCGCATTCGGTTGCGTGCCATCACATTCTATCAGTTCTTATCACTCTGTTAGACCAATATGATTCTATATTCATACTTTGGATATCTAGCTGAAAGATCTGCGCGATTTGTCTCTCCCAAGAAGTTCGCCTTCGATCTTGATGACGCGAACCTTCGTGATCACTTCTGTTTTGAATATTTCTTGAATGTCCACGATGTCCGTTTTGTGAAGTGTAATTCATACATCTCTCAGAACGTTGATCTCTGCCCCTCCCCGACACTTAACTGTCGCCCTCCCGATGCACATGGTGGATCACTATAATATTTTTCCTGTAATACATCACTTCGAAATGAGCCTTACTAAACATTGAACTTGCTACCTCACATCAAGGCGTTCCTCGGAAGTGTTTAATCTGTGTGTAGCTATCTTCCGCCCGAAGTGGTCGAGCGGTTCTAGGCGCTACAGTCTGGAACCGCACGACCGCTGCAGTCGCAGGTTCGAATCGTGCCTCGGCCATGGATGTGTGTGATGTCCTTAGGTTAGTTAGGTTTAAGAAGTTCCGTTCTAGGGGACTGATGACCTGCGATGTTAAGTCCCATAGCGCTCAGAGCCATTTGAGCCATTTTTGTAGCTATCTAAGCAAGTGTTGTCTCCCGTTTACTAAATTTTATGTTTTAAGTGTATTATAATGAAACAGTAACTCTGAATGTTCCTGTGTTTTAGATTATGTTTGTTATAATTTGGTGCGCTTCTATTCGCTCGGTTGCAAGTTTCAATACTGAATAACAATTATTATAGAGAATTGTTGTGCTATGAGCAGTGAGCAGTTACATAGTTGGTGCCAGGTACGACTGCCAGAAATATGTTCACCGTATAATATGTATTAAAGCACTGTGCTACGAACAGTCAAAAATTCACTCGAAAGTAATTCCGCATCATATATAACAGTATATTTTCATTTCTTTTGCGTTAAGTTGTGTGTGTGTGTGTGTGTGTGTGTGTGTGTGTGTGTGTGTGTGAGAGAGAGAGAGAGAGAGAGTGAGAGTGTATGGGCAGGGGTTGCGCAATGCCTCCCGCCTGGAGCGCGTCACGTGATGGTGCACCTGGCAGTCGGCACAGAGCGGTTGAGGCGCAGCTTCCGGGCTGTTGGGAGTCATCCCTGTACCTGTCCTCTGCAGCCGTCTGGAGGGCTATTCTCGCAAGCGTTAACAGGGCAAGCACGCAGCACTGACTTGTGACAATATTGTTGCCGCTGCGTTGTATCCGCAGACAGGCTTATTGCAGCTCTCCACCCTAGTCTGTACTATGCAAGCCTCATCATCTTACCGTAACCCATATACATTTGAACGTGCTTATGGTATTCAAGCCTTTGTGTGCGTCTATAATTTTTACCACCCTTCCCCCTCTCCCCGAACTTACCAAACGCCGTGATGCCCAGGATGTGTCCTGTCAATCGACCCCCGTTTTAGTAACTTATTTTCTCCTCAGCGCTGTTTTAAAATTTGACTTTTATTGTTAAACAGTGGTATCTCAGATACTCACCCATTAGTTTACAAAGATCGTCAAAAAATGCCAACTTTACGTGAAGTTTTACGTTGGCTACAATTTGCATAGAGGCTTAGCTCAACTACATTGCCTCAGATAGCGTCATTTATCTGCTGGCAATCAGTCACATTCCGAGAAAACTATTTACAACCGCTTTTGCAGATCGTAGTCAGGCTTCTGTAAGCTGTGAATTTCGTGGATGTCGACCGTAGATAGATATTGTTCCAAAAAAAAAAAAAAAAAGAAAAACATTTGTGGTGTGTGCAACGTGATTGAAGCGCATTGACATGTGACTTACGGTGAGACAAGCATCTCCAAGACTGCATTACATTCGACTCTGTGTAAACATTTAGCCATGACAAAGATGGGTACCCGATGGATGCCGCGAAATCTCAAAACATGGCCTACGTCAATTGGTGGACGGAAACGTTAAATCCGTACTCAAGAGGCGAAATTTGGATACATGCGTGCGAGCCGGAAACTATACAGCATTCGTACTGCTGGGGTCTCCCAAGTTGAACCAAAACCAACCATAGTGTTTCATTCGCGAAGCACTTCCAAGATAATGATCAAAAAACAGTTAATGTTGATTGGTACACCGATTAGCCAGTACATTATGACCACCGACCTAGTATCGATATAAGCCCCACCAGGCGATGGCAACGTCGTCCGGCGACGAATGGCTGCCAGTCAGGCACGGTGCATGTAGTATCAATGAGCGTGGCAGACTGTAATGGCCCAGAGGCTTGGCACGAGGATTTCGGAAACTGCCCGACTTGTCGTGTATTCGAGGAGTGCTGTGGTAAATATGTTCAACACGTGGCGGAACCAAGCTGAAGCCAGTCCGTGATGTCGGACGTCGTGGTCTGGACAGACTGGTAAAACAGGACAGATGGCGAACCGTGGTGCAGCTAACATCAGACTTTAAGAAGTGTGTCTCAACACGCAGTGCACCGAACACTACTAAAGATCGGGGGCCTCCGCAGCCGATGACCCGTGCATGCACTGCGGCATCGGCAACTACAACTGAAATGGGCACGTGGCCATCGGCAATGGACGTCGGTGCAGTGCCAGAGCGTTGCACGGTCTCACGAATCCCGATACCTTCTTCAAGCCGACGGGAGGGCGCAAATCCCTCTCTTCCGGGGGAACACCTCCTTCACACCTGTACTGCGGGGTGGAGACAAATTGGCGGCGGATCTATTACGCTCTGGACATCATTCACGTGGGGATCCACGGGTCCAGTAGAAGTAGTGCAGGGCACCGTGACAGCCAAGGAGTTTCGTACACTTGTTGCAGACCGTGTACACCCCTTTATGAAAGCCATGTTTCCCGACGGCAGTGGAATTTTTCAGCGAGATGATGCACAATGTCACAAGACCAGGAGTGTGATGGAGTGGTTCACGGAATATAGTGGTGAGTTCCAATTGCTGTGCTGGCCCCCCCAACTTGCTAGATCTGAATCCGATCGAACACATAAGGGATGTGATTCAACGTGGCGTCAGGACTCATCGTCCTCTGCCCGGAATTTACTCGAGTTACGTGACGTTTGAGTGTGCAGATGTGTCAACTCCCTCCAGTGACCAACCGACGCGTCACTGCTTCCATGCCAAGATGCGTTGCCGCTGTTATCCGTGCCGAAGGTGGACATACCGGCTATTAGGTAGGTGGTCTTAATGTCCTGGCTGATCAGTGTATACAAGTCATTGATGAAATCAGGGGAAGAAGTAGCATCACTGTTTCCAGAATGAGATTTTCACTCTGCAGCGGAGTGTGCGCTATTATGAAACTTCCTGGCAGATTAAAACTGTGTGCTGGACCAACACTCGAACTCGGGACCTTTGCCTTTCGCGGGCAAGTGCTCTACCAACTGAGCGACTCAAGCACGACTCACGCCCCGTCCTCACAGCTTTACTTCTGCCAGTACCTCGTCTCCTACCTTCCAAACTCTAAAGAAGCTCTCCTGCGAAACTTGCAGAACTAGCACTCCTGAAAAGGATATTGCGGAGACATGGCTTAGCCACAGCCTGGAGGATGTTTTCAGAATGAGGTACTGGCAGAAGTAAAGCTGTGAGGACGGGGAGTGAGTCGTGCTTGGGTAGCTCAGTTGGTAGAGCACTTGCCCGCGAAAGGCAAAAGTCCCGAGTTCGAGTCTCGGTCCAGCACACAGTTTAAATCTGCCAGTAAGTTTCAGCATCACTGTTCGTTGTGACAAACCCAGCTGCCACATATCACATCAAACAACTGATTGCTTGGCAGACAATAAAAACTTAATTGTCTCATAGACAGACATCATCATCATCGTCATCATCTCAAAAAGCTGTTGAATGCTTCCAAAATCATTGGTGGAATCAAAGTTTCCAGAACTGGTTCGAACGAGTACAAATATGTACACATTTCAAAGGAGGATATTTACAGAAACGCTCGTATTATTTGTACGAATAAATGTTTTTGATTCAGTGTCTCAGTAAAAAGTTAAACAACAGTTGTAGCATTTATACCCAACAAAGACGACAAAAGGAAGGAAGATTAATGGTTCATGGCCCATCGAGGACGAACCCATTACAGATGGACCACAAGTCGAATTGAGGAAGGAATTCGGTTGTGCTCTCTTCAGGGGGATCTTCCCAGATTTTGATTTATATTATTTAGGAAAACCACGGAAAATCTAAGTCCCGGATGGCCGGACGGGGGTATCTGAACTGCCGTTTAGCCAAATGCAAATCCACGAGTGCTAACCACTGTGCCACCTAGCTCGACGCCTTTTGCTACGTTAGGAGCAATATGTAAATATCAGAAACGAATTCGTTATTGACGAACTACTTTGCTCACGCCTTAGCGAACGGCAAATATGTTAGTTAAGCGTTTGAATAGTGCAAATGGCTGGGAGGTGACACTACCACCAAACAAATGAAATAGTAAATAAAGGGGTGAAATCTTAACGAATCGGAGAATGGCAACCGTTCCCGCGTGTGATGGAATCTCCAGCCAGTGGAAATTATATTTCTTCTGGAATGGCTGGCACCAAGTGTTTATCGTGGCTCGAGGACAACATGCATCTCTCCGAAAGCCTCGTTCAACGAAGAACTATAGTAGGGGCAACTTAAGGAGATCCCCGACAGCTGAACTACGCTTGGCGCGGCCGCCTCAACAAACTACGTAACGCGATTTAGTATACTCTTACGCCTCTGCGGCAAAGTCTCAATGTCGTCGCAGTTCTATAGACGACTATTTGTCCCCGCTGCAGCCGTTTACACTTCGCAACTGAACGCTGGCAGGTCAGGAATTTTCCCTCGCCGGCTCTGCTATAGATAGGCGTGCCGATCCTTCTAGCTACCCCCCCCCCCCCCGCCCCCCCCCAAAGAAACGTCAATGCTATCATCTATCATTTACTATTTTACAGAAACAAGTCACCGGAGTGCATATACGCTAATGACACTGCCCAGCGCGACGTTGGATGTCCCCTTGTGGCACTGCGGGCACGTCACGCGGTAACGGAAGTGTGTAAGCGGAGCAGACATGGACGGGGGACCACCCTAGCGAAGATATGAGTGGCAAATGGGGTTCAAAAATGGTTCAAATGGCACTAAGCACTATGGGACTTAACACCTTAGGTCAATCTTTCCCCTAGACTTAGAACTACTTAAACCCAACTAACCTAGAGAGATCACACACATCCACGCCCGAGGCAGGATTCGAACCTGCGACCGTAGCAGGCTCGCAGTTCCGGACTGAAGCGCCTAGAACCGCTCAGCCTGCACGGCCGGAGTCAAATGGCGAAATCTATCTTTGACAAAGGACTGTGAACGAGTATCTCGAAAACGGCGAAGCTGGTCGAATGTTGACGTGCTACTGTCGTGGGCATCGGTTTGACTTTAGTGAATCTCCACGTTCAGGAAGATCTTTGCGGTTTGATAAAGATCGTAATCACTGATCAACAATGACCTACATCAGTGTACTCGAGAACAGGCAAATGTGATGAAGCGTGATCTTTCCATCATAGTGCGACATTTCCATGAAATGGGGAAGGTTAAAAAATCGGGCGTATGGGTATTGTATTGTATTGTACTGTACGGAACTGGGGACCTAGAAACGATGGAGAGGCTTCGTTCGGCCCCGCCGTAGACCTCAGTGGTTTGCAACCCCACAACAGGCTACAGCAGTTCATTCACCGCACCGCCGCCCTACACCGAACCCAGGGTTATTGTACGGTTCGGTCCCCAGTGGACCCTTCCCGGGAATGTCTCACACCAGACGAGTGTAACCCAATGTTTGCGTGGTAGAGTAATTATGGTGAAGGTGTACGTGGAGACAGTGTTTGCGCAGCAATCGTCGACATAGTGTCGTCGAGGCGGAATAAGGGGAACCAGCCCACATACGCCGAGGGAGACGGAAAACCGCCTGAAAAACCATCCACAGACTGGCCGGTACACCGCACCTCGACACTAATCCGCAGGGCGGAGTCGTGCCGCGACCGGCAGTGCGTTAGGCCACACGGCTAACCGGGCGGGCGTATGGGTACTCATGCTGTAAGCCAAAATCTCAAAAATCAGCGGGTGGCCATCTCTGCTTGCTCGTCATCAGTAGGC
Source organism: Schistocerca piceifrons (assembly GCF_021461385.2). Taxonomy (NCBI): domain Eukaryota; kingdom Metazoa; phylum Arthropoda; class Insecta; order Orthoptera; family Acrididae; genus Schistocerca; species Schistocerca piceifrons. The sequence goes on from NC_060145.1 coordinate 458,244,584, forward strand.
TCGTGAACAGCACCGATCATCCCTACCCTGTACAGTTACTGGTGACGAGAAATAGTACCTTTATGGTAAAATAAAGAAACCAGAGGAATGGTTAATCCCAAATAAAGCAGCAATCCGCCTTTCAAAGATCTGTGCCCATGAAAAAAATATAGTGTTATGAATCTGGTGGAAGAGCGACGGCGTGGCGTAGTACGAATTGCTTCCCCAAGGTGTAACGATCACTGGTGACATTTATTGTCAACAACGACCTGGGAGACTGCGTTAAGTGATGCAATCCACGATGACGCCCGCCAGCATTCTGCCATACTGACAGAAAACACTACACAGGAGTTGCATTTCGCACCCACCTTAATCACCTGATCTTGCGCCCTCAGATTTTCATCTTTTCCGCTCCCTACCGAAGAACCTTCAAGGAACTTCCTTTCCGGATGAAAATCCGCTCCGAACATGGCTCGACGAATTCCTCGCCTCAAAAGCAAAATGATTTCTACAGTCGCAGAATCCCAGAAATGGCAGAATATTGTAAATAGTGAAGGAGAATATATTATTGGTACTGAAGTGTGTTGTGTGTATCTGTTGTGTTTTTATGAAACTTACGGAAAGACGCTACAAACTTATGCACCAACACTATACTGAACTCCATATTAACGTTACGCAAATCAGGATTGGATCTGATCATGAAACTTTCTCTACGCTTTAACCGTTACACTCTCAACCGCTATTAAATCTTTGTCGTATCTCTTAAATCGCATAACTATCTGTATCATTTTCTTTACCGGTAACGTATTTTTTGCGCTACGTAAATGGGACTCTCGGCAGAGTAGTACGTCTCACTAAGTTTCTGCATTTGTTGTTATAACTGGTGAAACGTATGTACAGGGTCTCCGAAAAGTCTTTCCCTGATTACATAAATTGATAACTCAGGCTAGAAGTAAGATACAAATATGAAACTTGGTTCGAATTGTTTACAACTATCAAAGTTTTTTTTCTGTTTTAGGTTCGCAGTACGTAAGTAGTGGATGAGGTGCAGTGCTCAAGAAGCCATGTTAACCAATCAGGAGAAGGCACAGTGTGTCCTGTGGTACCATGAGACACGATCACCAACCACAGTGCAGAGACACTTCCAGACAACATTTGGAAGGAATCCACCTGATGTCAAGAGCATTAAAGTCTGGTATGAGAGGTTCAAGAACACAGGATCGGTTGCTGACCTTCCGAGGTCTGGTCGACCAAGAACCTCAGCAGACAGGGCGGAAGCTGTAAGGCAGTCTTTTCTGCGAAGTCCGAAGAAATCGGTGCGCAGGGCCTCACGTGAATTACGGATGCCAAAAAGCTTTCTCCATGACATTTTACACAAACGTTTGTTGTTTCGTGCATACAAATTGCAAATCGTTCAGGCCTTGTTGGCCGATGACAGTACACGTCGATATGACTTTGCGGTCGAAATGCTATCACGTATTGAGGACGATGACGGTTATCTCAGACTAATTGCCTTTTCCGACGAAGCGACCTTTTTTGTCAGTGCAATAGTGAATCGCCATTATGTGCGCATTTGGGGTTCACAACCCCCTGGCGAGGTCATGGAGTGCACCAGAGGCAGTCCAAAGGTGAATGTTTGGTGCGCGCTATTGCACGATCGAATTATCGGGCCATTCTTCTTCGCTTAGGCTACCATCACATCTGCAGTGTATCTGGACATGTAGCAACTGTATGCTGTTCCTCAGCTGCTTCAGTATCACCCCGATGTCTTGTTTCAGCAAGACGGTGCACCGCCTCATTGGGGTTTGGACGTCCGTGCCTATCTCGATATGACCTTTCCTGGGCGATGGATTGGTCGTGATGGGCCAACGGTTTGGCCTCCACGCTCTCCTGACATAACCCCATTAGACTTCTTTTTATGGGGTTATATCAAGAACGAGGCCTACCGAACACGTGTACCAGATCTTGACACCCTGCGGCAACGGATAACCACAGTCGTTGAATCGATCGATGTTGGCTAATGTTCAAAAATGGTTCAAATGGCTCTGAGCACTATGGGACTCAACTGCTGTGGTCATCAGTCCCCTAGAACTTAGAACTACTTAAACCTAACTAACCTAAGGACATCACACACATCCATGCCCGTGGCAGGATTCGAACCTGCGACCGTAGCAGTCGCGCGGTTCCGGACTGATCCTGTAGTTCTACACTGCCGTTTGAGGTATTAATCAAGTCAGACAACAAAGCTGTCACAAACCGCTTTCGAGCCAGCAAACACTTGCCTGTGTTGTGTGTTTGTGAATCGGTGTGCGAGGAAAGCTCGTGATGGGTGAAGTGGGCCATCCCGGGCTCTGCACTATTATTAAGTGTCAGTTTCCCGCCTAGCAGTAAACTTTGATTCTGTTAGGGTGCTTTCATTGTGTCGGTTATTTTCGTTACTAACCGCCTACAGCTGTTCCTGACGAAGCTGGGTGGAGAGCACGTGCCGAGTCGCCTCAGTTTACAGACTGACTGATGGTATGCCCGTTACTCATACCTCACACTCCCGAGCTGAGCTGCAGTCGCCTCGCGATAGCCCGCGCCGTGACTCACCACCGGCTAACGCAGAGGGCAGCCAGCACCATCCGCCCCTCCCTGCCGCTATACCCGCCACCCGTGCGCGACAGCCAGCCGTGTCAGAGCGACCAAACACTCTGCAATCTCACGGACTGCATGTATTCTGGTTCCGTTGCTTTCCTCGATATACAGGCTGTTTCACAACTTCTAATACAGGTTCCTAGGAGTTGTGGAGATGACTTAGCAAATAAACTTTTGATAAGGAATCCATGTCCAAAAGTGTGAGATGACAAAAGTCGTGGGATAGCGGTATACAGATGGCGGTATCATCATGTACACAAGGTACAACATGGCGCTGCATTGGCAAAGCTGTCATTTGTAATCAGGTGACTCACGTGAGAAGGTTGCCGGCGTGATTATGGCCGCTCGACGGGAATTAACAGGCTTCGAACGCCGAATGGTACGCATGAGGCATTCCATTTCGGAATTCGTTTGGAAAGTCGATGTTCTTAGATCCACAGCGTCAAGCGTGTGCCGAGAATACCAAATTTTAGGCATTACGTATCACCACAGACAGTACAGTGACCGATGGCCCTGACTCGACCGAAAGCAGCAGCGTTTGTGAGGAGTTGTCAGTGTTACCGGAAGAGCAACACTGTGCGAAACACCTGCAAAAATCAAAGTGGGACGTATGACGAATGTACTGGGTGACCAAAAAATCAGTATACATTTGAAAACCGAATAGATCGCGGAATAACGTAGATAGAGAGGTACAAACTGACACACATGCTTGGAATGACATGGGCTTTTATTAGAACAAAAAAAAAAAAAAAATACAAAAGTTCCAAAAATTGTTCGACAGATGGCGCTTCATCTGATCAGAATAGCAATAGTTAGCATAACAAAGTAAGACAAAGCAAAGATGATGCTCTTTACAGGAAATGATCAATATGTCTACCATCATTCCTCAACAATAGCTGTAGTCGAGGAATAATGTTGTGAACAGCACTGTAATGCATGTCCGGAGTGCATGGTGAGGCATTGGCGTCGGATGTTGTCTCTCAGCATCCCTAGAGATGTCGGTCGATCACGATACACTTGCAACTTCAGGTAACCCCAAAGCCAATAATCGCACGGACTGAGGTCTGGGGACCTGCGAGGCCAAGCATGACGAAAGTGGCGACTGAGCACACGGTCATCACCAAACGACGCGCGCAAGAGGTCTTTCACGCGTCTAGCAATATGGGGTGGAGCGCCATCCTGCATAAACATAGTACGTTCCAGCAGGTGTTTATCACCATCTGATTCTCTCTCTCATTACAGCTCCTTTTATACACGATTGTCATGCGCAGTCACTGACGTTTTGCTGTTCAGCGCCATCTGTCTGACATTTTGTGAACTTTTTTTTGGTTCTAATAAAACTCCATGTCATTCCAAGCATGTGTATCAATTTTTACCTCTCTATCTACATTATTACGTGGTTTATTAAGTTTTCAAATTTATACTGACTTTTTGGTCACCCGGTATATACTTACATGGATATGGTATCTGCTCTTTCGGGCGTGTCCGAGAGAACAGACACCATATCCATATAAGTATATAGTGCTGGCAATACCGGCCATGAGCTTCCTCTCCAATGCGGATGCACACATATTACCCGAACTCTTATGGCACTTGGTAAGAATGTCTTCCACGAGTAATGAGTGTTGGTTAGGGACACTACGTGAGTAGTGTGTGGACATATAAGGTGAGAATGTGGGTCTCGTGAGAGGCGTGCGCGAGATAGTCCCTGCAGTCGCACTATCCTCTGTTCCCACTATCCTCTGTGCCCTCGGTGGCTCCATGGATAGAGCGTCTGCCATGTAAGCAGGAGATCTCGTGTTCGAGTTCCGGTCGGGGCACACATTTTTACCTGTCCCCGTTGATATATATCAACGCCCGTCAGCAGCTGAAGGTATTAATATATAATTCTAATTATGACGCATGTATCCGTTAGGACAGCGCGGCGACATCTGGCGTTAATGTGCTGTGGCACCACACGACCGTCGCCAGTGCCTCTGCTACCAGCACGACATCGTCTGCAGCGCCTCTCCTGGGCTCGAGACAGTATCATTTGGACCCTAGACGACTGGAGAACCCTGACCTGGTCAGATGACAAACTATTCCTGTTGGTCAGAACTGATAGGGTTCGAGTGTGGTGCAGATACCACGACGCCACCGACCTAAGTTAGTAACAAGGTAGCGTGCACGGCTGAAGAATTGTGCGGGTTGCATTTCATGGAATGGACTGGGTCTTCTGGTCCAGCTGAACTGATTATTGACTGGAAACGGTTATTTCCGGCCACTTGGAGACCATATGCCACGGACTTCCATGTTCCCAAACAACGATGCGCCATGTCACCACCGCTACCGTTCGCCACTGGTTTGAACAACATTCTGGACAAGTCGAGTGAACGATTTGGCCGCCCATCGAACACATGCGGGACATAATCGACAGATCGGTTCGTGCTCAAAATCCTGCACCTACAACACTTTCACAATTACGGATGTCTAAAGAGGCGGCATGACTCAATAAATTTCTGCGGAGTAGACTTCCAACGACACGCCGAGTCCTTGCCATGCCAAGTTGCGACACTTAGTCTCACAAAAGACGTCCGACACGATATTACGAGTTGTCGCCTCAGCGTAAACCCGAAGATCCGATCACTTTCAAATCTCCCCCTTCACGGTACGTATACAGCTGATCCGTGTGCTCTGCACGAGCCCACATAGCATGGGAAACGTTTGGATTACTTATCTTCGGGTTGCACTCGGGCGAAAATACTGCAGTATGTGACGTTTTAATTACAAGAGGAACTGACGACGGCACCTCTGTGCTTGATGCTTTCAACAGCGCAAGTATAGTTCGCATTGGTTGGATGCCGTTTGGCAAAATATGAAAATCCGGACGTCAAAGCCCTTAGTTCTCCGTCATCTGTGGGAATCTAATGCACTATTTATCCGAACGAAATCTCAAGTACACGTGTACCTAGCTATGTTTTGTTTAATTTTTCCAACGTGGCTTCTTCGGACAATAAAGTTAACTGAAAAGCACGCTCGAATTTACAGAGCACTACTGAGTCATTGTGGAAATAGGGTTCAGAAGTTCAGTACATTGATGAAAAAATATGGAAGCAGACTACTATCTCATAAACAGGTAACATGTAGCAGGGTGGCTATTCTGGAAAACCTGGAATTCTCAGGGAATTACATTTTACATGGAAAATCGGAAAAATCTCAGGAAATTGCAAGAATTTGATAAAATCTCAGGGAATTCTGCGTTATAAATCGCAAATTTTAAAATATTTAATATTTCAAAGTACGTTAATTATAGAATATTATTCCATATATATTATCGATGTTTAAAAAATGCTTATGGCTGGTAAATGTCTTACCTGAGAGGAAAGAAAAGTCGTTACTGTAGCATGCTGACCCCCCCCCCCCCCTTTCCGTTAATTTCCATTAATTTATCAAGAGCTTCTTGGCACCATCTTCCGTCTCACACATGGAAATATTAGGGAATGTTTTTTCGAAGCTTGAGTAACCACTCTGTATAGGCCTTAGTATAATTACCTGAAAAAAGATCCCGTAATTTGAATTTCTAAATTAATTTTTGACGTGGAATGGATGACTGACAACTAATTTTGTAGCATTTGTCTAAAACTCTCAGAATTTTCCCAATTTCGGAACTTTACCCAATAGAATATCGGGCAACAAGCGACGTGAGTCTATTGTTTTCGCACATCTAAAAATACTGGCTGAAACAATATCATTGGACGAGAAATGTAGTAAAACGCAACTAAACCTCAAACTCACTAGGTAATTAAAGCGTGTATTTTGTTGTTCTGCTTTCAGACGTTAAATTGCATGTTCAGACTTGGATATGTTTAATCGGTTTCCACGTAAAAATTATGATCATTTCAGCCATAATCTCTGTAGAAATAGCATTGTGGATAGTAACCTTATCACACCTAGAGATACGCACTATCTGTTTACCAAGAAGACATATGATTGCAAGAACACAGGGAGAACATGTTCCCGGTGTGGCACACTGCTTTTATTGCATGCGAAGAGGCGTCGTGTGGATTACACCTGAAACAAAGCATCAGGTGTAGCTCTAAAGTAGGCAGACTTGTAATGGATCCACGACGCCTTGCACTGTCGTTCGAGCTAGTGCAGTGGTTCCCAAACTGGCGGTAAATGTCCCCTTAGGAGTAAAATAAAATTTTATGAGGGGTAGAAACTAAACTATTCGATTCTGTTTCAGTCACAGAACTAAATTATTTTCGAAAGATCATTACTATTATCACATTTTAATACTCTAATATTGACTATGTAAGTCATTATTAATTACTTATTCTCAATTAGCAGCATTAATGCGAACGGGATTACAGGTTCCTCACGTAGTCTACCCATTACACATAAATGCTTTCCTTCGTCCCACGCACCGCTGAGATAAAAGTGAGACATATATGCAACAAATGCTAAGTATCTCACGAAAATGACTTCTCCAAGTTGTAGATAGTACCTGCAGTAGTCTAGAAATTGCTTCATTACTCACTTCGAAGCAGACAAATTAACTGACAGCAAGACTCAGCAGTAACTACATAAGGGTTACTATAGTGGTGCACACAGTATTATTATTATTATTATTATTATTATTATTATTAGTAGTAGTAGTAGTAGTAGTGTCTGTGGTCTACACAAAGTATTAACAGCCTTTAGTGTTCCAATGTTTGCCAGTTTAGAAGTAAGAGGTGCAGCAATCAAGTGATTTGTGAACAGTAAGTATAGTGCACATTTATTAAGTTGGTGTATTGTAATTGGGGTTGCAGTGTACAAGTCAAGCAAGTGCCGCAACAGAGAGGAGTAATGCAGGAGAAACATGTTTTGTAACAAGTGTCTGTCCTCGCTGTGGGTAGTCAGCTTTCTTAGGAGGAGTTATGAGTAGCACCACGAATTCCTTCGTCATTCATTCATTCATTCATTCTCTCTCTCTCTCTCTCTCTCTCTCTCTCTCTCTCTCTCACACACACACACACACACACACACACACACACACACACACACACAGACACACACAAACAAACAAACACACACACACTCTTAAATATCATTCATTTTTCATCATTTAAAAACACAAGTGCTACAAGAAAAGTCTTTCATTCTAGGGTTTAGTAAGGTGCTAAATTTGGTGATAATGTGGGGGACGGTCGTTCAAAAGACGGGAGGGTGGCGGTGCTAGCTAATGTGTAATTGCATTCAGGGGTAATGTTCTAAGAAAGGTTGGGAACCACAGAGTTATTCGATGGGTACGAGCAAGCCGGCAACAAATCGTAGTTCTTGCTCGACCGCCACATGCCAGGCCGCAAGTTTGTGTCTACCGCCCCCCCCCCCCAAAAAATGCAATATGTCCACCACAAAGTTATTTTATTCGAAATACAGTAGTTTATAGGCGAGGCCGCGGCGAAACTAATGAGAACTTTGTGTGGTTTTAGTTGTGTGTAGAAATCAAGCTTAGCTCCCACTCGCCCAACAGTGTACACAGCAAAGCACTGCAGCTAATAACAACCTAGTACCGATCATCGTCCAGCAGCAGTTATTGGACACGTGACGCAAACAAGCAGAAGTTAAAAACTCCAGATAGGAACTCACAGCAATGTTCAAGAGCGGCCGAGTCACAGAATAGACGTTCACGTAGCGGACCGGTACGAATTTTCATAAACATTTGCGTAAGAGACAATTTTCAGATCAAAGTTGCAAAAGAGCAAAAAAAAAAAACTAAAAAGCTGCAATACACATACTCTAATAAGAGTTCTCCGACGTTTCACATCAATGAAAGTTGAGAACAAGAGGCTGCGCGATACTGAAAGAGTAATCTGGAAACAGGCATCGCGGGTGACATGCCATGGTACAGAAGCGCTCAGAGCACGTGTCGAAGGTCATCAGTTTGCACAAAATCTGACGAGAAGACAAAGAGAACAAGGACAGAAGAACGGAAGAAAAACGTCAGCGAAAAGAATAAGAGAGTGTGGGGAAAAGAAGAAAGCAAACCCAATAAACGTAACAATGTAAATGATCATGATGGCAATAATAGCATTAACGGGTTTCTTCAGCTAGGAGTTATACGTTATGCAAAAGTTTATCGAAATTGACCCGGCACTCCTTCAACACTTGAGCTGCAGCAGGGGTTTCCAAACTCTTCCACTGAAGGTAGCCTTTCAGAGGCCCTGCGCTTTGATGCAACCCCTTGTCTATTTTGAAGATTAACAAAATTTTTAAAAATAACGCAGACATCATAAGGAAATAAAATTGTATCGTCAAAATGTCGACAACCATGTTAGTAATAGTTTTTTGCTGAGAACTTACTTCTCGCGGAACACAGTTTGGGAAACCATGAACTAGAGTGATAGGCTCGGAAAAATTAGAGCGCTTGAAACAAAGCACGAAGCTGTCTGAATGCAACACCGCGAATGCAATAGGAAGGAAGGAAACTCGAACATACTCGCAGAGAGAAAATTATTTTCCTAACGCCATATTCCGTGAACTAAATACTCTCTTCCGATAACTGTTTGCGCCGAAAGAACTTTCGAGATCCAACCCAAATGCTTTTCATGCGTCTACGAGCACCTCTCCTGTTGAGCCATAAACCCACTTCCTGCGTGGGCAGCACAGGGAAGGCAACCTGAGTGCTCAGCAAGGGGGCGGGCGCAGCAACAACGTAACTGCACTGCTCACATAAACAAAACGGAAATCGGAGTATTATATCTCTGGGCTTCCGTGCTATATTTCTTCAGATAAAACAACTGTCTTTGTCGTTGTTGTCGTTGCTGCTGTCTTCAGTCCAAAGACTGGTTTGATGCTGCTCTCCACGCTATTCCATCCTGAGCGAGCCTACACCCTGCACACTGCGTACTGCACTCATGCCTAGGTCTCCCCACACTTACCTCCATTACCAAACTGACGATGCCTCAGTATGTCTCCTATCAACCGATCTCATCTTGTGGTCAGGTTGCACCGTAATTTCTTTTCTTCCCAATTCGGTTCTCTATCTCCTCATTAGTTATTCGAACTACTCATCGAATCTTCAGCATTGCTGACTAGTACCACATTTCAAAAGCGTCCATTCTCTTCTCGTCTCAAATGCTCATCGTCCACGTCTAATTTCCGTGTAAGACTACACGCCAGGCAAAATTTTCATAATAGAGTTGCTAACACTCCAATTTAAATTGGATGTTATTAATTCCTTTTTTTCAGAAGTGCTACTGCCAGTCTGCATTTTACCATCATCAACTGCTTAGCTACTCAACAGGCAAACAAAGTCTACTACAGTTAGCGTCTAATTTCCTGATCTAATTCCTCAGAAGCATCTTATTCTACAACAGTCCATTATCCTTGTTTCGATGATTTTCATCTTATGAGACAGCATCGAACAAAATTTAATGTCAACAAATGTGGGATCCTGGTTACAACTAGAAAGAAAGATAGACCAAGTAGCGGAGTAAGGATTGGAGGTGAAGAAGGTGGAAAGTGTCAGGGACTTCGGAAGTGTGATTGATAAAAATGAAAGAAATGAGAAACTCACAAAAAAGCAAATACGTAATATATAGAAGTTACCACACTCCAGTACTGACCTATGCATCTGAAACATTGGTAATGTAGGAAAGAGATGTAAGCAGATTAAAGGCACGTGAAATGAAGTTTATCGGAAGTAGGATAGAACTAACAAGGAGACAGAGGATGAGGAATGAAAGGTTAAGGGAAATAATGAAAGAGGATCCCTTGAAGAGCAGGACAGAATCAACAGGACCAAGTCGGTATGGGCACTTAAAGATAATACGAAAGGAGTCACAAGAAGTTCACGAAATGGAGATGCGATTGAAACGACCAAGAGGAACACCAAGGAACAGATGGCTGAAAGGTGTGGAGGAATGTGTTGTAAAAAGAGGCGAGAATTTGACCAGACTGAGCACAGAAAGATGTTGGGAAAACAGGACTAGAGGACGAGGCTTATGTTCCATACAGACGCTGCCTGGGGCTGGAAACTGTTCAAGATGATGACGATTATGTTGCTCATTTTATAATCTCTTTTTTTGAAGTTACTGCATTCCGTCCAACTGCTTTTCGAGTCTTGTCGTTTCTGACAATTACCATGTTATCGGCAACCACAAAAAGTTTTTTTTCTGCTTCTTCGACCTCAACTTTAATGCCCTCTCCAAATCGCTTCTTGCTCTCCTTCACAGCTCGATCAATGTACACAATGAACAACAAATAGCTTGCAGAGAGTACAGACTGAATAACATTGCAGATAGGCTACAATCTATCTCGGTCCCTTCTCAACTGAGCTTCCCTTTCATGTCCTTCAACGCTTACAACTGCAATGTGGTTTCTGTCTCCAAGTCGTAAATACCCCTACGCTTCCCGTATTTTGGCTCTGCTGCTTTCAAAATTTCAAAGAGTGTGTTCGAGTCAATAGTGTCAACAACGCTCCCTAAATCAGAAAATGCCATAAACACAGGTTTGTAAAATTCTTTGACCTGTCTTCTGAGATAAGTCGCTGGGTTAGTTTGGCCTTGCCTGTTCCCACATTTCTTTGGAATCCAACATGATCTTCCCAACGGTCGGTTTCTACCAGTTTTTCCACTCTTCTGTAAAAAATGCATGTTTTTGCAACCACGAATTACTAAACTGATGGTTCGGTACTTTTCACACGTGTCATCACCAGGCTAATTTTGAACTGGTATTATTACGTTCTTCTTTTACTCTGAATTTATTTTGCTTGCCTCGTTTAGTCGTAGATGGCTCTATCAAGGATCTCACCGATTCTGAGACCAAGTCGTCTTCTCAGAGGTCTTTCAGTGCTCTGTTAATTTCTTCCTGCAATCTCCCGTCTTACCTTCATCTATCCCCTTTCTATAAAATGCCTTGTGGTTCATTTTCCTTCTATATATTCACACACTTTCCCGCTTTCCCTTCCTTGCTTGTAAAAGCATATGCCTTGCAGGTGATTCCATGGAACCACTGTGCTACATGTCTGCTCCTGCTGTCTTGCACTTCACCTCAAGAGTTGTCAGCAAGCTATCATCCCTTCAGAATGCCACAGTTTTGTCAGCCTGCACATATTCTTCTGACATTTATTAAGAAACTGATATCTCTGTGCTCTACAGTTCACGCCAAATTTCTAGCTATGTCCCGAGTCCATTACACAATTTGCATGCGGCAGCATCTCAGCAGAAAAGAGGCAGTACAAGCAGGTAAATAATTGCACTCCAGCAAGAGATACATCCAAATAAAATATCTATCTGCACACCAACTGTGTTGAGTTCTCCCCATTTACGTATACATCGGAAATATTAGTTGGCACCAGATCAAACACTTAATTCTGCGTCTCTGAATTTCGTTGCATCGACTAGCGTATTTTAGGCGTGTTTGTGGCTTAAGTGCTAAAACAACACCAATAACTACAAACGGATACATCATTAACACACTTCGGCCTACAGTTCTTTGTCACACTAACGACTGTGACGTGTCGGAGCACTGATTTCTCCAGAAGATAGCTCGAAATGATGCCCACAATCTTGTCTCGGTGGGGTCGGCAAACAATAAACCTAAATAGCCACATAAAAAGTAAAACTAACCTGAACCCGAAGGTGCTTTACAAGACATGGTGCTATTGGAGGTGGTACACTCTGCATTATATAGTTATTCTGACACGTTACAGGGGATAAATTTCGAGACGGAGCGGCATCGCTTTTCATGTGTACTGATACCTACGTGCTCCTCCGTTGAGTCTACTTTTTCACTTTTTGAAAAGGGTAAGGTAACGTTGACCATACAAAAACCTATCTTTCCAACTGCACAGAACTGAATGTTTATAAATTCCATCGGCGCGGATAACTGATTGTTCAGTTAAGGAAGATGGCACGGCTGGGAGTGAGGCGTACGCTCCAGCGACGGGTGCGGAATCAGGGCCTGGAACTGATGAGACCACGGCTGACCTTTCGGATTTTCTGCCCTCCTGCGCCCACTCCCCCATATCGGGGCGACGGACTCCGCTGCTTTGCATTGTTTGACGCAGTGCTGAGAAAGCCTTGCCGTGCAACAGGTGTACGACTTTTTCCTACAAGAATAGCTGGAAAATGCGCCCGTGAGCTGGCAGCTTAGTGCACGGTGCCGGAATTTAGGCCAACAACAGACCGCCCTGGCACCGATCCGGCCCCGTTATGCATAAGCCTGCACTGTCTTTGATAAGTTCTTCAGCCAAGTGCCGCACACCATTACCGATCGCCTGTTCTCATGCCAGACTGCTGCAAGAGCTGCGCAGAATTTGTAATCGAATGTTGTCTACGTTTCACTGCACAAAGAAACGAAGTGGAAATCTTTCGGTATCTGCCCTCTCTCGAATATGTATTTCACAATTGTAATATACTTTATCTAAGATGGATCTAAATTATATATTATTAAAATATCGCAAGCCTTTCTGTGGAAGCCGCGTCACACTACTGCCAGTATTTAGCGAATTTGATGTTTTTTTTCACTCTGCGTGTTACGCTAGTTTCATCCTGTACGTAATAAATAACAACATTACCCTGACTGTAGCTGAAACTGAAAAGAGCGGTGTAATTTACGTCACTCTGCAGTTGCTACCAATGCGGATATCTGACACGAGTAATATGTGATTACAGAGAGAGCCGTGTTGCCTAAACGAAAACCAGTCTACCAATATTCTTCATCATTCCTTCACTTTATGTGAGAAGGTTCCTCTGAAAGGAGGAGAATTCATCAGCACCGCACTTCCTAACAACGGCTACGCCCAATCACACTCATATTCAGCTTCACTTTCACTCTAAAGTTTTCCAATGCTATATTATTTTTCATTACGAATGAAACACACACAACACTGCTATAATATTCTACAATATTTATTATTAGTTTCAGGAAACAGCTTTCGGCTGTTATGTTATCATCAGGTACACAGATGAGTATGTGGTGCGGTGAAAGTTTGAGTTTAAACTAGTGCACCTACAGAGTACCTCCAGTCCCAGAGTTGAAAAATGCTGATGTTAGAATTAGGAATACAACAACAGGGATTATTTCAGCGTAAATGCGACGTAAGATTATTTAACTGAGGTGAAATATGTCACATATCGACAATTGAACTATAGACAAATTACAACAGTTGTTCACAGCGTAAAATAGTTGAGCAATAAACTCTGGTGACACAGTCAGCCGGCCGGAGTGACCGAGCGCTACGGTCGCAGGTTCGAATCCTGCCTCGGGCATGGATGTGTGTGATGTTCTTAGGTTAGTTAGGTTTAAGTGGTTCTAAGTTCTAGGGGGCTGATAACCGCAGAAGTTAAGTCCCATAATGCTCAGAGCCATTTCAACCAATTTTGACACAGTCAAAGATGTGGCTGAACAAAATAATCTTGTCTTTAATAGGTCTTAAATTAAAAACAGATAAGATATATTAGTGATATTAAGCAGGTGACCAAAGCAGCTGTGATTACACAAAAGTAACAGCTACTATGATTTCTCTCGTTGTGTTATAAAAATTTTACTTTGTGCCATCTCAGTTGCTTCACTCACCTGCTTAATATCACTATTATGTCCTGTCTGTTTGTATTTAGTATCTATTAAAGACATGATTATTTTGTTAGACCACATCTTTGGAATATGTCACAAAAGTTTATTGTTCAGTTATTTTCTCCTATGAACAACTGCTGTAATGGGTTCATAGTTTATTAGTTAATGTGTCACTTATTTTATCTTAGTTACACACCCTTACGTCGCATTTACACTAAATAATCCCTCTTGTTGTATTCCTAATTCTAACATCAGCATTTTTCATCTCTGGTAATGGAAATACTCCATAGAAGCACGAGTTTAAACTCTTTGATCCAACAAAATTTCATGCACCACGTACTTACGTACATGTGTAACAGCCGAAAACCGGTTCGTGAAATAAATAACAAATACTGTAGAGAATAAACCAGTGGTTTGTGTATTTCATTCATAATGCATAGAATATTCCACCAAAAACCGATGGAACAGTCAATCAATGCAATATGATGAAGCCCGTCCGTTAATGGATGCTATTGTTTTCAGCCAAACAAGGCAACAAAGGTGTGTAAGAGCTCTGAAATATTCTGTCAAAGTTTCACGCGAATCACACGCAGTGCAGTCTTTCATTCTTTGGTCTTCCAAGACAAGTATTTTGATAAGATACATAAAAAGTTAGCCAGCTTACATCCGTCTAGATAGGAAGCCTTGTCGCTACAGCACAACCTGCAAAACCAGTGTACCTATCCGCCTGTCACGCCACAAACGCAGTTAACGTCTGAGAATATTCTGCACATGAATTAATAAAGCGAAGATCTGGCATATTTGTCTGCCTATCGCATATGTTCTCTAGCACCTTCATTTAATTCGAGTTATTCGTTGACGTTTAACTGCGAGTGAAATTCATTCCTCCCGGAGCTCCTGCATGCATTAACAGCGAAAGAGCCGTGGTCACTCTGCTTTAAGTCATCATTTACTGCGGAAAACCTAAATCATCGAGGTTGACGGGGGAGCTTAACCGCTTCCCCGGACAAGACTGTAGCGAATTATGGACAACGCACCCACGTTCTCTTGGAGTCACGAGAAGTGCCCCAATACACCGGGCTTTTGGAATCGGATAAAACCGACCAGAACCTGCCCAGACGACGCGCCCCGCGGTTCTCAGCCGTATTTTATAGTAATGCATCTCGCAGCGAACAGCCGAACCCAAAAACGTCGACTAACGTTAACAGTTCTTAAGAGTGTTGTTCTCCTGCTCAGTATCAAACAGCCGGCCGGCGGTTCTGGGCGCTGCAGTCTGGAGCCGAGCGACCGCTCGGTCGCAGGTTCGAATCCTGCCTCGGGCATGGATGTGTGTGATGTCCTTAGGTTAGTTAGGTTTAATTAGTTCTAAGTTCTAGGGGACTGATGACCTCAGACGTTAAGTCGCATAGTGCTCAGAACCATTTGAACCAGTATGAAACAAAAATACTTACAGATGCAGTAATATTTTAAGATGCGCTTTGTTTTATTTCACGTTGGTCCGTTTGACCGTGAACTAACAAGAGGCGGCCACGACGTTGGGATCACGGATTTACTTCAAACTTTGTACGCCTTTAGTAGGCCATTAAAAGAACACACTGTATAAGTAGCAAGGTGCACTACCCCGGCAATTCGGAGAAAATCGCAAAAGAAGTTTTACGCGTCTGTCGTGTAACTGATGTATCTGTGCGCAGGTACTAGATGTAAGAGTTCCTGGTGGTCAAGCGGTTTGCGTTCGAGCATTGTAAAACGAACGTGTATGAAGCGACGGCTCGGCTCAAACTTAATTTTTAATCGATACTTTTTCATCACTGGTCATATTATTTAATATATATGACCCATGTCTATTTGAATGAAGTTTTAGCGAATTTACGTTATTTGACTGTTACTATTTTTAATTAATTTCGTTATTAGAACAAACATATTTATAACTACGTAGAAGCAAACGAAGAAACGCAAAGAGTTTTCCTGAAAATGCATGCCTGTCGTGATATGCAAAATCGCTTAAACGTGCAATCCGGCAAACTACCCAGATGTTCTTTGCACCTCGGTCCTTCGATCTGCATACACAGAGGCAGCTGCAGACGCAGAGGCCGGCCCCATTTGACAGTTCACCTGCGCAGCGGTGAGACGTTGCCAATGTAGCAAGAACGAATAGTGTAGGTGAAAAATTTTTGACTATCACAGAGTTTACACTTGTACTACAAAAATACGGTATGAACGGGAGTCGAACCGTCGCCTCATACATGTTCACGAAGTTCGAACGCTAACCACTTGACCACCATGAACTCTCACATACGGCACCTATGCACAGATGCGTCTGTTACACAACAGACTCATAAAACTTCTCTTGCGATTTTCTCGGAATTGCCAGAGTAGTGCACCTTCCTACTTGCACATTATGGTGTTTCAATGGTGTACTAAAGGTGTACAAAGTCTGAAGTAAATCCGTGATCCCAACGGCGAGGCTTTCCCTTGTAAGTAACGTTGACCGCCTACCTCAAGGACAAAAGGGTAAATCACAAGGCCACTGTGGGATTGGAGGGTGTGAGAGGCGGAATGTTTTATTGTCTGTCTTCCAGAACTGAAAACTCACGGGTGTGCTCGACTCGAACAGATCAGCTGCTATGGCACAAATTTTGACACGAAAACAATGTGGATTCTCGTGAATGCGCGTTACTGTGATGGATACTGTCGTCCACATCTGTTGCAAGGAATATGAAATTAAATTAAAGTTGTTGTAATACACTGCAATGAGCAGGAGACAAAAAAAAAGATATTCAAAACATTTAGTAAACTTTCGAGATTGTATTTCTCATTGCATACTGCGTTTAAATACAAATAGAGTTACTGGTATTAATCAATTAGTCATCTGCTCACACAGGTAACATAACACTTCGCCAGGCAATTACAGAGTCACAGCTTTGGGATCGTCAAATGTGGCAGCAATCTGAAATACAGAACAATCGGTACGAAGTGTTCCCCGTCGACTTTATACGACCAATACTTGCCAAGTTATCGCGCCCTTTCTATAACAGGTCTATGGCGACTCATAATGTAGTCATTCAGGAATCATTGCATGGTTACGGACGTAACATTCATACAACTTGGACTGAAATATTAAGACGAAAATAAGATACAGATAGGCCTCAGTGTGACGTTATATATAGTGAAGGTTTGATGACGTCAGCTGCGTTGATTTATCACTAAAACAAAGGAACAGGAAGTGTGACAGATGTAATAAAACATTCAATTTTCATGCCATGACACTTATGTAGTTTACCAATAATTATAAGAATAATAATATCTGTACGTGTGTAATAAATAAATATGACTGACAACACTGCCAGCGACCTGACAAGGCTGTGTTTTTCTACCTGTGTAGATCGATGCGTCCATCCCTTCCATATGATCATTCCGAGTTTCAGTTGCGTACAGCCACCACGTGATTTTTGAGACCGTCATCAGTGAACCTGTGTGTTACGAAAATGGAACAGCGGAATTTAGAGAATGGTATCCCATGAAGTTTTGTGTTCAACTCGGGGAACCCGCGACTGTGACCTTTGGACCTTTGAAAAGTCGGAACAGGCCTATGGGGAACACTCATTATCAGCAGAACGAATCTTTCGCTGGTAGCAATCAGTTTTAAAAGGCCGAGAACGCGCTGAAAATGAACCTCGCTCAGGGAGACCTTCAACATCAAAAACGTGTGCGTGGTCTTGTGAGGTCAGACCGACTTTTAACAACAAGGATGATGGATGACCTATTAAGCACTTTCACCATACATTAAATTTGACCAAGATTTTAGCTAGCCGGTGTGGCCGTCCGGTTCTAGGCGCTTCAGTCTGGAACCGCGTGACCGCTACGGTCGCAGGTTCGAATCCTGCCTCGGGCATGGATGTGTGTGATGTCCTTAGGTTAGTTAGGTTTAAGTAGTTCTAAGTTCTAGGGGACTGATGACCACAGATGTTAAGTCCCATAGTGCTCAGAGCCATTTGAACCATTTGACCGAGGTTTTGCACAGGCGAAAGGTTTGTGCCAAAATGGTGCCGAAAAACCTCACAACTGAGCATAAGGACAATCGAAGAAACGTGCGCGTTCATCTTGACAGGATTCTCGGTGCCTACGAATGGTTCCGTCGTGTGATGAGACATGATGAATTCTGGATTTTTGATTACGGTCCTGAGACAAAGCGACAAAGTAAGGAGTGCCACACTGGGACATCTCCTCGACCGAAAAAAAAGCTCGAATGAGCAGATCAAAGATCAAAATAATGCTAATTTGTTTTTTCGACGGTAAGGTATCGTGCATAAAGAATTAGTTTCTTTAGAACAAACTGTCACCCAGTGTTTTACGAAGATGTTCTCTGAAGACAAGTGGATGCTGTATCATGGCAACGCCCCATGTCACATGGCCACTTCCATCACGGAATTGTAGACCTCAAAAGGCATCCCTGTTACTTTTTTCTTTTCCCGAAATCGAAAAATATGTTAAAAGGACATCATTTTGGGACTCTGGAGAACATTCAAAAGAATGTGACCGGCATGTTAAAGATCCTTGGACTTTAAGACTTTTGAGCGCTGTTACCGAAACTGGGAACGACGACTCCGTCGTTGTATAACTGCCGAAGAGAACTATTCCTAAGAGAACAATGTTATTTTTTGAAGAAAATAACAAGTTTGGTAGATAAAAAAAATCATCTCATTACTTTTCTCACAAATCTCGTATGCGGCCCGAGGTGCTTCCCCGCAATGTCAGTATTAGCTTTCGAGCAAAAAAGATTGCCGGCCACCGAGCTGGGCAATGCGGACGAGAGAGGATGAAGGCGGCGAGGGCGAGATGCCGGATTGCAGGTACGTAGCCGGCGCCGGCGTTGCCATGCCAACCGGCCGGGACGCGCCGGCCAACCGGTCCGCGGCACAACGCAGCGCCTCTGCTCTTCCGTGAGCAAAGCGGCTCTCAACCGTCCGCGCAGGCTCCACGCAGCTCCGTTCCCGGCATCCGACGGAGCACCTTCGTTTTATTTCCTTCACTACAACTTTCTCCGTTTTAACGTGCTAGCAGGGTCTCATGAGCCAATGATAACGATGATGATTTGGGTTGAGGGGGCGCTCGACATCAAGTTCATCAGCGCCCTGGCGAAAAGTCAGCATTGAAATGAAATGGTCGTATGGCATTGTTGGCCGGGAGGCCCCATTCGGGGGAGTTCGGCCGCTATATTGCAAGCCCTTTTTAGTTGAACCCACTTCGGCGACTTGAAGTCAGCATTGAAATCTCATGGGTGGGGACGAAGGCTGTTTGTAATGAATTTAAGTCTGCCGCCCTTCCCCACAAATTTAGGGATGAAGCCTGATAGTGCACAAAATTTCACCACCCTTGTAACACTGGAATCGGCATCTGTGAGGATGATGGGCAGATCTACAGCGAGACTGAGGGCTGCCCTAATATCAGTATATAGGACACACGTAGAGAAGATGCTGAACTGAAAGTGGAACACCACAAACTTCACAGAGTGGTGGATCCTCCCGCCGGAGGAGAAAGTCACGTGTTAAAGGGCTATGCCCGATGCGCAGCCTGGTAAGCAGAACCTCCTTCCAACGGCGAGGCTGACACGAAGTCCGCCAAGTCTTTGTGGTCGATTTGAGTGACCGCAGTTTGTTGTCTGCCACCTGCAACCATTCAGTCTCCCATTGACGCACAATGTATCTATCAGCAAATGAGATGATGGCGTGCAACGAGATGGGACATCGATGGACAGCACATGCTTCCTTGCGGCTTTGTCGGCCATGTCATTGTCCTGTGTCCCAATGTGGCAAGGCACCCAGCAAAAGGTCACCTCCTTGCCACGGTGCTCTAAGGCATCACGGCTGACCTGAATCAGCGGGTCTACTGGTTACATTTGGTGAAGTGCTTAAAGTGCACTAAGACAGATAAGAAACCTTGTACGGTGATGTCTGTTAACACTCTCCAGTGCCATCAGAATGCCATATAATTCCTCATCATAATTTGTAAATTGTTTTGGAATGTGCACTTTAAAACCCTATCAGCGAAAACCGCAGAACAACCGAGATCATTCTCTTGCTGGGATCCATCCGTATAAATAACGATAATACTGTGGTACGTTCTTAAAATGGACTAAAACAAAGTTATAAAAACAAAATCTGGAGTACAAGCTTTCTTGTACTGTGTTAAGCTTAAAATCACTTTGGGCCTCTGAAGACGCCAGGTGGCAATGCGTTCCATCCTTGGCTGAGTATTTTGATGCCCGAGACATCCAGATCCTTCAGTCTGTAGCGCGTATGCCAAATGGCTTGGTCGAATGGGGCCGATTCCTGAACAGCCGTTCAAAGGTGGTTCAAATGGCTCTGAGCACTATGGGACTTAACGTCTGAGGTCATCAGTCCCCTAGAACTTAGAACTACTTAAACGTAACTAACCTAAGGACATCACACACATCCATGCCAGAGCAGGATTCGATCCTGCGACCGTAGTGGTCGCGCGGTTCCAGAGTGGTGGTTCGCCAGCCTCTGCACACAGACTGGGTACCGGGCTGGTCCGAAAGGCTCGTGAGCCGAATGCGCTCTCCTCAATCTCTACACTACTGCCAGATAATGTTGGTTCCGGTAATCCAGATCCCTGGCTTGAAACGCAGACATTTCACTGTTCCTTGTCTGTGTCGAAGAACAGAAATATGAAGATCTTGGTTTCGATCCAGTCACTCTTAGGATTTTTTTCCAGACACATACCTTTCTGTCACCTCTGGCAATAACTGGAATATTAAAATCAACGACTCAGAAATCTTTTACACACCCGAACAAACTCAACAGGCTGAACTCTATACGGGGTGAATCACCTAAAACTTGCACCGCAGAGATTGCGGAAATGGAAAGCGCTACTGATGTGCGGTTTTCACAGAATGGATTGGTAGTCACCGGCTCGTAATATTAGCCGATAAACTTATTGTAATAATACTTAGAAAGTTTTTATTGCAAACATACACTTTTTAATGGCACAGTATCTATTGACATTAACAAACTAAAAGTAGGGTAAATTAGAATGTGAGTGGTGTTTGTTACAGGATTGTAGTGCGAGTCGTTTACGAGACATCGCATTTTGGAAAGTTCCCACAGTGACACTTGCACAATACCTGTGGCAGCACACTAAAGAACAAAACCAGCGCTTACACTAGTGATGTGGGTTCTGACCAGTAACGAGACAACTGACAATTACGGGTTCTATTCAAAATGACCACGGCAGCGGCAGTAAACGATTTTAGTCTCTTATGGAACGACGGCTGCACACGTTCCAGCATAATCAGCGATGTTCGAGCAGGCTGCAGCTGAGCCGTGTGTGGCTCTTGTTCCCGCCACCATGTACTTTACACCCTCCTTTTAACGTACTTCCACCTCACTACGTTAATTTAAATTACTACCGTCACTGAGTTGCTGCTTTGCCTGACCGTGAGCGGCGCTAGCAGCAGCAGCTATCGATATATCCCCTCTCGTAGTATCTTTGCTCGACTGCTGTTACTTCCCGGTCGTTGTCTGTCGTGAGACAGTTCGGATCGGGAGTTCGCGTCTTGAGTTCGGGTCTGCCAGTCGGTTGAAACGCGTTTGGAGTACAGCCGGACCAGTCGGGGAGTGGTAATGCGGCACTAGTGCAGTCGGGTGGAGCAGCAGTGAGGTCTGCGTCGTCACGGCCCTCCCGACCATTGCCGCCGCGCATCACTTGAGCAGGGCCACGGTCTTGCTGGATGCTCGGTCGGTCGTCCTACCGGACGACGCGTTTTGGCTCGCCGATCGTGCATGCATGAGTCGGCTGTGTGTGTCTGTGTATCGAACTGTCTTCGTGTGTGCTTAGTTACTGTTCGGTATCGTGCAGGTCTTCGTGAAGGTGTTTATCAGATTGTGTGTGTAGTTGGCGTTATTTCTTTCGACAAGTTATTTTAAATGTTGTCGCCGTACTGCCTCTGAGAGGTTGGTCGTCCCATCGGGCGACGTGTGATTCGTTCTCCGAGCGCTTCTCGGCCCTTTCAGTTTCCATCTTGTGGATCTTGGACCGGTCCTTTCCTGGTGCAGGGATGTCGCTTAGCCAGCGGGCGTGTTTCCTCTGCACGGTTGCGTCCGAGCCAGTATTTCCGCCGTCGTGTGTCTGCAAGTGAGTGGGAGGGGCACCAGCAGTGCAGTCGCGACGGAGCAGCAGTCGCGGACGGACCAGCAGGAGTCGGTCGGTTGCTGCGGACCAGGGAAGGTATCTCCGTGCGGTGCAGTCGGTCGTTAGTGTTTTGGTTACCTGCCCTGGCCACTGACGTTATTTCAGGCAGCGTCCTTTCCTCACCTGTTGTCGCTGTCCAACGTGGTGTGTAATTTCCACAACTAATACATACTCCATTGTGGATTATCACGTTTGTAACCTTTTCTGTTTGAGTACTCATGTACTGACTGACGGGAAGCAAGTCGTTGTGTCGGTCGGTCCGTGGCTGTCCCCTCGTTGGGTTCCGACGGATCAAATGTAGATGGGCTCACCACCTGTCTCGCCTAAGTGAACGAGAGCAGACCAACCTTCCTGGAGGTTTCTGAGTGCCACCGGTGTTTAATTATCTGTTTTCAGCTACTTTAAATTTAAGGCTTATGGTTATTTTTTTATTTTTTCAAAATTAATTCTTAAATTTATCTTTGAAGCTTAAACATTGCGGCCTTCTGCCTTTTAAAGTCTATGGTAATATATTCTAAAATTTTGAAATTTAATTGTGGCCCTCAGCCATTTGTATTGCACCTTGCATATGTTTGTTCTATCTACTTTGCTGTGATTTTTTTTTAAAATTATTTAATGCTACCTTAATTGGAATTCATCTTGTTGATTTAAGATTTCTTGTTTGGAGGCCATCAGCCGTGAAAGAGTTGCATTAGGTAAAGGTCCGGCTATGTGCCGGTTTGGTTGTAAAAGTTATTAAATGACAACAAATTACATTTAGAAGATGAAACTGACCTCAACCTATTTGGTTGTTTCCACAATCCTATTACCTGTTCTGCCCAGTGGGTTTAGCGGGCGTATCAGCAGTAATACGTAGTTGCATATCGTCGGGTGTAGTCGGTATGTCGTTGTGGACAATGTCGCAACAGCAGCAAGAACATCAGTTTCCCCCGCTTCTATCGTCACTTGTTTCCCTGTTATATTTTGTAGGTGTTACAGTAGCACTTTCACGTAGTGCTTGATAAATAACTGACGAGACGGTTGACGCATACTGGGATGCCTTACGCATACACCGTGCACGAACGAATTGTATTCTTCCTACACTCTCCATACACCACGAGCATGTCGGCTTTTTTCTACTGTGGTCGGTCGACTCACGGCCTGCTACTCCGGCTGTCACACACTGACTAGCAATATACTCAGGGAACACACAACCACACTGTTAAGCGAGCATAACAACATCGTAGATAGCAACTACGCAGGCTGAATGGTACAAACTAGTGTCAGTGTGGAAACGTTCCAAAATATGGTATCCAGACTCGCACTAAAACCCTACAACGAACACCACTGGCATTGTAATTTACCCTACTTTTGATCTGTTAATGTCAATATGCATTGTTCCGTCTAAAAAGTGTGTTTGCACAGAAAATACGGTTTCTGAATATTATTACAATTTTTTATTGGCTAACAATACGAGGCCCTGACTACCAACCCATTCTGTAAAAACCAAACATCAACAGCACTTTTCATTTCCGCAGTATTTGCTCTGCAAGGTTTTGGTGATTAACCCATGTCAGCGCAACGGTCCGTTCGTTACGTTACCAGACCGCTGCACAAGATAGCGAAGTCGTGCTATGGTGCTCGTAGTGGGGATGACCGGCGCTGTTTCAATCATTTAGCACCAAGGCCCACAAATTATCTAATTTCAATCCTCCTCCATTTTCGCTGAAATTGCTTATGTCCTTTTCAGTTTCTATGGTCTTTGTCATCCTTTCGTAGTAATTATTAGGTCTTGGTAAAAGCACAGTATCAGACTATGGCCTCTCTGTACATTCTAGTGTTGTCATTATTATGTCTTGCTAAAAACAATGTCAACAGAAGAGGCGGACTGAAATTAGACCGATTTTGGGCCACAGTGCTAAACTAAACAAACAGTGCCAACTCTTCCCCACTATAAGTACCACGGCATATGTCGGCCCAACTCCCCGATCTTAGGTAGCGGTCTGATGAGGTTACGAACCGACCGTTGCGTGGATACGTGAAAGCCGGCCGGGTTGGCCGAGCGCTTCTAGGCGCTACAGTCTGGAGCCGCGCGACCGCTACGATCGCAGGTTCGAATCCTGCCTCGGACATGGATGTGTGTGACGTCCTTAGGTTAGTTAGGTTTAAGTAGTTCTAAGTTCTAGGGGACTGATGACCTCAGCAGTTAAGTCCCATAGTGCTCAGAGCCATTTGAACCATTTTTTGATACGTGGAAACAGTCCGGTTTGCAGAGCTTGTTAGTGTGTCTTACAGCTTTCTCAGTCGTTGACGCCTCTGATAATGTCTCCAGCAGCGGAAGATGAAACGTTAGGCAGAGAATTATGCCTTGGACCACAGCCTTATGACCAAATCAAATATCTTGACAATAGTTCAAAGTAGCGTAAAGGTTAGCAACTTGCTTTAAAAGAAATGCAAAACTAAATGCTTCACACAACGAATAACGTAGTACCCAGTTAATACTAACCGATGACTCACAACACACACAGATACGTGGGTGCACCAATTTGTAGTAATATGAAATGGAATGCTTATATAGGCTCAGTCGGAGGTGGCAGACTTCGATTCACCGGCAGGGTACTGGAGGAATGCTGTCAGTCCAAAACGAGACTGCCCACGAGTCACTATCTTAAAGTGTTACTCAAACGCGTGGGAACGATACCAGGCAGGACTAACAAGAAGGGCGGCAAGAGAGCACCACGAAGCTGTTCAAATCTGCAATGGGCAGAATCTTGAAGATAGACAAAGGCCCCTACCACCACGCCTCACTGACCGTTCGGAGGGCAAGAGGGCAAACTCCGAACGCGCCGCATTCAGATGCCGATGCGGTCGCACTGCACACCAGTGCTCATATTTCCCAACCACATACACTACTGGCCATTAAATTTGCTACACCAAGAAGAAATGCAGATGATAAACGGGTATTCATTGTTCAAATATCTTGTACTAGAGCTGACATGTGATTACATTTTCACGCAATTTGGGTGCATAGATCGTGAGAAATCAGTACCCAGAACAACCATCTCTGGCCGTAATAACGGCCTTGATACGCCTGGGCATTGAGTCAAACAGAGCTTGGATAGCGTGTACAGGTACAGCTGCCAATGCAGCTTCAACACGATACCACAGTTCATCAAGAGTAGTGACTAGCGTATGGTGACGAGTCAGTCGCTCGGCCACCATTGGCCAGACGTTTTCAGTTGATGAGAGATCTGGAGAATGTGCTGGCCAGGGCAGCATTCGAACATTTTCTGTATCCAGAAAGGCCCGTACAGGACCTGCAACATGCGGTCGTGCATTATCCTGCTGAAATGTAGGGTTTCGCAGGGATCGAATGAAGGGTAGAGCCACGGGTCGTAACACGTCTGAAATGTTACGTCCACTGTTCAAAGTGCCGTGAATGCGAACAAGAGGTGACCGAGACGTGTAACCAATGGCAGCCCGTACCATCACGCCGGGTGATACGCCAGTATGGCGATGACGAATACATGCTTCCAATGTGCGTTCGTCGCGATGTCGTCAAACACGGATGCGACCAACATGATACTGTAAACAGAACCTGGATTCATCCGAAAAATGACGTTTTGCCATTCGTGCACCCAGGTTCGTCGTAGAGGACACCATCGCAGGCGCTCCTGTCTGTGACGCAGCGTCAAGGTTGACCACAGCCATGGTCTCCGAGCTGATAGTCCCTGCTGCTGCAAACGTCGTCGAACTGTTCGTGCAGATGGTTGTTGTCTTGCAAACGTCCCCATCTGTTGACTCAGGGATCGAGACGTGGCTGCACGATCCGTTACAGTCATGCAGATAAGATGCCTGTCATCTCGACTGCTAGTGATACGAGGCCGTTGAGACCCAGCACGGCGTTCCGTATTACCCTCCTGAACCCACGAATTCCATATTCTGCTAGCAATCATCGGATCTCGACCAACGCCAGCAGCAATGTCACGATACGATAAACCGCAATCGCGATAGGCTACAATCCGACCTTTATCAAAGTCGGAAACGAGATGGTACGCATTTCTCCTCCTTACACGAGCCATCACAACAACGTTTCACCAGGCAACGCCGGTCAACTGCTGTTTGTGTATGAGAAATCGGTTGGAAACTTTCCTCATGTCAGCACGTTGTAGGTGTCGCCACCGGCGCCAACCTTGTGCGAATGCTCCGAAAAGCTAATCATTTGCATATCACAGCATCTTCTTCCTGTAGATTAAATTTCGCGCCTCTAGCACGTCATCTTCGTGGTGTAGCAATTTTAATGGCCAGTAGTGTAGATCACAAACGAAACAAATTTTCACTCCCGTTTAATAATTTTTGGCGCGCTGAAGACACGACAACATTTTTATCTGCAACAAACTGTTGGACATACGGACAGACTTTTGTACTCTGATTGCCACGTAATCGTGGCTAATTTAGTTCAGTAATCGAAAAAGGCGTTTCACGTACACATGTTGATCGAAATAAACTCCACATTTACAACCTCATTAAGGAGACTTGGAAACTATTCCGGAGGAAAACAACAAAGACCTCCTAATCCATTTTAACGTAATAGAGTTTGCCTTTTAAACGGACATTACACTGCAGATCGGTCAGTTCCATTTGCGAACGGACAGGGGCACTTTCAGCTGAAATAGCAAACGGTCCCGAGAACAGATGGAACACTCACCCAATGTATTCAAAACGCATTCCTGTAGTTCTTCAAGGTTACAATGAATTCTTCAAACCTAGTGTTTTCTTTAATGCCAGTGAGTTTAGGTAAGCCGAGATTGTTATATTTCAGTATTAGCTTCTTGCACAATGCGATTTTATTTTTATATCCATCTTCATAAATAAGAAATAAGTTGAAACTTCCTGGCAGATTAAAACTGTGTGTCCGACCGAGACTCGAACTCGGGACCTTTGCCTTTCGCGGGCAAGTGCTCTACCAACTGAGCTACCGAAGCACTTGCCCGCGAAAGGCAAAGGTCCCGAGTTCGAGTCTCGGTCGGGCACACAGTTTTAATCTGCCAGGAAGTTTCATATCAGCGCATACTCCGCTGCAGAGTGAAAATCTCATTCTGAAGAAGTAAGTTGTTTCTCATCTTGCAGTGTCTCACTGGCAGCAGGTTCGCAATTAGTTCCAGATGAATTTTCCTAATTTTTCCTCCATAAATTCAACAAAAGCGGGTTTAAATCGAATAATCTTTCCAGGCATGCTCCTTAACTTAATCGTTTTACTTTGCAATAATATATAAAAAATAATATATTAAGTCTCCAACTCTCTGTTCGTTACAATTGGGTACTACTGCGACGATGAGTGTGCAATTTCAGAAAATTTATTATTCGTATCATTAATTTCGTAACGTTGCCCATGCCTGCAAAAGAAGCACAGAGTGCGCGCTGTGGCCGACCAGCAACTGGAGGGTACCCAACGTGTGATGCCACGCCAGGGGCGCCACAATAATTTGCAGGGTATGTACATCGACGTGACAGACGTCACGGAACAACGATATGCACATGTACAGATGGCGGTAGCGTCGCCTACACAAGACATGAAAGGACAGTGCATAATCGCAGCTGTCATTTGTCCTCAGGTGATACCTGCGAAAAGGTTTCTGACGTCATTGTGGCCGCACAACGGGAACTAACGGACTGTGAACGCCGAATGGTATTTGGAGTTACACTCATGGGACATTCAATTTCGGAAATCGTCAGGGAATTTAATATTGCGAGAGCCACGGTGTCAAGTATGTGCCGAGAACACCAAATTTCACAGGTTACCTCTTACCACGGACAACGCAGTACGCGACGGCTTTCACATAACGACCGAGAGCAACGGCGTCTGGGTAGAGTTGTCAGTGCTAACAGACAAGCTACACTGCGTGAAATAACCACAGAAATCAATGAAGGACGTACGACGAACGTACCTGTTCGGACAGTTAGGCAAAATTTGACGTCAGTGGGCTACGGCAGCGGACGACCGACGTCAGTGTCTTTGATAACAGCACGACTGCTTCTCCTGGGCTCGGGACCACATCGGTTGTATCCTAGACGACTGGAAAACCGTGGCCTGATCAGGTGAATCACGATTCAGTGGTAAGAGCTGACGGTAGGGTCTGACTGTGGCGCAGACCCCACGAAGCCATCGATCCCTGTTATCAACAAGGCACTGTGCAAGACTGGTGGTGGCTCCATAATGGTACGGGCGGTTTTTACTTGGAATGGATTGGGTCCTTGAGTCCATCTGAACCAATCATTGACTGGAAATGATTATGTCCGGCTACTGGGAAACCATCGAATATTTATTGGGCACACTCAACGTGCACAAAATCCTGGACCGTCAACACTTTTCACAATTATGTATGGGTTTAGAGACAGCTTGGCTCGTTATTTCTGCAGGGCACTTACGAGATATTGAGTACACGCCATGTCGAGTTGCCGCACTACACCATGCAAAAGGATGTCCGACACGATATGAGGAGGTATCCCATGACTTTAATCAACTCGATTTATGTAGGTGTGAAAAATGCTAAGTTTCACCGCAGTTCGGGGTCCAAGCTTCCACTGCATGTCCCCCTCCCCCTCTCAAATTGGCTGGCTAAGTCGTGGCTTTATATCTTACTCGACTACTCTTGGCGCCTAGAGCTTGTTATTATTGCTCTGACAGACTTTTGTCAGTGGGCGACTTTCTTTACGCATCGGGGATAAAAACGGGTGTGTTGTGGGAGCTGATGGTGTGCCGTTTGGCACGTGAATGATGTAGTGTGATTATGAGGGCCCATCATTTTCATAAAAACTCTGAATATGTTGTTGTTGTTGTGGTCTTCAGTCCTGAGACTGGCTTGATGCAGCTCTCCTTGCTACTCTATCCTGTGCAAGCTTCTTCATCTCCCAGTACCTACTGCAACCTACATCCTTCTGAATCTGCTTAGTGTATTCATCTCTTGGTCTCCCTCTACGATTTTTACCCTCCACGCTGCCCTCCAATGCTAAATTTGTGATCCCTTGATGCCTCAAAACATGTCCTACCAACCGATCCCTTCTTCTAGTCAAGTTGTGCCACAAACTTCTCTTCTTCCCAATCCTATTCAATACCTCCTCATTAGTTACGTGATCTACCCACCTTATCTTCAGCATTCTTCTGTAGCACCACATTTCGAAAGCTTCTATTCTCTTCTTGTCCAAACTGGTTATCGTCCATGTTTCACTTCCATACATGGCTACACTCCATACAAATACTTTCAGAAACGACTTCCTGACACTTAAATCTATACTCGATGTTAACAAATTTCTCTTCTTCAGAAACGATTTCCTTGCCATTGCCAGTCTACATTTTATATCCTCTCTGCTTCGACCATCATCAGTTATTTTACTCCCTAAATAGCAAAACTCCTTTACTACTTTAAGTGTCTCATTTCCTAATCTAATCCCCTCAGCATCACCCGATTTAATTTGACTACATTCCATTATCCTCGTTTTGCTTTTGTTGATGTTCATCTTATATCCTCCTTGAATATAGTAACACCATTGTAGAACTAACAGCAATTGTAGGATTTATTAATGACTAGAGCAAAATTCATAATGGATGTTCTTAATAATGGTCATTTGGTACCCATTCTTCACTGCCAACGATAGAATGTTGCATAATATTTACAAAACAAAACGATAATATAAATATTAAGAAGACACAAATTAGTTTCTATCTTTTAAAAGTTGTATTTAATCCGAATATTAAAAGAGTGCGTTACCAAAGTGAAGGCAAAACATTTTGCAATTAGTCGGCACTACCGTTGCAGACGAAACGTCCGCCGTGAGTGAACACGCTGGAAACACAAAAATACAATAATAATAACAGTCAAACCTTCAGAAATCACTCTTCCATCTTGGTACTTGAACATCAGTAGCATAAAAAGTGATCCATGTCGTCTGCCATGTAAACATTCTGTCGAGCTGTGATGGCTCGACTTCCCGCACAGCGAAAGTAACTTTTAACCTGCCTATAAGCGTTGGCGCGGCCAAGTTACGCGTTCATCGCATTCCACACCACCTTCGAATCGGAGGAATGCCAAGTTGTTTTATGACAATCTACTGCAGACCGACAGTGTCCATGTCCCGCGAAATACGGCAACATATCATTTCCCACAATAAAGGCGAAACTCACACGACTATACATAAAACGTTCCCCGCAGTATACATCAGTACTGATAAACATAAAAAAAATTTGGTTTCAGTGGTAGGCGAAGCAAAATATGGTAATACGAAACAGTCACTAGTCTCGGATTACAGCTCTACCAGTAGCGGTAACAAGACAATAATTTATTTTTGAATTTCAGTTCACTGAGCATATGAGCAGCTACAAAGCAGTAGGGCGTATTCACGATATGAAGATAGGGTCTTTCAAGTAATTGCCCGAGATCGTAACAAGAATGAAAATAAGGAACTACAATGCCAGTAAAAAAATGCTCTAGTTACTACAAGAGTGATCGTTACACTGAGACGACACCATATGCTCTATCCAGAAGTTAGACATATGTGATCATAGTGAAGCTGTGATGGACTGGCTCTTCCTAACACTTGACTTTGATAAGCATCTACTGACGGATGTCTCCTGATTACGGCTGGCAATCTGGCTTGAAGGTGATGGAAGAACTACTAGATAGAGTTAAGGAGTGTCAATTAACAAGAGAAAGATAAAGATCATGATAACTGGCAGAGATGAGTGACTACCAGTTCCCGAATTTCGTTTTAAAGAGTTGGAGAGACATTATCACTTCAATACCTACTTGGAAAATTGCGTCCGGTGCTATTTTTCCAGTTTTTTTTGGTTACACCTCTCTATGCTACATTCATACATGAACAAAGAAATGAATCCATACGGAAATCACACTTCTGGAAATTACCCGAAAATACGGCAATTAAATGCACACCAGTGGAACTCAGTGCATTGTAGTCGTATCAACTGAACGGCAAAGTATTTTATATAAAAAAACTTTAATTTTGCCCCTCTCTTACTTATTTTCGCGTAAAATCGAACGTCAAAGACTCGGTATTCCTCATGATCGTTGATGGCATGTATGGCAAGTATTTCAGTCAATACTCAGTGTCCGACAGATAATGAAAAATGTAGGGAATTCAGTACCTCATTAGTTCTCTGTATCTTGGACTATATCAAAGCTTTCGAGTGTGTTCGATGGAAAGAACTGTGGAACATATTAGCAGAAATGGGCGTTCCTGATAATCTTATTACCCTTATCAGAAATATTTGCTCTGATAGGCAATAATCAGACTTGATACAACTACTTCAACTTTTACGTAAAGGAGTTAGACAGGGGTGCGTTCTATCGCCACTTCTGTTTCAACATCTATGGAGAATATGTTATGAGAAAGAGAGACAAAGAATCAGCAATTTAAAATTTGCTCATGAATCATAAGTGAAGATGGAGGAACTAGTAGATAGAGTTAAGGGAGAAAGCGAGAAACTTGGAGTGTCAGTCAACAAGAAAAAGATAAAGATCATGATAACTGGCAGAGATGAGTCACTACCAGCTACTGATATACTGTCAGAATATGAAGCAGTTGATCGCTTTGTGTATCTGGGCTCAGAGGTCCAAAAAGAGGGTGGCTGTACACAGGAAATACGACTTAGTGTCATTTTGGGTGGGGATGCTGCATCGAAGCTGATTGATTTGGAAAGACCGACTACTAACCAGACATACTAAACCGACAGTGTTTCTGGTTTTCCTTTACGTAGTTGAAAAATGGATAACAACTGCAGGGGTCTGCAAAAGAATTGATGATTTTGAGATGTAGACATATAGGAGGTCGCTGATAATATCGAGGATGAAGAAGCGGACCAAAAAATCAATCCTTCAAGAATTCAGGGTGGAGAACAGGTTGTCCAGTATTTGTTTCCAGCGAATCCTGCAGTTCTTTTGTCACATAATGCGACGACAGGAGGATAACCTGGATAAGGCAAATTTGACGGGGAAAGGCAGCAGGGAAGGCCACCGAGACGATGGACGGACCAGATAAAGGACAAGACACACAAAACGTGGAGCCAGATGCAGAAGATCGGGAAAAATGGAGACAGACTGGCAAGAGGACTGTGTGATGGGTCACCAACTTCCATATATGGAAGACGGAATGTTGATGATGACTATATAACAGCAGTATCGTGTAGGTGCAGCAGACAGAGTGAAGGGTTAGAATACCAACTCGAGATGGAAGGTCCAGTTCCCAGTTTTATTTTGCGTACTACGGCATTTGGCTTTTAAATTGTTATAGAGCTATTCCAGCACGCTTTGCTTCACAGCACAAGCAATTACTTAATATTAACACGGCCTTAAGAAAACAGTTCTCTGTTAAAGACCGATTTTGGTTTTAAGTGTTCAGTTTCATTTCTCACCACGGACTACACCTTTACTTCCCGGTACACACTCTGCAGTTCCCCACCAGTTCTCTACGCTGAAAGTCTTCAGCGACGATAGGTAACTGTTGCTTTACAACGAATCCATAACGTTCCACTAACGAAGAAATACAAATAGTAAGTGAAGTAACAAACGATATATCCAAGTACTGGATTTAATGCGCTCATTAAATTCAATCTATTTCAAAGCCATGTCGTTTATGAAAAGATCTTAAATTAGTGCACAGTAATAAATACTTCAGTTTGGGCACGAATGTATTAGCAAAGGAAACAAACGGTATTTTTTAGTCGAGGAGTATTCAGCAACAGACATTCGCATCTCTTGCATCGCTACTACAAGAACGGAGTACGTGGCCTCCTGTTTATGAACACTGCAGAGTGCGAACGTCTGGTGACAAGCATCAGCGAGCACATGGAGGTCGAATTATGACGAAATTCCCAACCTCGTACCGGCTATGCGGATGAGATTTGACAGAGTAAATGGAAAAGATCCAAAGAAGAGCAGCGCATTTCGTCACAGGTTTACTCGGTAGGCGCGGAAGCTGCGTGGTGTGTCACATCCGCTGCCTGCTACACACAACAAGGCTTGTCACTCCACAACTGCTGTTAATGTGTAACGCGGAACAACATTGGAAGCGGCCGCCGCGAAGTATGACGGAATGGGAGTTGTTCTGTCGCCAGCTGACTGAACTGCGGTAGACCACAAGTTCCGTAGCCCGGAATTTTAACTCGTGCCCTAAACTAACGCGACTGCATGATATGCAGTGAACCCGAGAAACTGCGATCAACAGTCTGCGGCAGAACTAAAACCAGTAAATAACGATCACTTTGTTCACTCCGTTTAAGGTCAATCTACACGAGCAAATTAAAGACAGGAAAATTTGATATAACGTTTGTTTGCATGGACATATTACCGAGCGAGGTAGTGCAGTGGTTAGCACACTGGACTCGCATTCGGAAGGACAACGGTTCAAACCCGCGTCCGGCTATCTTGATTTAGGTATTCCGTTATTTCCCTAAATCGCTTCAGGCAAATGCCGGGATGGTTCCTTTGAAATGGCACGGCCGACTTCCTTCCCATCGTTCCCTAAATCTGATGGGACCGATGACCTCGCTGTTGGGTCCCCTCCCTGAATCAACCAACCACAGCCATCTTCCGCACCAAAATTTCAGTTTTAACGGTAAAATCAATCTGTAATTTCTCGCTGATGTTGGTTACCTGAACCTATCCTCAGATTGGCTACTCGGGATTTCGCGTTACCAACTGATGAGCAGTCTCAGTTGACACTCGGTTGCAGAGTATATGTGACACAGGGAGATTCCAAACGAAAAATGAACGATAGGAAGAAAAATATGAACAAATAAAAAAGTCAATACGATGATGAAAAAGACGTCGCAAAGTATTAGAAAAAATAAAAAATTACGCGGAAGCCAACTAACTGAATAAAACAGAGTCTTTTGATTATATACAGAAAAATAAGAAAATTTCGCTGCATTTGACGAGATTCGAACCCGTGACCTTCGACATGCCAAGTTTACACGCTACGCTATGCCATTACAATGCATAAAAGCTGTTGTATTTATGTCTCTAATGTCCCAATTGCAACGATTAATTCAGAGTCTTCAAAAATTCGCAATTTCGTGTGAAGCTTATCTAATATTAGACGATCTCTGTGATTATAATAACTATATACATGACGCTAATCGTGTCTTGTGCGGAAGGATCCAGTTATGTTCGGTTAGTGCTGTGTACGAAACGTGTGTATTTAGTTAACGTCAAGTATCAAGTAATTTTAATCGAACTATAACTGACTTCACTCCCCAGGACATGTTCTCTTATCGACTTCTGTGGAGGCGGGCGATTTTGTGGTCTGTTCGGTGACGTGGCAACGCGGTGGACGAACAATCTGCGGAGGTGGCTGGGCGGAAGAACGCCGACAGCTCCTACTCCCCCAGCCGGCAGCCAGCGAGCACAATGGGCGGCCAGGCGCAAAGCGCGCTGCCTGCGCCTATCACACACCAGACTTCGCAGCATAAGGAAAGTCGCGCCAGGAAGGCTAACCAAGAAACTGTAGGGTAGCTCTCTGATTGAGTCATTAAGTGCTACTGAAACTAAGGGGTATGAGAATTACTACTATCATAGGTCCGAGAGACTTAGAAACTTGTGGAAACTATTAGATCCAGAGATAAGCTTTAACCTGTCATCGACCGTCGCAGCACAGGCACTGGAAATAATTCTCGTCTGGAACAACACGTTCGATCTGAATATGAGAATTACGCGCTCGAACTAAACACGTGAAGCAATCATTCCATCGAACTTCGGTAGTGCCACAATTACAGCTTTGTTCGTGTACGTGGCTGAGATGGTATCACATTACAAAACCAAAGGCTCCCGGTTCGATCGCCGGTGGTCCTACGGCTTTTTCCTGCCACTTATCACTTCTCTCACCTCTAGCAACGATTTGAATTACGGAATTACAAGCTGCAACACTGTGACTTGGAGCCCACGTTAAACTAAGTACATATGTCGAAGGAAGGATGAGACTCTTTTCAGGTTTGAAACCGACAGTACTTGACTAGGCACCGCCCTAAAAGGGGTAGTACGGCCTTGCTTTCCTCTGGTCTTTGAGAAATGACTCACCCAGGCAACTTAAAGGTGCCCACCGTTTAAGGTGGACTTCAGGTACGATAGCTGCGTGATCACTTGGCAGTTTTACACTTATGAAATCATTCTCCGTGGTGAAGGAAGTGATAAGGGAAAGAAAAATTTGCAGTCTGACACACCCGCCGAGCCACACAAAGGAACGACATATCACGTCGTACGAGGCCGTGCGTACTGCGGTGGCAAGTTGTGGGACTGAAGATAATTTCACTTTTTGAATAAGCTTGTTTACGCCTGTACCTGACGCAGGACGCTGGGTCGGTTTGTTCTTGGTGCGAGGACTTCAACGAGGTCCTCATAAACTGGTAAGGACGTTTCAGGACACGTGAGGCACAAATTGAGGAAGGGAGTTGACTTCAGAAGCCGACAATAGTGAGGGGACAGCTGGGTGCCCGGTTAGACTGGGGCTCCAACATGCAGCACACCATCATCTTCATATCTTCCTGTAGGTCCAACCGATCGCTTACTGAGCCAAGTAAAAAGGAGGACAGTTTCACATACGATAATTCTCGATTGCAGAATTGATGTTACATTATTCCAAAGTTACACTAAAATATCAGCAATATATTTTTACCTCTGATGGTCAATATTATGTTTCAGTCTCAACGGGGACGTGCTTCTTACATTATATTGGGAAGACACCGAACCTAAATTGAGGCAATGGCATAAAAAATCGGTTAACAGTTTTAGGACCTTAATAGGACATTAAAGAACATCAGAGGCACACAGTACCAAGTCCTAGAACATCTGATCTCAGAGACGCTTCCCAACCACGGACACAATATACGTTTTCACCTGATCTACAACAAGGAAAAGAAAGAGGCGACCATTTCACGAGTGTACTGTGAATATCAAGCATCCGGTAAAACATCAACATCGCTGCAGCTGGAAAAAAGATCTTGCAATAACGGGACCAACGAGGACTGAAGAGAATCGTTCAACGTGACAGAAATGCAGCCCTTCCGCAAATTACTATAAATTTCAATGCTGGGCCATCAACAGATGTCAGCGTGCGAAGCAATCAACGAGACATCATCGATATAGGGTTTCGGGACCGAAGGCTCACCCGTGTACCCTTGATGACTGCACGACACAAAGCTTTACGCCTTGTTTGAGCTCGTCAACACCGACATTGGACTGTTGATGACTGGAAAGATATTGATTGGTGGGACGAGTCTCGTTTCAAACGGTATCGAGCGGTACGGGTATGGAGACAACCACATAAATGCATGGACGCTGCATGCCATCAGGGGACTGTTCAAGATGGTGGAGGCTCTGAAATGGTGTGGGGCGTGTGCAGTTGCAAAGATATGAGACTACTGATACGTCGAAATACGACTATGATAGGTAACACGCACGTAAGCATCCTTGTCGGATCACCTGCATCCATTCATGTACATTGTGCATTCCGATTTCCAGCAGGACAATGCGACACCCCACACGTCCAGAATTG
This sequence comes from Schistocerca piceifrons, assembly GCF_021461385.2. Classification (NCBI taxonomy): domain Eukaryota; kingdom Metazoa; phylum Arthropoda; class Insecta; order Orthoptera; family Acrididae; genus Schistocerca; species Schistocerca piceifrons. Next base: position 458,281,496 of record NC_060145.1, read on the forward strand.
GTACAGAATGGCTCCAGGAACACTCTTCTGAGTTTCTGCTGGCCACCAAACTCCCCATTATTATTAAGCATATCTGGGATGCCTTGCAGCATGCAGTTCAGAAGAGATCTCCACCCCCTCGTACTCTTACGGCTTTACGGACAACCCTGCAGGATTCAAGATGTCAATTCCATCCAGCACTACTGCAGACGTTAGTCGACTCCATGCCACGCTATGGTGCGGCACTTCTGCATGCTCGCGGGGGCCCTACACGATAGGTGTACCCCTTTCTTTGGCTCTTCAGTGTAGTAAGTTTAAAGTACACTATTGTATTTCTTCAGTTCGTAAACAGCTCTCGCTTTAATATTCACACAACACAGTCAAACGCGACAGTTGTGCGGCGTAATAAATTAAAATAGGACGAACCTTATGTAGTTTTCTGGGGTAAACATAGTTTATTTCGTTGAGACCGACGCAACAAGAGTTGCCACTCTGGCAAATTCTGAACGGAAAAGTTGTGTCGGAGAGGGTAACGCAGTTTGCTACGAACTGCGTTCCTATCCGAGACACACGGAAGGCACTGCGGCGGGAAGAAGTAAAGCAACCGGCGACGCTGAGAGACGAAGACGCGGACGTGGGGTCCCCCCCACGCTGGGTCGGTTTGCGGCATTCGTCGTTTATCGCCGACTGGCCGACCGCCCTGCTGCGCCTTATCGCGGACATTATCTGTAGTCTACGTACGCTGCGTCATTTCAGGACTACTGCCTCCTTATCTTTCACGCAACACACATTATATCGTCAAGATCTTGCCGCTTCTGGAACCTACTACACCCGCCACCTCGTCACTGACTCTCTCGACTTTGCATGTGGCATCACAATGCGGTTCTGCAGGCTTTCCAGTAACTCCTTCGCAATTACATTAAGTTCAGAGCCAATATCACGTTAGTTGGAAGGCTTCTATCAGCAATTTTGCGACAGAGTTAACTTGTGTCAAAACATTATCTAGCATATAGTAGAGGTGCTGCAATTTTGAAATTAATTCATGTGTAGCTTTACGGCCACTCAACAGATGTACCCAGCACAACAAATGAATTGCTTCGAAAGAACTACTCTGCGAAATGTGGGGAGGTTGTGACAATATGCCGCGTAAGGGAGGAGCGAAGAAAGTGAACTGGCTGTTGCCGCAGTGAAGATAACGTGAGGCCCACAGCAACCCTCCTCCAGTTCCTTTTCCTCTACGCGGTAGACTATGGTATTGCTGGTAACCAGTCGTGCCTGGCACACCGCCTTCGCACCACACACACACACATTATTAAGGCACTTCTGAAGTTCGTCTATCAGTATGTAACAGTGCGTCAGAAAGCACGGTCCGCAGCTCGTGGTCGTGCGGTGGCGTTCTCGCTTCCCGCGCCCGGGTTCCCGGGTTCGATTCCCGGCGGGGTCAGGAATTTTCTCTGCCTCGTGATGACTGGGTGTTGTGTGATGTCCTTAGGTTAGTTAGGTTTAACTAGTTCTAAGTTCTAGGGGACTGATGACCAAGGATGTTAAGTCTCATAGTGCTCAGAGCCATTTTTTTTCAGAAAGCACGCCGTATGCTGACGAGATTTCCGTCCGTGGTTTAGGTGAAGTCTCCCCTTCTACTTTCGGTGATGACATTAAAGATAACATGAAAAGCGTGAGATGCCCTCAAATTTTTTGAATGAGCTCTCAACTAGTATCGAAATTATTACAGAACACTGTTCAATTCCACAGGAAGACGCACAAGCCTACAATTCATAGTTAGCAGAAATTTACGGTGACAATATAGTAACCATTTTAAAGCTCTCGGTATATGTTAGTAACACTGCTCAGTATTTATTTAAATAAATGTACTACTAAATTGTTTCATTTAATAATCGCTTGGCGCTAATAACCGCGGTTTCATTCGCTCAAGTACGAGGGGTCACAGATTAAATTACCATCTCGAAAAAATAAAGTTACGTAATTTTTTGGTTGTTTGTAGATACATGTCTGGAGGCCTGGTAGACGCCACAGTGCCGTAGCAAAGAGCTAGAGAACCAAAACAAAACGGCACAGCCTGTTGATTACGTGGATGATCATGCGTCAATTCGTTTTCCGCATTTGAAGGGAGATAACGCTCAGTGAAGCGCCGTAGGGCACAGTGGTTAGGTGGACAGCGTGTTGACAAAGTCTGAATGGCGATGTACGAAGTGGCAGGCTATCTCATGGACTTGCATGGAGAAGTTAACGCCTCTGACACGGAAAACCGGCCTGTTGCAGTCGAGGGAAAATTGGAAATAGTCACGGGTCAGTTTCCAACGTCTTGCAGATCATTTTGAACACGACAAAGGTCGCCGCCCGCTGCGTCGCCGGCTGCTCAGAGCCATTGAAAAAGCCAGCCAACCCGGGGCAGCTGTGTCAGACAGATCGAGGTGGCTTGTTTGGGCAGCTGCTGGGTGTATCACTATGGACGCAGAGGCGAAGGAGCATAGCGAGCGGCGGAAACACGAGGATTCGTAGACGAAAAAAGACGAAGACCCAGCATCATCGGGCAAGATGACGCTGACTGTTTGCGAGGTGCAAGCAGACTGTGCTTAGCTCGCGCCAAGCTGAGACAACAACGGCCCAGATCATTCTGCACGCGTTCTGCTGCATGGGCTAGCAAAATTTGCCTCGCCTCCTTACCTTTTCGACATGGATCCCAGTGACTACTTTCTCTTCCCTTGGATGAAAAAACTAAATCCGGGAGACTTTTCCAGAATGACGGCGAGGTCATTTTCGAGACTGGATGTTTCCTGAAAGGCCAGAATTCAGACTTCCACTACCGACGCCTCCACCGATTCATTCATCACTGGGGGAGAAAAAACATTATCGCATTGAGGAGTGAATATTCAGGACGACTAACGGGTTTACGCGTGGTAGCAGCTTGACTTTTTCCGAGATTTTTTTTCTAGTGACAATAATAGAACAGATATAGAAGGAGATGCCCGTCTATCAATAGCGAACAAAAAGCTTTGTAGTTTTATCAAAATGTTAAAGAAAAGATCACTCAGTACTAACTTCAAAATCTGCTTGTATCGATCGAGTATTATACCGGTAACATTATACGGGCGTAAAACATTAATATTTAGAAAGAAAGAGGAAGAAAACTCTTAAAAATAAGAAAGAAAATAACTACGAAATGTTTTTGAGCAGGTATATGATGAAAAGAACACGGATTAGAGGATAAGAAAAAGAATGAAGAACCAAGAGAACTGTACAAACACCGTAACATCGTCACAGTGCTAAAGAGGAGGAGGTGGAACTAGGCAGGTCATATAGAAAGAATGAAGGAAAACGGAGTACCTAAAATAGTATTTGGCAGGACTACAGATGAAACGACAGGACGAGGAAAACCCAGCATTAGGTAGCGAGGTAATATCCGACAGGACAGAGCTAGGATTAACATTAACACCCAGCGCACTCGACAGAATGAAATGGAAGGGGCTCTTAGAGCACGTGTGCGGTCGATAAGACGCTTGCCACACGTGAAGTACAAAAAATAAGATGATGATGATGATGATTATTGGGTTGGTGCACAAGTTCGTAGCTTTTTTCACACGTTTAATAAACATGACAAATACATATAACAGAGACTTCAGTTATCACTAATTTATTTTCTTTCGCTAGTTACAACTATCTGCCACGACTGTACGAATCATGTGATTTTGAGGCGAAGAAATCGAACTATGTTCGGAGCGCGTTTTCATCCGGATAGGTTCTTAGATAGTGGAAAAGGTGAAAATCTGAGGGCGCAAGATCAGGTGAGTAAGGAGCGTGCAGAATGACTTCATGCACAGCGCTTTTTGTGAGTCTAGCAGACTGTGGGCGGCCGTTATGGTGCAGGAGCACCATCACTGTACACAGTCTCCGTGGTTCTTGTTCTTGTCAGTTTTTGACAGTAAATGTCAGCAGTGACGGTTACATCTCTGGTAAGCAGTTCGTAGTACAACACACGGCCGCTGTTCCACCAGACGCATAACGTTATCTTTTGTGGGTGCGCGCAGGTCTTTATACGGGGAGTTGCTGTTTTGTTTGCGCTCAACCATCCCATTCTTTTCTTTATATAAGCACGATCACACCATTTCTCACCATCAGTAACGATACTTGATAGGAACGGTCAGTGTTGTTCACGAGGCAACTGATGACGTACTAGTAGAGATGCACATATGGCCACCCGCAGCTTTTTGTGATGTCGGGTTAGAGCACGCGGTGCCCATACACCCGATTTTTGAACGTTTCCCATTGCATGCAAATATCGCACGCCGGTGGAATGGTCATAGTTGATCACTTCTGCCAGTTATCACAGACGTGGAGCACTGTAGATTAGAGCGTTTAAACGATCTTCTTCAAACCCCGAAGATCTTCCTGAACGTGGAGGGACACTAATGTCAAAACGATCCCCCTCAAAACGAAGAAACCATTTTCCTGCCGTGCTCTGTCCAGTGGCGCTATCTCCACACACGGCACAAATGTTTCTGGCTGCCTCAGGTGCTGTCACTGTTCTACTTCACTCTAACAGCCGAATATGTCCGGATTTCTCCACTCGGCACTCCATTTTCTATCGTCCACAGCTCCACTCACTATCTCCTAATGACAATGTGAATAGCAACAGTGAACTACAAATAAAAAATTACAATCGACAAATAAACCCAAAGCACCGGAATACCGAGATGCTAAACAAAAACGATACGAAATTATGCGCCAACGTAATGCATTTTTGAGATTAACCCGCGTTACATTTATGTGCGTTAGGGTGAGGTGCCAGTTCCCGTCGTAGGCACCGTCCACCTTCCGCGGCTCGTCCTTAAAGCCGTCGGCACACGGACCGTGCATCCGAACGTTGAGCGTGCCGAGTTTCTGCCGTCATAGCGTGGAATAGCACGTTCGGGAGTCTTTCCGAACGTTCTGGCCTGTCAGATATTCTGAGTGTGCGTCTGAGCGTTGACCAATGAGATGGCACAACGCCACCTACGTCACACGCACGCCGTCTCCCTTCAGTACAGAGTTGTGAGGCGCCATCTTGGCATTCATTTCAGGCCTATATGTATATAAGCCGTTTCTGAGCACCAGAAAATTGAGAATCACTGGAAAACCCGTTGTTAACTGTGTGATCCGTTCCAATAAAATAATGAGAAATATGTTCGTGGCAAAAGAATTATTGTAACTTGCGTATTATGAGAGTAGGCTATTTGAAGGCAGCGACACACTGAAGACCAACCAAAACGAATTTTTCTAGGTACAATTTGTTATAATTAAAATTCAATTAGTAACATAGCTACGATTAAGGTTTTCAGGAAGAATAAGAATATACGATTAGATGCCAAATGAATATTGTTGGGTTCGTGTAATGAGTAGCATCACTGTTTTGTATTGAGTTGTTTGTTGACCCTTCGAAATTTTTTTCCCTGACACTCGCGTTTTTATTAGGTTCTGATACTTTATTATTAGTTTAATATACGTATAAACTATAATATTTGATGTTATGTAAATATAAGTTCACGTTTTTTGAGGGGTGACTTTGTTCGATTGGCTTAATCTACAGGACAGCTTGCGCTACTTGGATTGGATTAGATTGTTTGGGGGAGGAGACCAGACAGCGAGGTCATCGGTCCTATCGGGTTAGGGAAGAACGGGGAAGGAACGCGGCCGTGCCCTTTCAAAGGAACCATCCCGGCATTTGCCTGGAGCGATTTAGGGAAATCACGGAAAACCTAAATCAGGATGGCCGGACGCGGGATTGAACCATCGTCCTTCCGAATGCGAGTCCAGTGTGCTAGCCACTGCGCCACCTCGCTCGGTGCGCAACTTGTATAAAGATATTTTGCTCCTTTTTCTTTTACGCTTCGAAATTCACATGTTGCAAAGATTCTGCTACTGGGTAGGAACAGTGATCACAAGTTAGACTGACCTTGGGGTTTTACTAAACTGTGGGAATGATGAAATAATGTTTATCTTATGCGGAAAAGTATTCCAAATTTGTACCGCACTGTTTGTAATGGAACTTTTATAAGCCTCTTACTGGTTGGACATGGTACTTTCCTTTTCGTGAACGATGGAGGAAATTGCGTTTTAATAGAGCTAACGTGGGAACTCTACGCGCGCCCGTTGACTAAACAGTGTGATTTACGAGCTAGAAACATTCCTCAACTGCCGCTGGAGTGCGTTGCGATCGCGTGTACCACGTTGGGGCCCACGTACCGTATGCTCAAGTCGCATCGTTCCTGAGCGTTCAGCAGCACGTTGAACTTGGCACGCTCGACGTCAACGTTCGACAGCACGGTCCGTGTGCCGACGGCTTCAGGCTCGAGGGGAGACGGTGGCTGCAGCGGGGTGCGGGTGAGCGGACTCCGGCTTTCACCGCTCGCACAGGTGAGGCCCGAGGCGCGGTGACCTCGCGTCACTACCCCGCGACCTTCGCCGCGGCTCGGACGCCCCCACTCGCCGCCGGAATCCGGTTTCTGCAAGGCTCGGGCCCGGGTCCGCGCCTGCGCCTATAAGCCAGCTGCTTCCGGAAAGAGCCCAGCCGTCGCCTCCACGTGCGTCCACCAGCCACAACTTTAGTCGCACCGAGTCCACTCTCACATCCCCATAAGCATCGCCACTAGCTACATCAAATAAGAGGCCACCTCCACATTTCTCCTTACATCACCTTCTGCGGCTCTATACGAGGCGTGTTCAAAAAGTAAGGTGAATATATTTTTATGAAAAATACACTACTGGCCATTAAAATTGCTACACCAAGAAGAAATGCAGATGATAAACGGGTATTCATTGGACAAACATATTATACTAGAACTGACACGTGATTACATTTTCATGCAATTTGGGTGCATAGATCCTGAGAAATCAGTACCCAAAACTACCACCTCCGGCCGTAATAGCGGCCTTGATACGCCTGGGCATCGAGTCAAACAGAGCTTGGATGGCGTGTACAGGTACAGCTGCCCATGCAGCTTCAACACGATACCACAGTTCATCAAGAGTAGTGACTGGCGTATTGTGATGAGCCACTTGCTCGGCTACCATTGACCAGAGGTTTTAAATTGGTGAAAGATCTGGAGAATGTGCTGGCCAGAGCAGCAGTCAAACATTTTCTGTATCCATAAAGGCCCGTACAGGACCAGCAACATGCGGTCGTGCATTATCCTGCTGAAATGTAGGGTTTCGCAGGGATAGAACGATGGGTAGAGCCACGGGTCGTAACACATCTGAAATGTAACGTCCACTGTTCAAAGTGCCGTCAATGCGAACAAGAGGTGACTGAGACGTGTAACCGATGCCACCCCATACCATCGCGCCAAGTGATACGCCAGTATGGCGATGACGAATACACGCTTCCAATGTGCGTTCACCGCGATGTCGACAAACACGGATGCGACCATCATGATGCTATAAACAGAACCTGGATTCATCCGGAAAAAAAATGACGTTTTGCCATTCGTGCACCCAGTTTCGTTGTTGAGTACACCATCGCAGGCGCTCCTGTCTGTGATGCAGCTTCAAGGGTAACTTCAGCCACGGTCTCCGAGCTGATAGTCCATGCTCGTGCAAACGTCGTCGAACTGTTCGTGGAGATGGTTGTTGTCTTGCAAACGTCCCAATTTGTTAAGGATCGAGACGTGGCTGCACGATCCATTACAGCCATGCGGATAAGATGCCTGTCATCTTGACTGCTAGTGGTATGAGGCCGTTGGGATCCAGCACAGCGTTCCGTATTACCCTCCTGAACCCATCGATTCCATATTCTGCTAGCAGTCATTGGATCTCGACCAACGCGAGCAGCAATGTCGCGATACGATAAACCGCAATCGCGATAGGCTACAATGCGACCTTTATCAAAAGTCGGAAACGTGAGGGTACGGATTTCTCCTCCTTACACGAGGCATTACAACCAGGCAACGCCGGTCAACTGCTGTTTTTGTATGAGAAATCGGCTGGAAACTTTACTAATGTCAGCACGTTGTAGGTGTCGCCACCGGCGCCAACCTTGTGTGAATGTTCTGAAAAGCTAATCATTTGCATATCACAACATCTTCTTCCTGTCGGTTAAATTTCGCGTCTGTAGCGCGTCATCTTCGTGGTGTAGCAATTTTAATGGCCAGTAGTGTATTTATTTAGTCATCAATATTCGTGTTGTCCCCTTCAAAGTATTCTCCCTCTGATACAATACACTTGTGCTAACGCTTCTTTCAGTCCTCGAAGCACTTCTTGGTACAGCCTCGAGTAATTCCAGCCATGCAGTTTTTATTTCCTCAGTGGTTGAAAATCTTCGTCCTTTCATAGGTCTCTTCAGTTTTGGGAACAGGAAAAAGTCGCACAGGGGTAAACCCGGTGAATACGGTGGCTGAGGCATGACTGTCGTGTTGTTTTTGGCCAAAAAAATCTCTCACCAGCAACGATGAATGAGCATGTGCATTGTCGTGATGCAAAAGCCACGAATTATTTTTCTACAATTCTGAACCTTTTTTTGCGTATTGCTTTCTCGCATACGGCCGCATAACGTCAAGGTAATATTCCTTATTCGCCGTATATCCTTGAGGCAAAAAATTAATGATGGACTACGTCCCGGTAATAGGAAAAAAAACAGAGAGCAAAACTTTGACATATGATGGAACTTGTGCTTTTCTCGGTCTTGGCTCTCCGGGATGCTTCCATTGGGACGACTGGGCTTTGGTTTTCGACGTCGTAGCCGTAAACCCATGTTTCGTCACCAGTTATGGCCCTTTTGAGCAAATCAGGATCATCACTGGCGTTATTCGAGAGCTCCTGAGCGATGCTCATGCGACGGTTCTGCTGAGAAGTTTTGGAACAAACTTCGTTGACACGTTTCATGCCCAAAACACCCGAAAAAATTGCATGGCACGAGCCGACCGCCAAATTTCTCAACAACGTTTCTTACGGTAATTAGACGATTTTCGAAAACAATTTTCTTCATAGCTTCGACGTATCGTCTGTTGTGGATGTGCTGGGGCGTCCATAGCGAAGTTCGTCATTGGCATCTTCTCGGCCATCTTGGAAGAGCTCGTACCACTTGTGAACTTTATTTTTTTACTTAGAGCACTCACACCGTATGCCACTGTCAATATTTTAAGTGTTTTAGAGCACTTGATTCCATTTTTCACCCAAAATTTGATGCAAATTCTTTGCTCCATTTTTATAATAATCGAAAATCGCCGAGCACACCAAAGCACGTCTAACCTTTCTATCCGTCAAAAATAAACGCAGTATGCTTACACTAAAAACTGTGAACATATGTTCGGGACATGTGTACCAAGATAATCGAATGTACGTTGCCCGTGCAATTTGAAATGTCACCTTACTTTTTGAACAGCCCTCGTATACCCACACTCCTCCTACATGTTTTCTAATGTCATCTATCTTCCTTCCATTAGGTCTTCGTCCGCATGAATGCAGCAAACCACTGTCGGTCCCTGTACCATCCATTCACCTGGCTACTTGTCCCGCCTACATTCGTTTAATTTTTATTGAGGTCACAGTTACGCCAGCCACTCCAATGCGCTCCCTTATCCACCAGTTTGTTTTCCTGTCTCTCCTACCGCTACTCGACAGTGCAACCGTAGACTTGGCCGCGGTCACACGAACAGCTACAGACCAGACACGTCCCAGTTGAGAGTAGCGCGCGCCGGAGCCCTGCAAGTGACTCGCCTAACCGAGTCGCCTGCGCCACAGACCACCAGAATATCGGCAGTGCGAGGCCAGTGTTACGACACGGAAACAGCATAGCAGTACTTCTAATTGCTTGCCAGTGACTTTTGAATACGAGAAAAACAGGGTGAAAATAAGTTGTTTTTTCAAATTCTAAAAATGCAGTTATTGCAATTTCTACCATGGGGCCATTATCAAGTGAAAATAATTGCGCTTTAGCACGAGTCAAACCAAAAAAAAAATCATCTGACATTACATGACGCAAGAGCTGGTTTCACCTCATTGTGTTACTCATACTGTTTGTTTGTACACTGAGATGACAAAAGTCATGGGATACCTCCTAACATCGTCTCGGCCCGGTGTAGTGCACTCGACATGGCATGGACTCGACAAGTCGTCCTGCAGAAATATCAACCCACGCTGCCTCTACAGCCGTCGATAATTCCGAAAGTGTTACTAGTGCAGGATTTTGTGCGCGAACTGACCTCTGGATTATGTCCCATAAATGTTCGTTGGGATTCATGTCGGGCGACTTGGATGGCCAAATCATTCGCTCGAATTGTTCACAATGTTCATCAAACCAATCGCGAAAGGAACATGAAGTCCACGAATGGCTGCAAATGGTCTCCAAGTAGCCGAACAGAACCATTTCCAGTTAATCATCGATTGTTGCACAAGAGGACCCGTCCATTCGATGTAAAAAAAAAAAAAAAAAAGGGCCACACAATTGTGGAGCCACCGTCAGCTTGTAGAGTGCCTCGTTGACAACTTGGGTCCATGGCTTCGCGAGGTTTTGCGCCACACTCGAACCCTACCATCTGTACTTTCCCATAGAAATCGGGACTAAGCTGACCAGGCCACGGTTCTCCGGTCGCCTAGGGTCCAACCGATACGGTCACGAGCCCAGGAAAGGCGCTGCAGGCGATGTCGTGCTGTTGGCAAAGGCACTCACATCGGTCGTCTACTAATATAGCCTATTAACGGCAAATTTCGCCTCACTGTCCTGACGGATACGTTCGTCGTACATCCCACAACGATTTCTGCGGTTATTTCATGCGGGGTTGTAAGTCCGTTACGCACTGACAACTCTACGCAAACGCCGCTGATCTGGGTCGTTAAGTGAAGGCCGTCGGCCAATGCATTGCGAGAGGTACTGCCTGAAATTTGGTACTTCGGCACACTGTTAGTAAACAGTGTGGACCTCGGAATACTGACCTCGCGAACCATTTCCGAAATGGAACGTCCCATGCGTCTAGCTCAAGTTACTATTCCGTGTTCCTAGTCTGTTAGTTCCCTTCGTGCGGCCAAAACCACGTCGGAAACCTGTTCTAATGAATCACCCGAGTATAAATGACAGCTCCGCAATGCACTGCTCTTTTATACCTTGTGTACGCGATGCTACAGCCATCTGCAGATGTGCATATCGCTATCGTATGACTTTTGTCACATCAGTGTGTTGTTGCCTTCGAATTGCGCTTCAAGTATCTTGCTCGAATCATAACGCCGGAGTAAGTGATTCCATATTTCCTCGTGTTTCATATAAACCAAGCTGGTTTTCTCGTAGTGTGTTCTGTGTACTTACGTATATTCGTCACAGTTTACAAATCTGTGTGAATTGTTCGATTTAATTGTTTGGATATATATTTCTTTTAGTCTAATTTTATTCGCATACGATTTTCTTAATTTCTCCCATTTAATGAAGAACTCCATGTTAGCAGTTTTTGAAAGAATAGGTATTAACCTTTATTATATCTCGTCACGGAATGAGTATGTAATTGTATTTCGGATGGTGTTGCTCTCACTTGCACAGGGGCAGCGTGCGATTGTGCTTCGCTTTATTACCTGAGTTGGGCGAATGACGAATAGAGATTTAAAACTATTACTCGTTTACTCGAACAGAAACATTCGTTATTCATCCATGAATAAAAGCTTACGATAATAGGTAAATTTGAAATTAAATGACGTTTACTATCCCAATTTTTTGCCATTTATCAAACGAATGTACTTTTTGCTGATTTCAGTTTTCAAAACAACCTTAAAAAAAAAAGGATCTCAACACGCAATTTGAATTGCAAGGATTTGCCTTTGTGACACAATAAAGAAAATACATTCCACACATGTAAAAGAGAATATCGGTGCGTTGTATCTCCTGAAAGCTTATTTACTTTGGGATAACAATAAAGGACTTTTAAATCACAATCTTTGGCAAAAATTGAGAAGTCATCAGTCCCGCTGTAGCTTTGCAAATAATTCGATGTGATTCCACGTCGGCTTTACCTCCCCCCCCCCCTCCCCGCAATTATGTTAAAAATAAAGTTTCCTTTTAACAATATAAAATTATTTGAAACTCGTGACCCGATTTTTCGACGTTTCTTTGTCTACTTCATGTCTGGAGTTTGTTATAAACCTCCATCGGTCGTGGACAGCAACGCAAGTGAAAACTGTCTGGAAAATTAGTTCAATACAAGACTAAAGAGAATTACAATTAAGAGTCCATCAAAATGTATTAATCATTTCCTGGGTTGTGGGATATTAGGGCAGACGAGTACAAAAACAGAAATGTTGAGAAGGATGAATCGTGTATGTTCGTTGGTCAGCAAATAAAGGCAACGGCCACAATGGCAGAGGTTTTTAATAATTTTAGTTCGTGCAAAGTTATGAATAAAAGCATATACAGATATTTAAATGTGATTCTGTAGTTAGTGCATATATTATTGCATATAACTCTTCCTTCACTACATCTCAAATACGTAAGGTTAAACGTCATTTGTAAGTTTTACTTTTTCGGAAGAACTGCGAGGAGCAACGTATCGTAGCTTAATAGATAAGCGTTATTCGATGGAACTGCCTCTCTCATTGTATTTTGTTTTTGATGGTTGGGGTACGGGAGGGTGGGGGGTGGGGGGGAATGAAGTGCCAATGCATGGGACGAATCGTTTCCAGTAATCATATGTCAGACCATCAGTATAACACATTATGACTCTTTTCCATTAAACGTGAATTCTCTCGACAAGCTTTCGTGAGCGAGCTCTAGCGCACCTTTAACCATTTTTTCTGCTTGCAGCAAAGCTGAGCAGTCATCAGAGCAGCAGCGTCTTCCTCGTCCAGTATTCCGAACCACAGTGTTATTGCACAATATTATTGAGCAGTCAAGGGGGAACGTCAATAATGTTGCACAATATTAATGACCGTCCATGTGCCGCTTAAGGCCGTCTGGTAAGTATTTTTATGTAACGTAGGTAAAGCTGTGCTCAACCTGAAGGCTGGTCTGAACCCTGCAATGCTTTTCTAGGCACGGTGATGTGCCCTTGACTTTTTCCAACCTCTGAACAGACTTACACAGCCAGTTTAAGCCGGACCTACATTTAGACATGTACTCCAAAAACACGGTGCAATTTGACCAGTCTTTTTTGTCATTGTTGAAAGGTGAAAGAAGCGATAAATAAACAAGAAAATAGCAGGACCAATGGGGGATCGACAGTATGGAACTTAACCCATTTGAGCCACGGAGGCACAATTCTGTACAAATCGTTTAACAAATTATTTATTAAATAGAAACTGCAATGAGCCAAGGGAACGAAGACTAGTTGCATAGTTCTGTAGATGAGGGGGGGGGGGGGGAGGGAGTGGCCTTCTACGTTATTCTTCATGTTAGTTACAAATAATTCATTTACGAATAAATTTGTTTGAATGGCCTACTTATTCGAATAGTGCCCGTCTCTGCTGATCACTACACCTAACGCTTCCTTCCTCTTTGTGGTCATGGCTGTTAACATTATGAACTGTAACATTGCGTATATATTTCATTTACTCGATTTACTAACGAGTGCCTACAGTGTAGCTGGATTGGATTGTTTTATTAATTATAAACAAAGTAGACAGTTATAAGCAGTTGTCACACTCATCAATATACATGTCTCATATGTTCTGTGCAAAACATGACCCATTATCAGAGCGATTTTAACTGCAGACTGAATTCGAGCTCTTCAGCTTTCACTCCCGCAAATTTAGAGTTTCACAGTTAAAACGACGGCCTTCAATAACATTCAACATTCGATTGTCACTTTACGTTTTGTTGTTCACAGTCATACTCACTCGGTGTGTAATACTTAAATCTCAGGTATACAGCATCCAATTTCTCCATAGAAAACAGAAAATCGATAGCTAAAAATAAATTATCATTCTAAAAACATTCCAACGCTTGTCGTTGCCTCGTGACAAAGCTGTAGAGTGTCCACGCTTCCTTATCAGTGTGGCATGGCCAAGCGCCAGTTAGTCAATTTCAGTGAGTTAGCTCCAAGCGATGGCAACTGAAACTGTTTAGTAACGAGCGGGGATACCGCCGGCCGCGTGCGATGCGAGTGATGGGCAGCGAGCGCTACTCACGCGGTTTCGCCACGCGGAAGCAGCGCTTGCACATTACTACCTCACATTGCAAGCACGGTAAGTAATTGCGGAAAACGTGTTCGCGAGCAGACACGACGGCTTGCTGTTAGCGGTATTACATTTATTAACAATGAAAAGAGCAGAGGAGTTAGAGTGATGACGGAAAATGTGAAGGAACGTGCAAGCAAAAGAATAAAATGAGGAAGGAAAGAGACTCGTAGTGGCCTCTAAAAAACTTTTTCATATTTTTGAAACAGTCACGATCGATCAATCCATATATATATTATAAAAATGTGTGTTTTTTTTGTACCGAGCTTTCTACACACATCCCTTATGGCGTCCTCACACGGCATGACGTTGACGAGGACGCTACGTATGGTTCACGTGATTTCCGCTCTCAGCTCCATCCAGCTGCACTGTAGGCTTTATTTGGATCGCAAACCACACTTTTTTTTTTACGAAAATAGACGCGCGTAAAATAACTGCATTAACTCTCTTAGCCAACCTCGTAGAAGAGCGGAGAAAATCGCGAGGAAGATTCTGGACTACTTGATGGCTCGAACAACGGATTGCTGGTAGAGGAACACTACATAAAGCTCTAACGATATGAGATAACAGTAAACGTTATTTGTTAGCTCAATTGAATTTTCATCCCACTTTCGGTTTTAAATTGAATATAGTTAAGGCATGGTTTCTAATGTCAGTTTCCGCCCGCATAATATCCATATTCTCGATGTTGCATCAACTACCATCACTCTGAAATAACAAACTTCATCACATGTATTTCAAGATCGAGATTCGTTTCGTAATGTCATTCGAATGCAAGAGGAGATTTTTTTCTAAGCTGCTATCATTCGAATAGATATTTACCGGAAAGATCCAAATCTGAGCCAGTCCATAAACCCAGAGATGGGTATAAACTGTATATCGTACATAAACGTCGATAACAGCAAAGTCTTCCAGTCATGTTAAGATTTGGTCGCTGGGGAAACATTCCAGTCGTTGGCATTTGCAACAAGAATTGCAGTAAACACATTTATAATAAATAACATCGACGTTTGAGATAATTTTTCTATTAAGTGAAAATAAAAGGTGAAAAAAATCTGGGTAGGACGCGGACGAGAACCTCCCACCTTTCTGTTCGCAGATCACGACGATATCGGCTACGCTACAGCTTCGATACTGTGTCTGGGTAACACAGTAAACAACAAGACACGCTTTTGATAGAACATCATTGTGCCGTAGCATCTAAGCACACTAATTATAATAGTAAAAACATCAACTACAGGTAGCCTTTTGTGATGTACTGAGATACCACATAAGACAAGTTTGCGACAGTTGGTCCAGTAGTACCGTGGACATCGGTCTGCAGCGAGATCCAATGACGTTGTCCACGAGAATCACGCCCCTTGCAGCGGCAGCGCCACCAGGAAGAGCACGCGCTAAGTAACCGTCGACGAGCCCAAATTGTCAGTTGACAGTCAGTCCTGGTCTTGCTAGGGAATTCCTGCAGAACGTTCGTCGTGTCAAGTCATCGCGTGAGGTAATGACAGTGACCTATAGTTTTTAGTCTTCGGTAGAAGAACAGTAAATAGAATTATCTTGTACTAAAAGACCGCCAGCGTAGAGATTTAAGTGGGTACTGTTGGTCTGGGACTGTTCTCTACATCAAGACAGAAGATTAGTTTTCTTCAGACTTTAATTCGGAGAACATTATTTAGTTTATTTTCATGAAACTGTAGTAAACACAGGACATATGGATTAACCCGCATTCTACAATTGCTGTAACCAGCGTTACCGAAGTTGAATAATATATTTTACTATTCATTATTCTTTGTTGCTTTCACTGTGTGTGTGTGTGTGTGTGTGGGGGGGGGGGGGGGGGGGCAGGCACTGCCCTAGAACTCACCCATCCGTTCTACCATGACAACTTCATAAGCCTTTTTCAGCGGTAGCGAAGTGGACGTCCGCATTCCGTAACACCTTTACCTACCACTTAACCTACCAATATGTGTTTTACAATCTTTTATTATCACAAATCTTAGCTAAACCAACACTTTTTCGAAGAGATCCTGAATTTGTGATGCTTTGAAACAGCTTACATTCATACCGCGTAATCCACGAGAAAGAAACCCACAAAATACCACATTTAACACCATACAGTATGGCAGCTCCAATGTTGTTGTGACGTGAAAAGATGTAGGACCTCATTGTCTGTAGTTCAACCATGCCTAAACGGCCAATGCCGCGGTTGGATCGCGTCCGCACTGTTACTTGAGCCAGGATGGGCTCTCAACAAGGGAAGTGTCCAGGCGTCTTGGAGTGAGCCAAAGCGATGTTGTTCGGACATGGAGGAGATACAGACAGGAACTGACGATGATATGCTCCGCTCAGGTCGCCCAAGGGCTACTAATGTAGTGGATGAGCGCTACCTACGGATTATGGCTCGAAGGAACCCTGACAGCAACGCCACCATGTTGAATAATGCTTTCCGTGCAGACACAGGGCGTCGTGTTACGACTCAAACTGTGCAAAATAGGCTGCATGATGCGCAACTTCCGTCTTTGCAACCACGACACCATTGCACCGCGGTACAGATGGGCCCAACAACATGCCGAATGAACCGCCCACGATTGGCATCAGACACTCTTCACCAATGAGTGTCGCATATTCTTTCAACCAGACAATCGTCGGAGACGTGTTTGGAGGCAACCCGATCAGGATGAACGCCTTATACCATTGCCCAGCGAGTGCAGCGAGGTGGAAGTTCCCCGCTGTTTTGGGGTGGCATTGTGTGGGGGCCGACGTACGCCGCTGGTGGTCATGGAAGGGGCCGTAACGGCTGTACGATACGTGAATGCCATCCTCCGACCGATAGTGCAATCATATCGGCAGCATATTGGAGAGGCTCGACTCTTCATGGACGACAATCCGCGCCCCCATTGTGCACGTCTTATGAATGACTTTCTTAACGACATCGCCCGACTAGAGTGGCCACCATGTTCTCCAGACATGAATCCTATCGAACATGCCTGGGGTAGAAAGAAAAGAGCTGTTTCTGTACGACGTGACCGACCAACCACTCTGAGGGATCTACGCCGAATCGCCGTTGAGGAGTGGGAAAATCTGGGTAACAGTGCCTTGATGAACTTGTTGATAGTATGCAACGACGAGTACAGGCATGCATCAATGCAAGAGGACGTATTACTGGGTAACAGACATACAGGTGTTTACAGCAATCTGGACCACCGCTGAAGGTCTCGCTGTATGGTGGTACAGCATGCAATGTGTGGTTTTCATGAGCAATAGAAGGGGAGGAAATGATGTTTATGTTGATCTATATTCCAATTTTCTGTACATGTTGCGGAGCTCTCGCGACCGTGGTGATGCAAAACATTTTTTTGGTGTGTGTAAATCATTGTACGGCCAATAGAGAGATTTTACGTCATGAACATTGAGATGTGTGAAAAAAATGCCGCATCATGCACGACGTTTTAACACCCCTGTTCTTTACTACTAAGACAGTCGTACAGTATAGTCAACTTGGGAAATCCCTGACACTTGGCTGTGCTTTTGCCAGTTTCAACTGTGATGGCGCAAACGGCTGTAGGCGACAATAGCTGTCTTTAGGACTATGAGGAGTTGTCACAGAGACGTTCGCAAAATCGCGTTGTAGACACGCGGAGCAGTTGTACATTAGTACGTTATGCATATTTCTTTGTACGACTGTTTCATAACTTCAAAAAATCCACTTGTTTCCGTTTCTAATAATTTTTGGCAAACTGAATACCCTTGCGATGCCAGGTCTGTCAGCCAGTAATCAATATAGCTTTACAAAGTTGTGTGCAAATTATTGCAGGAGAGGCATAAAGCCCAGAGAAGTGGGTTTCGAGCATCTACATCAAAGAAGGCGAAGTGCACAAAATGAATATACTATTGACCATAAGGTTAAACGTGTAAATGGAATTGTGTGTCGTCCTTCGCGTAAGTTGGTTTAAGTTACATTAAATAGTGTTTAAGCTTAGGGACCGATGACCTCCGCAGTTTGGTCTCATAAGACCTTACCAAAAATTTCCAATTTTTAAACGTGTTACTGCGGAGGAATTTCTGCAACTTTATTGATAGAATGAAATACTATTTCTGCGAATACTTCTGTTTTTCTAACAGGGAACTGGACTTCAATCCCAGCAAGCATTATGTAAGTATTCTACTGGTGGATTTGTTTTCAAAAAAATGCCATAATAAACGAGGCGTTTTGAATCCAAACAAGAGTAAAAAAAGGTACGCTACATTAATTTTTTTTTTTACGAAAAATGAAGTTTCAGGATTATACTACCCAGTGATTTCATTCACATCACACTGCGAATGAATGATGCGTGCGAGGAGTACTAACAAACGAAAGCACCAGTCAATATGCAGGGCAGTGGCGGGCAGACGTGTGGTGTACGACAGCGTGCCACCAGAAAGTACGCTACGACGCTCTTCCACTCCCTGCAAGCACGACGGCGCTGCTTCAGTCCACTTTGTAACTCCCAAAACATCTTCAACTGATCCCTGAACAACCGTTAGTTTATTGATGGTTTTCACATTTAAATTCGATATCTCGGAGCCGTGAATCAAAATTGATAATACATAGTTTGTCAACTTCCTCTTTCAGATACAATGCGTGTTTATTATACCACACAAGCGCTATGAGCCATTTTCGACACCTTTTTTGCTGACCATCCAGTTATTGTCAACTGTCTCAAAAACAGGATTTTTTACTTCACTGTTGGTTTGTGTCATTTTTTTCTCTATGGTTAATTACATATTATTTTGGAATCATTATAAATAATTTTCAGTCGTACTTCAAGACTTGGTGTATAGGTTGTTACATTAAATGTAGAATTATATTTGCACCAGAGACAAGAAGTTCGTCGTTGCACTGGTGTGATGTGTCAGTTTTCCCAGTTTAAGCACGTGTAAACTTAATCAAGTCCTGCTGAGTTATTTTCATGCCGATATCGGAATTCCGCAGCCAATGAAAATTAATTTTACAACTAACAGTATCTGAATGAGTACGTCAATAACCGGCCAGCACTCCTGCTTTACACTTTAGATGCAACTCTCACTAAATTCCGAATCGTAGCTGTATCAACTTCACTCCGTTCAAATTCTTAATGTAATGATCCACTGATACGGAAAGTCATACAATAACCAAACTGACGCCTCTGCTAAATTTACGTATCTGTCAAAATCATTACCAGTTAACCCTTGTCTCTGTTGGGTCCGCTGCTGCTACGGAGGTAGTGGAAAGCTGTCGCCTTTTAAGGTGAAACGATAACGTTCAGGGGGACAATAGGATAAAAAATTATCGTGTGTCTTTTTTTCTCCATTCCCTCACTTTGCGCAGTTTTCAACCTAGGGAGTAGGTTTAACAGCCATACAGTTTCTTGGTTAAACATCTGTCGCCAATTTTGAATTTAAGAATTCAGCCGTGCACTAAAACACGAACACAGCACAACAGCGTTTTCATTTTCTCTTCGTTTAATGTGAACTTATATTTTGGTTCGAAGCGGCAGGTTAAATCCCGCAGGGCTGACGAGTAACGAAACATGCAGCAGCACTAGAATATGAATAGGAGGCCGCAGGGCAATGAAAAGTGTGGATTTCGTCTGATGTAAGACCGATTTATTTTGGGTGCATTATATTATAAATGACTTCCTTGCGAACAGTTTTGTCTACCGGTTGCTTCTTTGTGTGTGAAAAATGGTAAGCTTTTAGTAATTTAACACCAGGCAGCCCTGTATGTCTTCTCATAAGTTGCTGGATGAACCGGTTCGCCTATCGACTCGGTGAAAGAGGGGCGAGGGTATACCTTGAACACCCACTTTCTACTGTTAAGCTAAACGTTGAAGTTTCCAAAAACCATCGCGACAGAAGCTGTCGACTGCAAGAATAATGCTGACCGCAAGTACTTCTGCAGAGCGCCTGAGCTTACCAACAAGTGTGCTTAAGACAGTCCACAGTCCAGTGTTAATCTTTCCATCAACTCCGCTGTACACATGTGATACATCTTGTCGGAAAGCCAATCTCTCAGTTTAGACCTCAGATGAAAAATTTCTTATTTCGCAGAGCACATGCCTGTGTTTCCATGTACATATGTTTCCACACATGAGCAATGTAATGAGGCCAAACATACAGACAGAACTGCGAAATTATCACTGAATAATCATATTGCATACAAAGATCGCAGCTCTAGCAAAATAAATCAAAATAGCGTTAGTTCTATTCATGAGGCAAGATATAAAATCTGCGATTCTGCTCAGTTATAATACAAGTGACTCGGTTGTAATACTGGCATACGTAATGTACTAACGTACTATGAATTCGGCTCGCTCTTGGTTGAAGTGAAGTGTAAGGGCGAGTTTACAATCATGAACACATTACCTAACGACATCTCTTATCGTCGTTCATCGCTGTGTTGCTTGAGTTTTTTTATGTTTTGCCAGCGAAGTTCAATACTATACAAGAGAAACAACAAAAGTCAAGGAAATCAGAAGATATTACGGCTCGATTTTATATCTAGGAACCAGTGGGAGTGTACAGTTGTAAATTGTTAGAAACAGACTCAAGTGTAAGAGTGGTGATTACTCCAAGCTCTGGTAATCGGACCCGATGCTTAGGTAGAGGGAGAATGAAAAACTTTGAATATCTACGCGCTGTGAGCGAAGAGTTACATTTCTCCAGACTTACTAAAATGCACGAAATAGTTTGGTACAGAAAATCGTAGACTCCGGAATAAATATTTTTAAGTAACCAAAAGATGCGACTGCTTAACGTGAATAATTTACAAACATTTTCTGATCATACGTTCCTTGAACTTAATTGGTTGTTAATTATAAGTATCGGTAAGTTACATACTTATTTCACTTTAATGAACCCATTATCGGACGATGAGGATGAACGTAAATACACTTCATTGGTCTACGATACCGGTTGTGACATGGAACAGCGTTTTGGATAATACACTGTCCCAAGTAATGCAGTTATTCATGGAATAAAATGTAGCACGAGACGAGGGAAGGGTAAACTCTCACGAGACCGGGAAATTTAATTCAAGTATCGAAATCACGTGAATGCCCCTTTGCTTTAGGTTGTGTCTGCTAAATGAACAGCATATGTCGAAAACTGAGAACCTACCAAGCTTTTTGTAGTAGGCTTACGGAATGCCAAAACACAAAAGAAACGTTTATGGCTACAGTGTGTATACATTCGCTACCACTGAGCAAGTGACCGCGTAAAAATTAATCGTTTGTTGCATCTGTACCAGGATACTGTATGTTATTTGGAGCGCACTCCATTTTCCAAGTCGCACACGGGAAGCCGACCACGTGCTTGCCCCCACTACTTAAATAGTCCGGCGACGCAGAGGTAAGATTCAGCAGTAAGCAAGCTCGCGTACAACGCGTGCTTGCCACGACGCTCATGGAAAAACATGACAAGATGAAAATTGGAAATACGGAGAAGAGTGCAAGCAGTGTGGCGTACTTATTTGCTTTTTCGTCTGCACACGCAAGTTCATTAAGTATTAACTGCGTTTCGAAGTACCCTAGTTCAATACGTGGTTACAGATACATATTTATTCCACTGTAGCCAGCAGAGCTTCCAGGCATTTAATAAAGCCGATAAGGAAGCACAATGCAAAGCGTCATCTCGATTTTGCATCAGTGATATGGTGGATTATACTCATCTGTCGGTATACTGTACCAAATCAGCTGCAACTAAACACAGTCTACCGGCAATCGTGAAGGAGAATCCGAAGAAGTGGTCTCTAGGTTGTAAACAGCACCTTAAGGGTTTGTCGGCATAAATGCGAGAGAGTGGACAGCTTGCTGCAGCGTGCCACCCACAGGAAGCCATAGCTGTGCCCGGGTGGTGCCTGGAGGGGATAGCGGGGAGTGGGGACAGTTGTTTCGCTTTCCTCCTCCCCCTCATTTTCTTTTTTGTAAGCACCTGTTCACCATCACGCGTTGCCGAATCTATGCCCGGCCACAGCCGCAGGGGCGCCCCTCGAGCCCAGTTTTGGTAATCGATAAGGCACATCGTCACAAACTTTATTCGCGCTGCAGGCACTCCCCCCGACAACAGCACAGCCCGGCACACCGGGTCAGCGGCACGTCGCACACAGAGGCGGGCGGCAGAAGGGCTGCTGCTGTCGCCAGGTAGGAAAACAGGTGTGGCGCCTCGTCCGTCGCTGCATCGCCGGCCGCCGCGGTGGTGGGAAAGGCGTTTAGTGGGGGCACAGGGGGAGGGGAGCGCCGCACGCACTTGTGGGGGACCGGCCGATAACACGGCGCCGCCTGCCGGAAGCGTGCCACACTCTGACGCCTACTCACCACGGTCGAGGAAAAGCGTCGCGGCAGTCGGCTCGCTGACATGGTGATGTTGGTGTTGTAGTTGCTGCTGCTGCAGCTGCTTCGATCGCGCCTCCTGCAGCTCGACGTAGCGCGCGGCCTCGATGAGCGTCTCGAGGCTCATGGCTGGCCGCGCGGCGCGCACCCGCGTGCCGACCGCTCGCGCTCACGCGACTGTCCGGCTGGCGCGCTGCTGCTGCTGCTGGCCCGGCGGCGCCGGGGCGGAGACCATGACGCCCCCGACACCGCGTGCTGACGCTGCCACGCCGATACACGGCGCCTGCCTCGCGGCCGGCCGCGCGCACGCTCGCCCCGCGCAGGCGCAGTCGCCGCCCGGGCGCGCGCTCCGCCTGTGCCAGCGCCCAGCCGGCAGTGCCGGCCCGGGACCGCGACTGCCGCGCCGCGCCACGCGTTGCCAACGGCGACTGCCAATGATCTGCAGGGCGGCCCGTGACGTCACAAAGGGCGACGCGCCACCGCCGGCCGCGCACGAGGCACGCAGCCGCCGACCCGGACTGCCATCGCCCCCTTTCTCTACGTTAAACGGACGGAGCGCGCCAAAAACTGCCACCGCCACAAACTCCGGGAACACGATCGTTCGAGTCCCTCCTTAAATCACTTCTACTACGTCTGTCACACGTGCACAATATCAGACACCCGGCTACAAACACATTCGACTAGAATCGTTACACGTTCCGTACTGGACAGGCGGGTGGAAACCGCAAGTTATCAACCACCGCGCCAGCGCAGTCACAAACGCGCGCGAGCGCACAGTTCGAGGTCGCAGCGAAATCGATCCGCATGCAGATCCGTTTTGCTTTTTTGCCCTGCCTCGCCGTCGCTGGCACGGTGAGAGCTGCTCGGCGGTCGACCCTCCTCACTGCGCATCAAACTACTGCCATGCCGCCTGCCTGATACGGTTCACGTGTCCGGGCCCGGGAACCGACCAATAGCGCAGCTCGGCGTGACGTAACAGCGGCAGGGCGTGTTCGCTGGCGCACATTTCCCGGCGCCCCTCTCCTGTCGCCCCTCCTTCCCCCACCACTCTACGCGGCCGGGCACGCCGGCTCGAACGGCAGCGGGGCAGAACCCCCTACCTCCTGCCTTTTGTCAGACACTTGGCCGGCTCGCAGCTTCGAGTAATGTGCTGCTCTCGGCGGAAGAACGTTCGTGAATCGGCGCCCAGACAAATCGGGTTTCACTAGCGAAGCCATCGAGGCGAACGGCAATCGCAGTCCGAGCAAGTCACGCTTCGAGAGAGAGAGAGCGAGGGAGAGTTTGCCCCCCACCAGAGCAAACACCTACCCCCTCTCCCCACCCCTCGCGAGAGCCGTGTCATTGAGCCCGGGAAGCGAGGGGAAAAAGCTTCTGCTGTCACGTTCCGCGGCTGTCACATGGTAGCGCGGCGTTGCCGCATCCGCTACACAAACAAAGACAGGCAATCGATGCACTTCAAATATAGCCGGCACTGTCATCGGAGACCTCAGAACGGCGTCATTTACGTTGTACAGTAGAAAGAGAAAAACAATAATCCCATAATTTCATTAATGTGCGCTGGCACTGGTTTGCAAGTACATTTGTGAACGTACACTGTTTCTTTCGAGACAAAAATAAATGGCTCACTCTTAAGTATATGTAGACATAATAGAAATGTTTATGTAACTGAAAAAACATTTCCCCTCACCTTTGAGATTGAGTTCCACGATGAAAACAGGCCGAGTAAATGTAACGGCAACCGAACGTAACTTTAGAGAAAAGAATATTTGTAGTAAACTAAACGTGCCAGAACCACTGCAGAAAAAAGAAGGCTGCTTGTCTAAAGTGCTTGCTACAAATAAAAATTATTTTGCACAATTGCATTTCTAGTATAAGCTAAAAGTGTATTTTCTAAGGAGTATTTTCTAGAGCACAGCTTTGTATGGCCACACCAATCTCTCGTATCCCAAAATTATCGTGCAGATGTGCAGGTGTCATCATTTGTAATTATTGGACAATTGTGTGTGTGTTATGAAAATTCCTTTTCATAAAACAAATAATTCAGGAAGTTCCATGGATGATCCAGTCATTTATGAGAGACAAAATGTATTGTGGACTCATAAATCAGCCAGTATTATAGTTCTATCAAAGCTCTGAAATTGTTGTACATTTCAAATGAAAGTAATATGGCTTGACTTATGCTGTGATTGGTACTAGTTTGTCGCAGTCTTCAAGTAAAGCATTCGTTCAAATAACTCACAGGAATTGGCAGATAACTGTTACGTTCGCTGATGGATTCTCTGCAATGTAAACACACCCAATGTTTGCATATTAGCCCCCCCCCCCCCCAAACTTCAGAATCATTGTGTAAGTATAAGAGACAACCATTTGTCTAGAGTAGGCAAACGATTTACCGCATCATTCAATGATGCCAACTCATGCCACATAACCCAAGTGTCCACATTACTTATAAAGTAGAAATAGAGTACAATGATATGGAACAGGGTTTCAAAAGGAATTTGAAAAAGACTAAGGAACATAAGGAGAGTGTGATTATATAGTAGAACTAATTCATAAACAACATACTGTGCATAAATGTTTTTAATGTCAAAGTGAAAAGTTCATTGATACATTGGCTGTTCACATTTATGAAAACAAAGATAATTATGTAGCTATACAACCAAATTTACATCAATTATGCCCCACTGTCGTCTGTCACAATAGAAAATTTTATTATCGAGCATATAATTTCTTCCAAATGAATACTGCAACAACATACCACAAAAGTAATTTACTGAAACAAATAAAAATTTAGGCTACACTGATTACCAGACAAGGCATCAAACTACTTCACAGCAACACGTGACAACTGCACTGAGCTTTGTAGTTCTCATACTACAGAATTGTTTATTTATGAACACACCGTGGAATGCCTGACTCTACAAGTGAGACATATATTTAATTTTCATCCAAAATTTATTGTTTCTCCAATGTGTGTAAATAAAGTCAGAGCACTGCACTGACTTGATACCAATATAAACAGGATGATTCAACCTATTTCACTATACCTCACTATACACCACTATTCAGGCATGCGTGTGTGTGTGTGTGTGTGTGTGTGTGTGTGTGTGCGTGTGTTTCTGTTCAGCTTAATTTCTTGCTCTTTATCCATCAACTATGCACCTGCAGGGACTTCATACATTCTATAACAAACACTTATCAATAAAATTACACAGAAAATGCCACAAGCTATGAGAATATCAGCTTCTTCCTGTCTTTTGTTAGGGTGTGTTGTAAGGTCACTGTGGGCATGAAATTAACCATGAAGCCTCCAGTAAATTTATCATATATAAAGTGTAACAAAAATACTTGGGCAAATTTTGGTTTTTTACACAAAAAGGAAAAAAAAGTTATAGGAACATGTCTGGAAATGTTTGTCTGTCTATAAAACAATTATGTGATGTTACCAATAAGTCACCACCAGTCCTCTATGGAAAAGTGGTTGCCTTTCTCTTATTTTACATATTTTCCATCCAGGAATTTCCATTCTTGTTATACCAATAAATTAATCTTATGATGAAGAAGTCGAGACCTTCTGCAGAATTGTTTAGTTTGAGCATAATGAGTACAGAGCACAGAGCACATTTTGGTTTCAGTGTTCGAGAGGGGTGGGTCAATGTTGTGTGAATAAGTGGTTAAGACCTTTGGATTTTTATCCATAGGATCTCCCAAAAAAATTATTTTAGGTAACAGATACTTCATATGATGAAATACTGTAAGTGCCACAAAAACCTTCCAAAATCTCTGAAAAGGCACGACTCTACACTGCTGAGTTCATGTGTGCACAGAAGTGAACTGAAAGCATTTCAATCACGTTATACACATCGATAACACCGATCCATTCATATGAGTAGAAAATTGAAAATATACTATACACCCTTATACAAGTTCTATTACAATAAAAAACTGAACATCTGGACACATGTTTACACAACATCTTTCCCTTGGTTCAAGCTGAGGTAATCCACTCCCATAGTATGGGCAAATATTTTTAATGCACATGTCTGGGTAATCAGTACATTTGGAATAAGCCCAACTGCTAATCACTGGAGTTTTGTACTATATGTATAGGCACCAGGTTCAACTTCTCAATTTTGGTGGGCATGGTGAAATGGTCACTGACCAC
Organism: Schistocerca piceifrons; assembly: GCF_021461385.2. Classification (NCBI taxonomy): domain Eukaryota; kingdom Metazoa; phylum Arthropoda; class Insecta; order Orthoptera; family Acrididae; genus Schistocerca; species Schistocerca piceifrons. The sequence continues at coordinate 458,308,127 of NC_060145.1, forward strand.
AATTTTCTAAGCCATTGTTCTCATTATTAATGAGAATTGTGTGTATACGTGTTACACAGTGTGTAACAGCTATAAAATGGTGTGACAACTTGTCTCCCCTCAGTGAAGTATTAGTCCCACTATGTGACTTTCAAGCGACTGGTTAAACTTAATGTCATTTTAGAATTAATTTAATATGTATAATGAACTCTTTTTTACTGAGTAGCACACAGATTGGTTCACAATGAATTTCAAATGGAAGCATTCACACAAGACTGTCAATGAAACAAAATGGGTTGGAAAAGAATGTCACTGTCAAGATTCCTCAGGAAGAAAGTTTGGATACTGACATCTGTTAACACCAGGATTATAGTATTCTCACCATGTTCACCGGTGTTGTAGTAGTGGATTTTATGTTTTGGGGTATTTGTAATTGGTTATGTGGTACACTGTGAAGGTCGCATGAAGACTATGTTTTTCCTTTGAGTGTGTTATGAGACTCAATATCCAAAAAGGAAAAAAAGATTCAAGTTTTAAAAAAAACTGGGTCTGTGACAAAGCTTGCGTTGTTCAGAAATAAAAACAGAAATAAATAAATGGGTTATTCTTGATAAAAATTGTTTCAACAGTGAGAAAGTCAGCTGCACTGAGCAAGAAATATAGTCTTTTATGTTATATTTTGTAATTAGAAACAAAGTGTGATGTTTAGAATAAATTGTTTCATCTGTTTGCATGCATGTATGTATTTTCTTGAGCAACTAAATGCCATTTGAAATGTATGGAGAACACTCTTCTTATTCTTTCAGTTCTCAACTAGCTGTGTAAATTCTACGTTATGACCTCTCTCAAGAAAATCCATTGTGAATTTTCCTTTGGTCATCAATAAAATAGACTTACCACTGCTAGTTCATTGCAGCTGGCACTATATTTAGACTTCTTGTAAGAGAGGAGATTCCCTATAATCCATTTTTACTGTATAGCACTGGCCTGAGCATTGTGTCCTATTGATGTTCGGTCAATTGTGAACATACAAATAGTTGATGCTGACATTCTATTACAGGATGGTTCACAGACATCCGCTGTGAATCAACCTTAACAATTTCGTAAATAATTCTGGCAACTGAATAATAAATAAGAAAATGAAACACAGCATCTTCAGCTACAAATAAGAGAGAAGCTCATGTCATCTTATTTATTAGAAGAAATGACTGTACTTACTATGAGTACTTATGATACATATTTCAGATATGCCTGTGTTGCATAAGGTATAGGCCCTAATACAAAAGAGGTGGTTCTACTTATAAGCTGTACAACTGTTGAAATACAAAAAATGGGCAGAAAGAACGAATAAAACAAGGTTAAATCTACACCTTTCTGTGTTTTAATGCAACCTCATTCAGGTGGAAGAGAGATATGAAATGTAAGAGTAGATAATAATATATACAAGTACCTAACATGGTTTATAATTTGGACTGATTTCCTTGCTCCATTTGTCAACTCATAAGTAGATGCTCCTCTTCTGTGCCAAATATTTTCTTTTTCCATTTGTTTTAAGCTGGATAATCTACCTTCATTAGAGAGACTGACCCAATGTACTGAACATACAGATTCATCAGCAAAAGGAAAGCACGATTTCTTTTCTTTTTATCTAAGCACGTTTCACCAAGACCAATTGTTTTACTGGTGGGCAACTGCATTTGTTAAAAGAAAGTCAAATATTTCATGGGCAGTCATATTTCAGTACAAATATTTATGCATGCTAAACATTGGCACACAGTGTAAGATAGGAAGACATTATTCTGACTTCAGATCAGAATTACTTAAAATCTGTACAGCTGAACACCTTAGTACAAAATTGTAACAATGATAGAACAGTCCATGGTAGAACTTATTGTAGGTTTTAAGATCTCATGTTTTACTTACAAAACAGCATTCTTTTATTTTCATTCTAAGAGTGCCCTACCTACCTTCCTACACTTCCTCCTCACAATATGAATTTGTCATTAATTTAATAATTCTAAGGAAGGATTCCATTACCGACTAAGGTTGTTCACATATATCTGTTTCAGTTCTACCTTTGGCATATTCTCGAACAAGGCAGCCCTGTTCTGACCTTCACCTTTCTTCACCCAATGGCCATATACTCTGAAGGCACATGCATCGATCACCTGTAACAAAGTACAATGTGTAGCCTAGTGTACCATTATAGTAAATACATACATACATACATATAAACTGACATTATTTACCATCAGCCATCTCCTCCGACCCCAGAATCCTACATATACCTACATACCACATTGCTAACAAATATCAGCAGCTGTGCAGTATGAAACTTGAGTTTGGACATAGCCTCTGACACTACCAATGCAGTAATACACTGAAAATTTCGCTTTAACTAACTGCAACACATGAGCTATCTAGAATGGAAAGAGGCAAGTCCAATACAAATCAAGAAAAAGTTAAGGAGGTTCTACTTCTCAGCTGTACAAAAGATCAAATACAAATAAAAGGGCAATAAGAAACAAATAAAGTAAGGTTAAATCAACTGTCATGAAACCTTATCTCTGGTGGCAAAATTATCTCAAAACTTGATGTGTATATTAAAAACTGTAGTGATAGGCTACCTATCTGGTAATAAGTGACCATGACTGCAGTAGCATCACACATATTCACTGCAAAAATAAATGAATACTTGAAACTTCATTTTTACATTGAAAGCGAAAGACTAATTTTTTGATGTAAACGAACCAGTTATTGTAAAATATTTGATTTGCAGTCAGATTATCAATACTTACCACGAAAATTTAAAGAATGCCTCATGCTAGTGAAAAATTGTGTAGAATTTTAACATGGATCAATTGTTTTGATGTCATTAATACTGAGTAGGGCACATAAGAACAGTTGCAGGCCACAGGAACAGTGTACAGTTCAATGCCAATGCTATGTGATGTTAACTGATTACAGAACTGTAGCAATATCGGAGTGGAAGGATATTTACCGATATTTATGAGGCAGTAATAAAATGGTGTTGCTGCCGTACATAGTCAGCAGGTGGTGCAAGTACAAGCAGAAACTGAAACATGACCAATCTTCCCAGAATAAAATTTCATGCTCTAGCACTGTGTTTGGTGATTTGAGCCTTTCTGATAGATTAAAACTGTGCCAGTCTCCAACTAGAATTTGGAACTATTGCCTTTCACAGGCAAGTGCTCTGCTGACCGAGCTATCTGAGCATGCAGCAGCACTCCTGTGAAGTTTGGAAGGTAGGAGATGAGGTATTAGTGGAAGCTGAGTTGTGAGGGTGGATTGTGAGTGCCATGCTTGGACAGCTCAGTCAGTGGAGCAATTGCTCACAAAAGGAAATGGTACCAGGTTCGAGTACCAGTCCAGCAAACAGCTTTAATATGCCATGATGTTTCATGACCTATCTTTTTACCTTCTTCAACCACCCCAGGGTACACATGCAGCCATCATCCAGTGGAGTCATAATGGGGAACTTGACCACTAGTGGAACTCAAACAACTCATATCAATTTATCCAACACATGTATTGCACTTGGGAGAACTCTCCATTCCCTGAACTGTATGTCCTTACCCTACGTATTTCATATCGATCCAAAACGAGCATGAGGTGGTGTCTGTAGGCTGGTACTTGCCATCATTTTTAATGTTAGAGTACCATCCAGTAAGGCATTAGAGCCTGTGGCTATTCGCATACGGACAACTATGGGTTTTACTTTCTGTAATATCGGACTCCAAATTAGTGAGGTGACATATCAAGAGGTAGCTAACCTCATCTATCAGCTAACACTGCCTTTCCTTCCCCCAGGTGACTTCAGTAACAACAACCGATTGTTGGGCAGTGTTAGTACACCAGAACACGTCAGTCTAATGGAAGAAGTTATCATCGATTTTGACTTAAGTTTATTGAGCAATGGCACTTCATTACAGTGTGCCACACTGAACCTATTCTTTCGTTGATCCCTTGATCTGTAGCTCTGGCCTCCTTTTCAGAGGAGGGGTACATAGTGACCCATGTGGGAATTATGAATTCCCAATCACGTTCCTATTAAACCATTATTAGATTGAGTGCCCACCACAATGGGCACTCAAGAAAGATGATTGGAATGCTTTAAAAATTGTCTTACCATGAGCTTCTACTCTACAAGGAAATATTGATGGCATGCTACACGATACTACTGCACTACTAATAGTAACAGAATTAAATATCCCCGTTATCTCAGAACTCTTCACCAGAAATCAGTCTCATGGTGCATACAGGAAATAAACAAGGCAAAAAAAGATTACAGGGTGGTACTCCAACAGTGGAAAACTTTATTATTTTTAAAAGGTTTCATGTTTGGGAATGTCATCTCCCAACATACTAGAAGAAGGAATATTGGAAAAGATATGTCCCCACTGTAAGGATTTGTGCCTCTTCTTCACAGGTATGGGCTAAGCTGCATTACATTTACAGGTGCTAGCTAGCAACCAGCATTCCTCAATACTTTTAGATGGCAATGTTCATACTGATACTACTGTTACTACAGAACACTTCTCAGTACACTTTGCTTGAGCATCTGCATCTGACAGCAGTAAGAGTAACAACCTGTCCTTCACATCCGAAACTATATGCTGCGCCTTTCAGTGAATGCAAAGTCCCCAGCACTCCACCCCTTGGCCAAGACACTGCACTGGTACCTGATAAAATCCACAATTAAATGCTATATCACCTCTCTGTGGATTTCTGACATCACATTCTTGTAATATTTAATCGTATCTGACGTGAGGGTGTTTCTAACCCATTGGAGCAAAATCCCAATTGTCCCAGTCTTGAAACCGAGCAAAAACCCTTATGAAACAAACAGCTACAAATCCCTCTATCTCAGGAATGTTCCATGTAAGGTGCTCAAACAAATGGTGAACTGGCAACTATGCCTGTCTCTCGAATGAAGGGGGCCTTTTGTCCAAACTCCAATGCAGATTTCAGAATGATCAGTCCACAACTGACCACTTAATTCACATAGAATCTACTACATGGACACTTTTCTCCCATCACCAGCATCTCACGTTATCATGTCCCTAACTCACTGTACGAGAGGAATTTTAAGGTCCACCTTCTGAATTTCCCCAGAATTTTACATTTCTTCGGTTGTTATTGACTTAGTCGCCCCAGTCTACAGTACCCTACTTACACCGCAGATGCACATCCCGCAGGGTTCTGTGCGAGTGAACCATTTTTCTAATAGAGATAGACGGGCTTACAGAGGCTATGGGCCTACGGTCTCTCAGTCCCCATATGTTAACAGCTTTTGAATTAACTTCAGTTCTTCAACTATAACTTTTGATGAATACCGGAAAGCACAATCCTAGCCTGCACTTGTGCCTTCCAGTTTTCCAGTTGCAAAATGGCTCTGAGCACTATGGGACTTAACATCTGTGGTCATCAGTCCCCTAGAACATAGAACTACTTAAACCTAACTAACCTAAGGACATCACACACATCCATGCCCGAGGCAGGATTCGAACCTGCGACCGTAGCAGTCGCGCGGTTCCGGACTGCGCGCCTAGAACCGCTAGACCACCGCGGCCGGCTTCCAGTTGCAAAACATGTTTAATACACTTCTGCCAACACTGAACTGCTCATCCACATCCAGAACATGACATTCACAATGAACAACTCAACACGGTAGAATAATCTCAATTTATGCATCTTTTATATGTTGATGTGACTACCCCAAATTTGCCAGTTTATAAAGAAGTGCCAGCTGAAACTCACAACCTTCATTTATCTCACTCACATATCCTGGCCTGTGTACTGTTGCCCCCTCTTGTGTCTGTACAAAGCTCTCATTTTGTCTCTAATGTATTGTGGGAATCTTGATTATGGATCACTGGCTCCACCACTGCACCATTGTGGGGTTCGGCTCACGACTAGTGTCTGTGGTCCTTTATTCTGATCTCTTCCTTTCTCCATTGAACCCTCTTTTGCCAGAGTGTCTTCACAGGCACCCTCTCCACCTCCACCTGTGGTGCATACCTCACATTCTTAGAGATCCACCTGGAACTATCATATGGACCAAAGGAAATAGTAGATTCATAATTTGCTCCTCTCAGTTTGTGATGAGTTTACTGGTTCAAAAGTTAGTCTTGACTCACAATCCAAAGACTGGCTATGCTTTCACATGTTTTGGCAGTCACAAACAGCACTGCCAACCATATGAGTGCAGTGCTATACACCAGAATTAATGGCCTTTATCCAAGCCCTAATTACACTTTGCCTCAGATAAAGTTCCTAATCTGCAACCAGTTTTTCGTTCCTAGTGTCAGTTGGGGAGGATACTGCCACTGTGCTGGTATATCTGTGTAGCGGCAAAAATCTTGCCATCTAGTGGACATCTGACACACTGTTGGGTACATGCATACTAACTTACTAGTCTTCTTACGCCATTTATCATTTTTTTTGTTATACATTTATAGTTTAGTTAGTTGAACCTTCATATGTTTAAACTGAAACATTTTGCTCTTCCTGTTGAGAATACTTTAAGCAATGCTAATTCTATAGTCCTGATATTATAGTAAAAATTAAACAGAAAATAAACACACTAGTTAAGAATTCTGCACTTTTTTCCTCGTATCCTGTGGTGGATGGGCCAGAAATAACCTTCAGCAGATGTATGATCAAATATATAATATCGTATTATTGTAATTATTATTTTCCATAACATGATAAAACAACATATTAACACTTTGTGACTTGGGTCTACCTTTCCTGTATCATTTCACTAACATTAATCTGTTGGTTTGTTCTGTTTTTCACTGACATTCAGTTTCATACTTGGCCTCTCTTCCATTGCCGTGCTAAAGGTTCATAGTTACACTTCATTTAAAGTACGAAGAACTGCTTATCTTTCTTATGGTAGTTTGTAGGTAATGTGTTTTACACAGTGAGATATTAGTGTTTTGTGATTACAAGTTCGGCCACTGTGATAGGTATCATCTCAGGCTTCCACACGGTACAGTCCCAGATCTCAGCAGCTCAGTCTGTCTTGTGCACACATATCTTATACTTGTGTAAGTCTGCACTAATTTCAGATCTCTTATTTCTTTATAAGGTCACAACATTATCAGTAAATAGTTTTTTGTTGCTCTTGACTTTTTAAATGATCCTTAGGTGACAATGCATTTCTTAAACTAACGCAATTTGTAATTTTAAAGCTTCAGATTCTACGTACCACTTCAGTGGTGCATTTATAGCACCCCTTGTAAACAAATTTCATTTTTCTTGTAATTCCTTGTTTAGCCCTTTCTGTTCAGCATGTTCACCCTAGTAGAAGCCCTTTGACTTTTTTGTGTTTATAAATGACCCCACTGTACTTGCTTCTGCAGCTTCCTCTCTTCAGCAGTCCTCTTCATTTACATGTATGAAGAATATACCATCTCACACATCACTTTTTTTTAATAGGATTTTCTCTGTCACCTCTCATTCCCTATTATTTTGCCTTCTAAAATATCTTGTAGAAAAATGTAAAGATAGTTCTTGTAATTCTCCTCCAGAACCACATATCTGCAGCTTCAAGATGAGCTTTCTCCTGATTTGCTTACGTCCAGTGCAAGCTGATGTGCTTGTTCAATAGAAGGTTCTTATTTTGAAAGGCACTTTTAGTCAGTGTTATTCATCTCTTGATTTCCTCGAGGCATCTTGATTACCTCCACAATGCTACTGAGGCAGTGAAATTTGGTTACTTCCTCAAGTTGCCCACTGCCTATTTTTATGTCAGTCTTACCTCCACCACCTTTCCTGTGCACAAACATGACATTTGCCTTCTAGATATTTATTTTCAGTTTTCTTTTCACTGTCTCTTGATTTTTAAGCCTTTAAGCATTTTAGTCAGTTTTCTTTAAGTTTGACACTATCACAATGTCATCAGCAAATGCAATACAGTGAATGTGAATACCATCAATCTTTATCCCTTTTATCTTTCCTTTCATTGTTGTTATTTCCTCCCTGATGAACATATTAAATAAATAAGCTGATAGAAGACACCCCTGTCTTATTCTCCTTTGATTTTTTTCCTTCCGTCTGGTTACTGTTAACATCCAGTTCAGTACGTTGACTTTTGTGTACACTCAAAATTAACTGTCTGTTCTTCCAGTCAAGTCCTACTTTGTGCATTGCTTTTTAAATGATAACTTGCAATCAAGCATATCAGATGCCTTTTGTCGGTGAATGAATGCTATATATCTCCAGAAAGAGATTTTCACTCTGCAGTGGAGTGTGCACTGATATGAAACTTCCTGGCAGATTAAAACTGCGTGCCGGACTGAGTTCGAGTCTTGGTCTGGCACACAGTTATAATCTGCCATAAAGTTTCAGTGCTATATGTGTTTTCCTGTTTACTTATAAATCTTCTTTCCAGAATTTGGCATAGTGCCAATATTGCTTCTCTTGTTCTCTTCCCTGCAGTGAAGCCAAATTGATCATTGGCTAAGTTCCAGTCTATGTTATTTTTAATCGTATCTTTATCTATTGACAAGAATATTTTTGACACACAGAACAGATGGCTGGTGTTCTCTGATTCATACAATACTTTGCATTTGTCCGCTTGGGTAATGCAGCAGTTCTACTTCTTGTGAAGTCAGGTGACATGATAGTAGCCATGGCAGAATCTAATTGGAATACTTTATTAATATTTTCTCAGCTTACAATTAGTAGCATCTGAAGGTAGCTTTCTCCTCTTGCAGTGCCAGTTTTAATTAACTCCATTTTTTTGCAGGTACCTCATTTATAATCAAAGGTCATTTGTTTCATAGCATTTGAAGACAGGTCAATTGATTATATTATCTCACTCAGATTCTCTCAATATGTATGAGTCTAACAATCATCCTTTTCTGATTTTGCTGCAAATTTCTAGCCCATGTTCTATGTCAGTGGGTTATAAAGATCAATAAATAGGAACAGAAAATGCTCTAAGGGAGAATTGAAACCAGGGCCAGAATCACAGGATGATAAATAAATAACAAATGTTTGGGGCATCAGGCTACTGCTGACATTTTATTCAGCTGTTTATCCTACTCATTTTTAATCATAAGTTTCAGACTACATCTCCAAGGCTTCTCAAGTTAAAGAATGAGAGCATATTATGTTCAGCAACAGGCAGCCGAGATAAAAACTTTGCTGCCTGACATGGGGATGGCACTAGTATTTATTAAATTTTGTTTTTATTGTGTTCATACATTTTGTGCAATGATTTTAAGTTGAGAGTCAATAATGGAATATTCCACTTTTATGGCTGTTTTGAAGTTGTGCAATGTGCACTTCATTCAAGAGTACAAACTTAAAACAAAAGAAAATTTGTGGTTGGAAAACATTTTGAGTCCAGTGAAGACGTTATGGCAGCTGTAGATAGGTATTTTGCAGACCTTCCAGAATCACACTTAAGAGATGGAATTTTACTACTCATCAGACAAATTCTGGACAAAGTGCGCTGCCCTGTACGGTGACTATATTGAAACGTAAATGCATTTTGGCCTAAAAACAGTCTGTCACTGCTAGGCCTAGGACACTGGTATTGTATGTAATGAAAAATGAACACAGGATATCTATTTCCAGGCTCTTCCCCCACCTATTGTAGCTCACTCTATTTATTTATTAACAACTGTGACAAAGTTCTTAAAACTAAAGAATGAATTATTTCACTGCCTCTCTTATCAAGTGACTCCTATAGTAGAGGTTACAAGTGGAGAAATGTTTTACAGTCCAGGTAGTGATATGGCTTGCAAAGAGATATTCCTCACTGTTTTCATCTAGTGTGTTGCTTCAGAAGCCCCCTGCAATCAGTTGGTTGCCAGTGTCTTGCAGTACTACACTTTGGCATTTTTTTCGGTGAGAAATGAACCATGGATTGATAAAAATTATTAATAAGCAGAATATCCAGCACAGCCCATGTTAAAGTAGAATGCATTATTTTTCTTCTGTGTCCTAATATTAGGTAGTGATGTACCCGAAATTTGTGGACTTCTTGAAGGAAATGCCTCCCAGCCACATATACCCAGAACTTACACCCATATATTAACATGTTTTGTCTGTTGTAGGTGACAACCATGTTTCCCAGTGAAATATGCCCTAATTACAGGCAGTGTCTCCAAACACTATTTTCAGAAACTGTGTCATTATTTGCATGTTGGAGTGGAAGGAGAGATATTCTTCACTTGTTGAACATGTAACAATTAATGAATTTCCATTAGCACTGATTAGAACAGAGGAGAATGCAATAAAGTTTTTTTGAAGTGAAAAGCTCACTTATGTACTTTTCAGTTAACTTGTTTGTGAAATTTGCAAAATGTAATTACTTTTCACTTAACTTTAGAAAATATTGCCATGTAGGACAGGGGTAACCCTTGTCTCTGAACACTGAGTGGTCAATAGTAAATCTATGAAAGTATCTGACAGGAAATATCACTTTATAATGTCTTGCCTACCCAGGTACAGAGATTAAGCAATGAGTAGAGATCCAATGCACCAAGATTCTTCTCTTTGACTTAGTCATATTAACTTAGTGTGTGGTTAGAAATTACATTCAATTAATTTTCCACACCTTCACCGGCAATGTCCATATACACTAGTGTATAAAATTATGGAAACAAACTGCTATTTCTCCGCCCCATGTCTAATTCACGATATAATCACACAAACTATCAACAGATGTTGTTATGATCATGTTTTTCATGGAGAGTGGTATTCTGATCAACAGACAACCAAGCCAGCAGTGACACCAGGGCACCTATCAAGCAGGGTAGTGTTTTTAGGTGAGTCCCACATCCACAATAGCAGTGTACACAATCACATGTACATGGATACATGGGCGCACGACAGCAAGGTCTTTAGTGCTTGCGTGAAGAGAGATTGAGATGAGTGTCAGTAAAATACACAAAACAGGAAGATAAAACAGCACGTAAAACACGAGTAACAGAAGTTGGAAAACTATGTGCATACCTACACACAACCATTGAACGAAGTATTGCATCAGTAGTAAAATATTAACACATGAAGAAAGTGGTATAAGGAGTCAGAACAATTTAGCAGATGGCCGTGACTGGCTGACCACAAGAACAAAAAGGAGAAGCCAGCCAGCAGATGGTCATGACTGGGTGACCACAAGAATAAAAAAAAAAAATGAGAAGCCAGTCACTCTGCAACACACTAAAACCTCCAGCCTAAAAGTTTAGGCCAGAGTCCAGACACATCACCAAACTTTAAAATCTTAGTCACACTCGTCTCATCATCAGATAAAATAGAGGGCAGATACCCACCAATATTTGCTTCTGCCCCTGCATCACAATATAAAATGCACTTAATTAAAATATGGTGGATAGAGATGTGCATGCCACAAGCATCACAAAATGGGGGATCCTCTTGCCATAGTAAAAAGCTATGTGTGAGAGGGCAGTGCCCAATTCTATGACGCGTGAGGGTCATTTCATCCCACCAACTGCAGGAGGATCACCATGGCAGGGTTGCTGACTTCACCAACTGCAGCTTATTGGCCGTCATCACTAGCCATTTCTCCTCCCACAACTGCATGCACTTCCTGTGTAGGGCAGAAACGACAGCTTGCAAGGGTGTAGGACACTTTGCCACATCCTGTCCTTTGCAGGCTTCCTTGGCAGTCTGATTGGCCTGTTCATTTCCCTATATCCGTACATGACCTGGCACCCACCAGAGTGACACTTGCTTACCTTGCTGTTGGAGCAAGTACAGTTGGTCATATATCAGCCAGACCAACTCCTCAGCTGTGTACAGGTTCTGTAACAATTGTAAGGCACTATGGGAATTGGAGCAAATGAGAAACTGTTTGCCCCGAATATGCCGCATCTGCTTCAGTGCCTTCAGGATCGTGTGGAACTCTACTGAGAAAACAGTATACTCATCAGGACGTGGTTGGGGAACATGACAGAGCAGCCAAGGGAATTCCCTTGTTTGGAGCCACCAGTGGACACTATTGTGAAACAATGACGCATATCTAAAATGTTAATAAACAGAGATTGAAGTGTAAAATCTGACTTACAATCTTCCTTAAAATTCATCAAGTCTGGGCCTCCAGAGAAGCCGAGTGGAAATCTGCTCCCATCATGATGCAAAACGTCAAGACACCCGTCTCTAGAAGGCAATCCTGTGTACGAATCCCATAGGGCCTCTTGCCTGTTGCCGGTTACGAAAAAGCCTTTCTGAGCAACAGTATGATAGGCAGGTATGTAAGGTGTGGACTGTTTTATATGCCTGGCACACCGTATGTAGCCATCGCTGACATGAAGTGGCGGTTTATCAGCCTCTGTACAGAGGCTTGGTATGGGGCTTGTTCTGAATGCCCCAGTGGCCAACCGAATCCCTTCACGATGCACCACGTCTAAAATAAGAGGGTCTCGCAGACCCATACACTGTGCACCCATAATCGAGCCAAGATCACATAAATGCTCTATAAAACTGGAGCAGAGAAGTCCTGTCTGCTCTCCATGTACTGTGGCTAAGGCATTTTAAAATACTTAAGTGACTGTTTTTTCAAGTCTTTAAGATGTGGTAACCACCTACACTTAAGAGTCAAATATGAGACCCAGAAACCTCACCATGTCTGTAAACAACTCAGGAAAGTTTAAAATTGAATGAGAATGGTTAAAAAAAACACAACAGACTTCTTGGTGGAAAACTTAAAACCACTCTTCTGCACCCATTTGTCCAAACGTCGAAGAGTTAGTTGCAACTGATGTGGTGAAGAGCCCGAAGAGCAAAACGCACAGAACTCATCCATAGACAAAGAACACTGGACACGATTTTTCACTATGGACGTAATGCTATTAATAGCTACAGCAAAGATGGTCACACTTAAAACGATAATTTGAAACGACACCATTCTCCTGATCAAAGCAATCAGACAGGACATCACCAACTCATATCTAAAATATCATGGCAAGAGAAAGGACTGAATAAAACTGGGAAGACAACCACAAAAACGCAATTCGTGAAGCTGCTCCAGGATAAGGTGCCTCCAAATAGTATTGTAGGCCTCGATGTCAAAAAATATACCTAGAAGGTGATGCTGGCATACAATACCCTATTGTACAGCTGCCTCCAGGAGAGCAAGGTTATCAAAGATGGAGCGATATCTCCTGAACCCACACTGAAAGCGTCTAAGGAGTTGCCTATATTCCAATATCCAGACAAGGCAGCAGCTGACCGTCTGCTCCACGATCTTCCCCATGCAGTTAATGAGGGCAATGCTATGGTAACTACTCAGGCATGTGTGATCTTTCCCAGGTTTTAAAAGACGAATTAAAATTACCTCAGGCCATGAGTTGGGAAAATGACGTGATGCCTAAATGGCAATAAAAAGTGCGAGGACGATATCTTTGTTTCGTCTTGTGAGGTGCCGCGGCATACTGTAATGAATCCTGTTGCAACCAGGGGATGTGTCAGGAGCCACAGACAATGCAGAATCCAGCCCCCACATGGAATATGGGTAGTTGTAATCTTCATCGGACCAGAAGTCCAAACTACACCTATCAGCAACTGCTCTATGGCGCTGGAAACCTGCATCCTGACTGCCTGTTGCAGTAACTGTGGCACAATACACTGCCATAGTCTAGAAAATGCCTCATGGATTGGTTTAGAGAGTGCTGTTCTTCATTACAGCAGCCATGGAGCACCTGCCTCCTATCCCAGAAATTCTCCTGATGGTCTCCCATTCAACGGAACTTTTGGTGAAACAATTAATGGTGTTCAGGAACTGTTGCCATGGCCTCTTCTTGCCCTCTCGAATAATTCAGTGACACACTGCCCTCGCCACACGAAAGGCTCTGCAGCTGGCCGACACTTGAAGCTACACAGAGCCGCACACCTGGTCCTGATTGCAGAGAGGCAGTCGGCACTCCACCAAAAACAGGTTGCCTCTTCTGTTGTGCCGTGGACTGTGAAACGGATGGTGCAACGGTGTGGTGGATCATTTTGGTAATATGATCCACCCATGCCTTGACATTCGCACATGTTCAAACTGGACCAATTGGCTATAAAGTGTACAGTCAGCTCTTCTGAGCACCCATCGCGGCGGTTTCCTTTTGGGTTCTACCCTATCCAGCAGGTGAATCCAGATCAGGAAGTGATCAGTGCAAGTCATTGACCACCTCCCATTGAGCAGTGTGAGCAAGAGCTGGAGAGCAAAGCGAGAGATCAATGGCAGAGAATAACCTAGTTGCTGTGCAGAAGTGAGTGTTCCGTCCTGCATTTAGCAAGTATGCATATGAAGACACAAGAAGCCTCTCAATTGCTCCACCACTGGGGCAGCTTGTTGCAGAGCCCCAAAGCACACCGTGTTCATTAAAATCACCACAGAGGATGAAGGGGCAGGGTAGCTGTATAATAAGGTCAGTTAGGGGCTCTTCATCAAGTGCATCATGTGGGGGCATGTAAAGGAAACATATTGCCAATGGATGACGCACGTGCACTAGAGACGTGTTGTTCGCAAACTAATGGGTCCAAAGGAATGGTTCACCAATACGAATGGAAGGAGTGAGGAACGAATTCTAAGGAACGGACTTTCATAGTTCACTTCAGTCATGGGTTTCTACTTATAGTTCCCGGGAATGGGAAACAGTCAGTCTCGTTCCCGCAACAGCACAACAGCCGGTCTCGTTCCAGCCTCGGTCCCATTCCCATCTCTGTCTCGGTCTCCCTCGGCCGGACTTTTCCTTCTTTGCTTCTTTGCGTGGCCACTCGTCACAGTTCCACTGCCGACTGTTTCTAGTTAGCTTAGCATCGAGTTGTTGTTCATTTCATTCGCTGCAGATGCCCATTCTAGATCTGTTTCAAACCTTTTTTCAACTGTGGACTTCTGGTTCTCTTCCTATTCTATTCAGCATACATGACCAGTAATTAAAATGTATTTTATAATAACATAAAATTATGTGGTATGTAATACATACATCTTTTCAGGTAACAAAAGGGAATATAGGCTTACTTCACTATTTTGATAAGCAGCAGAAGACGTTTATAAAAAGGCAATTTTTTTGTTATTACACATGCAAAGGAAGTCAGCACGGCACACATGAGTGGTCATTTTCTGCCGCTTTTTTATCCACGGTAAAGCAACATGTTCATTGTTATGGAAGGCACACAGACTTACAACTGAGTGAAGCTCGCACTCCGTAGTCAAGTGTCTGGTGTCATATTTTGTAAAGAGAGTACGATAACTTCTACAATATTATTTCAGTGGTACAGGGTAGCACAAGAAAAATCGGCCCCGAGTAGTAGACTGCTCATTGTCGTTCACCAATCGTCATCTATTGTTTCGAAGTAGTTGTTTGTGTTAGCTTATTTGTTATTTCTTTACTATCTAATTATTACATGTTTATCTACTGTGCTCATAGCGGTCAATAAATTGTGCGTAATTGTCGAGCAGTCTGTACTCGGGTCCAGTTTTTCATGCACCATCTTATATTATTTCACTGTGATCAGCCACATTATGCTACAGTTGCCTAAATGAGAGATTTTTATCACGAAAACTGCTTTTACAAATGTGTGAGAATTCTGTAATTAATAAAAACTCTGTACTCCAGAGGGGATCCACGTGCCCCCTGTTGGCGCCTTCCTCTTCAGTCAACTAGGCTACTAATTTTCAATTTTTCTTAAGAACCATATACCATGCACCAATGAACAGTGAATGAGTAAAAGGGAACAGTTCCCAAAAAGGAGCCATCACCAGTGACCTAGTTCCCATGGATGAATGAGTTTGCCCATCTCCAACGTGCACTGATACAGCAACTGCTGGTAAAGTCATTGCAAGTGAGAGAGGTGAGAAGTGGTAGTACTGATGAAAATATCTATGCCTCCTCTAACTCCCTCTCCATTCAGGTTGTCCTTTTTGTGGAGTACATAACCTCGTAACAAAGGGGTGTACAATTGATAGAAATGAGTCTCCTGGAGACACAGACACAGTGGTCTACCCTGAGATAAGAGATGGATTTCCTCCACATGCATCCTAAACCCCTGCAAGTTCCACTGTAGGACAAGAGCCACTTCATCGATTTGGTTTTAATTTACCCCTATCTTTGCACCACAGAGGTGAAGCACTTATAAAGAGGATGGGCTGCCTGGATCCAAGATGTCTTAACTCCATGATGTCCTCCTCATCAGTGAGATGTGAAAGGACACCTGAAGGTGTTCGGACAGCTTTTGATCCGAATGTTGTGAACCTTTCCCTGCATCCTGTCTCTTCAAGTATGAGAGGGGAAAGGGGGCATTGAGAGGCACCCTGCTTGTCGTGTGCCTCCTTGACACTCACTACCGAACTGTTGCTGGTCTTTTCTGGGGCAGCAGCTTGGATTGCTTTATCCTTACTCGTTTTGCCTTGGCATGTACACTTGTAAGTACAGGTGCTGGTTGTGAATGGTTGTACACTAGACGATGTCTGCATCGAGGTGTTGACCTTACAAACAGGTTTCTGTGCCATGGAAGCAAAAGAAGTGGTTAAGATGGGAGGTTTTGTCACCTTATATTCGTTTTTGGCTTCAGCACAGAGGATCCGCTTGGTGAATTTTTCATTCCTCTGGAAAAACTGGGCAATCTCAGCTCCAGACTGGGTGGCTCCCAGAGCAGTTAGCACAGACTGCTGGAGATGGACAGTCAATTCCAACTTCATGGGCTGCCTTTCCACATTTCCCACAGGTTGCTTCACCCCAGCAACTCGGCATTATATGACCAAAATGCTGGCATTTGTAGCACCGCATAGGGTTAGGTACATAAGGTCTAACCCTAAGTTGGAGGAAACCTGTCATGATGTGGTCAGGCAATGTTAGAGAATTAAAGATAACAATGAAGGTAGCAGTCTTCTCAATTTCTCCATTATTCCTACACATCCTTTGCGCTACGTTCACTATCCCCTGTAGTGCCAATTTCTATTTAAGTTCGGCTGTCGATATCCATAATGTCACGGCATGTGACCACACCCTTTCTAGAGTTAAGGGAGTTATGCAGTTCAACAGTTACATTCTATTCACCCAATTATTCAGTCTTCGTAAGTAGTTCCACCTGCTTTGCCCTGTTAGTCTTGACCAGTAGGGAACCATTCTGTAGCCGCTTAATAGACTTCAGGCTCCCAGCAAGTCCTTCCAGGCCTTTATGGATATAGAATGTCCCCACCTTCCTCTTAACCCTTTGTGACGATGTGGTTTCCTTTGAAGCCACACGTGATATTTTGATTTTGTGGCAAGAGCATAGTGGCTACATTCTTAGCCACGCTTCTGGATGTAGTTGGTGCTGCCATCTAGCGATGAACATTTGAACTACGTCAATATTTCTCACGTGGTTGCAGTTAGCGATTCAAGTATAAGCGCCATTTTGCTTTTGGTGTGCTGGTTCTCTTTTTCTTGATTGGCAATTGAATTTGTCTTTGAAATGTAAGTTTCACACATGGGACTAAGTTTCACACATGGGACAAATTCATAATACTTTCTTATATAAGTACATGCTATATGTATTGCAACAATAATGAAAATCATGTACTTTTTCCGTATTTACTCTGGTGGTTTCGTTTGAAACCACTGCGGCTGAAGGGGTAGTATTCGAAGCTTATCTTTTTTTTATTTCAGTTTCGCGAAATGTTTTCTTGCAAATTAAAGGATGAGGAAGGTCTGGTGTGTCTTTTAGAAGAAATTCCTTCGGATGTGGACACAGAGACTGACAGTACCAGTGATAATGAAAGTGATATTTTGGCTGGAGATAGTGATCTTGATTCACAAGTGCCAAGACCAGTGATATCTAATGTTGTTTCTGAAAGTGAAAGTGATAACAGTTCTGAAAATGACAGTGATTCAGTTTCAGTTCTGAAGATAACGTGCCACTAATAAGGTCTGTGCATTTTATATGGGCACAGGATAATAGTACGATGCATTCTGTTGATTTTTTAGAGGAAGTTGGTGCCAAAGGAAAACTGAAGGTGAAGGTATGCTGCCAGTTGATTTCTTTTTATATCTATTTGGGGACAATATGCTGGAACACACAGTATTCCAGACTAATCTTTATGCGACTCAGAAAGGTAAGAATTACAGACCTCTTGAAAAAGATGAACTCAAGGTGTTTTTGGCTATAAATATTCTAATGGGTATCAAACAACCTTGCACATATCGTGATTGCTGGTCATCACACAACGAACTCAGATCAGTACATTTCTTGCTTATGTCATTGAAAAGATTCAGCTAGATTTTATCTCATATACATGTAAATGACAATGCCCTTATGCCACAAAAAGGGAATAAATGTTATGACGAATTGTATAAAATTCGACCACTAATAAATCAATTACTGACAAGGTTCAAAGAATGTTATGCTCCAACTAAGGAGCAATCTGTCGATGAATGTGTGGTGAAATTCAAAGGGCGAATATCATTCAAACAGTATATGCCTCAAAAGCCCATCAAGAGGGGGTGCAAAACATGGGTCAGAGCTGACAAAATGGGATATATCTGTGACTTTGAGGTATATACTGGGAAATCAGATGGTGCAGTGGAGAAACGTTTGGGAGAGAGGATTGTAAGAAATTTGTGTAAAGGCTTAGAAGGCAAAGGATATCACACATATTTTGACAATTTTTTTTACTAGTATTCTACTTTTGCAGACACTAAAACTTGATGTTATCCTAGCCTGTAGTACCATTAGAGCCCACAGAAAAGGACTTCCTCCACTGAAACTGGACAATGAGTTGTGAAGAGGAGAAAGTGACTGGTCAGTTCGTTCTGATGGGATTGCATGCATGAAATGGAAAGATAAACGTGTTGTCACGTTACTATCAACAATTGACTCACCTGTAACTTTGAAAGAAGTTGGTAGGAAAGAAAAGGATGGTACAATTACAAAAATACTTTGCCCACAGATAGTGAAATCTTATAATTCGAACATGGGATGTGTAGATAAAGCGGACATGATGAATAGTTTCTATGCAATTGACAGAAAATCTAGACACTGGTGACTCAGACTATTTTGGTATAAGATTGATATTTCTATTGGAAATGGCCAGGAGAGGTCTTTGAGCCAAACATTTCTGCATTAAAACTATCTTCTCTCATGATACTTCTGGCATCTAGTGGCCACCAGTATGAGAAAGTTTGATTGTCTTCATCTGGCATGCAAGGGGAGGTTTCAGCTCCAACAGTGCATTCCCTGTGTTGTCAGCAAGCTATAATGGTATGGGTACTTGACAGTTGCCCACAATGGATTGCTACCATGTTTGGTTTTGGATGTCTAATTTGAAACACATAACAGAAAGATGCCTCAGACAGGACGGCACAATGGAAGGAATGTGGGTGGCACTTATAGCTTGGCCTGCACTACTGTAAAATTTTGAGAGAATCAAAATCAGATTGGTAAATGGGGACTGAACATGAGTCATCTGGCAGGAAAGAATAATAATAATAATAATAATAATAATAATAATCATAACATATGTAGCTACAAACAGTGCCCAATAGATTAGCCATCTCCTACTGACCATTCCAGAGGAGAGTAATAGTAAAAGATTAGAATTGCAGCAAAGGAAAAGAAATACTGTAATGGCTTGGGGACCCATGCTCTCCACGCCTGTCCTTGGTGAAGAAGAGGATAAAAAACTATTTTAATATTTGATAGAAAGTCATAACAGAGAGAAATTTTAAAATACAGCCAATAGATACACAAAACTATCTATTGGCTGTACTGAGCTGAGGTAAGTACTGGCCAGCCCCTCTATCTCTTTGTTAGCATTTGTTTCACATCTTTATATGAGATTTTCCATTAATCATTTAGAGATTTTAAAATTCCTTCTAAAATGATAGTTCAGTAAAGCATAGCATGTTTGCTACAGCAGCAAGTCTACAAATGGAGATAAAAGCCAATGAATGGCATGGAATTCATGGATGATGCCATTCATCTGGGTGAAACACATCACACCAGTGACATTGGATAACGTTTCAGGAACTGTCAGCATTGGTCTTTGTTCTGCCCACTGCATTATACATTGTTGCTGCTGTTGTGATCTTCAGTCCAAAACCTGATTTGATGCAGCTCTCCATGCTACTCTAACCTGTGCAAGTCTCTTCACCTCCGAATAACTAATGCAACCTACATACTTCCGAATTTGCTTACTGTATTCATCTCTTGGTCTCCCCCTATGACTTTTATCCCCCAAGCTTCCCTCCAATACTAAACTGGTGATCCCTTGATGCCTCAGTATGTGTCCTACTAATCGATCCCTTCTTCTAGTCATGTTGTGCAACAAATTTATCTTCTACCCAATTCCATGCAGTACCTCCTCATTAGTCATTTGATCTACCCATCCGACCTTCAGCATTCTTCTGTAGTCACAAAGGACTTCTTTACACTTAAATCTATACTTGATGTTAACAAATTTCTCTTCCTCAGATATGCTTTTCTTGCCATTACCAGTCCACATTTTATATCCTCCCTACTTCAACCATCGTCAGTTATTTTGCTTCCCAAACAGCAAAACTCATCTACTACTTTAAGTGTCTCACTTCCTACTCTAATTCCCACCGCATCATCTGATTTAATTCAACTGTATTCCACCATCCTCATTTTGCTTTTGTTGAGTTCATCTTATATCCTCCTTTCAAGACACTGTCCATTCCAAGTTTCTTGCTGTCTCTGACAGAGTAACAATGTCATCAGCATACATCAAAGTTTTTATTTCTTCTTCCTGGACTTTAATTTCTACTCCAAATTTTTCTTTTGTTCCCTTTACTGCTTGCTCAACATACAGATTGAATGACATCGGGGATAGGCTACAATCCTACCTCACTCCCTTCTCAACTACTGCTTCCCCTTCGTGCCCCATGACTCTTATAACAGCCATCTGGTTTCTGTACAAATTGTAAATAGCCTTTCATTCATTGTATTTTACCCTTGCCACCTTTTGAATTATAGAGAGAGTATTCCAGTCAACATTGTGAAAAGCTTTCTTCAAGTTTATAAATACTATAACGTAAGTTTGCTTTTCCGTAACCTAGCTTCTATGAGAAGCTGTAGGGTCAGTACTGCCTCATGTGTTCCTTCATTTCTCCGGAATCCAAACTGATCATCTCCAAGGTCGGCTTCTACCAGTTTTTCCATTCGTCTGTAACGAATGTGTGTTAGCATTTTCAACCACGACTTACGGAAGTGACAATTCACTAATATTCAAACCTGTCACCAACTGCTTCCTTTGGAACTTGAATTGTCATGTTCTTTTTGAAGTCTGAGGGTATTCCTCCTGTCGCATACATCTTGCTCACCAGATGGTAGAGTTTTGTCATGGCTGGCTCTCCCAAGCCTATCAGTAGCTTTAACACAATGTTGTCTGATCCTGGACCTGGTTTCGACTTAAGTCTTTCAGTGCTTTGTCAAATTCTTCACCCAGTATCATATCCCCCTTCTCATCTTCCTCTACATCCTCTTCCAATTCCATAATATTGCCCTCAAGTACATCACCCTTGTATACACCCTCTATATACTTGTTCCACTTTTCTGATTTCCCTTTTTTTGCTTTGGACTGGTTTACCATCTGATATTCATACAGGTGGTTCTCTTTTCTAAAAAGATCTCTGATTTTCTTGTAGGCAGTATCTATCTTACCCCTAGTGATACATGCTTCTATATCCTTACACATGTCCTCCAGCCATCCCTGCTTAGTCCTTTTGCGCTTCCTGTCGATCTCATTTCTTAGACATTTGTATTCCGTTTTGCCTGTCACATTTATTGCAATTTTATATTTTCTCTTTTCATTGATTAAATTCAATATATCTTGTGTTACCCAAGGATTTCTACCAGCCCTCATCTTTTTACCTACTTTATCCTCTGCTGCCTTCACTATTTCATCTCTCAAAGCTACCCATTCTTCTTCTACTGTATTCCTTTTCCCTGTGCTTGTCAATTGTTCCCTAATGCTCCCTCTGAAACACTCTACAGCCTCTGGTTCTTTCACTGTATCCAGGTCCCATCTCCTTAAAATCCTACCTTTTTGCAGTTTCTTCAGTTTTAATCTGCAGCTCACAATCAATAAATAGTGGTCAGAGTCCGCATCTGCCCCTGGAAATGTCTTACAACTTACAACCTGGTTCCAAAATCTCTGTCTTACCATTACCTTCCAGTGTTTCCATGTCTCTTCCACATATACAACCTTCTCTGATGATTCTTAAACCAAGTGTTAGTCATGATTAAATTATGCTCCGTGCAGAGTTCTACCAGGCGGCTTCCTGTTTAATTCCTTTCCCTCAGTCCATATTCACTTACTAGTTTTCCTTGTCTACTTTTTCCTACTATTGAATTCCAGTCCCCCATGACTATTAATTTTTGTCTCCCTTAACTATCTGTTTAATTTCTCTTCACTCGTACATTTCCTCAATCTCCTCCTCATCTGCGGTGCTAGTTGGCATATAAACTTGTATTATTGTACAAGTGGGCTTTGTGTCTTATCTAGGCTACAATAATGCATTCACTATGCTGTTCACAGTAGCTTATCTGTGTTCTTATTTTTTTATTCATTAGTAAATCTACTCCTGCATTACCCCTATTTGATTTTGTATTTATAACCCTGTATTCACCTGACCAGAAGTCCTGTTCCTCCAGCCACTGAACTTCACTAATTATTATTATATTTAACTTTAACCTACCCATTTCACTTTTTAAATTTTCTAACCTATTTGCTCGATTAAGGGATCTGATGTTCCATGCTCCTCTCTCTAGAACACCAGTTTTCTTTCTCCTGATTAACAACGTCCTCCTGAGTAGTCCCCGCCCGGAGTTCCGAATGGGGAATTATTTACCTCCGGAATATTTTACCCATGAGCATGCTGTCATCATTTAACCATCCACTAGGGCTGCATGCCCTCGGGAAAAATTACGGCTATAGTTTCCTCTTGCTTTCAGCTGTTTGCAGTACCAGCACAGAAGGCCGTTTTGGTTGATGTTACAAGGCCAGATCAGTCAATCACCAAGACAGTTGCCCCTGCAACTACTGAAAAGGCTGCTGCCCCTCTTCAGGAACCACACGTTTGTCTGGCCTCTCAACAGATACCTCTCAGTAGTGGTTCCACCAACAATATGGCTATGTGTAATGCTGATTATATATTATATTATTATGTGTACCTATTTAACAACTGTCTGCAGGATGAATATCCTATCAGCAAGCTATTGAGGCATGTGAAGCATTCCTGTAGTGCATTTAACAAAAAGTGGATCCTTCTTTATGAGAATTGTCACTAGGAATGAAATCTAGTTCTATTACCACAAAAAACAAATGAATATAGAAAATAAGGAAGGGCGCCATTTCTCATTTCCCAAATTGAAGAAGTTCCACACAAAGCCATCAGCAAGGAAGGTTCTGTTGACTGTCTTTCTGGGACAAAATGATGGCTGCTTAGTGCACTACATGTCACTACAGACATCAATAGTGCTCCATACTTAAACTTACTAAAAATATGCCTTTGCTGTGTCATCAAACGAAAATGATGCAGATCATTGTCTGCAGTTGCTCTGTTGCAACATTTCAATGCACAACCACGTACAGTCAGAGCAACAGTTGCCACAATCACGAACCTGAAGTTTTAATGTCTTCTGGATCCACCACACTCACCAATAGATTTAGTCTGTTTACATTCATCAGATCTTTCTTCTAACCTATTTTCATATATATGAACCACTAGAGGGAGTGCTGGCCAGTAAGAAGTTCCACTGATGAAGAGAGAGGCCATGCTGTGCACAAGTGGTTATGCAGAATCCCAAACAAATTGTTTTTAATTGGACTTCTGACACTTTTTTGGTACTGTTAAACTTGCACTGATTGTGCCAGAGATTGTATCTAAATGTGTTGCAGATTTGCAAATTTTTGGATGTCACCATTAATAAAATCCCGAGTACACTAACGTGCAGGACTTTGACTAAAATGTCCTGAAACTTGAAGTCATTTCTTAGTTTCTGTGTAGCTATCAAGTCTAACCATGTGTTCCATAACAGCTTTCTGTGGAGGAGGCGGAGGAGGAGGAGGAGGAGATTACTGTTAGTATCCCATCAACAACAAGTCATTAGGAACCACTATATTCAATGCCAAACTCAAGATCACTATCGCCATCCTTTTTCAAAACCAGTGGCTGAAGGAAAGTACAGAATGGAGCCTGCAAGTGCACATTTTATTTTTGGGTATCCAAGATTGTACTTAGTAAACACGATGTCTAGTGGCAATAACATCAACCAAAACATGACAAGCAGGTTACAAATGTAGGAACAGATGCTCTCTAGTTGCCGAACACCTAAGTATCAGTAATGACATGGATATAAGTGAAGTTTTATTTTCTCAATGGCCTGTTCTTAAGTTGTTCGAGTATATGCAGGATTTTAAGTGTCTATCAAAACAATAAAAATGAGATAACTCAGATTTTATGTTGAGGGGTTAAGTCTTTCCCAACCTATCTCCCCCCCACCCCCCCCTCTAACCATGGGAGGGAACTATTAGTTCTGACTGCTAGGATAAAGTGTGTACTTTGCATGTTTTATCACCATTACTGATATTTCTTCTGTAAGTTAGTTCTGGCCAAGAATTCTCTCAGATAATTTTCCTTTTGATACAACAACTAACTTTGTTATTTTCTTTTCTATTTTTCATTTGACTCACCTTCAAATATGACTTAATATAGTGTTAATTTAAGAGCACCAGGTCCCTTACCTTGCGAAGTACTTTTATCCTGTACGGGTCAACTCTTGCTACTTCCATTGATAACGGCTCAGGTGTAAAGCGAAGTCGTTGAATTCGTACGATGGCTCGAACACAGAGGATTCCAAATTTGAACATCTTGCGGGCATCAAATTTCTGTTCTTTATGTTCCTGCAAGGTACAGTTTTGTGTGAGTAATAAAATTAGCAATAATTACCTTGAGGTTCTACTACCATCATAACACCATGAGTCGAAGAAAAAGAAAACATGATTAAAATATGATTGTTAACTTTTAACAAAACACTAACGTTTGAAAAGCAAAGTGCATTTAATCATTACAAAGAATTTGAAAGGATGAGGAGAATGCTTCTTTAATCCAGTGAAATCGCCACCTGGTCACTACTATTCTGGTGTCTGCCACACATCTACACACTTGCTGTAAACTGTCCAGATAACACTTAAACACCACATTACAAACCCTCCCAGCTGTGTGTGTGTGTGTGTGTGGCCACGTGAGACCGAAAACAATGGAAGAGTCGAGTAGAAATCAATAAGCAATAGATCAGGTCACATATTCAGGGCTGTCTGGTGCTGCACAACCCATCATTGTATTTATAATTTATATATGAATTTTATTTAGGGTTACAATTAAAAAGTAGCTTCAACAAGCTTTATGATATTCATTCTTGACATAATGAGGAACCAAAATAATGAAACAGATTTTGGCTGCAATCATTTTGAGAGGACTCAATAGCTTATTAAAGATGGCAGCAACCTTTTAAAAGGGTTCAAGTTTTAAATGAGCATCTTCTTGTTCAAGGGACACATATTTTTATATGAAAATTCAGCCTGCATATGTCTGTGCTTGCAAAACTTGAGAAGTAGTTGGTAGACTGATTTGAAATTTTAACACAATGTTGCATTTGAATAAATGCATATATTTATACATGTATTTTAATACATATACAAAAAGGGGAAATGTTGTTACCAAACATTACAAAAAGTTCTTGATTGATTTACTTAAACATTTTACATGATATTCTAATCAGTCCATGTATTCTTCTTTAGACAGGTTCAGTGTACTCATATCCTCTCTGACCTGATCAATGCACTGGAGTCATGGTCTTCCCCATGGTCTTTTGCCTCTAATATCTTCCTCCACTACCTACCTGATGACCTGTCCTTCTCGACGCATTTCATGTCCATACCACTTCCGCCTTCTTTCTCTGATCACTGCCACAATGTCCATCGACTTGTATAGCTCCTGCAATTCACAGTTCTTTCTTTTCCTCCATTCATCTCCATCCTTCACTGGCCCAAAAATTTGTCTGAGGATGGCATTCTCAAATGTCAGGAGTTTTCTTTCCATCTTTTGGGTGATGGTCCAGGTCTCTGCTCCATATAAGACTACAGGTTGTATTATTGTCTTGTAGATCTTGGTCTTTGAGGATCTCGATAGAAGCTGGGACTTTAACAGCTTTCCCAGAGCAAACCTTGATCTGTTTCCTGCTTGTATTCGTGCAGTAATTTCCTGGTCTATCTCGTACCTTTCACTGAGATATTTAGTCTTTTACCCTTTCAAAGTCTTTGTCCTCCACCTTCAGGGGTCTGTCATCATTCTCTCTGCTAACTAGGAGGTATTTTGTCTTATCCATATTCAACTTCAGGCCTGCTCTCATTGCCTCTTCCATTAATGCTCTTGCCATTTGAACCAGGTCTTGCCCTTTCTCTGCTATAAAAACTACATCATCCACATAGGCCAGGGTGTTGATCCTTCTTCCCAGCTGTATTCCTGTCTCTAGGCTTGCTACCTCTCTCAGGGCTCTCTCCAGTACCAGGTTAAACAGGAAAGGAGAGAGGCAGTCTCCTTGTCGCACTTCAGTCCTCACCTTGAACTTCTTCGATATGTGTCCACTTACTTTCACCATGCATGTTGTCTCCTGGGTGCATATCTGTGTCAGTTTTATGAGTTTTCTGGAAACTTGAGCCCTTTCGAAATAAGAAAAAACATGCATGATCTACATGTTTAGATTGTGTTACAATACTCCTCTTGTGAGCCTCAGTATGTGCCGTAATGCACTGTTGAGACTCACTGCCACAATTCTTTGTTGTGGACACATTATGACAGGCTTCTCAGCCATGCCATGCAAAGACCTTTGTCCACATATAAGTTTGATTCAAGGAAAGCTAGAAGCAAAATGCTGAGGCATCTGCTATGCTGCTGAAACAATGTTCTGAATGTAAATGAAGCAACGAAGCAACGTTGCTGAAGTACCTTTTCAGAAACTTTTTTCTTGAAGCATAAAAAAAATAAAACTTCACATATTTTGGATTTGCTTGTTTTTATGCCATGCATTTGTTCTCAAACAATTGCAAGTAAACTACTGGTTAAAAATATTTGTTCATTTCATATTGTAAGTCTCACTTCACATTATGATGAGATGGTTATCTTTTTGTTATTTATTATGATACATGAGCAAGTAACTGGCTGATGTTCAAAGACCTTGGAGTGAATTAGGAGTGTGATTTGCTGCTGGTAATCTGAGTGCAGCAGAAATTGTCTGACTTCGAAATGCACCCCTCAACCATCTATAGAAATATTTTGAAATCTTGTATTTCCTCTACAAGAAATTTTTGAATTCCATTCAAGAAGATCACGCCCATGTCTTTAATAGCTTTAAAAAGCCTAAATCTCTTTTTCATCAGTGGTGATTTGTTTACTAGTCTTCTGTCAAACAAATTATATCTTAGGCCTTACCACACAGAGAATCGTGTTTGCATCTAGATTTCACTCAAAGAAAGCAGAAAGCTGAGTCATCTGCTGCAAAACCTTTTTTTATATAAATGAAGTAGTGCTGCACCCCATGCTATGTTTTACTCTAGCCATAAATAATTGTAAATAACAGGACTTTACATTTTCCCACTACACAGCTGTTCTGAAATGCCTGCAGTCAACTAGATATCGCTCAGGCAACTTGCATGTCCCTAATTGGTTATCCAACTGGAAAAAGGGGGGCTACAGTGGTAATGTGGAATCCGAGCCACATTTCATTTCTAGCAAATCTCCAGATCACTGAATGGGGAATGTTAGGTTGAAAGGCTGAGTGAAAAATAAAAAAGACCCAATTCGGATTCAATCCAACAACCTCTTTGTTCTAATTAAAAGCTTTACCACTAGACCATTGCACCAGATGCAAATTTGGTCATGCTTTGTGCTATTTCAACGCACTGTTGCTCTCTTGAGTTATGACTGCTGTTCGCTAGGTGGCAGCAGCATTGTTTTCACAACATGACATTAATTAATCATAATTCAGACAATTTGTGTGAAATATTTATAAATTATATACAAAAAACTTCCACATGAATCAGTGTATTTATTAGTGAAAACCGGATCAAAATACCCATAACTGTTCCTGATATTAGCCTGCAAATACAGACAGATGCGAGGAGGCGACTTGAAATTACAGATGTAAGAGATATATAGAAGGGAAACACTGTTACCAAAAATGTCGAAGTACTTGACTGATTTACTTCAAATTTTCATTCAAACAGAGAGACAAAATATGTATTTGTTTAAACAGCAATGTACCAGTTTTCTGTTAATACTGACTGCAAGAAACAAAATTTTCTGATCTAAAAATGTACTGCTTGTTTCCTTTAATTGTATGTAGAACAAGGCACTATAGCCAAGTAGCTGCAGGACCATCATCAAATGACTTTCACATCTTGTGATGGACACTGTCACAGACCTGATCATGCCACTACCATGGACACTTCTCTATGCTGATGATACCATGTTAGCTGTGGAGTACAAATTCAATCTTCACCCTCAAACACAGAAGGGGAATGACTGACGTGTGCAATACGGCTTACAGCTCCACAAAAAGAAAACATCAGATCGACAAGAAGTTGGAACCATCAATGTTGATGGGAAACATCTACCAACAGTATCAAATTTAAATTAACCTGGTTCTAAAACTTACATATGAAGTCAATGCATGGACACAGGCAGCCTGGATTAAATAGCAAATGACAACAGGCGTGTCAGCTGCGATCATCAGATTAAGGATCATCAGAAGTCAAAGATTTACCCAACTGTCATCTGTTCCGTTGCTCTCTATGGCACCGAGTGTGGGCTAGCTGTATAAGACGTAAAATGGTGATTGGGGGTTATGGAGACTAAGATGCATAGATAGACAAGTGGCACCACTTGACTAGATTATGTTTTGAACAACACTAGCAAGAATTGCTACAATGTAGCACTGATCCAGGAGAAAATGTGCAAAAGCCGTCTGCGATGGTCGCGGGAAAGAGACCCATGGGACAATGAAGACAGCATGGGCCCACACTGCACAAAGACATGAAGGCTGTAAATCTTCATATGGACACGCCACACAACCAAATAAAATGGAGACAGTGAATCCTCTATTAGCAGACACTGCCACCAGGCTGTACAAACACTAATTGATATGAAGAAGATATATATAATAGAGGGAAACATTCCACGTGGGAAAAATATATCTAAAAACAAAGATGATGTGACTTACCAAACGAAAGCGCTGGCACGTCGATAGACACACAAACAAACACAAACAAACACAAACATACACACAAAATTCTAGCTTTTGCAACCAACGGTTGCCTCGTCAGGAAAGAGGGAAGGAGAGGGAAAGACGAAAGGATTTGGGTTTTAAGGGAGAGGGTAAGGAGCCATTCCAATCCCGGGAGCGGAAAGACTTACCTTAGGGGGAAAAAGGACGGGTATACACTCGCACACACACACACACACACACACACACACACACACACACACACACACACACACACACATATCCATCCACACATATACAGACACAAGCAGACTTGTGTCTGTAAAGGCCTTTACAAATGTCTGCTTGTGTCTGTGTATGTGCGGATGGATGTGTGTGTGTGTACGAGTGTATACCTGTCCTTTTTTCCCCCCTAAGGTAAGTCTTTCCGCTCCCGGGACTGGAATGACTCCTTACCCTCTCCCTTAAAACCCACATCCTTTCGTCTTTCCCTCTCCTTCCCTCTTTCCTGATGAGGCAACAGTTTGTTGCGAAAGCTAGAATTTTGTGTGTATGTATGTGTCTGTTTGTGTTTCTATCGACCTGCCAGCGCTTTCGTATGGTAAGTCACATCATCTTTGTTTTTAGATATATTTTTCCCGCGTGGAATGTTTCCCTCTATTATATTGATATCATATATATATATAATTTCTTTCTCATTATATATATTTTAAACAAATGTTGTATATACAACTGCTATATCTATGAGCAGCCAGATACCAATATGCATGTTGTAACCCTGGAAGAAATGGAGACACAGAAAAAGCCACCAGCCAGAAGAGTTGCCTGCAGAGGAGTAACCTAGACTAACAGTAGGCGAGTGAAATGCAAGAGACACACTGTGGACAAACGAAAGACAGCGACAAGAACCAACAACTTAGATGACAACGAATTGTTAAGCTAAGCCATTGCCAAGCCCCCACTGATGATGACATGACCCAGAGCAGCGGAGACAAATCCAAGATGTGACCAAGGACAGTAATCAAGTGACAAGCAGGGTAGTTACCAAAACAGTCCTAGTAAAGCAAAGAAAGATCCAACAATATCAAGTGTAAGCACTGAACTGACCAGCTGTGCACTGGATGGTTGCCTCTATACCAGCCACGTGAACACTATTGGCCACTGTATTCATGTGACCTGAGGAGGTGGCGCACTTACCATGTGAGTACAGCAAAGTGTGGCCACTGTGCCCCCTTAATGTCATCTAAGTTCAGTTCCTCTGCTGGGCATTCGACCTTCGTGGTAGCTAATACCAGAACAATGTGCTATACTGTTATCTTCCTCACAGTCGGATTTCACAGAAAATAGGAAAGATGTATTTCTGGCTAATCGACTTACGATTGAAATACTAAAATAGCATATGACTTTGCAATAACAATAAACAAGGCTCAATGTCAGAAGTGGTGGTGGTGGTGGTGGTGGTGGTGGTGGTGGTGGTGGGGAGGGGGGGGGGGGGGAGATGGATGAAGTGGTTTGAGGAAATAGAGACTGGGAAGGAGGAGACAGACACAGAGGGTGGTAGGAGGAGATGGAGAGAGAAATAGGGGGAGGAGGTGATGGACGGAGGAGGAGGAGGAGGAGGAGGAGGAGGAGGAGGAGGAGCATTGTACTTGTCAACCCGTAAAAGGTTTGTTTGCCGCCATGTCCACCCCATTCTGTTACAAGCTTTGTGACTAACTAGCAACAGCCGCCTTGTCACAATTCATGGTTGTGTCTTGCTATAAGCAGTCACTTCCATGCAGTAGTAACAGGTGTCTGCTCATTACTTTGAACAGAATATAGCAATATGCTTGGCGCTCGTATCTTGCAATATGACAGCGGGTCACCTGCATCAGCCATGCACATGTTGTTTTATAGTTGTGTAACATCAGTTTAATAGTATCCTCTTTCATACTGATTTCAGAATACATCTCTCTTCCTTATTACTTCAAAATCTTTTTCTTATCAGTTTTGCAAATTCTTATCACCTTTCTTCATATCCAAACAAATCAGCAACCTGTCCTGTCAGACATTGCAGATGTCTTACACAGTTGGACAACATATAGGAAATCGACTTAAAATCTTGGTGTCCTGTTCGTATTTATCTCACCCACAAACTGCGGCAAGTTGTTCTCATTTATGTTGCCTGGGATTACGAGAGCTGTACCAGACAGCGAAGGTGTGGCAGCACAACATGTCCACTTGAGTTAAGCAACATACTGTATACTGTATACATACTGTATAGGATTTTGATAAATAGCTGTCAGATTTCTTGCAACTCTGTAAGTAACAACACTGGCAACAACACACAGAACTGTAATGTAACAAGTTTTGGCTGATGTCATCAAGCATCATTTTGAAATTATGTAGAGACCTACTGCTTCTAGCAGCTGTTAGAGCTGTACTGATAGATATGTGTTACTCATCAAGAAGATGTGATTTGCAGTATTCTGAAAATGCCTTGAAAGACTAAAATTCATGCTGTACACAAGAAAGAAACTGTACAGGGTGACGTAACCGTAAACCACTCAAAGGGACCAATTGGCTTTAGAAATGATTTAATATAATTGATCACAATGCACATAGTGAACAAAGTTACAAATGAAGCAATGAGTGTGGATTATCCCTTATTCAAAGCTTTTGAGAAGTTTTTGTCGTATTTCCAACAAAATTTGTACAAGCAACTCTAGAGAAACAATGTATTCAACCTGTGTTAATACATCAAACATTGCGTCAATGGCACAACTTCCATTAGACTTCAAGATGTTGGGAAATTCAGAACAATATGAGAAATCTGGCAAGTGGATTTTGTATCAACAAAATTGCTCTTAGCAGCCTTATGCAAAATTTTCAGATCCTTAAACTGGAAGGAGGAAAACGTGTTAACAGAAGCCAACAACTGGATGGATAGCTAAGGAAATAAACGAATAGTAAAAATCCTACGAGTTATTTTTGTAAATTACATAGTGTCTTCAAATGACATTGGCAATCACTGTGAAGAATGGGGAAAATGGATCAGGGAACAGATTGGAGTGGAAGATGTCATGAAAGATTTAATGAAAATGAATTGCGGGTGTGTGGGACATCCAATCAGGTAAATAGATGGGAAAGGGACCAGGGAAGTTCCTGGCTAGTTACAAGATGTAAGAAAAGATAAAGACAGCTGCCTAAGGCAAGGTGAAGCACACGGCTGCATCATGAATCCTTACAGCTGAAGACTACAATGCATGAAGAGATCCAGAGAGAATTTCTTTTTCAGTAGTGGATATCAAACCAATGATGTCTATGACAATTACTTGTGCATTCACAATACAGACAGCTCCAACGGTGATACGCATATATCATCTCCCACACAACTAAGCAATTATCTTCCTGATTTAGATATAAATACTGATATCTACTTCACTGTTGATATAGCATCACAGACCTTTTCAAAATCTTTGGCATAAATATCTTCCTGTCTCCTAAGTGAACAACACTGCCCACCGGTATATTTAGCAGTTTTTAAATAGACCTTGAACACACTTTATAATCAAAACGTATATCCTAATAATTATCACCTGTTTTATTTGCCTTCAATACTATAAAATAATTTGCTTATATTGCAGCTAGCTAACAAAAATCACATTATATAAACAATTTGCCTAATGATTTAAATGCCCCACTACCATAGTTAAAACTGCCTATGATGAACAGAAACACACATATTTACAGCAGAGCATTTTCTTTCTTGCAGTCAGTTTAAACAGAAAATCTGTACATTGTTAACTAAAAATATGTATAGTTGTGTTCATCTGAATGTTTAATAGAGTGTTGTTTAAAATTTGAAGTAAAATACTCAAGAACTTTTCAAGACTTTTGGTAATGACATTTCCCTCTCTACATAATACATATTTATTTATATACTATCTAAATTTAAAAAATAGGCACATAAACACTGAAGCATTCACATGCAACATTGTGTCAAAATTTCAAAGCAATCGACCGACTACTTTTTGAGTTTCGTGAGTACAAACATGTGCCAGGCTGAATTTTTATACATAATAATGGTAGTAAAAATGCAATACAGTCCCTCTAAATTATGATCAGTGAAGCAATTATTATTGCAATGTTGTTAGTGCCTAGCTACAGGCTACCAACTAAATTCATTAATCACATTTCTATGTAAATATACGAGGATTCTCACGAGAACAAAGCAAACATGAATAAAGTAATGCTCGGCATACAGAAACTTATATTATTACTTTGAGTGATTTTCTAGAAAGAGAGATGGGTGCTGAAAATTGCAACAGAAAAAGGAATGTATTGAATGAATGCAGACCCTGAGAATGTGTAAAACTTATCAACAGTAAGTGATACGACTGCTGGGAGATGTAGTCTTAGCAGGATTGTCTCTTGAGTTACTGGATGTAAGTGGTCTAGTAGTCTAGCACTTAAGACATGGACTTGTATTCTGTATGAATGTGGTACATATCCTTGTCTGGCCATTCCAATTCAGATTTTTTGTGGTTTCGCTAAATTGCTTAAGTTAAATGTTGGGACAGTTTCTTTGAAGAGGACATTGAAGATGTCCTTCCTTTATCCATTTGGAGCTTGAAATCCACCTCTAATGACTGTCATTACTAATACATTACACTTTAGTCTTCCCTCCTTTTCTCTTTTTGTCTAATCATAAAGATGCATGTTACGCTAAATTCATGCAGTATAAGAACCAGTGAATGCTGAGGAAACCTGGAAGTAAATCTCATTATGCTCTGTCTCCTTTCACTCACCATGCAGGATGCAGCAATTAGACATCATCTAGATTGCAGCCCACTTGAGCACGTGAAAGTTTAAAAAGGACAGAATGGTCAATCTCTGAGGAGTCTGTCATAATGTGACATTACATTATATGTTGCTAAGAGAGTATTGCTTCTGTGGAAGTGCACTAAAGATGGCAGGATGCCATAAGAAAGGGGTACTGGACTGTGCAGTGTGATCACATTAAGGGATGACAGCTGTCTTGTCTACATAACCATAATGTAGCATACAGCTTCATCTACAGTGTTGGCTTGACACTGGAACATTATATTGCATGTGTGCTTATCTGTGTTAATGCTCTGGCACAACCTGCTGCAGAACGGGCAGTTAATATGCATGCTGTTGCCTCAATTTCCACTGTCAGAAACCACAAATGCTTTGAGATTGCAACAGGCTTACAAACACAGTTAATGGCATGATCAGTGACCAAATGTTGTCTGTTCAGAAAAGTGCACCTTCAACTTGCCCCACAGAGATGGTTGTGTTCTGTTATGGTAACTGCAATGTAGCAATGAATATCAAGCAGTAAAGGAGAAAATTACCTTGTCTGATTGTTTAGGGCACCATCAGATACCACAAATTTTATCAATTTCATCAGATACCACCAATTTTATCAATTTCTACAAACTAGGTGCAATCTCAACTACAACCACTACCTCAGAAATGATTCATCAAAGCTCGAGGTACAATCAGTCCTTCGGCCAGCTTCATCTGTCATATTTCATCACCAGGACAATGCTCAGCTATATGTAGTGAGAAATGCAAGAACCTTCTTTGTAGAAAAACAGATATCACTGCTTCCCTTGCCTTCATCTTCACCCGGTGAATGTCATCAGAATACAGGTGATCAGAGCAACTGCTCCTGCCCTCTCCCCTCTCTCTGTGTTGGAAACAATCCTCCAGCAATCACTATTGTGTTGATGTATTGTGTGTATCGTGTTCTCAAATATAAGAAGCACAAAAGGATAGTAATATATCTCCAGGACACTATATAAGCCCCCTGCCATGAGATTTAGAGCCTCTGATCACAGCGTGTAGGGTTCCCAGGACATACTGAATACACAAAGTAATACATTGTGTAAAATCCTGTAACCTTAATTACCTTTATACTGTCATGTGCCTAATCTGAAGTGTAAAGCTCATTTCAGTCACATGAACCCAGTTCAACATTGCAATTTTCATAATAATGACAATGTGTATCTGATGTTCCATTTTACCTTAACAAAGGTCAGTCATTTATAAAAGTACACTCTTTTTCATTTATCTTTATTCATGTTTTACTAATTTTTGTAGTGTTTCTAAACATTTGTACTAGTGTTAAAATCTACTGCCCTATGTACTAGAGACCAGAAAGTGACATCAGCCACAACTCCCGGTGATAAGAATAATGCTATGTTGCTTACATGGCATTCACATCACTCACAAAACATAAACTATGAAAAGATGAGCCACAATAAAAATACAAAAACTTCACAGAGTTAGAGAACTACCCAAACACTACAACACATATCACTTTATTTTATTTTTACCAGTGTGATCTGACATATTCGACTAAATCTCCTGGAAGTCCCACCTTTCACAGAGTTATCTTGGTCCCAAAACTGTAAAACAAAAAGTTTTTACACTCTTTAACATATGAACTAAATTTAATTTAATTCAGTTTGTAATGTTGTTATCCACTGGATTGTTTTACCCATCTGAATACTAAATATAACACAGGAGGTGTTACTGTCTCAATATTTATTTCCAACACCACACACTAATAAATGAGAGGGCATATTACTAGATACTTTAACAAGTATGATGTCAGAACAATACAAATACTATCCATCAAGTAAGCAAAGGAATTTTATTTTATTTTATTTTTTATGCCAGCAGTTGCTAAAGGTAACTGGTGATTGTAAGATTTGCCTAGTTCTGCAATTAATGTCAACCATCAAAAGGTGGCAAACAAAATGTACCATTACAAGTATTACAATAAATAACTGTAGCAACCATAAAAGTATTCAGAGAAACACACATGATACAGTACAACTGAGTATACTTTAACTGGCAGGATTCTTCACAGTTGAAATGAAGATACTAGTCAAATGCTGTGAAACAATTTTGCTTTCTATCTGCTGTATATTTTGTTTGTTAGTTTTCAATGAAAATTAAGATGTGTTCTTATAGTATACCAAGTGTACTTATCTCACAGACCTCCCAGTTTCAAGGTATCTGCAAACTAAGGTTAATTTTGGAATCACCACTTATTAACTTACACAATATTAACATTTTTTGTAGAAAGCATAGAAAATGCCCCAAGGAATTGGAACTAATAAATTAAGTCATCAGAACCACTTATTGTTAACAATGGCGAAATCTGTGAGCTAAACACACATTATTCTCTCTTTAAAAAAAGTGGATGAAGAACTGTGTCTCTGTTACGGATGTCCTCACTATTAAACTTATTTTTCTGTGAGTAAGAGACCAGTGTTGGCTTTTTTCAGCCAAATGCCAAAAACAGATTGATTACAATGTATCTATCTCAGCAGTTCATATGGCCCAGGCATTGGTCCTTCAGTAAATTTAAAATAGTGCCCTGCTTGTTCCTACATTCTAATGTTTTTTGCTGACTGTGTAAAGCTAAGACAACTGTACTTATGGAACAACACGTCTTTAATTAATTTCCGAAGACATTTTTATGAGGCAGTATCTTTGATGTACCGTGTCAGTTCTTTACACCAAACAGGACATTACTTACTCATGAACAAACAGTAAGTGTTTCCGATATCAACATAAGTAACAAGTCTGTTAACATTATGTTCACTTAAAACTCACTAGAGAAAAAAAATCTGTTGTATTCTTACCATAATTTGGAAGAAGGGATGGTTAAGGGCTTCTTTAATACTGATTCTTTCATTTGGGTCAACTACAAGCAGTTTCCGTATTAAATCCTTTGGGGGCTCTGGAAGATAAAACAAATAATTTCACCACATTATTTGTAAATATGACATAGATATAAAAAGTGAATAACTAAAAGCCTTAGTAGAAGTGTAACTACAAAATATCTATTATAAATGTTGTGGGAAAGTTCTTGCAGAATATAAAGGAGACCACTGGGCACCAAAAAGCAGAAGTGTTGAGTTGTCGATAGCCACACACAAAAGAAGGAAAACATGCTAGCTTTTGGAGTTTTGACGAGCTAGAGTATGTACACACCCACACCCACGCACATGCACATGCACACAGACACGCACACACACTCTAGCTCATGAAAGGATAACTCTGAAAGCTAGCAAGTTTTCCTTCTTTTGTGTGTGCCTATTGACAAGTCAGTTCTGCTTTTTGCCGAATGGTCTCCTTAAATCCTAAAGTATAAAATATCTATATAACAACACTGTGTAACATTTTGAAACTTTTTAAATATGTATAATGTGACAAAGCCATATGTGTGTGTGTGTGTGGGGGGGGGGGGCAAGGGGGGGGTGCATGCGCGCATTTTGGTGAGGTGGATAAGCTTGCGCATATATATGTGTACTCTAACTTGTGGCCATAAACAAAGCTTCCACTATTTGGTAAGTTGCCTCATTTACTCTAGAGAACTTTTTACATTCAGCCACAACCATCCTTACCAAAATTGATGCAGTGAAGTTTACAGGAAGTTTATATTCATTAATAGTAACTGCACCAGCATACATAATCAAATTTTTGCTTTAAACAGCTTTGTGTGTTTCTCTGAACCTGAACCACCTATTTAAATTCTTTCACAAGCAACCTGAAAGCCATGTCACATTTCCACGGCAGGGCCATTATCATTAACAGGTAAATAAATATACCTTCTATTACTGTTTCTATGACATGGTTAATGTAGCATGCAAGCACTGTGATGTATGATTGAACGACTGCATTTATTTTATTTGCTGTTTCCAAAATGATGATTTTTCAGCTGCATTGTAAAATGCAGCATTGCTCAGTTTGGCATCATGTTTACCATGTACAGCATCAAACTTATTGATGGGTGTGTAGTATAATTAAATCTCTATTTCAGTTACAAGCCAAGTTAGGGATACATTGTCCACATTAATCTAAATCAGAAGATGTAACAGAAAGATCAAAGCAGCAAAAGGGGTGAGAAAATGTGGAGGTTTGTGTATGGAGGGAGGGAGGAACGATATCTGAAGGAAGCCATTTTTATGAACCACCGAGAGTTGCTGAGAAAACCTTTATTCACTTTACTCAAATTTAACATATATCAGGTTCACTGTCAATGATATCTTTGCTGGGTCCTTGTATTTTTTGCTCTGTGTGATGATCTTTTCCTTTGTCCATTTGGTTTTTCTTCTCTTTCGTGATGTACTTTCACTTTTTGTTATCTTCTTTCACTATCTCCACCTGGAAATCTCCCTTTCTTGTTTGGCCATTGTTTTTCTCATTTGATGGTTTTCTATTGATTCCTTTTCAGCAAACTTTCAGTGTATTCAATGACAACCTCCTACTGTAAACTTATTTTACTATCAATTATTTTCTGCATGTCTCCCAGAGGCCAACTGGCCAATTTGTCTACATCCTATACTGAGACTTTTCAACTTATTCTAGTCCGTTTTCTCTTCACTAGTCTTCCTTCTCACATTTCTTCACCAAAATCATCTTGTTTTCTAAACCCAAATCACAATACTTACACTCCTGCCACAAGTTTGCCCCGTCTCTAGCCAAACAACAGTCCTTGTACTTTTCTAACTGTTCTATTCACACCTTGATACCATTCCTAAAAGTTTCAGTATCCAGTTATGACTCACTGTTCCACTAATCCCTTCCTAACGCTAAACTCACCAATCCTCAGCCTTACCCTTAAAACAGCCTCTCCTCTTGAGATCGGGAATGATCTGCTCCATCTTTCCAATCTACCCCTTTTTTTTCCCATGAGGATGCAACCAACAGATTCGATATATGCTTTTAGCTGGGTATATTAGGGTACAGGAGTTTGCCTTCTGATGGTAAATTTAGGCCAGTCAATCTGCCTCCTTATAGTTTTGCAGTTTACTAAAGTAAATATTTTTGCATACTGACCTGTTGTAAGGATGGTTGCATTGTGCACTACATAAGAAATTCCAAGAAAAGATATGAAGAAGGAAATCTATCAGTTGGATAAGTAACATTTAAACTTATCACAAAGATTCCAGGAAAATATGTTTT
The DNA here is from genome assembly GCF_021461385.2 of Schistocerca piceifrons. Lineage (NCBI taxonomy): Eukaryota > Metazoa > Arthropoda > Insecta > Orthoptera > Acrididae > Schistocerca > Schistocerca piceifrons. The sequence continues at coordinate 458,347,373 of NC_060145.1, forward strand.
TAAGGATCTCCAGAGAAACACACAGTCATTCTGCTGAAGGATTTCAGAACATCGCTTGAAAAGAGAGAGGAAGTTTTAGTAAAACATTGTTCTGCAGTGAGTTGAATAATTTTTAAAGCACAACAGAGAGAAACTTGTGGAGTTAATAATGTTTTCAAACTGAATTTCGAATGGTTTCAAAACACTTTTTCAGGATTTATAGATTTCTTCTTACTTTAATTTCAACCAACCATGTTGAGTTCCAAATTGACAACAGTGTTATTGTAAGAGAGGGTATGAAGGATCAGAAAAATATCAACTTAGATTTGTGTCATCATTAATCAAAGTCAGCCATCTTCCAAAAGACAGCAGGAAAATCAGTGCACATTCATGAAATGGAATCCATCACTTTGAAAAAGAGGAAGCAACTGTGAAAAGCTCTGGCTGAAACTGCAAAACAAATGTGAGGGTATGAGGGGGGGGGGATGCTGCTAACACAACCGTCACCATGCAGTTGACTGAGATTGGACAGAATATAATATCAAGGCTGAGAGAGCGGTGGGGAGAACTGAACTACTTTATTAATGAAAATACAACCTTGCCTAGTCTACCATCTACCGCCAGTTCAGAGAGTGACACTGAGCAGATCACAGTGGTTATGAAAACTGTGAAATCCTGACAAATTATTTTAAGCCACTCCTCAACACCTACCAGCACACATTGGACAACAAAGTACTTTAAGAAAATGCAGGTGGCCATTCCGAGTCATCTTCAGCCAAAAAGGATAAACTTACTCCTCAACAACAATGCACAGGATAAAGAATTAACAGTACAAGAGGTACGCTGGAGACAAATTGCTGATAGCCTTATGGGCCTTATTTAAAATATATGAGAAAACAAGGCTTATGGACCTCATTTAAAAGATGTGAAAAACCAAGATCTTCCAAATGGTTGAGTATGTGCTCTTAATTCCTCCCACTCTGTAAGAAAGATAAGAAACTACTGAGCCATTTACCTCTAGCTTATTTTCCATGAAATTCTATCAAATTCTCTCGAGAGTAGAGTAGCAGCTAGGTCCACAACTGGGGCTGAGTAAGGCAGAATGGTGGGTGAGACTCTGGGCTCACACTTGAGGATGCAAATCCAAATCTCCATTTCGCCATTCAGAATCAAATCATCTGTGGTTTCCCTAAAATGCTTGAGAACAATGCTGGGATGATTTCTTTTAAAATACAACTGATTTCCTCTGCATTCCACCTCTAACGACATGATCAATAGAATGTCAACCCAAATTTCCCTTTTTTCTTTTCACATGTGGGAGAGTACTAAGAAGAAAGGACATTCATGTGTAGGACATACGTTAAATAGAAAACACAGCTGATGCTCAAGATCTATGTCTCAACTGATCGACTCCAATGCTTAGTGGAGTTCAAAAGTCAAGTTATTTTCCCGATTCAACCACTAAGCAAATCAGCCAGCTTCGGGTAAAAGTTGAAAGGGTGAAGTTACAACTCACTGTTGGACAAAAAAATCCAGTTCAATAGCCAACATGTGAGCTACAAGCAGACTAAGGAAAATTGAAGAGAATTAGAAAATTGAAACATCTAGCTCTGGACTCATGGCCATGGCACATTATACTCATTCCTTCACAGCATCAACAACTCTTCCATCTGCTTCACCTGGTCCTCCTCAACTCAGGACAGCACCTTCCTGGAGGCTGACCATCTCCTCTCTCATGGCTCCACCCACACCTCTGTCCACATTCAACTCACCAACCACCCACAGTACTTGCATTTTGACAACTATCATCCCTTTCACACCAAAAAATCCCTCTCATACAGCCTGGCCACGACGTATCTGCAATGGTAAGAACTCCCTTGCCCAGTATGCCAAAGGTCTCAGAGGCCTTCACAGATAGACACTATTGCCCAGACCTAGACCAACAACAAATTTCCCATGCCGTATCCCCACACCCCCCCAATCCTCGATCACCCTCCAAACATCAGCCAAACATTGCCCGCGTGATGTCCACAACATCCATCCCTATGCCACTCCCAATACCACCCCTTGCCACATGAATCATATTCCTGTGGAAAACCCAGTTGCACGACCTGCCAAAACCACCAACACAGCACTTCCTATTTCAGTCCTGTCACGAGCTTAACCTACCCCATCAGGGATTGGGCCACCTGTGAAAGCACTGTGAAATTATTGCACAGCTTTTTATATAGGTATGACTACCAACCAGCTGTCTACTAGGATGAAATAACTGCCAAACTGTGGCCAAGAGCAAAGTGGACCATCCTGTGGCAAGTCATGCAGCTGAACATAGCATTCTCGATTTCAATGGCTGCTTTACATCTTGGGCCTCTAGATCCACCCCTCCACTTCCAGAGCTTTTCTTAACTGTGCAGATCCGAGTTCCTAGTCTCAGCTCCCCTAATCATCCAACAACTCAGGGTAACGTACTATCCCCACAGTCTCCACCCAACAGTTTCCATTCTCTCCATCCCCTCTGTCCTATCACCTCCGCCCAATTCAAGTCTTCTCACACTCACTGTATGCTGCTCTCTCTCTCCCCCCCTCTCAGCTCTTCTCCTTTTTCTGTTCCCTCTTACCCCCCCTCCTACACCACTGCCACCTAATGTTACACCTGGCAGCCTTGGCCTGCCACCTTATGGTGCCTCCAAGCTCCACCTGGCAACACTCACTCCTCTCCACACATCCAAATCCTGCTATCCCTCTCCCTTCCCTCCTGTCCCACTTGATTGCTGCTTCCATTTGATGCAGTGGCATTCTGGCTGGAGCAGCCAGAGATAGTGGTCTCGTGTGTGTGTGTGTGTGTGTGTGTGTGTGTGTGTGTGTGAGAGAGAGAGAGAGAGAGAGAGAGAGAGAGAGAGAGAGAGAGAGAGAGAGAGAGATATGCACTTCCTTGTGTGGATGTGTATGTGTTTCCTTTCTCAAAGATTTTGGATGAAATTATTTGCACTGGAGGTCAAATACTTTTTATTAAGTCACAACCAGTTCCACGTCAAGTGAAGATGCGTCCTCCAGTGATAAAGATTCTTTTTAACAGGTCATTGCAGAAAGGTAATTCCCTTAGACACACTCCCTATCATTTACGTCACACAAATAGTGCGCTAAAAATGAAGGGGATAGTAGAACCTCGCCACAAGCAGGACGATGGTTGAGGACCAGTGCTCTCTGTGTGACATTCATTTCTTTGTACCAGTCTGCTACTCAATGTGTCATCTTTACTGTGAGCAGCACTCTACCATTTTCATAATATGGTAGATAATGCAACCTGAAGTTTCCATTGTTTGAAACGTTCAGAATATTCAGAACCAAACATTGCAGAAGGGGTAACCTTTTATCACACATGAAGAAACTGGAAAGGCTTTCCAGCTAACCAAGGGGCTCTTCAACAGAAAGTCAAATCCATGAATGCCACACTACTACACTACTGTATGAACAAAGGTGCTATACAATGAATAAAAACATCAACACTAATCTTAGAACTCAAGTAGGAACACTTGGGAAAATAACAATGACAACATAATTTCAAAGCCACAGACCACTGGCTCCCCCCCCTCCCTCCCTTTCCCACACACTTGGAATTAACTAAAATGATTTCAACAAAAAGAAATTGACAGAATTTGTTCTTAGTTTTGCTATTAAAAGATCAAATTGAGTCTCATATAAAGAGGTCAGATTTCCAGGAGGAGGTGACAAATGAAAATGTAAAAGGATTTCTCAAAATTAGCACTCTGGTGGAAACATTAGAGTAGGAATATCTTTGGAGTGAGCATTTGAATGAGAGGAATAGGATTCATCTCTGTGAGATACACTGCTACCCAGGTCATGTGATTTTGGGACTGAAGATATTCGACCGCAAAGTACTCTGCAGATTTTGCAAGATGGTCAAATACTAACAATAAAATATACTGATCAGGTTGGTACACACCAGAAAAGAAAAGTACTGTAGCGTAGATTTATAAACTATAGCTTCGTAACAAGATTTAGAGAGAATTATGGGGACAATACCATGGAGAAATTTAAAAAGGTGACATTCTAGATGGAAAACTTTTTCTTAAACATATTCCAACAGCAATACGAATCGTGCTTTGCACTACACCAAATAAGGGAAAAACGGAACAGAGGCAAGAATAAGAGGTGAATAACTCCTGGGATTAAATTATCATGTACGAAGAAGATAGAGCTCTACCTAACTCAGAGGACAAGCTGTAGCCAGCACCTGGAACTCCATTACCATCAGGAATGTAAAATTAAGGCAAAACATGGTAACACTTCCGAATTATTCATTACTTCTGCACACTGGAAGAGAAGGTAGGACCCACTAACAAACAACCAAACACAGATGCACAAGATTTCTTTGTGATGACTTTGCATGTACCACCAACTTACAATATTTTCAGAAATACAACCCCTATGGAGTACACAAAATTCATCAGGTCACTAAAATGTAGTGATTCAGCTGGTTATGCTATGATGAAGTTTCTAGCAGAATATTAAAATCCTGTGCCGACTTGACAGGATTATGCTCAAACTATCTTTATAACCAATCAATGACTCAGAGCATACTTCATCAGACATTTAAATGTACTGTTGTAACAACCATTTATTAACTACAGATCTGCAAACAACCTTTCATTACTGACCTATTCCACTTCCGCCTGTTTTCAAAAGTGATTCAGTAAGCAGTCTATGATGGAATTCTGGCTCATTTAACTGAGCACTTAACTGTCTCCCAGTTTGGGGTTTATAAATCATTCCATAGACAGAAAGCTAGAGAAGACCCACAAATGAAGTCCTGGCATGGCTAAACACGAAAAATTATACTGTTGGTATATTTTGTGACCTTACCAAAAATTTGATTTGTGGACCATAAAATTCTACTCAGGAAACAAAAGTGTCATACCATTAATGGCATCCCCTTGTACAGACAGTGTTTTAACTTCGTAACAGAAAGCACAGTGTCTAATTTACAGGTTGTGTTCAAGACATGCAGCCATGGGGAAACACAACATATGGAATGAGACAAGGATTGGTACTAGTCCCACTATTGTTCTTAACTTACATAAATGATTTTCTAATTACTTTAAAGGGTGGTTCCAAAAAGAGTGTACTAGTCAGAAATCTACTCAGTCTTACCAGACACAGCTTAGATCAAATCTCACAAAGACTCACGCTATGCAGTTTTAAACAAGGAAGAAATACCTGATAGCACCAGATGTAGACATTAAGGATCATACACTAAATGAAACACACAGCATATAATTTCCTCCAAGTTAAAATGGAATTGACAGATAAACTAATTAAAAATATCAATTCAGCACATGCTGACCTAATGACAAGAGTATAGGCATATTTTGTGTAGTTCACTCCTTGCTATCTTATGGAATTATCTTCTGAGTCAGCACACCAACAGTAAATAAAGAGTTTATTTGGCAGAAGCAAACAGTAAGAATACTGCGTAAAGTAGATAACTGTACTTTATACAATATCTCACAGAAGCCTTAAGGACCTCTCAAGTCTTTCACTCACTTCCCAATATATTTACTTCTGGATTACATTTTATGCTGACAATAAAAATCAATTTAAACTGAATTGTGATTTCCACAAACAAAATATAAGAGACAAAAATAATTTTCATACAGACATCACCAGTTTTTTAGGGTTCAAAGATGTGATAAGTATTCTTATGTAAAGGTATTCAAACAAGTTTCCAGCTAAAATAAAGTAAGAAGTCAGGAAACCCATCCAGTTCAAAATTACAAGCATGCTAGTGAGCTGCTCTGCTAAGAAATTAACTGAATATCTAGATTCAGGAACTAAAACATTTTATTAGATGCAAGGCAAGCTGCAGTGTTCGTTCTAATAATAAGATGACCTGGCACACAACATTAACCTTAGACTTTTTGCAGATGATGCAGTTATCTGTGATGAAGTACGAGGGCTGACTGAAAAGTAATGCCTCCACCTTCTTAACTCTTCAGCAGTTAGCAGCATTAGTACGCGGCAGGTACTCGCTTGTTCCATAGCCTCATCTCTACAGCTCCAGTTGGCAGGCATTGAACGGTTGTGTTGTTACTGTGTAAAGTATGGAATGCTGCGCAGACGGTTGGTCAATGCAATCTAAGCAACATGCAGTCACTGAATTCTTGACATTAGAAGGTGTTGCCCCAAAGGAGATTCATCAGAGAATGAAAGCAGTTTACGGTGATTGTGTTGATGTGAGTACTGTGCGTCGTTGGGTAAGTTTAAAGATGTTGAGGGGGGAACATCTGACCTTCATGACAAACAACGATTTGGACATCCTTTGACAGCAACCACTGAGACTTCAGAGACTGAATCTCACCACCATACGGCATCCTCCATACAGTCCAGATTTAGCACCGTCTGACTTCCATCTGTTCCCGATAATGAAAGATGATCTGTGGGGACATCATTATGCTTCTGATGAAGACATTGAGAGAACTGTGAAACTGTAGTTACGGAAATAGAGAGTCGACTTTTTCCGTGACAGCTTCAGAAAACTTGTTCATTGTTGGCAGAAATGTACCCAATTGGCTGGTGATCATGTGGAAAAGTGAATAGTGGTAATTAAAGATCACATTCTAAGGATTATTTCTGTGTTTATTAAAATATTCCCATCCAAACCCAATTAACGAGGATGGAGGCATTACTTTTCATTCAACCCTCATACTATCTGAAAAACCTACGCAAGTATTATGCCACATCTTGATAATATTTCAAAGTGGTGCAACTCACTTTAAATTTCCAGAAATGTAAAATTATGCACTTCACAAAAGAAGTAAATAAGGGGTGTTCAAAAAGTCTCTGTGCAGTGCCATACAATTGTTAGCCGCGCGTGCCGTATGCCGCAGTGAATATACCGAAATGAAACTTGGTGAAATACAAGTTATTAATTTATTGAATATTCATTTTTACTGAGATAAACGAAACAGTGGAATGTTGGCAGAGTCCACTTGAAGGGAAGTAACCCAGGCAGGCAAACAATCATACGTCACGCGCTGCTATCAATCATACGGCACTGCGGAGAGACTTACTGAACACGCCGTATCAGTGAGTTGCACTTGGAATGAGACAACTCATACAAATACCTGGCTGTAAAAATTTGTAGTAGGTTTGTTGGAGATACTAGATGTAGTCAAAGAGGTACTGAACTGGCTGATGCTCGAATATAGATATAAACTATCCTGCGAAAACCAAAGTACAAGGTTTCAAGAATTAGCATTAACTGGGGATTTAAGTATGCCATTTTCAGATCTCTGCTGCCGACGTGTGCTTTGTAGTGCTTCTTTATAATGTCAGCCGTGATTGAAAATGCCGCCGCATGTGAAGTCAGATCTGCGATTCATTTTCTAAATCCAAGGAAAGTTAAACCACAGGAAATTCATCGGCAAGTCTGCAAGGTTTACGGACAAAATGCTATGAGTGATTCAATGGTTAGGAGATGGGTCAGACTGTGTCAATGAAGAATGTGATCAAGTGCATGATTAAGAATGAAGTGGACACCCGTCTGTGGTTACTGATGAAGAAGGTGATGGTTTTCTTTCTCGGATAGTCATGGGGGAGGGGGGTTGTTTGTGGGAAGAGACCAAACTGCGAGGTCATCGGTCTCGTCGGATCAGGGAAGGACGGGGAAGGAAGTTGGCCGTGCCCTTTCAGAGGAACCATCCCGGCATTTGCCTGGAGCGATTTAGGGAAATCACGGAAAACCTAAATCAGGATGGCCGGACGCGGGATAGTCATGGGGGATGAAACTTTGGTATCGTACGACACCTCTGAAACAAAACGGCAATCAATGGAATGGAGGCACACTTCATCCACAATGAAGGTTAAGCCTAAGCAAATCTTCACATCTCGAAAAGTCATGTGGACCGTTTTTTGGGACAGATAAGGCATTTTGCTGACTGCACATGGTTACTGTGAGAACATTAAGAAATTGCGCCGCGCAATACAGAACAAGTTCCGAGGATTACTGTCAAAAAGTGGTGTTTTTTCCACAATAATGCCCAATCTCACACGGCGAATGTGACCAAACAACTTTTCACTGGGATGCGTTTGATCATCCTCCGTACAGCCCAGACCTCGGTCCTTGCGACTTTCATCTCTTCTTACACGTAAAATCTGTCTTTGGTGGTCAAGACTTCAATGATAATGACAAGCTGAAAGAATATGTTACCCCATGTTTGAATACACAGGCGGCAACCTTCTATGAAGAAGACATACAAAAACTTGTGCCACGCTATGACAAGTGCCTATAACATTTTGGAAGCTATGTAGAAAAGTAGTTTAACAGTTGTAGATTTTTGTACAATAAATATTTTTTCTGTATCTGTACACGTTTGTTTTATATAACCAAACGGAACTTAATTTATGGACATACGTTGTATTAAGGACCACGAGGAGAAGATTAAATTAATTACAGTGCACACAGAGACATTTAAGCTATCATTCTTCCTGCATGCCACACACAACTTGAATGGTAAGAAGCCCCAGTAAGTGGTATAGGGAAGTATGGGAAGAACCTTTTGCAGAGTACAGATGTAATGCTATGTGAGAAATAGTAACGGGGTTTTATAAATGGACAAGAAAAAAATTCTTGAATTTCCCGGTTAGAAATACACTTTTTCCTGTGTGAAAGTACGCTTTTTTCCGGATGAAGTGACAGTGTACTTTCCTTTGGAGCTATAAAACTTATCAATGACTTGAAAGGTAATGATTTTGTGAACTGTTGTAGAACTTCCTAGCACTTTAAGAAACGAATAGCGCCCGAAAACCTCAAACCACACACACACACACTCAAGAAACGAAACCCAGCAAAAACTTACATATCTTGGAAAGAAGTTTGTCGTGTGGCAACACGTACAATGCCTATTTTCTTATTACACAAGTATAAATGTGTGATCACGTGATGTCACCAGCCAATGACAGCAGATATTCAGAGCATAGGACACATGATACAATCAGCCAGTAGACATCACTGTTAAGTAATATGAACACACAAATAGAAAAAGTTTATGGTTTAAATTAATAAACAAACAGTATACTTACAACAAAAGCTAAGCTTTCATATCTTCTGTTGGTCTTTTTAATGCGTTTTGCCTTTTGAGATATATCAAACAGAAATGCACCATAAAATTTTAAATAATGGCACAAATAGTTGGTCTTGTGAGTCCGAAATTTTTCTAAGTGGCTGGTCCTTAAAGTGTTAAGTTTTGAATGAGAGTCAAATGCTCCAAGATTTAAGAAATTCATCACACATTCTCACGCAGAATATAATTGATCTTGCATAAAAAGAAAGTTACTTTGAAAGTAATGCTTCTCCAACAACTATACACAATATGTTCATGCAGTCCATCAGAAATATACACAATTGTGACATCACGCTCATCAAAGCAGTTTGTTGTCCTAAAGCCTTTGACATATTTTGCTGTTGGCAGGTCTGTGTGTGGACCTGTGTTTTGTTGCTGTAAATGCAACATTTTCTTCGAATTTAAAGTTTTATTTTGATGTTATTCTCTTGTTTATGTTTTACTACTGCAGTATTATTCTGCAATCAAGGCTTAAAGTAAAATTCTTTGATGAAGTATCAGTTCTTATTACTCAAAATAAGAAAAATTTAATGGAAAAATAAAACAATAAAAATTCCCAGAATTCTAATAAAGTACCACTTTTTTGCAGTTGAAAAAAAGTTCTGTGTTTTCCCATTTTTCCCAGTGTGTACACATCCTGAGTAATGTACTGTAGGCAGGAATCAGTATTTAATGATGTAGGCAACTTTTTTCTTTGAAAAAGAGTAGTGTAATGAAGTAAATATTATGCTGTAAATAGAAGATAAATGGCAGCTATCTAGTATATCTTAGGAGGTAACAGATTTGTTCAAAGCAATAGATTTCTTTTTCATAAGCATGGATAGCATTAAGCAGTATAATAATAGTGTTTTTTAAATCCAACATACGGATTAATATACACTGAGATGAGACAAGTCACGGGATACCTCCTAATATCGTGTTGGACCTCCTTTCGCCTGTATAGTCCAGCAGCTGGATGTTGCACGGCCTCAATAAGTTGCGGGAAGTCATCTGCAGAAATACATAGACACGCTGCCTCTATAGCCACCCATAATTGCTTAAGTGTTGCTGGTGCAGGATTTTGTACACGAATTGACCTCTCAATTATGTCCCGTAAATGTTCAATGGCATTCATGTCGGTCAATCTGGGTGGCCGAATCATTTGCTCGAACTGCCCAGAATGTACTTCAAACCAATTGTGGCCTCATGACATGCCGTGTTGTCATCCATAAAAATTCCATCGTTGTTTGGGAAAATGACATCCACGAATAGCTGCAACTGGTCTCCAAGTAGCGAACACCAGAACACTCAGTCCAGTCCATGTAAATACAGTGCACACCATTATGGTGCCACCACCAGCATGCACAGCGCCTTGCTTGATAACTTTGGCCCATGGCTTCATGGAGTCTGTGCTACATTTGAATCCTACCATCAGCTCTTACCAACTGAAATCGGGTTTTGTCTGACCGAGCCATGGTTTTCCAGTCGTATAGGGTCCAACCGAGATGGTCGTGACTCCAGCAAAGGTGCTGAAGGCGACGTCATGCTGTTGGAAAAAGCACTGGTCATCTGTTGCCATAGACCATTAATGTCAAGCTTCACTACGCTGTCCTAACAGATACATTTGTCATATGTTTCGCACTGGTTTCTATGGTTATTTCACACAGTTTTGCTTGTCTGTTAGCACTGACAACTGTATGCAAACGCCACTGCTCTCGGTCATTAAATGATGGCTGTTGGCCACTGAATTGTCCGTGGTGAAAAATAATGCCTAAAATGTGGTATTTTTGGCACACTCTTCACACTGTGGTTGGTGCACTGCTCTTTTATACCTTGTGTACGTGGTACTACTGCCATATATGTATGTGCATATCACTACCCCATGACTGTCACCACAGTGTGAGATTTATGGACAAAAATCTACTCATCATGCAGTGGCATGAGAAAAACACAAAAAGTTAAGGAAATATGCATGCTTTTGGAGCCAGTGACCCCTTCTTCTAGCAGAAGAATTGGGATAGTTATGGGAAAGTCGCCTAAAACATCAGGTCAGGAGAGAATTACCAAATGGGATGAGAAGGAACGGCTTCTCACCCCATCTGGTAAGTCTCCTCTTACCCACAGTTCTGGGCGACTTTTCTGTAACTCTACCAATTTACCACACTTCGTCAATCCTTTTGCTTCATCCCTCTTGCCTCCCCTTCGACCCTTCTGCCGGAAGAAGGAGCCAGTGAATCTCAAGGCTTGCACATTTCCTTAGCCATTTATATGAGATTTCTCCTGCCACTGCTTGTCGAGTTGAATTTTTATCTTTCCAATTAAATTTTCAAAAAACTGGTTATTTTTGGTAGTATACAGTTTAAGTTATTTTTTGTGTACATCTTGGCTTGTTCTACATACGTGAAGGTTCTTCACCTCAATACAGTATATGGAAAGCACTACATTTGTTAATTGTTTATTTGCATTTGATGTCTGGAACAAATTTGGCTCCAACCTCTCTTTATTTACAGGCAAGCAAACAAGAAGATACGATGTTTCCACATCTTTACCCGACACATTTTATGTCAAAGTGTATTACAGAAAAGTATTATCAACCAAAAAGTTAATAAAATGTAAAGTAAAGCCAAGTAAATTACAAAAGGACATTTCATTTCCTTGTACAGACACACCCTAACAGAAATAAAGTTTGCAACAATTTCTGACTGTTAAGCTGTGCCTCCAAACATTTAGTTTAGTCCTACAGTGTCATCTGTTGAGTAAAAGGTAAATGTGCCAGCAGCCAAGTTAGGGTTTACAGAATAACACTAATGAAGGAGGTAGATAATTATTGGATATTGGCTCCACCTTCTATGCAAAACACTCTTTTTTCTTGTTACCCATACATGTTTTGGCACCACTGTGCTGTCATCAATGGGTTTTGTTTATTGAAGGACTGTAAAAAGTGAACCTATTTTAGATCATAACTGATCTAAAAAAAATGAGGCTTACAGACAGTTACACCAGTTATAACACAAAATATGTTCACTTTTTACAGTTGTTCATTAAACAAAACCCACAGATGTGCTGAAACATGTTTGGGTAACAAGAAGAAACAGTGTTTTGGCATAAAAGGCACAACCTATCTCCAACAACTTTAACTGCAAACATGGAAAAAATACAGGAGCTGCAAATTCAAAAGAGGTAGATAATGGTTCAAATGGCTCTGAGCACTATGGGACTTGACATCTGTGGTCATCAGTCCCCTAGAACTTAGAACTACTTAAACCTAACTAACCTAAGGACATCACACAACACCCAGCCATCACGAGGCAGAGAAAATCCCTGACCCCGCCGGGAATCGAAACCGGGAACCTGGGTGTGGGAAGCGAGAACGCTATCGCACGACCACGAGATGCGGGTAGGTAGATAATATCTTATATTTTACACATGAGAAATGGTGAAGATAATAATCTGAAGAGAATACCACTAAAATAATTACACTGTGTGTGTGTTATCCGATTTCTCTTCATCATTATTAGTATGGATTCCTATTGTGACTATTTGAAACTAAACACAAAAACAAGGAAATGTTATGGAAATGACTTAAACTGTTATGTATAAACCTCATATGCAGGTGGACACTGCTTTTAACTAAGCATACTCCAACTACTGAATTCATCTGTGCCTCATCTCTCTCGTAAGTACGTGATCAGACAACCACTGCAATTAACCCTATAGTAGTGAGCCTTCATTATAATGTGCCTTGGTATTTTTCAATATATAAAAGGAGAGAGGAAGGCTATTGAATATGTCTTCAATAGATAGGATTGCGTCTCACTGATATGATTATTATAATTACATCTTTATGGTACTTTCCTATGAAAAGTAGTAGTTCCAACTTACTATTTTTCTCAGTGCCCCTAGCAGTACCAGTAAATCGCAGTTTCAGAACAAATAAAAGTGTAAAAATGGGGTCACATGTACTATGCTGAAGTTGAATCTTCGGATAAGTTCAAACAATAACTCTATTCCGAAGTGAAGCGACTTTTCCAGCTCGACATTGTAAAGTATACTATGCTCATATTGGAGATATTTTTGCTCTTGTAACTCTATAACTCATTGAGGAAACCAACACAATTACGTGAATGGAGTCTGGTTTAATGATGTAGAAATAGAACCACAGGACCTAGCGGCTGACTTTAAAAACATTCAAGAATACTTGGGTTTCCCGAAAATATTGAAACAAATACAGGAAAGATATAAACAGGGCAGAAAACAAAATGCAACCGGTAATGAACGAGCAACAAAGCAGAGGCTAACGAAAGAGTGATAATCAAGTGGCCAAAAGACAACAGAGGCTCAGAAAGAAATGCAAAATAATTTTTTTCTCACCTGGTAGTGCAGCTGGAATGTTGAAATTTCATGAGAATATACATTGAAGAGCCAAAGAAACTGGTACACCTGCTTAATATTGTGTAGGCCCCCTGCGAGCACGCAGAAGTGCTGCAACACTTTAATACTACTACTTAGAAGTTTTCTGTATTGTACCACAGCTATATTTTCTTTTCTTATAATGAGGAGATCATTGATTTTATCTCCTTTTCCTAAATAATTCTTTAGTGATTTTCCTAAACTGTCTTTCATGCAATTAATTTTCCCCCCTCTCCTCCCCCGGAAACAAAAATCCTTTTGAGCTCACAAACCTTCTGTGTACACTAGTATTAAATTTGAAGTGATTTTCCTTCCAACTAAAACATTATACCTTCTCTTTACTGTTTTTATTTCCTGTTACTCCAAATTTAAGAGAACTAAAGATATACTACAGCCAAGAAGACAAAGGGCTTTTGAAATGTGTTGCTATGGAAGAATGCTGAAGATAAGGTGGGTTGATTAATTAATGAAAAAGTACTGAATCAAATGGGAGAGAAAAGAGCTTTACAGCACAACTTCACAAAAAGAAGGGATAGGTTGATAGAAGACCCTGAAGCATCAAGAAATAGTTAATATGGTATTCAGTGAGAGGGTGGGACCAAAACTGTAGGTTGCAACAGCAATGCTAATATGGAATGGAATTCTAATATGGAAAGACTTGTACAAAACAAACTAGTGGCGAGTGCAGCATCAAACCCGTCTTTGGACTAACAACAATAAAAACATTTAAATCATATAAAGGTAAAACAGTAGGAGCAGCCAAAGAATAAGAAAATATTGAATTAATGAGAGTTAACAATAGTTACTACAAGTCCACAGCAAAGCAGGAAATATCAAATGTCTCAAGAGTATAAATTTGCAAAGCTTACCTGTTATATCAGCCCATTCTGGAGACGTGAAAGAAAAGTCCCCTTCCATAATTTTGCGGAGCATTACCATCTGTTTCCGATGCCAGAATGGTGGGCAGCCAACTAACCTGCAAAGTATATGTGAATAATGTGATGAGAATGTCAGAGTAAAATATTGTATACATTCACATGATTAAATAACTGAAGACTTACAGTGTAAACATGATGACACCACATGCCCAGCTGAAACAAAAAGCATAAATTTAGCATAGAAAATAAAGCAGATCTATACTTTTGGTTGAAAATTATCATTATTTCTGACTACAGAGATTTTGTATTTGGAACAGTTATTAAAAGAACATTTCTTTGTTTATATTTTCGAAGGCAACACACTTGCCTCGTCAAATCACCAAAAATTGTCTATTATCTGGTTGGAACACCACTCCAGAGTAATGGGAAGCGAGAGTCACACTTTCCCAAACCAAAACCAATTGTGAAGCGACTGAATGTTTAAACTGACAGAAATCAGCTGATTCTCACTGACTACAGCATGTCTTCTTTGTTCACATGCACATGCTACCCTTAAAATATCTAATTCATTCTAGATTTCAGCTATTCATTTATTTGATGATAAGAGTCATAATGTAAGTTTTAGAGAAGAAAAATTATCTACCACATAATCAGCCAACCGAGCAAGGGCAGTTTGTAATGAGCAGTATTAGGATTCACAATACTAGTGATGCAGTTGAAAAGGATTAACACATGTATTTTTTTACCAGTTTGCACTCTGAGAAGACTCATTCTCACAATAAATTTTTGTGAATATTTTTAATCTTGTATTCATGATTTTTAAGAGTTATCAATTTTATAGCATTGTTTAAGCCTTCAGTTTCAGCAGTCAGAGCCCAGTTATGTTGACATTGAGCACCCCTCTCCTGGCTTGTTCAGTTGACAAGATACTATGTAACATTTGCAAGTGCATATAGTTTTATAGAGATGTTAGTCTGACTTCTTATTTAGTTTTCTCTTTAATTAAAACATCTGATGGTGTCTTACTACCTAGTCACAACTGGTCAAGGTACTGTTTGCATGAACTGAGGCTGAGTAGTAATAAAATTTGATCAGTCTTTCCTTCTCATCCCATCTGGTAAGTCTCCCTGACTCGTGGTTCTGGGCGACTTTCCCAAAATCTACCGCTTTTCCTAGACCTCTCCAGTCCTTTTCCTCCACCCATCTTCCTTCCCCTTCAACCTTTCTGGCTGATGAACAAGTCACTGGCTCCGAAACCTTGCCTAGTTATAACCTTTTATGTGTGTTTTGCTACCGCTTGGTGAGTAGCTTTTTTATGAATCCACTTACATTATTTTGTCAAAATTTTATTGTTTTCATTGTTATAATTAAAGAATTTTGTTACACTAAAGTTGCCATCTTGTCTTATGCAGGATGCCTGGTATGCAGACAGGGGTGGGGACTTTTGGAGCTAGATTGTGCAACACTAAGCTTAAATACAATGAAGTTATCAACAATATCAGTAGCTTATGGCATTGACACAAATGCTCTATAAATCTGTCACGTTTTTTTGAATAAAGTTATAAAATAATGATGGTTGTTACAAAACTGTGTATTGTGTGGAGTGATTTCAGACAATGCGGCAAATGTATAAAAGCAAGGAAGGTGCTAAAGCATGGCCTAATTATTGCCCAGACCCTTACATGTAGCTGTTCATGATATTCAGAGTGGCAAATTATCATATAGAAAAGCATGTGTTTTATATGGTAGACCTAGATCAACCCTACAAAATAAAGTGCGGGAAATACATCCAAAAAAATTGGTAGGGCAAGCAATAAGGAAGAAGAAATGTTAAGGCAAGGTATCTTGGGTGCTGCATATTGGGGATTTCCTTTTACTAAACTGGACACAGGATTCTTAGTGAAAGGCTAGTTTGATAAATGTGGCATAAAAAAGTAGAACTTTTCTAACAATTTCGTAGGAGAAGAATGGGAACATTTATTCCTTAAGTGGCTTTTAGAAGATCTCTCCATTCACCTAAGTGAAAATATTAAAACAGCTTCTGCAGAAGGGGGGGGGGGGGGGGAACTAGCAACATATTCAACTAAGGTGAAACTATGTCAGATGATCCGGGCACCAGCATATAATTACAAAACAAGGGAGTAAACATGCTGAAAAAGTATGGATTCATCAAAATTTAGTGTTTCGATAATGATAGCAGCAAGTACGAATGGTGAACCGCTTCCTTCATACGTTCCTTATGAATATGAGCATTTGTGGAACATGTGGCAAGGTGGGCAACATGAAACCCATTTCAATAGGAATAAGAGTGGATAGTTTTATCTACACATATCTGAACACTGGTTCTTTACAATCACTTTGCTCTATGTAAAGAAGTAAAATGAGCCAACAGTAATGATTGGGAACAATTTATCCATTCACATGCCTTTTTTCGTTATCAAAGAGTGTGAGCAGAATAGTATTTTATTCATTCTTCTTCCCCCTAATAGCATCCACCTCTTCCAGCTACTTCAGACAAATGAAGAAAATAGAGTGGTGAGCTATATTAACTGAATGGAAGAAGTACACTCACGAGACCATTTCAAAGGAAACTTTTCCACCTCTTCTGAAGCAGGCATTGACTAAATTTCCAGCAACTCAAAAAGCATAAAGAGTGGATCTCATACCACAGGCCTAATCCCATTAGATTCAGATTATACTTATGGAAATTGTGTGATAATGATGAGGGCCAGCAGAGAAAGGAGAGGCATGGATTTCCAGTTTGGAACAAATGCTCAAAGAAGTTGGTTAGCCTCCAAATAACCCTGACAGTCTCCACTGCTGCAAAATAGGCGTTTCTCTTGGAAAATCAATTATGGGATGTCACTTCCACGAAAATGAAAACAGTGCAAAAGCAAGTAATAGTACTTCCAGCGGTAGAGAAATGTTTACTGCTGAGAAAACAAAGAGGCTTTTGTTGTTGCGGAATATAAATACACATCTGGAAAGGAGCATATAAGTATGCATGTTCGAGTAGCCTCAAATGTTGGTGCAAGGGAAGTATGTGTGGAATTCTTGCATCCACACAACAGCAGCAGGAAAGTATTTGTGTTTCCTATGTCCCTAATGAAGGCACAATACAAAAAGAACAAGTTTTGCAAGTATTTCCTACACCAGTTGAGAAAAGAATGATGTTTATTTTTAGAGAAGATATGCTTCAGACTCCTTGGCAACCGTAATTTTATGGTCAGTGTTTGCAATTTAATTCTTAATGTTGAGCAAGAAAATTGATTTTGATCTTTTGGTAGAGTCTCTTTGTTTTGCTTCTGTTTTTTTATATTTCAATTTAGAACTTTAAAAATTTGCAATTTAATTTGTTGGGAAATAAGAACTGACCTTCAATACATAGAATTTATTACCGCAATCCTTATCGCTCATTCATAATCACAGACATCCTTAGAATGTGTTGAAGTCACTAGAAAGGAAGAATGTAGAATATATATATAAAAAAAACATCAATTTCTTCTGAATTCCTCCATATGGTTTGTAACTTTGGATGGAGATTTAAAAAATGTATGTATGAAATCACCCCGACCCATAGGATGATTTTCGACACTTTATTTGCCTGTCTCAGACAAATATAAATACACATGGACTTTCTGTTTTTAGGATATTTTATATGTTATACATATACTCCCACCACTTCTGTAACAAACAATATAATTTAACATAACCTACACAAGTCATGGTGAAAATAACCTCACAACCATCCTAAATCATCCCTTTTGACAATAAGTAATGTTGAGGATTCCCGGTGAATAGCAATGTCTCGGTGTAAACCACAAAACTGCCAAATTATTAGCTACTATATGTATGAGGGTGAGCTGGAAAGTAATATCTCTGAATTTTTTATGTCAAAACGCTTTTTAAATAAGACAAATGTTATTAAAATTCTAAGTCCTTATTCCTAATGCCTACACATTTATTTTTCAAACAATGGGTTATCCACGATGGAATAATGACAATATTATGAAAAGATAGACTGTTACTCAGCATACAGTGGAGTTACACACACACACACACACACACACACACACAAAATAACAGAAAGTCCAGTTCATTTGCAAATAAAATATGAGTTTGTCCAGAAAGTAATACACCACATTTCTTTTCCTCACCAAAGAACAGTGGTATGAATGCGAAACTTTAGGTATAAATCACACAATGGAAAATCCAAGACGGAACATAACAATATTATGAAAAGGAAAGTTGCTACTCACCATACAGCGCAGATGCTGAGTCGCAGGTAGGCACAACAAAAATACTCTCACAATTAAAGCTTTTGGCCTTTAAGGCCTTCATCAACAATAGACGACAGACACACATACACACAGTCGTTGCATTTGTGTGTGTGTGTGTGTGTGTGTGTGTGTGTGTGTGTGTGTGTGTGTGTCTCGTCTACTGTTTACAAGGCCTTAATGGCCTAAAGCTTTAATTGTGAGAGTATTTTTGTTGTGCCAATCTGCGACTCAGCATCTCCGCTATATAGTGAGTAGCGACTTTCATTTTCATTATGTTGAAACTGTTGGTATACATTTATAGAAGCTTCTGGATTGCACACACAAATTTTCCATTTCCTTTGACATACACCATAGCTGCAGCAGTGTTTCAAAATGACATCTGTTAAGTGATGTACGTCAAAAGCAGCGTGTTGTCATTGGATTCCTCACTGCAAAGAAACAAACTGTGTGAAATATTCACAATGCTTGTGTGTCATTTATGGAGAATCCACAGCAAACAAAAGTATGGTTATGGGCTGGGCAAAGAGGGTAAGGCCATTAAAAGAAGGCAGTTTGACGGAGTTCCAAGACTTGCAGCATTTGGGGAGGCTATCCATGGCTGTCATACCTGTCAAGATGCAGCTAGGTGATATGCTCATTCGTGAGGTCAAGAGGGAGTACCATTAATTCTAAAGCATTTGTGAACATAACCAAACCCAAGAAGCACATCCGGCAACTTCAGAGCCATAATGACCCAGGTGATTGGTTCAACATGATAATGCTCAGCCTCACACAAGTTTGGAACACATTATCAAACAGGGTTGGACAGAGTTACCCTATCCACCCTACAGCTCTGACCTAGCTCACTCATGCCTGCTACCTGTTTGGGCCATTAAAGGATGCCACTCATGGAAGACATTATGAAGATGACAAAGAGGTGATGTGCACATTGCAGAAATGTCTTCGTGACCACAACAAGGAATAGTACTGACAGGGCACACATGTTCTTGGCTCTTGCTGGAGGAAGGTCATAAAATGGGAAGGAGATTACATGGAAAAATAGGGAGTGAAGAAGAAATTTCATTCTTTCTTTTGTGTGTGTGTGTGTGTGTGTGTGTGTGTGTGTGTGTGTGTGTGTGTGTGTGTGTGTTTTTCACTGTGTTGAATAAATAATTGTTGAAGAAAAGAAATGTGAAGCATAACTTTCTGGCCTGCCTTCATAGAATACATCCAAGAATTTAAAAAAGAGAGTACACAACAATGATATTTTCTGAATGAACTTTGGTGCAAGACTGAAAATACTCTTAGTTTTAAGTTTAAAAAATTACTGAATTGTGAATGAGTATGATAGAAAGATACACAAGGGTGGTGGTGTAGACATTTATGTTGGAAATGATGTTCAGTGTGAAAGTACTGATCATGTTTATTAACTCGCTGTGGAGGTGGCCTCTGAATCAGCAACAAACTTGTTGTTGTTGTTGTTGTTGTTGTTGTTGTTGTAGCTGCTGCTGCTGCTGCCTTCAGTTTGAAGACTCGTTTGATGTAGCTCTCTATGCTACTCTGTCCTCTGCAAGCCTCATCATCTCTGCAACCTAAATTCTTTTTGAATCTGATTATTTTATTAATCTCTGTCTCCTTTTAACCCATCCCCTCCCCACACAGCATTCCCTCCAATACAAAACTGGTGATTCCTTGATGTCTCAGAATGTGTACTGTGAAGCAACCCCTTCTTTTAGTGAAGTTGTGCCACAAATTTTTTTTTCCTCAATCCTTTTCAGTACCTCCTCATTAATTACTCAATGTACCCACCTGATTTTCAGCATACTTTTGTAGCACATGTCCAAAAGAACATACACAACGGATTCATATAATTGATTCACCTCAAATGGCGATGAATCCACCACTTTAAGTGTGGATGCAAAAGTATGTCCAAACTCCTGTGGGTATCTCTGAGTAACGAGCACGGAGGACACGAACAGAGACTGTGGATAGGTGGCACTTGGCGGGAATCTGGGTCAGCTGAGAGAATCTGCACAGTTACGATAAACACCGAGTACGGGTGGCATAGTGGTTAATGCAACTGCTCCCAGGTTTGAGTCCTGGTCTGGCATACACATTCGCCTGTTGCCGCTGATTCCGTGTAAAGACCCGATGCATCTGGCATCAACTGCCCCTTCCCCTCCCCACCACCTTCAATTTACATAACATACTTAAATCTATATTTGATGTTACTCTTCTCTTCTTTAGAAATGTTTCTCTTGCCATTGCCATCATAATTTCACATTCTCTCTACTTTGGCCATCATCAGTTATTTTACTGCCCATATATCAAAACTAATGTACTACTTTTAGTGTCTTGTTTCCTTGTCCAATTCCCTTGGCATAGCCTGATTTACCCTTATATTGCTTTTGTTGACATTCAACTTATACCCTCCTATCAAGACACTATCCACTTCATTTAACTTCTCATCCAAGTCCTTCGCTGTCTCTGACAAAATTACAATTCCATCTGCAAACATAGGTTTTTGTTTCTTCTCCCAGATCTTTAATTTCTTTTCCATTTTTTAAATTTCCTTCACTGCCTGTTCACTGTACAGATTGAATAACACTGGAGATAGGCTACAAGCCTGTCTCATGAGATAGGCTGCAAGCCTGTCTCGCACCCTTCCGAACCACTGCTTCCCTATCATACTCCCCACTCACACAACTGCCATCTGGTTACTGTACAAATTGTAAATAGCCTTTCACTCACTGTATTTTCTCTCTGACACCTTCAGAATTTCCAAATGTATTCTAGTCAACATTTTCAAAAGCTCTCCTCAAGTCTACAAATGCTATAAACATAGATCTGCTTTTAGTTAACCTCTCTTCTATTAGAATTCATAGGCCCAGTATCGCCTCGCATCTTCCCACGTTTCTCCAGAATCCAAACTCATTTTCTCCAAGGTCAGTTTCTACAAATTTTCACATTAGTATTTTCCAATTATGTCTTATTAAACTGATTCAGTAATATCCACACCTGTCAGCACAATCTTTCTTTGGAATTTGAATTATTACATTCTTCTCGTAGTCTAAAGGTATCATGCCTATCTCAAATGTCATGCTCAACAGGTGGAATAGTTTTGTCATAGCTGGCTCTCCCAAGGATATCAGTAGTTCTGGCAGAATGTCATCTACTCCAAAGGCCTTGTTTCAACTTTGGTCTATCAGTGCTCTGCCAAAATCTTCTCACAATGCGAGACCTTAACTTTTCCCGGCAAATTGAATGTTCAAATAACTTACGGGTTTGCTGCCGGGTGATGTCTCACACTGTTTACCTCTACGGGGAGGAAATGTATCGCTGCTTGCGGAGGTTGGATAAACTTCGCAGCAGTAGAGTAGTAAGGTTGGAATGGGCATTATCGTTTTTATTGAAGTGTCGAAATCACAGTGTGGTTCCAACAATTGCTAAGGTTGTGCATCATATTAATTCTCCTGCCGCCAATCGCATCAAGCAAAGTGCTGGTTTGAGCTCTTGTTCATGAGAGGATCCACTATACTCGCCGTCAATTAGATTTTGTTTCTAAGGAATTATTTCAGCTTCATTTAATGATGGTGTCTAATGTTTCTGAATCTTCTTGGGATTGGGTGGATGGTGCCTCTTGGTCGCAGTCTGACTGGGAATTTCAATCTGTAATTGCTCGTCATTCGGTGAAGTTTGAACGTTTCCTTGGCTCAGTGTCTAATTCTAATTTTAATTCTCAATGTTCTGTGATCAATCTCACGGAGAAAACGTTTGACGACGCAGCTTTGTCTCTGCTGGGGAAAGGTTTGAATTTTGCACCGACACCTAAGAGTTTGCCAGTCATCGATTTTATTAGTTCTATTGAACAGGCTGTTTATAAACTACCTTCCGAGGCTCCGTAAGAGGTTAAGAGGGAAGCTTGTCATGTGTTGACTGGGGTCCGTCCATTACAGCAGCTGAGGTGGCTGCTTTACGTTCACTCAGAATGGATTCTGATATTGATATTTTACCTGCGGACAAGGGAAATGCCACTGTTTTGTTGGACAAGCACGATTATATTTGAAAGATACAGTGTCTACTTTCTGATTCGGTGTATCACAAAATCGGTGCTGACCCTACTAAGAATGTTGAGAGAAAGACTAATAATCTCCTGAAGAAAAGTTCTTTGTCACAGGAGACTATCCAGAGTATTAATTCTTACTGTGCTGTACCACCTACAGTATATGGTCTCCCTAAGGTCCATAAAGAGGCTGTCCCATTGAGGCCTACTGTTTCTACTATTGGTGCTCCGACATATCGTGCAGCTAAACATCTTGCTAGTTTGTTGAGCCCACTAGTAGGAAGGTGTGAACACCACATTAAGAACTCTGCAGATTTCTTATGTCAATGGCAGGGATTGCGTTTGAATGACTGTGATATTTTAGTCAGTTTTGATGTGGTTTCTCTTTTCACTCGCGTGCCTCTCTCCGATTCGTTGCAGCTAATTAAGGTTAAGTTTGGTGTCGAGTTAACAAATTTGTTTTGACATGTGCTGACTTCCACTTACTTTTTATTCAATGGTCAGTACTACAAACAGACTGATGGAGCTGCAATGGGAAGCCCGTTATCAATTGTGGCAAATTTGTTTATGGAGGACTTTGAGGAACGTGCATTGGAGTCAGTGACCTTGAAACCTGCGTGTTTTTTCAGATGTGTAGATGATACTTCTGTTGTTTGACCTCATGGTAGTGAGAATTTAAACCGGTTTTTGGAATACCTGAATTCAATCCACCTGAATATTCAGTTCACTATGGAGGTGGAAAAGAATGCATGCCTTCCCTTCCTTGATGTGTTGGTCAGAAGGAAGACTGATGGTACATTGTGACATTCTGTTTATAGGAAGCCTACTCACACTGACTTGTATCTGCGAGCTGATAGCTGTCACCATCTGGCTCAGCGTGAAGGAGTACTTTATACCTTGGTTCACAGGGTCCACGTTATCTCAGACCCTGAAAGTTTGGCAGCTGAGCTATCACTTCTCGAAGTCACCTTTCGTCAGAATGGTTATAGTGAGAGGCAGATCAAACGTGCGTTGTGCTGTCAGCCGTATGTGCAATGGGTGAGTGACGATAGCAACGAAGTGGCATCTAAGTCTACGGTCTTTTTGCCTTATGCAGGAAGGATTTCCAACAGGATTGGCCATATTTTGCAGAAATATTATGTGAAATGTGTTTTTCGACCACCTTCTAAGATTAAGGCCCTGTTGGCGTCCGTAAAAGGTGATCCTGGTTTGCGTAAGGCTGGTGTCTATCGTATTCCTTGCAGTTGTGCTATGTCATATATTGGTCAGACAATCAGGACTGTGGAAGACCGGTGTATTGAACATAAGCGTCACACGCAGAACATTGCCTCGCCACCGGTCATCCTATGGAATACAATACGGAGATTCTGGCTTGCACGTCCAGCTATTGGGATAGTGTTATTAAGGAAGCTGTTGAAATCAGACTATCAAGCAACCTTATTAACAGAGATGGTGGATTTTGTTTAAATGCTGCTTGGAATCCGGCTCTGTCTCTTATTAAAAAAAAAGGAAGAAGAAGAAGAAGAAGAAGAAGAAGAAGGACAGAATTAGTGCTACCTCACCTGTTGATTAATAGTCACTATCGATATTTCTGATGTTGGTTATCTGTGGTTGTGTGTTGACTCTGCGGTTACTTTTTGTGTGTGTGGTATCTTCCTTGTTTCTCCTCTGTGAACCGAGGTATTAAATACCCTTGCACATTGCTTCCTCCTTGCAGCTGTGCCTTGAGAATGGCAGGGTGTGCTCCTGTCGAAATATTGGCGGTGGTCGACGACGTCACCTGGCAGCAAACCCGTAAGTTATTTCATCTTCTCAATATCATACCTCCAATCTCATCTCAGTCTATGTCCTCTTCCATATCTATGACCTTACCCTCATTTCCCTTATACAGCTCCTCTATATATTCTTTCCACCTTTCAGCTTTCCCTTCTTTGCTTTATATTGTTTTCCATCTGAGCTCTTGATATTCATATAGTTGCTTCTATTTTCTATGAAGAGCTCTCTTTAACTTTCCTATAGGTTGTATCTATCTTTCCCCTAGATGTTTTAATCTCCTCATATTTGTACTCTAGCCATGACTGCTTAGTCATTTTGCTATAAAGCTAGACAAAAAGAGTTTAATAATAGTTAGCTTGTACATGCCACCGAACAGTCATGTAGATTAATTACTTCGACATTTAGAAGAACTTCTGTATTAACTCTCAACATATAAAAAACAGAATGTACTAATAGCAGATGTTAACATAGATTCTGTATGCTATAATGTAAATTATCTTAGGTATTCCAGCGTGTAGCAGTGCCATATAACCATGTCCATATAAATTGGTCACTAATCAGAATAACACTTGGCTCACAGACTTGCATACCGATCATGTTGTTACAAATTTAAATAGATGGTGAAAACTCTCTCTCGGATCATAGAGCTCTAGCCATCAAAATTAATACAGAACACAAACTAGTGGCACACAGCGACTTGCTCACTTATAAATAAAAACTGCCCATAATAGGATTATGGAGGACCTTGGAAAATTACACTGGCAGAGGACATATAGATACTAGTAAAAAGAGTTTTTTTTAACAAAATATTTAACCAGACTTTTAATTGGGCATTGGTATGTCCAATGGCAAAAACATTAAGAAAATCTCACTATATAAAAAAATCTTAAAATTCCTCCAATAATCACATATTAAGGGAAGACATGAAGGACCCATATACACTGAAGAGCCAAAGAAACTGGTACACCTGCCTAATATCATGTAGGGCCCCCGGAAGCACGCAGAAGTGCCACAATGCGACGTGGCATGTTGCATGGACTCTACTAATGTCTGAACTAGTGCTGGAGGAAATTGACACCATGAATCCTGCACAACTGTCCCTAAATCTTTAAGAGTATGGGGGTTGGAAATTTCTTCTGAACAGCGTGTTGCAAGGCATCCCAGACATGCTCAATAATGTTCATGTCTGGGGAGTGGAAGCCTTTAAACTCAGAAGAATGTTCTTGGAGCCACTCTGTAGCAATTCTGGACATGTGGGGTGTCACACCGCCCAGATGGAATTGGCGAAGTCCATCGGAACGCACAATGGCCATGAATGGATGCGAGTGATCAGACAAGATGCTTAAGTACGTGTCACCTATCAGAGTCATAAAGAGATGTATCAGGCGGCCCATATAACTCCAACTGCACACGCCCCAAAGCTTTACAGAGTCTCCACCAGCTTGAACAGTCCCCTGCTGACATGCAGGGTCCATGAATTTATGAGTTTCTCTCCATACCTGTGCAAGTGCATCTGCTTGATAGCATTTGAAACTAAACTCGTCCAGCCAGGCAACATGTTTCCAGTCATTTAACAGTCCAGTGTTGGTGTGGACAGGCCCAGATGAGGCATAAAGCTTTGTGATGTGCAGTCATCAAGTGTACACAAGTGGGCCTTCAGTTCTGAAAGCCCATATCAATGATGTTTTGTTGAATGGTTTGCATGCTGACACTTGTTGATGGCCCAGGAATGAAATCTGCAGCAATTTGTGGAAGGACTGCACTTCTGTCATGTTGAATGATTCGTTTCAGCTGTCATTGGCCCTGTTCTTGCACAATCTTTTTCAGGCTGCAGTGAAGTTGGAGATTTGATGTTTTACCGGACTCCTGACATTCATGGTACACCCGTGAAATGGTCATATGGGAAAATCCTCACTTCATCGCTACCTCAGAGATGCTGTGTCCCATAGCTCATGCGTCGACTATAACAGCACGTTCAAACTCAGTTAAATCTTGATAACCTGCCTTTGTAGCAGCAGTAACCAATCGCACAACTGCGCCAGACCCTTGTCATCTTATATAGGCATTGCCGACTGCAGTGACTTATTCTGCCTGTTTACATATCTCTGTATTTGAATACGCATGCCTATACCAATTTCCTCGGCACGTCAATGTACAATTCTGTCAGCATGTCTCCTCCAAAGAGTTCAGAAGCAATTTGACCAGAAAACTGGTGAGTACCAAGCCAAATTCAGCACTCGTCAAAGTTGTATAGAACAAATATTCTCGTCATTTTTATCTGTTTTCCATTCCCTTAGTTGCTCTAAATTCGTGGAGGTATGTACCATCTATGCAACTAAATGAAGGCAGTTTGTTTATTGCCATACACGTTTCACTTCTTTTATTTGGGAAGCATCATCTGTGGTAATTTCCAGTGCTGTTCACACGTGTGTGCCCCTAGAGATGTATTTGTTAGTCTTCATACTCCAGCTGGTCGATTTCTGGCATTCTTTCATCCACATTTGTCACATTGCATATTTCAATTTCACTTTCCATTTGGTGATCAACATATGTGAGTTGCATAGATGGTACATACCTCCACGAACAAATATTCTGTTTAAAAAACAACATTAAAATACACATCACTAAGGAACAGCCTTATCATATGCTCCTTAATGCACAAGGCATATGACTCAGTACATTGGAAATCTCTATCATCCTCGAAGAATATGGATTCGGCCTGGAAACCTTGAATCTGATCAAAAGAATACTCACCAACACAACTTCCAAAGTAAAATTCATGGATGAGTTGTCAGAACCACTTCTGATCAGAACTGATTATTGACAGGGCAATGGACTGTCTCCTATCATCCTTAATCTGCTTTCGGACAAAGATAAACAAGATTGGGAAAAAGAAAATAGAAACAAAAACTACTGAAAACCTATATGACTTGGAAGACCTAAAGAAGGACTGAGCGAGGTGGCGCAGTGGTTAGCACACTGGACTCACATTTGGGAGGACGATGGTTCAATCCTGCATCCGGCCATCCTGATTTAGGTTTTCCGTGATTTCCCTAAATCGTTCCAGGCTAACGCTGGGATGGTTCCTTTGAAAGGGCACAGCCGACTTCCTTCCCCGTCCTTCCCTAATCCAATGAGACTGATGACCTCGCTGTTTGGTCTCTGCCCCCAAAAACAACCCATAACAACAACCTAAAGAAAGACATCCAAATCTCTTGTCTAGCTTTCAGATACAATCTGCAGACAGTGAGACAACAGAAATTAAATAGACAAACTTTCACAGAATGGACTAATAGAGTTGGCTCAAAATATCCATCCAAAAAAAAACCAAATTCATCTGCTCAAAACATTCTACTCAAAAACTGATCATATAATATGGAGAAATTGAGAGTGTTTCACGATTCAAGTATTTAGGCAAAATCCTTGAATGTATAGGGGGAAAGACAAAGACACACAAAATTCAGATGCAGAAATTTAGGAGAGCTTATGGTGACATCTACAACAAAAAATATATGTCCATATGCACCATATGCATGGAAATCAGGCACTAAAACACAGTTATGAAGCCTGAAGTCTTGTGCAATAGCAAAACACTTACACTCCCCAGAAAAGGTTATCTAGAAGGTACTAGGAAAAGAAGAATGCAGAATTCCAAGCAAGATACTCAGCCCAAAAAGAACTGAAGATAAATACAGACTACAATCCTGAGAACAACTGTGAAACTATCTAATCTCATGGCAGGCATTAGACAAAGAAGAGTGAAATTTTATGGGCACACCCACAGATTGCAGACAAGACTCACTCACAAAATTGTGATTCACACAGAACACCTCCTGCACCCAGCAGACCAACAAGTGTTTAGAAAAGGCTTGTGCATGTTCGTAAGACATTTTCAACAAAAACTTACATAGCTAAAAAATTAGCACATGGGAAGTACTGTCAGAGACTGAAGTCACCACCAGGTGACAAAAAAAAAAGTCTCCAGACAAAAAATGGCTACTGCTTGGAAACTCTGAAGACTGAAACATAATAGCTCCGAAGGGTCTAATAAGATTCCATTGCACATAATAATAATAATAATAATAATAATAATAATAATAATAATAATAATAATAAGACAGTTGGAAGAACTTTGAAAAGGGCACCATGAGAGTCTGTGGAAAATTCTAGAGCCCTGGAGGACTACTGTTGGAACTGAAAGAATAGGAAAGATGAGGAGCTGTACAATACACTGGAGAGATCATGGACACCAAATGGAAATTACGGTTGAAATTTTAGGGAAACAAGGCACGAATAGACAAAAAACAAACAAAGCAACAAGATCTTCAATTACATCACATAATTGACGTCCATCTCTAAGAGGGTAGGAGAGGTCAAAAAATATAAACAAGAGATCACTTGAAGAGAGACTACTAAACAAAAGGTCCATACAATACATTTCCGAGGAAGAGAGAAAGAATGAAGTGGTTCTGGGAAGAGAGGAAAAAAACAAAAGAAAAGCTAAGAAGTCTTAAGTTCCATGCAATCCATAGACTGCCAAATGCAGAAGAAAGAATAATTATTATTAAATTTTTAATTTTTCCTGCATCAATATTGTCACCAATAAATTAAGCAGATAAGGATATCTATGGAAAACAGAGTGAAGCTATCCTAAATAGCAGCTCTAGAAATTTATAAGAATCTTGAGACTAAAAAAATCTGAACTACTTTTTAAAGTACCTTTTAACTTACCGCAATTGGAAAAATAAACAAATAGAAATAGAAGAACCGACACCAGGTATATTTAACTGCCTCACACAGTTCTACAGATATGTGTCAATCATTTTGTACTAATACGCACATTTTTTTTATGAACAGATAGTGTTACTTCTCACACACTGGAAGTGAAAGAGAAACAATGAGTGAAAAAAAATAATATTGAAAATGACAAATTGGCTTGAAATCATTGTAACTTAGAGGTCATAGAGCAAATGAAAAACAAAACATCAAGTATCCTACAGCCTTACTAGACATGTTATTTTGTTCGATGATGCAACAAATGGAAAACAAACCATAATAACAGTCTTTCACAAGGCTGTACAATTTCAATAGAGCAACAGGCCAGCACTACAGGAGAGTATCAATATCAGGCAGTTTCATTAATTGTATATGAGCCATGGAAAAACACTGCTGTTTTGAAGATCGCGCCACAGTGCGTTGTGTGAAGCAGTCGTCCTCCATTTCTGGCGGTGGCGCCGCTGTGGCAGTCACAGCTTTAGTGTCTCCCTCTGGTGGAAAAGGGGAAAGGTTGCCTGTTCACGTGCATTTAAGGGGCGCTATGAGCTCACAAGTGAGTCAGTTGCTCAGCCGGCTCAGTGTGGGGCGGTCAGTCCGGGGTGCTAGTATGTGTTAGGCTGCCAGTCTGCTTGAGTTTGTTCAGGCAATGGTCACTGGTGGTTGGATCTATCGGTTGGTTGGTTGTGCACCGAGACACAAGATGACTTGTCCGTCTCTAGCGTCGGCGCATGTGAGGTCGCCACGTCAGTCCAGTGGGCCGCGCCGTATACCAAGGGGTAGTGGCTTTGCGGCCGACACGAGAACAGATGGGAGATCGGCGTGCCTTCCTGCATCCGTTGAAGCGGCTGGCAGCGGACGTTTTGGGAGAGCGGTTTGGGGGTGCTGCGCCAGGTCTTCGCCAGACATCACAGTTTATTAGAAGTTAAGTGATTCGTGATATGTTGTTTCATTTACTTGTTGAATTCTAGTTGTTTTCTTGGTCAGTCTCTCATCCCCAGCTTGCTCGTCTCTCTCTCGTCAGCATTTGTTAGGCAGTTACTGTCTGTCTGCCTGTCGGTCTGCCGTACGTTACAGCTGCCTCTGTCATGTTTGTCAGATTCGGTGTTAACGAATTTATTGCTTGAAGTGTAACGGCCGAATTCCTGAAATATGTTTTTATCTTGCCTATAACCTTGAGAGGCGGTATATGTGTAATGTAGAGCATGTTTGGCTAACCTTGTATGTTTTATGTAAGACTGCATTTCATGGGTTTTTATTTAAATGGTTATTTTAGTATATAAAGCTGCCACCCTTCCACCGTATAAGTTTTTTTATAAAAATCAAGTTGCACCTTCGGTGGCAAGTTAATCTTTTAATGTTAGTGTTTTGTACCATTTCCATCCCTCCTACGGGGTGCATAGTTTATGTGCTTGTGTGAGTTGTTAAAATTTTTAGTTTAAAGTAATCTGGTGTGTTGCAAATTTGCACCAGTGTAGTCTTTCAGAGGTTGTTGTGAGCAGTCGTGACTACGGCTGTGTTAAAAGGGAGCGGTAAGGTTCTCAGCCTGAAAGCTCATACTGTCAAAAAATTTGTTCTTTCTGCCTCTGAATAAATTGTAACTTGATATTTAGAGAGTGCTTTTTGATTATAATTTTAAATCTGTTTAAAAAAGTTTTAGGAATAAAATTTCCATTTGTTGAAAGAATTTGATTTGTTTTCATCAGCTAATTTGATTTGTTTTCATCAGCTACCTACTGGCAACTACTTCCACACTCACATAGTGTGATTAAATGTGTTAATGTACTTGATGAATCACTAGTAAATAAAGTAAATTCTTAAGAAAAAGTTTTGAAAGTAAATTCACGTTTCAGTATAATTATCACTGTCCTCTCCATTAATATGGGGACAACAAAGAAACAATGGCTGGCCAATAACCACTAAGTACTGCTCACAGACACACATTAAATAACAAACTGATATCACTGATATCTTTAACAATGTAAATAATAAATTTTTGACAGTATAATGTAACTGGATAGATAAAAAATCTACTCACCAAATGGCAACAGGAGAACACAGATTTAAAGAAAAGGCATTACATATGCAAGCTACCAGAACCTGTGGCTCCTTCTGGCAGAAGGGTTGAAGGTGAAGGAAAAGGGATGAAGAAAAAGGACTGGAGAGGTTTAAGAGACAGGGTAGAGTTTGGAAAAGTCACACAGAACCCTGAGTCAGGGGAAACTTACCGAATGGGATGTCTATCATCTGTCTGGCAAGTCTCGTCTGACCTGGGGTTCTTACTGATCTTCTTTCCCCTTCTACCCTTCAGCCAGAAGAAGGAGCCACTGTCTCCAAAAGTTTGCACACATAATACCTTCTTTCTGATTGTGTCCTGCTGCCGCTTGGTACGTAGAATTTTTTATCTACCTAATTATATTAAACTATATCTTTAGGCTTTGCAACACTGAACTCCTTTCTTAGGGAGGAAAGGAGGGTAGATTGGTGAAGGTCAAAAAGAAGGAGAGATCACTCACCTCGATGAGGGGAGACAAAGATGAAGTGGAATTTTCAGACAGTGGTCCAAATAATAAACAGATGATAAACAAGAGTACCACAGAAACCAAGAAGAAGACTGGCAGAAAAGAGGTAAAGATATGAAAAGGAAAAAATACTTGAGACAATTCTAAAATAAACTTCCACTTTATACAAGAACCATAAAGAAAATTTTTTGAACTTTGTAACTAATCACAATTTTTATTTAACGAATAAAAACAACATGAGTGCCGTGTAACAGTGCATAATAGTTTATATTCATTCAACAATTAATATCCACCTGTCCCAAAAATTAATTTCAGAAATCTCTGCGCATTCAACCATGTTATTCCTGATAATTCTGGGAGAACTGGTTTTGATCACAGTTTTTAAAAGCAAATACATGCTGTTACAATGACCCACTGATCAGGTGATTGGAAGTTTCAAAAACAGGATTTTCAGTCACCTCTATAACATATAAAAAACCTGCCAGCACACCAAAATATGTAGAAATTTCAAAATTATAATTTAAGAGCTTGTATTTTCGTATAGAAACTTTTAATCACCTTTAACCACAAAACAGTAAGTTAAAACAACAGAAAATCCTGGATGCAATAACAACAGTGCTATGAAAAGGGCAGACTGCTACTCACTACATAGAGCGTGTGTGCGCACCCACATACGCACGCACACACGCACGCGCCCCCCCCCCCCCACACACACACACTGTGACCCCCCCTCCCCCCCACCCTACACACACACATGTACGCACAAACAAACCTGTGGTACAACAATGGGCACCAGCATGGCACCATCCTATGCCAAAATATTCAAGGACCATCTAGCGGAATCCTTCCTAACCACCCAAAATACCAAACCCCTCACCTTGTTCAGTTTCACTGATGACATCTTCATGATATGGACTGAGAATGAAGACACCCTATCCACATTCCCCCAGAACCTAAACACCTTTTCTCCTATTCACTTCACCTGGTCCTCCTCAACCCATCTAGCCATCCCATACCCCTACAACAGACCTAGATGCAAGAACTATCCCATACATCCTCCCACCATCTCCTACTCCAGTCTGGTCACAGGCATCACCTATTTCATCAAAGGTTGTGCTACCTGTGAAAGCTTCCATGTGATCTACAATCTAAGCTGCAACCACTGAGCTGTATTCTACACAGGCATGATGACCAACACGCTGGCTGTCTGCACAAGCAGCCACCGACAAACTGTCGCCAAGAGTCAGTGTGCTTCATTTTAATGACTGCTTCACAGCCTGTGCCATTTGAATCTTTCCTACCAAAGCCAGCTTTTCTTAATTGTGCAGGTAGCAACTCTCCCTGTAGTATATCCCACATTCCCAAAGCAACCCCCCCAAGATCAACTTTCCCTAGTCGCTGTTCTTTATCCACCTATCCCCACCCTTGCTCCCACTTCAGCACTACACAATGTTCTATTCTACAAGTGCCACTAGTAATCTTTTTCTCTTCTCTACTTCTACTCCTTTTCCGCCCCCTTCCCACTCCTCCAAACTTTTCACCTGCACCTAGCAAACCTACCCTGCCACCATCACATCCCTGTTTGCTCCCACAAGCAGCATTACTACTTTCTCCCCTACCACTATCCTTCTTCTTCTACTTCTCCCCTCCACGCTCTAGCCTCCTCTTCTCTTTATCCCCACCACTTGCAGATTGCTTCTCCCATCAGGTGCAGTTCTCACAGTCCAGCCTCAGTGTGTGTGTGTGTGTGTGTGTGTGTGTGTGTGTGTGTGTGTGTGTGTGTGTGTGTTTCAACTTCAGAAGAAGGCCTTTAGGCCAAAAGTTCAAATGTGTTTGTCTTTCTGTTGGGCCTATCTGCAACTCAAAATCTCCTCTGTATGGTGAGTAACAGTCTTATCCTTTTCATAGAATTAAAACACATTTTAACATATATAATACAGTTGCTTATTTATGTGTACGTCTTTTGTCACAGAAAGCATCAGATACAGTAACACCATACACACCAAGAATAAAGTAACTATCTCGGTACAATGTAAGATGCCATAGCCATATGCCAAATGAGCTGTTTCAGGAGTGATATGCGTACAGTTTCGTGGGAGACACTGGAATAGTAAGAGTGAGATGGTACCATAGATATGTCACTTTTAGTCAACAAGCACTGACAAACCTTTACTTCTGGCCAGTGACGATATTGGTAGGTATTTTAAAACAGCGTCAGGTTTGATTCCCTGGCAATTATTGTGCCTCATGGCTGATGTAATCCAAGACAGAAAAATAGGTCTGCATCGGTCATTATCTCATCTGTGTTTGAGTGCAGATCTAGATTTCAGCTAACAGTGCATCTGTCAACAGTGCTATAAAAACATATAACAGTATGTAACTGCACAACTGGCATTTTGCACAACTGTGACATGGTACTTGGTTGGTGTGCTTTTCCAATGTCTGATTTTAGTGTTATTTTGTATTTGAAGCACTGATGATAGATGCACTGTTAGCTGACCTTCTTTCTGTCCTGGAATAAAACAGTGTATACCATGGGTGAAAAGACATACAAAATACACAAGCTACTTATAACTGCCACTATGCACATTATCACATCTCATTGTCTTCCACTTGAGTGTAAACACCCCCCCCCCCCACCCATTCCCAATTACTGCTCCAACAGAAAGCAAATCAACAATATGTGCCCACGTATGTTATTAATTTATCACATGATTAATTCACCATCCCACTTTGCATGGTTTCCTTAACTATCGAGTCAATAAATGCCTGAGAGCACTTTGTCCCATTAAATCTTCAGGAAGGGAATTCTGAAAGGATCATAACTGTAAATTCTCTTTCTCTCTTGTGTACAGAAACACAGCAATGCACAAGTAGATAATGAAACCCCAGGGTTTGCCGAGGAAGATAGTTGTAATAGTTAATTAAATCAAGTAATTGCAATGCCTTACAGCACGTATTACTTGGAAATTTTCTGATAAGTACTCTAAACATTTTAAATAATTGCTTTGATAAAGAATGATTTTTATAAACTGGTCCTTTCTATAAATTAGTAGTGTAGGAATGTGACTTTGTTTACCTTTTAATCTGAAAATACTTCACTGTTCTTGGAAACCAAATCAAAGAAAACACAAGGGTGATTGTATCCAATATTGTGTTTATGTTTTATGGTGAGATTCTGTGCACGACTCACATGTCGACAGCCTGTCCATAGCCATCAGCGTCAGGATACATAGCCGAGTTCAGCAGCTCGGGAGCCAAGTAGCCAGGTGTTCCACATATATCTATATACATGCAACAGGAACATAGACTAAGGGAGTCAGGCAGTTCATTATTACAGGAAGGATACAAGCAATAATTTTATACTGATTGTGCTGCTCATTTAACAGAGAACAACAAACACTGGTGGTGCCATCTGATCATTAAGAATACCAATTTAGTCATTTTGACTTCTGCAACACCTCAGAATAAATTTTCCTCATTGCTTCTAATAAGATGATATAAAGAATTAAAAGTGAGAAATTAATTGCCATCACACTATGAAACTTGATATAACCATTAAATGACTAGTTGACAGTGGAAATACACAGGCAGCATAATTACTAGCATTTTAGTTTCTTTCCTGTAGCATCTGGTACAAGAATAAGAATATAATAAAGCAAAGAAGAATTACCAGTTTCCATTTTCCTAAATCATTTAAGACTGTTCATTGGATTAGAAGAAACAAGTTCAAGTTCTCTTGCTCAAGAAATGAGACATTTCACACAGTATCAATGTATAAGCTCCAAACACAGTCATGTATGATTTTTGGCAACTACTTTACATCTCTTGCTTTTGACATACAAAACCTCATTAGAGACTAACACAATTTCTCTTTCCTCTTCTTTGCCTCCTCTTCAAATTTGTTGCACCCATTGGTCTCAAACATATGTAATACTTTTGATTTTATGTCCAACTTATCAAATGCATTGTAGCATTTTCTAAAAACAAAATCAATAAAAATACACAGGCACCACTGATAATTAGTCACTTTCGGATCAGACTGACGAAATAAAAAGAAAAGGCAAGTACGAATTTGTATTTTATCGAAAGGAAATTTGCAATTACAAGGTATCTCATACTAAGGATAGTATCTTCATGAAGTTTAAGGAAAACAATACACTACAGCCAAGACTGCCTGGTTTGAAGGAAGGAGGAAGAAACTCAGTTGTTCCTGCATCCACTGTAAGTTAAATCAATGGACAAAATGGACGAATCCAAATTTTTATATTTAATGTGCACCTGAAAAATAGCTTACTTCTCATAAAGTGTAAGATTTTTATTATCTGGAGATGATAATTATTGCTGTAATTATCAAAAAAATATTTTTTACTTTTCCAGAGAATGAGTTTTGACACTCTCACATGCCCATCCTCTGATCCACGTGCTACACAGGAAGGACGGAAGGAACGAAGACTCGGTTTAATGTCCCATCAACATTGAGGTCATTAGAGACAGAGCACAAGCTCGATTTGTGTCGAGGATAGTGAAGGAAATCGGCCGTGCCCTTTCAAAGAAACCATCCTGGCATTTGCCTGGAGTCATTTAGGGAAATAGTGGAAAACATAAATCTGGATGGCTAGAAGAGGGCTTGAACCATAGTCGTCCTGAATGTGAGTCCAGTATGCTAATCACTGCACCCGCCACCTCCCTAGGTGCTACACTGTAGGAACATGCATTGCCACTCTAACATTTTGGATAACTATGACTCCAAATGCATATCATTCTCAATTACAAGTA
Organism: Schistocerca piceifrons; assembly: GCF_021461385.2. Classification (NCBI taxonomy): domain Eukaryota; kingdom Metazoa; phylum Arthropoda; class Insecta; order Orthoptera; family Acrididae; genus Schistocerca; species Schistocerca piceifrons. Next base: position 458,383,934 of record NC_060145.1, read on the forward strand.
ATAAGCATGCAGACAGTTACTGTCTGTTGATCCCTGAATAGTTGGCATTGGTGGGAATGGAGCAGATGGAGACGGGACAAAGACTTGTGTCTCAAGTACTTCAACATTAAAAGGGTTGGCTTCTACAACTACCAACTAGAAGTTCAAGACTTTAAAGTCTATGGGACTGCTGAATAAGATTGATATAGTGTCCCTATCAAAGACTTTTGTTCCAGATATTTCTGTTCATGACTAGGAATCGGGGAGGGGGAGCTACGACATATTTGGTAAAAGCTCACTGCAGCAGTTCTGGAGATGAAACAGGAGACAAGTTAACCACAGCAGACACTTACGACAGACAAAGGGCACTAGATAGGGAAAAATCCACCAGTTAAAACTGAAACTGGTATTTTGGTTCTGAATAACTGGTATTTTTTGGTATTTGTTTGGTCTACTTTACAACAGATGGTTTTTATTTTTACTGTAACCAACTAAAAGAAACGAAATATCAATTAGCCATAACAGCAGTGCTAAAATTTTTAGTTTTTCTTAAACAAACATTTTCTTAAAAAGTAATTTATATTCATAAAATTTGCATTGGTTTGAAATACTGTGTTATTACAGAAAATTGGAAAACTGATCAGTGCTATTTTAATAACAATGCTGACAGAAACAAGCAACAACCATACGGTGTAAGAATTGGTACAGCACTGTCGAGATAATAATATCCCCATTGCTGTGTGTTGTGGCTTAAGGTACACATGTACGTGCAGTGTTCAAGACTTGCCATCACCCAGTCTACGCGGCAGTCTCTCACTGTTGTCACCAGATACCCATTGTATTGCAGAATGGCACCAACTGTTGTATGGAAATATGGAGGGATGTAGCAATGAAGAACAATGTTTCATTTGCATTAAAAGATTAGAGATTTATCTGCCTTTTCTATGAAATAATAAAAGAGGATGGAAATACGGGTAGCAGCTATAAATTAAAAACTTAACAAAAATCTGTTCATAGTATACAACAGAAATATAAAGTAGCTGATCTGCTGCCTGTGTCTTCATAACATGCCTTTATCTGCTTGTAGCCCTCGAGAACAAACAAATTAACACAAAAAACAAAGTTGTTTGACCTCAGCTTTTACCCTTTCACAGTGACTATTTGTAATGCCCAATCAGTGGTATGATTCATGATTAAATGATTTTTTTGAGCAAGTTTCAAAAAATTAGAATCAACAGCAGAATAATGGTGATTTTTTGTAGTATCCAGCCAATTATCACTTTTGGAGAAAAGGGGCAAATGGCGGATAGACTAAGTTTCTTTTATTTGTCTATTTGATTTAATATTTTGACTGAGAAAGTCAAAATTTTTCACTCTTTGTCTGATTTCTATGTTTATTACTGGAAATAATAGGAATAAAAAACCAAAAATCAGTTATTTCAGAAACCAGTTATTTTGAGTGATTTTAACACTCACCTTAAACTGGCATAGAGAAAAACCAATATAAGTGAAAACTGGTTGTTTCAGCAATGACCGCCATCCCTAACGACAACATGCAGAAGGACCAGAAGCAGATCTTTAAATGCCGTCAAACTAGTAAGCAGGCAAAAGTTGAAAGCAGGATGGCGACACTTATCCAAACACAAAGGTGGAGATATGCTGAAATTAATGACCTGGTGACGAAATTCCGGGCAAAGAAGATTCAAGAGTATTACAACACATCTCTTATACCGTCATGGCTCACACAGGAACACACTGCATTGCTCTTGTGGCATCCTCATTATATTCCTGAGGTAAAGAAGAGGATGGCAAGGACATCAGCTTGCAGGCGTGATATCAGAAGTCAACTGCAACAACATGTGATCAACATGGGCTGCACTCAGCACACTTCCATAACCATGTCGCTATCCTGAAGGACTTTAGAGTATACAACCTACTATATTAATTTTTAATTTAAGTGCATGTCTTTTTTTTTAAATGTGAAGCTCCTGCATTTTACTTTTTAAGTTGGTTTTGATAAAGAGGTAACACAAATAAACCAGTGGTTCTAAATCTGAACATTTACATTACATATACTGGTTCAAGTATATGTACCGGTATGTTGACGGTCGTGTAAGTTCCTGCTCTTATACGAAATAAAATAAAATTATTACAAAAGTGTTTATCACTGGAAGTGTGCAACAGCACTGGATGATTTCTTTCTACATTTATGTCAACTGAAAGAACAATTTAAACACCTACACAAATAAGAGAATTCTTTCTGAACTGCTGCATCAAAGAATGTTTAAATCTTTCTATTTCCAGTGATTTTTCCAGAATCTAGAAGGTAAATTACTACGGCTATGATCACGATGTCACACCTACTACAAAAGGTTTAATGAAAATAAGACCTGCGGTATGAAGGTCTGTTATACATGGGATTCACATCAGGGGTGTTTAATGTTGTTGTGAAAACTTCACATCACCTCCTGAGTTACAGGTTAGTCATGCATTTATGATCAGTGCTGATAAAAAAATAGCATTTTAGAGTCACTCACTAATTTGTAGCACCTTGCCTTTCCCGTCCACGTACAAAAAGGGCTACAATTTTAAACGAAGTCAGAGTATAGCAGATAACTAAAAAACAAACTCCCTTTTAGAATGCTACTTGACAGCACAATAAAAATATCAGATTATAATAATGGTCAGAAGAATCTCAGCTGTTCAAACACTCTTCTGATTTCTAGCAACACTGTTGCCTCACCACTGAGTTTACTGAATACGCCTGGCTATGTGTCGGGGACATGAAGAGTGGGATGCTTTGTTCATTCTGTAGCACCAATATTTTTTTTCCTTCAATGAAAAACAAAATTTTTGTGCAAGGACACAAATGCCGGAGTGGTATCACAATATTTAATGCACTGCAGATTATGGAAGATGCCACGTTTTATCTGTATTATAATTAATTTTATATAAAAACAAAGATGAGGTGACTTACCGAACAAAAACGCTGGCAGGTCGATAGACACACAAACAAACACAAACATACACACAAAATTCAAGCTTTCGCAACAAATTGTTGCCTCATCAGGAAAGAGGGAAGGAGAGGGGAAGACGAAAGGAAGTGGGTTTTAAAGGAGAGGGTAAGGAGTCATTCCAATCCCGGGAGCGGAAAGACTTACCTTAGGGGGAAAAAAGGACAGGTATACACTCGCACACACGCACATATCCATCCACACATACAGACACAAGCAGACATATTTAAAGACAAAGAGTTTGGGCAGAGATGTCAGTCGAGGCAGAAGTGTAGAGGCAAAGAAGTTGTTGAAAGACAGGTGAGGTATGAGTGGCGGCAACTTGAAATTAGCGGAGATTGAGGCCTGGCGGATGACGAGAAGAGAGGATGTACTGAAGGGCAAGTTCCCATCTCCGAACTCCGGAGATGGGAACTTGCCCTTCAGTACATCCTCTCTTCTCGTCATCCGCCAGGCCTCAATCTCCGCTAATTTCAAGTTGCCGCCACTCATACCTCACCTGTCTTTCAACAACTTCTTTGCCTCTACACTTCTGCCTCGACTGACATCTCTGCCCAAACTCTTTGTCTTTAAATATGTCTGCTTGTGTCTGTATGTGTGGATGGATATGTGCGTGTGTGCGAGTGTATACCTGTCCTTTTTTCCCCCTAAGGTAAGTCTTTCCGCTCCCGGGATTGGAATGACTCCTTACCCTCTCCTTTAAAACCCACTTCCTTTCGTCTTCCCCTCTCCTTCCCTCTTTCCTGATGAGGCAACAATTTGTTGCGAAAGCTTGAATTTTGTGTGTATGTTTGTGTTTGTTTGTGTGTCTATCGACCTGCCAGCGTTTTTGTTCGGTAAGTCACCTCATCTTTGTTTTTATATATAATTTTTCCCACGTGGAATGTTTCCTTCCATTATATTGATATTATAATTAATTTTGTTAGACTTCAATTCCATAATGGTGCTTTCCTTTCCAAATTCTTCCCAAGTACACTTTTCTAATGTGTTAGTTTCCTTTCATAAAAAAAACACCAACTTTCCTGCAATACATAATCATTTAATGAAGGAGTGTCAACTTAAATGAACAATTTAACAAGAATTGTGGACACTTTTCACACAGAACTATACAACTGCTGGTTATTCAACATACACAAAATACAAAAACATACTTGAGGATACCAGACTGCACAATTATTTCAAAAGAAAGCAGAAACAATGTATGAATTACTACCATGACAGAAGTTATCTTTAACAGAGTTGTGAAGTGTAAGGTGAGATATCTCACACCAGTGTAAAAATACAGCTTTAAAAATGCATGCACATGTTTCTAAATTTATTTCACGGGCTTTTAGGGTTCACGTAATTCTATAGCACGCAAGATAAATGGAATCAATAGTGCAGAATATGAAGCAGAATATAACTATAAAGCAGCTGCAGAAAAGAAGACTTAACTGTATTTAATAGCAGAGATGAAGTAAGTATTATTTAATGTAAATATGTGATTACTACTCCAAAATGCTACTATAAAATGCTGCAATGTGCACATCTAACAATTTTTCAAGTTGATAAATGAGAAATGTTTCAATTTACAAGACCTGCCATTTCAATTATTGTAAAATATGGGTAATAAAATATTAGGTGAACTAGAGACTGATGAATGCTGAACACATACATCTTTAACAGAAACCAAAATCCATCAAGAGACTTCTGCGGAATTGTTTAAAAGTGACTGTCAGTACTGAGACAGTTTTGTTTTTCTTTCTTTTTCAGGTTTTTGGCTGAACACTGCACAAAATCTGGAATGTGATCAAACAAGGTACAGAAAATTTTGGGGGCAATGAAGTAATATCGAACTTGATAACACAGAGAATTTCTTTTGTCACAATAATACTAGTATGTGGCCATCAACATGATAATAATTTACAAGACACACACATTATTGCAGTCTATAGTATTATTGATTATACTGTCACAAAACAATGCATAATCAACAACACTGTCCTTGTTCCATGAACAAGCACATGTAAACAGCATTCACTATAGGTGGAAAACATCTTTGAAAATTCATCAAAGAAAGGGACATCCTACAGTGAAAATAATTTTTTGGTCAAACCACTGAAAGAATTTTATCACTCACAACTGCAACCACAGCTTTACAAATTAAATAATTGAAAGAAGTCAATTTGTTACTTTTCTTCCTGTCCAGAAACAGAAATACCTATCCCATCTCTTTTTACAACACCAACAAAGCTGCAACCATTGTCAAGACATTTGCTGAAGACTATATTCCACTAAATACACAGTATCACCCAATCTTCAAACAACTCTACCACTTCCTTCACTAAAGTTCTGTATATCTTTCACTGTGACCTGCTACGAGATTGTTGTTGTTGTTGTGGTCTTCAGTCCTGAGACTGGTTTGATGCAGCTCTCCATGCTACTCTATCCTGTGCAAGCTCCTTCATCTCCCAGTACCTACTGCAACCTACATCCTTCTGAATCTGCTTAGTGTATTCATCTCTTGGTCTCCCCCTACGATTTTTACCCTCCACGCTGCCCTCCAATACTAAATTGGTGATCCCTTGATGCCTCAGAACATGTCCTACTAACCGATCCCTTCTTCTGGTCAAGTTGTGCCACAAACTCCTCTTCTCCCCAATTCTATTCAGTACCTCCTCATTAGTTATGTGATCTACCCATCTAATCTTCAGCATTCTTCTGTAGCACCACATTTCGAAAGCTTCTATTCTCTTCTTGTCCAAACTATTTACCGTCCATGTTTCACTTCCATGCATGGCTACACTCCATATATATTCAATTAAATTTCTACTCCCTTCAACCAAAGTAGTATTGTCACCCTCTCAATCTACACAATATCTTAGTCCATACCAAGAGCAATCCTGCACATTACCTCTCCCCTCCTAGACAATCATGGTGCAAAACCTATCCTACATATTCATCTAACACCTTCTACTGTGGTTCAGCCAGGGGTGTTTCCTGTGAAAGCTCTAGCACCTAGTTGTTGAAAGTGCAGCACATCACAGCACATATGAGTTCAATGGCTGCTTCAGTATTAATGCCATATGGATATCTCTCAATTCCCCCCCACCCCTCTTTCTTAATTAAACTGTTAGCGTGAACTGTATAGGTAAGAACTTTTCCTGCAGCATATCTTACATGTTCAATATCATCCGTCCCATGCTCAAGCATTGCAATTACTCCAACCCCTCCTCCCCCCACACTCTGATTTGTGCACGTTATTTTTTATTTTCCAGAACTATTGTTGTTACAGCCACAGAGAACCATCTGTTCTGCCTACCATTACCTTCCCTACCTCCTCCTCCTGGTTCTACATTGCACATCTTAACTTTCCTTCCCCTGTCTCCCACCAGTTGCCTTGTTTCCTCTCCAACCAACCTGATGGGCAGGCAGACACTGGTGGATCACATGGCTATAAGGGAGTGGTTGCTTTCTCTCACTTGTGTTTATTGTTCCAATACTGGAACTATGTTACTGTACTTTGTGGTAAAAGTAGCAGGACACAGCAACAGATATGATACTTCAACTTTCTGAAACTGCATATCCAGTTTTCTTCTGGTTCAGTACACATACACACATAAATGAGAGACTTAATGTAGTAAGGCAAAGATTATCTGACAGTTTGCATTAAAAATAAAATCGACAAAACATTAAATGCAATCCAACATCAACACATGCTGTCAGAACTAATGGAAATTTAATTAGCTTCAGAAACGTAAATGTGCACACCTAGAGATACTGTGATTCAATGTTACAATTGGGCAATAGAGCAAGAAAGGGAAAACATATTCACAACACAAAGTTGAAGAGAGAACAAAAATACACATTAGTTCAACTTCTAAGAATTAATCGGTATGCAAGCAACTGGATAAACTTACAAAAGAAAGCAAAAATGCAATCTGAATGCATCAAACTGTTTGTAACAGCAGCAGAGCAACTAGGTTTATACAAAGAGAATGTGGGAAATATTCGGTAATGTAAAAACACAGCACTGCACTTTGCAAACTAATAAGTACATTAAATGATGTTAAAAGATAGGAAGGACAGATATAGAAGACTTCAATGTACCAAATGGCAGTTTATAAAGATTGAAATGGAAGCAAGTGAAGCAAACAAAATGTTACATTCAGGAACAATGCAGACACAACTTACATGTCCACGTCGTACGAGTAACCCTCTGCAGTCTCGAACATGTTGCACTTTAGCACCTCTGGCGCCAGGTAGCCTGGCGTACCACACAGGTCTGTACCACAAGAGTGCCTCACAGTCAACGATATATGCAATTGGAGGCAAGGCTAAATAAATTACTCCTACCACGTCTCTGCTACTTCACTACTGAAGCAGTGATGATCTCCATTTAAAAATGAATTAAAAAATATTCTGCCACATACCCTACAATAGATTGAGGCGAACTACAAAAAATACACCTTCTACTCCCTTTCTTCTGTATTACATTTTATGAAAACATGGAACTGATATAGTAATACTTACATCTTTATTTTTAATTGCAAAAATTTGTGAATATTTCAAGGATGAATTAGTTGCTGTTTTGTGAATCAAAACCGCTACTTTCAACCAGGATTGGAAACAGAATTTGTGGTTGCATAAATAAAATACCAAATTTCAATAAAGGTATTCATTCAGTGTTAATAAATTGCTACTCAACATGTTTTTGACACTTGAAAAAAATCGACATTTCCTTAACAATCATATTGTACAAGATATCACTTCTCAATTAAAAAATACTGTTCACAACACTCTGTCAACTCTACCAACTAATCATACTCTGCTGACAGCAGAGGAATTATATAACATGATGTAAGTTTTACCTCGTGCTATTAAACTGGCTTACAAACAGTTGTTTAACACACAGCAACCAATTCTTATCATATTACTTAATATTCTTGTCTGAGGGTAAATGAGCAAAACAGAATATCTGATTACATATTGCTTTCCCATATTATTCTGAGAGTTGCTTAGTATTATGGCCACTATTTTTTTAGATTGCAATCTATTTATGAACTCCTGTACTAACTAGAGAGATTCCATCCTCAAATAGAATAAAAATTTGGAACATTGCACTCAGTATTTTTATAGCATCAAAATCTAACCAGTAAAAACATCGCCTGTGTATGAAACGTAGAATACTACAGAAGAACTTTGATAACATTAGAAGATTACAATGATTTTTTCAACAAAATTACTGACAGTCCCTTCACCCTGGTGTTCATTTCTTAAAAGTTTAGCATGGGTGAAATTTCAATTAAAGACTGCAATCTGTATAGAAAATGGACTTTCTAATTATAGATTCTGATCTAAACAGGTAAGGCTCCCATTGTGAAGTTTCCAACTGGCACGTGCCGCACATTGCTCATAGAATTAATTTCCTGCAGCAGCAAATCTTCAGTTTTCTGTCTTTTTTGAGATTTTCAGCTTTTATGTTTTCCATATGAGCAGTAAAAAGAACTCAGATAAACAGCATTGGTGCTCCATACTAACTTCCTAATATATGACAATAATGATATTTGTGTGACATGATTAAATTAGAAACAGAAAAAAATTTACCTTTCCTTTTTAAAAACTGATCACTTTACAGCTCACTTGGGAGCTAAGTCTTTTAGCATAATGCAGATATTACATTTCAAAATGTGTAAGTTATCAAGAACTTCAATAGACTTATTTAGTATATTCCTGGAATAACAATTAAGGGAGCCGTGTTCTTTTTTCGTATTTTTTCTTTCACTCTTTCATTTATGAACTGCTACCTGAATCTAGATGTGTGGATTTCTGATGTTCGTTCCTGTCATGTAGCATGTCTAGCATAAAACTCATTTCCATTTAGTGTTTTGTTAAATGATAACTAAGACTACATTCTCCCTTTTCCATCCCTCTGCAGGCACTTAATTGTGAATGGCAGAATAATTGTATAGATGTAGATGTATATGCCATTAACTCCAAAAAGAAAATTTTATTTGACCTCCTTTATTTATTATTCAGAACATGTACTATTTTGTAATGCCATCTCTCTTTCTACATGAGCAACATTCCATATTAAGTGAAACAAAACAAAATCAGATCTTTATATTTACAGTAGGGAAAAACCAGATACTGACTGCCTGATCATGGATACAAGTTCCCTCTTTACTAGAAGAACTATTTGTGTGTCAATTAAGCTCTTATTACAATTTGATACACAGTAGTAATAGCAGTAGTAGCAGCAGCAGCAGTAGTAGTAGTAGTAATAATAATAATAATAATAATAATACACAAAATCTGCATTCCTTACTTACCAAATAACTTTTCACCTGGTTTTACAACCCTTGCAAAACCAAAGTCTGTCAATTTAATATTAAAGTTGTCATCCAGTAAAATGTTTTCTGGCTTCAAATCTCTGTGAACTATATTTTTACCATGTACATACTGCAAAGCTTCAAATAATTGCCGCATAATATACCTGAAAGATAAAGTGCTCACACTGAGAAATGTGAGAAAGCCATACATCAAAGGAACATAGCGATTATTACTTAAATAGATTACTCATTGTAAACAGTTAAAGCTCTTCTTCACAATCGTCATCTGTGCATACGATCTGTCAAGAGACAACATTTATATTCAGAATGAGATTTTCACTCTGCAGCGGAGTGTGCGCCGATGTGAAACTTCCTGGCAGATTAAAACTGTGTGCCCGACCGAGACTTGAACTCGGGACCTTTGCCTTTCGTGGGCAAGTGCTCTACCAACTGAGCTACCGAAGCACGACTCACGCCCAGTACTCACAGCTTTACTTCTGCCAGTATCTCGCCTCCTACCTTCCAAACTTAACAGAAGCTCTCCTGCGAACCTTGCAGAACTAGCACTCCTGAAAGAAAGGATATTGCGGAGACATGGCTTAGCCACAGCCTGGGGGATGTTTCCAGAATAAGATTTTCACTCTGCAGCGGAGTGTGCGCTGATATGAAACTTCCTGGCAGATTAAAACTGTGTGCCCGACCGATACTCGAACTCGGGACCTTTGCCTTTTGCAGGCAAGTGCTCTACCAACTGAGCTACTGAAGCACGACTCACGCCCGGTACTCACAGCTTTACTTCTGCCAGGAGTGCTATTTCTGCAAGGCTCGCAGGAGAGCTTCTGTAAAGTTTGGAAGGTGGGAGGCGAGATACTGGCAGAAGTAAAGCTGTGAGTACCGGGCGTGAGTCGTGCTTCGGTAGCTCAGTTGGTAGAGCACTTGCCTGCGAAAGGCAATGGTCCCGAGTTCGAGTCTCGGTCGGGTACACAGTTTTAATCTACCAGGAAGTTTCAACATTTATATTGTGTGAGTGTATGTATGTAGGTGTGTGTGTGTGGGGGGGGGGGGGGGGGGGGGGCACCACATAGCAGGAACTCTTACTTTAACCATTGCCTTGTAATATATCTTTCCCATGCTATTAAAGATAGTCTTATGAACTATAATGGACTAGGTTTTAAATGCATGGAGAATTCAGAGGGTGCTATGGCTACACGTACCAACACCTACTCGCAAAATATAAATCACGGCAGCAGTACTCGAGTCAGTGTGAGGTGATAATTCAAACCAGACAGCTTACTAGCAGCTCATTAGAGGGTCACACCAGTAGCCAGGCCAGCAGCAGCTCCAAGACGCATGCACAGCCTGTGACTGGTACTTTTGGAACTCACTTATTTGAGCATTCACTCAAGTCAAGAAACTTCCTTTGTGTTTCATTTTTCTTTAGCTGTTAATTATTGATTAATACCAGATCTGTGAATTTATTTCTTGTGCTGCAAATACAAACCGTCTAATTGTACACTGATCAGCCAGAACATTACGATCACCGACTATCGATATAAACCCGTCCAGGCGATAGCAGCATCACCTGGTGAGGAATGGCTGCTTGTCAGACACATGCATGGTGCACGTAGTATCAGTGAGCATGCTGTACGCGTGTAGAACAGGCAAGGTGCATGATCTATCTGAGCCTGACTGATGGCAGATTGTCACGGCCCGGAAGCTTGGCACAAACATTTCATCAACTGCACAACTTGTCACGTGTTCGACGAGTGCTTTGTCTTCAACACGGGGCAAAACCGAGATGAAACCACGTCCGGATATTGTGAGGTTGCGAAGCCACCGTTCATTGCAGATGTCGGACTTTGTAGGATGGGCAGATTGGTAAAACACGACAGGTGGCAAACCTTGGCAGAACTAATATCAAAATTTAATGCTGGGCAGGGTACAAGTGTATCCAAATACACAGTGCACTGAACATTCCTAACAGGGGGCCTTCACAGCTGACAACACATGCACATGCCAACGTTACCACAATCACAATGGCAAATATGACTAAAATGGGCATGTGACCATTGGCATTGGTCGTTGGCACAGTGGCAGAGCATTGCACGATTTGACAAATCCTGATAGTTTCTTCATCGTGCCAATGGGAGCGTACGAATCGGTCAACTTCCAGGAGAACAGTTCCTCGACACCTGTACTGCATGATAGAGATGAGTTGGTGGCTGCTCCATTAGGCTCTGGGGAATATTCACATGGGCATCAATGGGTCCAGTGGAGCTCGTGCAAGGCTATGTTGTGGCCAAGGACTACCATACACTTGTTGCAGACCATATACACCCCTTCATGATGATCACATTTCCCAACAGCACTGGCATTTTTCAACAAGATAATGCACTGTGTCACAAGTCCTGGAGCATGACGTAGTGGTTTGAGGAACGTCGAGTTTCAATTCACACGGTGGCCCCTCTACTAGCCAAATCTGAACCCGATCGAACACACTTGGGATTTGACTGAATGTGGCATTAGAGATCACTGACCCCCTCTCTCAAATTTATGGTAATTAGGTGAGTCGTGTGTGCAGATACAGTGCCATCTCCCTCCAGCGACCCACCGAGGCCCGATCGCTTCCACGTCACAACGCTGTTATCCGTGCCAAAGGAGGACATAACGGTTATTATATAGGTCCTGGCTGACCAGTGTATACACAGTGAATGTTTTGTGTGACATAATCAAAGTAAGGGACATGCCACAGTGTTCCCGTGACATTGTGGCTGCTTTTCTGGTCAACAGTTTGTCATATTTGTTCACGAGTATGTTGGTATTACCTGCAAAAATGTTATGAATCAATCAGAATGCTTGTGAGTGAGAAACAAGCCCAGAGTTTTTCAGCTACAGCACAGATTCGGGAAGCAGCCTAAACACTTAACAGATCTCGAGGGCTATTACAAACTAGCAAAATCAAATTCAGTCACAGGCCCTCTAATACAAAGATCACCTTTCCAGAGGGAACTGGGGATGCAATGTTATCAGCAGTTGTAAAGCAGTTAGGATAGACCGTGACTGCCATAAATATCAGATACTAATGAACCCCGCAATGCTTTGCTATTGCCAAATATGTATGAGGGTTGGTTGTACATTCTAATATCCATTCCCCCCGGAACTATCCATCTCCTCCTCCCACTTTCTTTGTTAATCACCTTCTCCTCCCTCTCCGTCGTTCGCCTCCTCACACCTGTCTCTGTCCCCCTCCACCTTCCCCTCTGTTCATCCCCCCCCCCCCCTCCCTCCGTCTTCATTCCCATGTCCTTCCCCACCCTCTCTCACTACTCTCACTATGTAGGTTGGTGTTGCAAAGGAAATCGTCATTGGTAACTGAAGTCACTTAAAACAAGTGGGTAATTCAATTGGTATATAGAGGGTGAGAGAGATCGCACCAGCTGCTGGATCTGTGTGGACAGTAGCTTCAATGATAGTATTCATGGTTTTAATCTGTGAACTGGTAGGATTATGAAGTTTCAAATGATTCAGATTCCATAGCAGTATTCTAAGCCAATAAACCATAGATACAACTTTCCTGTTTTCTGTTAAATCCAACTGCAGGAGTAAAATGAACAGCACATCCTTGCACATACATATTTTGTTTAAATTATATATATTTTTTTTTGTGAAAAAAGAGAAGCCTTCACTTGAATTCAGGGAATCTCATATTACTGGGGAGAACCAAATGCAAAATTAAATGGAGTTGGATTTTTGGTAACCAAAACCATTGTCGACAAGATAACAGTATTAGAAGGAACTTACAAGCAGAATTCAACTATTGGGAGGCACTCAACTTATGGGAGGCACTCTTCAATTTTGAAATCTAAGATGTTGGTTGAGCTGAAGAAATCTATTTTTGACCAATGCGTATGCCAGTAATAACTTATGGCTGCGAAACATGGACATTAAATGAGTTGTTAGGAAGCTAACAGTAGCCCAAAGAGGAATGGAAAGATCAATGTCGGGTTACATGAAAAAAAGACAGGAAGAAAGCAGTTGAAAAAAGACAAACATCGAAGGTCACCAACAGAATGGAAAGAGGGAATACATTGAACTGACAGTTGCTCGAACAAAAGAAGGTAGATGGTCTAAACAAGTCCTAGACTGGAGCCCAGTTTAACAAAAAAGACCTAGAGGAAGACCACCAGACAGACGGGAGAGAGAGAGATAAGGAAGACGGTGGGATTCAATTGGCAACGGGAAGTTCAGAATCAGAAGAAATAGAAGATCTTACTGGAGTGCTTTGTTACAAGCCGACTCAAAGAGGCCACTGTCAATTTTTTTGAAACAATTTGTGTAATTGTTTACATGCCCTGATATCATAGTTAAACCTGACTGCGAGAAATGAAACTAAACTGCATTTTCACAGCACAGTACCGCAGAGAATTTTCTTTTTCTCACAGTTGGTTTTAACAGAGACCTGTACATTGTTGTTCAAAAATATAAATAGCTTATGCCTGTCTGAAAATATATTAGTGTACTAGCTATACCTGGCCATGCTTTGCAGTGACTCAGTTTGTTTAAATAGAAATGAAAGAAGACATTTCTAACATGTATGGCAATGGAATGTACATCCAAATCTTCTTCTCTGCCCTGCCTGTCACCTTCCCCTCTCCCTTTCTTTGTGTATCTCCTCCTTCCTCCCTTCTTTTTCCATCTCCTCCTGCTGCCACCCTCTGTCCATCTCCTCCTCCAGATTTTCTATGTCCTTCCCCCCACCGTCTTGTCATCTCCTCTTCCCCCCTCTCTCTGACTGTGATTCTTGTTTATTGTTACTGTAAATTCAGATTCTGTTGTAGTATTCTAACTATAAACCAATAAGACATAAATACAACTTTCCTGTCTGCTAACAACATTTCACTATACATGATGCAATTTATATGCACTTAAACATTTATTAGAGTACAGTGTAAAAATTTGAAGTAAATCAAATAGGCACATTTTCAAATTTTTGGTAACAATGTTTTTCCCTTTACATATTATACTAAAGAATTAGTTACCTAAAAATATGCCTGTATTAGAATCTGACATCGTGTCAAAATTTCAAAGCAGATTTTGAACAAATGAATGTTTACATTGTTATTTATTTGAATTGTGCAATAAACTGAAATAAATTTACCAAGTATATTTTGAGAGTTGAGATAATTTGCTTTCGACAACAGCAATACTCTTTCTCTCATAAAATTTTTTTACAAGGATTTCTCCTTTCATTCTCATATGGTGTTCTATGTTGAAATGAGGAGGAGATTAGTGTTTAACGTCCCATTGACAATGAGGTCATTACAGACAGAGCATGAGCTCAGATTAGGGAAGAATGGAGAAGGTAATTGGCCGTACCTTGAGCGATTTACGAAAATCGTGAATAACCTAAATCACAACATCAAGACACAGGTTTGAACTGTTATCCTCCCAAATGCAAGTCCAGTGTGCTAACCGCTCCGCTACCCTGCTCGGTCTATGTTGAAATGATATACTACCTGGAATGACATGGGGGTGTGAAGTGAGCACACTGATCTACGGAGTGGCTGAATACTGTACACCAGTCTGGATGAGACGTACATGCATAGTTAAAATGGAAGTCTCACTGAAGGAGACAATGTGGACAATCTCTGAACATTCAGGGCCACCCCATGTGCCTGGCTTGCCGTTCTAACAAACACAGAACCGCTCAAAATTGTGTAATCACAGATAATACAGAAAAATCCTAGGAAACCCAGAATTCTCTATATACCGAGGTCTAGCACCTACAGACTTAAATCCAAGTCATCTTTATGAAAAATTTGTGAAGAATTGCAAGGCTGCAACTCGAAGACAGTTTTTAAAGAACTATGAGCTGTAAGTGGACATTAGAACCAAAACTCTGTGGATGACCTCAAGAAGAAGATCGATGGATTCAACCTCTGGAGAAAATTGTTGATGACCCTGAAGTCTGTGAGGCATGTGTTGGTAGCAGTAAGCAACTAATGAACAAACCGGGCCTACTGGACAGTCCTGAATGTGAGTGCGGGGAAATCCAATTAATGGACCATTTACTGGTGCATGAAGTGCATGGCATCTGAAGGGTATACGCACACACTGACTCGGTCAAATAGTGGCTCAAGGAATATTTTTAATATTGCATAGTATTATAAGAACATATACAAACAATATTGCAACTTGGTGCAGAGCTATCAGAATATTTTAGTTAACACATTATACAATGAATGTCTTTGTAAATGCCTAACAAATAAATAATACATAACAAAACAGTACTTTTATTTTGTGAAATGGCTGTCGGTTTTATTACGAAGTACCGCCTTCAGGCCATTGTACAATCAAAAACATCAAAATGTATAACTAAAGTATTCTTTAGGAAAGATTGTTTTACAATAATATTCCATATGAAGTGGAAGTGTGGTACAAAATGCAACCTTAAAATATAGCACAAAGCATCACTCAAGCACGAACCATTGTACTGTTGTCCATAACAAGAGCAGTGTTGATTAGTAAGAATTATTTGCACTGAAAACATTATCCACCATGCAAAGCAAATAGTGTCACAGTGTCATTATGTAATACTTTTACAGTTATTAGTTGATGTTTAGCTGCATTCCAGTTTTATGTTTATACTAGCAGTGTCTACATGTATGGTAAAATTCTCAGAGGCAACACACTGCACTTCCAGCACACTGTATCACAACACACCAACCTGCCGTGGCTGCAAAAGCCACTCTTCCTGTGCAATGTGCTGTTGCAAGAGAAGTGTATCAATGGAACTTATTGTTAGTATTAGGAAAAGTCCACAAAAGATAATGGAACCGATTTGTATTACTTTCTCATGATGTGAATATAAACCTCTTGTTGAGAAAATCAAACACTGCTGTCTTAATCCTGAGGGGTAGTGTATGGTAATGAGTGATGAAACCATTTTAACCTCACAGTTTCAATGGTGGAGTTTGTTACACACATGGGCACTGCTGGGAGAAACAGAATACTGTAAATGCAGCCAAATACTGTCAAATGACGACAGTGGAGCAATAAATAGCCACTCTATGTCACTACTCCCTTTGGACGCTAGATAATACTGTCCATATAAACAATTCTGGCTAGTTAATAAATAACGATATTATTACAGACAGTAACTACCAGATTACAATGTTTTTTTATTTGATCAGTGCTTTACAGAGGTACAGCTGTTAAGACAAATTAAGACTTATGGTTCAAAAACCACATGTTGAACACGATTACTCCATTGGATAAAGGAAAGAGTGTTACTCACAAGAAGGGAAAAGGCTATTATTACGGACACAGACTCATGGTCACCCAGTTGCAACCACTGGAGTATGTTTCCCCAACTCCACTTAGGCAAAGTGTCAATTCATCACTGAAGACGACACGATCCAGAAGATCTTCGTCATGCAGCAACATTTCGTTTGCAAAGTTGGCACATAAACTATAGTCTATAGGCTTTAGAACTTATAATAACTGAAAACGATAAGGATGTAGTTTAAGCATCTTGTTAAAAATTTCCACACAGACTCACTGGAATTGCTAATTCACAACTAGCCTTCCAAAGGGGTTTCTCGGGTCTTCGCATGAAAGACTCACTCGTTCAATGCGTTCTTCAGTTACTCTCTGTTACTCCATACTCTTCCCTTTGCGCAAAGATATACAAGCAAAACTGTTTGAGTTGCTCTTTCATTTGATGTACAATTTATAGTTGCAAGTAGAATATAATAAATGCTACAAAGCGATAAAATCTGTATATTCATTTTGAAACACCCTGCATTATGTGGTCAGTGCTTCAGTACAGGGCAGCCCACTGTTGTTAGCACTGAACAACAAACGAGAACTGTAAATTTCTTGTAAATGTCTACCAAACTCTTAACTTGATCTCTCAAGAAACATTCTGCTGTTATCACTGTGACATGACACGGCACCAACTGAAACTACAATCTATTATCTATAAATGGTTACTATCTCCTAATAACCTACACTTACTGTGAACCTCGTGACAGAGGGGTGGTTTGCATGTATGAACAACATAGATAATTGTAGAGTAGACACATCATAACATGTTGTTCCTGCGGCCTCTTCAGTAGTTCCAAGGGCAATAACTGGGATGACTGACTGATCTGGCACTGCTAACTAAGTACTGCAAATGACTGAAAGACAGGGGAAACTGCAGTTACTACATTTTCCCACGAGCATGCAGCTCTACTGTACAATTTAATGCAGAGGGCATCTTTTTGAGTAAAATATTCTGAAAATAAAATAGTACCCCAATCTGATATCTTGGCATGGCCTGATCAGGTGGACGTTGTCATCAGAAAAAACAAAAAGGCTTTTTACAGATTGCAGCATGGAACATTAGCTCCCTTAGGTTACAGAACTTGTAAAAAAGAAATCGATAAGTTGACATTAGATATGGAAGAAATTAGTGAAATACCAGGTGGTTATAATTGAACTTTTCCTATTTAACATGTTATAACGTGGAAACCAATTACAGTACGAGCACCAAACCTGGTAGCATTAATGTCAGAGTACGGACTGCAAGACTTCCATGTGTCACAGTGTCACTGTCCACTTCCAACTATGGCCACCAAGTGCCACAATTAGTCATCGTGATTCTTAGTTTCACCCACCTGACCAGTCGCAGTGCACCTGTTGACGTGTCAACATGAGCTTGGACAAAAGGAGCAGGGGGCATTGTGGGTTGAAGCTCTATTATCAAAACAACAGTAATGTTGAAGCTGCACTTTGAGAATATCACCGACTGAAAGGATTACGGGAGGATCCTCTTTCTCCACCTGCTGTACGGAGCATGAAGAAGTAGTTTGAATCAAATAGAGAACTGGATGTCGCTCCGGGAAGAGGTCGACAAGTGGTTGCACCACAAGTGGTTGATGAAATCTCTATTGCTATGGCAGACAATGCTGCATGCAATTCCCGATTGTCAGGCAGTGGGCATGCTCTGTCATGACAGCTGAACATCCGTAGTCCACTGTACGGAAGGTGCTTCAAACCATTCTCAAATGGTATCCATACACAATCCATATCGTACAGAGCTTACACCATAGGATGCGCAATGATGTGTTGACTTTGCTCTGACTTTCTTGCAAGGTTGAAGTTGACAATGGATGGCCCTGGACCATCCTATAGACAGACAAAGCTCATTTTTCTCTGACGAGTGAAGTGGACACACAGAATTGCCAAGTGTGGGGATCTCCACCTCCAATCACTGTGCATGAAGTTACTCAGTATGGTGAACATGTCGCCGTATGGTGTGGCTTCACGGCTACATTCATCAATGGCCTATTCTTTTTTGAACACGTTGGCACTCAAGGACCAAAGCCGTGCAGTGAAACTGGCCAGAGTTACTGCAATATGCTTTGCCAACATGTCATACCTGCCCTACAGGACAGAGATGCATTGAACACAACAGTTTCTATGTATGATGGGACCCCACCACGCATTACTCATGAAGTTCACCTGCTTCTTTGAAACACATTTGGAAACGATCGAATTATCAGCTGATTGTTTCCAAATGCTTGGCCAGCACGATCACCTGATCTCACTCCCTCCTACCTGAAGGACAGGGTTTATCAGGGGAGCATGTGCTGATATAAAACACAGCATATGAAGAAAGGTAGCCAGCATACCTATGGATGTGCTTTGATTTGCTGTGCAGAATGCGATCCTGCACTTTCAGACTCTTCTGGTCACTGATGGGAGCCATACTGAGCCCCTTTTGTAGAAGTAATGGTACCAATATGTAATAGTATGATGTACCATAGCAGCACATAACACGTGTTTCAATTGAACTGATTCTGCATTATTTTTCTTCCCCCACTCCCCTGACATTAATGCTACCAAGTTTGGTACTCATACAATAATTAGTTTCCGTGTTATAACATTTTAAATAGGAAAAGTTTAATTATAACCATCTGGCACAGTACTAGGAAGGATAGGACTCCTTCTCAAGTGTTTACAGAGTTACCAACACAAAAATAAAAAGGGGTAATTCATGTCTAGGCTTAATAATGAGTAATAAAATAGGAAGCTAATATGAACAGAAGTAGTTGTTGTTGTGGTCTTCAGTCCTGAGACTGGTTTGATGCAGCTCTCCATGCTACTCTATCCTGTGCAAGCTTCTTCATCTCCCAGTACCTACTGCAACCTACATCCTTCTGAACCTGCTTAGTGTATTCATCTCTTGGTCTCCCCCTACGATTTTTAACCTCCACGCTGCCCTCCAATACTAAATTGGTGATCCCTTGATGCCTCAGAACATGTCCTACCAACCGATCCCTTCTTCTGGTCAAGTTGTGCCACAAACTCCTCTTCTCCCCAATCCTATTCAGTACCTCCTCATTAGTTATGTGATCTACCCATCTAATCTTCAGCATTCTTCTGAAGCACCACATTTCGAAAGCTTCTATTCTCTTCTTGTCCAAACTATTTACCGTCCATGTTTCACTTCCATACATGGCTACACTCCATACGAATACTTTCAGAAATGACTTCCTGACACTTAAATCAATACTCGATGTTAACAAATTTCTCTTCTTCAGAAACGCTTTCCTTGCCATTGCCAGTCTACATTTTATATCCTCTCTACTTCGACCATCAGTTATTTTGCTCCCCAAATAGCAAAACTCCTTTACTACTTTAAGTGTCTCATTTCCTAATCTAATACCCTCAACATCACCCGACTTAATTCGACTAAATTCCATTATCCTCGTTTTGCTTTTGTTGATGTTCATCTTATATCCTCCTTTCAAGACACTGTCCATTCCGTTCAACTGCTCTTCCAAGTCCTTTGCTGTCTCTGACAGAATTACAATGTCATCGGCGAACCTCAAAGTTTTTACTTCTTCTCCATGAATTTTAATACCTACTCCGAATTTTTCTTTTGTTTCCTTTACTGCTTGCTCAATATACAGATTGAATAACATCGGGGAGAGGCTACAACCCTGTCTTACTCCCTTCCCAACCACTGCTTCCCTTTCATGTCCCTCGACTCTTATAACTGCCATTTGGTTTCTGTACAAATTGTAAATAGCCTTTCACTCCCTGTATTTTACCCCTGCCACCTTTAGAATGAACAGAAGGGTGAACACATTTATAATAGAATATCCTCTGCAGGCCAGATTGAAACTAACTGCAGGCAGGATGTGGACCACGGGCTACCAGTTGCTC
Organism: Schistocerca piceifrons; assembly: GCF_021461385.2. Lineage (NCBI taxonomy): Eukaryota > Metazoa > Arthropoda > Insecta > Orthoptera > Acrididae > Schistocerca > Schistocerca piceifrons. The sequence goes on from NC_060145.1 coordinate 458,404,458, forward strand.
ACCTGTGCTACGGGACTACAACTACCTCCGGCGTTTCAGAAGACAATTGTGAGAAATCTACAAGGCATACAGAAGAATTACACATATCACTGGACAGAGCATCTTTCCAAGTTTTGATTTGTAATATGCACTGTGGTATAGTTTTACTATGATGGCGATGACAATGATGATGATGATGATGATTATGATGATGGGTTTAAAGGGACTAAACATCTTTGTTTCCAGTTCCTTATGCACAGGACATTCATGTAAAATGATGAACGAGAAAAGGAGAACTGACAGTTCCAGGATGTTTGACATTCACTGTGGATGAAAATTTGTGTAACAGTAGCTTGAATCAGATGACTAAAAGTGAGATAAAACCCAGGCAGCTAAAAACTATGGCCAATCACTCAATGATGCTCCAAGTAGCGTCACCATAGTCAGCTGCACTAAAATGGGGTGAAAAGATGAAGACTGAACATGCTAGAGAGTCAATTAGCTTAAACTACTAAATAAATAAAATACAAACACAAAAATTAAAAATGCACGATAGTGCAGAGGCAGCAAGTAGCTGGAGGCCACTCGGGGCACATGCCACAGCGATAGAGTCCCTGTCCTCCCACCAAATCCACCTCACACGAAATTAAATCAATGTTTGTTTGTTCATATTTCATGCACTGCCATACCATTCATGTGATTGTGATAAAATTTTGTCAAGTTATTGCTTGCACATGCACAAAGGTTACATACAAAGTGCAATTAACTTACAGGAGGTGGCACAAGTGTTGTACTGGCAAATGTATTTGAAAGAGCACTTAAGTAGTGAGATGTTTGAATGTGACAGAAACAAATAGATTGGTGTTTTATTGTGTCTAACTCATTTCAATGCTGATAAACATTACTTATATCTAACTGAAATTTTCCAGTGCAAACAGCAATTTTTCTATTTTTTCTGTGAATCGACGAACAATACATTGGTTATACAAGCATATATCGTCTTAATTGCTTTGTCAAAAAAAATATGCCTCCCAAATGTTCATCACTTTAGTAGATCTACTGGTGCAGTATGTACAAATAAGTGAATTTAAGCTTTTCAAACAAATAAGGATGACAAGCAAGAAATGAAGCAGACCATTGCATCAGAATCACATCATCAGCAAGTGGCAAGAATCGAAAGAGAATGTTTGTGTGTTGCCTCATCACGTGCATCATAATCACATGACCAATATGCAGCAAGAAATGAAGCAGATCGTTTATGGATTACTTATTCACATGCATCACAATCAGAAGATCAACATGCTCCAACAATCTAACGAGAATGTTTACGTGCTACTTGATCTCGATGAACAGTACATGTTTATATGAATCTTGCTTAATTTTAATTTGATGTTAACTACAATTATCATTTGTATCTCAACATAAATCTCGGTCCAATGGGTAAGACGTGTGGGCATTGTGGTTCACTTAAGTTCGACAATGAAACACCAGGAATGTGCTGACCAAATGGCAAAGTTAAACTGCTGACACTGCATCCACCACTTGATCCACTGTTGTTATTGCATTTGGGCAACTCACATGATTCCAAACATTTTTTGCAGAACATTAGCAAATACAATTCAGTGTTTCCAATGCTGTCTTTTGGAGCCGACAAAGTTTTCCGAGATCACTACATGCCTACTTTCAAAATTCAAGGACAAATACATCATGGTGTTGGTTCATTTCTATCCATCTCCAATGCTGAACATAAATTTCTACAAATCTACTTTACAGGTGACGATGAGGCACAAGTTGACCAATGCTGCGATGCAATTCTTAACGCCAAATGCAACATTATATCCTATCTCCTTCATAGCAGATCGTCTGCACTACCCCCCCCCCCCCCTCCCTCCCCTCTACAGCAAAGGCTACTTGACGTAGTCAGTGTTGCCCAGAGTCCAGGTGCCCCAGATTGAATACATACCAGCTCCCTGGCATATGTGGAGAGCTTACAGCTCGGGCATCAGCAGCGTGATGCAAGCATTGTCAGGGGATTAGAACCGTGGGATGTATGACAACCTCCCCCCCTCCAACACGATTGATTGGCTACCGCACTGGATTTCAGGTGTGAACATAAATCTACTATAACAGTAGGTGCATAAAACCACAGTGCTCAGTAGATAGATTATGCACCACATACGATGTTCTTCCAAAAATGACCCGTACTTCCTTGAAAGTTGGAGGTTAAACCATAATAGGAGACCAAAGTAATAGCCCAAAAAGGTTGAGTGGAAGGTTGTGAAATGAGCTAAAACTGACAGGTGTTCCAATAGTAGCTGAGATATTAGTGTAGTAACAACTCAATTAGATATACAACTTCATTTAATTGCCTATTATGACATGCAAGAAATAAGTGCAGGTCTATTCTAGTCACGTGCTAGGAGAAGTTGCACTAGGGAGCAGGAGTGTCAGAACATGTACACAAATCATCACCTCTGTACTATCGCACTGAATTAATTCAGACCTGCAGATAGACAACTGAATGAACAGATTCCAATAGTGGGCTCCTGTCGCACCTTCCCGAGTGATTCATGTCAGCGACTTCAAGCACACACGTATTGATGGATGCAATGTCACGATCAGTGCCCATACTGAGCACTGTAATGAGAGTTAAATACTGCTGTGAGTCCATTCCCTGTATGTCTTGTAGTTTTTGAACAGCCGTCTTCTGAAACCCATTAGGTACTTACTGGTAACCCTGTATAATTGTAAGAAAGCTATTTAGAAACCAGATTTTAAACTGTAAAACACTCTCTGTGGCAAATGTGGACTGACTATAATTAATTTGCTATGAGCTTCAGATTAAAACTGCAGAAATTGCAGAAACGTAGGAAAATAATGAGATGGGGATTGAGTAAATTGGAACAACCAGTGGTTGTTCAAATAACTTATGGGTTTGCTGCTGGGTGACATCGTTGAACACCGCCAATATTTTGACAGGAGCACACCCTGCCATTCTCAAGGCACAAATGCAAGGAAGAAGAAATGTGCAAGCAAATTTAATACCTCGGTTCACAGAGGAGAAACAAGGAAGACACCACACACAGAACAAATGTCAACACAAACAAAGATAACCAACATCAGAAATATCGATAGGTAGCAGATGAGGTAGCACTAATTCTGTCCTCCTGTTTTTTGATGAGAGAGAGAGCCGGATTCCAAGCAGCATTTAAACAAAATCCACCATCTCTGTTAATAAGGTTGCTTGATAGTCTGATTTCAACAGCTTCCTTAATAACACTATCCCAATAGCTGGACGTGCAAGCCAGAATCTCTGTGTTGTTGTATTCCATAGGATGACCAGTGTCAAGGCAATGTTCTGCAATAGCGGATTTGCTCGGCTGTTGTAAGTGTGTGTGACGCTTATATTCAATACACCGGTCTTCCACAGTCCTGATTGTCTGACCAATATATGACATGCCACAACTACAAGGAATACGATAGACACCAGCCTTACGCAAACCAAGATCACCTTTTACTGATGCCAACAGGGCCTTAATCTTAGAATGTGGTTGAAAAACACATTTCGCATCATATTTCCGCAAAATACGGCCAATCCTGTTGGAAATGCTTCCTGCGTAAGGAAATTCTCACTGCCATGAGGCCAAACAACAAAAGTATCGTCTACATATCTGAAAAACACGCAGGTTTCAAGGTCACTGACTCCAATGCACGTTCCTCAAAGTCCTCCATAAACAAATTGGCCACAATTGACAATGGGCTTCCCATTGCAACTCCATCAGTTTGTTCGTAGTACTGACCATTGAATAAAAAGTAAGTGGAAGTCAGCACATGTCGAAACAAATTTGTTGACTCGGCACCAAACTTAGCCTTAATTAGCTGCAACGAATCAGAGAGAGGAACCTGCAGAGTTCTTAATGTGGTCTTCACACCTACCTACTAGTGGGCTCAACAAACTAGCAAGATGTTTGGCTACACGATATGTCAGAGCACCAATATTAGAAACAATAGGCCTCAATGGGACAGCCTCTTTAGGGACCTTAGGGGGGCCATATAATCTAGGTGGTACAGCACAGTAAGAATTAAGACTCTTGATAGTCTCCTGTGACAAAGAACTTTTCTTCAGGAGGTTATTTGTCTTTCTCTCAACACTATTAGTAGGGTCAGCACCGATTTTGCAATACGCCGTATCAGAAAGTAGACACTGCATCTTTGAATGTATTCATGCTTGTCCAACAAAACGGTGGCGTTTCCCTTGTCCGCAGGTAAAATAACAATATCAGGATCCATTCTAAGTGAACGTAAAGCAGCCGCCTCAGCTGCTGTAATGTTACACTTGGGTAGACGGGCCCCAGTCAACACACGACAAGCTTCCCTCCTAACCTCTACCGCAACCTCGGAACGTAGTTTATAAACAGCCTGTTTGATAGAACTAATAAAATCAACGACTGGCAAAGTCTTAGGCGTCGTCAAATGTTTTCTCTGCAAGGTTGATCACAGAACAGAGAGAATTAGAAATACACACTGAGCCAAGCAAATGTTCAAACTTCGCCGAATGACGAGCAGTTTCAGATTGAAATTCCCAGTTGGACTGGGACCAAGAGGCACCGTCCACCCAATCCCAACAGGGACAGAATTAGTGCTACCTCACCTGTTGATTAATAGTAACTATCGATATTTCTGATGTTGGTTATCTTTGTTTATGTTGACACTTGTTCTGTGTGTGGTGTCTTCCTTGTTTCTCCTCTGTGAACCGAGGTATTAAATTTGCTTGTACATTTCTTCTTCCTTGCATTTGTGCCTTGAGAATGGCAGGGTGTGCTCCTGTCGAAATATCAGCAGTGTTCGACTACGTCGCCCGGTAGCAAACTTGTAGGTTATTTGAACATTCAATTCGCCGGTAAAAGTTAAGGTCTCACAACCAGAGGTTGTTGTTCACTTTAGTGGGAGTATTAGCTAACAACTGACTCAAACAGGTAAAAGGAATATAACAGAAGGCAAATGGGTGGCTATGAGAGGTGAAATAGTAAGGGCAACAGATGATCAAACAGAGAAAAAAAAAGCAAGGCCCAGCAGAAGTCTTTGAATAATGCATGAGATACTGATATTGATGAGAGGAGATCATATAAAAATGCACCAGATAAAGTAGTAAGACAGGTATACAGAATCTACAAAATGAGAATGACAAAGTGCAGAATGGGAAAGGAGGAATCGCTAGAGTATAAATGCAAAGTTGCAGAAGCACGACTATGGGAAAGATAGATACCAACTATTGGGAAAAGAAACTTCCGGAGAAAAGAGAGACAGCTCAGATGGCAAGGCAGTATTAAGTACAGAAGGGAAGACTGAAAGGTGGAAGGAATATACAGAAGAGCTAAACAATAGAAATGAAATTTAAGACAATATTAAAGAAAGATAAGAGGAACTATGGGAGATACGATTCTGCAAGAAGAATTTGATGATGCTCTGAAAGATATAAATCAAACCAAGTCCACTGTCATAGATGAAATTACCTCAGAATTATTTATATCCATGAAAAAGATCCACGAAAAAACTATTCTACCGAGTATGCAAGTTATACGATACAGGTGCAACACCTTCAGACTTAAAGTACCACAGGTTCTTGAGAAATTTAGGTACATATAAGGCAATACCGACTCTAAAACGTATATTAGAAGATAGACTGAGGAAAGGGAAACCTATATCTACACACATCAAAAAACGTTTTGCATCACTTCGGTGCTGAGAGTTCCGGAACCTGTACAGAAAATTGGAATAGTGGTCAACATAAACATCATTTTCGCCCTTTTTATTGCTCACGGAAACCACACAATGCATGTTGTACCACCATACAGTGAGACCTTCAGAGGTAGCTGTACACACCGGTACCTATAATACCCAGTAGCACATCCTCTTGCATTGATGCATGTCTGTATTCGTTGTGGCATACTATCCACAAGTTCATCTAGGCACTGTTGGTTCAGACTGTCCCACTCCTCAAGGGCGATTCGGCGTAGATCCCTATGAGTGTCTGGTGGGTCACTTCGTTCATAAACGGCCCTTTTCAGTCTATCCCATGCATGTTCGATAGGGTTCATGTCTGGAGAACGTGCTGGTCACTCTAGTTGAGCGATGTTGTTATCCTGAAGGAAGTCATTCACAAGATGCACACAATGGGGGCACGAATTGTCGTCCATAAAGGCGAATACCTTGCCAATATGCTGCTGATATGATTGCACTATCAGTCAGAGGATGGCATTCACATATCGTACAGCCGTTACTGAGCCTTCCATGACTACCAGCGGTGTATGTCGGCCCCACATAATGCCACCCCTAAACAGCAGGGAACCTCCACCTTGCTGCACTTGCTGGACAGTGTGTCTAAGGCGTTCTGCCTGATCGGGTTGCCTCCAAACACATCTCTGATGATTGTCTGGTTGAAGGCATATGTGACACTCATTGGTGAAGAGAATGTGAAGCCAATCCTGAGCAGTCCATTTGGCATGTTGTTGGGCACATCTGTACCGTGCTGCATGGTGTCGTAGTTGCAAAGATGGACCTTCGCCATTGACATTGGGAGTGAAGTTGCACATCATGCAGCCTATTGCACACAGTTTGAGTTGTAACACGATGTCCTGTGGCTGCATGAATAGCTTTATTCAACATGGTGGCTTTGCTGTCTGTATTCCTCCGAGACATAATCTATAGATAGCAGTCATCCACTGCAGTAGTAGTCCTTGGGTGGCCTGAGTGAGGCATGTTATCGACAGTTCGTGTCTCCCTGTATCTCCTCCATGTCTGAGCAACATCACTTTGGTTCACTCCAAGATGCCTGGACACTTCACTTGTTGAGAGCCCTTCCTGGCACAAATTATCAATGCGGACATGATCGAACCACGGTATTGACCGTCTAGGCATGGTTTAGCTACGGACAACACGAGCCGTGTACCTCCTTCCTGGTTGAATGAGTGAAACTGATCGGCTGTCGGACCCCCTCCGTCTTAGGTGCTACTCATGCATGGTTGTTTACATCTTTGGGTGGGATTAGTGACATCTCTGAACATTCAAAGGGACTGTGTCTGTGATACAATGTCTACAGTCAATGGCTGTCTTCAGGAGTTCTGGGAACTGAGGTGATGCAAAACTTTTTTTGATGTGTTTATTTGTAAACGTGGAGAAAGCTTTTAACTATGTTGGCTGGAATACAAACTTAAAAATTCTTTAGTTATCAGAGATAAAATACACATAGCAAAAGTTTATTCACATGTACAGAAACCGTGCAGCAGATATAGGAGGCTAAGTACATAAAATGGAAGCACTAGTTGAGAAGAGAAAAAGACAGGTTTGTAGCGTATTCTCGTTGTTATTCAATCTGTACCTAGAGCAAGCAGTACAGAAAACAAGGAAAAATTTGGAAAGAGAATGAAAGTTTAGGTAGAAGAAATAAAAACTTTGAGGTTTTCTGATATCATAATTCTGTCTAAGAATTGGAAGAGCAGGTGAACAAAATGGAGTGTGTTTTGCAAAGAGGATATAAGCTGAAAATCAACAAAAGCAAAGCAAAGGCAATGGCATACAGTAAAATTCCACGATGCTGAGAAAATTAATGAAGGAACTGACACACCAAAAATAGCAGATGAGGTTGGCTATTTATGCAGCAAAATAACTGTTGATGGGTGAGATAGAGATGACACGAACTACAGACTAAGATTAGGGGTTGTGTCGGGCGGAGTGGGTGAAGGGGGCTACGCAGGGAAAAGGAGGAAGAGCTGGGGAAGCATGACTGGCAGCTCAGAGGAAGGAAGCAAGTGTGTGACATAGGAATGAGGAAGCGAGAGGCAGCTGACGCACAGAATAGGAATGCAACACACACACACACACACACACACACACACACACACAGAGGCAGGCAGCAAGCACATGATGACTGTAACACGGAGGAGTGGACTACAAGGCACTGACAGACCAGAGGGAGGGGAGACAGTAGGGAAGAGTGTGTGGGTGCAGGGTGAGCCAATTTAGGTTACTGTGGCATGGTGGAGATGGGTGTGGGCAGATGATTAGAAGAGACTGAGGCCAGGAGGATTGCAGGAATGGAGAATGTGCTGCAAGGGCAACTCCCATCTATAGCGCTGGGGGAAGGATCCTGGTGGTATGGGTTGTGAAGCACCTATTGCACTCCAGCACACTGTGCTCAGCAACATGTTCCACTGCTGCATGGTCGACCTTGCTCTCTGCCACAGTTCGGCTGTGGCTATTTGGTTGAGAGGGTAGCAGGTTCATGGCCATGGCCACATAAAATGCTATGCAACACTTGCAGCAGAGCTGGTAGGACACGACTGCTTTCCGCAGGTGGTCCTGCCTTTGATGGGGTAGGATAAGCCATGACGAGACTGGAGGAGGATGTGCTAGGAGCGTGAATCAGACAGGTCTTGCATTTCAGTCTTCCGCAGAGATGTGTCACATATAGCAAGGGGTTGGGAGGAGGAGCGACACAGGAATGAATCCAGATACTGTGTGGATCTGATGGGTGGTGGAATACCCCATTAAGAGGAATGGGAAGGATTGTGGGTAGGATGTTCCTCATTTCCAGGCACAATGATTGATAGCTGAAGTTCCAGTGAGGGATACAGATAAGTTGTTTCAGTCCGGGAGTGATGCAGGGAGTGCTCTTTTGCAGCTGGTTTGTGGTGGTGGCGGTGGCGGCGGCAGGGTTAGGGGAGGGTGAGAGTATGGTGTGGAAAATCTGTCTGTGGACTGTATTTGGGTGATAGTACCTGTCTGTGAAGGCTTCTTGAAATCTTACTGCATACTGAGCAAGGGAATTCTCAATGCAGATGCACCATCTATAGGTGGCCAGACTTTATGGGAGTGATTTTTTTGTATGGAAATGATGATGGCTGTCAAAATAAGGTACTGCTGATTGTTAATTATGTCGCCATCTGACAAAATGAGGTCAACTTCCAGGAAGATTGTACATTGGACTGTAGAGAACCAGGTGAAGCTATGGGAGAGAAGGTGTTGAGGCTGTGGAGGAATGAGGATAGGTTGTCTTGTTCCTGGGTTCAGACATCATCAATGAACCTGAACTAGGCAAGGGATTTGAGATTTTGGGAGGGTAGACTAATGCAGCGGGCTGCCATGTCCACTGCTATGTCACAGATTTGAATGTATATCTTCCCCTTGAAGAAGTAGTAATTATGAGTATGCTATTAATTATATGTATAAGGAATGAGGTGATATGTTGGGAGTCTGAAAGATGCTGGAAGCAGTAATGTTTGATAGCAAGAAGGCCATGAGCGTGGGAGATATTGGTGAATAGAGAGGTGGTATCAACTGTGACGAGTACAGATCTGTGCAGTAATGGGGTTGGAATGGTCGAGGATTGTTGAAGGAAATGATTTGCATCTTTAATATGGCAGGCTAGGCTATGGGCAATTGGTTGGAAAGTAGGTTACCAAGAAAGGAGATTGTGTCAGTTGGACCACACTGTTGTTGTTGTTGTTGTGGTCTTCAGTCCTGAGATTGGTTTGATGCAGCTCTCCATGCTAATCTATCCTGTGCAAGCTCCTTCATCTCCCAGTACCTACTGCAACCTACATCCTTCTGAATCTGCTTAGTGTATTCATCTCTTGGTCTCCCTCTACGATTTTTACCCTCCACGCTGCCCTCCAATGCTAAATTTGTGATCCCTTGATGCCTCAGGACATGTCCTACCAACCGATCCCTTCTTCTAGTCAAGTTGTGCCACAAACTTCTCTTCTCCCCAATCCTATTCAATACCTCCTCATTAGTTAAGTGATCTACCCACCTAATCTTCAACATTCTTCTGTAGCACCACATTTCGAAAGCTTCTATTCTCTTCTTGTCCAAACTATTTATTGTCCATGTTTCACTTCTGTTCATGGCTACACTCCATACAAATAATTTCAGAAACGACTTCCTGACACTTAAATCTATACTCAATGTTAACAAATTTCTCTTCTTCAGAAATGCTTTCCTTGCCATTGCCAGTCTACATTTTATATCCTCTCTACTTTGACCATCATCAGTTATTTTGCTCCCCAAATAGCAAAACTCCTTTACTACTTTAAGTGTCTCATTTCCTAATATAATTCCCTCAGCATCACCCGACTTAATTCGACTACATTCCATTATCCTCATTTTGCTTTTGTTGATGTTCATCTTATATGCTCCTTTCAAGACATTGTCCATTCCGTTCAACTGCTCTTCCAAGTCCTTTGCTGTCTCTGACAGAATTACAATGTCATCGGCGAAACTCAAAGTTTTTATTTCTTCTCCCTGGATTTTAATACCTACTGCGAATTTTTCTTTTGTTTCCTTTACTGCTTGCTCAATTAACAGATTGAATAACATCGGGGAGAGGCTACAACCCTGTCTCACTCCCTTCCCAACCACTGCTTCCCTTTCATGCCCCTCGACTCGTAACTGCCATTTGGTTTCTGTACAAATTGTAAATAGCCTTTCGCTCCCTGTATTTTACCCCTGCCACCTTTAGAATTTGAAAGAGAGTATTCCAGTCAACGCTGTCAACAGCTTTCTCTAAGTCTACAAATGCTAGAAACGTAGGTTTGCCATTCCTTAATCTAGCTTCTAAGATAAGTTGTAAGGTCAGTATTGACTCACGTGTTCCAAAATTTCTATGGAATCCAAACTGATCTTCCCCGAGGTCGGCTTCTACTAGTTTTTCCATTTGTTCGTAAATAATTTGCATTAGTATTTTGCAGCTGTGACTTATTAAACTGATAGTTCGGTAATTTTCACATCTGTCAACTCCTGCTTTCTTTGGGATTGGAATTATTATATTATTCTTGAAGTCTGAGGGTATTTCGCCTGTCTCGTACATCTTGCTCACCAGATGGTAGAGTTTTGTCAGGACTGGCTCTCCCAAGGCCGTCAGTAGTTCTAATGGAATGTTGTCTACTCCCTGGGCCTTGTTTCGACTCAGGTCTTTCAGTGCTCTGTCAAACTCTTCATGCAGTATCGTATCTCCCATTTCATCTTCATCTGCATCCTCTTCCATTTCCATAATATTGTCCTCAAGAACATCATCCTTGTATAGACCCTCTATATACTCCTTCCACCTTTCTGCTTTCCCCTCTTTGCTTAGAACTGGGTTTCCATCTGAGCTCTTGATATTCATACAAGTGGTTCTCTTTTCTCCAAAAGTCTCTTTAATTTTCCTGTAGGCAGTATCTATCTGACCCCTAGTGAGATAAGCGTCTACGTCCTTACATTTGTCCTCTACCCATCCCTGCTTAGCCATTTTGCACTTCCTGTCGATCTCATTTTTGAGATGTTTGTATTCCATTTTGCCTGCTTCATTTACTGCATTTTTATATTTTCTCCTTTCATCAATTAAATTCAATATTTCTTCTGTTACCCAAGGATTTCTAGTAGCCCTCGTCTTTTTACCTACTTGATCCTCTGCTGCCTTCACTACTTCATCCCTCAGAGCCACCCATTCGTCTTCTACTGTATTTCTTTCCCCCATTACTGTCAATTGTTCCCTTATGCTCTCCCTGAAACTCTGTACCACCTCTGGTTTAGTCAGTTTATTCAGGTCCCATCTCCTTAAATTCCCACCTTTTTGCAATTTCTTCAGTTTAAATCTACAGTTCATAACCAATAGATTGTGTGTCAGAGTCAATATCTGCCCCTGGAAATGTCCTACAATTTAAAACCTGGTTCCTAAATCTCTGTCTTACCATTATATAATCTATCTGATACCTTTCAGTATCTCCAGGATTCTTCCATGTATACAACCTTCTTTTATGATTCTTGAACCAAGTGTTAGTATGATTAAGTTATGCTCTGTGCAAAATTCTGCCAGACGGCCTCCTCTTTCATTTCTTAGCCCCATTCCATATTCACCTACTATGTTTCCTTCTCTTCCTTTTCCTACTGTCGAATTCCTGTCACCCATGACTATTACATTTTCGTCTCCCTTCACTACCTGAATAATTTCTTTTATCTCTTCAAACATTTCATCTATTTCTTCATCATCTGCAGAGCTAGTTGGCATATAAACTTGTACTACTGTAGTAGGCATGGGCTTCGGGTCTATCTTGGCCACTATAATACGTTCACTATGCTGTTTGTAGTCGCTTACCCGCACTCCTATTTTTTATTCATTATTAAACCTACTCTTGCCTTACCCCTATTTGATTTTGTATTTATAACCCTGTATTCACCTGACCAGAAGTCTTGTTCCTCCAACCACCGAACTTCACTAATTCCCACTATATCTAACTTTAACCTATCCATTTCCCTTTTTAAATTTTCTAACCTACCTTCCCGATTAAGGGATCTGACATTCCACGCTCCGATCTGTAGAATGCCAGTTTTATTTCTCCTGATAACGACATCCTCTTGAGTAGTCCCCGCCCGGAGATCCGAATGGGGGACTATTTTACCTCCAGAATATTTTAGCCAAGACGACGCCATCATCATTTAACCATACAGTAAAGCTGCATGCCCTCGGGAAAAATTACGGCTGTAGTTTCCCCTTGCTTTCAGCCGTTCGCAGTACCACAACAGCAAGTCCGTTTTGGTTAATGTTACAAGGCCAGATCAGTCAATCATCCAGACTGTTGCCCCTGCAACTACTGAAAAGGCTGTTGCCCCTCTTCAGGAACGACGCGTTTGTCTGGCCTCTCAACAGATACCCCTCCATTGTGGTTGCACCTACGGTATGGCTATCTGTATCGCTGAGGCACGCAAGCCTCCCCACGAATGGCAAGGTCCATGGTTCATGGGGGGAGGACCACACTAACCAACTACAATGGGGTGTCCAAGATTGTTGGGTTTATGGTTTTGGAGACAAATGTCAAAAGTGAGCATGTGGGGCCTCACTGGGATGAGGAAGAAGATATATTTGAGGGAAATATTCTGGAATAAGCATAAGGATTTGAGTAAGTACTGGAGGTTATGCTGGGCTTTTGGGATGGAATTACTGTGGCAATGCTTGTAAGCAGAGTCAGACAGTTAGTGGATACCTTCTGTCAGGCAATATCTGCAATTCATTACAACAGTGGTGGAATCATTGTCTGCAGAGGGGATGATTAAATAAATGTCTGCCTTGAGGTTGTGGGTGGCTGTTCTTTCTTCCGATAAGAGGTTAGTATTCTTGAGATCTGGGGAAGGATGGCAAGTCCCAGTTGGAAGTACGGAATTTCTGGAAGGTGACCAGGAGATGATACGAGATGGGAGAGGCAAGGTTCACTGTTGAGATTAAATCGGCTTTGGTCGGAGGGGTTGGCAGTAAAAACATTTTTCCACTGAAGTGATCAGGAGAAGGTGTGTAGATCTTTTACTCGTCCTGAATGATTTAGGATTGAAAGTGGGGTCTTTGAATGTGACTCAAACTTCTGCAGATAGAGGTTTCTGGTGGATAAGTTGACAAGAGTGTTTTGGGTTCATTTAGTTTCTTGGTTTTGTTGGAGACTAATGAGGCTGATGGGAAAGTTCAGAAAGGCAGGGGTCTGAATGCTACAATAGGTTGACGAGTGGATTCACTGTGGGAAAGAGAGGTGTTAATGGTTAGCTGAAAAGTTGAAATTCTAAGTTGTTTAGTGAGACAGGTTCACAAGGCACAACTGGTAGAGCACTGCTGGAGAAAGGCAAAAATATGGGTACCACATACAAGCAATGCACTGCACTTTGCATAATGTGAAAAAATTCATTTCCGGTATAGGTCTATTGCTGTTTTGCACAAGTGCAGATTGTTACCACTGTCATTTCTCCGGTGGTGTTAATGCCAATGAGACCAACACCTACCAGACTATTAAGCACCTACAGATCACATGCAATATTAAAAAATTTTATTTAGTAGTCATGCAGGGCTAGTAGTAAGAGACTTAACCTAGCCATCTGTTCTTTAACCATTCAATGAAGACCAAAGAAATGTGTCACATGATTGTCCAAGAGTTGGTCTCAAATGCAAAATAAGTTTTCACAATATGATGCTCAATGTTAATAGGTTTGGAGAAGAATTTCTCTTGTGACACTCTGTAAAAATAAAGGAAATTTCTTTGCTTTGAAGACTTCATCCATCACACTTCACTTGCACAGTGTCTCACTTTTGGCAAGATTATTTTATGTTTTTACTCTACAGATTATTGTTTTTGTATCAGTTAGAGTTAATGTAAAGACGATATGAGTGGAATAGGTTTACTTTTCTTCTAATAGGATATGATACATCACATGAATATGCCAGCACTAAAAGGGAATTATTTATCAAGGATAATTAAGATTAAAAATACTTATACATACCTTGTCTTCTTCTCCGAGAGTGCCACCACTGAAGTAAGGTAATCGAATAGTTCACCATTCTTACACAGTTCGAACACCAAAAAAATGAAGGTGCTGGATTCAAAAACATCGTGCAGCTCAACTGTGGATGAATACAGATAATCACTTTCATACCAAAACAATGGATTTCAAAGAGTAATGAATAAAATAACTGATGACAATTTTTGAGACTTTTGCATGAATAACAAAAGTAAACATGTACAGAAGATATCAATATTTCTCTGCCTTTGTCCAAATCAGGTTAGCTGGACCTGATCAGATTAGCTTTTTCCAATTTGCACCAATAAACTACAGACATTTTACTGAAGTGCTGCAGCATTTAAAAAAACCATCTCAGCTTTAGCCTTAAGCAACTTTATGAAACCAAGGAAAACGAGCAGGTGAGAAATGTAACCCATCATTATCCAAACCGAGCCCCAGAGTGTTAACAACTGTGCCACCTTTATTAGTTGTTTAATGACCTGCACCAATATGCCTTCTCGAGAGTAAGTTCTCTGTTTTTCTTTAATAGGATCCTAAATTAATTTGTGTAAATGCAAGTGACAGAGGCCATATTTCACCACCAAGAGCTGCTGATAAAATAATCATATCTGGACTACTGATTTCAATCTTCTGATCATATTCAGGTTTCCTGTGTAACAACAGAGAGAACACATATGGGACATCTATCTTACTACACTAGTTCAGGAGTGTTAAGAATCAATTTTGCATTACATTTTTAACACAGTCCGGTCACTGGCCATTGAAATTATGTGCAAAACTGTGATTTCCTTTCCTTTCCTGATTGCTCTGTCAAGATGCTTTATTTCTGAGCAGTAATGACTTGAAGTCAGTTGTTCACTCTTTTAGTGCTTTGGAGAGCAACTAGATGAATGTCTCTGTTTCCATAATGTCCATGTTTTAGGGGAGCTGTGAACATGGATAAATCCCTGAACTGGGCTGCCATTGTGGGAGATGGATTTCCATGTTTGGAAAGAGAAGATGGTAGTTTGGTTGCTTACGGGAGCTGACAAGCAGTTATTGGCACCTGATCCGCAGTGGAGGGACCCCAGCCTCCACGAGTAAGCTGCTCACAGGGCTACTTCGAAAGATTCCTGTTACAAGTTGGACACTGCAGTGTTGTCTTCGGACCCAGTATCCGCAGTGCTGAGGCAATGCCGAGCCATATGTTAGACTCCAATAATTGAGACAGGGTTGTATCAGGGCTTTGCAAAGATGCAGAAGGGTAGTGTGATCTGCGCCGCAGCTGGAGTTACTCAGGCATCAAAGTGTATTAAGGTGCAACCAGTACTTTCACTTATGCTGGCGAAGATGGTGAATCCACGTGAACCGAGACTCTAAGACAAATCCTAAAAAGCAGTAAGACGCTGTCACATTGAATAGTTGGTCGTCGAGGTAAAGTTCAACTTGTGGGTGGTATGATGTCGACAGAGTGCATGACGTGAGTCTTGGTGGCTGAAAACCAAATGCCTTGGGTGAGGGCCTATGCCTGCAGTTTTTCTTAAGGCGCCTTGCAGTCAACTTCAAGCAACACCCACATTAAAGGAGCAACAGTAGAGGCAAAAGTCATCAGTATGCAAGGAAGGTCATATTGAGGACCCCACAGCTACTGCTAGACCATTGATAGCTACTAGAAAGAGAGAGACACTCAGTATAGAGCCCTGTGGGACCCCATTCTCTTTGATATGGGGATATTGGCGGAAACATCAACTTGAACCTGGAACATACAGTGTGACAGGATGTTCTGGATGAAAATCGGGAGTGGACCCCGGAGACCCCATATGTGTAAGATAGTAAGGACACGATGTCGCTATGTGGTGTCATAAGCCTTTTGCAGGTTGAAGAAGATTGCTTTAAGGTGTTGACATCGGGCAAAAGCTGTTCAGAAGGCAGACGCCAGATTATCGGTAATGATGAAAATCCCCTTGAGGCGGAGCTAGAAGATCCCAAGATTCAAGGAGCAAACACAGTTACTGGCTCACCATGCATTCAAGCAACTTACAGCAAACACTCGTGAGACTTACTTGGGCATTAACTGTCAATCTCTAGAGGGTGCTTATCAGTTTCAGCAGTAGAGCAATGATGCTTTCTCGCCACCGAGATGGGAACTCACCCTCACTCCAGGTGCAGTTAAGGATGGTACAGATATGACGCTGACAGTCCACTGGTAGGTTCTTGATGATTTGCTTGTGGGTGCACAGCCCTGGGACTGCATCAGGGCAGTGGACTAGGACACTGACAAATTCCCACTTGCCGAATGGAGAACTATATTGACTCCAGGTGGCATATAGTAAAATACAATTGCTTTGCTCCAACCACTGTTTTAGGACATGAAAGGCAGGTTCATAATTATCAGACGTTGAGGCTTGAGCATAAAGCAGATCAAAATGTTCGGCAAAGGCATCTGGGTCACTGTAGACAGTGCCATTCAAGCTAATACCACGTACCCCTTCAGGTGTCTGGTATCTGTAGAGACATCTGATCTTAAACCAAAGGAGAGGAAGGTGGTCTGATGGTTGAAACATACCACATTAAAGGAGCTACAGTAGGTTCTCCTGCTAGGTAGTTCGCACGGTAGAGGTTATGGTCCAGCAGTTGCAGGAAGTGTTTGGGAGTGAGTACCAGGTCACCGGCATTGTGAAGCCTAGTGCAGGACTGACTCAGGTGACTGACAGCATAGGGGAGTTATGTATGAATATTATGAAGGAGGGTCAGGTAGTGATAGTGGGTGGAGCAGGGAACAGTCTTGATAGGGACAGGGAATACGATGATGGTGAAGACCTGGTAAAGATAGCTACTCATTCTGGTGGCACTAATGTGCATTTCGTGCAACTGTTTCAAAGTCATGATTGGCCTCATCTTAAAGTGGCTGTTAAGCGCATTAACATGGGGCTGGCGAGGGCATGCGTCACATGCCCGTGGTGCCAGTTGGATCTATCAGTAGATCGGGTTTCACTAGGCACAGCCTGCACCTCAATAGGTATGGGAAGGTGAGGCTGGCAAAGCTTATAGTTGACAGTGTAGTAGGTGGTGTTGGGATCACTCTTAGAAAAATTCCTGTAGTAGTTGGTGTTAGAGCAGCATCTTTTCTAGACTGAAGTCAGCTGATAGGCATACCTGCTTAAAGGAAGTCCCTCTAACAAAGGGCCCAGCTTTAGAGGACATCATGTTTCCAAGTAGAGAAGGAATTAGCATATTTCATCAAAATATAAGACGTATTAGAGATAACGTTAGTGAACTGCTTATAGATGTTGACTCTGAAATTATTGGTATGTCAGAGGACCACTTAAATACTTTAACAATTATGAGGCTTCCTTTAGCAGGATACAGATTAGCTGGCTCTTGTTGTAACTGGGATTCACAGTCATAAAAACTTTTTGAAGGACATCATATTTACACCAGTGACTTATAACAGTCAATAAACATATCACGGCACTGAACTGAACAGATATTTGAATGTTGTGCAGGGGCAGTTGAATTTAGTAAAACTAAACTTCTAATAATTGTTGTTTATAGGTCCCATAACTCTGGCTTTAGAGCATTTCTCGATCCACTTTGTAGGAAGTACCAGAAATTAGTTATATGTGGTGGCTTCAATATAAATTTTGTGTATGATGATGCAGGAAAAAGGGTGTTGGTAGATCTTCTAAATTCATATGATCTGATGCATACTGTGTTTTTTTTCTCAACTAGGGTGCAGGGGAACAACAACACAGCCATAGACAATATTTTCATTCATTCTTCACTGCGAGACAGGCATTCTGTTAGTACAAGGGTGAATGGCCTTTCAGGCCATGGTGCACATATTTTAACACTACAGCACTTTTGTGCTCAAACAAATGTCACATATAATTATAAACTATGCAGGAAAGTTAATCCAATAGCGATAGAAAGTTTTTTAGACCTTGTCAGGGAACAAGAGTGGCAGGATGTTTATAGTGCTGATAACATAGATGATAAATACAATGCTTTCCTTAATACATTTATCATGCTCTTTCCATTACAACACACTAAATGGGATATTAGCAGTAATAGGCAGCCCAGATGGCTAACTAGTGGGATAAGGATATCATGTACAACAAAGTGGGAAGTATATCAAAATATTAGAAGTAGTCACAATACAACTACAGTAGCCCACTGCAAGCAGTATTATAAGGTGCTTAAAAGTGTTATTAGGAAGGCAAAGAGTATGTGGTATGCAAATAGAATAGCTAATTCACAGGATAAAATTAAAACCATATGGTCAATTGTGAAAGAAGTGTCTGGTCAGCAGCACAAGGTCGATGATACAAAGTAGAAAAAATATTTCTGTTACTGATAAATTAGATATATGTACAATAATTAACAATCATTTTCTGAGCACTGCTAGTGAGTTGAATAAAAATTTAGTTTCTACAGAGAATCATATGACTCTTGGCAAACGCCTTTCTGAGATTGATATCTGAAATACTCCCCTGTGATACAGACAAGGGGAAGATTGAGTCAATAATTAAATCACTGAAGACTAAGGACTCTCATGGTTATGATGGAGTGCCTAGCAGAATATTAAAGTACTGTGATGCACAAATTAACCCTGTATTTAGCCATATTTGTAATTTTTCCTTTAGGGATGGTCAGTTTCCTGACCAATTAAAGTACTCAGTAGTAAAGCCGCTTTATAAAAAGGGAGAAAGGGATCATGTAGATAATTTTGGACCTGTTTCTATGCCATCAGTGTTTGATTAAGTTATTGAAAAGGCTGTGTATGTAAGGATAATTCATCATTTTATACCACACGAATTGCTATCAAATGTACAGTTTGGCTTTAGAAGGCATTTAACAACTGAAAATGCTATATTCTCTATTCTCTGTGATGTACTGGATGGGTTAAGCAAACGGATTTGCACACTAGGCATATTTTTTGATTTTACTAAGGCGTTTGATTGTGTTGATCACAAAATATTGCTCCAGAAGTTGGACCATTATGGAATATGGGGAGTAGCTCACAATTGGTTTGCCTCTTACTTAAGCAACAGACAGCAAAAGGTCATTATTCACAATGTTGAGAATGGCTGTAATGTGGGGTCTGAGTGGGTACGGTCAAGTGGGGGGTGCCCCAGGGATCAGTGCTACGGCCATTCCTGTTTCTTATTTATATAAATGATATGCCCTCTAGCATTACGAGTAACTATAAAATTTTTCTGTTTGCTGATGACACTTGGTAGTAATGGATGTTGAGTGCAACACTGGCTCGGTTTCAAGTAGTGCAGTTCATGACCTACGTTCATGGCTTGAGAAAATAAACTAATGCTAAATCACAGTAAGATTCAGTTCTTACAGTTTCTAACACACAGTTCAACAAAACCTGACATTTTAATTTCACAGAATGGGCACATGATTAGTGAAACTGAACAGTTCTAATTTCTAGGTGTTCAGATAGATAGAAAACTGACCTGGAAAGCTCACATTCAGGATCTTGTTCAAAGGCTTAATGCTGCCATCTTTACTATTCAAATGGTATCTGAAGTGAGTGATCGTTCAATACGAAAATTAATCTACTTTGCTTATTTTCATTCGCTTATGTCATATGGTATTATATTTTGGGGTAAATCTTCCCATTCTAAAAGGATATTTTTGGCTCAGAAATGGACGGTTCGTGCAATAAGTGGTGTAAGTTCACGAACCTCTGGGTATTTTGACATTGGTCTCTCAATATATATATTCCTTACTGTCATTTCTTGTTAACAATATTAGCTTATTCCCAAGAATAAGAAGATTTCACTCAGTTAATACTCGGCAGAAATCAAACCTGCATTTGGATCGGACTTCCTTACCTCTTGTGCAGAAATGTGTACAGTATACTGCTGCATCCATTTCCAATAAGCTACCACTCTAATTAAAAAATCACAGCTGTAATCCATGCACTTTCAAATCGAGACTGAAGAGTTTAGTCATGGGTCACTCCTTCTATTCTGTTGAAGAGTTCCTTGAAAATTGAGCTCCTTCTATTTTGTCAAGGAGTTCCTTGAAAATTAAGCTTATTCTTGTTGTATTGTTGATGGCATTTACTTAAAGTTATGGATTGACTTTTTTCAGGTTCATAAACATTTTATTTTTATCTGTTATTACTTTTATGTTGTAATTTCTTGTACTGACACGTTCCATGACCTTGGAGATTTGCTTCTCAATTTGGTCCTACGGAACTTGACGTGTAAATAAATTAATAAATCAATAAATAACCAAAACGGCCTTGCTGTGCTAGCACTGTGAACGCCTTAAAGCAAGGGTAACTGCAGTCGTAATTTCTTCCAAGGACATGCAGCTTTACTGTATGTTTAAATGATGACAGCGTCCTCTTGGGTAAAATAGTCCCCCATTCGGATCTACTGGCGGGCACTACTCAGGATGATGTCATTATTAGCAGAAACAAAACTGGAGTTCTATGAATCAGAGCATGGAATGTCAGATCACTTAATTGTGCAGGTAGTTGGAAAAAGCAAAAAGAGAAATGGTTAGGTTAAAGTTAAATGTAGTGGGAATTAGTGAAGTTCGGTGGCAGGAGGAACAAGACTTCTGATCAGGTGAATATAAAATCAAAGAAGGATAATGCAGGAGTAGGTTACTAATGAATAAAAAAATACGAACGTGGATAAACTACTACGAAAAGCATAGTGAATGCATTATAGTAGCCAAGATAGACATGAAGCCCACACCTATAACAGCAGTACAAGTTTATATGACAACTAGCTCTGCAGATGAAGAGATTGAAGAAATATATGATGCTATAAAAGAAATTATTAAGATAGATAAGGGAGATGAAAATTTAATATTCATTGGGGACTGGAATTCGATAGTAGGAAAAGGAAAGAAAGTAGGTGAATATGGACTGCGCGTAAGGAATGAAACAGGAAGCTGCCTGGTAGAATTTTGCACAGCGCAGAACTTAATCACAGTCAACTTGATTTAAGAATTATGAAAGAAGATTGTGTATGTGGGAGAGGCCTGGAGACACTGGATGATTTCAGGTAGATTATATAATGGTAAGACAGATATTTACGAACCAGGTTTTAAATTGTAAGACATTTCCAGGGGGCAGATGTGGACTCTGACCACAATTTATTGGTTATGAATTGTAGATTAAAACTGAAGAAACTGCAAAAAGGCGAGAATTTAAGGAGATGACACCTGGATAAACTGAAGAAACCAGAGGCTGTAGAGAGTTTCAGAGAGAGCATTAGGGAACAATTGACAAGAAAAGGGGAAAGATATACAGTAGAAGAGGAATGAGTAGCTTTGAGAGATGAAATAGTGAAGGCAACAGAGATTGGGTGGTTGGTTTAAAAGAGGGGGGAGGGACCAAACTGATAGGTCATTGGACCCTCGTTTTGATTAAAATAATTCCACAAGGGTGGGAGTAAAATAATCGAGACATACAAAACACAGCTCAAAGAAAGGAGAACACCACAAGAATGACAGAAGGGCAACAAACACTAAAATCGACAAAATCAGACAAGAAAACTACAGAGACACGCAAGAAACGTGTAGAAGAGATCAAAACAAGAGGGCAGATTACCATGGCTGGCTGACCACGAGAATAAAACGGAGAAGCCAGCCACTCTGCAAAACACATTAAAACCGCAACACTAAAAGGACTAGGGTGGAGGACACAGAGGGACAAAGGAAATGTGCTACAACTTAGATCAAATGATAAAACCGACCCTCACGAATAAGACGTATAATTAAAGCTACTGTTGCGGCATTGTCGCCCAACACCGAAGGTAGGGTGCTGGGATAGTTAAAAGTCCGCCGCAGAGTGGCTAAAAGTGGGCAATGCAGCAAGAGGGGGACAACTGTCATTTGTGAACCACAGTGACACCGAGGTGGGTCCTTGCGATGGAGGAGGTAACCATGCGTTAGCCATATATGGCCAATGCGAAGTTGGCAGATGACAACTGATTCCCTGTGAGAGGACTGCTTGGAAGACTTCCACACAGTCGTAGTCTCCTTAATGACACACAATTTGTTGTGCATACTGTTACACCATTCAGTCTCCCAAAGCCGAAAAACACTGCGGCTTAAGACAGAACGCAGGTCAGTTTAGGAGATGCCCATCTCCAGAAGCAGTTTTCGCATAGCCTGTCTGGCCAGCCTGTTGGCAAGTTCATTGCCTGGGATCCCAACGTGTCCTGGGGTCCACACAAACACCACTGAATGACGGGACCATTCCAGGGCATAGATGGACCCCTGAATGGATGCTACCTAAGGATGGCAAGGGTAACACTGGTCAATAGCTTGAAGACTATTCAAGGAGTCAGTACAGAGGAGAAACGACTCGCCATGGCATGAGCAGATGTGCTCAAGAGCACGAGACATGGCCGGTAGACTTGCAGTGAAAACACTACAGCCATCTGGCAAGGAGTGCTGTTCAATATGTCCTCCATGAACATATGCAGCAAAGCCTACATGACCATGAGCCATCGAGCCGTCGGTGTAAACCACTTCATAGCCCCGGTACATGTTGAGAATCGAGATGAAGTGATAGCGGAGAGCCGCAGGGTTAACGGAGTCCTTAGGGCCATGCAAAAGGTCCAGAAGACTCTGCAGCCTAGGTGTATACCACGGAGGTGTATGAGAATGGGCTACGAGGAGAGATGGTAACGGGAAGGACTCCGGTTTAGACAGACGGGACCGGACGCAAACCGCAATTGTAAGCCCTGACCTGGGCCGCCGATGCGGGAGATGAACTGCCATGGTTGGGTAAAGGAGACAGTAATTCGGAAGTGCAGGAGAACTATGAACATGTGCAACGTAACTGGTGAACAGTTGTGCATGTCTAACCTTCAATGGAGGGACTCCGACTCCCACTGGACTCATTCCAAAAGCTTCCGTCACTAGGTGATCGCCACAGTGGTGCACTGGGTCGAGTAAACGCAACGCTGAGGGCGCCGCTGAACGGTAAATCATACTCCCATAGTCAAGGCGGCACTGAACAAGGGCTCTGTACAGCTGCAGCAGTGTAGAGCGATATGCACCCCAGTTGGTGTTGCTCAGGCAGCAGAGGACACTGAGCTGCTGCCAGCTCTTCCGCTTAGGCTGATGAAGGTGAGGTAGCGAAGTCAACCAGGCGTCTAAAACCAGTCCTAAGAATCGATATGTCTCCACTACAGTGAGTGGATCGTCATTAACGTAAAGTTTTGGTTCTAGATGAACGGTGTGACTCCGACAGAAATGCATGACACACGACTTTGCAGCTGAAAACTGGAAGCTGTGGGCTAGAGCCCATGACTGTGCCTTGTGAATGGCTCCTTGTAGGTGCCGCTCAGCAACACCAGTACTGGAGGAGAAGTACGAAATGCAGAAGTCATCTGCATACAGAGAAGGTGACATCGACGGCCCTACAGCTGCTACTAGACCGTTAATAGCCACTAAAAACAGAGACACACTCAATACAGAGCCCTGCAGAACGCCATTCTCCTGAATATGGGAGGAAACTATGGGAGGCACCAACTGGGACATGGAAAGTATGGAGTGACAGGAAATTTTGGATAAAAATCAGAAGCGGGCCCTGGAGACCCCACTCATACTATATGACAAGGGTATGATGTCACCAGGTCGAATTGTATGTTTTACTTAAGTCAAAAATGACAGCAACCAGATGTTGACGTCTGGAAAAGTTTGTTCGGATGGCAGACTCGAGGGATGCAAGATTATCAGTGGTAGAGCAACCCTTGCGGAAGCCACCCTGACAACA
Source organism: Schistocerca piceifrons (assembly GCF_021461385.2). Classification (NCBI taxonomy): domain Eukaryota; kingdom Metazoa; phylum Arthropoda; class Insecta; order Orthoptera; family Acrididae; genus Schistocerca; species Schistocerca piceifrons. Next base: position 458,428,501 of record NC_060145.1, read on the forward strand.
AGCCAGTAGGCCATGTGACTCCAGGGCCCTACCCAACCGCCAAACCATCACAATTTCCAGCAGCTTACAAAGAAAGTTGGTGAGGCTGATGGGTCAGTAGCTACCCACATCAAGCAGGTTTTGACCAGGTTTGAGCACAGGAATGATGTGATCTCCCACCATTGGGATGGAAAGACACCGTCGCACCAGATCAGGTTGAAGATGATAAGGGGATGTCGCTTGTTGTGAGACGAGAGATGTTTAATCATCTGACTGTGGGTCCTATCCGGCCCAGGAGCTGTGTCGGGGCAATGTGCAAGGGCGCTGAGGAGTTCCCACTCTGTAAATGGGGCGTTATAGGGTTCACTGTGGTGGGTAGTGAACTAGGGTTAAGATAGACACTGCCTACAAGAAACTTAAAGAGACATTTGGAGAAAAGAGAACCCCCATGTATGAATATCAAGAGCTCAGATGGAAGATCAGCCCAAAGCAAAGAAGGGAAAGCAGAAAGGTGGAAGGAGTATATAGAGGGTCTATACAAGGGTGATGTACTTGATGAAAATTGAAGAGGATGTAGATAAAGATGAAATGGGAGATATAATACTGCATGAGGAATCAAAAAGAATATAGTAATTACAACTCCAAAGAAAGGAGGTGCTGACAGGTGTGAAAATTACCAAACTATCAGTTTAATAAGTCACAGTTGCAAAATACTAACACGAATTCTTTACAGACGAATGAAGAAACTGGTAGAAGCTGACTTTGGGGAAGATCAGTTTGGATTCCTTAGAAATTGGAATATGCGAGGCAAAACTGACCCTACGACTTATTTTAGAAGACAAATTAAGGAAAGGCAAACCTACATTTCCAGCATCTGTGGTCCTAGAGAAAGCGTTTGACAGTGTTGACTGGAATACTCACTTTCAAATTCTGAAGGCGGCCGGGGTAAAATACAGGGAGCGAAAGGCTATTTACCATTTTTACAGAAACCAATGGCAGTTATAAGAGTCAAGGGGCACGAAGGGAGTGAGACAGGGTCATAGCCTATCACCGATGTTATTCAATTGGTATATTGAGCAAGCAGTAAAGGAAACAAAAGAAAAATTTGGAGTGGGAATTAAAATCCATGGAGAAGAAACAAAGACTGAGGTTTGCCAATGACATTGTAATTCTGTCAGAGACAACAAAGGAGCTGGAATAGCAGCTGAACAGAATGGACAGTACCTTGAAAGGAGGATATAAGATGAACATCAACAAAAGCAAAATGAGGATAATGGGATGTAGTAGAATTAAATCAGGTGATGCTGAGGGAATTAGATTAGGAAATGAGACACTTAAAGTAGTAAAGGAGTTTTGCTATTTGGGAAGCAAAGTAACTGATGAATGTTGAAGTGTGGAGGATATAAAATGTAGTCTGGCTACGGCAAGGAGGGCATTTCTGAAGAAGAGAAATTTCTTAAAATTTAGTATAGATTTAAGTGTCAGGAAGTCTCTTCTGGAAGATTTGTACAGAGTGTAGCCATGTATGGAAGTGAAACTGGATGATAAATAGTTTATACAAGAGGAGAATAGAGAATAGAGTCTCGGTCTGGCACACAGTGAAAATCTCATTCTGGAAACAGTAATATTTATAAATCCATACAATACCTCAATACCTTAAGTGATAAACATTACGGCTTTGTGTGGCACAGAACAGGGTGAAGTATTCAAGTGCCTACCCCATGATATATAGTATTTAATAGACAATAAAATCAACTTCCAATACAGAAATAATATTTGCTTGACGGCGACCTCCATTCCACAGAATAATTTCCATTGTGTGCTAGTTTGGTGTGCACTAATGAACTGTCATATTTTTCACTGAGAAAGTGTACTATTTGTAAAACTCTTTCCACATCATAGCAAGAGGTCAAAATTGTGATGTACAGAACATGCAAATTACTATCTATCTACCCTGTACATCTACATTTGTAACAGTCATTTATAAAATGTATGAGCCATATTTCATATATAATGGAGTAATGTGTGGATTATTACATTAGGATACACATCTGAATTAACATTAATGAAGTGCACTTAAATACAGCTCTACATGTGTGTATTTTGGGGTAGGAAAACAGCTTATATAGGCCTACTTGGATTTACACACTTAGCATTTACAATGCCTGTAATGAAAATGGATATAATGAACCTCTTTTCGAGTAATAGGAAAATATAAGCAAGCTGACCTGTATGTCTACAGTATATATGGGACATTTGTGTTCTAGATAAACTCTGAGCTATAATCAGTTTTCACAATGCTACTGAAAGGTACATTTTGGGTGCAAATGAACTTACGAGCTCATGAGGAAACAAGCAGAGCTACATTCAAGCTGTAATATGTACTACTATAAAACCTTCATCCTATATTCCTTATGGGAATATATACCTACCTGATGTTGACTGACAATATGAAGGAAAATAATTTTCATTACAAGAAGTGTAATGTATTATGTTAACTGATGATTCAGTTCTCATTACTTAGCTACTACTTGGAACCAATAGTAGCACACAGTGTAGCACTGATACGGAGTGACTACACTTTTTAAAATCTGTAATAGCTTACTAATATGGAGGGAGGGGGAAAAAAAGAAAAAAAAAGTTACTAGGGTATTGGCATAAAGACTGATAACAACAGGCTCTCAGCATACTATATTTTATTATCTTCGCATCAGCCTGTAAACAGAAATCAGCTGTGCAATCATCAGTATGTAGAGTACATCTACACAAGAAGGTAGAACCTGATAATGACAGTTCTGATTGAAGTATTTGCCAATAAATCAACTTTTAACACATGAAAACAAAAACGTACAGTATCTGTAAGCAAAGTATATTTGTGTGAAGTTTTCTGTAACAAGTATCAGCTGTACAGCACATTCTGGATGCTGGAAAAGTTTCGTTATTACAGTGTATAAGCATACATATACTGTAAAAGTGAGTGATGTGGTACCAATCGACCATCACAAAGGAAGCAAGCAGGTGGATATTAACAACAAAGGCTGTTGCAGTAAGCACAAAATTAAATTCTGGATCCAAATCAGCATATAAACAATACTCATGGAATGCATTAAAGCATGTTCCATCTTCTCATCACAGAGCCAACACCCAGAATTATGCTCCAAAATAGCTATGTAATCTCTTGTACACCATCGGAAGATGAACATGAAAAAGTTCAAAAACTGGTTTGTGGAATAAATAACAGATTCAAAAAAGTGTCACAGTTTTCTGTATTTATATTGTTTTAGAACTAACACAACGTAAATGTATTGACTACACGATGTATTTTACTGCTGATGGTAGGTCATAGTGCACAAATGTATTATATTTGAGTGTTTCAGTTATGTAGGAACACCATAAAAAAAATCACAACACAGTAAGAACACTGCCATTATGCTGTTATACATAATTTTACCCCCCCCCCCCCCCCCCATGAACCATGGACCTTGCCCCTTGCCGTTGGTGAGGAGGCTTGCGTGCCTCAGCGACACAGATAGCCGTACTGTAGGTGCAACCACAACGGAGGGGTATCTGTTGAGAGGCCAGACAAACGTGTGGTTCCTGAAGAGGGGCAGCAGCCTTTTCAGTAGTTGCAAGGGCAACAGTCTGGATGATTGACTGATCTGGCCTTGTAACATTAACCAAAACGGCCTTGCTGTGCTGGTACTGCGAACGGCTGAAAGCAAAGGGGAAACTACAGCCGTAATTTTTCCCGAGGGCATGCAGCTTTACTGTATGATTAAATGATGATGGCGTCCTCTTGGGTAAAATATTCCGGAGGTAAAACAGTCCTCCATTCGGATCTCCGGGCGGGGACTACTCAAGAGGACGTCGTTATCAGGAGAAAGAAAACTGGCGTTCTACGGATCGGAGCGTGGAATGTCAGATCCCTTAATCGGGCAGGTAGGTTAGAAAATTTAAAAAGGGAAATGGATAGGTTAAAGTTAGATATAGTGGGAATTAGTGAAGTTCGGTGGCAGGAGGAACAAGACTTCTGGTCAGGTGACTACAGGGTTATAAACACAAAGTCAAATAGGGGTAATGCAGGAGTAGGTTTAATAATGAATAAAAAAATAGGAGTGCGGGTTAGCTACTACAAACAGCATAGTGAACGCATTATTGTGGCCAAGATAGACACAAAGCCCTTGCCTACTACAGTAGTACAACTTTATATGCCAACTAGCTCTGCAGATGATGAAGAAATAGATGAAATGTATGACGAGATAAAAGAAATTATTCAGGTAGTGAGGGAGACGAAAATTTAATAGTCATGGGCGACTGGAATTCGTCAGTAGGAAAAGGGAGAGAAGGAAACATAGTAGGTGAATATGGGTTGGGGGAAGAAATGAAAGAGGAAGCCGCCTTGTAGAATTTTGCACAGAGCATAACTTAATCGTAGCTAACACTTGGTTCAAGAATCATAAAAGAAGGTTGTATACCTGGAAGAATCCTGGAGATACTAAAAGGTATCAGATAGATTATATAATGGTAAGACAGAGATTTAGGAACCAGGTTTTAAATTGTAAGACGTTTCCAGGGGCAGATGTGGATTCTGACCACAATCTATTGGTTATGAACTGCAGATTGAAACTGAAGAAACTGCAAAAAGGTGGGAATCTAAGGAGATGGGACCTGGATAAACTGAAAGAACAAGAGGTTGTAGAGAGTTTCAGGGAGAGCATAAGGGAACAATTGACAAGAATGGGGGAAAGAAATAGAGTAGAAGAAGAATGGGTAGCTCTGAGAGATGAAGTAGTGAAGGCAGCAGAAGATCAAGTAGGTAAAAAGGCGAGGGCTAATAGAAATCCTTGGGTAACAGAAGAAATACTGAATTTAATTGATGAAAGAAGAAAATATAAAAATGCAGTAAATGAAGCAGGCAAAAAGGAATACAAACGTCTCAAAAATGAGATCGACAGGATGTGCAAAATGGCTAAGCAGGGATGGCTAGAGGACAAATGTAAGGATGCAGAGGCTTGTCTTACTAGGGGTAAGATAGATACCGCCTACAGGAAAATTAAAGAGACCTTTGGAGAGAAGAGAACCACTTGTATGAATATCAAGAGCTCAGATGGCAACCCAGTTCTAAGCAAAGAAGGGAAGGCAGAAAGGTGGAAGGAGTATATAGAGAGTTTATACAAGGGCGATGTGCTTGAAGACAATATTATGGAAATGGAAGAGGATGTAGATGAAGACGAAATGGGAGATATGATACTGCGTGAAGAGTTTGACAGAGCACTGAAAGACCTGAGTGTACACAAGGCCCCGGGTGTAGACAACATTCCATTAGAACTACTGATGGCCTTGGGAGAGCCAGTCATGACAGAACTCTACCATCTGGTGAGCAAGATGTATGAGACAGGTGAAATACCCTCAGACTTCAAGAAGAATATAATAATTCCAATCCCAAAGAAAGCAGGTGTTGACAGATGTGAAAATTACCAAACTATCAATTTAATAAGCCACAGCTGCAAAATACTAACACGGATTCTTTACAGACGAATGGAAAAACTGGTAGAAGCGGACCTCGGGGAAGATCAGTTTGGATTCCGTAGAAATGTTGGAACACGTGAGGCAATACTAACCTTACGACTCATCTTAGAAGAAAGATTAAGAAAAGGCAAACCTACATTTCTAGCATTTGTAGACTTAGAGAAAGCTTTTGACAATGTTAACTGGAATACTCTCTTTCAAATTCTGAAGGTGGCAGGTATAAAATACAGGGAGCGAAAGGCTATTTACAATTTGTACAGAAATCAGATGGCAGTTATAAGAGTCAAGGGGCATGAAAGGGAAGCAGTGGTTGGGAAAGGAGTGAGACAGGGTTGTAGCCTCTCCCCGATGTTATTCAATCTGTATATTGAGCAAGCAGTAAAGGAAACAAAAGAAAAATTCGGAGTAGGTATTAAAATTCATGGAGAAGAAGTAAAAACTTTGAGGTTCGCTGATGACATTGTAATTCTGTCAGAGACAGCAAAGGACTTGGAAGAGCAGTTGAACGGAATGGACAGTGTCTTGAAAGGAGGATATAAGATGAACATCAAGAAAAGCAAAACAAGGATAATGGAATGTAGTCAAATTAAATCGGGTGATGCTGAGGGAATTAGATTAGGAAATGAGACACTTGAAGTAGTAAAGGAGTTTTGCTATTTAGGGAGTAAAATAACTGATGATGGTCGAAGTAGAGAGGATATAAAATGTAGACTGGCAATGGCAAGGAAAGCGTTTCTGAAGAAGAGAAATTTGTTAACATTGAGTATAGATTTAAGTGTCAGGAAGTCGTTTCTGAAATTATTTGTATGGAGTGTAGCCATGAACGGAAGTGAAACATGGACAATAAATAGTTTGGACAAGAAGAGAATAGAAGCTTTCGAAATGTGGTGCTACAGAAGAATGCTGAAGATAAGGTGGGTAGATCACGTAACTAATGAGGAGGTATTGAATAGGATTGGGGAGAAGAGAAGTTTGTGGCACAACTTGACTAGAAGAAGGGATCGGTTGGTAGGACATGTTCTGAGGCATCAAGGAATCACCAATTTAGTATTGGAGGGCAGCGTGGAGGGTAAAAATCGTAGAGGGAGACCGAGAGATGAATACACTAAACAGATTCAGAAGGATGTAGGTTGTAGTAGGTACTGGGAGATGAAGAAGCTTGCACAGGATAGAGTAGCATGGAGAGCTGCATCAAACCAGTGTCAGGACTGAAGACCACAACAACAACAACAACATAATTTTACATGAAAATGTATCAATATGTTCTAATACTTTTTGTGATCATAGTTTTGATTGCTTAACAGTTATTGTAGCTCATGTGTCCTCAAAAATATTTTATCAGCAGCTCTTGGCAGAGTTGACGTATGACTTCTCAAGTTATTAGAAGCTATGAGGTATCGCCCACACAAAATACACTGTTCAATCAAGATTGAGGTTAATTTTCATCCCCAAATTTATGCAATTTGATTCTGTTTGTATTTTCTAATTCTTAGTCATATCTATTTTTAAAATTCGTGTAATGGAAAAATTCTTAATACAGACATCTAATGTTTCACAAACTATGTTTGAAGCTCAGTCATTATTATGTCTATGATATAGCTTGAATGCCTTGAAAATAACTTCTTGTAAATATAAATGAGTCATATTAAATTTATAAACGCACTTTAATTCCCTTCTCATTGAATTAAGGTATGATTTTCTAATTTCTTGCTAAAACTCTTAAACCCCAATAGTTTCTAACATAATCGATTAGGAATTATGCACATCTCATGCAGAATGAAATATTCATTCTGCAATTATTGAAGATAATGAATAAGTGTCTCATTCCCTATCACCCATAACATATCTTAAACAGAACAGATTATAAACAGGGCAAGTCTTCATTGCTTAATGTATCACATTTATATTTTACAATAGGGTCAACAGAAGCGTCCGATCCCACGCGTCGCCTTTGACCCGTGACGTAAGGGTGTTGTCGTGTGTGACGTCATGACGGCGCGGGGTTTGGTTTGAGTGTGGCTGTCTCCAGTTCTGTTTTATCTTATTTTATTTACTTTTCTGATCTGTTCGTTCTATCTCGTGAGATTTTTTTTTTTAAATTTAAAAACACTTATTACTTATTTTAATTATCTGTTTCCTCGAATTTCTGTTTTAGTTTATTATATTTATCTTTCTGATCTGTTCGTTCTATCCCGTGAGATTTTTTTTTAAAAAGACAAAAAACACTAATCAGCTACTGAAGCATCTTTATCTTCTATAGGTTGCAGGGGTTACGACCCCTGGGGAGGTGGGTGGGTATTCATGCGTGGCTGTCTTCACTTACACCCCATTTCCCGCGCTTGTCCCGTTAGTGTCATTAGGCTTCTTGTGGAAAGTGTGTGTGTTTGTTTTTGTTTCCGCCATATTTGTGACGTCATGGGTCAAAGCAGACGGGCGGGATCGGACGCTTCCGTATTTCCTTACAATAACTTAGATTTTCACCATTAACTTTCATTCCTGAAACTTCTACACTTATATTATGACTGACTACTTAATAGCATGTTGGCCCACTTTTGAAACATAATACAGCAGCAATTTGGCATGGCATGGATTCGACAAGTCCTTTGTAACTTTCCCGAGGAATGTGGCATGTGATGTCCATATTCAAGTCAAGTAATTCCATTAAATTATGGCAAATTTGTGGGTATGGAGCTGGTGCCCAATAGCATTCCATTGTGTCCATATGAGGTGAATTTGGTGGCCGAGCCATCAACATGAGTACTCCATCATGCTTCTCAAACCACTGAATCACAATTCTGGCCTCGTGGCATGAATAATTATCCTGCTGGAAGATGAAATTACCACTGGGGAAGATATCAAGCATGAAGGAATGCAGGCAGTCTGCAGTGATATTCATGTAATTGCAGTTGTCATGGTGCTTTCTATTCCTACCAAAGGTCTATTTACCTAGATGACAGCATTTCTGGACATAACGATCTGCCTGGTGGTAACAAGAAATTCAAACAATCGAAAATCCAGAAGCGAATAATGACAATATTATGAAAAGGATAGACAGCTACTCACCATATGGTGGACACGAGTTGCAGACAGGCGCAACAAAAAGATTAGCTTGCTATACACCTGAGCTTTTGGCCAAAAGGCCTTCTTCTAAAGTAGAAAACACACACACACACACACACACACACACACACACACACACACACACACACAATTTCCAAGACACTCATTCCCAAACCATGGGCCACAGCAGTCTGGCTCTTCTCAATGTTGCTTAAGTCAGTGGGTTTCCTCACCTATGGCTTGTACTGCTCTACAAGGATTCCCCATTTGTATCTGCTCTGGCTCATATACAATTACCCTTCCCATGTCACGTGACCATAAAGTCCCTAGTAGATGACATTCAATATCATAATGTTTACACTTATCAGCGTATAATGAAAAGTTCAAGTTAGTACAAATAATGTCTTTTGTTTATGTTCTATCACCATCATCATCTGCGTATGTGACAGTTTTCACTTTAAGAGAGGCTGAGAAACTTAAAATCAGTTTTTAAGGAAAAATATCCTTTGAAATTAAAAATATGTTGTCTTTTTGTTACTATAGTTGATGACTTTGTGAGTGGTCTAGTGAAACAACCGATGTGGAACTGGAATCCGGTATAGGCTAAACTACATGTCACAATGCAGTGGTGCAAGTCTACTGTGGCAAGAGTGCACACTAATGAACCAATAAAGGAAATGATTCTTACGTTCAAAGATATAAAACTGAAGAGGACACCATTAATCGGCATAGTGCACAAACTACCTGATTAAAAACATTTTGTTGAGAACACTAAAAGAACATACAGTATACTTGTCAACATTTTCACTGTGTGGCTATTCAGATTAATCTATGGAACAGAAAGTTTATAAATGAGTCCTCAATCAAATTTGGCACTTTATCCATAAATGTCCATCTTGATTGCAAATTACTACATAATTCACAATTACCAGTGTTTGACTTACTACCACCATCAGATTGTCAGGAGGATTGTGATGCAAGCAGCAACATCACATAAATTGTACACAAAGGTACACAAGCAATTGCACCACTTAAGTGAAGCCTTTGATACCACATCCCCAACTCACAACTAAAATGTCACCTCTTACCCTAATCAAGCCCCCATCTACAATACAGACAAGTACATCACAACTAATATTTTGTATTCGCATTTGTTAACTTTGTCGACACTCAACCAAATTGTATTGACCTATACATCGGGCTCCACTAGAGATCAGTCTGTCTCCAGAATCTATATTCCAAAAAAGAATAAACAAACAAAGATTGTTAGTGTTCTGTTCTCTTCCTGTTTGTGTGTGTATGATGTCATAAGCCACATTATCATTATGTCAAAAGGGGTGAAACCAACATACAGTACCGCTAGGTTCAGTTGACCTGACATTTAGTATCTTGAGTGTTATTAAATGAACTTTTAATTATGAGTCCAATGGCATTGTACAGAAACTTATTATCACTTACAAACACACATTTTTGCTTGGGCTCTGAGACATGCTAGTTTTCAAAACTGGGGAAAGTCTCAAGACTCTTGTCAGCGAGTTCTTTTTCTCCAGTCACAGCAAGCTAATATTTGTGAAGGAACTTGAAATTGGTGAAATAGAAGCCACTGTGCTGTATTCAGTGTTGTGTTATATTAAATGATACAGCAATTCCTTATACATTGTGGGGATGGCATAGAACTCTTACTCTGAAATGCATGTAAAAGCATGAGGGGAAGGCAGAAAGTATTCTGCCCATGCACTAGATGAATGGTGTGTAGGCTGTATTCTGGGGCATCAAGGAATCAACAGTTTGGTAATGGAGTAAAAAATTGCAGAGGGAGACTAAGGCTGGACTATAGTAAGCAGATTTACAAGGATTAAGTTGCAGAAGTTGTGCAGAGATGAAGAGATTTGCATTGGATGGAATGTTGTGGAGAGCTGCAGCAAAATGGAATGAAGACTAAAGCAAAACACGTTTCGCACTGGTAACACTTTAAGAGTAAAGCTATAAAGTCAAGTTGCTACTGCCTATTTATCTCTAGCATGCAAAGAGGGCGAAGTCTGGTCATACTGATATATGGATGTCCAGAAACCATTCTTAAAATGTGTATTTCTTCCAATGTAGCTTCCAGCATAGTTTTTCCATCTGCTCCATCATGCGAATCACTGCTAAGGTCGATTATTTTCGCCGCATATTCAATGCCAGTTTCCTTTTCTATGCATCTTCTGACTGTAGAACTGATGCCTCTATAAGACAAACATCACAGGACTTAGGTTCCACATTATGATACTAATCTCAAGATCTGTTGCTCTTCTGTCACAACAAAAAACGCTACATAAATTAATAAGCTGCTTACTTTCCAAGAATTTCTTTTGGTTCGTATTTCGCGTAAAAACCTTTGGCAGCATCTTTGTCAGGAAGGAGATCGTCTATCTCTTCCTTCGCCATTTCTGTCTACGAATTAGTTTCACACGTCAAACCACAAAAATTCGGGACGTCGACAAACATAAAACATCACTTACACGTCGAATAAATATCAGCTGATTTTATAACACAACAATACAAAGATAATTATCCACTAAAAACATCGGGAAAATGGCATACTACTATCATTACCGCACAAACGTTTGGTTTCTCCAAACTATCACCTCGTCTCGCCACAAGACATAAATAACCACAGGTCAAACTTAACGCTAGTATTCATCCAAAGCTCTCATGACCACAGATACAACACCTCACAATTCGCGATAGTCGATTGAGGAGTAATGTAAGCGCAAACACATTATTGACGGTTGCAATGTCTGTGTTTATACAGTGTAATGTGAAGATACAGATTCCGTATAAACACAGACATTGTAACCATCAGTGATGTATCCATGCCTCGACGGGCTAAAATGAGTACATAATACTTGTCCTTCTCCTGCGCAGGAATCACGTAATGTGCGGGGGTTATGGAGCTTCGTGACATATGGAGGTTTGGGTTGGTCCTCGAGGGGGATCCGATAGCCCAAGTTATTGCTCGCGATAAGCGGGAAATCCGGATTCGAATCCCAGTCCGACACGAGTTTTCATGTATTACAAGCAGCTTTCGTCAGTCCGGATTCGCCAAATGCTGGTCATTGGGGCTCAATGTGGAGCAAGGATCATCTCTTATGACAATTCTACCCTAGTCAGTGAGATATCATTTCGAAAATATGTCTGGAGACGCCCCGGACAGCAGTTGGTTTTAACCTGGTTGTCCCCAACCATACGACCCTACAGTAAGGAAATGATGCTCTGGGGTGGCATATCTTTTCGCAGCAGATTCCGTTTGGTTGGCACAACAGCACATCGACAATACTTTACACCCTGTTTTATTGCCCTTCATGGCAAGTCATCCTGAGCTTATATTTCATCAAGAAAATGCCCTCCCGCACACTGTGAGAGTTTCTATTGCTTGTCTTCATGTTTGCAAAACCCTACCTTGGCCAGCAAGGTCGCCGGATCTCTCCCCAATTGAGAACATTTGGAACATTATGGGCAGGGCTCTCCAACTATCTCGGGATTTTGACAGTCTATCACGTCATTTGGCCAGAATGTGGCATGATATCCCTCAATATGACGTCCAATAACTCTTATTAATCAATGTCGAACTGAATAACTGCTTGCACAAGGGGCAGAAGTGAGCCAACAAGTTATTGAGTTGCTCAATTTGTAAACCTCTTTCTCTTGAATAAATGACCATTTTTTTAGAGACAGTAATCATTTGTTTGTCTGTAGATGAACATCAGATCTACTGATTTCCATTACATTTGCGTAATTCATTCGTGGCTTGTTTTTTTTTTTTCCCCTTATATTGTACTGTGAAGATAATAAACTCTTCTAGGACACACAGCATGGCCTTCACAAGGGAATGTCAACGGTTACAGCACAGCAGTGCTGGGCTTAATTATCAAAATAAGGCAGAGACTTGAGGTCAGAGAAAGTGCGACACTGACACTCTGTGATCTCAATGAGGTATTTGACTGCATACAAGATACTGATAATAAGCTAAAGTGTTATGGTACTGAAGGTGTTGTTCTGGCAGCTCTTCAATCTTATCTTGAAAACTGAAACAGATAGTATCATTCTATGAATAAATATCTTCAAGAACAAAAATTGGAGCATGATGTACCCTAGGGTACCCTTATAGGTCCTCTCCTGTTTCTAATTTATGGCAATAATACAGGATGTGACAGCATGTTACTGTTTGCTGATGACACCATTATTTTTAACAAAGGAAAAAACTGCTGCACAAGTTCCTTGTAAAGCAGCAACAGATATGCTCTTTGAAAGCATCAAAGAGTGCTTCATCAAAAATAAAATGAAAATGAATGAAGAAAAATACATCATCTGATATGCAGCCTCAGTGACGTTGGATGCCAGGATATTGTGCAGGCGGTTAAGCTGCTGGGCATCATGACTCAGAGCAAACTATAACTTCTGAAGAGACTAAAGGGCATATTGACTGATCTGTACTTTATAACAGTGTATTATGCAGTATTTTGTAGCCACATTGATTATGGCCTGTTGTTAGGGGGATGCTCTTCAGGTTGCAAGGATTTGTCAATGCTACAGAAAAAATGGTATCAGTGTCTCACATCAAGCAAAAGACTGGAGTACTGCAAGGATGTATGCACTCAGATAGTAATATTGGCCATTTTTAGCCAGTTATGTGGGGTTATGTCTCATCAGTGAAAAAGAAAACCTAGAGGCTTTCTGTGTGAGGCAAGAAATACATAATTATGACACACAAAAGAAGAAGAACATTAAGATACCAATCTGTTGAGTGTCTGGAACACAAGATAGTTTTCCAGTGGTTACTCTAAATATGTTTGACACACTGCATTGAGAACACAATGTCTGCCACCAGGATTACTCAAAAGGAAAACTGCACGGAACTTAAAGCAACGTTCATTGTGCTCTACTGAAGAATTTTTCAACACTGACCAAACTGATTAGACAAAATAATGTTGTTTTCATCTATTATGTATATGTCCTTATTGTGAACAATTTTCTTATATATATTATATGAAAAATTGTGAAACCTCATATGTGTGTAATCTTGATGCAGTCTGTCCAGTCATGACTAGTAAATGACACAGTTCTAGTAATAAAGAAATAATAATGAAGCAGAGAAACATCAGCTACCAAATCACAATGCAGGCAAAAGTGTCCATTGAGTTAGGTTAGGTTAGTGTTTAACGTCCCGTCGACAACGAGGTCATTAGAGACGGAGCGCAAGCTCGGGTTAGGGAAGGATTGGGAAGGAAATCGGCCGTGCCCTTTCAAAGGAACCATCCCGGCATTTGCCTGAAACGATTTAGGGAAATCACGGAAAACCTAAATCAGGATGGCTGGAGACGGGATTGAACCGTCGTCCTCCCGAATGCGAGTCCAGTCCATTGAGTGATTGTGACAGGTAGTCTCTGAGAAGGACTTTGATGAAAATAAGAGGATGACAGAATGAGATTTTCACTCTGCAGCGGAGTGTGCACTGATAAGAAACTTCCTGGCAGATTAAAACTGTGTGCCCGACAGAGACTGGAACTCGGGATCTTTGCCTTTCGCGGGCAAGTGCTCTACCATCTGAGCTATCGAAGCATGGCTCACACCCGGTACTCACAGCTTTACTTCTGCCAGTATCTCGTCTCCTACCTTCCAAACTTTACAGAAGCTCTCCTGAAGAGTGAAAATCTCATTCTGGAAACATCTCCCAGACTGTAGCTAAGCCATGTCTCCGCAATACACTTTCTTTCAGGAGTGCTAGTTCTGCAACTTTCTCAGAAGAGCTTCTGTAAAGTTTGGAAGGTAGGGGATGAGATACTGGCAGAAGTAAAGCTGTGAGTACCAGGCGTGAGTCGTGCTTCGGTAGCTCAGATGGTAGAGCACTTGCCCGCGAAAGGCAAAGGTCCCGAATTCGAGTCTCGGTCGGGCACACAGTTTTAATCTGCCAGGAATTTTCATATCAGCACACACTCCGCTGCAGAGTGAAAATCTCATTCTGGAAACATCCCCCAGGCTGTGGCTAATCCATGTCTCCACAATATCCTTTCTTTCAGGAGTGCTAGTTCTGCAAGTTTCTCAGGAGAGCTTCTGTAAAGTTTGGAAGGTAGGAGATGAGATACTGGCAGAAGTAAAGCTGTGAGTACTGGGCGTGAGTCGTGCTTCAGTAGCTCAGATGGTAGAGCACTAGCCCACAAAAGGCAAAGGTCCCGAGTTCGAGTCTCGGTCGGGCACACAGTTTTAATCTGCCAGGAAGTTTCATATAAGAGGGTGACAGTTGCAAAAGTTTTTACACAACTGAATGTCATACTAGTGAACCCTGTCAATGCCAAAACATCATGAAGGGAACTCCATAAGCACGGAACTGCTGAGTGAACTGTAATTTCAAAACCACTCATGAGTGATGCAAATGCTTGTAACAGGAAAATGTGATGCCCAATGATAAAACCTACAGTATAGAGCAGTGGAAGGAAGTAATTTGGTGGGATGAATCTTACTGCTCATTGTTTTGAACTTTTGACCAAGTTTGTGTCCCAACAGTGAAGCATAGTAGGGGTCTGGTGATGATTTGGGCAGCCATGTGATGGTATTCCATGAGCTCGATGGACACACTGCTAAGTTGTATTACTTCCAAGGATTATGTGTAAGTTTTCTCTGATCACATCCATTCCATAGTACAATGTCTATTCTTGAATGGTAATGCTGGGATCAGAGAGGACACAGCTATTCACAGCTCATATCGTTCAGGTCTAGTATATTTATTTTTATTTATTTATTTATTCATCCGTGGAACAATAAATATTGTATGGATGTCATCAGTTTACAACAAATGAGCACACATTTACATTTACAATGAAACAGGTTTCGCATATTTTGTGTAGTTTTTATAAATAGTCATACACAAATTTATAATTACATAATATTTTGGTGATAATGTCATATGTTGCTAATAATCTACATCTATGTTAAATATTCTTTTACAGTATAACTACTTTTACTTACTAAAAAGGTTTTAAGCTTTTGTCTGAAAGTGAGGGGCTCATTTATTTCTTTAATTTCTTGTGGTAATTTGTTATACAGTTTTATCCCATTATAAAATATACTTTTTTGCGTCTTTGCCTTGTTCTTTCTATCTAGATGGAGGTGGTGACAAGCTCTTGTTTCATGGTCATGTATTAGGCTGTTTGTGTTGTACATGTTGAGATTTTTCTTAATGAACATTATGTTCTGAAAGATATACTCACAATAAACAGTTAGAACTCCTAGCTTTCTAAATAATTCTAGACAGTGGGCCCTGTTGTTGCTGTTTGTTATTATTCTTATGGCTCTTTTTTGTACTTTGAACACAGTTTGTATGTTACTGGCACTTGTTCCCCAAAATATGATCCCATAGCTGAGAACTGAGTGTAGATATCCGTAATATGTTATTTTAAGACAGGTATTATTGCATACCGGTGCAAGGATTCTAAGAGCATAGCATGCTGTGGATAATTTCTTTGCCAAAATGTTGACATGGTTTGTCCATTTCAGTTGGCTGTCTACATTCATCCCTAAGAATTTGGTACTTGTTACACATTCTAATTCATTATTATTAACTTTTATTCTAGTGGCATTGTGTTTTTTGTTCAATTGGAAGTTAATATAGTTAGTTTTCTTTACATTTAGGGTTACTTTATTTTTTAATGACCAGTTGAGGACATCATTGAGAGCCTCGTTTGCTCTTTCTGACAGTTGTGTTGGATTTTCACCTGTTATTACTATGTTGCAGTCATCAGCAAAAAGTATTTTTTTTGCCATGTCTGATACTTTGTGGGAAGTCGTTAATGTATATAAGAAACAATACTGGGCTTAATACACTTCCCTGTGGGACGCCTATATTCACATTTTCTGGGTCAGACAGGTGTTTTATAAGGGAATTGTTTGAAACTTGTGATATCTCAACTCGTTGAACTCTGTTTTCCAAGTATGATTTGAACCACGTCTTTGTCACACCTCTTATTCCTATTTGCCCTAATTTATGAAGTAAGATTTTGTGGTCAACTATATCAAAGGCCTTGGACAAGTCTAAAAAGATACCACTTACATTTTCACCTTTGTCCAGTGCTTCTAAAATTACTTTAGTGAACTGTGCTATAGCAGATTGTGTGCCTTTTCCGGGCCTAAAACCAAATTGGTCATTGGAAAGAAGATTATATTTATTCAGGTAATTTAGCAGTCTCTTTTTGACTAGTATTTCTATTATTTTAGAAATGATAGACAGTATAGAGATCGGCCTGTAGTTCTCTACATTTTCCACATCTCCGTTTTTAAGGATAGGTATAACTTTTGCTTGTTTTAGGTACTCCGGAAAGTATCCAGATTCGAAAGCTTCATTAATTATATCTATTAATGGGCCCTTTATGGAGTCTATACAATTTTTAATTACACAGACTGGGATTTCATCAAGTCCTACTGAAGTTTTATTTTTTAGTTGGTGTACTACTAGTGCCACTTCCCTTTCTGTAGTTGGCAAGAGCACCATTGAGTTTGTTGGCTGGTTCTGAGTAGGTAAATCATACATATCTGGAAATTTCCGCTGTAATTTTTTTGCAATACTACTGAAATATGAGTTTACAAAACGAGCTAATTTTTTAGGGTTACCTACTGGTACATCTTTGTTTTTAATATGTGAATTGAGGTCCTTATTAGCAGAGTTAGATGTTTCCTGTTTGATGATGTTCCAGGCTGCTTTGCTCTTGTTTTCAGCTTCAAGTAATATTTTGTTGTTTGAAAGTTTTTTTTGCGGCTAGCAACACCTTTCTGTATATTTTCCTGTACTTTTTGTAGAATTGCAGAACTTCTGGGTTAGGTTGATTATTTTTTATGGAGTTGAGATATCTAAGAGTTTCTGAGGATTTTTTGATACCTGTAGTCACCCACTGATTTCTCTTTGTAGTTTTAATTTGATAAAGAGTTTTGGGAAACATCTCTTCAAATCTGAGTTTAAAAATTCACATGAACTTGATAAATTTCTGATTTGCATTGGATTCTGCATAGACTTCCCTCCAATCTTCATATTCTAGCTGGGATTTAAACTGATACAGGGCTGATTTGGAAAGCATTCTTTTGTATGTACAAAGTTTTGTGAGCATGAAGACGAACTGTTGCATCTTTCCTGGCCAACACAGTCACCATATCTCAATATTATTGAGCCTTTGCAGTCTACTTTGAAGAGAAGGGTGTGTGGTTTCTACCGACCTCCATCATTATCATCTCACGATGACTGGAAAATGTTTAAATGCCAACAGATTTCCTACACTGTGTTAGATATGGTACTTTGTTTTTGTGTTTCAGCATTTTTGCTCAGTTACATGTATGGCTGGCGTCATAAAATTTCTGCTGTTGCATGGTTTGCTTGCTGCCTGTGTTTGAAGTTGATGAAGTCGTCTAGAGTTCCTCCTTCTAGGACCAGGAAGGTGTCACTGAGATAAGGTTTGAAGATCAATCTGGAGAAGTTTCTGGTCCAAGCAATCTAGGTTGGCCTTGTGTTACTGCTTGTTCTACTGTTACCCTCTTTGATTGTGTGTTCATGAGGCTAGCATGTGGGGTGTAGTTATTCCTTTCATTGGGTGTTCTGGCATTGTTTCTTGTGTTGTAGGCAGACAGACCCAGCAGGTTTTGGTTTTGGTGATATTAATGGGGTAGTGTATTGTAGAGGAGTCCACTTTTATGTCTGACTGTTTTTCTTATAAGGATATGGGTCATAGGGACTTTTGGCATTTGACTGTTAATCATAGTGTAGAAATTATGGGTTATTCAACAGGGGCTTAAATTAACACTATACGGGCTTTTGTGCGTGTGGGAGGAGGGGGGCAGGGGGGGGGGCTGTTAAACCTGTTAAAGAGATGAGGAAGTGACACATTTTGGCTCTGCAAACTCATCTTGATGAGTATTGTTGGAGGAAAAATGTGCCTAACAATTATTACCATTTTAAATGTTTTATGAAATTGGTGGGTATAGGCCAAAGACAGTTAGTTAATTTTGTGGGAGTGGGGTAGGGGAGGGAGGAAGGGATTGTGTTGCCTGTGGTTTGGGGTCTTATGATAGGAAGAAGTTTTTCTGGGAGGGGGGAATTAGGTTTGTGTGTTTGAGTTTTGTTTAGTGGTTTATGGGCATTTGTGGTTGAATAGTGTTTATGGGGTATGGTTTGGGTGGTGTGGGTCTTTGGAATGCTTGTTTTGTTGTGTGTGTGTGTGTGTGTGTGTGTGTGTGTGTGTGTGTGTGTGTGTGTGTATGTGTGTGTGTGTGTGTGTGTGTGTGTGTGTGTGTGAGAGAGAGAGAGAGAGAGAGAGAGAGAGAGAGAGAGAGAGATGTTTTTTGTCATTCTTCTAGTGTACTTTGTTTTTAGAAGTAATTTTCTTTGAAATGAGGGTTTTGTAATTTACTTTCGATCAGTTTGGCATCGTTTTGAGGATATTTATAGGTTTATGTTTGGTTGTGTACTGGAGTGTGGTATTGTATTGTATTGTATTTATTGGTCCTGTTGTCTACAAAGCAGCTTATGCATAAGTCATTGGACAAGACAGGTTATAAGTATATAGCTGAAAGTCATTTCCAGGCATACTTAGTTAAGGTTACAATAATACACTTTATATAAAAGTATTTATATAAAACACTTCATAAATTTAAATATTCTGCAGTGATGCTGTAAATATGACTCTGGTGTTGTTAGGTTGTCAGGGATAGTGGTATCATGGTTTCTGGTTAAGCAAAAGTTGTAGTACCAGTGTTTTTGGCTGTGTGGGGGTGTTCAGTGGTGCTGCCTTTGTTTGAGCTGTATTGGTTGAGTGAATTTTGTGGTTTTGAGTTTTTGCTTTTTGAATGGGTTGCTGTTTGACCTGTATAGTATATGTGAAATATTAAATTCCAGTTGTGTATTTTTTTACATTTTTTTGTTCATTTGATTGTCAAGAACTCTGTGTGCATTGTTTTTTGGTTAATATTTGTTCTGGAGTGATGTCATTATTCTTATTTTTTTATATTTAGTTTGTCCCTGGCTAAAGCCCGCACTTCCCACAGTTCTCCCGTTAACTTCATTTTATTGCTGGAGTGAAATTTTTCGCATGTTGTATTGTATTGAACTGGGGACCTAGAAACAATGGAGAATCTTCGTCCCCACTGTAGCCCACAGTGGTACACAACCCCACAATAGGCTACAGCAGTCCACTCACCCCACCACCGCCCTACATCGAACCCAGGGTTATTGTGTGGTTCGGCCTCCAGTGGAACACTCTCCCCCCCCCCCCCCCCCCCCCCCCCCCTCTCCCTCCCCAGAATGTCTCACACCAGATGAGTGTAACCTCAATGTTTAATGTTTGTGTGGTAGAGTATTTATGATGTACGAGTACGTAGAGAAAGTGTTTGCACAGCAATCGCCGACATAGTGTAACGGAGGCAGAATAAGGGGAAAAGCCCGCATTCGCCGAGGCAGATGGAAAACTGCCTTAAAAACCATCCACAGACTGGCCGGCACACCAGCTCTTGACACTAATCTGACAGGTGGATTCGTGCCAAGGACTGGCACGCCTTCATGCACGGAAAGCAGTGCATTAGATTGTATGGCTAACCAGGCGAGCATTTCACATGTTTCTTATGTTTGTTCATGGGTATAATGAGTGATCATGTATTCACCAATTGAATAGGCTCAAAACATGGGTAGCCACCATATTGATAATGGCACAGATGAAGGTAGGCAGGTGGGATTGGACCTTTTGGTAATTCCAGTGAGTGCATACATTATTAGCAGTTAATATTCCTTCACAGGTTTGCTTCTGCAAATGCCTCATTCAAAAATGTATCAGCCTTTACTTTAATATACATGTGCTGTTCATGGATGAAGCTTCATTTCAATGTGATCAGATTCTGAACTTTCACAATCAGCACATATGGGGTGTTAAGAATTCTCACAAAATTGTGCATTCATGTCATCAACAAAGATTTTCTGTCAATGTTTGGACCGGCATGTTTAGTGGCTATTTGTTATGGTCTCATGTTTTTACACCCAGGCCAAATGCAGAAAATTTATCATGCTTTTTTGAGAATACTCTTCCTAATCTGCTAGAACATGTGCCTTTACATGAACCTCAAAACATGTACTTCATGCACGATGGAGCTTACCCCCCCCCCCCTCCCCCATTTCATTGTTTATCTACATCTACATCCATATTCTGCAAGCCACCTGAGAGTATGTGGCGGAGGGTACTTTGAGTACCTCTATTGGTTCTCCCTTCTATTCCAGTCTTGTATTGTTTGTGGAAAGAGAGATCGTCGGTATGCCTCTGTGTGGGATATAATCTCTCTGATTTTATCCTCATGGTCTCTTCACAAGACATAATACATAGGAAGGAGCAATATACTGCTTGACTCCTCGGTGAAAGTATGTTCTCGAAACTTCAACAAAAGCCCATACCGAGCTATTGAGTGTCTCTCCTGCAGAGTCTTCCACTGGAGTTTATCTATCATCTCCGTAACACTTTCGAAATTACTAAATGATCCTGTAATGAAGCGCACTGCTCTCTGTTGGATCTTCTCTATCTCTTCTATCAACCCTGGTGAGCAATATTCAAGCAGTGGGGGAACAAGTGTACTGTAACCTACTTCTTTTGTTTTTGGATTGCACCTCCTTAGGATTCTTCCAGTGAATCTCAGTCTGGCATCTCCTTTACCGACGATCAACTTTATATGATCATTCCATTTTAAATCACTCCTAATGCCTACTCCCAGATAATTTATGGAATTAACTGCTTCCAGTTGCTGACCTGCTATATTGTAGCTAAATGATAAAGGATCTTTCTTTCTATGTATTCGCAGCACATTACACTTGTCTACATTGAGATTCAATTGCCATTCCCTGCACCATGCGGCAATTCGTTGCAGATTCTCCTGCATTTCAGTACAATTTTCCATTGTTACAACCTCTCGATATACTACAGCATCATCTGCAAAAAGCCTCAGTGAACTTCCGATGTTATCGACAAGGTGAATAGCAATGCTCCTACGACACTCCCCTGCGGCACACCTAAAATCACTCTTACTTTATTATCTATTGTACTATATATTAGATTTTATTATTAGTTTGATTTACTATATTTCAACGATTTACTTTATCGTATTATGTGCTTAAAATTATTTATGTTATTGAATTATTGGAATGGGATCAGTAATTGTGATATAGAAAACTTAATTCCCATATATGTCATAGCTCGTATATATTTACACTTGACATTGCATCCATACAGAATGAAGTATAACAAAGAACTGACTAAAGTAAAGTTGGAGGCTCAACAGAGCACTTAGATTTCACAGATATTAAGTTTCATGGTCGATATGAACTATCAATGCCACAGAATCAATGTGACTGTTGTGTAACATGTATCTAAAACTGTGTGCTATTGTACAATGTAAGCTATATCTTGTATCAAAGATTACTGTTTACCATTTATTACACGGTCTTTGTCATTCAACAGCCACGGCTGGACAGACTGTGTGAAAATTACAATCAAGTAATTTACAATATAATGAATTTCAGAATGACATCTAAATTTTATACAAGTAATGTATATAGACTATGTCATGTTCACTGTGTCCATTTGCTTTCTTCACAGTCAAAGTATTCTTGGACCGAGTATAGTGGGCATTGTTTAAGGCTTTCAGAAATTTGTTTCTTGAAGTTGTCCAGGGGCAGGGTCTGCAATTAAACAGGTAGTTTGTTGAACATCCTCACAGCGATCACCGGAAAACTGTCTCTTGTTTTGGACAGTCAGCAGGTTGGTAGATTTATGTCTTCTTTGCTGTGGTTATTATGTTTATGGGTGTTATGCCTCTTGCTGTAGGTGTCTAGGTTTTTCCTTATGTGGATGAGGCATGATAATACATAGTGGCTATAAACAGTCGTTATTCCAAATGTTCTGAATAACAGTCTGCGGTGTTCCTGGCTGCTGCTCGATGTAATAATTCGTACTGCCTTCTTTTGCAGTAGCAGCACACCCTTGCAGCCTACCAAGTGACCCAATCGCTGTAATCCATACAAAATGGGGCTATGGAACAAAGAATAGTAGACAGTTATCAGAAACTGGTCCGTAATCACTTTTTTAAATCTTCGTAGGAGGTATATTACATGAGAGAGTGTGTCCATTCCATGAGAGTTTGTGGTCTATTGCGAAGCCTAACAGTTTCACAGATTCTCCATGATCAGAGTATCTGTTATTTCTAAGGCTGAATATCATATGCAGGGTTTTTTCTTCATTTACTTTCATCTTGTTGGTGATGAACCTTTTTTTAGCATTTTCGAACTGTACATCAGACTTCATGACTGCTTGGACAGAATTTTCCACTTTGGCAATAAGAATGGTGTTGTCTGCAAATTGTAGTGTCTCACCAACTTCACTTAGATCATATACAAAAATGAGAAAGAGGAGTGGGGCTATGACCGAACCGTGTGGCATGCCGTGTTCTACCTTCTGTTCTGGGATGCCGCTCCTTGGATTGACACAATTAGCCTTCTGTTTTCCAAGTAAGACTGAAGTGTAGCTAGGTTTCTACCTCCCACACCATAGCATTTTAGTTTTTTGAGCAAGATCTTGTTGGGGATGCAATTGAAAGCTTTGCTTGGATCGCACAGTGTGAGTGCCACAAACTCTCTCTCTTTGAATGCCTACATTACTTTTCTTAATAAGTCTAATGCTGCAGTGATACAGGACTTTCCCTTCTGGAACACATGTTGTGCATCTTTGAAGAGATTGTTTTCTTCAATACAAGTTAGTATCTGATCTTTCATGATGCATTCAATCACTTTCGCTAGTATAGGAATGATATTGACCTAAAACTTGACACATTATCTGGGTTTCCTTTTTTGTAAACTGGTACTGTCCTTGCAAGTTTCAAGAAATCTGGGAAAACTCCTGCAGATAGGCAGTTGTTTATAGCTGTTGCTAATGGCTGTGTTGTTTCTCCAATAATTTTCTTTAGGTCATTACAGGACATCCCATAGATATCTTGACTCTCTGAAGTTTTGTAAGATTTTACTATTTTCATCATGTCATTTACACATACATTCACTGATGAATGGAAGCTTAATAAATTAATTGTCCTTAATCTGCTTTCATATGGCAATGTGTGAAAGTAAACCAAATCACAACAATACCTTACTGATTACCTACATTCGATAAAACACACACACAAACACACGATGATTTAATAAAGAAGTCTGAATATGTGAGAGTATACTATTATTTGAGCAGAGAACATTTTCTGTATAACCATAAAAAGTTAATATTTTACAGATTGATTCACCCCCATTGACCTTAAACCTAGACACACATCACATCATTCCTCAAAGCAATTTTGACAAATTCTCTTTCTAAAATGACCAAATCTACTTATATTTATCTGTCCTATAAGGATCAGGAGAAAGAAAACTGGCGTTCTACAGATGGGAGCGTGGAATGTCAGATCCCTTAATCGGGCAGTTACGTTAGAAAATTTAAAGAGGGAAATGGATAGGTTAAAGTTAGATATAGTGGGAATTAGTGAAGTTCGGTGGCAGGAGGAACAAGACTTCTGGTCAGGTGACTACAGGGTTAGAAACACAAAATCAAATAGGGGTAATGTTTAATAATGAATAGGAAAGTAGGAATGCGGGTAAGCTACTACAAACAGCATAGTGAACGCATTATAGTGGCCAAGATAGATACGAAGCCCACAACTACTACAGTAGTACAAGTTTATATGCCAACTAGCTCTGCAGATGACGAAGAAATTGAAGAAATGTATGATGAAATAAATGAAATTATTCGGATAGTGAAGGGAGACAAAAATTTAATAGTCATGGATGACTGGAATTCAAGTGTAGGAAAAGGGAGAGAAGGAAACGTAATAGGTGGATACGGATTGGGGCTAAGAAATGAAAGAGGAAGCCGCCTGGTAGAATTTTGCACAGAGCACAACTTAATCATAGCTAACACTTGGTTCAAGAATCATGAAAGAAGGTTGTATATGTGGAAGAACCCTGGAGGTACTAAAAGGTATAAGATAGATTATATAATGGTTAGACAGAGATTTAGGAACCAGGTTTTAAATTGTAAGACATTTCCAGGGGCAGATGTGGACTCTGACCACAATCTATTGGTTATGACCTGTAGATTAAAACTGAAGAAACTGCAAAAAGGTGGGAATTTAAGGAAATGGGACCTGGATAAACTGACTAAACTAGAGGTGGTACAGAGTTTCAGGGAGAGCATAAGGGAACAATTGACAGGAATGGGGGAAAGAAATACAGTAGAAGAAGAATGGGTAGCTTTGAGGGATGAAGTAGTGAAGGCAGCAGAGGATCAAGTAGGTAAAAAGACGAGGGCTAGTAGAAATCCTTGGGTAACAGAAGAAATATTGAATTTAATTGATGAAAGGAGAAAATATAAAAATGCAATAAATGAAGCAGGCAAAAAGGAATACAAACGTCTCAAAAATGAGATCAACAGGAAGTGCAAAATGGCTAAGCAGGGATGGCTAGAGGACAAATGTAAGGATGTAGAGGCTTGTCTCACTAGGGGTAAGATAGATACTGCCTACAGGAAAATTAAAGAGACCTTTGGAGAGAAGAGAACCACTTGTATGAATATCAAGAGCTCAGATGGCAACCCAGTTCTAAGCAAAGGCGATGTGCTTGAGGACAATATTATGGAAATGGAAGAGGATGTAGATGAAGACAAAATGGGAGATAAGATACTGCGTGAAGAGTTTGACAGAGCACTGAAAGACCTGAGTCGAAACAAGGCCCCTGGAGTAGACAACATTCCATTGGAACTACTGACAGCCTTGGGTGAGCCAGTCCTGACAAAACTCTACCATCTGGTGCGCAAGATGTATGAAACAGGCGAAATACCCTCAGACTTCAAGAAGAATATAATAATTCCAATCCCAAAGAAAGCAGGTGTTGACAGATCTGAAAATTACCGAACAATCAGTATAATAAGCCACAGCTGCAAAATACTAACACAAATTCTTTACAGATGAATGGAAAAACTAGTAGAAGCCGACCTCGGGGAAGATCAGTTTGGATTCCGTAGAAATACTGGAACACGTGAGGCAATACTGGCCTTACGACTTATCTTAGAAGAAAGATTAAGGAAAGGCAGACCTACGCTCCTAGCATTTGTAAGCTTAGAGAAAGCTTTTGACAATGTTGACTGGAATACTCTCTTTCAAATTCTAAAGGTGGCAGGGGTAAAATACAGGGAGCGAAAGGCTATTTACAATTTGTACAGAAACCAGATGGCAGTTATAAAGAGTCGAGGGACATGAAAGGGAAGCAGTGGTTGGGAAGGGAGTGAGACAGGGTTGTAGCCTCTCCCCGATGTTATTCAATCTGTATATTGAGCAAGCAGTAAAGGAAACAAAAGAAAAATTCGGAGTAGGTATTAAAATCCATGGAGAAGAAATAAAAACTTTGAGGTTCCCCGATGACATTGTAATTATGTCAGAGACAGCAAAGGACTTGGAAGAGCTGTTGAATGGAATGGACAGTGTCTTGAAAGGAGTATATAAGATGAACATAAACAAAAGCAAAACGAGGATAATGGAATGTAGTCGAATTAAGTCTGGTGATGCTGAGGGAATTAGATTAGGAAATGAGACACTTAAAGTAGTAAAGGAGTTTTGCTATTTGGGGAGCAAAATAACTGATGATGGTCAAAGTAGAGAGGATATAAAATGTAGACTGGCAATGGCAAGGAAAGCGTTTCTGAAGAAGAGAAATTTGTTAACATCGAATATAGATTTAAGTGTCAGGAAGTCTTTTCTGAAAGTATTTGTAGGGAGTGTAGCCATGTATGGAAGTGAAACGTGGATGATAAATAGTTTGGACAAGAAGAGAATAGAAGCTTTTGAAATGTGGTGCTACAGAAGAATGCTGAAGATTAGATGGGTAGATCACATAACTAATGAGGAAGTATTGAATAGGATTGGGGAGAAGAGAAGTTTGTGGCACAACTTGACCAGAAGAAGCGATTGGTTGGTAGGACATGTTGTGAGGCATCAAGGGATCACCAATTTAGTATTGGAGGGCAGCGTGGAGGGTAAAAATCGTAGAGGGAGACCAAGAGATGAATACACTAAGCAGATTCAGAAGGATGTAGGTTGTAGTAGGTACTGGGAGATGAAGAAGCTTGCACAAGATAGAGTAGCATGGAGAGCTGCATCAAACCAGTGTCAGGACTGAAGACCACAACAACAACATAAGGATAGACTTTGTAGATGACAGTATTTCAGTACAGTTGTTATCAGTGTCAAACCATTCCTTAAATGTTTAAAAACTTGCAAATATTATTATTTTTTAAAAAAATAACATATGGTGCTAGTAGCCTACTTTAAATTCATATTTTATAAAAAAGTATTTATGGCTGAAGTGCCACTGTCAGGATGTCTGCTCTACTGGGAGGGGAAGAAAAGAAGGTAACAATAAAGTTAAAAGGAAAGGTTGAGAGAGAAGACTTGTGCCATTAGCTTAAATAAGAGAATATGAGGTATAAATAAATGAAAAGAACATTTTGATTGACTACAGTCTGCAGCCAAGTAGAAAAATGTGTATGTGGGCTGACTGGTACTAAAATACAAAAAGTTCTGCAGTGACCAGTAGGTTCTTTGATGTGATGAATGATGGCATTATTGAGATGATATGTTTTTGTGTGTCCAGAATTGGGGAAACCACCACAAATTGACAACTGACTCAAATGTTATAAAAATTCTAGCAACAGTGAATACAATATGTATGGTCTTGACAAAAGGATTAAATCACCTTAAAATTAGATCTGAAAATGAGAAAGGCACTTGTTACTCTGTTATTTATTTTGCATGTAACCCAGAACTGCTCTGTCACAGCAAATCTCTAAAGATGTCAAAATAATTGCTGTGGCAGAACTTGCATTGTTCATTTAGGGATTTCATGTGGTTGCCTTTTCAGTTAGCACATATTTCAGTTTCTTTCAGTACGATGAGAAGAGCGCTATTTCATTCTCATTGTTCAAATGGAATTCAAACCATTTTAAAAATTCTACGTCAGGAATGAAAAGGTGCTCTACTCAATAATTTGAAATAAATTTAAATATATGCCAACTAAAAAATTCCTCATGAACTCCCCCATTCACTTGTAGCAGCTATTTTGATGTCTTTGAGATTTATGTTGCAGAACACTTCTGTGTGCCACCTAGACATAATTAATTGTAATTTGCCTCTACCTTTGTTATGAAAACTGTGCTTGACCACAGTAGTAACTGTGTGTCCTGCCAGTGTCAACACAAGCCAGACTGCATATGCCTCTGCCATGTCTGCCACTTCTGTCTCTTACTCTCAGCCTGAGCTCATAAGACTTCTGATGACACCTGTCCTGCCTCATCTACTCAAAAATTCAGAGTTGTTGATCTTCCATTAAATCTTTATGCCACTATTTACTTTCTTAAATTTTTATCCAAGTCATCTTACATTTATATCTCATTGTGTCCAGCTTAATTTAAATCATGATGTCCTACACTGTATGGTATTATGTATGAAGTTGTGTGGCACTGCCATGTGATGTACCACATCTCTTGTAATGCCTTTGTGATCCAACAGTATAGATACAGCCTTCAAGTGTGTTTTAAATTGTTTTTCTGATTTTGACTTTCATTTTACATAATAGGTGGAATTCTTTTATTGTAAGTGAGGTGAGCTGATGTATAGTTTTTGCACATGCTAAGTTTGGTATCTGTTTTTAAATACACAGGTGAGACTAATTGCAGCACATGCAGAGGCATTTAAGCTATCACTTCCTGCAATTCATATGTGAGTGGAACAGGAGATGGCCCTTATAACTGGTACAATGAAATGCATCTGTTGTAAACTCCATTGATTTGCAGAGTACAGATGCAGAAGTAGATTTTATGCCATATTTTAGAAACATATAAAAGTTATTCCATTCTACATCCTCTAACATACACTTTTTTCTATAATTTTTTGTAGATATAGGGTGAAGAAAAAATGCTGCACTTGGAGGTCAGTATGCAATTCCTCATCCCAATTCAAGACAAAAATCTATGTATCAAAATCAGATGAGATGCATTTTGAAAACGCATGTATGGAAAAGAGGAGCTGGCAACACAGTCACATCATGCAGCACATCAGAATGTACAGAGGAGCATGTATCACCATGCGCTACCACACCAGTCATTGTACGAGTAGCTCACAGAGTAGACTGATGGGGGCATCTAACCCATATCCACCATGGGGCTATGGTTCAAATCCTCATCATGTTCCTTTTTTATTTTTTACATGTCCATTCCCTATTATTGTCATTTATAAGTAGGACATCATTTTGTCATATGACAGTAGCTTATCACATGACCATGGTATTCATTAAACTGCATGCATGTGTCTACTAACCATACAGAGCACAATCACAACTAGTAATCTCAAGCTCATGCAGAGCAACTTCCTGATGGAGTAGACAAATGATGCATATGTCAATATGCTTTTGGTGCTGCATGCATCCAATAACCAAGCTGCTGCTTATGATTATGCATATGCTTCATGGTACTGTCAAAGGTGCCAGCCTTATAAGACCGTTTTTCATTGTTTGGAGCAACAGATTTGAGTAACTAATAATCTTCACCCATAAATAAAGGACAGAAGTCAACCAATGACTAGACGCACTCCACAGACAGCAGACATGATTCTTGAAATTGTTCACCAATTACCTCAGTGAAGTACCTCTGATAATGCAAGGCAGTCACAGATATTTCAAAGACTGTGAACTGTTGCATGATGATGAACTGCACCCATATCATTACACATTAACACCAGTCACCGGAAGACCCGATTCGATGAATACAGTTTTGTGAATGGTTTTTGTACCAAGTGGAAGATAATAAAAATTTTCTAAATAATTTGATATGGAGTGACAAATCTAGCTTCACTCATGTCAGTATTTTCAACCTCCACAATAGCCATTGTTGGTTGGAACACAACCCACATGTCACCCATGTAAACAAAGCTTTTAGGCACACTTTGGCATAAACTTGTGGCTTGGAATTGTGTGAGGAGTGCTTTAGGCCTGTATGGCTGGAAAAGTTGATTGTACCCCTGTATCCTAAATTTCTTTACAATTCTTTGACAGACGTAATAAAAAATGTTCCTCTTGGTGTTTGGCAACAATTATGGTTTCAGCATGATGGTGTATTGCCACGTTTTGGAATGTATGTGCATAGCTATTTAATTGAAACATTTCCAGGGAAATGGATTGGTTGTGGAGGTACAATGTTCTGGCTTTCATGTTCCCCAGACATTAATCCACTAGATTTTTATTTATGGGAACACTTAAATGAAGAAGTTTATAGTACTCCACCCATGGATGAACACGACTTAATAGCTTGCATGCCATTTTGCCAATGGTGCATGCAGGCATGTTGGATGTGGTCCAGAAAAATATGATCCAGTAAGTGGTGAAGTGCTTGCAAATGCAAGGTGGTCATTTTGAACATCTCTAAAGCAAACATTGCTCGCACATGTGCATACTGGCTCTGTGAAGATAATCCTGGACATCAGACATACGGAATGGAATTATTGTGCATAGTAATATATGCAATATAATGTAGCCAACCTATTGTGTTTTTTATTCTTCATTGGACACAGATGACATTACTGTAGGCACTATTATTTTCTACTGACTTTGTTTGTTTCATGGAAAAACAATGTGATTGTTTACATCTGTAAGAATTTCATGTTATGTCTTAATATTTAAATAAAGGTAACAATAATAGAAAGAAACACACAAGATGCTGCATTGCAAAAGGATAAATTTGATACAATTTGATACTTTAACTGAAAAAGAAAGGTCTAGCACAAATGTGACTTGAACATTGGTGAGTCTGCATATCATCCCCATGGCGTTGCTTCATCACACTTAGCTAATGGTGTAGCTGTGGCACAATGCATAGTTCATGCTACCCATTCTTGGTCACCCTGCATGCAGTTACAACTTTGCCAGTGTCTTGCTTTTTAAATTGCATTTCTTTTAAATCTATTGGTGGGACTAGATTTTGCTAGATACACTTTCTGGACTGACATGAGGAATCGAATACCAACCGCCAAGTTATAACATTACTGTTCAAAAGAAGAAATTAATGTTTTAAGCTGCTAATATTAAACTCATTGTTGTTGACCTAGTGTGTGTAGTGTCACAGTTTGTATGTCTGTGAAGGACAATATCCCGAGTGGTGTCGACTACTCCCACAGTGTACATAATTTCGTTCACGTATACAAGTAACTCTCGTGGTGTAGAAGCAGCTACCAACTCCGATGGTTGCCTGTAAAATTCTTGAAATGTAAGAGAAAGAAAACTTCTATAGGATCTTGTCAAATCTTCTCGGACTGGAACACTGCCATTCACATTTGGTCACTTGATGATTGTCTGTGAGTGAAATGAGTTCGTTTTAGCAGACCATGTTACTGAAGCGGGTTCTACAGCAAACATCGACCACCAAATGTTCAAAGTCCTATACAAGCTTGTAGTACATAACAGTTCATCACAGAATCCTTAGATCGAAATTAAATATGTGCATTTACCTTTGAAATGCAACATACTTTATTATGGTTGTTACTAAAGTCCACATTAAAGTTACATATTGCTTGTGAATCTCAAGAAACACAAATTATACAGTATGGTGGCTAACAATGACTGTTTGATTGCACACACTTTGTACATGTCCTCTCATTATCCTGTCTTGTAACATAGTCACATCACATTCCAATTTTCTTACTTTTCTTTGCCCACCATGGAGCAATACTAAGTCAAGGAGTAAATATTTTGCTCGTGTAGGCGAAACGTACCACCTTGCAATGTATATTAACTTTAATTGAATAACAATAGGAAGGTTGTTGAACCAATCAGCTGATTGATTCATGGCTCCTACCAGCTAGTACGGGCCAAGGGATGTTATATGGCCCCCCATGTGAGCAAAATTTTGTTTACAACTTTTTGCGAACCCACTCTGTATTAGCTGTACATAACTATCTTTATTCCATGTTGGACTGTGCTTACCAATCACTGTTGACAATAGGCAGTTTGTAGGGCCTTGGCCTTTTTATGTTTTGGACCTCCCCATCTGGACAAAGCCTCCAAGAGAAACCACGGAAAACCAAGAGTGAGGTCAGTCAGCATGGTTTCCAAATCCCATTTTGCATTTTGGTACTTTTGACTGAAATTTCTAACTTTAAATTACAATCTTCTTGTTCAGTTTTTCAAAATTAGTTACTGCAGAGAAGCTATGAGATGTCGGTCGATCTCGGTCAATCTCGCAGGGAAGCTGGGTGCTGCAGGGCAGGCTGGTCTTGAATGATGACTCTCTCTCCCATGACTGCTACTGGGATGTGTAGTCGATGGATCAGGATTGGGTTGTCTCTTGTAGAAGACCAGGGGGTTACGGGCTTGTATCAGGATCAGGAATGGGATGTGGTGGGCATGAAAAAGAATGACAAGTCTGAGCCTTCTGACCACTTACTCTGAATTTGTTCTTGGCCCTGAAATTGTTAGTAGACTGGAATGCTAACATGTTTCTGCACTGGCATGATAGACTCAGATCGAGTTTTTCTTTGTTCACTCTTCACCATTCTTTCACATTTCTAGTACTTCTTTTAAATGTCACTGGTTTTATATCCTATTTTCATTGAATTACACCATGGATCAATCTCAACATGATATGAATTCTCATAATATTCCTAATTATGGTGTACTGATTGTACCCTATCAACAGTCACAGGTTGTCCGTGGGCACACACAATTACACTGCACTTGTATTTTGATAACTTCATACATAATGTAATCAGTCATATATTCCAATATTTACAATGTCATATTACTTTGCTTGCTTCATTGGAAGTCCATTTTGCTCAAGTAATACAAACATTTAACCACCAATACATGGTAATTTCTCGCTAGCATCCAAATCTAACATAGCTCAGTCACCATTAGTTTACCTTTTATATGACACTGAAAATTTGGTTATATATCAAAAATCCACCTAACTGTAGTAAAGCCAACCACAAGATGACATACACACCTCTGCTGTTTGTTGTCTAGTATTTCCAGAAAAATTATTCTGCTGTAACATACTTCTCAGACAAATGTGTGAAGTTCAATGTCCAGAGCTACTCGGACTCATTTCCATAAAATATTTGCTTCCAGTAAGTACTGACACTATCACTCATGAACTACATTACCCTTTATACTTAATTGAGAACATGAACACATACAAAATTAAAATTCATTCTGGAAATAAACACAAAAGTTATTCATATACACATAAAAGTATATAATCAGCATCAGCTCTCCCCTTCTGTGGTTCTGCTGAAAACAAACATCAGTACACTTACTTAACTAAACCCACCTACACATAAAAACTCTATGAAATAAAATCTCCTTAATATATACAATCTTTAGTAGAGACTGGACTAATTCTAATTTTCACTTTGCATAGTACTTTTTAATATCATGGTGAGGATAGAGTCACTTCACCTTTCCCGTCACTGGGTAGGCCAATAGATATGCCCCAGGATGTGGAAGCCTTATTGTTTCAGACAGTCCAACAAATAACAATTGCCATTTCTTGTTCCTCTTCTTCAATAAAGATGCCTATAGATAAGTGTGCAACAACACTCTATCTTCCTTAACTTATTGTAATATTTTACCTTTCTCTTTCTGGCCTTTTTGGCCATGTTCACTAAAGCCAACTGAATCTTTTCTTCCCAAGTGGGCTTACTATGTGGCACCATTGGTAGACTGTTCACCCACTCATTCCTTTCTTTCTTTTGAAACATCAATTTGTCTGGTGTGAAACCCATTGAGGTATGCAGTAAATTATTTACAATGTCTTCAAACTCTTCCATATATTCTATCCACTGTGTTTGTCTGCTCAGACAATATGTCCTCATAAATCGATGTAGCTCACAAAAAACCCACTCAATGAAGCTTGCTTTGTATTGATGACTCTTGCACCCAATACTAATCTTCCTTTCCCCTTGGTTTGGGTACAACTAACAGTGAACTACAAAATGTACTGGCCGATGGTTCTATCCGGTCCAAGTTTATCATCCTGTTTATTTCTTCACTTACTGATTACTTCAATCTCCAAGGAATGGGATATGATTTATTACAATACTTCTCATGAGGAAATACCTCCAAATTGCATGTAAATCCCTCAATAATTTCTGGCCTTTCTTCAAAAACATGGATATATTTCTCCAAAAGATCTACCACCTAATCATTTTGTTCGTCTTCCAGTCCATCAGCTTCCCTTGCCTTTCCTTTCATTTATTCTGCTATCCCAAGTATCTTGCTTTCCTTTACTTCTTCTGTATGTTTATATCTCCTTTCTTTTCTAATGAGCTTAATATCATGCCCAGAACTGTAATTTCCAATGCTCCATTCTTCCATGATCAGATTAACTTGTGCCGTTTCCCCATTATCACAAAAACTGACTTTACTGGACAAGAAGGCTATTTTTAAGTCCTTCTCCCTCATAGCCTCTAATCTGATGATAAAATCTTCTATTAGTTTTTGAATTACTAGGAAGACGCTTCTAATCAGTGTATTTCCTATTCTTACATCTAGCAAAGTTTGTATCAGGGCTGGTTGTGAGCGGGTACCTAAGGCTCTAATGATCTTACAGTTTCGTATTGGCAATATCGGTAAATCTGTCCTCTGGGATAGCTGTTTAAATAATTAGTTGGAGATCACATTTATTGAAGCTCTGATATCCAAGATTACTCTGATAGGTATATCTAATATTTCGGCATGGATTGCTGATATTGGCACTTTATTAGAAACTTGTTCCTCAGGATTATGTCTTCCATTAACTCCTCAATGATCCTCATTCCGTCATTGTATCTAAAACAGTTTACAGGTGATTGCTTGCTCCCCAGTACTCTTTTTATCAACCAAATCTCTGGGGTGTAATCCGGTCAGCTTCAGTTTAAATTGCTCGATCTAGCCAGTTCGTTGTTGTCATCAGTTGCTTTGACTACGACTGGTAGTTGTTCTCACTGGGCTTGATTATTTGTTGGCCTTGGCCTCACCTTGTATATGGTTTGATTACTTTGTCCTTGATTTCTATGGTTATCATTTACAGGATTGTACCTCCTTTCTGTTTGGCTCATAATTTCTTCCATTATTCTGCTGTTCCATACAGTTTGCTCCATTGTTGTATCCATTATTTGTATTGGTTTGATGAAAATTATCCATTTGTCCCGTCAATTGAATCTACTGCAGACATGAATTCTTCCAGATTATTTTCTGAAACATGCAGCAGTTTTTCCCTGATCTCCATCAGAAGCCGAGCTTTAATGATCATTATCACACTTTTGTGATCTATTGGTTGATCCCAATATCTTGATTTATTCAAATATTTTTCAAAGCGTCTCCTAAGTTCCTGTTTCAGCAAGAGAAAGGTTCTGGGTTATGTACTTCCTTCTTCAATCTCTTCTGAATACCTCTTGACTGATATCTATTGAGGAATGACTTCTCAAATCCTTCGTAGGTGTGACACTTGTCTATTATGTCAGTCACCCACAGACTACCATCGCCTTGGATGTATCATGATACATATTCGATTTTCTGTCGATCAGACCGAGCCTGTAGTAACACTCGTCTGAATCATCTGATAAATACGACAGGATTTAATATCTTCTTTTCCGGAAAAAAATATTTGGAATTGCGTATGTTTTAACATTTTCTCTTCCATGACAGATCTGGTATAATCACTCATAGCTGACATATTTCCATACATTTGTTCATTTGGGCTTGTATCTGGGTACTGCTCATCCCCCCCACCCCCATAATTATACATCGAGCCCTGATTTCTACCTTTAGCTCTGGGCTGGCTTCCTTTATTTCTTCAGTAGCTGCCCCCCACAGTTCTTCTATCCTTTGAGTGCACATTTGCAAATTCTGTATAACTTCTCCTTTCCAACTTTAGAACTCAATTCCTATCTGCTCGTGAACCTCCTTCAACTCTAGATCTATTTGGTGAAGTAACGGTAGGCCTTCACTCACTATATTCTCTACAGCTTCCTTGATACTTTTATTAACAGGCAATATCACCTGCTGTTCCTTATCCACTACCCACTCGTCTAATTGTTGCTTAAACTGCTGTGTTTTTTTCTTGGAACTTTTGTTCCATTTGACCTCGACATCCGGATCCTAATACCTTTACTGTTGCGGGCAGATTTTGTACCTCTACTTCTACCATTTGTTGTCTTCCCCACATGGTTTCATTTTGACTTTTTACTCTGCTTATTTTGATTGGAAATTGTTTGTGGGTTTGCTTCATACTATTTATTTCTTTCCTGATTTCTGTATGTTCATTTGTCAGGGTACTGACATCAGCTAATACTTTAACAAAATCCTCCCTTGTGGGCAGTTTGTTCACTTTAGTGGTTGTACCCTTTACTTTCTTGGCTAACTCTGCCTCTTCTGTAACTGAACTGCTCACAGAGGTGGTCAGATTTGTTACTTTAGTCATCATATTTGCCTGTTCCACAGCTATGGTTTCTACATTTGCAGAAATATCTGCATGCAAAGCTGACATATTCACTTGCTCAGCAAACAGTTTTGTCTGAGTATCAGACATGTTGGACTGTTCTGAAGCTAAATTTTCAACTGTTGTTGAAATATTTGCTTGTGTAGCAGATATGTGAGACTGTTCCGAAGATAAATTCTCAACTGTTGTTGAAATATTTGCTTGCGTAGTAGATATGTAAGGCTGTTCTGAAGCTAAATATTCAATTGTTGTTGAAATATTCGCTTGAATAGCAGACATGTGAGACTTTTCTGCAGCTAAACTAGCTACGGTAGTCGTCAAAAGTTTCATTTCATTTAAGGGCTCAGCCATAGGATCTTTGGCTTCTCCATGGCCAGCATCTACTGTTTGCCCTGGGTTTTGTTCACCACCACTGGACTGCACATTCGCTTCCTGTTCCCTCTGCATTTTAAACTGTTGTCTGGTTTTAACCATAAGAATTCAATTGTTCACTATTCTTTTAATTACTTTACTCTGGACACAATTCAGCTTTACCCCACAAAAATACACATCAGATTCTATATCCCAGAATGTCTCTCCACAATTGTGAACACATAAAAAAACACTTATCACTCTGCATTACTAAAACATATAATAACTAAATCTACAACTATTCCTAACCCAGCCATTATCTACAAAGACCAGACTAACATGTGCAATGAGTTACCACGTGATTCTTGTGCTTCCCTTTACTGCATTGCAGAACCACACGAAGTTCATATGTGATGGATCCATGTTGTTGTGGCTGTCTGATGTCGGATGTAGCTCATATAGAATGATACCATCAGTCATACACGAAATTATACAAAGCACAACATTGGTATATATACATAACATAAAATACACATTTATCACAACAAATCACAATAGCTACCATAAATTCATATAACTGAATGATCATGCATTAATTTGTTCTTGATCATAAAATAATTGACAGTGTCTATGTTTCACTCCTTGTAGGTCCTGTCACAGTTGTAAATTTTATAATATTACTGCTCAAAAGAAGAAATTAATGTTTGAAGCTGGTAATATTAAATTTGTTGTTACTGAACTAGTGTGTGTAATGTCTCTGTTTGTATGTCTGTGAAGGACAATATCCTAAGTGGCGTCGACTACTCCCACAGCGTACGTAATTTCGTACAAGTATACAAGTTACTCTCATTGTGTAGAAACAGCCGCCGATTCCAACGGTTGCCTGTAAAATTCTTGAAATGTAAGAGAAAGAAAACTTCCATATGATCTTCTCAAATTGGAACACTGCCATTCGCATTTGGTTATTCGATGATCATCTGTGAGTGAAAAGAGTTCATTTTAGCAAAGAAAACTTTCTCTATGCTTTTGTCCATGTTACTGTAGCAGGTTCTACAGCAAACATTGACCACCAAATGTGCAAAGTCCTATACAAGCTTGTAGTAAATAACAGTTCATCACAGAATCCTTTGACCAAAATTAAGTATGTGCAGTTACTTTTGAAGTG
Source organism: Schistocerca piceifrons (assembly GCF_021461385.2). Classification (NCBI taxonomy): domain Eukaryota; kingdom Metazoa; phylum Arthropoda; class Insecta; order Orthoptera; family Acrididae; genus Schistocerca; species Schistocerca piceifrons. The sequence continues at coordinate 458,466,187 of NC_060145.1, forward strand.
CAACAGACTGTATTATAGCCATTGCTAAACTCCACATTAATGTTACATATCGCTTGTGAATCTCAAAAAACACTAATTGTACAGTATTATGAGAAGGAAAGCTGCCGCTCATCATATAGCAGAGATGCTGGGTTGCAAATAGGCACAACAAAAAGATTTTCACACTTAAAGCTTTCAGCCAATGGCTTTTCTCGACAATAGACACACATATGCGAGCGCATCCTGCCCCCCCTCCCCCCCTCCCCCCCTCCCCCACACACACACACACATACGCAACTCACACATAAAACTGCAGTCTCAGGCAACTGAAACTACACTCAAGCTAGAGACTGCAGTTGCGTGTGTGTGAGTTGCATTTGTGGAAGAGAGAGAGAGAGAGAGAGAGAGAGAGAGAGAGAGAGAGAGAGAGAGAGAGAGAGAGAGAGAGAGAGAGAGAGAGTGTGTGTATGTGTGTGTGACAGTGTGTGTGTTGTGCGCGTGTCTGCATGCGAAAGCTTTAAGCGTGAAAATCTTTTTGTTGTGCCTATCTGCGACTCAGCATCTCCGCCATATGGTGAGTGTCAACTTTCCTTCTCGCAATATTGTTACATTCCATCCTGGATTTTCCATTGTTTGAAATTATACAATATGGCAGCTAACAATGACTGTATCATTGCACACATTTCATACATGTCCTCTCGTTATCCTGTCTCATTACAAAGTCCCGTCACATTCTGATTTTCTTACTTTTCTTCTCTTGCCATGGAGCAACACTAAGTCGAGGAATAAATATTTCACTCACACGGGCAAAACACATGACCTCATGACATCTATTAACTTTAAACCAATAACCACAGGAAGGTCATTGAACTGATCAGCTGATCGATTCATGACTCTTACCAGCTAGTGTGGGCCAAGGGCTATTATAAACTGCAGCACTTTTTTTGCACCCTATATACAGGGTGGGCCTTAAGTCTTTGTGCAATTATCAATAGTTATATTACAAAAACTAGGGAACTTATAAATTGTGTGGTTTGTGAAAAGTGGAAGAATAAATCATCAGGTCTGTTTGCGTATCTTTGTTGCAGTTAGAAGCTGAGTATAGAGCACTACAATTGCTGCTTTTATAAAATGGCATGACATTAGGAGAAGGCACAATGGGGTTCTGTGGTATCACAAGATAAAACCTCCAATTTCAAGGACTATAAGGAACAGAAGCACCTGACAGAAGAAGTACTGTTGTATGGGGAATGGAGTTTAAACAGACTGGCAGCATGTTAGATCTTCTGCAAACAGTGTGACCTTCGGTCAGTGAATAAAATGCAACAGTCATTCTTATGAAGCCCTTCCAAATCTATCTGAAACACATCTCATGATTTAGAGATTCCTAAGACCACACTGTGAAGAATTCTACACAACAGATAGTACCTGCATGCATATAAAGTCCAGAAGACACTTACTACAACCAGATGATGGAACTTACTGAGCAGCTTCTCCTGACAGGTAGATTGAAAGTGATGGTCCCACTGCCTGGCCTCTGAGATCACCAGACATAATGTGTTCAGATTAATTTTTGTGGGGCTTCATAAGGAGTAAGGTACAAGTACTTTTTCTGGATACATGAAGAAGAAGGATGAAAGATGCTGCTGCTGGTGTTACAACAACAAATGTATGCTGTGAAGCTGAATATTGACAACACATGCTTCAAGTGACAAATGGTGCTCATGTTGAAGTTTATTGGCCTCAGGCCAGACAGATGTGTGGTTCCTGAAGAGGGACAGCAGCCTTATAAGCAGTTGCAGCGGCAAAAGTCTGGGTGACTGACTGATCTGCCCTTGTAACATTAATCAAAACAGCCTTGCTGTGCTGGTAATGTGAATGGATAAAAGCAAGGGGAAACTACAGCTGTAATTTTTCCCAAGGGCATGCAGCTTCACTGTATGGTTAAATAATGATGGCGTCCTCTTGGGTAAAATATTCCGGAGTAAAATAGTCCCCCATTCGGATCTCAGGCGGCGCTACTCAGGAGGATGTCATTATCAGGAGAAACAAAACTGGCATTCTGCGGATCAGAGTGTGGAATGTCAGATCCCTTAATTGTTCAGGTAGGTTAGTAAATTTAAAAAGGCAAAATGGCTGGATTAAAGTTAGGTATAGTGGGAATTAGTGACATTAAGCAGTTTCAGAAGGATGTAGGTTGCAGTAGGTACTTGGAGATGAAGAAGCTTGCACAGGAAAGAGAAGCATGGAGAGCTGCATTGAATCAGTCTCTGGACTGAAGACCACAGCAACAACAACAACAAAAACATGGTGATTTATTCTTTAATTTGTCACAAACCACAGATTTCTAAGTTATACAGCTTTTGTAAAATAAATACTTTAGACCCACACTGTACTTTCAGTTGGCTGTAACTGGTATTTTACCAGTGCCACTAGCAGCAGTCACTTCAAACTTCACTTGATCTGTTTTTTATAACTACACATATATGACACAGAGGAACAGAAAGATTTATTTGACACTACAGTATAATTCATAAAACAAAGCACAGATTGTGACAATTTGAACAGTATGGAAGTACACTGAGCACTAAACTTCAGTTGTGTCAGTGCCTATGTTTTACACTTGGAATAATGACAAACTGCCTATTGGCTTCTGTCTTGGGTTCTTCAACTGAAATTTATCTAATGATTTTACTGATGTTTCACCAGCATGAGTGGCTGGCATTGTCGAAGCTTCACCCTCCATTGCCAATGGTGAACTGGAGCCAAGCTTGCGGGCGCAGACTATATGTACCTGGCACGCCAACATCCGAGGGCTTCTCCACGGTCATTTCCAGTGTGGTTCTCCTCTTGCTACCTGCGATGGTCGTTCACTGCAGTACGGGAAGCCAGATCCGTTTACTGAAAGCGGAACTTTTAACGTCTGCTCCACCTCATTTGTTTAGGTTTCTACTGTTAATTTGATGTGTACATAATTTGTCTGCTTTTCCTACCATTGCCTGTTTTTAAAGTCTTCCATTCTCCATTTACAGATTGCAGATTCTCATTTGGCTATAGTCTGTGAACCTGGCATCTGAATTCTGCTGCCACATTTGGATAAACAAGTTGCCAAGTTTTGATACTTATTATTCTTTGATAATAGACTTGCCCAGGACTTCTCACTGACATATCTAAAGTTGTATTTACATGTGTACTCAGCAAACCATTGTGCAGTTCATGAGAGAAAACACTTTGCATAGAACTACACATTAGTATTACTTCCTGTTCCAGTTGCACATTGAATATGGGAAGAATGTCTGCATAAATGCCTCTGTATGCACTATAATTAATCTAATTTTGTCTTAACAGTTTCTATGGGAGCAATGTGCAGGGCAGTTGATGACTGTCTCTAATCTATATTAGGTGTTCACTTGAGATTACTAGATATCACTGACAGTGACCTTGCATGGCGGGTGCTGAAGACGATACTGGAGATGTGTGTTGACATTTGAGTGTGTGTAGAATCGTGTCATTGTCGTGACTCTAGCTTATTATAGTAATGCATCAACCAATTCAGTTTGGCTGCATCTTCAGACATCTGGCACACCCACAGGTCAGCAAGTCCATCCTGTGTTCAGTATGAGGTACGGCAAGCATATGAGCTCAGATGTGTGAGGCAGCAAATACAGATATGGGCTCTGGGTCGGATGCAGCGTTTGGAAAGAATGCCATGCCTGCACCCATCCAGCAGCTTGGCAGGCATGCAGGGATGTACTCACACATTGTGTGAAGGCCAGCCAGAGCTTCCTCAGCTGTTGTCATTAGTACTGTCTTTATGATCTGAGTTTTGAATGTCTTCACCAGTAACTTAATTTTGGAAGCAGATGTTGGGTGGAGCAGGGCAGGTGGTGAATATCATTACATTTGCAGAAGTCCTCAAAGATTCATCTACATTTACATGGATACTCTGCAAATCACAATTAAGTGCCTGGCAGAGGGTTCATCAAACCACCTTCACAATAATTCACTATTATTCCATTCTCAAACAGTGTACAGAGAAAATGAAAATCTATATCTTTTCATGCAAGCTCTAATTTCCCTTAATTTTATATGATGATCATTTGTCCCTATGGAGGTTGGTGTCAATAAAATATTTTTGCATTTGGAGGAGAAAGTTGGTAATTGAAACTTTGTGAGAACGTTCTGCAGCAACGAAAAACGCCTTTGTTTTAATGGTGTCCATTCCAAATCCTGTATCACGTACGTGACATTCTCTCCCCTATTTCACAATAGTACAAAACATGTTGCTTATCTTTGAAGTTTCTCAATATGCTCCATTAATCTTATCTGTTAAGGATCCTAGACCATGTAGCAGTACTCCAAAAGAGGACGGACGAGGTTAGTATAGGCAATCTCTTTAGTAGACCTGTTACATTTTCTAAGTGTTCTGCCAATAAAACACAGTCTTTGATTTGCCTTCCCACAACATTTTCTATGTGTTCTTTCCAATTTGAATTGTTTATAATTGTAATTCCTAGGTATTTAGTTGAATTTATGTCCTTTAGATTAGACTGATTTATCATATAACTGAAGTTTAACAGATTCCTTTTTTGCACTCATGTGGATGACCTCATACTTTTCATTATTTAGGATCAATTGTCAGTTTTTGCACCATTCAGATATCTTTTCTAAATCATCTGATGACATTACTAGCTGATAAATGGCAGCATCATCTGAAAACAACCTATAGCGGCTGCTCAGATTGTCTCCTAAATCGTTTATAAGATAACAGCAGAGGGCCTATAAAACTACCTTGAATGCCAGAAATCACTTCTGTTTTACTCAATGACTTTCCATCAGTTATAACAAACTGTGACCTCTCTGACAGGAAATCATGAATCCAGTCACATAACTGAGATGATATTCCATAACATTCATTATAAGCCACTTGTGTGATACAATTTCAAAAGCCTTTTGGAAATCTAGAAATACAGAATCAATTTGAAATCCCTTGTCAATAGCACTCAACACTTCGTGTGTGTAAAGAGCTACTTGTATTTTATAAGAACAGTGTTTTCTAAATCTGCGTTGACTATATGTCAGCAGACTGTTCTCTTCAAGGTAATTCATAATGGCCAGACACAATATATGTTCCAAATCCTATTGCATATTGACATTAAAGATATGGGCCTGTAATGTAATGGATTACTGCTACTACCTTTCTTGAATACTGGTGTCACTTGTGCAACTATCTAGTCTTCGGGTACAGATCTTTCATCAAGCAAATGGTTGTATATGATTGTTAAGTATGGAACTATTGCATCAGCATACTCTGAAAGGAATCTAACTGGTGTACAGTCTGGACCAGAGGACTTGATTTTATTAAGAGATTTACACTGCTTCACTACTCCAAGGATATCTACTTCTAAATTACTTATGTCAGCAGCTGTCCTTGGTTCAAGTTCTGGAATATTTACTTCATGTTCTTTGATGAAGGAATTTTGAAAGGCTGTGTTTAGTAACTCTGCTTTCACAGCACTGTCATCAATAGTATTTCCATTGCTATCATGCAGAGAGGGCATTGGCTGTGTCTTGCTGCTAGCATACTTTATATATGACCAGAATCTCTTTGGATTTTGTGGCAGCTTTTGAGATAAAGTTTCATTGTGAAAACTATTATAAGCATCTTGCATTGATGTCCACACTAAATTTTGAGCTTCTGTAAAAGATTACCAATCTTGAAGATTTTGTGTCCTTTTAGATTATGCATGCTTTTTGCCTTGAGAAGATAAAGTGTAGCAGTTAATACAAGCTATTATGTGGAGTGCTTCCTCGTCAGTAAAAATATTGGTCGGGGCCTGCACCGTACTGTTTGTAGTGATAGAGCCATCTGAGCTACATATGGAAAATTTGAGAGAGCAACCAACTCTGACCAACTCATTGCTCATGAGTACGTACTCACCCTCAGGGGTGCTCAGACTTTGCTCAAGATGAGAACTGTTGTATTACAGCAGCCTGATTCTGAGCACATGTGGTACTGGCTAATATCTGGCCAATGAATGTGATGGCACAGTTCCCAGTGTGACCAGTGCAGTAACTGGATGACAGGCCCACTGGGTGTACAACGCAGTGAAAAAAAAATTAAAAAACTTAGTCTGATCCTTTTGGCAAATGCTACACCCACCCACATTAAATAGATTATACCTTACAAAATAGTAGCTCTCACTCCATAGACTGGTGTATTGCATGAGTAGCAATAGGAAAATCTTCAAGAATACACTGCATTTGAATGCAGTCTGTCTCACATCCATCAAACTCTCTGTCAGACACTGCAGATAGACAGGAGCAGCATCTGCAAAAGCATCTTGGGAGGTGGTAGGTGGTCTTGCAATGAATGAAATACTAGCACTTGCTTAAGAATAAGGCCCACGCCAGTTGAAGAGGGCCGTAATGTGTAACAGGCAGACATCTATCCAGACCATCATACAGGAATTACAAACTGCATCAGGATCCACCGCAAGTACTATGACAGTTAGGCGGGAGGTGAGAAAACTTGGATTTCATGGTCAAGCATCTGCTCATAAGCCATACATCATGCCGGTAAATGCCAAACAATGCCTCACTTGGTGTAAGGAGTGTAAACATTGGACAATTGAACAGTGGAAAAACATTGTGTGGAGTGATGAATCACAGTGCACAATGTGGCAATCTGATGGCAGGGTGTGGGTATGGCGAATGCCCGGTGAACATCATCTGCCGGCATGTGCAGTGCCAATAAAAAAATTCGGAGGCAGAGGTGTTGTGGTGTGGTCATGTTTTTCATGGAGGGGGCTTGTGTCCCTTGTTGTTTTGCATGGCACTATCACAGCATGAGCCTACATTGATGTTTCAAGCACTTTCTTCCTTCCCACTGTTGAAGAGCAATTTGGGGATGGCAATTACATCTTTCAACATGATCGAACTCCTGTTCCTAATGCACGCCCTGTGGTGGAGTGGTTACATGACAATAACATCTCTTAAATGACTGGCCTGCACAGAGTCCTGACCTGCATCCTATAGAACACCTTTGGGATGTATTGGAACGCTGACTTCATGCCAGGCCTCATCGACTTACATTGATACCTTTCCTCAGTGCAGCACTCTGTGGAGAATGGGCTGCCATTCCCCAAGAAACCTTCCAGCACCTGACTGAATGTATGCCCGTGAGAATGGAAGCTGTCATCAAGGCTAAGGGTGGGCCAACACAATATTGAATTCCAGCATTACCTATGGAGGGTGCTACAAACTTGTAAGTCATTTTTAGCCATTTGTCCAGATACTTTTGATCACATAGTGTATATAGGGTGATCAAAAGAACATCTATTTTCTTGAGCAAGTGGTGTCGTGTGATACAACTAAGGGCAGAGGATTGTGGTCTTTTGCTGGTGGAAGTTGTTGGGATAATGTCAATTGTGTGGGCAGAATGTCACATGTGTTTGGATATGTTTGAGTTAGGCACATTTACGTATTTAGTTGTTTAGAAATTAATTGTTTTCAGTGTACTGGTGGGTGATTTAGAGACTTATAAACTGTGAATGTAAGAAAGTTTTGTGACCAAATTTTCTTAGTGAACCATTTTTTGCAAGGAGATTTGAATGCACTTTACAATGCTTTGAGATTGCCTGCAACTGCTCTGCTCACTTTGCTAGAAATAATAAAACATCTATAAACATTCAAACATGCGGTAAGCCTACATTAGTATCATGAGGGATTGTTACCTTGATTCACTGAATAACAATTATACATGTTATATACAAGTATTATCCACTGACTGTGTCTTAAGGCCACCTGGCAAACTTAGACACTTATGTATGAGTGTAATGTAACAGTGTACAACCAAATCCATATGTAGATGAGCCCTCTAACAATTTTCTTATGTTGTGCACACGCCCAATTCTTGCTGGTTAGCTGAAAGTAGCTACACATCCATTGCCCCCCCCCCCCCACCCTCTCTCCCACTCCCCTTTGGAATGTTGCAATACACCTCCCTGGTGAACACATGAATTTACTTCTAGATCTGTTGATGTCCCTCTGTCCAAGACAACATGCTATGTCCTCCCTACCAACAAATCCTCAGTACAGCCACAAATTCTGTTTGGCATTTACACATGTATTTACCTCATATGACTGTACTTTTGTCAGTAAATATTACTGTGCCACCATGTCAGATACATTTTGAAAGTCAAGAAAAAACAATCCTCTTGATTGCCTCAATTTACAGCTTTCAGGATGTCATGTAAGGACAATGCAATTTAGGTTTTGCATGACTGATGTTTTTAGAAACTGTGCTGGTTGGCATGGAAGAGATGAGTCTGTTCGAGATACCTAATTATGTATGAGCTCAGGATATGTTCTGCAATAGACAGGCAACAATGAGACTGGACAATAGTTTTGTGGATCACTTCTGCTACCTTTCTCGTACATGCATGTGAATTGTACTGTCTTCCAACAACTAGGCACAGTTCTTTGTTTGAAAGCTCTTCAGTATATTATGGTCAAAATGGAAGTTGTGTACAGAATATGACTGGGGCTCCATTGGGCACTTGAGCCTTGTTCAGTTTTAATGATTTCAGTTGTTTCTCAAAGCTGCTGATACTGATATCTATATCACTTATCTTTACAGGTCAGAATCAAGCAATGGAAACTCCAGGTTGGAATACCAGCAATATAAGGAAAAGGTAGATTGCTATCCACCATAAAGATGACAGGACAGGCGCAACGAAAAGACATTTACATATTAGCTTTCAGCCAAGTGTTCATCAGAAAAGGAAACACACCCCTTGGTTCACACAAGCAAGTACACCTCACAAACACGACTGCCATCAATAGCAGCTTGGACTAGAATGTGAATATTTGACTTAATCAGGAGCAATACTTTTGTGTCTTTCTTTGCAAAGGGACATTAAAAAATGGTATTCACTTTATCTTCATTTGCTTTGCTAGCTTCAGTTATGATTTCTGCATCATGTATGAGTGTCTGCCTGAAATGTAACAAGACAGAATCACTTCATTTACTACCATTCTACTCTGTAAACAATTTTTTTTGTTTCTTATAATTTGCTGGTAGTTAATATGCCACATCTACATAAAATATTCAAATTCTTATTTAGGCCATATTCCATTAATGGTTAATATTTGATAGTTCATTTAAGCTATGCTAATCAAAATGATTCATTTAGTGTTACATAAAACCTTTGCTTGTGAGAGCAATCGGTAATTGACAACATTCCCATGTCATGTGATCGTGAAAATGCTATTAGCTAATAACTGTTAATTTCCAAAATAAAACAGCTCATACAAAAACTCTTTCCAGTAAACTCTTTAGTTTTTCTGAAAAGGCATTAACTAATAAATATTTGAAACTACAGTTTTCTGTGGCCTGGAATACTTTTGTTATTTGAATTTTTCATCTTGTTTAATTCCTAGTTCTGATATGACACTTTTGTTGCCTTAATGTTTCTGATCCAGATAAAGCATAAGATAATAACCAAGAAATTAAGAAATTAGGAAAATTACAAACCTGGGAAATTTACATGAAACTCGGTAAACCATACCGTGATTATACATCGTATCAACCAAATAGTTCATTTGACATTTAACCTACAGTTAAACAAAATTATTACGTGATTCAATAGGATGACACCACTATTAAGTCTGACCCCTGTATAGCAACCCACGGTGAGTGTAGCTGTTATGGTATAGAAGTGGTGGAATGGTTGGTTCCAGAAGTGATGGTGCCAATCAGGGGTGGCTAGGAAAACTCCACTGCAACATACAACATATTTTATTCTTCTCAGATTTGATGCCAGAGTGCTGTGATGCCCTCTGTAGGCTCATGGTCCTCCAGTGATACCAATGACGATGGAAGGTAGTGGCAGTGGGATGGCCATTTGACATCCGTGTCCTGCTGTGCTGACAGTGTTTACCTCACTAAGCAATGCAAGCCTGAGCTGGCACTATGTGGCCCTGAGTGAGCAGTGCCAATGTCATGTTTGTCTGCTGAATTCTTGTAGGCTGCCATGGCTACTGGGTTAGAAGCTTGCCCTGGTTCGGATGGATGACGGAACTACTGCCCTAGCTGTGAAGCACTGTCCTCTGAGGCAGAAGTTAAGTGTTGCTGTGCCACCTGTGGTATGGCTTCCCATTGTCGCTTTAATCCATGGGGTGACTTAGAATCATGAGCTAGTCTGGTGGAGTTGCCTGCCCAGACTGGCATCACTTGCTGGCTGGCCCGTAGCTTGTTGGTGACTGACATGGACCCCATATTGTGGAGAGTGCTGCCAGACTGCGCATAACTGTTGTAGAAACAGAGGGTATTTAGAGCATTTAGTAGCACCACTGTTGTGGTGTTACACTACTTCTATGCACCTACAGATCGACACCTCTGTGTCCCGACAGTGTGGAAATATACTGTAGGCCAACCTGTCATTGTGTGGCCTCTCTGCAATGCCACAATGACTGCATGGCACAACCCAACCACTGTGCAGAGTACAAAGAGACTTGCTTGTGTAATTGCACATTACCACATCTGTGCCTGCCTGCTTGCCTCACAAAGGGCTGCAACAGAATTACTTTAATTCAGTAATGTCCAAAATTTAGTGATGGTTTTACATACTTCCTCTCTTCAGGAAGACCCGGATCCCAGATCTGATCCTGTGACCAGTCTCCAACGCGAAACTTCACCACAGAGCTATAACATAGGTTATTTTACAGTTTTTCCTCTTAATAGGCAATAATGGTGTGGGTTCCTGTAGTCATGTCCTAGTTCATGAACCACGGGCAACGTATGAGTGGCCAAGTAAGTGGTCCCGACAGTCGGGATACCAGTTACTTTGGAATAAGGCTGGGCATCTCGGACATATTCTGAGTCGTGGTCACCTTTGTGCTCATATGGCAAAGACTACTAAATCCACCGGTTAGTCCCTCAGCCGTTAGGGGTAAAACCCAATGGGACTCGGGGCAAGTAAGGCTAGCAACCTGCTTCCCTGGTACTTTAAATATGATGCTGGCAACAATCAGAGCAAAATGCCTCGGACCTTTGGAGGTGACGGAGTCCCACCTCTAACTGACAAACCAGGGACTCCTAAGATACGACTTGGCAATGGGGGCTACTCTGGGAAGAAGGTAGAACTGGCAGAGGCTGCAAGTAAGATGGGGCTGGACGTTTTAGCTGTTAGTGACATTCGGGTAAGGGGTGAGAAAGAAGAGGTAGTGGGAGAATACAAGATCTACCTGTCAGGAGTCAAAGCAGGAATAGCACAATGGGGTGTAGGGCTTTACATCAGGAAAGAAATGGAACTCAGTGTAGTTGCAATAAGGTATGTAAACGAACGACTGATGTGGATAGATTTGACAGTGTCTAGCAAGAAAATTAGGATTGTGTCAGTATATTCGCATTGTGAAGGGACAGATCAAGATAAGATGGATAGTTTTTATGAGGCACTCAGTGATGTAGTTGTTAGAGTAAAGGACAAGGACAGTGTTCTGCTCATGGGTGATTTTAACGCCAGGATTGGAAATCGAACAGAAGGGTATGAAAAGGTTATGGGTAAATTTGGAGAGGATATGGAGGCCAACAGGAGTGGGAAATAACTCTTGGATTTCTGTGCCAGTATGGGCTTAGTAATCACAAACTCCTTTTTTAAACATAAGAACATTCGCCGGTATACTTGGGAAGGCAGGGGAACCAGATCTGTCATTGACTATATAATAACAGATCAGGAATTCAGGAAGGCTGTGAGGGACACACGTGTATTCAGGGGATTCTTTGATGACACTGATCATTATTTAATCTTCAGTGAAATTGGGACTGTGAGGCCGAAAGTGCAGGAGGTCAGGTCCATATGTAGGAGGATAAGAGTGGAGAAACTTCAGGATAAGGAAATCAGGCACAAGTACATAACAGCGATCTCAGAAAGGTACCAGTTAGTTGAGTGTAGTCAATTACAGTCATTGGAAAAGGAATGGACAAGGTACAGGGACACAGTACTAGAAGTGGCTAAAGAATGTCTTGGAACAGTAGTGTGTAAAAGTAGGATGAAGCAAACAGCTTGGTGGAATGATACAGTCAAGGCAGCCTGTAAAAGGAAAAAGAAGGCATATAAAAAATGGCTACATACCAGAACCCAGGTAGACAGAGAAAGTTATGTTGAAGAAAGAAACAAAGCCAAACAGATGATTGCAGCATCCAAGAAGAAATCATGGGAAGACTTTGGAAACAGGTTGGTGACTATGGGTCAAGCCGCTGGAAAACCATTCTGGAGTGTAATTAGCGGTCTTCGAAAGGGAGGTAAGAAGGAAATGACAAGTATTTTGGAAAGGTCAGGAAAACTGCTGGTGAATCCTGTGGATGCCTTGGGCAGATGGAGGGAATATTTTGAAGAGTTGCTCAATGTAGGTGAAAATGCGATCAGTAATGTTTCAGATTTCGAGGTAGAATGGGATAGGAATGGTGATGGAAATAGGATCACATTTGAGGAAGTGGAAAAAATGGTCAATAGATTGCAGTGCAATAAAGCGGCTGGGGTGGATGAAATTAAGTCGGAACTCATCAAATACAGTGGAATGTCAGGTCTTAAATGGCTACACAGGATAATTGAAATGGCGTGGGAGTCGGGACAGGTTCCATCAGACTGGACAAAAGCAGTAATCACACCAATCTTTAAACATGGAAACAGAAAAGATTGTAACAACTACAGAGGTATCTCTTTAATCAGCGTTGTGGGTAAAATCTTCTCAGGTATTGTTGAAAGGAAAGTGCGAGTATTAGTTGAGGACCAATTGGATGAAAATAAGTGTGGGTTTAGGCCTCTTAGAGGCTGTCAGGACCAGATCTTTAGCTTACGGCAAATAATGGAGAAGTGTTATGAGTGGAACAGGGAATTGTATCTGTGCTTTATAGATCTAGAAAAGGCATATGACCGGGTTCCTAGGAGGAAGTTATTGTCTGTTCTACAAGATTATGGAATAGGAGGCAAACTTTTGCAAGCAATTAAAGGTCTTTACATGGATAGTCAGGTGGCAGTTAGAGTTGACGGTAAATTGAGTTCGTGGTTCAGAGTAGTTTCAGGGGTAAGACAAGGCTGCAACCTGTCTTCACTGTTGTTCATATTATTTATGGATCATATGTTGAAAACAATAGACTGGCTGGGTGAGATTAAGGTATGTGAACACAAAATAAGCAGTCTTGCATATGCGGATGACTTAGTTGTGATGGCAGATTCGATTGAAAGTTTGCAAAGTAATATTTCAGAGCTAGATCAGAAATGTAAGGACTATGGTATGAAGATTAGCATCTCCAAAACGAAAGTAATGTCAGTGGGAAAGAAATATAAACGGATTGAGTGCCAAATAGGAGGAACAAAGTTAGAACAGGTGGACAGTTTCAAGTACTTAAGATGCATATTCTCACAGGATGGCAACATAGTGAAGGAACTGGAAGCAAGATGTAGCAAAGCTAATGCAGTGAGCGCTCAGCTACGATCTACTCTCTTCTGCAAGAAGGAAGTCAGTACCAAGACTAAGTTATCTGTGCACCGTTCAATCTTTCGACCAACTTTGTTGTATGGGAGCGAAAGCTGGGTGGATTCAGGTTACCTTATCAACAAGGTTGAGGTTACGGATATGAAAGTAGCTAGGATGATTGCAGGTACTAGTAGATGGGAACAATGGCAGGAGGGTGTCCACAATGAGAAAATCAAAGAAAAACTGGGAATGAACACTATAGATGTAGCAGTCAGGGCGAACAGGCTTAGATGGTGGGGTCATGTTACACGCATGGGAGAAGCAAGGTTACCCAAGAGACTCATGGATTCAGCAGTAGAGGGTAAGAGGAGTCGGGGCAGACCGAGGAGAAGGTACCTGGATTCGATTAAGAATGATTTTGAAGTAATAGGTTTAACATCAGAAGAGGCACCAATGTTAGCACTGAATAGGGTATCATGGAGGAACTGTATAAGGGGGGCTATGCTCCAGACTGAACGCTGAAAGGCATAATCAGTCTTAAATGATGATGATGATGATGATGATGATGATGATAGGCAACAAAGCTCTGAAAGTGGGGCACATTCCTCCTACATTTTCCAGTGCATTGGCCACAATGGTCCTTAGACTTTTACATAAAACCTCTGTTCTTGTTTGAGCTATCTCTTAACCATTAGCCCCTCCAAAACATTAACTGACAATTACGTGAATACCCTTTCTTGGGCCCTAATTATGTCTCATACCATAACATTCGACCACTTCAACATTATTCAAAGTTTTTTGTCCTTTGAATCACAATCAACTGCATCTACAACTTTTGCACTTGTTGTACCTTCTCTTGTATGTACTGGAGAATCACACTGGTGAGCAACCCTCCACCTGAGGTACATGAATGCTGTGCAAAACAGCTTCAACAGTAACCCAGTAATCATGGCCACCTAGAGGAATTCAGTGGACGTATGTGTCACTGGCACTGCCCACTCACAACTGCATAGTGCTAGCTCAGAAATCCATTGCTGAGTGAGAGGAACAGTGTCAACAAGGTGCCCATGGTTGTGATGTGTATGGTCTTGATCATGTCCTGTTACTCCTCCCCATGCTACTGAACACATGAAAACATTTTCTCTATTTAAACAAGCTCCTCTCATGTGTCTACTAGCCAGTTTAAGGACAGGATCGGTCTAGAATCCAATTTTTTGTACAAGTAGGTCACATTTTTCACTGGAAGGATTGCTAGTGATTTCTCCAGCCAGAACAACTATGGCTGTATAATGTTCAGTTTTTTCTTCCTTTGTAACAGAGGCTAACAGGTGTAATGTATGCACTGTTATGTCACAGTCTGGCCAGTTAATAAGTCTTTCACTCCCATGCAGATCTAAACTTGCAGCTTCCACGAACTTAGCTTGCTCGTAGCAGTTTGCTACTTCCACTTTGGTACTGTTTACAGAAAGGACCTTATACAAACTCAACTGCAACAAGATTGTGGCTCCAGGCTTCTGCTTTATCTAACTGCAACTGCACATCACAAGTGCCTGTACCCGTATGCATCGCCCGGGTCAGGGTAAGGGTAACCCTCTCCTTCTGACAACGTTCAGGTTAGCTTAGTGACACTGTGTGACCACCACAATCTTCTGCAATAAGTTCGGTGTTCTTACTTGAACTAATTTCCCTGAAGTTCATAGTCAGTGTCAGTGCCCAATGAAGGAAGAAGGAAGTAAGGAAGATTGGTTTTAATATCCCATCGACATTGAGGTCATTAGAGACTGAGCACAAGCTCAGATTGTCTCAAGGTCATGGAAGGAAATCAGCCATGCCCTTTCAAAGGAACCATGCTGGCATTTGCTTGGAGCGATTTAGGGAAATCACAGAAAATCTAGATCTTGGTGGCCGGACGTCGTCCTTCTGAATGCAAGCCCAGTGTGCTATGTACTGTGCTAACTCATTCGCTCAGTGTCTGATGATGGATTGTGAGCACAGCATTCTCTTGTCTTATAAAAAGTATGCCAGTTTCCAATGGTAGTACTAGCAGTGTTCCCCACTCCATTCCTGCCAAAGAGGTGCAACACTGCTAAGGTAAAGACTCCACTCATGTTTTACTTCAAACCATGGCAACTTGGGAACAGGGAACTCACATCACCTCCCTCACCCCTTCAAGAGCTCTGCTGTTACATACACATACAGAAGATAACTCAATCCTAAAACACCTAACTTACAAATGACCATAAAAATGTAATCTTACATATATCATGAGAACTACCACCCAGCCCCAGCCTCCTTATGCCTCTAAATAACACATACACTCTCACCCAAATGTAAACTATTCCCGCCAGTGGGAGTCATGTAACTTGGTGGGTGAGGACTGGATGCACAGTAGCAAGGAAGCCACATGACCTGCCAACCAATAGGAGTCAGTCAGCCATAGCGAGTGCCAGATTTAATGCCATTCTGTGCGGAGTAAGTTTACATCTGGTTTTAGCATTGTGTATGGTGCTTTTTTAGAAGTTATTGCAAGGCATTGTGGTAATATGGGTGGCAACAGCAAATCTCATCCAGTATTACATAGGCAGGCGAGAGAAATAATATTCTGCATGTACCAGTTCTTTAGACGGGAGCAGGAAGTGGCAGCCGCAGCTGACAAAAAAGCATTGCCCAGTGTTGCCAAGTGCCAAGAGTGAACAGCTGAGGCATGTGGTATCAGTTTGAGAACTGTACAATGGATCACCAGTGAAGCCAAAGTATCTACTGAGGAGAATGAATCGCCTATTTTTAGTTGCCTGGTAAGTGCTGAAATCGAAAGATATTCGTAAGTGATCTCGATGATTTCAGCAAGAATGTGTTATGGCACAAATTATTGAACATGTATAGCCAAGGTGAATATACTATGGCATATAAATTATGTTCCTACATGGAAGAAGCCGAAAGTTTCAATGACAGCAGATCTACCATGCTCATAATATTGAGGGAGATGGGATTTAAATACAGAAAGAGCAATGACAGAAGAAAACTGCTCTTAAAGAGAAGTGACATTGTAGCAGCAAGAACTGTGTTCTTGAGAGAAATGCATGAGATAAAACAAGCAGGAAAATCAGGTATTTCTTATCTCAATGAAACATACATTCACCAGAACCATTCAAGACCAATGTGCTGGAAGACAATTGACAATGTTGGTGAAAAGAAGGTTCCTGTGGGAAAAGGGAGATGCCTTATTGTGCTTCACCCTGGTTCTGCAGAGACAGGCCTCATACCAGAGAGTAAATTATTATTTAAAGCATTGAAGATGAAGGAATCAGATGACTATCACTCTGAAATAACCTATGCTGTCTTCAAGCGGTGGTTTGTGCACCAGCTACTTCTGTACATGGCAGAGAGTTCTGTTACTGTCATGGACAATGCAAGCATGCACTCTGTACAAGTGAATAAGACTCCTACTCCAAATACCAGGAAGGATGAAATTATTTCATGGTTGTCATCTAATGGAATTCCTCACCCAGCGCCCCAGACCAGGGCAGAGTTACTCATGCTCGTAAATGCACACAAGCCTAAATATCACACTTATGAGATAGATGAACTGGCAAGACAGCATGGTCACTGAGTAATCAGGTTACCACCATATCACTGCCACTGAAATCCCATTGAGCTGTTATGGGTGCAAGTTAAAGCCCATATCTCAGAAAGAAACAGCACCTTCCAAATTGCTGATATGGAAAGACTCACACATGAATCAGTGGACAAAATAAGCATATCTGCATGGGCAAACTGTGTCAGACATTTGGAAACACTCCAGGAAGAATATTTTAAAAAGGAACTCAACAGAGACTTGGAGCCTTTCATAATTAATCTTCACATTTCGGATTCATCTTTATCAGACAGCGAGGATGAAGACAATGTTTTGGGATACCTGTGACAGTACTGCAATGCTGTGGTAAGCATTTAAACATACATTGTAAATCATAAGCCTATATTATGTAACTTGAGTATAGGTTTGCCTGGCTGGTAAAGTAATTATAAAAAAAGCTTGTCTTCAGTGATTAGACTCACCAATTTTCTTATTGAATTATCCATCAAAATATGTAAAATTTCATTTGTATTTCTGCTAGTCGGACTGCTGTCTTCATTTTTGAAAAAGAAATTGTCTTTGCTTTCCCGAAAATTAGTCCCAACAAACAGCACATGGAAACTTGTTTTATATTATGTAAGACAATAACAATGTACAATAGACACAGTATCAACAACTATAAATTATTTGTTGTAAGAGAGGTGACTAGAAACGAAAGTGCCTTTGGTTCTTTTAATGATTTTTAACGTATGACAGGCTTTTTTTATATTTTATGAAATATGATTGTTTAAGCTATGAGCCAAAAAGATGCTCTACATGTAGACTGCTCAGACCGTTGCTTAGGTCACTTAAAAAACTGGCATGTAAAAATTGCACATGTGTGAATATTTCCCCTGCAATCCAAATAAATAATTTTGACTACAGATGGCAAGCCATCACATGGTGAACGTATTCTCTGGGTTTGAAAGGGAGACAGAAATACTTCAGTATGAGCTGCAATTTTTCCCAGTACTCACACATATTGCAAAACATTTTACGTGTATTATAAAAATCATTTGAGTATCAGTAGGTATACATTTTTTCACAAGGTTTCTTCTGCTTTTCAAATTTTGTTTTTCAAGGCAGCACAAAAAGATTGTATTTTCTGAGTTAGAATAGGAAAGATAAATAAATGTGCAGCAGTTTTCCCAGTTACTCAACACAGTATTTTTCTGTGATCAACAGACACAATAAACAATGCAAGACTGTCTATTATTCTTGCCAATGTTAATAGCTTTTTTATTTTTACACATTTTATACAACTCCATATTTTAAAGGCAGACAATTCTTTGACAATGCCTTTCTCACAAAGGCGTATAGGTATTATTACGCTCGTCACCTTTCCTGCATGTGTGCGTAATTCAGTGTGCGACGGTCAGTAGCCGACAGTCGAACGGAGCAGTAACGCATAGTGTGGCTATACTGCCACAGCTGTCAGCTGGCTCCCCTCACCACTAACTGTTGGCTGCGCAGAACTCCCCCACCACCCGCCAAGATATGTGATGCCCACTCTAATCAATATCGAATTTCCTGTACAGGTCATGCGAGGTTTCCACACTTCCCCTTCTTCTTACTGTCCAAACTCCTACCCTCAAAGGATGATGACAACTGTATCAACAGATAGGGAGCACCTCGAAATGGCTTCAGATGCCCCACATGCACAATAGTTGAATGAGTAGGAAACTGAAGCTTGTTGTTTATCAGCAATGGTGTCTGAACTATCTGATTTGGCCCTTGATAATGAGTTACAGGTTTCTTGGTCTTACCCTTTGGAATGTACGAGATTGGTACATTACCCACTGACCAGTTTTATACTGTGGCAATCTGCCTACATGACACCCCCACAACTGTTTTTGTTCAGGGCTCTGGTGTTTGCTCCCTGAAGATGCTTCCAAATGTCCCTCACCTTTTTAGTAAAATCCTTAATGGACTCTCTGTCCCTGCCATTTCTTGGCCTTATTTTGTCAAACAGTGACAGCATGTACTTCCCACAAACTATCTCCAACTACCTCATATGGTGATAACCCTGTCACAGAATGGACTTTTGAATTATATCCACTCACAGTGAAAGATAAATGTGCATCCTAATCATTATGGTGTACACCCACATATGACTCTACATCATTTTGATTGTGAAATGTACACTCTTCATCCTGCCATTAGCCTGAGGATGGAATGGACTCATCCTTAGCATCTTAACATTTAGCATAGTACACAACTGCATTAGCAAATCAAACATAAAGCTTGTCCCTTGATCAGTGATCATAGTTTCTGGCACTCCAAATTTGAGCACCCAGCTGTTGACCAATTTTTGTGCTACCATTGCTGCCTGTTGGTTAGAGATTGCAGTCATTTCCTCTGTCTAGAAAAATGACTGATGCTAGTCCACTCAAAGTGGTCTTATTCAATGGCCCAATGATGTTCATCCCAACCATTTTAGAAGGTCCCATTGCACCTGGTAACCTCTGCAATGGTATTAACTTATGGCTCATTTTTACCCATTGCACACATTGCTTATAACCCCTTACAGGCTGATCCATATCTGCTACTCACCCGTTCATTGTTATACAACCCCCCCCCCCCCCACCCCGCCTCCCCCGCCCACCCATCCTAACAATAAATGGTCACGCACTTTCTTCAGCTCTTCCTTTCAGCTTTGCTGCTTTGCTGGCACTGGCACTACCACAGGCAGTGCCGACCTTGTTGTCTTATCCAGTAAGCCATCCCATACAGCGAGTGTGGCTGCTGCTCATACTATTTACATTCCAGATCTGCCTGTTGTGTTGCTTGCCATTGTCTGTATCACTGCATTGTTTGACTTAAACTACCCACATTTGCGTGTCTCGTTCCAAGCTTGTGTATACTATACCCAAATTCACTTAACCTGATACCCACCTAGCCAGCCTGTCTTCAAGCCTCAGCAACCATTTAAGGGCTGCATGGTCTGACTACTTTAAATCTCTTTCCATACACATAAGACCTGAAATACATGGTTCCATATATCAGTCTAAGCATCTGTTTTTCTGTTTTAGAGTAATTTTTCTTTGCTCTGTTCAACTGTGTACAGGTGTATGCTACCAGATGCTCCTCTCCATTTACTACTTGACTGAGAACTCACCCTGTAGCCTGGCTAAAGCATCAATTAACAAAATAAACTCTATCTTATAGTCCAGAAAAATTAGTACTGGACTTGATGTCAATGAACTCTTTAACTCTTCAAACTCATCTCAGCATTCCACTGTCCATTTGAACTTTGCCCCCTTCTTTAACTGTCATGTAAGTGGTCCAGCTATATCTACAGACCTTTTTGTGAATTTTCTGTAATAATTCCCTAAACCCAAAATATATTGTAACTCCTCAGTATAATTAGGAATCAGAAATTCCTATACATACAGATCCATTTCACTGCTAATAACATGCCCTAAATAAGTAACCTCTTCAGATGCAAAGCAACATTTTTCCACATTTAATGTTAAATTTGCTGCTTATAATCTTCTAAAAACCTCTCACAAACTTGGCATATGCTCTGCCATATCCTTCACAAAAATGATTCATCAGCTAGGTACACCATGCACTGGCAAGATTTCAAAGCCCTCAGCATTTCATCCAACAAATGGTGAAATGCTGATGTAGCATTTTTCAACCCAAATGACATTCTGTGATTCTGAAAATGACCCCAGGGGTGGAGAACACTGTTTCCTCTGGGCGTGCCTCTATCTGATGATACTCTCTCCTCAGATCTAAGACAGAAAACTATTTATCCTGCCTCAAATTGTCAATCCTCAAAGCAGTCAGGTCCATTTATTGCAATTAGTTCTAATTTATTTCCATAATTAGCAGTTTTCCAAATAGTTTGTTCCAAGTATTTTATTGAGGAATAATTTAGTATTATTTTACAGGATATATTATTAGACCCTCCACTTACAAAGCTGTATTCATTCCAGTGAGTTACTGGATGCTTCAAATCTCTTCTAATATGACAAAATGATAGGGTAATGTTGTGTATAGCAGGTTTTTCTAGTTTTCAGATATATTTGAGGTTGAGGCAGATGGTCAATAGAAGGAATCCTTAGATGTAGCCTAACTTTCTCACTGCTGCCAGTTGGAGCTTCAACCAGGTCTCTATACATAGTATTATGAGCTCATATACTTTTTAAGATAACGTCAAACGCTGCGTCTTTGTTGTGATTTCTTTAGCTGTTGATAACTAGGATTTTAATTTTTACTTGTGTGGCATCATATCTTTGACTCTTACACTAATACATTAGAGGTATCATTGTCTGAACTGGATGGAGAGTCATCTAAGCTAAAAAAAACCTCGTGTAACTCACACACAGCCTGCTGCCTGGGTAGCAGCCTCTAAGGGTAGTGCACCCCTTTAGTGGGTACCTTCAGTTCTCAAGGCCAAGAAGTCACAACCCATCTTGTAACAGTACTTTTGAAGTCTCTTGGTCAAGTGTCCTATTTGGCTTGGAACCAGAGAGCCCTGGCCAGTTCTGGGGACAATGTCATATATTGTGGACTTCATTGAAACTCTGTGAGCATGACTGCTCTCTCAATCCTCTCTCATAAACAATTATAATATTATTCAGTGCAAAAAAGAAACTTAAACAACATACAATACAATAAACCATATAAAGCATACTTATTTGTTTGTTTATTTTCCATAGGGTCACGAATACTGGTAACAGCTGGGAGAGTTGTGTGCTGACTACATGACCCTCTCTATCTGCATCCAGTGATGCTTAAGGGCTGAGAATGACACGGTGGCCGGTTGGTACTATTGGGCCTTCGAGGCCTGTTTGGATGGTGTTTATTTGTTTTATTCTCCATAGACAAATACAAGGATTTGCTTTGGGCTGTGGACATGTTTTACACCTCCTCTCTTAACTTCATGAGAATAGTTACAAACAATAAAGATAAAAAATTATGTGCTTGATTACAGGTACATATAAATGCTACTTGGACAAATGAAAGTAAGGTCATTCCACATCAAATCATGCATCATCTCAGATTTTCATGAAACTTTGCACATTTGCTTATACCTATGACATAACAACTTGTGCAAAATCTTTTTGCTCTCAAACTACAACTTTTTTTATATAGAATTTTAAATGTAGTGATATTTTGATAACTGGGCTCTGCAAGAATGTCAATGCAAAATGGTACTTACCTACACAAATGTCCAAAACTCAGTTGTTTGTGAAACTTTCGATTTGGAATTTTTTTTGTAAGTTAAGAGAAGCGCGTACTTAATAGACATTAATATTTAAGCAGTAAAGTCACAAAGTACCCTACAAAAACATTTAACATGTGTCACATTCCAGTTTCTGGAAAAAGTACAGACACATTGAAAATTACGTATACCACATTTCTCCAACCTAGCAGGAACTTATAATTGGTCTTAAATAATTCCCAAGACAATACGCATTTTAAAAAAATAAAATTATTAGTGGGTTTTCTATGAATGGACACACAAGTAAATTTGAAATCACAATACCTTGTGTTGTGATGAAAAAAAATCTAAGTAAGATCACCCAAAGACCACCCGTTAGCCATGCAGTCTAACACACGCCTTTCCAGGTGGGAAGGCATGCCAGTCCCTGGCACAAATCCGCCTGGCAGATTAGTATCAGGGCCAGGTGTGCCAGCCAGTCTGTGAATGGTTTTTAAGGTGGGTTTCCATCTGCCTTGGCAAATGTGGGCTGGTTCCCCTTATTCCACCTCAGTTACGCTATGTCGGCGATTGCTGCGCAAACACTTTCTCCACATATGCGTACACCATAATTACTCTACCACACAAACATTGGGGTTACACTCGTCTGGTGTGAGATGTTCCCAGAGGGGTCCACTGGGGGCCGAACTGTACATTAGCCCTGGGTTCGGTGTGGGGCGGCAGTGGGATGAGTGGACTGTTGTAGCCTGTTGTGCGGTTGTTGACCACTGAGGCTACGGTGGGGTTGAAGCCTCTCTGTTGTTTCTAGGTCCACAGTTCAATACAATATAATAAAATCCATACCTGACACCCACTGCTTCAGATTTTCATGAAACTTTTTCTGCTTGCTACTTTCTGCATAGCAATAGTCAATGCAAAATTTCCCCACATACTTCATCTAGTTTGAGGGGGAAAAAATGGAAAAATGTTGTACAAACATAAATGCCACAACTGAAGTTTGTCATTTGGAGTGCATTACTTCAAACAAAAATAGTAGTAACATAATAATAAGAACAAAAAGTATCTTACTTTTGACACATCACTGTCATGTTTCCCCAGATGTCACAGAAGGTATGTATCTTTATTGGAAAAAAAAAGTTAATAACTGTCCTTGACTTATGGGAATATAGAAAATCAACTTAAGCTCTTGTGGTAAAACACTTCCTAGCAGCTGATACAAGATTTATATCAAAACAATGATATTATTTTTTAAAAAGAAGAAGCACCCTGAGTTTTGACAGACGTTGGATGTTCACTTAACATATACCACATCATTGTTCAGAAGATCATTCAAATCAGATTATGTAAACTGACAGCCTATAGTAACGCTGCCTCATGAAAGTACCAAACCAAAAGTTATAAATTTAATTAAAACATTTTCATTACATGGGTTAACTTTACTTAGGATGTCAAATTAGCAGGTTTAAACACAATTATTCTAACCACACTAATGTTAATTTAAAATGTATATGTCCAGCAGTGAAGCTCGCTGAAATTATCAATGAAACTTCTCAAGAGCATCTCTGTTTTTAATCCACTGTGACAAATTATATTCTGTTAACTTCATATTTATTTATTTACTTATTTACACATCAAGTTCCGTAACACCAAATTGAGGAGCATATCTCCAAGGCCATGGAACATGTCAGTACATGAAATTACAAAAGGAAAATAATAAGAGATAAAAATAAAATGTTCATGAACCCAGGAAAAAAAATAAGTTTAAGTAAACATGATCAACAATACAACAAGAATCAGCTTAATTTTCAAGGAACTCTTCGACAGAATAGAAGGAGTGATCAATGAGGAAACTCTTAAGTTTTGATTTGAAAGCATGTGCATTACAGCTAAGATTTTTGAATTCTAGTGGTAGCTTATTGAAGATGGATGCAGCAGTATACTGAACACCTTTCTGCACCAGAGTTAAGGAAGTTCAATCCAAATGCAGGTTTGATTTCTGCCAAGTATTAACTGAGTGAAAGCTGCTTATTCTTGGGAATAAGATAATACTGTTAACACGAAATGACAGTAAGAAATATTTGCATTGAGAGGCCAATGTCAAAATACCCAGACTTACGAACAGGGGTCAACAAGAGGTTTGTGAACTTACACCATTTATTGCCCAAACCACCAATTTCTGAGCCAAAAATATCCTTTAAGGATGGGAAGAGTTACCCAAAATATAATACCACATGACATAAGCGAATGAAAATACACAAAGTAGACTAATTTTCATGCTGAATGATCACTCACTTCAGATACCATTTGAATAGTAAAGATAGCAGCATTAAGACTTTGAACAAGATCCTGAATGGGGGCTTTCCACAACAGTTTACTATATATCTGAACAGCTGGAAATTTGAACTGCTCAGTTTCTCTAATCATATGCCCATTCTGTGAAATTAAAATGTCAGGTTTTGTTGAATTGTGTGTTAGAAACTGTAAAAACGGAGGCATACTGTGATTTAGCATTAATTTATTTTCTACAAGCCATGAACTTATGTCATGGACTGCACTATTTGAAACCAAGCCAGTGTTGCATCCAACATCCTTTACTACCAAGCTAGTGTCATCAGCAAAAAGAAATATTTTAGAGTTGCCCATAATACTAGAGGGCATATCATTTATATAAATAAGGAACAGGAGTGGCCCCAACACTGATCCCCAGGGCACCACCCCCCTCTCCCCCACTTGACCGTACCCCACTCAGACCCCACATCACAGCCATTCTCAACATTGTGAATAATGACCTTTTGCTGCCCGTTTCTAAGGTAAGAGGTGAACCAATTGTGAGCTACTCCCCGTATTCCATAATTGTCCAACTTCTGGAGCAATATTTTGCGATCAACACAATCAGACACCTTAGTTAAATCAAAAAGTATGCCTAGTGTTCAAAACCTATTGTTTAACCCATCCAGTACCTCACAGAGAAAAGAGAATATAGTATTTTCAGTTGTAAAATGACTTCTAAAGTCAAACTGTACATTTGATAGCAAATCGTGTGATATAAAATGATCAATTATCCTTACATACACAGCCTTTTCAATAACTTTAGCAAACAATGATGGCATAGAAATAGGTCTAAAGTTGTCTACATTATCCCTTTCTCCCTTTTTATAAAGTGGCTTTACATTGAGTACTTTAATTGTTCAGTGAACTGACCATTCCTAAAGTTAAAATTGCAAATATGGCTAAATCCCCCCCCCATGAACCATGGACCTTGCCGTTGGTGGGGAGGCTTGCGTGCCTCAGCAACACAGATAGCCGTACCGTAGGTGCAACCACAACGGAGGGGTATCTGTTGAGAGGCCAGACAAACGTGTGGTTCCTGAAGAGGGGCAGCAGCCTTTTCAGTAGTTGCAAGGGCAACAGTCTGGATGATTGACTGATCTGGCCTTGTAACAATAACCAAAACGGCCTTGCTGTGCTGGTACTGTGAACGGCTGAAAGCAAGGGGAAACTACAGCCGTAATTTTTCCCGAGGGCATGCAGCTTTACTGTATGATTACATGATGATGGCGTCCTCTTGGGTAAAATATTCCGGAGGTAAAATAGTCCCCCATTCGGATCTCCGGGCGGGGACTACTCAAGAGGATGTCGTTATCAGGAGAAAGAAAACTGGCGTTCTACGGATCGGAGCGTGGAATGTCAGATCCCTTAATCGGGCAGGTAGGTTAGAAAATTTAAAAAGGGAAATGGATAGGTTGAAGTTAGATATAGTGGGAATTAGTGAAGTTCGGTGGCAGGAGGAACAAGACTTCTGGTCAGGTGACTACAGGGTTATAAACACTAAATCAAATAGGGGTAATGCAGGAGTAGGTTTAATAATGAATAGGAAAATAGGAATGCGGGTAAGCTACTACAAACAGCATAGTGAAAGCATTATTGTGGCCAAGATAGATACGAAGCCCACGCCTACTACAGTAGTACAAGTTTATATGCCAACTAGCTCTGCAGATGACGAAGAAATTGAAGAAATGTATGATGAAATAAAAGAAATTATTCAGATTGTGAAGGGAGACGAAAATTTAATAGTCATGGGTGACTGGAATTCGAGTGTAGGAAAAGGGAGAGAAGGAAACATAGTAGGTGAATATGGATTGGGGGACAGAAATGAAAGAGGAAGCCGCCTGGTCGAATTTTGCACAGAGCACAACATAATCATAACTAACTCTTGGTTTAAGAATCATGAAAGAAGGTTGTATACATGGAAGAACCCTGGAGACACTAAAAGGTATCAGATAGATTATATAATGGTAAGACAGAGATTTAGGAACCAGGTTTTAAATTGTAAGACATTTCCAGGGGCAGATGTGGACTCTGGCCACAATCTATTGGTTATGAGAGCATAAGGGAGCAATTGACAGGAATGGGGGAAATAAATACAGTAGAAGAAGAATGGGTAGCTTTGAGGGATGAAGTAGTGAAGGCAGCAGAGGATCAAGTAGGTAAAAAGACGAGGGCTAGTAGAAATCCTTGGGTAACAGAAGAAATATTGAATTTAATTGATGAAAGGAGAAAATATAAAAATGCAGTAAGTGAAACAGGCAAAAAGGAATACAAACGTCTCAAAAATGAGATCAACAGGAAGTGCAAAATGGCTAAGCAGGGATGGCTAGAGGACAAATGTAAGGATGTAGAGGCCTATCTCACTAGGGGTCAGATAGATACCGCCTACAGGAAAATTAAAGAGACCTTTGGAGATAAGAGAACGACTTGTATGAATATCAAGAGCTCAGATGGAAACCCAGTTCTAAGCAAAGAAGGGAAAGCAGAAAGGTGGAAGGAGTATATAGAGGGTCTATACAAGGGCAATGTACTTGAGGACAATATTATGGAAATGGAAGAGGATGTAGATGAAGATGAAATGGGAGATATGATACTGCGTGAAGAGTTTGACAGAGCACTGAAAGACCTGAGTCGAAACAAGGCCCCCGGAGTAGACAATATTCCATTGGAACTACTGACAGCCGTGGGAGAGCCAGTCATGACAAAACTCTACCATCTGGTGAGCAAGATGTATGAAACAGGCGAAATACCCTCAGACTTCAAGAAGAATATAATAATTCCAATCCCAAAGAAAGCAGGTGTTGACAGATGTGAAAATTACCGAACTATCAGCTTAATAAGTCACAGCTGCAAAATACTAACACGAATTCTTTACAGACAAATGGAAAAACTAGTAGAAGCCAACCTCGGGGAAGATCAGTTTGGATTCCGTAGAAACACTGGAACACGTGAGGCAATACTGACCTTACGACTTATCTTAGAAGAAAGATTAAGGAAAGGCAAACCTACGTTTCTAGCATTTGTAGACTTAGAGAAAGCTTTTGACAATGTTGACTGGAATACTCTCTTTCAAATTCTAAAGGTGGCAGGGGTAAAATACAGGGAGCGAAAGGCTATTTACAAATTGTACAGAAACCAGATGGCAGTTATAAGAGTCGAGGGACATGAATGGGAAGCAGTGGTTGGGAAGGGAGTAAGACAGGGTTGTAGCCTCTCCCCGATGTTGTTCAATCTGTATATTGAGCAAGCAGTAAAGGAAACAAAAGAAAAATTTGGAGTAGGTATTAAAATTCATGGAGAAGAAATAAAAACTTTGAGGTTCGCCGATGACATTGTAATTCTGTCAGAGACAGCAAAGGACTTGGAAGAGCAGTTGAATGGAATGGACAGTGTCTTGAAATGAGGATATAAGATGAACATCAACAAAAGCAAAACAAGGATAATGGAATGTAGTCGAATTAAGTCGGGTGATGCTGAGGGAATTAGATTAGGAAATGAGGCTCTTAAAGTAGTAAAGGAGTTTTGCTATTTGGGGAGCAAAATAACTGATGATGGTCGAAGTAGAGAGGATATAAAATGTAGGCTGGCAATGGCAAGGAAAGCGTTTCTGAAGAAGAGAAATTTGTTAACATCCAGTATTGATTTAAGTGTCAGGAAGTCATTTCTGAAAGTATTCGTATGGAGTGTAGCCATGTATGGAAGTGAAACATGGACGATAAATAGTTTGGACAAGAAGAGAATAGAAGCTTTCGAAATGTGGTGCTACAGAAGAATGCTGAAGATTAGATGAGTAGATCACATAACTAATGAGGAAGTATTGAATAGGATTGGGGAGAAGAGAAGTTTGTGGCACAACTTGACCAGAAGAAGGGATCGGTTGGTAGGACATGTTCTGAGGCATCAAGGGATAACCAATTTAGTATTGGAGGGCAGCGTGGAGGGTAAAAATCGTAGAGGGAGACCAAGAGATGAATACACTAAGCAGATTCAGAAGGATGTAGGTTGCAGTAGGTACTGGGAGATGAAAAAGCTTGCACAGGATAGAGTAGCATGGAGAGCTGCATCAAACCAGTCTCAGGACTGAAGACCACAACAACAACATGGCTAAATACAGAGCTAACATGTGCAGCTCAGTACTTTAATATTCTGCTAGGCAGTCCATCGTATCCATGAGAGTCCTTAGTCTTCAGTGATTTAATTATTAACTTAATCTCCCCTTAGCCTGTATTACAGGAAGGCATTTGCCAAGAGAATTATATGATCTCCTGTACAAACTAAATTTTTATTTAATTCACCAGCAATGCTCAGAAAATGATTGTTAAACATTGTACATACATCTGATTTATAAGTAACAGAAATATTTTTACTACCAACTGACTTTATATCATTTACCTTGTGCTGCTGACCAGACACTTCCTTCACAACTGACCACATGGTTTAATTTCATCTTGCGAATTAGCTATTATATGTGCATACCACATACTCTTTGCCTTCCTAACAACATTTTTAAGCACCTTACAATACTGTTTGTAATGGGCTACTGTAGCTTGATTGTGACTACTTCTAACATTTTGATATAATTCCCACTTTGTTCTAATAACATCCTTATCCGACTAGTCAGCCACCTGGGCTACCTTTTACTGCTAGTATCCCGTTTAGAATGTTCTGATGTAAAGCAACTCTCAAAGAGCATGAGAAATGTGTTAAGGAAAGCATTATACTTATCGTCTATGTTATCAGCACTATAGACATCCTGCCACTCCTGTTCCTTGACAAGGTTTAAAAAACTATCTATTGCTGTTGGATTAACTTTCCTACACAGTTTGTGATTACATATGACATTTGTTTGAGTACAAAACCGTTTTTGTGTTAAAATTTGTGCATCATGGTCTGAAAGGCCATTCACCCTTTAACTAACAGAATGCCCATCTAGTAATGAAGACTGAATAAACATATTGTCTATGGCTGTGCTACTGTTCCCCTGCACCCTAGTTGGAAGAAACACAGTATGCATCAGATCATACAAATTTAGAAGATCTACCAACATCCTTTTCCTTGCACCATCAAATACAAAATTTATATTGAAGTCACCACATATAACTAATTTCTGGTGCTTCCTACAAAGTGAATCAAGAACCCTCTTTAGCTTGAGCAGAAATGCTCTGAAGTCAGAGTTAGGGGACCTACAAACAATAACAACTAGAAGTTTAGTTTCACTAAATTCAACTGCCCCTGCACAACATTCAAATATCTGTTCAGTGCAGTTCTGTGATAGGTCTATGGACAGTTAGAGAGACTTCCTTTAAGCGAGTATACCTAACAGCTGACTTCAATCTAAAAAGGTGCAGTGCTAAAACCAACTGCTGCAGTAATTTTTCCATGAGTGATCGCACCACCACCCACTACACTGTCACCTACAAGCTTTGATAACCTCCCCTTCCCAAACCTATTGAGGTGCAGTGCATGCCTAGTGAAACCTTATCTACTGATAGACTCAACTGGATGACTGAAATGTGACTCATGCCCTCTGCCATCAGTGCCTTCTCCAGCTCCATGTTAAAGCACCTATCAGCCGCATTAAGATAAGGACAATCATGATGCTGAAACAGTTGCATGAAATGCACGTTAGTGCCACCAGTTTGACTAGCTATCTTTACCAGGCCACCACCAACATCATATTCCCTGTAGCTATCAAGCCTGTTCCTTGCTCCACCCACTATCACCACCTGCTCCTCCTTTGTAAAATTCCTACATGAATCCCCTATGCTTTCAGTCACCTGAGCCAACCTTGCACTAGGCTTCACAATGCTGGTGACCTGGTACTCACTCCCCAACACTTCCTGCAACTGGTGGCCCACACCTCTACTGTGCAAACTACCTAGCAGCAGAACCTTCTTCTTTCTGCAACTGACCTGGGTCTCCTAACTGCTTAGGACTGCTGCATGTTCCCTACACCAACAGCTACAACAAGCTCCTCCCCACTCAACTCTGACAATTGGTCAAATCTGTTGCTTATAAGCAAAATATGACTATCTGAATACCTCCTCCTCCTAGCTGCCTTCTTGCCAGCTGTCAGTTCCCATTCCCCAGCATCCTTCACCCTCCTCAATCTATCTAGTCCCTCCTTTGTGTGTTGTAACCGCACCTGAAGGGCACAGATCTTACACTCCTACTCCTGTATCAACTTATTTCTACTACAGATTTTGCATTCCCAGGAGAGATCTCACTAGAATGCCCACTGGCTTCCCCACTGCATTCCCCTAAATGAAAATACTTTGAACAAGTCCCACACTGTAACCCACTGCTCACAAACCTACGACAGAGCCCTTACTTCTCACTCATGGTAAAATTTTACAGTTACTGAAAACAAACTATACATCTACATTACTTAAGTTGAGTTTCACCAGTAGAACTATTTACAGAAGTAACAACAGCAGTCTCAAAATTTAAGAAAGCAACTACTTGTATTAATATTACTATCTACATCTACATGGTTACTCTGCAATTCACACTTAAGTGCCTGGCAGAGGGTTCATAGAACCATTTTCATACTACTTCTCTACCATTCCACTCTTGAATAGCGCATGGGAAAAAGGAACACCTAAATCTTTCCGTTCGAGCTCTGATTTCTCTTATTTTATTATGATGATCATTTCTCCCTATGTAGGTGTGATCAACAAAATATTTTTGCATTCGGAAGAGAAAGTTGGTGATTGAAATTTCGTAAATAGATCTCGCCGCAAAGAAAACTGCCTTTGTTTCAGTGACTCCCACCCAACTCGCATATCTATCAGTGACACTCTCACCCCTATTGCACAATAACATGAAACAAGCTGCCCTTCTTTGCACTTTTTTCATGTCCTCCATCAATCCCACCTGGTAAGGATCCCATACCACACAGCAATATTCCAGCAATGGTCAGACAAGTGTAATGTAGGCTGTCTCTTTAGTGGGTTTGTCATATCCTCTAAGTGTTCTGCCCACAAAGCGCAGTCTTTGTTTCACCTTCCCCACAATATTATCTATGTGGTCTTTCCAATTTAAGTTACTCGTAATTGTAATTCCTCGGTATTTAGTTGAATTGGCAGCCCTTAGATTTGTGTGATTTATCGTATACCCAATATTTACTGTATTTATTTTAGTACCCATGTGGATGACCTCACACTTTTCTTTGTTTAGTGCCAATTGCCACTTTTTGCACCATACAGAAATTCTCTCTAGATCATTTTGTAATTGGAATTGATTGTCTGATGATTTTACTAGATAGTAAATCACAGCGTCATCTACAACCTAAGGGGGCTGCTCAGATTATCACCTAGATCATTTATGTGAATCAGGAACAGCAGAGGGCCTATGGCACTACTTTGTGGAACGCCAGATATCACTTCTGATTCATAATGTTCAAGTACGGTATATGCTCTAAAATCCTACTGCAAATTGAGGTCAGTGATATGGGTCTGTAATTCAATGGGTTACTCCTGTTTACTTTCTTGAATATTGGTGTAACCTGTGCCACTTTCCAGTCTTTAGGAACAGATCTTTTTCCAAGTGAGAAGTTGCATATGATTGCTAAGAAAGGCACTATTGTGTCTGCATACCCTGAAAGGAACCTGATTGATATGCCATCTGGACTGGAAGACTTGCCTTTCTTAAGTGATTTGAGCTGTTTTGCAACACCTAAGATATCTACTTTTATGTCACTCATTCTAACACCTGTTCTGGTTTCGAATTCTAGAATGTTTACTTCATTTTCTTTCATGAAGAAGTTACAGAAAACTGTATTTAGTTACTCTGCTTTAGTGGCGCCATCATTGGTAACATTTCCATTACTATCGCGCAGTGACAGTATTGACTGCTTTTTGCCACTGTTGTAGTTTACATACAACCAGAATCTCTTTGGGTTTTCTACCATATTTTCAGACAATGTTTCATTGTGGAAACTATTAAAAGCATCTTGCATTGATGTCCACACTAAATTCTGAGCTTCCTTGAAACTTGAGGATTTTGCGTTCTTCTGAATGTGGCATGCTTTTTGTTATGTCCTAGCCAGTAATGCCAACCGAGCCCGCTGCCAAAAGGTTGGCAGCATCAAAGTCCGGACGCCGTCCGCATAAGCAGCACCAGCGAGACAGCAAATCGCCGCAAGTCTGCGCGCGCCACCGCTGGCTTCTGGCTTCTTAAGCGCTGGAGTCCCGAGCGCTAGGACAGTTCTGGATTCGCTGCTCAGTTGTATACTCGCCACCGAATTGTGTACTTGCTAGTCAGTTGTGTGTTCATCGCAGCAGAGTTGTTGTTTGTCGTCAGCCGACGCTGACCTAGCCGCTCCGACTCGAACTAGACAGATTTCTGTAGACACGGAGTTCATTACTGTATTTCTGTATCTTCATAATAAAGATAAGTACCGACTTTTATTTAATCAGAGTGTTTGGGTTTTCATCTTTCTGTTTACTGTTCCAGCGGACCGGTCAGCCCGCTATTAAAAGTGTGGCGGTGACTTCGTAAGCCATTTCTACAGCCAAGTGTTTGCCGCTACGAACACCGCCACAAAACTGGCGACGAGGACTTCCGAACTCGTGTGCAGGGCTGGTTCAACTTGTTTCTGGTTTTCCTAATTGTAGCGATAGAATTTTGGGGGCTGGTTTAATTTGTGTTCACTATGTCTGCCGAATTACAACAGTTGATCTTGTTACAGAGTCAGCAAATACAAAGTCTGGTGGAAGCAATCGCCAAACAAGCGACTAATCCTCCAACACAAAAGGAACAAGCACAGGCAGCACCACAGTTCCGGGCTTTTGATGAATCCAGAGAAGAATGGCGAGAATATTTCGCGCAGTTGCAGGCGCACATGAGAGTCTACAAAATCACAGGTACTGAGCGGCAGCTTTATTTAATTTCCACTGCAGGCGTGGAAGTCTATCGCCTACTTTGTAAGTTGTTCCCGGAATCCCAGCCCGAAGCTTTAGACTATGACGTTGTTGTTAACAAGCTTGCTGAGTATTTCGAGTCGCGAGTTCATGTGGCAGCAGCCAGATTCAAGTTCTTCAGATTAAAGAAACTGCCACATCAATCTAATAAACAGTGGTTAACAGATTTACGGGGCCTCACCCATCAGTGCCGATTTAATTGTGTGTGTGGAGCTTCCTACAGTGATGTCATGCTACGAGACGCTATTACTCAAAACATTGCAGATTCTCGTATTCGTGCTGCTATCTTAAAGTTGCCTGACCCGTCATTAGAGACTGTGATGAACATCATTGAAGCCCAAGATACTTTTGACTATGCTGAGTGTGAGTTAGATCAGCCATGTATTTCTCAAATTGCCTGTGCTAAGCAAGTTTTGTCACGCCCGCGGCCCCACCGGCAGAGTCAGACTGTAAACACTAGCCGGCCGCGTCATGTTAAACCCATTCGTCAGCCGCATGTGCAAAATGATAGAGTTAAGTCTTGCCCTAAGTGTGTTCTTGCTCATCCTCGTGAACGTTGCCCGTTAAGAAACGCGGTTTGTCACTTTTGTCAAAGGAAAGGACACATCCAGACTGTTTGTTTGCGTAAACGCAAGAACAATTCTAGTGCTGCCCAGCCCATGGATATTCATGTTCTTCAAAGCCAGCCCGCCCAGAAAGTCGCGTTTAAAGACTCTTCCACGGTTCGTGTGGTAATAAACTTGTTCGCAATAAGCCACCCACCCAGCCCTCTGCTATGCGACCCAAGTGTAATTCAAACGCTGTAAAACGTAATGTACAGACTGCAAGTGAAGCGGGAGTTGTTGTTCCACCCGCCCAACCCACGAGTTGTCGTAAGCAGCGAACACGCGCTAAACGCGTTGATTTTGTGTCTTCCGCCTCCACTGCACCGATCCAGAGACAGTGTAATAAACTATTTGTGAAGCTACGCATCCAGGATAAGACCTTCAATTTTTAATTAGACACTGGTGCGTCTGTGACTCTCATAAATAGTGCTACGTATGCGGCTATCGGCCGCCCTAAACTTTCAGCGGCAAAACATTCTTTGGCTACTTATAGTGGAGAACGAATTCCTGTGTTAGGTGTATGTAGCGTGCCAGCCACATTCCGTGGCAATACAAAAACAGTTTCATTCACAGTGCTCCGCGCTACAGACAGTGTAAACATTTTCGGATTAGACTGTTTTGACTTGTTTGGCCTGTCTATCCAAGACAATGTGTTGCAAATTAATTCTGTTGTTGTTCCTCAAGACAGCGTAACCGATTTGTGTAAACGATACAGTGACATATTTAAAGACGAACTAGGTTGTGCTGCGAACTTTGCCGCTCGTATTACGTTAAAAGATAATGCTCAGCCTCGATTTTGTCGTTCTCGTCCAGTGCCTCACGCCCTCCGGGCACCTGTAGAAGATGAACTTCGTCGTTGGCAAAACAACGGTGTTATTCAACCCGTTTCAGCGAGCCAGTGGGCTTCTCCCTTAGTTATTATAAAGAAACCGTCTGGCAAGTTACGTTTGTGTGCTGATTTTAAGTCGACAGTTAATCCTCAGACTGTCATTGATTCTTTTCCTTTTCCTAGACCGGATGAGCTGATGGATAAGTTAGGGGAAGCTCGTTTCTTTTCCAAAATTGATCTCCGTGAAGCGTATTTGCAATTGCCCCTCGACGAGCAATCACAACAGTATTTTGTCATAAACACGTCGTTGGGGTTGTTCCGTTTTCTGCGTTTGCCTTTTGGTTGTGCGTCAGCTCCAGCTGTTTTTCAGCGTTTTTTGTCACAACTTCTGGCTAATGTGCCATCATGTTGCAACTATTTAGACGATATTGTTGTGTCCGGTCGGACGCCTGCTGAACATTTCCGTAATTTGGAGTGTTTGTTTAAAGTGTTGTCCCAGGCAGGCCTACGTTGCAACATCGATAAATGTTCATTTTTCCTTATGGAGCTGGAGTATCTGGGACATGCTATTAATGCTCAAGGCATTCATCCCTCCCAGTCACATTTAGCAGCTATTCGTGATTTGCCCGCCCCTCGCAATCTGAATTGCAAGCAGTTCTTGGCAAATTGACGTATTATATTAGGTTTATACCTAATGCATCACAGATTGCTGCACCGTTGCATCGTCTCCGCCGTAAGAATGTTCCGTTTGTGTGGTCAGCTGATTGCCACTCAGCCTTTCAGCGGCTTAAAGAGGCTTTATTGAATGATCGTTGTCTGGTCCATTACGACCCTAACAAGCCTCTGGTGTTAGCTTGTGATGCCTCTTCTTTCGGCCTCGGTGCTGTGTTGTCTCACCGAGTTGGTAACACCGAATGTCCTATTGCGTTCGCATCTAAATTGCTAAACAAAGCTCAGTGTAATTATAGCCAATTGGACAAGGAAGCATTGGCTATTGTGTTCGGTGTCACAAAATTCCATCACTACCTCTATGGTAGACCATTCTATTTAGTAACAGATCACAAGCCCCTGACGTCACTGTTTCATCCGTCTAAACCAGTTCCTCAGCGGACAGCTCAGAGACTGCAACGTTGGGCTCTTTTGTTATCACAATACCAGTATGAGATACTGTATCGCCCTACAGCTCAGCATGCAAACGCTGACGTGCTTTCTAGATTGCCGATTGCTGCGGATGATGTCTTCGAGTCCTCTGAAGACTCTTGCCATCAGATTGACGCCGATGAGCATCAATCCCTCCGGGATTTTCCGATTGATTATCGTCAGGTGGCACGTGAGACAGCTGTGGATCCTCATCTGAGTTTACTATTACGTTTTGTTCAACGTGGTTGGCCGTCCAAGGCAAAGGACATATCGGATCCTGTGGTTCGTCGCTATTATCCGCAACGTCATCTGTTGTCTGTTTCGCACGGAGTTTTGCTGTTCCGCACCGAGAATGACCAGCTTCGTGTAGTGGTTCCCCAAGTGCTCCAATCCAAGGTCCTCGACTTGTTGCATCAAGGTCATTGGGGAGTGGTCAGCACCAAGCAGCTTGCCCGCCATCATTGTACATGGATCGGCATTGATAAGCAGATTACGCAAATGTCTACAGATTGTTCGACGTGTGCCGAACACCAAGCTGCTCCGCCTCAACGCTATTTTGAGTGGGCACGCCCTGCCGGTCCCTGGCAGTGAGTACATATTGATTTCGCTGGTCCATATTGGAATTCTCGTTGGCTCATCGTGATAGATGCATTTAGTAATTTTCCGTTTGTTGTGCCCATGCAGTCTACAACGTCTGCACAAACTATACAGGCGTTGACTTCAATTTTTTGTATTGAGGGTCTTCCAGAAGTTTTAGTGTCTGACAATGGTCCACAATTTACCTCTGCTGAATTTGAAAGTTTTTGTTCTGCCAATGGCATTCGCCATGTTCTTACTCCGCCGTTCCACCCTCAATCGAATGGTGCAGCGGAACGTTTTGTACGCACATTCAAGGATCATATGGACCGCCTTCATGCTACGCACTCTCGTCAGCAGGCCCTCATCACGTTCCTGTCGTCGTACCGGACCACGCCACGCGACAGCCCTTCGCCTGCGGAGCTTCTCCACGGCCGTCGTCATCGCACCCTACTACGGTTGTTGCACCCCCCGGATCGACCCGCCGCTTCTGAGCATCGCACGCGTTTTCAGCGCAACGACGCCGTTTTTTTTTCAGAGTTTATCACGGTCGCCGTCGTTGGGAACGTGGTACCGTGATAAGTGTCCAGGGTCGCGGTTTTTGTACTGTTCAAGGTGCTACTGGGGTGCACAGGAGGCATCAGAACCAGTTGCGCCGCGCTGGCCACCCGGATTCTGCCGCTCGTTCTTTGTCCACAGATTTGGTCCGCGGCGGGTTCCAGCCGCGCCTTCCGACTTCGCTGCTGCCCCCAGGGCAGCAGCAGCAGCCGTCGCCGCTACCACGCCGACAGCCCGTCCCGTTGATGCCTCCCGCGCAGCTTCATTCGGGAGCGCCCCAGGTGGTCGCTCCGGCGCCTGCGGTCTCTCTTCAGTCGCCACCGCCTTCGGAGCTGATGGACGTCGACCCCTCAGCCGGGCCGCCTTCCCAAGCGGTGGCTGTGCAGCCTGTCCTGCAGCCGCTTTCCTTGGGCACCCCCAAGGAGTCTGACACCGCAGCGCCTTGTCCGGCGCCCACTCAGCAGCCGTCGACGCAGCGTCGGGAGATGCTGCCTCTCTTCGTGGGTCCTGACGCCCCGTCGCGTCCAGTACCAGAAGCTGCGCCCGTGGTCACAGGCGTGCACCCTGACCTCGGTTTTCGGTCGGTGTTTCCCGGGGCCCCGCGCAGCCAATGCTGGGGTGCGGACCGGGGACTGCCACTGACAACAGTCTCCGCCCCGGTCTCTTCTGCTACGCCTGCGGCCAGACCCCTCCCCCGCCGTCGACGCTCGCCA
Source organism: Schistocerca piceifrons (assembly GCF_021461385.2). NCBI lineage: Eukaryota > Metazoa > Arthropoda > Insecta > Orthoptera > Acrididae > Schistocerca > Schistocerca piceifrons. Next base: position 458,504,110 of record NC_060145.1, read on the forward strand.
CGTCATTATTCCACGACGGTGCGGCGATTTGGGGGGGAGGAGTGTTATGTCCTAGCCAGTAATGCCAACCGAGCCCGCTGCCAAAAGGTTGGCAGCATCAAAGTCCGGACGCCGTCCGCATAAGCAGCACCAGCGAGACAGCAAATCGCCGCAATTCTGCGCGCGCCACCGCTGGCTTCTGGCTTCTTAAGCGCTGGAGTCCCGAGCGCTAGGACAGTTCTGGATTCGCCGCTCAGTTGTATACTCGCCACCGAATTGTGTACTTGCTAGTCAGTTGTGTGTTCATCGCAGCAGAGTTGTTGTTTGTCGTCAGCCGACGCTGACCTAGCCGCTCCGACTCGAACTAGACAGATTTCTGTAGACACGGAGTTCACTACTGTATTTCTGTATCTTCGTAATAAAGATAAGTACCGACTTTTATTTAATCAGAGTGTTTGGGTTTTCATCTTTCTGTTTACTGTTCCAGCGGACCGGTCGGCCCGCTATTAAAAGTGTGGCGGTGACTTCGTAAGCCATTTCTACAGCCAAGTGTTTGCCGCTACGAACACCGCCACAAAACTTTTTTTGTTGCTTCTGCAACAGTGTTCTGACATGTTTTGTATACCATGGTGGATCAGCCCCGTCTCTTATTAACTTATGTGGTATGAATCTATCTATTGCTGTCAATACTGTATCTTTGAATTTGAACCATATCTGGTCTACACTTACATAATTAACTTGGAATTAATGGAGACTCTCTCTTAGAAAGGCATCACGCGAATTTTTATCTGCTGTTTTAAATAGATATATTTTACATTTATTTTTAGTGGTTTTGGTTGATATAGTTTTGAGCCTCACTGCAATGACCTTGTGTTAGCTAATCCCTGTATCCGTCATGACACTCTCTATTAGGTCAGGATTATTTGTTGCTACGAGATCAAGTGTGTTTTCACAACCATTTACAATTTGTGTGGGCTCATGAACTAATTGTTCAAAGTAATTCGCAGAGAAAGCATTTAGTACAATTTCGGAAGATGTTTTCTGTTTCCACTGGCATTGAACATGTATTTTCGCCAACAAATTGAGGGTAGATTGAAGTCTCCACCAATTGTAAATGTATGAGTGAGGTACTTATTTATAACAAGATCCAAATTTTCTTTGAACTATTCAGCTATTATATCATCTGAGTCAGGGGGTCAGTAGAAGGAGCCAAGTATTATTTTGGTATGGCTGAGATTGATGAAATGTATGATGAGATAAAAGAAATTATTCAGGTAGCAAAGGGAGATGAAAATTTAATAGTCATGGGTGACTGGAATTCGAGAGTAGCTAATGGCAGAGATGGAAACATAGTAGGTGAATATGGGTTGGGGGTAAGAAATGAAAGAGGAAGACATGTGGTGGAATTTTGCACAGAGCATAACTTAATCATAGCTAACACTTGGTTCAAGAATCATAAAAGAAGGTTGTATACATGGAAGAATCCTGGAGTTACTAGAAGGTATCAGATAGAATACATAATGGTAAGTCAGAGATTTAGGAACCAGGTTTTAAATTGTAAGACATTTCCAGGGGCAGATGTGGACTCTGACCACAATGTACATTAAAACTGAAGAAACTGCAAAAAGGTGGGAATTTAAGGAGATGGGACCTGGATAAACTGACAGAACGAGAGGTTTGTACAGAGTTTCAGGGAGAGCATAAGGGAACAGTTGACAGGAATGGGGGAAAGAAATGCAGTAGAAGAAGAATGGGTAGCTCTGAGGGATGAAGTAGTGAAGGCAGCAGAGGATCAAGTAGGTAAAAAGACGAGGGCTACTAGAAATCCTTGAGTAACAGAAGAAATATTGAATTTAATTGATGAAAGGAGAAAATATAAAAATGCAGTAAATGAAGCAGGCAAAATGGAATACAAACATCTCAAAAATGAGATCGACAGGAAGTGCAAAATGGCTAAGCAGGGATGGGTAGAGGACAAATGTAAGGATGTAGACGCTTATCTCACTAGGGGTAAGATAGATACTTACAGGAAAATTAAAGAGACCTTTGGAGAAAGGAGAACCACTTGTATGAATATCAAGAGCTCAGATGAAAACCCAGTTGTAAGCAAAGAAGGGAGAGCAGAAAGGTGGAAGGAGTATATAGAAGGTCTATACAAGGGCGATGTACTTGAGGATAATATTATGGAAATGGAAGAGGATGTAGATGAAGATGAAATGGGAGATACGATACTGTGTGAAGAGTTTGACAGAGCACTGAAAGACCTGAGACAAAGCAAGGCCCCAGGAGTAGACAACATTCCATTAGAACTACTGACGGCCATGGGAGAGCCAGTCCTGACAAAACTCTACCATCTGGTGAGCAAGATGTATGAGACAGGTGAAATACCCTCAGACTTCAAGAAGAATATAATAATTCCAATCCCATAGAAAACAGGGGTTGACAGATGTGAAAATTACTGAACTATCAGTTTAATAAGTCACAGATGTAAAATACTAACATGAATTCTTTACTTTAGAATGGAAAAACTGGTAGAAGCCAATCATGGGGAAGATCAATTTGGATTCCGTAGAAATATTGGAACACGTGAGGCAATACTGACCTTACGACTTATCTTAGAAGAAAGATTAAGGAAAGGCAAACCTACATTTCTAGCATTTGTAGACTTAGAGAAAGCTTTTGACAATGTTGACTGGAATACTCTCTTTAAAACTCGAATGGTGGCAGGGGTAAAATACAGGGAGCGAAAGGCTATTTACAATTTGTACAGAAATCAGGTGGCAGTTATAAAGAGTCGAGGGGCATGAAAGGGAAGCAGTGAGTGGGAAGGAAGTGAGACAGGGTTGTAGCCTTCCCCAATGTTATTCAATCTGTATATTGAGCAAGCAGTAAAGGAAACAAAAGAAAAATTTGGAGTAGATATTAAAATCCATGGAGAAGAAGTAAAAACTTTGAGGTTCCCCGATGACATTGTAATTCTCTCAGAGACAGCAAAGGACCTGGAAGAGCAGCTGAACAGAATGGATAGTGTCTTAAAGGAGGATATAAAATGAACATCAACAAAAGCAAATAGAGGATAATGGAATGTAGTCAAATTAAGTCGGGTGATGCTGAGGGAATTAGATTAGAAAATGAGACACTTAAAGTAGTAAAGGAGTTCTGCTATTTGGGGAGCAAAATAACTGATGATGGTTGAAGTAGAGAAGATATAAAATGTAGACTGGCAATGGCAAGGAAAGCGTTTCTGAAGAAGAGAAATTTGTTAACATCGAGTATAGATTTAAATGTCAGGAAGTCGTTTCTGAACGTATTTGTGTGGAGTGTAGCCATGTATAGAAGTGAAACATGGGTGATAAATAGTTTGGACAAGAAGAGAATAGAAGCTTTCGAAATGTGGTGCTATAGAAGAATGCTGAAGATTAGATGGGTAGATCACATAACTAATGAGGAAGTATTGAATAGGATTGGGGAGAAGAGAAGTTTGTGGCACAACTTGACCAGAAGAAGGGATCGGTTGGTAGGACATGTTCTGAGGCATCAAGGGATCACCAATTTAGTATTGGAGGGCAGCGTGGAGGGTAAAAATCGTAGAGGGAGACCAAGAGATGAATACACTAAGCAGATTCAGAAGGATGTAGGTTGCAGTAGGTACTGGGAGATGAAAAAGCTTGCACAGGATAGAGTAGCATGGAGAGCTGCATCAAACCAGTCTCAGGACTGAAGATCACAACAACAACAACAATGGCTGTTGAGTATAACCTCTACCCATAGTAATTTGCAGGAACTATCTATTTCAACTTCACAACAAGATAAACTACTACCAACAGACACAAACACACCACCACCTACTTTATTTAATCTATTCTTTCTGAACATGGTTTGTCCCTCTGTAAAAATTTTGGCAGAATTTATCTCCGGGTTTAGCCAGCTTTCTGTTCCTATAACAATTTCAGCCTCTGTGCTTTCTATCAGTGTTTGAAGCTCAGGTACTTTTCCAACACAGCTACGACCACAACTAATATCAATACCAACAAAACTTAACAAAATTTTTAACTAAAACCAAAAATTCAAGCAGCCACTGGAACACTCAATGAAGTTAAATCACTGAATGAAAATTTTACTGAAATATTTCATAAGAAACAATGTGAAATGTCAGCTGAAAAGTAAAGCACAAAACTTACTAAATAATTTCAATGCAAAGAAAACTCAGAAAAATACAGTGAGCAAACATTTCCAGACGTTTATTAAATCATTATTTTGCCATAAACAGCACAAAACATCAGTGAAAACTATTAAATTTGATTACTGTATAACAGTGCGCAAATAACTTTGTCAGTACTTGTTTTGTAATGTCAGTACTTTGTCCGTCTTTATAACTGCTACAGCTGCAACTGCACACCGCAAAATGTAAACACACTACTGAGGCATGAGGCTTGGATGAACGACGAAAGCACATTTGTTAAAGTAATTATTTCTGCCTAATGATGTTGAGTTAAGTACACCAACAACACATAAAATGTTTTCCAAAGGCACAAAACAATCTTTCTTCACACGCCAAAAGAATGACACTGCTGGTCCAGGTGGGTGGAGAAAAAATAGTTCAATGTCTCCTTCTTCACCACAGACATTTCTGATGAAGGCAAAGTACCATCTGGCATAATATACAGCTGCTACAAAAGAATTTTATTGAGGATGAGTGCATGTTCATTGTGGAATATTTTCATTTAATGAAAAAATCAAGGAGGGCTTTTCAGAAGAAGCTATTCTCCTGATCTCTAAGGAATCACAAGAAGGTGGTTTGTAATGGTGAAAATTCCTGGAACCTGGTATTATGCAGGTTGTCGAAAATCTCTTGTTGGGATTCCTGCATAGGAAGTCTTCATTGACTTTGTCTAAGAAGTGAAAAAACATATGCCAGTATTAGCTTTGCAGAAATCATAAACACCAGATGCAGCTGTTATTTGTGAATCATCTGGTAGTTGAAGAGTAGCTCTTCTCAATATACATTTGATAGTTCCTCCCAAATGATTGCACACAGATTTACCATGAATAATAGCAAAAAAAGGAATGCTCAGCATCAATAGAAAAATCATTTTTGTGCTCACACAAATTTTTAAACCTTTCTCTATTCTTATATTGAGCAGCACATTCATCAGTGAAATAACACACTTTCTTCACTTGTGAGTAATGCTCTGCCAGCCACTTAACCATTTCTTTCTGGACAGCATTTACAAATCCTACATCATGTTCTGTACCATCACTTATAAAGCAGTGGTTCAGTATTGCCAATTTACTTGTGGAGTATTTACCACATAAACACACACAAGATGGATTGTACAGCTGCTTCTTGTCAGTGGTAACTCTGAATTTCATTCTGAACTACAAAAGTGTAGTTTTCAGCAAAGTCCATTAATAGAATTTGTTTTTCTGGGGTTAGATTTTCTTTCAGTTTTTCAAAGATTTTGACTGACACTTAGATATAAATGAGTGTGGTTTAAGTACCTGTAATTTAATTACCAAGAAGTCTATGTATTTACCAACAGTTGCAGACTGTTTTACCAGCTCTGCCTGATGATCTGTGATTATCCACCCACTGAACTCAATTTTGTCATCAGCATCTTTGTAAGTTAATTTCTGTTTTAATAATTCTGACAATTTGTCATCACTGGGACATTTATCACAGTGATTAAACATGCAGTTGCAGTTTTCAGAGCCACATACAAGAAATTTTATAAGTTCTTTGTATGTTTCTTCAATGTGTTCTGCAAAATACACCACTTCAGGCTTAGTGAACAAAAGACCAATGTTAATGTTTGGATTCTCCCATTTAAAACAAGAGTGCGTTTCTCTGAAGTTGTAAAGGATGAGTGTTTTTTGCATATAAACATTCTTCTAAATGCTAACTTTTTTTTTGCTCCTGGTAACATTTTAGTATATTCATCATTTTGGTAGATATCAGTGACAATCATTACCACTTCATCAGCAATAACTTTCCCCATTTTCGGGTTAGGAATTGATTAAATACCTGTTTTTGTTTTCAGTTTCCTTGCTTGTCAAACCACATATTCACTAACACTGAATTCTGATATTATGTTTTCTTTTGGCCAAGAGGGTGGAGGTAAAGTTAAAATTTGAATTTTTTCTGGTACCATTACACTAGCCACTTTTTCTTTCATTAACAATATTATGGCATCAAAATCTTTGGCTTTTTTAACAATTCCACCATCAAATTTCTCTGCTCTATGGTCAGAATCCTCAATGCAGCAATCTAATGCCCCTCACACTTTTCTTTCCAAAACATGCTTCTCTTTTTCTATCTTTCTTTCACCATATGAAGCCTTACTGAGATTTGGAGTGAAGTTTTGAGGGAGAGCACCCCAAATCATGTAACGTTTTATTTGCATCCTCAGTACTAGAGGAAATTGTAGAAATGATGGAAAGGAGGAAATTGGACATCTTGGGACTTGCTGAGACTAGGTGGAGAGGAGTTGGTGAAAAACCACTAAGTAAAGGATGTAAACTGTACTGGATAGGGAATGAGAGGGGAAGAAATGGAGTGGCAATAGTGGTCAGAGAGGGTCTGCAGGAGGAGGTGGAAGGTATCAATGATCGAATGATAAAAGCCAGAGTACGAGTGAAAGGAAAAAGCATTGAAATCATCCAAGCATATGCCCCACAGGTGGGGTGTACAAAAAAGGAGAAGGAGGAATTTGAAGATGACATGCAAAAGCAGCTAAATGGAGGAAATCAGATTATAATAGGGGACCTCAATGCACATGTTGGCACAGACAGGAAAGGATTCGAGGAGATAATGGGACCAGAGGGCTGGGGGAACCGAAATAGAGAAGGAAAATTGTTGCTGGAATTCTGCAAGAGGAATGGGCTGGCGATCGCAAATTCGTGGTACAAGAAGAGGAGTAGTCACAAAATAACTTGGTACAGTGGGGACTGGTCCCAAACTTCAGTAGTAGACTATGTACTAGTGGATAGGCAGATGATGAGCAGCCTCACAGATGTTAAGGTCATACCATCTGAGGCCTTAGACAGCGACCATCGGCTGTTGGTAGCCACCCTAAGAGAGAAAAAAGATAGGAGGGCAACAGATATACAGGAGAAAAGGTTGAAGACATGGATGCTGAAAGAGGATGAACGGAGGACCCAGTACCAGACACTGATCAGGAAGAAGCTGCCAAAGGAAGATCAGAGAACAGTGGAAGAAGAATGGGGCGATTTTAAGAGGGCTCTAGTTGAGGCAGCTGAGACTGTGTGTGGAAGAACTAGCACAAAGAGGAGAAGTAGGGAAACCCCATGGTGGAACAGCATATGTAAAGAGGCAGTACTTCAAAAGAACAAAGCCTTCAGAGAATGGTTCCAGACCCGAACAGAGGAAGCTAGGGTAAAATATAAGGAAAGCAAGAAAGCGGCACAGACCATAGTAAGGGCGGAGAAGAAGAAGTGGATGGAAAAATGGACAAGAATGTTAGAAGAGGACAGTGAAGGGAACAAAAAAGTACTTTACACCATGATAAGAAATAAGAGGAATGACAGAAGCGAGTGCCTGAGGATCATGGATAATAATGGAAGAGTTGTGGAGGAAATGCATGAGCTCAAAAAGATTTGGAAGGAGTACTTTGAAGATCTGTTGAATGCTGCCAAGCAGGTAACTAACAGCGATGGAGAGCCTAAGGCAGCAGACGATTATAATAGTGGGGAAATTGATGATCTAACTTGGAATGAAGTGGAAGAAGCCATAAAGAGGATGAAAGGGGGCAAGGCACCAGGTTGGGACGAAGTAACAGTGGATATGATACGAGCAGCAGGAGAAGTAGGAACCCAGTGGCTATACAGAGTGCTGAGGGTGGTGTGGAAGGAGAACAGAATTCCTGAGGATTGGAAGAAAGGAATTATAGTCCCGATCTTCAAGAAAGGGGATAAAAGGAGATGTGAGAACTACAGAGGAATCACCCTGCTATGCCACTGTGGAAAAATCTATGAAAAGATGCTGGAGAAGAGAATAAGAAGCAGTATTGAAAGTAGACTGCAAGAGGAGCAGTACGGTTTCAGACCGGGAAGATCAACAACGGACCTCATATTTGCGGTAAGGCAACTGCAGGAAAGGCACTATGAGTACGGGAAGGACTTAATCATGGCCTTTTTGGATATTGAGAAGGCGTATGACAGTATCTGTAGGGACAAGCTCTGGGATGTGCTGAACGCAAAAGGGATAGATGAAGAGATTACACGAAAAGTCAGAAAAATGTATGAGGGAAGTGAGAGTTGTGTGAAAGTGGGGAGGGAACGTACTGCATGGTTCAAGCTGGAAAATGGGCTGCGACAGGGAAGTGCACTTTCGCCTTTATTGTTTATTATTGTTATGGATGAAATCCTACAGCAAGTATCAGATGCAATTGGAGATCATAAAATGAAAGCAGTGCTTTTTGCCGATGACCTGATGTTATGGGGAAATTGCGTGAAGGAGGTGCAAGAGCAGTTAGATGCATGGGAGGCAACGGCAGCACAATATGGAATGCATTTCTCTGCAAAGAAAAGTGAAATAATCGTCACAACAAGGAAGAAGAATAGGCCAAATGTGGATATAACTTGTGGAGGGGAAAAACTACAAGTGGTAGAGAACTTCAAGTACCTGGGAAGCGTGATTGAAAGTAAGGGGGGAAACGCAATGGAAATAAATGAAAGATGCAGAAAAGCAGGGCAGTTCTACAAATGCATTAGGGGGCTTATTTGGAGCAAGGAGGTGCCACAGAAATCCAAGGGAATTATATACCGAACCTACTTTGTCCCCATATTGACATACGGAAGTGAGACATGGGTAATGCACAAAAGCGACAAAAGTAGAATACAGGCTAGTGAAATGAAGTTCCAGAGGAGCAGGTTGGGTGTAACAAGACGAGACAGATTGCGAAATTTGTATGTGAGGGAAAGACTAAAGGAGGAACCAGTACAGGACAGGATAGAAAAATCAAGACTGCAGTGGTATGGACACATGAAGAGAATGGATGAGGGAAGAATTCCAAAGAGGATGTTTGATCTGCAACTGGAGGGGAAGAGGCCCAGAGGAAGACCAAGAGATAGATGGGTGAAGGGAGTGAAGGAATGTGTGATGAGAAGAGGAGAGAACTGGACGAAGGTGGAAGAGGGGGAATGGTGGAAAGACAGAACACGGTGGAGAGGCTTGTGTTCCCGACAGACCCAGCCAGTGGCTGGAAACTGTCCAAGATGATGATGATGAGTACTTTGACTTTTTAGCACTGATTCATGAAATGTCACCTATATGTCATCTGTGTCACTTTAATTTTTATCAGTGATGTCAGTTTTCTATTCAGAAATCTTATGACATGTTGTACACAGTTTTTGGCCTATTTTACATACATTCTTCTAGCACTTAATGTTTTTGACAAGACAAGGAAACTGAGCTCAAAGATTTTAAAATGTTTGTACGTGTTTTTTGAAAGGTCACAACAAGTTCTTTGATGACTTTCAAATACTTTTATATAATAGTATCTATGATGTCTACATATAGTAGCACTTTCTTGATATTGTGGAAAGCTTGTATTGGATCTCAGCAATATCTTGTTGGTCTTCACTCAGCTCTTTTATTTTTTGTAGAGTTTTTACTAGGGTACAGGTTGTCAAATGATACGGTGTTTTCTGTAATTTTCCAACAGTGTATGAATTCTCACTTTCGATTGCAATTAACTGAACACTAATTCACTTAAAACATACTTTATATGAGTAGAATGATAAGGACCGCACCACAAACAGGTATGACCTATCTCACAGAAATACAAAGGGAAACTGAGGCCAGATACACTAATAGTTGCATGCCAGTTATTCTCAACAATGAATTTCAGCAAATGTTTCATTTTTTTCATGCCTATAAAGGTTTCAACCAAGCTACTGTTGTCTATGAACACTTTATCACCATGAGCATGTGATTGTCTGAACACACAAATCCAATGTATTATCACAGTCTTTAAAAATTACTAAATTAATCAAATGAAAGGAAATAAATTTTCACACTTAAAATTAACCTGTCTGCCTAGAATGAGTTATACTTAAATATGCTAATTTGCCACCTTTGCCTGTGAGGCAGTGAGACTGTGAGTGGGTGGACTTACTTAAAATGACCCTTTTCGATCACAGCAAAAGGTATTTTGTGTCCAAATGTGTGTGTCAATTAGTAGAAGGTGCATGAAAATTTTTATTTTATTAGAAAGCTTACAATCTAGGGCTTTATTTAAGATCAAAATGAGGTTCCCAGCAGGTTACAGATATGTGATATAAGTATTTTTCCACGTCCTTGCAATTTTTCTGAAATCCAAAAATTATGTGTCTGTTAAGTATGTGCTTCTGATATTCTGATATTCTTGCAGAGCCCAGTTATCAGAATACCACTACATTTAAAATTCAATATAAAATGAAGTTACAATCTGAGACCAGAAAGATTTTGCAGAAGTTCCTATGTTATAAGTATAAGCAAATGTGCAAAGTTTTGTGAAAATATGAGATAGAGGGTTACGGAACCTTGAATTATTGCATGTGGAATGACCCCTTGGGCAGCCTGTGGTTGAGCAATAAGTGAAGACAGTGCCTGTAAGCATATAAATAAAATAACATTGTAGACACAACAAAGTGAATTTTCTGGAATCATATCAGTATAACATGGGCTCATAGTAAAAATGTAGTTTACAGACTATCTCAAACAATTTGAGGAAATAATGACAGAGGAAAACATCTTCCACTTGGGAAAAGCAGGTACCATATGACTGGCACTGCATGTGAGAAAGTAGAATGTTACTTCACTTTACTGAAGCAATTTCTTCTTGACCTTCACTAGCCTGTCTCTAAAATGACAGTGCTATATCTAGTGCTATGATCTGTTGTAGATCCCTCACAAAAATAAAAAAAAAAAACACATGTCCAGTTCATGGAAAAAAGCACAGGTCACACCTGGAGAAGTGATCCACAAAACTACCATCCAATATCCTTGACAATGATTTGTTGTAGAATCTTAGAAGATATTTGGAGCTCAAACATAGAGGTATCTTGAACGGAATGACTTCCTTAATGCCAGCCAGTGTAGATTGCGAAAACACTGATCATATGAAACCCAACTCATAATTTTCTCACATGCCATACTGAAAGCTTTGAATCAAGGCAGTCAGATGCAGTATTTCTTGATTTCTGAAAAGTATTTGACTCAGTATGACACCTATGCTTATTGTAAAAAATATGTTCGTATGCAGTATCAAGTGAAATTTGTGTCTGGATTGAGGACTTTTTGATAGGGACAATGCAGCATGTTATCTTGAATGGAGAGTCATTGTTAGATGTAGAAGTAACTTCAGGTGTGCCCCAGGGAATTGTGTGGGGACCCTTGCTGTTTGTGTCATACATTAATGACCTTGCAGACAATATTAATAGCAACCTGAGAATTTTTGCAGACAATGCAGTTATCTATAATGAAGTACTGTCTACAAGAAGCAGCATAAATATTTAGTCAGATCATGATAAGATTTCAAAGTGGTGCGAAGATTGCCTACTTGCTTTATATGGTCAGAAATGTAAAATGGTGCACTTCACAAAACAAAAAAAACACAGCATCCTATGACTATAACATCAGTTAGGCACTGTTGGAATCAGCCAACTCTTACAAATACCTGATGTAACCTTTTGTAGGGATATGAAATGGAATGATCACAAAGGTTCAGTTGAGGGTTAAGCAGGTGGTATACTTTGGTTTATTGGTAGATTATTTTACAATGGCGATTGCTTACAAATCACTCATGCAACCAGATCTAGAATATTGCTCAGGTATGTGAGATCTATATCAAATAGGACTAACAGAGGATATTAATTGTATACAGAGAAGGGCAGTATGAATGGCCACAGGTCTGATCTGTGGGAGAGTGTCACAGAGATAGTAAAGCAACTGAACTGGAAGACTCTTGAAGATAAATGTAAACTATCCTGAGAAAGTACATCAACAAAGTTTCAAGAACCAGGTTTACATGATTACACTAGGAATATACTACAGCTCCACATAGGGGTCATGAGGATAAGATCAGAGGCATTTAAACACTCATTCTTCCTATACATGAATGGAACAGGAAGAAACCCTAATAACTGGTACAATGGGATATATCATCTGACATGAACTTCACAGTGGTTTGCAGAGTATAAGTGTAGATCTAGATGTAAATGCTGTATACTCTAATTAACAGGAAGTATGAACACAAGTAGTGGTGGAAATGTGAAGTTGTCTGCTTTACTCGTTTTCATATTAATAGTTTAATAAATATACATAGCATAGAATTAACTATGAAACATCTTTTATATTTCTGTGAAATGGACAGTTACTGAAAAATTGCCTATTTGAGCTTAAATGATAGGTGACACTGCATTGGGGTATTTTAATGAAATCTCTGGCTGATAGTACCACATTTATTGTGTACATTTAATGAAAATTTCATCTTTAACTGGTGAGTCTTAATTAATAAGAAAATGTTAAAAGTTTAGGAGAGGGATTTTTGCATGGCTGAAAAACTGTAAATTTTTGTAATATTTAACAATTTTTTTTATTGGATCAAGGAAAATGTTAGTACAGTTTTTTATGTTCTTTATGTTTCATATATCTCTAAACACTTTTGTTCTTCTTTTTACAGTTGTCATGTTGTCACCTTGGATACATTGGCTCTGTGTCATGCTACCTCTTCTCATATGTCGATTATGTATCACTGTGCTGCAACAAAGAAGACCAAAGAATTAACTTTCAGGTACAGAAACTCACAAAAATGAGTACACTTGAGAAATAGATACATGGAGCATCCACAGTGGGTAGTAAAAGAAGGTGAGATTAAGGTTGAATGTCTCAGCAGTTTTGTATTAAGGGAATTCTGTACAAGTTGGGATGAAAATTTCAAAGTGTGAAAAAATGAAGTACATACTAGGTCACTAAAAGTAGTTGAACAATCTTCAAAAAATATTATTGTTTCCAAATTAATCATATGTAGTGGCTCCTAACAGGGACATGACTTTAATTGTGGCTTCAGTTTTTGCAAGATTACCAGTGATTTAAGAACTTGGTTTCAGTGCATGTCCCTGAAGGTTTACCTTCACAATGAGACCTAAAGAACACAATGTATAGATGAACAATCAGTGTTCTTAAAACTAGAATTATTACATGCATTTCAATAAGGCAGAAAATATGGAAGCTAAAATTATGGAGTTGATAACAAAGTTAATGAACAGTTTGATGGGAAGTTCCCAGCTCACTTGGTGCAAATTCTGCAATTCAAAATCTAGGGCATTTACAGTGATGGTAATAACTTAAAGTGCATGTACAGTATATATAGATGCTTATAATTATTTGTCTATAAAGTAAAGGTGTTCTTGGCTACATCATTGGTTGTTTTTTGAATGCATTCAAATCTCTGTCTTCCCCTAAAATTCCTTTTAGTATGAGCACCATGAAATATAATAACACATGTCCCGTCATGCTGTCCTTTCTCCTTGTCAGTGCCATCCATGTTTTCCTTTTCTTCCTGATTCTGCAGAGAAACTCCTCATTTCTTGTGTTATCCATCCAGCATGCTTTTGTAACACTACCTCTCAATTGTTTCAGTTCTTTACTTTTCTGGTTTTCCCATAGTCCAAGATTCACTTCCGTACGGTGGCGTTCTTCAGACATATATTTCCAGAAATGTCTTCTTCAATCTGAGGCTTCCTTTAATGAGGAATGTCCACTTTGTGTGTTCTAGTAGCTTCATATATCTTTTGTTTCATCCATCATTCATTATTTTGTCACAAGGTAGCAAGATTCCTTCTCTTTGTTTAGTGTTCCTACCTTGATTTTAAGTTTGTCACTTATGTCATTTCTGTTACTCCTCATTAGTTTCTTCATTCTTCAATTTACTCTCAATCCATATTCTGTGACCAATACTCTGTACATTCTATTTAATAGATCTCTCAGGATGAGCTGGGCAGACTGTTGTTCAATGATTTAATCCTGTGTGTATCTCAACACAGTGAAACTGGAAACTGGGCTACATGAAAAACTTATTCATGAAATCATTAACAAACTTTACCACATGCAGACACAGGAAAAATGGTGAAGAAATATGGTAGCTTCTAAGGATACAAGTCACCACTTCACATTAATCCTCAACAAACAGTACACACAAATTATCCCATATCTATGCACTAATAACTAGGCATGGAAGGTACAAAACCATTAAAAGCATAAATGAAAGAATACACGAAAGAAAAAAATATATAAAACACAATGCCTCCTGTGTCTGGCTTGTAATGTTTGACAGAACATTGTTTGTAAACCCATGCACATGGTGTATGTGACACAACACTCCGTACCAGCAGAAGGTCACTACATCAGTCCTCCTGGTGAAAGCAGAGCGCTATCCAAAAAGTGGGGTGGAAAATGGATATGTCAACCACAATTTGTTTTGTGCACTGCTGATAGATTCGCTTGTGCTGGAATTGGCACTGTTGACAGTGATGTTGGTGATGGAACAGCTGTTGGATGAGGCTGGAGCCATGGAACTTCTGATGGGAGTGCTTCTTCAGACATGTGTGCCAGTTTGATCCTGTCAGTGGAAACTGTGGTCAGTTTCTCATTAATCAAAATGTCAAATGTTTTTCCTCATTGCACGTGTGTAATGTGGGTTTTTGTATGGAAGCTGTTGAGACATTTTGATGCACTCTGTGTGTGGCATGACATGGGGACAGGTACTGAGGTCCTCATTCACAAAGGTAGAGGTTGTTCCTTGTCTGGAAGGCTGATGTGTGGCAGAACTAGGTTATGTTGTCTCTGAGCTGACAGAAAAGGTTGGGCTGATCTCGGTCCAGTAGTGGCAGAGTGTCGAGTCCACAAATTCACCTGGTAGATGCAACTTCTTGTCATACACCAGCTCAACCAATGAAGCATCTAAGTCCAATTTATAAATGTTCATGAGGCCCAGTAGCATCATGGGAAGGGTCTTAGTACACTTGGTGTCATGGCACATCAATGCTGCTTGAAATGAATGTACCATCTCTCAGTCATCTGCCTGCTGCCTGGGTGGTAGTTCATCATATTCTGGTGCGCTGCTCCACAAAATTTTGTGAGTTGGGTGAACAGATCAAACTGAAATTGCTGTCCATGGTCCATTGTGATGAGTAGCAGCAGCTGAATTATGATATCCAGTGTGACACAAAAGCAAAGACCAATGTTTCTACTGAAATATTGTCTATCAATGCAACTTCTGGCCAGCAGGTGAAATGGTCTATCAGTGTGAGTATGTAACATTGGCCATTAGATAGTGGTAGTGGCCCTATGATGATGGTGTCAATGTGGTTGAAGTGGACAGTCATGTTTGGAAAGTTCCCTACAGGTGTGTGTATGTGTCAGTGAATCTTGCTGTGTTGATATTTAATACAACTTCTCACCCAATCATGGCAGTATTTTGCATCCATGATCATACATAATAATTTGTCACCAGACGGGTCATAGATTGTACACCAAGATGACTCAATTTGTGTAAAGTCATGAATGTGTTTCTTCTGAATATGGTTTGTAGGAAAGGATGAGGTTTGTATGTGGACATGTCACAATGTAGTTCATCATTGGTTGTGGGAATGTCAATTGAGGTCTAGTGCTGATGATGTTGCTGTTAGTAGTTCCAGGTCTGTTTGCTGTGCTTTGGCAAGATTAGTGTAGCTGATCATGCTGGAGATCCTGCCGACCCAAGAGAGACATTTGGCCACCACATTGTTAAGACCAGAGAGTGAACATGAGCTCGTTTTGCTGCCTCAGTGAACAGTTCATGTAGTTCTGATGAAAGACATATGTCAACAGTTTGTGATCAATTTAGATGATAATGTCTCTGGCTTCCAGCTGAGGCTTGAATGCCACATGGCATTTGAAGTATTTAATAGCTTCATACATGGCTAAAATATTCTATTTCTGTTGCAAGTGTGACAACTTGTGTGAGAAGAACAGTAGTGGCTGTCACACATCACCACACTGTTGCTGTAACACCATGCCAGTAACCAATTGACTAACATCAACTACCAGTGGCAAGGATGCATTTGGGTTGGTGTACATGAACAGTGCAGCATCTGTGATGCTCTTCTTGGCTGCTTCAAATGCCAAGCTCATACCATCAGCCCCTGTTATGACTGAGTTGCCTTTACTCATTGGGCCAGAGAGGACTGCAGTTAATGGCTCTTGTAGCTCAGTTGAGGGTGGCAGGTTGCGGTGGAAGAAGTTCAACATGTCCAGGAACCAGGACAATTGTTTGGTGGTGCTTGAGTGTGCAATCTGCAAAAAAGCTTCAACCTTCTCATGTAGTGGTAGCAATCCCGCAGGTGATATTCTGTATCCCAGGAAATCCACCTGTGTCTGGCTGAAGATACATTTAACTGCGTTGAGGATCACAATGAATCATTCCAGCCATCTGAATACTTCTGCTAAATGTTGATGATACTACTTGGATGGGTCCAAAAAATTCCGGATGTCATCAAGGCAGGCTAAGCAAAATGACAGAGCTTGTAGCACTGAGTCAATAAACCTTTGCCAGGTTTGTGTATGTTCCAGAGACCAAACATTATAAACATGTTCTCAAACAGCAAGAAAGGAGTAATCACAGCAGTCTTTGGGATATCCTGTTCCACTGTGGGTATCTGCACATATGCTTTAGCATAGGCTACTACACTGAAGATATTGACACCATTCAATACATAATTGTAATCATGCAACAACAGCACAGAGTATCTGTCTGGTATTATTCTCATGTTAAGAGCTCTATGGTCATCACACAAACTCCACACACCACATTTCTTCAGGATTAGATATAACAGGGGTGACCAGGGATTGTTTGATGGGCATATGATTCCCTCATGGACTGTACTGTCAAACTCTGCATTTGCAATTGCCAGCCAGTTCAGAGCCAAATGTCATGGCCTACAAGATGTGGGGAGCCTGTCATTTGCCTTGATATAGTGAACAGTGTTCAGCAGCACCTTCTTAGGCATGCCAAGTGGTCGTGTCAAGGCTGGAAATCCATGCAACTACTCAGTGTACTCTTTGTCCATGACTTTAACCAGTTTGGCAGCGTGTACAGCTGCATCTTGTTGAAAACCAGATGCAGTCAGGCCAGTGGTGTTATCAAACAGGTGCATGTTCTTCATGTCTGGCAGTAGGGTATAAAAGGCAAGGAAGTTTGCTCCAATAATGGGTTCAGTGATGTCCATGACGATGAAATCCCATGTGAAAACTCGATGCAAACCCAAAATTAATTCTAGTTGCAGAGTGCTGTATGTTGGTTTCACTGCGTTATTCACCATGGCCAGAGAGAATGATATAGGCAGTCGTCTTCTGTACAACATTCTCAGTGGATAAATGCACAATTAGGATCCAGTGCCTATTAAATATTTCCAGCCAGACTGCCAATCACTAACAAACATGCTTGGAGACACTGACCAACAATAGGAGGAAGCACCTACTTCCACCTGCCAGCGGCATTTGGGTAATTGCACAGGTTTGTCCATCTGTGTGCTTGCTCACTGAATTTTTGGTGATTCCAACAGATACCTTACTGACCAGACATAGTTCAAAAGAGGTCATTGACGATCTGCTGTGTGAGCATTGGCGGTATTGTTGCTGGCCTCTGACATTGCTTGAGTCGCAACAAGATAATGGTTTGCTGATCTGCTGCTTCAGTAGATCTAACTTGGCCACCGAGGCACCATAATCAGTGTGCCAATTTTTTGGCATGTCTGACTACTTTATCAAAGATTTTTTTATATTGCCTTACATAGCTGAAGACTTCTGAGTCTGGACTGACTTTTGCCTCCATATGTAGTTCTCTTGTTCTCATGTTTGAAATCTGAGTACTCCTTGTTATCCTTGATCCCTTCATGAGTGTGTCAGGAAAGCATTTATTGAAAGGAAAGCATTAACTGAAAACCATCAAGAAGGCCTCCAGAAACTTAATGAAATTTTCTTTTACTGATGACTGAGCAGTAAATGACCATGAGATGAGGCTGAATTTATTGACAAACATTTCTACATTTTCTTGTCTAAAATCTCTGCTTTTCCTATGTGTGTTCTTTGGGCTAACACAAGGTAATGGCACTAATAGAGCACTGTGGTCTGAGATCCTCTGTGGTGTACTGCTGCTCTAACTAACTCACTACCAACACACTCTTGGTAGTGTCTCCCAAAATTCTAGAATAGAAAGAACTGGCCTTCACCTGTGCAAACCATGAAGCCAGACTGTGTGACTAGAAAGGTGGTAGCCATGCAGATTATAGCCAGTCACAACACGGTGGGATTAGTAGTAGCTGAAGTACCAGTCATTTTGTAAATCTCCCTCGTGAACACTCGTTGATTCAGTAATATTATGCAGGTGATCATGTCAGGGTTGCCAGCTTGTCAGTTTGAGTGGTGAGTAGGCTGTCATTTGACTATTAATCTTGCATACATCTTGACACAGGGCACAATGGGAAGTAACTGAAATGCCGGTGTAGAATATAATTCAGTTGCCCCAGTCCTGGGTGGTACTGAGTTATGAGGGGAATGCTCCTCTGTGGCCAGACAGTGGGACTTTGTGGGGTGGTGGGAGACTGGAAAGATAAGGCATGGGAGATTTTGTTGTGTACACGGTTGGGAGGATAATTATGGTCAGTGAAGGCTTCAGTGCCCTGAAATGAGAAATGTCCTGCCTACTCTCCTGCCCACCCCTCCCACAGTGATATTCCACCGTCCACTGAACTCACACAATATACTCACCCATCCTTACACAACCCCTGCTCCCAATCCCTTACACCGTGGCTTGTACCCCTATAATAGAGCTAGATGCAAGACCTGTCCCATATCATATATCCTCCCACCACCACCTACTCTAGTCCAGTCACTAACAACACCTATCCCATCAAAGGCAGGGCTACATGTGAAACCAGTCATGTGGTCTACAAGCTAAGCTGCAACCATTGTGCTGTATTCTATGTAGGCATGACAACCCACAAGCTTTCTGTCCACATGAATGGCCACCGACAAACTGTGGCCAAGAACAAGTGGACCACCCTGTTGCTGAACAAGCTGCCAAACATCCTTCATTTCAATGACTGCTTCACAGCCTGTGCCATATGGGTCCTTCCCACCAACACTAGCTTTTCTGAACTGCGCAGGGATGAGCTTTCCCTGCAATACATTCCTGCATCCCTGGCCTCAACCTTCGTCAGTCATTGTCCTCACCCATCCAGCCCCTTCCCTGTTATCATTCCAACACTACACAGCCATAATTCCACCACCACAGACAGTCTTCTTATTTCTCTCCTTTTTCAGTACTTCCCCCTCTCACCTCTCCCCTGCCATTTATCTAACCTGCAGCACTTCACTGTCCACCACCCCCACCATATTATCCCTCCCCCTGCCTGCCCCAGCCTCCTCCTTACTCCAACCCAGTTGCCACTTCCATTATGCACTGGTGCTTCTGCTCGCAGTGTGATTTTAGTTGCCGGAGACTGCAGTTGTGTGTGTGAGTTGCATTTGCTTGAGTGAGTGTGTGTGTGTGTGTGTGTGTGTGTGTGTGTGTGTGTGTGTGTCTTGTTCACGAAGGCATTAATGGCTGAAAGCTATAATTGTGAGAGTCTTTTTGTTGTGCCTATCTGCATCTCAGCATCTCTACTATATGGTGAGTAGTAACTTTCCTTCTCATAATATTGTTACATTCCATCCTGGATTTTCCATTGTAGGATTCTAAAACAGATGGACATCAATGAGCTATGTTTTGTGAACCAGTTTCCTATCCTTTTAGTAGACAAGTGCAACTTGGATTTCTGCTAATCACTGGGAACAGTTTTTTGTTCAGGGATGTAGGGTTAAAATTGGGTCTAACTCAGCCACAAATTCTGGACACAATTTGACAGGAATTCTAAACAGACCCTGGAGCTTTGTTTTATTTTATTGATTTTTGTTGTTTCACAACATGACTGATGCTAATATCTATAAGCTCTGATCAACAAAGACTGAGACTGACTGTGGCTTCCATGATATTTTCTCATCTGTAACACGAGTATTTGAAAGAGTGGGTTTTAATTTATAATGTCCATAAGCGGCAGTGCTCAAGTATCAGTAGGTTGGTACTAATGCTCTATTTTGTAGAAGCTCTTTGCGTTTCATATACCAGACAATGGAGGTAACATGAGAGGAGCAGTATGACACAATAAAATTCTGTGTTTATTTAAACCACACAGTCACTGAAACATACGAAAAGCTGCAGCAGTGTTTAGGTGCTTCAAGAACTTAAAAGAAGACTGACTTGTCTGTGTTCAGCAAGGTATGCCTGGTGTTTCAGCTTCTGCTGTGACTGAACACAACATCAAAACAACAGCTGTAATTGTCCATGAGGATCAGCAGATAACAGCTCAGTGAATTTCTGAGAATTTCATATGGTAGTGTCTTTATGAGTGTGCATGATCATCTCCCTATGACCCATGTTTGTGCACACTGGGTGCCACATCTGTTGACTCCCAACAAAAGGCTGTGTGAATGAAGACAGTTATGAGCTGCTGTGTCACTTTGCTGATGGATGGGATGCATTTCTGGAATCAATTATCACCAGTAATGAGTCATGACTACATCATTATGATCTTGAAGGAAAACAAGTCAGCACATTGTGGAAATTGCCAGGTTCTCCAACATCAAAAAAGATAGAAGTTGTCCCATCTGTAGGGAAAGTGATGGTGATCTCATTATTTGACTTCTATGAAATGATTTACCATCACGCAATCCCCCACTCCCCCCACCCCACCACACCCCTCACACTACTGTTACACCAGCATACTATACGTCAGTATTGGCTACACTCAGGGAACACGCTGCAAGGAAGTGACCAGAACTTTCTTGGACTAGATGGTGACTTTATTATGACAGTGGATGGCCTTGTGTCGTAAATCAAGTCATGCAGTTCCTGGTTCAATCCAACATTACCTGTGTACTGCTTCTGCCATATAGTTCTGATCTTGCATCCTGTGATTTTATTTTTTTTTCCCATCACTAAAGGCAAAGCTTTGGGGCATTTGATTTGAGAACATTCAAACAGTGCTCAAGAAAAGTAAGGTGTGATGCAAAAGAGACAGCCTGAGTTGCAACTAAAATGGATATTTAATTAGTCAGTGACTAGTTTCAGGCAGTGCCCATTCTCAAACCAACCTTAGTACAAAAGCCAAAATTACAATATATACAAACACATGTTTACACTAAATATGAATACAAAGCATAAACTGATAGAATATCACAACCAGCATATACCAAGATACACCAGGAAAATGTCCATCAAAAATAGCTGTAAATGGAGTGGGTACATATCTGTGTGTTGTTACAGTTAATTAACAAATGATGCTAATGAAGTTGGCAACTACTGGGAAACCTAGCAGAGGTGACATTTTTTTTGGGTTGTGATTTTTTTTTATTTCAGGAAAGGTTGTTTTCATAGCAGATCACAATGTTAATAACAGTTAGTGTACAAGATGACTACATAACTTATGAGCCGCGGCGCAGCTCTCGGGTGCAAGATGCTATTGATTACTCTTCTGGCTGAGGTTGGCACTATGTGTGATCGCGAGCGCCTCCTGTCGGAACGGGTCCTAATGAGGGAGTGAGTGCAAGTACGGGAGTCAGGGTGGACAGCAGGGGAGAACGGACATTGCGGCCGCACTCAGAGGCAACAAGGGAAGAGTTGTTGTGCATGGCCTAGAAGGGAGCGTTGAGCAAGGTGGCAGTCAGCATTGCTTTCTGGGGGACAGAGAGTTGCGGCAGTCCAGCGAGCAGACACCAGCTCTGGGAGCAGTGCTCCGGTTTGTGGACGTGACGTGGGTCATATTTTGGTGCAGTATAGTTTGCTTGGTACGCATCTGCTGCTCCCTTTATGCCAACATGTGTTGTTCTGTCCGTATGTGCATTGAAAAGGTTACGCTCCGGCTGGAACAGTGGCTTGTGCTTTATGTTCATGCACCCTGACTCATTTGTTTTGCTGCAGGCAGCTGTAATTTCAGAGATTTTTTTTCGTCATGATTGTCTTAGCCCGGTGGTGCCTAGTATCTGAGAACAAGACAGCTAACATGTGACCTGTTGTTTTGGGTTTTGGAGTCCTGTTTGGGCAACCTAGTTATCACGCACACAAATGTATTGCTGCCGAGTGAGGTTAGTCCTAATCTTGTGGAACTGAGCTTTCAGTGACTGGCTCGTCTGCAAATTAATTAATTTAACCTTCGTGGTGTGTTGTTTTTTTGCTTTTAATGGTGAATTTCTTGTCATTCATTTGTGTATGTTTCACCGTTGATGATACCTGTGAGTAAGATAGCAAGGTCTTGAAGGGCTTGCGTATCGTGACTGTGTGTTTGGCAACTGTTTAATTTGATTTCTTGTTTATTGGTCTGGTGAAAACTTATGCCAAGTTTACTAATTTCCACCTGTGGTCTGGAAACTGGTTTGAAGGTAAATCTGTTGGTAAATCTTCACTGGACCTAACTGTTAACTGATCTTGCATTGAACTAATGCCATTATTAAATCGTTTCTTGTGTGCTATAAATTGTATTACCATAGACAAGGAGACAGGGCACATTCTGTGGTCAAGGGGTAGGCACGGTTGCTGCTTTGCATGTGGCGTCTTGTCGCATTAGTACAGGCAGCGTGAGATTTGTTTGCTTGCGGTTGTATGGCCGCTAGTCAGCTGTGCCTGCTCCCGCTTCAGGGTGTGCCGTGTTTTGTAAGGCGTACGCCGACTTTCAGTCACTGTTACTCCTGTGTTGCTGTTGGTCGCTTACCGAAACATTGGTCTGTTTTAGCACGGTGGCCACTGGGCCATGACGATGTCGGTTGATGACCAGTGTTGGGGTGGTCATCCGCTCTGAGTGGCTTCGGTCGCTTGGACTTGGGAGTTACCTTCTGGTTAAACAGATCAAACTTGTTTATTTGCTGTAAATTCCTAGGTAGTTTGTGAGAAAAGTTGTAACTCAGCTTTGCATGATTTTACACAATTCAAGCATTTTGGTAAGGCATTTTCTTATCTATGTTTTATTTAGATGAGAATTCTTTATTAGGGTTATTCACCTGTTGAAGCTTAACATAAAATTTGTAATTTAGCTTTCATGATTTTACTTAATTTAGGCATTCTTGTAAAGCAGTCCTTTATCTACATTTTATTGCTTGGTAATTCTTTATTGGGGTTATTCACTGGTTGAAGGTTAACATATGTTTGTAACCAAGTTTATGTCCTTGCTTAATTGAGATTTGTTAAGAGCCTTTATTGCTAGAAGATCATTAAAGCTTGGGTGCTTGTAATTGTGAATACTGTTGTCTGTCTATGTTGTCTACTACCCTTCCACTTCCACAGCCAAGCTGTCCTATCTACCAGTACAATATATGTGGCACATACATATGTTTTGTAAGTGTGCTTATTTACACAAATAAAATACAATGTAATACTAAAGTCTAACTTACAGATCCAGAGTGGGTAAGATATAATTGCCATACGGCATGAAAATGTTAGTACTTTGTCATAGAATTACATTGTAGCCTACATAGCACTAACAAAGCTGTGGCAAAGACACCAAACTTGAGCATAAACCACAATCAGAATTTTAAAAGTTGAAAAAATGTACCATTGAAAGATAGACTTCTGGATAATCTGAAGGGAGAGAGGGTAAGGAAAAGGGTTAGGGGAAAGAAAGGCAATATGGAAAGGAAATGGTTGGGGGGAGGAGCGAGGTGGAGGAGGGGGCAGGACCCCAGAGTGAGGATCATAACAAAGTGAGCTGAAATGTGTATTTAAAAATGTCAAAACCAATGATGGGCATCAAATACAATCTCTGCATTACAGGAAGTATTTTCCATAATACATAAAATTCTTTTGGAAAAACTGTATACCATAAAATAAAATGACAAAACATAGTGGCTATAATTTAAATCCATCGAGCATAGACTGCTGTCAAGACACATAAGACAAACATTTCAAATGATATGGTGAATGTCCACAATGTTGTGTGAATAAGTGTACAAATCTCTTAGAGAAGGTATAATCTTATCAAAAGTATAGTAAGAGGTGTCTACAGCTATGTAATTAGTAATCAAAGTAAATAACAAAACTGTAAATAAGGAGAGACACAGGGGAGGGGAGAGGCTAAAGAGCAAAAGACATCTAGAGTGAAGAACATAGTCAGTTAGGGCACAATAAGCATTTAACCCTTTCATATCCTCTAGTTACAATTGTGTACATTAACGTTTACTGTGCTTTAGCTGCAACAGAAGCATTTTCTTCCAAAGGAAACCCAAGGTATACATTTGTGAGTGTTCATCCTCTTCATACCGTGCAAGTGCTGCCAACTGTTAGGCATCACTATGAAAATATCGGTAACTGAATGAAGCACTGTGTAGCAGTTCTAACCACTAGAATACACTGATATGGTTGTTTTGCTACATTCTGCTGCATAATTGAATACTGTTATTGTTATTTTGTATGGTAATTATGGAGTGCATATTTTATTATTTATTACAATAGAGAATACTTCATAATTAGTTATTTCAGCCCATAAAATGAAGCCAAGTGTACAAAGTATGCTTTGAAAATGGCTACTTATTTTTGTATAAATCTTGCATCTAAAATAATTAAAAAATCACTGAAGAGCATTACCACATAAAGAAAAATTTTCCTTTGTCCAGAAAAAATCAGGTCTGAAAATGTTAAAATATATATGATACAAATGAGTGTAAGCTACAATATTATGAAAAGGAGAGTTGAGAGTTGGTAGTTACCATATAGTGGAGATACTGAGTCACAGAATAGGCACAACAAAAAGACCATCTCAAATATCCTTTCAGCCAATGAGGTCTTTGCCAAAAATAGATCTCTCTCTCTCTCTCTCTCTCACTCACACACTCTCTCTCTCTCACTCACACTCTCTCTCTCTCTCTCACTCACACACTCTCTCCCTCTCCCTCTCTCTCCCCCTCTCCCTCACACACCCTCTTCCTCACACACCCTCTCCCTCACACACCCTCTCCCTCACACACCCTCTCCCTCTCCCTCACACACCCTCTCCCTCAAACACCCTCTCCCTCAAACACCCTCTCCCTCACACACCCACACACACTCTCTCCCTCACACACCCTCTCCCTCACACACCCTCTCCCTCACACACCCTCTCCCTCTCCCTCACACACCCTCTCCCTCTCCCTCTCCCTCTCCCTCTCTCTCTCTCTCTCTCTCTCTCTCTCTCTCTCTCTCTCTCTCTCTCTCTCTCTCTCTCTCTCTCACACACACACACACACACACACACACACACACACACACACGGCTGCAGTCTCTGGCAGGTGAAGGCACACTTGAGACTGCAGTCATGTGTGTGTGAGTCGCATTTGTGTGTGTGTGTGTGTGTGTGTGTGTGTGTGTGTGTGTGTGTGTGTGTGTGTGTGTGTCGTCCATTTTTGACAAAGGTCTCTTTGGCTGGAAGCTTATTTCTGACAGTCTTTTTGTTGTGCCTATCTGTGACTCAGCATCTTCACTATATGGTGAGTAGCAACTTTCCCTTTCATAATATTGTTACATTCCATCCTGGATTTTCCAGTGTAAATTACAGTATGATTAATATGAATATATTAAATTGAATAAAATAGCACATTACTGTGAGTGCTATACAACCTGACACACTTAACCAATTTCAAGGCTAAAAATATTGTTACACTTGGAAAAAACAAGTTTCAGACCATCTCAAATATTGCTAAAGCCAAATTGTTTGTAGAGAAGGTAAAATTTAGGATGATGATCATCACCACTTAGGGTCAATAAGTTTTTAAAATATACAGGACATAAAGTATCATAAATTACTGTCTGAGCACAATGTACACACTAAACTGAATACTATAGCAACTTCTATACAACGTAATACAGATGAGCCACTCTCAAGACTAAAAATATTATGACAGTGGGAAAAACTGGTTTTAGATTACCTCAGACACTGTTACAGCCAATTTATTTTAGAGAAGGTGACTTCTCACCAAAAATGGATTCAACAAGCAGCATCCATGGATATTTATCAGGTAGTCAAACAAATTAATACATCAAAGATAACGAGGGGCTTGGAGGAAGGTGGGAGGAGAGGATTAAAAAGGGAAGGAATGGAAGGGGGTGGGCATAGCAGGGGTATGGAGTGAGGTTGGGGAGTAAGGATGGGGACAAGCCTACAGACTGGAAAGCAGAGGGAAGGGACAAATAGGAAGGGTGGGGAAAATGGGGTTGCAGTTAAAGGTAAGGGGAGGGGGGATAACAAGAAGGAAATGTTCTGGAATGAAAGGGAAGGGGGAAGTGGGGGTACATGGATAGTGGGGGGAAGGAAGTGGGAGACACATATATTCTAAATAAATGCAGAAATATTGATTACAGCACATTTCTAAAGAGAGTAAAGAATATGTTAAACCAAAAATGTACCCGTTCATGTAGAATTTTATTGAGTTCTTTTATTTTGTTCTTGAGAGTCTCCAATTCTTCCTAGATGCTCACCTGAAGTCCCTTTGTTGCAAAAAGCAGGACTTTATAAAGTACTATCTGTATTACCAACAGAGTGCTGCTCCTTTGGAAGCTTCTGACCGAATGTTGTCTTATTGTTTGGACTAACATGCAGTTCATAACCAGTTTGTCCTTGTAGAAGGATTCACAAGAATCATATTACAGCTTGTACACACCAAAGGAACCAAATTTGTTTTAATTGGTAATTACATAGGTGTGGGTGCCTCTTGCTAAGTGTACTTCTAATAAGATTATACCTTCTCTAGAAGACATATATGCTTGCTCACACAACATTGTATGCGTTTGAAGTGTGGTTTGAAACATTTGTCCTTTGTTCCTTGAGAGCAGGCTATGCTTGGTAGTGTTAATTCCCAGCCACTGTGTTTCATAATTTTATTTAATGGTACACAATTTTTTCAGAAATAATTTTATGTAAAATTGTGGAAAATATTTATTATAATGAAGAGCTTATATTTTATGCTTGTCATTGGTTTGCACATTTATAACTAAGCATTACAGCTTGCTTTGCTTCAGTCCTCAGTTAGACTCTCCCCCTACCCCCCCCTCGACCCCCCCCCCAACTCCTATTCCACTCCTGGGTTCTTCCCTTCCATTTTGAACCCTTTCGTCCCATTTATCTCATCAACTTTCTTTCTGTCTTGCTTTGCCTTACCCCCTTCCCTTTTACCTTACCCTCCCTCCCTCCTCCCCTCTCTCCACCCTTCCCCTTCCCCTGGTCCTTCCCTGGTAATTGTACTGACTGTCCGGAAGCTAATGTTTATGTAATTACAGTGTATTTTATTAAAGTACTTCTGCATGTGATCATATTGTTGTAGCTCACTTTTTTTTTCAAAAAATGTTAACATGATCAGACTAGTAGATACCTTTTAATGGTATGTCAACTAAACTGTTTTAAATTTTGTTTGTGGGTTATGCCCATGTTTGGCATCTTTGCCACAGTTGTGCTACAAAGTAACAATGCTATGTGTGGTACAATGTAGCAGTGCTGAGCTGTAATTCTGTGACAATGTACTGACATTTTTATGCCTTACGCCAAGTAGGTCTCTCCTTTCTGAATGTATAAGTTAGACCTTAGTATTACATTGCATTTGATTTGTGTAGATAAGCACACTTACAAAACATATGCCATGTATGTTATGTAATCATCTTATACACTGCTTTTCTTAAAGATTGTGAACTGCTCTGGAAACAACCATTCCCAAAATAAGTGAATCACAGTCTGAAGAGGGCACCACCTCTTCTAGGTTTCCTAGTAGCTTCGAAACTGATCAGTATCATTCGTTACCATCATTAGTTGGGACCATACACATATATATACACTTTATTTACTGCTGTTTTTGATGGACATTTTACTTGGCAAACATTGGTATGTACTGGTTGTGATTTGCTATTGATTTATGGTTTGTACTCATATTTAATGTTAACATCTGTTTGGATATATTGTAATTTTGACTCTTGTACATAGGTCAATATGAGAATGGGCATAGCCTAAAACCAGTCATGGGCTAAAAAATTTCCAGTTTAGTTACAAGTCTGGTTGTCTCTTTTTGTGTCACAATCAAAAATGAGTTATTGTACTCTATGTAAAAAAGTGAGGACCTGTCAAAGAATGGCCCGCACCATGTGTCTGAGGACTGATTGAGTCGTGACGGCTTTCTTGCAATGTATCAGAATTCTCATGATCTTTGACTGACATGTTGCAGTTGGAGTGCAGTGGCCACTGGTGTGGAGGTTCTGGCAGTTTTGGTGGGCAGTATGAGCTGAGGAACGAAACTGTAACAAACTTTCCGAAGGGCCTCTTTGCCATTGTGTTAATTGTTGGCAGGGAACCAATATCAGGGTCTTGTTACCCTGTATAAGTTACTAAGTACCGATGTGGTTTGTGCTGTTATTTATCAGAAGGACACCGAGCTGTCAAGGCAGTGTTCACTGTCATTTTGGTTTGCCTTCCTTTTGTTTGTTGGGTACAGATGCCCATGTCTCCACCATACTTGAAGGGCAATGTGTTCTAAGATCTGTTAGACATTTTATACTGTTTTATTGTAATTGTTTTATGTGTTAACCTTATGTATTCATGGTGCTTGTGAACCTTTAGCCAGTGTAGAGCACCATGTTTCAGGAGAAAGCTCATTTGGAAGATTGGCAGTTTGCATTAGTGTATGCATTACCTGCTCTTGTCCACCTCCCACTAGTTCTTCTGATTCTTGAAGTCAATGGTTGGTCATGTAATTTTCAATTGTAAGTGCAGTGAAATGTTTAGTATTACAAGTTATGATAGATGTGTAATTTTTCAAGTCAGAATGTGTATCAGTTTTGCTAGTTTATTGGCCTGTTTACAATTTGTTTTGTTGTTCTGGTTTCCTTAAAGCTAATGCTAAAGGCCTATGCTATCTAAGAAATTACATAGTGCGTCTATTCTATTTAAGTGGCTCAGATAAATTTAATCTGTTCCAAGACACATTTGTTCTCCCCTAACAGCTATGGACTAGTGTCATGCAAGTGTACTTGTGATTGCTTTCATGGTTTGTTAAAAAGAAAAAATTGTGATATTACACGTTTATTGCTGAGATTATTTTTTAAAAATATTTGTAGCAGGTTCTTTAGATCTTTTGGTTGACTTATTAAGAAAAGCAGTTAAGTTGTCATGGTTTTGGTAATAGTTAAGATTAATTAATCCTACCCTAAGAGCTATTTATTTGATATACGGTTGTGTGTTGGAATTCTGTCTAATTCAAATCATCTGTGCTTCAGGAAACTGTCATTAATAATCTTTTGTACTACATTGCTGGTGCGTGTTACCCAAGATCTGGGCCCACTGGCTCATGCCCTGTCAGCTTGCTCAGTCAGCTGTTTACATCATCTGAAGTGCATTCACTCAGCAGCTCTCCCTGCTGTCTGTCTTTTACATTGTTTCCTCCAACCACAGCCACACTGTTTAATGTCTCTGTTCAAGTTAAGTTTATACTTGGTATAATTCTGAATTTGTATCCATTAGCTTGTGGTCTTCACCTTAAGCAAATTTTGATGTGCATTGGAATCCCAACATATATCTTAATCTGTTGTAAATTAGTTATTCTTGTGTTATTGGAAAAAATGTTAAATCTTCAATTGGCATGTGTTTCTGAGTTTAAAATTATCTTGCCTAGATATTGATGTAAATTGTTTTTCATTGTTTTAATTATGCTTTTAGTTTTTTTTAATCAGGCAAATTTAAATGATGTTTTATTCTCAGCAATCCTATTTGGTAATTAAGGTCCTTCTAATCTGATCTGGTACTGTCGTTTAGATTTATGTCTGCCTTTATTATGACTTTACCCTTATTTCATCCTGTGCCTTACATAGGACACGTCTTGCCTTAAAGAATATCAAGTCATCTTGGGTTAAAGTTAACTTTAAACCTTCTGTAAATTATTTAAATTGGCATTGGATTTTAAATGATAATCTCATTGCTTGTCCTTTTAATGAATAAAAAAGGAAATAAGGGTAACTGGCTATGTGATTGAAGCTATGTAAAATAAATTTGTGTTTTGCCAGTGAATGAAGTCTGTAAAATCCCCAATGGTCCAGCCCTTCCTGGTTTTCCAACCTGGTTGAGCTAAGAGGTCATGATCATCACCATATCAACTGGTTTGCACACAGTGTGGTTGTGCTTGGTGCAAAAATTTTATGCTTAAGCACCTCCATTCAATGGCTTTTTTCTTTTCTCAGAATTTGTATTAATTATTGTACTGTTGGGAGACGAAAATTTAATAGTCATGAATGACTGGAATTCGAGAGTATGAAAAGGGAGAGAAGGAAATATAATAGGTGAATATGGATTGGGGGTAAGAAATGAAAGAGGGAAATGTCTGGTAGAATTTTGCACAGAGCATAACTTAATCATAGCTAACACTTGGTTCAAGAATCATAAAAGAAGGTTGTACACATGGAAGAATCCTGGAGATACTAGAAGGTACCAGATAGATTATATAATGGTAAGACAGAGATTTAGGAAACCAGGTTTTAAATTGTAAGACATTTCCAGGGGCAGATGTGGACTCTGACCACAATCTATTGGTTATGAACTGTAGATTAAAACTGAAGAAACTACAAAAAGGTGGGAATTTAAGGAGATGGGACCTGGATAAACTGACAGAACGAGAGGTTTGTACAGAGTTTCAGGGAGAGCATAAGGGAACAGCTGACAGGAATGGGGAAAAGAAATACAGTAGAAGAAGAATGGGTAGCCCTGAGGGATGAAGTAGTGAAGGCAGCAGAGGATCAAGTAGGTAAAAAGACGAGGGCTACTAGAAATCCTTGGGTAGCAGAAGAAATATTGAATTTAATTGATGAAAGGAGAAAATATAAACATGCAGTAAATGAAGCAGGCAAAATGGAATACAAACGTCTCAAAAATGAGATCGACAGGAAGTGCAAATGTAAGGATGTAGACGCTTATCTCACTAGTGGTAAGATAGATACTGCCTACAGGAAAATTAAAGAGACCTTTGGAGAAAAGAGAACCACTTGTATGAATATCAAGAGCTCAGATGGAAATGCAGTCCTAAGCAAAGAAGAGAGAGCAGAAAGGTGGAAGGAGTAAGTAGGGGGTCTATACAAGGGCGATGTACTTGAGGATAATATTATGGAAATGGAAGAGGATGTAGATGAAGATGAAATGGGAGATACGATACTGCGTGAAGAGTTTGACAGAGCACTGAAAGACCTGAGTCAAAAAAAGCCTCGGGAGTAGACAACATTCCATTAGTACTACTGACGGCCTTGGGAAAACCAGTCCTGACAAAACTCTACCATCTGGTGAGCAAGATGTATGAGACACGCAAAATAGCCTCAGACTTCAAGAAGAATATAATAATTCCAATCCCAAAGAAAGCAGGTGTTGACAGATGTGAAAATTCCCAAACTATCAGTTTAATAAGTCACAGCTGCAAAATACTAATGCGAATTCTTTACAGACGAATGGAAAAACTGGTAGAAGCTGACCTCACGGAAGAGCAGTTTGGAACATGTGAGGCAATACTGACCTTACAACTTATTTTAGAAGAAAGATAAAGGAAAGGCAAACCTACATTTCTAGAATTTGTAGACGTAGAAAAAGCTTTTGACAATGTTGACTGGAATACTCTCTTTCAAATTCTAAAGGAGGCAGGGGTAAAATACAGGGAGCAAAAGGCTATTCACAATTTGAACAGAAACCAGATGGCAGTTACAAGAGTTGAGGGGCATGAAAGGGAAGCAGTGGTTGGGAAGGGAGTGAGACAGGGTTGTAGCTTCTCCCTGATGTTTTTTTTCTTCTTTTTTTTTTGGTCATCAGTCTACTAACTGGTTTGATGGGGCCCACCATGAATTCCTTTACTGTGCTAACCTTTTCATCTCAGAGTAGCACTTGCAACCTATGTCCTCAGTTATTTGCTTGACGTATTACAATCTCTGTCGCCCTCTACAGTTTTTGCCCTCTACAGCTCCCTCTAGTACCATGGAAGTCATTCCCTCATGTCTTAGCAGATGTCCTATCGTCCTGTCCCTTCTCCTTATCAGTGTTTTTCACATATTCCTTTCCTCTCTGATTCTGCGTAGAACCTCCTCATTCCTTACCTTATCAGTCCACCCAATTTTCAACATTCGTCTATAGCACCACATCTCAAATGCTTTGATTCTCTTCTGTTCCGGTTTTCCCACAGTCCATGTTTCACTACCATACCAGATGTACATCCTCAGAAATTTCTTCCTCAAATTAAGGCCGGTATTTGATATTAGTAGACTTCTCTTGGCCAGAAATGCCTTTTTTGCCATAGCGAGTCTGCTTTTGATGTCCTCCTTGCTCTGTCCGTCATTGATTATTTTACTGCCTAGGTAGCAGAATTCCTTAACTTCATTGACTTCGTGACCATCAACCCTGATGTTAAGTTTCTCGCTGTTCTCATTTCAACTACTTCTCATTACCTTCGTCTTCCTCTGATTTACTCTCAAACCATACTGTGTACTCATTAGACTGTTCATTCCATTCAGCAGATCATTTAATTCTTTTTCACTTTCACTCAGGATAGCAATGTCATCAGTGAATCGTATCATTGATATCCTTTCACCTTGTATTTTAATTCCACTCCTGAACCTTTCTTTTATTTCCATCATTGCTTCCTCGATGTACAAATTGAAGAGTAGGGGCGAAAGGCTACGGCCTTGTCTTACACCCTTCTTAATACGAGCACTTCGTTCTTGATCGTCCACTCTTATTATTCCTTCTTGGTTGTTGTACATATTGTATATGACCCGTCTCTCCCTGTAGCTTACCCCTACTTTTTTCAGAATCTCGAACAGCTTGCACCATTTTATATTGTCGAACGTTTTTTCCAGGTCGACAAATCCTATGAAAGTGTCTTGATTTTTCTTTAGCCTTGCTTCCATTATTAGCCGTAACATCAGAATTGCCTCTCTCGTCCCTTTACTTTTCCTAAAGCCAAACTGATCGTCACCTAGCGCATTCTCAATTTTCTTTTCCATTCTTCTGTATATTATTCTTTTAAGCAGCTTCGATGCATGAGCTGTTAAGCTGATTGTGCGATAATTCTCGCACTTGTCAGCTCTTGCCGTCTCCGGAATTGTGTGGATGATGCTTTTCCGAAAGTCAGATGGTACATCACCAGACTCATATATTCTACACACCAACGTGAATAGTCGTTTTGTTGCCACTTCCCCCAATGATTTTAGAAATTCTGATGGAATGTTATCTATCCCTTCTGCCTTATTTGACCGTAAGTCCTCCAAAGCCCTTTTAAATTCCGATTCTAATACTGGATCCCCTATCTCTTCTAAATGGATTCCTGTTTCTTCTTCTATCACATCAGACAAATCTTCACCCTCATAGAGGCTTTCAATGTATTCTTTCCACCTATCTGCTCTCTCCTCTGCATTTAACAGTGGAATTCCCATTGCACTCTTAATGTTACCACCGTTGCTTTTAATGTCACCAAAGCTTGTTTTGATTTTCCTGTATGCTGAGTCTGTCCTTCCAACAATCATATCTTTTTCGATGTCTTCACATTTTTCCTGCAGCCATTTCATCTTAGCTTCCCTGCACTTCCTATTTATTTCATTCCTCAGCGACTTGTATTTCTGTATTCCTGATTTTCCCGGAACATGTTTGTACTTCCTCCTTTTATCAATCAACTGAAGTATTTCTTCTGTTACCCATGGTTTCTTTGCAGCTACCTTCTTTGTACCTATGTTTTCCTTCTCAACTTCTGTGATGGCCCTTTGTAGCCCCGATGTTATTCAATCTGTATATTGAGCAAGCAGTAAAGGAAACAAAAGAAAAATTCGGAGTAGGTATTAAAATCCATGGAGAAGAAATAAAAACTTTGAGGTTCCCCGATGACATTGTAATTCTGTCAGAGACAGCAAAGGACTTGGAAGAGCAGTTGAACAGAATGGACAGTGTCTTGAAAGGAAGATATAAGATGAGCATCAAC
This sequence comes from Schistocerca piceifrons, assembly GCF_021461385.2. Lineage (NCBI taxonomy): Eukaryota > Metazoa > Arthropoda > Insecta > Orthoptera > Acrididae > Schistocerca > Schistocerca piceifrons. The sequence goes on from NC_060145.1 coordinate 458,538,164, forward strand.
AAAAGCAAAACGAGGATAATGGAATGTAGTCGAATTAAGTCGGGTGATGCTGAGGGAATTAGATTGGGAAATGAGACACTTAAAGTAGTAAAGGAGTTTTGCTATTTGGGGAGCAAAATAACTGATGATGGTCAAAGTAGAGGGGATATAAAATGTAGACTGACAATGGCAAGGGAAGCATTTCTGAAGAAGAAAATTTGTTAACATCGAGTATAGATTTAAGTGTCAGGAAGTCGTTTCTAAAAGTATTTGTGTGGAGTGTAGCCATGTATGGAAGTGAAACATGGATGGTAAATAGTTTCGACAAGAAGAGAATAGAAGCTTTGGAAATGTGATGCTAGAGAAGAATGCTGAAGATTAGATGGGTAGATCACATAACTAACGAGGCGGTATTGAATCGAATTGGGGAGAAGAGGAGTTTGTGGCACAAGAAGAAGGGACCGGTTGGTAGGACATGTTCTGAGGCATCAAGGGATCACAAATTTAGCATTGGAGGGCAGCGTGGAGGGTAAAAATTGTAGAGGGATACCAAGAGATGAATACACTAAGCAGATTCAGAAGGATGTAGGTTGCAGTAGGTATTGGGATAGAGTAGCATGGAGAGCTGTATCAAACCAGTCTCAGGACTGAAGACCATAACAACAACATTGTACTGTTTCAGGTAAATAATATTGTACTACAGACGCTCGCACATGTCCTGGAATAGCTCTGCTTCGCCACGAGCAACTCAAATATGAGTTAAAAGTATGTTGCCAGGTAGCTCATGGGATCTTAAATGAATTAGCAGTATGTTTACATATTGTTACTGAACACCTGGTGAACATTACACCTGACAGTATTGGTGAGATGGATTCAGCTATTATTTTTTGCTCTTCAGCACTTTTAGAACTGGCTCAAAATATTGTCTTTCCTAATGAGAATCAGCCTAGCCATAGACAGTGGTGTTGGGTGCAAGTGCAGCTGGCCCACTGGAGTAACTGAATGTTTGACTTAAAACAATTAGAGCTAACAGCCAAGCAGGGTAGTTCAGTGGAACAAATGCTTAGCCAAATTAAAAAGTTGCTAGTTAAGGTTTGTGTTCTTGGATTAGAAGAGGAAGGAAGTGCTATTCAGGATCAGGGTGGGATTACTAGATAGGTTTTGGAGAATACCGATGATGTCATGGAATTACTGACAAGTGGGTCTGTTGGTAAGGAATGTTCTAAATTACCGAATCTTCTGGTTCGGCTATTGAGAAGGATCACTCAACTTTCGGTAGAGCAACTTAGCCAGCTTGAGAGTTTTTTGCGGTTAAGTGTCTGATTTGAATATTGTGCAAATGCATTAGATGGTTCACAAAAAATTATTATTTAGTTATTATATGTCAACTCAGGGGTTGTTAACTAGGATTTTTTCTGGGGTATTCTCAAATGAAACTTTATTAAGTGCAGTCAGGGAAAGAATGATACAGCTTAAATTACCTTCTTGAATTGAAGGAAAGCTTGAGTATAAATATTTTTGGGATGTGCAATCTATTGATGAGAACTTAGCTGATTATATTGAGAGTTTTCACACCACCATGTCTACCTTAGAGCTTCCGGTCACAGAGTTAGACACTGTTCATAATATTCTTTGGTGGATGAAACTGGAAGACCTTCTCCACTGAACCCACCTCCCTGGCTGTATTTGATCATGTGCTTGTCTCTATTGAATAAATGCAGTTGGCTGATGAATGCTGCAACAAAACCACCATGATTGTGCGACCAAGTGGGGTCCATGTCCAAGCAGTTGGTGCCGGAAGAACACGGGTGTGGGTAACACTCCTAAACCATCTGCTCTTCTTGCCTCTGGTAGTACCTTTTCCTTGCTTGATTATCAATTGTATCTCAAGTTTCATACCATTTGCAAGCTGTCCTCCTTGTGTGCTTCAGATCAAGGATGTTGTCCTGTCAGTGGGCAAATGTTGCCTCTGATAGGTGAAATGTGGGGGAAACTTAGAGTCCTGGGTTTTCATGGCCCATTAATCTGTTAGTAGTTGATGGTCTCACTGTTAATTTACTTTTGGGGTGCATTTTATATGCTGTACTGGGTCTGTTCTTGATTATGGGCTTAACATGTTTTATTTCAAGTTTTGTCCCTGCGTATGTATTGATCTTTGCTCAACATACTATTTTAAACATAGAAATATAATTTACTGATCAAGCCAAGGGATTTGATACCATGCATGCCCTACATCAAGTAAAGTGATAATAATTTGCATAGTACAGAGAGTAATCATTCATACATGGCCAACATGAACTCGATACTAGCAAGCATTCCCTACTTTGCATGTTAATAGTCACATAGTATCACAATCCCTTTGAACTGAAGTGGATGTGGGGATTACCCAATCATTAAGAGAAGTAGGACATGCAACAAATTTTGGCAGGGGCCATAAAAAAGCCGACCCTTTGCAGTGGGGAAACAGGCACCATTAGCACAGCTCGAAGCTGGTCGTTTATGACACTGCACAGCTAACAATAGGCCATTAAGTGAGCTTCTCTGACTCACACCTGCGTGAAATGGAAAGAAACATCTTAGAATACTAGGGGTCCACATGGCAGCTCTTATAGGACCAGTACATGGAATTCGCATTTACAAAAAATGTTGAGTTGCACAAAATAAAGTTAACAGTGGGTCAGAGATGACTGGACAGAACACATGTAGAAAGACCACTCCTGATGCCTGGAAAAGCTTCTAAGAAAGGAATGCTTTCAGAATCACAATGGGAGGTCTTTGAAAAGCACAAAAAACATTGTCGTTATGTTTCCTTTTTCAAAGCAGAAAACAGGCCACAGTGGAAAGCACCAATATTTTTAACAAATACTTGCATATCACTTGTTGAAGGTATGGAGAACACGAGGTTGCACATGGACAGCTCATGTAGGGGTGGACAGTTAGAGGATAGGAGTGAAACATGAATGCTGTAGGCCAGAAGAAAAATAGTTTCCACCCCCAATAAGCTCCTCAAGCCTCATTGGGTTAAGAAATGACGCAAGTTGTACCACAATCAGCACTGGCCGCTACAACTTGTAGTAGGGTATGAACAAAAGGTACAGTGGGGAAACCAAAATGATATACAGTATGGTCTTGTTGGGGAGAAGAGAGTCATATGTAGAAGGGAGAGTGGTCTCTTCAGACCACAGCTATGTGTAGAATGAACACTTGCTGTTCTGTTGGCGTAGATAGATGAGCTTTTTAGTGAACACTTGCATTCACAGGGTTTGAAAATCTCGTAACATCTCTGGACTGGAGATTATGGATTTCAACCCAAGTTAGTTACATTCTGTGGAACAATTAAAAAGGGCAGAGGTGTACACATCGCTAAGCCAGAGTGAGTGGACATTGCCAGTAATTTAGCTAGGCAGAGACACAGTTTTTCACATAGAAAGCCTCAGGGCAGTTTCTGACTGCTGATACAGTCAATGCCAGAGTAGTATTGAGGTTTATATGTCTGCACAACATAAACATGCTGCCATCATCATATGCCATTGCCAACTACAGCAGCATGGTAAACATTGCGTTTGCTCAGGCGCTCAGCAAGGGAATCACTAGCTTTTGCATGCACTTCAATTCTATTGGAGATTGGAGTTGTGTTACATATTTTCTTCTCATTCCCTCATGTCCATTGCATGTGTGTTCATAGGGCTTGAAAGTTTAGAAAGGTGTCAGTAAATTTACGTTATTGTCCAGCTAAAATAGCATAGAGAATAGGGGCATATTGAAGTTTTAGATCTAAACCAAGTTTACTATCAGATACCCTTAACTGAAGAGTGCAAACATGTAACTGCCTTCTGTACCAATTGGAATCTTTACAAGTTTAATCATGTTCCATTTGGGCTTTCCACTGGGGCCAAGGTGTTGTCTCGCTTGTTAGATAATGTTCTCAGAGACGCTAAATTTAAGTACATCTGCAATTACCTGCATGATGTTGTTGTCTACAGCGTGAGCTTTGATGTACATGTGGTTCATATTCAGCAAAGTGTTACTTTGTTTTAGGGAGGCAGGTCTTACGGCCAAGCCACATAATGTCAACTTAACTAGACTGCAGGTTTCCTTTTTGGGCTGATGGAATCAGAATAGATTAATGATGTACACATAATCTGCATAACTTTCCACCACCTTATAAACCTAAGAATAAGAAGGACATAGCCAGGTTTACTGGCATGGCCAATTTTTTTCAGAAACTTGGCCCAAATTTTGCTTAGTAAGTTATGTAAGAAAGGAGAAGTCTTTGCTTGTAAAAGCCAACAAGCTTCCTTTGAAGCCATTAAGGAAGCTCTGTATAACCATCCCATTTTAGGAATTCCTTATTTGGTATATGGATGGGAAGTGCTCACTGTTCTCTTCACCCTAGAGAACTTCAAATTTTATTTAGAGCATAAGAAGTTTCAGTTGAAACAGATAATCAGGTATTAAGCTGGGTTCTGGGCTGGCCCAGAAAAATGGGAAGAGTTGTCTGTTGAGCTGTCCATGTACCTGAATTTAAGTTCATAAGTAGGCACATTAAAGCCACTGATAAGTTGCTGATGCCCTTAGCAGAATGACTGAAGAACATGACCCTAATGACACAGGGGATGTTGTTCATAAAGACGGGCACAGGGGAGCTGTACTCTTGGAAGTTCCAGAGTTATTTGCTCATCTTAAACTTAAGCAAGACCAAGACCCAGTTGCTTGACCTATTAACTGCTGCTTGCAAAAGGGAGAGCAGGTTAATGATTATGCTCTGAACAATGGCATTGTTTGTTGTAAGGATAGCCAAGGGAAGGGATTAAAGATTTATCGCCCTAGTGAATTAATACCTGCTGTGTTCCATTATTGTCATAACTCCATTACAGGGAGTTACTTGGGACTGAATAAAACATTTTTTTGAGATTAGGGAACATGTTACATGACATGACTTGTATAAGGATGTTCAGTATTTGGTGGGGGAGTGCGAAAAATGCAAAATAGCCAACCATAATACCAATTCTCGGAGGTGTTTTCTGCATTCTACTCACGAAGATTGCCCTGTGGACAAAAATTATATTGATTATGTAGGTCTACTCCCTCATTACAGGAATGGGTATCGTTATATTCTTGTGGTAGTAGATGTATTTACCCATTTTACTTGGTTGATTCCTAGTCGTGGAATCGCTGCTGGCTTGACCAGTCAACATCTATCTAAGATATTTTGTTTTTGGTCTACCTAAGAGCTTGGCTGGCAACAATCTTTTCAAAATGGCATTCAGTTTGTTAGAATTACAACTTATTCTTCACAGGGATCATTTGCCAAGAGGGTTAAGAGGAACCTTAAATCGACGTTTATCATCTTCCAAGCTAAGGCCCAGAAGAAGTCAGACAGTTCTATCCTTTGGCTTAAATATGTGGTTAATACCATTCAGCATGAAGCTATTAAAGCCACCCCACCTTCTCTGATGTTGTCTTATCCTACAGACTTGCCTAGGCCAATTTATGTTCTTTTGATGAATTTTGCCCAACAAGATTGAATCGGGAATTATTTGGCAGTTTGCATTAGTGTATGCATTACCTGCTCTTGTCCGCCTCCCACTAATACTTCTGATTTTTAAAGTAAATGGTTGGTCATGTAATTTTCAATTGCAAGTGCAGTGAAATGTTTAGAATTACTAGTTACCATGGATTTGAAATTTTTCATGTCACAATGTGTGTCAGTTTTGCTATTTTATTGGCCTGTTTACAATTTGTTTTGTTGTTCTGGTTTCCTTGAAGCTAATGCTAAAGACCTATGCTATCTAAGAAATTACATAGTGTGTCTGTTTCGTTTAAGTGGCTCAGGTAAATTTAATCACTTCCAGGATGCATTTGTTCTCCCCTAACAGCTATGGACTAATGTGTGTACATATGAGCTTTGAATGTCATGCAAGTGTACTTGTGGCTGCTTTCATGGTTTGCGAAGAAAGGGAAAAATTGTGATATTACAGATTTATTGCTGAAAGTATTTTTTTAAAATATTTGTAGCTGATTATTTAAATCTATTGGTTAAGTTATTAAGAAAAGCAGTTAATTGTCATGGCTTTTGGTAAGAGTTCACATTAATTAATTCTACAATAACAGTTGCATATTTGATACATGGCTGTGTGTTGGATTCTGTCTAATTTAAATCATCTGTGCTTCTGGAAACTGTTATTAATAATCTTTTGTACTCCATTGCTAGTACGTGTTACCCAGGATTGGTCCCCATGCTGCTGTCTGTCTTTTGCACTGTTTCCTCCAACTGCAGCCACAATACTTAATGTTCCTGTTCAAGTTAAGTTTATACATAGAATAATTCTGAATTTGTATCTGTTAGCTTGTAGTTAGTTTGTGGTCTTCACCTTAAGTAAATTTTGGTGTATGTTGGGATCCAAACAAATACATTAATCTATTGTAAATTACTTATTCTTGTATTACTGAAAAAAGTGTTAAATCTTCAATTGGCTGTGTTTCTGGGTTCAAATTATCTGATGTAGATATTGGCATTAAATTGTTTTAAGTGTGATTTTAGTATTTTGTAATCAATCAAGTTCAAATGATGTTTTACTCTCAGCAATTCTGTTTGGTAATTAAGGTCCTTCCAATCTGTTCTGGTACTGTAATTTTGATATATGTCTACCTTTATTATGACTTTACCCTTATTTCATTCTATGGCTTATATAGGGCATGTCTTGCCTTAAAGAATATTAATCATGTTGGGTTACAGTTAACTTTAAATTTTCTGTAATTTGTTTTAAATTGGCATTGAATTTTAAATTAGAGTCTCATTGCTTGGCCTTTTGACTAATAAAAAAAAGCCTAATTCACTGCTATGTGACTGAAACTGAATAAAATAAATTTGTGTCCTACTGGTGAATGAAGCATGTAAAATCCCCACTGGTCCAGCACTTCCCAGTTTTCCTACCTGGCTGAATTAAGAGGCTATGATTATCACCATACCACTAACAGAGACATTTTAGAAAGTGCATTCAAGTAGGGGAAGAGCAGTTTGAAAAAGATAATGCTGACAGTATAATGGAGTAACAAACATCTGTGAAAAAAATCAATCTCAGTCTTTGCTGGTTAGCTCTCACATATCATCCATCTTTGAAGTGGTATGAGAAGTAAAGTGAAGCAGTAATTGTCCATATTCCCTAGTAAAGAAACATTTGAAAATGGAATTAATCATTTCTACTTTTGTTTTGCAACCTTCAAATTCAGTTCCTCAGTCATCCAAGAGTGTATGCACACTTACTTGACATTGACAAGCAGAGGTCCTGTGGGTTTGTGAGATATCTTTTGATAATCTTGTGCTACAGTAGTTACTGAAGACTTCTCATATTGGCCTCTTGACAGCTAAATGTGTTTCATTCAACATCTGACTCTCCATAGCCCTATGCATTGTTTTACATTTTCTTTGCAGTAGTCACCGTTTCCTTAGGAGTTATTTTGCAGTGACTGTAGGCTATGGGGAGTCACTCCCATGATGAACTGTTCTTTTCTTTATTTATTTATTTTATTTGTCTTTCAGCATTAACATGCTGTCGATGTCATCAGAAGAATTATAGCTACTTGTACATTATGTTTCATATAGCAAAATATTACTTGGTAAAACATATAGAAGTGTTGTACCCTATTAGCTTATAGCTGCCTCTACACCCATATCTATACATAACAGTAAGCCTTAATTTGTCAATAAATTAGGTCATCTTTACAGCTATTCTGAAATTCTTCTATCCATAGAAAGTATTTTCCTTCATCCACATTTTGGTTCTAGTTTTGAAAATATCCAGTGAAATTAATTGAGGGTGTACAGGTAAAGTGTTGAATAACTTTATGCCTATGTATTCATAGCTAGATTGGATTTTTTTAAAGCCTGGTTGTGGGTATATCAATCATATTTGTCAAGTATTGTGTTGATGAACAGATTTCCATATAGTGTAGGGTAGGCAACAATATATGTAAAGAGAGGGGACTATGAGAATTTTTAAGTCTTTAAAATACGGTCTACATGAGGTCTTGTTGTCAATGATTCCATAAAGATGTCTAATTGCTTTTTTCTGTGAAGTGAAAATTTTTTTGGTTCCTGGGGAGTTACCCCATAAAAGAATGCCATATTGTAGATAGCAGTGAAAGAAGGTATAGTATGAGTGAAGTAATAAATCTTGTGTAACACGTGTGCAGTTTGGCTAGTAGGTAGATAACTCGAGATAGCTTTCGACATACATAATCTGTATGTGTGTCCCACATTAATTTCGAGTCAACATGTATTCCTAGTAATTTAACTCAGTGTTACTGTTTGATAGACTTAAGATTATCTTGACAGTTTTTTAATGGTTCATAGTTAACTCATCAGCTTTAAACCAGACATTAGATATTTTGAGAAATTCATCACTTTCCTCCTTCAATTTGTTTATATCATTTTCAGAATTACCTAATGTTGTGTTGTCAGCATAGAGGATAGATTTACAGGGTAAGTTACTCGGAAAGTCATTTACAAATTACACTCCTGGAAATTGAAATAAGAACACTGTGAATTCATTGTCCCAGGAAGGGGAAACTTTATTAACACATTCCTGGGGTCAGATACATCACATGATCACACTGACAGAACCACAGGCACATAGACACAGGCAACAGAGCATGCACAATGTCGGCACTAGTACAGTGTATATCCACCTTTCGCAGCAATGCAGGCTGCTATTCTCCCATGGAGACGATCGTAGAGATGCTGGATGTAGTCCTGTGGAACGGCTTGCCATGCCATTTCCACCTGGCGCCTCAGTTGGACCAGCGTTCGTGCTGGACGTGCAGACCGCGTGAGACGACGCTTCATCCAGTCCCAAACATGCTCAATGGGGGACAGATCCGGAGATCTTGCTGGCCAGGGTAGTTGACTTACACCTTCTAGAGCACGTTGGGTGGCACGGGATACATGCGGACGTGCATTGTCCTGTTGGAACAGCAAGTTCCCTTGCCGGTCTAGGAATGGTAGAACGATGGGTTCGATGACGGTTTGGATGTACCGTGCACTATTCAGTGTCCCCTCGACGATCACCAGTGGTGTACGGCCAGTGTAGGAGATCGCTCCCCACACCATGATGCCGGGTGTTGGCCCTGTGTGCCTCGGTTGTATGCAGTCCTGATTGTGGCGCTCACTTGCACGGCGCCAAACACGCATACGACCATCATTGGCACCAAGGCAGAAGCGACTCTCATCGCTGAAGACGACACGTCTCCATTCGTCCCTCCATTCACACCTGTCGCGACACCACTGGAGGCGGGCTGCACGATGTTGGGGCGTGAGCGGAAGATGGCCTAACGGTGTGCGGGACCGTAGCCCAGCTTCATGGAGATGGTTGCGAATGGTCCTCGCCGATACCCCAGGAGCAACAGTGTCCCTAATTTGCTGGGAAGTGGCGGTGCGGTCCCCTACGGCACTGCGTAGGATCCTACGGTCTTGGCGTGCATCCGTGCGTCGCTGCGGTCCGGTCCCAGGTCGACGGGCACGTGCACCTTCCGCCGACCACTGGCGACAACATCGATGTACTGTGGAGACCTCACGCCCCACGTGTTGAGCAATTCGGCAGTACGTCCACCCGGCCTCCCGCATGCCCACTATACGCCCTCGCTCAAAGTCCGTCAACTGCACATACGGTTCACGTCCACGCTGTCGCGGCATGCTACCAGTGTTAAAGACTGCGATGGAGCTCCGTATGCCACGGCAAACTGGCTGACACTGACGGCGGCGGTGCACAAATGCTGCGCAGCTAGCGCCATTCGACGGCCAACACCGCGGTTTCTGATGTGTCCGCTGTGCCGTGCGTGTGATCATTGCTTGTACAGCCCTCTCGCAGTGTCCGGAGCAAGTATGGTGGGTCTGACACACCGGTGTCAATGTGTTCTTTTTTCCATTTCCAGGAGTGTATATAAATAGTAGAGGGACAAGCACTGAGCCCTGAGGGACACCCCTTTTTATACTTAGAGTCTGTGACTTTAGGGCATTATGCTTTACAATTTGTTTTCTATTGATGAGGTATGATTCAATTAGTGATAGTTCCAAGTGTTTGATTCCATAGTAACACAATTTATCTATTAATAATTTGTGGTTAACTGAGTCAAGAGCCTTACTCAAGTCAATTAGAATGGCTTCAGCAGATAATTCTGAATTGAATGAGCTTAGTACAAAAGAGAGAAGGTTTTCATCTGCTTTGAATGTTGATAAATTTGATCTAAATCCATTCTGAGAATCATTTAATATATTATTATCTGATAGGTGTATGCGTATTTACTGCAGTATGCAATATTCTGTTATTTTTGAGAGAATAGGCACAAGTGAAATTGGTCTGTAATTATTGATACAGGACTTGTCACCCTTTTTGTAAAATTGTATGACAACTGTCTTTTTGAGACATTCTGGAAAGTGTCTACTACAGAGCATCCAGTTTATCAGTATGCAAAGAGGATATGATATGAGATCTACAATTTTTTTAATTACAAAGTTAGACAGGCCATAAACATCTTCAGATCTGAGGTATCCTAATTTAGAGGTTGCTTCAATTATATCAATTACTTGTACTTCTCTCCATTTACAAACTGACTATGTTTGTAATGTTTTCTTGAAAATTTCTGCCAGATGTGTGGTGAGAAATAGTTGTATGTGTAGAACTGGCATTCTGGTTGCCCAGAGCTGAGAGGCTAAGTTTGGCAGAGTTGACAAAAAAGTGATAAAAACATCAGCAGTGATGTTAGCAGCATTTGTGTTGTCTTTATAGTTTTTATCCATACCTAGCTCTGCTTTTATTACTTTCCATGCAGCCTTACATTTATTGTGTGATTTTTTAATGAAATCACCATTTGCCTTACACTTGGCTGTTTTAATTTCAGATCTGTATTTTCTTTTCAGGTTTTTGTATGTTTCTTTAGTACAGCTCCCTTTTTGACTTTATCGTGGCAAGAAGTTACCAATAGTCTCAGTTTTTGTAATTGAGGTGAAAACCACTTCTGAAAAGTTGAGTGGCTAGGTTTCACGACTCCTCTCTCTCTCTCTCTTTTTTTGGGGGGGGGGGGGGGGGGGGGATGTGCCGAAGGCTTCATCCACATTTCGGGAGGAATGTATAACAGTATTCCAACCTATAGACTTTTCTATACTTGCTAATATTTCTATCTGTAAATAGTCTCTCACACTGAGTTTGTTCCTGGTCTTTTAGTTTCTCAGTAATTAGTTTCACGCATATATGTCTATGGTCTGACAGGTAATCGACATTAAATAAGTCTTGTTCAAAATCACATTTGTATACATTTGTTATTAGATTGTCAAGATGGGAGAAATGCCTTGTAGAACTTTCATTAGCACAAAAGAGATTATAGGATCTTAAAATATATGCTACGTTAACATTTCTGGCTGTCATTTTCCTAATGTCTATGTTTAGGTCCCCAATTAATATTTTGTATTTGGTATACTTTTGTATACTGATCGCAAGTTTTTCTAAACATTCTATAAATTGTTCTACATTACTTTCAGGAGTGTGATATAAAGAAACAGTTATGAGCTGTGCGCTATGTATAATCAAAGCAGCTGCTTCAAAAACACCTTTAATGCGTAAGTCACTAACTTCAAGAATAGCAAACCTTACGTCTGGATCATTGCTAACATATATGGATGACCCCATAAGATTCACTGGGTCTGTAGTAGTATGTAGCTAATATGAAATCTGATAGTACATACAGTTTTATATCTTCTTTCTTTCACCAATGTTTGTTTATACATAAACTCATTTTGTTACTTTTTAATAGTATACCAAGCTCATCAACTTTATTTTTCAGAGACCTGACATTTAAGTGCATAAATTGTTTTTCCAGCCCTGGAATCTATGTTAGGTGGCTGTTGGACTTCCTTGGAATAATCCATAAAAAATCTTCATTTCTCTTTGGTAATTTTTTGGGTCTGCTCGAAACACGGTTAGAATTTGTTTCACTTCACTGTCAACAAGTTTTATATGAACATGTTTTCCCAAATCATTTGGTCCACTTCATCATTCGGGAGGACGACGGTTCAATCCCACGTCTGGCCATCCTGATTTTGGTTTTCCGTGATTTCCCTAAATCGCTCCAGGCAAATGCCGGGATGGTTCCTTTCAAAGGGCACGGCCGACTTCCTTCCCCGTCCTTCCCTAATCCGATGAGACCGATGACCTCGCTGTCTGGTCTCCTTCCCCGAAACAACTCAACAACCCAACCCACTTCATCATGAGACAAAGATGACACTTTACTTACTGTGACTGGTCTATTCTTTTCTGCTAACCCTGAAGTTGATGGAGGAGGAGCTGGTTCTGTTTCTGCTGGTGGAGAATTTGGTCTAGTTGCTGCTGGTGGAGGAGTTGGTCTAGTTGCTGCTGGTGGAGGAGTTGTTCCTGCTATTACTGGTAAAGCAGTTGGTTCTGCTACTGCTGGTGTGGGAGATAGTGCTGCTGCTATAGTAACTGGTTCTACTGCTGGAGGAGCTGCTTCTGCCGTTGCTGATGGTGTTTCTTCTGCTGCTGCTGGTGAAGGAGATGGTGGTGTTGCTGGAGGAGCTACTTCTGCTGTCACTGATGGTGGTTCTTCTGATGCTGCTGTTGATTCTACTGCTGTATTGCTGCTTTAGGTACGTCTGCTGCATTTTCTGTTACTGTATCTGATTCTGCATTAGTCATTCCTGGAGATACTTTCTGTGGTGATGATACAGGTACCTCTGCTGATGATGTTGGTAAGTGTTGCAGTCTCTTAATAGTTTCCATTAGCTTTAATGTAACAAGTTGCTTCCCAAGGCCATTTAAGTGCAGTTCACAAGTAGTGCGGAATCTGCGTCCAATGGTATTAATATTAACAATAAAAACATCTAGGTACATACCTATCCAGTGCTTGGTCAAATATTCTTTTTGACTTGTCCCATATGTATACTAGCTACTCATGCCCAGCCATAAATGTTTTGAGTTTCTGTGTGAGATATGACATGACTTACCTCATATCTTACTGAACATGTAAATCTTTCTTCTGGTTTTAGCTACCCTTTGTACTTCACTAGAAATTATCATTGTTGCTGTAACTGCCTAATGGTAACATTTTTTGAATCATCAGTCTTTTGGTTGGTTTAATGTGACTCACCAAAAATTATTCTCCTGTGGCAGCCTCTTCATCTCAAAAAAATATTTGCATTTTGCAGCCTCAATTATTTGTTGGATTTCAGTCTCTGTCATCCACTACAGTTTTTAATTTCTGCTATTCATTCTAGTATCATGGAAGTTATACCCTCATGTCTTTGCTAAAATTTGTTTCCCATGATTGAGAAGTATATGACTTTCCATAGAATTGTTAGTTCCGGGGTGTGGTGTGAGGGTTGTTGCAGTTTCTTTCATGTGGGTGACTGTAGCAGCGTGAGAATTGGGAAAACAAACAAGGCTCATTGGTTGTGTAGGATCTGCTGTAGAGACAGGAAGATAGCGGAACAGGAGGAGAAGATTGCTGCCCTTCGGGCAGAACTACAAAAGGCAAAACAAGATCTGGAAAGGTTAATGTAGGAGATGGGAAAAGAGAGGTGGGAAGTGGCAAAAGGCTATAGAAGAAATAGGAACAGGACTTTCTCTGACAGTGTTGTTGTCAGTGTGGAAAACAGGTTTGATCTGTTGTCACAGTTAAAATGATGAGTTACAAGTAGATTTAGGAGTAGACAGGACAACAAATTTTCAAAAAGTGTTTGAGAAGCCAGAAAAAGTTATGAAGAAGAAAGTTTTGTTGTTAGGTATTTAACATGGTAGAAGTGTTGGCCAGTTGTTGCAGAATGAACTACAATCAGGTTACCACGCCACAAGCTTTTTTAAACCTAGTGCAAGTCTGGGTCAGGTGACACATGATGTAGGTTCACTTTGCAAAGGCTGCACAAAGGAAGACATTATGGTAATAGTGGATGGGGTGGGCAACAGATTAGACAGGGATCCTATAATTATTCAGTTGAGGGTGACCTGGTAAAGGTAGCTTCAGCGAAAAGACATACTGGTGTCGGGCTTGTGTCTGTTCTGAGGCACCATGACCAGCTTCATTTAAATTCTTCTGCTAGGAGAGTCAATTTAGAGTTTGAATGATTGCATAGATCAGGTATGGGGTCTCATATCGGTGTGTTTGTAGGAGGGACTATACTGGACATAGCCTTCACCTCAACAGGAAAGGGAAGGGAAAACTGTGTGTGTGTGTGTGTGTGTGTGTGTTTTTTTTATTTTATGTTTTGGTTTTAAGGGCGCAAAACTGCTATGGTCATTAGCGCCCGGTCCGTGACTTAGGAAACAGTAAAAAACCGAAATTGAAAACCAGCAGCAATGGGAACGAAAGTCATAAAATTGGAGAAACTAAAAGCAGAAGGAAGGCTTATAAATCCACTACAGAAAGGGGTTGGTGGTCCCCAAAAAAAAACTTCAAATGACTGACGTCATTTCACTGGCACTAATAAACTGGAGAACGCAGTCGGCTGAGCGCGTGTCATCTGCTAAAATCGACGATAGATCAGGCGATAGCTGTAGACGGGAGCGTAACGGATTAAAATAGGGGCATTCAATTAAAAGGTGTCTTACCGTCCACAGCTGAGAGCAGTGGGGACAGAGTGGGGGAGGATCGCCGCTTAAAAGATGTCGATGGCTAAAAAGACAGTGCCCTATCTGGAGTCTAGTTAAAATTACCTCCTCCCGACGACGCGTTCGGGAGGAAGAGGTCCAAGCGCAAGGAAGAGCTTTCACTTCCCGCAATTTATTATGGGGAAGTGTTGACCAATGCGCGTGCCATAAATGAACAACACGACGACATAAAACGCTCCGTAGATTGCCGAAAGGAATCGATGGAATAGCTGGCCGAAGAAGAGAGACTGCAGCCTTGGCTGCAATATCGGCCGCCTCATTTCCACAGATACCAACGTCTCCCGGGAGCCAGAGGAACGCCACTGAGACGCCCCCCAGGTGGAGCAAGCGCAGACAGTCCTGAATCCGGTGGACCAGAGGGTGCACAGGATAAAGAGCTTGGAGACTGAGGAGAGAGCTGAGAGAATCTGAGCAGATAACGTACTGTATCCGCTGATGGCGGCGGATGTAGTGGACAGCCTGGAGAACAGCGTAAAGCTCCGCAGTATAAACCGAACACTGGTCAGGAAGCCGAAAGTGATTTGGGGTATCGCCAACAATATAGGCACTCCCTACATCTAACGATGTTTTCGAGCCGTCGGTATAAATAAATGTGGCGTCCGTCATTTGTGCACATAGAGCAGCAAATGCCCGACGATAAACAAGTGTAGGGGTACCATCCTTGGGAAATCGACAAAAGTCACGGAGCAGGCAGATCCGGGGGCGGAGCCAAGGCGGTGCTGTACCCCAAGTTGTCAAGAAGGTTTTAGGAAAGCGGAAGGAAAGAGAATGGAGCAGTTGACAGAAGCGGACTCCCGGGGGTAGTAGAGAGGAGGAGCGGCTTGCATACCCTACATCAAAGGAGGCGTCGAGAAAAAGGACATGGGCTGGATTAGCAGGCATGGAAGACAGATGGCTAGCATAACGACTCAGAAGGACTGCTCGCCGATTGGACAGCGGAGGTTAGCAGTCTCAGCATAAAGGCTTTCCACAGGGCTGGTGTAAAAAGCTCCAGACACTAAACGTAATCCACGGTGGTGGATAGAGTCGAGACGCCGAAGAATAGACGTCCGAGCAGAGGAGTAGACTATGCTTCCATAATCCAATTTCGAGCGCACTAAGGCGCGATAGAGGCGGAGAAGGACCACTCGGTCCGCTCCCCAGGAGGTACCATTCAGGACACGGAGGGTGTTAAGCGATTGCAGACAGCGAGCCGAAAGATAGGAAACGTGGGAGGACCAGCACAGTTTTCTGTCGAACATAAGACCCAAGAATTTAGCGACGTCTGAAAACGGAAGGTTGACAGGACCTAGATGTAAGGAGGGCGGAAGAAACTCCTTACGTCGCCAAAAATGAACACAAACGGTCTTACTGGGAGAGAAACGGAAGCCGGTTTCGATGCTCCAAGAGTGGAGGCGATCGAGACATCCTTGAAGACGTCGTTCAAGAAGGCTGGTCCGTTGAGAGCTGTAGTAGATCGCAAAATCGTCCACAAAGAGGGAGCCCGAGACATCAGGAAGGAGACAATCCATAATTGGATTTATGGCGATGGCAAACAGTACAACACTCAGCACGGAGCCCTGGGGTACCCCGTTTTCTTGGGAGAAAGTACGGGAGAGAGTAGTGTTCACCCGCACCCTGAATGTGCGCTCTGCCATAAATTCGCGAAGAAAAAGGGGCAGCCGGCCTCGAAAGCCCCAAGAGAACAGTGTGCGGAGGATGCCTGTCCTCCAACAGGTATCGTATGCTCTCTCCAGATCAAAAAATATTGCTACCGTTTGGCGTTTCCAGAGAAAATTGTTCATGATATAAGTGGAGAGAGCAACAAGATGGTCAACTGCAGAACGATGCTTTCGGAATCCGCATTGGGCAGGTGTTAGAAGACTGCGGGATTCCAGCCACCAAGCTAAACGGTAATTCACCATACGCTCCAAAACCTTACAGACACTACTCGTGAGAGAAATGGGGCGATAGCTAGAGGGGAGATGTTTGTCCTTTCCAGGTTTCGGAACGGGAACGACGACAGCTTCCCGCCATCGTCTGGGAAAAGTACTGTCGGTCCAAATTGGATTATAAAGGCGAAGGAGGTAACGCAGACTATGGGATGATAAATGCAGCAACATTTGGACATGGATACCATCCGGTCCTGGGGCGGAGGAGCGAGAAGAAGAGAGAGCATGTTGGAGTTCCCGCATGGAGAAAACAGTATTGTAACTTTCGTGATTTTGAGAGGAGAAAGCAAGATGTCGCACTTCCGCTGCACGTTTCTTCGGGAGAAACGCCGGCGGGTAATTTGAAGAGCTCGAAATCTCAGCAAAGTGCTGACCCAATGAGTTAGAAATTGCGACGGGGTCCACTAAGGTATCACGCGCGACAGTGAGCCCAGGGACCGGGGAGAAACTAGGCGCGCCTGAGAACCGTCGAAGCTGACTCCAAACTTCCGAGGAGGGAGTGAAGGTGTTAAATGAGCTAATGAAGAATTTCCAGCTTGCCTTCTTGCTATCGCGGATGACGCGACGGCATCGCGCACGGAGCTGCTTATAGCGGATACAGTTGGCCAAAGTAGGATGGTGACGGAAAATGCGAAGAGCACGTCGCCGCTCACGTATTGCGTCACGGCATGCCTCGTTCCACCAAGGAACTGGGGGGCGCCGGGGTAATTCGGAGGTGCGTGGTATTGAACGTACCACAGCTGTAAGAATAACGTCGGTAATATGTGTGACCTCATCGTCAACGCTGGGAAAACGACGGTCATCGAATGTCGCTAGAGACGAAAAAAGTGTCCAATCGGCTTGGGCAAACTTCCAGCGTCGCGAGCGCATATATGGCAGTTGAGGCTGCAGTCTAAGGACAAATGGAAAGTGGTCACTCGAGTGTGTATCATCAAGGGCGAACCATTCGAAGCGCCGAGCTAGCAGAACAGTACCGACCGCAAGGTCCAAATGAGCTAAATTTGTCGTGGAGGCAGACAAAAATGTGGGGACCCCAGTGTTGAGGCAAACTAGATCCGCTTGGTGGAAGACGTCTAGCAATAGTGAGCCACGTGGACAAGGATGTGGAGATCCCCAAAGCGGGTGGTGGGCATTGAAGTCCCCAACCAGCAAATAGGGGGGTGGAAGCTGACCAAGAAGATGAAGGAGATCAGCTCATGCCATTGGTGTGGACGATGGAATGTATACAGTACATAGAGAGAAGGTATATCCAGAAAGGGAAAGACGGACGGTGACAGCTTGGAAGGAACTGTTTAAGGGGATTGGGTGATAATGGAGAGTATCATGGAGAAGAATCATGAGTCCTCCATGGGCTGGAGTGCCTTCAACAGATGGGAGGTCATATCGGACAGACTGAAAATGAGGGAGAACAAAGCGGTCATGGGGACGCAGCTTTGTTTCCTGAAGACAGAAGATGACCGGCGAGTAGGATCGTAAGAGGATCGACAATTCATCCCAATTGGCTCGAATGCCGCGGATATTGCAGTGGATAATGGACATAGGGTGAACAGAAATTGGAGGAATGTGACCAAGGGTGCTGTCAACTCAACGACTGCTCAGAGCTTGCGACCGACAGCATGGAATGGCATTCAGCCGAAGGCAGAAGATCCTGATCCATAGGTTGGTCAGGAGCAGCACCTGCCCCCAACGATCGGCCGGTTGACCGGCCACCAGCAGTGTGCCTCGGCGACACAGAAGACGGCCGAGGGCGATTTCCGCCAGGTGGTGCTGTAGATGGGACACTCCTTGGCGGAGAAGGAGAGGAACTGGGTTTCTTTGTAGCCTTCTTGGAAGTATGATGTTTATATGAACGAGGAACCGATGGTTGTGAAGTTGTGGTACGTAAAAACTCTTCACGAGTATGCTCTTTTTTCGAAGACTTGGCGTCTGACTTTTGGGCTTGAGATTTAGCAGAACCCGATGAAGGGTGAGCCATAGGGTGGGCAGGCGAAAGTGGTGAGGTTGAACGGGCGATCTTTGCGCTGGCCGATCTGACGACCGTGGCACTAAAGGTGAGGTCGCAAGTCTGCGTGGCTGCCTCCTTTGTTGGCCGAGGAGAAGCAAGGACAGTGCTGTATTTTCCTGTCTGAGGCACGGTGGGCTGTCGACTGGCGAATAATTTTCGAGCAGCAAAGGTCGACACCTTTTCCTTCACTCTTATTTCCTGGATGAGCTTTTCGTCCTTAAAAACAGGGCAATCTCGAGAGGAAGCAGCGTGGTCACCCATACAGTTGATGCAGCGAGGGGATGGAGGTGGACAAGGACCCTCATGGGCATCCTTGCCACACGTAACACATTTGGCCGGATTGGAACAGGACTGGCTGGTGTGATTGAACCGCTGACATCGATAGCAACGCGTAGGGTTTGGGACGTAAGGGCGAACGGAAATTATCTCATACCCTGCTTTGATTTTCGATGGGAGTTAAACTTTGTCAAATGTCAAGAAGACAGTGCGGGTTGGAATGATGTTCGTGTCAACCCTTTTCATAACTCTATGAACAGCCGTTACGCCCTGGTCAGACAGGTAGTGCTGAATTTCTTCGTCAGACAATCCATCGAGGGAGCGTGTATAAACGACTCCACGCGAGGAATTTAAGGTACGGTGCGGTTCCACCCGGACAGGGAATGTGTGTAGCAGAGAAGTACGCAGCAATTTTTGTGCCTGGAGGGCTCTGTTTGTTTCTAACAACAGGGTGCCATTCCATAATCTGGAACAAGACTTTACAGGACCTGCAATTGCGTCGACACCTTTCTGAATAATGAAAGGGTTGACCGTGGAGAAGTCGTGACCTTCGTCAGACTGAGAAACAACAAGGAACTGTGGCAACGATGGAAGAACTGTCTGTGGCTGAGACTCAATGAACTTACGTTTGTGAGCAGACATAGTGGAAGGTGAGGAAGCCATTGCAGAAGAATCCCCCATGATTACCGGCGTCTCCGATGGCGCGCTCTCCCGCCTTAGTGATTGTTCACACCTCAGGTCAGATCTCCCGACAAACGGACGGAGGGATCAATCGGCACTTTTGGAAGGTATCAGCCCGGGTAATCACCCCTCCCTGGGCCTGGCCGTTACCAGGGGTACGTACGTGTCCTACTTGTCTACCCGGGGCGGGGAATTACGCGTTACCCCGTCACCGGCTACGCATGGATGTGTGTGGGTTGGCCTTCAGACACGCGCAGGGAGGAAAAAAGAGAAAGGGAAAGGAAAGAAGAGGGGTCTCAAACGCCGCAGCGGAGAAAAGGGCAAAGAGAATAGGGAAGGAAAAGAGAAGGACAGAGGAAGGACGAAGACTTGCAAGTATAGAAAGCAAGGAATTTGGAACAGTTTCGAGCGTCCGTCTCCGGACGTAGGCACAAACCATACTCCCAGAGGGGGAGAAAGGGAAGGAAAGAGCCAGAGGTGAGGTGGGGGGGGGGCCAAGATGGGGGATGGGGAAGGATGCGGAAAGGGAAGGTATGCAGCCCGGAAAGGAAGGAGGGCCACATTAGCTCGGGGTCCCGTGCTCGCTACGCACGTGTCCACAAAAGAGTTGTGGATCCTCTGGGTGTGTGTGTGTGTGTGTGTGTGTGTGTGTGTGTGTGTGTGTGTGTGTGTGTGTGTGTGTGGAGTGGGGTGGGGTGGGGGGAGGGGGTGGTAAAGTACCAGTGGTTACAGGTGACAGAACAGCAGTTTTTTAGGGTAGGGAGGGTAGAAACAAAAGATGTTCTGAAGCAGGCTGAAAACGACATTCACACTGATAAAAAAGGCACCCAGGAGGCAAATTTTAATCCACACAATTCATGGAAAGAGCTTCTGATTGAAACTGTAAATACTGAAAAAAAATTAGGTTCACCCAGTTGTAGATAAGCCAGAGCACAAAATCAGTTATACTTATTACATCAGAATATCCAGGGACTAAGAGGTAAGCTTAATGAGTTGCTTATTTGTGTTGAAGAATTTGAGATGAGCAAGCCGGTTGACATAATGTGCCTCTCTGAACATCATGTGACCACTGGTATATGTATGTTAAATGTTACAGGACCCAAGTCCACTTCTTACTTCCATAGAGATAATATGGAGAAAGGATGAGTTGCCACATTTGTCAGAAACTGTTCTGATTTGAAGGATATTGATATTAATAAATTTTCCTCAGAGCAGCACTTACAAGCTTGTGCAACAAAAGTAGTGTTTCATAAGAAGTCCTTTATAATAGTAAATATCTCTTCATAAAATGCCTGGAAGCCCTGTTGTCCCAGCTGACAGTAAAAAACAATGATATAGTGCTTGCTAGTAATTCTGTCAGAGACAGCAAAGGACCTGGTAGAGCAGTTGAACAGAATTGACAGTGTCTTGAAAGGAGGCTTTAAGATGAACATCAACAAAAACAAAATGAGGATAATGGAATGTAGTCCCATTAAATCAGGTGATGCTGAGAGAATTAGACTAGAAAATGAGACACTTAAAGTAGTAGATGAGTTTTGCTATTTTGGGAACAAAATAACTGATGATGGTCGACATAGAGAGGATATAAAATGTAGGCTGGTAATGGCAAGGAAAGCATTTCTGCAGAAGTGAAATTTCTTAACATCAGGAATAGATTTGTATGTCAGGAAGTGTTTTCTGAAAGTATTTGTATGGAGTGTAGTCATATATGGAATTGAAACATGGACGATAAATAAATTAGACAAGAAGAGAATAGAAGCTTTCAAAATGGGGTGCTACAGAATAATGCTGAAGATTAGATGGGTGCATCACATAAATAATAAGGAGGTACTGAATAGAGTTGGGGAGAAGAGGAATTTGTGGCATAACTTGACTAGAAGGAGGGATCAGTTGGTAGGGCATGTTCTGAGGCATCAAGGGATCACCAATTTAGTATTGGAGGAAAGCATGGAGGGTAAAAATCGTAGGAGGAGACCAAGGGATGAATACACTAAGCAGATTTAGGACGTAGGTTGCTGTAGTTACTTAGAGATGAAGAAGGCTGCACTGGACAGGGTAGCATGGAGAGCTGCATCAAACCAGACTCTGGACTGAAGACCATAACAACAACAATAGTGATTTTAAGGTGGATTTATTGAACAGCTCTGTCAGCAAACTATTATTGCAGTCAGACTGTCATTCAATTTAATTCCTAATGTGAACTTTGCAACTAGGGCATTTAAATGTTCTGTAAGTGCTATTGATAATGTCTCTGTAGACAAATCTAGGGAAAAAACTCATTTCACAGAACCCATAGTAAATGGTCTATTTGATCATGACATGTAGCATCTTGTGTAAATGTTGAAACTTATCAGGATAAAAAATCCATTAAATCTGAGCTCAGAAGTGTAATAAATCAGTCAGAAATTTTTAGGGTGTTGGTCAAAGACTTGAACTGTGTAACAGAACATATTAAAGGCTTTACTTTACCGAAGTATGCGATACCCTCCAAATTCAACCAGTTTGAGTATTTATGATTATAGAAAAGTTATTGTGTATGTTAACAATGATTGCATAACATGTCTGCATAAACAGTCAACCCATTAAATTATACTGAACAACTGACCCACACGAAAGTTTATATCACTTGATCACTGATACAGCAAATGTCATCATGTAAAAACACTAAGTTCATCTAAAATAATTAATATGAAGTACGAAAAATAGTGGACAACTTAGGTATTTTGGATCTCCTTAAATAAAAATCACTCAGTGAAACCTATTTGTTCACTAGGAGCGGTTTCACTCAGTATTCACGAAATCAATCCTGTTTTAGACGAAAACCAATGTAATTCTTAATAATTCATGTTAATTACTTATTTATGCAAATTAGAGAAGTCAATTGACAAACTTCCAAAAAACGGCCTTTTTGTAACAAAGAATTATTCTGTCAAGTCAACAAATCTGTCTGTCATTTTAATAACATGTTAAATTATGTCACTCGATGCAAATTAATAACTTTTCTGCACAAATTATGATAACAGATGTACATGTGACTTGTAAACTATATCTCTTTTTAGTAGTTCTTTGACAATGTTATAAATACAAGCAGCAAGAATGGTCAGGAGGCAGTCGGAATGTCACTTTGGTAAAGTGTGTTTGTGTGTTATTGTTTGAGGTGGATAAACAATGCAAAGATCATGTAATGGAAGTACTACTTTGTGTTATGTCATGGTCTTTGGTGGACAGTGGAATTAAGATGGCCACCAGAGTAATAAATATTTGAAGATTACATATTTGTTGGTTTCGCTCGTTCTTTATCATCAAAAGCACATAAAAAACACGGGACCTCATGTTTTTAACCCTAGACAACCAGATTTAGAGCCAGCATCAGCATCGAGACACAGCAGCGATCCAGCAAGCAGCAGCGATTACTACAACGCATTTTAATGGCGCCAACCAAACATCAAGTGCTAACAAGCTCCGTAAATGGGAGTGAAATAGTGCGATTACAGCAATTAGCAATATCAACGACTAGGCGACCATTACAAAAGTGGGGGCTCGTCCGGGATCTTTAAGTGCATCGATGATAATAGTGCAGCGATGAATTTCGTAAGTGCTTAGCACTTCAAAAAAAAAAAAAAAAGTTTATTTGTGGAGTGTGGCAACAGTGAAGATATGTCAAAGTGAAAAACAAAAAAACGTGTGTATGTGCGATTACGAAAAACTGTCATCACACCGCTCGGAAGATTAACGTCTGGATTGTCAATGGAATTCATCAATCAAGAAAAAACCGAATAGATGTGAAAAAAGCCAACAAGAACACTGATCACGACATCATAGTATAGCTACATAAAGCAAGGTATTTTGTTGTTGTCATTTAAAAAAAAAAAAAAAAAATTATAGTTAACATGTCTCTACCTGAGAGTGATGAGATCATAGGAAACGTAAAAATTGAACCAGGGGATGGTGAACAATTAAACTTAACAGAGTGGCTAGCAGAGTTTGCAACTCAAATAAGCTCGCAACTTAAACAATCGAGTGAACAAGTAAGTTTGAAACTTAAAGAAATCACAGATATACTGGATAAGTTAAGTTTGAATTTTGATCTATTAACTACTCATCTCAATGAGAAGTGTGAGGAAATTAAAACTACCCTCAGTAAGGACACTAGCGAACAGCTGATACACTTCAGAAAAGAATTTCAAATTAAAGTTGAAAGTTTAAATGAAAATATACAAGCTAACACAGACAGCATTGCTGTCATCTACAACAGAGTAGATACTGAAGTTGAAAGATTAGATCAGAGAATAGACAAAACGTCAGAAAACCTTAAACAAGAATACAACCTGTATACCACTAATGTAGATACAAAAGTAGAAAATATACACACTAAATATACACAATTGGAAGATGCATTGATGTCAAAACAAATGTTTTACAATCAAAATACAATGTATGGAAACATCCAAGTGAAATGCTTTCCTGGTGAAAATCTGCACCCTATTGACTTTATTCACCAATGTAAGGATATGTTTGTTGTAGGAATGTCAGATAACATAAAAATTAAGTTAGTAAAACGGTTTCTAGAAGGGGAGGCCCTATCCTGGGCAAATGAGAATAATGATTCTTGGAATACTTTTGAAGAGTTTGAAGGTAAATTCATTTGTAAATTTTGGTCACAATCCATACAAGCCAGATTAAAGTCAGAATTTCTAAATGGACCAGTGTATAGAGGGAAAATAGGGGGAATGCAAAAATTTTGCCGAGACCAATTGAAAAAACTTGCTCATTTGAATAACTCATTTGATTTTATGACACAAATTGATGTTTTAAAAAGAAGGTTACCAGAGAGACTGCAGTGGGAATTGGTCCATGGACCAGACGATTCAATGGAAGAGTTCCTGAAATTTGTAGATAGATTAGATGGGCCTTGGAAAGAGAGAATAACCAAAGTTTTGGCTCTGGCAACAATCAGTATGGGGGGTGGAACAGGAATGTAAATAGAGATTATTATGGGAGGAGAGACTTTGAAAATTCTGGAAATAATGCTCCAAATAGGGGAGATAGGAGATATGAAAATGATTTCAGAA
Source organism: Schistocerca piceifrons (assembly GCF_021461385.2). Classification (NCBI taxonomy): domain Eukaryota; kingdom Metazoa; phylum Arthropoda; class Insecta; order Orthoptera; family Acrididae; genus Schistocerca; species Schistocerca piceifrons. The sequence goes on from NC_060145.1 coordinate 458,562,783, forward strand.
ACAGTACACAGGAGGGAGGATGGAGGAGAGATAACAGGAATGATACAAATAGGTATTGGGGAAGAGAACAAGATAGACGGGGGTTTGTTGAAACTAGTGAACAGAATGACAACTACAAACGGACAGACCAAGGGAACCAGCCGGGAAACGATGGACAGTCCCACTAGATGTCCATAGTTTTGGGGCTAGACAATATTATGATAGGACAACACATAACCGAAACTGGAAAAGGAGAGGATACAATGTAAAGAGTAAATACCATGAAAATACTGATGTTGTTAGAATGAATAAATTAGAATTTAATAAAAGGTTTTGGGATGCTATGAGTAAAAGTGATACAGTTAATAAAAACAGGGTTCAAGCACAGGTAGTTAGCGAAAGTGCAGAAGTTGAAGGTATTGCAGAGTTCCATAGTTGGGCTGAAAAAGATACTGGTGTTAATAAAAAGTCAGACACACCACAAATAGAATCAATTTTGGAGGGTTTATTTGATAAGAAGGGGGATGCCGAGGTGTTTAATGGAGCCAAAGACTCAATTGCTGAGATTCAGATACATAGGGGGGAAACTGAAGATGGGGTTGTTGTGGAGGAGGAGGAGGAAGAAGTAATAGAGGGACATTTAAATAATGATCCTAAATCAAGTGATGTTACTGATGAGACTGTGGAGGAAGAAATAAAAGTATTTGTGGAATTGAAAAGTGATGATGTAGTAAAGGTAAGCGATGTGACAAACATGGGTAATAATGAGGTTAATTTAAGTGAAATGCAGACTAGGGAATGTGTATCTGAGGACAAGCTATTGCCTATTGGGAACTATGAAACACTAATCTATGAGAATGGTAATAATAATAATAATAATAATAATAATAAAGAAAATATAAAGGGATGGAATGTAAATGTGTGTTTTCAAGAAAAAGGGGAAAAGTTTTTAGAAGTTTTGTGGAACAACTATGGAAACTGTATAAACAAAGATGCCTTTTGGAAAGAATTGGCAAAGGTAAGTGCAACCTTGTATCCTACATGGTGGACAAGAATCCGTAGTGGATTTCATAAAAAATGGGGTGAAAACAGTAGTTTGTTAAGTGGCAACAGAGTGTTAAGAGGGACAGATAGAAACAAAGGTTTATATTTAAATGTCAATGCTTTGCAAACAGAGAGGGATGTGTCTAAGTGTAGGAAAGAGGAAATAGACTTAGAAACTAAAGAAATTGAAAATGATCTATTGTTTGTAAATACTGAAATAGACAATGATGTTGAGCTAGGTTGTCCATATGTTAAAGTAAACATTTACATTGGTCCATTTGAAATAAAAGAAAGCCCACATCCTAATGCGTATAGACTTATCTTTCCCAGATCAAGAAGGTTATTTGGATTAAGAAACATCACTGAATTGAAACCATATAAACATGATTAAGCACATTTCCCTGTTTGAATACAGTTACTTACCCATTTTCCGTAAAGCATTTTATCAGCAAAGAATTTTACTGGGTGTGTCAAATAGCAACTACCACTCATCCTACAGACCCTGGAAAAGTTCCAGATCTTTGAGGCAATGTTTTTATATTGTCACTATTGAATATTAAATTTGGAGACATCTTCTTTACTTGCAAGGGGCAAGTTTAACCATGCACCCAAAGAGGTGACAAACATTTATTACTTTGTTTGTATTGTTGAATATGGGACATACTTGCACCAAATATAAAAGACAGTGTAAAAATTGTTGTGCAAGACCCATCATTTTGTTACTATTGTTTTCTTAGGCATAAGATTTGTGTACAATTTTCTACAGCTAATCAGATGTTCACCAAGTTTGATGTTTGTGCTATGTTGTGACCAATTTAAGTGTCCAATTTTAGTATCAATTTGTTCTTGTACTATCTTGACTGTGTCTCAATGGGAGACAAGTTTTTTTTAATATTTTCTTTTTTTTAAAATGCATATTATATTCATACATGTGACTTCTCTAGTGTTTGTGTTTATATATCACGTCCATACTTATAATTATGTTCTTTGTTTTCATTTCCTTTATGTGGCTCAAAATGAGTAGACAGCTGCAATATTTTCCTACGGACATCTGAACTGTCCATCTATGTAATATATTTATGTTCCTTCTATTATCTTGATTATTCTGTGACTCAATGAGAGCTGACTTTGAAATAATTTACATATATTTTTTTATATATCTTAAGATCGCATGTGATATATTTGTGTCTGTTTTTGATCATTTTCCATGTGGCTCACTGGGAGCAAAGATTAAGTTTTTTTTTACTTTCATATATTACTAAATATTTTTATTATGCTGTCATACTGAGAGCCATAACACAAAGTGCATTTGAAACAACATAACTAAAATATTTGCAGGAAAAAGTCATTTTGAAACGGTGTAACGGTCATGGTATACATACACATTATGCATAGTAAAAAAAAAAAAAAAAAAAAAAAAAAAAAAAAAATTATTAAAGTAGTACTTTTCCAAATTTTAAGCATTTGACACATTTGTCCTAGTCGGCTAATATCATTAACATTCTGTAAATGATATTACCCGAGGGGGGTATTGTAACAGAACATATTAAAGGCTTTACTTTACCGAAGTATGCGATACCCTCCAAATTCAACCAGTTTAATGAGTATTTATGATTATAGAAAAGTTATTGTGTATGTTAACAATGATTGCATAACATGTCTGCATAAACAGTCAACCCATTAAATTATACTGAACAACTGACCCACACGAAAGTTTATATCACTTGATCACTGATACAGCAAATGTCATCATGTAAAAACACTAAGTTCATCTAAAATAATTAATATGAAGTACGAAAAATAGTGGACAACTTAGGTATTTTGGATCTCCTTAAATAAAAATCACTCAGTGAAACCTATTTGTTCACTAGGAGCGGTTTCACTCAGTATTCACGAAATCAATCCTGTTTTAGACGAAAACCAATGTAATTCTTAATAATTCATGTTAATTACTTATTTATGCAAATTAGAGAAGTCAATTGACAAACTTCTAAAAAACGGCCTTTTTGTAACAAAGAATTATTCTGTCAAGTCAACAAATCTGTCTGTCATTTTAATAACATGTTAAATTATGTCACTCGATGCAAATTAATAACTTTTCTGCACAAATTATGATAACAGATGTACATGTGACTTGTAAACTATATCTCTTTTTAGTAGTTCTTTGACAATGTTATAAATACAAGCAGCAAGAACAGTCAGGAGGCAGTCGGAATGTCACTTTGGTAAAGTGTGTTTGTGTGTTATTGTTTGAGGTGGATAAACAATGCAAAGATCATGTAATGGAAGTACTACTTTGTGTTGTGTCATGGTCTTTGGTGGACAGTGGAATTAAGATGGCCACCAGAGTAATAAATATTTGGAGGTTACATATTTGTTGGTTTCGCTCGTTCTTTATCATCAAAAGCACATAAAAAACACGGGACCTCATGTTTTTAACCCTAGACAACCAGATTTAGAGCCAGCATCAGCATCGAGACACAGCAGCGATCCAGCAAGCAGCAGCGATTACTACAACGCATTTTAATGGCGCCAACCAAACATCAAGTGCTAACAAGCTCCGTAAATGGGAGTGAAATAGTGCGATTACAGCAATTAGCAATATCAACGACTAGGCGACCATTACAACTGGATAGATGTTCACAGTACTTCTAACTCAAATGGAAAATACAAAGCATTCATTAATAAAGTTATTTCCTCTTCTGAAAACTCTTTTCCTCTGCAGTTAAATCAAATCGAACAAAAGTCTAAAAATAAACGATTACACAAGGAATAAAGATATCACATGGAACAAAAAGGAGACTGTATTTACTACCCAGGAAGAGCTCTGATGTTAGTGTTGTAGTACATTACAAAGAATACTGCAAAATATTGAAGCAAGTAATCCAGAAATCTAAGCAGCTTTATTATGAGAAAAAGATAATTACATCAGGCGACAAAATGAAAACTATGTGGGACATAGTGAATACAGAGACAGATGTGGCCAAGAAGGAAGAGGAATGGGTAGTTCTAAAAACAAATGAGAAATTGGTAACAAGTGCATGTAGTGTTGTGAACCTCTTAAACAAGTACTTAGCTTCTGTTACTGGCAGCCTGGAGTTATTAGGTTCAGTAAACTGTGCAATGGAGTATCTGAGATTAGTCTAAAAATAACTTCAGTAAGATGGAAATAACACTCATATATCCTAAAGATGCAGCACCACTATTCTAGGAGAGCACGACCGCTACAGTCGCAGGTTCGAATCCTGCCTTGGGCGTGGATGTGTGTGTTGTCCTTAGGTTAGTTAGGTTTACGTAGTTGTAAGTTCTAGGGGACTGATGACCTCAGAAGTTGTCTCATAGTGCTCAGAGCCATTTGAACCATTTTTGTTCTAAGAGAAACATAAATTAAAATAGATGATCAAAAGGTGATTGTGGTAGGCCTACCACATAGACATGACCTTGTGGAATCCTCTATTGTAAAAAAAACAAGAGATCCAAAAGGCCAACATGGCTTACAGGCAGATCTGTCAGTCCAGTCCAAATGCTTCTTTCCTCAGCATAAATGATCTGGAAGAAAAGCATTTCACAGCACATGGCATGCATGTGAATAAAAAGGGCAAAACATTACTCAGCTGGAGAATTAAATTGTTTCTAGAGAGTTTTAATCATATAAATGAGAGCTGTAACACTACTGCAGTGCTATCAGAAGAAACAGCGTGCAAAGAACCATCCCTGGCTGACAATTGTAGGCCTGCAAAATCCTTATGTACCAGATAATCCAGAAGACACGGAAGCTGTCACTGAATGCCCAACTGCACCCAGAGGAACAAAAAACAGCAACAGCAGTAGAAATAGAAACACCAACAACAGAAGAAGAGGAAACAACTGCATGCTCACCTGTACTCACAACAACAGCACCAACAGTAGAAGACACAGAAACACCACCAGCAGGAGAAGAGGAAATAGCTGTAGGTGATAGGTGTAGTGTAACAAGCAGGTGAAAAATAGTGCCTCCATCCCACCTGACAGACCTTTTAACATCAGGCACAAAGAGGAGGAAACCATCTCGATAAATAGAACCAAATTTTTAGCTCTATTTCAACAAAATGCACAGTCCATAAGGAATAAAGTTCAACAACTAGGATTAGAATTGCAAAAACTAGACAGTACCATTGTGTGTATTACTGAACATTGGTGTAAGGAAAATGAAATTATATAGTTTGCATTAACATTTTATGACCTGGCCTGTTCTTATAATAGAATTTCCATATGTATTTATGTGAAAAAAGGCATAACATTCAAAATTAGAAAAGATCTTATAGCATTAAGTGAAAACAAACATCTTGAACTATCTGCAGTTGAAGTAACAGAAAACAGCTTGTCAAAAAAATTAATTGTATTTTGTATATATAGATCCCCAGCAGTAATATGGACATTTTTTTCTCAAAACTGAAACAGAGCTTAGAAAAGGTAACTTGTCCAAAAATGAACATTCTCATATGTGGGGATTTGAACATAAACAGAATGAAATCAATTGTTAGTAGTACCTACTTGAATATTCTCTGCAGCTGTGGCATAACATCACTCATTAACTATCCAACTAGAGTGACCATACAATCTTCCTCAGTAATAGATCATGTAGTAACAGACATAGAAAGAAAGCACTGCCACTTGTTCAAAATCTAGGCCTATCAGATCATCTCTGTCAGATATTAAAAGCAAATATTTGTGTAGAAAAATCTGTTAAACTGAATGCATGCAAGAGGGTCTTCTCAGAATCAAACCTATGTCATTTCTCAACTTAGTTACAATATGAAGGGTGGTAGGAAGTGTATACAGAAACAAAATGTTTAATAAATTCATGACAATATTTAAACTAAAATTTGAGAAAGCATTCCCCAAAACATTGCATTCAATTGGAGCAACAAACAAAAATAAATGGGTGACCAGAGGTATCATCAAAAAATCCTATGAAACCGTAAGGTATCTCGCATCCATCAAAATCAGCCAGACTGACCCGGCTTTTTTAGAGTTCTACAAAAATTACAGGAGAACTTACAGAAAAGTATTGCTAGCTGCAAAAACTTACAAATGGCAAAACATTACTGAAGGCAGATAACAAAAGTAAAGCAATCTGGAACATAATTAAACAGAAGGCAGAAAATGATGGACAAAAACATCTGGAAACTGATTAAAAGCAAAGATGTTGAAACCAGCAACCCAAAGGAACTAGCAAACTTTGTGAATGAATACTTTGGTGGGATTGCTAAGAAATTGCAAGAGAAATTTCCATACACATATGTTCTGTGCCAACAGGACTAGCCACCACACTCAATGGTGCTCTTTCCAGCAACAGAGCGAGAGGTGGCACAGGTGATACACCATCTAAAGAGTAAAAAATCCACAGGGTTAGATGAGATCCCAGGCAGTGTGCTAAAGAAATATATACACAACATAAAAATCCCATTAACAATTATAATTTGTTGTGGATTGGCAGGAGAGCCAACCCACTAATGTTAGAGGAAGCCGAAAGGCACGCGTTTAAGCTCACGCAGGCTGGCGTGAGGTCTGGAACAGGACAAGGAAATTTGAACTTAGAAAAACGGACGCAGATGGTGGAATACTTAACTTTAATCCATTAATGTTGAACGTAGCTCTAGTCTCTACATTATTTACAATATCAATAGCAACTGATAATGTCACCTTGCTAGGTCGTAGCAAATGACGTAGCTGAAGGTTATGCTAACTATCGTCTCGGCAAATGAGAGCGTATTTTGTCAGTGAACCATCGCTAGCAAAGTCGGCTGTACAACTGGGGCGAGTGCTAGGAAGTCTCTCTAGACCTGCCGTGTGGCGGCGCCCGTTCTGCAATCACTGATAGTGGCGACACGCGGGTCCGACGTATACTAACGGACCGCGGCCGATTTAAAGGCTACCACCTAGCAAGTGTGGTGTCTGGCGGTGACACCACATAATTAATGAATCTTTCAGATCTGGCTGCTTTCCTGAATACCTGGAACAAGCAAAAGTAATACCAGCACTAAAAAATGGTGATGCAAAAAATGTAGAAAACCACAGACCAGTTTCCTTGTTATCTCGTATTTTCAAAATAATAGAAACCACAATGGAAAACAGACTAATGATTTACCTAGAAAAATTTAACCTTCCCTGCAATGAACAATTTGGTTTCAGGCCCACTAAAAGTACACAGACAGCTATAGCACAGTTTACCAAAGTCATACTAGAAGCATTAGACAGCAACAGGCATGTTGTTGGATTTATCAAAGGCTTTTGACACAGTTGAATATAGAATTTTATTACACAAATTAGAACTATTAGGAATAAGGGGTACAGCAAAGTGACGGTTTAAATCATACCTGGAAAACAGGGTGCAAAGAGTTGAAATCTCACATATTTGCAAAAGATTGGAGGTAAAACACTTATCTGATCCAATATATACTAATATAGGTGTCCCCCAGGGAAGTGTACTGGGCCCAATCCTCGTCCTTATATACAGGGTGATCAAAAAGTCAGTATAAATTTGAAAACTTAATAAACCACGGAATAATGTAGATAGAGAGGTAAAAATTGACACACATGCTTGGAATGACATGGGGTTCTATTAGAAAAAGGTATTGCTAGACGCGTGAAAGATCTCTTGCGCGCGTTGTTTGGTGATGATCGTGTGCTCAGCTGCCACTTTCGTCATGCCTGGCCTCCCAGATCCCCAGACCTCAGTCCGTGCGATTACTGGCTTTGGGATTACCTGAAGTCGCAAGTGTATCATGATCGACCGACATCTCTAGGGATACTGAATGACAACATCCGACGCCAATGCCTCACCATAACTCCGGACATGCTTTACAGTGCTGTTCACAACATTATTCCTTGGCTACAGCTATTGTTGAGGAATGATGGTGTACATAGTGAGCATTTCATGTAAAGAACGTCATCTTTGCTTTGTATTACTTTGTTATGCTAATTATTGCTATTCTGATCAGATGAAGCGCCATCTGTCGGCCATTTTTTGAACGTTTGTATGTTTTTGGTTCTTATCAAACCCCATGTCATTCCAAGCATGTGTGTCAATTTGTGCCTCTCTATCTACATTATTCCGTGACTTATTCAGTTTTCAAATTTATACTGACTTTTTGATCACTTGGTATATAATTGATTTCCCACAGAATGTCACGCATGGGGAAAAAATACTGTTTGCTGTGATGACAGCACTGTAGTGATTACAGACAAAAGCTCAACACTGTTAATAGAAAAATCCAATGAAGCTCTTAGAGACATCTGCAAATGGTTGCTAAAGAATAAAGTAACTCTAATTTTAAAAAAGACAAACTATATAAACTTCCGACTAAATAAAAAAAACCCTTGACACTACACTGAAAGTAAACAATGAGGTACTTGCTTGTGTAATGGACAGCAAATTCTTGGGGATGAATATAGACTGTCAGCTAAAACAGACAGGGCATGTGAACAGGCGAGGCATCTCGTGCTGGCTCAGATGTACTTCTGAAAGTACCTCAAACCTGTTGTTAAGATGTAAAGGGACACCCATGCAACTGGAATCCACTTTCGCCTTCTACCCAGAGATTCACGAACGAGCCACTGTTCACCAATCACCTTCAGGCAACTGTCGACTGTAAATTGGAAGGCGCAGCAGCATCAGGAATCACAGGCCTCGTAGGTGCCAAGGCATTCCACTCAGGTGCCCCAAAACCACTGCAGCCCAGGGCAGCAGTCTGAAGCCTGGGGACCGTGGCCAGCAGAGCTTCCAACTGTTTGCAGACAGTGGCCATTTCCCCCTGCATTCGTACACAACAGGTGCAGCGCCAATACATCTTTAACCATCTTTTTTCTCTATGCTCCAAGTAATCTATAATCAGGAGACAATCTTGGTGTATGGTACCCAGACCCATTTGCTGCTTTCCTGTCTAATGCACCAAGGGAAAACAAAAATTGAATTTTCAGTACTCCATATAATTATTGATATAATTTAATAAATTTAAAATGTTGTCACAATTTACTCATTAAGAGATATAATCTTATGTGCAAGATTTAATACAAAAATTCAAGTATTAAAGTTAGAAACTGTGTATTGACCGATCAGCAGAACATCATGACGAACGACGTATATTCGATATAAACTCGTCCAGGCGATAGCAGCGCAACCTGATCAGAAATGACTGCTAGTCGGCCACAGTCATGGAGCATGTAGTATCAGTGGGCGTGCTGTCCGTGTGTAGAATGGGGAAGGCGGGCTATCTATCTGAGTTTGACCAATGGCGGATTGTGACGGACGGGAGGCTTGGCATGAGCATTTCGGAAACTGCACGACTTGTTGGGTCTTCGAGGAGTACTGTCATAAGTGTCATCAACACGAACACGTGGCGAAACCACATTCAGACGGGAGGGGTGGGGATGGGGGGTGGGAGAAGGGGTTAGGCGGCGACCCTTCGTTACAGATGTCACAAAAAAAAAGGTTCAAATGGCTCTGAGCACTATGGGACTTAACATCTATGGTCATCAGTCCCCTAGAACCTAGAACTACTTAAACCTAACTAACCTAAGGACAGCACACAACACCCAGCCATCACGAGGCAGAGAAAATCCCCGACCCCGCCGGGAATCGAACCCGGGAACCCGGGCGTGGGAAGCGAGAACGCTACCACACGACCACGAGATGCGGGCACAGATGTCACACATCGTTGGTTGGGCAAACTGCTAAAACAGAACAAACGGCAAACTGTGGCGGAACTATATGCTGGATAAGGTACGTATGTGCCAAAACACACAGTGCACTGAACACTCCTAACTATGGGCCTCCGCAGCCGACGATCCGTGCATGTGTCAATGTTTAGTTCAAAAAGTAGTCCACTACTCAGGAACACTCATCTTCAATAATTTGCCAGCAAATATAAAAAATTTAGTTACAAATAAAGATCAAATGTAAGCGTAGGCTTCCGCGGCCGTTGTCTTCTTCAATAAAATTCTTCAGGGTATCAGACCGCATCGTCATAATTTAAAATGCGCCAACGTTTCGGCCAGCGTTGCAGCTAGCCTTCATCAGGGCCTTACGTTAACTGCTAAATGAACACACTTGATTCCTTAAATAGCTGCACGTGAAAACCGTGTCGTTACTTGATTGGCTGTAAAGGGAGGAGGAGGAGGGGTGAAAGGTATGCTTTATTGGTGTTTCCTTTATTATCTGTCATTGGCTGAAATAGCTGTTTTCTATTGGTCTTTATATTAATCCACCCCATTGGAGGAGACGGACGAATAGCGAACAGGTGATGGCTGTGACGTCACACTGTTTCCATGCTGTCCAGAAGCCGGCTGCGGCGTCCCATTGCTCTGTGCGCTCGCGACCACTGCGGCTCTCCGCGTGTCTGCATGGGCCGTCACGGCTCTGCCGCCGCTCCGTAGCCCTGCTATTGCAGGCAGCCAAGACCTCGGAAGCTTGTACCCGTCCTCTCTATTCATGTTGGCGGGTCTTTTGGCTATTTCTATCGCCTCTCTAATCTTTCTTTTGAAAGTGAGAGGCTGTTTCGCCAGGACGCGGGCTTCTTGAAAAAATACTGGTTTCCCGCACTTGTCTCGGTGTTCCGCCACTGCTGACTTAGTGTGTTGTTTCAGGCGGATATATCTTTCATGTTCCGAGAGCCTTGTGCTAATCGGACGTCCCGTCTCACCTATGTAGACTAATCCACACGCACAACCAATTTCATACACGCCAGCTGTGTGTAGTTTGTCAACTGCGTCCTTGGTAGAACCGAGCATGTCTGATATTTTGTTTCTGCTTCGGAAAATTGGTTTGATGTCGGCTTTTCGTAGAATTTTGCCAATACGTTCGGTGACCCCTTGTACATATGGTAACACAGCAATGCTCTGTGCCTCCTTCTCCTCTTCCCTATTAATCTTCTCCCTTGTCGACATGGTGCTGTCTATCATCTGCTTCCCATAGCCATTAGTTCCGAAGATGGACCTGAGGCGTTCAAGTTCTGTCTTCAGATGTTCTTCGTCGCTTATCCTGTACGCTCTCTTCGTTAGCGTGTGCAGGGCGGACTTCTTCTGCGTGGGGTGATGGTGGGAGGAGGCGTGAAGGTACCTGTCCGTATTGGTTGGTTTCCTGTACACTTTGTGGCCAAGTTTACCATCAGGTTTTCGATAAACTTCCACGTCGAGAAAAGGCAGCACCCCATTCTTCTCTGTTTCCATTGTAAACTGAATTTTCCTATGCTGTTGGTTAAGGTGCTTGTGGAAGTTCTGTAACTCCTCTTCTCCGTGGGGCCAGATGACGAAAGTATCATCGACATAGCGAAGCCAACAATTTGGGCGTAATGGTGCGGACTGGAGGGCTGTTTCCTCAAATGCCTCCATGAAAATTTCTGCTGCGATAGGCGATAGGGGTGAGCCCATAGCTACACCGTCAGTTTGTTCATAAAATTGACCTCTCCACTTGAAATAGGTGGTCGTCAGACAGTGGCGCACAAGCTCACATATATCAGGTGCCACGCGTTCTTCTAGGATGTTCACAGTATCTGACACTGGGACATTCGTGAATAGGGATTTGACGTCGAAACTAACCATCAGATCTTGGTCCGTAACACGCATTTCCTTTAGGAGAGACACGAAGTGAGTGGAATCCTTAACGTAGGACTCGGTTTGGTGCACTAGGTGTCGGAGCCTAGGTGCCAGTTCTTTCGCTAGGTAGTAGGTTGGCGAATTTATACTGTTTACTATGGGCCTTAAGGGGAAGTCGGTTTTGTGTACCTTCGGTACACCATATATCCTTGGTGCCTGTGTCACTTGCGGGATGAATCTTCTGGCCTTGTCGAAGTTGATTCTAGAGTGCTTGAGCAGTGCCTGCGTCGTTTTGATTACCTTGGCCGTCGGATCTCCCTGAAGTTTCTTGTAGATAGGTTCTGCGAGAATATCTTCCATTCGTTTGTTGTAATCAGTTGTGTCCAGGACTACAGTGGCGTTGCCCTTATCTGCCTGCACCACTACTAAGTGGGGGTTGTCCCTGAGTTCCTTGATGGCACGGTATTCCTCAGCGTTGATGTTTTGCTTCGGAGGCTTTGCTTTATTCAGAACTCTGACCGTTTCCTGCCGGATCTTCTCCGCCTCGGCCTGTGGCAGATGACGTACCGAAGCCTCTACGGATTCTATGATATCTTCTTTTGGAACTCGCTTAGGTGCGACTGCGAAATTCATCCCCTTGGCCAGAATTGCTGTGGTTGCTTCGCTCAAGGTGTGGCTGGAGAGGTTGACCACTGTCCGTCGCCTGTCCAGCGTCAATATTTCGTCCGTGGCTTTCTGTTGTAGTTTGTCGTACTTTCTCATCTGTCGGTTAGTAATACTATTGCTGGTCCTTGATGCTTGCTGAAAGGTTAACCTGTCGACTTTATCCCAGTCTTCCATCTGAAGTTTTCCGGCCAGAAATAGGTGCAGATCACACAAATTCCTGTTGTGAGCATCGAGACTTATGCGGATGTGGCGGATCCTTTCCCGTAGCAATGCTTTACTGGCTTTAACACAGATATTCCTCGCCTTGTTCGTTTTTATGTGAGACGTCAACCGCAAAGAATACGGCACAACACTCGTGTCTCTGCATCTCTTCAAAAAAGCAAGGTCATTCAGCAGTTTACATCTTTTTAAACGCAGTGCTTCTAACTTCTTGATGTTTCCGTGGATTTCCTGCCCATACAGGTTGGTTAAATGTAAGCGTAGGCTTCCGCGGCCGTTGTCTTCTTCAATAAAATTCTTCAGGGTATCAGACCGCATCGTCATAATTTAAAATGCGCCAACGTTTCGGCCAGCGTTGCAGCTAGCCTTCATCAGGGCCTTACGTTAACTGCTAAATGAACACACTTGATTCCTTAAATAGCTGCACGTGAAAACCGTGTCGTTACTTGATTGGCTGTAAAGGGAGGAGGAGGAGGGGTGAAAGGTATGCTTTATTGGTGTTTCCTTTATTATCTGTCATTGGCTGAAATAGCTGTTTTCTATTGGTCTTTATATTAATCCACCCCATTGGAGGAGACGGACGAATAGCGAACAGGTGATGGCTGTGACGTCACACTGTTTCCATGCTGTCCAGAAGCCGGCTGCGGCGTCCCATTGCTCTGTGCGCTCGCGACCACTGCGGCTCTCCGCGTGTCTGCATGGGCCGCCACGGCTCTGCCGCCGCTCCGTAGCCCTGCTATTGCAGGCAGCCAAGACCTCGGAAGCTTGTACCCGTCCTCTCTATTCATGTTGGCGGGTCTTTTGGCTATTTCTATCGCCTCTCTAATCTTTCTTTTGAAAGTGAGAGGCTGTTTCGCCAGGACGCGGGCTTCTTGAAAAAATACTGGTTTCCCGCACTTGTCTCGGTGTTCCGCCACTGCTGACTTAGTGTGTTGTTTCAGGCGGATATATCTTTCATGTTCCGAGAGCCTTGTGCTAATCGGACGTCCCGTCTCACCTATGTAGACTAATCCACACGCACAACCAATTTCATACACGCCAGCTGTGTGTAGTTTGTCAACTGCGTCCTTGGTAGAACCGAGCATGTCTGATATTTTGTTTCTGCTTCGGAAAATTGGTTTGATGTCGGCTTTTCGTAGAATTTTGCCAATACGTTCGGTGACCCCTTGTACATATGGTAACACAGCAATGCTCTGTGCCTCCTTCTCCTCTTCCCTATTAATCTTCTCCCTTGTCGACATGGTGCTGTCTATCATCTGCTTCCCATAGCCATTAGTTCCGAAGATGGACCTGAGGCGTTCAAGTTCTGTCTTCAGATGTTCTTCGTCGCTTATCCTGTACGCTCTCTTCGTTAGCGTGTGCAGGGCGGACTTCTTCTGCGTGGGGTGATGGTGGGAGGAGGCGTGAAGGTACCTGTCCGTATTGGTTGGTTTCCTGTACACTTTGTGGCCAAGTTTACCATCAGGTTTTCGATAAACTTCCACGTCGAGAAAAGGCAGCACCCCATTCTTCTCTGTTTCCATTGTAAACTGAATTTTCCTATGCTGTTGGTTAAGGTGCTTGTGGAAGTTCTGTAACTCCTCTTCTCCGTGGGGCCAGATGACGAAAGTATCATCGACATAGCGAAGCCAACAATTTGGGCGTAATGGTGCGGACTGGAGGGCTGTTTCCTCAAATGCCTCCATGAAAATTTCTGCTGCGATAGGCGATAGGGGTGAGCCCATAGCTACACCGTCAGTTTGTTCATAAAATTGACCTCTCCACTTGAAATAGGTGGTCGTCAGACAGTGGCGCACAAGCTCACATATATCAGGTGCCACGCGTTCTTCTAGGATGTTCACAGTATCTGACACTGGGACATTCGTGAATAGGGATTTGACGTCGAAACTAACCATCAGATCTTGGTCCGTAACACGCATTTCCTTTAGGAGAGACACGAAGTGAGTGGAATCCTTAACGTAGGACTCGGTTTGGTGCACTAGGTGTCGGAGCCTAGGTGCCAGTTCTTTCGCTAGGTAGTAGGTTGGCGAATTTATACTGTTTACTATGGGCCTTAAGGGGAAGTCGGTTTTGTGTACCTTCGGTACACCATATATCCTTGGTGCCTGTGTCACTTGCGGGATGAATCTTCTGGCCTTGTCGAAGTTGATTCTAGAGTGCTTGAGCAGTGCCTGCGTCGTTTTGATTACCTTGGCCGTCGGATCTCCCTGAAGTTTCTTGTAGATAGGTTCTGCGAGAATATCTTCCATTCGTTTGTTGTAATCAGTTGTGTCCAGGACTACAGTGGCGTTGCCCTTATCTGCCTGCACCACTACTAAGTGGGGGTTGTCCCTGAGTTCCTTGATGGCACGGTATTCCTCAGCGTTGATGTTTTGCTTCGGAGGCTTTGCTTTATTCAGAACTCTGACCGTTTCCTGCCGGATCTTCTCCGCCTCGGCCTGTGGCAGATGACGTACCGAAGCCTCTACGGATTCTATGATATCTTCTTTTGGAAATCGCTTAGGTGCGACTGCGAAATTCATCCCCTTGGCCAGAATTGCTGTGGTTGCTTCGCTCAAGGTGCAGGCAGATAAGGGCAACGCCACTGTAGTCCTGGACACAACTGATTACAACAAACGAATGGAAGATATTCTCGCAGAACCTATCTACAAGAAACTTCATGGAGATCCGACGGCCAAGGTAATCAAAACGACGCAGGCACTGCTCAAGCACTCTAGAATCAACTTCGACAAGGCCAGAAGATTCATCCCGCAAGTGACACAGGCACCAAGGATATATGGTGTACCGAAGGTACACAAAACCGACTTCCCCTTAAGGCCCATAGTAAACAGTATAAATTCGCCAACCTACTACCTAGCGAAAGAACTGGCACCTAGGCTCCGACACCTAGTGCACCAAACCGAGTCCTACGTTAAGGATTCCACTCACTTCGTGTCTCTCCTAAAGGAAATGCGTGTTACGGACCAAGATCTGATGGTTAGTTTCGACGTCAAATCCCTATTCACGAATGTCCCAGTGTCAGATACTGTGAACATCCTAGAAGAACGCGTGGCACCTGATATATGTGAGCTTGTGCGCCACTGTCTGACGACCACCTATTTCAAGTGGAGAGGTCAATTTTATGAACAAACTGACGGTGTAGCTATGGGCTCACCCCTATCGCCTATCGCAGCAGAAATTTTCATGGAGGCATTTGAGGAAACAGCCCTCCAGTCCGCACCATTACGCCCAAATTGTTGGCTTCGCTATGTCGATGATACTTTCGTCATCTGGCCCCACGGAGAAGAGGAGTTACAGAACTTCCACAAGCACCTTAACCAACAGCATAGGAAAATTCAGTTTACAATGGAAACAGAGAAGAATGGGGTGCTGCCTTTTCTCGACGTGGAAGTTTATCGAAAACCTGATGGTAAACTTGGCCACAAAGTGTACAGGAAACCAACCAATACGGACAGGTACCTTCACGCCTCCTCCCACCATCACCCCACGCAGAAGAAGTCCGCCCTGCACACGCTAACGAAGAGAGCGTACAGGATAAGCGACGAAGAACATCTGAAGACAGAACTTGAACGCCTCAGGTCCATCTTCGGAACTAATGGCTATGGGAAGCAGATGATAGACAGCACCATGTCGACAAGGGAGAAGATTAATAGGGAAGAGGAGAAGGAGGCACAGAGCATTGCTGTGTTACCATATGTACAAGGGGTCACCGAACGTATTGGCAAAATTCTACGAAAAGCCGACATCAAACCAATTTTCCGAAGCAGAAACAAAATATCAGACATGCTCGGTTCTACCAAGGACGCAGTTGACAAACTACACACAGCTGGCGTGTATGAAATTGGTTGTGCGTGTGGATTAGTCTACATAGGTGAGACGGGACGTCCGATTAGCACAAGGCTCTCGGAACATGAAAGATATATCCGCCTGAAACAACACACTAAGTCAGCAGTGGCGGAACACCGAGACAAGTGCGGGAAACCAATATTTTTTCAAGAAGCCCGCGTCCTGGCGAAACAGCCTCTCACTTTCAAAAGAAAGATTAGAGAGGCGATAGAAATAGCCAAAAGACCCGCCAACATGAATAGAGAGGACGGGTACAAGCTTCCGAGGTCTTGGCTGCCTGCAATAGCAGGGCTACGGAGCGGCGGCAGAGCCGTGGCGGCCCATGCAGACACGCGGAGAGCCGCAGTGGTCGCGAGCGCACAGAGCAATGGGACGCCGCAGCCGGCTTCTGGACAGCATGGAAACAGTGTGACGTCACAGCCATCACCTGTTCGCTATTCGTCCGTCTCCTCCAATGGGGTGGATTAATATAAAGACCAATAGAAAACAGCTATTTCAGCCAATGACAGATAATAAAGGAAACACCAATAAAGCATACCTTTCACCCCTCCTCCTCCTCCCTTTACAGCCAATCAAGTAACGACACGGTTTTCACGTGCAGCTATTTAAGGAATCAAGTGTGTTCATTTAGCAGTTAACGTAAGGCCCTGATGAAGGCTAGCTGCAACGCTGGCCGAAACGTTGGCGCATTTTAAATTATGACGATGCGGTCTGATACCCTGAAGAATTTTATTGAAGAAAATAAAGATCAGTTTAAAAGGAGCCTGAAAGACTTACTAGTGGCCAACTCCTTCTACTCCATTGACGAATTTTTTAATAGAAACAAATGATGTATAGTATATATTCATACTATTAGTATTGTTATTTCAGCTTAAAAAAATGACATGTTCCACATCCAAGAGGATCTCCTCAGCACGGATCTATGGAACGAAAAACTAATCTAATCTAATCTAAAACGACATCAGCAGCTTCAACTGCAATGAGCATGTGACCATCGGTACTGGACACTGACGCAGTGGCAGAGCGTTGCGTGGTTAACATCCCTGTAATGGACTGGCCTGCACAGAGTCCTGACCTGAAACCTATAGTACGCCTTTTCGGATGTTTTGGAACACCGACTTCGTGCCAGGCCTCACCGACCGACATCGATACCTCTCCTCAGCGCAGCACTCAGTGAAGAATGGGCTGTCATTCCCCAAGACCCCTTCCAGCACCTGATTGAACGTATGCTTGTGATAGTGGTAGCTGCCATCTAGGCTAATAGTGGGCCAACACCATATCGAATTCCAGCCTTACCGATGGAGGGCGCCACGAACTTCTAAGTAATTTTCGACCAGGTGTCCGAATACATTTGATCACATAGTGTATATATACATGAGCTGGTGGATGACGTCGGAACTTCCTTGAGGCTTTTCGCAGATGATGCTGTTGTTTTCAGAGAAGTCGCAACGCTAAAAGGAAATGGAGTGAAATGCAGTAAAACCCTGCAGAGGATCGACGCTTGTTGCAGGGATTGGCAGTTGAGTAGTTATTGCACATAAACAAGCAGACAGAACCCTTATTGGATGAGTACACGACTGCAGAACAATAATCACTGGGTGACAATGTTATGATTGGTAATTCACAAGCTGCAAGTACTTATAACAATATCTTTCTAAATGCAGCAGCAAAAGTAGGATTAATTGGTTCAGTTGAAGTAGCAAGAGAAGATACGAAACAAATCATTTCTCAAAACTGAATTTAACTAGATGTACCACTAAGATCCGTTACTGAAATTAATAGAATTAC
Organism: Schistocerca piceifrons; assembly: GCF_021461385.2. Classification (NCBI taxonomy): domain Eukaryota; kingdom Metazoa; phylum Arthropoda; class Insecta; order Orthoptera; family Acrididae; genus Schistocerca; species Schistocerca piceifrons. The sequence goes on from NC_060145.1 coordinate 458,580,900, forward strand.
AAAAATTCTAAGAAACAAGAGCTCACATACGGTGTTGACAGAATTTCAAACAGAATTATGGGACGTTGTTGTAACTTAATAAGTAATATCCTCAACAACATATGTAATGCATCACTGGCACAAAGTATTTCTCCAAACGTGTTGAAATATGCCATTGTCAAGCCTCTTTATAAGAAAGGTGTCTCTAACTGACATGTTTTTCCAAAATATTCGAAAAAGTAATGGACTTACGAAGAGTCTTTCTTTTAAGTAGGAACAATTCAATCAGCATATCACAGTTTCCATTCAAAAAGGGTTAGTCAGCTGAGAATAAAGTTTACACATTCACCTACCAGACACTATAAGCCTTAAATAATAATATATCGCCAGTTGGTATTTTTAGTGATCCCTGTGGTTGATTGTGTAAATCAAGATACACTATTAGATAAATTTAATTCTATGGGATTGAGGGCTTTACACACTGCTGGTATGAATTATATTTAAGAAAGAGAATGCAGAAAGTCGTGATGAATAATTCAGTCAATGTTGAAAAGGTAGAAAATTGTAATGACTCTGCAGAAATCACAAAGCGAGTCCTACAGGGTTCCATTTTTGGTTCAGTCCTATTCCTTACATATGTGAATGACCGTCCACTTAACATTCAACAGGCAGAATTGGTACTTTTTGCGGATGATGCTAATGTTATAATAAATCCCATTAGAGAAAAAGTAACAGAAGCGGTATTTAGTGAAGTTTTACAAACAATTTTAGGTGGTTCTCTGAAAATGGGCAACTACTTAATTAAAAAAAACACACTATATTGAATACTGCAGAACAAATATATCAACAACTGATGTAGCACATGAAAAGGAGTCAGTAAATGGACCAAATTTTTGGGTGTACATTTTGGTGAAAAAATTAAATGGAAGAAGCATATTACTGAGCTTGTCGAACAATTCATTTCACCTATTTTTCCTCTTTATATAATTGCTAGTCTTACAACCAAGCGAACTGACATATTTTGGATAATTTTACTCAGTAATGTGCTATGGAATAATTTTCTGGGGTAACTCATTACTTAGAAAGAAAGTACAGACTGCACAGAAGCGTGCAGTAACGATAATATGGGGTGTTCATGGCTCTGAGCACTATGGGACTCAACTGCTGAGGTCATTAGTCCCCTAGAACTTAGAACTACTTAAACCTAACTAACCTAAGGACATCACACACATCCATGCCCGAGGCAGGATTCGAACCTGCGACCGTAGGGGTCTCGCGGTTCCAGACTGCAGCGCCAGAACCGCGCGGCCACTTCGGCCGGCGGGTGTTCATGTTGGGTATTTTAAATTCACCATATATAACTATATATATATATATATATATATATATATATATATATATATATATATATATATATAATAAGTGATATCCATATGTACAACACTGGAAGAATAAATGATTTTTTTACCCATAATTAAAGCTATCAGTGGCTCAGAAGGGAGTTCAATATGCAGTAACATAAAGTTATGATGTGTTGCCCAGTATCATAAAATGTCTAACAGGTAGCAAACCAAGATTTAAATCGAACCTAAAATCATTTCTCCTGGACAACTCGACGAATTTTTGTTTAACAGCTGTCGATTAAAAAAAAAGGACCTGGATTTTTAGTGACACGAGTAAGACTAAAAAATAACGTGGTCATCAACGTTAACACTAATCATGTATACATGTAAAGTGGCTCGTTTCAGAATCGTTCAAAACATCTATGGAATATGTAACTAATTGAAGCAGTCACAACCATGAAATATCTAGGAGTACACGTACTGAGTGACTGCATAAAACTAATTGCATGTTAGGCAGATGCCAGACTAAGATTCATTGGAAGACTCCTCAGGAAATGTAGACCATACACAAAAGGATCCATACCAGTTAGGGTTGACTGAGGAAATAAAGAAGATCCAAAGAAGAGCAGCGCATTTCGTTACAGGTTCATTTAATGAGGGTGGAAGCGTCACGGAGATGCTCAGTCACCTCTAGGGGCACACGCTGCAACAGAGGCGTTCTGTATCATAATCTGGCCCACTGCTAAAGTTCCGAGAGCCTACCAGAAGAGGGAACAAATATATTGCTTCATCCTACGCGTATCTTGCGAAAAGACCGTGAAGGTAACATTAAAGAAGTTTGTGCTCTCACGGAGGCTTATCAGCAATAGTTATTGTCACGGATCTTTCGCGACAGGAAGAGCAAAATAAGGAAGTAAGAGTGATACACAAAGTATCCTCCACCACGCACCGTAACGTAGCTCGCGGAGTACAGATGTGGATGCATATGTAAAAAAGTAAATAGAGTCATTGCATAAAAACGTACCAACATCCTGCCTATTGGACTGTACGAAACGGTTCAGAAAGAAGTCAAGAAAATAACTGTGTTCAAGGATACAATTTCCAGGTATTTAATGTTAAACTGCTTCTGGTAGATAAATGATTACTTGGGTCAAATGCAATGAATAAAGTCCGCACAGGGTACGGTGGCCGACGCGTGCTGACCAATTTACGTCGAAGGTGCTGGGCGAGTGCATTCGTTTCTTCGGAAGGAGAGCCCGCCAAGTGTTTGCCCCCTTCCGGCCGGCTGGCGATTATGGAATCGAGGCATATGCCCTGCAGTCTTTCTCAAACGATTTTACAGAAACTATTCAGTAAAACAATTTGATTTTTGCTGTATTTACAGCTTTATATGTGGGCTTCGTGATGATGTGCCCATCATTTCGTTAATGGCCATAGTTGTTGTGATATTTTCATAGAAGTAAGACACCGAGCGAAATTCGAAAAAAATTGCAATGAAAAATAGGAATCGCTATGATTTGCGGTTGGCGCATATTACATAATATGTTGCTCAGAATGAAATTTAGCTAACATACTGAAGTTTTCTTTAGATTTGTATGGAAGTCTCTATCTGTCACCGGTATCGAGAAAACTGATCTGATGTAGAACACTCATTTGTGATCGTGAGTCACAGAGATCCACATCATTCCTTATATGTCATAAACAGTTTGAGATACTGAAATGACTCATTGGGAAATATTAGCACACAAAGAGGAGAGTATTTTGCCATATGGTTATTGTGCAAAACTTCATTACCTACGGTGTTATTCCACTAAATACAGATTTTTTTACGAAATGATGTAATTTTTAAGAATCATCGATAGCTGGTGAAACGAGAAATGCTATGGATTTTGGAACTCTGCAAGTGAAGACATTGCACATTTATTTTTGTACCGAGAGTCTGCTTTTTCATAAGCTACTGCCCTTGTCTTTCCTGAGTTAATTACTGAATAAACTTGATAGACCACTGTTTCAGAATTTCTTCACAACTGCCTCTGCACAACATGTTAGTGAGGTGACACCGTGTAACCTTTAGCAAAAGAAGTATATTTTAACGTGCAAATGAGAGAAAATTCGTGTAGGTTTTACTCAAAATTCGCCACTCTTGTCGCTTTTCTGAAAGTTATAGATTGTTAACCAGTCATACGAAGATAAATCACTGCTTTTATTGCATTTTCAGAAGAATTCTTTTTGTATACCAGCCAAAGCAGAGATGAAAGTGTAAGTAGGCTGTTTAGGTTTTTATGTTGGTAACGTCACCTAACGCTCTGTATGAATATCACTGGCTGTGCTGTGTGAAGTCTGTGGCTGGTTTGCGTTGTTGGAATTTGCTGTTGTAGTGTTGGGCAGTTGGCTGTTAACAGCGCGTAGCGTTGCGCAGTTGGAGGTGAGCCGCCAACAGTGGTGGATGTGGGGAGAGAAATGGCGGAGTTTTGAGAGCGGATGATCTGGACGTGTGTCCATCAGAGTCAGTAAATTTGTAAGACTGGATGTCCTGAACTGCTATATATATTATGACTTTTGAACACTATTAGGGTATTAAGGTATCAAAATCTTTCGTTTGCTAACTATGCCTATCAGTAGTTGGTGTCTTCAGTAGTTTGAATCTTTTATTTAGCTGGCAGTAGTGGCGCTCGCTGTATTGCAATAGTTCGAGTAACGAAGATTTTTGTGAGGTAAGTGATTTGTGAATAGGTTAATGTTAGTCAGGGCCATTCTTTTGTAGGGATTATTGAAAGTCAGATTGCGTTGCGCTAAAAATATTGTGTGTCAGTTTAGTGTTGATCAGAATAGGTAAAGAGCGGAATGTCTGAGTGCGTTAAGTTCTGCTCAGCTGTTTGAAAATCAAATAATGTAAGAGGTTTATCAGCACAGTAATTCATTAATTTTTCTAAGGGGATGTTTCAATAGATCTTTTTGAATGATCACCATGCAAGTGTAGGTGTGGAGGCGCTCTACTTAATGTTTACAAAAAATGTGAGTGTAGACTTCATTTTAGAGCTGCACTTCCCCTCCAGTGCTCGGCACTTTCCCTACAGCGCCTGCCCGCCACTTTATTCTGTGTGGAGTCCTAGCTGTTGAATCTTACAAGAAAAGAATGATTTCTCATCATTTACAAGTAAATGTTAATGTCTGTAATCATCCAATTTTTTCTGATTCTGTTATTGTATTCCTCACCTTTATTATTTTTCTTGGATTTATGTTATTACTATTGAATAAAATGTTGTGGTTTTTCTACTCTGTGCCTTACAACATTTAATTTCTACTGTACATGCGTTGGAACATCGTTTACCCAGTAGTCATTAATCTGGGTCGGTTTTATAAATACAGTAACTGCAAATTGTTGGATACTCAGGAAGTAATACTGACAACGATTGATGAAGACAGTCATTATATTTAAACTCAGCCTTTGACGGATCCTGGCTTGCTGTCGCTTAAAACGTTAACATTGAGTTGTACAGTACTGTAGTGCCACCATTTGTTCTGAGTGTTAAATGACATAGAAGAGAGAGAAGATAGTGGTGTCCATGGATAAAAGGTTAGATGCACTCCATAGGACGGATGAAGAAGGCAATTGTTGAAAAATATTGTGGCTGAATTTGGTGTTGGAACTTCACAGTGTCATAATAGAAGAATAAGCGGAAAGAAATTGAAGACTCTTGTTTCAAAATTATGAGGAAGGGCAGTTTAAAGAACGGAGGGACAAGCACAAGAGCAAAGAATGAATGGCCAGGTGACTCACTTTTCGTGTGGTTTACTACAAAGAGGGAGAACGCTGTTCTGATTTCAGGCCTGATATTGGAGGAAAAAGCTACGAAACTAAACAAGAAACTTTCTAGCGTTAATACTAATTTAACAGTTGGCTACAAAGAGGGAAAAAGTCGACATGGAATACGTCAGCTGTCAGTGAATGGTGAAATCGTTCACTTCTTGTAGATAGTCGTCCTCTGTGCTTGCCTCCAGCCACTGGCATCATTTTTTGTTCGAGGGGTCTGTTATATATTATGGTTAAAAGGGGGCTAACTCGGAAATCTTATATCGAATGTGATAAGGCTTCCACTAGGTCTTGAAGTTTGTTAAATTTTAGCGGTTTCAGTTGTTTAACAACAGCACTGACACTAATATTTATATCACTTCCCTTTGCAGTGGTGTGAGAATTATGTAGGAGTAATACTCCTGGATAATTCTGCATTTCCTTGTCGTTACGGCAGCGTGGAAGATGCATGAGCATTATGAAACTGTATATTAAGTAAAATACGCTTTAAAAGAACGGAATGTAACATTTTTTAAGGTGATAAAGCAAAACGATTTTTCATATTAGTACAGAATACGCACGGCAATGTTACTGATACAGGGCCACTAAAGGTGAGTTACTAAACACTGTTTTCCGAAATTCCTTTTCCAAAGAAGACGATGTGAATTGTCTAGAACGCGAATGGAGAACGGCTGCCAACATGAATAATTTACGAGAAGATATCCTCGGAGTAATGAAATAACTTAAATCACACAATAAAAGCAAGTATAGCAATTAAAGTATGCTGATATAGTAGCTCCATATTTAGCTATCACGTACAAGCGCTCGCTCGACGAAAGATCTATATCTAAATACGAGAAGTTGCACAGGTGTCGCCAATATCCAAGAAAGAAAATAGGAGTAATTTTCTGCATTACAGACCAGTTTCGATAACCAATCGACAACGTCGATTTCCAGCAGGGTTTTGGCGCATATACTGTTATCTAACTTATGAATTACCTCTGACAAAACGATTAGTTGACAAATAGTCAGCACGGTTTCGGAAAACATTGTTCTTACGAAACACAACTAGCTCCTTATTCGCACGAGGTAATGACTGCTACCGACAGTGGATCTCAAATTGATTCCATATTTCTAGATTTTCAGGAGGGCTTTGATAATATTCCTCGAAAGCTACTTCAAATCAAATTGCATACCTATGGAGTATGGCCACGGTTGTGCTTCTGGATTCATGATCTGTCAGAAAGGTCACAGTTCGTAGTACTCGACGGAAGGTCACCAAGCAAAAAAGCGTCCTGGCTTTCAACAGGAAGTGTTGCAGGCTCACTAGTGTTCCTGATCTACATAAACAATTTAGGAGACAATATGAGCAGCCCTCTTACAGTGCGCAGATGATGCTGTCATTTACAGTTTTCTAAGTGATCAGATGATCAAAACCAATTGCCAAATGATTTAGAGAAGATATCTGTATCGTGTGAAACATGGCAATTGAATGTACATGAGTACTAAGAGGAATCCGTTGAATTTCGGCTAGACTATAAATCAGATAACTTTAAAGGTTGTCATGCAGTCAAATACTTAGTGATTACCGTTATGAATTACTGAAATCGGAACGATCATATACGTAATGTTTTGGGGAAAGGTGCCGAAAGATTGCATTTTGTGGCAGAACTCGTAGAAGGTGTGCTTTAAGAGACTGCCTGCACTAAGGACATCCAAAACTTTCAAAGAAGGGCAGCTCTTTTGTATTATTGCGAAATAAGGGAGAGAGTGCCACGGATACGATAAGTGGCTTTGGCTGTCAGTCATTAAGACAATGCAGTTTTTCGCTGCGGCGACATATTTTCACGGATTTTCAGTCAACTTTCTCCTTCGAATGCAAACGTATTTTGTTGGCTCCCAGCTACATAGGGAGAAGTGATCATCCCAATAAAATAACAGAAATCAGAGCTCGCACGGAAAGATGGAAGTGTTCGTTTTTCCGGCGCGCGTTTCGAGAGTGGAATAGTAGAGAAAAAGCTCGAAGGTGGTTCAGTGAATCCTGGGCCATGCACTTAATTGTGAATTGCAGAGTAGTCACGTAAATGTAGATGCAGACTGGTGAAAACCTGTCAGCAATTACGCCGCTGCTGACGATATGAAAAGGACACTGGAAAATCTTATTTCTGCAGGTGGATGACTGGCGATCTAGTTTTCTAAATTTCCGTGTTATCCGGATAAACGAGCTTCCGCTATACTGGAATATGTGTGAGTAATTTTGTATTGCTCTGTGTATTGTTATTGTATCAAATTATGTCTTTGTTTACCAAAATCCGTGTCAAATCGCATTGTATCTGGCTGTATAAACGAAGCAGAGTAACAGATCTGAGCGTCGTGGGAGACAGGATGTATGAATAAAACGGAGAATGTACTTTATACTCGAAATCTCGGAGAACATTCTCACTTTCTCATGAATAAAGCGAATCGGAGAATATGCTTCGTCCAGAAAGTTCTCAGCGCGAGTAAAAGGGATGGGCAAGTTTCACAAAACAAAGAACAGTCTCCGCTTTCGTATGAATAAAACTAGAGGAGCTTCTCAAAAGCGAAGAACATCCTAAATTTTTTGAAATGACTTCTGTAGCATACTCCGAACTGAGTGAGTTCTGCTGAGGTTAAATTTTACCGACTTCTTGGTAGTAATGGCAGAATTTATGTTGCTTTGAAGGCAAAAAGGATATACGTATCCCGAAGAAGTAATGAAGAGAGAAACTGTAGAAGTTTATGCAGGTTTAACGATAAAAATATTATTTGCCTGGCAAGCTTCCTTCCAGAATATCATGAAAGAAAAGGGGGCTATTTTTCAAATGGAGTGAAAATTAAATCATCTTTGCTACCATTTAGCAGACCTAAGTTTCTTGAAATGTGTGAGTATACTTAGGTACACACGAAACAACTATGACACTGACATTTCGAGATGTTCATCATCATGTCTTCCCGCACGCGATTCGGGAGTGGAAGAGTAGGGAAATAGGTCGAAGGTGGTTCTGTAAATCCTGGGCCATGCACTCATTTGTTAGGTTAGAAATAAGCAGGTGGATCGGAAAAATTAGTAACTGATCTACTACAAACCTAGCGATCTATTTCTCGAAACGAGGCGCACGAGCGACCGCTTGCTTACTTGACACGCTAGCAGACCATTATGCACCGTATTTAACCAAAATTATCTCACATTAGAAAACTCTGACAGAATTCCGGTTTGTAGAAGACGAAAATATCATGTAATCTTAAGATTACGTTCGCGTAAAGTGTTCACCGAACTTCAGCAACAAAAAAGTTTCCGGGAAATCGAAAATTCGGTAACATCGCAAGAAAACTCATTTTCGTAAACTGTCCGTAATCGTCTTAATAATTTGTTGCTGCACATAAAAGTAAAATCGAAACGCAGTGCAACTCTTCCAGAATACACTGATGCCAGTTCTGAGGCACGAGTCAGGAACTAATGGCGTAAATTCTAGCGTGAGTCCAAGAATTAGAGTGGAATCAGATTTCATATTTGGGTCAGCTTTGGTTTGCCATGTCGGCGCTAAATTATCCAAACCGACTAATGTGGCCTTATTCGTTAATACATGCTTAATGGACGATTAATCACGGTATGCTATTTCTCTTAAATGTACACTGAATAGTTTGGCTGTTTGAGAGAGCTGAATGAAATGTAACATTACGCGTGCGTCGTGTGCCGGACACGGCAAGTGACACACACGAAGAGCCTGCTCAACAAGAAGGGGAGGTAGTGAAGAGGAATTAGCTCGTCCGAGAATATGCTTCGAATTTTTTGTTCGTACGAAGTTGAGAACTTTCTCAGAGAATGTTCTTTTGTTCTGAGAATCTACTGGGGAGGATCTATGAACCGTCAATTAGGGCGGTTCACAAACAACTCAAGTACACATGTTATTCCAAAACGTTATCGTGGAAGTAGGGGCCAGGAGGTGCTGGTGAAATAACACACACTGCTAAAGATACCTTTTTATTTTAAAACTTTCTCAATAATAAATTTTTAAGTCTGATATTTCTTTAAAAACAAAAAAAATAATTTCAAAACAATTTTCATTATGAAAAGGAGATTACCAGGTATGACATTAACAACTTGCCAGTAATGTGATTTTAACTTGATATATATATATATATATATATATATATATATAGAACAGCAAAAAACTCTTTTAAAAGCAGCTCTATGTAAAGGATATTTCAAGGTTTGACGTTAACAATAAGAAGATTGTAAACTTGTTATATCAATAAGGGAACAATTCCAAAAAAACTTTAAGTAGCTAGCTTCTACTAAGCAAAAATAGTTGTCTCCCACCAGTTACATAACTTATATTTGTTACAGGATGAACGTGAATAAGCCAGCACACAACCTTCACATTAAAAGCAGTTCCTAAAAAAAATTTTTTCCTTAGCTCGGTGAGGGAGTGACACGTGTAAAGGGGCCCAGATCACAATAGTTGGAATAGTTACTGGTGGTCTACAGGGCCATAGTAGATCAGCTCAAAAACTTCCATTACAAACCGCCTCCTCCCCGAGTTACTCAAAACCAGAAGATGTAGCAACGGCTGTGCCTGCACAGACTTCGAACTAGAGAGACCCGCGACACCGACCCTAAATCATCCAATTGAGGTGTGAATGAAAAACGGCCCCACCAAGAAGCAATTACCACATTTCCGCCGACAGGCAAACGAAAACTGTGGTGGGACGATCCCAACAAAACCACTGGTGGAGAAACTCATGCACTTCACTAGAACTTGAAAACCTTCTCTTATATACATATATACATATATATATATATATATATATATATATATATATATATATATATATATATATATATATATAACAAACTCTGTTACATAAAAACAGTACTCAACTTCTCCCACCCCACCCCAGCGCCGGGAACACGTCGCACTTCCAAATGCTCGTCAGAGCCAACCGCTGCCAGTGGTTTCAACGGCCGATAACAAGACATACGGTCCCACGCGCTGGTCTCCTGCAGCACGGCTTCCAAGCTTCATAAGTCACGCACATGCGGGTAAGGCAGACTTGGCCCCTGACAGCCAAGAGGTCGGCCGAAGCATGTGGCGAGCAGTTGACGACCCCCAACAGCAGGGCCCCGCTCGCGCCAACACCTCTTTCGGTCACCGCCCAGTACGTACTCCCCCGCGACCGTACACTTGCTCCACCTCGAGCCAGAGGGCGGTAGCGATCCAAACAGCGCGCCAAACTTCGACCATTAATATAATAGACTGGCCCTGACGTCATTTTCGTGGCTCCAACATCTCTGGGCTGAAGACACGCGAATGTTGGCGAGACATGGTTTATTTCGTGTTGCGCTTATGGCTGTGCTCAGCGTTTTGTCGGGGGAAATGGCATTACATTTCACGTGTAAGTGTTTCTATGATAGTGCAGATGTGTTTATTGAAATCTGCTGAAGTGACTTTTATATGTTTTTTACACTTGAAATGGAGTATCACGTAAATTAAAGCGTTGAGAGTGATGCCTGTAAAGTCAGACTCATATTACATTTTGGAAAGTATCTATGATAATTCGGTTACAGAAGTAAGTATAACTGTTTCTCGTTCCTACTCATAGGTTTCCTAAGGATGAAAACCGAAGGCAGCTTTGGATACAGGACCTGAAACGGATAAACTTTAAGCCATCTGCACATACGCCCTTTGCTCGAAGCACTTCGTGGAGAAGTGTTTTGATAGGTTAGTTACTATTTACAATGTATATTTATAATTTATATTTACAGTGTCTGCCAATTTTAATCCTGATGTTTTTATAGGGCTAAGACTGGAGGGAATTGGCTAAGTAGTGATGCTATCCCGACACTTTTTGATTTTCCGGAGCATATGAAATCGAAGAAGCCTAAGCTTCGTTAGATGATGCCTCGTCTTCTGAAATCTGTGCTTCCAATGCCTGTAAGTCTGAATGTTGTTAGAATGTGTGTGATAACTGCGAGTTAGTAAAATATTGTATTAGAATGAACTGTAGCACGTTACGTTTTTTTTAAAGTGATAATTAAAACTTTTGTAAAAATAGTGGGAACTGAACCTTTGAAGTGCACCTAAAATTGGTACTCTAAAATGGACCTGCTCCTAAAGTCGACAGTTTTGGCACCTATTGTTGACATAATTCCCCTATACCAATTTCTTTTATAAGTGACTAGAGCTCAAAACGCGGCGAATCTAATGTTTAAAGTTTTGACACGAGCCCACTCTTACTGTTTAAAAGAATTTTAACGACATTTTACTTTAATTGATAGTTTGTAGTAATTTCGTACCGCTGCCCATCAGAGTGGCGTTCGATGTATTTGTTAGATTTTATAAGTGGTACTGTGAACAAACCCAGGTCAAATATAGTTGTGGCATAATTTTTCGCAAATAAAAAAGTAATTTTAGTTGGAAGCGTTTGGCAGTCAATTGAGGAATGTGGATAAAATACGATACAGACATAGGATGGCAGACAGCTGATTTGAAATCCCGCCACGTTTTGCCAACAGTCACGTGGTTTAAGTTGGAGCACACCAGACGGCCGGCGGAGTGACAGTGCGGTTCTAGGCGCTACAGTCTGGAACCGAGCGACTGCTACGGTCGCAGGTTCGAATCCTGCCTCGGGCATGGATGTGTGTGATGTCCTTAGGTTAGTTAGGTTTAAGTAGTTCTAAGTTCTAGGGGACTGATGACCTGAGATGTTAAGTTCCATAGTGCTCAGAGCCATTTAAACCATTTTTAATAATAAGGCGTTGCATAGCGATGGTGGAATTTCCTAAATGATGTAATTCGTCGTCTTTGGGCGGCAATATAAACAGAAAAATACGGATAGATATGCGATCCTTCACTATTTTCCTCGCTGGAGAACAAATGAAGCCTTGAGCGCTAAAACACTTGTACTGTTTTTCTTAAGTAAGACGGACGCAGATTTGTGGCTGTCTGATCTAATTTTTTACTAAATAAATAAAAACGTGTTCCGTGTAAGTTTGAGTGGAGTGTGGAAAGAAGAACTGTTATAACTTATCGTGACGACGCACGAGCGACTCAAAGAGGACAATGGGTGTATAAAAGAGCGCTCAATGGACATGATACGGACATAAAAATCTACCGTCATTGTAGTACTAAGCTTAAGGTACGATACACGTTTTAGTTATAATAAATATTTGTTCTGGGAATACTGAATCATTTAGCAGTGCTCATTCCTATCATCTCCTCAGTATTATTTTCATTTTAATTATGCATTTTGCTAAGATTACAGACACCAAGATCAGCAGTCCAATGTGCGTGTTACATTGATGAAAAGAAAACTGTTTTATCGTCTTCTTGCATCAGCTTTAATACTGAATTTCCCTTTTGTGTGAAGTACAGTTGTTTTTGCGCCCTTAAGAACTTTCTGGCCCCTTAGGAAATTGTTTTGTCATAACAATAAGTTCACAACCGGGTATGATCGTATCTACGATCATGAAGTAATTAGAAAGACGATAACGCAATTTCTTAATCAATAGCACGCTAGTTGTGACTGCCTCAAGCCACGCGAAACTGCAAGTAAAAACTATTCACATCTCATAATGCAATATTTTATGACAATGGTCAATCCACGATTCTTACGCCCATTTGTGATTGATAAAACAGTAAGCGAAATCTCAAATTCCAACTTTTCGATGGAATAACAACATCACTTTTATTTTGTTACATCACAGTGTGACCCAGGATAGGTACTCACCGCCGCGGTCAGACGCCAGACGGAGGTTGCTCCATATCGGGCACGGTCAGCCACTGCTCCGGCACGGAGAAGCGCCGCGGCTCGCCCGGTGCGTCTGCGTCGTCGGCAGGCATCAGGAAATCTCCGTCGTGCAGCAGGTGGACCCTCCGGAGCGCCGCCTCGTCCACTCTGTACCAGGTGTCGGAGCGCCTGCGGGCTGGAGCGCCGGCCGACTCAGGCACGCCGGCGTACACGATTCGGCCGTTTGTGCCGGCGCGCTCGCCGGGTTCGGAGGGGCCAGTCTGCTCGGCTGGGCGCTGTGGGGACAGCTCGCCGGGCACCGGAGACCAGAGCAGCAGCGCACAGGTGAAGGCGACGGCGAGCGGCATCGCTGCAACCGGTACTGCCCGGCCGCGGCCGGCGGCAGCCGCGCCGCCAGTTCCTGGGCACAGCGCCTTGCGTCAGCCGCCGCGGATGCTGCCCTGCCGCGCTGGTGGGGCGGGCTTCCTGCTGCACGGAAGCACACAACCGAGATTACGGTGTGACGGCGCGTCGCCGAAGAGGCTACAGCAGGCGGCCAGGCATGCTGAAGAGTCTTTCTTTTGCTTGTGCCGTCTGTCCCGCGGAGACGCACGGTCACCACGGTTAATCGGATGTGGCAATGTTCCTAAATAACAGAACGCAGCATGTCATTCTGAATGGAGAGAAGTCTTCCGAAGTAAGAGTGATTTCAGGTGTGCCGCAGGGGAGTGTCGTAGGACCGTCGCTATTCACAATAAATGTAAATGACCTTGTGCATAACACCAGAGTTCACTGAGGCTTTTTGCTGACGATGCTGTAGTATATCGAAAGGTTGTAACAATGGAAAATTGTACTGAAATGCAGGAGGATCTGCAACGAATTGACGCATGGTGCAGGGAATGGCAACTGAATCTGAATGTAGACAAGTGTAATGTGCTGCGAATACATAGAACGAAAGATCCCTTATCATTTAGCTACAATACAGCAGGTCAGCAACTGGAATCAGTTAATTCCATAAATTATCTGGGAGTACGCATTAGGAGTGATTTAAAATGGAATGACCGTATAAAATTAATCGTCGGTAAAGCAGATGCCAGACAGATTCATTGGAAGAATCCTAACAAAATGCAGTCCGAAAGCAAAGGAAGTAGGTTACAGTACAGTTGTTCTCCCACTGCTTGAATACTGCTCACCGGTGTGGGATCCGTACCAGATTGGGTTCATAGAAGATATAGAGAAGATCCAACGAAGAGCAGCGCGCTTCGTTACAGGATCATTTAGTAATCGCGAAAGCGTTACGGAGTTGATAGACAAACTCCAGTGGAAGACTCGGCAAGAGAAACACTCAGTAGCTCAGTACGGGCTTTTGTTAAAGTTTCGAGAACATACCTTCACCGAGGAGTGAAGCAGTAAATTGCTCCCTCCTACGTATATCTCGCGAAGAGACCATGAGGATAAAATCAGAGAGATTAGAGACCACACAGAGACATACCGACAATATTTCTTTCCACGAACAATACGAGACTGGAATAGAAGCGAGAACCGATAGAGGTACTCAAGGTATCCTCCGCCTCACACCGTCAGGTGGCTAGCGGAGTATGGATCTAGATGTAGATGTAGATATTAGTTGAAGGGGTGGCCGGATGCCCTTCCTGCCGCCACCCCATACCCCCTCCCCTCCCGGGGAAGGAATTAGTGTACCCCAACTCTGCAACTAGTGTAATATTATTGTGTGAAATCTTATGGGACTTAATTGCTAAGGTCATCAGTCCCTAAGCTTACACACTACTTAACCTAAATTATCCTAAGGACAAACACACTCACCCATGCCCGAAGGAGGACTCGAACCTCCGCCGAGACCAGCCGCACAGTCCATGACTGCAGCGCCTCAGACCGCTCGGCTAATCCCTCGCGGCTGCGACTTGTGTAATCCATGGAACAGTGCGAAATTGTTAAGATATCTGCGAGCCGTCTAACTGAGGCGGGACGTGCGGACCAGCCCGGTGTTCACCTAGGGGGATGTGGAAAACCGCCTAAAAACCACATCCAGGCTGGCCGGCACACTGCCCCTCGTCGTTAATCCACCGGGCGGATTCGATCCGGGGCGGGCGCGCGAGGCGTGCTCAAGAGTGACGGCTCCTAATTTTTTACGTGAAAGCTCTTGTACATTCTTAAACAAAAGAAACGTTATTAACATTCTACACCTTTACTCTTCACATCAGCTTATTTATTCCTCAACATAGTGTAATGACACTATATCCACTGTACTTGACGAAGTCCGAATGTAATTTAAATTGGCATGTTATCTGGTTATAAATATGCAACCAGTCGCTTTTCTACGATTTATTCAACCAAGAACATGTTTTAGAGATCCTGCAGTTTCATCGTCAGATCCATTTGCTGATTAGCCTGCAGTGGCTAGAAAATATATTTGTGATTGAATAAATCGTAAAAAGCGACTGGTCGAATATTTATTACCAGATAAATCGATGCCTCAAATGGCTCTGAGCACTATGGGACTTAACTTCTGAGGTCATCAGTCCCCTAGAACTTAGAACTACTTAAACCTAACTAACCTAAGGACATCACACACATCCATGCCCGAGGCAGGATTCGAACCTGCGACTGTAGCGGTCGCGCGGTTCAATACTGTAGCGCCTGGAACCGCTCGGCCACCCGGGCCGGCTTATCGACCAGAATATATTGCGCTAGTATCATCAGAAGAAATCCATGGCTAGTGGAGATTTATGGGTAACAGAATACTGAATTTACCTGATGAAATAGGAAAATATAAATATGCAGTAAATGAAGCAGGCGAAAAGGAATACAAACGTCTCAAAAATGAGATCGACAGGAAGTGCGAAATGGCTAAGCAGGAAGGATGTAGAAGCATGTATCACTAGATACCGACTATACGAAAATTGAAGAGACCTTTGGAGAAAAGAGAACCACCTTTAAGAATATCAAGAGATCACATGGGAAACCACTCCTAAGCAGAGAAGGGACAACAGAAAGGTATATTAGAGGGTCAATACAAGAGCGATGTACTTGCGGACAATATTATGAAAATGGAAGAGGACGCAGATGAAGATGAAATGGGAGATATGATATTGCGTGAAGAATCTGGCAGAGCACTGAAAGACGTAGATCGAAACAAGGTCCTCGCAGTAGACAATATTCCATTAGAATTACTGATAGCCTTGGGAGAGGCAGCCATGACCAAACTCTCCCATCTGGTGAGCAAGATGTATGAGACAGACGAAATACCCTCAGACTTCAAGAAGAAGCTTAACAAGTCACGGTTGCAAAGTACTTACACGAATTCCTTACACAAAAATGGAAAAATTTGTAGAAGCCGACCTCTTGAAGATCAGTTTGGATTCCGTAGAAATTGAACACCCGAGGCAATACTGAGCCTACGTGTAATCTTAGAAGACAGGTTAAGGAAAGGCAAACCTAAATTTCTAGCAATTGTACACTTACAGGAAGCTTTTGGCAATGTTGACTGGAATACTCTCTTTCAAATTCTGAAGCTGGCAGGGGTTAAATACAGGGAGCGAAAGGATGTTTACAATTTGAACAGAAACCAGATGGCAGTTATAAGAGTCGAGGGGCATGAAAGGGAAGCAGTGGTTGAGAAGGGAGTGAGACAGGGCTGTAGCCTATCCCCTATGTTATTCAATCTGTACATTGAATAAGCAGTGAAGGAAACAAAAGAAAAATTCCGAATAGGAATTAAACCCATGGAGAAGAAACAAAAAGTTTGAGGTTTGCCGACGACAGTGTAATTCTGTCAGAGGCAGCAAAGGGCCTGGAAGAGCACCTGAACGGAATGGACAGTGTCTTGAAAGGAGGATGTAAGATGAACATCAACAAAAGCAAACCGAAGATAATGGAATATAGTCGAACTAAATCAGGTGATGTTGAGGGAGTCAGATTAGAAAAGGAGACACTTAGAGAACTGAATGAGTTTTGCTATTTGGGAAGCAAAATAACTTATAACTGTCGAAGTAGAGGGGATATAGAATGTAGAGTGGCTATGGCAAGGAAAGCGTTTCTGAAGAAAAGAAATTTGTTAACATCGAGTATAGATTTATGTGCCAGGAAGTGTTTTTTGAAAGTATTTGTGTTGGACGTAGCCATTATGGAAGTGAAACATGGAAGATAACGAGTTTAGATAAGAAGAGAATAGAAGCTTTCGAAATGTGGTGCTACAGAAGAATGCTGTGGAGGTACTGAATAGAATTGTGGAGAAGAGGAATTTGTGACACAACTTGACTACAAGAAGGGATCGGTTGGTAGGACTCGTTCTGAGGCATGAAGGGATCACCAATTTTGTATTGAAGGGAAGTGCGAAGGGTAAAAATCGTAGAGGGAGACCAAGAGATGAATACACTAAGCAGGTTTAGAGGGATGTAGGTTGCAGTAGTTATCTACACTTACATCTACATCTACGTGGTTACGCTGCAATTCACACTTAAGTGCCTGGCAGAGGGTTCATCGAACCATTTTCATACTACTTTTCTACCATTTCACTCGCGAACGACGCCTGGCAAAAAGGAACACCTAAATCTTTCTGTTCTAGCTCTGATTTCTCTTATTTTATTATGATGATCATATCTCCCTACGTAGACGGGCGTCAACAAAATATTTTCGCATTCGGAAGAGAAAGTTGGTGATTGAAATTTCGTAAATAGATCTCGCCGCAAAGAAAACCGCCTTTGTTTCCGTGACTGCCACCCCAACTTGCGTATCATATCAGTGACTCTCTCACCCCTATTGCGCGATAACACGAAACGAGATGAAGAGGCTTTCAGGATAGAGTAGCATGGAGAGCTGCATCAGACCACAACAACAACATCCTCAGAAGTATTTGAATCACTCAGGTACATTCAGTGAGTCCTTTGCAACAATCAGTACGGATTTCGGCCGCATAAAAATACCACTGCAGCTGTTATGGAAATTGTCTATCGGAGCTGTTATGGAAATTGTCTATCGGACATTAACAGCTTTCGAAAATAGGAAGATAGTGTGACTCGTATTATGTGACCTATACAAGTAAAACATTTGACTGCAGTCCTTTTAACATATTGCTAACAAAATTAGAGTATTATCGAGCACAAAAATCTACATTAAGAGTAATTGCTTTGTACCTAAACAACAGAAGACAGTTTGTTTCAATTTGAAATAGACACTCCCCTTTTGCAGAAATTGGTACAGGTGTTCCACACATTTCTGTCCTTGATTGCTTAGTTTTCAATGTGGCTGTCATGACTTGTCCCTTTGTGTATCACAGTCGGTTATCTAACAATGCTGATGACAGAACTTCAGTGACTTCCCATCACGACATGCCAACTCTTGATAAGATTACGCAAGAACCTCTTGATTTTGCGTCAAACTGGTTTACAAGCAATGAATTTGTTTGTAATCCAGACAAAACACAAAAGCTTATTTTAGGACTGTCTAAGAATGTACATATTAAATATGTCAAACTCTTGGATACATATATTGATGCCAAACTCAGTTGGGAAGAGCATATGAACCGAGTCCGTAAAAAGATCTCACGAGTGTTCTACCTCATGTGGAAACTGAGAGATGTAGCAGTAATAATTACCTCCGTATGATATATTTTGCGCTCTTTCAGTCACATACATCGTATGGTCTACTCATATTGGGACATTGTCCTCATATCAGTAATATTTTGAAACAAAAAAAAAATTGCCAGTGTAATATACAAGATTGGTCCGAAAGGGCACTGCCACCCTCTTTTTATCAGGCTTAGGATGCTAGCAACGGTGAATCTCCACGCTTTGTCAAGAACGACATTAAAGAGTGTGTCACCAGGGAAACAATTCACGATCATGATACTAGAAATAAGGCAAACATTGACATTCTAAGGCACAGGACAGCAATAACAGGAAAATCTCATAAAGTGAACGTCCTCAAAATTTTTAACAAGTTTCCTCTCGCTGATCGATCATTGCTATTTAAAAAATTCAAATTCTATGACTGGCTAGCAAAAAAATCATTGTTTCAGTATAAAAGAGTTCTGCGATATGGGCAATGTCGATATTAATTGTTAAGACTATAGATGTATATAAGATACTTCATTTGTATATGTAATGTGAACATTAATTTTAATATTGTGATTGAAACTGTAACTTGCAACCACTGGAAAAGT
Organism: Schistocerca piceifrons; assembly: GCF_021461385.2. Taxonomy (NCBI): domain Eukaryota; kingdom Metazoa; phylum Arthropoda; class Insecta; order Orthoptera; family Acrididae; genus Schistocerca; species Schistocerca piceifrons. Next base: position 458,599,948 of record NC_060145.1, read on the forward strand.
CTGTTCTACTGCATGTGGTCAACGGCAAGTAAAAAATCTGAATCTAACGAGAGGCCTCTTTGTTGACACCGTCGCTGTAGAATGTTTGACTGTGTCGACGGAGCCACAACCTCATCCCTGCCAGCCCCGGTTCAGCACTATGGATGTGAAGTCCTCGAAGGTTTTCTTTAAGTTTTGGAAACAGATGAAAATCGGACGGGGCGAGCCGGGACTGTATGGAGAACGGCCGATGACAATGAACCAAAGGCATCAAACTGTTACAAATGTCGCAGCGCCGGAGAGTGTTGTAGCATTGTCATACTGAAGGACAGGGTGCTCCGGGTGTGGAGGAACTCTCAGTTTTCTGAGGATCTCGCAGTACCTTGCAGAGTTTAAGGTGGTGCCTTTAGGCACGAATTTCAAACTTACCATTCCTTGAACGTCCCAGAACTGTGTAAGCATGGCTTTGTCTGCTGATGGCGTGGTGTTGAACTATTTTTGGCGTCGGACATACTTTATGGCGTAACTCCATTGATGCTTTCTGATTTTCTGGGTCAAAATGGTGCATGCAACTTTCGTCAGCTGTTACAGTGTTGTGAGGGAACCAGTCACTCTCACGCTCAAAAGCAAAAGAAATTGTTGGCGGATGTCCAGCCTCCTCCGTTCTATGACGGGAGTGAGCATTCGAGGCACCTACCGTGCGCACAGTTTCGTGTGCCGCAGTTCTGCAGTGGTGGCCTGTACACGCCCTCGTTATATGCCACGCTAGCCTGAGAGCTGTCTCTGTGTTATCCGAAGATGTTCTCTGATGACCTCATCAGCTCGATTGTTATGATTGTCGTTGGTTCCCGTACGCGGCCGCCCACTCCGAGCTCTGTCGCACACGGTGAGATTAACACCACAATTTCCTTCATTATGAGAGAGAAGAACCCAAAGCCGCACATTGCTATCATTGACACAATCATTTCCGTACACACCTTTCGCTCTTCTATTCATTTAAATTGGAATCACGTTCTCTGCGGTTAGAAAGACGATTACAGCACGTTGCTGGCAATTGTGGCCGAGCAGTTCTAGGCGCTTCAATCTGGAACCGCGAGACCGCTACGGTCGCAGGATCGAATCCTGCCTCGGGCGTGGATGTGTGTGATGTCCTTAGGTTAGTTATGTTTAAGTAGTTCTAAGTTCTAGGGACTGATGACCTCGGATGTTAAATACTTGAAGCCATTTGAACCATTTTGAACAGCACGCTGTCTCTGACGCACCTAGATTGTATTGTATCGTATGTTAACTGGGGACCTAGAAACGACGGAGAGGCTCCGTCCCCGCCGCAGCCGCAGTGGTCCACAACCCCACGACGACTACCGCAGTCCACTTCACCCCTCCGCCGCCCCACACCGAACCCCGGCTTATTGTGCGGTTCGGCCCCCGGTCGACCCCCCCCCCCCCCCAGGAATGTCCCACACCAGACGAGGGTAACCCGTATGTCTGCGTGGTAGAGTAATGGTGGTGTACGCGTACGTGGAGAACTTGATTGCGCAGCAATCGCCGACACAGTGTAGCTGAGGCGGAATAAGGGGAACCAGCCCGCATTCGCCGAGGCAGATGGAAAACCGCCTAAAAACCATCCACAGACTGGCCAGTTCACCGGACCTCGACACAAATCCGCATAACATATTTGCATTTTTAAGTACGAAAAGAAAAAAAAATGAATGAGAAAGGATCTGATGGGCCTTCGAACGATAGTGGACGGGCCAAAAGGGTCTGTCACCTTCAATTAGTCATGCAAAATCGAAATCTAGGTTTTCTTACATTACATTCCGAAATCCACGAGTCAACGCAATTGGGGGACACTGAATTTCCTTACTTTAGGAAAACATACGTCTCGGTACTAAAGAACCGTTTATTAACGAAAATACGGTTGAATATGGAATCACCCGAAAATTGTGAACTGATTTTAAAATTGTTGGTGGGGAGCACGTAACATGTTAGCTTAATTCGAGAGTCATCGACAGATGTTAAAATAACTTCAGGCGGTTCAATGTAGGCCAAGGATTGACAACTTACTTTTAATGTTTCAGAAATGTAAAATTTTGCGCTTCACAAAACAAAGAAACGTAGAATCCCGTGAGTAAGATACCAGTCAGACAATTCGCACAAATACCTGTGTCTCACACTTTGCGGGGACGTGAAACGTAATAATGGTATAGGCTCAACTGTAGCTAACGCAGGTGGCCGACTTCGATTCTTTTTTGCGATACCGCGAAAGTGGAGGTTGCTTACAAAACATTTGGTTCAAGTGGTTCAAATGGCTCTGAGCACTATGGGACTCAACTGCTGTGGTCAGCAGTCCCCTAGAACTTAGAACTAATTAAACCTAACTAACCTAAGGACATCACACACATCCATGCCCGAGGCAGGATTCGAACCTGCGACCGTAGCAGCAGCGCGGCTCCGGACTGGAGCGCCTAGAACCGCACGACCACCGCGGCCGGCCAAAACATTTGTGCCAACCATTCCAGAATAGTGCTCAATTGTGTGAGGCTAACAAGGGATACTGAATTATACAATGCCAGGCAGGACATGTCTGTGTGACCTCACGGGAGAGGTTCCAGTGGTAGCATGTTGCAGCAGGTTTGCAGACACTTGCGCAGGACAGACTAGCATCAAACCAGTCTTCCTACTGACGACCACTACAACAATTTACAATTTTGCTGAAATGTTTATTTGAGCTTGATGACAATTAATTCTCTATATAATACAGCCTGCCATAAGAGACATCTACTGCCGACAGCAAAATTAGTTTTCTACATTTTTAGCCTAATTTTAATTGTAATCATGATTATCATTGTGAGCAGTGACTAGTCTGTCAGATCAAGCGAAATGTGTTCGGTCGAAGTAAAGGCTTACTGTGATTGCAAAAAATTGGCTACCGTACTACAAACTGGTTTCGCATCAGAGAATGGTTTAGCTTTAAATCGGACGTATCTGGCTTAGCGCGACCATCTTGGCCAAGTTGCGCAGATTTAACATGGCGGGTTGTCTACATCGCAGGTGAGTCCGACTACGACGCAGCTGACACATTGTTCACACCACTCAAAGGATTCCACGGCTTGTTCTTTTCAGTCGCGCGTTCCTGATTCGAATATGGGGGGAAGGAGGGACGTTCACGGTTTTCTCATGGTTGAGTGTGACTTCCGAAATATGTTTTCGCATTGGCGTCGTCTTGGGTAAACCGGGGAGGGGGTGGGGGGACAGATTGGAGTAACGCCTAGCCGTGTCCTCTAATTTTTATTGTTGTTATTGTGTTGTTACAGATTTCAGAGCGTCGTAGTTTCTTTCTCGCCTGCCCCAAAAACATAACGTGGTGTCTCACAATTTCCAGTTCTAAAGTACTATCGAAGTTGAGCATTTTTTATATACTGTATGTATACACGTTAAAATTTGCTTATAGCTGTGCTTATTACATCGCTTTAGCCTATCTTATACAAAATCGTAATTCAACGAAATTCAGAAGCACTCACCCGAAAATTTCAGAAGTACCCGACTCATGAAATTTATTTAAGAACCGTAACAATAAATCACTCTTACAACTTTGACATAATTCACACGGCGTAAAATAGAAATATGCTCTCAAAGTTGTCAGCATATTTCACTTAGAACTTCGGCTGCGAACCTATAGCTGGAAACTACGGCAGTGCGAGTGTGTAAGCGTGGAAAATGCTTTTTGTTTCTGCTCTGTCACCACTCGACTCACCTTACAGCACTGACTCCATCTGCCAACTGTCAGGTAGGCATCACTGCGATGTCGTGACTTACGTCACCGATGAAGCGTCGGTCCAGAGCGACCAGTGTGATGTTTTAAAGGGGAGGGATAATATGTTGTCCGGCGACCTTATAAACGACCACGTAAATAACACAGGGACATAAATCGCAAGTGCCACAAACAGACAGTGAGACATTCTCATGTATCCAGTGAGTCACAGTGAAAGAGTTGGAGTTCAGACGTGAGTAATAACATGGATGGCGTCCTGTTATCGTGTTTTAGATGGTTTGCTCGTTTGCTTCACGCGGGGCCGTACTACACTATCGAAGATCTTAGACGATTGTTTTACGAAATATAGGACCACGCTCCAGCTTTTTTAGAAGATAGGGCAAAACAGGGATAGATGGCCATGATTTTTCCAGATGCCAATATCTAACGATAATACTAAAAAAAACCGGAAAATTTACATGTATTGCTTTATGTACTCATAAAAAACAAAGCAAAACTTTGTTCACAAAGTTAGACCAAATTTCAGGCTAGATACAATTTTTTTAAAAATTATGTAACACCTGATCACGTCACTGGTATAACAGGATTATATGGACAGACACGCAAGGGACAGGTGACCAAGTGATAAAACACTCTAAAAATAAAGAGGAATTTTTTATTGACCTGCTTGTTAGAGGTAGATTCTGCAGAGGAAACTGTAGGTCGTTCCTCATTGGCTAAACCCAAACTAGAACCTGGACCCACTTCTGTTTTTGAATCACAAACAGTTCTTATTTTTCGCTATTCCTTGGAGTAATATCCTCTATGCTACCTTTTCTGACTGAACAGTTTTTTACTTTGTTAACAGCAATTTGAAAGTTTTCTTCTCTCCTTCTACCTTTCGTAGAAATCTTGGGAACTGAAGCAACTGGCATCGGTAAGAAAAGTTAATGGCCGTCAAAAGTAAAAGATAAAGAAAATTTTAGGGAGTTGCTAACGATCCCGAAGGTGGAATGGCCGTCTTTGTCACTCATCAGAGATCAAATGGTTCAAATGGCTCTGTGCACTATGGGAGTTAACATTGTAGGTCATCAGTCCCCTAGAACTTAGAACCACTCAAACCTAACTAACCTAAAGACATCACACAAATCCATGCCCGAGGCAGGATTAGAACCTGCGTCCGTAGCGGTCTCGCGGTTCCAGACTGAAGCGCCTAGAACTGCTCGGCCACACCAACCGGCATTCATCAGGGGAAGATGACCAAAGCACGTCATCAGACATGGTGGACAAAGACGCAAAGAGAATCAACATGATGGTATGCGCTCGACCCATACAGCCCTGAAATTTAAGTTTCTGTAACTATTTACAGTCTAACATACGGAAAAATGGAAAAATATTGACATGTTATATAATATTAAAGCGTATTAAAAACTAAAATCGTGAAAAATACTTACTTTTGGTTGAAATAAAGAGTCAAGAGTGTAAGAGGTCCATGACTAAGGAATTCATTGCTAGGGCACTCGAGCAGATGTAACTTCGGTGGATTGCTCACGCGCTGCCTGCGATATGTAAGCTATAATAGAATCGTAGACCAGAGAGGAGTGTCGGCAGCAGTAGTAGTAGTAGCTCGCAGTACGGCCGTTGGGCCCGGTTGCTTGTAGAAAGCAGTTGTCGAGTTGTATAGCTCACAGAGAGCACTTGTGTCCTGGAGTTCGGACAATGCAGTCCAGTAACTGTCTTTTGTAGCTCGAAAGGAGCAGTAGAGTTATGAAATTACCAAGGCCGGTCGTGGAGAACGATGGCGGTGCCTGAGCGATGTAGTATAAGGTAAAAGCAAAATATTATTGTTCTTTATTGTCTCACGAATATGTTACTTGCTACAACTGATTTTTGTACTGTTGTTATATCAAAGTACCGTGTAAATGGTTTCCAAAATCTTTCAATAATAATCTTTCTTATAAAGATAACTTTTGACAGTCATTCATCTGAATTTAAAGTTTTTACTTATTTCTCCTATCCATAGTCATGCCGATTATCGTAAAGAAAATCAGTTCTTTTTCATACATAACAAAATCTAGTGGCCAGCATTGCACTGGGGTGTGCCACAAAAATTTCTTATAGGAGCAGATGTATACGCGTTATCCGGCGACATCATGGAGCTAAGAATTTTCAGTTTTGAAAGGTGGCTACACTGAGCTGCATCGCCAGAGATTGCGCCAAAGAGTATTATTCCGCCGCCTCCACTGGCAGTGCTTATCGAGAAGTCGTAGTGGGCAGTGCTTATTGGGAAGTAGCAGTAGGCAGTGCTTGTTGAGATGTAGCAGTGGTGAGTCGTTGTTGAGAAGTTCCCATGGAGAGTGCTTGTAGTATTGTTTTGATGGGCTAGACACCAGATGTTGTTGGATTGGGGATGCTGTAATGATCAGAGTGTGCTTTTCGTCAATATATATGAAGGTAAAAAATTCCTTTGTTTTTTCATTATTTCAGTGTCTTAAACAATAATGCCTCTTCGTCACAGGTTCAGTCAACAAAGCATCTGGCTCGTGTTCTTGTATTAGACTGTATTTCTGGTTTCTATGTGCAATTATAGTATTTCTGTTTATTTTTTTTAATTACTTCAGTATAAATGGTATTTAAAATATCTTGTCGTATTGAGGAAGAACCGTGCCAGATGTGTACGTTGAATCACACTTCCACACACAGAACAGCGACACTTGTGCCTTGTTGTTTCGTAGCTTTCATAGTTGCTGGGGACTTAATTAATTAATCGTGTTAACGGAAATTTTGTTTCATTCTTTGTTGTTGTTCTGTGCAGTCAGATTGCGTACAAATACTAATCAGGGCCAAACGTTTACGAGACTGCGTAACCGGACAGTCAGCTACTAAAATTAAAATTATTTGTATTCAATTTAATTAAGCCCCCATGCACGTGGCGACCGCTGCTTCGGATCGTCCCTTGGAATTCTTCTGATAGTAAAAATAGCAGACAGTAGTATTGTTGAAGTAATTTGTAGTTTAGTAATTGTAGTCTATATTGCATGTGTAGATTTGATAACTGAACATTTGTAGTTGTCTTGTCATTCTTTTAATGGTATATTGGCAGATTTTAAATTTTTGATGTCTTGTATACAGGTCTGACAATTTTGTGCAATTGTGAAAATTCTAATTGTTCGTTAGGCCTGTTTGTCGGGAAACATTTCGTGAGAATGGTATTGTTGGAGATAAAGTCTCATCGTGTGTAATTTTCGTATAGTGACGAATTTTGTATGTTTTGTAAATGATTACGCGATCGATGAAAAAGGCAAAAATGATGGATAGTCAGAATGACGAAATTGTTGACATGGCGAACTCGCCAACACAGGAGATCAGTATGATGAATAATGAAGTGGAAAACAATTTAATAAGTCGGGAAAATAGTCCGGAACCATTTCAAAATTTTTCTCAATCAGAAAATTCACAGAATACAAGATTAACGATAGAAGATTCTGAAATAGTATCGAACACAGATAGCTTTACGGCTATGACGAAGGAAGTTGGTTTTGCGGGAAATGTTAGGGGCGAAAAGAATTTCGAACCAGTTAATATGGAGCAGTTAATGAGTGCGATATTAAATTTGGGATCTGAATTAAAAACAGATATGAGAACAATGGAAATACGGTTAGACTCACTGGGATCACGGATGGGAACAATGGAAACACAGTTAAGATCTGAATTAAAAACAGTGGGATCACAAATAGGAACAATTAAAACAGATATGGGAACAATGGAAACACGGTTAGACTCACTGGGATCGCAGTTAGGATCTGAATTAAAAACAGAGATGGGAACTTTGGCAACACGGTTAGAAACCGATATGGGAACAATGGAAACACGGTTAGACTCAAGGATAGGGACATGTTTCAAAAACATGAAAGATGAATTAAGAAAAGAAATTAGAGAAGAAGTACAACCGATTTTGAATGCTCACAATAATAGATTAATTTCAATAGAAATCAGACAAAAGGAACAGGATAGAGAACAGGAAGAAAGAGATCGCGCGATAGTACAAAAATTTTCAGAGTTAAATTTACAACGTGCACACGATAAGGAAGAAATATTTGAAAGAATCGAGGAATCCGTACCAAATGACAGATTAAATAACCTAAAACAACAGTATGAACAGTTAACTACTAAATGTGTCAATACTGAAACCCGAGTCGCGACACTTACGGAGGACGTAAATAAACAGAAAGAAAAAATAGGTGACTTATCGGAAAGAGTTGAGGAGATTTCAGATAAATTGATAAATCTTAGTTTACATGGGGACAGAGATTCAGATGATACAGCTCCATTGACATTTGCAGAAACAGAAGAGTACCAGAGCATAAATAAACATGTTGAAAATCAGGGAAAATTTAATAAACGCGTTAAAAGGGAATTTGAGGCATTATAAAAGCAAGTCAAACAAATTGAAGGCGAAATCGTAGGAAAAGACAGCAGAAGAAATTTAGAATCACAGATAGCAGAGGGGTTTCAAGAAAATAATTTGTTTCATTTACGGGATGCAACAAGAGAGCGCCAGGCGCGCGAACTTGACAATAATCGACATTCGGACTGGGACAGACGCGGTAGGTCTTTGTCGCCACGAGGCGAAAACTTTGACTATAAACACTTCTTAACTGTTCGGAAATTTAAGATCTTTCGCAATTCTAAGAATGACATACATCCATGTTCATGGTTAGATCAATTTATGTACGCACTTCCACCAAATTGGCCACTAAGTCACAAACTGGAATTTATGTGTGGATATTTAGAAAACGAACCGGCGACGCGCATGCGTGCACTTATTAGAGATTGTAATAATCTAAACGATTTTTATCATGCATTTCTATCGGCATATTGGTCCGAAGACACGCAAGACAGAGTCAAACATAGTCTTATTATGCAGCGTAATTTTAAACAGTCTGAGTTCCGCACGCCAGCAGAATACTTTGAAGACATGATTCGAAAGAATGAATTCCTGTCCAACTCTTATAGCCCGACTGAATTAATTCGCATTTGCTTAACTAAGCTGCCACAATCGATAAGACAAATTGCTTTAGCTGGAAGATGTAAAGACGACATTGAGACTTTAAGACTTTGCTACAAGAACTTGAGTATGACAACGACGACGGGACTTCTTGTAATTTTTTCAGTAACAGTAATTACAATAGATTTTCAGAGAAAAGGGATAGTGATCGGAACGGACGTTATATGGGTAATTTTGAGAATGAGAGACGAAACAGACAGGACAATAGATACCAGCCTTATGACAATAACAGACGTTCTAACAGAAATTACACAGACAATTATAATAACGGAAATTCCTACCGGAATGATCAATCATACGGAAACAGTAATCGGTATCATCAAGACAGAAATTATTCATACAATAATAGAAATTCTTACTACAGAAATAACCAGGGTAGTAGATATAGCAATAATTTCAGAAGTGACAGTCGAAATTACACAAGAAGTAGTCGTGCGGATAGCCAGGAAAACAGAAATTTTAATAACAGACACAATCAAGAATTTGCATCTAACAGACAGGAAGGACCTAATTGGCATCCTCCACGTGACAGAACTTCAGAGAGACAAGTGCAAATCGTAGAAATTGATCCGCGAAATGACGCGAATAATCAAAGACGTGACGCAAACAATCGACAATAACTTGTAGCTTCGGCTTCTGGCAGCAATATAGACGGTTCAGAAAGTAATGACACTACGACTTTACACTACGTACGCCTGGAAGACGTGAGAGACATTTTTCTAGACGAAAAGGAAAATAATGTAGACGCATTTTTACATCCTGTTATTGAAGTATGTGTGGGTAAGAATAAGTTCACTGCAGTTTTAGATTCTGGGAGCCCATTGAATGTTATTAGTGAATCAGTTTTTCGTATATGTGTAAGAACTATTGCTTGTCCTGTGTTACCTGTTTCTAAAACTACAATTCGAGGAGCTATTTATGGAAAAAGTGTGGAAGTCAAACAACAGACCAACTTTAATTTCATTTGTCAAGGATACGAATTTTCTGCTAATTTTATTATTGTTCCATTACTTAGAACACAGATTATATTAGGTATGGAGTTTCTTAACACACATAAGGCAATTTTGAACTTTAAAGAAGGAAGTGTGAATTTGACTGTTGCCGGAATGCCGAAATGTTTGAAATTTTTTGAGTGTTTAACAAGATCTGAATCAGATACAAAATGTTTAAGGTTTCTTACTTCTGATGTTTTCGCTGAGTATTATGACGACAATGTGTTGATTCATGACAACGACAATAGATGCAGAGACGCGATTGATGATGTAATTAATAGTGAAGAATTAATTAATGAAGAGGTTAAGAAAGCTGAAGTGCCAGATGACGTTGCAAGAGAAGAACTGCACCAAATTTTGACTTCACATGCTACAGTATTTAGTCAACACACAGGAACTATACAAGGCTTACAATATTTATTTAAAGTAAAAGAACACACACCATTTCGTGGGAAAACGTACGCTATTCCTTTGGCTTACAGAGACAAGGTTAAGAGTGAACTTCGATACATGTTAGATCAAGGCATTATTGAGCCAGCAGTCAGTCCTTATACCAGCCCATTACACGTCGTTCTTAAAAAGGATGGGTCAATTCGTTTGGTTCTGGATTCCTGGCAGATAAATAATATCATCATTCCTGAAACTGACCGTCCACAAAATTTAGATGAACTTCTTCAACATTTCCATGGAATTAAAGTTTTATCCACGACTGATATGCGCGCAAGTTTTTGGCAAATAGAACTCCACCCTGATTGTAGAAAATACACTGCCTTTTTAGCCTTTGGTAACTGTTATCAATTTCGGAAATTACCGTTTGGACTTACTGTATCTTCAGCAGCATTCATTCGTAGTTTAAACGAAATTTTCCCTCTTTATCTTCGTGACAATATTACTTCATATGTTGACGATATTCTTATTGCTAAACGTTCTTGGAGTGAGCACAACAAAATTTTGGATTCATTATTACGTATTTTTGCAAGAGTTGGCATTACAGTGAACTTGGAAAAATCTGAATTTGGTCGTTCTCAGATGAAATTTCTTGGTCATGTTATTTCCTGATCCAAGAGAAACTAGACGCTATTCGTAATTATGCTGTACCTACCACAAAACGTGATGTTCGTAGTTTCCTTGGTGTCTGTAATTTTCTTAGACGCTTTGTTAGATTGGACGATTTGGCCACACCTCGTTTATGTGAACTATCTGGAAAGAATTCTAATTGGTGTTGGGATGAGGAAGCTCAATCAGAATTTGAACAACTTCGTGATGCTTTAGTTGCTGCTCCACTTCTTTCACATCCGGATTTAACTAAAGATTTTTGTTTGGCGACGGACTCATCATACAAAGGCCTAGGTGCAAATTTATTTCAAGAGATAGAAGAAAACGGCGTTGTAGTACAGAAAACTATTGCATTTGGAAGTCGTGTTCTCTCTAAATCAGAAAAGAATTATTCGATTACGGAACTTGAGGCTTTGGCTGTTGTATGGGCTTTCACAAAATTTCGCATATTTTTGTATGGCACACATACTAAGGTTTACACCGATCACCGAGCTCTGGAATTTCTTATGTCAAAAAAATTAACACATGGAAGATTGTCACGATGGGCGCTGAATCTACAGGAACTTGATTTTAGTATTGTTTACATACAGGGTTCTTCAAATATTATTGCTGATGCTTTATCACGTGCACCTATGGGTTTGAAACAAAGTGCTGAAGAGGACTGCAAAGAAAACAATTATTGTTTGATGTATATTCAAGGTGTTGCGTTTGAAACTTTTATTTCGTCTTCGCTCCAGGACATCGCTAAGGAGCAAAATAAGGATCCAATCTGGAAGGACATTAAGGAGAAGTGGAGGAGAAAGGAAAGTGTAGCGATTAGACAGTATTATTTAGTTCGCAATGATATTCTTTTTAAACGAAAATCAGTCGACAACTCTGTTTGGTTGGTTTGTATTCCTGATGAGTGGGTTAATAAATTGATTTGGTATACACATTTCAGTTATGCACACTTTGTTCCCAGAAAATACTTTCATAAATTACGAGAAAATCGCTACTTCAGTAATATGGAAAAACGTATTCGATCTGTTCTTGCCAAATGCAAATTATGTCAAAAGGCTAAGCCGCCAACTATTTCTCACAGAGCACCGTTGTTTCCTATCATTCCAGCGAAATTAAAGGACATGGCTGCAGTCGATTTGTTCGGTCCAGTGGTTCGTTCTACTAATGGTTTTGCGTACATTTTGGTAGCAGTGGAACTGACATCAAAATATGTGTGTTTTACACCTTTACGCAAAGCAACAGCTCGTTCAGTATCTAACGCTTTCATCAAACATTTTCTTAAAGAAGTGGGTCATGTTGATAAGGTTATATCAGATAATGGATCACAGTTTCGCTCTAAAATTTGGCTTCGTACTCTACGGCGTCGTAAGATTAAACCAATTTTCATTTCACTTTTTCACCCTCAATCTAACGCTTCAGAGAGATGGATGAAGGAAATCAATAAATTGTGTCGACTTTATTGTCATCAGAATCACAGAACTTGGGATCAGTATCTTCATATTTTTCAAAACATTCTGAATGAACTCCCTAATGATTCAACTTCTTTACCGCCTATATTGATATTAAAAAATAAAGCACCGACAAATCGCATTTCTGAAATCGTTCCTTTTCCGCCTACACGGAAACTGCGGCATTCTGAAGTTGTGAACCTGGCTCTGCAAAATATTGCATCTGCGGCTGCTAGAAGAGAGAAATCAGCTAAACGTCCTGGTCGTTTACAAACCTTGTCAGTTGGTCAAAAGGTGTTAATTAAGTCTCAACGTTTGTCTCACAAACGAAAAGGCTTGTGTCTCAAATTTTTTCTGCTTTATAACGGTCCATGTAGAGTTCGCAAAATTATTCATGATAACACTGTCGAAGTAGAAACTCTTAAATCTCGACGCTCTAAGGGAATACATCATATATCTAACGTTAAAATTTTTGTGGAATAACATACTTTTGAGACATCAACAGTTATACGTAAACACACGGAGAGTACAAGGATACCACGCCGTGTTCCGGCGGCGGCACATACTCAAAGCAACAGTCAAGTCTGCGCGCCGCACAAGGCAGTCGTTGACCGCAAACAATTAATTCCTACGTCACGCGTACCTACAGCTGATCGAGCGCTCAGTGCGAATGCACTGACAGCCGTAAACAAATACAGTCTAATTTCTCCGAATAAAATTAGTATAAAGCTATAGTGACTTGATAAATTATGTTATTAACGTTCAGTATTTTTCAGGATACGGTTGTATAAAATATTTAAGAACTTAAGGTAAATTCTGTGTGTGTCCGACGTTAAGAGGACCTGCCATCGAGAAAATTTCAGGAAGAATGTCATTTCGAAGAAGAAAGTAATAAACTAAAAAGGTAACTATTAATTGAGTTTATTTTTCAGGTAACGTATTTCCACTTAGGTACGTACTTTAGACGTAATTTGCTTCTCGCGATTACGTGATTCATACTTTGTGTTAACTGATATTGACAATGATTGATTAATAAACAGGGTTGTTACTTGAGTAAATTATGCATCGCTTGGCTGCACTGCTTTTTTACTGATGTCACATTTTTTTTACTATGTGCCTGCTGTGCCTATTTATTTAAATTATAATCGTCACCTGATTAGTTGTGCTGATGTGGTTATGTATGTAAGTCATACTTTGTGATTTATCTGCTTGCGCCTTCATGTTTACTTGTTAAGATTACATATGAACATTTATTTGCTTATGCTGATATGATGCTAATGACCTGTTTATTACGTAAGATATATATTTGCTGCTTTGCGTATGGATTGCATATTTACACATTTCTGTTTTGTTGTCATAACTACTCTTTAATTTGGTATATAGAAATGCTGATATGCGGTGTACGTACATGGGGTTTAGGTCACACTATGGTATTAATTATAGATTGTTCGCTTGGGAGAGCCACGTTGTAGGGATTGTGCTGCATCCACTTGTTGAAATTCTGTTCTCTACTGGTATATTTACTCGCTATTGCATGTTTTGCTTACGCTCAGTGCCTTATATTTTAAGATACGAAAATGAACTACTATAATGCTACGAACGACATTGGTACAAGAAACTTCATTGAAGTCACATGAGCTGGAGGTTTTATGGAAGCTGTATAAATTTATGCTAATAGAAAAGAAGCTAACGACATGAAATACCAACACTAGGTTTAGACCATTGACAGTAATTACACTGCATTCTTCGTGAGCAATTGAAATAGTAAGTGACACTTGACACAAGAAATACTCCACATGTTTGCTTCTGTTTTGCCATGATTCTTGAAGTGGTGTACACACTGTGAAATATTAAGATCATTCACATTCCGTACTCGTACTTACTTACTGAAAGTTATTCGAACTAAAGGCTGTTAGAGGTCATGTATGCATTTCTTTTGTTTAATGATGGACAAGGTAACCAAAATGTATTTTATAATTCATAATTAGTAGAAGATTTGGGTCAGATGGATTACACAGAGGTTGTGTGTGGACATTGTGTCTTCGGATTGCATGGGATGATAAATTGAAATTTGCACTAGGATTTTGTCTGTACTTGTTCGAGGAGACTGACTAGAGGAAAGAGTTGTTATGGAAGTGAAATGATATTGGTAATAAGGTTTATATGTATCGACGTATTTAAGAGGTATTATTGAGGTTTTGAGATTGTGTGAAGTTGATGATTATTGGAGTTTTGGTGGACAAGAGGTAAGGTAAATGATGTTGATGATAAGGTTTATATGTATCGACGTAAGAGGTATTATTGAAGTATTAAGATTATGTGATGATAATGATTATTGGAGTTTTGGTGGATAAGAGATGAAGTAAGTGAGGAGCATTTTTGTTTGTTTGTTGGTCTATATGGAATAAGGAGGATGAAGATAGCAGACTAGAACACTCAAGTGGAAGGAAGATTGTCTACACACACACTTTGTTAAATCACTAAGCAGTATATACTTTTTTTTGGAGAGAGGAAGCATTTTCATATCTTGGCACACTGACAGTTGTTCAGAAACCGTACATTTTGATTTGGCTTCGCAAACATTGGTCTTGACATGATGACTATGACGTTGACTAACTATTATTGACTGTTATACATTGCTGCCACTACTACTTGATACAAAAGTTGAACATAAAATTTTGGACAGAATTGCATTTACACAGGTAACACTATTCAATTACACAGTAGTACTTAATGTGGATGAAAGATGAGTGAGTGTGTTTTGTGTGTTTTCCTTTCCTAATCCCAAATAATTGGTACCGACCTATCTCCTAAATATTATTTTACTTGTTTGTTGTGGCTTGCACTGACACCCATAAATATTATAGGTTTACTGATATTTGTGTATTTGTAATATTTAATATGACAATTATCTGATATAATTTGTGTGTTTATTATAATTTGTATGTTTAGTGTAAGAGCATTGATAATAATTTTGTAAAAGCAATTGTGTGTGCATTCAAACTGTTGTTCGTGCTTGCACCTATTCAACATTGCTGGGTGCCACTAGGAGATGTTTAATTTCTACTGATAAACTCTGATGAACTGACTAATTAGTGATAGTGAATATTATGGACTGTTATGTGCACTTGTTCAACATGATGGGTGCCACTTGGAAATGTTTAATTTCTGCTAATGAACTCTGATGAATTTTCTGATTAGTGATAGTGAATATTATGGACTGTTACCTGCACTTGTTCAACATTGATGGGTGCCACTAGGAGATGTTTAATTTCTGCTGATGAACTCTGATGAACTGTCTAATTAGTGATAGTGAATATTATGGACTGTTACCTGCACCTGCTCAACATTACTGGGTGCACTGATGGACTGCTTCTACTGAAATGATGTCACTTGTTGGTGTCTGCACCTGTTCAATATTACTGGGTGCCACTGATGGACGGCTTCTGCTGAAATGATGTCACCTGTTGGTGTCTGCACCTGCTCAACATTACTGGATGCCACTGATGGAACTGCTTCTATTGACATAATGTCACTTGTTGGTCTCTGCACCTGTTCAAATTTGATGGGTGCCACTGATGGACTGCTTCTACTGAAATGATGTCACTTGTTGGTGTCTGCACCTGTTCAATATTACTGGGTGCCACTGATGAACTGCTTCTGCTGAAATGATGTCACCTGTTGGTGTCTGCACCTGCTCAACATTACTGGATGCCACTGATGGAACTGCTTCTACTGACATAATGTCACTTGTTGGTCTCTGCACCTGTTCAACATTGCTGGGTGCCACTGATGGACTGCTTCTACTGAAATGATGTCACTTGTTGGTGTCTGCACCTGTTCAATATTACTAGGTGCCACTGATGGACTGCTTCTGCTGAAATGATGTCACTTGTTGGTGTCTGCACCTGTTCAACATTACTGGGTGCCACTGATGGACTGCTTCTGCTGAAATGATGTCACCTGTTGGTGTCTGCACCTGCTCAACATTACTGGATGCCACTGATGGAACTGCTTCTACTGACATAATGTCACTTGTTGGTCTCTGCACCTGTTCAACATTGCTGGGTGCCACTGATGGACTGCTTCTACTGAAATGATGTCACTTGTTGGTGTCTGCACCTGTTCAATATTACTGGGTGCCACTGATGGACTGCTTCTGCTGAAATAATGTCACCTGTTGGTGTCTGCGCCTGCTCAACATTACTGGATGCCACTGATGGAACTGCTTCTACTGACATAATGTCACTTGTTGGTCTCTGCACCTGTTCAACATTGCTGGGTGCCACTGATGGACTGCTTCTACTGAAATGATGTCACTTGTTGGTGTCTGCACCTGTTCAATATTACTGGGTGCCACTGATGGACTGCTTCTGCTGAAATGATGTCACTTGTTGGTGTCTGCACCTGTTCAACATTACTGGGTGCCACTGATGGACTGCTTCTGCTGAAATGATGTCACCTGTTGGTGTCTGCACCTGCTCAACATTACTGGATGCCACTGATGGAACTGCTTCTACTGACATAATGTCACTTGTTGGTCTCTGCACCTGTTCAACATTGCTGGATGCCACTGATGGACTGCTTCTACTGAAATGATGTCACTTGTTGGTGTCTGCACCTGTTCAATATTACTGGGTGCCACTGATGGACTGCTTCTGCTGAAATGATGTCACCTGTTGGTGTCTGCACCTGCTCAACATTACTGGATGCCACTGATGGAACTGCTTCTACTGACATAATGTCACTTGTTGGTCTCTGCACCTGTTCAACATTGCTGGGTGCCACTGATGGACTGCTTCTACTGAAATGATGTCACTTGTTGGTGTCTGCACCTGTTCAATATTACTGGGTGCCACTGATGGACTGCTTCTGCTGAAATGATGTCACCTGTTGGTGTCTGCACCTGCTCAACATTACTGGATGCCACTGATGGAACTGCTTCTACTGACATAATGTCACTTGTTGGTCTCTGCACCTGTTCAACATTGCTGGGTGCCACTGATGGACTGCTTCTACTGAAATGATGTCACTTGTTGGTGTCTGCACCTGTTCAATATTACTGGGTGCCACTGATGGACTGCTTCTGCTGAAATGATGTCACCTGTTGGTGTCTGCACCTGCTCAACATTACTGGATGCCACTGATGGAACTGCTTCTACTGACATAATGTCACTTGTTGGTCTCTGCACCTGTTCAACATTGCTGGGTGCCACTGATGGACTGCTTCTACTGAAATGATGTCACTTGTTGGTGTCTGCACCTGTTCAATATTACTGGGTGCCACTGATGGACTGCTTCTGCTGAAATGAGGTCACCTGTTGGTGTCTGCACCTGCTCAACATTACTGGATGCCACTGATGGAACTGCTTCTACTGACATAATGTCACCTGTTGGTCTCTGCACCTGTTCAACATTGCTGGGTGCCACTGATGGATTGCTTCTACTGAAATGATGTCACTTGTTGGTGTCTGCACCTTTTCAGTATTACTGGGTGCCACTGATGGACTGCTTCTGCTGAAATGATGTCACTTGTTGGTGTCTGCACCTGCTCAACATTACTGGGTGCCATTGATGGACTGCTTCTACTGAAATAATGTCACTTGTTGGTGTCTGCACCTGTTCAACATTGCTGGGTGCCACTGATGGAACTGCTTCTACTGACATAATGTCACTTGTTGGTGTCTGCACCTTTTCAACATTGCTGGGTGCCACTGATGGAACTGTTTCTACTGAAATAATGTCACTCGTTGGTGTCTGCACCTGTTGACCATTGCTGGGTGCTACTGCTGGAACCGTCAACTACTTGTTTATTGATATATTGACAAGATTTTATGCGAATATTTGTATAAACTGATTTTTTTGTGTATTTACTTCGCCACGTGCATGGGGGCTTAATTAAATTGAATACAAATAATTTTAATTTTAGTAGCTGACTGTCCGGTTACGCAGTCTCGTAAGCGGTTGGCCCTGATTAGTATTTGTACGCAATCTGACTGCACAGAACAACAACAAAGAATGAAACAAAATTTCCGTTAACACGATTAATTAATTAAGTCCCCAGCAACTATGAAAGCTACGAAACAACAAGGCACAAGTGTCGCTGTTCTGTGTGTGGAAGTGTGATTCAACGTACACATCTGGCACGGTTCTTCCTCAATACGACAAGATATTTTAAATACCATTTATACTGAAGTAACTAAAAAAAATAAACAGAAATTCTATAATTGCACATAGAAACCAGAAATACAGTCTAATACAAGAACACGAGCCAGATGCTTTGTTGACTGAACCTGTGACCAAGAGGCATTATTGTTTAAGACATTGAAATAATGAAAAAACAAAGGAATTTTTTACCTTCATATATATTGACGAAAAGCACACTCTGATCATTACAGCATCCCCAATCCAACAACATCTGGTGTCTAGCCCATCAAAACAATACTACAAGCACTCTCCATGGGAACTTCTCAACAACGACTCACCACTGCTACATCTCAAGAAGCACTGCCTACTGCTACTTCCCAATAAGCACTGCCCACTACGACTTCTCGATAAGCACTGCCAGTGGAGGCGGCGGAATAATACTCTTTGGCGCAATCTCTGGCGATGCAGCTCAGTGTAGCCACCTTTCAGTTAATTCACAATGATTTTTCAGGGCCATGACGCAGCACTGCTGACGTCCAGATTTACAAGTTTAGATTCACAGTCAGTTAATTATTGAATGGTTACATTACGAGATTTCTTTTGAAGGGTTATATATGACTCACATTTTATTGGGAGGTTAGTTAAATTTTTGTTGGGAGGTTACAGAGCTCCCAAAGGAGCTCTGGAGCACTGTCTGATGATTTCCACAGCTTCGCACGGTTGTTGGATTGAGTGCAAAGGATTTCTCCGTTTATTAATGTAATTCTTCCATCTCTAGGCTGGGTGATTGTGTCTGACTGTAGGGAGGGAATAGATAGGTGTACATCTCGTCATTCCAGATATTACTCACATGCATCCCAGACGGTACAGAACGGTTTTAAACATAAAATAAAATTACTTCTTTTTAACCCTGCAGAAGAAATTCTTGATCAACAAACAGTGTTATCTTCCGCCAGTTCTACTTTTCCTGGTTATACTCATAGCGCCTTAATGTTGAGCAGCTTCGCATGAAGGAAGTGTTACGGTTATGATGACAATAACATAATAATAATACTACTACTAATAATATATAGATAATATCTAGTTATCTGTCCCTATACAGAATGACTGTAGCTCAAACAAAATGCTTTTATTAGTTATTGCACTTGCTGAATGAAATAATTACTGATGTGTGATCACATGTATATCATAATTCCGATATTATTTAGTATTAAGCGTTCGTGAACATTGGTATGACTACTGCAGTCATGAAGATTTACCCCTCCCTCCCCCACCCCACCCTCACCTCCTATTCAGTTACATTTCTGTGTAGGACTACGCTGACTTACTTTTACGCGGGCGCTACATGCAGCTCCATGCTCAGAGCTGACATTCGGTAAGTAAGTTGCTAGATACGGTTTTACGTAAGTACTCAATTTCAAAATACGATCATGCCGTAAGAAACATGGTCTACTCTGCGTCGTCTGCAACTGCACAACGAATCTTCCGTCTAAAAGGATTTAAGAATATTGTTATTATTGTGGACCTGTACGATTTTGCTTTATGACCTGGCAATCAGGGAGTGAAGTGCAAACGAGATTGTTTCTCTATTGTGCTCAGTACAGTAGGCAGCCGAGACGAATGCCTGCGAGGGGTGAGTTAGGGAATGGGGAAACAACCCTTCCCCTTCCTATCTTATGGCCCGTCGCTAACCTTGGTCTGTGTTACTGGCCGTCTGGAAAATATTGCCGTACCAGTAGACTTGATTGTCAGTCTTGTTGTGTGTTATTGTCCGCCAGTACTGGTCTCAGACTTTCTTCAATTTTTTAATTCACAGCTCCTGTTCCAAAGAGGAAAATTCAAGTGAGATACGAGGGTAATCCCAAAAGTAAGGTCTCCTATTTTTTTTATAAGTACAGAACTCTGTTTGTGTGGCAGTTGGTCACACTATTATGAAGAGTGCTTCACGCGATTTATGTAACCATGCGCACGCCGCGCCGAGGCGTTTTTGAACGCAAAGGGTACTGCGCCGATTGAAACCCATCGCCAATTGACGGAAGTGTATGGTGAGTCGTGCATGGATGTCAAAAATGTTCGTCAGTGGTGTAGAGAGTTCGCAGCTGGTCGGACCGAAATTCACGACCAACAGAGGAGCGGGAGACCGTCAATTTCTGAGACAGTGTTGAAGGTTGAGCAAAGCATGTGTGATGATCGGCGGATCACCCTGGATGATCTCTGTACGTTGGTTCCTGACGGTTCCTGAAGCACCGCTCACAGAATTTTACCGGAAACATTTTGAACTTGTAACCTCCCCACAAAATTTTAAATGAAATTATTTTTGAATGCTAATGGACATTGCGCTAAGTGTAACCTCTCCACTGAAATTTTAAAGACAGAAATAATAAATGAATAGGAGCCAAGAATAACCTCCCTGATTCGCAATCTGACTCTGGTGTAAGCTCCCACAAAAATAATGAAAAACAATTCAGTGCTAATGAAATTCAATTAAACCGAAATATCGGTCTTTGGCCCTGTGTAAAACAATCAGAATTAAAGTCTTACCTCATTGTAACTGCTAGTCAAATTTCTGCTCTTATTCTTGCGCACGGCTTGGAGGAACTGCATTGCAAATAATAATATTCTTTTTTTTTTTTTGAAACTTTTCTTTAAGGGAAGTGGGACGAAATCGTTAGTTCAATTAAAAAAATAAAAAAAACTTTTTTTTTGTAAAATTGCTTTTGAAATCAAAATTATTATTGGGGCACTTGTTGGAAATTAATTACAATAAATAAACTTTATATTATCTGATGATTACCTTAATTAATAATATACCTCATTCAGCCTCTTGACCAGAATGCCGACAGACTACATCACTCAACCGCACTCGGCTGCTACCACTGACCGACCGCTCTGCATGACGACTACTAGCGTACTCGACGCAACTGAACAGAGCTACTGACTCGCAACGACCACTGACAGAGTACTGCTCGTAACACTCGCGCGGTCAAGCGCATACTCTCTGGTCAGAGACGCTGCAATGCCTCGCCATCGCTGCTACGTTACATACGTGTTTCAAACTACCGGAAGGTCTGCGCAAGATGGGTGCCACGCATGCTGACGGAGGACCACATGCGACAACGAGCTGATGCTTCCCGCGCGTTTCTTAACCGCCTTGCCGTCCGCGGTGGCCGAGCGGTTCTAGGCCCTTCAGTCCGGAACCGCGCGACCGCTACGGTTGCAGGTTCGACTCCTGCCTCGGGCATGGATGTGTGTGATGTCCTTAGGTTAGTTAGGTTCAAGTAGTTCTAAGTTCTAGGGGACTGATGACCTCCTCTGTTAAGTCCCACAGTGCTCAGAGCCATATTCACCGCCTTGCAGCCGAACAGGACAACTTTCTGGACTCAATTGTCACGGGTGACGAAACCTGGGCATACTACTTTACACCTGAGGCCAAGCAACTTCCTGAACAGCATGGCGGCGAGCCGGTATGACATGGGTGTACAAAAACTGCCACAGCGTCTACAAAAATGCATCGACAGAAATGGTGATTATATCGAAAAATAGCTAAATGTTCAAGCTGTAAACTGATGTAAACCACTGTAGAAATAAACAGGTCTATGTACTTATAAAAAATAGGAGACCTTACTTTTGGGATTACCCTCGTATGAATGCAGACATCACACTCACATTAAAAGCAAGAAACGGACGAGAAAATCCAACGAATTACTATGTCCTAACCGAATAAAACTAAACATGCATGGTAACAAAAAAGGCACACATTTCAGCATTTAAAGTGGCAATACCAATGCTAATAAACTATTGACACAGCAATTACATCTACATCTACATTGATACTCCGCAAGCCACCCAACGGTGTGTGGCGGAGGGCACTTTACGTGCCACTGTCATTACCTCCCTTTCCTGTTCCAGTCGCGTATGGTTCGCGGGAAGAACGACTGTCTGAAAGCCTCCGTGCGCGCTCTAATCTCTCTAATTTTACATTCGTGATCTCCTCGGGAGGTATAAGTAGGGGGAAGCAATATATTCGATACCTCATCCAGAAACGCACCCTCTCGAAACCTGGCGAGCAAGCTACACCGCGATGCAGAGCGCCTCTCTTGCAGAGTCTGCCACTTGAGTTTATTAAACATCTCCGTAACGCTATCACGGTTACCAAATAACCCTGTGACGAAACGCGCCGCTCTTCTTTGGATCTTCTCTATCTCCTCCGTCAGACCGATCTGGTGCGGATCCCACACTGATGAGCAATACTCAAGTATAGGTCGAACGAGTGTTTTGTAAGCCACCTCCTTTGTTGATGGACTACATTTTCTAAGCACTCCCCCAATGAATCTCAACCTGGTACCCGCCTTACCAACAATTAATTTTATATGATCATTCCACTTCAAATCGTTACTGATATCATATATACAAACGGAGAATTTGGCTGACATTATTCCGAAGGTATCAGTACACTGAAGACATAAGATGATTCATTATATTTTAGTTGGTCAGACCTACTGAAGTCAATCACAGTTACAATTTTCGCTTAGTTGCATCCATGCAGCACGTAAGCTACTGTCCTCCCTAGATCACGTCACTCGACTCACAGCCACACCCATATCGTGTGCCTCCTTCTCGCCTGTGGACAGTGCTGTAGTCTCCAGCACAGCGAAACAGCATTTAAAATTATAAATTACCTGCGTACTTCCCTAATGAACTCTGTACTTACGGGTCGCCTACAGGATGGATGGTGCTGACAGATTTAAGTTGCACATGACTTCATTGCTCGTAAACTAATAACCAGACGAAAAAATATGCAATATGAAATGAAGCAGATCATTAATACACTCGGCTTGAATTCACACATTAATACTTTTAACTGTTGTAATTATGTTGGCAGATAATAGGAAGAGATTTCAAACGTCTCAATAAGTACGTCTCCGCACTTATTCCTTTTGACTGAATGAATATTTACCAATGAAGATGAATTTAAAACGACGGTGCAGTCACAGTATTTGATACTCAGAAGTCATTTGAAAACAGTTGCTATCACAGTAGATATCACGTGTATTGTTTGTGAGACAACGTGCCATTTGCCTGTGTCACAGACCAAGCATTGCGTCTTTAGCCTGCTGTTCTGATTTTATTCTTCTTCATCGCCACCATACAAAACACGAGGCACTTTTCGGTGCTGACACGTCAGCTGTATCGGCTTTGCGATGTTTGTGGTGACGCACGCCTCGCGAATCTTCACTCCCAACTTGCACTCGCTGCGCTGCTGCTTCCGTTTGAGCGATTACTAGTGTCATACTTTGAAGTAATATGAAGTTCTATGTCCGTCGTGCAGTTTACACAAGTGCGTTGGATTAGGCCCTTGCTCCTGGACAATAGTGCTGGCGCAAGCGTGGTTTCGGGAGTAATAAAGAGGTTGGCAGGTGGAGCGGAGTAATCTAGCGACACAGCAGCTGGCGCTCACCGAAAGCTGCTATGGAGGTATGCAAGTAAGAAGGCGACTGCTTGACGCATACTGCGTAGACAGGGTCGGAGAATACTTTGCGGTTTCCCCATTGTACTCACTGTCTCTGTCCGACGCCACACACGTCAACCTTGGTAACTGGCAACGCCAATGTTTCTCCTTCTGACCCTCCGCAGGTAAACTTATATGCCCTGGAAATTATCACATAATGAAGTACAGGGACAAAGTACCCTCACTCTACCGAAACTAATACGAAAGTCATTGTTAAATATTGTACTCGAAATGCACGCTACAGACAGATGCGGCAGAATGACGCTATTGGCTGAGTGCAGGGTCACGTGGTACACTGCTTCTCGCCACTGCGCGATGCCTTCCCCCTCCCCCAAATACCTCCATCTCGCCCCCGATCTTCTTGCGAGCACACTTGCACACCTATGTAAGAAAGGGTATAAGACGTTCTCGTGCTTGGGTGGTCCGCTCAGTGTCTCCAAGTTGGCCGTTGAATCTCTGTACCATTTGTTGTGTCTGATGACGTGAAAGAAGCAGAAATGGGAGTCGATGTGGAAGAGAAAGGATTCTCTAAAGCTGAGGGAAGTGGCAACCAATTTATGTAAATCACTGCGGTGTGTATAACATATGGCTTGTATATATATGGTTCCCTAATGCTGCCTCCAGAATGGATTTCTTACGTCTACAAATGATTGAGATGACCCTGCCATTAACAATATACACCAACAGATTTCCATAAGACGAACTATCGTGTTGTGGTTTTACTTCACTTCAATTTAGCACATCAAACCAATGATTCCTATGGGATTGCTGCTAGAATCAGTCATCGTGGATGCCGTAAAAAAAAAAAAAAGAACATGTGGAATGCAAGAAATTGTATAAATATGAAGTACATAATAGCGGATTCTTCAAATGGTTCAAATGGCTCTGAGCACTATGGGACTTAACTTCGGAGGTCATCAGTCCCCTAGAACTTAGAACTACTTAAACCTAACTAAACTAAGGACATCACACACATCCATGCCCGAGGCAGGATTCGAACTAGCGACCGTAGCGGTCGCGCAGTTCCAGACTGTACCGCCTAGAACCGCTCGGCCACCCAAGCCGGCAATAACGGATCCTACCCGACATGTAATCTCTAGATTGACTTTCTTCAGACCACGCCACCCGTTATTAAACGGGCACAAAGTTGGCTGATATTGATCAGCGGCGAGAAACAGAAAACGTGCACCATGAGTGGCACTTTCGGGAAATGCTCACTGGACATGGGAATGGAACTCAACACATTTACTGTGAGTGTTCCCCTACCCGCTGAACTGCAGTGCACATATCACGTATTGAAGTACGACCAGCAGTTGCACCGCGCCGGTGATCAGCTCGCTGGGGCGTTGGCCGCTGTGCAGATGGAGTTCCCTGCCTACACAGAGGACGCAGTATGCAGTCCACAAACTTGTAGGGCTCAAAATAGCTCAGTACAAAACACAACACGAGTCTAGATTTCTGTTCGCTCCGTGTCCACGAACAGGAATTCGATTGAAGTATTCTCCCCCGTAAAGAAGTACTTCAGTATGTGTCAGACTCCACAGAGAGCTAGAGAGTCGCCACTGGAGTAACAGCATGACAACCGTGTCACAGAGAAACGACTTCACGCGCTCCCTGTGTCGAAAGAAACATTTCCATATTCTGTCCACTGTGACTCTCACGAGCGAAGCCTCTTGTTCCATCCCCCGGCTGGGAACTGCTCTCGATCGATCCCCTGAAAGAACTTCACACTCAAGCCCAACCCCACTATCTCCTCGACACGCTGCGTCTACGTTTTCGCTTATGCGACGAATCCTAATGAATTACAAGCCCATTAGAGTTGGTTGCTAGAATATATGAATGCCCATGTTGTTGTTGTTGTGGTCTTCAGTCCTGAGACTGGTTTGATGCAGCTTTCCATGCTACTCTATCCTGTGCAAGCTTCTTCATCTCCCAGTACCTACTGCAGCCTACATCCTCCAGAATCTGCTTAGAGTATTCATCTCTTGGTCCCCCTCTACGATTTTTGCCCTCCACGCAGCCCTCCAATACTAAATTTGTGACCCCTCGATGTCTCAGAACATTTCCTACCAACGGATCCCTTCTTCTAGTCAAGTTGTGCCACAAGCTCCTCTTCTCCCCAGATCTCTTCAATACCTCCTCATTAGTTATGTGATTTACCCATCTAATCTTCAGCATTCTTCTGTAGCACCACATTTCGGAAGCTTCTATTCTCTTCTTGTCCAAACTATTTATCGTCCACGTTTCACTTCCATACATGGCTACACTCCATACAAATACTTTCAGAAACGACTTCCTGACATTTAAATCTATACTCAATGTTAACAAATTTTTCTTCTTCAGAAACGCTTTCCTTGCCATTGCCAATCTACATTTGATATCCTCTCTACTTCGACCATCATCAGTTATTTTGCTCCCCAGATAGCAAAACTCCTTTGCTACTTTAGGTGTCTCATTTCCTAATCTAATTCCCTCAGCATCACCCGACTTAATTTTACCACATTCCATTATCCTCGTTTTGCTTTTGTTGATATTCATCTTATACCCTCCTTTCAAGAGACTGTCCATTCCGTTCAGCTGCTCTTCCAAGTCCTTTGCTGTCTCTGACAGAATTACAATATCATCGGCGAACCTCAAAGTTTTTACTTCTTCTCCATGGATTTTAATACCTACTCCGAACTTTTCTTTTGTTTCCTTTATTGCTTGCTCAATATACAGATTGAATAACATCGGGGATAGGCAACAACCCTGTCTCACTCCCTTCCCAACCACTGCTTCCCTTTCATACCCCTCGACTCTTATAACTGCCATCTGCTTTCTGTACAAACTGTAAATAGCCTCTCGCTTCCTATATTTTACCCCTGCCTCCTTCAGAATTTTAAAGATAGTATTCCAATCAACATTGTCAAAAGCTTTCTCTAAGTCTACAAATGCTAGAAACGTAGGTTTGCCTTTCCTTAATCTTTCTTCTAAGATAAGTCTTAGGGCCAGTATTGCCTCACGTGTTCCAACATTTCTACGGAATCCAAACTGATCTTCCCCAAGGTCGGCTTCCATCAGTTTTTCCATTCGTCTGTAAAGAATTCGCGTCAGTATTTTGCAGCTGTGACTTATTAAACTGATAGTTCGGTAATTTTCAGATCTGTCAACACCTGCTTTCTTTGGGATTGGAATTATTATATTCTTCTTGAAGTCTGAGGGTATTTCACCTGTCTCATACATCTTGCTCACCAGATGGTAGAGTTTTGTCAGGACTGGCTCTCCCAACGCTGTCAGTAGTTCTAATGGAATGTTATCTACTCCGGGGGCCTTGTTTACACTCAGGTCTTTCAGTGCTCAGTCAAACTCTTCACGCAGTATCATATCTCCCATTTCATCTTCATCTACATCCTCTTCCATTTCCATAAGATTGTCCCCAAGTACATCGCCCTTGTATAGACCCTCTATATACTCCTTCCACCTTTCTGCTCTCCCTTCTTTGCCTAGAACTGGGTTTTCATCTGTGCTCTTGATATTCATACAAGTGGTTCTCTTTTCTCCAAAGGTGTCTTTAATTTTCTTGTAGGCAGTATCTATCTTACCCCTAGTGAGATAAGCGTCTACAGGTACATCCTTACATTTGTCCTCTAGCCATCCCTGCTTAGCCATTTTGCACTTCCTGTCGATCTCAGTTTTGAGACGTTTGTATTCCCTTTTGCCTGCTTCATTTACTGCATTTTTATATTTTCTTCTTTCATCAATCAAATTCAATATTTCTTCTTTTATCCAAGGATTTCTACTAGCCCTCGTCTTTTTACCTACTTGATCCTCTGCTGCCTTCATTACTTCATCCCTCAAAGCTACCCATTCTTCTTCTGCTGTATTTATTTCCCCCATTCCTGTCAATTGTTCCCTTATGCTCTCCCTGAAACTCTGTACAACATCTGGTTCTTTCAGTTTATCGAGGTGCCATCTCCTTAAATTCCCACCTTTTTACAGTTTCTTCAGTTTCAATCTGCAGTTCATAACCAATAGATTGTGGTCAGAGTCCATATCTGCCCTTGGAGATGTCTTACAGTTTAAAACCTGATTCCTAAATCTCTGTCTTACCATTATATAATCTATCTGATAGGTTCTAGTATCTCCAGGCTTCTTCCATGTATACAGCCTTCTTTCATGATTCTTGAACCAAGTGTTAGCTATGATTAAGTTATGCTCTGTGCAAAATTCTAGCAGGCGGCTTCCTCTTTCATTTATTAGGCCCAATCCATATTCACCTACTATGTTTCCTTCTCTCGCTTTTCCTACTCTCGATTCCAGTCACCCATGACTATTAAATTTTCGTCTCGCTTCACTACCTGAATAATTTCTTTTATCTCATCATACATTTCACCAATTTCTTCCTCATCTGCACAGCTAGTTGGCATATAAACTTGTACTACAGTAGTAGGCGTGTGCTTCGTCTCTATCTTCGCGACAATAATGCGTTCACTATGCTGTTTGTAGTAGCTTACCCGTACTCCTATTTTTTTATTCATTATTAAACCTACTCCTGCATTACCCCTATTTGATTTTGTATTTATAACCCTGTATTCACCTGACCAAAAGTCTTGTTCCTCCTGCCACCGAACTTCATTAATTCCCATTATATCTAACTTTATTCTATATATTTCCCTTTTTAAATTTTCTAACTTACCTGCCCGATTAAGGGATCTGACATTCCACGCTCCGATTGGTAGAACACCAGTTTTCTTTCTCCTGATAACGTCGTCCTCTTGAGTAGTCCCCGCCCGGAGAACCGAATGAGGGACTATTTTACCTCCGGAATATTTTACCCAAGAGGACGCCATCATCTCTTAATCATACAGTAAAGCTGCATGCCCTCGGGAAAAATTATGGCTGTAGTTTCGCCTTGCTTGCTTTGAGCCGTTCGCAGTACCAGGACAGTAAGGCCATTTTGGTTAGTGTTGGAAGGCCAGATCTGTCAATCATCCAGACTGTTGCCCCTGCAACTACTGAAAAGGCTGCTGCCCCTCTTCAGTAAGAATGTCCATAGGATTTTGGAAATATATCATCCATGCGGTCCCGAAGAATGCAGCGGCAGATAAGTACAAGAACAACTGCACAATCACCATAACTTAACAGCTCATGCATCCAAATTGCCACCAAGAGTATACAGAAGAATGGAAAAGAAAGTCGAGGAAGTCCCATATAACGATCATCACTTTGTCTTTAGAAATGGGGGATGCCTCAGGGAGGCAGTTCTCACCGACATTTCTAAGAGGAATTTACAACTTTGAAATTCCAGTTTTATCGTGTGTCTTAAAGGTGTGGTTTTGCTTCCATTTATTAATGAAATACATGAAGTTTTCTACCTTATAGCTAAGCGGGTTGAACGTAAGTTCCATTGGTTATGTGGCACACATCCCATCTAAAGATGATTTCCTGCGAAACTCGTTGGAGCATGCTAGGCTTACTTTCTTCCTCTGAGGTGTTCCAGAAAAGTGGCGCACTGTGTTACAAACACTGCATCCTTAATGAATCCCACGGTGTCCGTCGAGTCCATACAATCGGTGCAATTCGCCCAAGCAGTTTACCAGGAAAGCAGTTCTGGGCAAATCCCAGAAGTCGGTGTCGAAGTCCGACAGTGCGCCATCTTGCACGAACTGCACGCTGTGTTCTTGGTAGCCACGTCAATCAGTGAGATTAAAAAGTTTTCCAACAACTTTAAGTACACTATTCCATCGATTGTCTTCTCTTGGAAAAAGCAGCAACTATAAACTTAGATCTCGTTCAATGTCAAAAGGCGTTAACTTTTTTGCTATGACGATCTTGTTATTTGTCGTGGATTTTCACTGCACTACATCCCACAGCTGTGTTTATCAACTTTTTCATCTAAAATGCTCGTCTTTATCCAACTGATATAAGGTTTCCTCTCAAAAGTTCTTACTAGCAATGTTGCCAGTGTGTTTACTTCCTTCACCTTGACAGTTTGCAGAGCACTAGATGAAAATGTCTTGTTATCGCACTCCAAACGGTCACATGTGAGATGAGAACAATGATCCTACAAATCAAAATAGTTTCTCGGGTCCGGTGGAGGTAATTTGCTACAAGTGCCTTTAGGGCATGCGGTGGTACTACACAAGTCGAAACTTGATCTATTTTCTTACAAAATTACGCCAAGACCAGGTCTGTAAGTCGTATGAATAAGTTTGTATGATTTTTCAGAGTTGTGGAACAGTACAACAGTGCGGAGAGGGGTCGCCGCAGCCGCCGGGAAGTCTGCTAAGCCGGCAGAGAGGCGAGGCGCCAGCTGCGTCTTCCAGCACGCTCCAGCAGTCTCCAGGGAGGCTCCAGGCAGCCACCGAGGATTTGCAGCGGAGTCCCGTCCGGCCGCTAGAGGCCGCGCGGTTCGCAGGGAAAGTACCGGGGCAGAGCAAAGCCAGGCCGGGCGCGGAACACCCGGGGTAGGGTCTAGCAGCTTCCTGCGACGCACTGCTTGTACACTGTATGGCGTGGCGTGCATCTGTTCAGCCCCTGAACTGGATACCGTCCCTGCTAAAGGTTGCCTCTGTTATTCTTCATTTCGCTGCCTGACAACAACCCTACAAATGAATCAGCCTGCGTTATTACGTATTACACGTACCTCTCGACACTTTCCGCTGAAACTGCCACAATGCACTGTTTCTGGCTGTCATTGTGCACGATCTGTTTCGTAGTTGTGTTACTTGTTACTATTCTGAAGTAATGTACAGGGTTAATCAGAAGTAGCCATGGGGTTTCAGGAGACGACTGCGGAAGACATACCGAAATATGACACATCTGAGTGGACAGAAAATCTTTACAAGTTTTAACTCACACTACTGGTACTCAATATAGGCACTGTTTCTGACTCGGCAGACGTCAGTGCGACATTCAAACTGTTGCCATACACATCCCAACACATCACGGTCAACCACACTAATTATCCTTCCTTGCAACTCTTCTAAATTAAGAGGTAGTAGAAACTTGAACATAG
This sequence comes from Schistocerca piceifrons, assembly GCF_021461385.2. Lineage (NCBI taxonomy): Eukaryota > Metazoa > Arthropoda > Insecta > Orthoptera > Acrididae > Schistocerca > Schistocerca piceifrons. The sequence goes on from NC_060145.1 coordinate 458,630,895, forward strand.
GACCATTGACGTAAATCCATAAGAATAAATCACACGCATTTGTTACGTGACTTTGACGACCACTGAACAAGAGGAGAATCTCGCTGGGAAGCACATCCAGTCCAACACTGAGGCAGTTCTGCACTCAGGTAACTGCATACGTCTATTTAACGTGTTGTGGAGCACCGTCTCGTTGCGAAATGAAGTCTCCATTGTCTCGCTGTAACTCGGGCATAGACCCCTGCTGCAGCATGACCAAGTACACGAAACCAGCCACAGTTTTCTGCACTAAGAAGAACAGTCCATTAACTTTTGAGGACACCTCTTTTGTAACACCACATTTCAAAAGTTCTTATCCTTTCTAGCCTAACTGTTTATCGTCCATGTTTCACTTCCACACATTTTGGTTATCTTCAGAAATGCGAATTTCGACTCTGTTACGGTGATTTTAAAATGGGTCGCTGCCCGAACTAGTCACTGGATGAATAAAAAGTAAAAATTTGCAATTTGGACTGGTATTTCCTTCTACTGATTAACAGAAGTTGCTGACCCAAGCTACTCCAGCATGCTGGAGCTCAGATATAATAAACTAACACTTAGGGAAAGTCTCACCTATAATAAACGATATGAGGGATAGGGTCAGCAGCAATCTGTGACTGTTTGCAGAAGACACTGTAGTGTCGCTGCTGAGCTGAGTGTAGGATGATACGGGATAGCTTAGGCAGAAGTTTCATTTGCTGTGATGAATGGCAGCTTGCTCTGAATTTAGATAACTGTAATCTAATGTAGATGAAGAGGAAAAACAATTCTTTAATCCTCCAATGCAGTATTATTGGTACATTGCTTTATAGAATCATGTCGATTAAATATCTACGTGTAACGTCACGAAGTGACATCAAGTGGATATGCAGTTGCCGGCTCTAGGCGCTACAGTCTGGAATCGCGTGATCGCTACAGTCGCAGGTTCGAATCTTGCCTCGGGCATGGATGTGTGTGATGTCCTTAGGTTAGTTAGGTTTAAGTAATTCTAAGTTCTAGGGGACTGATGACCTCAAAAGTTAAGTCCCATAGTGCTCAGAGCCATTTGAACCATTTCTTGATATACAAACGGTTCAAATGGCTCTGAGCACTATGGGACTTAACATCTATGGTCATTAGTCCCCTAGAACTTAGAACTACTTAAACATAACTAACCTAAGGACATCACACAACACCCAGTCATCACAAGGCAGAGAAAATCCCTGACCCCTCTTGATATACAATTGTAATATTCAGCTTTAAATGGTTGCGGGGAAATGAAACCTGGCTTTAGTCCATGAAACTCAACTACTGTGAAAAGCGCCTTCCTGCAATAGTCAACCGCCTGCAACGGCCTCGCTGTCGATGGTATGTTAAACTCTTATCTCACTTCTCTTGCAGTAGCCTGTGAAAATCATTGCAGAAGTCAGAACTAAGCTCACTGCCCCGAGTAGTCAGCACATGTGGTCGTATAGTGCGCGCTGAATGCCGTGGCCGCTCCGCTAGGTACACACTCGGCTGGGGAAGTGTGGGGTGAGCGGCAGTGGGGGGGGGGGGGGGGCTGTCACTCAGAGCACTGCAGGGGAAATGCCGAGCGCTAGAGGGGAGGGTGCGGCTGTAAACTCAAGCCTACACTCTCATCTTTTTGTAAATATTATGTAGGGACCACGCTTACATGATGACCATTCAAAAAGATCTACTGTTACCTCCGCTTTCAGTAGTATCTAAAAAGAATTCCGCCAAAAATGCAGCGATTCATTTTTTTGTGGCGGTGTTCGTAGCGACAAACAATTCGCTGTAGAAACGGCTTACGAAGTCACCGCCACACTTTTAATAGCGGGCCGACCGGTCCGCTGGAACAGAGAACAGAAAGATGAAAACCCAAACACTCTGATTAAATAAAAGTCGGTACTTATCTTTATTGATGAAGATACAGAAACACAATAGTGAACTCCGTGTCTACAGAGATCTGTCTAGTTCGAGTCGGAGCGGCTAGGTCAGCGTCGGCTGACGACAAACAACAACTCTGCTGCGATGAACACACAACTGACTAGCAAGTACACAATTCGGTGGCGAGTATACAACTGAGCGGCGAATACAGAACTGTCCTAGCGCTCGCGACTCCAGCGCTTAAGAAGCCAGAAGCCAGCGGTGGCGCGCGCAGACTTGCGGCGATTTCCTGTCTCGCTGGCGCTGCTTATGCGGACGGCGTCCAGACTGTGATGCTGCCAACCTTTTGGCAGCGGGCTCGGGTGGCATTACTGGCTAGGATATAACACATTTTCGCCTGACTTGTTAACATTTGTAATTTTTAGCGAAACGTCATGAGTGGCGATTTTTCAGTAAAACCTACACATTTCTCTGGCTGCCATGACAAAATTTGCTTCTTTTGCCAAAACATAGTGTAGTTTTCTCTGTCTCATCCCACTGGTGTATTATGCAGACACAGTTGCGAGAGAATTGTGAAACAGTGGTTTATTAAGTTTATTAAATGAGGAACTGAGGAAAACTAAATTCAATACCTTATGAAATAGGACATCCCCAGAGCAAATCAAACATGTAAGTCTGCATGTACATTGTTGGAAAACCCATAGCATTTCTCGTTTCACAGCTATTGACGGCCCTTAAAAATTACATTCATTCACCGAAAAAGTCTGTAGTTATTGAACAAATAATTAAGTTTTACTTAATAACGATATGGTAAAATACTCTCCTCCTTGCATGCCATCGTTTACCAAAATCTTATTTCCATATGTGACACTTTTATGAAATATGATGAATACTGTGAACATTTCCCTCTTGCTTTATCGCTAGCGCGGCGTGACGCAAATGAGTGTGCTACGTCAGATAAATTTTCTCGATCTTGGTAACAGATAGAGATCTCCACCCAAGTCCAAAGAAAAATTAAATATGTTAGCTAAATTTCATACACAGAAACATATTTCATTACTCATTTGCGTGTCGTCCGTTTCTCTGACTACTGACGAGTGATTCCTGCACACGCTCTTCACCACCCTGGCCGGCCCGTTCTCTCTGCATCGCATAAACACGCAGTCTCACAGAATATGTCGTAACACCCGTAGACTATTTTGTCTGTCGGAGCTTCCACTGGATATTTGGTACTAAACCGTCACTGAATCGTCACAGCTGGCTCACATTTAGCGAATTTGATTATACAAATCGCACCCATCAGTCCATGATACACCGTGACCCGAAAGGCCTGCCCACTAGTGGCGCTCTCTGCAACTAAGCCGAGGCACGTCTTGCAAACCGAAACTTTGAAGATTAACCTACCCGCTGATGCGTGTCTGTATTGTGTACGTATTGTACTCTTTGTGCATCGTCTTCTGAAACCCCTAGAGCGCATACGAGAAGTGCTATACAAAAGAGACTTTCGTAAACAAATAGCTGTGCTACTTTATATAATACGCGTCTTTAGATGACATTTATATTCCGTATCACATTTGGTGCTCATGGAAATTCAGTGTCTATGACAAGCCGTATGATTCGCAAAATCTTTATCATTACACCGCATATTGTAGACCGAACCATTTAAAGCTGAATATTACAACTGCACATCCATTTGACGTCACTCCGTGACCTTACGCGTAGATATTTAATCAACATGATTCTATCAAGCAGTCTACCACTAACACGGCATTCGAGGATTAGAGAATTGTTTTTCCTGATCATCTACATTAGATTACACTTTTCTGAATTCGAAGCAATCTGCCGGCTGAAGTGGCCGAGCGGTTCTAGGCGCTACAGTCTGGAACCGCGTGACCGCTACGGTCGCAGGTTCGAATCCTGCCTCGGGCATGGATGTGTGTGATGTCCTTAGGTTAATTAGGTTTAAGTAGTTCTAAGTTCTAGGGGACTGATGGCCTCACAAGTTAAGTCCCATAGTGCTCAGAGCCTTTTTTTTTTTTTTTTTTTTTTTTTTTTTTGCCATTCACCACAGCAAATAAAACTCCTACCTAAGCCATCCCGTATCATCCTACACTCACCCAGCAGCGACACTGCTCTATACAGCGTCTTCCGCAAACAGTCACAGATTGCTGCTCACCTTATCCGTCAGATCGTTTATTATAGCTGGGACTTTCCCTGACCATTAGTTTATTATATCTGAACTGCTTTTCGTATTTACAAACTTCCAGCATGCTGGAGTAAATTGGGTCAGGAACTTCTGTTACTCAGAATGAAAAAGGACAGGTTACTCTCTTACCTATTTTTCATAAAGATTTTGTCACAACGTTACACAACTTGAGCAAGACTCTAGAAAGTTAACGGCCTGAGCAGGTGTTGATGGAGTCTGGTGGGGCACTTAAAGCATGATGTGTTCTTATGGTTCTTAGTTCGTAGAAACGGCATATTGGAAGTTGAAAGCAAGTGGCGGCGAGCCCATCCCTCAGTAAATCTTGCCGGACAGGCCCACAGCCACACAGGGCAGACACAGCACCCCGTAGTCGAGACAGGTCTCACAATGGTTCAAATGGCTCTGAGCACTATCGGACTTAACGTCTGAGGTCATCAGTCCCCTAGAACTTAGGACTACTTAAACCTAACTAACCTAAAGACTTCACACACATCCATGCCCGAGGCAGGATTCGAACCTGCGACCGTAGCGGTCACGCGGTTCCAGACTGAAGCGCCTAGAACCGCTCGGCCACACCGGCCGGCTAGACAGGTCTCCAGCAGGACAATACTGCTATACCTACATTGGTCCCAGCTGAAGGCTCGGCTGGGGGAAACGGACTGAAGGGATGCATCTACACAGTGGAGTCATAAACCGGGCATTGTGTGCAGCGCCACGCCTAATAAAAATTCATAAGTTTTGGTGTTCGCCGATACTGCAAATAGATCTGTGACACTTCCATTGGCCTCCTCGGTCGTATAAGAACTCTGACATCTGAGAAACGTTTAGTGATAGAATCTTTATGACACCTCATAGCTAGGACTAACATGCTCCAAGGCACAGACAGTTTAGATAAAGGTATATAAGACTGTATCTGTTCGCTTGTTGCTGAGGGAAGCAACGCGACTTCAGAGAAAAACATCTTCTCCCAAAGCAAAAACTTAAAAAAGCCAGTAATTGGCGGTTTCTTTTTTTTCCACAGACGCAGGTTTCTTGATTCTTGCGCTGGTTTGACATGAGTTTGTGCTGTTGTGTAGGAGGGGAGATTTAGCACCTCTAAAGCCCGGGAGGGGACTGTCAAGGGGGAGATTACGATGAGGAAAAGATTGAATAATCAACGAAAGGATAACGTTCTACGGGTCGGGGCGTGGAATGTCAGAAGCTTGGACGTGGTACGGAAACTAGAAAATCTGAAAATGGAAATGCAAAGGCTCAATCTAGATTTAGTAGGGGTCAGTGAAGTGAAGTGGAAGGAAGACAAGGATTTCTGGTCAGATGAGTATCGGGTAATATCAACAGCAGCAGAAAATGGTATAACAGGTGTAGGATTCGTTATGAATAGGAAGATAGGGCAGAGGGTGTGTTACTGTGAACAGTTCAGTGACCGGGTTGTTCTAATCAGAATCGACAGCAAACCAACACCGACAACGATAGTTCAAGTATACATGCTGACGTCACAAGCTGAAGATGAAAAGATAGAGAAAGTGCATGAGGATATTGAAAGGGTAATGCAGTATGTGAAGGGGGACGAAAATCTAATAGTCATGGGCGACTGGAATGCAGTTGCAGGGGAAGGAGTAGAAGAAAAGATTACAGGAGAATATGGGCTTGGGACAAGGAATGAAAGAGGAGAAAGACTAATTGAGTTCTGTAACACGTTTCAGCTAGTAATACCGAATACCCTGTTCAAGAATCAGAAGAGGAGGAGGTATACTTGGAAAAGGCCGGGAGATACGGGAAGATTTCAATTAGATTACATCATGGTCAGACAGAGATTCCGAAATCAGATACTGGATGGTAAGGCGTACCCAGGAGCAGATATAGACTGAGATCACAATATAGTAATGATGAAGAGTAGGCTGAAGTTCAAGACATAAGTCAGGAAGAATCAATATGCAAAGAAGTGGGATACGGAAGTACTAAGGAATGACGAGATACGTTTGAAGTTCTCTAACGCTATAGATACAGCAATAAGGAATAGCGCAGTAGGCAGTACAGTTGTAGAGGAATGGACATCTCTAAAAAGGGCCATCACAGAAGTTGGGAAGGAAAACATAGGTACAAAGAAGGTAGCTGCGAAGAAACCATGGGTAACAGAAGAAATACTTCAGTTGATTGATGAAAGGAGGAAGTACAAACATGTTCCGGGAAAATCAGGAATACAGAAATACAAGTCGCTGAGGAATGAAATAAATAGGAAGTGCAGGGAAGCTAAGACGAAATGGCTGCAGGAAAAATGTGAAGACACCGAAAAAGATATGATTGTCAGAAGGACAGACTCAGCATACAGGAAAGTCAAAACAACCTTTGGTGACATTAGAAGCAACGGTGGTAACATTAAGAGTGCAACGGGAATTCCACTGTTAAATGCAGAGGAGAGGGCAGATAGGTGGAAAGAATACATTGAAAGCCTCTATGAGGCTGAAGAGTTGTCTGATGTGATAGAAGAAGAAACAGGAGTCGATTTAGAAGAGATAGCGGATCCAGTATTAGAATAGGAATTTAAAAGGGCTTTGGAGGACTTACGGTCAAATAAGGCAGAAGGGATAGATAACATTCCATCAGAATTTCTAAAATCATTGGGGGAAGTGGCAACAAAACGACTATTCACGTTGGTGTGTAGAATATATGAGTCTGGCGATATACCATCTGACTTTCGGAAAAGCATCAACCACACAATTCCAAAGACGGCAAGAGCTGACAAGTGCGAGAATTATCGCACAATCAGCTTAACAGCTCATGCATCGAAGCTGCTTACAAGAATAATATACAGAAGAATGGAAAAGAAAATTGAGAATGCGCTAAGTGACGATCAGTTTGGCTTTAGGAAAAGTAAAGGGACGAGAGAGGCAATTCTGATGTTACGGCTAACAATGGAAGCAAGGCTAAAGAAAAATCAAGACACTTTCATAGGATTTGTCGACCTGAAAAAAGCGTTCGACAATATAAAATGGTGCAAGCTGTTCGAGATTCTGAAAAAAGTAGGGGTAAGCTATAGGGAGAGACGGGTCATATACAATATGTACAACAACCAAGAGGGAATAATAAGAGTGGACGATCAAGAACGAAGTGCTCGTATTAAGGAGGGTGTAAGAGAAGACTGTAGCCTTTCACTCCTACTCTTCAATCTGTACATCGAGGAAGCAATGATGGAAATAAAAGAAAGGTTCAGGAGTGGAATTAAAATACAAGGTGAAAGGATATCAATGATACGATTCGCTGATGACATTGCTATCCTGAGTGAAAGTGAAGAAGAATTAAATGATCTGCTGAATGGAATGAACAGTCTAATGAGTACACAGTATGGTTTGAGAGTAAATCGGAGAAAGACAAAGGTAATGAGAAGTAGTAGAAATGAGAACAGCGAGAAACTTAACATCAGGATTGATGGTCATGAAGTCAATGAAGTTAAGGATTTCTGCTACCTGGGCAGTAAAATAACCAATGACGGACGGAGCAAGTAGGACATGAAAAGCAAACTCGCTATGGCAAAAAAGGCATTTCTGGCGAAGAGAAGTCTACTAATATCAAATACCGGCCTTAATTTGAGGAAAAATTTCTGAGGCTGTACGTCTGGAGTACAGCATTGTATGGTAGTGAAACATGGACTGTGAGAAAACCGGAACAGAAGAGAATCGAAGCATATGAGATGTGGTGCTATAGACAAATGTTGAAAATTAGGTGGACTGATAAGGTAAGGAATGAGGAGGTTCTACGCAGAATCGTAGAGGAAAGGAATGTGTGGAAAACACTGATAAGGAGAAGGGACAGGATGATAGGACATCTGCTAAGACATGAGGGAATGACTTCCATGGTACTAGAGGGAGCTGTAGAGGGCAAAACCTGTAGAGGAAGACAGTGATTGGAATACGTCAAGCAAATAATTGAGGACGTAGGTTGCAAGTGCTACTCTGAGATGAAGAGGTTAGCACAGGAAAGGAATTCGTGGCAGGCCGCATCACACCAGTCAGTAGACTGATGACCAAAAAAAAAAAAAAAAAAGCCTTGTGAATGGCTCAAGATGGGGTGAAGGCAGTGTCGTTCGTGTACTTTGCGGAAAAACGGAATTGTTTTTTTTCTGTGGGAGAGGTGTGAGGCACTCGTGCTCTGGAATTCGGTCTGCAAGCAACTTCTGGTCGAGGCTGTGGCATGTGTGGTTGGTGCTTGGGACCCGTCCTGAGACTGACTTCACTTGCGAGTAGTTCAGACTGGGGAACCTGTGGTTAAGTTGTTACTGTACTTCAAACGTCTCGGAGTGCTCGTCTGCCGAAGGCACACTTATTCGTTTTTGGCTTACCAGCCTTGAAGATTGGTATCTTTGAGTGCTGTGTCGTATAAGTGAGCCAAATTGATACTTGGTACGACCAGCGAACGGGTGTATCACACACTGAAATCTACCCTGAATTCAGGGTTCTGGTAGAGAATAAATTGCGATCCGTCTGCTTGATAGCTAGACAGTGAGATTTTGTATTTCTTTCCTGGAAGCGATTGATTCACAGGTGCCACCTTATGCCTTGACCCCCGGCACACACATCTCGCCAGCTGCAGGTTACATCGCTGCACGAAGCAAACTGGGCAGCGTGCTGCTGCTGCGGCCTTGTCAGGGCGTACAAATCACAATCGCCACTTGTTCTCAGCTGCGCCTATATAGACTTCTGTAGATTATCGATCAAAGTCTGCTCAGCGTCAGATCAATTCAGATTCCATTATCCACAATTTTAGGGCCAGAGTACTTGACTCAATTTTAAAAGCCAGCATCCTTTTCCATTGTGCTCTTAAACCACCTGTAAGTTGTTTACAGTATATCAAATGGCTCTGAGCACTATGCGACTTAACTTCTGAGGTCATCAGTCGCCTAGAACTTAGAACTAATGAAACCTAACTAACCTAAGGACACCACACACATCCATGCCCGAGGCAGGATTCGAACCTGCGACCGTAGCGGTCGCTCGGCGCCAGACTGTAGCGCCTAGAACCACACGGCCACTCCGACCAGCTACAATATATCATAACGTGTTTCGCATACATTATGTCAGTCTTTGTTTCTGGGAAAATAAGTGTTGTCAGTAAATAAGATTTTGCATACATTCTCAATCATTTTTATATAGCCCCTAAACAGGTTAACTTTAATTGTGGCATCCCATGCCAGGTTAACTTTCAAGTAGAAGGAAAAACCAGCCCAAATTGCGAATTTTTACTTTTTATTCATTCAATGACAAGTTTCGGGCCAAGACCCATTTTGAAGTCAGCGTAACAAAGTCGATAATGGCATTTATGAAGATGTCAAAAATGTGTGGAAGTGAAACATGGACGATAAACAGTTTGGACTAGAAAGGAATATAAACTTTTGAAATGTGGTTGTGCAAAATAATGCTGGAGATTAGATGTGTACATCACGTAACTAATGAGCGGGTACTGAGTAGAATTGGAGAGAAGAGAAATTTATCACACAACCTGACTAAAAGAAGGGATCAGTTGGTAGGACACATTCTGAGGCATCAAGTTATCACTATTTTTGTACTGGAGGCAAAACTGTGAGGTAAAAATTGTAGAGGGAGACCAAGAGATGAATACAGTAAGCAGATTCAGAAGGATGTAGGTTGCAGTAATTACTCGGAGATGGAGAGGCATGCAAAGGATAGAGTGGTGTAGAGAGCTGCATCAAACCAGTCTTTGGACTGAAGACGACAACAACAACAAATAGTAGTTACAGTACATGGCGTGAATATCGTCATTTGTGAATCTCTCGGTCGCTTATCTGATGTTAAAGCGACAGCTATCTAGGAGAGACGTCATCTGTGATTCTTTGCTGCAAATAGGGCGGCAGGTCACTGGAGACGCAGCTTGAGATGGAGGGGGAAAAAAAATCTGCCTCGGGCTTGCGTCTAACGAATCACCCCGATATATCCGTAAGGATTGAAGAGTTCCTAGATAACAGAACGCAGCATATCATTCTCAATGGAGAGAAGTCTTCCGAAGTAAGAGTGATTTCAGATGTGCCGCAGAGGAGTGTCGTAGGACCGTTGCTATTCACAATATACATAAATGACCTTGTCGATAACACCGAAAGTTCGCTGAGGCTTTTTGCGGATGATGCTGTGGTATATCAAGAGGTTGTAACAATGGAAAATTGTACTGAAATGCAGGAGGATCTGCAGCGAATTGACGCATGGTGCAGGGAATGGCAATTGAATCTCGATATAGACAAGTGTAATGTGCTGTGAATAGACAGAAAGAAAGATCCGTTATCGTTTAGCTACAATATAGCAGGTCAGCAACTGGATGCAGTTAATTTCGTAAATTATCTGTGAGTACGCATTAGGAGTGATTTAAAATGGAATGATCATATAAAGTTGATCGTCGGTAAAGCAGATGCCAGACTGAGATTCATTGGAAGAATCCTAAGGAAATGCAATCCGAAAACAAAGGAAGTAGGTTACAGTACGCTTGTTCGCCCACTGCTTGAATACTGCTCAGCAGTGTGGGATCCGTACCAGATAGGGTTGATAGAAGAGATAGAGAAGATCCAACGGAGAGCAGCGTGCTTCGTTACAGGATCATTTAGTAATCGCGAAAGCGTTACGGAGATGATAGATAAACACCAATGGAAGACTCTGTAGGAGAGACGCTCAGTAGCTCGGTACGGGCTTTTGTTAAAGTTTCGAGAACATACCTTCACCGAGGAGTGAAGAGGTATATTGCTCCCTCTACGTATATCTCGCAAAGAGACCATGAGATAGAGAGATTAGAGCTCACACAGAGGCATGCCGACAATCCTTCTTTCCACGAACAATACGAGACTGGGATAGAAGGGAGAACCGATAGAGGTACTCAAAGTACGCTCCGCCACACACCGAGAGGTGGCTTGCGGAGTATGGATGTAGATGTAGATATAGCAGGTAGTTCGGAGGAAATCATCATCATATCCACACATGCCCTCTCTTCCCAAATGCGAGTCGTGTGCGCCAGCCACCGTGCTATGATTCTCGGTGAAGGCGAGGCACCTGCCGTCCCCCACTGCAGTGCGACGGACGGGAACAGGACTGGACGGGGCGGCAGAACTCGTCATGGGGGAACTGGAGGCTGGTGCGACTCGCAGGCAGACAGCTGCGGCGGGCCGCGGGTTTGGCGGTGGGCGGCCAGCTGTGCCGCCCTGCTAGCCGGCCTCGCTCCTGTTTGCTGCGAGGCGCGGAAGGTCTGCTGCGCGGCGAGGCGGCGGCGCTGCTTTCTCGCACGGTATATTCCGTGCGGACTGTGGATCAAGGGCAACGAGCAGGTTCCAAATTTCTAGAATTCCGGTAAGCGTTTGACACGGTGCCCCACTGCAGGCTACTGACGAAGGTACGAGCATACGAACGGCAAGCGTTCATCAGAGACGAGGGTATCGTCAGGAGTGCCCCGAGAATCTGTGGCAGGACCGCTGTTGGTCTCTATGTACGTAAATGATTCAGCGGGCACGGTGGGCAGCAGTCTGCGGTTGTCTGCTGATGATGGTGTGGCGTACAGTAAGGTGCCGAAGCTGAGTGAGTGTAAGAGGACACAAGACGACTTCGACAAAATATCTGGTTGGTGTGATGAATGGCAGCTAGACCTAAATACGGCAAAATATTAAGCTAATGCCGATGAGTAGGAACAAGAAATAAAAACACCTACAGCCGTCCTTATGATTTTACTTTGTTTTGTCGCTACCAGTTTCGACGCTTTATTTCATCATCTTCAGCCTGTTTCGATGCGGTACAGGTTGATATGGTGCAAATGGCTCTGAGCACTATGGGACTCAACTTCTGAGGTCATCAGTCCCCTAGAACTTAGAACTACTTAAACCTAACTAACCTAAGGACATCACACACATCCATGCCAGAGGCAGGATTCTAACCTGCGACCGTAGCGGTCTCGCGGTTCCAAACTGTTACGTCTAGAACCGCACGGCCACTCTGGCCGGCCAGGTTGATACGCATGGGGATCGTATCAACCTGTACCGCATCAAAACAGGCTGAAGATGACGCAATGAAGCGTCGAAACTGGTAGCGACAAAATAAAATAAAATCATAAGGACGGCTGTAGGTGTTTTTATTTTTTGTCACGATAGTAAACGGCCGTCGTCCCAGAGACGTCCTGCTAAAAGGATGAACATACAAAAGCTCGATGAGTAGGAAGATCAAACCTGTAATATTCGGTTACAGCATTACTAGTGTCGTACTTGACACAGTCAAGTCGTTTAAATATCTGGGCGTAACGTTGCAGAGCGATATGGGATGAAAAGAGCATGTGAGGACTGTGGTAGGGGAGGAAAATGATCGGCTTCGGTTTATTGGACTAATTTTGAGAAAGTGTGGTTTGTCTGTAAAGGAGACCGCATATAGGACGCTAGTGCGCCCTGTTCTTGAGTACTGCTCCAGTGTTTGGGCTCCGTAACAGTTCGGATTCAAGGAGGACGTCGCCACAATTCAGAGGCGGGATGATAGATTTGTTACAGGTAGGTTCGAACAACATGCAAATATTACGGAGATCGGGAACTCAAATGGGAATACCTAGAGGGAAGGCGACGTTCTTTTCGAGGAACGCTGTTACTAAAAATTAGAGAACCGGGATTTGAGGATAACTGCAGATCGATTCTACTGCCGCCAACATACATTGTGCGTAAGGACCACGAAGATATGGTGTGAGGAATTAGGGCTCGTCCGGAGGCATAGAGACGGTACTTTTCCCCTCTTTGTACTTGCGAGTGGAATAAGAAAGGAAATGACTAGCCGTGGTACGTGGTACCCTCCTCCACGTGCCGTGAAGTGGACTGCAGAGTATCGGTGGAGGTGTAGATGGTCTGCAGAAAAAGATTTTCACTCTGCAGCGGAGTGTGCGCTGAAATGAAGCTTCCTGGCAGATTAAAACTGTTTGCCGGACCGAGACTCGAACTCGGGACCTCTTCCTTTCGTGGGCAAGTGCTCTTCCTACTGAGCTACCCAAGCACGACTCACGTTCACTCAGCTTCATCTCGTTAGATATGAGGTCTAACTTTTGGCAAATCGGATCCAGCACGCCGAATGCATCTATCGCATTTGGACGATGCTTTCAGTTCAAAAAGTTGCCTTTTGGGTTAAATATCTCGTCTGCTGCGTTCGTCCGAGGTTTCAGTTGAATATTAAGCAGTAACTTGAAGGAAAACATCACATGTTATGTAGACGACTTGGGGAAAAAGAGCACAATGCTCTGTTGGCAGAAACGCTGGGCCAACTGAAGCAATGGTGTGAGTGTGAATATTAACAACTCGTGTTTTGGGAGCAGTCGTGTGCACTTTCTTGGTGATTTAATAAGAGGAGAAGGGATCGCTCCAGATTCAGAGAGAGTGGCCGCGATTACGAAGTTCGTGACACCAAGAACTGGGAAACAGCTGAGAGAATTCTTAGATGTTATCAATTTTTACGAAAAGCTCATTTATATCACGTCCTTGGCCACACCACACCTCTGTCAGCTGATAAGCAAAAAGACGCCATGTGTGTGGGATGAGTGCGCATGCCTAGAGTTTAGTGCTCTGAAGTCGGCACTCGTGGCAGCGCCTATGTTGTCACACCTGGACTTGTCTCAAAATTTTTTCATGGTGACACATAATGCAAAGACAGGTCTGGGTGTGATGGTATTTCAGGAATTCGAGCAGGACAGAAAGCTGGTCCATAAGACTGTTACGTTTGGGTGCAGAGCTCTGACAAAAGGTGAAAGGCACTAGTCCGTAACTGAATTCGAGGCTTTGGCGGTAATCTGGGGATTTAAAAATTTTAGATATTTCTTGTTTGGTAGGAAAAGGCGTAACAGAGCAGACGACGGAAGAGCTAGGACACGAACACATTACGTTGCTCAACCTCCGAAAAGTGGCGTTCTAAAACTTTATCCCAGCCACAATGCAAAACATAGAACAGGAAAAAGATCCAGACTTACTAAAAACAAAGGAAAAGTCGAAGGATCACAAGCAGGCAAACGTACGACAACACTGCCTCCTAAGAAAAGGAATTCTCTCTTACAGGACAAACCCCAACGTATAATTATGGGCTGTGTGTCGTTAATATGAGCTATGGGCACTTTGGCTCTCGTACGTGTTTGTTGAAGTTGAAGAGGATGTGTTACTTTAAAAACATGGAGAGAAGAATCAGAAAAATATTGACTGTCTTCAGAAAATGTCAGAAGGCGAAGACGACATCTGCGGTGTTACAGGTCCCAGAGTCTCCTATAGCAACTAATAAATTGCGTCAGATCACTGCAACCGATTTAATGGGCCCATTACCGACAACACCACGAGGGTATCTTAGGGTATCTTAGTTGTATTAGAATTGAGGTCAAAATTTGTGACTCTGATGGTGCATCGAGGAGCGGTGGGTATCATGGTGAGTAAAGCATTCTGCAGGGACTTCCTAACACAGGTCGGACCTGTAGATGCTGTTATTTCCAATAACGGTCCTCAGTACAAAACTATGCAATTTACAGTAAAATATGAACAACGACTTAGTTAAAAATAGTCCATACAAAATTGACAAAGTAATTGCATCTATTGCACCATTGAAACTTACAGAGTGTATATTATATGTAGGCACTGGACTTATACAGATAGTTCTAAAATCTATGTAATGTTAATTGACTCATTCACCAGGAGCAGGAAAATTTCCAGGCACAGAGAGAAATTTGTTACATTGTGTATAAAAACGTTTAACTGTAGTAAAAACACGTTTTAAAAGACAATGAGAATCCAACTTGCATTAGAGAAGATAACTGACAAATGAATTAATTACTGAATTTATAATTTACTGGATGAGCATCTCAATTAACTGTAAACGTTGTACATATATGAAGATTTCACAAGATATATTTTAAAACAAAAATAGTTAGGGGTGCATAAGTGGCTAAATAAGGAGACTTTAATTCTTAAAAATAGGGACTGCCATTTGACTTAAGTCGCGGAATGAAATATTATAACGTTGTTTAATCTTTTGCTTTGTGTGACATATGTCATTTTGCATTTGAATGTATTGTAAAACTGTGTTCAGTGCTTAAATGAAGCGACAATGAAAATAAACAATAATCATGTCTCTAATTTAAATAATTACGGCAGCATCCCAACAGTGAGTGTCCTTTGAGTGGATGGAGACATATTGGGTTTTAGCTGCTCCTCTTCTCTCGATTTGATTGTTGATCAGGAGACTATTGACTGAATAATATATTTTGTACTGCATGAGTTCAAATGGTTCAAATGGCTCTGAGCACTATGGGACTTAACATCTGAGGTCATCAGACTAGCACTACTTAAACCTAACTAACCTAAGAACAACACAAACATCCATGCCCGAGGCAGGATTCGAACCTGCGACCGTAGCAGCAGCGTGGTTCCGGACTGAAGCGCATAGAACCGCTCGGTCACGACGGCCGGCTTACTGCATGAGACGACAGTAAAATAATCACCTCGTCGTAGTACAAAACTACTGAGGAAAGAGAGATATTGTAAGGTGGCAGTATTTAGCAGCTTAATAGGAGCCTTTCGCTGCAGTGTTATTTGATTAAGTGACAACGAGGAGATATCAAGTATGTTCTAATTCATTACTGAATCATCTGTATAACAGACATTGTCAAGTACACTTAGTTTAATTAATGTTGTTTGTGCGTATTGGGTGACTGGGTATAAGCAACGCTGAACTATCTCGGTGTAAGAAAGAATGGGGGCTTATGCTTATACCGAGCCGTTTCCCTTCCGGGAAGCTCTTGAGGGCCTCTTGAGGCGCGTAGCCGTGGGAAGGACTAGCTATCCGCGGCGGCCGTCTTTGTAGAGTTCGGCCGTTGCGACCGCAGGCAATACGTTGAGATCCGCCACTGGCAGTTAACTTGCTGAGCACGTAGGCACGGCGCGTTCCCGAGGAAAATGTATCCGACTTGACGCAGATTGATACGTTCACATTTCGTCGGTGAAGTAGCGAGATGTTCCAGAAGCTTCGACGCCGAAATCCAAGTCGGAAATTGGTCGGCGCACGGAAATATGATTCGGCACCCACGTTTAAAGGGGAGGATTTGCTGTAGGAAAGGCAGTAAAGAAACGCGGTCAGTCTGCCGTCTTCCGTCTTAGGAGCTCCTTCACACTGGACGCGTTCTGTGCAGATGACGGATGGACTTGCTGCCTTGTGCTTTTTTGCAGTAGATAGCTGTTCTAGGCGCTACAGTCTGGAACCGCGCGACCGCTACGGTCGCAGGTTCGAATCCTGCCTCGGGCATGGATGTGTGTGATGTCCTTAGGTTAGTTAGGTTTAGGTAGTTCTAAGTTCTAGGGGACAGACGACCTCAGAAGTTAAGTCCCATGGTGCTCAGAGCCAATTGAACCATTTGATAGCTGTTAGGACACTGTAATTGCTGCTATACTTAGACATTGTCTGAACTTTGCCCCATGGCTGGGAGTATGCGTCTAATTGAGCAAACAGTGGTAGAGGGCACTTCATGTGTTTTACACTGAAGTTATAAGGCAGCATTCGTTTAGCAGTATTCGGATGGAGGGCATTTCTTTAGGAGAATTCGGACCGCCGTCAGCCGTCCAGTGTTTCAAGATCACGCTGCAGTAGTTCTGTTGGCGCCAACCTCTTCGAGAAGCAGCTCTCTGTGTTGCCGCATTTCTACGATTATGGTGATATAGCGTACGCTCTGGCAGCGTAAGGACGTAATGGTAAATTGTTGAGATCACAAGTGCTGAGATTTCACATCGCTTATTCGGGTAGTAATTTATTCTGATATTTCGTACAACGGTGATGTCAGTCATTCCGTGTGTATTAGCAGATCGCGTCCGTTAGAGAGCGTAGAACTAAGCAGTGAAGGGCCAGTAGCAATACATGGAAAATCTGTACTCTTTATTATTTCTGAGAATATTAATTTTGTCAGTGATTTCATTACCTGCGCGGTGAGTCTTGAACAAAAGTGATGAAGATAACTGCAAAAATGGTTCAAATGGCTCTGAGCACTGTGGGACTTAACTTCTGAGGTCATCAGTCCCCTAGAACTTAGAACTACTTAAACCTAACTAACCTAAGGACATCACACACAGCCATGCCCGAGGCAGGATTCGAACCTGCGACCGTAGCGGTCGCGCGGTTCCAGACTGTAGCGCCTAGAACCGCTCGGCCACTCCGACCGGCGAAGATAACTACAGTTGTTCTTTTGTAGCTGTTAATTTATCATGGTCGTTCAATTTACTTTTGTTTGATGTATTTGATGTAGTATAACTTTTGAGACACTTTGAAGGGGACAGACAACTTGTCTCCATATCCTGAATAACTAATTATCTGCAGGATGATTCTAGGAAACGTATAGGAAAACGATAAACAATTTGCTAGGTTAATGTAAATGAGATTAACGAGCTGTTACTGGAGTTACATATAAGTGTCAGGGCGTCCATCACATTGGATCGGTTGCGTTAAATAAATCACTTGTATGTGCCTGTGGTCAGTCCCAACGACCATTAGCGAGGTTGGTGAACGTTAGACGTTTTCGAGATATTTCAGTGTCTTCAGTTAAAATAAACGCCCTGTATATATGCGATATATAATGAGAAAACATTGTTACCAAAAATCTCAAAATGTATCTTTCGGATCTACTTTATATTGTAGTAAAAGCTTAGACACATATAGAATAAACACTTTTTAATGTATAAATACACACACACATATATATATATATATATATATATATATATATATATATATATTAAACATGCAATAGTGAAACGTTGTTAGAAAACAGAAAGTTGTATTTATAGGTTATTGGTTTATGATTACAATCCTACTACAGAATCTGAAATTGCAATAGCAATAAACAAGTCTCAAGGACAGAGAGAGGGGAGAAGAGGAGATGGACAGAGAGGAGTGTGGAAATGGACATAGATAACACGATGGAGGAGATGGACAGAGAGAGGTGGCAGAAAGAGATGGAGAGAGAGAGAGGGTGAAGGAGAAGATGAACGGAGAGAGGGGCATGGACAGGGGGTAGGAGGGGGAGATGGGCAGAGACAGGGCAGAGAAGGAGATTAGGATACCTGTCCAGTTGCCACATGTATTAGGAACGTGTGCTTTCTCTTTTCTTTAAGCAGACCGGGCCACAGCAAAGCCTGGCTGGGTGGGTGCAGCTAGTACTGAATATTGGTTTTTTTGGTGATCTGCATTACTGTGAAATATAAAACCAAACTGTACGCAGTGCAGACGGACTTGCTTTTAAATGTTCCCTCCTTGCGCCCAGACATCGTGGCGTGGCGTTGGGGAAAGCGTGCAGCGGCGCCGAGCGCTATGGCACTCGTGCCAGCTGGGCATGGCTCTCGAACCGAATCCTTAGCCGCCCTTGCGCTAAGCAATGTAACCCGCCTGCTAATGCGCCACTTCCTGAACGCGGCAAGCCGAACTGTCTGCGGATCGAATCTACCACACCACTTAACGACTGGCCTGGTGAGCCGGTAGGCCTGGATGTTGTTTTTAGGCGGTTTTCCACAGCCATCTGTAAATACTGGGCTCATTCCCACGTCGCGCCTCAGATGCGACTACGCTAACACTTACAAAACGTTATCACACTTGAACACGAGAGCCACCTATATGAAGGTAGTCGGGACACACAGATTCCTTCCCAGGAGGGAAGTGTTGGTCTCACAAAGTACATCCGACCACCGTATGCCACCAGCGCTGCCTCGTCCGATATAACGACGTCACTCCTGTACAGAAACAGGAAAACACCAGTGAGAAAAGTAAGACAGAAACAATATTATAAGCAATGAACTATGGCAAACTGAACCAAAATATCAGTTGTTCTGCAGATGACAGACAATGCGTCCCATACATTTTTTAAAAATATTATAAACATATATAAGACATACTGACAACAATACTAAAGCTATCTGCGTTCTCAATGTTTTACCTGCCATTTGACGATAAAATAAAGGAACTCGTTGATGGCAGTGAAACTTCACTGAAACATGTATGAGTAAGAAAATGTATAACAGTTGGTTTGAGTTCATAATTTAGTTTCTTAGCATTTTACCACCCCACGTTTTCTTTCATTTTAAACTGTTCATCTCATGATGCCATTCTAGGAAGTTAATACTGGTATCGATTCCATTCATGTAATCGAAAACTGGAGAGATTCTTACAAACAGAATGCCATCAGCGTCTTATGTTTTTAGAGACCTGTGAGCGTGTAACAGCCAGTGTCTTCTATTTATTTATTATTTGTGTGTTGACGCGGTCACACCTACGGAATTCTTTCTGGGGATCAACTGTACAGTGTAAGAACACAGTTTCCAAACTAGATGAAATTGCCGTTGGAATAATAAGCGAAAACAGTAGGCGAGCTCACGATAAAGATCTGTTCAAAATATTGACCGTTTTAACTACTGTGTTTACCGATCAGGCGTGGACATCAAAACTTATTTTCATAATTATTGCGCAAACAGCTCTCTGGACTGTACTTACATTTACCGAGAAAGAACAAACAACACTCAAAGCAGCATTTTCTATGAAGGAATAAATTATACAATAAATTGCCCCATGAGGTTAAACCAATTATTGAAGCAAACTTATTTAAAACATGAGTTAAAAAGTAGAGGAGACCGCGGTGGAATGGCCCACCTAACGTTTGGTGCAAATTTGAGGTGTGTTAATGATGAAATAAATTCTTAGACAAATTAGAAACCTTTTATTCAAAAATTTTTGTAATAAAATTTGCAAATGAAGATAAAATAAAGCACCGTATTTCGCTTGTTATGTCAGTAAACTAAATAAGTTTAACTAAGTCCAAAGGGCATCTTTTTTTCGATGGAACGTCCTACAAGTCAGCTGGGCTGCATCGTTGTCAATATCTATGTCAGCCCACGAGGTATGACGCCACTGCTTGCACTGTTTCCTGAAACTAAAGTCGAGATGGCGTGCCAGAACTCCAAGGCTCTATTTCTGCAGCCGTTTTCGTTTCTTTGTGGAACGTGTGCGGGCATCCGTTTCGTTCTGCGAGTTGATTCGGTAATTAGCGCACTTCCTTCATAGTCACACCAAAACGTCGCTTTTGCAGATCTGTAAGATTTTGACAAGATATAACTCTTGCACCTTATTAAAAAACTCACCGACATTTTCCGCAAGTTTTGTGATTTGTTGAAACGAGATTATCCTTTTTAAATAATTATGAAAAATCCGCCCCGATTGCACAAAATACCTGGTGTTTTATATTTGTTCTGAAGAAGGCGTGGTTAGCCACGCTGAAACCTAGGTAAACACCAGGAATTTTGTGCAATCGAGGAGAATTTCTTCAGAACAAATACAAAACAGCTGTTTTATATTTGTTCTGAAGAAGGCGTGGTTACCCACGCTGAAACCTAGGTAAATACCAGGTATTTTGTGCAATCGAGGAGGATTTTTCATAATTATTTCGATACTTACGATTGCTGACGTGCTGCAATGCTTAAAGTTCATTATCCTTTTTAATTTTTACGGATCGTTGTAAAGTATTCAAAGGCACGATAATAATTGTTTCGATACATTTCTGTGGGCCACCGTTTCATTAATTACCGATTCAACAGCTTGTTCCATATTTTTCGTGGAGCAGTTTGGTCTCTGCTTTTTCCGTACATAATGACGTACCATCTGCAAATAAGAAAGGTAAACCATGCGGTTGATTTCGTGAAATGAAGAATAAAAGGCAACTAGGGAAGAACGGACTACACCAGTAGACCATTCTGCCCCAAACGCATTTCTATTGAAAAAGTACAGTAACCACCCTAAACACTTTTTTTCCAACTATGAGCTAAGAACATGCTGATGTAGATGCACTAAACGTTCATTGTGAAGAAAAAAATATGACATTTACTTAGAAATGGTGCAGAAAGTTACAACAGCGAATTCGCTCACTTTTATAGGGAGACTACACAACCCGCTTGCGACAGCTGTTGCAACGTTACCAAACCCTAGCAGACATTGGTTTGTTAAACACTTGACAGTTTGAGCGCACCCTAGCGCCTCTAGGCGAAATTAGACGGCCGAGACGGTTCCGCCGCGGTCGTCCATTCCTCCTCGGTCTTCCGTACCTGTTAAGCGATGCATTACTTAGATAACATACAGTAGGGATTTGGTGAAAAATGTAGCATAAATAATAATAACAACAATAACAAGATAACTATGATAAAATCAATCATTTCGCATTACACTCATGCATTTTCTTTTCGCCTTTTCTCGAGGAGAACCTAACACTCAGATCTACAGGGCTATTACAAATGATTGAAGCGATTTCATAAATTCACTGTAGCTCCATTCATTGACATATGGTCACGACACGCCACAGATATGTAGAAAAACTCATAAAGTTTTATTCAGCTGAAGCCGCACTTCGCCGGCCGAAGTGGCCGCGCGGTTAAAGGCGCTGCAGTCTGGAACCGCAAGACCGCTACGGTCGCAGGTTCGAATCCTGCCTCGGGCATGGATGTTTGTGATGTCCTTAGGTTAGTTAGGTTTAACTATTTCTAAGTTCTAGGGGCCTAATGACCTCAGCAGTTGCGTCCCATAGTGCTCAGAGCCATTTGAACCATTGAAGCCGCACTTCAGGTTTCTGCCGCCAGAGCGCTCGAGAGCGCAGTGAGACAAAATGGCGACAGGAGCCGAGAAAGCGTATGTCGTGCTTGAAATGCACTCACATCAGTCAGTCATAACAGTGCAATGACACTTCAGGACGAAGTCCAACAAAGATCCACCAACTGCTAACTCCATTGGGCGGTGGCATGCTCAGTTTAAAGCTTCTGGATGCCTCTGTAAGGGGAAATCAACGGGTCGGCCCGCAGTAAGCGAAGAAACGGTTGAACGCGTGCGGGCAAGTTTCACGTGTAGCCCGCGGAAGTCGACGAATAAAGCAAGCATGGAGCTAAACGTACCACAGCCGACGGTTTGGAAAATCTTACGGAAAAGGCTAAAGCAGAAGCCTTACCGCTTACAATTGCTGCAAGCCCTGACACCCGATGACAAAGTCAAACGCTTTGAATTTTCGGCGCGGTTGCAACAGCTCACGGAAGAGGATGCGTTCAGTGCGAAACTTGTTTTCAGTGATGAAGCAACATTTTTTCTTAATGGTGAAGTGAACAGACACAATGTGGGAATCTGGGCGGTAGAGAATCCTCACGCATTCGTGCAGCAAATTCGCAATTCACCAAAAGTTAACGTGTTTTGTGCAATCTCACGGTTTAAAGTTTATGGCTCCTTTTTCTTCTGCGAAAAAAACGTTACAGGACTCGTGTATCTGGACATGCTGGAAAATTGGCTCATGCCACAACTGGAGACCGACAGCGCCGACTTCATCTTTCAACAGGATGGTGCTCCACCGCACTTCCATCATGATGCTCGACATTTCTTAAACCGGAGAATGGAAAACCGATGGATCGGTCGTGGTGGAGATCATGATCAGCAATTCATGTCATGGCCTCCACGCTCTCCCGATTTAACCCCATGCGATTTCTTTCTGTGGGGTTATGTGAAAGATTCAGTGTTTAAACCTCCTCTACCAAGAAACTTGCCAGAACTGCAAGCGCGCATCAACGATGCTTTCGAACTCATTGATGGGGACATGCTGCGCCGAGTGTGGGAGGAACTTGATTATCGGCTTGATGTCTGCCGAATCACTAAAGGGGCACATATCGAACATTTGTGAATGCCTAAAAAAACTTTTTGAGTTTTTGTATGTGTGTGCAAAGCATTGTGAAAATATCTCAAATAATAAAGTTATTGTAGAGCTGTGAAATCGCTTCAATCATTTGTAATAACCCTGTATGTTATGTACGTTATCGTCTTTCTGAGCTCAACATCTCACTCATTACTGAGGTGTGCTAAGTCAGTTTTTCAGGAAAGTAAATGGAGAAATGAGGCAAATAAAATGGAAACCAAACACCGTCTCTACGATCCTGACATCATGTGTGTGTAATGTTACGTTACGAAATTAAGTGTGTGCAATGTGTGGCTCTATACAGGTGCGAAACTTGAATACTAGGACAACAAGAGAGAAGACGGCTAGAGGCCTCGAAGATTTTGTGCTGAAGAAGTATGATGAAGATCAGCTGGAAAGACAGAGGTACCAATGAAGAAATGCTGAGAAGAGTAAAGGACACCAGACCTCTGTAGTGACACATCCAAACAAGAAGAGACAGAGTCGTACGATACGGGAGCTACAGCAGAAGGTACTATTGAAGGAAAGAATCGCCGGGGATGACCGAGGACACCATACATGTGTCAGATTATGAATGACATTGGATGCACTACGTAAGGGGAAATGAAGTGGAAGGCAGACAGAAGAGAGGAATGACATACGGCTGCAAACCAACCTCAGGGCTGAACGCTTAAGAAAGAGAGTGTGTGTGTGTGCAGTGATAGATAGCGAGAAATAAATAGACAGTGTAGCATTAGCTTTTTACATTATTGCCATAGGTGTCGGAAAGATCTTGCATACAGACGCAAGACACATAAGGAGTCCACCTATAAATATAGAGACTATCACTAACAGAAATAATTACCTTAAGAAATATGCTCTTTCGGGGTATGTATTGTCGAAGGTAATAAAATTTCATGTAAAGCTAATAAGAATTTCACATATTTCTCTTCATATCAAAAGAATGTACAACATCTTCGTCCAGTTTTCCATCACCTCGGACATAAGAAAACTGGATCACAAGCTGCTGATGTTTATTTCATGATCATCGATCATTATCATCAACTTCTGAAAAGCCAATGTTGCTGCAAAGACTCTTATTTTGTTCTCCCCGTTTGATTTATTGGTAATGTAGACGTATTTGCACCTCAGACAGATCTTCTACTGCTTTTTCCCTTTTTTTCTTCAGTTTCATCTTCGTTTTCCTTACCGAAAATTTTATTTCAAATGGTTGAAATGGCTCTGAGCACTATGGGACTTAACAGCTGTGGTCATCAGTCTCCTAGAACTTAGAACTACTTAAACCTAACTAACCTAAGGACATCACACACATCCATGCCCGAGGCAGGATTCGAACCTGCGACCGTAGCGGTCGCGCGGTTCCAGACTGAAGCGCCTAGAACCGCACGGCCACGCCGACCGGCTAAAATTTTATTTCAAACATATCTATTAAAAACTTATTGTGTCTAAATAATGTAATGGATTCTCTTTCTGTGCAGCTGGTTTTCATTACCGTTGCTCAGAACCAGGTTTTCGTTCCTTCTTAGTGCTTTACATCTGTGTCCAGCTTTCACAACCATAGAGGACCACACGACAGATAAACGTCTTCACAATGATTTATATTTTGTAGATTGAGCTGCTTGTTCGGTACTAGTTGAATAGTTGTTTTCTTTCGTTGTAAGCACGTTTTTGCGGGAGTAATTCTTTTCGCGACATTATTCTGAAATTAAGGGACCTAAATAACAGTATTTTTCATCTTTTTCTATTTTATTTCTTTCCATTCTGATGTAAGAGTCCTCATTTTCTGATTCTTACTATCATAATTCTGTTTTTTACTATTATTTTCAATCACATTTTGTCATAAGGACTGACAGTTTTTAAATTATATTTTTCATATGTTTTCCGCCAACAGCTACTATAGCATCATTTGCAAATCTTATGCAGTGAATGAGAATACCGTTCATGTTAACTCTAGATGTTTCTCCTTTGAAGGTCCTCCTGGATTTCTCGATGTAAAGATTCTTTTGTTTTTTTATATGACTTCGCTTCCCAACCGTAAGAGGCAGGAACGGGCTGCTTGCAGTTAGATTGCAGCCCTTCATCCACACAAAGGGTACATATGAATAAAATTTTACAATGAAGTGATTTAAATGTCGTTTAATACGCGCATGAGATGGTTATGTAGCGAACACTTCACATTTAAGTAGTTTAAAATGCCGTTTAATACACACACTGGGTTGTGATGCAGTGTTTTAAGAAATAAACGAGATACTGCTGTTGTGACGAAACTTTAATTTTCCCGTGGAGCTTACTGGTGTCGAGTGAAATAGAACAAAAAGTAGTACTGGTGCTCCCACTTACTTGCGCCAGGCTCCTTCTTTCTCCTTCCCTGTCGGCCTCCCTTGGCCAACTCTTGCTTTTTCGGCCCCAACGGTATTAGGTTTCGAGGCCCGAGGGAGTCTTTCAAATTTTCCTATCCCTATCTCCAACCCAACTCCTGAGGGGAGCCCACCCCTTAAGAAAAGCCAGTAATCCTGTAAGCTGTGAGGGTAAAACCGCAGGTTGGACGAGAGACGAGCACCGTCTCTTCGTAAAAAAAAAATTAAACATGCTTTCAAGACTACAAGTAAGCCTAGGAACATTACTGATAAAACTAGACGAAGACAGGAGCTGCAGTCAGTGTTGTCAAACAAATTCACAGGTACTCACTAGACCTAGTTGCAATGCAACAAATCCGGTGGGAGGTTACTGGCAGCATGAATGTGGAAAATTGCACTACTTTGTATGGAGCCTGTGAACGAGGTCATCTGTTAGGTACTGGTTTTTGCGTCAATAAGACTTCAGCCACTAACGTTTCAGAGTTGGTGTCAGTGAAACGTAGAATATCTGTTCTAACAGTGGACGTAAAGCATATTAAGGCGGCTTTTGAGAACTGTCATGCCCCCACGGAAAAGAGCGAAACTGAAGTGAAAGACGAGCTGTATCCACAGCTAGAGGCAGTGATGGACTCTATACCAAAGACACCTGAGGGTCCTCCTTGGTGATATGAATGTCAAGGTTGGGAAAGAACTATTTTACGACACAACACGAAGGCACAGTCTACACGACCTAAGCAGTGAAAATGGGGTGAAGTTCATCAGCTTCGCTATCTCATCAAGGCTGTTCATCTCCAGCACAAACTTCTAGCAGAAAAACATACATAAGGGAACCTGGGTGTCACCAGATGGGGGAACTATAGATCAAATACAACATGTTCCCATTGATCTCAGAGCCAAGAGATGGGTGTTAGACGTTAAGACAGCGCGGAGTGCCGAAGGTGGGAGTGATAATTTCCTGGTCAGCGGCCTTTTAAACATACAGTGTAAAGAAAGAACGGGGCCTAACTTAGAAAGAATGGAAAGGTACCATGTGGAGAAACTAAAAGATGAGGCAACGAAGACCGGATAGCAGGTGACACTTAGTATCCGCTTTGAAGCACTCAGTGAAATGGGCGCGAATCAGGACCTTGAACTAACGTGGGGAAACATCCAGAGCTCAGTTAGGGATGCGGCAAAGGAAACACTGTGGGCAAGAAGATCTGGTTTGGAAAGGAATGTGTAGATGCCCTGGAGAGGAAGCCAGAAGCAAGTGGCTGGGCAAGAAGATCTGGTTTGGAAAGGAATGTGTAGATGCCCTGGAGAGGAAGCCAGAATCAAGTGGCTGAAGGGGACAAATCTGGCACATGGCAAAGGACAATTTGAGGAGGTCCGAAAGACTACATAAGCAACTCTCAGAAGAGTAAAGACGAAATATATAAGGGATATCATCACTGAAGCAGAAACAGACTTCAAAGGACAAAAGACTAGGGAAATGTTTCTGAAGGTGAAATACCTCTGCACAGGTCACCAGGCCAATCAGAAATGTGTCAAAGATTCCCATGATAAGATCCTAACGAACGATAGCGACATAGCTCAGAGATAGAAAGAGTACTTTCGACAGTTGCTAAATTGTGATGAACCCGAACTGCCGTTTGATTTCCAGTACCCAATTACGGACGATGCAGATTATCGCCCACCTACCCTGGATGAGATAAAAACCAGAATCAGACACCTTAAGCAGAATAAGAGTCCAGGAGAAGATGGAATACAGGCTGAAATGATCCTGGCAAGAGGAGAGAAACTTGCAGAAAGAATACACCGACTGATACAGGCATTATGGACCAAAGAAGAACTACCAGCTGAATGGAAAACAGCTCTGATTTGTCCAATACATAAGAAGGGCGACAAACTGAAATGTGACAACTATCGAGGAATCGTCCTGCTTAACGTCTGCTATAAGATCCTGTCCAATTGCCTCATACATCGAATTCAGCCAGTGGCAGAATCGGTGATTGGGGAGTACCAGGGAGGTTTCCGGCCAGGACGGTCAACAGTAGATCACATCTTCAGTCTCCGGCAGCTCACTGAGAAACTGGGTGAATATGGTAAAGATTAGCATATTTTATTTGTTGGTTTTAAGAAAGCCTATGATTGTATACATCGCAAGAGGCTGTCAGCTGTTTAAGTGAGTTTGGCATGGCAGAGAAACTCATAAATCTGAGTGAAACACGTGCAAAGGTGAACAGGGGGAAGCGGCGTAACTGAGGACTTTGAAACTGTGCCAGGACTCAGGCAAGGAGATGGTTATTCCCCAATTCAACTTTGCCCTCGAGAAGATTGTACGCGAGACCTTCCAAGAGGACGAAGGGATTGAAATCGAAGGAAAGATACTGGCATACTTGGCCTGTGCAGACATCTATTTACCCTCTAAGTCTGAAGAGGAGTTGGAGCAAATGAGCAGAGCACTAGAGGAGCTGCCAGCAAATTTGGGCTAAGCATAAACGAAGCCAAGACAGAGAACGTCATTATGATGCGAGCTCAGAGTCAGACTGCTGGTCACTTACTATCACTGCAGGTGGGAGACCCGTGCTAGAAGAGAGTGAATGAATTTAAATACCTTGGGCGACTTTTCACTGAGAACAAGTCGTGTGAAGCGGAGTTCACTGCCAGAATACAAGGAGGAAACCGATCTTCCACGGCCTAGCACAACTGCTTCGGTCCAGATATCTCTCCAGACAGTTTAAGATTCGACTATACAAAACCCTGATCCAGTCTGTTGTTCTATATGACTGTGAGACATAGAGTAACCGGAAACAGGACTTCCATAAGCTCCTCGTTTTTGAGAGAAAAGTGCTTCGGAAGATCTTCGGTCCGGTTCTGGATGCATACACAGGGGAACGGAGGATCAGACACAACCAATGGCTTGAGGAAATATACCAGCAGACCAACATCACAGGAACCGTGAAAGCCAAACGAATGCAGTGGGCCGACCATGTGGCCCAGACGGAAGATCTCAGATGGACTCGGAAGCTCCTGGATTTCACACCTACAGCGTTGAAGGGATGGTCTCCATGAAGATTTAAACCGAGCATCAATAGATGTGGACGGATGGCAGATTGCGGCAATGGGCAGAATACAATGGATGAGGAAACTTGTAGCAGCGTTCGGCCCACTGGGGCTGATCAAGTAGTAGAAATAGAAGAAGAAGTGTAGTCTGAATTTTTCCATTCAGTAATGCGTGACGAAATGATTTTCTGGGGAAACTCAACTTACAGGCGCAGTATTTTCACGCTACAGGAACGTGTTGTGAGAACGTCCTTCAGAAAACTCTTCAAGGAATTTGGTATCCGTGGCAACCGCTACACAACATATGCACTGATAAAAGGATATGACCACTTGCTTTACAGCATGCGATCTTGGAAACGGAATGCAGGAGCGATTCTGCGAGGCTTAGATTTGAGAAGTCCTTAGCCGTTTTTACGGCGTGTTGATAATTTTTACTAATGGACCGTCTAATTACAGATGAATAAAACATAGTTTTCGTACCATAAGTATTTCGACTTTATTCTTAGCAAGTGGCCTGGAATATACACATTTTATACTATACTCTTCAGTTTAGTAAGTATTGTTCTACATATTGTGTTTTTGTTCCATTTTTGGCCTTTTCTTCTTCTCATAACTCCGATCTGAAATTTCGTTTTTCAGATTTCACAGCATTAGGACCTGAACATGCGTTTTGATATTATGTTTTGGTTGATGTTGCCAGTTGTCGAGTGTCATTGTCAAAGATCGAATGTGTGATTGTTCAAAACTAAAAAATTATAAACATAATGTAATATTATACGCAACTGAGAACGGCAGGACAAAAAAGTTGAAGTCCAAGTTTTTCAGAGGTATGTTTCACCAGGTATCTACTCACAGGTTGTGTAACTATGGTAAGTTACGGGGCGGTGATTCGCGGGCGTGGAAATGGATCATGATAGCCTCAAAGAGACTACTCCGGAAACCGCGTTCCTGGCCTTGTTTGACGGACAGTTATCCTGATGGGCGGTGCCATCTCCGTCAGGGAAGAAATACAGCATGCAGGGATGTACGTAGTCTCACGTAGTGCCTTTTATTACCACCACAGGACCTAATGAAGTCCCAGTGAATGACCGCAATAGCGTAATACTGCTGTTACCTGCCTTCGTCCATGGCAGGTTGTGTGTTCCATGCCTCTCCGTCTGTGATGGCCAGACCTGCTGTGTCAAGAAACGTTTCCGATGATTCTATGCCTATTGCAATAGTAACTGACGGAATCGCTGGGTCAGCGTGGGAGCACGCAGGGGTCGTTTGCTGCAGGGCCCCACTTTCAACAACAGGCATTGAACGGTGTGCCCCGAAAAGCCTGTATCAGTGCCAGCACTCTACACTGAAGTGACAAAAATCATATGATGCCTCACAGTATTGTGTCGGACCTCCTTCTGCCCAGTGTAGTGCAACAACTCACGTGGCGTGTACCCGGTGTGACTGAGGAAGTCGGGATGAGGGGTACACTTGGCATGGAAGTTCAAGGCCCCTGTAATGTCACTCCTTAAACACAACAATCAATAAACTGACAATTTATTCAAGGGCAATATTTATAAAACAGCAAAGAGACAATCAACACGTGGCCATTTTTAAGGCAATACCTAAATATCACAGATATCTTGCTTCTCAAGCAAGGCAACAAATTACTATTGCCAAATGACTTAAATAGATCAGCCACAGAGATTTCAATACTTAAAAGAACAATAAATTACAATATGAAAGTGATTTATGGAGCGCACACCAGTTCGTTAAGAACCCAAATACCACAAGCAGCACAAAATTTATAATTTAATACAATTCCTTCCCAAGCAAATAATATATATGAAACACGTTAAATGTTTACCAAACGGGCAGTGACGCCAGGCTGCCCTGGGCAAAAGGTGAAACGCCGGAGCCCAACCGGGAGGCACTTCCCATTACACGTCACGTCACAGGTTCTGTGCACCGAAGCGGGACGTGGCGCCGCTCCCACACACCCCAACTCGCAGAAAACTGGAGCACAGACAGACCGCACAAAACACGACAAACACCAACTAAAAATCAATTAATACAAGTTAAGAGATCAATAAACAACAATAAATGAAGAACCAATGGCTCTTTCACTCATACGGAGTGAGTACTTTTATATAAATGCACGTATATGAAGGAACTACGTACAAATGACTAGCTTTACAGAATACGAGTCTTTCCTAATAACTGAGTAAGTGCTTTCAATAGAAGTGACCCAAATTTTACAGCAATATATAAGGTACGTCGATTTGATGGCAATCAAAGTATACTGAAAATCTCATACAGACAATACGTAAACTTCTGGATACTGTCTCAAAAAAAAAAATAAAATAAATAAAAAATAAAAAAATAAATAAATAAATAAATAAATATATATATATATATATATATATATATATATATATATATATATATATATATATATAACACACACACACCTTCGAGCTAATCAGCTTCCTAACAGTAATCCAACCAGCGGATTTTTTAAAAAGAAATAGTAGCTGCTAGTCTCCATGTGGTTACACACTCTGGTGGTTGCTCTTACTTCAACAACACGTACATTAGGACAACCAAGCAACAAGTACACTCGTCGCAACGCAAATGGTTCAACGAAACGAAGGCACGAATATCACTATCAATAAACTTTATTATTCAATAATAACACTTACTGTGTACTTGTATCCACACTGATCTCATCGAAGAGGGAGCGGCTCGGATACGACTCCAACTACCGTACCATTTGAGGGTTAAATGGCGCCTGATGACGCAGTGATCACGTGCTTTCGTAAGGAAAGTATATAAGCGGAGCAGAAACGACGCAGACTGCAAACGTGAAAATCCATTGAGATGAGCGATTCTGGCAGAGAGCAGGTTGTTGTGGACGAACGCCTCGCAATGAGTGTCTCGTTATCGGCGAAGCTGTTCGGCTGTCCGTAAGCAGCTGCCGTGAGCTGTCTGTCCTCTTCTGTTCCGATGTACCACACGTGTATAATACCTCCAGGTTTCATTTTTTTCTCGGATCGATACCCAGCTGAACTGTCTCTGGCATGTACGGTAGACATCGCATTTGCGGCAGCTCACTTGTTCGTTCTTCTGCCGAGCACAATGATGTATCAGCACTGATTGCACTCTCCGACTGCACATGTGTCGGCGAAATGAAGGTGGAGACATGCATCTATTTTTCTAATTAAATTCTTGTCACACGTTTTCATAATGTATTAAAACTGTGCAGACATACCTCTGTTAACAGGGAACTATAGTTAATGCTATAACGGATTTGTAAGCTTTGAACTTCTGGGTACCACATATGATACCCCGGCACTCAGTGCCGAATTTGTTTATGTCAGCTGAAGTGTGGCTATATTTTTTCCACTTGATTACCAGGCTTGACTGATGAAGAGGTCACTGAGTTGGACAACAGACTTAATCCAGATGAGACTGACACAGAGTTCTATGAATGTGTGAAGACAGTGACGCATTGATGCAAAGAGATCAAAATGAAGAAATTGCATTAGAAGATTAACCTGTACGTATTGTTCAAAATCGAGAAACAAACGAGTTACGGAGATATACGAATGATAAAGGATAAGCATGTTAGTAAAAAAATCACTGTCTTCCACTAGACAGTTTACTTGGAAAACTTATATACCTGTTTTGGTTTTCAAATGTGTGGCACTACCAGTAACCTCGAATCTAACATTGCTGTCGGGAACTCAGCAACCATAGATGAACTCATTAAGCCGTTTGAATATTTTTTTGAGTAGGTCCTATATATCTCATTTCACCAACATGAGGCACGTCAGTGACAAAGGAAAATCACTTCATTCTACTGCAGAAGAAATGCACAAGTTTTGGGTTGTCAATATCGTGGCAGCACCTTTAGGTGTACCACGGCGAAGAATGAGCTGGAAGAAGAAAGCTAGATACCCACTAATTTCTCGAGGAACTGGTATTAGCTCCTGAGGAATTAACTAAAATTAGTTACGACTTACAATTGTTGAAAGTTTACGTACCAAGTCTGTAGTTTGATCTAGCTTGAAATCTACAGCAGAGATGAACAATGTATGTAGTATTTTTGACTAATGGTTTGGTACTGAAACAACATGATACTGTACAGTATTGATTATAATTGCCCTGCTCATGTCCCGAAGTATTATATGTCATGGCGTAGAAACACACACATACACAGATGGCGGTAGTATAGCGTGTAAAAGGTATAAAAGGAACTGCCATCTGTACGCAGGTCATTCATTTGAAAACGTTTGCAACGCCAGTATGGCCGCATCATAGGAATTAGCAGGCTTATAACGCGGGATGGTAGATGGAACTAGAAGCATGGGACGTTCCATTTCGGGAGTATTTAGGGAATTTAATGTTCTCAAATCCATTGTGTCAAGAATGTACCGAAAATACCAAATTTCAGTCATTAACTCTCACCACGGGCAACGCAGTGGCTGACGACTTTCACTTAACGATCGAGAGCAGAGACGTTTGCGTAGAGCATTGTGTTGTATTGTATGGAACTGGGGACCTAAAAACGACGGAAAGCCTTCGTCCCCGCCGTAGCTCTCGGTGGTACACAATCCCACAACAGGCAAAAGCAGTGCACTCACCCCACCGCCGCCCCACACCGAGCCCAGGGTTATTGTGCGGTTCGGCCCCCAGTGGAACCACCGGGGAACGTCTCACACCAGACGAGTGTAACCCCAATGTTTGCGTGGTACAGTTTTTATGGTGCACGCGTACTTGGACAAAGTGTTTGAGCAGCAATCGCCGACATAGTGTAACTAAGGCGGAATAAGGAGAATCAGCGCGCATTCGCCGAGGCAGTTGGAAACCGCCTTAAAACCATCCACAGACTGGCCGGCACACCGGGCGGATACGTGCAGGGGAGCGGCATTGCGTAGAGCACTCAGTGCTAACTAGCAAGCAACTTTACGTGAAATAACAGCAGAAATCAATGTGGGACGGACGACGACCGTATCCGTTAGGACAGTGCCGCGAAATTTGGCGTGAATGGTCTATGGTAGCAGACAACCGATGCTAACAGCACGACATCGTTGCAGCCTTTCTCGTGGGCTCGTGACGATATCGGTTGGACACTAGAGGACTGGGAACCGTGACCTGGTCAGACGCGTCCCGATTTGTGTTAGTAAGAGGTAATGGTACGTTTCGAGTGTGGCGCAGATCCCACGAAGACATGCACCTCAGTTGTCAACAACGCACGGTGCAAGCCGGTGGTGACAATAATGGTGTTTACATGTAACGTACTGGGTCCGCCAGTCTATCTGAACCTATCATAGACCGGAAATGGTTATCTCCGGCTACTTGAGGACCATTTGCAGCCATTGATGGACTTCATATACCCAAATAACGATGTCGTGTCACCGGGCCACAGTTGTTTGAGATTGCTTTGAAGAACGTTGTGCACAAATGTAGGGAATGATCTGGCAATCCAGATCGCCCGGCATAAATCCCATCGATCATTTATTAACGTAATCGACAGGTCAGTTGGCACACAACATCGTGCATCGGCAATACTTTCGCAGTTATGGATGGCTACGGATGCAGCACGGCTCAACACTTCTGCAGGACACTTTCAACGACTTGTTGGGTGAGACGTGGTGCGCCTTTCCTGGCGCACCAGCCCTTTGGCGCGACACTGTCGATTACCCGGCTGTACTAGAATCTTTGCCCCTGTTGTGATCTTACCGGTGTTTTCGCGCTCGTGGCAGTTGTGTTGGACTCGCTACGAGGCGGAAGGACGTGTTTGCGTGAACGAAAGAGGAAAACACGCGTGCTCGGCCAGCAGCGGCACGGCGGGTCGACCTCATAAGCCGGTCACGAGTTTGCGATAGACCTGCCTGATGTCAACTCTGGGCGCTGTTCGTCGCATTGCTTTGGTGCCTGTTTTCTCGGAGGGACCCGTCCCTGGAGACCATCTCGAACAAGTACGGGCTGTTATAAGATTTCTTATTGCTAAAGGCCTAAAAGCGATCGATATTCATCGCGAGATCTGTGCAGTTTACGGAGAAAACATTGTGAGTGATGGAATGGTAAGAAAGTGGGTGAGAGCATTTAAAGATAGCCGCACAAATGGTGCATGATGAACGACGGAGTGGGCGCCCTTCGGTCGTTAATGAAAGTTTGGAGCAGGAAGTGGACAATAAGGCGAGATAAAACAGACGCTTTACGATTTTCTCCTTACGGGATGACTTTCCTAATGTTTCTCCTAGTGTTTTGTATGGCCTTGTAACCGAGCACTTGAATTACCGAAAATTGTGCGCGCGTTGGGTACCGAAAATGTTGGCGGATGTGCACAAAACCAAACGTCTAGACAGTGCATTGACTTTCCTTGAGCAGTACCACAACGACGGTGATGATTTCTTAAGACAAATTTTTACGGGCGATGAAACATAGGTGGCCTAAGTCACACCAGAATCAAAGCAACGGTCCATGGAAGTTGAGCAAGGGCATCGTTTTGGTGCAAGACAATGCTCGTCCGCATGTGTCAAATCAGACCAAAGATCTCATCACGTCTTTTCGGTGGGAAACTCTGCATCATCCTCCGTACATCCCCGATCTTGCGCTCAGTGACTACCATATGTTCCTGCACTTGAAAAACCTGGGCGGTCAGCGTCTTCAAGACGATGACGAGGTCAAAACAGTGGTGATGCAGTGGTTAACAAGTCAGGCGGCAGACTTCTACGAGGAGGCTATTCAAAAACTGGTACAACGTTATGACAAGTGCCTCAATATTGACGGAAATTATGTAGAAAAGAAGATTAAGGTACAGGATTTCATGTAAAAGTAAAATTATTCAGATATTTTAGCACGTCTTTTTTTAATTTCAAAACGGTCCTTATTTAAAAAACACGCCTCGTATTACCGTTACTTCTTAGTAGCCATCAAATCCAAATCAAACCACAATCCCTGTCTTTTTTGGCAAAACACAAAACAATGTAAAGAAAAAATGAAATGTTTCCAGAAATAGAGGGAAATACCACATACCGGTTTCTTCAATAGAAGCATCTTCTGTCACGCACCCAAGGCACAGTACTGTTTTTTGCTCACCACATACGCATGAATTGCATTTGAAGCAAAATTCAGTTTCATTTCTGTCTTTCGAAAGATCACTCAAGCTACATCTTCTTTTTGTCTGCAAAATCTGTGTGTGACAGTGAATTGTTCCTCTTTTTTTCCTAATACCTTCGAAATTATCAAACTAAGAGATCTCGTAGTACGTGGATTGGGAATTCTTTTTTCCGTCACGGGTTTGGTCGAACCCAACATGAGATTTTTTTATGAACGTGGCCCGTGCACGTACTGCGAATGAATCTTGGTTCGTATTACATTGGAATAAAACGAAACTGTTCACAGTTGCGACGTCTATCATTCTGAAGAAGTGTATTAATGGTCACTTTCGGGTTTTTCTTTTGATTGTCTTGTCTTTGTACTGTTTGTCTAACATGTCCACTCCAGCTTTTGTTAGGGTATAGAATTCAACAATCTCTGTCTTGCTTGATCCACCGCTTATTGTTCCACAGTGGTCCATTGTTGACATTAGGATAACTTTTTTATTCTTCTTCTTCTCAGTGGTGAAAGAAACCAACAGTTTATTGTATTGATAGACGAACTTTATAGCTCTAGCTGGAGCCGTTGAACATACATAGTTTTATCTGACGCTTATTTTTACGTAGTGTACCGATTTACATACGTTTTCTCTTAGTTTCTCTGCCAACTCATATGAAATGAACCAGCTATCCGTTGTCACATTTCAACTGCTCCCTGTCGCTGAGTCAGCAAGTCTAAGAATATATTTAGTTGGTATGGATAAATCATCGTTATTGTCTGTTTGCTCTTTTCCGTTATGTGGGATGCCTGGAATGAAACGGAACGTTCTGGCGTCACGCAATGAAACTATTTTTCACTTTACGTATCAGGTTTAGATGGTGTAAACATTCTGAAGGGACTCAGACCACGGAAACTCAGTAATGTTTCATCCACAGTCAGATGTTCTGTCTCGCTGTAATACTGCAAACTATGACTTACAAAAGTAGCACATACTTCCCGAAACGCTACAAATTTATCTTTAGTCTTTCTCGACTCCTTGGTACTTCTATCATCGATTCTCAAATTTTGTAGAAGGACTGTAAATCTCTTCTGCGAGATAGTACAACGAAAGATCGGCGGTCTGGAAAACATGGCATAAGCCATAATCTTTCAAAAGACCGCTCATGAAAAGTTTTATCTCCTTTTAAATCAGCTACGTCTGTCGGATGTAAAAATGAATTTCTTGGGTCAATGTGCTTGAGATTTAAGTGTTCTATTTCGTTATTAGTATGACGAACAATGTTTTCTATCACTTCATTGGTCATAAAAAGTAAAAATAATGTTTTTTCATCTGTGATCTCTCGTAACTTCCGTTTAAGTCCACCGGTCGGTGTGGCCGAGCGGTTCTAGGCGCTTCAGTCTGGAACCGCGCGACCGCTGCGGTCGTAGGCTCGAATCCTGCCTGGGGCATGGATGTGTGTGATGTCCTTAGGTTAGTTCTAGGGGACTGATGACCTCAGCTGTTAAGTCCCATAGTGCTCAGAGCCATTTGAACCCTTTAGGTCCAGGTAGGTGAGTAACCACATTTGGGGAAGGGATTTCGTGAGTATTCTGAACATATAGGCTTGTGGTCCAGACTGTTTGCTCGTACATACTTCTTCTTTCTTTTGCTGGTGCCTTGTCCCGCAATTTCGCAGGGCCGGCATGGTTAGGAACGGATTTGGCAAGGTTAGTTATAAGGGGTGGCCGGATGCCATTCCTGCCACCATCCCGTAACCCCCAGGACAGAATTAATGTACACCAGCTGTCTGTGTCTAGTGTAATCCATGGAATAGTGCGAACGTGTTCAGATGTCTGCGAGTCGTGTAAATGAGACGGAACATGGGGAACAGCCCGGTATTCACCTAGAGGGATGTGGAAAACCGCCTAATAAGCACATCCAGGCTGGCCGACACACCGGCCGACGTCGGTAACCCGCCGGGCTGATTCGATCCGGGGCCGGCGCGCTTTCCCGAGTCCAGGAACAGCGCATTAGCGGTCTCAGCCAACCTGGCGGGTCATTGTTTACTCGTACATACCTAACTCAAAATTTCTGTCTTCTGCTCCTTCTTCTTCACTGCTGTACCTCTCACCCACATCGAAAACATCTTCTTCTGTATCAGTGTTTATAAGAGCTTCTCGTGAGATTCTGAATTCTGAGACAGACTCTTCCACCGTCCTCTTGGTCTGAAGGATCCCCCTGGCGTCGTAGCTCAGCTGGAACTGCCTCACGCGCGGTAAGAGTTGTTTCCAAGCCAGTTTCGTATCAAAACTGTGAAATTATTAACATTTCTGGTACTGCCGGGTCGATTACAAATCGGGAATACACTTAGCAAGCCAAGATCACTTAGGCGATTTTACAGTCAGTCCAGTAGCCATGGCACGACTGGCTGGTAGCGTTCCTGGCCGGCTCGACTTCCTGCACTGTGCGGGTAGAGCGGTTGGGTGGGACCCGACCCGCACCTTACCGTTTGAGGGTTAACCTAGAGGTGGGCACTGGTCATATTTAGGCTCACCAGTGTGTACTGATTTACGTTCTTCGTCATTATCAGTTCTTATGTTTATTTAAAAAATAGTGAAAATTATTAACAGAGCGCTAGGGTCACAAGCTGTCTCCAATATGACTTTAAAGAGCTAACATTGGTACAGAAATGAACAAGATACGTGGGGACTCGTGTCTTGTACTTCCATTTGTTTCCAGTATGGTGTAAATCGACACTCAGTTGCTGCTTTGCTGGATAACTGCATTTTGTGAAATATCTCATTCCGAAACAAAGTACATCTCACCTAAAGGCAATACCGCGGCTGGAGCTCTCGGCAGATTTCCCACGAGGAATGGAGTGAGGTGCGCAGGCAGCCAGTTATTAACTGGAGCCGCCGGCGTTGGTGGTGGAAGGCTTACGGAAAGGAAAGCGTCTTCACTAAAAGTGGTGTCGTTTAAGTGTAAGCCGGCGAAAATCCAAGAAATGCTGGCAAGGAAAAGAAGTCGAGTGTTTCAGTGGCTTTTACAGAATAACGCTTAATGGAAACGTCGTTCAAAAAGGAATGCAACGCAGAAATTTTAAACAGAAATTATATTAAGGCGTCTCTCTGCTGGATTTGTAGTAAGAAACTCAGGGAAAGTCCGCAGCCTGACATTTTTGTCGTCAAACTACGCAAAAAACAGACTGCAGCAATTAACTTTGCAAGCAATATCGAATTTGTGTGTACCTTTTGAAACGTCCCCTTGGAAAATTATGAGTGACAATGCTGGTAAACTATTACCTTATTTAATACAGAGACAGCTGAGTAAAACTGAACGTACTCAGACATTTCTCTCTTTACTTATTCTGATCATCAATAAACTGACACACAATATTTTTAGCACAACGCAATCTGACTCAGTAATCCCTACCAAAGAATGGCCCTGCATAACAATAACCTATACCTTTCATGAATCACTCACCTCACAAAAATCTTCGTTATTCGAACTATTGCAATACAGCGAGCGCCACTACTGCCAGCTAAATAAAAGATTCTAACTACGGAAGGCACTAACTACTGATAGGTATAGTTAGCAAATGAAAGATTTTAATAGAGAAAAAAGAATGTATTTACCTTAATAGCGTATATATATATATATATATATATATATATATATATATATATATATATATATATATATATATATATATATTGTTGGAGTATTCGCTTGTGTAGTGTTGGGCAGTTTGATGTGCACAGCGCGTAGCGTTGGGCAGTTGGAGGTGAGCCGCCAGCAGTGGTGGATGTGAAGAGAGAGATGCAAGAGTTTTGATCGGCGGACGATCTGGACGTATATATATATATATATAATTTTGTGACATCCAATTAAACAAGTTTCCTTTTTCTGACGGACACACGTCCAGATCGTCCGCCGATCAAAACTCTTGCATCTCTCTCTTCACATCCACCACTGCCCAACGCTACGTGCTGTGCACATCAAACTGCCCAACACTACACAAGCGAATACTCCAACAATGCCAACCAGCCACAGACTGCACACAGCACAGTCAGTGATTTTCATACAGAGCGCTACGTGGCGTTACCAACATAAAAACCTAAACAGCTTACACTTTTAGATATAAGCAGTTATCACAAAGTTTCCGTTTGAGGGCATGCACAACTTAGCGCGACTCTGATGCGGGCATATAAGCATCGAAATGTAGGCGAGGGATTAGTCTGGCATTCGTGTCTTTCCGACGTGAGAGCGGTAACTGCGGAAACGTCAACTATGGGAAGTTGTTACCAAACGCTTCGAGACACAACCAGCGTGCTATTATTCTTTTATTGGCTGCCGGAGGGCAAACACCGGTAGATATCCATCGAAGAATGAAGAATATGAATAGCGCAACGTGTCTGCCAAAAGTCACCGTTGTGGAATAGTGCGCCAAGTTCTGTGCTCGTCGAGGGTCGTTCTGGGAAGCAAGCCTCATCGACTACGGACAATAATTCACGCGGAAGACACTCTAGCACCTGTCCTGCAGTCCTAATTTTTCCCAGTACGATTATCACACCTTCAGACTCTCAAAAAAAGGCCCCCAAGGGTCTAGCATTCCTGTGGAACGAGTACCTGCAGCAGGCAGTTACGGACTAGTTCACGCAGCAGGACACGCTGTTTTACCAAACGCGTATCTTGAACCTGGTCCGTGGTTCGGGTGATTGATTGCCTCAACGCTCAAAACGATTTTGTCTGACTGCCGTGTCGATTCTGGACTGTACGACCTTCGACCCCCTGTACATTAAAGACTTTGCACCCGTTTCTGCCACCTTAAACACATTTTTATACTTCCGAAATGATTTACTTGCTCTTGATTGCCAGTTAGACTTTAACAGTCTATGAAAAATTTATTGCCTGTTGCATTCATGTTTTGATCACTCAACGACAATCACGTTCTGCTTCCGGTGGTAAGATTTGTTCCTTGTACATCGTTATGAGGTTGTGTTGGTTTGCACTGTTTCTTTGTATGTGGAAATTGAAGAGTATTACACTCCTTGTAGCTCGATTTCTCAGTGGCAGTGCGGTTCACTACGGAGCCAAAGGTCTCGAGTTCGATTGCCAGTCAGTACTAGGATTTATTATGTCTCACTTTTCACTCGCTTCCTCTCTTTCAGTGTTTGTTAATATTAGAAACGCTGAGGTTCTCCTTGCTTCGGAGTCCACGCTAAAGTATCGGTCCCGCTCAGACGGCGGAGAAAGGCAACGTGCAATACGACAATCCCCACAAAAGTGCTGTGCCGTTCGAACTTGTGCTTCAGAATGCGACTGCGGGTGTGCAGCTAGAAGGCAGGAGTGCACTCAACGTAGTACTGACCAGAGGCAAGTATTCTTGCATCACAACTTCAATATGTTACTTTCTCGACGGTTGTGCACGCTAAGGAAATAGACGTGCTGTTCATTTTCGGCGATAATTTACAAAACTGCTACATTCCCAGTGCTATTATTAGTAGTAGAACTCCTGTTTAACTCGTCTGCAGAACGGTGTCATATAAGGATGTGACGTTTTAAGACCGCTCTGCCACACTCTCTGTTACTACATTCTGTTACCAGCTGGTAGTTCCATGGGTAGGTAACCATAACTGCTTTCATGTCAATGAGAAGGACACGACGCAGTAAGAAATATACTATACAGGGTTTCCTCAGTTATTTCGTGTGGCCGTGAGAAACGGACATGTCTCAGTTATACAGCAAGCTTCCTAGCTGCGATTACTGTAAGAAATAGCTTGCAACAGTAACATGTAACCCACCTAACAAATCTACTCACATTTAAACATGATGGCTACCAGGACTTCTAACGCCTGTGTTTAGAAATATGTTATTAAGAGACGTGTATTTTGTGGTGGCTGTACTCTACAGCTTCTAAACACGTCAAAACTGAAGATATGGCCGCCGGGAAGCTGGAATACGTCTTCATTCATCCAGCTGCTGGCTTCGAGAGTGGTTTCATCTGCTCACCCTACTACCTCAACGTCTTGATTAAGCAGTTGAAAATATCTGAGACAGGAATAGTGTGTTCCTTGCAGAACATATATGATACAATCACGCAGATTTGCTAGCGTATAAAACATCCACCTATATAAGACATGCTGAAAATACACCATGTATTCAAAAGTATCCGGACACCCCCAAAACATACGTTTTCCATATTAGGCGCATTGTGCTGTCATTTACAGCCAGGTACTCCATATTAGCGACATCAGCCGTCATTCGACATCGTGAGAGAGCAGAATGGGGTGCTCCGCGGAACTCACGGGCTTCGAACGTGGTCAGGTGATTGTGTGTCACCTGTGTCATACGTCTGTAGGCGAGATTTCGACACTCCTATATATCCTTAGGGTTTCCAATGTGATAGTGAAATGGAAACGTGAAGGGACACGTACAGCACAAAAGCGTACAGGCCGACCTCGTCTGTTCACTGACAGAGACCGCCGACAGTTGAAGAGGGTCGTAATGTGTAACAGGCAGACATCTATCCAGACCATCACACAGGAATTCCAAACTGCATCAGGCTCCACTGCAAGTACTATGACAGTTAGGCGGGAGGAGAGAAAACTTGGATTTCATCATCGAGCGGCTGCTCATAATCCACACATCACGCCGGTAAATGCCAAACGACGCCTCGCTTGGTGTAAGGAGCGTAAACATTGGACGATTGAACAGTGGAAAAACGTTGTGTGGAGTGACGAATCACGGTACACAATGTAGCGATCCGATGGCAGGGTGTGGGTATGGCGAATCCCCGGTTAACATCTGCCTGCGTGTGTAGTGCCAACAGTAAAATTCGGCGGCGGTGGTGTTATGGTGTGGTCGTGTTTTTCATGGAGGGGGCTTGCACCCCTTGTTGTTTTGGGTGGCACTATCACAGCACAGGCCTACATTGATGTTTTGAGCACCTTCTTGCTTCCCATTGTTGAAGAGCAATTCGGGGATAACATCCCTGTAATGGACTGGCCTGCACAGAGTCCTGACCTGAATCTTATAGAACACCTTTGGCATGTTTTGGAACGCCGATTTCGCGCCAGGCCTCACCGACCGACATCGATACCTCTCCTCAGCGCAGTACTCCGTGAAGAATGGGCTGCCGTTCCCCCAGAAGTCTTCCATCACCCGACTGAACGTATGCCTGCGGTAGTGAGAGGCGAGATCAAGGATAAGGGTAGGCCAACACTATACTGAATTCCAGCATTATCGTTGGAGGGCGCCACGAAGTTGTAAGTCATTTTCGGCTAGGTGTCCGGATACTTTTGATCACATAGTGTATGTGTAAAAGTCACGAGGAGCAGATGTACCCCCGTAACTGGCATACTCCGATAGTAATACGAAGCTGCTGGCCCTGGCA
This sequence comes from Schistocerca piceifrons, assembly GCF_021461385.2. Taxonomy (NCBI): domain Eukaryota; kingdom Metazoa; phylum Arthropoda; class Insecta; order Orthoptera; family Acrididae; genus Schistocerca; species Schistocerca piceifrons. The sequence continues at coordinate 458,673,578 of NC_060145.1, forward strand.
ACAAGAATGTTCGTCACAAGCGAAATAATGATGTATCTGTATGTCACAGTGTAAATACGACCGTATAAGCTGTTTGGCACCATACAAAAACTGCTATATGCCGCAAAATGAATATTAAAAGTTGCCAACACGACAAGAGTAATACTTGTGTGTTAGTATGTGATGTTATGAACATTAGATCGTAAAAATGTATGCAGGATGGGGCAGGGAATTATCTATAAGTGTAAAAGGTAATAAGAACTAAAAATGCTAGAAAACATTTATTCATTAATACATATCTGCCTCTGCTGTGGAACGGAGCCTATTCCAAGTCATACAGCATCCTTCGAGGCTCTGGAGGTCCTTGGGTGGTGTTTATAAACTTCTGTTTAGAGATAATACCATGGAAAGAAGTCACACGGACTAAAATCAAGCGAGTGCGCTTGCCGTGGAATGTCACTGTACCGAGAGACCAAACAACCGACGAGGATTTCCTTCAAAACTTTCATCGAATGTTGACCAGTGTGGGCCCTGGCACCAAACTAGCTTCATACGCTCTTGTCGAAGTTGTGGTTCAGAAACGTTTTGGACCATATTCACTTACCGTCCACTACTGAGATAACAACATGGTTGTCCTCCTCAGCAAAACTAAGTCCAATAATTTCATAATTGCACTCCAAACTGTGACCTTATCACTGTGGAGAGGTATCTCACGAATTTTTCCAATAACGCATATTCTGTTTATTAACGCATCCAGAAATGTGAAAGTGTGACTCATCATTGCGCGCGTCTTGAGGAACTTTTTCAGTCACGTCTTTCCAGGCTTCTCGTCGGTTTTGTCTTTCCTGTTGTGACTGTTCTTCACAGATCGCCATTTCATACGGTTGAAATTAAGGCAAACTGAACGGGATCACTGCTGTCAGCTGCTGTGGGACCTTACGCAGAATGAGCGGCAACGAGCGAAAGTGTGTCCCGGAGCGGGATTCGAGCCCAGGACCTCCTGCTTAGAGTAGGCAGGTGCGGCAACCACTGCGCCATCTGAGGACACAGCGTTATCGCACCCGCGCGGACTCTGTCGGTACGCCTCGCGGTCGACCCATAGTCCTATCGAGCGCCACCTAACCGCAGCTCCACTCCATTTCGTCCATGCTAGATTGCCGCAGGAGGTCGGACGGATTTGTGCACCTGCACTGAAGAATGGGGATCCATTGCTCACGTAGGCGTATCAATTATATGAATGTCTGAAAGAACAAACACCACGAATTCATACGAAATTCTACATCTGCATCTACATCCATATTCCGCAAGCCACCTGACGGTGTGTGGCGGAGGGTACTCTGAGTATATCGGTTCTCCCTTCTATTCCAGTCTCGTTCGTGGAAAGAAGGATTGTCGGTATGCCTCTGTGTGGGCTCTAATCTCTCCGATTTTATCCTCGTGGTCTCTTCGCGAGATATACGTAGGAGGGAGCAATATACTGCTTGACTCCACGGTGAAGGTATGTTCTCGAAATTTCAACAAAAGCCCGTACGGAGCTACTGAGCGTCTCTCCTGCAGAGTCTTCCACTGGAGTTTATCTATCATCTCCGTAACGCTTTCGCGATTACTAAATGATCCTGTAACGAAGTGCGCTGCTCTCCGTTGGATCTTCTCTATCTCTTCTATCAACCCTATCTGGTACGGATCCCACACTGGTGAGCAATATTCAAGCAATGGGCGAACAAGCGTACTGTAACCTACTTCCTTTGTTTTCGGATTGCATTTCCTTAGGATTCTTCCAATGAATCTCAGTCTGGTATCTGCTTTACCGACGATCAACTTTATATGATCATTATATTTTAAATCACTCCTAATGTGTACTCCCAGATAATTTATGGAATTAACTGCTTCCAGTTGCTGACCTGCTTTATTGTAGCTAAATTATATGGGATCTTTCTTTCTATGTATTCGCAGCACATTACAGTTGTCTACATTGAGATTCAATTGTCATTCTCTGCACCATGCGTCAATTCGCTGCAAATCCTCCTGCATTTCAGTACAATTTTCCATTGTTACAACCTCTCGATACACCACAGAATCATCTGCAAAAAGCCTCAGTGAACTTCCGATGTCATCCACCAGGTCATTTATGTATATTGTGAATAGCAACGGTCCTACGACACTCCCTTGCGGCACACCTGAAATCACTCTTACTTTGGAAGACTTCTCTCCATTGAGAATGACATGCTGCGTTCTGTTATCTAGGGACTCTTCAATCGAATCACACAATTGGTCTGATAGTCCATATGCTCTTACTTTGTTCATTAAACGACTGTGGGGAAGTCAAAAAACATGCCATCTACCTGGGAACCCGTGTCTATGGCCCTCTGAGCCTCGTGGACGAATAGCGCGAGCTGGGTTTCACACGATCGTCTTTTTCGAAACCCATGCTGATTCCTACAGAGTAAATTTCTAGTCTCCAGAAAAGTTATTATATTCGAACATAATACGTGTTCCAAAATTCTACAGCTGATAGACGTTAGAGATATAGGTCTACAGTCCTGCACATCTGTTCGACGTCCCTTCTTGAAAACGGGGATGACCTGTACCCTTTTCCAATCCTTTGGAACGCTACGCTCTTCTAGAGACCTACGGTACACCGTTGCAAGAATGGGGGCAAGTTCCTTCGCATACTCTGTGTAAAATCGAACTGGTATCCTATCAGGTCCAGCGGCCTCTTCTCTTTTGAGCGATTTTAATTGTTTCTCTATCCCTCTGTCGTCTATTTCGATATGTACCATTTTGTCATCTGTGCGACAATCTAGAGCAGAGGTCTCCAACTTTTTAGTCCGCGGGCCACATTGATTCCTCCACGAAGTCATAAGGGCCAAGATCTACCTAGTGCGATTAAAGCACCCTAGCACTCCATGATCACCGTAATGTAAGGCTAAAGGAAAGATGAAATCGCAATAATCTAAGGTTCTGGGAATAGCTAACACTGAAACGAACTACGATTTTTATTTAATTACATCATTTTGATTGGTGGACGCACTTGACCGATATTCTGGCGTATTTTATTCTGGCGAATTTCACCGACAAAACGGTATGTCACTGCACATTCTTCACGAAAGCGTCCTGCAAAGTTAACGAAATCTCAAAATCATTGTTAGCAACAATATTACTGCAAGACGAAGAGGTAGAGAATGTCAACGCATTGTTATTTCAAGCGGCGCAACAATAAGTTTAGTTATGTAGTCTTGTAGCAAGTAGCAGAGCCAGAGCATATATTTGATAGTTCTGTTGCGTGATTGTGTCCGACAATGTCGCGGTGTATTGGTCGCGATAGGCCTCGAAACTCAATTGTTGGCAGTATAGGTACCACGTCAAATATTTGGCGGGCCGGATGCCGGGGATGGCCGGCCAGCTGACGCGGGCCGGCTTGCCGGTCCTCGCGGGCCGGTTTCGGCCCGCGGGCCGTAATTTGGAGACCCCTGATCTAGAGAAGGAACTACAGTGCAGTCTTCCTCTGTGAAACAGTCTTCGTAGAGAATCCGACGCGCAGTACGGCTAGACAGTGCAAGCGACGATGCATGCTTTCGAGCAGGGCGTTTAGGAGACTGCAACATCGACCTCCCTACATCATCATCGTTTTCAGGAGTTCTAAAGGCCCTCTGTGCTCCAACTCTCTGTTTCATGATGCTGTCACATCAATGAAAGTTTTCTACCCATAACAGAATCGAATTACTGTCGGGATCACTGTTTCCAGATGGGATTTGATGCCGTGTATGGATAGGACGCTGTACTGCAGCGACAGACAGGTTTTTGGAAACTTATGTTTCGACAGTACAAGAATGGTGTTCGTATGATTACGCCATGTTTGCAGCTAACAGTGGTACCAACGTAAACGTTCACTGCCATCGCGATCTTGAAGCTCATCCGACCTCTTCCATCGCAGTACTAACTTCAAATTATGGGCAGTTCTATGTCCCACCTCGCGTTAGTATTATTCTTAGCCTCCAAAATAGACAGCCTTATAATAAGACAGTTGATAATGGCAGGGGAATAACAAAAACTGTTTTAGCAATACACTAAATATTACGTAAAATCTCACAAATTTCTATACCCGACTTCTACAGAACAAAACAGGAGAATTAAAAACGAAAAATTTGCAGTGTTCGGTAACAGTACCATGATTATAAAACACTGACGATGCGACACAGAAATTGTGTCGACATAGAATACTACAGGCTCCATGCCGACTACTCTCCGAAGGACTAACACGGCTATGGTCACCACATGGAACATCTCCTGGAAGTAAAACTGCTGGTATCCGATGCACCACTGACCATTTACTATAATCCTTGCACCTTCACATTGACGATGAGACACAGAAATTGCGTCGCGATTGAATACTACGGGCTCCATGCCCACTTCTCTTAAATCGACCAACTCCGCTACAAGCACTGAAAAGAACCTCTCCTCGGAGTCCAGTAGTTTGTGTCCGATGCACGACTGACCGCTTACTGAAACACACTCAACCTCAAATTGATGATGCGACACAGAAATTGAGACGGGATAGAATACTAGAGACTCCATGCCGACTTCAATTCAATCGACTCACTCGGCTACAGTTAATGCATGGAACCTCTCCTGGGAGTCCAGTAGCATGATTGCGATGCACTCTTGCCCGTTTACTGTAACCGTTGCAGCTTCACTTGACGATGTGACACAGAAATTGCGTCGCGATATAATACTAAAGGCTACATGACTACTTCTATTAAGTCGACTATTGCAGCAACGGTCACTGAACGGAACCTCTCCATGGAGTCCGGTTGCGTGATAGCTATCCACCACTGAGCATTTACTATGGCCATTGCGGCTTAACTTTGACGATGCGACGCCGAATTAGCGTTGCGATTGATTACTACAGGGTCCATGACGGCTACCCTTAAATCAGCTAATGTGGCTACTTTCACTGAACGGAAACTCTCCTGGGAGTCCAATAGCGTGATTGCAATCCACAGTTGCACATTTACTGAAACCATTGGAGCTCCACTTAGCCGATACGACACAGAAATTGCGTCGTCATACAAAAGTAGACGCTCCATACTACTTGACTTAAATCGACTAACGGAGTTTCGGTCTGTAAATGGAACTTCTCCTAGGATTCTGGGAGAGTGATTGCGATGCTTTGCTGCCCAATTTCTATAACCATTTTTGCTTTACTTTGACGATGCGATACGTAAATTACGTTGCGATTCAATAGTAGAGGCTCCATGACGACATGTCTTAGATCGACTAATGCAGCTTCGGTCACTGAAGGGAACCTCTACTGGTAGTCCGGAAGAGTGATTGCGATGCAATGCTGCCCATTTACTCAGGCCATTGAGGCGTCACTTATACGATGCGACAGAGAAATTGCGTCGCGGTTCTATAGTACAGACTCCATGACGACTTCTCTTAAATCCCCTAACGCTGCTACGGGCAGTCAATGGAACCTCTCCTGGGAGTCCGGTAGAGTGATTGTGACGCACTGCTGCACATTTACTATAACCATTGAATCTTCACATTGACGATGCGACACAGAAATTTCGTCGCATTTCTATAGTAGACGCTCCATGACGACTTCTCTTCAATCGACTAATGCGGCTGCAGTCACTGAACGGAACATCTACTGGGAGTCCGTTGGAGTGATTGTGATCCACTGCTGTCCATTTACTATAACCATTGGAGCTTCACCTTGACAAGGCGACACAGAAATCCGGTAGCGATTCACTAGTGGAGGCTCCATGACGACTTCTCTTAAATCGTGTAACGCAGCAACGGTCACGGAAGGAAACCTCTCCTGCGAGCCCAGTAGAGTCATTGTGATCCACTGCTGCCAATTCACTATAACCATTGGAGCTCCAGTTTGTCGATGCGACACAGAAATTACGTCGCGATTCAATGGTAGAGGATCCATGACGACTTCTCTTTATCGACTAACACGGCTACGGTCACGGAATGGAACTTCGCCTGGGAGGCCGGTAGAGAAATTTCTATGCACTGCTGCCAATTTTCTATAAATATTGGAGATTCACTTAGTCGTTGCGAACACAGAATTTGCGTCTGGATTCAATAGTTGAGATTCCATGTCGACTTCTCTTATATCGACTAACGCGGCAACAATCACCGAAGGGAACCCCACTTGGGAGTCTGGCAGAGTGATTGCGTTGTACTGCAGCCCATTTCCTAGTACCATTGAAGCTTCACTTTGACGTTGCGACACAAAATTTGAGTCAATTAAATAATAGAGGCTCCATAACGATTGTTCTTAAACCGACTAACGAAGCAACGGTCGCTGAAAGGAACATCTTCTGGCTCCGGTAGAGTGATTGGGATGCACTGCTGTCAATCTACTATAACCACTGGAGCTTCACTTTGACGATGCGACACGGAAACTGCGTCGCGATTCAATAGTAGACGTTCCATGTCGACTTGTCTTAAATCGACTGACGGGGTTTCGGTCACTAAACGTAACCACTCCTGGGAATCTGATAGAGTAATTGTGATGCACTGCTGCCGATTTACTATAACCATTATAGCTTCATTTTGACGATGCAACACAGAAAATGTGTCGCGATTCAATGGTAGAGGCCGCATGACGTCTTCTCGTAAATCGACTAACGCGGCTATTTTTACTGAATGGATCGTATCATGAGAGTCCGGTAGAGTGATTGCAAGGCACTGCTGCCCATTTACTATAACCTTTGGTGACTCACTTCGACGAGCTGACACAGAAATTTTGTCACGCTTTAATACTAGAGGCTTTATGTCGAATTCTTTTATATCGAGTAACGCGGCTATGGCCACCGAACGCAACTTCACCTGGGAGTCTGGTAAGGTGATTGCGATGCACTGTTGACCATTTACTATAATCATTGGAACTTCACCATGACAATGCGACATACAAAATGGGTCGCGATTCAACAATAGAGGCTCCATGTCGACTTGTCTTAAATAGACTAACGTGGCTTCGATCAGTGAACGGAACCTATCTCTCTTATGAGTCCGGTAGAGTGAATGCGATGCACTGCTGCCCATTTTCTATAATCATTAGAGCGACACGGAAATTGCGTCGCAATATGGAAGTAATTGCTCCATGATGACTTTTCCTAAATCGATTAACACAGGTATGGTCACTGAATGGAACTCTCCTGGGAGTCCGGTAGATTCATTGCGATGCACGGCCGCCCATTTACTTTAACGATTATCCCTCGGACTCCGGTGGACGCGCCGGACGAAATGGACACCTCGTCGCTCTAAGTTGGCGCGCAGCTCGTCATCGGACTGTAAAGGAAGATCCCTGTGGAAAATAATGCCCTGGACCATATTAAAGCTTTTATGGGGCGTGATAGTAACAGAGACATCCTCCAGTTTCTTACAAGCAAGTACTGCCCGTGATTGGGCAGTGGATGCTGTTTTTATCAAGACCTCCACCTACCTGAACTTGTCCTCTAAATGCTGTACAAAGAACTGAGTCTTCATGGATACAAAGGATTCCTCATCAGCTCTGGTACAGACGAGATACCGGGGCGAATACGTTTCGCTGTCATTCATAGCTTTTCGTTCCTCCCACGGTATGGCCACGGAGGGGAACGACTTGGGGTCATACAAGTTAGCTTTAAAGTGAGCCCTCGAATGCTTATAGACTGCTGGTGGGTGGCCACCAGCAAGGGAAGATGTGCCACACTTCATTGCGTGTCATCCACACTGCCACCTCCGACCAAGGGCCATCCCCATGGGCGCCACCAAGCCACAGCAAGGGCCACCGGGCAGGGAGTCCTGACGCCCCAGGGAGATGGGCATCTACTCGTTAGCATACGTGGGGAGTAAACGGCGCAGGCATCAGCAGAGCGATCCCTGTGTTGTCAGGGGGCTACAACCAACAGGGTTCATGGCGGCTCCACTACAACTGACTGGCTACCGTGCTGGATGTTAGGTGACATGTGGTCCATGCTCGTCGTCAGTGAAAAAAGCGACACTGCAGAGAGCATGGCGGAAATCGCACCCAGAAATAGATTCTCGCTCCAGAGATGGAGAGCAAGCGGGACTGGAATGGAACGACGAATAAGCTGGTGAAACGTCTCAATGGACACATTGCACCAAGTAAGGCGTCCTTCCCCAATCAGCATGCTCTTCGGAATAAATTTGAGGTATGGAGGTCAAACCCGACAGGGGACCATCACATAAGGGCTGAATCGTTCGAGACTCCTTTTAGTCGCCTCTTACGACAGGCAGGAATACCGCGGGCCTATTCTTACCCCGGAAACCGCAGGGGGGGCGCTGAAGGGAACCTGCCCTGGGAGTCCGGTAGAGTGATTGTGATGCATCGCTGCCCATTTACTATAAATATTCGAGCTTCACTTTGGAGATGCGACGGAGAAATTGCGTCGCGATTCAATAACAGAGGCTACATGGCGGCTTCTCTTAAATCGACTAACGCGGCTACGGTCACTGAACGGGAGCCCTCCTACGACTCCGGTAGAGTGATTGCGATGCACTACTGCCCATTTCTGTAAACATTGAAACTGCACTTTGACGATGCAGCACGGAAGTTACGTTGCGATTCAATAAAAAAAGGCACCATGACGACTTCTCTTAAATCGACTAACGCATGTATGGTCACTGAATGCATCTCCCCTGCACAGCTGCACATTTACTATAACATTGGAGCTTTACTTTGAAGATGCGATGCAGAAATTGCATTGGGATTCAATATTAGAGGCTCCATGACTACTTTTAAGTCGATGAACGTGTCTACGGTCACTGAATAGTACCTCCATTCAGAGTCCGTTAGAGTGCTTTTGATGCACTGCTGACTATTTAATCAAACCATTGCAGTCTCACTTTGACGAAGCGACACAGAAATTGCGCACGATTCAACACTAGAGGCTACATGACGACTTCTCTCTAATCGACTAACGCAGTTAAGGTCGCTGAAGCGAACCTGTCCTGGGAGTCCGGTGGAGTGATTGTGATGCACTGCTACCCATTTACTATAAATATTCGAACTTCAATTTGACGATGCGACACCGAAATTGCGTCGCGATTCAATAGAAGAGGCTCCATGACGACTTCTCTTTAATCTGGTAACGCGGCTACTGACCGGAACCGCTCCTTGGAATCCGCTAGAGCGATTGCGATGCGCTGCTTCCCATTGACATTAACCATTCGAGCTACACTAAGAAGATGCGACACAGAAATTGCGTCGCGATTCAATGGTAGAGACTCCATGACGACTTTTCTTAAATCGAGTAACGCCGCTATGGTCACTGTATGGAACCTCTGCTGGGAGTATGGTAGAGTCACTACGATGCACTGCTTCCCAGTTACTATTACCATTGGAGCTTCACCTTGACAATGCAACACTGAAACTGCGTAGCGATACAGTAGTAGAGTCTCCATGACAACTGCTCTTAAATCGACTCTTGCGGCTAGGGTCACTGAAGGGAACGTGTGCTGTGAGTCCGGTAGAGTGTTTGCGATGCAGCGCTGCACATGTTCTATAACCATTGGAGCTTCACTTTGACTATGCGACACAAAATTTGTGTCTCCATTCAGTAGTAAAGGCTCCATGATGATTTCTCTTAAATCGACTAACACGGCTGCGGTCACTGAACGGAACTGAATGGAAACTATCCTGGGATTCCGATAGAGTCATTGCGATGCACTAATGCTCATTTACTATAACCATTGGAGCTTCACTTTGACGAAGCGAAAGAGAAATTCCGTCGTGATTCAATAGTAGTGGCTATATGACGACTTCAGCTAAATTGACTAAAGTAGCTGTGGTCACATAACGGAACCTCGACTGGGAGTCCGATAGAGTGACTGCGATGCACTTCTGCTCGTTGTGTATACCCGTTGGAGCTTCACTTTGTCAATGCGACGGAGAACATCGTCGCAATTTAATAGTAAAGGCTCCATGACGACTTCTCTTAAATGGACGAAAGCAGCTGTCGTCAGTGAACAGAACCTCTCCTGGGACTTCTGTAGAGTGTTTGCGATGCACTGCTGCCCATTTACTATAACTATTACAGCTTTACTTTGTCAATGCGACACAGAAATGACGCCGCGATTCAATAGTAGAATCTCCATGACGACATCTCTTAAATCGACTAACGCTCCTATAGTCACTAAACCGAACCTCTCTTAGGAGTCTGGTAGAGTGATTGCGATGCACTGCTACCAATTTTCTATAACCATTGGAGCTTCACTTTGAAGATGGGACACAGAAATTGCGTCTCGATGCAATAGTAGAGGCTCAAAGACAACTTATCATTAATCGGCAAAGATGGCTGTGGTCACTGAACGGAAATTCTCCTGGGAATCCGGCACAGTGATTGAAAACGACTGCTTCACATTTACTACAGTCATTGGAGCCTCACTTTGGCGATAGGACAGGAAATAGCTTTGCGAATCAATAGTAGAGGCTCCATGACTACTTCTCTTGAATCGACTAACGCGGCTACCGACACCGAACGGAAACCATCTTGGGAGTCAGTAGACTGACTGTGATGCATTGCTGCCCATTTTCTATAACCATTAGAGCTTCACTCTGACGATGTGACACAGAAATTGCTTCCCAATTCAACAATACAGGCTCCATGACGACCTCTATGATATCTGTTGTGACTTGGCAAGACAGCCAAGCCACTGTTCGATAGCCGAAAGGCACGCGTTTAAGCTCACGAAGGCTGGCGTGAGGTCTGGAACAGTTAAAGGAGTTGAGTCTAGTAAAAAAAGTACGTAGATTCTGGAATACTTAACTTTAATCCATAATTGGTGAACATCGGTCTGACGGTACATGCATCACAAGATAAACAGCGAATGATAATGGCGCCTTGCTAGGTCGTAGCAAATGACGTAGCTGAAGGCTATGCTAACTATCGTCTCGGCAAATGAGAGTGTAATTTGTCAGTGAACCATCGCTAGCAAAGTCGGCTGTACAACTGGGGCGAGTGCTAGGAAGTCTCTCTAGACCTGCCGTGTGGCGGCGCTCGATCTGCAATCACTGATAGTGGCGACACGCGAGTCCGACGTATACTAACGGACCGCGGCCGATTTAAAGGCTACCACCTAGCAAGTGTGGTGTCTGGCGGTGACACCACAATATCTATTAACACGGATACGGTCACTGAATACTACCTCTTTTCAGAATCAGGTAGCGTGATTGCAGTGCACTGCTGCTTCTCTTTGACGATGCGACAGAGATTGCGTCACGATTTAATAGTAGAGGCTATATGACGAGTGCTCCTAAATCGACTAACTCGGCTACGGTTACTGAAAGGAACCTCTCCTGGGAATCAGGTAGAGTGATTGTGATGTACTGCTGCCCATATTCGATAGCCAATGGAGCTTTACTTTGACGTTGCGACATAGAAATTATGTTGCGATTCCAAAGTACAGTCTCTTACATCGAATAATGCGGCCACATTCACTGAAAGGTACCTCTCCTTGGGTAGAGTGATTGCGATGCACTGCTGACTATTTTCTATTACCATTGGAACTTCACTTTAAGAGGCGACACAGAAATTACGTCGCGATTCAATAGTAGAGGCTCAATGACAACTTCTGCTAAAACGACTAATGCGGCTAATGTTTCGGATCGGAACCTCTCCTGGGAGTCAGGTAGAGTGATTGCGTTGCACATCGTCACATAACTACAACCACTAGAGCTTCACTTCGACGATGCGACACAGAAATTGCGTCTCAGTGCAATAGTAGATTCTCCATGACTATTTCTCTTACATCGACTAACGCAGCTATGGTCACTGAGCGGAATCTCTTTTTGGAGTCCGGTAGAGTGATTGCGATGCACTGCTACCCATTTACATGACCCATTGGAGCTTCACTTTGACGAAGCGACAGAGAAATAGCGTCGTGATTCAATAGTAGAGGCTATATGACGACTTCCCCTAAATCGACTAAAGCAGCTACGGCCACTGAAAGGAATCTTTTTTGCGAGTCCGGGAGAGTGATTGCGATGCCCTGATGCCCATTTTCTATAACCATTGGAGGTCCACTTTGATGATGCGACGCAGAAATTGCACTGAGATTCAGTAGTAGATGTTCCATGACTACTTCACTTAAATCAACTATCGCGGTTACGGTTACTGAACGGAGCCTCTCCTGAGAGTACGTTAGAGTGGTTGCGATGCACTGCTGCCCGTTTTCTATAACCGTTGGTGTTTCATTTGGAAGATGAGACACAGTAATCTTGTGTCGATTCAATAGTAGAGTCTCCATCACCATTTCTCTTAAATCGACCAATGTCACTACCGTACAGGATGGGCGTATATGCAGGCGGTGGGCGTTGTGAAATAATAGGTTAATTTTTAGAGAAAGGCCATTTATTGGCTAAAGCATGTTGAAAGGGGCTACATAGGCCTAGGGAGGTGAGGGTGAGCCAGAGCTTACAATTTGGCGAACATTGTTCGCGAAGCTACCGAAAGTGATTGTCTGCCAAAACTAAGTCCACAGTGCCGCAGCACCGGGAGAAGCGGGAGATGTTCAATGCTACAGGGCGCGCATACGACTCGCGGTTGAGCAAAAAAATGAAATGTCGTGTGGCTAGGGCCTCCCGTCGGGTAGACCGTTCGCCTGGTGCAGGTCTTTCGATTCGACGCCACTTCGGCGACCTGCGCGTCGATGGGGATGAAATGATGATGATTAGGACAACACAACACCAAGTCCCTGAGCGGAGAAAATCTCCGACCCAGCCGGGAATCGAACCCGGGCCCTTAGGATTGACCGTCTGTCACGCTGACCACTCAGCTACCGGGGGCGGACGCGGGTGAGCAAGAATACAAGAGAGCGGGCCCGGCGACGGGCGGCCGGGTATGTTCGACGCACCACGCGGCTTCCTCCGCCCTGATTGGTCAGGACCGAGCAAACCGTGCGGGCGGCATGGAACTTTCCAGAGCGTTGCCTGCTAAGCGATGCCTGGGGCGGCGTTACCTCGTAAGCACATGAGAGAGGCGCGTGATCAAGGTGCTCTTCCTCGGTGCTGACTTCCTGTTACTAGACCGTGAGACGAAAGAATTTACAGGCAGCTAACACTGCCGGCCATGGCTTGGCCGTAACAAGAAAAATGGAAGTTACCGTTTGGAGGCTCATATAATAAAGTAAGATCTCCTACTGTCTGGCTCATCCTTTACACTACGGTCACTGAAAGGAACCTCTCTTGGGAGTCCAGTAGAGTAATTGCGATGCACTGCTGCACAGTTACTATAACCACTGGAGCTTCACTATAAGGATAAGAAGCAAAAATTGCGTCTTGATTCAGTAGTAGAATCTTCATGACAACTTGTCTTACATCGACTAACGCGGATACAGTCACTGAACGGAATATCTGCTGGGAGTTCGGTAGAGTGATTACGATGCACTGCTGCACCTTTACTGCATCCATTGGAGCTTCACTTTGAAGATGTAACACATAAACAGCGTCGTGACTAAATAGTAGAGACTTCATGACGAGTTCTCTTAATTTGGCTATGGTCACTGAACGGAATCTCCACTGGGAGTTTGTTTGGGATGCATTGCTGCCCATTTAATTTACCCATTAGAGCTTCACTTTGACGAAGCGACACAGAAATTACGTCGCGATTCATAAGTAGAGGCTCCATGACGACTTTTCTTAAATCGACTAATGTGTGTACAGTCACTGAGCAGAATCCCTCCTGGGAGTCCGGTATAGTTATTGCGAAGCACTGCTGCTCATTTTGTATAACCATTGGAGCTTTACATTAACGATAAGACAGCGAATTGCGTTGAGATTCAGTAGTAACTACTGCATGACGATTTCTATTAAATCGATGAAAGTGGCTACAGTCAGTAATTTGAACCTCGTCTGGAAGTCCGGTAGAAGGACTGCGATGCACTGCTGCCGATTAGCTATAACCATTGGTGTTTCAGTTTGACGATGCTACACAGAAAATGCGTCGCGATTCGATAGTAGAGGTTCCACGACGATTTCTCTTAAATCGACTTAAGCGGCTACAGACACTGAACGGAACCACTCCTGGGAGTCCGGTAGAGTGGTTACGATGCACTGCTGCACCTTTACTACATCCATTGGAGCTTCTCTTTCAAGATGGGACACATAAACGGCGTCGTGTCTCAATAGTATTCATGACGAATTCTCTTAGATCGACTATCGCGGCTACGGTCACTGAATGGAACCTCTCCTGGGAATCAGGTAGAGTAACTGTGATGCATTTCTGCCCATATTCTATAACCAATGGAGCTTCACTTTGACGTTGCGACACAGAAATTGCGTCGCGATTCATTAGTACACTCTCCATGACTCATTCTCTTAAAGTGAAGAATGCGGCATCCGTCACTGAATAGTAAATCTTTTCGAAGTACGGCAGAGTGATTGCAATCAAGTGATGCATATTTTCTATAACCTAGGGAGTTTCACTTTGACGATGCGACACAGTATTTGAGTCGCGATTCAATAGTAGAAGTTCCATGAAGTCTTCTCTTAAATGGACTAATGAGGCTATGGTCACTGAACGTAACCTTCACTGGGAGCCTAGTAGAGTGATTGCGATGCCAAGTTGCCCATTAACTTGAACTATTAGAGCTTCGGATTGATGATGCGAGGCAGAAATTGCGTCGCGATTCAATAGTAGATGCCCCATGACTACCTCTCCTAAATTGACTAACATGGCTATAGGCACTTAACGGAACCTCTCCTGCGAGTCCGGTACAGTGATTGTGATGCAGTGCTGCCGATTGACTATAGCCATTGGTGTTTCACTTTGACGATGCGACACAGAAATTGCGTCATGATTGAAAAGTAGATGCTCCATGACTAACTACTACTCTTAAATCCACTAACATGTCTACGGTCACTGGACAGAACCTCTCCTGGGAGTCTAATATAGTGATTGCGAAGCATTGCTGCCCATTTTCATTATCCAATGGAGCTTCACTTTGACGATGCGACACAGAAATTGCGTCGCGATTCAATAGTAGAGGCTCCATGACGAGTTCTCTTAAATCGACTATCGCGGCTATGGTCATTGAACGGAACCTCTCCTTGGAGTCCTATACAATGATTGCGATGCTTTTCTGCATCTTTATATTCCTTGGACCTTCACTTTGACGATGCAGCTCAAAAATGGCATGGCGTTTCAGTAGTAAAGGCTCCAAGACTACTTCACTTAAATCGACTACCGTGGTTACGATCACTGACCGGAACTTCTCCTGGGAGTCAAACGAAGGACTGTGAATGCACTGCGGCGCATTTTTTATAACCATTGGAATATCACTTTGACGATGCTACACAGAAATTGCGTCGCGATTCGATAGTAGAGGTTCCATGACGATTTCTCTTAAATCGACTTAAGCGGCTATGGTCACTGAATGGAACATCTCCCGGGAGGCTGGTAGAGTGATTGACTTGCACTACTGCACCTTTGCTATATCCATTGGAGCTTCACTTTACGATGGGACAACGAAATTGCGTCGCGATTCGTTAGTAGAAGCTCCTTCACGACTTCTCTTAAATCGACCAATGCTGCTATGGTCACCGAACGTAACTTCTCCTGGGAATTCGGTAACATGATTGCGATACACTGCTGCATCTTTACTGTATCCATTGGAGCTTCGATTTGACAGTGGGACACAGATATAGCGTCACGATTCAATAGCTGAGGGTCCATGACGACATCTCTTAAATCGACTAATGCGGCTACAGACACTGAACGGAACTTCACCTGGGAGTCCGGTAGAGTGATTACGGTGCACTGCTGCCCATATTCTATAACCAATGGAGCTTCACTTTGACGTTGCAACACAGAAATTGCGGCGCGATTCAAAAGTAGAGACTCCTTGACTACTGAGCCGTGGTAAAAAATTGCTGTTTTGAAGGGCGCGTAGTGTGTGCAGTCGGCCTCCGTTTAAGATGCACCACGTAAGGCGTCCTTCAATAAATAGTATGCACTAACGGAAAATTTGGAAAGGTAGAGATCAAACCCCTTAGGGGACCATCACATTAAAGGCCGAAACAGTTGAGATTCCTTTTAGTCTTCTCTTACGACAGGCAGGAATACTGCGGACTTACTCTTACACCCGGACCCGCAAGGCGGGGGGCCTATACTGTGATTGCGATGCTTTTCTGCATCTTTACTATATCGAATTGAGCTTCACTTTGACGATGCAAAACAGAAATTGCGTCACTGTTCAATAGTAAGGGGCTCCATGACGACTTCTCTTAAATCGACTATCTCGGCTATCGTCATTGCACGGAACCTCTTCCGGGAGACCTGTACAGTGATTGCGATGCTTACTTGCATCTTTAGTATATCGAATGGAGTTTCACTTTGACGATGCAAAACAGAAATTGCGTCACGATTCAATAGTAGAGGCTCAATCACGACTTCTCTCATATCGACCAATGCAGTTGGGGACACTGAACGTAACTTCTCCTCGGAGTCCGGTAGAGTGATTCCCAAGTCCTGACGCCCATTTTCTATAGCCGTTTGAGCATTACATTGATGATGCGACAAAGAAAACGCGTCGCGATTCAATAGTAGAGGCTGAACGAATATTTCTCTTTAATCGACTTTCGCGGCTATGGTCATTGCGTGGAACCACTGCTGGGAGTCCTATACAGAGATTGCGATGCTTTTCTCCACCCCTACTATATCCAATGTAGATTCACATTGACGATGCGACACAGAAATTTCGTCGCGATTCAATAGTAGACGCTCATGACGACTTCTCTTAAATCGAATATAGCGGCTTTGGCCATTGCACGGAACCTCTCCTGGAAGTCCTATACAGGGATTGCGAAGTTTTTCTGCATCTTTAGGAAATCCAATGGAGCTTCAATTCGGTGATGCGACACAGACATTGCGTCATGATTCAGTAGTAGAAGGTCCATGACGACTTTTCTTAAATCGACTATCCCGGCTATGGTCAATGCACGGATCCTGTCCTGGGAGTTCTATACAATGATTGAGATGCTTTCCTGCGTCTTTACTATATCCAATCTAGCTTCAATTAGACGTTGCGAGACAGAAATTGCGTCACGATTCAATAGTAGAGGCTCCATCACGACTTCTCTCAAATCGACTAATGCCGTGACGGACGCTGAACGCAACTCCTCCACGGAGTCCTGTAGACGGATGGTCAAAACCTGATGACCATTTTGTATAGCCGTTGGAGCATTACTTTGACGATGCAACATAGTAATTGATTCGCGTTTCAAGTGTAGAGGCTCCACTACGATATCTATTAAATCGAGTATCTCGTCTATGATTATTGAACGCAGTGATTGCGATCCTTTTCTACGTCTGTACTATCTCGAATGAAGCTTCACAATGACGACTCGACACAATAATTGCGTCGCCAGTAGTAGAGGCTCCATGATGACTTCTCATAAATCAACTATCGCTGCTATATACATTGCACTGAACCAATCCTGGTAGTCCTATACAGTGATTGCGATGGTTTTCTACACCTATACTATTTCCAATGAGGTTCACTTTGACGATGCGACATAGAAATTGCGTCACGATTCAATAGTAGAGGCTCCACAACGACTTCTCTTTAATCGACTATCGCCGCTATGGTCATTGCATTGAACCTCTCCTGGGAGTCATATACATTGTTCTCGATGCTTTCTTTCATCTTTATTATATATAATGGAGCTTCACTTTGACGATGCGACACAGAAATTTCTTCACGATTTAATAGTAGAGGCTCAGTCACGACTTCCCTAACCGACTAATGCCGTTATCCACACTGAACGGGATTTCTCCTCCGAGTCGGGAATAGTGATTGCCAAGACCTGTCACCCATTTTCTATAGCCATTGGAGTATTACCCTGACGATTAGACACAGAAATTGCGTCCGAATTAAATAGTAGTGGCTCCATGACGACTTCTCTTAAATTGAGTATCGCAGCTATGGTCACTGCACGAAAACTCTCCTGGGAGTAATATACAGTGATTTCGATGCTTTTCTGCATCTTTCTGTGACAAAGAAATTGCGTCGAGATTCAATGGTAGACACTCAATGACGACTTCTCTTTAATGGAATATTGCGGCTATGGTCATTGTATGAAACCTCTCCTCGGAGTCCTATACAGTGATTGCAATGCTTTTCTGCGTCTTTACTGTATCCAGTGGAGCTTCACTATGACGATGCGACACAGAAATTGCGTCGCGAACCAGTAGTAGAGGCTCCATGAGGACTTCTCTTAAGTCGACTAACGCGGCTATGACCTTTGATCGGATACTCACCTGGAAGTCCTATACAGGGATTGCGATGCTTTTGTGCATCTTTACTATATCAAATGGAACTTCACATTGATGATGCAAAACAGAAATGGCGTCACGATTCATTACTAGAGGCTCCATGAAGACTTCTCTTAAGTCGACTATCGCAGCTATGGTCATTACACGGAACTTCTCCTTAAAGTAGGCCGGCCGCGGTGGTCTAGCGGTTCTAGGTGCTCAGTCAGGAACCACGCGACTGCTACGGTCGCAGGTTCGAATCCTGCCTCGGGCATGGATGTGTGTGATGTCCTTAGGTTAGTTAGGTTTAAGTAGTTCTAAGTTATAGGGGACTGATGACCACAGATGTCAAGTCCCATAGTGCTCAGAGCCATTTGAACCATTTCTCCATAAAGTCCTGTACGGTGATTGCCATGTTAAATGGAGCTTCACTTTGACGATGCGACACAGAAATTGCGTTGTAATTCAATAGTAGAGATTCCATGACGACTTATCTGAAATCAAATATGGCAGCTATGGTCATTGCATGTAACCTCTCCAGGGAGTCCCGTACAATGATTGCGATGATTTTCTGCTGCTTTACTATATCCAAATGAGCTTCAGTTTGACGACGAAACACAGAAATTGCGTCGCGATCCAGTAGTAGAGGCTGCACAACGATTTCTCTCAACTCGACTAATGCCGTTATGCACACTGAACGCAATTCCTCCACGGAGTCCGGTAGAGTGATGGCCAAAACCTGATGCACATTTTCCATAGCTGTTTTAGCATTACTTTGACGATGCGACAAAGAAATGGCGTCGCGTTTCAAGACTGGAGGCTCCACTACGATTTCTCTTAAATCGACTATCCTGGCTATCGTCATTGCACGGAACATGCTCTGGCAGTCCTATACAGTGAGTGCGATGCTTTTCTTCATCTTTACTACATGCATTGAATCTTCACATTGACGATGCGAAACAGAAATTGCGTCACGATTCAATAGTAGAGGCTCCTTGACGACTTCTTTTTAGTCGACTGTCGTACCTATGGTCATTGCACAGAACCAGTCTTGGAAGCCCTATACAGTGATTGGAATGCTCATCTGCATGTTTACTATATCCAATTGAGCATCACTTTGACGATGTGACACAGAATTTGCGTTGTGATTCTTTTGTGGCGGCGTTCGTAGCGACAACAATTCGCTGTAGAAACGGCTTACGAAGTCACCGCCACACTTTTAATAGCGGGCCGACCGGTCCGCTGGAACAGTGAACAGAAAGATGAAAACCCAAACACTCTGATTAAATAAAAGTCGGTACTTATCTTTATTAACGAAGATACAGAAATACAGTAGTGAACTCCGTGTCTACAGAAATCTGTCTAGTTCGAGTCGGAGCGGCTAGGTCAGCGTCGGCTGACGACAAACAACAACTCTGCTGCGATGAACACACAACTGACTAGCAAGTACACAATTCGGTGGCGAGTATACAACTGAGCGGCGAATACAGAACTGTGCTAGCGCTCGCGACTCCAGCGCTTAAGAAGCCAGAAGCCAGCGGTGGCGTGCGCAGACTTGCGGCGATTTCCTGTCTCGCTGGCGCTGCTTATGCGGACGGCGTCCGGACTTTGATGCTGCCAACCTTTTGGCAGCGGGCTCGGGTGGCATTACTGGCTAGGATATAACAGATTCAATAGTAGAGGCTCCACCACTTCTCTCAAATTCTCTGTCGCGGCTATGGTTATTGCATGGAACCTCTCCTAGTAGTCCTATACAGTGAATGCGATGCTTTTCTGCATCTTTACTATATCCAATGGAGATTCACTTTGTCGATGCGACACATAAATTGCGTCATGAATAAATAGTAGAGGCTCCATAATGACTTCTTTTAAATCGACTATCGCGGCTATGGTCATTGCACAGAACCTCTCCTGGCCTCTCCTGGGGGTCCTTTACAGTGATTGGGATGATTTTCTGCACCTTTACTATATCCAATGGAGCTTCACTTTGACCATACGCCACAGAAATTGCGTCGCGATTCAATAGTAAAGGCTCCATGACGACTTCTCTTCAGTCGACTATTGCGGCTATGTGCATTGCACGGAACCTCTTCTGGGAGTCCTATACAGTGATAGCGATGTTTTTCTGGATCTTTACTATATGCAATGGAGCTTCACTTTGACGATGCGACACAGAAATTGCGAGTCGATCTAATAGTAGAGGCTCCATGACGACTTGTCTTAAATCGACTATCGCGGCTATGGTCGTTGCACTGAAACTCATTGAGGGAGTGTGAGAGGTACAGTAAATGGGTTGTGGTTCATCGCGATCGTGTTACTGGACTCCCAGAGTAGTTTAATTTGTAGATCATTGCTGCGGTTGTCGCTTGGAGAGAAGTCGGCATGCAGGCTTTCGTATTCAACACCGACGCAATTTCTTTTACGCAATTTCAATGTGGCGATGTGAATGTTACAGTAAATGGGCTGTGGTGCCTCTGAATCAAGCTATTGGACTTCCAGGAAAGGTTCCATGTGGTAACCATAACCGTGTTAGGAGCTTGGAGAGGAGTCGGCATGCTGCATGTAGTATTAAATCCCTACGCAATTTGCAATTTCTTTCTCGCATCGTCAATGTGAGGATGCGAGTGTCACAGTAAACGAGAATTGGCTCAGCGGAATCAAGCTCCTGGACTTGTGATGTTACAAAATAAAAGTGATGTTGTTATTCAATGGAAAGTTGGAAATTGAGATTTAGCTTACTGTTTTATCAATCACAATTGGCGTAAGAATCATGGATTGACCATTGTCATAAAATATTGCATTATGAGATGTGAATAGTTTTTACTTGCAGTTTCGCGTGGCTTGAGGCAGTCACAACTAGCGTGCTATTGATTAAGAAATTGCGTTATCGTCTTTCTAATTACTTCATGATCGTAGATACGATCGTACCCGGTTGTGAAGTTATTGTTATGACAAAACAATTTCCTAAGGGACCAGAAAGTTCTTAAGGGCTCAAAAACAACTATAACATCACACAAAAGGGAAATTCAATATTAAAGCTGATGCAAGAAGACGATAAAATAGTTTTCTTTTTATCAATGTAACACTCACATTGGACTGCTGATCTTGGTGTCTGTAATCTTAGCAAAATGCATAATTAAAATGAAAATAATACTGAGGAGATAATAGGAATGAGCACTGCTAAATTATCCAGTATTCCCAGAATAAATATTTATTATAACTAAAACATATATCGTACCTTAAGCTTAGTACTACAATGACGGTAGATTTTTATGTCCGTTTCATGTCCATTGAGCGCTCTTTTATATAGCCATTGTCCTCTTTGAGTCGCTCGTGCGTCGTCACGGTAAGTTATAACAGTTCTTTACACTTTACTCAAACTTAGACATAACACGTTTTTATACATTTAGTAAAAATTAGATCAGACTGCCACAAATCTGCGTCCGTCTTACTTGAGAAAAACAGTACAAGTCTTTAGCGCTCAAGGCTTCATTTGTTCTCCAGCGAACAAAATAGTGAAGGATCGTATATCTATCCGTATTTTTCTGTTTTTATTGCCGCCCAAAGACGACGAATTACATCATTAGAAAATTCCACCGTCGCTATGCGACGCCTTATTATACATTAATCATTATTTATAAACAAGTATTTGCCTTCTGGCTGAAAGTATTAACTACTCGTATTTGCTGTTTTAATGAAGTCAAAAATAGCGAATATCACATTGCCTCCCATGAGGAGAGAGGGAATGCCGAAGGATTACCTCGATCCTCATGTCCTCATGAGATATTCGTGATTTTTGGTGTGACATTTACATAATGTTACTGGCGTACTATGTACATAAATTGAAATTACATTTATAAACATATATCAGATATTTATCATTTTTCAAAATAAAGTTTTTCATTCTTTGTTCATCAGTCACTTCATTCCATAATACCAAGATTAACATTTATGTGCATATTTAAGTTTGGTCCATATTTGCTTATAACAATAAGTGAATGTTCATTTCGCACTTCAGGGGATAGAGTTCAGAAATTACATTCTCTTGAGCTTAACAATTAATACATGAGTACAGTGAGTGCTTATTTTCACTAAAGTAGAGTGGACAATGTTCGAGCATCTGTTGACTCATTGTGGTTCAATTACAGTTTAATAACGTAGCACTACCTTTCGTGATGCTTTCACTTTCTGTGTTAGATGTCTACGGCGTTCATCATGCAGTACATCTGTCCTTTCCACTGTGGTGCCAGGAATTCAAGTGGCTTCCCGGGTTTTCATTTACAATATGAAA
The DNA here is from genome assembly GCF_021461385.2 of Schistocerca piceifrons. Classification (NCBI taxonomy): domain Eukaryota; kingdom Metazoa; phylum Arthropoda; class Insecta; order Orthoptera; family Acrididae; genus Schistocerca; species Schistocerca piceifrons. The sequence goes on from NC_060145.1 coordinate 458,696,123, forward strand.
CAGAAGAAGTGGAAAATTATTAGTATAACTTACAACCTATTGGATACATTTGTTAAGGATCGGGACTGATCTGGAGTTTAGGGTCTTCCTATGGTGCACATTCATTTTCTTTGTCCATCAAGAGACAGGATTATAATTCATTTTAGTAGTGTTCAGGAGCGCCGGTATTAATGGCTTTAAGGCCTGAGTAATCTAACAATCTACTTCTCACTCATCTTAACTTCAACTCAGGAAAATTGCTTAATTCACGTATGAAAATGTAGTCACACAAGTGTGCAAATGTCTTTCCTCCAGTACGTACGATTGAGGTCATGGCAGTTAGCAGTTTAAAGTTTGGATTGTTTCGTCACCCACACGTCAGCCACTCACAGCGGCTGCACAGTGTTGCGTGAGCTCCAATACTCAGTATCCGTTCGCGCTCAGGCTGTCACAGAGCTGCTGGTCATCGATTGCTCCTTTTTTTTGTGAACTTCGTATCACACGAGTGCATCGATACAAACACCTCGCGCGCGTTTTCCATCGGAGGAGCCGGACACTGAAGCTGCCTCCATACTTCTCTGTCAACTGCCTCCCACAAGTGGCGACGAATGTTTTAGCTGTCGCTGCACTTAGAACAACATTGAACTTTGCGTTGCACCTGTTGTCGTAGCCTTGACTCCTTTTTACACTTTCAGTACAACACTACCACTAATATACAGTGAACAGTTATTTTTATTATGCACGTCGCACTTTAGTGTGCATCTTCACACAGCATTCGTGCTTAGTTCCTTCGCCGATAGAGTTCATTTACAAAACAATCAATTTTGCAGGTTTCCTCCATTGGTACAGAAAGACTTATATTCTACTATTTACAAAAGATCACTTACGAGCTAATGTTTACAATTAATGGTCACTCCTTTCGTTAAGTCTAGTGAACAACTGCTTTATGAATGGACCCTTTGTATCTCAAGGTTTACTTCCACTAGTGAACCTAAAAATATTCTTTCAAACTTTCTTTTAAGGGCTCATCTCCTCATTATGAAAACTACAGGTTTCGCAACACTCGTTGCATTTATTCTTTAGTGCACCCAAGATCATTTTCTACTGCCACGCAGCATATCTACTACTTAACGAGTACGCATTTAACGCTGAATCTTTTTTTTTGTGCTTTCCTTTGTGCTTGCCAAATTTTTTTTTTACATTTGAGGGCAGACTGAATAACAATAGGTCTCCGTCTTCGCTTCATGTACTCAGCAATCGTTTTCTGTTAAAAAAATAGGGTAACGCGTGTCTACTATTTTTCGCATGAATGGAATTACCGACAGTTCACTGGGTTTACGCAACCGGTCCATAACAAACATTACCAAAGCTAGCGAAGTTCATCACGCTACGTGTCTCATTTCTCGTAAGCACTGCTTTGCCTCGAAGCACACGTGCCTTTTACAAGTCGACCCTTGGTCTGGGTTAATGAACCAGGATCAAAATGAACGGGCACAAGGAAAATGGATTTCATAAGAGGAGTGTCTTAGGAGACACTTTTGCAATAAAATCTGCATGTAAATAAAATTATCATAATAAACATAGGTACATATATAAATTTCAACCTCTTTCATTACAGCATGCTTTGCTATTTCTACGTCTTACTCTCGTTATAATCATTATTAAGTTTAAATATCACTGCATTGCTTGTTCTTTAGATTAGCCTTCAATTAGGGTATTGAATGGTCGCTAGATTACACTACAAATCTTCTGAAGATCTTTACTTGGACTTATTTATGATACAGGGGGCTTGCTGTGTGGTTATTTAGTACCTTGATTCTACTGAAATCAATTCGTCAGCTAACATTCCTCATATACTCTTTACATTGGGCTCAGATCACAGGGAAATAGTTTACTTTCATAGCAATTAATGACCTCGTGGAGTACTTACGCTACATTATTGATGCTTCATGGTTTGACTCTATTTGTATTGTATTTCACCTAACTTAGTTTACTACAGCTTATTGCCTCCTTGCGTGAACACATGTGGGTTATCACTTGTTTTTCCATTTAACAGCACGCTTTAACTGAACTTTAAGCTATTTCTTCTACTGTCTGGACTGTTTGAACATGTACCTTTTTTTTAGGCAGGTAATTTGGGCTTTTACAACAGAACTTCAGGTACTTACATTACTAAAAATAAATCTATAAATCTTCTTGTACCTTGAGAGAAGTGCTTATTTAAGTATCCTCCTCCATTTCTCACCTTTACATATTTATATACACTCCTGGAAATGGAAAAAAAAAAACATTGACACCGGTGTGTCAGACCCACCGTACTTGCTCCGGACACTGCGAGAGGGCTGTACAAGCAATGATCACACGCACGGCACAGCGGACACACCAGGAACCGCGGTGTTGGCCGTCGAATGGCGCTAGCTGCGCAGCATTTGTGCACCGCCGCCGTCAGTGTCAGCCAGTTTGCCGTGGCATACGGAGCTCCATCGCAGTCTTTAACACTGGTAGCATGCCGCGACAGCGTGGACGTGAACCGTATGTGCAGTTGACGGACTTTGAGCGAGGGCGTATAGTGGGCATGCGGGAGGCCGGGTGGACGTACCGCCGAATTACTCAACACGTGGGGCGTGAGGTCTCCACAGTACATCGATGTTGTCGCCAGTGGTCGGCGGAAGGTGCACGTGCCCGTCGATCTGGGACCGGACCGCAGCGACGCACGGATGCACGCCAAGACCGTAGGATCCTACGCAGTGCCGTAGGGGACCGCACCGCCACTTCCCAGCAAATTAGGGACACTGTTGCTCCTGGGGTATCGGCGAGGACCATTCGCAACCGTCTCCATGAAGCTGGGCTACGGTCCCGCACACCGTTAGGCCGTCTTCCGCTCACGCCCCAACATCGTGCAGCCCGCCTCCAGTGGTGTCGCGACAGGCGTGAATGGAGGGACGAATGGAGACATGTCGTCTTCAGCGATGAGAGTCGCTTCTGCTTTGGTGCCAATGACGGTCGTATGCGTGTTTGGCGCCGTGCAGGTGAGCGCCACAATTAGGACTGCATACGACCGAGGCACACAGGGCCAACACCCGGCATCATGGTGTGGGGAGCGATCTCCTACACTGGCCGTACACCACTGGTGATCGTCGAGGGGACACTGAATAGTGCACGGTACATCCAAACCGTCATCGCACCCATCGTTCTACCATTCCTAGACCGGCAAGGGAACTTGCTGTTCCAACAGGACAATGCACGTCCGCATGTATCCCGTGCCACCCAACGTGCTCTAGAAGGTGTAAGTCAACTACCCTGGCCAGCAAGATCTCCGGATCTGTCCCCCATTGACCATGTTTGGGACTGGATGAAGCGTCGTCTCACGCGGTCTGCACGTCCAGCACGAACGCTGGTCCAACTGAGGCGCCAGGTGGAAATGGCATGGCAAGCCGTTCCACAGGACTACATCCAGCATCTCTACGATCGTCTCCATGGGAGAATAGCAGCCTGCATTGCTGCGAAAGGTGGATATACACTGTACTAGTGCCGACATTGTGCATGCTCTGTTGCCTGTGTCTATGTGCCTGTGGTTCTGTCAGTGTGATCATGTGATGTATCTGACCCCAGGAATGTGTCAATAAAGTTTCCCCTTCCTGGGACAATGAATTCACGGTGTTCTTATTTCAATTTCCAGGAGTGTAGATCCTGGCAATCACCTCGCAAGCACATTTTTTTTATACTAGCTTAAAGCTAAATTGAAATTCTTTCTGCAACCTTAATTTCCTGCTTCAGCTTGTTGAAGAAATATCAGTTCAATGTCCATCACTATAAACAATTTTTCCATACTTAACATTTAATACCTAAAGTTTACATGTAGTAGCCGTTACCATGTAGTCAGTGCGCTGTTCAACACAATACCTATCATTAACAATTCACACAAGGAAATTTCCAGTACGCAAGAAGTAAGAAACCAAAACAGATTCTATCTGCAGTTGAAGCTGCGTCTGTAAACTAACACTCTGTTTCAATGGACCAATCGCTCCCGATATGGAGCAACCCTGAAGCGGCTATGATAAAACTTTTGAAACAGAAGACACCTGTCTGAAGAGACATGGTGACATGACATTGATGTTTGCTCCTGCATCAACAACGGCTGTGAAAGGAATGTTGGCAATAGAAATCTTAATCGAAGCCTGGACCTGTTCATCATAAATGTCATTAATGTCTTGAGCTTCTCTGTCAGCTGCAAGGTCATCTCGTAAGTCGGTCTCATGGTCGAACCGTATCGCATCAACATACTCAGAATCAGAGTATTCGTTAGTACCCCCACTGGAACCGGCAGCGACCTCTAGGAGGTTGAAAGGCGCTGCCTCTAATAATTTTCCGCTGGATGTTTAACCTGTTTGTCATTCATGGCCTTAAGTGTTTGTTCTGTTTCATATTGGTGCTGGTTATGTGGTACAAATGCCGGTGTAAAGGGGTAAAATCCACTGGGTGCATTCACTTGTGAATAGAATACTTGAGACGGCTGCTGTCGCCCGATCTTTTGGTTGCCGGCAAAACCATTTCCTTGTGAAGGAAAGTTCGCATTTGGTGCCGTTTGAAAATTGTTCCGCGGTCCTCTATCCTGTGAAAAGTTGTTCTGATGTTGTGCTGGATGGCCTCCGCCTTGCCCATGCCACTTGCTATTTTTCGACCTATAACTTTGATTGTACACTGGCCCATTTGAAAAATTACCAATCGTTTGTGGAGAATTTCCATACTGCTCAGGCGCAGAATTAAAGGGTGGGTTTCCGTATTGATGTTGTACCTGGTGGTTGTAAATTGGGTGGTATCTCTGCTGATTACTGTAATTGGTTTTCTGCTTCCGTTTAAAGTTATTGCCGTTTGCGTTTTCATAACGGCTGGCAGGTTGGTACCCGCGATCACAGTAGCGCACTCTCTCCTTCGGCGCATTGTTGTCCGCGTGCGATGCATTCTGCTGGCTGCCAGGGAAGAATTTGCCGCTGCCAACCTTGGAGCGCACATCCTCGCTAATTAATTCTAAGGAATCCAGTACAGAAAGGAATACATCCGTGTCTTCTTGGGACACATTTACTAGTTTCTCTCTAATAGGGAGTTTGCTTTTGAGAATCATAATTACGTCCTTGGAAGAAATCGGAGAATCCCAGAATTTAATTTTTGCCAGATACTTCTCGAAGTATCGCCGGAGACTTCCATGCTTCTCATTGAAAATTTCCGCACCATACACCTCCTTCCTTAATCTTTGCTGTACTCCATTACTCCAAAATTTTGCCAAGAACATCTCAAACTCTTCATAATTCCTACACGTGTCTACCATTTCTGTTCCTCATAATGCTGCATCACCAGGAATAAAGCCAGTGACGAACTGAATACGCTGTCTGTCTGTCCAGCTCCTGGGAAATATGCCGGAAAAATTCTTTAGGAACACGATGGGGTGTATTTCTCGCTTCTGCGGATGAAAAACAGGAAAAGTGCGATGTTTAATCACACTTTCCTCTTGCATTAAACTCACAATTGTGGGCGGATCATTTATTTTCCCTACTCGGGACTCAACAGGACTGTTGTTTTGCATGTAATCAGGCGGTGAACGATAAGGAGTTGACTGACATTCGTCACCGTCTAAAGAGTTGTTCCCTATAGTTTGCGTACGCGTGTGCGGATTTTCTACCCAGTTTCTCAGCATTCTGACTTCGTCCACTACTTGCTGCTTCCACTCGGGAAGATCCCGTGTAAGTGTCCTCCGAATCTGTCCCAATTCAGAAACCACTGTGTCTCCCGACTTACCAGGAACAGCTAAGATTTCATAAGTTACATCCTTGACAGTCTCCCTAAGCTCCTCCCTGACCTTCTTTTCGATAAAAATATCTTTACCCTTTATCCATTCACCGGAGTGTTCCGACAATGCCTCCGCGTGTGCTTTCACGGTGCCCTTAACCTGTTCTTCAATATTGATTGAGTCTATCTGCCTCGACAGATCCTCCACTACACCTTCAATGTCAGATACTGCATTTCTAACTGAGTTTATTTCTTTGGTAGCTGCCTGAATTTTTGTGTTTAATGTTCCAGATACTTCAGCTATTTCACTTTTCACCTGTTTCTGCATTTTCTGAATTTGATCACTGATCTTAGTTTGCACCTCACCCAAATGGGTATTTAATTCAGCCGTAATTTCTTTATGCAGATCTGTTTTGATTGTGCCTAGCTGTGTTTTTAATGATTCGCTTACAGCATCTAATCGGGCGTTAACAGTCTCATTTTGTGTTTTTATAGTCTCATTTACTGCGTCAAACTGTTGTTTCAGCATTTCCATTAACGCACCGAGGTCATTTGTAATTGCAGCGGGAAGAGTTTGGACTTTAGGGTCACTTTCCCCTGTTACAGACATGGTTAGTTCAGTTTCCACACGGGAACCTACTGTTCGCGATCGTAAAGGGTATGGAATACTATTAACGTCTTCACTCCCGTGTCCTGTTGTCCACCTGTCTCTGTTTACTATCTGCCATTTTCGTCAGTAAACCACGTGCTACGCAAGGCTTTCGTCGTTTGTCAGTGACGTGGTGAGTCCGCTAAGAGCACCGCTCTCCCGTGAGCAACAAATGAAATTCTATCTGGCGAGAAGACAAGATGGAACCTAAACGTTTCAGACAAATGAATGAAGATGCTCTTCACTGCAAATTGCACAAAATATCCACCATGTTGAAAATGTAATACAGCTATACTAACAATGGAGAGAAATAATTTCTATTATCAGACTACGAAGAATTTTACTTTGAAAGATAAAATAAAGCAGATTTTCTATAGCGGGAAGGAGATAGAAAGGATGTGGATCGACTTGGAAAAGCAACATTGCTACTGAAGCACTACACTGGGTATGCAAAATTCTGACTTAACTTTTTGATGTCTTGGTTAGCACTATGTTGTCTCAGCAAATTCGCGTCTCTTTTCTTTTCCTTCCACTCGGTAATTAAACCGCGTTATCGACCAGCATATTTTCCGCCATTCTCACAGAGATGATGGGTACATGAAACGACAGAACATTTATTAACACAAGCACATAGAAAATTTTCCAAGAATTTGAACTAATTTTTGGTCGGGTCCCTGTCCGGGCGCCAAGTGTGATGTTACAAAATAAAAGTGATGTTGTTATTCAATGGAAAGTTGGAAATTGAGATTTAGCTTACTGTTTTATCAATCACAATTGGCGTAAGAATCATGGATTGACCATTGTCATAAAATATTGCATTATGAGATGTGAATAGTTTTTACTTGCAGTTTCGCGTGGCTTGAGGCAGTCACAACTAGCGTGTTATTGATTAAGAAATTGCGTTATCGTCTTTCTAATTACTTCATGATCGTAGATACGATCGTACCCGGTTGTGAAGTTATTGTTATGACAAAACAATTTCCTAAGGGACCAGAAAGTTCTTAAGGGCTCAAAAACAACTATAACATCACACAAAAGGGAAATTCAATATTAAAGCTGATGCAAGAAGACGATAAAATAGTTTTCTTTTTATCAATGTAACACGCACATTGGACTGCTGATCTTGGTGTCTGTAATCTTAGCAAAATGCATAATTAAAATGAAAATAATACTGAGGAGATAATAGGAATGAGCACTGCTAAATTATCCAGTATTCCCAGAACAAATATTTATTATAACTAAAACATATATCGTACCTTAAGCTTAGTACTACAATGACGGTAGATTTTTATGTCCGTTTCATGTCCATTGAGCGCTCTTTTATATAGCCATTGTCCTCTTTGAGTCGCTCGTGCGTCGTCACGGTAAGTTATAACAGTTCTTTACACTTTACTCAAACTTAGACATAACACGTTTTTATACATTTAGTAAAAATTAGATCAGACTGCCACAAATCTGCGTCCGTCTTACTTGAGAAAAACAGTACAAGTCTTTAGCGCTCAAGGCTTCATTTGTTCTCCAGCGAACAAAATAGTGAAGGATCGTATATCTATCCGTATTTTTCTGTTTTTATTGCCGCCCAAAGACGACGAATTACATCATTAGAAAATTCCACCGTCGCTATGCGACGCCTTATTATACATTAATCATTATTTATAAACAAGTATTTGCCTTCTGGCTGAAAGTATTAACTACTCGTATTTGCTGTTTTAATGAAGTCAAAAATAGCGAATATCACAGACTCCCATGGGAGCATCCTTGCTACGACCATAACCCTGACTGTCGCTTGGAGAGAAGTCAGCACTGAGCCTGTAGTGCACAACACCGACGCAATTTCTCCTTGGCATCGTCAATGAGGGGGTGTGAGTGTTACAGTATAAGGGCTGGGGTGCATCAGAATCAAGCTACTGGACTCCCAGGTACGTTTCCATGTGGTGACCATAACCGGGTTAAGCGCTAGAAGTCGGCATGCAGACTGTAGTATTCAATCAGGAGGCAAATTCTTTCTCGCATCGTCAATGTGAGGGTGCAGGTGTCACAGTAAATGAGGTTCCTCGGAAACAAGCTCCTGGACTCCAAGGAGAGCTTCCTTGCAGCGAACATAGCCGCGTTTGTCTCTTCGAGAGAAGTCAGCACTGAGCCTGTAGTATCCAACACCGACGCAATTTCTTTTCGCATCGTCAATTTGGGGGTATGAGAGTTACAATAAGTGTGCTGTGGTGCATCAGATTCATGCTACTTGACTCCTAGAGTGGTTTTATTTGAAGATTATTGCTGCGTTATTCGCTTGGAGAGAAAACGGCATGCAGGTTGTAGTAGTCTACACTGACGCAATTTCTTTTTCGAATCGTCAATGTGGGGGTGTGAGTGTTACAGTAAATGGGGTGGTGGAAAAAGCGTCGTGGGTTCCAAGGTGCTGTGTCCTCTACTGACAAGACTCTGCCCTTCACGTGCCATGCTTCAACTAGTTATTAATACTATTAGAATAAACCTTTATTGCCATCAAGCCTTGTTAAACGTACCAGTCACACGTATAGATGTGATTCTTCTTATGGTTCATCATGGCGTAGTAAACAGTTAGTTACACATACATATTTGGTAGTGGCCATATTCAGATCCTAAATTTGAAGAAGCTATAAAGTAATTTTAAACCACTTAAACGACTGCTCCATTTCGACGGAAATGAGATCTTTTACACTTGTGAACATATAAAATTACAAACCGCATAAAACTGGGATGACCTCCTCCAACGATGGTATTGCTGAGGGTCATGTGTGTGTTGGACGTCTAGTTACATTCAGTCTGAAAACTTCTGTTTTATGAGTACAGACGTGCAGCAGACTACTCATATTTAACCAAGATGTAAAGTACAAACAACAGTCATAATGGCACTGACAACGCCATAAACATCCTTCTTCTCCAATGATTATTAGATGTAACTCTTTGTGATTGTTGTACGATAATGATTAGCCAAACTGAAACACCCAGATCCCTTTATGACACTATACGGTACAATGTTTGCAGTAACATCGAAATACTCTCAGCGCGTAAACGGTTATCTTGTGAATAGTAATATGCACCAAATAGAATGTTTTCGTTTAGGTATTTATAGGCGAGTGGCAAGTACCAAGAACATACGGGATAACACTGACAGAGTAAATAAGCCATATGAATCCGTGGTCTGTGTTCTTTCGCGCATGTCCGAGAAAACAGACACCGCACAGAATACGCATCTCTGATACATGATATGCAAATTGAAGGAGGAGTGGGACGGAAAGGAAAGGAAAGGACAGTGACGAGTCACTACTGTCACCACATCTGGGCATTACGCGGAATCAGCGGCGACGAGTGAAAATGTGTATGACACCAGGAGTCGAACCCGGGAACTCCTGCTTACGAGGCAGGCGAGGTAACCACTGCACCATCCGGGACATAGCATTATCGCAAATGTGTGGACTACCTCGGCACGACTCATCTCTGTTCCACATTTCTATCGAGCGCCATCTGTCCGTAGTCCATGTTCGCTACTCTGAGATTCCCACAGGAAGTTGGACGTATTTGTGCATCTGCTCTGAAGAAGGTGGATCCATTGCCTAGTTAGGCGCATCGGTTGTACAAATGCGTGGTGTCTGTTCTTTCGGACAGATCTGAAAGACAGGCACCGCGCATTCATTTAATTGCTTGAATCACGTCACACGGTGCCTCCATATGTTCCCTCGGTGTGTACACTGTCTGTATTCTGAGTACGACGCTATTGTCTGATACGTTGCTTTCAATCTGTACCAGATTTTGCCTCAACAGGACTTTCTGTTGTAGTGGCTGCTGTCTGCAAGTCAGCCCCCTTCTCGATTTCCGTAATCGCGGTACTTTTCGTCTGTGATTTTACTTCATCAGCTAGTTGCTTTACTTCGTTATCCGATCTTTGTTTAAATTGTTGTAGTTGCACAGTAAGTGCTTCCTTGGGCACAGTCTCTTTCTTACGTAACTGCGTCTCTTCAGCTCGCTTTACTCTTGTCTATAATATATATTACTCTTTTTCCCATTTTTGCGGTAGGATGTGTCCCCTCATTAGTAGCATTTAGCGTTCCTCGATATCAATTTCGCTTCGTTCGCCGTTTTTTTTTTTTTTTGCCTCTTCTCTATCGCGTTCTACATTGTTTGGATCTCAACATAATCATCTCGTCTTTGACTTCTCTGGTTTCAGTTTTAATTGTATTAACCTCCATCTTCAGTTCAATAGTGACTTCATTTATCCTTATTTTCATGTCATTTCAGATTTGTTCGCTGCTGTCATCTATAGCACTACGCAGTTCCAAAATCTGTCCTTTAAGTAAATCCAGGAGGATGACACTCCTTTTCGTCTAAGCCTTGCATGTTATTTGGTGCTCCTCGTTCTGAACTATAGCGCAAAATTATGTCCTCTTCCCTGCCAATGTCTATGTGCCTCTGATAATTACGAGCACCAGTTGGGCAACTACGTGCCAAAGTATTGAACTGTGAAAGTCTGTAGTAGTATGTGGGGCTTTTCATGTCCGCATGGACTACATATATCATAATTTCTAATTTTTACAATTGTTTCAATATGATTCTATGCTTCGTCCTCGCTACGAGATTCTTCGCCTGTGGCCTGACTGAATCTACAGTTCCCAGTAAATCCTCTGGAATAAGCGTTTGTCTCATTACTTCTCTGTGCTCCTAGCACTCGTAATTCTGTCTCGTCCCACAGGGTTTCCTTACTGCCATGTGCACCTGCCATTTCAATTGTATTTCTACGGTCTACAATTTTGTGTTCTGCTAAACGACCTTTAGCTCTAGCGCTCATCGGAAATGATCAGACAAATACATACACATCAGATAGAAGATATTTGAATTACCACATTCAGCGGGCTGAAGCAAAATCAATGTAACTAATATTATCTATAACATCACACACACACACACGCACACACACACACACACACACACACACACACACACACACACACACACATGTATTTACGAAACATTCAGCTTTGCACCATCTCATTATAAGTATTCTGCACAGGTTATGACTTTTTTTGACAGGCTCTTTGACAGGTTTCTCTATCAAAAGAGAAGGGGGGGGGAGAGGGGGGGAGAGAGAGGAGAGAGAGAGAGAGAGAGAGAGAGAGAGAGAGAGAGAGAGAGACAGACAGACAAGGGGGGGAGAGGGAGGGGGGAGGGAGAGGGAGAGAGAGAGGAGAGGGAGGGGAAGTGATTCAGATTTGTAGATTTTTGTGGTGTTATACGAGCCTGAATTTCCATCAGTTCATTGAGAAAATGGAACAAAACTCGATTATAGAGAGCTGAGTGTCATTTATTATTTCCTTTCGTTATAACACGGCTTTTTGTTATGTGGCTATTTTCTACTGACTATTTTCTTCTGTTATTAGTTTCTGTAAAAATATGTAAGTGCATTTAAAATTTTTTAGGATAGTATAAATGTCTGTTCGCCTGTGGGCTATAATCATACTCAATTTCGCAAAGGTAGAGTCACAACAGTTACTCTTTGGTGGGCTTATGTCACCTGTGCATCTCAAAATGTTCTAATGTGTGGGACTTGTTAAGGGACCAAACTGCTGAGGTCATCGGTCCCTAAGCCTAAGCCTGCACGCTACTTAACCTAATTTAAACTAACTTACGCTAAGGACAACACACACACCCGAGAGAGAACTCAAACCTCCGACGGGGGGAGTCGCCCGGATCGTGACATGAGGCCCCAGACCGCGCGGCTACACCGCGCGACTCCTCTGTATCAAATGTCCAAATTTGTGCAGCATACCGACATAGTGTTGAAGTCTTGAAATGTCATCTACTAAATAATATGTATATTTGTGTGTATTGGTGTTAATTCTCGTCAGTGTTCAGTGAGCTGTTCTGTAGTCTATTTTGCGACCTTCTTTAGTACGTTACCAACCCTATGAGCTGCTGAACAACAAGCATCCACAAAAGCGAACAAATAATACAAGCTCGTCTAGAGCAATAAACCAAGTGTTTTCCTTGGAATCTTGTCTTCGTTACAGGAAATGTCTTCTCAGTTTGTATGTTTCCGTCACTGTTATCATTTCTAGTAGATTTTTCGTTTGTTATTCTGAGAAATATTTCTCCAGTCACGATTCTGTCAGGCCACTTCACTTTCAACATTTTTCTCCACAACATTTGAAAACTGTCCAATAATTTATCTTCTTTATTTTTGGCTGTTCAAGACTCGCTGTTGTACAGAACCACACTCTAGACGGAACATCTGGAAAATCTCTTTGTTAAATTCTATCGGAATTCTTTTTTTTTTTACCTTTTCAAGAGGGCTTTTAATCCATACATATTCTACGTCTTGTTCCCTCCACACACCTCCCATTTTGTGACACCAAAGTTCCTAAAGATTTGACTTGTTCCGAAGTTCAACGCTATTTTGGCGAAACTTTCACAATTGCTGATTCTCATCATTTTTGTCTTTCCTGCATCCATCCTCATTTCACACTCTCTTCTCACTGTTACGACGGTGGTTAAGCAGAGGACGCACAAGCATAATACAAGCAGCTTCATTAGCGGATTTACTGCACCTTTGAAGTGTTCTGCCAATAAAACGAAGTCCCCTGTTCGCCCTCGTCACAAAATTTTCTACATTAACTCTCCAATTTAAGGACCTACATTCCTGAGGTTCAGCTGAATTAAAACCTATAAATATATAACGTGTATCCTCTAACAGATATTCAGCGGAATTCCTTTAGTACCCAGGTGGCAGCCTCACACATTTTATCGTTCAGGGCCTACTGCTAGTTTTCGCATCATTGAAAGTTGTTGCCTAAATCGTTGCATAATTGGTTTTGATCATATATTCCTCCCACTGTACCGTAAACGACAGTATCATCTTCATCTAAGAGGGCTGCTCAGCTTAAAGGCTCGATGGAATGAAGAGTTAACTCTGAGTTTTGTTAGTTCTGCAAATTGCATTGCTGCAGTGGTAGCTCTGTTGAGCTTTACATAAGTGTATGCTAGAAATCGGAATTTTACAATCACGCAGGCAAAACTGGAATGGAAAATTTAGCTACTTCTGAATGTGAATATTAATTACTTCATAAATTAATTAGTTCCACAGAATTTGACATATGTTATTTAAAATCTGAGCTCCCAATCTACACTCCTGGAAATTGAAATAAGAACACCGTGAATTCATTGTCCCAGGAAGGGGAAACTTTATTGACACATTCCTGGGGTCAGATACATCACATGATCACACTGACAGAACCACAGGCACATAGACACAGGCAACAGAGCATGCACAATGTCGGCACTAGTACAGTGTATATCCACCTTTCGCAGCAATGCAGGCTGCTATTCTCCCATGGAGACGATCGTAGAGATGCTGGATGTAGTCCTGTGGAACGGCTTGCCATGCCATTTCCACCTGGCGCCTCAGTTGGACCAGCGTTCGTGCTGGACGTGCAGACCGCGTGAGACGACGCTTCATCCAGTCCCAAACATGCTCAATGGGGGACAGATCCGGAGATCTTGCTGGCCAGGGTAGTTGACTTACACCTTCTAGAGCACGTTGGGTGGCACGGGATACATGCGGACGTGCATTGTCCTGTTGGAACAGCAAGTTCCCTTGCCGGTCAAGGAATGGTAGAACGATGGGTTCGATGACGGTTTGGATGTACCGTGCACTATTCAGTGTCCCCTCTACGATCACCAGTGGTGTACGGCCAGTGTAGGAGATCGCTCCCCACACCATGATGCCGGGTGTTGGCCCTGTGTGCCTCGGTCGTATGCAGTCCTGATTGTGGTGCTCACCTGCACGGCGCCAAACACGCATACGACCATCATTGGCACCAAGGCAGAAGCGACTCTCATTGCTGAAGACGACACGTCTCCATTCGTCCCTCCATTCACGCCTGTCGCGACACCACTGGAGGCGGGCTGCACGATGTTGGGGCGTGAGCGGAAGACGGCCTAACGGTGTGCGGGACCGTAGCCCAGCTTCATGGAGACGGTTGCGAATGGTCCTCGCCGATACCCCAGGAGCAACAGTGTCCCTAATTTGCTGGGAAGTGGCGGTGCGGTCCCCTACGGCACTGCGTAGGATCCTACGGTCTTGGCGTGCATCCGTGCGTCGCTGCGGTCCGGTCCCAGGTCGACGGGCACGTGCACCTTCCACCGACCACTGGCGACAACATCGATGTACTGTGGAGACCTCACGCCCCACGTGTTGAGCAATTCGGCGGTACGTCCACCCGGCCTCCCGCATGCCCACTATACGCCCTCGCTCAAAGTCCGTCAACTGCACATACGGTTCACGTCCACGCTGTCGCGGCATGCTACCAGTGTTAAAGACTGCGATGGAGCTCCGTATGGCACGGCAAACTGGCTGACACTGACGGCGGCGGTGCACAAATGCTGCGCAGCTAGCGCCATTCGACAGCCAACACCGCGGTTCCTGGTGTGTCCGCTGTGCCGTGCGTGTGATCATTGCTTGTACAGCCCTCTCGCAGTGTCCGGAGCAAGTATGGTGGGTCTGACACACCGGTGTCAATGTGTTCTTTTTTCCATTTCCAGGAGTGTATATAACTATTAGTCTCGCTACATCCAGAAACACATATTAGCTCACTGAAACGCGAATTTACTAGAAAAACCTTTCCTAAGAATTTACTTTATTTACTAGCGATTCATCAAGAACATTAACACATTTCATCACACTATGTGAACGTGGAAGTAGTTACCAGTGGGTAACTGGTGAAAACAAATTAAATTTCTTTCAACAAATGGAAATTTTATTCCTAAAAACTTTTTTTTTTTGTAACCGATTTAAAATTATAATCAGAAAGCGCCCTTTAAATATTAAGTTATAATTTATTCAGAGGAAGAAAGAACAAATATTGACAGTATGAGCTTTCGGGCTGAGAACCTTGCTGCTCCCTTTTGACACGGCCGTAGTCACGACCGCTCACAACAACCTCTGCAAGACTACACTGGTGCAAATCTGCAACACACCAGATTACTTTAAACTAAAATTTTTAACAACTCACTCAAGCACATAAACTATGCACCCCGCAGGAGGGATGGAAATGGTACAAAATATTACCATTAAAAAAAAAGAACTTACCACCGAAGGTGCAACTTGGTTTTTTTTAAAAAAAGAAACCTCCTACGGTGTAAGGGTGGCAACTTTATATACTAAAATGACCATTTAAATAAAAACCCATGAAATGCAGTCTTACATAAAATATACAGGGTTGGCCATGCATGCTCTACATTACACATATACCGCCTCTCAAGATGACAGGCAAGATAAAAACGTATTTCAGGAATTCGGCCGTTACGCTTATAGCAATAAATTCGTTAACACCGAATCCGACAAACGTACGGCAGACTGACAGACAGACAGACACTAACTGCCTAACAAATGCGGACGAGAGACTGGTGAGCAAGCTGGGGACGAGAGTCTGACCAAGAAAACAAGTAGAATTTAACAAGTAAATGAAACAATATATCTCATATCACGAATCACTTAGCTTCTAATAAACTGCGATTTCTGGCGAAGACCTGGCGCAGCACCCCCAAAACGCTCTCCCGAACCGTCCGCTGCCAGCCGCTTCAACGGACGCAGGAAGGCGCGCCGATCTCCCGTCTCGCGACGTCGCAGCTCGCGCCGGCCAGACTGGTGTCGTGGGTTGACTCCTGTTCCTCTCGTGTCGGCCGCGAAGCCACTACCCCTCGCTATACGGCGCGGCCCACTGGACTGACGTGGCGACCTCACATGCGCCGACGCTCAAGACGGACAAGTCATTTTGCGTCTCAGGGCGCGACCGACCAACCGATCGATCCAACCGCCAGTGACCATTGCCTGAACAAACTCGATCAGACTGGCGGCCTAACACATACTAGCACTCCGGACGACAGACAGACACTGACCGAATGCGAACGAGAGACAGACCAGGTGCAACTCGTGACGCGAGACTGACCCAGACTCGCTCCGACTAACCAACCGCTCGGACTTGCCGCCTAGGGAGCTCACAGCGCCCCTTAAATGGACGTGAACAGGCTACCTTTCCCCTTTCACACCAGAGGTAGACGCCAAAGCTGCGACTGCCACAGCGGCGCCACCGCCAGAAACGGAGAGTGACTGCTTTACACTATACGCTGCGGCGCGCTTTTCAAAACAGCGGATTTTACCACGACTCACTCACATTGTTTGGGTCAAAGTCCGGGTATGACGAGCGCTGTTGGCAAGCGGGACGCACACAGCCCTTGTGGGGTCAACTGAGGAGGTACTTGACTGAGCAGTAGCGGCTCCTGTCACGATAACTGACAACTGCTGAGAGAGCGGTGTGATGACGACGTGCCCCTCTGCACCTGCTTCCAGAGACGCCTGCATTGAAAAGTCCCCTTTGAACAATTATACTCGACTGTATCCCTACAAAAGAATGGCCCTGACTAACATTAACCTATACCTTTCACAAATCACTTAATCACAAAAGCTTCGTTACTCGAACTACTGCAGTACAGCGAGCGCCACTACTGCCAGCTAAATGAAAGATTCAAACTACTGAAGGCACTAACTACTGATAGGCATAGTTAGCAAATGAAAGATTTTGATAGAGAACAAACAATGTATTTACCTTAATAGTGTTCAAAAGTGATAATATATAATCAGTCCATGATATCCAATCTTACAAATGTAATGTTTCTGATGGACATACGTCCAGATCATCCTCTCTCAAAAATCCGCCATCTCACTTCCCCACATCCACCACTGCTGGCGGCTCACCTCCAACTGCGCAACGCTATGCGCTGTTAACATCCAGCTGCCCAACACTACAATGGCAGACAACAATGCAAACTAGCCACAGACTGCGCACAGCACAGCCAGTGATTTTCATACAGAGCGCTACGTGGCGTTACCAATAAGAAAACCTTAACAGCCTACTTACATAGCCCCCATGCTACCCACAAAAAATTTTACAAATTGTTTTGGGCACAGGCCAATACATATTCGTCACAAATTTTTTCACAATTACATAACAAAGAAATCAAATGCACACACTTATTAATACAATGTTGGTCAAAAGCTAAAATTTTCTCACGGTCCATAAAGACAGTCCTGATCATACATCATAGTAAAATTGCAATTTTTTTCTCAAAGTCTGAGTAGTAAAAGAAAATGCACACAGAAGTAGTGGATTTCCATGCAGTCTTGAAGAAGTAGTGTTGTCCTTCCAACGGAAACACAGTGCTGACTCTTGACATGCAGACAGGTAATGGGCCACAACAGAGCAAACCCACAGCAGAGTCAGTCGAAGTTTTGAAGAATATTGGTAGGTAGGTTATCCCAGAGCAGACCCAATGTAGTCCTGGTAGAGATTACGAAATTGGTGGGCCACCAGAGGTGCAGACCCACTGCAGTTCTTGTCGAAATAATGGTATTGGTGGGTCATCAAAGGTGCAGACCCACTGTAGTCCTGGTAGAGACAGCCAGCAGCCATCTGTTGCGACTGTGCAGGTGCACAATCACCATCGAAGAGTCTTGCAGAGAATATAGCAAGTCCATAAACCACCACTTGTGCACTCACAAAGTTTTTGGAATTGTCCTTAGAACCAGCAATGCTGTTAACCAGTCCCTTGCTGAATTATCAACACACGTGCAAACACTAACAGTCCTCTTTTTTTTTTTTACATATTGTGCATATACTATGACCAACAGAAACGTGTGCAGTGAAATGTAACTTACAAGTTACTTAATTTGATGAACTGGTGACAGTTACAATTTTATAACGTAAGAATACAAATACAAAGGTACAAAATACATCATTAAAAAACATAACAATACAGATAACATTTGTAGTAAAACAGGCTTTACAAAAGAATAGAAATAAGCATGTACATCAGTGTTACAAGAATTATGACATAAGTACATACATAAAAGGTCAGAATAACTTTTGGAACATCAACTTCACACATGAGCATTAAAACAAAACAGAATAAATAATGTCTAAACATCTTTACAAAGTAAATAACATATTATCAGAAATTTCTACAACATAAATCTTATTAGCTAAACACATAACGACAGGAAAAAGACAAATACACAAGGGTACATAAACACATAGCAGAATAACACAGGAGGAAAGGACAGGGTTTGTTTTCAGTGTAACATTTGGTACTGCAGTCCAACCCAAAACTTCATTCCATAGATCTTTCATCTTATTTCAACATTTGTTTCCACCAAAAAAAATCCTATCCAAGCATGCTTTCTGTATTTATATGTTCACATATTTCCTACCTCATTATTTATTTTCCATTATCTTACCTCATCATTTATTTCCAAGAAAATCTTACCTATACCTGCTTTCTGTATTTTTTTTGTATAACTTCTCAATGCATTTCTTCTAATTCATCGCAACTCATTCTCTTATATAGTCTACCCCCTCTTAAGCTAACTTAAATCTGCTGAGCTCAGATGCTAAACTAAGGGATGAGGTAATGCAGCAGCACAAAACAATTAATACAAACAGCAATGAAAAAAATGGAAATTGTCAAAGCAAGCAGCAGCAAATCTAAATTAGCAGAGCAAATGCAACATTACAACTAATATAAGCCAATCTGCAGCAACAAGAAAAATAAATCAGTAGTAAAACTGGCTTGATAGAGTAATACAAAGTGACATTCAGTAGCACTATGCATGGCAAACAGCAGCAGCAAATGCTACAACTTATACATAATCATGGCAAAGCTCAAGCAGAAAAAATATTACACCAAAGACAACAATGCAGATAAGGGAAATGTCTATTCACATCTTAATGTCTATGTAATTAAAGTGGTGCACCACAACTTATTCTACGAAAAATATTACCAAGTAGTTGAAAAGAAAATTATGTATGCAAGTCCTGTGAAGGGAAATGTCTTTTTGTGCTCCTTCGTTTTTTTTTTGAAGTACATCATAAAGTTATTATTTACTGGATCTGTAGGCATAAAATATCTATATTAGTACATCTATAAAATTTTATTTTAACCAATGCTGCAGTGCAGCTAGAAACTAGATATTAAACAAAATGAGCAAACTCTCAACTAGAAAGACAATAGATGTAATATGTTTCTCATCATTTCATTAGGCATTTTAGTAAATATCATAAATTAAGAGCTCCACAGTATAATCATATGTTTTCAAGTTTGAGCGTGTTGTATTTGCGATGCTTTCTACAAAGAAATGTCAATGACGAGGATAATGGTCTCCTTTTTTCTCCACCTGTGCCTCTGAAAGGCACACACTAATGACTTTTTTCCAGGCAACTGTCGTGCAGCTGGGTGCCCACGACCCATTATGTGAAGGTCACTTAACTTTCTTACCGAAATATTTGCCACACCAGTTTGCACTACAGTGACAGTCTCATATAAAAAATTTCAGAGTTCGAGAATTTGCGTTGCAAATGTGTAGAAACAAAATTCTATGAATATAACAGTGTGCAAAATATTTTCGCCTGCATTGTGATACATTCACGCATTTACACACATTTCATAACTCTTAATGTACGATTCTCAGCTTATTGATCATAAACATACCTCAACAGCAAAATACACATTGTCATCGTAACAATAACATCATAACAGATCAATCACATCTCAGAATCATCGCAGCTTCTTTCAATAATTTCAAGACCTTCAATAAAGTCACCTACTTCAAATGTACTTAAAAAATCATGATCCCTTACCAAATACATCATTCAAAGCTCTCATAGTATCACAATGGTTCCGAAAAAATATGAACAGTTCACAAAGTACAGACAAAATACAATTTCATAAGTGTGAAGTTATCCAACTGTGTAATTATGTAAACATCTGTCACTGATGTAGTAAAATAAATGTTTATCTCTCCCAGTTACATGATCAGATAGCTGTGTGATTTATGTGTTAGAGAAATATGGTACCAATGTATAAAGTTGTATAAACAAATACCATATTAACTAGGGCTCCTTGTGCTTGCCAAACTCATGGTACTCAAAGTAGGCGTGTACCCCAGTAATTATGTACCCCAGTAATTATGTACCCCAGTAATTAATGTAATTATACCCTCAGGTGTTACAGATTACAGCAATGGAATGAAATGTATCACGGAAAGCCTTGGTATCATTGTAATTCAAAAATCTATAAAAATAAATGTTTTAAGTACAAAATTAATCACTCAAATATGTGTACTGTAGCGCTAAACTGTGCGTCTTGTTGTAAGATAATCTCTGTGGAAGTGTCGTAGTTATCGTCCTCCAAAAGCTAAGTTCTGCAGAAGTCAATGTACTTACTTCATGATAAACAAAAGTGAAATGCTTTGCGTATAGATATCTTACTTATTACGCTTATTGCCGTGATGAAGAAAGTACTGTGCTGTAGCGTATTGTTGTGCTACGGAAAAGGCAGTCTCATTGTAGCTATACCACAAAAGTTACTACTAAAACATGTTTCCTTTCCAGAAGAATTTAGAAAACTGTGCAGATATAAAACAGAAACACCGCAAAAGCAACATTGTAAATTGTCACTCATTAGAAGCGTCGTGATAAAATCGTGTAGCTGTCTCATAAACTAACCACTGTGTCATCTGGTATCTCACAGTAAGTACTTTAACTCCAGAATGTATTTTCAAGTAAACCAAACTGTTGCATTAAAATCTCATTAGCAGTACCAGTATATGTTCTAAGTATGTAAGCCTGATAGTCGTTACGTAATTGTGCAAATGAGAAGCAAGAATGTACAAATAACAACATTGTGTCGTCTGTTCACTATAACAATGCATTCGTAATTTCTGTTTAAAAATGTTCCCTAGTTTCTAGACTGGATAGTTAACTTCAAAACATTGTTGCATGTTAACAGTTTCATAATTTCTTTCGTAATCTGTTCAGATGGGTTACAATATGGTGAGTACAATGAAATAAAAACAGGTTTGATTTTATGGTTCCGAAGCATGCGAGACCAAACAGCAGATCTGAATTGCGGTCCGTTATCTGAAATGACTTTACTAACGTGTCCAACTTCACGTAAGAAATTTTTAACAAAGGCGTTGGCTACAGACCGTCCAGTGGTTTTACGTTACAGAGTGAAAGAATCAAATTTTGAAGTAAGTTCTACAGCGACTAGAACGTACGAAAATCCATTAGATATTCTGACAAGGGGTCCCAAGAGATCAACAGCAGCAAATTCTTTTAATTTAAAAGGAATGATAGAAAACAACGGAGCACGATGTGAGACAGTAGATGGTTTAGCCTTTTGACAAAGTTTACAAATAGACAAGACTCTTCGAATTCTCTTTTCCATATTGTTAAAATAACAAGTCGTCCGAAGAATTTGATAACATTTTCGTGGACCAAAATGTGCATAGGTGAAATGAATGTACCAAATGAGCTTATGAACAAAATCGTCAGGAATGCAAAGTACCCATAACTTGTCATCAACAGTGCAGCGTTTGAACAGGATATTGTTTCTAACCAGATAATAATGCCGAATCTGTGTGTGTGTCTTTTCATGCCATTTACTTTTGATGTCTTTCCAAATCGGATCTTTATCTTGTTCATGAGCAATGTCCTTTAAAGATGTGGTGATGAAGTTTTCAAAGGCGACTTTCTGAATGTAAAGAATACTGAAATTTTTCTCGAGGTTACTTTTCTGAAGCCCAGCCGGTGCGCGTAACAGTGCGTCCGCAACGATGTTCTCCTTGCCGGGAATGTAGACTATTGTGAAGTGGAATTCTTGCAGAAACAATGCCCAACGTTTTAACCTGTCATGATTTAATTTTGATGACATAAGAAATTGTAATGCACGATGATCACTGTATACTTTTACGTGCTTACCAGAAAGAAAGAAACGGAATTTGTTAAATGCCCAAACGATAGCTAAAGCTTCTAATTCAGTAACGGAATAATATTTTTCAGATTTTTTTTTTTTTTTTTTTTTTTTTTTTTTTTTTTTTTTTTTTTGTCGGCCGCGGTGGTCTAGCGGTTCTGGCGCTGCAGTCCGGAACCGCGGGAGGTTCGAATCCTGCCTCGGGCATGGGTGTGTGTGATGTCCTTAGGTTGGTTAGGTTTAAGTAGTTCTAAGTTCTAGGGGACTTATGACCTAAGATGTTGAGTCCCATAGTGCTCAGAGCCATTTGAACCATTTTTTCAGATTTTTTTAGCACTCAGCTAGCAAAAGCAATGGTTTTCTGAACAGTAGTGTCGTTTTCTATGGCTTCTTGAAATAAATGGGCACCAAGACCGACTTTAGAAGAATCCGTGCTAAGGCAGAAATCTTGTGACAGATCTGGATGAGCTAGTATTGGCGCGTTAAGTAACGATTCTTTCAAAGAATTGAATTCCAACTGTGCTTGTTCGTCCCAGTTCCAAATAGTATTTTTTCCAGTGAGAGAACAAAGTTTTGGTGTAACTAGAATTTGCATATTCAGAAAACGACGGTAAAAATTTACGAGACCTAGAAAACTGTGCACTTGTTTTTTTGTGGATGGAACTGGAATGGCTCTGATTGCTTCTAACTTTTCAGGATCCGGCTGAATGCCTTCAGAAGAAATAATATGTCCCAAAAACGTCACCTTTGTTCTACCGAATTCAGACTTTTCCGAATTAACTGTAATTCCAGATTCTGCAAAAATATGTAACACGCTGTTGAGGATGCGATTGTGTTGTTCCCATGAGGCTTCTGCTATCAGAATATCGTCCACATATTAGGTGATGTGAGTTTTTAAGAACTCAGGTAATATGGAATTGAGCCCGCGAATGAATGCTGCCGAAGAAATGTTCAAACCAAAAGGAAGTTTCCGAAACTAATAACAAACGCCGAAACAAAGGAAAGCTGTGTATTTTCTACACCCTGGATGAAGTTCGATCTGATAAAAGCTGGATCTGAGATCAATAGGAGACAACACTTTAACACCATGAAAATTTTGAAGAATTTCTTCCAACGTTTGCGGCCTGTCTGTTTCAGGAATGATAGTATCGATTTGTCTCGAATCTAAGGCAAGCCTAATCGATTCCTTTTTCTTCTCAACAACATGTAATGGATTGTTGTATGAGCTTACTGCAGGCTCAATAATGCCATCGGCAAGCATAGATTGTATTTCTGTACTAACATGGTCCCTATAATGTGCCGGAATTACGTATGGTCTAACACAAAATTTAGTATGCTCACGAACACGAAATTGGTACTGAAATCCCTTGATTGTTCCTGTTTTGTGAGTGAAAACTGTGGAATGTGCTTGTAAAATCTCAAAAAGGTCTTGCCTATCAGTGTCATTACAATTCTCAATTGTTTGAATTTTATTCTGAATTAACTCATTAGTATCAAATTCGCCGTCGACATCATCCCTGTCAGTACTCGCAGAGTGATTGTTAGTGTCTAGTTCCGTCGAAAATTCCGAACTGTTGTCTAACAGGAGGTAAAGCCGATTAATTTCTTCGCCATGGTTTGAGAGCCAATCTTCAAATTTCAAAGCTATTGACTTACCTTCTTTCTCCAAACTTATTTCAGCATCGTGAGAGTTTAAGATTGCTTTGTATTCATTCAAAAAGTCTACTCCCAATATAATTAACGTCGACAATAATGGAACAATAAGAAAGTTCATAGAGAAGCTGTGGCTTTGACAAAAGAATTCTAAGTTGGTTTGTTTGCGTACATTTACACTTTTTCCCAAGATTGCACCTTGTAATTTAATCTTACGTAATGGAAGTGTGGGGCAATCGTTCGATTTGTTGCATTTGCTAAAGGCTGTTTCACTAATTACTGAAATGGGACTGCCAGAGTCAAGTACTGCCGTAAATTTTACGTGATTTATTGTAATGTGAATCACAGGATATGCAATGTTGTTATGTTTTACGTCGTTCAGATGGTTCAAATGGCTCTGAGCACTATGGGACTCAACTGCTGAGGTCATTAGTCCCCTAGAACTTAGAACTAGTTAAACCTAACTAATCTAAGGACATCACAAACATCCATGCCCGAGGCAGGATTCGAACCTGCGACCGTAGCGGTCTTGCGGTTCCAGACTGCAGTGCCTTTAACCACACGGCCGCTTCGGCCGGCTTTTACGTCGTGTTCCTGGAGTAAGAGGTCCCTAATGTCTTCCATTTTTACGTAATTACTAGTTTCGGCAGCTGCGTCGTCAGTTTCATAAGTACGTTTTGTGGCTGCCAGCGGTATGAGTCATTGCCTATTGTCTCTTTGATGGCGCACGTCGTTATTGGGATTTGGAGACCTAACTTCTACAAATTCACCTTGTCGAGAGGGCCCTGCCCTGTTTGAATCCCGCCAGTTCTGATGCAAATGAGGTCTGTCGTTACGAGCATATCGTCTGTCGTCATGTCGGTAGATTCCATAGTTTCTTTCTTGTCGCTCACGTGGTGAATTTCTCCCTAAATCGTAACTGCGCGCTGGAGCGTTGCGTCTATTCTGTCTCCCTTGATAATAATTATTTTGGTTCCCATATTGTCTATTTTCTGATTGTCTCTGTGATAGTCACTACCACGATGAGGTGATCTTTCCCTGTAATTATTACTACTGTGCCAACGGTTGTCATACGGGAGGTGTCTGTTTTGGTCACGATTTGTGTTGTGAGAATAGCCTTGTCGTGTCCAGTTATTACTTCTTTCGTCGCGGAGTTGTGACGGATGTGACCTGTAATTGTTGTGTTCCTGTTTTCGCGTTCTGCGATTGTCAGTGTCAATTTATAATTCTTGTAAGAGTCCCTGAAAAGCTTCAATGTCGTCTTTGCAACGTCCTGCCAAAATAATATGTCGTAAATGTTCAGGTAATTTTGATTAAGCAAATGCGGATGAGTTCTGACGGGCTGTATGGGTTTGACAGGTACTGCTTCTTGTGCAACATGTGTTCAAAATATTTCACAAGACTGGAAAATTCCGATCGTTCGAAATGTTTCATCATTATGATGCTATGTTTTACTCGGTCTTGTGTAGCTTGAGACCAATATGCTGAGAGGAAGGCATGATAAAATTCTCCTTCACTGTGACAATCGTGAATGACCGATCGCACTCTTTCAGCTGGTTCATTCTCTAAGTAGCCACACATAAATTATAACCTGTGCTCCAATGACCAGTTGGGAGGAAAACAATGAGAGAATTGATGAAGCCATGCTTGTGAATGAATGTCGTTGCCAGAATTCTTAAATGTTTTGAATTTACGTGTAGTAATGAACAGCTTAATGTCAAAATCATCGTGTCGGCGAGTAGCATATCGGTCATTGTTACGTCGTGTCGTCGGCTCCATCTCAAAATTCGGTGCACCTTGCCAACTTCTTTCATAATTTCCGAAATGCCCTGTGTTATTATTTTGTGGCTTTTCCGTATTTCTAAGTCCCTCTTCCCGTGTTGGAGTGTCCTCTGAAATATGTAATTTTTGTATTACTTGTGCCAACTGATCTTGTAGTTCCCGGATTTCTCTTTTGTGTTGCGTATTAATTTGATTCTGATTTTGTTTGAATTTCTTAATTTGTTCATACTCTTCTGTGTCAGTGATGGCTACAGGTCTTGTGTCATTCAGATCATCATCTACCTTTGCAGATAAGTTAGTGAACTGATCCGAAAGTTCGGCTACTTTCTCCGATAGTGTACTTATTTCCTCAGTGTGTTTTTCTGAACCAAGTTTCAGAGTGTCCATTTGTATTGAAATCGTATCTACTGTGTCCTTTAAGTTTTCCTGAGATTTTGCAAGTTGCGTAACCGAATCGGTAGATGCAACTGAGTCAATTTTAGCTTGCAAGGTCTCATGATTTTCATGAACAATAGTTTGCAGTTCTTTTATGGCTGCTTCGTGATACTGTAATGCATTTTCATGCCGCGAAAAAATAGGTTGGAAATGCTCACAAATTGGTGTTTTTACGTCATTACAGACATTTTTGACATTTCGATTCGATTTTATGTAACTCAGTAGTTAAATCTTCACGTGTTTGTTCAAGCGTATGATCTACTGAGTCTAACTTTTGAAGCTTTTGTTCCATTGCGTCTGACGTTTGTAGCTTTTGTCCCATTTGTTGCATTAACTGTAATAACAATGCACTGGTGTCTGAAACATGTTCCTCAGTGCTTTTCGGCAGTGAAGTTCCACTGGCAACATTCACATTTTGACAAGCAGAAAATGTGTCTTGACTTATTTGAGAAAACGGCGAGGACCCAAAACCTGAATCTGCAGTATTTGCAAGATTGTGTCGTGTCATTCCCGATTCCTGAGGTGGGCTGTTGCCGACCGATCGATCGATAATGCTTCCCTGTTCATTAATTGTTTCAATGTCTACACCGTTGTTTGCCGCCCACTCCATTTCTCTATGCACAATTACCAAATTACTATGTTTAACATTAGTTAATTCATTACACGGTGGCGCTAACACACTGCTTTTGTCTTACAGCATGTACACCTACATACCTGCTTCGCAAGCTACCGTACGGCGGGCGGTGGAGGCTACCCCGTACCACCATTAGTTATTCCCTTTCCAGTTCCATTGGCATACAGAACGAGGGAAAAAAGGCTATCTATATGCCTCTGTATGAGCCCTAATTTTCATCCTGAAGAGAGCTTCAATTGACAGTTCGGTTTCCTCAGTAGTGTTCCTCGAAAGAAGTCACCTTCCATCGAGGGATTCCCATTTGAGTTCCCGAAGCATCTACAAAACACTTGCGTCTGGTTCGAACCTATCAGTAAAAAATCTGGCAGCCCGCCTCTGAATTGTTTCAATGTCTTCCTTTCATCCGGCTGGTACGGATCCCAAACACTCGAGCAGTACTCAAGAACAGGTCGCACCAGTGTCGTATATGCGGTCTCCTTTACAGAGGAAGCACAGTTACCTGGGATTCTCCCAATAAACCGAAGTCGAGCACTGGCCTTACCTACCACAATCCTTACATGTTCGTTGCATTTCATATTGAATTGCAACCTTATGCCCAGATATTTGAGCATCACGACTGTGTCAAGCAGCTCACTACTAATGCTGTATCTGAACATTACGGTCTTGGTTTGCTACTCATCGGCACTAACTTACATTTTTTCTATTCTTAGAGCTAGAGCATCAGCCTTGAAATCAGGAAAAGATTTTCGGAATCACATGTGTGGAGTGTGGCATGCTATGGGTGTGAAACATGGACTCTCGGGACAGAGGAAGATAAGAAGCTAAATTCTCTTGAAATGTGGTGCTATAGACGCATGCTCAAAATAAAATGTATCGACAAGGCCACAAACGAAGTGGTTCTGGAAAGAGCAGGTGAGAAGAGAAGCTTCTGGAGTTTCATTGTTAAAAGAAGAGTGCAATTTACAGGCCATCTATTAAGACATAAAGGACTCCTGAACACAATCATAGAGAGATATGTCGAGGGAAAAAGACCAAGAGGAAGACCACGGCTGAGGTACACGGATCAAATCGTGAATGATGTGGGATGTAACACCCATAAAGAAGAGAAAAGCTGAAAGACGCACAGAATGGAGACAAGCTGCCATTGTAACTGTTGCAAACCAATCCTTGGATTGACCACTACAGAAGAAGACGAGCTAGCTGCCATTGATCACACCAACTAAAAACTTTTGTCTGAGTCATCCTGTACCGTCCTACAGTCACTCAACCTCGGCGCCTTTCCGTACGCCACGGCATCAAGAGCAGATAACCGCAGATTGCTGCCCATCCTGTCTGCCAAATCATTTACGTATATCGGGAATAATAGCGGTCCTGTCATACTTGCCTGGGACACTTCTGACTATAACCTTGTCTCTTATGAAGACTGGCCTCGAGGACAACATACTGGGTTCTGTAACTTAAGGAGTCTTCGAGCTACTCGCGTATCTGTGAACCTATTCCATATCGTCGTACCTTCTTGGGATTCCTTCTGGACCTGTTGACTTATTTGCTTATTTGTTTTCAATTCCTTTAGCTGTTTCCCTACGCCGGGGATGCTTATTCCTATGTCATCCATACGGGAATCTTTTCGGTGGTCAAAAGACGGTATGTTTATTATTCCAGTCTTTGATCACAGTATCAATTCTTTAGACGATGACCGGTTTCAGTCCGTAATGACCATCCTCAGATCTTTTTTAAACCATCTGAGGATGGTCATTACGGACTGAAACCGGCCATCGTCTAAAGAATTGATATTGTGATCAAAGACTGGAATAAAAAGCATTTGACAGTATTGGATCACTGTTTGTATACGCGACCATGTCGCAGTTGGTGAAAGGACGGTATGTTTCTACGATTCTTCTGCCCGAACGATTTCTTGAACGTGAAATTTAAAACCCCGGCTTTCGTTTCGCTATCTTCGAGTGCCACACCTTGCTCCGACTATCGGCTAAGGGTGACACGGTGGTCGGTCGGCCCCTTTGGGCTTTCCAAGGCCTGTTCGGACTGAGTCTGAGATTCGTTTAGCAGGCACTAGCGACCCGTCCAGCGTTCAAAAGGGCAAGACTACCTATCTACGGCCGGACGACTTGTGTGGAGTAGCGATAACAATTTGTATACACGAACGTTCCTCCTTATTCAGTATGCCGGTTAGTAAAAACCAATATCTACGATAGTTGCTGAGATTAGCCTTCACCTACAGACAGGGAAACGCGGCAGGGTCCTTTAATTCAGTGACGCTGTGTAGATCACTCTGGTGACCTTGCCTGTCGTATTTTCCAATGCGCCACACGCTACTGACAGGTGGTTCCATTTGTACAGCTAGAAAGCGTTTCCTGCTGCCTAAATGCATTGTCGTTTTCTGCTTGTCTTTTTACCATTGAATTTAACGAAACGTATAATATGAAATAACTCACGGTGTGGCCGAGCGGTTCTAGGTGCTTCAGTCTGGAACCGTGTGACCGCTACGGTCGCAGGTTCGAATCCTGCCTCGGACATGGATGTGTGTGATGTCCTTAGGTTAGTTAGGTTTAAGTAGTTCTAAGTTCTAGAGGACTGATGACCTCAGATATTAAGTCCGATATTGCTCAGAGTCCTTATGTTATCATTCGCTTCGCCTAGTATACCGTTGTTACAGAGGGCGGACAAGAATGTGGACTGATAAAAAAAAAAAAAAAACACCATGTTACTCCGCCTAATACGGTGGAGCAAAACATTCGCCATTCAAGACAACTTGCAGTCGTCTGGAATGGATAAATGGAGCTCCTGTATGGCTTTCAAGGGAACCTTATGCCCTTCTTTGTGCAAAATAGCAGCGAGTTTAAGTAACAACGATAGACGTGGACGGTGATCACGTACCATTTTCTCCAAAGCAGACTACAAAGGTTTAATGCTGTTGGGATCTGGTGACTGTCGTGGCCAGGGTGGGATGCGATGATCCACCCTGGTACTGACAAAACCAGCCGGGACACATGCGAGCTTTGTTGACAGGGCTCCCCTTTTTTTGGAACATAGCATCACCGCTAGGGAACACACTCCGTATTGTGGGCTGGAACTGATCAGCCAAAACGGTTGCATAGTCCCTGGCAGTGTAAAGTTCTCATATGTTTTCTGCGATTGCAAATTAATCACCTTCACTGTACTGGGATAAAGATGAATCAGCACACTGCCTGAGTAGCGACTAAGATCCACGACTCTGTGTTTAGTGTTATATGTGTTTGACAGGCTGGTCAGTCAGTCGTGCGTAGTAGAGACCAGTCACGTTTCTCAGAGAACGAGATCTCTTAATTGTGAATCGGGGAGAAACTATTTGTAATATATTATTATGGAGATAAAAACTCATTCATAATATCTTCTCGTTCTTTATATTAATGGAGAAGATTTTGGAGGAATTTTAAAGGTAACAAAGGTATGCACAAGAATGAAATGTTTTAGTTGCCAGAACTATTAACTGAAAGAAGTCTTTGCCCCTCGGATAATTAATAACTTCGATCATTGGTGTTAATCTTATCTCTTTGTTTTCATTATATGTCACAAACTACAAAATTGGCTGAAACGTCTGCAATTTTTTTAATGAGAGAATTTCGCAGTTGCTAGAGTCTTTTTATGTTCTACGGTCCTTTTTGTCAATAATCAGAGTTCAATTTTTCAAGGCAATGCTTCTTTAAAGTGAAAGCCACTTCGTTGATTTATAGTAAAATTCGAAATATTCTGTCATGTGTGCGTTATACCACACAAATTCAAGAATTTTTTTCGAAAAGCAAAAGAAAAGAAATACGTAGTGAGTAGTTTATTTTCCTTTAGCTGCTACATCTGCTGATATGTTTTTGCTTTCGAGAACCTCAGTACACCAGACACAAAAACAACATGCTGAACGATAGGTAAGCCACTTTTATTTCAGAGCAGATGTCACCTTCCATTCTTGAGCAAACAGTGTGTGGTCAGGATTGTCAGGCATCGTGCTAGCAAGCAGATTAATTTTAAGCAGATTAATTTTCAGTCAACATTATTTTCTTCCAAGTAGAGCAGTAATTTATTTTTGTGGGTATTCCAAGTCAAGACATTGCACTTCATATCACGCAATGTCCATGAGGTACTTCGGTTCTGAGTTTTATTTATATAGTTTTGACTGAGCACACAATTATGTTCTTTGCGCTTAATGAAATTGATTTTCTTCATTTCAAATTTTGCGTTTCATGAAGTTTTATTTTACGATACTGTTCACATGCGCAAGAGAAGGCCAGCTAACGATCCATTTAGCTCAGCAATTCAATACAATACCTAAAACGGACGCTACATGAGGAAAAAGTTTCTGAAACCAGTATGTTCAATTTTCTCACATAGAGACAATTTTTATAGACAGCCTGCAGCAGTAACAGGATCTTGCAGGGTACTGAAAGGCCCCTGGAATGCACGATACGGTTGTCCAATCACCGAACAGTCACTTGTTTCACTCTTGAGACGTAACCTCAGCCAGAACTTGGAAACAGTGTGAAACAACGCTCATCCGACCAAATGACTTTCTACCATTGCTCCACAGTCTAGGTTTTATCGTATCGGCACCTCTTTTTCCTCTTAATGGCATTTGCATAACTAATGTTTGGTTTTGGAATTCCAGCTGCCCTGCAATTCTCTGTTTGCGGAGCTGCCTTCGTGTTGTTTTGTTGCTGACAAAGTTCAAGAATGTGACATTCAGTTCTGCAGTGACTTTAGGTGCTGGCATCCTCTTATTTTTCGTTCGAATCCTCTTCAGTAACCTTCCGTCACAATCACTCTAACAAACTTGCCTCCGCGTTCTGACTTAGCATATGACGATATTCTGTCTTGCACCTATGCAGTATAAATTTTCGATACGCTGCCTCCTGAAACATCAGATAATTATTTCCCCTTGTTACGGGAGCACACACCATTGGAGCGCCAAGAAATTGGTCCGCAGCTCGTGGTCTAGTGGCTCTGGATAACAGGATCCCGGGTTCGATTCCTGGCCGGGTTGAGGATTTTCTCTGCCCGGGGACTGGGTATAGGTTTTCTCCTCATCATTTCATCATCACCAATCATGACAGTGGCTAGACTGGACTGTGTAAAAATTGGGACTTTCTGCGCTGACGACCGCGCAGTTGGGGCTCCACAAACCAAACACCGACCAAGAATTTGTCCAAATTCGAATGCACTACGGTCCGACATAATGCACACACCACTACACGGAACACCGTCTGACCACGACTGACTGTTGCAACGTACTGAGGACGCTGCACAGCCGCCCTTCGAGGTCAAACACTACGGTTCAGTCTGCACGCTTGGGTTCTCGTCTTCATTTATGTTCAAGCATGCGTCTCACGCGCCGCTTCCATACTTTTGTCCACCCCCTATAAATCGCTGCGTCAAGTTACGAGAATTTATTTCGTTAGCAACAACGGAGATGTGGAACATTTTTAATCCAATCCGAAGCTAGTTTAGGGTGCCAGGTATGATTTTTACACTAATAAGTAAATGTTTCTTTGAATCTTCCGTCGGTTCTTGGTAGAACAGCATTATAATAAATGAAAAGCACCTGTAGAACAAAAGCGAACTGATGCTTTTCATTTATTAAAATATTTCTCTGGTGATTTTTTATTACCCCACAAAATGAGTGGTTCATTGGAGCCACGTTACAAAAACAAACTTACGTTTATGCTGAACTGTGATTCTCGGGATTACGAAGTACGATAGCAACATGCAAACAGACTCCTCCCGGTACAAGGTTGAAAAGCATATGGAGGAGGTAGCGGCGCTCACGACAAGCAGTTGTACACGTTCTCCATTTCATTCCTGCTTGTTTCAGTATCGACCTGTTTCACGATTCGTTCAGGCCAGTAGTCGCACAGTCTAGAGATCAACCGACAGTAGCTAAAGGCGGAACGTTACAAATGCTGAACGCCATATTTATGTCGTCATCATCTAGCTGTAGTATTCCATCCTTGAATTCTGCCGTACACAAATTTCACTAACAGATAGTGGCGGTGAACCCCGGATCTCTGTTGCGAGGGACAAACATGTTGTGTTGTGTTATGTTATGTTAACCGGGGACCTAGAAACGACGGAGAGGCTCCGTCCCCGCCGCAGCCGCAGTGATCCACAACCCCACGACGACTACCGCAGTCCACCCCTCCGCCGCCCCGCACCGAACCACAGAGTAACATATCTTTGTCTGTGACCGAACCCAGGGTTATTGTGCGGTTCGGCCCTCGGTGGACCCCCCAGGGGGCGTCTCACACCAGACGAGTGTAACCCCTACGTTTGCGTGGTAGAGTAATGGTGGCGCACGCGTACGTGGAGACAGTGTTTGCGCAGCAATAGCCGACATAGTGTAGCTAAGGCAGAATAAGGGGAACCAGCCTAAAAACCATCCACAGACTGGCCGCGTCACCGGACCTCGACACAAATCCGCCGGGCGGAATAGTGCCGAGGACCAGGCGCTCCTTCCCTCCCGGAAAGCCGTGCGTTAGACCGCACGGCCAACCGGGCGGGCGGGACAAACGTACCAAGTGCTCCTTCAATAACGTCCTAAGAAACAAGTTGCGACGGCAACTGGTGGGCGCCAGACCGTCGTTGTGACGGCGATGTGGGTCAGCGACTCAGCGTCCTCGTCCCCCACAACCTGCCTGCCTCCGTCACTTTGAGGCGAAATGTTGCCAAACTGCGTGGCCACGTGCGGCCTCAAATCTGGCCGGCAAGTAACCGGTCACCGCAAGAAGGTTCGTTTAAAATTCTCAATAGCGCCTTTTAATCGAATTGCGTGCCGGTAGAATATCGTACCAGCTACGCCACTGGATTCGTGATTTCCTGCAAGAATGATCACAGTAAGTAGTAACTGACAGGGTTCGTATGGCGAAACCGAAATCTGTATCTAGAAACTGTATCAAAGCTGTTCTTCATCCATACAAAAGAAGAAGCTGTCGGACGCAAGTCCTAATCCAGCACAGCTTCATTTTGAGTTATTTAAAAAAAATGGCTCTGAGCAATATGGGACTTATCTGCTGAGGTCATCAGTCCTCTACAACTTAGAACTACTTAAACCTAACTAAGCTAAGGACATCACACACATCGATGCCCGAGGTAGCATTCGAACCTTCGACCGCTACGGTCGCAGGTTCGAATTCTGCCTCGGGCATCGATGTGTGTGATGTCCTTAGGTTAGTTAGGTTTAAGTAGTTCTAAGTTTTAGGGCACTGATGACCTCAGCAGATAAGTCCCATAGCGCTCAAAGCCATTTGTACCATTTGAAAACACTGATGAGTGAATTAAAACCACGACAGTTTCTTGCAGTAATATTTCTGGCACTGCGCCTCGTAGGACAAACTTTCCTGACAGCTTGGGTAAAAGCAGTAGCTCGGGAGAACGTCTGGTTGTGAATGCAGAGTACGTGGTTCTGATGCCAGATCACTACTGTCCGCCCCCACACGAGTCTCCCGGGCACCCCATCACCCTAACGCCCTCTCATAGGCGGCTCGCACGCTCTTTGTCAGCTTTAAGATGCAACAGATCTGACAGGTTAAAAAAAGGCGCTTTCCCCATTTGTCGCATCACTCAGCAACAGTTTAATATTCATTATATTCGCATTTGCATATTAAGTTGATAGTCTATGGGAGAGCAGCGTACCTATCCGGATCTTTACAAGCGAAGAGGACGCCAGTTAGATCATCTTTGGCTGTCCGAAGAGATACGACACTACAGATCAACTATTACAGTATATGATCAACAAAGACCGTGCTTCTCCGATATTTATTGACGCCCGGCAGTGCCAGCCCATCCTGCTCCGCAGAGCGTCGTCGCCCGCTGTGAACCGTGAAGTGGGAGGAGGAGCCTCGTGGTCTGCTCTGCCCTGTCGCACCAGCCTGCTCCTGCCTGCGCTCTCTTCATTCAGTCGGCCAGCGAGCTGCTCGGATGTGGCTAAGTATTCCACAGCGGCAGTGTATTTGTGGAAAGTCAAGCATGCCGGAAGTAGCCAGCTCCAGGTCGTCTCTGATTCGACAGTGGTTACGAGAATTTCCTGATTTCTGCACAGACGGAAATGTGTGCAACGAAGACGTAAGTAAAATGTTAACCTTGTATCTGCTACGCCCGCTCGGAGAACAGTGATGCAGCTGTTCTTCCCGAGTCAACTTGGACCAGACACGTGCGAATGCAAAATTATTGTTTCTAAACCCTTAATGTAGGTTAATTTTGCTAACTAGATCTCGTACGTAAATTCTTCCGCAAAGTATTTCGCATTTCCTTTTGTGTTTTGGTACGTACCGAACAGAGGTCGCATTTAAGTCACCATATTACAGGGAGTAAACACCAGGCAAATTTAAAAAAATAAATGAAACTTGAAACAAACGTTTGTAAGTAAACCAAATGCAACAAACAAAAATAAATTTCATCTTGATCTGTGTCGAGACATTGTTGCAGCAAACATACCATTCAGTACAGTTGAAAATAGCCAGTTCAAAAGTTTTCTAGAGGAATACTGTCCCCGCAGCATTCCATCAGTATCCACACTAAGAAAGAACTATTTAGATACTTTACATGAAAGCACATTGAGCATCACAAGGGAAGATATACGCAGTTCATACATACGTATCTCTGTCGATAAGACAACTGACAGACAAGGTCGATATGTGGCTAATTTCATTGTTGGAAAGTTAGATACCGACACTCGCTCTGCACATCTGATCTGCAGCAAGTAGCTAAAAAAGACTGACCAGAAAACAATTGATCACTTTGTTAATAAAGCCCTCAAATCACTTTTCCCCAACAGTCTAGATGAAAGTAAAGTACTCGTAACCTACACTGATGTAGCCGCATACATGATTGCTGCTGTTAAATTGTTGAAAGTATTTTACTCAGCCTTGCTCCATATCGCTTGTCTTGCCGATGCCATGAATCGTGTACCTGAGGCGATACATCTCGGGATTCCCACATGTAAATAAGTTAGTTTCAACGTTAGCCGTGCTCTCTCCCAACTATGTGTTTTCGTGAACTTCGCCATCTATCTGTGTTTGGTTCCCTGTTCTTGTCGCGGTTACATCGTGGTTCTTTTTTCTTCTGCGTGTGGCAGCAATGACGTGTATCGGATATTTGCACCGTGTACCATCTTTGGTTCGGTGCATATAGTTTCCGGAAAAGGGGTCTGGAGTGAGTCGGTCGGTTGTTGCGGACGAGGGAAGTTCTCCTCGCGGTTCAGTCAGCTGGGGCCGCTGGCAGGCCCTGCGCAGTGTCGGAGCGTGTGTGGAGCTGTCCGATCGCTACGAGCTTCGTGGTTCGCCGACTCAGGACGTCACAGATGAGTAGCGGTTTCAAGTACCCAATCCACGTCTATTCACGTTGTGGTGGTTCGCTTTGGTGGTTTGCTGTTGGGGAGGTTTTCCATTGAGCAACACCGAGTAGTTCTACTGCTGAGATTTAACCGCCATGCGGTGCAATTTACTATTTTGGTCGACTACGATTTGGCTGCACCAGTGGAATTTTCTGTCTTGTGGCCGTTAGTGTTCTGGTTACCTGCCCTGGGCACTGACGTAAATTCAGGCAGTGTTCTTTTTGAGCGAGTTAACTATTACCGTGTTTCAAATTCAAGTGCACCAGGGGATTTTTCTGCCTAGTGGCCGTTAGTGTACCGGTTACCTGCCCTGGCCACTAACGTAATTTCAGGCAGCGTCCTTTCTTCACCTGTTCTCGCTGTCCAAATGGTGTGTAATTTGGCAGCTAATATGCCCTCCATTATGGATTATCACGTTTGTAAGTGGGATACGGAAGTACTAAGGAATGACGAGATACGTTTGAAGTTCTCTAACGCTATAGATACAGCAACAAGGAATAGCTCAGTAGGCAGTACAGTTGAAGAGGAATGGACATCTCTAAAAAGGGCCATCACAGAAGTTGGGAAGGAAAACATAGGTACAAAGAAGGTAGCTGCGAAGAAACCATGGGTAACAGAAGAAATACTTCAGTTGATTAATGAAAGGAGGAAGTACAAACATGTTCCGGGAAAATCAGGAATACAGAAATACAAGTCGCTGAGGAATGAAATAAATAGGAAGTGCAGGGAAGCTAAGACGAAATGGCTGCAGGAAAAATGTGAAGACACCGAAAAAGATATGATTGTCGGAAGGACAGACTCAGCATACAGGAAAGTCAAAACAACCTTTGGTGACATTAAAAGCAACGGTGGTAACATTAAGAATGCAACGGGAATTCCACTGTTAAATGCAGAGGAGAGAGCAGATAGGTGGAAAGAATACATTGAAAGCCTCTATGAGGGTGAAAATTTGTCTGATGTGATAGAAGAAGAAACAGGAGTCGATTTAGAAGAGGTAGGGGATCCAGTATTAGAATCGGAATTTAAAAGAGCTTCGGAGGACTTACGGTCAAATAAGGCAGAAGGGATAGATAACATTCCATCAGAATTTCTAAAATCATTGGGGGAAGTGGCAACAAAACGACTATTCACGTTGGTGTGTAGAATATATGAGTCTGGCGATATACCATCTGACTTTCGGAAAAGCATCATCCACACATTTCCGAAGACGGCAAGAGCTGACAAGTGCGAGAATTATCGCACAATCAGCTTAACAGCTCATGCATCGAAGCTGCTTACAAGAATAATATACAGAAGAATGGAAAAGAAAATTGAGAATGCGCTAGGTGACGATCAGTTTGGCTTTAGGAAAAGTAAAGGGACGAGAGTGGCAATTCTGTCGTTACGGCTAATAATGGAAGCAAGGCTAAAGAAAAATCAAGACACTTTCACAGGATTTGTCGACCTGGAAAAAGCGTTCGACAATATAAAATGGTGCAAGCTGTTCGAGATTCTGAAAAAAGTAGGGGTAAGCTATAGGGAGAGACGGATCATATACAATATGTACAACAACCAAGAGAGAATAATAAGAGTGGATGATCAAGAACGAAGTGCTCGTATTAAGAAGGGTGTAAGACAAGGCTGTAGCCTTTCGCCCCTACTCTTCAATCTGTACATCGAGGAAGCAGTGATGGAAATAAAAGAAAGGTTCAGGAGTGGAATTAAAATACAGGGTGAAAGGATATCAATGATACGATTCGCTGATGACATTGTTATCCTTAGTGAAAGTGAAGAAGAATTAAATGATCTGCTGAACGGAATGACCAGTCTAATGAGTACACAGTATGGTTTGAGAGTAAATCGGAGAAAGACGAAGGTAATGAGAAGTAATAGAAATGAGAACAGCGAGAAACTTAACATCAGGATTGATGGTCACGAAGTCAATGAAGTTAAGGAATTCTGCTACCTAGGCAGTAAAATAACCAATGACGGATGGAGCAAGGAGGACATCAAAAGCAGACTCGCTATGGCAAAAAAGGCATTTCTGGCCAAGATAAGTCTACTAATATCAAATACCGGCCTTAATTTGAGGAAGAAATTTCTGAGGATGTACGTGTGGAGTACAGCATTGTATGGTAGTGAAACAT
Organism: Schistocerca piceifrons; assembly: GCF_021461385.2. Lineage (NCBI taxonomy): Eukaryota > Metazoa > Arthropoda > Insecta > Orthoptera > Acrididae > Schistocerca > Schistocerca piceifrons. Next base: position 458,734,375 of record NC_060145.1, read on the forward strand.
GGACTGTGGGAAAACCAGAGCAGAAGAGAATCGAAGCATTTGAGATGTGGTGCTATAGACGAATGTTGAAAATTAGGTGGACTGATAAGGTAAGGAATGAGGAGGTTCTACGCAGAATCGGAGAGGAAAGGAATATGTGGAAAACACTGATAAGGAGAAGGGACAGGATGATAGGATATCTGCTAAGACATGAGGGAATGACTTCCATGGTACTAGAGGGAGCTGTAGAGGGCAAAAACTGTAGAGGAAGACAGAGATTGGAATACGTCAAGCAAATAATTGAGGACTTAGGTTGCAAGTGCTACTCTGAGATGAAGAGGTTAGCACAGGAAAGGAATTCGTGGTGGGCCGCATCAAACCAGTCAGAAGACTGATGACAAAAAAAAGTGAACGAGGGCAGACCGACCTCCCTGGAGGCCTTCTGAGTGTCACCGGTGCTGTTATCAGCTATTTTAAATTATAGGCTTATCGTTATTGTCTGTTTCTTAAAATGTTGCAAATTAATCTTTCGAGCTTAAACACTGCGGCCTTCTGTCTTTAAAGATTATGATAATATATTTTGAAATTTTGAAGTTTGATTGTGGCCCTCAACCATTTGTGTTTGCACCTTGTATATGTTGCCTTTTGGGTTTTAAATTATTTTATTGCTATCTTAAATGAATTTTTGATTTTTTAAGATTTGTTGTTGGCCTTCTGCCTTTAAAGGTCTATGGTAATGTACTCTAAAATTTTGGAAATTAATTGTGGCCCTCAGCCATTTGTATTGCACTTTGCGTATGTTGTTTTTTGAATTATTTTATTGCTATCTTAATTTGATTTTTATCTTGTTAAGATTTCTTGTTGAAGGCCTTCAGCCGTGAAAGAGTTGCTAAATTGCAATAAAAGACAATTAGAAGCTGAAACTGACATCACCCCTTGGCCCTTTCCACAATCCTATTACCTGTTCTGCCCGGCGGGTTTAGCAGGTGTTTCACAACCATCAAAAAGGTTTTTATTAAAGCACTTACAAGAATCCAGTTATTTCGAGAGGAACTTCCCAACGTACCACTTTCCACCAGGACCCCATACTTACCGCTGGGGAACGTGACTACAACGAGCATTTGGAAGACATTAAGAACGTTGTCCTTCAATTGCAGGAGGAGGCAGTGAGCGTTACTTCAGTTAAACATCTTCTAAACGACGCAACAAGTTCCAACGACATTGCATACATAAAATCTCATTATGCATTTTTGCTCACTATTATTAAAGCTATAGAGCGTTCAGGGAAACCAGTCTACACGCAACTGAGATTGACAGAATTGACAGAAGAGGTGACAAAAAATCAACTGTTGGTATGAAAGTTAGTGAGAAACTAAAAGTGTTCCAAAAAGCCCGGGACTGACCATCCTCTGTACAGTGGCTGACATCTTATCAGGTAAATCAACAGAACCCGAGTGTACAGTCCCATTGCGCCTAATACCTTCATATAAATATGCTCTCGTGTCATCTGTTGACGCGGAACGCTCATTCCCGGCATATAAGCTGCTTTTGACAGACAAGAGATGCAGTTTCTCAACGAAAAAAATGGAGAGAGCGTTAGTTATTTACTGTGGCTGTAATTATGAACATAGACAATAATATAATGTGGATTTTTGTCAATCCATTTATCCTTCTAGACAATAACATGTCAGATTTTGGTCACCTATTTTCTAATTTTGATAAAATATTTTGTAAGTTATAGAATCTATTTTAGATACCCAATTTAAGATGTTTAGAACCTTATAGTCCGAGGTCCAGTGATGATAGTTGTGAGCAGCGGTGTGGGTGCTATTCTGTCATTCTGCGCAACGGATTAATCTGAGATGTACCCTTTACCCTGTGGCTCCTGCAAGATGCAATTTCCACCCCCACACTACTACAGAAGTCAGACAGACGCTCCTAATGTTCTAAAGAGAAATGCATGAAAAACTTTCAGCAATAAATAGCTTCTAGAGTCGTCCGCTGTAAGGAAATGACACAAAAATTCACAAAATTTCTTACGTAACTAGTGGGATACTTGGGTACTAGAGTAGTGCTAGTTAGTGTAAGAAAAACATGAAACTAACGAAAATTATTGTTTATTTTGCTAAAATTCTGAGAAATCGCAATGGCACTTTTAGTTATGAACTGAACACGTTATTTCCTGGTTCTTTTTGGAATGTGATGTTACCTCTCAAGGATAGGATTCGCTAATGAAATTCTATACAAAGTTTAAGATTGTTATTGACTTGGCAGAATGGCTGAGAGTCGCGCCTACTCAATTTGAATAATTATCCGTTAGAATGTTGCTAGGTATGGTCGAGGCTGTCACGTGTGAAATGCAGTGAAGTGTACTGTTGTGGAGGAAATATGGGGCTCGCAAGAGGTGTAGTGCACAATATCATAAGCTGCAATAACTGCTGTCTGCGCCGTTCACTGCTGACAAATAAGACAACTCTCGTTCTATCTGGATTGACCTTCACCAATAAAACTCTCCCTATGCCTTGGTGAAGTCAAGCACTCCTATTCGCCCCTAGTCTAACGATTGGCGTGGTACACTGGTCAGATAACCAGTCCACCGTGATGCCACTCACAAATTCGCTCGCAGGCGTTTAACTATAAGTCTGTCCATTCACACCGCACAATAAATGTGGCGGCCAACACAGTGAATATGGTTAATCACAAGGACTTAATATAGAGTCGCACTCCGATTCGCTCTCGACAGAGGTGCTCTCCCAGTGAAGTACTGAGCAGAGACTTGTTCCTCGCTCTTTAAGTACACGTACGAGCGCGCACGCTCTCGTTACGTGTTCTCGCTCCACGAGCGACAACGGAACGGCCCCTCTCCAGGCCAGACGTGAAGGGGTATATCTTTCAGTCTCTTCCATTACTCCTTCAGCTCACGGCGTCAGAAATATCGTCTGCCAATCAGCATTGCTCTTCTAAAACGGGAGAATGACGTTTTGTTTAAGGCGACCAATCCGAAAATCTGTAGCATTGGCGTTTGGCGTTTGCTGTCTCCCTGTGAATATCTCTGAAACTGCATGCTATATTTGTAAAGAATACGTAGGCTGTTCGCTCCCACACAATGTAGCGGAATTCTCTATCGATTTCTGAAATGGTTTGTCCCTTGCGTCTAGCTCAAGCTACCATTCCGCATTCAGAGTCTGTTTATTTCAGTCGTGCGTCTGCAATCACGTTGGAACCTCTCCACATGAATCACATGAGTACAAATGACAGATCCGCCAACGCACTGCCATTTTATACTATGTGTACTCTATACTACCGCCCTCTACATATATGCACATCGCTATCCCACAACTTTCACGTCAGGTGTAATGCATATAAGCCTGTGTCCTGGCGAAAAAGTCGTTGACGCATCAGTGCAGAAATACGAGAGGTGATTGAAATTATGAAGCAGTGTGACAACACCGTAGAGAGGACGGCTACATAGTTCTGGAGTCTTGGCTTGTCGCTGCCCGAGGGGCCGCGAGCTGTCGCGGTGGCAGAAACCTCACCAGGCACGGACGCTACAGCCTATACAGACAGCTGTAGGGGGACTACTAGTTCATATCTGCGCACACCAAAAGGAAAACATGACCACCATAAACCAATCGAAGATTTGCAGACTATCACCAATCATCGACAAGCTGGCTAGCTTCCTTCCTACTCTCTCCATCATTACTACAGTTCAATTCTTTTATCTTGGCGACTCGCGCATGCCCGCCCAGACGCGGGAGATTGCTGCGTTGCCAGTTGCAAACGACGCACGCGCCAAGAGAAGCAGCGCCATAGTATAGAATAGTTCGCAAACGTACGTCTAGGGGGGAGCGCGCAGTTTATGAAGTAAAGCCACCACGCCCGCATTAACCCTTTCGCTGCTTGGTCCGTATTCCGCGCTGTGCGCGATTTTGTCATCACTGCACCGCTCGCCTGTGCTGGCACATGGTGTTCCGACTGCTGTGACACTTATCATTCGATTTCACAAAAACTATTTGGCCCAAAAATTTGATTCTTACACATCTTCTTGACTGATACCTTCCCCCCATAAATGACTTAATTTTGTTTCGATGTTCAACGCAGTTACTGTGCAGCATTAAATGTAGTAAACCATTGCACGAAATTTTGAAGAGTTTGCAGAGCTAAAAGTCCATAGCGTATACTTCCCGTATGGTCGATTTTAGTTGCCACAATGTTGAGAATGAAATGTGGACAAGATACCTAAATTTCATATAAAATTTACTGTATAACAATATCTCGTTTAATTTAAGTACCAGATAGGTGTCGTATGTAATATTGAGAAATATTCCGTCTTTCGCGACTGTAATAAAAGTTTTAATTATACCAGAGACATTTCGATTTTTTCTAAAAAGTTCTGATTAAAACAAATTTGGCGAAGTACACAAAACTGAATTGTGGACGTAATAAAACATAGAAAAATGAAAAATATATTGTCAGTGAGGCACAGTGGGAAAAAAATACGTGTTTGTCGCAACAGACAGCAAATACTTGCCAAAACATAGATCAGTCGACGAAAACATTGAATATGATGATGTTGCCAAAGCAGCGAAGCAAAGAGTTGCGTCCGACAATCAAGTAGCTCGGCAACGTACGTGCCGAAATTCTGCTCTAAACAATACTTTTAATACTGTCACAAAAGAATATATATCAATATCAATAGTAAAACGGCGACTGCGGAAGAGAAGATACACAAACAAAACAGAAAACATGAATATTGTATGTGTGCCTTTTCATTGTTTTTAATTGCTGTAAAAAGCAATATTGGAGGACAAAATTAGAAAAAGCGAAAACTTATTATGATTATAATGAAGAGACAAAGCACTAGAAATTTCAAAAAATTACATTCAGACTAATAAAATTCATGAAGTAAGACACTTCGATATTGTTTTTAAATAAAGAAAATATAAAGCACCAATGAAGATTTGAACTCAAGCAGCCCAACACCTTAACCATTACCCTAATGCAACTCATCATTCAGGAGAGCTCCTGGAGGACTCTAACATATCACACAAAATACCGACAAACACTATTGGAATGACTATGAATTACTCACGTTTCCTCGAAGTACTACAGGAAATAAACAATTACCACTGTTCTTTATTGCGAAAAAGTTCGTGAGAATGATACAAATACCTTTCCATGCTATCGCCTGAATTAGTAGGCTTATTGCTTGTTTCGTTTAATTAATTAATATAATATGAAGCAATTGGTACAAAGAATGCTTTTTCCAAATTTCTATAAAAGGAAGTCTGCTATCAAGACATTGCTTTTGTTCAATTACTTTATGACTGAACGTTTCTAAAACTGAAGACAATCATCTGTGCCCTGCACTGCAGTTGAGCTCTGGCAACGTCGTGCTCTGTTCATTGGCTGACTGTGTTTTGTGATGTCAGATGCGTAGAACTATCCGAAACTCAGCCGCCGTCGTAAATGACGCGCACTTTAGCCTATCATATTGTAGGACCAATAAAATATCACATGTATGACATACTGACGCCGATAGTCTCCAAGAAATAGACGCATCTTTCTTCCACTAAAACCAGCCTTGCCCTGCTGTTGTAATGCGGTCGAAACTTTGGTTTCAAGTTTGTTATTAAAGTCTTTTACGCAACGCCGCGGTACGACACTCGAAAGGATGTTAATCATCATGACACTGGCCGCGGGAGCCTACACAGTTGTAAGTTATTTTTCTTTACTCGGTTTAATTTGGTTTGGTTGGTTGATTTGGGGAATGGGACCGAACAGCGAGGTCATCTGTCCCATCGCATTAGGGAAGGATGAGGAAGGAAGTCGGCCGTGCCCCTTCAAAGGAGCTATTCCGTCGTTTGCCTGAAGCGATTTTGGGCAATCGCGGAAATGGATACCCAGACGCGGTTAGAACCGTCTTCCTCCCGAATCGAGTCTTATGTGCTAACCACTGCGCCACCTCGCTCGATAATTTGGTTTACTGCCACCAATAACATACAATGTCAAGTCCACATAACAATAGACTGATCAGCGGAAACATTATGACCACTACCCACCTCGACATTGGATGGTGCCTGGTGGCGTTACGGGCATGTGACGCGGTAACAAATGTATGTAAGCGGAGCAGACACGGACGGGGCATCACCTTAGCGAAGATATGGTCTGCAGATGAGTAAATCCACTGACAGATGCGACTTTGACAAAGGACAGACTATTATTACCCTAAGCCTGCGAACGAGCATCCAGAGAACGACGAAGCTGGTCGAATGTTCACGTGCTACTGTCGTGAGTATCTACAGAATGAGGTAGGAGGACAGTAAAACGACCACTAGGCGCTACATGGTTGGATGTCCACGCCTCTTCACAGAACGTCGGGTTCAGAGGCTTGTCTGCTCTGTGATGTAGGATAGATGGTGATCTGTGGTATCTCTGTGGAAAGAGCACAGTGCTGGGGCACGCAGGACTGTTTCGGAGCACACCGGTCATGGTACGTTGTCGAACATGGAGTTCCGCAGCAAACCAAACGTGTTCACATGTTGACCCAACGACGTCGACATCATGATTGCAGTGGGCACGGGACCATCGCGATTCGAAAGTCGATCAACAGAAACATGTCGGCTCTTCGGATCAGTCACACTTTTGCTGCACTACATCGATTGCAGTTGCCACAAACGCCGTCATCGAGGTGAACGCAGCTCGAAACGTGCGGCGCGCCGCGTTCGCAGCCTGGTAAATGTTGTATAATGCTGTGGGAGGCATTCTCCTGCGCTTGCATGGGACCTGTGGTAGTAATCGAAGACACTATGACAGCTGCGAACCACCTGCGTCTCTTCATGCTTGATATCTTCCCCGATGATGATGTCATCTTTCAGCAGTACCGTTGTCCGTGTCACATAACTACGAAAATGTTCAAATGTGTGTGAAATCGTATGGGACTTAACTGCTAAGGTCATCGCTCCCTAAGCTTACACACTGTAAGTAGGCTGTATAGGTTTTTTTTATTGGTAACGCCACGTAGCGCTCTGTATGAAAATCACTGGCTGTGCTGTGTGCAGTCTGTGGCTGGTTTGCATTGTTGTTGGCTATTGTAGTGTTGGGCACTTGGCTGTTAACAGTATGTAGCGTTGCGCAGTTGCAGGTGAGCCGCCAGCAATGGTGGTTGTGGGGAGATAAATGGCGGAGTTTTGAAAGCGGATGATCTGGACGTGTGTCCATCAGAGACTGTAAATTTGTAAGACTGGATGTCATGAACTGCTATATATATTATGACTTTTGAACACTATTAAGGTAATTAGATTGTTTGTTCTCTATCAAAATCTTTCATTTGCTAACTATGCCTATCAGTAGTTAGTGCCTTCAGTAGTTTGAATCTTTTATTTAGCTGGCAGTAGTGGCTCTCGCTGTATTGCAGTAGTTCGAGTAACGAAGATTTTCGTGAGGTAAGTGATTTGTGAAAGGTGTAGGTTATTGTTAGTCAGGGCTATTCTTTTGTAGGGATTATTAAAAGTCAGATTGCATTGCGCTAAAAATATTGTGTGTCAGTTTAGTGTTGATCTGAATAGGTAAAGAGCGAAATGTCTGAGTAAGTTCAGTTCTGCTCAGCTATTTGAAAATCAAATAACATAAGATGTTTATCAGCACAGTAATTCATTAATTTTTCTAAGGGGACTTTTCATATGTCGACCCTTAGCCGAGGATACCTCACTGGAATCTTCTGATTTTTTCTTGTAGTTTGTCTAATTAGTGTAGCTATTGTTTATTGCTAGCACGTAATTGTAGAAAGAATCTTCTTTGTAGTTGTAGTTTTTCATTGTTGTACAGTAAAACACTTGCGGCATGCATGTAGATTTGCACCTAGTATTTTGCAGCTGCGCTTGCAATTAACTAGATATTATTTTCAGTGCTATGTTAATGTGTTTTCTTATTTTACTCTTCCAGTTGTGCTTTTCTGTGTTATCGTGTGAAACATTGTGACAATTATGGCGTATGAAAAACGAAATACTAGGCTTCAAAGTAAACTGAGAAATGACAGTGATGACGAAAGCAGTGTGTTAGCGCCACCGAGTAATGAATTAACTAATGTTCAAAGTATTACTTTGGTAATTGTGCTTAGGAAATGGAGTGGGCGGCAAATGATGGTGTAGACAGTGAAACAATTAGTGAACAGGGAAGCATTATCGACCGATCGGTCGGCAACAGTTAGCCTCAGGAATCCGAAATGACAGGACACAATCTTGCAAATACTGTGGATTCAGGTTTTGCGTCCTCACCGTTTTCTCAAATAAGTCAAGACACATTTTCTGCTCGTCACAATGTGAATGTTGCTGGTGCAAATGCACTGCCGAAAAGCACAGAGGAACAGATTACAGACACTAATACATTATTATTGCAATTAATGCAACAAATGAAACAAAATCAGATACAAACACAGCAACAGCTTCAAAAATTAGACACCACGTTTGAACAAACACTTGAAGGTTTAACTGTTGAATTACATAACATCGAATCGAAATGTCAAAAAGTCTGTAATGACGAAAAAACACAAATTTGTGAGCATTTCCAACCTATTTTTTCGCGTCATGAAAATGCATTACAGAATCACGAAGCAGCCATAAAAGAACTGCAAACTATTGTTCATGAAAATCACGACACCTTGCAAGCTAAAATTGACTCAGTTGCATCTACCGATTCGGTTACGCAACTTGCAAAGACTCAGGAAAACTTAAAGGACACAGTAGATATGATTTCAACACAAATGGACGCTCTGAAACTTGGTTCAGAAAAAGACACTGAGAAAATCAGTTCACCATCGGAGAAAGTAGCCGAACTTTCGGATCAGTTCACTAACGTATCTACAAAGGTTGATGATGCTCTGAATGACACAAGACCCGTAGCCTTCACTGACACAGAAGAGTATGAACAAATTAGAAAATTCAAACAAAATCAAAATCAAATCAATACACAGTACAAAAGAGAAATCCGGGAAGTACAAGATCAGTTGACACAGGTAGTAGAAGAGGCGATTCGCGCTCCAACACGGGAAGAGTGTCTTAGAGATACGGAAAAGTCACAAAATGATAACACAGGGCATTTCGGAAATTATGAAAGAAGTTGGCAAGGTGCACCGAATTTTGAGATGGAGCCGCCGAAACGGAGTAACAATGACCGATACGTGACTCCCCGACATGATGATTTTGACTATAAGTTGTTCATTACTACACGTAAATTCAAAACATTTAATTCTGGCAACGACATTCATCCATAAGCATGGCTTCATCAATTCTCTCATTGTTTTCCTCCCAACTGGTCATTGGAACACAGGTTAGAATTTATGTGTGGCTACTTAGAGAATGAACCAGCTGTAAGAATGCGATCGGTCATTCACGATTGTCACAGTGAAGGAGAATTTTATCATGCCTTCCTCTCAGGATATTGGTATCAAGCTACACAAGACCGAGTAAAACACAGCATCATAATGATGAAACATTTCGAACAATCGGAATTTTCTAGTCTTGTCAAATATTTCGAAGACATGTTACATAAGAATCAGTATCTTTAAAACCCATACAGCCCCTCAGAACTCATCCGCATTTGTTTAATCAAATTGCCTGAACATTTACGACACATTATTTTGGCAGGACGTTGCAAAGACGACATTGAAGCTTTTCAGGGACTCTTACAAGAATTGGAAATTGACACTGACATTCGTTGGACGCGAAAACAGGAACACAACAATTACAGGTCACATCCGTCACAATTCCGCGATGACAGAAATAATAAATGGACACGACAAGGCTATTCTTACAACGTAAATCGTGACCAAAACAGACACCACCCTTATGACAACCGTTGGCACCGTAGTAAGAATTACAGTGAAAGATCACCTCTCCGCGGTTATGACTATCACAGAGACAATCAGGGAAATAGACAATATGGAAACCAAAATAATTATTATCAAGGGAAACAGAATAATGTCAGACGCAACGGTCCACCGCGCAGATACGATTCAGGGAGAAATTCTCCACCATGTGACCGACAAGAAAGAAGCTATGGAATCTACCGACATGACGACAGGCGATATAATTGTAATGACAGACCTGAATTTCATCAGAACTGGCGGGATGCAAACAGGGCATTGCCCTCTTGACAAGGTGAATTTGTAGAGGTTAGATCTCCTAATCCCAATAACGACGCACGCCAACAAAGAGATAGCAGACAATGACTCGCACCGCAGGCAGCCACGTGCGCCAGCTGGCTCAAGGAAAAATAACATAGATGCTAGCCTTGAGAAAAATTTGAGCCTTTACCGATGTACCATATACCACATGATAATTCCGTTGAAGCTGGAGCTCTGCATAGTAGGATGAGTAAAGGCTTGCACCACATTTCACTTGTAAAACCATTTATTGAGGGATAATCTGCTTTTTAAGTTAGTCTTTGCTATAAAATTTTTCACTTCACGTTACTAGTATGCTTCGTCAGACTTAGAAACTGTTAACATGCAACTATGTTTTAAAGTTAACTATCCAGTCTAGAACCTAGGGAACATATTTAGACAGTAATTACGAATGCATTGTTATAGTGAACAGATGACATTAGAAGTGTGTAGAAACAAAGTCTTATATATAACAGTGTCCAAAAAGTTTTGTCAGAATTGTGGTAACTAACATTCACGTATGTACACACATTTCATAACTCTTAAAGTACGATTCTTGGTTTCCAACATCCTTTTCATAAATCAGAGTCCCTAACCACTACTCCTGTACATTCTTGCTTGTTAGTTGTATGATTACGCAACGACTATAAGGCTCACATACTTAGAGCATATACCAGTACTGCTGACTAGATTGTAATGCAACATTTTGGTTTACTTGAGAATACATTCTGCATTTAAAGTACTTTCTGTGAGATTAAAGATGACTTAGCATTTGGTTTCTTTGACAGCTACACGATTACATCACAACGCTACTAATGTGTGACACAATTTACATTGTTGCTTTTGCGGTGTATCTGTTTTATATCTGCACAGTTTTCTGTATTATTCTGGAAAGTAAAATATGTTTTAGTAGTAACTTTTGTGGTATAGCTACAATGAGACAGCCTTTTTCGTAGCACAACAATACGTTACAGTATAGTACTTTCTTGATACGGTACTGTACGAAATAACTACGACATCTATACGCATAGCATTTCGCTTTTGTTTATTACGAGGTAAGTACATTGACTTCCACAGAACTTTGCTTACGGACGACGATAATTACGACACTTGGGACATTTTTTACCCTTAAGTAATGACAGAGATTATCTTACAACAAGACGCACAATTTGGCGCTACAGTACACGTATTTGAGTGATTAATTTTGTACTTAAAACATTTATTTTTAATGATTTTTAAAATACGAAGATACAAAGGTTTTCCGTGATACATTTCATTCCATTGCTGTAAGTTGTATCACCTGAGGGTATAATTACATTAATCCTCAGGGGGGTACATGCTTACTTTGTCTACCATGTGTTTGGCAAGCACAAGGAGCCCTAGCTAATATTGTATTTGCTTATACAACTTTACACATCGGTACCATATTTCTCTAACACATAAATTACACAGCTATCTGATCATTTAACTGGGAGAGACAAACGTTTATTTTACTACATCAGTGACAGATGTTTACGTAATTACACAGTTGGATAACTTCACACTTATGAAATTGTATTTTGTCTGTACTTTGTGAACTGTTCATATTTTTTCGGAACCATTGTGATACTATGAGAGCTTTGAATGATGTATTTGGTATGGGATCATGATTTTTAAAGTACATTTGAGGTAGATGACACTATTGAAACGAGCAGAGAATTTTTTTTAGGTTTTAAATTATTGCAGAAAGCTACGAAGTTTTTGAGATTTAGCTGAGGTGTCATGGTGTTATTATTATGACGTCGATGTGTATTATGCTTTTGAGGTATGTTTATGATCAATGAGATGATGGTGTATGAGGAATCTGATTATGCTATATATTTATTATGATGAAATATTGAAGACATGTTGATGAATATGAATATGTACATGTGTAATAAGGTAAGGAATAAGGAGTAGTGGTTAGGGACTCTGATTTATGAAAAGGATGTTGGAAACCAAGAATCGCACTTTAAGAGTTATGAAATGTGTGTACATATGTGAATGTTAGCTACCACAATTCTGACAAAACATTTTGGACACTGTTATATATAAGACTCCTAACCTTTGAATTTTTTAAATTTTATATGAGACTGCCACTGTAGTGGAAACAGCTGCCATAAATATTTCAGTAAAGAAGATAGATGACCTTGACGTAATGTGCTGTGGAGGCCCATCTGAGCGACAGTCACCTGGAAAAAAACCCATTAGTGTCTGCCTTTCAGAGGCACAGGTGGAGAAAAAAGGAGCCATTATCCTCCCTGTTGACATTTCTTTGTAGAAAGCATCGCAAATATGACACGCTCAAACTTGAAAACATATGATTACACTGTGGAGCTCTTAATTTATGATATTTACTAAAATGCCCAATAAAATGATGAGAAACATTTTACATCTATTGTCTTTGTAGTTGAGACATTTTGTTTAATATCTAGTTTCTAGCTGCCCTGCAGCATTGGTTAAAATAAAATTTAATAGATGTACTAATATAGATATTTTATACCTACAGATCCAGTAAATAATAATTTTATGATCTACTTCCAAGAAAACGAGGGAGCACAAAAAGACATTTCCCTTCACAGTAATTGCATATATAATTTTTTCAACGCTTTGCTAACTTTTTAGTAGTGTAAGTTAAGGTGATGCATCACTCTAATGTTAAGATCTGACATAGTTATTAGACATTTCCTATCTTTACTGTGATATTTTTTCTGCTTGAGCTTTGTCATGTTTAGATATAAGTTATAACATTAGCCGCTGCCGTTTGCCAGGCATAGTGCTACTAAATTTCACTTTGTATTACTCTGTTAAGCCAGTTTTACTACTGATTTATTTTTCTTTTTGCTGCATATTGGCTCATATTAGTGATAATGTTGCATTTGCTTTGCTAACTTATATATATTGCTGCTTGCTTTGCCAATTGCTGTTTGTGTTAATTGTTTTGTGCTGCTGCATTGCCTCGTCCCTTAGTTTAACATCTGAGCTAAGTAGATTTAAGTTAGCTTAAGATGGGGTAGGCTATATGAGAGAACGAGTTGTGATGAATTGGAAGAAATGCATTGAGAAGCTATAAGAACATGGTTTGGCCAAAAAAGTATTTTGAAAGAGGATATGAACAAAAAAGTAGCGTTTAGAGACAACAGGTTTAGGTAGGATTTTCTTGGAAATAAATGATGAGGTAAGATAATGGAAAAAAAATAATGAGGTAAGAAATATGTGAACATATAAATACAGAAAGCATGCTTGGATTGGATTTTTTTGGTGGAAACAAATGTTGAAATAAGACGAAAGATCTATGGAATGAAGTTTTGGGTTGGACTGCAGTACCAAATGTTACACTGAAAACAAACCCTGCCCTTTCCTCTTGTGTTATTCTGATATGTGAAACTTCCTGGCAGATTAAAACTGTGTTCTCGACCGAGACTCGAACTCGGGACCTTTGCCTTTCACGGGCAACTGCTCTACCATCTGAGCTACCGAAGCATGACTCACGCCCGGTACTCGCAGCTTTACTTCTGCCAGTATCTCGTCTCCTACCTTTCAAACTTTACAGAAGCTCTCCTGCGAACCTTGCAGAACTAGCACTCCTGAAAGAAAGGATCTTGTGGAGACATGGCTTAGCCACAGCCTGGGGGATGTTTCCAGAATTCTGGAATTCTGCTATGTGTTTGTGTACCCTTGTGAATTTGTGTTTGTCCTGTCTTTATGTGTTTAGCTGATGAGAGTTATGTTGTAGAATTTTTCTAATACTATGTTATTTACTTTGTAAAGATGTTTAGACATTATTTATCTGTTCTGTTTTGTTGCTCATGTGTGAAGTTGATGTTATTCTGATCTTTTATGCATGCACTTATGTCATAATTCCTGTAACACTGATGTATATGTTTATTTCTATTCTTTTGTAAAGCCCCTATTACTACAAATGTTATCTGTATTGTTATGTTCTTTAATGATGTATTTTGTACCTTTGTAATTGTATTCTTATGTTGTAAATTTATAATCGTACAGACACCAGTTCTTCAAATTAAGTTACATTTCACTGCACACGTTTCTGTTGGTCATAGTATATGCACAACATGTGAGAAGTTGGGACTGTTAGTGTTTGCATGTGTGTTAATAATTCAGCAAGGGACTGATTAACGGCATTGCTGGTTCTAAGGACAATTCCAAAAACTTTGTGAGTGCACAAGTGGTGGTTTATGGACTTGCTATATTCTCTGCAAGACTCTTCGATGGTGATTGTGCATCTGCACAGTCACAACAGATGGCTGCTGGCCGTCTCTACAAGGACTATAGTGGGTCTGAATCTTTGATGGCCCACCAATACCATTATTTCTACAAGGACTGCAGTGGGTCTGCACCTCTGGTGGCCCACCAATACCGTAATCTCTACCAGGACTACAGTGGTCTGCTCTGTGATGACCTACCTACCACTATTCTTCAAAACTTCGACTGACACTGCTGTGGGTTTGCTCTGTTGTGGCCCATTACCTGTCTGCATGTCAAGAGTCAGCACTGTCTTTCCGTTGGAAGGACAACACTACTTCTTCAAGACTGCATGGAAATCGACTACTTCCATGTGCATTTTCTTTTACTGCTCAGACTGAGAAAAACACTGCTATTTTACTGTGATGAACGATCAGGACTGTCTTTATGGACCGTGAGAAAATTTTAGCTTTTGACCAACATTGTATCAATAAGTGTGTGCATTTGATTTCCTTGTTATTGTAATTGTGAAAAATTTTTAACAAATATGTATTGACCAGTGCCCAAAACAATTTGTAAAATTTTTTGTGGGTAGCATGGGGGCTATGTAAGTAAGCTGTATAGGTTTTTTTATTGGTAACGCCACATAGCGCTCTGTATGAAAATCACTGGCTGTGCTGTGTGCAGTCTGTGGCTAGTTTGCATTGTTGTCTGCCATTGTAGTGTTGGGCAGCTGGATGTTAACAGCGCGTAGCGTTGCGCAGTTGGTGGTGAGCCGCCAGCAGTGGTGGATGTGGGGAGAGAGATGGTGGAGTTTTGAGAGCGGATGATCTGGACGTGTGTCCGCCAGAAAGAGTAAATTTGTTAGACTGGATGTAATGAACTGTTATATATTTTATGACTTTTGAACACTATTAAGGTAAATACATTGCTTGTTCTCTATTAAAATCTTTCATTTGCTAACTATGCCTATCAGTAGTTAGTGCCTTCAGTAGTTTGAATATTTTATTTAGCTGGCAGTAGTGGCGCTAGCTGTATTGCAGTAGTTCGAGTAACGAAGAGTTTCGTGAGGTAAGTAATTTGTGAGGTTATTGTTAGTCAGGGCTATTCTTTTGTAGGGATTATTACAAGTCAGATTGCGTTGCGCTAAAAATATTGTGTGTCAGTTTAGTGTTGATCAGAATAGGTAAAGAGCGAAATGTCTGAGTACGTTCGGTTCTCCTCAGCTGTTTGAAAATCAAATAACATTAGATGTTTATCAGCACAGTAATTCATTAATTTTTCTAAGGGGACGTTTCAACACTACTTAACCTAAATTATCCTAAGGACAAACACACACACCCATGCCCGAGGGAGGACTCGAACCTCCGCCAGGACCAGCTGCACAGTCCATGACTGCAGCACCTTAGACCGCTCTGCTAATCCTCACGGAGCTACTAGAACCATGCCACAATGTTTTGAGGAGCATTATAGTGAGTTCATGTTGATGTCTTGGCGACCAAATTCGCATGACGTAAATCCTGTGGATTTATCTATCTGGCGCCATCACTGCGTACACAAATCAGCGGACCGTTATTTACGCGAATTACATCACCTGTGCATAGAAATCTAATGCCAATACCTCCACAAATGTTCAAATGTATGTGAATTCTGCTTAAGTCATCGGTCCATAGACTTACACACTACTTAAACTAACTTATGCTAAAAACAACGCACACACCCGTGGCCGTGGGAGGACTCGAACCTCGGGCGGAAGGGGCGCCGCAGTCCGTGGCATGACGCCTCAATCCGCGCGGCCACTCCGCGCGGCATACCTCCACAAACCTACCAACAAAAGTGTCAGATCCCTAATACACAAAATCAGTGATGTGGTTCAAACGGCTCTGAGCACTATGGGACTTTACATCTATGGTCATCAGTCCGCTAGAACTTAGAACTACTTAAACCTAACTAACCTAAGGGCATCACACAACACCCAGTCATCACGAGGCAGAGAAAATCGCTGACCCCGCCGGGAATCGAACCCGGGAACCCGGGCGCGGGAAGCGAGAACGTTACCGCACGACCACGAGTTGCGGACTAGTGATCTATTTCGTTCCAAAGACGGACAAACAAGTATTATTTTATGAAAATCAACTTCATTTGAGAGTGATGTAGAAGACATTTAACTATAGTTTTCCAAACATTGTGAGTGTATGGGTTTTATTTTGTCAATTTGCGCAATGGATTGATCCAACAAGTACCCTTTGGCTCCTGCATGAAACAATTTCCACCTCACACTACTACAGAAGTCAGACAGGCGCTCCTAATGTATGAACAAGAACAGCTTGAAAAACATTCAGCAACAAATATCTTCTGGAGTCGCCCGCTTTAAGTTGAAGGGACAAAAATATTCTATATTCTTACGTAACTAGTGGAATACTTGGGTACTGGACTATTGCAAGTTAGTGTAAGAAAAATATTAAACGAATGGAAAATTGCAAAAAAATTCTGAGAAATCAAGTGAAACTTTTTCTTATAAATTAATAAATTTCCAGGTACTTTTCTCAACAGTAGATTGCCTCTTATGGATGGGAATGCTCTTATTTTACAAAGTATGGAAAGGTTCTTTTCTCCCTTTTCTTTAAGAGTGTTATTTACCCAGCAGAATGGCTGAGAACCGTGCCTACACAACTCGAATAACTTTTCTAGGTACAGTCAAGGCTGTCGCATGAGAAATGAAATGGTGTGTACTGTTAGGGAGGAAAGATGGGGCTCACATACACTGTAGCGCACAATACCGTGAGCTGCGACATCTGCTGCCTGCGTCGCTCACTGCTGACAAATAACACAACTATCTGTTTCTATCTGGAATGACCTTTGACAATCAAACTCTCCCTACCACTTGATGAAGTCAAGGACCCCTACCCATCCCTAGTCTAACTATTGGCGTAGTACACTAGTCACATAACCAGTCCACCGCGATGCCACTCAATATTCGCTTGCAGGTGTTTAACTAGTACTCTGTCCATGTTCACATGGCACAATAAGTGTGGTGGCCAACACAGTGAACAACACTTAATCACGAGTGACTCAGTATAGAGTATCACTCCGATTCGCTAACAACCGAGGTGCTCTCCCAGTGAAGTACTGAGGAGAGACTTTGTTCCTCACTCTTTGCGTACACGTACGAGCGCACTTGCTCTCGTTACATGTTCCTGCTCCAAGAGCGACAACAGAACAGCCCCTTTTTTCTGAAAAAATTGCAAGGCTATATCAATCGCTGTCTACCCTCACTCCTCTGGCTCTTTGCGTCAGAAATATTCCGCCAATCAGCGTTGCTCTTTTAAATGGGAGAGTGACGTTGTGTTGCGGAAATATGTAGCATATCCATTAGGCGTATACTGTCCTCCTGTGAGAACTCCGTAACTACGCAGTCAGTCTGTCAAAAAATGCGTCTTCTGGGTGCTCCCACACATTGTAGTGGAATTTGCTTTTAAGTCGAAGACGGGGGTCGTTATCCCTTCGCTCTGGCAAAAGCTGTCCTCTCTCTGGGCAGTTGCTCCGGCCGAAGTAGGCGTGTGTGGAGTCACCCCTCTGAAGGGAGTGGCCTCCCAGCGGGCTGGTTGCCTCTTTAGAAAGAAAATTCCTGTGGCAGTCATGTTGTGTACGCCAGCCTCGACTTTTTCAACCTTGGTGTGCACTTGCATTTTACTTATTAGATTTGCATATCGCTTACATGAATTCATACAAAATGGACTCTACCTTATCGAGTTTGGGTTCGAATGAAGCATCTTGATGTGCAGAATACGATTGTGGGGACGGAATATGTAAGAAATGAAGGTCATGAGACCACGCCACCTTATAACATGCATGACATCCACAATCCACTAGCCAGGATGAGCCATGCTGCGGCTTGCGTTGGTGCTGTTTGTAGGTTTCCGTCCTCTGCTGGAGGCCAGACTGTATCGTTTAGCTGACATGGTTGTAGTTGTTTGTCTTCTGCTCATGTTGACTGACACCATTTGGTTTGGCAAGCGTTGCCTGTCCGCTAGTGGCAGCAGCGGCGGTTATCGATATGTCGTAACTGTGGCCCTATTTTTGGGGTGACATCGTTGTTCTTAAGGGGTGTGCCAGTGGGGATTTCGGTTGGGACTCAGGAGGAGTGAGGTTCTCACAGTGCGAGAACATGCTGAGGGACCACTGGCGGCGCGCATGGACTGCTGGATCGGAGGCCTGTGTTCATGAGGGCGCACGACCTCGTCGTAAACCAGATCCTGCAAGCTTTGAGTGCATTTTGGATTCTCCAGTGACTTGGGTTCGTGTTGCTGCTCGTAGTGTTGCCAAGGTGAAGAGCAGCGAGTGGAGTGCTTGGAGAAGGTGGGTCTGATTAGTTTTTCTGGACTTCTAATTACTATTTATTGCGTTCAGTTTGTTACTCTTTGTTAAGTTGAACTAGCGGTATTTTTCCTGCCTTGTGGCTACTAACGGCCCAGTTACCTGCCCTGGGGGTTAGTGTATGTGACGGCAGAGTACGTTTCCTCGCCTTGCCGCTGCTGTCCAGGGAGGCATGTAGTTTTGACAACTTTCTTGACTGTAGGTTGGTTGGCGATTCTTCCACTCTGGTGGTAGTGATTCCTTTCTCGTTCCGGGTGCTCTAAGCACAGTATTTGTAGGCGGAGTCCAGACCGCCGGTTCTGGCTTTGGCGTATTTTTAAATCCTTACATTTGGTTTATTTGACGTCAGGTAGCCTCAGCAAGATTATCATTAGTCATTCGTTAGACTGCCACTTGTCTGACTAACCATCTTGTGAAGTGAATGCAACTCTTGGCTGCCTATCTCATCGCTCGCGAAAGTGTTTTTTTGTTGGACCTACTCAGAGGTCGATTCCTGGTGCACTGTCTGTGACTGGCCCTTGTGTTTTATTATTGTATTTGCTGTTTTATTGTATGTTTCTAAATTTTTTTATGTAATTGCCATTGTTGGCGTTACAGCAGGTTAAATGATTGTGCTACCAAGGTTACCATCATTTTGTCTCACGTGTTTGGTGATCAGTTGCTTGTCCTTTTAAATTAACCTTTTCTGTTGTATTTGCTGTTTTACTGTATGTTTTTTTAATTTAAATTTTTTATATAATTGCCACTCTTGGCGTTACAGCAGGTTTAAATGGTTGTGCTACCAAGTTTATTATCATTTTGTCTCACCCATTTGGTTATCACTTGCCTGTCTTTTTAAATTAACCTTTGCTATTGCATTGCTGTTTTACAGTATGTTAGTTCAATTTTTTTTATAGTTGCCACTCTTGGCGTTAAAGGCCTTCAGGTGTGACAGTGGTTACGTGCCTTAAAATTCTGATTCGCATCACATTGGCTTGTTTTTAAAACATTGTTTGCTGTGTCTGTATTTTATGCTCATTTGGTAAATTGTAACGCACTGAAAGCACTATTAATTGCACAGTTTATTCCTCCATTAATAACGTGTGATATCATTATTTATGGCTGAGTCTGGAATTACTGTTTTTAAATAAATGTGTGTAATTGCAGAAGGGAACTAATACTGATTACGGCCCCATCCACAGTCGTCACCGAATCCTGCCTTCCTTGACTACCAGGTTTCAAGGCAACTTGTCAGCAAAAACAAAGTGCGAAGCGCATTATGGGGCTGGAAACTGTAAATGGAGTAAGAGCTGGAATCATTTCAGTCATTGGCCAATATTAACTGTCGAAAAGTAACTATAGAGGAAAGGAAGTGTGGACATAATTGTATATTTCTATTATAGTGAAACATCTAGTAATGGAACACATTCGGGTCGCAACTATGATTCGTGAAAGAATTGCAAGTAGAGGCAGTCATACTAACTGTATTCTACCGTTAGTCTTAGAACACAGTGCTGAATTGGTGAAGCGTTGTAAATACCGTGCAACGGGAACTCTTCTTAGAAGAATTTTAATTCTTCAGAAAAATAAAAAAAAACTCTTCTTACAAAGAAACTAACAGCTCTTCTATAAAAAATAGTTTCTTCGGTGAAGATCCAACTACAACTTTTTCCTTGGATAGACTAAGACCGAGGAGCCCAGAGATGAAACCCTGAAAGTGTTCCCTGTAATTGCTATCCGTCACATTTATACAGGACGGGGAAAATAACAGTGGTCCAGAGAACAGAGTTGCAGGGTACAAAGACTCACAGCAGAGGGAAGGGAATGCAGTTCTATCCTGACTACAGCAGACGTTGAAAGTAAACACCAACTCATCTCTTGGCACTTTTGGCCCCTTGTCAGCAAACTGTTGAATTTGGATCGAAGCTGGACTGTTAGAATTACTTTAATCTCAACGGAAATGTTTTGCTGCAGTTCTTGATGAGGGTTGTTGTGATATACCTTAGACTTGAAGGCTCCCCAACCAATCGCATACTGAGAGATGAGATGACCTGGGTGGCCAGCTAGGGCCGCGACCAGACTGACCTCTGCCAACAACTTTGTCAGGCGTGAAGATTGTGTAAATGTGCTCCAAGATTTGGCCGGCTGTATGGGTACTTGCTCCATCCCGTTGGAAGTAACTGTGGGGATTTTCCTTTCCAATTGCATCCACTCGGTCGGGCCACTTTTATTTATCCCACACAGCATTACTAAACTGTTAACCTAGAGCACAATACTAGTTGCCTGTTGATTCCAGGGGCAGTTACTAATAGTAGTAGTAGTAGTAGCTTATCCATCCACAGATCTCGTTTTACAAGGATATAGGACATGTCAAAATATTTACAAATTTAGATCAATTTAAAATAAGCTAATTCGTATACACTTATATTTACAGACTTCTAGAGAAGTTAGAGACAGTCATTAGATTTGTTCCTGGTATACAATACTTTTTTTACAAATAACTTGTTAAATAATGTAATGCCACATTGTTCACTCATATCTCACTATCAGTCACTGCAGACACTATACACACACTGTTTCATAACACTTCACTCACTATACACACACACATTCACACACACACACACACACACACACACACACACACATACTGGTGATCTCTGGGCCATTTTCTGTACCGCAACTTCCCATTTACTATCCTGAAAAACTAAGTCAACATCCCTCCATGATGAG
Source organism: Schistocerca piceifrons (assembly GCF_021461385.2). Taxonomy (NCBI): domain Eukaryota; kingdom Metazoa; phylum Arthropoda; class Insecta; order Orthoptera; family Acrididae; genus Schistocerca; species Schistocerca piceifrons. Next base: position 458,755,829 of record NC_060145.1, read on the forward strand.
TAAGATGTTGAGCTCAGAAAGAGGAAGAGGTGTTTGTATTGTGCTACGCATAGCTTGGGGGTAAGTATTTCTAGAAAGGAAAAAAAAGAAGGAAAAATACATAAAGTGAAGGTGTTATGTGGAATTTTGGATATTTTATAATCATTATTATTATTATTATTTATTTGTATAACATTTTTTATCAAATCCCTACTCTGTTTTAGCTAAGTAATTGTTCAATGTACAAAATGTATTGCATAACAGGTACATTTTAGCTGCCTTTTTAAATAAGTGTATTTTGGCAATTTCTTTAATCTCTTTCGGTAATTTATTGTACAGTTTTATTCCTTGGTATAAAATGCTGTTTTGAGTTTTACGTTTATTTTTTATTGGTAAATGTAAGATGAGTCTATCTCTTGTTGCATGGTCATGGACAGAGCTGCTTGTGCAGTAATTACCAATGTTATTTTGTTATTTTTTATGTGTACAACTGACTGATAAATATATTCACATGGAGCAGTTAAAATCCCCAGTGAACAGATCTTTACAATGAGCTCGACTAGTATTTTTGGTTATTATTCTTATGGCTCTTTTCTGGAGTTTGAAAATTGTGTTCATATTTTGTGCATTTGTTCCCCAAAAAACAATTCCATAGCTAAGAATTGAGTGTACATATGAATAATATGTAACTAAAAGACACAGCATGTTACACACTGATGATAGCATTCTAAGGGCTTAACATGCTGATGACATTCTGTTTGCAAGTACCTTTGTGTGTTCACACTACTTCAACTGAGAATCAATATTCATTCCTAGAAATTTTGCATTTGTTACACAGTCTATAAAGGTGCCATCTACATTTAATTTAACATTGTCATTTTTCCTCTTCAAACTGAAATTCATGGCATTAGTTTTCTTTATGTTCAATGTCACTTTATTACTTATAGACCAATCATAAACTTCCTTGAGAGTTTCATTTGCTTTCTCGGCAAGGAGTTCTCCTGTTTTCTCAATGACTATAATATTGCTGTATCAGCGAAGAGGATTTTTTCACCATGAGTAACACTACTAGGAGAATTTAAACATTTAAAATGCTGTAATAATCCACTCATTAAAAGCTATAATCTTACTTTAAAGGTTTAATGCGGTAAGTCAGGCATTAAAGTTAGAAACTGCGTATATTGTGTCCTGAGGTGGTGTAGACCACAGCGCGCAAACCACCCAGAGCAATTCATCCAGTACTTGAGAATGAGAGCACTTTGCGACTTCCGACAAACTTTACACGTAATTTCAAATCATTTCGAAGCTTTACTCACTGACGCCCACTACAAAATACTGAAAGGAAAATAAGTGTATCCCCTACGAAGTAAAACTTGAGCATCAGTCAGGACGTTTTAATTTCCTCGAGAACAGAACCACTGCGTATGCAGTGGTCCGGTCCTTGAGTTCAAAAGGACGGAGGAAGTGCTGGAGCATCAGTCACCTCGGCTCATTCTGAAGATGGCTGGACGGTATTCAGCGGAAATAGTAGAAGAAGAAGCTGAATTTATCGGGCTGCACGCCCGAAATTTTATAGAACAGTTACACTATGTGATCAAAAGTATCCGGACACTCCCAAAAACATACCTTTTTCGTATTAGGTACATTGTGCTGCCACCTACTGCCACGTACTCGATATCAGCGATCTCAGTAGTCATTAAACATCGTGAGAGCAGAATGGGGCTCTCCGCGAACTCACGGAGTTCGAACGTGGTCAGGTGATTGGGTGTCACTTGTGTCATACGTCTGTACACGAGATTTCCACATTCCTAAACATCCCTAGGTCCACTGTTTCCGATCTGATAGTGAAGTGGAAACGTGAAAGGACACCTACAGCACAAAAGCGTAAAGGACGACCTCGTTTGTTGACTGACAGAGACCGCCGACAGTTGAAGAGGGTCGTAATGTGTAAAAGCCAGACATCTATCCAACCATCACACAGGAATTCCAAACTGCGTCAGGATCCACTGCAAGTAGTGTGACGGTTAGGCGGGAGGTGAGAAAACTTGGATTTCATGGTCGAGGGCTGCTCAGAAGCCACACTTCACGCTGGTAAATGCCAAACGACGCCTCGCTTGGTGTAAGGAGCGTAAACATTGGACGATTGAACAGTGGAAAAGCGATGTGTGGAGTGACGAATCAGGGTACACAATGTGGCGATGCGATGGCAGGGTTTGGGTATGGCGAATGCCCGGTGAACGTCATCAGCCAGCATGTGCAGTGCCAACAGTAAAATTCTGAGGCGGTGGTATTATAGTGTGGTCGTGTTCTCCACCACTTGTTTTGCGTGGCACTGTCACAGCACAAGCCTACATTGATGTTTTAAGCACCTTCTTGCTTCCCACTGTTGAAGAGTTATTCGGGGATGGCGAATGCATCTTTCAACACGATCGAGCACATGTTCATAATGCACGGCCTGTGGCTGAGTGGTTACACGACAATCTCATCTCTGTAATGGACTGGCGTGCATGGAGTCCTGGCCTGAATCCTATAGGACACCTTTCGGATATTCTGGAACGCGGACTTCGTGCCAGGCCTCACCGACTGACATCGATACGTCTCCTCAGTGCAGCACTTCCGTGAAGAATGGGCTGCCATTCCCCAAGAAACCTTCCAGTACCTGATAGAACGTATGCCTGCGAGAGTGGAAGAAGCTGTCATCAAGGCTAAAGTGGGCCAGCACCATACTGAATCCCTGTATTACCGATGGAGGGCGCCACGAACTTGTAAGTCATTTTCAGCCAAGTGTACGGATACTTTTGATGACATAGTGTATGTCATGTACCTCAGCCGCCCCCCCCCCCCCCTCCCTCCCGTTGGAGGTTCGAGTCCTCCCTCGGGCGTGGGTGTGTGTGGTGTCGTTACCGTAAGTTAGTTTAAGTAGTGTGTAAACTTGGGGACCGATGACCTGCAGCAGTTTTAATGGCCAGTAGTGTACATAAGAACAAATCACTGCTTTAGAAATGAATGTTTATTTGTTTTTACCCAAACATATTTCATCCCTTCGTACTAAGCATCATCAGTGGTCTATAAAATAAAGGAAATTATTTACTTATCTTGTTAGAAGATGTTTAGTGATTCCTGGTAGAACATTAAAATTATCTAATTATTGAAATAATCAACAACCAGTTGCACAAAAGAAATTTTATTTCCTCAACGTGATTCAGGTGCCTAGTTCCCTTCTTCAGAAGGCTGTACAGAATAATATACAACAAATAAATGTAAGTCAGATAATAAAATTAAAATTTAAGAACGAAAAGTTCAAATATGGTTCAAATGGCTCTGAGCACTATGGGACTTAACATCAGAGGTCATCAGTCCCCTAGAACTTAGAACTACTTAAACCTAACTAATCTAAGGACAACACACACATCCATGACCGAGGCGGGATTCGAACTTGCGATCGTAGCAGTCGCGCGGTTCCGGACTGAAGCGCCTAGAACCGCTCGGCCACAGCGGCCGGCAGTTCAAATATCTTAAAAACTAAAGATAGAAAGTGGTTCATACTAACAACTGTCTCATTATCTGCGAGAGTCAAAAATAAGATGCATGCAGCATACTGCTGCGGTCCTAAAAAAATGCAAGAACAATATGCAACACAATAAAGACTCCATTACTACTATACAGTATACATTAGTACAAAAATTTCCTGCCTGCACGTTTTTGACATCTGTACATCAATTCAGTGACGTGTCCTAGAACAATACAAGTGGTATGGATGCCTTTAGCTACAATTCTGTAAGCTTTCCTCCCCTAAGTAACTTCTCTCTAAGTAACACTGGAGTGCGCATTCTAACAGCGCAGTCATGCCCATTATGTCCACCGTGGGCTCCAGTTCAGCGTGTTGAACAGTAATTTTGTCCGCCCCCGGTAGCTGAATGGTCAGCGTGACGGATTGTCAATCTTCTGTTCCCGGGTTCGATTCTCGGCTGGGTCGGGGAATTTTCTCCGCCCAGGGACTGGGTGTTGTGCTGTCCTCATCATCCTCCTATCATCCTCATCGACAGCAGGTCGTCGAAATGGCGTCAAATCGAAATACCGGCGCCCGGAGACTGGTCTGCCCGACGGAGGACCCTAGCCATACGAATTAATAAAAACAGTGATTTTGTAATGCTGCTCTCCTTGTCGTATAGAATCTTGTTAGCACTGTGTAGGAAGACTGCTTTACAATGTGCAGCCGTGTTGTGAAGCCTCAGCCCCCACTACACATTCCTGTCGCAATATATTCGAAAGGCATTTCGAAAATATTTCTTTTCCGTTGTTGCAGTGGTATCGTTGTTAAATAACACTCTCATTTTGGGTGGAGGATAGATCACTTTTAGATGTTGTAATTTAGACAATGCGTAGGACTACCTCAGTTCTGCCCTCGACATTTATTCTGTTCTCTATCTATCCTGCTCTATTTACCCGATTTGTTAAGTGCAATAATTTTGATTTGCGCTGATTTTGTGTCATAGTTAAAAGCGACTACGAAATCAAAGAGAGCTTCATTGCAAATGTAAACGTAGCCAAAGCCTCTGAAAAAATTCTGAACGAAGCCAAAAGTATAGTAAGAAGAATCATGCATGTGGCATTCAACGAATTCTAAGTTAGAATTCTGTCTCCAGAGCAGGTTAGGCATCATAAGAAGTTTATGCGTTAAATCAGTAAACGGATCGAAGCTACCTGTCCAGACACCCTGTGACCGTAAAGGCAGTGAAACGAAGGAGGACGGAAAAATGGCTGAAATTCTAAACATCTTTTTCCAAAACTGTTTTGTTGATGAAGTGATGAAGATTGTACTGTAGTTCAATCTTTACATCGTCGCACGAACGTCAGAATTATAGATATCGAAATATCCTAAGTGACCATGTGATAGAAAAGCAAATGAGGTCGTTCAACAGAGGCAGGGCCACTATTTGACCGGATACAGCTACGTTACCTAACGGTTTTCTCCTGACTAATTATTCTTTAAACAGCTTCCCTTACGAAATAACCAGTCGCGAATTTATCTGATGTTGCTCACGCCTTAGGTAGTTCGGCTACGCACTGAAAGCAATAACTCGATGTAGTTGTAGGGTCGAGCCGCCTACGTTTGTTTGCTTTTGCGCCCAGCAGCTGAGTCACTGCAGATAATGTCCTGAAGCAGTCATTCTATAGTCTATGCGTTGGATAGAACCTCGAATTAATAAAATACACAGAAACATAAAAAAGATGAATAATAAAAAGGGTTCTATTCTACTGTCTGCTATTGATATAGACGACGGAGCACTCTGTTGAATCACGTTTGTTCAAGAATGGACACCTAAAATAAAGTGAAAATAGTCCTACGCTACCCTATTAAAATACAGATAGAAATTAACACTATGAAATGCAGTAAATTGTCATTGAGAGTGTTACAAGGATGTTAGAAAACTCTGCAAACTAAAAAAAAAAATCATGAAATATACGCGAAAACTGAGTCCAATTGGTGATCGGAATACACGAAATATTCACCACCTCAAAACAGTTCAGAGTTCAACATGAATTACAAATCAACACGCGCGAGACGACGAGTAGAAATTGATCCTCAGTCTATTCTCAGTTCTGCAATGCAATCGGAAGAAGTTAGAGTATCATAGTAGGCGTTCACCGCCCACAATCAGTAACCTACACGATCGCACAACTCACGTTACCTCAGCCAGGTCTGCCTTTTTCAGGAACTCGACATAACGTGTCCTTATCAAGAACCAAAACGACAAGTACCTTGAATCGATCCCTTGAGCTCTTCACTCGAAAAAGTCTCTCTCTCTCCACTTGACTGCGGTGCTGTTCCGCAAATGACTGCTTTTCCATTGGCTGAAGGCCTTCGTCACCAAAAATACATCTTTTGTAAGTTCTGCAGACACAATTTGACTCAACTTGACCACTTCACGGACTAAACTAATGCACAGCACCAATATTTAAATACGAGGGCAGTTCAATAAGTAATGCAACACATTTTTTTCTGAAGCAGGGGTTGTTTTATTCAGCATTACACCAGGTTATTCCCCAATGTTTTAGCTACACAACACTATTTTTCAACGTAATCTCCATTCAATGCTACGGCCTTACGCCATCTTGAAATGAGGGCCTGTATGCCTGCACGGTACCATTCCACTGGTCGATGTCGGAGCCAACGTCGTACTGCATCAATAACTTCTTCATCATCCGCGTAGTGCTTCCCACGGATTGCGTCTTTCATTGGGCCAAACATATAGAAATCCGACGGTGCGAGATCGGGGCTGTAGGGTGCATGAGGAAGAACAGTCCACTGAAGTTTTGTGAGCTCCTCTCGGGTGCGAAGACTTGTGTGAGGTCTTGCGTTGTCATGAAGAAGGAGAAGTTCGTTCAGATTTTTGTGCCTACAAACACGCTGAAGTCGTTTCTTCAATTTCTGAAGAGTAGCACAATACACTTCAGAGTTGATCGTTTGACCATGGGGAAGGACATCGAACAGAATAATCCCTTCAGCGTCCCAGAAGACTGTAACCATGACTTTACCGGCTGAGGGTATGGCTTTAAACTTTTTCTTGGTAGGGGAGTGGGTGTGGCGCCACTCCATTGATTGCCGTTTTGTTTCAGGTTCGAAGTGATGAACCCATGTTTCATCGCCTGTAACAATCTTTGACAAGAAATTGTCACCCTCAGCCACATGACAAGCAAGCAATTCCGCACAAATGGTTTGCTCTTTATGGTGTTCGGTTAGACAACGAGGGACCCAGCGGGAACAAACCTTTGAATATCCCAACTGGTGAACAACTGTGACAGCACTACCAACAGAGATGTCAAGTTGAGCACTGAGTTGTTTGATGGTGATCCGTCGATCATCTCGAACGAGTGTGTTCGCACGCTCCGCCATTGCAGGAGTCACAGCTGTGCACGGCCGGCCCGCACGCGGGAGATCAGACAGTCTTGCTTGACCTTGCGGCGATGATGACACACGCTTTGACCAACGACTCACCGTGCTTTTGTCCACTGCCAGATCACCGTAGACATTCTGCAAGCGCCTATGAATATCTGAGATGCCCTGGTTTTGCGCCAAACGAAACTCGATCACTGCCCGTTGTTTGCAACGCACATCCGTTACAGACGCCATTTTAACAGCTCCGTACAGCGCTGCCACCTATCGGAAGTCAATGAAACTGTACGAGACGAAGCGGGAATGTTTGAAAATATTCCACAAGAAATTTCTGGTTTTTTCAACCAAAATTGGCCGAGAAAAAAAATGTGTTGCATTACTTATTGAACTGCCCTCGTATAAGAAATGTTATAAGCATCCGGTTACACTCAGACCATACGCAGTAAGTATAAACAAAGTTTTATTTATAAATAAATAAGTCAGTATTGTTGCACGAGTGTACCCACGTTAAATATTGTGTGAAGAGTTATTATTGACTGCTTAACATAAGCGTCCTTAGGTTCTCTTTGTGATAGTTGTCAACTGACACATGCGATTGATCACATCTCAAATTATCGTGATTTTGTACTGGCAGTTGTAATAAAAAGTTAAATAAATATACGACAAACACAGTAACACATTCGTTAAATAAACGCGCAACTGAGACAAAATGTGAGGTACTCATGATGCGTTCAACTGCTGTGTTATTGTGGAGAATACGATGCTCTGACAAACATTTGCGTCAATAAATAAAATAGATAGAGATGAATGGCTTTCAGGGAAGATTGTTATACAGTAACGCTGTTATCTAGGATATCGTTAGATGAAATCACATCAATTGAGCAAAAGCTGTTAATGTAGAAGTTCATTGTGTAAACGTCTGGTCACTGTGAAATAGTAACTTCTGTGGTAGTAATGACACTGAAATTATTGTTGTGTCGTTTATCTGAGAACACTAATGTATTAAAATTTGTTTTATTATGTAAATGCGATTTATTGTCAAATTTCAAAGAGCTGTGAGAAGTTTTTCTCAAAGTTCCGCATTTTTGGAGCATAGGCGGCCATCTTAAGCGATCGATTGACGTCCAAATTCCCCGTATTGGGATTTAACCACATCCCGTTTTCGCATGTCCATCCTTTTGGCAGCAGATCTCTTGGACGACGGCCGTTTACTATTGTGAGAAAATAAAACATTTACAGCCATCGTTATGATTTCAATTTATTTCGTTGCAGCCAGTTTCGGGGCTTCAATGCGCCATCTTCCGAATGTAGTTGATGCGGAAGGGGTTGACACGATCCTATACATATTGCATCAGGGGCCAGCATACCTGGATACGCAGATTATCTGAAAACTTAACTGTCAGCAATCTGACCATCAACTGCCAACTAACTCCACTATGTCAGTTGGCAGTTGATCGTTAGAGTGCTAGCAGGGATAAAACACAGGGAGCGAATGGATATTTACAATTTGCACAGAAACCAGATGGCAGTTATAAGAGTCGAGAGCCACGAAAGGGAAGCAGTGGTTGAGAAGGAAGTGAGATAGGTTTGTAGCCTATCCCCGATGTCTACCTGTATACTATGCAAGCAGTAAAGGAAACAAAAGAAAAATTTGGAGTAGGAATCAAAGTCAAGGGAGGTTAACGATGACATTGTAACTCTGTCAGAGACAGCAAAGGACTTGGAAGAGCAGTTGAATGGAATGGACGGTGTCTTGAAGATGAACATCAACAAAATCAAAACGAGGATAATGGAATGCAGTCGAATTAAATCAGGTGATGCTGAGGGAATTAGATTAAGAAACGAGATACTTAAAGTAGCAGATGAGTTTTGCTATTTAGGCAGCAAAATAACTGATGATGGTCGAAGAAGGAAGGATATAAAATGTAGGCCAGGAAAAGGGTAAGAAAAGCGTTTCTGAAAAAGAGAAATACATATAGATTGAAGTGTTAGGAAATCCTTTCCGAAAGTGGTTGTATGGAGTTTAGCTGTGCATGAAAGTGAAACATGGACAATAAACAGTTTAGACAAGAAGAGAATAGAAGCTTTTGAAATGTAGTGCTGCAGAAGAGTGCTCAAGATTAGATAGATAGATCACGAAACTAATAAGGAGGTACTGAGTAGAATTGGGGAGAAGAGAAGTTTGTTTATCAATCTGACTAGAGGAAGGAATCGGTTGGTAGCACACATTCTGAGGCAACAAGGGATCACCAGTTTAGTACTGGAGGAAGCGTGGAGGCTAAAAACCGTAGAGAGAGGCCAACAGATTCATAAGGATGTGGGTTGCAATAGTTATGCGGAGATGATAGAGGATAGAGTAGCGTGGAGACTTGCATTAAACCAGTCTTTGGACGGAAGACCACAACAACAGGATTAATAGAAGAGACAGAACTGTCCGCTGCTGCGACAGAAAAAGGGTGAAGTGAGAATCAGGTATTCCTAACGTGGATGCATATAATGATTCCATAAATCTTTCTATATTCGTAAACGACCACATTCTTCACAAACCGAACTTCTCAATACGTGCAGTCCTGAATGGCAAAATCAAACCTAGCAGTTTTTCAAATGAGTGTGTAGTTGCTAAAATAAGAGTTCGTTCCCACACCAGTCTTTAGTCAGACGTCAGTCCAAACCCGCAGTCTGCGTCCAGTCCCGATAGAGCCAACAAACGCGCAGCACTCACGTCCGTTCTGCTCCCGCTGTCGTCTCATACTGCTGCTATGCACAGCCTATTCGCGATGATCGGCTTCCGCGTAAGCTCACTAATGTCGATGTCTAAAAGTGATTCCTGTGACTAAAGTGGATGAATATATTGATTCAACTGTGCAATGGTTGGTAGGGCATTCAATCCAACAGTGGCATTCTGAACAACTAATCATCCAGGGTGATAACCTTCGTTAAAAACTGCGCTCTGAGTGATATTGCTGTGCATTTTTCCCCGATAGGTTACTACAGGACACCATTGTACACTGAATTGACAAGAGTCATACGCTACTTCCAAATATCGTGTCGGACCTCATTTTCCCGGCGTATTGAAGCAACTCTGTTATAGGCTCAACAAGTCGTTGGAAATCTCCTGCAGAAATACTGAGCCATACTACCTCAATAGTCGTACATAATTGCGAAGGTGTTACACTACAGGATTTCGTGCACGAACTGACCTCTCGATTATGTCCCATAAATGTTCGATGGGACTCATGTTGGGCGACGTGGGTGGCCAAATCATTCGCTGTAACTGTGCAGAATGTTCTTCAAACCAATCGGACATGATGCATTGTCATCCACAAAAATTCCATCATTGTTTTGGAACAGGAATGGTTTCATATGGTCTCCAAATAGCCGAACATAAACAGGACCCATTCCATTCCACGTAAAAACGGCCCATATCATTATGGAGCCACTACCATCTTGCACAGTGCCTTGTAGACATCTTGGGTCCATAGTACTGCGGGTCTTCGCCACATTGTAACTCTACAATCAGCTCTTACCAAGTGAAATTGAGACTCACATGACCACACCTCGTCTAGGGCCCAACCGATATGGTCACGAGCCTAGGAAAGGCGCTGCGGCGATGTCATGCTGTTAGCAGAGGCATCGGTCGTCTATTAAGTCCACATTTCGCCACACTGTCGTAACGGACACGTCCGTCGTACGTCCCACAACGATGTCTGCGGCTATTCCTCGCAGTGCTGCTTGTCTGTTTGCACTGACAGCGCTACGCAAACGCCGCTGCTCGCGGTCGTCAAGTGAAAGCCGTCGACCATTGCGTTGTCCGTGGTTGGAGGTAATGCCAGAAATTTTGTATTCGAGGCACACACTTAGCACTGTGCATCTCGGAATATTCAATTCCAGACGTGTATCTCCAACAACCATCGCTGATTCAAAGTTTGGTTGTTCATGTTCTGCGGCCATAATCACTTTGGAAACTTTTATACCTTGTGTACGCCATACCACTGTCATCAGTGTAAGTGCATAGCGCTGTTCCGTGGCTTTTATCACCTCAGTATATCTCTACTGTAATATTTAGAATACATATGAACTGCGTTCTGTGCAACACTTAATTACTTTGGTTTAGTGGCTCGTTGGAACTACTACTCATTTCTGGACAATGGTCCTGCAATACTTTAAGGGAACCTGGACGTGAGAATGACTGAAAAATCGAAAAAACAATTGCCTCCATCTGAAAGACAAAAATGTATGGTTTATTAACTGTTAAACTGTTATTATAGTCTTAAACGCTCGTTGAACAAATATCTGCACACTGGCTTCACCAGTAATATCACCATAAACATTCCATGCCTGCCACAGTCATGGAAACAATAAAGTCAACATACAGGGACGTTGCAGATAAAAAAAATACTTAGGAAATGTCTACATGGTCGTACACAAAACCCCAATGAGAGTTTCAACAGCTTCGTGTGGCAAAGAGTATCAAAAACAGTGTTTGTTGGATGGACAGTACTCAAAATGGGTGTGATGGATGCTCTCATCTGTTTCAGTGATGGTGTAATCAGCAGCACAGAAGTAATGGACAAATTAGGCATCCAGCCAGGAAATAATACGATGGCTACTCTGGCATAGATCGTCAGCGACTAGTTGAAGCTGAAAGGGCTGAGGAAGCGACAACTAAAGAGTCCAGAGTATGGAAAACGCTCCTGAAGAAGTCTACAGAGGATAAAGAAGCAGCTGGCCAGCGAGATTATGCTGCTGGAATGTTCTGAAAGAGGCATACTGTGAGTCAAAAAGACTGTGAACGTTCTTTTCTCATTTTCTCAAAACTACATTTTCAGAACATCAGGTACATATAACTTCAAAATGGTTTTATCCATGTTCGCCAAATTTATCTCAGATGGAGAATGGGATAGTATCTTTATATTATGCCTGCCTAATACATTGCAGAAATGATCTATGTTTGTGATTCTGTATATAATTTTAGCGGCACTTTTTAGACAAAACAGTAATGTGGAATAATAATGGCTTTTCTATTTCCTCACATAAACTCCAAACTACAAAACGAGAGGCGTGATGTGTTCCTATGAATGTTGACAGTAGCCTGCCAGAGTTTGAAAGCTATTAGACTGATGATGGACTAGAAAATGGTACCACAATGGGAACGTGTATAATAAAAATTACTTCTTAAGTAATAGAACGACTTCTTAAGTAATAGAACCCAGTACGTTGTCCTCGATGGTGAGTGTTCATCGGAGGTGAGGGTATCATCTGGAGTGCCCCAGGGAAGTGTGATAGGTCCGCTGTTGTTCTCTATCTAGATAAATAATCTTTTGGATAGGGTGGATAGCAATGTGCGGCTGTTTGCTGATGATGCTGTGGTGTACGGGAAGGTGCCGTCGTTGAGTGACTGTAGGAGAATACAAGATGACTTGGACAGGATTTGTGATTGGTGTAAAGAATGGCAGCTAACTCTAAATATAGATAAATGTAAATTAATGCAGATGAATAGGAAAAAGAATCCCGTAATGTTTGAATACTCCATTAGTAGTGTAGCGCTTGACACAGTCACGTCGATTAAATATTTGGGCGTAACATTGCAGAGTGATATGAAGTGGGACAAGCATGTAATGGCAGTTGTGGAGAAGGCGGATAGTCTTCTTCGGTTCATTGGTAGAATTTTGGGAAGATGTGGTTTATCTGTAAAGGAGACCGCTTATAGAACGCTGGTGCAACCTATTCTTGAGTACTGCTCGAGCGTCTGGGATCCGTATCAGGTCGGATTGAGGGAGGACATAGATGCAATTCAGAGGCGGGCTGCTAGGTTTGTTACTGGTAGGTTTGATCATCACGCGAGTGTTACGGAAATGCTTCAGGAACTCGGGTGGGAGTCTCTAGAGGAAAGGAGGCGTTCTTTTCGTGAATCGCTATTGAGGAAATTAGAGAACCAGCATTTGAGGCTGACAGCAATACAATTTTGCTGCCGCCAACTCACATTTCGCGGAAAGACCACAAAGATAAGAGAGATTAGGGTCGTACAGAGGCATATAGGCAGTCATTTTTCCCTCGTTCTGTTTGGGAGTGGAACAGGGAGAGAAGATGCCAGTTGTGGAACGAGGTACCCTCCGCCACGCACCGTATGGTGGATTGCGGAGTATGTATGTAGATGTAGATGTAGATGAATATCTATTAGGCAAAATACTGTAATTCTTAAATTATAACAGATATTTCAATAAATTTCCTTTTACAGTTTGAGTTAATGTCATTCTTTGCTAGTAAAAAACCTTCCTCCGCATTGTAGATCAAGAGTAATGTGCACAGAGAGCGAGGTATAAAAATACAGCCCGTTCACGTCCAGGTCCCCGTAATAACTTATATAATATTTTCAATGAATGCTGTCACTGGATGCTGATGGTTAGTGTCGGTCTGATTTTATGCTCTACTAATCTTGCGAAGTTGAAAAACGGGTCATGGTCCAAACATTAGGACGCTGAGCGAATTAAATGTGTGAAAAGGTGCAACCGACAACATGGTGTTGTGTACATTTTTGAGAAAACACCATCCCGTCCTCAGCAAGATATTTAGCTTCATGACTACTGAATGATGTGCTAGCGAAGAGGCGACGGACAAGATACTATGAAAATCAGATTGGTGTGTTGACAGTTACATGTACTATATTCCAATCCACGGGTACGAACTACATTGCATTTTATGTTTGTATTAAAGTACGCTTTGTCAAGTAGAAGAGATTTTTAAATTCCGCGTTTGTGAATTGCTTTTTATGTTTTCCCTTGTTGTTTCTGAAAATTCGCCCATAAGTAAAAATTTTATTATTGCACATACAGAAAATCACTTCCGTCTGCAAAATTTTTGCCACTGTAGTTCTCCAGTCCCCTTCATCCATAGTAGTTGTAGAGGAAAACACCACCTACTATGCCTCGGCTCTTCTGTCTTCCGGGAAAGCTACTGAGTTCGGACAGGGGGATTAGCAGACCTTCCCTCGACATCTTCTGGGTGGAATTTTCGCTCCTCGCTGTTTATAGGAGAAACAGTCAACTACGTTCTACTGTTGTTCTTTGTTGGCATACTACATTGATTGAAAGGTTCCATTTTCTTTAATTAAATCTTCGAAGCTTGGTCTCTGGTGTGGAAACAGTAAACGACTTTTTACGAAAATAAAAATTATTGTTTTTTATGTTCCTTCTTCTTGATCGTCTTTGAGCAATAGTTGTATCGTCTGCAAGGAAAACTAGGTTCCATTCTAAATTGAATAAGATGAATTAAAGACAGATATTGTTAAAGAAACGATTAAATAAAGTAAGTCGAGCTATAAAAATAGTGAAGTTGAAGGAAAGGGAGGGAGAAATGGTACAAATGGCTCTGAGCACTATGGGACTTAACATCTGAGGTCATCAGTCCCCTAGAACTTAGAACTACACATCCATGCCCGAGGCAGGATTCGAACCTGCGACCGTAGCGGTCGCGTGGTTGCAGACTGTAGAGCCTAGAACCACTCGGTCACATCGGGAGGGAGAAAGAAAGAGGGGATAAGAAACGAGTGAAAGAAAGTACACAACAGAACTTCCGAACTGAAAACAATGCAATACTACCGCTGGTGTTGTCTGACTTGAGTCTTGCACAGCGGAACATCTTCAAACGCAGAGGCGATTTGGAGACGGCAGCAGGAGCAAAGGCGCAAGACGCCCTCCGTCCCTTTCTTCGTTATCATTCCAGAGCGAAACACGCCGTGTAGACAAAGAAAGCTTTCAGGTCCTCTGGCAGGACTGCGTCCGTTATTTTATTGTTTTACCGCCGCGAGCGAGAGGCTCAAGAAAAACCGCGTCTTCATGCATTCACGGGAATGCAACAAACTACACAGCCTGCCGGGCTGAAAAGGCTAACTGATTGACCAGATTGAGCAAATTGTAACATAAGGAAACTATATTCTGGTATTTATCTCACATCCTTGCCAGATATTTTAACGTTGATTATATTTTGCATACCTAATATCTAAAACCACTGTTTACCTGTTAATACTTATGCAGTGTGTACATAATAATTTGCTATATCGATGCTACATTGTAAATCATATAATTTACATTATTAATACTAGCAGTTATGCCCGTAAATGAGTGATCTCTTCATGAAGGGATGATATAATAAATTTCTAAACGTTGCTTTTAACCACAAAAATAGGGAACGTACCACATCTCTCAGTTTGGCGCATTTTTCTGGGCTTGGCGCGCAACGTGAAAAGAGCCACAGGCATACGAGTATACCAGTGCAGAGCAGTCAACTGCTGGTGTGCATACAGATCAGTTATTTTAGGGCAGTAAATGAGACGCCGACTTGGTATATTTATAGTAATATATCGTCTGAGTAATGCAATCGCATCGGATGCAAAATGTTTTCGAGGCTATACACTGAGTTGGCAAAAGTCATGGGACACCTCCTGATATCGTGTCGAACCTCCTTTGTCCCGGCGTCGTTCAGCAACTGGACGTGGCATGGACTCAACAAGTCGTTGACAGTGCCCTGATGAATACTGTGCCATGCTGCCTCTATATCTGTCCGTAACTGCAAAAGCGTAGTCGGTGCAGGATTTTATGCACGATCTGACCCCTCGATTACGTCACATAAACGTTCGATGGGATTCATGCCGGGCGATCTGGATGGCCGATTCATTGACTCGAATGATCCAGAATGTTCTTCAAATCAATCACAAAAAACTGTGCCCCAATGACATACCACATTGCCACCCACAAAAATTGCATCATTGTTTGGGAACGTCAAATCCATGAGTGGCTGCACATGTTCTCTGTGTAGCCAAACATAACTATTTCCAGTCAATGATCGTCCTCTGATCCAGATAGATCACAGGACACAGTCTATTCCACGTGAACACAGCACACACCATTGCTGAGCCACCACCAGCTTGCACAGTGCCCTGTTGACAACCTGGGTCCATGGCTTCGTGGGATCTGCGCCACACTCTGACTCCACCAGCAGCTCTCACCAACTGAAATCAGGACTCGTCGGGCCCGGCCACGGTTTTCCAGTCGTCTAGGGTCCAACCAATATGGTCACGAGCCCAGGACAGGCCTTGAAGGCGATGTCGTGCTGCTAGCAAAGGCACTCGCGTCGGTCGTCTGCTGTCATAGCCCATTAATGCCAAATTTCGCATCACTGTTCTAACGGATACGTTCGTCGTACGTCCAGTGTTGGTTTCTTTTGTTCTTTACGCAGTCTTCTTTGCCTGCTATCACTGACAACTATACATAAACGCCGCTGCTCTCGGTCGTTAAGTGGAGGCCGTCGGCCACTGCGTTGTCAGAGGTGAGTGGCAATGACTGAAATTTCGTATTCTCGACACTCACTTGACACTGTGGGTCTCGACATATTGATTTTTAAAAAGATTCGGGAATGAAATGTCCCATGCGTCTAGCTCCAACTACCATTCCGCGTTCATCATATTCTTGGACAGTTTCCGGCCTCTGGCTGGGTCTGTTTGGAACATAAGCCTTTTGTCTTCCCACCAACTCTCCGTCTTCACCTTGGTCCAGTCTTCTCCTTTCTTCTGGACGCGTTCCTCCACTCCTTTCAGCCGTCCTTCCTCTCGGTCTCTTTCCTTCCAGTTTCATCTCGTGTATCCTCCTGGGTATCCTCTTCTCCTCCACTCGCTTAACACGCCCATACCATCTCAGCCTTGATTTCTCTATCTCTTCCTATAATGGTTCCACCCTCATTAGCTATCTGGTCCTCTAAT
Source organism: Schistocerca piceifrons (assembly GCF_021461385.2). Taxonomy (NCBI): domain Eukaryota; kingdom Metazoa; phylum Arthropoda; class Insecta; order Orthoptera; family Acrididae; genus Schistocerca; species Schistocerca piceifrons. The sequence continues at coordinate 458,772,460 of NC_060145.1, forward strand.
TCCTTAACCTATCTTTGTCACCCCAATGCTGTTCCCCAAGAATGTCATCTCACTAGATTGTACTTTGCTTTTCTCTCTTCATTTCATAACCCAAGTTTTGGGATGCACATGTTAGGATCCGGTTACATGATCGGTATGTAACCTTTTTACTGATTAGAAGTACATTCCTGCTCCATATCAGGCTTCTGACAAAAAAAAAAAAAAAAAAAAAAAAAAACCGAATGTGTGGGAAATCTTATGGGACTTAACTGCGAAGGTCATCAGTCCCTAAGCTTACACACTACTTAACCTAAATTATCCTAAGGACAAACACACACACACACACACACACACACACACACACACACCCATGCCCGAGGGAGGACTCGAACCTCCGCCAGGACCAGCCGCACAGTCCATGACTGCAGCGCCCTAGACCGCTCGGGTAATCCCGCGCGGCGCTTCTGACGCTCTTCCAAAATGTTTCTGCTTTTCTCTCCCACTCGTTTATTTCTTTGTCGTTTTTTCCATCTTCCTGTATCAGGCTTCCTAGGCATTTGAAACTCACCACTTTCCTCAATCGTTCCCCACCAGTTTTTATTCCTTTGTTATTGTTCTGATAATCATCTCACTCTTACTTATACTGTAAGCTTATACTAAGCTTACACACTACTTAACCTAAATTATCCTAAGGACAAACACACACACACACACACACACACACACACACACGCTATCTGGTCCTCTAATTTCTTAACCTATCTTTGTACGGATTCCGCGTTCAGAGTCTGTTTATTCCCGTTGTGCGGCAATACCCACTTCGCAAACCTTGTCAGATGAATCACCTGTGTACAAATGACAGCTCCGCCAATACATTCGACTGTAGTTGCTCCACCATATGCTGAAAAGTCCACCATACAGAAGAACTTCATGCACAGTGACTGGTGAAGATCCCCACACTCAGTAATACTGTGTGTTCACCTCACCCGTCACATAAAAATGAGGTCTGTCTGTACATAGGACGGTCCACGGCCAGCCCCGGTCAACTTCAACCCTTGCGGGAAAGTGAAGAGCGAAGTAAACACGTCGTTGTGCGTCCTGTGGTGCAAGCTGCTGTACAATATGGATCTCGTACGGATACCATTTGAGAATGGTTCGAAGCACCTTCCGTACAGTAGAGAGGGGATGTTCAACTTTCGTGACACAGCACGCCCACTGCCTTACGATCGGGAACTGCGCGCACAGCGATTTCATCAACAACCTATGGTGCAACCGGTTGTCGGCCTCTTCCAGGGTGCGACGCCCAGTTCTCCAGCCCATTCGAACTTTTTCATCATACTTCGCACAGCAGATGCAGAAAGAGGACCCTTCCGTAATTCTTTCAGGCGGTGATATTCTCGAAGTGCAGCTGCAGCATTACTGTTGTTTTGATAACAGAGATTTATGAATAGTAGTCTGCTTCTTTCGTCCAAGCTCACGTTGACACGTGAACAAGTGCACTGAAATTGGTCAGGTGTGTAATACTGTGAATCACGATGACTGATCAGGGCACCTGGTGGCCATAGTTGGGAGTGGACGGTGGCGCTCTGACGCACGGAAATTATGCACTATTTGGTTTTCAGAGCATTCACACAACGTGCTGACATGAGGAAATTTTCCAACCGATTTCTCATACACAAACAGCAGTTCATCAGCGTTGCCTGGTGGAACGTTGTTGTGATGCCTCGTGTAAATGCGTACCATCATCTTTGATAAAGGTCGGATTGTAGCCTATCGCGATTGTGGTTTATCGTATCGCGACATTGCTGCTCGCGTTGGTCGAGATCCAATGACTGTTAGCGGAATATGGAATCGGTGAGTCCAGGAGGGTAATACGGAACGCCGTGCTGGATCCTAACGGCTTCGTATCACCAGCAGTCGAGATGACAGGCATCTTATCCGCATGGCTGTAACGGATCGTGTAGCCACGTCTCGATCCATGAGTCAACAGATGGGGACGTTTGCAAGACAACAAGCATGTGCACGAACAGTTGGACGAAGTTTGCAGCAGTATGGACTATCAGCTCGGAGACTACGGCTGTGGTTACCCCTGACGCTGCATCAGAAACAGGAGCGACTGCGATGGTGCACTCAACGACGAACGTGGGTGCACGAATGGCAAAACATTTTTTCGGATGAATTCAGGTTCTGTTTGCCGCATCATGATGGTCTCATGGGGGTTTGGCAACATCGCGGTGAACGCACATCGGAAGCGTGTATTCGTCATCGCCAGACTGGCGTATCACCCGGCGTGATGGTATGGGGTGCCATTGGTTACGCGTCTCGGTTACTTCTTGCTCGCACTGACAGCACTGTGAACAGTGGACGTTACATTTCAGAAGTGTTACGACCCGTGGCTCTACCCTTCATTCGATCCCTGCGAAACCCTACATTTCAGCAGGATAATGCACGACCGTATGTTTCAGGTCCTGTACCGGCCTTTCAGCATACAGAAAATGTTCGACTGTTGCCCTGGACAGCACATTCTCCAGATCTCTCAACAATTGAAAACGTCTGGTCAATGGTGGCCGAGCAACTGGCTCGTCACAGTACGCCAGTCACTAGTCTTGATGAACTGTGGTATCGTGTTGAGGCTGCGTGGACAGTTGTACCTGTACACGCCATCCAAGCTTTGTTGGACTCAATGCCCAGGCGTATCAAGGGCGTTATTACGGCCAGAGGTGGTTGTTATGGGCACTGATTTCTCAGGATCTATGCACCCAAATTACGTGAAAATGTAATCACATGTCAGTTCCAGTATAATATATTTGTCCAATGAATACCCGTTTATCATCTGCATTTCTTCTTGGTGTCGCAGTTTTAATGACCAGTAGTGTATAACCACCCGGTACATGCGATACGTAGTGATTCTGAGGTAGGGCACGGCGAGGCGCGGCGCTGCGCACACGCGGCGGAGGTGCCGCCGCCAGCCACCTGGCCGCGGTGTGGACGGCCGCCGCTGCGCCGCTGCGCCGCTGCGCCGCCTCCAGCCACCTGGCCGCAGTGCGGACGGCCGCCGCGGCGGCTGCTGATGAGCCCGCTAAGTGTTCGGTCGTCGGGCGCAGGCGCAGGGCTAACGAGCGGTAATGGCATCCGGGAGCGCTCTGCCAGAGTCCCGGAGACGCTTCCGCGATACAAGAACGGTCTGGCCACTCGCACGTCAGCAGCTGACACCGATACCGGCGTACACTCGGCACTATTGGAGGACGGGCCACAGATGCCAAACACTGCGTCCTTTCCTTCCACTGCATCATGTCTGAGAGTAAACGTGTAAAATAACACTGAAGCGTAGAAATATTACGTCGGTGCATAAATTCGTTGCGTCTTTCCGTAGGTTGGCCGCAACTCGTGGTCTAGTGGCTAGCGTTTCTGCCTCTAGATCACGGTGTCCCGTGTTCGATTCTCGGCCGGGTTGGGAATTTCTCTGCCCGGGGTGTTTGTGCTGTCCTCATCATTTCATCATCATCATCATTCGTGACAAATGCTAGATTGAATTTTCTGTACAGGTTCCGGAACTCTCGGAACCGAGGTGATGAAAACTTTTATTTCATGTGCATGGTATCACACAATTCCGATTGTCGCAGCCCAAACGTGACTATTGCTTGAGACATGGCGAGAAGGCTCGTGAGAACGGAACTAGCCACTTGGCCTATGTGACAGAGAGTGTTGACCTGTCTATAATGTTAAATCCCTTGTTATATTTGTAAAGGATGGAACCTGACGTGAAAATAATGACAAGCAGAACTGGTTAATAACTTCTAAATTTATTCTGAAACAGTTCGTATTGGAGGAGCCGTACCCCAGAGATTACCAGGTCTCACTACAGAGACGACTCGCGGCTTGCACTGTTATGTCTGCTGTGAAATGACTCTGTCACTACGACCTGCACCCAAGACACAACAGACAGAGTTCCGCAGCTCCCGGCCTGCGATCCCATCAGCTGTGCTGATACAAATGAAACTGCTCCTGCCTCGCCCTCTGTAGGTACTGAAGCTACTGTTCTAGCTCCGCTTGGCTCTTTCTGCTTTTATGCATCTCATTCAGAGGGTCCTGCTCGCCTACTCTCTCCCCGGAACGTACTGCTCCCTTAAGCCCGTTTTACACGAGCCACTTTTTCGTCAAAATCGGCTACCCAAAGTGCGTGCAATTTTTGTGCCAGCTTGTAAATAAGCAAGCAACCACGACGCGATTGTGTTTATGACGTTGTCAATGATCAATACATTGCGCCGAGTGTTGAGTTCTAAACTTCCGAGTATACTGTGCATGCCCAGAAACAAGGGACTTTGGCGGCGTCTGCATTTACGTTTTACAGACAAAAAGCCTCCACTGTGCGTAAACAGGAACGTGAACAGATAAATATGTTTTGATGGAAATTGTTTCAACAGTGGAAAATGCAGAATTACTTGTCGAGAAGAGTATTTTCGATGTTTTTGGCATTTAGCAAGAAAGCAACATACGAAGGATAAAGCAAAAAGGCGCCCTTTACTGCGTTTTATATATATTTTTAATGTGTTTCAGAGTATATATGTCCTCGAACAAATAAATGTATATGTTCTGAAATGTTTGGATAACGCGTTTCGTATTCTTTGAGTTCTAAGGAGTGTAAGGAATTTACCACCCGATGTTTGACAAGAATGTCCACTACTGTATTCTCCTTTAGTTACCAATAACTCTATTATCCTTCCTTGTTCCTAAATTATGTACTGTGTTTCGGTTTTTTGGTAAAAAGGGTAGTCCCTCATAACCTCAGTTTCACAGTTCAAATGTCAAACTGCGTATCAGACAGCTCTCACATCTGACGTAATTTTTGCGCTGTCGTGTAAACGGAAATGACGACTCGAAACAGACGAGACTCAGTACGGGAACAAAACGACAGGGGCGTTGCAGCAGATTCACCTATCTCGAGTAGTCAGTTGAGACAAGTAATTCCATCGCTTTACTCGGCCCATTGCTCTGCTTCCTGGTCTGCCCTGCTACTCCGTGCTGCTCCCTTATTCTCCCCAGTGCATGCTGCTCACCCAGTTTTATTCAGAGTCTTTGTCTCCATTCAGAATTTTCCCTCGTTACGCCATCTGTCCCTGTCCTGACACAAAGACGTGCCGCCCTTTCATCGGCCCTAAGTCAGCGTCTTCTTCAGATTCTGAGTCGAGGCAGAGAGGCAACTCTCCTTATATGGCCTGAAATTGTGTCCTAGTCCTGACAGTGGTTCCTCATTATATACAGATGTCCCTCCAAAAGGCCCTCTGTCTGTCTCTCTTTCCAAGTTCTCTGTCTGGTCCTGCATGCCGTATGACAAGTTCACTTGGAGATACGTCCGTTAACGGTGCACTGTAATGACCTTGTTTATAGTATATGAGTGTGAGAGTAACGTAGGCTACCGTAAGTAAGCGTACACTATGGTAGTTATCCTAGTACCGTTGGTCAATAAGACCACAACCGCGTTACCTCTACGTTAGGTGTGTTGCATACTTACAGGGCATAACCTAATTTCGATGGCTTTGTTTGCATATCCCATCAGTGTCTAACCAGATTCCCCTAGAAACCACAAGCGGTGAACCATCTAGAAACTGAGTTTCCATGTATAAAGGACTGTGTAACATTTGGAATATTTTTGCTCTACATTGCAATCCTCCTACCTCTTCATAAGAAAAATGGTATTTATAGTAAAATTGAAATTGCCAGTGTTTAATTGAGGTTTTATTCAAAAATTGGGCACTTATCGAGTTTAGGGGGACAAAATTTTTTAAAATATTTTTTCTTACTTTTTGATCGGTTAGTCTATGTTGACCTGGAATATGTTATTTATTTTCTTCACCAATAAAAAACTTTTTAATATATCGATAGAAAATTTTTTTAATGAAATAATTTTTTCTCATTTTTTTACCGGACCACGAATATGTTATTTGCAAACATCATTGAAGCTAAATCGTAGCACATCAAAGCACTCGGATAAAATCGCCGCATTCAGTTTACACTAAAGTCAAATAACAATGTAGTTTAGTGTTGGTTCTGTGCGTTTCCTCTACTAACTCGTAATGACTAGAATTTTCCCTGATTTGACCGAATTTCGTATGGTAAATTTGTTCGATATTTTCCGTGATAGTGATTCAGCTATTGATTGGGGTTTCGGTCATGGTTTGCTGAAACGTGAGAGATTCTGTGAAGATGGACAATGCCTTGGCGGTGCGAATAAAATGTTCTTAGAACGCAAGCAATCTGCCGACGGTCGTATTTGGCGTTGCTCTGTAAGACGCATTTGCAGGAAGAAGATTTCAATTCGCAAAGATTCTTTTCTTACAGGTGTCATCTGTCTATCGAATGCATCATCAAAATTGCTTACTTCTGGAACTTCGAACTCGATAAAAAGGAATTTTTTATGCGTGAACTGCAAATCTCGGCTAATACGGCTGTGGATTGGAAACAGTTCTGCAGAGACATGTGCCACGACTATTTCGTGCAAGAGCCAATTGTTTTTTCGGCGCTCAAGGGCGTGCAGTTGAGATCGACGAAAGCTGTCTGTCGAAAATACAATCGAGGTCACAAGGTTAAGGAACAGTGGGTATTCGGCGGATACGACACCAGAGAAAGCTTCCTCGTTCCTGTAGTTGGAAGAGATGCTGAAACTTTGCTGCCGATTCTACAACAATATGTGCGGCCTGGGACCACTATTGTTTGCGATTTGTGGGGAGCGTATAACACAGTCCAGAATCTAGGTTAACAGCATTTGACAGTTAATCGTTCCATGCATTTCGTTGATCCAATTACTCACGCAACTACTAATCATGTTGACTGCGTATGGCAGAAAGCAAAACAGAAAATCAAGCGCATGTTTGGTACTCATCGCAATATGCTGTCCAACTATTTGGCCTAGTTTCTATGGCGGCAACGCTTTGGATCAAACCCATTTCACAATTTGATTGATCACATCAGGCGCGTTTATCCGAATGCTGCGATTTAGCTTGCTGCAATGTAACTTGAATGATCTTTACGCATTGTTATGTTTCGATTACATGAGAATATGTTGTTTTATTGTTTGAATCACATTGTTGTGTTTTTGTATTGTTACATTTTGATTAAATGACAATATGTTGTTTTACTTCTTCTAATAATTTCCGGGTATGCAGCCGGATCCCGTTGACATTCTGCCACGATATTTCGGCCCAGAGACGTCCGGCCATCATCAGGTGAGTACACAACTACTGAAGAGCCCAGTTTTTTTTTCCTTTATTGTATTTCAATTCCCCATCGGGGCTGGTTGGCAGCAGCATATGCGCTGCTCTTCAGCTGAAAGACATAGAACAAACAATAGAAGACATTTAAAAATAACAAAGGAGGGAATATGGTGAACATAGATATAAAAAAGGGGGAACATCATGGAAGGCAATAGAGAAAAAAACGGGGTGACTAAAATGGAGATAAAAAAAACTGTTTAAAAGTAGCACACACAAAAATCCACACACTGCGACAATTAAAAGAACACAAGGCACAGTATGACTGGAGCATAAAAAGTATCGATGGAAGGCGTAGCACATAAACACTGACGGCGAACCTCAAGGCAGTACACAATTAAAATCACACCTCTTGATGCACAGGAGAAACTGCACTAAACACAACACTGATGTGGCACACTGACGATGATCAAAATGGAGGATCTGCCAGGCGCAAGGAGATGAGGGAGACCGGAAGAAGGGAGGGAGGGGAAGAGATGGAGGAGATGAGTGGGGGGCGCGCTGAAGAGGGCCAGGTAGGGAGGGATGTGAGGAGGAAAGAGGCAAGTATGGGGTGCAGGGTCTCAGAGGAGGGGGGGAAGTAGGAAAATCCGCTCTGGGAGAAGGAGGGAAGAGGAAAAAGGGGGCCCTAGGGAGGGGGGGGGGGGGAACAAGGCCAGGTTATAGTTGGAAGGAAGGGTAGATGTCACGGCGAAGTTCGTCATCCAGGAGGGGATCAGTTCATACAGGAGACATGTGGGGGAAGGAAGGCGGATATGGAAGGCAAGGCGGAGCGCATGGCATTCAAGGACTTGGAGGGCCTTGTAAAAGCGGGTGGGGGCGGAGATCCAGGCAATGCTGGCATAACAGAGGATGAGGGATTTGTAGGTAGAAGGATGGTAGAAGGATGCAATTCCCATGTCCGGCCAGACAGGAGTTTCAGAAGGCGGAGGTGGGAATGGGCTTTCTGCTGGACGGTCTGGAGATGAGGGGTCCAGGTGAGGTGTCAGTCAAGGTTGAGGCCAAGGTATTTCAGGGTGAGGGTGAGCTGGATGGGACGACCATAAACAGTGAGGTAGAAATCATGGAGGCGAAAGGAGCGAGTGGTGCAGCCTATGACGATTGCCTGGGTTTTGCAGGGGTTGAGACGGAGGAACCACTGGTTACACCAAGTGGTGAACTGGTTAAGGTGGGTTTGGAGGGTACGTTGAGACTGTTGAAGGGTAGGATAGAGAGCCAGGAAGGCGGTGTCATCGGCATACTGGAGAAGGTGGACTGGTGGGGGAGGCTTGGGCATATCAGCCGTATACAAGAGATAAAGGAGAGGGGAGAGGCCAGAACCCTGGGGGACGCCAGCCGTGGGATAAAAGATACGGGAGTTGGTGTTGTGGAGGGTGACATAGGAAGGACAGTGCGAGAAGAAGGAAGCGACCAGACGGACAAAATTGATATGCAGGGCGTAGGTTTGGAGTTTAAAGAGGAGACCGGGATGCCATACACGGTCATAGGCATTTTGGGGGTCAAGGGAAACAAACATGGCAGAGCGACGGGAGTTGAGCTGGAGGGACAGAAGGTGAACGAGGTTGAGGAGTTGGTCTTCAGCAGAGAAGGAGGGTCAGAAGCCACACTGGGTAAGGGGGAGGAGGTGGTGTTGAGCAAGGTGCTGATGGATATGGTGGGAGAGGATGGATTCAAAGACCTTACTGAAGATGGAGGTGAGGCAGATGGGACAATAGGAAGAGGCAGCAGAAGGGGGTTTGTTGGGTTTGAGGAATAAGAGGACACGGGAGGTCTTCCACAGGTCAGGGTATAAGCCAGTAGAGAGGATGACATTATAGAGATGGGCGAGGACAGTCAGGAAGGAATAGGGGCTTTCTCGAAGGTGACGGTAGGTGACACAGTCGTGACCAGGGGCCGTGTTGCATTTGGACCGGAGGATAAGTTTAATGTCTTGCGCTGTGATGGGAGTGTTTATGTCGGAGGGGGCAACTGCCCCAAGTACTGGAGACTAGGAGCAAGTGGAGCGACCAAGGTATCGGCATGTTCCATGACGGTGGGGAAAAGAGAATAATCAAAAGGGCAATCATCAGGGATGGAGAAGACCTCAGAAAGGTGGGAAGCGAAGTGGTAGGCATTACTGAGGTTGTCAGGAAGGGGGCGATCGTTATGGAGAAGGAGGTAGTGGGGAGCGGAAAGGGAACCAGTAAGTCGATGGAAGGCGGACCAGTACTTGGAGGAGTTGATAGGGAGGGTGGCGTTGAGTCGTGTGCAGATCTGGCGCCAGTCTCGGCGTTTCGTTGCTGTAATAAGGTTCCGTACGTGTTGCTGTATTTGCCGGTGGCGTTGGAGTGTATCCCTGTCACGAGTGCGCAGGAAGGAGCGATAGAAGCGGCGGGATTCACGGAGGAGGAGGACAGCCCATGGAGGGAGAGTGGGATGGTGTGGATGGTTTTAGTAGGAACATGGGCCTCCACGGCGTCAGTAATTACCTTCTGAAGGAAGGACGAGGCGTGGATGATATCGTCAGGATGGCAATAGGTAAGAGGGTGGCTTTCGACCTCGGTGGAGATGGAGTCCCAGTAGGCATCCCAGTTGGCACGGTGATAGTCATGGACGACCTTGGGAGGGGGTGCAGGGTGTGGAGACAGAGGGGGGCGGTGAGGAGACGTTATGGTGAGAAGGACAGGGAGGTGATTGCTACCTGTGGGGTCAAGGACGGCGACAGCAATACGCCCAAGGAGGTTGGCAGAGGCAATGACAACATCGGGGGTGGTGTCACTTTTGGGTCGGGTGTGCCGGAGAAGGGGAACAAGGTCACCTCGGATCGTGGAGAGGAACTGATGCCACCGCCGAAGGGCAGCAGGAGTGCGGCTATGGATGTTGGGGTCAGCGGCAATCACATAGGTGGAGAAGGTGCAGTCAATGTGCGAGATGAAGTCATAAGGAAGAGGAGCAGAGGGGCAGACATAGATGGCGGCACAGGTAATGGTGATGGAGGGGAAGAAGTCGCTAAGGATGAATTGTTCAGTGGGGTCACTGAGGAGAGGTTGTGGCCAGACGGGGAGATGCTTAAGGTGGCCAATCACGACTCCACCTTGCGCACGAGGACCAGGAGCGTCAGTGCGGCAGAGGATATAGGGAGAGGTGCGGAGAGAATGGTGGGGCTGGAGAAAGGTTTCGTTCAAGAGGAAGGTGTCGACCAGGTGGTGGGAGAGGGTGTGCATGAGGAGGTATTTGTTGGAGCGGAAGGAGCGAATGTTCTGGAAGAGGATGCGATACTGGTGCTGCGCCATGGCGGGAAGGATGGGGGGGGGGGGGGGAAGAGAGGGAAGGGAAGAGACTTAAACTAGGGTGTCGAGGCGGGTGAAGGTGAAGTGGGCTCGGTTGTGGGAGTAAGTGGCGAAGGTGTTAAGGTGGAAAACGGAGCGAGCAGCAAGGGTGGGGGCGCTGAAAAGGGTGAAAGTTTTGGAGTACAATGGTAAGGAACCGGATGATGCCCTCGGCCGTGGGGGGTGGATGGAGGAAATTGTTGGGATGGACAGAAGGATCGACGGGACGAACTGGGACTGTAAGCTCAGGGGTGGCCGGAGGGGGTTTAGCTTTACACTTGTGGGAGTAGGTGGGATGGGGGCCATTGCAGGTATTACAGGAAGGAGGAGCAGTGAGGCTGGGGCAGTTCTTAAGAAAGTGGGAGGCCTTGCAATGGGGACAGGTGGGGGGGGGGGGGGGGGGGGTTTGCAGTTGAGAGTCAGGTGGTCATCGTGCATCAGGCACCGCTGGCAATGGTAGGATTGGAGAGGGGATTTGGAGGATTCAACAGGGTGGCGACGGTGGTATATCAGGGCACCCTGGGTGAGGAGATGGTCAATGGATGGGACGGACTGAGAGAATACCCGCACGAGGTAGGTGGGACCAGAGGCATCATGGATACGGCAGGCAGAGTGGATTTCCAAGTCCGGGTGGGAGTTCAGTTCTGCCAATACTTCATCCTCCATGATCACCGGGCTGAGCTCGGTGATCACAGCGATGTAGGTGGGGGGGGGGGGGCGACGGGGAGGGTGGGGCTGATGAGGAGTGGAAGTGGAAAGGAAGGGTGTCAGAGAGGCGTGGGGGCCAAACATAACAAGTGGGAGTTTTTGCAGGAGGTCCGTGTGAAAGAACGGAGATGGGGACTCGATAAGGACTGAGTCCCTGCGAGGAATAAGTTGGGAGATGGGAGCACCAGGTAAGTACTTTCGTATCTCCACAGTGAGGGTACGAGTGTCGAGGAACTTAGGATCGGGAGTTGACAGGACAAAGGTATGGAGGGTGGGGGCCGAGGTACGGATGGCAGGAGGAGGGGTGGTGTCCGTGGAGACGGTAGGATGAGGGGGAGGTGGTGTTGACTTTTTGTGGGAAGTGGCAGGAGCGGAGTCGGTAATGACGCGCTTTTGGGGTTTTTTGGAGACCGGAGGCTGGGAGGAGGAGAGAGGGATGGGGAGGAGAGGGAGGTGGTGGGTGGCAGATCCCCGTGGGGTAGTGGAGGTGCCGGGAGAAGCAGCCTGTTCAGTGGTGGCGACGGTGGCTCGGCATGATGTGATGCGTGCGGGAGATGCAGATGACGAAGCGACGGGGTGGGTGAGAGAGGGGAAGCCGACCACCTGAGGGGCGGTAGCAGAGGCGGCAACAGAGGCGTACGTGAGGGCGGGGGTGGTGGTGGGACCTGTTGAGGGTGTGGAGGCTGGAGGAAGCGTGTAGAGGTGTGGGTGTACAGCAGTGGAGGAGATAGGGGGATGGGTAAGTGGGGGGAGGGAAGGTGTAAGGAGGGAGGCCAGGGGCGGCACTCCAGGAAGTGACTGTGGGAGAGGGGGAGGGGGAGGTGTAGATGACAGTGGAGGTGGGAGTACTCACGGCAGACGAACGGCGACGGACAGATGGACGGGCAGCAGGCGGCGGCGGCGGCGGCGGCGGCGGCGACGGCGAACAGACGGACGGACAGCAGGCAGCAGCGGCGGCGACGGCGACGGCGATGGACAGCGAGCAGGCAGGCGGACGGACGAACAGCTACAGCAGCGAGCAGCGGGCGGGCAGGCAGGCAGACAGACAGACAGACCGACTGACAGACAGACACAATCTTCGAAGACGGAGATTGCACCCTGAGAGTAGCCCAGGCTTTGCAGTCTGACGCTTTCGAAGGAGGGGATCCAACCCTCTAGATGATGTCTGAAGAGCCCAGGTGCAATCACGGTATTTATACCGAATCTCGCGCATGCGAAATGTACTGGCATCCTACAGCGCATGCGTCAGGTGTTGACACGCGCGGCATAGCCGAGTTGTACGTGATGCCCTCAGTGGTGAAAGTAAAAGATCATCTAGTCATTGAGTATCGAATGACGCTGTCGATTCCGCTGTGATTGTATAATTTCAATAACAGGATTCCAATTTTTATCCAGCTGAAAGCCGTTGTCACGATTTATAAGATTATCGGCAAGACGTATTTCCACTGATTCTTTGATTACGGAATCCCAAAATCCAGAAACCGGAGCTAAAATTTTTGTTCCATTGTATTCCATTGAATGTCTCAATGAAATACAGTGCTCTGCTACTGCCGATTTTGACGGTTGCCACAGACGGGTGTATCTTTCACGTTCTGTACATCGTTCATGGACAGTTCTTGTCTGGCCAATATATGCAGAACCACATTCACAGGGAATTTTGTAGACGCCTGCTTTCTTCAGTTGTAAATCGTCTTTAACGGATCCAACCAGGGCCCGGCTCTTTGCTGGTGGACGGAATATAACCTTGATGTTATTTTTCTTCTGTAATCGGCCTATTTTCGACGACACATTCCCGGCGTATGGAAGGAACGCAGTTGATTTAATGTCGTCATCAGCGTCCTCAGTGCCTTGCTTCTTGTTATGACAGTTGCGCATGGCCTTCCTTATTTGGCGTGAAGTGTAGCCATTCCCTTTAAAAACCTTCTCCAAGTGTTCTAATTCTGCATGGAGGTTTTCATCATCTGATATTACATGCGCTCGATGTATTAAGGTACTGAGAACACCGGCTGTTTGTGCTGGCTGATGGCAGCTTGACGCCTGGAGATACAGATCTGCGTGAGTCGGTTTCCTGTCCTAATGACCCATCATTTTTACGGCGTACTAGCACGTCTAGAAATGGTAAAGTGCCCTCTTTTTCAGTCTCCATCGTAAATTTGATGTTCTCATGTAATGAGTTTAAGTGATGAAGGAATTTCTCCAGTTCCTGTCTGCCATGAGGCCATACAACAAAAGTATCATCTACGTACCGCCAGAAGACCGTAGGCTTTAAATCAGCAGACTCAACTGCTTTCTCCTCAAAGTCCTCCATAAAGAGATTAGCTACCACAGGGGACAAAGGGCTCCCTATGGCGACGCCGTCTGTTTGTTCAAAGAATTCGTCATTGAATAAAAAGTACGTTGAGGAGAGTATATGTTCAAACAAGGCCGTCATTTCTGCACTGTATAAGTCAGCAATAAGATGTAACGATTCCACTAAAGGCACTTTGGTAAAAAGTGAGACCACATCGAAGCTGACTAATAAATCCGAGCTGCTAAGCTTAACTTCCTTCAAGCGACTGACAAAATCCACGGAATTACGTATATGGTGGCAACACTTACCCACATACGGCTTTAGTAGTGCGGCCAGATATTTTGCTGTAGAAAAGGTCGCAGCACCAATATTACTCACTATTAATCGTAGTGGGGCACCATCCTTGTGTATTTTGGGGAGATCATAGAGTCTTGGTGGTATTGCATTGTGTGGTCTCAATCTCTTGATAATTTGTTCAAAACGGTAGCAATTTTCCTTGGTATTCGGCTTGTTGGGTCCTTTTCAGTTCTGCGGTACATAGAATCATTTAGCTGACAATATATCTTCTCGTTGTATGCTTCTCTTGTCAGAAGAACTGTGGCGTTACCCTTATCCGCAGGCAGTACGACTATGCTAGTATCTTCTCTGAGGCAGCGGAGAGCAGCTCTTTCAGCTGGCGAGATGTTACTCCGTTGTGGCGCACATTTCAACAACGTTCGGCAAGATTCACGTCGAATTTCGTCTGCAGAATCCACAGGGAGACGTCTAATGGCTTCCTCAATGGAACTGATGAAATCCGTTAAAGGCAGTGAAGCAGGTGTAGGAGCGACGTTTAAACCTTTCGCAAGCACTGACATCGTCGCATCGTCAAAAGATTTCTCCGTGAGGTTCACCACGGATCGTCCAGAAATAGCTTCTTGCGGATTTCGTGCTACGAGTTGGCTAAACTTTGCACCTTGCCTGTTCGTACTGCTCCTGTGAGCCCAGTCTGCCTTGGCCCAGGATACACCGTCAATCCAGTCTCAGCTAAGGGTAGAACATATTGCTGCAATCTTCAGATGTAAATAATATAAATTCCTGGCAACAGCGTCTAACTCACGACGTGTAAAACGGATTCGTTCTCTTACTAAGGCCAGACTCGCCTTGCGTTTTATATTGTTGGCGGCCACACTATTAATAAAATGAACAACTCTGGCGAAAGTTGGAATCAAGTTATTGTCTCTACATTTCAGTAAAAAATTTAGTGAACACAGCAACCTGGCTGTTTTCTCACGTAATTTATCCAGTCCGTGGATATCCTGAACCATCTCCTCCCCGTAAAGGTATTTGATGTGACTTCTGAAATTTTCCCGGCGTATTTCTTCTTCTAATAATTTCTGCTCTTCAGTAGTTGTGTACTCACCTGATGATGGCCGGACGTCTCTGGGCCGAAATATCGTGGCAGAATGTCGACGGGATCCGGCTGCATACTACCCGGAAATTATTAGAAGAAGAAATACGCCGGGAAAATTTCAGATGTTGTTTTATTGTTTGAAAATTGATGAAAAATATATTCGTGATCAGCATAGTCAGATTGACGATAATTAGTAAAAAATCAAAGATTTCATGGGTGTCCCCCTAAACTCGATAAGTGCCACAAATTGTTTGCTTGTAACGTGAAGCAGGGGGACATTACGGCAAAAATGAAAAAAAGAAGTCTTTAAATTGAAGTTGGAGGGGGAAAAAACGAAAGGAAAGGGGAGGCATTATTGATGCTGGCTGCATAGGGACAATATGCGGAATCAGCGGCGACGAGTGAAAAATGCCCAGTGGACCTAGATTCGAACCCGGGACCTGCTGCTTACTATTCGGCTACGTTAGCCACAGCGCCATGCGTACATAAGATTCAGCATGACTGGACGGACTATCTCGACACGCCCCCCAACGCATCGTCACCTGTCCGTGGTGCCTCCCTGTCCACGTCCTCCATGCGCGCTGCTGTGAGAGTCGCGCAGGAGATCAGGTGTGCCTCTGCAGTGAAGAAGGTGGATCCGTTGCCCATCTAGGCGAATCAGTTATATGAACAGGCAACACACACTCATACAATAGCCACTTATTATGTAGCACTACAAAAAGCAATTCAATAAACAAAGGAAAAGTTAGAAACAACCGCGAAACCAAACATATTAAACATCGCTTCAGTACTTCGTCGAGCTTATATAAAACATGTTTCTCTTATTCGTGAAAAAATTTCGCACTTATCAATTATAATAGGAAACTCTTTGTGGTGTCACCGCCAGACACCACACTTGCTAGGTGTTAGCCTTTAAATCGGCCACGGTCCGTTAGTATACGTCAGACCCGCGTGTCGCCACTATCAGTGACTGCAGACCGAGCGCCGCCACACGGCAGGTCTAGAGAGACTCCCTAGCACTCGCCCCAGTCGTACAACCGACATTGCTAGCGATGGTTCACTGCCTACATACGCTCTCATTTGCAGAGACGACAGTGTAGCATAGCCTTCAGCTACGTCATTTGCTACGACCTAGCAAGGCGCCATATTCAGTTACATGAATATATTCTGACAGATAATATTGTGAATCATGTACCGTCAAGAGCGACGTTCATCATTAATGGATTAAAGTTAAGTATCAAACAAATTACGTCCGCTTTCTGAATTCTAATTCCTTGTCATGTTCCAGACCTCACGTCAGTATAGTCCTTCCTTCCTCACACCAGCCTGCGTGAGCTAAAACGCGTGCATTTCGGCCTCCTCTAGTAACACGGTGTTGGCTCTTCTGCCAACACGACACTCTTACCTTTGGTCATTATGAAGAACGTTCCGAGCATTGCAAATTAACAATAATTACGTAGATTTTTTGGTACTTACATGAAAAGTATTTACTTTAGTTACAGAAAATCGCCGTAGTTACGCGTTCAACTAATTTTTCTTACTTATAAAATGAAATTTATATTTTGTAATGATATAAAACATACAATGGACGAAAACTGAATGCCGGCCGGAGTGGCCGAGCGGTTCTAGGCGCTACAGTCTGGAACCGCGTCACCGCTACGGTCGCAGGTTCGAATCCTGCCTCGGCATGGATGTGTGTGATGTCCTCATGTTAGTTAGGATTAAGTAGTTCTAAGTTCTAGGGGACTGATGATCTCAGAAGTTGAGTCGCATAGTGCTCAGAGCCATTTGAAAACTGAATGATATGCGGTTCCAGTCAAAATAAACAAATGAAAGAAAAAAAAAGTGAAGTCGTCAGCTCTCATTTCCTCTCTTACATTCATTTGTGTTTCTTTCTCTGCCAATGCCTCGAATGCTACCGGTAATCCTACCATTTACTACGTCACGCACGTATTGTTCCAAAACAACCGAGCTGTAGTTCTGGTAGAGCGTAACTCTACCCATAGTGTAATCGCTCAATGGACTGGCGCCTGCCGCTCTATCGTCATTGACGTCGTGGCTACGCCACAATGCATCCGTTAGTAACTTCTCAGAAGACTCGGCTTTTCCTTTGTGGATGCTTCACCATCGTCAGAGTGGAAGCCCGCCTGGGGGCGTTGTGGACACGTGACGCCGTAAGGGAAGTATTTAAGCAGAGCAGAGTGGGGAATCATTGCACTGACCGTACAGCAGACAAATGAGGGACTCCAGAGACGTAAGAGACCAAAAAAGAGGGCAGATTCTGTGACCCGGCGCCTGGAAATGGGCAGTCGCAAACGCGAAGGTGGTCGGGTGTTGGCGTGAGCATCCGTGTGCAGTGGCTGGAGCACTGTGAAACCACGGGTACACTCCATGGCAGGGTGCTGGACGAGTCCGCACCTCGTCACAGCCAAAGCCGCAGCCAAAGGGGAGGATGTCTGCAGGTTCCTGGGGATCTGGATCTCCCCTGTCACCTAAATGAAATTGCACACGACGTACTTGCTGTGTAGTGAAATTGAAAGATATTTTGATTTTCAATCACGACGGAAAGGAGAACGCACTATCGGTGGGCAAGAAGGCCAACGATAGACTTAAACTATCTATACATCCTTAGCACTATTGGCTACTGCCCATCCCTATTTTAGCCAAGACTATTTATTGGCCTCACTTGAGGTCAGTTGTTGTTCTGTGAATCAGTTCAGTTCTTACCTGCAGTTGAATTTAATGTGCTACCGTTCATTGTTTTTTCGCTGTATGCTGTTGTGATAGTTTCTAATTACGGATAAGTATTTAACAAGAAAGAAGAGCAAAATCCGCTAGCGATATGGTAAGTTAAAGATATGCATACAATACTTTAATAGCCGATTTACCAATCTATGGCAGGTTAATGTTAGCGCTGGAATCGTTATTTGGAGGCTGGCAGAACTTCAGCCATGCAATATTTCAGTGTTTGACTAGGCAGTGGGGCGGTGAACATTGTTACAAGTAACATTTAATTAAAACCAGTACGTAAAAATACACCTGGATTTGTGCAGCAAAAAATTCGCGTTGCTCAACAAAAACATCGCCCAAACGGCGATTATTGTATTTCTTTTAAAAAATTGCTCCATATTCTATCATGAATAGCCCAAATGGCAAAATATGGCCCAATCTAATCACACAGTCGGTGCTCAAATTATGAAAATAAGATTCGACACGGAACGATGAGGAGGGGATTGTGGAGAGCGGAAGGGGTACAGGATGAAACCGCATTCTGTAGTTCACTTGTTTATAAAAGAATTTTTGCTTGAATTCGTTCCAGCCGACTGTGCTCTGCATCTCTCCCTCCGCCTTTCCTCCAAAATCCATGTACTTTCTTGTAATAGTATAGTAACTGAAGCCCGCATTTGCAAGTACAATTAAATCTTAAAATATGCGAGCATTCATGTACTATCAAATGAACACAAACATGCGCAATTATAGAAAAAACATTCAATGTCAGAATTCAATGTTTCGTTGTGATGCATTTTCTTCTATTTTAAGACGATGTACAACAACCAGTTTCTCCAAATTCTCCACCGACTTGGGGTAGCTCCATATGTTAGCCCACTGAGCTAGCAATCCCTGGATTCGGCAGGCGAGACTGTTTCAGTCCATCCACCAGCGACCTCGAAAATGGTTTTGTGTTAATTCCCATTTTCAGTCCAGGCAAATTCTGGGGTTTGTCCTATACGCCACAGCCACTTCCTTCCTAATATCTTTCTCATTTGAAAGATTCTGATCACCTTAAACTTGCAGACCCCCTAACTCAAAAGACCTGTATCGAAGGCAAGTCGAGCATCTCTTTGGAGACTCGGCAGTAAATGCCATATGATCAATAAATAATAACCCAAATTCGCCTTCTGTCGTCCAGGACATTCTTTAATGAAGGTAAATTATTTTTCATACATTGCAAGAAGTGAGACATGCATACTTAAATGAGGAAATTTTGGAAAGTGTAATGTTGAATAATTCTGGATCCTTTGCTTTGTCACCACCAAAAATCGTTGTAGCTTGTCTGTCCAACAGAGATCTCTTTATTCAAAAAATCGTGTTGATAATAACCACGGTGTCCAAAAAATTAGAGCTCGCCTGTTCCTCATCACTTCCTTCCGGACTGAAAGAAGAAGAGAGTAAAATTACCCTACAGATTGGACCATAACTGCTTGTTAGTGGCTTACCAAAGCCACTCCTAAGAAAATATGGTAGGCGTAATGCCTTTAAGTTTGTTACGTATTCCAAACCAGAATGTAGTGCAGAAATTGGAAAATTGAAGTCATGGGTAGATTTAGAGAACCAGTGAATAAACTCATTTGTGGTTGTTTATGGAAATTTTAAGAATAAACGAGCAACGTCAACGTTTTGAAGGTCCTAAAACCAATTGCACTCCTCCCCTTGACAAAATCGTGGTTATATCCTTGCCACAGAATGTGGAGATCGGAGGCTTGCCTGCCAGTGCTGTAAAGTGGGATAGGTGGACATGTGCAGCCGATCTGCCTATAGAGTACAGTTCTGGTGCAGCCACAATTGTTTTGGAACACAGTGTTCAGTTGGACACTGGTCAATGTGGGGCTCTGCAGCAGACGACCCCTACATTGCTATGCTGACACAACGATATCGTCACTTACGACTGTAGCGAGCATGCGATTATCAGGAGCCCTGTTCTGTATCGTTCAGTCGCTTTGTCGATCGGCTCGGTAGGTTAGCGCACTGAGCAGTAGAGTTACCACAACCGAGTCTCCTCGCCACTGCATAAGCCATTCGGCAGCGAGTCGGTGCGGCTCCCGGGGTACTGAGGTGTGTCCGTGCCATGTTGTTGTCTCTCCTCGAGCCACCCAATCAGAGACAAGCGACCACAGCTGAGGGCATGCTCAGTCGACCACTGCGCAACCCGCAACAGTACACGGCAGTGCACGGCGCCCTGCTCGCAAAGTGGCCAGACGATGTAATTAACAGATGAACTATTCCCGTTATAGTCTTCGAAAAATGTATTTACAGCGAATACTGTTCGTCACACAGAATATCAGTGGAGATGGTGGAGGAAAATGAGAAGGTTCTTACATTCACGTGCCTGTGGCCTTGAAATGGCACTGCGTATCGCCAGTGTGTGTCTCTTGTTTATGTACGCTATATTTGAAAAAAAAAAACCGGGATCCAGTAAGGTACTTTATAATTGACTGGTTTCGACCAATATGTCTGGCATTCCTCAGAATAACTACCTGCTTTAAAAACTGGATGACTGATTAGGATTGTTAGTCATTTCAGGACTTGCTAAACAAATATAGCTTCAGATGCAAAGGGACGGCTGTCGCGCATTAATGGGCTCTCATGTATGGCCGCAGTTCCTCAATCAAATTACGGGCCGCCTTCTCATTCAGTCAGTGCCTCGCCAAAAAGTTGCTGTCTGGCATTTTGAAGCGGTTCGTCTCGTTCCGCAGATTGCATCGGCAAGCCGCACTTCATCACATTTCCTGCAGCTGCCTAGCTCGCGTTCGTTGCTCTTGGCTTCTTAACAGTACCATGCGCACCGCGTCCACTTCCACGATTCTCGGCTGAAAAGGATGCATAATAGCATTTATGAACTCACTCTCCACTTAGATGCGTCCCAGTGATTCTTCAGAAAAACATAATCACTATAGCCGAAACTAAAAATCACTTAATATTTCTAAAATACCAGATTGTCTCCCCAATTGAAGCACGCCGAACCAAACGAATGGCCTTACCGGCGCCTCACCACCTCTCGGTACAGCAGACGAAAAATCGGCTGGCGGACCGGCCGGTAACAAAAGCCTCTGTAACGTTCACAAATAGCAAATTCTGCTACCGAACCGAAAATGACGTCACTACCGAGGCTAACCTGCGGAAGAGCATGACAGTGGACTCATGTCTGTGACTTCGCCAGCAAATTCGACTGACGTGAAGCCAATGAAATACGTATAGAACGCTCGGAAACGTACCAAAGACTTGTCGAATCAATGGAAGGCAAAATCGTTGGTTTTCTGCATTCCGTAGGTAAACCAAGACGCTACGCACATCGTCATAATGTGTAAGTAGGCTGTTTAGGTTTTTTTATTGGTAACGCCACCTCTGTATGAAAATCACTGGCTGTGCTGTGGGCAGTCTGTGTCTGCTTTGCATTGTTGTAATACTCGCCATTGTAGTGTTAGGCAGCTGGCTGTGAACAGCGCGTAGCGTTGGGCAGTTGGAGGTGAGCCGCCAGCAGTGGAGGATGTGGGGAGAGAGATGGCGGAGTTTTGAAATTTGTCATGAATTGCTATATTTATATATGATGATATCAAGGTAAATACATTGTTTGTTTTCTATTAATATCTTTCATTTGCTAACTATCCCTATCAGTAGTTAGTGCCTTCCATAGTTTGAATCTTTTATTTAGCTGGCAGTAGTGGCGCTCGCTGTATTGCAGTAGCTTGAGCAGCGAAGATTTTTGTGAGGTAAGTGATTTGTGAAGGGTATAGTTTAATGTTAGTCAGGGCCATTCTTTTGTAGGGAATTTTGAAAGTCAGATTGCGTTGCGCTAACAAAATATTGTGTGTCAGTTTAAGGACAGTCATGTATAATTGTGCAAAGGGGAAGTTTCAAATGTTTCGGCTCATCGGTGTGTTTCCTTCTTTTGTGGGTGTGGAATGTGTGCTGAGAGTTTGGCGGTAAATGTTTGTTACAACCGGTAAACTGTGTGACCCTATGATATTTGTTAATTTATGTGAAGCAGTGACGGTAAGAAACCTCAGTTAATAGCAGAGGAACGCTGAATCGTTAAATATGTATAGTACAAACAAATACAGGGTGAACATTAATACAACCGACAAATTGGAGGGACAGATTCCTGACTGGAAATGGAGGGAGAAAGGTGCTATGAACACGTGTCCGCAAGTGCATCGTTGCCACGGTAGATGTCACTGACGACTGAAAGTTCCTCTGACCGCGTGCCGTGTGTTCCTCGTGTGTTACAGGCCGTGTGATTGACGCTGCGTATTGTAAGCGGCAGAATAGTCCGGTGTTCATGTCGGGAACAAGCCGAGATGGTGTCTGTGTGCGGCCAAGCAGATGGAAACGGTCGAGTGGCCGCACGGCTGTACCAAAGCAAGTACCCTCACAGACACCAACCACATCGCACAACGTTTCAAGCTCTTTGTGGGCGTTTGTGTGATCATGGGTCCTTTCAGACAGACGAACATGCAGGGATCTGGTGGACTGTGCGTTCACCAGATTTGGAGGATCTGGTTCTATAGGATATTGGGACGAACCCTAGTACAAGCTCCAGGCACGATAAGGCAAGGTACGATTATGCGTGTCCTGCATAAGAATCACCACTATGCCTATCACCTGCAATTTCATGGAGGCTACTTTGAACATTTCTTGTGACGTGGATGCGTTGCAGCTCTGTACTGTGTTTGGGGACTTTGTTGTAGTTACACGCACTCCTTCCGTTTCAGGACAAATGTTCATATGACCCTTTTTCCTCCATTTCCAGTCAGAAATTCGCCCCAGGGGTTTACCGGTTTTATTAACCTTCACCCAGTATAATGAATACCGCTTTAAACAAATTGTGTATGTAATTTTCACCTAAGATAGTGTTCCTTTTTAATAGGCTGTATTTAACAAAAGCGGGCATACGTAAGTGGTGTGGGAACAGTATTACTTAGGCATACTTTCCTCGTTTTACATCGACGTGGACCCGGAAATACTTTTTCTGGTGTTGTCAGATGTTGGAAAATAACAAACAAGATTGCGGGAGCGAAAGCTATGACGTACGCTGATGAATCACAGTAGTTCGACCACTGCCCACCGAACGAGTGAGTGCTGCCCGGTGGTAATGGGGCCACGTAACACGCTAAGGAGACCGTGTAAGTAGAGCGAAGACGAACAGGAACTCATTATAGTGAAGAAACAGGCTATATATGGGGGAAATCCACTGCCACGACCGACTTGACAAGGCGCAGATCGTCGTATCTCGGCATCTGGGACGAGCAACTCCGACGTGGCGAAGTTGATCGGCCGCTCGCGTGCTGCTGTCGCCAGAATCTGTGGAAAGTGACAGAACGTCCGTGGAACTACGAACAGGGAAGAAGGTGTTGCAAGCCACACCTCATCACAGATCGTGGATGTCCGACGCTTCCCCCTTTGTGGAGCAGGACAGGCACCGACCTGTGGCACATATGACTACAGAATACAATGCCGGTTCAGGCACAAGTGTTTCGCAGCACACCGTTCAAACGCACATTGTTGCCCATGGGGCTTCGCAACAGATTACTTCCACATATTCCCATCGTGACCTGACAAGCTCATCGTTTAAGGTTGTAGTCGGCACGTACCCATTACTAGGCTACGCAGGACATTCACTTGGGACCACATGGCATAAGTGGTAGTATCAATGGCACCCTCGCAGCTCTAGACTACATATGTGAACATTATTGCGGACAGGCTGCATCATTTCCAGCAGGTTGACTATCCGTATCACAAAGCCAGAGTCGTCCTACAGTGGTTTTAGTAGCATCACAGTAAAGTCACACTGATCTTCATCTACGTAGATGCTCCGCAAGCCACGGTAAGGTGCGTGGCGGAAAGTACCCTGTACCACTATTAGTCATTTCCTCTCCTGTTCCACTCGCAAATAGAGCGAAGGGATAAACGACTGTTTGTTTGCCACCGTATGTGCCCTAATTTCTCGTATCTCATCTTCTTGGTCCTTACGCGCTATGTATTTTGGCGGTAGCAGAATCGTTCGGCAGACAGCTTCAAATGCCAGTTCTCTAAATTTTCTCAATAGTGTTTCCTGGAAAGAATGTCACCTTCCCTCCAGGGATTCCCATCTGAGTTCCCGAAGCATCTCGGTAACCCTCACATGTTGTTCTAAGCTAACAAATCTAACAGGCCTCCTCTGAATTGGTTAGATGTCTTCCTTCAATCCGACCTAGTGTGCATACCAAACACTCGAGCAGTACTCAAGAACAGGTAGCACCAGCGTCCTATATGCGGTCTTCTCTACAGGTGAACGACTATTTCTTAAAATTCTTCCAATAAACCTAAGTCTATCATTTGCCTTCCTTACCACAGTTTTCACATGCTCATTCCACCTCATATCGCTTTGCAACGTTATGACCAGATATTTAAACGACTTGACTGTGTCAAGCTGAACACTATTAATACTGTATCGCCACATTACAGGTTTGTTCTTCCTGCTCATCCGCATTAACTTACGTTCTTCCACATTTAGGGCTACCAGCCATTCATCACAAACTGGCCTGATCTGAACTCGACAGAACAGATCTGGGACATAACTGGACGTCAGCACCGCACACACACAAAGCACAGGCCCGTAATCTGTCCCATTCGACAGTAATACAGCAACAAATGCGCGGCTTGAGTCGGCTCACCGCTGCTTTAGAATCGATTTTTTATGATGTAATAATGTTGATCATCCTGCGCAGCACAATGAAATGATGTAAATGTTAACAAAAACCACCCAGCTCTATTTCAGGTACATTTAGTACACCACAACTGGTTTCATTCTAAATGAACATCTTCAGGAGAGCTGTGGTTGAACAAAACAAAGATTCAGACAAAAATTAGGTCAAAAGAAGGCGCCCACCAACTTGGTATGGCAGGTGACACGGCATGTGATATGGCAGATACATTATATGTGTGGGACTCGATGCTTCGATACCAATAAAAGTAGCGTGGCACCACGTTCCCTGCAGACGGTGAAGGTGTTTTGGAGTTAGTAAACTTAGTTAATGCTTTATGAATATTAGGTTGAGCTACATCCACCTTTGTAGTTCGTTTCTCACTAAAGTTTTCACTTTTCGCGTAAAAAATTTAAGACCGCTCTCTTTGGATTGATGTGAGTCCTTCACTATGCAGTCTTTCTCATTCAATTTCGAGGAAACTATTCAGTTAAAAAAAAATGTTTCTCTTGCACCTTGCACACTCACGTTTGATGCTAATAATGAAGTTTCGTTATTCTGCACAGTTCAAAAATGGTTCAAATGGTTCTGAGCACTATGGGACTCAACTGCTGAGATCATTAGTCCCCTAGAACTTAGAACTAGTCAAACTAACTAACCTAAGGACATCACACACATCCATGCCCGAG
The DNA here is from genome assembly GCF_021461385.2 of Schistocerca piceifrons. NCBI lineage: Eukaryota > Metazoa > Arthropoda > Insecta > Orthoptera > Acrididae > Schistocerca > Schistocerca piceifrons. Next base: position 458,797,556 of record NC_060145.1, read on the forward strand.
GCAGGATTCGAACCTGCGACCGTAGCGGTCTCGCGGTTCCAGACTGCAGCGCCTAGAACCGCACGGCCACTTCGGACGGCTTCTGCACAGTTATTATGATACTTCTCGTAGTAGAGATCGCGGTGTGATACCAAAGTCAACGACGCGAATCTGTAGCACAGACATTAATGAAGGCTCTCTGGAATCCGCGGCAGCCATTGCGAAACTCTCCAGACGACCACGCCTCCCTGAGCATAGCGGCATCCTCACACTGACATCAGCGGAATGTCGGGTATACAACAGCCCAGCCTCATCTCACCTGCAGCAGTCAACGTCATAGTTTAGAAACAACAAGTTGTTAAAGCTTCTGATGAACTTGTACCTTAGTAAATGTTCAACACTGTACTTCATAACAGTTTGTTAACTAGTGCATCAACTGATGATGATGATGACGTTTGGTTCCACTAGAACACGAGCTGCGGACACCAATCAATGACAGTTGTAAATCATCCAGTATTCATCTGGCAAACAAGTGTGTCAGAAACTTCCTGGCAGATTAAAACTTTGTGCCCGACCGAGGCTCGAACTTGGGATCTTTGCCTTTCGCGGGCAAGTGCTCTACCACAACGCGTAGAGTTGGGCAGTTGGAGGTGAGCCGCCAGCAGTGATGGACGTGGGGAGAGAGATGGCGGAGTTTTGAGAGCGGATGATCTGGACGTGTGTCCATCAGAGACAGTAAATTTGTAAGACTGGATGTCATGAACTGTTATATATATTATGACTTTTGAACACTATTAAGGTAAATACAGTGTTTGTTCTCCATCAAAATATTTCATTTGCTAACTATCCCTATCAGTAGTTAGAATCTCTTATTTAGCTGGCAGTAGTGGCGCTCGCTGTATTGCAGTACGAGTAACGAAGATTTTTATGAGGTAAGTGATTCACGAAAGGTATAGGCTATTGTTAGTCAGGGCCATTCTTTTGTAGGGATTTTTGAAAGTCAGATTGCGTTGCGCTAAAAATATTATGTGTCAGTCTAAGCACAGTCATTTACAATTTTTCTAAGGGGACGTTTCAATTTTCTTAATGGGATTCATAATGTTCGAGTACAGTATGTGCTCCAAAATCCTACTGCAAATTGAGGTCAGTGATATGGGTCTGTAATTCAATTGGTTACTCCTATTTCCCTTCTTGAATATTGGTGTGACCTGTACTACTTTCCAGTCTTTAGGAACAGACCTTTCGTCAAGTGAGCGGTTGTATATGAGTGCTAAGAAATACGCTATTGTGTCTGCATACTCTGAGAGGAACTTGATTGGTATAGTATCTGGACCGGAAGACTTGCCTTTCTTAAGTGATTTGAGTTATTTCGCAACACCTAAGAGATCTACTTTTATGTCACTCATGCTAACAGCTGTTCTGGTTTCGGATTCTGGAATATTTACTTAGTCTTCTTTCGTGAAAGAGTTAAGGAAAACTGTATTTAGTAACTCCGCTTTAGCGGCACCGTCATCGGTAACATTTCCATCGCTATCCCGCAGTGACAGTATTAACTGTTTTTTGCCGCTGGTGTACTTTACATACGACCAGAATCTCTTTCGGGTTTTCTACCATTTTTTGAGACGATATTTCATTGTGCAAACTATTAAAAGCGTGTCGCATTGACGTCCGCACTAAATTTCGAGCTTCCTTGAAACTCAGCCAGTCTTGGGGATTTTGCGTTCTTCTGAATTTGGCATGATTTTTTCGTTGCTTCTGCAACAGTGTTCTGACGTGTTTTGTGTACCATGGTGGATCAGTCCCGTCTCTTATTAACTTATGCGGTATGAATCTATCTATTGCTGTCGATACTGTATATTTGAATTTGAGCCATATCTGGTCTGCACTTACATAATTAGCTTGGAAGCAATGGAGACTCTCTCTTAGGAAGGCATCAAGCAAATTTATAACTACTGTTTTAAATATATATATATATATATATATATATATATATATATATATATATATATATATATATATTGCGTTTATTTTTAGTGGTTTTGGTTGATATGGTTTTGAGCATCGCTACAATGACCTTGGGTTCACTAACGCCTGTATCAGTCATGACACACTCTGTTACATTTGGATTATTTGTGGCTAAGAGGTCAAGTGTGTTTTCGCAACCATTTACAATTCGTGTGGGCTGATGAACTAATTGTTCAAAGTAATTCTCAGAGAAAGCATTTAGTACAATTCCGGCTTTGAACATGTATTTTCGCCAACGAATCGAGGGTAGATTGAAGTCTCCACCAATTGCAACTGTATGAGTGGGGTACTTATTTGTAATGAGATTAAAGTTTTCTTTGAAGCGTTCAGCTATTATATAATCTGAGTCGGGGGGTCGATAGAAGGAGCTAATTATTATTCTGGTACGGCTGTTGAGTATAACCTCTAACCATAGTAATTCGCAGGAACTATCAACTTCACTACAAGATAAACTACTACCAACAGACACAAACACACTACCACCTACTTTATTTAACCTATCATTTCTGAACACGGTTTGCGCCTCTGTAAAAATTTCGGCATAATTTATCTCCGGCTTTAGCCAGCTTTCTGTTCCTATAACGATTTCAGCTTCAGTGCTTTCTATCAGCGCTTGAAGCTCTGGTACTTTTCCAACACAGCTACGACAATTTACAATAACGACTGTCGCATGGTCGATTCTCGTCGTTTCTTTGCCCTGTACCCTTTGAGACTGGAGCCACTTTTGATCTTTCCCAAGACTGTCTAGCCTAAAAAAACCACCCAGTCCACGCCACACAGCCCCTGCTACCCGTGTAGCCGCCTCCTGTGTGTGTGTGTGTAGTGGACAACTGACCTATTTAGCGGAACCCGAAACCCCATCACCCTATGGCGCAAGTCGAGGAATCTGCAGCCTGCACTGTCGCAGAACCGTCTGAGCCACTGATTCAGACCCTCCATTCGGCTCTGTACCAAAGGTCCTCAATCAAACAACCCATAGCTATGGCCGGATGAAAGTAGTTTCGTCTGATCACAACACTTGGAAATTAAATAACCGGCTGCACAAATTTCGAAAAGTTTAAAGTGAAAACTTAGTGACTGTCTAGGTTGCACATGGTGCATTTTAGGTCATACATTGCTGCAGGTGAAGGAAGAAATCAAAATTATGCTTTAACATCTCGTCGGCATTGAGATTATGCTGCGTAAGAAGAGAGGCTAACACATCAAAATTCTTTTTAAATCCGGAAAGAGAGCCATACCGTACCTCCTTCCAGTCTCAAGTGATTAGGTGATATATTATTGTAACGACTCCAGCTGTGGGTTCTTGGTGGAACACTCTCTACTGTACTATAGAAATGAGAGTTTTGTAAATCAAGGCAAAAAAATGTTTCGTATAGTTAACACAAATAAATGATGTATTTGACATGGGCTGTGATGTACCAGCCTGTTGTGTCCTGAAATAGGCTAGAGGAAGCATATGGTGAGTCTGCAATTTGGGAGAGCTCAAAAGCAAATGTAGAGACACATTTCCAGCGATGACTGCTCGGATCAGCGTCAAACCCTGTCACAGGGGACCTACTTAAAGGAGCGAATTTTGGGACCTGATAAGGAGACTTGTGGGAGAGCCTAGGAGCTCAGACCCCTGGACAGTGCTTGTACAGTACATTGCATTCGGACTAAACTACTACATTGAAGGCTATTTATAGATGTAAGAAAAAGTAAAAGGTTTAACTGCTGGTAAAACGGAAGTCGCCATCTGAGTTCAAGGGGCGAGGACTGACAGGAGTAGCGAATCACGAGCAGAGAAATTAAAACCAAAACATTTGAGAGCAGCACTGCAAGTGAGAACGCTGGCGCAGAGCGACACTGCGTCCAAACGTTCTGGTTGGAGTCTACTTCGGAATACTAAAATTCAGTTTCTTAGAGAGTTCTAGCGGCGGACGGCTTGTGCCTCTCTGCAGCTGGCCCGCCAGCTCTGCCGGCAGTTTTCAGGCGTCGGCCAGTCTGACGTTGTTAGACGTCGTGGTCTCCTGACCTTCGTTGCTTACATATTGCGCCCTCACAATCGTATTCCGCACATCAAGACGCTTCATTCGAACCCAAACTCGATAAGATAAAGTCAATGTTGTATGAATTCATGTAAATGATATGCAAATAACTAATAAATCGCAAGTGCGCACCGTGGATGAAATACTCGAGGCTGGTGTACACACACACATTCCAGACACGACGGCCGCAGGAGCTTTTAGTTCGAGAGGGGCAACTGCACGCCAGGAGGCCGGTCACAACCCATCTACGTCGGCCGGTGACCGCCCGTAGAGCAGACAGCGTTTGCCCGAGTGAAAGGACGACCTCGTGTTCGGCTTAAAAGCAAATTCCGCTACATTGTGTGGGAGCGGCCAGCCTACGCATTCTATACACATAGCACGCAGTTTCAGAGATTTTCACAGGGAGACAGCAAACGCCAAACAACAATATTACAGATTTCCGGATTGCTCGCCTTAAACGAAACGTCATTCTCCCATTTTAGAAGAGCAATGCTGATTGGCAGACGATATTTCTGATGCCTTGAGCTGAAGGAGTAATGGAAGAGACTGAAAGATATACCCCTTCACGTCTGGTGTGGAGAGGGGCCGTTCTGTTGTCGCTCTTGGAGCGAGAAATGTAATGAGAGCATGCGCGCTCATATGTGCACTCAAAGAGCGAGGAACAAGTCTCTCCTCAGTACTTCACTGGGAGAGAACCTCTGTCGAGAGCGATTCGGAGTGCGACTCTATATTGAGTCCTTGCGATTAAGTGTTGTTCACTGTGTTGGCCGCCACACTTATTACGCAGTATGAATGGACAGAGCTATAGTTAAACGCCAGCGAGCGAATTTTGAGTGGCATCGCAGTGGACTGGTTATCTGACCGGTGTACCACGCCAATAGTTAGACTAGGGGCTTTGCAGTTTCCTGGCACCTCCAGCCAACTACGTTTGGGTCCTTCCTCTCCTCCTGGACACAGCACTAACAAAATCCTTGTTTGGCAGCAATAGCGTTCAGCTGAAAGCTAAACGTCGTTGTCTTTCCTTGTATGGCTAGCAGCAACAGCATTTTATGTCACTTCACTTCGTCCTCCCGAACGTTCCGAACGGGGTCACTATCTGATTCACACTAACCTCTGCCAGTCCAATAACTTTGCGGTACACAGGAGCAAGGTTCTTTCTTTTCCCCTCTGTCATTATTTGCACTTTAGGTTACAAGGACCACATAGCGAAAAGCGGTTATAAAGTGACAGAGTAACATAATTGCAAAAAAGCATAAAAGAATAAAGGTACAAAGTTGGCATAGAAATACAATCTTCAAGTAAAATAAGAGTGCAATTAGACAAACACCAGACAACCGCCGGCAATGATAACAATGACACTGGAGCAAAATTACAAACGGCATCATTATGAGAAACATGCTTATGCCCTTAAAGTAAAAGACAAATCATGAAAGAGCAAACACCATACAGGGTGACAATTATTATTGAACTATATGAAAAGAAAACGTAAATTAGTTACTAACTACGGCGTGCACACACTTTATTCAACATGTAAACGTCACTACAGATATCAGGATTTAGGCTATGACATGTTCCATATACTTGCCACCACTGGCGAAGACGAATAACGAAATTCTGCTTGACCTGCTGCAACGTCAGAACATCGATACTGTACATGACCTCCTGAATTGCTGTTTTCAGCTCAGCAATGGTTTTGGGATTGTTGCTGTACACCTTGTCTTTAATATAGCCCCACAAAAAGGAGTCGCATGTGTTCAGATCCGGAGAATATGCGGCCAGTCGAGGCCCTCACCTGTGTCTGGGTAACACAGAGCCAGAACGTGCTGCCGGCCGCGGTGGCCGTGCGGTTCTGGCGCTGCAGTCCGGAACCGCGGGACTGCTACGGTCGCAGGTTCAAATCCTGCCTCGGGCATGGGTGTGTGTGATGTTCCTAGGTTAGTTAGGTTTAAGTAGTTCTAAGTTCTAGGGGACTGATGACCTGAGATGTTGTGTCTCATAGTGCTCAGAGCCATTTGAACCATTTGAACCAGAACGTAGTCCCCAAAGTGCTCCTCCAGGACCTCAAACACTCTTCTGCTTCGATGGGGTCGAGCTCCGTCTTGCACGAACCACATATTGTCGGAATCGGGGTCACTTTGGATAATGTGGGTGAAATCATCTTTCAAAATCTTCACATACCGTTCGGTAGGCACCGTGACGTGAGGGAAAATCGCACCGATTATTCCGTGAATGGACATTGCGCACCACGCAGTCACCTTTTGAGGGTGAAGAGACTTCTCGATCGCGAAATGCGGATTCTCAGAGTCCCAAATGCACCAATTTTGCCTATTGACGAACCCATCCAAATGAAAGTGGATTTCGTCGCCAAACCAAACCATTCGCATGCGCATACTAATTCCTATCATGTCCCTCTGCCAACCGTGTAGTTTGAACATCCTAACACAAACCGTTCAGAAGTTGTGACGATTTTAATTCATACAGTTCAGTGATTGACACCATGTACAGTAAGTACAAGAATAGCTCAAGAACAAAATTGCAAATAACATAATAATATGAGATATGTAATATACTGACAGATGTACTTAAAGTAAAAGAAAAACCCAAAATGACAAACACAGTACAACCAACGGTATGTACATTAGTACCAGTAGAACAGTGACATAAAATGCCCAAGACAGCATTAACGAAAATTTTATGTACAAATAGAGGTCTGTAAGCAAATTAAAACACAAAATTACACACCAGATTATGGACTTGTCTCATGCCACGTGACTTTCAAATAGCCTGTGAGCAAGTTATATTTATCAAAATGGTGGAGTAAAACAGGAACACTGGCGGGGAGGGGATAACGTCTCGCAACCAATTTCTTGTACAAGTCTGATTGTGCAGTCGTATACTTGGGAACTTGCCAATACGGTGTGGTTAAGATCCGCTACTGCCATCGTGTCCTTATCACAGTGGCCAGAAGTGATAATCTTCAAACCGATGTAGGTGCGCCGTGTAATACCCGTTTCCTAGCCGCATGCGAATGATAGAAGTCACACGACGTCTACGGAGCTGTACCGAGACGAATCATGGCCGAGAAGAGACGTTCAGTTGCATGGCCGTCAGGTGGCCGCCCTTACAGTGCTGAGAGAGATGCCAATGACGGTTCCAGGCGTGATAAAAGCAGCCTTCCGTAGCGTCGATGTGAGATCCGTATAAGGGATCGGCGTTAGGCGTAACTGACATTCCGTAATACTCCGTTTGGCAAGGCGGTCAACAGAGAACACCATGATGTCCTTTGATCCAGAGTAACTGGACGCAATGCCGCCAAGACGTCTAGAACATATCTGTTGGTGTGTTTACCAAATGCGGGATGTTGCAATTTCTCCAGCATGTTTTGAGAGTCCGTACCTGCCAGGATGAACTTGAATGTCCGGTTATCATAATGAATGGCTTTCCTGGTGGCCAGTAACTCCGCCGTGTAAACAGATGATTAAAGTGGAAGTGCAAACGTTTGGTAGGCACCACCAGAAGGGGAAAAGAAGACGCATCCCACAACCGCCTCAGGTTTAAAACGACCCTTATAGACGTGAGCTTATGCTGACAAAATGCTCGAGGTCGCGAGTGATGTTGTTCTCCGTTCGGAAATCGGACGGCAGGTATGCCACGGGGGCTGGAGTGAACAATACACTAAACAAAAAACGAAAGCAGGGGAGTTTTGTGTCCTGTTGAAGGAGTGGAAAGAGATGGCACCATTTCTCGTAGCTGAGAACTAGTAAAGCAGTTCTGTTAATTTGTCGTCCATGAGGGTCTCCAGAATTGAACCACCGCCTCAGGAGAGGTACAATGAGATGTCGAAGATCGACTGAGGAGAACAATATCAGACAACGTCTGCCGCCTTGTAGACAACGGCATGGCAGATGCTTCCACTACCAGGGCGTTGGTGGGCGTTCATTTCATGGCTCCCAGGACGAATCACTCTATAATGGATGACATCGAGCTTGCGCAAAGTTGATTGCGTTGCATTAGCGTAGACAGTGGTACCATAATCTAAGAACGGATCAAAGCCTTATACAGAGTTAAGAGCATAATCGGTTCCGCTCCCCACCATATTCGTGCAAGCATACGCACGATATTCACAGTATTATCCACCTTGTCGATGAGGTACGCAACATGTCGCGTCCTCGTGAGTCTGCTGTCGAGGGAGACCCAAGGAGCTCAGCATGTGACTGAACAGGAAATGTGTACGGGCCAAGCTGAAATTCGGATGAGACGTTATTGCAACATTTCTTCATGAATATCACAACAGCTGATTTATCAGGTGACAAAGTGAGCCCATTTTTCAACTCCTATGTGGCCAACATTTCACATGCGTCGGTAAGCTATAGGTGTATCACTCAAGAGCACGACGAGTGAGCTTATGTACAGACGTCGTCGTCCTGATCGCGGATACAGACGGTGCAGCAACCAAGCAAACTGTATATAATCTGTAAAATCACCACCAGGAGGCGCAGCAGTTGCAATTCATTGATAAGTTCACATATCGGGATATTGCCGTATGACCTCGAAAAGTCAGATACCCGTTAGTGAAGAACGTGTTTTCCGTGTCCATCGCAAGTGAAGCAATATTATCATAAGTACTTCTGTCCTAACGGAAGCCGTTTTCCATCCGCGGGATCAAGTTCTCCTGTTGCAACCACCATTCTAAGCGAAGCTTGAGGACGCTTTGGAATATGTTACACACGCGGGGCGACAGTGCAATCGGGCCATTCGATGTCTCTTCGTCAGGGTCTTTCCCAGGCGTCAGTAAAAGAACCGATACCTGAGTCTTCCAGTCGTCGGGAACGTTCCCATCCCTCCAGATGTCATTAAAGATGATCGCAAGGACACATTTTGCTCGTCAGCCAAATTTAGAAGCATGGAGTAGTGGATCTGGTCATAGCCGGGCAATGTATCTGATGACGACTTCAGGGCGTTGCAGTGAAAGTCAATATAAGAATAACAAGAGACACCATAGGATAGGAAAAAGTACTTCATGTGAAAAACGAAGGAAGTTACGCCGAACGAAGAGTCCAATCGACGGCTGGGGGTCTCTGTCCAGGTAATGGAAGCAAAGTAGGGGGTTCATCATTGAGGAGTATAAGATTGAACTCGCCGAGAATCTCAAGAATCCCGTCACCCAGCCTATTGTTATAGGCACTGCCTCACAGCCTGTTATGCGCGTTAAAATTCGCTCAAAATAAGAATGATGGTTCCAACTGCTGGACCAGTGCGTACCACTCTTCAAGGGAAATATACCCTCTTGGCCGGCGATAAAGAGCCACGAGGTCGGTCGCCTCATCGGGCGACGTGTTAATTGGTTTTCCGAGCGCTTCTGGCCACTTCAGTTACCATCTTGTGGAACTTGGTTCGGTCCTTTCCTGGTGCAGGGACGTCGCTTAGCCAATGGGCGTGTTTCCTCTGCACGGTTGCGTCCGAGCCAGTATTTCCGCCGTCGTGTGTCTGGAAGAGAGTGGGAGACGCACCAGCAGTGCAGTCGTGTCAGAGCAGCAGTCGCGGACGGACCAATAGGCACTCGGTCGGTTGTTGCGAACGAGGGAAGTTATCTCCGCGCGGTGCAGTCGGCTGGGTCCGCTGGCAGCCCCTGCCCAGTGTCGGAGCGTGTGTGGAGCTGTCCGATCGCTACGAGATTCGTGGTTCACCGACCCAGGACGTCAAAGTTGAGTAGTGGTGTCAACTACCCAAGCCAAGTATAGTTGGGTTCACCACCTGTCTCACCTAAATAAACAAGGGCAGACCGACCTCCCTGGAGGCTTTCTGAGTGCCACCGGTCTTTGATTATCTGTTGTCAGCTATTTTAAATTTTAAGCTTATGGTTATTTGTTTTGTTTTCTTAAAATTGGATATTTCTTGTTGTTAAACATGTTGGCCTTCTGCGTTTAAGGGTCTATGGTAATATATTCTGAAGTTTTGATATTTAACTGTGGTCCACAGCCATTTGTATTGCACCTTGCGTATGTTGTTTTTGAATTATTTTATTGGTATCTTAATTGGATTTTATCTTGTTAAGATTTCTTGTTGGAGGCCTTCAGGCGTGAAAGAGCTGCATTCGGTAAAGATTCGGCTATGTGCCGCTTTGGTTGTAAAGGTTATTGAATTACAATAAATGGCAATTAGAAGCAGAAACTGACCTCAACCTCTGGCCCTTTCCACAATCCTATTACCTGTTCTGCCCGGCAGGTTTAGCGGGCATATTACATCCCATTGTAGGATCCTAAGGCCCGCCACGGCTGTTAGTCGTAAAAAGTTTTGGTCATATGTAAAATCGGTAAGCGGATCTAAATCCCCTATTCAGTCACTCGTTGACCACGATGGCACCGAAACAGAAGACGACCGAAGAAAGGCAGAAATACTGAATTCAGTGTTCCGAAACTGTTTCACTGCGGAAAATCGTAACAGGGTCCCTGACTTCAGCCGTCGCACGGACGCCAAAATGGAAAATATTGAAATAAACGATATCGCAATTGAAAAACAACTGCTATCACTTAGTAGCGGAAAAGCATCCGGACCAGACGAGATACCCTTAAGATTCTACAGTGATTATGCTAAAGAACTTGCCCCCTTTCTATCAGCAATTTATCGTAGATCGCTGGAAGAACGTAAAGTACCTAGCGACTGGAAGAAAGCGCAGGTCGTTCCCATTTTCAAGAAGGGTCATAAATCAGATGCGAATAATTATAGGCCTATTTCGCTTACGTCAATCTGTTGTAGAATAATGGAACATGTTTTGTGTTCTCGTATTATGACGTTCTTAGATAATACAAATCTCCTTCATCATAACCAACATGGATTCCGCAAACAGAGATCATGTGAAACTCAGCTCGCCCTATTTGCCCAAGAAATTCACAGTGCCGTAGACACTGGCGAGCAGATTGATGCCGTATTCCTGGACTTCAGGAAGGCACTTGATACGGTTCCGCACTTACGTTTAGTGAAAAAAATACGAGCTTACGGAATATCGGACCAGGTTTGTGATTGGATTCAGGATTTCGTAGAAGAAAGAACACAACATGTCATTCTTAACGGTTCAAAATCTGCAGATGTAGAGGTAATTTCGGGAGTACCGCAGGGAAGCGTGATAGGACCTTTATTGTTTACAATATACATAAATGACTTAGTTGACAACATCGGTAGCTCCGTGAGGCTATTTGCAGATGACACGGTTGTCTACAAGAAAGTAGCAACATCAGAAGACTCGTACGTACTCCAGGAGGACCTGCAGAGGATTAATGCATGGTGCGACAGCTGGCAGCTTTCCCTAAACGTAGATAAATGTAATATAATGCGCATACATAGGGGCAGAAATCCATTCCAGTACGATTATGCCATAGGTGGTAAATCATTGGAAGCGGTAACGACCGTAAAATACTTAGGAGTTACTATCCGGAGCGATCTGAAGTGGAATGATCACATAAAACAAATAGTGGGAAAAGCAGGCGCCAGGTTGAGATTCATAGGAAGAATTCTAAGAAAATGTGACTCATCGACGAAAGAAGTAGCTTACAAAACGCTTGTTCGTCCGATTCTTGAGTATTGCTCATCGGTATGGGACCCTTACCAGGTTGGATTAATAGACGAGATAGACATGATCCAGCGAAAAGCAGCGCGATTCGTCATGGGGACATTTAGTCAGCGCGAGAGCGTTACGGAGATGCTGAACAAGCTCCAGTGGCGGACACTTCAAGAAAGGCGTTACGCAATACGGAGAGGTTTATTATCGAAATTACGAGAGAGCACATTCCGGGAAGAGATGGGCAACATATTACTACCGCCCACATATATCTCGCGTAATGATCGCAACGAAAAGATCCGAGAAATTAGAGCAAATACGGAGACTTACAAGCAGTCGTTCTTCCCACGCACAATTCGTGAATGGAACAGGGAAGGGGGGATCAGATAGTGGTACAATAAGTACCCTCCGCCACACACCGTAAGGTGGCTCGCGGAGTATAGATGTAGATGTAGATGTATCTGTAAAGGTCCAGGTAGTTATTCTCCGCGTCTTCCAAGAGGTGTATGATAAACGGGGTAATCTTTTCGATGACATATTCGTTGTTATTACAAAAAGGTGGCGTTTGTACACTGCTGTGAGGAGGATATGGGTTGGGTTGTAGAGGGGCTTAGGGGAGGTAATGAGAGACAGCATATTCGCGATGGATGTCTGAGAACCCTGTCGCCACTGGCCTAGGAGCACGCCATTTTGATGGACCTCTCGTGCCAGAGATGGCATCCTATCAGTCTGCCGACTGTAAGTCACGTTGACGGGACGTGGCACTCTGGGATCAGAGAGCCTGACTGGGGCGACACCGCCGTAGAAGAAGCACGTAAAGCGACTGCTGGCTGCGTGGAATGGATTGGAGGGGGATACGGGAAATCCAGGGGATTCTGGGGACTAGGAGGCTGGCGGAGAGCAGCGGAGAGTGAGAGCTGCGGGCTACCAGTTACCCTCCCCGAGGTGGCGTAGCTTTTGCGCGTTGGAGATCTTGCTGACGGAAGAGGTCGCACATGAAGGGTTTGCCATTGGGTGCGGATCAGAGCAATTTCAACACGTCGGAAACGGCACCGTATATGTGCATGCTGGATGTGGACGTCACGAGGAACGCCATACGTATGGCGCAGGAAGTTGCAAATATAGACATCAAAGCAGGCAGCATCTTTTAACAAAGAGTTGGCAGCATTAGCACTTTCGAGTTCTGTACTCGTTGTGGTGGTCTTCAGTCCAGAGACTGGTTTGATGCAGCTCTCCATGCTACTCTACCCTGTGCGAGCTTCTTCATCTCCAAGTACCTACTGCAACCTACAGCCTTCTGAATCTGTTTAGTGTATTCATCTCTTGGTCTCTCTCTACGATTTTTAACCTCCACGCTGTCCTCCAATACCAAACTGGTGATCCCTTGATGCGTCAGAATATGTCCTACCAACCATCCCTTCTTCTAGTCGTGTTGTGCCACAAATTTCTCAATTCTATTCAATACCTCCTCATTAGAATGAGATTTTCACTCTGCAGCGGAGTGTGCGCTGATATGAAACTTCCTGGGAGATTAAAGCTGTGTGCCCGACCGAGACTCGTACTCGGGACCTTTGCCTTTCGCGGGCAAGTGCTCTACCATCTGAGCTACCGAAGCATGACTCACGCCCGGTCCTCACAGCTTTACTTCTGCCAGCATCTCGTCTCCTACCTTCCAAACATTACAGAAGCTCTCCTGCGAACCTTGCAGAACTAGCACTCCTGAAAGAAAGGATACTGCGGAGACATGGCTTAGCCACAGCCTGGGGGATGTTTCCAGAATGAGATTTTCACTCTGCAGCGGAGTGTGCGCTGATATGAAACTTCCTGGCAGATTAAAACTGTGTGCCCGACCGAGACTCGTACTCGGGACCTTTGCCTTTCGCGGGCAAGTGCTCTACCATCTGAGCTACCGAGGCATGACTCACGCCCGGTCCTCACAGCTTTACTTCTGCCAGCATCTCGTCTCCTACCTTCCAAACTTTACAGAAGCTCTCCTGAGAACCTTGCAGAACTAGCACTCCTGAAAGAAAGGATACTGCGGAGACATGGCTTAGCCACAGCCTGGGGGATGTTTCCAGAATGAGATTTTCACTCTGCAGCGGAGTGTGCGCTGATATGAAACTTCCTGGCAGATTAAAACTGTGTGCCCGACCGAGACTCGAACTCGGGACCTTTGCCTCTCGCGGGCAAGTGCTCTACCATCTGAGCTACCGAAGCATGACTCACGCCCGGTCGTCACAGCTTTACTTCTGCCACGGTCGGGCACACAGTTTTAATCTGCCAGGAAGTTTCATATCAGCGCACACTCCGCTGCAGAGTGAAAATCTCATTCTGGAAACATCCCCCAGGCTGTGGCTAAGCCATGTCTCCGCAGTATCCTTTCTTTCAGGAGTGCTAGTTCTGCAAGGTTCGCAGGAGAGCTTCTGTAAAGTTTGGAAGGTAGGGGACGAGATGCTGGCAGAAGTAAAGCTGTGAGGATCGGGCGTGAGTCATGCTTCGGTAGCTCAGATGGTAGAGCACTTGCCCGCGAAAGGCAAAGTTCCCGATTTCGAGTCTCGGTCCGGCACACAGTTTTAATCTGCCAGGAAGTTTTACCTCCTCATTAGTTATGTGATCTACCCATCTATTCTTCAACATTTCGAAAGCTTCTATTCTTTTCTTGTCCAGACTATTCATCGTCCATGTTTCTATTCCATACATGGCTACACACCATACAAATACTTTCAGAAACGACTTGCTGACGCTTAAATCTATATTCGATGTTAACAAACTTCTCTTCTTCAGAAACGCTTTCCTTGCCATTGCCAGTCAACATTTTGTATCCTCTCTACTCCGACCATCATCAGTTATTTTGCTCCCCAAATAGCAAACCTCCTTTACCACTTTAAGTGTCTCATTTCCTAATCTAATTCCCTCAGTATCACCCGATTTATTTCGACTACATTCCATTATCGTCGTTTTGCTTTTGTTGATGTTCGTCTGATATCCTCCTTTCAAGACACTGTCCATTCCGTTCAGCTGCTCTTCCAGGTCCTCTGCTGTCTCTGACAGAATTACAATGTCATCGGCAAACCTCAATGTTTTTATTTCTTCTCCATGGATTTTAATACCTACTCTGAATTTTTCGTTTGTTTCCTTTATTGTTTGCTCAGTAAATAGATTGAATAACATCGGGGAGTGGCTAAAACCCTGTCTCACTCCCTTCCCAACCACTGCCTCCCTTTCATGCCCCTCGATTCTTATAACTGCCATCTGGTTTCTGTACAAATTGTAAATAGCCTTTCGCTCCCTTTATTTTATCCCTGCCACCTTCAGAATTTGAAAGAGAGCATTCCAATCAACATTGTCAAAAGCTTTCTCCAAGTCTACAAATGCTACAAACGTAGGTTTGCCTTTCCTTAATCTATTTTCTAAGATAAGGAATCCAAACCGATCTTCCCCCAGGTTGGCTTCTACCAGTTTTTCCATTCGTCTGTACAGAATTCGTGTTAGTATTTTGCAGCCGTGGCTTATTAAACTCATAGTTCGGTAATTTTCACATCTGTCAACACCTGATTTTGAGTTCTATTTAACTTTTTTTCTGCCTGACGGACTAGTGTCAACACTGTCATGGCTGAGATGAGAGAAATAGGAAAATAATAAATTACCTACCGCCGTAGGGTGGAGTTTGCCAACGGTCTCTGCTCAGACACAATATACAGGGTGTTACAAAAAGGTACGGCCAAACATTCAGGAAACATTCCTCACACACAAAGAAAGAAAATATGTTATGTGGACATGTGTCCGGAAACGCTTACTTTCCATGTTAGAGCTCATTTTATTACTTCTCTTCAAATCACATTAATCATGGAATGGAAACACACAGCAACAGAACGTACCAACGTGACTTCAAACACTTTGTTACTGGAAATGTTCAAAATGTCCTCCGTTAGCGAGGATACATGCATCCACCCTCCGTCGCATGGAATCCCTGATGCGCAGATGCAACCCTGGAGAATGGCGTATTGTATCACAGCCGTCCACAATACGAGCACGAAGAGTCTCTACATTTGGTATCGGGGTTGCGTAGACAAGAGCTTTCAAATGCCCCCATAAATGAAAGTCAAGAGGGTTGAGGTCAGGAGAGCGTGGAGGCCATGGAATTGGTCCGCCTCTACCAATCCATCGGTCACCGAATCTGTTGTTGAGAAGCGTACGAACACTTCGACTGAAATGTGCTGGAGCTCCATCGTGCATGAACCACATGTTGTGTCGTACTTGTAAAGGCACATGTTCTAGCAGCACAGGTAGAGTATCCCGTATGAAATCATGATAACGTGCTCCATTGAGCGTAGGTGGACGAAACTAAAATTAGCTCTAACATGGAAATTAAGTGTTTCAGGATACATGCCCACATAACATCTTTTCTTTATTTGTGTGTGATGAATGTTTCCTGGAAGTTTGGCCGTACCTTTTTGTAACACCCTGTAGGGCCCTGCATCTGACCGACTGTACCGACTGTGACAGCCGCAAGACAGCAGCAGTGGAAGTCAACGGTTGACTCTGAGAGCGTTCTGCTGACTAACCCGGTGCAACTGTTGTTGTTGGTGGTGATATTGCTGGAGATGCTGTAGCTGCAATAGTTGAAAATGCTGCTGTTGTGACAATTGTTGCTGCAGAAACTGCAGTTGTTGATTATGGTGGTGCGGTAGCTGCTGTTCGGGTTGATGTAGCTAATGTTGTTGTTATTGGTGTTGGTGAAGCTGTGTATCCGCGAGTGCTAGTTCACCCTGCTGGAACTCAAAATGACTGTCGGACGTCGGTGACAACGGAACATCTGTCGGTGCGTGCTGATGGGAGATTTCTAGAGCCGACTGTGTGGCCTAGCATTTTACGGTACTATCGCCGCGAATGTGTGTGTGTGTGTGTGTGTGTGTGTGTGTGTGTGTGTGTGTGAAATCTTATGGGACTTAACTGCTAAGGTCATCAGTCCCTAAGCTTACACACTACTTAACCTAAATTATCCTAAGCACAAACACACACACCTCCGCCAGGACCAGCTGCACAGTCCATGACTGCAGCGCCTTAGACCGCTCGGCTAATCCCGCACGGTGCCGCGAATGTGTGACGAAGAAAACATAAACAACCCGGCGTGCGTTACACTGCTCGTAAAGGGTTTTCCTCGAAAAACGACTATGGCAGTAGGGAAATACTAGAAGTGTACGAAGCACCACACTCGTTCGCGAAACTTAAACGAGTCACGGCCACACGGAGCGCACTAGCGAGAAAACCCGAACGCTGAGACAGACAGAAGTGAACTGACAAGGGAACCTCCACATCGCACCCCCCTCAGATTTAGTTATAAGTTGGCACAGTGGATAGGCCTTGAAAAACTGAAGACAGAACAATTAAGAAAACAGGTAGAAGTTGTGTGGAACTATGAAAAAAATAAGCAAAATATACAAACTGAGTAGTCCATAACGAAGATAAGCAACTTCATGGATAGCTATACCTCAGGAGCACCGTGGTCCTGTGGTTGGCGTGAGCAGCTGCGGAGCGACAGGTCTTTGGTTCAAGTCTACCCTCGAGTGAAAAATTTAATTTTTTGGGAGTCATTATCACATCCACAAGAAAACCTAAATCGGGCAAGGTAGAAGAATGCTTTTACCCATTCGCCAAGTGTACAAGTTAGGTGGGTCGACAACATATTCCTGTCACCAGTGTCGTATAGAATATATCAGACGTGTTTTCCTGTGGAGGAATCGGTTGACCTATCACCTTGCGATCAAATGTTTTCGGTTCCCATTGGAAAGGCACGTCCTTTCGTCTACTAATCGCACGGTTTTGCGGTGCGGTCGCAAAGCACAGACACTAAACTTATAACAATGAACAGAGACGTCAATGAACGAACGGACAGATCATAACTTAACGAAAATAAAGAAAGTAAAGTTTTCACTCGAGGGAGGACTTGAACCAAGGACCTCTCGTTCCGCAGCTCCTCACGGTAACCACTGGACCACGGCGTACCTGAGCTTATGTTGTCCTTGATATTGTTTATCTTGCCCATGGACTACTCAGTTTGTATATTTTACTTATTTTTTCATAGTTCCACACAACTTCATCCTGTTTTCTATGTTGATATGTGTTCAGTTTTTCAAGGCCTATCCACTGTGCCAACTTGTAACTAAATCTGAGGGGGTGCGATGGGGAGGTTCCCTTGTGAGGAGCATGGATCATACGTACCTGCTGCACAAGCCAGGACGGGTCTGTTCGAGACTGCAGTCTACTGCGGCAGCTTACAGCAACGTCTGGACGAAGCGTGCAGTCACCTGCTGCACTAAGTATATCCTCTGCACAAGCCTCTTCCGTCTGCAAGTGTAGACAAAAGGCTACCGACTGTTCCTACCGCCAGCGCCATGTCTCTCGTTTCCTGCCTTGGAGTGCTCTGGCTGACTTCCAACCACCTCGATTTTAACAACGAGTAAATGAGTAAGTCATCACTACATGACAACACTCATAACAGTGGCCTCGCACTATGAGAAGTTGTGCCTCATAGGCCTCGCTCGTGTGTGGCTTATCAAATCTACAGTCACACTCTGAGTTAACATTCATCTACATCTACTCTTTATCGATTCCCCAGAAACCACCTTACGGCCCCAGGCGGAGGGTACCCCATACCACTACTGGTCATTTCCTTTTCTGTTCCACTTGAAAATAATAAAAACGACTCTCTATATGCCTCCGTATAAGCCCTAATTTCTCGTAAGTTATCTTCGTAGTCCTTGAGAGATGGCATGAGCCCCCTCTCATATTTCTATCTTACGAGTTTCCTCTCTAATTGCATGCAGTGAAAAGTCGCTATTCCTTCACACGCGGACTTCCCACGCAGCGTCTCTCGTCGCCCAGGTGGTCCGGTGACAGGCGGGCTCTGCTGATCTGGAAAGGGTTAAGCCGACGGGTGTGAGGAAGACGAGTGAATGCTTTGCAGACGCCGACATTGTCAAAAGACACGCCCGGAGGGGTCTGAAGTAGCGGCTGGGCTAGAGGTTCCGTTACTTCGCAGAAACTTAGCGAAAACACTTTCTAGCGGGCTACCAGCGAGGCGTGGGAATGACTTGTGTACCCAGGCAGTTGTGGCGGGAAAATTCCCGCGCTTTCTGCAAAATAGTAACTGTGATTGGATTGCTCAGGGCATAGCTCCGTGACGTAGCAAAATCAGCGCAGAAATTGGCGCCAAGAATCTCCATTGGTGGAATGGTAGTGCTTCGGCAATAGAGTGGAGTTTTCGGCCGGTTTTCGAGTTGCTGATTGGAACGTTTAACCACGGCCACTGTCGTGGGGGCGGGAATGTTGTGTGTTCGACCTGTATGGGTGCTCTAGGTAGTCGTCTCTCGCCTTTCGGTCGAGGACGTCGAAGCAACCAGCCATCGCCTCCGGTACGCCAAATCGTGTTCTTGCAGTTAAGAAGACAAATTGGTAAGGTATGTCCGCAGCACCGTCAGACAGGGATTTTCCTAGGTGATAATCAGAGCTCAGCAGAGTGCGCCTGTTCGTCTTTTTCTAACTTTGTTCTGTCTTGGGTAGCAGCAGTTAATGTTGGGTTGGCTATGTGTTTTCTCTTAAGATTTGAGTTGCAAGGAATTGGCTCCACATACCACTTCGTCATAATCCTCACAATCTAGTTTAGGGACAACTTCACATTCACAGCGTTTGTTTGAGTATCCAATTTGAGCCAATTTGATGTATTGTAAATGTTTCATGTGTTTTTGTTTATTATTTTGTGTTTAGTCTTATTAAATCATATTGTTATTTTGGACAGAACTTTCATTCTGTTAATCGGTAGAGCAACTCTATCATTCCTCACTATGTTAATGAAACTTTCGTTTATTTAGCTTATTTATCAAATTAAATTATTGCAGGTGCCAAACTCTCTTCTATTCCACTGGCAGGGTTGATTAGAGTCAGTTCGCGTATTTTTTTAATCCTTGTGCAACAGAAAAAGTCGGAGTTAGAATAGGGGGGGCTTAGAGCATCATTTACATATGTAGATTCTAGAAGAATTTAGTGTTAAATACACTGCTAGCCCCGGCACCTCGCATAAAATGGCTACCCTTACCCTCGGATCTTTCCTGTGAATCGCTGATAAGCAAGTATTATTAGTAGTAGGGACATTCAGAATTTTTTTTTCTTAATTTTTTTTATTAATTAATACCCAAGTTTTTTTCTGGTAGTTCCGCGTTTAGTTTTAAGAAGCGGCGCACGATTACGGTTTTTGTTTTCAGTGTGTATATTCTTTTGTTCATTGTTTTTGTGTTCCTTTGATGGTGTGTCCGTATCACATCCCACTTTGTCGGGTTTGTGTGCGGTTTCTGTACCACAACAAATCGTGCGTATAATTACAGCGTTGGAGAGGCGTTGTTGAAATTTTATGTCTATGTGTAAAAAATATATGGAGTAGGTTAATTTTATAGTGCATTTTAGATAAACTTGTTTTTCATGAATGATAACGAGAAGTAAGGCACGACTATTATCGAGCGAAGCTAAAACAAAAGAGGATAGCATAATGGATAAGGGGCAGTTTACTGACGGGAATAGGTTCAGAGATGAGATGGGCACATTTTTAGCAGGACAGGACGCCAGGGTCATTGATGAGGAAGGTGATGTGGACGCGATCTCAGAGCAGCGTTGCGGCCGTGATTATGATAGTGAAGTGGAGGATGGAACAGAGACAGGCACACAGGTCGAGACGGTAGCAGAAGTTTATAGTCAAACGAACGAGTGCAGACGGAGGCCAGCTCGGTCACGTCAGAGCTCTAGCGCCCAGGTGTCCAGAGTTACATCTCCCACGTTTGAAGAGGATCAAAAAGATGACGTAAACCCAATACTGAGCTTCCTACGATCAATGAAAGAAGAAGCTGACGAACAGCGTAAGAGGGAGAAGGAAGAAGAGGAGAAACAACGTAAGAAGGAGAAGGAAGAAGATGAGAAACAACGTAAGAAGGAGAAGGAAGAAGCTGACGAACAGCGTAAGAGGGAGAAGGAAGAAGAGGAGAAACAACGTAAGAAGGAGAAGGAAGAAGCTGACGAACAGCGTAAGAGGGAGAAGGAAGAAGAGGAGAAACAACGTAAGAAGGAGAAGGAAGAAGCTGACTAACAGCGTAAGAAGGACACTGAGGCAATAATTTCCCATATAGGGGAAATTCGTGGAGAATTACTAACAATAAAGAAAGAATGTGGAGAAGTAAAACAAATGTCAATGGCTGCACAAAAAGTAGCAGGCCTGGCCAAAACGGCAGCAATAGGGGCAATGAAAGTCGCGGAAGCAACTTCTAAACTCGCAGGGCGCTTGCGACGTACAACACAATCCCACTCAAAATCCCTAGCATTCTTAAAAACTCAAGGTAATATCGCGGTTGCGAACACCACGAAACGAATGGAAGAAGTAGAGAGTCGGATAGCAAAACTAGAGCAAAACGGGCACACGAGCACTGCGCGTTCGGATACCAATGATGGAGTACACAGAATTGTGTCTCCGAGGAAAAGCCCGCCGTGCTCTAGCCCAAAGACCGAGTGCGGAACTAACAATGCACACGCAGAAACAGCGAGTAATAGCTCCAATAATTATAGCCCACTTAGGAGAGTGAATTCTGAGTGCCACTTCCACTGTGATACAGACGTGGCACATCACAGTTATCAGCAAGATAGATCAGGACACTCAGCAGACGTGCAAGTATCGGAAACGAGTGACAACACCAGTGCGAGGATCAGACAGGATTTTGATCACAATCACTTCCTGTCGATACTAAAATTCCAGAAGTTCAAAGAAAATGTAGGGTCGATGCATCCGAAAACCTGGGTGATCCAGTTTACAAATTCATTACCGGCATCATGGCCAACCCAGGCAAAATTAGAATTCATGTGTGGACACATCGAAGGCCAAGCCGCGGAAAAGATGCGGGGTGTGGCAGTGACGTGTCGGACTTATCAGGAATTTGTTGGTGCATTCCTGCGGACCTACTGGTCAAAGGAAACGCAAGACAGGATTAAAGAGGAAATAATATTTTGTCCTGAACTGGAAGTGTCCGGGCATAGGAGCGCAACCAAATTTCTTGATGATTTACTCAAGAAGAATCAATTTTTAGATAGTCCATATAGCAACGGAGAAATCACTAAATTTTGCTTTTCCAAACTGCCAGTCAGGTACCAACAAACACTTGTCGGGAAGTGTGGATCTGACATAGAAGCATTCAAGAGTCTATTGTGCAAACTCGAAGCAGTCTTTGATAAACAAGACGCAAAGGACAGGAAGAAGGGGCAAAGTAACAAATACCACGGGCCAGGAAGGGAAGACGACAACAGATCGCATAATCGCACTGGTCAGTTAGGAAACCAGGGTTACGGAAGTCAAGGTTACGCTATTCAAGGTTATGGAAACCAAAGACACGGAAACCAGAACGTCAGGGAGCAGAGTCAATCTAGACAAGGAATCTGGGATAGGAGGAATAACGAACGGCAAAGCGACTGTAATTGGAGAGAGCGAAACCAAGGACAACAGTGGAACCAGGAGATTGAAACTAGACCCGCAAATCCTAATGCACGTCAGAGGAGGGGGAGCTTAACAAGGGATTGACGCCAGACTAGTGCGAACACAGGCCGCCGGAATTTCGCACGTAATCTCGGACCTGGCCAACTACGGATGATACATTACGAAGATTTATCAGAAATCCTGCTCGAGGAACATAAAGCAACTCCTCGACAAGATCGACAGCCCCTTATCACAGTAGCAATAGCTGAAAAGAGTATGAATGCGATAATAGATAGTGGAAGCTACATAACAGCAATATCTGAGGCAGCATACAAGAGGTGCTCTCAGGAGATGGACTGGCCTGTCCTATCGGTTAAGAAAACCAAAATAAAAGGGGCATTAGCGGGAAAATGTACGGAGGTCACCCAACAAACAAGACTGGAATTCTACTGCCAAGGACACAAAATAGAGTCTAACTTCTGGATCGTGCCAAATCTGGCGATCGACATGATAATAGGAACGGACTTCCTAAATGAACATGAAGCGATAGTTGATCTAGGACGAGGTGAAGTGGTTTTGAGGAAAGGGAATCCCGTCCACATTAAGTTCGACGACCAGCTGATCCCAGCTCAACTACCGTCTAACTGTGTACGGATAAACTATGTGTGTCTGAAAGACAGAAAGGAAGAACAGGTCGACGTTGCGGGTAGGGGAGAGGACACGGATGAGAATGAAGTCGGAATAATGGGAGAAGTAAAGGAGAAAATAGGAGAAAAAGTGGAAGCAATAAAGAATATAAGGTGCGACCACCGCAAAGAACTTCATAAATTACTAGTAGAACATGCGGAGGTCTTCCTTCCCAAGACAGGATCAATAAAGAACTTCCAATATGAATTTCGTGTCCGTCCGCACAACCAGTTTCGTGTGCCACCCTATCCAATCCCCTTGGCATATCGACAGAAAGTAGCAGCTGAAATTACGCGAATGCTGAGTGAAGGAATAATAGAACCTACGACTTCAGCCTATAATAACCCGTTAAGAGTAATCGAGAAGGCAGATGGTAGTATTCGTTTAGTCTCGGACTCGCGACAAATTAATACCATAATAGAACCCGAAACAGACAGACCGGAACGATTAGAGGAACTCTTACAAAACTTCCATGGAATATCAATCTTCTCATCAGTTGATCTAAAATCGAGATTCTGGCAGATCGAGCTCCATCCAAATTGCAGACAGTACACAGCCTTTTTAGCATTTGGAAGATGTTACCGGTTTCGTCGTCTACCATTTGGTTTGAACGTTTCATCTGCCGCATTCATTCGGGGGCTGGACGGCATACTAAGCGATAATTTGAAACGTCATGTCACCAGCTATGTGGACGATTTGCTTATCGCGGAGAAATCTTGGGGAGAGCACAATGCGGTCCTCGGTGAACTCCTTGCGACATTCAAGGAATACGGAGTGACTATCAATATCGAAAAATCGAATTTTGGGACGTCCTCTGTCAAATTTCTAGGACATATCATCACGGGTGAGGGCATTGCGCCAAATCCCGAAAAGATCGAAGCGATTGAAAAGTTTCCCATTCCTACGACAAAGAAGCAGTTAAGGGGGTTCTTGGGGATCATAAATTTTTACAACCGCTTTATACATGTCAAAACTCAGAGCAGTCCTAGGTTGCATCAACTTACAGGAAATAAGATTCCTTGGTAATGGGATGAGGCGGCCGAATCCGAATGGAAAGCATTAAAATTCGCATTATTACAAGCACCCATCCTATCACACCCTAATTTAGCAGAAGAGCTTTGCATAGTAACGGACAGTGCATACTCAGGTCTGGGTGTCATGGTGTTTCAAGACTATGTACATGAAGCAAACAGGGTGTGGAAGACAATTGCGTTTGGTAGCAGAGTACTAGCCAAGAGTGAGAGGAATTACTCAGTAACCGAGTTAGAGGCGCTGGCTATTGTATGGGCGTTTGAAAAATTCAGATAGCTTCTGTTTGGTAGCAAGACGAGGGTCTACACAGACCACAAGGCACTCGAGTTCTTGATGACTGCAAAGCTTAATCACAGGCGGCTCATTAGGTGGGCATCATATCTGCAGCAGTACAACTTTTCGATAGAATATATCCCCGGCAGTCAGAACATTATTGCAGACGCCTTATCACGGTCACCGATCGGATTTGAGCACGACATTGAAGAAGATCTGGAGGAAAATCACTACTGCCTTTTCTATATGCAGAAAGTAGCCTTTGAAAATTTTATTACCTGTAGTATGCAGGACATCAAGAAGGAGCAAGACAAGGACCCTGCCCTAGTGTTATTGAAACAGAAATGGATAGACAGAAGACACGCCACCATCAGGCAGTTCTACCTCTTGCGGAAAGGCATAATTTTCCACCGAAATTATGCCAATGACACTGATTGGGGGGTATGCATCCCTGAACACCTAATAAACAAGGTTATATGGCATACTCACCTCAGCTATGGACACTTCGGACCACGCAAGTGCAATCTCAAGCTAAGGACCATGTGTTACTTTCGAAACATGGAGCGTCGAATTCGGAGGGTACTGTCGGTGTGTAAAGACTGCCAAAAGGCTAAGCACACCACTGTGAGCATGCAGGCACCATTATACCCAATCGTACCGACCAAATTAAGACAATTAGCAGCAACAGATTTGATGGGACCTTTGCCAAGAACAAGAAGAGGATATACTTACGTATTCGTGTTTGTTGAACTAACGTCCAAATACGTTACCTTTACGCCACTGAAGCGGGCGACAGGACGAACTGTATCACGAGCCCTAATCCGGGATTTCCTACCACAGGTTGGTCATGTGAGTAGAATTATTTCTGATAACGGGCCACAGTTTAAGTCAAAAACATGGAAGGAGACGTTGCGTCGATGTAAAATTGATCCCATTTTTATATCTTCACACCATCCGAGCTCGAATGCTGCAGAACGGGTTATTAAAGAACTCGGAAACTTGTGCCGGTTGTACTGTAACAAACAGCACACGACATGGGACGTTTTCCTTAAAGACTTCCATGAGGTGATCAATGAGGCACCCCATGGGATAACAAAATTGGCACCCATTACGGTACTGAAAAACCGGATTCCTAAGGACTTGATAACCGAGGTCGTAAACTTCCCACAAAGGGCGCGAACGCAGCACCAAGCCATAGTGCATTTGGTTCTCAAGAGGATACGGTCTGCAGCAGAGGTCAGGAAGAGACGTGCCGACAGGGGAGCTCGTCTACGACACTTCCAAATCGGACAAAAGGTGCTCGTTAAGTCTTTCCGACTTTCGAACAAACAAAAAATGAAATGCCAAAAATTCTTTTCTGTTTACAACGGCCCGTACCGTACAAGGAGAGCAGCTCACCACAATGCTTATGAATTGGAGACGCTGAAAGGAAAGAAGTCCATAGGACTCCACCACATCTCTCACATAAAGGAGTTCGTGGAATAGCAGCAGTGTAAGTGGTGTACATAGTAGAATGGGTAAATACATGAACCTTGCTATAGTAGTAGTGTAAGTGGTGTACGTAGTAGAATAGGCAAATATATGAACCTTTCTTCGGGGAACAATAATCGTTGCATCAATAGATTAAGATTGTTAAAGTATTTACACGCTGCGTTTTCTCGCATAAGAATTTACTGCTGTTAACTTTTTTTGTCTGTGTTCGGGATCTCCTCTGTCGTTGCGATAAGAGGCACTACCTTTCCATGAGCAATGTTTTTGTCCTTTCCTATCTGGTGTCCATGTTAAGGGATAAAGATGAGTGACGAGATGTCGCACAAACGGGCGCATACAAGAACGTGCTCATAGAAGCGTTCTGAGAAGTCGTGATACGCTCCATAGCGGCCACAACCAGTTCGTGAGACGTTCATACCAATGCTTGCAGGCACGCGTCAGTGCACTGCAAGATTGTGGTATATTGCATGATTTCGAGGATGAATATGTGCAGTATAGTTTTTTTGCAGAGCTGCGCCAGCATCGTTGTCTTGCAAGTCGGGGTGAACCTGTGAGCGTTTGACTCCAATGGTGCCCTGGACGGTAGAAGTGCGGGCATAAAGCCTACCATGCCAATGTGCTGGTTGGGGATTTAGCGTGCTGCTCATGACTGTCACAGATGAATAACCAGGGACTTATACTTGGATATTCGTGACATACTGTGTAGCTGGCGTGTGTTGGGCGACTGAATCCTCAACAGGAACCAGTCCTGGCTTGGTCATATTACATTGCCTCTGGAAAGGTGTGCTTTGATCGCGAAAACCGCATCACATAGAGAAGGAAGTTGCAACTATAAATTTATTGTCTTGTATAGCCATGGCTAACCCAGTCTCTGCAATTTCAGTGAGGCGTAATGAAAACTCGGAGGTCATGTACGGCGCGCACATCACTGTCGTCAATAGCGGCGAGCAGCGAGACGTCTCAACGTAACAGGAATTATGTAAGAGTATTGTATAAGGTAAACAAACAAACAAAAAAAAAGGTACGATATACTAGGATAAGTTAAACTGTAGGATTTAACAATAACTAGATTACTATTGTGGGGGTTTTCTACCACAAGTCTTTGGCGCACGCCTGTTGGGATGTTATTTTTCAGGTCATCAAATCACAGACGCAAGATGGAGGGACGACCGGCGAGTGAACGTAGAATAGTTGCTTGTTCTTTATAAGCTCAGTAAAACTTCGACCTGCATAATAACATAATTTATTCAAAAGACATAGAATGTAGATCGTTGGCAAATGGTAGTTAATTCTTGAGCATGTCTACTGTCGATCTATATAATTAATGGTAATATTAGTGCGGGCCCGCACATTTAGTTGTTCATCCAGTGTAGCGTCACACACCATGTACAGTAGTGAGACCGGTCTCTACACGAATATCAAGATAAATTATTTCCATGTCTAAATTTGATACACCAAGATTTTGTTATAATGATAGCCATAGATTAATAACTATAAAAGTAAAATAAGAGTGTCTGAAATGACAGACCATCAATGTGTCATTATGTAAATTTATTATAATTATAATATTATTATTATTATTATTATAATTTATTATCATGGGAAAAAGTTAGGCATAAGATTTTTGTCAGAACTGTGCAGATGACGGGTATCGTGGCAATGCAGAGGCCAGCCAGCGCAAAAACAAGAGGTCTTCGGCTACCTGCAAGAAGGCGAGCGTCCGGTCCTGCAAGCTGACAGTCACCGGGCCGTGTACCTGAGGGATTAGGCGGGATCCTCGCCGGGCCACAAGCGAAAGTGAGGCTGGCCGTTGACACTGACACGCGACCCACACGCGACAGCCTGCTAGCTCTCCGGACGCGGCAGCCGTTTGGAGGGATTCCCTGTGGCAGACCATGTTGTCGTGAGTACACGAAGAAGATCACGTATCGTGTCAGAACCTGCGCCTCATGTGCCTCAGGACAGAAAGGGACGCTATATACTCACTAGCATTTGCCGATCTGCATACGCAAAGCAGTATCGTGCCGCACTAACAAATGTATGGTCTCATTTCTAACTTCTCCTCTCTATTAGAGAGCAGTTTTAGCAATCGTCGCTCCTAGTTCGATCCTGTATGGATGACCTCACACACTTGTGGAGTCACTCCACGTGCCATCATCCCTCGTCGAACTGCAATATTGGGAAATGTAAAGTACTGTCCAGCGAGAGAAGAGACCTAGACTAGTGATGTATCCCAACAAGTAGACCTCAGAGACAATTAATCGACGTGAGGAGAGCCTATCACTGTGTCTTCCTACCGTACTGCCGTGATCATATGCGTGGGTCTTGGTGCAATCTCAACAGAGTACTGCAGATGCTCCAGCACACCCTATTGCCGTTGCAACAACGTAGCAACAACACCCGACGTTTAGTCCTATGTGATGTCAGTACTGTGGAATTTGTGAAGTGCTTCGAATATTTCTAACAATGTGATTTAGTGCCTCATTCTCAGCACAGTCGTGAACATTGTGCAATGTGCATGCACAACTTGATGCCCCATGAACCTTGTATTTTTTCTTAAATTTCTTTCTCTAGTGTTGTTTTTGTAATGTATGTTATACCTTGTATGTGTTTGTGTTTTACACTGTAATTCTTATTACAAATTACTGTATTGTTCTCCACACCATGTTGTTTTTGTATTTTGTATTTATTGTTGTGTGTATGCAAACAGTGTGTCTGAAGTCCCCATAAACTGAAGCAGACACCACCACTGTCATTGTGAATGGACCATCACTTCAGGGAACATTTTGTAAAGGTTATTCTTGCTGCAGGGAGACAGAATGAATCGGAGGTTGTAATTAAATTCTGAAAGCTCACAAAGAGATTGTTAACTTAAATAGTATCATGTGTGAGTGAGTTCAGGTTAGTTTAATGATTAAAATAGTTGTAACATCTTGGGCATTTAATTACGGAGCACTCCAACTCTGATTGTAAAGAATAAATTGCTCCATATTTGGCTCACATGCCCGGGCCATATTTAGAGAGTGAATGTCTGTGTGAATCGGTGTTTGGAAGGGGCTCCCTGGGTATGGATGTGTGATGTGAGTGTTAGTGTTCCATATTAAGAAGGTGAAGTTGGCTACATCATAAATAATCCTCCCTCTATGAGCTGCATTTTTCAGTTGCAGTGATTTTCTTTATAGAGTGCGGCATGTGCAGCCAGTTTGCGAGATTTTTCTTGGGCGATTACCTCACTACCTTGCTCCTAAGTGA
The DNA here is from genome assembly GCF_021461385.2 of Schistocerca piceifrons. NCBI lineage: Eukaryota > Metazoa > Arthropoda > Insecta > Orthoptera > Acrididae > Schistocerca > Schistocerca piceifrons. The sequence continues at coordinate 458,826,381 of NC_060145.1, forward strand.
GCCAACCGCTCACCAATTACAATCTAAAATGGCGTAGGGGCTATGAGAGGTGGCATGAGCCCCCTCTCATATTTCTATCTTACAATTTTCCTCTCGAATTGCATGCAGTGAAAAGTCGCTATTCCTTCACACACGGACTTCCCACGCAGCGTCTCTCGTCACCCAGGTGGTCTGGTGACAGGCGGGCTCTGCTGATCTGGAAAGGGTTAAGCCGACAGGTGTGAGGAAGTCGAGTGAATGCTTTGCAGACGCCGACATTGTCAAAAGACACGCCCGGAGGGGTCTGAAGTAGTGCCTGGGCTAGAGGTTCCGTTACTTCGCAGAAACTTAGCGAAAACACTTTCTGGCGGGCTACCAGCAAGGCATGGGAATGACTTGTGTACCCAGGCAGTTGTGGCGGGAAAATTCCCGCGCTTTCTGCAAAATAGTAACTGTGATTGGATTGCTCAGGGCATAGCTCCATGACGTAGCAAAATCAGCGCAGAAATTGGCGCCAAGAATCTCCATTGGTGGAATGGTAGTGCTCCGGCAATAGAGTGGAATTTTCGGCCGGTTTTCGAGTTCCTGGTTGGAACGTTTAACCACGGCCACTGTTGTGGGGGCGGGAATGTTGTGTGTTCAGCCTGTACGGGTGCTCTAGGTAGTCGGCTCTCGCCTTTCGGTCGAGGACGTCGAAGCAACCAGCCATCGCCTCCGGTACGCCAAATCGTGTTCTTGCAGTTAAGAAGACAGATTGGTAAGGTATGTCCGCAGCACCGGCAGACAGGGATTTTCCTAGGTGATAATCAGAGCTTAGCAGAGCGCGCCTGTTCGTCTTTTTCTAACTTAGTTCTGTCTTGAGTAGCAGCAATTAATGTTGGGTTGGCTATGTGTTTTCTCTTAAGATTTGAGTTGCAAGGAATTGGCTCCATATACCACTTCGTCATAATCCTCACAATCTAGTTTAGGGACAACTTCACATTCACAGCGTTTGTTTGAGTATCCAATTTGAGCCAATTTGATGTATTGTAAATGTTTCATGTGTTTTTGTTTGTTATTTTGTGTTTAGTCTTAATAAATCATATTGTTATTTTGGACAGAACTTTCATTCTGTTAATCGGTAGAGCAACTCTATCATTCCTCACTATGTTAATGAAACCTTCGTTTATTTAACTTATTTATCAAATTAAATTATTGCAGGTGCCAAACTCTCTTCTACTCCACTGGCAGGGTTGATTAGAGTCAGTTCGTGTATTTGTTTTTAATCCTTGTGCAACAGCAAAAGTCGGAGTTAGAATAGGGGGGTCTTAGAGCATCATTTACATATGTAGATTCTAGAAGAATTTAGTGTTAAATACACTGCTAGCCCCGGCACCTCGCATCCTTACGCGCAACTTATGTTCGAGGCAGCGGAATCGTTCTACAGTCGACTTCAACTGCTGGCTTTCCAAGCTCTCTCAACAGTGTTCATCGGAGAGAATGTCGTCTTCCCTCCAGGGATTCCCATTTAAGTTACCCAAGCATCTCCGTAACACTTGCGTCTTGTTCGATCGTACTAGCAACAAATTGAGCAGCGTGCCTCTGAATTGCTTCGATGTCTTCCCGCTATCCGACACGGTAAGTATCCCAAACACTCGAGGAATACTCAAGAATAGGTCACACTAGCACCGTATAGGCCGTCTCCTTTACAAGTGAACCACACTTCCTTGCATTGCATTAAGAGTTATTTTCATTTTAAAACTAGAGGCAAACCAGTAGGCTGAGTTCGCTATGCCTTGTATGCTGCAGTTTTCCTTGTCTGCACTAACAGTTTGGTTTACGAAGCATTGAGTGTTTGTTTCTGGAAAACTGAAAATTTGTGGTAAGGTCTTATGGGACCAAACTGCTGAGGTCATCGGTCCCTAAGCTTACACACTACTTAATCTAAAAGTAACTTACGCTAAGGACGACACACACACCCATGCCCGAGGGAGGACTCGAACCTCCGACGGGAGGAGCCGCGCGAACCGTGTCAAGGCGCCCCAGACTTCGCGGCTACCCCGCGCGGCTTACTTGTTTTCGTTCACGTGTTATCGAAGCAAGGGCACCTATTACAGTGAGCAATGAATTTGAAATTGGGTTTTGGTACTGCTATAACTAAAGTATATTTTGTTGTGGATCATTATACAGGCGAGAGAGATACTCACCAACTTGAAGAGACAATTACTGTGAAGCGATTGGAGTCTGCCACAAACTTGGATGAAGGAGGAAGAAATGTGTCAGCGATAAGAAACAGAATACAATGGGCCGGCCGTTGTGGCCGAGTGGTTCTAGGTGCTTCAGTCGGGAACCGCGCTGCTGCTACGGTCGCAGGTTCGAATCCTCCCTCGGGCATGGATGTGTGTGATATTCTTTGGTTAGTTGGGTTTAAGTAGTTCTAAGTCTAGGGGACTGATGACCTCATATGTTAAGTCCCACAGAGCTACGACCCATCTGAACCATTCAGAATACAATGGCTAGTTACTAGTATTTTTTAAGTGAGGCTGGTAAAGTTGTTTGGCAGAGCAGCAAAATGTGAAGTGTTACATACGACAGAATATGAACTGTCATACACGTTTCCGTTTACAAGTAAAATTTTGTTAATTTCATTGTTCTATCTTTACTGCTATTGTCGGTCGCTCTGTAAGTTAATTCTCCTGAAAGATAAAAAAAACGGACTAATCTGGTATGTTCATACAGTCCAGCAACCTGTTTTAGAACAGTTCTTACTGAACGTGGTTTGTTTAATGTTATATTTTTATTGATATAACTATCACTATGCTAATGACATAATTGTCTATGGTGATTGTATGGCTTGTATTGTATTGAACTGGAGACCTAGAAACGACGGAGAGGCTTCGTCTCCGCCGTAGCCCTCAGTGGTTCACAACCCCACAACAGGCCACAGCTGTCCACCTACCCCACCGCCACCCCACACCCACAGGGTTATTTTGCGGTTCGGTCCCCAGTGGACCCCTTCCCGGAAAAGTCTCATTCCGGACAAGTGTAACACCAATTATTGCATGGTAGAGTAATTATGGTGTACGTGAACGTGGAGACAGTGTTTGCGCAGCAATCGCCGACATAGTGTAATCGAGGCGGAATAGGAGGAACCAGCCCGCATTCGCCGAGGCAGATGGAAAACCGCCTTAGAAACCATCCACGGACTGGCCGGCACACAGGACCTCGACACTAATCCGCCGGCGGGATTCGTGCCGGGGACCGGCACGCCTTCCCGCTCGGGAAGCAGCGCGTTAGAGCGCACGGCTAACCGGGCGGACACTGTATGGCTTAACTCATGCGAAGCAGGAGGTTCGATGCCATTATTGCCGCTTGTTCACGAAATCACATAATTTCGAATTTTAATAGTTATTTCTTCTGACTTGTCGTTGTTTGTATAATAATAAAAAAAACATCCTTCGTAACAGCAATTGAATTTTTCTATTATGTAGATAGCTTCGGAAGAAGTGCGTTGCAATATGTCATCATGTCTGCGGTACAGTTGTCATTTGCCACGAGTCGGAACAGTTTCGATACCCAGCGGATTCAAGTTTTAAAGCAAAGGTGCATGTTCTACGAGCAATTGAATGTAGCGTAAAATACACAATGATGGAAAACAATTAATTTGTAACTTTAAAATCCAAGCAACCGTAATTAAAATTCTTTTATACAATCAGGAATTTGTATTTGCAATGTAAATTGGTATTTCCTGTGCGATATGTAATCAGAATTAAGGAGATGCGCATTTTTCATAAAAATAACAATTACGTATGGGTTAATTATATATGATTGTTAATTAATTTTTAATTAATTAATGTTAATTATATTTGATGAATTTATATTTAAATGGCGTATGTATTCGGAATGAACAGAAAGAAAAAAAAAAAATCATCGTCGAAACGAGACTCGATGCAGTGCTTGCCTCTAGCAGTAAAGACTTCTTTCTTTCTCTATTTCCACTTCACGGAAATGCTCGTAGAACGTGAACCTTTCTTTAATGTTTGAGTCCACTAGCGATATAAGCCGAATCTCCCCTTGTGGCAAGCGAGTACTCTTCCACGAAGACACACTACCTGTTGAAAAATCGGTATTAATTTAGCGTATTAAAGATAGCCGGGAAACTACAAGCTCCATTTTATCGAGAATTTTTGAGAGATGTGTCGAACTAATTTGCACGACTGACATTTGAGTTCAGAACGTCACTTACCATAAACATAAAAAAATTGCAGAAATCCGGTTGCCGTGTGGCCTTGTTAGATGAACGACTAACAACCATCGTAACATTGCTACATGACTTTAAAAAGTAAGTTACACTTTGCTACAGCAGGGTCCAAGTAACTTTTACTGAATGCTGCAGTACACCTCAAAGAGACACAGGCACGTGACACTATGTCACCAGGTCTCTGCAAAGAACGGTCTACCAGACTGTCCGCGCCTTTACAAGACAAATCCGCTTTCTGACATTCGAGAACCAGTTTCCCGACTGTCCGGACACTTGTCGCCTGTAGTTGATGTAGACGGCCTTCCTCCACGGTCGGCATCAGCCACGTCTGTGCGGCCTTGTTCAAATTGTTGGGACCATTTCACTAAGGTTGGACGCGACATTACGTACGGTCCGTATACCGCTAGAATTTGACGCACAATCTGTGCGCAAGTCAGACGTTTAGGTCACAACAATCGCACCGCTCGCGCAATTCAACTTCGCACTAAGTTTTCAGACGACGAGCCGATTTACTCGCACACGGTTACGCACCTGTTATCCGTACCGCAGAAGAACTGTCTCGGTGGGAGACCCAGAACATGCGTGCTCCTAGCAAAATGCACAACTCCTGTTGCGCAATGCTCTTTGCGTGAGATGACATGAGTAGCATATGAGGGGTGTTCAATGTGTACGGCAACACATTTTTCTCTCGGCCATTTGATAAAATGCGCATTTCGTTTTGGGACAGGGTGGAATACTCTCGCGTCAGCCCTGATAGTTCCATGAAGTTCCGTTAGGTGGCGGCACTATACGTAGCATTGTAACGAACGTGATGATGTTTTGTGGGGCGCTCAACTGCGTCCGTACAAAGTCCCAGTTTTTACATAGTCCATTTTTTCACAATCCAATCTAGTCACTGTCACAAATGATGATGATGAAATGATGAGGACAACACAAACACCCAGTCCCCGGACAGAGAAAATCTCCGACCCGGCTGGGAATCGAACCCGGGGCCCCGTGATCCATAGACAGCACCGCTAGCCACTAGACCACGAGCTGTGGACTGTACCGGAAAATCAGAGCATCGCAGGTATTCGTCGGAGCTTGCAGAATATTATGCAATGTTACTTATAATCCGTCTTGACTGCAAAATATTTATTCACATGACCGGTTTCGGTCCCTATAGAACAACCTTCAGATCTGCAAATTTTGGTTGCTGGAACCCGTCCACCCTCAGCAACCTTCACATGCTGCGTCACATTCGCATTCGCAGCATGTGAAGGTTGCTGCGTACGGACGGGTTCCAGTAACCAAAATTTGCAGATCTGAAGGTGGTTCTATAGGGACCGAAACCGGTCATGTGAATAAATATTTTGCAGTCAAGACGGATTATAAGTAACATTGCATAAAAAAGTGATTGCAGTATCCCTGCAGACATTGTGTCTGTTTTTGCAAAGCTTGCAGAATATCTACGGAGACCTGACAGTGACCAAAAGCACGGTGAGTCGTTGTGTTAGGCGTCTGTCAGTATTGCGAAAAGGTCGTGCAAACCTGTCCCATTTCCCGCGTGTCGGCCGGCCGCACACAGCTGTGACTCCTCCAGTGCTGGAACGTGCGGACACTCTCACTCGAGGTGATCGGCGGATCACAAGCAAACACCTCGCCACTCAACTGGACGCCACAGTTGGCAGTACTGATACAGTCATTCACCAGGTGGTCTACTGAAAGGTGTGTGCCTAATGGTTTCAAATGGTTCCAACAGCCATCCTCGCGCAAGACTGGAAACCGTCGAACATCAAGTCACGAATACAGACAGCACTCAGAACAGCTGAGCCTTGGTTGGAGCGATGGCGTATTAAAGTAAACGTCGACAAGTTCGAAGCAGTTCTGTTCACATGCAGACCGAAACTACTGCGCAAACACCAACACTGTAGACCAATAACACTACATACACGCCCAATACGTTTTCGAGAGAAAGTCAGGTACCTTGGTGTCTGGCTGGACCGGAAACTTACATGGTGGGACCACATCGAATACGTTGCCAACCGAGCGCACGCGAGGCTCAAGGAAAGCACACTGAATAGGAGGGTGTCGAGGTCCATATACATGACACTGATTAGACTTCTGATGACGTACGCAGCTCCCGTCTGGGGATATGCAGCTCCTACACGACTGCGCCGCCTGCAGATCATACAGAGCAAGGTGCTACGAATCATTAGCAACGCTCCACGCTACACTCTCACCGTGGATCTTCACCACGAATACCGCCTTGATACCCTCAAGGAAGTATTCAAAAAACACGCCACACGACTATACAGGAACTCGAGACACTCGAACAATCCTTTCATCCTCACTCTGGGAAACTACGATCACAACCATTGGTGGAAGCACAAGCGGCCAAAGACACTGCTAGCTAGGGCATAGCCGCCTACGGTAAACTAACATACGCAAACAAGCGACAAACGTCGGCAATCCCCCGCATATCAGTAACACTGACTGGCAACTACCAGCTGCTATTAGAGCCGACCAACAGCCCACAGCAGGGACACCGACGAGCTCGCCCACAGACGCACAAACAATCTCCCAACATTCCCTCACACTGTGCCTCCGGTATATGACCTGTCGGACACAAGATCGATAACAAACCTAACTGTTGCAGGTTGCTGACGCTGAACGAGGACTCTGTACCAGCACCCAGCGCCAGCCGCCGAGCAGCACAAACGCACAACGTCAAGGTATCAACATGCATGATACCCACTACTAACAAAGCCTATCCTTGCACAACCTATCGCAGGCAGCAATGCAACCGCTACTGCTCTTATCTTACCACTCGACCTAACTTTCGCAGAGGTTTTTTTCCCTTGGCTCTTGCCTTGGCACTTTTTATCCTCTGCCCTTCAAACCGCTATCCTTCGTCAGATTTCGACTAATCTATCTCCAGATGAGCGCGTATTAATGGTTAATCCTAACCAGACGTACGCAAACATAGCAGTACCCACATCCTGCGACACCTCACTTTAGTGAAAACTAACCCTTATGCAGAGATGGCAGTAGACCTTTTGTGTTGGCCATCATGCCGGTGTGGGCGTGTAGGGGCTCCACCTCTATTTAAAAAAAATGGCTCTGAGCACTATTGTTATCAGTCCCCTAGAACTTAGAACTACTAAAAAATTAACCTAAGAATATCACACATATCCATGCCCGAGGCAGGATTCGAACCTGCGACCGTAGCCGTTGCGCGGTTCCAGACTGTAGCGCCTAGAACCGCTCGGCCACTCAGGTCGGCGCCTAATGGGGTCCTCCAGAAGATCATGAAGAGCAACGAAGAACCGTCTGTGCTGAATTGCTTACGCTTTTCGAGGCTGATCGACACAATTTTTTGTCGAACATCGTCACAGGCGATGAAACATGGGTTCATCACTTCGAACCGGAAACAAAATGGCAATACATGGAGTGGCGTCACACAACCTTTCCTCCGAAGCAGAAGTTCAAAATTGCATCCACAGTCGCTTAAGTCATGGCGTCGGTCTCTGAAGGGATTATTCTGTTTTATGTCCTCCCTCATGGCGCACTGATCAATCTGAAGTGCATTGTGCTGCCCTCAGGAACTGAAGACTTCAGCGTGTGTGTCGCCACAAAAATGCCAACGAACTTCTCTTCCTCCACGACAACGCAAGGCCTCACAGGCGTCTGCGCTCCCGAGGAAGTCACAAAACTTCGTTGGACTGTTCTTCTTCACAGCTCGTGGTCGTGCGGTAGCGTTCTCGCTTCCCGCGCCCGGGTTCCCGGGTTCGATTCCCGGCGGGGTCAGGGATTTTCTCTGCCTCGTGATGACTGGGTGTTGTGTGCTGTCCTTAGGTTAGTTAGGTTTAAGTAGTTGTAAGTTCTAGGGAACTGATGACCATAGATGTTAAGTCCCATAGTGCTCAGAGCCATTTGAACCATTTTTTATTCTTCTTCATCCACCCTACAGCCCGGATCTCACACCTTCCATCTGTTTAGCTCAGTGAGGAATGCACTCCGCGGGAAACGGTTGGGTTACTGATGCAGCAAGGCGTTGGATTGCGGGCGTACGAGCCCTCTCACGAAGGTGGCGTACGGTCGTCGCAAGGAAGGGAGATTATGTTGAAAAATAGGGTTTTGTAGCCAAAAGAGTGGGACATAATACGGCGTATTTGAATCCTGAGTGAAACAGACATCCCTTCAGAAAAAAAGTGTTACATCACTTATTGAACGCCCATCGTACTTTCTGGAGTTCTTCAGTGTTAGTCAGCGACAGAGTCCTCAACTATTTCTTTATTAACGTAGCACAACGTACGAAATGAAACTTAGTAGTAGCAGAAGTGTTGGGTGGTCGGAGAAGTGAATTAGATATCACGACCCCTCCCCCCCCCCCCCCCCGCTATCTCTTTTGCTTCCTTCATCTACTGTTGCGTATTGCCCTAGCCCTCTGTCGCCAGAAATCGCGAAAAACCGGCAGTCTTCGGTCAAGTACCGTGATCCTGACCCAGGTGGCCCATAAAAGCATACGATCACCATTTTTGATCGTTTTTTGATACTCAATTTCACCCAGATACATTCACATTCGGAATCCGTGATAACCTCGCTAGATTTTATCAATTTTTATACTGCAGTAAGCACGCCGCCACCATTGGCGACTAACCTATCCTTACCATAAACACTCCAATCTGAACTTAGGGTTTCGTTGTCATTTACGTCTGGTTTCAACCAGCTTTCCGTTCCTAATACTATGTGCACATTATAACCTTCAGTTGTTGTTGTTGTGTTGTTGTCGTCTTCAATCCTGAGACTGGCTTGATGCAGCTCTCCATGCTAGTCTATCCTGTGCAAGCTTCTTCATCTCCCAGTACTTACTGCAGCCTACATCCTTCTGAATCTGCTTAGTGTATTCATCTCTTGGTCTCCCTCTACGATTTTTGCCCTCCACGCTGCCCTCAAATACTAAATTGGTGATCCCTCGATGTCTCAGAACAAGTCCTACCAACCGATCCCTTCTCTAGTCAATTTGTTCCACAAGCTCCTCTTCTCCCCAATTCTATTCAATACCTCCTCATTAGTTATGTGATCTACCCATCTAATCTTCAGCATTCTTCTGTAGCACCACATTTCTAAAGCTTCTATTCTCTTCTTGTCCAAACTATTTATCGTCCACGTTTCACTTCCATTCATGGCTACACTCCATACAAATACTTTCAGAAACGACTTCCCGACACTTAAATCTACACTCGACGTTAACAAATTTCTCTTCTTCAGAAACGCTTTCCTTGCCATTGCCAGTGTACATTTTATATCTTCTCTACTTCGACCATCGTCAGTTATTTTGCTCCCCAAATAGCAAATCTCCTTTACTACTTTAACTGTCTCATTTCCTAATCTTTTTCCCTCAGCATCACCAGACTTAATTCGACTACATTCCATTATCCTCGTTTTGCTTTTGTTGATGTTCATCTTATACCCTCATTTAAAGACACTGTCCATACCGTTCAACTGCTCTTCCAAGTCCTTTGCTATCTCTGACAGAATTACAATGTCATCGACGAATCTCAAAGTTTTTATTTCTTCTCCATGGATTTTAATACCTACTCCGAACTTTTCTTTTGTTTCCTTTATTGGTTACTCAATATACAGATTGAATAACATCGTGGATAGGCTACAACCCTGTCTCACTCCCTTCCCAACCACTACTTCCCTTTCATACCCCTCGACTCTTATAACTGCCATCTGGTTTCTGTACAAATTGTAAATAGCCTTTCGCTCCCTTTATTTTACCCCTGCCACCTTCAGAATTTGGAAGAGAGTATTCCAATCAACATTGTCAAAAGCTTTCTCTAAGTCTACAAATGCTAGAAACGTAGGTTTGCCTTTCCTTAATCTTTCTTTTAAGACAAGTCGTAGGGTCACTATTGCCTCACGTGTTCCAATATTTCTACGGGATCCAAACTGATCTTCCCCGAGGTCGGCTTCTACTAGTTTTTCCATTCGTCTGTAAAGAATTCGCGTTAGTATTTTGCAGCTGTGACTTATTAGACTGATAGTTCGGTAATTTTCACATCTGTCAACACCTGCTTTCTTTGGGATCGCTTCAGTAAGCGATACTGGCACCTTTCCTTCGCTGCTTTTGCAGTTTACTAAAATCCTTTTAATCTTTTCTATCTCTGATCTGCGAAGATCAGGATTCCTTGAGGTCACTGTAGCTGATTTAGCGGGCAAGTCGTCTTTGATCACGAAGTAGAGGTTCTCTAATCTAAAAAAAAGCCCCATGTGCACGCCACACGTACTCCGCTACCCTAGTAGCCGCTTCCTGCGTGTAGTGCATGCCTGATCTATTAAGTGGAACCCTAAAATTCTGCACCCGATAGTGGAGTTCGAGAATTTCGCATCCGATACCGTCGCAGAAAAGAAATTGCTCTGAGCACAATGGGACTTAACATCTGAGGTCATCAGTCCCGAACTTAGAACTACTTAAACCTAACTAACCTAAGGACATCACACACATCCATGCCCGAGGCAGGGTTCGAACCTGCGACAGTAGCGGTCACGCGGTTCCAGACTGTAGCGCCTAGAACTGCTCGGCCACCCCGGCCAGCATACCGTCGCAGAGTTTAGGCCTTTCACTCTGTTCCAAACTAGAGGACCGCTATCTACCCTGGATACGATGCTGCAAATAGCTTAGCCTGCACCCCGCGTACGTTGCTAGTTGCCTTCAACAAATCAGCCAGCCGCTGAAAGGAGCCGAGGATGGCCTGAGAACCCAAGTGTCAGGCGTAATTCGTGCCGACATGTGCCACTACACGCAGCCGGTTGCACCCAGTGCGCTCGATAGCCGCCGGCAGGGCCTCCTCCACATCAGGGATGAGACCTGCCGGCAAACATACCGAATGCACACTGGAACTCTTTCCCGCCTTTCCTGCTATCTCCCTGAGGGGCTCCATCACCCGCCTAACATTGGAGCTCCCAGTGGCAAGCATACCCACTCTTTGTACCTCTCCAGACTGCACTCTGTTGTTCACTATGAGTAAGGTATATAGGCAATAAATGTGTGAACCAAGTCCACTGTTGAACGTAAGCCATGTTAGCGACAGACGCCTGTTCGATGTCAGACGTTCTATTAGCACGCTGGTCACCTGATGTGGCACTGTGACTATAGCGTGCGATTTACAGTCGCGGGTCCAAGAAAAGGTGCAGATAGTAACAAGAGGGACAGTAGAACATTACCTGGTTAATTCTTACACCACATTTCTTTCTCAGTTTCTTTTTTTCTGTTCTGTTTTTGGCCTCCCTCTGTGCCTGCGCTCTTTGGGTGGCGATGTGGGAGGGCCTACCTCGGTACCCTCGCTCATCAAATGATGTAGGAGCGACTTCAGGCGTCGCCTGGGGACGTGTTGGACCCCTTACTGTTGATTAAGAGTAATCTAAGACTTCTTGGGAGTGGTGCAGTTATCTCCAATGAACACATTTCAGAGATGGAACTGCTCGAGCTTTCACTCAGAGACTTCATACATTTGAAAGTGGTTCAGAGTTTGGCAACTTGCTTTAAATGTTCAGAAGTGAAAACCTGTGCACTTCGTAAAACTACATCATCAGTCAACGAGAACCGGAATCGGTCAGCTCATACTTAGGTGTAACAAGAAAATGTGTGTGAAATCTTATGGGACTTAACTGCTAAGGTCATCAGTCCCTAAGCTTACACACTACTTAACCTAAATTATCCTAAGGACAAACACACACACCCATGCCCGAGGGAGGACTCGAACTATCGCCGGGACCAGCCGCACAGTCCATGACTGCGACTGCTCAGACCGCTCGGCTAATCCCGCGCGACCTTAGGTGTAACAGTTTGTAGGGATATGGAATGGGACGATCACGTAGCGTCAGTTCCAGGTAAAGCAGGTGCTAGACTTCAGTTCATCAGTAGTAGACCAGGGAAATGCAATCTGTCCATGCCAGAGAGCCGCGCGGGATTAGCCGAGCGGTCTTAGGCGCTGCAGTCATCGATTGCGCGGATGGTCCCGGCGGAGGTTCGAGTCCTTCCTCGGGCATGGGTGTGTGTTTTTGTCCTTAGGATAATTTAGGTTAAGTAGTGTGTAAGCTTATGGACTGACGACCTTAGCAGTTAAGTCCCATAAGATTTCACACACATTTTTTGAACATACCGGAGACTGTTAACAAAACATTTGTGCGGCCCATCCTAGGACATTGTCAGCTATACCGAATAGCCCTAACAACGGATATTGCATGTAGGCTACGCAGAGTGTTTCAGAAGTTTTAAATAATTGTGGTCAGGTTCCATACAAAAAACACGGAGAAGATGTCTAGTAAACATGGGCTCTAAAATGCATGTCTTAAGAGCTGCGAACACCTGTTCGTCTTCGCTACTGTGAAACACACCTCTTCCACTGAACAAGTGTCAGTAGATCCTAAGGTAAGCACTTTGCAGCCAGTGTTTGCTAGACATTTTTTCTTGTTTTGGTCCATACTACCTCTTCGCAAAATACGGAAAACAAAGAGCTTCCAGTGGAAGAAATGTGTTTCACAGTTTCGAGAGGAGGAACAAGCCTTGTAGCTCTTAACATGTAGAATATTTCGGCAGATAAGACGATAGCTGAAGCATAAAAAAAAGGCACCCAAAATCGAGGTAGTCTTATACGACAGATATAAAACATAGATTGAAATGTATATAAATTAAATACATTATAAAATAAAATAAATCATCACCAACGCTTTCAAAACGCTGCAGAGTCCTCGCAGTTATCATCTAACGAAAGCAGCTCCTCCAGTACATCTTCACTGTCGTTGCTGACAAGCTCCTCATATGGGCCTCATTCTGCACCTTGTGAATCGATTTCCGCTTCGTCATCAGTAGCCCGTAACAAATCGTCCTCAGTGCCGTCCATAGGTCTGTAAATCCAACACTTCTTGAAGCATTTGATCGCAGTCTCCACATTCACTTTTCCCCATGATTTGATCACGAAACCAAACAAAACCTCCAGTGATGCAGCCCGCATAGCTCCACCTTTCGTATATGAATTTTCCCCACTCTTCACTCGATTGTTCCATTACTGACGCACGTGGTTACTGAATGGTTTATTCATTGAGACGTCTAAAGGTTGTAGCGTCGAAGTCAAACAAGCCGGTATAACTGCAGTCTCAGTATTGCTTCATACTGTGTGACTTTTCGGTATTCTCAGTCAGTGAGTGCGAAACATATCCCACATCAAGAAACTTGGTTGATCTCGGAGAGCTCCTAGTCGCTCTGCCACACATTCTCCATCCACAATTTTGCAGCATTCTCGTCCATCCATCCCTTTTCCTGAAAGTGTACTAAAATGCCTGGCGGAAATTTTTATTTTAGGAATGGTTTTCCGCTTGAAAATGTCCATAGGTTTTAACTTTGTTGCGTCTGCCATGCATGTTAATACTTCTATAAACATGCTCCATTCACGACCCCTGCTTCTGACCTGAACAGTTTCTACGCCTTTTGTTCCCATAACACTATCTTCTATCATATTGAAGTTAATCAGTGTTTCATTCATATTTCCAAAATGAGATACACTGTAGAAAGGAAGTCAGCACGCCAGCCGTTGTGGCCGAGCGGTTCTAGGCGCCTTTGTCTGGAACCGCGCGACCGCTACGGTCGCAGGTTCGAATCCTGCCTCGGGTATGGATGTGTGTGATGTCCTTAGGTTAGTTAGGTTTAAGAAGTTCTAAGTTCTAGGGTACTAATCTCAGAAGTTAAGCCCCATAGTGCTCAGAGCCATTTGAACCATTTGAAGTCAGCACAAGGGTCACAGTTTGTTTGACGCATGCGAGAATATCACGGAGATGTTGAAGAAAGATTTTGCTTTGTGTCATCAGCCGCCCATGGGTTCCTCGCTTATGCCAACCTTTTCATTTCAGAGTAGGACTAGCAACCTACTTCCTCAATTATTTGCTGGACTTATTGCAGCCTTTGTCTTCCTCTATAGCTTTTACCCTCTACAGCTCCCTCTAGCACCATAGAAGTCATTCCCTGATGTCTCAGCACACGCGCTGTCACCCCCCCCCCCCCTTACCTTGTCCGCCTTTTCAACATTCTTCTGCAGCCCCACATCTTAAACGCTTCGATTAACTGCTTTCCTGGTTTGATACTAATAGTTTCCTCGAGACCAGGAGTGTCCTCCTTGCTGTGATAATCATCTTTTCGTGTCATCCTTGCTTCATCTGTCATGTCATACTTTACTTCCAAGAGGACCCACTTAGAAAGACTGAAGAACCTGTATTAAGAATTTAGGAATACACTACAGTTCCCCTCCAGCAAACCCACCACCATAGTTCTCGGCAAACATTTAAAATTAGCGCCACACTGAACAGAAGCAAAACGGTGAACAAGTGTGCGGCGACTATATACTATCGCCTCCCTGTGAGCGGAGAGACGTATGTGCTTGCTCAAATACCGATTTGCGAAAATACGCCCAAACAAGAAAACGCCAGAGTGAAGTATAAGGAAAGTGTAGAATGCAATGCACACAGGAGGAAGACAAATCTATAAGACATACGCAACTGGACGAAACTGTATGTTCACCGTCAATACTCACGGAAAAGCATTTTAAAAAATAAGCAAATTCCTTCATGACTAACTTGCAGATGACGTGCTGTCAAAATGATAACAAGGCGCAAAAAAAAGACAGCCTTGTAAAAATCAGTTCTCTCACGCAGTGTAATTCCTGGTTAGCAATTGCAAAAAGTCGAACGACATGCACTTGTAGTTTTTAGGCCTAAAAAAAAAAAACCTTGAAAGTTGATATTTTACAGGAACAAATCGAGATTCACATAGATGTCGAAACATGTTTGGGTAAATAAAAAAGAAATGATATATTTATTTGCATAGCTATCTTTCGCAGCAGCTGTTCAAACCAGTCATTATGGTTTCTCCTCCTGGAGCTTACTGCACTGTAAGAGAATTTTACACCTGAAGCGTTTCGTTTTTATTTATTATCTTCTGTGGTCATTTCGGAAATATGGATACATGTGTTCGTACATTTTGGTTCTTGTGGGATTAAAACAGTATTTCTTCATAAAGTTGGCAGGCGATTTACGTACGACGTGTATGGTTGTCGTTCACACATTCCGCATCCAGAATGTGTGCAGAATATGTGAACAAGAGGCAGAGACACCATGAGTGAATTGCAATCCAACTTTATAAACGAAAACTGTTTTAACTTATAACAACCAAAACGTAGAAAGGTAGGATCCAGCGAGGTGGTGCAGTGTTTAGCGCTTTGGACTCTCATTCGGGAGGACGACGGTTCAAACCCGCTTCAGTTTTAGGTTTCCCGCGATTTCCCAAAATCACTCTAGGAAGATACGGGGATGGCTCCTTTGAAAGGGCACGGCCGGTTTCCTTCCCCATCCATGACACAATCCGAGCTTTCGCTCCGTCTCTAATAACCTCGATGTCGGCGGGACGTTAAACCCAGTCTTCCTTCCTTCCTTTTTTGCAAAGGTACGTATCCATATTTCCTGAATGACCACGGCAGGTGCTTTCTAAATGAAAGCGGAACGCGTCTGATGTAAAATCCTCTTTAATTAATGGCAGTAAGCTTCAGACAGAGAAACAAGTTTAATTAGCAAATACGGAAAACATTTGAATAGGAACTTCTAACCTGAGCAAGATGATACTACAGTCCGTTACGCATCGTTCTCATAAGGATTCGGAAGACAAGGTTAGACTAATTGCAGCACATACAGAGGCATTTAAACAACTATTCTTCAGGTAATCGCTAGGTGCATGGAACGGGAAGATACCCTGACACATGATACAATGGTAAGTTCACTCTGCCATGCACTTCACAGTGGTTTCCAGAGTTTATTACGAACTTTCCCTCTGTTACCTCGAAAAAAAATTTGCGAATCGTTCGTGTGCTATTTTTTCATGTGCAGTTACACCACGTCAGTGCAGCCGTTTTGAGCAAGAAGGAAGTTCGAAATAGTTATAAAACAAATTACTCTTCTGATTCATGTACCTCATCGTCGGTAATCTGGATAGTTGAAAATAATGGCTCGCTGAAAACAATAAAAGTTTGACGATTAGGACACTGCATGACTGTATAATTTCTTCATTCCTTTTATTTTCTTCATCTCATATTTCAGTATTATTTTGCAAACCTGTTTCCATTCTGGTGAAACCCAACCATGTGGACGACAATTTCGTAGCAACTTCTTTATTATTAATTCTCGCGCTAATCATGCCAACTACTCCATGACAGCCGCTTTATAGAACTGCTGACTCAACAAGAAGAAAAGAATCTCAAAAATTCACAGTTCAGAACTCTTATAATACGTCGATATTTTCAAATGGTTCAAATGGCTCTGAGCACTATGGGACTCAACTGCTGAGGTCATTAGTCCACTAGAACTTAGAACTAGTTAAACTTAACTAACCTAAGAACATCACACGCATCCATGCCCGAGGCAGGATTCGAACCTGCGACCGTAGCGGTCTCGCGGTTCCACACTGCAGCGCCTAGAACCGCTCTGCCATCCCGGCCGGCCACGTCGATATTTTACACCCAAAGAATTTCACAAAAGGTTGGATGCGTATTTTGCAAATACTGTCAAATTATTATGTGGGACAAATTACAAGGTGTATCAAAAAGAATCAACCGAATTAAAAAAATTATAACTATTGTATTATTTGAGGTATGTGCGTGAACAACGTACTGTTGGAAAGAGCTTTCTCTCTAGTTTTACGTGGTTGCCGTTGGGCCTAAATGTATGTTATTATCTCTTGTGGGGGCTTATAAAAGAGTTCGTTCATGTGCCTCCGTTACAAAAACAGTGAGTGAATTGAGGGATTGCATAACAGCAGTGGTGGAAGCAGTAACTCAAGACGTGCTCGCTGAGGTATGGTAACAATTCGAATAGCGCATTGATATATGCCGTGGATCTCAAGGGAGGCATACTCAACAATTATGGACCACTCTTTTCGCTTTGTGATAGATGGCGCTGTAATAGTCACAAACGTATAAGTACGTTGTATCACGTAACATTCCGCCAGTGCGGACGGTATTTGCTTTGTGATACATAACCCGTCTTAAAATGGACCGTTTACCAATTGCGGAAAAGGTCGATATCGTGTTGATGTAGGGATATTGTGATCAAAATGCCCAACGGGCGTGTGCTATATATGCTGTTCGGTATCCTGGACGACATCATCCAAGTGTCCGAACCGTCCGCCGGATAGCTACGTTATTTAAGGAAACAGGAAGTGTTCAGCCACATGTGAAACGTCAACCACGACCTGCCACAAATGATGATGCTCAAGTAGGTGTTTTAGCTGCTGTCGCGCCTAATCCTCACATCAGTGGCAGACAAATTGCGCGAGACTCGGGTATCTCAAAAGCGTCGGTGTTGAGAATGCTACATCAACATCGATTGCACCCGTACCATATTTCTATGCACTTGGAATTGCATGGTGACGACTTTGAACGTCGTGTACAGTTCTGCCACTGGGCACAAGAGAAATTACGGGACGATGACAGATTTTTTGCACGCATTCGATTTAGCGGTGAAGCGTCATTCACCAACAGCGGTAACGTAAACCGGCATAATATGCAGTATTGAGCAACGGAAAATCCACGATGGCTGCGACAAGTGGAACATCAGCGATCTTGGCGGGTTAATGTATGGTACGGCATTATGGGAGGACGGATAATTGGCCCCCATTTTATCGATGGCAATCTAAATGGTGCAATGTATGCTGATTTCCTACGTAATGTTTACCGATGTTACTACAAGATGTTTCACTGCATGACAGAATGGCGATGTACTTCCAGCATGATGGATGTCCGGCACGTAGCTCGAGTGCTGTTGAAGCGGTATTGAATATCATATTTCATGACAGGTGGATTGGTCGTCGAAGTACCACACCATGGACCGCATGTTCATCGGATCTGACGTCCCCGGATTTCTTTCCGTGGGGAAAGTTGAAGGATATTTACTATCATGATAACCGACAACGCCTGACAACATGCGTCAGCGCATTGTGAATACATGTACGAACATTACGGAAGGCGAAGTACTCGCTGTTGAGAGGAATGTCGTTACACGTATTGCCAAATCCATTGGAGTTGACGGACATCATTTTGAGCATTTATTGCGTTAATGTGGTATTTACAGGTAATCACGCTGTGACAGCATGCATTCCCAGAAATGATAAGTTCACAAAGGTAGATCTATCACATTGGGACAACCGAAATAAGATGTTGAAACGTACCTACGTTGTGTATTTTAATTTAAAAAACCTACCTGTTACCAACTGTTCGTCTAAAATTGTGAGCCATATGTTTGTGAATATTACAGCGCCATCTATCACAAAGCGAAAAAAGTGGTCCAACTAAAACGTACATATTTCATTACGTGCTACACGAATATGCAATAAAAATGGGGGTTCCTATTTTTAGAAAACGCAGTTGATATCCGTTTGACCTATGGCAACGCCATCTAGCGGGCCAACCATAGCGGCATCTGGTTTCCCCCTTCAAGCTAGACGAGTTTCGTTCTTTGTAGTTTTTTCGTTTGACGCTTATTTCGTGAGATATTTGTCCCGGTCACGATCAATGAACCACTCTGCATAGGCGTTGCCGACCGCGGTGGCGTATTCTGCCTTTTTACGTATCTCTGTATTTGAATATGCATGCCTATACCAGTTTCCTTAGCGCTTTAGTGTATATGTTTATTAGTTTCAGAAATATAGAGGTGCCAAAGACAAACTGCAGGGACGGATTCCTGACTAGAGATGGAGGAAAAAAATGTCACAACACTTGTTCAACTCGTTCAGGTGACAGGGACAGTAGCGATTGCGACGCAGGATACACTTAATGGTACTTTGCCTTACACCATGTTCTCGGGCCACTTGCCTGGAGCTCAATAGGCTGTAGAACCAGGCTCTCCAAATCTGGTGCACTCAGAGTCTGCCGCCTCCCTGCAGGTTCGTGTGTCTGAAAGGACCCACCATCACACAGACGCCCAGAAAGGGCTTGGAACGTTGTGTGATGAGGTTAGCGTCTGTGAGGGTGCTCGTTTTAGTACAGTGCTGCTGCCTCTCGACCGTTTACATCTGCTACGCCGTACGCCGTCACGGTGTTTTCCCGTCGTGAACACCGGAACGTTCTGTTGCTTACAGTACGCTTCGTCAGTCACACAATCTGCAATACACGAGGAAGAGACGGAACGTGGTCCTTGGTGTTTACATCCGTCAGCGCCATCTACCGTGGCAACGATGCATTTCCGGGCGCGTGTTCATAAGAATTTCTCTCCATTTCCAGTCAGCAATCGGTTCCTGCAGTTTGTCAGTTTTATTAATGTTTACCCTATAGAGTAGCAGTAAACGAAACAAAAGAAAGATTCGGAGTAGGTATTTCAATCCGTGGAGAAGAAATAAAAACTTTGAGGTTCGCTGATGACATTGTAATTCTGTCAGAGACAGCAAAGGACTTTGAAGACCAGTTGAACGGAATGGATAGTGTCTTGAAAGGAGGATATAAGATGAACATCAACAAAAGAAAAACAAGGATAATGGAATGTAGTCGAATTAAGTCGGGTGATGCTGAGGGAATTAGATTAGGAAATGTGACACTTAAAGTAGTAAAGGAGTTTTGCTGTTTGGGGAGCAAAATAACTGATGATGGTCGAAGAAGAGAGGATATATAATGTAGACTGGCAACGGCAAGGAAAGCGTTTCTGAAGAAGAAAAATTTGTTAACATCTAGTATTGATTTAAGCGTCAGGAAGTAGTTTCTGAAAGTATTTGTATGGAGTGTAGCCATGTATGGAAGTGAAACGTGGACGACAAATAGTTTGGACAACAAGAGAATAGAAGCTTTCGAAATGTGGTGCTACAGAAGAATGCTGAAGATTAGATGGGTAGATCAGATAACTAATGAGGAGGTATTGAATAGAATTGCGGAGGAGTTTGTGGCACAACTTGACAACAAGAAAGGATTGGTTGGTAGGACATGTTCTGAGGCATCAAGGGATCACAAATTTGGTATTGGAGAGCAGCGTGGATGGTAAAAATCGTAGAGGAAGACCAAGAGATGAATACACTAAGCAGATTCAGAAGGATGTAGGTTGCAGTAAGTACTGGGAGATGGAGCAGCTTGCACAGGATAGAGTAGCATGGAGAGCTGCATGAAACCATTCTCAAGACTGAAGATCTCAACAACAAAAACCACCCTTTAGAATAACGTAATATCATATAAAATCTGCGGTATGAAAAATAATCAAGATTTCTGAAAAATATCTCATTTTTTATTTCAGTTTGCGAAACTGTAGGTCTGAGTTGTGCTATCAGGGAGGACGTAGAAGCAATTCAAAGGCGAGCTGTTAGATTTGTTACTGGTAGGTTTGATGATCACGCGAGTGTTACGGAAATGCTTCTGGAAGTCGGGTGGGAGTCTCTGGAGGAAAGGAGGCGTTCTTTTCGTGAATCGCTACTGAGGAAATTTAGAGAACCAGCACTTGAGGCTGACTGCAGTACAATTTTACTGCCACCAACTTACAGTTCGCGGAAAGACCACAAAGATAAGATAAGAGGGCTCGTACAGAGGCATACAGGCAGTCATTTTTCCCTCGTTCTGTGTGGAACAGGTAGAGAAGATGCCAGTTGTGGAACGAGGTACCCTCCCCCCTCACACCGTATGGTGGATTGCGGAGTACGTATGTAGATGTAGATGTAGATACAATTGCCAAGTTACGATTTTGATTACGTTGGATCGTGTCGTGAATACAATGCCAATATCGTACTCTCCAGCACGTGACGGAGATAGCCGCAGTTATCAATTCCGTTAAAAGTTTGGGTGTAGGTACAGACGGATGAATGAAAGGACATTTTCAGTCCGGCGCAAGTCGCGGTGTGCGACAGCTAGGGGTGCGCTGCCTGGAACGGGGCTGGGGGCGCGCCACGCGCATGCGCCGCCCGCTGGCGCCCCTGTCGGCGGCGGGCGGAACCCCGCGGGCGCGCGGCGGCTCCCTGTCAGTCGCGCGCCGGCCCCCCTGCTGAGCGCACGCCCGTGGCCGCGTGCCGCTGCGCTGTGCTGCGCGCCGCACCGCACCGCACACGCCGTGCTATTTGCAATGGCGGCGCCCCGCCGCCCCCGCGCCCGCCACTGCGCTTATTTTCGCGCCGCGTGAAACCGTCTTGGCACCGCACGACACGCGGGAAGCTGCTCGACGCAAATGGGAGCGCGTGCCCGCCGCCGCGACGCTCGAGAGGCCGCCGGCTTCGCGTGAGATGAACAGAGGCGCCGGAGACCTCTGACGAGTTTCGGCCCGTGGCCCGTCTGGAGCTGACGAAGCGGGGACGAGCCCCTCCTCGGTGACAGCTGTGTGCGACTCCCGGCGCCCGCCCACGGCCGAGCGATGCCGGGCATCGTGGTGTTCCGCAGGCGCTGGAGCGTCGGCAGCGACGACCTGGTCGTGCCCGGCGTCTTCCTCTTCATCGTGCACTTCATATGGTGAGCGCCCCGTACGGCTGTGTGCGCCCAGCCGGTTTCGAATTTATACGATTTGTTACATTAATAACCTGTTCAGGCGCAGAGGGGGAGGGGAGGGGTGTGTCACAGTTTCTTAGTGTCCATTCCCTCCACAACAAACAAATTTGATGTGGCAATATACACTGAACACGCCAAATAATTCTTTGCCTAGAAGCAAAACAAAAAGTACTCTATGTGAAGAAAATGTTTAGTTGGCAGCGGTATGTTAACCAGTATGATACTTTTTTCTGTTACTTTGTTCGTTACAAAGACATGAACAACATTTCTTTGTTATATGGTGTACCTTACTTTTATTCTGAAGTAGAAGTTGTTTGAGGCGGTCAACATAAATAGGAAACTTCTGTACAGGGTGCAACAAAATTCCCTCCACAGGCTTTTAGGACAGTTTCCTTGCACCGAAAGAAGAAAAAATGTCTCTTACACGTGGGCTTCAAAATGCGTATGTTAAGAGCTACGAGCACTTACCCCATATTCGGTACTGCGAAACACATCGTTTCTACTGCAAGCTGTGTATTCCACAGTGCTAAGGTGAGCATTACACGTGCTCATAGGTCTTAAGGTATGAAACGTAGAGCCCCATGTTCAGTAGACATTTTGTTCTTGTTTTCGTGTAAGGAACCTGTCCTCACAGTCTGTTAAGGAACTTTAGTTACACCCTGTATAAATTGTTTTGATGTATTAACAATAAAAATAATTCGTTTACGTCAGCGTGTAGTACATTTAGTGTACGTTCCGAGAAATTGTAAATCAGAGAGTGTTCGTCCCAACGTTTTTAAATACATGTGTCTAGCAGTTGTTTTGGGTACTATAACGGTTTTTCACTGTGACACTTCAAAATTTTCGCGATATAAAATGTAATTGTATATTCACCATTACTAGTATTTCATTTAGAACTTCGATTGTGTCCACAAATCTGCGGATTACGAGAATGTGAGCGTGTAAACGACGGGAATGCTGTTTTGCATTCATTCGTATGTGTGTCTGTGATCGACGGACCGACCGCCCGACCACGTATGATGTAGTCTATGGATTCTTGTCCTTGAAGGACCGGTGAACTTTGCCTTGATGCCTTCTGTCTGAGTTTGGACTTCGAAACATGTAGGGTTGATCCCCATGTTTTTTGTTGTTGTTTTGTTTTGCTTTTGTGTGTGTGTGTGTGTGTAGCTTTGAGTGATTTAAACCGTGAAGTGGTCGGTAACAGTGTTTTTTTGGTGTTTGTAGTTCACCTGGAATGTGTCAATGCCTAAGGCTCAGATGAATTGATGAGGTGAATTTTCTGACATTGTGTGGAATAACTGGGTTTCCTGTTGAATGATTGACGAGATGGTGGACATGTTAGTGTCCCCGTTTATAAGTGCGTTCTGGCTGGTCCCGCCGGAGGTTCGAGTCCTCCCTCTGGCATGCGTGTGTGTGGGTTTGTCTTTAGGATAATTTAGGTTAAGTAGTGTGTAAGCTTAGGGACTAATGACCTTAGCAGTTAAGTCCCATAAGGTTTCGCACACATTTGAACATATAAGTGCGTTCAGGACGAACCTGGGTGCGTAAGTTATTATCCTGAAAGACTAGATTTGAACTATTTGCGGTTTTCTTATGTGAGCATCTGCAGCCGTATCCGAGATCTCGCAGCCATAAAGTAAAGTTAGAAGCACCACTATCTTGCATATGTGTAACTTAACTTGGGTGGACAGTCTAGTCCCCTTGCGAAATAGGTATAAGTACTAAGAATCCACCCGAACCATAATTACAGGTGTCGGATAGGTGTGCTTTCCACAGGAGTTTCTTATCAAATTCTAGACCAAAGTACATGATTATAGGGAAGGTATCTACTGTCGATAGCTCTTACGCTTTGGAGGTCTCCTTCCGGTAATGAATACTATGGCATTGCACCTGGTCGGATTAATTTTAATTTTCCAGAAATCGCACCAGTGTGTAATCTGATTGGGGTGCCTTTGTATGTTCAAGCCTACGTAACTGAGGTTCGGGTGGGTGGCGTAGACAGCGGTGTCGTCTGCGCAGAGTGAGTGCTGTCTCGCGATGGCATGTCGTCCGTGAAGATTCTGTACGGGTTGGGCCCCAGAACGGATCCCTGGGGGGACTCCTACCTCAACTGACTTCACACTGCTCTTGTGTCTGTGTTTACATAAAATTTTCTGTTGCGTAAGAAGGAGTTTAGCATCTTTAAGAGATGTTGCGGGTAGTCATTCTTGAAAGTCAGTCTGTTATTTTCTTCTAGTACATTTATATGCGGTGGGTTTCCCGGAAGGGGGATGGGGGTTGCTACCTTTCTGTCTCACCTTACTCAGCATTCCGTACTTTACCTGCCCTAAATGGGCACCGCCGCGACAACCTCCTATCCCTCACCGCCCCTCTCGCTCTTTCGCCTTCTTTGGATCTACGCCTCAATACTGCAGACTCGCCACCAGGAACGCTGTTTTCTGGGCGACGTGCAGCTCAAGTCTGTAGGTCATGGTGTAGGCGGGAATAATGGAAATTTGGCCCTTAGTTAACGAAATGTGTTAGAAATGTACAGTTCTTTACGTTTTTTGATACTTCCACTGCACGGGATCTTGGTACGCAGGTGAAATTCACTTTGCTAATGTACACTTTAGCCAGGTTACACACACACACACACACACACACGCACACACACACACACACACACACACACACACACACCTATAGTACTTTGGTGCACTTCGTGTTAGAGTTAACAAAAACTGAACGTAAAGACAAACAGTAAGTATAAAGGACACAAATGAACGTTGGAATCTTTAGGGTTGACTATATGTTGGGACTATACATGTAATACGGATCATAAAGGCTATGGATAAACAAAATATTTATTACATAAGCGAGAGAGCGAATGAATGACAAGCGTATGTGGCAGACGGAGATAAACATGGGAACCTGTAGGTGTAAACATGAACTGAGCTCTTGTCTGCGTAGCCGGCCGAAGTGGCCGCGCGGTTCTGGCGCTGCAGTCTGGAACCGCGAGACCGCTACGGTCGCAGGTTCGAATCCTGCCTCGGGCATGGATGTGTGTGATGTCCTTAGGTTAGTTAGGTTTAACTAGTTCTAAGTTCTAGGACACTAATGACCTCAGCAGTTGAGTCCCATAGTGCTCAGAGCCATTTGAACCATTTTCTTGTCTGCGTAAACATTCCATTAGCCTGGTCACTTAATGGAGGGGTAGCCATCATGGTCGATTTATATAACACACTTACTGCTGCACCAGATAACGTTTTCTCATGAGTTCAAAATGATTCTGAGCACTATGCGACTTAACTTCTCAGCTCATCAGTCTTTTCTCATAAGTAGCAGAACATATCCTAAGTCCGTGAGCACTCAAAAATGGGAATAAATTCTCAAAACGCGTTGTGCTGCACGTGATGAAATATAGCCCTTGCAGTAACTTTATTATTTAAATAATTATTCACATAGTTTCAGGGCTTCCATAAACGTCTTTCATGAGGGGTGACAACGCACATCTCTCGTTGCCTGCGGCACAAATGCACTGTTGCTGCCAGTAATCAACACGAGTGTCAGGTGCTTTGGTTGTGGACCATGTTCGTTCTGTTCTCACGATTGTCGCCATTTACGGAGTTGCTAGCATGGAGATGACAGTGCTTCACACTCCAGACCATTGCCGTAGCAGATCGCTCGACGCTCTTACCGAAAGATCATTTTTTTTCTGCGACATCTGAAACTCAAGAGCACAGAATAATGAACGTCAGGTATGTGATGAGAGGTTCACTGAGTAGTGTTCAGTCCCGTATCACGCAGTGCGTTCCGGTAAAAACTGTCACTCGCAGTGAACATGGCGCCGCTCTAACACGAGCTTGCGGTACTCTGTATGATGGCACAGAGTTATAGTCAGCAGTCATAATAAATTTGTCCATATTATTATAAACCATTTAAAGCCAAGATCGCACAAAATATTCTTTATTCGAGACAACCAGTTTCAACGGTCTTAGAGACGGCAAGAACAATCTTCAGGTCTGCTAGGCAACGCGATACAAGGAATATGTCTCATGAGTTAAGTTGCAACATTTCATATAAAAGTTTCAGGTTGGTATTTAAAAAAACCGGAAGGGGACCTGTAAATTTACATACCTTAAACATTTTTTGTAGTAAAACATCTTAAATGGTTCAAATGGCTCTGAGCACTATGGGACTCAACTACTGAGATCATTAGTCCCCTAGAACTTAGAACTAATTAAACCTAACTAACCTAAGGACATCACACACATCCATGCCCGAGGCAGGATTCGAACCTGCGACCGTAGCGGTCTCGCGGTTCCAGACGGCAGCGCCAGAACCGCGCGGCCACTTCAAAACATCTTAATTTTACTTACTTGAATAAAAGAGTATTTTATGAGATCTTAGCTTTTGAATAATTTTTGACAGTTAAAACAAATCGTCCTTCATTATTCTTAAATTTAATCAAATTTTGTCCATATTACAGTACAGTGTATCCCGTTTATCTCCGCCAATCAAATAATTTTTTGTCAGCGAGAGTATGTTGTGTTACTAGTGGGTGCGTTATTCAGCGGGGTTGCCTTTCTTGTAACTTTGTTCGTTACGAAGATGTGAACAGCAGCACCCAGTATTGTATAATCGGTAATCCACTTTCTCCTATCAAGACTTTATAATCTTGTTATCAACTATCACATTACCGGTTCCGTGCCTTTCACCAGCTATGTCTGGACAGACAGTGTCAACTTTACAATAATATTACTACACCAAAATAAATACACTATTGCAATTTAAACTGTGGTACTATAGTGCGTACTATAAGATATAAAATTAAGAACTGAATTACAATATATTGTACAATCATAAGAATCAATATTAGGACATAGTTTAGTAAAATAGCCGAGTCGTTGCTGTTTTCATTGGCACTGAGTTCCAGTTCAGGTAGACACTGTTCTATCACCATAGAAATATTCTTGAATACTTGTACAACGGTTGTTGTTTTAATGTATACGAAATTTGAATTCTAAATTTTTCTACTCGCAGTAACTGAATATGCTTACGTAGTGCATTAAATAATTGTAGGACCACCACTGCGAAGCTGTTGTACGTCCGGACTACATTCTCGAATTTTGAAACAAAGTTGTATCACCTGCAAAGTGAGAGGTGCGCCCACTGGAGCCTACGTCATTAACGTAAATATAGAACAACAGAGGCCGTATTACGGATCCCTGGGCCGGCCGCTGTGGTCTAGCGGTTCTAGGCGCTCAGTCCGGAACCGCGTGACTGCTACGGTCGCAGGTTCGAATCCTGCCTCGGGCATGGATGTGTGTGGTGTCCTTAGGTTAGGTAGGTTTAAGTAGTTCTAACTTCTAGGGGACTGATGACTACAGATGTTAAGTCCCATAGTGCTCAGAGCCATTTGAACCATTTGAACGGATCCCTGTGGCACACCGTGTCTTAGCCCGTCTCAATCGTGCAGCTCCAAGTCCGCAGGCTCTGCAGACTGACCGCGTGTGGACCTCGCAACTGCTCTACCAACTGACGTGTATTTTCTTTTTTTAACAAAAATCTTTTACCCTGCTGAAATACGATGAATCAGTATAATTTTTTACAAATGTTAAAGCAGAACTAAACTATTATTACCACATTTCTCAAAGTATTTACTTCAGAACTAGGGATGTTGATAAGCTATCGACATAACGATATTTATCCCGAGAATATCGATACATATCGGCGACATTTTTTCCACTGTATATCGATATCGAAGCCACAGTACTGAGCGCCTATATTTTTATTTCATATCAAATTTTTTCGCAATTTTCAGTAAATATTCGAAACTGTTCTTTTGAAATGGCAGTAACTTTCACTGTATGAAGGAGTCTTACTCCATTTTGAGCTTTCAACACGTCCAGTGATGCGAATGTAATCGGCACTCTGCGCTACCATCACAAACTGCAACCTTTAGCTTCTCCACGCAATTTTCGACACGAAAGCTGCTATGTCTCTGGCGTTGGCAGAAATGGTAAAACAGGGAAGTGAACATGAGGTGTTCCGGACAAATTCGATATGTGAGGAAACCGAATGACGGACACCGTTTATTGCTCCACTTAGCTGTAAGCGAAGTGGTTATCGCCAATCGTGAACTTCCTTTTTTTCCTTTCAATTCCTGCTCTAAGGGGGATAGGCAGCTAGCTTGTTGACGTACAAAATATCTAATAATAAATCAGTACTTAAATTTACAGCTCTAAAAAGTCGGCATTATACTTACAATATGCAGTCGATATTTTTATAAGCCAGTTCGTCGATATCTTTTTCTTCAATATATCTATAATTTATTTAGGTATCTCGAAGGCCGATAATATTTTTTTCAAATATCGACACACCAGATGGCCGGTATTTTTAAAAATATCAGCAGTCCTATTCGCAACTACAGAAAGTAATTTACACACGTTGTCCTACGCTAGCGGCGTTGCAGAAGAAGAATGGCGCGTTTTGAGAGGGGATTACATGTTCCGGGTTTCCTGCAGGCACAGGTCTGCTGCGGTACGCATAACAACAGGATCAGCACAGTGAGTGAATGAGTGACGTGGCGCAGCGCGGCGAATGCTAACGCATTCCAGAGCTGCAGTGCGCGCGACAGTACGATTCTTGTGGGCAAAACGTCTAAATTGCACTCAGATTCGCCGTGTGATATTCTGGGGGTATGTGGAGTAAATGCAACGTCGCACCCAGCGGTAGTGAAACGGTGCCGACACTTTGAGCAAGGTCCTGCACACACGGGGTGTGATGCCGATCGGGAACACAGATCTTGCGATTTTCATATTTTCAGTGAGCTGTAACAACTGGGAGGAAAGAAATTTTAAAGAACAACCGCCTTGAGCTACTAATCGCGATTCTATTAAAATGCACGGTGAATTTCGAGCACTGGGGACTCATCTTCAGGTGGTTTGACAGTCTACGTCATCTTGTATATATAAGTACAATATAACTTCCGCAGAATTTCAGTGCAGTAACGTGTTCATTGTAAATAAGTATTATAGTAGTTGTATTACACGTTTACTACCTAATAAATAAATAAATAAACTTTTTTTAATTCAAATTCAGTGCAGTATTTGTAAAATGATTCTTTCATATAGTGTTCATAAAAAAATGACGATCATTCCACTTGGGACCTGTGGAATGGTACATTAGCTTATTTGTTTGAGTTGTATATATTTCTCATGTATTGTTGTTTTTTCTGACATGTTCTACATCCTGGAGGATCTCCTCACTACGGATCAATTGGAATGAAAGTAAATCTAATCTAATCTTTAAATTTCGTTTAATTCTGGGCGTTGCAAGATAGTATTGTTATATTACAAAATGCCGCATTATGAGATACAAGTTTATAAACTATGATAAGCCGAAAAGTAACTTACTGTTTCTAGTAGTAGGTATATGGTTCCGGAGAAAGTTTGTGTGCAACACACATTCATTTAAACTATGAGTCTACTTGAGTTAGTAATATATTCTTACCACATGACTCACACTCTATAACCAGCGCATTATATGACAATAACCAAGACTACAGAAGGAGAACAGATACATAAATGAACGGACGCGAAGTTCATAATTCGGAGGCGTGGAGGGAGGGAGGGGGGGGGGGTGCACGAGGGAGATTTGAGCACGGCATTCCGACACAGTTACCGCACAACCACAACGCCGTTGTGCTGGTAATACACTAGGTAGCGCACATCTTGAGCGTGGACCGTTCACTACTTCTCTTTT
Organism: Schistocerca piceifrons; assembly: GCF_021461385.2. NCBI lineage: Eukaryota > Metazoa > Arthropoda > Insecta > Orthoptera > Acrididae > Schistocerca > Schistocerca piceifrons. The sequence continues at coordinate 458,855,877 of NC_060145.1, forward strand.
TCACAGTTCAGTACACGCTCTTCCTGTTTTCATGATTGATCTGTGTTCAGTTTCTGAAGAGCCATCCACTGGGCCATTTTACAACTAGATCTGAGGCGGATGCGATGGCGAGTTTCCGTTGTAGTCTTCCCCAGATGAATGTACATTGTTCTACACATACGTTTTCTTTTAATTCTATGAAATATGTAATATTATCGTTGTACTTGTAATTTCTTTTTCGTTTCGTGATTTCGTGTTTATTTTTCAAGTTGTTATATTTGGAACAGTCTGCTCATTATCGTTGTAACATTGTTCTTAATAATTTTGAGCAGAAATTAACGAGGTAGCGCAGAATTGTTCTGCTAAAAAAAATGTTGAATGCACTGTGATTTCGTAAGGAAATGACGTTTCGACACATGGCTACACCTTTGTAACGTATGTTAAGAACCATAAAATTTTATTTACATCTGTTACCGTTTCCACGGTATTCATCCAGAAATATTAAAATAATTTTTTTTCACACTCTTAACGGCCGTATGGCCACGTATAAAAATGTGTATCTTATTGTACTCTACATATTCAAAGCTGATAATAATCGAGGTGTATCCCTAGGGGATGGTTTGCTTCGTAGTCAAATACAGGCATTCGGCTGCGTATAAACATTTTGTTTTTATTTCTGCAATATAGCACTGTAATTTTGCTTGAGATGAGAGAGCCGTTTAGAGTGCGTACACACCTGTGCAGCTTTCCGAACGCACTAGATGCAAGCGGCTGGTGCGCGAAGACAGAGATGGGCGCACAAGCGGATGCGAAGTCGTGTACGCCTGTGATTTGTGCGCACGTGCGGTAGTTACCCGCCAGTCTGCGGTCTTTTACGTGGTTTGTTTGACTGACGTAGACAGTTAAAAGCTTTATTCATGGCCGCAAAGCAGCAGGTGTGAAGTGAGTTTTAAGACCAGAAGTAATCTGGCGTCGATTAAAAAAAATTTTATTAAATTAACCTCTTGACTAGTTTCGGCAAATTAATTTGCCATCCTCAGGGGATCATACAATTAAGCTCACATCGGAAAGCAATCGTCATGCAAACTATGGACGATAGTGCTCTACACAAAAATGGGTACAGAATAACAATTTAATGATTACCATTGTTGGATCACAATTAACAGCAGATTAGTAACAACAAATATGCAGTGATAAACAGATTATAAACTTACTTTCATTAAAATATTTTTGTACATGGTACTGGCAAACAGTTAAGAAGTAACGTAAAAAACGCGACGCTATGGCGACCAAAAAACTTCGTCATAAGTAAATTATTAAGAAACCACGAGAGATACATACGATGACTAGGACCAATAGACATACTTTTGACTATAAAAATTTCACTTTTATAAGGAGCGACGCGTACTAGCGTGCCTAGAAGCTTACGAAGACTAAGCGCAATGGCGCTGCTCGTGGCAGACGAAACTGAATATCAATCTTAAAGAAATGGTACACCGAGCCGGGACGGGAATACTTATAAATTTTTATGTCTTCTAAAACATTCGTTTGGCATCCTTTTCCACTATGTGTAAGATTTCCATATTAAGTAACGAAAGCGGTGGGTTCAAGTGCTTATCAGCTTTAAGATGTTCTCCTAACGTTAACGTACAAGCACTCTCACAGTCTTCGTTCAATAAATGCTGACGAAACCGAATCTTAAATTCCCTTCCTGTTTGTAGTATATAAAAGTCTGGGAATACGCTGCACTGAATTTTGTCTGTCCCAGACTGTAGACATTTATCAATAGAAGGTCTCTCGTTATGTATGAAAAGAGCTTGAGGTTGTTAGTGGTGACCGTCATATTGAGGTCGATTTTTTAAATATCCTCGCAGTCCTATAAGAAATATCAGCTAAAAACGGAATGGAGAAAATTTCTTTGCAGTAGGGCCACCTTTATTCAGTAAAGGCATACTGTTGTTGTTGTTGTTGTGGTCTTCAGTCCTGAGACTGGTTTGATGCAGCTCTCCATGCTACTCTATCCTGTGCAAGCTTCTTCATCTCCCACTACCTAATGCAGCCAAAGGTATACTAAAAGTTCTTATTAGTTCTTTCCGTTTAAAGTTTATCCACGAGCTTGGCTTGATAGCCGTTACTGACAGACATATGCTTGAGGTTGTTAAGCTCTGTGACAACAGCGGATGGTGTTGAAGGGGACTCAAGCATCCGGTTAATCATAGCACGAGAGAAAGCAATTTTATGCTCACAGGGATGGCAGGAAGACGCGTGGACGCTATTATCATTCGTAGTGGATTTTCTATAGATACCATTTTCCTATCTACACTACTGGCCATTAAAATTGCTACACCACGAAGATGACGTGCTACAGATGTGAAATTTAGCCAACAGGAAAAAGATGCTGTGATATGCAAATGATTAGCTTTTCAGAGCATTCACACAAGGTTGGCGCCGGTGCCGAGGCCTACAACGTGCTGACAGGAGGAAAGTTTCCAACAGATTTCTCACACACAAACAGCAGTTTCCCGGCGTTGCCTGGTGAAACGTTGTTGTGAAGCCTCGTGTACGGAGGAGAAATGCGTACCATTACGTTTCCGACTTTGATAAAGGTCGGAGTGTAGCCTATCGCGATTGCGGTTTATCGTATAGCGACATTGCTGCTCGCGTTGGTCGAGATCCAATGACTGTTAGCAGGATATGGAATCGGTGGGTTCAGGAGGGTAATACGGAACGCCGTGCTGGATCCCAACGGCCTCGTATCACTAGCAGTCGAGATAACAGGCATCTTATCCGCATGGCTGTAATGGATCGTGCAGCCACGTCTCGATCCCTGAGTCAACAGATGGGGACCTTTGCAAGAAAACAACCATCTGCACGAACAGTTCGACGACGTTTGCAGCAGCATGGACTATCAGCTCGGAGACCATGGCTGCGGTTACCCGTGACGCTGCATCACAGACAGGAGTGCCTGCGATGGTGTACTCGACGACGGACCTGGGTGCACGAATGGCAAAACGTCATTTTTTCGGATGAATCCAGGTTCTGTTTACAGCATCGCGATGGTCGCATCCGTGTTTGGCGACATCGCGGTGAACGCACATTCGAAGCGTGTATTCGTCATCGCCATACTGGCGTATCACCTGGGGGATGGTATGGGATGCCATTGGTTACACGTCTCGGTCACCTCTTGTTCGCATTGACTGTTCTTTGAACAGTGGACGTTACATTTCAGATGTGTTACGACCCGTGGCTCTACCCTTCATTCGATCATTGCGAAGCTCTACATTTCAGCAGGATAATGCACGACCACTTGTTGCAGGCCCTGAACGGGCCTTTCTGGATACAGAAGATATTCGACTGCTGCCCTGGCCAGCACATTCTCCAGATCTCTCACTAATTGAAATCGTCTGGTCAATGGTGGCCGAGCAACTGGCTCGTCACAATACGCCAGTCACTGCTCTTGATGAACTGTGGTATCGTGTTGAAGCTGCATGGGCAGCTGTAGCTGTACACGCCATTCACGCTCTGTTTGACTTAATGCCCAGGCATATCAAGGCCGTTATTACGGCCAGAGGTGGTTGTTCTAGGTACTGATTTCTCAGGATCTATGCACCCAAATTGCGTGAAAATGTAATCACATGTCAGTTATAGTATAACATACGTGTCCAATGAATACCCGTTTATCATCTGCATTTCTTCTTGGTGTAGCAATTTAATGGCCAGTAGTGTATTAGTTCTTTCCGTTTAAAGTTTTTCCACGAGATTGGTTTGATAGTCGTTACTGACAGCAATATGCTTGAGGTTGTTAAGCTCCGTGACAACAGCTGATGGCGTTTAAGGGGACTCAAGCATCCGGTTAATCATGGCAGTAAAGAATGCAGTATTGTGCCCACAGGGACGGCAGGAAGACGGGTGGACGGTGTTATCATTCGTACTGGATTTTCTATAGATATCATTTTCCCATCTATTAGCCGCAATATCAGGTCAAGGAAGCTAAGTTCATAACACTGATCTCGATTTCGTAGTCGGCCGCTGTGTTCGATCGGTTGTAGGCGCTTCGGTCCGGAACCGCGCAACTGCTACGGTCGCAGGTTCGAATCCTGCCTCGGGCATGGATGTGTGTGATGTCCTTAGGTTAGTTAGGTTTAAGTAGTTCTAACTTCTAGAGGACTGATGACCTCAGATGTTAAGTCCCATAGTGCTCAGAGCCTTTTTAACCATTTCTTTTGATTTCATACGTGAATTTAATTTTAAGGTGGAAGCGATTCAATGTGTCGCTAAGAACAGTGTGACTGTATCATAGGCTCATTATTTATTGCCAGTAATTATGTATGAATATGTTGTGCGACGGTGAGAGTCCAACAACGGCACAATTGTCCAGTACTTGGGCCAGGGATGCGTCAGTTAGAAGTCTGCCTTAGGTACGATAATGCCGCCACTCGAAGAACTCTTCATGTACAGAGACTGCAGTCGCTACGTGCTGCAGAACGGAAAGCAAGAGGAAGCGGCGATTAGCGCCAAAGTGGCTCGCAAGTCGTTCCACAGCTGGCCAAATTGATTCGCTAACAAAACTTGCTGCAGAGCTGGCTGACTATCGGAATTTTTTATTGATGAACGAGAAATCTTTCGACGAATTGACGAACTTCTTACACATTATGTAGGCCGACATAGTGTTGTCGGATTTCACTTCAGACTATGCTGGAAACGTGTATAAACCTGAGAACGGCACGACGCGAGAGGCGTTCACTAAGAAGAGCAACACATTTTTTTTTTTTCTTCTGAAAGCTGTTTGGTCTCATTCACGATTCCAATCATTCCCTACTCTTTTCGCTACAAAACGCTAATTTTCAACACAACTGGGGGGGACTGTACGCCTGTTCCAGTAGAGTGATACCACTACTGGTCGACGTCGAAGCCAACGTCTTGCGGCGCCAGTAACCTCCCTCCCCCCATCACACCGTACTGCTCCCTATGGACTGCATCCTTCATTGTGCCAAACGGATCTCGGAGAGTGCGAGATCCGGGGTGCAGGGTGGCTGAGAGAACACTCCATTGAAGTTTTGTGAGCTCCTCTCGGGTGTGCAGACTTGCATTAGGCGTTGCGTTGTGATGGAGAAGTTCCTTACCATTTTTGTGACGACGACTACACTGAAGTCGTTTCTTCAAATTCGGGAGGGCAGCGCAGTACGCTTGAGAGTCGATCGTTGCACCGTGAGGGTGGAGGTCAAACAGAGTAACCCCTTCAGAGTCCCAGAAGCCCGTCACCACCGTGACTTTACGGGTGCGGCTTTGAAGTTATTGTTCGGATTGCCTATTTCTTTCCGGTTCGAAGTGATGAAGGCATGTTTCATCAGTTATGACAATGTTCGAGAAAAAATATAGACGATCATCTTCGTAATGCGTAAGCTGTTCTGCGCAGGTGGTCCTTCATTGCTCCTACGGTCTTTCGTTAGGCGACGAGGAACCTAGGGAGCATACATCAACTGGTGCACTATCAACAGAGACGTCCAGTTTAAAAAATGGTTCAAATGGCTCTGAGCACTATGGGACTTAACATCTATGGTCATCAGTCCCCTAGAACTTAGAACTACTTAAGCCTAACTAACCTAAGGACAGCACACAACACCCAGCCATCACGAGGCAGAGAAAATCCCTGACCCCGCCGGGAATCGAACCCGGGAACCCGGGCGTGGGAAGCGAGAACGCTACCGCACGACCACGAGATGCGGGCAGACGTCCAGTTGTGCAACGAGGTGTTTGACTGTGATACGTCGATCACCTCGAATGAGTGTGTCCGCACGTTCCAGCATTGCAGGAGTTACAGCTGTTTGTGACCGTTCGACAAGCAGGAGATGGGCCAGTTCAACGCGACTTCGTTGCGATGATGACAGATGCCTCGCCCGACGACTCACCGTGCTTTTGTTCACTGCCAGGTCTCCCCTCTGCAAGCGCCTGTGGATATCTGCGATCCTCAGCACTCAGCTCGGAACTCACTCCCGTTACGAACGCTATTTTGTAGTGTATGTACACCTATTGAAACTTCATGAAACTATTGGGGTTAAAGCAGGAATATTCCATGATGTTCCACAATAAATTTCGGATTATCTCAGCAACAATGGTCGAGAGAAAGGAATGTTTTACATTACTTATTGAACACCCCTCGTACATCGTTGTAGAGAATTGGCAGGTACAGCTGTTACGTATTTCTGCAGTAAATAATTCAAGCTTCCGAAACGAACAAATAAGAAGTTACAACGTTATTTCCCTGCACTTAAAAATTTTGTCGCATATTTCTACAGGCAATTGCCGTACTCGTATTAAATGTGTAATCAAACTACACACCTGACTTCAACAGACGATTCCTCTCATGCGTGTCCCCTGATGTATTTATCGTTCTTAATGGGACCACGCCGTGGTTCAGGTCGAAAAAAATCGATTTTCGGTTTTCATCATATTTCGATAGATTGTTTTATTTAAGTACTCTGAAAAGGATTTTTCTGAAAATAATTTATATCAAGCATTTAAAGAGCATTTTCCCACCACGTGTCTTTATGTGCCACGCCCACGTTTCTGTCACCCACTGTCAACTCTAAGCCGTATGGAGATGCCATTATTAGCAAAATGTGTAGGCAATGTTCAAAAACGTTTGGGAAGAAGGCTGAGAAAATTAACTGTTGATATGAGAGGAAAAAAAAATTGGAAGATAGAAAATTGTTGACCGGACAGGGTCGGTTCACTAAAACTGAAATAGAAAACGTGCGGGTATACTATAGGCAGGCAATAAAGAAATAAAAATAAAGGCAATAAAGAAATAATGAAAAACTAGAGGCAATGAAGAGAGATGTTTGGGCCATATTCTTCTACTGATGATAAGCCATGTCATGGATTGTGTCCAACAGGAGAAAATTCATCTCAGAGTAGCACTTGCAACCTACGTCCTCAATTATTTGCTTGACGTATTCCAATCTCTGTCTTCCTCTACAATTTTTGCCCTCTACAGCTCCCTCTAGTACCATGGAAGTCATTCCCTCATGTCTTAGCAGAGGTCCTATCATCCTGTCCCTTCTCCTTATCAGTGTTTTCCACATATTCCTTTCCTCTCCGATTCTGCGTAGAACCTCCTCATTCCTTACCTTATCAGTCCACCTAATTTTCAACACTCGTCTCTAGCACCACATCTCAAATGCTTCGATTCTCTTCTGTTCCGGTTTTCCCACAGTCCATGTTTCACTACCATACAATGCTGTACTCCAGACGTACATCCTCAGAAATTTCTTCCTCAAATTAAGGCCGGTATTTCATATTAGTAGACTTCTCTTGGCCAGAAATGCCTTTTTTGCCATAGCGAGTCTGCTTTTGATGTCCTCCTTGCTCCGTCCGCCATTGGTTATTTTACTGCCTAGGTAGCAGAATTCCTTAACTTCATTGACTTCGTGACCATCAATCCTGATGTTAAGTTTCTCGCTGTTCTCATTTCTACTACTTCTCATTACCTTCGTCTTTCTCCGATTTACTCTCAAACCATACTGTGTACTCATTAGACTGTTCATTCCGTTCAGCAGATCATTTAATTCTTCTTCACTTTCACTCAGGATAGCAATGCCATCAGCGAATCGTATCATTGATATCCTTTCACCTTGTATTTTAATTCCACTCCTGAACATTTCTTTTATTTCCATCATTGCTTCCTCGATGTACAGATTGAAGAGTAGGGGCGAAAGGCCTTGTCTTACACCCTTCTTAATACGAGCACTTCGTTCTTGATCGTCCACTCTTATTGTTCCCTCTTGGTTGTTGTACATGACCCGTCTCTCCCTATAGCTTACCCCTACTTTTTTCAGAATCTCGAACAGCTTGCACCATTTTATATTGTCGAACGCTTTTTCCAGGCCGACAAATCCTATGAAACTGTCTTGATTTTTCTGTATCCTTGCTTCCATTATTAGCCGTAACGTCAGAATTGCCTCCCTCGTCCCTTTACTTTTCCTAAAACCAAACTGATCGTCACCTAGCGCATTCTCAATTTACTTTTCCATTCTTCCGTATATTATTCTTGTAATCAGCTTCGATGCATGAGCTGTTAAGCCGATTGTGCGATAATTCTCGCACTTGTCAGCTCTTGCCGTCTTCGGAATTGTGTGGATGATGCTTTTCCGAAAGTCAGATGGTATATCGCCAGACTCATATATTCTACACACCAACGTGGTCGTTTTGTTGCCACTTCCCCCAATGATGTTATTACAGCAATTAAACCTATTTTCAGAGACTTGGTTCATCCTGACCTTCTAAGGATATGTGTGCATGGTCAGACACAGAACGCAAATGAATGTTTCAACAGCATAATTTGGAACTGCCTTCCTAAAACTGTATTTGTAGGCATGCATGCAATGAAACTAGGAGTTCATGATGCTGTTATTACATTCAGTTGTGGTAATATTCGAAAGTGTTGGGTACTGAAAAAGCTGGGAAATAATCCTGGTGAAAATATGGTCACTGGGCTGCAACATTGCGATAAAATGAGGATAACCAATGCAGACAGGTCTGCATCTAATATGGCCAAGAAAGCAAGACAAACATCCAGGAATGTGAAAAAGAAACTGAAGACCAGCTAGAGACCAAATAAGGGCCATCATATGCAGCAGGACAGTTTCAATTAACTGTAAATAACAAATTTCAAAAGTTTTTTCTTTAAAGTCAATTTCCCGCAAACTAAAATTTTCAGTACACATGGCCCATTATATCAGAAACTGTCATAGATTAATAAATAAAATTTTAAGAGACTCTGCATAACGTAAAAAGCTACCTCTGGTACTACATTCATTAATATTCCCCCACTAGGAAGTTCACAAAATAATATTTTCTGCAGAAAAACTTAATCTTTTTTGTAAATAAATTTAAGAAAGTATTTTTTAAAAACCATAAAATGGATAAAGTAGATTTTAGTACAATTGACTCTATTGGCATCATATAACATACAGTAAAAATATTAAGGTCCTGCATCAAACAGAAATGGGTCAAATACTTGCCTAAATTAACATGGGATAGATAGGCGGGGTGTGGTCCCCTTAAGGGGTCGCTGTATCATTTGTTTACACACAGTCTCGATAGGAACTCTAGTCTGTTTAGACAACAAACCGGAAATATCGCTCTCGGACGGTCGATATTATTGCGCAATACTGAGTACTGCGCAATAAATGTTGATCGCGTGGGAGCAGGTGGTGGTCCTCAGTCTGCTGTTAGAAGACACTTTTAAGCTGCAGCGCGCCGGCGGAACACCTGTCTGGCACTGATGAACGAACTCGCTGCGCGCCACCCACCGCCAGCAGCTGCTGCGACCACGGCCTCGGCTTAGCGTGAACGGACGCATTACATTCGGCTTATCGTGGGTCTCATCGTTGCCTCTGATATGATGGTACAGGGTGACAATTAGTGAGCTATATTAAATAAACTTCTGAACGGTTTGTGTTAGGACGTTGAAATTGCACGGTTGGCAGCGGATCGTGATGCCAGTCCATAGGTACGGTATGGTTTGGTTTAGCGCTCAAGCCCACTTTCATGTGGATGGATTCGTCAATGAGGAAAATTGGTGCATTTGAAGGACTGAGAATCCGCATTTCGCGATCGAGACGTCTCTTCACCCTCAACGAGTGACTGTGTGGTGTGCAATGTACAGTCACAGAATAATAGGTGCGATATTCCTCGATGGCACGGCGACTACCGAACGGTACGTGAAGGTTTTTCAGATGGTTTCATCCCCATTACCCAAACTGACCCTGATTTCGACAAGTTGTGATTTATCCGAGACGGAGCGCGACTCCATCGAAGCAGGAGAGTGTTTGGGGTACAGGAAGACTACTTCGGGGACCGCATTCTGTCTCTGGAGTATCCAGAGGCTACTGGCATGGGCGTCGATTGGCCGCCATATTCTCCGGATCTGGACAAATGCGACTTCTTTTTGTAGGGGTATATTAAAGACAAGGTATACAGCAATATCCCCAAAACCATTGCTGAGGTGAAAACAGCCTTTCAGGACGTCAGTGACAGCATCGATGTTCCGACACTTCAGGGGGTCATGCAGCATTTCGATATTCGTCAGCGCCACATCATCGCCAATGATGGCAGGCGTATAGAACATGTGATAACGTAAATCCGAATGTCTGTAGTGAAGTTTACATGTTCATTGAAGTATTTGTACGCCGTAGTTTGTGACTTTTTCATATAGTTCATTTAGTACACAACGCCTTTTCTCTTAAATATTTCTAATGACAAGTCTACAAATACTTCCAGGATAATTTATCAAACATTGAGAGTGGTACGGGAACTTTCCTTACGAGAAAAGCAGTACTGTTTGAATTAAATACATTGTAAATTATATCTTAATTAACACGGTACTACAGTAGGTAAACGACTAGCTGTATTTAAAATAACGTTACACAAAATTATCTCTTATCAAACGTAACGTAATTCATTAAGTTTTTTTGGAAAGCTGTAGCCTCTCATATAGAGTTTCGTGGTGTTCTTTGAGTACCCAACAGTCCCAAGTTACTCAAACATCTCCTCTCCATTTTCCTGGTACTCCCAACATCTCATCTCCGTTTTCATGGTACTATTCTTCCTTTCTCTCTGCTTTGACTGTCAATGTATCCAGGAAGGCAATACAGGTGTGATGAAGCTACACTGCTTCAAAGGAAGCTGTCTAGAGAAACACGTGTGAGAATAACGAATTCAGCTGTATCAGTTTTGACAATCATTGTCTTTCCACAAATTCTCAGTACAGATGCCAAGTGGCTAACGCATTCTCTGCTACACACCGCACTATCGACAGCCCGTAATTCTGCGCACGCGGCAGGTATCTTCTGATAGCCCAGTGAACGAAGGTCAGAAAAGGTCGACTGGGGGAAGAACCGTCTAGTAGCAAATTTTTGCAGTGTATTGCGGGAGAATGCCATGAACAACTGTAAGTAGGCTGTTTAGGTTTTTATGTTGGTAACGCCACGTAGCGCTCTGTATGAAAATCACCGGCTGTGCTGTGTGCAGTCTGTGGCTGGTTTGCATTGTTGTAATATTCGCTATTCTAGTGTTGGGCAGTTGGCTGTTAACAGCGCGTAGCGTTGCGCAGTTGGAGGTGAGCCGCCAGCAGTGGTGGATGTGGGGGGAGAGATGGCAGAGTTTTGAGAGCGGATGATCTGGACGTGTGTCCATCAGAGATAGTAAATTTGTAAGACTGGATGTCATGCACTGATATATATGTTATGACTTCTGAACACTATTAAGGTAAATACATTGTTTGTTCTCTATTAAAATCTTTCATTTGCTAACTATGCCTATCAGTAGTTAGTGCCTTCAGTAGTTTGAATCTTTTATTTAGCTGGCAGTAGTGGCGCTCGCTGTATTGCAGTAGTTTAACGTAGATTTTTGAGAGGTAAGTGATTTATGAAAGGTATAGGTTATTGTTAGTCAGGGCCATTGTTTTGTAGGGATTATTGAAAGTCAGATTGCGTTGCGCTAAAAATATACGGGAGCTATAGCGTTCTTCGAGGAAGGTGTCATACAGCGTCAGATGTTGTAACATGAGTCAAGCAGTGCACTGCATCAGATACCTGTTGCAGACTTGAACATGACCAGCCCATTAGGAACATATAGAGGATGCGAGCCGGCACACATGTTGCCAAGTTTGGTAGAGCTTCGCTGGGAAGCCCTTACACATCTTCCATACAGTGCCCATCTCTCCCCATGCGACTCCCATGTTTTTAGAGCCTTGAAAAGAAACTTTGGTGGCCATCAATTTGTTTCGAACGTAGAGGTGCACGCATGGGTACGGTTATTATTCAGTAAGCATTCGCAAATATGTTTCCACGGAGGAACTGGCTGTCTTGTCTCACAGTGGGATAGATACATCAACAGTTACGGCGATTAATATTGAGATAATAAACATATTACTTACTTTTTACATATGTCTTATTTTCATTTGAATGCACTTTATGTACATGGCAGCGGCAACACTGCCCTGCCTGTCACATGGAATGTCAGTTGTCTGTAACAGACAGCAGAAGGTCAGTTGAAGAAGTAGTGTGCGGCTATAGCTAGTGTATTTGAGTCAGCTGCGGTGTGTGTGTACTTCCTTGAAAGTCCGGAAGGCCAGATCAAGTGCGATAACAGTATGTGTAGGAAACAGGAACAACCTTCCTGGCCCAAGATGAAGTGGCACGTGATCGGAGCGCACAAAAATGTTTTCTTGTGTCACTGCATTCCATCATCCTTTACTACAATGCACGGTGCCACACGACGAACCCCGAGCAGGATCTCTTGTGTATATGAGGGTGGGAGATACTGCAACATCCACCGTATTAACCCGATACGAGTCTGTGCGATTACGACCTGTTCACTAAAATAAAGACACGTGCTATAACACAGGGGAAGACATCAACCGTGCCACAGTGCGGTCCTTTCGAGACATCGAAAGACTGATGATGATGATCGTGATGATGTTGGTTGCTGGGGCGGTCAACGTCGTGGTTATCAGCGCCCGTACAAGTTCCAATCTTCCCATTCCCAGTCTCGCCACTACCCGAATGACGATGAGATGAGGATGAGATGATGAGGACAACACAAACATCCAGTCCCTGGGCGTAGAGTATCCCCGACCCTGCCAGGAATCGAACCCGGGACCCCGTGATCTAGAGGCAGTAACGCTAGCCACTAGACCACGAGCTGCGGACTCGATAGACATGAACGCGCTGACAGTGTACGAGGCCTTCCATCCCTGTGGGGAGAAGGTGACTGAGATGTGGGGCGATCATATTGAGATGTAATACAGTCCGCAACTCGTGGTTGCATTTGAGTCAGCTGTTCTCGCTGCCCGCGCAAAGGGTCCCGGGTTCGATTGCAAGCGGGATCAGGGATATTTCGTGCCTCGAGATGACTAGGTGTTACGTCGTCTTCATCATCATCATCGCTCATTCTCATTACAGTCGGAGGAAGGCAATAGCAAACCACCTTCGCTAGGACCTTGCCTAGTCGGCGGTGAGGGTCTCCCGCATCGTCTCCTACGCCCCTCGGAGTATAGGACCTCATCATCAATACAGTGAACGTCTGTCAGTTAAGTTTGGACCGAGCGAGGTGGCGCAGTGGTTAGACACTGGACTCGCATTCGGGAGGACGACGGTTCAATCCCGCGTCCGGCCATCCTCATTTAGGTTTTCCGTGATTTCCCTAATCACTCCAGGCAAATGCCGGGATGGTTCCTCTGAAAAGGCACGGCCGACTTCCTTCCCCATCCTTCCCTAATTAGATGAGACCGATGACCACGCTGTCTGGTCTCCTTCCCCAAACAACCAACCAACCAGTTTGGTATGAATTATAACCGTGTTTGCCACTACTTTTTATCCGTGTACATAAATGATCGTAACCACGGCTGTTTTCTGATGACGCTGTGGAGCACGGAAAAGCGTCGTCATTGAGTAATTGTAGGAGAATACAATGTGGTAGGGCGAACGGTCAACTTCGGTTTGCTGGGAGAGTTTTAGGAACGTTTAGCTCATGTACAAAGGAGGCCAACCACAGAACATAGTGCGACCCATTCTTGATTAGTGCTCGAGTACTTGGGATCCAGCAGGTCGGATTATAGGAAGACATCGAAATAATTCAGAAGCGTGCTGCTAGATTTGTTACCAGTACGTTCGGTCAACTCGGAAGTATTACAGAAATGCCTCGTCAGCTCGAACTTCCTCGGAAGGAAGACCGAGTGCTTCTCGCGGTTTGCTGTTGAGGAAATTTAGAAAACCAGACACTTGAAGCTGACTGCAGAACGACTCTGCTGCCGCCACCGTACATTTCGCGTAAGGACCACGAACATAAGAAGAGAGAAATTAGGGCTCGGACGGAGTCGGATAGATTGCCGTTTGTCCCCCGTTTTATATGCGACTGGAACAAGAATGACCAGTAGTGGTACAAAGTGTATCCGCCAGCACCATACGGTGGCTCGCAGAGTGTGTATGTAAATGTGGATGCAGATGAAAGTCTCAAACGACCTATTAGTACGTTGGTTAACTGCCGAGGATGACGACAGAGGACGTCGTTGAGAACTTGAGCGTACGAAAATATTTGACGCGGCAAGATAACTGAAGAACAGTTACAGAAAAATGTCGCTGCGAAAGACTTCGTTATCATATACAGTAAGTTTTTGTATTTTCGGATGCGAGGACAGTGGTGACAAGAGTGGAAAATTGGTGTTCCCATTTCACTAGTCTCTTGCACAAAATGACTAGCTGGTAACGATAAAGTTCACGCGAAAAGGATAGTTGACTGAAACCACATTCTGATCACGAGTCGTCTAAAAGCGCCTGATTTCAATTAAAAAAAGTGCATTTGAACCGCACACGATTCTACAGAACTACGAAGTGTGGCACAGTTACAGTGTTTTTTAGTAAAAGATTGAGGCAGTGATGTTTGAATTACTTACGTGTGTCAGTTTGTTGGGAATAGTAATTAATTGTATACAGGGTGGTCCATTGATCGTGACCGGGCCAAATATCTCACGAAATAAGCGTCAAACGAAAAAACTACAAAGAACGAAACTCGTCTAGCTTGAAGTGGGAAACCAGATGGCGCTATGGTTGACCTGCTAGATGGCGCTGCTATAGGTCAGACGGATATCAACTGCGTTTTTTAATTCGTGTAGTACGTAAAGAAATATGAATGTTTTAGTTGGACCACTTTTTTCGATTTGTGATAGATGGCGCTGTAATAGTCACAAACGTATGGCTCACAATTTTAGACAGTTGGTAACAGGAAAGTTTTTTAAATTAACATACAGAACGTAGGTACGTTTGAACATTTTATTTCGGTTGTTCCAATGTGATACATGTACCTCTGTGAACTTATCATTTCTGAGAACGCATGCTGTTATGTCGTGATTACCTGTCAGTACCACATTAATGCAATAATTGCTCAAAATTATGTCCGTCAACCTCAATGCATTTGGCAATACGCGTAACGACATTCCTCTCAACAGCGAGTACTTCACCTTCCGTAATGTTCGCACATGCATTGACAATGCGATGACGCATGTTGTCAGGCGTTGTTGGTGGATCACGAAAGCAAATATCCTTCAACTTTCCCCATAGAAAGATATCCGGGGACGTCAGATCGGATGAACGTGCGGGCCATGGTATGGTGCTTCGACGACCAATCCACCTGCCATGAAATATGCTATTCAATACCGCTTCAACCGCACGCGAGCTATGTGCCGGACATGCATCATGTTGGAAGTACACCGCCATTCTGTCATGCTGTGAAACATCTTGTAGTAACTTCGGTAGAACATTACGTAGGAAATCAGCATACATTGCACCATTTAGATATCCATCGATAAAATGGGGGCCAGTTATCCTTCCTCCCATAATGCCGCACCATACATTAACCCGCCAAGGTCGCTGATGTTCCACTTGTCGCAGCCATCGTGGGTTTTCCGTTGCCGAATAGCGCATATTATGCCGGTTTCCGTTACCGCTGTTGGTGAATGACGCTTCGTCGCTAAGTAGAACGCGTGAAAAAAATCTGTGATCGTCCCGGCCGGCCGAAGTGGCCGTGCGGTTAAAGGCGCTGCAGTCTGGAACCGCAGGACCGCTACGGTCGCAGGTTCGAATCCTGTCTCGGGCATGGATGTTTGTGATGTCCTTAGGTTAGTTAGGTTTAACTAGTTCTAAGTTCTAGGGGACTAATGACCTCAGCAGTTGAGTCCCATAGTGCTCAGAGCCATTTGTGATCGTCCCGTAATTTCTCTTGTGCCCACTGGCAGAACTGTACACGACGTTCAAAGTCGTCGCCATGCAATTCCAGGTGCATAGAAATATGGTACGGGTGCAATCGATGTTGATGTAGCATTCTCAACACCGACGCTTCCGAGATTCCCGATTCTCGCGCAATTTGTCTGCCACTGATGTGAGGATTAGGCGCGACAGCAGCTAAAACACCTACTTGAGCATCATGATTTGTGGCAGGTCGTGGCTGACGTTTCACATGTGGCTGAACACTTCCTGTTTCCTTAAATAACGTAACTATCCGGCGAACGGTCCGGACACTTGGATGATGTCGTCCAGGATACCGAGCAGCGTAAATAGCACACGCCCGTTGGGCATTTTGATCAGAATAGCCATACATCAACACGATATCGACCTTTTCCGCAATTGGTAAACGGTCCATTTTAACACGGGTAATGTATCACGAAGCAAATACTGTCCGCACTGGCGGAATGTTACGTGATGCCACGTACTTATACGTTTGTGACTATTACAGCGCCATATGTCACAAAGCGAAAAAAGTGGTCCAACTAAAACATTCATTTTTATTTACGGAATTCACGAATATGTAATAAAAAAATGGGGGTTCCTATTTTAAAAAAAAAAAACGCAGTTAATATCCATTTGGCCTATGGCAGCGCCATCTAGCGAGCGAGCCATAGCGCCATCTGGTTTCCCCCTTCAAGCTACACGAGTTTCGTTCTTTGTAGTTTTTTAGTGTGATGCTTATTTCGTGAGATATTTGGCCCAGTGACTATCAATGGACCACCATGTATACATACAGCAATAACATCATACTGGGTGGTATTATTACTTTGCATATTTGGTATTGTAAATTAAAGCAGATGCACTGTAAACCTGATCACATATTCCATTTAGTCATTTTCAAACCGTCTTGGTTGAATTTTCACAAAAGTTTGATCTGTGCGTGGTGATACGCACTGATGTGATGTACGGTCAACTGCGCAGTAATAAAGCGCGGTGAAACTTGGACCATACGTACGTCGAACGAACTGCTAAACCACAGTAGAGAAGGTGACTGAAAGAAGTACCCAGTGATATAAGTGGGGCGGCATTCATTTTCATAGCAAGATGCCTTTGATTGTGATCCTCGGCACCTTACCGCACTGCGCTACGTCGACAATATTCTACGCCCCGTTTTGTTGCCCTTCTTGGCGAGCATACTGATCTCACATTTCAGCGAGATACGGCCTCCCGGACACGGCGAGAGTTTCTGCCGATTGTCTTCGCGCTTTTCGAACCTACCTTGGCCAGCAATGACGCCGGATCTCTCCACAACAGAGAACTTTAGGAGCATTATGGGTAGGGCCCTCCAACAAGTTCGGGATGTTGACGGTTTAACGCACCAATTGGGCGGAATTTGCACTATATCCCTCACGAGGACACCCAACAACTCTATCAATCAATGGCAAGCCGAACAACTCCTTGCATAAGGTAGAGAGATGGACCAACGCGTTATTGACTTGCTCAGTTTGTGAAACTCTTTCCTTTGAATACATCATCTAATTTGTATAAAATTTTATTAGTTTGTAAATGTTCATCACATATCCATTCCAATCTGATAATTTCTCCGTGATACGTTGTTTATTTTTGTCTTAGAGTGAATTTACAGAAGAATGTAAAGACTGCTAGAAAGCGACTAGAGATGGGCAAACTCGTTCACCCTTGGGAACTAGTCCACTGGTGATAGCTCTCTTTTTGTAATCGTTTATTTTTACGCTTTCGCCGTTCAGTGCTTGGTATATGGTTCGTATGAAAAATTGAAAATTAGTACCATAGGTGACTGAAGATGGAAGGCGCAAAGAGGAGGCACTTGCCTGCCCCCACCCCCCTCGGAGTACAGACTTTTTATTCATTTGAGAATTCTCACTCTCTCGTAATTTTCGTGATTCTGCAAAAAATCTCGTTTAGCCAACTGTAACGTTATGTGGCTGATCGCAGTGAAATAGTATAAGGTGGCGAACGAAAAACCGGTCCCGAGTACAGACTGGTCGCCAATTACGCAAGATTTGTTGACCGCTACGAGCAGAATAGATAAACATGTAATAATTAAAGGCTCTAAGCACTATGGGACTTAACAAATGATTCAAATGGCTCTGAGCACTATGGGACTTAACATCTGAGGTCATCAGTCCCCTAGAACTTAGAACTACTTAAACCTAATTAACCTAAGGACATCACACACATCCATGCCCGAGGCAGGATTCGAACCTGCGACCGTAGCAGTCCCGCGGTTCCGGACTGAAGCGCCTAGAACCGCACGGCCACCGCGACCGGCTTAGGTTAGTTAGGTTTAACCAGTTAGAAGTCTAGGGGACTGATCATCTCAGATGTTAAGTCCCATAGTGCTCAGAGCCATTTGAAACATTTTTACGTTGGATTAAAAAAAAAAGACGGAAAATCGCCTAGTGTGTGCCATGCCCACGTCCTTTGCATGTGTAATAACAAAAAAATCTGGCCTTTTTAGAAGTATTTATTCTGCTGTTTATCGAAATAGTGAAGTAAGCTGATACGCCGTTTTGTTACCTGAAATCCCAAAAGTAAGGTCTCCTATTTTCTTATAAGTACATAGACCTGTTTATTTTTACAATGACTTACATCAGTTTACAGCTTGAACATTTAGCTATTTTTCGACATAATCACCGTTTCTGTCGATGAATTTTTGTAGACGCTGTGGCATTTTTTGTATGCCCATGTCATACCAGCTCGTCGCCATGTTGTTCAAAAAGTTATGAACCTCTTCTTTCACCTCGTCGTCGGAGAATAACAGCTTTCCGGCCAAATGTTCTTTTGTCCTAGGAAACAGGTGATAGTCACTGGGCGCCAAGTCAGGAATATAGGGTAGGTGGGTTGGTTAGGTTCCACTAAAACTGTTGCAGGAGAGCAACGGTTTGCCGAGCGATGTGTGGGCGAGCGTTGTGTACGCCCTTGCTCAACATTCTTCTTCTCCGGTTCTGAATTGGTCGTTTGAGTTTTTTCAGAGTCTCACAGTACCTGTCAGCGTTAACTGTGGTCCCAGTGGCTCACCCTTCAACACTGTCTCCTCAGAAATTGATGGTCTCCCGCTCCTTTGTTCGTCGTGAATTTCGGTCCGACCAGCTGCAAACACTCTACACAACTTACGAACATTTTTGACATCCATGTACGACTCAACATACACTTCCGTCAGTTGGTGATGGATTTCAATCGGCGCAGTGCCTTTTGCGTTCAAAAACCGAATAACTGCGCGCAATACGCACTTGGCGGTAACATCCAACGGGAGCTCCATTCTCAACGGCTGCCAAGCCAAGACTGAGCGCCTCAGCGCGGCGTGCGCATATTTACACACAGCGCGTGAAGCACTCTTCATAACAGTGTGACCATCTGCCACACAAACAGAGTTCTGTTCTTATAAAAAAACAGGAGACCTTACTTTTGGGACTACCCTCGTATGTATTACATACCACGTAATTTTTATGTAATTTACGTAATTATAAAATACATTTTAATTATCGGTCGTGGACGCTGAATAGAATACGAAAAGAACCAGAAGTTCAGAGTTCAAAAAA
Source organism: Schistocerca piceifrons (assembly GCF_021461385.2). Lineage (NCBI taxonomy): Eukaryota > Metazoa > Arthropoda > Insecta > Orthoptera > Acrididae > Schistocerca > Schistocerca piceifrons. Next base: position 458,875,222 of record NC_060145.1, read on the forward strand.
GGTTTGAAAATCTAGAATGGGCATGCGAAGCGAACAAAACGAACAACTCGATACTCTATGAGCAGTCGGCAGTGGAACTGCGACTAGTGGCCACGCAAAGAAGGACGAGTCCGACCGAACGAGACCGAGACAGACGGGAAAGGGACCGAGGCTGGAACGAGACCGGCCGACGTGCCGTTGCGGGAACGAGACCGACCGTTTCCCGTACCCGGGAACTATAAGTAGAAAGCCGCGACCGAAGTGAACTATGAAAGACAGTTCCCTAGAATTCATTCCTCGCTCGTTCCGTTCGTCTTGGTGAACCGTTCCTTTGGATCCCTTAGTTCTCGAACGACCCATCTCTATGAAACGACGTCGGGGAAGATCAGGTTAGGTCCCTGAGAAATGTGGGAACATGCGATGCAATAATCAGCCTACGACTAATCTTGGAAGACAGAAAGGGAAACCTAATTTATAGCATCTGTAGGTTTAAAGAAAGCTTTTGATAATGTTGATTGCAATATTCTGTCAGAAATTATGAAGGCAGAAGAGATGAAAATGAGGAAGCAAAGGATTATCTACGACTTGATCAAAACTCATGCTGCATTTACAACTGTCGAATGATTTGAAAGGGAAACGGTGACTGAGAAGATGCAGAAGGATGCGAGACAGTGTTAGAAAGAAAAGCGATTCTAAGCATCGGAAATCTGCTGACTTCGAATAAAAAATTAAACGTTACCAAGCCCTTTCTGCAGGTGTTTCACTGGAGTGTGGTAGCCTCGTACAGAAGTAAAACGTCGGTGATAAACAGTTCAGGTAAACAGAGAATAGAAGTTTCTGAAATGTTGTGCTGGAGATTACATGGGTAAGTCGAATAAATAATGAGGAGGCACAGTATAGAACTGGGGAAGAAACTGTTCCATAACTTGAGTAACTGAATCGATAGTTTGATGGGATACATCCTGAGGCAACAACGAATCGTCAGTTTGATAATGGAGGGGTGTGTTGGGGGTAAAAATTGTAGAGGGAGTGAAACGCTTGAGTACAGCGTGCGGGTCCAAATCGATATAGATTAGAGTTGTCACTTGGAGATGAAAATACACAAGATGGACTACCATGCAGATGTGTGACGAATATCTCTTTAGACTGATGAAAACTTTACTATTGCTGTTATAATGTTTGACAAAACGAGTCGTCTTCGTCGTGATGAGTGACTGATCAGGCTAAGACGTCGTAGCAACATGATTTGTGTTTCATATTTGTGGTATTTTATGTTTAACATGCTGATGTTCCTTGCTACTTTTTATTGTGAAGTGACACAATAGCATTATGTGGCTTCCAAGTTTGTAAAGATCATAAACTTCTGTTAATATGTTACCAGATCTGATGATGACAGCACAGATATGTAGAAACCGGTAATCAGTAGAAAGATGTGGAAGCGATTTTGACGAACCAGATTTTTTTTTTTTTTCAGGATAATGTGATACTACTAGCTGTACACGGCCACGCTTAGCTGTAGCACAGTCTGCTGAAGTGGAAAAGAGAGACAACAGAAAGCGCACGTTGTAATTTGTATAGGAAGTGGACATACGTCCTAATCTCCTTCTCTCCTGTCTCTGTCCATATCCCAATCTCCTTTTTTTGTCCATTTGCTCCTCCTTCCCCCACACTCTGTCCATCTCTTCCCCTCTCTCTGTCCATCTTCTCTTTCCCCCTTCCCGTTTTCTATGTGCATTTTCTCTAACCACTTTGTCCATCTCGTCTGCCCTCCGTTCCCCTCTCAGATATTGAGCCTTGTTTATTATTTCTGCAAATTCACATTCTGTAGAAACACTAGTAGTAGTAGTAGTAGTAGTAGTAGTAGTATTCCAATCAGAAACCAGTATGCCATAAATACAACTTTCCTGTTTCACTATTTTATATCCCCCCCTTAAACTATGGACATTGCCGTTGGTGGGCAGGCTTGCTTGCCTCAGCGATACAGATGGCCGTACCGTAGGTGCAACCACAACGGAGGGGTATCTGTTGAGAGGCAAGACAAACGTGTGGTTCCTGAAGAGGGGCAGCACCCTTTTCAATAGTTGCAGGGGCAACAGTCTGGATGATTGACTGATCTGGCCTTGTAACAGTAACCTTGCTGGGCTGGTACTGCGAACGGCTGAGAGCGAGGGGAAACTACAGCCGTAATTTTTCCCGAGGGCATGCAGCGTTACTGTATCGTTAAATGACGACGGCGTCCTCTTGGGTAAAATATTCCATTCTGTAGAAACACTAGTAGTAGTAGTAGTAGTAGTAGTAGTAGTAGTATTCCAATCAGAAACCAGTATGCCATAAATACAACTTTCCTGTTTCACTATTTTATATCCCCCCCTTAAACTATGGACCTTGCCGTTGGTGGGCAGGCTTGCTTGCCTCAGCAATACAGCTGGCCGTACCGTAGGTGCAACCACAACGGAGGGGTATCTGTTGAGAGGCAAGACAAACGTGTGGTTCCTGAAGAGGGGCAGCAGCCTTTTCAATAGTTGCAGGGGCAACAGTCTGGATGATTGACTGATCTGGCCTTGTAACAGTAACCTTGCTGGGCTGGTACTGCGAACGGCTGAGAGCGAGGGGAAACTACAGCCGTAATTTTTCCCGAGGGCATGCAGCGTTACTGTATCGTTAAATGATGATGGCGTCCTCTTGGGTAAAATATTGCGGAGGTAAAACAGTCCCCCATTCGGATCTCCGGGCGGGGACTACTCAGGAGGACGTCGTTATCAGGAGAAACAAAACTGGCGTTCTACGGATCGGAGCATGGAATGTCAAATGGTTCAAATGGCTCTGAGCACTTTGGTACTCAACATCTGAGGTCATCAGTCCTCTAGAACTTAGAACTACTTAAACCTAACTAACCTATGGACATCATACACATCCATGCCCGAGGCAGGATTCGAACCTGCGACCATAGCGGTCGCGCGGTTCCAGACTGAAGCGCCTAGAACAGCTCGGCCACAGCGGACGGCGAATGTCAAATCCCTTGATCGGGCAGGTAGGTAAGAAAATTTAGAAAGGGAAATGGATATGTTAGTTAAATATAGTGAGAATTAGTGAAGTTCGGTGGGTGGAGGAACAAGATTTCTGGTCAGGCAAAAATGAATACAATCGTCTCAAAAATGAGGTCGACAGGAAGTGCAAAAATGGCTAAGCGGGGATGGGTAGAGAACAAATGTAAGGACGTAGAGGCATATATCACTAGGAGTAAGATAGATATTGCCTACAGGAAAATTAAAGAGACCCTTGGAGAAAAGAGAACCACTTGAATAAATGTCAAGAGCTCAGATGGAAACTCAGTTCTAAGCAAAGAAGGGAAAGCAGAAAGGTGGAAGGAGTATATAGAGGGTCTATACAAGGGCGACGTTCTTGAGGACAATATTATGGAAATGGAAGAGGACGTAGGTCAAGATGAGAATGGAGATATGATACTGCGTGAAGAGTTTGACAGAGCACTGAAAGATCTAAGTCGATATAAGGCCCCGGGAGTAGACAACATTTCATTAGAACTACTGACAGTCTTCGGAGAGCCATTCATGACAAAACTTTACCATCTGGCGAGCAAGATGTATAAGACAGGCGAAATATCCTCAGACTTCAAGAAGAATATAATAATTACAATCCCAAAGAAATCAGGTGCTGACAGATGTGAAAATTACCGAACTATCAGTTTAATAAGTCACAGTTGCAAAATACTAACACGAATCCTTTACAGAAGACTGGAAAGGCTCTCTCCAAGAGGTTTTTGGCAGATTGATTTGAAATTTTGACACGACGTGCCATTGATAGACGTGCGTGTTTTTATTTACCTATTTTTAAATATATGTAATACATACAATTACATAATTTAATAATATGGAAATGTTACAAAATGTCTCTAAAAGTTTCACTTACATATACTGTACATCATTTAAAGAAATTCGGTATCTAAATACACGCCCGTATTACAATATAACCTTGTGTGGAAATTTCAAATTAATCAGTTAAGAACTTTAGCAGATTAAGGATTTTGAACAAATGAACATTTACATTTTTGTTTATATAGATATTATTAATATATGTAATATATTTTTTTTACAAATTTAATAATAAGGAAACGTTGTTACAAAAGAATTCAGAATGTTAAAGGAATAGGTGCCTAAAAGCAAGCCTGTATTGGAGTGAACATTGTGTCAAAATTTCAAAACAAGGCTGTATTGGAGTAAACATTGTGTCAAAATTTCACAGAAATCGATCAAGAACTTTCGAAGATATGCGATTTTGAACAAACAAATATTTTCATTTTTATGTATATAGATGGGTAGTCATAAACTTTTGAGTACCTCATCGGGTCGTCTAGGCCTGGTACAACACTTATACAGAGGATTTAGTTCAACCATTTTTTTAAGAGACCCAGTGGATAAAAATGTCTCATCCTGTCTATTAAACTGGTTTTCTTAGATGTAACTCCTTGTTTACAGCAAGACGCTTGTGCTCCTAGAAGAAGCACTCTCAGAAAAATGTATCAGCTTTCGTTCAGAGCCAGAACAGCAGCAAATCTCTTGTATGAATTGTTTTCGTCTCGTGGGTATTTAATGCCTCTGACGTGAGACAACGACACATACAACAACTCAGTAGGACAAGCTGACCGGTAACGAGCATGGCAGAAATGCGGGTCGCTAATGACGCGGCTCTAGACGGACTGCGCTACGTCAGCACAGGCTGTTAGTGAGGTAACACACAGCGCTGCCTGCGTCTTCTGCGGCCTAAGCATACCGGTATTGTCAGTGGATGCGCGAACCCGGACGTAGTGTATTTATATGTCTCTTTTATTAGAACAACTCTCCCGTTTTAGCAGGCCAGAAGTCTGCGTACGAGATGTGCGAGGGCTAATCATAATGTTTTAATCATCATCAGATGAGAATGAAGCTGGGGCCACGAAAATCGGTGAAGATATTAAACTATGTCTAAGTATTTATCCTTCAAGGGGAGACATCATTCCCCAATGACGGAAGACATGATGCAGACTTTTGTTGTATGTAAGTATGCATTTTGAATATCGCCTCAAAAATGCACTCTCGTCGTTTTGGAAGTGCCTGGTGTCACGGTTCCTATTGCTGCCTACTGCACCGTCAGCGAAAGTCTAATGTCCTTTTTCAATGCCCAGCCAGTTTTCTTCACCTCGTCGAGATACGTGAAAGCGGGGCGACACTGCACCATCTGCTAATGGAGTCAATATTTTTTGGTTAATAACTGTAGATTCAAATCGTTACCATCGGCTAGCTGCGGTGTTCAGCGGATACCGCCAGAGATGCTCATTAAGAGTTATTAGGGGACCGATTCGCGTTTCAAAATGAATTGATATCTTTTATATGCGTAGCACATGCACACCGAAATAATTCCTTCAAAGGTCGCAGGGGTAATTTAACAGAGCATGATGTTTTGTCCGTTGAAAATTATTCCCTTTCATATTAAAAATGAAATAAGCTATTATTATTATTATTATTATTATTGCCCAGAGATGCTCCAATACACGTTTGACTTCTCATGATACTCTGTTCGAAACCTTAGGTCTCTGTAGTTTTTCCTTAACTCGGTTTTTATTAACACAATTTCTTTGATGTGATGCACTACTGTGAATGGTCGCACTTAAGACCGATAATGAATGTCCAGATAATATCTATAATCGAAAGTTCTGAAATTGGAATTAATGATATCTTTTATAGGTTGAGATTCCCGCTGGAAGTAAGCGATATCTCAGTTGTGTCAGTTTTCGTATTTTTGACAATATATTAAACGAACAGAACTTCACTTTTAATTAGACCTGCTTCCAGTGAAGTTAACTACTTCACGCAGCGGCGCATGAACTCAAGAGACGCGAATACGAGGGACTCAAGCGCTAGAAGCTCGGACACTAAAATCTCGAACGCCAAAGACATCCAGACGCTGAAGACTCCTAGACGCTAAACTCATCAACAATACGTGCGTTGGGTTTATATAGTAGTTGAGAAACAAATGGGACTATCGTTAGAAACTCTTTGAATAAAGGCCCTTACTACTTTGCACTCCATTGGCTCGTATTATCCTTTTATTTAGCTTTCTCTTTTAAAACGGGAATTCGTGATTTTATATGAAATATGGGAAGTGTTCATGGCCAGTTCGAATAAATTTTAGTTTCAAAAAGACCAGATGTGTATCGAGAGGTTACAGTGTTCCGCAATAGATGAGAGATGAAGAATTCATTGGGTGCTGTGTCAGCAGACTGCGGGGTTGAAGCAATATTTTACTGCAGCGTCACCTAGGCTGACCGAAACGGGGCTGTGTGTGAGGTAAAAGGGCCTCTTCGATAGTTTCTCGCGATGATTCCTCTCGAAAGCCTCCCATAATCTCTACATGGGATTTCCGTAGGCCACGAATACCCGTTACGAGCATAATCTGTTGCACGACTCCGCGACAGTAAAAAGTACTCACAAGGGAACCTCCCCATCGCACCCCCCTCAGATTTAGTTATAACTTGGCACAGTGGATAGGCCTTGATAAACTGAACACAGATCAATTGAGAAAACAGGAAGAAGTTGTGTGGAACTATGAAAAAATAAGCAAAATATACAAACTGAGTAGTCCATCAGCAAGATAGGCAACATCAAGGATAGTGAAAGCTTAGGAGCGCCGTGGTCCCGTCGTTAGCGTGAACAGCTGCGGAACAAGATGTCCTTGGTTCAAGTCTTCCCTCGAGTCGAAAGTCTACTTTCTTTATTTTCGCAAAGTTATGATCTGTCCGTTCGTTCATTGACGTCTCTGTTCACTGTAATAAGTTTAGTGTCTGTGTTTTGCGACCGCACCGCAAAACCGTGCGATTAGTAGACGAAAGGACGTGCCTCTCCAGTGTGAACCGAAAACATTTGATCGCAAGCTCATAGGTCAACCGATTCCTCCATAGGTAAACACGTCTGATATATTCTATACGACACTGGTGACGGCATGTGCGTCACATGACAGAAATATGTTGTCGACCCACCTATCTTGTACATTTGGCGAATGGGCAAAAAGATTCTTCTACCTTGCCCGATTTAGGTTTTCTCCCAAAAACGTGATGAAAACATAAGAGTTTGTCACATAAACTGAAAATAAAAATTAAACTTTTCACTCGAGGGAAGATTTGAACCAAGGACCTTTCGCTCCGCAGCTGCTCACGTTACCACGAGACCACGGCGCTGCTGCGGTCCCAGCGTCCTTAATGTTGCCTATCTTGCCATGAACTACTCAGTTTGTATATTTTGCTTATTTTTTCACAGTTCCACACAACTTCTTCCTGTTTTCTCAATTGATCTGTGTTCAGTTTTTCAAGGCCTATCCACTGTGCCAACTTATAACTAAATGTGAGGGGGGTGCGATGGGGAGGTTCCCTTGTCAGCGTCACCGCGCCCGGTGATGGTTGGATCTGCGCCCCTTTCTTACGTGTGCGCTTCTCAGTTTGCTCCGTTGTCTCGGTGTCATAGTAGCAGATCCAGCACCCGTGCGCGGTTATCAGGCGACTAAAGAAGTCACCTGAATGGCTCTCTCACAGCTGGAACATTTTCGCGGCCGCCTAGGTTTGGCGGGCTTTTTGAGTGGATGTGAGCAATCAGCCAACACAGCGGACGACGACTTCTTTGATATTAAAAGTGTCTTGCACGATGCAGGAAAGTGATCAGTGACTGATTTTCGAATTTTCCATCATTGTCTCGAGTGAGATACGCCGGTCTAGGAACACCAGAGCCCACACTTCCCTTGCGATCCTTCTTCACACAAACGCGATGTGGCACTTCGTTCTTCGTGATTCAGACTTGTCCACATCTACATTTAAATAGACACTCCGCTAGCCACCGTACGGCGTGTGGCGGAGGGTACTGTGTACCACTATTGCCACCACCACACTTCTTTCCCTGCCCCACTCGCTAACAGAACGAGGGGAAAAACGACTGAGCCCCGATTTTTCATGACTTACCTTCGTCGTCCTTACTCGCAATGTGTGTTGGTGGCAGTAAAATCGTGTGCAGTCAGTTTCAAATGCCGGTTCTCCAAATTTTCTCAATAGTGTTCCTCGAAAACAACGTTGCTTTCACTTCGGGGGTTCCCATTTGAATTGCCGGAGCATTTCTGTAACACTTGTGTGTTGTCCGAACCTACCGGTTACAAATCTAGCAGCCCGCCTCTGAATTGTTTCAAAAATGGTTCAAATGGCTCTGAGCACTATCGGACTTAACTACTGTGGTCATCAGTCCCCTAGAACTTAGAACTACTTAAACCTAACTAACCGAAGGACATCACACACATCCATGCCCGAGGCAGAATTCGAACCTGCGACCGTAGCAGTCGCGCGGTTCCAGACTGCGCGCCTAGAACCGCTAGACCACCGCGGCCGGCCTGAATTATTTAGATGCCTTCCTTTAATCCGACCTGGTAGGGATACGAAACACTCGAGCACTACTCAAGGCCAGGTCGCAGCAGCGTCCTGTATGCGGTCTCCTTTACAGATGAACCACACTAGAATTATCCTAAAATCCCGAAGTCGACGATTCGCCTTTTCTATCAGAATCCCACATGCTCGCTCCATTTCATATCACTTTGCAAGATGTAGGAAACTGATCAGTGACTGATTTTCGATTTTTCCACCATTGCTTCAAGTGAGATACGTCGGTCTTGGAGCACCAGAAGCCACAATTCAGATATTTAAACGACTCCACTGAGTCAAGCAGGTCACTACTAATACTGAATCCAAACATTACGACTTTGATCTTCCTACTCATCCGCATTAACCTGCATCTTCCCACATTTAGAGCTAGCTGCCATTCATCACACCAACCAGAAACTACGCCTAACTCATCTTGTATCTTCCTACAGTCACTCGACTTAGACACGTTACTGCACACCACAGCGTCATCAGCAGACAATCGCAGGTTGCAGCCCAACCTGTCCGCCAAATCATTTTAAGTGTATGAAGAGAACAACAGCGGTCCCATCACACTTCCCTGGGGCACTGCTGACAATACCCTTGTCCCTGATGAACACTCGCTGTCGAGGAAAACCTATTGAGTTCTATAACTTAAAAAGTCCTCCAGCCACTCACTTATCTGTGAAAGTACTCCATATGCTCGTGCCTTCGTTAACAGCCTCCACTGTGTCAAATGCTTTCCGGAAATTTAGAAATATGGCAGAGAAATGGGCAAGTTGAGTTTCACACGATTCGTGGACATACGCTTCTCGTGTCTCACCGCAGTGGAAGCGTCTGTGCAACGTAACCTGTGTTCGTGTGGGAGTGCACAGGTGCCGTACACTTTGGCCGTCTCAGCATCGCTTCTAGTTCTGTCGTTCCGTTTCAAACGATGAGAACGGGTCACGTGACGACAACCGGGACAGCCAATGTTCTGCGCCGTTTTGATCCATCTCCTCTACCGGCGTGCTACGGTACTGTGACGCGAAAATTTCCACGTGTGGCACGACTGCGGAATGTACACTACTGGCCATTAAAATTACTACACCACGAACATGACGTGCTACAGACGCGGAAATTTAACCGACAGGAAGAAGAGGCTGTGATATGGAAATGATTAGCTTTTCAGAGCATTCACACAAGGTTGGCGCCCATGGCGACACCTACAACGTGCTGACATGAGGAGTTTCCAACCGATTTCTCATACAGAAACAGCAGTTGACCGACGTTGCCTGGTGAAACGTTGTTGTGATACCTCGTGTAAGGAGGAGAAATGTGTACCATCCCGTTTCCCACTTTGATAAAGGTCGGATTGTAGCCTATCGCGATTGCCGTTTATCGTACCGTGACATTGCTCATCGCGTTGGTCGAGATCCAATGACTGTTAGCAGAATGTGGAATCGGTGGGTTCAGGAGGGTGATATGGAACGCCGTGCTGGATCCAAACGGCCTCGTATCACTAGCAGTCGAGATGACAGGCATCTTATCCGCATGGCTGTAACGGATCGTGCAGCCACGTCTCGATCCCTGAGTCAACAGATGGGGGCGTTTGCAAGACAACAACCATCTCCACGAACAGTTCGACGTTTGCAGCAGCAGGGACTATCAGCTCGGAGACCATGGCTGCGGTTTCCCTTGACGCTGCATCACAGACAGGAGCGTCTGCGATGGTGTACTCGACTAGACGACAAACATGGGTGGACGAATGCCAAAACGTCATTTTCCGGATGAATCCAGGTTCTGTTTACAGCATCATGATGGTAACATCCGTGTTTGGCGACATCGCGGTGAACGCACATTGGAAGCGTGTATTCGTCATCGCCATACTGGCGTATCACCCGGCGAGATGGCATGGGGTGCCATTGGTTACACGTCTCGGTCACCTCTTGTTCGCATTGACGGCAGTTTGGACGTTACATTTCAGATGTGTTACGACCCGTGGCTCTACCTTTCATTCGATCCCTGCGAAACCCTATATTTCAGCAGGATAATGCGCGACCGCATGTTGCAGGTCCTGTACGGGCCTTTCTGGATACAGAAAATGTTAGACTGCTGTCGTGGCCAGCACATTCTGCAGATCTTTCACCAATTGAAAACGTCTGGTCAATGGTGGCCGAGCAACTGGCTCGTCACAATGCGCCAGTCACTGCTCTTGATGAACTGTGGTACCGTGTTGAAGCTGCATGGTCAGCTGTACCTGTACACGCCATCCAAGCTCTGCTTGACTCAATGCCCAGGCGTATCAAGGCCGTTATTACGGCCAGAGGTGGTTGTTCTGGGTACAGATTTCTCAAGATCTATGCACCCAACTTGCGTGAAAATGTAATCACATGTCAGTTCTAGTATAATATATTTGTCGAATGAATACCCGTTTATCATCTGCATTTGCTCTTGGTGTAGCAATTTTAATGTCCAGTAGTGATGCTCCGTTTCTGATACTGAAAACGGGTGACGTGACGGCAGCCGGGACTGCCAATGTTTGCGCCATTTTGATCGTCTCCTCTACCGGCGTAAAACGATACTTAGATGCAAATATTTCCACGTGTAGCAGGACTGCGGAATGTACCCTCAAACTAGCAAAAATGAAATACGTAACTTTTTTGTTTTCGATGCGTCCTGCGTCCGGCCGGCGCGGCCGGTGCCACGGCAGGGTGCTGGATGAGCGTTTACTGCGCTGCGGGTGTGTGCCCGTGGCGCACTGCGGTACCCTGGCCGGCACGTGCTGGCTGGCTGACGTAGTAGCAGGTGTCTGGTGTCTGCCTGCGGCGCTGGCCGCGTGTCGCCACTGCCCCAGCGAGTCCAGCGCGTCTCGGCTGAACGGGCGTCAGTGGAAGCCTGCTGTCCCACCTAAGGAATGTCGTAACGTTCTCAGTGTGGCGCGTTCTGGCTATTAGGACTACATGGCTGCGCACTCACGTAATATTGCTATTATCTCAAACTAATGGAGACGAGGGAAACCGGCGATACGTTGTAACGGAAACGTCCTACCGTGTTTATTTATACACTACTGGCTATTAAAACTGCTACACCAAGAAGAAATGCAGATGATAAACGGGTATTCATTGGACAAATATATTATACTAGACCTGACATGACATTACATTTTCATGCAATCAGTACCCGGAATCAGTACCCGGAATAACAACCTGTGGCCGTAATAACGGCCTTTATACGCCTGGGCATTGAGTTAAACAGAGCTTGGATGGCGTGTACAGGTACAGCTGACCATGCAACTTCAACAGGATACCACAGTTCACCAAGAGTAGTTACTGGTGTATTGGAACGAGCCAGTTACTCGGCCACCATTGACCAGACGTTTTCAATTGGTGAGAGATCTGGAGAATGTGCTGGCCAGGGCAGCAGTCGAACATTTTCTGTTTCCAGAAAGACCCGTACAGGACCTGTAACATGCGGTCGTGCATTATCCTGCTGAAATGTAGGTTTTCGCAGGGATCGAATGAAGCGTAGAGCCACGGGTCGTAACACATTTGAAATGTAACGTCCACTATTCAAAGTGCCGTCAATGCGAACAAGAGATGACCGAGACGTGTAACCAATGGCACCCCATACCATCACGCTGGGTGATACGCCAGTATGGCGATGACGAATACACGCTTCCGATGTGCGTTCACGGCGATGTCGTCAAACACGGATTAGACCATCATGATGCTGTAAACAGAACCTGGATTCATCCGAAAAAATGACGTTTTGCCATTCGTGCATCCAGGTTCGTCGTTGAGTACACCAGGGGCTCCTGTCTGTGATGCATCGTCAAGGGTAACCGCAGCCACGGTCTCCGAGCTGATAGTCCATGCTGCTGCAAACGTCCTCGAACTGTTCGTGCAGATGGTTGTTGTCTTGCAAACGTCCCCATCTGTAGACTCAGGGATCGAGACGTGGCTGCACGATCCGTTACAGCCACGTGGATAAGATACCTGTCATCTGGACTGCTAGTGATACGAGACCGTTGGGATCCAGCACGGAGTTTTGTATTACCCACCTGAACCCACCGATTCCATATTCTGCTAACAGTGATTGGATCTCGACCAACGCTAGCAGCAATGTCGCGATACGATAAACCGCAATCACGATAGGTTACAATCCGACCATTATCAAAGGCGGAAACGTGATGGTACGCATTTCTCCTCCTTACACGAGGCATCACAACAACGTTCGAGCAGGCAACGCCGGTCAAATGCTGTTTGTGTATGAGAAATCAGTTGGAAACTTTCCTCATGTCAGCACGTTGTATCTGTCGCCACCGGCGCCAACCTTGTGTGAATGCTCTGATAAGCTAATCATTTGCATATCACAGCATCTTCTTCCTGTCGCTTGAATTCCGCGTCTGTAGCACGTCATCTTCGTGGTGTAGCAATTTTAATGGCCAGTAGTGTATATTTTTGCTTTCCTTTTTCAATTAATATCATCTGAGTTACATAAAAAAGTAAAGTAACACCTATGTAAATCAGTACGTCTTCGTTAATTACGGAATCCACCCATCCAACATTCACCCCTGCTCTGTAACGTCCCAAGTTATTCCCTTCCCTGTCACTACTGTTTAACGTCTATTTTTCACTTCTGTAAGCCTAAAATCCAGACATACGTCAGGTAATGTATGAAATGCGTATTTCGCGATGAGCTGCTTTTTTTTATTTAAAACCCAAATATCGACTGGCTTCAGTCACAGACCATCTTCAAGGATTACGGTTAAAACAGTTTATCCACAATATCACATGTGTCATCACTTAAATACTGGCCGCGTCTCATGTGTGGAGCACGCCATGAATTCTGTGATGATGGTGGGTTTTAAATTAAAAAAAAAATACAGCTGATGGACAAACACGCATTTTATACGTTTCTTGACGGTTGTTAACAGCCATCTTCCACAAATGTCTAAATACGCCAGAAAATGCTCCCTAGCACACAGACTTACATCCTATGTCAAGAACTTTTTGAGAAATGATTTTTTTTTTATTATTCCCAGTCTCCGTTTTGTATCTTCTCGATTTCGGTCGTCATCCGTTATTTTTCTATCAAAACAGGAAAACGGACCCTTTGTATTCAATAAATCATTTCGTAATTTAATGCCCTCAGCATTGCCTGATTTACTTTCACCACATCCCATTACTCTTCTTTCGTTTCTGGTGACATTCATCATATAGTTTCTTTTCGAGATACTGCCCGTACTTACGAGTAACTCGGTCACAGTGAAAAAACAATGGACCGAATGACTGAATAGGCACAACATTACCATAACAGCTTAAACATTTTTAAAATTGAAGAGTCATACCAAACTCGATAACTGATAACCCACAACAACACTCAATACAATCGTCCAATGCAGCGTAAACACTTACAATGAAATTACGTCCTTAAGGAAACCAATACTTGAAAAAATTATATTACAGTCATACCAATATAGATAGTAAAATTTACTACTTAACATCTTAAAAACTGAACCTTTTATGCAAGTCTTTCAGTTATTGACCTACCTTAAAAATTGTCTTGTTAATCTTACTTACACCAGTAATCAAACCTTTCCACAGTTACTCACGAGGCAGAATATGCTTAACCAAATTAGTTTCCAGATCTTTCAGCTTACGAGAATATACAAGTGAATATACAGATTTGTTAAGGACTTATATAAGAGCCAGTGCTAACCAGATGATCTTAATGTTCCCTAACTTTAGTTTTAATACAATCAGCAACAAAAAAACTGTTTCCGTTTTAGCAGCGTCTGGCTGTGTCGCGACCGCTGCTCCATCGCTCAGTTTTCCCAACCGTATGCTCCTTCCGTCTATCTCAGTCCATGTAAATACAAGACAGTGTCACCTCTGACACCTGACAAAGTTTTAGTATCAGTTTTTAGAAGGTAAATAGCTTCTACTGGAGCCACTTGACACCACGGTCCCCTTTAGCGGCCTGTACTAGCGCGATTGGTAAACAGCCAGACACAAACGAGCGTCAAGTAATTCCGTAATCAGTGACAACTCCCACATCACAAATACCAGTTAGCGCCTGCGTCCGGAGACGGACGGTTCCACGACCTATATTTGCGGTCATTTTGGTTTTTCACTTCTTCTCGTTTTTTCCTTCCTTTGGTTGGTTCCTTTCGTTGTTCTTCTCCATCTCACTGTCTTCCTTACTCTTTCCCTTGCCTTCTTCTCCTTGCCTTCTTCTCCTTGCCTTCTCTGGTCTCCGTCTCGGCGTTTGAGACAGTTTGTCCTCTTTCTCCCTCTCTCTCTTCTTTTTCCTCTTCTTCCTTCCTCCCCGTGCGCGCCTGAAGGCCGACCCACGCGTAGCCGGTGACGGGGTAACGCGTAATTCCCCGCCCTGGGTAGACAAGTAAGGCACGCACGCACCCCCTGGTAAAGGCCAGGCCCAGGGAGGGGTGATTGCCTGGCTGATACCTTCTGACCACGCCGATTGGTCCCTCCGTCCGTTTCTCGGGAGGTGTGACCTGAGGTGTAAACATTCACCTAAAGTGGGAGTGCCCTCTGAGCGGGTCCCCACAAGGAAGGAGCGCGCCATCAGAGACGCTGGCAATCATGGGGGATTCCTCCGCAATGGATTTCTCTTCTTCTTCTTCTTCTTCTTCTTCTTCTCTCTCGACTTCTGCCCACAAACGGAAACTTGACCAGCCACCAGTGACAAAAGTACTACCGCCTGCCCCACCGTTCCTCGTAGTTTCTCGATCTGAGGACGGAAAGGATTTTTCCTCTGTCAACCCTTTCGTTATCCAGAAGGGCATAGATGCCATAGCCGGATCTGTCAAGTCTTGTACCAGGTTGCGTAATGGTACCTTGTTACTAGAAACTGAGAGCGCCTTTCAGGCACAAAAACTGGTTCAGGCCACACTCCTTTACACGTTCCCTGTCCGGGTGGAGGCTCACTGCACTTTATTCGTCTCGTGGTGTGGTGTATACTAGATCACTCGACGGATTGACTGACGAGGAGATTCAGTTTTTCCTCGCTGAGCAGGGCGTGACGGCTGTCCATGGCGTCATGAAAAAGGTCAACAATGACCTTGTACCAACCCGGACACTTTTCATGACCTTTGATAGTGTTCAGCTGCCGTCGCGCATCAAAGCGGGCTATGAGGTTATTTCTGTTCGCCCCTATGTCCCGACACCTACGCGCTACTACCAGTGTCAGCGTTTTAATCACACTCGCCAGTCTTGTTCCAATGCGGCTAAATGTGGCAGGGATGCCCATGTGGGTGACTGTCCACCTGCGTCTCCTCGTTGTGTGAACTGTCAGGGTGACCATGCAGCACCCTCCCGCGACTGTCCCATCTACAAGGAAGAACGCTGTATCCAGGAAATTCGGGTCAAAGAGAAAGTGTCCACCTCGGCTGCTCGCAAGCCATTTGCTAGTAGGAAGCCCACGCTGCTCCCAGCGGGGAAATACAGTACTGTCCTCGCCTCTCCTCGGACTACCAGGGAGGTGGCGACGCAGACATGCGATCTGACCTTCAGCACCACGGTCGTCCGTTCGGCCAGTGCTAAGATCGCGCGGTCGACGTCTCCTCTTCCTCCAGTCACCCCTCAGACACAAGCACCTTCATTAGCTTCTGCCAAGACGAAGACCCAGAAGTCAGACGCACGTGCCTTCAAGAAGGAACCGTCGCGTGCAGACTTCCTACGTACCTCGAACTCCCAGCCATCGACCAGTACTTCCACTAAACGACCTTCCAGGAAGGCTCATAGGAAGCACAGTTCTCCTTCTCCGCCACGGCGCATTTCTTCTCCTGCGCCACCCAGCGGTTGCCGCCCCAGGCCGTCATCCGTTTCGCCTGGCCGCACCGCTGGTAGCAGAACATCTGGCCGTTCACCTGCAGAGGAAGCTCCCCCTCCCGGCCATCTTAACAAGATGGCCGATGAACCTATAGAACCAATGGACGATGACTGTCCGCCTACTGATAGCGGCGGCAGTACTCGCTCGAAGCCAGGCCCTCAGCGGCCTTCGAGGTGACCCCTTCTTTCATCTTCCTTTTCTTCTCACGATGGCACTTATTCACTGGAATATTCGCAGCATTCGCTCCAACCGAGAGGACTTGAAGTTGCTGCTCCGCTTGCACCGTCCGCTCGTCGTAGCCCTCCAGGAAACGAAGCTACGCCCATGCGATCAAATTGCCTTGGCACACTACACCTCTGTGCGTATTGACCTACCCCCTGTGGTAGGTATCCCGGCTCATGGAGGGGTTATGTTGCTGGTCCGGGATGATATTTACTACGATCCCATCACGTTGCACACCGGCCTGCAGGCAGTTGCCTTCCGAATTACTCTCCCCACTTTTCCATTTTCCATTTGTACCGTTTACACTCCATCGTAGTCTGCCGTTACCAGGGCAGACATGATGCAAATTATTGCTCAGCTACCTGCACCATTTTTGTTAACTGGAGACTTCAATGCCCACCATCCCCTTTGGGCCTCTCCAGCATCCTGCCCGAGGGGCTCCCTGTTAGCAGACCTTTTTAACCATCTCAATCTTGTCTGCCTCAATACTGGCGCTCCTACTTTTCTTTCGGACACATCTCACACCTATTCCCATTTAGACCCCTCTATATGTACTATCCAACTTGCACGCCGGTTTGAGTGGTATGCACTTTCTGATACATGTTCGAGCGACCACTTCCCGTGTGTTATCCATCTCCTGCATCATACCCCCTCTCCGTGCTCAACTAGTTGGAACATCTCCAAAGCAGACTGGGGACTCTTCTCTTCCAGGGCGATCTTTCAGGATCAAACCTTCACAAGCTGCGATAGTCAGGTCGCGCACCTCACGGAAGTCATTCTCACTGCTGCTGAATATTCCATCCCTCACACTACATCTTCTCCACGTTGCGTACCGGTCCCCTGGTGGACCGCAGCATGTAGAGACGCTTTACGTGCTCGTCGACGTGCTTTACGCACCTTTAAACGCCATCCTACAGTGGCGAATTGTATCAATTATAAACGATTACGTGCGCAGTGTCGTCGTATTATCAAAGAAAGCAAGAAAGCCAGCTGGGCTGCTTTCACAAGCACCTTCAACAGTTTTACTCCTTCTTCTGTTGTCTGGGGTAGCCTGCGCCGGCTCTCTGGCACTAAGGTCCACTCACCAGTTTCTGGCTTGACGGTCGCGAATGACGTCCTTGTGGCCCCTGAGGATGTCTCCAATGCCTTCGGCCGCTTTTTCGCAGCGGTTTCGAGCTCCGCTCATTACCACCCTGCCTTCCTCCCCCGAAAACAGGCAGAGGAGGCTAGGCCACCTAACTTCCGCTCCTTGACTCATGAAAATTATAATGCCCCATTCACCATGCGCGAACTCGAAAATGCCCTTTCCCGGTCACGGTCCTCCGCTCCAGGGCCTGATTCTATTCATATTCAGATGCTGAAGAACCTTTCTCCTGCGGGTAAAGGTTTCCTTCTTCGTACTTACAATCGCATCTGGATTGAGGGACATGTTCCCGCATGCTGGCGCGAGTCTATTGTTGTACCGATTCCTAAGCCGGGGAAGGACAAGCACTTGCCTTCCAGTTATCGACCCATCTCGCTTACCAGCTGTGTCTGTAAGGTGATGGAGCGAATGGTTAACTCTCGTTTGGTTTGGCTGCTCGAATCTCGACGCCTACTTAACAATGTACAATGTGGATTTCGTAGGCGCCGCTCTGCTGTTGACCATCTGGTTACCTTGTCGACCTTCACTATGAATAACTTCTTTCGGAAGCGCCCGACCGCGGCTGTGTTCTTTGATTTGGAGAAGGCTTACGACACCTGTTGGAGGGCGGGCATTCTCCGCACCATGCATACATGGGGCCTTCGCGGTCGCCTCCCTCTTTTTATTCGTTCCTTTTTAATGGATCGACAGTTCAGGGTACGTGTGGGTTCTGTCCTGTCAGACACCTTTCACCAGGAGAATGGGGTGCCACAGGGCTCAGTTTTGAGCGTCGCTCTCTTCGCCATAGCGATCAATCCAATAATGGATTGCCTCCCAGCTGATGTATCAGGCTCCCTTTTCGTGGACGATTTTACCATCTATTGCAGCGCGCAGCGTACATGCTTCCTGGAGCGCTGTCTTCAGCGTTCTCTTGACCGTCTTTACTCCTGGAGTGTCGCCAATGGCTTTCGTTTTTCTGCCGAGAAGACGGTCTGTATTAACTTACGGCGCTACAAAGAGTTTCTCCCACCGTCCTTACGACTCGGTCCCGTTGCTCTCCCATTCGTGGAGACAACAAAATTTTTAGATCTTACATTTGACAGGAAACTTAGCTGGTCTCCACATGTCATATTTGGCTGCCCGTTGTACCCGTTCTCAAAATGTCCTCCGTGTTCTCAGTGGTATGTCGTGGAGAGCTGATCTACTTCGCCTATATCGGTCGATCGTCCGCTCCAAGCTGGATTATGGGAGCTTCGTATACTCCTCTGCACGGCCGTCCATCTTACGCCGCGTCAACTCCATACAACATCGGGGTTTACGTCTTGCGATCGGAGCGTTTTATACTAGTCCCGTCGAGAGTCTTCATGCTGAAGACGGTGAATTCCCACTCACCTACCGGCGCGATATACTGCTTTGTCGGTATGCCTGTCGGCTACTGGCAATGCCCGAACACCCGTCTTATCGCTCCTTTTTTGACGACTCTCTCGACCGTCAATACGGGTTGTATGTCTCTGCCCTGCTACCCCCTGGAGTTCGCTTTCGTCGCCTCCTTCAACACCTTGATTTTTCACTCCCTGCAACCTTTAGAGTGGGCGAGAGCTACACGCCACCTTGGCTCCAGGCTCAGGTTCGCGTTCACCTTGACCCCAGCTCGCTCCCAAAGGGGGTTACCCCCGGTTCGGTATACCACTCCCGTTTTGTCGAACTTCGTTCGAAGTTCATTAATATGACCTTCATTTATACAGATTGCTCTAAGACCAATGACGGGGTCGGTTGTTCTTTTATTGTCGGGGCACAAAGTTTCAAATACCGGCTCCATGGCCATTGTTCGGTCTTCACAGCTGAGCTCTTTGCCCTCTACCAGGCTGTTCTTTATATCTGCCGCCACCGACATTCTGCTTATGTCATCTGCTCCGATTCCCTGAGCGCCATCCAGAGCCTCAGTGATCCGTATCCGGTTCACCCTTTCGTGCACCGGATCCAACGCTCTCTTCAGCAGCTGGTGGACGACGGTTCTCCGGTTAGCTTTATGTGGGTTCCTGGCCATCTCGGTATCCCTGGGAACGAAGCTGCAGATGCCGCGGCCAAGGCTGCGGTCCTCCAGCCTCGGACAGCTTCTTGTTGTGTCCGTTCATCAGATTGTAGCAGGGTCATTTGTCGGCACATTTTATCGCTGTGGCATGCCGATTGGGTTGCACTTACGGACAACAAGCTTCGGGCCTTGAAACCGCTTCCCGCGGCTTGGACGTCCTCCTCACGCCCCTCTCGGCGGGAGGAGGTAGTTTTGGCCCGGTTACGAATTGGACACTGCCGGTTCAGCCATCGCCGGCGCCGTTCTGCCCATGTGGGCAATTGCTGACGGTCCGCCACATTTTAACGTCCTGTCCGGATTTTAACACACTGCGTCTTGATATTGGCCTGCCATGTACTCTCGATGCCATTTTAGCGGATGACCCAGGAGCAGCTGCTCGCGTCCTTCGTTTTATCAACTTGACAAACCTGTCTAAGGAAATTTGATTATGCGTTTTTTTAATCCTATGCCTGTCAGTCTGTCTTTTATCGTGTTTTCCGTTTCGTTGCTGTTTTAAACTTGTGACTCGCGGTGCATTCCTAACGTAGTCTGGGCGCTAATGACCATTGAAGTTGTGCGCCCTAAAACCACAAAAAAAAAAAAAACATAAATACCTTTAGAACAACACAGCGAAACAACTATGTAGTCTCTGAGTCAAAGGCTGCACAGTCCACAGAAGATATGGCATTAACCACAATTATGAACAATGTGAAACCGTCGCACCAAAAATTTTCCACCAAGATGATGAGCCTATAGTATTGGATCATGACAGTACCTTTTGCAGACTTCTATTTAACTCAGAGGCTGCATTATCGTTTCACGTGTGTGTACATATGAGACTCTTTAAACGCACGATTGTCTGCTTTTAGTCCCCGTGTCTCTTACTTCTTCCGAGCACCAAGCTAACTGCTCTTGCCAGCTTAGCTTCCATCAAGTAAACACCAGTGCATTCTTTTCGCTCCCCACTCCCCTCCTCTATTTTCCACACAAGCAACAGTTCCTTCCGTCTCCGTGCGTCTGTACTCTCCCCCTACAACTGTCGATCTTCATCCTTTCTGAGCCTGCCTGTTTGATAGATAAACCAATTTCCTCCTCATCAGAGGAGTTCCACATATACACAGATCAGCCAGAACGTTATGGTCACCTGGCTTGTATGTCAACCTTTGGCACGGAAAACAGGGGCGAAGCGCCGTACCATGGAAGCAGTGAGGCGTTGGTACGTCGCTGGAGGGAGTTGGCACCACAGCTGCCCAAACAGGTCACCCGATTCCCGTAAATTCTGGGTAGGGGGGGCGATGAGCTCTGACTCCACGTTCAGTCACATCCCAGTTGTGTTCGACCGGGTTCAGATCTGGCGAGTTGGGAGGCCAGCACATCAACTGGAACTCGCCACTGTCTTCCTCGAGCTAGTACATCACAGTCCTGGCCTTGTGACATGGCTCATTATCTTGCTGGAAAATGTCACTGTTGTCGGGAAACATGAACATGATGAAGTGGTGTGTGGAACCTGCGCACGAGAGTCCTTGGCCGTCATGCTATCTTGCACGAGCTCCGCTGGACCTAAGATGGCCACGTGAATGTTCCAAAGAGCATAATGGAGCCGCCGCCAGTTTGTCTCCCTGCCTCAGTACAGGTGTCAAGGAGCTTTCCCATCAAAGATGACAGTTTCGCGCCCTTCCATCGGCATGATGAAGAATTTATCCGATTCATCAGACCATGCAACGCTCTGTCACTGGGACAACAACCTGTGCCTATGGTCTCGTGCCCGTTTCAGTAGTAGTTGCCCATGTCGTGGTGTTAACATTGGCACAAGCATGCCCGTCCTTAGGAGTGTTCGGTGCACTGTGTGTTCAGACAAACTTGTACTCTTCCCAACATTGAGCTTAGTCCTGCTACAGTTCGCCGTCTGCCCCGTTTTACTAGTCTGCCCAGTATATGACGGCCGACATATGAGGAGAGCCGGGCGCAGTAGCCGAGCGGTTCTAGGCGCTTAAGTCTGGAACCGCGCGACCGCTACGGTTGCAGGTTCGAATCCTGCCTCGGGCATGAATGTGTGTGATGTCCTTAGGTTAGTTAGGTTTAAGTAGTTCTAAGTTCTAGGGGACTTCTCAGATGTTAAGTCCCATAGTGCTCAGAGCCATTTTGTAATGAGGAGAGGCGGCCCAACCATCCCCATGGTCTCGACACGTATTGAAGTGACTCACTACAACATTCCTCGAACACCCGAGAAATCGTGTAGTTTCCTAATTGCTCGCGCCGAGCCGCTGGGGCAGCACAGTCGGCCCTCTAGCAGCCATTCCGCACCAGGTGACACTGATTTCGCCCGGATGGGTTTATATTGATAGTAGGTAGGTGGTCATAATGTTCTGCCTGACCAGTGTACATACACGATGTGATCAAAAGAATCCGAACACCTGGCTGAAAAGACTCACAAGCTCGTAGCGCCCACCGTCGGTAATGCTGGAACTCAGTATGGTGTTGGCCCACCGTTAGCCTTGATGACAGCTTCCACTCTCATAGACATACGTTTAATCAGGTGCCGGAAGGTTTCTTGGGGAATGACAGTGCTGCACTGAGGAGAGGTATCGCTGTCGGTCGATGGGGCCTGACACGAAGTCAGCTTTCCAAAACATCCCAAAGGTGTCCTGTAGGATTCAGGTCAGGTCTCTGTGCAGGCCAGTACATTACAGGAGTGTTACTGTCGTGTAACCATTCCGCCACATGGTGTGTATTATGAACAGGTGCTCGATCATGTTGAAAGATGCAACCACCAACCCTCAATTTCTGTTCAACAGTGGGAAGCGAGAAGGTGCTTAAATCATCAATGTTGTCCTGTACTGTGATATTGTCACGCGAAGCAACAAAGAGTATAGCCTCCCCCCCCCCCCCCTCGCATAAAAAACACGACCACAACATAACACCACCGCCTCAGAATTTTACTGTTGGCACCACACACGCTGGCAGATGACGTTCACCGGGCATTCACCATACTCACTCCCTGCCATCGGATCGCCACAACGTGTATAGTGATTCGTCATTCCACACAACGTTTTTCCACTGTTCAATCGTCCAATGTTTACGCTCCTTACACCAAGCGAGGTGTCGTTTGGCATTTACGGGCGTGATGTGTGGCTTATGAGCAGCCGCTCGACTACGAAATCCACGTTTTCTCACCGCCCGCTTGTCATAGTACTTGCAGTGGATCCTGATGCAGTTTGGAATTACCGTGTGATGGTCTGGACAGTTCTCCGCCTATTACGCATTACGATTGTCAGTGAACAGACGAGGTCGGCCTCTACGCTTTTGTGCTGTACGTGTCCGTTCACGTTTCCACTTCACCATCACATCGGAAACAGTGGACCTAGCGCTGTATATAAGTGTGGAAATCTCGCGTGCTTACGTATGACACAAGTGACAGCCAATCACTTGACCACGTTCGAAGTCCATGAGTTCCGCGGAGCGCCCTGTTCCCCTCTCTCACGATGTCTAATGACTACTGAGGCCGCTGGTATGGAGTACCTGGCAGTAAAAGATAGCACAATGCACCTAATATGAAAAATGTAAATTTTTGGGGGAATGAGGATACTTCTGGTCACATAGTCTAGGTATGGTAGTCCAGCCAGCCCAAATCGGCTAGTGTCAGCCTAAATCAGCACAGTGCCGTTGAAGTGCTCTCCCAAATCTTTTGCCGTATGTAACAAGATTACAATGTCAGTGGCAAACTATACAGTTTTGTGCTGTTTGAGGCTTTCAAAATAATTGCTTCAATGGTTCACGACCACCGCGTCGGATAATGTTACGGAAACTGCATAAAATTTTAACGAGACAGCTGCTCGTAATCTTCAGGTGTTTACTGAGGTGCTGCTGCAGTCTCTTGGCAATTTATGCACCGGCTCTCTAGAAACGAGCAGGCGCCATCGGGTGGGGCTATAACGTCACCATAGATTAATCACAAAGGACGTTGACATCCAGTGCTCTCTGCAGTAGAAACGGACCACGATCTCTGCAAGGACTGCATGGCAAAAGTGCGGCCGCAAATAGCGGACCAGCGCGCTCGCGGGCAGTGTTTCCACGCCCAGTTTATATGTCGGGACTCTGAATTCCCGTCCTGTTGACTTACTTAACTGGTTCCTCCGCGGCCGACAACGCCTTAGTACCGCCAATGCTGTTTCTCATGCCTTGCTTAGTTGTAATCCCATGTCTCTGTTAATCACGTCGTTGCATATAAGAATTTCAACTGCTTCTTCAACGATGGAGTCCCAGTACACACAGGCGGACGGAAGGACCTTTCGTCTCCCCGTAGTTTTTTGACAATTTGTGGTAAGTTCCTATGGTACCAAACTGGTGAGGTCATTGGTCCCTTGGCTTACACACTAGTTAATCTAAAACTAACTTACGCTAAGGACAACAAGCACACCCGTGCCTGAGGGCGGACTCGAACCTCTGACAGGGGGAGCGGCGCCTCAGTCCGCGCGGATAGCCCGCAGTTCATGCTATGACCCGCGTCAAGGCAATCTTCAGTAACAGCAGACTTTTCTGGCTGATGTGACGTCCCCTCTCTCCCCTTTTGTTGTCGCTGTTGATGTCGAGCCGCTACTGCTACAGCTCGGTCCGTGGAATGGAGACGCGACGCGCAGTGATGGTTGCCCCCATCGGATAACGTGGAACAGCACCTGAAAATCTCTAAAGAAAATTGTTACTCGCGTAATGTATGAAAGTCCGTTTGTGAGTCCGCACAGTCTTCTCAGCGATGCGAACTGCTGATTTTAATTATGGTTTCGTGATGATTTGCTATGCTCGGTTAGCTAGTTATTGCAGTATTGAGTGAATCATTCATCACCGGCGTCGTTTCACACCACTGAAGCGAGGAAAAATTCATTTGCGGTTCGGCATCAGTAGTTGTTGTTACGTTGCTAGGCAGAATTGTTCACTACGGCATGACGCAAATCCAGAGATAATCTATAATGCTATCTTGCTTTCGTGCGTCGTGATATTATTTCGGCAAAAAACTCCTTTCAATGCTCAATGTTCATCAAGTCACTCTTTCAATTGAAATATTCACAGTTAATTAATTTTGATCATCAACTATCATACAGTTCAATTAACGATGGAGCCAACACGTGAGATTTCCATTACTGACGAACAAATTTATTGTTCCTTCTTGGCAATTAGTTTATAATCATTACACCACACGCACACCGATGGAACAGATGAATTACGATTATTTTCAGTTCGGTGATCGTGACAATTACAACTTTTATAATCGGCGTATTTCTATTATCTTCGTGTGTTCGTATTAATGTTTCCTATTCCAGGCTAATCAGCTATTGCAGTCTTCGATACTATGTCCATTCTTCGTTGTAACTGTTCACTTTGATGAAGGTTGAGTCCAACAATATCTTGGTACAAATGGCTCTGAGCACTATGGGACTCAACTGCTCTGGTCATAAGTCCCCTAGAACTTAGAACTACTTAAACCTAACTAACCTAAGGACATCACAGACATCCATGCCCGAGGCAGGATTCGAACCTGCGACCGTAGCGGTCGTGCGGTTCCAGACTGTAGCGCCTTTAACCGCTCGGCCACTCTGGCCGGCAACAATGTCTCCAAAGTTGATTAACTCGTCGTACACTATCAGAATATCACTTCAGTTCAAGTTCTCAAATCAGAATAACTGAGAACAAAGTCAGCGCATCTCTGTCACACAATATTACTTTTTGTTTGAGAAGAAACAATCTCGTAGCCTTCCGTTTGTAGTACTTTAACAAACGGTGCTCTCTCTCGACTTGATAGCAAGCAAGCTAGCAAGCGACTAACATTTCCATGATTGAGCATTGTAGATGTATTGAATTTCCTTTTCGCCGCGTTTACAACTCTTTCACAATAAATGTTATCTCTGACCGACATATTACTTTGGACTTAACTTCCGTCGTACTGATTTGCTGTAATTACTGAGATGTTTGATAGCTAATTAAAAATAACCTTCCTTTCTAGCTTTATATCATGACATAGTAATTATTGAAATTGGTGTTCATCAGAACTTTAAAGTGGTATATTATTGTCAAATTTATCGTACCTGTCAGGATAACATTCTTCCCTATTTTAAATTATCTACATCTACATCATTACTCTGTAATTCACATTTAAGTGCTTGGCAGAGGGTTCATCGAACCACAATCATACTATCTCCTACCATTCCACTCCGGGAAAAACGAACACCTAAACCTTTCTGTTAGAGCTCTGATTTCTCTTCTTTTACTTTGATGATCATTCCTACCTATGTAGGTTGGGCTCAACAATATATTTTCGCATTCGGAAGAGAAAGTTGGTGACTGAAATTTCGTAAATAGATCTCGCCGCGACTAAAAACGTTTTTGCTTTAATGACTTTCATCCCAACTCGCGTATCATACTCTCTCCCCTATTACGTGATAATACAAAACGAGCTGCCCTTTTTTGCACCCTTTCGATGTCCTCTGTCAATCCCACCTGGTAAGGATTCCACACCGCGCAACAATATTCTAACAGAGGACGAACGAGTGTAGTGTAAGCTGTCTCTTTAGTGGACTTGTTGCATCTTCTAAGTGTCCTGCCAATGAAACGCAACCTTTGGCTCGCCTTCCCCATAACATTATTTATGTGGTCTTTCCAACTGAAGTTGTTCGTAATTTTTACACCCAGGTACTTAGTTGAATTGACAGCCTTGAGAATTGTACTATTTATCGAGTAATCGAATTCCAACGGATTTCTTTTGGAACTCGTGTGGATCACCTCACACTTTTCGTTATTTAGCGTCAACTGCCACCTGCCACACCATACAGCAATCTTTTCTAAATCGTTTTGCAACTGATATTGGTCTTCGGATGACTTTACTAGACGGTAAATTACAGCATCATCTGCGAACAACCTAACAGAACTGCTCAGGTAGTCACCAAGGTCATTTATATAGATCAGGAACAGCAGAGGTCCCAGGACGCTTCCCTGGGGAACACCTGATATCACTTCAGTTTTACTCGATGATTTGCCGTCTATTACTACGAACTGCGACCTTCCTGACAGGAAATCACCACGAATACAGTCGCACAACTGAGACGATACACCATAGGCCCGCAGCTTGATTAGAAGTCGCTTGTGAGGAACGGTGTCAGAAGCTTTCCGGAAATCTAGAAATACGGAATCAACTTGAGATCCCCTGTCACTAGCGGCCATTACTTCGTGCGAATA
Organism: Schistocerca piceifrons; assembly: GCF_021461385.2. Taxonomy (NCBI): domain Eukaryota; kingdom Metazoa; phylum Arthropoda; class Insecta; order Orthoptera; family Acrididae; genus Schistocerca; species Schistocerca piceifrons. The sequence continues at coordinate 458,902,123 of NC_060145.1, forward strand.
AAGAGCTAGCTGCGTTGCACAAGAACGATGTTTTCTGAAACCATGCTGATTACGTATCAATAGATAGATGACATTTGCGTTTTCGGGTTTCTTTGGGTGTTACACTGACCCAATCTGGTGAGATGTCTATGTTCAGCGCATTTATGTTTAATGGTGCGACACCTGTGGCAAATGTATGATTTCCCACACTTTCACGGTATTTTACATGTCGCTGTTTTGAATTCATCCCCCTAAATTTTAATCCCGTTTCTAAACTTGTTCTTGTTTTCCCTTACTTCTTGATCAGTCTGCAATCTGAATAACACGGAGGATAGCTTACAAACCTCGCTTCCCTTCCATTTCCTTCCCTTTTACAACTCCAGTTCGGTTTATCTACAAATTGTAGAAAACCTGTAGCAGCATGTACTTCATTGCTGCTCTCTTCCGAACTTCAGAGAGTGTGTTCCAGTCGACATTGTCAAAAGCATCCTCGAATAAATATTTATTTGGGTTTTCCATGCATTTAGAAACGATGAAATGACTGACACGAGGCAGTACACGGCTCGCTTTGATTGAACCGCGAGCGCAGGAAGCCGGAACCCGCATGAGCCGAGGCGCGTGCCGCAAGCTGCGCGCGGCGGTCGAATCCGCACCGAGTTACTACAGCCTCCTGAGCGCACTCCATGCGGGAGTCACGTGCCGGCTCGTGCCGGAGTGAGCGGGGCGACCATCCTACAGCTCCCATATACACCGATCAGCCGAAACGTTGCGACGTAGGATACCGCGTAGTGGCGTTTCGGGCACGTGACACGGCAACAAAAGTATGTGAGGGGAGCAGACACGGGCTGGGAACCACCCTAGAGAAGATGTGGACTGCAAATGGGGAAATCCACTGACATAACGGACTTTGGCAATGAACAGAATATTATTACGCAGAGACTGTGAGCCAGTTTCTCGAAAGCGGCGAAGCTGGTCGTATGTTCACGTGCTACTGTCGTGAGCATCTACAGAAAGAGTTGGAAAGACAGTTAAACTACAACTAGGTGCTAAATAGTTGGACGTCCACGACTCTTCACACAACTTGGAGTTCGGAGGCTTGTCTGCTTTGTGATGTAGGATAGATGATGATCTGTGGCTTCTCTGCCTAAAGAGCACAACGCTGGTGCACGCACAAGTGTTTCGGAGCTCACCATTCATCGAACATGGAGCTCGACAGCAGACTACCCCTACGTGTTTACATGTTGAGCCAACGACATCTTCAATTACGATTACAGTGGGCAAGGGACCACCGGGATTCATCCGTCGATCAATGGAAACGCGTCGGCTCTTCGGGTGAAACACGTTTTTGCTACAGTAGGTCGATGCTCGCCTCCACAAACTGCGTCATCGAGGAGAACGGTGGGATGAAGCGTGCGGGCGGGTGGGAGCAGTACTGTGCTGTGGGAGACGTTCTGCTGCGCTTCCATGGGACGTGGGGTGCTAATCGAAGACACGCTGGCAGCTGCGAACCACCTGCATCCCTCCTTGCTTCATGTCTTCGTGGACGACGAAGTCATATTTCAGCAGTGTAATTGTCCGTGTCTCGGAGCCGGAACCGTGCTACAGTGGTTTGAGGGGCATTGTAGTGTCTCTCGACGACAAAATTCTCCTGGTGTAAAACCGATGGAAATCATCTGGATCGCTATCGGGCGGCGTCACAGCCTACACAAATAAGCGGTCCGTTGTTTACGCGAATTACATGACTTGTGTGTAGGCGTATTAATGCCAAATGCCTCCACAAACCACCCAACGAACTATCGGATCCTCCATACGTAACAAAGGTTACATATGTTGTTCCAAAGACGGACAATCAAGCTCTTAAACAGGTGGTCATAATGTTTCGGCTCGTCAGTGTAGGTTACAGGAGTCTTAGCCCATCTCGTGACGTCACACGCCCGGCCTTCTACGGGTCGAGCTCCTGATGCTGCGATGTAGACGCGCAAGATTTGGTGACAAGTTAGATATCTGAAAGTAAAAAGCAGACACCACGTTAATGAGATGGATAGTCTATGCACGTAAATTGGAATCCTCTGCCTCAGTGCTTTTGACAATAAGAATTTGAGATTGTATCCAAAAATTTCCGAAACGTTCCTGGGTCTGTGACGTACCACCCCTTTCATTTAGCAGCCAGCGTGGAGATATTCACGCCGTCTGCCCAGTACCTGTAGCTGGAAATAACCCGGTCGCCAGTCTCACTATAAAAGGTTCACAAGGTGAGACAGGGGCAGTTTTCTAAATGCGAGTCACCATTGTCCTCTGTCACGAAGACGCAGAATCCGGTTTGGGATCGTCGAACTGCAGGGAAGACTGGCAACAATAAACAAAATCGGACAAACACCTCTTGCGTTTGCTTATATCTGCCACACAAAAAGACAACCGCGCTCGCTGAAAAATAAATGACGACACGACGTACCTGAAGAGACTTAAAGGCGAAAAGATCAATTATTGAAAAGGGAACTCCGGTGGGAAGTAGAAGTGAAGCTGTTTTATTAACCTTGTTGCGTCTCCGTTCCTAAAACATTTGAGGATTGATCCTGAGCGGTGGGATTCAGTTAATGTTGTTTGTCGTGCATGAACCGTCACTATAATGGGCGTAAAACAAGATCCCGTGAAAAATTAGAGTTACCAGAATTAGAAGCATTACTGGGGCCCTACAGTTTACGTCTAACTGCTTTGAATAAAATGCCGCCGCTCTGAGCAGTAGTAACCAAACCAAAGAGTACGGAAAAAAAGAAAAGGAAAAAAAAAAACAGACTAAGTAATTCTCTCAGCTTCACGCAGCAACTTCAGATAAGACAGCACACTCTCCAGATTGACTACAAATTAAATAATCTCCTTTTCACTTTAGTCATTTTGTAAGAGAAACGACTGACTACTGGATCAACAACTAATTATGTATCAGCGGAAAAATGCTCCCAAACAACGCGAATATGTTTTTGTCCATTTAAAAGGTTCTCACAGAAAATATGCTACTCACCTCAAACTCCCACATGCTCTCCTAACTTTAAGCCACTCACACTCACCAGTTCATTGCTGTAAGTCGCTCACACCCATCCACTTCCAGCCGGCCGCTGTGGCCGAGCGGTTCTAGGCGCTTCAGTCCGGAACCGCGCTGTACTATGGTCACAGGTTCTAATCCTGCTTCGGGAATGGTTGTGTGTGATGTCCTTAGTTAGGTTTAAGTAGTTCTAAATCTAGGGGACTGATGACCTCAGATGTTAGTGCCATATGAGCCATCCACTTCCACCTGCCCACCTGACTGTCATCATCTCTATGTTTCTCTTTAATTTCACTGTCTCCTGTCTCACAGCCACAGACTCCTTCGTTCTGCCCTACTACTACTGCCTTCCTTTTACTCTCTCTTACTGCAACTACCTCATTCATTCATTCGTTCCCATATCTGCTATCTCTTCTCACTTCACTAGCTGCCACTACGTACACTATGTCTCTCATGATCACTAGCTCTCAACCACTTTCTCCTTCTCTTTATTTCTCTTCTAATGACACTGTGTCCTTCATTCTTTCCCTAGCGCTGTTACTCAATATAAGTGTGTCCCTCTCTTTCTCTCACACTGCCCTTGTCGAAATGGCTCTGAGCACTATGGGACTTAACATCTGAGGTCATTAGTCCCCTGGACTTAGAACTACTTAAACCTAAATAACCTAAGGACATCACATACATCCATGCCCGAGGCAGGATTCGAATCTGCGACCGTAGCAGCAGCGCGGTTCCGAAACTGAAGCGCCTAGAACAGCTCGGCCACCACGGACGGCTACTGCCATTGTCTCTTTCTGTAACACAATGTCTATCGCCCAGTATTTGTTACTTTTCTCTTTCGCAATGCCACTCTCTCCTTCTCTTTCAGGATAAAAAACCACCGACGCCCAGTATTTGTTACTTTTCTCTTTCGCAATGCCACTCTCTCCTCTTTCAGGATAAAAAACCACCGAGCGAGGTGGTAAAACGGTTAGGATTTAAATTTTCCGTGATTTCCCTAAATTGATCCAGGCAATTGGCGGGATGGTTTCTTTGAAAAGGCACGGCCGATCCCATTCCCCATCCTTCCCTAATTCGATGGGACCGATGACCTCGGTGTTTGGTCCTCTCCCCAAAATCAAACGACCAACCATAAAAAGCGCTAATATGTTCCAACCCCAAAATTTTCGGCAAAATGTTTAAAGCTGCTGAGAAAGGTAGACTGTCGCAGCTGGTGCCCCACTTTTCAGTCAGAGTCTTTTAAATAAACAGGTACATATCTGAATTTTTTTTTGTTCCGATAGAAGCATTTTTCCGCTGTTTCCCTTCTTTTCACTACTGCACCTGAGCATGTAACTCATATGAAAAGAAATGAATTCGTCAGTAAAATTTAGATAGTTTAAGATTTTAAACATGGCTGCAGCAGCAACTGTTAAAATTCTTCACATTAAAAGGATGACAGCCAAAACAGTTGCAGGATAAAATTTTTTATTAAAATTCTTGACCAAGGTTTCGGTACATATAAATATACCTTCATCAGAAGTAAAACATCTAAAATTACATCATGCAATGGAGAATAATAAAACAATTATGCCAAAGGCGTCGTCAGTAATTAAGACAAGCGAAGTAATGGCGCTAAACTGTTCGCTTTGACCCTGTGCCCATTACACATGTTGTACAAATGGAGATGTCTTAATTACTGACGACGCCTTTGGCATAATTGTTTTATTATTCTCCATTGCATGATGTAATTTTAGACGTTTTACTTCTGATGAAGGTATATTTATATGTACCGAAACCTTGGTCAAGAATTTTAATAAAAGGTTAGATAATTTACTTAATTGAAACTGAAGTAACCCAAAAGTAATTTTACACAGCAGATCATATTTTACGTGCAAAAAATTTTTTTGCTCTTCGCTACTACGACTTGGGGTTTCCAAATGACAACGGAGACACTTAACAGTACACTTCTCCGTGCTAAGCCACTTTATATACTACCTTTTCGCCTCACACCGCATTTTACTAGCGTATTTTACGTGTACAAGCAGGGTAAGTTTGAACCATTATTCCCGGAAACGGATAAAGATATGAAGAAAATTTTCAAGGTTATTCTGTATATAACCATCTTGAAATCCTGGGTTAGGGTTTGCTCCGCTGGTAACTGCAAAAATATTGTAAGGGAAACTCGCTTTGGGGATTTCCTGATGTCTAATGGTGCCTCTGTAAGTCTTTTCTCCCTCTTGTGTGGAATCACTGTGCGGGAATTTATTTTTTCTTTCTGTTATAACTAATATTTACCTTCCTTACATCATAAATAAACCGAAATAATTATCAGTCTGTTGTATATTGAACATTGGATATTGTGGTAATTAGTATTTTCATAAAAGACATGAAAAGGAAAGGGAAGTTTGGGACTAGACATAAAATTCTAAAACGGGATTGCAAGGCGTACGCGAAGACTTGGCATATAAAATTAGGCACTTTTATTATTGTACCGTTGGTGATTTAGCGTGCTGGGTTTATATTAATAGTAAGAAAAAGGGGAAGCACTAGAGTTCTTGGAATCTTGCACACGTTATAAACGTCACATTTACAATTAAAGTTTTTAACGTTTCTACAGAATAACAGACTCGGTTTATATTGAAAAAAGGTTTCCTCTCATTGTACAGTTTGGCAGCAAACCACGCGTAACGCGTCAGTTCGCCAAATATTGGAGAGAGTAGTTGCTGATGGACAGTGCAATTCACTTTGAAGCAATCTTCTCGGGATACGGTTTCTTTATTTCGCTCGATGAGATAAGAGCAGTTTGAAGGCTTTTTTATCAAATTCTTACCTAACGACAAAAATTCTTGGAACGTTATTTGTAATTACAAATATTTCTTTCTCTTTGCTTTACATGCGTTTTATGAAAATACTAGATGAAGAAACCTGAATTATCCGGGAATTCAGTTTGACAATTTTCTATTAGGAAGAGAAACAAAAAAATGAACTGTCTTGGTAATGAAATGTAGGAAAAATTTTGTTCCCGTGTATTCATGCAAACACCTTTGAAGTCATGAATTAGACGTACAAAGAAATATGCATAATGTACGAATGCATATGTACGGTATCCAGATTAAGAGACATGATCCCGGAAAGTTTTTCTACGCTGAGCACAGCTGCTTCGCTTGTCTACAACGCGGCTTTGTAAACGCCTTTACGGCAACGCCTCTTCACAGCTCTATAGACGGCTACTGTTTACCCCTGCAGCAGTTTGCGCTTCTCAGTTGAAAGCTGTCAAAAGCGCTACCGGGTGTTAGGGATTTCCATGTGACTCAACTACACGGATGCCTTACTAGTAAAGAATAAATTTATTAAAACTTGATGCACGATGTGGGCATTTTTCCCGTTTCTTAATATTTATGACGTCATATCTCTTGATATGTATATCGTAAAATGGTGAATTTGTGTAGCTACATTCAGCGGCATATGTGGATACATTCAGCGGCATATGTGGATACTGGCTTCGAATAATGTTGTGAATATAGTTAGTAGCAAAGGAGTAGTGAATTTAAACGTCAAGCATGATGGTGTAGTTTTCCACGCTGCTCAGACGCCATATTTCATGAACTATGGGTGGTACCATGATATACTTCCGTAGGTGCATTTACCAGTGTTTGTGGATACTGTCTTCTAAATCTATTGCGAATATAGTTAGCAGCACAGAAGTAACATATTTAAACATTATTCACGCTTTCCATTGTTTATGACGTCATATCGCCTAAATTATGTTAAGTACATGGTTCTTACCGCATCAGCTATTGTTGCCTGACATGAAAGGGTAAAAAAATGCCGCGCGGGATTAGCCGAGCGGTCTTGCAGTCGTGGACTGTGCGGCTGGTCCCGGCGGAGGTTCGAGTCCTCCCTCGGGCATGGGTGTGTGTGTGTTTGTCGTTAGGGTAATTTAGGTTAAGTAGTGTGTAAGCTTAGGGACTGATGACCTTAGCAGTTAAGGGCGGTAGGACGTCAAACGGCACGACTCGAAGCAAGAGAGGTACCACAGGACATTTTAATTCCCACTGTCTATACTTCAACAAATAAATTCATAAAACTTTGTCAGCTTGACCAGGAAGGATTCAGGATTCACACTCATAGCAGTGGAAGTTCAAAAACACAACAAAAAATTTTGTTTAATTGTGCAAGTTCATAATTTTTTTCATTTACTATTGGCTGCATTCGTTGCTATAGGTACACTTTTCTTCGTAAGTAAGAGAGATTCTTCGATGAATTTTGCACAGCATACAAACCGTACTTACAGGTGTATGAAACTCTAGAATTTATTTAATTTATGAAAAAATGAATGAGCTGTTACATTTTAAACCTCATGTTTAGAAAAAACTCAACTTTCATAGCTAATTATCTCAATTTTTACCACAGTTTTTAATAGATTTGGAAAATTCTAGAGTTTCATATACCTGTAAGTATGATTTGTATGCTGTGCAAAATTCATCGAAGAATCTAACTTACTTATGAAGAAAAGTGTACCTATAGCAACAAATGTAGCTAATAGTAAGTGAAAAAATGATGAAATTAAACAAGCAAAAAAATTTATTTTGTTATGTCTTTGAACTTCCACCCTTATGAGCGTAAATCCTGAGTCCTTCCTGGTCACAGTGAGAAAGTTTTATGAATATATTTGTAAAAGTATAGACAGTCCCATAAGATTACACACACATGTGAACATTTTTTTGGTAAAAAAATGTGTACCAAGTTTGGTTGAAATTGCTCCAGTGGTTTAGGAGAGGATGTGAAACATAGACACATAGATACACACACAAAAACCCACATACATACATACATTTTTATAGTATGTTTGGATTAATAAATTGAATAGATTTAGCATTATTTTGGAGTGTAAGTAACGTAAAAATTCAGAATAAAAAAGGATGTTTCCGCATGTTAGCGTTGTGCAGTCCTTTCTCTGCACCGACCGCCGGCTGGAAACTGCGCCAACATAAACGGCCAATGCCTGACCCGACCCGTGCCAGAAGGTGCTGTTAGCTCGGAGCGCTGGGCCGTCCGGAGCTACCACTGCTGCCCCCCTGATTTCTGGCCGAGCCCTGCACACACTGTACCACAAGTCTGGACCAACTCGGTGGCTACGACCAGGCGCGCTCTCCTTGTCGGTCCATTGTTCTGGACCTGCACGACGGCCTCGTTGCTTCTCTGAGTGCTGCACTCCTGGAAACTCGAAGTTGGCTGCCGACTCGGACGTTCTTCGACGATTACGTGAAACGAATTTTACCAGAAAGTCATTATGAAAGGATATTTCCCTGCCTGTTGCCCCTTCCCATCGCTCAGCAACAGTGTGAAATTAATGTTCTCCCATTTTTTATTTGAAATAAATATTTGAGCAAGGAATAAAGAAAAGAAAGTAAATGAACCATTACAGACACCATACTTTTACACGTTTTGAAACATAACACTGTTAGTGCCTCCTAAGAGTTAGTTACCATAACATAACACATCCTCTAGTCATCTACCGCACGAAATTTCTTATCCGCAGCCGTAAATAAACAACAGTGAGTTCCCTGAGCCTTCAACACACTGGACGTGTTTGTCATCCCGAAGCACGACAGACGTGCTGTCCGTCGTCATTGCTAGTGGAAGTTATTACCTAACCCAATTGAGTCTTCACTCTATTTTAGGTTTTAAATAGAATAGAATTAAAGTACAGCGTTTAATCTAAGTCTGCGCACGAACAGTATCATTGTTCTCGATGTTCCAGTGACTACAGTCTCTGTGGAAAACGTCCTCCATCAACTTACATTTCAAGATCGAGATTCGTTTTGTAACCTCACTGAATGGAAGAGGTGATTTTTTTCGAAGCTGCTCACCATCAAAAATGGCTCTGAGCACTATGGGACTTAACTTCTGAGGTCATCAGTCCCCTGGAACTTAGAACTGCTTAAACCTAACCAACCTAAGGACATCACACACACCCATGCCCGTGGCAGGATTCGAACCTGCGACCGTAGCGGTCGCGCAGTTCCAGACTGTAGCCCCTAGAATCGCTCTGCCACTCTGGCCGGCCTGCTCACCATCAGTGAAGCAAATATATACTGGCAAGATAAAAACATGAGAGGTAGGTCTATATCCTTAACCACAGAGTTTTATAACTATAAAAACGTTCAGTGTGCAGCTTATGTTTACTTTCTGACGTAGCTCGGCAGTCACGTTAAGTTCTCTGGCCACTGGAGAAACATGCCATTCGTTGAACTATCCAAGAACTGCGGCAAATAGATTATTTGTACTAAATAACGTCGACTATTACAGAGAGTGCTTCTATTAAATTAATGACGAAGACGCAGGACCTTTTCTAAAACAAAAGGTCAAAAAAATTTGGAGTCAGGTGGACACAAACCTGCAACTTTTCTCTTCACCGCTCACTACTCCATCAGCTACACGACGGCATTGACATTGCAACATTTTATCCGTATATGGTACACACTGCGTGAAGACGTTATCTACAAGTACCATTATTTGATATTTAACTGTGACAAATTGTATAAACGTGTCAAAATTCAGACCCCAGATCGCCTTCCTTTTCGATATGACTTATTTTGGGCTAGCTGTCCCCGTCAGATCTATTACAAATAATTAAATTCCACCTGGTTCAGACCACACAAATGGTTTAACTTCTATGTTTAGTAAGGTTTAAAATTCTTCAGAAATTAGTTACAATGCGACATTTGTGCATTTGTTGCAGTTAAAGAGTAACCCGTCGAATACGGAACTGAAAGTTCACTGACATAATTAACGATACATCAGGCTGCTGCGACTTAGTAAACGTTTTTCAGAAATTCATAAAAAATGTTCCTAGCTATAGCATGTGAAACACTGATGTGCGATTTAATATCGTTAAAATATTTTAAAATACCTTTGCAAACTTTTACAAAAACTTTTAAATTTCTTTCAAATTTTGTGAATATAAAGAACCTAACTGGTGTAAAGCCTGTAGCGACCAAACGAGCCGTCCATGGACTGACGTAATACGTCAGACATGTTTCTAAGTGCAAGGTATTAAACACAGATGAGCAATTTAATATTATTAAAACCCTACAAAGAACTTCACAACATTCTAAAAATATAATCTGTATATTCCATTTGTGATAGCCTCCACCATTTTAAAGATACGCTCCCCTCAACGGTTATTCATAATCACTTCCGAGGAAACGTGCATCGATGATCCACTGACATGTAGCCACCACGCGGAGTTTTCTTTCCCGCTGATGTCGAAGGCGATCGCCAATCAGTGCGAGGATGTGCTTGTGCGACGGAGATGGATTAATTTATGATAAAATAAAAAATAAAATATAAAAGTAAAAAATATTAAAAAATCAAAAAAGTACCTTTCATGTATCGTCCTTTTCTGTTTTTTCTCTTCTGTTGGTAGAAGTTATTGTGTCTTTCGAGATAAGAGGTCAATGCCTGAAGTGATGCAGTTTTCTTTTGGGGATTCTTCTTAAATATTTAGGGCATAAGTCGCAGCGGCATCATCTTCCCTTTTCTTCGTATTTTTATGTAATTTCAGGAATGTGAGGAAATTTAATAAAGAAAAGAATGGTAAACTGATAACCCATTGATCGCTGGTTCAATGCTTGCTGTCGTCTTCTTTTTTTTCCATTCATTTCGTATACCTGAATCATTTTATATGAAATTCGTCAAATATATGGTAATTAAGAAATGTCTAATCGTTCTTTTTATTAGAAATGCAAATCTTCTTGTTTTTAATAATGTACCACTAACAATATTGCAGTTTTAATTACAAATATTAATTCGTAGTTATCGATATTGTATAATACATTGCTGATAAAGATTGGTTACATTAAAAGTTATAAATTCATTAACAATATTACATAAAATATCGATAACTAAGAACTTGTCTTTGCGATGAACTTTGGAATCTTGCGTTTGAAATGTAATTAGAAACAAGAGAACATGCATTTTTCATAAAAATAATGATTATATTTGGGTTAATTAGCATATATTTGATGAATTGTACACAAAATAATGTAGTTATCCAAAGTGATCGAAACAAATATTCCTTTTAAAAACTACGCACATACTTCTGATGCTGTGTGTATGAAAGTTGAGCGGATTCACGACATTCCAAAATACTCTTTGTGTTCTTTCATTTGCAAAAACTTGTTTTGGTATCTTTAACCATTTATGAAATACGATGGATGTTATGAAAAATTCACTATAGCTGTATCGTTGTGGGCACGGGCGGAAGTCAGTGTGATAAATACCATCCATTTTCTCAAGATCGGAGACTGTTGTGACTTGGCAAGACAGCCAAGCCACAATGAGGTAGCCGAAAGGCACGCGTTTAAGCTCACGCAGGCTGGCGTGAGGTCTGGAACAGTTAAAGGAATTGAGTCTAGTAAAAAAAGTACGTAGCTTCTGGAATACTTAACTTTAATCCATAATTGGTGAACATCGGTCTAACGGTACATGCATCACAAGATAAATAGCAATTGATAATGGCGCCTTGCTAGGTCGTAGCAAATGACGTAGCTGAAGGCTATGCTAACTATCGTCTCGGCAAATGAGAGCGTAATTTGTCAGTGAACCATCGCTAGCAAAGTCGGCTGTACAACTGGGGCGAGTGCTAGGAAGTCTCTCTAGACCTGCCGTGTGGTGGCGCTCGGTCTGTAATCACTGACAGTGGTGACACGCGGGTCCGACGTATACTAACGGACCGCGGCCGATTTAAAGGCTACCACCTAGCAAGTGTGGTGTCTGGCGGTGACACCACAGAGACAGATTTAGATTTCCTCCCAAGTCGATAGAAAAATTCAATACAAAATCTACATCTACATGGATACTCTGCAAATCACATATAAGTGCCTGGCAGAGGGTTCATCGAACTACCTTCACAGTTCTCTATTATTCCAATCTCTTATACCGCGCGGAAAGAACGAACACCTATATCTTTCCGTACGAGCTCTGATTTCCCTTATTTTATCGTGGTGACCGTTCCGCCCTATGTAGGTAGGTGTCAACAAAATATTTTTGCATTCGGAGGAGAAAGTTGGTGATTGGAATTGTGTGAGAAGATTCCGTCGCAACGAAAAACGCCTTTCATTTAATGATTTTCAGCCCAAATCCTGTATCATTTCTGTGACACTCTCTCCCATATTTCTCGATAATGTCGCAACGAAAAACGCGTTTCATTTAATGATTTTCAGCCCAAATCCTGTATCATTTCTGTGACACTCTCTCCCATATTTCTCGATAGTATAAAACATTCTGCTTTTCTTTGAACTTTTTCAATGTACTCCGTCAGTCCTACGTGGTAAGGATCCCACACCGCGCAGCACTATTCTAAAAGAGGACGGACAAGCGTAGTGTAGGCAGTCTCTTTAGTAAGTCTGTTACATTTTCTAAGTGTCCTGCCAATGAAACGCATCCTTTGGTTAGCCTTCCCACAACATTTTCTTTGTGTTCTTTCAAATTTAAGTGGTTCGTAATTGTAATACTTAGGTATTTAGTTGAGTTTACGGCTTTTAGATTAGACTGATTTATCGTGTAACCGAAGTTTAACGTTTTCCTTTTAGCACTCATGTGGATAACCTCACACTTGTCGTTATTTAAGGTCAACTGCCACTTTTCGCACCATTCCGATATTTCTTCTAAATCTGCAAACAATCGAAGACGGCTGCTCAGATTGTCTCCCAAATCGTTTATATAGATAAGGAACAGCAAAGGGCCTATAACATTACCTTGAGGAACGCCAGAAATCACTTCTGTTTTACTCGATGACTTTCCGTGAATTACTACGAACTGTGACCTCTCTGACAGGAAATCACAGATCCAATCACATAACTGAGACGATATTCCATAAGCACGCAATTTCACTACGAGCCGCTTGTGTGTTACAGTGTCAAAAGCCTTCCGGAAATCCAGAAATACGGAATAGATCTGAAGTCGCTTGTCAATAGCACTCAGCACTGCATGTGAATAAAGAGCTAGTTGTGTTTCACAAGAATGTTTTCTGAACCCATGTTGACTGTGTGTCAATAGACCGTTTCCTTCGAGGTAATTCATTATGTTGAAACACAATATATGTTCTAAAATCCTGCTACATATCGACATTAACGATATGAGCCTGTAATTTAGTGGATTACTCCTACTACCTTTCTTGAATATTGGTGTGACTTGTGCAACTTTCCAGTCTTTGGGTACGGATCTTTCGTCAAGCGAACGGTTTGTATGTGATTGTTAAGTATGGAGCTAATGCATCAGCATAGTCGGAAAGGAACCTAATTGGTACACAGTCTGGACCAGAAGACTTGCTTTTATGAAGTGATCTGAGTTGCTTCACTACTCCGAGGAAGGATACTCCGAGGAAGGATATTTACTTCTACGTTACTCATGTTGAGCAGCTGTTCTCGATTCGAATTCTGTAATATTTACTTCGTCTTCTTTTGTGAAGGCATTTCGGAAGGCTGTGTTTAGTAACTCTGTTTTTGCGGCACCCTCTTCGATAGTATCTCCATTGTTATTGCGCAGAGAAGGCATTGATGGTTTTTTGCCGCTAACACACTTCACATGCGACCATTTGATATACAGCACTAAATGACCTTACATGCACCAAACGCAAACTCATAGCGACTTCTGTTTTTCATTGCAAACTATTCGAATTTCACGTTGTGACCTACATAATCCCTAAATATCACAAGAGTTATGACTATTAACGAAAAGATAGGCAGTTCGTCATAAGGCCGATATATGAGACTATAAATAACAGAAGAATCAAAATTTTTCATAGAGTAATTTCCGCAATGTCGTTTGAGAAATATTTTACAGTAGGCGATGTGTGCGCCGCATCTTTCTACCGCAGCAGCGCGCCGACGCGGGCAAAGAATGATGGTGGGAACGGGATGAAGCGGGGGAGAGGAGTGCGCCTGCACGCTTCCCTCTGCTTCCGAACGGGACAGGCCGCAAGGCGCTCAGGTGTAGAGAGTCGGCTGTGTTGTTGTGATACACCTTGCAGTACCGCGGCCTCACAGACACCTGTTACAACATGGGAGCACCTGATCCAGAGATGATAAACAGTTGCGCAACACTCTGCTCGCCTTCCAATAGCGGACTGCAAGCAGACTATTTGCGCGTTACTGTAGCAGCTGTTGTGGACGTGAAACTGTGGAATAAGAGGGGAGCAGTGCGTAATACGAGACGACAATACCGTGCGTCATATTGTCCCTTAGCATTTAGAATTGTCACCAAGAAGTAGTTGGCTGGTTACAAATAGACCAAATAAATTAGAAACCTCCCCTTGGAAAAGTTTATAAATTACTGTGCTGGTAAACTCGTTACGTTATTTGATTTTCAAACAGCTGAACACTAAACTGACACATAATATTTTTAGCACAACGCAGTCTGACTTTCAATAATCCCTACAAAAGAATGGCCCTGACTAACAATAACCTATACCTTTCATGAATCACTTACCTCACAAAAATCTTCGTTAAACTACTGCAATACAGCGAACGCCAATACTGCCAGCTAAATAAAGGATTCTAACTACAGAAGGCACTAACTACCGATAGGCATAGTTAGCAAATGAAAGATTTTGATAGAGAACAAACAATGTATTTACCTTAATAATGTTCAAAATTCATAATTATATATATATATATATATCAGTTCATGACGTCCAGTCTTACAAATTTCGTTTTTCTGACGGACACACGTCCAGATCATCCGCTGTCAAAACTCCGCCATCTCTCTCCCCACGTCCACCAATGCTGGCGGCTCACCTCCAACTGCGCAACGCTGCGCGCTGTTAACAGCCAACTGCCCAACACTACAATAGCGAATATTCAAACAATGCCACCCAGCCACAGACTGCACACAGCACAGCCAGTGATTTTCATACAGAGCGCTATGTGACGCTACCAACATAAAAACCTAAACAGCCTACTTACAAATTTACTGAAACAATCCTAATCGTTATCACTTAATATATGTCATGATTTCGATTTTCTGACCGTCTTCAGGTAATGCTTAGAGGTTCAAATGGGACACGGCTTCTGTGGGGTAAAATAACAGTATAAATAAGACTGAACATCTTTGCATTTCTGGTCATCTCTCTCTCAATTTTAAGATTATGTTTTAATGTAACGTTCAGAAATGTAGCCCAGGAAAGGCAGAAATTCTACACTTGTACGATAACATTCGTGAGAAGGAAGAGTGGCCAGATGACTTCACAGGAACAGTCGTGGTGCTACTAATTCCACGAAATGTATGGAATACAGGACAATAAGTTTCATTTCTCATTCGGAAAAAATTGTACTAAGAATAATAGTTAGAAGACTGCAAATTAAAGCTGAGAGAGTATTGAATGGAAGGACGAAGGAAGAAGAATTGCAATGTGACTCGTTTCGAAGTGGGAAAAGATATCTTAGAGACAGGTGGGGGAACGTGTGCAGTTTTCGATGGCTTGGATAAAGATTTTGATTGAATCCAATTTACAAAGCCTTTAGATATCCCAAAGAATGTCGTAGTTTTACTGAAAGAAAGGGGACTAGTGAACAAGTAAAAGTCAGGATACGGAATTAGATGGCAGAGGGATTTAAAATTGGGAGAGGGGATGGACAAACCTATTGTCGTTCACTTAATTCAATATTTATTTTAATGATTTAGATAAAAATGCGTGGAACAGGAGAAAGGTTAATCGAATGTACAAAATCTCCTGAAGGCCTGGTAGTACTAACAAAGGGAGCGCTTCTACTTCTCTTCACCGATTTCGTCGAAAATTTATGGTACGTGCAGGTCTTGGCCAGAAATGAAAGTGACAGAAGTCGGAACGAGCGTTTAGAAAAAGTAGCATTTTTGGCGCGGCCATTTCTGTTGGTGTACTTCCCAGGCAATGACTGGCACAGCGAAATAGTAACGATCGGTAATCACAGGATCGTAGGTTCGACTTTCTCTGGGGAAACCAATTTTCTGCCTTCACTTTCTTCTTTTACTTTAATTACACTACAAACAAACCGAAATAATGCTCAGTATTTATTAACATTTTCATGCGCGTCTCGAAAAGAAAAGGCATAGGAAATTGTCTCATTGCAAATAAATTTCCAGAAAGGGACTGTAAAATGTTCTTGAGGACTTCCTGTACAACATTACCTTTATTATTTTACAATTGATGATCTACAGGTGCTGGGATGATATTCGCAGTAAAAACCGGAGAAGCAGTAATTGTCTCAGCATCTTGCCCGCGTTTCTATAGAAAAACAAACTCGATTTACGTTCAGAAAGAGTTCTCCCTCGTAGCACAGTTTGGCAGCAAACTACGCCAGATATTGACGAGGACAGCGTGTTTTTATGTAGTCTTCTCGGAATGTGATGAAAAAAAAAGCAATTTTCAATATTTTCGATCACATTCCATACATGACCATAAAATTATTTTGTCGTTTATTGCATTCTTTTTAGTCTGTGTTGTGTTTTTGAACACAGCACTTTCAATGCGTTGTCTCCATATCAACCTCTCCCTCTCCCCCTCCCTCTCCCCCTCCCCCTCCCTCTCCCCCTCCCTCTCCCTCTCCCTCTCCCCCTCCCCCTCCCCCTCCCCCTCCCTCTCCCCCTCCCTCTCCCCCTCCCTCTCCCCCTCCCTCTCCCTCTCCCTCTCCCCTCCCCCTCCCTCTCCCCCTCCCTCCCCCTCTACCTCTCTCCCTCCCTCCCCCTCTCCCTCCCTCCCCCCTTTCTCTCTCTCTCTCTCTCTCTCTCCCTCTCTCTCCCTCTCCCTCCCTCTCCCTCCCTCTCCCTCTCCCTCTCCCCCTCCCTCCCCCCTTTCTCTCTCTCTCTCTCTCTCTCTCTCTCTCTCTCTCTCTCTCGTTTGAAAACATAAACACCCACACAGCAATAGCAGACGCTTCCACCACTATCAAAACGAACGAAAGACGTACGCATCCCGCAATAGCAAAACAAAACACTCAGAGTACGAGAGGACAGTGATACTTCCGAACACGAAAGAGTAAATGGGTTAAGTGCAGTGTAGCTGTCGGGTGCAAAAACTCAACACATACAGGTGGAAGACAAACGAGAATGCTATAATCGTGTAACGAAAAAGAATAAAAACTGCTTGTAGTAATAAGTATAGCATGTGAATTGTTAATAATAGTGACAAACAAAATTGTAAGAGAACGAAACCATGTTGTTAAAGTAACCACTTGGAGATGTTTTAAAATAAAACGAAACGCTCGTGGTCTTATTGAGACTTTTGTTACATTTGCTAAAGATGGCAATTAACCCATACAACGTGTATTATGTGCTATCTTTTAAGTGCCTGTGGCACAGAGCAAGTGCTTGAGGATGGGAATGTATCAGATCTCTCTAATATGTCCTTTCCAAATCGTAGCTAATGTACGCTTTGCACGCGAGCTCCACAGGTTTGACATCCCTTCCTGTTTCACGTAGACGCAGTATAATACCCGTAATCGCAGAATTGAGTGCCTGACGCGTATTTGGGTATCTCTGCCCGGTGACACACAAAACCCATTTCCCTTCTCCTCACCATAAATTAAATGCTGTGCTGCTCGAACCAAGCGACGTTCTCGATGATGGGGCACACCAACATGAGAGACACTACGAACAGCCCGCCTCGATAGATGTCTGGTCAGCGAGGCGGATTGCCAGGCGAAGGGGCCCGGCTTCGATTCCTGACTGGGTCAGAGGTCTTCTCCCTCGGAGACTGGCTGTCCTCCTTACATTCATATCGTCATAATTATTCTCCTGTTGAGGTTGCTGGACGAACACCTCCCGAAAACCAATAAACTGGAAAAGAAGTCTAGGAATGAGCACTGCAATTTCTACCGCGCATATCTGTCTTCATACTTTGCCGCCACTGGCGCTAGCCGCCTCTACAGTGTTGCTGTGACGGGCGTGGACGCGTTTGGCGCCACCTAACGTCCAGGCTGATGTCAGGTACTTTGCTAGAATTTTCAGCTTGCGGCCCATCGGCGTGCGCGGTCAGGTTTTCTGACGAAGTGGTGGCCTAGCAGCAGGCGCAGGCACCTGTAAGTACGACACCCTGCAACATCGTCGGATGACGTTTCAAGATATGGGTCCTATCTTAAATTTGTTCCTCAAGACGCCATCTGCAACACATCGTAATCTGTCTGTACCATTTTTCGACACGTTCTACTTTTGTTTCAGTTGCATAGAACCAATAACCACATGATGCTACAAAAGGCGTTGCAATATTCCTCTCATTCGCGGGCCCTCACTGTCTAAAGGAAATTCAAAAATTCTCGTTAGAAGTGACCTAGTCACCAGAGCAGAAGTTGTGTGTTCAGACTGCTGGAAATGCTACTGGTACCTTCTGTAGGGAAATGTAGAACGCCTCGCAGAGGATTCTCGTTTTGTAAAGGATGGAGTCAGCGCGCACTAAGCTAGGGAGAAACTCGAGGCGTGTCCAAAGAGTAAAGAGAATTTTGTAATTTCACGTGTTGTGTTGCACTGAAGAGCTAAACAAACTTACACACCTGCCTAGTATCGTGTAGGTCCCCCACGAGCATGCAGAAGCGCCGCAACGCGACGTGGCGTGGCCTCGACTATTGTCTGAGGTAGTGCTGCAGGGAACTGACACCATGAATCCTGCAGGCCTGTCCATAAATCCGTAAGAGTGCCAGGGGGTGGAGATCTCTTCTGAACAGGACGTTGCAAGGCATTCCAGATGTGGTCAATACTGAGGAGTTTGGTGGCCAGCAGAAGTGTTTAAACTCAAAAGTGTGATCCTGGAGCCACTCTGCAGCAATCCTGGACGTGTGGGGTGTCGCATTGTCCTGCTGAAATTGCCCACGTCCGTCGGAATGCACAATGGACATGAATGGATGCAGGTGTTCAGGCAGGATGCATACGTATGTGTCACCTGTCAGAGTCGTTTCTACACGTACCAGGGGTCCTGTATCACTCTGACTGCACGTGCCACACACCATTAGAGCGCCTCCGCTCTTTTGAACAGTCACCTGCTGACATGCATGAGGTTGTATCCATATCCGTACACGTCCATCCGCTCGATACAAACGAGACTCGTCCGACCAGGCAACGTATTTCCAGTTAACAACAGTCCAATGTCGGTGTTGACGGGCCCAGGGGAGGCGTACAGCTTTGTGTCGTACAGTCATCAAGGGTACACCAGTGGGCCTTCGGCTCCGAAAGCCCATATCGATGATACCTGGTTGAATGGTTCGCACGCTGGTACTTGGTGATGGCCCAGCATTGAAATGTGCAGCAGTTTGCGGAAGGCCTGCACTTCTGTCACGTGGAAGAGTTCTCTTCAGTCGTCGTTGGTCCCGTTCTTGGACGATCTTTTTCCGGTCGGAGCGATGTCGGAGATTTACCAGATTCCTGATATTTGCGGTACACTCGTGAAATGGTACCAGGGTAACGGCTCGGAGATGCTGTGTCCCATAGCTCATGCGCCGACTATAACACCACGTTCAAACTCACTTAAATCTTGATCACCTGTCATTGTAGCAGAAGCAACCGATCTAACAAGTGCGCCAGAAAATTGTTATCTTATATAGCCGTATTTTGCCTTATCCTGTATTTGAATATGAACGCCTATCCAGTTTCTTTGGTGCTTCAGTGGAAATTAGCCCTTTTTTGTCGGTTTGTTGATTAACATATCTGTAACGTATCTGTACTGTGTAAGCTGTAGCGGATATTTAGTTTGTCGTCTGCTGTCAAAAATATAGTACAATATGTGTTTTGGTAGCTTCGGCGATTACTTTATTCTGTACAGAAATGGCAAGAGAATATGTATTAAATTTTGCTAAAAGAGCGGAATAAAGTGTAGGGAAGTTTTAGTAGTGTTAAAATGGTGCTTTTTGGCTAGTCTCTTGCGAGTAAAACAACGGTTTACAAGCTGTATAAACGTTTCGAAGAAGGGCGTAAAGACGTTAAATATAACGTGCACCCTGGGCGCCCCAGTACAACATTAACCATAGAAATCGCAGAAGAAATGAAATAAATGATTATGAAAGATCGCCGTTCAATCAGAGAAATCCTAGATTACATTAGGTACGAAACGTGTGACGCAAAATTTGTTTCAAAATTGTTTATCTTCGAACAAAACCAGCGGTGAGCACAAGTTCCTCAGGGATCTCTAAATGAAGCCAGGGCTACTGCAAACAGTGTCATCTCAGGTGTTGAAACATGGGTTTACAGACGTGACGTCGAAGTCAAGTCCTAGTCATTCCAGCGGAAGCGTTACGGTTCACCAAACCCGAGTAAAATTAGGTAAGTGCGCTCAAATGTGAAAGTCATTGTCACTGTTTTATTCGATTTTCATGGCGTGGTGCGCCATAAATTCTTGTCACAAGGTAGAATGATCGATAAAGAGCAGCACTTACATGTCCAACGCCGTCTGTGCGGAAAAAAAGTACTGCCCTGGTTTTTGGACCACGATAATGCATCTGTTCTCACTTCGTTGCTTGTCCGTCAATTTTGGGCAGAAACATCGGTGTAATGGCACCTCAGCTGCCATGTTTGCCAGACATGGCTCCAAGTGCATTTGTTCTGCTCTCAGCGATAGAGAGACATAGAAGTACCTTCTCCTTGCGACCATGGATGAAATTAAATATTCCAGAAATTGAAGAAAATCTCCGGGATAAATGTATAGAATAATATAAAATGGGAGAGTATTTGGAAGGAGATAACTTTTATGTATACCCATAAACCAAATTATTTCCATAAACAAAACATTCTCCTTATTTGGAACGCACGTCGGAAAATAATGGACGCAGGAAGGAGGAATAAAATCCAGCAGCGTCAAAGAACAGAGGTACTCGAGTCGAATCCGAGTCCGACTCGAGTCCACTCACTTCAGACATCGATTAAAAGTTGCGAGAAGACACGGAGGGGAGAAAATGAAAAAAAAAAGAAAACTGAGGAATAGCGAATGGTAAACAATAATTCTTCAGGATAATTCAGGGAAGTCTAGTTGCTCCTGCAATGGAGACGGATTTTAAGAATCGTGTTTTTTCTACTGTTGCGTAATTCTCGAATCTTTTCAGTCCCGAGGAAGGCCAGCTAGAGGAAGAAATCGAATGAGTCCGGAGGTGTATTGCTGAGAGTTGTGAACGGCCTATTCAATCCTTCCGGGAGGAGGGTAAAGAATTATTGAGAAATATGAAAAGGGCTCTTTAGAAGAGAGGGGAAAATCCGCTTACTTCTGATCACCGGCCGCGGTGGCTGAGCGGTTCTAGGTACTTCAGTCCGGAACCGCGCGTCTGCTACGGTCGCAGGTTCGAATCCTGCCTCGGGAATGATGTGTGTGATGTCCTTAGGTTAGTTAGGTTTAAGTAGTTCTAAGTTCTAGGGGACTGATGACCTCAGATCTTAAGTCCCATAGTTCAAATGTGTGTGAAATCTTATGGGACTTAAATGCAAAGGTCATCAGTCCCTAAGCTTACACACTACTTAACCTAAATTATCCTAAGGCAAACACACACATCCATGCCCGAGGGAGGACTCGAACCTCCGCCGGGACCATCTGCACAGTCCATGACTGTAGCGCCCTAGACCGCTCGTCTAATCCCGCGCGGCTAAGTCCGATAGTGCTCCGAGCCATTTGAACCAAACTTCTGATCACATAGTGTTCATTCCTACGGGTCCTTGTATCTTGTTAATCGGTTTAAGAACTTGCAAAGGACACTCAAAACACACGACAATCAGTTCTGCTATACAGTAGAACAAAATGGCCGTCAACGTACAACAGAGTTGATTGTGATGATTTGTTTTAAGTGTCCTTTGCAAATTTAGAAACAGTGGTTAACAAGGTTCAAGGAAACATAGCAATGGATGTAACTTTACATGCCACACGAAAATAGCCATTTCATGTGAATGAAGTGAGTGATTAGTTAAAAAAATATTACGCGGACAGCAGAAAAAAACCGAATATTGTCTCATATTATAGTTCTCTTCTCCGCAGGATGGCCGCAGCACATGTCAAGACTGTAGAAAAAAAACTGTCAACTTTTGTTAAATGTTTTCGTGTTGCCGTTGTAGCGTAAAGATGCGGTGGGCACATCGAAACACGTCGGCGGTTTATTAAATAATTTAAGTAAGTCACCAAAATTTGTTACTTGTTGGTGTTTTTGAAAATTTTTTACACCGTTTTGAAGCGTGACGGTCGATTAACAATCAGTAACGCTTTGAATTGTTAACACTATTGAAGACTTTACTCCTTAGACATACGGTCGGCAAACTCATTAGCCAAAAGAGCAAGTACCAACAATACTACAACGACTGAAATTTTATTTGGGAGCCCAATTTTTTGAACTTTAAGTATATAGAGCGGTACATTGTTAATAACTTAAGATTCTGCTAAGCTGGCCTTTGGAAAAAAGTTGCTATATTCAGAGTGAGGTTGGTTTGCTGAGGTCCACTCCTTACGACTCTCCAATCCACTCTTGAGTCGTGTACGTGTTCCATTTATCTCATTTCGTTCATCCTATCTATATGGGTAAACCTTCTCAATAAACCTTTCTCGACACTACATTTTCTTTCACTTCGCAACGCCCCCTAAAATTAACTTAATAAACTTTAAGTTCTAAGTCATAGTCAAAATTTAGGTACTTTAAATAAAACTTGATATCATATTTAATAACGATATTATTTGTAGACAAAGTTAAATTGTAAGGCATCTATAACAGTAAATCATGATGACTACCGGAAGATAATGCATCCGCTTGGAAAGCTTGGGTAAGGTACGTTTGTATGTTGTTTTTAATTTTAAACACGATCCAGGTTTTCATCATTACGACTGCTTCTAAATTTACTCTTGGTAAGGTTCATGCTTCTAAATGATTGTTCGCATGTTTATGCATACTGTTCGCAAGTTTATGCATACTGTTCGCAAAAGTGAAGTACAGCAAACATTAGCTTTTTTTGGGCTGATAATGGGTCACACATATCTAGTTGTTAATAAATCAACGTATCTTCTCTACAGCGCAGTCACCTAAGGATAAAGAAACGCATGCACCAGCTAAGCATACTCTAGAAACAGGAATAAGAAAACTAGTCATATCTACTTTTTTTAAAATTTCTTATTATATAAGTTTAAGTGAGTGCGAAATCCATCTCCTGGATCATGTCTAAAACAAACCTCACTCACTTAAACTTCCCAGGCAGATGTAAGACCATTGTTCACATATGAAATCCATTCGCCACTGCATTATAGCCCGTAATATTTATTTTTGACTGTGACATTTCCGACCGTGAAAGTAAACATTTTGCAGTTAGCTCATTGTTGTTGTTGAGGTGTTGAGTCCAAAGATTGGTTTGATGCAGCTGTCCATGCTACTCTATCGTGTACGAATAATAAATGCAACCTACATCCCTCCGAATTTGCTTAGTGTATTCATCTCTTGGTCTCCTCTACGATTTTTATCCACCACGCTTCCCTCCAGTACTAAACTGGTGAGCCCTTGATTCCTCAGAATGTGACCAACCAACCGATCCCTTCTTTTGGTCTGTTTGTACCACAAACTTCTCTTCTCCCCAGTCCTATTCAGTAACTCCTCATCAGCTATGTGATCTACCCATCTAATCTTCAACATTCTTCTGTAGCTGCAAATTGCAAAAGCTTCTGTCTAAACTGTTTTTCACTTCCATACATGGCTACACTCCATAAAAATACTTTCAGGAAGGACTTCCTGACACTTAAACCTATACTTGATGTTAAAAAATTTCACTTCTTATTTGTTGACATCAGCACCTTCTTCTTTAGCGCGATCGCGCGGTTTTTTCCACACTTAACGAGAAACAGTTCCACAGTCTTCAGTGGAATAGGTATGGATTCCACTGCATCATTTTACGTGAACTTCAACACGTTAAAAAATTGTCTCACGCGCCTGACATCGAAGCATTGTCCACTCTCTACTTTCTGAGCCATTGCCACAGGCAGCAAAAACAGTGCGGATGGCACCTAATGCAAGTGCTCCGAATCATCTACGCCCCTGTCTAACGCCGCTTCTTCAAAATGGACTCGTCCTGCCCAAAACCCATCTTCCGTGCGCTGAAGTTTCATTCGCACTGGACGTGTGCGCCCGCGGGCGGTATTTTGAGGCTCAGCCACATCACGGGGCCTACGACCTGTAAGTGTTTCGCCAACCTCGGTTTACCGACTACTGCTTCAGACTATCAATACTTTCACCAATAGATATCGATACATCTAAGCGATGATTCATTCGACGATGTAATTATATAGAAATGACAGTATCGAGTGCCGATATTTTTATTTTATATTATATTTCTTTCGCAATTTTCGATAAATATTTCAAATTGTTCGTTTAAATTTGTACTGGAAAACAATTTTACTTTCACTATGTGAAGGAGTCTTACTACTTTTTGAGCTTTCATTACTTCCAGTCTTTGACTCTGTGAAACAGATATAGATAGCTCAAAGAAGTAGTCTGATTGCACTGGATGGTGTGAATGGAATAACAGGAATCTGACATGAAGAAATAGCACACCAGTGTGCTATTTCTTGACATCAGCATTCTTCAAAACAGATGCTGAAACTGATGAACAAAAATGCAAATTAAAATTGCCAAATATGCAGCAACCAGTCACAAAATCATGTTTTATTTATTCACTTTTGCAAATCGATGATTGATCTCATCAAACATGTTTGACTTCTGCTTGAGACAGTATTGCTACTCAGGGCACATATTGGTTGAAAGCACCGATGATTGCTGTTAATCAGTTGAAATCGATTCGCAAAAGTGAATAAATAAAACATAATTTTGCGACTGGTTGCTGCATATTTGGCAATTTTATAGTTTACTGTCGCTGCACGACTGGGGAACCACATGGAGCCCACCATTCAAAAATGCGAATGACAAGATTGGTAACGAAACTTCCTGGCAGATTAAAACTGTGTGCCCGACCGAGACTCGAACTCGGGACCATTGCCTTTCGCGGGCAAGTGCTCTACCAACTGAGCTACAGAAGCACGACTCACGCCCGGTACTCACAGCTTCACTTCTGCCAGTACCTCGTCTCCTACCTTCCAAACTTCACAGAAGCTCTCCTGCGAACCCTGCAGAACTAGCACTCCTGAAAGAAAGGATATTGCGGAGACATGGCTTAGCCACAGCCTAGGGGATGTTTCCAGGTCCCGAGCTCGAGTCTCGGTCGTGCACACAGTTTTAATCTGCCAGGAAGTTTCATATCAGCGCACACTCCGCTTCAGAGTGAAAATCTCATTCTGACGACATTGGTGTTTGCGGTGAGCGGAGAAGAGAAACTGCAACGTTTAACTTCACAACGCACTTTTGACACTACAGCTGCTACGCTATGTGATCAAAAGTATTCGGACACCTCCAAAAACAAACGTTTTTCATATTAGGTGCATTGTGCTGCCACCTACTGACAGGTACTCAACATCAGTGACCTTAGTAGTAATTAGATATCGCGAGAGGGCAGAATGGGGTGCTCCGCGGAACTCATGGACTTCGAACGTGGTCAGGTGATTGGGTGTCACTTGTGTCATACGTCCACTCTCTTAAACAACCCTAGGTCCATTGTTTCCGATGTGATACTGAAGTGAAAACGTGAAGGGACACGTACAGCACAAAAGCGACAGGCCGACCTCGTCTGTTGACTGGCAGAGACAGCCGACACCTGAAGAGGGTTGCAAAGTGTAATAGACCATCACACAGGAATTCCAAACTGCATCAGGATCCACTGCAAGTATTATCATAGTTAGGCGGGAGGTGAGAAAACGTGGATTTCATGGTCGAGCGGCTGCTCATAAGCCACAAATCACGGCCGTAAATGCCAAACGACGCCTCGCTAGGTGTAAGGAACGTAAACATTGGGCGATTGAACAGTGGAAAAACGTTGTGTGGAGTGATGAATCACGGCACACAATGTAGCGATTCGATGGCATGATCTTGGTATTGCGAACGCCCGGTGAACGTCCTATGCCAGCGTGTGTAGTGCCAACAGTAAAATTCGGAGGCGGTGGTGTCATGGTGTGGTCGTGTTTTTCATGGAGGGGGCTTGCACCCCATCTTGTTTTACGTGACACTATCGCAGCACAGGCGTAGACTGACGTTTTAAGCACCTTCTTGCTTCCCACTGCTGAACAGCAATGCGGGGATGGCGATTGTACCTTTCAACACGATCGAGCACCTGTTCATAATGAACGGCCTGTGGCGGAGTGGTTACACGACAATAACATCCCTGTAATGGATTGGCCTTCACAGGGTCCTGACCTGAATCCTACAGGACACCTTTGGCATGTTTGGAACGCCGACTTAGTGCCAGGCCGCACCGACCGACATCGATACCTCTCCTCAGTGCAGCACACCTTCCAGCATCCGACTGAACGTAAGCCTGCGAAATTGGAAGCTGTCCTCGAGGCTAAGGGTAAAACACTGAATTTCAGCATTACCGATGGGGGGCGCCACGAAGTCATTTTCAGCCAGGTTTCCGAATACTTTTGATCGCATCGCGTTTCCAGAAATGAAAATCCAGGTAATTCAACATGAAGTGTATGTGACGAAACCGAGCGACCGACCGATCGGAAACCTTTTGTTGTGCCACTTACCTGCATTTACCATTGTGAGCCAAGTGGTTATCGCCATGCGTGAACGTGCATCTCTATGCTCTAGGGGGGATAAGCAGGCTGTTAGCTTGTTGATGTACGGAATATATAATAATAAATCGATATTCAGGCTACTACAAACAGCATAGTGAACGCATTATTGTGGGCAAGATAGACACGAAGGCAACGCCTACTACAATAGTACCAGTTTATATGCCAACTAGCTCCGCAGGTGACAAAGAGATTGATGAAATGTATGATGAGATAAAATAAATTATTCAGGTAGTGAAGGGAGACGAAAATTTAATAGTCATGGGTGACTGGAATTCGAAAGTAGGAAAAGGGAGAGAAGGAAACATAGTAGGTGAATATGGATTGGGGGTAAGAAATGAAAGAGGAAGCCGCCTGGTAGAATTTTGCACTGAGCATAAATTAATCATAGCTAATACTCGGTTCAAGAATCACGAAAGAAGGTTGTATACATGGAAGAACCCTGGAGATACTGACAGGTTTCAGAAAGATTACATAATGATAAGACAGAGATTTAGGAACGAGGTGTTAAATTGTAAGACATTTCCAGGGGCAAAACTGAAGAAACTGCAAAAAGGTGGGAATTGAAGGAGATGGGCCTTGATAAACTGACTAAACCAGGTTGTAGAGAGTTTCAGGGACAGCCTAATGGAAGAATTGACAGGAATGGGGGAAAGAAATACAGTAGAAGAAGAATGGGTAGCTTTGAGGGATGAAATAGTGAAGGCAGCAGAGAAATAGGTAAAAAGTCGAGGGCTAGTGGAAACCCTTGGGTAACAGAGGAAATATGGAATTTAATTGACGAAAGGAGAAAATATAAAAATGCAGTAAATGAAGCAGGCAAAGAGGAATACAAACGTCTCAAACATGATATCGACAGGAAGTGCAAAATGGCTAAGCAGGGATGGCTAGTGGACAAATGTAAGGATGTAGAGGCTCATCTCACTAGGGGAAAGATAGATACTGCCTACAGGAAAATTAAAGAGACCTTTGGAGATAAGAGAACGACTTGTATGAATATCAAGAGCTCAGATGGAGACCCAGTTCTAATCAAAGAAGGGAAAGCAGAAAGGTGGAAAGAGTATATAGAGGATCTATACAAGGGCGATGTACTTGAGGACAATATTATAGAAATGGGAGAGGAAGTAGATGAAGATGAAATGGGAGATATGATACTGCGTGAAGAGTTTGACAGAGCACTGAAAGACCTAAGCCGAAACAAGGCCCCCGGAGTAGACAACAATCCATTGGAACTACTGACGACCCTGGGAGAGCCAGTCCTGACAAAACTCTACCATCTGGTGAGCAAGATGTATGAGACAGGCGAAATACCCTCAGACTTCAGGAATAATATAATAATTCCAATCCCAAAGAAAGCAGGTGTTGACAGATGTGAAAATTACCGAACTATCAGTTTAATAAGCCACAGATGCAAAATACTGACGCGAATTCCTTACAGACGAATGGAAAAACTGATAGAAGCCGACCTCGGGAAAGATCAGTTTGGATGCCGTAGAAATGTTGGAACACGTGAGGCAATACTAACCTTACGACTTACCTTAGAAGAAAGATTAAGGAAAGGCAAACCTACGTTTGTAGCATTTGTGGACTTAGAGAAAGCTTTTGACAATGTTGATTGGAATACTCTTTCAAATTCTAAAGGTGGCAGGGCTAAAATACAGGGAGCGAAAGGCTATTTACAATTTGTACAGAAACCAGATGGCAGTTATAAGAGTCGAGGGGTATGAAAGGGAAGCAGTGGTTGGGAAGGGAGTGAAACAGGGTTGTAGGCTATCCCCGATGCTATTCAATCTGTATATTGAGCAAGCAGTGAAGGAAACAAAAGAAAAGTTCGGAGTAGGTATTAAAATCCATGGAGAAGAAATAAAAACTTTGAGGTTCGCCGATGACATTGTAATTCCGTCAGAGACAGCAAAGGACTTGGAAGAGCAGCTGACCGGAATGGACAGGACCTTGAAAGGAGGATATAATATGAACATTAACAAATGCAAAACGAGAATTATGGAATGTAGTCGAATTAAATCGGGTGATGCTCCAGGAATTAGATTAGGAAATGAGACACTTACAGTAGTAAAGGAGTTTTGCTATTTGGGGAGCAAAATAACTGATGATGGTCGAAGTAGAGAGGATACAAAATGTAGAGTGGCAATGGCTAGGAAAGCATTTCTGAAGAAGAGGAATTTGTTAACATCGAATATAGATTTAAGTGTCAGGAAGTCGTTTCTGAAAGTAGCCATGCATGGAAGTGAAACGTGGACGATAAATAGTTTAGACGAGAAGTATGTAGAAGCTTTCGAAATGTGGTGCTACAGAAGAATGCTGAAGATTAGATGGGTAGATCACGCAACTATTGAGGAGGTATTGAATAGGATTGGGGAGAAGAGACGTTCGTGGCACAACTTGACTAGAAGAAGGGATCGGTTGGTAGGACATGTTCTGATACATCGAAGGACCACCAATTTAGTATTGGAGGGCAGCGTGGAGCGTAAAAATCGTAGAGGGAGACCAAAAGATGAATACACTAAGCAGATTCAGAAGGATGTAGACTGCAGTAGGTACTGGGAGATGAAGAAGCTTGCACAGGATAGAGTAGCATGGAGAGCTCCATCAAACCAGTCTCAGGACTGAAGACCACAACAACAACAACAACAACAACAACAACAACAACATTTAAATATACTATTCTAGAACCGGCAATACTTTTACAGTATGCAGCGGATATTTTTATAGCCAGGTACGTCGATACTTTTTTCGTCCATATATCGATAATTACCTTCGAACTATCAGGCACCGATGAAAATATTTTTAAATATTATATATATCGGATTCCAAATATTTTTAAAAGTATCAACAGACGTGCCTTAGACCATAGCGGTCTACCTACTCGCTTCTGTGGAGGTGTGTTGTTGCACATATCGCGTCCAAAATCTCTCGTTTGCCTCCTCATACCACCACGCCCCCGTCACACTCACACACACACACACACACACACGCACACACACACACACACACACACACACACACACACACACACACATACATACACATATTGTGCCCGCTCACTCAGTACTAATGCCGTTCCATGAAACCGAATACGGGTTGGGGGAGACTTCCGACTTCTTTAGCAGTCTGCCGGCATTGCCGAGGTCGTTCCTCGCCTCGCATACATTGCAGACGAAGGCTGTGCGCGCCATACATGGACAATGAACAAGCCACGCGGCAGTAGTGTGTTGCCAACTGGAAACGAAAAAATGCAGTGCTCTTCGACCTCAAGACAGCTGTCTGTAAATAAGACAGTGGTGTGCACTTGCATGGTGATTAGATAAACGCCCCTTGGGATCAGAGACGAAATGCAAGCCAAAATTGAAGTTATAACAGCTACAATATTCTCAAACAATGCTAATCCTTGCAGACTTGGTGCAGAAAAGGGTTAATATGATATTAGTAAACTGCAGGAGCATCCAAGGAAGCTTCACACAATTACTATCACTTATTAAGGTTATAATGTGCAGAGCCAGAAAGTTAGCTGAAACCGGAAGTGAATAGCAACGAAATCATAAGTACAGATTGGAATATTTATCGTAAGAATGGAAGAATAGGTTAGTCTCCAATGGCGGCGGCGTATTTATTGCACTAAAGAATTCAATAACGCATCGCAAATTTGAGTAAATCTGGGTGATGTTAAGCATGAAAGAGCGATCAAAAACGGTAATCGTATGCTTTTACAGAGCACCTTGTTTAGGAGCTGTACTGGTTGAGCGCTTCAGGGAGAACTTGCAGAATATTGTTTATAATCGTCCTGATTATGCTGTTGTAATGGGGAGTGACTCCAACTTGACACGTATGGATTGGGAGAGTCATGCTATCAAAACTGGTGTAACTGAGTCGGTTTCGTGGGACAATGTTTTGAATGTCTTGCCAGAAAATAACTTCGAGCAGATAATTAGAGAAGCTAAGAATTTTTTAGCATATTGCAGTTCCGTCAGCAACTGTGATAGACTAATATATTGAAAAATCCTCCTCAGTTGCAAACATTTTCTGGTCTTTACCCAGGTTTTTGCTAGAATAATGTAGCCTTCTTCAGAAGCATAAAATTACTATAACATGCCAGAGTAAGGCACAGTCAACATCAAAAATTAAAACCATTAGTACCGTGGTACCACGTCGAATTAAAACTACTTAACTGACGCCCAGCCCCGGCATTACTTCGCCACGCTGTCGGCTGGCAGCGGCAACTACGTTGGCACTGACCGTTGCACGCCGAATTGCACTGAGCACGTAGAAACTCATGCGAGTGACCATACGGAGAATCAAGGCTGTATATCATTGGCTGTCTGTGTATCACGTGTTGGGAGCTGATAACCGTAATGGTAAGCAAAATAAGCATTATGTAGATGAAGCCCCTAAGTGTATTAACTACACGCAAATTGTATTAAATTGTAGGAAATTTACTGGGTTGGGTGCATAAAGTTTAAGGATTATCTTTACGACTTTATGCACATATGGTCATCGTGTAATATATCCCCACCGAACATGACTAACAGCGAGTACCTTACTTGTCTCGCTTGTTTAAAACCTTAATCATTATCTATAATTTAATTAGGGTTTAACTGGGCGTACAACGCCCCTGTCATCGCACTTAACTACTACTGACCGACACAGGTCAAGTATACTAAAATATGCTGTAGTACACTTGACCTATGTCGGTCAATAGTACGTAAGCGTGATGATGGAGACGTTGCCGGCCGGAGTGGCCGTGCTTTTCTAGGCGCTGCAGTCTGGAACCGAGCGACCGCTACGGTCGAAGGTTCGAATCCTGCCTCGGGCATAGATGTGTGTGATGTCCTTAGGTTAGTTAGGTTTAAGTAGTTCTAAGTTCTAGGGGACTGATGACCTCAGATGTTAAGTCCCATAGTGCTCAGAGCCATGGAGACGCTGTACCCTCCGCCACACTTTAATTAATATGCTTGACCTATATCAGTAAAGACTGTGCCTTACTCTGGCATGTTATAGTAATTTTATGCTTCTGAAGAAGGCTACATTATTCTAGCCGAAACCTGGGCAAAGACCAGAAAATTTTTGCAACTGAGGCAGATTTTTCAATATATTAATTAAAGCAACTAGAGAAAGAAGCGTGTCAGTGATCCTAGCAATAAACGGATATGAACTTACCGAATCAATTACCGCAGGGTAAGGTATCAGTGATCGGAATACTATGGTAGCAACTGTGACTGCGGCTATTACAAGGAATGTTAAGAAAGGTAGTATAATACTGCAAGTGCATTCACGTAGCTTGTGCAATCAGATACGAAATTTGGTCTATTAAGAACTATGCCTCAACAGAACAACTAGTCCTGTCACGGAAAAGCCACGTATAACACTACTGTCTGCTACTACTATACCATAACCTTAAAGTTGAAGGCAGGTCGTGAAATAAAACTATCTTGCTAAAACAATTATGGTATAACGCAACAGAGCAGGGTTACCCTCTGAGAGGAATTTTGTTATGTTGACCGTGTTGTACCTAACGCAGGTGGCTTATCGGAAGTGAAAGTCAGAATTACGTAAACATTTAAACAGTAACAAATAATATTTTACCTATCTACACCGTTTAAAGAGTAAAGAAACGGTCGCCAGCCTAATTAGGCAAGAGAATTATTATGTCCATTATAATTATCCGGGCTGTTATGCCGTGGTCGGTTGATGAATTCCGAGGTGATTCCCAACGTTTCGTTTCCGACTGCGGGAGACATCTTCAAGGGGGACCGTAGCTTGATGGAAGGTCCAACACACACACTGGCTCGCTACTGACTGCCGCTAAATTCCGTGTCCGCGCGCCCCCGTCGATCGACGGCGACAGACAGCGGCCAATTGCACTGACGTTTTCAAAACACGTGACGTCAGGCCGCGGCGCGGGGGCGCGCGGACACGGAATTTAGCGGCAGTCAGTAGCGAGCCAGTGTGTGTGTTGGACCTTCCATCAAGCTACGGTCCCCCTTGAAGATGTCTCCCGCAGTCGGAGACGAAACGTTGGGAATCGCCTCGGAATTCATCAACCGACCACGGCATAACAGCCCGGATAATTATAATGGACATGATATTTCCGGCCGTGAAAGTTTACATTTTAGTAAGAGAATTATTAACATTCTTGTTTAAGAAATTAGGTATACTTTGTCACACGCGAGTGCAATGAACTCTGGCACCTGGATACAGTGTGTTCAGGTTAAGGTTGGAGTTAACAGATCAGAACAAACTACTGGCATAAATGCAACAGATAATGAGACACACTATTACTTTCAGGGCTTATTCAAACTGAATGGTCTTTATAACATTACTATTAATATTCACTGCAGAATCATTAATTGGACATAGGTTCAGTATTATTGTTCAAACATTTTCCTAGCTGACATAAAATTATAAATGTAGTTTACTGCAAAATTATGAACTGGTCACAGGTTAAGTATCTCTCAACTAAATACTATTCTATTTAGTATGAAAGTTAATTGGAATTCACTAACAGTTTACTTCTCAGTGTCTTTTGAATAAAGAAATTGTTTTCATAAATAGTGCTCTTTCTATTAATTGTTATTTATCATGAGCATAAAGGATAAACTGTGGATCCTATTACACTATCAATACACTTTCAATTCCCAAAAGAAACAAGTGCTTAGAAAGCATGAGTTTATAACTTTCCACAACTGCAGTTTTCCACTTTTACTACAGTGAGACACAAAATTAGCGTATTTGTAAGATACTGACTCACCTTCTGCAATTTACAACAGGCAGCAATGTGATCATTTACCAAGCAAAACTTTAGAAGCATCAGTCTTAAGAACTTTTAATTTTGATGTTGGCAACAACACTTTAATAAGCAGTTTTAATAGGAAAATTATTTTCAGCAAGCATCATTTACTTCTCTCTTGCCACATTAACTTTAACTTTCTTTTTATTATGTTCAAGAGACATTAATCAGCAAAACACTGGGCTTTAAGGTTCTTTCAGTAAGGACACTCGGTAATCACTTTAGTTCAAACGGAGAGGAACCTGAGAGGTGTTATGATAAGGAAAGAAAAATCAAGGTAGGTACATAAATTCAGTTATATATTACCTTATATTTGAGCACACTAACACATCCAATAAGCTGATCCTTCTCTGTACATTATTATAGTATTCCGTTACAGTGATTGCGCAATGTGGTGGCGATTGCACGTTAGTACGTGGATTTGCAGGTAGATTTGCTGGACTCTGTCATTTCTTGGTGGCGATGATAGATACCAATTCCAGAAAAAGTCCAGCTCTTCATCCATCCATCCGAGGCATTGGAAAGCGTCAGGAAAAGCCTCTCTCGGAACCAGCACAATATACAACTATTACATGAGCAGTTGACAGTTTGCTAGCTCGTCCCCGACTGACTCATGGTTCCACCTTTTCTACCTAGGCCAACCACAATTTGCGCGCTACACAGTTCCGTTCCCGAGGGGAACCACAACACCTTTTACATACAAAATAAGTAAGAACCCTAAGTGAAGGTCAGCAGTTTACATAAGAGCAAACAAACATATTAAATAAAACAGAACATTTGCATATATTGGTAGTTCTACACAAAATTATTTAAACAAAATTCCAAATGTATACAGTAAGTTTTGTCTCCCTTCAATTGAGACAAAGAATTTAAATAACAGATACACTACATTGCATAGAATCAAATCATGACATCAAAGTTTTTACAAAGAAAAGGGTAAACAAATTTGTGATATCTATCCAATCAAACACATTTACAGAAGCTCAACGATGTAACATTAAATAAAACAAAAGGCAAAATAAATCAGTAGAGTATTAGAGCTGTAGTGTCACAGTAGTCAGCGTCAAATATTCAGTGATGAGGACGAAATGTGCAGCACAAATTCAAAAGCATAGTGCAATATGCCCCAGACAAGTATGTTCCCAACAAGGTCTTCAGGGATGGGAAAGACCCACCGTGGTTTAATAGCCGTGGTAGAAAACTGCTGCCTCGCGGAGTGGCCGCGTGGTT
The DNA here is from genome assembly GCF_021461385.2 of Schistocerca piceifrons. Classification (NCBI taxonomy): domain Eukaryota; kingdom Metazoa; phylum Arthropoda; class Insecta; order Orthoptera; family Acrididae; genus Schistocerca; species Schistocerca piceifrons. The sequence goes on from NC_060145.1 coordinate 458,936,812, forward strand.
TAAGGCGCCACGTAACGGACTGCACGGCCCCTCCAGCCGGAAGTTCGAGTACTCTCTCGGGCATAGGTATGTGTGTTGTTCATAATTTAGTTTAAGTAGTGTGTAAGTCTAGGGACCGATGAACTCAGCAGTTTGACCCCTTAGGAATTCACACACATTTGAACATTTTTAGAAAACTGGTGCGTAAACAAAGGGAGCTTTAACACAGCGTCAAGAGGAGTCGAAACCTAGCATTCAAACAAAAGCTGAACGAAACGAAATTGAGCATATGGAGAACGTTGAGAGAAGCGTTCAGTGACTCTGAAAGTAAAATTTCGTCAACCGGTGTGAGTAAAGGTCCTATGAGAGTTTGGTCTTATGTAAAATCAGTAAGCGGTTCAAAATCTTCTATTCACTCCCTCTACTGAAACGGTAGATCACAGTGAGTAGGCCGAAATACTGAATTCATTATTCCGAAATTGTTTCACTGCGTAAGATTCATAATACGGTCCTTCCTTTCAAGTGTCGTACAAACGTCGAAATGGAAGACACTGAGATAACCGACCGCAGAATAGAAAAGCAGCTAAAATCGTTTGGTAGTGAAATGGCATCATAATGAGATGAGATACCTGTAAGAGTCTACAAAGATTATGCGAAAGAACTTGCTTCTCTTCTAGCAGAGGTTTATCGTAAGTCGCTGGATCAATTAAGGGTACTTAGTGACTAGAAAAAAGCACACGTCATTACGCTTCGAAGAAGGGCCGTATACAGATGCACATAATTATAACCCTATATCGTTGACGTCAATCTCTTGTAGAACTGTGCAATATGTTTTAATCTCAAGAGTTATAAACTTTGTGGACAGCGAAACACTGTTCCTCCATGAGATCCACAGCGCCGTATACAAGGGAGATCCGGCTGATGCCGTGTTCCTTGACTTCAGCAAGACATTTGACACTGTCCGGCACTCGCGTTTAGGTGAAACAAATACCAGCTTATCGACCATCGGAGAGGATTTGCGACTGGATTCATGACTTCCTTGCACACAAAACTCAACACGTCGCTCTTAAAGGAACAAAATCGACAGATATAAAGGTAATTTCCGGAGTACCCCAAGGAAATGCGACAGGACTATTACTGTTTACAGTGTATAACTCATCCACGAAGTAAGTGGCTTATAAAGCACTTGGTCGACCGATTCTTGAGTACTGTCCCTCAGTCTCTCGGACTAGGACTGACAGAAAAGACAGATAAGATCCAACGAAGAGCTGCAGGTTTTGTCACGGGATCGATTAGTAGGCGCGAGAGCGTTACAGAAAGCTCAAAGAAATCCAGAAGCAGATGCTGCAGGAGAGGTATTGTCCATTGCGGACGGGTTTACTATTGAAATTTAGAGAGAACAATTCGCGGGAATAGTCGGATAACACATTACTTCCTCCCACATACATACTGCGAAATGAGCACGACGAGAAAAGCCGAGAAATTAGAGCTAATGTGGAGACTTACCGACAGTAATTTTTCCGTCACGCCAATCGCGAGCGGAACAGAGAAGAAGGGATCAGTTTGTGGTACGACAAGTACGAGACGTACCTGTGGTGTCACCGCCAGCCTTTAAATCGGCCGCGGTCCGGTAGTATACGTTGGACCCGCGTGTCGCCACTGTCAGTGATTGCAAACCGAGCACCGCCACACGGCAGGTCTAGAGAGACTTCCTAGCACTCGCCCCAGTTGTACAGCCGACTTTGCTAGCGATGGTTCACTGCCTACTTACGTTCTCATTTGCCGAGACGATAGTTTAGCATAGCCTTCAGCTACGCCATTTGCTACGACCTAGCAAGGCGCCATTATCAGTTACTATTGATATTGTGAATCATGTACCGTCAAAACCAACGTTCATCATTAATGGATTAAAATTAAGTATTCCACCAGCTACGTCCGTTTTTCTAAATTCTAATTTCCTTGTCATGTTCCAGACCTCACGCCAGCCAGCGTGAGCTAAAGCGTGCATTTGGCCTCCTTTAGTAAAACGATGTTGGCTCTCCTGCCAACCACAACAGTACCCTCCTCCATACACCGTCATATGGCTTGCAGAATATAATTTGGATGCAGATGAAATGCCTCTTATGTCAGAAAACGAGGCAGCTCAGTGGTTGAGACCCTCTCTCGTATTTCAGGGGTTGGCGGTTGCGTCCTTCAATCCGTAATTATGTTTTAGTAAAACATGTAAGGGGAGTTCTAACGGGGAAATTGGTCAAAATGTGACATTTTCTGATCATTATCTCTTAATAATATTTAGTCTCTCCTGAATAATTTGATGTATCATATCTCTATTAATTCCAGTTGGAAGTGTGGTTTTATTTTTTCAAAGTTAACAGTGCAAGTATAAAAAACCAGTCTTTCCGCACAGAGTTTCTTACGTATCTCTATTTCTGGAACTATTGATTATAGAAGTCAATGATTTTCAGCTATTTTTTCCTTGAATTCATGTTAATGTTCGTGTTAAAAAGTTGGATGCAGTGCGTAACCAGAAATTGTAATACTGTACGTGGATTTTGTGGAGATTCTAAATGTTAAAGGAAGACTTGTGGATAAAAACGCTATGGAACAGCAACAAGAAACGATACACAAGGCCTAAAGGGCATTAAAAGACCAGTGTGGGCTATATTTTTCCACAAATTATCCACTGGTGATACACCTATACGTGGTCTTTGCCCACTTGGTGCTGATTCATGGTGCAAGTACCGCAAAGCTCAGGCAGCGGTTACAGAGGAACAATTTAGGCAAAAAATAACATATCGTCTGCAGTGATGGAAGAAACTAACCCAATATATAGAGAGTTATCTCATCCTAACCTTCTTTCCAAATGTCTTCATGGTCCCGAATGAGTCTTTCAATAATGTCGTCTGGACCCGCATACCAAAAAAGTCTTTATAGAAATGAAAACTCTATGCTTGGATGTTTGTGATGCTGCGATAACGTTTAATGATGGTAACAAGGGAAGAATTAGGATACTAGAGTAATTTGATATCAGTTCAGGAACCAACACACCGCCGGCCGGAGTGGCCGTGCGGTTCTTGGCGCTACAGACTGGAGCCGAGCGACCGCTACGGTCGTAGGTTCGAATCCTGCCTCGTGCATGGATGTGTGTGATGTCCTTAGGTTTAATTAGATCTAAGTTCTAGGCGACTGATCTCAGAAGTTAAGTCGCATAGTGCTCAGAGCCATTTGAACCAACACACCGCAAGACTTCCAGCAAATGGATCGACTCAGGAGCATGAAGCCCCAGCGTGCATCAGAGGAAATGACTAAAGAACAAGGGGCAGGGAAAGAAAGAAGCTTTTAGGTTTGCAGGACGATCAAAAACAGGACCCAGATAATGCTGATTATAGGCCTGGCTGTTTCTAGGAGCTGGCATGCCTCCATATGTGAATTAATATCAAATTAAACGTTTAAACTTGATATCTTGAAAATGACTTTAAAAAAAAATGTTTGACGCATTATCCCCCGAACAATTACAGATACGTATATCTAATTTTACACTATGTTACCTCTTAGTATACTGCTGCTGCTGAACCAGCAAAATATTTCTTTACTTTCAGAAGCAAAAGTGGATTTAAAAAAAATTGAACATAAATGAAAATAACAAACTAATTACTTGTCTACATATAATGATTCTGGTTTAGTAATCAGAAAAGGAGGGAACCTCCCAAATATTTCAGATCTCTGTCAAAGGTTCTGAGATAATGGGTCATCAACATTGCAAATTTAACACTGTATCTATAGAATGCATGTACTCCCTTTAAATCGCGTAACCCGAATGCCGCGATTGTTCCTTTGAAAGGAACTGGGATCAAAGGGGGTAATGACTAATGCCGCATCTCTCGTGCAACTCGTCCTATCGTACCACCAGCTCCAAGTCCCGATCCTTCTCCAGTGAAACGCCACTTCTGCTTTATCAGGACATCCCACATTAATGTGAATCTTATTTGGCGGAGGGCTCACCAGTGCTGCAGCTCAATTTTCTTAAAACGAAGGTTTGAATTGATTATATCTTATTTACAATTGCCTCCAATTCCGAGTGCTAAATTTCGGTAATAATGTGGTTCTTATACTTTGTCTCGCGTGTACTACCGCAGTAAGCGGCCAAGGTAAAAATTCCATGGAAAATTTAAGACACCAGTAGAAGAATCGTAACTAGAGCCCTAGATTCACTATCTGACTGCATTAGAAAATGATCTGGCTCTACAGGCGCCACTAACGAGATAAATGAACACAAAGTCTTAATCTTAAGAATAAATGTCTTACCTTGGCGATTTGAAAATTACCTACTGCACAAAGCTACTGAAAATAAATAATCAGCTGTACATTAATTAATTTTAAAAATACACCGCCGATCAGGTATTTAAAACCTTTTGGTTCTGGATAGATGACTAAAGCCGAGGCAAAAAGTTCATAATACATATGGTCCATTTTTGTATTTTCTTAGTTAGACATTTTTGTTGTTATTCTTTGCAATTATTGAAACAAGACATAGCATTAATGTAAGGCCTGGCATAACTGGAGACAGATTAATTGGATCTTTCATTTTCCGTGGAACATCGACTGGATAGAACTTTTAATGGAACTTTTGAACGTTTTGCTCGAAGACGTTCCACTGCACTTACTTCAGAACATGTGGTTCGCGGACGATGGCGCACCATCTCAAGCGAGAAAAAGTTTAAACCAGCGTTTCCCAAGTAAAGAGACAGGCCGTTGGGCAACATCGCCCTATTCTGCTCGATCTCCTAAGCTCACTCTATCTAATTTTTGTTTTAGGGTGCATTTAAAGCGCATGGCGTATTCAAGACCTATTGCTAGTGTCGATATTTTTTGCCAGTGCGTTCAAGAAATCTCATCAGATACGAATGACACATGGAACACGGGAGCGGGGGACACATCTACACCGTACCCCGCAAGGCACCTAATGGTGTGTGGTGGAGGGTACTTTCTGTACCACTAAATGACCCATCTGATGCACAATGCCTCTGTTGCAACGTCTACCAGTGGAGTTCGCTGAGCATTTCCGTAATGCTCTCGTGCCGGCTAAACTATCCCGGGGCGAATCGCGTCGCTCTTTGTTGGATCTTCTCTATCTCTTCTATCACAACTATCTGGTAGAGGTCCAATAAAGATGAAAAATATTCAAGAACCTGTCGAACAAGTGCCTTATAAGGCACTTCCTCCATGGATGAGTTACATTTTCTCTGTTGCCAGTATTTATGTGGTCGTTCCACTCAAAGTCACTCTGGATAGTTACTCCTAGATATTTTACGGCAGGTACTGTTTCCAACGGTTTGTCATCAATAGTGTAGCTGCAAAGTAGTAGATTTATTTTTCTATGTATGCGCAATATGTTGCGTTTACTTACGTTCAGGGTCAACTGCCAGCACGATTTATCAATTCTCTGGAGGTCGTTCTGCAGATCGTTACTATCATCTGGTGTTGCTACATTACTACAGTCAACGGCATCATCTGCGAACAGCCCTAGAGAGCATCCGACGCTTTCTACTACATCATTTATATACATTGTAAACAGTAACGCTCCTATCACGCTTCCTTGGGGTACTCCGGAAGTTACCTTTACATCTGTCGATTTTGTTGCTTTAAGAGCGAAGTGCAGAGTCCTGTCTGTAAGGATGTCTTGAATCCAGTCTCTAATCTGCTCTGTTACTCGATAAGGTGGTATTTTTTTTTCACTAAGTGGCAATGCGGGACGGTGTCAAATGTCTTCCTGAAGTCAAGGAACACGGCATCAGCCTGAGCGCATTGTCTACGGCGCTGTGGACCTCATGGAGGAAGAGAATGAGCTTTCACACGATCTCTGTCTGCAGAATCCATGTGGATTTTTATAGAGCAGATATTCCATCTCCAGCAACGTGATTAGGAAATTCATGATGCAGAGTTTAGAGGCTTATGTTCGAGATTTGAGCATTTCATTTGCCAATCAGAAAAAATACGTGTACAACAAAGCTGCAAATTTCAAAACAAGGAGACAGAGACGAATGAAAGCAGGAAATTAAAAATAGCCACACAAGCTCGAGTATGATTCACACTCTGAGGGTCGCCCAAACTTGATTATCTACTCGTATGTTGATGACAGTTCATCTGTAGGATTTGGTGAGTGAGTATACACGTGTCACAAATGGCCGCATCTTATGACTGCATTGACTCAGAAGCTTAAATTTTTTGTGCCTCCAAGGCTCCGTAGACCTTAGTCTGTCACGTAAATTACAGCTTGGTTCCATAACCTGTTGCTGTCAAAATTGGGTCTTAACAGATAGACAGACGAGTAACTAAGTGATCCTTTGACGGTTCAGTTCTTACCGATCGAGGTAGGGAACTCTAAAAATGAACTTGTTTGCTTCTTTTTAAGTGCCCTATCCTTTCGTGAGAGCTTCCGCACATGTAAGTTAACACGCTGTATATACTTCAATAACCTTTCAGGCATTGTGCCCCGTAATGATAATATTCATATTTTTAATGGCTGTTGGAAAGTTATCTGCACTGGCCCGGCATAATTATAGACCGGTGAGTCCAGAATGAATACTCTGCGAAGACTGACTACATTACAAGGTGACATTTGTGTTAATACTTCAGAAAAAGCAAAGGCCATGCGTCCTATATCGTTATTACACTCCTCCGCCGCCGTTTAGATGTAAGTTTCCATGGTACAACATTCGCCAGAGCATTTTATATATATATAAAATTACCGCCACTTGCCTTCGAGTTCTGGCGAATATAGTACCATGGAAACTTACATCTAAACGGCAGCCTAATTATTATTATTATATATATAAGTAATAATTAGGTAACAAGTGGAAAAAATTACTTTAAAAATAATATATACTTCTTATTAGTAAAATAATTTTTTCTACTTGTCGACCTTATGTCATCTCTCACCAACAGGCTAAATTCATTGTACTCTGATTTACATCTGAAATTAATAGTTTAGCGGGGAACAAAAACGTATATGACTAAAAAAGTGATACGTATAGCTCCTATAGCCACAAGCACGATTGTCGTAAGCCCCGGGGGAAGTGTGGTAGGACCTGTATTCATCTCTATATACATAAATGATCTGAACGATAGGATGAACAGCAAGCTGCGGCTGTTTGCTAATGACGTTGTGGTGTTCGGGAGAGAGTCGTCGTTGGGCGACTGTAAGAGGATACAAGATGACTTGGGCAAGCTTTCTACTTGCTGTGATGAATGGCAGCTAGCTCTGAATGGAGGAAAATGTAACTAAATGCAGATGAGTAGGAAAAACAATTCCATAATCTTGGTATATAGCGTCGGCGGTGTGCTGCTTGACACAATCACGCTGATTAAATAAGTAGACGTAACACTGCCAAGCGATATGAAATGGAACGAGCATTTAAGGATTATGCTAGGGATGGCCAGAGGCCGACTTCGGTTTATTAGGAGAATTTTAGGAAAGTGTAGTATATCTGTAAAGGAGACCGTATGTAAGACACTAGTACGACTCGTTCTGGGTGGTACTCGAGTATTTGGGATCTGCATCAGGTCAGATTAAAGGAAGACAGCCAAACATTTCAGAGGCGGAGTGCTAGAGTTGTTGCCGGTAGGTTCGACCAACACGCTATTGAGGAAACTTAGCGAAGCGGCATTTGCGGGTGACAGCAGAGTGATCCTGCTGCCGCCAACGTGCATATCACGTAAGGACCACAAAGGTAAGATACGAGAAGTAGCGGCTCATAAGGAGGCACATAGACAGTCGTTATTCTCTCACTCTGTTTGCGAGTGGAACAGGAAACGAAATGACTGGTTGTGGAACATGGTACCCTGCACCCTGCAATAGATGTAGAAGTAATTTTTATTTCCTTGGGCCTCATCGATTTCATACCTCTGTGACAGCTGTTATCTCAGTAGGAACAACTACTTCCATATTCATTCTTCGAAGCGTCGGTGTCAATGAACCTATTCATTCAAAACAAAAATAAAATCATATCCTTTGAGTAGATGACTATGTTGAGGAAAACTGTAAATATAAATATTTCCTCAACATATGTGATGATAGTAAATTTATTTATCAATCATGCTCATGACATTCTTTTAATCTGAACGTGTGTCAAAAAGTTTTCGAATCAAAGTAAACCTCATACGGTTTCAACGTAAGCAGTCAACTTGAATTGCTTGAATGCCGCCTCTCCGTTCCGTTGCAGCGCTGCTCCCTAAATCAACTTTTCCATCTGTGTCAGGATGGTCAAGCCAGTTGCTGTCGCTCCAGCAAATCCGGCCGGCGTGCTGAACAGGTTACCGGGGAGAACAGGCAGATAGCTGGGGACGCAGGGCGGCGCCTGTGATGTAACCTAACGTAACTTGTTCCGCGCCTGCTATCGTCGGGAAAGTCGGGTTATCAGGGACTGGTGACGTGCCGATGTAAACACTTATCCACCGCTGCAGCCAGCGTGTGTAGATCGATCGTTTCCTGCCAAGCACCCTAGGAAATCGGAACAAAATAACCACTGCTGACTTTCCCTTTGTGTCCAACGGCACCGGGATCACAGTATATTTAGACAGCGTACTGGGAAGTGCGTACTGGGAAGTGTGTAGTTGCAGGCAAAGTGCGTGAATATCATACAGTTATTTTTCCCCCCAGCATGAGTGCACGGAGAGCAATACAACTGTGACTGGATATCTCAGTATTTACTTGTTCCTTTTTTGCGTAACATCTTCAGTTGCAGCCACGAGAATAACAGAAATTGTGGCGCTTACTGAGGTTCACACACAGCCGCTACTCGCTTATTCCATATCCGAATGTAGCGGAGAAGAGAGTGGATGCGCTGGTACCATGTATCCTCTGCTCAGTATGCTCCATGCCCTTTTTTTGGAACTACAGTACGCCAGATGTCTTGTGATTACGAGCTATCATTTCTTCCTTACGTTTAACATACCGTAGGTTAATCGAATTGCTAGCGCCTCTTATATATCGAACCACTGTATTCCTTGATTTCATTTTCCCTGTGATGCAGTGTGGCCTTCAATGAAATAAATCGAAGGACTCTCGAAGTTTACAGAGCAGCAGAATTAACTAGTCACATTGCTGCCAAATATGCACTGCTAGCCATTAAAATTGCAATACCATAATACCGTGCACGCTGGATGCAACAAACGCCAGAACACCATGAGGTATACTACGAACTTCGATATAAGAGGGACATTCAATAATCGCAGAGACGAATTTACATGAATAAGTCTGTACAAGCTGTTTCGTAATTTATTTACTTTGCTTTGACATCACTGGGATGAGCTGACAAGGGTTGACGTATAGAAATCATTTTGCTTATAACCTCAGTACAGCATAAGTGAAGCCGTATCTGCTGAAGTTCCGGCATTACTTGAACACCGTTCTGAGCCATGCTTGACTAACGTTCGTGCCATATTTCATTTGACATCCTGTTTTTACTGTATTACCACCGCGTTATGCTAACTTCAATTGCTGGTGTCACCGAGTTGCCGCCTTGCCTGCCCGTGAGCGGTAGCAGCGGCGCTTGTCTATACAGGGTGTTATAAAAAGGTACGGCCAAACTTTCAGGAAACATTCCTCACACACAGAGAAAGAAAATATGTTATGTGGACATGTGTTCCATGTTAGAGCTCATTTTATTACTTCTCTTCAAATCACATTAATCTTGGAATGGAAACACACAGAAACAGAACGTACCAGCGTGACTTCAAACACTTCGTTACAGGAAATGTTCAAAATGTCCTCCGTTAGCGAGGATACATGCATCCACCCTCCGTCGCATGGAATCCCTGATGCGCTGATGCAGCCCTGCAGAAGGCGTATTGTGTCACAGCCGTCCACATTACGAGCATGAAGAGTCTCTACATTTGGTACCGGGGTTGCGTAGACACGAGCTTTCAAATGCCCCCATAAATGAAAGTCGAGAGGGTTAAGGTCAAGAGAGCGTGGAGGCCATGGAATTGGTCCGCCTATACCAATTCATCGGTCACCGAATCTGTTGTTGAGAAGCGTACGAACACTTCGACTGAAATGTGCAGGAGGTCCATAGTGCATGAACCACATGTTGTGTCGTACTTGTAAAGGCACATGTTCTAGCAGTACAGGTAGATAATCCCGTACGAAATCATGATAACGTGCTCCATTGAGCGTAGGTGGAAGAACATGAGGCACAATCGAGACATCACCAACAATGCCTGCCCAAACGTTCACAGAAGATCTGTGTTGATGATGTGATTGCACAATTGCGTGCGGATTCTCGTCAGCCCACACATGTTGATTGTGAAAATTTACAATTTGATCACGTTGGAATGAAGCCTCATCCGTAAAGAGAACATTTGCACTGAAATGAAGATTGACACATTGTTGGATGAACCATTCGCAGGAGTGTACCCGTGGAAGCCAATCAGCTGCTGATAGTGGCTGCACACGCTGTACATGGTACGGAAACAACTGGTTCTCCCGTAGCAGTCTCCATACAGTGACGCGGTCAACATTACCTTGTACAGCAGCAACTTCTCTGACGCTGACATTAGAGTTATCGTCAACTGCACGAAGAATTGCCTCGTCCATTGCAGGTGTCCTCGTCGTTCTAGGTCTTCCCCAGTCGCGAGTCATAGGCTGGAATGTTCCGTGCTCCCTAATACGCCGATCAATTGCTTCGAACGTCTTCCTGTCGGGACACTTTCGTTCTGGAAATCTGTCTCGATACAAACGAACCGCGCCACGACTGTTGCCCCGTGCTAATCCGTACATCAAATGGTCATCTGCCATCTCCGCATTTGTAAACATTGCACTGACTCTAAAACCACGTTCGTGATGAACACTGACCTGTTGATGCTACGTACTGATGTGCTTGTTGCTAGTACTGTAGAACAATGAGTCGCATGTCAACACAAGCACCGAAGTCAACATTACCTTCCTTCAATTGGGCCAACTGGCGGTGAATCGAGGAAGTACAGTACATTCTGACGAAACTAAAATGAGCTCTAACATGGAAATTAAGCGTTTCCGGACACATGTCCACATAACATCTTTTCTTTATTTGTGTGTGAGGAATATTTCCTGAAAGTGGGTTTCCGGACACATGTCCACATAACATCTTTTCTTTATTTGTGTGTGAGGAATATTTCCTGAAAGTTTGGCCGTATCTTTCTGTAACACCCTGTATAAGCCCTTTCCCGGTTGTCATGTGTTCGGAGTGAGTTCGGATCTGCCAGTGAGTTGGGAGGCGCTGGCAATGCAGTTCGGACCTGGCAGTGTTTGGCTTAGGACGCGGCAGAAGTTCAGTCGGGGCGCGTTGTGCTGCAGTGAGGTCCGGACAGCCATTACTCGCCCAACGGTTGCCGATACATATCACTTGAGTGCGGTCCACCGTGGTTGGTCGTCGGTCGGTCGTTCTGTCGGACGACGTGTTTATTGGCCGGCGGTTATGGGTTGCCGGCGTGTGCCGACTCGTCATTCTTCCTTGTTTTTGCACAGTCGCTGCCGTTAGTGTTGTATAGTCCTTCGTGCAAGTGTTCGTGAAACTGTGTGTAGCTTGTGATGTCGACTGATCAGTTATTTTAGTGCTGTCTCCATGCTGATGTGCGGCAGTTCGTTGACTGGTGTGGATCAACCAAGAAATCTCCGCTCGGTGCAGTGGACCTGGCCCCCGGCGGTCTCTACGCTGTGTCGGAGTGTGTGGGAGCTGTCCGACTGTTACGAGGTTCGTGGCTCACCGACCCAGGACATCAAAGTTGAGTGGTGATTTAATTGCCGAAGCCAGTCTCTTCACATTGTGGCGTTGGTTTTCATGGTTGGCTGTTGGTGGTATTCCCATAAGCAACAGCGAATGTTAGAGTTGGCGAAAGTTTGGCCATCATCCGGTGTTTAACTATATTTTGGTTATTTGAAGTCCAAGTGCACCAGCGGAATTTTCTGCCTTGCGGCCGTTAGCGTTCCGGTTACCTGCCCTGGCCGCTGACGTAAAATTAAGGCAGTGTCCTTTCCTCACCGTGTTGTCGCTGTCCAACACGTTTGTGTAGTTTTGACAACTTACGCATGCTTGGTTGTGGGCGGCTACGCCTTTTATGTTTTGGCTTTGGAGTTCCTTGTATACTGGTCGGGTGGAAGGCAAGTAACCTATCAGAGTCTTATCTAGACGTATTAGGGGCCCAATATTACTCCAGTTGTACAGACCCCACACCATTACATAGCCTTCGCCATCTTGAAGGGTCACATGTTAACATGCAGGGCCCATAAATTCATGGGTTGTCTCTGTACCCGTACACGTCCATCCGCTCGATACAATTTGAAACGAGACTCGTCCGACCAGGCAACATGTTTCCTGTCAGGAACAGTCCAATGTCGGCGTTGACGGGCCCACGCGAGGCGTAAAGCTTTGTGTCGTGCTGTCATCAAGAGTACACTAGGGGGCCTTCGCTTCCGGAAGCCTATATCGATGATGTTTCGTTGAATGATTGGCACGCTGGCACTTTTTAATGGCCCAGCATTGAAATCTGCAGCAATTTGCGGAAGGGTTGCACCTCTGTCACGCTGAACGATTTTCTTCAGTCGTCGTTGGTCCCGTTCTTGCAGGATCTTTTTCCGGACGCAGCGATGCCGGAGATTTGGTGTTTTACCGGATTCCTGATATTCACGGTACGCTGGTGAAATGGTCGTACGGAAAAATACCCACTTCTTCACTACCTCGGAGATGCTATGTCTCATCGCTCGTGCACCTGTTATAACACCACGTTTAAATTCACTTAAATCTTGATAACCAACAATTGTAGCAGCAGTAAGTGATCTAACAACTGCGCCAGGCACTTGTTGTCTTACATAAACTTTGCCGACCGCAGCGCCGTATTCTGCCTGGTTACATCTCTCTCTATTTGAATACGCATGCCTATAACAGTTTCTTTGCCGCTTCACCGTGTAAACCAACGCTACAGTGAGCGCCAATCAAATGTTGCTTGCACTATGTTCATTATTGTAGGCTATTATCCATGACTGTGTTATGCCCATTATTTTATGGGTATTACGAATCACTACACTTTACAAACGCTCAGAAAAACGACAACCGTCGCCATTTTCTTCTTAGCATCGTCCATACTTTGTCTCTAAGATATGAACTACTTACAGATTACCAAAATAAATAAATATATGAAGCTGGTATCCGTTCTTTCAGACATGTCCGAAAGAACAGATACCATCTTCCTACAGTTAAGGCTAACCGGCCATTAACCTTCTTCTTCAGTGCGGATGCACACGCATTGCCCGAACTCTTACGGCACTCGGTAAGATTGTCTGCAGCGAGTAATGAGTGTAATGGACAGAGGCATTGCGAATGTTGTGTGTTGACATTAAGTTGGGAATGTGGGTCTCACGGGGAGCGTACAAGGGATAAATCCCTGTAGTCGCACTATCCTCTGTGCCCTCGGTAGCTGAGATGGATAGAGCGTCTGCCATGTAAGCAGGAGATCCCGGGTTCGAGTCCCGGTCGGGGCTCACATTTTCTACTGTCCTCGTTGCTGTATATCAACGCCAGTCGGCAACGTAGGGTCTTGATTTAATTATTTCAAAATAAATAAAATACGCTGCACTGTGCAACGAACTTGCGGCGAGACACACTTGCAACTACTGAAATCCATTAGCCACGGCCTCCGGCCTATCGAGCACGCACTACGTTCTGCGGAAAAATCACGACAATCCATCGGTCTGTCCGCACACGCTAACGAACCCAGCCAGTGAACAGGTCGGAGAGCTAGATCCGGCGGGCGGGGACTGCACGTTAGTGGAAAACGACTGGCCCGAGATCGTTGGGCCAGATCCACCAGACACACGCACAGAACTGGCCTGCTTTCCTGGGGCGTCACATAAATCCGGTCGTATGTGGCCACGTATTGCAGATCTGGTACCGTGGCCCAGGCGAACTTGAAAAGCTGTGAGAACGCCGCTAGGTGGCGCTCCTAGCATTTGCGGGCTACTCTAGCCTGTATACAGAGAGAGTGGCCATAGGTGAAGTTGCCCGTGATTGGTTGATTAGCTTTGTCGCCATTTTTCTGCCAAACGTCTGTCGCACTTCCTATGTTAGCCATGCTTTTGAGTTGAATTGAAGTTCTGTGGACTTTTGGAAACGATTGATTTATTGAGAGACTTGTTATGCGTTGTGCATGCATTTTCGATTTAATTGTATATCGTTTTTAGTACGTAATTAGTGTTTGCGTGCATACTGGTAGCTTTTCTGAAGCAAATATCTGACTGTCCTTGCTGGAAACGGAAGGTTCCTGTAATTGTTGTGCCATGCTCATTCGACTTTATAGCGTCAAACTTTACTTCGTTCACTTGGTTCCAATATTATTGCCGGACTGTTGACGCAGACAAGTTGTAAGCAGGCTTTCCGCAGTTGTCATGGTTGCTGAAACATAATTCGTAGTAAATAATTGTAGGTACTCTTGAAGACAGTTTTTAATAGGTCAACTTACTGTGAGGTAGAAGGGATACGGTAGTTTTCTTGTTATATTTGGTCGTTATTGCAGTAGCCTACATTCAACATTACCTGATGTTTATAATCTTTCTCGTTCGTTATCTACGAAGAAAGTCGTAAGCAGTTGTTTACTAGTGACATGCAAAAAGTTTGAAGACGTGACAAGAATTACTAATACGTCTCACACTTTTTGCATGTCACAAGTAAACCACTGCTTACGACTTTCATTCGTCTGACGTAATACAGGTACGTTAAATCGTTACCATTATGCACTTCCGATACAAAACAAATGCTATACACTATATTTTTTTATTTACGTTACTTTCATTGCAATATATATAGTAAACGGACTTTAAAGGAGATAAATGTAAGTAACAAATAATTTTTACAGCCACCGTATCAAATTTTCCTGTGTTCTACGTAGTAGGCTACTACGAGTATATTATAGCTGTAAAGAAAGGCATTTAACGAATGATTTCGCCGTATTGTGTTGCGCTTTTGATTCGGTGAGTGTGTACTCCACTACTGGCCATTCAAAAGTCCCGCCCACAGTTTGGCAGAAGAATGGCCGCCGCATGGTCCGGTTGGCCACTCTCTCCCTATACAGGCTCTCTATTGCGAGCACTGCTGTCGCCGCGCCCCCTGCGCCGGCACTCGCGGCCACGCAAGGGAGCTAGCAGCCCAGGGGCCCGGACCTCTGTCGTGTTCTCACTGCGCTCTACTACTGTTCGACATACTCATCGTCGTTTGGTTCCTGATAGTCCTAAGTCTAGGCTCTCGATTTTGTTCATCCTCCGAATTTGTTACTTCGTGTCATCTTTTTTGTTCGTCCGTCGCTGTTGTCTTCCCGTGGTTTTCGGCCACTGAACATAGACACCTTCAGCCGGTCGTTCGGCATCTCCTGGTCGTGTTCTGTGTACTGTAGTAGAGGTTTCCATTGATGCGGCAGTCGAACAAAGCTTGCCAACCGTGTTTCGCCCAACGACAACACTGCCTACTGGAGTGGCGTAGCATCGTCTTTCCAGCCGAGTTCTGGTTCTCCATAAAACATCAGATCGACATATCCATGAATGGTACCTTTGACGAGAACGAACGTTGCATTCGTCATCGTCGTATTGACCATGCACCCAGCGTCATGGAATGAGCGACCATTGACTACGCAACATGATCATCTCCAGTTCACCTACCTTGACGCAGAGAACGTGTTACTGTTGCCCTGGTCAACAGCTCCAGATCTGGAAAAATCTTGTCACGTGTCACCAGATGACTAGCAAGCCACCACATGCCAGACGATGTACTTGACAAGTTCTGGAACAGAGTGGAAGGAGCATGGAGTGGCCTATAACGTATCTGGTCATGCAAGCTCAGTTCAACACAATTGCAAACATTTATATGTCCCACCTGCAAAGTAAATTTTTCAGTGATTGCCCTCAGTTAAAACAATCGCTGTACAAACGATATGTACAGTATATGACGTCAGTGTAATTTTTCATAGTAGTATTGAACACATGAATCAAATGCATACAGGTCTAAATAGGGAATCTGTTGAACTCGCAATGGAGTGTGGAAATGGGACCTTACTGTTCCTCTGTCTTTATATGACGCTGATGGGCGGTAATCTAGTATTTTATGTACATCGTAAACCATTGACAACTCATCAATAACTCGTTCGAGCATCAAAAATCTCATGAGAAAGCTGCTTTCAGAACACTGCTTCATCGGATGCTAGAAATTCCGTGAAGTCCTAGTGCTGCGGAAAAACAATTACAGACCATTAAGAATATGGCACAGCAGAACAGTTATTCAAATAAGATTGTCGCCGATTTCTTTACAAAAATGAAACAAAATAGAATTAAGGGAAAACAGAATAGTACCTTCCTCAGGATAGACGATGAAGCGGCCAAGAAGAACTGTTCTAGGATCCCTTACTTTGGTCCAATATCCCATAAAGTAGAGAATTGTTTGAGATCTGTGGGTCCCATTTGTACCTAAAAATAACGGGAGACGTTGGGTTCGTTATGAAGAGCGCGCAGTTTTTCCGTATAACATCACTAGTATTTACGGTATCGAGTGCCCACAGCGTGAGTGTAGATATATCGGACAGACAGGGAGAAGTTTTCAGACTAGGTTCAGAGACCATCCTAAGTCAGCTTTAGCGGTGCATTTGGCACGTAGTATGCACAGCTTGCGTTACATAAAGGATGACTTAGAAACCTTGCATATTCAATCAAATGGACCTATCCTTAAAATTTTAGAAGAGTTAGAAATCGTGAATTGCAGTAGTCTCAATGATCAAAAACTTAAACGTAAAGGGATCCTCAGTAACTATTTGCAAGGTCTAGAGCAACCTCCACTATAATACGTTGTCGTATCTGGCAATCTTCGGGTAACGTATATCTGTCACATCTCGTCCCCTGATCTTGGAGGTTGCCTGTCATCTGAGGTCTCGCATAATATTTGCAGAACTAGGCTCAATTTTTCTTTTAATAGGTTGACCATAATATATTGTTCCTCAGCTTAGTACCTAAGGCGTAACTCTGCAGCTATGTGTATATTCAGTATTTTTTGGTGTTTACTAGTCACGCTGGCTTCTCCGTTACTGGAGGCTTTATGCACTATGATTATGAAGGTTACCCTTCACGTTGTGCTGCGCTATCTCCATTCATATCCTTGGATTCATTATAAAATGCATTTATCCACACAACTTCCCCTATTATATTTAGTTTGTGTTATGTCTGTTTGGCCCCTTTTATATTTTATACTACGGTTTTATTAATTTTATTTCTAAAAACGTCCGCCCCGATAGCTGAGTGGTCAGCGTGACGGATTGCCGTGCTATGGGCCCGGGTTCAATTCCCGGGTGGGTCGGGGATTTTTTCCGCCGAGGGACTGGGTATTGTGCTGTCTTCATCATCAGTTCATCCCAATCAGGCGCGCAGGTCGCCCAATGTGGCGTCGACCTGTACCAAGGCGGCCGGACCTGCCCCGTAAGGGGCCTCCCGGCCAATGACCCCAAACGCTCATTTCCATTTCTATAAACTGCATTATATACCTATGAGCCAAAACATTATGACCGAGTGTTTAATAGTGTCTTGGTCCACTTTTCAAACACAGTGCAGCAGCGATTCTGCTTAGCATGGATTCTAGAAGTGCTTGATAGGTTTGTACAAGTGTGTAACACTAGACTTCTACTCACACGTCACTAAATTTCCGCCAATCACTGGACGGTGAATTGTGGGCACGCAACTAGCGCCTGATAAGTGTTTCGTACAGTTGTACCCCACAGCATAATTCCACTCCCACCGGCCTACATCTGTGGCGGACCGCATGTTTCGTGCAGCCTTTCGCCTGGATGATGGCGTGGAAAGACCCAGCCATCTACCTTGTGTAACAAGAAATGCGATTCATCCGACAGGCGACACGTTTCTGTTGATCCACGGTGAGAACTCAGTGGAAACGACGACGTCGTTTGGTCAACACCGGGGTCGTGTGATGTGGAGCTTCGCGTTCAACAACGCTCTTTGAACGGTGTCTCCGAAACACTTGTGCTTGCACCAGCATTGTACTCTGTCGCCAGATCTGCCACAGATAGCTGCCTGTCCTGGGGGATCCTCCGACGTCTACGTTTCGTGCTGTGAGGTGGACATCCAGTGCCGTACAGCCTACGCTTTATTCCACAATGCTTCAACCATTTTCCATAGGTTCTCAAGACATTAGTACGCAAACAGCTGACCACATTCGCCGTTTCAGAAATTCTCGTTTCCAGCCGCTGCGCCACAACAATACGCTCTGTGTTAAAACCACTTATATCAGTGGATTTCCGCATTTGCGGCCCTTATCTTCGCTATAATGACTGCCCATTCGTCTCACTTCCGCTTACACTCTTTCCTTACTGCTTCACGCGCTCGCAACACCACCAGGACGCATTCAGCATTGCGGTGGGCAGTGGTCATAATATTTTAGCTCATCAGTCTACAGTGTGGGATAAAAAACATCGTGAAACCAAGAAGAACGTGTGCGACGTAAACAAAAGTCTCTAGATCTTAAAAATGATGCTTGATTTCGTGGCAGTCGCATAAAAGTGGCGCTAGTTGCGCTACTACGAGAATGCAAGTCAGGTTTGTTTTAGATACATGCTGTAAAGCTGTCGGCACACGGACCGTGGTGTCGTACGTTAGCGGTGAGCGTGGCCAGTTCAGCGTGCTGCTGAACGCTCAGGAACGGTGCGACTTGTGCATACGGTACGTGGGCCCCAAAGTGGTATACGCGATCGCAACGCACTCCAGCGGCAGTTAAGGGATGCTTCTAGTTCGTAAATCACAGTGTTTACTCAACGGGCGCCGCGCGCAGAGTTCCCACGTTCGTTCTATTAAAACGCACATTTCCTCCATCGTCCACGAAAAGAAAAGTACCATGTCTAATCAATAAGGATACAAGCTTATAAAAGTTCCGTTGCAAACAGTGCGGTACAAATTGGGAATACTTATCCGCATAAGATAAACATTATTTCATCATTCCCACATTTTAGTAAAACCCCAAGGTCAGTCTTACTTGATCACTGTTCGTATCCAGTAGCAGAATCTTTGCAACATGTGAATTACGAAGCGTAAAAGAAAAAGGAGGAAAATGTCTTTATACAAGTAGCGCAAGGTGTCCTGTAGATTAAGCCAATCGAAGAAAGTCACTCCCAAAAAAGGTGAAATTATATTTACACAACACCAAATATTATAGTATTTACCTGTATTAAAGTAATAGTAAAGTATCAGAACCTAATAGAAAACGCGGATGTTTGACAGTGACGCTACTCATTACGCTAAATTAACAACGTACACCTTGTGTCTATGATATTATCTTACCACGTACTGAACACCTTAATCGTAGATATGTTACTAATGGAAATTTGTTATAATTATGACTGGGTGTTGTGTGATGTCGTTAGGTTAGTTAGGTTTAAGTAGTTCTAAGTTCTAGGGGACTGATGACCATAGATGTTAAGTCCCATAGTGCTCAGAGCCATTTTGTTATAATTAAATTGTACCGAGAACAATGCGTTTTGGGTGGCTCTTCAGTGTGTCGCTGCCTTCCAATAGTCTACTCTCATAATAGGCAAGTTACAATAATTCTTTTGCCACGAATATCATGTTTTTCATTTTTTTAACGAATCACACAATTCACAACGGGTTTTCCAGTGATTCTCAATTTGATGGTTCTCAGAAACGGTATATATGCATATAGGGATGAAATGAATTCCAATATGGCGCCTCACAACACTGTACTGAAGGGAGACGGCGTGCGTGTGACGTAGGTGGCGCTGTGCCATCTCATTGGTCAACGCTCAGAATATCTGACATGCTACACATTGCTCTGCACGTTCGGAAAGACTCCCGAACGTGCTATTCCACGCTATGACGTCAGAAACTCGGCACGCTCAACGCTCAACGTTCGGATGCACGGTCCGTGTGCCGACGGCTTAACGATCCTGACCGTTACTTTGTTTGGTTGGTTGATTCGGGGATGGAGACCAAACAGTGCGGTCATCGGTCTCGTAGGATTGGGGAAGGATGGGGAAGGATGTCGGCCGTGCCCCTTCAAAAGAAGCATTTGCCTGAAGGAATTTAGGGAGATCACGGAAAACCTAATTCAGGACGCCCGGACGCGGGTTTGAACCGTCGTCCTCCCCAACCCGAGTTCAGTGTCCTAACTACTGCACCACCTCGCTCGGGGACCGTTACTTTCCTTTGACATTGTTCGTGGTGAGTTGCTGTTAATGAAAAATGCCTTTAAGGCGAAAAAGACGGCATCATCAGCGCCTGACTGGGTTTGAACGAGGTCGTCTAATAGATCTAAAAGAAGCTGGATGTTTCTTTTGCGATACTGTAGAAAGACTCGGCAGGAATGTAGCCACCGTACATGACTAGCAAGTAGGCCGGAGGGCCACGTGGCACTACTGAGAGGGACGACCATCGTTTCCGGCGTGTGGCTCTGGCACATCGTACATCTGCAGCAGAAATTCGAGCAGCGGTTGCCACCACAGTAACACAACGAACTCTTAAAAAGCGGTTAATTCAAGAACAGCTCCGATCCAGACGCCTTTCTGCGTACATTCCACTGACCCCAAGCCACAGTCATTTGCGACTTCAGTGTTGTCAAGCGAGAGCTCGTTGGAGGCAGGATGCAAATGTATTGTGTTTTCTGATGAAAGCTGGTTCTGCTCCAGTGACAGTGGTGGCCTCGTGTTGGTTAGGAGGAGGGCAGCTGAGGGCCTGTAGCCAACCTGTCTGTGTGCTGGACATCCTGACCCTATACCTAGAATTACGCTGTGGGGCGTATGGAGTGTACGGCAACAGGAGCACTCTCGTCGTATCCTACGGATCCTGACTGTGAGTGTGTAAGTCAATCCAGTGATTCGACCTGTCGTGTTGCCATTCATGAAAAATATTCAAGGGGGCCATACAAGGAAGGCTTTCACGGCTGGATGTTTCAGCTACCGAGAATTCTTCCGGGTAGTATGACTGTGCTCCATGGAACTCTTCTATCCCTGACGTTTCGTCCAAAGCTACGTTGGACATCTTCGGAGGTGCTCCTGGTTGTGCTGAGTCTTGCCGACTGACGAATCGGACGTCGAAGAATGGCCTAAATACCGTGGAAAGTGGGCGTGGTCTGGATTTCACATAAACCTTGTCAAGGATAAAACATAACTATCGATCATAGTACTTCAACGATAAAAACTTCTCATCGATTCTGTAGCGCTACTGTCCATATATCGCTGAGTTTCATAGCTTCTTCCTTTCTGTTGAAATTATCCGCATGTTTATATATTTCAATGGCTTCTCTATATAGCCGTGGATAATAGTTCGTCATGGTACATAAAACTTCAGTTTCCGAAAACTTCCCTACGTGATCACCCGACTGAAGAGCGTGTTCCGCCACGGCTTACTCGTCTGTTTTCCCTGGTTGGCAAAGACTTTTATGTTACTCCAACCGTGTATTCACACTTCTCTTTGTAGTTTTATCTTTGTCGTACAATTATCGATAGTTGTGTTTTATCCTTGACAAGGTTTATTTGAAATCCAGACCACGCCCACTTTCCACGGTATTTAGGCCGTTCTTCGACGTCCGACTCGTCAGTCGGCAAGACTCAGCACAACCAGGAGCACCTCCGAAGATGTCCAACGTAGCTTTGGACGAAACGTCAGGGATAGAAGAGTTCCATGGACCGCGGCCATACTACCCGGAAGAATTCTCGGCATTCAAGGGGGAGATTTCCAACGGGATAACGCTTGCCCACATACCGCAGTTGAAACCCGACATGCTGTGCAGAGTGTCGACATGTTCCTTGGCCCTCTCGATCATAAGCTTTGTCTCCAACCGAGCACATATGCGACATCATCGTACGACAACTCCAGCGTCATCCACAAACAGCATTAACCATCCCTGTGTTGACCGACCAAGTGCAACAGGCTTAGAACTCCATCTCACAAACTGACATCCGGGACCTGGACAACATAATGCATACACTGTAGTTAAAACCTTCTGGGTTACTAGACCGCGTCATATTTCTACTAAAATGATCGACGTTTCGACCCCTCTGCTGGGAACTTCCTTAGGATCTTCTGGTGTCCACTACTGGTAGAACACCGTCAGATACGAGTGTCGTGTCTTCTTATAAAGGGGAGTTTTCTAGCGTTCGTGCTGGAGAAGTGATAGTATTGGTTGAAATTCATATGGCTACCATTGGTGGGCGATAGTCATAGGCTAATATTCCCGCTCTGATGGCTGAAGAAGGGGCGTTGTTGGCTGATCTCCTGTGGATACCATTGGCGGCCCATCGTCATTGCATAGAAAGGCACTATTCCACACTTCCATGGTAAAAACTCAAGAAGAAGACAAGAGTTTGGAATTCATCTCGCAAATGATTGAGGACATAGGCTGGATATGCTATTCTGAGACGAAGAGATTGACACAGGAGAGGAATTCGTGACGGGTCGTATCAAACCAGTCAGGTTGATGACTCAAGGAAAAAAAGAATGAAAAAATATATGTAACTAAGTTGGTACGGAACCCTAAGAGCACAATTTCTACTCGTGCTTGTCCACATTTTTCCTTAGAAAAGCTTATTATTTGTGTCATTGTTTGCTAGAACAATAAATGTGTCTGGAAGATTGTGCTTTGAGCAGAACATAGCTTCTCGTTTCCACGTTTTGACTCTCACATGACTAAAATAATTCCTGCAAAGATTTTCTGCTGTGGCATTTGTTTGATATGTCTGCCAGAGTCTAGTAAATTTTTGAAAATCTGGCAGCTACAGCAATAATTCGTTTACGTCATTGTAAACTGCATCTTCGTTAATCTTCCCCCAGGAGGTAGTAATTTGCTGATCTGCTCATTCGGCATGTTATGGCATGTTAGATACGGAGTTTGTAAAGCTGTCGGCCCCACGTCTGAGTGGTCAAGTGTCTGACATCCGGTGGTGAGTGGATGAGAGAGGGGGGAGGTGGGGTGGGGGAGAAGGACTGTGTTCGATACCTGGTACCGCCAGGGAACGTACAAACACTGGGAAGGGGACGGCCTCTCCGGCTTGCGGCGACAGCTGAGGAGAGACTTGAAGGACGAGTGCTTTGCCTGCGAAAGCCGCTGTTGACAGGTAGGAGTGCGCCCTGCATCACTGGCTGACCGCTCCGCCCTGTGACGCAACGGCCGTAGAACGGGACCGTGGCGGGAGGGTGCTTGTAGCGTCCGTAGCACGCGCAGTGGGCACTGGTTGAAAGGAACATACAGAAGGGTTATACAAAGAAAATATATGTGTTGACAATATTATGGGAAGGCAACAGGAATTAGATGAAGAGAAAATGGGAGATGTGATAACGCGAGAGCAATTTGAAAGAGCGCTGAAAGACCTAAGTCGAGACGGCACCTGGCGTAGCTGACGTTCCCTCAGAGCTCTGAGATCATTGTGAGAATCAACCGCAACAAAACTATTCCCACTGATATGCAAAATGCCCGAAACAAGTGAAATACTCTGATACTTCTTCAGCACATACTAATTATAAGAACTGACGTACGTATTTTCTACCTCTCCTCCTAAACCACTGGATCGATTTCAACAGAAATTGGAGCACATATAATTTACTGTCTCGAAAGAATCACTGTGGGTTTAAGAAACATCCGGTTATCAAAAGGATGCAGGTGAGGATGAAAACGCAGTGTAGCCCGCTACATGGAATACCCACACTTTAGTCGTCTAGTATTTGAGAATGATGGCACTTAGAGACTTGCAACAAACTTTACGCATAACTTCAATCCCTAATGAAAAATTTTCTCGCTGATTACCCACACGAAATGATGAAAGGAAAAACTGTTTATCGCGTACTACATTTTCGCTGTTTATGCAGTAAAACTGCCAGATGAAGCATCACGTTTTAATTTATTAGTTCTTTATTACTAAGAGACGGTGTGTACAAATACGAGTGAAATATGTTAAATATCTGTGAAATCTATTTGACATGTGTGCATGAGAGCGAGTAAAAAGCTAATCCTAAAACTCTGGAACGGTTTCAGTCAAATTTGGTTCACATATTAGCACAGTCTCGAAAGAAATACTATAAGGATAAGAAACACCAGCCTCCTCCTATTGGGGTATGTGTGATGTGTAGATGGAAGGGGGACGAGGAGATGGATAGACATTAACGGGAAGGTGGGCACAGATTGGAGGAAGAGATGGACAGCGACAGAGGAGGACAGGTGGAGATTGGCACAGAAAGGAAATAGGTGGAGACTGACAGAGACATGGGGAGGAAGAGAGAAGCAGATAGGGGAGGAGGAAATGAATAGACTGAGGGGGGAGGGGTAGGAGAAGATAGGTACCGATAGGAGGAGGAGCAGTTGGTGGACAGAGATGTTGGAGGGGGAAGTTTACAGACAAAGGGAAGAGGAGGAGAAGTACAGAGGGAGGGAAGGGAAAGAGACGAACAGGGAGAGGTAAGTGGAGGAGATGGATAGAGGGCCAGAGTGACATAGGGACAGAGAGAGGTGCAGGAGTAAATGGACAGAGGATGGGAATGGGGAACGTGGACATGGAGAGCGGATGGTGAACATCGACAGAGAGAGGGTGGTGGTGGAGATGGACAAACACAAGATAGCAATAAACACATGCTGGTGCTAGTTCCAGGAAGAGGCAGTTAGCGACAGTTGAGAGTCTTACCGTATCGCCATTTCTTAGGTCATGGTTGCAAAATACCGACTCGAAGTATGGACAGAGGAACGGAGAAACTGGCAGGAGGGTGACTCGGGGAAGATCTGTTTGGATTTTGGGGAAATTTAGGAAAACGCAAGGCAATATTATCGCTATGCCTTATTTCAGAAGAGAGCCTGAAGGAAAGTAAATCTACATTTGCTCATTCATAGATCCACAGAAAAAGTTAAGTGAAATACACTCAACTCTTTTTAATTATATAGGTAGCGGGCATAGAATACAGGTATCGAAAGATTACCTACAAGTTTCGCACAACTCAGACTGCAGGTGGAAAGAGAATTAAAAGTCCAGCGGAAGAAACAAACGCGTTGTTTGCTGAGGACATTGCAAATCTCTCAGAGAAGGCAAAAGACTTGAAAGAGTAGTTGGACGGAATGGATAGTGCGTGAAAAGAATTATGAGTATCAACAAAAGTGAAAGAAGTGGTCAAATTAAATAAGGCGATTGTGAGGCAGTTACATAAGGATATGAAAAACTAGAAGCAGTAAATTTGTTTTCCTATTTGTACTGCAAAATAACTGTATATTGCCGACATAGGGAGGACGTAATATACAGACTTAAAACAGCGTCAAAATCTGGTATAAAAGTGGGAAATACTTTAACATCTTTAAATATCATTAATTAATGTCCACCTCCACATTTTTCAGTCTCTAACTGAAGGCTGGTCTCAGGAACTACTGCAGGGAGTTAGATGAGGTTTTCACTTGTAGATAGTGACTCTAAGAGTTTACCCCGGCTCTCACGCGGAACTGAAGGGAGCCGATGTCCACCACCTGTGTTGACGTTCTCCGCGTCTGTTGTGCTGTGCTGTGGTCTCCAGTTTGAGGACTGATTTGATGCAGTTCTGCATCATATGGAAGACTCTTCGTTCTCTGCATAACTACTGTAGCGTACAACTATTTGAACCGGTTAGACGTATTCAAGACGTCAGAGGCAGCAAAGGACCTGGAAGAGCAGCTGAACGGAATGGACAGTGTCTCTAAGATGAACATCAACAAAGGAAAACGAGGATAATGGAATGTAGTCGAATTAAATCGGGTTATGCCGCGGGAATTAATTAGGAAATGAGACGCTTAAAGTAGTAATGGAGTTTTGCTATTTGAGGAGCAAAATAACTGATGGTCGAAGTAGAGAGGATATAAAATGTAGACCGGCAATGGCAAGGAAAGCGTTTCTGAAGAATAGAAATTTGTTAACATCCAGTATAGATTTACGTGTCAGGAAGTCGTTTCTGAAAGTATTTGTATGGAGTGTAGCCTTGTATGGAAGTGAAACATGGACGATAAATAGTTTGGACAAGAAGAGAATAGAAGCTTTCGAAATGTGGTGCTACAGAAGAATGCTGTCGATGTGGGTAGATCACATAGCTAATGAGGAGGTACTGAATAGAATTGAAGATAGATTTGTGGCACAACTTGACTAGAAAAAGGGATCGGGTGGTAGGGTGTATTCTGAGGCATCGAGGGATCACGAATTAAGTATTGGAGGGCAGGGCGGATGGTAAAAATCGTAGAGGGGGACCAAGAGATAAATATACTTAACAGATTCAGAAGGATGTGGGTTGCAGTAAGTACTGGGAGATGAAGAAGCATGCACAGGATAGAGTAGCATGGAGAGCTGCATCAAACCAGTGTCTGGACTGAAGACCACAACAACAACTACATCCCTCCATGAGCAGATTAACTATTCCTTGAAGCCTGAGAATGTGTCGTATCTACCGATCTCTTCTCTTGCTCAAGTTGTGCCCTATTTTCCGTATTTACCCAATTACGTTCAACAACTCTTTATTAGTAATTCGATCTACTCAGCTGATCTTCAGCATTCTACTGTAGCGTACTTCAAAATCTTCCAGTCTCTTCTTGTTCTAACTGTTCGTGGTCTACGCTAGAGACAAACAAAATTCGTGCCAGGTGCAGAGCACTGTGGGTGGGAAACGTTTATACCATTCACAAAAAAACCTTTTCTATGCAAATCTCTTGAACAGTTCCAGCCATGTACTTGGAAACAAAAGTGCTATTTGTTTCTCGGTATTTGGTTTCTAAAATTATGGGAGCTTGACTGTTATTAGGCACGACTGTTTCTTTAAAGGATATTTGGAGACCAGCTCTTTCTGCTGGCAGTTTATTTAGCGCTCCATTTGCAGTGTCCAATCACACGAATGTGACCTCCTGTCGAAAGCCTTTGTGCGGCCCGGACTGCTGTGAGGCGTGCGGGTAGAGAGTCAGCGAAGCTCTGGAAGGCAGCGGCAGGAGCGTGCAGCCTGGCCAACAGCGCTACTTGTCTCGGATGAGGATTCACGGGGCCAACGATGTGTTCGAGGTAGTTAGAGTTTGGTAGCCAGGAGAGTACGGTAAGGTCATCCTGGTGCTCTTCAAACGATGCCGGTACACTGCGAGCTGTGTGGCACCTTGCATTGTCGTGCTCTTACACCGTATGGTGCCGGGGAGAAAAACAAACTGCGTATAGGGAGAGACATGGCCTCGAAGGTCGAGATGTACTTCTGCTGGGCCATTGCGCCTTCCAGAATGACGTGATTACTCAGGCAGTGCCTTGAAAACATTCCCCAGACCTTAATGCTGCCTTCTCCGATCCCTTTGCTTTCAGACGTTTCACGCCGTGCGCGCCAAAGGCCATTTGTCCGATGGAGCATAAAGCGAGATTCGTATGAAAAGGCCACCTATCGCCACACACTGAACGTTCGATTTCGGTATTGCCGTGCAGATTAAAGCCTTCGTCGCCGGTGAATAGCAGTCAGCAAGGGCGCGTGTACCAGCCGTCTGCTATGGAGGCCCATACGGCCGTTGGGGAGACACTGTTGGCAGCCCCTTGGTTCGTTTGGGCGGCCAGTTGGTCAACAGTTGGACGTCTGTTCGCCTGCACACATCCCCAATCTGCCATCTATGGGTCGTGCTGCACTAAAGTGCCTCGGCGGCGGATAGCGGCAATTTGCTATGCACAGTGTATTTTGACGATAGAAGCACGTGGTGAACAATCTAAATACATAGAAGTTACGGAAACGCTTCCACCCTTGACCCCAAAGCCAATGACCACGCCCATTTCGAGGCAAATAAATTGTAATCGAGCAAGCACGCTATTGGCCATTAAAATTGTTAGACCAATAAGAAATGCAGATGATAACGGGTATTCATTGGACAAATATATTATACTAGAACTGACATGTGATTACATTTTCACGCAATATGGGTGCATAGATCCTGAGAAATCAGTACCCAGAACAACCACCTCTGGTCGTAATAACGGACTTGATACGCCTGGGCACTGAGTGAAACAGAGCTTGGACAGGTACAGCTACCCATGCAGCTTCAACACAATGCTACAGTTCATCGAGAGTAGTGACTGGCGTATTGTGGCGAGCCAGTTGCTCGGCCACCACTGACCAGACGTTTTCAATTCGTGAGACATCTGGAGAATGTGCTGGCCAGGGCAACAGTCGAACATTTTCTGTATCCAGAAAGGCCCGTACAGGACCTGCAACATGCGGTCGTGCATTATCCTGCTGAAATATAAGGTATCGCATGGATCGAATGAAGGGTAGAGCCACGGGTCGTAACACATCTAAAATGTTAACGTCCACTGTTCAAAGTGCCGTCAATGCGAACAAGAGGCGACCGAAACGTGTAACCAGTGGCACCCCATAGCATCACGCCGGGTGATACACCAGTATGGCGATGACGAATACACTCTTCCAAGTGCGTTCATCGCGATGTCGCCAAACATGGATGCGACCATCATGATGCAGTAAACAGAACCTGTATTCATCCGAAAAAATGACGTTTTGCCATTGGTGCACCCAGGTTCGTCGTTGA
Source organism: Schistocerca piceifrons (assembly GCF_021461385.2). NCBI lineage: Eukaryota > Metazoa > Arthropoda > Insecta > Orthoptera > Acrididae > Schistocerca > Schistocerca piceifrons. Next base: position 458,965,365 of record NC_060145.1, read on the forward strand.
GTACACCATCACAGGCGCTCCTGTCTGTGATGCAGCGTCGAGGGTAACCGCAGCCACGGTCTCCGAGCTGATAGTCCATGCTGCTGCAAACGTCGTCGAACTGTTCGTGCAGATATTTGTTCTCCTGCAAACGTCCCCATGTGTTGACTCAGGGATCGAGACGTGGCTGCACGATCCGTTACAGTCATGTAGATAAGATGCCTGTCACCTAGACTGTTAGTGATTTGATGCCGTTGAAATCCACCACGGCTTTACGTATTACCCTCCTGGACCCACCGATTCCATATTGTGCTAACAGTCATTGGATCTCGACCAACGCAAGGAGAATTGTCGCGATACGATAAACCGCAATTGCGATAGGCTACAATCTGACCTTTATCAAAGTCGGAAACGTGGTGATACGGATTTCTCCTCCTCACACGAGGCATCACAACAACGTTTCACCAGGCAACCCGGTCGACTGCTGTTTGTTTATGAGAAATGTCAGCAGGTTGTAGGTGTCGCCAACCTTGTGTGCATATCACAGGATCTTCTTCCTGTCGGTTAGATTTCGCGTGTGTAGCACGTCATCTTCGTGGTGTAGCAATTTTAATGGCCGGTAGTGTAGTGTTAATGAGACTTCCTGGCAGATCAAAACTGTGTGCCAAACAGAGACTCGAATTGGGGATCTTTCGCTTTCGAGGGTGAGTGCTGTGGGTAGCTCGGCTGGTAGAGCGGGCCCGCGAAAGGTAAAGGTCACGAGTTCGAGTCTCGGTCCGGCACAGAGTTTTAATCTGCCAGGAAGCTCCGTATCAGCACACACTCCGGTGCAGAGTGAGAATCTCATTCCGCATGAATGAGTTTTATTACAAAAGAAGTGTCACAAGCAAAGGGCAACATACAAAATAAGCGGTGTTCTTCAGTATAAACACTCACAAGTCTGTGCTACATAGTACAAGGGAAGTAACGAGCGTTGACGCAACTATCCAAATCGCTAGTCTTGAAGCTGCTATTCAACTGGGGCGTCGCAAGTCGGTCGCGGCGCTTCTCTCCTCTTCACACAGGAGCCACTGCTGTCGCGTTGTCGTGCTGTAGAGGGGTCGGTCAGCGTGTGATTGGCTGACGTCTTCTCACAGCCATCTCTTCCCTATCGTTCTCGATTGGCGTGCTGGCGCTTTACCCCGTAACATAGGGTGTTTTAGTTACTGGTCTTTGTCTGGTAATCGATGATGCAGTATCGATAGCTGCGATACTGCACCTGCCACGAGAAGAAACGCAGGTTGGCAGCAAAGTTGCTGCGGGCCGCCACGGGGGCGCCCCGCCACGCGGCAGCCAATAGAAGAAGAGCACCGAGTCTTCCTGCTGAGGAGACGACGAGCCATACAGCAGACGTACACCAGCGATCCAGCGGAGAAGAACAAATTATCTATGAACATTGTAGCCTGTATTTTGCTTCGCTCATCATATCAGAAGTTACGTAATCTGTTTATTTCTCTTAATACAAGTTATTACTAATTGCTTGCTTTGTGTTGCAAATCCTCACATCCTGAAAAACTTCCTCGAATTGAACCCACACTTTTGCTCTGCTTATCCACTAAGGATACAGCAGATGGTGGGTTTGCTAAACCTGTAGCGTAACAGCAACTACTGTCTCTAGCAGTGTGCTGTTGTACAGGATCCATACGTACACTGCAGACGCCGGGCCAGTGATAGACTTTGCCATGTAGGCATATAAACAAATACACTTTAACATACACTAGACTGCGAATCTTTTGTCTCTGTCATATTGTCTCGTCATTAAATGGAAAACAGTTCCCATCGCACAATTCTGACAAAGGTTTTCGGAAAGATTCCGCTGGTTGTTAGGCAAGTGCCGCAACCCCCTCCGTAATACTTCCTACTGGGAGTTACTGTGCCTGCTTTCGACTCTCAAGGTATTTGACGACGAGTCTCTGATGCTACATCCAGCTGTCCCTTCAGAGGTGGGGAATGAAAAGTCTTTAAAAAGTGAATAACGAAAAAGTAGAAAACAGAAAATGCAAAGACAATACCTTTTTCACTTAAAACGTACTCTTCATTGATAACAGGCATTTTATATGGACGTGTCTTTCAAGTCACTTCAGGCAGGAGGGAGTCGATAAGCCGAAAGCCGGTTCACAACTCTCTATTAAATAAATATTACTGCGACACATCAGCAGCGAGTATTTCATAAACTACATTTTTACTGGCTACTGGCTCGAAGCCGAGTCCGATTACAATCTGTACGCTACTGAGGCTCGCTTGCCACAGAGGGGGTGGGGGGGGGGGAGGGGGGATTGCGCGTTACGAGGAGAGTGGAGAAGATTAAACTAAAGAATGGAAGTCTATTCCGGTGGACGTGTAATGAGTGGCCCGCGAATAGCGGCTCGCCATGTGGGTGTGTATGTGCAGGTGTCCAGCTAATGGGTGCGGAGAGTGGGGGAGGGGGGAGGGGGGGGGGGGTGAGGAGCAGCTCACGTAATGGGTGCCGCCGTGCCAACTACCGTCTCACCCCTCCCAGGGGACAACTGGAAGCTCCCCGAATGAGTTTCTAAACGAAACTCGATTTCGCCTCCGTCCCCCCGGGCACAGAGAGCCGACTTTGTTTGCCTTTCATCAGAGGCAGAGGGGGGAGGGGCGGCTGGAAAAGGAGGCTGGTGGTAGCAGGGGGGAGGAGGGAGGGGGGGAGGAAGCTGGAAGCTGCTCCAGACGTCGCGAGCTGCGGGCGAGTGCCAGCGCCGGCTCCAGGCGGCGCGGGGCGGGCAGGCGGTATTTTTAACGACTCGGCGGGGCGGCGTCACGGCGTCTCCTCTTCTCCAGGGCGATTACTCGAGGGCCGGCGGGCCGGGGCTGGGCCAGGACGTGGCGCTGCGGTCTCCGCCTGACGTCGCCGGCAGCAGCGGCCACTACTGCAGAATGCCCTACACTGCGGCTGCTTTGGCCGGTACGGCAACACGTTGGAACGTATTTTAACTACATCTACGGCTACGTGATAACTCCATAATTTACATTAACAAGGAACGCCTTGAGAGCGAGATCTCAATCTCGTTCTTTAGAAGGCTCATTGAAAGTGTTGTGTTAACAATTATGGCAGGAAAAATATGAGTTGCTAATGACTCACCATTTGCATCAGGAGGGCCACAGTAAATGAGTGTCCAGTGGTACAGAGGTCAATCTTCTATTGGATGTATGTATTACATTTTACAAAGTGGACATCATCCACATTCAACAAATGTTCAAAACAAACCATTACCGTGAACACTGAATGAAAAATGACACGTCCTAGTGACCACAAAGGTTCGCACCATCGAGATCGACGGGAGTTAGAAACCGTGTAGGACGTTCACCTAACATGGGAACCTCCACATCGCACCCCCCTCAGATTTAGTTATAAGTTGGCGCAGTGGATAGGCCTTGAAAAACTGAACACAGAACAATCGAGAAAACAGGAAGAAGTTGTGTGAAACTATGAAAAAATAAGCAAAATATACAAACCGAGTAGTCCATGAGCAAGATAGGCAACATCAAGGATAGTGAAAGCTTAGGAGCGCCGTGGTCCCGTCGTTAGCGTGAACAGCTGCGGAACGAGATGTCCCTGGTTCAAGTCTTCCCTCGAGTGGAAAGTCTACTTTCTTTATTTTCGCAAAGTTATGATCTGTCCGTTCGTTCATTGACGTCTCTGTTCACTGTAATAAGTTTAGTGTCCGTGTTTTGCGACCGCACCGCAAAACCGTGCGATTAGTAGACGAAAGGACGTGCCTCTCCAGTGGGAACCGAAAACATTTGATCGCAAGCTCATAGGTCAACCGATTCCTCCATAGGTAAACACGTCTGATATATTCTATACGACACTGGTGACGGCATGTGCGTCACATGACAGAAATATGTTGTCGACCCACCTATCTTGTACATTTGGCGAATGGGTAAAAAGAATCTTCTACCTTGCCCGATTTAGGTTTTCTTGCGGATGTGATAATCACTCCCAAAAACGTGATGAAAACATAAGTTTGTCACATAAACTGAAAATAAAAATTAAACTTTTCACTCGAGGGAAGATTTGAACCAAAAACCTCTCGTTCCGCAGTTGTTCACGCAAACCACGGGACCACGGCGCTCCTTGATGTTGCCTATCTTGCGCATGGAGTACTCAGTTTGTACATTTTGCTTATTTTTTTCATAGTTCCACACAACTTCTTCCTGTTTTCTCGATTGCTCTGTGTTCAGTTTTTCAAGGCCTATGACTGTGCCAACTTACAACTAAATCTGAGGGGGGGTGCGATGGGGAGGTTCCCTTGTAAGTATCCACTCTTAAAGAATCCATGCAGAATCATATTGCTGTAACGGCGTGATGAGAACTGATTGAATGTGATGGCACGCAACAGAATGCGTTACAGTCTGTCGTGGACTTATCGTGAAACTGGCTATTCTGTAAGGCTTGGCAGCAGACACTGCGATAATAAGTTTTATAGACCTGGAAAGAAACAAACAACCAGAAACTGAATTTGTTCAGTGGTTCCAGATGATATGAACTGCAATGTCACACACTTTTCAGAAGGGATAATTTGCTGTAAAACATTACGATTTTTGAACGGAGGTCAGGAATCAACCAAAAGCTACTTATTTTACCCAGCTCTTGGCCAAAAGCGGTGCTCATACCACAGTTATAGTTCTCTTATGCCTATTTTCCCACTCCTGCTTGCTGTTACGTAAATATTCCCTTCTGCCCTTGCAAGATCACGGACACCAGTAAGAATCGTAGGGGGCACAGCACCTCCAACTTCGCGCAGCACAGTAATTAACTTCCTAGCCAATTTAGTAGGCATCTTAACAGTCGGCATAATTTGATACGAATGCGTTAAGACGTTGGTGTTAGTTGATCTTGATACAGCTGTCTTGGTACCTCTTAATTTCCAGGCTTTGTTTCATATGCATTTCCTCGTCGAATCCCGACTGATCAGAGTTGAGAAGAAATTTCTTGCTGAACGATGGGGTTCAAATGGTTCAAATGGCTTTGAGCACTATGGGACTTAACATCTAAGGTCATCAGTCCCCTAGAACTTAGAACTACTTAAAACTAACCTAAGGACATCACACACATCCATGCCCGAGGCAGGATTCCAACCGGCGACCGTAGCAGTCGCGCCGTTCCGGACTAAAGCGCCTAGAACCGCTCGGCCACCGCGGCCGGCTAACGATGGGGTAATTTCGTTTATCTCATCTACAGATTTTAGGGCCGATTGCTGGGCATCATCAGGTTGACGCTTTATTTTAAATTTCGTATCTTACGTCTTCCGGTTCTGTAGCACCGTTTCAAGTTATGCTACTATCCACTGCTTCCTTTGAAATCTATCTCACGCGCAGTGTGATGTCCATAACGTAGGGGGCCACTGTCATACACACTCTGTAAATCGTATCGCGCATCTTTGAAATGCAAATACCATTTTTTGTTAGAAGTGCGCCTTGCTGTAGTTTTCTTCTGCACTATACTGTCATGTTGCTGAGGATTTATTCGATATCTGTTCAGAACTGCTTTTTAGTATTCTGCGAGTGATCCACCATGTACGTGATTGTTAGTGCCCGCTTCTGGGGCAACGATTACCCTATACTACGTTTCACTGGAGATTGGATGTGTGCCTCCCTGTCCAAGAAGAATGATGAACGACTTGACGCCAGTTTCAATATAATTTTCACTTGTTAAGCACTATATTCATCGTTGCCCTTCTCATGTACATTGTCCTCACAGTGGAGCGTATACGACACCACACATTCCATTGACTCATCTCTAATGTTTCAACTGCCGCTTCTCTCTCTCTCTCTCTCTGCAAAATTCCTCGGGTTCCTTTCTGGCGAAATGTCAACTTCGGCAACTGTTGTTGTAGATATGCTGCTATGACTGCTTTGTTTATCGTTGCCATTGCTCTGCTTTGTATCAACACCACTGGCACTGTAGCACTGCTGCGAGCTACTGATTAACTAAGCAGTTCTGCTGCGCTACGTAGTATCATGCTGTGCTCAACTCTGAATACCTCCAGCCCAGCCAGCTTTTGCCTCTTTTTTTTTTGTGTCATCATTCTCCTGACTGGTTTGATGTGGCCCGTCACGAATTCCTCTCCTGTGCCAACCTCTTCATCTCAGAGTAACACTTGCAACCTACGTCGTCAGTTATTTGCTGGATGTATTCCAATCTCTGTCTTCGTCTACAGTTTTTGCCCTCTGCAGCTTCCTATAGTATATTCTCAGCAATTTTTTCCTCAATTAAGGCCTATGTTTGATATTAGAAGACTTCTCTTCACCAGGAATTCCCTTTTTGCCAGTGGTACTCCGCTTTTATTTTCTTCCTTGCTCCGTCCGGCATTGGTTATTTTGCTGCCTAGGTAGCAGAATTCCTTAACTTCATCTGCTTCGTCACCATCAGTCCTGATAAGTTTCCAGCTGTTCTCATTTCTACTACTTATCATTACTTTCGTCTTTCTTCGATTTACTCTCAATACATATTCTGTACTCATTAGACTGTTCGTTCCATTCAGGACATCATGAAATTCCACCTCAGTTTCACTGAGAATAGCAATGTCATCAGCAAATCGCATAATTGTTTCAATAGGAGCAGCTCGCACTATTTATTATTTAGGGTCACCTGCCACTTTTAGTACCATTCCGGTATCTTGTTTAAATGATTTTATAACTGACTTTTTTTTACTGATGTCTCTACTAGACAATAAAAGACAGCGTCATTTGCAAACAGCGTAAGAGGGCTGCTCAGATTGTCTCCTAAGTAGTTTGTATAGATAAAGAACCGCAGACAGCCTATGATACTTCCCCGGGAAACCCCAAGAATCACTTTGGTTTCATTAAATGACGTCCCGTCGATTACTACGAAGTGTGCCCGCCCCCTTTGCTGAATGGTTAGTGGGTCTGACTGCCATGCAGCGGACCAGGATTCGATTCCCGGCCTAGTAGAAGATATTCTCCGCTCGGGGACTGGGTGTTGTGTTGCTCTCATCATCATTTCGTCGTCATCATAGATACCCAAGTTGCCTAATGTGACGTCAACTGAAGAAATTTGCAACTCGACGGCCGCACTTCCCCAGGTGGGGCTCCAGGCCGTCAACGCTATAGAATAATAATAATAATAATAATAATAATAATAATAATAATAATAATCATCATCACTACGAACTGTGAACTTCCTGACACGGAATCACGAACCCAGTCATACAGCTGAGACGATACTCCACAGACAGCTATAAACATGGAATCAGTGGGGGGTCCCTAGTCGGTAGCACTCTTTACTTTGTGTGAATGAGGTGCCATTTGTTTTACATGTACAACATTTCGGAGTCCGTGCTGGTTAAGCGAAAGCAGACCGTTGTCTTCCAAGTATTTCATAATTCTGGAAAACGGTATAAGTTTCAGAATACTATTAATTAAATACTGATCCTTAGCTCCGTGTGACTCGTGTTTCGAGATGAAAACCAAGATGAAGTGTCGAGATTTAATACTAGGGAGGATAGATACTCAAGTGGAATTTCAAAGAGTAATAAACACCATAAGAAATAAAGTCTTCAGGAATAAATTTCAGATGTGACAGAAACTTGATTCCGTGTTTTCATTCCAAGGGGACTTTGAAGGCCATGGTGTCGAATACCATTTGGGAAATACGTAATAATGTGAATAAATATATTCCTGAAACTTTTGAATTCCACTTCGCGCTTTGAACAACAGTTCGTCCAGCTCCATTTGCGCTAGAAAATGATCGTCCCGTGTTACTTTTTCCCGGCAGAGCGTTCTGAAGACCTGGGCAGGGTGGCAACACCGTCGTGTTTACAGGGAGGGCAAGTAGTTACAGCGTACAGTCCCGAACCGTTACAAATGAAGCACTGCCGCTATTCGTCTGCGCGCCAACGCCCAGCACAGCACAACCAGAAAACTTGTTGGACAACAGCCTTCGGATATGTCACTTTGTCAGCATTTATTCTCAGAACAACACTTCGTCTAAATAAATCAGTGGCCACTTTTAATTCTCAGGCCTCGTATTTTCGTTAAAAATCTAGCGTCGTTTACCTTTTTTAAAAGTATGTTGTCTCGTTCGTATTTGATAAGTCGTTTATTGATTCAAAATTCGAAAACAATTTTCATAGAGAGCACAATTTTTCTCTCAAATGTAGGTTTCGAGTCGAAGAAGGCGGTAGGAGAACGGACTGAACGGTGCTGTATCTTAATGTGCTAGCTGTCTCATAGCAAATCTGTTCGCAGTCGTGTGCCTTCGCGAAGGAGCTTCGTCCTCGGTAACCGGACGACATGAAATTACGCACTATCCATGACAACAGTAACTGCGTGCTAGTCATATAATAAATGCTTTGTGTTTGCGTCTGAGTGCCTTGGTGTGTATGCCACAAAGTACGGGCAAAGACGGCTGAATTTAAATTGGGCGCTGGTTTACGGCTGCAAAAGTAATCTGTGAGAAACCAATAGGGAAGAAGGTTTCCCCTTTAAATTGAAAATTAAATATCGGCGTGGCAAGGTTCCCTCCATACAATCTTAACGGTATGAGGATAATTTATCATGAAGTTTGTATGACGACTGTCTCTAAAAAATTATAAATTATAACATAATAAATGATTTTTCGTATACCTGTTTGGTGTAACATACGAAATCAATTTTATTTCTCCTTTTGCAATCTGTTTTGCAACCAACCCAATGAAGGTGGCTGCCAGATGTGACAAAAAGTGAAAGTAGAGAAAAATAAAGTAAAAAGAGAGAAAAATGTTTTCAGTAGTGCGATAGAACCCAAGAACTAACGCCTAGTACCTAGCGACCTTCCACACAACGTTATCATACCAAGTTTAGATTATGTTAGCAGGTCATAAGTAAGTTCATTTTGTCCACGTATTTTGAATGAAAGCCCACCAGGGAGAACTGCTGTAGGGTTAGGCACCGCGCTCCTTAAACTGCGTCACCATTCAGTCGGTTCTCTGTCCCCTATCTCCGACCTCGAGCACTCCCCTTGTCAGGCTTCCTCTGCCAGCTTTGAAATCAAGTTTTATACGACATAAAGTGTGAAATCTTAGCATTTATTTTCTTGTGTTGTTCAGAATGTCTCAGAAACTGCTGCCTAGTAACACGAAGTCAGGACATACGTATTTTGTGGGCTGTTACTTATAATCCGTCTTGAATGCAAAATATTTATTCATATGACCGGTTTCTGCGTGCGCAGCATGTGAAGGTTGCTGAGTGTGGACAGGTTACTCCTGTAACCCAAATTACAGATCTGAAGATGGTTGTAGAGGAACCGAAACCGGTCATGTGAATAAATATTTTGCAATCAAGACGGACTATAAGTAAGAATGCATAAAAAGTGGTTGCGGTGTCCCTGCAGACATTATCTCTGTTTTTGCAAAATATTTTGTGCACATTCGTGCATTTTCGTTGTCGGAAATACACTACTGCCCATTAAAATTGCTACACCAAGAAGAAATGCAGATGATAAACGAGTACTCATTGGACAAATATACTATACTAGAACTGACATGTTCTTACATTTTCACGTAATTTGGGTGCACAGATCCTGAGAAATCGGTACCCAGAACAGCTACCTCTGGCCGTAATAACGACCTTGATACGGCTGGCCATTGTGTCAAACAGGGCGTGGATGGCGTGTACAGGTACAGCTGCCCATGCAGCTTCAACACCATACCACAGTTCATCAAGAGTAGTGACTGGCGTATTGTGACGAGCCAGTTGCTCGGCCACCATTGACCAGACGTTTTCAATTGGTGAGACATCTGGAGAATGTGCTGGCCAGGGCAGCAGTCGAACATTTTCTGTATTCAGAAGGCCCGCACAGGACCTGCAACATGCGGTCGTGCGTTATCCTGCTGAAATGTAGGGTTTCACAGGGAACGAATGAAAGGTAGAGCCACGGGTCGAAACACATCCGAAATGTAACGTCCACTGTTCAAAGTGCCGTCAATGCGAACGAGAGGTGACCTAGACGTGTAACCAATGGCATCCCATACCATCACGACGGGCAATACGCCAGTATGGCGATGACGAATACACGCTTCCAATGTGCGCTCACCGCGATGTCGCCAAATACGGATGCGACCATCATGATGCTGTAAACAGAACCTGAATTCATCCGAAGAAATGACATTTTTCCATTGGTGCACCCAGGTTCGTCGTTGAGTACACCATCGCAGGCGCTCCTGTCTGTGATGCAGCGTCAAGGGTAACCGCAGCCATGGTCTCAGAGCTGATAGTCCATGCTGCTGCAAACTGTTCGTGCAGGTGGTTGTTGTCTTGCAAATGTCCCCATCTGTTGACTCAGGGATCGAGACGTGGCTGCACGATCCGTTACAGCCATGCGGATAAGATGCATTTCATCTCGAGTGCTAGTGATTGATACGAGGCAGTTGGGATCCAGCACGGCGTTCCGTATTACCCTCCTGAACCCACCGATTCCATATTCTGCTAACAGTCGTTGAATCTCGACCAACGCGAGCAGCATCACAACAACGTTTCACCAGGCAACGCCGGTCAACTGATGTTTGTGTATGAGAAATCGGCTGGAAACGTTCCTCATGTCAAGCACGTTGTAGGCGTCGCCACCGGCGCCAACCTTGTGAATGCTCTGAAAAGCTAATCATTTGCATATCACAGAATCTTCTTCCTGTCGGTTAAATTTCGCGTCTGCAACACGTCATCTTCGTGGTGTAGCAATTTTGATGGCCAGTAGTGTACTTCAGTTTCACTCATGTCAACATCGTGCTCCTTCCGCTGCACGTTACACACTTTGGGATTTCTCAGCTTTTAACCTCTTGCCTTCGCTTTCCGTAATCTTCTCTGTCTGCACTGTTCCCATCTTCTCATAGCCAACAGAAATCTTTCCCTGTCTGTAACCACGAGCACTGTTGTAACCGGAGCGTGCTTATACCTGGTCGCGTAAGCAAGTTGGGTTCTGCTTTGGCAGACTCTGTGGTTTGCCTTGCTTGTTTCCGTTATCAAGGATGCATTTATTCTGAGCTATTACTGCGATATGACAAATAAATTGTTTCTGCGAGATGTGCAAGTGTAACAGTTATAGCCTTTTATTAATCAGTATCGCCGTTTTGCCACCTAATTGGGTAACCCATTGCACACTGTAGCGTGGTCAGCGTTCTTCGTGACGTAATGTCTCTCTTCCTCTTCCGTCCCCTCTGCCATGTGCAGTTTTCCAACGTGCAAACGAGAAAGAGCGAGCCGTCCTGGTCGCTATACGTTCTTCTATGACATCGTATTCACCGTGCTTCAGTTGTTTCCTAATCTCTATTCTAATGTAATAAAACGAAGAAAAGATGCAAGCTTCATAATAGCTCTGTCAGGGTGCTGCAAAACAGTTACTCGTTCTTGGTTGATTGTTGGTTGATTTTGCGGAAGGGACCAAACAGCGAGGTCATCGGTCTCATCGGATTAGCGAAGGATGGGGAAGGAAGTCGGCCGTACCCTTACAAGGCCCATCCCGCCATTTGTCTGAAACGATTTAGGGAAATCACGGGAAACCTAAACCAGGATGTCCGGACTCGGGTTTGAACAGTCGTCCTCCCGAATCCCATTCCAGTGTGCTAACCATTGCGCCACCTCATTCGGTCGTTACTCGTTCTCCGACTCAGTAACTAAAGCACACTTTCACTTGTTTTCAAGGCAACACAAAAACGGTGCTTATTGAATTATAGGTAATGAATTCAACTGAAGGAAACAAAAGTCCATAGACCCATGTTCAAATTGGCCTTTATTACCGAGGCAGTACTGAAATTTAAGTAAATAATTCAGTAGGAACTTTAACACACTCAAATTTCTCATTCAATCTTAGTCTGTTTGTCGTTTTGTTTCGTGTTCTCACCTGAGGACTCCACGTGTGTCATGTCCGGTGTACAAGCGGAGGATTCTAGCCGGCCACAGCTAGGCGACGTTCTCACACTTCCAGTAGCACTGCAGCACTAATTTTCTTGTTCGAGATTTTACTGTCAGTTCCTGTATTGTCTTAGAGTCCTCATATCTGAAAACCATACGCAACAAATGCATTCGTTACAGGTAGTCGGCGAGGGAGTGTCAACGCCCCTGGCTTAGGAAAACAGAACACACCTCACTGACACCGATAGCTATATCAAACGGTCACGTGTGTCCGAGAGATAATGCTGTGCCAGATAAATACTGTGCGCCAGTCGAAAAGCCACAAAGCGGGTCACCCACTCAATACTAATTATTTGGATGTAAACAACGACTTAACTGTGCGCCTTCCACTGGTCGTGGCGGCAACTCCGCAGAGCGCTTGAGCCGTGCGGGTAGCTGGCAGACAGGGTCTCAACACGGACGCAGTAGAGAGAGAGAGAGAGAGAGAGAGAGAAAAGCTATTTCCATTGCCTCAAGATGTTAAATGCTACCGAACACTGTTTTTCAGATATTGACACCAGACGTGAACAAAGTTTATAAAATCGGTTCAAGTGGATACAGTAACACGATATGAACTTTTGAAAAACAATAAAACCTTTCGTTCCAAAATAATACTTTCTTTCATTGTTTTGTACAAAACGTTAGAGGAAACAGACTCTTCAGCTCTAGTGCAGCCATCACGTGCAGGAAGAGGCTCCTGTGCCGCCTTTATACGGAACGCGCTCCTCAGCGTGAAAGGCACCGCGCTTTGATTCCGACGTGGCCGATGCACGCTGAGAAACTCCGTCATAGCACAGTGCTCTCCAGCGGCAGTTGTCGCCTTTACCTTTCTACATTGAACACGTTACGCATATATAAAAACTTGCTTTGGCGTGTCTTCAGAGTCTGTTATAAAGCATTTTACTTTTCCAGCACAAATGAAAGTGGCAATATTTACTTAGTGCTTACATTTCGCATTATATAAAAACAGCTCCTCTTTTACCGCGTGTATTGATTAAAACGAACATTTTCCGTCTTGTCCAGATTAGGACTTTTGATATTTTTAAAAATATCGGCAGTCCGATGTATCGACAGTAAAAAAAATTTCAGTACAAGCCATCGGTATATCGAACAAAATTTTCTATATATCTATGTACCGAAGGTAAAAATATCGACGTTTAGGCTAAAGATAAAAAAAAGGCCGCATATTGTAAACATATTACCAGTTTTGGAGCTGCATACGTAAGTAAAGACTTATTATTAGATATTCTGTGCATAACAAGCTAGCAGTTTGCTTATCCCCCTCAGAGCAAGAACTGAAAGGAAAACGATGCGCGTTCACTCTTGGCGATAACCGCGTTTCTAACAATGGTAAGTGCAGGTAAGTGGCACAACAAGAGGTGCCTATGGGTCCGTCGTTCGGTTTCGTCACGTACAGGATTAGTCTGGACCATTTCATGTTGACTTCCCTGTTTTTTTATTTCTACAAACGCCAGCGCTCTGGCAGGGGTGGTGTCAAAATTGCGTGGTGAAGTTAAACTTTACAGTTTATGTTGGTAGCGCCGAGTACGAATTACGTCAGCATTTCGTCTCATACGCCTCCGCCCACCGCAAAGACAGTCTTGTCGTTTAGATTTTTGTTCGTCAGTTTCAGCAGCTATTATTGAAGCACACTAGTTGCGTTTAAAAAAAATTGTTTCTTAAAGTAACTGGTGTGCTGTTTCCCCACATCGGGTGTCTTGTTATTCCATTCAAATCGCCACCGCCCAGTGCGGTCGGACTACTGCTTTGTGCCATCCGCACTTCCTTCACACAGCGAAAGAGAGAGACTGGATGTGATGAAAGCTCAAAAAGTGGTAAGACTCCTTCACTCAGTGAAATTATAATTATTTTCTACTACAAGATCGAAAGTACAACTTGAAATATTTATCGAAAATTGTGAAAAATCTATAATATAAAATAAAAATGTCAGAAGTCACTGTTTCCGAGTGCTTATCGATACATCGATGGAAAGCGTCGCCTTTATCGCAAAAACTATCGATATATCGACATTTTTTCAACAGTCCTAGTGCACATGCTAACCAAGGTGATTCCGTGATGATGCTACAAAGTTTCAAGGAAGATGAAGTTATGTCGGTTACTTCACATTACAATGTCACATTATAATGTGAAGATGCAGATACAGTATAAATATAGACATTGTTGCCATAAATGGTTCAAATGTCTCTGACCACTACGGGACTTAACATCTGAGGTCATCAGTCCCCTACAACTTAGAACTACTTAAACCTAACTCACCAAAGGACATCACACACATTCATGCCCGAGGCAGGACTCGAACCTGCGACCGTAGCGGTCGCGCGGTTTCAGACTGAAGCGCCTAGAACCGCTCGGCCACACCGGCCGGCCAGCCATAAATGTATCCGTTCCCTGACGGGATGAAACTATGATAAAAAATTTGTTTCTCCCCGTGCGAAAATACCATATGTGCGTTCATAAGAGTCACATATTCAATTTGGCCTGGTCCCGGAGGCGTGCTCGAAGAGGCGAAATGGTTAAGGCGACCGATCGCGGTTAGCGGCAAATCAGAGTTCGAGTCCCGCCCGTCACAAATTCTCATGTATCGCAGACAGCTGATGTCTATCCGGTATCGCAAAATGCGAATTCATTTCACAATTATGGAAGGTGGTAAGTGTACCAATTTGAGGCGAGGGACCCTGCTCCGGAAACGACCGAATCGAGGAAGTTTTAAGAGAAAGTTGTTCAGGTAATTCGCTCGAGTACCAGTTTAGCTGATCATCACCTCAGAACACAGAAATGCCTCTCGCGGACGTGTGTTATTCCGTCGGCTCGGCGAGCCCAAGTACGGCTCTTTGTGATGGTGACCTGCTGTCTCGGTTCAATACTTTCTCTGTGGCTTGATCTCAGTTTTGTGAACCTAACTATGGTTTCAGAGCATGTGCTCTGTGTCGTTTATCACTGCGTAACGTCAGTGCAAGCTGTCGTAGGTAAAAATCATGTTTCGCTTCATTCTAATTTCGGAATGAGTCAATATTTCTTTCTTAGAGCTGTCATATCCAGTATCCAGCCAAGCAAATGTAGGAACATTGTCGACGCCTTACACGGTCGAATGCTGCATGGGTAGTCAATTTAAAATCACGGCGACCTGTTCACATTTACCACGTCCGTGAACTGGGGGAAGCAAGAACTGCGGAAGACAACAAGGCGAGGTAGCCACCAAGTTTCGATATGAACTTAATTCTGTGGAGCGGAGAATCCTACCATGATATTTTTTATGGAAGATATGTCACTAGGAGAGCGATGGATGGCTTGGCAGCAGCGACGGCGCAGCAGCAAGCTGCTCGGTTGAGTGATAACTGTCCGGATCTGGAGACATGTGCAGCCGCCCACCTGACTGATGGCGCCTGCTGCAGTGGCAGAGCGAAAGCGGACCCCAGGGGGCTGCGTTGTGTTCCGGCTTCCAGGGCGGCACTGTGTCCGCCAGCGCTACCTCGGGTACCACGGGAAATACTGGCCCCGCAACGGACATATGACGTCAGACTAGTTGCGTTGCCTGACATACATCGGAAACATACAACCGAACACAAAATACCCACCACCACACACCACTAGGTGGCTTGCGGAGTGTGATGTAGACGAACGCCCGTCTACGTCCCGGTAAGACGGAAAATTAGCGTCTTAATGTAAAGACACGCGCTGGAGTCGTTATAGTTGTCTTGGGTTATTGACAGCTGAAAGTATGAAACTAGCCCAAAGTAGTAACTCACTCTCCGCCGGAGGCGGCAGCTGAAACACGTAAGACATGTAGAGTCACGTGCCGTGACGCACGCCAGAGGACCCGTTTATCTCATTGGCCCCGTTGCTACCTGCTGTGACGTCACTATGGACTCACCACCGATGCCCACGAAAAAGACAGGTCGTGGCGCGTTCATCAAAGCACGTGACAATGCCGGTCTCACGAGCGCCAGCATCTGTCTCCAGTGCGGAGCGAGTGACTATTTCAGACGAGTTTGACAATTCTTGACTGTGCATTTAAATGCATGCAAGCTCTCGATAGCACACGATAAGGGTAAGACCTTTCCTGGGTACCTTTTCAATTACATGGAGCCTAGCGTTCACAAAGTGTGGCGGACAAGGCGGCTAGTTTGACGTCACGAGTTCGCTGAGGGGCCCATATTTCTCGTGTACCCCGAGAAACACTTCGGTAAAGTGGCTATCGTCGCTAGCTACAGTCTCCAAATCTTGCACCATAGCTACGTATAGACCACCCCATGTTAAGCTTCGAAACCAACACCTTAGTCGTGAAGACTAAGCCAAAAAAACATCTTCAAATAAGCACTGCGTAGAGCCGACGTTTACAGTTTTTCTCATTTATAGCCAAAGTCAAGCATATTTAATGTAATTTCTCCAGAATTTCCAATACATCTAAATCTACATGGATACTCTGCAAATCACATTTAAGTGCCTCGCAGAGGGTCCATCGAACCACCTTCACAATTCTTTATTATTCCAATCTCGTATTGCGAGCAGAAAGAATGATCACCTACATCTTTCCATACGACCTCTAATTTCCCTTATTTTGTCGTGGTTTCGAATTCGGAGGATAAAGTTGGTGATTGGAATTCCGTGAGAAGATTCCGTCGCAACGAAAAAC
The DNA here is from genome assembly GCF_021461385.2 of Schistocerca piceifrons. Lineage (NCBI taxonomy): Eukaryota > Metazoa > Arthropoda > Insecta > Orthoptera > Acrididae > Schistocerca > Schistocerca piceifrons. Next base: position 458,981,944 of record NC_060145.1, read on the forward strand.
GCCTATCTTTTAATGATGTCCAGCACAAATCCTTATCTGTGACACTCTCTCCCATATTTCGCGATAGTACAAAACGCGCTACCCTTCTTTAAACTTTTTCGATGTACTCCATCAGTCCTGTCTGGTAAGGATCCCACACCGCGCAGCAGTATTCTAAAAGAGGACGGACAAGCGTAGTGTAGGCAGTCTCCTTAGTAGGTCTGTTACATTTTCTAAGTGTCCTGTCAATAAAACGCAGCCTTTAGTTAGCCTTCCCCACAACATTTCCTATGTGTTCTTTCCAATTTAAGTTGTTCGTAATTGTAATACCTAGGTATTTAGTTGAATTAACGGCTTTTAGATTAGACTGATTTATCGCGTAACCGAAGTTTTACAAGTTCTTTTTAGCACTCATGTGGATGACCTAACACTTTTCGTTATTTCGGTTCAACTGCCACTTTTCTCACCATTCAGTTAATTTTTCTAAATCGTTTTGCGGTTTGTTTTGATCTTCTGTTGACTTTATTAGTCGATAAACGGCAGCGTCATCTGCAAACAACCGAAGACAGATGCTCAGAATGTCTCCCATATCGTTTTTATAGATAAGGAATAGAAAAAGGTCTATAACACCACTTTGGGGAACACGAGAAATCACTTACGCTTTACTTGATGACTTTCCGTCAATTACTACGAACTGTGACCTCTATGATACGAAATCACAAATCTAGTCACATAACTGAGACGATATTCCATAAGCACGCAATTTCACTGCGAGCCGATTGTGTGGTACTGAAATACTAGTGCGATGTTTATCGTTTGCCCAGATAAGAAGGTAAAAAACATTTTGAAATGTTGTTTACTTTTACAAGTGACGCAATTAGTTCTTCAGTGAATTATTATATTTGTGGGACTGTGAGTCATTTAGTTCTCCGTTTTCACAGGAGCAGGAGATTATCAGTATGGCAGGAAGAATTTAGTTTTCTGACGATTTCTCAACAATACATGTGAATTTTTCTTTTGTGCTTTTATAACAAATGACATCTGTTTCTATTAATAATGCCCAATTTTTTACACCAAATGAACGTTTATTATAACTTTCGTTTAATGCAATACATATTCCGAAACAATATAGAGACAAGAAGTATAATATAAAACTTGTAGTTAGTTGGCTATTAACGTTTTGTCCTCCCCCAATCACCAATTTGGACACAAATAAATACCCTCAGGATGTAGACCATTCACATCTCGTTGTTACTGCTGCCACTGTTTAACTTCGGACTGGAAATTCGTTAACATACTGTGAAAAGAAATGTTCGCAATTATTCTGCATTGCCGGCCGCTGGTGGCCGAGCGTTTCTAGGCGCTACAGTCTGGAACCGCGCGACCGCTACGGTCGCAGGTTCGAATCCTGCCTCGGGCATGGATGTGTGTGTTGTCCTTAGGTTAGTTAGGTTTAAGTAGTTCTAAGTTCTAGGGGACTTACGACCTCAGCAGTTGAGTCCCATAGTGCTCAGAGCCATTGGAACCATTTTTTTATTCTGCATTTTTTAAATTAATTGCATCTGTGGACGAAATTTTATTTCCTTTCCCACCTATCTTTCGGTGGAACCAAACGATGCACTGAGTTTCACTATTGTGGCAAATGAATCATATGGACACCCTGCCAGTAAGATTAACTGAACAGTTTTCCAGAAGTCTCGTGCAGACGGACGCAGCCACCAGTCAGCTGGTCGAAATGTTGGTTTCAGTGTACTGACGCCATGCAAGGTCTCCGTCATCTTGCGTCGAAGCTCCAAGTAGTGCTGGTTTCGTGTGCGGCTGGAGCTGCGATTTGTAATGTGATTACTGTTTTCCATCCACTGTTTGTAAAGCTCGGGACGTTACGTGTCATCGTTTCCCGAAATGCGCAGTTGTTCGACGCAAATGGGTATCTCAGTACAAACGGGTGGTTAAAGTAAGTGACCGTAATGCAAGGATATGCTCAGAACGTTTCCTTCTTGAGGATTGAAAGAATGACGGGTTGGGGCAGCCTCTAAGAAAGTGTCAGAAACTGAAAGCTACCTTTTCGCAGAAAATATATAATTGTGAGATAACACTCAGAGTGTGATAAGGGGACGAATAGTTTTCTTATTCATAAACGCTTTCGTAAGTTAAATCTGCCTTTTTATGTCATTAAAAGTGAATGCTTCATGAATATTAATTCAATTTTTGTATGTGTTATTAATATTATGTCACTGAGAGTCCGTAAGTACTCTGTTGATTATTTTTCAAGGTAATCATAGGCAACCGCGAAAGACAGTAAAGCTGTCTGTGGAACGTTCTTCTAGTTTGGGCAGCCTCCTTCTGCTTCTATACCGTTACATTGTAGTGCTCTCAGCTTTACTGTCTGTAACATAGTTGTCCCTTCTCAAAACTTTGTCTACTATCGAAGTCTCCTCTGGAGCCCTTAGAGGCCGATAATAGAATTCTGAAACACCCTCTACAATAAAGTTTCGTGTTACAGTCTTTGACATTCCTACCAACAGTGCTACGAACTGTACCTGTGATTGATTGTTTATTCAAAAATTAAGTTATTCGAACTCCCCGATCCTTAATTATGTCAGAGAACAACAGTCTGTATAACATTAGATGACTGAAGATGAATATGTGTTCTTGATCACCATTCTTATGGCCATTTAAAAATTGTTCCATCACATATAATAATAAGAGAATATATTTTATTTCTCATACTTTTGGTTACTGGAAGGTGGACACATGAAAATGTTCTGCTTTTTGTGTGAATGAGGAATCGGGTAAAACAAAAATATTAGAGGCTAAACGTTCGGTCGACCGCGGATTTTAGAATAGAATGAATGTTACATAAAAAGAAGTACCGGCTGCCGTCCTGTCTGTAACAGAAAAGTTTCCAGGGATAAAAAACACAAATTTCGAGACCCGTTTGAAAACCTTGTTGCAAAATTTTGAAGAAACTGGTTTGTAAAGGGAGTGGAAAAGTCTTATTCCTGTTCTCACATATTGACTTGTTCCCCTAAAGTGTAGTATGTTCTAGTGAAAAAGGTGACGAACGCTTCAAACAGGACATTAACCCTTTATTGACCAGCGGGGAATGTGTGTCCCACTTACAAATTTATTTCCCGGAGGTCAAAGGAATATGAAAGTTTGCCGCGATCCAGTGTTGAATGTATCAACTGATTGGAGACCACACTCGCATTGTTTGGCATCTATGTGCGAGATATTAGATAATGGTTTCAGTTGTGCTTTTTCTTCCTTGTGTTCTGGGTTTTTATGTAACTTTATTTCCTGTCTGCAACTGATGAGCTCAGTAAAGGGACTCGTATTTCTTGTCTTTTTTTTTACTTTATTTCTACAAATATACAAATTTTTGTACGTATTTATGGATCGAACACTTTTAATTTCGTTTAATAGTTTTGCATTATTGACACTGTGTAGAGAATTTGATTTGTGCCTTTTGTTCATGTTTTTACATTTACGTATTTTATTCAGTACTGTAAACTTCTTTTATTTCCGTTGATTTGATACGAAACAGGAACCTCCAAAAATTCCTGGTTTTTTTTCTGTTACGAATGCTTGCCTTTATCTTCTCTTTATGTTTCCATTTGAAAGCTGCTTTATAAGAGCAAGGTGAAAAGAATGTTAGTCATATTTTCCTCCATTATTCCAGTTCCATATTGTGACATCAAAAAGAAAACAAAGACAATACAACAATTTGAGTGACCTACTGCCAATAGCACGTGTTTCTCTCCGTTGGCCGGCCGGAGTGGCCGAGCAGTTCTAGGCGCTACAGTCTGGAACCGCGCGACCACTACGGTCGCAGGTTCGAATCCTGCCTCGGGCATGAGTGTGTGTGATGTCCTTAGGTTAGTTAGGTATAAGTAGTTCTAAGTTATAGGGGACTGATGACCTTAGCAGTTAAGTCCCATAGTGCTCAGAGCCGTCCCTCCGTTGGACGAACCGGTATATACCTTCCACTACAGCTATGTACTCTGCTATTGATGCTGAGATTGTACCATATCTATTTTTTCTTGTGACAGATAGTATATCTTTTAATCGAGAACAACTGACAAAACTCTAACTGGCTTATTATCTTGTCATTTTGTGCCACATAACACACCTTTTTGTTAAGATGATGATGCTTGCATATTACGGCAAGGAACACAAGGAAGCGACAATGTAGCAAAAAATGGTTCAAATGGTTCTGAGCACTATGGGACTTAACTTCTGAGGTCATCAGTCCTCTAGAACTTAGAACTACTTAAACCTAACTAACCTAAGGACATCACACACATCCATGCCCGAGGCATGATTAGAACCTGCGACCGTAGCGGTCGCGCGGTCCCAGACTGTAGTGCCTAGAACCGCTTGGCTACTCCGGCCGGTGACAATGTAGCCCACGGAAGCAAGAGATACGGACTGTATTCATATAAAGCTGCTGTTAAGTACAATTATGCATTCAGTCATGTTTTGAAAAATTTTTGAAAATGTTAAGCTGTGAATAAATAAATTTGTTTGACATAATAATGCCAATTTCTTCTTTTAAACAGGACGTATATGTCCCACTGGACTAGAGGAGGAATTAATTTAGGGAGCTATTTATTCCTTCTCGATTTGAGTGGAACATATGCGTCCCACTTAAAATAAGCGTAAAAGTATGAAAATCTACAAACATGGAATGACTCAGTATCCATTCCGAAAGCAGGAAACCAATTTTTACAGTAATATGTGATTTTATAATGAATTTGGTCACGTGAATGTTAAGGGGGAGGGGAGGGGGGCAGGGGAAGAAGATGTACTAGGAAGACGTAATTAAATTATGAAGGCAGATTATTGTTGGATGTTGAAGGAGGACGGTAAAAATGGTGTGCGAGGAAATAAAAAAATGAGAAAGCTCGAAAATTAATTGTAACAGCGCACCCATACTGTTGCGGATAGAACTGCTCGTAGTATTTTTAGCATATGCCTAAACAGTAAAACAAAAATCATAAAAATATAATCGTTGACTGAAACTTTTTAAATATTTGGGCATTAATGACTTACATCTTCAAAATATGACATCCTATATAGGGAAAAATCCCGACATGGTAGAGCAAAATGAGAGTAATTTTCAGAATCAGCATTACTTACTTACTTACTTACTTACTTACTTACTTACCTACTGGTCATACCGGACTCGAGAGTCCATTGCCGCAGCAACGTATTTTCACCATCTGTCCCTGTCTTGGGCTATTTCCTTCCATTCGCCTTCAATACCAAGGCTCCTGAAATCAGCCTTCACATTGTCCACCCATTTACGCCTCGGTCTCCCCACGGGACTTTTTCCTTCTAGGTGCCCTACCAGTACTCTGCGCGCTGCCCTACTCTGCGAGCTACGTGATCCGCCCATCGCAGCCTACGTGATTTAATAATACTGATTGTCAGGGCTTGAATAGAGTTCGTGAACCTCTTCGTTATGCAGTTTTCGCCACTCTCCGCTAATGTCATCCCTTTGTGCTCCGAAAATTTTCCTCAAAATTTTGTTTTCAAATACTCGAAATGGCTTTTCTTTTTGCACAGTGAGAGACCAAGTCTCACACTCATACAGCATAACTGGTAGAAAATAGTTTTGTATATTCTAATCTTTAAATTCCTGGACAATATCCGAGATGAAAGTAATCTATTCAGTGAGAAGTAGCACGCATTTCCCGCCCGTAATCTCTTCTTCAGTTCGGATTCAATCTCATTTCTCGAAGTGATGTCCACGCCTAGATACTTAAATGTGTTCACTTTTTCAAAATGCATGTCTCCAACTCTTAACATTTCCTTATCTACTGCTGTTGGCATTCTAGTAGTAATCAGGTATTTAGTTTTGTCTTCACCTATTCTTAGACCTACATCTTCACTAGCCTTGATTAACGCATTCGCATTTGCTGTTACAGATTCTTTCCTATCGCTAATGATGTTTAGATCATCTGCATACCCTAATATCTTAATATTTCCATTTAACTCCACGCCCTCTGAATTATCTGCTGCTATTCGTACAATATGTTCTAGGACTAAATTAAAAAGTAGCGGAGACAGGGCATCTCCCTGCTTCAGTCCGTTCTTTATTACAAATTCTTCTGCCTCCAGTTTCCCCAGGCGTACTCTACCTCTTGTGTTTTTCAAACTCGCTTCTATAAGTCTAACATACTTCTTTGGTATTCCGAGTTCCAAAAGAATTCTGTACAATTTTGACTGCAATACCGAATCATATGCTTTTGTAAAATCTATGAAAAGATTATGAACTGGTTTATTGTATTCCCATTTCTTTTCCAAAATTTGACGCAGGGTGAATATTTGGTCTATAGGTAATCTGTTCCAGCATTACGAATTTATTTTTAGAACACACGTTGTTTGAGAAATCATTTGACAGAAAGTTTTGAAATGTAGACATACGAAGTCGACACTCAGTTGTGGCGTGCTTACGCCCCTGGGAATGAGTTCCCGTTTCGATTGGCGACTCCGAAGAAGCTGAAGTCCGTGTGAGACGAGGCGCTGGCGCCGGCAGTTCCAGTTCCGGGTCTGGCGGCTTTTCTGAGGACAGCTGCGGTCGCCTGGAGCACAGCTGCGGCGGGAAGCCGGCGTCCCGTCTGCCAGCGTGCTCAGGAAGCGTCCGGCAGCGACCTCCGAAGTTTTGTCGGTGGAGTACTCGCTGAACCCCAGCCTAGACCTCGCCCGTGCCGCTGACAGCTGGCTGTCGGCTGAGGGGCTGTTGCAGTGGCAGGAGCTGCCGCACAACTAGCGTTTCCCGGCCGCACTTTATAGTCGTCCAGCGCGTTTGTGCCGCGCCACCTGCCGGCGGTCCAGTGCGTCAAAGGTCGCGGCGCCTCCCGCCCACCAGCGGTGTCGCGCTGACCACCGCCCACGCGATACACCACGGCGCTAAGGCAGAGTAACAGGTGGCTCTCTTGATGTGTCCTCTCCACTGAGAAAATTACACACGAAGTGGGCTCTTTACGCAGCACTAGATTAATAGTTGTCGGTCTTGATCCAATTTTACTATACTGTATAATTCACAAAATTACCGGTTTCGGCTTTCTGCTATTTTTGTGTTGGCGGAAGAGCCAACACCGTTTTACGAGTGGAGGGCGAAATGCACGCGTTTTAGCTCACGCAGGCTGGCGTGAGGAGGGAAGGACTATACTGACGTGAGGTCTGGAACATGACAGGGAATTAGAATTCAGAAAGCGGACGTAATTAGTTTCATACTTAACTCCAATCCATTAATGATGAACGTCGCTCTTGACGGTACATGATTCACAATGTTATCTGTTCAGAATAGTAACTGAATATGGCGCCTTGCTAGGTCGTAGTAAATGACGCAGCTGAAGACTATGCTAAACTGTCGTCTCTGCAAATGAGAGCGTATGTAGACAGTGAACCATGGCTAGCAAAGTCGGCTGTACAACTGGGGCGAGTGCTAGGGAGTCTCTCTAGACCTGACGTGTGGCGGCGCTCTGTCTGCAATCACTGATAGTGGCGACACGCGGGTCCGACGTATATTAACGGACCGCGGCCGATTTAAAGGCTACCACCTAGCAAGTGTCGTGTCTGGCAGTGACACCACAGCTGTCATGACACCCGTTTCAAAAAATCAAAAGCCAGAGTAGAACATAATCTGCCAAGTATGCAGAAAAATTCTTAACAGAGCATATTGTTATTTTATCCACGTTGGATCTTGTGAGCTCCGCGGCCTTTAATTATAGTTGGTGAATGACGCAACCAGCCGCAAATACTTTTTTAATGTGGCCGGTTTCGGGCTACCATGCTCATCTTCAGATGGCTAATTTCTTTCTTTTTCGTTACATAGATATAATGAAAAATACAAGACATCTAAAGATTAGCATGGCAGCCCGAAACCGGTTATGGCAGTAAAATAAAACATTCAAAAATTATTTGTGGCTGGCTGCGTCGTTCAACAACGAACATATCATTTAGCGTATAGTTAGTACATAGTTGTCAACAAAACATTGAAATCAGCGTTTGGCGTCAATGGTCGGGAGGCCCCTTGCGGTGTAGGTCCGGCCGCCTTGGTGCAGGTCACATTTGGTGACCTGTGCGCCGGCTGGAGATGAAATGATGATGAAGACACCACAACACCCAGTCCCTGAGTGGGGAAAATTCCCGACCCAGTCGGGAATCGAACCCGGGCCCGTAGGACGGCAATCCGTACACTGACCATTCAGTTATCGGGGCGGACGTGTTTGTCAACAGATATATACAAATATATTCTGAAGGTGGCAGGGGTAAAATACAGGGAACTAAAGGCTATTTACAATTCGTACAGAAACCAGATGGCAGTTACGAGTCTAGGGGCATGAAAGGGAAGCAGTGATTGAGATGGGAGCGAGACAAGGTTGTAGACTATCTCCGATGTTATTCAAATGAATATTGAGCAAGCAGTAAAGGAAACAAAAGAAAAATTCGGAGTAGGTATTAAAATGCATGGAGAAGAAATAAAAACTTGAAGGTTCGCCGATGACATTGTAATTCTGTCAGAGACAGCAAAAGACTTGGGAGAGCAGTTGAACGAAATTGACAGTGTCTTGAAAGGAGGATATAAGATGAACATCAACAAAAGAAAAACAAGGATAATGGAATGTAGTCGAATTAAATCGGGTGATGCTGAGGGGATTAGATTAGGAAATGAGACACTTAAAGTAGTAAAGGAGTTTTGCTATTTAGGGAGTAAAATAACTGATGATGGTCGAAGTAGAGAGGATATAAAATGTAGACTGGCAATGGCAAGGAAAGCGTTTCTGAAGAAGAGAAATTTGTTAACATCGAGTATAGATTTAAGTGTCAGGAAGTCGTTTCTGAAAGTATTTGTATGAAGTGTAGCCATGTATGGAAGTGAAACGTGGACGATAAATAGTTTAGACAAGAAGAGAATAGAAGCTTTCGAAATGTGGTGCTACAGAAGAATGCTGAAGATAAGGTGGGTAGATCACGTAACTAATGAGGAGGTATTGAATAGGATTGGGGAGAAGAGGAGTTTGTGGCACAACTCGACAAGAAGAAGGGACCGATTGGTAGGTCATGTCCTGAGGCATCAAGGGATCACCAATTTAGTATTGGAGGGCAGCGTGGAGGGTAAAAATCGTAGAGGGTGACCAAGAGATGAATACACTAAGCAGATTCAGAAGGATGTAGGTTGCAGTAGGTACTGGGAGATGAAGAAGCTTAGACAGGATAGAGTAGCATGGAGAGCTGCATCAAACCAGTGTCTGGACTGAAGACAACAACAACAACAACAACAACAACAACAACATGTCTACACATGAGAAACGACAAGTCTGACATGTGTTTCACAACTGAGTGTCAAGTGCCTCTGGTGTGGCCAAATATTAAAAACGACGGCCTTTTTAGGAAAGCACCCGGTAAGGACTAAAATAGTTATCAATAACGTAACAATAGAACAGATGGCCAATTTTCAGTATCTATGACGTAAAATAAATTTTGAAGAAGAGAAAGATATAAATGAGAAAACGCCTATCAACATACTCAAATCAGGATATTAACATTAAAGGGTGTAGTGAGAAGTGAAATACAAATGAAATTTTATAAAGCCAGGACATTTCCCACATTTCTATGTTGAAGAGAAAGTTGTGTATTAAGATCGAAAGAGCTAAGACAGTTTGAAACATCAAGTCGGTGCAACAGAAGACGTAATACGTAAGAAAGGAAGAAATCAGGAAGGAACTCGGGGTACGGCCACTAAGTGAAGAAGTAATCCATCGAAAGAAGAGTTGGGAAAGAGCTCATATTGCGTCACCTTAGGGAATTCCTCGAGAAGCGATGGGATACAGTCGTATTGGAAGGAATCTGGGGAGGCCGAGGAGAGATGGTGAGGTCGGAACAGGCCACGAGGCCCAATCCTGGACTGCTTGAAGAGAACAAGAACGAGAAGAAGATACCCAAACTCTAAAATGGGTCAGAGCTGAAACGTGTAGAATTAGAAATTAGAAATAATATAAAGAAAAACCGCTACAGGTGAGCATGTAGAGCAGACTCTAACACAGTCATCCCTTGTAGCAACTGTGCCTTGAAGGTCGTATCCCTGGCCGCTGAGTACGCTACCCGACCGCATTTCTGTTAACTCGAGCGCTCTGTCCTCCGGGGAAAGCTCGGTTTGACTCTTAACCGCGGCTGGCCCGCTGCCTGGACGGCTTCCCCTTCGTTCGTGTCCGGCCGGCACGCACGCCTCGCCTCGCCAGCCGCACGCTAACTCGCTTACCGGCGTGTTCTCACCTCGGCCAGCGTAAACACCGGAGGCAGCTGGCGCCCCGGCTCTAATTGCAAAACTGAGGCCGGCCGCTGGCGCCAACTGTTCTAATTAAAAAGCCCACCGCTGGCGCCACCTGTCCTATCTGGACGGCGGGGGCTACGCAGCAGCACGCACGTTCCGTGATTCCACCTCTCCTCTGATCTACAGCGCGTCGTTTTGTAACCTCGGTAAACAGGATTTTCAGACTTTATATTTAATGACACCATGGTGAGATTCGAAATGGGATTAATTCGAGCCCTCGTAGATTCCCAAAACGACAACTCCTGCGGATTTACTTGTCTTTTTGTCGTTGGTTTTCCAGGGCTATAGACTAAAACTACGAACAGGCCGAACTTGGGGACTATACCCCTCCACTATTCTCTACACCTACAAGACCCTAATCCGACCGATCCTCTACTAAGAAAATGTTGCACGGATCTACGCCCCGCCAAAGCCCTCCAAATCTTCGAAAGGCATGCGATCCGTCACGCTTTCCACACATGTTAACCCTCCCACACACAGGTCCTCTATCTTCTCATCAAATTCCCACCCCTTCTCACCCACAGCAAACATCATTGCATCTCCTACACTATTCGAAAACTAGATTCCAATAACAACATTGCCTCCCCTCTGATCACCAACCCTGGTACCTTACTGCTCCTTCACACACACACACACACACACACACACACACACACACACACACACACACACATATCCCTACGTCCGCACACCTACACGGACTGTATATCCTGTGAAACTTCCTGGCAGATTAAAACTGTGTGCCGAACCGAGACTCGAACTCGGGACCTTTGCCTTTCGCGGGCAAGTGCTCTACCAACTGAGCTACCCAAGCACGACTCACGCCCTGTCCTCACAGCTTTACTTCTGCCAGTACCTCGTCTCCTACCTTCCAAACTTCACAGAAGCTCTCCTGCGAACCTTGCAGAACTAGCACTCCTGAAAGAAAGTATATTGCGGAAAGGAGTGCTACTTCTGCAAGGTTCGCAGGAGAGTTTGTAGGAGACGAGGTGCTGGCAGAAGTGAAGCTGTGAGGACGGGGCGTGAGTCGTGCTTGGGTAGCTCAGTTGGTAGAGCACTTGCCCACGAAAGGGAAAGGTCCCGAGTTCGAGTCTATGTCCGGCACACAGTTTTAATCTGCCAGGAAGTTTCATATCAGCGCACACTCCGCTGCAGAGTGAAAAATCTCCTTCTGTATATCCTGTGCCAACGCAACTTCAATCACCTCCCTCTCACATACAATCAAATCTCCCTCCTACCAACTTCAACTCTTCCCCACCCACCCCACTTCACCACACCCCACTCTACCTACACCCTCTCCACTCATCCCATTCCAGTTCCTCTTGTTACCACTACCATGCACACACACAAAATCCTTCGATTTCCTCTATATTTTCCTTCTGTCTTCGCACTATCCATCGTAACACCTACCCTCCATAGTTTTTCCCACCCTTCAATCCAAAGAAACAAATTCTGTCCTCCAGAAATACTTTTCGCCCAGTGCTGGTCCTTCAGATTTTGAATGCATCAGTACTTTTACCTAGAAGAGTTTCACCATTCTGTAATGTGTCTTTAAATACAGGGTGTATATAACGTCTGGGAACACATTCAATTATTTATTGCACAACAACCAAACATTGAACAGATATCATACACACGTCATTTTGAAGGGAAACCCTGAAATCTTTTTTCATGTATACCACCACAGCGTAGTTTGGTAAATTGCCGATAGCGGTGGTCGGAAACAGACGAGTTAAGTGCGGAGCGAGCCGTGCTACAGAAGGGGACAGCTATTTTATGAAATGGCCTCCCCGATCACCAGATCTCACTCCGTGTGACGTTGGGGACGATTAAAGATCTGGTGTATGTACCGCCTCTACCACGAGATGCAGCAGAGCTCCGGGAGAGAATACGCGAAGTGATTGCCACAGTCGACGATGCCATGCTGGGACGGGTATGGCAAGAAGTCGATTACCGTTTTGACGTCTTCCGGGTCACTCATGGTTCGCATATCGAATGCTTGCAAAAAAAAGCTGTCAGAGTTTCTCTTCAAAATGCAATATATATGACATCTGTACAGTGTTTAGTCCTTGTGCAATAAAAAATTGAAAGGGTTCCCGGACTTTATGTACACCCTGTACTTTCGTTTTTTAGATGCCGATCTTTGATTTCTTAATTTGAAATAGTAAGTCAGTCCTAATGTTCTTTATCTTATCCTTGTTATAGTTGTAAAAATGCTCCTCGCTGTAGTACTGCATACTGTACAGCTGACGGACCCTCCCCCTTCTGCCCATATGGGGCGAGGGGGATGATATTAACAATAAAGGAAAAAAATTGCAGGCCTGCAAGTCTGCAGACCCATTCTTACACTTCTGTGTTTGAAGTGATCTACTGACTTTATAATGACAAACGAAAGAAAGTTTACGTAATTTTTTCATTTGATTTCCAAAATGTATACAACACTACTTACTAGAAGAACACTTGGCACTTGGATTTTTCTTTTTTTTTTGTTTATGTACTACAATTCAGAACTCAAATATCAGTCCACCTAGGCAACTCGAAGCAACTCTAAAAATTTCACTACGAAATTCTCTAGAATTTCTTGAAATCACTGTATCTTGGATTTTCTTAAAAAGAAACCCTTGAGCGCGAGATCGCGGGTTCAGACTTTATTAATCACAGTCTTTAGTGATCACAGTGGTTGGCACCATCAAGACTGAAGTCGAAGTCCTGTAGTTGTAGCTGTACGTTCAGCTGGGTACCCGCTATTAAAGAATGCGTATTGATGTAACGGGGTGATGAGAACTGATGGAATGTTATGGAACGCAACCGAATGCGAAACAGTCTGTTGTGGAGGTTATCGTGAAACTGACACCCTTTAAAGCGTAGCTGAAGAAACTGCGATAGTATGTTTTATAGGCACAATAAAACAAACACCCAGAGGCTGAATTTGTCCAATGGTTGCAGGTGGTATGAAATGCAATGTCACACACTGTTCAGGAGGGATTTGTTCTAACGGAGTATGATTCTTGTACGCAGCCCATGAATCACGTAAAAGCAAGTTATTTTGACTGGCTATTGGCTGAAAGCAGTGTTCATACCATAGTTATAGTTTTCTTATGCCTATTTTCCTACCCTTGCTTTCTGTGAAGTAAATGTTTCCTTCTTCCCGTGCAAGATCACGTACACGAGAAAGAATCGAAGGGGTCAGCACCTCCAACTTCTCGTAGCACAATAAATAAATTTCTAGCCACTTTACTACCCATATTTTTGCAGTCGGCATAATTTGATAAGAAATGAGTTAAGAGAATGATGTTAGTTGATCTCGATACAACTCTCTTTGTACCTCTAATTTCCGGGGTTCCTTCCATCAACATTTCCTCTTCAGATCGCGACTGGTCAGAATTGAAAACAAATTCCCTATTGAACGGAGGAATAAGTTTGTTTATCTCATCTACAAATTTTCGCGCCGATTCCGTAGCTTGCTGTGCACCGTCACGTTGACGCTTTCTACATCTACATGGATACTCTGCGAATCACATTTAAGTGCCTGGCAGAGGGTTAATCGAACCACCTTCACAATTCTCTATTATTCCAATCTCGTATAGCACGCAGGAAGAACGAAAACCTATATCTTTCTTTACGAGGTCTGATTTCCCTTATTTTATCGTGGTGATCGTTCCTCCCTATGTAGGTCCGTGTCAACAAAATGTTTTCGTATTCGGAGGAGAACGTTGGTGATTGGAATTTCGTGAGAAGATTCCGTCGCAACGAAAAACGCCTTTCTCTTAATGATGTCCAGCCCAAATTCTGTATCATTTCTGTGAGACAGTGTCCCATAGTTCGCGATAATGCAAAACGTGCTGCCTTTCTTTGAACTGTTTCGATGAACTCCGTCAGTCCTGTCTGGTAAGGATCCCACACTGCGCGGCAGTATTCTAAGAGAGGACGGACAAGCGTAGTGTAGGCAGTCTCCTTAGTGGGTCAGTTACATTTTCTAAGTGCCCTGTCAATAAAACGCAGTCTTTGGTTAGCGTTCCCCACAGCATTTTCTGTGTGTTCCTTCCAATTTAAGTTGTTCGTAATTGTAGTACCTAGGTATTTAGTTGAATTTACGGCTTTTAGATTAGGCTGATTTATCGTGTAACAGTTCCTTTTAGCACTCCTGTGAATGACCTCACATTTTTCGTTATTTTGGGTCAACTGCCACTTTTCGCACCATTCAGATATTTTTTCTAAATCGTTATGCGGTTTGTTTTGATCTTCTGATGTCTTTATTAGTCGATAAACGACAGCGTCATCTGCAAACAACCGAAGACGACTGCTCGGATGGTCTCCAAAATCGTTTATATAGATAAGGAACAGCAAAAGAACCTATAATACTACCTTGGGGAACGCCAGAAATCACTTCTGTTTTACTCGATGACTTTCCGTCAATTACTACGAACTGTGAACTCTCTGACAGGGTATCACAAATCCAGTCACGTAACTGAGATGATATTCCATAAGCCGCTTGCGTGGCACAGTGTCAAAAGCCTTCCAGAAATACAGAATCGATCTAAAATTCATTGTGAATAGAACTCAACACTTCATGCGAATAAAGAGCTAGTTGTGTTTCACAGGAACGATATTTTCTGAACCCATGTTGACTGTATGTCAATAGACCGTTTTCTTAGAGATAATTCATAATGTTCGAACACAATATATATTCCAAACTCCTGCTGCCCATCGACGTTAACGATATGGGTCTATAATTTAGTGGGCTACTCCTACTACCTTTCTTGAATATTGGTGTGACCTGTGCAACTTTCCAGTCTTCGGGTAAGGATCTTTCGTCGAGGGATCGGTTGTATATGATTGTATACCAATTAGGTTCCTTTAGGAGTATGCTGACGCATTAGGTCCATACTTAAGTCTGGACCAGAAGACTTGCTTTTATTAAGTGATTTAAGTTGCTTCACTACTCCGAGGATATTTTCTTCTACGTTACTCATGTTGGCAACTGTTCTCGATTCGAATTCTGGAAATCTCGTTATCATACGTCTTGCAGCTGAGTAGCACTATTTGGAATTACGCAACCGTCTGCTGCTTCCCTTGAAATCACTGTAATTTGTATCGCGAGCATTCTGTAAATTGTATCGAGCATCCTTGAAATGCGCAAACAACAGTTTTTGTAACAAGTGCTCCTCGTCTTCCGTTACATAGTTATTCTTACGCACTACACTTTCATATTGGTGCAGACTTATTCGATATCCATTTATAACTTTTTTATTGTGTTGCGTATGATCTTTCATGTACGTAATTATGCTTAGTATCCGCTCCTTGGACAACGATTGTCCTTTACTGGGGACGGAATTTGTTGCTCTCCGTCCTACAAGGATGATGAACTACACTGTTCACACCTGTTCCAGTATCATTTTCACTTGTTACGCACTTGTCCGCAGCTCATGGTCTAGTGGCTAGCGTTGCTACCTCTGGATCACGGAGTCCCGGGTTCGATTCCTGGCCGTGTTGGGGATTTTCTCTACCCGGGGACTGGGTGTTTGTGCTGTCCTCATCATTCCACCATCATTCGTGAACGTGGCTGGATTCGACTGTACAGTCCAGCGCCCCACAAACATACTGAGCATCGTCATCACTTGTTAAACTCGTATAGTCCTCATTGTGCTACTCGTGTGAGTTTTCAGTACATTCGAGAGTATACAACACTACACATTCCACTGACTCACATTGCAGAAATGCTAATATCTCATGATCCACTTCTTTCTCAAAGCCGGCCGGGGTGGCCGAGCGGTTCTAGGCGCTACAGTCTGGAACCGCGCGACTGCTACGGTCGCAGGTTCGAATCCTGCTTCGGGCATGGATGTGTGTTATGTCCTTAGGTTAGTTAGGTTTAAGTAGTTCTAAGTTCTAGGGTACTGTTACTTAAAATCCGTCTTGATTGCAAATTTTTTTTATTATTCATATGACCGGTTTCGGTTCATTCAGAACCATCTTCAGATCTGATATTTAAGTTACAGGAGTAACCCGTCCAATTCAGCAACTTTCACATGTGACGTAGCATGTGAAAGTTGCTGAATTGGACGGGTTACTCCTTTAACTTAAATATCAGATCTGAAGATGGTTCTGAATGAACCGAAACCGGTCATATGAATAATAAAAAAAATTTGCAATCAAGACGGATTTTAAGTAACATTATAAAATCACTGATTGCGGTTGTCCCATAAGACATTATGTCTGTTTTTGCAAAATTCTAGGGTACTGTTGACCTTAGAAGTTAAGTCCCATAGTGCTCAGAGCCATTTGATTCTTTCTCATTCTCTGCAATTCCTTCGGTTCCTTTCTGACTAAATGTCGATTTCGGCAACTGTTGTAGATATAGTCCAATTTTTTTTTGTTTATCGTTGCCGTTGGTCTGTTTTGTATCAACATCACTAGCAGTGTAGCACTGCTGTCAGTTATTTGTCGACTAAGCAGCTCAACCTCGCTCCGTAGTCACATGCTCTGTTCTCTATTGGGTACCTCCAGTTCCGCCCCCTATTGTCACAAGCAGACAATATTGTGACTGCATGAGAAACAATATGCGGGGCGTCGAATGCCATAAACATCATTGGTCTGTTGCGACCTTGTTCTCGAAAGGTACCTCGTTAGTTATCACTATTTTCACGAAAACTTTTGCAGATTATTTGGTGCGGCTACGGTTTTGGCGCTGATCTGCAGACAATATGAATACGAACCTTTGTGGAATGTGCTCAAATAATGTCTTCAGTCTTTCTTTGTTACTTCCTCTTTTAGTTTTTAGTGATCTACGGAAAGCAGTCGGTCTGTCACGGATTCCGTCTTCGATTCCCGACACACAAACGTGGCACCAGCGTACGTACCAGTCCTTCGTCTCGAATTTCCATTAGGACGCATCCTCCCCTCGCACAACAAAATCGGGACAGTCTGTGGGAAAAGGAAACCCATGATGGCTTGGTAACTCTGCATTCAGTTTTACAAGAGAGAGCTATTTCGGTACGCTCAGAAGAACGCAGCCATGCTGCATTATAGGTCTGCACATCTATGCTTAATCCCAAGTGTATCAATCGAAAAAATAAAATACCACACTCCGCGATACACGAGAAGGGTAAAAATGGGATGTATCAAGGCCGAAAAACTGTTCTGAATGGAATTTTCACAAAGTTTATGGGTGCAATACAGCGCTGCAAGTAGTCATTGAGGTACCAATTCTGGCATGCTGCACAATAACTAGACGAACTGGAGAGACGAGGATTACCATAGGCTGCCAAAAGTTGATTCTAGATGGTTTGGTCTGAATTCTCACACTTAGCTCGTCGTATATTGGGCCTGCGCTACACTTTGTCAAAGCATTCCAAAAAAATGTAACTTTCGTAACACATTCGGTAGACAACTGTGAAGTTTTGTAATCGAACAAAGTGTTGTAGGTGATACTGAAATTGAATAAGCATTTTTAAAAGTTTGTTCCCTGTTTCTCCACATCTAGTGCAACTAAGGTATCGAGTAGAATATTCGTTTTCAGGTTGTCAAATGTCTGTTGCAGTCCAACATTAGGGGAGTAGAAAAAAATATTTTTGTGATATTTTCTAGCTTTATTTCATAACTCGTTGGATACTCTGGATGGGATGCGATTTCAGATCGTTGAATCAAACATTCATATTCCTATTAATAACATAAGAAGACGTACTTTGCTCATCCGATTTGTGATACCGCCCAGAGATAGCGGTCCAACACCAAAGTCGGCAACGCAGATAGGTTCCACGGAATTAGCGACGGCTCGCTGCAACCAATGGGAGGCACTCCAGAAGACCACGCCTCCCTCTCACACTCAAGTCAGTTTAGTGACAGGCATGGAAGAATTCGTGACCTCATCTGAAGGCGTCAACATCATCGTTTAGGACAATGACAGTTACAAATTATTCATTACTCCTGTGGCAAAGAGGTGTAACAGATAAACCTTTCATTCATTAATGTAACAAAGTGAACTAATATTTCGCTAGTTTCAGTTCCTATGTGCCACCTCACCAAGTAATCAAAGAACCCTCAGTTATGACCGGACGATTACAGCTGTTTGGTCGCAACACTATTGAAATGTATTTACTGTTTAGGTAGCAAAGTAATTTACCTTACAATACTGAGTAACTAACTGTTAATCTTTTGAGATAGAATAAGTTTTGTGTAATTCTTGTGAAATTTATCTCTTTGGCCTCGACATGCCTTCAGACCTACCGAATCAGTTGTATCCCAACTGGTAAGTTTCTTTCATCTAAAAATTTCTGCGGACGCTCGTAGTTTGGCCACCAAAGGCACTCACCTGTTGGCGGTAGTACGCCCTAGCATTGTTGTCAGCTCTGAACTCCTCCTCCCGTTTATCAGACGACCTAAACTTTGATGTAAACTCTAAACCACGGTGCAACTCATGTTTAGCAGTAACAGATATTGCCAGACGGCAATCAAGTGATAAGTGACCGATAATAATCCCAGGACGGACCACGAGTCGAATCTCAGACCTTTGGCTCTGTAGTACAGCACTTTGTCATTTGGTTTGGACTTACTGAAGTACTGTCAATAGTGCCTATGTTCTATTTGCAATCGGTCCTACACGCTTCAGTAATATTCTAGAACGCACCCCGCGACTGTTTTGTGAGCAATCTTCGTTGAAGACTGATAAACTTTTTCCCTGTGAATAAACTCAAGTCTGCCACATGCTGCATATACAGCGTGGGCAAATAAAAGTGGCCTGGAAGAGTTGATGCAGTTGGACGTGAATGTATGCATAACAACCACACCAACGCCAACATCCAACAGGATGGAGCAACTGCACAGCCGGCCGAACCTTAGGACACATTTACACATTTACACATCTTCACGCCTGACAGGGTTTAGTCAGTCTGGTCGGGGCTCCAGCTGGCCATCCGAGTCACCTTATCCGTCAATGTGGGATTACCTCGTGTAGGGAGCTCTCAAGTCTAGGGTGTATCGCAACAACACTTATAGTCTTCCAGAACTGCAGCAGAACATCTCACCCTTCGGATGAGATTGCAGTAATTCCTGCAGTCTAGCTTCGATCCTCCTTCAGCAACCTGCAGACAACTGCCCAAAATTTCCAAGAGAAGAATGGTGGGTACTTTCAACATCTCCTATATTCAGGTTACTACTGTACTTCCTTTCTTCTGCTGTTTCTTTGTACCCTGGAACTCTGTTCCCTAGGCCACTTTTATTTGCCCCACCCCGTATGATTGAGCTTATGTGATCATAACATTTCCCATCTTCACAAATTTGAGGACTCAGGTATTTGAATGACTTGAGTCCCAACGACTCACTGATATAGTAGTCACAGGGTACTTACTGCTTTTCTTAAGTGCTTAGTTTAGCATTTCTGTATATTTTTTAGGCAATTGCCAATCTTTGCACTCTTTTGAAATCTTGTGAAGATCTGCCTGGATATTTTCACAGGTTTTTCAGCAATACTTCACTGTAGATCACTCTGTCATCTCTAAAAGGTCAGAGGTCATTAACAATATTGTCTACTAGGTATTTAATATACAACACGATCATGGAGGATTCCGAAAAACTTCGTTGCGACACACCCGAAGTTATATATCCGAGTCCGTCAGAACAGACACCATTCACAATGATGCGGCTGGTGCATGTTTGTATATAAAAGGACGGTGAAGGGAGGGGAAAGGCTGTATACTTTCCTGTTTGTTTCAGTGCGGATGCACTAGTACCGTCTGAACTCCTATGGGAATCGATAATTTGCGAATAGGTGGTTAAGGGGACGAGGGACTCTGCATTATAACGTGCGATAAGTTCAGAATTTGGGTCGGACGGAAAGCGTGTGTGGATGGCAACCTTTCTAGAGGCACAAATTCTCAACTTGCGCCATTGTGCAGCCGCAACGGCTGATGTGGCTGGAAGTCAGGAGTTTCACACCCGCCCCTCCCTTTCCTTCCCTATCCTCTGTTTTGTATAAACATCTGAAGTCACCTCTACACCTGTCGATGACCCTCCATTCCAAAAAGTCGACAGTCCTGTCACCAAAGTCGTTCGATATCTTACACAGTAGCACTTTTGTTAAGCCTTAGTGTGGCTGGCACTAAATCAGATTTTTCAGGAAGAAATGCTCTAGCCACCTGTTTTCCATGAGCCATTACTTTCAGGACGTCATGTGAGATGAGAGCTGGATTTTTCGTGACAGGTGTTTTTCATTGGTTCGCATGGAGGTCATTATGCTCGAGATATCTCACTACATTTGAGCTGAGATGATGTTCTAAGGTACTACTACAGGAGGAAGTCAATGATGCTGGACGGTAGTTTTGTGAGTCACATTTTTCTACCTTTATTGTAGACGACTGTCACCTGTGAATGTTGTTGTTTTTTTCTGTCCTTCTGGGCATAGTTTTATGTTAGAGGCATATACAGTAAATTATTGTTAAGAGATGGACCAAAAGAACTACAAATTCCGTTCAGAATCTGGCAGGATTTCCATCAGGCTCTATAGCGTTGTTCAGTTTTGTCGATCATACTTCATTTTCAACGCCATTGACGCTAGTACCTATATCACTCACTTTTGTAGTGGCCAGTATATTTGGATCTCTTTTCGTGCAGAAAAATTTGTCTACGTACATCAAGATTTGCTTTACTACCTTCTCTTTCAGCTCCTATGTCATCGTTCTATTATCTGAGCAAGAATATTGCCGCTGGCAGTCCTAACATGCGACTAGAATCTATCCGATATTGGAACAGGTCTTCCGATAAGATTCTGCAAAGGAAGTCGTTGAAGGGTATAAGGTGTAAAAAGAAAAAGAATAGACGTATACCACAGTGAAGTGAGGCCTGTGTTGGAACAAACAATAAAATAAAACAGAAAAAGAAAGAACGTGTGCACCAACAGTACGTGAGGGGGTGGGTACAGCATTCATAATAACGTTGCGTGCGTGTTTGCGAGGCAATGACACTGCGTAGCCACTTCTACCTGTTTCATATAAAAAAAGTAATAGTTATATGTGTGATCGACATATGAGCTTCACATAATTTCAGTTATTTGGAATGACGGCGAGTTTAATAGGGAATTACGGAATATTCATGACCAGCAGTTCAGAAGCCAACGCGGTAATCCGTGTGATGCATAATGGAGCACGGCTTTACGCGTCAAACTGAAAAGCAAAACCCATTGATCCGTCCAGTTATATCTCTCTAACAGCACTGCACGCCCCGGGTGGGTACTGCGTGTGTGAAAATGATCTCAACACAGAGTGCGAGGGAAAAACTTTACATCGTTTCAGCTGTGACGCAAAATGCGCTAATGAGTTGAGCGGAAGATTCTGATAACTGAACGTTAATTGCATTTTACCTATAGTAGAAAATATCAGTCAATTATAAGGCTGTCTTCTTCATTTCCTGATAATTTTAACTCGTTTTTGCTTTCAATAAATCGTTTACAATTGTTTGTTAACCTCAACTTGGTTTTATTTTCCAAAATGATTCCTTCCGATGTATTTGTTACACACTTATTGTACCTAAATAAACATCCAAAAAATTCCGTTTTCCTTTATTGGACATATAAAGGCACATTTGCATGTCGTGCGTGAGTTTCCTCGGAAACACGAAATCTTAATTAAATAATTAATCTCTGACAAATAAATAAAGCCTATGGCACAGAACTGCAGCGCTATGCCGCTGCTGAAACAAAATACAATTACGACACTCTTATGTTTCATTAACAAGAAGTAGGTCCTGTACAATAACTGGTGCGGGAAGCACGTATATTTTATTAATTGGCACACCGCCATATTTGATGTTATATAAGAACACTGCGAGTTGCAATCTCACTAGCGACACGACTCTGTAAAGATTCTATATTTACGAAAGTAAGTTGAATTATTTAACTGTAGGCTTGTTCGTTGAATGTATCTGATTTAACTAACTGTGTAAACTTTATGTTTAGTAGACAGTCACCTCTGTGCGACGTATTGACATGGCTGGCAAATTATTCTAATATTGAGATTTTGAGTCCGCACCTACCGCAGCAGTCTTTGGAAACGATTTAAACACGAAGTCCGATTATTTGAGTCTTATTTCACGGTCAACTACGAATAACATTGCATTTACGAAAAAGCCATTGTCAAGCGTCTGATACCAAATAAGTAAACGTCCACGTTCCAGATAAGCAAATATTAATTACAACCAATCACTATCATACATTTACAATAATTAATATTTTTATTTATTTATTTGTTTATTTTATAGACAGCTGCTAAGTGGTTTATTCGCTCACTGATCTCCTCGAAAATCCTTCACTCATGTTTAATACTATGTGGACGTAGATGTGTTTTGTCTAGCTGCTTCCCGCTTACCGCTCTTCAGTCACTTCTAACCACTTTCTGACTGTCTTGAACAGTGCGCACCTTTCTCGCAATAATATGGATGAACAGTTCAGAAGAACGACTTGACAAGCTATCTTTCCTATACTAAACAACTTATTCGCTAAAACGCGCTTTCCTGTTGCAATTCATTTTGTGATTTTCATGCTGCATCTGTTATCTTCCGTAATCACGGTGCCTGAAACATTAAAATTATTAATTACTGTATGTGTATCAATTTTTATGTCAGGTGTCCTTATGTTACAATTGCTTATTATACTACTTTGCTTTCCAAACTTTTTCGCAATTATTGCAAATTTAAAAAATATATTCTCAGCCGTGCGTGGCTTGTGTTCATGCCGTTTATTGCTTGGCATCTTGTCATTGCGGTTATGGCATCTCGTATCTTATTCAATTTACTGGCGTCACTATGTTGTTGGCTTGCCTGTCCGTGAGTGGCAGCAGCAGCAGCAGCACTTATCGATACGAGTGCTGTGGTACTATGTTTGGAGCGCCCGCTAGTATTTACGGGTCGCGTTGTGTGGAAGGGATTGGGGGGGAGTTGCGAACGGACGTCACTTCAGAGCAGCAGCGAGCAGGTCCGTGCAGCGCGAGGGCAGGCCGGGGCTGCCGGCGGCGTGGCGTGGCGTGCTGCCACTGCCGGGTCGAGGAGGGGCGGCTGCGGGAGCGACGACTTGGTTGCACACCGAACCCTGGACGTTTGAGTGGAGAGTTAACTGCTAATGCAACCTCGACTATTCTGAGATCGCGCCTTTGGTTGGCGGGTTCTTGCCCCTAGGGCCACTGAGCCTGGCAGCAACGAGTGAAGTCTTTCGTGGCGGTGATATATTGCAGCTGTCTTTTTCTACTTGTAGTTCATCATTGAATTTAGTATTATTCTTATTAGTGAAGTGCAGCCAGCGGTATTTTCTGCCTTGGGGCCGCTAACGCCCCAGTTACCTGTCCTGGAGGTTAGTGTACTTTCCCGGCAGTGTACCTTTCCTTGTCGTGTTGATGCTGTCCGACACGGCGTGTAGTTCGACAGCCTTTTGTGTTGTACTGTGCATATTTTTGGGGAGGTCTACCTTGGTTCTAGTGTTTCCTTCGGCCTTGGGTGTTTCCTGAAGACGTTGTGCCGTCTGTCTCTTCACCACTGCTTAAAAATATTTCATTGTTGAACTGGTGATTGGACGTTAGGCGGATTGGTTAGTCGGTCGGTCAGCGCTTAAGCTGCCCCTAGTTTGAGTTGCCATCCTGTTACGTGAGTACAACTCTTGGCTGCCTGTCTCACCTTACCTTATGTTTGAGTTACCATCCCAGCCCAATCCTTGGCACACTTTGCTGAGAACCGCTTGTCCTGATTCCTTGGATTGTGATGTTTGTTTTAAGGATATTTGTAATTTCGTAATTATTGTTTATGGCCTTCAGCCGAGTAATAATTTCACTTCTTTTACAATAAGGCCTTCAGCCGTGTTAAAGATTGTTTTAAAGCGCAGTATTTATCTTAATATCTGCTATTTGGAATTGTTCTTCTGACTTCTAATTCAGGCCTTCAGAAGTCTGTGACTTGAAGTTGTGTGTGGCCTTCAGCCGAGCAATACTTTCACTTCTTTCATAATAAGGCCTTCAGCTGTATTACAATAAGTCGTTTTTTAAAGCAACTTGTTTTAAAAGCAAAGTATTTGTTGAAATGTGTGTTATTTGGAATTGCTCTTCTGACTTCTAATTCAGGCCGTCAGCCGTTTGTTGTTTGAGGTTATTGTTTGTGGCCTTCGGCCCTAAAATTGTGGAATTTTTTCTGTGATAAGGCCTTCAGCCGTCATACAGTCATTTGTGTTTTTTTAATAGATTGTTTTAAAATTTTAATTTCTTTGAATAAAGTTTACGTAGTTGTTGTGCAACCGAGAGTAACTGATTACGGCGCCATCCACAATCGTAACCTCATCCTGCCCCATCCTGAGAAACCAGCTCTCATATCCTGCGTGTATTTAGCGCTCACGTATCAATATCGTCCGCTAAGTTTATGCAGTGGATAGAAATTCTGTTCGTTTGAGGTCCAGACGATTTTAGTTTGAAGATTCTCATGGCTTTTGTGGTGAAAAGGTTAGACAAATATGATGGTAATAAACGTCGTTGTCGTACACCTTTTCTGATTTTAGCTTTAGGTTGTTCTCCATTAATGTCTACCCTCAGACTTGCTATAGAGACGCTGGCATGTATCGGGATACTTAGATAGGCTTTATTCATCTGCAAAAGGTGTTTGATTGTATGAGCTGGATGAAACTCTTCACGATGATGGGTACACTGTTAGACTGAAAAGATGCGAGGGTGCGCTGGAATGTAACGCCTCCTTTTTTAGTGTGCAAACACTTAAAGACATTTTCAATAACACTGACGTTATTAACATCCTACGTCTTTATTCTTCATGTCTACATATTTGCAGTCCTTTGCCGCTAGACTGCTCCAAACTGTAGAATGTAATATGGCGGTATATAACGTAACAATGTCGGTGCGTGAGAACAGCGTGCTGTAATCGAGTTTCGAATTCTAAGAGCTGGTCCACACATGGGGCGTCCTCTCCTTCACCACGACAATGCCAGTCCACACACCAGCTCTGAAACTTCTCCGGTTTGCTGCCATCTATCATCCTCCATAGAGTTTCGGCTTGGCCCCATTCGATTTTCACCTGTTTCCAAAACTTAAACGACTCCTTCGAGGACTTGACAGTGATGAAGCGATGCAAGCAGAAGCGAGCTTGTGGCTCCGTCAACAAAGTCAAACTTTCTATTGTACCTTGGCGGTATCAATAAACTGGTCTCTTGGGAGAAACGGGTTCGTCACCAGGGTGATTACGTTGACATGGTGTACACGCGGACAAGAAAAAAAATCCCGGATTTTTTTGGATTTCCCGGTTAAAAACGCAGTTTTCCCACGTGAATTACACTACTTCTATGTTTAAAAATACACTTTTTGCATGATGAGCCCATGATAAGTGACAGTATACTTTCCCTCGGACCTGTAAAAATATGAATCCCTTGAATGGTAAATGTTTTATACACCAGCGTGGAACTTCAGAGAACGAAAGACAGCAGATATTCAGGGCATAGGAGAGTTGACGTAGTCAGCCAATAGCAACATCACTGTTATATAGTGTGAACAGAAAAATAGGAAAAGTTAATGGTTTAAATTAATGTAGCTACAAGACAAGATTAATAAGCTACAAGAAAAGCTAAGCTTTCACATATAAAATTGACTTTTTTGCCTGTGTTACACTTTACGATACATCACACAACTGTGCCGGTAAAATTTTAAATAATGACAATGTTTGGCCATCTGTCCTGGAAATTATTCTAAATGGTTAGTCCTCAAAGTATTAAATGAGAGTCAAAAGCTCTGTGAATGAAGAAATTCATTGCACATTCGCACCCGTAACATAATTCATCTTGCGTAAAGAGAAATTTACTTTGAAGCTAACGCTTTTCAAAGCACCGTTCGCAATATTTTCTCACGACCTGTTAGAATTAGCTTCTTTTCAGCAGTTGACAGAGAGCGCCAGAAAACACGCGTTACTGCGCGTGGGCAGGTACGGTGACGTAGGAAGCCCGTATGATCGTGCATATATAGTATTAAGAGACCTTACATGACGTCATAAAAGAAATAGGATACTCTAAGAACATCGGAATTTCGATAACCATACTAAAATGCATAATTCGGTTTAAAGTGCACATTATTATGTCCAGATTCACATCGAAGTCGTCCCCAACCTGATATTAAGCTATTCATTGCCTTTTTCGGGATGCAAATTTTATTGGAGTACCAGTACTGTATTATCTCATGTTTACTTCTTTAATACGCCATAATTCCATACGTGCTAGATGATGGAAATGTGCACTTGAAATTCAGTGAACAGTTGAAACTAGTCAATAGTGCGGAATGAAACACTTCGTTTCTAATAAATTGACTCCCATAAACTGACAAAATGAACACTGTACAGGCACAATTCTCACGCTAATTTATTTATGTAAGACTGGCTTAGTTATTAATTATTTTTGAATTATCGAAAGGGGACTCGAAACCTGAGGCAGCAAGCTAAGGATGAGTGTTTCTGTGAAGTTCGAAAAGTAGGAGAGCAGGTGTTGACTTCTTTAATAGGACTAGCTGCTTACACGAGGGTGTTATCTTTTACTAAATAAGAACGCCACTTTTACGTTTTTTGAGACAGTGCTCCACAATACGTACTTTATTTCCTACTTTAGTTTTATACAGATACAGAACTTGCGGAAATGTTTTCTTACAGTATTTAAATAGTCAATTGTCTTCTGCGACACTGTGCATTCTAAGAAACGACAAATTTGACTCGTGCACGAGGGAGCGGCTATGTAACGCAGCTTGATAATTCAATAGGTCATTTCTAAAAGGCGGCCATATCCATACAAACTATGTCGGAGAAAAATTCAAAAACCTTTCTAAAAATCAAACTGATGTTTAGTAGACCCAAAACATAAACAAATGTAATATGGCGCGGATGTACACAGGATAAGGCATGCTTCACTTTATTGTTAGACTGTTGGTGACAAATCTCTGGAGCCGGCCGCGTGGTCGAGCGGTTCTAGGCGCTTCAGTCGGGAACCGCGCTGCTGCTACGGTCGCAAGTTCGAATCCTGACTCGGGCATGGATGTATGTGATGTCCTTAGGTTAGTTAGGTTTAACTAGTTCTACGTCTAGGGGACTGATAACCTCAGATGTTGAGTCCCATAGTGTTTAGAGCCATTTGCACCATTTGAACAAATCTCTGGAAGCAGAAAATATCGTAATATGTCTAGGATTAACCATCCAGAGAGACTTTAAAGTGAATGACTACATAAAAGAAATTAAAGGAAAAGCAGATACCAAGCTGAGACTCGCAAGAAGAATAGTGCGGAAATCTAGTTTATCCGTGAAAGAAGTCTCAAAAAAATGGTTCAAATGGCTCTGAGCACTATGGGACTTAACATCTGAGGTCATCAGTCCCCTACAATTTACAACTACTTAAACCTAACTAACCTAAGGACATCACACACATCCATGCCCGATGCAGGATTCGAACCTGCGACCGTATCAGTCGCGCGATTCCGGACTGAGCGCCTAGAACCGCGAGACCACCGCGGCCGGCAAGAAGTCTCATGCCAAACACTTGTGCGATCGACTCTTGAGTATTTATCACCAGTATGGATCTCTTACCTGGTTGGATTAATAGAAGAGATGAACAACGAAGACCAGCGCGTTTCGACAGAGGGCCGTTTAGTCGGCACGAGAGCGTTGCGGATATCCTCAACAAACTCGAGTGGCCTGAAGCTACGAGAGAGGCGTTGCACATCAAGCAGCTGTTTACTATTGAAATTCCGGGAGAGCACATTTTGGGAAGAGTCGCACAACACATTAACTTTGTCCCACATCTGCCTCGCGTAATAACTACAGCGAGAAAAGGCGACAAATTAGGGCTCATATAGTGGTTTAGCAACAATCATTCTTTTCACATGCACCGTTTACGATAGACGGAAAGTCATCGAGTAAAACATAAGTAATATCTGGCGTTCCCCAAGGAAGTGTTGTAGACCCCGTATTGTTCCTGACCTATAGTAACGACATAGGAGCCGTCTTAGATTGTTTGCAGATGATGCTGTCATTTACCGTCTTGTAAAGTCATCAGATGAGCAAAACGACTTGCAAAATGATTTAGATAAGATATCTGTATGGTGCGAAAAGTGGCAATTGACCATGAATAAAGAAAAGTGTGAAGTTATTCACATGAGTACTAAAAGAAATCAGCTAAATTTCGATTACGAGATAAGTCACAGATATCTGAAGGCTGTAAATTCAGCTAAATACTTAGGGATTACTAGTACAGATAACCTAAACTTGAACGATCACATAGATAATATTGTGGGTAGAGCAAACCAAAGAGTGCGATTCATTGGCAGAACACTTAGAAGGTTCAACAAGTCTACTAAAGAGACTGCTTACACCACGCTTGCCCGCCCTATTCTGGCGTATTGCTGTGCGGTGTGGGATCCGCATCAGGCGGGACTGACGGATGACATCGAAAAAGTACAAGGAATGGCAGCTCGTTCTGTATTATCGCGAAATAGGGGAGATAGTGTCACAGACATGATACGTGAATTGGAGTGACAATCATTAAAACAAAGGCGTTTTTCTTTGCGACGGGATCACCTCATCAAATTTCAATCACCAGTTTTCTCCCCCGATTGCGAAAACATTCTGTTGGCACCCACCTACATAGGGAGAAATGACCATCACGACAAAATAAGAGAAATCAGGGCTCACACAGAAAAATTTAAGTGCACGTTTTTCCCGAGTGCCGTTCGAGAGTGGAACGGTAGAGAGACTGTTTGAAGGTGGTTCATTGAACCCTCTGCCTGGCACTTTATTCTGAATAGCAGAGTAATCACGTAGATATAGATGAGCAGGAAAAGTGAGATCAGACAGTGGTACCAGAAGTACCTTCCACCACAAACCGTAATATGTAGGAGTATAGACGTAGATAACTTGCATTCACCCTTGTAGAACTGAAAACCGCTGTAAAACACTTTTACCAAAAAATGTGATAGAGAGCATTTTATAAACGACCAGTTAAAGTGTACTTGTATCAGAGGAAAATTCGATGGAGAGAACTAATGAATTTGACGCAGAGTCACTGACCAGGAGTAATGTTCAGAATTTGAAATGTACAGAGCTGTCGACAGAAGTAAAACTAGCACACTACCTAGCTTTTAGAACTAACCCCTGCCCTCCAACAAAGATATTTAAAGAATCGAATCTCCCATGTATAAAACGGTTTAAAACGTTTGATTACTTTACAAATGAGTTACTGCGTTAAAAATTTGACGTTAAGTGTGTAAGTGGGAAAAGATAGACACGTTTTGACATTATATTTAAAGGTTGTTGAAAGTCGCTAAATGCTATCATTATCAACCCTAGACGGGTATAGCGTGGGCAACTTGGTCCTCTTCAAGCACAATCTGGTTTCTCACAAATCTCAATGTTTATGACGTTATTTCTCGTGCACTGTGTGTCGCACAATGATACAAGTTTGCACATACATTCAGTGGCATACGTGGACACTCGTCTGCGACATGCGTTAAGAATGGAGTTAGCAGTAAAGAGGTAAGAAAATAAAACATCGTTTCTGGCACTGAATTTTTGCAGCATGGACAGTGAAAATGTACTAATGGACAAACTTTGTCTTTTTCATTATCTTATTTGAAGATGGCAGCGAGGAAAAAGTTTCAAAATGTTTGAAATTATGTGCAAAGTTTGTTGGAAGTGGCTAAGTGCTGTCACTCTGAAATACTGGACGAATAGTGTCTGCATAATTTGCGCGCCATGAGTTACACTGCCTCAATACATGTACAGAGTTTGTAACGTCAGTACTTGACTTGTGTTAAACCTTTAAAAGTAAGAATATACCTAATAATGACCGGATTATGACATCACTTTAAATTCGTTAATTCGGTCAACAATTATATGTAGTACTGAAAAATCAAATACTTGTTGCCCTTTGAATCAGTAATACGGCAGCTGGAATGAGACGTCCGTTTTAGCCGTTAATAATGCAGAGCGTTCCACCGTTGGCGAGGATAGAGGCACAGATTGGATTAACTTAAAAAGGGCGGGCAGGTCACTGAGAGGCCGGCCTGGCAGGAGAGGGACCCACCAATAGCCAGGGGGAGGGCAGAGTGGAGGGTCCCTGCGTGGGACACGGAAAATAACAGAAAAGAGACAGTCCTCAACTACACAGCAGTGGTAGCTGGAAAGCAGATAAGACAGCGAAGAAATAGGAAGAGGTAGCTAAATACAGGAAAGCAGTTGCCAAATAAGAACAGTTGTTGATAAACGTAGAAAGACAAGCTCCTAACGTAGACAAACAAGTGGACTGTTGAACAATAAAAAGAAAGAGATAAACAAAGAAACTTCCAAAGGAAAACGATCGTCAAATAAAGAAAAAAGGTCTCCAGCCAAAGCAAAAAGGTTTGTCACTGAGAACAGTCCCGAAATGAAGAGGAAAGTCGGCATACAAAGGAAAGGGATCGTATAATAGGTAAGAAGAGGTCGATAAGTAGGCCCACTGGATAAAGGTCACTGAACATGAGGAAAGTCAGTTAAGACCCAAAAAAGATGACCGAATTACGAAAGTAGTTAAGGTTTCATTGGCTGCTGTAAAAATGTCCGGAAAATAAACAGTAAAATCGAAACATGAGACAGTTGTTAAATGAAATGATAATAAAATAAGACGATCAGTAAATTGAGGAAGAACACCAAATGTTGTATTGTTCAGAACTCGTGGTGGCACACGAAAGTATGCAATAGACGTCGCTACCACAGACGTTGGTGATGTCTCGCTACAGTCTGCGACAACATGCGGGACAGGCTGACGAGGACACTCCCTCTCTCTGCATAGCAGGGCCCTCACACGGAGGTCAATAGAGCCAGGATGGGAAGCCTGACCATAGATGAAGAGGTCGACATCATCGAGTTATTCAAGTCTCAGTTGGAAAGGTACTTTTCTAAATGTTGAACATTGTGCTTCAAGAGAGGAGTTTCTTAATTAGTGCATCAAGTTATGCTTTAACAGCCAATGACAGCTGTAAATTATAAAGTACTCCTATTTCAAGGGACTGTATCTAGTTAATTAAATCTTTTTATTCATTCATGTAATAAAATGAACTGATTTGTCATATGTTGCAGTTTCAATGAGCCGCATCCCAGAGCAATCAAAGAACTCAAAGTTATTGCCAGATACTTATAGTTCCGTATGGTCATAACACTAAACAGGACTGTTGATATTTTTAAAAATATTCGATATCCGATTATCGATATTTAAGAAAGTAGTATTACAGGAGATTGGTATAGAAAAGAGGTATCGATAGGCCACGGTAAAATATCGACTAAGCGCTCTATAAAATTTTTTTTTGCACATTGTAAATATACTGCCGATTTTAGATCTGTATATTTAAGCACTGATGTTTTACTAGATATTCTGTACATCAACAAGCTAGCAGCGTACTCATCCCCATATAGCAAGAATTGAAAGGAAAACGATGCACGTTGACGATGACCACTTTGCTAACAACGGTAACTGCATGTAAGTGGTACAGTAAAAGGTGTCAGACGGGTCCGTCCGGTTTCGTCACATATCGAATTTGTCCGGAACACTTCATGTCAACTTCCCTGTTTCCTCATTTTGGTAAACGCCAGCGACCTAGCAACTGGAGTGTCAGAACTGCTTGGTGAAGTTAAATGTTGCAGTTTCTGTTGGTAGCGCTCAGCGCCGATTACGTAAGCATTGCTTTTTTTTTTTTTTAACGCAACTCGTGTGCCATTACTTCACGTCAGAAATTTTGTTAGTCCATTTACACAACACCCCTTTTGTGCCACCTGCAATGGCTTCACACAGTCAAAGACAAAGACTGGAACTGATGAAAGCTCAAAAACTTGTAAGTCTCCTTCGCACAGTGAAAGTGAAATCACGTTCTACTACAATTTCCAAAGAACCAATTCAACTATTTGCCGGAAATTGCGAAAAAAATATGAATTAAAAATATCGGTACCTGATATTGCCATTTAGATGTAAATGTATGGATATATAGGTGAAAAAAGTCGTCGATGTATGTCTATATTTTTGGAGAAACTATCGTTATATCGACATTTTATCAACTGACTTGACACAAAATACAGAAAAACAGTAATTATGCAACAAAATTTGGTGTACAAACGAAGAAAAATGGAAGCGTTATAGCTAAACAGTGAAATTCGACCGCAAAACAATGGAACATTGTAACCAAACTGCCAGTGACCTGCCTTTCCTCTATCAACCTTGCTGAGCTTGTCCCTACGAAGGAAGTGTTAGTTCTGGAAACTGGCAAGTGCGTCAGTTTTACTTTATGTCTGTCTGTCGGCAGCACTACAACATTTCGCCTCCCGGCTGCATTGTAATACTGACCCAGCACTTAGTGGCGTACCAGCAAGTGCTAGCTAGAAGTGAGGCAAGTAGGAGCTCAAAGCAAAAAGTAACCCACGTCCATCATTGTTTTCCGATTGAAATATCAGAGGTGACTGTGATGCACGCCTCATTAGAGGACACAGCTGACTGGTTACGTCTATACACTACTTCCGTGTTTCTTCTACGTATTTGACAGAGGGCGTTGTGACGC
This sequence comes from Schistocerca piceifrons, assembly GCF_021461385.2. NCBI lineage: Eukaryota > Metazoa > Arthropoda > Insecta > Orthoptera > Acrididae > Schistocerca > Schistocerca piceifrons. Next base: position 459,014,842 of record NC_060145.1, read on the forward strand.
ACGGACCAACGCACCCAACAGCCTGTAGCGGTCTGATGAAATGAGTTGAGACGGAGGAGCGAAATGAGCGGAACAGAGCTGCGTCTGGGTCGATGGGTGGAAGGGGAGGGGGGAACTACGGCTGCAGACCAGCAAGTGTTTGCACGGCACACAGGAAAACCTGTTCTGCGGAAACATTAAGTAACCTCATCAAGAATGGACCAGTATTCTGCCTCAATTAAGAATCTCCTCACAGCTTTTGCGAAATACAATTACAATCTTGTCACTGCTCAGGATTTTTTTGCTGACTTTCTCATTACACAGCCCTTGATGAGAACTAGAGTTCTGTGTTTAAATGACTTAATTCTGTGAGAGATATTTTATTGTAAAAGGACTTAAAGTTGCCCCAGATTCTACTTCTCTTCCACTTCACAACGTACACGGGAAGCGAGTGCGCCACCACTGTACGAACTGCATAGTTTCCGAAGGAGCGTGTCGGCAACTGATATTACTACTGAAAATTAATTGTTATCATTTATCCAATTATGAGTTTGTAGCAAATCTGTGCTCCATAATTCCATGCAATATGATCATTCTAATCTTCCACTAAGTTTCAATACACGTGAAATGTGTTTCTTTTCATGTCGTAGCTACTCATGATGGAGGACACGTTATGAAACTTAGTGGAAGATTAGGACTACACTGCCTCACAAAAATATTGAAATATCCGAAAAGGGAGCGGGTGACGAAACGAAACTTGACGGATTGAGAGGGTATGTGATGGAATCGCAGTGATTTGAAAATCGAGTAATTTTACAAAGAGATTGACAGTATCAGCCCATTTATCAGTACGGTGTTACACTTTCTCTGGCCTGGATACATACAATGATTATGTTGGAAAGGGCGTCACATAAAGCCATGGTATCTGTGTTGAGACAAGCTGGCCCCAACTGTTGGAATGGGTCCCCTGTATCCTGGATACTGGCGGTGGGACACGGCTGATGTCCAAGCTGTTCTCACAGGTGTTTTATCTGGGGGTATCTGGTGATATTACTGGCCACAGAAGTATCTCAGCATCACAGTTTGTACAGGCAGGTGTGAAGTGTGGTAGAGCAGTGTGCTGTTAGAAAATGGCACCACAGTACTGCCACATGAGATGTAACCAGCACACCCACCCTGGTAGCCACGCTTGTTAATGTGGGATGGGGAAATATGCTGGACCCGGATCCAATCTGCCCGACAGATCGACAATTGGTCAGTGTGCAGGACTTGCTAGATATCGTTTTTAGACGGTTTCCCACACCCCACTACATGAATACCAAGCAGGTCCCCACGTTCCGCTTCAGATACACATTACTTAAACATTCAGAACGCTTTCTCATAGTTGCACACATAATGTACTCTACACATGCAGAGTGAGTACACTGCTTCTGTCCTGGGAGTAAATAGGAAACTGATGAAGTTAGTTATTTGGTCTCCTTAAAACACATACTTGGCAAAGTACCACATGAGGACGCAGCATGTCCACGACGTAATGGTGTGCCGTAGGAGTTCCTTCCGTCACCACCAGCTGTGACCTCAAGACGTAGACGGTGACACCCCAACCAACCCCGGCATGACCCCACGAGTAACAACGCTGCGCCTCACCAAAACTCTGAAAGACTGCAATTCATCGCTGAACACAATGTGAAGCCATTTATGAGCATTCAATGCTTCCAGGTCACGGCACCGCTCCAAACGCAACTGTCTGGGTTATAGTTTCAATGGCAGCCTACACGTGGGATGGCAATTCTCTAGTCTACCTGCTCCTGGTCTCCGAGTAACGGAGGGGGATGACATAAAATGTAGCAGGAAGTCCACTACTTGTCCTCAGACGAGTAGCACAGCTGTGAAGAGGTTACGATGAGTCTGGTGTAAAATAACGTCACCTTCCCATATGGCGGTCAGACGTGATATACTGTTCGCGCAAACTAAGTTTACACTCGGTACGGTGGCTGATGGGAGCGAACGTAAAGGCATTCCCATTTACGGTCACTTTCAGCCATTGCGCCGAGTGTCAATTTAGTTTGTGCCAACAGTACTGGAACTTCCACGATAAGAACGCCTGTCTTCACATTACCGCGCAGTCCAGCATCAGGCTACTGTGACATATCAATGTTCGAAAACATGGATATTGCGTGATTCGATCAGCCAACAAAATGGAGATCCCACAGTGAGGCCCCTTTCAAACCGTGTCAGGTGCTGATGACGCTCGCTCACACGAGTACAGGGCGTCTTCGTGTCGTTCACAGTGATTAGTCAACATTTGACTCTGTTCACATGCCTTATACGAGGTATGTCCAAAAATTCCGAAACTTTGTGCACAAATTTTTTCACGTTTATCTTTTACTTGTTGTGCATGGTCTCCTTCGAAATACTCTTCTGCCCAATAAATATACCGCTCCCTGCCCCGTTTCCACTTCCGAAATCATTCTTGGTACGTCTCTTGCTGGATATCTCGAAGCGTCGTCCGTGAATCTTCTTTTATCTCGTCAATCGTTGCAAACCATTGTCCTTTCAACGGGGTTTTCAGCTATGGAAATAATAAAAAAAAAAGAAATCCGCTGGGGGCACGTCAGGAGAGTACCGAGGATGAGGCAGCACTGGGATTTCGTTGTCTGAACAGTAATCACGCACCAACAGGTATAAAAGTGCGGGTGTGTTATCGTGATGCAAGAGCCATGAATTATCTTGTAACATCTCAAGCCATTTCCTTCTCAAATTTTCTCACGGGTGTCAAAACAAGTTCCGGTAGTGTCATCAAATGCTTCAAATGGCTCTGGGAACTATGGGACTTAACATCTGAGGTCATCAGTCCCCTAGAATTTAGAACTACTTAAACCTAACTAACCTAAGGACATCACACACATCCATGCCCGAGGCAGGATTCGAACCTGCGACCGTAACGGTCGCGCGGTTCCAGACTGAAGCGCCTAGAACCGCTCGGCCACACCGGCCGGCGGTAGTATCATCAGTTAACAGTTTGTCCCTGTCGCGCGAACTCATAATTAACTAGTCTTTTAACGTCAAACTATCAGCATGGCTTTGACATTTGACATGACCTGACCACCTTTTTTTGGTCTCTGAGAACCTTTACTGACCCGTTTTGAAGACTGAAGCTTGGTCCAACGTCATAATCGTAGAGCTACGTTCATCACCAGTTATGATTCTTTTAAGAAACGTCTCATTCTCATTTGCGAGATCCAATAGCTCTTCATAGATAGCGAGGTGAAGGTTTTCTGGCTTTGGCTCATGAGCCTTGGGACGAACTTGGCGACAACACGATATATTCCAAGATACTGTGTCAGGATTTCATGACATGATCCAATTGAAATGTTACATTCTTCTGCTACCTCTCGGACAGTTAGTCTTCGATTTGCGTGTTCAATTTCGTTGGCATCGTCGGTAGACGTCGCAGGGAGTCCTGAACAGGACTCACCTTTAACTTCCGTACAGCCGTTTTTAAAGTGTATGAACCATTTGTAACACCGAGTACGGCTTAAGCACTCACCGCCGTAGGCTTCCTGCATCATTTGGCGTGTCTCTTTAAAGGTCTTCTTGAACTTCACGAAAAATTTAATCGAGACGCGTTGCTCCTCTGACTCTGCCATCTCCAAATTCGCAACGTTGTACTGAATACAGCACTGAACAGTAACTAACAGACATACAACACTGAAACTTCCGACAGTCTGCAAGGGATGCCAACCGCATTTCGCACCAACGCACCTCAGGAGCAACATTACGAATGTTCCGTAATGTTTTGAACAGACTTCGTATACCATACAAGGCCTATAACAACACCGGGCACGAACAACAGCAATGCACTGTGCTAGGGTGTCTACCTGTCACTGAGCATTGGAACGTTTATCATTAGATACACGTCAACAGTGTGTGGGAGTAGGAAGTTACACTGATATCGAACCATGTTTTCTGGATGCTCCACTCTTTTATTCAGGCAGTGTACGTGCCCGGCCGGTGCTCGAACGCAGAAGGTTTCCTTTCACAAGCGATGCTATGTTCGAGCTATCTTTTATTTTCGGTGTGGAGGGCCGCGTGCGCTAACGGGAACCGTCAGATGGCCTCGGTGGGGCGGGGTCGGCGGTCGCCACCCAGAAGTCCCCCAGGAAGCAGCAGCGCCGGTTGTGCCATCCCGGCCACCAGCAGCCCATCCAGACTTCCGTCAGGGACCGCAGCCTGCGGCTGCTTTTCGCCGTCCCTCCGTCTCACTGAGAGATATCTCAGTTCCGTATCGCAGCCGATAACTGCCCCACACGATGCGCGCTGCACGCCGTCGGAGCTACATATACCCAGGGCACTCCATAACACAATGCGATGGTACACTACTGCCCATTAAAACTGCTACACCAAGAATGAATGCAGATGTGAAACGGGTATTCGTTTGACAAATATATTATACTAGAGCTGATAAGTGATTACATTTTCAGGCAATTTGAGTGCATAGATCCTGAGAAATCAGTACCCAGAACAACCACCTCTAGCCGTAATAACGGCCTTGATACGCCTGGGCATTGAGTCAGAGCTTGGATGGCGTGTACAGGTACAGCTGCTCATGCAGCTTCAACACGATACCACACTTCATCAAGAGTAGTGACTGGCGTATTGTGACGAGCCAGTTGCTCGGCCACCATTGACCAGTTTTCAATTGGTGAGAGATCTGGAGAATGTGCTGGCCAGGGCAGCAGTCGAACATTTTCTGTATCCAGAAAGGCCCGTACAGGACCCGCAACATGCGGTCGTGCGTTATCCTGCTGAAATGTAGGGTTTCGCAGGGATCGAATGAAGGGTAGAGCCACGGTTCTTAACACATCTGAAATGTTACGTCCACTGTTCAAAGTGCCGTCAACGCGAACAAGAGGTGACCGAGACGTGTAACCAACGGCACCCCATAGAATCACGCCGGGTGATACGCCAGTATGGGGATGATGAATACATGCTTCCAATGTGCGTTCACCGCGATGTCGCCAAACACGGATGCGACCATCATGATGCAGTAAACAGAACCTTGATTCATCCGAAAAAATGACGTTTTGCCATTCATGCACCCAGGTTCGTCGTTGAGTACTCCATCGCAGGCGCTCCTGTCTGTGATGCAGCGTCAAGGGTAACCGCAGCCACGGTCTCCGACCTGATAGTCCATGCTGCTGCAAACGTCATCGAACTGTTCGTGCAGATATTTGTTGTCCTGCAAACGTCCCCATCTGTTGACTCATGGATCGACACGTGGCTGCACGATCCGTGACAGCCATGCTGATAAGATGCCTGTCATCTCGACTGCTAGTGATACGAGGTCGTTGGGATCCAGCACGGCGTTCCGTATTACCCTCCTGAATCCACCGATTCCATATTCTGCTAACAGTCATTGGATCTCGACCAACGCGAGCAGCAATGTCGCGATACGATGAACCGCAGTTGCGATAGGCTACAATCCGACCTTTATCAAAGTCGGAAACGTGATGGTATACATTTCTCCTCCTTACACGAGGCTTCACAACAACGTTTCACCAGGCAACGCCGGTCAACTGCTGTTTGTGTATGAGGAATCGGTTGGAAACTTTCCTCATGTCAGCCCGTTATAGGTGTCGCCACCGGCGCCAATCTTGTGTGAATGCTCTGCAAAGCTAATCATTTGCATATCACAGCATGTTCTTCCTGTCGGTTAAATTTTGCGTCTGTAGCACGCCATCTTCGTGGTGTAGCAATTTTAATGGCCAGTACTGTAGATCTAAATTTAAATTATGTCAATTATCGTGTAGTCAGGTGGTGACTTGGACGTCACGATCTCTATTTTTAATAGCATTTTGAAATTTTGTTGTGGTTTTCAGTCCAAAGTCTGCCTGATGCTCCTGTGCAAGCCTCATCATCTCCGGATAACTAAAGCAGCCGACATCCTTCTGAATCTGCTAACTGTATTCATCTCTTGTTCTTCCTTTCTTTTAGTCAAGCTGTGCCACAAATTTCTTTTTTCCCAATTCTCTTCAGTACGTCCTTATTAGTTACGTGATCTATCAGTCTCATGTTCCGCATTCTTCTGTAGCACAATATTTCAAAAGCTTCTATCCTCTTCTTGTCTAATCTGTTTATCGTCCATGTTTCACTTCCACACATGGCTACGTCCCACAGAAATGTTTTCAATAAATACTTCCTATTGCTTAAATCTATATTCGATGTTAACCCTCCGTTACTCGCGCTAAAATTCGTGACAGTGTCACTCCCGTGGATGACAAGTGTCATCCACAAAGCGAGTGGTCTATTTGTATACTTTGAATGGCCTTTATGACTGATTTGTGATTAATTTAATATTCGTAGACAGTATAATATATTCTAACGTTTGAATCAGTTCGACCATTCGAAGAACAATATCATCAGCTCAATTAGTGACGTTACATGGTTCCTCTGGTTGCCTACCGACTTACGGTTCTAAATTCAAAGTGTAAGCTGGTTTCACATGAACCAAAGCAAACACTTTTAACCCAGGAATATGTTATCTGAATGGACAGTTTCCTCAAAATATCAAAAGCTTTTCGTCAACGGTAAGATATTGACTAGGTGAAAAATATTTTTGGCAATTGTACGTGCATAGTTAAAGTACCTCTCTGATAACAGCCAACTTGTCAATCTCTCTGCGAACACCTCTATCACGGATATTATGAAACCTCAGATATGTCAACAAAAACCTGAATCGGTTCAAGTCCGTTTCCCTTTGATTTATCCGACAAAGTTTTTGCATGTCACTTTCTCAATGATAACATGTTAAAACATTCAAGCTATATAATCTTGTCACTTCTGAGTGTCAGTCTCACGCTGTTTAGTTTTCTTCCTTTTCTTTGCTATTCTGGCCTCCTCCATCATGCTTTCGGCAGCCTTTTCGTATTCAACGACACGTTGCCTACACACACGCAGGAACCAATTTTTCATGTTGTCCCCAGTTTAGATGCCTTATCTGGTCGTGGTGTTTCGTGCGTGCTACAGGAGATGTCATTGTACTTTTCGTAACTTTATACACTTGGCATTTCATTATAATTTTGCTACACAGGCTTTCTCTCTTACTTACGTCCTTCCTGAATATAAGGAGTCTTTCACTATTACAGTATTTACATTGTGTGACAGACAAAAGCAATTCTGAAAGCTTGCATTTACTTATTATAATATAACCATTATTTTCACTATTTACTACACCAACGTCTTGTTCATTTACGGAAAGAAGTTTCAACTTGCGTTTTGAAGCACTACCTGGTGAACGTTTAGGCCTAAGCTCGCTTCGCTGCGGAGTAAGAATTTCGTCATTTTTAATTAGATTTCTATTACGGGCATGTGATAATTCCTGTGACAAATATACCACAGCAATTAAACTGCTTAGTTTTTGACATTTGTTAATATAAAATGTTGAAAAATGCGGTGACAACAAGTGTACAAAACGAACAGACGCGTAAAACATAAGTAAACTCAAGTAATCTACTTGTATCGACAGAAAGATCGATTGCAATAAATCGCTGCTCATTGCACCATTGATACGTTCTTCAGAAATATTATAGAGACCATTTGCTACAAATATATCGGCGGAAAAATTAAATAACGAGACATTTAAGACAAGGTTTTGACAGTAGTGTGACAGCTAGGTGCCCTTCTCTCTGCTGCATCTGCTTTAAAAGGGTATTTAGCTAATATATGAAGTACATATTTTTAGAATCAGGAAGGATCAAAGAATTTTATTGAATGAAATCCTAAATTTCCATTATTGTGCCTACAAGACGTGCAGTACATTTGTCGAGAGTGATTAATTCCACGTTTGGGACTCTGAGGTGAAACGAATGAAGTAAAATTTAACATCTAGCTCAAAATTAGTAAAGCTCCAGTAATTTAGTTGCCCTGTATGTTACCCAAACAAGCAGAAAGCAAGGTCAAGAAAATTTAACAATCATCATCTTCTAACATTAAATGTAGTTACAGAGTAATACGGTACCAACATTGTTGAATAATAATTATTTATGTACCGTGAAATTTCACTGAGGTACTCAAAATATACTGACACACCCAAACCACGCAACTCGCATAACACTGTAAACAAACCAGTCCCGAACATATGTGCACTGCCCACTTAGGAAACAGGTATTTGCCACGTGAGAAATCACAAACTGCACAATGTGGTTAACTGCGTGAATAAACAGACACATTTTTGACGACAGTTAACAGAGACGTGGTAGGGACAGATATGGAGCAAACACTAAATTTGCATTTTGGCTCTGTTGGAATTACAATGTTGCTGTAGTTCGACAGATTACAGTATTGCGAATGTAACAACATTTTATCAGTGACCCACCGATATGCGCCCACTGTACACATTGAAAACTGTCTTAGTCCATAACACAACAATCCAGAGAGTAGAATTCGGTGTTTTATTCAGTAGTAGTTACTATTCACATCGATATGGCAGCCATATTAATTTTAACGCTCTACCTGTCCTCACACACGAAAGTCAACACCCCATCCATCACCACACGTCAACAGCCAACATCTCTCACCGAGTCGGCTGATCAGTACCGTTTATTGAAAACGCTCTCTTAGAACAAAGATACATACAGATACATTGAAACAGCATTACTTGAATGTACTGACATTTATTACTGTAGTAAATTCAGTGAATGAAGAAATAAAAAATATACACTGGGGTGCAGAGTTTAAGGACGAACTTCTGCACGAATAACGCAGCTTCATCCAACTTAGACCATATCTAGAAGGAACGATACCGTAAGTTTTAAATTCCCGTTTAAGAAATATTTCATGCAGGAGAATCATGTAAACATGCCGTCGCTTGACCATTGAACAGATTCACGTGTCGACGACATAGCAAGAAGCATCCCTGGCGGAGGGAAACAGCTAAAAGAATTGAAAACGAATAAGTCGCCAGGTGCGGATGGAATCCGAATCCCATTTTACAAGGGGCATTTAGCGGCGTTGTTCCCTTATTTAGCTTGCATTTGTTGCGAATCTCTCACTCAGCGTAGAGTCCCAATCAAATGGAGAAAAGAGCAGGTGACTCCTGTATATAAGAAGGGTAAAAGAAGAGACCTGCACACTTACACACCAATATCCCTAACATCTGTTTGCTAAAGAATCTTTGAACATTTTCCCAGCTCGAATGTAATAAATTTATTTGAGACCGAGAGGCTTATTCCACGAACCAGCACTGTTTTCAAAAGTATCATTCGTGCGAAATTCAGATTGCCCTTTTTTCGCACGATATAGTGAGAACTACGGTGAAGAACAATGGGCAGGTTCCATATTTCTGGAAAGCATTTGGCATTGTGCCCCGTAGCAGGCTGTTCACGAATACACGAGCAAATGGAGTAGGTTCCCAGAGGTGTGAATGGCTCGAAGACTACTTCAGTAACAGATCCAAGTATGTTGTCTTCGACGGTGAGTGTTCATCAGAAACAAAGGTATCGTTCGGAGTGATATGACCGATGTTATTTTCTGTATCATGAATGATCTGACGGACAGGGTGGGCAGCAATCTGCTGTTGTTTGCTGATGATGGTCTCGCGTATGGAAAGGTGTCGAAGTCGAATGGCTGTGTAAAGGTAAAAGACACAGTCACGTAGTTTGTGTACTGGGCATGAAGTTATAAAGCAATACTATATTTACTTGATGATTCAGTAGATGCAATAATCACAATCAAAACAATTGGACGACAATGGCGAAATGGACTGAGTCTGTGAGGATTGTGATGGGGAAGGCGAATTTTTGGAGAGAGTGGTACATGTGTAAAAGAGACCGCATGTAGGATGGTAGTGCTGCCTGTTCTTGAGTATTGCTGGAATGTTTGGGATCCGGACCAGGTTGGATTAAGGGAGGACATCTAAGCAGTTCAGGGGCGGACTGCTAGATTTGTTGCAATCTGTGGACGGAAGGCGACGATCTTTTCGAGGAACACTGTTGATAAAATTTAGAGACCCAGCATTTGAATCTGACTGCTGAATGATTCTACTGCCGTCAAGATATAAGAAATTAGGGCTCATACGGAGACATACGGACAGTCGTTTTGGCATCACGGTATTTGCAAATGGAACAGGAAAGGAAATGACTAGTAGTGGTACAGAGGGTACCCTCCGCCACGCACCGTACGATGGCTTGCGGGTTACGTGTGCATATGCAGAACAGCTCTTGTATGGTACAGAAGGTGACTGAAAGCGATACGCAATGAGACATAGAAATGGCACGTTTATGTAGAGACACCATCGCGATGCGTCGTTGTCCCGTGGACATTACAAAAGGTGGGACACGGTTCGCAGTAGGGTGTGCGGCCACCACGGAGACCAACGTGCGCTCTACAGCGTGCTACCATGTTGGTCACAAGGTTGGCAAGGACTTGTTGCGGCACGCCGTTCCATTTCTCCGGTAGCGAGGCTGACAACTGCTGGAGAGTCACTGGTCTATCTGGACGTGCCGATACGTTCCCTCTGCCCCGTCCAACGCATCCTCGATGGGATTAAGACGGAGGAACGAGCACGTCCTATAGCGGAATACTCTCATGTTTCAAAAGGTACTTTCGTGCGCTGCTCGATGCGATCGCATATTGCCATCTGTAAAAGTGAAGCGAGGGCTGAATGCACCCCTGAAGAGACGCACGTGAGTAAGGATACTCTGTCACAACAGCGTTGATCGTTGAGTATGTACCGTGCATTCCAAAGTTCGGCGGTCAGTACGCCCATGCTACATTGTACCTCCCCGCACCTTAACAACTGGACCGCCGACACCAACACGTTCGGTGATACTCGACATACAGTAACATGGCGAGACGTGGGAACATCTAATACGCTGGTTTCTTGCTCCGTTTCGTCACGAATCATCCGAACTTTAAACGGTTGTCCCAAGGTCGTTTCCTGCTAGAGTCTCTTGCCCAATGGGATACTCAGATACGAGAAGTAGTTCTCCATCCGTATTTACGGGTCTGTACTGTAAACACACAACAGATAAATGATCGTATTAGACGGTACTCTTTACCGTACAGTGAGTAATGGCTGCTTACAAATCACTGCGTATAGCAACACTGTCCGTAGCCGAGGTCGCTGACGCACACCACTGCGCTGGCGCTCCTCTCGTCTCGGGTGTGTCCGGTTCGAATCCTGTCGGAGAAGAGGTGGAGAAGTGAAAAGTTGCTGTTCACCAAATTTGCGTCAATGTTGTGTATTAAATTCCAGACCTTCCCAGCGTGTGTCAGAGTGAAAGTGTGTGACTGTGTTGATGGTCACCCGTCCACAGGCTTGAAGCCTGTTGGCCTTTTGATGGTGTTTGTGAGGAGTAGCCGCGTGGCGGCACTGCCTTTCAGCTTCTCGCTTTTCTCGTCATCGTCATGCAACACAAACATGACGCCGTACTCTATACACGCCAGTTACAGTCAGTAGACTCACTGAAGACAAACTCTCACTCTTTACAAAAGAAAAGCGCGATTGTGCCGAAGGGAGAGAGGCTTTTAAAATTAGGCAGCTCAATCTATTGCTTGGGCTCTCGCACCCAATCAGGCCGTACGAAAGTATTTTACTTTCTACACCTACGTACCGTACGGTGAACGGTGGAGGATACCGTGTACCACCAATAGTCTTCTCCTTTCCTGTTCCACTGGCAAACAGAACGAGGGAAAAATGACTGATTGTAGGTCTGTGCCCCCGTATGAGCCCTTATTTCTCATATCTTATATTCGTGATACTTGAGAGAAAAGTATCTTGGGGCAGTAGAATCGCTCTGCAGTGAGCTTCAAATGACGCTTCTTCAAGGTTTATCACTACTGTTCCTCGAAAAGAACGTCGCCATCCCTTCAGGGATTCCCGTTTGTGTTCCCGAAGCATCTCCGTAACTCATGCGTCTTGTACGAATCTACGGGTAACAATATAGCAGTCCGCCTTTGAACTGCTGCGATGTATTCGTTCAATCTGGCCTAATACGGATCCCAAACTCTCGTGCAGTACTCAAAAATAAGTCGCACCGGCGTTCTATATGCGGTCTCCTTCACAGATGAATCGCACTTTCCTAGAATTCTCCCAATAAACTGAAGTCGACCATTCGCCTTTCCTACGACAATCCTGACATACTTGTTGCATTGCCCATCACTTTGCAGCGTTACGCGCAGACATTTAAACAACGTGACTGTATCAAGCAGGGCAGTACTAATACTGTAACCGAACGTTATAGATTTGTTGTTGCTAGTCATTCGCATTAACTTACACTTTTCTACACTTAGACCTAGCTGCTACTCGGTCCGCTAACCACAAATCTGATCGAAGTCGTCTTGTAACCTCCCACAGCCACTGAGCGTCGACACCACGACACCACAGTGTACACTACGGCACTACCAGCAGACAACCCCACACTGTTGCCCCCTCTGTCCACCATATCGTTTATGTATGGAGAGAACAACAGCGGTCCCATCACACTTTCCTGGGGTACTGCTGATTTATACCCCAGTCTCAGATGAACACTCGCCGTCCAGGACAACATACTAGGTTCTGTTACTTCAGAGCCATTCACATATCTGGGAACCTCTTCCAAATGTTGATACTTTCGTTGACAGCCTGTTGTGGGGCACGGTGTCAAATGTTTTCCGGAAATGTACAAATATGGAATCAGCCTGTTTCCCCTCCTCCGTGGTTCGCAGTAAATCATGTGTGAAAAAGGCTAGCCTTCTAAAACCGTGCTCACTCGTGGACATAATCTCCTCAGCCTCAAGAAAATTTGCTATATTCCAACTGAGAGTATGTTCGAGGATTTTTCAGCACACCGACATTAGGGATATTGGCCTGTAATTGTACGAGCCTTTCACTTACCCTTCTTATATACAGGCGTAATCTGCGCTCTCGTCCAGTCACACTTGGGACTCCGCGCTGGCCGACAGGTCCGCGACACCGTGCTCACTCCCGTGGAATTGTTCAAATAAATACTTGTGATGTATGTCATCTTCCACATCTCCTCTTAAACCACGGGACCGATTTCAACCAGACTTGGTACACGTTATACGTACTCTCTCGACATAATCAGTATGTGGATAAGAACCACCCACACATCAAAAGGGGTGCGGGTGAAAAGTACTATAGTCCACGAGGTGAGAATGCCCATGCTTCACTAATCCATCATTTGAGAATGGGAGCTCTTAGAGACTCCAAACAAACTTTACACATAATTTCAAAGCTTTACGAAACTACTACTCTCTGACGACCTCCGCAATACGATGAAAGGAAAAAAGGTTCTCTCTTACTATGTTTTCGTTGTTACGCAGTGAAACTGGCACATCAAGCATGATGTTTTGATTTGTTACCTCATTTACTACTAAGTTTATTCATGACACATTTTGCGGGCAATATTCAGATATACCATTGAATGTACCAGAAAAATTACATTATTGTACAACACTTAGTTCAGACGATACAATGTCATAAACACTGATGCATCAAAAACTACAGCATCGTCTGACACGTTTAAATTAATTTCTTTGTTGCTGTTAAATCTTTTGCAACATTTTTCGCAGACGTTATCTATATCTGTCCGTGAATGCGCCTACAAAAACATGTTATTGCACGAGAAATACACTATGTGATCAAAAGTATCCGGACACCGCCAAAAACATACGCGGTTTATATTAGGTGCATTGTTCTGCCGCCTACTGCCAGGTACTACATATCAGCGACCTCAGTAGCCATTACACCGTGAGAGAGAAGAATGGGGCGCTCTTCGGAAATCACGGACAGACTGTCGTCAGGTGATTGGTTGTCACTTGTGTCATACGTCTGCATGCGAGATTTCCACACTCCTAAACATCCTTAGGTCGACTGTTTCCGATGTGACAGTGAAGGGGAAACGTCAAGGAACACGTACAGCACAAAAGCGTAAAACCCGACCTCGTCTGTTGACTGGCAGAGACCGCCGACAGTTGAAGAGGGTCGTAATGTGTAACAAGCAGACACCTATCCAGAGCATCATAAAGGAATTCCAAACTGCATTAGGATCCACTGCAAGTACTATGACAGGCGGGAGGTGAGAAAACTTGGATTTCATGGTCGAGCGGCTGCTCGTAAGGCACACATCACGCCGTTGAAATGAAATGAAATGTCGTGTGACGAGGGCCTCCCGTCGATTTGACGCCACTTCGGCGACTTGCGCGTCGATGGGGATGAAATGATGATGATTAAGACAAGACAACACCCAGTCCCTGAGCGGAGAAAATCTCCGACCCAGCCGGGAGTCGAACCCGGGCCCTTTGGAGTGACAGTCTGTCGCGCTGACCACTCAGCTACCGGGGGCAATCACGCCAATAAATGCCAATCGACACCTCACTCGTTGTAGGGAGCGTAAACATTGGACGATCGAACAGTGGCAAAACGTTGTGTGGAGTGACGAATCACGATACACAATGTGGTGATCCGATGACAGGGTGTGGGTATGGCGAATGCCCAGTGAACGTCATCTGCCACCGTGTGTAGTGCCAACAGTAAAATTTGGAGGCGGTGGTGTTATGGTGTGGTCGTGTTTCTCATGGAGGAGGCTTGTACCCCTTGTTTGCGTGGCACTATCACAGCACAGGCCTATATTGATGTTTTAAGCACCTTCTTGCTTCCCACTGTTGAAGAGCGATTCGGGGATGGTGATTCCATCTTTCAATACGATCGAGCACCTGTTAATAATGCACGGCCTGTGGCGGAGCGGTTACGCGACAGTAAGATCCCTGTACTTGACAGGCCTGCACAGAGTCCTGACCTGAATCCTATAGAACACCTCTGGCATGTTTTGGAACGCCGATTTCGTGCCAAGTCTCACCGACCGACGTTGATACCTCTCCTCAGCGCAGCACTCAGTGCTGTCATTCTCCACAAACCTTCCAGCACCTGACTGAACGTATGCCTGCGAGAGTAGAAGCTGTCATAAAGGCTAAGTGTGGGCCAACACCATATTGAATTCCAGCATTACCTATGGGCGGCGCCACGAACTTGTAAGTCATTTTCAGCCAGGTGTCCAGATACTTTTGATCACATAGTGTAGTTCAGGATATATCATGTCAAATACCCAATAAGTGTGAAAGGTAATTCATAACTTCTTTACTACTAAGTCTACTCACAACGTATTTCGCAGACAGTATGCACATATACTACTGGATGTACGTGAACAGTTTGAACAGTGTTCAGTGCATAGTTCACGAGATACGGCGCCAAAACCATGAGCTGCTTCAAAATGAAACTACATGGCGAAATTTGCTAGACATAGTTTTGAAAAATATATATATATATATATATATATATATATATATATATATATATATATATATATATATATATATATATATATATATACAAGTGTGTGTGAAATGTGTCCAATATGTGTGAAATACGTTAAATATGTGTAAAATAATTTGACATGTGCGTATACGGGCAAAGCCACGGGTAAGGAGTTTGTCCTGGATCGATTTCAATCAGATTTCGTACGCGTACAACCTGAAAAGAAATACCGTAGCGTTAAGAAACACCTGTTCCTATAGCGATGAGTGTGATAACGGGGAGAGATAAGAGGGGACGAGATGGACAGACAGTGAGGGAGAAGGAGGAAAGAGGCATATACAGAAGGAAAAGGTGGACAAAGGTGTGGGAGGGGGAAGTGGACAGAGAAAGCAAAGAGAAATAGATGGACAGAGAAACGAAAGAGGGAGGGGCAGAATGTGAGAGGAGGAGACGAACAGACAAAGGGAGAGGCGGAGCTGGCTCTGAGCGCTATGGGACTATGAGGTCATCAGTCCCCTAGAACTACTTAAACCTAGCTAACTAAAGGACATCACACACATCCATGACCGAGACAGGATTCGAACCTGCGATCGTAGCGGTCGCGTGATTCCAGACAAGCGCCTAGAACCGCTCGGCCACAGCGGCCGGTGAGGAGGAGCTGGAAAGAGAAAGGGAAAAGGAAATGAGAGACAGAGAGAGGAGGAAATGGGTACAGAAAGGAAAGGCAGGAGATAAACAGGGAGAGGAGGCAGGAAGAGATTGATAAAGAGGGGGGGGGGAACAAGGGGAAGAGGAGGTGGACAGAGGGATAGAGACAAGGAGCCGGAGGAACTGGAAACAGAGAGGGAATGAGGACAGGGAATAATAGAAGACCGGAATAAATACAACCCGGGCATTTCTGGTTACTCAGGTACTTTACGTATAAACGACGGATTGAGCATAAAAACACCGACACACACCAGCATTACTGTGTTCACAAAACGACGTTAATCGGAGCTGTACAGATGGCGTGGTAGGGGTGGGGAGACGCCGGTGCTGGTGGCTCCTTTGTGAACGGCCGCCGTGTAGAAGGATAAGGTCAGTCGGGTAGCTGAAGCGTCTCCCGTAACTTGTAGGCTACACCTAGCGAGTGTGCAAACGGGGACGATACACTACAACCAGTAAGGTGACAAATACAGAGTCAATAGTTTACCTCCGGAGTACCGTAAACGAGATAGTGGCGCAAACAAGAGATCAACCAAATCAAAGCATTTCGACTACATCCTGCCAGGAGATAAGCTCTTAAAACAAAAAGGGGATGAAAATCGTAGCGTAGCGTGCAGCATCACTTATGAAAATGTCTCCAAGGTTGTGGCTAAGCCATATCTCCGCAATATCCTTTCTTCCAGGAGTGCTGGTTTTCCAACGTTCTCTGGAGAGCTTCTGTGAAGTTTGGAAGGTAGAACACGAGATACTGGCGGAAGTAAGGCTGTGAGGGCGGGTCGCGAGTTGCGCTAGGGTAGCTCAGTCTGTAGAGCTCTTGTCCCCGAAAGGCAAAGATCCCGAGTTCGAATCTCGATCCGGCACACAGTTTTAATCGACCAGGAAGTTTCACATTAGCCCACACTCCGCTGCAGGTTCATTATGGATCACTTACTATTATATGAACGAAATAAAAATAAAGAATATGTGTCACTTGGAAATCATGTTTGTGTACCCTGACAACTTTTTCGCCAACATTACATTCCACAAAACAAAAGGTAACTTTTTCCAAACCGCGTAGTAGTCTCCCATTGCGGGTCACAAGTTGTAAATTTGGCTCAGAGATGTCTATATGCCTATAAAATACCCTTTTAACCTTCCATGCAACAGTGTGGTACCCTGCGACGTCAGCCTTGGGCTCGATGCCTCTACAAACAGGAGGTGTCGACATATGTGAAAGAAAGGCCAGACCTCAGTTCATGTGGTGTGTAAGGTGGGTTCATGATGTCAAACTGATACCAAATTTCACCACAATTCTGCCCAACGGCATTGTGGACGTGTGACACGAAGGGCAGAAAATCAGTACGGAAAACCGAGGAAAATTTGGAAAGGGAATTAAAGTTTAGGAAGAAGATGTAAAAACTCTGAAGGACGGGAATCAATAATATCTTGAGAAGAGATTATGAAACGAACATCATTAAGAGTTTAACGAAGTTGTGGAATTAAATCATGTGATACTATTGCACCCAAAAAAGATTCGACTGTATGACCTGCCGCACGGGTGGTGTTTTCTTTTCTCTTTATGTTCGTTGGTGGCGGTATAATCACACTGAAGTCTCTGCCAAAATGCTGATTCTCTAAAATTTCTCTACAGAAGTATCCAAAAGAAAGTCGTCTTCCCTCTAGGTCTAAGGATTCCCATTACAAATCACATATCATTTGCGTGTTATTCGCGTGTTGGTCGAATCTGTCTGTAAGAAATGTAGCAGCAACACACCTGGATTGCTGCGATGTTTCCTTTAATCCTACCAGATTGTGATGCCACACACTCGAGCAGTACTCAATAATGGGTCACACAGACGTTCTTTATGCTGCCTCATTTGTAGAGCTAAACTTCGCTAAACCCAAGCTGGCCATTCGTCTACCCTAAAATCTACCTCGCGTGGCGTGACATCGCTTTGGAGTGTAACACCTCGTTAATCAGTCAACGTGAGTGATCAAGCAGCACGGCATTAATTATGCTTGCGAACATTACAGGACTGATTTTCCTACTCATCTTCATTAACTTTTATCTTATCCACATCCACCTCTACATTCGTACTCCGCAAGCTACGGTACGGTGAGTGGCGGCAGATACACACGTACCACTCCCCGTCATTCCCTTCCCTGTCCACCGGCAAGTAGAGCGAGGGAGCCTCCGTGCGAGGCATACTTTATCTCATTTTATCTCTGTGGTAGTTGGTAGTAGAATCGATGTGCAATCGTCCTCGAAAACAGGTTCTACATTTCCACAGTAATGCCTAGCGCAAGGAGCGTCGTCTTCCCTCTAGAGATTCCCATTGAAGTTCACCAAGCATTACCGTAATACTTGCGTGCTGATCGAACTTAGCGGTAACGAATATAGCAGCCTGCCTCTCAACTGCTCCATGTCTTCCTTCAATCCTGCTTGGAGGGGATCCGAAACACTCGAGCAGTACTCAAGAATGGGTCGCACCTGCGTCACAGCACGCAGCCTCCTTTCCCAAAATTCTCCCCACAAAGTCGAACATTCGTCTTCCCGACTACGAACCTGGCGTACTCATTCCATTTCGTATCGCTTTGCAACGTTATTGCTAGATAATGGATGTGACTCTGTCAAGCAGCACTTTACTAACGTTAACGTTACGGGATTGTTTTTCCTACTCATCAACATTAACTTCAATTTTTCTGCATTTAGAGCAAGCGGCCATTTACGATATCAACTGGAAATCTTGTCTAAGCCACCCTGTATTTTCCACATTTATAGCAAACTGTCAATCATAACACCGAAAAGAGATTCTGTTTCACAGTGAGGCAGCAGAAAGACTTGCTGTTGCGTCGCCGGCAGGCATTCGTACATTCCTGGACCCTGTCATATTTCCCCGGAGTTAAACGTAGATCGAATGTTTACGTTCGTAGGAAAAGATGCACAATCGCGTTCGGACTGAAAGAGTACCGTTCCTCATTCACAGTCGCAACACTAGAACACATTGTTACGGTCACAGTACTTTACGATCGCGAGCACAACAGCGCAATGTCCGCTGTTGAGTGAGAGACATGCTCCGGAGCGCGGTGTGAAAAATTCCAACTGCGGCTCGCGTGTTGCACGAAAGAGTGCTAGTGATGTCTGAGTCGAGTGTAGCGGAAGCGAGCGCATACGGGCTCACATCACTCACCGCGGCTACTTGTGCAAGATCCTCGTTAGGATTCGTTAACACAAGCCTAGTCAGATGGCTGCAACTGCTGCTAAATAACTGCTTACGTTGCATTCGGTTCGCCTCGAGGCCGTGGGAGACGGATTTTAGAAACCGAACTGAATACGGGGGGAAAAAATTGGAATAAGACAAGTAGATTCTACAGCGACGGTCAAGTAAAGAAAAATTCTTAATTTAATATTAGCGAAGTACCGGTAAAGCCATCATCGCATCCAACACCCCGACCAAAATCCCGTTCCCCTGCCCCGATTGCGGAAACGATCAAGCTTCAAACGTCTGTTTGGTTTACAAATCACTCAGTATGTTAAGTATTTGACGTTAAACGTGTAAAAACTTTACGGTTGGAGACGTAAAACTTAAATTACATTGGTTTTGCAGGATGGAACGAATAAATGTGGTCCTGAGAATAGAGTTCCAAGTACAAAGAAACGCTGCAG
This sequence comes from Schistocerca piceifrons, assembly GCF_021461385.2. Taxonomy (NCBI): domain Eukaryota; kingdom Metazoa; phylum Arthropoda; class Insecta; order Orthoptera; family Acrididae; genus Schistocerca; species Schistocerca piceifrons. Next base: position 459,034,488 of record NC_060145.1, read on the forward strand.
AGGAAAGGAATTCAGTACTAATCTAACTATAGCAGATCTTGAAAGTGATCACACCATTCATGTCTTGGCACTTTTGGGTCTTGTCAGCAAGATGCTGAAGGCAGATCGAAGCTGAACTGCCGGAATTGGTGTAAACTCATCCGAAATGTTCTGCTGCAGTTCTTGAAGACTGTAGAGATTGTTGCGATACACCTTAGGCTTGAGGGCTCCCTACGCAAAATAACCGCACACTGACAAATGAGGTTACCTGGGTAGCCAGTTTGGGCCGCGATCACGTTGATCTCTGCTAACCGTCAGGCGTGAAGATTATGTAGATGTGCTTCAAGGCTGGGCCGGCTATATAGTCAGTTTCTCCATCTCGTTAGAAGTAACTGTCGGTCGTTAATGCTGCCGCAAATGGTTCAAAGTGTTGGCAATGTTACTCGCCGAAGTCAGAGTCTCATGAACGAAGATGAGACCCATAATTCGTCGTCAAGACACTAGACACCAAACACGAGACTTCCGATCGTGCAGCGGTGTTTCGTGGAAGTTATGCGGATTGTCTGCTGCGCAGAACCTGTGATTCTGCAAGTTCACATAACCACTCAGGCATCACACATCAGGAACAGATCCGTGTCCAATACATGCATCCCTCCCGCCGGAGGTTCGAGTCTTCCCTCGGGCATGGGTGTGTGTGTTGTTCTTACCGTAAGTTCCTTAAAGTAGTGTGTAAGTCTAGGGACGGATGACCTCAGCAGTTTGGTCCCTTAGGAATTAACACACATTTGACTTGAACAAGGCATGCATTGTTACCTCAGTGAACAGCCACTCACAAAAGTGGAGACGCTGAGGAGCGTGTGCTGGTTCTAACGCATGAACAACAGGTACAGGGTAGAGATGCATGCGCAGATCCAGGCGGAATATTCGTCTGCACGATCGACGTGATATGCCGGTCTGTTGCGACAGACTTCTCAGTAGACTGACCATACTGTTCCCACAACTTTGTTGCCACGCAGCTCCACACAACAAAGACCCGTTGCTCCACTGTGAATTCCATCGTCCGCTTTCCACCGTCCGGCTCACACTAACACAGCCCGCACTACGCTCTGAACCAGTGTCATCACATGGCGGGCGTACACGTGGTGTGCGGGTCACGGGCTGTGGTTGTATGCATACATTCACGCCCTATCGTATACGCTCCTCCGGGTCACTTAGTACTAGTTTCGGACAGTTCCCCCTAGAATAATGAAAATGTTAAACAAAACCTAGTTTTCATGGGATCTCAATGTATTTTGACGTCATATCGCCAGAAGTATATGTTGTACAATGCTATATTTTGAAGATACTTGCAGTGGCGTCTGTGGGTAATAACTTCAAGTTCCGCTGCGCGAATAGCGAAAGTGTACTAAGCGATAAAAATTTTTTCCTTTCGATATTTTGTTGGTGTATGCGCGTGAAAAAGTTGAGAAAATGTTTGACATTATGTGGAACGTTTGCTGGAAGTTGGCAAGTGCTCTCATTCTCAAATATTAGTGCGGATGCAAATTAGTCGGGATAATTTTCGCGTAGTCAAATTAAATCGGGTGATGCTGAGGGAATTAGATTAGGAAATGAGACACTTAAAGTAGTAAAGGAGGTTTGCTATTTAGGGAGTAAAATAACTGATGATGGTCGAAGTAGAGAGGATATAAAATGTAGACTGGCAATGGCAAGGAAAACGTTTCTGAAGAAGAGAGATTTGTTAACATCGAGTATAGATTTAAGTGTCAGGAAGTCGTTTCTGAAAGTATTTGTATGGAGTGTAGCCATGTATGGAAGTGAAACATGGACGATAACTAGTATGGACAAGAAGAGAATAGAAGCTTTCGAAATGTGGTGCTACAGAAGAATGCTGAAGATAAGGTGGGTAAATCATGTAACTAATGAGGAGATATTGAATAGGATTGGGGAGAAGAGAAGTTTGTGGCACAACTTGACTAGAAGAAGGGATCGGTTGGTAGGACATGTTTTGAGGCATCAAGGGATCACAAATTTAGCATTCGAGGGCAGCATGGAGGGTAAAAATCGTAGAGGGAGACCAAGAGATGAATACACTAAGCAGGTTCAGAAGGATGTAGGTTGCAGTAGGTACTGGGAGATGAAGCTTGCACAGGATAGAGTAGCATGGAGAGCTGCATCAAACCAGTCTCAAGACTGAAGACCACAACAACAACAACAACAACAACAATTTTCGCGCCGTGCTTTACACTCCCCCTAGACATACACAGTTTCCAATTTAAATACCTGACTTATTGTGGTATAACCTTAACGTAAGATAGTAATTTAAACTTTTTCCTGTATCTGGTTTGTAAGTCGTTGGATTTTCCTAATTCTGGGGTGTTGAATTCACTGGTAAAACCGTTTTATCTCTGACATTTCACATTTCTTTCATACAGAGCAGAATAAAAAACAGTACGGCGAACATTATCAGAACTAAAGCAACAAATACATATTCCGAACTTTAGATCTCAATATTATTTAATATTTTTATAAAGAGATGACATGAGTATAAGTTCTAAATAAGTTCACAATATATCTTCAAATTTAACTATTTTGGTATTCGAAAAATGATGCTCTTCTGTGCGTTGTCATGTCATCACTCTCTCTAGCAAGACCCCAGCGTGAATCGCTCATCATCCAAGGTTTCCAGTGACACTGATAATGGTACTCCATCGTAAGAATGTCTTCAAATTTTCCGAAACGAAATTAAAATGGGAATGTAAAAAGACAGTTTTAAGTGGCATTCTACACCCCATGTTCTCGTAGCTATCCAACAGATAACTCATAAAGGAAACCTAGCATGATCTCTTCTGTTGCTCAAGAAGCCCTTCACAATTGCTTTGTAAGAGCACCGGCAGCTAATTCGATATTTGTGAGTTTCATATGATTGGCTGGACTTTTCATTTATTTTCGTATTTGGGGTCAACAAATACATCTCATTTCAGCTTTGCTTGGTTTATGAAATTTTTCTTTCAAATGGTTGATGGCCCGACAGTGAAAAACACTTAAAAAGTCAAAAAACATAAGGCACTAGAACATTTTGAAAGGTAGATTGGGATTCTGCTCACCAGAATACTTCCTAAATGGTGCATCACACCCGATATGCAAAATGGTTGTTGACCAGTGTAATTATATATATATATATATATATATTGGTCATTGGTTTGATGCGGCCCGCCACGAATTCCTTTCCTGTGCTAACCTCTTCATCTCGGAGTAGCACTTGCAACCAACGTCCTCAATTATTTGCTTGACGTATTCCGATCTCTGTCTTCCTCTACAGTTTTTGCCCTCTACAGCTCCCTCTAGTACCATGGAAGTTATTCCCTCATGTCTTAGATGTCCTATCATCCTGTCCCTTCTCCTTATCAGTGTTTTCCACATATTCCTTTCCTCTCCGATTCTGCGTAGAACCTCCTCATACCTTACCTTATGTCCACCTAATTTTCAACATTCGTCTATAGCACCACATCTCAAATGCTTCGATTCTCTTCTGTTCCGGTTTTCCCACAGTCCATGTTTCACTACCATACAATGCTGTACTCCAGACGTACATCCTCAGAAATTTCTTCCTCAAATTAGGGCCGGTATTTGATATTAGTAGACTTCTCTTGGCCAGAAATGCCTTTTTTGCCATAGAGAGTCTGCTTTTGATGTCCTCCTTGCTCCGTCCGTCATTGGTTATTTTACTGCCTAGGTAGCAGAATTCCTTAACTTCATTGACTTCGTGACCATCAATCCTGATGTTAAGTTTCTCGCTGTTCTCATTTCTACTACTTCTCATTACCTTCGTCTTTCTCCGATTTACTCTCAAACCATACTGTGTACTCATTAGACTGTTCATTCCGTTCAGCAGATCATTTAATTCTTCTTCACTTTCACTCAGGATAGCAATGTCATCAGCGAATCGTATCATTGATATCCTTTCACCTTGTATTTTAATTCCACTCCTGAACCTTTCTTTTATTTCCATCATTGCTTCCTCGATGTACAGATTGAAGACTAGGGGCGAAAGGCTACAGCCTTGTCTTACACCCTTCTTAATACGAGCACTTCGTTCTTGATCGTCCACTCTTATTATTCCCTCTTGGTTGTTCTACATATTGTATATGACCCGTCTCTCCCTATAGCTTACCCCTACTTTTTTCAGAATCTCGAACAGCTTGCACCATTTTATATTGTCGAACGCTTTTTCCAGGTCGACAAATCCTATGAAAGTGTCCTGATTTTTCTTTAGTCTTGCTTCCATTATTAGCCGTAACGTCAAAATTTCCTCTCTCATCCCTTTACTTTTCCTAAAGCCAAACTGATCGTCACCTAGCGCATTCTCAATTTTCGTTTCCATTCTTCTGTATATTAGTCTTACAAGCAGCTTCGATGCATGAGCTGTTAAGCTGATTGTGCGATAATTCTTGCACTTGTCAGCTCTTGCAGTCTTCGGAATTGTGTGGATGATGCTTTTCCGAAAGTCAGATGGTATGTCGCCAGACTCATATATTCTACACACCAGCGTGAATAGTCGTTTTGTTGCCACTTCCCCCAATGATTTTAGAAATTCTGATGGAATGTTATTTGACCGTAAGTCCTCCAAAGCTCTTTTAAATTCAGATTCTAATACTGGATCCCCTATCTCTTCTAAATCGACTCCTGTTTCTTCTTCTATCACATCAGACCAATCTTCACCCTCATAGAGGCTTTCAATGTATTCTTTCCACCTATCTGCTCTCTCCCCTGCATTTAACAGTGGAATTCCCGTTGCACTCTTAATGTTACCACCGTTGCTTTTAATGTCACCAAAGGTTGTTTTGACTTTCCTGTATGCTGAATCTGTCCTTCCGACAATCATATCTTTTTCGATGTCTTCACATTTTTCCTGCAGCCATTTCGTCTTAGCTTCCCTGCACTTCCTATTTATTTCATTCCTCAGCGACTTGTATTTCTGATTTTCCCGGAACATGTTTGTACTTCCTCCTTTCATCAATCAACTGAAGTATTTCTTCTGTTACCCATGGTTTCGTCGCAGCTACCTTCTTTGTACCTATGTTTTCCTTCCCAACTTCTGTGATGGCCCTTTTTAGAGATGTCCACTCCTCTTCAACTGTACTGCCTACTGCGCTATTCCTTATTGCTGTATCTATAGCGTTAGAGAACTTCAAACGTATCTCGTCATTCCTTAGTACTTCCGTATCCCACTTCTTTGCGTATTGATTCTTCCTGACTAATGTCTTGAACTTCAGCCTACTCTTCATCACTATTATATTGTGATCTGAGCCTATATCTGGTCCTGGGTAAGCCTTACAATCCAGTATCTAATTTCGGAATCTCTGTCTGACCATGATGTAATCTAATTGAAATCTTCCCGTATCTCCCGGCCTTTTCCAAGTATACCTCCTCCTCTTGTGATTCTTGAACAGGGTATTCGCTATTACTAGCTGGAACTTGTTACAGAACTCAATTAGTCTTTCTCCTCTTTCATTCCTTGTCCCAAGCCCAAATTCTCCTGTAACCTTTTCTTCTACTCCTTCCCCTACAACTGCATTCCAGTCGCCCATGACTATTAGATTTTCGTCCCCATTTACATACTGCATTACCCTTTCAATATCCTCATACACTTTCTCTATCTGTTCATCTTCAGCCTGCGACGTCGGCATGTATACCTGAACTATCGTTGTCGGTGTTGGTCTGCTGTCGATTCTGATTAGAACAACCCGGTCACTGAACTGTTCACAGTAACACACCCTCTGCCCTACCTTCCTATTCATAACGAATCCTACACCTGTTATACCATTTTCTGCTGCTGTTGATATTACCCGATACTCATCTGACCAGAAACCCTTGTCTTCCTTCCACTTCACTTCACTGACCCCTACTATATCTAGATTGAGCCTTTGCATTTCCCTTTTCAGATTTTCTAGTTTCCCTACCACGTTCAAGCTTCTGACATTCCACGCCCCGACTCGTAGGACGTTATCCTTTCGTTGATTATTCAATCTTTTTCTCATGGTAACCTCCCCCTTGGCAGTCCCCTCCCAGAGATCCGAATGGGTGTCTATTCTGGAATCTTTTGCGCTGCAGCCGCGGTCTACAATTGAGTATCTCTTGCGCCGCAGCTGCAAGCTCAGTATACTGGCGACTCATCTGCAGTCCTGGTCATTTGCGCCTGCTATATTGCAGCATTTTCTGGTGGTGTCTATCTAGGCTATGCAAATACTACTTCCAGTACTGTTTTATCCAGTCGTAATGCTCCTATTGATAAACTTGTACATCCCGTTTTAGGCGTATCTAATGACGAGCAGCCGGATTGAAACAGATTATAAAATAGAAGAAAAAGAACTTGCGATCAAACGCTTGGGGGTGTTTTATTTAAGCCGGCTAATATTAGACCCCGTCAGAAACGCTCTTCCCTCTAGTCATGTTTTACATTGCATTCACTATGATAGGCGCAAGACACATCCAGTGCACAACATTATAAATTATTTAGTAGTTTTCACAGTGCAACAAGACTAAAAAGAAATCAGCACAGCTTTAATTGCTTAGTCAGTACAACAGAGGAAAGCTGCAGTGAAGAAGTCTGCAGACAACTGTCGACATCAGTGAGAGGGGGGTGGGGGGAGGGGGAGTGGAAAAGACAGGAGGAACGTGGAAGAAAAGTCTTCAAATATTAAGACCAGTTCTCCCGTAACCTGCTTTAAATTTTCCATTCCATCTTTCACTGAAGTATTTTTGAGCATTTTTTTATGCTTTTGATACCAGACTGACCATGTAGTAACCTATTCTTCAGGAATGTAGTAATTGTGATTCTTTTCCAAGTCTCATGGAAGTTTCCAGTTTAATAAATGTCATTCATGAACTTGTTCGGTTCACGCCCAATCTTTGTGCTGGTAGCCTGTAAGATTTCCACTGGTAGTTATCAAAACTTGAATGTTTGTTCCTTCAGAGTTCTTCCAAAGCTCTTCTGGAATTCAAAGATAAGGATTGAGTCTTCAGCCTTCCCCTTATCTTATTTAATATTAATTAACAGTGATTGGGCATGGGTGGGGATGGTTAAGAGAGAGAAAATCTACTTTGTAGCTGGATGAGACTGTGTTAGCCAGTATGGTAACGTGTTTGTTAATTTTAATGTAAAGTTCCTCAGATATAGATGGAAAAAGTTCATTTGAAAGTATAACAGCGCTGATCATTCGACTTTTTTTACGAGTAACATTTCCTAACAATGCCTAGACCCAAACATGGGCATTCTAACAGTTAAATTTCATGCTGAAGTTTGCCGTATCTTTCTGGCTTTTCCAAACTAATCTTTCATGTGACAACTGTTCATGGAATCCTTACTCTTACTGTTACAGTAACAATAAAATAATGTTTCACCAACAGAAGTTACTGACTCAATATCATTTTGTCCACTAATTTCGTCATGAGTATGCGCAACTTCTGAATTAGCTGAGTTATTGCTTACTAATATCCTACCAGTTGACATAATACTCCCATACTCGTAAGTCATTACTTTGGCAAAATGTTCAAATAATGTTCATGTGACCAACTACACACATCTATTCTGCAGTAAACCTAAAGACTGGCTCTTCCTTACACACTGGTACATGATTGGCAGTTCTTGGGCATTTGTTGAACGTAACATAGCAGGACAACACTACTGTCAGGCAAAAGGTGCACTGCTTTGATCATGTGATTTACTATATCATATCGCGAGCAGTTGCCTGAACTGCTTCAGCCATCTGGACATGGTTCCTGACCGACTCAAATATCTAACTTATTGCTTGCTGCAATGCAACATCCCTTGTTTATTAACTTTCTAACTTCGAAATCCGCAATTTTAAGAAGATAGGGAGAAAGGGAGCGACGTGGGTCATTGGGAAAGGTAGGACAATTTGCTTTGGCGCTAAACTGGCCACATGCGTTAATTTTTGGGGAGCGTTAATGAGGATGAAAAGGGAAAGGGCGTTATCTTGTTCTTACAAGCAACAGGGCCTCTAACTGTGCGTGGAGTGCAGGACAGCTGGTTTCAGAGGAGCACAGCAGCAGTGGAGAACCAGTTTGCGAATACTTCTGTTTTACGGGTGGGTACAGCTAGGATACTAGGATACGTGATACGTTGTATTTCGATTGTGATGAGATGACAGATACTTAACCTATCGTACTGGTTACTGTGGTGTTTGTGGACGGGAGAGCCGATGAAGTAACCGTAAGGTGTGGTAGTCACTGGCCGGAAATGCACTATCTGACCGTATGGATTACTGACATGGTCAGAGACACGGATGTTACAGATGTAAAGCACACACACTGTAAGTAGGCTGTTTAGGTTTTTATGTTGGTAACGCCACGTAGCGTTCTGTATGAAAATCACTAACTGTACTGTGTGCAGTTAGTGGCTGGTTTGCATTGTTGGGATATTCTAGTGTTGGGCAGTTGGATGTGAACAGCGCGTAGCGCCGGTGTTGCCAATTTAGCGACTTTGTCGCTAGAAATGGCGTCTTCTGCCTTCGTCTTATCGACAAGAAAAACGTTTTAGCGAAAACAATTATTTAGCGACTTATCTGGCGACTTTTGGAGTGCTGACGACTTTTGAAGTACAAATCAAAACTATTTTGGGCCAGTATTTTCAATAACAAAACTAAGATTTTAACTATAGAATGGGTACTACTACACTGACTTTGTTCTAGATTTACTAAGTTAAATTAAGTTCTTAGCAGATCATGTAGCATTGTTCAGCATTTAGTAAACCTGAATGTGGGAATTGCCTACAGAGTAAGAAACCGTCGACTATGGAACAATTCATTATTCATTACCCACTAGCCTGTTATCGTCGATAGCGTATCGATCTATAATTCTTCAACTTTTGAACTCCCTTTATTTTTCGAATTGACGAAAACCATATGTAATATTAAGTATAATAAAATACACTTCTGTCCAGCAACCTCTAATTTTTCGAAAGGTTAACTCGCAGTAAAATTATTACCTCATGCACAGTGGTAACGCAAGAACAATTCGGTGGGGGTATCTCAGACATTATTACGTTTTAAACAATGAACAATAGGACTGATATCGAGTTACCGAGTGAGTAGATTGTTTCACGACCCCTAGTTCGCCTGAGTTTTAATGTATTTTCAGTGATTATAAACTGGTGAAACTTATTTTGTGGTGGCTTACATAATGGATTTCCCGCAGAAGAAGAAGCAGTACGCTCAAAAATATCGGGATGCGTGGGAAGCAGAACCTGAGTTCAATGGGTGACCGAAACCAGTCGTTGGAGACTTATCCAAGGCAAGATGTCAAGTACGTGAAACAGTTTTATGCTGAATTGTGTGATATTAGAAAGCATTCGAAAACTATTAAGCATAAACAAAAATTGATTTAAAAAAAAACACAAACCACCTTACCTGTGAAAATTGTTCTGAAAACTACAGTTAGAACAGCAAGCAGAGCGGAAGGCGCCCTTTATTTATTGCGGAACATTGTTCTATTTTATCTGTAGATCATTTAGGAATACTGCGCAAGAAGGTGTTTTCCTGTGATGAGGGCGCTAAAACATGCAATTGCATCGTACAAAGTGCACTAACATTATAACTGAAGTTTTGGCTCCATATTTTACACAATCATTGGTTGAAGATGTAAGTAACCAAAAATACAGTGTACTAATAGATAAATCCACAGATGTATCAATATCTAAAAAACTGGGTATCGTTATACGATACTATAGTGCAAACAACCAAACCATTAAATCAGTATTTCTCAAACCCGCTGTAGTTGAAAATGCAGGTGCAAGAAATCTGGCTACTGTTCTTGTGAATTCTTTGAAAGATCTCAAACTTCCAATAGCTAATATGGTAGGAATTGGCAAAGATAATGCTTATGCAATGGTTGGAATAAACAATGGGCTTTTCGAACAACTCAAGGGAGAATATGTTTTGAAGCATTTGTCACTCTTCAGCTTGCAGTTTCGCACGCCTCAGTGAGTACCATAGCTAGAAACAGAGTTTCTTGTACGGAAAACCTACAATTGGTTCTCCATTTCACCCAAAAGACAAGAGGAATATAAAAAGGTTTACGAGACAAATTGTGGAAAACAGCCACTAAAATTTTTGAAGGTCTGTGCAACACGTTTGCTTTGCTTTGAATTGAATCAGCAATACGAGGAATTCTGGAGCAGTGGGAAGAACTAAAGCTACATTTTTCACTTGCCATGGTTCAAGACAATTGTTACACTGCCGATCTTTTGTACAAGATGTATTGTGACGACTCAAATCATATTTACATGTTTTACCTGAAACATGCTTTAAAAGACGTACAAATAGCAATAAAAGCATTTGAAGGAGAAGACAATGACCCCACTAAATTACTAGATACACTTTCATTTCTCATGCAGTCACTCAACAAAACATAGTGTTTCCAACTGTTGATTTGTTGACAACACCAGTTCCTAGCGAATGTATGTACGCAAATCCGTACCTTGGCTTTATGTTTGAACAGAAATTGTCTGAGTCAAGTTTGTCTGAAGAAAATAAAGTTTATTTAAAGAAGAGATGCATTCAGTTTAGTCTGAAACTCATAAAAGAAAGTTAACAAAGACTGCCAAGTAACGTTACGATCCTGAAAAAAATGTCAATGCTGAATGTTGAAGAAACACTAGAAGTTAATAAAAATAATGCTGTAGCAGATGTAGCCAAAGAATTGGGTTTTAGTGGTGATTTCATAGACGGTATGCTGCAGGAATCGCGTAATATCAACTTCATTAGGTGGAATAACACTACTAACACTGTTCGATTTTGGAGTGAGGTTTTGCAGTATAAAAATGCCGCAGGGAGAATCCTTTTTCTTTGATTTTAAAGCTAGCAATGACTGTTCTATGCCTACCGCATTCAAATGCAGAAGTGGAAAGAATATTCAGTTCTATGAACATTATAAAAACTAAAGAACGTAACAGATTATCGTTAAAGACAATTAATGCTTTGATCATACTGAGAGACCAACTGAAGAAACAATGCCATCAGACGTATTGGAGCTTATTGGAACGAACAAAAGTTACTCTTTTGCGACAAAACCAGTCGAACTGCAACATCATCTTTTGAGCGACGTTCAACCCTCTACATCAACTACAGTTCTGTCAGAGCATGAAACAGAAGAGTTATTCGATGTTCCGAGTGACGACGACGACTAGCTCACATACCGGTATGTATATGTTTCGTAACCTAATTTGAGTTCTTGCTTTCTTTTGTTACAAATATAGTTGTATATTTCTAGTATATTTGACTACTGTGATTGAACCAACAATTTAGGTGTTACGTCAATTATGATAACATGTTTAATTAAACGTTAGCGTATTTTATATGTCTGTTGTTGCAAGCGATGCGTCATTTAATTAAGACAATATAGCAATTACGTATGAGACAGTTTTTATTAATATTTTATTCCCCCCCCCCCCCCCCCCCCCCCCGCCCCCACTGGCTTCTTGCTCCATTCACAGCACGAAATTTTCAGTACACTCCTAGTAAAATCAGTTTTAGCGACTTTCTAGCGACTTTTGATATTGAATCTGGCGACTCGGGGTTTTTAGAGTTGGCAACACTGCGTAGCGCTGCGCAGTTGGAGGTGAGCCGCCATCAGTGGTGGATGTGGGGAGTGAGATGGTGTTGAGAGCGTATGATCTGGACGTGTGTCCATCAGAAAGGGTAAATTTGTAATGCTGGATATCATGAACTGATTATATATATAATGACTTTTGAACATTGTTTGTTCGCTATCAAAATCTTTCATTTGTTGACTATTACTATCAGTAGTTAGTGCCTTCAGTAGTTAGAATCTTTTATTTAGCTGGCAGTATTGGCGTTCGCTGTATTGCAGTAGTTCGGGTAACGAAGATTTTTGTGAGGTAAGTGATTCATGAAAGGTATAGGTCATTGAAAGTCAGCTTGTGTTGCGCTAAAAATATTGTGTGTCAGTTTAGTGAATGTCTGAGTACATACAGTTTTGCTCAGCTGTTTGAAAATGAAATAACGTAGAGGTTTTCCAGCACTTTTATAAAATTTTGCTAAGGGGGATGTTTCAACACCAATTCATGGTTAGCATGAAACAGTCTAGCAATCTCACTTCCAATTCTGTGCTGGATCATATCGCAATAGTCAGTGGAGTTACGATAGGAAGAGTAGTTGTACTCTACTTTACGTTTCACATATTTGAAGGAAATAAGCATAAAAGCTTCCTGCGTGTGATGACAATATTTTCTGCTCATTTGAAAGTGACTCCTAAGTTCGCCAATGCTTTTTAATAAAATATTGGAATTTGGAGGAGAAGAATAGGAGACGACTATTCGCGGGATTCAGCAGTTAATTTCTAGTGGTATACTAAAATTACTTGGGACTTTTTCGCATTTAATTTGGTTATATTTTTTCCCCCAGTCTTACCACTGAAGACATCATTCACGTCAACAGTCGCAGTAACAGATCGTCGCCACAGAAGTGGTATTCGCACGCCGTCGCGACTATCACAGTTTTAAACAACTACAGGGCTTGCGGGGGAAAAAACTGATCGCTCAACAGGCACGGTCGGATGTCAGAGTGACTTCGTACACATTCACAACATTAGCGGGTATGTAAATGATTTGAGCAGTTATCGTGTGTGAGGTGGAATGGCCCCCGGGGTGCATTAGTGTTAGTTGTGTTTAGTCCTGGCAGGCCATCTAAGGTACATGAACAGTGTCAGGTCTTGAGTGGTCACTGCGAAGGACACGGAGATGCCGTCTACTCGTGTGAACCAGCGTTATCTGCACTTTACCTAGAAATTTAAAATGCCTCACTGTGGGTCTCCATTTGGCCGGCTGGTCAAATCGTACGATACCCAGATTTGTGAGCCATCCGAATGTGACAGTAGCCCAATGGTGGGGTGCTCGGTAATCTGGCTGCAGAGATGACAGTGGCCCATGCTGGAGTGCTTGGTAAACTGAAAGCAGGCGTATTGGCTGTCAAGTTTCTGCTCGACCACGTCAGACCGCCGCTAGTGCGGATCGCCATACTGTGCACTAAGTACGTCGTATTCCATTCCTATTTTATCTGCCATCCGGTACCAAGTAATGGAGTACCATTCCTCAGAAACTGTCAGCAGCCGGACTTGTGGTTGTCACCGCAACACAAACGGCCTTGTCTGGAGTGGTCCGGTGACAGGGAAGCACGGACTCCTGACGAATGGCGTTGCAGTGTGTTGAGCGATGAATCGCAGTTCTGCACTACCCCAGACGACGATCGTCGTCTAGAATGGCAGCCGTCTGAGGAGAAACGTTTCAGTTTTCCAACGTTTTAGACAGGCACAGCGGAATTACTACTGACGTCATGGAGTGTGGAACCAGCGTGAACAACGTTACGTCACAGCTGGTGGCGACTGAGGGACCTTTGACGGCACAGACATCCTGCGGTCTCACGTGTTGCCACGCATGCTACAGTATCTATCCTGACAGTGACAATTATATACAGCAAAACGTGATCAAAACGTAATTGCCAGGGGCTAAAATAATTTTACAAATTTGGCAAGTTTCCGGATTACTCAAAACTCACTGGGCTACGTGAAATTTGTCAGGTATCGTGCACAAAAGTACAGTAAAATTTTTTAATTATGCATATACTATATTTACGTACCTTCACTCCAGCACATTAGAAGTTCATTTACTGTATATTGGACAATAGAACACTGGACTATTACACTAATTGGTATATAACACGGCATTTCTATATTTTACTTGAACTTTAAATTATTTTATTATTTTAGCTACGTACATATTATAGCCATGTTCATTTGCTTTACAGTAAATTTTCTTCTCCAGATATCAAGGAAGGAAACTTGTTTTAATTTCCTGTTCAAAACTTTTTTCTAGGCAATTTTTTGCACCATACAATAGTTCCAACAAGTTGGGAGAACTTGTGTGTGCTACAAATTGCATAACATCGTTTATGCATGCAATGTATTCTTCAGCCGTATTAATTTTTCTAGGGAAATTATTTTGCTCCTCTTTCCTTTGTTTCTTCTTCATCGCCATCTGAGTTGCGGATTTGTGTTGAATCTGTTGTTGAAGTGAAAGTGGAGTGAGTTGTCGTCATCACTTCGAATGTAATCATCTGCGCTATATGAAGTGTTCCGCATATTCATCAACTCAGCAACTGCTGTTGCATTTTCTTGAACTTCGATGGCCACAGAAGCGTCTTGTTCTCGATCCCCAAACCCCGCGTTGTTGAAGCACTTGGTGACAGTTTCGGGTTTTCTTTCCTTTACTGTCGAGCCAATCCAATTTACTGCATCCAGGACAGAAACTGCAAGCGCACTTTCGGCTTGTTCAACACTAAGAATAAGAGATTCCATCGGAAATCGCCTATAATGACACTTGAATGTGTGAATAACCCACTGGTCCATGGGTTGTGTGAGGCTGATTGAACCTAGAGGGAACCTCGCCAATTTCACGTTTGATAACGTTACTTCCGGGTGTCAGGTTGCATTGTCTAGGAAAAGGAGAATTTGGCGATTTCCTTTTTTTCATTTTGGCATTGAAAATGTCCAGCCATTCTTCCGTAAGTACACTTCCCATCCACGCCTTTTTATTGCTTCGCCATGTGACTGGAAGTTACTGACGTTTATGTTTTTGAAAAAACGCTTTGCCCCTTTTCAATCACCAGTGGCTTCTCCATTTCACCTATCATGTTTCCACACAGCAGTACAGTCTTTCCTTGCTCATTTTTATGACGGTGCACTTTTCGCCTCGAATTCCTAGTGATTTTGAAGGTAGCGTGCGATAAAACAGTACCATTTCATCACGCTGAACACTGATTTCGGGTCATAATTCACAATTAAGTTGGGCAGAATTGTCTTCCATTCGGTTTCTACACTTTCCTCCACACGCACTTCATTCCACACGCTGTTGTGCCTAGCTTTGAAACTGTCCAGCCATCCTGTGGATGTCTTAAACCCCGTAATTCCAAGATCTTTAGAGACTTTCTGAGCGTCACTCTGCAACATGGGTCCAGATAGAGGTAAGTTTTTTGCCCGCACACTTACAATATTTCGTTAATTTCTTCGTTTCTGGTCTTCCTCGCCTTTCTTTTCATTTAGCAGTTCCCTTTCATTCATTCGTCCAGAATCTTATCCATGTTTCTTAAAGTCTCATAAATTTGTGTTTTACCGCATTTGAAACGCAACATAATTTCGCGCAAAGAGGGTTTGTCTTTCTCACTCGGCCCGATTACGTTAATCTTTTCGTTAAGTGTTAACGACTCATACCGTTCGTTCGACGTCATGTTACTGTATCTCTTAAAGTGCTACTAACTGGCTGAAAATAATGACCTTGTCGGGTAAAATACAATACCCACCTCTTTCACTGCGCACATTGCAGGTAGGTGAGCAACAATGTTCCTGTATGCGCCAGCGCGCGTCAATAGTGAGGAAAACGAGAAAGCCGACAAATAGAGCGCTGACGAACGAAACGTTTCCTTTCATATGCTGTGCCGACGCTGAGCCTAACTTCTTCGTTGTTCCACAGAGCAGCGCTGCGCTGGACCTCTGTCTTTGATTCTGCGCCACTTAACAGTGGTGTTAACCCTAGGACGCCTAAAAGGGGGGGGGGGGGGGTTCGTTGAACCCACAATTTTTTTATGTCCCCTGCTTTTGTCCAAGTAACTTTCATACTACATATTCCCTTTGAGTTACTGTTTGTTGGCTATTTTATGAAACGTTAGTCTCAATATATTTTATAGAAAATTCCTGCTTTGAAAGAATAAATAAATAAATAAATTTATTATGGATCCAACAACCCCCCCCCCCCCTTAAGCTTCCATGCTATAGAAAATTTCCCTTACTAGGATTTCGTATTTCTCATCTCTACAACAATGCAAGTTAGTTTCTTGTTGGTTGGTAATCTTGATATTCACAACAATCGGTTTACTTTCAGAGGAAGTGATTGTTGATGTCAGTCAGCTGTTATCTATCTTGTAAACTTGCAGTGAGTTAGTGCAGTTACCTAGTGTTCACACCCAGACTTGCCGGCCGAAGTGACCGTGTGGTTAAAGGCGCTGCAGTCTGGAACCGCAAGACCGCTACGGTCGCTGGTTCGAATCCTGCCTCGGTCATGGATGTTTGTGATGTCCTTAGGTTAGTTAGGTTTAACTAGTTCTAAGTTCTAGGGGACTAATGACCTCAGCAGTTGAGTCCCATAGTGCTCAGAGCCATTTGAACCATTTGAACACCCAGACTTAGAAATGACTAAAAGAATACGTGACTGTCTTTAGAAAGAGTTCTGAATGAAATTTCAGATGAAGATTCTGACTCGGGGAGTGAAAATGAATATGAGGATGGTGTTATGGAGTATGATTCAGATCGGGAAAGTGATGTGGATGTTAGAGAAGATGAAGATAGCGCAGCTTCAGGCAGTGACATCAGGATGTTACTGTGGCAAAGTCTGGAAGAAGGTACGTAACCGCACAGCCTAGAATTCCTCGGGGGTCTGTTGCTGATACAGTAAGAGAGCAGGCAGGAGTAACTCCAGCTGGTGTTTGCCATTCATCTCGAGAAGCCTTGAAGTTACTTCTTATGCCTGACATCATGGATGTTATTGTAAAACATTCAAATGAAGAGGCAGTTAGGCGAAATATTACTTTGACTAATGATAAAGAATCGTATGCCCTTATAGGAATCCTGATACTTATGGGGGCAAATAAGGACAATTCTGTTAGTGTATACGATCTTTGGTCAGACCTAATGGGTCGACCAGTTTACAAGGGTATTATGGCAAGAGAACGTTTCAAGCAACTGAAACTTCCTGGCAGATTAAAACTGTGTGCCCGACCGAGACTCGAACTCGGGACCTTTGCCTTTCGCGGGCAAGTGCTCTACCATCTGAGCTACCGAAGCACGACTCACGCCCGGTACTCACAGCTTTACTTCTGCCAGTATCTCGTCTCCTACCTTCCAAAAGGTCCCGAGTTCGAGTCTCGGTCGGGCACATAGTTTTAATCTGCCAGGAAGTTTCATATCAGCGCACACTCCGCTGCAGAGTGAAAATCTCATTCTGGTTTCAAGGAACTTATTGCAATGTTTGATGACAAAAGTACCCGCCAGCTAAGAAGGGAAGCAGACAAGTTCACAGCAATCCGTTATGTTTTGAACAAAGTTAATGATAGGTTTCCACTGCTGTGTAAACCAGGGGTCCACCTCACCATCGATGAGATGCTCAGCTTGTTTAGAGGGCGCTGCGTCTTCAAAGTATTTATGAAGGATAAACCGGGAAAGTATGGCATCCTTATACGCATGATTTCCGATGCAGTTGACAGATACGTCTTGAATATGGAACACTATGCGGGTAATGTTCAGAATTTGTCGAAAGAAGAACGGGGTTCAGCCGCTGTCGTCAAACATCTGGTAGCACTTGTGAAAAATATTGGTCGAAATATTACTACAGACCGATACTACACATCGGTGGATTTGGCGGAAGAGTTATACCAAGACTACACAGTTACTACAGTAGGAACTCTATAGTCAAACAGGAAGCATATTCCAGACATAATGAAGAACACGTCAAATCGAGATCTGTATTCATCAATGTTCTTGTTCACAGACCCATCAACAGGTAGGCCTCCAGTAACTTTGGTGTCCTACACAGCAAAAACGAAACCAAGTAAAATCTTACTGATGATGTCAACAATGCACCAAGGTAAAGGCCTGGGTGTTGTGTGATGTCCTTAGGTTAGTTAGGTTTAAGTAGTTGATACCATTGATCAAATGTACACCTGCAAGAGGGGAACAGATGGCCTCTATCTGTATTTTACTCTCTCATCGACATTTGTGCTATCAATGCAACCACCATATTCATCCAGCAACATCCAAGATGGAATGAAAAGAAACACAACAAACGGAAACTTTATCTTCTGCAAGCTGGGATGGAACTAGTGAAATTGCAGGTAGAAGAAAGAAGTGCCAATGCAAGAGGGTTATCTAACCAAATTGTTCAATCAATGGAGACTATTCTACAAAAGAAAATCAAAGAAGTGACAACAGAAGCACGTCTGCCTCCTGCAGGGAAATGTCGGTGCCATATTTGTCTAAGAGAAGCTAAAACAAAAGAAGCAGAAGTACAACAATCTAAGGAAACCAAAACAGTATTGTGGACAGTGTCATAAACATGTGTGTAACACACATTCAGAAAAAAATTGTGAAGTGTGTCTCTTGCTTTGAAGTTGAGGACTCTGAGTAGTCTACTGTATATGAACACATCTGTATTTTGTATTGTAATATGTCAATTTTTTACTCACTCAATCCAATTTTTATAACAATAACATTTATAAACCGATGCCTTAGTTAAAATACATAAACCATTTTGAAAGTTGTAATTTTTCGTCAGTAAACTTATTCAATACCTGTGAGCTCGCCGAACCCCCCCCCCCCCCCCCCCCACTTAGGAATCCAAGTCAGAAAAAAGGCTTGGGCGTCCTAGGGTTAAGAGTGACGTCCTTCTAGCGTCGTGAATAACTAATGAACTGTAATACAGCAGTACTGTATAGGCTCTTTTCCGCATTGTATAATGAATTATTATTAAGTTTGCTCTACGTTTTGCTTTCCGTTTCCGCTTTTGGCACGTTCCGCGTTACACAAAAAATCAGCATATGAAAGTGCACTGAATGTGTCGGGAGTGAAATACTTGTACGGTTTGGGCAGATTTCCGAATTATACACGTGCCGATTTGAGCAAGTTTTACGGTGTATATAAGGTGTTCAAAAAACGTGTCTAATACTTTGAGAGATGGTAGTACTCATCGAAACAAGAAAAATAAATTCAATAAACATGGGTCCAGAGACGCATACTTTCCGAGATAAACAGGTGTTTATTGGAAGAGCTGCGCGATGCTTGGTTGCGGATATTAGCCACAGTCGTTGCATTGGTGCTCCGTCAGATGTGTCGGTAGCGTATTGTGATGTCTTACTCGCAACACTGTACCTAAAATTAGGTGGTCAGCAGTCAGCTGTGCGGTTTGAGCCATGTTGTAGGCTACGTTAATTTTTGTCGTGTTTGTGCGCCTAGTTGTACACTACTGTCAGTCCTGGGTACGTACCGTGATGTTTTGGCTTCTTTTAACCACGGATTCAGTTACGTGTTTACTGTTATTGCACTGTTTGTACGTAGTATGGCTCAAATGGCTCTGACCACTATGGGACATAACTTCCGTGGTCATCAGTCCCCTAGAACTTGAACTACTTAAACCTAACTAATCTAAGGACATCACACACATCCATGCCCAAGGCAGGATTCCAACCTGCGACCGTAGCGGTCGCGCGGTTCCAGTCTGTAGTGCCTAGAACCGCTCGGCCATCCCGGCCGGCTGTACGTAGTACATTTAGTTTTTCTCTTCCGCCACTTGTTACCAATGGAAGCGCACTACTCGACAAACGAAATGGTGGATATGATATTCTGCTGCGGTACAGCTAATGGACGTAGCCTGCGAGGTCATGCCCTCTACGCTGAAAAATATCCACAGCGCAGAGTGCCCTCTGATATGCTGTTCGGCAGAAGTTTCCAGTTTCCGTCACACTGGTCCACTGGTACCTCTGAAGGGGCTATTTGGGCGAGGAGACCACACTGCGAGGTCATCGGTCTCATCGGATTAGGGAAGGATTCGGAGGGAAGTCGGTCGTGTCCTTTCGAAGGAACCATTGCGGAATTTGGCTGGAGCGGTTTAGGGAAATAACGGAAAACCTAAAAACCTAAATCAGGATGGCCGGACGCAGATCTACATCTACATCTACATCCATACTCCGCAAGCCACTGACTGTGTGTGGCGGAGGGTACCTTGAGTACCTCTATCGGTTCTCCCTTCTATTCCATTCTCGTATTGTTCGTGGAAAGAAGGATTGTCGGTATGCCTCTGTGTGGGCTCTAATCTCTCTGATTTTATCCTCCTGGTCTCTTCGCGAGATATACGTAGGAGGAAGCAATATACTGCTTTACTCTTCGGTGAAGGTATGTTCTCGAAACTTTGACAAAAGCCTGTACCGAGCTACTCAGCGTCTCTCCCGCAGAGTCTTCTACTGGAGTTTATCTATCATCTCCGTAACGCTTTCGCGATTACTAAATGATCCTGTAACGAAGCGCGCTGCTCTCCGTTGGATTTTCTCTATCTCTTCTATCAACCCTATCTGGTACGGATCCCACACTGCTGAGCAGTATTCAAGCAGTGGGCGAACAAGCGTACTGTAACCTACTTCCTTTGTTTTCGCATTGCATTTCCTTAGGATTCTTCCAATGAATCTCAGTCTGGCATCTGCTTTACCGACGATCAACATTATATGATCATTCCATTTTAAATCACTCCTAATGCATACTCCCAGATAATTTATGGTATTAACTGCTTCCAGTTGCTGACCTGCTATTTTGTAGCTAAATGATAAAGGATCTATCTTTCTGTGTATTCGCAGCATATTACACTTGTCTACATTGAGATTCAATTGCCATTCCCTGCACCATGTGTCAATTCGCTGCAGATCCTCCTGCATTTCAGTACAATTGTCCATTGTTACAACCTCTCGATACACCACAGCATCATCCGCAAAAAGCCTCAGTGAACATCCGATGTCATCAACAAGGTCATTTATGTATATTGTGAATAGCAACGGTCCTATGACACTCCCCTGCGGCACACCTGAAATCACTCTTACTTCGGAAGACATGCTGCGTCCTGTTATCTAGGAACTCCTCAATCCAATCACACAATTGGTCTGATAGTCCATATGCTCTTACTTTGTTCATTATACGACTGTGGGGAACTGTATCGAACGCCTTGCGGAAGTCAAGAAACACAGCATCTACCTGTGAACCCGTATCTATGGCCCCCTGAGTCTCGTGGACGAATAGCGCGAGCTAGGTTTCACATGACCGTCTTTTTCGAAACCCATGCTGATTCCTACAGAGTAGATTTCTAGTCTCCAGGAAAGTCATTATACTCGAACACAATACGTGTTCCAAATTTTACAACTGATCGACGTTAGAGATATAGGTCTATAGTTCTGCACATCTGTTCGACGTCCCTTCTTGAAAACGGGGATGACCTGTGCCCTTTTCCAATCCTTTGGAACGATACGCTCTTCTAGAGCCCTACGGTACACCGCTGCAAGAAGGGGGGCAAGTTCCTTCGCGTACTCTGTGTAAAATTGAACTGGTATCCCATCAGGTCCAGAGGCCTTTCCTCTTTTTAGCGATTTTAATTGTTTCTCTATCCCTCTGTCGTCTATTTCGATATCTACCATTTTGTCATCTGTGCGACAATCTAGAGAAGGAACTACAGTGCAATCTTCCTCTGTGAAACAACTTTGGAAAAAGACATTTAGTATTTCGGCGTTTAGTCTGTCATCCTCTGTTTCAGTACCATTTTGGTCACAGAGTGTCTGGACATTTTGTTTTGATTCACCTACCGCTTTGACATAAGACCAGAATTTCTTACGATTTTCTGCCAAGTAAGTACATAGAACTTCACTTTCGAATTCATTGAACGCCTCTCGCATAGCCCTCCTCACACTACATTTCGCTTCGCGTAATTTTTGTTTGTCTGCAAGGCTTTGGCTATGTTTATGTTTGCTGTGAAGTTCCCTTTGCTTCCGCAGCAGTTTTCTAACTCGGTTGTTGTACCACGGTGGCTCTTTTCCATCTCTTACGATCTTGCTTGGCACATACTCATCTAACGCATTATGTACGACGGTTTTGAACTTTGTCCACTGATCCTCGACACTACTTGAGACAAAAATTTTGTGTTGAGCCAACAGGTACTCTGAAATCTGCTTTTTGTCACTTTTTCTAAACAGAAAAATCTTCCTACCCTTTTTAATATTCCTATTTACGGCTAAAATCATCGATGCCGTAACCGCCTTATGATCGCTGATTCCCTGTTCTGCGTTAACTTTTTCAAATAGTTCGGGTCTGTGTCACCAGAAGGTCTAATATGTTATCGCCACGAGTCGGTTCTCTGTTTAACTGCTCAAGGTAGTTTTCAGATAAAGCACTTAAAAAAATTTCACTGGATTCTTTGTCCCTGCCACCCGTTATGAACGTTTGAGTCTCCCAGTCTATATCCGGCAAATTAAAATCTCCACCCAGAACTCTAACATGGTGGGGAAATCTACTCGAAATATTTTCCAAATTATCCTTCAGGTGCTCAGCCACAATAGCTGCTGAGCCAGGGGGGCCTATAAGGACATCCAATTACCATGTCTGAGCCTGCTTTAACCGTGACCTTCACCCAAATCATTTCACATTTCGGATCTCCGTCAATTTCCTTCGATACTATTGCACTTACTTCTTATCGCTATAAACACGCCTCCCCCTTCACTGTCCAGCCTGTCTCTGCAGTATACATTCCAATCTGAGTTTAGGATTTCATTACTGTTTACGTCTGGTTTCAGCCAACTTTCTGTCCCTAGTACTATATGGGCGCTGTGACCGTTTATTAATGAGAGCAGTTCTGGGACCTTTCTGTAGACGCTCCTGCAGTTTACTATTAGCACATTAATATTGTTATTCCCTGTTGCATTTTGCCTACTCCTACCTTGCTGCGTCTCAGGAGGCGTCTTGTCGGGCCTAGGGAGGGGTTTCTCTAACCTAAAAAACCCCCATGTGCACTCCACACGTACTCCGCTACCCTTGTAGCCGCTTCCTGCGTGTAGTGCACGCCTGACATATTCAGGGGGACCCTACATTTCTCCACCCGATAGCGGAGGTCGAAAAATTTGCACCCCAGATCTCCGCAGAATCGTCTGAGCCTGTGGTTTAAGCCTTCCACTCGGCTCCAAACCAGAAGACCGCGATCGGTTCTGGGAACGATACTACAAATAGTTAGCTCTGATTTCACCCCGCGAGCGAGGCTTTCCGCCTTCACCAATTCCGCCAACCGCCTGTACGAACTGAGGATGACCTCTGAACCCAGACGGCAGGAGTCATTGATGCCGACATGAGGAACAATTTGCAGTCGGGTGCACCCAGTGCTCTCTATCGCCGCCGGCAGAGCCTCCTCCACATCTCGGATGAGACCCCCGGCAAGCAGACAGAGTGAACACTGGCCTTCTTCCCCGACCTTCCCGCTATTTCCCTAAGGGGCTCCATCACTCGCCTAACGTTGGAGCTCTCAATAACTAATAAACCCCTCCCCCCGCGTGCCTGCTCGGACCTTGCTGGAGGAGCAGCCACATGTCCACTCACAGGCAGAGCGGGCGATGCCACACGGCCAGCCTCCACATTGACCCTCCGCCTCGTGCGCCGCGAACGCCGCTGAACCCGCCACTCCCCTTGGGGAGAGGGTGGCCCAACCGCGCCCAGTACACGCGAAGATGTCTCGACAGCAGGGACAGTGGGTGAAACATGTAACACCTGGGGTGTACCTTGCGACGCACCAGACTCCCCACTGCCGCTACACTCCGAGGCAGCAGCCTGAAGACGGCTGACCGCGGTCATCAACACGCTCAGCTGTTCGCCAACAGTGGCCAGCTCCTCCTGCGTCCGTACACAGCAGTCACACATCCTATCCATCCTAAGGAATCAATTTACTGAAGAGAGTTAATCAACCTTTAACTAGACTGCTAATTCACTAAAGGCGGCTGTTTATTAACTAAACTGTGGTTGCTAGGCACTTCTTGAAGAAAACAATGAAAATAGCACTACCTGTCTCTGGACTGTATTGAAAACAAACACTAGCACTACTGGCACTATGGCTGACTAAAGGGACTCTCTCTGACTGTATTCAAAACAAACACGAAATCTATGGAACACTATTAATAGCACCCGACAATTAAAGCTTCCTAATACAAATACACACGGAAGAAGAAGTGACAAGTAAGAAAAATACAGTTAATACTTAAATTAAGGTAGCTCGCTGCACAGCAGACGTGAAGCAGACGGCAGTTACGACGACACCGTCGTCCGCACGAATGCGAGTCCAGTGTGCTAGCCACTGCGCCACCTCGCTCGGTACCTCAGAAGACCGACTATGGACGGCCCCGCATAGTCCACAGGCCTGGCGTGAAACAGTGTGTGCTGCGTTCGGTGGAAGAGATATCTGGTACCTGTGCCTCATTCTCTTATCTGGGGCAATTGCTGTACACATCATCTACACCGCCTTTAGACCCTATGGGCACAGGATCATTATGGCAGACGGCGGTTCTGTCACTCGTTGTTGCAGAAGTGTGACGCAGATCCACTATCCACAATCAAGATTTTATTTACCGATGAGGCCGGGTTCACAAGAGAGGGCCCTGTGAATTTTCATAACCAGCATGTAAGGGCAGATATAAATCCCCAAGCAATTCAAGAAAGCGGGCATCAACACCGATTCTCAGTCAACGTATGGGCAGGTGTACTTTGCGACAGACTAACAGGGCCATTCGTGCTACCACAGAGGAAACTGGAGGGCATTATCTGGACTTTCTCATTAATGCTCGTTGATCCATTATGGATCGTGGGACGACGGCTGGCATGAACTTCTTGATGCAATAATTTACCAACAGCCGTATGGATTGTAGAAATTTATTTTATTTTATGAACTTCTATTTGCTGCCAGTTTCGGCATTATGACAATGACGAGTGGGGCCTGAATATGGCATCAATGTAATGCCGAAACTGGTAGCACATAGAAGTTCATAAAATAAAATAAATTTCTACAATACATATGGCTGTTGGTAAATTATTGCATCAAGAAGATTCGCATTAATGTGTTGCCTACCTTGCTGGAGGCTGTGCCACTGCAGCAACGAATCCAAATATGGTTCATGCATAATGGCGCACCAGCACATTTTCGTCACAATGTGCGCTAACATCTGACACACACATTTTACGACCGCTGGATCGGGGGAGGGAGGGGGGAGGGGGACCCACTATGGCCTGCTCGTTCCCCAGACCTGACTCCCCTAGACGTTTGGTTATGGGAACACCTGAAGGAAATGCTCTACGCCACGGCAGTGAACGATGTGCGGACGCTACAGGGTGGCCTCTTCAATGCGTGCCAGCCAGTGTGACAGCACCCGGGTATACTGCAAAGGATGCGGCATTCCGTACGCTGGAGGGCAGTGGAGTGCATTGTCTTGAAATGGACACCGTATTGAACACCACCTGTTAACACGTTCTTTTATCGCAGAATGTTGTATTCCTTGACCAGTGTTCATTATACTTATCTCAGAAAGTATACATTTGCAGCCCCATGTTTACTGGAACTATTTTTCGTGTTTCGATGAGTACTCCCACATCTCAAAGTATTCGACACTTTCTTTGAACGCCCTGTGTATAAATATAATTAAAGGCGAGACACCCACTGAGCAGTGACTCATACAGGGTCAAACTCTAGGGGAACAGGCGGAAATGCCGCGAGTAATTATGATAGTTGGGAAGGGGATAAACTGAGAACTGGGGTATGGCGGGAGACGTGCTAGCGTAGTCCGTGCAGTTGCAAAGACCACTGTCTGCGGATGGCTTGATGGTCAGAGCATTCGCCTAGTAAGTAGGAGACCCATGTTCGAATTCCGGGTACCACAAATTTTCAACTTTCCCCATGAATTTCCATCAATGCCCACCCGCAACCAGTGTCTGTAATTCCTTTGTGTCACAAGGACAATTCTCGTCCACGCATGAGACGTATCTCTACGGGTTGGTGGCCGAGCAGTTCGACGTGCTTCAGTCTGCAACCGCGCGACCGCTACGGTCGCAGGTTCGAATCCTGCCTCGGGCACGGATGTGTGTGGTTTCCTTAGGTTAGTTAGGTTTAAGTGGTTCTAAGTTCTACGGGACTGATGACCTCAGATGTTAAGTCCCATAGTGCTCAGAGCCGTTTTTTTTCTACGGGCTATGTGCTCGACCCTGAGGTATTCCTGTAGCCAGTAATATCCCCAGATCTACCCGTGACAAAATATGTGCAGGGAGCTCGGATAGGAACTCCGTCGCAATTCCATAATCCACGCTGTCAATGACCAGATACAACAGTAATGGACCAGCGTCCTCCCCAACCGAATCAGTGCATGAATCCTGGACAGAGGGGTGCAATCCCATAAGGTAAGTGGGTTGACAGTGCCAAGTTCTGTGTAAATTTAACTCGATTTTGTAATGTCCGAAAAATATCGTCACGTACTCTCTCGAACCCGCGAAGCTTCGCACTTTCTCCTCTTCTCCTGTGTGCTTTACATTTCTTGTCAGGTAGTGTACTCAACGGCCGTTACCCGCTGCTTATTGGGATTTTTAGAAGCGCTGTTGCGGCAGGTGGATTGAGGACGAGAGGTGGTGTGTGTGCTGAAGCTGTCCGCCCCCGCTGCGCTGGCCCCTGGCCTCTGGTCCCACCTCCGCCCGCGCCTCCGCCCGCCTCCAGACGCCACACGCCCCCACGCCCCCACACCCACCCCGCCCACGCACCATACACCGGGCCCTGCCCGTCTCATCCCGGGAGCGGCGGATGGGCGGACCGCGGCGGGCGCTGAGCCGCCACTACGGCGGCCAAAATCGAGATTGACGATGGGGGTTCCCCGCCTCGCCTCCCCGCGGCCTTCTTTATCACGCACCCCCTGAACCAGCACCGCCCCACTGGCCCGCTCCCCCTGCTCTCCGCTATCGACCGATCGATCTGCGAGACTCCGGCATGGGGAGGTCGCAGCCGCCTTTGCCAGCGCCTTGCCGCACCTGCTCCGTCCTCACTTCCTGCTCCACTGCCTCCCTCATTGTTCAGAACATATGGCCGAATGTGTCAACCACTATCAAAAAGGAAGACAACCGCTCCAGTGATCAGGGTTAAAAGTAAAGCGCGCTTAGGAAGCCTCTGCTTAACACCAGTGTTACTCGTAGGTGAGCCGCGCGGGATTAGCCGAGCGGCCTCAGGCGCTGCAGTCATGGACTGTGCGGCTGGTCCCGGCGGAGGTTCGAGTCCTCCCTCGGGCATGGGTGTGTGTGTTTGTAATTAGGATAATTTAGGTTAAGTAGTGTGTAAGCTTGGGGACTGATGACCTTAGCAGTTAAGTCCCATAAGATTTCACACACATTTGATCATTTTGGAACTCGACGGTGAGCCGATCATCGTCAGCCAAACGTACATTTGACTGCCGTTAATAAAAGTTCAAGTAAAACAATTCACTCTTTTTCTTTCCTCCCACGACGCGTTTCGAGAGTTTACGCTCTCATCTTCAGGCGGAACAATGATATTATGGACTATCAGACCAATTTTTGGTACCTGGTTGCAGACAGTATTTTGTTGTGATTTCATTTTGCGGCAAAAACGTATAAGAGGCACCTGTTAGCCTAACACGGCACAAAGATTATAAATTTGTATAATTTTTTATAAATTTTAAACGGTGCTATAGTTACTTATCTGTTCCAGTGCACAGAACACTGCGACACGTTGTGAATATACATTTTTACTTAAGAATGTTGAACCGCAGGGTACTGTCCACTGTAACAAATTGTAAGTAACTCTATCACCGTTTAAAATTTATAAAAAATTTGTAAATGATTGTAATCTTAATGCCTTATTACGCTAACAGGGGCCTGCTATACGTTTTTGCAGCTAAATGAAACCACAACAAACTACTGGCTGCATCCATCCAGCAAAAATGTAACATAATCTCATTGTTTCACCTGAAGATAGAGCGTTAACTCTCGAAACACGTGATGGGAGGAAAGAAAAAGAGTGAGCGAAGCGGATAATTGTTTTATTAGAACTTTTATTGTCATAAATAATATTATGAATGCAGTTAACACTGTGTATAGCAATGGAAGGGACCCTGGAGATGCAAAGATGTTACTAGTGACGTTTATCTGCACACGACCGCCTGTATACGTGTTTCCTAGACAATCCACGGTAAGTGACATTGTCTCACGCTCACACTTTCGTCAACAAGCAGAAGTGGGTTTATACCTTGCTACGAGTCCGTTCGCTTATGTTTGGCGAAGTGCCAAACAAAAGAACACTTTTTTGAAATACGGGATGGATATGCTTCTCGAATTGGCTGGTGCGAATGCATCAGTTCTTGAAAATAAAAGAGCCGGCTGCTGCAGTATAAAAGAAAAAATGTACAGTGTCTCGTTTTGGTCATATCTTTCGTGTTTTCCATTTCAGTTTGAATACCTACGACATTTAAATACCAAATTCATAAAATGTGTGCTATTTAACTCATATAATTGCATTTTCGTGGAAAATGCACATCATATTATTTGTAACAATACATGGTTAATCACTTAAAACTTGCACCGTAAATATTGCGGGAACTGTAAGTGGTACTGGTGTGAGGTTTTTACGGAATGGATTGGTAGTCAGGGGCTCGTATTGTTAGCAAATAAACAGATTATAATAATACTGAGGAAGCGTTTTTTCTGCAAACATACACATATTTAAGCGGAACGATGCCTACTGACATTAATAAACTAAAAGTAGGATTAATTAGCAAGTATGTGGTCTTTGTTGCAGGATTCTAGTGCCAGTCTTTTATGAGAACTTATTTTAAAAAGTTCACACATCGACATTTGTACAATATCCGCGATAGCACACGCACTAAAGAACAACACAAGTTTGCGGATTCTGACCAGTAACGAGAAATCTTCAAAATACGATATCTCGTGAACGACTCGCAGTAGAATCTTGCAACAGACACCGTTGCTACTCCAATTTAAACTGCTTTGCAGTTTGTTAATGTCAATAGGCATTGTTCCATTTAAGAGAATATGTTTGCACGAAAAATACACTAAGTGTTATTACAATCTGTTTATTGATTAACAATACGAGCCCCCGACTACCAGTCCATTCTGTGTGAACCGTTCACCATAGCACTTCCCATATCCGCAATATCACTCAGTATACTGCACAGATAATCTCAGTTTTCATTGCAAAAGAAAATTACTAATTACCTATCGCTTACAAAAGGCTGTTAATCAAGATAGTATAAATAAAAAAATACACGTTAATATTTTCTGTCTCTGTATTTTACGGTTGACGTACATCCTCATAGAACATGCACTTTTGTTTAAAATTTTGAATCCACCTGGAATTGTACGCAGGTGCTCCAAGCAGTGAGCAAGCACACAACCACACAACCACAAAACCACAGTACTCATCGGAAAACTTCTATCTTATATTGGCACATTGAACAGTATATGACAACTTAGAAGTCGATTTTCCCGAGAATTTTTGAGAGTTGCATCGAACTGCTTGCCATATGTACATTTGACTTTTAGCCTTCAAGTATAATAAATATTAAAAAATACAACAAACAGACAGTCGTATGGTCCCCTTGTTGGAGAAAAATAGGCATTGTGATCATATGCGGAGGCACAACTTAATTCTGCTCCTGGTAAGTTTTAGTCATAAATTAATAATGATTCTGGGTTCTTCTTACTTCTGGTGCACAGCATACGATGTCATATGTCTTTATACCTCAAAGCACACTGCCATCTGAATACCATACGCTTATAAAACCCCAGTAAAACCGCCATCAGCTTCCTCAGTTAACTTTCATCGAGGTCGGTGCACCGGAATTTGCGTTGAACGGGCTAAGTGCCGATTTTACCGTAGTTGACTTATAATCAACGTTGGTGCACTCGGTCGATAGGCTACGAAAGAATGTGGAAATTTATCAGTGGGAGCATTATGACTGCATAAAACAGCACAGGAAGTAGAAATTACACAACAGCGCAGTCAACGAAGATTAAAGAATGTCGAAAAGGGGAAAGAAATTGCGTAGTTGCAAATTTTAGGGCAGTGGAAGGGGGGGGGGGGGTATATCGTGAACAACGTACTGAAAATGCCAACAGGTTGACGGTGAGCGGCGGATGGGAGGGGCAGTAGGGGCGTTTAAAGATCACTTCGTAATGTTTTTCTTCAGTATCTCGAAAATCGTGGCTGATAGTGAAAATTAAACTAACTTAAATTTCCCAAAAAGGGCCCTATTCATGTCTTGTCTGTAGAATTAATATTTTCCGCATTGCAGTGGATGACAAAAATCATATTTTTAGAAATAGTGCATTAACGGTATAAATAAATGCTTACTGTTAACTGACGTGCGTTAAGAGCATGTACCGTGTCTAAGTGGTGGTGGTGGTGGTGGTGGTGGTGGTTGTTGGGGTGTTTAAGGGGGACTAAACAGCTAAGGTCATCAGCCCCCCTGTCTAAGTGCAATAGAGCTGTATTAAAGGGTAAATTGTGTTTTGGGGATGTAACACGGTAGAGATTTGAAGGGTCTCCAGATTGTTGCCGTGTACTCCCCTTCTTCAGAGGTCTACAAACTGAAGAGCAAGCGGGTGACCGCGCACTGATGAGCTAAAACATTATGGTCACCTGCTGACTAGCTTATTGTCCGCTTTTGGAACGAAATACACCAGTTCTGTGTATCAGGGATCCGACAGTTTGTTGCTAGGTTTCTGGAGGGACGTGACATTAGATGTTCACGCACAGATCATGTAATTCGCGAATAATAACGCGTCGCTCGTTTGCGAGCGCGGTGATGGGGCCCGATATGATTTACATCAGGCCGAGACAACGACGTGAGTTCACTGTAACGCTCCTCAAACCACCGTCGCACGGATCTGGCTACGAGACACGGACACCTATACTGCTGAAAGATGACATCGCCGTCAGGGAAGATACCAAGCAGAAGCAATGCACGTGGTTTGCAGCTGTCAGCGTGTCTTCGATTACTACCACAGGTCCCGTCCAAGCGCAGGAGAGCGTCTCCCATTCCATAGCACTACTCTCACCGGCCCCTGTCCATGGCATTCTGCACGTCTCGGGCCGCCGTTCACCTCGATGACAACATTTTCGAATCCGAATGGTCCCCAGTCCTCTGCAGCCGCAACTGACAACGGCCTCGGATCAACATGTCAACACGTAGGGGTGGTCTGCTTCCGAGCTCCATGTTCAACAGTGTACGATGAACGGTGTGCTTCGAAACACTTGTGCGGGCACCAGCATTGTGGTCTTTCGGCAGAGACACCAGAGATCACAATCTGTGCTACTTTACAGAACAGACAAGCCTCCAAATCTCACGCTCTGTGAAGTACTGCGGACGCCCAACCGTTGAACGCCTAGTTTCACTGCCTTCCTACCTTATTCCGTAGGTACTCACGACAGTGGCACGTGAACATTCGACCAGGTTTCAAGATACTCGTTCAGAGTCTCTGCCTAATAATGATCTGCCCTCTGTCAAAGTCGCTTATCTCAGTGTGTTCACACGTTTGCAGCCCATATCTACTCTAGGGTGGTATTCCGTAAATACAAAAATACAAAATAAATCAATATCCAACTACAAATAAAATTGCGCACAAGAAAGAGTCTCATGCGGAAACACGTAATTGCAATGATTGCCGAGCCCGAGAAATGATGGAACAAATCAATGTGATCAAAACATTAGCACTAGAGTCAATAAGTAAAATCACAACGAATTAACATTCGCAAGCGAGAACGGTCCCTTTGCACTGCAATAGTATGTCGCTCATCGAAATCTATTGGGTACTCGACATGCGAAGAACACTAAATCGGGAACTCCCGGTTGGAGCAGTACTTGAGTATGAAGGAAAGTAGCAACAGTTCACATATAGTCAGTCAAATCATCCACCAAACAATCCGTATCATTCGAACTTCTAAGTGAAACAAACGAAGCCATCTGAAGAGAACAGTGCCACATGCATGCATGCATGCAGTATGGATTAAAATAACTATGATACCCTAAAATACAGCCGAAAGTTAACGCACAATCGCAATCAACATGAGATATATTTCAAGCTTCAAGATACCAGACAGCATCAACACTACATGTATTGCACGTATACTCTCAAGACCAAATCTGCGCTTCACTATAAACAATGACACGAAACTGTGAACTGCGTAACAATTTTATGGACGCCAAGCAAGTGAAACAAGGT
This sequence comes from Schistocerca piceifrons, assembly GCF_021461385.2. NCBI lineage: Eukaryota > Metazoa > Arthropoda > Insecta > Orthoptera > Acrididae > Schistocerca > Schistocerca piceifrons. Next base: position 459,066,399 of record NC_060145.1, read on the forward strand.
AACGTTCCTTAAACTTAGAAACAAGCATACTTCAAATGAAACCACCATATGAAGATACATGTAACAAAACCGTAATTGAAGGGAACTATGTCTATTACATGGTCCCCTAAAGGACAATCGTAGAAAAAGAAAGAAAAATACCTAAATTGTATATATGTGCACACTATAAAATACAAAAACACTATAGGGGGGGCCAGAGTTACAAAATCAGCAGTGCAATGTCGTTCTGTCAAGAACTCACCTTTACAAAATAAACCAAAATGGAACTATATTGAAAAAACGCAACCACAAGGCCATGTTCCACGCCTAAATACACAGTTGTAAAGATTGCCGAGGTAAATGGAAATGAGCGTATGGCATTGTTGGCCGGTAGATCCCATCTGGGGAGGTGCAAGTCTTATTTCAGTCGCCGCCACATTGAGTGACTTGCGTGCCGGTGGTGAGGATGAAATGATGATGATGACAACACAACACTCAGTCCACGAACGGAGAAAATCTCGATCCCGACCGGGAATCGAACCCTGGCGCACTTGCGTGGGAGGCAAACACGTTACCACCCAGCTAAGCTGGCGGACTGCCAAGGTAATGTTGCCTGTCACTTTTGACAGCGAGACACGGATCTTATGGTCACTGGAATCGTCCGATTTGACCTATGACGTAACGTTGTTCTTGTGTGTGACGTCACAGTGCCGCGGTGTTTCTGAGTAAGTTCGTATTTGTAAATGTCGTGTTGCGTTCGGGGACGCCCTCTCGTTGTTGATGTTGAAGTGTTAAGTTATCTGTGTAGCGTGTGGCGCTGGGTTCATATCAGTTTGGTAATTAGTATGTTGACGTGGAGTTGAAAGCGTATGCTGCATTTCCAATGAGTTATGATTTATTGGTTTTTGTGGTTATGCGTTCGATGTTTTTGTTAGGTATGATTAGTTTAGGATTTGATGCGTGGAACGAAATTTAATATTTTTTATGGATTTTTGTTAGGGATGGACATGACCGATGAATTTACAAGTTATTCTCTACGTGCGGCTTTGGGCGAAGATACATATTCGAACATTATGTTGACAGCGGTATGTATTAGGTGTCGTGCTCGTCGGCAGGGTATGAAGGTGGCCAGACCTCTGGCGCCTCGGATCAGTGACCTATATGTCTGGAGGTGTCGTCGCGATAGCATCTACGGACCGATTCGGCGTGGTACCGGTTCGAGAAATCTCGGTTGTCCATGAGTGAGATTTTGTTGCTTCCTTATCATTTTTGTCACAGCTACTCTTCAAATTTTTGTGCGCATGAGAATGGAGTGAGTGCAAGAACAGTGTTATCGTAGGGAGGTTCGTTCATAGTTCAGGAAAGTTTGGCGGCTGAGTGGTCATTGACACTGATGAGTCCCAGTCTGGTAAGAAGTAATGTGGCAGGAGTGGTTGGCGGGTTGGTTTGTAGTGTGGGAGACCGTTATTTAGGAGGGTGGGTATGCAGATTGTGTTAGCAAGGTTTTGGGCAGTCATAGTAAAAGGGAACTTGAGAGGCTTACTGAGGAATACACTGAATAAGGCACTACTATGATATAGGATGCATTTCCATCTTTGAGGAAGAGGGTTATGAGAATTTAGTGGTTAACCATACCACTCAGTTTGACAATGGAGCTTGCACTAACACTGTAGATCGGTTCTTTTTTTTGGGGGGGGGGGGGGGCATCAAATCTGTCATAGGGAGGGGGAAGGAGCGCTTTTCCAACCTGCAACCCCATTTACATGAGTATTGCTAGAATTTTTGTGTTTTTCTAACTTCTTTGAGGGCAGTGATGAGGATGTACACTATTCTTCCCGAAATGCTGCACAGAGGAAAGGTATCGCTGTTGGCCGGTGAGGCCTGGCACGAAGTCGGCGTTCCAAAACATTCCAGATGTGTTCCATAGGATTCAGGTCAGTACTCTGTGCAAGCCAGTCCGTTACCAGGATGTTTTTGTCGTGTAACCACTCCGCCACAGGGCGTGCATTATGAACAGGTGCTCGATCGTGTTGAACGATACAATCGCCATCCCCGAATTGCTCTTCGACAGTGGGAAGCGAGAAGGTGCTTAAAACATCAATGTAGGCTTGTACTGTGACAGTGCCAAGCAGAACAACAAGGGGCGCGAGGTCCCTCCACGAAAATCACGACCAAACCATATTACTACCGCCCCCGAATTTTACTGTTGGCTGGCAGATGACATTCACCGGGCATTCTGGCATTCACCAGACACACAGCCTGCTATCGGATCACCACATTGTGCACCGTGATTCGTCACTCCTCACAACATTTTTCCACTGTTCAGTCGTCCAAAGTTTACGCTCCTTACACCAAGCGAGGCGTCGTTTGGAATTTACCGGCGTGATGTGTGGCTTATGCGCAGCCACTCCCCCGTGAAATCCAAGTTTTCTCACCTCCCGCCTAATTGTCATAGTACTTGCAGTGGATCCCGATGCAGTTTGGAATTCCTATGTGATGGTCTAGATCTATGCCTATTACATGTGAAGACCCTTTTTAACTATCACCAGTTACAGTTACATTTTCAGCCATACATACTTTCCTACAAGAACGAGTATACAAAGTAAAAGGCATATTACTATAAAGAGAACTAGGTCTACTTAGCGTCTTCGGGTCAGTGCCATGTCTTGCAGGCGATGACATCTCGGTCAGCGAAAGATTCAAATCCAGGTAGCGCTGCGTTCTCACAGCGGACAATTGCGTGTGTAAGCCAGCCATAGTGTTCTGAGCACTATGGAGCTTAACACCTGAGGTCATCATCCCCTAGAACTTAGAACTACATAAACCTAACTAACCAAAGGACGTCACACACATCCATGCCCGAGGCAGGATTCGAACCTGCGACCGAAGCGGTCGCGCGGTTCCAGACTGAAGCGACTAGAACCGCTCGGCCACATCGGCCGGCGGTGGTCATTCCACTTAATGTCACACTGGATAGTCACTCCTAGATATTTTACGGTAGAAACAGATTGCTGCAGTTTCAAATCAATAGCGTAGCTGTACAGTAATGTATTTCTTTTCCTACGTATGCGCAATATGTTCCATTTACTCACGTTCAGGGTCAACTGCTAGAGCCTGCATCATTCATCGATCCTCTGCAAGTCATTCTCCAAATCGATACTGTCTTCCGGCGTTGCTATTTTGTTATAGACAACCCCATCACCTGCGAACAGTCTCAGAGCTTCCGACGCTTTCTAGTAGACCATTTATATACACTGTAAACAATTGCAGTTCCAGAATGAGATTTTCAGTCTGCAGCGGAGTGTGCGCTGATATGAAACTTCCTGGCAGATTAAAACTGTGTGACGGACCGAGACTCGAACTCGGGACCTTTGCCTTTCTCGGGCAAGTGCTCTACCATCTGAGCTACCCAAACACGACTCATGACCCGTCCTCACAGCTCCAATTCTGCCAGTACCTCGTCTCCTACCTTCCACTCTTCACAGAAGATCTTCTGCGAACCTCCCAGAACTAGCACTTGTCCGCGAAAGGCAAATGTCCCGAGTTCGAGTCTCGGTCCAGCACACAGTTTTAATCTGTCAGGAAGTTTCACAGCATTCCATGTTTGCAACAGTGTTTCGACGTTTGTCTGAGACAGGGTCGTTTCAGGAAGCAGGAAATCATGAAGGACGTGCTCGAAATGTTCGGGAAAGGGACTTGGAGGAAAATTTGATTAACACTGTGGAAGGCGACCGCCGTGTCAGTACCAGGCAGTCTGCCCGCCAGTACAGGCGGCTGGCGGAATTGGTGAAGGCGGAAAGCCTCGCTCGCGGGGTGGAATCAGAGCTAACTATTTGTAGTACCGTTCCCAGAACCGATCGCGGTCCTCTGGTTTGGAGCCGAGTGGAAGGCTTAAACCAGAGGCCCAGACGATTCTGCGGAGATCTGGGGTGCAAATTTTTCGACCTCCGCTATCGGGTGGAGAAATGTAGGGTCCCCCTGAATAGGTCAGGCGTGCACTACACGCAGGAAGCGGCTACAAGGGTAGCGGAGTACGTGTGGAGTGCACATGGGGTTTTTTTAGGTTAGAGAATTCCCTCCCTAGGCCCGACAAGACGCCTCCTGAGACGCGGCATGGTAGGAGTAGGCAAAATGCAACAGGGAATAACAATATTAATGTGCTAATAGTAAACTGCAGGAGCGTCTATAGAAAGGTCCCAGAACTGCTCTCATTAATAAACGGTCACAACGCCCATATAGTACTAGGGACAGAAAGTTGGCTGAAACCAGACGTAAAAATAGTAATGAAATCCTAAACTCAGATTGGAATGTATACCGCAGAGACAGGCTGGACAGTGAAGGGGGAGGCGTGTTTATAGCGATAAGAAGTGCAATAGTATCGAAGGAAATTGACGGAGATCCGAAATGTGAAATGATTTGGGTGAAGGTCACGGTTAAAGCAGGCTCAGACATGGTAATTGGATGTCCTTATAGGCCCCCCTGGCTCAGCAGCTATTGTGGCTGAGCACCTGAAGGATAATTTGGAAAATATTTCGAGTAGATTTCCCCACCATGTTATAGTTCTGCGTGGAGATTTTAATTTGCCGGATATAGACTGGGAAACTCAAACGTTCATAACGGGCGGCAGGGACAAAGAATCCAGTGAAATGTTTTTAAGTGCTTTATCTGAAAACTACCTTGAGCAGTTAAACAGAGAACCGACCCGTGGCGATAACATATTAGACCTTCTGGTGACAAACAGACTCGAACTATTTGAAACAGTTAACGCAGAACAGGGAATCAGCGATCATAAAGCGGTTACGGCATCGATGGTTTCAGCCGTAAATAGAAACATTAAAAAAGGTAGGAAGATTTTTTGTTTAGCAAAAGTGACAAAAAGCAGATTACAGAGTACCTGACGGCTCAACACAAAAGTTTTGTCTCAAGTACAGATAGTGTTGAGGATCAGTGGACAAAGTTCAAAACCATCGTACAATATGCGTTAGATGAGTATGTGCCAAGCAAGATCGTAAGAGATGGAAAAGAGCCACCGTGGTACAACAACCACCGAGTTAGAAAACTGCTGCGGAAGCAAAGGGAAATTCACAGCAAACATAAACATAGCCAAAGCCTTGCAGACAAACAAAAATTACGCGAAGCGAAATGTAGTGTGAGGAGGGCTATGCGAGAGGCGTTCAATGAATTCGAAAGTAAAGTTCTATGTACTTACTTGGCAGAAAATCGTAAGAAATTCTGGTCTTATGTCAAAGCGGTAGGTGGATCAAAACAAAATGTCCAGACACTGTGAGACCAAAATGGTACTGAAACAGAGGATGACAGACTAAAGGCCGAAATACTAAATGTCTTTTTCCAAAGCCGTTTCACAGAGGAAGACTGCACTGTAGTTCCTTCTCTAGATTGTCGCACAGATGACAAAATGGTAGATATCGAAATAGACGACAGAGGGATAGAGAAACAATTAAAATCGCTCAAAAGAGGAAAGGCCGCTGGACCTGATGGGATACCAGTTCTATTTTACACAGAGTACGGGAAGGAACTTGCCCCCCTTCTTGCAGCGGTGTACCGTAGGTATCTAGAAGAGCGTAGCGCTCCAAAGGATTGGAAAAGGGCACAGGTCATCCCCGTTTTCAAGAAGGGACGTCGAACAGATGTGCAGAACTATAGACCTATATCTCTAACGTCGATCAGTTGTAGAATTTTGTAACACGTATTGTGTTCGAGTATAATGACTTTCCTGGAGACTAGAAATCTACTCTGTAGGAATCAGCATGGGTTTCGAAAAAGACGGTCGTGTGAAACCCAGCTCGCGCTATTCGTCCACGAGACTCAGGGGGCCATAGATACGGGTTCACAGGTAGATGCCGTGTTTCTTGACTTCCGCAAGGCGTTCGATACAGTTCCCCACAGTCGTATAATGAACAAAGTAAGAGCATATGGACTATCAGACCAATTGTGTGATTGGATTGAGGAGTTCCTAGATAACAGAACGCAGCATGTCATTCTCAATGGAGAGAAGTCTTCGGAAGTAAGAGTGATTTCAGGTGTGCCGCAGGGGAGTGTCATGGGACCGTTGCTGTTCACATTATACATAAATGACCTGGTGGATGACACCGGAAGTTCACTGAGGCTTTTTGGAGATGATGCTGTGGTGTATCGAGAGGTTGTAACTATGGAAAATTGTACTGAAATGCAGGTTGATCTGCAGCGAATTGACGCATGGTGCAGGGAATGGCAATTGAATCTCAATGTAGACAAGTGTAATGCGCTGCGAATACACAGAAAGATAGATCCTTTATCATTTAGCTACAAAATAGCAGGTCAGCAACTGGAAGCAGTTAATACCATAAATTATCTGGGAGTACGCATTAGGAGTGGTTTAAAATGAAATGATCATATAAAGTTGATCGTCGGTAAAGCAGATGCCAGACTGAGATTCATTGGAAGAATCCTAAGGAAATGCAATGCGAAAACAAAGGAAGTAGGTTACAGTACGCTTGTTCGCCCACTGCTTGAATACTGCTCAGCAGTGTTGGATCCGTACCAGATAGGGTTGATAGAAGATATAGAGAAGATCCAACGGAGAGCAGCGCGCTTCGTTACAGGATCATTTAGTAATCGCGAAAGCGTTACGGAGATGATAGATAAACTCCAGTGGAAGACTCTGCAGGAGAGACGCGCAGTAACTCGGTACGGGCTTTTGTTAAAGTTTCGAGAACATACCTTCACCGAAGAGTCAAGCTGTATATTGCTCCCTCCTACGTATATCTCGCGAAGAGACCATGAGGATAAAATCAGAGAGATTAGAGCCCACACAGAGGCATACCGACAATCCTTCTTTCCACGAACAATACGAGACTGGAATAGAAGGGAGAACCGATAGAGGTACTCAGGGTACCCTCCGCCACACACCGTCAGGTGGCTTGCGGAGTAGGGATGTAGATGTAGACGTAGATACAGGGTAAACCAGACGACCGTGTGCAACACTGCCCATGACAATTGTTTCCACCCTTATCACTTACAACGTGTGCGGGGCTTACTAGCGACAGGCTTTGCACTTCGGGAAAAGCTTTGTCACTGGGTTCTTCACCATGCAACCGCGTTTCCGGTATTTGTGTCATGCATCCTATTCACAAATGAGGCCGATCTTAAGCGGAGTCGTAACACTCATATGTGGGATGGTAAGCAGAACCCCTATGGAATGGTGACAGCGAATCATCAGCATCGGTGCACTCGGAATGTGTGGTCCGCGATAATTGACGACCGTATTCTGGGACCAGTCTTCCCTCCGTGTCGCCTAACAGGCCGGAACTATCGCCGTTTCTTGCGGGCTACATTGGCACGCCTGCTGGAAGAAGTGCCACTGATGATTCGAAGGGTTATGTGGCTGCTACGTGATGGTGCTCCAGCCCACCTCGCCTCTAAAGTCCGGAAGCATCTCAGTCGTGTCTTCCCAGGTAGATGACTGTGACCAGGAGGTCCAGCTGCGTGGTCTGCTTGTTCCGTGTCCCACAGCAAGCTCACCCGTGTCTGCGTATGTTATATCTTCTTTAAACATTTAATGACATGGGGAGAGTCTTCAGACCTTTCAGTCGGCGATACTGTAATTGCTACCGTTCACATAACACAGTTTCACTAACAGCGCACGGCCTCTCAGCTCGTTAGACCTACTGTTTACCAAAGTTAGGGCTTGGCTATCATACGTTTATTCCAATGATGTACAGCGCTAAATGTGCACCTGGTGGCCACAGTTGGAACTAACGTGTTTCCAACGCAAATCGATTCCGCGTTGACGCAGTAGCATATCCGCAAAGTTTCTCTGCCATACGATAAGTTCAGCCCACAGCGGATTTCAGTGCGTAGCTGGACATTAAATATAACCGTCCGGTGTAAGTGGACAATATGCAGCCACAGACACTAACGGATCGTGTAAGCATACATACTTCGGAAACCGACTCATTTCACATCACTTTTTTCTGCAGAAATTGTGTAAATAATTTAGAGAACGTGCAGTTTGTGCGTTCTATGTGTTTTAAGGGACTGGACGAGAAGGAAAGTAAGGAAATTTGGTGACCAAACCGCAGTTGTTTACGCAACTGAAGGTAGATGAACGCTTGAGGTCTACAGGGAAACAGTGGAAATGGTAAATCATTCGTGGCTGGGAACGGAGTGGCAACGACAGCGGCAGATTTTCTGAAGTCTCCGGCCACGTAGGAACGCCTGCTGAGGCTGCCGGGGACGAGGTGTTTGCCCGACACGGCAGTTGGAATTATTTTGGGCGGCAGATCAGTGGGAAGGCGAGGCAGCGCGGCGAGTGCCAACAAACAGGCGTCGGCCACCGCTCTGAAACGCATCGGCGGGCGCCCGGCAGTCCGGACCCTTCTGCAACTCACGCGCATCGCAACCCTTCCGCTGCTACACGCGTGCTCTCTGCATTACATAGTGAGGGCGGCTTTTGTTACGGCTCTACTGCCCGTCAAATGCTGCTGCCGGCCGATATGAGATATGGTGAAAAAGTCTCACACTACAGGCCATTAAAATTGCAACACCAAGAAGAAATGCAGATGATAAACGGTTATTCATTGGACAAATATACTATACTAGAAGTGACATGTGATTACATTTTCACGCAATTCGGGTGCATAGATCGTGAGAAATCAGTACCCAGAACAACCATCTCTGGCCGTAATAACGGCCTTGATGCGCCTGGGCATTGAGTCGAACAGAGCTTGGATGGCGTGTACAGGTACAGCTGCCCATGCAGCTTCAACAAGATACCACAGTTCATTAAGAGTAGTGACTGGCGTATTGTGACGAGCCAGTTGCTCGGCCACCATTGACCAGACGTTTTCAATTGGTGAGAGATCTGGAGAATGTGCTGGCCAGGGCAGCAGTCGAACATTTTCTGTATCCAGAAAGGCCCGTACAGGACCTGCAACATGCGGTCGTGCAGCATCCTTCTGAAATGTAGGGTTTCGCAGGGATCGAATGAAGGGTAGAGCCACGGGTCGTAACACATGTGAAATGTAACGTCCACTGTTCAAAGTACCGTCAGTGCGAACAAGAGGTGACCGAGACGTGTAACCAATGGCACACCATACCATCACGCCGGGTGATACGCCAGTATGGCGATGACGAATACACGCATCCAATGTGCGTTCACCGCGATAACACAGATGCGACCATCATAATGCTGTAAAGAGAACCTGGATTCATCCGAAAAAATGACGTTTTGCCATTCGTGCACCCAGGTTCGTCGTTGAGTACACCATCGCAGGCGCTCCTGTCTACGATGCAGCGTCAAGGGTAACCGGAGCCAGGGTGTCAGAGCTGATAGTCCATGCTGCTGAAAACGTCGTCGAACTGTTCGTGCATATGGTTGTCTTTCAAACGTCCTCATTGCTGACTCAGTGATCGAGACGTGGCTGCACGATCCTTTACAGCCATGCGGATGCCTGCTGGGATCCAGTACGGCGTTCCGTATTAGCCTCCTGATCCCACCGATTCCATATTCTGCTAACAGTCATTGGATCTCGACCAACGCGAGCAGCAATGTAGCGATACGATAAACCGCAATCGCGATAGGCTACAATCCGACCCGACTTGATGGTACACATTTCTCCTCCTTACACGAGGCATCACAACAACGTTTCACCAGGCAACGCCGATCAACTGCTGTTTGAGAAATCGGTTGGAAACTTTCCTCATGTCAGCACGTTGTAGGTGTCGCCACCGGCTCCAAACTCGTGTGAATTCTCTGAAAAGCTAATGATTTGCATGTGACAGAATCTTCTTCCTGTCGGTTAAATTTCGCGTCTGTAGCACGTCACTTTCGTGGGTGTAGCAATTACAATGGCCAGTAGTGTATTTTAGCACATCTTACAGTCTGATATTTTCGCTTGATAGAGGACTGAATTTTTTTTCGTTATATGCCACACTTAATATGCTGCATCAAATTAACCAAAACATTGTGCCAAATTTTAAAGATTTTGCAGAGGTAAAAACGCATTGCGTAAACTTTGCATGTGGTTGATTTTCGCTCATACACTGAAGTGAATGAAATGTAGGTAGGATATCGAAATTTTATGTAAAACTGAGAGAAGAACTATTTCTCTTTTCGTTCTCGAAATGTTGGGTTTTATATCGGAAGAACGGTCGCGCGCAACGCGCCAACTCACGCGGACTCTGATACCTCTTATTACGATGCAGCTGGGAATCAGCGAAATATTTTGATATTCGGAGCAGAAATTTGGTGATTCAAATGTCTTAAAAAGATCTCGCAGCAACGAAGAATGCCTTGCTGGCTTGCTAAGCAGCTGTGGTGAGAGTACACGCAGAAACACAACAGATGAGAACAGCTTCCACGAAAGTAGCCAAGAACTAGTCGCACAATATTATGAAGCAACAAAAATTACGTTTTAGTAGTCTGTCCATGTCCGAACACCCCAGTTGCTAATAAGAACTTGATTAAACCCATGACCAGGTGGACAGCAAACTGCCATTCTAAAAGCATAGTACGATAGACACATAAATATTTCACATAATAAATTAAAAAGGCATAAAATACACAGTACAAGTTTAGGAGTATATATAATTTACATTGTGCTGTACAGAAGCAACGTCAAAGAGTATAAAAGTCAGGTGGCTCTGAATAGTTACGTGCCAGATGACATCGTGGGAAAACGTGGTGTATCATGACTATAAACAACCTGTACCCTTCGGCATATTAAAAGGTATTAGTATGCTTTAGCATTAAGAACAGTTGTATTCAAAATTGTTTGCTTTAATAGTGAAAGGCTAAAGGTGATTTTTTTACAGTTGATAGAAGTCTAAAATAGTTGTCGTGGACGTGGAATATTACGTCTTCTGGCGTGAAAAAGTTAAAACACAAGAAACTTTAACAGGCATTCCCTTGGCATAATGTACCCATAGTGTATAAATCTCAACCTTCAACCTCGTAGTCATACCGATATTTTAACCCTTGATTACTACACCCTCGTAAAATTTACGATTGCACTTGATACCAGTTCGCGGTTTCCGCCAGTCTGATAGTGTGAGCATAGGGTCTAAAACAGAAATTTTACACTGATTTTGTGTTTGACACACTACTGTAGTTGTAATTCTGTAGTGCACAACCTATAAATTGTGACTTCCTTTGAATAAAATGTCGATTAGCAACATTTACGTTTAGTGTTCTACGGTTAAAAACATATATGTATAAACAGAAGCTTAGACCTGCCTTCAAAAATCCAAGGAAGAGACGCTCATGGACAATGTACAATGGGAAACCACTTTCTTAGACATTTCCCGCCCCGATGCTGACAACTTATTTTAATGATGCTCGGCACGTTCGCAGCTGTATCCCGATGTTATAAGCGATCTACGATTCGTATAAGCTACGCTAGAGTCGTCTACAGTTTCCTGTGTTTTAACTTACTCTCACCAGGGCACTTAACTTTACACTCGTCTAGGACGCCCCATGCATTGCAACTATCTTAAACTTTTATTCAATCTAAAAAATACTAATAGTGTTTTATTGCTAGAGCATGCAGTTGTGAATTTTGAACACATCAGAATACAACTCTTTTTTAAGGTAACACATGCCAACGCTTGTAATGTATCGAACTGCATAGTTACGGTAATCATGCACCCATTTTTCACACGATGTCATTGGGCACATAACTTTCTGAAGCCAACTGACTTTTACTTTTTTTGTGTTTCACGTATCTTCTCTACACCACAAATTATATATCATTTCTGCACTTAACTGAGTATACATGCCTCTTGTTTTTCATCTCTTGTTACGTGGAACACAGGTATTAATACTGTCTGTACTTTGATAACTGAGGAAATACAGGGTGTCCAGCGAGGGACACCCTAATTTCAGAATTAAGTATCTCGAAAAATATGATCAATAGACGAGTGAAACAAACGGTATATTTATGGCAAAAGCCGTAAGTATTTTATAAAAAAGTTTCGAGATAGTTCTAAAAGCTGCTAACAGATGTCGCTGTAATCGCTGTACCTGTTGTTGTTGTTGTTGTTGTTGTTGTTGTTGTTGTTGTTGTGGTCTTCAGTCCTGAGACTGGTTTGATGCAGCTCTCCAAGCTACTCTATCCTGTCTAAGCTTCTTCATCTCCCAGTACCTACTGCAACCTACATCCTTCTGAATCTGTTTAGTGTATTAATTTCTTGGTCACCCTCTACGATTTTTACCCTCCACGCTGCCCTCCGATACTAAATTGGTGAACCCTTGATGCCTCAGGACATGTCCTACCAACCGGTCCCTTCTTCTTGTCGAGTTGTGCCATAAATCTCTCTTCTCCCCAATTCTATTCAATACCTCCTCATTAGTTATGTGACCTACCCACCTAATCTTCAGCATTCTTCTGTAGCACCACATTTCGAAAGCTTCTATTCTCTTCTTGTCCAAACTATTTATCGTCCATGTTTCACTTCCATACATCGTTACACTCCAGACAAATACTTTCAGAAACGACTTCCTGACACTTAAATCTATACTCGATGTTAACAAATTTTCTTCTTCAGAAATGCTTTCCTTGCCATTGCCAGTCTACATTTTATAACCCCTCTACTTTGACCATCATCAGTTATTTTGCTCCCCAAATAGCAAAACTCCTTTACTACTTTAAGTGTCTCATTTCCTAATCTAATTCCCTCAGCATCACCCGACTTAATTCGGCTACATTCCATTATCCTCGTTTTGCTTTTGTTGATGTTCATCTTACATCCTCCTTTCAAGACACTGTCCATTCCATTCAACTGCTCTTCCAAGTCCTTTGCTGTCTCTGACAGAATTACAATGTCATCGGCGAACCTCAAAGTTTTTATTTCTTCTGCATGGATTTTAATACCTACTCAGAATTTTTCTTTTGTTTCCTTTACTGCTTGCTCAATATACAGATTGAACAACATCGGGGAGAGGCTACAACCCTGTCTTACTCCCTTCCCAACCACTGCTGCCCTTTCATGTCCCTCGAATCTTATATCTGCCATTTGGTTTCTGTACAAATTGTAAATAGCCTTTCGCTCTCTGTATTTTACCCCTGCCACCTTTAGAATTTGAAAGAGAGTATTCCAGTCAACATTGTCAAAAGCTTTCTCTAAGTCTACAAATGCTAGAAACGTAGGTTTGCCTTTCCTTAATCTTTCTTCTAAGATAAGTCGTAAGGTCAGTATTGCCTCACGTGTTCCAGTGTTTCTACGGAATCCAAACTGATCTTCCCCGAGGTTGGCTTCTACTAGTTTTTCCATTCGTCTGTAAAGAATTCGTGTTAGTATTTTGCAGCTGTGCCTTATTAAACTGATAGTTCGGTAATTTTCACATCTGTCAACACCTGCTTTCTTTGGGATTGGAATTATTATATTCTTCTTGAAGTCTGAGGGTATTTCGCCTGTCTCATACATCTTGCTCACCAGATGGTAGAGTTTTGTCAGGACTGGCTCTCCCAGGGCCGTCAGTAGTTCCAATGGTATGTTGTCTACCCGGGGGCCTTGTTTCGACTCAGGTCTTTCAGTGCTCTGTCAAACTCTTCACGCAGTATCGTATCTCCCATTTCATCTACATCCTCTTCCATTTCCATAATATTGTCCTCAAGTACATCGCCCTTGTATAGACCCTCTATATACTCCTTCCACCTTTCTGCTTTCCCTTCTTTGCTTAGAACTGGGTTTCCATCTGAGCTCTTGATATTCATACAAGTCGTTCTCTTATCTCCAAAGGTCTCTTTAATTTTCCTGTAGGCAGTATCTATCTTACCCCTAGTGAGATAAGCCTCTACATCCTTACATTTGTCCTCTAGCCATCCCTGCTTAGCCATTTTGCACTTTCTGTCGATCTCATTTTTGAGACGTTTGTATTCCTTTTTTCCTGCTTCATTTACTGCATTTTTATATTTTCTCCTTTCGTCAATTGAATTCAATATTTCTTCTGTTACCCAAGGATTTCTACTAGCCCTCGTCTTTTTACCTACTTGATCCTCTGCTGCCTTCACTACTTCATCCCTCAAAGCTACCCATTCTTCTTCTACTCTATTTCTTTCCCCCATTCCTGTCAATTGTTCCCTTATGCTTTCCCTGAAACTCTGTACAATCTCTGGTTCTTTCAGTTTATCCAGGTCCCATCTCCTTAAATTCCCACCTTTTTGCAGTTTCTTCAGTTTTAATCTACAAGTCATAACCAATAGATTGTGGCCAGAGTCCACATCTGCCCCTGGAAATGTCTTACAATTTAAAACCTGGTTCCTAAATCTCTGTCTTACCATTATGTAATCTGTCTGATACCTTTTAGTATCTCCAGGGTTCTTCCATGTATACAACCTTCTTTTATGATTCTTGAACCAAGCGTTAGCTATGCTTATGTTGTGCTCTGTGCAATATTCTACCAGGCGGCTTCCTCTTTCATTTCTTAGCCCCAATCCATATTCACCTACTACGTTTCCTTCTCTCCCTTTTCCTACACTCGAATTCCAGTCACCCATGACTATTAAATTTTCGTCTCCCTTCACTATCTGAATAATTTCTTTTATTTCATCATACATTTCTTCAATTTCTTCGTCATCTGCAGAGCTAGTTGGCATATAAACTTGTTCTACTGTAGTAGGTGTTGGCTTCGTGTCTATCTTGGCCACAATAATTCGTTCACTCTGCTGTTTCCAGTAGCTTACCCGCATTCCTATTCTCCTATTCATTATTAAACCTACTCCTGCTTTACCCCTATTTGATTTTGTGTTTATAACCCTGTAGTCACCTGACCAGAAGTCTTGTTCCTCCTGCCACCGAACTTCACTAATTCCCACTATATCTAACTTCAACCTATCCATTTCCCTTTTTAAATTTTCTAACCTACCTGCTCGATTAAGGGATCTGACATTCCACGCTCCGATCCGTAGACCGCCAGTTTTCTTTCTCCTGATAACGACATCCTCTTGAGTAGTCCCCGCCCGGAGATCCGAATGGGGGACTATTTTACCTCCGGAATATTTTACCCAAGAGGACGCCATCATCATTTAATCATACAGTAAAGCTGCATGCCCTCGGGAAAAATTACAGCTGTAGTTTCCCCTTGCTTTCAGCCGTTCGCAGTACCAGCACAGCAAGGCCATTTTGGTTATTGTTACAAGGCCAGATCAGTCAATCATCCAGATTGTTGCCCTGCAACTACTGAAAAGGCTGCTGCCCCTCTTCAGGAACCACACGTTTGTCTGGCCTCTCAACAGATACCCCTCCGTTGTGGTTGTACCTACGGTACGGCTATCTGTATCGCTGAGGCATGCAAGCCTCCCCACCAATGGCAAGGTCCATGGTTCATGCGCTGTACCTAGTGCCTGTAAATAGTGCGCCGCAGCTGAGAGAGATCTCTTCCACGATTGGGAAATGAAAGGATGGTAGCGTGCCGAAGGAAGAGGTTTAAATCACGTATTCAGTTGAACAACACGTTTTTCTAGTACCAGAATACGACAGGTTAGTTCTATGGCAATATGGCGCAGTTTAAAACACGACTATTTAATGTTCCAAAAGGATCTGATGCGAAAAGTATTTGCAGGCTCTTTGCCAATTTTTAATAGACAGGCAGCGTGGATGATAACCTAGCGGGGAGTGATGACTGCAGTTACGATACTCCTGAAAAATGTCGTCTCAACTTTTGGTATTATTTAGAAATGTCGAAGGAAATCTGACCGAGGAGACTGGTCTGAAGCCTTCCAGCACGCAGGAAATACTGATACAGAACCTACGAAAGTTTCCATTCTAAATCCAAAGCCACCAGACTTCACGAGCCAGATTCTAACAATGATTAATAATGAAGGTTGGCTTCATCAGGTTCACAGATCAAGCACACTTCCACCTGAATGGTGCCTTGTGTAAACAAACTGGCAATTTTGGGATTCTGAAAATTCCAATTTGTGTAAAACGAAACCTCTGCATCTCCCAAAGTTACTTTTTGGGCTGCGATATGCAACACAGACATTATCCGCCCTTTTTTCGTGAGAGATACGATCGCTAGTGCAGTTTTGGAAGAATCTGTTGCCACACAGCTAGAGTTGTACTACCGACGAGGTTCAGAGTTGTTCATGCAAGATGGAGCCAGACCACATCGCACAGAACAGGTGATTCACTTTCTTGACGAGTACTTCGGGAATGGAGTCACTGCGTTGGATTATCGCAAATTTACTGACGCAGGGATGAACTGGCCTCTCTCTTTACCCGTTCTGTCTACTTTTTGCTGGACACATTGGAAGACACCGTCTACCGGAACCATTCCACCATGCCGGACGAGTTTGAATCGGCGATGTGTTGACACCTGAATCCATATTCGTTGACACTATAGGATGCGATGTGAAATTTCGTTGATCGTTTGCACCACCTGCGTACTGCGAGTGGTGGATATATCGCAAAGATGTAATGCAAAGCGTGCCTGCAGAGGAGGAGTTTATTTATTATGCATGCTGATCCTGTAAGAGCCTCACAGAATACATCATCATCTATTAGCAGCGTTTCGAACTGTAAGTTCTGTACATTATTCTTACACTTTTCACAGTAAACATACCGCTTGTTGCCCACGTCTGACAGTCTTCGTTCTCGAGATGTTAAATTTTGGAATCAGGGACCCCTTAGCTGGACACCCTGCATTAAATAAACGTAACATGATCCAATTGTGATTATATGATGCTCTCATGACTCGTTCATTTGTTTTTCTTTCGTTTATTTTCAGTCGTCAATAATTACGCGTTAATAGCAACATGGCTGGAAACTTGTCCTTGAAGCATAAAAACTTGAATTTAGTTATTAGAAATGTGAAAACATGAAAGAAGTGGAGAGACGATGGCGGGCATAGTTTTATACTACACCATCGTCACGTGTAAAACAAGGAAATTGCGTGACGAATTTGAGAAGGAAGGAAGTGTGCATCATCTGAAGAAGCGACGATGTGGCAGGGAGAAATCAGTAACGGATGAAAGAGGGTTGGAAGCGGTGGTGCAAGCCTTCATCAGATCACCAAAGAAGTCCTTACAGCAGTCAGGTCTAACTAATTCAAGTGTTCACCGCGTTTTAAGGCAATCAAAGTGGAAACCCTACCTTCCCAAATCCGTCCACGCAATGAATGAGGACGATCCGGATAGAAGCTCAAATTTCGTGAATGGATTCGCGTTAATGAACAAATGACTGATGTCATTGTTTGGTCTGATGAGATGACGTTTAAATTAAGTGGAACCATCAATCGCCGTAACTGTGTGTACTGGGCAAGAGAGGATCCCCACGTTACGGAACATCGAGCTGTTAATCTCCCGTGTTATCAGTCTGGTGGAGCATATCTGTCAGAGGAATTTTAGGGTCATGCTTTTTTAAAGGAACAGCAATAGGTGTGAAATACTTTGCCAACTGTTCACCAACTGTGCCGAATCAAGATAGTTTTTTTTTTCAATAAGGCGGTGCACCGTCACATTACCATCGTGACGTGTGGCAATTTCTGGATGAGATATGAGGTGTGGATAGGCCAACGAGGAACTGAGTTTCCACCCAGATCTCCCGATCTATCTCCGTTAGAGTCCTTTCTGTGGAGAACTCTGGACGATACCGTCTTCGCTACAAAGCCATGTACGCTGGATGACATGCGAGACACGACTATGACTCCAGAATGAGATTTTCACTCTGCAGCGGAGTTTTAATCTGCCAGGAAGTTTCATATCAGCGCACACTCCGCTGCAGAGAGAAAATCTCATTCTGGAAACATCCCCCCAGGCTGTGGCTAAGCCATGTCTCCGCAATATCCTTTCTTTCAGGAGTGCTAGTTCTGCAAGGTTCGCAGGAGAGCTTCTGTAAAGTTTGGAAGGTAGGAGAAGAGATACTGGCAGAAGTAAAGCTGTGAGTACCGGGCGTGAGTCGTGCTTCGGTAGCTCAGATGGTAGAGCACTTGCCCGCGAAAGGCAAAGGTCCCGAGTTCGAGTCTCGGTCGGGCACACAGTTTTAATCTGCCAGGAAGTTTCACGACTATGACTGTCTGTGAATGCATTCCAGTAGTAACCGTAACACAATTGTTTATGTGTTCCGCAGCGTTGAAGACGCTTTGTTGCTGCAGATGGAGGACATTTTGAACATCTTCATCAGTAAAATATCAGTAACGTCTTAACCATTTATGTGACACAAAAATTCATATTTTTCTTGTTTTTGATAGAGTTATTAAAGTTCAAAGAGTGCAAAACCCTTTGTGAGACACATTGTCTATCATATTCCGCATTAACAACGACGACTTCAGATCCACTTGAAAATGATCTGGATGGGAAGACCGAAACTGCACTTGGGCTTAATTAAGTTATTAGCAACTGAAGCGGTTTCTATTAATTAAATAAATAAAAATTACGTTTATAGATAACCTGTTTCATAACAGTAACACCATTTAGCTGCAGAGGACAAGCTATGGAATAATGTAAAGAAGCTCCTACAGAACTATGGTCTAGAAAATAAGGTGGTATTCACAACCGATTAAAACTGTTTTCAGACCTAATTCACCAGGGTCATTCGATAATTAAAGAGACAAATTGGTCTGGGGAAGAAACTGTCAATAGATCAAGTATGGTTCTTTTATGGCTGTAAGATGGCATAACTGATATGAGCCCGGATAGGCCGATGTATCAACATTGTTGTGTTTATAACCTCAAAAAAAAAAAAAAAAAAAAATTTCAAGATGGCAAGTTCGCTTGAAACTTCCACATTAGTTTAACAACGCTCTGTTATTTGTTTTTTAGTTGCTGAAGGCAAGAAATCAGTGAATACATACTGCAGAGTGTCTGTTTATGGTGAAGATTGTATGAATCGTGCAAATTTTTACAAGTGTGTAGTGCAGTTCAAAAATGGCCACGACTCAGTGACTGACGAACACCGCTCTGGCCGACCAGGTACAGTTTCAACATTATTCGTGCGGACCACCGTATGACTGTGGAAATGGTACTTGATAAGGTTCATAATATTATCTGTAACAAGCTGAAGTACGGCAAAACATGTGCAAGATGGGTTCCAAAGGAGTTGACGGGCTACACAAGGAAGCAAGGTTGAGAGTACGCGCAGAACTAAAGGAACGTTATGACAGAGAAGGTGACACCTGCCGTAACAAAATTTTAACTTATGATGAAACTTGGGTTCACTATTATGAGCCAGAATCAAAAAGACAAAGCATAGAGTGGAAGTACACCAACTCACCTGTCAAGAAAAATTCAAAAGCAAAGCATCAGGCAGAAAAAGTCATGTTGATGGTGCTTTGGGATGCTGAAGGTCCAGTCTTTTGTGATTATCTCGAAGATCACCGTACAATGAACTACTAATACTACTCGGATTTGCTTTTAAACAGGGTGAAGCCACTCATGAGAGAGAGGCGTCGTGGATCTCAGAGGAGAGGTGTGATTCTCCAGCAAGACAACGCACGTCCTCTTATTGCTCAACTAACCAGGGAAACCATCAACAAAATGGTCTAGGAAGTACTGCCTCATCCCCCTTACAGGCCTGATTTAGCACACATTGATTTCCATTTGTTTGATGCATTGAAGGAGGCATTACGTGGGAAGAGGTTGCAGTACAACGAGGACGTGAAAATGTTTGTGGGGAATTGGTTCAAACATCAAGATAAAGAGTTCTTCGCAGCCGGAATAAACCTTGTAGCGAGTTGGAAAAAGTGCATTAATATTCAAGGAGATTATGTTGACAAGTTAAAATGCCTCTGAGCACTATGGGACTTAACATCTGAGGTCATCAGTCCCCTAGAACTTAGAACTACTTAAACCAAACTAACCTAAGGACATCACACACATCCATGCCCGAGCCAGGATTCGAACCTGCGACCGTGCGGTCGCTCGGCTCCAGACTGTAGCGACTAGAACCCCACGGCCACTCAGGCCGGCATTTCATATTTGCTATGGCTTGTCTTGCTCTAATATTAACCTGTCATCTTGCAGTGTTAATAACTGAAATGGTCTATGTTACCCAGACAAATGTATTCTGGAATTTTCATTACTCCACGTGAATTACTTTTTGGTGTAGCGATTTTTTTCTGTCGGTGTACGAGAGGAGCAGGAGTATCAAGAAAGCTCTAGCTAGGCGCTGTAAAGTCTCGCTTCCACCTCTGTGCCCTCCTGGCGGCCCCCCAGTAATAGGTTCCTGTCATGCTCGTAATTGTACGAAGAATATGGGTTATGTAATAAAATAAAACTGTATGACGTACTGTTGGGAATGCAGGGGGACAACGTAGTTTATGTTGAATCAGAAAGAGTCCCAACAATTTGTAATAACTTGATATTAAATGTGAAGGAATACTCAACTTAAATGAGGCTGCTTCTTGTGAAATGTCCAGCGGAATTAGACGTTTGTAATTATTAAATGTCCTCTAAGACATTAAAGTCCTGTCACTGTGCCTCTGAGTGATGCCTACGTAGAGCCCAGAGCTGGATTACGATGTCTACGGAGCCCGAGTCTCGGAGACGACGGACGAACACTGCAGCTTTTAGAGTCGGCAGTAACTGGAGACTACGCTACTCGGCGCACTGAAGACAACTGTCCGCCGTATCTAGTGCTCTGGTATTTAACGAGGCACCGATCAGTCGCTATCCACACACGCGATAACCGTAGGTTGGCAGCTGCGGACCTTGGCGGACCTCGGTGTAGTTCTTACTGCTGTTGAGTGGTGCTTAAGACAGGTTAATTAATTAGTAAAATCAATGTGAAGTGAAGTAGAAATTAGAAATAAATGAAAAACTTAGTTTAGTTTAGAAGAATTACACACTGGCAAACAGCGGGCAGAGCAGCAGTGACAGAAGAGCCATTGACCGTGAAGTCAGCGTTCAGGAGAAGCCATCGCCCTCCCCACATAAGCGGACGCTGTCGATTCAGCCGTCAGGGCATCGCCCGACCGGCTCACGTGTTTCTCAATTGTCACATGTGATCAAAGGCCCTCGCCTACATTCCAAGAGCCAATGACCGACGTTAAGAAGATTCTTCGAGAAGCTTTTCAACGTGACAGAAGAGGCAATGACCGTGAAGTCGTTCACCTCCACTGAACTGAAGTGAATAAATATGCGAGACGCAATGGGCCCGAGAAGAAGAGTAGTTTTCAGTTCAGTTTCGGTGCTGAAGACCGTCATGCAGGAAGAGACTACATCGTACACAGAGGCACCAAGTCCACTGCTGTAATGGAATAGCAAGCAGCAGCCTCGCCGCCAGAAGACAGAAGTTAGAAGGTATTTGACGATTGACTTTTATGTACCCGGGTGACTCGTGAGGACGGGAAGGAGACGACCTCACATCAGCAGTCACCTGTGAGCTGGGATGAAGATCTGACAGCCGAAGACTGGCAAGCGGGAGTCCGTTGTTAGAGTCCGGGACACTGGCCTTCCCCCGCCGCGCCGCTCCGCTGGCCGACGGACAATACACGCGGCCACTTAGAGAAGAGAAACACTGGGACGCCACATCAAAGGTATCACCATCCGATTCACAATTTCGTTCTCAATAATTAAACGGGCCACCTCACGAGGCGCGTCTCCAGTCAACCGGGCGAGACGGTGACACGAGATACACACCGCCACGCGTAATCAGACACCGCCGCTGCCGCAGCAGAAGGCTTCGCAAACGACACAGCTGCCGCTCTCCGAGCCAGAACATCCAGTAAGGAAACGGTTGTACAAAACTTTCAATAAAAGTTATCTTATGTAAAAATGCTTTTTCATTCTACCTCTTACCCGAGCCAAGGAAGAACCCACCCTGCCCACATGTCGTTAACAGAGAAAAAGTAAATTATTTAGTATTTTTCACGGTCATAATGCATTAGAATCAAATGCTCTTTCCAGTAATGCTCATCCTGACAATTAACTAGCATCAAAAGAGAAAACCCAGTTACGTTTGGTGTCAGAAGTGTTACACTGCCAACCTGTACAGCTGTTGCACTACGAGTGTTTTGAGCGCTGCTTATCGATTGTTTCAAGAAGAAGCGTTCATATGGAACGCAGCGTGCTCGGTTTTGGAGACCAGTTGATTCGTGTGTCGTAAGATTTATAGTATTTGTATGTGTCGTGTAAAACATGGCGCTCACATTGTATGCATAGCAGCAATCTGCAGCATTGTCCATCCAGGAACGCTGGGATTACACTTCAGCTGTTTGTTGTTGGTGGGAAATAATCTCTCTTAAATCTACTCCTTCTTTTTGAATAACAATATTTAAGTTTTTATTCTCTCGTATTATAGTGATGTAACTTTGAAAGTTTTCATTTTAAATCCTAAAGCGAAGCCAGGAGAGAGTATGTTGCATTTACATGTGTGTGCAAGTGAGTAGATGTGGTACTTACATTCATTTGTGCACATCTGCTGTAAGATCAGACAGGTACATGGAAATGGTAAGAGGTGCGGAAGGACCTAACGCTTGGCGTTGTCCCGCGTGTAGTCTTAGATGCTTCTGATCGTTCAGAAAAGCGAAATAACTGTCTGTAGTCAAATCAAAAAATGCGGTCTGCAGTTACCGGTTATTGATACAAGCTTACTCTTCATCGAACAAGTAGTGCTTATAGTTTCCTTAATTTAATAAGTCAAGTCGATGCTTGATTTCTAACATTTGCCCCTTGTTCTGTTTCAGGTAAGCAGTGACGTGGCCTGCTCTCTAGGCATCTGCGCTACGTAAGTAAGGCGTTAGTGCACAGCGACAGCCATCGTTGAGGGTGGAACATAGGCTCCGAAGCTATTGAGGTGTGTGTGAAAAGTGGAAACTGTTTAATTGTAATGACTTCTTCTTCTTCTTCCTTATTGTTAAGGCCACCAACACCATATATGACGTCAACACTACAATATGGTTATGACTAAAGTTTCGTAGTCCGTGTAAAACATGTCGGTGACTAACTTAATCGATGTCCAGTATATTACAACGTTAAACCCGGATGTAACGATGTGCGTAGATCTATATCAGCACTTCAGAGGTGTGGTGATTTCCTCGTTATCTTATCTCAGTGGGGTGTGAGCGCCAATCGCAGCATCTCGTTACTGCGCATTTGGCAACTGTTTAAAATGAACTGTGTGGCGCAAAGTCCTGCAGACTGCCAGGTCGGAAGGGTTTTTTAATTTTTCGATGTTCGGAAGCAGAAACTTGTACAAATTTTCCGACAGCTGAAGGAAGTTGTACAGTGGTACAGTTACGTACGACAAATCTGGTATCCTAGAAATGTTGCGACAAACTTGGAGGGTTGTAAGACGTGGTGGTCTCCTGACCTTCATTGCTTACATATTCCACCCTCACAATCATATTCCACGCATCAAGACGCATCATTCGAGCCCAAACTCGATAAGATAAAGTCAGTGTTGTATGAATTCATGTAAACGATATGCAAATAACTAATAAATCGCAAGTGCGCACAGTGGTTGAAATACTCGAGGCTGGCGTACATACATACATTCCAGACACGACGGTCACAGGAGCTTTTAGTTTGAGAGAGGCAACCGCACGCCAGGAGGCCAGTCCCAACCCATCTACATCGGCCGGTGTCCGCCCGTGGAGCAGACAGCATTCGCCTGAGGGAAAGGAGGAAGGACCCCATGTTCGGCTTAAAAGCAAATTCCGCTACATTGTGTGGGAGCGTTCAGCCTACGCATTCTTTACACATAGCACGCAGTTTCAGAGATTTTCACAGGGAGACAGCAAATGCCAAACGGCGATACAGCAGATTTCCGGATTGGTCGCCTTAAAGGAAACGTCATTCTCCCGTTTTATAAGAGCAGTGCTGATTGGCAGACGATATTTCTGACGCCTTGAGCTGAAGGAGTAATGGCAGAGACCGAAAGATATACCCGTTCACATCTGGCGTGGAGAGGCGCCGTTCCATCGTCGCTCTTGGAGCGAGGAACAAGTCCCTCCTCAGTACTTCACTGGGAGAGCACCTCTGTTGAGAGCGAGTCGAAGTGTGACTCTATATTGAGTCCTTGCGATTAAGCGTTGTTCACTGTGTTGGCCAACACACTTATTGTGTGGTGTAAACGGACAGAGTTATAGTTAAACGCCTGCGAGCGAATTTTTGAGTGGCATCGTGGTGGACTGGTTATTTGACCGGTGTACCACGCCAATAGTTAGACTAGGGGCGAATAGGAGTCTTTGACTTCATCAAGGCGTAGGGAGAGTTTGATTGGCGAGGGTCAATCCAGATAGAACGAGAGTTATCTTATTTGTCAGCAGCGAGCGGCGCAGACAGCAGTCATCGCAGCTTACGGTATTGTGCGCTACAGCTATTGCAAGCCCCATATTTCCTCCACAACAGTACACTTCACTGCATTTCACACGCGACAGCCTCGACCGTACCTAGCAACATTCTAAAGGATAATTATTCAAGTTGAGTAGGTGCGCCTCTCAGCCATTCTACCAAGTCAACAACAATCTTAAACTTTGAATAGAAATTTCATTAGCGATTCCTATCCTTGAGAGGTAACTTCGCGTTCTGAAAAGAACCACAATATAACTTGTTCAATTCATAACTAAAAGTGCCATTGTGATTTCTCAGAATTTTTGCAAAATAAATAATAACTTTCGTTAGTTCCATGTTTTTCTTACACTAACTAGCACTACTCCAGTACCCAAGTATCCCACTAGTTACGTAAGAAATTTTGTGAATTATTGTGTCATTTCCTTACAGCGGACGACTCCAGAAGATATTTATTGCTGAAAGTTTTTCAGGCATTTCCCTTTAGAACGTTAGGAGCGTCTGTCTGACTTCTGTAGTAGTTTGGGGGTGGAGATTGCATCTTGCAGGAGCCACAGGGTAGAGGGTACATCTCAGATTAATTCGCTGCGCAGAATAACAGAATCTCAGATCAACCCCATGCTCACAGGGTTTATAGAAAGCGTCTTGGGGAACAAATCGAGGATAGAAACCCGTATCCATAAAGGGCATTGAACGACACTACAGATATACACACAGGCTCCTGCCTGCTGCAGCAAAAGCGACTGTGAACTGCCGGACCTTGGGCGCGACGTCCCGTAGTGTAATTTGCTACTCAGTGGGCGCCACTGACTGCCGCGATCACCAGTGGAGGAGAGGGAGCTAGCCGCTGCGCAGAAACGCTTTGTCTCCTAAGAATTCGATGCTGTGTTGCCTTGGTGAATGACGGCTCCGGACATGGGTTTCCATCTGCAGTTTATTTTTCTCCTGGAACCCTCTGAAATCTCCGATGTTTTTCGCAGTACAGGAGAAAAACAAAAGACGGATGGAAACTCGTGTCCAAAACAGTCATTCACAGGAGACAAGGCCTGTCTACTGGTAATCGTGGCAATCAGTTACTACTGCCGAGTAATAAACAACATTGCGAATCATTTCGCCTACGGTCTGTCAGCGTAAAAAATCGCGTTTGCTGCCGGATGGATGACGCAGTGGCAGGCGCCGGGGCCTATACCTCCGACGCTCTGTAGCGTCTTTGGATCAAGTCTCCAGACACGGGTTCCCGTTCTCTATTTGTTCCTCAAGATACCCTCTACAACACCTCGAAGTTTGTTGCATTTCTGGGACATCCTCTACATGTCACAACGTGGTGTGAAATGTTCGGCAAAGGACGACAAATGGACCTGACTAAACTCGACCGGGACGGCCGCCACAAATTGTTTGTGGAGTCAAGTGAGAACGAAATTGTATGGGACACAACATTCTCAATGAGCTCACAGGATTTCTGTGGGAGAACCGGAGCGGGGTGTCGTTTGGAAGCGATGACAACGGGGTGGAGAATGCAACGTTGAGATCAGCCGGCCTCTAGGATAGTGTTCTGCAACCTTTTATTACTCATGGTACGTCCAGACAGGCTTAGAATTCTCCACAAAATTTTGTGGTTCTTTATAAAATTACGAATTATTATATCGTTAATAACCTATTATTATTATTATAAAACAGGAATAAACTCATACATTAATTAACAACACACTAATTTTAATTCGATGTATAAAATAGACATTTCGAATACTAATTTTGAAGTATATAGATCCACTCATACCCTAAATGTGATACTTGAGTCTGCTTAACTGCACAGAGACGGTTGTTTGGTGACGAAATCGTTGACAAACCCAGCCTCATTTCTTCACGGATGGATTTGAATCTCTCTCTCTCTCTCTCTCTCTCTCTCTCTCTCTCTCTCTCTCTCTCTCTCCAATGTTATATAATTTCAGTCAATGGCCAGAAGCCCAATTCATAGAACTATGTAGTTGAAAATGGTTGTAAATTGTTAACTGCCATCTCGGAGATAGCCGGGTTTCCACTGCTTATTTTTAAGTAAATTGTATCCAAAGACACTTCCAAAACTTATAATTTCTTCTGTCTGATAAATCAACCGGTTCCTCTCGTAAGCTTAAACCTAAATTATTCGCTAGATGTTCCGAATCCCCGAGTGGACCACGAACCCAGTCAAAATATTCGTAACTCTCTGCAAAATATATTTTGAAATTCTGCCACAAAAGTTCTAAATATCCATTAATTAAGTACATTAACACCTTATTATCATCGGTAAGATGCCATACAGTTGGAAACATGATCCATTCAACGGTCTGTACCAACAAATATAACTTATAAAATTCTTGTATAATACACATACTAGTCAAAATATTTTCGTCTCTACCTAGCATTTTTTGTTTTTACTTCATTTAAGTGTACGAAAATATAGTAAAGATATGCCAGCTAAGATGTCCATTCATCATCTGCAAATAAATTCGAATACTCATCTCAAACACTTTGCTTCGAAGTAAAAATCGTACTTTTGTATGTACCAGAAATGTAGTGATCCCATTTCTTGACACAAAACATTTAAAACTCGTGTATTTGGGGGTCACGATTTGATGCAGTTCGCGGATTTTATTACTCGTCCACCACAATTTTTCAGAGGAGGCGGCAAAGATTTAGCAGCGATGGCTTCGCGTTGAAGGTTAGTTCTTAGGTCAGGATTTACTTCGCGCTCTTCACCCAAGAATCCTTTCATTCACTCTCATATAGAAGCGGTCCTGTCTGTACAAATACTAATAAGTCGTCCCACGTTAATTCATTACAGACTAAATACTCATTCGTCGCACGGAATATTTCTTCAGCGGTTCCTAGTTGGGATAACTCTTTGCAAAAAAGAAATTACGTGCAGTTGCATCCCCATAAAACGTAATTTACGTAGGAAAGAAGTTGCGGACTGCTCTTTACCTTCCCCTTCCAAATGTCTTCGCTGACACTGGACACGTTATTAACTCGGCGGATGATGGCGTCAACAGAGAGAGAACTTTCTGAAATTTCTGTAGCGGGTTCTGAACGAAGGAGTCTTTTCATCACTCCTTTACACGCAGGCATTAACAACATTTCTGCTAGTGTGTGTGTGGTTTCGTGACCTCTACAGTAAGTTCGGCTACGTGTCCTTTTTTGCGAAACACATATCGACGTAGTTATGAGCTTCACTTTACTTTGTTCCAACAACCGAAGAAATTAATTAACATCTTCACGTATCAGAGAGGAATGTTTCGTTGCCAATGTTGTTTCAAATTAATGCATTACTGAGTTTTTGACGACTCAAAACACACTCGGGGATTAGGAATGTTTTGTCAACAGACGAAACGAAAAACCATAAGATGGTTATTTATTACTATATTGCCTTTCAAATACTTTTTTTTGAGCTTGGTGGTTTCACTACCTGCACTCGAAGACGATCGCTCCGTACAAGGAAATAATCCATATCGGAAAAGTAGTTTAATAACTCTACAATAGAAAATACTGGTCTAGGAATCCCAATATTCACAGTACTGCAGATTACAAAACTGAAACACTCAAGTAATGCAAAGTCAAAGATGGAATAACAACAATACTGCTGAACTGAAATACTGTAATGTTGTCTGACAATGTGTGAGTTCTTTGGAGACGAACAAAAACAGCAATGAAACGCCTACAAATTCGAACAAATATCAAAACGAGGCAATAAAAATAGTAGGAGAGGGACGATTTTGCTACTCCCCGGAATTTTTAGAAAAAGCATGTACAGCCAGCTGTACACAAAAGATGCGGTGTCACAAAGTACTCACCCTAGTGGCGTAGCCGGTGCAGCTTTACAGGAGAGAATACAATTAACTTAAGATAAACAAAGTATGACAACAAAATTGAGTAAATGAATTACATCAATTTCTTGGAAAATATAAAAATTACTATGTATTGAGTAATTAAATAATAAAAAACACCTTATTGCTTAAAATCGAAGGAAATCACATTTAATTTCTTTAAAAACATAAAAATTCACCCTACATCTAAAATAAAAATTCATTAATTTTTACATGAATATTAACAGAATCTTCCGTCGGTTCTTGGTAGAACAACATTATAATAAATGAACAAAAGCAAACTGGTGCTTTTCATTTATTTTACATGAATACTTAAATGTTCGCCTTGCACCCTTCACTTTATGGCCGGTCACTGATCCAGGACACGGGAATTCTAATATTCTCGGACATGTACGACAAATGCTTAAAAGAACACATCAGTGCGTTCCAATACACTACACTTGATGTATAAAAAAGATTCAACTAAATACCTAGGAATTACGATTACGAACAACTTAAACTGGAGGGAACACATAGAAAATGTTGTGGGGAAGGCTAACCAAAGACTGCGTTTTATTGGCAAGGCACTTAGAAAATGTAACAGACCTGCTAAGGAGACTGCCTACACTACGCTTGTCCGTCCTCTTTCAGAATACTGCTGCGCGGTGTGGGATCGTTACCAGATAGGACTGATGGAGTACGTAGAGAAAGTTCAAAGAAGGGCAGCACGTTTTGTATTTTCGAGAAATAGGCGAGAGAGTATCATTAAAGTGATACGGGACTTGGGATGGACATCATTAAAACAAATGTGTTTCTCTTTGCTACCTAAATTTCTCAGGAAATTCCAATGACGAACCCGCGAGCAAAACAGGATTGGAATAATAGAGAATTGCGAAGGTGGTTTGATTAATTCTCTGCCAGGCACTTACATGTGATTTCAGAGTATCCATGTAGATGCAGATGTAGATGTAGAAGATCCTAGTCAGTGGACGTCGGTCACGGTCAGTCCATAGACGATTTCGTCCGCGTCGTGTCTTAGCGGATGATATATCTCGGCTTTTCCTGTACTGAACATAAATCTTCGACGCGGGTCTCGTGAGGTGCTAAACACTTGGGCTACCTTGGTTGTGGGAGCACCCACCAGGAAGCACGAAGAATTTGCTCACACTCTAATTCACTGAGCTGTGACATAATGCGCTGGTTACTACCCAGAATACCGTTCTAAGCACGACTAACCCTTTGAACGTACTGCGGACGTAGCACACGCGTCGTTCGTGGTCACACAACTCAGCGCAGCCTTCAGACTGGGGTAGCATCTGCATTTATCTTCAAGTATGCATTTCTCGCGGCGTTTTCATATGTTGGACCAACCGCTGTGTGTAGCACGACTGCCTACTTTCTGTGCAAAAACCGAGAAATTAGAGACACTGCCACCAATGATCGCCGGCCGAAGTGGCCGTGCGGTTCTGGGCGCTGCAGTCTGGAACCGCGAGAGCGCTACGGTCGCGGGTTCGAATCCTGCCTCGGGCATGGATGTGTGTGATGTCCTTAGGTTAGTTAGGTTTAACTAGTTCTAAGTTCTAGGGGACTAATGACCTCAGAAGTTGAGTCCCACAGTGCTCAGAGCCATTTGAACCATTTGAACCACCAATGATCAAAGATAGTACACAGTGCTACGAAGATGCCTGGAGTTCGAATTTCGTCACGCACTGAACGTCAACATCATCACTGTAATTAAAGTAGCTAACGAACACTTCGATGTAATAAGAGACGTACGGAATTTTTCAAAACGTTGTTTGCATCTCCTGTAATATCTTCATTTAATATAGTTTCATTTTTAACCCCTGTGCATCGTATTCTCTAACTTATCCAGTAGATCTAATTTCCTACCCTTATCTTGTGTGTGCTAAACTGTAAGGTCTTCATTTCCCATCAAAAGGTTTCATGAATGAGCGTATCTACACGTCACTGTGTTCCCAGGTATCTCTCAGTAGGATTCTGCAATATCTTTGAGCATTAGTGCGAGGATGTTCGATTTCTAGATTTTACACACAAAGTCCTCAACGAAGTGCGCAGTCGCATTACATACAAGTTTGTATCCGAGTGCGTCTTCCCTGGATCTATATGGACTGTGGACGCGAACAGTTGCTGTCGTGAGCCTGCCTAAGTTGACAAACTGCATGCGCCGTTCTGCTTTACTTCATTTTGCCGACTGAGAGAATGACGCTCAAGCGTATTTTAGGTAGGTACGGCTGTAAGAGAAATTACCACGTGTTTCAAGATTTTTATTTTTGTGGCATTTATAAGACACTCTTGTAGTAGTTCCGATGATGAAAGCTTATTCCCTCGAAACGCGTCAATTCTTGTGCTTTTGCTCTGTGAAATGGGGTTGAGCGTACGTTGTAACAGTTACTGTTTAATCTGTCGCAGCCGTTAACAAGCAGTCCATACGGACGATATTTTCAACATTTTTTGTTGTTAAAAGGAGTATGTTTCTTCAATTTATTAATGCCAAATAGTCGTTATTTCTTTGACTACGCTCGTACTTTCACCAACTGTCACTGAATTTCCTTGTATTATCAGGACATAAGGTTGCTTGCTGCACATCAAAGGTTAATTTTCTCTGAGGGTTTCGTTTCTTTCTCCGTCGTCTCTGTCGTTACTGAATCGCAACTGAAACTTCCTGTAACTTCTGGGGGGAAAGAGAAAAAGTGGGACAAGGCTGGTGTGCAAAAGAGAACATGAGACGAAAGCCGGAAGGACAAACGAAGTTGGTGGTAAATCAAAGAAGTTGTAGAGAAACAGGATGCAGTAGTGGATCCTGCTCGCAAACTCCGTGCCTCGAGCTGTAAACAAAGTTAGTCATCTGGCCAGAGTGACTGCGTAAACTTGCGGGGAAGTAAACGCGGTTCCGACTACTCGAGTGTACCGCAAACCGTGCAGTGACCCAGAATTTTTTTATTTTGCGCACAGATCGGAAAACACTAAACATGTGTGTTCTTCACGACAGAGAGACGACACCAAAGACGATTCCGCGATTGTGCACCTGTCCGACATTCGCTTTATTGTCCGTGGAGATGAACAGTACGTTAGCTGCACCCAGAGTGACTGAGAGTTGTTGGTTGTTAAGGATGGATGCCAGTGGATCTTATATGCAAGTGGTGTTTCGGGTAGAATCAACCCTGTCGCACATGGGTGGAGCCGGAAAAGCCACTGAATTTTGGCAGTCTTTTCTCAGATGTTTCTGTATAAATGTTTTCCCTTGTGACCTACGATGAAAAGCGGCGAGACATGACCTGTATAGTTTAATGTTTGCTAAAATTTTCGTGATGATGATGATGATGATGTGTGGTGTGTGGGGCGTTCAACTGCTCGGTCATCAGCGTCCGTACAAAGTCCCAATTTTTACACAGTCCTGTTTTTTCACAGTCCAATGTAGCCATTGTCACGAATGGTGAGGATGATGATGAAATGATGAGGAAACACAAACACCCAGTCACCGGGCAGAATCGAACCCGAGACCCGGTGATCCAGAGGCAGCAACGCTGGCCATTAGACCACGAGCAGCGGACTTGGTTAAACGTACTTTTACGTACATACTTCCCAATGCACAGATCTCCAAAGGAAGGGCAAAATTCTCAAATTATAAAAAAAAACCGCAAAATTAAATTTTATTGTACTACTTTTTAAAGGGTTAATGCTACTTACCTTTACAGCCTTTAGTGATCAACACTTACCATTAAGCCGGCCGAAGTGGCCGTGCGGTTAAAGGCGCTGCAGTCTGGAACCGCAAGACCGCTACGGTCGCAGGTTCGAATCCTGCCCCGGGCATTGATGTTTGTGATGTCCTTAGGTTAGTTAGGTTTAACTAGTTCTAAGTTCTAGGGGAGTAATGACCTCAGCAGTTGAGTCCCATAGTGCTCAGAGCCATTTGAACCATTTTTTGAACTTACCATTAAGAAATAAATGCAGCTTTTTCTATAGCAGGTGCTTCTAAATATCAGTGTTTATAAAATCACAAGATCGCTTCCCTACTGTTAATACAATACCATTTCTCAACAGCTAAACGAAAGTCTAATAGGTTGAAATCACTGCGAATGAAGAACTACAGAATTACACAAAAACTTAACATCTTGATTTGTGTGGCTGCATGTACGCCCGAAAAGGCTGGTACTGGGCGGCGTTTGGATCAGATGGCGGTCCCACAAGTGTGTTTCCACTGTACTCTCTCATTAGAAACCCACCCCCTGCCTCAGTAATTTGGCGTACTGCTGGGTTTAGCTGCTTGAAAACAGCTTTCAGAAAAAAAAACCAAACTGTTCAAATTCAAATCCTTTTTGAAAACGAAATGATCGCCTGGCATTCGTGGCCGGGAAGCCCCATCCGGCCAAGTTCGACCGCCGAGTTGCCAGTCCTGTTTCAGGCGACGCCATATTGGGCGACTCGCGTGTCGGTGGTGCTGAATGTTGAGGACTACACAATACCCAGTTCTCGAGCCGAGAAAATCTCCAACCCGGCTGGGAATCGAACCCGGGCCCGCTGCATGTTAGACAAAAACGTTACCACTCAGCTTTTTTTTATTTTTTATTTTTATTTAAAAATTTCATTTTTGTTCGTTTTCGTTCGTTGTATCTGCTCGGGGCGGACGTCGCAAGACGCCCATTGTAGTTCGTCGTTGTTCCATTAACTCAGTTTTTTTATTACAGAGGGCAGCTAACCCTCTTTTTTTTTTAATCTCATTTTGTTCGTTAGTGTTCGTTGCAATTGTTCGTGGCGGACGTCCCCAGACGCCAGTTGAAGTTCATTATTGATCCATTAACTCAGTTTTTTTTATTACAGAGGGCAGCTAACCCTCTGACCGAACACGCTGAGTTACCGTGCCGGCGACGGTCAAATACTTTGTCAAATGATTTGTTTAAATGAAAGAAATACAACTGACTGGAGGAAATTTGACCGCGCCTTTGAATTGTGCTCGAAGTATACAGCGATTCGAACTGAAACTAAAATGTGGATGATAGTGGTATGCAAAATCAACTAGTTAAATATTTGAAATCATGAACAAATAACCGTGGCAGATCGAACGCTCATTTCTTAGCTACGTAGAAAGAATTATTAATTGTAAGTAAAGTCCGCAGTTCGTTTGAAACTACTCACCCATTTGCGGTTGCAGTTTATTCGATTTTATAAAAATGGTTCAAATGGCTCTGACCACTATGGGACTTAAACATCTGATGTCATCAGTCCCCTAGAACTTAGAGCTACTTAAACCTAACTAACCTAAGAACATTACACACATCCATGCCCGAGGCAGGATTCGAACCTGCGACCGTAGCGGTCGCGAGGTTCCAGACTGAAGCGCCTAGAACCGCTCGGCCACACCGGCCGGCTATTCGAGTTTATATATTCCTATTTATTGGGAATAGTGAAAGAGCAAGAACAATGACGTCAGGGACTTGAGGGTAAAGTGCCCACAGTTGGGGTGGCTGCCTGATTCCCGGTAGCTGTATGTCTGTCTTGTCTGGTGTCGCACTTCGTGGCAACCAGCAGCGAGGCTCATTCTGGCACGCCTTGTGCGTTCCGTGCCGGCTCTCTTATCGTTTCGTTCTCGACACCTATTTTTGCACTGTACTGAGGATAAGCATTTTCTACACAGTTCAGTTGGAAGTCCTTCCTCAAACCACGTAAGACGTACATTTAAAGTATTTCGTATGAGACGGTAGTTGGAAGCATGCTCTTTCTTATCTAAAGTTATCGTTTGCAGCTCACTTAATGGTTAGGTTGTGCCTAGATAGAAGTCAGGGATGGCCCCTACTAGCGGGTAGCAATAGGCTGCACTATTTCGGGTACCCAAAATTTCGGGTCAGTTTACACAGATTCTTGTTCTGAATTTTATTGCTGACGCCACTTTTCTACTGTTTGAGAGCCAAAGACGTTGCGCCATTCATGGGTTGGGCATACTGCAGAACTATAGCAATGGAAGTGGCTGTAAATGGTTTCAAAATATGTGGGATCTATCTTTATGATCCAGTGGTTTCTTCATCAATAGATTTTCCTCTTCAGGAGTAGCAGCAAATGCGGATAAGGCCGCAGAAGCTGCAGCAGGGTCATTGTCGACTGAAGTTAACGAAATGCAAAAAACAGCGGTTTCTGCTATTCAAGTCAGCCCACCTCCTTTACTGACACCATGAAACCCAACACCAAGAGCATGTAAAGCGGTAATGGCAACGTTATCTGCTTTTGAAAAGACTTTGGAGCAATCCCTTGCTAAACAGGAAAACGAAGCAAGTACCAATACTACAGGGAAGACACCACCTTCGAGAATACCTACTCCAGGAGCTTAATTCGATGCATCTAACAGGTCTGTAACATTTGGGGCTACCAAGGGGAACCTGTTCTTATCCAGATCGTGATGAGGAAAACTCCTGTTCAAACCTTCATGACGCCACGTTGAAAGGCTCATCTGAACATCAGGACGAGGAGCGAATATATTGCGACCATCTGTGGTCAACTAATAAGTCTAAAAGTACCTCTAGTAAGTGCATCGGTTGCTCTCGATGGTGTTACGAGATCTCTGCAGGTGTCGACGATGACACCTGGAAAGTTTTTAAATGTAACTCCCACTCCAAAAAGCACGAAGTCTGCGTAATAACCGACAGCTATGTGCAGCGCTCTTTACTTTTCAAACGAACGTTTGATGTTACTAATTTATTAAAGACTACTGTTAATTCACAAATCGTAATTACGGAACCAGAAAACCCGAAATTAGCTACCATAAGTTCTGGAGGTAAAAATTGCAGAATGAGAAAATATTCCGATGATATTTTGTAAGGGTAATATTTGAATATTCCCTAGTATTAGTATAGCACATTTTCCATAATTTAGAGACTGCCAGTTACTGGAATTTTTAAATTTGAAAATGGTTCCCAGTAATAGGGCGTTTTCCACTCCTTGTTCTTCGTGATATCTGAAGTATTCTCTATTGAAAAATTTTTGAGAGTGAAAAATTATTGGAACTTTTAACACATTCGACCATAAATGGCAGACTGCACGGTCTACGGAACCCACCAGTGAAGTATCGTCTAGTTCTCATAAAATTCTACGGTTGTAATATAAATATTGAACTTTAAATTTTCAATAGGCACATCATTTGCTGTACATGATTTCGGGCATCGTTCTCTAATATGTTTAATTTCCTACATTTGGACGAATTATTTCACAAAACATTTGACTGTCTTTTCCATTAAAACTTTCGATTTTTATTGTGTTTTGTTCAGAAAGGATGAAATGTAATATGTGAGGCAGCCTAATGAAAACGAGACAGATAGAAAAAAGTAACTAAACTATTTATTATTTTGAAAGTAATCGCCATAGCTGTTAATGCATTCGTCGCACTGTGAAACAAGACAGACAATGCCTTCAGGGAAAAATGTTTGCGGTTGGACACGAAACCATGATTGTACTGAGGCGACCTCTTCGTCCGACGCAAATCGACAGCCACGGATGTCTCCTTCAGGACTCCAAAAGTATGCAGATTGCATGGTGACAGATCGGCACTGTATGGAGGACATGCAAGGGCTTCCCAGCACAGCTTCTGCAGCGTACTCCGTGCAACCTTCGCAAGACGTCACTGCACGACTGGATGCAGTCACGTTTCCGTAGGCAGCGGCAAACATTTTTCCATGAAGGCATTGGCCGTCTTGTCTCACACTGAGGTAAACGAATTGGCAGCTAC
The DNA here is from genome assembly GCF_021461385.2 of Schistocerca piceifrons. Classification (NCBI taxonomy): domain Eukaryota; kingdom Metazoa; phylum Arthropoda; class Insecta; order Orthoptera; family Acrididae; genus Schistocerca; species Schistocerca piceifrons. Next base: position 459,102,179 of record NC_060145.1, read on the forward strand.
GCCGATTACTTTTGAAATAATAAAGTTTCATTCATTTTTTTTCATGTATCTCGTTTTCATTTCACTCCCCCTCCTATTTAAATGCCAATTTGCGTTCTGTTATTATTAAGAGTACATAGATCTAGAATAAACAATCGAGTTGTCGACTCAGTATTTAGAGTGCAATGTTTAACATAGAATTCCAAACAGCACTAGAAGATACTTGTCTAGCGGATTTTTCTTCATTATCCTTATTACTTTCAAGCAGTTGAATCATTTCCAGAATAAATTTTCACTCTGCAGCGGAATGTGTGTTCGGGACGGTGACAGTTCAGATCCCTGTCCGGCCATCCGATTTAGGTTCTCCATAGGTTTCCCGAAATCGCTCGAGGCAAATGCCGGGATCGTTCCTCTGAAAGGGCAACGCCGACTTCCGTCGCCATCCTTCCTTAACCCCGAGCTAGTGCTGCTCCTCAAATTATTTCACAGTCGACGGGACGTTAAATACTAATATTCCTGCCTTCATCCCTTCATACTGTACGGATTGAAACTCCCTGGCAGATTAAAACTGTGTGCCAGACTGGTACTCGAACTCGGCACCTTTGCCTGTCGCGGCATGGTGCTCCACCAACCGAGCTACCAGAACACGACTCACGACCCATCCTCACAGCATTACTTCTGACAGTACCTCATTTCTTACCTTGCAAACTCATATTCCATCTTCCACGAGCACTAGTCTCGCAGGATATGCAGGACAACTTGAGGGAAGTTAGGAAGGTAGGAGATAAAGTACTGGCTTTGAGGGTAGGCCGTGAGTCGTGTTGGGGTAGCTCAGTTGGTGGAACACTAGGCCGCGAAAGACAAAGGTTCCAAGTTCGAGTCCCAGTCACGCACACAGTTTAAATCTGCCACAAAGTTTCCATTAAATTTTTTGCAAAACTAGACCTCTCGGTGTTCAGTTTCATACTCCTTGTGTTCATTTCAATTTCCTTGTTTGGCTATGAAAATTCGGAAAAAACTCCATCGTGTAATTCATACGGAGTCTACGTGCTCGCTTCTTCCAAGCATTTTACGAAAAACTAATTTTGGATTTTCTCGGAAATAATGTTGCCTTTGATCTTCCAGTGTCGAAAATGGATTAAAGTAGTGTCTGACCGTACTGCTGCATCAAGGGAAAGAACATCCCGTCGATTAAATTTGCGTGATGTTGACGAGTACAGAATGCTGTGGGCATTATCCATCCTACTTTTCTGGAAACATATGTTGTAAGAGCCTATGCTCTCAGTAATACCATGATATCTACGTCTCACGTCTGTGATGGTAACACCATCGTGGGAATCAACCTTAGACTAACGCTGTTCATTAGCCCCATCTTCTATTGCTTGCATAACTACAACGACTTTTTCTTCCACTTCAGTCAACAGCATTTAAATGAAGTTCCTTTTGTTGATCACGTTTAAAGAAAAAAATCTTCTGGTTCTGTAATGGCTGTTTTTGTGTAAATTTTATGGATAAGTGCAGTAAACCCTGTTGCTTTGCTAACGGACTTCTTTAAAATACCACGCAAAAATTGCTATGGTCGGTACAGCGAAGAGTTTTTCCACATACTCGACATACATGTTGCTCGTGACTCGAACGTGGTTATTACAGTCGTAATCCGTAAGACCTTTATCAGTTTCCCCAGGGTCCAGTTCTTCCTGTATCACAGCTAACGCTGCGTACAGCGCCGACTTTGTACCCTTGCAAGCACTGCCTCAGTGAAGAGAGTGAGGTGGCGCAGTGGTTGGTATACCGGACTCGTATTCACAAGGACGACGGTTCAAACCCACATCGCGGCCAGCCTGATTAGGTTTTACCGCGATTTCCCTAAATCGCTTCAGACAAATGCCGGGACTCCATTTCCCATCCTTCCGTAAAGAAAGACGGCATTCTTCTCGAGGAACACCTCGCTGTTTGGTCCCCTTTCCGACCTCACATCAACCAACCCAGAGACATATTGGAAAGTGTGCAAGTTCCAATTTGAACAATACTCGTAGGTTTTCATCAGACTGCTTATCAGTACGAACTCGTTGGAACAGAGTAAGAGGTCGACCGAACCTGATCTGTGTGTCATTTTCAGGGCACATGAAACAGTTGCTTGAGTCTTCATGCATTTGATGCCAATTCCTAGAACTAAATAACAGGTGGCCTCCTATTCTGGTGCTATGTGATTCTATCTCTGATGCACGTTCAGAGAACCCTGGCAACGTGGGGAGCCGTCATATCTACATGTACAACTACGTCTACATTCATACTGCCCAGTTCACCTTACGGCGCGTGGCGGAAGGTTCACTGTATCACTACTACTCATTTCCTTTCCTGTTTCACTCGCAAACAGAACGAGAGAACTATTTGTTGGAGGCGGTAAAATCATCCTGCAGTCAGCTTCAAAATTCCGTTTCTCTAAATTTTCTCAATAGTGTTCCTCGAGAAGAATGCCTTCTTCCAGAGATTCCCATCCGAGTTCCCGAAACATCTCCGTTACACTTATATGTTCTTCGAACCTACTGGTAACAGATCTAGCAGTCCGTCTCTGAATTGCTTCGATATCTTCCTTCAATTCGACTGGTGAAGATCCCAAACGCCCGAGCAGTACTCAAGAATCGGTTGCACTAGCATCCTATATTCAGATGAACCACACTTTCCTAGGATTCTCCCACTAAACAGAAGTCGACCATTCACCATCCTACTACCATCCCCACATGCCTGTTCCATTTCGTATTGCTTTACAGCGCTACGTCCTGATTCTAAACGACGTGTCAGTGTCAACCAGGTCACTGCTAATGCTGTATCCGCACGTTACAGGTTTTCCCCCATTCATCCACACTATCTCATATTTTATCCATTTAAAGCTGGCTGCCCTTCATCACATCAACTAGAAATTTTGGCTAGGTCATCTTGTATCCTCCTACAGTCACTCAACGTCGACACCTCACCGTACACCACACTATGAACTTTGAACTGAGTTGTTCTAGCCGACCGGTGTGGCCGAGCGGTTCTAGGCGCTTCAGTCTGGAAGCGCGCGACCGCTACGGCCGCAGGTTCGAATCCTGCCTCGGGCATGGATGTGTGCGATGTCCTTATGTTAGTTAGGTTTAAGTAGTTATAAGTTCTAGGGGACTGATGACCTCAGAACTTAAGTCCCATAGTGCTCAGAGCTATTTGAACCACTTTCTTTCCTCTTCATTTGAGAGCACGTGAGGCATGATGGACACAGCCCTCCAAACATCTCGGGAGTTTGACGATCCAACGCGCCAGTTAGCCATAACTGTGGACGATATCCCTTCGGAGGACATCCCACAGTTGTATCAATCAATCAATGGCAAGCCGAAAAACTGCTCGAATAAGGGCCATTGTTCAACCAAAGCGTTGTTGGTCTGCCCAATCTTTCTCTTGTATAAACTGTCCATTTTTTTCGGAAATGGAAATAATTTGTTTGTCTGTGCATGGCCATAACATCTACCAATTTCCACCTCATTTGGATAGATCCTCCATGTCTTTACAGTGTATTTACTTTACGTGTTAGGAGTAGAATAGAAATGACAACATTGAAAATTTGTCGCGGACCAGGACTCGTACCCAGATTTCCCGCTTGTCGCGAGTGGTCGCCTTAACAGTTTCGGCTATCTGTGCATGCTTCATAAGCAGCCCCGAACTTGCATATGTCTTCGTCCTTGCATCATTAACCTGCACTCGTACACTTGCTGTAATTCACGTACTATTCAGAAGTCGATAGCTTGAGAACTGGCGGGTAAATGAAGTATTGCAGTGCCTGTGGTTATACTTAGTACGTTGAAATATTTCTTCGGAAATTCATGCAAAGGCACTGTAATATCGTATTCAGTGTCAATTATCAATCGAGAGGATTGTTTACTTGAGTCCACATAATTTTTCTGATCTGCTACATCTGTGGAGATTAGTTCTGAACCATAAATTTTATGTTTATTAAAAATAAATGGTATATGTCTTTATCTCCAGATTGGAGAATAATGTGATGCCATATAAGGTCACCAAAATATGAACTATGTAAAGAGTGCACATCTACAAGCATATGTTCAGCATAAAATACAAAATGAATCCTCAGGATTTCACAGATTCATGACTCAAGATTACTTCAGTATCCGCCGCACTGAAACATTCTGGTAGAGCATCATCAGATGTGACCGTAGAGCTCAAGACAGCGATCAAGGGTTTTCGAGGGCTGCCTCATACTCGCTGCATACCAGATAGCGAGCTCTTTCTATTGGCCAGTTTTGTAAACAAATAAAAATGTTCACTGAGATACGTTCAGGAACATTGACTAGTCTGGTGTGGCAGCTGAAGATGGCAAAACGAAAACAGAAGTCTTAAATTTCAAAGTGAAGAAATCGTACGCGCTGGAGAATGGTACAAACACATCGTAGTTTGACCTGCAAACAGACTCCCGTCTGGACGACATAGTGATAAGCGTACCTGGCGTAGAGAAACAAGTGAAGGAGCTAAAAACAAGTAAGTCGCCAGCTCGGGATGAAATCCTAAGTCGGATTTTCAACGAGTATTCTACGGCAATGGCTTCTTGCTTAGCCTGTTTTTATTGCGAAACTCTCGCCCACCAAAAGTCCCAAGCGACTGGAAAAAAGCACAGGTGACTCCTTTGCACAAGAAGGGCAAAAGAAGGGTGCCGCAAAATTATAGACCAATATCCTTAACATCGGAGTGCTCCAGAATACTTCAACATATTCTCAGCCTGAATATAATAAATTTTCTTGAGAAGCTTATTCCACGAATCAGCATGGTTTTGGAAACTATCGCTCATGCGAAACTCAGCTTACTCTTTTCTCACATGATACCTGCGAACTATGGATGAAGGGCAGCAGGGATATTCCGTAATGTGTACCGACACTCTTAGGTCTCCCAAGGACAGCGCGTCCCATTTGGCCACCCAACTGTCAAACTGAAGAAAAAATGAACATGGTAAAAAATTTTCTGTGGCCAGGATCGCATAAGTACTTCATTTTCGATAGACGTTGCTTTCTTCTTCTGCTCTGCAAAAATTTCTTATTAGTAAACGTGTTCATTGTGAATTGGAACCTCGTTCTCCAACATACAATTACGACGTTATAGAATAAAAATTTTGAAGACATGAATACGACAGCAGTCTTTCAAAGCTGAACTTTTATAGAAAGCTTTTTACCAAGTAAAACAGATTGCTCCTTCTCATTTCTCAACACGAGAAAATTCAATTGCCGATGGACTGGCAGAGTGTGGGAGGATGAGGGTATTCTTGGTGTTGATAAACGTTTACCTTTGGTGGAATGTTCCATTATTCTTTTTAAAATTGTTGTGGAACTAAAGTTACTGCGCCTGAAACTTCGCTTCCGCCTTTTTTTTTCTCGAAACTCGATCCATGAAACGATCCAGTTTTGCTGTTGTCCATATGACCGGAAGTGATCGTGAGCCTGGCAGTGTGTCATTGACTGCAAACGTTATTTCTCAGAGAACCAATGTCCGGAGAATAGGTCAGTTGGGGCAGGACTTTAGATGTCAACGCTTCCTGGAATGTTTAAACGGGTTTTACGATATGAGGTCGAGCACTATCATGCTGCAAAATCACCTTTATACGTCTATCTTCTGTATTGTAGCCATTTGTCTTCCAGTTCTCGGCTCAAACGTATCAATTACTTTTAATGACGGTCTCCTGTGACTGTTTTCGTCGGTTTCAGAAGCTTCGGAAACCTATCTTCGACCGCCATCCCGGTCTTCAACGACAAAATCACCGTTCTTGGAACCATCCCCAGAACATTCTTTCGCCAATAGGTGCTTCACCGCAGGTCTTACGCAGCATTTTATGAGCCTCAGCAGAAAATTAAAACTTCCGGCAAAAGAAAAGGATTGCACTCGTATGGCGACATATTCAACAGAGAATAACTTCGATGCAGTCACAAATCGAATAATATTTCGATGCCGTTATGTTTACAAATGCTTAAGCCTGTTGTATGACACTTAACGGCCTAGCACCCGCGCCACTATTTTCGATTTTACAACTCAGTGATAAACTTGGAAGAAATCAAAGAAACAACAAAATCTTGGCATATTTGTGTTATTTCTCCATGAACATTTTTTCCCTTGCGCCGTACGACAAAAATGACTAGGACTTTTCTAGCAGAGCGTGTCGCACGACAGGCTTAAGCATTTGTAAACATAACGTCATCAAAATATTAGTCGATTTGTGACAGCATCGAAGTTATTCTCTGTCGAATATGTCACCATACGAGCCCAATTCTTTTCTTTTCCCGGAAGTTTTGATTCTCAGCGGAGGCTCATAAAATGCCGCGTAAGACATGTGGTGAAGCACCTATTGGTGAAAGAACGTTCTGGGGACCGTTCCAAGAGCGGTGATTTTGTCCTCGAAGACCGGGATGGCGGTCGAAGGCAGGTTGGAGGGTTTCAACGGCCCGAAAGCTTACTAAGCACTTCTCGATCCTATGTCATGCGTTGTCGTTTCTGTATTTCTTTCGAAAGGTGGACCAACAACGTATTGACCAGGTGGCCACGGTGTTGGATCTCACCAGTTTCACCGTAAGCGTTACTCCGTTTTCGCTACCCGGTAGGACAGTATCTTCGACTATGGTCACGTAATATGCCCGTGTGAAAAGTTTATTGCAAAAATGGGAATTCCACCAGTGCTGCCCCATGTCTGTAGCTTGATGGGGTTGCTTCTAACCGGCTCGGCCGCGATGTCTTTACTACGGACTCCTGATACATGTCAGCACAAAGCGATTAGAAGCTGTATGGGTGCATCGTGGTCATGTCCTATTATGCCTGGAAGCCGAAGAACTAAATCATCAATATATTGATTCGAAATACGTTCTAAAATCAGGTGACGTAGCTTTCTGAAGAAGCTTCCACAACTTCTATATGATTTGTTCTGTATCTTACCACCCCGCTTCCGAGTTAGTGTTTTGCCAGCATAACTACAGACCATTTTGACACATTGGTGTCCGGAAATAATGTTCTCGATTATAACGAGAAGATGAATTGCAAAGTCACATTTAATTGACAGTTAGTAGCGCAAGTGAAGCAGTACTACTTTGTAAAAGGGAACAAAGAGCATTTGAAATGGTACTGTCTTTCGTCACCTGTACAATGAAGTGCTCTAAAAGTCACGACGACATTTTACACGAGTAAACATGGCTAACATCCGGTATACATCAGGTACGATAACATAAGTGCGGTTCAGCGCCAATGACGAAGTGGATTTCAAGCAGAGCCGACGACGCGTGGAACAACTGCGCACATTTGAGACAAATTTGAAGTGAAGGCTGTGTTACAGATGGAAAGAACGATCTGGACGACCTGTAACAGCAACAAGTCCAGCGAACTTCCGTGCTGTGTTTCGTTCAGTACAGATATCCGTCAGACAGCACGGCCGTGAAACCAGGGTAGGCCGCTGAAGTCTCTAGGGTGTTTTGAAGACTGCTAAATTTAAGTTCTACATCCCGAAGACTGCTACATGCAACAAACGCGAACGACCCAGATCGAAGAATAGAGTCCTACTTTACTGGCAATTTGTTGGCTCATGCTTTATTTAAAGCATTATTATTTATGTTGGATGTTCAACCTTGGAGCGCCCTTTCCGGCTTTTAGCAGCCTAACAATGTACAAGTCATCAAATAGTCAGTACGTGACGAAACAGAGGGAGGTGGGTTTCACACTACCGTTGTTCTTGAAAACCGTGTTGATTCCTACAGAAGAGATTTTTGGTCTCGGAGAATGTCATAGTACGCGAGAAGAACCAAATTAAGTCTTTCTTTTTTGCATATTGCTGTAAGCATCGGTGCAATATGGTTTCGTAAATGATCGGTTAAGCAAGAAACGAATATCCAAACAGCCGCCGACTGTTTCGGATCACCGATATCGTTCTCTGCTGTCATTTGTCCGCAGTGCTGAGGCTGGGTAAGTGTTTGCGATCAAACAGCTGAGGTCATCAGTCTCCTATTCACCCTCCAGGACAGAAGCAGTGCACGCAATGTGTTGCGCAAAGAATACATTCGCGAGGATTCCAGAGCGAGTTGCCCGTCATCGTTTGTCGAGTAGTTTCGTGGCATGGCCTCCTGGTACGTCGCTTGCAGTTTACAGGGCAGGCAGGTCACCGCCGTGCGGAGTTTAACGGCTACAGATGTGGCGAGCTGAGCCCGGCGCCAATCCAACCCCTGGCAGTGGCAGGCAATTTTCCGCTACACGGCTGGGTGTGGGTCACGCACAAACGCCAGCCTGCCCTGTCTATCCGATATTCTTAGCAAAGTCCGGGTGAAGTCTGTGCGCCCCCCCTCTACCTGTGAGTCACGGAAACCAGTTTAGCATATCCAGCGCTTTATTTCGTTTCTGCGACGTGACGTTAGAGTGGCGGAGGGAACTGTATGGTGCATGAGCGCATTGGTGATCAGTTGTCCTGTAAGCGCTACACATACGACTGCCGTGTCCTCTCGGGACGAGTACCGTTACCGCTACATAAAATAACTCACCTGAACTAAGCAAGGTTCTCGGCAAATGAAATAGGCGACGGGATCGTAATCTACACTGCTAAAAAAGACAAATCGATGTTTAAAGCTGTTACCAAAAATTTCGAAATATGTTGACGTATTTCTTCAGAATTTTACACAGTACTGTAATAAATATTGAGACGACATAGCTACACACACACGCACACACACACACACACACACACACACACACACACACACACACACACACACACAGACAGAAATATGGATGATATGGAATTGATAACTGAAAACCGAACACACGCAACAGTTACGCTTGAGCTGTTACACGAGATTGCTGAAAAGACTGGGCTAAAAATATCCTATGAAAAAACCGAGTATACAGAACGCAATCATAATACAGAAAAGTTTATGAAAACAAAGTATGGAAAAATTAATAGAGTTGATAGATTCAAATACCTAGGGGAGTGGATCCAAGACAATGGACTGGATAACACAACAAATAAAGAAAGAATGAAAAAGTTAGAATCTGCAAATAAATTAGCACAAAACTACTACAATAAGAAATCAATATCCATACAAGTGAAGATTAAACATTATAATTCAGTTATTAGGACACAAACAACGTATGGATCAGAGTGCCTAACATTGAATAAGAAAGGCGAATTAAGAGAACTAGAAAAAAGGGAGAGAAAAATACTAAGAAAAATTCTAGGTCCTGAGAAAAACAAGGAAAATAGGTGAATTAAAAGGAGAAATGAAGACATATACAAAAATACAGAAAAGATCACAGATACAATGTCGAAGAGACGGCTAAAATTTTATGGACATTTAAAAAGAATGGAAGAAACACGGATTGCAAAGAAAATTTTTAATTACGTTAATAAGCTGAAAAAAACTGTAGGATGGATAGAAGCAGTAAAGAAAGACGCCAACAAAATAGGTGTTAAAGAAGAAATAATACGTGACAGAAATCACTTCAGGCTATTGATAGAAAACGCAAACTATGAAGAAGATGAGCCAAAAGCTCGACCCAAGAGACTGTGGACAGATGAGCAGAGACGAGCAGTTGGCGGGAAAATGAAGAAGTACTGAGAAGAAAAAGAAACACCATAAGTCTTAAGTTGTATGCGGTCCATAGCTCGCCAAATTCATAAATATATATATTCCATTCTATAATCCATATCTATGCTAATATTATAAACGCGAAAGTAACTCTGTCTGTTACGCTTCGCCGGCCGCGGTGGTCTAGCGGTTCTGGCGCTGCAGTCTGGAACCGCGGGACTGCTACGGTCGCAGGTTCGAATCCTGCCTCGGGCATGGGTGTGTGTGATGTCCTTAAGTTAGTTAGGTTTAAGTATTTCTAAGTTCTAGGGGACTTATGACCTACGATGTTGAGTCCCATAGTGCTCTGAGCCATTTGAACCATTTGATTTTGTTACGCTTCAACGACTAAACTGCTCAACCGATTTTGGTGAAATTTGATACGAAGATAGCTTGAATGCTGTGGAAGAACATAAACTACTTCAGGATGTGCGTAGCACAACATATTTACCGATCTGAAGAGTATAACGCGAGATATGGGTCAATAAGCCTTTTACTCTTTGACAATAGACGTTGATGAGATTTGCGAAAATGCTTTCATTGTTTGATATGTTCTATTTCAGCGTCTGTTATAACAGCTTTGACAGAGAGCTCGTGGTCACGTGTTTCCCGTTCCTGACTGGGTTCGATTCCCGTTCAATTGGGATTTTTTCCGCTCTAGATTGGGTGACAGTGTTGCCTTCATAATCATTTTACTATCATCGACGCGCAAGTCTTTGAAGTGGCGTCTAGTAAAAAGACTTTCGCCAAGCGCACGGGAGGATATGATAAAGAGTTTTCTATTAAATTTGCTCTTAACTCAAATTTCAAAAAATAAAATAGTAGCTTTTGCAGTAGCCGCCGTCTCAGTTGCAGCCGAACGGCGCATTCGGTACTTGAGCTGCCGTTGAACTTAGCTCAAAAAGATATATGTATATATGTATTTGTAACCTCAATAAATATAGCGATCGTGGACCGATGTTGCACCAGTGGTAGCTGTTGGTGTGGGATGAATGTACAATGTCTAGAAGACTCTGGCCATAATAATAAACGCACGTCGGCAGATAAATGCTCGTTCGAAAGCGTCAACCTTACGACAGCAGGTTAAAAAAATGTATTTTGACAACAAATATGCGCGTACATCTGCACAATGACAAAGAATCTGGACAATATGCGGATGGTCTTCTGAAAATCGGCGAAGATCGTATTGATACAGATGCCACGGGCATGATAACATTATGTAGTAAATTCTGTAATAATGTGCACACTACAGAAGAGTTGACGAGCAAAGTTTATCCTGAAAAGCAAGGAAATATCGGAAATCGTGGTTGTTTGAAAGGGCAGTTCTGACACCGATTACTGAATCTGTAGGACAAATAAATGAAAAAAAGTACGTCACAAGTAGAAGGAGATATTGTAGAGTATATATCTGTCGATAATATTATAAACCCTGAATAAGTCAGTTCTTGTTCTATAGACTTTCTTAACTCTTGGAACTGTGAGGAGTGGCTGCTAATAAACTACGCTTAAATGTCGGTATTCCAGTGTTGATGTGATCAGACTATGTAACGGTAGACGCTTGCAAATTACGCATGTGGACCAAAATGTTGTTGGAGGTACTATAATTAGTGGCTCAGCTAAAGGAGAATCAGAGTTATACCGATGGCTTTACCTTTTGAGTTTTAAAACGTTGCAGTTCGTGGTAAAATTTGCGTTTGCAGTGACAATGAAATGGAGCCTGAAGGTACGCCCTCAGAGTTTGGTGGTATACCCCTAGGGAAAGAAAACGTATTTCTCGTGGTCTACTCTATATGGCGTGCTCATGTGTATCCATCCCACATAATCTAAACGTTCTTCCTAAAGAGGGCAAGACCGCAGACATTGTTTATACAATTGTGTTCGATTTTATGTTAAATAAATGATTAGAAAGTACATTTTTTGTACTTTTTGATATTGTTAAAAAACACAATCATTATGTACATACAGGGTGTTTCAAAAATGACCGGTATATTTGAAACGGCAATAAAAACTAAACGAGCAGCGATAGAAATACACCGTTTGTTGCAATATGCTTGGGACAACAGTACATTTTCAGGCAGAGAAACTTTCGAAATTACAGTAGTTACAATTTTCAACAACAGATGGCGCTGCAAGTGATGTGAAAGATATAGAAGACAACGTAGTCTGTGGGTGCGCCATTCTGTACGTCGTCTTACTGCTGTAAGCGTGTGCTGTTCACAACGTGCAAGTGTGCTGTAGACAACATGGTTTATTCCTTAGAACAGAGGATTTTTCTGGTGTTGGAATTCCACCGCCTAGAACACAGTGTTGTTGCAACAAGACGGTTTTCAACGGAGGTTTAATGTAACCAAAGGACCGAAAAGCGATACAATAAAGGATCTGTTTGAAAAATTTCAACGGACTGGGAACGTGACGGATGAACGTGCTGGAAAGGTAGGGCGACCGCGTACGGCAACCACAGAGGGCAACGCGCAGCTAGTGCAGCAGGTGATCCAACAGCGGCCTCGGGTTTCCGTTCGCCGTGTTGCAGCTGCGGTCCAAATGACGCCAACGTCGACGTATCGTCTCATGCGCCAGAGTTTACACCTCTATCCATACAAAATTGAAATGCGGCAAACCCTCAGCGCCGCTACCATTGCTGCACGAGAGACATTCGCTAACGATATAGTGCAAAGGATTGATGACAGCGATATACATGTGGGCAGCATTTGGTTTACTGACGAAGCTTATTTTTACCTGGACAGCTTCGTCAATAAACAGAACTGGCGCATATGGGGAACCGAAAAGCCCCATGTTGCAGTCCCATCGTCCCTGCATCCTCAAAAAGTACTGGTCTGGGCCGCCATTTCTTCCAAAGGAATCATTGGCCCATTTTTCAGATCCGAAACGATTACTGCATCACGCTATCTGGACATTCTTCGTGAATTTGTGGCGGTACAAACTGCCTTAGACGACACTGCGAACACCTCGTGGTTTATGCAAGATGGTGCCCGGCCACATCGCACGGCCGACGTCTTTAATTTCCTGAATGAATATTTCGATGATCGTGTGATTGCTTTGGGCTATCTGAAACTTACAGGAGGCGGCGTGGATTGGCCTCCCTATTCGCCAGACATGAACCCCTGTGACTTCTTTCTGTGGGGACACTTGAAAGACCAGGTGTACCGCCAGAATCCAGAAACAATTAAACAGCTGAAGCAGTACATCTCATCTGCATGTGAAGCCATTCCGCCAGACACGTTGTCAAAGGTTTCGGGTAGTTTCATTCAGAGAATACGCCCTATTATTGCTACGCACGGTCGATATGTGGAAAATATCGTACTATAGGGTTTCCCAGACCGCAGCGCCATCTGTTGTTGAAAATTGTAACTACTGTAATTTCGAAAGTTTGTCTGCCTGAAAATGTACTGTTGTCCCAAGCATATTGCAACAAACGGTGTATTTCTATCGCTGCTCGTTTAGTTTTTATTGCAGTTTCAAATATACCGGTCATTTTTGAAACACCCTGTATATACCAGCGCCACCAGATATTTATAAATTACCAGCATAGTTCCTCACCATCATTTATTATAAGAAAACTACCTATAATATTTGTATGTCCATCCTTGTGATAGAAGGTCTGGGGGACTTCGGCCGTTCACTTACGTAAAAAAATGGAACGCCTGCAGCCATACAATATATGACATGATAAGGACGGCTGTAGGTGTTTCATGTTCTTACACAATTACTGATATGCTAACACAACTGTGGGCAACATGTAGTACTACGTAAAGACAATTTGTTGTTTAAGGTTGTTAGTAGAAGTCTCGATAAATTATTGCCCGATTAGGATATATATTTTTTAAAGTGAAATTGTACAGATTTCTGATAAAGCCGACTGCGACATATAAAATGTTGTACTGTGCTGTGAAGATGAGCGTCTTCAATTTCTTTCTCGAAGCCAGTTGCAACTACGGTAGGAGGGCGCGTGAACTATCAGATAAATTGTTACTTCCACATAGACACAACCACGTGCCGTTTCGTTTTCTTCATTGCCGTAGTTTTAACAGAAAGCAGAAGAGTGGTATTTGTGGCTTGTGATTAGAATAAAACTACAGGATCTGAAAATCGTCCGACACTTTGTAATATTAGCCATTAACATATTAAAACAATGCGAATGCTGTCGCTGAAGCTACTATCCTCATAGATAGAGCCTGTCTCATACCCCGCATTACACCAATGTTCCCAACCGATTTTCCCATTCCCTTCAAGCAACTTCAGTTCCCAATGAAGGTTTCGTTTGTAATGGCAATAAACAAATATGAAGGTCAGACGGAGGCTTAAGAGGACAGAGAGGAGAAGGGAGGAAAATGAACATAGAGCGAAGGAAGATATGGCAGGAGAGAGAGAGAAGGGGAGGAGGTGACGTACATAGAGCGGAGAAAGAGGCGGAGATGGAAAAAGAAAGGGGGAGGAGGCGATGGAGGGAGAAAGGGTGGGGGAGGAGGTGACGCACAGAGAGCGGGGGAAGAGGAGGAGATGGAAAAATAGGGGGGAGGGGGGAGGAGGCGATGCGCAGAGAGAAAGGGGAAAGGAGTTTAGGATGTATATACAATTACCACACATATTTAGCAATTGCAAAGCACTGCTGGATTCGCTAATTGTTATGTGCACAATACCCTTAACTCGTTGCTCAACCGAGATACTGAGACAAATACTTTCTCTTTTTTTATTTTAATGGAACGATGTACTTTCCTTTACGGCATCTTAAAAGTCTTGAAACCAGAAGCATAGTAATATAACGCTTGTCGCTGAAATGTTCAAATGTGTGTGAATTCCTACGGGACCAAACTGCAGAGGTCATCGGTCCCTAGACTTACACACTACTTAAACTAACTTATACTAAGGACAAACACACACATCCATGCCCGAGGGAGGACTCGAACCTCCGGCGGGAGGGGCTACGCGATCGGTGGCCGAGCGGTTCTAGGCGCTACAGCATGGAGCCGCGCGACCACTGCGGTCGCAGCTTCGAATCCTGCCTCGGTCATGGATGTGTGTGATGTCCTTAGGTTAGTTAGGTTTAAGTAGTCCTAAGTTCTAGGGGACTGATGACCACAGCAGTTAAGTCCCATAGTGCTCAGAGCCATTTGAACCATGGCGCCTCAAACCGCACGGCCACACCGCGCGGCGTGCTTCTCGCTGAAAAATCCCGCAAAAATATCAGAGAAATATGTCGAAACTGAAAGGTAATGCCACCGGAACGGGCAGTTGGGGTGTAAACGCTGCCTGGGGACGGTCTTACGTCTCGCTTCGACGCTGAATCAACCGTTTGACTTTACTTGCCTTGTTTCTTTTAAAGACAAGTATGTACACAGCGGTCATAAATAAACTTTCGCTACTTGAGTGGGCCCCCATTAAAAATGAGTGATCGTGGGAACATTTATAACAAAATGCGGAAGAGAAATAACGAATAAATAATTGAGAGAAACATATTTTAATTTCCACCTGAGAGGATAACATTTGTTAACTGCGTACCATGTTTGCGTTGCAGTTTACAATCGTTGTTCAGTGTGACGACCACCTGCGTCCAGGACAGCCTGAAACCCTACTGGAGACTGCTCTACTCTCACTCGAAACAGCGCTGGACTACAGAACGTGCAGCTGTCGAGGCACGTAGCGTGCACTGCTTGAAGGACTCACGTTCCGTCCAGCATTCTCAGCTATGGCAATTGCAACTTCAACAGTTTGTGGCGCAGTTGGCCGCTGACTGCTTCCCGGAGCACTTCGCAAATCGCCGGTTACTTATGACTTTTGGATCACATTCTTCGAGCACGCAGTGGAAGGAGGAGCTCTCTGTGTAACTTTAATGGGTCGAGACTCGCGAAGAGATGCAAACTGTTGCTCTTGTTTTGATAAAACAGCGTTACGAATATAGCCGCGCTCACCTCATCCAGATCCATATTGGCTGTCTGCAGCTGTAATGACCACTCATGCCTCTGTTTGAACCCCACGTCGCCGTACCAGTAGCGGCGCCAACGACAAGTCACAACACCAACGCTGCTAACAACACAAATCCAGCAGCAGGGAGTCTGAGATGATTCCAATCGAGCTGATTGTGAGTACCCAGGCGGGAAATAGTTTTCTGTCTACACTGGCTAAAGTAATGAACGTTTAGTTATAACCACCCTGTATAGACATTTGAAATTGTTTCCTCTGATAGGTTAGAAGTTAGCACATGGTTCTGTTTACAACAAATGATTGCTAGCCCTGTATCTACGACATATAAAATTTGGGGAACGGAAAATATGTTTTCTCTTAGTAGCATAGGCCCGTGTTCTTGGCGCACAGAGCGACGGAGCCTGGCAAAGTGGCCAGATTTGTACCGCAATAGCAATGAAAAGAAATTAAGAATCTGTTATATGACGATTACTTTGGCTGACCGTTAGTTTTGCTTTAGGAAAGGTGAAGGCACCGGCGAGGCTGCTCTGACGTCGCGCTGTAATGGAAGCAGGACATGTTCGTAGGATTTTTGGACTTAGGAGAACCATTGTAGAATGGTGCAAGATTTTCGAAATTCTTTGGATAACAGAGAACATAGGGATGGAAGCAGTCATTCGGCCCTACTGTTCCGTCTGTCTATAGAAGAAGCAATGACGGAAATAAAAGAATGGTTCAAGAGTGAGATTAAAATTCAGGATGAAGTGATATCAAAGATAAGATTCGTTGACGACTGCGCTACCCTCGCTGAAAGTGAAGAACAGCACGACCTGTTAAATGGAATGAACAATGTAATGAGCAAAGAATATCGATTAAAATCAATCAAAGAAAGACGAAAGTTACTGGCAGTAGCAGGGAATAAGATCGGCGATAAAGTTAACGCTACAGTTGGAGACAACGATGTAGACAAAGTGAAGTGATTCTGCTACCTTGGACGCAGAATACCACATGAGAGGCGAATCAAGGAGTGCATCAAAAGCAGACTAGCAGAGGCAAAGAGGGCATTCCTCTCCGAAACAAGTCTTCTGGTGTCAGATAACCATGTTAATATGACGGAGAAATTAGTGATAATGTACGTTGGCTGGTTGGCCGCTTGGCACAGTATAAGAACTAGTCGTAAGCAGATGCCGAAACAGAAATTTGACAAGTTTCTAGTATACATTTCGCAAAAAGGTGCAAACACCAATATTGACGAGCCTAATATCATTCTATTCGTATTTTCTAGAGCTGTCGACTTTAATTAAAAAAGTATATCATTCCATTAAAAAGGACATATTTAGTTCACTTGTCGGTTCATACTAGAATTAAGAGTATTACCCATATCGTAAAATTACTTGTTGATTGGCGACTCCATGGAGTGCTGTGTGCACAACGACCATATACGTGAAATTAGAAGGAAGGTCAGCGTCGGCCGTAATATTGATGGTTTATTGATAGCAAAATCGATTTTCAATCACATATTGATCATCTTCAGTATTGTGGTGTACAAATTAAACTCATAGGCACTGGTATCAAATTATTATCAGTAACCAAAGCTAAGATTATTGTGATCGTTTCTTAGCTTTGGTTACTGATAATAATTTGATACCAGTGCCTAGGAGTTTAATTTGTACACCACAGCACTGAATATGATCACAATGTGATTGAAAATCGATTTTGCTATCAATAAACCATCAATATTACGGCCAACGCTGACCTTCCTTCTAATTTCAAGAAAAATTACTTGTCCCTGTACCTAGTATCATTTGCCGAAAATCTCTTTTCGATATTATTGTATTTAACAAATTCTGTAGCTTCAAATGTATAAATGTGGTAGGTGAAATCTGGTTTCGCAGGACAGAAAGGTGCCAACATCAGTTACCTTTAGTTACACAAGAACACACAACTTTATTACTCTAAAACCAATGCACAGTTTTCTCTTTAAAACAACAAGGATTAATTCACGGCTGAGGGCCAAAGTAATTTTTCAAAAATAAAGTTCAAATAATTCCTTTTAAAGCACAGGGCTTAGAGAAACGGCTGAAGGCCTTACTTAAGTAAAATTGAAATATCTTCTCTGCTAAAAGTCCAAATAATATTTGAGAACAATAAAGGAAATTCTTTAAAAGACAAGCATTTACAAATCACGGCTGAAATCCGTATTAAGGAAAATTTAAATTAATTCCTCTGCTGAAATCCCAAACATTTATTCAAAATAATTAAAGACAAATCCTAAGATAAGCATTTACACACTACGGCTGAAGGCCATTTAAAGAATTCAAGATAATTACAGAGAAACCTTACAAACAGGAATTTACACATTACAGGTGAAAAACACAAATTTTAAAACAAACGCAGCTGAAGGCCTAAATACAGAGTAAACAACAATTTTTAATGAAACACGACTGAAGGCCTAATCTTAAAATACTTCACATACGGTTCGGCTGAAGGCCATATACTAAACATAGCACAGACAAAATTAATACACTGCTGAAGGCCTCGCACAGTACTTGCGACAAAAGAATATCTCAGCCACAAACAACAAAACAGTGGTGCTCAGTAGTGTTCCAATGGTCGGCCTGGGGAGGAAACTCTAACAACAGTTTAGGTGAGACAGGCAGCCAAGCGTAACACTAAGTAATCGGGTGGCAGCACGACCTAGGGACGGCTGAAGATCCAACCAGCAACCTCATCAATTCCCTTCCACCCGACCAACGGCACGACAACCGAAAATATCGGCGAGGACGACTATCGCAGCAGCACTATGTCCTGATAATTGGCATCTTAACACAGTCAGTGCTCAATAACCACTCAAAGGAAAAAAAGAGAGAACAACATCAAGCTGTGTAACTACACGCTGTGCCGGACAGCATCAATACTGCGAGGAAACACACACTCGCTGCTCTGTCCCAACCGACTGACTGCCTACGCAGACAGCATTCATCTGCTCAGTGGAAATCACAGAAGCTACACACAGTTCCACGTAAACACTTGCATCAAGAACTCCAACAATCCTAAAACCAATCACCGTGGAACAATAAGGAGAAAAGACAAGTCACACACACCGAGAGTTTCCATAGGCGTTCGCAGGTTCGAATACTTCCTCGGGAATGGATGTGTGTGATGTCCTTAGATTAGTTAGGTTTAAGTAGTTCTCAAGTTCTAGGGGACATGACCTCAGCAGTTAAGTCCCATAGTGCTCAGAGTCATTTGAACCATTTTGTGAAATGTGGCAATAATTCAGTGTTCACTTGCACTGATCTATCTTTCATTTTGGAACACTGACATGTTCCTGATCATTTGGAGAGTCCCCAGCTCTTCTTGGCAGCTACTGTGGATGAGTCCTGATGCTGTTTTGAGGTACTGCCGATGCTGTGTTGATACTGTCCAGTACTAGTGACTAGCAGTTGGAGCCGTGAATCTGCTCATTACCATCACTGGATGTCCACTTGGGAACTATACGTGTGACGTCACGTACATGCATAAAATAGACTCTGCCTCGTGTGCGCCCCGTGTTGTAGGCTAACCTCAATCTCAGTAGCGCCTGATTACTAGGCAGCTCGGCGCTCTCCTGTGTGTGGCTGTGGGCTCTAGCGGACACAGGAGATACGCTGAGCCTTTCGTGAAACAAGAAGGCTGCAACTTACAGGCGATACGATATGGGCAGCGTCCTCAGCACACTGTTTGAACCTGGGCGTTCTACGTCAGTGTTGTAGCCTCGGATTTTTATTTAACTTGAGAAAGAGCAGTTCACCACACATCTTCATGTGTCCATTAGTATCAGTTATTCTGCCCGTGCAGCCACTGAGTCCAAGACGAGACTGAAATAGTGCAACTCTTTTAAGATGCAACATTGTTACGCTCCTTGAGCCGTGTCAGTACATTTTTCACTCTTCCTCTTTACCTCAGAGCCGTATCGACTCGACAGATAACTACGAGGGTCACTCCAAAAGAAATGCACACTAGTTTTGTAGAAATACAGTTTTCATTCTGCATGTGTGAAAGTCTTACAAAGTGTAGATACATCCTTCCTGCTTGTTTTAAAACTTCGTTCAACTTGTTCCCGTGAGTGGCGCCATCACAGCATGTCTTCAAGATGGCTGCTACACTTGACGTTCGTCAGAAGCAACGTACTATCATAGAATTCCTGTGCTGTGAAAACGAGACAGTGGGAAACATTCACAAGAGATTGGAAAAGGTGTATGGAGATGCTGCTGTCGATCGCAGTACAGTTAGTCGGTGGGCAAGCAGGTGACGTGATGAAAGCGGGCACAGCAATATTGAGGATTGTCCTCGCAGCGGCACACACTCCAGACAATGTGCAGAGAGGTAACGAATTGGTGACTGCTGACAGACGCGTCACAGTGAACGAATTGTCACGCTACGATGGGATAGGGGAAAGAAGTGTTTGCAGAATACTGAAAGTGTTGGCGTCAAAAAATGTTTGTGCCAGGGGGATTCCCAGGATGTTGAATGTTGACAGTGGCTCACAAAGAAACAAGGAAAACGGTATGCAGCGAACTTTTGGAACAATGTGAGAATGGTGGAGATCAATTTCTTGGAAGAATTGTGACAGGTGATGAAACATGGCTCCCTCATTTTTCACCAGAGACGAAGAGGCAGTCAGTGGAGTGGCATCATACAAATTCACCCAAGAAAAAAAAAATTCAAAACCACACCTTTTGCTGGAAAAGTTATGGACATGTTGTTTTTCGATTCCGAAGGACTCTTGCTTGTGGACATCATGCCAAGTGGAACCACCATAAATTCTGATGCATATGTGACGACACTGAAGAAACTTGAAGCTCGACTGAGTCGTGTTCGACCACATCGGCCAAAGTAGGATGTTTTGCTGTTGCACGACAATGCACGGCCACACGTCAGTCAAAAAAACCGTGGAAGCGATCACAAAACTCGGATGGACAACACTGAAACACCCGCCTTACAGTCCTGACCTGGCTCCATGTGACTATCATCTCTTTGGGAAACTGAAAGACTCTCTTCGTGGAACAAGGTTTGAAGATGATGACTCCCTTGTGGACGCTGAGAAACAGTGGCTCCAACAGGTTGGTCCAGAATTTTACCTTGCGGTTATATAGGCGCTGGTTCCAAGATGGCGTAAGGCAGTTGAGAGGGATGGAAACTATGTGGAGAAATGAAAATGTTGCTCCTAAAGGATATATCTACACACTGTAAAACTTTGAAACATGTGGAATAAAAGATGGATTTAAAAAAAAAATGTGCATTTCTTTTGGAGTGATCCTCGTACTCGACTCAGTAGGCGACATCGGTGACACACGCCAGTTCGGCGGCGCTCGACTCTCAGGTTTACCAGTTCCAATGTTAGTGGTGGGAGAAATTTTCAGCTACACTAGTTGGCGGCTAAGGGCAAGAAAGATGGTGGCGTCAGCCATTCCGCCAATGTACTGGATTAAATTGCAAAGCTCCCTGCAAACGCCGCGTGAAGTGAAGGCGTCTGACACTGTTGGCGGTGATCCGTGTGACGGGTGTGGACGTCAAGCTTGTCGGCCCACTTACTGATGTTCGAAAGTAGCAGACTGTGTGCCGGCACCGAGTGTATCGTCTCCCGTCTCTCTCTCTCTCTCTCTCTCTCTCTCTCTCTCTGCCGCGCGGGATTAGCCGAGCAGTCTAGGGCGCTGCAGTCATGGACTGTGCGGCTGGTACCGGCGGAGGTTCGAGTCCTCCCCCGGGCATGGGTGTGCGTGTTTGTCCTTAGGATTATTTAGGTTAAGTAGTGTGTAAGCTTAGGGACTGATGACCTTAGCAGTTAAGTCCCATAAGATTTCACACACATTTGAACAAACCTGACATTAAAACTCGAATAGACGCACATCAGTCACCTACATCTAACAATTGTGCGTGGTGAGGGAAGCAAAAAAGTCATTTGTCAAAGGAAAGAAAACGTTTATCAAATGGTTCAAATAGCTCTGAGCACTATGGGACTTAACATCTGAGGTCATCAATCCCCTAGAACATAGAACTACTTCAACCTAACTAACCTAAGGACATCACACACATCCATGCACGAGGCAGGATTCGAACCTCCAACCGTAGACCGAAGCGCCTAGAACCACTCGGCAACTGTGGTCGGCGAACGATTATGAGTAATATCGCTGAACGTAGACAACAATGCCACACAAGTTCCCCTTTACTTTCTCTCTGTATAGAAACTTCTAAAACAGAGGCCACTGCGCAGTAGGTGTACAACAACGCGCATCAGTATGTGTAAAGAGATACTGACTGAAATGCATTTAGCTGTCAAAAGGACGATACGTGAAGCCTACGACTGCCGTCGTAGTATTTTATCGATATTTTATCGATACGTCTTTCGCAAATTCCGAACGTAGTCTTCAGAAGCTAGTGGAAGTGACGGTTGCAAAGCAAACAAAAATGCAGAACTTTGGTTTGAAGTATTCATTTACGAAGTAACTCCAGGATTACTGCCACAGTTAACTTCTCACATCACTGATAATTAATAATATAGACGTTAGTTTCATTGGAGATGGAAAACAGCAGAAATTGCTGAAGTTGGGAAAAGCTTCAGATCTCGATTAAATCCATATATGATTCGATACTGTATTTTCATCCACGATATACCGTAGATCCCACTTGTTGTTGTTGTTGTGGTCTTCAGTCCTGAGACTGGTTTGATGCAGCTCTCCATGCTCCCACTTACAAAAAACCAAAGCCCAGTCGTCGGAAGAAAGCACAGGTAATTCTCTTATACAGGAAGGGCTGCAGAAGTGATCACCAAGACTACCACACAGTATCTTTGACATCTGTTTATTGTAGGATCTCAGAATAAATATTGAGCTCATACATAATGAGGTATCTCAAACATAACGACGTCCTCCGTGGCAACCAGCATGGATTATGGAAACACTAGTAATGTGAAAGAAAACTGTCAAGTTTCTCAGATGATCTCGTGAAAGCCATTGGTCAGACAGTTAGGTGGTGTGACAGTACACGCATTTCTTGATTTCCGGAAAGCATTCAACTCTCTGCCTCACCTACGTCTGTATCCTATTTGTGACCATGAAAGTAAAACGTGTTACAATGCTTCGAAACTGTGTTTCATCCGTACATGTCCAACCGTCGCATGGCACAGGACACACAATCTTCGGGTGAGCACGTTTTACACTTACGCCCCACACACGCATGTTGTGCACATATGATACGCCTCCCGACAACCGTGTACCGGTGCCGAGTTCACGGGCGCCACATACGCGTGAAACGACCCCTGCTGTATGTGTGTTCCACTTGCTCTACGTACGTTAGCTGGTCCATACTCAGCTGTGTGCGCCAAGCGCTTTCGCAGCGGCACGGTTGGCCTCTGTGCAGTGTGCAGACCCAAGCGGCCAGCCACATCGCTCAGCCCTGTCACCCCCACTCCATGCCCTCACAGCTGCTCAGCGTTGCCCTCGAGGCTCACGGTGCCCGCGGGCAACCAAGCGGGCAGCTCTCGTGCCCACCCCAGATCTATCTGAACACTGGACTGTGTGTTAGAAACAGTAAAAACGGAGTCTTACTGTAATGTAACATCATCTATGTCTTGTCTGTGTTACACTCAACAGCCGGCCTGAGTGGCCGTGCGGTTGTAGGCGCTACTGTCTGGAGCCGCATGACCGCTACGGTCGCAGGTTCGAATCCTGCCTCGGGCATGGTTGTGTGTGACGTACTTAGGTTAGTTACGTTTAAGTAGTTCTAAGTTCTAGGGGACTGATGACCACAGCAGTTAAGTCCCATAGTGCTCAGAGCCATTTGTTACAATCAACATCCTTTATTAACAAGCTGTTGACATTAGCAAATAGAAAATCTTATACTTACCTACGAAATTAGAAGGCAAATCATTTATACCTATATATGAGAACCAGGAAAGATCCCAGCACTGATCCCTGAGGGACCCCTCCTCCTTTAACTATGTCCCAGTCAGACCGTTTCCTGTCTGTTATTAAAGTATGAGAACAACAAGTTGTGAAGTAGTCCTCTAGTTCCATAATGGTCTACGTTCTGTAATAACATTTTGTCATCAGAATAGTCAAACGCCTTAGTCAAATCAAAGAAGATGCATAGCGTTCGCAACTTTTTATTTAATTCGGGCAGTGCCTAAAAAATAAAAAAATAAAAAAATAAAATGAATTATAGGATTTTTAGCTGTTAAACTACTTTTAAAATCAATATGTACGTTTAACAGCAAATTACGCGAACTGAAATGATCAATTGCCCTGATATAGATACCCTTTTCAACAAATTTACCAAACACCAATGCGCAAACACTCAGGCATTTCATAACTGTTCGCGTGTGCACCAGCAACGTTGAGTGTTGGCAGCCAACAGTTCGAACGCTCTCTCGCGGTCTCGCTTATTTTACATACCTAGTGCCTTTGCAAACGATACTGGTCAGCCGCGTAAATGCCCTAAACAGGACACTGGAGAGGACGCGAGAGACAGCCGGGGTGGAGTCGATGTGTGTGATCCCGCTCGTGTTGTTTCTGCAGCCAGCCCGGTAGCGGGTGGCGGTGAGATCGATGTACCGCGTGCCTTATCAGTGACAGCGGTCTAATGTTATCGTAAGTGCTGGCCGTGATTGTACGCGTCATTCTGAACGCTTTATCTGACTACAAGAGTGGCTGCCATTCATAGCTTGTTTGATCTACCTGTTTTTGCATAAAAGGACTGATTTATACTCTGATATCCTGATTCACTTTTGCTTTTGCATGGCATTATGTTTTGCTACATTAAGAAGAGAATCCGTACACACTGCTAGTAGGTCTTCCTGTCCGTGACGTAAATTTGGCTCTTAGACTCCCTCCAATGACAATTTGTAGGTAGGAAGGTAAGTTGTCATGAACCAGAACGTTAGTTTGAACTCCACAGGGTTCTACTAGGCATACGTGATATCGCTTCTGCCTATTACCCAGATATATATTTTTATGAATATTTACCGCTTCTGCCAAAGCCGTAGCTGTCTTGGTGCAAGAATGACGTGCCCATGACTTTTTCGTCTTCATAATGACGTACAATTTATAATTTATGTTTTCAAAGAAATGTATGATGTTGAAATCAGCTGTATTGTTAGATGTTTCACCCCATACTCAGTTTTCAGTGACAGCATAAGCCATTTCCATTTAAATGATTACGTAAAAGCATACGCAAAGGAACATTAATATTTAAGTATAGGGAGGAAACAAAGTGAATATTTACTTGCAATTCGCTACCGACGTCTAACAACCACTAGCATGCACGGTAGAAGTGTCTTAGTATTGCATCAATCCTCTTATTGACTGGAAATAAAGGAAAGAAAATTAAATTTGTTTCTGCCACCACACTTCCAAGCACGTCGTATACTCACTTTATATTCAGCCAGCAGAGCTGTGACGTTTTCTCTGCTGCCTCTGACTCGTGTTGAATAGAAATGTACTTCTGTTGGAGGGTTGATTTTGCCATACCTAAGGGAGTTCACAGGCCAACAGTGTGCGTTCTTGTTTATCCGTGAAGTACCATTGACACTGTCATTCACTTATCAACCAATGTTCATTTTCAGTAACACAACTTTTCTGTCCGTCACTTCATACCCTTGTTTCTTTATATGCTGCTCATAATTTACGGTAGCACATCTGACAAGAAAACCAGCACCCTATCACAGTATAAATAAATATGGAAATAATCAGGTTCTGTCACGAAGATCATTTCCTAACAAAACAAGAAAATATCCCAATTCAGAAGGCAGTCACAGAGAAGATACATACATATACTAAACGACCGAACAAACATTAGCAAACTAAACGTTATTTAAGCTGATAAAACATCAAGTAGATAGATAGTAAACTCCCTCTAGCCGATACAGAGATACTATCACACAAACCAGGCAACAGACCCACTTATAAACACCCGCACTATAATAAACAGCTTTAACATCGAGCACCTGTGTGTAAAAATATGAATAATGTGACCAATAAAAGTAAAAAAATGGGAACTCTTTGTAATCTCCTCATGCCGGTTTGTAAGAAAAACCACAATTGTTACAATGATCACTGAATATATTTCATATAAAGTGAAATGTGTCTTGTCCGAATAATACTACTACAGTCGAATAATATTTGTAAAACTGAGACTGCAGAAGACTGGCCTAGAAAGCAGAGAGACGCGTGTAAATAAGTACTCGCATATAGCAAACTGTTCACACTTCGCGTCATACAACACGGGACCGCTGACCTTTCTGTAATTTACGTACACTTGTGCGTGACTGACAAAAGTCGGCCCAGTCCAGTCATTTTATGACATACAGTTACGAGCCCAAATAATGTTTTAGTCATTAACGCAGTTCAAAATCTCTCGCGACTTCAATCAAGGTTTATAAAATCAAGGTTTATTTCAGTCAAGGTTTATAAAAACTGATACATAACGGTTTTATATGAATTGAATAATTATTAATTTACTCAAATACTTCAGATCAAAAACGATCTTTGTGCTTAAAAGTATAATCACAAGAGGGCACTGTCAACAGAAAATTCCGTCACAAAGGAATGAACAACAGTTGGCAGCGTAGTTGGAATTGATTTACATCAGTGGGGAAGGTTGAAGATTTGTGCCGCAGCAGGATTCGTACCCGACTCTCTTGCTTACTAGGCAAATGCCGTGACCACTAAACCCCTCCACTCAGACTAAATTCTCAATTTATCCACATACACTACTGACGTAGGACCCCTACGCATTATCCTCATTACTCGCGGCGTTTCGCCGGTTCCCGTAAGACTTCGAGTACCGTGTGGATAAGTTTAGAATTTGCGTCTGAGGGTAGGGGAGGGGGTGGTGCGTGCTGGGGTAGTCGGTGCAGTTGGGATGACCACTGTGTGCGGACGATTTAGTGGTCAGAGCATCTGCCTGTAAGCGGAAGACCCTGGTTCGAGACCCTGGTCCGGTGTAAACTTTGAACTTCCCCATTCCTGTAATTTAATGCCAACTGCACAGCTAAATGTCGTTCATTCATTTGCATCTTGATTTATGATGGCTGCAGTATCAAAATGGTGCCTGATATTTTTCTTCGGACATGTCCGAAAGAACAGACCCCACAGATATAACACCACATATATAACGTAAGTATTATATTTGAGACATTTCTGTTTCTAGCCCATGGATGTAGTTGTTGTGAACTTCTAACATTCTGCGTGATGTCTGTTGTTCTATATCGTGTCTCCCTACCACTTTCGCGCAACGACGCTCTGAGCGTGTTTTTTAGGGAATTGACTAGTTTGAACCTGGGACCTGTTGCTGGTAAGGAGACGCCAGACCACACATGACATGTAGAGTTCAGAAGAGTTCAGTGAGACTAGCGATGATATAACCAAATACTTAATGATTTCAGCGTCAGCTCCACTGCACTCCCTGTAAAATAATCTTAATACTAACTAAATTTAGTGGAAGGGGTTCAAGGCTTTCGTATTTTTAGTTACCTGGTAAAATAACGTCGAAAAAGCAATTAAGTTTACCATTGGAAATTTTATTCTACTCACAAAACATTGTTTATAAATCGCACTATTGATAAAAGGAAATGTTTTAATACAGGATGGTAAAAACCAACTGTGTTCAACAAAAATGTGAACGAATATTCCCTGAATGGGTTTCCAAGTTCTACAATGGATCGAAGGATGACCTATGCCATATCACATCTATAATCTAGGTTTAAATTAAGTTTCACAAAAGAGAAAACTATCAAAATGGTCTACAGTGACCCTCAGTTATCTTTAATTACTTATCTAACTTG
Source organism: Schistocerca piceifrons (assembly GCF_021461385.2). NCBI lineage: Eukaryota > Metazoa > Arthropoda > Insecta > Orthoptera > Acrididae > Schistocerca > Schistocerca piceifrons. The sequence continues at coordinate 459,129,527 of NC_060145.1, forward strand.
TCGTAAATTACAGTGGCTGATGTGGCTTCTTAATAACTATATAACAGAAAAATCAACGCGTTTCAGATTTTTACTTCAAATGGCAAATGTGAACACCATGAGCTTTAATTGACGATCGACACTAGTATTACGCAAAAAGGGGGTGTAACAGATGAGACTTCTGCAGTTCTGAGTGAAGCTTTATGCGCTGTTATGCGGCATCGCGTGTGTTCATTGCCTTGTCAGTGTTCGTCAGGGGGCGGCGGTCAGCACAGCTCCGCTCACCTCGCCGTCTCGGAAGCAACTCTCCCCTAACTTCTCCTTATTACAAGTTACCGAAGTTGGTTTAAAAAAACTATCTGGCTGTGTTTTCATCTGACCAATCAGGGTCTCAATGTTAACCTTAAGCTCCGCCTACAAAAATTCTGTCTATCCAATGAGAAACGCTATACTTTTCGTGGTGGGGCAATGTTTTTAAAGTTTGCAACGTAACAGAGGCGCGAAAAAGTCTCACGCTAAAACTTGCAGCTGGTGTGGTCCTTTTAGTGTTACCGTAAGATCTATACTGTTCTTCTGGAGGGCTCTATCTTTTAACATGGGCTGGGGGGTGGTCCTAGCGGTTAGCTGGAGACGTGGGTGTCCGTCCCTTATCGTAGGGCCTTCAGCTTAACACGGTTCTGCTCTCGGCTCCTGTTCTCGTTTCTCCCCTCGGAACTGCGTCTGTCTCACGGTGGGAAGGTATGACATGCATTTAGGCATTCTTGTGTTAGTCTGTGGTATTCCATTTGCTCACTCGTTACTCGTATTACTTTTGTTAATTTAATGTCACGATTTATTCGGAGCTATGTGACATACTACTGGATTTGCTTATCATGTCAGGGTTTTCATGGAAGGTGTTGGATTTGCCTGACACCTTATAAACTTCCTTAGTTTGTGTAATACTGTATGTGGGATAGGCCGTAACCGGACACCGTTAATGGCAACTACACCTGTCGCTGTGAAAGCGGTTTCCCTCTGACGAAATCCTGTTGGGGGTGGTATGTCGCTACCTTTGTTTGAACTGAATAACGCAAGCCAGTTGTAGGAGGACCTGCAACTTAAGGTGCACTCCGAACAGCGGTGCAACTCGGCATTTACGCATTAACAGGGATTGCGAGAGGTGACCGAAATAAGGGGCAACATAGGTCTTGAGTGGACAGCGAACCCTAGATCTGTAGGTTGTTTGTGTGGCACTGAGCTATCGAGCTGCCAGCGAAGTTCCTTTGCTTGTTATTGTTTGGGGAAACGCGTCCTAAAACGAATATTTTATGGTTCTGGAGAAAAACATGCTGAACCTGGGAGAGCCAAAGAAATTTTATGCTTTCAAATTATGAAGCAAATAATCCATCCCTCTCTGTATCTCTATTTGCACGCCGTTATAATTAACATTCCACTCCCCTAGTAATAAATTTAAAATGTTTTAGCTTGATTTTCAATGTAAACACTGTGACCTAAACAAGTGCCTTAAGAAACAGTATGTTACTATTTATAACCAGTCAGGCTTACTCTTAACACAAACTGGTAACATTCAAATAGAGATGTTGGACTTTTACAACTATTCACTGCAATACACTGGGAAATACACACAAATTATTAGGTTTATCGAAGTACATATTAAATAAACGTTTTTTTTCATTTTGTGGGAAGAGAGAATTGGCTATGAGTGCTTCATTGTTCTTGTGTGAGTAATAATTCATTTCTGTATCTATAATTCCCTCAAGTCGAGACGTGGAGCGCCACAGAAAATTTCTCATTTCCTGTCAAAAACACATTGTTGAAGTTTTATGCGGAAGTTGTAAGTACATAACTGACACGTAAATTATAACAGAATACGAATTAAATCAGGAGATGCTAAGGGTACTGGACTAGGAAACGAGACACTCAAAGTAGTTGATGAGTTTTGCTATTTGGGCAGCTAAATAACTGATGATGGCCGAAGTAGAAAGGATATAAAATGAAGACTGGCAACGGCAGGAAAAGCATTTCTGAAGAAGAAAAATTTGTTTACTTCGAATGTAGATTTAAGTAATATGAAGTTTTTTCTGAAGGTATTTTTTTGGGTCATGTATAGAAGTGAAAAGTGGACGATAGACAGTTCGGATGAAAAGAAAATATAAACTTTCGAAAGGTGGTTCTACAGAAGAATGCTGAAGATTAGATGGGTTCATCGCATAACTAATGAGGAGGTACTGAAGACAATTGGGGAGACAAGGAAGTTGTGATGTAAAGAAGGGATCGGTTGTAGGACACATTCTGAGACATCAAGGGATCGCCAGTTCAGTAGTGGAGGGAAGTGTGGGTGGTAAAAATACAGTAACAAGGTTCTGAAAGTTATAGCTTGCAATAGTTATTCGGAGATGGAGAATCTCGCACAAGATAGAGTAGCATGGAGGGCTGCATCAAACCAGTCTTCAAACTGAAGACCACAATAACAAGCAACGTTTTCAAAAAGCGTGGTGACTATTGCTTCAGGAATCACATTTAATTATTATGATTGACTAACAATAAGAATGAAATCATAATTCATGCTTTCAGTAATGAGATGCCTAGTTTCCGACTGACGAATGAAAGTCAGGAGTTTAATTTGTTCGAGGCACAATTAATTAGCAAGAAAAGAAATTACTTTCATCATCGTTTTTCGAATGTAATTTTCTACTTGTTTCGTGCGTCACATGATTATCTTTCGATCTGAAAATTAAGAGTTTCATTCAAGATGGTGGCTTCCAAAATGGCCGGCACGTTGTTAACATAGTCTCACAAGTCATCCCTTGCCCCATCTCGAACTACTTGACCATGTTTACACTACTCTTCTAGTTTTAGAAGGCTGGTTCCACACCTATGAACTACGCTTTACTTTCAGTTGCGACGTTGGGGGATTATCTGCGTCATGAACACAGTCACACTGACCAAGCACCATTTTTCTTTATAGTTTTCATCACGAAATATATTGCCTAGACAAGAGGATGCGGATCATGATAGACATAGTAAATCTCTGGCAGTCCGAGTGGATGCCAAAACGACCGCGGTCCAATTGTAGCTTTGGCAGCCAGCTCTTGGACGGCGGGTGCTAGAATTAAGTGCGACGGTGGGCAGGTAAAAAGTATTGGTGAGGGCGGAGGGGGAGTTAAGTGACAGCCTGACGTCAGATTTGGCTGTCGGACTGCCAGAACTCTGTCTCGCTTGTTCTTCAGCTTGGCGCGGCTGCTTTGGACAACTGTTCCAAGGTATTCTCTTCGTCACAGCGGCCGTAGCGTGGCTAGAGAGAGGGGTATACGAAAATAGAAACAAAAAGGTGGTCCTCCAGGTTGTCAGCACCCATAAACTGCTTTTTTTTTGTATCCTCGCTTTTAAATATTGTAGGTGGCGCTGCTATCGACTGAAGTAAGACGTCGTCATTTGTAAAGTAAGTCAGCTGTACCCGTTGGCATCGCTGGTTCTCTGGAACACTGGAACATTCGGAGCTGAGCGCTCGTTCTTCGGCAGACTGCGCTGTCTCGCTGTTTTGTTCGACAGTGCCCAGAAGCTACACTTCGCATACCTTTCCACGAGGAGCGTAGATTCTTCGTTCAGGTTTCACGTCGAATGGTCGTGTGTCGTCGAGCTGCACCAAAAATATACGTACAGTCTACAGATGTCGATAAAGTACGAGCTTTAATGTTTTCCGTTCAACGGTGGGGCAAAAGTGAGTGATTAATGAGTTTATTCGCAGAGGGTGCGCGCAATTAATTGCACACGAAGTCGGTGGACAAATTAGTATCGCCATCGTTAATCAGTAGCATCAGTTTAGCAGGCTTTATTAGCACTCCAACAATTATTTAGACTACCGAAAATTTTTATAGTGTGGTAGTTTAATTCAGGAAAGTAATATAGCAATGGCAACTTGCATTGTGCAAGTGAAAATGAATTCGACTGCCAATATGAGCGTGGATGGGTTTAGCCGTTGTTAGGAAGTGTAGGCGCTGTTTATTACGTACTAAGTCTGTAAACAAAGTAACTGGTCTGACCAGTTATGATTCCAAAGCAAACTTTCCCCTTAACATTGAAGAACTGAGTACTTCAATATTCGTAAAGAAGAGGGACACGTTTTCCTTTATGCAACATAGTGAAGTTTGATATGAAGCGTGTTCTCTCCATATGTCAGACACACAGATCGGTACCAAACGTTGTACGTCGATTGATTATCAACCGAAACACCGATTTAGTTCGTGCCATGTGCTGTCGTACAATAGGACTGGCATAAGCGTTAACTAAAAGCAACACGACGGGGTACAGAGCACAGGAGAGGCTTAACTATGAGTAACTAGTTTGTATAGCTTCTATGTTGCTGGAAGAGCAAAGTTACGTAATCACTGGGGTGCACTGTTTCGTTTCCGAACTATGCAGTGGAATTGCTTACAATCAGCAGTCCTTAAACGAACTGGTTGAAGGGACCAATGAGTTCTCACCAGAAGAAAACACAGATGTTGTGACACTCTCCGCATGTGAAGATCTATTGGACATAGTAATTGCTACGGCTTCGATGAAAACACCTGGTCCCGACGGTTTGCCTGTTGAATTTTATAGAAAATCCTGGCACATTACCGGTGTAAAATTTTCAGATACTGAAAATGAAGTATTAAATGGAGAACCAATCCCCAGAGATTTTAAAGGAAGTTATTCAAGAAAGGGAAAGGCACCAAAGATATCAACATGCCTGCTGAATACCAACTACAAGCTGGTAGCCCGTGCCATCAACTCACGTGTAACGAATGTTCTGAAGCGCGTAATAAGCGTACATAAAGACCAAACCTGCCTACAAGACAGCAATATCGTAGAAACCGTGAGTGAGTATAGAGATACTATCGCCAGTTTCTCTACGATCAACGTAAAAAGAGCCCTAGTATTCATCAATTTCGCAAAAGCGTTTGACCGTATGAGTCATAAATACGTATTCAAGAGATTATTTAAAAAAGGGTTTTTTAAACAGATACCTGCAAGTAATGGGGAATACGGTGAGAGGCATTTCGACAAAAATATTTATAAATGGGCAATGCACAAAACAAATCGACATTCAAAGATGAGTTTCACAAGGAAGCCCGCTATTCATGTTGCTCTTTGTGTTAACTTTAGACACATTGTTAAGGAAGTTACACACTGACTTGGAAGTCATCACCGTTACGGGCACTATAAAAGCTAGTAATGCCTATGCTGACGACATATGTGTGTTAATCAGAAGCAGATAAGATCTGAGTGTTTTGAAAACTGTACAGGACCAGTACAACCAGGCCTGAGGAGCAAGGATCAGTGAGACCGAAAGTTCCATGCTAAGCTTAAGAGGATCTGGACAGATGAAATTAGACTGGGCAAAAGTGCGGAGCAACACGCATGTGGGGAAGTTGATAGAGCGTTAGATTGTTGCACCAAGGGTCCTGGGTATTACGCTTGAAAATGTTATATGAGACTATTAATAGCTCCGCACGTGTGATGCATTTGTTTCTTTATTCTACTGTTCCGATTGTTTATGTTTATTCTGAGAAAATGCATATGCACTAGCTGCTTCAAATGTCTATACAAATGTACTCTATACGTTTGCAACTTTCAACTAACGAAGCGAAAGCTGACTGGCAAAATAACATCGCTGCAAACTCCGAAAAGTCCTTTTACATGTCAGGAAAATGTTCACATTCATAACAGTTTCACGCGTAAACTGTTAAAACAAATTGTCATCAGTGGGGTTTGAACGCGGGACCTTTGCAACGACGATCACACGTTCTACCAACTCGCCGACGCGAAATCTGTCACAGATACGCATTTCCCGTGTGCCGTAATTCTGGTGTTACTTCTAGCTACCTTTTACGGCCGTTGTATTGGACGACAGCACACGGCACGAAGTAACTCTGTGTTTCGGTTCATGCTCTATCGACGTACAACATTGTTACCGATCTGAGTGTCTGACATCTGGAGGTTTGGATGTCAGTTAACCATGTCCGATCGTCGCAAAGGAAACTTTAAGGGCCAGGTCACACAGAAAGGGCGTGGCGCGGACGACTGGCGGAGGTGAGTAAAGGACGTGGCGAGGACGGGGCGTGAGCAGTTCCACACTGGAATCGCGCGGGATGGTCGTGCCACGAATGGATCAGAATATGTCGTCTTCAGCAGACCAAGAGATCGATGCACTGGGTCTTTTGTAGCTCGTAAATGACGAGCAAAGAAGAAGATAATCGGTAATTCCGTTATGGCTGAAAAAGGGAAAAAATATAACATATTTGACGTAATGAAACAGCTGAACACGTGTCCCGAATGCTCCCAGCATTTTGTACAGAATGTCTCAAAAGTCTTTCTGTATTGCGTTTGACATGGTGACAGACAGCATTTAGAGAGAAGCAATGGAACTGTTATGCTTTGATCATAATTTCTGTCTTTCGTATGACTTTGTTTTGAACGTAAGAGGAAACATTGCTGATTTTGTGGGAGATGTTCAGAATATTGGCATACTTTTCCAAAATATGATCACCCGTATTTCACTGCTGTATACCAGAAATTCGTCGTTACAGGGCATACTTTTCTACCGCGTGATAAAGATTTTGCCCTTATAGAGAGGAACAAAGCATCCTTTCACCCTGAAAATTGGATTCCAGTTATTGCCAGGGTCAAGGACAACGGATTCCTTCTGTGCAAGACGGAACCGGAGGATTTCAAGGGTCGTTGCGCACCAGACCACGGCTTCCACAGAGATTCATTCATAATTTCTGAGTATGTCTTGCTACACATTTCATGTGAGAACGGGGAAGGAAGAGCCATAACGTGCAACAACCGTGAATTTGTCAAAGTATTGCAGAGAAACTGAGAGGTACTGGGAAAAGAAATCTGCCGCTAGATAACATTACAGTTCTCCCTATCTGGCGTGATAGGTGTGCCAGTTAAAAGTGCCAATAAGAAAGCCTTACTGGAAATGTGACAGTATATCCTAGCCGAAAAACGGAATTTCTGTGAGCATGTAAGGAGTGAATAGTGGATTTGCACGTCTGTTTGGCAAAACCGATTGACTGAGGACAGAAAAGTACACGTTTAGTGTAATTGCAGCAAGAATATTGTTAAATTTTTACGGTCTTCTTCTGCTGCTTGTGCAGATTTTTATTGCAGAACAACATTATGTGTTTTGACCTGTGTTTTACTTCACTAGAATAAGGCTTTTTTTCTGGAATAAGTAACGCAGAGAAACCAGGATTTTTCAACAGCACAATGTTGTAACTGCAGCGATTCAACGTAGTTTGCCCAGAAAAATACAAAAAAATATGGGGGTGTTTTTTCAAAGAATACATAAGTAATCGTACGTCACAAAATATGCAAAATGGCGTTTTACCACATACGCACTGCCAATATCAAGAAAGCTCCCTGGAATACAAGTCATTTGTCCGGCAATGTGTGAACGGAAATATTTATTGATCGTTTCGTGAATGTAACTGTTAGTGTAGAAAACAAAAACGTACGTATACAGTAAATGGTTAAGTCTGCACTTGGATATGGAAAAATACAAGTTAATGCGGATGAGTAGGAAAATTAAATCTGTGGTGTTGGCTTAAAGTATTACTAGTGTCCTGCTTGGGAGTGTAAAGTCGTTTAAATATCTGGGCGTAAAGTTGCAGAGCGATATGAGATGGAACAAGCATGTCAAAACTGTGGTAGGGAAGGCGAATTGTCGACTTCGGTTTATAGGCAGAATTTTAGGAAAGACCGCATATAGGACGCTGGTGCGACCTATTCTTCAGTACTGCTAGAGTGTTTGGGATCCGTACCAGGTCGGACTGATGGAAGACATGGAAGCAATTCAATGGAGAGCTGCTACATTTGTTAGCGGTAGGTTCGAACAAAACGTGTCACGGAGATGCTTCGGGAACTCAGATGGGAATCCCTGGATGGATGGCGACGTTCTTTTCGAGAAACACTATTGACAAAATTTAGAGATGCGGCATTTGAAGCTCACTGCCGAGCGATTCTACTGCCGCCAACATCCATTGCCAATAAGGACCACGAAGATAAGATACGAGAAATTAGAGTTCGTACGGCAACGTATATATGTTCGCCTTTCCCTCGCTCTGTTTGCGAGTGGAACAGGAATGGGAATGATTAGTGGTGGTACGAGGTATCCTCCACCACGCACCACACAGTGCCTTGCGGAGTAGCGATGCAGATTTGCGAATGTCTACCCGTAGTTTCAAAATGAAAATAGCTCTTAATCCAATATTAACTTAAGATGCGATTGTAACTGACTTCATAAACTAGACACGAAAGAGAAACACCAGCCACAAATCCGCATAGCACGTGGCCAGTGTTGTGGGTCGTAGTTCGTCGTGCGCAAATGTCAAAATAAATCACTTATTTACTCGGAACTGAAAAGTCATCGCTCTCCTTCCACCATGCCGTGTGGTATTGCCCGCTCTGCCCGTGAGTAGACATGAGGCCGCTCCTTCAGCAAGGTCCGAGCAGGCACACGGGGGGAAGGGTTCATTAGTGACTGGGAGCTCCAACGTTAGGAGGGTGATGGAGCCCCTTAAGGAAATAGCGGAAAGGTAGGAGAAGAAGGCCAGTGTTCACTCTGTCTGCTTGCGGGGGGTCTTATCCGAGCTCAGTTCATACAGGCGATTGGCGGAGTCGGTGAAGGCGGAAAGACTTGCTCGCGGGGTGGAATCTGAGCTAACTATTTGTAGTATCGTTACCAGAACCGATCGCGGTCCTCTGGTTTGGAGCCGAGTGGAAGGCTTAAGCCAAAGGCTCAGACGATTCTGCGGAGATCTGGGGTGCATATTTCTCGACCTCCGCTATCGGGTGGAGAAATGTGGGGTCCCCCTGAAGAGGTCAGTCGTGCACTACACGCAGGAAGCGGCTACAAGGGTAGCGGAGTACGTGTGGAGTGCATATGTGGGTTTTTTAGGTTAGAGAATTCCCTCCCTAGGCCCGACAAGACGCCTCCTGAGACGCGGCAAGGTAGGAGTAGGAAAAGTGCAGCAGGGAATAACAATATTAATGTGCTAATAGTAAACTGCAGGAGCGTCTATAGAAAGGTCCCAGAACTGCTCTCATTAATAAACGGCCACAATACCCCCGTAATACCATGGACAGAAAGTTGGCTGAAACCAGACGTAAACAGTAATGAAATTCTAAAAGATTGGAATGTATACCGCAGAGACAGGCTGGACAGTGAAGGCGAGTTTATAGCGATAAAAAGTGCAATAGTATCGAAGGAAATTGACGGAGATCCGAAATGTCAAATGATTTGGGTGAAGGTCACGGTTAAAGCAGGTTCAAACATGGTAATTGGATGTCTCTATAGCCCCCTGACCTGAAGGAAAATTTGGAAAATATTTCGAGTAGATTTCCCGACCATGTTATAGTTCTTGATGGAGCTTTTAATTTGCCCGATATAGACTGGGATCCCTACCAGATAGGGTTGGTGGAAGAGATAGAGAAGATCGAACGGAGAGCAGCGCGCTTCGTTACAGGATCATGTAGTAACTGCGAAAGCCTTACGGAGACGATAGATAAACTCCAGGAGAGACGCTCAGTAGCTCGGTACTGGCTTTTGTTGAAGTTTCGAGAACACACCTTCACCGAGGAGTCAAGCATTATATTGCTCCCTCCTACGTATATCTCTCGAAGGGACCATGAGGATAAAATCAAAGACATTAGAGCCCACACAGAGGCATACCGACAATCTTTCTTTCCACGAACAATACGAGACTGGAATAGAAGGGAGAACCGATAGAGGTACTCAAAGCACCCTCCGCCACACGCCGTGAGGTGGCTTGCAGAGTATGGATGCAGATGTAGATGTAAAAACAATTTCGATATGTTCACTATGTTTCGTATGCAGCAACCTATGTCCTAAACCCTACGAAACATAAACCACCCAGCGATTACATTTTTCACTAAAAATGTTTCAAAATAATAATTTGGAAGAATCACAATAATTGTGGGCAATAACGAAAATGAAACCAGTTCACTATTAAGCTGTGATGTTTGACTATTCTTTTGGACCGGTAATTTCCCCAAGAACGAATGGAAAAACCTCTTAGCGTAGGACGCGCGTAAATCCCAAAACTGTGGTTTTCAGTTTTTGATAAACTTTCCACAGAGGCGGATGTAGCTCTGCATAAACACTTTTCAGGAAGATCGGATGACTTCAGATTAATAAAAACAGCAGCGCGCCACCTGGACGTGTCCGCCACGCATCCCTTCAGAGCGCCACTCGTGGTGACGAACGGACGTGCCGTGGACCACGAGGAGACGCGTCCGCGTCACGACGTCACTCTATGAATTATTTCATTCATTTATTAACAAGGAGGTGGCGTGAACCAGCACCACGCCCCCGCCAGACGCCAGCGCAACGCCATTTCTGTGAGAACTGGGCCTCACAGTTAAGAATTAGCTAAGTGTCGGGGGAGGGAGATCACAATTTGTCCGATATGCACTGTGATAAGGCTATAATACTGGACAGAGCGTGGAAAGGCAAGAAACGTGGAAACTCGAGCGTGATGCATCCGATAGAATCTTGTCCCTTCGTGGTAACTTTTGGTGATTACGTAAGCGACGTCTGTTCATAGAGACAGGTCTGAATCGGGTGCTGGTACGACGGAAGCGGGAAGTACGTGCAGTTGTTTGGGAACCGGGAACGTCACCATGTGGCCTTTGTTAGCTCTTACAGACGTCAACAGCGTATGTAACATGTCCAGGGTATTGTACATCCAAGTCAATCAAGCGGTAACCCTTCCCTAGCGGGTAACAGTAATACCGTAAAGAGTAATAATTATTACCGGCCGTATGTAACGGAAAAGAGACGAAAATCTATATGTTGACAGTGTCCTCTATCCTTTAACTACAAAATTATTACTAACATTGCTGATACCCGCTGATACGCTGCTTCCATCAGCAAAGTCAGCACCTCTGTGGACATGCATGGATCTCCACATCCACACAGACCTCTAGCTATTACTCCCGGGTGGCTATAATTAAAGTGCAGCTAGTTACAGCGGTCCAGTGTGTGCCATAATTATCGTCTGGCAGCGAAACCTCGTAGACATTCTAATGCGTTAATACAGAACAGATGTACACTAGAGAAAATAGTATAATTTTTGGACACGACGTACAAATTTGGCGCTGTGTATGGAAGAAAGATGTATAAAATGTTTCCATGTGTAATGGATTAGGAGCGGGAGATGGGCAGAATAGGTCAAACAGGTGAGATAGGTATAATGTTGATTTGATTATTAACTGCCATTTACACAGTTTGTTCAGTATCATCGCCGGACACGTCGACGAGATGCTGCATCGTGAAACGATGTGATCAGCAGTTGCACGCAGCAGTTCCGGTGGAATCTGAGCCACGTGTTCGTGTATGCTTGCCGTCAGATGAGGTAGGGACCGAACGCGTCCCTGATACACGCGTTCCGTTTGATATCTCCAGACCAGCAGTCACATGAATTGAGATTGGGTGATCTTGCAGACCATTCATATAGGAAACTTCTGCAGATAATACTGCGGCGGGGCAGCTTAGTTGGTTGGCGTTCTTGTGTGAACACTGTCTCTCGTCGTACGGTACCAAAAGTTCCACCTACCTCAGTACGGCGTCCGCTCACTGTCCCTTTACTCTGCAGGCGTAGATACTTACAAGAGGACGAGAAAGCAGCGATGAAGAAAAACGTCGCCTAATATCTGTCCTGCAAAATCCGCGTAGACTCTCGTAGCTGTTCCTGTATTGTGGTCTAACATAATTTCGGGTGGTAACGTGGAGCGCTTCGACTGAAATAAGTGTCCTAATATTTTGAGACTAGTAATGTTTATTGCTGAAATATCACAAATTAACGCGCTACCAAGTCCATATTTATTGAAAAACTATTCTACCACTCTTAGTTCTCAGTCATACCACAATCTTCACACTCGAGGCAGCCAGAATTTTGCACAAGTCCGACCCAATTGATTACGCGGTTTCACAGTCACTGATCCGCTACTCTGAGTTTTATATTCAGTCTTTTTCAGTGGTCTTTATAACAAAAGATGTTCGCCAAATATTCTGTAATTAACACAGAATATGCCACGCGGAATTTTTACACGTGCCGAATGTTCGCACACGGCTAACTTTCCAACAAAACAGTCCGCAGCTTCCAAACTTCACAAAACTGTCCGTAACTACATCAGCGTTAGTTGCGACACGTATCAAAGCGCGAGGAACTCAATATTCCATTTTACTCATAATGAGGAACATCTCATTTAACGTGTCCTTCCGCAACCAAAGTGACTCCTGGATGCTGCTTCTACCACAGCATATCTACACTCCTGGAAATGGAAAAAAGAACACATTCACACCGGTGTGTCAGACCCACCATACTTGCTCCGGACACTGCGAGAGGACTGTACAAGCAATGATCACACGCACGGCACAGCGGACACACCAGGAACCGCGGCGTTGGCCGTCGAATGGCGCTAGCTGCGCAGCATTTGTGCACCGCCGCCGTCAGTGTCAGCCAGTTTGCCGTGGCATACGGAGCTCCATCGTAGTCTTTAACACTGGTAGCATGCCGCGACAGCGTGGACGTGAACCGTATGTGCAGTTGACGGACTTTGAGCGAGGGCGTATAGTGGGCATGCGGGAGGCCGGGTGGACGTACCGCCGAATTGCTCAACACGTGGGGCGTGAGGTCTCCACAGTACATCGATGTTGTCGCCAGTGGTCGGCGGAAGGTGCACGTGCCCGTCGACCTGGGACCGGACCGCAGCGACGCACGGATGCACGCCAAGACCGTAGGATCCTACGCAGTGCCGTAGGGGACCGCACCGCCACTTCCCAGCAAATTAGGGACACTGTTGCTCCTGGGGTATCGGCGAGGACCATTCGCAACCGTCTCCATGAAGCTGGGCTACGGTCCCGCACACCGTTAGGCCGTCTTCCGCTCACGCCCCAACATCGTGCACCCCGCCTCCAGTGGTGTCGCGACAGGCGTGAATGGAGGGACGAATGGAGACGCGTCGTCTTCAGCGATGAGAGTCGCTTCTGCCTTGGTGCCAATGATGGTCGTATGCGTGTTTGGCGCCGTGCAGGTGAGCGCCACAATCAGGACTGCATACGACCGAGGCACACAGGGCCAACACCCGGCATCATGGTGTGGGGAGCGATCTCCTACACTGGCCGTACACCACTGGTGATCGTCGAGGGGACACTGAATAGTGCACGGTACATCCAAACCGTCATCGAACCCATCGTTCTACCATTCCTAGACCGGCAAGGGAACTTGCTGTTCCAACAGGACAATGCACGTCCGCATGTATCCCGTGCCACCCATCGTGCTCTAGAAGGTGTAAGTCAACTACCCTGGCCAGCAAGATCTCCGGATCTGTCCCCTATTGAGCATGTTTGGGACTGGATGAAGCGTCGTCTCACGCGGTCTGCACGTCCAGCACGAACGCTGGTCCAACTGAGGCGCCAGGTGGAAATGGCATGGCAAGCCGTTCCACAGGACTACATCCAGCATCTCTACGATCGTCTCCATGGGAGAATAGCAGCCTGCATTGCTGCGAAAGGTGGATATACACTGTACTAGTGCCGACATTGTGCATGCTCTGTTGCCTGTGTCTATGTGCCTGTGGTTCTGTCAGTGTGATCATGTGATGTATCTGACCCCAGGAATGTGTCAATAAAGTTTCCCCCTCCTGGGACAATGAATTCACGGTGTTCTTATTTCAATTTCCAGGAGTGTATCTAGCAGTGCGCGGGAACTGCTTAACTCTCATTGGTTCATTTGTTTGACTGGCCAATCAGAATCATCGTTCGAGATCATTCTCGCGCCAAATCTGGCCTATGTCAGTCACTATCCACAGATGCATTTTCGTCATTCCAACATGCAAATACTAATATAAGACTTAATAAAACCAAACGAAAAGAAAATTAAACTCGAAATAAATTTAGAAACTTATTGCTCTGCAAACGGCTAGTGTGGCTGCCTCCTTACAGAAACAAGTACACTTTGACATACGTCATCATCAATGTGGGCACAAACATTTTTCCCATGCTGTGATTGCGTAAAGCATTACATAAAATTCTTCGTGAAATTTAACGTATGTCCCACATACACACTCTCACTCACTCTCATTTACTCGCACAACGAGATAAGACACAAACAATAATTGTTTCTGAATTTTATATCACGAAAACGAAGAAATAATTAAAGTTTTAATAAGAAAAACTGAATAATTAACCCTACACACTGAGAGTTCTGTTTATGTTTTCAAATTATACCAACAGATAAACTGCTATAGTTCCTAACTGAATTTAATTCCGTAAGTGTCGGTTTTTGACTTTTTAAGTAATTTTTTTTATCTCCGAAACTATTATAGTTACAGTGTTGAAATTTTTATACGATCTTCTTCTGAATAGCAAAAAGTAGTGTACCGATTTTGAAAATGATTGAGTAATATTTAATATAGTTTATTTAGGTTAATAGGTGGTATGAATATACAGTTGCTCGAAGTTGCTCGAAGCTTTCACGCTGCAGTAGCAGTAGGTGCAACATGACTCATTGGTAGGACACAAGTTTGACGCTTCCTAAGCTCCAATACAGCGGGCTATATAGCAACGAATGTTACCGCGCATTAACTCGTGATGTTACAATCCGTTCAGGGAAAGCTGCGTTATGCAGATCTTTCAATGGACCAGCGAAATGTGGTGTTCACTCTTCTTGAATGAAAACACAGCTGTGCTCGTCCAAAGGAGGAATCAAATGTTGTTTAAGGATGTGCCGATAAGGTGGAGACGTCACGGTATACGAGACAGACCCTCTGGGTATATTCTATTCAAAGAAGAAGGACCGACAATAAAGTGGCTTCTGAATCTACACGTCACAGTCATAAGCAGCGAGTGCAGTGGCTCTTCGTGCGCAACAGGCGGTTTAACAGCACCCCAAATTTGGCAGTTCTGTGTACTCACTGGACCCTGCGCTGTAAAGTGAGCCTCGTCCCTCTGCAGAATACTGCCTGGCAACATGTCATCAGCTTCGATTCTTGCCAGAAGCCAAAGAGGAAACTCAGAGGGTTGCTGCAGATCGCGAGATTGCAGTTTCTGCACGATCTGGATCTTGTACAGGTACCAGTGTAAAACAGACCGCAAAAATTTCCGTACTCTTGACCAAGGGATGGACAATTCTCGTGACAGTGCACGAGCTGTATGGCTACTTAAGACAACAGCACTATTCGACTGGAATAGGTCGTAGAGTTCTGAAACCATAGTAGGCTACCCTATGCCATCACAAGTAAATGCAGACTTCAGCAGTTTTACAGAAATCGTAATCATTTAAGATCGTAGCTGCACTACATGTACATTAGGTGTGTTGCATACCCATCAGGCGTCCCACAGTTCGATCCCTTTGTTTAAGTATGGGATCGGTGTTTTCCTAGATTCATTTTCAAACTAGAAGTTGTGAATCGCCTAGAAACTGAGCGAGGTTACGTGAAAGGCTGTGCAACCTATGGAACATACTTGCTCTCCATAGCTATCGTCCTGTCTGCTACTTAAAACTCGTGGTCGTGCGGTAGCGTTCTCACTTCCCACGCCCGGGTTCCCGGGTTCGATTCCCGGCGGGGTCAGGGATTTTCTCTGCCTCGTGATGACTGGGTGTTGTGTGCTGTCCTTAGGTTAGTTAAGTTCAAGTAGTTCTAAGTTCTAGGGGACTGATGACCATAGATGTTAAGTCCCATAGTGCTCAGAGCCAGCCAGCCAGCTACTTAAAAGTAAACAGTATTTATAACGAAATTGAAACTGTCAGTGTTTAATTCAGGTTTCATTAAAAATGATTCACTTACATTGTGAAACAAAGGGATGTTGTAACAAAAATAAAATGAAAGCAATTCAGATACATCACGTAACGCTGGAAAACGGAATTTTCTCAGAGAAAGGTAAAGTTTAAGAAATGGAAATGAAAATATATCAAACATCGCTTCATTATTTCTTCGAGCTTATATAAAACATGTCTGTGTTATTGGTAAACAGCTTTGGCTGTTACCAATAGTACCAGGAGACACTTGCCTTTGATCATGATGCAGAATATTCCGCAGAGTACAAAATAACAATAGTTACATAGATTTATTTGTTTGTACGTATAAACTGTACTTGCACCAAACGCAACTGCTTTGGTTACATAAAAGCTTAGAAGTTATGTGATCAAGTAATTTTTATAACTTATAAAATGCGACACGTGTTTTTTAAGTATAGGGAATGCACAAAATGTGGTTCTAGTTATGTGCAAAACAAACCGACAGACAAACAAAGAAAAAATAAAGAGAAATCAAATCGTCGGCATCCAGTTTCTGTCTCATACATTCATTTATATTTCTGTTTGTACCAATGCTGCCAATACTATCGGTAATCCTACTATATAATTATTGTTTTGGTAGAGCCCAACTGTAATGGGTCGTCTTCCTCTTGCAGATGACGTACTATGGACACGTGTTTTCGAATTTCATTATCAATTTCTTTAAGCCGTTTAGTGACATAAGGTCTCTCCCCTCTTCTCTCAAGTGGCGATACTTTCTCAGTGCAGCACTGTACGTGCTGTCTTTCACAGAAAACAGTTTCACTAGTAGCGTACAGCCTCTCTTCTCGATAGACATACTGTTGACTCTATCTGTTGCTTGTCAACTGACAGTGAGGATCTCATACAGTGTACAGCGCCAGATTTGCACCTGGTGGCCACAGCTGGAACTAAGTCATTTTCAGTGCACATCTGTTCGCATTGCCACGTTAGCTTATACAGGGTGAAAAGTATTTAAACCGACAAACTCTGGGAGGTTGTAGGGGACATCAAAACAAACATTTTTCCCTAATGTCATTTTTTTCCTATGAGTAGTATTTAAACCGGTAGAGGAAGATTTCTCTGGCGGCAAATTAATTAAACCAACAAACATTTTTCCATTTTTTTATGACCAAGAGGCAACACACTAACACAACCCAATTTCAGTTGCAGTAGATTTTCAAAAATTCCTCCATTTACACGCCAACAAAGATTACACCGTTGGATCATGTTCTGTCTGACACCCCAGGGATATCCCGAATTGTTCCTGTTGCTGGTACTATCTGGACGACCAGACCCTCTTCTGATGCGACAGGAGTTGCATAAACAAGGTTGCGCATCTCTCCCCACACAAAAATGTCCAGAGAGGACACATATGGGGATCGAGCAGGCCATGGTACAGGACCACCTCTGCCAATCCACGTTTCTGGGAACCGTCAGTCCAGGAATCGACGCACAAGACGACTTATATGTGCCGGCGCCCCGTCATGTTGGAACCACATGCGTTGTCTTGTAGGGAGCGAGACGTCTTTCAGGAATTCTGGCAATGCTCTGGCGAGAAAATTGTAATAGTGCCTGCCATTTAATGGCCTAGGTAGCAGACACGGCCCAATTAAACAGTCCCCAACAACACCGACCCACACACTAACGAAGAACCGCACTTGATGAACGCTAGTAACTGTGGCATGTGGGTTATCCTCATTCCAAACATGCGAATTGGCATTTTGAGAATCCATCATGCCCGAACGTTGCTTCATCGGTAAACAACACAAAGAATGGTAATGTAGGATGCATTTCACACTGTTCCAGGTACCACTGCGAAAACTGTGCTCTGGGTGGATAATCAACTGGTTCCAGGTTGTGGACACGCTGTAAGTGAAATGGACGTAACAATTGCTCTCGAAGGACTGTTCTTACATTCGTCTGATTGGTCCCCATTTTACGTGCAATTGCACGAGTGCTGATTTAAGGATCCCGCTCCACATGCTGCAAGACAGCTTCCTCAAATTGCAGCGCTCTTACCGTGCGACGGCGTCCGTGTCCAGGTAATCTGCTAAATGACCCGGTCTCAAGCAGACGTTGGTACACAGCAGCAAAGGTCGTATGGTGCGGGATATGGCGATTAGGATATTG
Organism: Schistocerca piceifrons; assembly: GCF_021461385.2. Classification (NCBI taxonomy): domain Eukaryota; kingdom Metazoa; phylum Arthropoda; class Insecta; order Orthoptera; family Acrididae; genus Schistocerca; species Schistocerca piceifrons. The sequence continues at coordinate 459,147,490 of NC_060145.1, forward strand.
TTGTTGATAAACCCACATGCAGCTCGTCCGTTGTGGTGCGCTACGTGGTACGCACCAACCATATTGATGTACTTACTCCAGGTGTATCGCCATTAGTAAACAGAGACAATGTACTATAACACTGGTGGGCAGCAGTTGCCTACAACTGAAGAGCGTAATACGCCCTCTAACAACTGAAGAGCGTAATACGGCCTCCACCGGTTCAAATAATCCTCATAGGAATAAATGACATTAGGGAAAACTATTTGTTTTGATGTCCCCTACAACCTTCCAGAGTTTGTCGGTTTAAATACTTTTCACCCTGTATAAGTTTCACTGCCACACTTGACCTCCGTCAGTAGCTGTTCTTTTAGTTGTGGCCACCCGGTATAGGCAGTTTAGTTTGTTTTACGAATTATTTGTGAGTCTTACTTTCGTCTGTGGTTCGCAAATAGTGTGTGCTGTGGGGGAGTTGCTTCTGTAAAATCGATAACTCTGACACACGAGTACATTCCTCGCATCATTCGCAGTTTGTTGTGAGGACAGCGCAAATGGCACATTGGTTCGTTCCCGCACACTTGACGGCCTCCAGTCAGCTCACGCACGGAGCAGAAATGGCTACAAGTGGCGGACTTTTTGTCTGCATCGTTCGAAGCTTAATGACACAAAAGTTCAGCCCGACCTGTGGCGAGCGGCTGGAATAACAACGAACGGCAAGTCCCCCCCCCAGGGGGTCCACAACTCTACATGCGTAGCGAGCACGGGACCCCGAGCTAATGTGGCCCTTCTTCCTTTCCGGGCTGCATACCTTCCTTTTCCGCATCCTTCCCTATCCCCCGTCTTCACCCCCCCCCCTCCCCTCACCTCTGGCTCTTTCCTTCCCTTTCTCCCCCTCTGGGAGTATGGTTTGTGCCTACATCTGGAGACGGACGCTCGTAAATGTAACGCATTCTTCGCCTTCTCTGCTTGTATGTCTTCATACTTCCTTTGTCCTTCTCTTTTCCTTACCTCTTCTCTTTACCCTTTTCTCCGCTGCGGCGTTTGAGACCTCTCTTCTTTCCTTTCCCTTTCTTTGTTTTTCCCTTTCTCTTTTTTCCCCCCTGTGCGTGTCTGAAGGCCGACCCACGCATTTTCGTGCGTAGCCGGTGACGGGGTAACGTGTAATTCCCCGCCCTGGGTAGACAGGTAGGACACGTTTGTACCCCCTGGTAACGGCCGGGCCCAGGGAGGGGTGATTACCCGAGCTGATACCTTCCGAAAGTGCCGTTTGGTCCCTCCGTCCGTTTGTCGGGAGGTGTGACCTGAGGTGTGAACAATCACCTAAGGCGGGAGTGCCCTCAGAGAGGGCCCCCACAAGGGAGGAGCACGCCATCGGAGACGCTGGTAATCATGAGGGATTCTTCCACAATGGTTTCCTCACCTTCCACTATGTCTGCTCACAAGCGTAAGTTCACTGAGTCTCAGCCACAGACGGTTCTTCCATCGTTGCCACAGTTCCTTGTTGTTTCTTGGTCTGTTGAAGGTCACGACTTCTCCACAGTCAACCCTTTCATTATTCAGAAAGGTGTCGACGCAATTGCAGGTCCTGTAAAGTCTTGTTCCAGATTATGGAATGACACCTTGTTGCTGTGTACTTCACTTCTCCACACCTTCCCTGTCCGGGTGGAACTGCACCTTACTTTAAATTCCTTGCGTGAAGTCGTTTATACACGCTCCCTCGATGGATTGTCTGACGACGAAATTCAGCACTACCTGTCTGACCAGTGCGTAATGGCTGTTCATAGAGTGATGAAAAGGGTTGACACAAACATCATTCCAACCCACACTGTCTTCTTGACATTTGACATAGTTCAACTCCCATCTAAAATCAAAGCAGGCTATGAGATAATTTCCGTTTGCCCTTACGTCTCAAACCCTACGCGTTGCTATTGGTGTCAGCAGTTCAATCACACCAGCCAGTCCTGTTCCAATCCGGCCAAATGTGTTACGTGTGGCAAGGATGCCCATGAGGGTGCTTGTCCACCTCCATCCCCTCGCTGCATCAACTGTATGGGTGACCACGCTGCTTCCTCTCAAGATTGCCCCATTTTTAAAGACGAAAAGCTCATCCAGGAAATCAGAGTGAAGGAAAAGGTGTCGACCTTTGCTGCCCGAAAATTATTCTCCAGTCGACAGCCCACCGTGCCTCAGACAGGAAAATACAGCACTGTCCTTGATTCTCCTCGGCCAACAAAGGAGGCGGCCATGCAGACTTGCGACCTCACCTTTAGTGCCACGGTCGTCAGATCGGCCAGCGCAAAGATCGCCCGTTCAACCTCACCACTTTCGCCTGCCCACTCTACGGCTCACCCTTCATCTGGTTCTGCTAAATCTCGAGCCCAAAAGTCAGACACCAAGACTCCGAAAAAAGAGCATACTCGTGAAGATTTTTTACATACCCCAACTTCACAACCATCGGTTCCTCCTTCATCTAAACATCATATTTCCAAGAAGGCTAATAAGAAACCCAGTTCATCTCCTTTTCCGCCAAGGCGTGTCTCATCTACAGCACCACCTGGCGGAAATCGCCCTCGGCCGTCTTCTGTGTCGCCGAGGCGCACTGCTGGCGGCCGATCAACCGGCCGCTCGCTGGTGGCAGGAGCTGCTCCTGAACAACCTATGGATCAGGATCTTCTGCCTTTGGCTGAATGCCATTCCATGCTGTTGGTCACAAGCTCTGAGCAGTCATTGAGTTGACAGCACCCTTGGTCACGTTCCTCCATTTTCTGTTCACCCTATGTCCATTATCCACTGGAATATCCGCGGCATTCGAGCCAATCGGGATGAATTATCGATCCTCTTACGATCCTACTCGCCGGTCATCTTCTGTCTTCAGGAAACAAAGCTGCGTCCCCACGACCGCTTTGTTCTCCCACATTTTCAGTCCGTCTGATTTGATCTCCCCTCTGTTGCAGGCACTCCAGCCCATGGAGGACTCATGATTCTTCTCCATGATACTCTCCATTATCACCCAATCCACTTAAACACTTCCTTCCAAGCAGTCGCTGTCCGTCTTTCCCTTTCTGGATATACCTTTTCTCTTTGTGCTGTATACATTCCATCGTCCGCACCAATGGCACGAGCTGATCATCTTCTTGGTCAGCTTCCACCCTCCTATTTGCTGGTTGGGGACTTCAATGCCCACCACCCACTTTGGGGATCTCCACATCCTTGTCCACGTGGCTCACTATTGCTAGACGTCTTCCACCAAGCGGATCTAGTTTGCCTCAACACTGGGGTCCCTACATTTTTGTCTGTCTCTACGACACATGTCTCTCATTTGGACCTTTCGGTCGGAACTGTTCCGCTAGCTCGGCTCTTCGAATGGTTCGTCCTTGATGGTACACAGTCGTGTGATCATTTTCCATGTGTCCTTAGACTGCAGCCTCAACTGCCCTATATGCGCCCGCGACGCTGGAAGTTTGCCCAAGCCGATTGGACACTCTCTTCGTCTCTAACGACATTCGATGACCGTCACTTTCCTAGCGTCGACGATGAGGTCACACATATTACCGACGTTATTCTTACAGCTGCGGAACGTTCAATACCACGCACCTCCGAATTGCCCCGGCGTCCCCCAGTTCCTTGGTGGAACGAGGCATGCTGTGACGCAATACGTGAGCGGCGACGTGCTCTTCGTGTTTTCCGCCACCATCCTACTTTGGCCAACTGTATCGCTATAAGCAGTTCCGTGCGCGATGCCGTTGCGTCATCCGCGATAGCAAGAAGGCAAGCTGGAAATTCTTTATTAGCTCATTGAACACCTTCACTCCCTCCTCGGAAGTTTGGAGTCGGATTCGACAGTTATCAGGCGCGCCTAGTTTCTCCCCGGTCTCTGGGCTTACTGTCGCGCGTGATACGTTAGTGGACCCCGTCGCAATTTCTAACTCCTTGGGTAAACACTTTGCTGAGATTCCGAGCTCTTCAAATTACCCGCCAGCGTTTAACCCGAAGAAACGTGCAGCGGAAGTGCAACCTCTTGCTTTCTTCTCTCAAATTCGCAATCGCAAAAGCTATAATACTGTTTTCTCCATGCGGGAACTCCAACATGCACTCTATTCTTCTCGCTCCTCCGCCCCAGGACCGGATGGTATCCACATCCAAATGTTGCTGCATTTATCAACCCATAGTCTGCTTTACCTCCTTCGTATTTATAATCGAATTTGGACCGACAGTACTTTTCCCAGACGATGGCGGGAAGCTATCGTCGTTCCTGTTCCGAAACCTGGAAAGGACAAACATCTCCCCTCTAGCTATCGCCCCATTTCTCTCACGAGTAGTGTATGTAACGTTTTGGAGCGTATGGTGAATTGCCGTTTAGCCTGGTGGCTGGAGTTCCACAGTCTTTTAACACCTGCCCAATGCGGATTCCGAAAGCATCGTTCTGCAGTTGACCATCTTGTTGCTCTCTCCACTTATATCATGAACAATTTTCTCCGGAAACGCCAAACAGTAGCAATACTTTTTGATCTGGAGAAAGCATACGATACCTGTTGGAGGACAGGCATCCTCCGCACACTGTTCTCTTGGGGCTTTCGAGGTCGGCTGCCCCTTTTTCTTCGCGAATTTGTGGCAGAGCGCACATTTAGTGTGTGGGTGAACACTACTCTCTCCCGTACTTTCTCCCAAGAAAACGGGGTACCCCAGGGCTCCGTGCTAAGTGTTGAACTGTTTGCTATTGCCATAAATCCAATTATGGATTGTCTCCATCCTGATGTCTAGGGCTCCCTCTTTTTGGACGATTTTGCGATCTACTACAGCTCTCAACGGACCAGCCTTCTTGAACGACGTCTTCAAGGATGTCTCGGTCGCCTCTTCTCTTGGAGCACCGAAACCGGCTTCCGTTTCTCACCCAGTAAGACCGTTTGTGTTAATTTTTGGCGACGTAAGGAGTTTCTTCCACCCTCCTTACATCTAGGACCTGTCAACCTTCCGTTTTCGGACGTCACTAAATTCTTGGGTCTTATGTTTGACAGAAAACTGTGCTGGTCCTCCCACGTTTCCTATCTTTCGGGTGGCTGTCTGCGACCGCTCAACACCCTCCGTGTCCTGAATGGTACCTCCTGGGGAGCGGACCGAGTGGTCCTTCTCCGCCTCTATCGCGCCTTAGTGCGCTCGAAATTGGACTATTTAAGCATAGTTTACTCCTCAGCTCGGCCGTCTATTATTCTTCGTCGTCTCGATTCTATCCACCACCGTGGATTACGTTTAGTGTCTGGAGCTTTTTACACCAGCCCTGTGGAAAGCCTTTATGCTGAGACTGCTGAACCTCCGCTGTCCAATCGGCGAGCAGTCCTTCTGAGTCGTTATGCTAGCCGTCTATCTTCCATGCCTGCTAATCCAGCCCATGACATTTTTTTCGACGCCTCCTTTGATGTAGTGTACGCAGGCCGCCCCTCCTCCCTACTACCACCGGGAGTCCGCTTCCATCAACTGCTCCATCCTCTTTCCTTCCGCTTTCCTAAAACCTTCTTGACAACTTGGGGCACAGCACCGCCTTGGCTCCGTCCCCGGATCTGCCTACTCCGTGACCTATGTCAATTTCCCAAGGATGGTACTCCTTCACTTGTTTATCGTCGGGCATTTGCTGCTCTATGTGCACAAATGAAGGAAGCCACATTTATTTACACTGATGGCTCGAAAACATCGTTAGGTGTAGGGAGTGCCTATATTGTTGGCGACACCCCAAATCAATTTCGGCTTCCCGACCAGTGTTCGGTTTATACTGCGGAGCTTTACGCTGTTCTCCAGGCTGTCCACTATATCCGCCGCCATCAGCGGATACAGTATGTTATCTGCTCAGATTCTCTCAGCTCTCTCCTCAGTCTCCAAGCTCTTTACCCTGTGCACCCTGTGGTCCACCGTATTCAGGACTGTCTGCGCTTGCTCCACCTGGGGGGCGTCTCGGTGGCGTTCCTCTGGCTCCCGGGACACGTTGGTATCTGTGGAAATGAGGCGGCTGATATTGCGGCCAAGGCTGCAGCCTCTCTTCTTCGGCCAGCTATTCAATCGATTCCCTTCGCCGATCTACGGAGCGTTTTACGTCGTCGTGTCGTTCTTTTATGGCACGCACATTGTTCGACACTTCCCCATAATAAATTGCGGGACGTGAAAGCTCTTCCTTGTGCTTGGACCTCTTCCTCCCGAACGCGTCGTCGGGAGGAGGTAATTTTAACTAGACTCCGGATAGGGCACTGTCTTTTTAGCCACCGACATCTTTTAAGCGCCGATCCTCCCCCACTCTGTCCCCACTGCTTTCAGCTGTGGACGGTAAGACACCTCTTACTTGTGTGCCCCTATTTTACCCCGTTACGCGCCCGTCTACAGCTGTCGCCTGATATATCGTCAATTTTAGCAGATGACACGCGCTCGGACGATCGCGTTCTCGTGTTTATTAGTGCCAGTGAAATGACGTCAGTCATTTGAAGCTTTTTTTGGGGACAACCACCCCTTTCTGTAGTGGATTTATAAGCCTTCCTTCTGCTTTTCGTTTCTCCATTTTTATGACTTTCGTTCCTATTGCTGCTGGTTTCCATTTTCGGTCTTTACTGTTTCCTAAGTCACTGACCGAGCGCTAATGACCATAGCAGTTTTGCGCCCTAAAACCAGAAAAAAAGAACGGCGAGTCGCGGCGCTACTCTGAAAGGTGTCTGCCTCCTGCGGCACGCGCGTTACTCCGGACCTTGACTAGCACGCACGGGCAAGCAAGCACGCGCAAACCGTGATGCGCATCACACTGCAAGCGGAGTATAAATGTACATTTTGTGGAAATATTCTGATTTTTTATGGATAGATATTATACTACTGGCCATTAAAACTGCTACACTGACATGTGATTACATTTTCACGCAATTTGTGTGCATAGATCCTAAGAAATCAGTACCCGTAACAACCACCTCTGGCCGTAATAACGGCCTTGATACGCCTGGGCATTGAGTCAAGCAGAGCTTGGATGGCGTGTACAGGTACAGCTGGCCATGCAGATTCAACACCATACCACAGTTCATCAAGAGTAGTTACTGGCGTATTGTGGCGAGCCAGTTGCTCGGCCACCATTGACCAGACGTTTTTAGTCGGTGAGAGATTTGGAGAATGTGCTGGCCAGGGCAGCAGTCGAACATTTTCTGTATCCAGAAAGGCCCGTACAGGACCTGCAACATGCGGTCGTGCATTATCCTGCTGAAATGTAGGGTTTCGCAGGGATCGAATGAAGGGTAGAGCCACGGGGCGTAACACATCTGAAAAGTAACGTCCACTGTTCAAAGTGCCAACAGTGCGAACAAGAGGTGACCGAGACGTGTAACCAATGGCACCCCATACCATCACACCGGGTGATACGCCAGTATGGCGATGACGAATACACGCTTCCAATGTGCGTTCATCGCGATGTCACCAAACACGGATGCGACCATCATGATGCTGTAAACAGAACCTAGATTCATACGAAAAAATGACGTTTTGCCATTAGTGCACCCAGGTTCGTCGTTGAGTACACAATCGCAGGCGCTCCTGTCTGTGATGCAGTGCCAAGGTTAACCAACACCATCCATGGTCTTCGAGCTGATAGTCCATGCTGCTGCAAACGTCGTCGAACTGTTCGTGCAGATGGTTGTTGTCTTGCAAACGTCCCCATCTGTTGACTCAGGGATCGAGACGTGGCTGCACCATCCATTACAGCCAAGCGGATAAGATGCCTGTCATCTCGACTGCTAGTGATACGAGGCCGTTGGGACCCAGCACGGCGTTCCGTATTACCCTCCTGAACCCACCGATTCCATATTCTGCTAACAGTTATTGGATCTCGATCAACGCGAGCAGCAATGTCGCGATACGATAAACCGCAATCGCAATAGGCTGCAATCCGACCTTTATCAAAGTCGGAAACGTGATGGTACGGATTTCTCCTCCTTACACGAGGCATCACAACAACGTTTCGCCAGGCAACGCCGGCCAACTGCAGTTTTTCTATGAGAAATCGGTTGGAAACTTTCCTCATGTCAGCACGTTGTAGGTGTCGCCACCGGCGCCAACCTTGTGTGAATGCTCTGAAAAGCTAATCATTTGCGTATCACATCATCTTCTTCCTCTCGGTTAAATTTCGCGCCTGTAGCACGTCATCTTCGTGGTGTAGCAATTTTAATGGCCAGTAGTGTATTTGAGATTTGTTGATTAATTTAGTGAAAGATGCCTTAAATTTGCTTGACTGGAAATATATTTGATTTAATTAAATTAGTTACATAAGAAATTTTCAGTTTAATATATCCTAGGACAGGCATAACAGTCGTCATTCTCATTTACGTTGTGCGTGCAACGTCGTTGGTATCTGTTGAAGACACTGCTGCATGATGGTAAGACTCTCAGGGTTCATCTGCTAGACAATAACATCAGTCAGCTATCAGAATGCTACGGTTAAGCCACAAGAAACACATGGATGGTATGAAAACCGCTTTGAGGGCAACCTTTTTCCATAAAATCTCAATAGATGGCTATCTGATCCACAATATCGTCCAGGCGAGTGGCGTAACTCTGAAAACGCTAAATCACCTGGAACGTCAGATAATTTTACCCACAAAAACTCTTTACCTGCGGCTGTTATGTTGGCTGTAAAGCCAGTTTATAGAGATTTGCCAAATCAATTGAAAAACTGTCTGACAGGGGAAAAAACAAAAATTTTGCAAAAAATCCTTTTGAAGCATTTCGGGTATTTCAGTCAAAGAACGAATAAAAATACCTTGTTTCTGCTAACTTGTTGTGCATAAAAAGGTTTCAACTACTATTAATTAATTAAAATATCGATAACTCTCATGACACTTTGTTTAGAGAAAACACAACACCAATTTCTTAATTCTCTGATAAATTGTGATACATATCACAATAACACTATTTCTGATTTTTATTGTAGCGTTTTTCTCGTGGTTTTAGTACGTTTTCAACCCTTGCGTCAGCGATTCATTCAATATAACATAATTTGCGTGCCAACAGCACTGGAAATTTCTTTTGCGACTTAGAACGTCAGTTGGAAGCACCTAATTATCAGGGTAACTGGCGGCCAGTGTAACTTACAAATATCTGAAACTTAATTCAGTTCATAAGACACGTCGTATAGCTGTGACTTACGCTTGACGCTTTGTCAGCAACTGATGTACGTATTTGTAAGATGGCGCCGTATTGATTATTGCCACTGCAAAACTGACAACACCGATGCGGCGCTATAGATCAATGCGTATGTATTCTTGTTTATGGTTGGAAGACAAATGAACAAACATTGCACATAGTTTCTGTATAATATTTGTGAAGTTGGTTTGCGGACCGATAACCCTAGACAACGAACGACCGCAAGATAAATATCAGTGTTCCAGAATCCTTTCCCTGATCATAACACGCTAAAGGCAGATATTAGACATAACCACATACATTGTATCTTGAAACGGAGATAACATTGATAAATTAATAAATTTCGAAGTGTGCTCCTTTCGTTGCGCGAAGGTTATTCAAGCGATTTTCCAATTCCACATTCAGCTTAGGGCCATCTCCGACGCTTTCCAACACAACGTGCGGATTCTCGGACCCAGTTCAAATTAACTGTGGCCTCTCGTGAGAAAAGGACACGCTTTAGACAGCCATAACCTTCCTCAGTCTGAGCCAGCACGGCAACACCAAAGTCTTAAGGAGCACTGTTGGAGGGACTACACGATGTGGAATTCGTACATATGAAAAAGAAGTTGTTTATGCAGGATACTGTGCACTCCTGTAACTCACGCGGGGCTCGGCAGACTGACATCTTCGGACTTCTCACGAAGGTGCCTCTCAGCGAATTTTTTGCCCACTAGGTCGAGACCTACCTATTCTAGGGAGATCACAGACGCCCCCTGTTTCCTTAAACTTCGCACATATGCACACAGTGGCTGTCTATGGTGTGCCGTCTAGAAGTTCCTCTGGACTGCTTATGATGACTGCGCTTTCTCCTGTTTTGACTGCACGATGTATGCAAATGGTGTCCGATTCCGCGGTTAGTATGAAACTGGGCCCTATAACAAAGAAAATAACAGTAAGTATGGATGTACACAAAAACTTGAATATCTCACATGCCTTTCAAGATAAAAAGTATTTGTTTATGTGTCATTTTTCAAGCCTTATGACTATTCGTAACTGAGGAAAACTTCTGGATTTGGGTTTGTATATTGATTGTGCGGGCTTGTATTAATGCCACTTATAATAAATGCAGGTAGAGATGAACAGCCGGCCGCGGTGGTCGTGCGGTTCTAGGCGCTGCAGTCCGGAACCGCGGGACTGCTACGGTCGCAGGTTCGAATCCTGCCTCGGGCATGGATGTGTGTGAGGTCCTTAGGTTGGTTAGGTTTAAGTAGTTCTAAGTTCTAGGGGACTGATGACCTAAGATGTTAAGTCCCATAGTGCTCAGAGCCATTTTGAAGAGATGAACATAATGTCAAGTCAAAAAACTGAGTAACGAAACGAGAACCTTAGTCGTTCCATTACTTTGTGACTGAATAGAAAATAAATTTCAAGGCTTGGGGAATGTTTTGGAAGGCGGCAGGCGACTACCAGTTATAACCGTGACAGCAATCACATTAGCTGTGATTAACTGCCCCATGTGTCTGCTAAACTGATTTTGATCTTTGACTGTGTTTATTCTTGATAGCCTGCATTAGAGGTTATCACATTTATCAGAACGTAAATGAACTTGAAGGCTGAAATAATATTAACGAAATGGTGGCCCTGTCGTTATTTTAGTAAATTGTTGACGGGAGATCAATATATCACCACGGAATTGATCTTGTACAAAATCTATTATACAAGTTTATCGATTAAAAATAGGACAAAGGTATATGTTAAGCGCGATGACAAAATAGAACATGAACTGTTGGCAGCACAAATATGCAACAAACAGTTAACCCTCCCCTGTGTGGCAGCTGAAGATTAAATGCGTAGGTCACGTAACTAATGAGGAGGTACTGAATAGAATTGGAGAGAAGAGGAACTCGTTTCACAACCTGATTAAAAAGAAGGGTTGGGTTGGTAGGACACCTTCTGAGGCATTAAGGGATCACCAGTTTATTTCAAAATGGCTCTGAGCACTATGGGACTTAATATCTTAGGTCGTCAGTCCCCTAGAACTTAGAACTACTTAAACCTAACTAACCCAAGGGCATCACACACATCCATGCCCGAGGCAGGATTCGAACCTGCGACCATAGCAGTCCTGCGGTTCCGGACTACAGCGTCTAGAACCGCACGGCCACCGCGGCCGGCCACCAGTTTAGTATTGGAGGGCAGCGCGGCGGGTAAATATCGTAGAGAGAGACCGAGTGATGAATACACTAAGCAGATTCAGAAGGACGTCGGTTGCAGTAGGAACTGGGAGATGAAAAAGCTTGCACAGGATAGAGTAGCATGGAGAGCTGCCTCAAACCAGTCTCTGGACTGAAGACCACAACAATAACATGTGGTGGCTGGTTGGAAAACACCAGGGTTCGTCTCAATGAACTACTTACTGTGACTCAAAATATGGATAACGCTTTCTGAAAATGCCTAACACGGAAGAGACTTTTATGGACTTATTCTACACAAAAGTTTGTTGGTTGCAGCTCAGAACAGTTGGCGAGATTGTGATCTTGTTTGCCCTAACAAGGCACAGCAGCAGTACTCCGCCCCTTTTCTGGACGTGCACAGCTGTCTCAGTGACGGCGGTGGTTCAAGCGTCTGCAGAGTGGCGAAGTGAGGTGCCCGTAATTCCCTATCGCGGGCACGAAATATGTAAAGTCGCGTCTGGCCATCTGTTAGACGGATCGCAATTAGTGTCTGATGGAGCCCTGACAGATTCCAGCGTGTGACACTCTCATTAATCGGTCATACCAATTTAATTCACTTATTTGTGCAGTGCGCACAAGGAGATCAAACGCCAAGGCGGCCGATCTGTCACGAATAAGGTTGCCCTCGGCACAGCGAGTTGTTCGAGATGACTGAGGTCGAAACTGTCGGTACAGCTAAGACTTCGAGACCAGCGCTAGTGCGGAGTCGCGCTCAGGACGAGTGTCCCAAGTGTATCAAAGAAGTTAACAAAAAAAAAGTGGTTCAAATGGCTCTGAGCCCTATGGGACTTCGCTTCTGAGGTCATCAGTCCCCTAGTACTTAGAACTACTTAAACCTAACTAACCTAAGGACGTCACACACATCCATGCCCGAGGCAGGATTCGAACCTGCAACCGTAGCGGTCGCGCGGTTCCAGACTGTAGCGCCTGTAGCGGCTCGGCCAATCCGACCGGCAAAGAAAGTAACACCACTGTCTTAGGGTGACTGCTGAGACAGTGTTATGAAAAGCACAGACTGTTACTCGCCAATAAAAGAGACTCACTCTCTCTCTCTCTCTCTCTCTCACACACACACACACACACACACACACACACACACACGACCATTGTCTCCGAGGCCAGCCGCTCTGGTCGAGTGGTTCTAGGCGCTTCAGTCCGGAACCACGCGGCTCCTACGGTCGCAGTTTCAAATCCTGCCTCGGGCATGGATGTGTGTGACGTCCTTTGGTTAGTTCAGTTTACGTAGTTCTAAGTCTAGGGGACTGATGACCTCAGGTGTTAAGTCCCATAGTGCTTAGAGCCATTTGAACCATTGTCTCCGACTGCAAATGTCTAGCAGTCTTTATCTTGTACCTGCCTGTAACTCAATGTCTCCTGTACGTGATGAGTAGCAATCTCTCGTTTTCGTAATATTGTATTTACGCTATATCGGATTTTTCACTTTTTAATGAACGGAGAGGGGGATATTTGAATGTTTTGGTACGCATAACCAAAGTAATTCTAAGACGGTATACAATTATGAAGATTCCTATAACACAATATGAAACATCGAGTTTGGGTGGAAAGGGGGGGGGGGGGGCTTCAGTAATGCAACGGTAATCCCAACACAAACGTAACTGCTAAAACACCCCATGATGTTGATAAGATCCTGAAAATTAAATCATACTATAGTGAGAGCTTTGGCATTGTTGTTGTGGTTGTCTCCAATCCCGAAGACTGTTTCGATGCAGTAATACACGCTGGTCTACCTTGTATACTCTCTTCATGTATGAATGACTACTGCAACCGACATCCATTCGAACTGCCTTACTGCATTCGAGCCGCGGTCTGCCTCTTACATTTTTACTCCCAAAACTTCTATCCATTACAACTTGACTGTCTCTTGATACCGCAGGATATGTCTCGTCAATCGATCCCTTGTTTTAGTCATGTTGTGTGCTAAATTTCTCTTCACCCCGACTCAGATCAGTATCTCTTCATTAGCTTCATTTAGTCTAACCATGTATTCGTCAGAATTCTCCTGTAGCACCACATTTTTAAAGCTTCTATTCCTTCTTGTCTTTAACAGTTTCTTCTACATCTACATGGATAATCTGCAAATCACACTTAAGTTCCTGGCAGAGGGTTCATCGAACCATCTTCGCACTAATTCTCTATTAATACAATCTCTAACAGCGCGCGGAAAACGCGAACACATGTATTTTTTCTTTATTGTATTATAATGATCGTTTCTTCCTTTGTAGGTCGGCGTCAACAAAATATTTTCGCATTCGTAGGAGAGAATTGACGATTGCAATTTCGTGAGAAGATTCCGCCACAGTGAAAAACGACTTCGTTTTAATGGCGTCCACCCCAAATCGTGTCTCATGTCAGAGACACCCTCTCCCTTATTGCTCGATAATACAGAACGAGTTGCCCGTCTTTGAACTTTCTCGATGGACTCCGTTAATCCCATGTGGTAAGGATCCCATACTACGCAGCAGTACTCCTAAGCAGAACGGACAAGCGTAGTGTGGGCAGTCTCTTTGGTAGATCCATTGCATCTTCTAAGTGTCCTGTCAATAAAATACAGTGTTTGGTTTGCCTTCCCCATAACAGTTTCTATGTTCTCCTTCCAGTTTAGCCGACCGAAGTGGCCGTGCGGTTCTAGGCGCTGCAGTCTGGAACCGCGAGACTGCTACGGTCGTAGGAGGAATCCTGCCTCGGGCATGCATGTGTGTGATGTCCTTAGGTTTAAGTAGTTCTAAGTTCTAGGGGACTAATGACCTCAGAAGTTGAGTCCCATAGTGCTCAGAGCCATTTTGAACCTTCCAGTTTAAGTCGTTCGTGATTGTCCGCAATTGAAGTGCGGACAAAGGCATACATCAGTGAAATATCTTCAGAAAAGATTACCTAATATTTAAATTTATGTACAATTTTAATAAATTCCCCATTTCCGAAAACGCTTTTCTTACGATTTCGGCCACCGTAAGCTATTTTTCTGCGCAAAACTAATCTACCACTTTTAAAGTCTTATTTTTTAATCTAAACCACTAGGCACTGCCTGATTTAACTCGACTACATTCCATTTGAATTATTCTTGTTGATATTCATCTTAATGAATCTTTTCAAGTTACGATCCAACCCGTTCAGCTGCTTTTCCAAGACCTTCGCCGCCGCTGACAGAATTGCAGTGTCATCGTTAAACCTCAGAGATTTAATTTTTTCTCCCTATTAAACAAAAACGCGGCTGGCGTGTCGATCAAAACATCTGGTGCAAAAGCAGGGAACATTTGTTCGTGTCCCAGTTGCATTCCGCGTTTTTCTTTCATTTGTATTTTTCCTTCTGCATCGTGACAGGTAGAAGTAATAGGTTTAATAAGGTAAGTAAATCAATGAGGAATAATAATAAAATAGACAAACAAATTTCTCAAACAACTTGAATACCAATTTTAAGCCTCATGGAGTGAAATCTTTTCAGAACAAGATTTCTGTGAAGACGAGCAATCATCACGTGTTATCACGTAAGGGAGGAAGAGAAACGCTTCTCTCGGTTGGTAATGCTGTGAGATATCTGTTGAGTTATTTAGCACACCCCTAAGATGCTACGAGTTCGATTCCCGGTGAACACTGGGAAGGAAAGCTCCCCGTAAGATCACGCAGATTTAGGAGAAACAGTGTCACGTAGCAGGAAAGCTGTTAAGAGTGCCCGAATTAAGTATGAAAGTACTGGTACCACATCTGATGTGGATATATTCACGAAAGAGTTTATCTAAGTACAAAGGAAACTAACGGTCACTATAATAATTTTGTATATTGTCATAAAACAATAAACAACCATGTAAACATAAGTGGAAAAAAGGTTGTAATTATGAAATATATCTTTGGCACAGCTGGGTGGACACATGAAAGCATAACGTGAAACTATATCACAGATATGGCCAATGACTGTGAAAATGGTTAGTGATTTGAAGAAAGATCCCAGAAAAACAAATACGAACGCCAATAGATTCGCTAAAGTGTGTGACTGCAGTAACTAGCTGGCTTCAACGTTAGAATTGTAAAATTAAACCTTTATGTAAGGTAAACAGGCTCGCGTCCCGCTCGAGTCGGTGGCTGCGTCTCTGACCCATGCTTTTTTTTGTCATCAGTCTTCTGACTGGTTTGATGCGGCCCGCCACGAATTCCTCTCCTGTGCCAACCTCTTCATCTCAGAGTAGCACTTGCAACCTACGTCCTCAATTATTTGCTGGATGTAATCCAATCTCTGTCTTCCTCTACAGGTTTTTCCTTCTACAGCTCCTTCTAGTACCATGGAAGTCATTCCCTCGTCGTAACAGATGTCGTATCATCTTGTCCCTTCTCCTTATCAGTGTTTTCCACATATTCCATACTGCATAGAACCTCTTCATCCCTTACCTTCTCAGTCCACCTAATTTTCAATATTCGTCTATAGCAATGACCCATGCTTACCACACTTAAACAGTGTGCTTGTGGAAGGTGACGGCAGTAAGAGCTGGAAAATCTATGAGCTGGAGCCATTGTTCTCTCCGGTGTTAACAACTCATAGATTTCTCGACAGCATGTGTTTTCTCTTCGATGCTTTGTCAGCCAGTGTGCTCTGATGTTACTTTCCAAAACTTGGCTGGTTCTTCCAGTGTGGGAACTTGGCTGGCCAGTTGCTGTAGACTTTGCGACATCTGACCAAATCTAATTTAATAAATAAATTTAACGAAATCCTACTGTCATCGAGTTTTTCAGTGTTAACCTGTCACTACATGACACATTTGTAACTGTAGCCAACCAAAAGGGTTGCACATAGTCTACAATAACAGGCATGATGAACCAGTGAGAGACACCGATACTCGGTCTTCCGTGGTGTGGCCACAGGTAATGAATGGTCAATCCCACGCTCTCCCACTCTGAGGGCTAGACCTGGCTTTCAGATTTTATCTTTCCAAAATGGATTTCTCTTAGTCTTGCAAAAAGCAGTTTTGTGAAGTACAGTGCTCCCCCCCCTCCCCCCCTCCTCCCCCTCCCCCTTTCCAGCCAAAAAAAAACTTATTATGTGGAGACTACACATAACCAACTCTCTGTTTTGTACTTGCTTGGCAGGGCTCCTTTCAGCACTGAACAAGTGTATGACTCCCTTGTCCATAAATAAATTTAACGAAATACTACTGTCATCGAGTTTTTCAATGTTAACCTGTAACTACATGACTTCCACGTTTCGAGCCAGCTAGAAAGAGTTCACAAGGCTGCAGAAAATAACAGGCCACCCTCACTGTAATAAAACAAGCTGAAGAACTAATTAGGTGTGCAGTTATTCACAGTAGTGAATATTGCGTGCAGCATAAGAGAATGACTATTCGGTTCCGCATAATACATTATAAAATATATTGCATGACAGGTTTAGGATAAATGGACACACAACATTACAGGTAAAGTATTGCATTCCTACATGGTATAATATTCCATCACAGCATCTGGAAACTTGTTGCTAAAATTTTCCCGTGCGTGTTAGTTCCCTGTGATACAGAAGAGGTCAGTTGTTTAATTGACTCATTAAAAAATGTTTACTTCACTTGCTCCAAATCTGGGAAGTAGAAGACTTCAGTTCACAAAACATATCCTGGGAACATTTTTAAACCATATATAGTTGATCACAAATTTTGTCTCATACTGGCTTGATGAGCAGACAAACTAACAGCATCAGGTATGATAGGATGTTTACAGGTGACGAATGTCAGCTCACGTGCACTGTAGAAAAAATACCGGCAAACTGCACACCTGTGTGCCAGCCATGTGATGTTTATTTTTGGAGCTGAACTAAAAACTTTATTTCGAGGTTTCAGAATTAGTCTGCTTCTCGAAACACAACAGCTATTGCACAACCAAGTGGATGCAATAAACGTTCACAAGCATTATTCATTATTTACATTCAGCACACATTTTTCAGACAATGTTATCGTATACATCCTGCGCATCAAAACTGATCCCCGAAAAAGAGATATTTTTGGATGTAAATCAAATCCCTCCAAATCTTGAGAAGGCTCAACATAATTAAAGATTACATTCGTTAGATGTTCTTGGTGCTGTCAGTATATTTGTTTGGAATGTTTATATGACAAATATCATCCGCCTAGTTGATCGAAGGAAAATGAAGACGTGTAACAGTGTGAGTGAAAGAGTCATTGAATTTTTAATTATTTACCAACCCAAATAGTTTGAGAAATTCGTTTGGTTTATTTACTTTATTAGGCCTCCCGTGCCTACCAGTTCCGAAACGGAACGAAATGCAAATAAGGAAATATGCAAAATGCAACTGGGTATTGAACACAACTTTTGCGCTCCTCAGCCAGATGTCTTGGTCGCTACACCGGCGGTGTTTTCGTTGTCGAAAAAGTTTCCTCTCTCGATTTTTACGAAAATAAGAGTTTGCCGCCCCCACATGTGTTAATTAAAAATAGTTTTTCATTACCTGTGGGGTCCCGTCAGTTCTGAGACGACTGTGCGTCGTGAAGTTTAGGGGTACTTTTCACAAAAAACGTGAGGTTATTGCGCCAGAATATCTTGGCGCCTTTCATTATATGTTGTATACAAACGACCTGCCAAATATGAGCCGAATCTGTTAGCCGTGTGTGGGGGCTTCCCCTCATGAGTTGCAAATTCAGGCAGCAGAAGAGGCAGAATGGCCTAAAAACTATGAAACTTCGGGCGGCGCCCTCCATCAATAACACAGCAGCCTTGTCAGCGGCATCCGGCCCACTTTGCGGCTCTGACGGCCAGTCAATATTCAGCCCTCACTGCCACTTTTTATGCACTTTTCGTGAATACAATCACCGATAAACGCACAGAGAAGCAAATACGGAAATTCTGTTCTTTCTTTTTTGTTACCTTATCCATTCAACCTACTAGAAAATGTAATGTTACACTCCTGGCCACTAAATTTGCTATACCACGAAGGTGATGTGCTACAGACGCGAAATTTAACCGACAGGAAGAAGATGCTGTGATATGCAAATGATTAGCTTTTCAGAGCATTCACACAAGGTTGACGCCGGTGGCGACACCGACAACGTGCTGACATGAGGAAAGTTTCCAACCGATTTCTCATACACAAACAGCAGTTGACCGGCGTTGCCTGGTGAAACGTTGTTGTGATGCCTCGTGTAAGGAGGAGAAATGCGTACCATCACGTTTCCGACTTTGATAAAGGTCGGATTGTAGGCTGTCGCGAATGCGGTTTATCGTATGGCGACATTGCTGCTCGCGTTGGTCGAGAACCAATGACTGTTAGCAGAATATGGAATCGGTGGATTCAGGAGGGTAATACGGAACGCCGTGCTGGGTCCCAACGGCCTCGTATCACTAGCAGTCGATATGACAGGCATCTTGTCCGCATGGCTGTAATGGATCGTGCAGCCACGTCTCGATCCCTGAGTCAACAGATGGGGACGTTTGCAAGACAATAACCATCTGCACGCACAGTTCGACGACGTTTTCAGCAGCATGGACTATCAGCTCGGAGACCATGGCTGCGGTTACCCTTGACGTTATATCACAGAGAGGAGCGCCTGCGGTGGTGTACTCAACGTCGAACCTGGGTGCCCGAATGGCAAAACGTTATTTTTTTTGGATGAATCCAGGTTCTGTTTACAGCATCATGATGACCGCATCCGTGTTTGGCGACATCGCGGTGAATGCTCATTGGATGCGTGTATTCGTCATCGCCATACTGGCGTATCACCCGGCGTGATTGTATGGGGTGCCGTTGGTTACACGTCTCCGCCACCTCTTATTCGCACTGACGGCACTTTGAACAGTGGACGTTACATTTCAGTTGTGTTACGACCCGTGGCTCTACTCTTCATTCGATCCCAGCGAAACACTACATTTCAGCAGGATAATGCACGACCGTATGTTGCAGGTCCTGTACGGGCCTTTATGGATACAGAAAATGCTCGAATGCTGCCCTGGCCAGCACGTTCTCCAGATCTCTCCCCAACTGAAAACGTCTGGTCAATGGCGGCCGAGCAACTGGCTCGCCACAATACGCCAAGCACTACTCTTGATGAACTGTGGTATCGTGTTGAAGCTGCATGGGCAGCTGTACCTGTACACGCCATCCAAGGTCTGTTTGACTCAATGCCCAGGCATATCAAGGCCGTTATTACGGCCAGAGCTGGTCGTTCTGGGTACTGATTTCTCAGGATCTATGCACCCAAACTGCGTGATAATGTAATCATATGTCAGTTCTAGTATAATATATTTGTCCAATGAATACGCGTTTATCGTCTGCATTTCTTCTTGGTGCAGCAATTTTAATGGCCTGTAGTGTACTTCTCTAAAGGAAGGACGAAATGTTTATTTATCAGATCAACGCTCTCGTATTACTCTAAGCTGAGATGGAGATGACCAGTTATCGCTGTTACGTCGCTAATTTTAAAATACTCTTCTAGCCATCAAATTTGGAACCCCAGGAACTGAAACAAGGCACCGAAACGTGTGCTGTCCAGTCACATTAATGTGACAATCTGTCAAAAACCTGAATAAGCACCTTTTGGAGCGCTTACTGCTGCAAGACGCGCAGTACGAGAGGCAGTCAGATTCTGGAAGGAACCGAAATGGATTGCGGACCCATGCCGGATCCAATACCACGGCCGGGTGCGGTAGGTTTGTAGGTTCACGATCCGTGACGCCAACAGCTCCATTGAGATGGTCGCACATCTTCTCGTTTTGAATGCGTGGAGTTTGGTGGCCACGGTAGTATAATAAACTCACCCTGGTGCTCTTTGAACCACGCAAGTACAGTGCATACTGTGTAACACGTTACATTGTCCTGTTGGAAGATGCCGCTGTGCCGAGGAAAAGCAGACTGCATGTATGGGGACGACATCGTCCCCAAGTATAGGCGGGTACTTGTGTTGAACCGTTTTGACTTCCAGAATGACGAGATCGCCCACGGAATACGACGAACACATTCCTCAGGCCATAAAGTTCCTTCCTCTCGCCTGGACCCTTCCGACTATTGTTACAGGGACTTACACGCCAACGGCCATTCGTTCGATGGAACATAAAACGTGATTCATCTGGAAAGGCCACTTGTCACAACCCAGCGGACGTCCAGTTGAAGTATTGGAGTGCAAATTCAAGCCTTCATTGCCGAAGAACAGCAGTCAGCATGGGTGCGTGAACCGAGCGCCTGCTACGGATGCCCATAGGCAGCTAAGTTCGCTGAACGTTCGTTCAGTAGACGGTGATGGTAGACTATCGGCTCATAGTTGCTCAATAGTTGCACGTTTATTCGCCCGTGCTCACCTCGGCAACTGTTGTTCACCCCTGTCACCTATGGGCCATGGCGCACCGGCAGCTTGCGAGCGGTTTACGAACATAGCCATTTCGGGAACGCTTCCTTTCTTAGCCTGTAAGCCAATTATCACACGCTTTTGAACGTAAGGTACATCACTCCATTTTCACAATACAACGACTGCACTGTGTTCTTCATTACCCCAACAGGTTTTATACGGGGGTGAGTCAAATCAAAACCTTGAATATCTTTTTAAATATTATTTATTGTGCAGAAGTGCTACAAAGGTGTATCACGTTTCAACATTGTTGTGGATTGGCAAGACAGCCAACCCACTATGAGAGGAAGCCGAAAGGCACGCGTTTTAGCTCACGCAGGCTGGAGTGAGACTGGAACAGGTCAAGGAAATGAGACTAGCAAAAAAGTACGTAGCTGATGGAATACTTAACTTTAATCCATAATTGGTGAAAATCGCTCTTGACGGTACATGTTTTACAGCATCAATAGTAACTGGTAATGGCGCCTTGCTAGGTCGTAGCAAATGACGTAGCTGAAGGCTATGCTCGGCAAATGAGAGCGTAAATTGTCAGTGAACCATCGCTAGCAAAGTCGGCTGTACAACTGGGGCGAGTGCTAGGAAGTCTCTCTAGACCTGCCGTGTGGCGGCGCTCGGTCTGCAATCACTGATAGTGGCGACACGCGAGTCCGACGTATACTAACGGACGGCGGCCGATTTAAAGGCTACCACCTAGGATGTGTGGTGTCTGGCGGTGACACCACAAACATAATCTCCCCCACGCTCAATGCAAGTCCTCCAGCGCTTACAAAGTGCATAAATTCCTTTAGAAAGAAATTCTTTTGGTAGTCGGCGCAACCACTCATGCACCGCGTGGCGTACCTCTTCATCAGAACGGAACTTCTTTCTTCCCATTGCGTCTTTGAGTGGTCCAAACATTCGGAAATCACTTGGGGCAAGGTCTGGTGAGTGTGGTGGATGAGGAAGACACTAAAAATGCAGGTATGTGATTGTTGCAACTGTTGTACGGGTAGTGTGGGGCCTTGCATTGTCATGTTGCAAAAGGACACCTGCTGACAGCAATGCACGTCGCTTTGATTTGATTGCAGGCCGCAGATGATTTTTTAGGAGATCTGTGTATGATGCACTGGTGACAGTGGTCTCTCTAGGCATGTAACGCTCCAAAATGACGCCTTTTTCTGTCCGAAAAGAGAATCAGCATAACCTTCCCTGCTGATGGTTCTGTTCGAAACTTCTTTGGTTTTGCTCGCTCTCTTCGTTTCCGGATGGTGGAAGTGAACCTAGGTTTCGTCCCCTGTAACGATTATTGCAAGGAAGCCATCACCTTCTCGTTCAGAGCGCCGAAGTGCTTCACAAGCATCAACACGTCGTTCTCTCATTTCAGGAGTCAGCTGCCGTGGCACCCATCTTGCAGACACTTTGTGAAACTGGAGCACATCATGCACAATGTGGTGTGATGACCCATGACTATTCTGTAAACATGCTGCAGTGTCATTCAGTGTCACTCGGCGGTTTACCTTCGCTATGGCTTCAACTGCTGCAATGTTCTGTGGAGTCACAACTCGTTGTGCCTGACCTGGACGAGGAGCATCTTCCACTGAAGTCACACCATTTGCGAACTTCCTACTCCAGTCGTAGACTTGCTGCTGCGACAAACACGCATCACCGTATTGAAACTTCATTCGTCGATGAATTTCAATAGGTTTCACACCTTCACTACGCAAAAACGCTGTTCTTCCCTGGTGAAAGTCGCAAGTGGGGCGGCCATCTTTATACTGATACTGCGACGGTATGTGTGTATCTGCACTATGCTGCCATCTACAGGACATTCTGCACGCTGTTTGTAGCACGCTTACCAACTTACAGGATAACGACCCGAAATTTCGATTTGTTATTACAAATTTAAGGTTTTCATTTGACTCGCCCAAGTATATTCTCCGCCTTTAGTACTGCCACTTGCCATGTGTGAGTGGTTACTGCACGTTGGTGTCAAACGTAGGCAGTGATCGCGTTAATGTGACTAGACCGTGTTTGCATACACACATTATAATAGCAAGAGCAGATGGTCAGGTTTGTAGTTGATTTGGAGATATAGGGTGTGAAATGAAGTACGCAGATGTGCCACCTCTCATAGAAATATTGATTATGGGCACTGATTGGAACTGAGACGCGGTTAGATAACTGGTTGCAGCTCCAGGTGTGGCGAGTGGCGACAACCCGTGGCCGGATGTGTCCAGTGGGAGAGAGATGTTGAGAACGTGCCCGCGTGTACCGAGATATGGTAGGACAACCCCGGGAAACATGCGGGCTTGCGTTATCTTGTTGAAATGTAACATTACTGAGACCTCAAAGGCAGGACACAGTCACCGGCCTTAACACATCAGAAATGTAGCGGCTGCAGTCCAAAATACCAGATATGTGAGTCAGAGGGGATTGCGTTGTGTTCCCAGTGGCACCGCATACAATCGCACAAGGTGCTGGGACCATTTCATGAATGGAGCCTGGCGACGCTCGTTCATTTTGTGAACTCATCCACTGTGGTACGGTACGCAGAACCGGGAGTCGTCTGGAAAGATGATGGGGTGCCACTCTTGGGTCCAGCCGTGCACACTGGGTGCGCCACACTCAGGGCGCCTGCCTCTGTCGCCACGCCAGTGGAGTTTTCTACGATGTCCGCCTTGCTGGCAATGCGTAGAGCTCGAGACGTGATCACACCTTCCGTCTGTCTCGAGGTACCGGTACGTTCCCGCACTATGGGAGTAACTGTGGAAACCTTCAGAGATCCCCTAAACAGAGCCTTGTGAGGAATTTGTGTGCCCACTTCCTCGGTCCATCCATTGCAGTCCTTACACTCTGAGTGGCTAGTAGACCTCGTCACTGTGCGCTACTGTTCATCACGAATATTAGACATCAACAACAGTCGCTATCGTAATTCAGACGTGTACGCTCAAATGGTCAGTGAATGCATGTGAAATATTAAGAAAGTGGTATGTGTACAAATGGCCAGATGTTCTGAGGTATCGATATGTAGTGTTTTCACGGACGGCGTTTACTTCAGTACAAAAAAATTCCCGGTTGAGAGGACGTAAACCATTTACGGATGTTCCGTCCCCATCCGCGGAAAAGATCTCCAAGTATAAATCGGCAGTTATCGAAACGTCAGTAAATAGTTTAGAAGTTTCAATGGACGTATGAATGACATCGATACTGTACGCAACGCACAAGTACACCTTGAATGCTTATTGTCCCCTGGGAAACAGACAGGAGTTGGTGTCGACATATCGCCGCAAAACGGATAGTCTATTCTGACGGTAGTAATCCACTTCTTGAGCATTTACAATCAATCAGAAACCACGAAGTTGGAAATTATGTGCTGTATCATATTTGCGACAAGAATGTTAGACACAGAGAAAAGAAAACTTAAGCGGGTACATAGTGAGGTACGAATGATTACAGTATATGTATCTATTACTCCTAACACTCTGTATATACACGCAAGACAAAAGAGGAAAGAATAACAAGAAACAACGCACAACGAAGGAGTTATGCGAATGGCACATATATCCGTAGGTCTGAAGTACACTTTCAGAAAAAAGTCATACAATTTCAGAAAAATTGGAGATTTATTCGGGACAGACCTTCAAAGATTCAGCAAGTCTCATTGGTCCATCTCTGATCCTTATGCAATCCATTATTCGGCTTGGTGTTCACTGATAGAATTGTTGTATTTCCTCTGGAGGGATATTGTGCCAAATTCTGTCCAATTAGCACGTTAGATCGTCAAAATCCCCAGCTGTTTCGAGAGCCTTGCCCGTAGTGCTGAAAACGTTCTCAATTGGGAGGAGATCCGGCGACCTTGCTGGTCAAGACAGGGTTTGACAAGAATAAAGAGAAGCAGCAGAAACTGTCACCGCATGTGGGCGGGCATTATCTTGCTGAAATGTAAGCCCAGGATGGCGTGCCATGAAGGGCAACAAAACGGGCCGCAGAATGTCGGCGACCTACTGATGTGCCTTACGGATTCCGTGGATGAAAACCAAAGGGGTCCTGCTACGAAATGAAGTGGCACCCTGCACCATCATTCTTGGCTGTCGGGCCGTATGGCGGGCGACGTCAGGTTTGTGTCCCAACACCGTCTGGGACATCTCCAGGCATGGCTTCGATGTGCAGTCTCATTGGCTTGACAACAATTGTCTTCAGTGATGAGTCTCTCTTCGAACTGAGCCCCGATACCGAGCGAAGACGTGTCTGGAAAGGCCCTCGACATCACAACCTGACTGTCGCCCGACACACGGCCCAACAATCAGGAGTGATGGTCTGCGATACCATTCCGTTTCGTAGCAGGACCTTCCGTTGTCAGCTTCACAGCGCAGCGCTACTTCGACAGTATTCTACGCTCAGTTTTGTTCCCTTGATGCCAAATCATCCAGGGCTTACATTTCAGCAAGGTAATGGCTGTCCAGCCGCGCGGAGTGGCCGCGCGGTTTAAGGGGCCATGTGACGGATTGCGCGGCCCTCCCGCCTGAGGTTAGAGTCCTCCCTCGGGCATGGGTGTGTGTGTTGTCCTTAGCATACGTTCATTGAAGTTAGTTTAAGTAGTGTGTAAGTCTAGAAACCGATGACGTCAGCAGTTTGGTCCCTTAGGAATTCAAACACATTTGAACATTTGAATGCCTGCCTACATAAGGGGTAGCCGAACCCCACCTTGGCCAGCAAGGTCGCCGGATCATTCTCCACTGGAGAATGTTTAGAGCATTATGAGCAGCTCCCTCCCCCCCCCCCCCCCCCCCCAACGCCCACGATAAGCTCGATATTTTGACGATCTAAAGCACCAATTGGGCAGAATGTGGCACGATATCCGTCAGGAGGACATCCAACTATTCTGTCAATCAGTGACAAGACGAATAACGGCTCGCATAGGGTTGTAGCCTGAGTCGGAACAAGACCCCGGGAGTAGACAACATTCCATTAGAATTACTGACAGCATTCGGAGAGCCAGTCCTCACAAAACTCTACCATCTGGTGAGCATGATGTATGAGACAGGCGAAATACCCTCAGACTTCAAGAAGAATATAATAATTCCAATCCCAAAGAAAGCAGGTGTTGACAGATGTGAAAATTACCGAACTATCAGTTTAATAAGTCACAGCTGCAAAGTACTAACGCGAATTCTTTACAGACAAATGGAAAAACTGGTAGAAGCTGACCTCGGGGAAGATCAGTTTGGATTCCGTAGAAATGTTGGAACACGTGAGGCAATACTGACCCTACGACTTATCTTAGAAGCTAGATTAAGGAAAGGCAAACCTACGTTTGTAGCATATGTAGACTTAGAAAAAGCTTTTGACAATGTTGACTGGAATACTCTCTTTCAAATTCTGAAGGTGGCAGGGGTAAAATACAGGGAGCGAAAAGCTATTTACAATTTGTACAGAAACCAGATGGCAGTTATAAGAGTTGAGGGGCACTAAAGGGAAGCAGTCGTTGTGAAGGGAGTGAGACAGGGTTGTAGCCTGTCCCCGATGTTATTCAATCTGTATACTGAGCAATCAGTAAAGGAAACAAAAGAAAAATTTGGATTAGGTATTAAAATCAATGGAGAAGAAATAAAAACTTTGAGGTTCGCCGATGACACTGTAATTCTGTCAGAGACAGCAAAGGACTTGGAAGAGCTGTTGAATGGAATGG
Organism: Schistocerca piceifrons; assembly: GCF_021461385.2. Classification (NCBI taxonomy): domain Eukaryota; kingdom Metazoa; phylum Arthropoda; class Insecta; order Orthoptera; family Acrididae; genus Schistocerca; species Schistocerca piceifrons. Next base: position 459,173,853 of record NC_060145.1, read on the forward strand.
ACAGTGTCTTGAATGGAGGATATAGGATGAACATCAACAAAAGCAAAACGAGAATAATGGAATGTAGTCGAATTAAGTCGGGTGATGCTGAGGGAATTAGATTAGGAAATGAGAGACTTAAAGCAGTAAATGAGTTTTGCTATTTGGGGGGCAAAATAACTGATGATGGCGGAAGTAGAGAGGATATAAAATGCGGATTGGCAATGGCAAGGAAATCGTTTCTGAAGAAAAATTTGTTAACATCGAGTATAGATTTAAGCGTCAGGAAGTCGTTTCTGAAAGTATTTGTATGGAGTGTAGCCATGTATTGAGGTGAAACATGGACGGTAAATAGTTCGGACAAGAAAAGAATAGAAGCTTTCGAAATGTGGTGCTACAGAAGAATGCTGTAGATTAGATGGGTAGATCACATGGCTAATGAGGAGGTATTGAATAGAATTGGGGAGAAGAGGAGTTTGTGGCACAACTTGACTAGAAGAAGGAATCGGTTGGCAGGACATGTTCTGAGGCATCAAGGGATCACCAATTTAGTATTGGAGGGCAGCGTGGAGGGTAAAAATCGTAAACGGAGACGAAGAGATGAATACGCTAAACAAATTCAGAAGGATGTAGGTTGCAGTAGGTACTGGGAGATGAAGAAGCTTGCACAGGATAGAGTCCCATAGAGAGCTGCAATAAACCAATCTCAGGACAGAAGACCACAACAACAACAACAACAAGGGCCCGAGATGAAACAACGCGTTGTTGACGTGGGCTTTCTCTTGAAACACCATCCATTTTTTCATGAAATTGTGATCAGTTGTTTTTCCATACATGCACGTCACACTTACGCATTTCCGTCCCGTTAGCATAATTGTTTCTTTTTGTTTTGTTTTAAGGTGTACATGTCGATGTTCTCCTGTACAGAATATCGAGTTTTCCTATGTATCGCCACAATCTCTATATGCGTGCTGCGAAGAGCCTAGAAGGCGGGAGCACACGGGTGGGCGGATGAGAGCCAAGGTGGGTGAGCTCCCGCCGCTACTTCCCCCACGAGCAACAGGTCGCCCTCTCCCCTTCGCCCCCCCCCCCCCACCCTATCCCCTGGGAACTCACCTGCCAGCTGCTACTACTACACCCGGCAGCGCGGCTGTCCAGTGTTTTGTTCGGAAAGTGCTAACTGCCATTCCTTTTCGCTTATTCAAGGGAGAGAGACATAGATAAAGATAGAGAGAGAGGAAAAGATAGAGAGAGAGAGAGAAAGAAAACGCGCGCCCTGTTACTCCTACATTGTATGGGTCCCATAAACTCGAGCAATACTCCGGGAGGGGTCGCACCAGTTTCGTAAGCGGTCTCTATTGTAAACTGAGTGCATTTTCCCAGTATCCTACTGCCGATACAAAGATTCAAGTTTTTCCTGTGATCAGACTCTCAAGTATCAATGTAACGGCCATAGAAATACCCTCAAGCGCGAGAGTATTCAAGTACTAAATCTTTGTGGTGATTGCCAAAATTTTCACACCGAAGTGCCAGAGTTTGAAGAACCCCTAAACAGAAATGAAGCTCGCGTAATACTAGGTGCATAAAACTGGTTCAGGCAACAGTAAAGTTTTTTGTGGAAAATATAAGCGTATATCGAAAGACTAGACCAATGTGAAATGAAAGTGGCGAATTTCTCTCAGTAGGTAAACTAAAATCCGCCGAGATGGAAACTAAAGCTGCATACTAGACGGTTTGTCCAAAACTCAGTACTGGGATGGGCATAACCTCATAACTGGGTACTTGTATCGACAAGCAAAAGCTATAGAGAAAAGCTCAGTTCACTTGTAAGTTCCCTGACCATGTTGTAATTGTCGGAGGAGACCTTAATCAGAATCAGTGTGGATGATTGCAGTTTTGTTAGTGGCAGGCATGAGAAGACATCCTACGAAAAATTACTAAATGTCTTCTCTAAAACCTACCTGTCTACCCTCTCCCTCCCCCAGCCCCCCCCCCCCCCCATGATGGACATACCATCACTCCGTCTACAGGCCAAAAGTGGCCCATCGGGACCATCCGACCGCCGTGTCATCCTCAAGGAGCATGCGGATAGGAGGTGCATGGGCTCAGCACACTGCTCTCCCGGTCGTTATGATGGTATTCTTGACAGAAGCCGCTACTATTCGGTCGAGTAGCTCCTCAATTGGTATCACGAGGCTCAGTGCACCCCGAAAAATGGCAATAGCGCATGGCGGCCTGGATGGTCACCCATCCAAGTGCCGATCACGCCCGACAGCGCTTAACTTCGGTGATCTCACGGGAACCGGTGAATCCACTGCGGCAAGGCCGTTGATGATGGACATACATACACTGGATCTAATAGGAACAGAGTGACTTGATTTCTCTGAGGATGTCCGTATGAAACTGGGTTCAATGACCACGACCATACGGCAATAGTAACAACAATGATTGCCAAACTACAGAATGCAACTGCAACAAATAGAAAGGATTGTATGCTCGTCAAACTAGATAGAGAGACAAAACTGTCATATTTGTACTCGAAACATTTAGCTCTTGACAGGAGCATGTTCAAGAGTTATGTCTCATGTTTTGAAGAATAGTTGATCATGCAACGAAAAGATATGCACATAGTAGAACAGTTCATGATGGGAGGAACCTCCATGGTATACAGTCATTATATAGAAACTTCCAAACAACAGAGACAACTGAATAGTAAAATGAAACGCGTTTGGCTTTTGAGCGGGCAATTTGAGACAACTTTAGCGACTACCGCAGCAGAATACTGTCGAAATATCTCTCAAAAACCAGCAAAAATTCGGGTAATTTTTAAAGGCTGTCAGTGATACCGAAGTTAGTGTCCAGACACTCGTGGTTTGTCCACCGTACAGGAAGTGAAACTGACGGTAGCAAAGCTAAAGCAAAAATGCTGAACTCCGTCTTGAGTGTTCCTTTACAGATGAAAACCCAGGAGAACTGTACCATTGTAATCTTCGACCACAGCAAATGTCGCTGAAATGCACGTTGTTGTCAGTGGCATTGCTTAACAGTTACAGCCATTGAAACTGAACAAAGCTGCAGGATCTGACGGCATCCGTAGCAGATTTGCTGCTGAGTTAGCCCCTCGTTTAACAGTAATCTGCCGCAGACCGAGGACCACTCGAACGGAAACCATGCCAGTGGATGGAAGAAAGCACACATCGCATCCGTATGCAAGACAAGGGTAGCAGAACTGATTCACAGAACTGTCTTTCAGTGTCCTTGCAATCCACAAAACTGCCTTCAGTATCCTTGGAAGCTATTTGTTGTAGAATTTTAGAACAGATTTTGTAGTCAAATGCTACCCAGTATTTCGAACAAAATGACAACCTCCATGCCAGGCAGCATGGATTCCAGGAAAAAAATATCATCTGAAACCAAACTCGCACTCTTCCCATGTGATGATTTTGGATGGAGAGTGGTCGACAGATGTAACAGAAACTTTGGCTGTAGCCCAGGAACATGTGCTGGAACCCATGCTAATCATGTTTTTATGTTAACGACATAACGGATAACATTAATACCACCCACGGATTTTTCACACGTGATGCATTTCAGTCATATCATGGAAAGATCTCAAAGTGGTGCAGATATTGGCAACGTAATTTAAATGTTCTGAAATATAAAATTGTGCACTTTAGAAATCGCGAAGGTGAAAAAAAAAGAAAACAAACGGATACAGTGGGAGGATAGCCCGCTACAAATTGTTTCGTAACAAGGCGCCTCTACGAACTACGCTGCGCTGAAAACCAGCAGTAAATGATCTTGTATTTCACGTTATGATGAGATGTGTTACTAATTAGTATTTAGTTGCCACAAATCTTACCAAGAATGACGTGATCTTGATGAATCTCCAATGTGCCGTTGCCTAAAACGCGAGCTATAACACGAAGATAACTAAATACGAAAATTCTTTAAGCAAGAATATGACGTTCTGTTTCATTTTTTGCAACAAAGCATACCAATACCGACCCATTTTTGAGACATCCTCACACGCTGCTGCATAGAAACACCACAACGATGCGAGTTTTTAAAACCACCGAATATGGTCTTCATCGGAAAACAACAGATACAGAATGGCGTCTTGCAAGTTCTGCTCGTGACGTAGAGAGCTTTCTTGATTCTAATTGGATCTACTTTACGTGGCGCATTGCCGAAAGATCGCAGAAATTATTTCGCTTCTCAGGTGACAAAATGGCTTCTCAGCGTGAAAAAACAGGTGACGTCACGAAATGCATACAGCTGCACGTCAACGTTAGCTGAGTCGCCCGGTCTGAGGGTGGCTTAAGGCGCTTGCGAAAAATACATGTGTAGCCGCAGATTCCATATTCGACAACAAAGTATCGCATCTGGTGCGTTTATTTTTCGGAGCTCTGTTCGGGACATGGAGACGCGCAATCCGGTGCTGGTTCTGCAGCAGAGGTTTCCTCGCTCGGTGAGACATAAACCGCTAGATACGGAACTCGAATGGCGCTCGTAAAAGTCCCAGACTGCCATTACCGCAGTATCCGCGTTCGGTGGCGCTGCGGACATACTGCGTACGGTAGCGGTCTGCGAGCAGATATGTGTGTGTGTGTGTGTGTGTGTGTGTGTGTGTGTGTGTGTGTGTGTGTGTGTTTCGAGGCAGTAGAGATTCTGAGTGAGTTACCACTTCCAGTGTACAAGGAACAGTTGCTTTTCCAACGATAGAGAATAATTTCAGAATAAAATTCGGCCGTCACTTCGAAATATCGAAACTACCTCTTCAGTTGCCGCTACAGTCTGGAGCCGAGCGACCGCTACGGTCGCAGGTTCGAATCCTGCCTCGGGCATGGATGTGTGTGATGTCCTTAAGTTAGTTAGGCTTAATTAGTTCTAAGTTCTAGGCGACTGATGACCTCCGAAGTTAAGTCGCATAGTGCTCAGAGCCATTTTTTTTACCTCTTCAGTTGTTTTTTTTATTATTATTAAACACTGATCTACAGAATTTTCCCTGACAAAGACAATTAAAACTTAACCTATTCATTTATTACCCACAATATACAAGCCCAACGCAATCTGACTGCTATACATTGACAACACGACTACCAATAAAAAGAACTGCCCTGAATTGCAAGAAATCCTAAAAATAAGACAAATCCCAAAAATATGAAACTAAAGAAATATGAAACTACCTTCAGCTCTTGTTAATTGCCTAAACTCATTTTAATCACGAATCCCGATAGTAGAAACCTCATTCTTTTTCATAAGTAACTTACCTCACAGAAAATCATAAACGAACTACAACAGTTACAGTAAATAGCCTCAACAGCGTCCGCAGCTCGTGGTCGTGCGGTAGCGTTCTCGCTTCCCACGCCCGGGTTCCCGGGTTCGATTCCCGGCGGGGTCAGGGATTTTCTCTGCCTCGTGATGACTGGGTGTTGAGTGATGTCCTTAGGTTAGTTAGGTTTAAGTAGTTCTAAGTTCTAGAGGACTGATGACCATAGATGTTAAGTCCCATAGTGCTCAGAGCCATTTGAACCATTTGAGCAACAACAGCCAACTAAATAAAAAGATTCTCATTACTATAGACTCTAACTACTAGGAGGCATATGTTTAGCAAAAGAAAGATTTTGTTGAAGAGAAAAGAACGTATTTAGAAAATTTTACCTTACTCAGTGACATCCAGTTCCAAAAAGTATGTAGTTGTCAATAATTACACTACCCACACATTATCAACAACATGCGTCATCATACATTTCCTTGCATATTTTCTTATAAACACATCATTTCATATCATTTTACAGTGTATGTCCTACCAACACAGAGTCTCCACTAAGAATATCATGTCCATACACTTCCCTATCCACTCGCTAATTGCTAGTCCGTCCAACCACAGAATCTCTTGCCGAGGGCGCAGAGCACTGTCAGCTATATGAACACTGTCTATAGCGCTGCCAACATACAAACAAGTTACTTACAATATATTTTTACTTCTCTTTACCTGTTTTGGCGAAACCATTTACTTTTAGAAGCCTAAAAAATTAGGGATATTGTAAGTCTTTAGATTCGGCCATACATTTATTTAAAGTATAAGAAGTGTATTCCGGTTCCCGTGAGATCACCGAAGTTAAGCGCTATCGGACGTGGTCGGCACTTGGGTGGGTGACCATCCAGGCCGCCATGCGCTGTTGCCATTTTTCGGGGTGCACTCAGCCTCGTGATGCCAACTGAGGAGCTATTCGACCGAATAGTAGCAGCTTCGGTCAAGAATACCAACATAACGACCGGGAGAGCGATTTACTGACCCCACACCCATCCTATCAGCATCGTCCTCTGAGGATGACACGGCGGTCGGATGGACCCGATGGACGACTTGTGGCCTGTAGACGAGGTGCTTTTTTTTTTTTTTTTTTTTTTTTTTTAAGAAGCGTATTTCAGAAACTTAATTTCAAAAAGATGTTCAAGTGTGTGTGAATTCCTAAGCAACCAGACTACAAATGTGCATTGCAGCAGAGGGGAAGCATTTTGAGCACATGATTCAGTAAAGCTTTGTATCATGTACAGTATGTTTTTTGCATCTTTGTGTGTATCTGCTTCGTATTGAGATCAACAGTAAATATTTTCAAATAAGAAACAACGTGCTAAGGTCATCGGTCCCTAGACTTCCACGCTATTTAAACTAACTTACGCTAAGAACACATATATCATACCCGAGGGAGGACTCAAACCACCTGTGGGAAGGTCCGCCCAACCTGTGACATGGCGCCTCAAACCTCGTGGCCATTCCTTCCGACCAAACTAATTTGTATTGATCTAGTCGACAGCATTTCTTTCTACAGACGTACGTTGATGGTACCATCACTATATTAAAAGTAGACGTGAAGGACCTCAAATCACTTAGTGAGTGACTGAACTGCTGCCACCTTGAAATCAAGTACAAAATCAACGTAACGCTCTTGTATGTATTGTACGTTCATCGGCGGCCTAGACACGACAGAGAGGCTCCATCCCCGCTGGAGCCGCAGTGGTCCACAACCCCACGACGACTACCGCAGTCCACTTCACCCCTCCGCCGCCCCACACCGAACCACTCCTTCAGGGTTATTGTGCAGTTGCGCCCCTGGTGGACCAACCCCCCCCCCCCCCTCCCTCCCCCAGGGAATGTCACCCCTTGTATCTCTCCAACCATAACAGATACAAGGATGCCGTTTATACATTGAATTGCAGGGACAGGGGCTACTTGAATACATCACATTTCATGTTTGTGCTATTTTTTATTACAGAGATATGAGGCCATCTTTCCTTTTTTTTAAATTGGAGCTCTATGTCTCAGTACCCCAGCAGCACATTTATACCCTTCGTCATTGGCTTCGACAGGTATAGCATCAGCAACTGTGGAGTGTTAACGTGTGGTGGGGCATCGTCGGAAATGTGGGGCCGTACGTCATTCCGGGCATACTAAATGGCAATAACAATGCGCAGTTCCTGTGAAACGTTCTGCCCATTTTGCTGGAAGGGGCGCCACTAACTACGCGTCAGTGCACGTGGTTCCAACACGACGGCTGTCCTGCTCAATCTTTCCGTGGGGCTACAGAGCTGTTAAATGAAAAGTTCCCGGATTTTTGGATAGGACGACGTGCTGAAGTGAAGTGGCTAACCCGGTCTCCTGATTGGACCCCTCTTGATTTTTTTTTTCTGTGGGAGCAATCAAACATAAAGTGTATGCTGAAATACCAACTACGCCAGATGATATGAAGCAACGCATCATCGAAGCGTGCGCTGATATCTCACGTGACACCCTCGCAGCCGTTCACAAATCATTCGAACGGCGACTACAAATGTGCATTGCAGCAGAGGGGAAGCATTTTGAGCACATGATTCAGTAAAGCTTTGTATCATGTACAGTATGTATTTTGCATCTTTGTGTGTATCTGCTTCGTATTGAGATCAACAGTAAATATTTTCAAATAAGAAACAAATACGTACGAAATAATTGTGACCAATAAGGGCACCCTCATTTACATTTGTATTTCTGTTACTTAAAATGTATTAACGTCTTGTAGTATTTTAATACCGTATGTTGTCTACTATATTGGTATCACAGTTGTCAAATAACTAAATAATATTTGTGTGCGACACCATCAGTTAATTTTAGCGCAAAATATCGCAGTTACTATTGTGGGGTAAAAATGACAGACTCGCGACGTTTACCATGTACTGTACACAACAGGGAAGGTCGCATTGGACAACGCCGCTTCAAAGGATGAACACGATACGAGACCACACCTGTGTCTCAAAAACTGTTCCCCTAAATATTATGATATACACATATTTGAAACCGTCTTCTTAAGCCCATCATATTACGCTAAAATTTAACATAGGGTTCCATTAAAAAAAAAAACCAAAGATGGCCTCGTATCTCTGTAATAAAAACGAAGCACAAACATGAAATGTGATGTATTCAAGTAGGCCCTGTCCTTGCAATTCACTGTCCAAACGGCGTCTTTGTATCTATTACGGTTGGAGAGATACAAGGGGTGTTACGACTTAGCTGCCTCACCCTGTATAGTGGTCAAAAACGGATATCAAGCAAAAAAATGGTTCAAATGGCTCTGAGCACTATGGGACTTAACTTCTGATGTCATCAGTCCCCTAGAACTTAGAACTACTTAAGAGGCAGGATTCGAACCTGCGACCGTAGCGGTCACGCGGTTCCAGACTGTAGCGCCTAGAACCGCTCCGCCACCCCGGTCGGCCTCACGTAAACACTGTTCAAAACCTTTACAAAAATAAAACCATAAATAATATAAATTCCCCTATGCTCAATAAATATGGCCTGTTAAGAAATACACTACAACCCCATTTCTAGGTGACATTTCGCATCTTATAACCAATTTGTTAAAAAAATGTGACAACAATGTGTCCTTTACCACCAATAATCTCAACGAGTTGATCTTTATACATAGTGAGACAAATGTACCGAATGTGGGGTATATGAAATATGTCTGAATTTTTATATAAGACAGACAGGAAAGCCATTTAATATGCGCTTTCTTGAGCACTTTGCTCAACAAAGACGTTGAGCGAATTCATGTAGATTAACTTCTGCAGAACATTTCAAGATTGATAAAAACAATCTTTCTCCTCCATACTTATTTAACATGGCGATTTTGCGTATAGTTGACAAGGATTGATGATTGTACCTTTTAGAGGACTTTGAAACATATAAACATTCCCACGTAAATTGTAAAGCCGTGTTGAATGATTAATAGACACTATTTTGACTGTATAGGATCTTTTATGAACTGTGGAAATTGGCCCATTCCTTTTATATGTTAGAACGACGTGTCATGCTTTTTAAATATGTTATATGTAACTTCTGTACATACCTTAGTTCTACTTTTAATGTGCTTTCATATACGTTACTCGCTGATGGCATATCTGATGGCATATACATATATGTGATTCATTTACTGTAAATGTCGACCTGTGTTTACAATAGTCACCTACAATATGCACATTTTTGAACATATCATTGTGTTATGCTTCTATGAAGAATGTGTTGACATCTGCTAAACCAATACTAAGTAGGTTTCTGTAATACATTTCTTATACTATAGATAAATGTATGGCTAATGTATGGGTTTTTGTATCTCTAATTTTGTAAGCTTCTGAAGATGATAAATTAATTTGGCGAAACTGCTAAAGAGAAACAAAAATATATTGGCAACTGCTGTAACATAACAGACAGCCTCAGTTACTACATAAAATGCGTTAAATTACCAATCCCTTTCCCTATCGATATTTTTTTCGATAATCTGCTTTCTTTACATCTAATTCTAAATAAGTCGCTAATGCAAATATCAGGGCTTCAGCTTTATTTGGCATAGATATACTACCTATTAATAGTAGTAGGGAAACCTTCTTGTAGGCGCATTTTTATGTCAAATTGATATGCCAATTAATTTATTTATGAGCTTAACCTATCGCTCTTTTAAGTGGTTTTTCATGTAACCTTCTCCCTCCCCTTAACCTATTGTTCTGTCAGTTGATTTATGACCCTCAGCTGTTGATTTATGGTTCCCTGGGGATAATCGATTCTCTTGGGAAACCACCTTTCCTCCACCATCCTCCTCCGCATTGGGAAATCCCCTCACCGACAAAAACACACCTTTGATATCAAATTAATTGACTGTTTAATTACATCGATGAATTAATTAATCCCTCCCCCTCTGGGAAATTCTCCAGTCCTCCTGTCCTCTCCCTCACTCCCCCACCTGGAAGTAGGTAGCAAAAAGACTCAGTCTGTGCTGAAGAAGAGGGAACTCACGTTATGATATTGAAGCCAATGTAAATTACATATCAGAGAATATATTGTTTGTTGTAAAACTCAATTTTCAGGGCTTCGATATCTCTTTTATTTGGCATGAAAAGCTCGTCATTCTCTGCTTTATTGGAAAATGCACTTCCTGTAAAAAAGAAGTAATTAAATTGAGAAATGCACTATTGGACTGGAGCTGTTGGACTGGAAGATGCAAGTATTACCTTGTCATAATTATGTAGTTACACCACTATAGATTGGAGTTGTTGTCTTGTTGGAAGATTTTCGTGTGTGTGCTCCCCTTGACATGCAGGGATCGACTGAGTTAGCTAGTGCACAGTGCCACCATCAGAGGAAATCCCACCCATATCCCTCGTTTCCTCCCTTCCCACACCTCCCAGAAAAAATTGGCGGGAGAAAGACTTATGCTGCGCTGCAGAGGTAGGATCTCAAGACACGAAACTCGAAGTCAAGGTAATAATATGTTGATGCATATACTTCATTTAACCAGTTTGCGGGAGACAGGGCTCTCCCACTTGGGTGGAGCTCATGTCTGCACCCCTCCTCCCACTCCAACTTACCTTCAGAGAATTACTGTAATCACCGAGGAATGGAATGTTTGGGGTCTCCCGTGCGCGTCTATCGTCTGGGCGCCGCCACAGAGGTAAAAAATCGCGCAGTCCATAATTACAGATCATGATACTAAAGACCACAGACCATGGACACCTTTGATCTCATGGCCCCAAACAAAACAACATGTGGCGACATCCCTTTGAAAATTGATACCAGAGTCACTTCCTGCTACTCTCTGTCCCACTCTCTCTCTCTCTCTCTCTCTCTCTCTTTCTCTCTCTCTCTCTCTCTCTCTCTCTCTCTCTCTCTCTCAAGTGCTTATTTCCTATTTCTGTTAAACAACATACCCAGACCAAGACGTCCACCCATCCCGCCGTCGCTTCGATCCCCCTCTCCTGCTCCCTCACCACTGATGAGACTTGGTGCTGGTAGTCAACATACCCCGTTATTTCCACACTTCCACTGTTATGAAAACCTGTAGTAGATGGAAAAAGACATTCGTGAAGAAGTTGTTAGCATCTGTCGTGTACCGCACTAACCTCTCTTGTGTCGTGATTAAAGTAATGGGTACCTGCTAAATCCACAGCTGTGGTTGCCTTGGAAACTTTCCCTAGTTAATTAAATCGATATCCTTTGTGTGTGGGCAGATTCACCTTGCATCCTATTGGTGAATACTAGGACTGGTATATTTGACAGGACTCAATCCTGGAACCACCGGGTTTCCAAACTCATCTGGCATTTTTTTTGTCCTTTCCTTCTCCTCTTATTGCTGGATAATGGCAGAGTTACATCATTTGGCGGCAGTTCCGTTAGGCTGGAGGTAGCTGAGAATTTCAAATTTCAGCTCAATTACACGTTATGTACTTAAACAATTGCAGAGGCGTTGGACACAGTAAGTTGACCAATCGGAAATTTAACGTCTCGATTGGAAGGGGTGCTGCATAAAGTGATAGTTGGAATTTCAAATTTGGGCGTGAATGAATACTGTCAAGGCTGTGGAATTCCCTACCATTACAGGTCTCCTATGTGTATTTTATAAAGCTCTATGGAAGTCCCAAGTTTGTTCTCTCAGTTACAGCAGGACGAAGAAGGAGGAGGAAAGGGTCTTCCATGTGATCGGATAGTAACAACAACAAATACCACTGCAAGACACAGTGCACTGAATATATTGAGAAGCGCTAAACCACGATTCTAATGCTTGTGATAGCTAGATGCCTGAGATCGCTATAAACATTCACACATACAGCCCACTCACCTCCAAGATGTCCACACACAGCGAGCGCCCGAAGCCAAAGGGTCGTGTATTCCTTCCGGCAGCAGCATGCCCATCCCACAGCATCCACACACCCACCATACTAAATGCTCAGAACTCGGAGAGACTGTCACCAAGCAGACAGCTGATCAATTTATATGCATGGTGTAATCTCGTTTGGCGCAAACACCAGTCCTATTGAATCTTATCATGCAACACACACATCCACTTCTGTTGCCGCTCTACCAACATGCTGGCTAGTTTACTATTCCGCAATCCAGAGGGCTATCCACGAGGACTTGTACTTGTTGCTGCGACAAGAGCAGGCCAGCCAGAAGTTTTCTTCGTACACCCCCCCCCCCCCCCCCCCCCCCCCCCACGCGCGACAGCCTTAAGCTGAAAATGGCCATCTGTTCCAGTCACTGGCTGCCTACTCCATGCACGTGGTTGGCAGGAAGAGTTGTCCTAGGAAACTGGCCACACATTTATCAGTGTAATTATAATTAGTTATTACGATAGCAGCACCATTTGGTGACATTTGACAATGACCGAAGTACTGCAAATACCTCCTACTGACGCCTGCGGCTCTGGGACGAATCTCAATGTCAATATCTATATTCTGCTTGTGAATGGTCATAATTTCCTGTGTAAAAGCTCTCATACCCTAATGTCTAACGGCGTGTTGAAAGTTACATCCCAACTCAAATCCATACCTCTCTTACGACCAGACATAGTCATTTTCTTTGCTCATATCGAACATGAGCCAGAGTAACTTTACGCTCCACAACATATTCTACAAGCCTGCTGATCACAGTGAATCTACCACACATCCCCTACTAAGTCTAACACTTCGCCAATAACTGTTAGTTGCACAGAACAATAGTGAGTGAAAATTCCTGGATGGATGGACATGTCCCAGTTGTCTCTTTTCTTTTCGAGTGGCACCTCTGTGTCGTAAGAAGAGACACATAATCTTCTTATAAGCTGCCGGCTATTAAAAACACAAGAATCGCTAACGATATCCATGTTAAAGACTATACAAGCACTATAAATAGAGGTATGGTATTGCTTCCAAATGAAGTGGTCTTCCACACAAATTTCACGACACAGAATATAGACGGCGGTCGCTGGGGATTGTATAAAAGACCGAAAGTGCAGATGCACGTTGCCAGCAGCGTAAGGTTGTAATAAAATCATCCTTGTCAACATAGTTTACAAAGCGATTTCGTGAAGGAGCCTGGTATTAAGCCGATATTTGCAACTTTGTTATGCCGCTGCTAGATATTTCCCTCACTAGCAGACAGGATTTGTAATGCATTCTGCCGGCATTCTAGGCGCTACAGTCCGGAACCGTGCGACCGCTACGGTCGCAGGTTCGAATCCTGCCTCGGGCATAGATGTGTGTGTTGTCCTTAGGTTAGTTAGGTTTAAGTAGTTCTAAGTTCTAGGGGACTGATGACCTCAGCAGTTAAGTCCCATAGTGCTCAGAACCATTTGGACCATTTTTGTAATGCATTCTATCTCGATGTCATGTAGATAGTGTAACACATCCATGGGGTTATAGGCGAGATGCATGATGGTTGATTGAGAATGATCACAAACAGTAGGATATGTGCTACGTGAGGAATCACTTAAAAATGCAGTTCTAGATTGAAGTTGTAAGAAGTGTACAAAATCCTATGATCAATACGCTGGTTTTTCAGATCTATAGGGTTAGTCCTTCTGGTAGAAATGCTGTTTGCGATATGGAATCAAGTCTCTCCATTCAACCACACACCTACGTTAGAACCTAACGTGATATCTTTTAATGATTACAGCCACTAGTGAATCATATTCGTGGTACTCTCATATCTCAAAGCAAGTCACCATTTTCAGACCTATCTGCTACGGCCTCCATACAGCATGACTGCAGCATGGTTTTAGACAGTCTCTCTGCATCTTGCAACTGTTCTTCAGTCTGTGCCCCGCCCTCTGTGCACGTTTGTCCATGTAGTCATTCCAATTTGTCAGGACTGAATGGAAGTTCTTTGGGCACCCAGAAGTTCACATTCTAATTCTACCCGGATTTGGTATTATTTCACACATTGTATGTCAAGAAAGAGGACAAATTGAATCATTTGGAACATTAGGTATAATTTACGCCATGTTATCAATTGCGAACGCTATATGTGTCAGCTTCTACATCCAGTGAAGAAGCAGGGTGAGTTAATGGGTCGGGATCATATTTTGACTGCTCAGTGGAAATGGTAACACGCTGTCAAAGCTCCGCCAACCATGTCAGTATCTAAGGCCAGCGCAAAACGAAGCTTTCTCTAACAACAAGAGCTATATTAGTAGAAAAGACAGTACAAGCAGTTACAGTAGTGTTCATTATCGGGAAAATTGGAGGTGGCCGCTGTGGTCGAGCGGTTCTAGGCGCTTCAGTCCGGAACCACGCAACTGCTACGGTCGCAGGTTCGAATCCTGCCTCGGGCATGGATGTATGTGATGTCCTTAGGTTAGTTAGGTTTACGTAGTTCTAAGTCAAGGGGACTGATGGCCTCTGATGTTAAGTCCCATAATGCTTAGAGCCGTTTGAACCATTTTTTGGGAAAATTGGGAAAAACTTCACGTCATACGGGAACTGGAAGAGGATGAGGATTTTGCTACTGCACTGCAGTGCGTTTCGAAACTACATACAGATGCTACAGGCCAAAGAAAATCTGCATCTCTGAGGCTGTATTAATGTCTGTCGCCCAAACGTAGCTCACTCTCTCATAATTTTGTACCATCCAACAGAGAAAACTATGAACTGTATGCATCCAAACTGTAATAGCACTTCACTAACGTTACCTGGAAGAGGACTCGATAAGGTATTACTGCATTCCCCTCTTCCGATGTTTCGAAAACAAAGACCGTCCATGCATTGTCATTGAGCATATGTGGTGATCCTATTAAATGTACACGTATTCGTCCATTGGAACAGGTGGCTAGTGATCGAAGTCGCAGACCTGTGTAAAGTTTTGTTGCCCATTCTATGGGAGGACCATTTCCCACAGATTATCAGTCACAAGGGTGGTTCCCTGTATTGTTCTTTCACGAGCAGTTTGATACATTGTTTTTCTGCAGTAATGAACCCAAGCAGTCTTCGACTGCAGCTTTGTACAGTGCCATACATTTTGGTTTTCCACCATGATTTTGAGGTCTGTGTCAAGTTCTAAAGCAGCATCAACAGTATTACCAACATGCAACAAAATTAAGCGCTGCTGTGCCTACTATCATTTCCCAGAAACCTCGTTTCGGCATGTTGAACTGTTATAGAGATGAAAGTGGCGCTAGTTTTACGGCATTCACCCTGTGTTTTCTAAGATTCCACGATACGCTGCGAACGTTGATACCGTATAAAACTGAAAGATGTTACCGAAATGTATGTGGGTATGGGTAGGTGGGTGGGCGCATGGGTGGATGAGGTGCGTGTGTGGCCGGCATCTCCCCTCCAAGAGGCGCGAAGGCAACTTGCGAGTTGTGGAGCAGTTGCGGCCGTCAGCTCGGGCGAAGCCGCTGAACTGCCGTGCAGGGGCACTTTAGCGTTGCGGGCAGGTCTGCGTGCTAGGCGCGGCAGGTAGAAACTGCCGGCTCACACACGCAAGTCCGGCGCGCTTAGAACAGGCCGGCAGCTCTCACAGATCGAATCTTCCAGCCCCAGCGCGAGCGCACTCACAACGCTCACTTGCGTACGTAGTCGTCGTCTTCGTCGTCGTCATAGTCATCGTTGTCCTTCTCTGCTGCTCTCCATACTAATACATAAAAAATAAGCGTCTTCATTGCTGCATAACTATTACGCTCAACGTCCATTTGGACCGGGCTACCATTTTGGAGCTTTCATATCACTCTACAAGTTTTACATCCTATACTCCCACGTCCCCCGATTACCAAATTCTTAATTCCTTGATGCTTTTAATCAAGTCGTGCCATTAAATTTCTTTCGTCCCCAATTCGCGTCGAGTAACTCCTCATTAATTATTCGATCTACCCATCTAATTCTCAGCATTCTCCTGTAGCTCATCCTCTGTATTCTCCTGCAGCTCCAAGTTTCGAGAGCTTGTATTGTCTTCTTCTCTGAAATCCTTGTTATCCACTTATCAGTTCCTTACAAGAACAGGCTCGAAACAAATACAGCCACAAGATACTATCTTACTTTTTATATTAGATGTTAAGAAATTTCTCTCTACCGGAAACGCTTTTCTTCCTATTGCCATTCTGCATTTTATATCCTCTCTACAATGGCTGCCATCAATTATTTTACCTTCCAAATATCAGAAGTCATCCACAACTCACCTGCAACAATCTCATTTGCGCTTTTCTTCCTATTGTCATTCTGCATTTTATATCCTATCTACAATGGCTGCCATCAATTATTTTACCTTCCAAATATCAGAAGTCATCCACAACTCACCTGCAACAATCTCATTTGCGTATAGAATCGGAAAAGGAAATACTAGCAATGGTACACTCCGCCATTCGCCGTATGGTGCTGAGTATGTACAGGGCACGCTGAAAAGCAATGCCTCAGAGTTATTTATTCTGTTTTCAGTATCAGCTGAGGAATTACATGTCATACATGTTACCCGGTCGCCCTTCCCACTTCGTTGCCGCAAGCTGCAACCCTCTGCCCCCAGAAAGCACTGAATTGTAGTCTGTGACACGGCGGTGTGTAACGTAACTATCTTAGGCGTGCGAAACAGCATGCTGTGATCGAATTTCCAACTGCAGGACACGTATCTTCAATTGAAATCCACAGCAGAATTAACGTTATGTATGGTGGTGATTGTGACATCAGTAATGTGCGACGTTGGGTCGTTCGTGATTTTAACGTAGGAAACAGTGCTGCTAACCTCATCGGAGTGGACAACAGCTTACAGCAACCGACTACACTCATGGGAATCTGTTGATGAACTTACCTGAGAAAATAGTTGGATAACACAGACGCAGCTGTTAAGTGTGACTTACCACGAAAGCGTGTACAGGCCATCATTGCAGAACTAGGGTACAGAAAACTGTGTACCCGTCGGGAGCCTCAAATTCTCGTTCTTTAAACGAAACAGAGGAAACTGGATATCTTTCAAAAATTTATTTCGTGGTGTGAGTGTGAGGGTGACGAATTCCTTAAAAAGATTGTGACAGGTGGTGGAGACTAGGTTCACCATTTTGAGCCCGAAAACAAGAGAGCATCAATGGAGTCCTGTCACGAAGGATCGCCGATGCCAGGAAGGTTCAAGATCATAGCACCAGCAGACAGTCATGGTACAGTGTTCTGGGATGTTCAAGGTGTAGTGCAATTGAAATTCATAGGTAAACAATTAAATCAGATGATGCTGAGCGAATTCGATTAGGAAATGAGATATTTAAAGTAATAGATGCGTTGTGCTATTTGGGCAGCAAAATAACTGATGATGGTCGAAGTAGAGGGAATATAAAATGTAGACTGTCGACGGCAAGGAAAACGTTTCTGAAGAAGTGAAATTTGTTAACACTGAGTACAGTTTTAAGCGTCAGGAAGTCTTTTCTGAAAATATTTGTTTGGAGTGTAGCCATGTATGAAAGTGAAACATGGACGATCAACAGTTTAGACAATAGAAGCTTTCGAAATATGGTGCTACAGAAGAACGCTTATGGTTAGATAGGTAGATGACGTAACTAGTGAGTAGGCACTGAATAGAACTAGGGAGAAGAGGAATTTGTGGCACAACTTGACTAAAAGAAGGGATCGGTTGGTAGGACATGATCTGATGCATCAAGGGATCACCAATTTAGTATTGGGTAAAAATCGTGGAGACCAAGAGATGAATACACTAAGCAGATTCAGAGGGATCTAGATTGCAGTAGTTACTCGGAGATGAAGAGGCTTGTACAGGATAGAGTAGCATGGAGAGCTGCGTCAAACCAGTCTCTGGATTGCAGACCACAACAACAACAACAACAACAACAACAACACCTAACGGCACCACCAAAAATTCTGCAAAGTACTGCGAGACCCTCAGAAAACTGAAACCTCTAGCGAAGAGTTCGTCCTCAGATGGAGCACTCTCCCCTTCAGGAAGAAAATGCCAGGCCACACACGCGCGCTGCGACATCTGCAACAACCCGACACCTTGGGTTCAGTGTCATCGATCATCCACCATACAGTCCCGACTTGGCGCGAACCGATTTTCATCTGTTTCCAGAACTTAAAGAAGACCTTCGAACACTCCACTTTGCTAGTGATGCTAGTGCAAGCATATATGTGGTTGTGGCTCCGACAACAAAGTCAAACACTCTATAGTTACAATAACGGTATCAATAAACTGGTCTCTCGTTGGGAGAAAATGTTGGTCGCCAGGGTGAGAAATAAATATATTGTCATGAACAATAAATATGTAGACCGTTAGTAACGTTTGTTTTGCTTAAGAAGCTTTGAGAGATTTCACATACAAAATTCGGAGGCATTACTTTTCAGCATGTCCTCGTAGGCGTACATTTAATTCGAATACATTCTTTTACCCTTGTTCTATTTTGTTGATGTTCAACTGAAACCTCTTTCCAAAACGCTACCCATTCCACTTAACTGCTCTGCGAAGTCGTTTCCGTCTCGGAAAGAATTATTGTGTCATCGGCAAACCTCGAAGTTTTTATTATTTCCTTTTTTTCATTTGAACTCCCTTTACAAATTTCCCCTTGGTTTCTTTTACTGCTCCCGTAATGTACATATTGAATAACATTAGTGACAGGTCGGTAACTGGCACTTTCCCTTCTCAGTTGTTGCTTCCCTTAAGTGTGCTTCGACTATTATAGCTACAGTTTCGTTACTGTAAAAGTTGTAATTAACACTGTCAAAAGCTTCCTATTGAAGTGCCCTTAGCTCCTAAACCACAGCCTTTCGCGTTCAGTTTCATTGAAAACCGATTTTTGTTCATTTTCGCTCTTCAACAGTATCCTTCCGTCTTTTGTCCATACTTCTGCAGCCGAAATCTCGAAATCGCAATCACACTGTTCAAAGTATATTCCAGAGGTGACATCTTCGCGTGTTCTCAGACCTGACTTCGCGAGTTTCTTTATCGTTCTGAAGATTTCAGAACTTTTGATTTACTACACAGGCTTCACTATTATGGCTCTAGGGTTTAAAGGTCGTGGCAGCCCAAGTCCCACTCTTTCAGGCTTGTGAAACTTCTAGATCAGTTTCTGTTCTAGTAGTCGTGTCCTATCCTCAGTTTCTTTTAATGATGTGTTCAGAGCACGAATCTCGCTCGATTCAACTTCAGAGTTTGCCGTCACTGCTGCAGTGAGAACATATGTTCTTTTCAAAATCCTGGCATTCTGATTGAGTGGCTTAGGTAAAATAGATTACAAAGATTTTTTAATTAAAATTATTTGTAAGGCCGAATTCTGATTTTCTTTCGTTATTTTGTGTCAAATTCGGATTAAAATGTACTAAACTCAAGGTTCAGAAAATCTGCCTGACATTACCCAAAGCTACGTCATATTGCATAGAATATATTACATCTCAGTGTAACCGCTAAAAAGTGCTTTTGATTTCAAGTTGTTTCGTAGTTCGAACCAAAGATACCAACAACAAAGAACAACATAAGTAATGCGCTTTTTGTGGAAATAACATTTGAAGAGTGGAAGTCGCTAGCGTTCGAAGTGTCAAGTATGAGATTTGCCAACACAACGAATAAGCAGTGTATGTTTGATTGTACATAACTGACTTGTACCCAAAAACCTGAGAAGGCTACTCAATTATACTCCTGACAACATCTCTGTTAAATGAGACCAATTAGAAAACAAATACCTTGTGAAGAACGTTCTAAGTGACTCACCAGGAAACTGAATGGTTTTAAGTGCCAATAATAAAGTTTCTACAACTTGTTTCTCGAACAAAAGCAATCAGCAACCAGGCAGTGTCAATAACGATACTGATTCGCGTAAATACTACCATTACTTTTTTCGAACCGACAATTTCATCTTCAGACGGCGTTCACGTTCCGTAATACATTTCTTGTTGCATACATTAGTTGCTAGCGATAAACAAGCCATACGTCAGAATTACGTTTCCAGTGAATCAAATTATTTCTTACATACTTTTAAGTTATTCTGACGGCCAGTTAGATGGGTAATTCAGTGCATATAAATGACATTCAGAGCCGTTCATAAACTGTTTGCATGCAGGTGGTGTTTATAAAAATTTGACTGAACGAGGATGAAAGAACGCTGGAATGGCTAAAAATATACAAACGCAAAAATCACTTGGGAAATGTCCGAATGAAAATCAAAGAGAACGTAACTGTGATGTTTATCAAACGATTCTGTTTCTTCAAAGAAATACGAAACTGGAACTGGATATATTGTAGTCGATACATTACGGGAATTACCGGTGTAAATTTATTAATTAAAACGTCGTCTTTTAATTTAAACTAGTTGTCGGAATCAAGGTGCTTCGATTGGAATGACTCATCTGGCTGTAAAGGCTTTTATAAAAAAGTTTCAACATTGAAATTAGCAGCGTTCTCATATCAGGCCTCGCTGGATTAGTCCATGGAAGCTATTCGCTATGAAACCTGTGACGTCACTGTGAATAACTCGTGATTATGACTTCCAGTACATGCATATTAATCAAGCTGAGGAATATTTCTAAAATTATATACGAAAACCTGAACGACACGCAGAAAGCTGGTAAAGAAAATACCAGCAAAAAGATCGATATGGAGATGGAATGTTAATATAAAGCGTTTTATGCAATGGCCGAAAGTGTTCGTTGTGCTGCAGCAGAAATTACTTTAACTACATAAAATTTTAGCTTATACTTTAGGAAGAAGTTTTCAGCTGCAGCAGTCGATTAGCAACAGATTGACTGGTTGGAATCGATCATAGATTTTCATGTGCAACGAGTTGGACAGAATTATATCATAACTGGTACAATATGTTTTCGCTAGTGATTGGTGGATCGGAAGAAAAAGCATGGGCAGGTGCGACTAGGACTCGGGCTCCGAGAGTTTCGTACAAACTTAATTATGTACAAAGAATAGACAGTTTATCAATCCTGGGAACTGAAAATTTCTTAAAATTTTTGCGTCTTACTGATACTGGCAATATAATGGTCCGGAGAATATCGAAGCTTTCAAACAAGGTGTAACATTAAGTCTGAACAAATGTCACACAAATACTTTCTTATGAGATATAATTAAAAATTAACCTTTTTCTTTCCTTCTTTAATTTTACTGTGAGACCTTGTTTCTTGCCGATTTTCATGATTCTAGGTCAGCCGGAAGTACCCAATCCGTTTTGATAAATGCGTCAGCGACTATCGAAGTATCTGGCATAAATGGCCGAATGTTTTGATTGCATTCGTTTAGAAACTTAATTTTTTCGCAGCATCGAGGGACCACAGACCTTAGCATGTGAAAAATTTCATTCTGATGTGTCTAGGCGCTCCGAAGTAAGATGGGTCTTGACGGACTGACATAGTCTGTTAACAGATGACAGTTTTTTCGTGTTATAGTTACAAATAAACAGTTTTCCGACTTTTTCCTTCAGTTGTATTGTGAAACGTTGCTTGTTGCCAAATCTCACAATTCCAGTTGAACAGCAAGTATCCCAAACGTACCCCGCCCGGCTAGCCGCGCAGTCTAACGCGTTGCTTCACGAGCGGGAAGGCGTGCGGGTCCCCGGCACGAATCCGCCCGGCGGATTAGTGTCGAGATGTGGTGTGCCGGCCAGCCTGTGGATGGTTTTTAAGGTGCTTTTTCCATCTACACTCCTGGAAATTGAAATAAGAACACCGTGAATTCATTGTCCTAGGAAGGGGAAACTTTATTGACACATTCCTGGGGTCAGATACATCACATGATCACACTGACAGAACCACAGGCACATAGACACAGGCAACAGAGCATGCGCAATGTCGGCACTAGTACAGTGTATATCGACCTTTCGCAGCAATGCAGGCTGCTATTCTCCCATGGAGACGATCGTAGAGATGCTGGATGTAGTCCTGTGGAACGGCTTGCCATGCCATTTTCACCTGGCGCCTCAGTTGGACCAGCATTCGTGCTGGACGTGCAGACCGCGTGAGACGACGCTTCATCCAGTCCCAAACATGCTCAATGGGGGACAGATCCGGAGATCTTGCTGGCCAGGGTAGTTGACTTACACCTTCTAGAGCACGTTGGGTGGCACGGGATACATGCGGACGTGCATTGTCCTGTTGGAACAGCAAGTTCCCTTGCCGGTCTAGGAATGGTAGAACGATGGGTCCGATGACGGTTTGGCTGTACCGTGCACTATTCAGTGTCCCCTCGACGATCACCAGTGGTGTACGGCCAGTGTAGGAAATCGCTCCCCACACCATGATGCCGGGTGTTGGCCCTGTGTGCCTCGGTCGTATGCAGTCCTGATTGTGGCGCTCACCTGCACGGCGCCAAACACGCATACGACCATCATTGGCACCAAGGCAGAAGCGACTCTCATCGCTGAAGACGACACGTCTCCATTCGTCCCTCCATTCACGCCTGTCGCGACACCACTGGAGGCGGGCTGCACGATGTTGGGGCGTGAGCGGAAGACGGCCTAACGGTGTTCGGGACCGTAGCCCAGCTTCATGGAGACGGTTGCGAATGGTCCTCGCCGATACCCCAGGAGCAACAGTGTCCCTAATTTGCTGGGAAGTGGCGGTGCGGTCCCCTACGGCACTGCGTAGGATCCTACGGTCTTGGCGTGCATCCGTGCGTCGCTGCGGTCCGGTCCCAGGTCGACGGGCACGTGCACCTTCCGCCGACCACTGGCGACAACATCGATGTACTGTGGAGACCTCACGCCCCACGTGTTGAGCAATTCGGCGGTACGTCCACCCGGCCTCCCGCATGCCCAGTATACGCCCTCGCTGAAAGTCCGTCAACTGCACATACGGTTCACGTCCACGCTGTCGCGGCATGCTACCAGTGTTAAAGACTGCGATGGAGCTCCGTATGCCACGGCAAACTGGCTGACACTGACGGCGGCGGTGCACAAATGCTGCGCAGCTAGCGCCATTCGACGGCCAACACCGCGGTTCCTGGTGTGTCCGCTGTGCCGTGCGTGTGATCATTGCTTGTACAGCCCTCTCGCAGTGTCCGGAGCAAGTATGGTGGGTCTGACACACCGGTGTCAATGTGTTCTTTTTTCCATTTCCAGGAGTGTATCTCGGCGAATGCGGGCTGGTTCCCCTTAATCCGCCTCAGTTACACTATGGCAGTGATTGCTGAACAGTCTCCACGTAGGCGTACACCATAATTACTCTACCACGCGAACATTTGGGGTTACACCCAGTACGCTGTCCTCGGTGGTGAGTGTTTGTCGGAGGTGAGGGCATCATCTGGAGAGCCGCAGGGAAGTGTGGTAGGTCCGCTGTTGTTTTCTATCTACATAAATGATCTTTTGGACAGGGTGGATAGCAATGTGCGGCTGTTTGCTGATGATGCTGTGGTGTACGTGAAGGTGTCGTTCAAATGGTTCAAATGTCTCTGAGCACTATGGGACTCAACTGCTGAGGTTATTAGTCCCCTAGAACTTAGAACTAGTTAAACCTAACTAACCTAAGGACATCGCAAACATCCATGCCCGAGGCAGGATTCGAACCTGCGACTGTAGCGGTCTTGCGGTTCCAGACTGCAGCGCCTTTAACCGCACGGCCACTTCGGCCGGCGAAGGTGTCGTCGTTGAGCGACTGTAGGAGGATACAAGATGACTAGCACATGATTTGTAATTAGTGTACAGAATGGCAGCTAACTCTAAATATAGATAAATGTAAATTAATGCAGATGAATAGGAAAAGGAATCCTGTAATGCTTGAATACTCCATTAGTAGTGTAGCGCTTAACACAGTCACGTCGATTAAATATTTGTGCGTAACACTGCAGAGCGATATGAAGTGGGACAAGCATGTAAGGGCAGTTGTGGGGAAGGCAGATAGTCGTCTTTGGTTGATTGGTAGAATTTTGGGAAGATAAGGAGACCGCTTATAAAACACTAATAAGACCTATTCTTGAATACTGCTGGAGCGTTTGGGATCCCTATCAGGTCGGATTGAGGGAGGACATAGAAGCAATTCAGAGGCGGGCTGCTAGATTTGTTACTGGTAGTTTTGATCATCACGCGAGTGTTACGGAAATGCTTCAGGGACTCGGGTGGGAGTGTCTAGAGGAAAGGAGGCGTTCTTTTCGTGAATCGATACTGAGGAAATTTAGAGAACCAGCGTTTGAGACCGACTGCAGTACAATTTTACTGCCGCCAACTTACATTTCGCGGAAAGACCACAAAGATAAGAGAGATTAGGGTCGTATAGAGGCATCTAGGCAGTCATTTTTCCCTAGTTCTGTTTGGGAGTGGAACAGGGAGAGAAGATGCTAGTTGTGGTACGAGGTACCCTCCGCCACGCACCGTATGGTGGATTGCGGAGTATGTATGTAGATGTAGATGTGGACGGAATGAGACGTTCCCGGGAGGGGGTCCACTGGGGGCCGAACAGCACAGTAACCCTGGGTTCGGTGTGGGGCGGCGGTGGGCGGCGGTGGGCTGGTTGGACTGCTGTGGCCTGTCGTGGGTTTGTGAACCACTGAGGGCTACGGCGGGACGAAGCCTCTCCGTCGTTTCTAGGTCCCCGGCTTAAATGCACGATGTACACCCTATACGTTTTGAAGAGTGTGTTTGAGAAGACAAAAAATTGTGACATTATAGATATTCGCACTTTAATTTACTAACTTGTAGTCTATATTTTTAAGAATGTTTATAAAAGTAATTAATGAATTCGTAATTATTATGATAAAATTAGCATTGCCTTCTCTGTTATGCGATGTCTGTGTCCACCGCCCCCGGCTGGGATCGTTGTCACAAGGATCAGGATTGCTTGTCACGTATCAATATTACGTAAGAAATACAGTTGTTTCAAGAAAAAGAATCCTATCTGTATTTATATAAATCACTTCGAGCCAAAGGAGCATTCAGGATTAGAATACATCAACCAGCCAGAACATTAAGACCACCTACCTAGTAGCCGGTATGTCAATCTTTCACACGGATAGCAGCGGCGACCCATCGTGGCATGGAAGCAATGGGGCCTTGGTAGGTTGCTGGAGGGAGTTGGCACCACATCTGCGCACACACACACACACACACACACACACACACACACACACACACACACACAGCTCTCCTAATTCCCGTAAATTCAGAGGAGGAAGGCGAAGGGCTCTGGCACCACGTACAGTCACATTCCAGATGTGTTCAGTGGGGTTCAGACTGGCCGGTTGTGGGGACCAGCACATCACTTGGAACACTTCACTGTGTTGCTAGAACCACTCCCTCATCCCCCTAGTCTTGTGACGTGGCACATTATCTTGTCAAAAAATGCCACTGCCACTGAGAAACAAGAACGTCATGAAGGGTTGTGCCTGGTCTGCAGCCAGTGTACGGTACTCCGTGGCCGTCACGGTGCCTTGCACGAGCTCCATTGGTTCCGTGGACGGCCACGTGAATGTTCCCCAGAGTATACTGGATCCGCCGTCAGTTTGATTCCGTCCCCCAGTAAAAGTATCAAGGAGCTGTTCCCCGGGAGGACGACTGCTTCGCGCCCTCCCATCGCCATAATGAAGACGGTATCGGTATTCATCAGAGCGTGCGACGTGAGCCATTGTAAAGTTTACTGTTTTGAAGAGCGCGCCGCAGCGCGTATTGTGAAGAAGTCGCCCTCCGTTTCTGGCGGTGGCGCCGCTGTGGCAGTCGCAGCTTTGGTGTCTCCCTCTGGTGGGAAAGGGGAAAAGTTGCTTGTTCACGTACATTTAAGGGGCGCTATGAGCTCGTCAGGGAGTCAGTTGGTCAGCCAGGGCAGACTGGCAGTCGGGGCGAGTTTGGTTAGTCGGTCAGTCGCACTGAGGCTAGGTCAGTCTCGCGTCACCAGTTGCTGGTCTGTCTCTCGTTTGCATTTGTGCGGCAGTTAGTGTCTGTCTGTCGTCGGAGTGCTAGTATGTCTGTTGTATGGGTCAAACTTTAAAGCCAGAAAATAAGAGTCTTGCCACTCCGCCAGTAGTTAGTGGTCGCCCGGTCGGGGCTGAGCTCCTGCATCTGTCTGCGCGTTAGGCCGCCAGTCTGCTCGAGTTGCTCGGGCAACGGTCATTGGCGGTTGGATCGGTCGGTTTGTCGATCGCGCACTGAGACACGAGATGACTTGTCCGCCTTGAGCGTCGGCGCATGTGAGGTCCCCACGTGAGTAGGCAGCGCCGTATAGAAAGGGCTATTGGCTTCGCGGTTCACACGAGAGCAACAGGAGCGAAACCACGACATCGGGCTGGCCGGGGCGAGCTGCGACGCCGTGAGACGGGAGATCGGCGCGCCTTCCTGCGTCCATTGAAGCGGCTGGCAGCGGACGGTTCGTGAGAGCGTTGGGTGTGCTGCGCCAGGTCCTCGCCAGAAATCGCAGTTTATTAGAAGTTAAGTGATTTGTGATATGTTGTTTCATTTACTTGTTAAATTCCTCTTGTTTTTTTGGTCAGTCTCTCGTCCCCAGCTTGCTCGTCTGTCTCCGGTCCGCATTTGTTAGGCAGATAGTGTCTGTCTGTCTGTCGGTTTGCCGTACGTTAATAGCTGCCTCTGTCATGTTTGTCGGATTCGGTGTTAACGAATTTATTGCTTAAAGGCCGAATTCTTGAAATATGTTTTATCTTGCCTATAATCTTGCGAGGTGGTATAGGTGTAGTGTAGAGCATGTTGTATATTTTATGTGTAAGTCTGCATTTTATGGGTTTTATTTAAATAGTCATTTTAGGTTATAAGGTTGCCACCCTTCCAAAGGAAAAAAAAGAAAAAAAGTGCACTTCGGGTGGCAAATAATTTGATTGTTGTACGATTTCGATCCCTCTTAGGTGTGCATAGTTAACGTGTTTGTGTGAGTTGTTAAAAAAATTTTTAGTTTAAAGTAATCTGGTGTGTTGCAGATTTGAACCAGCGTACTCTTTCAGAAGTTGTTCTGAGCGGTCATGACTACGGTCGTGTTGAAAGGGAG
Source organism: Schistocerca piceifrons (assembly GCF_021461385.2). Classification (NCBI taxonomy): domain Eukaryota; kingdom Metazoa; phylum Arthropoda; class Insecta; order Orthoptera; family Acrididae; genus Schistocerca; species Schistocerca piceifrons. Next base: position 459,201,021 of record NC_060145.1, read on the forward strand.
CAGGCAAGCTTCTCAGCCCGAAGGCTCCTACTGATCATATTGTTTTTTCTGCATCTAAATAAAATTGTAACTTGATATTTCGAGGATGCTTTTCTGCTTATAATTTTTACTTTTGAATGCATTACGGGAACAGCAGTAATCAATGTCTTGTAAATAATTACTATTAAAAACAGTCTTGATCACGATTTATTTAACAAGGTGACCGGTTTCGACCACTACTGTGGTCATCTTCAGACCATTGAGTAGGAACCCCTTTCTGTTGTGATTCTCCAACAGAAAGGGGTTCCTGCTCAATGGTCTGAAGATGACCACAGTAGTGGTCGAAACCGGTCACCTTGTTAAATAAATCGTGATCAAGACTGTTTTTAATAGTAATTATAATTTTTAAATCTGTTTTCAAAAAGCTTTTACGAATAAAATTCACATTTGTTAAAAGTAATTTTATTTTCCATCAGTTACTTCCTAGCAACTACTTCCACGCTCACCTAGTGTGATTAAATGTGTTAATGTTCTTGATGAATCGCTAGTAAATAATGTAAATTACTTAAGAAAAGATTTTGAAAGTAAATTCCTGGCTCACGACGCTCTGACACTATGCCAACGTCCAGTGGCGATGGTCAGGTGCCCCTTTCAATCGTAGTCGCCAGTGTCGTGGGTTAGCAGATAAACATGGGTCATCGGCTGCGGAGGCCCATGGTTAAGAATATACGGTGCGCTGTGTGTTCGGGCACACTTGTACTCTGTCCAGCATAAAAGTGTGATGTTTGTTCCACCACGGTTCGCCGCCTCTCTTGTTTTACCAGTTTTCCCAGCGTACGACGTCCGTCATTCGTAATGAGAGGTGGCCGCTGAACCCCACGGCGTCTGGACGTTGTTCCGCCTCGCTTTCGCCTCATGTTGAAGACACTGGCCACAGCACTCCTCGAACAGCGGACAAGTCGCGCAGTTTCCGAAATGCGCGTGCCAAGGCTCCAGGCCATCACAAGCTGCCCTCTGCCAAACTCTGGCGGACCACGCGCTTTCCCCATTCTACACGCGGACAGCATGGTCACTGGTGCGACGCGCGTCGCGCACGCGCCTGACTAGCGGCCATTCCGAGCCAGGTGAGGCTGCTGTCACCTGCAGGGATTTCTGTTCATAGTAAGTTGGTGGTCATCGTGTTCTGGCTGATCGGAGGACATCTTCAACAGTAAACGTTTTGCATTAACTAGCCATTATCCGATACTCTATATTGTAACCTGGGGCAACACCGCTTATGGATTTAGTTTCCACTTCCACAGTTCGAGTCTACGGTTGTTATAGCTTTATCTGTTTATGTTTCGAAATTTCTACGCATCTTAATAATGAAAACAAAGAAAAAGATGGTATCAAAATTTGAAAATGTCCCACGTGACAGACATCTCCCTTGGTTGTGTGGCAAGCAAACCCGAAACGCCATTTTGAAAACTTTTAGCTAGTGTCCAGCATTGTGTGTTTCATAACGATTTGAAAAGACCACACGTACTGTATTGAACTGTACGCTACATGACAGTACAATCCGATCATCGGTACAGCAAAAAGTTCTACAGGTAAATCGGACGCATCACAATGCTCTGAATTTTATTCAGCAGCACTAACAGGAGAAAAATATGGACATATCGTCATTCAGTCGACGAAACTTCACACAACAAATGCAGACAGTGCTGCTATTCTTAACAGAGGCCGGTCGGTGTGGCCGAGCGGTTCTAGGCGCTTCAGTCTGGAACCGCGCGAACGCTACGGTCGCAGGTTCGAATACTGCCTCGGGCATGGGTGTGTGTGATGTCCTTAGGTTAGTTAGGTTTAAGTAGTTCTAAGTTCTAGGGGACTGATGACCTCAGCAGTTAAGTCCCGTAGTGCTCAGAGCCATTTGAATCGTCTTAAGTCATTCCAGTACTGGTGACATCTGGTGGCCGAGTTGGGACTATGGGACAACCAACCCCAAATTTATGTCTAAAAATTCATCTATTGAGTAGAAGAGAAGGTATTGTCATTGAGAAATTCTTTACATTTATTTTTAAATGTTGATTGGGTATCTGTTAGACTTTTGATGCTATTTGGCAAGTGACCAAAATTTTTGTGGCAGCGCAGTTCACTTCTTTCTGTGCCAAAGTTGGATTTAATCAGAAGTAGTGAAAAATTGCCTTTCTCACAGTGTTATAGCTGTGCACATTGCTATTACTTTTCAGTTGGGATGGATTACTAACAACAGTTTTCACTGTACCCCGAGTTCCTTAAATAAATGTCTGCAAATTATCTTGGGTGGGATCCAGCTATTATCCTGATTACGCGTTTTTTTACAATATGTACTTTTTCTCGCAATGATGAATTACCCCAAAATATGATGCCATACGAAAGTAGAGACTGAAATAGGCATAGGAAGTTAATTTACTTATATGTTTATACCAAAATTTGCAATTACACTAATAGCATAAATAGCTGAAGTCAAACGTTTCAGCAGATCATCAATGTGTTTCTTCCAGTTCGATCTCCCATCAACGCATACACCCAAAAATTAGGAATATTGCGCCTTAGCTGTAGACTTCCATTCAAAATCTCCCTTTATTAATGGCGCTGTGCCATGTACTTTACAGAACTACATATAGTGTGCTTTATCAAAATTTAATGAGAATCCATTTACAGAGAACCACTTAATAATGTTCCGAAAGACATCATTTACAATTTCCTCTACTAATTCTAGTTTGTTGCTTACTATACTTCTACCATCAGCAAAAAGGACTAGCTTCACATCTTCGTGAATATAAAGTGGCGAGTCATTAATATATATTAAGAGTATGATTCAGCAAGATGATGTCGAAGTGTGTAGGGGACCAGTTCTGCTGCGTTATGCCTTGTTAATCAAAGTCGTCATCCGCATGATAAGTGACGTACAGCGTGCCAGAACGCAGTGGAACTGGGTCGCATCGGCACCTTCGTTCTGACTGCTCAGCCTGGCAGGCACTGACAAGGAGTCCCTTGACTGCGAGTTCGCAAGTTCACTCTTTGGTGAGGCTCATTTGGAAGTGTTGCGTTAACAATTATAACAGGAAAAATATTAGCTGCTAATGACTCACCATGTGCACCAGGAGGATGACACAAAACGTGTGTCCGGGAGGTGCATCCTTCTATGGGCTGTATGTGCTACATTTCACAAAGTGGATATCATCCACATTCAAGAGATGTTCAAAACAAAGCATTAACTTGGGCCATGCGCACTGAATGAAAAATGGCGCATCCTAGTGATCATAAAAGTTCGTAACATGAAGATCGGACTCCTTGGGTGTTACAAACCGCACAAGACGTTCACCTAGGTATCCCCTCTGAAAGAATGCACGTAGAATCATATTGGTGTAATCGGGTGACGAGAACTGATGGGATGTGGTGGAATGCAAACGAATGCGATACAGCCCGTTGTCGAGCTTATCGCGAAACTGGCTATCGCTTAAGGTGTAGCTGCAGATAATGCCGTAAAATGTTGTATAGGCACGGAAAACAACAGACATACAGAGACTGAATTTGTTCAGTGGTTCCAAGTAGAATTAACTGCAATGTCAAACACTTTTCTGAGGGATAGTTGTATGATTTTTATACGCAGGCCAGGAATCAAACGAAAGTAAGTTATTTTGAGCAGCTATTGGCAAGAGCAGTGCTCATACGATAGTTGTAGCTCTCTTACGCCCATTTTCTGACATTTGCGTGGTGTGGGGTAGATATTCCCTACCGCCCTTGTATGAAGATCTACTTAACGCATCTGGATGGTAAATTTGCCGAAGAGGTATTTACTGTGCTACGAGAAGTTGGAAGTGCTCTATCCCTTACGATTTTCTCACGTGTGGTCATCTTGCAAGGGCGGTAGGGAATTGTATGAAGATCTACTTAACGCATTCGTATACTGTTAATATGGATGGTAAATTTGCTGAAGAGTTGTTTACTGTGCTACGAGAAGTTGGAAGTGCTCTGTCCCTTACGATTTTCTCACGTGTGATCATCTTGCAACTCTCTTCGTACTTCGAATTTCCAGGGTTGCTTTCATATGCCTTTTGTCCTCAAATCCCAATTGGTCGGAGTTGAAACGAAACTCCTTAATGAACGATAGGATAAGTTTGTTTATTTCATCTACAAATTTTCGGACTGATTTCGCAGTTTGTTGTGAATCGTCAAGTTGACGCTTTGTCTAAAATTTCGTTATCATATGTTTTCCAATCCTGTAGAACTGTTTGAAGTTACAAGTTGCTTGCCTTGAAATCGCTGTAACCTCTGTCGCGCGCAGTTTGATGTGCATAACGTAGTTGGTTACTATCATGCACAAACTGTAAATTGTATCGAACATCTTGAAACGCGCAAACACCAGTTTTTGTAACATGTGAGCCTCGGCCTCCCGTGAATATCCGTATTTTTTCTTGTATTTATTGCTGCATACTTACTCGAAATCTGTTCGTAATTGTTTTTTTACTATGTTGCGAATGATCTTCCGTGTATGCAATTATGTCTAGTACCCGCTACCAGGATAACGATTATCCTTTTCCGCGTATCATTGTGGACGGGATTTGTGGCTCTCTGTCCGACAAGGATGATCAACGTTATGGCTCGACACCTGTTTCAGTATTACTCTTGCTAAACACGTGCAGTTATGATTGTACTCGTCATGTACATTGTCCGCACAGTCGAGCGTATTCGACACCACACATTCCACTGATTCATCTTGCACAAACGCTAATATTTCATCTGCCACTTCTTTCTCGTTCTGCGAAATTCCTTGGGTTCATTTCTAAAGAAAGGTCCACTTCGGCAACTGTTGCTGTAGATATAATGCAATGTTTGGTTTGATTATCGTTGCCATTGCTCTGCTCTGAATCAACACCAATGGCACTGTAGCACTGTCGTGAGTCACTCGTCGACTAAGCAGTTCAGCTACGCCCCGCTACCTCGTGCTGTGCTCAGCATTGGGTACCTCCAGTCCCGCCAGCTGTTGCCGTTAGGAGTTACAGCAGTTAATATTGTGGTTGCATAACAGACAATATGTGGGGCGTCGAATACCGTAGTCATCACTGGCCATTTGCGACCACACATTCAGGAGGTTTCTTGGGAGACGGGTGGCAGCTGAGTGGTGCACTGGGGGGGGGCGTGCCACCGTCTCCACCTGCTGTCTCGCCGCCAGAGCGCACGCCGCCGCCGCTAATCACCGCCGAGGAGGGCAGCGACACACATTAAGGCCCACTCGCGTAAATCAGCGCCCTTCATTGAGATGCGGCCCGCGGGGTGAGGCCAGGGTATTAACGCGGTCCCCCTCCCCTCCACTCCCCCTCCACCTACCAGCCGCGCTCCCCCGGGCTCCGCCACAGAAGAGAAATCGATAGCCGCTCCAGTCGCAGCCCCAGCCAGGCTCCAGGTTCCAGGCGGTCCCGGCTGGCTCCAGCGGCGGCGACAGACTCCCTCTCCCCCCCCTCCCCCCCCCCCCCAGTTGTTTGCCGGACACACGGAAGCCAATTAGCGGCCGTGGATCTTCTCGAATCATCGCCTCCCCTCCGCAACACTTCCCCAACCCCAACCCAGCACAATCGGCACAATTCAGGCCTTCTTTCTATCTGGCGCTCTTTTCGCACAGGGCAGCCCGAAGGCTAGCAGCGGTGATTTATGGCGGGGAATCGCTTTTTATTTTAATCTCACGTTCATTGCTGATGCAAATCGGCTGCCGTGTTTCGGCGTCATAATTAATTAAGCCGTCACGCCTCTTCGCTTCGGTGTTCCCTGCGAAGCAGAGTCGCTTTTACTCCGTAGGCAAATAGACTGCATCTTACAAGATAGCATCAAAAAAAGTTAAAAAAACGAAGTATTTGTTTTAATTCTGTGCTCCGCGTCCCATTATAGTCACAAACACGTAGAAGAATTTATCTCTTTATTCGGCTGAGTTAAGTGTAAAGAACTGCCGAAGTGATGTTTTTCCTCCGCCTGTAACTACACTGATTGACTTCTCAGTTTAGGTACAGGCGGAGGAAAAACATCACTTCGGCAGTTCTTTACACTGTAGCCCAGGTACCTACAGCTTTTCGAAGTACGAATATGGCACCACTTGATATAAGCGACCAAACTTAAATTTCTCACGAAATATTGGATGAAAAGCTTGAATTTTATGGGATACACGATCCACGTGAGTAGAAATGTGAATATTCGTTTGTTCATAATCGTGTGTCTCCTAAAGTTCACCGATTCCTTTGAAATTTTGACACAACGTTTTTTATGTGCCTACTAGTGCCAAAATTTTAATGTACGTATTATACAGGATAAAAATTAATGAAACCGACAAGCTGCAGGGACGGACTCCTGATTGGAAATGGAGGAGAAAAGATCCTGTGGACATGTGTCTGGAAATAGACAGTGTGTCTGCAACAACGTCAAATCGTCCCGGAATGCAGTACAGAGCTTCATCGCATCCACGTCACAAAACATGTTCAAAGTGGTCTCCACATGATTGCAGGTGATAGAGATAGTAGCGGTTGTCATGTACTAGAAGACGTGTAATTGTACTCTGGCTTACACCATGCTGGCGGGCCACCTGCCAGGAGATTGTACTAGGGTTCGTCTAAATGTCCTATAGAACCAGATCCTGTAAATATGGTGTACTTGCAGTCCACCGCTTCCCTGCACGTTCGTCTGACTGAAAGGATTCATGATCACACAAACGCCCAAAAAGGCCTTGAAGTGTTGTCTGCCGTGTTTGGTGTCTGTGAGGATACTTGTTTTGGTATAGCCGTGCTGCCTCTCGACCGTTTCCATGACCGTATGCAAACACCATCTCGACCTGTTCCGGACGTGAATACCAGACCTTTTGCTGCTCATTTCCAGTCAGGAATCGGTCCCTGCAGTTTATCGGTTTCATTAATATTCCCCTGCATAAATAAATAAGTAATGCATAAAGGCGAAGTGTTATTACCAAAAATCTCGAAAAGGTCTTGCCCCAATTACTTCTAGTATTTCGAAATGCTCCGATAAATATTTGGTGAGACGTAGGTTACATATTGTAATATATATATGCAATACATTAAGGGGGAAATAGTGACCAAAGCTCCAAAAAGTATTCGATCGATTTACTTCAAACATTTACACGTTTTTAGCAGACTGGAAAACTGTAGTTATGGCGTATCAGCTTATGATTCCGCCCTCGGTAGCTGAGTAGTCAGCGCGGCAGAATGTTAGTCCCAAGGATCGGCCGCCGTGGCCGAGTGGTTGTTGGTGCTTCAGCCTGGAACCGCGTGACCACTACGGTCGCAGGTTCGAATCCTGCGTCGGGCATGGCTGTGTGTGATGTACTTAGGTTAGTTAGGTTTAAGTAGTTCTAAGTTCTAGGGGACTGATGACCTCAGATGTCAACTCCCATAGTGCCATTTGAACCATTTGTTAGTCCTAAAGGCCCGGGTTCGATTCCCGCCTGGGTCGGAGATTTTCTCCGCTCAGGGACTGGATGTTGTGTTGTCCTAATCATCATCATTTCATCCCCATCTACGCGCAAGTCGCCGAAGTGGCGTCAAATCGAAAGACTTGCACCCTGCGAACGGTCTACCCGACGGGAGGCCCTAGTCAGACGACATTTATTTATTTAGCTTTAGTACAAAATTTGAATTTGCAATAACAACAAACAATGTCAGAGAGGAGTGGGAATAGGAAATGGACAGAGAGATGGGAGGAAATGGATATAGAACGCTTAAAGGATGAGGTCGACTGTGAGATCGGGCAGGAGGAGAGAGAGAGGGGTGGTGGGATGGAGGGGGGGGAGAGAGAGAGAGAGAGAGAGAGAGAGAGAGAGAGAGAGAGAGAGAGAGAGAGGGGGGGGGGGGGGAGGTAGGTGAAGATGGAGATAGAAAGAAGAGGGGAGGAGGTGATGAATAGAGAATGAATAAAGAAAAGGAGGTGGAGAGAGAAGGGGAGAGAGAAGGGGGTAGAGAAAGACACTAGGACGTATCCAGTTCCCATGAATATTAAGTCAATGTGCTTTCTCCGTATTTTCTTTTTCATTTAACCAGACTGAGCCGCATGCGTGGCTTGGAACAATTAGTGCATCAATAAAAGTAATTGCGTCATATTTAACTAACAGAATACGATACGTTTTTGTGAGAAACGGACATTTTCTGTTTAAAAGTGGTTGAGACAGGGGTACAAAAGGGATCAATTCTTCCACCATTCTTTGCATAAATGCGGTCAATTATTTGCTACATCTTGCCACCCCCCCCCCCCCCCCCCCTGTGCCATGTTAATAACGTGACAACGATAATTACCAACCATCGGTACACATCAGTATTAAAACAGATGTCACTGGAGTGCTGAAATGCAATTATTCTGCCGGCCGGAGTGGCCGTGCGGTTCTGGGCGCTACAGTCTGGAGCCGAGCGACCGCAACGGTCGCAGGTTCGAATCCTACCTCGGGCATGGATGTGTGTGATGTCCTTGGGTTAGTTAGATTTAATTAGTTCTAAGTTCTAGGCGACTGATGACCTTAGAAGTTAAGTCGCATAGTGCTCAGAGCCATTTGAACCATTTTTTTGCGATTATTCTCTTCCAAACATTTTTATAACCCACGTAAGACTCATCACCTTCTATCACTGCAATCTAACGGTACAGAAAATAGCCGATTCCAGCTTTTAGAGTTTCATATTGTATACAGATCGCCCGTATCGACAGCAAATCAGAGCCGAAAACTTGAAAAGAGCTGACATGAAAGAGAGAAATCTGTGCAACAAAAACGTATTACGAAAGCTGTTATAATAAGGCATTAAATGCAGTCGTAAAACCAGAAGTCCTCTATGGGCAACCTTGATGCAAATTACGTTAGAAGAATTTGAAAAGAGGGAATGTAGTATAAAATATGAGGTCCAGTCTAGAACAAAGACAGGAATTGTGGTTTGAGGCAATGGGAGGAATACACTCGTTATGCTGTGAAGTAACAGACACGATTACAAAAAGGCGTGCAAAAATGTATGGAGAACTAGAGAGAAGGATGGAAGGCAGATTAACCAAGAAGATGCACATATTCTTCCAAAAACAGGAAAGTAGACAAAGAAAATGGGTGGGGGGGACAAGTAAAAAGAGACATGGAGGAAATACAAATTGAACAGGAAACCCCACCAAACAGAGAAAAATTCAGACAAGAAGTTACGAAACTGAAAGTTTGTCAGGAAGATAAACCAAACAAAAACAATAGCGGGCATTTGGTGAGATGAGAAGAAAAGAGCTCTTTCAGAGAAAAGGGAAGTGATGTGGAGAAGGATGAAGGAAAAGAGAGACAGTTACCTTGACACAATCCTGAGTTGGTCACAAACTAAATAAAAAAGAAACAAACCCACCATTAAACGTCTTTGATACGAAAATTGCACTAAAATGGTATTTTTGCGAGTGGATGACCACATAATTTACCTTGTCATTGTCCACACCACAGTTTGTCTAGGGATTATTAGGTCCTAAACAGCGCCTTCCTACATAGAAAGGCTGTGTTTTCTTCAATTTATTGTTCCCTGACACCAAATAGACGAAGTGAAGAAGTTCTGATACATAGGACACAAAGTCGCTTATGAAAGACGAAGCAAGGAGGACATACAGAGCAATCTAGCACAGGAAAACAGGTCGTTCCTGGGCAAAAGCATCAAATATCAACATTAGTTTGAAGAACAAGTTTCTGATAAGGGAACTCCCCATCACAACCCCTTCAGATTTAGTGGTAAAATGGCCTGGTGGATAGCCCGTGGAAAACTGAACACAAATCAAGCACGAAAACAAGATATAGGTGATCTGTGAAAAAAAGAATCAAACTAGAAACAGTGAATGGGCCAGGCTCGAATGTGCAATATAGAGTGAATTTCAAACACCACAGTGTCGTGTTTGTGTGGTCACGGTGTTGAAGGTGTTGGACTGTATAGCGGGAGATCCGTGTTCAAATGTCGCTCGTGCTCCCCTGCACCCATTTTTTTTTTCCAAATATTCTTTTCGTCAGGTCATTGACGTGCCTGTTCTCATTCAGTAGTCTTGGAAATTGTCGTACTATACGTTGGATATAGAATGTAAATATGAGTCATATGGCAGGAATATGTTACTGTCACAATTAAATGTGATAAATAGTGAGAGCATGTGAGATGCTGCATATACCTCTGACAGAAATGAAAGCAACAAATAAATGTTAACGATTGAAACTGTATTACAACAAAGGAATTCAAGAGTCAAAACTTCCAAAACAGCGGGCAAGAGTCATAACATGTGGTACTAGTGTAGAACAAATAGGAGGGGTACGTACGTTCTGGACTTCCCTTCCTTACAGCTCGCTGATGCAGACGGACATTTCACCACGACACAGACAAAAATCTGAATACAGCGAACAGACACGCCAATAACCGGATGGACAGGTCATAATTTTGTGGGGAAAAATAATTTGTACACGAGGTGGACGTGGGCACGGGTCTTTACCTTCTCGGTCCAACACCGTGACCACAGAACCACGACGGCCTGGCTAGTCAAATCCGATCGACATTTCACTTGTTCAGCTTGTACCGTACACTGTTTCTATCTTGCTTTTCTTCACAGTTCAGTACACCTCCTTCCTGTTTTCATGCTTGATCTGTGCTCAGTTTTTGACGGGCTACCCACCGGGCCATCTTACCACTAAACCTGGGGGGGGGGGGGGGGGGGGGGGGGGGGCGCGGTGGGTAGTTTCCCTTGTGAGAATGAACATTTGGAGTAGAGAATTGCATGGCGGTTACTTGTTCCATAGATCAAATTCACGATAAATGTTACGATGTGGAATGTGTCAGCTCAGGACACTTTTATATGTACAATGTAGCGAACCAACTATATTCGGTCAGAAACGCGCAATGTCCAAATTGAATTGTAGCAGCGCCAGCTGCTGGTGATTGCGGATGTTGTGCCTTACAAAACACGACACAGCCATCTCAAGACCCTTGGTGAGCTGGCCAGGTGAGATGTGGAAATGGTTGATACAGCAGCATCTAAACAGAAGGTCTCCCCACACCAGCAACTGTATTACACGTGCCGCAAGGCAGATCGAAGCCCAAACAAGCGCAACCTGTGAGCATAAACAGGGTGATTTTTTCCACCGTGTACAAACTCTGGGGATTGATTGATGAGAGGATACGGAACAAAAAAGCTCCAGTGAACCTATCTCCGGAAATGGATGCTACAGACAATTCATTCAATGATGCAGTGCTACAGAGACTCCGGTCTAATACCTGCCGTACCATCCTGACACAGTTACAGTATGTGTTGAAAATGGTTTCCAAGTGCTTCAATGCACACGTGTAAGCGTCGTAGCGTGCTCTGTCTCACACGTTCACATCAACCAGGCTGCATCTGTCTCACATATTCACATCGGTCAAGTTGCATCCGAACAGTGTGAAAGGCAGCATGAATACGCTGGCTGCTCCAGTGTCTCCACATCTGGAATCGGCTCTCCATAGACGATACTTTTGAGATCGGCCCATAACCAGAAACCGCAGGGGTTGAGATCCGGTGAACTTGCAGATCATGCAGCTCATCCTATACATCGATCAGGGGAGACACGATCGAGATGCGTCCGGACGATAACGGCGAAGTGGGCCGGAGCACTATCATGTAGCAGCCGCATAACCCTTCGAATCATCAATGCCACTTCTTCCAGCAGGAGAAGCAAAGTCACCCGCCAGAAACGCCTATTAGGCAACGTGGAAGGTAGACTGGTCCCAAAACACAGTCGCCAACTATCCCGGCCCACACATTGCGGCTGCACCGACGCTGATGCCTCGGTGTTGCCACACCATGCGGGTTGTGCTTACTCTCCCACAGACAACTGTTGCAGGTAGCCTCACCTGTCAGTAGGGTGGATGACACAAATCCCAGAATCGCGGTTGCCTCGCGAATAAACCAGTGACAGAACTGCTCCCGATGTCGAAAGTCTGCACGCGCCGCAAGTGATGAGAGCAGTAACAGATTTTACGGGGAATGTTCCACACGGTCGTCCGGCTTACCCTGTACTGGCGGGCGGAACTACCTGCTAGTGAGACGGCGGTCGCCTTCCGCAGTGTTGAACACAGTTTCCTCCAAGCCTCTTGTCCGAATATTTCGGGTACGTCTTTCGTGATTTCCTGCTTCCTGAAACGACCCAGTTCGGACAAACGGCGATACGCTGTTGCAAACATTGAATGCTGCGGTTGTCTGCGGGGATACGTCTCCTGATACGACCTCGTTGCCTGCCGCCCGTTTCCATTTCCCTTACCGTAAGCAAACACCATGTCGGCAAGCTCTCGATTCGAATACGAAAACATTGCGTACAACGCTAAATCACATCCACTACAAGGTGACTCACCAAGAGAAGTGGATCGGACGCATCATTACCAGTGACTATGGCGGAGTTAGGGCATGACATCCTGTTGTTGGGGTCTTCAGTCCAGAGACTGGTTTGATGCAGCTCTCCGTGCTACTCTATCCTGTGCAAGCCTCTTCATCTTCCAGTACCTACTGCAGCCTACATCCTTCTGAATCTGCTTAGTGCATTCGTTTCTTGGTCTCCCTCTACGATTTTTACCCTCCACGCTGCCCTCCAATACTAAATTCGTGATCACTTGATGCCTCAAAACATGTCCTACCAACCGATCCCTTCTTCTAGTCAAGTTGTGCCATAAACTCCTCTTCTCCCCAATTCTATTCAATACCTCCTCATTAGTTATGTGATCTACCCATCTAATCTTCAGCATTCTTCTGTAGCACCACATTTCGAAAGCTACTGTTCTCTCCTTGTGCAAACTATTTATCGTCCATGTTTCACTTCCATACATGACTACACTCCACACAAATACTTTGAGAAACGACTTCCTGACATTTAAATCTATACTCAATGTTAGCAAATATCTCTTCTTCAGAAACGCTTTCCTTGCCATTGCCAGGGCACATTTTATATCCTCTCTACTTCGACCATCATCAGTTATTTTGCTCCCCAAATAGCAAAACTCCTTTACTGCTTTAGGTGTCTCATTTCCTAATCTATTTCCGTCAGCATCACCCGACTTAATTCGACCACATCCCATTATTATCGTTTTGCTTTTTTTGATGTTCATCTTATATCCTCCTTTCAAGACACTGTTCATTCCGTTCAACTCCTCTTTCAAGTCCTTTGCTATCTCTGACAGAATCGGCAAACCTCAAGGTTTTTATTTCTTCTCCATGGATTTTAATACCTACTGCGAATTTTTCTTTTGTTTCCTTTACTGCTTGCTCAATATACAGATTGAATAACATCGTGGAGAGGCTACAACACTGTCTCACTCCCTTCCCAACAAATTGCTTCCATGTCCCTCGAGTGTTATAACTGCCATCTGTTTTCTTTAGAAATTGTAAATAGCCTTTCGCTCCCTGTATTTTACCCCTGGCACCTTCAGAATTTGAAAGAGGGTATTCCTGTCAACATTGCCAAAAGCTTTCTCTAAGTCTACAAATGCTAGAAACGTAGGTTTGCCTTTCCTTAATCTAGCTTCTAAGAAGTCGTAGGGTCAGTATTGCCTCACGTGTTCCAACATTTCTACGGAATCCAAACTGATCTTCCCCGAGTTCGGCTTCTATCAGTTTTTCCATTCGTCTGTAAATAATATGAGAAAGAAAGCATGCATACTGTAACTGTGACTGTGTGGTACACCGCGAAGTAGACCGGAGTCTCTGTAACAATGTATGATTGAATAAATTGTCTGTAGCATGGGAAGCATGTGTTTGCGGACATAAGTTCATTAGACCTTTTTTGTTCCGCATCCTCTTATTGATCAGTACCTAGACTTTGAACACGGTGGAAAAAAACATCCTGTAAATGTACTTCTGTACTGGAATCATCTCGTGTTAGTATCCCAGCAGTACCACCGTACGGCTATGATACTTGGAGCACAGCCGCCCCCCCCCCCCCCCCCCTCCCCTGGGGTGAGCTGAGCCGTTGCGACACAGCGGCGCCGCGGCGGGTCACGGCCGCTGGGTCACCCACCGCCACCGGCGCTGTACACGTCCACCACAACTCGGCCGCCGCCACCTCACCACCGTGCTGGCAGCGCTAAGGTCCGGCAGTTCGAGACGCCAGAGGAATGCCTTCAGGCTCCGCTCAGTAGAAGAGCTACAAGCCCTGTGTGCAAGTTCGAAATAAAAAGGGAATGCAGAGAAACGAGTTCTGGGCGCATCCCTTCATTGCTGATCACGACGTTAACGTGGTATTTCACTCGCTTTATAATGATACAAGGATATACAGTGCTAAATTTTCCAGTATCCTGAGAATCTCATTCTGTTCATTTGACGAGGCAGTAGAGATCTCCCGAGATTAATAATCAGGGCTTTGGTGCAAGAAGGAGGCAGCTCCACTTTTTCCAGCTTTGGCAAATTAAAAAAAAAGTTTTAAAAATTCAGTTTTCACCAAAACGAAAAAGTTGTCAGGCATTTTTTAGGCTATGGGGTATCCAATACTACTGACGAAATACATAGAAATGCATGCAGTCAGGTACGTGCAATAGAGTTTTGAATTTTGGAGCTGCCTCTGTTTTGCTCCAAAGTGGATGAAAAACTCTTTGTAGGACCATTTCTTCATAATTAACCATATTTCAGTTTAAAAAACATTTATTAATAAAGAAAGTACAACATTATTGGCGTAATACATTAATTCTTCAGTTCTTCTTCAGTCTTGTGGTTCCCCTAGAGCCACCTCAGGATCGTTTGAAGCATCTGACGTCAACTGGTTGTAAAACCACATTTCGTTTGGCCCAACATACTTTCTGGCCAGCTCTTTGACATCTTTAAACTTTTGGCCTTTAAGCGTGAGCAATCATAAGCTTGATGAAGGTGGTCTATTGTTATGAGACTCGCAGGTCCTTGGTTGCACATTTGCGCATTATCGCAGACAGTCATCCCTACGGCCGCACTGCATTTCATAATCCATTTATCGATGTATGGCTGTTCATAGAAGAATATTTTGTACTTAGTGATTAAATATTTTCCTCTTTTCTTCTTCTTTACAAAAATTTCTTCAGCGTGTCAACAAAGTGGAAAATAAATCTCTGGTCCACTTCAGTGATATGAAACGAACGATTTTTATACCAGTCTGCTGAACAATACGTAACACAACCTCTTCCTGCTATTGTGTGGGGGAAGGACGAGGCAGCTCCCGCAGCTGCCTCTGTTTTCATGCAAACTCGGAGTACAGGCAGCTCCAACTGTTCGATTTCTCTGAAACTAGTAGGTGGAACTGCCTCTTTCTTGCACCAAACGAAGAGGCTTTTTTTTGTACGTGATAGAATGTTCAATTTGTTGTGGATTGGCAAGAGAGCCAACCCACTATGAGAGGAAGCCGAAAGGCACGCGTTTTAGCTCACGCAGGCCTGCGTGAGGTCTGGAACAGGACAAGGAAGTTAGACTTTAGCAAAAAAGGACGTAGCTGTTGGAATACTTAACTTTAATCCGTAAATGGTGAACATCGCTCTTGACGGTACATGTTTTACAGCATCAATAGTAACTGGTAATGGCGCCTTGCTAGGTCGTAGCAAATGACGTAACTGAAGGCTATGCTAACTATCGTCTCGGCAAATGAGAGCGTAATTTGTCAGTGAACCATCGCTAGCGAAGTCGGCTGTACAACTGGAGCGCGTGCTAGGAAGTCTCTCTAGACCTGCCGTGTGGCGGTGCTCGGTCTGCAATCACTGATAGTGGCGACACGCGGGTCCAACGTATACTAACGGACCGCGGCCGATTTAAAGGCTACCACCTAGCAAGTGTGGTGTCTGGCGGTGACACCACACAACTCACTAGAGCCAAAAAGTGGAGCTGCCTCCTTGTTGCGTGATACTCCTCACTTGACGAAAAAGGTCACTGTTTTAACCAAAATAACCTCACCGGAGGAAAAATTTTCGTCACCTGCGTATTCGGTAGCTAATTATTTGTTGTCTGCAGTGATATTTCCAGTTCCACTTGTAACTGTAAAGTATACATGGAAGCATTCTTCAGTTTTTATTTGGAAAGCACGTTGTAATAAACTGAAATTAAGTGTACAAATGTTTTAATTGAGAAGTCGGTCGCGCGGTGTATCCGCTCTGTTTAGGCGCCTTGCCACTGTTCGCGCGGCTCTCCCCGTCGGTGGTTCGAGTCCTCCCTCAGGTTTGGGTGTCTGTGTTGTCCTTAGCCTAAGTTAGTTTCAGTTAGATTAACCTCACCGGTTTCGTCCCATAGGAACTTGCCACTACCACCAAGCGTGAAGTCGGAAACCTGTCTCCTTTGTTTAATGCCTTTCTTCTTAAAATAATTGTAGCTTGTCTGCTGTATCAGGCCCATGAGCATCAGTTGCTGCAGCAGGAGATGTAGCCGTGCTATTTCGGTCTGGAACCAGGTAAACTTACATAGTGCGGACAGTAAATGTGCTTTGTCTGTGTTGTAAAATTCTTGTGGTTGGAGTGTAGCATCAGAAACAGGCTGTGAGGAAATTGAGGATCGATAATTTTCACGATCTCCAGCGAGCCAGAGTCCAGAAAGTGCGTTATTGTAAGTAGTCTCAACGTTGTTGCAGTGTGGAGTGGCTCATTCTTCGACGTGATCTTCATTTATGATCCTCGTAACTTCCAACACATTTTTTTCCAGTTCCCGTTTCGAATATTTCTGAGATGGAGTGTCCCAAGTTGCTAACCTTATCTAAATCTCGTAGATTAAAGATTGGGTGTCAAAACTATCCGTAGCGCTCACGTTGGCGGATAAAGCCTCAATTACACGATGCCCCTTAATCGAACACCTATGGAACGTCATTCGTTCAAAATACTTATGTGACCTCAAGGCTCCCGTTTAATAAGAAATTGTTTTTTTATCATTATTGATTAAGTAATTGTTATTTTCTTATGTAAGTTACTACTGTTCTGAATTACAGACTCAACAGTTCGTTTTGTATTACGACACTTGGTTACACAGTTATACTTATGTATAAATTTACATTTATACTCTAGTTTGCACATGGAGGACACACTTGTTTTTGGGGCTGTTGCCATGGCAGTGGCAGTAAATATTCTTATTAGGGCAGAACGACGACGAAAAGCCAGACGTTATGTCCGACCTTGGCTGAAAAGAACGAACGAAGGTAGGGGATTATATTCACTGGTTATGAAAGAACAGAGGCCCGAAGATCGGCAAGAGTTTCGGATCTTCGTGAGGATGGACATGGCCTGTTTAGAGAAGCTGCTGTTTATGACAGAAGACGGATTCAGCAAGTGTGACACAGTCATGAGGAGACTATCTTACATTCTCGAAAGTAAGAATTAAATCATATGTTTATACTTTTTGTGATCATACCGGCCTAGATCACTAATAAAATTCCGATAAACGCTCTGTTATGTTGCAGGCTGGTTGTAACAATACGTTTCCTGGCGAATGGAGAATCTTTTAAGAGTCTGGCTTTTAGCCACAGAATAGCACAGCCCATCATTTCAAAACTTGCTGTGAACGTATGTACTGCAGCAAATGAAAGGACCAATACTTAAAGGTGTACTTGTGTTATTTTTCCCAAGTTTTGAATATATAAGTGCTACTGAGAGTTTTTCAGTCATCGTCTATCGCACTGGGCGAAACTGCACGGATTTTGTCACCTATCATGCCAGTTTCTCTTTTCAGGCATGCTGAAATAAACAAGAGAAGCATTCAAAACAAACGTGAACTTTCTTAAGCTAAGGCATTGCGATACAAGTGTAAAATCACCGTGTGGCGTTATACGCATATTACTCAGACAAAACGGTGCCGATGTATCGTGTTATGATACGGCGAGTCACACGTACACCTTTCCTCGCTGAATGCCTGAATTACGACATTTAACGCCTCTTTGGTCCCTTTCATACGAAGTAATCAATAGAAAAAATGCTTTCACAAACAGCTGGTATAAAAGAAAGTCTACGGGAAAAAAGTTTTTTTCTGCATTTATGGAAACCTAATTTCAGAAAAAGAACTTGGAAAATCCCCAACATAAAACCCGAAATCAGCAGCTAGCGCGGACTGACGACAGTTTAGAACTGCTCTCTATTCTGCTAATTTTCGTAGTTTCACCCGTTTTACCGCTAGATGGCTGCCGCCGTAGACCAGTACCGTTCGCGACGAATCGTCGTGTAATCCCCACCTAAAACTGGGTGGGGTGTGCGGCAGGTGGCGCTCGGCGCCCTGGTGCGGGAACTGCGGCCAGGCTGGCAGACCCTGCAGGCAGAGCAGAGAGGCGCCGGGTGCGGGAAATGGCTGGCCGAGGCAGTGGCGCTACGTCACCGCTGCGACGTCACCATTGCTGGACGTCACGCACACACGCACGTGGCAGGCAGCTGGATGCCTCAACCACCGGATCACTGCGGAGAATGAAGGAATCGGAAAAGCACAAAATTGTCTCTCTGACCCCGGCATTCTTCAGCGACTAAAAATAATAGAAAATAAAATTAAAGTGCCTACGTGCTGACAATGTACAGGGTTACTTTTTAATAATTTATTATCTCTACTCGAGAATTCCGCACTGATTAGAAGTTGTTAAGGAACAACGTCTCCAATATACATATGGATGAACTTTTCCCATCTATTAGACATTTTGTTTCTATATGTAAATGGTCAAAAAGCCTTACAGCTGCATGCGTACGTCATCCCTTTTCTGTGCCGAAGCTAGATTCATTAAAGGGTAAGACAGAGCATTTTTCCTTCTGGTCTTGGATTTCTGAATACCTCTCTTGCTCTTAAGTGCATTATTGGTAACAAATTACATAGGTGAGTAAATGTACTATGAGGTGCCCGTCCGGTTAGCCGTGCAGTCTAATGCACGGCTTTCCTGACTAGGAAGGAGCGCCTGGTCCCCGGCACGAATCCGCCCGGCGGATTTGTGTCGAGGTCCGGTGAACCGGCCAGTCTGTGTATGGTTTTTAGGCGGTTTTCCATCCGCCTCGGTGAATGCGGGCTCGTTCCCCTTATTCCGCCTCAGTTAAACTATGTCGGTGATTGCTGCACAAACAAGTTCTCCACGTACACGTACACCACCATAACTCTACCACGCAAACATCGAGGCTCACTCGTCTGGTGTGAGATGTTCCCTGGGGGGTTCACTGGGGGCCGAACCGCACAATAACCCTGGGTTCGGTGTGGGGCGGCGGAGGGGTGAAGTGGACTGCGGTAGTCGTCGTGGGGTTGTGGTCCACTGCGGCTGCGACGGGGATGGGGCCTCTCCGTGGTGTCTAGGTCTCGGTTAACATACGATACAATACAATACTATGAGGTAGGGGTTCATTTTTCCAGATAATTATACCTTCAAGATGTACATGTGCGATCTGCAGGCATAACACTCATTAAAAATTTTCGCATTCTATCGTGGCAGGGCGCTACAGCAACCTGTTTAAAAGTCTTAGAACAAAAACAGATTATTTGCGCGCCATCCCGGTTTTGTAAGCCTGACCCTATTACTGCCACGGCGGACCCGGCTGCTGTGTTCAAGGTCCACTTTGTGGTTGAGGTGTTTCATACGGGAGGATTGTGTGCTCGGTTACATTGGTGTCTGTTTTACATAATATGTGGTTTTACGACTGATGGGTCACGTATCCAGCTACTTTTACTACTTTACATTTATGTGGTTTTATGACTGATGGGTCACGTATCCAGATGCTTTTACACAATCTGACGATGTCCGAAAGTGCAAATCGCGTCATTGACATTAAATAATTTCGCAGCCGAGACTGTTTTTGAACTGAAATAATGTTAATTACTTTATTTTGTACGATAAATACTTTTTGCCTAAGTGAGTAGTTATCCCAGAACATTATCTCCTGAGATACAGTATCAATAAATGAAAATATGCACAATCTGTTAACTTAATGACTTCTACGTCACCGAAGATGGCAATTAATGTAGTGGCAGAAGTAGCCGAACATAAAGGTACTACTGCGTCTATTGCAGGCTGTTTCCACTTTAAGTTTTCGTCAGTATTCACACATAAGAACTTAAAATTTTCTACTCTGTTTTTTTACTTCTCGCTGATACACTGCGGCGATAGAAGGTGGCAGTGCGAAGCTGGATGAACTGCGTTTTTTAAGGGTGAACCCCGTTGGAGTGTGTGAAAACCGTAAAATAAGAGAATCAAAGAGTTTGGGATGTATTGTTATTGGGAGTGTTCAAAATAGGGTAGCTGGTTAAGACATATCAGCGGGTTCTCTATAGAACTGGTGAGGTTAAGGACATGCGGCAAACAATGAAAAAAAGGAAGGATAAGATTTTATGACCTGTGTTAATACACGAAAAAATAACTTCCATGGTAATTGAGGGAGCTGTAGGACAGGTATACAAACAACAAATGATTGAGGATGTAGGGTGCAAATAAGAGTGAGGGGAAGGGGGGGGGGCGACACAGGAGTATAAATAAGGAATTTGTGTCGGGCCGCATCGGCCCACTCAGGAGCCTTATGACGAAAAAAATCTCAGTCTGCTGGAGTTGCCCCAGCAAATCGCTTGGATACTCCTCGGGTGCACCGTCGTCGCCTGTAATGGATTTCTAGCGATACAGCAGCACAGATTGCGTCCAGCTTGCTGCCAGCGGTGGGTGTGTCGGATGGCGCACTGAAGCGCAGTTGCTGGCTGACTGCCGCCCCGTGGTAGTCAGGGAGACACGCGATGTAATTAACGAGCCACTTGCAAAATCTTGCAAAATTTCCCTCCGAGGTTTCATGCAAAACTAGAGTTAATTAAACTGCGCTGCACAAGTCGCGGATAACACTGAGCAACTTGTGTATGCATAAGAAATTTGCATCTCTTGGCGAAGAAAAATAAAATATGCTTTTGTTCGCCCGCAGTTATGCAAATTCTTCAAGAATATCATTCTCACAGGAGATTAAAAATTTCTGCTTCGTATTTACTACCTTTATTCCTAGTACAAAGAACGATTAGTACGTACCAAATTATTTAAAAATATGCAAGTTATAAAGGAGACTGTTCAAGTTAGAAGAGGTGGTCACAAATACGGAACTCCAAAACTCAACACATCTCCATGCGTAGTAGGACGTAGGAAAACCGCTGAAATTCAAAACAGCTTCCAGTCGTCTCTGAATGGACGTACTGTATACAGATCTTGTATGGTTTTCTAGGGAATATTGTGTCATTCTTTCTGCAAAATAGTGGCAAATTGAGGTAACGACGTTGGATGTGAATAGCGATCTCGCACTCTTCTCTCCAAAGTGACCAGAAAAGCTCAATGATATAGGGATCTGGCGAGTGTGGTGGCCAGGGAAGAGGCGACAGTTCATCCTCTTGCCCTTAAAACCAGTCCTGGACGATGCGACTTCTGTGGAGACAGACACTGTCCTCTTGGAACACTGCACCATCACTGCGGAAGAAAGATTGTACCCTAGCATGGACCTGTTCAGAAAAATGGTCACGTAATCCCTGGTAGTATTGTGACTCCGCAGAGCAGCCAGTGGGGCCCCTGCAGTGCCACGCTATCATTACCCAAATTATCGAACCCTCGACATGTTTCACCTTTGGGACATAAACTGGGCGCGATGTTGGATACAGTGTGAAACAACACTCCTCCGACCAAATTACTAGGTTGTTGCGTAAGTTCTTAGAGTTTTTAAGTAAGTTTAATAAACACAACAGGTACAAAAAACAGAGAATCGAGTCAACAATAATACATTCTCCTCCATTATTTACACAGTCTGCCAATGCTGGGACAACTTTTCGATTCCGCGACTGTAGAAAATCATGTGGTTTTCAGGCGAAGAACTCATCGAACCAATTTCGGAGCACATTTTCATCCGGAAGGGAAGTGGTTGTTAGACAGAGGGGGGGAAAAGGCGAAAATCTGAGGGCGCACGATCAGGTGAACGAGGTGGGTGCGGAATGACTTCCCAACCCAACTCTTGTATAGGTTCTTTCTTTTTTTGCCACACTAGCAGGATGCGGGTCATAGAGTAGCATCACCTCACGCAGTCTTCCTGGTCATTGTTGTTGGATTGCGTCTGCAAGACGCCTCAGTTGTTGACAACAAATGTCAGCAGTGACGGTTACAACTCGGCGTAGCAATTCGTAGTACACTACACCATCGCGGTTCCACCATATCCAAAGCATTATCTTTTGTGGATGCGCGAAGGTCTTTGAACGGGAAGTTGCTACTTTGTCTCGGCTCAACCACTGTCTTCTATTCCTATGTCAGCATAAAGATAACATTTCTCGTCACCAGTTACGATTCATAAAAGAACGCTCGATGCTGTTCACGACCCAATTGATGACGAGAAGGTAGATGATCACCCGCTGATTTTTGGCTTAGAACATGCCGTGCCCATATAGCCGATTTCTGAACCTGCACGATTCCATGAAAATGCTGCACGATGTTGTAATGATGACAGTTCATCACATTTACCAGTTCTCTCGTACAGTAACGTGGACCATAGTGTTTCTTTTTCTTCTTTTCATCAGTCTTCTGACTGGCTTGATGCGGCCCGCCACGAATTGCTCTCCTGTCGTAACCTTTTCATGTCAGAGTAGCACTTGCAACCTACGTCCTCAATTATTTGCTGGATGTATTTCAATCTCTGTCTTCCTCTACAGTTTTTTCTCTCTACAGCTCCCTCTAGTACCATGGAAGTCATTCCCTCACGTCTTCTCAGATTTAATATCATCCTGTCCCTTCTCCTTACCACTGTTTTCCACATATTACTTTCCTCTCCGATTTGCGCACAACCTCCTCATTGGTTACCTTATCAGTCTACCCAGATTTCAACATTCGTCTGTAGCACCACATCTCAAATGCTTAGATTCTCTTCTGTTCCGGTTTTCCCACAGTCTGTGTTTCACTACCATACAATGCTGTACTACAGAGGTACATTTTCAGAAAATTCTTTCTCAGATGAAGGTCGATGTTTGATATTAGTAGAATACCCATTTTCCCATTGCTAGTCTACTTTTAATGTCTTCCTTGCTCCGTCCGTCATTGGTTGTTTTACTGCCAAGGTAGCAGAATTCTTTAAATTCATATACTTCGTGACCATCAATCCTGATGTTAAGTTTCTCGCTGTTCTCATTTCTACTACTTCTCATTGCCTACATCTTTCTTCGATTTATTTTGAATCCATACTCTGTACTCATTAAACTGTTCATTCAGTTCAGTAGATCATGTAATTATTCTTTGCTTTCACTCAGGATAGCAATGTAATCAGCGAATCGTATCTTGACATCCTTTCACCTTGAATTTTAATTCCGCTGCTGAACCTTCATTTATTTCCATCATTGCTCCCTCGATGTACAATTGAACAGTAGGGGCGAAAGGCTACATCCTTGTCTTACACCCTTTTTAAAAGGAGCACTTCGTTCTTGGTCGTCCACTTTCATTATTCCCTCTTGGCTGCTGTACATATTATATATGACCCGTATCTCCCTATACCTTACCCCTACTTTTTTTCAGAATTTGGAACATCTTGCACCATTTTGCATTGTCGAACGCTTGTTCCAGGTCGACAAATCCTATGAACGTGTCTTGATTTTTTAGTCTTGCTTCCATTATTGACCGCAACGTCCGAATTGCCTCTCTCGTGCCTTTACCCTTCCTAAAGCCAAACTGATCGTCATCTAGCGCAGCCTCAATTTTCTTTTCCATTCTTCTGTATATTATTGTTGTAAGCAACTTGGATACATGAGCTGTTGATAGTGCGGTAATTCTTGCACCTGTCAGTTCTTGCTGTCTCTGGAATTGTGTGGATGATGCTTTTCCAAAAGTCAGATGGTATGTCGCCAGACTCACACATTCTACACATCAACGTGAATATTCGTTTTGTTGCCACTTCCGCCAATGATTTTAGAAATTCTGATGGAATGTTATCTATGCCCTCTGCCTTATTTGATCTTAAGTCCTCCAAAGCTCTTACAAATTCTGATTCTAATACTGGATCCCCTTTCTCTTTCAAATCGACTCCTGTTTCTTCTTCTATCACATCAGACAAATCTTCCCCTTCATGGAGGCTTCCAATGTATTCGTTCCACCTCTCCGCTCTCTTCTCTACATTTTGCAGCGGAATTCCCGTTGCGCTCTTAATGTTATCACCCTTGCTTTTAATGTCGCCGAAGGTTGTTTTGACTTTCCCGTATGCTGAGTCTGTTCTTCCAACAATCATTTCTTTTTCGATGTCTTCACATTTTTCCTGCAGCCATTTCGTCTTAGCTTCCCTGCACTTCCTATTTATTTCATTCCTCAGCGACTTGTACTTTTATATTCCTGATTTTCCCGGAACATGTTTGTACTTCCTCCTTTCATCAATCAACTGAAGTATTTCTTCTGTTACCCATGGTTTCTTCGCAGCTACCTTCTTTGTACCTATGTTTTCCTTCCCAACTTCTGTGATGGCCGTTTTCAGAGATGTCCATTCCTCTTCAACTGTACTGCCTACTGCGCTATTCCTTATTGCTGTATTTATAGCGTTAGAGAACTTCAAACGTACCTCGTCATTCCTTAGTACTTCCGTATCCGACTTCCTTGCGTATTGATTCTTCCTGACTAATGTCTTGGACTTCAGCCTACTCTTCATCACTACTATATTGCAATCTGAGTCTATGTCTGCTCCTGGGTACGCCTTACAATCCAGTAGTTGATTTCCGAATGTCTGTCTGACCATGATGTAATGTAACTGGAATCACCACATATCACCTGGCCTTTTGCAAGTATACCTCTTCCTCTTGTGATTCTTGGACAGAGAATTCGCTATCACTAGCTGAAACTTATGACAGAACTCAATTAGTCTTTCTCCTCTCTCATTCCTTGCTGCAAGCCCATATTCTGCTGTAACCTTTTCTTCGACGCCTTCCCCTACAATTGCATTCTAGTCTCGCATGACTATTAGATTTTAATATCCCTTTACTCACTGTATTACCCTTTCAATAGCCTCATACACTTTCTGGATCTCTTCATGTTCAGCTTGCGACGTCGGCATGTATACCTGAACTATAGTTGTGGGTATTGGTTTGCTGTCGATTCTGGTAAGAACAAACCTATCACCAAACTGTTCACAGTAACACACCCTCTGCCCTACCTTCCTATTCATAACGAATTCTGCTCCAGTTATACCATTTTCTGCTGCTGCTGTTGATACTACCCTATACTCATCCGACCAGAAATCATTGTCTTCTTTCCATTTCCCTTCACTGACCCCTAGTATATCTAGATTGAGCATTTGCACTTCCCTTTCCAGTTTTTCTAGTTTCCCTACCACGTTCAAGCTTCTGACATTCCACGCCCCGACTCGTAGAACGTTATCCTTTCGTTGATTATTCAGTCTTCTTCTCATGGTAGCCTCCCCCTTGGCAGTCCCCTCCAGGAAATCCAAATGGGGGACTATTCCGGAATCTTCTGCCAATGGAGAGATCATCATGACATGTTTTCAGTTACAGGCCACATGTCTAGTGGATACACGTTACATGTCTTTAATGCAGTGGTTTCCATTGCCTTCTGCATCCTCATGCCGTCGATCATTGCTGATTCTTCTGCCTTTAGGAACAGTTTACCACCCCTAGGACAGGAAAGTGCCCTGAACCTCAGTCCGCTCCTCCGCCCTTAATGCGTTTAAACGATATCCATCAAATCCCGAATGCCTTCCTGAACACGAAGAGTTACTAATGTCAAAACGATCCTCCTTAAAACCTTGCCGTGCTCTGTCCCATAACACTACCCCCACACACGGTGCAAATGTTTCTGGCTGCCTTCGGTGCTGTCACCCCTCTTCTAAACTCAAACAGAGAAATGTGTTGGAAATGTTTCTATTTTTCCGCTTGCTACTTCGTACTCTAGCATTGGCAGCTCGACTCAACTATTTTCAAACGAGAAACTGACGACATGTAAACTCAAATAGGAACACTGAACTACAAATAAAAAACGACACTTTATAGGTAGACTCATAGCAACCGCAATACCAAAATGCAAAACAACAACACTATGAACTTACGCACTAACCTATAACTTTCTTCCATTGCTCCCTAGTCCAGTTTATGCTGTTACGGCCGTTTGCACCACTGATGACTGGTTTTGGAATTCGAGCTCGACCTGCAGCTCCCTGCTTATGGAGCTGTCTTAGTGTTATTGTTGCACTGACAGGATTCGCGAATGCAGACATTCAGCTCTGCAGTGACTTTTGCAGCTGCCATCAGAATGCTGTTCAGTGACCGTCCGCCAGTATCACTCAACACACCCTTTAGTGCCGCATTGTGAGTTCGCGCATGATGTTTTTCCGCTTTTGCCGTACGCGCTACAAAACTTCTATGCAATGCCTCGTGAAACACCGAACACTTGAGATATCAGCGTGACGTGAACACCCATCAACAATATGCCCGCGCTAGAATTCACTAAACGGATTAAAAAACATCCCTGTTGTGAAACACAAGTACGTCTTTACTCGCACGAAGTGTTGAGTGCTATTGACAAGACATTTCAAATTCATTCCGTATTTGTAGATTTCCAAAAGGCTTTTGACACTGTTCCACATACGCAGCTTATACTGAAATTGCGTGCTTATGGAATATCGTTTCAGTTATGGGACTGGATTCGTGATTTCCTGTGAGAGAACCTAGTCCAGCCAGTCTGGTACTCGCTCTGGATTGCGTTCCTATCTCGGTGGTACTGCGTTCTGGTCGTTGCTCGTTGTTGACATTTGCCTGGCTCTGGTTCCGAGTGGATTTACGTTTGGCGTTTGGTGTTGTGGTTTCCACAAGCCTCCGTTGTTTATCTCTTCTTTGTTGTGATGCTCATAGTCCGTCGTGGGCGGTTGTTGTCGTTGGTCTGTCGCCCGACTCGTCCTGTGTTTACCTGGTGGTGCGGCTTCCCCACGTGGCGTCTCCGATCCGCACCCCAAGGCGTTTCCGCTGTTGGTTGTGGTTACTACATATTCAGTAACGTACCATGCAGTTTACATTCGTTTGCGCCCTGGATCTCACAAATTCGTCGGCGGTAGCTGTACTAAGGGACGTCACCCGGTGTCTGAGGCTCGGCGCCACTTTGTGTGGTCGTGGTTCGCGTTGCGCCGCGCCCGGCACTCCCGTTAATCGCTAAGTGGAATCCTATCCGGCCGCCGTTCGTATAAAAACGCCTTTATTGGCCATAACGGCCGCAGCAGCAGCGCGCCAAGCTTGTAGCACGTGCGCTTTATGGGGGGAGCGGCCCCTAATATTTTCTAAGTAGAGCGTCGCAGCTTTATAGCCCGTCCAGCTTATCAGACGGCAACCGACCGGCGGGCGGCGCCTCGCAGGTAGCGAACTGTTCATCGAGAGCGACTGACTGCTCCATTCGGCGCACGAGCGTCAGATCGGCGTGTCTAGACAACCAAAACCGTTCAATTTTTTTTATTACGAAAGAAAGGCAGATGGGACTTAACGTCCCCTCATTAGAGTCGGAGCAAAAAGAAGTGTCATTCTCCTTCACAGGAACTAACAAGTCCAGCAATATTTGAGGCATAGTACTGTAGGGGGTACAATACGAGGGTCGTCCAATACGTAATGCCGCACATTCTTCTTGAGCCGTGGTAAAATTTGCTGTTTTGAAGAGCGCGCCGCAGCGCGTAGTGTGAAGCAGTCGCCCTCCGTTTCTGGCGGTGGCGCCGCTGTGGCAGTCGCAGCTTTGGTGTCTCCCTCTGCTGTGAAACGGGAAAGGTATCCTGTTCACGATGAGCTCGCTAAAAGGGAGTCTGGTCAGTTGGTCAGCCGGGTCAGTGTGAGGCAGTCAGTGTCCTTCTGCCGTTCGGAGTGCTAGTATGTCTGTCGTTTGGATCAAACTTTAAAGCCGGCAAAACCAGAGTCTTGACACTCCGCCAGTAACAGAGCTAGTGGTCGCCCGGTTGGGCTGAGTTCCTGCATCTGAGTCTGCGCGTTAGAACGCCAGTCTACTCGAGTTGCTCAGGCAACGGTCATTGGCGGTTGGATCGATCGGTTGGTCGGTTGGGCACTGAGACACAAGATGACTTGTGAGGTCGCCACGTCAGTCCAGTGGGCTGCGACGTATAGCGAGGGGTAGTGGCTTCGCGGCCGACACGGGAGCAACAGGGGACTAGGGCAACTGTCTGCCTGTCTGTCGGTCTGCCATACGTTAATAGTTGCCTCTGTCATGTTTGTCGGATTCGGTGTTAACGAATTTATTGCATGAAGCGTAACGGCCGAATTCCTGAAATATGTTTTTATCTTGCCTATCATCTTGAGAGGCGGTATAAGTGTAATGTGGAGCATGTTTGGCTAACCTTGTGTATTTTATGTAAGACTGCATTTCATGGGTTTTTATTTAAATGGTCATTTTAGTATATAAAGTTGCCACCCGTCCACCGTAAGAGTATTTTTTTAAAAATCAAGTTAATCTTTAAATGTTAGTGTTTTGTACCATTTCCATCCCTCCCCCCAAGCGTAGTTATGTGCTTGTGTGAGTTGTTAAAGTTTTTAGTTTAAAGTAATCTGGTGTGTTGCAGATTTGTACCAATGTAGTCTTTCAGAGGTGGTTGTGAGCGGTCGTGACTACGGACGTGTCGAAAGGGAGCGGCAAGATTCTCAACCCGAAAGCTCATACTGTCAAAAATTTGTTCTTTCTGCCTCTGAATAAATTGTAACTTGATATTTAGAGGGTGCTTTCTGATTATAACTTAAGAAAAGGTTTTGAAAGTAAATACACGGTTCATTTCTTTAAAAAAAGCCATTAATATACATAGGCAAATGCACCTTGACGGTGCTTCACATTTTTTCTTTGTTCTGTGCGTCGGTGAAGTTTCGAATCGTTCTGGCAGATGGTAGAGCCGTAGTACAGCGTCAAAATTGCGTCTACATACTACTCACGTTACAGGCGGTGTGCAGTTGTTGAATTATTGTGTACAGAGAAAGAAACCGTGGTGAACATCCATAAACGTTTGTGCGCAGTGTACGGCGATGCTGCAGTTGATAGAAGTACAGTTGGGCGATGGGTAAAGAAAGTTACAGCCTCAGGCAATTCAGAAACAGACCTCCACGATCAAACACGCTCGGGACGTCCTGTCACAGCCACTGCTCCAGACAAGCTGAATCGTGCGGGTGCCATTATTTATGCCGACCGGTGCATCACAACTCGATAATTGGCTCTACAGTTGTCGGTCAGCATCCGAAGTGCGTCTGCAATGATCGATATTCTCGGATGTTCAAAGGGGTCGTCACGATGGGTCCCACGAATGCTCACAGTGGACCACAAGATTCACATAAAGGCCATTTCATCTGAATTGTTGGAGCTTTTTGAGACCGACAGACAGGCCTTTCTCTCACCGATCGTTACGGGGGACGAAAGCTGGGTGCACCACTTTGCGCAGGAAACAAAAAGGCAGTGCATGGAGTGGCATCATCCTCATTCACCACAAAAGAAGTAATTCAAGACAACCCTCTCTGCCGAAAGAGACATGGGGACAATTAAGAGGCATACCTGAAGACACTGAATAAACTCAACAACCCTTTCCGAGGTGTTCGATCGGATAAGAATACAGCAGAAATCTCGCTCCAACAAGATAACACACGCCCACACACAGTCTGAGAACCCGGGAACTAATCGCCAAATTGGGTTGGACATCATCCATCCTACAGTGCAGACCTGGCACCCACGGACTTCCATCTCTCTGGACCGCTTAAAAGTTCTCTACGGGGAACACACTTTGAAGATGACCAGAGTGTCAGTCATCCAGTGAAAACGTGGCTACACCTATAGGACAAGTGCTTTTACCAGCAGTGATACATGCTCTTCCACGACGTTGGCTCACGGCCATAGAACGTTATGGAGACTACGTAGAAAAATAGCTCATGGACAAGACATGTTGATGTGTATTGTCACGAAATTCTGACTCTTAAAAATAAATATATTCCGTGAACAAAAAAAGTGGGGCGTTACTTATTGAACGACCCTCGTAATTATGTGCTATTTATGGTTTTTCAAAGCAGAGATCCAGCAAAAAAAATGTAAAGACTTATTACAGGTAAAGTAAACGTTTTAGAAACTTCGACTCACTAAGCCACATTTCGGAAGCGGCAGCAGTCGAACAAGCAGGGCGATGACCAGCAGAGTTTGTGCATCAGCAGTCAGCACTGCGACAGATCAACGACCGACCGGATGGGATGCTTCCGAAGGGAACAACGACCAGTGCTGTTCGCACAGCAGCGTGTCTGCCGATGCAGAGGAGGGCGACAGGGCAACACCCGACCACACCAGCATAAAGGTAAAACATTTCAAGTTCCTGCGAAGTCAAAGCGGCTCTGATGCCCAGCCTTGCCTGGTAAACCGTTCGCTTCTCCCGCTAGATGCAAACTGCTTGTAATAATAAGTTTTTTGAGTGCCAAGGACACTAACCCCATTGAAATTCATCGTCAGCTATGCGGATTTATGAAACACAATGTATTGAGATCAAGAATGTGGCAAAGTAGGTCAGAATGCTCGAGGATGAACATACAGAAGCCCATGACGAACAGCGTTCAAGTCGGCCTTCAGTTTCGGCCGAAATAATTGCAAAAGTTGAGAAAGAAATGCTTGAAGATCGGCATGTGACCGTGAGTCATGCGAGTGGATCCTCGAAGTCAGAGTACAGTTGACAAGATTTTGACGGAACATTTGCATCATCACTAGGTTTGTGTGAGGTCGGTCCCCCAAAATGCTCACCGAAGACTGTAAACGGAAACGTGTTGAATCGGTTCTTGGACTCCTGGAGCACTGTGCAGAAAAGGGCGTGGAATTTTTGGATTCACTTGCCACTGGCGACGAAGCAAGAGTACACAAGATGACAGTTGAAACTAAGGAAAAGTCTTGTTAGTACTGGCATTCGAATTCGCCGAAAGAGCAAAAGTTCAAATAAGCATTATGATGCATAAGCATAAGTGATGGCCAGTGTGTTCTGGGACAGAAAGGGGGCATTGTTACCTGGTTAAGCCTGCCGGTATAACAATAAACGCTGCTCGCTACTTCCAGACTTTAAAAAACTGCGTCGTGCCACTGAAATCGAAGGAGGGAAATGCTGACGGAGGGTGTACGTTTTCATCGCGACGGCGCTCGTCCTTCTACTGCCAGTGCAACAGCCGATCTTCTGGCCCAGTTCGGATGGGACGTCCTCACCCCCCCCCCCACCCCCCATACAGCCCAGACTTAACACCCAGTGGTTTTCTTTTTCATCTTCCTGAATTGCAGTCACGCCTGGATGGAACGCATTTGCAGACAAACGACTATTTGGAAAAGGAAGTCGAGCGCTACATGCGCAACGTGGCAGGACAGTTCTATGACAAGCGTACAGAAAAATACCACAGCACATGCTAATGTACATCTATTGAAATGGCTATTGCGTCGAAAAAGTCCAGCCTTGCCATCAATGTAACATTCACTGCCAATAAACGCGTTTCCTACGGGACAAAATTGGAGATCTTATTTTAAGGAGAAGCCTCAAAATGTTTATTGAATTTACACAAGTCTGAACTTGACAGCTCCAATGAATAAGAGATGTCAGAGATCAACTTGATCGCGGAACAATATAATCTGAGGTAAAGTCGCTGGCTGATACTAAAAATTCCCTGATGCAGAGGCCACATACCGATGATGGCAATGACTGTCACTGGCCACTTCCTCGCTCAGCGGTGGTTGGGACAGGGCAAGCTGCGGAGTTTCCAAAGAGACGCTGACTGAAGAACTGCGGGTGCGCTCAGCACCTCGCCCAGAGATTCAGTGGCAGTCTGCCCAGAGTGGATGTTTGCCGGCCTAAATACCTAGGCATTGCAGCACTACTAGAGGAATTCCTTGCCATCATGTGCAAACAGGTCAAGGTGACCTGTAGAGGCGCTCACATTGCCGCCTTCTGACTTACCGTGCCTGATCGTGGTTCTGCCATCTGCTGATTAGCCCTTTACATGTTAGGCTGCCCGCATACCACAAGTGTGAGAGGGGTTGCAGGTGTGTCAGGCGAATGGTCTCTACGCAGCAGGAACCATCTCGGCACTCACCGTAAGCGATTTAGGGAAATCATAGGAAACCTCATGCTGATGGTCTCATGGGGATTTGAACTGCTATCCTTTCACATCCAAAGCCCCTGTTGTATGACTCTTCTATCTCAGCAGGTTTTCCACCAGGATGATGATCATGACTGTTTATGTGCACAAAATAAAGATATTTAAACATGATGAAACCAGTGTGGTTTTGTACCACACTTCATGTATCCACGTTGATTACACGTCGGAGCAGACCACGATCATCGGATCCAACATGGGACCAAAAACCGGATGAGTGTGAATAGGACCTCGTGTTAGGTTTCTGAAAAAACCGAATTATCCATGTGTGTAGTTCATATATAGGTTTTTATGAGTGGGTTAACAAGTGTTAAGATATGAACGTAAATAGCCATATCTTAGAATGCGTTGGCTAGGAAGCTTAGATGTTTTACACCAACAAGAGACTGCAGACCTCAATGTCTGATATTATTTGGAACTTGAGACCTATATGCGTTCCTGAGATAAAGGGTCTTAACAGATGGACAATCAGACAGATTACAAAGAGTTTTACATCACCCCAGTTCCCAGAACTCCTGAAGATAGACGTTGGCTGTGGATATTGTATCACAGACACAGTTCCTGCCCAAAGACGTAAAGGGCCTATGAGACGGAAGGGGTCCGACAGCCGATCAGTTCCAGTGATTCCAGCAGGAAGGAGGTACACGGCTCGTGTTATTTGTAGTTCAACCGTACATAGACTGACAATACCGCGGTTCGATAGCGTCCGCATTGTTACTTTCTGCCAAGAAGGCTCTCTACAAGGGAAGTGTCCAGGTCTCTCGGAGTGACCCAAAGCGATGTTGTTCGGACATGGAGAAGATACAGAGAGACATGAACTGTCGATAAAATGCCTCGCACAGGCCGCCCAAGGGCTAATACTGCATTGTATGACCGCTACCTACGGATTATGGCTCGGAGGCATCTTGACAGCAACGCCACCATGTTGAATAATGCTTTTCGTGCAGCCACGGGACGTCGTGTTAAGACTCAAACTGTGCGCAATAGGCTGCATGATGCGCAACTTCACTCTCAACGTCCATGGCGAGGTCCATATTTGCAACCACGACACCATGCAGCGTGGTACACATAGGCCCAACAACATGCCGAATGGACAGCTCAGGCTTAGCATCACGTTCTCTTCACCGATGAGTGTCTAATTTGCCTTCAATCAGACAATCTTCTGAGACGTGTTTCGAGGCAACTCGGTCAGGCTAGGCGCCTTAGAGACACAGCGCAGCGAGTGCAGCAAGGTGGAGGTTCCCTGCTGTTTTGGGGTGGCATTTTGTGCGGCATCGTACGCCGCTGGTGATAATGGAAAGCGTCGTAACGGCTGTACGGTACGTGAACGCCACTCTCTGACCGATGGTACAACCGTATCGAGTGCATATCGGCGAGACATTAGTCTTCATGGACGACAATTCGTGCCCCCATCGTGCACATCTTGTAAATGACTTCCTTCGGGATAACGACATCAAAAAATGGTTCAAATGGCTGTGAGCACTATGGGTCTTAACATCTGAGGTCATCAGTCCCCTAGAACTTAGAACTAAGGACGCCACACACATCCATGCCCGAGGCAGGATTCGAACCCGCGACCGGAGCGGTCGCGCGGTTCCAGACTGTAGCGCCTAGAACCGCTCGTCCACCCCGGCCGGCGATAACGACATCGGTCGACAAGGGCGGCTAGCATGTTCTCCAGACACGAACCATATCTAACACGCCTGGGATACATTGAAAAGGGCTGTTAATGGACGACGTGGCTCTGAGGGATCTACGCCGAATCGCCGTTGAGGAGTGGGGCAATCTGGACCATCAGTGCCTTGATGAACTTGTGAATAGTACTCCACGACGAACATAGGCATGCATCAATGCAAGAGGACGTGCTACAGGAATCTGGACCAGCACCTCTGAAGGTCTCGCTGTATGGTGGTACAACATGCAATGTGTGGTTTTCATGAGCAATAGGAGTGGCGGGAATGACGTTTATGTCGATCTCAATTCCAATTTTCTGTACAGGTTCCGCAACTCTCGGAACCGAGGTGATGCAAAACTGTTTTTGATGAGCAAATTAATAATTTTCAGACTTTTTGTCGATAGTTGTATTTAATGCTTGCTATCTTGACACATTTCTTGATTGTACGTCAAAGGTAAGCACGTTGTAGGTTTTAATGAGTGAGGGAGGATCGGAATATTTGACAGATGACCTTATCTTTTGACTGCGTTGACTTAGAAGCTTAAATTTTCCACACCGCCATGGGACCCTAGACATAAATTTGATACATCTACGCGTTGTCGAGAGAAAGGAATCAGAGTTACGTTAAACGTGATAACTGAAGTATGGAAGCAAATTTATAAAATATGTTTTTAATGGAAATTGTATTTTACATCAATGTAAGCCATACAAACTGCTGCTACAGGCAAAGATCACAACGCAAGCCATTGGCTGTTTTCAAACTAAGTGTCAATAACAAATGCACCCATATCATTAATAACAAGAAAGCAAAGCAAAGCTCCCATTTGAGCCAGTCGGGACAGACCTTCCGTCTGTCGTGTGACGCCACTCGTGTATCTACATTTAAGTCTACATCGATTCTCCGCAGTCCACAATATGGAGCATGGGGAGGGTGCTTCGTACTACTACTAGTCATTTCCTTTCCTGTTCCACTCGCAAACAGAACGAGGACCCATACATCCCTCTGTATGGGCCCTAATTTCTCGTATCTTATATTCGTTGTCCTTACATACCCTGACTGTTACCAGCAGTAGGATCGACCTGCAGTCAGCTTCAAAAGCCGGTTCTCTAAATTTTCTGAATACTGTTCATCGACAAGAATGTGGTCTTCCCTCCGGGGATTCGCTTTGGAGTTCCCAAAACATCTCCGCAACACTTTCGTCTTGTTCATACACTCCTGGAAATTGAAATAAGAACACCGTGAATTCATTGTCCCAGGAAGGGGAAACTTTATTGACACATTCCTGGGGTCAGATACATCACATGATCACACTGACAGAACCACAGGCACATAGACACAGGCAACAGAGCATGCACAATGTCGGCACTAGTACAGTGTATATCCACCTTTCGCAGCAATGCAGGCTGCTATTCTCCCATGGAGACGATCGTAGAGATGCTGGATGTAGTCCTGTGGAACGGCTTGCCATGCCATTTCCACCTGGCGCCTCAGTTGGACCAGCGTTCGTGCTGGACGTGCAGACCGCGTGAGACGACGCTTCATCCAGTCCCAAACATGCTCAATGGGGGACAGATCCGGAGATCTTGCTGGCCAGGGTAGTTGACTTACACCTTCTAGAGCACGTTGGGTGGCACGGGATACATGCGGACGTGCATTGTCCTGTTGGAACAGCAAGCTCCCTTGCCGGTCTAGGAATGGTAGAACGATGGGCCCGATGACGGTTTGGATGTACCGTGCACTCTTCAGTGTCCCCTCGACGATCACCAGTGGTGTACGGCCAGTGTAGGAGATCGCTCCCCACACCATGATGCCGGGTGTTGGCCCTGTGTGCCTCGGTCATATGCAGTCCTGATTGTGGCGCTCACCTGCACGGCGCCAAACACGCATACGACCATCATTGTGCACCAAGGCAGAAGCGACTCTCATCGCTGAGGACAACACGTCTCCATTCGTCCCTCCATTCACGCCTGTCGCGACACCACTGGAGGCGGGCTGCACGATGTTGGGGCGTGAGTGGAAGACGGCCTAACGGTGTGCGGGACCGTAGCCCAGCTTCATGGAGACGGTTGCGAATGGTCCTCGCCGATACCCCAGGAGCAACAGTGTCCCTAATTTGCTGGGAAGTGGCGGTGCGGTCCCCTACGGCACTGCGTAGGATCCTACGGTCTTGGCGTGCATCCGTGCGTCGCTGCGGTCCGGTCCCAGGTCGACGGGCACGTGCACCTTCCGCCGACCACTGGCGACAACATCGATGTACTGTGGAGACCTCACGCCCCACGTGTTGAGCAATTCGGCGGTACGTCCACCCGGCCTCCCGCATGCCCACTATACGCCCTCGCTCAAAGTCCGTCAACTGCACATACGGTTCAGGTCCATGCTGTCGCGGCATGCTACCAGTGTTAAAGACTGCGATGGATCTCCGTATGCCACGGCAAACTGGCTGACACTGACGGCGGCGGTGCACAAATGCTGCGCAGCTAGCGCCATTCGACGGCCAACACCGCGGTTCCTGGTGTGTCCGCTGTGCCGTGGGTGTGATCATTCCTTGTACAGCCCTCTCGCAGTGTCCAGAGCAAGTATGGTGGGTCTGACACACCGGTGTCAATGTGTTCTTTTTTCCATTTCCAGGAGTGTATCTACCAGTAACAGATACAGCTGGCCGCCTCTGAATTGCTTTGATGTCTTTCTAATCAGACGTGGTAGCGATCCTAAACACTCGAGTACTATTCAAGAATAGGTAACACCAGCGTCCTATAAGCGGTCTCCTTTACATGTAATCATTCTTTCCCAAAATTCTCCCAATAAATCGAAGTCGAACATTCGCCTTCCCTACCACAGTTCACTTCGGTTTGCAACATTACACTCAAATATTTAAACGACGTGACTGTCTAGCAGACCACTACTAATGCTATATTCGAACATTACGGTTTTGGTTTTTCTACTCATCCGCATTAAGCTGCATTTTCCCACATTTAGAGCTAGCTGCCATTCACCACACCAACTAGAAATTTTGTCTAAGTCATCTTACATCATCCTACATTCACTCAACTTCGACACCTTACCGTCTACGACAGCATCATCAGCAAACAACCGCAGATTGCTGGCTACCCTGTCCTCCAAATCTTTTATTTATATAGTGAATAACAGCCGTCCTGTCACAATTCCTTAGAGCACCCTTGTGCGATACCCTTGTCTTTGATGAATACTCGCCATCATGGAGAATATACTACATTCTGTAACACTAAGTTTTCTGACCACTCACATATGTAAACTTATTCCATACGCTTGTACCTTCTTTAACAGCCTGCAATGAGACTCCGTCTCAAACGCCTTCCGGAAATCTAGAGATATGGAATTTTCCTGTTGCCCTTCATCCATAGTTCGGCGTATATCGTGTGAGAAAAGGGCAACTTTGGTTTGACACGAGCGGAGCCACAGGTTCAGCACATCGCACTCCCGCCCGTTGTCGCGTTCGCAGAGTGTGTAGCCGCTGTTACCCGATCAAGCAGCTCCTCAGCCGGCGCCACAAGGCTGGGTGGACCCCATTCCTGTCTCCCCGCCGAGGAAAAGCCCTTGGCAGTACCGAGAATCAAACCCGGATCCTCCGCATGGCAGTCAGATATGTTGACCACTCAGTTACCGAGATGGACGCTATTGAAACATACTGACTCGTAATTGGGAAAAAAAACAACTGAAGAATGATGATGTTCCATATGTCTCACTTGCAAAGAGAATCAAAAAAACAATTTATTTTTTCATAACTCATTTGAATTCAATTTTTTTTGTTTTGAAACTTATCCATCGATCCATGTTTGCATAAAAAAAGCAATAATATGGGATTGTGGGTCCGCCTTGATGCATAACACTTTCGTTATGTATTTACTTGTTCCCAAACTAGTATCAGCGACAATATCGCCTTCATCAAGGGTATTATTTGATTTTTATGTATTAAACGTCGCAGCATGGTTTTTACTGTTGTTGCCGTTATTTCCGGCATACTTTCTGTGTTTCTTTTTTGCCGTTTCTCTCGAGATTGGACGGTTTGCAGCTACTTTTAGACACAGAAAAACGTAACTTCCGCACCTTGTTTGTAATCCAAAACATTACGCGATGTGCTGTTAGTGTGTGTGCTGCAAGGTGAACTCAGAAACCCTCCCACGTTGTTGTATTAAAAACCTTGACAAGGTACACTGCTACCAGATGCTCACCTCATCACAGAAAAAAAAAAAAAAAAAAAAAAAAAAAAAAAAAAAAAAAAAAAAAAAAAAAAGGGTCAAGATACAAAGTAAGTAATTTATTACGAACATTCTAGGAGCTGTAACAGGGAACTAACTCATTCTAAGTGCCAATAAAAATGTTTTTGTTTCAAATGTCATTAATATAGAGGCAGCCGTAGTCAACAAAAACGGTTTATCATATATATATATGTGTTTTTCACGAGAGAAAAAACAAAAATAAATTCAAGAAAATAATCTTCTGTTTATGACACAATTCCATTCATGAAATCACATGTTTTGTAGCTCACTGTAAAACTACCCGCGCTGTAATTGAATGTTACTGCAATTCATCCCAGACACCCACAGCAACAGAAAACGTATTTCCACTATAGTTCACTAAAAAGATGGCATTATGAGCGCTTTTTGGAATCTGCTTAACAACTTCCTTGACAGGCCGGCAATAGAACAAAAATTTGGCAACATGATGAGTCATAATCAGTAACAATGACAAATAGTGATGATATAAAATTACTTAACGTTGTTAACAGTTTGATGCGTGCACTGAATGTGGCATACGTAACACAATTAAATCCAAATAACTTTGCTGTCTCGTAGCGGTCTGTGACTCACAGTAAGCCGTTCCTATTACATCGTCAATAACCAGTGACTGTATTGCCATCGAAAGTTACACAGTCCTACAGGAACGTTGTGTTTAACTTAATTCTATGTGATATAACATCAGATCTTACACTGGAAAACGACAGAAGTGCCGAAACTGCAGTCGATACAGATTATAAAATTGGACATACAAATGTATGACTGTTCCTCATCTCCTCAACCATTGAAGCAGTTTAAACCAAACTTGGTACGTACATCACTTACTGTTTGGAAACAACCACTGTTGGGGTAACAACAACCTACCTCTCAAAGTGTGGCTGTGGAAAAGGAAATATAAATCACGATGCACAGACAGCTAGAATATATTCACCCGGTACTTAAGAATGAGAGCACTTAGTGTCTAGAAACAAACCTTACACATAATTTCATACCTTAACGAGATTTTTCTCGCTGACAACCCCCATATCATGATGAAAAGAAAAAGTTTATCGCTTACTACTTTTCGCTGTTCTTGCGGTAAAGCTGCCGCATGAGCCATGACCTTTCAATTTATTTCTTCTTTGCTACTAACTCTATTCGCTGCATATTCCGCAGACAGTATCCACTTATTCCACTAGATGTATCTGCAAAATTATACCGTTACGCAATACGAGGTTCAAGAGCTATGGCGACATGAACACTGAGCTCCAAGAAAACAAACATGTCAAAATTTGATAGAGATACAGGTGAAAAATCTGTTCAAATATGCGTGAAATACGTTAACTATACGTGACATGTGCGTATGCTTGTAAAATCGTGGGTAGAAAACACCTACTAAACCTCTGGATCGATTTCAAACAAACTTGGTGCATATATTGGTTACACTCTGGGAAGAACTGCTAGCCTTCTAGAGGCTTGAGGATGATGACATGGAGAAAGAAGGGGGAGAAAGATGTGGCGAGACAGTGAGAGGAAGGAGGAGATGGAGTGGGAAATGGACAGGGAGAAAGGGAAGAGAAAGAAATGGACAGAGAAAACAGAATGAGATGGACAGAGACAGGGAGAGGAAGAGATAAGCAGAAATTGTGGGGAGGGGGGGATGAACAGATAGATGGGGAGAAGGCAACGGGCCGAGAGGAGGAGGAGAGGGGGAGACAAAGAGGGAAAAGGAGGTGATGGACAGAGAAAAATGGTACATACATGGACAGAGAGAGATAAGGAAAGACAATGGACGGAGAAAGGGATAAGGAGGTGGAGGACAGAACAGTTTGGAGAAGGCGGGCAGGAAGAGAGAGGAGAGATGAGGAGATGGACAGATAAGGGGGAGAGATGGAGATGGGCACAGAGAGGGAGAAGGTGGAAATGGACGGAGAGGAGGGGGGGGGAGTGAATATGGACAGAGAGAGTGGAAAGGCGGAGATGAACTAACAGAAGACTGGAATCAGTACATAGCCAGGCCACTTGAGATACTCAGTTAGTAGTGAAATAAATAAAAAAATTACAGCTTACAGCTAACATGCCATCATTAAATAATTTATAGGTGTGGACCCATTTTATAAGAAAATAATGAATATATTAAGTTTTCTCAAAATTAAAGGAGAGTCCATTTTCAGAGAACCACTTCATAACTTTTTTTATAAAACATCATTAACAATTTTTTCTTGTACTTTCTCTGTAATGTGCTTATTATAGCGCTAATATCGTCTGCAAAGAATACCAATCCGGCTCGATGAATGTTAATGGGGAAGTCATTTACACGTATAAGAAGTAGGACTACACTTAAAGTCGAACGCTGTCGAACTTACTTCGAATATTTTTCACCTTTCACTAAAATTATATCTCCTGCCAACATAGGTGTATTATTTAGAACATTATTTGAATTGTCATTGTTAAATATCATCAAACCAGTTGTCTGTATAGCCATCAGTCCCATAGAACATAGTTTTTTCTAACATGGTCTACACTGTTAAACGCCCTGGACAGATCACAAAAAAATGAACTGGCCATATTTTGTTATTTAAGACATGTAGCGGCCTATACTTGGCTACGGCGATGATGGACAGAGTTTCGTGTTCATTATGTTGTTATGTACAGGTTAGAACGCGTGATCTCACTACAAACTATTTGGCTCCATAACTGTGCATTCAATGTATGTCACAGAGATCTCTATATGAACCGTCTACTTATTGCCAGTTGGACATGCTTAAACCGCAATCGAGGTCGAAATGCCACCTTACAATAACAAACGGCTCTCTCAGGTCGAGGGTGGACATGTAAACATTACTAGTCGTCTCGGAGACTCTGTATTTGGAAATGAGGATTTGCCAACGTGTGGTGACCGTGTATTATGTCACAGTGCGTCATAATTCTGTTGAATTCTCCGCTCCTGTCAATTCAGAGATCGATTTGCAACCAGCGGGCCGCTGTGGCCGAGCGGTTATAGGTGATTCAGTCCGGAACCACGCTGCTGCTACGGTCGCAGGTTCGAATCCTGCCTCATGCATCGATGTGTATGATGTTCTTAGGTTAGTTAGGTTTAAGTAGTTCTAAGTTCTAGGGGGCTGATGACCTCGGAACTTAAGTCACATAGTGCTTAGCGCTATTTGAGCCATTTCATTTTGATTGCGATCACGTAATCTATTCCTTAATCGGGTGTTCCAGAAGGAGTGTCCTTTCTTCACACTGTCGGCCTTGCATAAAATTGCTGTTAATCATCCGTAGCCCTCCGTATCGATGTTAATACTAGTGTTTATTTTATGAGCTATCTTTGTGTGATTTATG
Organism: Schistocerca piceifrons; assembly: GCF_021461385.2. Lineage (NCBI taxonomy): Eukaryota > Metazoa > Arthropoda > Insecta > Orthoptera > Acrididae > Schistocerca > Schistocerca piceifrons. The sequence continues at coordinate 459,242,344 of NC_060145.1, forward strand.
TTTTTGTATTTCGTTTCTCTTTCAGGTATTATTCCCAGCGTTACTAACATTCAAAGTGACGGAATAGCTTCAGTCATCCAATCGTGCAGACTGTAATATGAGAGCACTGCTCAACTTACCTGAGTACCACAGTCAATATACACTATCGAAATATCTCGATAGATGTAATTTGTTGTATTCAAACAACAAATGTTCAACACTGAACACTCAAGAGCCAAAGAAAGGTACACCTGCCTAATACCGTGTATGGCCCATGCTCAATAATGTTCATGTCGAACGTGTGAGGTGTCGCATTGTCCTGCTGGAATTGCTGAAGTCCGTCGGAATGCACAATGGGCATGAATGGATGCAAGCGATCAGACGGGATGCTTACGTTCGCGTCACCTGTCAGAGTCTTATATATACTATCAGGGGTCCCATATCACTCCAACTGTGATCCACATCACTACAGAGCCTCCACCAGCGTGAGCAGTCCCGTGCTAACATGCAGGGTCCATGCATTCATGAGGTTGTCTCCATAACCGTACACGTCCATCCGCTATATACAAACTGAAACGTGACGCGTCCGACCAGCCAACATGTTTCCAGTCATCAACAGCCCAGTGTCGGTGTTCACGGGCCCAGACGAGACGTACAGCTTCGTGTCGTGCAGTCATCAATAGTACACGAGTGGACCTTCGGCTCCAAAAGCAACATCGATGATGATTCGTTGAATGGTTAACACTCTGATACCCGTTGATAGCACAGAATTGAAATCTGCAGCAGTTTGCAGAAGGTTGCACTTCTGTCATGTTGAACGAATCTCTTCAGTCACCGTCTATCCCGTCCTTGCAGGATCTTTTTCCTGTCGCAGCGATGTCAGAGATTTGATATTTTATAGCCTTCCTGATACTGATCGTACACTCGTGAAATGGTCGTACAAGAAAATCCCCACTTCATCGCTACCTCGGAGATGCTGTGTCCCATCGCTCTTGCGCCGACTGTAACACCACTTTCAAACTCATTTAAATATTGAGAACCTGCCATTGTAGCAGTTGTAACCGATCTAACAATTGCGCCAGATACTTGTGGTATATAGGTTTTGCCGACCACAGCACCGTTTTCTGCCTGTTTACATATCTGTGTATTTGAAACGCGTATACCTGTTTCCTTGGCGCTTCAGTGTAATTAATATTAAATGATTAAAACAGTGAACTTGATAAATACAAATGTCAAACACAGATGCGTAGCCGGCCGGTGTGGCAGAGCGTCTCTAGGCGCTTCAGTCAGGAACAGCGCGACCGCTACGGTCGCAGGTTCGAATCCTGCCTCGGGCGTGGATGTTGTCCTTAGGTTAGTTTAAGTCGTTCTAAGTTCTACTGGACTGATAACCTCAGATGTTAAGTCCCATAGTGCTCAGAGCCATTTTTGAAACAGATGTGTTCGCGTGCAATTTTCGTTTTAATATTTCGAAGTGATATAAATTTTTGTACATTTTTAGTCTGCCAACTTGATTAAATTAACAAATTATAAACACGATTTGCATGGAAAGAGAAGCTGCGTTATGTGAGGGTACGTAAACACTATTTCCATCACTGACTCACATGGAGACTTGACCTAATGCTTGATTGTAAAATGTGTAAATATCAATTTGATTTATACGACGAATCGTAACTCTGACGTAAGGCTTGTTTGACGTCGTAGGAATGACCTCAGAAGTCACAGTAATAAAAGAAGCATCGCCACCTGAAAACGCTCAGGTCTGGACTGTTCTGTAGAATCTAGAGTTGACTTAGCGAGGCTAATGCTTATGATAACTCCTCTTCATTAAATACTATGGTGATAACACTGATCCGTCTGCGTGGAAGTGGTGAAAGATGTCTTTGTTTTTGTACTGATGACAGTAAGCAACATTACGAATACTTTTTCGTTGTTGTCTAGAAAGTTGTAGAAACACGTCGAACATCCCCAAAACGAAGCCCTTTGTGTACAGCTAAAGAATACAAGTTAAGTACACTCTCTGATACGAAGTATCCTGAAAGCCGTATGTAATGCAGAATTGACCACCAGATGTCACGAGAAGCGTTGCCTCCAGTGTAAAAGGAGTCGGCGATTGCCTGAATGCCATACTAAAACACCAACACTTCCCCGCCTTTTGGAAGACGGCCAAGGTCCTGATGTTCAGGAAGCCGGGGAAAGACCATAGCCTCCCACAAAATTACCGACCCATCAGCCTTCTGAGCTCGCTCAGTAAGATTGTTGGGACGGTGATTCTCAAACGCATCACTAGGCACTGCATAACAAATGACATCCTGAGACCGGAGCAATTCGGCTTCAGGAATCACCACTCCACAACACAACAACTCCTACGGGTCGTTGAATATATAACATATGGCTTCAACATAAACAAAGCTGCAGGGGCGGTGTTCCTGGACATCGAAAAGGCTTTCGACCGTCTATGGCACAACGGCCTCATCCGCAAACTCAGCGACGCGGGATTCCCCGACGGGCTGCTGTGTCTAATACACTCATACCTCACAGACAGGAGTTTCAACACTGACGTGCAGGGAAAACAATCAACACGACACGGTATACACGCGGGAGTACCCCAGGGAAGCATCCTAGGGCCCCTACTGTTTAACCTCTACACAAACGATCTCCCAACCACACACAACACAATGATGGCAATCTATGCAGATGACACAGCCATCCTTGCACAAGATTGGAAACCATTAAACATTACGTCACGCCTACAGACTGCACTCAGAGTGGCCGAGCGTTGGTTGGAGAAATGGCGTGTTAGAGTAAACGTCGACAAGTGCGAAGCCGTTCTGTTCACTAGAAGACCGAAGCAACTGCGCAAACACCGATACTGCAGACCAATAACTCTACATGCACGCCCAATACGTTTCCGCGAGAAAGTCAAATACCTCGGTGTCTGGTTGGACCGGAAATTACTCTGCGGGGACCACATACAACACATGACCAACCGAGCTAGCGCGAGGCTCAAACAGCTCTATCCCATGCTCAACAGGGGTAGCACACTGAACAGAAGGGTGTCGAGGTCCATGTACATGACACTTATCCGACCCCTGATGACGTACGCAGCTCCTGTCTGGGGATACGCTGCGCCTACACGCCTGCGCCGTCTGCAGCTCATACAACACAAAGTACTCAAAATCATAAGCAATGCTCCACGATACACACGCATCGCGGACCTTCACCGGGAATGCCGACTTCAGACTCTCAAGGAGGTAATCCACAAACTCACTACAAGACTGTACAGAAACTCCAGACATTCGCAGAACCCGTTTATTCTGAATCTTGGGAGCTACGACCATAACCATAGATGGAAACATAAAAGACCAAAATACGTACTTGTAAGGACCTAACATCTATGGCCTAGCACACGCAAACACAACGGTTCAGGTGAGCCCCTGTTAATCAGACGCCGTTACTGGATACCCAGCTGGAATACACTGCCGAATAACTGGCACCACGCAGGGAAGCCGTACCGTACACTGCATGCAGACAAGCTCCACACATCCCCCACACAGTGAGATGATCTACGGCCGATCTCCCACTACTGTATAACGACCTTGATTGTTCCAGGAATGTAGCGGCTGCAGCAACTGGGATACATCGCCATCGCTTGCCACGGTAATGATGCATGATACCCATACTAACAAATCCAACCTTGCATGAACTATCGCAGCTAGTAAGCCACTACTGCTATTACTACCCATCCCACTGTCGCAGAGGTTTTTTTCCCACAGCACGAGCCATGGCACTTTTTTCCCTCTGCTCTTCAAATCGCTACCCTCACTATCGTTTCGTCCACTATATATCACCTGATGGACCGTGTTAATGCGTAGTCTTACCCAGACGCACGGACAACATCACAGCCCAGCATCCTGTGATCCTCTTACTAGATAACTAACATGTTTAGGGAGGTGACAGTAGAACTTTTGGTTTGGTCACCACGTTGGTGCGGGCGTGGAGGGGCCCCATCTCTTTTCAAAAGCCTGTGTCTCCAGTAGAGGGGAGTAGCAAGAGCAGGGCGGGTCGCTCATGGGGGCTCCGTGACTCCCAGCACGGAGGGACCAGTCTCTGGACGTCACCAGAGTGACAGACGCCAGGTCAACCACTGGTGACGTGGATGTGACGTGTAAACGCGAAGTAATGACCACAGCTGAGCCGAGAGCAGGCGCGCCTCGTGTAGGGTAAATCCGGGAGAGCGGCCGCATGTGGTACAGGCTGCGCACCCCTCGTAGTTTCAGCAAACAGAGACGCAGTGCGGTTGCTCAGCGGACGCCGGGCCACTGTAAAAGTGTTCACGTTTCGATCCAGTGAGTCTTCTTAAAGCTCTGGGGGCGTAACTCAGATAGATCTGCGAATATCCCAGCTAAACCTTTTCAGTGTCACGATTAGTTCTTAGCCTACGCTAAACAGTCAAATATTTCCAAATGTTTGAGTAGATGTGTTAACAGTAAGTTCTACTGCACGTGTTTTGATTCTGGTAGGGCCATCTTGACTATCAAGATCGTGAATGTTTAACCCTTCCAGACCACCTGGCTACAGTATTGTGTACATTAACTTTTCTGTGTCTTAGCTGCAACAGAAGTATTGTTTCCCAATGGAGATCTGAAGTACACTTTGTGAATGTTCAACCTTCTCATTATGCGGCAGTACTGCCAACTATTGGGCATCACTAAGACAATATCAGCAAGTCAGTGTTAGTGCGCAGCGGTTCGTGGGCACCAGCCTACACAGGTGTGGTTGGTTCTCTATATTACACTGTATAATTTAATATTGTTACTGTTATTTTGAATCGTAGTTATTGAGTGTTCATTTTACTTTTTATTACAGTAGTGGATATTTCGTAATTAGCTATTTTAGTCTGTAAAATGATGCCAAGTGTACAAAGTATATTTTGGAAACGGGTACATATTTCTGTATAAATCTTGCATATAAAATCATTAAAAAATCTCCTAAGAGCATTATTACATAAAGAAATATTTTCTTTCCTGAATGGGATAAGGTGCGGTGTCTCTTCCCTACACATCGGAATACACCACACAATAAAATCTGGTACATACGCGGAACACGTTTACGTTAGTGATACTTTACGCACAAAGCAAGCAAACATCATCATCATAAACTAAAGGCTATGCTTGTCGATTTAGCCACGTCCCTCTCTCCACTGTCATCCTCTTCAATTCTTCATACGATTTTATCCCCATATCTTCTTTGATGTTATTAAAATACGTTGCTCTTGGCCTGCCTCTTAGTTGTGATTTTCTTCTTCTTACATAATTTAGCAGCGTTCTGTTCTCATTCACTTCTCTTAAGAACTGTTCATTACTTTTCCTATCTACCGAGCTTGTTTCCGTCATCTTCTCCATATCCACATTTCCATTGCTTCCAGTCTCTTTTTCTCTTCCTTTCCCAGAGTCCACGCTTCACATACGTATGTTGAAACACTCCAGACAAACTTTTTCCTACTTTCTCGGCTTATATGATTGTCTGTTAGTAAATTCCTTTTATTTTGGAAAGCTTGCTTTGCCAAGGCTATTCTTCGCTTTATATCTGTGTTACATTTATTGTCGTCAATGACTGTGCTCCCCAAATAACAGAAGTTCTCAACCTGCTCTAGAACATCATCTTCTAGTTTAATATAAACTTTACCATTTTCTTTTGTCTTCCTTACTACAATAGCTTTTGTTTTCTTCTTATTTACTTTTAGATTAAATTCTCTTAGGATTTTGGTCAATTTTAGCAACATAAATCCATTTCCTTTACTGCGTCAGTAAGTACTACTATGGCAGGGGCGGGCAGGAATCCTGCACGTGTGCAGGGCACTTGCATGCGTGCAGTTAACAGATGTTCTGTGTGCACACGGGGGCAAGCTGGCCACCCGCTTACCTCCCCTCCCCTCCCCACCATACCTTCTGTCCGCCCCTTCCTCTGTATTGCGTTTTGTTTCCTAGCTTGCTTTATTGAGTGAATGAATAAGGTAAGTGGGAGTGCTTGAAAGAAATCATGGTTTGAAAGATTAGCTATTACCTAAGACACGTTTCTTTTAATTATTACAGGTGGAGTTTACAATACGTTTAATATCTGGAACAAAATTTCTACATACAGACAAACAGTTATGTAAATTTTAATCACTGATGTTTGCTCTTAACCGAGGCTTATTAATTCAGCAAATGGTTTTCCAACTCTCGCTATATTAAGCGTAATCTTATAACTTGCACGTACCGCTGGGCTATTATTGTTGTCGCCCTGAAAAATTGAAAACAGTGCACCATAAAATGGTAAATCAGTTAGATGAGAGACATGACGAAAGAAAGTCGCAGATCTCTCGTGACAACAGCAACTACGACAGATTCATCTAGTATCGTCAGATCGCTTTCTTAAGCTCAGTCAATTTCCCCATCCGCTCAGAATCCGACAATAAATTGTACTCGTCCTTGTGAAATTTATTATAATGGCCTTCAATACTAAACTTCCGCTGACCAGCGAGAATACTGCCACATATTAAACATTTCGAATTTTCACGTTTTTGCACAAAGAAAAAATGATTCTCCCATTCCTTTTTAAAAGCTGGGAAATCTCCACTTCTCCGTTTCCTTGTTTCACTCTGCATTTTCCGGTTCTTGAAAGACAACGTTCACTACGTAGTGGTCGCTTCGCATCAACGTCCGCGGCTTAGCCTGGAACTACACTGCCGCAACCTGCCGGCTGTCGCCACACCCCCAGTCGACGCCCCCACGTGAGCAGCACACGTGCAGCGCTGTGCGCTCATGAGCCGCGTGCAACGTTTGCCCGCCCCTGTACTATGGTATATTATCTGCAAAACGGATAAAGTGTATTCGTTCCCCGTTAAGTTTAATTCCTTTGGTTATTCTTTTCAATTTTTCAATGTTTTTTTTTAAATAAATAAGTTGAACAAATATGGTGATAATGGGCGTTTTTGCCTTACTCCCCTCCTTATTTTAGCTTTCTTCTTCACACCATTCACTTCTATCTCTGCTTCCTGCCTTTTATACAGGTTCCAGGTTAATCTTCTGTCCCTCCAATCAAGATTTATTTCCTTCATTGTTCGGAATAACGATTTCCAATTAACCACGCTTTTTGTAAATCTATAAAGGTCAAGTAGGTTTTCCTACTAATTCCAGTTCGTCTTTCTAATACCATCCTCAGAGCTAGTATTGCCTCTCTAGTTCCTTTTCCGGATCTGAAACCAAATTGGTCTTCTCCTAGGTTTGCCTCTATTTTCTGTTTTTCGACTTTTTATTATGTTTCACATTATTTTGGAAGTGTGGCATAGTAAGGAGATAGTTCTATAGTTCTCACAGTCCAGAGCATTTCCTTTCTTTGGGATTATTACTGTTTTGCTGTTAAGCAAATCTGTAGGTGGTTCTTTTTCATCTTCATAGTATTCTTTAATAAGTTTATATAAGTACTCTTTTGTTGATTCTCCAATTCCCTTCAGTATTTCTGCTGGGATGTTATGCGTGCCTGTCGCTTTGCCATTACTATCTAAGTAATGGCATTCAAGGCGCTGTTGAAATCTTCTTTAGATATAGGTGGCCCTATCATGTCGATATCCACACTGCTCTCTTCTTGCTGAATTTCCCCTCATTAGCAATATCTTCTCCTCCATATAGTTCCTCAACAGTTTTAAATAAGTGAAAGAACAGTTTTAAATAAGTGAAAATATTTATGTTTTGTCTGTATTTTCGTTCAAATTACTTAGCATGCGTTTTTAGGCTCCTCACACAGTCTCACAAATATCAGTAAAAATATTATTAAATATTCTCCAATACATATATTAGCCAAAAACCTAAAATTTATTCGCCGGGTATGGACAAAATATGTATGTATACACGTTTTGACTAAGAAGCAGGGTAGTTTTGCTGCTTTTTAGGATGTGGCCTGCCACCCATAGGATAAGGAATTACGCCACAATCTAAGGATGTTTTCATGGTAAAATATTTTGTTTAAATGTTGTTGTTGATGAAGTCTTCAGTCCAAAGACTGGTTTGATGCAGTCTTCCGTGATACTGTGTCCTGTGCAAATCCTCTTCATCTCCGAGTAACTACTGCAACCTACATCCCTCTGAATCTGCTTACTGCAGTCATCTCTTGGTCTCCCTCTACGATTTCCCCCCCTCCAACGCTCCCCCCCCCCCCCCACTTCCCTGCAGTAATAAATTGGTGATGTGATTCTCTGATGCCTCACAATGTGTCCCAGCAACAGATTATTCTTTTACTTAGGTTGTTCCATAAATTTCTCTTCTCCCCAATTCTATTCACTACCTCCTCATTATATGTCACGGACAGGTCGTGTGTTTATTTTCACAAAAAAAGGTACTAAAATGCACCATGGGACTTCACACATGCAATTTTGAAAATGTGCGTCATTCCTGCCAAGTTTACCCTACTGACAGGGACCGTCAAGCATGGCGGATTTATGGTTGTGAACAGTCGCTTGAAACCAGCGGAAGGAAGCACTCGCGAGTTCCAGGGTACAGCCAGCAGTCCACCTTGCACAATGGAGTGTGAGTGGGGAATCAAAAATAATAGCGCACAGTAACAGAGGAGGTCCTCAAAGCCGTATATTTCTGAAGTCAGTGCTAAGCGACAGTTGAGGTGTGGTATGGAGCGAGGCCAGTCGACACTGGGTGACTGGAAACGTGTCAGCTGGAGCGTAAACGACGCCATATCCAGCAAAAACCCGATACAAGGGTCTGGAGGACGTTACCAGCCATCACGTGTAGTGCCGACAGCGAAGCACGGAGGAATTGTTGTGACGATTCGGATATGTTTTCCGTGGTTTTGGTGTGGTGGCCCCGTTATTGCTCTCGAGAAGATGCTGAAGCATACGAGGTCTGTTGAAAAAACTCCGGAACTTCGTCCACAAAATTTTTTTCTCTTACCTTTCACTTGTTGTGCATGGCCCCCTTCGAAATACCCTCGTACACAATTGATAGCTCCCAACGCTCTTTTCACTTCCGGAAGCAGTCTTGATTTGCCTCTTGCTGCATCGCGCGAAGCGCCGTCTGCAAATTTTCTTTTATCTCGTGTATCATTGCAAATCTTCGTCCTTTCAACGTGGTTTTCAACTTTGGAAATAAAATATAGCCCACAGGGGCCAGGTGTAGATGCTACGGAGGAGAGGAAGCACAGTGATTTCGTTTTGAGCAATGGTCACTCGACGGCAGGAATGAACGTGCGGGCACGTTATCATGTTGCAAGAGCCACGAATTGTCTCGCCACAATTTAGGCCGTTTCTCTCTCACCTTTTCTCACAGGCGTCGCAGCACCTCCCTATAGTACCATCGATTAACAGTTCGTCCCTCTGGCACCAGTTCTTGATGAACTTCAAAGTCAAAGAAAGCTATCATCGTGCCTTTGACATTTCACCCGATCTGACGAGCCTTTCTTGGTCTTGGAGGACCTTTCCCGACCCATTGTGAAAGCTAAACCTTGATCTCAACATCGTAACCGTAGACCCACGTCTCATCACCAGTTGTGATTCTCTTAAGGAACATCTCGTTCTCATTTGCGCGAGCCATTACCTCTTCACAGATTGCGAGACGACGATTTTCTGCTCTTCACTCATGAGTCGTCGGACCAACTTCGCAGCAACACGATTGATTCCAAGATATTCTGTCAGGATTTCATGACAAGATCCAACTGAAATGTTACATTCTTCTGTAATCTCTCCACCTTTAACTTCCGCCCAGCCGTTTTTAAACCATGTGAACCATTCGTAACACCGAGTACGGCTCAAGCACTCATCAACGTAGACTTCCTGCATCATTTGGTGAATCTGTCTAAACGGTCTCTTGAGTTTCACGCTGACATCTCGAAATTCGAAAATTGTGCGAGACAACATTCTACTCAATACAGCACTGAACAATAACTAACAGACATACAAGAATCAAACTTCCAGCAGTTACGCATTAAACACACCATTGGCGCGAAATTACGAATGTTACGTAATTTTTTGAACAGACCTCGTATGAGCACATTTTCCAGCATTCTGTAGTGGGCACACTGGAGGAACTGTTCAGAGCCAATAATTTTTTCTATCGCCGGGACACTGGATGCTGTGCAACGTGTGTGAGACAATGGTTTGCGGGCAGCAGCACTTCTGAAATGAGCTGGCCAGCCCTGAACGTCGAACTGTACCCAGTACAATATCTCTGGAATGAGAATTTTTTTTGCTATGGTTTTAGGGCGCAAAATTGCTCCCTAAAACCATAACAAAAAAAATCTCATTCCAGACATGTTGTACTGGGTAGAGTTCGAGGTTCAGGGCTGGCCAGCCCATTTCAGGAGTGTTGCTGCCCACAAACCAGCCGACTTTTCTCCAAACCCCAGCGTCCTGCGTCATTACGCCTTTGGGCTCCCAGCCCTCCACAGAAACTCTCACATCACACTGAAAGTGCCCCCCTAGAGAGTTCAAGCCGTCACAACGACGAAAGGTGGACACTCCCCATATTAATGTCCACTAAAAGGTGTCCGGATACTTACGACCAAGTGGTCTATATCCACAGGAGTTGCTAACCTGAAAATCCGCTGGTGGTCCTCGTTTGTTCTAAATAACAAATCGGTGGTAGACGTCGGAAGCACTAAATACATTCGCATCTACACGTTTCCCTGGTGAACCCAATCAGCAGCAGCGTGGCGCATTCCAATTAGGGCTGTTAATAAAATATAGATACATCGATATAGTTTAAAAAATTTTGGTATGTAGAGGCGATACATTTTCAACGATATCGATATAGCGATCTAAAGGGTAATATCGAGTGCCGATATTTTTATATTGCATTTTTTGCAATTTTCGATACATATTTGAAGTTGTTCTTTTGAAATTGTAGTGGAACATAAGTTTATACCTTTTGAAGTTTCAACATGTTCGATCTTTCTCTTTTCAGTGTGTGAAGCAAATATACGTGTCAGAAAAGAAAAATTCCGATTGCACTGGTGGGGTGGTGGTGTGAATGGAATAATAAGATATCCGATGTGAAGAAATAGCACACCAGTCGCGTTAAAAATTGTGCAGCTAGTGTACTGTATCTTCAAATTAGCAATCTTCAAAAATAGTTGCTGAAACTGATGAACAAAAATGTAAATGACGAGATCGGCCTTTGCACTGGGAGGATGCGTGTGGGAGGAGATGCTGACAAATCGGCGCTCGACTCTACCAACAAAACTGCAGCGTTTAACTTCACCAAGCAATTTTGACACTACAGCTGTTAGGTATCTGGCGTTTAGAGACATGAAAAAAACGTGGAAGTCGACATGAAATGGTCCAGACAAATCCGATATGTGGCGAAACCCAACTACGGACCCATCGGACACCTTCTGTTGTGCCACTTTCATGCATTTACCATTGTTAGCGAAGTGGTTATCGCCAAGCGTGAACGTGCATCGTTTTCCTTTCAGTTGTTGCTTGTAAGGAGGTTTAGCAGCCTTCTAGCTTGTTGATATACAGAATATCTTATAGTAAGTCAACACTTAAATATGCATCTCTAAAAGAATGTGCAGCCGATGTGCTTGCACAGGATAGAGTAGCACGGAGAGCTGAATGAAACCAGTCTCTGGACTGAAGACCACAACAATGCAGATATTTTTTCCATCGAAACGTCGATAATCCTTACCAGTGTAATGTTATTTATTATATATCGATATCTCGGAGTCTCGATATGTTTGAAAACATCAGCAGTCCTAGTTCCCTGGACCCTGCTGCCGAGTCCCGCGCTGCGGCGGTGAACACCAAGCAGAGATCCGTGGCTCGTCGGCGCAGGCAGCGGGGATTTCGCAGACCGTGCGCCGCAATTAACGTCAGTGTCTCGGTCGTTAATTGGCGGCAACTCAAAGAGGCGCTCTCCAGCGACCGGTGGGGTCAAGTGCCGGTCGGACCCCACGTCGACTGCGCATACGAGGCGCGGTTTGCATTCCGGCGACACAAGCGTGTCATTGCGGCTGCTCGTCCAAGACGGAGCCGAATGGTGAAGTAGTGCACTCATCCTGCGCTACCAGAAGATAAAAACCAGCCTGTGGGGAAGAGACACGGATTTGTGGGACGTGCAGGGATGTAGTGCTATACTGAAAGTTAAAAGAATCTTTAAAGCTTTATTGGCACTCAGTAGCCCAACACAATAAACAACATTAACTGAACAGTAACCCCGCGCTCTAACAAGGTAACTGATAATCACAGTTTTTTTTAAACATACTTCATTGACGCAACTTCCCATAATCAGTTGATAGGCATTATGTAACCAAACTCACTCATAATGTTAAAATAGTCTCATTGTCGAATTATTCAATGAAGAGCCAAAGAAACTGGTACACCTGCCTAATACCGTGTAGGGAACTCGCGAGCACGCAGAAGCACCGTAACACGTGGCATGATCTCGACTAATGACTGAAGCAGCGCTGGAGGGAATTGACACCGCAAATTCGTAACAGCACGAGTGGTGGAGATTTCTTCCAAACAGCACGTTGCAAGGTATCCAAGATATGCTGAATAACGTTAATTTCTGGGGAATTGCGTGGCCAGTAGAAGTGTTTAAACTCCGGGGAGTGTTCCTGGAGCCACGCTGCAGCAATTATGGACGCGTGGGGAGTTGCATTGTCCTTCTGGATTTTCCCAAGTCCGTCGGAATGCACAATGCACATGAATGTATGCAGGTGATCAGATAGAATGCTTTCGTACGTGTCACCTGTCAGAGTCATATCTAGACGTATCAGGGGTCCCATATCACTCCAGCTGCACACGCCCCACACCATTACAAAGCGTCCACCTGCTGACATGCAGGGTCCATGGATTCATGAAGTTGTCACCATACTCGTACACGTCCATCCGCTCGATGCACTTTCAAACGAGACCCGTCCGACCAGGCAACACGTTTTCAGTCGTCAACAGCCCAATGTTGGTGTTGACGGCCCAGGCGAGGCATAAAGCTTTGTGTCGTGCCGTTATCAAGGGTACATGAGTGGGCCTTCGGCTCCAAAAGCCCGTATCCACGATGTTTCGCTGAATGGTTCCCGCGTTGACACTCGTTGATGGCACAGAATTGAAATCTGCTACAATTTGCGGAAGGGTTGCACTTCTGTCATGCTGAACGATTCTCCTCAGTCGTCGTTGGTCCCGTTGATGCAGGATCTTTTTCCGGACGCAGGGACGTAGGATATCTGATGTTTTACTGGATTCCTGATATTCACTCTACACTCGTGAAACGGTGTTTCGTGAAAATCCCCATTTCATTGCTATCTCGGAGATGCTGTGCGCCGTCGCTCTCGTGGCGACTACAACACGACCACCAAACTCACTTAAGCCTTGATAACCTGCCATTGTAGCAGCGGTAACCGATCCAACAACTGCACCAGATACGTGTTGTCTTATATACGGATTGCCGAACGCAGCACCGTTTCCTGCCTCTTTACGTATCTCTGTGTTTGAATACGTGCCTATACCAGTTTTTTTTGGCACTTGAGTGTATATACTTCAAACATTAATGTTGGCTCGGGACAGGTTCAGCGTTTAGCAGCACTGACTACTCGTAGTAGAGGTATGATCCCCGAATACAACATGATTTTTGAACAAAGTGTCAAAAAAATTAAAACCAATAGGAGATTTTTTTTTAAAATGTGCAACTAAGGGTCACATTGCGAGAAAATCAGCGAACGGTGTACAGACTGAATTTTAATTTATTTGCTTATTTAATTTAAAATTTTGATTCAGTTTCCTCTAGATACTAAAAAGCAACAACGTAAAAAATTACTCGGTGTCTGTTACCATCTTATGTGCCCAATATTTCCAACCTTTTGAAATTACAAAAAGTTCATACTTATTCATGAAAAATTGAGAAAAAATTTTGGAAAAAAGATTGCTTTCGCGGTAGCTACTTACCCCTATCTTCCTGCATGCAACACCAGCTCGGCTATTGCTGTGATTGTAGCCAATTTTTGCTAGAACAATCAGTAACTTATCTTTAGAAAACTTCGATGTCATAAGACTCGTTCACAGCGAACAAATTTACAGTGATATAAATAGCTTTTTACAGTCTGATTTGCCTGTCCTACAACTTTTATCATATTGTATCTCGGGACAAGCAAATAATACCTTAACGCTTACCGAACACTCTGACTGATCAGCTCCCCAAATTCCTCATGCCACCTCCGCCTAGTGTCAGTGTCAACAGGTTACCATTAGGAATATATTGCAGGTACAAGTCAGCTCGCCGTACCTCAAAGTGTCACTAGATTAAAACTTGTGTAATGAACACGTTATTTCCGTGAGACCCCTTCTTCCAAAACTCTTCCGGTCAGCAGCGTTCTCTATATCACGTCACTCTTGTAATAGAAACAAGCTCGTAACACAGTTCTACCGTGCTCTCCGAGTCTTAAGAATAGGAAAAACCGACTTCTGAATAATCGGTATTTTTCAGTTTTAACAAGTGTTTTTTTTTACTTTTCACTAATAACCGAGTAAAAGAACCGAAAAATCAATTACCCACAACAGCAGTGCTAAAATTTCTCGTTTTTAAATTAACCCTCTTTTTAAAAAAAGCAGTAATTTTTATTCGCAAAATTTGCATTGGTTTGAAATAGTGCGGTTTTTCCGGCAGGAATGAGCAACAAACTCAAGGTGTAAGAACAGTTACGGTATCGCTGAGACAATACCGTACCTGCTGTCGTGTGTCGTTGCTTAAGGGACGGGCGTATGTGCAGAGTGCAGGACGTGGTCCCCACCTGGTCTGTAAGGCAGTTCCTCGCTGTCGTCGCCGAACATCCGTTGTACTGTAGACTCGCACCAGACCTAGCCTGGAAATATTTTTACGAAGTGAGACAGCAGTGAACAACGCTGCTTCATTTGCTTTAAAAGAGTAAAGATTTGTCTGCCATTTCTATGAACTAATAAGAGAATAGTAATAAATTAAAAACTTAACAATTCATTCATATTAATAAAGGATGGGGCCCTTCCACGCCCACACCATCGTGGTGACCAAACCAAAAGTTCTACTGTCACCCCCGTATAGCATGTTAGTTTTTGAATCAGGAGTCACAGGATGCGGGCTGTGATGTTATCCATGCGTCTGGGTAAGATTACTCATTTACATGGTCCATCGGGAGATAGAAAATGGACGAAAGCGATCGGAGGGTAGCGGTTGTAACGGCAGAGGAGAAAAAGTGCCAAGGCAAACGCCAAGAGAAAAAAAAAAACCTCTGCGACAGTAGGACGGGTAGTAAGGGCAGTAGCGGCGTGCTAGCTGCGACAGTGCAAGCAATCGACATGACATGGTATCCAGGCTGGGCCCTTACTGTTTAACCTCTACATTAACGACCCCCTAGCTGTTAGTGCGAGGTATCGTGCATCGTTACCTTTGTCGTTGCGGAACTCGTTGTAGAGCTGGCTGCAGCTGCTCCGTCTCTGTAGCAGTTCAAGGTCGTCATACATTAGTGGGCGATCGGTCATAGATCAGCTCACAGTGTAGGGGTGTGTGTGTGGCTGGTTTGCGTGCTGTGTACAGTACGGTTCCCCTGAGATTGCCTGTTTTTCGGCGAGTCGAGCATCTGGGGTTACCAGTAGTAGCTGTGTTGCAGGGGCTCGCCAGTACTGTCGTGTTAGCGTGCTATGGGCCATAGATGTTTAGTTCCTAGCCAGTAATGTCTTTGTTCTGTTATGCTTCCATCTATGGTTGTGGTCGTAGTTACCCAGAGAAAGGATAAACGGGTTGCGCGAGTGTCTCGTGTTTTTGTACAGTCGTGTGGAGAGTTTTTGGAATACCTGCAAGATAGTATCCAGCCGATATTCCCGGTGAAGGTCCGCGGCGCGTGTGTAGCGCGGAGCGTTGCTTGTGAGTCTGAGTACTTTGTTCTGTATGAGCTGCAGACGGCGCAGGCGTGTGGGCGCAGCGTATCCCCAGACGTCATCAGGGGTCGAATAAGTGTCATGCACGTGGACCTAGACACCCTCCTATTCAGTGTGCTACGCCTGTTAAGCATAGGGTAGAGTTGTTTGAGCCCCGCGTTTGCTTTGTTGGTCACGTGTTGAATGTGGTTTCCCCCCCCCCCCCCCCCACTCCTCCCAGAGTAGTTTCCGGTCCAGCCAGACACCGAGATATTTGATCTTCTCGCGGAAACGTATTGGGCGTGCATGTAGTGTTATTGGGTTGCAGTGTTCATGTTTGCGCAATAGTGAACAGAACGGTTTCGCACTTGTCGACGTTTACTCTAACACGCCATTTCACCAGCCAAGGCTCTGCCGCTCTGAGTGCCGTCTGTAGCCGTGAGTTAATGTCAGACGGCTTCCAATCTTGCGCAAGGATGGCGGTGTCATCCGCGTGATTGCCACCGTCATGTTGAGTGCAGCTAGGAGGTCGTTAATGTAGAGGTTAAACAGTAAGGGCCCAGCCTGGATACCATGTCATGTCGATTGTTCGCCCTGCACGTCGGTGTTGAAACTCCTGTCCGTGAGATAGGAGTGTATGAGACGTACGAGCCCGTCTGCCCGCATCTCGTGGTCGTGCGGTAGCGTTCTCTCTTCCCACGCCCGGGTTCCCGGGTTCGATTCCCGGCGGGGTCAGAGATTTTCTCTGCCTCGTGATGGCTGGGTGTTGTGTGCTGTCCTTAGGTTAGTTAGGTTTAAGTAGTTCTAAGTTCTAGGGGACTTATGACCACAGCAGTTGAGTCCCATAGTGCTCAGAGCCATTTGAACCATTTTGAACCAACGAGCCCGTCTGGATAGCCTGCGTCGGTGAGTTTGCGTATGGGGCCGTTGTGCCATAGACCATCGAAAACCTTTTCGATGTACAGGAACACCGCCCCAGTTGCTTTGTTTGTGTTGTATCCGTGTGTTATGTTGAAACGTCCTCTCAGAAAAATTTATGAATGACTGTGCTGATGAACCTCTTACATTATTTGCTTTTCAAACAGCTGAGCAAAACTGAACGTACTCGGACATTACTGTCTTTACTTAATCTGATCAACACTAACTAACTACTGATAGGCATAGTTAGCAAATAAAAGATTTTGATAAAGAACAATGTATTTACCTTAAGTGTTAAAAAGTCATAATATATGTATCAGTTCATGACATCCAGTCTTACAAATTTACTGTCTCTGATGGACACACGTCCAGATCATCCGCTCTCAAAACTCCGCCATCTCTCTCTCCACATCCACCACTGCTGGCGGCTCACCTTCAACTGCGCAACGCTACGCGCTGTTCACATCCGGCCGGCCGCGGTGGTCTAGTGGTTCTAGGCGCGCAGTCCGGAACCGCGGGACTGCTACGGTCGCAGGTTCGAATCCTGCCTCGGGCATGGATGTGTGTGATGTCCTTAGGTTAGTTAGGTTTAAGTAGTTCTAAGTTCTAGGGGACTGATGACCACAGAAGTTAAGTCCCATAGTGCTCAGAGCCATTTGAACCATTTTTTTGTTCACATCCAGCTGCCCAACACTACAATAGTAAACAACAATGCAAACCAGCCACAGACTGCACATAGCACAGCCAGTGATTTTCATACAGAGCGCTACGTGGCGTTACCAATAAAAAAACCTAAACAGCCTACTTACAATGTATTCAACGACGCGTAGGAGTAGTTGTGTTGTCGAGTGGTGATTCCTGAAACGGAATTGCTCCGGTCTCAGGGTGTCGTTTGTTCATTCATAGTAGGCCATATACATCTGCTGCCTGTGTCTACATGACATGCCTTTATCTGCTTGTGGACCTAGAAAACGAGGAAATTAACGCGAAAGACTGAGTTCTTCAACCTCGATTTTCAGCGTTTAGCAGCACTGACTACTCGTAATAGAGGTATGATCCCCGATTACAACATGATTTTTGAGCAGAGTTTCAAAAAATTAAAATCAATAGGAGAATATTGGTGTTTTTTTTTTTAAATATTCAGCCAACTATTACATTGCGAGAAAAGCAGCGACCGGTGTGCAGATTACATTTTAATTTATTTGCCTATATAATTTAGAATTCTGATTCAATGTACCTTGAAATGGGGAAATCACAATTATTCACTTTTTGTTCGATTTGTGCATTTATTACAGGAAATAATAAAAAAGGCACAAACGGAAACCAATTTTTTCAGCACTAATCGCCATCCATGTCTTCGACACGACCACTTCGTTTGGTAGGAGCTGAGTCCGGAATCCTCGGTTCGAATGGTCAGAAATCCTCTTATGTTCCATCCTCAAAAGTTTCAAGGGTGGACGTACGGTACATCTGTCAACCGTAGTCGATGACCACTTTCGATTTTTTCATCCACGACGGCGACACTCAATTCGTGTGCCTTCCTCGGAATGACAGGGGCACGCTGACGTCACTCGCACACAGTCTTGGTACTGTTTTGTCCGCTTCGCCTGCAGCCCCGTTGCACACTCCAGCTCCCTTCCGTCGCTGACCAGGGACCACTCCCCAACCAAAACAGAGTCTCGTCTCTGCCCGTTCGACCCTCAACACAGAGATAGTGTCCCGAACACCACAGTGAATGCGCTCGTGAACACCACACAGACCGCCTGGGACATGACCAAAAATAATCCACCATACAACGTGGTTCACCAGCAGATGTTCCTTTTCCTGCACATCCATTCACACACATAGTCTGCAAACCACTGTGAAGTGCACGACGCAGAATACTTAGCATTTCAACAAAAAATTCAACAAAGCTAGCGTACGGTATCCATTAGATCCATTTGTTGCACAGCCTTACAGCGTATTCTGAGATCAAACGTAATGAGGTATCTCCACTATAATTACATCCTCCATGCCATCCTGCATGGAATCCGAAAATCCGCATCTTATCAAACCCTACTCGCGCTTTTCTCACATGACAACCTGAAAGCCGTGGATCAAGGCAGGAAGGTAGATGCTGTAGTTCTTCCGAGAGCCATTGGACTCACTACCACAGCTAAGAATATTACAGAAAATGCGATCGTATGGAGGTACCAAGCGAAATTTGTCACTGGATTGAGGATTTTTTCCTAGGGAGTGCACAGCAAGCTTTCTGAGATGGAGAGTCATGAACAGATGTACAAATAACTTCAGATATGCCCCAGAGAAGAGTGAGGAGACCCTGCTGCTTTTTTGTATGTTAATTTATTTGGAGACTACATTAATAGTACAATATTGAGTGACTATGTTGTTGAGAAGCACTGCGCAATGTTCCTTCGGACATACATACAAGCATGTCCGAAGGTACAGGCACTGCGGCGACTACATACGTTGTGAAATACAGAAATGTATTCGCAGTTGCAAGTATGGACAGCCATCAGCTGTATAATGGAATGACTATACTGAAAATTTTTACCGCACCGGGACTCGAACCCAGGACTCCCACTGATCGTGAGCGGTCGTCCCACCATTAAGCAAGCCGAGCACCATATGCACGCATGTCCACTGCATTTTACTTTTCATCAGCACAGACACTGCGATATCATATTTATCCTCCGACACTGGGAAAGCGATTTTTAACTGGCAAGTGTCTTCCCCGTACATAATGAATGTACGATCGCAGGTTTTAAAGACATGCTTGACAACTTATGGAAGGTCAGGGCTGGCCGTGAGGTGTGCTCGGCTAGCCTGAGGGAGTGGTGGCTGCTCGCTATAAGCGTCAAATCCGGGTTCTAGACCCGATCTGGCACAAAATTGTAGTCGTTCCATTACATAGCTGGTGGTTGTCCATGTTCGCAACTCTGAATGCATTTATCGTCAGATTTTTCACTTTTAAGGAAGTGAAGTTGAGTACTATCTCAAAAAGATCCACAAATCTTCAATCATAAATCGCTACGATTTCAGACTGGTGCAAAGATTTCCTGTAAAAGTTCATAAATTTTATATTTCGAACTACTCAAAACGAAAATAAGCCGCGCGGTATTAGCCGAGCGGTTTTGGGCGCTGCAGTCATGAACTGTGAGGCTGGTCCCGGCGGAGGTTCGAGTCATCCCTGGGGCATGGGCGTGTGTGTTTGTCCTTACGATAATTTAGGTTAAGTAGTGTGTAAGCTTAGGGACTGATGAGCTTAGCAGTTAAGTCCCATAAGATTTCACACACATTTGAACATTTAGAACGAAAACAAACGTAGTCTCCTATGGCCATATTGTCAATTAGTCACAACTGCAACTGCTCAACTACTACAAATACCTGGGTGTAACCAGTTTTAAGGTATGAAATTGAACGATGTGAAAGGCACAGTCATAGGCGAAACATTGACTTCGGTTCGTTGGCAGAATTCTATGGAAAGGCAAACAGTCCACAAAGGATACTGCTTACAAAACACTTGTGTGATCCGTCCTAGAACTGATTAAATCTTGTCAATATTTTCTTTTCTTCTTCTTTTTTTAATAGATTCCAGGCAGAGCCCATCTGAGCAGGTATAATTATTTCACATAATGAGGACATAAAAAGCACACTGATCTTTTTTTCAGTAGAAAAGCCTTCTCAAACTTTTATCTGCTGAGTCGTGGCGTCATTTTGTCGCAACGTTTCGATGAGTTTACTACCCGTCCCTTTCAGATGAAGTGTCGGGTTCATGTCCACTTCACTTTGTTCCTTTACAGTTGCTGGACTGCAGACTCGTCCGTCGAGAGCGCAATGGGTGAGGGTTGTTTTGGGGGGAGGGGGGAGCCCGGGCGTCGACTCCTGGCGCTGTCTGCCTAATCGGCCCGCTGCCGCCGCCTTCGCCTTCACATCAGAGGAACCCTGACGCATTTTTTCTGGTGCCAAATCCCATGCGAACTCAGACACCGCTGTCTCGGTTGACGTGATCGTCATGTATTCGTATTTCCACTGCCTCTTTGACGACCAAATCCCAGGAACGGTGGGCACTGCACAGCACTTTCGTCACTTCAAAAACGAACGTGTGTTTTTCGTTGATCGTGTGCTCTGCCTGCGAGCAATTGTCGTTTTGGCGGAGGCGAACGCTGCTCATATCCAGAACGAATTTTGCACTCAGCACTGCAGTGTGCGCTGTTATGAAAGTTCCTGGCGGTTTCTGTGTGCCAAGCCGGGATCTAATCCAGGACTTACGCCTTCCATAGGCCACTGCTCCATCAAATTCATTCTAGAAAGAATCTTCCAGGCTGTGGCTAAGTAATGTGTTCTGGGATTCCTATTTCTGAAAGTTTCTCAGAAGAACGTCTGTGAAGTATCGAAGGTATTAGATGAAGTACTAACGGAAGTAAAGCTGTGAGGACGGGCCGTGAGGCGTACTCGGGTAGCTCAGTCCGTAGAGCCCTTGTTCGCCAAAAGCAAAGGGTCCCGTGTTCGAGTTCCGGTCCGGCACTGTGTCAAGCTGCATTAAATGTTCCTCCTTACATATTCTGAATTGGACTGTGAGATGCAGCGCTGCGACTTGTCTGTTTTACTCCCTGCGATGGTAGCAACTGATGCTGTAGATGCCATTTGTCCGTTGTCCTACTTGCTCCACGACTAAACCAAGAATGTTCTCGATTTTAACAGTTGAGGAAAATGATTATTATGTTGCGCTTCATTATCCTAGAATTATTGGCTGTGGACGGTCCTGCATGCAGAAGGAACGCCTGATTGTTTGCTTTCTTCTCTGAATTGACTTCTTTGTTCTTATTGTTCGGCTGGGGCGCGCGTCTTATTTGTGTTTCAGAGTAGCTGTTCTTTCGGAAGCTTTCGCACACTCAACAGAAATACTTTCAGAAATGACTTCCTGACACTTTAATCTATACTCGATGTTAACAAATTTCTCTTCTTCAGAAACGCTTTCCTTGCCATTGCCAATCTACATTTTATATCTTCTCTACTTCGACCATCATCAGTTATTTTGCTCCCCAAATAGCAAAACTCCTTTACTACTTTAAGCGTGTCATTTTCTAATCTAATTCCCTCAGCATCATCCGACTTAATTCGGCTACATTCCATTATCCTCGTTTTGCTTTTGTTGATGTTCATCTTATATCCTCGTTTCAAGACACTTTCCATTCCGTTCAACTGCTCTCGCAAGTCCTTTGTAGTCTCTGGCAGAATTACAATGTCATCGGCGATCCTCAAAGTTTTTACTGCTTCTTCATGGATTTTAATACCTACTCCGAATTTTTCTTTTGTTTCCTTTACTGCTTGCTCAATATACAGATTGAATAACATCGGCGAGAGGCTACAACTCTGTCTCACTCCCTCCCGAACCATTGCTTCCCTTTCGTGCCCCTCGACTCCTATAACTGCCATCTGGTTTCTGTACAAATTGTAAATAGCCTTTCGCTCCCTGCATTTTACCCCTGCCCCTTTAGAACTTGAGCAGAGTATTCCAGTCTACATTGTCAAAAGCTTTCTCTAAGTCTAAAAATTCTAGAAACGTATCTTTCTTCTAAGATAAGTCGTAGGATAAGTATTGCCTCGCGTGCTCCAATATTTCTACGGGATCCAAACTATCTTCACCGAGGTCGGCTTCTACCAGTTTTTCCATTCGTCTGTAAAGAATTCGCGTTAGTATTCATGGGTACGTATGTGTCTTATTTCTGGAGACAGAATGACCCAGCGTGCCATCAGTGTTCTTCTTCTTAGGAACGGTAGGCATCCGTCTTCTTCTACCTCCATGGTGAACTGACGTTATCGTATCTCCATGTAGATGGAAGAAAACAGATGCCTACCGTTCCTAGACATTGTGATAAGGGAAATAATTCCCGTAGGGATTATCAGAATAAGAAACTAGAAATCAGGGGCCGCACATTGGCCTGAATCTACATCTACATACATACTCCGCAATCCACCATACGGTGCGTGGCGGAGGGTACCTCGTACCACAACTAGCATCTTCTCTCCCAAACAGAACGAGGGAAAATGACTGCCTATATGCGTCTGTACGAGCCCTAATCTCTCTTACCTTATCTTTGTGGTTGGCGGCAGTAAAATTGTACTGCAGTCAGCCTCAAATGCTGGTTCTCTAAATCTCATCAGTAGCGATTCACGAAAAGAACGCCTCCTTTCCTCTAGAGACTCCCACCCGAGTTCCTGAAGCATTTCCGTAACACTCGCGTGGTCATCAAACCTACCAGTAACAAATCTAGCAGCCCGCCTCTGAATTGCTTCTGTGTCCTCCCTCAGTCCGACCTGATAGGGATCCCAAACGCTCGAGCAGTACTCAAGAACAGGTCGTATTAGTGTTTTATAAGCGGTCTCCTTTACAGATGAACCACAGCTTCTCAAAATTCTACCAATGTACCGAAGACGACTATCCGCCTTGCTCACAACTGCCATTACATGCTTGTCCCACTTCATATCGCTCTGCAAAGTTACGCCCAAATATTTAATCGACGTGACTGTGTCAAGCGCTACACTGCTAATTGAGTATTCAGACATTACAGGATTCTTTTTCCTATTCATCTGCATTAATTTGCATTTATCTATATTTAGAGTTAGCTGCCATTCTGTACACCAATCACAAATCCTGTCCAAGTCATCTTGTATCCTCCTACAGTCACTCAACGACGACACCTTCCCGTTCACCACAGCATCATCAGCAAACAGCCGCACATTTCTATCCACCCTATGCAAAGATCATTTATGTAGATAGAAAACAACAGCGGACCTACCACACTTCCCTGGGGCACTCCAGGTGATACCCTCACCTCCGATGAACACTCACCATCGAGGAAAACGTACTGTGTTCTATTACTTAAAAAGTCTTCGAGCCACTCACATACTTGGGAACCAATCCCATATGCTCGTACTTTAGTTAGGAGTCTGCAGTGGAGCACCGAGTCAAACGCTTTCCGGAAGTCAAGGAATATGGCAACCGTCTGATACCCTTCATCCACGGCTCGCAAGATATCATGTGAAAAAAGGGCGAGTTGCGTTTCGCAGCAGCGATGCTTTCTAAAGCAGTGCTGATGCATGGACAGCAATTTCTCAGTCTCAAGGAAATTCATTATATTCTAACTGAGAATACGTTCGAGAATCCTGCAACAAACCGATGTTAAGGATATTGGTCTGTAATTTTGAGGATCCGTCCTTCTACCCTTCTTATATACAGGCGTCACCTGCGCTTTTCTCCAGTCGCTCGGGACTTTACGTTGGGCAAGAGGTTTGCGATAAATGTAAGCTAAGTAAGGAGCAAATGCAGTAGAGTACTCTCTGTAAAACCGAATTGGAATCCCATCAGGACCTGGCGATTTATTTATTTTGAACCCATTCAGCTGGTTCACAACCCCATGGACGTCTATGTCCTCCATACGGGAATCTGCACGAGACTGCATGGAGGCAGTCATTCCTCCCTCGCTCTGTGCACCGACGGAGTAAGACGGTAAGTCGACAATGTTGGTCAGTGTACCTTTCCACATGCTCTGTGCATTGACTTACGGAGTATATATGTAGATGTATATGTAGATAACGTTTGGCCTCCACCTGCGAGTACTGAACATTTTGTTCTTCGTAAAGACAAACGAGTACCATTTTCTCTATGGGGAATATGCAGGGAAAAGTCATGTGTCAGTGAAAGAACTGGAAAATGCAGGTATAAAATTACAAATTACGGAATGCTGAGGAATTGTTAATTTTGGGGGGGGGGGGAGGGGGAGGGGCTTCCGAGTAGATGGAGAGGGTGTAGCGTGAAGGCCAGTGTGAGGTTACGTCACTGCCCCCTGACACGTGACTGCCGACTGCCGTAACGGAGGGCTTCGGGTCGGGAACACGCAACGAGACGCGACCCGCTCGTTTGGCTGACCTCTTTAATCCAATAATGTCGGTCCATCACGTACCGATTGCGTTACCTGCATACCTGTTCCGCTAAAACTGCGTTGCAGAGGCACGCAAATACGCCAATCTCGCCGTTAGGCAAACCCAATAATTGAATCTGACCGCAATCGGATTGAACGCGGACGCGGCAGCCATCGGGTAATCGGATAACACGCATCTCTCGCTTACACAATCGACAAGAAATGCAGCGGAAGCCTAAACAAATTTCCCATAAATCTGACACCGCACAATTATTATTAGTGACAAAAACACTCTTTCACAGAACAAAATAGTGCAAGTAGAAACGACATTATACAGATTCAACATCAGCGCCCACACACGCCACGAGTACAAATATTACAACACTTGCAACAAACAGCAGGGAACTGTTTCAGGGTCAATGGCAATTAATGACACTTGCCGTCAACTTTAACAACGCAGTGGTAATGGCTGCTGTGAAGTCACATCTTTTGTATTTTTAGTTTAATTTCTTTATAGCATTATTGGTTGCCATTTTAGTTGGATTCGAAACAAATTAATATTTTTTAAATCTCTTCTGTGTACGGAAGCAGCGTACTCTCTCTTCTGTTTCGGCAGCACTCGATTAGTATTATTTCGTACGACTACCGTTTCGATTTACTGACGATAAATCACAAATGCTTTAGACAGAAATTGTTTCAGGAGGAATGATAAGTATTTTACGAGGTGGTAGTGTAGACTAATTGGAATGAAACGTTCCATATAACATGTGTTCAATTTTTGTTCGATACAGAAACACAATTTTTGTTATATAACCTGAATTAGAATGATTAGACTCCCATAGGCTCTGTAGACCATTATAAGAAAGCATAGACTACGGTCGTTTAACTAGTAATCTTAGTCAGTTAGTCATAACTGTGTAGATAGATTCATACCCCGCAAGTTAATAAGAGACGGGACTGATCCACCATGGTACACAAAACACGTCAGAACACTGTTGCAGAAGCAACGAAAAAAGCATGCCAAATTCAGATGAACGCAAAATCCCCAAGACTGGCTGAGTTTCATGGAAGCTCGAAATTTAGTGTGGACGTCAACGCGAAAAACTTTTAATAGTTTCCAAAATGTCTCAAAATATGGTGGAAAACCCATAGAGATTCTGGTCGTATGTAAAGTACACCAGTGGCAAAAAACAGTCAATACCGTCTCTGCGCGATAGCGATGGAAATGTTACCGATGATGGTGCCACTGAAGCGAAGTTACTAAATATAGTTTTCCGCAATTCCTTCAAGAAAGGAGACGAAGTAAATATTCCAGAATTCGAAACCAGAAGAGCTGTTAGCGCGAGTGACATAAAAGCAGATAGCTTAGGCGTTGCTAAACAACTCAAATCACTTAAGAATGGCAAGTCTTCCGGTCCAGATGGTATACCAATCAGGTTCCTTTCAGAGTATGCAGACACAATAGCGCCTTTCTTAGAAATCGCATACATCCGCTCACTTGACGAAAGGTCTGTTCCTAAAGACTGGAAAGTAGCACAGATCACACAAATGTTCAAGAAAGGAAATAGGAGTAACCCACAGAATTTCAGACCCATATCACTGACCTCAATTTGCAGTAGGATGTTGGAGCATATACTGTACTCGAACATTATGAATCACCTTGAAGAAAATGAGTTATTGATACATAACGAACAAGGATTCAGAAAATATCGTTCTTGTGCAACACAGCTAGCTCTTTATTCCCATGAAGTACTGAGTGCTGTCGACAAGGGATCTCAGATCGATTCCATATTCCTAGATTTCCAGAAGGCTTTTGATTCCGTTCCTCATCAGCGACTATTAATCAAATTGCGTGCATATGGAGTATCGTCTCAGTTGTGTGACTGGATTCGTGATTTCCTCTCAGAGAGGTCGCAGTTCGTACTGATAGACGGTAAATCATCGAGTAGAAGAGAAGTGATATCTGGAGTTCTGCAAGGTAGTGTCATAGAACCTTTGCTGTTCCTGATTTACATAAATGATCTAGGTGATAACCTGAGCAGCCCCCTTAGATTGTTGCAGATGACGCTGTTATTTACCGTCTAGTAAAAACATCAGACGATCAATTCCAGCGGCTGATCCCGGCGGAGGTTCGAGTCCTCCCTCAGACATGTGTGTGTGTGTGTGTGTGTGTGTGTGTGTGTGTGTGTGTGTGTGTGTGTTTGTCCTTAGGGTGATTTAGGTTAAGTAGTGTGTAAGCTTAGGGACTGATGACCTTAGCAGTTAAGTCCCATAAGATTTCACACACATTTGAACATTTTTGATCAATTCCAATTACAAAATGATCTAGAGAGGATTTCCTCATGGTGCGAAAAGTGGCAATTGGCACTAAACAAAGAAAAGTGCGAGGTCATCCACATGTGTAGTAAAAGAAATCCGATAAATTTTGCGTATACGGTAAGTCACACAAATCTAAGGGCTGTCAATTCGACTAAATACCTAGGAATTACAATTACGAGCAAATTAAATTGGAAAGACCACATAGATAATATTGAGGGGAAGGCGGCTCAAATGGCTCTGAGCACTATGAGACTTAACTGCTGTGGTCATCAGTCCCCTAGAACTTAGAACTACTTAAACCTAACCAACCTAAGGACATCACACACATCCAGGCAGGATTCGAACTTGCGACCGTAGCGGTCGCGCGGTTCCAGAGGGGGAAGGCGAAACAAAGGCTGCGCTTTGTTGACAGAACACTTAGAAGATGCGACAAACCCACTAAAGAGACAGCCTACATTGCACTTGTCCGTCCTCTGCTGGAATATTGCTGTTC
This sequence comes from Schistocerca piceifrons, assembly GCF_021461385.2. Taxonomy (NCBI): domain Eukaryota; kingdom Metazoa; phylum Arthropoda; class Insecta; order Orthoptera; family Acrididae; genus Schistocerca; species Schistocerca piceifrons. The sequence continues at coordinate 459,269,852 of NC_060145.1, forward strand.
GGTGTGGGATCCTTACCAGGTAAGATTGATGGAGGACATCGAAAAAGTGCAAAGAAGGGCAGCTCGTTTCGTGTTATCGCACAATAGGGGTGAGAGTGTAACTGATATGATATGCGAGTTGGGGTGGCAGTCACTGAAAAAAAGCCGGTTTTCTTTGCGGCGAGATCTATTTGCAAAATTTCAATCACCAACTTTCTCTTCCGAATGCGAAAATATTTTGACACCCACCTACGTAGGGAGAAACGATCATCATAATAAAATAAGAGAAATCAGAGCTCGAACGGAAAGATTTAGGTGTTCCTTTTTCCCACGCTCTATTCGAGAGTGGAATGGTAGAGAAGTAGTATGAAAATGGTTCGATGAACGCTCTGCCAGGCACTTAAGTGTGAATTGCAGAGTAACCATGTAGATGTAGACGTAGATGTGTGTTACCTGTGTATTAGGTGTGTTGCACACCTATCCGGCGTTACCTCACTCCTACGGCTTTTTTTTCTTTTTTTCTTTTTTTTGCGTATGCAATCAGTGCCCTTTTGTTCTCCTGTCCATTACTTAAAAGTAAACAGTATTTATAGCGCAACTGAAATTGTCAGTGTTTAATTCAGGTTTTATTCGATAACCGTCGGCTTGTAACATGAAACGCAGTGAAGTTGTAGTGATAATAAACTGAAAATATACAGATTTATCATATAACAGTAGAAAACACAATTTTGTGAAAATAAGGTAAAATAAAAAAAAGCAATACAAAAATCCATCAATCATCGTTTCATTACTTCGTCGATCTTACATAAAATAAGTTTCTTTTATTCATAAACAACTTTCCCATTTATCAATAATAACAGGAAAGTCTTGCCTTTGATGATGACGAAGAACGTTCTGTTGAGCACAAAATAACAACAATAATTCTAGAGATTTTTATGTTTGTCTATACAAAACCGTACCTGCATTGCTTTCGTTACATAAAAGCGCACAAGTTACGCCATCAACTTGTTGCACAAGGCTGACAAACGCAGTCACGGACCTCCTGGAGGAGATGGAGATATACTCCTACATGTGGTCATGTGGCGATCACATGCTCATTGAGCAGCCGGTTTTGGGAGCTCTTCGATGATCTGCTTCGGGATAAGAGACGTTACAGTCCAGGAGAGATCTATCATGAGATTTTTTATTGTTTGTTTGTTATTGATCGCTGTCAACGGATATATCTACTACGGGAATTTCGGACTGCCTTTAAAAAGGCAACACATGGTATGACAGTAAGTGAGAACATAACTTATTATTATTAGTGGATCGTTTTGTCTTCCATTTACTTGGTGCTATCCAGTGCTATATCTATTTCGCCACCAAACAAGTACATCATTGTTCAGTTTTTAGCCTTAAAGGGTAAGTATAGTGAGAATTTGATTTATCGTCTTTCTGCAAATAGCGTAACGCAGTTGGAGCTACGTGCATCATGCGTTTGTGTATGACATTTTACGTCAATAGAGGGCGTTTCTATGTTTCATTAAATGTATCTGGTTAAATCAGCCTTGGAATGTTGATCCTCACTATTTGACCTTGATGTTAACAGATCTTCATAAAACCTGTTTGTAAGGACTTTCATATTTCTTTTATATTAAATATTTAGTGGATTACTTAACCACTATGATATGAGTGACTAACCTAGGTTTTAGCTTTTGACAAATTTCAGATTCGTATGTATCTGTATTTTATCAAGATGAACTTCAACAAAATCTTTTTTTTTAGTTTTTTCAATTTTTATTTCTAAAGTGATGTAACAGTTTTGTACAAGACAGTTGAATGAACGTATTAATGATCCTTTACACAGGTTTGGTGGATCGCTTCACTACAAGCATATGAGCAAGCACCTTATAACTTGGAATTTCTTGAATATTTCAAAGCGATATGCTGCAAATATGCTTGTTGATTTTAGACACTTAAAAAAAATTTTTAAGTTACGGTATTGAAACGAAGCTCTGTTAGTTTAATTTAAAACGTAGGGAGTGTTGCTTGCACTACATGACGTAAACTAAGGCCACTGTATTTGCTGTAAACAAGCACCTCAGTTGCCTTCAGCCTGTACACGAGTGAGATCGTATCGTGACGGAAGGAGGGAGTTTGTTGGAGTTAACTCAAATGGCAGGTTGACCAGAATGAGTAGCTGTTACTGGATGGCATGGTGGTTTACTTATTGTTCTATGTAAAGTAACCTTTGGTGACATTAAAAGCAACGGTGGTAACATTAAGAGTGCAACGGGAATTCCACTGTTAAATGCAGAGGAGAGAGAAGATAGGTGGAAAGAATACATTGAAAGCCTCTATGAGGGTGAAGATTTGTCTGATGTGATAGAAGAAGAAACAGGAGTCGATTTAGAAGAGATAGGGGATCCAGTATTAGAATCAGTATTTAAAAGAGCTTTGGAGGACTTACGGTCAAATAAGGCAGAAGGGATAGATAACATTCCATCAGAATTTCTAAAATCATTGGGGGAAGTGGCAACAAAACGACTATTCACGTTGGTGTGTAGAATATATGAGTCTGGCGACATACCATCCGACTTTCGGAAAAGCATCATCCACACAATTCCGAAGACGGCAAGAGCTGACAAGTGCGAGAATTATCGCACAATCAGCTTAACATCTCATGCATCGAAGCTGCTTTCAGGAATAATATACAGAAGAATGGAAAAGAAAATTGAGAATGCGCTAGGTGACGATCAGTTTGGCTTTGGGAAAAGGGACGAGAGAGGCAATTCTGACGTTACGGCTAATAATGGAAGCAAGGCTAAAGAAAAATCAAGACACTTTCATAGGATTTGTCGACCTGGAAAAGCGTTCGACAATATAAACTGGTGCAAGCTGTTCGAGATTCTGAAAAAAGTAAGGGTAAGCTATAGGGAGAGACGGGTCATATACAATATATACAACAACCAAGAGGGAATAATAAGAGTGGACGATCAACAACGAAGTGCTCGTATTAAGAAGGGTGTAAGACAAGGCTGTAGCCTTTCGCCCCTAGTCTTCAATCTGTACATCGAGGAAGCAATGATGGAAATAAAAGAAAGGTTCAGGAGTGGAATTAAAATACAAAGTGAAAGGATATCAATGATACGATTCGCTGATGACATTGCTATCCTGAGTGAAAGTGAAGCAGAATTAAATGATCTGCTGAATCGAATGAACAGTCTAATGAGTACACAGTATGGTTTGAGAGTAAATCGGAGAAAGACGAAGGTAATGAGAAGTAGTAGAAATGAGAACAGCGAGAAACTTAACATCAGGATTGATGGTCACGAAGTCAATGAAGTTAAGGAATTCTGCTACCTAGGCAGTAAAATAACCAATGGCGGACGGAACAAGGAGGACATCAAAAGCAGACTCGCTAGGGCAAAAAAAGGCATTTCTGGCCAAGAGAAGTCTACTAATATCAAATACCGGCCTTAATTTGAGGAAGAAATTTCTGAGGATGTACGTCTGGAGTACAGCATTGTATGGTAGTGAAACATGGACTGTGGGAAAACCGGAACAGAAGAGAATCGAAGCATTTGAGATGTTGCTATAGACGAATGTTGAAAATTGGGTGGACTGATAAGGTAAGCAATGAGGAGGTTCTACGCAGAATCTGAGAGGAAAGGAATATGTGGAAAACATTGATAAAGAGACGGGACAGGATGATAGGACATCTGCTAAGACATGAGGGAATGACTTCCATGGTACTAGAGGGACCTGTAGAGGGCAAAAACTGTAGAGGAAGACAGAGATTGGAATACGTCAAGCAAATAATTGAGGACGTAGGTTGCAAGTGCTACTCTGAGATGAAGAGGTTAGCACAGGAAAGAAATTCGTGGCGGGCCGCATCAAACCAGTCAGTAGACTGATGACCAAAAAAAAAAGTAAATTAATGCTGATTCTGTAATTTCCTTGTATTTCAGCACTGACGATAGCTATTTATACGCGAAATATACATTTCCAAGAGTTATACAAACTAATGAGTTTGCGACTAATTGGCCTGTGCCTCTCCTTCCTTATAATCTACGGTCGCTGCGTGCGACCGTTCCTTATGGAATGAAAATTCGTTGAAAGTGACTTCATAAGTAAACAGCGTTAATGAAATTACTCGGAGATTTACAGCGAACCAACGACAAAATTGCAATCGTCTATTTCCGTCTGCCTGTCAAAGGTACAGGGTGCACTGCGAACTCAGCATCTGTAAACTTCAGAGGCACTTTTAAACGACATGGAGGAACTGTGGTTGAGAAATTCACCCATGCGAATTAAATTATGAAAACTGAGCACAAGATCACAAACTTGAAAACAAAAATAATAATTGACAAATAAACTTACAGGAACATGAGTTCCAACACCCAGAATGAGAAGTAATTCCATAACCAATAAAAACTGGACGCGTTACGTGAAATGTTTTGTTGGATTTGGCCTGTAATGCCACCTCCTAAAATATTTACTACTCCTGGAACATTTTGGATATTCATGACCACGAGTTGCAGTCTCCACTTGAGATACACACTGATCAGCCAGAACATTATGACCACCGACCTGTTACCGATATAAAGCCGTCCAGGCGATACCAAAGTCACCTGACCGGGAAAGGCTGTTAGCGAGACACACGCACGGTGCATGTAGTATGAGTGAGCGTGCTGTCCGTGTGTAGAATGGGCAAGGCGCGCGATGTATCTGGGTTTGTCCGAGGACGGATGGTAATAGCTCGGAGGCTCGAGACGAGCTGTCGGGTGTTCGAGGAGAGCGGTGGTGAGTTTCTGCAACACGTGGCGAAACCAAGGTGAAGTCACGTCTGGACGTCGTGTGGTTGGGCGGTCAACCCTCATTGCAGATTTCGGACGTCGCTGTCTGGGCAGATTGGTAAACAGGACGGGCGGCGAATTGTGGTGGAACTAATAACAGACTTCGAAGGTGGGTACAGTACACGTGGTCTGAACACACAGTTCACAGAACACTTCTCACGATAGACCTCCACAGCGGACGACCCATGCATGTGCCAATGTTAGCATCATAACATCGGCAACATGACGATCGGCACTGGACGCTGGCGCAGTGGCAGAGCGTTGCATGGTCAGATGAAACCTTCTTCATCACGCGGATGGGAGAGCGCGAATCCGTCGTCTTCCAGGGAAAGAGCTCCTTGACACGTACACTGCGGGACGGAGACAAACTGCCGGCAGATCCATTATGGTCTGCGAAAATTCACGTTGACATCCATGGGCACTCAGTAGAGCTCGTGCAAAGCGCCATTATGCGTAAGGAGTATTGTACTCTGGCTGCACACCACGTACACCCCTTCGTGAAGATCACATTTCCCGACCGCAGTGGTATCTTTCAACAAGACAATGCGGCGCATCACATGGCCAGTACTGTGTTGGAGTGGTTCGAGGAACACAGTGGCGAATTCCAGTTGACATACTGCCTTTCCCCTTCCTCCCCTCCCCTATCGCCGCCAAAACTCGCCATATCTGAACCCAATCGCATACATGTGGGATGTGATTGAATGTTACGTCAGAGCTCATCTCCTCCCTCGCCGGAAGTTGCGGGAATTAGGTGACTTGTATGTGCAGATGTGATGACAACTCCCTCCAGCGACCTACCAAGGCGTCATTGCTTCCATGCCAAGATGCGCTGCCGCTGTTATCCGCGTCCAGGACAGAGACATACGGGCTGTCAGGTAGGTGGTCAAAATTTTCTGGCTCGCGACGAGAAGGCTATCATTGCGACACTGGTGTTCTCACTGGGATGATACGGTACGCTATACAATACGCGATGCGACTCGCTATACGACAAGCAACAAGACAGCACGAATAAGGTTCCTTTTGCAATTTCCGTTGCAATGAGGAGCTCTTCTTAAGAGGACGTTATTATGGATTATTATGAAAAGCTCAAAGAGGTGAAAAAGACAAGGAAGTACTGGGTGCACCTGTACAGCGCTATAATTGTTAGACATTGTTCAGCTGTGGTTTTTCGTGAGATCTCTCTCCACGAAAACTTCCACGAATTGAACAAAATAAAACAATTTCCATATTTTGGACAACTAGTATCTGCCACCCTGACAAAGTAGGACAAAAATTTCCAACTTACTATTTCATCTGCTGAGGAGTTACTCGGTGCAATAAGGTAAGTTGGGAAAGTCTATGGACAACAATAAAAATACCATTACGATAAGTTTGTTTTTATAAGACCACCAGTATGTGGTACTTAATTGATTTTGTCCACATACACGGTCCAGACACATTGCGTCCTGTAATATTATTGGGCTTTCCGTCGTATGAAAGCTTTGAGTACCCTTGGAAAGGCATTCACCTATCTGTATATTAAATCATCAAATTATAAGATGAGACATATTCTTTGAGAGACATTTGTTTTATATAATTTACATAACTGAAAAGATGCGTATCTAGTGCGGACGCTAATTCATCGATTGCGCAGTCAAAGAAACATTTTAACAGAAGCTGAACTGACGTTCCGCTTCGATCTAAATAAAAGATGACAGTAAAAAATTTTTGTAGGTCTTCAGATTTTTAATGTACTTCTGCTTGTAATGTGAAAATGTAAAGAAGGTCGTCTTTAAGCTATAAAAGTGAGCGGTCTTGTCAGCGTGCAGACAACATTATTAATTAATAAAATTCAAGTAATTTATGTTCGAAACCGTAAATTGGCAAGTTATTGTTATGAAGGTGTTGAACAGTGCAAGAATTGTCTTTAACGAAGGAGAAAAGTAATGACTGTAATTTGTGACAAAAAACATAAACCAAGGAGACAGCACAGGGCAGGCTGAAATCTGATCGCACCATACAGTTAGAAAAGCACTTATGTAAGTTATATTGTTTATAACTAAGCCCTAATTTGCTAGTGAGAATTGTTTGAATATATTTAGTGTTTACCAGATTCCGTATTCTATTCTTTTCCTTTATACTTTTTTAACCTCCATGCCATATTATTGTTATAAATATCAAACAGTTTTTACTACAGCAGAGAATACTGCGGCATCCTGGTGGTAGACAGAAGGCCGCTCCTTGTCTTCTATACAACTCATAGCTGCTCCATTTATTAATGATTTCATTTGCAAATGCAATTTTTTTACTGTTCATTGTTAAAGGTCCCTTAGGTAATTATAAAATTCATACTGATTACGTAAAGAAATCCGGGTTGTTCTTTTCCAAATAATAGAAGTCTTTGCGTAATCAAAAACTAGCCTTCTCCTGACAACGATCAGGAGCCGACCAGAAGACGGACGTCTTCGACCGCTTTCGTGTCTCCTGTGGCAAAGCTGTGCCAATCTGGGAACACGACATCCTAGTATGAAAATAGATTTAAATTGAAAGAATTGAAATATATTTAACCTAATTTTTTTATCATACTAGAGCCCCTAGCCTTCGTTCGACGTCAGCGTGCAGTAACTAGTCACACACGGCGTGTAGGAGCACTAGCAGTAGATGGTATGTAAAGCATCGCGTGGGGATGCGGAAAAAAGAGCAGTCGTTGTCGTATCGCAGAAACGGAGCGACTTAGCTGATGTCCAAAAGGACATTATCATTGGCTTTTGGGCCAAATGTGGACGCATATACGAAGCCACTTAAGTTTGTAAACTGTTCGCGTGCCGCCTCGGTTGAAGTATACAGTGTATTGCAAAACAGCGCTATCCTAAACCAGCGTTGAGTCAACTGAGGTGCTCCACGGGTCAGTGATGATAGGCGAACGACGGCTGACGACAAGTGTACGCAGGAATAGATGTGCAACTCTTGAGCAGTTGACCCCCAGATTAACCTGAGTGACAGGTTAGCAGGCGTTGCAACGTATGGGCCTCCGGAGCAGGCACCGGGTTCATGCACTCGTGCTGACTGCTGCTCGCCAATACCGCATCTGGACGTCTACTGGTGGTGACAGGTGGCTTTCTCAGACGAATGAAGTTTTATTCGCCCAAATCGCCGTTGCCATGTGCGGCTTGAAACGTCTGAAAGCGAACGCCCTGCAACAATGGTCGGAAGGATGTGAGCTAGAGGCACACACTGTGTGATCTCGTCATTCTGCAGTGGATCAACGCAAGTATGCGTCTATCCCTGTGGACCTTATCCACATCTCCAGGCAATTTTGTTTTTCTCAGCGTAATGGCATCTACCAACAGGGCAATGTAGCGTGTCACGCAGCTTCCAATGTACGTACATGTTTCGACGAACATCGGGAATAGTTTACCGTAGTCTCCTGGCCACAAAATTGCACGTATTTAAAACCCAGTAGAGAACCTGTGGGGCCACTTCGATCGAGCTGTTCGCATCATCGATCCTCAACATACAGGAATCTAGGCGTGTCTACAGATCCCTGTCCGTACCTTCCAGAACATCACTGACTCTCCTTCTGCCCGCTCACGTTGCAAAAGGTAGTTAGTTGTTCTGACTTTTAAGAGGTGGTTACATTGACGTGGCTGGACAGTACATAAATAATGGTCACAAATTAACACTGCGGAGACAGTGCTTTTAGAACTGTTCAATTTCGTAAAGTAGTGTATGATCCAGCATGAGTAGTATTCAGAAGAAACACTGCATTTGAAGTGAGATCTGTCACCATCGTTGGTCTGGCAGCGGACGTCGATGTCTTTGAAAGACTACGCAATGTTCCTGGAGGAACAGAAGGAGCCACGGATAATTCTGATGTGTCCTCCTTGTTTTCGTCCAGCTGCTCATTCAGAAGCAACAGAAATTTGGCTTTCATATCTTTCACGCCTGCCACAAAGCTCCCTGAAATCAAAGAGGACAGACTGAAAAGACATCCAGTGAGCATCATCAGCTGATGGCTCCCAGTGTCTTTTCGTTTGACAGCGTTTTTTCATTTCCAGCTTCGGCTTTTATCGGCAGAATACGTAAAGCAGATACACGAGGCTGGTCTGAACACCGCATAGTAGACGGCAATAGCCCCACGTGTGGCCCCTAGCTGCAAACCTCCAACATATCTCACGTATGTTTTTCCGAGGAAAAGAGGTACGGCTCTCTTTACACCGTTGAAAGCAATTTCGATACGTTAGCTATATTTGTATACAACAATGTACGACCTACAACTGCCCAAACGTAAGCTGGCCAGTTCTTCACCGAATGTTATGCAAAATATGCCCACTGCTTTCTTTATTTGCGAAGTACTACATTAAGTATGGACAACAGCTAAAAGAAAATAAGTTTAATATCAAGATGTGACGTAGGACTATCCAATGAGAAAATCAATCTTTTTACCTAATAGTTTCCTTAGAATCGAATGAGATACTCCGTGTGACGGACAACATGGAAGAAATAAAAAAGAAAAAAAAAAGAAAAAGGACAGTGCGAACTGGTGTTCTGAGGATTCCGTACAAACTTTGTTGTTTATGTCATTATTCATGTTCTTCCACGTATCTGTGTTAGATTTTAGCACACAGCACTTTCACTAACACTAGACTTATTCACGCTTTTGTGTTGTGAAGAACCACTGTCATCCCGCCGGTCTGTGTGTTTTGTTTCGCTGGTGTGGAATACGTTCGTCATTGTTTTTGTAGTGATGGAAGCGTCTGCTGGTGTTCTTTGTGTGTGCGAATGTCCATATTTTCCGACTAGTGTGCGTGCGTGTGTGTATATGTGTGCGTATCTTCCGTGTGTGTGTGTGTGTGTGTGTGTGTGTGTGTGTGTGTGTGGGGGGGGGGGGGGGGGGGGTAATACTGCCTAGTCTGTGATGTTAGTTTGTGATTTCTAGGGGGTTGGTCTTTCCTTACGGTGTGTTTTATTAGTTTGAACAACGTCTGCTGGCTGATGTTTTCCTGGTCACTTATTACATGATTCTTCTGTATTATTGCTTTTTGAATTTGAAAGTTCTCTTGTCGGTTTATGAAATGTTTCTTGATAGTGACTCATTATTTTCTTGTCCTAGTCTGTTGTGGTAGGGTGGCAACAAGGGCACAACACAGAAACTCAACAGACACGCTTGTACAAACTCACCTACGGAAACACACTGGCACACGGAATTGGGAACATCCTCAAGAAACAAGGAAGAAAAACAATATACCGAAGTAATAACTTCCTACAAAAAGTCTATAAACAGGAAGATCACACTGGCATCTACCAAAAATCTGGCATGTATCAACTCCAGTGTAACAGTTGCGGTGCTCTATGTTTAGGGCAGACAGACAGATCTTTTGAAATAAGGTACAAAGCACGCATGGAAATATGGCACCAGCCATTCCACATTTGCCGAAAACCTCCGGCAAGAAAACCACCACCCTACCACAATAGAAAAAGACATAAAAATACATTCAGTAATATTTCCTAAAGCCTCAAGAGAATTTTCAAATTCAAGAATGAGTAATAGAGAAGTAGAGTAGTTCAAATGGTTCAAATGGCTCTGAGCACTATGCGACTTAACTTCTGAGGTCATCAGTCGCCTAGAACTTAGAACTAATTAAACCTAACTAAACTAAGGACATCACACACATCCATGCCCGAGGCAGGATTCGAACCGCGCCACTCCGGCCGCAGTAGAGTAGTAATAGAGAAGCACAGATTACCATTAAAACAACAGCCACCACATGTTGATTAAACTAATAAAACATATTGTAAAGAGAGAACAATAGCTTAGAAACCACAAAATAAAATCACGATCTAAGCACAAACTCACACACCCTGCAACCCACCAACCCCCCCCCCCCCCCCCACACACACACACTACTCGGAAAATATAAACATTCACACACACACATAGAAAGCAACAGTAGACGCTGCCATCACCACCAAAACAAAACTCACAGAATGGCGGGATGACAGTGGTTCTTCACAACACAGAAACGTTAATATGTTTAGTGTTAATGAAAGTGCCGTGTGCGAAAATGTAATACATATACGCGAAAGAACACGAAGAATGACGTAATAAACCGCGAGTAACGATAGTACTTAATAGGTTTGTGTAGTAACTTAAAGCATACGGACTATTGACGACGCTAGTAAACAAAATTGTAAGAGAAAAAATACCTAAATTGTTGGAGTGACCACGGAAGATGCTTTAGAATAAATCCAAACGCGTTTCGTCTTAAGACTTTCATTACAGTTGCAAAAGACTGCTTTTAACCTATACAGTTGCGGGAAAAAGAGGCCGAAAAGCAAAGAAGACAACATATATTTGATGAGTGAGTTTGCCGGTATGTAAATATGTGACATAAAGGGCCGTATCTTTTGATTGCATTGACATGGAAGGCTATTTTTTACACGCCGCCAAGAGACCGTAGACCTTAATATGTTGCATAAACTTCAACTTGATACATTTACCGGCCGGCCACTGTGGCCGAGCGGTTCTAGATGCTTCAGTCTAGAACCGCGCGACCGCGCGACCGCTTCGGTCACAGGTGCGAATCCTACCTCGGGCATAGATGTGTGTGTGATGTCCTTAGGTTAGTTAGGTTTAAGTAGTTCTAAGTCTACGGGACTGATGACCTCAGATGTTAAGTGCTCAGAGCCGTTTGAACCATTTGATACATTTACCTATGCCTGAGAAAATGCGTTGACAGGCAAACAGACAGACATACAGAGACGGACAGGGAGTTATCCTTTAAGGGGTCAGTTTTTACCAGCTGAGCTACAAAACCTTAAAAAATCAGTGGTTCTTAATTTTCTTACGACGTTGTGCCTGGTGATACGTTAGAGATACATGTCGGTGTCGTATCGCTTGTAAGTGTGAAACAGTTAAGTCGTTTCAACTACTTTTCCGTCGGTTGCACCAATGCGGGTAGTTTTTGCTGAGGCGCCTTGCCACGGTTCGCGCGAGTCTCCCCGTCGGAGGTTCGAGTCCTCCCTCGGGCATGGGTGTGTATGTTGTCCGTAGCGTAAGTCATTTTATGTTAGATTAAGTAGTGTGTAAGCCTAGGGACCGATGACCTCAGCGGTTTGGCTAGGAACTTACCATACGGTACTCTTATTTATTTCTGCTTCGTGTTACGTGTCGCATTGCCTATTGTACACCATATCGTGGTAACTACGCCTTCCTTTTGTTTCCAATAAACCTTTCTCTTTCAAACCTGTGACTCAGCAGCGTAATTGAAACCCGAAATATTTATTTTTCTGATGGAGCACATCAATCAAACTGACGGTTCCACTGACGTTTCAAAAAATGGCCTAATATATGACGTTAAAGTCGCTATGTTCTTCTATTTCGCTTGACGCATGTTCACTATGAGTATTAACATGGTAAGTTGGTAACAATCACATTTTGATTAATGTTCTGACATTAGTCTTCAGTTTCTCTCCAGTAGTCCGTAGTAGTTGCACGACAGATGTTTTTATATTCAACATTCTAGTATTTGGGACAAATTTGCTGCTTGCAGCGTAATTTTCTACGCAAATTTCGTGGGTAGTCACTTCCGTAGGCCTCGGAATGTCACAGACATGTGCCAGATCTACAATACCAATGGCTGTTGGCATGAGAGACGCACTAGAACGGCAGTTAATAAATTATGAACCTGTGGGCGCACCTGCCAAAATATTTCAGGAATACAGTAACGTAGAATTCCATCTACTGGATACTTACTGAGTTAATTCGAAGTTTGGTTCCTTTCTTAGTTTATGTTTCACTACCACACTTTCTTTAGATAATATTACATCGCTTTTAACAGCAATTATCAACTCTGGCAGTGTTTTTCTTTCAAATTTTGTTTCTGCTCCTTTGACCAAGCACGGATGTCACAGTGGCATATGTTCACAAACAGATTCGTTTAAATGACGAAAACATTAGTGGAAGTGCTATCGTGGATTTTTCCCAACATCTTTTGCCGATGTTACGATGTTTCAAAGACTTTTGATCGATATTGAAATCTACATGCCGTTATTAAATTGGCTGTGCCTTCGCTAGTAGCAGTGGACATCAAAGCTCGGCTAGGAATTGCACTGATTAAAGGTGTCCTATTTGCAAGTGATTTAAGGCTAAAGGAGATAATGTTACTACTAACCTCAGGAATAATTCATCAAAAACACGTATACGTAACACAACGGAAATTCTCTTCGCATCAGAACTTACCGTCCATTGATTATAGTGACCTAGAAATGCCACGTTGTCACAGAGCATAATAACGAGCTGTTGTCCTGGAAATCTCGACGCAAACTTACCTTCCGTAACCTGCAAATACTTTGCTAGTGCTGAGAAGTTGACATTTGAATAACTTGCTTGGAGCATAACTGGTTTCACTTGCACTATCGATCGAATTATAACACAATAACAATTCTGTAAGTACCTACGTGTAAAGCATCAGTACAAGCCTGTTGATTATTCGGTGCCACTGTCTTACAAAAGTAGTTCAATAATTTTTTAATAAATTTACGAAGGGGACGAAATATCGATGAAACAAGAAATTTCCTTTTTATATTCAGGGTTATTATTTGATCCAAAAAAGCGCAAGGATTGCACACAGAAAATCACATTAATGTTACATGATTTACGTTGTGTTATCAGAAAAACCATGCAAAGACCTGCTCCATAACGTGGATTTGAAAAAAGAAAGTGGCGTGGTAAACTCGATCACGAATCAGAAACAGTGTTTAAACAAAACGGAATCTGCTCCACATTGATCGTAATTGTGAGTGCCGTTCTGCTAACCATTCGGTAACATTGGATAAGAATTCACGCTGTTCGAATGTATCTCGGTAGGCCATAAAATAAAGAAACACGTTACGGAGAGAGGCGCTATATATGCTTCATCAGTACATATCCAGTGGTGCCATTGTGCATGGCTCTTTCTCTGTCAGTATACAGCTTGGCTCAGCTGCCCCGACCGATGTCACTTTAGAGAAAGTGGGAGAATACAAGGTCTACCTGTCAGGAGTCAAAGCAAATGGAACCCAGCGTAGTTGCAATAAGGTATGTAAACGAATGACTGATGTGGATAGATTTGACAGTGTCTAGCAAGAAAATTAGGATTGTGTCAGTATATTCGCATTGTGAAGGGACAGATCAAGATAATATGGATAGTTTTTATGAGGCACTCAGTGATGTAGTTGTTAGAGTAAAGGACAAGGACAGTGTTCTGCTCATGGGTGATTTTAACGCCAGGATTGGAAATCGAACAGAGGGGTATGAAAAGGTTATGTGTAAATTTGGAGAGGATATGGAGGCCAACAGGAACGGGAAACAACTCTTGGATTTCTGTGCCAGTATGGGCTTAGTAATCACAAACTCATTTTTTAAACATAAGAACATTCACCGGTATACTTGGGAAGGCAGGGGAACCAGATCTGTCATTGACTATATAATAACAGATCAGGAATTCAGGAAGGCTGTGAGGGACACACGTGTATTCAGGGGATTCTTTGATGACACTGATCATTATTTAATCTGCAGTGAAATTGGGATTGTGAGGCCGAAAGTGCAGGAGGTCAGGTCCATTTGTAGGAGAATAACAGTGGAGAAACTTCAAGATAAGGAAATCAGGCACAAGTACATAACAGCGATCTCAGAAAGGTACCAGTTAGTTGAATGTAGTCAATTACAGTGATTGGAAAAGGAATGGACAAGGTACAGGGACAAAGTACTAGAAGTGGATAAAGAATGTCTTGGAACAGTAGTGTGTAAAAGTAGGATGAAGCAAACAGCTTGGTGGAATGATACAGTCAAGGAAGCCTGTAAAAGGAAAAAGAAGGCGTATCAAAAATGGCTACAAACCAGAACCCAGGTAGACAGAGAAAGTTATGTTGAAGAAAGAAACAAAGCCAAACAGATAATTGCAGCATCCAACAAGAAATCGTGGGAAGACTTTGGAAACAGGTTGGAGACTATGGGTCAAGCTGCTGGAAAACCATTCTGGAGTGTAATTAGCAGTCTTCTAAAGGGAGGTAAGAAGGAAATGACAAGTATTTTGGACAGGTCAGGAAAACTGCTGGTGAATCCTGTGGATGCCTTGGGCAGATAGAGGGAATATTTTGAAGAGTTGCTCAATGTAGGTGAAAATGCGATCAGTAATGTTTCAGATTTCGAGGTAGAATGGGATAGGAATGATGATGGAAATAGGATCACATTTGAGGAAGTGGAAAAAATGGTCAATAGATTGCAGTGCAATAAAGCGGCTGGGGTGGATGAAATTAAGTCGGAACTCATCAAATACAGTGGAATGTCAGGTCTTAAATGGCTACACAGGATAATTGAAATGGCCTGGGAATCGGGACAGGTTCCATCAGACTGGACAAAAGCAGTAATCACACCAATCTTTAAACATGGAAACAGAAAAGATTGTAACAACTATAGAGGTCTCTTTAATCAGCGTTGTGGGTAAAATCTTCTCAGATATTGTTGAAAGGAAAGTGCGAGTATTAGTTGAGGACCAATTGGATGAAAATCAGTGTGGGTTTAGGCCTCTTAGAGGTTGTCAGGACCAGATCTTTAGCTTACGGCAAATAATGGAGAAGTGTTATGAGTGGAACAGGGAATTGTATCTATGCTTTATAGATCTAGAAAAGGCATATGACCGGGTTCCTAGGAGGAAGTTATTGTCTGTTCTACAAGATTATGGAATAGGAGGCAAAGTTTTGCAAGCAATTAAAGGTCTTTACATGGATAGTCAGGCAGCAGTTAGAGTTGACGGTAAATTGAGTTCATGGTTCAGAGTAGTTTCAGGGGTAAGACAAGGCTGCAACCTGTCTCCACTGTTGTCCATATTATTTATGGATCATATGTTGAAAACAATAGAATGGCTGGGTGAGATTAAGATATGTGAACTCAAAATAAGCAGTCTTGCATATGCAGATGACTTAGTTGTGATGGCAGATTCGATTGAAAGTTTGCAATGTAATATTTCAGAGCTAGATCAGAAATGTAAGGACTATGGTATGAAGATTAGCATCTCCAAATAAAATGAAAGTAATGTCAGTGGGAAAGAAATATAAACGGATTGAGTGCCAAATAGGAGGAACAAAGTTAGAACAGGTGGACAGTTTCAAGTACTTAGGATGCATATTCTCACAGGATGGCAACATAGTGAAAGAACTGGAAGCGAGGTGTAGGACCGAGCGAAGTGGCGCAGTGGTTAGCACACTGGACTCGCATTCTGGAGGACGACGGTTCAATCCCGTCTCCGGCCATCCTGATTTAGGTTTTCCGTGATTTCCCTAAATCGTTTCAGGTGAATGCCGCGATGGTTCCTTTGAGAGGGCACGACCGATTTCCTTCCCAATCATTCCCTAACCCGAGCTTACGCTCCGTCTCTAATGACCTCGTTGTCGACGGGACGTTAAACACTAACCACCACCACCACCGAGGTGTAGGAAAGCTAATGCAGTGAGTGCTCAGCTACGATCTACTCTCTTCTGCAAGAAGGAAGTCAGTACCAAGACTAAGTTATCTGTGCACCGTTCAATCTTTCGACCAACTTTGCTGTACGGGAGCGAAAGCTGGGTGGATTCAGGTTACCTTATCAACAAGGTTGAGGTTACGGATATGAAAGTAGCTAGGATGATTGCAGGTACTAGTAGATGGGAACAATGGCAGGAGGGTGTCCCCAATGAGGAAATCAAAGAAAAACTCGGAATGAACTCTATATAGATGTAGCAGTCAGGGCGAACAGGCTTAGATGGTGGGGTCATGTTACACGCATGGGAGAAGCAAGGTTACCCAAGAGACTGATGGATTCAGCAGTAGAGGGTAGGAGGAGTCGGGGCAGACCGAGGAGAAGGTACCTGGATTCGGTTAAGAATGATTTTGAAGTAATAGGTTTAACATCAGAAGAGGCACCAATGTTAGCACTGAATAGGGGATCATGGAGGAATTTTATAAGGGGGACTGTGCTCCAGACTGAACGTTGAAAGGCATAATCAGTCTTAAATGATGATGATGATGATGATGATGATGATGATGATGATGATGATGATGATGATGTCGATTATGTATGGGAAAGTTATCACTTCCACACTTACCATTTTGATATCCCCTGTTGAATTCACTGTCTGTGATGGTAAAACACAATTTATGAGGCAACGTTTCTGAACCATTGATGAAAGATTGAGTGCTATAAACGGAATAATCTTAGAGACATCCAAAACCTGTACCCCTACATCGCTAACTACACAAAGAAAGGTTTGAGACACTCGGATGAGAATGTCAGAAGTAATATATATCTTGGTCCAAAAATACCGTGTAACTCATGCCCGGTCCTCACTTGCGTTTTTTACAGTACGATTCCGTTTGCCAACAGTCCTTCTGAGAAGCAACTTACAACGATTACGTCGCTGTCGCTTGTCTGGATACCGTTCCTGATACAGATGTAGTTCAGGTTGCATAAAACCCCATTGGTAGTGGCAGCTAACTGCACGCTAAAGCAACGCACTGCTTAGCCCATCATATCAAACACGAGCAGATCGCAACATCACTCCAGAGAAGCCAAAACAGAATAGAATGATGTAGAACTCTTGCTTTGCTTGCAAACCGGCAAGCTACGTGTGGCGGCCATGACCTCTTTAGACATTGGCCGACTCACTCACCCCTGAAAAACCTCGGGCAGAGACACTCTCGTTGAGGACGCAGCCGTGAATATGTGTGACAGACATAATGGCAAAGGCTACTCGCGAGACGAAGATGCACACAAACCGAAATGTCTGATAATAATGGACACCTTTCGAGAACTGATGTTTAAACTCCCAACTCCGATATATTGTAAATATCGTTTATCATCGCACATGCTTGCCAAGAATTTACTGCATGCGACCTTAAGCAAAAGCGGAAACTTAAAGGGAAAGAGGCGTTGTAAATAAATTAATGACTAGGTAGTGATAACATAGGGACAGACAACATGCCGTTATCCCTGAACCATGGTAGTCAACCATTCTGAGTTGGTGGCTCCCCTGACTAAGCGTATTGTTTCTGTTTCTCCTCTATCGGATACCTTGTAAAAACGGAAGTAATTAATAACAAACTGTTACGAGTAAAATGCTACACATCTCAATGTAACACTTGATCTTGCACAACTTGTCAAACCTTTGCATAATATGAGATACAGCTACCCACATTTCCTTCTCCACACAACGTCTTGATTTGTTATTGGTAATGACAGCCACTGGCGGCCGCTGTGTCTGAGCGGTTCTAGGCACTTCTGTCCGGAACCGCGCTGCTGCTACGGTCACAGGTTCGAATCCTGCCTCGGGCGTGGATGTGTGTGATGTCCTTAGGTTATTTAGGTTTAAGTAGTTCTAAGTCTACGGGACTGATGACCTCAGATATTAAGCCCCGTAGTGCTTCGAGCCATTTGAATTTTGAAATGGCAGCTACTGCCGAAAACGATAGGAGGTTTCAAAAGAAATTAATTACCGTCACTGCTATCTCGCTCAAGCTTGAAACCTACACTGAAGAGCCAAAGATACTGGTACACCTACATAGTATTTGTGTAGAGCTCACACGAGCTCGCAGAAATGCCACAACTCGACGTGACATGGACTCGACTAATGTCTGAAGTAGTGCTGCAGGGAATTGACACCATGAATCTTCCAGGGCTGCCTATAAATCTATAAGAGTACGAGAGGATGGAGATCTCTTCTGAAGAGTACGTTGCAAGACATCCGATATAATCAATAATGTTCATGTCGGGGGGAGTTTTGTGGCCATCGGAAGTGTTTAGACTAAGACGAATATTCCTGGGGACGCTCTGTAGCAATTCTGGACGCGTGGGGTGTCGCATTGTCCTGCTAGAATTGCCCAAGCCCATCGGAATGCACTATGGACACGAATCGATGCAGGTGATCGGACATGATGCTTATGTACTTGTCACCT
Organism: Schistocerca piceifrons; assembly: GCF_021461385.2. Lineage (NCBI taxonomy): Eukaryota > Metazoa > Arthropoda > Insecta > Orthoptera > Acrididae > Schistocerca > Schistocerca piceifrons. The sequence continues at coordinate 459,288,617 of NC_060145.1, forward strand.
GTCAGAGTCGTATTTAGACATGCCGGGGGTCCTATATCACTTTAACTGTGCACGCCTCACGCTATTAAAGAGCGTGCACCAACTTGAACAGTCCCCTGCTGACATGCAGGATCCTTGGTTTTATGTTGTGGTCTCCATCCTCGTACAGGTCCGTGCGCTCCATACAATTTGAAACGCTACTCGTCGGGGCAGGAAACAACAGTCCAACATCGGTATTGACGGGCCCAGGTGAGGCGTAAAGCTTTGTGTCGTGCAGTCATCAAGGGTACACGATTAGGCCTTCGACTCCGAAAGCCCATATCGATGATGTTTCGTTGAATGGTTCGCATGCTGACACTTGTTGATGGCCCAGCACTCAAATCTGCAGCAATTTGCGGAAGAGTTTGCAGTTTTGTCGCGTTGAACGGTTCTCCTCAGTCGTCGTTGGTCCCGTTCATGCAGGACCCTTTTCCGGCCGCAGCGATGTCGGAGGTTTGATGTTTTACCGGATTCCTGACATTCACGGTACACTCGTGAAATGGTGGTACGGTAAAATCTCCACTTCATCGCTGCCTCGGACATGCTGTCTCCCATGGATCGTGCGCCGACTATAACAGCACGTTCAAACCTACTTAAATCTTGATAACCTGCCATTTTAGTTGCAGTAAATGATGTTCAAAATGGTTCAAATGGCTCTGAGCACTATGGGACCTAACATCTGAAGTCATCAGTCCCCTAGAACTTAGAACTACTTAAACCTAACTAACCTAAGGACATCACACACATCCATGCCCGAGGCAGGATTCGAACCTGCGACCGTAGCGGTCGCGTGGTGCCAGACTGAAGCGCCTAGAACCGCTCGGCCACACCTTAACTTGAATGCTAATATCAACGGTGCTAGACACTTGTTGTCTTATATAGGATAGCCAACCGCAGCGCCGTATTCTGCCTGTTTACATATCCCTATTTGAAAACGCATGCATTTACCAGTTTATTTGGCGCTTCTGTGTATTTTCGTAATGAGAACCAAAATAGTAGAAATGTCGTTGATGAAACTTTGCTTTTAATGAAGAATCAGATGAAAAGTTCAATGAAATCTTCCTCTTCTCCAGTAGTGAATTGTGAAGTATCAATACTCATGGGATTTCGAACCCATTGGAACGTATCAAGGTTTTCTGGAAATTATTTTTCGTAATGTACATCATGGAGCTGAGGTAAATGTCCTCCAGTAGGGCCCACCTCATTGTCGTTCATAAAATTCTAGTAGCAGCTGTCCCCCCCCCCCCCACTTCTCAGTCTCCCCCCCCCCCCACCCCCCTCCGCCGTCGTTCATTTTTCTCACCCAAAGAAGCAGCTTCTTTCTTTCTTTCTTTCATTTTTCTCACCCAAAGAAGCAGCTTCTTTCTTTCTTTCTTTCTTTCTTTAGTCCGAAACTTTGTCAATAATCTTAATGAAATGAGTACCACTTCATTGCAGAGATTTATTTGGTGAGTTTACCACCTCACATACATCACATGCGTATGCTGCGGTTAATAGAAAACCAGTGTCTAGTTAGCACTTAGCACTAATATGATTTTCTTCTTCCAGGTAAGAAAAGACTTCTCACCTAAGTTCAAAAATGCGCAAAAGTACATTTCCTCTGGAAAGCCAACGAGTGCTGCTATAAGAGAAATCTATATTCATCCCTCACTTTGTAACTGTTTATCTAAAAATACCTAGCTTTCTGTGGACGATTTTTAATAAAGTTTATGACATTTGCTACAGTTTGCAGTATTTGATTCAGATCAACATTGAAACCTTGCGAAACAAGTGCTTCTCTATGGATAATGCGATGCTTTCACATAATATGAGGAGCTTTGTCACGGAGAACTGCTTGTACGAAGGTTACTCTGAAATTAATGCACCGCATTTTGTTTCTCAGCCGAGAACAATTCAAATAGTACATTCGTAACGTTTCGCATTCGTCGCAGTCTCCTAGGTGAGCGCGCGAAGTTTCCGTCAGTTCCGACAGAAACCGCAGCTGCAGGACAGTTTCAAAATGGCATCTCTATGTGATGTACGTCACAAGCAACGTGGCGTCATTGAATTTCTGACTGCAGAGAAAGAAACCTTGAAGAATATTCAGAAATGAATGTGCAAAGTCTACGGAGCATCTGCTGTCGATAGAAGTACAGTCAGTCGCTGAGCACGGATGGTGAGGTCATCAGAAGTATCAAAAGTAAAATCATGGGCAGATTTGGAGAACCAATGTCGAGCAAAAAATAAGCTATTTCAAGGTGTTAATCCTTTTTATATTGGGTTGCAAATTGCTGGTGATGAACCTGCTAAGAATGATGTAGTGCAAAGTGAAGTTAAATATGTAACGTTTGTTGTTAGAAATAGAGTGTACATGACTTTTTGTAAGCGCAAGGGTACAGTAACGTTCTGAATAAATATTGTTATTTACAGCTAATGTCTGCGTTGGCGTTTTTTTATGGCAACTGGGACCATATCAGAAATTACCCGGACGACCTACGCCTTGCCTTCCTTGTTCCTACCAGTCAAGAAAGGATTGATGAATTAGCAATTACATTTTATGGAAACAAGATTAATTATTCAGCTGCTGTAATTGTACTTGAAGAACTGTGGTATTATAAGCCAAATGTTGATGGTTTAATACGGCAATTCAGGGAAGCATATAGAGAGTTTGTGTTTATGCCTAATGGGATAAGATGTCCACATAGGTATTACGATTTTAGGCAGGGACGTTATAGGCCTTTGTGGTATAACTACTAGAGCCTCAATATATAATACCTCAAAAGTCATACCTCAGACGCACAGCCGAAGGCCATCCTAGAAAATGGCCTCACGGGTAGTGAGGTCTCCCAATCAGGGTAGAACAAAGTATAGGCTTGTTCACAAGTTGTCCAAGGAAAAAGAACGGTGGCAGTGTACCTGTCAGTATGAATATTGTTTACATTTTAGGTAGCAAGCATTGGCACGGTTGTATTATGTGTTGGACATATCAGGATGGCGTACAACAGAAGGCGTTTCGGCGGAGCTCCACGATTTGCAGCGGTCGTGGAGACCATCCGCGGCTGCCACACCTGAAATGTTGCAGCGAGCTGGTGATGTCATTCGTGAGGACAGACGTATTACGACTCGGCAGCTGGCAGACATTTTGAGGACGATGAGTATGTGATTCACACGATGAAGCACTGGCTCTGTCACCAGGATAGGGAGTCGTACCGACACGGCACACACGCCCTTGTTGCGCGCTGGAGGAAGTCCATAGAATGTGATCGAGATCGCGTGCAAAAATAGGGTGTGTACATAAAACAACATTCTTTCATGTGCGTAATTCTTATTATGTTCAATAAAGAATTGTTGGAGAAAAAAGTGCGGTACATTACCCTCGTACTCGAATATAACACAGTGATGCCAGTTAATTTGATTTTATTCCATGAAGTTACCCACTATTTCGAACAAAGCTTTGGCTGTCGTTACTACATTTATTTCCTTACAAAAAAGATAAACTTCCATCATTTATTTACTTCTTTCATCAACAAATCGCACACAGCAAATGCAGTGAGCATCTGTATTGTTAATAATGGCCTTATGAGGGTGCACATGAAAATTACCAGTCCTAATTTTTTATGTAGCTTGTTCACGGAGAACGTGGATCTTGAAATCGGCTACTAATTCCAGTGATAGACAAAGGAATGGATAAAATCTGTTTTGCGATGGACTGTAAAGTATAATTGTCACCATGTCATAGCGCACCGTAAGAATTATTTCTCAAATGGTTCAAATGGCTCTGAGCACTATGGGACTCAACATCAGAGGTCATCAGTCCCCTAGAACTTAGCACCACTTAAACCTAACTAACCTAAGGACAACACACACATCCATGCTCGAGGCAGGATTCCAACCTGCGATCGTAGCAGCAGCATGGTTCCAGACTGAAGCGCCTAGAACCGCTCTCTTGGCTGTCAGGGGCTAAGTCTGCCTTACCCACATGTACGTGGCTTATGAAGCTTAGAAGCCGTGGTGCAGGAGATCAGCGACTGTCTTCCTATCGGCCGTTGAAACCACTGGCAGCGGTTGGCTCTGGCGAGCATAAGGAAGTGCAACGTGTTCCCGGCGCTGTGGTGGAGTGTGAGAAGTTGAGCACTGTTTTTATGTAACAGAGTTGGGTTCTTCAAGTTCTAGTGAAGTGTATGAGTTTCTTCACCAGTGGTTTGTTGGGGTCTTCCCACCACAGTTTTCGTTTGCCTGTCCGCGGGAATGTGGTAATTGCTTCTTGGTCGGGCCGTTTCATTCAGACCTTGATTCGGTGATTTAGGGTCGGAGTCCTGTGTCTCTGTGCTTCAGAGTCTGTGCAGGCACCGCCCTTGCTACACCTTCTGGTTTTGGGTAACTCGGGGAGGTAGTGGCTTGTAATGCAAGTTTTGGGGCTGATCTGCTGTGGCCCTGTAGACCACCAGTAACTATTCCGACTGTTGTGATCTGGGCCCCTTTAGACGTATCACTCCCCCACCGAGCTAAGGAAATTTTTTTTTTTTTTTGGGAACTGCCTTTAATGTGAAGGTTTGTGTGCTGGCTTATTCACATTGATCTTTTAACAACTGACAGGTGTAATATAAGTTGTTTAATTGGCAAGAGACAACTATTTTAACTTTAGTACAAACTAGCTACTTAAAGGTATTTTTAAGGAATTGCCCTCTTATATATACAGGGTGTCCCAGCTATCTTGTCCACCCAAAATATCTCTGGAGCAATAACAGCTATTGGAAAACGACTTTCACCGGTATCAATGTAGGGCTGGCGCCCATGGATATACATATTTGGAAACATTGTAAAACGAAAGCATATGCGTTTTTTAACACACTTATGTTTTTTAAAAGGACCTCCTATATTTTTTCTTCAGCAATCCATAGCATGACAAAGCGCACACACAATGGCGTTGATTCCATTGCAATATTCCCATTACATCCCGAGATATTAAGTCGCGAAGTTGACGCTTGAAACACCCGACATGCGCTGCTAGCGCACGTCCTGAGGCTCAGGCGTGAACCCCATGCTGCCCGTAATCGCGATGTGATTGACATGTGTAATCACACCTCCATACTTACCAAGAGGTCCGAAACGAATAATACGGTCTGCTGCCATCAACTCTCATAAGCACATAATGGTTTCCCTCTTGCACGTTTTACGTACCTACGTACACAACATGAACCAGTACCGATCGGTGAACACCCGTCAGGTTGTCTTATTTATCCTGCACACCCAAAATAAGGTTTATCTAATGCGTTATATGATCCATTGTGCCTGTCGCGCAGGGCCTGGCTCTACCTAGTCAAGTGTCCAACGTAGTTCCCACTACTGCCACAGTTACCACTCCGCCTTGTTTATGATTTGCGATCCATGCAAACTCCTGTACTCCACCACCCTCCGAGCATCCCATTTGTTGTTGCTTTGGCGTGCAGCGCACCGCTTGCTGGTGTAGTCGTGCATCAGAGTAATCTAGTGGCGGCACGCAGGTAGTACACATTGTGAATAAACGTTGTGTTGTGGAACTTATACTGTACAGTATGATGTACACACATGAAGGTATGTTAGAAATGCTGCTGATCTCTGGAGAATGTACGTTGACGGGAAATACGTTATGAGATTGCTTGTTTGTTGATAGTACTGTTAGCGAACATTATGATTATTAAGTTAACATGTCTGTTTTTTACCCTACTCTACATACCTGTACTGTACCCTGTTGTAGGTGGACGGAATACTGTTCAGGCACAACGACTGTACAGAAGACGATTCCCTGACAAGCCTTCGCCTTCGCGCCGGATGTTTGGTCGTCTCACATCTCGTCTACGTAAAACGGGAAGCCTAAATCCAAGACCTCGACATCGTCCTAGAACACGCACAGATGAACGTACTGAAGTTGCTGTGCTCGCTACCATAGCTGTGAATCCTCAAATCAGCACACGTCAAATTGAACGTGAAGTTGGTGTGTCGAAATCAAGTGCACAGCGTATTCTTAAACGTCATAAATTTCATCCTTACCATGTTCATTTACACCAGGATCTTCATGGAAATGACTTCCGCAATAGGGTAACATTTTGTCGATGGGCTCAGCAAAAACTTCTGACTAATCCAAATTTTTCTGCAGATGTTCTCTTTACCGACGAGGCATCATCCTCCAACAAAGGAATTTTCAATATGAGGAATATTCATTATTGGTCCGCAGACAATCCAAAATGGCTCCGTCGTAGAGCATCAACGTCCGTGGAAAGTTAATGTTTGGTGTGGGATTATTGGAGATACCATTATCGGACCTTTCTTTATAAATGGCATCCAAAATGGCAGACATTACTCCAGATTTATGCGACACAATCTTCCTGTTCTCTTGGACACCGCACCTCTGAACCGGAGAATGGTCATGTGGTATCAGCATGACGGATACCCTGCACATAACGCCTTACGAGCACGACGACTTCTGAACCGTAAGTTCCCTGGTAGGTGGATCGGACGAGGTGGCCCAGTTAGGTGGCCTGCCCGATCTCAGGACCTTACACCGCTGGATTATTTTCTTTGGGGAGCAGTGAAGGATGCTGTTTACCAACATGAACCAACAACACCAGAGGACATGTAACAACGCATTATTGATGCTTGTACAGCCATCAAAGAGGAAACAGTAGCACGAAGTAGGGCAACCTTCGTCCGCAGAGTGACCCTATGTATGCAAGCCAGTGGGCATCACTTTGAGCATGAGATGTGAACGCTATGTTTAGTATGTAGTGCTGGTTTCACATTGGAAGTTTCTACAAAGGGCCATTTTAACCAGTGATGTTAAGAAACATTTGTTTGCAACAATTTGTCATTTAACGCATTAGATAAACATAATATTGATAATTATGTGATAATAAAACTAATTGGTTAAACATGTTTACATTCATCTTCTATGTCCTACCTGAACTTCCCAAATCAAAACATCTTTACCTAAACAACGGTAAAACTTTCAGTCAACTTGCTCGTTTCACTAAAACCATCAACATGAATTTTACTATTACGAGTGAATGATTAACTGTCACTTGCGCTAGATCTACAGTAAAGTAAAGTTTTAACGTTGAACGGCATTGCCTTTTTAGTAACGGATTAACGATAAGCGGAGTTAACTTTGTGACTAACGTTGTGTTACACAGATATGTTACAGAACCGGATCACCCCTAGCCTATGGGATAAATACCTGTTGGAATGTACGACGTTAATGCAGGATGGCAGCAGACCGTATTATTCGTTTCGGACCTCTTGATAAGTATGGAAGTGTATTTACGCATGTCAATCACATCGCGATTACGGGCAGCTTGGGGTTCACGCCTGAGCCTCAGGACGTGCGCTAGCAGCGCATGTCGGGTGTTTCAAGCGTCAACTTGCGTCTTAATATCTCGGGATGTAATGGGAATATTGCGATGAAATCAATGCCATTGTGTATGTGCTTTGTCATGCTATGGATTGCTGAAGAAAAAATATAGGAGGTCCATTAAAAAAGCATAAGTTTGTGTTAAAACACACATATGCTTTCGTTTTAGAATATTTCCAAATATACACATTCATGGGCGCCAGCCCTACATTGATACCGGTGAAAGTCGTTTTCCAATAGCTGTTATTGTTCCAGAGATATTTTGGGTGGACAAGATAATTGGGACACCCTGTATATACATATATGATAAGTTTAAAGTCTTATCATTGGGAAGTTGTTAACGTCATACTTTACAATCTCCTTTTCATAAAGAAAATTTGTCTGCTATTGGAAAAGGTTTTTTCTAAAAAAAGGCCAGACTTAAAAATTTGTTATTGAGAAAGTATTTTAAAATAAAAAGGTATCTTTAGCAGTGTGTGTTATTTCACCAGCATCTCCTGGCCCCTACTTTCATTATAACGTTTTTGGAATAACATGTGTACTTGAATTTTTGTTTGTGAACCGCTCTAATTGACGGTTCAATATCCTTCAGGAGAACACTCAACTACTCTGTCAGTCAATGCCAAGCCAAATAACTGCTTGCATAAGGGCCGGAGGTGAACCAACGCGTTGTTAACTTGCTCTATTGTGCAGCTCTTTCTTTTCAATAAATCATGCAGCTTTTTTGAAATTGTAATCATTTGTTTCTCTGTACATGTACGTCACATCTATCGATTCCCGTCCCATTCGGATAATTCCCCGCTTGTGAAAATTTTGTTTTTTTCCTTAGAGTGTAATTGCATACCTGGTCAACAGAGGGCAGCACAGTTCAATATATTCTCGAGATGCTTTACGAAGTCCTCGAGATATTTGCCATTTTCCTCGAAACAAATTTTTAACCCTTAATGGATACTGAAAGTATACAAAGAAGGGCGGCACGAATGGCCACAGATTTGGTTGGCGGAGAGTCACGGAAATACTGAGATATCTAGAAGAAAGGCGCCGATCATCCCAACGGAAGCCTGTATACGTTCCATCGTCTCCGTAGCGGACTCGAACATAAGACTAATTTCACCGCTCACAAAGAATCAGTTGGCAGCTCCATTCGCTGACGCAACGGGAAGGAACCTTAGTATGTGTGGTACAGTTGGAAGTGCCTGTTCCACGCTCCCCACAGTAATTTGCGGATAACGGATGAAGATGAAGAACGAGCTCTGTTACCTAACGAACTGGGATGTACGCCAGCTCGACAAGGCGATCTTTGGTAACTGTCGTATGACGTCACCAAACGAACCACAGCCGTTGCGCGGTGACGAATAATTGTTCAGCTGTTTCGCGTGGGTGAGCGAGTTGAGTGTGGACTGGACGTGCTCTGAATGCTTACCTTGCAATTCTGATTATTCTAGTTACAGCTAATTTTCAATATTAGTTTCTGCGGCCGTTATTAATAATTGCCAGTTATCTATTCTGCGGTGGGATCAAGGCGAAGACATCAACCAGACGTCATATCTGATTTCATCGTTCTGAAGGTAATGTGACGTATATGTTTTTTGTATTATAACTAAAGTGCAAAGAAACAAACTCTAGCCTCCAGTGCGGTAGGGCTTGCGTAAAGCATTGTTTGGTTTTTACGGTTTATCGGTTCGCGTGCGACACCATGAGCTGCCTGTGTTCCATACCGAAGTGCATAAAAACGGGAGTTTTCCGGTGCTCATACCTCGTGGTCTGTTGGTAATAGAAAGGTAGGGTTAAGTGTTCCCGATAGCTCAAGTACTATTTATATATCCTGTAGAAAGATGTCTTAATGTTACTATCCTACAGGCTCATAATACGAACATTAGACACTTCCTACTGCTTAGGCAAATGGAGGAAATCGGTTGGTTGTTTCTCCAATTGGGTTTACGCTGAACCTTAAGAGGCCTATGGAGGTACCATTAGTTCATGAGCGGGTGCTTAATAAACCCCACGAAAAGATTTTTTGCCATTTTTTTCGTACTAAAATCGAGATAAAGATTCGAATACAGCTGTGCGCAGGAAGTGGATGAAATGTTTACGGTATGTACCTAAGATCTAGATCTCGACCAATCTTCAATTTTTCTCGATATTTTGTCTCTTTCCGAGATACAGAGGTTCAAAGTTATCCTACTTGTACACGTAATATACGCACGTAAAATCTGGTGTGAGAGAAAATCTAGTGTACTATCTGCCGTATCACGGAGAAATATATTGTAAAGTGTCTCCCGTTATCATGATAAGTGCTCTGGGATCCCCAAGTTGCGGTACTGAAAACATGCAGAATTTCTGTGCACGTAAAATCCTGTCTGAGGTGTAAAATTCTTTTCTCGTTATTTCAGTTTCACATAAGTAAACTATCAAAATTTTACTAACCCATAAAGTTATTCTTATATGCGTGACAAGTCTTGCTGTGACAGTGAAAAGAAGGAGAGCAGCAGAAAAATGCTCCTCTTGTAGCATACAAAAGGCGAGTATGCTGCTGTTTGAAAAGCGGTGTACCATCTGTCTCACTCTACTTGCCTGAGCACCTTCAAAAATGTTCCCAAAAGTTTTGGTGTGTGAGAGCACATTAGTGCATCCTTATACGTAGGGAATAGACAGTGGCAGTGGGAAAGAGACGGGAAACTAATAAATGTTACGAGACAGTGCAGTGGGAGAAGAATAAAGAGAAGGAGAAAGTGGAACTGGGTGATAATGAGAGACACCGTCTGTGACAATGACACAGAGGATGAGAGAGATAGCGATAGTGAGAAGAGACAACAGCTGTGGGAAGGAAGGAATGAGATACGGGCAGTAAGGCAGAGTAAAAGGGAGGCAGTGGTAGTGAGGAGGAGACAGTAGTAGTAGTAGTAGTAGTAGTAGAAGACTGTGGCTGTCAGAGAGGAGACAGTGACAGTTGGAGAGGTGCGAAGATAGAATGACAATGAATGATGATCAAAATAAATGAGTGAGAGTGGGCAAGTGGGAGTGGATGGGTATGACTGACTTACAGTGCTCTGAGTTAACATCTGTGGTCATCAGTCCCCTAGAATTTAGAACTACTTAAACCTAACTAACATAAGGACGTCACACACATCCATGCCCGAGGCAGGATTCGAACCTGCGACCGTAGCGGTCGCGCGGTTCCAGACTGAAGCACCTAGAAGCGCTCGGCCACACAGGCCGGCCGCGCGCGCGGGATTAGTCGAGTGGTCTAGGGCGCTGCAGTCATGGACTGTGCGGCTGGTCCGGGCGAAGGTTCGTGTCTTCCCTCGGGCATGGGTGTGTGTGTTTGTCCTTAGGATAATTTAGATTAAGTAGTGTGTAAGCTTAGGGAACTTAGCAGTTAAGTCCCATATGATTTCACACAAATTTGAACATTTTTGACTTACAGCGAGCGGGAGTGAGAGGACAGCTGCGTGTTAAAACGAGAGCAAATATATTCGCATTGCAAAAATTTTTGGAAAGTTTCTAAAGGTGCTGGGGAAAGTAGAATGAGGCAGCTGGTACCCCAATTTTCAGTCATATTTTTTTAAACAGTAGCTGTGCTGGTAGTAGCAGTTCCCCGCTGGTTTAAAATAAAAGGACAGACATGTTGTAAGTAGGCTGTTTATGTTTTCTCTATGTAAGTAGGCTGTTTAGGTTTTTTATTGGTAACGCCACCTCTGTATGACAATCACTGGCTGTGCTGTGGGCAGTCTGTGTCTGCTTTGCATTGTTGTAATACTCGCCATTGTAGTGTTAGGCAGCTGGCTGTGAACAGCGCGTAGCGTTGCGCAGTTGGAGGTGAGCCGCCAGCAGTGGTGGATGTGGGGAGAGATGGCGGAGGTTTGCAATTTGTCATGAACTGATATATATATTATGACTTGTGATGATATTAAGGTAAATACATTGTTTGTTCTCTATTAATATCTTTCATTTGCTAACTATCCCTATCAGTAGTTAGTGCCTTTAGTAGTTTGAATCTTTTATTTAGCTGGCAGTAGTGGCGCTCGCTGTATTGCAGTAGCTTGAGCAGCGAAGATTTTTGTGAGGTAAGTGATTTGTGAAAGGTATAGTTTAATGTTAGTCAGGGCCATTCTTTTGTAGGGAATTTTGAAAGTCAGATTGCGTTGCGCTAACAAAGTATTGTGTGTCAGGTTTAGGACAGTCGTGTAGAATTGTTCAAAGGGGACGTTTCATATGTCGACCCTTAGCCTAGGATACCTCACTGGAATCTTCTGATTTTTTCTTGTAGTTTGTGTATTTAGTGTAGCTTTTGTTTATTGCTAGCGCGTAATTGTAGAGAGAATCTCCTTTGTAGTTGTAGTTTTCATTGTTGTAGAGTAAAACAGTTGTGGCATGCATGTAGATTTGCCCCAAGTATTTCGCAGCTGCAATTAACTAGACATTATTTCCATTGCTACGTTATTTTATTTTGCTCTTCAAATTGTGTTTTTCTGTGTTGTCGTGTGAAATACTGTGACAATAATGGCGTGCGAAAAACGTAATACTAGGCTCCAAAGTAAACTAAGAAATGACAGTGAAGACGAAGGCAGTGTGTTAGCGCCGCAGAGTAATGAATTAACAGACGTTCAAAGTAGTAATTTGGTAACCGTGCATAGGGAAATGGAGCGGGCGGCAAACAATGGCGTGGACAGTGAAACAATTAGTGAAGAGGGAAGCATTATCGATCGATCGGTCGGCAACAGCTCGCCTCAGGAATCGGGAATGACAGGACACAGTTTTGCAAATACTGTAGACTCAGGTTTTGGGTTCTCACCGTTTCCTCAAATAAGTCAAGACACATTTTCAGCTTGTCAAAATGTGAATGTTGCCGGTGCAAATGCACTGCCGAAAAGCGTAGAGAAACAGATTCCAGACACTAATACATTATTATTGCAATTAATGCAACAAATGGAACAAAATCAGAGACAAACACAGCAAAAGCTTGAAAAGTTAGACACAATGGAACAAAATCAGAGACAAACACAGCAAAAGCTTCAAAAGTTAGACACAATGGAACAAAATCTTAAAAAGTTAGACTCATTGGAGCAAACTCTTGAACGAACACGTGAGGATTTAACTGCTGAGTTACATCACGTTGAATCGAAATGTCAAAAAGTCTGTAATGACGTAAAAACACAAATTTGTGAGCATTTCCAACCTATTTTTTCGCGTCATGAAAATGCACTACAGAATCACGAAGCAGCCATAAAAGAACTGCAAACTATTGTTCATGAAAATCACAACACCTTGCAAGCTAAAATTGACGCAGTTGCATCTACCGATTCGGTTACGCAACTTGCAAAAAGTCAAGAAAACTTAAAAGACACAGTAGACACGATTGCAACACAAATGGACACTCTGAAACTTGGTTCAGAAAAACATAGAGAGGAAATGTGTTCACTATCGGAGAAAGTAGCCGAACTTTCGGATCAGGTCACTAACTTATCTACAAAGGTAGATGATGATCTGAATGACACAAGACCTGTAGCCTTCACTGACACTGGAGAGTGCGAACAAATTAGGAAATTCAAACAAAATCAGAATCAAATTAATACACAACACCAAAGAGAAATCCGGGAAGTACAAGATCAGCTGACACAGGTAATACAAGAATTACGTATTTCAGAGGACACTCGCGCTCCAACACGGGAAGAGGGACTTAGAAACACGGAAAAGCTGCAAAATAATAACACAGGGCATTTCGGAAGTTATGAAAGAAATTGGCAATGTGCACCGAATTTTGAGATGGAACGGCCGACACGACCTAACAATGACCGATATGCGACTCGCCGACATGATGATTTTGACTATAAGCTGTTCATTACTACACGTAAATTCAAAACATTTAAGAATTCTGGCAACGACATTCATCCACAAGCATGGCTCCATCAATTCTCTCATTGTTTTCCTCCCAACTGGTCGTTGGAACACAGATTAGAATTTATGTGTGGCTACTTAGAGAATGAACCAGCTGTAAGAATGCGATCGGTAATTCACGATTGCCACAGTGAAGGAGAGTTTTACCATGCCTTCCTCTCAGCATATTGGTCTCAAGCCACACAAGACCGTGTAAAACATAGCATCATAATGATGAAACGTTTCGAACAATCTGAATTTTCCAGTCTTATGAAATATTTTGAAGACATGTTGCACAAGAATCAATACCTGTCAAACCCATACAGCCCGTCAGAACTTATCCGCATTTGCTTAATCAAACTGCCTGAACATTTACGACATATTATTTTGGCAGGACGTTGCAAAGACGACATTGAAGCTTTTCAGGGACTGTTACAAGAATTAGAAATTGACACAGACAGTCGCGGGATGCGAAAACAGGAACACAATCACTACAGGTCACATCCGTCACAATTCCGTGACGACAGAAACAATAACTGGACACGACAAGGCTATTCTTACAACGTAAATCGTGACCAAAACAGACACCACCCGTATGATAACCGTTGGCAGAGTAAAAATAATTACAGAGAAAGATCGCATTTCCGTAGTAATGACTATCACAGAGACAATCAGAGAAACAGGCAATATGGTAATCAGAACTATTATTATCAAGGGAGACAGAATAATTTCAGACGCAACAGTTCAGCGCGCAGTTACGATTCAGGGAGAAATTCTCCACCACGTGACCGACACGAAAGAAACTGTGTAAACTACCGACAAAACGACAGACCTGAATTCTATCAGAACTGGCGAGCTTTAAACAGAGCTGGGCCCTCTCGGCAAGGCGAATTTGTGGAAGTTAGACCTCCTAATCCCAGTAACGACGCGCGGCAACAAAGAAACAGACAATGACTCACACAGCAGGCAGCTGCGTGCGGCCGCTGGCTCAGGGAAAAATAACAAAGACGCTAGCCTTGAGAAAAGATTTAGCATTCTTTAGCGATGTAAACAACATGATAATTGCTTTGAAGTTGAAAGTCTGCGTACTAGGAAGAGTAAAGGATTGCACCACACTTCACATGTAAAACCGCTTACTGAGAGATAATCTGCTTTTTAACTTTGTCTTTGCCTTAAAACTTTTCACTTTAGATTACTAGTATGCTGTGTTAGACTTAAGAAACTGCTAACATGCAACAATGTTTGAAGTTCAATATCCAGCCAAGAGCCAAGAGAAATTATTTAAACAGAAATTACGAATGCATTGTTATTGCGAACAGACGACACAGTGTAATTGTGTGTGTACATTCTTGCTTGTTAGTTGTACGATTAGAACATTTACCAGTACTGCTAATGAGATTTTAATGCAACATTTTGGTTTACTTGAAAATACATTCCGGATTTAAAGTACTTTCTGAGAGATACCAGATGACACAGAGGTTAGTTTATGTGACAGCTACACGATTTTTATCACGACGCTACTAATGAGTGACAATTTACAATGTTGCTTTTGCAGTGTATCTGTTTTATATCTGCACAGTTTTCTGAATTCTTCTAGGAAGAAAAACATGTTTTAGTAGTAACTTTTGTGGTATAGCAACAATGAGACAGCCTTTTTCGTGGCATAACAATACGTTACTGTACAGTACTTTCCTCATCACGGCAATAAGCGTAATAACTAAGATATCTATACGCAAAGCATTTCACTTTTGTGTATCATGAGGTAAGTACATTGACTTTAGCAGAACTTTGCTTACAGAGGACTATAACTACGACACTTTCACAGAGATTAACTTACAACAATATGCACATTTAGCGCTACAGGACACGCATTTCAGTGATTAATTTTGTACTTAAAACATTTTTTTTAAAGATTTTTGAATTACAAAGAAAGTTTTCAGTGATACATTTCATTTCATTGCTGTAATCTGTAACACCTGAGGGTATAATTACATTAATCCTCAGGGGGGTACACGCTTACTTTGTGTACCATGTGTGTGGCAACCACAAGGAACCCTAGCTAATATGGTATTTGCTTATACAACTTTACACATCGGTACCTTATTTCTCTAACACACAAATTACACAGCTATCTGATTATTTAACTGAGAGAGACAAACATTTATTTTACTGCATCAGTGACACATGTTTACGCAATTACACGGTTGGATAACTTCACACTTATGAAACTGTATTTTGTCTGTACTTTGTAAACTGTTCATATTTTTTCGGAATCATTGTGATACTATGAGAGCTTTGAATGATGTATTTGGTATGGATTCATGATTTTTAAAGTACGTTTGAGGCAGCTGACACTTTTGACATGAGCAGAGAATTTTTTTAGGCTTGGAAATTATTGGAGGAAGTTACGACGATTTTGAGATTTGACTGAGGTGTTATGATGTTATTATTACGACGACGATGTGTATTATGTTGTTGAGGAATGTTTATTATGCTACGTATTTCTCATGATGAAATATTGAAGAAGTGTCGACGAATATGTTTATGTATAATGAGGTAAGGAATAATGAGTAGTGTTTAGGGACTCTGATTTGTGGAAAAGGTTGTTGGAAACCAAGAATCGTACTTTAAGAGTTATGAAATGTGCGTAAATGCGTGAATGTATTACAATGCAGACGAAAATTTTTTTTGGACACTGTTATATCAATAGCATTTTGTTTCTACAGATTTGTAACGCAAGTTCTTGACCTGTGAAATATCTTTATATGCGACTGTCTCTGTAGCGGAAACGGCTGTCGTAAATATTTCCGTAAGAAAGTTAACGGACCACCTACACATAATGCGTCATGGGCACCCAGCTGTGTCAGACGCCTGGAGAAAAAGCCATTAGCGCGTGCCTTTCAGAGCACAGGAAAACACCTGGAGAACAAGCCATTAGGGTGTGCCTTTCATCGCTAATGCGACACCCTCGTTACTTGAAAACATATGATCACTCGCACTTTGTGCTAATTGCTGAAATGCTTATGAATTGATGGGAAATATTCGTACATCTGCAAACCTGATAATGACAAGTGTCTTTCTATGAGAGTTGAGAGCTACTGACTTACGAAATGCCACATGACTATTGAATGATGTTTTTATGCTTTGGTTTGCGTAATTGCTTATTTCACTTGATATCTGGTTTCCAGCTGTGTTGCAGCATTGCTTTTATAAAATGAAATGCATTTGCTAATGTGAACACTTTCTGTCAACAGATCTATTAAATAATTATTTTATGATCCACATTCTTTAAAAAAGGAGCACTTGGAAAGGAAAGAACAATAAGAAGGAACTAGTAACTGCATTCATAATTTTCTTTTCAAGTAATTGGTAACTTTTTGGTAGAATAACTTCTTGTGGTGCACCACTTTAATTACATAGACATTAAGATGTGAATATACGTTTCCCTTGTCTGCATTATCGTCTTCAGTATAATATTTTTTCTGCTTGCGCTATGTAATGTTTAGGTATAAGTTGCTGCTGTTTGCCAGGCATAGTGTTATTGAATTTGACTTTTGCTAATTTATGCTGCTAGCTTTGCCAATTTGCATTTTTTTTGCATTGCTGTTTATATTAATTGTTATGTGATGCTGCATTGCCTCGTCCCTTAGTTTAGCATCTGAGCTCAGTAGATTTAAGTTAGCTTAAGAGGGGGTAGCCTCTAAGAGAATGAGTTGCGATGAATTGGAAGAAATGCATTGAGAAAACAGGTTTAGGTAGGATTTTCTTGGAAATAAATGTTGAGGTAAGAAATGTGTGAACATATAAATACAGAAAGCATGCTTAGATAGAATTTTTTTTGGTGGAAACAAAGGATGAAATAAGAGGAAAGATATATGAAGTTTTGGGTTGGACTGCAGTACCAAATGTTACACTGAAAACGAACCCTGTCCTTTCCTATTGATGTTATCCCACTATGAGTTTGTGTACCCTTGTATATTTGTTTTCTTCCTGTCTCTGTGTACTGTTTCATAGAATTTTTTTTCTCTTCTAATCCTAAGCTATATTCACTATGAGGAGGAATACTGTTATCCTCAAATATAAGTTGCATTAATAATATGTTATTTTCTTTGTAAAGTTGTTTACAATTCTGTTCTGTTTCAATGTTCATGTGTGAAATTAATGTTTCGAAAACTATTCTCATTATTTTATGTATGTACTTATGTCACTATTTTTGTAACACTGATGTATATGTTTATTTCTATTCTTTTGTAACGCCTGTTTTACTACAAATGTTATCTGTATTGTTATGTTTTTAATGATGTATTTTGTACCTTTGTAATTCTATTCTTATGTTACAAAATTGTAATTGTCACCAGTTCATGACATTATTAACTTGTTAGTTACATTTCACTGCACACGTTTCTGTTGGTCATAGTATATGGACAATATGTGAGAAGTAGGGACTGTTAGTGTTTGCACGTGTGTTACTAATTCAGCAAGGGACTGGATAACAGCATTGCTGGTTCTAAGGACAATTCCAAAAACTTTATGAATGCACAAGTGGTGGTTATGGACTTGCTATATTATCCGCAAGACTCTTCGATGGTGATTGTGCACCTGCACAGTCGCAACAGATGGCTGCTGGCCATCTCTACAAGGACTACAGTGGGTCTACATCTTTGATGACCCACCATGCCATTATCTCTACAAGGACTACAGTGGGTCTGCTCTGTGATGACCTACCTACGAATATTCTTCCAAACTTCGTATGACTCTGCTGTGGGTTTGCTCTGTTGTGGCCCATTACCTGTCTGCATGTCGAGAGTCAGCACTGTCTTTCCGTTGGAAAGTCAACACTACTTCTTCAAGACTGCATGGAAATCCACTACTTCTATGTGCATTTTCTTTTACTGCTTGGACTTTGAGAAAAACTCTGCATTTTTACTGTGATGAACAATGTGGACTGTCTTTATGGACTGTGAGAAAGTTTGATCTTTTGACCAACATAATATTAATAAGTGTGTGCATTTTATATCTTTGTTACTGTAATTGTGAAAAATTTTTGTCAAATCTGTATTGGCCAGTGCCCAACACCATTTGTAAAAATTTTTGTGGGGAGCATGGGGGCTATGTAAGTAGGCTGTTTATGTTTTCTCTATGTAAGTAGGCTGTTTAGGTTTTTTATTGGTAACGCCACCTCTGTATGACAATCACTGGCTGTGCTGTGGGCAGTCTGTGTCTGCTTTGCATTGTTGTAATACTCGCCATTGTAGTGTTAGGCAGCTGGCTGTGAACAGCGCGTAGCGTTGCGCAGTTGGAGGTGAGCCGCCAGCAGTGGTGGATGTGGGGAGAGAGATGGCGGAAGTTTGCAATTTGTCATGAACTGATATATATATTATGACTTGTGATGATATTAAGGTAAATACATTGTTTGTTCTCTATTAATATCTTTCATTTGCTAACTATCCCTATCAGTAGTTAGTGCCTTTAGTAGTTTGAATCTTTTATTTAGCTGGCAGTAGTGGCGCTCGCTGTATTGCAGTAGCTTGAGCAGCGAAGATTTTTGTGAGGTAAGTGATTTGTGAAAGGTATAGTTTAATGTTAGTCAGGGCCATTCTTTTGTAGGGAATTTTGAAAGTCAGATTGCGTTGCGCTAACAAAGTATTGTGTGTCAGGTTTAGGACAGTCGTGTAGAATTGTTCAAAGGGGACGTTTCAATGTGTAGGTCATTATTTAAACCGGTTCCAATCGCCTGTAGTTTCGAATAATATGTTGCTCAAAATAAACTACTGCTTAAGATGATAGACTTCGCATTGGCTTATATTATTCGGCAGCAGCGAACGAGGTGGCGCAGTGGTTAGACACTGGACTCGCGTTCGGGAGGACGACGATTAAATCCGGCGTCCGGCCATCCTGATTTAGGTTTTCCGTGATTTCCCTAAATCACTCCAGGCAAATGCTGGGATGGTTCCTCTGAAAGGGCACGGCCGACTTCCTTCCCCATCCTTCCCTAATCCGATGAGACCGATGACCACGCTGTCTGGTCTCCTTCCGCAAAATAACCAACTATTCGGCAGCTGTGCCACTTGTAATGATAATAAATCAATATTGTGAAGAATGCTTCAGACTACAGTAACTAGATATACGTCCTCTGCAGAGAAATTCATCACTTATTTTCCTGTTTTGCTGGATACCTTTTTTTGTGTATCATATATAAAGTATGCCGTATTTATGAAAGCGACGAGTGAGATTAGTTCTCAGAACTGGCGATCGAACTTCGCACAGAAGCTTCGAAAAATCAGTTGCAAAATGCCGTGTGTGAACGTGCCGAATCTACATCAACCGGACTTACTGACAAGGCGATCGCTTCTTGTAATCCAAATGCTTAAAGAAGTCACGCAGTGGAAGTAATTTTAACGCAATTTTGATAATACAGTGGCCCTATGCACTGAATTCCAAGAACCGATATTTCCATAATTTCTATAATTAATCTACTGAGAAGAAAGTTATAATTACGGAAATAAAAACACGGCACACGTAAATCCCAGTCTTATTATAAGTTATTTTGTGTTCACAGATTATTAGAAGACATCACATCAGTTAATTACACACACTTCAAGAGCATTTAATTGAGACAGGAAATTGGTTGCATGACAAAGAACACTGAGGGTATCAGAAAGCTATCTGATGAGGGTATGTCAGGCAATGATAAATCATTTCCTAACAGACTCATTAAATTTAACAGAGCCACCTGAAGGCAGTGACTGCATGATAGAAAGAAAGAAGAACTACGCGCATACTATGCCTGTGAATTCAGTCGTGGTGAGCCTATGTGATATTACTTGAGTCAGCGAAACCCTAACTCTACTGCGACCTAACACGCCAAAGCTGCTGTACCATCTGACCATAAATATGAGCAGACATGACTGCAGACGTGTAGGAGGAGGTCAACAGAATTCAGACGGTTGCTAGTCCATTTGCAGAGTCCATCTCAAAGTGCAAGACCGTCCAGCGGTTTCAGGAACAGAACCAAGTTTACACTGCCTAGCGACCCTAGCTTGTATCAGAAAGGCGAAGTTCAGTACGCACTCCCAGCGCCTGCTATGTGCCGGATTCCGCGCTAGAAACCCTCGTCAGTCAATGGCGTGATTTGTCCTAGCTTCTGTCAATATTTTTGTCAGTTTACAGTTTTATTCCCACCATGGACTGCACGAAACAGCTTCCAATCATGTGTCTGTCTGCTCTGCTCCGAGAATTCTCGGCCTTGGACCTCCGTCATCAACGGCCTTCTTTGGTCGGCGAGTGACCTGTCGTTACGCGTGGAAATATTCTGCAAAACGGCACCCTATTTTACAGAGTTTGGGGGTGGGGGCGGGGGAGGGGTGGAACGGCCCGCTTTTCGTGGTCGACTCTCGCCGTTCCAGTAACACTGCATTTCTCAATTGAGGAACAATCTCAACATAGTATTGTAAGCTGGGGAACAAGAAGGTGATTTGAATCAGTGCTATTGCTCTCTTCTGAAAGCAGAGAAAGGTTCGATCGATATGAAAATGATTTGTCAAACTAATGATTGATGATCAAAAAAATGAAAGGAGACATACCAGGGAACGCCTGACGCTCTCCAAGTGACATGCTACATGCCTGTACATGTATTGTTTTATTCGTTTCCGACAAAAAAGGTTACATCCTAAACTGCTAGTCAAGATTACTGGGATAATATTTACAAGCACTCGGGGCAGAGCCCTGTATTCTAACATAAAAACGATTAGCTGCCAGTAGATGTAAAAGATGAAATTCATGACATTACCAATTTAAAAAAATTAAACGACTTTTTCCAGCAGTTGTGAACGGAGCAGACGCTACACCTCTTCGATGGCTAAATGCTCAACACCTGAAGAATGGCATCACAACTTAGACATACACACAGTCACGTATCTTCTTCTTGCTTCTGTATAGAAAAAGCAGGTAGAAATTTTGCATTCAAAAGAGCATGTGGATGCCTTTCGTCTCAAAAACTGAAATAAGTCCAGCTTTGCATCACATATTGCTAATCATGAACATTCTGTTTTTGATATCAGCTACAATCTTTACGTTTCACACATAGCTGAAAAAGGATTACAGACGGACCTCCTTGAACAATTATATGTTTACAGTCAGAAGCTAAAATCGCATCAGAAAATCTTTAACGAACAAACTGAGTCAATGCAGAACTTTTACTTCCAGAATATCCAAGACATTCTGGCTCAAAATCATCGAAAAGACAATAATAAGACATATTCGTCTTCCTGCGTAAGTTGTAAAAACTACTGCGTTGTGTAAGGTATTTACTCTTTAATTGCTAGAGGACGGATGATATGCAACATAAAGACCTTAAAATATGCATGCAAATATGCTTGAAAAATGCATAAAAATGTATGAAAAGTGTCGAAACATGCAAGATCAACTAATAAAAAAAGAACATGATAGTTACTGCGTGCATTATATCTCAAAGTCGAACCGGTGCATATCAGTGACGAGGAAGAGCGCAGGCCACTCGAAAAATCGGTTCCTTTAGAACGCTGATATCAGTTTCTGAATACTTTCTGCTAGAGGTTAGGAGGAAGGCCTTTCTGGAATTATTTTCTAAAAATTTCCAAAGGGGGACGCATACAGTGTTTCCAGAATTGTCCCTTCTTTGCTAACGTTCTCGGTAACAAACGGATGCGATGAGAGAGAGTCGCAGAAAAACAATCGATATGTACAAGGCTCAACTTTGAGATACATCGCACGCAGAGGGGCACGCTCAAAAAACTCTGTAATATTTCATTTAAAAAACAATATACAATCATGAATTTTTTTGAACAGCATTAACTTTTACTTAAAACTATTCGACGAAAGCATCATTTAGAATTTATTTTACATTTTTTTACTATTGTAAACATAAACTATCAAGTACTGTTCCAAATGTTTGATAGTAAGTTTGTCTCTTTGATCACTAAGAATATTTTTATAAGCAGAAAAGGACTGTTCTACATCAACTGAAGTAACGGGGCAGTATTTGATTTCGGGTGCTATGTTGACACTAATTTTTTCTGGTAAACGTTCACCCGTCTCATTAATAAAACTAACAATTTGGCACAAAGGTTCATAGCCTGGGCTATTTTTAAAATGTTTTCAAACTTTTCTTTGAGTTGCCTTCGGAACACCTCTAGAAATGAGTTCACTAGAATAATATTAATCATTAACTGAATAGATTCTTTCAGCCCCAATCCTGAAGTTTCAAGCTTTTTAATACTTGCAGGTAAATGGAAAAAACGAGTGCTAATCACAGCAATGTCTTTTTTAATACCGGAATCATTAAAAGCTTCCTTGCACTGGCCAACTGCCAAAACCTGTACACTATCAAAGTCGTTTACTACCCCTCTAATCCTCTAATGGCCTCTAAATGTTCATTGTAAAACAACACAGCTTCGACCCACGCATCGCAACGAGTTAGAACTCTTTCGGGAAGTAAAGGCATATTTGATAGTTTTTCTTTGTAGGTCTTGATGCGAGCAGGAGCCTTCAGAAACACTTCCTTTGTGGATGAAATTAGTTTATTGATATTCACAAACGTGGAACGCACTTCTTCATGAGCAAAGCACGTCACACTCGTAGGGCCTTACCTGCTTTGATCATATAGGGAGCAGCATCTGAAATAAACACAGATACCCTTTCATATGCAGAAGATTCTCGAAATATTTTTCTAATACCCTCATTCACAAATCTGGCGATCGTAGAATGATTTACTTTTTCAAGTTCTTTGCAGGCCGCTAAATAGGAAGAAGAAGGCTCTTCTTTTAAAGCACCAACAATTAAATCTCCAATGCAACGGCCACAAGTGTCTTTAGTTTCGTCAACTGAAATCCAGATAATGCTCTCCTTGAGTTCATTGCGTATTTCTTCCAGAACATTTACGTAAATTGTCGGTATGTAATTTTTATGCAATGTTGATTCATCTCGTATAATTTGATTTACGCAATATTTGCGCGGGAAGACTTTGAGGATAGGTTTTGTAAGTTTGCTTGCAATGAATGCTCCACATAGACCCATGTTAAAACGACTTTTTTAGTTACCTTTGGACAAATCCCTGCTACTGCTAATTGCTTCCGTCGCATGTGAATGTTCCATGATGGTCAACTAGCCACGAAACGATTTTTAAAAATTTTTTTTTTCGGGCGGCATGGCTCACAACACGTTACACAGTACACGTCGTAAACACGTTCGACTGTGTAAAATAAATATAAAGCTAAATTGAAACAATGGACGTGCAACTAAAAGCTTGCGTAGCTCAATTTAATTGATTCAGATGCGTACCGTATGACAGCGGAGGGGATTAACCGGTGGCGCGGGCGCAGGAGCATTGTCTCTGTCTGCCTGTTCCTCTTCTGCAATGATTTCGTTAGGCAGTGGCCTCTCGATTAGAGACTGAACGGAGTTATAGGTCAGTGTCAATCTGTGAGACATCAAAACTAGATTGAGCTAGAGGCCGCCCGTGTAAATATTTAAAACATTGTAAACATAGAGCGAAATATGGGAAAATATTCATCGTTAGTAGTTTTTAGTTAAATTATGCAATAACCAGTGAAAAGGAGCCAAATATGCAAATGCATGTGCAGCATGCAAATGCGTATAATCCGATCTCTATTAATTACATGGTAAATAGTTTACTGTATTGATTTATCTTTCGTGTGCCATTTCAATATCTATTGTCAATATAAAAACACACCTGCAGCTAGCAAGTTTGTACTTGTAAAAATTTATTTTGTGATACAACGCATCTCAGACCAATGATCATAATGTAGTAAATTATTATCTCGATTGCATACATATTCTTTGCATTTGCATCCAGTATTCACATTCTGTTGAATAAGTGTGAAACCAGATACATATTGTGTGTACTTGTGTGTACACCTGATGATGTACACTGTGGTGTCACCGCCAGACACCACACTTGCTAGGTGGTAGCTTTAAATCGGCCGCGGTCAATTAGTACATGTCGGACCCGCGTGTCGCCACTGTCAGTGATCGCAGACCGAGCGCCACCACACGGCAGGTCTCGAGAGACTTACTAGCACTCGCTCCAGTTGTACGGACGACTTCGCTAGCGATGCACACTGACGATGCCTCGCTCATTTGCAGAGCAGATAGTTAGAATAGCCTTCAGCTAAGTCAATGGCTACGACCTAGCAAGGCGCCATTAGCATTACATTGCATGTATCTACAGGGTCTCACTTGTATCGTCAAGAGCGATGTACAACAAGGATGGATTAAAGTTAAGTATTCCAGCAGCTACGTACTTTTCTTTATAGCATTCATTACGTATCCTGTTTCAGACCTCACGCCACCCTGCGTGAGTTAGCGCGTGCATCTTGGCCGCCTCTTTCAATTAGTGTGCGTAGTGTTGGCAAGTCTGCCGACACTACATACACCATGGGAAAGGGTTTGCTATGTATACCATGATGCAGTGCTCTGTAAGGTTTCATATTTATACCCAGATAAATCACCAATGCAAATTGACGGTCACTTAAATTATTCAGTATTTGTGTCTCGTTAGAACTACATATGTAGATAGGAGTGACTTGTGAACCACACGTGATGACTAGCTGTTGTGTGATGTCCTTAGGTTATTTAGGTTTAAGTAGTTCTAAGTTCTAGGGGACTGATGACCATAGATGTTAAGTCCCATAGTGCTCAGAGCCATTTGAACCATTTTTTGTGAACCACAGGTTCGAGTCGACCCACGTGAAGGAAACTAACTCCCGTATAAGTTATAATAATGGAAATCGGTGTCAGTATCTCCGTGGGTTTAACCAGTTGTTTCTACACTGAGATATCGCGATCCCGTAGCACGCAATTCAGTAAAGAGATGGGGGCGCGGTAATGGCAGCTGATAAAGAAAATGACTGTACGGCGTTATTGGCCGGGAAGCCCCGTTTCTGATAGCGTGGCCGCCTAATGCAAGTCTTTGTATTTGACGCCATTTCGGTGACTTGCGCGTCTACGACAATGGTAACGAGATGAAATCTTCAGGACAACACAAACACCCAGTCCCTAAGCAGAGAAAATGTTCGAACTGGCCGGGAATCGAATCAGACACCCGAGGATCTAGAGGAAACAACGCTTAACCACTACAGTACGACCTACGGACGTGTGATGCAGATAACGTTTACTACAGTAACTGCAAACACTAAATAACTGGTTTTTACCCCACTTGAGTTCTTTCCTGCTGCGAGTAGTTTGAACTGAATTCAACCTATTTTAAAGCATTGAGAAGTGTTGACCCGGCCCCTTTCGGACAGCAGTCTGACCCTAACACCTGTTGCGGATTTGAACGTACACAGAACCACTGTGAAAGGGTCCTTTAGCCACCTTTCATTAGTCCGGTAGCCCATTTTCACTAGCATTTCTTTCTTTTCCTTGTTTCTCTTTTCTAATAATTCTCATAGTGGTGTGATTGAATGAATGTGGTTTTGTCACGTTGCTAGATGGTGGCGTAGTCTTCAGCAGCAGTTGTACAGAATAGCCAACTCTCGTAGTGGTCAAGTAGGCAAAGAGGTTTGCGCTACTTGTGAGAAATTCACCTGCGTTAGGTTGGTGGCGGAAATCGTATCTTTGGGTATCCGGGCGACGCGGAACGTGGAAGAGGCTTGAGAAGAAAAAGGGAGGCAGTCTGCCGCCGGTACGGGAAGCGTCCACAGCTGTGCTCCAGTCGAAGAAGTGTGAGTTAGACTGACCGCGTGGCTCGTTGTTACTTGGCGAGAGGAGAGCTGCTAGCTTTTGGTCTCGCTTTTCAACTCTGGAAGATTGCTTTCCCTTGTCACAGCAAGGAATGCAAAACTTTCGCAGATTTTTCTTTTAGTAAATTTCTATAGCAGACTTGGATCCACCGGAAGAGCGCCACAGAAAGGTGTCGATAAGAAGTGAGCACTCGCGTCTGTATGAATGTCTGTTTGCCTTCAGCTGTGTCTGTATAAGCTTTCATTTTTCTAAATATTAATAGCTTTGCCTTCTCGTAAATTTTCCTTACTTCATGTATCTTTCGTCCGTGGGGAGCCAACCACGTAGTTGAACATTAGAGTTTGTTGGGCTACCGTCATCACTAACTGTCCGATCTCATGTTCGTTTTTAAAGAATGTTAACTGTTAATGATTGGGTGATGTGATATTATTGCAACTTGGCCACGATACCTAGAAATCGCGTTTCCACAAACCACGTGGACACGCGGGTGTACTGCGAAACGTGTACCGTTCCGCGAGTTATTGCGATCAGTTATCAGGCAACAGCAGTTGTACGAATGATTCACACCAGTGCTTTTAGGTGTAGATTATAACGTTGAATGTATCGATGCTTTTCTTTAATGTTTTAGGAATTAATGTTATCAGGAATTGTGTACATGCCTCACATCCATATCCTAGGAATGAATGATTTTATCCACAATTTGCTCTTGTACTCAGAGGTTACGTTTTTGCACCTAAGCCACTCACCTCATAGCTATACTGGTTAGCACACCCAACGCGTTTCCTTACGCACAGGTCCAGTGATTAGTTTCCCCTTTTATTTTGAAACAAATGCTTTACATTAAGTCTTATTTTCAGGTGTTTTGCTGGGAGTTGATCTGCACAGTGTTCATGCGTTTTCTATTTTATTTCAAATGTCTGATTTTCGTGAACAGTCCACGGACACTACTATTAATTACATCGCATCACCTATGAGCGATAGCACGACGTATTTGGTCTGTGATCAAATTAATTTATTTTCCGACTCGGCCAAACCTTTGATTAGTTGTATGATTACAGCCGGCGGCGACCCTAATCTTAACGTAATAACCCGTAGAAACAGGTTAGTTTCAACTGTTATGAGGATTGGCAGAGAAATGTTGAGAAGCAGGAGGCAGCAGGAAAGTTAAAGCCACAAATAACATGGAAGTATGTTACATGTACAAATTCGTTTCCAAAAGATTCATTTTCAGACGCTGCGACGTGTAGTCCAGTTTGTTATTATTATTGTGGACAGAAATATCTGTGTGTCACCACATTATTGCTCACCAATTAGAAAGCCCGTCTTTTTCAAGGCAAGTACATCATTATCTGCGGTTCACAGCTTGTACTTTGACCATGGCCGTTCCTGTGAGCGTAAGCAATTTTTTGACAAACAATATAGCTGCGAGGCGATGCCGAATTTTAGGGCAGGTCTATATGATGGATATTGACATAGTGTTATATAGCTTGATGAAACGTCGACTACATCAGTAGACAGAAAATATGGAGTAACAAAAGGAAGAGATGAAATATTAGATTCAACGTCCGACGGTGGCGTGAAACGTCCAGTTTATGAAAGCTCTCTCTCTCTCACTCACTCACTCGCTCACTCTAACAGTAAACCTTACTTTACCAGATACGAAATCGAAGACATGGAATAAAATATGCATACAGATCTTAACCTTCCATCTTATCACTACCATTTCAACCCAACGGAATTGATACAGGCCATATTTAAATTTTAAAATGCCACTGCAAATTTACATTCTGCAGCCGAGCCAGTCACCAAAAAAAGTTGTTAGGGTCACGTGAAGACAGGAAGAAATCATATGTGACTCATTGTGGAAGAAGTTTGTAGGAATAAAACCGTTATGGAAACGTCAGTGAAGGAAATCATTGCATTCAACAACGACAGTGATGAGAAATCAGTAACAGCAATGAGAGTTCTGTCAACATAGCTCTGTAGAGACAGCACAAGAATAATACACAGGCGGTTACAGCTGAATGTTTAGAGCGTGCGTATGACAACGGCGTGTAACTTCCTAGCAATTTTGTTTTCTGGTAAGTTCCCACATTTTAGTTAGATGGCAATTATAGGACTTGCTCGCTTGACGAAAGATTTATGCCTGAATACTGGAGTCACGCAAGTCATACCAAAGCACTAAAGAACCGGACACTTAGTTAGGCGCTGAAATTTTATACACAATCAAGGGACCGCAGACCTTAGTACCTGACAGAAAGTCTTAATACCTATATGCGTTCACCAGAAAAAGGTGGTTTTAACAGACGTATAGACAGACAGACAATAAATAAGCTCTCCATTTTTACCGATCGAGGTACTGAAACCTAAAAATAAGTAAATAGATAAATAAATGAATGCATAAATAAAATCCTTGCGATTCCCTCCACGCAAATTCCCATAGCACCTTATCTCCATCCCCCGCCCCCAATAGACACCTAACTGACGCCACAACGGAAATAAAAGGCAAATGAAAAATACACGTAACTAACACAGTTTAAAAGAGAAACACGCACAATGAAAGTGAAATGTTCAGGTAAAATGAGTTCGCAAACCCGAAAGTCTGACATCCTGTCGCACGCTGGACAACGGCGTAAAGTTCCAGGACGATACGTATGTGATAATAAGATCTCAAAAAGTCCTAATTAGAACAAAACAGTAATTTAACCTTACGAAGCTTACACTCCAAAAAGTTATTCCTTAGTTAACAATAAGCGAACAACGAACAAGTTTTGCTGTAGTGACGTATCTGGAAACATACAGGTATACACACATTTATTATACACACACGTGCGACGTTCAGTAAGTAATGTTGTACATATTTTTCTGAAAGCAGGTCGGTTTCATTCGGGATTCCAATACACCATATTGCTCCCCACTCTTTTGGCTACAAAATATTTTTGAACATAATCTCCCTGCAATGCGACGGCCTTACGCCACCCTACCGGAAAGACCTGCACGCCCGCATGGCACCAACCTACTGGTCGACGTTTTGCTGCGTCAGTAACCCACCCACGTACTGTTTTACAGTCCCAGAGGGCCGTCGACATGACCTTGACGGCTGAGGGTGCGGCTTTGAACTTTTCTTCGGAGGAAAAATTGGAAATTTGTGGTAAGGTCGTATGGGACCAAACTGCTGAGCTCATCGGTCCCTAAGACGACACACACACATTTGTCCGAGGGAGGACTCGAACCTCCGACGGGGGAAGTTGGGGGGGGGGGGGGGGCGGGGGGGGGGGACAGTCTTCGGAGGAGTAGTAGTGTGGTGCCGCTCCATGGGTTCCAGCTTCGAAGTGATGAACCCATTTTTCATCGCCTGTGACGATGTTGGACAAAATATTGTCACGATCTGACTCGTAACGTGCAAGCAATTCCGCACAGCTAGGTCCTCCGTTGCTCTTTATGGTTTTCTGTCAGGCGGATAAGGAACTCAGGGGGCACACACCTATGAGTAGCCCAATTGGTGGGTGGGTGTGTCAGCACTACCGACAGAGACCTCCAGATGTACAGTGAGGAGATCCGACCATCACCTCGACTGAGAGTATCTGCACGTTCCAGCGTTGCACGACTGACAGCTGTGTACGGCCGGCCGGCACGCGACAGAGCGGACAGGTATACGTGACACTATTGTGATGCCGAATGTTACGCCCAACGACTCACCGTGCTTTTGTTCACTGCTATGTCCCCGTAGCCTATGAATGTCTACGAGACTCTGGTTTTAAGCCAAAAGAGCCTGTGAACCTGTGACAGCTCTGTCCAGGGAACGCCACTCTGGAGGCCACGTGTAGTGCCGCCCCCTTTCAGACCTTCACGAAATTATACGGGCTAAAGCGGGAGAATTTCACGATGCCCACAACAAGTTTGAAACGCCTATGTGAAGTCGTTTCATAAGACGTTTGTCGAATTCGGTACAACTTATTCACTTTACTACCTGATTTTAGCTCAATTCATGAACTCTTCCAGAAAGGCTGAGCACTCAAATAAGGCCTATTGAATATTATATGTGTGTTTTAATGTGGGGTTTCGGTTTTGTTTTGTGGGAAACGCTGAGTTGATCATCGTCTGCTGGGAGCAGACGATGTTGCTTCTCGTTCGAAGGAGAGCACAGGATGACCAACTTAGGTTTACAATACCTGAACAGAGAGGTTTACCCATCTTAGCGGAAGGCTGTGTCGAAGGCTGATTTTGTGTGTGAGGTTGGTGACGGAGGGCTACCCCTCTGGTAGCTTCCGCTGCACCGGGAACTAGGTAGTCTCGAAAGAGAAAGAGGCACTCTTCGGTGAACGCTTGGTGAGTACGGATCGTAGCTCTTAAGGGGGGTTTCAGGTGATAGGAAGCAGGTTGAGTTAGGACTTTGTTATGTTTGACTGCTGAAATACATAAGAACTTCAGCTTAACTGAGGCGTGAGAAGCGAGTTATTTTTCCGAATGTGCCATAATTACATTGCCCTAAATAGGCGATTTTTGGGTGTTTGAGTTAAAAGTGTGGAAGTTACGTTGTTCATTTTGAACAACGATGAAGTGGAATTTCAAATGGTAAATCTGATTAGGAAAAGATGGTTAGGATCACTTCAACCGTACTTGAGTGTAATAATGTGTCGAAGCGAGTGTGATTTGTAATGATTTTTAATCTTATACTTTGTGGACGTTGGTTTTGTCTGTGTGTGTCGATTTTGTGCCACGTGTTTGGTAATCAATGACCCTTCTGGTCCACCACGGCACCGCAATAGGCTTTATTTCAACAGTTTGCTTGTTTAATGAGCTATAATTTCTGAAAGAATGGCTGTTGTTTCGTGTGCTTTCTTTAAAGCAGCACAACAGTTTGATTCAGAATGCACCACGTGCTCTAGTTCAGCCGTTTGCAAGCAGCAGACGCACTTAGTATGTTGAATAATTATCGCACAACCTAGTGCATTCGTTAAACCTCTGTCCAGAATAGTACATGTTAGATCGTAATGCGAATCTCACTGAGATATTTTTATGGTATGAATGCAAAGGAGATGATAGTATCATTGTTTCCCACCCCCGTTTTTTGTGTTTCTTCTTGCTGTAGCTAAATTCTGCTCTGTTACATTCTCACGTAATTCTTACTTAAATATTTCTAGTCTGGCACCCGTTATGTGTAGTTAGGGTGTGCAACCAAATACTTAGATACAATAAATAATCTACGTGAAAGATAAGTTCTGTGGTGTTGATCTTACCCGCTTACTCCTATTTTAAATCCTGAATTAATCAAGTTGCTTCATGCACGACATGGAGTGCTATTTATCTGGCTACTTAAAGAAATTTGCATACTTGTAATTAAATTACTAAAGTAATTAAACTAATAACTTTCCAGCTCTGTCTTTTTCTAAATGGTGAGGAAGGGCTTGGGCTGGTGGTGACCCTGAATTTCTGAATTTGTATCATTATTTGTGTGAGCGAAGCAGCTAGAAATGCGAGATAACGTATATGGCTCAATGAGAAACGCCGTAAAGATAGTAATACAGGGTTATTACAAATGATTGAAGCGATTTCACAGCTCTACAATAACTTTATTATTTGAGATATTTTCACAATGCTTTGCACACACATACAATGCCTAAAAAAACTTTGTTTTTTTTTAGGCATTCACAAATGTTCGATATGTGCCCCTTTAGTGATTCGGCAGACATCAAGCCGATAATCAAGTTCCTCCCACACTCGGCGCAGCATGTCCCCATCAATGAATCCGAAAGCATCGTTGAAGCGAGCTCGCAGTTTGGGACGTTTCTTGGTAGAGGAGGTTTAAACACTGAATCTTTCACATAACCCCACAGTAAGAAATCGCATGGGGTTAAGTCGGGAGAGCGTGGATGCCATGACATGAATTGCTGATCATGATCTCCACCACGACCGATCCATCGGTTTTCCTCTCACAGAGGCATCCAGAAGCTTTAACTGCGCATACCATCGCCGAATGGAGTTAGCAGTTGGTGGATCTTTGTTGAACTTCGTCCTGAAGTGTCGTTGCACTGTTATGACTGACTGATGTGAGTGCATTTCAAGCACGACATACGCTTTCTCGGTTCTTGTCGCCATTTTGTCTCACTGCGCTATCGAGCGCTCTGGCGGCAGAAACCTGAAGTGCGGCTTCAGCCGAACAAAACTTTATGAGTTTTTCTACGTATCTGTAGTGTGCCGTGACCATATGTCGATGAATGGAGCTACAGTGAATTTATGAAATCGCTTCAATCATTTGTAATAGCCCTGCACTTTCCAAGTTCCACATTTTATCAACCGAAAATGGGTGAGAAAAAAATGTGTTGGATCAAATGCTGAACGCCCCTAGTACAAAAAACATGTCTTACAAGCCAATAAGCTGCTTCGTAAACAACGGGAAGCGAACTGTGGGTGACATAAAAAAACAGCTTTTGTTCGGCTGCCATGTTTTCAAGAAGATAATTATCGTAATGAACAAAAAAGTTGACACACATCTCTTTGTTACTGAAACGTAGTACTTCTGTTCGGTTTCGCAATATTCCACCTCCAGGGTATGAAACTTACATGTACCATTCAATAACAATGTCACGCATTGATTTATTTCTTGGAATAACAAACAGAATTCGCGTTTGCCAGCTTTCTGTCAGTACAAGACGTGGATGCGAATAGATTCGGGCTGCACTGAGGGCAACTTGCGCTGGAGTAATGGAAAGCTACAGAGTCCTGTAAACTGATATTGGCTGACCTCTCCAGCCTGGGAGGTCTAATTGCGAAACTCCTGAAAGTTGTGGACCCGGCTTCTGAAGTTCCGAACCCTTCACATTCAGGAGCTCATTGCTGATTCTGCCAAAATAAGAAGCTCTGTCTGGGCAGCGGAAGGCCTTCGATCAAGATGTGGAGGGGAAGGTGGAGGGGGAGGTAGGGGGTGATCGGCAGACCGGAACTTGGTACTGTAGGTCACGAAAGAACCCACAGTGGTCGGTCGTTTTCATTAGCCTACGTATATCTATTGCCTTATGTCTGCTCGTTAATAGTAGTTTACCTACTTTTTGTTAACATGTTGTTAACTGGTCTCTCTATGATCAGCCGTGGTATTTTCCGCGTGCCCATAATTTAGATCTTGTCAATCACGCGCAACACGAGAACGAATACTGAAATAGAATCCATGTTTATTGACACTGAGACTCCTTTCATTTTTATGAATTCTTAATATTCAATTTTACCGCCTGTGGTACAGTTAACTCTAGTTTCTAGCTGTGCTAAGGATCGTCATATTACGTAAATCGCGATTGTATGACATTACCGCTGTAAGTAACTTCGAAAGGGGAGACCAACAACAACAACTACAACAGCAAGCACAATATAATAACCGCGGTAAAAATATTAGGTTTACTATGTAAGCAGCAACCAGCCACAAGTAGGGTTTAAAAATTTTATGTAACGGAAACTAGTTCCGATTCAAATGACTCTGAGCACTATGCAACTTAACATCTGAGGTCATCAGTCCCCTAGAACTTAGAACTACTTAAACCTAACTAACCTTAGGACATCACACACATCCATGCCCGAGGCAAGATTCGAACTTGCGACCGTAGCAGTCGCGCGGTTCCGGACTGAAGCAGAAACGCTGATCAAATGATCCCATGTTAATAGAACATGTAATGTGGCGAAAACTTACGTGGTGGAAATTACTGTTGGACGTATTTGTTCTGTATTTCCATTATGCTTTATAATACTGATATATTATTGTACGTGTACTACATACGAGCTGATTAACTGGCTCTAAACTGCTGTAGCACACACCGTTTTATGTTTCAATCCAGCACATACACCCAGCATTTACAAAACGAGGCCGCGCGGGATTAGCCGAGCGGTCTAGGACGCTGCAGTCATGGACTGTGCGGCTGGTCCCGGCGGAGGTTAAAGTCCTCCCTCGGGCATGCGTGTGTGTGTTTGTCCTTATGATGATTTAGGTTAAGTAGTGTGCAGGGTTAGCGACTGATGACCTTAGCAGCTAAGTCCCATAAGATTTCACACACATTTGAACATTTTTTTTTACAAAATGTAGCTTGGATTCACATTGGTGATAAAAACAATACTTTCAAAGATGTTAGAGTAGTAAAGATGTTAAGGTACAGATGTTGTAATGAGTGCATCGGCACAATAAAATGTGTCTTTGCTTGAGATGGGAAACTACTTTAAAAATCGAAAAGAGAAGAAAAATTATGAATAATAAATTCTATTATGTCCTGTAAAGAATTGCGAAGGTTACACATGCAACTATTATGTGCTAAAAATGATTATAATTCCAGAAACATTTGATGATTTATTCAAGAAAAATAACTTCTTAACTCGAGATCTTCAATAGCGCGTTGCTAGTCGTTGTGGCCGAGCGGTTCTCGGCGGTTAAGTCCGGAACCACGCTGCTGCTACGGTCGCAGGTTCGAATGCTGCATCGGGCATGGATGTTTGTGCTGTCCTTAGGTTAGTTACGTTTAAGTAGTTCAAAGTCTAGGGGACTGATGACCTCAGATGTTAAGTCCCATAGTTCTTAGTCATTTGGACCAATAGCGCGTTGGTACACCTCTGGCCCTCATGCAAACAGTCATTCGGCTTCGCATTGATTTACAGTTCTTGGATGTCCCTGGAATGTTGTGCCGAATTCTCTCCCGCTGGCGCGAGATCGTCAAAATCCCGAGCTGGTTTTAAGGCCCTGCCCACAATGCTCCCAACGTTCTCTATTGGGGAAAGATTCGAAAATTTTGCAGGCCAAGCACGAAGACAAGCAGTGGAAACTCTCGTCGCGTGCGTGCGGCCGTTATCTTGCTGAAATGTAAGCCCAGTACGGCTTGCCATGAAGGAAAACAAATCGGGGCGTAGAATATCGGCGATTTGCCGCTGTTCTGTAAGGATGCGGCGGATGACGGGCAAAGGAGTCCTGCTATGAAAAGAAATGGCACTCCGCACATCAGTCCTGGCTGTCGGACTGCATGGCGGCCAACAGTCACTTTCGTACCCCAGCACTGTTCGGGGCGTCTCCAGACACGCCTTCGACGTGGCATTTCATTGACTGGAGTAGAAGTACACACACAAAAAAATGTTTTGCATCATCTCGGTTCCGAGAGTTCCGGAACCTATACAGAGAACTGGAATAGAGGTCAACATAAACATCATTTTCGCCCTTTTTATTGCTCGTGAAAACCACACATTGTATGACCTTCAGAGGTGGTGGTCCAAATTTCTGTACCTCTACTACCCACTAGCACGTCCTCTTGCTTTGAAGCATGCCTATGTTCGTCGTGGCATACTATCCACAAGTTCATGAAGGCACTGTTGGTCCAGATTGTTCCACTCCTCAACGGAAATTCGGTGCAGATCCCTCAGAGTGGTTGGTGGGTCACGTCGTCCATAAACATCCCTTTCCAATCTATCCCAGGCATGATCTATAGAGTTCATGTCTGGAGAACATGCTGGCCACTCTAGTCGAGCGATGCCGTTACCCTGAAGATCACAAGATGTGCGCGATGGGGGTGCGAATTGCCGTCCATGAAGACGAAGGCATCGCCAATATGCTGCCGATATGGTTGTACTACCGGACGGAAGATGGCATGCACGTATCGTACAGCCGTTACGGCGTCTTCCATGACCACCAGTGGCGTACGTCGGCCCCACATAATGCCGCCCGAAAACAGCAGGGAACCTCCACCTTGCTGCACTCGCTGGTCGGTGTGTCTAAGCCGTACATCCTGACTGGGTTGCCTCGAAACACGTCTCCGGCGATTGTCTGGTTGAAGGCATATGCGACCTCATCGGTGAAGAGAACGTGATGCGAATCCTGAACGGTCCTTTCGGCGTGTTACTGGGCCCATTTGCACCGCGCTGCATGGTGTAGTGGTTGCAAAGGTGGACCTCGCTGTGGACGTCGGGAGTGAAGTTGCGCATCATGCAGCCTATTGGGCATAGTTTGAGTCGTAACACGACGTCCAGTGGATGCACGGAAAGCATTATTCAACATGGTGGCGTTGCTGTCTGGATTCCTCCGAGACATAATCTGTAGGTAGCAGTCATCCACTGCAGTAGTAGTCCTTGGGTGGCCTGAGCTAGGCATGCCATCGACAGTTCCTGTCTCTCTGTATCTCATCCATGTCTGAACAACGTCGCTTTCGTCCACTCCGAGACGCCTGGACACTTCCCTTGTTGAGAGCCCTTCCTGGTACAAAGTAACAATGCGGACGCGATCGAACCGCGGTATTGAAAGTCTAGGTGTGGTTGAACTACAGACAACATGAGCCGTGTACCTCCTTCCTGGTGGAATGACTGGAACTGATCGGCTGTAGGACCCTTCCGTCTAATAGGCGCTTCTCTTGCATGGTTGTTTACACCTTTGGGCGGGTTTAGTGACGTCTCTGAACAGTCAACGGTACTGTGTCTGTGATACAATATCCACAGTCAACGTCTATCTTCAGGAGTTATGGGAACCGATGTGATGCAAAACGTTTCTTGATGTGTGTGTCTTCAGTGATGACTTGCACTTCGACTTGAGCCCCTATGACCGGCGAAGACGTGTCTAGAGAAGCTCCAGACGGCCGTGGGATACATCAGTACAGCGAAACAACTCAAATCACTTAATAGGGACAAGTCTGCAGGTTCAGTGGAATACATCGGTATAGCGAAACAATTCAAATCACTTAATAGGGACAAGTCTGCAGGTTGAGTAAGCAGATATAATAGCTCCATATTTCGGAATCATACACGACCACCCGCTCGACGAAACATCCATACCAAAAGACTGGAAAGTTACACAGGTCGTACCAGCACTCAAGAAAGAAAATGCGAGTAATCCGTTGGACATCATAGTTATATCACTGACGTCGATTAGGATTTTGGAACGTAAACTGTATTCGAACAGTATGAGTTACCTCCAAGAAAACGATCTATACACACTGTCGGCGTGGATTCGGTATGATCGTTCTTGTGAAACACAAGCAGCATTTTATTCTCAAGAAGTAATGAGTGGTGTTGACAGGTGAACTCAAACTGATTACGTATTTTAAGATATGCACAACGCTTTTGATACCGTTCTTCACAAGCGAGTTCTATTCAAACTGCGTGCCCACAGAGTGTCGTGTCAGTTATGCGACTGGATTCTTGATTTCTTGTCAGAAATTTGTAGTAACTGAGGGAGAGTTGTCGGGTAAACGGAAGTGATGTCAGGCGCTCCCCAAGGAAATGTTATGGGCTCTTTGCTTTTCCTTGCCTACGTATTCTACATAAATGTATTAGCAGACTGATGTGTCGACAGAAGTGCCGTCACAGTGTGGTTTGAGGGGACCACAATGCACGCTATAAGCTCACGAAGGATGGCGCGAGGTCTGAAACAGGATACGTAATGAATGCTATAAAGAAAAGTACGTAGCTTCTGGAATACTTAACTTTAATCCATCCTTGTTGTACATCTGGAGATTGTGGCGATACAAGTGAGACTCTTTAGATACAAGCTATGTAAGGCTAATGGCGCCTTGCTAGGTCGTAGGGATGGACTTAGCTGAAGGCTATTCTAACTATCTGCTCGGCCAAGGAGCGAGGTTTCGCCAGTTTAGTCGCTAGCAAAGTCGTCCGTACAACTGGGGCGAGTGCTAGTACGTCTCTCTAGACCTGCCGTGTAGTGTCGCTCGGTCTACTATCACTGACAGTGGCGACACGCGGGTCCGACATGTACTAATGGACCGCGGCCGATTTAAAGCTACCACCTAGCAAGTGTGGTGTCTGGCGGTGACACCACACAGACAATCTGAGCGATCATCTTAGATTGTTTGCAAATGATGCTATCATTTATTGTCTAGTAGAGTCATCAGAATAACCAAACCAACTGCAAAATGGTTTAGAGGAAATACAGTTTGTGTATGGTGCGAAAAGTGGCAATTGTGACCCTAAATAACGAAAAGTATCAGATCATCCACACGGGTATTAAACGGAACCCGTTAAATTTCCGTTACACGATAAATCACACAGATCTAGACGCTGTCAATTCAGCCAAGTATCCAGGGATAGTAGCTACGAATACCTTTAACTGGAACGACCACATAATTAGACCCTCCACCACACCATTAGGTGCCTTGCGGAATGTGATGTAGATGTAGATGAATCCTGTGAGGAACGCGGACCAAAGACTGCGACTCGTTGGCAGATCACTCACAAAATGCAACAGGTCTGCTAAAGAGCTTGCCTAACTACGCTTGACCGTCCTATTCTGAAATACTGGTGTGCGGTGTGGTGTCCTTAGCACTTAGGATTGACGGAGGAAAGCGGGAAATCGAAAAAGTCCAAAGAACGGCAGCTCGTTTTGTATTATCACGAAATTGGGGAGAATGTGTCACGGATGTGGTACACTATTTGGATGGCAATAATTAAAGACACGCATTCTTCTCTGAATTTCTATCTTTGTACAGATGGTTGCGGGACCTCGGCTGTTCGAGTACACAATGTCGAATCGAAACACCTTCCAGCTGTCTAACTTTTCATTTGATATTACCTTGGACAACCAGTTTTGGCGGCGTATTACGCCATCCTGACCGACGTGTTGGAAGATTCCCACCTCTTTTACAATCAATCAATGCTGGCCTCTGTTTTGACTGGACCACGGGTGGCAATTTTATACACGTCAGTCAGGGGCCTGAAGATGGCGTAATATATAGTCGAAAACGGTTGCTCAATAAAATAATTGGTAATTTAGACTATTGAAAGCTGTTTTGATTCGATATTCCCCAGAGGCGTTCTTTGCTGTAGCGAGACCTTTCACGAAATTTGTCTCCAACTTCTTGCCCCGATTGCGAAAAAGTTTTGGTGACGCCCACCAAGAAAGGGGAAATGATCATCGTAGTAAAAGAAGAGAAATCAGATCTCTCACGGAAAGATTTAAATATTCGTCTTTCCCGCTCACTGTTCGAGATTGGACCAGTGGAGAAATGGCTCGATGGACAGTCTGCCAGGGAGTTTAGTGTCAACTGCAGAGTAGTCATGTAGATGTAGATGTAAATTTGCACAATAAAGGAAGGAAGACGTAGGATATAAACGTT
This sequence comes from Schistocerca piceifrons, assembly GCF_021461385.2. Classification (NCBI taxonomy): domain Eukaryota; kingdom Metazoa; phylum Arthropoda; class Insecta; order Orthoptera; family Acrididae; genus Schistocerca; species Schistocerca piceifrons. The sequence goes on from NC_060145.1 coordinate 459,327,695, forward strand.
AAAACAAGTAGAACCACTGTGATAAGCGTATATTAAAGGGAACCTTGTTGAACCTTGTGTAGACAATTGGCGGCGCTGTTGGTGTTCTTCCGGCGGTAAAATGATTTGTTCACGTTGGTTGTTTGTATGGCGACGTCGACTCGGCTCTGTCAGGATTGCACAGCATCCCACTGCGGCCAGGGGGAGCGGTGAGCGAGTATCGGGGTGCAGGCAAGCTGTAACATAGTGAGCACGTAGTTTCCAAGGATACTGGGTGCAAATGTCACTAGGTGCAGCTTTCATGTATCCGGATGCACCAGCTTTCCACACAAAAGGGTCTGCTAGGCGCTGTTTGGCTGTTCTGTAGACACTCTTCCTCGAAACGTAAACAAGGTGCTTGCTCTGTGGAAACCATTCATCGAGACGCAAACAAGGTGAAAGTGTAAAACAAAAGCACTTCCTTTGTATCTATTTACAGGTTTCTCGAGACGTGCCCACTTAATCATCTCAATAGCGGATCGTCAGTTATGACGATACGACCGTAAGGACAGCACAGCACCCGGTCCACAAGCGGGGTAAATATCCGGCCTGGCCGGGAATCGAACCCAGACCATTTCGCTTGGCATTCCACCGCGCTGAAACCGCAGTTACCATAGCGGACGAGAAGGGCACTGTTTTCCGCTGCAGAGACCTTACTATCCTACCGCATTGGGGCAGCACGGCAGTTCTGCTGCCAAAACTCCTTGTATGCCAGGACAAGATGCTAGCAGAGATGCCACAGGAATTTCTTCTGTCTTCACCCAGTATCAAAATGAAGGTAGTAGCTTTGTCTGAGAAGTCGAAATAGAATACAGGTAAGGAAGAAGTAACGGGTACAGCCGTTTACTGCTGATTCTGATGTAAACGGTTTCTTACACATGAAGAAATGCTTACTTTGGTAAGTGGGTGGGGGGGGGGGGGGTAAAAATTGTATAGTGAGAACAAGCTTTGGGTGCAACAAGCAGGTTAAATGGTTGTAGGTTACGGCACTTTTGCAGGGATGAAGAGGTTTGCACGGGATAGAGTAGCGCTGAGAGCTGAGAGCGAAACAGCTCGTGGAAATTTCGCGAATTTACGCAATGGGCAAATCTCTCAGGTTACGACTCCGACTGCTGCTTTACTGATAGGTCCAGGTGGCTTAGCGGCCTCCAGATTTTGTTCTAATAATTTACTTGTTAAGCCAATAGCACGTTTCAAAATACAGGGTTGCTAAATGGGGAATTTTGTATTATGAAATACTTTTGCATTCAGTAAGGAATTTGCTGCAGTTTTGCTTTACTGTTTCGCCAACGTTCTAAATTAAGGTAGCTAGCTGTCACCGAAGATTGGGAAGAAAGTTGGTCATTAAATTATGTATTTTCGAATTTATCAGTAATTGAATATGTGTGCCAATAAGGAAGTGGCAGTAATTTGAATCGCTCACTGATTACCTTTGTACTGATACTGTATGTGAGTTCGTTGTTCATGTCCCATGTAAATCTATTGTTTTGCAGGTAAGCTGGGAGCTGCTTCCATGACCCGTCTGTTGCAAGACTTGAGACACGTAAGTTAACCGCTTTGCCTTAGGGCTTACATTTAACAAGCATATATCTGTACACCGGAAATTTGCACAGGCCACACCAATGTTCAAGAAAGGAAGTAGGAGTAATCCACTAAATTAGTCCCATATCGTTAAAGTCGATAGGCCGCAGAATTCTGGAACATGTACTGTGTCCGAACATTGTGAAATATCTCTAAGAGAACAGTCAATTGGCACAAAGGCGACACTGATGTAGGAAACATCCTTCTTGTGAAACACATCTTGCTCTTTACTCACAGCGTTGAGTGCTATCGACAAGGGACTTAAAACAGATTTCCCGAAGGCTTTTGATACTGCACCACACAAGCGGCTTCTAATGAAATTGCGTGCTTATGGATTATCGTCTCTGTTATGTGACTGGATTCGTTGTTTCCTCTCAGAGGGGTCACAGTTCGTAGTAATCGACGGAAAGTCATCGAGTAAAACAGAAATGATCTCTGGTGTTCCCCAACATAACATTATAGGCCCTCTGCCGTTCCTTATCTATATAAACAATTTAGGAGACAATCTGAGCGGCAGTATTAGGTTATTTGGAGATGACGCTGTCGTTTATAATAAAGTCATAAGAAGATCGGAAGAAATTGCAAAACGATTTAGAAAAGATATCTGTATGTTACGAAAATTGTCAGTTGACCTTAAATAATGAAAAGCGTGATGTCATCCACATGACTACTAATAGGAATACGTTAAACGTCGATTACACGATAAATCAATCAAATATAAAGGCCGTAAATTCAACTAAATACGTAGGAATTAAAATTACGAACAAGTTAAATTCGAAAGAACTCACAGAAAACGTTGTTGGCAAGGCGAACCAAAGACTGCGTTTCGTTGGAAGAACACTTAGAAGATGAAACAGATCTACTAAAGGTACTGTGTACGCTACGCTTGTCCATTCTACAGGGTGTTTATAAATGAATATCGGGGTTTTAACGCTCTATGATATTTATTACATTAAACTTACTGTTATGAATGATATATGAAATGGAAGAGCAACTCAAACAGATTTACCAAGAACCTTATAAGTCTTCAATGTGAGCACCATTTGTGACACGGCACACATCAAGTCTATAGCCCAAGCGCTGGATAGGCCGCACAGGGCCCAATGACAGAGCTTGCTTTGCATGGCACCCACGTTCACCGACCTAACGCCATGCGATTCTTTCCTTTGGGGCTTCATCAAGGGTCGTGTGTACGTGCCTCCGCTACCAGCAGACCTCCCTGAATTAAGAGACCGGATTGAAGCAGCTGCTGCTACAATAACTGAAGACACAGTTATCAACGTTTGGGAAGAACTCGGCTGTAGACTTTGTGTGCCGTGTGACAAATGGTACTCATATGGAACATTTATAAGGTTCTTAATAAATGAAAAGCACCAGTTTGCTTTTGTTCTACAGTATTACTTTTATTGTTAACCGGTTTTCGGCTTACAGACCTGAAGATGGCCTTGTAAGCCGAAACCGGTTAACAATAAAAGTAATATTGTAGAACAAAAGCAAACTGGTGCTTTTCATTTATTATAATGTTGATCTACCAAGAACCGACGTAAGATTCTGTTAATAGAAGGTTCTTGGTAAAACTGTTTCAGTTGCTCTTTCATTTGACATACCATTTGTAACTGTAAGTTAAATGTAATAAATATTATAAAGCGTTAAAACCCCGATGTTCATTTATAAACGCCCTGTATTTTGAGGTACTGCTGCGCGGTGTGAGATCCTTACCAGACAGGGTTAACGGAGTACATCACAAAGTTCAGATGATACTAGCACGTTTCGTATTTTAGCGCAATAGGAGAGAGGGTCACGGACATGATGCAGGATTTGGGGTAGACATCATCAAATCAAAGGCGTTTCTCGTTGCGGCGGAATCTTCTCACGAAATTTCAATTACCAACATTCTCCTCTGAATTCGAAAATATTTTCTTTACACTGACCTGCACAGGGGGAAACGATCATCATCATAAAATGAGGGAAATCAGAGCTCGCACGGAAAAATATAGGTGTTCCTTTCTTCCACGAGCCTTTCGAGAGTGGAATAATGGAAAAGTGTTGTGAAGGTGGTTCGATGAACCTTTGCCACGCACTTAAGTATGATTTACAGAGTATCCATGTAGATGTGGATATAGATATAGAGGTAGATGTATGTGAACTCATATTCTGGACGAAATTCAAGTAAGTTCCGCGCACTCAAGATTCGAAATACGACACAACCATGAGACAAGGAAACGGAACTGCTTCAGTAGCTGAGACACACTATCTTTAAATTCAAATTAAAGCTGTCCTAAGCAGGTGTAAAAGCCTTAGAAGAAGTCCTTCTAGACTTGAGAGAGGTATATAGTAAAATTATTCTCAAAAACTTTCTCAAAACATGTTTGGTACTAATATTCTAAGGTAGCGTAGGTGATATTACGTACACTACTGTGTAAGAAAACTAACAATACAGTACAGTGTACTAAATCAGATTTTGCTTATATCAATCGCAATATATGTTCCGAAAAGAGACAAAAAGGAGCTCTCAAATCATACGTAAATTTAGCATTGATGATGTAAGCAAATTTGTAATTTAATATGGTATAGACCTAGAATGGTAATGTATATAATTATAATTTGACTTGATCCATGAAGTGTATATGGTCTGCGGATTCAATACACATTACATTTTCTAAACGCGAAGATCTTGACTGTTCGTTACGAAGCGAAATGGTGTTGTAGTGACAGGAAGAGAAGGTGCTAGGAAGGTAATGTCACTTTTAACACAAATCGTTGAAGCTGGTGGAAAAATAATTCCAAAGAAAGGTAAAAAACTACTTACAAAGTATCTTGAGATTATGGAAATACTGGAGTTTTACTATAGTTGTTGTATTTCTCAAGAAAGCGAACCGATAAGACAAAAACCATAGACCCTTCAGCTCCCTCAGCAGATTGTAGAACATTTTCAAAAAGTCACCAACAACGGCAAAGAATAAGAAAAAAAACATAAATCTAAGCAACAAACCAGCTTTGGAAATGGATACTGCAGGGTAAGAATGGAAAACCGTAAACGAATTGCCTGGATTACAACTGCTATAAGAAAGGTATACAGTCTTTCATCCTTATATCTACATAGATACTCCACAAGCCACCGTCGGTGCTTGGCGGAGGGTACCCTGTACCACAACTAGTCATTTCCTTTCCTGTTCCACTCGCAAGTAGAGCGAGGGAAAAAAATAGTCTATGTGACTCCGTATAACCCTTGATTTCTCGTATCTTATCATTGTGTTCCTTAGTGCAATGTATGTTGGTGGCAGTACAACCATTCGGCAGTCAGCTTCAAATGCCGGATCTCTAAATTTTCTCAGTAGTGTTTCTCGAAAAGAACGTCGCCTTCCCTTCAGGGATTCCCATTTCAGTTCCCGAAGTATCTCCGTAACACTTACGTGTTGTTCGTACCTACTGGTAACCGGTATAGCTTCCCCCCTCTGAATTGCTTCGATGTATTCCTTGAATCTGACGTGGTACGGATCCCAAACACTCGAGCAGTACTCAAGAATAGGTCGCACCAGCGTCCTATATGCGGTCTCCTTTACGCCACCCTTTCTTAAAATTCTCTCATTAAACCGAAGTCAACAATTCACCTTCCCTAACTCAGTCCTCACATGCTCATTCCATTTCATGTCGTTTTGCAGCGTTACGATCACATATTTAAACGACTTGACTGTGTCAAACAGGACACCAGTAATACTGTAACAGAACGTTACAGGTATGTTCTTTTTACTCCTCCGCATTTACATACATTTTCCACATTTAGAGCTAGCTGCCATTCGTCGCACCAACAATAAATTTTGTGTAAGTCGTTTTGTATCTGCCTACAGTCTCTCGACTTCGACACCTAACCGTACACCCCGGCTTCATCCGCCAAGTTTGAGGAGTAGACTAACATCCAGGGTCAAATTATGTAAAAGATGAGACTAGTCGATGACATTGCTACCCTCAGACAAGGGGTAGAAGAATCAGAAAAGCTGTTTAATGCACTGATTCCTTTAATGAGTACACAAAATAGATTGAGTGCAAACCGAAGAAACACGAAAGTTAGGAGAAGTAGCGGAAACGAGATTAGCGAAGATGGAGATGAAAAACGCAGAACAGAACAGCCAAAAAGGCCTTAATTTGAAGAAGAAATTTCTGAGAAGGTACGTTTGAAGCACAGGATTTTGGAGAAGTGAACCATAGACTGTGCGGAAACCAGAATATTAAAAGAATCGAAGCGTTTGAGATGTGGTGTTAAGTAAGTTCAAAATTAAGCTGACTGACAACAACGAATAGTTTGACCACAAAGTCGTCAAGGGAACGCACATACGAAGAACATAGACAAGAAGAAGGGACAGGGTGATGGTACCAGTGTTAAGACAAAAGGGAATAATCTCCATTGTGGTAGAGGTACTATAGAGCGCAAATACTACATGGAAGAAGAGAGGCTGGACTGTATCCAACAAATAATTAAGGGCGTTCGGTGCAAGTGTTACTCTGAGCAAATGAGATTGGACCAGGAGAGGAATTGGTGGCGGGCCACATCACATCAGTCACAAGACTGGGAAAAAGGAATTCTTGAATAACACCTGTTTTCACAGCCCTTCAGAAAAGTACCGCTGATTCTGTGTGTGTTGGTGCACTAAAGGTTGTACAAAACGTTTCCGTGATGATTGCACAAACTTTTCAGCGCTGATTAAAGGCCCCTGTATCAATTTAAGATGATGAGAAAACAGCTGAGCCGGAAGTTACGAGGCTGATGTGTCGTTATCGCTCAAAAGTAATCTGTAGAGATAATAAATTCGGGAGAAAAAGCTTTTAGAAGAGAATTGCAGGGAAAGAATTTAATTACCAAATCCTTATAACGCGTAGTTATTTTCTTACACATATTATACAATTGTAATCTTTTCGTTTATAAAAAAACACAAATGGACAAATTAAATAGGCCCAAAAATATTTTTCTAAGACCAAACAGAAGAAAAACAATAATGACGTCCTGATCCATGATGTTCTTGGTTTAATACTCGGTTGCGTGTATTACAGCACCACACGTGAATCCACAAGTTTGGCCATATGCGCCTGAGTAATTTTCTTCCACTGTTCGTACAATTGTTTGTAGAAAGTGTCCTTGTTGGCGCAAATTTGCTGGCAAATACGTCTATCTAGCGTGCCCTAAAGATGTTCAATGGCGTTAAAGTCTGGACTTTGGCTTGGCCATTGGAATACCTTTATTTTGTGCTGCTTTAGGGCACTCTATACATGGCCGGAAGTGTACTTCGGATCGTTGTCATACTGTGCTTGCCTGTTAGAGGCGTATTTCATCATTTTTATCCATTATCCCATCAATTTCGACGAGAGGAGCTACACCACTTAGTGAGAAACAACCCCACACCCATGCTACTTCCTGCTCCGTGCTTCAGCGTGGGTGCTTGATATTTTCTGTCATTCCTCTTCTTTCGCCGTCCGACGTACTGTATCCCGTCGAAGGAGAAGAGGTTAAACTTGCCTTCATCGCTCCGTAGAAGTTTTTATCAGTCTTCAGTGGTCATGACGCGTACTTCTTAGCTAACTGTAGTCTGGCCTTCCTGTTTTTACCAGTTACGATAGTTTTAGAGAAGGTTACCTGGTGTTCAGATCTACAGCTGCTAATCCATGCTTAACAGTCGAAACATCGATTTTCACTCCGTGTTTTACGTGTCGACCATCACGTATTGCTCGCGCTGATTTTTTGGAATCAGCCGTCGACTGCCTTCGGACGATCCTATTTTCTTTGTGTGTGGTTTTCTGTGGCTGACCATTTCGTGAATTGTCCCCCATTTTTCGTGAAGACTGGCCCAGACACTCACAAGACGTTCTGAGAAGACAGATACCTTCTCTACGAAGGACTGAGTTTGGCCTTGACTCAGTGTTGTTGAGACAACTTGTATTAAGTCTACGAAATATTCTTTAGCTTGAGGCATTACTGTAAGCATTGCTTTGTGTAATTAGATTTGCTACGATCTTCCCGTTCTACAAAATATTTAAAAAACCCTTGGAAATACTGTTTACGGTTAAGGTCCGTGCTTACCTGCATATAATAATCAATAGACGTGATAGCACTGAGATCAAGCAGTCTTCTGTTCGGACAACCGGTTTGTTTGGATTGCTCGTGCAGATAAACACATCTACCCACCTACTAGTTGGACTACAAAATACTTTTGAGCGATACTGTAACTCTGTCAGAGAAATACGCGAACGAACGTTTGTGAGCAGCGTAGTGCAACGTCGTCGTGATTCATTTTGAATTCGTTATACCGTTGTAGATAACAGCAGTATCCGTTAGCTCGATCGGAACTTAACATCATCAGGTTTTTATGTAACTTTCACGCAAAAATCGGGTATATTAATAGCTTCGAAATATTTTCATTCTTAAAATCGGTTTTGAACAGCCAGTTTTCTTTCTGGCGTGATAAACTCTCTTAGTTTCATCATCACGCACTTCGGTGTTGCATAGTATCGAGGGAAGGCTCCGCGTCTGGTGTTCGAGGAAGCTGCTTGTAGTATTGTCTTTACACATACCTCGCGCGACGCCGGAAGTGTTGATTCAACCACTTTATAGCTGACAAGCGGAGATACTGGGAGGCACAACAAACCAACCACAGTGAGCCTGTCAAGATACAGTGTGCCTGGTGAGCGGATGCTGCAGCGAACAGGCGTTTATTCCCGGCGGGGTCAGGGATTTTCTCTGCCTCGTGATGACTGGGTGTTGTGTGACGTCCTTAGGTTAGTTAGGTTTAAGTAGTTCTAAGTTCTAGGGGACTGATGACCATAGCTGTTAAGTCCCATAGTGCTCAGAGCCATTTTGAACAGGCGTTTGTTTTGACACTCCAGTATCACTGGGACGTGAACGAGACCGCGTTGAAGGAGTCAGCAAAGAACTACGGTCAGCGGGTCGCGTGGTCCCCCGCAAACTACATACGGCGGGAGCAAAACAAATGTGAGAAAGATTTTGTCTACTGCAACATAACGTGGGGAGAAAGATTCTTGCTATAACATTCATACTATAGTAGACAAACTGCAATTTAATACCGAAGGTTTTCAGGGTGCTTCCTTCTGCTGCAATGGTCCTTGAACTGAAATCCGCGATGACTTTCTGAAGATCGTTATTTTTGATTGCATGAATCTCTCAGAAACTAAGGTATTGAGATCAAAACGGAGACATCTCACTCAACAGTAATTTTGAGGTATATTGAGAAAGCTGTATAAAGTTGAATAGTGTTTTCCCAAACCGTGTAGTGAATCCTACGTGCTCTTCAGGAAGAATACAATCTGTAATCGTAGAATAAAGGCAAAAACAGAAAATGGTAATAGAAAATGACTGAAACATCCTCATTCTGATTTAGCCGACGCTCATTTTATCATAAATGCCGTGTAACAAAAAAAAAGTATATTTTAAAGCAAAATATTCGTTTTAATCATTTCATCATGTTCATACATGTTCCTACCACTCTATAAACCTTCAGTATTAAACAGTACATGTCAAAATAGGTAGTATTATGGAAGTTAGTGTCCTTTTCAGTGCCTTTGCTTATAACATGGGAAAGTTAATTCCACAATTTTTACTTATTCAAGAACCCTGTTTGTTTTGACAGAGACATATGTTCATGAACTTGTCACTCTTAATCACTGTCCCAAACATCACTTAAGGGTTCACTGTCTTCCCCTCCACAAGTCACGTTATTAATAGCACATTTCTTAAGAGTATCATCGAAACATAACTATAATGGGGATAACGTCACTCATCCGTGAAACATAGTGTACGTTTGAGAGGAATGACGTCCGTGCATGGTCTCGGCACGTTACGGAAATGGGGGACTATCCCAGCTTTAACCAGAGGAAATTGATGTTTCACGATTCCACTGCTACTGCGGGAAACAGAAATGTACTTTGACGGAAGAGTGTACTCAAGTACTTCGTACTGTGTAACTACACATTTTTCACCTGTCACAGTTACAGACTTCTTAAAAAATGAATCTATATCTTTCCCATAGTCCACAAATGTGTCTTGTGTGCACAGTTCAACATGCATGTTTCCTTGCGTTCTGTAGAATTACGAACCACCGGTGGGGAGGGTCCTGTTTCCATCTTCGTAATTCCGGACTTGTAAAATCCCTATCACAAGCATTGCAGGAATGTCCACGGGTTGGGAACACTTGGAAAACATTGGAAAATCTAGCTCTGTGAAGTAAAGTGTACCAAAATTGAACGATTGTACGATTCATGTTCTGTCCTGGAGAGGCATCTGAAAATGGGTACAAAGAAGCCACATTCTTCCTCATCAAATCCATAAGGGAGAGAAACCACTACAGGAGCCTCCTTCCTTGCTGTTACTTCATCGTATTTGTAGATGAAAGTTTTGTTATTATAAGATATTTGAATACCAGATATAAATATTCATCGCTAAAGCAAAAAGAGCACACCAATTACTGGTATGTGTTTGGCATAGGAACTTTTTGCATGAAATCGAATGTGATCGTTTCTGATACCACCTCTTCTTCTTCTATGATGTTTTCATTATGTGTCATGTTATCACAGAACTGACATACCAGAAACTTACGGAGTTTTAACTTATTTTGCGCTGCTATCTTGACTCGCCTAATGGTTCCATCACCGAAGCCATTTTGAAATCTCAAATTGTTTACTGCATCCCGCCCTTTGGCCGGCCGAAGTGGCCGTGCGGTTAAAGGCGCTGCAGTCTGGAACCGCAAGACCGCTACGGTCGCAGGTTAGAATCCTGCCTCGGGCATGGATGTTTGTGATGTCCTTTGGATAGTTAGGTTTAACTAGTTCTAAGTTCTAGGGGACTAATGACCTCAGAAGTTGAGTCCAATAGTGCTCAGAGCCATTTGAACCATCCCGCCCTTTGGTGCAATATGGGGTCTTGTCTCTATGACAAGTCCTCTTTCTGCACGAAACGAAATTTCAACTATGGTTTAGACAGGGAAGCAACTCGCTGAAGAAGTCCCATTTTCGAACCAAAATAGGTAATCATGTGAAAATAAAAAGTACAGTAGTAACTCGTATACTCCACAAGTCATGACAAGCCCCGTTTTTGATATCAACGCCACAGTTGCGGCACCAACATTCTGGAATGTTGCGGATGCTCCTTTCAAGACTCTGTGCTTCAGAAAACCCCTTTAGAAATAATCACGTGGGTTGAGATCAAGACTACGAAGTGGCCATTCAGCACCATCTCCAGCGAATGCTACGGCGTCCAGGGCAACAATCTGATTTTTGAACGTCTCCTGATAGAAATCCACGATATTCGCAGTACGGTGTGGGCATGCTGCATGCTGCATGGTCAGTAGTTTCGGAGCATTTGGCCGCGTCGTGCAACCGGCACAAATTAGTGTGCCAGCACCTGCTTGTATTTCACTGCTGTGACAGTGCGCTGAATAACAATGGGCTTGATACTGCGTTGTGCACTGATTGCGCACCGAACAGTGACTTTTTGTGGATGAGGTCGAGCAGCGGCTTGGACGTGCGGAGTCTCAGTAGCCCAGAGGCGCCATGGAGATGGAAGTGTGCCTCATCACTATCGACTCGCCCATTTTCAAAGTCCTCAGACATCTCATTTCCAAAAGAATATCGCCGCTCCGCATCCCTGTCCATCAAAGATTGGCATGGTTAAATTTTGTTAGGGAAAAGATAGTTTCTATTTCTTTATCCTCGGAACAGACCGTCGTGATATCGAGGGATGCTGTGCTGCATGCCCTGTTGATGTAGTTGGTTCCTCACTGAATAAGGTTCGCAGTCGTTCCACATTCTCCACGTTTGTAACTGAGGCTCGTCGTCCTGACTGGCTCTTTCTGGAATCATGCAGGAATCTGGTCTTTTCAAAATAATTCATCAAACGGCTCAAAAACACGAGGAAATCGCTACGCAAAAACTGTATCAGCGGATGCTTAAATTTTTCCATCGCAATTGGACTTAAGTTCTGTACTATAACCTCACCGAGAAGTGGTAATTACGGATGGTGCTGTCCTTGGACCAGAGTGCTGTTGAATGCACGTCTCACCATAATGGTCCGTCCCGAATTTGTGTAAAATGCCTTTACGATCAACAAACGCTGTTCCATTGTTCGTGCTTCCATTTTGAAATGTTAACTGAGACATTGGTAAGTGAGCAATAGAATTTTTAGAGATGCAATACAACAATATCACAAGGAGAATCATTTATGACAAACAGTTAAACCACAGTAGACAAGTATTTGTGACACTTATATTTTGCGTGGCCCTGTAGTCCGCTGCTGCTGCGCACTGTTGACCTTACGGTGCAAAGCAATAACAAGAGGAAAGCGAGATCAGAGTTTAACGTTCTCGCGGCATTGACCTGAGCGGTGACGGGGCACAAGCTAGCTTCTAGGAAGTACCAGTAACGATACCGTCTGGATCCTATTGTACCACCAGCACTTCATGTCCCTCATAATTTTCAGTCGTTTATGGATAATGGTTCAAATGGCTCTGAGCACTATGGGACTTGACATCTGTGGTCATCAGTCCCCTAGAACTTAGAACTACTTAAACCTAATTAACCAAAGGACATCACACACATCCATGCCCGAGGCAGGATTCCAACCTGCAACCGTAGCGGTTGCGAGGTTCCAGACTGTAGCGCCTAGAACCGCTCGTCCACTCCGGCCGGCCTATGGATAATGTTCTGCCTGTATTCTTTGTATATTCTGTCCCTACTTCCGATGTTGCACCTAATATGGAAAAAACTAAACTCCGTCCGAACAGTCTATGAAGGTGCAATGGTACCGACCGACCGCCGTGTCATCCTCAGCCCACAGGCCCACTGGATGCCGATATGGAGGGGCATGTGGTCAGCACACCGCTGTCCCTGTCCTACGTCAGTTTACGAGACCGGAGCCGCTACTTCTCGATCAAGTAGCTCCTCACTCTGCCTGACAAAGGCTGAGTGCACCCCGCTTGCCAACAGCGCTCGGCAGACCGGATGGTCACCCATCCAAGTGTGAGCCCAGGCCGACAGCGCTTAACTTCGGTGATCTGTCAGGAACCGCTGTTATACTGCGACAAGGCCGGTGGCACCAAATATGAACCCTTCTTATGTGCGTACATTAATGAGTGCTTTACTAGTCCACGTTCAAATGGTTCAAATGGCTGTGAGCACTGTGGAACTTAACATCTGAGGTCATCAGTCCCCTAGAGCTTAGAACTACTTAAACCTAACTAACCCAAGGACGTCAAACACATCCATGCCTGAGGCAGGATTCGAACCTGCGACCGTAGCGGTCGCACGGTTCCAGACTGAAGTGCCTAGAACCGCTGGGCCACTCCGGTTAGCTTACTAGTCCACGTATAGGATATTGCAGCTACAGGATGCAAAGAGTAAGAGGGAAGTTTCTCTATGTTAAGGAACACGAAAAAGGTGCGTAGGGACCGCGTGAACTAAGGACAAAGCCCCAGGCAGTAGTTCCAGCAGTCTAAAATCTACGTAGCTACATCGAAATATTGCCTCGGATGGTCATTGACTCCGATTGTCAAAACATAGAATGTTTAAACTGCTTTTTTACAGCAACTGTTAATTAGAAAGAGCAATATTTGAACCTTATAAACGCCTGAAACCACATAATATTCGACAATGTGCTTCGCATCGTCACCGCCAGGCAGTGCTCAATATGCAATAGTTCAATTTACGTATATACACTCCTGGAAATTGAAATAAGAACACCGTGACTTCATTGTCCCAGGAAGGGGAAACTTTATTGACACATTCCTGGGGTCAGATACATCACATGATCACACTGACAGAACCACAGGCACATAGACACAGGCAACAGAGCATGCACAATGTCGGCACTAGTACAGTGTATATCCACCTTTCGCAGTAATGAAGGTTGCTATTCTCCCATGGAGACGATCGTAGAGATGCTGGATGTAGTCCTGTGGAACGGCTTGCCATGCCATTTCCACCTGGCGCCTCAGTTGGACCAGCGTTCGTGCTGGACGTGCAGACCGCGTGAGACGACGCTTCATCCAGTCCTAAACATGCTCAATGGGGGACAGATCCGGAGATCTTGCTGGCCAGGGTAGTTGACTTACACCTTCTAGAGCACGTTGGGTGGCACGGGATACATGCGGACGTGCATTGTCCTGTTGGAACAGCAAGTTCCCTTGCCGGTCTAGGAATGGTAGAACGATGGGTTCGATGACGGTTTGGATGTACCGTGCACTATTCAGTGTCCCCTCGACGATCACCAGTGGTGTACGGCCAGTGTAGGAGATCGCTCCCCACACCATGATGCCGGGTCTTGGCCCTGTGTGCCTCGGTCGTATGCAGTCCTGATTGTGGCGCTCACCTGCACGGCGCCAAACACGCATACGACCATCATTGGCACCAAGGCAGAAGCGACTCTCATCGCTGAAGACGACACGTCTCCATTCGCCCCTCCATTCACGCCTGTCGCGACACCACTGGAGGCGGGCTGCACGATGTTGGGGCGTGAGCGGAAGGCGGCCTAACGGTGTGCGGGACCGTAGCCCAGCTTTATGGAGACGGTTGCGAATGGTCCTCGACGATACCCCAGGAGCAACAGTGTCCCTAATTTGCTGGGAAGTGGCGGTGCGGTCCCCTACGGCACTGCGTAGGATCCTACGGTCTTGGCGTGCATCCGTGCGTCGCTGCGGTCCGGTCCGAGGTCGACGGGCACGTGCACCTTCCGCCGACCACTGGCGACAACATCGATGTACTGTGGAGACCTCACGCCCCACGTGTTGAGCAATTCGGCGGTACGTCCACCCGGCCTCCCGCATGCCCACTATACGCCCCCGCTCAAACCCCGTCAACTGCACATACGGTTCACGTCCACGCTGTCGCGGCATGCTACCAGTGTTAAAGACTGCGATGGAGCTCCGTATGCCACGGCAAACTGGCTGACACTGACGGCGGCGGTGCACAAATGCTGCGCAGCTAGCGCTGAAACGTCCCCTTTGAACAATTATACAGGACTGTGCTTAACCTGACACACAATACTTTGTTAGCGCAACGCAATCTGACTTTCAAAATTCCCTACAAAAGAATGGCCCTGACTAACATTAAACTATACCTTTCACAAATCACTTACCTCACAAAAATCTTCGCTGCTCAAGCTACTGCAATACAGCAAGCGCCACTACTGCCAGCTAAATAAAAGATTCAAACTACTAAAGGCACTAACTACTGATAGGGATAGTTAGCAAATGAAAGATATTAATAGAGAACAAACAATGTATTTACCTTAATATCATCACAAGTCATAATATATATATCAGTTCATGACAAATTGCAAACTTCCGCCATCTCTCTCCCCACATCCACCACTGCTGGCGGCTCACCTCCAACTGCGCAACGCTACGCGCTGTTCACAGCCAGCTGCCTAACACTACAATGGCGAGTATTACAACAATGCAAAGCAGACACAGACTGCCCACAGCACAGCCAGTGATTGTCATACAGAGGTGGCGTTACCAATAAAAAACCTAAACAGCCTACATACATAGAGAAAACATAAACAGCCTACTTACATAGAGAAAACATAAACAGCCTACTTACATAGCCCCCATGCTCCCCACAAAAATTTTTACAAATGGTGTTGGGCACTGGCCAATACAGATTTGACAAAAATTTTTCACAATTACAGTAACAAAGATATAAAATGCACACACTTATTAATATTATGTTGGTCAAAAGATCAAAATTTCTCACAGTCCATAAAGACAGTCCACATTGTTCATCACAGTAAAAATGCAGAGTTTTTCTCAAAGTCCAAGCAGTAAAAGAAAATGCACATAGAAGTAGTGGATTTCCATGCAGTCTTGAAGAAGTAGTGTTGTCCTTCCAATGGAAAGACAGTGCTGACTCTCGACATGCATGCAGGTAATGGGCCACAACAGAGCAAACCCACAGCAGAGTCAGTCGTAGTTTGGAAGAATATTGGTAGGTAGGTCATCACAGAGCAGACCCACTGTAGTCCTGGTAGAGATTGTGGTATTGGTGGGCCACCAGAGGTGCAGACCCACTGCAGTCCTTGTAGAAATGGCCAGCAGCCATCTGTTGCGATTGTGCAGGTGCACATTCACCATCGAAGAGTCTTGCGGAGAATATAGCAAGTCCATAAACCACCACTTGTGCACTCACAAAGTTTCTGGAATTGTCCTTAGATCCAGCAATGCTGTTATCCAGTCCCTTGCTGAGTTATTAACACACGTGCAAACACTATCAGTCCCTACTTCTCACATATTGTCCATGTACTATGACCAACAGAAACGTGTGCAGTGAAATGTAACTAACAAGTTAATAATGTCATGAACTGGTGACAATTACAATTTTATAACGTAAGAATACAATTACAAAGGTACAAAATACATCATTAAAAACATAATAATACAGATAACATTTGTAGTACAGGCTTTACAAAAGAATAGAAATAAACATATACATCAGTGTTACAAAAATAGTGACATAAGTACATACATAAAATAATGAGAATAGTTTTCGAAACATTAATTTCACACATGAACATTGAAACAGAACAGAATTGTAAACAACTTTACAAAGAAAATAACATATTATTAATGCAACTTATATTTGAGGATAACAGTATTCCTCCTCATAGTGAATATAGCTTAGTATTAGAAGAGAAAAAAATTCTATGAAACAGTACACAGAGACAGGAAGAAAACAAATACACAAGGGTACACAAACACATAGTGGGATAACACCAATAGGAAAGGACAGGGTTCGTTTTCAGTGTAACATTTGGTACTGCAGTCCAACCCAAAACTTCATATATCTTTCCTCTTATTTCATCCTTTGTTTCCACCAAAAAAATTCTATCTAAGCATGCTTTCTGTATTTATATGTTCACACATTTCTTACCTCAACATTTATTTCCAAGAAAATCCTACCTAAACCTGTTTTCTCAATGCATTTCTTCCAATTCATCGCAACTCATTCTCTTAGAGGCTACCCCCTCTTAAGCTAACTTAAATCTACTGAGCTCAGATGCTAAACTAAGGGACGAGGCAATGCAGCAGCACGTAAAACAATTATTATAAACAGCAATGAAAAAAATGGAAAATTGCAAAGCAAGCTACAGTATAAATTAGCAAAAGTCAAATTCAATAACACTATGCCTGGCAAACAGCAGCAACTTATACCTAAACATGACATAGCGCAAGCAGAAAAAATAGTACACTAGAGATAACAATGCAGATAAGGGAAATGTATAATCACATCTTAATGTCTATGTAATTAAAGTGGTGCACCACAAGAAGTTATTCTACCAAAAAGTTACCAATTACTTGAAAAGAAAATTATGAATGCAGTTACTAGTTCCTTCTTATTGTTCTTTCCTTTCCAAGTGCTCCTTTTTTAAAGAATGTGGATCATAAAATAATTATTTAATAGATCTGTTGACAGAAAGTGTTCACATTAGCAAATGCATTTTATTTTATAAAAGCAATGCTGCAACACAGCTGGAAAACAGGTATCAAATGAAATAAGCAACTATGAAAAGCAAAGCATAAAAATATCATTCAGTAGTCATGTGACATTTCGTAAGTTAGTAGAAATTCTCTCAACTCTCGTAGAAAGACACTTGTCATAATCAGGTGTGCAGATGTACGAATATTTCCCATCAATTCATAAGCATTTCAGTAATTAGCACAAAGTGCGAGTAATCATATGTTTTCAAGTAACGAGGGTGTCGCATTAGCGATGAAAGGCACACCCTAATGGCTTGTTCTCCAGGTGTTTGACACGTCCCACGTCCCCTTTTTTTTCTACCTGTGCCGCTGAAAAGGGCTCGCAATAATGGCTTTTTCTCCAGGCGTCTGACACAGCTGGGTGCCCGCGACGCATTACGTGCAGGTGGTCACTTAACTTTCTTACGGAAATATTTACCGCTACAGTGACAGCCTCACATAAAAATATTTCACAGGTCAAGAATTAGCGTTGCAAATCTGTAGAAACAAAATGCTATTGATATAACAGTGTCCAAAAAATGTTCAGTGGCATTGTGATACATTCACACATGATTCACACATGTCATAACTCTTAAAGTACGATTCTTGGTTTCCAACATCCTTTTTCACAAGTCAAGAGTCCCTACCCACTATTCATTACTCCTTACCTTATTACACATATATGTATCCATCGACACTCGTCAATATTTCGTCATTATAAATATGAAGCATAATCAAATAACTCATATAGCCTCAGCCTATTAATCGTAAACATACCTCAGCAGCATAATACACATCGTCGTCGTAAAAATAACATCATAACACCTCCGTCAAATCTCAAAATCGTCGTAGCTTCCTCCAATAATTAAAAAAATTCTCTGCTCATGTCAAAAGTGTCATCTGCCTCAAACGTACTTTAAAAATCATAATCCCTTTACCAAATACATCATTCAAAGCTCTCATAGTATCACAATGGTTCCAAAAAAATATGAAGAGTTCACACAGTACAGACAAAATACAATTTCGTAAGTGTGAAGTTATCCAACGGTGTAATTATGTAAACATGTGTCACTGATGTAGTAAAAATAAATGTTTGTCTCTCTCAGTTAAATGATCAGATAGCTGTGTAAATTGTGTGTTAGAGAAATATGGTACCGATGTGTAAAGTTGTATAAGCAAATACCATATTAGCTAGGGTTCCTTGTGGTTGCCACACACATGGTACACAAAGTAAGCATGTACCCCCCTGAGGATTAATGTAATTATACCCTCAGGTGTTACAGATTACAGCAATGGAAAGAAATGTATCACAGAAAACTTTCTTTGTAATTCAAAAATCTTTAAAAATAAATGTTTTAAGTATAAAATTGATCACTCAAATACGTGTACTGTAGCGCTAAACTGTGCGTCTTGTAACATAATCTCTGTGGAAGTGTCGTAGTTATCGTCCTCCGAAAGCTAAGTTCTGCAGAAGTCAATGTACTTACCTCATAATACACAAAAGTGAAATGCTTTGCGTATAAATGTCTTAGTTATTACGCTTATTGCCGTGATGAAGAAAGTACTGTACTGTAATGTATTGTTGTGCTACGGAAAAGGCAGTCTCATTGTAGCTATACTACAAAAGTTACTACTAAAACATGTTTTACTTTCCAGAATAATACAGAAAAACTGTGCAGATATAAAACAGAAACACCGCAAAATCAACATTGTAAATTGTCACTCATTAGTAGCGTCGTGATAAAAATCGTGTAGCTGTCACATAAACTAACCTCTGTGTCATCTGGTATCTCTCAGAAAGCACATTAATTCAGAATGTATTTTCAAATAAACCAAAATGTTGCATTAAAATCTCATTAGCAGTACTGGTAAATGTTCTAAGTATGTGAGCCTTATAGTCGTTACGTAATTGTGCAACAAACAAGCAAGAATGTACACACACAATAACACTGTGTCGTCTGTTCACTATAACAATACATTCGTAATTTCTGTTTAAATAAGTTCTCTTGGTTCTTGATTGGATATTGTACTTCAAACATTGTTGTATGTTAACAGTTTCTTAAGCATACTAGTAACGTGAAGTGAAACGTTTTATGGCAAAGACAAAGTTAAAAGGCAGATTATCTGTCAATAAATGGTTTTACATGTGAAATGTGGTGTAAACCTTTACTCTTCATAGTACTCAGAGTTTGAACTTGAATGCAATTGTCAGGCGGTATACGTCGGTAAAGAATACTGGAATTTTTCTCAAGGTTAGCGTCTATGTTATTTTTCTCTGAGCCACCAGGCGCACGCGGCTGCCTGCTGTGCGAGTCATTGTCTGTCTCTTTGTTGGCGCGCGTCGTTATTGGGATTAGGAGACCTAACTTCTACAAATTCGCCTTGCCGAGAGGGCCCAGCTCTGTTAGAATCCCGCCAGTTCTGATGAAATTCACGTCTATCGTTTTGTCGGTAGTTTACATAGTTTCTTGTTTGTCGGTCATGTGGTGGAGAATTTCTCCCTGAATCGTAACTCTGCGCCGAACTGTTGCGTCTGAAGTTATTCTGCCTCCCTTGATAATACTTGTTTTGGTTCCCATATTGTCTGTTTCTCTGATTGTCTCTGTGATAGTCATTACTACGGAAATGCGATCTTTCTCTGTAGTTATTACTACTCTGCCAACGGTTGTCATACGGGTGTTGTCTATTTTGGTCACGATTTGTGTTGTGAGAATAGCCTTGTCGTGTCCAGTTATTACTTCTTTCATCGCGGATTTGCGACGGATGTGACCTGTAATTGTTGTGTTCCTGGTTTCGCGTTCCGCGATTGTCATTGTCAATTTCTAATTCTTGTAACAGTCCCTGAAATGCTTCAATGTCGTCTTTGCAACGCCCTGCCAAAATAATGTGTCGTAAATGTTCAGGTAATTTGATTAAGCAAATGCGGATGAGTTCTGAGGGGCTGTATGGGTTTGACAGGTACTGATTCTTGTGCAACATGTCTTCAAAATATTTCACAAGACTGGAAAATTCAGATTGTTCGAAATGTTTCATCATTATGATGCCATGTTTTACGCGGTCTTGTGTGGCTTGAGACCAATATGCTGAGAGGAAGGCATGGTAAAATTCTCCTTCACTGTGGCAATCGTGAATGACCGATCGCATTCTTACAGCTGGTTCATTCTCTAAGTAGCCACACATAAATTCTAATCTGTGCTCCAATGACCAGTTGGGAGGAAAACAATGAGAGAATTGATGGAGCCATGCTTGTGGATGAATGTCGTTGCCAGAATTCTTAAATGTTTTGAATTTACGTGTAGTAATGAACAGCTTATAGTCAAAATCATCATGTCGGCGAGTCGCATATCGGTCATTGTTAGGTCGTGTCGGCCGTTCCATCTCAAAATTCGGTGCATATTCCCAATTTCTTTCATTACTTCCGAAATGCCCTGTGTTATTATTTTGCGGCTTTTCCGTATTTCTAAGTCCCTCTTCCCGTGTTGGAGCGCGAGTGTCCTCTGAAATACGTAATTCTTGTATTACCTGTGTCAGCTGATCTTGTACTTCCCGGATTTCTCTTTGGTGTTGTGTATTAATTTGATTCTGATTTTGTTTGAATTTCCTAATTTGTTCGTACTCTTCTGTGTCATTAAAGACTAGCGGTCTTGCGTCAATCAGATTATCATCTACCTTCGTAGATAAATTAGTGAACTGATCCAAAAGTTCGGCTACTTTCTCCGATAGTGTACATATTTCCTCAGTGTGTTTTTCTGAACCAAGTTTCAGAGTATCTACTGTGTCCTTAAAGTTTTCCTGAGCTTTTGCAAGTTGCGTAACCGAATCGGTAGATGCAACTGAGTCAAATTTAGCCCACAAGGTCTCATGATTTTCATGAACAATGGTTTGCAGCTCTTTTATGGCTGCTTCGTGATTCTGTAATGCATTTTCATGCCGCGAAAAAATAGGTTGAAAATGCTCACAAATTTGTGTTTTTACGTCATTACAGACTTTTTGACATTTCGATTCAATGTGATGTAACTCAGTAGTTAAATCTTCACGCGTTTGTTCAAGAGTTTGTTCCAATGAGTCTAACTTTTGAAGCTGTTGCTGTGTTTGTCTTTGATTTTGTTCCAGTGTGTCTAACTTTTGAAGCTTTTGCTGTGTTTGTCTCTGATTTTGTTCCATTTGTTGCATTAATTGCAATAACAATGTATTAGTGTCTGGAATCTGTTTCTCTACGCTTTTCGGCAGTGCATTTGCACCGGCAACATTCACATTTTGACAAGCAGAAAATGTGTCTTGACTTATTTGAGAAAACGGTGAGGACGCAAACCCTGAATGCACAGTATTTGCAAAATTGAGTCCTGTCATTTCGGATTCCTGAGGCGAGCTGTTGCCGAGCGATCGATCGATAATGCTTCCCTGTTCACTACCTGTTTCACTGTCTATACCATTATTTGACGCCCGCTCCATTTCCCTATGCACAGTTACCAAATTACTACTTTGAACGTCTGTTAATTCATTACACAGTGGTGCTGGCAAGCTACGCTCGTCGTCACTATTATTTCTCATTTTACTTTGGAGCCTAGTGTTACGTTTTTCACACGCCATTATTGTCACAATATTTCACGCGATAACACAGAAAAACACAATTTGAAGAGCAAAATAAGAAAACACATTAACATAGCACTGAAAATAATATCTAGTTAATTGCAAGCGCAGCTGCGAAATACTTGCTGCAAATCTACATGCATGCCACAACTGTTATACTGTACAACAATGAAAAACTACAACTACAAAGGAAATTCTCTCTATAATTACGCGCTAGCAATAAACAAAATCTACACTAAATACACAAACTACAAGAAAAAATCAGAAGATTCCAGTGAGGTATCCTAGGCTAAGGGTCGACATATGAAACGTCCCCTTTGAACAATTTATATAAGGACTGTGCTTAACCTGACACACAATACTTTGTTAGCGCAACGCAATCTGACTTTCAAAATTCCCTACAAAAGAATGGCCCTGACTAACATTAAACTATACCTTTCACAAATCACTTACCTCACAAAAATCTTCGCTGCTCAAGCTACTGCAATACAGCAAGCGCCACTACTGCCAGCTAAATAAAAGATTCAAACTACTAAAGGCACTAACTACTGATAGGGATAGTTAGCAAATGAAAGATATTAATAGAGAACAAACAATGTATTTACCTCAATATCATCACAAGTCATAATATATATATCAGTTCATGACAAATTGCAAACCTCCGCCATCTCTCTCCCCACATCCACCACTGCTGGCGGCTCACCTCCAACTGCGCAACGCTACGCGCTGTTCACAGCCAGCTGCCTAACACTACAATGGCGAGTATTACAACAATGCAAAGCAGACACAGACTGCCCACAGCACAGCCAGTGATTGTCATACAGAGGTGGCGTTACCAATAAAAAACCTAAACAGCCTACATACATAGAGAAAACATAAACAGCCTACTTACATAGAGAAAACATAAACAGCCTACTTACAGCGCCATTCGACGGCCAACACCGCGGTTCCTGCTGTGTCCGCTGTGCCGTGCGTGTGATCATTGCTTGTACAGCCCTCTCGCAGTGTCTGGAGCAAGTATGGTGGGTCTGACACACCGGTGTCAATGTGTTCTTTTTTCCATTTCCAGGAGTGTATATAGACTGTTATTGCTCCAAGTCGTCTTGCAGGTGATGCTCCTGATTCAAATGCCACTGTCATAATTTCAAAAAGAAAATTAACTTTTTTCTTAACAACGACAGTCAGAAATTTGTGTTATCTTGAAAAACCATGTACCTACTTGTTATAGTTAAAAAGTGTCACCAGTTTTGATGTTTTATAATTTGTAACAGAATCAGATCTTCTGGAGAAGACAAACAGTAGTCTAAAGGGAACTTCTGTCTGACAGTATTACTCAACAAACATTCAGCATAACCGGTCAATTCGTTTGGTTTGATGTTTTATTGTTTGCAAACCGTAGCAAGTATATAATCATTTGTGTGTACTTCTGATTATGGGACTAGAGAAAGTAGGGCTGCCCTTAAACTCTTTGATTGCCTTGGACACTACTTTGTTCAGAATTTCATAAGATATTTTCGTGATCTTTATTGTGAAGAAGGTAGTTAGTTAATGTTATGTAGATCATTTGAACGAATCTTCATCAGAAGGATGTGTAACGTGTCAGTTTACAGAATATTTGCACGTCATTAGTCTTAACACTGATGAGCATATAGTTATTTAGTCGTACTCATGCATCTGCACTTAGAAAACAAGATATTTGTACTTGTTGCCTGTTTTTATGTAGAAATTCATCCATGGAACGGAAGGAGCTGATCAGGAGCAACGATTTTAAGTTAGCTTTAAAACTTCCTTTGACACCTGTCTGAAATTTTATGGTATTTGGCAAATGATTAAAAATTTTCGTTGCTGCATATTGAACTCCTTTCAGAGCAAGTGATGCATATTGAACTCTTTGCAGAGCCATTGACAGCATCAATAATGGGTACTAAAGGTCATTTCTTGCTCTAGTGTTTATGGTCTGGACGTCACTATTCTTCTCAAAATGTGATAGTTTAGTTGTGACAAATTGCAATACGGAATTTGTGTATTTTGTTGGTGCATATAAAATGAATAACTCCTTGCACGCCAACATGGCGACCACAGGTGAACACCACATATTATTCTTCCTAGTTTTGTGTAATCAATAGTTTCTTTCAAACTGATGAGTTATCCATAAAATTATTCCATAAGACATGACTGAGTACAAAAATGCAAAATATCGGGAGATGATTTGTTTGTTTCGAAGGCGAGCAATTACACGAAGAGCAAAAGCAGCTGAACGTAATTGTTTGTGCAGCTCAGTAATGTGCTTCTTTCAGCTGAAGTTTACATGAACATGTACACCCTAAAATTAGAAGATTCTATCCTGTTTACTGGCTCCTGTTCATGTTCTAAATTAACTGTTGGTGCGTCACTATATATATTAAACAGACCTGAATATAGTGTTTTCTCAAAATTAAGGGAGAGTCAGTATTCAGAAAGTGCTTACTAATTCTTTGAAAAACTTCATTCTGTTCTGTTGTTTTATTATGACACAAATATTGAGGCACCCACATGCCTTGCTCATACTGTGGCATCAAGCAGTCAGGCCTGCAAGATGAGTGGTCTGCCAAGCGAGTGGATTCATTCTTATCTATCGAGTAACATGAACTCTAGTACTCACACTTAAGTTACAAGTTATCCTCCAATATGATTAATACGCGACGGAAACACGCATCTGACTATCAGTAATTTACAGAACTCTGACTGTACACTACGCACTGGCAATACCACATTTTCTTTTTGTCTTTTATTTAACGGCTTTTATCAACACGTGGCCACCGCACTGAATATGAATGGCGCACACATTATAAATTCGGGACATCATGACAACATAGAATTCGAAGGAAAAGTCCACCAATCTTTTTCTTTTCACTATCTTATTTATTCCGATAAATTCTCTAACCTAAACACACAAATTCTATAACCTACAACAATATCACATGAGAAATTCCGCCCAGTGGGCATGGCTTTACATTGGTGTATCTCTATATTATGGTCTCGTAATTATTTAACGCTACAGTGCACTTTCTGGATAGGATGGTGGATCTTTTATTATACCTCACACTTCGACTCTCACAATCATCATCACGAAACTTTCCTCCAGACCGAGCGGTACCGAAGGAACAAGCATAACCCACTAATCTTATGAAACTACCTCGCTACTCTCCCATCCAAACCACACATACCAAATTACATGACATACACCACATTACAACATGAAATACTACACAGAGAATAGTCACAACATTATCACTTTCAGCTTTCCCCCTTCAATCAATATTTATCCCAGTTTCACACGACACTGCCCCACTTCGTAATTCTACTTTCCTAGTATGAACTCTGGAGATATGTGCACGTCTTCCTGTGCAATTCAAGCCAAGTGGCGTTGCTGGATAGACGGCCGACTCACCTTGCTTCTCTCTCAGAGTTTGAATCTAGCGTCACACGGAATCATATCACGCAAAGTAATCTTAAGAACATATTCATCACACACGCGAGTCCTCAACTGATACCATGGACGAGTACTTCTCTTTATCCTTTGTCTCATACACAGATTGAGACTCACACAGTAGTCACCATGTGGAAGTACTCGTCTCTAATTTCAAGTCCTGCACACGCCATTTCTTAAATATTTCAACTTATGGTACACACGCTATTTCCTAAATATTTCAACTTATTGTACACACGCTAGTAATTCAGCTTAACTTAGCACACGGAAGTATTTCAACTTATTGCTACACGTGGTTTCATTGTGACCGTTGGTCACTTCCGAAGATTACTACAATCCCTTTAATATTACCTGCCTGACATTTAATTCTCCCCCAAAAAGTTCCTGAAATAGAGAAATTATTATTTCAAACTAATCTTAAATATTCCACATGCATACCATGTCTCCACTCTTTCATCATTACGGAGCACAACTAAAACAGGTCTTAACAGCACAAGATCCAGCGGCAGAGTGCTGAAACATGGCCGTTCTCGAGGTCCTCTCGCACCTCTGCTGAAGTGGGGGGAGCACCTTGCCACTGTATTGGTCAGCCACATTTCAGGCGCTCAAAGCTCAGGTAAATTTCATCTCTTTGGTCCCACCAAAGGTGGCCAAAGGATCGACTCAAAGATGATCATATATTCACATTCACTATCTGCGGTTAGCAGACGACCATACATTCATTCATTTCACAGATCTCACCAAACTGGATGTAGGGATTTACTTTGTGGGAGTGCACATGTGATAAATTAAATAAATAAATTGTCATTCTTTCCCACACTGGTATCCGGCTTCGCTGTATTAATTGCAATTGAGTTAGTTTTACAAAAAAAAAGTGTTGTTCTGACAAAAAATAATGAAGTATGTTGTACCTATTTTCAATGTCGGGCGGTACTGTACCCTATCAATATAATCTACAAATAGTATCAATTCTAGCTTGTGAACATTAAGTGGAAGATCATTCACATATACTCAGATAAAGCAAAGGTGTGAACCCAAAATTGAACCTTGTGAGACACTCTTCCGCATTTCTCCCCAGTCACAAAATGGTTCAAATGGTTCAAATGGCTCTGAGCACTGTAGGACTTAACTTTTGAGGTCATCAGTCCCCTAGAACTTAGAACTACTTAAACTTAACTAAACTAAGGACATCACACACATCCATATCCCGAGGCAGTATTCGAACCTGCGACCGTCGCGTCTCGAGTCACAAAAAATTTGTCTCCTTTTAGTTTTGTTTCAATTATTCCGCACAGCCTTTTACATTCTGTTTGTCAAGTAAGATTCAAATTAGTTGTGTGTAAAGCCCTGAGTTCCACAAAATTTGACCGTTTCTCAGAGAGTAACATGATCTCCGCAATAAAATACTTGAAAGGTCAGTAAAATACTAGCTGGCGATATTTCATTATTTAAGACTTGTAATATTCAATGAGAGAATGTACAAACAGCATTCTCAGACGAGAAAAATGTGATGAACCAAGCATATTGTTCCTACTTAATGAGTCAAATCTCGTGAGTACATTACTTTTCGAATTTTTTGAAAAAATACGTCAGTAAGCAATTTGAACGAAGATTATTTAAGACTTTCTTATAAAGAGGTCTAAAAATTGCTTATTTTAATCTGACTGGAAAAATTCCCTGCATCAGTGATGTATTTTCTGAATGAAACTGCATCAACGGCAAAAGAGCTTTTAATTTTGGCATATTTGTAATTCCATTACTTTCAGTGAAGGAAGTCGGAGCTACTTGTAGGTTGCTTATAATTCTGTGGAATGACAGTTTTAATACATTTTGTTGCTTGTTCAACTGAACCGTTTGATATGCTGATTAATTAGTGTCCCACAGTAAAACACATAATCAATATTACATGTAAAAGTTGGTTAAACAGCTGTCTCATGAAACAGTTAATACAATCAACTATTAGTTGAAAATTTAGGTTTTATTATTGCAGTTTCTCAAGTTATTAAAAGGAATGTCCGAATGGGACTGATGACCGTAATTTTACCTGGCTACATCCCATAATTACAGATTTGTGCGATCTAACAGGAACCCCCTCTAACCGCATTGTTTTTTGGTGCGAAACGTCAAATAGAAATAAAATCCTTTTTTATATCTTGAAAATGAACAGTATAACTGATGTTCATATTTCTTTCACTTAACAATAATTTAACGTTTCGCAAGTCTCCATGAAATTTTAATTTATTTTCGTAAAACTAGTAATCAAAAATGGGAAGGTAGTAAGTTTACTAAAAATATGGTTTCTATATTTGTTAATTAACATTTCCATTTGCTAATACATATTCAGCTCAAATTGAAATAAAAGATGTGGTGTTAGCGAGATAGCCGGCGACTACACAATTGGTAGATTATGTTCTAAGGTACCAAAGACAACATTAACGCCTTAGAGATGCTTTTTACTTAACAGCACTCGAAAGTCCTGTAACCTTCAAAGGCGTTTTTTACAGTTGCACAGTACAGCTTCAGGAAACGGACCTTGAAGCCCTATAAAAATAAAGGAAATCAAACAGTACCAGTCCGTGTGGTCCCCTTGTCAGACCACACTGTTATCTGACAGTACACAGACGCACTGCGCCGCACCCTAGCTCCTCTTCCTGTAAACTTATCTTCTTACCTTACTGCAGGAACACTCCCAACTGTTGTCTCTCTCTGGTTAACATAGAGGTTCGACGTCCAGAAACCTCAATAAACCCAGGCCAGGGTAGGAGTTTGATTAACCTAGACAGAACAGAGCTAAATATTATACAAAGACAATGTACTACGAGACGTGACGACCTCTCATACTCTTGTTTGACATCGATTGTAGTTTCGACATAGTCTGTCCTCCGCGAAGTCTGGCAGGCTGCCATCACGGGCAACCGTTAAATCGAGACACGCCTTCCGTATCAGTTATGTGTAACGCTATGGAACCCGCGAAAGATATACTCTCTACAGCAGAAAAACTTAAAACGTCGGCCACGAGAATACGACGCTTTAAACACCTTTCGTGTCACGCCGACCTTTAAACGAAGCTGTACAGTATCCAACACAGTGTAGTCAAAATAAGAAAAATCACTTCGCAAAGTTAGTAGAATACCGCAGCCGTGTGGCCATCAGCAGTATACTCACTCACATTGGGAAATGGACACGACGAAAGCGATACCAATAGCGTATTTGTACTTACTTGCCTTGTGGAGAAGCCAAGTCTTTGATGAGAAAATCTGACTGTAACTCCATTACTCACTGTTGCAAGTCCACTTAACATAGTAACAATTAAATTTCGGAATAATCATATTCAGATTCTCGAAGATGTTAATGTATGGAGGTTGTGAGGAGGAGCGGGTATTACTTCTTTACTTATTAGCTGAAAAAGACGCTTTGCTTGTTCTCTATACTCTTTTGTTTTCTGAGAAAGAAAAAGCTCGGGATAAACGTAAAAGTTAACATTAAAAACTCGTAAACACGTTAGTATTGCACTCTCAAAAATACTCTCGAATATTCAGAAATACTCTGAAATACTCTTCAACCCACGTACTCATTCAGCAATGCCCCAGATTCATCAGCTGCTAAACTGCAATCTCTACTTTGCGAGACTACGCTGAGCTCCCGATATGTTTTGGCAGGCGACAGGCGACTATGAGTTACTGCACCGACAACAATCACTTTAACTAGTAAACCTCAGACATGATTACCTGCACCATGCGTCTGTTAAATTGATTTGTCCTTTGTGTTTGTTGTTGATACCATCCATTAGAAGTTATCACGTTTATCAGAATCCAAATTAACTTGAATGCTTCAAATGGCTCTGAGTGCCATGGGACTCAAAATCTGAGGTCATCAGTCCCTTAGAACTACTTAAATCTAACTAACCTAAGGACATCACACATATCCATGACCGAGGCAGGATTCGGATCTGCGACCGTAGCGGTCGCGCGGTTCCAGACTGAAGCGCCTAGAACCCCTCGGCCACACCTTAACTTGAATGCTAATATCATATTGATGAAATGGTGGCTCTGTCTTATTTTAGTCAATTGTTATGAACGCAGGATTGATCTTTTATAAAATCATGGCCAAGCTTATTGATTAAAAATAGAACAAAAAATACATGTTAAGTGTGATGAGAAAATAGAACATGTCCTGATGGCAGCGCAAATATACAACAGTTAACCCTCCCCTGTGTGGCGGCTGGTTTGCAAAGACTAAGGTTTCTCCCACTGAACTATTTACTCTGGCTCAAAACAAGAATAACGCAGTCTGAAATTATCTAACACTGAAAATACTTTGATGCATCTATTCAACACAGAAGTTATGGTACGTTGGTACAGCTGAGACAGCGCTTCCAAAGGAGGGTTACTAAATATGGCCTTCGGAATGCCTTCACAAAAGAAGAGGAAGTAAATATTCCAGAATTCGAATCAAGAACAGCTGCCAGCATGAGTGACGTAGAAGTAAATATCCTCGGAGTAGTGAAGCAACTTAAATCACTTGATGAAAGCAAGTCTTCTGGTCCAGACTGTGTACCAGTTATGTTCCTTCCGATAGCTGCGTACTTAACGATCATATACAAATGTTGGCTCGACGAAAGATCCGTACCGAAAGACTGGTAAGTTGCACAGGTCACACCAATATTGAAGAAAGGTAGTAAGAGTAATCAACTAAATTACAGGCCCATATCATTAACGTCGATATGCAGCAGGATTTAGGAACATATATTGTGTTCGAACATTATAAATTACCTCGAAGACAACGGTCTATTGGCACACAGTCAATATGGATTTAGAAAACATCGTTCTTTTGAAGCACAACTAGCTCTTTATTCGCATGAAGTGTTGAGTGCTATTGACAAGGGATTTCAGATCGATTCTGTACTTCTGGATTTTCGGAAGGCTTTTGACACTGTACCACACAAGCGGATTCTAGTGGAATTGCGTGCTTATGGAATTTCGTCTCAGTTATGTGATTTCCTGTCATAGAGGTCACAGTTCGTAATATTGACGGAAAGTCACCGAGTAAAACAGAAGTGATTTCTGGCGTTCCCCAAGGTAGAGTTATAGGCCCTTTGGTGTTCCTTATGTACATAAACGATTTGGGAGACAATCTGAGCAGCCGTCTTAGGTTGTGTGCAGACGACTCCGTCGTTTATCGACTAATACAGTTATCAGAAGACCAAAACAAATTGCAAAATGATTTATAAAGCATCTATATGATGAGAAAAATGGCAACTGACCGTAAGTAACGAAAAGTGTGAGGTCATCGACATGAGTGCTAAAAGGAATCAGTTAAACTTCGGTTACACGATAAATGAGTCAAATCTAAAGGCTGTAAATTCAATAAATACCTAATAATTACAATTACGAACAACTTAAATTGCAGGGAACACACAGATAATGTTGTGGGGAAGGCTAACCAAAGACTGCATTTTACTGGCAGGACACATAAAATGTAGCAAATCTACTAAGGATACTGCCTACGCTACGCTTGTCCGTCCTCTTTTAGAATACTGATGCGCGGTGTGGAATCCTTACCATATAGGATCGACGGAGTACATCGAAAAAGTTCAAAGAAGGGCACGACGTTTTGTATTATCGCGAAATAGGGGAGATAGTGTCACTGAGAAGATACAGGATTTGAGGTGTGGAAAAAAAGGTGTTTTTCGTAGCGACGGAATCTTGTCACGAAATTCCAATCACCAACTTTCTCCTTCGAATGTGGAAATACACTCCTGGAAATTGAAATAAGAACACCGTGAATTCATTGTCCCAGGAAGGGGAAACTTTATTGACATATTCCTGGGGTCAGATACATCACATGATCACACTGACAGAACCACAGGCACATAGACACAGGCAACAGAGCATGCACAATGTCGGCACTAGTACAGTGTATATCCACCTTTCGCAGCAATGCAGGCTGCTATTCTCCCATGGAGACGATCGTAGAGATGCTGGATGTAGTCCTGTGGAACGGCTTGCCATGCCATTTCCACCTGACGCCTCAGTTGGACCAGCGTTCGTGCTGGACGTGCAGACCGCGTGAGACGACGCTTCATCCAGTCCCAAACACGCTCAATGGGGGACAGATCCCTGTTTGCTAATGCAATGTATGAAAACACGTGTGTGCTAGAATCTGTTTCAGATTTCCGATCACGAGGGTGCACTGTACTCGTACTCCAGTCATAACCCAACTGTCCTACGTCAAGGAGAAGTCGTATTTCGTGGGACAGCTTCCTTCTTCCTCGGCAAAAATTTTGGGCACACGCTTTTTTTGTGCTGAAAGACTGTAGCACAGAGACAATGGCGGCGGAAGAGAGAGGAGACATTGCCAGTGGGAGAGAGGGGAGGGAGGGGGGGGGGGAAGCTGGGAGACAGAAAGTGGCAGTGAAAGAGAAAGAGAGGTGGATGAGCACAATAGCTGTGGGAGCCAAAGAGAGAGCAGATAGTGATGATCAGTGAGATGCAGTGCCAGAAAAATAGAAAGAGCGATGGATGGAGATATTAGCAGTGGGAGGAAAAGAAAGGAGACGGTGGAAATGGAGAAAAAAAAGATATTTCTCCACTTTTGCCATTTCATGTAGGCACATGTTAAATTTTTCTGTCTTGCAGTCTAAACTCGAAATAAACCATCCCCAAGGACACGTGTGGAGAGGAGACAGTAGTGGCTGAAGAGAGAGACAGTAGAGTGTAAGCACGAGACGAAGAGATAGTGGCAGTGGATGAGAAAAAGGATGGGCTAAAGACACCGGCACTGGGGCAGAGAGATGGTGAAAGTGTCAAAGAGGAGACAGCTGTAAGAGCGAAAGAAGGGCATGAAGACAGTGACAGTGGGAGAGAAAAATACACAGGGTGAAGAAAAAATGTCGCACTTGGAGGTCAGCATCCGATTCCTCATCTAGATTCAAGACGAAAGGTCGTCTAGCAAAATCAGATCGGTTGCATTTTGAAAACACATGTATGAAAACGAGTAGCTGGCAATTCTGTCGCATCGTGCAGCGCATCACAATGTACCTCACCACACTACTGCACCAGTCGTCGTAATTCACTGAGTAGCTCAGCGTGTTTGGTCAGAGGGTCAGTCGCTCTCTGTAACAAAGAACTGAGTAAATGGATCAACGATGAACCTGAATGGGTGTCATGGGACGACCGCCCCGAACGAATACTGGGACATCAAACCCACGTTCACTGTAGAGCTGTGGTTGGAATCATCGTCATGTTCCTTTCTTTACATTTTCAGACGTCCGTTCCCTAGTTCTCGTCGTTCATAAGCAGAACATCATTTTCTTGCACGGCAATAGCCCATCACATGACAGTGGTATCCATTAAACTGCATGCATGTGCCTGCTAACCACGTGGTGCACAACCGTAACTGGTCCTCTCAGCTTCACGAAGAGCGCCTTGCTGATGCAATACACAAACGATGAATATATCGATAAGCTTTTGGTGCTGGATGCTCCTGCTGCTGCTCGTCTGCGTGCAGCACCTCACGCTCAAAGGAGCCATCCTGATAAAGTTTTTCGGCCCATGGAGGAACGGTTTCGGGAAACACGGTAACCTTCATCCACAAGTAACGGATAGAGGTCGTCCAAGAACTAGACGTACTCCACAATTGGAGGATGCGATTGTTGCAACCGTTCACCAGCCATCTCGGTGATTTACCCGCGACATTGCAAGGTACTTCGAGATTGTTGAAGTGTTGCACGATGAAGAACTGCATCCATATCATTACACATTAACGCAGTCCTGGGTCATCTGAGTTACTACCACCGTTTTGTCCCTCATGCCGCGGCTCTGGCGGAAACCCTTCACAGCCTCCTCTGTAAGAATGTTACCTGGGGTTGGTCGCCAGCTTGTAATAGGGCGTTCCGCGGTCTGAAGTCTTCTCTCCTGACGCCGGCTTGCCGTGACCCTTATGACTCCACCAAGCCTCTCACCTGGGCTGCCGATGCGTCAGACTATGGTGTGGAGGCATCGATGGAGTCGGAGGCCCGGTACGGCCGTCGCTTCACCTTATGACCGATCACAAGCCTCCGGTCTCGTTGTTCAGCGCTACGTCCGCCATCCCTACGAGGACTGCTCACCGCCTCCAACGCTGTGCCTTGTTCCTCGCGGAATATTCCTAAGTCATCTGTTTTCGGGCCACAGCTCTCAATGCCAACGCAGATCTCCTCTTTCGTCTCCCGGTGAGTGCTGACCCTGAGTTCGATGCTGACCAGGTTGTCTGTTTCCACCTGGATGACGCTGCTGCCGAAGCTGTGGCTGATTTGGCGCTGGATCCCAAGCTAGTCGCACGTCGTATGGCAGAAGACTCTACCAAACGGGCGCTAATGCACCATGTTCAGCATGAGTGGCCATCGGACCGTCGTTGGCTGCTGCAGCCGGAGGTCTGGGCCTACTGGCACCGCCGCCAGGACCTGTCTGTCAGAGATGGGGTCGTCCTCATCTTGAGTGATAATGATCGTTGGTGGGTTGTGCTGCCACCTTCCATCCATCAGCGGGACTTGCAGCTCCTGCACGTTAAGCATTGGGGGGGACGGTCCTGAGGAAACGGCTTGCCCGCCAGCATGACTGCTGGAGAGGGATGGACACCGCCATCACCTACATGGTGCCCTCATGTCCCTCCTGTCAACGGCACTAGTCAGCGCCCCCTCGACACCTGTTCCCATGGCCTGCTGCTCCTTCTCTTTGGACCCGTTTGCTCCTCCTGGCTTATCCTTGTGGATGCGGGCATTGGCTTTCCCTATGTCTTCCTCATGTCCTCCATAACATCTACCTATACCATCCAAGCTCTTTCCCATATCTTTGTCACTGAGGGCAGGAGATGGTGGTACACGACAACGGCCCTCAATTTACGTCTGCTGAATTCACCTCCTTCTGCACCACCCATGGCATCCAGTTGATTCATCCTGCATCTAACGGATTAGCCAAACTATTTTTTCCGTACATTCAAAATTCAGATGTCGAAATTGCGCCGCCAACATACAATGGCTGATGCCCTTACCATCTTTCTTTCCTCCTACCGGTCCACTGTTTAGGAGGGGTCAGCCCCAACTGAAAAACTTCACGGCTGCCCTTATGGGTCCCCCTTGTCGAGGGGCAGTCGCCTTCCCTCCCACGGACACCTTGCGCACATAATAGCGCAACCCAGCTAGGAGGAATGTATGACCGGAAATCATGTGAACGGAAGTGCCGCTATTTTGGATATTTAGAATATAAAAGGATGCATGACAGCCGCAACCGATCAGTCTTCTGTGGTAGTTGAAAGTGTCAGCATGGATTCCTCCAAAGTGCCTCAGCTATCAGGGAGGAGGACGAGATCAACCGACGAACGTTTTGGTGTATGGTTAGGGTTGGGTTGTTTGCGGGAGGAGACCAAACAGCGAGATCATCGGTCTCATCGGATTAGGGAAGGATGGAGAATGAAGTCGGCAGTGCCCTTTCAAAGGAACCATCGCGGCATTTGCCTGGAGCGATTTAGGGAAATCACGGAAAACCTAAATCAGGCTTGCCGGACGCGGGATTGAACCGTCGTCCTTCCGAATACGAGTCCAGTGTGCAAACCACTGCGCCACCGGTGTATGGTTACTACTGAAGAACCTGGACAATCTTGTTTCTGACATTGGCAGCATAAATTACACCGAAAATGGTACGCTCCATAGCAAGAATAATTTAAATGTGCTTACTCCTATTACAGAAACGTTTTGCGATAACATTGTGGTAGTTAAAATCTGTGATCAAGGGGACTTTCAGGGGCAGTTAGAGAAGGGACGATCTGTAATGTTAAAGAAGGAGACGTGTGGCTCATTTAACTATTATCTACGTAGTAAATTCTCCAAGTTCGTCACTGCGAGACATGGTGTGAGGGTGAAGCTACCATATCTCCTACATGGAAGCGACAGTGTGACAGAAAGAGGAATATTGGATAAAATCGGCAAGGAAGCACTGGAAACCATTTCGAAGAAATATAAAAATTCTGTGGCTATACCATATAAAGTAGAATTAGTCGATGTTAAAATTGGATGTTCTAATGGAAGAGTTGCCTGGAATGTTGCAGCAGCTAATTGTAGACGATTATTACCTTTCGGATTTAGACATAACTCAAGACTTCGCCGGAATTTTTAATAAAATGGAGATGTGCGACTACCTAATATCAACCCACGACTTCTGCATGGAAGGAGGCCATCAGGGAAGCAGAAATATGATTGTGTACAACAATAAGACATCTAGAATAGACTGTTTAACGTGAATGAGCTCCAATTGCAGAGTAAAGGTATATAACAAATTTATATGTCAAATCACAAGTCCAGGAGTAAACAATGTTATCGGTAACCATCTTATAGATTTTATAAAGTGTCCAGACGGGCGACTAAGGGAAACTTTTAAGAATTCTTTTTCTAAGGAGCATGGCATTACCAGGCTGGAGGCCACAATATACAACTACAGAATGGATCGTGTGTTCGACCCAGTGCAAAGCTGTTGAAGTGTATTAGACAACAACAAGCAGTATGTACAATGTGCTCCACTTTACTCTCTGCGAATTTCGTCCATGTGGTGTCAGATAACTAATAATTTACGGAACAGTTGTTGTGTGGTTTTTAACAACGTTCTGCAGTTTGTCTACTGGGGTAATACGAACACACGGAAATGAACTGGTGTGCAAGTAAATCTGCCGGACTCTGAAGACCAAGAGAAGCTTATAATTTATGCTCTGTCAGCATACAATTTTAATTATCTATCCGTAAACTACGTAGAGGCTCTTAACGCAGACTCCAACAAAGACAATATTAGTATTATGCATAAAGGATGGTTATGTTAAAGCAGGACAAACTTATTTTTTAAGTCCAGAACCCTGTTCACCACCATACCATCCGATATAGATATCGGAAAGTTGGGGCTGGTTCCTACAAATAATGTTATATACATAGTCTTAAGAGAAAGGACCAATGTATCAGACAGACATATACCATTCCCCATTAAAGAAATTACTCTTTTAAGTGCGTGTATTAAGTGTACGGAAACGAAAAGTGGAAATGGAGGACCTCGAAGTAACGAAAAGGACACTGGAGTGTATGGAGAAGACAACTGCTATAAAGGAAGAATATAAGCTGCAATTGGAAAAGAAAGAAGCTGTGCCGATGTGCAGGCCAGGTTTATGTACGGATTTAAACATTCTGTATGGAAAAATCTGAGTACGAAGGGGGAATACAAATTATTGGCATTTACAGTAAACAGCCATGCAAACTGGTCACGTGTTGGTGTACTGGCCAAAATCAGTGAAATCGAGAGCGCTTAATATATTAAGGAATTCACGGAAAATGTGTTTATTAAGCTCATTTCCCATTCGGATTGGCTTATAAAGGATGGTTACATTCTATCTAAGTGTGGCGACCTGGATGTTGTCCACCTAGCAACAAAACAGCCATTTGCCGAGTTTAAAACAGATGGAATTACAACATTTAGTGGCAGCTCGTTTGCTTAAGTTGTAAACTTAGAGTTCTGTACGGAAATCCCGCAAGAATGTGGAGCAGAAGAATTGCCGACATACACACAGGAAGACGTGGAACGCTATAACAATAGTATCATGGAGGAGATACGAGGAAAAATTAAAATCCCCGAATGCTCTCGCCTAGGAAAACTGCAGGAGGGGACAGTACTAATAGTTAAAGCCATAAAACAAATATTTTACAGGAAAAAAATTAGATATGTATTAGAAATCGAGAATATACCCTCTCTGTATTTGTCAAATTACTGGTTGGAGAAAGAAATAGATGATTCAGATGAGGATTAAAAATTAAATAGGACATTATTAAAGCTACACCTAACAAAAATAAGGGAAGAGCTTTTTTCTGTGTGTAAATTTATATGCAAAAGTTAATAAATATTTTGAAAGAGAATATTCTCCTGTCTTATTCCCTAAACTACCAAAAATCCTAAGGCATTTCCTACATACATCGATTTATGTGCCTGTTTTTGGGATGTGGGAGTGAGAGGTTGGGAGACCTTGAAAAGTAGTTGAAACTAGGTAGCTGAAAGCGTAGCGAACCCCTTTTCTTACCTATATGAAAGCAGAAAGGGTAAGACATGATGGACGGGATGCCACTTTAGGACCATGAGGAAGAATGCGTTCGAAATTATTCTGCGCTATTTTCGTAAACAGGTTCTGTTAGGGCAAGAATTTCCACGCAGACAAGCTGAGACATCACGATACAAAAGCAAGCATTAACTATTTCTGGGACACTATACAATTTCCGAGAGGTCGACTTGGTTCATATTTTACATAACAATGTGACATCAGTATAAGATTGAGAACCGCTTTAGATGCGCTTGCGATGGTGTGTAGATACATGTGTGCATTTCCCGGGAATGCGTCAGCCACACTGGCCACGTAAGCACAGCTAGACGCATCTCAAATGTCCCATTAGGATCGTGAGGAAGAGAAAGCAGCCTGTTCCTCTCTGGGAAGCAATAGAATAGATTTGTATAGCGCTAGACCCGCAGCTCTGCGTCATCGCGCCAGCAACAGTGTCGTGGTGAACATGTATTTCGACAGGAATTTCTTGGGTGTCAAGTATGAAAGGGATGCCGCCGCCTCATCCTTGCGCGGGCCTGAACTGACACCTGTGTGTGGTCCGGCAGCTGACGGCTGTGGGGGCCGCCGGTGCATCCTGACTCTTGGTGTGCGTGTGCAGGAGCATCCTGTGCGGTCCAGTGGACAGCGGATGGCAGGATATGTTTTTTACTAGCGATCGTTTGCTTAAACTATTTTCCATCGATTTCACTGACCATTAGGATGTTGCAAATTTAAAAAAAAACTACCCCGTACACGTGAAGAATAGCGATTTAATGAATTTGCATGATTTTTTATATCAGCGTGGTGTTAGCTGTACGATAGTCAAGGGGAGGGTGTGCGTGGGTGGGTGACATGGAGCAGAACAGCAGGTTAAGTGCAGAACACTAGGTTAATTTGCATAATTTTTATGTAAAAGGCAGTACAATAGTTTAAGGGGGTAAGTGACAAAGAAGAATGTACCAGAAATGGCGTTCAAAAGCGTCTGAAATTCGGAAAGTGTACCGGAAAATGGTGGGAGGACATAACTAATTACTTAATTTGGTATCAAAGGTGGTACAATAGTTTAAGGAAATAGGGGTGGCATGGAAAACCACTTAACAGAACAATAGGTTAAGTGCAGACAAAGGGCCGAACATTAGGTTAAGTGCTGACAAAGGGCCGAACATTAGGTTAAGACACCCAGAGTCCGGTGCTGATCATTGGGTTATGCAACATGTTTGCCCCAGAGTTGTTTGCGTCTCTGCACATAAGTGTACAGCATTATTTACAAGTAGTTTGCAGGTCTGTAGACTATTTACTGCGACCTCAAGCATGTCAGGGTGAGTGTTTTGTATCAGTGTAATAAATATAGTGTCAAATCCGTCCATAAATGAATTGATTCGAAATAAATAAAGTGCATTCCTTCGTCTCTCCAGCAGCCCAGCACAGTCTGAGGCCTTTCCCCGCCATTTTTCCCCTCCAGGCTGCCATCTTGGATTATGTCACAGGAGGGGCAATGGCGTCCTCAGGTGACGGTACTGTGTAGTAGGTCTGTTGGACTCCGGACCTCATGGTGGACACACTGGATGGCGGCGCTGCCTCAAATTGTTTAAATAAAGACTGTCTGCAAAATAAAGACTTATTCCATCCTATCCAGCACAGGTTTGGTCCTTTTTCCACCAATTCGCAGGAAAAGGTTGCGGTCGGATGACTTAGGTTAGTGGTGGTAGCCCACGTGACCTTTTTTCCCGCCATTTTCTTATGTTAGTGGATGTAGCGATGGTGTGTTGCATTGTCCTGGTGGAATTTGAATTTCCTGCCCATTTTCTGGGGGAGTGGAGGAGGGCGTTAGGTTTAATTAAATAGTAAATCAAATTGATATCAAGAGTGTACCTGTAATAGCGATGGGGAGTGTGTGGGTTGGAGGTTTCCTGTGGGGAGGGGAGTGGGAGGGTGTGAGGGGACAATAGGTTAAGGACCTGTCAATTAAAAGGAAGGATCCATTTAGCAGAAAAATAGGTTAAGGGCCTGTCAATCAAAGGTGAACAATAGCTTAAGTACCTGTCAATCGCTGGCTGGAGTGGCCTTGCATTTCTAGGCACTACAGTCTGGAACCGAGCGACCGCTACGGTCGCAGGTTCGAATCCTGCCTCGGGCATGGATGTGTGTCATGTCCTTAGGTTACTTAGGTTTAAGTAGTTCTAAGTTCTAGACGACTGACGACCTCAGAAATTATGTCTCATAGCGCTCAGAGCCATTTGAACCATTTGAACCTGTCAATCAAGAATAGGTTTGCCCCTGAGAGCATATCTGCCCCTGATTGAGGCAACCCGCACTAACTAAATGTGCTTAAACGAACTTTTTCCCACTACTCAAGGCAGCCATTGCCAGATGTCTCTTCTAGCTGGCCGACCTCTTGCAGACTGGACTTGGTATAGTCGACGAACATCTTGACATTGTAGAATTGTTTAATTGTGATCTCTCTCCGTGAAGATTGGTTGGTTTTGGGGAAGGAGACCAGACAGCGTGGTCATCGGTCTCATCGGAATAGGGAAGGATGGGGAAGGAAGTCGGCCGTGCCCTTTCAGAGGAACCATCCCGGCATTTGCCTGGAGTGATTTAGGGAAATCACGGAAAACCTAAATCAGGATGGCCGGACGCGGGATTGAACCGTCGTCCTTCCGAATGCGAGTCCAGTGTCTAACCACTGCGCCACCTCGCTCGGTCTCCGTGAAGACCCGGGTATTTTCTATTTTTTTTTTTTTTTTGTGTATTGGAGATGCTCTGCAGTTGGGATCGATTCTTGTTCTTCTGGAGATTGTATTATTGTTTCGCTTTAGTGAGTCCAATAAACTGTTTTTGGACTTGTGTTTTACGCATTTCTATTCTGCTAGCGCATATACTTCAGTTCAGCATATTGTTTAGAAGTATAACCTGTGTTATAACACTAATTACTTCCACTTCTGGGAAAGCGTGCTATTAGAATTGAGATAAGCGTCTTGTGTAGCGCCAAACTGATAAATCTACCAGGAACTGCACATTGTTGTTCGCCAAGACACGTTCCGCTCAAGGTTTCCTTCGTCACGCTTTCGAGTTACGTGTAACGCGGTAATTTAATTCTTCTTACTTGATATCTCTGAGAGCTGCTAACGTGTGCGTGCAGTGGGATAAGAATCTTTTTGTTACTGGCTCAGCCCTTCACTGTTTTCGAGAAATTAACTTCTATTATTTCATTCCATTGTAATGGTTGCTTCCTTCCTTCCTTCATTCATTCATTTATTCATTCACTCACTCAATGAGACACAGTCTTCTGTGTTCTATAAATTTTATTACGAAGACAGGTCCTTCAGTGACTTTTCGGGACTCGTAGTATAAATGAACAGAGACTGATGCTTGCGGTTTAACATTCCGACGACGTCGAGATCATTGCAGATGGTGCACAAATTCAGATTAAGCTAAGACAGAGAAGCAAGTAATTGGCCTTGCATTCTCAAGGTAACCTTACCGAATTTCAGGGAAACTTCGGGTAACCAAAAACCGGATTTAAACGCCCCAAGTAAAATGACTCCAAATGTCCGGCAACTCACCAGCTCTTTTATAAAGACGACTTTTTCAGGTCATCAGTCTTCTCACAAGTTTTATGTGGCCGGCCACAAATTTCTCTAGGCATGTACACCCAAAGACTCTGATATTTGTTTGATATATTCCAATCTCCGTTTCGCCTGACAATTTTCAACCCCTGCTGCAGCGCCCTAAAGCACCGTGGAGGTTATTTGTTGTTGTCTTAACACATGTCCTATCATCGTGACCCTTCTTCTTGTCAGTATTTACCAGCTGTTCCTCTCCCCACCGATTCTGCGGAAAGACTCTCCTCATTTGTTATCTTAACAGTCGTCTCGCCCTTTTCCCACATGACATACTGCGAACGATGGCTGAAAGGCAACAGGTAGATTCTATATTTCTGGATTTCCTGAAAGCATTTGGCACGGTACTCCACTGCAGACTGTTAACAAAGGTACGAGCATATGATTTAAGTGCGTCGAAGACTTCTTGAATAATAGAACACGGCATGTTGTCCTCGATGTC
The DNA here is from genome assembly GCF_021461385.2 of Schistocerca piceifrons. Taxonomy (NCBI): domain Eukaryota; kingdom Metazoa; phylum Arthropoda; class Insecta; order Orthoptera; family Acrididae; genus Schistocerca; species Schistocerca piceifrons. Next base: position 459,369,026 of record NC_060145.1, read on the forward strand.
CTGTTCATCAGTGACAAGGGTACCACCAGGAGTGTCCCAGGGAAGCTATTTTACTTAATTTTATTGCTGCCACAAAACAAATATTGAATGTAATTAGCCCAGTATTCTTTTATTTGAAAGTAATTATTTAGTTTGATTTGATTGTTGACACTAAACAAATATTAAAAGAAATTTGCTTATAATTTTATATTATTTTATGTCGATCCATTGGTTCACAGCATTTCAGCGTTGTTTTAACAGTTGATATTTCATAATGAGTTTCAGTAGTTTGAAAATTGCATTTTTCTGATCTGATTAATTTATCTAACAGCAAATCTGTTGTTAGTGTCCTGCGACGCGTAAATATAGTCGTGTTCAAAGTCTTTCCATAGTTACAGTAATCACAGTACGCTTTATGGTATTCTGAATGTTCTGTCCAAGGTATTGAGAACAGTGCCTCAGAAATCGTAATTTCCGTCATGGCAGCGAATATTTGCATCAGCAAGCTTGATAAAAAATTGCGTAATCCAGTTGGACATGCAGTGTAGATTACGTACGGCACTGCTGCAATTAACTAATTTGGAGTGAAGTTTGCCGGTCGGGGTGGCCGAGCGGTTCTAGGCGCTACAGTCTGGAACCGCACGACCGCTACGGTCACAGGTTCGAATCCGACCTCGGGCAAGGTGTTGTGTGATGTCCTTAGGTTAGTTAGGTTTAAGTAGTTCTAAGTTCTAGGGGACCGATGACCTAAGGAGTTAAGTCCCATAGTGCTCAGGGCCATTTATACATGTATCAGTTTGTAATTTTAAAACATCGCTTCGGAACAATAATTTGAGACTTCATCTACAAGCCCAAACATTGTGACCACTGCCCACCGTGAAGTTCGATGCCGCCCGGTGACATTGCAGACACGTGACGCGATAATAAAAGTATGTAAGAGGAGCGGACACGGACGGGGGTCACCCTACAGAAGATATGGGCTGCAAATGAAATCCATTGAAATAAGCGACTTCGACAAAGGGCCTATTATTATTAGGCAGAGCCTGTGAACGAGTATCTCGAAAACGGCGAAGCTGGTCGAATGTTCACGTGCTACTGTCGTGAGCATCTACAGAAAAAGGGAGGACAGTGGAGCTACCACTAGGCGTCAAAGTTTTGACGTCCACGACTCTCCATAGAACGTGGGGTTCGGATGCTTCTCTGCTATGTAGAGTAGGACAGATGGTGATGTGTGACAGTGTGGCATCTCTGCCGAAAGAGCACACTGCTGGTGTACGCACAAGTGTTCCGGAGCACTCAGACCGAGCGAGGTGGCGCAGTGGTTAGCACACTGGACTCGCATTCGGGAGGACGACGGTTCAATCCCGCGTCCGGCCATCCTGATTTAGGTTTTCCGTGAGTTCCCTAAATCGCTCCAGGCAAATGCCGGGATGGTTCCTTTGAAAGGGCACGGCCGAATTCCTCCCACATCCTTCCCTAATCCGATGAGACCGATGACCTCGCTGTTTGGTCTCTTCCCCCAAACAACCCAACCCAACCGGAGCACTCCATTTATCGTACATTGTTGAACATGGAGCTCCGCAGCAGACCATCCGTACGTGTTCACATGTTGACCCAACGACATCGCCAATAACGACTGCAGTCGGTACGGAAACATCAGGATTCGACTGTCGATCAATGGAGAAGTGTCGCCTCTTGTGTGTTGTTAGTAGCAATTATTATTGGAATAACTGTTAAGAATGCCGATTCCATTCGCCACGACTTACAGGACTTAAAGGACTTACATTTTAGCTACACTAGGTCGATGGTCGACTCCAAGAACGTCCTCATCGAGGTGAACCGCGGCACAAAACGTGCATTGCGCCACGGACACACACTGATGGGAGCAGTATTATGCTGTGGGAGACATTCTCCTGCGCTTGCGTGGGACCTGTGGTAGCAATCTAAGACAAGCTGACAGCTGCGAACTGCCTCCATCCCTTCATGCTTGATGTCTCCCGCGACGGCGATGTCATCAAATGGTTCAAATGGCTCTAAGCACTATGGGACTTAACATCTGTGGTCATCAGTCCCCAGACTTAGAACTACTTAAACCTAACTAACCTAAGGACATCACACACATCCATGCCTGAGGCAGGATTCGAACCTGCGACCGTAGCAGCAGCGCGGTTCCAGACTGAAGCGCCTAGAACCGCTCGACCACAGCGACCGGTTGCGTAGTCATCTTTCAGCAGGATAACTGCCCGTGTGTCGGAGTCAGAACCGTGCTACAGTGGTTTGAGAAGCTTTATAGTGAACTGATGTTGATGTCTCGGTGACCAAATTCGCCTGATGTAAATCCTACGGAATCCATCTGGATCGGGCGCCATCACCGCGTACGCAAATCAGCGGACCATTATTTATGCGAATTATATGACCTGTGCATAGACATCTAATGCGACATGCGTCCACAAAGCTACCAACAAACTGTGGGGGCCCTGCTGCGTGGAATCAGTGATGTATTTTGTTCCAAAGAGGGACTGGGCATACAAGTTATTAAGCAGGCTTTTTTTAATTACCTTACTTTTATATCTTTACTGTACATTACAACTTTTGCGAACAATTTTCGAGGCTTATATTAGTAAAATACGAAATACAATATACAGGGTGTTTAAAAAATGACCGGTATATTTGAAACGGCAATAAAAACTAAACGAGCAGCGATAGAAATACACCGTTTGTTGCAATATGCTTGGGACAACAGTACATTTTCAGGCAGACAAACTTTCGAAATTACAGTAGTTACAATTGTCAACAACAGATGGCGCTGCGGTCTGGGAAACTCTATAGTACGATATTTTCCACATATCCACCATGTGTAGCAATAATATGGCGTAGTCTCTGAATGAAATTACCCGAAACCTTTGACAACGTGTCTGGCGGAATGGCTACACATGCAGATGAGATGTACTGCTTCAGCTGTTCAATTGTTTCTGGATTCTGGCGGTACACCTGGTCTTTCAAGTGTCTCCACAGAAAGAAGTCACAGGGGTTCATGTCTGGCGAATAGGGAGGCCAATCCACGCTGCCTCCTGTATGTTTCGGATAGCCCAAAGCAATCACACGATCATCGAAATATTCATTCAGGAAATTAAAGACGTCGGCCGTGCGATGTGGCCGGGCACCATCTTGCATAAACCACGAGGTGTTCGCAGTGTCGTCTAAGGCAGTTTGTACCGCCACAAATTCACGAAGAATGTCCAGATAGCGTGATGCAGTAATCGTTTCGGATCTGAAAAATGGGCCAATGATTCCTTTGGAAGGAATGGCGGCCCAGACCAGTACGTTTTGAGGATGCAGGGACGATGGGACTGCAACATGGGGCTTTTCGGTTCCCCATATGCGCCAGTTCTGTTTATTGACGAAGCCGTCCAGGTAAAAATAAGCTTCGTCCGTAAACCAAATGCTGCCCACATGCATATCGCCGTCATCAATCCTGTGCACTATATCGTTAGCGAATGTCTCTCGTGCAGCAATGGTAGCGGCGTTGAGGGGTTGCCGCGTTTGAATTTTGTATGGATAGAGGTGTAAACTCTGGCGCATGAGACGATACGTGGACGTTGGCGTCATTTGGACCGCAGCTGCAACACGGCGAATGGAAACCCGAGACCGCTGTTGGATCACCTGCTGCACTAGCTGCGCATTGCCCTCTGTGGTTGCCGTACGCGGTCGCCCTACCTTTCCAGCACGTTCATCTGTCACGTTCCCAGTCCGTTGAAATTTTTCAAACAGATCCTTTATTGTATCGCTTTTCGGTCCTTTGGTTACATTAAACCTCCGTTGAAAACTTCGTCTTGTTGCAACAACACTGTGTTCTAGGCGGTGGAATTCCAACACCAGAAAAATCCTCTGTTCTAAGGAATAAACCATGTTGTCTACAGCACACTTGCACGTTGTGAACAGCACACGCTTACAGCAGAAAGACGACGTACAGAATGGCGCACCCACAGACTGCGTTGTCTTCTATATCTTTCACATCACTTGCAGCGCCATCTGTTGTTGAAAATTGTAACTACTGTAATTTCGAAAGTTTGTCTGCCTGAAAATGCACTGTTGTCCCAAGCATATTGCAACAAACGGTGTATTTCTATCGCTGCTCGTTTAGTTTTTATTGCCGTTTCAAATATACCGGTCATTTTTGAAACACCCTGTACATATGGGTGAGTACTGACAAATGTATCAGTCCTATTGTCTGTGAAGAAAAGCTGATCAGTACAGCAGCTACTCAGTAAGAAACTGTCCAGAAAGCAATCTTCACTGTTATCCATCACAGTCTCTGCATCACAATCTCACAGCAGTAGACATAAATTTCGGAAAAACAGTCTGGAATGCTAGCTTCACGAAGTTGTGGAAAGTCTCTCGGTAACGTATATGGCCTTTCAAGCCCTGGTGCTGGTCCAACACGTAGGCCAGGAATTGAACTGTGTCCGTAATGGGTGGTCATAATGTTCTGTCTCACCAGATTATAACGGATTATTCCGTCTGAGCTGACTCCATGAGAGTACTTGATCCACATAGACGTATAATTTAAATCTAGATATCAGCTTGTTTCAAGTATTTCGCTATCAAACTGTATTTACTTCCATCGAAGCGGTAGAGTAAGGAGGTTACACTTGTGGGTGGGGGGAAAACCCGTTGCAACCAGCGTCGTGTACAGTAGCCTACTTCCTGCGCTTCCTTGTCCTCAGACACCGTGAAACGTCTCTGTGAAGTCGTTTCATAAGACGCTTGTCGAATTCGGTACAACGTATTCGCTTTACTACTTTATTTGAGCTCAATTCATGAACTCTTGCAGAAAGACTGAGCACTCAAATAAGGCCTATTGAAAATTATATGTGTGTTTTAATGTGGGGTTTCGGTTTTGTTTTGTGGGGAACGCTGAGTTGGTCATCGTCTGCTGGGAACACAGGATGACCAACTCAGGTTTCCAATACCTGAACAGAGAGGTTTACCCATCTTAGTCGAAGGCTGGTTTTGTGTGTGAGGTTGGTGCACAGGGAGCTAGGTAATCTCTAAAGAGAAAGCGGCACTCTTCGGTGAACGCTTGGTGAGTACGGATCGTAGCTCGTAAGGGGGGTTTCAGGTGGTAGGAAGCAGGTTGAGTTAGGAATTCGTTATGTTTAACTGTTGAAATACTTAAGAACTTCAGCTAAACTGAAGCGTGTGAGGCGAATTATTTTTCTGAATGTGCCATAATTATATTGCTTTAAATAGGCGATTTCTCGATGTCTGAGTTAAAAGTGTGGAAGTTACTTTGTTCATCTTAAACAACGATGAAGCAGAGTTTCAAACATTAAATCTGATTAGGGAAAGCTGGTTAGGATCGCTTCAACCGTACGTAACACTGTGTCGAAGCGAGTATGATTTTTAATTATTTTTAATCTTATATTTTGTGAAAGTTGTTTTTGTCTTTGTGTGTCGATTTTGTGCCACGTGTTTGGTAATCAATGACCCTTCTGGTACACCACGGCACCGCAATAGGCTTTATTTTAACAGTTTGCTTACTTAATGAGCTATACTTTTTGCAAGAGAATCTGTTCTTTCGTGCGCTGTCTACAAAGCAGCACAACAGTTTGAGTCAGAATGCACCACGTGCTCTAGTTCGGCCGTTTGCAAGCAGCAGACGCAGTTAGTATGTTGAATAATTATCGCACAACCTCGTGCATTGGTTAAACCTCTGTCCAGAATAGTGCATGCGTAGAATCGTAACGCAAATCTCACTGAGATATTTTTATGGTATGAATGCAAAGGAGATGATAGTACCATTGTCTCTCACCACCGTTTTTGTGTTTCTTCTTGCTGTAGTTAAATTGTGCTCTGTTCCATTCTCACGTAATTCTTACTTAAATATTTATAGTCAGGCACCAGTTATGTGTAGTTAGGATGTGCAACCAAATACTTAGATACGATAAATAATCAACGTGAAAGATCAATTCTGTGGTGTCGATCTTACCCAGTTACTCCGATTTTCAATCCTGAATTAATCATGTTGCTTCGTGCATGACATGGAGTGTTATTTATCTGGTTTTTCAAAGAAATTAAACTAATAATTTTCCAGCTCTTTTTTTTCTAAATGGTTAGGAAGGGCTTGGGCTGGTGGCGACTCTGAATTTCTGAATTTTTATCATTATTTGTGTGAGAGAAGCAGCTAGTAATGCGAGATAACGTATATGGAGGGATGAGAAACGTCAACCGATTCGGCTCACGTTAGGCAGGTTGCCTGTGTACAACAAAAAATTAAATTTTGGATCAATTCCCCCACTCCCCCTTATTGTCAAAATAACCCCTATAGTTCATAATCTGGAGTCGGCCCAAAGTTGACGCGATCGATAGATTTTGAAAACTGAACATATTTCACCCTCTTGCACGTAGTGTTAGCGGTACAAGTGCAGATATTTCTGTTGATGACTAAGGATAGAGTACTGAACTTCAGTACATATTTACTTCATTTGCAGACCAATTATTACAGTTCTTGTAAGTAGTATGTTTTAGATTAGTTGGTATCTCCAAGCAGGCGTGGGACAAGCAAGCCATTAATGTTACTTTTCCCCAGTGCAGCAGGTAGATATTGAAATGTGGACATGTAGACGTGCACGGTTAGTCTTTACTGACAGGTGTAGTCCACATCGTGACGCAGTTACGATCGTGCAAGAAACACCAGGTAGTAAATTACATTATGTATTTACAGAATCTGGTGGCTAGCGTTGCTACCTCTGGATCACGGGGTCCCGGGTTTGCTTCCCGGCCGGTTTGGGGATTTTCTCCGCCCGAGGACTGAGTGTTTGTGTTGTCCTCATCCTTTCATCATCATCATCATCGTCACTCATGAAAGTGCCTAGATTGGCCTGAGTAAACATCGGGAATTTGTACGGGCGCTGGTAACCGCGCAGTTGAGTGCTCCACAAAGCAAACATCATCATCATCTATCTGCAGACAGACTGTTAGATGCAAAGGTAGAGCAACTAACACAGTGAAGTGGATACATATGAAGGTACCATTAATGACGAATACCCCTAGCACCCTGTTTATGCGGTCTGCAAATGCACATTTTCCTAGAAATCGAGGAAAGACAGTTTTACGACTGCCGCTTATCTTTCCATAAGGTAAACGCGCCGCTGATGAAGCTATCAAGGCATCTGCCTGCAGAGCGGAAAATCTGTGTTAAATTCGCTAATTTGTTCTACAGGTTTTTTAAATTTATTTTCGTTACGAAACTGCTGGAGGGTTAATAAGATAAGTAAATCAATAAAGAATATTGACAAGGTAGGCAAATAAATTTCCCAGACGGTTGGATTAGTAAATGTTAAAAATTTAATCCCGGTCGCTTTACAAAAACTCTTTCACTCACTCTCTTCCATGTTCTCAGTATCCTTCGCACAACTAGATGGATGATATTTGTCGTATAAGTTTTCGAAGCAAATATATTCACGGCTTCTAGAATATCTAATGAATGTAATCTTCACACAGCTACATCATTCCTTGCAAGATGCGGCCGAAAACAGAGTTGGTTTTCATTTAGTAATATTTCTCTTATTTGAATTAATTTTGATGCATGCCATGCATACGATAATATTGCTTGAAAAATCGGTGCTGAAAGTTGATCATTAATGATGCTGTGAGCCGTTATTGTATCCGCGAGGTTGTGTGATTCCTGTTGGGTTTCCAAAACTAGACTGCGACTTTGAGGCCTCGATATAATGTTTTTAGTTTGGCAGTAAAAATAAACATGACATGGCTTGCACACAGGTCTGTAGTTTGGCGGTGTTACTTCTACCGTGCAAGTTGGATGTCCCTCGTCATATACGAGGGCAGTTCAATAAGTAATGCAACACATTTTTTTTCTCGGCCAATTTTGGTTGAAAAAACCGTAAATTTCTTGTGGAATATTTTCAAACATTCCAGCTTCGTCTCGTATAGTTTCATTGACTTCCGACAGGTGGCAGCGCTGTACGGAGCTATTAAAATGGCGTCTGTAACGGATGTGCGTTACAAACAACAGGCAGTGATCGAGTTTCTTTTGGCGGAAAACCAGGGCATCTCAGATATTCATAGGCGCTTGCAGAATGTCTGCGGTGATCTGGCAGTGGACAAAAGCACGGTGAGTCGTTGGGCAAAGCGTGTGTCATCATCGCCGCAAGGTCAAGCAAGACTGTGTGATCTCCCGCGTGCGGGCCGGCCGTGCACAGCTGTGACTCCTGCAATGGCGGAGCGTGCGAACACACTCGTTCGAGATGATCGACGGATCACCATCAAACAACTCAGTGCTCAACTTGACATCTCTGTTGGTAGTGCTGTCACAATTGTTCACCAGTTGGGATATTCAAAGGTTTGTTCCCGCTGGGTCCCTCGTTCTCTAACCGAACACCATAAAGAGCAAAGGAGAACCATCTGTGTGGAATTGCTTGCTCGTCATGTGGCTGAGGGTGACAATTTCTTGTCAAAGATTGTTACAGGCGATGAAACATGGGTTCATCACTTCGAACCTGAAACAAAACGGCAATCAATGGAGTGGCGCCACACCCACTCCCCTACCAAGAAAAAGTTTAAAGCCATACCCTCAGCCGGTAAAGTCATGGTTACAGTCTTCTGGGACGCTGAAGGGGTTATTCTGTTCGATGTCCTTCCCCATGGTCAAACGATCAACTCTGAAGTGTATTGCGCTACTCTTCAGAAATTGAAGAAACGACTTCAGCGTGTTCGTAGGCACAAAAATCTGAACGAACTTCTCCTTCTTCATGACAACGCAAGACCTCACACAAGTCTTCGCACCCGAGAGGAGCTCACAAAACTTCAGTGGACTGTTCTTCCTCATGCACCCTACAGCCCCGATCTCGCACCGTCGGATTTCCATATGTTTGGCCCAATGAAGGACGCAATCCGTGGGAGGCACTACGCGGATGATGAAGAAGTTATTGATGCAGTACGACGTTGGCTCCGACATCGACCAGTGGAATGGTACCGTGCAGGCATACAGGCCCTCATTTCAAGGTGGCGTAAGGCCGTAGCATTGAATGGAGATTACGTTGAAAAATAGTGTTGTGTAGCTAAAAGATTGGGGAATAACCTGGTGTATTTCAATGCTGAATAAAACAACCCCTGTTTCAGAAAAAAATGTGTTGCATTACTTATTGAACTGCCCTCGTATATCAAGACGCTGTCACACATGACCGTAATTTTAACAACACAGCCAACCGGTCGCAACAAGATTTATGTTGACCTGGTATCGACACCGACTATGTGCGTGTGCAACAGAAAAAACCAAAACCAATTACTTATAAAAGATTAGAAAACCATTAATATAGAGGAAAAACCGAAAATAGAAGATTATTGTACTGCATTAATGTATGAGGTGACTGTACCCACATGTATTTACAGTAGAAAATAATTTGCAACGGAAATGCTCTTCTCATATAAAAGAACTTCTTAAAATCTCATTTAAAACCATATAAAAGTTACAGGTGTTGGAACTGAATGGTTCAAATGGCTCTGAGCACTATGGGACTTATCATCTGTGGTCTTCAGTCCCCTATAACTTAGAACTACTTAAACCTAACTAACCTAAGGACATCACACACATCCATGCCCGAGGCAGGATTCGAACCTGCGACCGTAGCGGTCGCGCAGTTCCAAACTGTAGCGCCTAGAACCGCTCGGCCAACCCGGCCGGCGTTGGAACTGACTTAAGAGTTGTATTTGTCAGTAAAAATTGTAGCTACATGACGTAAGGGGCTCATAGGCTGAAGTTGCCACAACGTGACTAGATTAGATTAGTACTTGTTCCATAGATCATGAGTGCTACACTTTGTAATGATGTGGATCGTGTCATCTGTCGACAATAGAAGAAATCAGCGGCTTGCATTAACAAAAATATCTTGAATAGCACAAAAGTGTTCATATCACAAGTCAACAGCCTGTATTTAGCAAAATAAAAATGTATACAGGACAGTGCAATAGCAATTGTTCTACGTATTTGGTGAGAAAACGAATTTCAATGTAATAAATAGAAACGAAAGACCAAGATGATGATTTAGAATCTAGTGTGGGGAAAAATGAGTAGTCAGTTTTAGGCATTTATAAGTAAGGGCTTTATAGCATAAAGAAATTTTTATTATGTGCCTGCAACTGTTTATTCAGGATGCATCCGTTAGTAAGAGAAACGTGTTTGAAAATTTCTAATTCTTCAAGGACATAAACTCTGTGTGCAGGATACTGACGTCATGAACTTCTTTAGGCTTGTGGCCTCTAATTAATAAATGAGCAGCGAAGGACGAATTATATATACATTTGTATCTTTTTTCCCATGTAATAGGCTGGACATGTGTCACAACTAATTTTATAAACATCTGAACTTTGTAAGGTGCAATGGACTGGTTTCAAGTTACGAGTAAGGTTATTTTTCAAATTGTTGTTACTAGAAAGTGCTTCTTTATAATCGTACTTTTTTGGAGGAGACGCTGAATCCTGTAAGATACAGACCCTAAAAATATCGTAGAAAACATTTTTTCCTCTTCCTCAGCTTCGCTATTAGGGGAAGTTCCAAGAGTGGCGGTGATGCTATTCCTGGTTTTACTTCTGAAAATATTGTTCGCTGTGGTTGGTCGTATCCATTACTGACTGCGTTAGTTTTGATCAAGTTACTCTCGGCGTCGAGATTTACACAAGGTAAAGGAGCTATATGGATGCAAGAATGAGAAATGGCTTTTTTGTGATGAAAGTTTCTCTGCGAAAATTATTGAAAGAAATTTTGTTTTCAACTATTGTTAATGTTAGATCCAAATAATTTAACTGACGAAATTCGTTTTCGAGCTCACATGTGAAAGTAATTTTTTCGTGGAGTTCGTTAAAAAGTTTGAAGAGATGACCAGTGCTGTTATTACGCCCTCTGTAAATAATCTAAATGTCATGATATCTGGAGTATGAAAGGTTACTTGGAGTGCGGGCTAAAAAATTTTTTTAAAATCATTTAAGAAATTTATAAATGTGTGTGCAAGAATGCCAGCTAATGGATTACCCACTGCAAGACCGACGGTTTGCTGACACAACTGTCACTGAATTCGGAATAGCTATATTTGACAGCAGTTTGAATTAAATTCAAGACCTCAGTAATCGACTCATCAGAAAACTCTTCTTTATAAAGACGTATTTTTTCTACTGCAGCTGAAGTTGAGTGAGCACATGTACGATCGTGTCAAAATTTTTAATATTGAACGATAGTAGCTCGGTATTTAGCTCAGAGTGTAATTATTTTATTTCACTAGTGAGATTATGAGTGTTGGAAATTTTTGTGGCACCTTCGGCCTGTGAGCAGCTTGGTGTGATGCCCGTTTCCTCGTACAGCCCTTAGCGGCGTACTTGGCGTCTTTGCATGTGGCGAGAGCTTTCTGCTCGTGAATCTGTCTCCTAGCGTCACTACAGGTGAGTGCAGTCAGCTCACAAATTAATTCAGTATAATAACAATATATTCTTTGTTTTACCTCTATATTAATGGTTTGTGGTATTTTGTAGGTAATTGTTTTTGATTTTTCTGATTAAGACTCATATGGTTGGTGTCGAAACCGAGTCAAGTTAAATCTTGTTGCAACCGGATTTGTGAATTATACAAATCATATTCCTGAACGGTTTCTGTATCACAACCATGTTTACAACTGTAAGGCTTTAACCAACACAAGACAGTATTAGTTTCTCCAGCCCAGGAATCCAGTATCAGACTAAACTTACTATGAGCAAGATATGATTCTAAAATGTTCTCAAACTAAGTTCTGTTAACTGAATTTGTCAGTTTCACCGGATTTGGTGGAAGACACGTAAAGATTTTTTAAAGAGTCGGATAAATGATCGACCTCTTCTCTAACCTGAGAAAGCTTCAGGCAACAATTTTCCTCACGCTGTGACAGCATATTACGCTGTGTACGAATGCGTTATTTTATTTCACTACGAGCTGCAACGAGGGCCTGTTTTTTTTTTTTGTTTTTTCCTCTCTTATCCGATAACGTGCATCGCCTGCTGGTCTTCGGAACAGTTTTACACGGAATTGTTTTCTCATAAAGAGGGCAAAAATTCTACTTCTTTCCTAGCAACCTCCCAAATACGAGCCGAATCGGTAAGCCATGTCTGAGCCATTCTCCTGATTAGTGCGTGCCAGTGTTACGTGATTCAGATGTGCCGCGTCACCTTGGTCCTCATCGCAGCCTCCAGGAACTAGAATTTTCAATCTATATAAGGTTTCGTGTCAGAAGAGTCTGCTCAGATCGCATTTCGCCTCGTTTTGTGTAAGTGCATGAGAGGTGAAGCAGTGAGCGGAAATTTGTGAAAAACTGAGTGAAAACAGTGCACTAAATAGCAGTTGATTGAGATACCATCCAGGGACACGAAACAGGACGAAAAATTTTGCAGATGACATGCTGTCAAAAAAAAAGAAAAAAAACGACGAAAACGAGTACGAAAATCGACGTACAATAATACAATTCAGTTAGCGATGTAATTTTAAGAAATGTCTGGGTAAATATAAAAATAAACTAATTGTGTTTGCATAAGGCTGATTTCCAAAAGCCCGCTGCTGTGGCCGAGCGGTTCTAGGCGCTTCAGTCCGGAACCGCGCTGCTGCTACGGTCGCAGGTTCGAATCCTGCCTCGGGCATGGATGTGTGTCACGTCCTTAGGTTAGTTAGGTCTAAGTAGTTCTATGTCTAAGGGACTGATAACCTCAGATGTTAAGTCCCATAGTGCTTAGAGCCATTTGAACCATTTTTGATTCCCAAAATAACTTAGTTTCACGTTGTCGAAGCACGGTCAAGGAGGGATATCCGATTATGTAGCTTAGTGTCTGCCGTTATGTTGCTGGTACCTGCCATTCAGGTTTCCGGGCGTCGTAAGCAGCCTTCTTATTTGTAGGTTTTATTGTCGCTGAATGAATTGTCATTGCCATTCTAGGCAGTGAGTTCTACGTGTTCCCAATTTCGTTTCGGTAGTATTCGCAAGGGAGTGAGTTGCTATCGAAATATGTAGCTACCCCTTTACACGTGTCCGGTGGTTTAACCGGTCGGCGTGTAGGGCCGTTACACGTTTGTGAACAATGTGCGGCCAAGCTTCGTCCAAAGAGGGCGCGTTTTGTCCGGCATTTTCTGTTCCGTTGCTGAACGAATTCACGGCAAAGCGCTACTGTAACACATTTTCCTCATGGAACTCTGTACGTAGTGATGATCCCACTGTGATCATGAACAGACATCACCGTTTGTATGAGCTCTAGTTAAGAACGACAAAATGTTTTAGGTCTTGTTGAAGACTGATATCTATCCTCTTTCAACTCTGATTTTGGCTACCGCTCAGTATTACTCATGTTTCGTTAACATCGACGATTTGATGAAGGAAAACGTCACCTTCTTCAGATTTGTGTTTCAGCAAGATAGCGATGTCTGATAGTTCCAATTCTGTCGACCATTCAAACCTGCCTTCATTTGTCACAATGTGGAATGCTCATATTTATGGGATACCTGTTTCTTTCAGAAAGTTCGTCACGTTTTGCACGACGACCTACTCGAAGAACATGTACCATGTTTCTTAAATTTCTTTCACATGTTGACGTTTACGGTCTGCTTGGTTCAAATGGCTCTGAGCACTATGGGACTCAACTGCTGTGGTCATCAGTTCACTAGAACTTAGAACTACTTAAACCTAACTAACCTAAGGACATCACACACATCCATGCCCGAGGCAGGATTCTAACCTGCGACCGTAGCAGTCGCACGGTTCCGGACTGCGCGCCTAGAACCGCGAGACCACCGCGGCCAGCGGTCTGCTTGGTCTTAAGTCGTTGCTTATGCGCACACGATCTTCAAGAACACGATCAGTTCAAAGAGAATCTACATTACGGCCTACGACGCAACTCACCAAAATTTTCAGTTAAAGCGATATAGATTTCGATCGGATTTTCGACACAGGAATTTTATTTTGTTTATGATTTAGCCATTCAGAATTTCCCCTTGATGCGTATTCTATAACTTCAATTTTCTTCCTCGTTATTTGAATATTGTAGGCTACCTGACGATGTGGAGACCGACATGGCTGCATGCACAAATAATGAATATGGATCTCTTCCCATGTACGATGTTATGCAGTGTAACTACGTACGAAGGACCAATAATACACAGACTACAGTTATAATAGACGAAGGACATAAAAGGAAGACACTAGCTGAGAAAGTAGTGAGATAGGATTGTTGCATAACCGCCATGTGACTCAGTCTTTAGATTGAGTCGGCAGTTAAGTAAACCAAAGAAAAAATTAAAATTCATGGACAGGAAAAAATAGTAAATGACGTTATTATCCTGATAGGAACAGGATAGTCGGCTGCACGGAATTAATGTTGTTGTTGTTGTTGTTGTGGTCTTCAATCCGACAACTGGTCTGATACAAATCTCTATGGTAATCTATCCTGTGCAGGCCTCTTCTTCTACGAATAACTGCTGCAACCTACATCCTTCTGAATCTCCTACGAAGTGGATAGCGTTTTTAAAAGAAGTTATAACATCCAGAAAAGTAAGACAAGCTTATTGGAACGTTATCGAACTGAATCACGTGATAAGAAGCGAGTTAGATTAGAAAACGAAACAGCGAAGATGACATACATGATTATGCTTTCTCTGCAGGTAAACAGCTGACAATGGCAAAAGGACAGAGGACATAAAATTTTGCAGTTGCAATCGCAGGAAGAGATTGCACGAAAAAGAAAAATATTTTATCATCTAATATAAATTTAATGGCTAGAAAATGTCTTGTAAAAGTATTTCTCTACAGCCTTGCCTGACTTTGAAGTTAAACGTTCAGATAAGACGAGAGTAGAAAATTAGGAAATGCAGTGTTACAGAACAATGTTGCACATTTTGTGCCTCTTTCGCGTAACTAATGCAGAGAAACTGAATTCATGGTACAAGCTGATGAACAGAAGTAACTGTTTGATTAGACGAATTCTGAGACATCAAGAAATACTTAATCTGCTAGTGTGGGGAAGTGTGTAGCGAGAGTACGAGGCGTGACTACGGTATACTGGTTGCAGTGGAAGTTTCTTACAGCAGCTATGCAGATATCAAAACGCTTGCACAGTGCACGGTATAGACAAACAACAACAACAACAACAACAGCAACAGCAACAGGCGCTAGCATGTGCTGGAGATACAAACTAAACAGAACGGGAGCCAGAGCTAAACTCTGTAGCAGACAGCTATTCAAGGTTCTCAGTTTGCTAGCTTTTCATTCAGAAAAATTGACCATGTGAAGTAGGCATCCATAAACGCTTAATTATAAGTATAGACAGTTTATTCATTCTGGTAGTCGAGGATTTCGATGATTTTTGCCTGTTTTGGACATTCATATCGGCAAGATATCGCTCCCACGGATTTCAAGAATGTTTTTATTTCAGTTTGAAGTCGGATAACAAATGACAAAACAAATATTTTTTCGTGTTCTATAATTACATATTAACAATTTTCGGTGTTTTTCCTTCGGTTGTGCTGTGAAACCTAGCCTTTTGGCAAATTTCGTGTTTTTAGGTGTTGTTGTTGTGGTCTTCAGTCCTGAGACTGGTTTGATGCAGCTCTCCATGCTACTCTATCCTGTGCAAGCTTCTTCATCTCCCAGTACCTACTGTAGCCTACATCCTTCTGAATCTGCTTAGTGTATTCATCTCTTGGTCTCCCTCTAAAATTTTTACCCTCCACGCTGCCCTCCAGTACCAAATTGGTGATTCCTTGATGCCTCAGAACATGTCCTACCAAAGGATCCCTTCTTCTAGTCAAGTTGTGCCACAAACTCCTCTTCTCCCCAGTTCTATTCAATACCTCCTCATCAGTTATGTGATCTACCCATCTGATATTCAGCATTCTTCTTTTTAGGTCAACGGAAATTATCCTGTAGGTTTTGATGAGTGAGCTGCTGAGTATCAAAATATTTGACATAAACGGATGTATCTTTTGGTTGCATTGACTTAGAAGCTTACATTTATTACCTTGCCAAGTGACTATAGACCTTGGTATACGACATAACTTTCAACTTCACACGTTTACCCGTTCCTGAGGAAAAGGAGCTTAATGGAGGGACAGACAAACTGTCAAAAAAGAAAAAAAAATTTTTTTCGTGTGAAATAATTGACAATTTTGGATATTTCGCTTTACTTGTACTGTTAAATGTTTCTTGTTACCAAATTTCATGCTTCTAGAACAACGAAAAGTACACTAAAGGTTTTTATGACAAAGTCTTCGAGGGTCAAAACATGTGACGTGATAGGCTGTATCTTTCGATTGCATTGACTTACATGATAACGTTTTTTATGCCGTCAACGAACGACAGACCTTCGTATGTAACATAAATTTCAACGTCGTACGTCTATCTGTTTCTGAGAAAAAAGGTTCTGAACATCCGGACAGACAGACAGACAGGCGGAAAACAAAGTAGTCCTTCGAGGGTTCTGTTTTTAACCGATTACGGTACGGCGTCCTGAAAACTAGAGGAAGGTTACCACAGAGTTGTACAGCAGCAACTGGCTTGACGCATTGAAGCGGCAAATTGTTACATATTTTTAATGTAACATGAATTCCTCCTAAACATGTGTTTTAGTGTTCTTTCACACAACTTAGTTTCTGACTTTACTGTGATGATGAAACCATTCTTTCTACAAGCCAGCGTCTCCGCTCGTCTAGTATCAACGATATAACGTACTTTTAGAAGGAAGTCGTGTTTCAATAAAAATATATTACAGACGAACAGGCAGACCTATCAACCTGATGTTTTTAAAGCGTCGGAGGGAGCAAAAGTGGTAAAATTAAAAATATGCTTCTTCCATGGCACACGCTGTCAATTGGGAATATTGGACACAGAGAAGGAAGGAGGGAGCGAGGGAGAGAGAGAGAGAGAGAGAGAGAGAGAGAGAGAGAGAGAGAGAGAGAGAGAGAGAGGGGGGGGGGGGGGAGTTTCCTACACTTACTGCTCAGTTTACAGGTTGAATAACATTTGGGACAGGCTACAACCCTGTCTCCGTCCATTTTCAACCACTGCTATTTTCATTTCATGCCGCTCGACTCTTGTAACTGCCATCTGGTTGCTCAACAAGCTGTAAATAGCGTTCACTCCTTGTATATTTACCCCTGATAACTTCAGAATTTCAAAATGTATTCCAGTCAATACTGTCAAGATCTCTTTGTAGGTCTACGAATACTATTAACATAGGTTTGTCTTTTCGTAACCTACCTTCGTGGTAGGGTCAGTTCTGCCTCACATGTTCCTATGTTTCTCCGGAATCCATAGTGATCTTCGCAGAGGTCAACTTGTTCCAGTTTTTCCATTAATCTGCACAGAATTCATGTTAGTGTTTTACAACCTTGACTCATTAAACTGATAGTTCGGTACGTTTAACACCTGTCAGCAACTATGGGAGCCATAACTGAAGCGTGAAGCATAGTACTATTCGTGGCTCTCAATTTGCTAGATGCTGCATTCAGAAAAAAAACTTAAGGAAGGCTACCACTACCGCGCGGGATTAGCCGGGCGGTCTAAGGCGCTGCAGTCATGGACTGTGCGGATGGTCCCGGCGGAGGTTCGAGTCCTCCCTCGGGCATGGGTGTGTGTGCTTGTCCTTAGGATAATTTAGGTTAAATGGTGTGTAAGCATAGGGACTGATGACCTTAGCAGTTAAATTCCGTAAGATTGCACGAACATTTGAACAAGGCTACCACAGAGTTGTTCACTAACATTTGATCGGAAACTTTAAAGCGACAAATTAACACATTTTTATTGGAACATGACTTCCTTCTAAAAATATGTTTTACTGCTCTTTCAAAAAATCGTTCAAATGGCTCTGAGCACTATGGGACTCAACTGCTGAGGTCATTAGTCCCCTAGAACTTAGAACTAGTTAAACCTAACTACCCTAAGGACATCAGAAACATCCATGCCCGAGGCAGGATTCGAACCTGCGACCGTAGCGGTCTTGCGGTTCCAGACTGCAGCGCCTTTAACCGCACGGCCACTTCGGCCGGCTTTACTGCTCTTTCCCACAACTTTATCTCTGACTTAAGTGTGATGCCTAACATTTTTTACAAGTTAGCATTTTCAGTCGCCTAGTATCAGCGATTAACATATTTTTGGGCGAAAGTCGTGTTCCAAAAAGAACATAAGATGAACTGGCGGATCTACCAAACTGATGCTTTTAAAGCGTCAGAGGGAGCAAAAGTGTTAAAAGTAAAAATATAAGTATGATTCCTCAGAGACACACGCTGTCATATTGCGAACGTTGGAGACAGGGAAGGAGGGAGGGGGGAGAGAAAGAGGTGGGGAGAGGGATGGAGAGGGGGAAGTGGAGGCACCCCGTACGCGGCCCTTGTCACGTCGTGTTAGGTGAGCGCGCGATGCAAATGAAGCCCTGTCAGGGGGCGGCTCGTCGGCCGTCGATAGGGACCAGTGGAGGGTGCAGTCCCCGAGGCGCGGGTGCGGGCTGGAGTGGGCGGTGTCGGGTGGAGATGAGGGCTGAAGGCTGCGCGGATGGATAGGCGGGCGGATGGATGGACGCAATTTTGGCGGCGACGCGGTTAGAGCGCGCCCAATCTTGGGGTCGTTACCGACCGTTAATGGCTGCAGGACGCGTGGCAGTCTGCCGGCTGCCTGGCTGGCTGTTAGGTCGCTAATTAAGTGGCTATTTGCGGACGGCCGGCGTCTGCCGCGTATCGTAGCAGGTCGGCGCACAGCTTCCACCCGCTGATGGCTATTTATGGGGTGGCGAGCGATTTAAACGCTCCGATGTACCTAAAGTTCAGTGGCGAGTTTTTCGAGCCTCCACTAGAGGGTTGGAACATCAGTAGTGGTGACATGGCCGTGGTCATGCAACGCAATGGGGTCAAATAACGTCCCTTTGACGCATCTCCTGTTGGCTTCTTTCTCGGAAGCTCCAGCCGAATTTTGTTGAACGATTTTTCTGACGATTTTGCCAAAGCTTCATCCTCAGTTGCTGGTGGCGGCCGGCCGATGTGGCCGAGCGGTTCTAGGCGCTTCAGTCTGGAACCGCGTGACCGCTACGGTCGCAGGTTCGAATCCTGCCTCGGGCGTGGATGTGTGTGGTGTCCTTACGTTAGTTAGGTTTAAGTAGATCTAAGTCCTAGGGGACTGATGACCTCAGATGTGAAGTCCCATATTGCTCAGAGCCATACTACTACAAAGTCTTCCTGTTTTGGGAAACTCTGCTTCGTTGTGTTCCATAACTTTTGTCACTTCCTCGTCTTGTGGACGTGTGTTTTCATGTATGCAACACAATAATAGACGCCCTCCTTATTGGTGCCTCCTAATTGGTGCCCTTCCGGATGAGGCTAAATAAACTTTAAAAAAATGTCAAATAATTCCTCTTTTTTCTACGACGTGTCACTGTAGCTCTGTAAACAGATAGAATCTACATTGTTCCCCTTTTATATGTCAGTACGCTGTTCGTCGGTTGGTACACGTCTATGCCTTTTGTGAATTGACTCTTGGTGTAAAGAGCTAAGAAGATTATCGTTTTCCGTTCGAAAGGCAGTGACATCTGCACATTATAAACAGCTCCTTGTGAAACACGTGATTCCAGCTCTGCAAAAAAAAAAAAAAAAAAACACAACTGTCTCCACACCAATATTTTCATGCAAGATGGAGCGACACCACACGTCGCTTGCCATGCGAAAGATTTGCTTCAAGAAACCTTAGGTAATGACCGCATCGTCTGTAAGGAATTTCATGATACACCATGTGATCAAAAGTATCCGGACACCTGACTGAAAATGACTTACAAGTTCGAGGCGCCCTCAATCGGGAATGCTGGAACTCAGTATGGCGTTGGCCCACCCTTAGCCTTGATGACAGCTTCCACTCTCAAAGGCATACGTTCAATCACATGCTAGAATGTTTCTTGGGGAATGGCAGCCCATTCTTCATGGAGTGCTGCACTGAGGAGAGATATCGATGTCGGTCGGTGAGACCTGGCACGAAGTCGGTGTTCCAAAACATCCCAAAGGTGTTCTATAGGATTCAGGACAGGCTCTGTACAGGCCAGTCAATTACAGGAATGTTATTGTCGAGTAATCACTCCACCAGAGGCCGTGCATTATGATCACGTGCTCGATCGTGTTGAAAGATGCAGTCGCCATCCCCGAATTACTATTCAACAGTGAGAAGCAAGAAAGTGCTTAAAGCATCAATGTAGCCCTCTGTTGTGATAGTGCCACGCAAAACAAAAACTCTATGAAAAACACGATCACATCATAACACCATTGCCTCCGAATTTTACTGGATCCTGATGCAGTTTGGAATTCCTGTGTGATGGTTTGGATAGATGTCTGCCCGTAACACATTACGACCCTCTTCAGCTGTCGGCGGTCTCTGTCACTCAACAGATGAGGTTGGCCTGTACGCTTTTGAGCTGCACGTGTCCCTTCACGTTTCCAGTTCACTATCACATCGGAAACAGTGGAACTAGGGATGTTTAGGAGTGTGGAAACTCGCGTACAGATGTGTGGTACTAGCGACTCCCAATTACCTGACCACGTTCGAAGTGCGTAAGTTCCGCGGAGCGCCCCATTCCGCTCTCACGATGTCTAATGACTACTGAGGTCGCTGAGTACCTGGCAGTAGGTGGCAGCACAGCGCACCTAACAAGAAAAATGTATGGGGTGTCCGGATACTTTTGATCACGTACTGATGTGGTCTTCCAGATTCCCCGATCTGAATCCATATGATTTCCGGTTGTGGGGACACCTGAAAGATCGTGTCTATCAGGCATGTATCTGGACTCTTCCTGATCCGAAGGATAGCATATGACGATGTACCGCTCTGGTTACACCGCTTGTATTGCGAGCAACTATCTACTATGCTGTGTTACTGGATACAGCATGTTGCCGAGTCGGGAGAGCATACTGAACATATTGAACACATGTTGTGAGTTGTGAACAAACGTGGTAGAAGCACGCACCACTATCGTGTTTTCGTGTTTGATCGTTCCTCACCTTAACCTGCCCTCACACTACATTCTGACAGCTTACAGCGCCACATTTTCACCTGGAGGGAAAAATTGTGTGTGTGTGTTTTACACCGCGAGTGCACCTATTGATGAACATATCTGTATCTTTCAACGTCCTGTGATACCTACGGCCTACGCTACAGCACTTGCAACACCATCGGTGTAAGTATAACCACCCGGTACTTCTCGCGAAAAGGTCTGAAGGCTTTTCTTTGATCATTAGCGCTGTAGTTATTCCCTTGCTACTCGCAACAGCCGTTGGCTGTAGCACAGGAGTCCAGGATCCGTTTACCTTGAGATTTTCTTCTTTCTTGTTGAAACTGTTGTCGTGTTTGTGGGTTTCTGTGGCTTCCGTGAACAAGCGGGCATGGTAGGTCTTCTACACAGTGAGAGACAGCATGTCAGCGGATTTCACTGTGTGGTCCGTCTCACGCTGCCTATTTCTGCATCTTTTCCAACCTACAATGCCGCTTATATTCCGTGCTCTTTATATTGCTTGGTCGTTCACTCATTTCGAGAAAAACTTTTCCACACGTACACGGTATGCGATATGTTTCCGACACTGTGTGTGGGTCCCTCTTGCCCTTGTTTGATGTGAGACACTCTTTGAGCTTCTTTACCGTTTTGTTAATGGCCTGTACGCCATGCTTGCGCAATATACGGCCGATTCTGTCCCCAATCCTAGGGAGGTATGGCAGAAAGGCCGTACCCAGCATTTTTTTTCTTCTGATTTCGTACTTTGAAGAGGGTTGGTTTTCGTGACACATCTTGACCAACTAGTGGAGCACTAATTGCTCAGAACGCTTTTCAGGAGCTGCATTCCGAAGTGCAATGGCTCACGAGCTCATATGGTATGTCCAGTGGTTACCGATTTCTACATGCAGCATTTAGAAAGTATTTCCGCCTGCTTAGCTGGGTGGTAACGTGCTCGCCTCCCATGCAAGCAGGCCTGGGTTCGATTCCCGACCGGGTTGGATATTTTCTCCGCCTGGGGACTGGGTGTTGTGTTGTCCTCATCATCATTTCACCCCCATCACCGACGCGCAAGTCAGCCTATGTGACATTGACTGAAATAAGACTTGCACTTGGGTGGCCGACCTTCCACGAATGGCCGGCCGCGGTGGCCGAGCGGTTCTAGGCGCTTCAGTCCGGAACTGCAGAACTGCTACGGTCGCAGGTTCGAATCCTGCCTCGGCCATGGATGTGTGTGATGTCCTTAGGTTAGTTAGGTTTAGGTAGTTCTAAGTTCTAGGGGACTGATGACCTCAGGTGCCAAGTACCATAGTGCTCAGAGCCATTTGAACCAGGACTCGAACCTGTAACCTTAGCAGCAGCGCGGTTCTGGACTGAAGCGCTTAGAGCCGCTCGACCACAGCGGCCGGCTAGGATTCACGACTTCCTAGCACACAGAACTCAACACGTTGCTCTGATTGGAATAAAATCGATGGATGTAAAGGTATTTTTAGGAGTTCCGCACGCAAGTGTGACAGGAACGTTACTGTTTGCAATGTATATAAATGATCTAGTAGAAAGCGTCAGATGCTCTTTGAAGACTTTCCGAAGATGTTGCAGGTGTCTATAACAAAGTAGCAACGCCAGGAGGGTGTACCGATTTGCAGAATGAACTGCAGAGAAATGATGAATAGTTCGCATGGATGGGAAAAGAAAGCCACTACTGTAAAACTACACTATTGATGAGATACTGCTGGAAACAGTATATATCGTAACATAGCTAGGTGTGACTATCGAGAGCGACCTTAGGCGGAATGACCACATAAAACAAACAGTAACAAAGGAAGATACCACATTGAGATCCACAGTGGCTTATAAGACGCCTGTTCAGGAGAATCTTGAATACTGTTCATCAGTCTGGGATGCTTACGAGGTAGGACTGATAGAAGAGGCAGAGAAGACCAAACGAAGATCGGCACGTTTCGTCACGGGATCGTTTAGTTGGCGTGAGAGCGTTACGGAGATGACCAACAAACTCCAGTGGCGGACGTTACAAAATGGCTGGCTCTGAGCACTATGGGACTTAACACCTGATGTCATCAGTCTCTTAGAACTTAGAACTACTTACACCTAACTAACCTAAGGACACCACACAGATCCATGCCCGATGCAGGATTCGAACCTGCGACCGTATCTGTCGCGCGGTTCCAGACTGAAGGGCCTAGAACCGCTCGGCCACTCCGGCCGGCGCAGACGTTACAAGAGAGGCGTTGTGCATCAGGGAGAGGTTTGCTACTGGAACTTCGACAAAGTACTTTCTGATAAGAATCGGGCAACATACTATTTCCTCCCACGCGTAATGACCATGAGGAGAAATTTAGAGTTAATACAGAGGCATACGGACAATCATTCTTACCGCGCGCCATATGCAAGTGGGACAGGGTAGAGGGGGCATCTGCTAGTGGTACTAGAAATACCCTTCACCACACACCGTCAGGTGGCTTACGGAGTGTTGATGTAGATGTAGATGCAACGGCTGCAAGCGTTGTGAGGAGCATAAGAAGTATCAGGGAACCCAACACTCGACGAAGTGACACGACGGATGTAGATATGTTGGATGCGGCCTTTTTGCCACATATTTCCAGCGTGGCGGACGGAATCGGCTGTATATTACGCAAAGACGGGGTAAGGACTTTTCGCAGACCGACCAAGAAGGTCAAATAGTGCCTCAGATTCAGAATGGGTGAACGGGACTCACTCACAGTCTCGGCAATATACCGCATACGACGGACATATGGAAAAATCTACGGTGGAGTGAATAGATTATCCATCAGTACCAGGATCACCGAACATAAACGGTATTACAAGTTGGGACAGGTGGAGAAATCTGCCGTGGCGGAACACGCTCTGCGTGTGAGACCGACCACGGAATACAATTCGTCGACGGGCATTTTTTCGCTGTGGAGAAGAATGCCGGCTTGTTCGGGAAAGCCACAGAAATCCACAAACCTGGCAATAGCTTCAACAAGAAAGAAGGAAGTTTCACGATTAAAGGATTGTGGATTCCCGTGTGCTGCAGTGAACAATCATCGCAGATAACAAAGGGAGGGCGTCACATCTAATGCCCGGGGAAAGGGTATCAGACGCTGGCGTGGCAGGTACTGTACTGACAAACTGCGGTCGCTGGTTCTACCTCAGTGCGACACAAGCAATGGGAGGTGAACCTTTATCAATGACTGACACAATTACTGGCGATAGGTCAGAAAAATTGCTAAGGAAACGACAGCCGTAGAGATCGAGACAGAAGTCGACGAGTGGCCACGAAAGCCTCAACAATTTGTTAATTTCACTTACACTATACGTTAGCTACGCATGGAAAAACCGACCAGTTAATACCGTTAGCGGTATTTTACTTCTCAATAACCGATATTCTTCGGTATTTGATCTGCGTCATAACAGATGTTTTTATTTTTTACTGATAACCGGGTAAAAAACCGAAATATCAGTTACCTAAAAATTTTTCGTTTTTAAGTAAACCTCTTTTTAAAGAATGATTAATATTTATTCGTGCGTTATTGTAAAGATATCAGTGCTATTTTGATAATAATGTTGACAAATACGAGCAACAAACACACCGCATAAGAACTGATACAGCATTGCTGAGACAATAATATAACTGTGACCATGTGGGCTGACACGCGTGTACACGCAGTGTGCAAAAGGTGTCCCACCTGGTCTCAGTGTCGTAGGCGGATATCAGTTGCATTACAGAATGGCACCATCCCTAGTCTGGAAGTATTTTACGAAGTGCGGTGTCAGTGAAGTACAATGCTCCATTTGCTTTAAAAGATTAAAACTTGTGAAAAGCAGCTTGCGAGATATTATAAAAAGAAAACTTAAAACTTAACAGTTCACGCAAACTTTACAATAAAAGTAGAAAGCAGCTGATGTGATTCGTGTGCCCACATAACATGCCTTTATGTGCTTGTAGCCCATGAAAACGAACAAATTAACTGCAACTTCGACTGGACTCGCATTCGGGAGAACGACGGTTCAAATCAGCGTCCGGGCATCCTGATTTAGGTTTTCCGTGCTTTCTCTAAATCGTTTCAAGTAAATGGCGGAATGGTTTCTTTGAAAGGGCACACCCAACTTACTTCCTCATCCTTCCCTAATCCGATTGGACCGATGACCTCGCTGTTTGGTCCCCTCCTCCAAATCAACATTTCAACCAACCTAACTCAGCCTCAGTTTTCACTCTTTAGCACTGACTATTCGTAATGCCAAGCCGTGGTAAAATCCCCGATTACGAAAAGATTTTTGAGTAGAACTAAAAAAAAAAAAATTGCAATCATTAGGAGAATACCGGTAATTTTTTTGTAGCTGTCAACCACTCATGGCTTTTCAATAAAAGCAGCGAATGGTTCATGGACTGTTTTCTTTTATTTGCCTATTTAATTTAAGCCGGCCGAAGTGGCCGTGCGGTTAAAGGCGCTGCAGTCTGGAACCGCAAGACCGCTACGGTCGCAGGTTCGAATCCTGCCTCGGGCATGGATGTTTGTGATGTCCTTAGGTTAGTTAGGTTTAACTAGTTCTAAGTTCTAGGGGACTAATGACCTCAGCAGTTGAGTTCCATAGTGCTCAGAGCCATTTGAACCATTTTTTTAATTTAATATTTTGAGTCTGCATACCTTCAAACTGAGGGAGTCAAACTTTTTCAGTCTGTGTTCAAGTTCTACGTTTATTCCAGCGGGTAATAGGAATAAAAAAAAATTAAAAAAACGAAAATCGGTTAGTTTATAAACAGGTTATTTTGAGCGGTTTTGACAAACAGATTAAACTTGCGTTGAAAATAGCTGATATGATAAAAAACTTACTTTCAGCGATAAACGCCGTCCCCACAGCTATCCTACCTCAACACAAGATGACTCTGTCTTGCCACATGACGTGCACGTACGGAAGACAGCCTCGAGTAGCGGACAGTCCGTTGTAATGCCGCACAACGTTTTTCATAACAAGAACAACGGAGATGGATGGTAATGGAACGGTACCAGAAGACGTATAATTGGCAAAGTAGACAAGGTCTTAGAGAGCCTTGCACCGAATGTCTATTCCCTTACACAACGCTGGCAAAGCGGTTCAAATATGCCGGAACTATCGTCAGACCTCGTGTGAGTGAAGAAGTGGTGTCTGCTCATTCCCAGGCGCCGCGCCGGGCCCTAATGATATGTCAAATTCTGTACTTCGCAGCTTGTCACCCCATTCGTCTCTGCTCCGCATATGCACAGAGGTTGCACACACAACGGAATGGTCAAATCCGACATGTCGAAACGTATTTTCACCCAACAATTTTAGAACAATTCGTGTAGCACGGTTGTTATGATAATTTTTCAGTAATGTATGTTTTACTACTAATGAACCAGTCCCTTATTGATTACCTGTATTCGTCATAAAAATGCTAAGTACCAGCTGGATGACGATAACAAGCGTTTTCATTACACCAGACCCTTGTGATAAAAAAATTTATGCAATCAGGTACTTAACAATAATTACTGGTTTAATTCAGACAATTGTATGAATGGGCGGTGTCTGTTCTTTCGGACGTGTCCGAAATCCGCAGCTGTGATACGATTATGTAAATTGAGGGTGGAGGGGAGGGGGGGGGGACAAAGGAAACGGAAGGGAAGGAACTGAGAATATCAGCTGGATGGGGACTTGATTCGTAATCAGCAGCGACGAGTGAAAATGTGTGCTGTGCAGGGACTCGAACCCGGAATCTGCTGCTTACTAGGCAACTGCGGTAACCACTGCGCCATCTGGGCAGAGGACAGGTGGCGCTTGGTGGGACTGTGGGTCGGCCGGGGAACGTGACGAGACAGTTTGCGCATTTTCGATAAATACTGTGTGTGGCTGGCGCAGCGGTTAGCGCATCTGCCTGCTAACCAGGAGATCCTGTGTTCGATTCCCGGTCCAGCACACATTTTCACTCGTCTCCGCTGATTTCGCATGGAGTCCGGATTTAGCTGGTATCATCAGTTCCTTCCTTTCCTTTCCCTTCCCTTTCTGTCTCCTCCACCTTCAATTTACGTAATTATGTAGGAAAAACTGGAATGGAGGAAGAAATAGTCGTGCTGTTGTTCCACGTATTGTCGTGCGTACCAAGCATATTTGCTCAAACTCTTAATACGTACTGATGCGAACTGACAATACACTAATGTGTGCTGACAATAATTGTAAGGTACCCCTTCTGTACACACTACGTTTTATTTCCTTATTTTCCAGTTTAAATCTTTGTATCGCTTCTGCAGTTATCATATACCATTCAGTGAGGAAAGCGGTAGTGCAGAACGCGCGCAGTAATGAATAAGATTCGATGTGTATCTTCATATTCCCGCGGCGCAAATACTGATCCATAAAATTTCAGGCGTGCAGCCGCATAAATTTGACTTCTTCTTCCAATATTTCGGCTGAATACCGTCCAGCCATCTTCGGAGTGAGCCGAGATGACTGACGCTCCAGCTGGACGGTATACAGCCGAAATATTTGAAGAAGAAGTCAAATGTATGCGGTTGCACCCCAGAAATTTTGTGGATCAATAAGATTTGAGTTCGCACGCTGGCTGAAGGAGCCGTTTGACCACATGGCGTTGCCAGTGGTCGGTGGTTTGAGGCGCTGTCGCTAGACACGAGATGGACCGTTACGTCAGGAGCGAGGTACGTAGGGAAAGCACAGTTATTCTGGCGCTGAGCAAGTGACCTTACGTAATAATTACTTGCTAATAGAAGTCGCTTTACCAATACAGGTAATAGGAGAAGTCTACAGGTCATAATTCCATTCCTCCAACAATATTACAGCGCCATAAATCTATCATCTTAATAAATAAATGAATAATGTTTTACCAAACGAAAACGTAGGAACGGTTACGAAATATCACGAGTGTAAATAGAATTCTACTTTACAGATAACTCGACTAGTATCTCCTGTCGATGACACATTCTTTACACCTCTACTTGAACTAAAGCCTCCCGTTGTGGCCGAGCGGTTCTAGGTGCTTCAATCTGGAACTGCGCGACCGCTACGATTGTAGGTTCGAATCCTGCCTCGAGCATGGATGTGTGTGATGTCCTTAGTTTAGTTAGGGTTAAGTAGTTCTAAGTTCTAGGGGACTGATGACCTTCGCAATTATGTCCCATAGTGCTCAGAGCCCTTGAACTTGAAGCAAACCTATTAAATTTGCGACTTCCTATTCCGTATAATTTCCTGAATTTGTTTAACTAGATCGGAGAACCCTGGAAGTCAGTAACGTCCATTTCAGCTACAATTCAGAGACTGCCTCGCAGATCTGCCCTCAGTAACGGTGCACTGACCATCACGAGCAGTTCTGAACCTTCAGAACAGTTTCCCATTCTCAGTTTTGCGAGTTTCATTTTGGCGCATATTTTGTTGTTCGTATCACCTTTCTTCCATTAATTTTATATAATTCACGTTCAGATTTTAGGAAACGAAACCGGCTTTGCACACTACTTAACTATAAGCGTTTTCTATCTTCTTCGTTTAACAAGAAAATTTGCAGCCTATTAATGTCTCAAAAAGCTTTTACTGTAATGTTTTCCTTGGACTGGGAAGGCACTACTGCATTTTTGTTCTAGACTTAAATTAGCAAAACAGTTCTAATTTGAACCACAGTTGGCGGAATCGTCAGAGTTATTTCCGGTTTCTACTAATGTTTCCACAATTTTTAATGAAATGTCCACATCATTCAAAAGAATGTCCAAGAAATTAATTACCAAGTAACACATAAGTGGTCTTCAGGAGAAATAAGTGATTTCGATTGTATAGCGCGTACTTCATATTTCATCTTTGCGAGTTGAAAACGTTAATTGGGTTCCACATTACTCCGGAACCTGCACAAAGAGAGATACTGTTATATAGCATGTATGAAGAAAACACAAAGAAAATTACTTCAGTTTATCTCCGTTATTAACACTTAGCGATATCGCAAAGGCATCTGCCAATTGTTAAGGATATTAAACGAATTGCAAATTCGAGTGAATAGTAACTGTGAACACTGTTGTGTCAGAGAAACTATGAACGGAAACTGAAATTCGCTTTAAAAATTACGATCGCGTTGTGTCGTGCTACCTGTTTACCGATGCGCAGACAACGGCACTTGCCATTTTCCACGTGCGCTGTTTGCTATAGCTACACAAGAGATTCACATTTGTCCAGCCACCCAACGAGCTACGGATTTGGCAATTTTCAACATTTTATAAAAAGTTCTGGCAGTTGTCTGAACAGCTAAAACTTTGACGTAGTGTTTATTTGGCTGTATTCTTGCTGTGTGAAAAATTTCAGGGCAGGTTTCCACATGTCGGTTTGGACCGTTCTCTTGTCAGCCTCGCTGTGGGCTGTGGTCGTAACATTTTGGCTCAACGGTGTATTTGGATACATTATCGCAAATATTCGGTTTTGCGCTTTTTGTGTTTGTGATTCCATCAGTAATATATGAGTTTTGTAGTGACTCGTACCATGAATTAAGAATTTAGGTCACGTTGTTCCATGCGACTGCAGAAAAATGACAGACAGAAAAAAGACACCTAATCATACCAAAACAAATACCATTACATTCACTCACTCACACACACACACACACACACACACACACACACACACACACGAAGCGCACGCGCGCGCGCGCACACGCACACACACACAGATCCCAGACATGAAAAACACATTCGATAGCTGCCAATAAAATTCAGCAGTTGCCAACATCAACAAAAATAAAACATCAAAAAGGTCTTCAGTTTCTAGTGCCGTGAAGTGTGAAAAAAAAGTCAAATGGCAGTTACAAGAAGAGGAACAACCATTACAACGGAACGAAAACACAGCATGCAACAAATATGCACGAAATCAGTGAATATAACTTCAAATTATTACTGTATCATAGAAAAACAAAAAGTGACAGAATTTTTTATAGTCTACAAATTCAACGTGCTAAATGTAAACTATACAATATGAACAAATACATACACTGAAGAGCCGAAGAAATTAGTACACCTGCCTAATATCGTGTAGGGCACCCACCAGCACGCAGAAGTGGCACAACACGACGTGACATGGACTCAACTAATGTCTGAAGCAGTGCTGGATAGTACTGACACCATGAATCCTACAGAGCTGTCCATAAAACTACGAGGGGTGGAGATATCTTCTGAACAGCACGTTGCAAGGAATCCCAGGTATGTTCAATAATGTTCATATCTGGGGAGTTTGGTGGTCAGCGGGAGTCTTTAAACTCAGAAGACTGCTCCTGAAGACACTCTGTAGCAGTTCTGGACGTGTGGGGTTTCGCATTGTCCTGCTGGAATTGTCCAAGTCCGTCGAAGTGCACATTGGACATGAATTACCTGGAATAAAACGGTCAATTGACACACAGTCAACATGTATTCAAAAGGTTCCGGAAGCCGTTCGACACTGTACCACACAAGTGGCTTGTAGTGAAATTGCGTGCTTGTGGAATATCGTCTCAGTTACGTCACTGGATTCGTAGTATTTGGCGGAAAGTCATCGAGTAAAACAGAAGTGATATCTGACGTTCCCCAAGGTAGTGTTATAGGTCCTTTGCTATTCCTTATGTATATAAACGATTTGGAGGACAATCTGAGCAGCAGTCTTAGGTTATTTGCAGATGACGCTGTCGTTTATCGACTAATAAAGTCATCAGAAGGTCAAAAACTGCAAAACGATTCAGAAAACATATCTGAATGGTGCGAAAAGTGGCAGTTGCCCCTAAATAACGAAAAGTGTGAGGTCATCCACGTGAGTACTAAAAGGAATTCATTAAACGTCTGTTACACAATAAATCAGTATACTCTAAAGGCCGTAAATTCAATTAAATACCTAGGAATTACAATTACGAACAACTTAAATTGGAAAGAACACATAGAATATGTTGTGGGGGAGGCTAATCAAAGACGGCGTTTTATTGGCAGGACACTTAGAAAATGTAACAGATCTACTACGGAGACTGCCTACACTACGCTTGTCCGCCCTCTTTTGGAATACTGCTGCGCTGTGTGGAATCCTTACCAGAGAGGATTGACGGAATACATCGAAAAAGTTCAAAGAAGGGCAGCACTTTATGTATTATGGTGGAATAGAGGAGACAGTGTCACTGAAAAGATACAGGATTTGGGGTGTAAAACAAAAAGGTGATTTTCGATCCTACGGAATCTTGTCACGAAATTCCAATCAACAACTTTCTCCTTCCAATGTGGAACTATTTTGTTGACAACAACTTGCATAGGGAGAAACGATCAGCACGATAAAATAAGGGAAATCAGAGCTCGTATGAACCATGGACCTTGCCGTTGGTGGGGAGGCTTGTGTGCCTCAGCGATACAGATAGCCGTACCGTAGGTACAACCACAACGGAGGGGTATCTGTTGAGAGGCCAGACAAACGTATGGTTCCTGAAGAGGGGCAGCAGCCGTTTCAGTAGTTGCAAGGGCAACAGTCTGGATGATTGACTGATCTGGCCTTGTAGCAATAACCAAAACGGCCTTGCTGTGCTGGTACTGCGAACGGCTGAAAGCAAGGGGAAACTACAGCCGTAATTTTTCCCGAGGGCATGCAGCTTTACTGTATGATTAAATGATGATGGCGTCATCATAGGTAAAATATTCCGGAGGTAAAATAGTCCCCCATTCGGATCTCCGGGTCAGGTGACTACAGGGTTATAAACACAAAATCAAATAGGGGTAATGCAGGAGTAGGTTTAATAATGAATAGGAAAATAGGAATGCGGGTAAGTCACTACAAACAGCATAGTGAACGCATTATTGTGGCCAAGATAGATACGAAGCCCACACCTACTACAGTAGTACAAGTTTATATGCCAACTAGCTCTGCAAATGACGAAGAAATTGAAGAAATGTAAGATGAAATAAAAGAAATTATTCAGATAGTGAAGGGAGATGAAAATTTAATAGTCATGGATGACTGGAATACGAGTGTAGGAAAAGGGAGAGAAGGAAACGTAGTAGGTGGATATGGATTGGGGGTAAGAAATGAAAGAGGAAGCCGCCTAGTAGAATTTTGCACAGAGCACAACTTAATCATAGCTAACACTTGGTTTAAGAATCATGAAAGAAGGTTGTATACATGGAAGAATCCTGGAGATACTAAAAGGAATCAGATAGATTATATAATGGTAAGACAGAGATTTAGGAACCAGGTTTTAAATTGTAAGACATTTCCAGGGGCAGATGTGGACTCTGACTACAATCTATTGGTTATGACCTGTAGATTAAAACTGAAGAAACTGCAAAAAGGTGGGAATTTAAGGAGATGGGACCTGGAGAAACTGAAAGAACCAGAGTTTGTACAGAGTTTCAGGGAGAGCATAAGGGAACAATTGACAGGAATGGGGGAAAGAAATACAGTATAAGAAGAATGGGTAGCTTTGAGGGATGAAGTAGTGAAGGCAGCAGAGGATCAAATACGTAAAAAGATGAGGGCTAGTAGAAATCCTTGGGTAACACAAGAAGTACTGAATTTAATTGATGAAAGGAGAAAACATCAAAATGCAATAAATGAAGCAGGCAAAAAGGAATACAAACGTCTCAAAAATGAGATCGACAGGAAGTGCAAAATGGCTAAGCAGGGATGGCTAGAGGACAAATGTAAGGATGTAGAGGCTTATCTCACTAGGTGTAAGATAGATACTGCCTACAGGAAAAATAACGAGACCTTTGGAGACAAGAGAACCACTTATATGAATATCAAGAGCTCAGATGGAAACCCAGTTCTAAGCAAAGAAGGGAAAGCAGAAAGGTGGAAGGAGTATATAGAGGATCTATACAAGGGCGATGTACTTGAGGACAATATTATGGAAATGGAAGAGGATGTCGATGAAGATGAAATGGGAGATACGATACTGCGTGAAGAGTTTGACAGAGCACTGAAAGACCTGAGTCGAAACTAGGCCCCGGAGTAGACAACATTCTATTAGAACTACTGACGGCCTTGGGAGAGTCAGTCCTGACAAAACTGTACCATCTGGTGAGCAAGATGTATGAAACAGGCGAAATACCCTCAGACTTCAAGAAGAATATAATAATTCCAATCCCAAAGAAAGCAGGTGTTGACAGATGTGAAAATTACCGAACAATCAGTTTAATAAGCCTCAGCTGCAAAATACTAACACGAATTCTTTACAGACGAATGGAAAAGCTAGTAGAAGCCGACCTCGGGGAAGATCAGTTTGGATTTCGTGGAAATACTGGAACACGTGAGGCAATACTGACCTTACGACTTATCTTAGAAGAAAGATTAAGGAAAGGCAAAACTACGTTTCTAGCATTTGTAGTCTTAGAGAAAGCTTTTTACAATGTTGACTGGAATACTCTCTTTCAAATTCTGAAGGTGGCAGAGGTAAAATACAGGGAGTGAAAGGCTATTTACAATTTGTACAGAAACCAGATAGCAGTTATAAGAGTCGAGGGGCGTGAAAGGGAGGCAGTGGTTGGGAAGGGAGTAAGACAGGGTTGTAGCCTCTCCCCGATGTTATTCAATCTGTATATTGAGCAAACAGTAAAGGAACCATAAGAAAAGTTCGGAGTAGGTATTAAAGTCCATGGAGAAAAAATAAAAACTTTGAGGTTCGCCGATGACATTGTAATTCTGTCAGAGACAGCAAAGGACTTGGAAGAGCAGTTGAATGGAATGGTCAGTGTCTTGAAAGGAGGATATAAGATGAACATCAACAAAAGCAAAACGAGGATAATGGAATGTAGTCGAATTAAGTCGGGTGATGCTGAGGGAATTAGATTAGGAAATGAGACACTTAAAGTAGTAAAGGAGTTCTGCTATTTGGGGAGCAAAATAACTGATGATGGTCGAAGTAGGGAGGATATAAAATGTAGACTGGCAATGGCAAGGAAACCGTTTCTGAAGAAGAGAAATTTGTTAACATCGAGTACTGATTTAAGTGTCAGGAAGTCATTTTTGAAAGTATTTGTATGGAGTGTAGCCATGCATGGAAGTGAAACATGGACGATAAATAGTTTGGACAAGAAGAGAATAGAAGCTTTCGAAATGTGGTGCTACAGAAGAATGCTGAAGATTGGACGGGTAGATCACATAACTAATGAGGAAGTATTGAATAGGATTGGGGAGAAGAGATGATTGTGGCACAACTTGACCAGAAGAAGGGATCGGCTGGTAGAACATGTGCAGAGGCATCAAGGGATCACCAATTTAGTATTGGAGGGCAGCGTGGAGCGTAAAAATCGTAGAGGGAGACCAAGAGATGAATACACTAAGCAGATTCAGACGGATATTGGTTGCAGCAGGTACTGGGAGATGAAGAACCTTGCACAGGATAGAGTAGCATGGAGAGCTGAATCAAACCAGTCTCAGGACTGAAGACCACAACAACAACAACATGGAAAGATATAGGTGTTCGTTCTCTTCGCGCGCTATACGAGGTTGGAATAATAGAGAATTGTGAAGCTGGTTCGATGAACCCTGTGCCAGGCACTTAAATGTGATTTGCAGAGTATCCATTTAGATGTAAATGTAGAATGGAAGCAGGTGATCAGACACGATGCTTACGTACGTGTCACCTGTCAGAGTCGTATCTAGACGTATCAGGGGTTCCGTATCACTCCAACTAAAAAAATGGTTCAAATGGCTCTGAGCGCTATGGGACTTAACTTCTGAGGTCATCAGTCCCCTAGGACTCAGATCTACTTAAACCTAACTAACCTAAGGACAACACACACATCCATGCAGGCAGGATTCGAACCTGCGACCGTAGTGGTCGCGCGGTTCCAGACTGCGGCGCCTAGAACCGCTCGGCCACTTCGGCCGGCTCACTCCAACTGCACACGCACCACACTATTATAGAGCCTCCACCAGCTTCAACATTGTCCATGGATTCATGAAGATGTCTCCATATCCGTACATGTCCATCCGCTCGATACAGTTTGAAACGTGACTCATCCGACCAGGCAACATGTTTCCAGCCATCAACGGTCCAGTGTCGGTGTTGACGGCCCAGGCGAGGCATAAAGCTTTGTGTCGTGCAATCATCAAGGGTACACGAGTGGGCCTTAGGCTCCGAGGGCCCATATAAGTGATGTTTCGTTGAATGGCTAGCATGCTCACACTTGTTGATGGTCCAGCACTGAAATCTGTAGCAATTTGCAGAATGGTTGCACTTCTGTCTCGTCGAACGATTCTCTTCTGTCGTCGTTGGTCCCGTTCTTGCAGGATCTTTTCCCGGCCGCAGCGAAGTTGGAGATTTCATGTTTTATCTGATTCCTGATATTCATTGTACACTTGTGAAATGGTCGCACGGGAAAATCGCCACTTCATCGCTACCTCGGAGATGCTGTGTCCCATCGCTCGTGCGCCGACTATAACACTACGTTCAAACTCAGTGAAATACTGATAACCCGCCGTTCCAGCAGCAGTAACCGATGACCGCAACGCCGTATTCTGCCTGTTTAAAATGGTTCAAATGGCTCTGAGCACTATGGGACTTAACATCTGACGTCATCAGTCCCCTAGAACTTAGAACTACTTAAACCTAACTAACCTAAGGACATCACACACATCCATGCCCGAGGCAGGATTCGAACCTGCAACTGTAGGCCTGTTTACGTGTTTCTGTGTTGAAATACGCTTGCCTATACCAATTTCTGTGGCGCTTCAGTGAATATACAAGTATCAGGCCACTGAAGGTGCCTTGTAAAGAACAAAGGCAAAACGCGTTGGGCACAGAAATCGTGTTTCATTCAGTAGTAATTAGACAGTTCCAAAATAAGTTTCATCAAGATACAGTAATATGGTTGGTAGCTGAGGACGACAGGGCTATGTAAGTTGAAAATCTTACGTAAATATCTATTCAAGCTGTTTTTATGTTATGTAAGGACTAGGAGCAAATGTTGAAGACTTGGTACGTCGTTGGACAGTCATGTGATAGTGTCAGATCCCTCCCTTCCCCCCTCTCCCACCTTCTACCTCCTCCTCCTCACCCTCCGCAACTCCCTGACCCCCGCCTCTCTGATTTTCTTTCTTTCTTTCATCCGCGATAACAGTTCTAGATGTCAGAGGCGGCGACACTCGGTTACGCCGTAATGTAGCCGGACAAAATGAGCAAATGTAGCGTAAGGGGGTTGTGCCGCCTGATTTCCTGTGGGCCAGGGAGCGGGGTCGGCCAGCCGTCGTGGCGAGCGCGGGAGATTAATGACCCGACCAAAGGCCCTGCGCCTCTCTGCCGTATGCGAGGATACCGGCGCCCTGTAGCGCCACGTGCCGAGCGTCAAGTGAACCCAGTAGCGCGGTTTACGCCATGGTGTAGAGAGGGCTGCGGTTTGGTGCATTGCCTCCTTCTTTTCTGCCGAGCGATTTCTGGAACAGCATTATGCACTCAGTTTATCAAGTACTTTTTACTATGCCGTGTTCTATCGCTGCGGATTTCATCGATGTATCGAAATATTTCAAAAAATATCGATATAAGACGGATGTACAAAGCTCCACTACATATCGATATATCAATATCGAAATCGTCATATCAGGTGCCGATGTTTTTATTTTATGTTATCATTTTTGAAATTTTCGATAAATATTTGAAATTGTAGTAGAATATAATTTTACTTTTACTGTGTGAAGGAGTCTTACTATTTTTTCAGCCATCATCACTTCCAGTCTTTCTGTTTGACTGTATGAAGCAAGTATAGATGGCAGAAAGAAGTAGTCCAATTGCACTGGGAGATGGGGGGTGGGGGGACTGGAATAACAAGATATCCAATGTGGAAAAACAGCACACCAGTTGCGTAAAGAAAAAAAGAAAACAATTAACGCAACTAGTGTCCTATTACTTCATATCGGCCTTGCGCTACGTTAGGCGGAGACGTGCTATGGGGAAATGCTGATATAATCGACGGCCGATGTCACCAACAGAAACTCCAAAGTTTAGCTTCACCGCGCAGTTTTGACACTTCAACTACAATTTCGCAGGCGCTGGCAGAAATGAAAAAAGGAGGAAACTGACATAAAGCATTCCAGACAAATCCGATATGTAATGAAATCGAACAACGGAAATCTTTTATTCTGCCACTTAAATACAGATACGATCGTTAGCGAACTGGTTATCGCCGAATGTCGACGTGCACCGCTTTCCTTTTAGTTCTTGCTCTAAGGGGGGATAGGCAGGCTGCTAGCTTGTCGATGTACAGAATATCCAGGAATAAATCAATACTTAAATATACAGCTCTGAAACTGTCAGTATATTTACCATGTGCAGCCAATATTTTTATAAGCCGGTACGTCGTTAAATTTTCATCAACATCTCGATATATCAATACTGTTTTCGATATACCAGTACCGATACCGATGTTTTTTTAAATATTGAAGCGTCGGATACCCGACATTTTAAAAGTATCAACAGCCCTACTGTGTTAATCATAAGAATAAAATTGATGTGAGCGTTACACCATGCGTTCATCCG
The DNA here is from genome assembly GCF_021461385.2 of Schistocerca piceifrons. Classification (NCBI taxonomy): domain Eukaryota; kingdom Metazoa; phylum Arthropoda; class Insecta; order Orthoptera; family Acrididae; genus Schistocerca; species Schistocerca piceifrons. The sequence goes on from NC_060145.1 coordinate 459,406,539, forward strand.
CGTTTGCTTGAATCATATTGCATATCGTTTCACGTGGAGCGGAAGCCCAGCTGTGTCCAGTACAGTCAAGTACGATCATAAGGATACGTTTTATGCTGTGTCACACGCACATAGACTGAGCGATATTGCAGGACAGCTGTTGTACCGGCGCGTTGAACTTGGACGGCACTGGTTAGCCAGCGGTCCAGTTCACCCACAATGATGTGAGCAGTTGCAGTTCAGACGTAAAAAAGAGACTAGCAAAGAAATAATATAGCTTCGAATATTATTTAAAGAGAATGAAATAGTATTCGCGAAAACTCCAGCACTACCACAAGCTTCTTAGTTGATAAGACGGAAAACATAAAATTCTCTCGTTCTCACGTACGATAGTATTCTAATTACAAACAAGAGTGCCGGCCGGAGTGGCCGAGCGGTTCTAGGCCCTACAGTCTGGAACTGCGCGACCGCTACGGTCGCAGGTTCGAATCCTGCCTCGGGCATGGATGTTTCTTATGTCTTTAGGTTAGTTAAGTTTAAGTAGTTCTAAGTTCTAGGGGACTGATGGCCACAGCAGTTAAGTTCCATAGTGCTCAGAGCCATTTGAACCGTTTGAACAAACAAGAGTGATGACAACTCCTAACTTAAACACAGGATAATTTTTCTGAGCAAGCAGCGCGTGATACCAAAGCATACTGCACGGCTTTCACCCTACTGTTCAATACTGAAGCCACTGAAGGTGTTAATTTCAATCAGTCGTCTGGTAAACTCTTAACTCCTTTCTTATCCGAAACCGAGAAATTAAGTTCTGGGAGTGTCCTCTGCTACATTGATAACGAGTGGATCAACAACAGAATCCGCGAAGCCACCTAGGCGTCGCATTTTATCCTCCTCTTCTATGATGTGCCATTCTATATCCCGCCAGCGTTCGGCAGTGACATGTGAAAAAGCTGCATGCGTTAGTCCCAGTGCGTCTGGCAGATTAGCAGTCTTGTTATTTTCAGCGACAGATCCCTTCATATGACTCCAGATCAGTTCTGTTGGATTCATATTGTCACGGTACTGAGGCAACTGTAAAAATGCGGCATTTGTATGGTGTGCTCAGTGCTATGAAAATGATTGTTTTTTATGATTCTACGACACTTATCACTCTTATTAATGTGAGACTACACCTGCGGTATAAACAATTGACAAAGAGTATTCGTTTTTCCATTTTTGTCGTAAAAAATAAAATATTTATATTTTCTTAATTTAAGCGACCTTTTTAAACAATCTTTCGTATAACATCGAAAATTAAGAATTTATATTTGAAATGAAAACAGGAATCTCGCATGCAATATGCTGTTGTTTGGAAACAAGAATACGTGCTTATTCATAAAAAAATGATGATGAATTTTACAATGCGAGATGTAGGTATTCGAAATTGAATGAAGCAAAGAGTAACAATGGCAAGACTCGAACCAGTGATCCCTGAACTGCAGCACATCAGCAGTTTACGACACTACCGATTCCGGTATACATTAAGTGTGTAGTTGTATCTCAACTGTATCAAATACAATCCCTCCGAATACTTCAATGCCGATTTCGTTTTTGTACATTTATGAAACTAACATTAAGAACAACCCACTCCTCATCACCTTTTAACCGTGTTCTGCACGCGTGTTTTACTAGGCAGCAGCAAGCATTTTCGTACTGCGTATCAACAGCGCGACAGTCAGAGCACAACAACACAGAGACTGTGACGGTACACGGTTTTTCAAATAAAAACTACATAGCTAAAGCGTGATGAAGAAAAACGTTCATGACTGTTAGTACGTTAGAACATCTTAAAGTTTCATTCAACGTGACTTAGTAATAATATATCTAATACTTACGTAGGTGCTACTTCCAAGAGCGTAACAACACCCGTGTACGTGTGCTACGGCATCTGACCAACCATAGCGTTTGTGTTTGTTTACATTAGGTTTATTCTTATGATGATCAGAGTATAGCATGTCTGTGACGAACCTTAAGTATTCACCGCCGTTATTATGAGAACTTAACATATGTAACTATCTGATATCGTTATCATCTCATTTTGGAGATTCTTTAGGGCATTGTGTCATTAGAAAATTTCACCCTTATTCTGTTACGGTATTTCTGAAAGTTATATTACAATATTCCATTATAACTGCTGACAGCCTTGGGAGAGCCAGTCCTGACAAAACTCTACCATCTGGTGAGCAAAATGTATGAGACAGGCGAAATACCCTCAAACTTCAAGAAGAATATAATAATTCCAATCCCAAAGAAAGCAGGCGTTGACAGATGTGAAAATTACCGAACTATCACTTCAATAAGTCACGGGTGCAAAATACTAACGCGAATTCTTTACAGACGAATGGAAAACTGGTAGAAGCCGACCTCGGCGAAGATCAGTTTGGATTCCGTAGAAAGGTTGGAACACGTGAGGCAATACTGACCCTGCGACTTATCTTAGAAGCTAGATTAAGAAATGGCAGAACCTACGTTTCTAGCATTTGTAGACTTGGAGAAAGGTTTTGACAATGTTGACTGGAATACTCTCTTTCAAATTCTGAAGGTGGCAGGGGTAAAATACAGGGAGCGAAAGGCTATTTACAATTTGTATAGAAACCAGATGACAGTTATAAGAGTCGAGGGACATGAAAGGGAAGTAGTGGTTGGAAAGGGAGTGAGTCAGGATTGTTGCCTCTCCCCAATGTTATTCAATCTGTATATTGAGCAAGCAGTAAAGGAAACAAAGGAAGAATTCGGAATATGTATTAAAATCCATGGAGAAGAAATAAAAACTTTAAGGTTCGCTGATGACATTGTAATTCTGCCAGATAACCCAAAGGACTTGGAAGAGCAGTTGAACGGAATGGACAGTGTCTTGAAAGGATGATATAGGATGAACATCAACAAAAGTAAAACGAGGATAATGGAAAGTAGTCAAATTAAGTCGGGTGATGCTGAGGGAATTAGATTAGGAAATGAGACACTTAAAGAAGTAAAGGAGTTTTGCTATTTGGGGAGCAAAATAACTGATAACGGTCGAAGTAGACTGGCAATGGCAAGGAAAGCGTTTCTGAAGAAGAGAAATTTGTTAACATCGAGTATAGATTTAAGTGTCAGGAAGTCGTTTCTGAAAGTATTTGTATGGAGTGTAGCCATGTATGGAAGTGAAACATGGACGATAAATAATTTAGACAAGAAGAGAATAGAAGCTTTCGAAATGTGGTGCTCCAGAAGAATGCTGAAGATTAGATGGGTAGATCACATAACTAATGAGCAGATATTGAACAGGATTGGGGAGAAGAAGAGTTTGTGGCACAACTTGACTAGAAGAAGGGATTTGTTGGTAGGGCATATTCTGAGGCATCAAGGGATCATCAGTTTAGTATTGGAGGGCAGCGCGGAGGGTAAAAATCGTAGAGGGAGACCAAGAGATGAATACACTAAGCAGATTCAGAAGGATGTAGGTTGCAGTAGGTACTGGGAGATGAAGAAGCTTGCACAGGATAAAGTAACATGGAGAGCTGCATCGAACCAGTCTCAGGACTAAAGACTACAACAACCAAAACACATATCACATCTGTAGCGTTCCAATTCAGACAAAATGTCACGACTTTTCACCACTTACTGTTAACATGTAATCGTTTAAGCTTATCTCGAAGACACACATGAGTTACAATTTTGCAATCATCTTCGTAACGTATTAAGTCACAATCAGAAGTAGGTATTTGGGAAGCTTCAGTGAATATCACACTGTCAGTAAAATAACAACTAGACGTTCAGTGAAGAAAAAAAATAAACTGGGACACGTGGTTAACATGGTGTAGGGCCCCGGCGAGCGGCACGCGGAAGTGCTGCAACACGACGTGGCATGGGCTCGACTACTGTCTGAAGTAGTAGAGGAGGGAATTGACACCATGATTGCTACGGGGTTGTCCATAAATCCGTTAGAGTACGAGGGGTGGAGATCTTTTCTGAACAGCACTTTCCAAGGCATCGCAGATATGCTCAATAATGCTCATGTCTGGGGAGTTTGGTGGGAAGAGGACGTGTTTCAACTCAGAAGAGTGTTCCTGGAGCCACTCTATAGCAATTGTGGATGTGTGATGCGTCGGACTGTCCTGCTGAAATTGAGCAAGTCCGTCGAAATGCGCAATGGCCATGATGGATGCAGGTGTTCAGACAGGACGCTTACGTACGTGCCACCTGTCAAGAGTCGTATCTAGACGTATCTGGTGTCCCGTATCACTGCAGCTGCAGACACCCCACAGCATTACAGAGCCTCCACCAGCTTGAACAGTCGCTGACATGCAGGGTCCATGAATTCATGAGGTTGTCTCCACACCCGTACACGACCATCCGCTCGATATAATCTGAAACGATACTCGTCCGACCATGCAGCCGACCACAGCGCTGTATTCGGCCTGTTTGCGTATCTCTGTATTTGAATACGCGTACCTATATCAGTTTCTTTGGCGCTTCAGTGTAGTACATAAGTACGACGTACTTCTGAGAGCGCTACAACACCAGTGTCCGTGTGCTACGGCTTCTGACTATAATCACATTTTTGTTTCTTTACATCAGGTTTACTCTGATGACGAACAGAGTTATAGCATGTCTGTGACGAATCATAAGTATTGAGAGCCGTTATTATCGGAGCTTAACACGTGTAACAATCTGAGGTCGTTCTCATTTCATTTTGAAGAGAGTTTAAGGCATCGTCACCCATATTCTGTTAGCGTATTTCCGCAAGTTGCATCAAACGAAGAGCGTTCGAATTCAGACAAAAATGTCACGACTTTTGACTTCTCACTACTTACTGTTAACATGTAATCGTTTGAGCTTAATTCGAAGACACACAGGATTTAAAATTTAAATATAGAAGAATTTTCACATCGCCTTCCTAATGTATTAAGTCACAAGTCTAGTAAGCTTAAGTGAATACCACACCGTCAGCAAAATAACAACTAGATATATCACGCAACCCTGACTGACAAATCTGCAGACGCAACCCAGCTTACGGTGTGTGACGGAGGGTAGCATCTCTCGCCTTCGCTGTTTGATTGGCGACTGCTGCGTGTACTATCCCGTGTGAGAACTCCCATGTCTATGAATTTCCTTTCGCCATCGGCCCACGTAATAAGTGTGCGTGGATGCAATGATACATGGTTGTTCTCGTAACGCACGCTGTAGAAAATATAACATCAATCCTCTTCCTGATGCATAACGTATCTCTTTGTAGCGTCAGCCACTGCAGTTTCTTGAGCACCTCGGTAACGTTATCTGTTGCGTACGACTTCGTACACAGTGGTAAGAAGAGGTGTACGGCAACTGTGGTCGTAGGAAAGATGGACAGGAGCAGAAATGATGGGGGAGCCAGTTAACACAGTAAGCAGAAGATTTACTTAACCTGTATCCCTACACGCATACAAAGACTGATAACAAATAATGCAGAAGGGAACAGAGTCCAGATTTCAGTATCATCAAGGGAGGCGGCTCTCTGAAGTAAAGCATGAACGACGGCGTCGGAGCCGCGACGAGGCGGCGCCTGCGTAGCGTGGCGCAGAGAAGAGGTTTGAGGCGCGAGAGGGCAGTGTGGCTGCCGCCGGCCGTCCCAACGCCAGAAGACGCCGGTTTTAGGCGGCTGTCATTAAGGTCAGGCACTTTCAGTGCAGCCTCATAGGTCAGGTTCGAAAACAAGCCGCCAAAATACAGGGTGATTTTTTCCACCGTGTACTAACTCTAGGCACTGATCGATGAGAGTGAACAGTGATTTATTTTCAAATGATATTCTTAAGAATTTATTTTATTTACTAGCGATTCATCAAGAACATTAACACACTTAATCACACTTTGTAAGCAGGGAAGTAGTTGCCAGGTAGTAACTGAGGAAATCATAGCCAAATTCCTTTTAACAAATGGGAATTTTATTCACTTTAATAGTGCCTAAAAAAATTTTTTTAAAAGAAACATTTAAAATTATAAGCAGAAAGCACCTTCTAAATATCAAAGTTGCAATTTATTCAGAGGCAGAAAGAAACAAGTTTTGAGTGTATGAGCTTTCGGGCGGAGAACCTTGCCGCTCCCTTTGACATGGCCGTAGCTACGACCGCTCACAACAACCTCTGAGAGACTACACTGGTGCAAATCTGCAACGCACCAGATAACTTCAAGAGTTTTAACAATTTACACAAGCACACAAACTATGCACCCTCCGTAGGAGGGATGGAAATGGTACAAAACACTAACAAATGAAATATTAACCTTGCCATCGAAGGTGCAACTTGATGTTAACTTCTAAGAAAAGTCTTACGGGATAGGGTGGCAGATTTATATAATAAAATGATAATTTAAAATAAAAACCCATGAAATGCATTCTTATATAAAACTGACGAGATCGGCGAAACAATAGTTAAGATGCTCTACAGTACACAGATACCACCTCTCAAGATCATAGGCAATAATATAAAAGTTTCCAAAGATCAAAACATATTTCAGGTATTATGCCGTTACACTCCAACCAATAAATTCGTTAACACACCAAATTCGACAAACATGACAGAGGCAGCTGCTAACGTACGGTAGATTGACAGGGAGATTACTGAACAACCCGAGCCGCAGGTTGCTCTAACCCGCCCCTACTCCACAAGGGAAAAACGGACTACCCAATTTATAAAGAACCATCTTCTCGCGGGTGGGCAAACGGAGAAGAATGGTGGGATGACCCCAAAGCAAAACGGCTGGTGACCTCACCAAGAAAACAAGTAGAATTTAACAAGAGTAATCAAACAAAATATCACCAATCACTTAACTTCTAATAAACTGCGATTTCTCGAGAAGACCTGGCCCAGCACCGCCAAATCGCTCTCCCGAACCGTCCGCTGCCAGCCTCTTCAACGGACACAGGAAGGCGCGCCGATCTCCCGTCTCACGGCGTCGCAGCTCGCACCGGCCAGACCGATGTCATGGGTTGCCTCCTGTTGCTCTCGTGTCGACCGCGAAGCCACTACCCCCTCGCTATACGCCGCGGACCACTGGACTCACTTGGTGACCTCACATGCGCCGACGCTCAAGGCGGACAAGTCATCTCGTGCCTCAGTGCGCGACCGACCAACCGATCGATCCAACCGCCAATGACCACTGCCTGAGCAAACTCGAGCAGACTGGCGACTTAACGCGCAGACTCAGATGCAGGAACTAAGCCCCGACCGGACGACCACTCCCTGAGTTCTCTTACTGGCGGAGTGGAAAGACTCTCATTTTGCCGGCTTTAAAGGTTGATCCGAACGACAGACATACTAGCACTCCGAACGACAGACAGACACTAACTGCCTAACACACGCGGACGAGAGACAGACTAGCAACCTAGGGACGAGAGACTGACCCACACCGACTGAATGGCTCATAGCGCCCCTTAAATGCACGTGAACAACCTTTCCCCTTTCCCACCAGAGGGAGACATCAAAGCTGCGAATGCCACAGCGGCGCCACCGCCAGAAACGGAGGGCGACTGCTTCACGCTACGCGCTGCGGCGCCCTCTTCAAAACAGCAATTTTTACCACGGCTCAGAGGGGATACGGAACAAGAAAGGTCTAATGAGCTTATGCACGGAAAGTCGCGATTTCAATGCTAGAGAGCATTTATTCAGTCATACTTTGTTACAGACATTGCGGTCAAACACGTACTGTACCATGCAGCCACACTTACAGTATGTGTTGAAAATGGTTTCCATGTACCTCAACGCTTGCGTGTTCGCGCCGTACTATATGTTTTGTCTCACGCGTTCATGTGGGCCAGGCTGCATTCGAACAGTGTCAAAGGCAGCAAGCGCGGGGTAGCCGCGCGGTCTATGGCGCCTTTCCACGGTTCGCGCGGCTCTCCCCGTGTCGGAGGTTCGAGTCCTCCCTCGGGCATGTGTGTGTGTGTGTGTGTGTGTGTGTGTGTGTGTGTGTGTGTGCTGTCCTTGGCGTAAGTTAAAGTAGCGTGTATGCTTAGGGACCGATGACCTCAGCAGTTTGCTCCCACAGAACTTACCACAAATTTGCAGATTTCAAAGGCAGCCCGAATACACTGCTCCAGTGCTCTGAGCAACATCTGGAATGGGCACTGCTTACACGACACTTTTGAGACGACCCCAGAATCAGAAATCGCAGTGGTTGAAAACCTGTGAACGAGCAGGCAATGCAACTGGATACCTTCGGCCGATTCATCGAGCAGGGAGGGCACGATAAAGATCCGTCCGGACAGTAACGGCGATATAGGCTGGAGCACCATCATGTAGCAGCCACATAACCCTTCGAATCATCAATGGCACTTCTTCCATCAGTGGAGGCAAAGTCACCCGGAAGAAACACCGATAGTTCCGACCTGTTAGGCGACGTGGAAGGGAGACTGGTCGCAAAATAGGTCTCCAATTACCCCGACCCACGCATTCCGGCTGCACCAATGCTGATGATTCGCTGTCATCATGCCATGGAATTTTTGCATACTATCCCACAGATGATTGTACAAAATGGTTCAAATGGCTCTGGCACTTAACTTCTGAGGTCATCAGTCCCCTAGAACTTGGAACTAATTAAACCTAACTAACCTAAGGACATCACACACATCCATGCCGGAGGCAGGATTCGAACCTGCGACCGTAGCGGTCGCGCGGTTCCAGACTGTAGCGCCTAGAACCGCTCGGCCACTCCGGCCGGCCAGATGAGACGAGAATTGAAGATACCATTCCACGTAAAGGTGGCCTCATCTGTGAATAGGATGGATGATACAAATCCCAAAATCGCGGTTGCCTAGTGGAGAAACCAGCGACAAAACTGCTCCCTATGTGGAAAGTCTGTCACTAGAAAGCCCAGAACATGCTATAAGTGATAAGGGTAGTATCAATAGTCATGGAGAATGTTCCGCATGGTCGTCTGGCCTATCCTGTACTGGCGGGCCAATTGCCTGGTACTGACATGACGGTCACCTTTGTAAGTAGGCTGTTTATGTTTTCTCTATGTAAGTAGGCTGTTTAAGTTTTTTAATTGGTAACGCCACCTCTGTATGAAAATCACTGGCTGTGCTGTGTGCAGTCTGTGGCTGCTTTGCATTGTTGTAATACTCGCCATTGTAGTGTTAGGCAGCTGGCTGTGAACAGCGCGTAGCGTTGCGCAGTTGGAGGTGAGCCGCCAGCAGTGGTGGATGTGGGGAGAGAGATGGCGGAGTTTTGTAATTTTTCATGAACTGATATATATATTATGACTTATGATGAAATTAAGGTAAATACATTGTTTGTTCTCTATTAATATCTTTCATTTGCTAACTATCCCTATCAGTAGTTAGTGCCTTCAGTAGTTTGAATCTTCTATTTAACTGGCAGTAGTGGCGCTCGCTGTACTGCAGTAGCTTGAGCAGCGAAGATTTTTGTGAGGTAAGTGATTTGTGAAAGGTATAGTTTAATGTTTGTCAGGGCCATTCTTTAGTAGGGAATTTTGGAAGTCAGATTGCGTTGCGCTAAAAATATTGTGTGTCAGGTTAAGCACAGTCATGTAAGAATTGTTCAAAGGGGACGTTTCATATGTCGACCCTTAACCTAGGATACCTCACTGGAATCTTCTGATTTTTCTTGTAGTTTGTGTATTTAGTGTAGCTTTTGTTTATTGCTAGCGCGTAATTGTAGAGAGAATCTCCTTTGTAGTTGTAGCCTTTCATTGTTGTACAGTAAAACAGTTGTGGCATGCATGTAGATTTACACCAAGTATTTCTCAGCAGCGCGTGCAATTAACTAGATATTTTTTCAGTGTTATGTTAATGTGTTCTCTTATTTTTGCTCTTCAAATTGTGCTTTTCTGTGTTGTCGTGTGAAATACTGTGACAATAATGGCGTGTGAAAAACGTAATACTAGGCTCCAAAGTAAACTGAGAAATGACAGTGAAAATGAAAGCAGTGTGTTAGCGCCACCGAGTAATGAATTAACTGATGTTCAAAGTAGTAATTTGGTAACTGTTCATAGGGAAATGGAGCAGGCGGCAAACAATGGCGTGGATAGTGAAACAATTAGTGAAGAGGGACGCATTATCGATCGATCGGTCGGCAACAGCTCGCCTCAGGAATCCGAAATGACAGGACACAATTTCGCAAATACTGTAGATTCAGGTTTTGGGTCATCACCGTTTTCTCAAATAAGTCAAGACACATTTTCTGCTTGTCAAAATGTGAATGTTGTCGGTGCAAATGCACTGCCGAAAAGCGTAGAGAAACAGATTCCAGACACTAATACATTATTATTGCAATTAATGCAACAAATGGAACAAAATCAGAGACAAACACAGCAAAAGCTTGAAAAGTTAGACACAATGGAACAAAATCTCAAAAAGTTAGACACAATGGAACAAAATCTTCAAAAGTTAGACACCACACTTGAACAAACACGTGAAGATTTTGTAAGTGGCGTGAATAAAAGGACGGTATGTGCAAGAAGCATGAAGCGCCCTTTGAATGTATCCTGATAGCTAAAAGAGCCACGCGCACTTTGAATAAGAAAATGCTACTTGACACTGAAATCAATATAAAAGATAGGGTCGCCACCAACTCTAGCCACACGACAAAGAAGAAGTAGCACTGAGTCGGAAAATTACTTAATTTATTAATAAGAAAAACTCACAAAAGAACATTCATTGTAAAGTCATTGATAAAGAATGGGATGTAGTTATTAATATGATCCAGGCATTCTTCCCGTGAATCAAATATTGAATAAAGTAAATAGGTCGTGAACACCATGCGTAAGTGCAGCCTGCAGCAAGATTCGTGAAAACACGATCTATTCCAGAGCATTTGTTTCAGATAAAAAAAGGGACACTAATCACTACACCTGTGCACATGGAAACGCTATAGGTGGGCCAACAAGGGAAACCACAAGGTAAATGGCGAAGGTAACGGCGACGTAACATCGGTACACAAGATAAGATTGAAGGCAAAATTATTTATTCCTTAAAACATTGATGTAGTGCATCTATAGACTGCTGTTGCATGCTAACTATGTACAATTGCTTGTGAAATACTATACGTTTCATAACAGACTCGCGTGCCCACTCGGTCCGCGGAGACAATTTCTATGGACCGTGGCCAAATTTTAATCACATGAGACAAAGAAAATTCACAAATACACAAAAATTACCAAGATCCGGAAAAGATTAGAAGCATACACACACAGTTGTAGGCACATAAACACTCACACTGAACCGAGGGCACTTCAACACATGCAACTCCCTTGTGCTGCGTTCCTCTCACGGATCAAAGTCAAGACTGCATTGGGAATCAAACTGAAAGTCTACAAAAGCCTTACATTCCCTGCTGCAACCCAGCAAGTAAATCTTTATAAGACGAAATTCGAGACCAAAAGCTAAAAGCTCCCCTCTCTATGTGACAACGCGCCACGCGGTCAGTCCAACTCACCCTTCTTCGACTGGAGCACAGCTGTGTACGCTTCCCGTACCGGCGGCAGACTGCCTCCCGCTTCTCCAGCCTCTTCCACGCTCCGCGTGGACCGGAAAACCCCAGGATGCCATTTCCGCCACCAACCTACCGCAGGTGGATTTCTCCCAAGTAGCGGAAACCTCTCTGCCGACTTGAGCACTACGAGAGTTGGCAATGAAAGGTGGCTACAGGACCCTTTCATCACCCCAAACGTCCCGGAGAAGACTGTGCCGAGAATTTTCTCGCCATGCTAGGAGATTCGCCAACAGTCTTCGAAACACACATACCCTAACGAGTAACAATTGCAACAGTAAACAGCAGCACAAAGGAGTTGATTGCTCTCTTATATCCAAGTGAGCTCTATCTGACCTCAGTCAATAATTGTGACCTCATGCGGTCCGCAAAGCAAACAGAACAAATTAAAGTAAGCGTGATACACTACGCTAACATCATGTCATCTGACCTACTACGACCACAACCATGAGATATTATTTTAAAATTGCTTTAACCAACTATCAAAAGTTAACATAGAGACATAGGTGAACAGGTACATAATATATATAAATATATAAACAAATACAATGATGCAAAATCATTATCACGAACCAAAGCAGTATCGTCTGGTGCTGACATATATAAAAACATGCAAGTGAAAGTGCAAAATACAATATTCACAACAACTACAGTGATACAAAATCATTAATGAACCCAGTGGTATGACAGCTGGTAAATAATCAGCTATGGAAAATAAGACATGAGTACAAAAACACATCCAGAAATCAACTCGTTGACACGCTGTCATTTTTCAGTTTCGCCACATGGTTGTTTCACTGGGTATTCTCTTTAGGTGCTGGGGTGGGCGTCTCTTCTAAAGGCGACTTGGAGGATAAGCTACTAGGGGACCACAACACTGAACTGGGGAGTTCGCAGCGGCGTTGATTGTAGCGTCCGTTGTAACCCAGGTTGTTCATCCTAGACAGCACCCCGCGACGTTGCCTCGTGCCCGTTTCCACCCTCTGCGTCCATACTGTGGGATGGTTCGGCGTTGCAGATTTGCAGGACATCGCCACTTGTGGGCCCTGCCTCATCATCGAGAAGGCGGCTTGGCGGTCGTCGTCCGTGTGTTGTGGAGGAATGTGTTTTACCGACACACGCCCCCGTCTCCTGTCGTGTCAATGGGGAGACACGCACTCTTCTGCGTCGCATCGAGGTCGACGTAAACTCGTGCGGGTGTCGGGCTTGAGACCCGCTTATCACCTCTTTGCACCGTCTCAGCTGATGCGTCAGTGGTGGGACCCGTGTCCCTCCGGACAGTGGGCGTTACCTCACTGCAGCAGCCGTCTGGACTAGCGGCGCTCAGGGATCGGCGGCCTCGCCTGGTGTGCGTCATACTTTCCCTTTCGCTTGTCAGATGACTAGCGCATGGGGTGGAACGCCGGCCATCAGCTGGCGCTGCCGTGGTGACACGCCTGCGGGCTCCGGTGTGAGCCTGCGCCTGGGGGAACACCAGCATCCCCTCCCCTCTGACGGGGAAACAGCTGTGACCGCTCGCCGCATCACTGCTTCGCCGTTGATACCAGGGTTCGACAACGCCTGCCGGTAGACCAAGCCCTGTGCTTTCTGATGCGGAGACTCCCTAGGCGGCCTTGCACCCACTTAAGAACTGCGCTCACAGGGATGGTTACAAAATATCATGTGTACAGATTACCACAAAATCTTCGGAGTTTCTCGCTCCTGATCAATACATGGAGTAGTGCCCAAAATTAACTTGACAAAAAGGGCCTTCTTAACATTACTAATAAAAAAAACAATGAAGAAAATTAAATAACCAATATTCAAACAAACAAAAAATCCTTTTTATAAAATATAGTTCCAGCATTACATCTGCTGTCAATCATTCAGGGTAGATCTTGTACAAGGTTTGGTCAGGATTTGGATAGGATTTGGCGCCGCTGCTAGCTACAGACACAAAACTCTACCTGCTCCTAACTACGCTCTCACACACAATCTACACAGCTCGTACTAGTCACCATCACCATATAGCCCGACTACAATTCCCACATATAAACAAAATATTCCTTTCAACACCAATACCATATTGTTGTTCATTGACTGCTCCTCCAAGGTTTGCAGAACATGTTTGCTGATCTGTGAAAAATTTCCGAGACTTCTTTTCTATGGACATTGCATAATAAAAGTTATGATTAATGAGACACAGAAGGTTCATTCAAGTCACATCTGGAATGGTAAATGTTTCAACATCTATTCATCAGACTAATGCAAAAAGTCAGTGGGCATAAAAATGAAAATAAAAATCATCCTATCCTATTAGCAAACACATAAACACTTCGTCCTATAAGTACATAAAAAATACTGTCAAAAGAAATCCATTGTCCAGGGCCATGAGTACCCAACTTACTGCTATCATAAGATACTCATAATGATTACACACTTACTCACCACATGTCCCCAGGGGTCCTCACCTACCGTCATGTTATTTTAGCTTGGGGGTAGTCGCATTGATTCTCTATTAAATATCAAGCTGCTTGAGTTTATAAGCTGTTTCCATATACATCTTCTGGGGTTTCACACCCTGGTGTCCTCAACCGTACCTAGTAGTATGTGACGGCAAGTTACACTTTCCAAATATCTTATAAGATGGCAACTCTGAAAATCAAACACTATTAATCTCCCTTCATACACAAGTCCTTCACCTACAAGTCACCAAGTTGCTTCAATAACATCGCAGTACATCTGAAAAATCTCACTGAATCATGCTCACCTAAGGGGAATAAGAACACTAAAACTGTAATTTATCATCAAGAATTACCTTACGACCATTGACTCGCCACGCCAACACACCCGATACCTTTTTAGTCATCAAAGAACGAAAGCCATCTTACTGTAATAGGAAACGCTTCATATGAGCCTCATAATCATTCACATTCAGATGTTTTGAAACTGCACAACACTACTCCTTTCTGCTGACAAGAAGAAATAACTACACACATATTGGGGGACCCTTTACAATACACAGAAAATATACACTTTAATTTCAATCACACCAGGGTGAATTAAAACATTGGAAAATATACACTGTAATTTTACGAAACAGAGGCGACTGGGTTTACCGCGGGCACACCAATACTGTGGCCCTCCCTCAAAAAATCTTCCCTAATATCGTCTTCCTTTATTCAAATGCACATCAATATCATCAATATCATCGGTCCTCATTAAGTTTGACGCCAACCGAGCCAGCCAACAGTCATTGATCCCTTTGATTAGAGGCATTTGTCGGATTGTGCCGCGGGTTTGCGGGACGAATTTCAACACCCACTGGCGGACCACCCGTACTGTTTACGGCACCCCTGTTGTTGCTTGTTCGATAATTATTCTGGGGTCGGTCACGACTACCGTTCCTAGGTCCGCTGTAATTGCGCCTAAATCTCTGCTCATTACCATATCTTCTAAACTCCCAGGGGTGTCTTTGATTTCCTCTCGGCGAATGATGACGATTGGTATCGTTCGTTCTGCCCGCGTTCCGTGAGGAATCGCGACGCTGCCAACGCTCGCGCGCCCTGTAACTCTGAGGCGACCCGTTACGTCTGGAGTGCCACCTGTCTCTACGGCTGCGGCTTCGCTCGCGCGGCCGCTGCTCGTAGGCGCTCTGACCGTAATTCTGCGTGGTGCCATTCGCATCGCACTCAAGCTCTAAAAGGAAATTGCGAAACCCCTCTACGTCATCCTTACATCGTCCTGCAAGGATAACGTGCCGCAACTGCATTGGAAACTTTCCCAGGCAAATACGAATAATTTCTGCAGGTCCATAAGGATCGTCAAGATGTTCATTCGCCTGCAGCATGTGCTCGAACATCTGCACAGGGCTGGAGAATTTTGACCTGTTTAACTCTGGTAGCATAATGAGTCCGTGTTTTACACGACTTTGCGCTGCCACTGACCAATATATCGACAGGAAGTGTTGACGAAACTCCCCAACAGTGTAGCAATTGCGTGCAATTGACCTCATCCGCGCCGCTGGCTCACCTTCGAGGTAGCCGCACATATACTCTATCTTGTGCGCACTGGGCCACGTAGGAGGAAGGGAGGACTCGAACTGCTGTAACCAGGCCCGCGGGTGAATCCCCGTAGCCGAGTTACGGAAGACTTCAAACTTCCTCACGGTCAGAAAATGTTTAAAGTCAAATTCGTGAGTTTCCCTTGGCGAACGTTCCTGACGGGATCCACGCCGTTCCCACCTGGTACGAGATCCGTGATCATGACGATGATCAAATTCGCCATCGTTCCCGGAATCATCGTCGGAATAATGGCCCTTTCGTTCATTTCTTTCAACTTCATGGGCCATTAACCCTTTTAGGTGAAGTTCTAAACGGGCCATGCGCTCACATATTCCCTCGATAACCCCTTTTTGTTGTATTTTTATTTCACACTGTCCACGCCGACATTTAGTTATCGACCGTATTTCGTCTGCATCCGCTGATGACGAGGTAATCGTTTCCCTATTATTGTCAGACTTACGCGCCACTGCATCTGAGATCCTGGCTATTTCTTCTCGCATCTCTCGGTGGGCCGTGTCTTGTTTTGTTTGCGTGAGCCCTTGCTCTCGCTCGAGGGCTATTATCGCCTGGCTGAGGGTTTCTACCTGCGCGCTAAGGTGGACCGGGCACATGGCCGCGGTGTCCTCTATTCGGGACACAAGAGCCGCGTGGTCACTCTGGTATTGTTCTGCTAACGCGCGGAGATCCCTGGCGGACTTTTGTCCTACTCGGGACTCAAGAGCCGCTTGTTCACTCTGGCATTGTTCTGCTAGTATACGTATATTCCCAGCGAACCTTTCTTCTTGCTCCATAACCTGCTTGCTAATGACTTGGTACCCCTCTTCTAAGGCGGAGATGCGCTGGTCAATGATCGCCAGTTTCTCCCCAACACCCTGTACTATTTCACTACTCAATCTTTTATTTGCTTCCTCGATATCCCTTTTATTACTGTCTAGTAATTGCCGTAGCATAGTCTGTAATGAATTTGCATCTATCGACTGATTCGAAAACACTACAGCGGGCTCAGGATGGACAACACTTGTGCTTGCGTTTTCTGCGTTTCGTTCCTGGTCGGACTCGACGTTCTGATCTCGTCCTTGTTCAGAGTTGTTGTCTGACTGGTTTTTCCGATCGCGGCTCCCTGAACAGCTACGCGTCTCCATCATAAGGATAGTTACTCCGTGCTTCAAAATACAAGAATAGTACCAAAGTCTCCTAATGGACTCACAGTCCCCACAAAGCACATAAGAGTTACTATATGACACCGACACACGCCACAGGACAAGAGTCAACCCACACTTGTAACACAATTGAATACTAAATCACAATATCTATACAGTAATACACATACAAGATAAAACATGTAAGAAAATGCACACCTATATCATAAATTCACGTAAATTCTGTATCACAGAAAGACAATATACCAATTAGCACATCCAACCGAAAATAACTAATCCTCACTGCGCATCAGAAGATCTCTGGTTTACCGAAATCCGTGAGCAGGGTAAGCCATGTGTAAGTAGCGTGGATAAAAGGACGCTATGTGCAAGAAGCATGAAGCGCCCTTTGAATGTATCCTGATAGCTAAAAGAGCCACGCGCACTTTGAATAAGAAAATGCTACTTGACACTGAAATCAATATAAAAGATAGGGTCGCCACCAACTCTAGCCACACGACAAAGAAGAAGTAGCACTGAGTCGGAAAATTACTTAATTTATTAATAAGAAAAACTCACAAAAGAACATTCATTGTAAAGTCATTGATAAAGAATGGGATGTAGTTATTAATATGATCCAGGCATTCTTCCCGTGAATCAAATATTGAGTAAAGTAAATAGGTCGTGAACACCATGCGTAAGTGCAGCCTGCAGCAAGATTCGTGAAAACACGATCTATTCCAGAGCATTTGTTTCAGATAAAAAAAGGGACACTAATCACTACACCTGTGCACATGGAAACGCTATAGGTGGGCCAACAAGGGAAACCACAAGGTAAATGGCGAAGGTAACGGCGACGTAACATCGGTACACAAGATAAGATTGAAGGCAAAATTATTTATTCCTTAAAACATTGATGTAGTGCATCTATAGACTGCTGTTGCATGCTAACTATGTACAATTGCTTGTGAAATACTATACGTTTCATAACAGACTCGCGTGCCCACTCGGTCCGCGGAGACAATTTCTATGGACCGTGGCCAAATTTTAATCACATGAGACAAAGAAAATTCACAAATACACAAAAATTACCAAGATCCGGAAAAGATTAGAAGCATACACACACAGTTGTAGGCACATAAACACTCACACTGAACCGAGGGCACTTCAACACATGCAACTCCCTTGTGCTGCGTTCCTCTCACGGATCAAAGTCAAGACTGCATTGGGAATCAAACTGAAAGTCTACAAAAGCCTTACATTCCCTGCTGCAACCCAGCAAGTAAATCTTTATAAGACGAAATTCGAGACCAAAAGCTAAAAGCTCCCCTCTCTATGTGACAACGCGCCACGCGGTCAGTCCAACTCACCCTTCTTCAACTGGAGCACAGCTGTGTACGCTTCCCGTACCGGCGGCAGACTGCCTCCCGCTTCTCCAGCCTCTTCCACGCTCCGCGTGGACCGGAAAACCCCAGGATGCCATTTCCGCCACCAACCTACCGCAGGTGGATTTCTCCCAAGTAGCGGAAACCTCTCTGCCGACTTGAGCACTACGAGAGTTGGCAATGAAAGGTGGCTACAGGACCCTTTCAATTTAACTACTGAGTTACATAAAATCCAATCGAAATGTCAAAAAGTCTGTAACGACGTAAAAACACAAATTTGTGAGCATTTTCAACCTATTTTTTCGCGGCATGAAAATGCATTACAGAATCACGAAGCAGCCATAAAAGAACTGCAAATTATTGTTCATGAAAATCATGAGACCTTGCAAGCTAAAATTGACTCAGTTGCATCTACCGATTCGGTTACGCAACTTGCAAAAACTCAGGAAAACTTAAAGGACACAGTAGAAAGACACATGGAGGAAATTAGTTCATTATCAGAGAAAGTAGTTGAACTTTCGGATCAGCTAAATAATTTATCTACGAAGGTAGATGATAATCTGAATGACGCAAAACCGGTAGTCTTTAATGACACAGAACAGAGCGAACAAATTAGGAAACTGAAACAAAATCAGAATCAAATCAATACACAGTACAAAAGAGAAATCCGGGAAGTGCAAGATCAGCTGGCACAAGTAGTACAAGAATTACGTATTTCAGAGGACACTCGCGCCCCAATAAGGGAAGAGGGACATAGAAATACGGAACAGCCACAAAATAATAACATTGGGCATTTCGGAAGTTGTGAAAGAAGTTGGCAAGGTACGCCGAATTTTGAGATGGAACCGCCGAAACG
Source organism: Schistocerca piceifrons (assembly GCF_021461385.2). Lineage (NCBI taxonomy): Eukaryota > Metazoa > Arthropoda > Insecta > Orthoptera > Acrididae > Schistocerca > Schistocerca piceifrons. Next base: position 459,425,448 of record NC_060145.1, read on the forward strand.
ACGTAACAATGACCGACATGCGACTTGCCGACATGATGATTTTGACTATAAGCTGTTCATTACTACACGTAAATTCAAAACATTTAAGAATTCTGCCAACGACATTCATCCACAAGCATGGCTCCATCAATTCTCTCATTGTTTTCCTCCCAACTGGTCGTTGGAACACAGATTAGAATTTGTGTGTGGCTACTTAGAGAATGAACCAGCTGTAAGAATGCGATCGGTAATTCACGATTGCCACAGTGAAGGAGAGTTTTACCATGCCTTCCTCTCAGCATATTGGTCTCAAGCCACACAAGACCGTGTAAAACATAGCATCATAATGATGAAACGTTTCGAACAATCTGAATTTTCCAGTCTTATGAAATATTTTGAAGACATGTTGCATAAGAATCAGTATCTTTCAAACCCATACAGCCCCTCAGAACTCATCCGCATTTGCTTAATCAAACTGCCTGAGCATTTACGACATATTATTTTGGCAGGACGTTGCAAAGACGACATTGAAGCATTTCAGGGACTCTTACAAGAATTAGAAATTGACACTGACAGTCGCCGGATGCGAAAACAGGAAAACAATCACTACAGGTCACATACGTCACAATTCCGTGACGACAGAAACAATAACTGGACACGACAAGGCTATTCTTACAACGCAAATCGTGACCAAAACAGACACCACCCTTATGACAACCGCTGGCAGAAAAATAGTTACAGAGAAAGATCGCATTTCCGTAGAAATGAATATGACAGAGATAACCATAGAAATAGACAATATGGTAACCAGAACTATTATTGTCAAGGGAGGCAGAATAATTTCAGACGCAACAGTTCAGCACGCAGTTACGACTCAGGGAGAAATTCTCCACCACATGACCGACAAACAAGAAATTATGTAAACTACCGACAAAACGACAGACCTGAATTCCATCAGAACTGGCGAGCTTTAAACAGAGCTGGGCCCTCTCGGCAAGGCGAATTTGTGGAAGTTAGGCCTCCTAATCCCAATAACGACGCGCGGCAACAAAGAGACAGACAATGACTCGCACGGCAGGCATACACGTGCGCCGGCTGGCTCCGAGAAAAATAACATTATATCTGGTACTGCTAATGAGATTTTAATGCAACATTTTGGTTTACTTGAAAATACATTCCGGATATAAAGTACTTTCTGTGAGATACCAGATGAGACAATAGTTAGTTTATGTGACAGCTACACGATTTTTATCACGACGCTACTAATGAGTGACAATTTACAATGTTGCTTTTGCAGTGTATCTGTTTTATATCTGCACAGTTTTCTGAATTCTTCTAGGAAGAAAAACATGTTTTAGTAGTAACTTTTGTGGTATAGCAACAATGAGACAGCCTTTTTCGTGGCATAACAATACGTTACTGTACAGTACTTTCCTCATCACGGCAATAAGCGTAATAACTAAGATATCTATACGCAAAGCATTTCACTTTTGTGTATCATGAGGTAAGTACATTGACTTTAGCAGAACTTTGCTTACAGAGGACGATAACTACGACAGTTCCACAGAATTATCTTACAGCAAGACGCGCATTTAGCGCTACAGGACACGCATTTGAGTGATTAATCTTATACTTAAAACACTTATTTTCAAAAATTTTTTAATTACAAAGAAAGCTTTCCGTGATACATTTCATTCCATTGCTGTAATTTGTAACACCTGAGGGTATAATTACATTTATCCTCAGGGGGGTACACGCTTACTTTGTGTACCATGTGTGTGGCAAGCACAAGGAGCCCTAGCTAATATGGTATTTGCTTCTACAACTATACACATCGGTACCATATTTCTCTAACACACAAATTACACAGCTATCTGATCATGTAACTGAGAGATAAACTTTTTTATTACATCAGTGACAGATGTTTACGCAATTACACAGTTGGATAACTTCACACTTATGAAACTGTATTTTGTCTGTACTTTGTAAACTGTTCATATTTTTTCAGAATCATTGTGATACTATGAGAGCTTTGAATGATGTATTTGGTATGAGATCATGATTTTTAAAATACGTTTGAGGCAGATGACACTTTTGACATGAGCAGAGAATTTTTTTAATTATTGGAGGAAGTTACGACGATTTTGAGATTTGACTGAGGTGTTATGATGTTATTTTTACGACGACGATGTGTATTATGCTGCTGAGGTATGTTTATGATTAATAAGCTGATGCTATATGAGGAATCTGATTATGCTATGTAGCTATTATGATGAAATATTGAAGACGTGTTGATGAATATGAATATGTATATGTGTAATAAGGTAAGGAGTAATGAATAGTGGGTAGGGACTCTTGACTTGTGAAAAAGGATGTTGGAAACCAAGAATCGTACTTTAAGAGTTATGACATGTGTGAATCATGTGTGAATGTATCACAATGCCACTGAACATTTTTTGGACACTGTTATATCAATAGCATTTTGTTTCTACAGATTTGCAACGCTAATTCTTGACCTGTGAAATATTTTTATGTGAGGCTGTCACTGTAGCGGTAAATATTTCCGTAAGAAAGTTAAGTGACCACCTGCACGTAATGCGTCGCGGGCACCCAGCTGTGTCAGACGCCTGGAGAAAAAGCCATTATTGCGAGCCCTTTTCAGCGGCACAGGTAGAAAAAAAAAGGGGATGTGGGACGTGTCAAACACCTGGAGAACAAGCCATTAGGGTGTGCCTTTCATCGCTAATGCGACACCCTCGTTACTTGAAAACATGTGATTACTCGCACTTTGTGCTAATTACTGAAATGCTTATGAATTGATGGGAAATATTCGTACATCTGCACACCTGATTATGACAAGTGTCTTTCTACGAGAGTTGAGAGAATTTCTACTAACTTATGAAATGTCACATGACTACTGAATGATATTTTTATGCTTTGCTTTTCATAGTTGCTTATTTCATTTGATACCTGTTTTCCAGCTGTGTTGCAGCATTGCTTTTATAAAATAAAATGCATTTGCTAATGTGAACACTTTCTGTCAACAGATCTATTAAATAATTATTTTATGATCCACAGTCTTTAAAAAAGGAGCACTTGGAAAGGAAAGAACAATAAGAAGGAACTAGTAACTGCATTCATAATTTTCTTTTCAAGTAATTGGTAACTTTTTGGTAGAATAACTTCTTGTGGTGCACCACTTTAATTACATAGACATTAAGATGTGATTATACATTTCCCTTATCTGCATTGTTATCTCTAGTGTACTATTTTTTCTGCTTGCGCTATGTCATGTTTAGGTATAAGTTGCTGCTGTTTGCCAGGCATAGTGTTATTGAATTTGACTTTTGCTAATTTATACTGTAGCTTGCTTTGCAATTTTCCATTTTTTTCATTGCTGTTTATAATAATTGTTTTACGTGCTGCTGCATTGCCTCGTCCCTTAGTTTAGCATCTGAGCTCAGTAGATTTAAGTTAGCTTAAGAGGGGGTAGCCTCTAAGAGAATGAGTTGCGATGAATTGGAAGAAATGCATTGAGAAAACAGGTTTAGGTAGGATTTTCTTGGAAATAAATGTTGAGGTAAGAAATGTGTGAACATATAAATACAGAAAGCATGCTTAGTTAGAATTTTTTTGGTGGAAACAAAGGATGAAATAAGAGGAAAGATATATGAAGTTTTGGGTTGGACTGCAGTACCAAATGTTACACTGAAAACGAACCCTGTCCTTTCCTATTGGTGTTATCCCACTATGTGTTTGTGTACCCTTGTGTATTTGTTTTCTTCCTGTCTCTGTGTAGTTTCATAGAATTTTTTCTTCTTTTAATATTAAGCTACATTCACTATGATGAGGAATACTGTTATCCTCAAATATAATTGGCATTAATAATATGTTATTTTCTTTGTAAAGTTGTTTACAATTCTGTTCTGTTTCAATGTTCATGTGTGAAATTAATGTTTCGAAAACTATTCTCATTATTTTATGTATGTACTTATGTCACTATTTTTGTAACACTGATGTATATGTTTATTTCTATTCTTTTGTAAAGCCTGTACTACAAATGTTATCTGTATTATTATGTTTTTAATGATGTATTTTGTACCTTTGTAATTGTATTCTTATGTTATAAAATTGTAATTGTCACCAGTTCATGATATTATTAACTTGTCAGTTACATTTCACTGCACACGTTTCTGTTGGTCATAGTATATGGACAATATGTGAGAAGTAGGGACTGATAGTGTTTGCACGTGTGTTAATAACTCAGCAAGGGACTGAATAACAGCATTGCTGGTTCTAAGGACATTTCAAAAAAAACCTTTTTGTGAGTGCACAAGTGGTAGTTTATGGACTTGCTATATTGTCCGCAAGACTCTTCGATGGTGATTGTGCACCTGCACAGTCACAACAGATGGCTGCTGGCTATCTCTACAAGGACTACAGTGGGTCTGCATCTATGATGACCCACCAACGCCATTATTTCTACAAGGACTACAGTGGGTCTGCATCTTTGATGACCCACCAATACCATTATTTCTACAAGGACTGCAGTGGGTCTGCACCTCTGGTGGCCCACCAATACCGTAATCTCTACCAGGACTACAGTGGGTCTGCTCTGTGATGACCTACCTACCAATATTCATCAAAACTTCGACTGACTCTGCTGTGGGTTTGCTCTGTTGTGGACCAATACTTGTCTGCATGTCGAGAGTCAGCACTGTCTTTCCGTTGGAAGGACAACACTACTTCTTCAAGACTGCATGGAAATCCACTACTTCTGTGTGCATTTTCTTTTACTGCTCAGACTTTGAGAAAAACACTGCTATTCTCCTGTTATGTACGATTAGGACTGTCTTTATGGACTGTGAGAAAATTTGAGCTTTTGACCAACATAATATTAATAAGTGTGTGCATTTTATATCTTTGTTACTGTAATTGTGAAAAATTTTTGTCAAATCTGTATTGGCCAGTGCCCAACACCATTTGTAAAAATTTTTGTGGGGAGCATGGGGGCTATGTAAGTAGGCTGTTTATGTTTTCTCTATGTAAGTAGGCTGTTTAAGTTTTTTAATTGGTAACGCCACCTCTGTATGAAAATCACTGGCTGTGCTGTGTGCAGTCTGTGGCTGCTTTGCATTGTTGTAATACTCGCCATTGTAGTGTTAGGCAGCTGGCTGTGAACAGCGCGTAGCGTTGCGCAGTTGGAGGTGAGCCGCCAGCAGTGGTGGATGTGGGGAGAGAGATGGCGGAGTTTTGTAATTTTTCATGAACTGATATATATATTATGACTTATGATGATATTAAGGTAAATACATTGTTTGTTCTCTATTAATATCTTTCATTTGCTAACTATCCCTATCAGTAGTTAGTGCCTTCAGTAGTTTGAATCTTCTATTTAGCTGGCAGTAGTGGCGCTCGCTGTACTGCAGTAGCTTGAGCAGCGAAGATTTTTGTGAGGTAAGTGATTTGTGAAAGGTATAGTTTAATGTTTGTCAGGGCCATTCTTTAGTAGGGAATTTTGAAAGTCAGATTGCGTTGCGCTAAAAATATTGTGTGTCAGGTTAAGCACAGTCATGTAAGAATTGTTCAAAGGGGACGTTTCACCTTCAACGGTGATAGGTCTCCTGATACAACCTTGCTGCGCGCTGCCCATTGCCATTTACCTTTCCGTTAGTAAACACCATGTCGGCAAGCTGCTGATTCGAATACGGAACCATTGTGCACAATGCCTTATCACATCCACTACGAAGTGAGTGAGCAAGAAAAGTGAGCCGGGACGCAACATTACCAATGAATATGGAAGGAGAGGGCGCTACGGCATGACGTATGACGAACGCTACCGCACTCTAGGAGAAAACCATTTGTACTGTAACTGCGGCTGCACGGTACAGCGCGTATTAGAGCGCAGTCTATGTAACGGGGCATGATTGAATAAATTGTCTCTAGCATGGAAACCATGAATTTCCAGACATAAGTCCATTAGACCTCTTTTTTTCCGTAAACTCTCATCGATCAGTCCCTAGTGCTTGTACACCCTGTATTTGTACTGCAACAGAGACAGACTTGTAATAATCTCTCCGTGAAATGAAAGAGTTGCTGGTCCTAAACCAATAAAATGTTGAACTTGCAAAACATTTCTCGTTCAAGGATATATGTAATCTATCTATAGCTCAAACCAGTGTATTTGCAGGAAGGCTTCCGTGCCTTATTAGAATAGGCCGATAACATAGACAGGATAATTCACAGGTAATATTTCAAGTACTAATTTCCCTTCCACGTGTTCTCAGCGTAACCCAGAAAAATGATATGTTGTGTTTATTTTGCGTCTGCAGAGTACAACGCAATTTGATTTTGGCTGAAATTTTCTGCCACTATTTTTAGCGATGTCAAGCGTTCATAGCAATATTCAGCTTGGCACTTGAGAGAAATTTAGCGCAGTAAATTTGTAGGGCGATTGCCGTAAGTAATGCACAAAGTTATAGGCACATGATGTAGTAGTCATGAAAAGATTCGAAGAAATGAAGAAAACAGTTTAAAAGCTGATGCCTGAGAAACAAAACATAGTTCAAACAAACTTTTTAAATGTTAATTTGTCCAACTTACGACGCTTATACTGAAACTTTGACACTCTCGCGGATTGATAGCTAGATTTTTCGATTTAAGAAATTTTTAAGGCGGCCGCGAAGTATTAATCTTGAAATATTTTTCTTATTGATTTTACACTGTTCTCTCTTTTGCAGGTAAGCAGACAACTACTTGGATCCGCCGTCATAGTTTCAGTGTCACGTAAGTAACACATACCTCTGCTTTCTAAACATAGGACTATCGTGTCCTAAGGAAGTACTTCACAACAGGAGGTGCTTCCCGTTCCGTAGAAAAGCATTCGAGGCCTTAAACACAGACGCGCAGTAGCGTAGGAGATACGAGCGTTTGGAATGGTTGCCCGAACATCGTGTTGTGCACAAGGACATCTTCTTTGTCTTTCGCATTAATATACTTTTTCAAGAGAAAAAATTCGAGATTGTTCTATAATGTTATATGGTTTTACAAATAACCTCTAATGTTAATGAATGTTATAGAATGTTCTTAAATATTCTAGAATACAACTTAGAAACGGCATTTATCACACTCTGGGAAACTCGTTTTAAGAGATGAGTTGTGCAACATACTAAGCACAGAGGCACAGCACATCGAAGAATTGAATTCGCTCATAGAGAGAAACTATGTAAACAAAGAATGGTTGCATGAGCGAACAGTTGTAGCAACAGAAAAAAATCAGCGCATACAAAATGTGATACCAAGGGGAGAAATAACACCTAAATCCGCTGATATATATGATGAGCAAACACAAGAGAGTAAACTTCCCAACAGAATTTATAAATTCGTTCAGTGTTACCGGAATGAACTCACCCAAAAAAGGTTCTAAACAACATCAGGGAACCGAAAACGTTAACCAGAAAGAAAGAAGGCAAGTTACTATTCATACCACGAATTCCTCGTACAAACTAACCAATCATTCAGTTTTAGTTGGCTCCAATTTCCGGTAAGATCGGCGTACAATATGATTATCAACAGGGCACGATGGCAAACATACCATTGGTGTGAAGTTAATTTTAAGGAATCTTTTCCGTCGCACTGAGCGTGTTCCCGTGCTGGACAACCACGAAACTTCTCACTCGCCTTTACTTACAAAAGCAAAACATCAAATATAGATTATAATAGTACTTTGAATGAGTTCAGTCTTTTGCAGACGAGATCTTTAGTTGCACATAATTCCAATTCAGAAAACAAATTGAAAAAAAGACAAAGCAAAGTGGATGTTTTTCAACTAGTCGTAAATAACGCTACTGCTACACTATTACAATGATGCCTATGAATAGTCCAAACAAGACCTAGTGAGTGTACACAACTTTTTCCTCTTTCATGACTGCTGCTAAAAATCTATAGTTTGATACTGATCAACTTGAATATATCATACTAAAAGAAGGCTCATATTTTTGTCCCCATTCTTTACAACTATCAGACTTTTGAATAACAGTAATAGGCGTAACTTCCAGTGCCGACTTTAGTATTTAACATAACATTAAATGCTGACATAAATGTTTCTTCTACATTTACTATTATCCTTACTTTCGCAAACATTTTTTATACAAAGGCATTCATTTCTTGACTTTCTTTCTTAGGATATCGAGTATTACAGTTTATATTTTTAAAGTTTTCAGAAAATATCATTAATTCATATTAAGATTTTATGTACACGACAAGTTTTATGGTTCCCTGCGGATTGATAATTGTAGTGTTTTCATAATATTTCGGCGACAGACTAAGTTGTCTTTCCCAGGCAGAGGTTAACCGATTTCGTCGCAATATCCTTTCTGTCAATGGTATTAGTCCGCAAGATACTTTTGTGAAGTATAGGTAGTAGAACTGGGGGGGGGGGGGGGGGGAGGGAAGGGATAGATGGAAGTCGCAAGTCGCTGCTGGGTAGCTCAGTTGCTAAGAACTCTCTGGCTCTGAGCACTATGGGACTTAACATCTATGGTCATCAGTCCCCTAGAACTTAGAACTACTTAAACCTAACTAACCTAAGGACAGCACACAACACCCAGCCATCACGAGGCAGATAAAATCCCTGACCCCGCCGGGAATCGAACCCGGGAACCCGAGCGTGCTAAGAACTATGGCTGCAAAAGAGCAGAAGTTCGAATCCCACTCCGACACACAGTTTTAACCTGCCAAAAAGTTCGAAATCACTGCACACTCCGATTCAGACGCAAGGGTATCATCAGGAGTGCCCCAGGGATTTGTGATAGGACCGCTGTTATTTTCTATGTGCATAAATGATCTGGCTGACAGTGTAAGCAGCTGCCTGTGGTTGTTTACTGATGATGCTGTGGTGTGCGGGAGGGTGCCCTCGTCGAGTGACTGTAAGAGGATGCAAGATGAGTTACACAAAATTTCTAGCTTGGGTGTTGAATGACAGCTAACTCCAAATGTGGAAAAATATAAGTTAATGTAGATGAACAGGAAAATGTTCCAGTAAAGTAACAGTAATGTGCTGCATGACACAGGCACTTCGATTAAATATCTGAGGGTAACGTTACAGAGCGATATGAAATCGAATGAGTTTGTAAGGACAATAGTGGGGAAGGCATATGGTCAGCTTCGGTTTATTGGAAGACTTCAAGAAATTGCAGGTCATCTGTAAAGGGAACCACGTATAGAGCACTAGCACGATACGTTCTTGTGTACGTCTCGAGTGTTTGGGATCGGATTAAAGGAAGGCATCGAAGCAGTTCACAGGGAGGCTGCTGTATTCGTTACGGGTTTGTTCGATCGACACGCAAATATTACGGAGATGCTTTGGAAACTCGAATGGGAATCCCCGGATTGAAGGCGATGTTCTGTTGGAGGAACATTATTCAGAAAATTTAGAGAAGCGGCATTTGAAGCTGACTGCAGAACGATTCTACAGCCGCCAACGTATATTTCCCGTAAGGAACCCGAAGATGGGATGAGCGGAATTAGAGCTCCCACGAAGGCAGACACCCAGTCGATTTTCCCTGGCTCTGTTTGCGGATAGAACAGGAAAGGATATGACTAGTAGCGGTACAATGTGCCCTCCGCCATGCGCCATACGGTGGCTTGGGGAGTATGTATGCAGATGTAGACGTACTGTTAAAAACGTCTTACAACTAACTGGATAGTGAAATACTTGTCCAGTTAGTACGTTTTTGTGTATCGTGTGTTGCAAAATGTTTCCATTGATTCGCACTCTTCTATCCTTAACACAGTCTATGTCCGAGCATAAACTGTATAGTTTCTAGCTGACAATGAAGCGCAAAACGCACGGAAAAAGTAGCTTCCGTTTATTTGGCGGCGAGCCTGTTAATTCAGAATATGTCACTAGGCCCACCGCAACAGGTGGTTGTAGCTATTACAATTCAGATAACGTATTAACCTCGTGCCGTCTCGCTTCCTTTTAAATGCTGCTTGAATTTATTGAAAATGTAATTTACGTACTCGGATACCGAGAGTGGAAGTTCAGTAAAAATTTAAGTCGTTACAGTTTGTTTCGCGTGAACCACCGCTATGAGGAGCCTAACATCAAAATATCCTGAATACATCTTGTAATAATTTAAGTTACAAGTATGAAAGTCACAACTGCGACCATAGAATGCGCATCTGACAGCATAAAAATGTTCTTCTGCAATGGCCGTCGTTAACCAAAATATTGGGCACCAAATGGGAACCCAGATGGTAAATACACTATCTGATAAAAATTATGCGGACAATTATTTACGGATTTTAATACTGTGAGCGTCCAAGGGACACTTCCAAAGAAGTGTCTGAATGTCTGCGGAGGAAAGGCAACCCATTCTTCCTCAAGATCCGAAGCCAGGGGAGGTAGTGATGTCGGACGCTGGAGTTCGGAGCTAAGTCGATGTTGTAACTCGTCCCAGAGGTGTTCCATTGGGTTCAGATCGGGACTCGGGTTAGGAAAATCCATTCCATGAATGTTGTTGTGACAAACCGTTACCTCACAGATGCTGCTTTAGGGTGCATTGTCGTGCTGATAGATACAATCAACGTTTACGAACTGGTCCTCTAGTGCACTCAATACACAATGCGTACAATGTGTTCATATACTTTCGCATTGAGCGTTTTCTTTAGCGAACAAAGGCGATCACACCATAAACACGAAGGACTGTTGAGTCGGTAAGGTCGTTGCGGCGGTCTTCTGGGGCTCTGAAGGGGTTATTCTCTTTGATGTCCTCCGTCGTGGTGCAACGATCAACTGATGTCTGTTGCGCTACCATCAGGAAACTGAAGAAACATTGTCAGCGTTGTGAGTGTGTGGGTTTTAATCTGTCAAGTTGCGGAATGGATTGATCCAACAAGTACCCTTTGGCTCCTGCAAGAAACAATTTCCACCTCACACTACTACAGAAGTCAGACAGACGCTTCTAATGTACCAAAAAGAACTACTTGAAAAACATTCAGCAACAAATATCTTCTGGAGTCATCCGCTGTAAGGAAAAGACACAAAAATATTCTATACATTCTTACGTAACTAGTGGGATACTTGGGAACGGGAGTATTGCTAGTTAGTGTAAGAAAAACACTAAACGAACGAAAAATATTATGTATTACAAAAATTCTGAGAAATTAAGTGAAACTTTTTCTTATAAAATAATAATAAATTTCCGGGTTCTTTCCGGAACAGTAGATTGCCTCTTATAGGAATGCTATTATTTTACAAAGTATGGAAAGGTCTTTTCTCCCTTTTCTTTATGAATGTTATTTACTTGGCTGAATGGCTGAGAGCTGCGCCTACACAACTTGAATAACCTTTCTAGGTACTGTCGAGGCTGTCGCGTGAGAAATGTACTGGAGTGTAGTGTTATGGAGGACAGATGGGGCTTGCATACGCTGTACCGCACAATACCGTGAGCTGCGACGACTGCTGACAAAAACACAACTATCTCTTACTATCTGAACTGACCTTCGCCAATCAAACTCTCCCTACGCCTTGATGAAGTCAAGGACTCCTATGCGCTCCTAGTCTAAATACTGGCTTGGTACACCGGTCAGATAACCAGTCCACTGCTATGCCACTCAATACGCGCTCGCAGGCTTTTAACTAGTACACTGTCCATGTTCACAAAATGGTTCAAATGGCTCTGAGCACTATGCCACTTAACTTCTGAGGTCATAAGTCGCCTAGAGCTTAGAACTAATTAAACCTAACTAACCTAAGGACATCACACACATCCATGCCCGAGGCAGGATTCGAACCTGCGACCGTAGCGGTCGCGCGGTTCCGGACTGTAGCACCTAGAACCGCACGGGCACTCAGGCCAGGCCATGTTCACACCGCACAACAAGAGTGGCGGCCAACACAGTGAACAACGCTTAATCGCGAGCGACTCAGTATAGAGTGTCACTCCGACTTTGTTCCTCGCTCTTCGCTTACACGAACGAGCGCACTCGCTCTCGTTACGTGTTTCCGCTCCAAGAGCGACAGCGGAACGGCCCCTTTTTCTGGAAAACTTGCTAGGGTATATCATTTGCTGTCTTCTCTCACTCCTCTGGCTGTTTGCGTCAGAAATATTACGCCATGCAGCGTTGCTCTTTGAAACGGGAGAGTGACGTTTCGTTTAAGTCGACCAGTGCGGAAATCTGTAGCATCTCCGTTAGGCATATACTGTCCTCCTGTGAGAACTCCCTAACTACGCAGTCGGTCCGTGAAAAAATGCGTCTTCTGGGCGCTCCCACACAATGTAGCGGAATTTTCTTCCAAGTCGAACATGGGGGTCGTTATCCCTTCACTCTGGCAGAAGCTGTCTTTTCTCTGGGCGGTCGCTTCGGCCGAAGTAGATATGGTGTTGACCCAGCCCTCTGAAGGGATGGTCTTCCCAGCGGGCTGGTTTCCTCTTTAGAACAAAAATTCCTGTGGCCATCATGTTGTGTACGCCAGCCTCGACTTTTTCAAAGCCGGTGCGCACTTGCGATTTACTTATTAGATTTGCATACCGTTTACATGAATTCATACAAAATTGACTTTACCTTATCGAGTTTGAGTTCGAATGAAGCGTCTTGATGTGCAGAATACGCTTGTGAGGACGGAATATGTAAGAGATGAAGGTCAGGAGACCACGCCACCTTACAGCGTGTTTGTGGACACAAAAATGCAAACAAACTGCTTCTCCTCCATGACAATGCAAGGCCTCACACTATTCACACTATTCCGCACACCCGCTAGGAGCTCACAAAACCTCATTGGAATGTTCTTCGTCCACCCTACAGCCCTGATCTCGCACCTTGGGACTTCCATCTGTTTGTCCCAATGAGGCCGGCCGATGTGGCCGAGCGGTTCTAGGCGCTTCAGTCTGGAACCGCGCGACCGCTACGGTCGCAGGTTCGAATCCTGCCTCGGGCATGGATGTGTGTGATGTCCTTACGTTAGTTAGGTTTAAGCAGTTATAAGTTCTAGGGGACTGATGACCTCAGATGTTAAGTCCCATAGTGCTCAGAGCCATTTGAACCATTTTTTGTCCCAATGACAGAGATTATGGTGGGAAATATAATTTTGTAGCCGAAAGTTCGGGAAGTAATACGCTGAACTGGAACCCTGAATCAAACCAATCAGCTTTCAGAAAAGAGCGTTGCAATACTTATTGAACTCCCCTGGTGTTACAGGCTTTGAAACAATGTTTTTAACACCTGTTGAAGTCATGACACTCTCCCCTACATTAATGGAAATGTGATGTGACATTTGATGTCTCAGAGGCTACGGTCACCTCGCAAGTGGAAGGACGGCATAAATCAGCGAGGTTAGGCACGCAGTGTCTCCTGAGATGTGACAGTAGCTAGACACGCCCTCTGTTTCGGAATTTACTGCGAAACCGTCCCCGTCACAGCTGAGACTACAGTGGCAGGCCCAGCAGTGGAACCACCCGCTGTCCGCTGCGGTCCCGGAGTTTAACAGCAGCAGTGTGGAGCGGGTGTGCCGAGGCTGAGCACCCTCCTGGAGGACAGCACCTGTGTCGGATGTTGCCGGCCACATCTTAGGTCGCGTCTTGTGTGTCAGGCGCTGCGTCCCGTCACGTCACGTCACGTCGGGACGAGAAGAGCCGGCCTTATTGCGTTAGCGCGACGCTCGCAAATAGGCGCCACAAACTCGGCTGCGGTGCGCGCTTAGAACCGCTGCCTTTCGGCCTCCCGCCCCGCAGCCGCTGCTAAATTGCTCAGTGGCTGTCCCGGCGCCGAGGAAAGCGGTTACTGCCCGCCGCGGAACTAAGGGACGCCTTACAGGCTGCGCCGTGTGGCTGTCCTATTACTCCGCGAAGGTGGCCCGCGCTTATTATAAACACCGCTTTCATTTCAGAGCTGTTTATTCGTCCCTTCTTTCTCTGTAACAAAACGGGTTGGTCGACCTACACTACTGGCCATTAAAATTGCTACACCAAGAATAAATGCAGATGATAAACGGGTATTCATTGCACAGATATATTATACTAGAACTGACATGTGATTACATTTTCACGCAATTTGGATGCATAGATCCTGAGAAATCAGTACCCAGAACAACCACCTCTGGCCGTAATAACGGCCTTCATACGCCTGGGCATTGAGTCAGAGCTTGGACGGCGTGTACAGGTACAGCTGCCCATGCAGCTTCAACACGATACCACAGTTCATCAAGAGTAGTGGCTGGCGTATTGTGACGAGCCAGTTGCTCGGCCACCATTGACCAGACGTTTTCAGTTGGTGAGAGATCTGGAGAATGTGCTGGCCAGGGCAGCAGTCGAACATTTTCTGTATCCAGAAAGGCTTGCACACCCGGACCTGTATCATGGGGTCGTGCATTATCCTGCTGAAACGTAGGGTCTCGCAGTGATCGAATGAAGGGTAGAACCACGGGTCGTAACACATCTGAAATGTGACGTCCACTGTTCAAAGTGCCGTCAATGCGAACAAGAACCCGTGGCACCCCATACCATCACGCCGGGTAATACGCCAGTATGCCGATGACGAATACACGCTTCCAATGTGCATTCACCGCGATGTCACCGAACACGGATGCGACCATCATGATGCTGTAAACAGAACATGGATTCATCCGAAAAAATGACGTTTTGCCATTCGTGCACCCAGGTTCGTCGTTGAGTACACCATCACAGGCGCTCCTGTCTCTGATGCAGCGTCAAGGGTAACCGCAGCCATGGTCTCCGAGCTGATAGTCCATGCTGCTGCAAACGTCGTCGAACTGTTCGTGCAGATGGTTGTTGTCTTGCAAACGTCTCCATCTCCGGCGCCAACGTTGTGTGAATGCTATGAAAAGCTAATCATTTGCATATCACAGCATCTTCTTCTTGTCGGTTAAATTTCGCGTCTGTAGCACGTCATCTTCGTGGTGTAGCAATTTTAATGGCCAGTAGTGTAATTGTTATCTACCTATCAAGATGACCTATACTCATCTCGTAAGTAATATTGCCGGTGACATTGTAATTGTGTCAGAGGCGGCAAAGAAGTTGGAAGAGTGGTTGAGCGAAATGGATACTGTCTTGAAAACAGGTTATACACTGTCTAGTAGCGTACTGTGACCGCCGCCTATATTCGACGTCACGGCAGGCAATAGCACTAGTAATGGAGGATACCGGGTGGTTATAATTGAATTTCCCTATTTAACAGGCTATAACACGGAGACTAATTACCCTTCGAGTACCAAACTTGGTAGTACTGGTGCATGATTTCCATGCGTCAGAGCGCCACTGTCCAGTTCCAACTATGACCACCAGCTGCCGTGATCAGTCATCGTGTTTCGTAGTCTCACACACCTGACCAGTCGCAGAGCACTTTTAGACCTGTCAACATGAGCTTGGACAAAAGCAGCAGGCCATTATTGGTGAAGCTCTGTTATCAAAACAACAGTAGTGCTGCAGCTGCACTTCGAGAATATCGCCGGCTGGAAGGATTACGGCAGGATCCTCTCTATCCACCTGCTGTGCGGAGCACGATGAAGATGTTCGATTCAACTGGAAAACTGGGCGTCGCTCCGGGAAGAGCCCGACGACCGGTTGCCCCGCAGGTGGTTGATGAAATCACAGTTCCTACGGCAGACAACGCTACGCCCTATGCCCGATCGCCAGGCAGTGCGCGTTCTGTGTCACGACATTTGATCATCGCGTGGTCCATTGTACGGAAGGTGCTTCGAACCATTCTCAAATGGTATCCGTACAAGATCCATTTAGCACTGCAGCTTGCACCACTGGACGCACAAGGACGTGTTGACTTCGCTCTCCACTTTCTCGTAAGGACTGAAGTTGACGAAGGCTGGCACTGCACCATCCAATGGAGAGACGAAGCTCGTTTTCCTCTGACGCGTGAGGTGAACACACAGAACTGCCGAGTGGAGGAATCTCCAGTGACTGTACATGAAGTTCCACTGTATGGTGAACATGTCACCACATGTTGTGGTTTCGCGGCTACGTTCGTCATTGGCCCACACTTTTTTGAACCGATTGGCGCTCAGCGAGCAAAGACGTGCGCTGTGACTGACCAGCGTTACTGCTATGTGCTTCCCCTGCATGTCATATCCGCCCTACAGGAGAGAGATGCATTGAACTCAACAGTTCTCATGGAAGATGTGACCCTACCGCACATCGATTCTGAAGTTCCCCTGCTTCTCCAACACACATTCGGAAACTATTGAATTATCAGCCGATCGTCTCCAAACGCTTGGCTGGCACGGTGTTCTGGTTGTGGGGCTACCTGAAAGACAGGGTTTACCAGGGGAACATTCACACATTTGCGGATCTGAAGCGCATCATACCAAGAGAAGTAGCCAGTATACCCACCGACATGCTTCGTTCTGCTGTGCGGAATGCAATCCTCCGCTTTCAAACTCTTCTTTACACTGATAGGCGTCATATTCAGCCCCATTTGCAGCAATAAAGATACTGTTATGTAACGGTATGATGAACCTTAACAGCACATTATTTCTATTCCCCATGTCCTTGAGATAAATGGCACCAAGATTGGTACTAGCACGGTAATTAGTTTCCGTGTTATAACGTGTTAAACAGGGGAAGTTTAATTATAAACAGCCAGTATAAAGCATGTCGAGGGGACGGAGGGGGGGGGGGGCGGCATGTAGAAAACAGTGCAGTCGTTGTCGTAATGCGGAAACGGAGCGATTTATCTGATTTCCAGAAGGGCTTCATCATTGGCTTTCGGGCCAAGAGTGGAAGAATTTACGAAACAGATAAGGTTGTAACTGTTCGCCAAGGGCCACGTATGACAGGGGTGAACGAGGGCTGGGGAGATAGAACAGTCATGCAGTTGTTTAGCAACCGACCACCCAGATGAACCTGTGGCCTTCTAACAGCGTCTCCTCAGGGAACGTTGTAACGTACGGGCCTCCGCAGAAGGCGTGTGGTTCTTGAACCCGTGCTGACTACTATTCGTCGGCGACGAAAGCTGGAATTTTCTCGCAAATACCACAGCTGGGTGTCCATTGAGTGACAATAGGTGGCATTTTCAGATGAACCACGTTTTATGCTCCATCGGACAGGTGGCTGTCGGCATGTACGGCTCGAATCGTCTGAAAGTAAACGCCCTGCATTCGTTACGGTGAGGGGCATAGCTTCGTGGCATTCCCTGCGAGATGCCGTCACTCTGGAAGCCACAATGGATCAACAGAGGTATGCATCTCCCCTCGCGGACCTCGTTAACCTGTACATGCAGCTCGTTTTTCCTCAGCACTGTGGCACCTACCAACAGGGCAGTGCAACGCGTAACACAGCTCACAGGGTACACGCGTGGTTCGAAGAGCACCAGGACGAGTGTAGCGACCACCTCTGGCCACCAGGCTCACCGGACTTAAATCCGGTCGAAAACCTGTGGGACAACCTCGATGGGGCTGCAGGAGCCATGGATCCTCAACAGAGAAACGTAGCGCACTCTAAAAGAAGACGAACAAGCGTAGTGTGGGCAGTCTCTCTAGAACATCTGTTATATTTTCTAAGTATCCTGCCAATAAATCACAGTATTTGGTTTGCCTTCCTCATAACATTTTCTATGTGTTATTTCCAATTTAAGTTGTTCGTAATTGTAATTCCTAGGTATTTAGTTGAATTCACGTTCTTTAGATTAGACCGATTTATCGTGTAACCGAAGTTTAACCGATTCTTTTTGGCACTCATATGGATAACCTCACACTTTTCGTTATTTAGAGTCAGTGGCCAACTTTTGTACCATACAGATATCTTTTCTAAATCTTTTTGCAAATTTATTTTGATCTTCTGATGAGTTTACTAGACGATAAACGACAGCATCACCTGCAAACAACCTAAAACGGCTGCTGAGATTGTCTCCTGAAACGTTTACAGAGATAAGGAATAGCAGAGTGCCTATAACTCTACCTTGGGGAACGCCAGTAATCACTTCTGTTTCCGTTAGTTACTACGAACTGTGACCTCTCTGACAGGAAATCACGAATCCAGTCACTTAACTGAGACGATATTCCATAAGCAAGCCACTTGTGTTGTACAGTGTCAGAAGCCTTCTGCAAATCTAGAAATGCGGAATCAATTCGAGATCCCTTGTCAGTAGCACTATATTGTTATAGGCATGTAGCCAGCTACGACATCTGCTAATCTCGTACTGTTTAAAGCAAGCCAGTCTGAGTGTCTTGTTCCAACATTACGCACTCTTACTTCTTTTTTGTCACGTGTAATGCTTACCTGTGCCATCCATGAGCGACTTGATACTAAGTTTGTGTAGTGGAAGCGTCTGGGGTATCCATCGGTAGTCTCACTGGGGTTGCGTTTGCTCTCAGGGGTCCTATCATCCAGGGCTATTAGGGTCCTTCGCTTAGTTTATGTTTCCCTTTACTCGTACTCCAGAACAGTTGAATAAATATAACAAATATTTATGTAATCTCTCCTACGACCATTTCTGTAAACAACTAGACTTTTCCCCAAATAAAAAAGGAGCACTTAAACTGTATGTTGGTTCGAGATATACATGTTTGTTACATTCTCCGTGCATGTGTGACAATTTGTTTTGTCCGCCTCAGTTTGCTATCAGGATTTTCGAAGACCAAAGATGTGTTTACCGGAGCTGGTCGTACCTGATGATGTGTGATGCGATATCTTGTCCCGCTCTCTCTGAGTCCAATATTGCGACTCTTTCTTTTGAATATCAGAAACTTCACGGTAAAAATTATTCATAGTTGGTAAATCAGTGGTGAATCACTACCGTAACATGGCAAATTCTGAAAATCAAATCTGTGGAGAATAGTTTATGGTGGAACATTCAATCGGGTTTGATATGAAATTGTTTCATTTTTTATTAGAACATAATTGGCGGTTGTTTTTGATTATGAATCATACCGAATTTTGCTCACTGTAGTCTCACAATTTCACTTCTCGTATGTGTACTTGTTCCCACAGCACTATCTATATATTTCTCGAGGAAATCATCTTCCTGCGTAGACGGTTTTATTTCGAAATAACCACTTTATTGCAGTGTTTAGCAATATTTTGATTTCGGCCCCTTGGCATCATGAAGCTACATCACAGTGAAATGCAGTAACGCATGTAAGTTGATTTATTCTTTGATGGCGTCGATCCCTAATAAACGTTTCGCACAATCATAGTTCTTGCAGCACAAAAATTGCAGATATGAAATAAGTATGTAAAAAGTGAAAGGAGCGAGCCATATGCTGGTTTCTTCATTGCGCCATCACACAAAAGATTAAAATACATACGTTAATGTATTTAAGTTGCATTCCATTTTAATATATTAAATGATGGCACACTGAAAAACGAGCATGTGGTACACTTTCATTTTTTCATTTGGATTTCTCGTTTAAGATACACAGTGGTGCCTATAACTGCTATCGCTGTGTGAAACCCTTATTACGGACGCCATCGCCTGTTACTTCCTCCACAGAGATGCGTGGAATATATCATGTTATATGGATTATAATTTTTATGGTGGTGTAGCGTGATAATGCCCAAAAGTGCGAAATTAGCCAGTCATGAAAAAACTGGTAATTTCAACATAAACAGCATACCCTGGAAAATGCCGTCCGTCAAGAAATTCACAGCGGTCGTGGACCCTCACATACACAGGACATGTGCAAATGACGTTTCGTAATTTAAAAGTCTCTCTTCTTTAATATTATGTCACTGACAAACTCTTGAGCAATTCCTTTTGAATATATTCCTTTGAACTCCGACAGCCTAGGACCATTGTAAACCAACTTTCCCAGAGGTAATTCATTTTTAGCTTGTCTCAGTGTACCTTTGTGTGTGTGTGTGTGTGTGTGTGTGTGTGTGTGTGTGTGTGTGTGTGTGTGTGTCACACAGCGCGTTGCCATGCAGTCTCACGAGCACCAGTATAGCTCCCTCCACACCACGGTCTTTCAGCTCCTTCCATTCCCTCGCTTCTCCGATTTCAGTCATCAATACCTCTCAGCACAGCGCTTAAATTGCTTGAAATTTACGTGTACAACATATACACACATGTAAAATTAAGATACTTCAGATGGCACTGTGAGCATGGGGTTGATCTGCTATTCTGTTATTCTGCGCAACAGATTAATCTGAGATGTACCCTTCACCCTGTGGCTCCTGCAAGATGCAATTTCCACCCCCACACTACTACAGAAGTCAGACGCTACTAACGTTCTAAAGAGAAATGCCTGAAAAACTTTTAGCAATAAATATCTTCTGGAGTCGTCCGCTGTAAGGAAATG
The DNA here is from genome assembly GCF_021461385.2 of Schistocerca piceifrons. Taxonomy (NCBI): domain Eukaryota; kingdom Metazoa; phylum Arthropoda; class Insecta; order Orthoptera; family Acrididae; genus Schistocerca; species Schistocerca piceifrons. Next base: position 459,445,699 of record NC_060145.1, read on the forward strand.
ACAGAAATATTCACAAAAATTTCTTACTTAACTAGTGGGATACTTGGGTACTGGAGTAGTGTTAGTTAGTGTAAGAAAAACACGAAACTAACGGAAGTTATTATTTATTTTGCAAAAATTCTGAGAAATCACAATGGCACTTTTAGTTATGAATTGAACAAGTTATATCCTGGTTCTTTTCGGAATGTGAAGTTATCTCTCAAGGATAGGATTCGCTAATGAAATTTCTATGCAAAGTTTAAGATTGTGGTTGACTTGGCAGAATGGCTGAGAGGGGCGCCTACTCAACTTGAATAATTATCCTTTAGAATGTTGCTAGGTACGGTCGAGGCTGTCATGTGTGAAATGCAGTGAAGTGTATAGTCGTGGAGGAAATATGGGGCTCGCAATAGCTGTAGCGCACAATGCCACAAGCTGCGATGACTGCTGTCTGCGCTGCTCGCTGCTGACAAATAAGATAACTCTTGTTCTATCTGGATTGACCTTCGTCAATCAAACTCTCCCTACGCCTTGATGAAGTCAAGGATTCCTATTCGCTCCTAGTCTAACTATTGGCGTGGTACACCGGTCAAATAACCAGTCCACCACGATGCCACTCAAAAATTCGCTTGCAGGCATTTAACTATAACTCTGTCTGTTCACTCCGCACAATAAGTGTGTCGGCCAACACAGTGAACAATGCTTAATCGCAAGGACTCAATATAGAGAGTCGCACTTCGGTTCGCTCTCGACAGAGCTGCTCTCCCAGTGAAGTACTGAGGAGAGCCTTGTTCCTCGCTCCAAGAGCGACAACGGAACGGCGCCTCTCCATGCCAGACATGAAGCGGCATATCTTTTGGTCTCTTCCATTACTCCTGCAGCTCAAGGCATCAGAAATATCGTCTGCCAATCAGCATTACTCTTCTAAAACGAGAGAATGACGTTTCGTTTAAGGCGACCAATCTGGAAGCCTGTAGTATCGGCGTTTGGCGTTTGCTGTCTCCCTGTGAAAATCTCCGAAACTGTATGCGATGTGTAAAGAATTCGTAGGCTGGCTGCTCCCACACAATGTAGCGGAATTTGCTTTTAAGCCGAACACGGGGTCATTCCTCTTTTCCCTCGGACACACGCTGTCCGCTCCACGGGTGGTCACTGGCCGACATAGATAGCCTGGGTCATCCTCTGAAGGGACCGGCATCCTGTTTTGCGGTTTCTCTCCCGAACTAAAAGCTACTGTGACCATCATGTCTGGAATGTATGTGTGTACGCCAGCCTCGAGTATTTCAACTCCGGTGCGCTTACTTGTTATTTGCATATCGTTTACATAAATTCATACAACATTGACTTTATCTTATCGAGTTTCGGTTCGAATGAAGCGTTTTGATGTGTGGACTATGATTGTGACGGCGGAATATGTAAGAAATGAAGGTCAGGAGACCATGACGTCTTTCAACACAGATAAGATTAATTAAAGAAAAAGACACAAACAAACAAACAAAGTGACTGATTTCCAAAATTTTATAAATCTCCGTCATTTCTTTTCAGAGTGTTCCAGGAGGAATGGTCAGTATTCAGAGACATGATGCAAAAAAACTCCAGTATACGAGGGTAGGGTGCGGCTTTCTGAATCATGGCTCTGTTTGGATAAAAACAAGAAAAGTGGGGCTATGTGACTCAGCCTTCGTGGGGCTTTCTGAATCGGAGTATAAGATGTGTGCTTTCTTCTTTATTAAAGTATTTATGTAGCCAAATTTTACGCAATGACCACTCATCTTCCATTACAGAACTCTTTTTTTTTTTTTTTTTTTTTTTTTTTTTTTTTTTTTTTTTTTATTTTTACAATTTGCGACGTCACCTGGAGACGTGGAGCTAATGTAGCAAATGGTGTGACGTGGTTTGAATGTGCGGGAATTTTCTCCTTCCGCCCCAACAAAATACCATCACACAAAATCCTTCTTCCGTTCACGTTCCTGAATGAGTACCGCTCTGCTACCACAGATTCAAAAGTAAAAAAAAAAAAAAAATTGTTCAAATGGCTCGGAGCTCTATGGGACTTCCTTCTGAGGTCATCAGTCCCCTAGAACTTAGAGCTACTTAAACCAAACTAACCTAAGGACATCACATACATCCATGCCCGAGGCAGGATTCGAACCTGCGACCGTAGCGGTCGCGCGGTTCCAGACTGTAGCGCCTAGAACCGCTCGGCCACCACGGCCGGCAATCACAAGGAAACCGTGGCCCTGTAATTCCTTCTGAACCACCAAAAAATTACGAAAGTCAGAGAACAGCAACATAGCATCATCATGCTCTTCTGTTTTGCAACACCAACGAAAACCATCGGCACCACACGTGCGAATGGGGAGAAAAATTCAGCCTGTCATTTATCTTCGCCAGTTTATTCTAGTCTTACCGGTACACCAGGGAAGAGAATATAGCATTTTGCAGACGTCCAGAGAAAAAAGGACAAATGCTGCAGAAATGCGGTGGATGTTCAAGAGAAGCCTTCAAATGCAGAAGAAGATTTATCTTCAACGTCATCATCTGAAGCTGAGTCGGAGGAATAAAATATACCTTGTGGTTTCTGCAACATCAAATATTACGACTCTAGATCCGTGAAGAATGTGGAATAGACCTGATGAAATAAATGCAAGATGTATTTCCATGCAGTTTGTGTGGGGGCTGCTGGTCTTAACAAAATCAGCCGTGGGAAGTGCGTGTAACAATAGTTTAACATTGTAAAATTCCATCTTATTATAATGATTCACGTAGCCCCATTTACAATTGAAATAGCGTTCTAATTTTTAATTTTTCCATTGTTTCAGTACTTTAAATTTTGTTATTTATGTACTTTAAATTTTGCTATTTATGGTGAAGAGCAATAATATATCTTCATCTTACAAAACTTGTAACTATGATCTATTCACCTTTACAATGTAACATGCGTAGTAAAATATTTACTACCCCTCTGGGGGTCCAAAATGTTGAAATGATTCATCTAGCCCAACCTTACCCAACTACTGGCTACCATAGAACACATCTCTTGTACTCAGCCAATGTTGATAGCTCATGATGTTGCCTCTTTAGAACCCATGTGTAATAGACATCTTTTGCTTGGTTTAATGCAGACTACGTCCTCCAATAAATAAGGGCAGGAAAGAGTTTGCGGTATAAGAGATTTGTTTCAAAGTACCGATGGTGAAGAAGTGGTCACAGCTCTTAAGGTGTGCCCTTTAGAGTCCAAGTTTACCAGATCATTTTGCTTCGAATAGCCGTTCTCATCATATTCCTGAATATTGACCATACTTCCTGGGACGCCCTGTACAGAACTGTCCGCCATCACTGCCGTGTCCGCTAACATATGCCAGTACAGTGGCGATCGACTTGCGAAGTACCCGGCTCGAATCCTGGTCGTGGATGAAATTTTCGTCGCCAGTATCCGACCGGCACCGGAAAGAGAGGTGGTGGCGTAAAGTTCCTGACCTCCATACCTTGCGCTGATGTCCTGAATTACACTCAAAACTTCTCCGCAGTGTCTCGTGGACTGAAGGTGTATGGCACAACTGAAGCTGACCCGTCGGTTGCATGTAGATCTTGCGTTCGGTGGGCGCCTTGGTGCTAGTCGATAGCAGAGGCTGTGTTTCGCCCAGTGACTTCCCTCACCATCGCACAAAACGAACACGGCACCGTACTACAGCATCCATTACACTCTATAGTACATTTACTACACGCAGCATATAAAGCATGCAGTGTGTGAGGGGTTAGAAAACATTTGATACTGGCCGGCAGGACCTATCCTTCGGGAGCTCCGAACTAATATCTACGTCTACGTCTATACTCTACAAACCATTTTGAAGTACATGGGAGAGGGTACTCCCACTTTTACGAGTTGTTAGGGTTTCTTCCCCTTCCATTCATGTATGGAACGCGAGGAGAATGATTGCGCGTGCTGTAATTATTCTAGTCTTGTCCTTACGATCCCTATGAGTGTGATAAATAGGAGGCTGTATTATGTTCGTAGATCATCGTTTGAGGCTGGTTCTTGGAACTTTGTTTGTAGACTTTCTTTGGGTAGTTTATATTTATGTTCAATAGTCTGCCGGTTAAGTTCCTTTAGTATCTCTGTGACAGTCTCCCACGGATCAAACAAACCTGTGACCATTCGTATCGCCCTTCTTTGTACGCTCAGTATCCCCGTTCAGTAACCCCTGTTAGTGTTATTTTTACGGGTCCCACACAGCTGAGCAGCGTTCTACAATGGGTCGCACGAGCGATTTGTAAGAAATTACCTTGATAGAATGATTGACTTTTCTCAGTTTTCTACCAATAAACCGAAGTTCACCACTTGCTTTACACGCGACTGAGCCTATTTGCTCATTCCATTTCAGATCCTTACAAAGTGTTACACGCAGCTACCTGTATGAGTTGGCCCATTCCAATAGTGACTCACTGAGATTATAGTCATTGGATACTACGTTTCGCGAAGTGCACAATTTCACATTTCTGAACATTTAACTAAATTTGCCAGTCTTTGCTCTTTTAAACCTTATCAAGAGCTGACTGAATACTTAAGCAGCTTTTTTCAGACAGTACTTCATTATAGGTAACTGCACCATCTGCGACAAACGTGATTTTACTGTTAATATTGTCCGCAACGTCATTAATATACAACATGAACGGGAAGGGCACCAACACACTTCCCTAGGGCACACCTGAAGTTACTTCTACATCCGACGGTGCCTCTCCACCAAACTGTGGTCCAGTGTCCTCCCAACCAAAAAAAATCCTGATGCCAGTCACAAATTTCGCTTCTTACCCAAAGTGAGCCGGTCAGAGTGGCCGAGCGGTTCTGGGCGCTGTAGCGCTGTAGCGTGCGACCGCTACGGTCGCAGGTTCGAATCCTGCCTCGGGCATGAATGTGTGTGATGTCCTTAGGTTAGTTAGGTTTAAGTAGTTCCAAGTTCTAGGGGACTGATGACCTCAGAAGTTAAGTCCCATAGTGCTCAGAGCCATTTGAATTTTTTACCCAAAGTGATCGTACTTTTGACAATAAGCGTAGATGCGGTATTGAGTAAAAACCTATTCGGAAATTTAGAAATACTGGATCTACCCGTTGGTGTGGTCGAAAGCTTTCAGTATGTCATGTGAGAAAAGTGTGAGTTGGGTTTCGCATGATCGATGTTTTCATAATCCATGCTCGTTGGCATGGAGGCGATCATTGTGTTCGAGATATCTCATTGTGTTTGAAGACAGTAATGCAGTAGACTCTTGCTTTAATTGGTATTCCCGTTTTTACATATAGCGCAAATGATAATTCCCTTCCAATCATGTGGAACGTGTCCCTGCTTCCTCGTAGTGTTCATAATTTTTTTGAAATGTGCCTATAAAATGTCAGCATGTGTGACATCACTTCGAAGTTGTTTATACGTCTTCAACACGCTTATGTTTTCTTCAGTTTCTAATAAACTGAGTTCCTCAACGACTGGATCACCACGTGATATTCGGAATATTTGGTATTTCTCCAGATGAATATCGATAATTTTGTAACTATTTTTGAAGGCACAGAACGCCATTTATGCCATTACTGAAAGTAAACTTTGTACTGCTTTCTTCCGCCAGTCCTTAGGGGAACTGCTAGATTTAACACTTTTGTGTGTATTATCATGTTCTGATTGGTTTGATACGGACCGCCATAAATTACTCTCTGTTCTGCCGGACGATATAACACTCGTCGGCATAACGGTGGGCTCGTAGATCTAGAGGAGGCTGACTTTATGCTATAACACATGCACAATATTATATCACTCTATTTTAGCTTGTACAATCTGAAATACTTATCTCTGAAACAGCCATTACGAAAGGAGTGTCATGAATATATGAAATTTGCTGCATAATCTGTCTAGCACTGTTGGCTCTTCAGGGGAGCGGTGCTTTGGTCTTCGGCAATGATTGCAGACTGGGCTGAGCGGCACGACACTCTGACGTCACTAAGCGAGCTGCAGCGGTCGCGTGTTAACGCAGTTGAGCGCGTGTCTGCACCGCAGTCTCCCATTTATCGTCGTTCTGCCAGCGACTACACTTACCCGTGGTTCCGTCGCGAAGTGTCAACCATACCCTGGGAGCTCTTTCTTCGGACGGCACCACGCTTTCCTGCGCCACTCACTTCACCTCAGAGCATCACTCGCACTCAATATCCTCAATAATTGTTGGATATATCGAACTCTGTGTCTTGCCCTACAGTTGTTACCCTCTACAGTTTCCTCTAGTTCCATGAAAGCTGCTCCTGACGTCTCGTGTCCGGCCATCCTGTTCCTTCCTCCAAATTAACCTTTCCTCGCTGATTCTGCGAACAACCTCCTCATTTCCTATCACTCAACATACTTTTTGACATCCTTCTGTAGCATCAAGTCTCAAACCAAATTAGAATTATATATTAATACCTTCGGCTGCTGACGGGCGTTGATATATATAAAGGGGGACGGGTGGAAATTTTCGCCCCGACTGGGACTCGAACCCGGGATCTCCAGAGGCTCTATCCATCTGAGCCACCGAGGGCACAGAGGATAGCGCGACTGCAGGGACTATCTCGCGTACGCCTACCGCGAGGCCCACATTCTCACCTTATATGTCCACACACTACATCCGCACACTCATTACTCGTGGAAAACATTCTTACCAAGTCCCATAAGAGTTCGGATAATATGTGTGCATCGACACAGAAGAAGAAGAAGCTCATGGCCGTTATTGCCAGAATGTCTTCCACCAGTAATGAGTGTGTTGGGTAGGGATACTACGGTTGTAGTGTGTGTACGTATAAGGTGAGAATGTGGGTCCCGCGGGAGGCGTGCGCGAGATAGTCCCTGCAGTCGCGCTATCCTCTGTGCTACCAGTGGCTCAGATGAATATGTAATTAGGCTGTTTAGGTTTTCTTACTGGTAACGCCACGTAGCGCTCTGTATGAAAATCACTGGCTGTGCTGTGTGCGGTCTGTGGCTAGTTTGCATTCTTGTCTGCCATTGTAGTGTTGGGCAGCTGGATGTTAACAGCGCGTAGCGTTGCGCAGTTGGAGGTGAGCCGCCAGCAGTGGTGGATGTGGGGAAGTGACATGGCGGATTTGAGAATGGATAATCTGGAGGTGTGTCCATCAGAAACAGTACATTTGTAAGAATGGATGTCATGAACTGCTATATATATTATGACTATTAAGGTAAATACATTGTTTATTCTCTATTAAAATCTTTCATTTGCTAACTGTGCGTATCAGTAGTTAGTGCCTTCCGTAGTTAGAATCTTTTATTTAGCTGGCAGTAGTGGCGCTCGCTGTATTGCAGTAGTTCGAGTAACGAAGATTTTTGTGAGGTAAGTGATTTGTGAAAGGTATATGTTAATGTTAGTCAGGGCCATTCTTTTGTAGGGATTATTGAAAGTCAGATTGCGTTCCGCTAAAAAAATATTGTGTGTCAGTTTAAGCACAGTCATGTATAATTTTTCTAAGGTTTCAAATGGAGCCTCTGCCATGTAAGTAGGAGATCCCGGGTTCGAGTCCCGGTCGGGGCATACATTTTCACCTGTCCCCGTTGATGTATATCAACGCCCGTCAGCAGCCAAAAGTATTAATATATAATTCTAATTTCGTTCTAGACGGCTGCAGGTCATCAATGGTGCCTGTTCTTTCGGACATGTCCGAAAGACACCATATCCAGACACCATATCCATATAAGACGTCTCAATCTCCCCGATTCACTTCTTTTCTGGTTTTCCAACGTCTATGATTCATACAATCTACTCCAAACTTGTGTTGCTGTTGTCGTGGTCTTCACTCCAAAGACTGGTTTGACGCAGCTCTCCATGCTACTCCATCCTGTGCAAGCCTCTTCATCTCCGAGTAACTACTGCAATCTACCTCCTTCTGAGTCTGCTTAGTGTATTCATCTCTTGGTCTCCCTCTACGACTTTTACACTCCACGCTTCCCTCCAGTACTAGCTTAACAACAAACATAAAGTGTCAGAAATTTCTTCCTGTCGATGAAGCTGATGTATGATATTACAAGACTTATTTTGCCCAGGAACGCTCTCTTGGACTGTGATTGTCTGCTTTTCATGTCCTCCCTGCTTTGCTCAAATGGCTCTGTGCACTATGGGAAATGTCTCGGACGTGGTGGTCCAGTTGTGTGGCCACCGCGTTCGCCTGCCCTAAATACCCTACATTTCTTCCTGTGGGGACTCTTGAAGGAGCACGTGTACTCTACTCTGCCGACGAATGTGGAAGAATTGGTAGCGCGTGTTCATGCTCCTCTTGTTACTGTGGACGCAGCTCTGCTGCGATACTGTGAAGTCGGCCTGTGTGGTCGAGCGGTTCTAGGCGCTACAGTCTGGAATCGCCCGACAGCTACGGTCGCAGGTTCGAATCCTGCCTCTGGCATGGATGTGTTGATGTCCTTAGGTTAGTTAGGTTTAAGTAGTTCTAAGTTCTAGGAGACTGATGACCTCAGAAGTTAAGTCCCATACTGCTCAGAGCCATTTGAACTATTTGATACTGTGAAGAGTCCAGATGTGTATGATCCGGTGGGTTTGAACAATGTTTGAACATGCAGGGAGGTCGCTTTGAGTATCTGACGACAACGTATTCTGTTGTGAAGGTCATGTGGTTATTAATATGGACATTATTATTGTCACTGGTTGCTAATGTGCGACATCTGAGCGCTCATATTACAAGTAGTGTAAATGACAAGTAGATGTTATTGTACTGTGCTATCGTCTTTAGCATCTCGAGGTTGATATTGTTTTTGTAGTTATTCTGTCCTCGGACAGTTCATTTGTTTCAACTGTCGATTTATTGTTTGTCTAACCACGTATTTGTTATGTTCAGCGCTACAAAATATTGTAAATTTAGGATTCATGTGACCTTAGAAACGGTGTATATTACAGTATGAAATGTCAGAATGAAATTAGGAAATTAAAAAATTGCGCCCCAACACAGGATCGAACCCTCGACCTCCTGTATGTTAACCCAAAACTCTACGTCTTCTTCACCAACTGCACCGCGCGACTGACGTGTGCTGACAGATGTACTTACCGTGTATGTGGTTACAGTGTTGCCAGATTGCCTCTCTTTAACGTCCATTTTCTGCCGCATGTACTCGCCGGACGAAATTTTGAGAGAGACATTTTTTTTATCGCTGGCATATGAGGAATCGTGCTGCGAAACCCGAGTGCTCGAATTTCGCTTCACGCTGTATATTACGATGACGTATATATGCAGACTGAAGTGGCGAATGAAAACTTCTATCAAGGCCAGCTTTCGAGCCGAGTTGTTCTGCTAACTAGACAGATGTGCCAATCACTACGCCATCCTGGCATAATGACTTTACACATCTACACGGAGTACTCTAGCAGGCCTCCCACTTCAATCCAGAGTACAACTGACGCCTTAGCTCATTTGTTATTCGCCCTGAATAGCATTGCCGAGACTCTCCAAGTGTCTGGACGAGTGCTGGACGAGTTTAACGGGAATACCAAGTGGGCTGATGCGTGAATGGGAATTTGGACTGAGGGGGGAAGCACGCCGTGCAGTTATTTTAAGGGGACTACACCCTGCCTATTTAACCCAATGTTAATTTAGGCAGTTATTTGAACCATTCCTGAAAAAACTATTTGATGCAGGACCTTAATATTTTTACTGAATGTTACATGATGCTAATAGGGTCAACTGTACTAAAATCTACTTTATCCACTTTATAGTTTTTAAGAAATACTTTTTTAAATTTATTAACATAAAATATTAAGTTCTTTCTGCAGAAAATATTTTTTTTGTGAAGTTCCTAACGGGGGAATATTAATGAATGTAGTACCAGGGGTGGCTTTATGTGTTACGCAGAGTCTCTGAAAATTTCATTCATTTATCTAGGATAGTTTCTGATATAATGGGGCATATTTACTGAAAATTTTAGTTTGCGTGAAATTGACTTTAAAGAAAACAACTTTTGAAATTTGTTACTTACAGTCAATTAAAACTGTTCTGCTGCATATGACGACCCTCCTTTGGCCTCTAGCAGGTCTTACAGGTTCTTATTCACCTTCCTCGATGTTTGTCTTGCTTTCTTGCCCATATTAGATGCAGACCTGTCTGCATTGGCTATCCTCATTTTATCGCAATGTTGCAGCCCAGTGATCGTATTTTCACCAGGATTAATTCCCAGCTTTTTCAGTACCAAACACTTTTCAATATTACCACAATTGAATGTAATAACAGCATCATGAACTCCTAGTTTCACTGTACGCATGCCCCTAAATACAGTTTTAGGAGGACGGTTCCAAATTATGCTGTTCAAACATTCATTTGGGTTCTGTGCCTGCCCATGCAGACACTTCCTTAGAAGGTCAGGATGAGCCAAGTCTCTGAAAATAGGCTTAATTGCTGTAATAACAGCAGCAGGAAGAGAATGCTGGTGAGAATAAGATTCTCCAGTTACCAGAGCCCTATTGTATTTGCACCACGAATTTTCTCCTGATGGATGCAATCCATGACATGACTTATAATCAGTAGAGGACGTTAGGTATAGGCCTAACTTGGAGGAACTTGTATATGAATAGTTGTGAAAGAGGTGAGTACATTTGTAAACAAGCACTGCTAACTTCAGTACAACTACTCGCAATCACAATTAAATAAAACTAACCGCGTGTTTGAAAAATGGTTCAAATAGCTCTGAGCACTATGGGACTTAACTGCTGTGGTCATCAGTCCCCTAGAACTTAGAACTACTTAAACCTAACTAACCTAAGGTCATCGCACACATGCATGCCCGAGGCAGGATTCGAACCTGCGTCCGTATCGGTCACGCGGTTCCAGACTGTAGCGCCTAGAACCGCAAGGCCACTGCGGCCGGTCGCGTGTTTGAAAGCGTGTTGTTTACAAACAGAAGAAACAAAAGAATACCGACCATTGCATTCCAAGGATAGCCAAAACACTCCGGAGTAAAAAGAAAAAAAGTCCCTAACGTGCAATGTAGGGAACTCCTAGTTTCATTGTATGCATGCCTCCAAGTACAGTTTTAGGAAGGCGGTTCCAAATTATGCTGTTGAAACATTCATTTGGGTTCTGTCGGGGATATAAAGATCTAAAAAATATGCAGAAAAGTGGGTGACAGAAAAGTGGGCGTGGCACGTAAACTCACGTGGTACGAAAATGCTCTTTGAACGCTCGAAAAAATTTTTCTCAGCAAAATCATTTTCAGAGTACTTAAATAAAACGTTAATCTATCGAAATACACTCCTGGAAATGGAAAAAAGAACACATTGACACCGGTGTGTCAGACCCACCATACTTGCTCCGGACACTGCGAGAGGGCTGTACAAGCAATGATCACACGCACGGCACAGCGGACACACCAGGAACCGCGGTGTTGACCGTCGAATGGCGCTAGCTGCGCAGCATTTGTGCACCGCCGCCGTCAGTGTCAGCCAGTTTGCCGTGGCATACAGAGCTCCATCGCAGTCTTTAACACTGGTAGCATGCCGCGACAGCGTGGACGTGAACCGTATGTGCAGTTGACGGACTTTGAGCGAGGGCGTATAGTGGGCATGCGGGAGGCCGGGTGGACGTACCGCCGAATTGCTCAACACGTGGGGCGTGAGGTCTCCACAGTACATCGATGTTGTCGCCAGTGGTCGGCGGAAGGTGCACGTGCCCGTCGACCTGGGACCGGACCGCAGCGACGCGCGGATGCACGCCAAGACCGTAGGATCCTACGCAGTGCCGTAGGGGACCGCACCGCCACTTCCCAGCAAATTAGGGACACTGTTGCTCCTGGGGTATCGGCGAGGACCATTCGCCACCGTCTCCATGAAGCTGAGCTACGGTCCTGCACACCGTTAGGCCGTCTTCCGCTCACGCCCCAACATCGTGCAGCCCGCCTCCAGTGGTGTCGCGACAGGCGTGAATGGAGGGACGAATGGAGACGTGTCGTCTTCAGCGATGAGAGTCGCTTTTGCCTTGGTGCCAATGATGGTCGTATGCGTGTTTGGCGCCGTGCAGGTGAGCGCCACAATCAGGACTGCATACGACCGAGGCACACAGGGCCAACACCCGGCATCATGGTGTGGAGAGCGATCTCCTACACTGGCCGTACACCACTGGTGATCGTCGAGGGGACACTGAATAGTGCACGGTACATCCAAACCGTCATCGAACCCATCGTTCTACCATTCCTAGACCGGCAAGGGAACTTGCTGTTCCAACAGGACAATGCACGTCCGCATGTATCCCCTGCCACCCAACGTGCTCTAGAAGGTGTAAGTCAACTACCCTGGCCAGCAAGATCTCCGGATCTGTCCCCCATTGAGCATGTTTGGGACTGGATGAAGCGTCGTCTCACGCGGTCTGCACGTCCAGCACGAACGCTGGTCCAACTGAGGCGCCAGGTGGAAATGGCATGGCAAGCCGTTCCACAGGACTACATCCAGCATCTCTACGATCGTCTCCATGGGAGAATAGCAGCCTGCATTGCTGCGAAAGGTGGATATACACTGTACTAGTGCCGACATTGTGCATGCTCTGTTGCCTGTGTCTACACTCCTGGAAATTGAAATAAGAACACCGTGAATTCATTGTCCCAGGAAGGGGAAACTTTATTGACACATTCCTGGGGTCAGATACATCACATGATCACACTGACAGAACCACAGGCACATAGACACAGGCAACAGAGCATGCACAACGTCGGCACTAGTACAGTGTATATCCACCTTTCGCAGCAATGCAGGCTGCTATTCTCCCATGGAGACGATCGTAGAGATGCTGGATGTAGTCCTGTGGAACGGCTTCCCATGCCATTTCCACCTGGCGCCTCAGTTGGACCAGCGTTCGTGCTGGACGTGCAGACCGCGTGAGACGACCCTTCATCCAGTCCCAAACATGCTCAATGGGGGACAGATCCGGAGATCTTGCTGGCCAGGGTAGTTGACTTACACCTTCTAGAGCACGTTGGGTGGCACGGGATACATGCGGACGTGCATTGTCCTGTTGGAACAGCAAGTTCCTTTGCCGGTCTAGGAATGGTAGAAAGATGGGTTCGATGACGGTTTGGATGTACCGTGCACTATTCAGTGTCCCCTCGACGATCACCAGTGGTGTACGGCCAGTGTAGGAGATCGCTCCCCACACCATGATGCCGGGTGTTGGCCCTGTGTGCCTCGGTCGTATGCAGTCCTGATTGTGGCGCTCACCTGCACGGCGCCAAACACGCATACGACCATCATTGGCACCAAGGCAGAAGCGACTCTCATCGCTGAAGACGACACGTCTCCATTCGTCCCTCCATTCACGCCTGTCGCGACACCACTGGAGGCGGGCTGCACGATGTTGGGGCGTGAGCGGACGACGGCCTAACGGTGTGCGGGACCGTAGCCCAGCTTCATGGAGACGGTTGCGAATGGTCCTCGCCGATACCCCAGGAGCAACAGTGTCCCTAATTTTCTGGGAAGTGGCGGTGCGGTCCCCTACGGCACTGCGTAGGATCCTACGGTCTTGGCGTGCATCCGTGCGTCGCTGCGGTCCGGTCCCAGGTCGACGGGCACGTGCACCTTCCGCCGACCACTGGCGACAACATCGATGTACTGTGGAGACCTCACGCCCCACGTGTTGAGCAATTCGGCGGTACGTCCACCCGGCCTCCCGCATGCCCACTATACGCCCTCGCTCAAAGTCCGTCAACTGCACATACGGTTCACGTCCACGCTGTCGCGGCATGCTACCAGTGTTAAAGACTGCGATGGAGCTCCGTATGCCACGGCAAACTGGCTGACACTGATGGCGGCGGTGCACAAATGCTGCGCAGCTAGCGCCATTCGACGGTCAACACCGCGGTTCCTGGTGTGTCCGCTGTGCCGTGCGTGTGATCATTGCTTGTACAGCCCTCTCGCAGTGTCCGGAGCAAGTATGGTGGGTCTGACACACCGGTGTCAATGTGTTCTTTTTTCCATTTCCAGGAGTGTATGTGCCTGTGGTTCTGTCAGTGTGATCATGTGATGTATCTGACCCCAGGAATGTGTCAAAAAGTTTCCCCTTCCTGGGACAATGAATTCACGGTGTTCTTATTTCAATTTCCAGGAGTGTATGATGAAAACCGAAAATTGATTTTTTTCGGCCTGAACCACGGTGTGGTCCCCTTAAGTCACTGTGTCAGTGTGGCACAGTGGTTAGCGCATCTACCTATTGAGCTGGTGACTCGTGTTTGAATTCCAGCCTCGGTACAAATCTTCATTAGGCACTTCAGTCGGCATGTGTACTTTCCATATGGTAAAGAAACCGACGAGTTTATGCATGTGTGTCAATTGATGTTGTGTGTGTAATATTGCAGACCAGTTTATTCGGCACAAAACGAGTTTTTCTCATGAAAAGAGATGTATAAATTCCAGAGGAAACCGCGAAAGCAGGAAATATTAAAGAGAAAAGTTTCATGGAGGGGGGGGGGGGGTGGAAGAAGGTGGACTGTAGAGTAAGGGAGAAGGAACAAGCAGGGGCGAAGTGTGGCGACTGCCAAGGCTTCGGCGTCGGGCGCGTAGCTGGTTAGCGGCGGAACGTTAACGTGTGAAGGGCGCAGGCCATCCTCCTGTGTCGCCGGCGCTCGTCAGACCCTAGGGACCAGCGTCCAAGTGCTGCCTGCAGCCGTCCGTCGCTCGCATTGTGTGTCGCCGCGGTCTGAGGGGGCTGCCAGGCGCCGTAATGCAATTTGTGTCCTGTCGCAGCCTGCCGCCGGAAAGAGAAAAAGGTACGGAGGAGGGGAAAGCGAGAGAGGGGGGGAGAGAAAGAGAGAGAGAGAGAGAGAGAGAGAGAGAGAGAGAAGGAGAGGGAGGTGGCTGGTTGCCACTTTGATTTTAGTCTGCAGCACTGGTTTCCCTGTCGGCGTGCGCGACCGCCAAAGTGGGTCTTTCCCGTTTCCTTTCGCCTCTTCTTCCTCCCCCCGTCTTTCTCATTCCGTGTCTCTTCTGAGAACCCTCGCTGCAGCACTGCTTTTTTTTACGCGGCCACCTCTTCAAAACGTAATATACGCAGCCCGCGAAAACAAATAGCTCTCGTAGTTACTGTCCCACGGTGGGGTGGGGGGGACTGTTAGGAGAAAAAAGGCAGCGAAGTTAAATTACGCGTCAATGTTTTTAATTGCTGCACCGCCTCGCAGCAGGGTGACGTCAGACCTGCGGTTGTAACGGTACACGTACATGTCGCCAGCCGGAGAATGTGTGTCTATTGTACCAGTCTAACATCCCTACCACAACAAAGGTCAAAAATTAATTATAATTGTAGTGTTGCTCACGCTGCTAAATATTGAATTTTCGGGCAACAACAAAGTTACATTATGTGGCAGGTGTCATTAGAGCACAGTTAATAAAGTCATTTCTTGAAATAATGGATAAACTGGGCACTCATCTTTTTGTGTTTCCCAGGCTGGTCTCGTTGTGAACTCATGGCTCAATCGTCGAAAATCTAGGTAGTGATGATTCCAAGCTCGGATGCAAAGAGGCCTAGGTGTTATTCTGCGATATTCAAAAGTTTTATAGATGTGTTTCATAAACCATTCTTGAAGATTACACTTTTGAAAGTTAAGACAATGGTGATGTAAATAAGTAATCAGCACTCCGAATTTAAGTTACATTTCTTTTTTATTACTTTTGTTGCAACATCACTTCACAATATAAAACATACTTGTAAATATCTTCCTCACTGTTAAAGTTCACGTTTCATAAACTGACTACAATTTGCTTCTTTTCAACATGACGACCAAGACTTAACTCTCTAATAACCGCTTACCGCCCAAAATTCAGAGTTACAAGTACGTCAAAGATCATAGTGACAAAAGAAAGAATACACATAAGAATAATATCACTGCAGTATAATCATATCGATGTATCAAAGTACCTCTACATTAATGAAAGCAAATCTGAAAGCCCGCATCTCGTGGTCGTGCGGTAGCGTTCTCGCTTCCCACGCCCGGGTTCCCGGGTTCTATTCCCGGCGGGGTTAGGGATTTTGTCTGCCTCGTGATGGCTGGGTGTTGTGTGATGTCCTTAGGTTAGTTAGGTTTAAGTAGTTCTAAGTTCTAGGGGACTGATGACCTCAGAAGTTAAGTCCCATAGTGCTCAGAGCCATTTGACCCATCAAATCTGAATGTTGTCACAGAAATATGTTAACTATTTCACAGAAACACAGTAGAATATTGCTGGTATCGAGAGGTTGAGGTTAGGTGCCGCAATGGTTACGTAATTCAAGTACCATTACACCAGCCAGAGCGACATTTAAGATTTAGATCTACACCTGCACCCGTACACCGTAAACCAGCGGAGGGTACCTTATACCACTAACAGCCATTCCCTTTCCTTTTTCATTTGCAAATTGTACGACTGTCTGTGTCAGGAGCGGCCAGGAATCCTATGGTCAAGGCTGTGCCCTGACAGAAGTGCAACACCTCCACAGCACGCTGTCGAAGCGCCAGGAGGGGGGAGAGGGATAAACTACGAACGCTCTGAATTTAAATGGCAGTGCAGTAGCACTGTATACGACCCTGTGTTATATTTCACATTTCGAAAAACACAAATCACTCACAAAACAAATTTTCAGTATTATTTGATTACATTTGTTGCACTGAAAACACATACTGATTGACTCCCGGCGGGGTCAGGGATTTTCTCTGCCTCGTGGTAACTGGGTGTTGTGAGATGTCCTTAGGTTAGTTAGGTTTAAGTAATTCTAAGTTCTAGGGGACTGATGACCGTAGATGTTTAATTCCATAGTGCTCAGAGCCATTTGAACCATTTTGAACACATACTGAATTGACAGCAAAAGTCCTGGGATAGTGATGTGCAAGTAACATACACGTGGCAGTAGTATCACATTCACAAGCTACAGAAGCGCAGTGCATCGGCAGAGCCATCGTTTCTACTTAATTGATTTATTTATGAAGGATTCCAGTGTGGGGAGGAATGCACGATGGGAACTACCAGACTTTGAACGTGATATGGTAGGTGTGGGTAGGCACATCAATGGCCGGGGTGGCCGAGCGGTTCTAGGCGCTACAGTCTGGAACCGCGTGACCGCTACGGTCGCAGGCTCGAATCCTGCCTCGGGCATGGATGTGTGTGATGTCCTTACGTCAGTTAGGTTTAAGTAGTTCTAAGTTCTAGGGGGCTGATGACCTCAGAAGTTAAGTCCCATAGTGCTCAGAGCCTTTTTTTTTTTGGCTAGACAAATCGACATTCCATTTCGGAAATCGCTGGTGAATCCAATAATCCGAGATCCACAGATTCACGAGTGTGCCGGGAATACCACTTTTCAGGCATTACCTCCCACCACAGACAACACAGTGGCTCATGGCTCAAATGGCTCTGAGCACTATGGGACTTAACATCTGTGGTCATCAGTCCCATAGAACTTAGAACTACTTAAGCCTAACTAACCTAAGGACATCACACACATCCATGCCCGAGGCAGGATTCGAACCTGCGACCGTAGCAGTCGCGCCGTTCCGGACTGAGCGCCTAGAACCGCATGTCCACCGCGGCCGGCACAGTGGCTCATGTCCTTCACTTACATCTACATCTATATCTTAAAGACCGAGAGCAGCGGCGTTTGCGTGGAGTTGTCAGTGCTAACAGACAAGCAACGCTGCGTGAAATGACCTCAGAAATAAAATGTGCGACGTACAACGAACGTATCTGTTAGGGCAGTGCAGCGAATTTGGCGGTAATGGACTACGGCAGCAGACGACCGACGCGAGTGTCTTTGCTAACAGCAGGACGTCGCCTTCAGTACCTCCGCTGCGCTCGTGACCATATGGGTTGCACGCTAGACAACTGGAATGCCTAGTCACACGAGTCCCGATTTCAGTTGGTAAGAGCCGATGCTAAAGTTCGAGTGTGGCGCAGACCCCACGAAGCCGTGAATCCAAGTTGTCAACAAGGCAGTGTGCAAGCTGCTCGCGGATCCATAATGGTGTGGTCTGTCTTCACGTGGAATGAACTGAGCCCTTTGTTCCAACTGAACTGATGATCACTGACTGGAAATGGCTATGTTCGGGTACTCCGAGACCATTTGCAGCCATTCATGGTCCTCATGTCTCGACACAACGACAGAATTTTGATGGATGACAAAGCGCCATGTCACCAGGCCGCAATTGTTCGCGGTTGGTTTGAAAAACATTGTTGATATTTCGAGCGAATGATTTGGCCGCTCATCGAACACTTATAGTACTCAATCGAGAGGTCAGTTCGTGCGCAAACTCCTGCACCGGCGACAGTTTTTCAATTACGGACGGCTATAGGGGTAGCATCGCTCAGTATTTCTGCAGTGGACTTTCAACGACGTTTCGAGTCAATACTTCTTTGACTTGCTGCACTTAGCCGGGTAAAAGAAGGTCCGATGCGATCTTACGAAGTATCCCATGACGTTTGCCACCTCAGTGTAATGTCAGTTTTTTGTGGTACAAACTGCCGGCATACGGACAGACGCAGACATTTTCACAAATTTATAACTCAGATTGCCACATAATCGTGACATACTTAGTTTCATAATCGAGAAAAATTCTCTCACACACAAATATGGCGATCGAAATATCGTAGGACTTTTGCAATCTCATTACGCAGACTTGGAAACACTACCTGAGGGAAGCAAAGTAGATGTCCCACACAGTTCTAACATAAAATGGTTTGTCGTTAAAGTGGGAATTACCTTCCAGGTCAATCATTTACATCTCCACATGCACGGGAGCGCTTTCACCTGAAACAGCAAACGGTCTCGAAGAGAGTTCGGAAACAGATGTAAGACTGGCAGTGTCCTCGAAACGTTTAGAAAACTGTCTTTGTAATTCTTTCAACGCCAGTGTCGCGGTTTCTTTAACGCCAGTGAGCTTAGCGAACTGGACTATATTTCTCACAATTTGTTCCTTCTTTTCTTTTTAAATACATACCCATCAAGTCAGAAAGAAGGTATTAAAAACTGTGTGCCCGACCGAGACTCGAACTCGGGACCTTTGCCTTTCGCGGGCAAGTGCTCTATTTCTACTGGCAGAAGTAAAGCTGTGAGTACCGGGCGTGAGTCGTGCTTCGGTAGCTCAGTTGGTAGAGCACTTGCCCGCGAAAGGCAAAGGTCCCGAGTTCAAGTCTCGGTCAGGCACACAGTTTTAATCTGCCAGGAAGTTTCATATCAGCGCACACTCCGCTGCAGAGTAAAAATCTCATTCCAGAAAGAAGTTGTTTCTCACCTAGTAATGTCTTGTGTGGGCGGTGTGCACTCAAGCTCTGCAATCCATTCCGGATGTTCTAATTTTCATTCCTGCACCCCTTTTTCCTCCATAGATGAACGCTGGCGAGTTTTAAATCGAAAAATTTGTTCCCGGCGTGCTCCTCGACTTTACCAACGTACTGTTCAGTAATGTAGAAAGTGTCCGCACTCTTCATTCGATTACATCAAAATCTGTTGCAATTGACAGTGAAATAATGGGTGCGACTTCAGTTATTTTACTATTTATGCCAAAAATTTCTTCACGTGCTGCATGCCTGTAAATTTAGTACAAAATGCTTCTTGACGTACAGAACAATGTATCGATCGTTGTAATTTTTTTTTTCCTTTTCATTGTCAACCTAACCTTCAAATTCTTTCTGTATGGTATTGTAATATCTTTTTACAGCACGTTCGTAGTATCCGTCGCTTATGCGACTGCATAAAATATATAGCGAACCCTCATCACCTGTCATTCCCACTGAGTTCTAAACGCGATAGATCACTAGAGTGGAGCCCCTCCACGCTCACATCCGCATGATAGCCAACACAAAAGATAGATTGGGTCGAAAGTTTAACGAAGTTTGAAGGGCAGAGGAAAATAAGTGCCAAGGCAAGAGCCAAGGGGGGGGGGGGGGGGGCAACCTCTGCGTTTGTCAAGTCGGGTAGTAAGAGCAGCTGAAAGAGGATTATTGATTATTGTTAATGATGTAAAAATCCACGCAGTGGACACCAAGTGAAAAAGCTACTCCTTATGTTTCAGATCTAGACTGCCATAAAAATGCGAAGGAACTGTTAATAAGAACTCACGGAGAAGTTGTAGTCTAATTCACAATCGATTTATTGATCTTAAACATGACAAGACAACAAATTATTAAAGAAACATCATACAAAAAAAATATTTATTTTATATGTGACCGTGATGATATCAACAGTACCTCTGATGGTTCAGAAGGTGACTGGCATAGGCTCTAAGTCGCACCCTAGCAAAAGACACAAGTATCACCGTTTAGGTAGAGACCTGCAGTTCTTTACTAGCAAACCACCAGTACAAGAGAGCCAATCTTCCTTCTTCTCCGTTTCGTTCTCAGCTTGGTTCCAAAAGCACATTTCTCTCTTTTTGACTTCCCTCACTTTCACATAAGTCAAGCCGGCCGCGGTGGTCTAGCGGTTCTAGGCGCTCAGTCCAGAGCCGTGCGACTGCTACGGTCGCAGGTTCGAATCCTGCCTCGGGCATGGATGTGTGTGATGTCCTTAGGTTAGTTAGGTTTAAGTAGTTCTAAGTTCTAGGGGACTGATGACCATAGATGTTAAGTCCCATAGTGCTCAGAACCATTTGAACCATTCGAACAGAAGCCAATCATAAGCTGGAGCCCGGAATTCTAAGTGCGGAGAATAGTCTTTGCACTGCTAACCGATTTGACCAATCAGTGACTTTAAAGTTAATTGGCAGGAAACAGAAAGAATTCAGCTTTGCGGCCACACATTTGCCATGTCTTTTGCTAACACAATACAGGGTGGAAGCACAGCCCTCCATAAACAGCTTGTTATCTTCCCTGTTATGTCCATTTCAAAGTTTGCAAAGAACGGCCATAAACACGCAAATTTCTTGGTGCATTGACAAAAACATGTTTTGAAACAGAGTCTGGCCATCTGGGCGCCAGTTTCCCTGTCCCACAGACATTTGCAGAACGTTTACATTTCTTTTGGCGGCTTGCTCGCTAACAAGGCCTACAATGCGCTGTCAGCGGCTTTTCGGTGTTAGGTCGTATACCTGGACATCTGCCCCCCAGTCTGGCGCCAAAGCTAATGTGTTTTGCACAATGCGACTTCTGCACGTGGCCATCTGGAAATGTGTCTTCATCGATCCCCAGAAAACAACGCGCTTTGTCAGCCCACCAATGCTGTACTTTTACTGCAGTCGTTTAAGTCTGCACCCTGTTCCTTTGAATGCAGGTAAAGCTTAACATATTTCTTTCCATAGAGCACTCAAACAAGACGATAAACTGCTGCCCACCATTTCATCACGATGTATGAAGTCAAATCGCTATAGACCGTATTCCTTACACCGAATCAGAAGTGAGAGTGCCCTGCAATCTCTCACAGCAGCGGATCGCTTGCTATCTGCGATGAATCATGTAAGGGTCAGCTAGGTTACTGGTGAGTATGATGCAGGCGGATACCTTTGACGTTGTGGTGCGGTGTTACTCGCCGGCTGCAGCTGGGTACTGGCATCAGTATATCTGTCACAATTGGATCCATTGTCCGTTAGTGTCCGATATGTCATACACCGGACTCACAGTGTAGGGTAGTGTTGGCAGTTTGTTTGTACGTTAGTGTGCGAGGTTGTCGGCTTCCCTGCTGTTGCTTCTTGGTCGTCTGTGATAGAGCTGGCATATCCAGTCAGTATTGCTGACGTGCAGCGACTTGTCGATGTTGTCGCTTGTGAGTCTGTGTTAACACGCCATATGAGGTTATGCGTTAGGTAGCAGTGTCTATTTTCACTTACGCTTCCACCTGTGGTTGTAATCGTATTTTCCCAGAGTAAGGATGAAAGGATTGTTCGAGTGCCTCGAGTTCCTGTGTAGTCTGTGGCGACCTTTTTGAATACTTCCTTGAGAGTTTCAAGGTGGTACTCATTGTGAAGGTCCGCTGTGCGAGTGTAGCGTGTAGCGTTCCTAATGATGCGTAGCACTTCGTTTTGTATGATCTGCAGGGTATAGGAGCTATATATCCCCCAGACAGGGGCTGCATACGTCATCAGGGGCCTGATCAATGTCATGTATATGGACCTCTATACCCTACTATTTAGTGTGCTTTCCCTGTTGAGTGTTGAATAGAGTAGAGCCTCGCCTGCGCTCTGTTGGCAACTTATTCTATGTGGTTCCCTCCTATACAGCCAGGAAAAGAGGTATCTAACTTTCTCTCGGAAACGTATTGAACGTGATTGTAGTGTTTCGTGTCTACAGTGTTGTTGTTTCCGCAGTAGTTTCGGTCTGCATGTGAACAGAACTGCTCCGCACTTGTCGATGTTTGCTTTAATACGCCTTCGTTTCAACCAAGGCTCGGTATTTGTGAGTGCTGTCCGTAATCGCTCATTTAAACAGCCACCGGACCTGTGAACGTCCTACATATCACAAACGAATAGCGGAGGGTATAGTGCGCCGACACAACGATTCTGCCGAACCGGAGAGAATTGGGCCCACCCAAAATAGCCACAGCTCAGAACTAAATGAAATGATGCGATGCGGGGTCAGGGATTTTCTCTGCCTCGTGATGACTGGGTGTTGTGTGATGTCCTTAGGTTAGTTAGGTTTAAGTAGTTCTTAGTTCTAGGGGACTGATGACCATATATGTTAACTCCCATAGTGCTCAGAGCCATTTGATGCGATTTACCGGGAGCTTTCCACAACCTTGACCAGTACGCTGCTCGAACATCCGACCCGTGTGAAGTTTGGCCCGCCTTGGCCGGCCCTGGTCTTCCTTACGCTGTCTTAGCGATCTTCACGGGAGACGTACGTGGCATTAGGATCTACCAGTAGTAATTAGCAAATGCCGCTTCTCTAAACTTTCTTTCGCGGAACGATGGTTGTCTTCCCTCCAGAGATTCCTATTAGAGAACTTGGAACCTGTCCGCAGTGCTTGCGTATGAACTGGACCTCCCCGTAAGAAATTAGCAGCACGCCTCTGAATTGTTTTGATGCTTTCTTTTAATCCGGTCTGATGGGGAATCCCAAACACTCCAGGAGTACTCAAGAATGGGTCGCTCTAGTGTTCAGGAGCACTTGCCTTCGCTACTATCGTCCTTACGTCATACTAGTTACACTACATATCGCTCCGCAACGTTACGCCTACGTATTTAGTCGACGCGGCGGTGTTCAAATGGCTCTGAGCTCTATGGGACTTAACATCTGTGGTCATCAGTCCCCTAGAACTGAGATCTACTTAAACCTAACTAACCTAAGGACATCACAGACATTCATGGCCGAGGCAGGATTCGAACCTGCGACCGTAACGGTCGCGCGGCTCCAGACTGAAGCGCCTAGAACCGCTCGGCCACACTGGTCGGCCGTGGAGGTGTCAAGCAGCGTAATGATAATATTGTATTAGTATATTGTAGTATTGTTTTCCCACTCGTCTGAGCTAATTAAAATTTTTCTACATTTAGAGCAAGCTGCTATTCATCACACCAAATAGAAATTCCATCATCACGTCTCAGCCGCCATCCTAATTAAGGTTTTCCGTAGTTTTATTAAATCGCTTGAAGCAAATGCCGGGATGGTTCCCTTGAAAGGGCACGGCCGATTTCCTTGCTCATTCTTCCCTAATCCGATAGGACTGACGACCTCTTTATTCCAACCCCTCTCCCAAACCAACGAACGTCTCCTCTCCTGTTACAGCGGCTCAATGACGGCACCTGCCCGTGCAGTACAACCCCATCAGCAAACAGTCGCAAATTCCTGCTCATGCTATCAGTCAGTATGTGCGAGGTAGAGAGTAACAGTGGTCCTACCACACTTCTCTCGGGAAGTGCTTTCCCTCCTACGAACACTCGCCGTACGTGCACTATATACCCTTAGTCTGAACCTGTAGCGAGAACACTCCAAAGGAAATTTTGTGATAACTGAACAGCAAAAATATAATTTTAGAGCGATTTTTCAATTACGAGGGCATGCTGAAAAGTAATGCCTCTGAATTTTTGTGTGTACACTCTTACACTTTTGATTTGGATATCGCAATTTTTCCATGCACGGTATACTCTTTTAACGCGGCGTCACGTCAACTGTTCACAAATTTAGCCGTTTCGTAAATTTTTTCACTCTTTGCCCCAAAGGCAACGGCCGTGCCTCCTTCGACGTCAGATAAATCGCACAGTTCCTGCGTTACGACAGCTAATATGTTGTTTATCCCGCGTCCTCCCGATCCAAGTCGTATGCCCTCCGCTGCTAGTGCTGCCTGCTGCCACCTAGCGGCCCTGAGTGGTTGTCGCACGTTGACGCCGAACGGAGGCCCCGGTCACGTTTATTGGACTGGACCGTGTACCACAGTAGCATTAACCTTACCCTCAACTGTTGTATTTTAACTGTAATACAAAACCATCTAAAAATCATAGAAACACACAAAAATTGTACATCGAAGTGCTTTTTTTTTTTTTTTTTTTTTTTTTTAAAAAAACTCATTCACTTCCACGTGTTCTTTTACATATTTTAAAACTTCTGTCAGATGTGTATAACTTTTGCATGGAGATCGGTTTGGTCCACTGCCAGCCCACTCGTAAAGGGGAATAGAAATATCAGTAAACAAAGAAAAACGAAGTCTTCGTCAGCCCTGAATGACGCGTCTTAGGACGAGTGGCGGGTACCCTGTCGAAACGTCGTGCAGTGATGTCAGCGACGACCTACCGCAAAAACGGAACTTCTCCGAATATTCAGTTCGCCGGGAAAGTTTTAACATTCATTTGAGGGACTCTGCCACCGAGAGGCCTCCACACGAAACTCGAATTGTCTCTGTGTTAGAGGAAATGCATGACGCTAATGGTTGTGATCATTAACTATCGAATGGCTCTACATGAACCTCATATTTCTGCGCGTAAAATATTGGGAACTGCGAGAGAAATTACTCGACTACAAATTGGATGTATACCCTGGCTGCGTCATATTTTATGCACGCTGTGATATTTGATGTGTCTATTAAAGCTGCACTCCGCATTAATCGTTTCCAGTGTTCGCATTCGCTTGCCGCTTTTAAGTACAGTCTCGTGACGCTTTTAATTTTGTCAGGACACGTAACAACAGGTTCTACATCTAGGCCGACATAAATTATGTCATATTTGCAGATGAAACATAAGTACGTGTACTGGCTGCCAACAAAGTTATCCTGAAATTGAATGAGCTATGTGGAAATTGTTGTCTTGAGCGTTCTTTGGGACGGCTATGGTGTGGTACAGACTGTACGGGTAAGGGGCTAAACGTCAAAAAGAGCACAGTACTGAAACCTCTACACGAGGTTACGGGTATCTACCAAGATGATGATGTCAAATTTTGTATCAGTCCTCCCTCACGTATTAATCTGACGTGTCAATCAGTGAGTTATTCCTCTTTCCTCATACGAAGAAACCATTGCGTGGTAGCCACTTCTAGAATGACAATGAGGTAATTTTTGAGGCGAGGCGAAAAGGCAGACTTCTACAAAGATCTCCATTAAGAGCTCCATCGCTGGGAAAAATACGTCACATTAAACGCTCAATGTGCAGAAACGGATTAACACCACCACCATCATTGCATGATGGAAGATAGTGAGTGCCCCTCGTATTGGGTACCTTTACTGTTCTATATTCTTTCTTTCTCTTCGTATTCTTCTGTTAGTGGTATTATTGCAGGTATTTTTATTGGTGACTGGGTAGTCTACTAAATAACGTTACATCTGTTTACTTAATTTGCAGACAAATAATTATGGTAACTGTGAGTAATATGTTTTTAGGTTGGTTAGCCCCTCTAAGTACATGTGGTAACAGTAAGCCATTCATGCATATTTTCCCCTGGAAACCAAGTCAAGAGTTGAACTGTCGTTGCATGGACGCAAAGCGGTCAGTCTATACTGACAGGTGTAGTCCACTTAGTGGTCCAAATGTGACAGTGCAACAAACATCACCCAGGAAATTGTGTGACGTGTTTGTAGGAAGACTGTGAGACACAGAGAGAAAACAGCTAACACATTAATACAGGTACACATAAAGCTACCAATCATCAACCGGCCGTTGTGGTGGAGCTGTTCTAGGCACTTCAGTCCGGAACCACGCGGCTGCTACGGTCGCAGGTTCGAATCTTACCTCGGGCATGGATGTGTGTGATGTCCTTAGGTTAGTTAGGTTTAAGTAGTTCCAAGTCTATGGGACTGTCCACAGTACTTAGAGCCATTTGAACCAATCACCATATTATCTGTACTTATACCCTAAATATCCCTCATATGTATTTCTTAGCCGGCCGCGGTGGCCGTGCGGCTCTAGGCGCTTCAGTCTGGAACCGTGCGACTGCTACGGTCGCAGGTTCGAATCCTGCCTCGGGCATGGATGTGTGTGCTGTCCTTAGGTTAGTTTCGTTTAAGTAGTTCTAAGCTCTAGGGGACTGATGACCTCAGATATTTAGTCCCATAGTAATCAGAGCCATTTTTTTAAACCATGTATTTCTTAATTCTCTCTAACAATAGTAATTTTTTTATGACCATGCTTGTTAAATTTCTCTGGTTTCGAACGAGAAATATTGTAAAGAAGTTTACATAGTCGAGATGGAAGTTTGGGAACAAAACTCTCAATATGGATTCGTAACTTACAGGAGATACTAAATAGTTTTTAATGGTACCTTTTCTTTGTTGTACAGGGTGAACCAGAACTCCACCGACGAACTTTCAGGCCCGCAGCTCGTGGTCTATAGGCTGGCGTTGCTGCCTCCGGATCACGAGGTCCGGGGTTAGATTCCCGGCCGGGTTGAGGATTCTCTCTCCCCGGGGACCGGGTGTTCGTGTTGTCCTTACGATTTCATCATAATCATTCGTGACAGTGGCTAGATTGGACTGCGTAAAAATTGGGACTTTGTACGGGTGCTGATGACCGCGTAGTTGAGCGCCCCACAAACCAAACAATCATCATCATCATCAAACGAACTTTCAGAGGTATTAGAGCGGACCGAAACCAGAAAAAAATGTCTGGTAAACATACTGAGGTATGCATTTTAGAGCCCATGTAGAGCAGTGAGTACTTCCTCATTTTCGCTACTGCGTCATATATCTCTTCTACTGAACAAGTGCTAATAAGTCTTAAGTGGGCATTTCAGAGTCCGTATTTGCAAGATATTTCTTTGTTTTTATCCTATATATGTCCTTCCTTGCAGGTATGCAAATGCTACCATATCTGCAAGGTTGCACGTAATGGCAGATTATAGTTTCCGTCCATTAAATTATTGTTAGTCGTAGACGAGTAGCCGAGTAACATAGTAGAACTACACTACTGGCCATTAAAATTGCTACTCCAAGATGAAATGCAGATGATAAACGGGTATTCATTGGACACATATATTATACTAGAACTGACATGTGATTACATTTTCACGCAATTTGGGTGCATACATCCTGAGAAATCACTACCCAAAAGAACCACCTCTGGCCGTAATAACGGACTTGATACGCCTGGGCATTGAGTCAAACAGAGCGTGGATGGAGTGTACAGGTACAGCTGCCCATGCAGCTTCAACACGATACCACAGTTCATCAAGAGTACTGACTGGCGTACTGTGACGAGCCAGTTGCTCGGCCATCATTGACCAGACGTTTTCAAATGGTGAGACATCTGGGGAACGTGCTGGCCAGGGCAGCAGTCGAACATCACTGCTAGTGATACGAGGCCGTTGGGATCCGGCACAGCGCTCCGTATTACCCTCCTGAATCCACCGATTCCATATTCTGCTAACAGTCATTGGATCTCGACCAACGCGAGCAGAATTGTCGCGATACGATAAACCGCAATCGTGATAGGCTACCATCCTACCTTTATCCGAGTCGGAAACGTGATGGTACGCATTTCTCCTCCTTACATCAGGCATCACAACAACGTTTCACCAGGCAACGCCGGTCGACTGCTGTTTGTGTATGAGAAATCGGTTGGAAACTTTCCTCATGTCAGCACGTTGCAGGTATCGTCACTGGCGCAAACCTTGTGTGAATGATCTGAAAAGCTAATCATTTGCATATAAGAGCATCTTCTTCCGGTCGGTTAAATTTCGAATCTGTAGCACGTCATCTTCGTGGTGTAGCAATTTTAATGGCCAGTAGTGTATTTATCTCTGTTCAATGTCTCCGCCGTATGAGAGAGGCAGACAAAATAAAGGATTATACATGTGGATATTATTATTATTATTATTATTATTATTTGGGCCTTACGTAACTGTAGGTTGTACCTCTTGCTCTTCTCCCTCAGTGTTTGCCCTGTAGTGCGGCCGGGTCCGCTCTTTCTGCTCCCTGTCTCCGCTTGACGCGTGCTCAATCCTGATCTCCATCGAATAAAATAATCCACCGAACTGGAGAAATGGTGTTCACACTGTCTGGGCGAGGTGGCGCACACTGCGCTCGTATTCAAGGGGACAACGTTTCGAATCTCAGTCCAGATTTAGGTCTCCCGTGCTTTGTCTAAATCGCTTAAAGCAAATGCCGGGATGGTACCTTTGGAAAGACGCACCCGATTTCGGGCCTCTAAAGAGTAACCTTCCTTCCTTCCTCCCTGGTTGGCTATTCTAGGTTTATTAGCTCGAAATACCGGTAATCCATACCATCTTTGACTGTAAGTGGGAAAAATATCAACTTCTCTCCTTCAGCAAAGAGTCTGAATTGGACTGTTCACGTGACTACAACGTGTAAGAAAACAACAGCATCTCTCCACGCACTACAAAAATATAAAAAGGTCTTCTCTCTTGATCTGAAAATGGAACTTGTACAAACACTTGTACTTCCAGTTACTGATTATTGTGATATTGTCCTGCAAAGCCTTCCTCAGGAAAGCTCACAACGTCTGGAGCAGCTTATGAATGTCTGTGTTCGTTATATCTGTGATGTTGGACTCCATATACAGAGCTATTCTGCCTGCGTGCAGACTAGTGCAGAGATTTCCATACACTCTATTTTCTGTACTGTCTTATCAATGAACCCTATCTCTAATATCTCTTCTCGACCTTATTGCTCTTGTCTGAACAACACAGCAAGAACACCCGTTCCCATTAGAGCAACATTCGTTCTGTCACACTCCATCGTTTAAATACTCTCTGGAAGCCCTTTTCAGTAGCAGGAAGCCGACTCTGGAATAACTTCTCGCATTATATGAGAGAATTGAATAATATCTCCAGCTTCTGAAGACAGTTAATGATATATCTACAAAAGCAACAACAAGATTATCGTTCCCATGTATGCACTCGTTGCCCTTGTATATCTCTATTTCCAAACTGACCTTCCTCTTTTCCCACTACTATCAGCCGATGCATTTTCCTTCCCAAAACTCGATGTATCAGAAAACATCTATTTCTTAGACCTATAAGTTCTTCTTCTATCTGCCCCTGTCGTTATTGTTATTAACGCTACAGCTGTTGTCATTACTATTATTATTATTATTATTATTAATACCAACACTATTACTGGCGGCAGCTCCAGTAGTAAAAGTAACGGCAGCATCAACTTTCTTGGTTCATAGTATAATTTTGTCACACCGCCACTGCAGACACCCAGATCATTTTAATACTAGTTGTCATACTAAACTGTTATCTTAGCAGGTAACTATGATGTAATGTATACTATATGTGTCAAACACAGGACCCGTGTAAAAGAGGGCCTGATGGGCCTAATTAGACCACGTTATGTAGAAAAATAAAACAAATATATGAAAGACACCGAGCCAGCGTTGTCTCGGCCTCCCAGTAAGTCGTTTCCCATCGACTTTCAAAGAGGACCCGAATATTGTCGTTGTGTGCCTCGGTCTCCCAATAAGTCGTTTCCCATCGACTTTCAAAGAGGATCTGAATATTGTCGTTGTGTCGTAATCTGTTGCACGTACGTGTCCACACCACCGTAGACGGCTTTGCCTCATCTCCTCAGTGATAACTCCAACTGCGTACCGCCTGCGAATTTCTTAACTGCACACACGATCGTAATGTCTCATTCTGGGTGTCGACCGAAGCATTTTGATCTCCATTACAGCGAGTCTTTACTCTACTTCTGTTTCTGCTTGGATGAAACAGCCTGGCGGATTGCAGAGTGCTACATTTTCGACTTTGATCGGTCCGGGATCTTCTGTCACAAGTCTCACCAACCACTGTCCCCAATTTAAGAAAAAAAATTTTTTTTTTTCAAATGCGTGTGAAATCTTATGGGACTTAACTGCTAAGTCCATCAGTCTTTAAACTTACACACTACTTAACCTAAATTATCCCATGGATAAACTCACACACCCATGCCCGAGGGAGGACTCGAACCTCCGCCAGGACCAGCATCACAGTCTATGACTGCTGCGCCCTCGACCGCTCGGCTAATCCCGCGCGACCCCCATTTAAGAGATATATTGCTAATGCGGTTATTGATTTCAGGAACGAGAGAAGACTCTTCGTAGGTGATGCAGTAGTCTATAAGATAGTGGCGACGCAAGAAGACAGTATTGATTTGCAGAATAACCTGCAGAGGATTGATGAATGGTGCAGGCTATGGCAGTTCACTCTAAACGTGAAGAAATGTAACATATTGCGCACACATAGGAAAATGAAGCCACAACTGCATTATTGATGACAAATTTCTGGAAACAGTGTATACCGTAAAATACTTGGGAGCAACTATCCGGAACGACCTTAAGTGGAATGACGATAAAACAATTATTAGGAAAAGCAGATGCCAGACTGAGTTTCACGGGAAGAACATTAAGGGAATGTAACTCATCCACGAAGGAAGTGGGTCGCAAGGCACTTGTTCGACCGATACTTGAGTATTGTTCGCCAGCATGGGACCCTTAACAGGTACTGAAGAACTTCAGTGACAGATTTTACCAGAGACCGTTACTATTTAGATTTCGCGAGAACACTTTCCGCGAAAACTCTGGCAACATATTACTTCATTCAACATACATCTCACAAATGAATACAGCAAGAAAATCCGAGAAATTAGAACTAATCTACATATTTACTGACATTCACTCTTCGCACGCTCCATTTGCGAGTGGAATAGGGAAGGGGAGATCAGTTACCGTTCAGAAGTACCCTCCGCCACACACACTTACGGAGTGTGACGTTAATGTAGTTGTAGATACTGAGGCGTAGTTTGACTTGCTGAATACGCTTCTTCCATGCTCGGTCTTGTCTTCAGAAAGTCTACATCTGCATCTACATTGATACTCCGCAAGCCACCCAACGGTGTGTGGCGGAGGGCACTTTACGTGCCACTGTCATTACCTCCCTTTCCTGTTCCAGTCGCGTATGGTTCGCGGGAAGAACGACTGTCTGAAAGCCTCCGTGCGCGCTCTAATCTCTCTAATTTTACATTCGTGATCTCCTCGGGAAGTATAAGTAGGGGGAAGCAATATATTCGATACCTCATCCAGAAACGCACCCTCTCGAAACCTGGCGAGCAAGCTACACCGCGATGCAGAGCGCCTCTCTTGCAGAGTCTGCCACTTGAGTTTATTAAACATCTCCGTAACGCTATCACGGTTACCAAATAACCCAGTGACGAAACGCGCCGCTCTTCTTTGGATCTTCTCTATCTCCTCCGTCAACCCGACCTGGTACGGATCCCACACTGATGAGCAATACTCAAGTATAGGTCGAACGAGTGTTTTGTAAGCCACCTCCTTTGTTGATGGACTACATTTTCTAAGCACTCTCCCAATGAATCTCAACCTGGTACCCGTCTTACCAACAATTAGTTTTATATGATCATTCCACTTCAAATCGTTCCGTACGCATACTCCCAGATATTTTACAGAAGTAACTGCTACCAGTGTTTGTTCCGCTATCATATAATCACACAATAAAGGATCCTTCTTTCTATGTATTCGCAATACATTACATTTGTCTATGTTAAGGGTCAGTTGCCACTCCCAGCACCAAGTGCCTATCCGCTGCAGATCTTCCTGTATTTCGCTACAATTTTCTAATGCAGCAACTTCTCTGTATACTACAGCATCATCCGCGAAAAGCCGCATGGAACTTCCGACACTATCTACTAAGTCATTTATATATATTGTGAAAAGCAATGGTCCCATAACACTCCCCTGTGGCACGCCAGAGGTTACTTTAACGTCTGTAGATGTCTCTCCATTGATAACAACATGCTGTGTTCTGTTTGCTAAAAACTCTTCAATCCAGCCACACAGCTGGTCTGATATTCCGTAGGCTCTTACTTTCTTTATCAGTCGACAGTGCGGAACTGTATCGAACGCCTTCCGGAAGTCAAGAAAAATAGCATCTACCTGGGAGCCTGTATCTAATATTTTCTGGGTCTTATGAACAAATAAGGCGAGTTGGGTCTCACACGATCGCTGTTTCCGGAATCCATGTTGATTCCTACATAGTAGATTCTGGGTTTCCAGAAATGACATGATACGCGAGCAAAAAACATGTTCTAAAGTTCTACAAGAGATCGACGTAAGAGATATAGGTCTATAGTTTTGCGCATCTGCTCGACGACCCTTCTTGAAGACTGGGACTATCTGTGCTCTTTTCCAATCATTTGGAACCCTCCGTTCCTCTAGAGACTTGCGGTACACGGCTGTTAGAAGGGGGGCAAGTTCTTTCGCGTACTCTGTGTAGAATCGAATTGGTATCCCGTCAGGTCCAGTGGACTTTCCTCTATTGAGTGATTCCAGTTGCTTTTCTATTCCTTGGACACTTATTTCGATGTCAGCTATTTTTTTTTTTTTTTTTTTTTTTGTCGTTTGTGGGAGGATTTAGAGAAGGATCTGCAGTGCGGTCTTCCTCTGTGAAACAGCTTTGGAAAAAGGTGTTTAGTATTTCAGCTTTACTCGTGTCATCCTCTATTTCAATACCATCATCATCCCGGAGTGTCTGGATATGCTGTTTCGAGCCACTTACTGATTTAACGTAAGACCAGAACTTCCTAGGATTTTCTGTCAAGTCGGTATATAGAATTTTACTTTCGAATTCACTGAACGCTTCACGCATAGGCCTCCTTACGCTAACTTTGACGTCGTTTAGCTTCTGTTTGTCTGAGAGGTTTCGGCTGCGTTTAAACTTGGAGTGAAGCTCTCTTTGTTTTCGCAGTAGTTTCCTAACTTTATTGTTGTACCACGGTGGGTTTTTCCCGTCCCTCACAGTTTTACTCGACACGTACCTGTCTAAAACGCATTTGACGATTGAATTGAACTTTTTCCATAAAAACTCAACATTGTCAGTGTCGGAACAGAAATTTTCGTTTTGATCTGTTAGGTAGTCTGAAATCTGCCTTCTATTACTCTTGCTAAACAGATAAACCTTCCTCCCTTTTTTTATATTCCTATTAACTTCCATATTCAGGGATGCTGCAACGGCCTTTTGATCACTGATTCCCTGTTCTGTACATACAGATTCGAAAAGTTCGGGTCTGTTTGTTATCAGTAGGTCCAATATGTTATCTCCACGAGTCGGTTCTCTGTTTAATTGCTCGAGGTAATTTTCGGATAGTGCACTCAGTATAATGTCACTCGATGCTCTGTCCATACCACCCGTCCTAAACATCTGAGTGTCCCAGTCTATATCTGGTAAATTGAAATCTCCACCTAAGACTATAACATGCTGAGAAAATTTATGTGAAATGTATTCCAAATTTTCTCTCAGTTGTTCTGCCACTAATGCTGCTGAGTCGGGAGGTCGGTAAAAGGAGCCAATTATTAACCTAGTTCGGTTGTTTAGTGTAACCTCCACCCATAATAATTCACAGGAACTATCCACTTCTACTTCACTACAGGATAAACTACTACTAACAGCGATGAACACTCCACCACCGGTTGCACGCAATCTATCCTTTCTAAACACCGTCTGTACCTTTGCAAAAATTTCGGCAGAATTTATCTCTGGCTTAAGCCAGCTTTCTGTACCTATAACGATTTCAGCTTCGGTGCTTTCTATCAGCGCTTGAAGTTCCGGTACTTTACCAACGCAGCTTCGACAGTTGACAATTACAATACCGATTGCTGCTTGGTCCCCGCATGTCCTGACTTTGTCACGCACCCGTTGAGGCTGTTGCCCTTTCTGTACTTGCCCAAGGCCATCTAACCTAAAAAACCGCCCAGCCCACGCCACACAACCCCTGCTACCCGTGTAGCCGCTTGTTGCGTGTAGTGGACTCCTGACCTATCCAGCGGAACCCGAAACCCCACCACCCTATGGCGCAAGTCGAGGAATCTGCAGCCCACACGGTCGCAGAACCGTCTCAGCCTCTGATTCAGACCCTCCACTCGGCTCTGTACCAAAGGTCCGCAGTCAGTCCTGTCGACGATGCTGCAGATGGTGAGCTCTGCTTTCATCCCGCTAGCGAGACTGGCAGTCTTCACCAAATCAGATAGCCGCCGGAAGCCAGAGAGGATTTCCTCCGATCCATAGCGACACACATCATTGGTGCCGACATGAGCGACCACCTGCAGGACATCATCAGCATACACAAGTGTCCATGGTGCCAATTTCTGAAGATCTGTGGTGACCGTGTCCATTATTATGATCAACAGTATAGAAAGAGCAGGGTGAACCTGTAGCGTAGAACAAAGAACAAGACAAAGTTTTATGTTCGGTACTTGACGTATTTTCGGAATCAAGAAAGCCAACGATTCCGTCGATGGAGAAACACTTTTCAACACACTATCAGAAATGGTGACAAATAAACCAGAAGATAATACGGGAAACATTAATAAATACAACATCCAAAATGAAGTCTGTGGGAGCGATCTCGGTACCATTCGAAATCTGGACAGGAATGAGGCTGGTAGATGATCTGTCACCCGTTCTATTAAATCAGTTTTGGAGAAAATAAACAGACCTTCAGAGAAAGGAGTTAATGGAGTAAAGATGGGGAGACACAAGGATAGAATCGTCAACGTAAAATTTCTGCCCTTTGCTGATGGTATAGCCATCATAACAAGTAACAGAAAAGCTCTAGAGGGAGTACACGAAATCTCAGCCAAACCAGGACCACAAATCTCATATCAAAAAACGCAACACATGGACAGAAGATCCAAAGACAGACACCTGCTGGTAACAAAGTACGGAAGAATGTCACAAGTAGATAGTTTCAGATACCTGCGAAAGAACACAGGAACAGGACTGAACAGAGCATCCAATGAAGAAAGGATCATAAGACTACAAGAACCATACAAATTTAAGTGGAACCAGTACAACAAGAGTAGTATTTCGATCAATGCGAATTCAAGACACTACAGTACAGTACTTTAAATTGCTCTGAACACTATGGGCACCTAAGCACATCATACACATTCATGCCGAGGCAGGATTCGAAACTGCGACCGTAGCGGTCGCGCGGTTTCAGACTGAAGCGCCTAGAACCGCTCGGCCACAACAGCTGGCCAGTAGACTAGTCTTACCAGAGGGCTTGTATGCCTAAAAAAGAACAGCAATCAAAGGAAGGATGAAAATTCAGGAGATGGAAAACAAGAGAGAGAAATAATGAGAAAGATCAACGGACTAGTGCGGAGAGGATCTGGATAAAGAGACCGACAAAAGAACTGTACGAAGAGACAGAAACGATTACAAACAACACCGGGAAAAGAAAGGCAAAGTTCCACGGACACATACACAAGATAAACGAAAAGAACATTGATCAAGAAATTTTTTAACGTAGTGTCAGCTGATACAATGAAAACCAATTGGGTAAAGGAAATCATGGAAGACCTCAAGAAGCTGAACATCTCCACAGAAGACATGACACACACGGAGAAATAGAGAGTAAAAATCAGAAAACAGACATTTCAGCAAACGCGCGAAGAGAAGAAGACAGGAAAGGACAGAAAAGAGAAAAAAGAAACTCAGTGAATATATGAGAGGTTTTTGGGTAGAAAATAGAAAGAGACAGAAAAAATTACCATGAAAATTGATTGTATTTTAACGCTCTCCTCAAGAGGGAGTTAACGTTAATAACAATAATTAAAATGTTATGCCATATGCCGTATTGGGTACTTGGTCTGTCAGCCGTAAATCATAAATCGTACTTCCTGCAAACGTGAGGTTCTCAGCTGCAAGAGCAGTTCGGGCGGAAGCTGTATGGATGGTGTTGGCTGGAGCGAGGCGTTAGCCGCGGTCAGGTTAAGGCTCGGGCAGGCTTTTCGCCGGGCGGGGCCCGCGGCCGCCGGCTTTGATGTGCCGGCACCCTCTGCACGCGCGACACGGCGGAAGTAAAGCCCGGCCGGACCGCCGCGTCGATACTGAATGGCCGACTGCGGCCTCCAGCGGCCATCCGGCGGGCTGGGAGCCAGTCACCAGGTGGTCGCCGCAAGGCACGGACCGGCCCACCTCAGCAGCGCCGTGGCACCTGCTACGGGGTGGAGCCCACCTGGCTGACACCGGCCCTCAGCTTTGCCCTCTACAACCAACTCTGTCTCCACAGTAAATACAAGGTGGTGGAAAGCAACCCTATACTGATGTCAGAGTACGGAGGGGTACGCCAAATTTCAGCTCACTTTTCGCCAGACCGAAGATGCACCAACTCGGCTGCTCAGAATCTGATGAACAAGTACTAAAGCGACTCAGCACCTCTGTGACTGAAAAGCGTTTTCTCACACTGGTTTGTTCGAAGCCCAGCCAGTGCCCGTTTACAGGGGCTCTCAAATGTACGAGGGCTGCCCAGAAAGTGATGCACCGCATTTCTTTTTTCCTCAGCCGAAATCAATACTACGACTGAAAAACGTTACTTATGTATTATCTGAAGTCTCCTGAGTGAGCGCGCCAAGTTTCCGTCACTTCCGACAGATAGCGTAGCTGCAAGACAGTTTCAGAATGGCGTCTGTAGGTCATGTACGTAACAAGCAACGTGCCGAAATTGAATTTCTCACTGCAGAGAGAGAAACTGTGGGGAATGTTCACAAACGTTTGTGCAAAGTCTATGGAGCATCTGCTGTCGACAGAAGAACAGTTAGCCGCTGGGCACGGAGGGTGAGGTCAGCAGAAGGCGGTTCGGCGGAGCTCCACGATTTGTAGCGGTCGGGGAGACCATCCGCGGCTGTCGCACCTGACACGCTGCAGCGAGCTGATGTTGGCGTTCGTGGATAGACGCCATAACAGAATGCCATTCGTGGAAGACATTTTGAGTGGGTGAGGAGGTGATTGTCACAGTGAAGTACTGGCTCCGCCACCAGCGCAATGATTAGAACGGATAAATCATACACGTCCTTCTTTTGTGCAGGAGGAAGGACATAAAACGGGATGGAGTTTACGTGCAAAAATAGGGTGTGTATATAAAACACCATTCTTTCGTGAGTGTAATTCTCATTATGTTCAATAAAGAACTGTTGTAGAAAAAAAATGATGTGCATTAATTTCTGGGCAACCCTCGCATAATAACATTGTTAGATCGTTGATGTATTGCCCGCTTGTTGGAGAGTGTTGACGGCTAGTCAACATTACAAATAGTGTCCATCAGTGTTAATGGCCCTAAAATATTCCCACTACTGTCAGCGTCTGAGATCGATTGTTTATGCGTCGAGAATACCAGCCATGCGACATTAGTTTGCAGTGTTTAAGTTGCAGAGGTCGGGTCCATAACGACAATGGTGTGACATGGACTGGACTGGTAGTGGTGGTTGTGGTGGTGATGGTGTCAGGAGTCGCACGGGTGGTCCATCGTAAAGAAATCGCTGGTTAAAGAGAAAGAAAGTCTATTCATAGC
Organism: Schistocerca piceifrons; assembly: GCF_021461385.2. Lineage (NCBI taxonomy): Eukaryota > Metazoa > Arthropoda > Insecta > Orthoptera > Acrididae > Schistocerca > Schistocerca piceifrons. Next base: position 459,483,347 of record NC_060145.1, read on the forward strand.
AGTTGCAATGGCGGATACATTCCCGGAGTGCGTGGGGCGCTCGTTCCCCTAGCGGCGCCGCCTGCATTGCCACCCGCGCCGCCCTCGCCAGTCAGCCCGAACGCTATTCGTTCCTTTCTTTCGTCAGTCGACTCGACTGAATCGAGTTATCGAGTATACTTTCCTATGTAGCATGGGCGTCCGTGCCGTCGTATGTTACACGGTTCTGCCTGGCACATAGATAGCTAACACATACCTAAGGGAGAAGTCGCGGCCGCTTTAGTGATCTTGACACGTCTGGCATTTGTTCGAGAAAAGTCACAAATATTCTACTGTTTTCTTGTACAGAGAATCACCGCTACGTATCGTTATAAATACGGACTATTCGCCGAATAAGACGATAGTTTACATTCAGAAGCAAAGATATTAAGACTGAAGAATGAATAAGTAAAAAGTCCTAGTTGTAGCAAGTGCAAGAGTGAAGATTAGTCAAGAGAGAGAGTCATAAATAGTAATTCATAGTAATTTCTCAATAAAAATATTGTTATGTGACTCGTAACAATATCCCCTGATAGCGTTCGAAAATAAACGCAACACTGACGATCCAAAATAATGTGACTAGCTGCTTAATAGAGTGTGGGTCTACCTTTGGGGCCCTGGAACTCGTAGCAATATTTTTGCTAATAACATAACAATGGTTTCCCATAACTAACTGGAAACACGAGTTAGATGTGGGAAGCTATTGGCATGTATATCTCCTTCCCGGCAGGGTCAGGGATTTTCACATGCCTCGGGATGACTGGGTGTTTGTGTTGTCCACATCATTTCATCATCATTCATCGAAGTGGCGAGATTGGACTGATCAAAAGTTGGCAATTTGTTCGGGCGCTGATAACCGCGCAGTTTAGCGCCAACAAACCAAACATCATCATCATCATCATCATCAAATATCTCCGGAAATAGTGACTTTCGAGAAGATTCCTAAAAACGCATTGTTACTATATAGGCCCTCTATCGAATGCACTAAAAAGGAACGGCTTAGCTCTGTTGAATACTCACCCTGACATTGATTGTCCTATTGACGATGTAGTTAACCAATTTGCCAGGAAGAATAGGCGTACAGAATTCATCATTTAAGGAAGAGAACCACGATTGTAACTTTTTTATATCATATGATGGCATTGTCTTGTGTATGTCTATAATCAGTTTAAATAAAACTATCTTAATCTTTGCATGTGACTTGATTATTTTCCAGTACGGTAAAAGTAAAGATAGCTCAAGATATGTTGAAGCGTCCCCTCCTTAAGACATTTCTGTATCCATCACTGAACAGTTACAGTGACGGAATCGAACTGGAGAGGCAGTCAGTGGCCTCTTGTGATGTACTCAGCCACGGTCGCTGGAGCGTGCTGGTGTAGACAGGCACCTGCCCGGAGGTTGGTATGGTGACGTTGGTTGGCTGCGCTCATGGACTGTGCGGCTTGTCCCAGCGGAGGTTCGAGTCCTCCCTCGGGCATGGGTGTGTGTGTTTCTCCTTAGGATAACTCAGGTTAAGTAGTGTGTAAGCTTAGGGACTGATGACCTTAGCAGTTAAGTCTCATAAGATTTCAAACACATTTGAACATTTATGTTGGCGGCGCTGCGGTTACTGGTGATAAACAGCGGACGGCACGGTTCGCTGCAAGCCTGCTTCTGTAACGCCAGCTTGAAGCTCACTGGAGCAAACGGGGTCAGACTACAGCCTCCGGCATGGCTGATGACTGCGGCGTGCACTACGTTTTTGGTATACGGGAGAAAAATCAACTGTGGATGGAAACCTGTGTCGGGAAAAAGTCATCCACCATGGCAGCAGAGCGTCGCATTCATAGGAGACAGCAGCTACTTCGATAGTCTCCACTGACGATGATGCCAACCAGTCGCGATCACTGAATAACAGAGAACACTGCGATACATTCCGCCTCTGAACAGTGTACAAAGTCACGTTTGCTGCAGAGGGGGTGGCCTACTGGCAGGCGCCAGTGCCTGTAACTTCCACACGTGGATGAGGCTCGAACCGGGAGAGACAGGTAGGACAGAAGTCAAATGACGTCAGGCAGTCCGACATAAACATCCCCCTCCGTGAGTACCCCGTTGCAAACCCAACCTAAAAATGGTTCAAATGGCTCTGAGCACTATGGGACTTAACATCTATGGTCATCAGTCGCCTAGAACTTAGAACTACTTAAACCTAACTAACCTAAGGACAGCACACAACACCCAGCCATCACGAGGCAGAGAAAATCCCTGACCCCGCCGGGAATCGAACCCGGGAACCCGGGCGTGGGAAGCGAGAACGCTACCGCACGACCACGAGATGCGGGCAACCCAACCTAGCAAACATGTTTTCAAACAGCTGTAGCATCAAAACGGTACGTTTCTGGACATGGGTTCCTAATCAAAATATTATGAAGTTTGTAACGGTAATTTCTGAACGCCTTGTATGTAGACATGAAGAATAAAGATGCAGAATGTTAATAACGTTTGTTGTACTCGTATTTAAAGGCTGTAAGAGTTTTTACATAAACAGTTCGGAGGCGTTACTTTTCAGTCAGTCCTGGTAAATGACAGAGTGCTTATTACATAAAGTACTGGAAGCAAACAAGCTGCATTACAAGTACGACATACGGTACCTGCAAGTGCTCTGTCCATTCCCATGACGAATGACAATATACATTGGTTCTAAATGAGGGCAATAATGTTTTCACTTTCATCTGCACACGTATAATATTTGAACAAACGTTTTTCATGGCAACATATTAAGGAATTATTCAAATGTTCTCTCTGCCACCAATAAGTGGATTGACAACGGAAAAATATCACATATGCAACCAACAGAGCAGGTTTCTTTGCTGATTAATGACAGTTAAAACAGATAAACACATTTATCAAATTTTGTACAAGTTTATATTCATCACAACAAATGTCAGCAAATATCAGCCACTTAAAATCTAGCCCCATCAGAATATTTTGTACAAAACTTATGAAATGTGCTCCCGTAGTGACGCCTTGCGTTTCTAATCAACATTTTCAAAGAGCGTCCTTGAACCAATATGGCCAGGTTTGATGCTCGGTGAAACAGATTTCCAGTTCATAGGGGAGGCACCACCATGCTTATAGAGAAACTGGAATGCCTTTATTAGCGTCACAGTATCATCAACACGGCGCTTGAGCTTTCGTTGACGAGTGGTAGTAGACGGAAACACCGCAGCAGCTGCGACCCGTGTGATCTTTAGTGTGGGCCACCTGCACTTCTTCCTGAGTAATGTGTTCTTCGACGGGGATGGCATCTTCCAGCAGGCTAACTGTCGCCCTCATAAAGCCACAATCATGAGTCAGTGGTTTGAGGAGCACGACAGGGAACTCACGTTGGTGTGTTGGCCACTAGTTTGCCTGATCTGAGTCCAGTGAGACACGTCTGGGACGCTGTCGAGAGCCAGGAAGGCGTCTCGTAACCACCAGTTCGTGATTCACGGGAAATTGTCTGACCTGAGCGTAGGCGCCTGGCGCCACACACTTCCGGACGATCCACCAAGGAGGTGACGAATCCACGCCGCACAGGGTCGGTGCCGGGTTGTTTTCCAAAGGTAGATCCACACCCTATTAAGCAGATAGTCAGTATATTCTGGATCGTAAGTGTTCCGTTTATTCACGAACGCTGTCAGGCAGTTTGCACTAAAGGTGTGGAGTTGTAAGTAGGCTGTTTAGGTTTTTATGTTGGTAACGCCACGTAGCGCTCTATATGAAAATCACTGACTGTGCTGTGTGAAGTCTGTGGCTGGTTGGCATTGTTGTTTGCTATTGTAGTGTTGGGCAGTTGGATGCGAACAGCGAGTAGCGTTGCGCAATTGGAGATGAGCCGCCAGCAGTGGTGGATGTGGGGAAAGAGATGGCGGAGATTTGAGAGCGGATGATCTAGACGTGTGTCCATCAGAGAGAGTAAATGTGTAAGACTGGATGTCATGAACTGATATATATATTATGATTTCTGAACGCTATTAAGGTAAATACATTGTTTGTTCTCTATCAAATCTTTCATTTGCTAACTATGTCTACCAGTAGTTAGTGCCTTCAGTAATTAGAATCTTTTATTTAGCTGGCAGTATTGGCGCTCGCTGTATTGCAGTAATTCGAGTAACGAAGATATTTGTGAGGTAAGTGATTCATGAAAGGTATAGGTTATTCTTAGTCAGGGCCATTCTTTTGTAGAGATTATTGAAAGTGAGATCGCGTTGCGCTAAAAATATTGTGTGTAGGTTTAAGCACAGTCATTTATAATTTTTATAAGGGGATGTTTCAGAGTATTGAAGTCGTACATTGCATTCAAAACCCAAAAACTAGCGCTCGATTCATCATCTCGCCGGTGAAGTGATCGCTGATAGGTAAAACTGAGGTGAGACCGGATAGTGAGGCGAAACATGTGACTTGTTGTTGACGTCACTATTTATGCCCCCTATTGGAGTGATAACAGAAATACACACTACGTCAAAAAGAAAGAGCGACGATATTCGCGTGCTTCGCTGTTTCTGTGGAGATGAGTTTGTTTTACAGTGTGAACTGATCAGTGTTCTTTTGTTTGTACACTGCGATTACTTCATTCTTATTACACATATAAAAACTCCATTTAGAAATATCAGTTGATTAGTTAGTATTTATGCACTAACAAATAATGGAGACTTCTTTCGAGAATAATGAGCTATTGTTACGTTTTTATAGCCTCTGCACTCAAGGCAAGACGGGGTCATTTGCACTACAAACTTCTTTTTTTCAGTGTCAAATACCGTAAAATTAGCGGATGAAGACAAATAAACGATCTTGGAGCTAAGAGAGCTTGGAAGGGGCATTGGACGAAGTGCTTTCGGGTAGGATGGATTACTTGAAATCTTCAATAACCTTGAAAATTCCACAAAGCACCATAGAAGATTGTAAAAAGCTAGGAAATATAGACTAACTTTTAAGGAGGTGGCAATTGAAGGACGATTACGGACGTGCCCACATGTGTTTGGAGAACAGCAAGAAAAAAAGTTAGTGGATCATATATTAATGCTTTTTAGTTTAACTTGAAAAGATGTCCGAAGATGAGAATACGATCTTGCGACAACAAAGAATTTGAAGCGTAAATGGACTGTTAAAATAAGGAATGAGGAGGTTCTGCGCAGAATCGGACAGGAAATGAATATGTGGAAAACACTGACAAGAAGGAGGGACAGTTTGACAGGATATCTGTTAAGACATCAGGGAATGACTTCCATGATACTAGAGGCAGCTGCGAAGGGCAAAAACTGTAGAGGAAGACAGACAGTAGAGTACATCGAGCAAGTAATTGACGACGAAGATTGCGAATGCTACTCTGAGATCAAGAGGTTGGCAGAGGAGGGGAATTCATGGTGAGCCGCATCAAACCTGCCAGAAGACTGCTGACTTAGAAAAAGAAAAACCGACGATGAAACAAAGATGACTGTAGCGGATTGACTGAATTCAGTAGCAGAAAATGTTTTTTCTGGGTGACGAAATCTGTAATGGAGCAGACGACGAAGACTGATACTTTATATGTGAATTTTGTGAAATTAGTAAACTGTATTTTAATAATCATTTCTGCTGCTTTTCCACTGAAAGTTTTGTGTTTCTATATTCTCGTAAAGTTAGTATGTGTGAATGTTCGTATGTAAGTGTGAAAAAAGTCAGCAAGACTCAACACAACCAGGAGCACCTCCGAAGATGTCCTACGTAGCTTTGGACTAAACGTCAGGGGTAGGAAAGGGATAGGAAAGTTCTATGGACCACGGCCATACAATCCGGAAGAATTCTCGGCAGCTGAAACATCCGGTCGTGAAGGCCTTCATTATATGAATGCTCATATACCACTAGTGGGGTAATACCGGGTGATTTTTATTCTATAAAAGAACCCCCAATTAAAAAAGTACTGAAGCTATGGATTTTCTGGAACAATATATTGCACCCAATTAAAGAATAATTATGTTCACTGTCTTAGAATTAGCTACCTGATCTTACCCCACTTTCCACTGACTGCTTCTCCTGCTCAGGAATGAACGTGCACACTGACGCGGGTGTCTGGGAGACGCGGCGTGATCGCGACTTTGGCGTACAAAGCGCCTCCCGAGCAGAGGGCGGAGGGCGGAGGGCAGAAGTGTCTCCTCCCCCACCACTTCTCACGGCCTTTTGAAGAGCCTCGGCTCCTTTTAGTCCTGTCAAAGAAAAGTCTGAGACCGAACAAAGCGGACGAAGGTAGAAGACACGGAAATGAGTTTCCCGTGTGTCGGTGTCATGGCGACCCTACAACCCGTATTTCATCTGCTACTGTAGTTCGAATTTTATTCCCCATCTGTACATGACTCTAGATTGTCAGATTCTAAATCTCACCTTTATTGCGTGTACACAGGGGATCCAGTATTACAGTATTAGTTTGATAGAATTTTGGAAGAGATCAAGGGAGATAAGGCCGAAATATCTGGTAATATTCACTGAGAATTTATAAAATAATCAGGGGAAACGACAACCAAAGTACTATTCAAGTTGGTTTGTAGAATCTATGAAAGCGGGGTCATGCCATCGGATTTTCAGAAAAATATCATTCACATAATCCTCAAGATAGCAAGGGCAGTTAGGTGCTAGAATTACTGTACTACCATGTTATCAGCTCGCCCATTCGAGTTTGTTCACATCAAAGAACGGAAAAGAAAGCTGAAAATCCCGTGCGAGACGGGTAGTTTGGCCTCAGGAAGAGTAACGGCACGAGCGACCGCTACGGTCGCATGTCCGAATCCTGCCTCTGGCATGGATGTGTGTGATGTCCTTAGGTTAGGTAGGTTTTAATTAGTTCTAAGTTCTAGACGACTGATGACCTCAGAAGTTAAGTCGCCTAGTGCTCAGAGCCATTTGAACCTTTTTTTTTTATCTTGGGGTTGATAGTGGAAGCAAGTCTTAAGGAAAATGAAGAAACGCTCATGGGATGTGTTAACCTAGAAAGAGCGGTCTACACTTTAAAATGTTGAAAGAAGTCCGAAATTGTCAAAAAAATAGATGTAAGCTGTAGGGAGAGGCTGGCTGTGTACAATACGTTTAAGAATCAAGAAGAAACAATGTGAATGGAAGGCCAAGAAAGAAGTGTTCGGATTAAAGCATGTGTATTTGATAATATGCACATATAAGAAGCAATTTCGGAAACGAAACATGAATTTAGGGGTGCGATTATAAATCAAGGTGAAAGAAAATCAGAAAGAAGGATCATTGATGGCGCTGCTATCATCAATGAAAGCCACGAAAAAATAACAATCTAATGGGAACATACAATGGAATGAGATAAAATAGAAGAGAGAAAAAAGATATAAGGAGAAGCGAAAATAAGTTGAGAAATATATGGGACATCGAAATTGGGGCCCACGAAACAGACGAAGTGAAGCAATTCTTCTGCCTTTGTGATAGGTGACAACAGGGCACAGGGTTGCTGGAGTGCTTTACTTACCAAAACATACAGTGTTGCACAGTTGTAAAAATATCGACATCCAGTTTACAACATCTGTCACTTACAACGTAAAAATTAAACAAAAATGTATAAAGATATGAGTTTAGAATATATATGTGTACATACACTGATTACCTGGGGGATTATCACCACCTACACTTAGCCGGAATGTCCACCTCTGACACGGATAACAGCGGCCACGTGTCGTGGCATGGAAGCAATGAGGCACTGGTAGGTTGCTGGAGAGATTGGCACCACATTTGCACGCACGAGTCCCCTAATTGCCGTAAATTCCACACAGGGGGCCGATGAACTCTGAAGCCACGTTCAATCACATCCCAAATGTTTTCGATGGGTTTCAGATTTGACGATTTGGGGGCAAGCACATCACTTGAAACTCGCCATTGTGTTCCTCGAACCACTCCATCTCACTACTAGCCCTGTGACATGGCACATTATCTCGTTAAAAAAATGTCACTACCGTCGGGAATTACGATCGTCATGAAGGGGGGTATGTCGCCTGCAACCAGTGTACGGTACTCCTTGGCCGTCATCGTGGCTTGCACGTTCCCCACTGGATCGATGGATGCCTGCGTGAATGTTCCCCAGAGCAGAATGAAGCCGCCGCCAGCTTGGAATAACGGCAGAGTTACTGGAAGTTAGGACACGTACTGGCTTCACACAAGAACGCCTTAAATAGTACATGCCTTTCCACAAGGATTACCAAACCACTTTGGAGCACAACGTTAACACTGGCCTTACCAACAACAAAACCAACCGGTTTAAGCATCTGCAGCATCATAGGAGGGACATAATTAGGACACTGCTGAACTAGAACAGTAAGATAGTGCATTCATAGTACGGTACGGTTTCTAACAAGAAATGCTATCAAAATGGAACCGCTTGAACTCTGTTGATGTGGAGGTTGGTGTGTTATCACCAACTAAGGTTTTTGGGAGTCCAAAACTGGCAAAAATTCTCTCAAGATATTGAATGCTGATAGCGACGGTCGTGACATTGCTGGGGATCAACCAGACAAACGTAGTGAAGGCGTCGACCACGACCAAGACAAACCCGTTTCCCCTTTCTTTATGGGGGACGGGTCTCAGGTGGTCAGGTAGTCTCCCGGTCGTCCCCATAACTCACTCTCCAACCTTGCTGCAAAGCGACGGACTACATGACCGTTCCAGCCCGCTCCTTTAAAGCTTCGCACAGGGAAGGCCAGCCAAATGGAAGAGCCGACACACCTCCAGGGCCAAAGACGAAGAAAAGACGCCACAGCTCATTTAAAACCGAAACCGCACACGACGGAAAAAAGTACACCATAAAATGCAGACTAGCTCAGGATAAACGGCATTCCTGACCGAAAAAAGGCTACTAGTGTCAAACATAGACCTCAATTAGAGTGACAAATTTCTCAGAATGTACGTCTGGAGAAAAACATTGTATAGTAGTGAATCATGGAATGTGGGAAAATTGGAGTAGAAGAGAATCGAAGCATTTTAGATGTGATACTGCGGAAGGGTGCTGAAAATGAGGTGGGCTGATTAGATAAGGAAGGAGAATATCTGCAGAACCTGCGATGATAGAAATAAGTAGGAAACACTGACAAGAAGGGAGAGGATGATAGAACATGTATTAAGACATTAAATAATAATTTCCATGGTAGTAGAGGGAGATGTGAAAGGTATAAAGTGTAGCGAATGACAGAAATTGGAATACATCAGACAAATAATCGCTGTAGTTGCTTCAGAGTGCTACTCTGAGATGAAGAGGAACATGTGACGGAGTGCATCAAACCAGGCAGTGGAGAAACAACTCAAAACAGTGCCGTTAAAAGTAGAAGGTGAACACCGCCCAATGTAAGTCGATTGTTGTAAATCAAATTATCGTAATGCTGGTAAGAAAGAAATAGGAAATAACATCAACAACTGAGAGCTCTGTGTGGCGTTGCGAGGTGCTGGGGCTAGCAGTGTATTTAACACTAAATTCTTCTAGAATCTGCATATATAAATGATGCTCTAAGCCCCCCCCCCCCCCCCACCTATTCTAAGTCCGACTTTTGCTGTTGCACAAGGATTAAAAGAAATACACGAACTGACTCTAATCAACCCTGCCAGTGGAGTAGAAGAGAGTTTGGCACCTGCAATAATTTAATTTGACAAATAAGTTAAATAAACGAAGGTTTCATTAACATAGTGAGGACTGATAGGGTTGCTCTGCCGATTAACAGAATGAAAGTTCTGTCCGAAATAACAATATGATTTATTAAGACTAAACACAAAATAATAAACAAAAACACATGAAACATTTACAATACATCAAATTGGCTCAAATTGGATACTCAAACAAATGCTGTGAATGTGAAGTTGTCCCTAAACTAGATTGTTAGGATTATGACGAAGTGGTATGTGGAGCCAATTCCTTGCAACTCAAATCTTAAGAGAAAACACATAGCCAACCCAACATTAATTGCTGCTACCCAAGACAGAACAAAGTTAGAAAAAGACGAACAGGCGCACTCTGCTGAGCTCTGATTATCACCTAGGAAAATCCCTGTCTGCCGGTGCTGCAGACATACATTACCAATCTGTCTTCTTAACTGCAAGAACACGATTTGGCGTACCGGAGGCGATGGCTGGTTGCTTCGACGTCCTCGACTGAAAAGCGAGAGCCGACCACCTAGAGCACCCGTACAGGCCGAAAACACAACATTCCTGCCCCCACGACAGTGGCCGTGGTTAAACATTCCAATCAGCAACTCGAAAACTCCTTTTTATGGTTCGATTTAGGGAGGTCCTGCGCCTTTCCCTTTCTGTGTCTTTTGTCCTTGTGTCTGTTGCTGTTCTGGTGTGCCGTCAGATGGTTGACTCTTTCCCTTTTTTTTTCTCGTGGTCAGTCAACCAGTCTCCAGCCATCCTCCTTTCTTCTGTTTCTATCTGTCTGGTGTTCCTCTGTCCTGTTCTTGTCTGTAGTGTTTGTTGCTGCATTTGTGTTCTTTTAGTGCCTGGGGGGATGTCTCCTCCCCCTTTGGTTTTTACCTGCTCCGTAGATTTTCGGCTCGCCTGATTTTGGAAAGGGGGACTGATGACCTTCGCTGTTTAGTCCCCCTTAAACATCCCAACAACCACCACCACCACCACCAATGGAGATTCTTGGCGCCAATTTCTGCGCTGATTTTGCTACGTCACGGAGTTATGCCCTGAGCAAGCCAATCACAGTTACTATTTTGCAGAAAGCGCGGGAATTTTCCCGCCACAACTGCCTGGGTACACAAGTTATTCCCACGCCTCGCTGGTAGCCCGCCAGAAAGTGTTTTCGCTAAGTTTCTGCGAAGTAACGGAACCTCTAGCCCAGCCGCTACTTCAGGCCCCTCCGGGCGTGTCTTTTGACAATGTCGGCGTCTGCAAAGCATTCACTCGACTTCCTTACACCCGTCGGCTTAACCCTTTCCAGATCAGCATATCCCGCCTGTCACCGGACCACCCGGGTGACGAGAGACGCTGCGTGGGAAGTCCGCGTGTGAAGGAATAGCGACTTTTCTCTGCATGCAATTAGAGACGAAAATCGTAAGATAGAAATGTGAGAGGGGGCTCATGCCACCTCTCATAGCCCCTACGCCATTTTAGATTGTAATTGGTGAGCGGTTGCCTCACTTAGGAGCAAGGTAGTGAGTCAATCGCCCAAGAACAATCTCGCAAACTGGCTGCACATGCCGCACTCTATAAAGAAAATCACTGCAACTGAAAAATGCAGCTCATAGAGGGAGGATTATTTATGATGTAGCCAACTTCACCTTCTTAATATGGAACACTAACACTCACATCACACATCCATACCCAGGGAGCCCCTTCCAAACACCGATTCACACAGACATTCACTCTCTAAATATGGCCTGGGCATGTGAGCCAAATATGGAGCAATTTATTCTTTACAATCAGAGTTGGAGTGCTCCGCAATTAAATGCCCAAGATGTTACAACAATTTTAATCATTAAACTAACCTGAACTCACTCACACATGATACTATTTAAGTTAACAATCTCTTTGTGAGCTTTCAGAATCTAATTACAACCTCCGATTCATTCTGTCTGCCTGCAGCAAGAATAACCTTTACAAAATGTTCCCTGATCTGATGGTCCATTCACAATAACAGTGGTGGTATCTGCTTCAGTTTATGGGGACTTCAGGCACACTGTTTGCATACACACAACAATAAATACAAAATACAAAAAAAAAACATGGTGTGGATAACAATACAGTAATTTGTAATAAGAATTACAGTGTAAAACACAAACACATACAAGGTATAAAATACATTACAAACACAACACTAGAGGAAGAAATTTAAGAAAAACAACAAGGTTCATGGGGCATCAAGTTGTGCGTGCACAGTGCACAAAGTTCACGACTGTGCTGAGAATGAGGCACTAAATCACATTGTTAGAAATATTCGAAGCACTTCACAAATTCCACAGTACTGACATCACATAGGACTAAACGTCGGGTGTTGTTGCTACGTTGTTGCAACGGCAATAGGGTGTGCTGGAGCATCTGCAGTACTCTGTTGAGATTGCACCAAGACCCACGCATATGATCACGGCAGTACGGTAGGAAGACACAGTGATAGGCTCTCCTCACGTCGATTAATTGTCTCCGAGGTCTACTTGTTGGGATACATCACTAGTCTAGGTCTCTTCTCTCGCTGGACAGTACTTTACATTTCCCAATATTGCAGTTTGACGAGGGATGATGGCACGTGGAGTGACTCCACAAGTGTGTGAGGTCATCCATACAGGATCGAACTAGGAGCGACGATTGCTAAAACTGCTCTCTAATAGAGAGGAGAAGTTAGAAATGAGACCATACATTTGTTAGTGTGGCACGATACTGCTTTGCGTATGCAGATCAGCAAATGCTAGTGAGTATATAGCGTCCCTTTCTGTCCTGAGGCACATGAGGCGCAGGTTCTGACACGATACGTGATCTTCTTCATGTACTCACGACAACATGGTCTGCCACAGGGAATCCCTCCAAACGGCTGCCGCGTCCGGAGAGCTAGCAGGCTGTCGCGTGTGGGTCGCGTGTCAGTGTCAACGGCCAGCCTCTCTTTCGCTTGTGGCCCGGCGAGGGCTGTCTGCCGCCTAATCCCTCAGGTATACGGCCCGGTGACTGTCAGCTTGTAGGACCAGATGCTGTCGCGCCCTTCACGTCAGGTGGAGCGCTGACACTCTCTTCTTGCAGGTAGCCGATGACCTCTTGTTTTTGCTCCGGCTGGCCTCTGCATTGCCACGATTCCCGTCATCTGCACAGTTCTGACAAAAATCTTATGCCTAACTTTTTCCCATGACCTTCTATGTTATAATAAATTTACATAACGATACATTGATGGTCTGTCATTTCAGACACTCTCATTTTAATTTTATAGTTATCAATCTACGGCTATCACTATAACCAAATCTTGGTGTATCTAATCTAGACATGGAAATAATCTATCTTGATATTTGTGTAGAGACCGATCTCACTACTGTACGTGGTGTGTGACGCTATACTGGATGAACAATTAAATGTGCGGGCCCGCACTAATATTACTATTAATTATATAGATCGACAGTAGACATGCTCAAGAATTAACTACCATTTGCCAACGATCTACATTCTATGTCTTTTAATTAAATTATGTTGTTATGCAGGTCTAAGTTTTACTGTGCTGTAAAGAACATGCAACTATGCTACTTTCTCCCGCCCGTCGTCCCTCCATCTCGGGTTTGTGGTTTGGTGACCTGAAAAATAGCATCTCAACAGGCGCGCGCCAAACACTTGTGGTAGAAAACCGTCACAATATTAAGGATCTAGTTATTGTAAAATCCTAAAGTTTAATTTATCCTAGTATATGGTACTCTCTCTGTTATGGTTTTTTTTTTTTACCTTATACAACACTCTTACATAATTCCTGTTACGCTGAGATGTCTCGCTGCTCGCCGCTATTGACGACAGTGATGTGCGCGCCGTACGACATGGCCTCCGAGTTCTCACTACGCCTCACTGAAACTCCAGAGACTGGGTTAGCCATGGCTATACAAGACAATAAATTTATAGAGTAACTTCTTTTTCTATGTTAAGCAGTATTCGCGATCAAAGAACACCTTTCCAGAGGCAATATAATATGACCAAGCCAGGACTGGTTCCTGTTGAGGATTCCGTCGCCCACCACACATCAGCTACACAGTATGTCGCGAATTTCCAAGTATAATTCCTTGGCTATTCATCTGTGACAGTCACAAGCAGCACGCTAAATCCGCAACCAGCACATTGGGATGGTAGGCTTTATGCCCGCACTTCTACCGTCTAGGGCACCATTGGAGTCAAACGCTCACAGGTTCACCCCGACTTGCAAGACACCGATGCTGGCGCATCACTGTAAAAACTATACTGCACATGTTCATCCTCGAAATCACGCAATATACCACAATCTTGCAGTGCACTGACGCGTGCCTGCAAGCATTGGTATGAACGTCTCACGAACTGGTTGTGGCCGCTATGGAGCGTATCACGACTTCTCAGAACGCTTCTAAGTGCACGTTCTTGTATGCGCCCGTTTGTGCGATATCTCCTCACTCATCATTTTCCCTCAAAATGGACACCAGACAGGAAAGGACTAAAACATTGCATCATGGAAAGATAGTGTCTCCTACTCCACCGACATTGGAAGTCGCGAACAAAAAAAAAAAAAAGGATAGCAGCAGTAAATTCTTATGCGAGACAACGCAGCGTGTTAATACTTTAGCAATCTTAATCTATTAATGCAACGATTATCGTTCCCCGAAGGAAGGTTCATATATTTGCCTATTCTACTATGTACACCACTTACACTACTGCTATTCCACGAACTCCTTTATGTGAGAGATGTGGTGGAGTCCTATGGACTTCTTTCCTTTCAGCGTCTCCAATTCATAAGCATTGTGGTGAGCTGCTTTCCTTATACGGTACGGGCCGTTGTAAACAGAATAGAATTTTTGGCATTTCATTTTTTTGTTTGTTCGAAAGTCGGAAAGACTTCACGAGCACCTTTTGTTCAATTTGGAAGTGTCGTAGACGAGCTCCCCTGTCGGCACGTCTCTTCCTGACCTCTGCTGCAGCCCGTATCCTCTTGAGAGCCGAATCCACTATGGCTTGGTGCTGCGGTCGCGCCCTTGGTGCGAAGTTTACGACCTCGGTTATCAAGTCCTTGGGAATGCGGTTTTTCAGTACTGTAATGGGTGCCAATTTTGTTATCCCATGGGGTGCCTCATTGATCACCTCCTGGAAGTCTTTAAGGAAAACGTCCCATGTCGTGTGCTGTTTGTTATCTGCAGCATTCGAGCTCGGATGGTGTGAAGATATAAAAATGGGATCAATTTTACATCCACGCAACGTCTCCTTCCATGTTTTTGAGTTAAACTGTGGCCCGCTATAAGAAATAATTTTACTCACATGACCAACCTGTGGTAGGAAATCCCGGATTAGGGCTCGTGATACAGTTCGTCCTGTCGCCCTCTTCAGTGGCGTAAAGGTAACGTATTTGTACGTTAGTTCAACAAACACTGATACGTAAGTACATCCTCTTCTTGTTCTTGGCAAAGGTCCCATCAAATCTGTTGCTGCTAATTGCCTTAATTTGGTCGGTACGATTGGGTGTAATGGTGCCTGCATGCTCACAGTGGTGTGCTTAGCCTTTTGGCAGTCTTTACACACCGACAGTACCCTCCGTATTCGACGCTCCATGTTTCGAAAGTAACACATGGTCCTTAGCTTGAGATTGCACTTGCGTGGTCCGAAGTGTCCATAGCTGAGGTGAGTATGCCATATAACCTTTTTTATTAGGTATTCAGGGATGAATACCCCCCATTCAGTGTCATTGGCATAATTTCGGTGGAAAATTATGCCTTTCCGCAAGAGGTAGAACTGCCTGATGGTGGCGTGTCTTCTGTCTATCCATTTCTGTTTCAATAACACTAGGGCAGGGTCCTTGTCTTGCTCCTTCTTGATGTCCTGCATACTACAGGTAATAAAATTTTCAAAGGCTACTTTCTGCATATAGAAAAGGCAGTAGTGATTTTTCTCCAGATCTTCTTCCATGTTGTGCTCAAATCCTATCGGTGACCGTGATAAGGCGTCTGCAATAATGTTCTGACTGCCGGGGATATATTCTATCGAAAAGTTGTACTGCTGCAGATATGATTTCCACCTAATGAGCCGCCTGTGATTAAGCTTTGCAGTCATCAAGAACTCGAGTGCCTTGTGGTCTGTGTAGACCCTCGTCTTGCGACCAAACAGAAGGTATCTGAATTTTTCAAACGCCTCTAACTCGGTTACTGAGTAATTCCTCTCACTCTTGGCTAGCACTCTGCTACCAAACGGAATTGTCTTCCACACCCTGTTTCCTTCATGTACACAGTCTTGGAACACCATGACACACAGACCTGAGTATGAACTGTCCGTTACTATGCAAAGCTCTTCTGCTAAATTAGGATGTGAGAGGATGGGTGCTTGTAATAATGCGAATTTTAATGCTTTCCATTCGGATTCGGCCGCCTCATCCCATTCCCAAGGAATCTTCTTTCCTGTAAGTTGATGCAACCTAGGACTGCTCTGAGTTTTGACATGTATAAAGCGGATGTAAAAGTTTATGATCCCCAAGAACCCCCTTAACTGCTTCTTTGTCTTAGGAATGGGATACTTTTCAATCGCTTCGATCTTTTCGGGATTTGGCGCAATGCCCTCACCCGTGATGATATGTCCTAGAAATTTGACAGAGGACGTCCCAAAATTCGATTTTTCGATATTGATAGTCACTCCGTATTCCTTGAATGTCGCAAGGAGTTCACCGAGGACCGCATTGTGCTCTCCCCAAGATTTCTCCGCGATCAGCAAATCGTCCACATAGCTGGTGACATGACGTTTCAAATTATCGCTTAGTATGCCGTCCAGCCCCCGAATGAATGCGGCAGACGAAATGTTCAAACCAAATGGTAGACGACGAAACCGGTAACATCTTCCAAATGCTAAAAAGGCTGTGTACTGTCTGCAATTTGGATGGAGCTCGATCTGCCAGAAACTCGATTTTAGGTCAACTGATGAGAAGATTGATATTCCATGGAAGTTTTGTAAGTGTTTCTCTAATCGTTCCGGTCTGTCTGTTTCGGGTTCTATTATGGTATTCATTTGTAGCGAGTCCAAGACTAAACGAATACTACCATCTGCCTTCTCGACTACTCTTAACGGGTTGTTATAGGCTGAAGCCGTAGGTTCTATTATTCCTTCACTCAGCATTCGCGTAATTTCAGCTGCTACTTTCTGTCGATATGCCAAGGGGATTGGATAGGGTGGCACACGAAACTGGTTGTGCGGACGTACACGAAATTCATATTGGAAGATCTTTATTGATCCTGTCTTGGGAAGGAAGACCTCCGTATGTTCTACTAGTAATTTATGAAGGTCTTTGCGGTGGTCGCACCTTATGTTCTTTATTGCTTCCACTTTTTCTCCTATTTTCTCCTTTATTTCTCCCATTATTCCGACTTCATTCTCATCCGTGTCCTCTCCCCTACCCGCAACGTCGACCTGTTCTTCCTTTCTGTCTTTCAGACAGGCATAGTTTATCCGTACACAGTTAGACGGTAGTTGAGCTGGGATCAGCTGGTCGTCGAACTTAATGTGGACGGGATTCCCTTTCCTCAAAACCACTTCACCTCGTCCTAGATCAACTATCGCTTCATGTTCATTTAGGACGTCCGTTCCTATTATCATGTCGATCGCCAGATTTGGCACGATCCAGAAGTTAGACTCTATTTTGTGTCCTTGGCCGGAGAATTCCAGTCTTGTTTGTTGGGTGACCTCCGTACATTTACCCGCTAATGCCCCTTTTATTTTGGTTTTCTTAACCGATAGAACAGACCAGTCCATCTCCTCAGAGCACCTCTTGTATGCTGCCTCAAATATTGCTGTTATGTAGCTTTCACTATCTATTATCGCATTCATACTCTTTTCAGCTATTGCTACTGTGATAAGAGGCTGCCGATCTTGTCGAGGAGTTGCTTTATGTTCCTCGAGCAGGATTTCTGATTAATCTTCGTAATGTATCATCCGTAGTTGGCCAGGTCCGAGATTACGTGCGAAATTACGGCGGCCTGTGTTCGCACTAGTTGGCGTCAATCCCTTGTTAAGCTCCCCCTCCTCTGACGTGCATTAGGATTTGCGGGTCTAGTTTCAATCTCCTGGTTCCACTGTTGTCCTTGGTTTCACTCTCTCCAATTACGGTCGCTTTGCCGTTCCTTATTCCTCCTATCCCAGATTCCTTGTCTAGATTGACCCTGCTCCCTGACGTTCTGGTTTCCGTGTCTTTGGTTTGCATAACCTTGAATAGCGTAACCTTGACTTCCGTAACCCTGGTTTCCTAACTGACCAGTGCGATTATGCGATCTGTTGTCGTCTTCCCTTCCTGGCCCGTGGTATTTGTTACTTTGCCTCTTCTTCCTGTCCTTTGCGTCTTGTTTATCAAAGACTACTTCGAGTTCGCGCAATAGACTCTTGAATGCTTCTATGTCAGATCCACACTTCCCGACAAGTGTCTGTTGATACCTAACTGGTAATTTGGTAAAGCAAAATTTGATGATTTCTCCATTGCTATATGGACTATCTACAAACTGATTCTTCTTGAGTAAATCATCAAAAAATCTGGTTGCGCTCCTATGCCCGGACACTTCCAGTTCAGGACAAAATATTATTTCCTCTTTAATCCTGTCTTGCGTTTCCCTTGACCAGTAGGTCCGCAGGAATGCACCAACAAATTCCTGATAAGTCCGACACGTCACTGCCACACCCCGCATCTTTTCCGCGGCTTGGCCTTCGATGTGTCCACACATGAATTCTAATTTTGCCTGGGTTGGCCATGACGACGGTAATGAATTTGTAAACTGCATCACCCAGCTCTTGGGACGCATCGACCGTCCATTATCTTTGAACTTCTGGAATTTTAGTATCGACAGGAAGTGATTCTGATCAAAATCCTGTCCGATCCTCGCACTGGTGTTGTCACTCGTTTCCGATACTTGCACGTCTGCTGAGTGTCCTGATCTATCTTGCTGAAAACTGTGATGTGGTACCTCTGTATCACAGTGGAAGTGGCACTCAGAATTCACTCTCCTAAGTGGGCTATAATTATTGGAGCTATTACTCGCTGTTTCGGCGTGTGCACTGTTTGTTCCGCACTCTGTCACTGGGCTAGAGCACGGCGGGCTTTTCCTCGGAGACACAATTCTGTGTACTCCATCATTGGAATCCGAACGCGCAGTGCTCGTGTGCCCGTTTCGCTCTACTTTTGCTATTCGACTCTCTACTTCTTTCGTTCGTTTCGTGATGTTCGTAACCGCAATATTACCTTGAGTTTTTAAGACCGCTAGGGATTTTGAGTGGGCCTGTGTTGCACGTCGCAAGCGCCCTGCGAGTTGAGAAGTTGCTTTTGCGATTTTCATTGCCCCTTTTGCTGCCATTTTGGCTAGGCCTGCTGCTTTTTGTGCTACCATTGACATTTGTTTTACTTCTCCACATTCTTTCTTTATTGTTAGTAATTCCCCTCGAATTTCCCCTATATGCGAAATTATTGCCTGAGTGTCCTCGTTACGCTGTTCGTCAGCTTCTTCCTTCTCCTTCTTACGCTGTTTTTCCTCTTCTTCCTTCTCCCTCTTACGTTGTTTCTCTTCTTCTTCCTTCTCCTTCTTACGCTGTTCGTCAGCTTCTTCCTTCTCTTTCTTACGTTGTTTCTCATCTTCTTCCTTCTCCTTCTCACGTTGTTCGTCAGCTTCTTCTTTCATTGATCGTAGGAAGCTCAGTATTGGGTTAATGTCATCATTTTGATCCTCGTCACACATGGGTGATGTAACTCTGGACACCTGGGCGCTAGAGCTCTGACGTGGCCGAGCTGGCCCCTGTCTGCTCTCGTTCGTTTGATTATAAATTTCTGCTACCGTCTCGACCTGTGTGCCTGTCTCTGTTTCATCCTCTACCTCACTATCATAATCACGGCCGCGACGCTGCTCTATGATCGCGTCCAAATCACCCTCCTCATCAATGACCCTGGCGTCCTGTCCTGCTAAAAATGTGCCCATCTCATCTCCGAACCTATCCCCGTCACTAATCTGCCCCTTATCCATTATGCTATCCTCTTTCGTTTTAGCTACACTCAATAATAGTCGTGCCTTACTTCTCGTTATCATTCATGAAAAACAAATTTATCTAAAATGCACAATAAAATTAATCTACTCCACATATTTTTACACATAGACATAAAATTTCAACAACGTCGTTCCAACGATATAATTACATGCACGATTTGTTGTGGTACAGAAACCACACACAAACCTGACAAAGTGTGATGTGGTATGGACACCACATAAAAGAAACACAAAAAAACAATGAACAAACAAAAATATATACTTAAAACAAAAACTGTAATCATGCGCCGCTACTTAAAACTAATCGCGGAACTGCCAGAAAAAAACTTGGGTATTAATCAATAAAAAAAATTAAGCAAAAAAAATTCTGAATGTCCCTACTACTAATAATACTTGCTCATCAGCGATTCACAGGAAAGATCCGAGGCTAAGTGTCGCCATTTTATGCGAGGTGCTGGGGCTAGCAGTGTATTTAACACTAAATTCTTCTAGAATCTACATATGTAAATGATGCTCTAAGACCCCCCCTCCCCCCCTATTCTAATAACTCCGACTTTTGCTGTTGCACAAGGATTAAAAGAAATACGCGAACTGACTCTAATCAACCCTTCCAGTGGAGTAGAAGAGAGTTTGGCACCTGCATTAATTTAATTTGATGAATAAGTTAAATAAACGAAGGTTTCATTAACACAGTGAGGAATGATAGGGTTGCTCTACCGATTAACAGAATGAAAGTTCTGTCCAAAATAACAATATGATTTATTAAGACTAAACACAAAATAATAAACAAAAACACATGAAACATTTACAATACATCAAATTGGCTCAAATTGGATACGCAAACAAACGCTGTGAATGTGAAGTTGTCCCTAAACTAGATTGTGAGGATTATGACGAAGTGGTATGTGGAGCCAATTCCTTGCAACTCAAATCTTAAGAGAAAACACATAGCCAACCCAACATTGATTGCTGCTACTCAAGACAGAACAAAGTTAGAAAAAGACGAACAGGCGCGCTCTGCTGAGCTCTGATTATCACCTAGGAAAATCCCTGCCTGTCGGTGCTGCAGACATACATTACCAAACTGTCTTCTTAACTGCAAGAACACGATTTGGCGTACCGGAGGCGATGGCTGGTTGCTTCGACGTCCTCGACCGAAAAGCGAGAGCCGACCACCTAGAGCACCCGTACAGGCCGAACACACAACATTCCCGCCCCCACGACAGTGGC
Source organism: Schistocerca piceifrons (assembly GCF_021461385.2). Classification (NCBI taxonomy): domain Eukaryota; kingdom Metazoa; phylum Arthropoda; class Insecta; order Orthoptera; family Acrididae; genus Schistocerca; species Schistocerca piceifrons. The sequence continues at coordinate 459,504,286 of NC_060145.1, forward strand.
CGTGGTTAAACGTTCCAATCAGCAACTCGAAAACCGGCTGAAAATTCCACTCCATTGCCGGAGCACTACCATTCCACCAATGGAGATTCTTGGCGCCAATTTCTGCGCTGATTTTGCTACGTCACAGAGCTATGCCCTGAGCAAGCCAATCATAGTTACTATTTTGCAGAAAGCGCGGGAATTTTCCCGCCACAACTGCCTGGGTACACAAGTCATTCCCACGCCTCGCTGGTAGCCCGCCAGAAAGTGTTTTCGCTAAGTTTCTGCCAAGTAACGGAACCTCTAGCCCAGCCGCTACTTCAGGCCCCTCCGGGCATGTCTTTTGACAATGTCGGCGTCTGCAAAGCATTCACTCGACTCCCTCACACCCGTCGGCTTAACCCTTTCCAGATCAACAGTGCCCGCCTGTCAGTGGACCACCCGGGTGACGAGAGACGCTGCGTGGGAAGTCCGCGTGTGAAGGAATAGCAACTTTTCACCGCATGCAATTAGAGACGAAAATCGTAAGAAAGAAATGTGAGAGGGGGCTCATGCCACCTCTCAGCGTCACTTTTAAAGTTTTGTTTGAAACCACTGTGTTCCTTATGTGATGGTCTATGTGCTTGATATGCCACATGACACTATTTTCATTTGAAAATTACGAGTTGCATTGAAGATGGCAGTTTCGAAAATGGCTGCCACGTTGGTAACTTGAGGCCTAGGAATATAAGGTACCAACAGTGGCCTGATATAATGTGCTAATGTACTACAGCACACTGTAAATTTTGCACTAAAATTATGCCATTTCTCTTCGAATGCAAGATGTAAATCGTGTTAAGAGTACGCCATTTCTCTTCGAAAGCGAGTTGGTACGCAAATAAAATGGACGAAATGAGGTTTTTCAGCGCTCTCTCCTGATAAGTAGAAACCAGAATCGAGTGCTGAAACGATGGCCAGCCACACCACTGTCAACTGAGCCGACGAACCCATCTGTCAGCTGTCGACTGCGCATGCTCTGACGTGACGTCATACCTTCTGGCACTACACGTGCTATGTTGTTCAGAGCACTAGGTCAGTACTTTCCTTTGAAAGTGCGTTTTGTGTATCGTGCAAGGCAAACACACAGCTTGAGAGACTTTTGTAACTGTGCCAGGTCCGGCTGTAGCTGGCACGGTAGCTCAGCATGTTCGGTCAGAGGGTTAGCTGCCCTCTGTAGTAAAAGTACTGAGTGAATGGAGGAACTAAAAACTTGAACGGGTGTCGTGGGACGTCCTCACCAAACAAGTGCAAGAACAATTACGAACAAAATGAGATTAAAAAAAAAGGGGGTTTAAAGCACAGATTGGCAGGTCATTGACCTGGATTGGATTTCAACAGTTACCAACATCTTTTTTTTCATTTTATTCTATTTTATTTTTAGTAATGTTGAACAACTACCTATAAAATTTAAATATGTTCACACAGTTCAATTTATATACGTAAAATAAATATATTTAATTTAATTACGATTACTGCCTTTGTAAGTTCCAAGATGCCACTCCTTTGAGGTGTAAAATGAATGTGCGCAACGAAGAATAATAAACGCTAAAATGAAGATTTGGCCCTGTCTGACTACTCCCTGAAGCAGATCTTAGGATCTCTTAATTCTATAAATCACAATCTAAACATAAATGAATGATGAAGGCAAGTAATCCTACTAAATGACAAACGTTGTTCCTGCTTATATATTTATTGTGGATTAAAAAAAACCCTTATATTACAAAGTTTAAATTCCCTAAGTAAAATTACTGATCAGTTGCCCAACTCTGCCCCTTATTATGACTGCGCGGTCTAATATCAATAACGCGAAATGACTGACATCATCTACGCACCGAACAATAGAAGACACTACTTTCAAAGATGATCTACGGTGGTGTGGAACCTCAGTGGAAATAAACTAAAATGATCACAGTTGTTTAGCTTTATAGCCCTAATAATCTGAAGCAATTTGCGATATCACCATATGTACTGCGTCCGGTGCGTCGAAGTGATGGTTCTCGTACTCGTCTGCGACGATGGAAGAACTCCAGCCACAAATAAACTCTTTCAAACACTAGGACGGCCGTAGGCGGTCCTCTGACTAATGTAATACTGTCTTCTCCTCTCTCTGTTCTACAGACGAGAAACGCGAACTCCCAACGGCAAGGACTGAGTTAAGATAACGTCTCAACGTAAGTATAGACAGAGGAAGTGCTCAATTACTGAACGTGCGTACTCAACAACGACTTCCAACCTGGACGTGAAGTCGAGAATCGCATAGGTTCGCAACAGTACAGTGCCCATCTGCTCTAACTATCCTGAGAGTTTATAAGCAGCAAGTCCATCCACATCAATAAAGCTGATATCGAGCGACCGTCACCCACGAGCCCTCACAACGGAAGACCTGTCTCTCCAGCGCTGGCTTCCCAGCAAGGCTCAGCTCCCCACCATCGTAATTCCGAAAACGAATCATATCCCCGATACCACGGAATATTCTCCCTTTCTACAGATTCTTCCGAACGCCGACCAACCATATTTTAGTCTTTTGCTGTCCAGCGCGGAAAGTTTGCGAGGAAATACCTATACTCGTACAATGGTACGCTTCTGAGTAAAAATCCTTGGAAATAACCCAGCCTGCGTGGTTTCCGACGTGCCGCTTCTTCGTTCCTCTCACCTGCGCCCAAGATTTCCGTAGTATCCGAAGTATAATCCTTCTGGTTCAGTAACAATATCGGCCGGTCGCGACTCTATTGAGCTTCAGCACTTAGGTGCTACAACGTCCGTCTCCTACTTCCTGTGTTTAAGCTGGACCAAAACACCTGTGTGGGCCTTCCACCCAGGGCTTGAGTTCCGTCTGCCGTTTCATTTCCACTGTCGTTCCAACCTCTACTAGTATGATAATAAAGACACTCCGTCACCTTTCATGCAATAAGCGTTAACAATTATTTACAAGGCGTACGTGACAATGCCGGTTTCCTTTAAATATTCATATATACGATGTACTACTATCAAATAATACCTAATGTGGTTGTAGATCATGGCAAAGTATGTGGATGAGTGCTTGTAAGGTGCGAAATTATAGCCACCTTACAAAGTCAAAAGGCTAGAGGCACACTCCTAAAATTTTTCACGAGCTGCCACTAATAAAGACCCTTTCACTGCCGTGATAATGCTTGAAACGATCATCTAAGTCATACGAAAAAGGGAAAGAAGTCGAGCTTCTGTAATTACACACCGTACATGGAGAAGGTAAAATTTACAGTTCTGCTTATTTGTACGTGGTTTTAACAATTGAACGACTTGTTGTATTTGATTTACGCATGTAACAGTCTAGTTAAACTAATGCACACTGCAATTCACAATATTAATGTGATAGTTATTGGTTTGTGTGTGTGCGGGGGGGGGGGGGGGGGGGGGGTTGAAGGAACTAGACTGCAAAGGCTGACGGCCCCTGCGATAGTTACTATTCTTACATTTGGCCAGGTGCAATAGTAAATAAAAGCCTCAAACATTGTATTCCCAATTTTACAGTCGAATGAATTAAAGTTCTTCAGTAGGTTCGTCTTCCTGTTGCTCCCACAGTAGTATAACAGGAAACAACAGTGTGGCAGCGAACATTTAGTTTTTGAAGATTCCTGAACACTAGATGATTTGTTTTACCGTGTTTGTATATGAAATGAAATCCGTTTCCATCTATAAGGTAAGCGTTTGTGTTTTATGACTTTCGACTAATCCGTAGGCCGACAGGGTACCACAACAATATCAAGATAAGAATCATAATATACGCTGCCCTGTAAAACTTGAGGACGAGATAGATACGTAACATAAGATACTAATAACTAGGTGGCAATAAATGAAAGTGCGGGAGCGAGTTGTAGGGATGTCACCAAGTCGTGCGCAGAAAGCAGGAAGTCACATTCCGTGACGTCACCGTGAGCGTGGCGCCAAATGGGGCTGGTCTCACAACACGGCACAGGTGAATGAACGGGAGAAGACTGTGTGCGTCAGTCAGCTAGCAGGCACAGTGTACGGGCGCAGCTCCGAATCCTCCCGCGGTCAGAAAAATGGTACCGAATTCTCCCAAGCCCACAAAGGTCTGAAAAACGATGGGACCGAATCCTCCCGTTTGAAGCAGGTAGCAGTTCTAAACGTTATGAATACTCCAAGCAGGCAAAGGAAAGCATATGAAGCTACAGTATAAGATGTAAAAAAATTTTCGCGTGTATTGTGAGTATGTTTAAAAGTTTGATCTTTTAAGGTCACGCGCAAAGCGTGCATAAGTGAATCAATATTTTTTGTTTAAAGCGTGGGAGGGGTAGGAAAAGGAGATAACGAACATGGCAGAAATAATTATATTGTTGTTTGTAATCCAACATACAATGTGTCAGTTTGGGAGGTCCTGTTACCTGCTTACCTACCTGGTTTCGGGAGGATTCGGGGCTGTGCCCCAGAGTACTGTGCTGGTGATGTTCTCCATTACAACGTGACCCGGAGACAACATTTGGATGCTTCACGTCGGCAAGAATCGAAGGGAAATTGGAAGGAGGACGAAATGTGGCGAATGTAGCCCAGGAGTTTTGTATTGCTCAGAGCATTACTTCACGTGCATAGGGAGCGTTGTGGATGACAGGCACAGCTGGCCAAAGAAGAGGGGGTGGTCGGCCACAGTCGACTACAGCAGAAGGAGGCAGTTACTTTGTGCAACAAGCAAGAAGGGAGCCACGCCAAACAGCGCCTACAGTTACAGGGATATTTACCAGCGCTGCAAGGCGTGCAATCTTACACTCCACAGTGACACGGCGACTGTATGGGGGGTAGTGTCTTTGACTCATAACCATTTGTGTTCCGTTGACACCCGCACATCGGCAGCACCGTTTGCGAGGGTGCCAAGAGCAAAGGGAGTGGACCAACAGCAGTAGGGTCGCATGCTCACAGCGGAAGAATGGTTGGGTGGTTGGGTTGATTCGGGGAGGGGACCAAAGAGCGAGGTCATCGGTCCCATCGTATTAGGGAAGGATGGGGAAGGAAGCCGGCCGCGCCCTGTGGCAGGAACCATCCCGGCATTTCCCTGAAGCGATTTTGGGAAACCACAGTAAACCTAAATCAGAATGGCCGAACGCGGGTTTGAAGCGTCGTCCTCCGGAGTGCGAGTCAAGTGTGCTAACCACAGAGCGTCAACTCACTCGGTCGTATCGGAAGAGAGGAGATTTAGGGCGAGTAGTGATTCTGCACGTACCCTCATATGGCGACAGGTGGGAACACATGATGCTCCCAGGAACGTTGTCGAGTGTGACTGTTTTGGTAGTCCAGATGTTACGGTGTAGGGAGGCATAATGTTGCATTCAGGTATCATCATCATCATCATCATTTAAAACTGATTATGCCTTTCAGCGTTCAGTCTGGAGCGTAGTACCCCTAATAAAATTCCTCCATGAACCCCTATTCAGTGCTAACATTGGTGCCTCTTCCGATGTTAAGCCTATTACTTCAAAATCATTCTTAACCGAATCCAGGTACCTTCTCCTTGGTCTACCTCGACTCCTCCTACCCTCTACTGCTGAACCCATGAGTCTCTTGGGTAACCTTGCTTCTCCCATGCGTGTAACATGCCCCCACCATCTAAGCCTCTTCGCCCTGACTAATCATGAGTCACGGTGACTTCAGTGTAATTATTGTCTTTGAATAAAATTCTCATTTCTTTTCGGATCGTTGTGGGTATCTTTCAGTTACCTTCTTTACAATACTGTAGCTGTTCTTTCTATATATGATCGAAGATTCATCGAAGTACGTTACTTGGCAGTGACAGATTTTGTGAAGTTCACTTTCGTCCTTCAGTTCTGGATGGAAGTGTATTAGAAAAATTTGATTGTACAGAACGCCCTTGTGTCATCTCAGAATCTTGTAGGTCTGAGGGGCAACGTATTTTGACGATTATATGACGCTTATCGTTCAGTTCGTAATACCGGTGTTTCAAAATGAATATCGTGATTTTAAGACTTTGTAGCATTTATTGCATTCAACTTACAATTGTAAACAATAGGGCGGATAAGAGAGCAACTTGAACAGTTTTGCTGGTATACCTCTGTACATGCGCCTGCAGTATTTCGTGTGTCTTTCGCCAGGAAGCGCTAGTAGCAAAGATGACGATTAGTGAACAGGAAGATTTCTGGCTTTTACAGTCTCCAAGGACTGAGTCTGTTATTACAGTGGAACCTGCGTTCTGTGTTAAGTCTGTTGTAGTCCTTCAAGTGCTAATGATATCCGTAGATGGTATAATCAGTTTGAAGAAACCGACAGTCTTTGCAAAGGGGAGAGTACGGGACAGCGAAGAGTGACTAAAGAACATGTTCAGCGATTGCGAAAGTCTTTAAAGCGTAGCGCCAAGAGATCAGTTCGGAAGGTTAGTTGTGATTTGGCAGTTCAAGGGATGTCTGTGTGGATACTTTGCATCCTTAACGTCTCCAGCTGTTACAAGTCCTGAGGCCTTTGAGATTACGGTTTACGTGCCAGTTCTTCAAATCAAATGCTGCTGCTGTGTGATAAAGAATTTCTGGGTCGTACCATCCTCAGTGATGAATCGACACTCCACCTTTTCGGGTTCATAAAGTATCATACGCAATACCTCCGCTAACAGCTGCTTTACCCTATTTAACAAACAGTATTCATGCAGTTGTTACAACTATTACTCCAGACACACTGATCACGGTTTGGGGAGAAATCACTCACCAACTTGATGAGTTCCGTGTGACGAGTGGTGTTCACATTGAACACATGTAAGAAAAACTGTTCGAGTTGCTCTTTCACTTGAGGTGTTATTTGTAATTGTATGTGGAATGTAATTAATACTACAAAGTCTTAAGACTGCGATATTCATTTTGAAACGCCCAGTAATAAGGCACAAACATTTACTCTCAAACAGAAGACCGCTCGCATCTGCTTCGTTACGATAATCCACCTCAGCTTCCCTCTGTAAATTCACCGAGCTAATCTCGAGAGATATGTTCACGAATTTCTTTACATTTTGACGATGTGGAAAAACCAATTCTGGAAAGGGACTCAACTTCGCACCAACACCTGTTGCAGATTTCGTCACTGGTATGGAACAAGTAATTGTCTCCCTCCCTGGTGGCAACATGAAAGAGATACGTCGGCAAACGTGGCGCGCGCTCACTAGAGCCATCTCAGCGAGGACAAACGTTACGAAAGCGGAAGAAGCTGCCATTCGAGAACTACGAAAGGAACCTGATGTAGCCATTCTACCTGCGGATAAAGGAAATGTCTCTGTGCTGTAACCGCAAAATGTATGACCTACCAGAGGATCCAGCGTACAGAAAATTCAAGGGAGACTCGACCAGCAGAGTGAAGAAGAAGACTATTGAGGCTCTGTACCAGTCGCTGCAGAGGGAAGTCCTCAAGAAGTTTCGACCACGAGCTGTTGCACCACCAAGGCTCTAGGGCTTACCAAAGGTTCACAAATGTGATGTTGCTCTACGCAACATAGGAACGCCAAGTAACAGCTAGCCAAACATCTAACGCTAGTATTAAGTCCCTACGTCCGTAAAACGGTAAATGTCAACACTACATTAGGCACTCTGCACATTTCATTCAACAAATGCAAAAACTGCGCCTCCATGACCTTTAGTGAGCTTTGATGTGGCATCCCGTTTCACCACAGTGCCGCTTGCTAATTGCCTCAAGTTGATTACGAAGTAATTCATCCCGACAATGACTAATCTCTTCGAATTTGTCCTACCAGCAACATTTTTTCGCGTCTATTCTGAATAAACGGATGGCATCGCCGTTTATTCAGAATAGACTTGTTTACGGAGGACCTCGAAGAGAAAGTTCTGAAAACAGGTGTAAAGAAGCCTACATGCTTTTCAGATACGTGACACGCTTGTGGTGTGACCACATAGGAATGAAAGACTTCAAGGATTCTTGAAGTATTTGAACGTCGAATCAAGGGGATTCCGTTGGTTGCTCTGTTGTTTTTTCCGGATCGTATCCTCAAGGTCCGACTCTCTCAGACTTTTACTCTCTTTGATGCAGAATTTTTTGCGATCTTGAGGGCACTGGAGCAGATGAGACATTCTTCCTGTCCTAAATTTCTTGTCTGTTCCGATTCACTGACTACCCTTCACTCTTTGCAACCTTTGTATCCAGCAGATAAAATAGTCCAGACCATCCAGGATGCCCTCCTCCGACTACAGCGACTGGGGAAGGTTGTAGCTTTCTGCTGGGTTCCGGGGCATGTCGGCATTGCTGGGAATGAACGGGCAGATCTCGCAGCCAAGGAGGCGTGTCTTGATCCACACGTATCTCAGTGTGCTATCCCCCTGCAGGCACTCACCTCGCTGTTGAGCTCACGAGTCATGCGTCGGTGGGAGGATGAGTGGCTGGAAGTGACTGACAATAAGCTCCGTATAGTCAAGCCCACAACGCGTGTGTGGTGTACTTCCTTTCAGCCCCGTCGACGGGACGAGGTTCTCCTCACTCGGCTTCGGATAGGCCACAGCCCTATGATGCATGGCTTCCTGCTCTGGCGAGAGGACCCTCCAATGTGTGGTGCTTGTGGCGTCCAGGTCACTGTGCGCCACGTTTTATTGGATTGCGTTTTATTTTCTGACCAGCGGGCCGCGGCTGACTTGCCAGCGGACCTGCCATCTCTTTTAGGCAACACTCGGACGAATGTGGTTAAAGTTTTAAAGTTCTGTGCCATGTCAAATGTTTTTACAAAGATTTTAGGGAGAGGATCTTAATTTGCTCACTGTGTGACAAGCTCGCCCATATTTTATGTAAGTGGCCAGCCAATGACAATTTACTGTGGCATTCTTGTTGCTACGTTTTCCCTTTCCTTACGTTCTAATTTCTTATGTCCCATTTTCCTTCTTTTCCTGCTTTCTTTGCGTGTGTGTTTAAGTTTTATTAGGTCTGTCCACATTCGTTCCCGTTAATGTGTGTCAGGGCGCTGATGAACTCGACGTTGAGCGCCCATAAGCCCCAACACACACACACACACACACACACACACACACTCACTCACTCACTCTGCACCCCAGTATCAAATTGACCGTGGAGGTGGAAGAGTTTTGTGGCGGCGTTCGTAGCGACAAACAATTCGCTGTAGAAACGGCTTACGAAGTCACCGCCACACTTTTAATAGCGGGCCGACCGGTCCGCTGGAACAGTGAACAGAAAGATGAAAACCCAAACACTCTGATTAAATAAAAGTCGGTACTTATCTTTATTAACGAAGATACAAAACACAGTAGTGAACGCCGTGTCTACAGAGATCTGTCTAGTTCGAGTCGGAGCGGCTAGGTCAGCGTCGGCTGACGACAAACAACAACTCTGCTGCGATGAACACACGACTGACTAGCAAGTACACAATTCGGTGGCGAGTATACAACTGAGCGGCGAATACAGAACTGTCCTAGCGCTCGCGACGCCAGCGCTTAAGAAGCCAGAAGCCAGCGGTGGCGCGCGCAGACTTGCGGCGATTTCCTGTATCGCTGGCGCTGCTTATGCGGACGGCGTCCGGACTTTGATGCTGCCAACCTTTTGGCAGCGGGCTCGGGTGGGATTACTGGCTAGGATATAACAAAGAGAATGGCCAACTCCGTTTTTGGTCGTCTTAGTCAAGCACAGAATGGACGGCACTATAGGCCCCTGTGGAAAATCAGACGACGAAATCCTGCTAAGGAGCCTCAAGCGCTTTAAGCACGTTTCCAAGGAAATCGTGTACCACGAGAGACAAATCCGAAGTGCCTTCAGGCAGAAAGTGGAAGTCAGGAAACAACGAGGAGGAGAAGACAAAGACGTATCTGTCGTTCGCGAGTGAAGTATCGAATAAAATCGGTAGAATCCTGGCTCGACGTAACATTAAATATGTTTTCCTTCCATCTCCGAAAACGCGTGTCGTGTTAATTACGATGAAAGATGATTTAGGGTTCCATAAATCTGGTGTTTACAGTATTCCATGTAAATGTGGTACTTACGTCATGGAGACTGTACGGACAATCGAAAAACGGGGAGGCTTTACGGACAATCCAAGAAACGTGCAACTAAAATATTCTGCGTTACAGAACACTCCCTGGCTACAGGGGACTCCAGGAAGTACGAAGAAACGGAATGCCGAGACAGACGTCGTCCGTTTGGGTCTGTGTTCTGAAGGAGAGTACTGAAATACGAGTGGCTGAGGGGTTGATCAACAAGGACACTGAGTTCACTCTCAGCAGTGCTTTGTACGCAGCACTCAGCCCACTAAAACACAGTGTCGGCCGAGGGGGACTTCCGCGCCCGACGCAGACCGGAGGCGCACTCAGCCGTCACCCACTCCACTCCGCCGTTCACGACGTGCCACCGCCAGTGGAGGAAGGGCTGGAGGGCGATCGCAGTATAAAAGTGGTGGGGTCTAGCAAAGACGCTCGTTCTACAGGTGTCACTTGAAGATGATGGTAACGTGCGCTGTCGAAACATCATGTTATGAAAACGACTGACAAGGCTGGACACGCGAGAACAGTACAAACATTTTGGAAACAAGTTTACTGGTGGAACGTAAGATTAGTTCTTTCCACATGTCTTCCGGGACAACCAAATGCTGCACAGCACTGTACCATTGAAATAAAGAAACCGTTAAATATAAGTTGAACAATTTTCTAGAAGTTGTCTGAAAATGGATTCCCCCACTAGTCGGATCATCGAGATGATGTTCTCAATATAACGCTATCAGATGTGTGCTCTATACAGGGTGTTTCCGTAAGATCGGGCAAAAATTTAGCAGGACATAGAGGATGCTCCACTGAACAGTTTCAGGTAGGGAACCTGAGGTCTGAGAAGCCAGCTTGAGGGGATAATAGCAATAAAATCACATTACTTCGTACTTTTTTATTTACATTAATTACAGTTAACTGCAAATACCATCACTGACGCAATGAACGTATCATTTTTAGTGTATCTTACAAAATGTGCTGAAACTGATGGCCATCAACCTCATTACAAGCGTGACATCGGCGAACAAGATTCTGATGCACCCTGACGAATATACCTGGTATGTTTCGAATCGCACCACAGGCAGCTACAATTCTGGCAGCTAATTACATCTCCGTATCCGCTAGGGTTCTATACACAAGTGACTTTAGATATCCCCATTAGAAATAATTAAGGGGATTAAGGTCAGATGACCTGACAGGCCACGGAATAGGACCACCCCTTCCAATCCAGCGACCAGGAAATACAGCATTGAGATGGTTGCGGGCATCCCCACTGAAGTGAGGCGGTGTACAATCATGTTGTATCCACAGCCTCTCACAGACAGCCAAGAGTGCAGTCTCCAACAACTCAGGTAGAACCCTTTGCACCAACCTCAAGTACAGGTGTCCATTCAGACTGTCAGGTAAAAGATATGGCACAGTGAGATTGTCGCCTGCAATACTGGCCCACAAGTTCCCAGCAAAACGTACTTGATGGTGAGACACTACTACAGCGTGAGAGTTTACCCCATCCCACACATGGCTGTTCCTGCTGTTCAGCATACCATCGCAATTAAATGAGGCCTCGTCCATGAACAGCACAATTCGGAGGAAATCTGGTCGATCAATCCATTGTTGAAGCAACCACTGATACAATGCCACCCTTCGTACAAAGTAAGTGGATTCTTTGAGGGTGATTGTTGTATCCTGCCTAGTTGTCAAAGATTGGGTGTCTAGGAAACCTGCTTCTCAGGTCGCTAGACAGCAATATAAGAAAATCGTACTAATGAGTTTTTATTACAATAAGATCAATGACAATACTTAACTCAGAGAAATACGTGCATGTGTCGCATGCATAGGGCGACAGACAATATAAAAGTGTGTCCTTTAGTATACGATTCCAATACAAGTCAAGTAATACAGGGGATGTTTCTATCCAGTTCGCTGGTCTTGAGACCTTCTGTAGAAATGTCTGTTACCGTCTTTTTTTTCCTTTATTGTCATTTACATTCGCCATCAGGGGTGAGTTGGCAGCAGCATAAGTGCTGCTCTTCAGCCAAGAGACATAAATAGACAAGAAGACATTTAAAAAAATATTAAGGGGATAACACGGCAGAATATAGAAACAAAAAAGGCGGAACACAAGCAAATAAGACATACAAAGCGGTGACTGTAAAACGTGAATAAAAATCTCAAAAAGTTTGTTACACAAAAAAACCCACACACTATAATAAAAGGCACCAGGCAAAGTACAGCATAAAAGCCCGAAGAGCAAGTAAAACAGCCGCATGACGGGCGGCATAGCATGTAACAGTCATGGACAATAAACAGGTCGAGCACACAATTAAAACCCACATCACTAATGACACTGTAGAATGGCACCGAAACACAAAACTAACGTAGCACACAGATGTTGAATAAAAACCTGGGAGGATCTCCATGGGAGGGGGGGGGGACAAGGAAAATGGGAAGAAGGGGAAGGAGGCGAAGAGAGAGATAGGGGGATGAGATGGTGGGCACGCCAAAGGAGGGATGAGAAGGGAAGGCACAGGAGAGGAAAACAGCTGAGGTGGGGGTGCAGGGACTCAGGGAGGGAATGAGGAAAATCGGCTCTGGGAGGAGGAGGAGTGAGAGAAAAGGGGGCCCTGGAGGGGGGGGGGTTACAAGGCCAGGTTATAGTCAGAAGGAAGAGTACATGTCACAGTAAAATTCATCATCCAGGGGTGAGAGGCGGTGGAAATTGCCCTGATGAAGGAGATGGAAGGTGTGGAGGTGGAGAGAGGGAGGGATACAGTGATAGAGGCGTGGCAAAGGATGGAGGAGGGAGGAAACCAGGGGGTGGGGGAGGTTCAAGCCTGTGGACAGTGCAAAGGATGCGGATATGTTGGAGGAAAAGGAGGAGGTGGGGGAAGGGGATGAGTTCATACAGGAGCCATGTGGGGGAAGGAAGGTGGATATGGAAGGCAGGGTGGAGCACATGGTATTTGAGGATTTTGAGAGCCTTGTGAAAACAGGTAGGTGTAGAGATCCAGGCAAGGCTGGCATAACAGATGATAGGTGAGGGATTTGTAGGTGTGAAGGATTGTGGAAGGATGCAATCCCCATTTCGGCCAGACAGGAGTTTCAGGAGGTGGAGGTGGGAATGGGCTTTCTGCTGGATGGTAAGAAGGTGAGGGGTCCAGATGAGGTAACAGTCGAGGGTGAGGCCAAGGTATCTCAACGTGGGGGTGAGCTGGATGGGAGGACAATAAAGGGTGAGGTAGAAATCATGGAGACAGAAGGAGCAGGTGGTGCAGCCTATGATGATTTCCTGGGTTTTGGAGGGGTTTAGATGAAGGAACCACTGGTTACACCAGGTGGTGAACTGGTCAAGGTGGGTTTGGAGGGTGTGTTGCGACAGTTGAAGGGTAGGATAGAGAGCTAGGAAGGCGGTGTCATCAGTATACTGTAGAAGGTGGACAGGTGGGGGTGGCTTGGGCATGTCAGCCATATAAAAAGAGATAAAGGAGAGGGGAGAGAACAGAGCCCTGGGGGACACCAGCTGTGGAATAAAAGATACGGGAGTTGGTGTTGTGAAGGGTGACATAGGAAGGACAGCACGAGAGGAAGGAAGCGACCAGATGGACAAAATTGATAGGCAGGGCGTAGGTTTGGAGTTTAAAGAGGAGACTGGGATGCCATACACGGTGATAGGCATTTTGGAGGTCGAGGGAAACAAAAATGGCGGAGCGACGGGATTTAAGCTGGAGAGAGAGAAAGTGAAGGAGGTTAAGGAGTTGGTCTTCAGTGGAGGAGGGGGGTCAGAAGCCACACTGGGTTAGGGGAGGAGGTGGTGTTGATTAAGGTGCTGGTGGATACAGTGGGAGATGATGGATCCAAAGACCTTACTGAAGACAGAGGTGAGGCAGATGGGACGATAGGAAGAGGCGATTGAAGGGGGTTTGTTGGGTTTGAGGAATAAGAGGACGCGGGAAGTCTTCCACAGGTCTCAGCGACCAGTCAGGAGTGGTGCTTATATTCTTTTCGCCTAGAGGCCACTGCTCTAGGTCAGTGTGCTATTGGCTGACGTCTTCTTCTCAGCCCTCTCTGCCCTAACATTCTCAACTGGCGTACCGGCGCTTGACGTTACGCCGGAACGGTGATATTGGTGTAATTGTTGTTTTTGGAGTACTCGCCACACATGCAGCACAGCCCGCCCAGCTTGATGCGTGGTCTAACGCGATTCTTTTGGAGAGGGAAGGATATGAATCTTCCTGGCGGATAAGTGTCGAGGTCCAGTGTGCCTGCCAGTCTGTGGATGGTTTGTAAGGCGGTTTACCATCTGCCTCAGCGAATGTGGGCGGTTCCCATTATTTCGCCTCAGTTACACTATGTTGGTGCTTGGTGAAAAACGCTGTCTGCATGTACGCGTGCACCGTAATCACTCTACCATGCAAACATTTGGGGCTACACTTGTCTGGTATAAGATATTTTTATGGGGGTCCACTGGGGGCAAAACCGCACAATAACCCTCGGTTCGGTGTGGGGCGGCGGTGGGGTGGGTGGACTGCTGTTGCGTGTTGAGGGGTTTTGAACCACTGAGTGGTATGGCGGGATGAAGCGCCTCTGTCGTTTCTAGGTCCCCACTTCAATACACAATAAACACACGTGTAACGCTCATTTCGCGTGCAATACGATGAGTACTCGTAGTGGGATCCGCTGCGACATGTTTTAGCACATTCTCTTTACACATGAGGTGTGTCAGTGGTCCTCACGTTGGCAGGTCCCTCGTTCCTTCTTTCCAACGAACGAGTCTCCCGCGTTCGTCGATCGAGAGAAATAAACTCTCATTGTGACGGTGGCGCCTTTTAGGAAATCGCTCTCTGTACAGTCTTTAAGCAGCGAGAGCATTGCACATACTTCTCGATACACAAGAGTTCTGCGAAACTGTACCGGTACCACTCCATCGTATTGTACTGCATATCTCTGGATATAGTGAGTAATGGATGGGTCTGTCGTTGATTCATAATCCATTATGTCAAGGGACAGTGTAAAGACGATACAATAGAGCCACATTATAGATAAGTTAAGTAAACAAAACCTACACCATGCCTTTGAAGAATCAGGCTCGTCTTCCGTATTTGCAAGCTGAACATTAAGAATATGCATGTAAACAAACTGCACAGTATGTGTAAACTTGTACGCGTGTTAGTCGTAAATAAGATGAAAAACAGTAATGTTAGACAAAGTGGTTGAAAAATTCACTTGCTTATCTCCTTAAGCTGGTTTATCTGACCCCAGGTTCCTTATCTGAAATTGTTCCGTGGAGCGTTCTCTATATCCTGTTACATTTTTGCACGCTGCTACGGAAACACCCCGTATGTATCCAGAGTCTAAAGTAAGTCTCATTGTCTCAGAGGTTTTCCGCCATCTGATAACTGGCGACTTTAAGTATCTGGTTATCCACCTGTTTGTGTTTCGGAAGTGCGTTTCCACGTGTGTGGACCACGCAGTGGCTGAGGCCAGGCTGTGGTGAGTAGGATGTCAGCGCGCGTGCGCGTGGCCGCTGCCTCGGCACGCACGCTGGCTGTGGTGAGTAGGATGTCAGCGCGCGTGCGCGTGGCCGCTGCCTCGGCACGCACGCTGGCTGTGGTGAGTAGGATGTCAGCGCGTGTGCGCGTGGCCGCTGCCTCGGCACGCACGCTGGCTGTGGTGAGTAGGATGTCAGCGCGCGTGCGCGTGGCCGCTGCCTCGGCACGCACGCTGGCTGTGGTGAGTAGGATGTCAGCACGCGTGCGCGTGGCCGCTGCCTCGGCACGCACGCTGGCTGTGGTGAGTAGGATGTAAGCGCGCGTGCGCGTGGCCGCTGCCTCGGCACGCACGCTGGCTGTGGTGAGTAGGATGTCAGCGCGCGTGCGCGTGGCCACTGCCTCGGCACGCACGCTGGCTGTGGTGAGTAGGATGTCAGCGCACATGCGTGTGGCCGCTGGCTCGGCACGCACGCTGGCTGTGGTGAGTAGGATGTCAGCGCGCGTGCGCGTGGCCGCTGCCTCGGCACGCACGCTGGCTGTGGTGAGTAGGATGTCAGCGCGTGTGCGCGTGGCCGCTGCCTCGGCACGCACGCTGGCAGTGGTGAGTAGGATGTCAGCGCGCGTGCGCGTGGCCGCTGCCTCGGCACGCACGCTGGCTGTGGTGAGTAGGATGTCAGCACGCGTGCGCGTGGCCGCTGCCTCGGCACGCATGCTGGCTGTGGTGAGTAGGATGTCAGCGCGCGTGCGCGTGGCCGCTGCCTAGGCACGCACGCTGGCTGTGGTGAGTAGGATGTCAGCGCGCGTGCGCGTGGCCGCTGCCTCGGCACGCACGCTGGCTGTGGTGAGTAGGATGTCAGCACGCGTGCGCGTGGCCGCTGCCTCGGCACGCACGCTGGCTGTGGTGAGTAGAATGTCAGCACGCGTGCGCGTGGCCACTGCCTAGGCACGCATGCTGGCTGTGGTGAGTAGGATGTCAGCGCGCGTGCGCGTGGCCGCTGCCTCGGCACGCATGCTGGCTGTGGTGAGTAGGATGTCAGCGCGCGTGCGCGTGGCCGCTGCCTCGGCACGCATGCTGGCTGTGGTGAGTAGGATGTCAGCGCGCGTGCGCGTGGCCGCTGCCTCGGCACGCATGCTGGCTGTGGTGAGTAGGATGTCAGCGCGTGTGCGCGTGGCCGCTGCCTAGGCACGCACGCTGGCTGTGGTGAGTAGGATGTCAGCGCGCGTGCGCATGGCCGCTGCCTCGGCACGCATGCTGGCTGTGGTGAGTATGATGTCAGCGCGCGTGCGCGTGGCCGCTGCCTCGGCACGCACGCTGGCTGTGGTGAGTAGGATGTCAGCGCGCGTGTGCGTGGCCGCTGCCTAGGCACGCATGCTGGCTGTGGTGAGTAGGATGTCAGCACGCGTGCGCGTGGCCGCTGCCTCGGCACGCATGCTGGCTGTGGTGAGTAGGATGTCAGCGCGCGTGCGCGTGGCCGCTGCCTAGGCACGCACGCTGGCTGTGGTGAGTAGGATGTCAGCGCGCGTGCGCGTGGCTGCTGCCTGGGCACGCACGCTGGCTGTGGTGAGTAGGATGTCAGCGCGCGTGTGCGTGGCCGCTGCCTCGGCACGCACCCTGGCTGTGGTGAGTAGGATGTCAGCGCGCGTGCGCGTGCGCGTGGCCGCTGCCTCGGCACGCACGCTGGCTGTGGTGAGTAGGATGTCAGCGCGCGTGCGCGTGGCCGCTGCCTCGGCACGCACGCTAGCTGTGGTGAGTAGGATGTCAGCGCGCGTGCGCGTGGCCACTGCCTCGGCCCGCACGCTGGCTGTGGTGAGTAGGATGTCAGCGCGCGTTCGCGTGGCCGCTGCCTCGGCACGCACGCTGGCTGTGGTGAGTAGGATGTCAGCGCGCGTGCGCGTGGCCGCTGCCTCGGCACGCACGCTGGCTGTGGTGAGTAGGATGTCAGCGCGCGTGCGCGTGGCCGCTGCCTCGGCACGCACGCTGGCTGTGGTGAGTAGGATGTCAGCGCGCGTGCGCGTGGCCACTGCCTCGGCACGCACGCTGGCTGTGGTGAGTAGGATGTCAGCGCGCGTGCGCGTGGCCGCTGCCTCGGCACACACGCTGGCTGTGGTGAGTAGGATGTCAGCGCGCGTGCGCGTGGCCGCCGCCTCGGCATGCACGCTGGCTGTGGTGAGTAGGATGTCAGCGCGCGTGCGCGTGGCCGCCGCCTCGGCACGCACGCTGGCTGTGGTGAGTAGGATGTCAGCGCGCGTGCGCGTGGCCGCTGCCTCGGCACGCACGCTGGCTGTGGTGAGTGGATGTCAGCGCGCGTGCGCGTGGCCGCTGCCTCGGCACGCACGCTGGCTGTGGTGAGTAGGATGTCAGCGCGCGTGCGCGTGGCCGCCGCCTCGGCACGCACGCTGGCTGTGGTGAGTAGGATGTAGGCGCGTGTGCGCGTGGCCGCTGCCTCGGCACGCATGCTGGCTGTGGTGAGTAGGATGTCAGCGCGCGTGCGCGTGGCCACTGCCTCGGCACGCACGCTGGCTGTGGTGAGTAGGATGTCAGCGCGCGTGCGCGTGGCCACTGCCTCGGCACGCACGCTGGCTGTGGTGAGTAGGATGTCAGCGCGCGTGCGCGTGGCCGCTGCCTCGGCACGCACGCTGGCTGTGGTGAGTAGGATGTCAGCGCGCGTGCGCGTGGCCGCTGCCTCGGCACGCACGCTGGCTGTGGTGAGTAGGATGTCAGCGCGCGTGCGCGTGGCCGCCGCCTCGGCACGCACGTTGGCTGTGGTGAGTAGGATGTCAGCGCGCGTGCGCGTGGCCGCTGCCTCGGCACGCACGCTGGCTGTGGTGAGTAGGATGTCAGCGCGCGTGCGCGTGGCCGCTGCCTCGGCACGCACGCTGGCTGTGGTGAGTAGGATGTCAGCGCACGTGCGCGTGGCCGCCGCCTCGGCACGCACGCTGGCTGTGGTGAGTAGGATGTCAGCGCGCGTGTGCGTGGCCGCCGCCTCGGCACGCACGCTGGCTGTGGTGAGTAGGATGTCAGCGCGCGTGCGCGTGGCCACTGCCTCGGCACGCACGCTGGCTGTGGTGAGTAGGATGTCAGCGCTCGTGCGCGTGGCCGCTGCCTCGGCACGCACGCTGGCTGTGGTGAGTGGATGTCAGCGCGCGTGCGCGTGGCCGCTGCCTCGGCACGCACGCTGGCTGTGGTGAGTAGGATGTCAGCGCGCGTGCGCGTGGCCGCCGCCTCGGCACGCACGCTGGCTGTGGTGAGTAGGATGTCAGCGCGCGTGCGCGTGGCCGCTGCCTCGGCACGCACGCTGGCTGTGGTGAGTAGGATGTCAGCGCGCGTGCGCGTGGCCGCCGCCTCGGCACGCACGCTGGCTGTGGTGAGTAGGATGTCAGCGCGCGTGCGCGTGGCCGCCGCCTCGGCACGCACGCTGGCTGTGGTGAGTAGGATGTCAGCGCGCGTGCGCGTGGCCGCCGCCTCGGCACGCACGCTGGCTGTGGTGAGTAGGATGTCAGCGCGCGTGCGCGTGGCCGCTGCCTCGGCACGCACGCTGGCTGTGGTGAGTAGGATGTCAGCGCGCGTGCGCGTCTCCGCTGCCTCGGCACGCACGCTGGCTGTGGTGAGTAGGATGTCAGCGCGCGTGAGCGTGGCCGCTGCCTCGGCACGCACGCTGGCTGTGGTGAGTAGGATGTCAGCGCGCGTGCGCGTGGCCGCCGCCTCGGCACGCACGCTGGCTGTGGTGAGTAGGATGTCAGCGCGCGTGCGCGTGGCCGCTGCCTCGGCACGCACGCTGGCTGTGGTGAGTAGGATGTCAGCGCGCGTGCGCGTCTCCGCTGCCTCGGCACGCACGCTGGCTGTGGTGAGTAGGATGTCAGCGCGCGTGAGCGTGGCCGCTGCCTCGGCACGCACGCTGGCTGTGGTGAGTAGGATGTCAGCGCGCGTGCGCGTGGCCGCTGCCTCGGCACGCACGCTGGCTGTGGTGAGTAGGATGTCAGCGCGCGTGCGCGTGGCCGCCGCCTCGGCATGCACGCTGGCTGTGGTGAGTAGGATGTCAGCGCGCGTGCGCGTGGCCGCCGCCTCGGCACGCACGCTGGCTGTGGTGAGTAGGATGTCAGCGCGCGTGCGCGTGGCCGCCGCCTCGGCACGCACGCTGGCTGTGGTGAGTAGGATGTCAGCACGCGTGCGCGTGGCCGCTGCCTCGGCACGCACGCTGGCTGTGGTGAGTAGGATGTCAGCGCGCGTGCGCGTGGCCGCTGCCTCGGCACGCACGCTGGCTGTGGTGAGTAGGATGTCAGCGCGCGTGCGCGTGGCCGCCGCCTCGGCACGCACGCTGGCTGTGGTGAGTAGGATGTCAGCGCGCGTGCGCGTGGCCGCTGCCTCGGCACGCACGCTGGCTGTGGTGAGTAGGATGTCAGCGCGCGTGCGCGTGGCCGCTGCCTCGGCACGCACGCTGGCTGTGGTGAGTGGATGTCAGCGCGCGTGCGCGTGGCCGCTGCCTCGGCACGCACGCTGGCTGTGGTGAGTAGGATGTTAGCGCGGGTGCGCGTGGCCGCCGCCTCGGCACGCACGCTGGCTGTGGTGAGTAGGATGTCAGCGCGCGTGCGCGTGGCCGCTGCCTCGGCACGCACGCTGGCTGTGGTGAGTGGATGTCAGCGCGCGTGCGCGTGGCCGCTGCCTCGGCACGCACGCTGGCTGTGGTGAGTAGGATGTCAGCGCGCGTGCGCGTGGCCGCTGCCTCGGTACGCACGCTGGCTGTGGTGAGTAGGATGTCAGCGCGCGTGCGCGTGGCCGCTGCCTCGGCACGCACGCTGGCTGTGGTGAGTAGGATGTCAGCGCGCGTGCGCGTGGCCGCTGCCTCGGCACGCACGCTGGCTGTGGTGAGTGGATGTCCGCGCGCGTGCGCGTGGCCGCTGCCTCGGCACGCACGCTGGCTGTGGTGAGTAGGATGTCAGCGCGCGTGCGCGTGGCCGCTGCCTCGGCACGCACGCTGGCTGTGGTGAGTAGGATGTCAGCGCGCGTGTGCGTGGCCGCTGCCTCGGCACGCACGCTGGCTGTGGTGAGTAGGATGTCAGCGCGTGTGCGCGTGGCCGCCGCCTCGGCATGCACGCTGGCTGTGGTAAGTAGGATGTCAGCGCGCGTGCGCGTGTTCGCCGCCTCGGCACGCACGCTGGCTGTGGTGAGTAGGATGTCAGCGCGCGTGCGCGTCTCCGCTGCCTCGGCACGCACGCTCGCTGTGGTGAGTAGGATGTCAGCGCGCGTGCGCGTCTCCGCTGCCTCGGCACGCACGCTGGCTGTGGTGAGTAGGATGTCAGCGCGCGTGCGCGTGGCCGCTGCCTCGGCACGCACGCTGGCTGTGGTGAGTAGGATGTCAGCGCGTGTGCGCGTGGCCGCCGCCTCGGCATGCACGCTGGCTGTGGTGAGTAGGATGTCAGCGCGCGTGCGCGTGGCCGCCGCCTCGGCACGCACGCTGGCTGTGGTGAGTAGGATGTCAGCGCGCGTGCGCGTGGCCGCCGCCTCGGCACGCACGCTGGCTGTGGTGAGTAGGATGTCAGCGCGCGTGCGCGTGGCCGCTGCCTCGGCACGCACGCTGGATGTGGTGAGTAGGATGTCAGCGCTCGTGCGCGTGGCCGCCGCCTCGGCATGCACGCTGGCTGTGGTGAGTAGGATGTCAGCGCGCGTGCGCGTGGCCGCCGCCTCGGCACGCACGCTGGCTGTGGTGAGTAGGATGTCAGCGCGCGTGCGCGTGGCCGCCGCCTCGGCACGCACGCTGGCTGTGGTGAGTAGGATGTCAGCGCGCGTGCGCGTCTCCACTGCCTCGGCACGCACGCTCGCTGTGGTGAGTAGGATGTCAGCGCGCGTGCGCGTCTCCGCTGCCTCGGCACGCACGCTGGCTGTGGTGAGTAGGATGTCAGCGCGCGTGCGCGTGGCCGCTGCCTCGGCACGCACGCTGGCTGTGGTGAGTAGGATGTCAGCGCGCGTGCGCGTGGCCGCTGCCTCGGCACGCACGCTGGCTGTGGTGAGTAGGATGTCAGCGCGCGTGCGCGTGGCCGCTGCCTCGGCACGCACGCTGGCTGTGGTGAGTAGGATGTCAGCGCGTGTGCGCGTGGCCGCCGCCTCGGCATGCACGCTGGCTGTGGTGAATAGGATGTCAGCGCGCGTGCGCGTGGCCGCCGCCTCGGCACGCACGCTGGCTGTGGTGAGTAGGATGTCAGCGCGCGTGCGCGTGTCCGCCGCCTCGGCACGCACGCTGGCTGTGGTGAGTAGGATGTCAGCGCGCGTGCGCGTGGCCGCTGCCTCGGCACGCACGCTGGATGTGGTGAGTAGGATGTCAGCG
Source organism: Schistocerca piceifrons (assembly GCF_021461385.2). Classification (NCBI taxonomy): domain Eukaryota; kingdom Metazoa; phylum Arthropoda; class Insecta; order Orthoptera; family Acrididae; genus Schistocerca; species Schistocerca piceifrons. The sequence continues at coordinate 459,526,084 of NC_060145.1, forward strand.
CGCGTGCGCGTGGCCGCCGTCTCGGCATGCACGCTGGCTGTGGTGAGTAGGATGTCAGCGCGCGTGCGCGTGGCCGCCGCCTCGGCACGCACGCTGGCTGTGGTGAGTAGGATGTCAGCGCGCGTGCGCGTGGCCGCTGCCTCGGCACGCACGCTGGCTGTGGTGAGTAGGATGTCAGCGCGCGTGCGCGTGGCCGCCGCCTCGGCATGCACGCTGGCTGTGGTGAGTAGGATGTCAGCGCGTGTGCGCGTGGCCGCCGCCTCGGCATGCACGATGGCTGTGGTGAGTAGGATGTCAGCGCGCGTGCGCGTGGCCGCCGCCTCGGCACGCACGCTGGCTGTGGTGAGTAGGATGTCAGCGTGCGTGCGCGTGGCCGCTGCCTCGGCACGCACGCTGGCTGTGGTGAGTAGGATGTCAGCGCGCGTGCGCGTGGCCGCTGCCTCGGCACGCACGCTGGCTGTGGTGAGTAGGATGTCAGCGCGTGTGCGCGTGGCCGCCGCCTCGGCATGCACGCTGGCTGTGGTGAGTAGGATGTCAGCGCGCGTGCGCGTGGCCGCCGCCTCGGCACGCACGCTGGCTGTGGTGAGTAGGATGTCAGCGCGCGTGCGCGTGGCCGCCGCCTCGGCACGCACGCTGGCTGTGGTGAGTAGGATGTCAGCGCGCGTGCGCGTGGCCGCCGCCTCGGCATGCACGCTGGCTGTGGTGAGTAGGATGTCAGCGCGTGTGCGCGTGGCCGCCGCCTCGGCATGCACGCTGGCTGTGGTGAGTAGGATGTCAGCGCGCGTGCGCGTGGCCGCCGCCTCGGCACGCACGCTGGCTGTGGTGAGTAGGATGTCAGCGCGCGTGCGCGTGGCCGCCGCCTCGGCATGCACGCTGGCTGTGGTGAGTAGGATGTCAGCGCGTGTGCGCGTGGCCGCCGCCTCGGCATGCACGCTGGCTGTGGTGAGTAGGATGTCAGCGCGCGTGCGCGTGGCCGCTGCCTCGGCACGCACGCTGGCTGTGGTGAGTAGGATGTCAGCGCGCGTGCGCGTGGCCGCCGCCTCGGCCCGCACGCTGGCTGTGGTGAGTAGGATGTCAGCGCGCGTGCGCGTGGCCGCTGCCTCGGCACGCACGCTGGCTGTGGTGAGTAGGATGTCAGCGCGCGTGCGCGTGGCCGCTGCCTCGGCACGGACGCTGGCTGTGGTGAGTAGGATGTCAGCGCGCGTGCGCGTGGCCGCCGCCTCGGCACGCACGCTGGCTGTGGTGAGTAGGATGTCAGCGCGCGTGCGCGTGGCCGCTGCCTCGGCACGCACGCTGGCTGTGGTGAGTAGGATGTCAGCGCGCGTGCGCGTGGCCGCTGCCTCGGCACGCACGCTGGCTGTGGTGAGTAGGATGTTAGCGCGGGTGCGCGTGGCCGCCGCCTCGGCACGCACGCTGGCTGTGGTGAGTAGGATGTTAGCGCGGGTGCGCGTGGCCGCCGCCTCGGCACGCACGCTGGCTGTGGTGAGTAGGAGGTCAGCGCGCGTGCGCGTGGCCGCTGCCTCGGCACGCACGCTGGCTGTGGTGAGTGGATGTCAGCGCGCGTGCGCGTGGCCGCTGCCTCGGCACGCACGCTGGCTGTGGTGAGTAGGATGTCAGCGCGCGTGCGCGTGGCCGCCGCCTCGGCACGCACGCTGGCTGTGGTGAGTAGGATGTCAGCGCGCGTGCGCGTGGCCGCTGCCTCGGCACGCACGCTGGCTGTGGTGAGTAGGATGTCAGCGCGCGTGCGCGTGGCCGCTGCCTCGGCACGCACGCTGGCTGTGGTGAGTAGGATGTTAGCGCGGGTGCGCGTGGCCGCCGCCTCGGCACGCACGCTGGCTGTGGTGAGTAGGATGTCAGCGCGCGTGCGCGTGGCCGCTGCCTCGGCACGCACGCTGGCTGTGGTGAGTGGATGTCAGCGCGCGTGCGCGTGGCCGCTGCCTCGGCACGCACGCTGGCTGTGGTGAGTAGGATGTCAGCGCGCGTGCGCGTGGCCGCCGCCTCGGCACGCACGCTGGCTGTGGTGAGTAGGATGTCAGCGCGCGTGCGCGTGGCCGCTGCCTCGGCACGCACGCTGGCTGTGGTGAGTGGATGTCAGCGCGCGTGCGCGTGGCCGCTGCCTCGGCACGCACGCTGGCTGTGGTGAGTAGGATGTCAGCGCGCGTGCGCGTGGCCGCCGCCTCGGCACGCACGCTGGCTGTGGTGAGTAGGATGTCAGCGCGCGTGCGCGTGGCCGCCGCCTCGGCACGCACGCTGGCTGTGGTGAGTAGGATGTCAGCGCGCGTGCGCGTGGCCGCCGCCTCGGCATGCACGCTGGCTGTGGTGAGTAGGATGTCAGCGCGTGTGCGCGTGGCCGCCGCCTCGGCATGCACGCTGGCTGTGGTGAGTAGGATGTCAGCGCGCGTGCGCGTGGCCGCTGCCTCGGCACGCACGCTGGCTGTGGTGAGTAGGATGTCAGCGCGCGTGCGCGTGGCCGCTGCCTCGGCACGCACGCTGGCTGTGGTGAGTAGGATGTCAGCGCGCGTGCGCGTGGCCGCCGCCTCGGCACGCACGCTGGCTGTGGTGAGTAGGATGTCAGCGCGCGTGCGCGTGGCCGCCGCCTCGGCATGCACGCTGGCTGTGGTGAGTAGGATGTCAGCGCGTGTGCGCGTGGCCGCCGCCTCGGCATGCACGCTGGCTGTGGTGAGTAGGATGTCAGCGCGCGTGCGCGTGGCCGCCGCCTCGGCACGCACGCTGGCTGTGGTGAGTAGGATGTCAGCGCGCGTGCGCGTGGCCGCTGCCTCGGCACGCACGCTGGCTGTGGTGAGTAGGATGTCAGCGCGCGTGCGCGTGGCCGCCGTCTCGGCACGCACGCTGGCTGTGGTGAGTAGGATGTCAGCGCGCGTGCGCGTAGCCGCTGCCTCGGCACGCACGCTGGCTGTGGTGAGTGGATGTCAGCGCGCGTGCGCGTGGCCGCTGCCTCGGCACGCACGCTGGCTGTGGTGAGTAGGATGTCAGCGCGCGTGCGCGTGGCCGCCGCCTCGGCACGCACGCTGGCTGTGGTGAGTAGGATGTCAGCGCGCGTGCGCGTGGCCGCCGCCTCGGCACGCACGCTGGCTGTGGTGAGTAGGATGTCAGCGCGCGTGCGCGTGGCCGCCGCCTCGGCACGCACGCTGGCTGTGGTGAGTAGGATGTCAGCGCGCGTGCGCGTGGCCGCCGCCTCGGCATGCACGCTGGCTGTGGTGAGTTGGATGTCAGCGCGTGTGCGCGTGGCCGCCGCCTCGGCATGCACGCTGGCTGTGGTGAGTAGGATGTCAGCGCGCGTGCGCGTGGCCGCTGCCTCGGCACGCACGCTGGCTGTGGTGAGTAGGATGTCAGCGCGCGTGCGCGTGGCCGCTGCCTCGGCACGCACGCTGGCTGTGGTGAGTAGGATGTCAGCGCGTGTGCGCGTGGCCGCCGCCTCGGCATGCACGCTGGCTGTGGTGAGTAGGATGTCAGCGCGCGTGCGCGTGGCCGCCGCCTCGGCACGCACGCTGGCTGTGGTGAGTAGGATGTCAGCGCGCGTGCGCGTGGCCGCCGCCTCGCCACGCACGCTGGCTGTGGTGAGTAGGATGTCAGCGCGCGTGCGCGTGGCCGCCGCCTCGGCATGCACGCTGGCTGTGGTGAGTAGGATGTCAGCGCGTGTGCGCGTGGCCGCCGCCTCGGCATGCACGCTGGCTGTGGTGAGTAGGATGTCAGCGCGCGTGCGCGTGGCCGCCGCCTCGGCACGCACGCTGGCTGTGGTGAGTTGGATGTCAGCGCGCGTGCGCGTGGCCGCTGCCTCGGCACGCACGCTGGCTGTGGTGAGTAGGATGTCAGCGCGCGTGCGCGTGGCCGCCGCCTCGGCACGCACGCTGGCTTTGGTGAGTAGGATGTCAGCGCGCGTGCGCGTGGCCGCCGCCTCGGCATGCACGCTGGCTGTGGTGAGTAGGATGTCAGCGCGCGTGCGCGTGGCCGCTGCCTCGGCACGCACGCTGCTGGATCCCTCCAGCTGCCGCCAGTCTTGCAGACTCGGCCGTCCAGAGGTTTGTTCGGCGTCCGCGGCGCCCCCGCCTCTGGATGGCGGCTCCACGGCGCGGCATTGTGGGGTCGCCAGGCGGACCGCGCCTTTGTCTGGCGCTGCGGGGTTACAGCTTTTGTGCCGCCGCTGCTCGCGCCGCGTCGCGCAATTACTGCGGATGAAGGACTGGCCACTGGCACAGCGGAGCGCAGAATCTGCAGCTCAGCCCCGTGTGGGCGCTCCTGGCCTCCAGTCACCTGCGATCACTGTAGGGATGGCGGCTGCCGCTGAAACACCCGGCTGCCGGTTATATAACTGTTACTTGTTATTTCTTTTCAATGCCAGTTTAATCAGACTGTTAAAAAACCTCAAAATAATCGGTTTCTGAAGTAATCTAATTTCTTTCTTTTTTTCTCCTGAATAGAATTCGAATACAGATAGAAAAATTTTGACTCCCTCTGTTTTAAGAAACATAAAATCAAAATATTAAATTAAATAAGCTAATAAGTGAAAACTTAGTCAAGCCACTGTTGGCTGATTTTCTTGAAAAGTGATACATGCTTAGCTACTACAAAAAATTACCAGTATTTTCCTCTTCATAGTAATTTTCTGAAACTCTGCTCAAAAACCATGTTGTAATCAGGGATCCTACCAATATTTGGACATTACGAATAATCAGTGCTGAAGGATCAAAACTGAGGTTGGAGTTAATTTGTCCGTTTTCATTGTCTACAAGCATACACAGACATATCATGTCGATGCAGGCAGAAGATCAGCTGGTTTCTATTTTTATTTTAAACTATGCATGAACTGTTGAGCTTTCTCTTTGTACACTACTGGCCATTAAAATTACTACACCACGAAGATGACGTGCTACAGACGCGAAATTTAACCGACAGGAAGAAGATGCTGTGATATGCAAATGATTAGCTTTTCAGAGCATTCACACAAGGTTGGCGCCGGTGGCGATACCTACAACGTGCAGACATGAGGAAAGTTTCCAACCGATTTCTCATACACAAACAGCATTTGACCGGCGTTGCCTGCTGAAACGTTGTGATGCCTCATGTAAGGAGGAGAAATGCGTACCATCACGTTTCCGACTTTGATAAAGGTCGGATTGTAGGCTGTCGCGAATGCGGTTTATCGTATGGCGACATTGCTGCTCGCGTTGGTCGAGAACCAATGACTGTTAGCAGAATATGGAATCGGTGGATTCAGGAGGGTAATACGGAACGCCGTGCTGGGTCCCAACGGCCTCGTATCACTAGCAGTCGAGATGACAGGCATCTTATCCGCATGGCTGTAACGGATCGTGCAGCCACGTCTAGATCCCTGAGTCAACAGATGGGGACGTTTGCAAGACAACAACCATCTGCACGAACAGTTCGGCGACGTTTACAGCAGCGTGGACTATCAGCTCGGAGACCGTGGCTGCGGTTATCCTTCACGCTGCATCACAGACAGGACCGCCTGCGATGGCGTATTCGTCGACGAACATGGGTGCACGAATGGCAAAACGTCGTTTTTTCGAATGAATCCAGGTTCTGTTCACTGCATCATGATGGTCGCATCCGTGTTTGGCGACATCGCGGTGAACGCACATTGGAAGCGTGTATTCGTCATCGCCATACTGGCGTATCACTCGGCGTGATGGTATGGGTTGCTATTGGTTACACGTCTCGGTCACCTCATGTTCGGATTGACGGCACTTTGAATAGTAGATGTTACATTTCAGATGTATTACGACCCGTGGCTCTCCCCTTCATTCGATTCCTTCGGAACTCTACATTTCAGCAAGATAATGCACTACCGCATGTTGCAGGTCTTGTACGGGCGTTTCTGGGTACAGAAAATGTTCGACAGCTGCCCTGGCCAGCACATTCTCCAGATCTCTCACCAATTGAAAACGTCTGGTCAGTGGTGGCCGAGTAACTTGCTCGTCACAATACGCCAGTCACTACTCTTGATGAACTGTGGTATCGTGTCGAAGCTGCATGGGCAGTTGTACCTGCACACGCCATCCAAGCTCTGTTTGACTCAATGACCAGGCGTATCAAGGACGTTATTAGAGCCAGAGGTGGTTGTTCTGGGTACTGATTTAGGATCTGTGCCCACAAACTGAGTGAAAATCTAATCACTTGTCAATTCTAGTATAATATATTTGTCCAATGAATACCCGTTTATCATCTGCATTTGTTCTTGGTATAGCAATTTTAATGGCCAGTAGTGTATTACGTCTTTCTTGTCGGTCCCCCTGTTTTTAATCTTTTAAAACAAATGGAGTACTGTACTCCATTGATACCGCACTCCGTAGGGTACTTCCAGACTGGGGATGGTGCCGTTCTGTAATACAACTGATGTCTGATGACGACAGTGAGAAACTGCAGTGTAGACCAGATGAGTCAGCTCTTGCACACTGTATCTACATGTGTGCCACATCATAGTTCACGCCACACAGTAACAGGTACATTATTGTCTCAGCAACGCGGTACTTATTCTTATGCCGTGTGCTTGTTTTTCGTTTCTGCCTGAACCTTATTAAAATAACACTACTCGCTTTTCCCATTTTCTATACCAACTCAGTATTTCAAAGGAACGCCAATTTGACGAATAAACATTACTCGTTCTTTAAAAAAGGCTTTATTGAAAAACGAAAAATTTTAGTACTGCTACTGTGTGGCTAATGGATATTTCGTTTTTTTACCCTTTATTAGTAAAAAATGAAAAAAACACTTGTTATAACCGATACCAAACAAATACCGAGAAATACCGGTTATTCAGAATTAAAATACCGGTATCTGTTTTAACCGGTCGGTTTTTCGCATCCCTAATTCACTAAAGTGGCGAATAGTCATCCGAAGTCGACGATTCTGCACTGATTTTGGGAGCCGCTCTGAGAGGCAGTTATCTGTGTGAATAAAGCACTGATAGTGTCGCACTGTCACACATGCTGGCCCCCAGTCTAACTGCTTCCAGGTGCAACAGAAATTGATTTCCGGTGTTTCGTATAATTATTTCCCCAGTTCAAAAGCTTTAAATGTTGTTATAATCTGCTGTTTAAGAGGTATGATCTTATGTTAAAGCCTTAACAAGTATTAAAGTTAGAATCTGTGTATGTGTCTTGAGGCAATGTAACTCAGAGGGAACGAATTACCAATTGAGTCAGTACCTGAGAATGAGAACGCGTAGCGACTATTAACAAATTATATGTACATGCTGCAAATTGTCCTCACACGTTACGCTGACCTCTTCTTACAAATTAAAAATAATCTCCCTTTGCATTACTGTAGAACTACAAAAGAACGGCCTGTACCCATGACTGTACAAAGATAACCTTCAAAATCTCGCACATAACTCGCTTAGACTCCTTGCCCTCTACAGATACAACAGGAAAAAGAAGTGAGCCGTGGCGGTTGGCGCTAGGGTGTTCTACTTGCATCGCTGATATCGATATTCGGCTGCCTTGCTGTCTTTGACTGCTCCCACCCGGCGGTTTTCCGGGTGAACGTGTGACGAGAGAGTCTCCGGTCGGCGTTCAAAGAGCCAACTTGTGTTGAAAACAAGCCGGCGTCCCTAACCGTGGTGCATGGGCCTCGCCGTGCTCGCCGCCCTTGTCTTTTGTCGCGCCGGATGCACGTGCAAAATTGTGGTGGCTTCGTCGTCTCACGCTGAACAGCTTCCCAGCTCGTAATTTGCTAGCTCCAAGCTACGTATGACTTTTATTCTGTGTTTAACTAAGAAGATTGTTGAACCTTATTGTGGCGTGGGTAGCTGCCGAAGATGGTTCTGAACTTGTTTCCACATTGGCTATTTTAAGGAGGCTCATGTTCCTCATTTCGTTTCTCATCATCCGTGGAGTGTGTGTTTTAAGTGGTTTTCATGCTAGTTTGACCACTTGGTTGTAAGGTAGCAGATTTTACACCTTACATGATGCTAAATCAGTACTAATACACCGAATAATAATTGGCAATTGGCCCACCGGTAGGAGAAAATGGGCACAGAAAGGGAAGTTGTGTGTGTCATGTCAGACTAACGAGATGGGCTCAGAGGCTGGAACACTGCCGGAACCCCTAAGGAAGGTGTTTACGTCATGTCAAACTAACGGGATGGCCGCGGCCGGACCCCTTTGTCGGCTGGCACGTCAGACCACCAGAGACGTTCGGAGAGGCTGGGCCATCACAAGAAGCGATAAGGAGCTATATGCGAAACAGAGAAAGACGATTTCGCGCCACAGTGGAAAATTTGCGGAAGACTATGACGGGGTTGGCGCAGAGAGCGTAGAGATACGTGTTAAAAGTTTGGCGGCAACAGTAACCGCGGGAGAATTCTGTGTCGTGGTTGGGTACAAACGCGCACGGATACATGGAAGTCTGTGTCTCGATTGGCTACCAACGCGCACGGATCCGTGTGGCGAAGTACGGCAAGGTTTGCAAAAACTCTGAAGGAGGACTCTGGGGTCGGCTGTGGAGAAGAGCAGTCGCGGTGTCTGGCTGCCCTGCTTGGAGAGCGTGGAGAGAAGTAGGTTGGAGAAGTTACCGGCATTGAGTCCAGTGGTTACTGTCCAAGTCTGAATAGTGTAGAGCATACGACTCCACACACGTAGCATTATCTGTTCCTCTGAGGAGAGAAACAGATTTGTACTAACTTGTGGTGTTCATATGCAATCTGAAGTGTACCTTTGGTGCCACGCACTTGACTCGACCAACTGCTCTTGGCATACGTGCAAGTAGCTTGAGTATTGACTAGTGACGGATTCCACAATATAACACTTGCGTACAGGAGTTTACAGGCGCAAACCATGTCAACGTTGGAGATTAAAGCCAAGCTCGCTCACGGGAAAGACGTTATCACAACACTGGCTGGGCCGACCGTCGTAATCATCACGGAGAATTACGGTGATATTAGCAATCATCAGCCAAAGTAGGGCACTGTAAATCTAAATGAGTTCGTATTCCGCTACCTCTTTGACTGGCGCTCTCTGAGTCTGTGTCCGTTCAGGCAGAACTTCAATAGGGTCACTTGCGGGTTCAGTGTTGACTTAAATCGTTAGGAAAAGAGGATGCATTGTGCCAATGATAGACTAGTTAGGTTAGCGCGTGTATTGTATTGTCATGTTAGGCTAGAGATAGTGCTCATCCTGTTTTCTGAATAAATCTTAATTTCATTTCATATGGTAATCACCGCATTATTGATATTTTTGTTTAATTATTAGAGTGTAATGGTAATTTCGATGCAAATGATACTGGGGGCATAACCGCGCGTTTAAACAGAGACAACTTAAATCAGATAGCAACTCATGGTCGACTATGACTACCAATAGATATTTTTCAATATATCGATAATTATACAACAAACCCGCCCGTAAGTTGTCGTTGTGTACGCGCCCGGCAACCGTGGAGTTAATGGTTTAATAATTTGTCACTGCAGGATTCGGTATGTTTATTTAATGTTGAAAGTGCCTTAAGGCAACTTGAAGTGATCTCGAAGTTTCCTGCTAATTTACTGGGAGACAGGTAATGTTAGAGTGTTGCTCCATAATAATTTGGGGGAATGCTTATTATACATTCCATTATGGCTGTGATTTGACCTTGTTTTCATTGCAATCTATTTGTGCTGCAGGCCATTTGTTAAGTCTGCTCGATTCCTGGCATCGGTGCGGTTATGGATTCTTGTCAGGACGGCTCATTGTGAGCCCGGTCGGACTATGTGTAAATGTATACCGCCTGCTGCTGAGCCTGTGCCCAAGCCGTGGGGAGTGAACGCTCGTATTGCCTGCCGGCCGTAGCGTTGTTGCGTCCAAATACTGCTGTGCGTCTTAACGCTGTTCTCTGAAGTTAAGCGCAATTTGGGATTCATTCTGAGTGATTATGTCCGTTAGTTAAGTGAGGCCACTTTGTTAATATTAGCGTTTCTGTCAGTTATTTTACTGGTTGAGTTATTACTAGCCATTCTTATTTAACTATTATGTTAATCATTTGTGTATCTTTAATGAATGTGCAATTTGTTATTCTTCCTGTGCGTCAGTTTTGCGTCCTTTGTTGGCCCACTTTGCGTTTTTAGTATAAGCATGTTCCACTGTGGACCTTTATGTGGGCAGTTCAGTTTTATTAACCTTTAAGATCTTTGTTTATTTTAATGAACTTGTGGTATTATGTGGCTGTGTAACTTTGGGTTGGAAGTGTACAGTGTTACTAGTCTTTTGAGATATGGTTAAACAACAACGATTGTTTATGATTGATTATTCACAGTGCCTACTATTTATGATTTCTTTTGCGGGCGCAAAATACGATTCTTATTCGTGTTTATGTAATTCAGTTAAAGTGAAAATTTGTATATTGCATCAGTAAGGGGGCAACTGTCCGAATTGAAGTTTGTCATACAGTCTGAGTCAAATTAAAATTGTGAAACCGTCACAAGCTTGTCCTTCACCAGTGATCCCGAGCTTCCTATTTCCTTTAAGGGGGTGTAGGGCGTCAAACGGGCCGACTTGGAGCAGAAGAAGCACCACAGGACATTTAAATTTCCACTGTCTATACTTTTACAAATAAATTTATAAAACTTTGCCAGCATTTTCATAATTTTTTCACTTACTAATGGCTGCATTTGTTGCTATAGGTACACTTTTCTTCATAATTAAGAGAGATTCTTCGATGAATTTTGCACAGCATACAAACAATACTTAAAGGTGTATGGAACTCTAGAATTTTCCAAATCTATTAAAAACTGTGGTAAAAAGTAAAGTAGTTAACTACTAAATTTGTGTTTTTCTAAACATAAAGTTTAAAATAAAACAGCTCATTCGTTTTTTCATAAATTAAATAAATTCTAGAGTTTCATACACCTGTAAGTATGATATGTATGCTGTGTACAAAATTCATCGAAGAATCTCTCTAACTTATGAAGAAAAGTGTACCTATATCAACAAATGAAGCCATTAGTAAGTGAACAAATGATGAAATTTCACACGTAAAAAAAATTTATTTTGTTATGTTTTCGAACTTCCACTGCAATGAGTGTGAATCCAGAATCCTTCCTGGTCATTCTGACAAAGTTTTATGAATTTATTTGTAAATGTATAGACACTGGAAATTAAAATGTCCTGTTATGCCTCTCCTGCTCCAAGTCGGCCAGTTTGACGTCCTACCCCCCTTAAAAAAACTGTGGTGATATTGTAATTTTTGATTTTCTAAAGAATTGAGCAGTTCCACGGTTCAAGAACCACAATAACTAACAGTCGGCTCACTCAGCCCACTGTCTGGTGAAACTGCATGCTGTGGTTGTGAAGCTGTGCTGCGTGGAGATCGACTGCGCTGGCACCATTCGCCAGACCAGGCCTGAAAGTAGTTCAGACGCCACCCTGTAGCGACCCGGGGATGAGTGGAGCTGCTACGGTGCTGTCGTGGAGTGTAGCGTTTAGGACGCGCAGGTGCAGCTTGGCTGTGGCTATGAAAACGCCAGTGCAAGGTACAACATACACTGAGCTCACAATTTGAAACGTCCCCTTTGAACAATTATACAAGACTGTCCTTAACCTGACACAAAATATTTTTAGCGCAACGCAATCTGACTATCAAAGATCCCTGCAAAAGAATGGCCCTGACTAACATTAAACTATACCTTTCACAAATCACTTACCTCACAAAAATCTTCGCTGCTCAAGCTACTGCAATACAGCAAGCGCCACTACTGCCAGCTAAATAAAAGATTCAAACTATGGCAGGCACTAACTACTGATAGGGATAGTTAGCAAATGAAAGATATTAATAGAGAACAAACAATGTATTTACCTTAATATCATCACAAGTCATAATATATATATCAGTTCATGACAAATTATAAATCTCCGCCATCTCTCTCCCCACATCCACCACTGCTGGCGGCTCACCTCCAACTGAGCAACGTTACGAGCTGTTCACAGCCAGCTGCCGCTGCCCAACACTACAATGGCAGACAACAATGCAAACTAGCCACAGACTGCACACAGCACAGCCAGTGATTTTCATATTGAGCGCTACGTAACGTTGCCAATAAGAAAACATAAACAGCCTACTTACATAGAGAAAACATAAACAGCCTACTTACATACAGAAAACATAAACAGCCTACTTACATACAGAAAACATAAACAGCGTACTTACATAGCCCCCATGCTCCCCACAAAAAATTTTTACAAATGGTGTTGGGCACTGGCCAATACAGATTTGACAAAAATTTTTCACAATTACAGTAACAAAGATATAAAATGCACACACTTATTGATACAATGTTGGTCAAAAGCTAAAATTTTCTCACAGTCTATAAAGACAGTCTTGATCATTCATCACAGTGAAACTGCCGTTTCTTTTCTCAAAGTCTGAGCAGTAAAAGACAATGCACACAGAAGTAGTGGATTTCCATGCAGTCTTGAAGAAGTAGTGTTGTCCTTCCAACGGAAAGACAGTGCTGACTCTTGACATGCTGACAGGTAATGGGCTACAACAGAGTAAACCCACAGCAGAGTTCATTCGACGTTTTGAAGAATATTGTTAGGTAGGTCATCACAGAGCAGACCCACTAGAGTCCTGGTAGAGATTGTGGTATTGGTGGGCCACCAGAGGTGCAGACCCACTGCAGTCCTTGTAGAAATAATGGCGTTGGTAGGTCATCATAGATGCAGACCCACTGTAGTCCTTGTAGAGATAATGGTATTGGTGGGCCACCAGAGGTGCAGACCCACTGTAGTCCTGGTAGAGACGGCCAGCAGCCATCCGTTGCGACTGTGCAGGTGCACAATCACCATCGAAGATTCTTGCAGGGAATATAGCAAGTCCATAAACCACCACTTGTGCACTCAGAAAGTTTTTCTTTTAATTGTCCTTAGAACCAGCAATGCTGTTATCCAGTCCCTTGCTGAATTACCAACACACGTGCAAACACTAACAGTCCCTACTTCTCATATATTGTCCACATACTATGACCAACAGAAACGTGTGGAGTGAAATGTAACTAACAAGTTAATAATGTCATGAACTGGTGACAATTACAATTTTATAACATAAGAATACAATTACAAAGGTACAAAATACATCATTAAAAACATAATAATACAGATAACATTTGTAGTACAGGCTTTACAAAAGAATAGAAATAAACATATACATGAGTGTTACAAAAATAGTGACATAAGTACATACATAAAATAATGAGAATAGTTTTCGAAACATTAATTTCACACATGAACATTGAAACAGAACAGAATTGCAAACAACTTTACCAAGAAAATAACATATTATTAATGCAACTTATATTTGAGGATAACAGTATTCCTCCTCATAGTGAATATAGCTTAGTATTAGAAGAGAAAAAAATTCTATGAAACAGTACACAGAGACAGGAAGAAAACAAATACTCAAGGGTACACAAACACATAGTGGGATAACACCAATAGGAAAGGACAGGGTTCGTTTTCAGTGTAACATTTGGTACTGCAGTCCAACCCAAAACTTCATATATCTTTCCTCTTATTTCATCCTTTGTTTCCACCAAAAAAATTCTATCTAAGCATGCTTTCTGTATTTATATGTTCACACATTTCTTACCTCAACATTTATTTCCAAGAAAATCCTACCTAAACCTGTTTTCTCAATGCATTTCTTCCAATTCATCGCAACTCATTCTCTTAGAGGCTACCCCCTCTTAAGCTAACTTAAATCTACTGAGCTCAGATGCTAAACTAAGGGACGAGGCAATGCAGCATCACATAACAATTAATATAAACAGCAATTACCAAAAAATTGGAAAATTGCAAAGCAAGCTACCGTAAATCTAAATTAACAGATAAAATGCAAAATTACAACTAATATGAGCCAATGTGCAGCAACATGAAAAATCAATGAGTAGTAAAATTGGCTTAGCAGAGTAACACAAATTAAAGTTCAGTAGCACTATGCCTGGCAAACAGCAGCTTATATCTAAACATGACATAGCTCAAGAAGAAAAAATATTACAGTAAAAACAACAATGCAGATAAGGGAAATGTATATTCACATCTTAATGTCTATGTAATTAAAGTGGTGCACCACAACAACTTATTGTAAAAGAAATATTACCATGTACTTGAAAAGAATATTATGTATGCAGTTACTAGTTCCTTCTTATTGTTCTTTCCTTTCCAAGTGCTCCTTTTTTAAAGAATGTGGATCATAAAATAATTATTTAATAGATCTGTTGACAGAAAGTGTTCACATTAGCAAATGCATTTTATTTTATAAAAGCAATGCTGCAACACAGCTGGAAACCAGATATCAAGTGAAATAAGCAATTACGCAAACCAAAGCATAAAAACATCATTCAATAGTCATGTGGCATTTCGTAAGTCAGTAGCTCTCAACTCTCATAGAAAGACACTTGTCATAATCAGGTGTGCAGATGTACGAATATTTCCCATCAATTCATAAGCATTTCAGCAATTAGCACAAAGTGCGAGTAATCATATGTTTTCAAGTAACGAGGGTGTCGCATTAGCGATGAAAGGCACACCCTAATGGCTTGTTCTCCAGGTGTTTTCCTGTGCTCTGAAAGGCACGCGCTAATGGCTTTTTCTCCAGGCGTCTGACACAGCTGGGTGCCCACGACGCATTATGTGTAGGTGGTCCGTTAACTTTCTTACGGAAATATTTACGACAGCAGTTTCCGCTACAGAGACAGTCGCACATAAAAATATTTCACAGGTCAAGAATTAGCGTTGCAAATCTGTAGAAACAAAATCCTATAAATATAAGTGTCCAAAAAAAATATTGGTCAGCATTGTGATACAGTCACACATTTCATAACTCTTAAAGTACGTTTCTTGGTTTCCAACATCCTTTTCATAAATCAGAGTCCCTAAACACTACTCATTATTCCTTACCTCATTATACATATACATATTCGTCGACACTTCTTCAATATTTCATCATGAGAAATACGTAGCATAATAAACATTCCTCAACAACATAATACACATCGTCGTCGTAATAATAACATCATAACACTTCAGTCAAATCTCAAAATCGTCGTAACTTCCTCCAATAATTTCTAAGCCTAAAATAATTCTCTGCTCATGTCAAAAGTGTCAGCTGCCTCAAACGTACTTTAAAAATCATGATCTCATACCAAATACATCATTCAAAGCTCTCATAGTATCACAATGATTCCGAAAAAATATGAACAGTTTACAAAGTACAGACAAAATACAGTTTCATAAGTGTGAAGTTATCCAACTGTATAATTGCGTAAACATGTGTCACTGATGTAGTAAAATAAATGTTTGTCTCTCTCAGTTAAATAATCAGATAGCTGTGTAAATTGTGTGTTAGAGAAATATGGTACCGATGTGTAAAGTTGTATAAGCAAATACCATATTAGCTAGGGTTCCTTGTGGTTGCCACACACATGGTACACAAAGTAAGCGTGTACCCCCCTGAGGATTAATGTAATTATACCCTCAGGTGTTACAGATTACACCAATGGAATGAAATATATCACGGAAAACTTTCTTTGTAATTCAAAAATCTTTAAAAATAAATGTTTTAAGTATAAAATTGATCACTGAAATGCGTGTCCTGTAGCGCTAAATGTGCATCTTGTTGTAAGATAATCTCTGTGGAAGTGTCGTAGTTATTTTCCTCCGAAAGCTAAGTTCTGCAGAAGCCAATGTACTTACCTCATGATAAATAAAAGTGAAATGCTTTGCGTATAGATATCGTAGTTATTATTTGGCGTGATGAAGAAAGCACTGTACAGTAACGTAATGTTGTGCCACGAAAAAGGCTGTCTCATTGTTGCTATACCACAAAAGTTACTACTAAAACATGTTTTTCTTTCCAGAAGAATTCAGAAAACTGTGCAGATACAAAACAGATACACCGCAAAAGCAACATTGTAAATTGTCACTCATTAGTAGCATCGTTATAAAAATCGTATAGCTGTCACATAAACTAACCTCTGTGTCATCTGGTATCTCTCAGAAAGCACTTTAAATACTGAATGTATTTTCAGGTAACCAAAATGTTGCATTAAAATCTCATTAGCAGTACTGGTAAATGTTCTAAGTATGTGAGCCTTATAGTCGTTACGTAATCGTACAACTAACAAGCAAGAATGTACACACACAATAACACTGTGACGTCTGTTCACTATAACAATGCATTCGTCATTTCTGTTTAAATAAGTTCTCTTGGTTCTTGATTGGATATTTAACTTCAAACATTGTTGCATGGTAACAGTTTCTAAAGCATACTAGTAACGTGAAGTGAAACGTTTTATGGCAAAGACAAAGGTAAAAGGCAGATTATCTGTCAATAAATGGTTTTACATGTGAAATGTGGTGTAAACCTTTACTCTTCCTAGTACGCAGAGTTTCAACTTCAACGCAATTATCATGCGGTATACGTCGTTAAAGAATACTGGAATTTTTCTTAATGTTAGCGTCTATGTTATTTTTTCCTGAGCCAGCCGGCGCAGGTGGCTGCCTGCGGCGCGAGTCATTGTCTGCCTCTTTGTTGGCGCGCGTCGTTATTGGGATTTGGAGACCTAACTTCTACAAATTCACCGTGACGAGAAGGCCCTGCTCTGTTTGAATCCCGCCAGTTCTGATGCAATTCAGGTCTGTCGTTACGATCATATCGTCTGTCGTCATGTCGGTAGATTCCATAGTTTCTTTCTTGTCGGTCACATGGTGGAGAATTTCTCCCTGACTCGTAACTGCGCGCTGGTCCGTTGCGTCTAAAGTTATTCTGTCTCCCCTGACAATAATTGTTTTTGCTCCCATATTGTCTGTTTCTCTGATTGTCTCTGTGATAGTCATTACTGCGGAGAGGTGATCTTTCCCTGTAATTATTACTACTCTGCCAACGGTTGTCATACGGGTGGTGTCTGTTTTGGTCACGATATGTGTTGTGAGAATAGCCTTGTCGTGTCCAGTTATTATTTCTTTCATCGTGGAATTGTGACAGATGTGACCTGTAATTGTTGTGCTCCTGTTTCCGCGTTCCCCGATTGTCAGTGTCAATTTCCAGTTCTTGTAACAGACCCTGAAATGCTTCAATGTCGTCTTTGCAACGTCCTGCCAAAATAATGTGTCGTAAATGTTCAGGTAATTTGATTAAGCAAATGCGGATGAGTTCTGAGGGGCTGTATGGATTTGACAGATACTGATTCTTATGCAACATGTCTTCAAAATATTTCACAAGACTGGAGAATTCAGATTGTTCGAAATGTTTCATCATTATGATGCTATGTTTTACACGGTCTTGTGTAGCTTGAGACCAATACGCTGAGAGGAAGGCATGATAAAAATCTCCTTCACTGTGACAATCGTGAATGACCGATCGCATTCTTACACCTGGTTCATTCTCTAAGTAGCCACACATAAATTCTAACCTGTGCTCCAATGACCAGTTGGGAGGGAAACAATGAGAGAATTGATGGAGCCACGCTTGTGGATGAATGTCGTTGGCAGAATTCTTAAACGTTTTGAATTTACGTGTAGTAATGAACAGCTTATAGTCAAAATCATCGTGTCGGCGAGTAGCATCTCGGTCATAGTTACGTCGTGTCGGCGGTTCCATCTCAAAATTCGGTGTACCTTGCCAATTTCTTTCATAATTTCCGAAATGCCCTTTGTTATTATTTTGCGGCTTTTCCGTGTTTCTAAGTCCCTCTTCCCGTGTTGGAGCGCGAGTGTCCTCTGAAATACGTAATTCTTGTATTACCTGTGTCAGCTGATCTTGTACTTCCCGGATTTCTCTTTGGTGTTGTGTATTAATTTGATTCTGATTTTGTTTGAATTTTCTTATTTGTTCATACTCTTCTGTGTCAGTGACGGCTACGGGTCTTGTGTCATTCAGATCATCATCTACCTTTGTAGATAGGTTAGTGACCTGATCCGAAAGTTCGGCTACTTTCTCCGATAGTGTACTTATTTCTTCAGTGTGTTTTTCTGAACCAAGTTTCAGAGTATCTACTGTGTCCTTAAAGTTTTCCTGAGTTTTTGCGAGTTGCGTAACCGAATCGGTAGATGCAACTGAGTCAAATTTAGCTTGCAAGGTCTCATGATTTTCATGAACAATAATTTGCAGTTCTTTTATGGCTGCTTCGTGATTCTGTAATGCATTTTCATGCCGCGAAAAAATAGGTTGAAAATGCTCACAAATTTGTGTTTTTACGTCATTACAGACTTTTTGACATTTCGATTCAATGTTATGTAACTCAGTAGTTAAATCTTCACGTGTTTGTTCAAGTGTTTGTTCCAATGAGTCTAACTTTTTAAGATTTTGTTCCACTGTGTCTAACTTTTGAAGCTTTTGCTGTGTTTGTCTCTGATTTTGTTCCATTGTGTCTAACTTTTTGAGATTTTGTTCCACTGTGTCTAACTGTTGCTGTGTTTGTCTCTGATTTTGTTCCATTTGTTGCATTAATTGCAATAATAATGTATTAGTGTCTGGAATCTGTTTCTCTACGCTGTTCGGCAGTGCATTTGCACCGGCAACATTCACATTTTGACAAGCAGAAAATGTGTCTTGACTTATTTGAGAAAACGGTGAGGATCCAAAACCTGAATCTACAGTATTTGCGAGATTGTTTCCTGTCATTTCGGATTCCTGAGGCGAGCTGTTGCCGACCGATCGATCGATAATGCTTCCCTGTTCTCTACATGTTTCAATGTCTACACCATTATTTGACGCCCGCTCCATTTCCCTATGCACAGTTACCAAATTACTACTTTGAATATTTGTTAATTCATTACATGGTGGCGTTAACACACTGCTTTCGTCCTCACTGTCATTTCTCAGTTTACTTTGGAGCCTAGTATTACGTTTTTCACACGCCATTATTGTCAGAGTATTTCACACGATAACAAAGAAAAGCACAATTTGAAAATCAAAAATAAGAGAACACATTAACATAGCACTGAAAATAATATCTAGTTAATTACCAGCGCAGCTGCGAAATACTTGGTGCAAATCTACATGCATGCCACAACTGTTTTACAGTACAACAATGAAAGACTGCAACTACAAAGGAGATTCTCTCTACAATTACGCGCTAGCAATAAACAAAAGCTACACTAAATACACAAACTACAAGAAAAAAATCAGAAGATTCCAGTGAGGTATCCTGGCAGGGTCGCCATATGAAACGTCCCCTTTGAACAATTATACAAGACTGTCCTTAACCTGACACAAAATATTTTTAGCGCAACGCAATCTGACTATCAAAGATCCCTGCAAAAGAATGGCCCTGACTAACATTAAACTATACCTTTCACAAATCACTTACCTCACAAAAATCTTCGCTGCTCAAGCTACTGCAATACAGCAAGCGCCACTACTGCCAGCTAAATAAAAGATTCAAACTATGGCAGGCACTAACTACTGATAGGGATAGTTAGCAAATGAAAGATATTAATAGAGAACAAACAATGTATTTACCTTAATATCATCACAAGTCATAATATATATATCAGTTCATGACAAATTATAAATCTCCGCCATCTCTCTCCCCACATCCACCACTGCTGGCGGCTCACCTCCAACTGAGCAACGTTACGCGCTGTTCACAGCCAGCTGCCGCTGCCCAACACTACAATGGCAGACAACAATGCAAACTAGCCACAGACTGCACACAGCACAGCCAGTGATTTTCATATTGAGCGCTACGTAACGTTGCCAATAAGAAAACATAAACAGCCTACTTACATAGAGAAAACATAAACAGCCTACTTACATACAGAAAACATAAACAGCCTACTTACATACAGAAAACATAAACAGCGTACTTACAAATTCATTCCATAGAGATGTGCACGTATACAGATGCCAGAGGTATCGCGTGCACAAGCCATAGCTCGCGCAGCACACGGTCGCCGATGTGCAATCACGAGTTTTCGTCCAAAGAGCTGGACGAGTTAACTCGCTTGTTCAGAAGGGGAGGCCGTCAAGCCCTTGCCGCCTTTCGGCCAGTCGTCGATGAGAGAATCGACGCTCACGTGCTGCAACCTTTCTGAAACGATTTTACAGAAACTATTCGCCAAAATAATTTCATTTTTGCTTTATTTGTAGCTATACAGGGTGGTCCATTGATCGTGACTGGGCCAAATATCTCACAAAATAAGCGCCAAACAAAAAAAAAAACTACAAAGAACGAAACTTGTCTAGCTTAAAGGGGGAAACCAGATGGCGCTATGGTTGGCCCGCTAGATGGCGCTGCCGTAGGTCAAACGGATATCAACTGCGTTTTTTTAAAATAGGAACCCCCATTTTATTACATATTCGTGTAGTACGTAAAGAAATATGAATGTTTTAGCTGGACCACTTTTTTCTCTTTGTGATAGATGGCGCTGTAATAGTCACAAATATATGGCTCACGAGTTTAGACGAACAGTTGGTAACAGGTACGTTTTTTAAATTAAAATACAGAACGTAGGTACGTTCGAACATTTTATTTCGGTTGTTCCAATGTGATACATGTACCTTTGTGAACTTATCATTTCTGAGAACGCATGCTGTTACAGCGTGATTACCTGTAAACACCACATTAATGCAATAAATGCTCAAAGTGATGTCCGTCAACCTCAATGCATTTGGCAATACGTGTTCCTCTCAACAGCGAGTAGTTCGCCTTCCGTAATGTTCGCACATGCATTGACAATGCGCTGAATCATGTTGTCACGCGTTGTCGGTGGATCACAATAGCAAATATCCTTCAACTTTCCCCACAGACAGAAATCCGGGGACGTCAGATCCGGTGAACGTGGGGGCCATGGTATGGTGCTTCCACGACCAACCCACCTATCATGAAATATGCTATTCAATAGCACTTCATCCGCACGCGAGCTGTATGCCGGACATGCATCATGTTGGAAGTACATCGCCATTCTGTCATGCAGTGAAACATTTTGTAGTAACATCGGTAGAACATTACGTAGGAAATCAGCATACATTGCACAATTTAGGTAGCCATCGATAAAATGGGGGCCAATTATCCTTCCTCCCATAATGCCGCGCACCATACATTAACCCACCAAGGTCGCTGATGTTCCACTTGTCGTAGCCATAGTGGATTCTCCGTTGCCCATTAGTGCATATTATGCTGGTTTACGTTACCGCTGTTTGTGAATGACGCTTCGTCGCTAAATAGAACGCTTGCAGAAAAATCTCTCATCGTCCCGTAATTTCTCTTGTGCCCAGTGGCAGAACTGTACACGACGTTCAAAGTCGTCGCCATACAATTCCTGGTGCATAGAAATATGGTACGGGTGCAATCGATGTAGATGTAGCATTCTCAACACCGACGTTTTTGAGAGTCCCGATTCTCGCGCAATTTGTCTGCCACTAAGGTGCGGATTAGCCGTGACAGCAGCTAAAACACCTACTTGGGCATCATCATTTGTTGCAGGTCGTGGTTGACGTTTCACACGTGGCTGAACATTTCCTGTTTCCTTAAATAACGTAACTATCCGGCGAATGATCCGTCCAGGATACCGAGCAGCATACATAGCACACGCCCGTTGGGCATTTTGATCACAATAGCCATACATCAACAATATATCGACCTTTTCCGCAATTGGTAAACGGTCCATTTTAACACCGGTAATGTATCACGAAGCAAATACCGTCCGCACTGGCGGAATGTTACGTGATACCACGTACTCATACGTTTTTCACTATTACAGCACCATGTGTCACAAAGCGAAAAATGTGGCCCAACTAAAACATTCATATTTCTTTACGTACCACACGAATATGTAATAAAAAATGGGGGTTCCTATTATAAAAGAAACGCAGTTGATATCCGTTTGACTTATGCTAGCGCCATCTAGCGGGCCAAACTTAGCGCCATCTGGTTTCCCCTTTCAAGCTAGAAGAGTTTCGTTCTTTGTAGTTTTTAGGTTTGATGCTTATTTCGTGAGATATTTGGCCCGGTCACTATCAATGGACCACCCTGCAGATGTCAGATTCACTATGATGTGCCAATCATTTCGTTAATGGTCTTAGTTACTGGGATATTTACGTGGAAGTAAGACACTTCGCGAAATTCGAAAGTGTTTGCAATGAAATATAGAGGTCGCTATGATTTTGCGTTTGATGCGTATTACATGACATGTTAATGCGTGTGTAATTTAGCTAACATACTGAACTTTTCTTTATACTTTGTTGGAGGTCTGTATCTATCAGCAAACACGAGGAAGTCGATATGATCTAGCACACTAATTTGCGATCGCACCGCGCCAGCACTAAAGCCAGAGTGAAACATTCCTCACATTTCATAAGTCATGTGAGATATCCAAATGAGATTTTGGCAAATGATATCACGCAAGGAGAAGAGTATTTTACCATATGGTTATTATACAAAACTTCATTATCTCTCAGGTTATTGCCAAACTACAGACTTTTTCGATGAAGGAATGTAATGTTTAAGGACCATCAATAGCTGCTGAACGAGAAATGGTATGGGTTTTCGAACAATGTCATTGCTCGTTTGTCTTTACCAAGGATGTCCTTTTTCGTGAGATGCTGTCCTTACTTTTCCTCAGTTCCTCATTTGATAAACTTAATAAGCCACTGCTTCAGAATTCTCTAGCAGTTGCGTCTGCACAACATGTTAGTGAAGTGAAACTGTGTAAAATCGGCTGTTTCCGTTGCAAGAAGGAAATTTTAACATGGCAGCAAGAGAAATGTGTAGGTTTTAGCCAAAATTCCCCACTCCTCACTCTTCTCTGAAAGTGCAAATGGCTAACAAACCAGGCGAAAATGAATACCTGCATTATTTGTAGGTACTAACCAAAGCAGAGGTGAGAAATCTTTTTGAATAGTCACCATGCAAGTGTGGGCGTAGAGGGGCTCCATTTAATATTTAACAGAAATGTGTGCGTGTGTTTCAGTTTAGAGCGCAGCACTTCCCCTCCAGCGCTCGGGGTGACCCCCCCCCCCCCCCCGCCCCGCTGATGCTTCCCCCGCGCTTCCGCAGCCGGCTGCGCATACAGCGGCCACGGCATTTTGCGCGCGCTATGTAAAAGGGCAGTGCGTTGCCGTAGCTGTCATTTGCACTCAGGTGCTACACACGAAAAGCTTTCCGCATTGTGGAAGCACGACGGAATTAACAGCCTTTGTATGCGGAATGGTAGCTGGAGTTAGAAGCATGGGACATTCGATTTTGGTCGTTAGGAAATTTCGAGGTTCACACTGTGAATAATGTGCCGAGAATACCAAATTGCAGGCATTGCCTTTGAGCAGGGACAGTGCAATGGCCGACGGCCTTCACATGACGACCGAGAGGAGCCTCATTTGCGTTGAGTTGTCAGTGTTAAAAGACAAGCGTGAAATAACAGCAGAATTCAATATGGGATGCACGACGGTCGTATCCGTTAGGACAGTGCTGTGAAATTCGGCGTTAATGGACAGACGGGGCTGCCTTTGCTATCAGCACGAGATACCTGCAGCCCCCTCTTCTGGGCTGGTAGGTTCGACTGGAGATGACTGGAAAACCGTGGCCTGGCCAGGTGCGTACCGATTTCAGTTGGTAAGAGCTGATGGAGGGGTTTGAGGGTGGCTCAGAGCCCAGGCAGCCATGGACCAATACTGTCGACGAGGTACTCTGCAAGCTGGTGGTGACTGTGTTTACATGCTTTGGGCTGGGTTCCGAACACTGACTGGAAATGGTTATGTTCGACTACTTGGAGACCGTTTACATCTACATCTACATTTATATTCCGAAAGCCACCCGACGGTGTGTGGTTGAGGGCACTTTACGTGCCACTGTCATTACCTCCCTTTCCTGTCCAACTCGCGTATGGTTCGCGGGAAGAACGACTGCCGGAAAGCCCCCGTGCGCTCTCGAATCTCTCTAATTTTACATTCGTGATCTCCTCGGGAGGTATAAGCAGGGGTAAGCCATATATTCGATACCTCATCCAGAAACGCACCCTCTCGAAACCTGGACAGCAAGCTACACCGCGATGCAGAGCGCCTCTCTTGCAGAGTCTGCCACTTGAGTTTGCTAAACATCTCCGTAACGCTATCACGCTTACCA
Organism: Schistocerca piceifrons; assembly: GCF_021461385.2. Classification (NCBI taxonomy): domain Eukaryota; kingdom Metazoa; phylum Arthropoda; class Insecta; order Orthoptera; family Acrididae; genus Schistocerca; species Schistocerca piceifrons. Next base: position 459,550,154 of record NC_060145.1, read on the forward strand.
AATAACCCTGTGACGAAACGCGCCGCTCTTCTTTGGATCTTCTCTATCTCCTCCGTCAACCCGACCTTGTGCGGATCCCACACCGATGAGCAATACTCAAGTATAGGCCGAACGAGTGTTTTGTAAGCCACCTCCTTTGTTGATGGACTACATTTTCTAAGGACTCTCCCAATGAATCTCAACCTGGCACCCGCCTTACCAACAATTAATTTTATATGATCATTCCACTTCAAATCGTTCTGCACGCATACTCCCAGATGTTTTACAGAAGTAACTGCTACCAGTGTTCTTTCCACTATAATATAATCATACAATAAAGGATCCTTCTTTCTATGTATTCGCAATACATTACATTTGTGTATGTTAAGGTTCAGTTGCCACTCCCTGCACCAAGTGCCTATCCACTGCAGATCTTCCTGCATTTTGCTACAATTTTCTAATGCTGCAACTTCTCTGTATACTACAGCATCATCCGCGAAAAGCCCCATGGAACTTCAGACACAATCTACAAAAAATGGTTCAAATGGCTCTGAGCACTATGGGACTCAACTGCTGTGGTCATAAGTCCCCTAGAACTTAGAACTACTTAAACCTAACTAACCTAAGGACAGCACACAACACCCAGACATCACGAGGCAGAGAAAATCCCTGACCCCGCCGGGAATCGAACCCGGGAACCCGGGCGTGGGAAGCGAGAACGCTACCGCACGACCACGAGATGCGGGCACACAATCTACAAGGTCATATATATATATATATATGTATACAGGGTGTTGCAAAAAGGTACGGCCAAACTATCAGGAAACATTCCTCACACACCAATAAAAAAAAGATGTTATGTGGACATGTGTCCGGAAACGCTTAATTTCCATGTTAGAGCTCATTTTAATTTCGTCAGTATGTACTGTACTTCCTCGATTCACCGCCAGTTGGCCCAATTGAAGTAAGGTAATGTTGACTTCGGTGCTTGTGTTGACATGCGACTCATTGCTCTACAGTACTAGCATCAAGCACATCAGTACGTAACACCAACATGTTAGTGTTCATCACGAACGTGGTTTTGCAGTCAGTGCAATGTTTACAAATGCGGAGTTGGCAGATACCCATTTGATGTATGGATTAGCACGGGGCAATAGCTGTGGCGCGGTACGTTTGTATCGAGACAGATTTCCAGAACGAAGGTGTCCCGACAGAAAGACGTTCGAAGCAATTGATCGGCGTCTTAGGGAGCACGGAACATTCCAGCCTATGACTCGCGTCTGGGGAAGACCCAGAACGACGAGGACACCTGCAATGGACGAGGCAATTCTTCGTGCAGTTGACGATAACCCTAATGTCAGCGTCAGAGAAGTTGCTGTTGTACAAGGTAACGTTGACCACGTCACTGTATGGAGAGTGCTACGGGAGAACCAGTTGTTTCCGTACCATGTACAGCGTGTGCAGGCACTATCAGGAGCTGATTGGCCTCCACAGGTACACTTCTGCGAATGGTTCATCCAACAATGTGTCAATCCTCATTTCAGTGCAGATGATCTCTTTACGGATGAGGCTTCATTCCAACATGATCAAATTGTAAATTTTCACAATCAACATGTGTGGGCTGACGAGAATCCGCACGCAATTGTGTAATCACGTCATCAACACAGATTTTCTGTGAACGTTTGGGCAGGCATTTTTGGTGATGTCTTGATTGGACGCCATGTTCTTCCACCTACGCTCAATGGAGCACGTTATCATGATGCTAGGACATGTGCCTTTACAAGTACGCTACAACATGTGGTTCATGCACGATGGAGCTCCTGCACATTTCAGTCGAAGTGTTCGTACGCTTCTCAACAACAGATTCGGTGACCGATAGATTGGGAGAGGCGGACCAATTCCATGGCCTCCACGCTCTCCTGACCTCAACCCTCTTGACTTTCATTTAGGGGTGCATTTGAATGTTCTTGTCTACGGAACCCCGGTACCAAATGTGGAGACTCTTCGTGCTCGTATTGTGGACGGCTGTGATACAACACCCCATTCTCCAGGGCTGCATCAGCACATCAGGGATTTAATGCGACGGAGGGTGGATGCATGTATTCTCGCTAACGGAGGACATTTTGAACATTTCCTGTAACAAAGTGTTTGAAGTCACGCTGTGTGTTTCCATTCCATGATTAATGTGATTTGAAGAGAAGTAACAAAATGAGCTCTAACATGGAAAGTAAGTGTTTCCGGACACACGTCCACATAACACATCACACACATCCATGCCCGAGTCAGGATTCGAACCTGCGGCCGTAGCGGTCGCGCGGTTGCAGACTGAAGCGCCTAGAACCGCTCGGGCACTCCGGCCGGCGAATTATTTGTCCACCAAGAATGCGGGACATGAATCCTGCCAAATATTTATGGTACATAAGCGAGAAGTTAATTGGTGCACAAAATCCTGCGCCTGCAATAATTTCGCAATTCTGGATGGGTATAGAGGCAGCGTGTCTCAATATTTGTAACTACTTGTTGAGTTAATGCTGCACTACGCCAGGCAAATGGAGGATCTGCACGGGTTTAGGAGGTATTCCATGACATTTAACACCTCAGTGCAATTTATTCGACTTGGATAACAACGCCAGGGAGCTAAGGCGCTCCTTAATACGCCGTCTGCAGATGTGTCGTCCAGGGCGATGCCGATGACGCCCGAAAGCCGCGACGGTGTGAGGGCCAATGGACGTCCAAGTCCTGCTCTGGTGGCACTGTTTACCTCCCTCAGCAGTGTGTGTCTGAGCTAACACTCTGGGGCCTCGAGTGAGCAGTGCCAGCGACGCGCGCTTCCGCTGAACTGCCATTGGCGACCAGGGCTGCTGGGGTAGGGGAGCCCGCTGTGAAAGGATGGCGGCCGCGAACCTCTGCCATCCCAGGCAGGGGTTCGCTGGCGTTATGGTCCTTGAGGAATGATTGCACATTGTCGCCCGCGTGTGCGGCAGTGGGCTTGGAATAGTGAGCTTGTCTGGTGAAGCTGGCTGCCCAGACCGGCGTCAGCTGTTGGCTGGCCCATAGTGTGCTGGACTCTGACGTGGACGCGATCCAGTGGAGCCGGCCGCGGTGGCCGAGCGGTTGTAGGCGCTTCAGTCTGGTCGCAGGTTCGAATCCTGCTTAAGTTCTAGGGGTCTGATGACTTCAGATGTTAAGTTCCATAGTGATCAGAGCCATTTGAACCATTTGATGCCGTGGAGGGCGCTGCCAGACTGCGCCTGACTGTGCTAGAATCAGATGGTATTTATAGCGATATACTGTGGCGTTACACTGCTCCCAGGCACGTACAGATGAACGCCTCAGAGTGTAAATATACTACAGACCGGTCTGTCATTTCAAAACCTGTCTGAAACGTCACCATGACTGCGAGGCTTCACATGTTCTGCTTGTGGTGCACAAACAGGCTCGTTTGGAAATTACAGATCAGCCGCCCCTGTGCCCGCCTGATTGACCCACGCACAGGTGCCATGGTACTGCTACGATTTAATAAGGACAAAAACTTAGCGAAGGCGTGACAGAATATATATGGAGATGATATCGGTGCAACACTGACTTACTAGAAGATAGGTTGGCTCAGGGTGTGGAAGATAGTTGAAGGCTGCCATCCCCTTCTTCTGGCAATTAATAGTTTTGGTCTGTTGTGGGCTTTCTGTTGGATGGTTGTCAGGTTTCATTTCCATCGAAGTTCTCAGTCGAGTGTTAGTCCCAGCTATTTCAGTGTGTTGCTTAACAGGATAGGATCATCATAAAGTCAAGTAAAAGCCATGGGAACAGAAGCTGCAGGTTGTTTGTACTGTAATTATGCCTGGGTATTGGTAAGGTTTATTTTGATGAGCCTCTGGTTACGCCATTAGGGGTGATTAGTACCCTACTGGCCATTAAAATTGCTACACCAAGATGAAATGCAGATGATAAAGAGGTATTAATTGGACAAATATATTATACCAGAACTGACATGTGATTACATTTTGACGCATTTTGGGTGCATAGATCCTGAGAAATCAGTACCCAGAACAACCACCTTTGGCCGTAATAACGGCCTTGATACGCCTGGGCATTGAGTCAAACAGAGCTTGGATGGCGTGTACAGGTACAGCTGCCCATGCAGCTTCAACACGATACCACAGTTCATCAAGAGTACTGACTGGCGTATTGTCACGAGCCAGTTCCTCGGCCACCAGTGACCAGACGTTTTCAGTTGGTGAGAGATCTGGAGAATGTGCTGTCCAGGGCAGCAGTCGAACATTTTCTGTATCCAGAAAGGCCCGTACAGGACCTGCAATATGCGATCGTGCACTATCCTGCTGAAATGTAGGGTTTCGCAGGGGTCGAATGAAGGGTAGAGCCACGGGTCGTAACGCATCTGAAATGTAACGTCCACTGTTCAAAGTGCCGTCAATGCAAACAAGAGGTGACCGAGACGTGTAACCAATGGCACCCCATACCATCACGCCGGGTGATACCCCAGTATGGCGATGACGAATACACGCTTCCAATGTGTGTTCACCGCGATATCGCCAAACACGGATGCGACCATCATGATGCTGTAAACAGAACCTGGATTCATCCGAAAAAATGACGTTTTGTCATTCATGCACCCAGGTTCGTCGTTCAGTACACTATCGCAGGCGCTATTCCTGTCTGTGATGCAGCGTCAAGGGTAACCGCAGCCATGGTCTCCGAGCTGATAGTCCATGTTGCTGCAAACGTCGTCAAACTGTTCGTGCAGATGGTTGTTGTCTTGCAAACGTCTCCATCTGTTGACTCAGGGATCGAGACGTGGCTGCACCACCCGTTATAGCCATGCGGATAAGATGCCTGTAATTTCGACTGCTAGTGATACGAGGCCGCTGGGATCCAGCACGGCGTTCCGTATTACCCTCCTGAACTCACCGATTCCGTATTCTGCTAACAGTCACTGGATCTCGACCAACGCGAGCAGCAATGTTTCGATTCGATAACCGTAATCGCGATAGGCAACAGTTCGACCTTTATCGAAGTCGGAAACGTGATGGTACGTACTTCTCCTCCTTACACGAGGCATCACAACAACGTTTCACGAGGCAACGCCGGTCAACTGCTGTTTGTGTATGAGAAATCGGTTGGAAACTTTCCTCATGTCAGCACGTTGTAGGTATCGCCACCGGCGCCAACCTTGTGTGAATGCTCTGAAAAGCTAATCATTTGCATATCACAGCATCTTCTTCCTGCCGGTTAAATTTCGCGTCTGTAGCTCGTCATTTTCATGGTGTAGTTTTGCAATGTTATATGGAGGGTTAGGAAACTAGAGTCGTCAACGTAGCGAAGGAGGTTAACAGTGATGGTTTCGACATATAGTCAGCGTAAAGATCCAGTAACATGCGTTTGTATACTAACAGGCAAAATGTTACTTACAAATATGAAGATAGGAAAATATTAATTCAGACTGTTGCCGAGTTATTAATGGTATATGGAAAAATTTGTTTCATCAAAGAGTGTGGTATCCGCCTCCCAGCATCAAGTTACGAAGAATTCAGTATCCAAAAAACTGATGTGTTCTGATCAGTCCGTCGTTTGATTTATATACTAAACTGGCTAATGTGATATTATTTGTTTTATATGTATTTAGTTCAGTCTGCAGTTTTTTATTGCTGCATTAATCTGAGATAGTTATTTATTTCTTGTTTAGTCAGTTAGTATTCCTGTTGGGGTGGAACATTATTAAAATTCCCCACATGCGAACTCGAGGCTTTCAATTATGGTTCTTATGTTGGTAACGTAAATTTCTCAGTGTATTCTTATTTCACTCCAGCGGCCGTTCACCCGACGCAAGTTATAATAAGCTGAACTTTTAATGAACTTCAGTTCTTACCTCTTAATGGTTCAAAATGGTTCTGAACACTATGCGACTTAGCTTCTGAGGTCATCAGTTGCCTAGAACTTAGAACTAATTAAACCTAACTAACCTAAGGACATCACACACATCCATGCCCGACGCGGGATTCGAACCTGCGACCGTAGCGGTCGCTCGGTTCCAGACTGTAGCGCCTAGAACCGCACGGTCACTCAGGCCGGCTATCTCTTAATCTTCAGATAACTGAAGGAGCCGACACAAGTTCCCGAGTGAGACGTAAATGCCATATGTCGCAATGGCGAATAATGTTTTCGCCGCGTAACTGACGTCTGTCTGATGCACGCACGCATGAGTGCGAGGCGGCTCCACCTACGACATTACTGCCGCGTTGTAACTGCTTCCGCCCCTCACCGCCGTAGCTCGCTGACAAGGCAGTCGTGCCTGGCCGGAGAAACACCTGGGGGTCGGCGGGCCTGGAGAGGTGTCCAGCTGCCTAACACAGCCGGGCTGGCGGCCAGCGCGCGCGGTTCGCCCGTCTCGTCTGTGCGGCCGTGCGGTCGCGTTAATCCCGGCGGGGAAACATAATCTGTGAGCGCCTGGTCGCCACGCGTTTCTGTGGAATTAGTTTGCGCTCTTCGAAACCGGACCGCTCCTATCCAGTTTCCAATTACTGCGAGGCATCTCCGGCTGCTGCCGCCGTTTCTTCTAGCTAGGACCTTTTTCCGTCCCCTCCCGGTCAAGAGCCATATGCTAGCGAACGGTGGCGATCTACAGTAGCTGTTTCTGGATCTTCTCAGCGCAGTACGGAGTGCTGCTTTCGACATGCAGGTGTGCCATCTGCGAAAGTCTTTCACCCGCGAATTACTTCGTCTTGTAATGCAGGTTTTGCAATGTACGAGGGTTATTCGCGGGGCGTGTAGCTTTACGTTGGAATCTCCCTGGCGGAAGTTGGTACGAATGTCGTGCAGCGGGAAGCCAGCGGAAGGAACGAGCGTTCCCAACAATCAAAAGTTCGTCGATTAGTGTTGTGGTGACTGTTAGAAATGAACGTTCTCATTGGGTGGTGGTGGTGGTTGTTGGGACTAAACAGCTAAGGTCATCAGTCCCCCGCTTCCGCAAAGTGTGAAGTACGCGCTGTTATTCGCTACATGAATGCTAAGTGCATGAACGGCACTGCGATTCATCACAAAATTGTTTCTGTTTATGGAGAGAACGTAACACCAAGGCAGCGTATGGCGAAATGGGTACGGAATTCCAATTCTGCAAGGACGGAAATTCACAATGAAGACAGAAGCGGAAGTCCGTCTGTTACGACTGATGATGTGGTGCACAAAATTGAAGAACTTTCTCTCTGATCACCGTTCTACAATTGACGACCTGCATGCAGTTTTTCCAAACATTTCATGAACTGTCGTTCATGAAATCGTAACTTATCGACTAAATTATCGCAAGTTGTGTGCGTGATGTTTGGCCATGATGCTTACTGAAGCACACAAAATGAACTGAGTAAGTGCCGCTCACAAATTTCTTGAGAGTTTTGAGATTGAAGGCGAGGCTTTTCTCAACTCTATAGTGGCAGGAGATGAAATTTGGGCTTGTCACCATACTCCAGAGAGCAAATGACAGTCGATGCAGTGCCGCCATACTTTTTCCACTTCAGCCAAAAAATTCAACACTCGGAAAACAGTGAGGGAAATACTGGTGTCACTGTTTTGGGACAGAAAAGGGGTTCTGCCCGTTGATTTGTTTTGGAAAGAGGTGAAACAATAAATGCTGCAAGAAATTGTGAAACCATGAAGAAACCTTGCAGAGCCATCCAAAACAAACGTCGCGGGATACTGACAAAGGGAGTCTTTCTCTTTCATGACAACGGGCGTCCGCACACCGCTCATGCAACACAAGAGTTGTTGGCTTCGTTTGGTTGGGAAGTTTTAAGCCAGTCCTCTCACAGCCCCGATCTCGCACCTAGTGACTATCATCTGTTCACCGAATTGAAGGAACAGCTTCGTGGAAAACACATTTCAGGCGACGCCGAGGTGAAAATGGAAGTGAAGAACTGGCTCAAAAAGGCGCGGGAGATTTCTATGACACAGAAACGAAAAAAAGATCTGGTGCCACGCATAAATGTACTGCGGTAAGTGGTGATCATGTGGAAAAATAACGCAAGATCTATACTACAATGCATGAAAATTTTTATTAAAATAAATTCATTTTTTGTATTCAAAACATTCTTGTAACCTTACTTTTCACATTAGCCAAGCATCTTTTATTCAGTGATAAGATGTAATAAATGGGATAACTCGGTGCTCATAAAATGTGCGAAGCGATGCACCCTTCATTCTTTTATAATATGTAGTAGTGTCTTATTTTTTATTCATACATTGAAGCTACAGGTGAAATAATCAGATCGTCCACTTTTGGCCGAAAATAAAATTTTGCATAATTTTACAATTGCTCGATCGTATAGTGCAAGAACGAGACCTGTCCGTGGGACCGACTCAGAGTAACGTAGGGAATGGGCTTGTCGACGACTGGTGTTTGGCGAAATAACAAGGCATGTTTAGGATTTGACAAACAGTACTCAGATTCTGGCACGTGAGGTACACCCCAGAAGTTGACTGTGGTGCATGTAACACAAATTTATTTTCAGACTTACAGTGTCACCCAAAAAATTGTTTCGGTCTAATAACAAGAAGTTTGTTATTTCAGAGTACACGTTCTTTGAATACTCCACACAACACAAATATATGCTTGTCTGTAGTGTATCATTATCACAATTTATTTATCAAGTTTTCGTCATTATTCAGAAAGCGTCAACTACATTGAATTTTTCACTGTAGTCGACATATCGGAAGGTTTATTGATATTCAAAATAGTTTTCACTTATTCTTCAGTCATTTTTAGTTACATGACATGCTTCGACCATCTTTAGAGGTACGACAAAGTTAAAAAAAAACAATATGTACCGTCAAATATTTTACAATAAATAGAAAATAATTGTACATAAATGTAGAATATATCTAAATAGTTGCGTCAGCAATCCATCTGGTCTATTCAGCACAAAAGATCACAGTACGGTGTTTTGCAACTGCGATCAATGTTTTAAACAAGTATCTGGTGGAAGTCAGGCAAAAGGGAGGGGGAGATGAAAAAGAGGGGACAAGGAAGGGTAATGTAGAGTGTGGGTCATTGGGGGAGAGGAATGAAGCAGAGAGAGGAAGTAATGGGAATGTCATGAGTTTAAGGAGAGGGAGCCAGCTAAAATTATAGAAACTATAATTACGTGAACACTGTCGTTAAAATATTAATAGCGTAGAGCGACGCGTGTGTACACTGTACACGACGTAGAACAATAAAATTATAAAGTGAATTGAGGGCGATTGAGTTTGGGGAAAGAAGACAGGAAGGCGGAGAGAGAAAAACTTCATAAATGTCTCTGTTAGTCCAATATGAGAAATATATACACAATGCGATCAAAAGTACCTGGACACCTAAAAAAACATGTGTTTTTCATATTAGGTGCATTTTGCTGTCACCTACTGCCAGGTACTCCATATCAACGATCTCAGTAGTCATTAGACGTTGTGAGGGAGCAGAATGGGGCGTTCCGCGGAACTCACGGTCTTCGAACGAGGTCAGGTGATTGGGTGTCACTTGTGTCACACGTCTGCACGCGAGATTTTCACACTCCTAAACATCCCTAGTTCCACTGTTTCCGATGTGATAGTGAAGTGGAAACGTGAAGGGACACGTACAGAACAAAAGCGTAAAGGCCGACCTCATCTGTTGACTGACAGAAACCGCTGACAGTTGAAGAGTATCGTAATGTGTAATAGGTAGACATCTATCCAGACCATCCACAGGAATTCCAAACTGCATCAGGATCCACTGCAAGTACTACGACAATTAGGCGGGAGGTGAGAAACTTGGATTTCATGGTTGAGCGTCTGCTCATAAGCCAAACATCACGCTGGTAAATACCAAACGACGGATCGCTTGGTGCAAGGAGCGTAAACATCCGACGACTGAACAGTGGAAAAACGGTGCGTGGAGTGACGAATCACGGTACAGAATTTGGCGATCAAATGGCAGGGTGTGGGTATGGCGATGCCCGGTGAACGTCATCTGCCAGCGTGTGCAGCGTCATCAGTAAAATTCACAGACGGTGGTGTTACGGTGCTATTTTTCACGGAAGGGGCTTGCACCCGTTGTTGTTTCGTGTGGCACTATCACAGCACAGGCCTTCATTGATGTTTTAAGCACCCTCTTGCTTCCCACTGTTGAAGAGCAATTCGGGGATGACGATTGAATCTTTCAACATTATCGAGCATATGTTCATAATGCACGGCCTGTGGCGGAGTGGTTACACGACAATAACATTCCTGTAATGGACTTGCATGCACAGAGTCCTGAGCCAAATGCTATAGAACGCCTTTGGGATGTTTTGGAACGCCGACTTCGTAAGCAGGCCGCTGTGAGCGAGCGGTTCTAGGCGCTTCAGTCTGGAACCGCACTGCTGCTACGGTCACAGGTTCGAATCCTGTTCGGGCATGGATGTGTGTGATGTCCCCTTAGATTAGTTAGGTTCAAGTAGTTCTAAGTCTAGGGGACTGATGGCCTCAGATGTTAAGTCCCATAGTGCTTAGAGCCATTTGAACCATTTTCGACTTCGCGCCAGGCCTCACCTCCCTTCAGTGCAGCACTCCGTGAAGAATGGGCTGCCATTCACCAAGAAACCTTCCAGCACCTAACTGAACGTATGCCTGCGAGAGTGGAAGCTGTCATCAAGGGTAACGGTGGGCCAACACAATATTGCATTCCAGTATTACCGATGGAGGGCGCCACGAACTTGTATGTAATTTTCAGCCAGGTGTCTGAATACTTTTGATCACATAGTGTATGAGAAATATAAAGATGTCATGAAGCCTGCCAAGAAGTATGTGCTAGCTTCAGACATGGAATTTTATAATAAAGAGCTATCTGGCAGAAATGTTACCGTTGCTGTGTGTAGTTCATCAGAAAGAGAAACACAATGATTTTCTTTTTGACCATCCGCACCTACTATTTCTGTTAGGGTATCATTTCTTTTTAATGCTCAGGCTCTTTACAATATTCAGAAACCACTAAAGAGCTAATGGTTATTGTATCTTTAATTACTTCTTCAGTTCTTGACATCATATTTAAAAATGCATGTTGCAGGAGTCCAGTTTTTTAAAATACAATAAATTGCATAATGAATCTTTCTTTTCTTGTGTAATAGGTGTTATGGTGTGTTGGTGGAGTACATAAAGGTTTGGAAAGACAAGAACGGTTAATAAAGTTTTCCAGTTTTTGAACTGTTTTTCAGTGTTCCGTGCCTCAATGTGCTGAAACGGAATCCTTTTGGGATCTCCCTGTTGTCCGTCTGCCTGCCTCTCTGTCCGACTGTTAAGAACCGTTTCTGTCGTGGACGGGTGGACGTATCAGGTTCAGATTTATACAGTGTAGAAGTCAATTCAACCAAATGATACGGCGTTTCATGTCATACACTGAAGAGACAAAGAAACTGGTACACCTGCCTAATATCGTGTACGGCCCCCGCAAGCACGCGCAATAGCCGCAACACGACGTATCATGGTCTCGACTAATGTCTGAAATAGTGCCGGAGGGAATTTATACCAGCCTGCAGGGCTGTCCCTAAATCCGTAAGAGGACGAGGGGATGGAGATCTCTTCTGAGCAGCACTTTGCAAGGCATCCCAGATGTGCTTAGTAATGTTCGTGTCTGGGGAGTGTGGTGTTCCGTGGAAGTATTTAAACTCAGAAGAGTTCAAATGGCTCTGAGCACTATGGGACTTAACATCTGAGGTCATCAGTCCCCCAGATTTAGAATTACTTAAACCTAACTAACCTAAGGACGTCACACACATCCATGCCCGAGGCAGGATTCGAACCAGCGACCGTAGCGTTCGCGCGGTTCCAGACTGAAGCGTCTAGAACCGTTCGGCCACTGCAGTCGGCGAACTCAGTAGAGTGTTCCTGGAGCCATTGTGTAGGAATTATGCATTTGTGGGGTGTCGCATTGTCCTGCTGGAATTGCTCAAGTCCGACTCAATGCAAAATGGGCACGTGTGGATGCAGGTGCTCCGACAGGATGCTTACGAACGTGTCACCAGTCATCGAGTCGTATCTAGACGTATCAGGTGTCCCATATCACTCCAGCTGCACATGTCCCACGCCATTACAGAACCTCCACCATCTTCAACGGTTAGGTGCTAAGATGCAGGGTCCATGGATTCATGAGGTTGTCTCCGTACCTGTAGACGTCCATCCGCTCCATACAATTTGAAACGAGACTCGTCCGATCAGGCAACATGTTTCAAATCACCAATAGTCCAATGTCGGTGTTGACAGGGCCAGGCGAGTCGCAAAGTTTTGTGTCGTGCAGTCATCAAGGGCACACGAGTGAGCCTTCGGCTCCGAAAGCCCGTCTCGATGATGTTTCGTTGAATGGTTCGCACGCTGACACTTGTTGATGGCCCAGCACTCTGCTGCAGTTTGCCGAAGGGATGCACTTCTGTGACGTTGAACGATTCTCTTCAGTCGTCGTTGATCCCGTTCTTGCAGGATCTTTTTCCGGCCGCAGCGATGTCGCAGATTTAATGTTTTACCGGATTCCTGATATTCACGGTATACTCGTGAAACGGTCGTACGGGAAAATCCCCACTTCATCGATACCTCGGAGATGCTGTGTCTCATCGCTCTTGCGCCAACTATAACAGCACGTTCAAACTCACGTAAACCTTGATAACCTACCATTGTAGCAGCAGTAACCGATCTAACAACTGTGCGAGACACTTGTTGTCTTATATAGGCGTTGCCGACCGCAGCACCGTATTCTGCCCGTTTACATACCTCTGAATATGCAACACTAGTTACTTGGGACCTTCAGTGTATTTTGATACTCATCAAAATCTGTAGGATTCTTCTCCTTGATATGGAATCCTGAAAGTTGGCAAGAAGCAAGGTTTCAGATTAGAATTACAGTAAGGGAATCAGAAAATTGTTGAATTGTAACTACAGCACATATAAACATCTTTCTGCCGTCAGAATTGTAATAGCACGAAATCCCCCACTGAAATCAAGGCAATTATAAACATACTGAAAAACAAGAGATAATGTGGTGTTGATGGAGTCTCTAACAGAATTTTGAAGTGTTGTTCTAATTTAATAAGTGAAGTCCTTAGCGATATATGTAATTCTTCGCTGGCATAGGGAATTTTTCCAGACAGATTGAAATACGCAATTGTCAAACCTCTTCATAAGAAAGGGGACAAGAGTGACTTAAATAATTATAGACCAGTCTCATTGCTGACTTCATTTTCTAAAATATTCGAAAAAGTTAGGCATTCAAGAGTAGTCTCACATTTAAGTGAAAATAATTTACTCAGCATGTCACAGTTCGGATTCCGGAAGAATTACTCGACTGAGAATGCTATCTATACATTTACCCGTCAAATAGTACAAGCCCTAAATAACAAATTATCGCCAGTTGGTATTTTTTGTGATCACTCCAAGGCAGTTGACTGTGTGGATCATATCACACTCTTAGAAAAGCTCAGGTTTTATGGAATTGAAGGCTATACACACAGCTGGTTTGAATCATACTTAATGAACAGAAAGCAAAAAGTTGTGCTGAATAGCACAAATGATGATGGGAGTTATCACAAGGGGAGTGCCACAGGGTTCAATTTTAGGTCCTCTGCTGTTCCGTATTCATGTGAATGACCTCTCACTTAACGTTCAGCAAGTGGAACTAGTACTTTTTGCAGATGACACGAGTCTTATAATAAATCTCATTCCAGAAAAAGCTCCTGAAGATATTGTTAAGGATGTCTTTCAAAGAATTATTAAGTGGTTCTCAGAAAATGGACTCTCCCTGAATTGCGAAAAAACTCACTATACCCAGTTCTGTACAGCGAATAGAGTCATACCGACAGTTTATGTAGCATATGAACAGGGCTCAATTAACAGGGTAGATTGGGTGTTCACATTGATGACAACTTGAACTGGAAGAAGCATATTGCTGAGCGTCTCGAACAACTAAGGTCAGCTTCTTTCGCTCTTCCTATAATCGCTAGTCTTGGTAATAAACAGATCAGCCTCCTAACGTACTTTGCATATTTCCGCTCAATAATGCCTTATGGAATAGTTTTCTGGGGTAACTCACCACTTATACATAAAGTATTGATTGCACAAAAGAAAGCAGTGAGAATAATTAGTAGTGTTCACCCAAGGACGTCACGTAGGCACCTTTTCAAGGAGTTAGGTATTTTAACTGCACCATTAGAGTACATATTTGTTACAAATAATGCATCTCAATTCGCGAAGAACAGTGATGATCATTTGTATAACACTAGAGGGGAAAATGACCTTTCCTATCCGTTATTGAAGCTGTCAGTTGCTCAAGAAGGAGTACACTATTTAGCAACAAAAATCTTTGATCATTTGCCCAACAACGTAAAGTGTCTGACAGGTAGCAGATCAAGTTTTAAATCTAGCTTAAAATCATTTATTTTGTACAACTCCTTCTACTCCATGGACGAATTTTTGTTTCAGAAATGGTAAAAAAAAAATTGTACCTCTGAATGTAGTTGCATGTGTAGAACTAAAAATTTCAGTAATATTAATATTAGCACTACTCGTGTGTGTGTGTGTGTGTGTGTGTGTGTGTGTGTGTATATATATATAACTTGTAATCTGACTCGTTCCACATCATATCGATAAAATAACCAGGAATATTATCTACGGAACATGACATAACTAAAACTAAAGTGAAAAACTAAAAGCGTAGTAGACGAACGTTACTGTAAGCAAACATAAAATATAAGTTTTAGTTAAGTAAACAAAAACATTTTATTTAAATCTTCTGTATTCACACATATAAACTGAAGTTCACTGCTCGTTTCTTTCTGTGTGTCTGGGCAAATCTAAGGAACCGCTGTAGAAGTTTGATACAGTCTCGGATTTTCCAGAACCGATATCTTGCTAGCATCTACATGGAAAACAGGCAAAAATCGAAAAGTTTGCACGGAACTCGCAGTGAGCAAGTGGCCGATTTCATTTGCTTTACTCGTAAGTATGTGAATGTGATTTATCTGATTATTGCACCAATTTCTTGAATCATCTTGGTCGCATTTGCTGTGTTTTTGACTGTTCACCAGTTTCGACCCTAATAAGTAACAAACGGAGTTACAAAAATCAAGAAAAGGCAACAGCACAAGATTACTATTAAATACGGGCAGGATTACATTTCCCATTACAGTCTTTTGGAATTGCAGAAGGAACTTAGTAGAAAAAGTTATCATAAGAAACCCACGTGATTAAACGCACCGTTCGGATGTAAAATGAGTGTTAAAATGAGTTTTCAAATCTCCCTGTCGAATGTACGTTATGGTAGAGTTGCACAACGCACGTACCGGGAACGTTTCCCGTATCGCCTCGGTCTATCATAGACCACTTCCGTCCACATCAACTGTTGCGATAGACTGCTGGGCCTTCACTCGCACCAGCGAACACACCCTCCGCAGTAATCAGAACTCGTTACCTCCGCTGTGTGCGTACCGCGAAGCGGGAGATTCGAAAGTGATCCTATCTCCAAATTTCTTTTGCGTCCAAACGGTAAATCACGGACACGGACTCCTTATTAAAACTTTCTCTACTAAGTACCCTTTTCAACACCTACAAGTATGTTATATGAATTGTGATAAAAAGTGCAAGGTAATGAGAAAGAATGAAAATTCACCCACCCCGTCGTTATGGAACTAACATGTCAAGTCGTCGTGTGCCAATCATTGCGATGACTTACAGTAAAGTCAACTGCCGTGCTTGCTCATGCTTTGTAGTTTAAACCTGGAACAGTTATGTTCGAAAAGGTCGCGTGAACGTACTTGACCCACATGTCGAGAATCACAATTTAAATAAATGTTGTGTCACGATAACTATAGCGTAATTATTGTTTTTCGTTTTTTTAAATACAATGACTACAGTTCAGATTGTTTAAAGAATCGTAGATGGAGGGGATCCACTCTGCCGATGAAACGAAGCGAACATATTTACAAAACAGATAGCATTCTGTATTTCGACAGTATCAGATTTCATCTTCCTTTCTCACACAAGAACGGGGCTTTAGAAAGAGACTACGGTACAAGTTCATTTCAAAGCCTCCAATTGGTTTTTCAAAACTAGGTTCCAAGGTACAACTTTCACTCTCATAAATGAGGACAGATAATATGTAACACTCATTCTGGATCTCAGTTGCAAACTGAGATGTGAGCACATGAAGTATTTTCTAATTTTGATGCGTTGTTTTCTAGCCCGTCTAGTTCTGGATTTTAGCGTGAAGTTGTGTTGTTAGTTCAAAATGGTATTTGAAGGAGAAGAGTTATTCAACTGTACTGTCTTCTGTAGATAGTTTTTTTGGTATTCCCTTTAGAGAGTATCGTGATTTTGGTCTTTGAAGAGTTAACAGATAGGACAAATCTCCACTGTGCGGAACTAGGCGGGTTTATCTTGCATTCGAGAGAAGGCCTTGTCTGCTGTCATTACGATGTTGTGCTCGTATGTGGAGTCATCACTAACTTTCCCATTTATCGTGCTCTCTCCAGAATCTTCTATCATCCCTTCCTTGAAAATTACGTTACAATAAAAAGAAATGGTAATTCATAGTCTTGAGCAACACCTTTCACGAAAGTGGTGGTTTATAAAGTTCCTTGATTAACTAATCTGCTGTCTGATTCCAGTACAGAGCAGTGATTACGTGAACATGATTGCGGACAATAGCGGAATGTCATAAAATATCTGTTTGTTTTTCGTGATGGATACTGTGAAAGGCCTTTTTCTAATCTATAAAACAGGCACACACACACAACCATGTCCATATCCTTGCGCCACTGTAGGCCTATCAGTATATTTAACGAGAAAGTCGTCTCACATGGACACTACCATTTGCCGGAGACCGAAGTGACTTTGATCCATGAAAGATTCGCCTTTCTTTCAGTTGCAGATTAGCAATAGGATGGAGTAAAAACTGTTCTAACGATCTGAAATCACTCAGTGCTTGTATAGGGACCACGTCTGTCATTATCATCTTGCTGAAGTCGAAGGTTGCTATTTTGTGTTTGCGTTATCATATTCGAGATTATAAGACTTCGCTATCAGCAATGGACAAGCGTGTTTCCTTTTCTTTTTACCCAAAGATATTTCGAGGTGTGTGATCTTCAGTCGGTCTCGTTCTAAATCTATTTTAGATCTCGAATTTTCATTGTTCTGTGATTGCTCACCTGAAACTCCTCAACAAAATTGCTAAATCATCTGGTTTGTGTGTGTAAAGTAAGTGAAGAAGATGTGAAAAATAGTGTATGTAGTTGTGAGCCACTAAGAATCTTAAAAAGCTATAATGAGCCTAGTGTTTTTAAAACCTTCCGAACTTCGGATGGAAAGTATGAGTGGGCAATATACAAATTCTTATTACTGTTATAAATTTTTAAATCTATCCAATAGTCACTCACACTTGTAACGTTGATGCATTAAGTTGTTCTGAAAGCGGTGCTAATATTCAAGACAATAAAAGTGGGTTAAAAGCTGTGAGCTATCTGGGGAAGTTAACCTTGCATTACTGAGCAACTGTTTCAACAGGTATCCAGTCTAGCTTACCAAATTCCCAACCAGACTAACATTAATTATTATCTTTTAATAGTCATACGACAACTGGTGATATATATATATATATATGTAAAAAAGAGAATTTAAATAAAAAGAAATAAATCAGTTTATATTTGGAAATTTATTTTAACATT
Source organism: Schistocerca piceifrons (assembly GCF_021461385.2). Classification (NCBI taxonomy): domain Eukaryota; kingdom Metazoa; phylum Arthropoda; class Insecta; order Orthoptera; family Acrididae; genus Schistocerca; species Schistocerca piceifrons. The sequence goes on from NC_060145.1 coordinate 459,567,835, forward strand.
GCTCATTGAAATTTCAGCATATTAAACTTGATTCATATCTACACTGGTGCCTTATTTAGGATTGTGAAAATGTGAGTTTGTAATCTTACGGAACACATCAAATATGGAGCCAAGATTGGGAGACTGCATACAACACTGCATTCATAAAATAACACACAAAGGACGTTGAAACATATGCAAGAGGAAATTAACCACAACCAACTGATTCAATTTTCACCCAAAGAAGTTACGTTCGTAGCACAATCCTGTCCATCATGAAATTACCACACACTGGTACACTAAATTCATACTAACTCTCTGTGAAATCTTCCCGAAAAGAATAGCTGAGGGCTACTTTGATGATTACACCACATGCTTCACGTCGTCAACTTGGTTCACACAAAGAGTGTAACTCCACAATAATTTTGATAATTAAAATAAATTACATCGAAACTCAATTTACAAAAGAAAAACCTCGAACTGGTTACTATCGTCTTACTATTAACCTGATGGGTCAAACAGCTGTATAAGCACGTGGTACTGGTCTCACAAAGTACACCCTACGTTGGTTGAACATAAAGAAAAGTTGCTATATTGAAAAATATTGTCAAGACGAGACGTTATAATCACACGAGCATTCGCATTTAAGATTGATCATCTTAGTTACAGTTACTGATCAACACGTGGTTCCACTTTACTCACAAAGTAGTGACAAAGCAACTACCCGAATATATTCCGAGCTTCACACTCGAATTACACTGAGTTGCAATTTAAGATAACATTAGATATTTTAGATCTAAACCTGAAATAAAGGTGATTACATTTTCAGTTAGGCTGAACTTAAGAAATCTATGTCCTACGGACTTAGCAGACACGCGCTTAGCCGGAGATCTTACCACCTGAGACGCTCGCCGCAGACAGACTGGCCTGGGCCCCTACTGAGGGTGCTTAAAAGATGCAAACGGAAGTAACCAGAGAGGCAGCTTCCTACACCAACATCACAAGGGACGGACAGGACCATACTAAGAATAGAAACCTCTTTGCTTTTAGAAAGTGTAGCTACCTGTTCTGACGTTGGTCCCACTGTTCTCTAGCAGACATACTTGTTTGCTACCATCGAGCATGCAACTAGAAACACATTTGCTCATTCATCCTCTCACACAGAAGGGAAGGGGGATGACAGTATCTTATCATATACAGTATATAAAAGAAGGCGGATGTAGGTTCCGTATGAGACTGTGTGACATGAATTACATATAATCTGTGTTTTAAAATGTAGCAGTGTGACAGATCGTTCTTGTTTATGTGTAGAAGTAACACGTTTCACTGCTCAGTCTCCTCCCAGGTATTCAGAAGCACCACAGTAAATTTAGAAGTGGAATGTATGCCGTAAATGACAACAGTCTTAAGAAATTAACATGAAAGGAATCCAACAGAGACCTTTCACACTATCGGCTCATTTTTTATCGTTTTATTATTAAGTAAACAGGTGATCGGGAAAATTAGATTCAAGGAACGTAAACTAAGCTTAAATTTTCATTTTTATTTTAAAATTCATCAGTGTTCAATAAAACGGTTAACACACGCTATGTCTGTCTCAAAGCTGGTGCCTTATTTACTATTGTAAATTAATTAAGAAAAGTGTTACCCGAGGGGGTTCAATTAACGTAAATTTTGATTTTCTAGGGATAGGAAACAAAAAATGGCAACAGGATGGGATACGACATTCAAACAAGCTCACGAAGATAGTTCAAGGGTACACAAAAGAAAAGGAACTGAACCATTACCAATCAATTCTAGGCAAAGAAATTCCGCTCCTCGCGTAGTAGCGTTCCCAATCCATAACCACACACTGATAATACAAGTTTAGACAAAGATCACGTGGTTCGATATAACCAAAATCTTTAAAAAATGCTCTATAATAAAGTTTCTAGAAATTGTGAAGCAGGAAAAACTGCTCGCGCCAGTGAGCGAAATATTATGCAAAAGGATAAATGAGGGCTAGTTTCGTTACTGCAGCAGATGTTCCACGTGCACAAGTACATTTACAGATAATGTGTAATCTTAAAACCATTTTAATGACGAAATCAAATCGAAACACATTAGTTACAACAGAAACTTCCGAACTGCGTTAATATCGGCATAGTATTGATCTGATGACTCAAACAATTTTACTAGCACGTGGTACTGCTACTACAAAGCACACACCACGTGGTTTGAACACAAATAGAAATTATTAATTTCAAGAATTTAAACGAGAGAAAACGCTTTTACGCGCATTCACACTAAAGAGCGATGATTTTAATCAGAATTACGCTTTACGACAACGTGCTTCCACTTTCATTTATTGGAGTGGAAACAAAGCAACTACAGCAATAGACTCCGAAACCAACACTGAAACCGCACTGCATCCCGTTTTAAAATGTATATAAAACATTTTCGATGTAGATCTGTAAGAAAAGTAATCAATATTTCAGTTAGGCTGAAAATAATATCATTGTCCTTCGGAGTCACCAAAGACGCGCTTACCCGGAGGTGTTACCACTGCCCGCAGACTGATTAGTGTGGGCCGCGTCCGAAGGCGTCCCACAGATACGATGGGAAGTGACCAGAGAGGTAGCTTCCTCCACCAACCTGACAAGGGAGGGACAGAATCACTCCAAGGAGACAAACCTCCTTGCCTTAGAAATCGTATCTACCTACTCAGACAGAATTCTCTGCTACCACCGAGCATACAACTACAAATACTCACATTCATCCTTTCGCTCCTGAAGGGAAGGAGATGACAATATCTTAAGACATCATATACACTACGTAAACGAGGCGGATGTGTGTTTCATAGCAAACTGTATGATAAGAATTACACATAAAAATGTGTTTGAAAATGTTGTGAGACAAGTCGTCAATATAACATATTCCACAGCTCAGTCTCCTCCCAGATAAATTCAGAAATATCACAGTAAATTTAGAGGTGCAAATGTATGACGTAAACAACAATAAATCGAGGAAAATAGCATGGAAGGAATCTAACAGAGACCTTTCAAAGCATGTACAACACGACGGAAAACGTAAGTACAGATCCTCCACTACTGCCACTCTCCGCAAAAGTAGGTGTACAAAACTACACTGATATGCCAAATAGTGGAGGGATACATCCTAATATCGTATCGAACCACCTCTTGCCCGCCGAGGACGTGGCATGGACTCAACAAGTTGTTGGAATCCCCTGCAGAAATACTGATCCATGCTGCCGCTACAGCGGTAAATAATTGTGAAACTGCTGTCGGTGCAGGATTTTGTGCACGACCTGACTACTCGATTTAGCCAGAAAATTTGCGGTGGGATTCATGTCGAGTGATCAGGGGGGGGGGGGGGGCGAAAGATTCGCTCGAACTGTCCAGAATGTTCTTCAAACCAATCGCGAACAACTGTAGTCAGATGGTGCGTTGTCATCCACAAAAATCCTGCCGTTGTTTTGGAACATGAAGTCCATGGATGCCTGTAAACAGTCTGGAAGTGCCCGCAGTTAATCATCTCGAGTCAGTGATGGGGTCAGTTGGGCCAGACAACCCAGTCCACCGCGCACACCATTATGGAGCCTCCACCAGTTTGCACAGTGCCCTGTTGATAACTTGGCTTTACAGTGTCTGAGGCACACTCGAACCCTTACCAACTGAAATCGGTACTGGCCTAACCAGGCCACGGTTTTCCAATAGTCTAGGGTCTACACGATACGGTCACGAGCACAGGAGAGGCGCTGCGTGCGATGTCGTGCTGCTAGCAAAGGAACTCGCGTCGGTGGTCTGTTGCGGTGGTTCTCTAACTCCCAACTTCGGCCCACTGTCGTAACGGAAATGTTCATCGCACGTCCCACATTTATGGATTGATTGTGTGTTAGCGCTGAGAACTCTACGCAACCGCCTCTGCTTTTGGTCGTTAAGTGAAGTCCGTCGGCCGCTGCGTTGTCTGTGTGAGAGGTAATACCTGATATTTAGTATTGTCGGCACAGTCTTGACACTGTGTATCTCGAAATATTGAATTCCCCAACGGTTTCCGAAATGCGTGTAGTTCCATTGTTATCACATGACTTCTGTCCCTCAGTGTTATCACACTTTGAACAAAGACCCACAAACTTCGGACTACTATGCATCTACATCTACATTCATACAAGGCAAGCCACCTGACGGTGTGTGGCGGAGGGTACCTTGAGTAACTTTATCGGTTCTCCCTTGTATTCCAGTCTCCACGAACGTGGACCGAAAGATTGTCGGTATGCCTCTGTGTAGGCTCTAATTTCTCTGATTTTATCCTCATGGTCTCTTCGCGAGATATACGTAGGAGGGATCAATATACTGCGTGACTCCTCGCTGAAGGTATGTTGTCGAAACTTCAACAAAAGCCCGTACCGAGCTACTGAGCGTCTCTCTTGCAGAGTCTTCGACTGGAGTTTATCTAACATCTCCGTAACGCTTTCGGGATTACTAAATGATCCTGTAACGAAGCGCGCTGCTCTCCGTTGGATCTTCTCTATCTCTTCTATCAACCTTATCTGGTACGGATCCGACACCGGTGAGCAGTATTCAAGCAGTGGGCGAACAAGTGTACTGTAACCTACTTCCTTTGTTTTCGAACTGCATTTCCTTAGGATTCTTCCAATGAATCTCAGTCTGGCATCTGCTTTAGCGACGATTAGTTTTATATGGTCATTCCACTGTAAATCACTCCTAATGCCTACTCCCAGATAATTTATGGAATTAACTGCTTCCAGTTGCTGACCTGATATATCGTAGCTAAATGATAAAGGATCTTTCTTTCTGTGTATTCGCAGCTCATTACACTTGTCTACATTGAGATTCAATTGCCATTCCCTGTACCATGCGCCAATTCGTTGCAGATCCTCCTGCAATTCAGTACAATTTTCCATTGTTACAACCTCTCGATATACTACAGCATCATCCGCAAAAAGCCTCAGTGAACTTCCGATGTTATCCACGACGTTATTTATGTATATTGTGAATAGCAACGGTCCTACGACACTCCCCTGCGGCACACCTGAAATCACTCTTAGTTCGGAAGACACCTCTCCATTGAGAATGACGTGCTGCGTTCTGTTATCTAGGAACTCTTCGATCCAATCACACAATTGGTCTGATAATGCATATACTCTTACTTTGTTCATTAAACGACTGTGGGGAACTGTATCAAACGAATTCCGGAAGTCAAGAAACACGGCATCTACCTGGGAACCCGTGTCTAGGGCCCTCTGAGTCTCGTGGACGAATAGCGTGAGCTGGGTTTCACACGATCGTCTTTTTAGAAAGCCATGCTGATTCGTACAGAGTAGATATGACACGTTGTCAAGCCATGAAAGACATAAAAATAGTTTAACCTGTGCAAACCTATTTTTAAAATTAATATATTTTCAGGCGAACAAACACTATAAAATTGAAACGTATGTGCTCTATTTATAGACCCAAGGTAGGAAACCAAGTAAAAATTTTGCACAATATTTTACAGAAATAAAATGAGGCCCATGTTTGCATAAAGAATAAAAAAGAGAAAAAACCTTCTTTGCTGCAGAATGTAGAGTTTTAAGAACTTAAATTTGTATGAATAATGTTTACCAATGGCAACTATGTGGTAACTACACTGCCTGACAAAAAATGTGAAGCACAAAGATGACACAATCGTTTGTCAGCGTAGCTTCGTGGAGTTATAGACTATGGGCGCCTAAGTAAATTAGAGTTGCAATTTTCTGTGACAGGTACAACGGCCACAACAGTTCATTTGTGCTGTGTGGTGTTAAGTGTTGTTCCTAGGCGTAAAAGGGTGTGTGAGGGGCGCGAACAGCGTTAAATATTGAGTGATCATGAGAGATGAAAAGGTAATGTGTTAAATATTTAACGTAAAGCGTGTGAAACCTCTACAGTGCACGAAAAAAAAAATTGATAACTGCTTCATGTATTCATGTAAGACCGTTTTTGGCAAATAGTTCGTTGTTTTAAGTAGAAGCTAGTTTTTAACACATCCGAATGTTTATGATGGAACGCCTCCTAAACTATGTGTCCTACAATTTTATGATTTTGCAGGTTGATATGGAAACAGTGCATTGCTCATACAGTTAGTAGTAAAGAAGTAATAAATTAAAATGTCATAGCTGATACCGACGTTTTACTGCTTGAGGAGCTAAAAATGTAATAAGCGGTAAACTATTTTCCTTTCAACATTTACTGGGAGTTGTCAGCGAGAAAAAGTTTCGATGAATTTTGAAATCTTGTATTAAGTTTGTTGGAAGTCAGCAGTTGCTTTCACTCTCAAACAGAGGATGAATATTGCCCGGATAATTTGCGCGCCGTCAGCTGTGCTGCCTCTAGACATGCAGGGTGTAACTAAAGTGCTTTTACAGACGTTGAGGACTTTTAGTGGGGCCAAGAGGGTTACGATTAGCATAGGAATTCATGTCCAGAAACGTAGCGGCTTCCCGTTAAATAGAAAATACAACAACGGACGTTCAAATTTCCCTCATTTTCGGCGCCACTGGTGGGGTATTACGTACGTTGCTCACAGGTCACCTGATCCCCCATGCCCAATTAAGATTTTTTTTTTTGCATGACGTTCAGTTCAGTTCGTGATCTGCCCACAGAGATCTGTAACTGCTGTTGTACTTGTGGTTTTTGTTCGTAACGTAGAGCTCTAGAGTGGTAATCATTCTCTACAGTATAGAGCCAGCTTGCGTGGCCGAGCGGTTCTAGGCGCTACAGTCTGGAACCGCGCGACCGCCACGGTCGCAGGTTCGAATCCTGCCTCGGGCATGGATGTGTGTGATGCCCTTAGGTTAGTTAGGTTTAAGTAGTTCCAAGTTCTACGGGACTGATGAGCTCAGCAGTACAGAATGCAAGCACTTCGTACTATTCATTTTGCTTGTGTTGCTGTTGAACGTGTTGTACTACACGTTTGCGAAATACGCCGGCACTGTGCTCGGTGCCACGAGAGGGACGCTGGTCAGTTGTATGCGGAGCGTTCCCCACGCCGCCAGACACCTTCGCAGTCCGTTTTTGCCACGGAGTACCAGCGAGCCTCAGAGAGGGGAACATTCACCACCAGCTGGGCTGGCTGCGGTGCTCTGCGGCGGCGCTGCACACTCGAGTTTGGAGGGGCTGGACGTCACACAGTAGACGTGGACGCGAAGACGAGAACCAGAAACACAGCAGGTAGACCGAATGTGAATCACCGCCTCGTTTTTCACATGCGGTCCTGGATCACCGAATATGAGAAGCAGCAGGCAGGTTCTGGTGGCCCGATTGATTGTCCTGCACGTTGTCTCGACTTGAAGCTGCTAGATTACTAGCTGTGGGGTCACAACGTATCCTTGATCTGCGACATCGCTGTGGCATCCGGAGTTGATCTACGGGTATGGGTTATGGATGCGTCTGGTGCTGGAGAACCAGGGGCTGGTGATGGTGTGTATCGGGACATAGTACGGAGGTACCGTATCTGTGCACACGTCGGTGGTCGTCACATCGAGTCCTGCTTCTAAGTGAACGCAGAGAATAAACATCAGGAATCAGAGAGCAATGCGTGTCACGGTGTTTTGCGTCTAGTGGGAAAACGATACGTTTCCACACATGTTAGACGTAACTGCCTTTCGTCCACGCTCCACAAATCCTCAGAGTCTGTAAAGGGAACTTAGTTACACTCTGTGTACACAGTTTCTCTTTTCAGTACTTGTCTATTATATTACACCTTTAACATAAAAGAATACCTGTTGATCAATTGATTAAGATGCCAATAATATTTTGAAATTCGGTCAAAAATTGAATTAAGTACTGAAAATCAACTTTTTTGTCCTTGGAATTCATGTACCCAGTTTGCAAATGGGACCAGGCACCTTTTTGCCCGTTTAGTACTGTAGATGAGATTCATGTTGGAAGTCAAATTACTAATAACAATGAGGGTTCCAATCATGAGCAATTTAGATATACACATGGCCAAATACGAAAGGCAGACAGTATGTGACGATGTGTTACTGGAAATGCAAGCTCCACGAACTCATTCGTTAAATACAGTTACATAAGCCACGGAGTGAACACACTAGGAAAGTGGGTAAGAGGACATAAAAAAAAGTATACGGGACGCAAGAACTTTTGTGTGGCCCAGAACAAGTGTTGAATTCCCATACGATTTAGTAATCGCGAAAGCGTTACGGAGATGATAGATAAACTCCAGTGGAAGACTCTGCAGGAGAGACGCTCGGTAGCTCGGTACGGGCTTTTGTTGAAGTTTCGAGAACATACCTTCACCGAGGAGTCAAGCAGTCCTCCTACGTATATCTCGCGAAGAGCCCATGAGGATAAAATCAGAGATTAGAGCCCACACAGAGGCATACCAACAATCCTTTTTCCCACGAACAATACGAGACTGGAATAGAAGGGAGAACCGATACAGGTACTCAAGGTATCCTCCGCCATACTCTGTCAGGTGGCTTCCGGAGTATGGATGTAGATATAGATACACGATCACGTTCAAGGGTGGAATCCGCGAAATCAAACTAATCGACATTACGAGGTCATAAAATGCCAAAACTCTGGGCTAAATTTTGTCTGATAATTAATTCAAATTACAGCGATGATCCAAGAAGACACTGAGCCTGCGAAATGTACAGAATGTCGCACGGGGAACGGTCAGTATTGAGGGATATGGCAAAAACGATTATTCGAAGCCGAATAGTGTTGGGTTCTAAAAAGAGCTACGAGCACTTGTTCAGCAGAAGAGACATCTTTCGCAGCAGCGAAGATGAATAAACCATCATTCGAAAGATTGTTCCTGTCATATTCCTTAATATTGACCATTTCTCCTGGGACACGTTTTGTAGTTGTTGTAAAACATAGCCCACTAGCTATAACGTTGCTTATGACGAATCTGTAGCGATAATAAGTTCTTATCGTCATTCACTTACTCTTAGACTCTTAATGAGTAAGAGATAGACTGAAAATGTTTATAGATATTAATAGGAATTATGAAGATTTTCGGTAGCAACTCCAGAGCTCACAACGTTGCCACATGACGCTTCTCTGTCCTACATTCAGCAAAACTTCGATTGTATCATAGTATCTTTGCTACAAAAAGTGCCTCCTGTGCTGAAGGCTCAGTAGTACTAGTACAGCCACGAAAATAAAAAGTTGTTGTTGTTGTGGTCTTCAGTCCAGAGACTGGTTTAATGCAGCTCTCCATGCTACTCCATCCTGTGCAAGGTTCTTCATCTCCCAGTACCTACTGCAACGTACATCCTTCTGAATCTGCTTCGTGTATTCATCTCTTGCTCTCCCTCTACGATTTTTACCCTTCACGCTGCCCTCCAATACCAAATTGGTGATCCCTTGATGCCTCAGATCATGTCCTACGAAGCGATGCCTTCTTCTGGTCACATTGTGCCACAAATTTCTTTTCTCCCTAATTCTATTCAGTACCTCCGCATTAGTAATGTGATCTACCCATCTAATCTTTAGTACCAAAATCAGTAATCAAAAGGATAAAAGTTCATTGTTGTATATGTAGGCAACTCAGTCAAATTTCAACCTGTTTGGATGTTCCGTACCCTCTATATGACTGGGACTGAGGACGCTGCAAGGCAAGTACAATGCTGGGTGCAGTCAGTGCTTTGCCACGTACTGGCAGGGAATCTGCCCAGATTTCTGTATGGGGAAAGTACGGGCAACTTGCCGGCAGCGGCCATGGTGGGCCCATGGCGCTGGTGCTTATACGCTGACCGCTACAGTTTACATGGGCGTTTTATTAAATAAGCAAGCTCAGGTACCCACGCGCTGCTAAAGGGGAGCACAGCCTTCAAACAGAACGTTCAGAATTGTCGAGAACAAAAAATGGAAGCATAATAAGGTGAAAACATGAATTTTCTAACTAGGTCAAACCTCAGTTTTCATTATGGTTGCATTCAATGACAGCTACAACGATAGATTTCGTGGTTATTACTACAGCTGCAAGCTCAAATAGTTATTATTGCCGTAAGTATTTGTAGGTCCCAATTGATAAACTCGAATCGTAAGAATGTAACCAAAACTAGGCTACAAAACATTGTTTTTACAAGGACATTTCAAAGCTCCGGGACAAACACCGACATTATAAAGCAGATACAGTGACGAATTGAGAAAAGAAAAAAACGTACGAGTGTAATCCCAAAAGTAAGGTCTCCTATTTTTTATAAGTACATAGACCTGTTTATTTCTACAATGGTTTACGTCAGTTTACAGCTTGAACATTTACCTATTTTTCGACATAATCACCATTACTGTCGATGCATTTTTGTAGACGCTGTGGCAGTTTTTGTATGCTCATGTCATACCAGCTCGCCGCCTTGCTGTTCAGAAAGTTGTGAACCTCTTCTTTCACCTCGTCGTCGAAGCTGCATCGCTTTCCGGCCAAATGTTCTTTTAAGCTAGGGAACAGGTGATAGTCACTGGGCGCCAAGTCAGGACTATAGGGTGGGTGGGTGATTATGTTCCACTGAAACTGTTGCAGGAGTGCAACGGTTTGCCGACCGATGTGTGGACGAGCATTATCATGGAGAATGTGTACGCCCTTGCTCAACATTCCTCTTCTCCGGTTCTGAATCTCCCGTTTAAGTTTTTTCAGAGTCTCTCAGTACCTGTCAGCGTTAATTGTGGTCCCAGCGATTCAGCTCCGACGACAAGGCGAAAGAAGAGGTTCATAAGTTTCTGAACAGCGTGGCGGCGAGCTGGTATGACATGGGCATACAAATAATGCCACAGCGTCTCCAAAGTGAATCGACAGAAATGGTGATTATGTCGAAAAATAGCTAATTGTTCAAGCTGTAAAGTGATGTAAACCATTGTAGAAATAAACAGGTCTGTGAACTTATAAAATAAAGTATGTGACCTTACTTTTGGGATTACCCTCGTAGTTATAAAACTGATATACTAGTAGAGTAGCTCCTGCGACGTTTTCCTAATCGCTCATTCATTATCAAGGCAGAATCACAGTCTGCAGCTCGTGAGCTAGAGGCTCCCGTTGCTACCTCTGGATCACGTCCCAGGTTCGATTCCCAGCTGGGTCGGGGATTGTATCTGCCTGGGGACCGGGTGTTTGTGTTGTCATTATCGCCTCATCAACATTCTGGAAGTGGCGAGATTAGAACTGGACAGATTGGGACTTGTACGGTCGCTGTTTAGCGCCCCACAAAGCAACATCATCACAGTACAATATTATGTAGTATCTAGTATCTGGTAATAGTTTCGTAATTTTGGGGAGGAATTTTTATTGAAACAAAATACTGCCCAAAACGTTTTTGTTATGTAAATAATAGCTTTCAGCTATCAGTCGTCCTTCTGAAAAATTTTTATTGGCCGATCTAGATTTCAGCTAGAAACTAGCCATTCTCAATGCACTATCATTTTTGATCAATGCATGGAATGACTGTTGGTCGGACTTCACACACAGTTCATTGAATACTAATGTTATGGTTAATGGAAAACACAGCGAACACCATCCTTAGTACAGATCTATTAACAAAGCACGAATAATTAACAGCACCCTTTCCTGATAGCTAACAGATCACACATGCTTATCTTTAGTGCAGTTAATTTTATATGTATGTCATGTACAGATGGCTGTACTTCGGTTTTGAACCTTCCGCAAATGTAATTCTACCTACATATTAAATATGGCGGTGGGGATGGAGGTAGTGACAAAAGTGTACACATTTCATATCATTTCTCCCTTCATAAGGAAGCCTAATAAAGTTTCCCTGCCTTCTGGGCCTCAAAAGTGCGGCCGAAAGCATGTCACTGTTGCACTAACACGAAACTTACGATAATACACAAGACTTCCAACGTTACACAAGCAACGTACAGATCCAGTTTGGCGGAAAATATCGCGTGATTAGAGTTCAGCGAATGACGATTAGCAGACGGCGGCAAGCGCTGGGGGGGAAAAGGTGGCCATACTTTCCCTACACAGAGCTTCAGACCTGCTTGCAGCTTCGACGCGGCCCGGACGATTGCTGCTGGAAGTGCCTCTTTTAGGCAGAGTGGCTCTTCAGCCAGAGGGACAGGTGGAGGGCGGGGCATTCACAGCGGGCTGGAGGGCATTCAGCGCTCCAGCCGCTGCTCCAGCGGCGATTCTGCGCCTTCCCTGGCTAATGGCTCAGTTCGCAACGGGAGGTACACTGTTGGTCATAAAAATAGCAACAGCACCAGCAACAACGTCTTTAATTGCCAGCGTTTAAGATTAGATTTTATCGCCACTATTATTGATATCAATTGAAACTACAAGTTAACTGACGTGATATCCCCGTAGCAACCTCGTGTAAAATCTTCTCGGTGTCCAGGCCGCCTCAAATCAGGTTTAAAACTCGAGCTTTCGAAGATTATCACCATCTTCTTCATCAGGAGATGACTGTCAGCAGCGAAGTATACTTTGTTAGTTGCGGCGTTTAAGCTTGTCATTGGTCAATGACGTTGCCTGGAGATCCTTTTGTAGGGGCCTAGGTCGAGACCCCTACTGATGTCTGGATGACAGAGTGTGGAATGTGGTGCAGGCCAGTTGTGTGCTGGGTGCTAATGATACAGTATTAGCAGAACAAGAATTTATTTGATTGAAGTTTAAAATCGTGTATATTCTGTGCATCAACAAGTTAGGAGCCTGCCTATCCCCCCTAGAGCAAGAATTGAAAGGAAAACGGTGAACGTTCGCGCTTTTCGATAACCATTTTGCTAACAATGATAACTGCATGTAAGGGGCGCGATAAAAGATGTCTGACGGGTCCGTCGTTCGGTTTCGTGACATATCGGGTTTGTCCGGAGTCCTTCATGTCGACTTCATTGTTTTTTCCATCTCTGCAAACGCCAATGGCGTAGCAGTTGTAGTGCCAAAATTGCGTGGTGAAGTTAAGGGTTGCAGTTTATGTTGGTAGCGCCGAGCGCCGATTACGTCAACATTTCCCCTCATACGTCTCTGCCCACCGCCAAGACTACTTTCGTCACTTAAATTTTTGTTCATCATTTTCAGCAATTGTGTTTAAAGAATCCCGATGTTAAGAAACAACACACTACTTGCGTTAAAAGTTGTTTTCAACGCAGCTGGTGTGCTATTGTTTCACATTTGAAATCTTTTTATTCCACTTACACAGCAACCCTCCAGTGCAATCGGACTCCTTCTTTGTGCCACCTATAACTGCTTCATACAATCAAAGAGAGAGACTAAACATGATGAAAATTCAAAAAGTTTTTCGACTACTTCACACAGCGAAAGTAAAATTATGTTCTAGTACAATTTCAAAAGAACAATTTAAAATATTCACCGAATATTCCAAATATATATGCTGACAGTCATCTTCTGATGATGAATATTTGAAATTGTTCGTTTCAAATTTTACTAGAACATAATTTTACTTTCACTGTGTGAAGTAGTCTAACAACTTTTTGAATTTTCATCATGTTTAGTCTCTCCCTTTGATTGTATGAAGCAGTTATAGGTGGCACAAAGAAGGAGTCCGATTGCACTGGAGGGTTGCGGTGTAAGTGGAATAAAAAGATTTCAAATGTGAAACAATAGCACACCAGCTGGATTAAAAACAATTTCGTTCTTTGTAGTTTTTTCGTTTGATGCTTATTTCGTGTGATATTTGGTCCGGTCACTACCAATGGACCTCCCTATCTATCTATCTATCTATCTATCTATCTATCTATATATATATATATATATATATATATAATACAATCTCCATTGATCTCAATTTTACAATTCCCATTGCCGACTTTGGCCCATATGAACAGGTACTCATCAGCATTTAATTTTTTCTTCCTTCTCGTACTTAAAACAAATGGCATGCTTGGAACAAGTGTTCCATAAGGCTGTTTAGCCAAGAGTCCTGTAGTCTCAGCTATACTCCACGTCTTCCAAGCCAAGATGTTAGCATCTGGAAATGCTTCAAGGCCACCATAATCTGCTTGGTTGCCCCATACAACAGCAAGTGTCAACCAGGTACTACCTCCAAACACTGCTTGTACATCACAGGTGAAGTTCAGATGGAGTCCACGAAAAACATTTGGACCTCCAATCAATTGCTGTTTATTAAACTGCTCAGCCAAGTCAATATCAATCGCCTTCAAACTGCGATACACTGGTGAATATATAATATATATATATAGGGTGAGTCACCTAACGTTACCGCTGGATATATTTCGTAAACCACATCAAATACTGACGATCCGATTCCACAGACCGAACGTGAGGAGAGGGGCTAGTGTAAGTGGCTAATACAAACCATAAAAAAATGCACGGAAGTATGTTTTTGAACACAAACCTACGTTTTTTAAAATGGAACCATGTTAGTTTTGTTAGCACATCTGAACATATAAACAAATACGTAATCAGTGCCGTTTGTTGCATTGTAAAATGTTAATTACATCCGGAGATATTGTAACCTAAAGTTGACGCTTGAGTACCACTCCTCCGCTGTTCGATCGTGTGTATCGGAGAGCACCGAATTACGTAGGGATCCAAAGGGAACGGTGATGGACCTTAGGTACAGAAGAGACTGGAACAACACATTACGTCCACATACTAACACCTTTTTATTGGTCTTTTTCACTGACGCTCATGTACATTACCATGACGTGGAGGACGCATAAGTTGGCCAGCCCGTTCTCCTGATCTTACACCTCTGGACTTCTTTCTGTAGGGTACGTTAAAGGAGAATGTGTACCGTGATGTGCCTACAACCCCAGAGGATATGAAACAACGTATTGTGGCAGCCTGTGGCGACATTACACCAGATGTACTGCGGCGTGTACGACATTCATTACGCCAGAGATTGCAATTGTGTGCAGCAAATGATGGCCACCACATTGAACATCTATTGGCCTGACATGTCGGGCGACTGCTTCACGCTACGCGCTGCGGCGCGCTTTTCAAAGCTAACTGTACTACGGCTCAGTGAACAATGAAAATGTTTTACTGTTACTAGTCACAACTTATTTTATTTCCATTATGCATGTCAGAGGTTTCAAATTTCCATAACCAAGTTTCAAACCTCCATCATCAGGTGGATTTCTGTAATTATACGATGTATGTGTGTAGTCTCTACACCTCTGGGAGTAGCCTGTGGCATTAGCTGTTTATAACCTCAAAACAATACGAAAAACACGAGAAAACATAACATAGTAACGTACTTGTAACTAATACATAATGCTTTTATTACATATATAAAAACAAACACGTTTTGAGGGCCGCTGAAGATACTGTGTAAATAAGACAAGCAAAACATATACAGCAGAAAACAAACTGGCCTAGATTATTTACAAAATCGCAAAATCACTCAGTGCATTTTGGAGCAACTAAGGGACGGCGGAGGACGGAAAACATGACAAGAATAACTCTACTGAAGTAAAAAAAAAATATTAGTAGTTGTAAAACTGACATTTTCAAAATCATACCGAAAGCTGACAGATATCACGCAAGTTACTGACAGCGGGAATGTGTCAAACCGTACCTGCTAATTTACGTCGTTACTTAACAAACAGCTATATGTCCTCTGCAGAAAAATTGAGCTATGTTGCATCTATAGCCGTTCATGAAAACAAAATGTTGTCGGTGCAGGATTTTGCGCACAAACTGACCTCTCGATTAAGAGTCGCGTAAATTTTCGATGGGATTTGATAAGATTGTGTATGGAGGTGCGTTTGCGCTGGACTGTTATTCCCTCCCATGTAAACTGTTCGGTTGACTGCTTCTGTATATTTCACGCTTTTATTTAGTTGAGGGAAGATCGATTGTGGTGCGTGCATGTGGCATGTGGAAGACACGTTTGCCTGTTCTCTAGACATGGGAAAGACCTCAGTTGGCTTGTAAATTATAGAGATGATTTGGAATTTGTTACATCACTGAAATCGGTTTTCGAGAGTGGAAATAACAGTTTCTTCTATTTGTTTCTAGTTACTCAGTGGTTTACAGCACGATGCACCTCGCTAAGTTTGGAGTTTGTAGAGCAATAATTTCCAGTCTATATCTTGGGAATTATGTTGCGCTAGCGATCGGTAGGATGCTGCCTAGTGCTTGATATTGAGAAGTACCGCGAAAATGATATAAGATTATGGAGAACCATGCGAAAAAACGAGTGTTCTTGTAATCCCCAAGTCCGGAAATGTGCGTAGAAAAGCGAGCAAGCAAGGAAGCAGAAACAGTAATGCGTTTATGCCGAGCGGAAACGATTCCAAATTTGTAGAACAGTTCTGAGGTGCTGTGGGCACCCATCAGGCATAGATGCCCTAGTGCTGAGGGGAGAATATATATGGTACTGTCCGTCTTCATGGTATATGTACAAATGACGTAAAAGAAATGATTTTGTGTGCCTGAGGATATGAATTGTATGTTTATTACATCGACCTGGTAGGCGATGATATATTGCCGGGTTTGAGATTGGTTTCGCGGACCAATATTCAAGTTCCTGTCCTTGGTGGGAGAGTAGTGTAAATGATTAAGAGTCTTCGCATATTTGACGATATGTATGGCACTTTGCGAGGTTTAGTTGTCGGTGCAATATGGCGATCAGAGTAAAATAGTTTATCGCCGTTGAATGTCACGTCTGTAGAAAGAAAGAAAAGATGGATGGTGCTTCCCTAGGACTGAGGAGCATTGTGACATAAAGTCGGTTTTTACGGATACTGTACAGATATAAAGGATAACTGCACTGTTGGTGTAAAATGTGTATATATTATATTGTAAAGTTACTGTGGCTTATTTTGCGTAAAATGTGTGTATATTGCATTGTAAAGTTTATATGGTTTATGTTATGACTAGACGGATGACTGTGCGTCCTATCATGAGGGAAGAATAGATTCAGCACATCGACAACGGCAAGGATATGAGAGAAATTTTTTACGTGGAAAATTATATGTGCTATAGATACTGAGACTCGTTCCAGAAGCACAACCATCAAGAGGAGACATTACCTGTACATCGATTGGCGTCAGACTGTAGCAGCCATCGTAATATTTAATTGTAGTGACACTGGTAAATATCTTCCTGGCTTCCAATATTCTTGTGAGTCTCATACGTTTTTGATGATCTGTAGTCAACTTTGCAGGTTTAACTGTCCATGCAATTTAGCGACCTGTGCAAAATAATTTTATCTCTAAAAGTTCCAGAAAGGAAAGGTCGATGGTGCTTCAATACTGGCGGTATCAGTAATTCGGTGGGTAAGTTCGATAAGAGCAATCATAAGCTCTATTCATTCCCAGCCTTTGTGCTGGGATATAGGAGTCTCTGCACAGAGGTGAGAACACTTGTGTATGTTGAGAGCAGGAAGGCTATCATGTTAGGTTCGTGAGGAAGACTGAATTCGGAGTTATTTTCGTAAACAGGTTCTGTTAGGGTAAGAATTTTCGTGCATACAAGCTGAGACATCAAGAAAGTGAGCGTTAACTATTGCTGGGACACTATACAGTTCCCCAGAGGTCGACTTGGCTGTTATTTTTTACAAAGCCATGTGACATAAGATTAACGTTGAGAATATTTTAGATGGCGAGTCGCCACTCGGGCGTATTGCAGCGAGGCGAGGCGTGAGCCACGCTGGGGCGGGTACGCATGGGTGAACACATCACGCATGGTCTGTTACAAATGCTAGGGGGAAAGCAGCCTGTGCTATTCTGTCATCAGTGGTAAAGACAAGTGCTGCCTTGAGGAGAGGTGTCTCGAGTATGAGACAGATGTGAACGCACCTTGGAGTTCTGTGAAGTCTGTATAAGCGTGACTGTATACTCTGAAATAGTGGCAATTTACCACTGCGTCCGGCAGCGGCTCGAGCAGCTGTGCATGCCCCTGGAGCACCTGCACTCCCTCTCATTCACGTCTGCCGTGTCGACCACACGCGTGCACTGCCCCGCTTCTAGCATCTGCGCTCTGTAAATAAGTCCGATCGCATCATCGTTTATTGTGATAGGATCTGGTATCAAGTATGAAAGGGCTGTTGACACCTCATGCCTGAAGCCACCTGCATGTAGTTTGAAAGCTGACGACCGCGTCACTCCGCGGGGGGAGCAGGGATGGTGGGGGATTCTTGTGCACATTGATTGCATTATTTTGTGAGCAGATCTGTGGGCAGCGTTATGCGTTATTTGGACAGTTTACGAGTACTGAGAGTGTCTGCACATCACTGTGTTGCATTATTTAGGATTAGTTTGCCAGTGTGTACTGAAATTATTTCTTTACTTTAGAAGTTGTTTGCGTGTTTTGAGAGCGTTATTTAGTAGTAGTTTACAAGTCTGTGGGCTGTGTGACATGGCCCCAAGCACATCAGGGCTAGTGTTTTGTTTCAGTGTGCTAAATGTACTCCATCCATAAATAAAATGTTCCAAAATAAATAGAGTGCATTCCTTCCTTACTCTATACTGCAACCCAGTGCAGGCTGAGTAATTTTCGCGCCATTTTCCCCCTACAGACCACTATCTTGGATTATGTCACAGGAGAGATAACAGCACAATCTGGTGGCAGTACTGTGTACTAGGCCAGTTGGAGTCTAGATCTCATGGTGGAGACACTGCCTGCAAAATAAAAACTTATGTGCAGCACAGGCAGAGTCGTTTTCATGCCATTTAGCCCCACCATCTTGGATTACATCACGAAATGGATGACAGCGCCCTCTGCTGGTGGTACTGAGTACTAGGTCCAGACCTTGTGGTGAACACACTGTTTGATGCCAACTTGGATAACAGTATTTGTGTCATCACCTGATGTCACGGTAGCGCCCTCTGGTGGTGGTGCTGTGTATGTCCTAAGTCAGTTGGAGTGCAGACCTTGTGGTGAATGCACTGCCTGCCGACATCTTGAATTACATCCCAGATAAGAGCGCCCTCGGGTGGTGGCGGTGTGTACTAAGTCAATTGGAGTTCGGACCTCGTGGTGAACACATATGATGACCGTACTACCCGTGGTCTAGGGGTAGCGTCTTTGATTCATAATCAAAAACGTCTTCGGTCCCGGGTTCGATCCCCTCCACTACCTAAATTTTGATAAATAATCAGCATTAGCGGCCGAAGACTTCCGGCATAAGAAGTCAGCCTCATTTTGCCAACGGCCTTGTCAAAGAGGGCGGAGGAGCGGATAGAGGTTCAGGGCACTCTCTTGTCCTAGGGGTGGGAAATTGTCCCTAAAGGCGGAAGAATCAGCAATGATCAACGACATGAGGGTGCAGAAGGCAATGGAAACCACTGCATTAAAGACACGTAAAGTGTATCCACAGGACATGTGGCCTGTAATTGAAGAAGTGTCAAGATGATCTCTCCATTGGCAAAAGATTCCAGAATAGTCCCCCATTCGGATCTCCGGGAGGGGACTGCCAAGGGGGAGGTTACCATGAGAAAAAGAATGAATAATCAACGAAAGGATAACGTTCTACGAGTTGGGGCGTGGGATGTCAGAAGCTTGAACGTGGTAGGGAAACTAGAAAATCTGAAAAGGGAAATGCAAAGGCTCAATCTAGATATAACAGGGGTCAGTGAAGTGAAGTGGAAGGAAGACAAGGATTTCTGGTCATATGAGTATAGGGTAACATCAACAGCAGCGGAAAATGGTATAACAGGTGTAGGATTCGTTATGAATAGGAAGGTAGGGCAGAGGGTGTGTTACTGTGAACAGTTCAGTGACCGGGTTGTTCTAATCAGAATCGACAGCAGACCAACACCGACAACGATAGTTCAGGTATACATGCCGACGTCGCAAGCTGAAGATGAACAGATAGAGAAAGTGTATGAGGATATTGAAAGGGTAATGCAGTAGTTAAGGGGGGACGAAAATCTAATAGTCATGGGCGACTGGAATGCAGTTGTAGGGGAAGGAGTAGAAGAAAAGGTTACAGGAGAATATGGACTTGGGACAAGGAATGAAAGAGGAGAAAGACTAATTGAGTTCTGTAACAAGTTCCAGCTAGTAATAGCAAATACCCTGTTGAAGAATCACAAGAGGAGGAGGTATACTTGGAAAAGGCCGGGAGTTACGGGAAGATTTCAATTACTCGTAGATTACATCATGGTCAGACAGAGATTCCGAAATCAGATACTGGATTGCAAGGCGTACCCAGGAGCAGATATAGACTCAGATCACAATATAATAGTGATGAAGAGTAGGCTGAAGTTCAAGACAATAGTCAGGAAGAATCAATACGCAAAGAAGTGGGATACGGAAGTACTAAGGAATGACGAGATACGTTTGAAGTTCTCTAACGCTATAGATACAGCAATAAGGAATAGCGCAGTAGGCAGTACAGTTGAAGAGGAATGGACATCTCTAAAAAGGGCCATCACTGAAGTTGGGAAGGAAAACATAGGTACAAAGAAGGTAGCTGCGAAGAAACCATGGGTAACAGAAGAAATACTTCAGTAGATTGATGAAAGGAGGAAGTACAAACATGTTCCGGGAAAATCAGGAATACAGAAATACAAGTCGCTGAGGAATGAAATAAATAGGAAGTGCAGGGAAGCTAAGACGAAATGGCTGCAGGAAAAATGTGAAGACATCGAAAAAGATATGATTGTCGGAAGGACAGACTCAGCATACAGGAAAGTCAAAACAACCTTTGGTGACATTAAAAGCAACGGTGGTAACATTAAGAGAGCAACGGGAATTCCACTGTTAAATGCAGAGGAGAGAGCGGATAGATGGAAAGAATACATTGAAAGCCTCTATGAGGGTTAAGATTTGTCTGATGTGATAGAAGAAGAAACAGGAGTCGATTTAGAAGAGATAGGGGATCCAGTATTATAATCGGAATTTAAAAGAGCTTTGGAGGACTTACGGTCAAATAAGGCAGAAGGGATAGATAACATTCCATCAGAATTTCTAAAATCATTGGGGGAAGTGGCAACAAAATGACTATTCACGTTGGTGTGTAGAATATATGAGTCTGGCAATATGCCATCTGACTTTCGGAAAAGCATCATCCACACAATTCCGAAGACGGCAAGAGCTGACAAGTGCGAGAATTATCGCACAATCAGCTTAACAGCTCATGCATCGAAGCTGCTTACAAGAATAATATACAGAAGAATGGAAAAGAAAATTGAGAATGCGCTAGGTGACGATCAGTTTGGCTTTAGGAAATGTAAAGGGACGAGAGAGGCAATTCTGACGTTACGGCTAATAATGGAAGCAAGGCTAAAGAAAAATCAAGACACTTTCATAGGATTTGTCGACCTGGAAAAAGCGTTCGACAATATAAAATGATGCAAGCTGTTCGAGATTCTGAAAAAAGTAGGGGTAAGCTATAGGGAGAGACGGGTCATATACAATATGTAGAACAACCAAGAGGGAATAATAAGAGTGGACGATCAAGAACGAAGTGCTCGTATTAAGAAGGGTGTAAGACAAGGCTGTAGCCTTTCGCCCCTACTCTTCAATCTGTACATCGAGGAAGCAATGATGGAAATAAAAGGAAGGTTCAGGAGTGGAATTATAATACAAGGTGAAAGGATATCAATGATACGACTCGCTGATGATATTGCTATCCTGAGTGAAAGTGAAGAAGAATTAAATGATCTGCTGAACGGAATGAACAATCTAATGAGTACACAGTATGGTTTGAGAGTAAATCGGAGAAAGACGAAGGTAATGAGAAGTAGTAGAAATGAGAACAGCGAGAAACTTAACATCAGGATTGATGGTCACGAAGTCAATGAAGTTAAGGAATTCTGCTACCTAGGCAAAAACTGTAGAGGAAGACAGAGATTGGAATACGTCAAGCAAATAATTGAGGACGTAGGTTGCAAGTGCTACTCTGAGATGAAGAGGTTAGCGCAGGAAGGGAATTCGTGGCGGGCTGCATCAAACCAGTCAGTAGACTGATGACAAAAAAAAAAAAAAAAAAAAAAACTGCTTGAAATTGGTTAAATAAAGACTTATGTCCAAGTCCTTTTCCCACAAACCCTTAGGAGGAGGTGGCGGTCGGGCGACTGAGGTTAGTACGAGTGTCCTTTCTTTCACGCCATTTTCTTAGATTAGTAACGAAAACCCAATTGACCTTTGTTTACTGCCAAAATGCAAACTTGGCGCCAGTTCATAGGAGGAATTGTTGGTCGGATGACTTAGGTTAGTGGAAGCAGTCCAAGTGGTCTATCTTTCCGCGATTTTCTTTGCTTAGTAGAGATATCCAGGGTGTGGTGCATTATCCTGTTAGAATTGAAACTTCCCGCCATTTTCCTGGGTGAGGGGGGCATGGCAATTTCCCACCTAAAGCCACCATCTTGGATAACTGTATTTGCGTCATCAGCTGACATCGTAGCCGCCATCTTGGATGACATCATGCACTGTTGCTAAGTCTACACGCCGCCATCTTGGATACGTCTGGCAACAATGCAGTGTGTCCCAGAACCCACCTTCTCCCAATACTAATGATAGGTTCAGTTGGACCAGAGAACCCAGTCCATTCCATGTGTACACAGTAACACCATTACAGAGCCACAAACCTGACCAGGCTGTGGTTTCCGATATGGTCACGAACGCACGAGAGGCGCTACGGGTGATGTCGTACTTAGGGCAAAGGCACTCAAATTCGTCGTCTGTCGCCATAGCCCGTTAACATCAAATTTCGCCACCCTGTCCTACCAGATACGTTCGTCGCGCGTCCCACATTGATTTCTGCAGTTATGTCACGCAGTGCTTCTTGTCTGTTAGCACTGACATTCTACGCAAACGCCGCTGTTCTCGGTCGTTGTGTGAAGGCCATCGGACACTGAGTTGTCTGCGGAGGGAGGTAATACTTGAAATGTGGTGTTCTTGGCACACTGTTGATTTCGAAATGTTGAGTTCCCTAACGATTTCCGAAATGGAATGTCCCATGCATCTAACTCCAATTGCTATTCCGCGTTCAGAGTCTGTTAATTTCCGTCGTGCGGTCATTATCACTTCGGAAACCTTCTCACACAAATCACATTAGTAGAAATGACAGCTCCGCCAATGCGATGCACTTTTATACGTTGTATATGGGATACTATGGCCATCTGTGTACGTGCAGCATGAATGTAATCGAACGTTATGGGACATAATCGGGAGCTCAGTTCGTGCAGAAAATCCTGAACAGGCAACACTGTCAAAATTATGGACAGCTATAGGAACTGCATCGCTCAATATTTCTGCAGGGGCTTTCAAGGACCTGTTGAGTCCACGCCGGGTCGGGATACTGCATTACGCTTGGTGAAGGAAGGTCCGACACGATGTTAGGAGGTATCGCATGATTTTTGTCACCTCAGTTTATATGCTACGTTGGCAGCAGATGGCGTACTGGTAGTTCTCAATCTTTACCACACCGTAGGATTAAGGACGTCAATTGTTCAGGAAGCCCCTGTTGCATGTGATAATATTACTTACGCCTACGTGAGTGCGTGTTCGACTGCTGGGGACTACAAGTTAAATGACTGGGAGTGATGACCTAGGAAACCCGAATCCACCGCACGTCAGCCCTGGGCCAGACGTGAGCCAGCGACATCGTTCGCAGTCACAGTGGTCTCAACCAACGGTATTTGTTTTTCCTTTTTTTTTTTATTCACACAGAGCCCATTTCACCAAATACAGTTATTACACATAATGGTGCAAACAAAACGTTCACCGGACTGCATTACATATTATAAAACAAATCAGAACGAATTAAGCAGTCAGTAAGGCAAGGTACATTACTCTGACTGCACCATTACATAAAAGCAACGAAATTTTGAAGTAAAATCCAGTTATATAGATATATATGTATCGAAATATAAGAAAATATTCTCGAATTTTCAAATTTCCTTTCACAAACACGGATGAAATTTCAAATACATTTGGGAACGGACCTATTCAACTAAGTGTTATTGTTAGAGGAAAAATAGCGCAAAATTTTCAAAATGTTGTTCCTAGGTGATTTATTTATAAAATTCTGTTAGGATATGTACTGTTCAATGACCTTATCACCACTCGTAAATAGAGAGAGGGAAAAACGACTGTCTATGTGCCTCCGTATGAGCCCTAATTTCTCGTATATTACCTTCGTGCTCCTTACGCGCCATGTGTGTTGGTGGCAGTAAAATCGTTCGGCAGTCAGCTTCAAATGCTGGTTATCTAAATTTGGTCAGTGCTGTTTCTCGAAAAGAACGTCGCTTTCCATCGAGGGATTCCCATTTCAGTTCCCGTAGCATCTTCGTAAGACTTACCTGTTGCTCGAACCTACCGGTAACAAATGTAGCAATTCCTTTAATCCGACCTGGTACTGATTCCAAACAATCGAGCAGCGCTCAAGAATATGTCAGACTAGCGTTCTATATGTGGCCTCCTTTGTAGATGAACCACACATTCCTACAGTCCTCCTAACAAACCAAAGTCACCCAGCCGCCTTTCCTACCACAATCCTCACATTCTCGTTCTATTTCCTATCGTTTTGCAACGATGTGCCCAGATATTTAAACCACGTGACTATGTCAAGCAATACACTAGTAATACTGTATCCGAACATTACAGTTTTGTTGTCTCTATGCGTCCGCATTAACTTACACTTCTCCACATTTAGAGCTAGCTGCTGTTCATCACACGAACTAGAAATTTTGTCTAAATCGTCTTGTATCCTACTACAGTCACTCAGCTTCGACAACTTACCACACACTACGGTATCATCAGCAAACAATCTGAGATTGCTGCTCACCCTATCCGCCAAATCATTTACCTCGAAGACAACGGTCTATTGACACACAGTCAACATGGGTTTAGAAAACATCGTTCTTGTGAAACACAACTAACTCTTTATTCACATGAAGTGTTGACTGCTATTGGCAAAGGATTTCAGATCGATTCCGTATTTCTGGATTTCCGGAAGGGTTTTGACACTGTAACACACAAGCGGCTCGTAGTGAAATTGCGTGCTTTGGAATGTCGTCTCAGTTATGTGACTGGATTTATGATTTCCTGTCAGAGAGGTTACAGTTCGTAGTAATTGATGGAAAGTCATCCAGTAAAGCAGAAGTGATTTCTGGCGTTCCCCAAGGTAGTGTTATAGACCATTTGCTGTCCCTTGTCTATACAAACGATTTTGGAGACAATCTGGGTAGCCGTCTTCGGTTGTTTGCAGATGACGCTGTCGTTTATCGACTAATATAGTCATCAGAAGATCAAAGCAAACTAGAAAAGGATTTAGAAAAGATATCTGAATGGTATGAAAAGTGGCAGTTGATCCTAAATAACGAAAAGTATGTCATCCACATGAGTGCTGAAATGAACTCGTTAAACTTCGGTTACACGATAAAGCAGTCTAATCTAAAAGCCCTAAATTCAACAAATATCTAGGTATTACAATTACGAACAACTTAGGGCGAGCGGTTCTAGGCGCTCCAGTCTGGAACCGCGCGACCACTACGATCGCAGGTTCGAATCCTGTCTTGGGCATGGATGTGTGTGATGTCCTTAGGTTAGTTAGGTTTAAGTAGTTCTAAGTTCTAGGGGACTGATAACCTCAGATGTTAAGTCCCATAGTGCTCAGACCCATTTGAACCATTTTTTGAACAACTTACATTGGAAGGAAAACATAGAAAATGTTGTGGGGAAGGCTAACCAAAGTCTGTGTTTTATTGACAGGACACTTAGGAAATGTAACTGACCTACTAAGGAGACTGCCTACACTACGTTTGTCCGTCCTCTTTTAGAATACTGCTGCGCGCTGTGAGATCCTTACCAGATAGGACTGACGGAGTATATCGAAAAAGTTCAGGGAAAGGCAGCACGTTTTGTATTATCTCGAAGTATGGGAGAGAGTGTCACAGAAATGATACAGGATTTGGGCTGTAAATCCTTTAAAGGAAAGGCGTTTTTCGTTTCAACGGAATCTTCTCACGAAATTCCAATCACCAACTTTCTCCTCCGAATGCGAAAATATTTTGTTGACACCGACCTACATAGGGAGGAACGATCACCAAGATAAAATAGGGGAAATCAGAGCTCGTGCGGAAAAATATAGGTGTTCATTCATTCCGCGCGCTATTCGAGATTGGAATAATAGGGAATTGTGAAGGTAGTTCGATGAACCCTCTGCCAGGCACTTGAATGTGATTTGCAGAGTATCCATGTAGATTTAGTACATGTAGATATATGTATCTAGAGAATAACAACGGCCCTATCAAGCTTACCTCTGGCAATCCTGACAACAGCCTTGTCCCTGATGTACTCTGCTGCCGGTCGTCCTCAGTCTAAGGATTAACTCAGACGCTGGTGTATCTCAGCAATATTCGCTACTCTCACAGCATTCAGTTCAGCGCTATCACATACAACTGAGTTGCCTCTTACTGTGCCTTTTTTCCCTAGGTATTTTCAAAGTCCCTTCCCAAATATCCTATTTGCTAATTCATTCAATAATTGTTGCTTTTCTCTGTCTTTTATTGTACCAATGCCTGTTGTGTCTGCACATACTCAGGGGCAAGGTACTACAGTGCAGTACGGTCTGGTGTACCACTGTCGCCAAATGCACACTTGTTTGTCGAAAGTTTCTCTATCACGAAAGTGGTAATGATCAAAACTAGAAGAAAATTCCCAGTATTCAAATGTCCGAAAATCAGTATTTCTTGAGATATGGTAAGTTTTACTTGTGACGAGTAATGTATGTTATTTGGTGATGAGACAGAATTGTGAAAGAGGTGGTATAGTAAGTTGGTGCAGTATGCACAATGGGGAAGATGGAAATTCTCTAGTAATCAAATGAGGCATCAGAATAGCTTCATCATATGTGTGTTAGTAGGAACTGTTGGGGAAAAGCTCACAGACCTATATACTTTAAAAGCACATTAACATGTGCTGTGTGTCATGCATTTCCGCACAATGAATTACTATTGGACAATATTAGCATTGCAGAAAGACAATGACTGTGCTTCGCGCACTAGAGGCACCACCCCATTTTCTATGGATTGTGCGACAGCTTGCACTATGGGTTATATAACCCCATTATCTGTGGATTGTGCAGCAGTACACACTATTGGGTACCACTCCATTTTCTATGGGTTGTGCATCAGTATGCGCTGCGGGCACCACCCCATTTTCTATGGATCATGTGACAGTAAACACTATGGGGTACCACCCCACTACCCCATTTTCTATGGATCATGTGACAGTATGCACTATGGGGTATGACCCCATTTTCTATGAATCATGTGACAGCATGCACTATGAGGCTGCACCCCATTTTCTACAGATCGTGTTAAACTGCCTCACCGGAACGTTTCATGGCGATGGACTGGTCGAGGAAGTCCGGTAGCATGGTCTTGTAATTCAGCAGATCTGATCTGTTGGAGTTGGGTTTGTGGAGACATTTAAAAGCACCGGTGTATGCCCATCTGAGGCCAACTTCCAGATATTACCGGAGGATGTGACTAATGTATTTGATACAATGCAAATGAGCTAGGGCAAGATTGTGTCTTTCACTGTGAAGAAAACGTAAAGGATGTGTCAGGATGTGTGGTAACCACAGATGCTTCAGTGCCTAAGGTGGCCACTTCTATGTAAAAGGCAGATGGAAATCAGGGGAAAGACTGGCCCATACCTCAACGCCATTGGTTTCAGGACATATCACTACAGGAACTTTTCTCCTACTTTTAACCAAATCTACCAGTTGTAGGAAAATGAGGCACTGAAAAACCTGTACAGCATTCAGGGTAAGGTTCTTGATCTGTAAGATAGTGAATCATGCCTCTTAATGGGTAAGGATCGTCTTCTTGATTTTAGGGAATGCCATCTACACTGCGGCTTATCGCGATCTCCCAGTCTAGGTCATTCACGCACTTGGCGTAATTTTAGCTGTAATGTGGTCAGTTGGACGGCCTCCCGAAACAACGCGCTTCTGCCGGCACAGCCGCGCTGTGTACTGCAGACGAAGAGCCACGGCAGCGGCTTGCCAGTGCGGCCGCAGGCAGGGGACCCTAAATATTTGTGCCAGTCGTAAACAGCGCCACCCCCGCAGAACTGCGAGCTGTGTGTAGGTGGCGGTGGTGAAGGGGGGGGGGGGGGGGCGGAGGCGGCAGTACTGCGTGGTCACGTGGTCCTCGTGCTGGGTTGCGGCCTCGGAGCGAGCTGCCTGCTGACTGCGCAACAAACGCAGCGGGTGTCTGCAGGAATGCCAAGCGCCGTATTTTGCGGGCAGCGTTCCGGACCAACGAACTTGCACCGTAAGGAATATCTCAGACGTAATCCGTTGCAAGCATGAACTAGATTCACACTGCACGAGACAGTAACTGTGTGATCACTTTACAGAAATCAGTGTCTTGGCCACACATTAAGAGTAGAGTGTTAAATTCTTTGTCTGCTAAAGGCATTGACATACAGCGTATATAAAAATAACATACACGCTGCTTGAAACCGAATCTCTCTTTAAATAAAGCTGATAGAAATTAATTTTTTTAAAAGTGGTACATGCTCAAAATGACCACCTTCTACCGCAATGCATCATCGACAACGAGTTGGGAGCGACGTACCAATCGTGTTGTTTGCAGTGGAACATCATCGCAGACTTGCTTAATTAGCCGCCTTAGATGATCTGTTGTTTGTGGATTGGCGCTGATACTATTCTCTCGACAATACCCGAAAGATAGAATTCCAGATGGATTATATCGTCTTCATGCTATCCATCTATAAGGTAGTGCGTGACTGAGAAATTCCATCACATGAGGCTGAAAGTCAGGTGACGTCCCATCCTGTTGAAATCAATAATAATCGTTGTGATGATGTTTGGTTTGTGGGGCACTCAACTACGCAGTCATCAGCCCCCGTACAGAGTCCCAATTTTTTCACAGTCCAGTTTTGTACGCAGTCCAATCTATTCACTGTCACGAATGACGAACTTTTGCTTTCATTGGATAGTATGTGTCTATTTTCAAGAGTCTATCAGTTCATTTCTTTTAGCATTTCCGTGACGTCCTCCCACACGTCAAACAGTCCTGTGACCAATCACGCTGCACTTCTTTGTACACGTTCAGTATCGCTTGTTAGTCCCCTTTGGTAGTGGCCCCACACGCTTTACCAGTATCTCAAGCTTGATCGCACAAGTGCTTTCTGAGCAATCCCCTTTATAGACTGTTTGCATTTCCCTACTATTCTACCAATGAACCAAAGTCGGCCACTGGCTTTACCTGCGACTGACCCCACGTTATCTTTCCATTTCATATCCCTATAAAGTGTTACACAGAGTTATTTGTATGAGGTGATTGATTCCAGATCTGACTCACTGATCTCATAGGGTGCTATGTTTTTGAAGTACACAGTTGTACATTAATGAACATTTTAAGCTAGTTGTCATCCTTCGCACTAAGTTGAAATGTTATCAAAATCTAACTGAATACTTGCGTGGCTTATCTTCCACAGATCACTGCGCCATCTGCCAACAGCCCGTCGTTACAATTAACAGCACCAGCAAGCTCAGAGGTTCACAACCAGTCACTTGTGTAGAACAGATTTCTCTGATTCTGTAAAGAAATACTGAAAAATCTGTTTCATTAGGACGCTAAAGGGAAATAAATTACGTGCAGGAAATTTTTACCTTAAACAGTAAAATACTACCATTTATTAGAAATGCAATAGATCTGAGAGATGTTCAGCATTTTTGTACGATCAAATTTTTTGTCACTTCTAATTTTAAATCCGATTGCATTTTACTCATTAAACAGATATATTGTAGTATTTACCAAATATCTAAGAAGAATAAGCGCAGTATATATTTATGTAAATTATATTTATTTCCACTCCGCGGAACTTCATCGTAAAAACATCTACAATTTCCATTACGATCCAGTGCTCTTCCAAGTTTTTTAATGTTGCAAGTACAGTTGGTGAGTTTGATCTTCACTTATTTCGATTCCACGTTGAGTTTAGCCTTAGAATTCAACTTTACATATCTATACCGGCTAGCACTCAGAACGTATTATACAGGGTGGTCCATTGATAGTGACCGGGCCAAATATCCCACGAAATAAGCGTCAAACGAAAAAAGTACAGGAACGAAACTTCTGTAGTTTGAAGTGGGAAACCAGATGGCGCTATGGTTGGGCCGCTAGCTGGCGCTGCCATAAGTCAAGCGGACATCAACTGCATTTTTTTTAATAGGAACCTCCATTTATTATTATATATTCGTTTAGTACGTACAGAAATATGAATGTTTTAGTTGGACCACTTTTTTCGGTTTGTGATAGATGGCGCTGTAATAGTCAACAAACATATGGCTAACAATTTTAGACGAACAGTTGGTAACAGATAGGTTTTTTAAAATTAAAATACAGAACGTAGGTACGGTTGAACATTTTATTTCGGTTGTTCAAATGTGATACATGTACCTTTCTGAACTTATCATTTTTGAGAATGCATGCTGTTACAGCGTGATTACCTGTAAATACCACATTAATGCAATAAATGCTCAAAATGATGTCCGTCAACCTCAGTGCATTGGGCAATACGTGTAACGACATTCCTCTCAACAGCGAGTAGTTCGCCCTCCGTAATGTTGGCACATGCATTGAGAATGCGCTGACGCATGTTGTCAGGCGTTGTCGGTCGGTGGATCACGACAGCAAATATCCTTCAACTTTCCCCACAGAAAGAAATCCGCGGACGTCAGATACGGTAACCGTGCCGGCCACGGTATGGCGCTTCGACGGCCAATCCACCTGTCATGAAATATGCTATCCAGTACCGCTTAAACCGCACGCGAGCTATGTGCCGGACATCCATCATGTTGGAAATACATCGCCATTCTGTCATACAGTGAAACATCTTGTAGTCAAGAAGACTATGAACTGTTTTTTGATGAACACACAGGACGTGGACATCAATGGCAGTTTAAAAACGCAAAATCATGCTGTGCGCGGGCATGGAACCTGTGACGTCACTTTCAAGCAGTAGCAGCATCACGTCCACGTCGGAATAACACAGACTGACTCGTTCTGTCCAGTAGACCTGCTGATCGCTTATCTTTAAGGTCTGACTTGTGTTCCCATGAACCAGTAATACGTCTTAATAAGGGGTAGTCGTCATGTTTTAATTTTCACCTCAAAAGTACAGTTACGTAGTATATGCCTGCAGTACAGGAACACAAAACAGCAAGTGTCAGCTCAGCGATAAAGTACACGATCGTGCGATAATTCGTTTTCTACATTTAGTGGAGAACAACGCTCTGGCGGTCCGTATTGACTTGGAGGTGTACGGTCACAATGCACGATCACATGACACAATGGTTAGGCGCTGCCGAAGATCACAATGTGGTCAATCAAGTCCGAATGACAAAAAAGCAAGCCGTCTGATTATGAATAACGGAGAAGAGCAAGAGCAGACGAAGCGTTGGGTTCGAAGCCGGGCGTGTCACAATCCAGGCGGTAGCGAAAACTGAGAATATCAAGACTGTTCAGTTTTCAATATTTTGCACGATATTTTAAACGTGACATAGGACGACGCCAGCTGGATTCCGCGGCTGTTCACATTCATTGGAACGTTTCAGCTGTTGTCAGGCCAATCCGGACTTCAGCCGCATAATCACCGTTGACTGGTGCTGGGTGTGTCACTATCTCACTGAGACCCCGAGACGAAACAGCAGAGCGGGCTGTGGAAACATTTGCTTCCACCATAGCCGAAAATGCCGGGCAGCCAATCATCGATGGGCAACATGGTGCTGTGGTTTAGTGCCCGGAAGTGGCAAACCGTCACAGGAGTGAACCGTGAAAACCTCCTGACGAGGTTACGGCAGGCTTTCGACCCGGTCAAGGAGGTGTGTTTCCTCCAGTGCAACGCCGTAGTTCATCCTGCACACCACACACTCACCAAACATGCTGTTTCCTTGTAGAATCAAATCTGCCTTCATTCCCGTATCCTACTTGTAAGAGGTCCATGATTAAGGAATTTATTGCGACCAGTCTGGTTTATCGAGTTGGCTGGGCCGGTCGTTGGGATCGATGGCAGTGCCTGAGCGTTGTAGTATAAGGTAAAAGCAGCGTCGCGCATATGTGCTATTGTTATATCAAGTCCCATGTAAATGTTTTTAAAAACAAATCTCTTAATAATAATCTTTCGTATAAAAATTAACTTTTGACAATCACTCATCTCAATTTAAAGAATTTACTAATTTCTCCAATCCATGGTCATCCCGATTATTGCAAAGAAAATCAGTTGTTTCTTTTTATACATGACAAATCTATCGGCCAGCATTGCACTGGGCTGTGCCAGAAAAATTTCTTATAGGAGCAGATATATACGCGTTATCCGGCGACCTTATTGAGGTAAGAATTTTCAATTTATTCAGTATCATTTTTAGGACCATGACGCAGCACTGCTGACGTCCAAAATTTACCACTTTAAATTCACAGCAATTATTGAAAGGTTATAAGTGAAGCACAATTTTATTGAGAGGTTAGTCATTTTATTATTGGTAGGTTAGGGAATAATGAACTGTTGGGAGATTACGCTAAATGCGAATGCTATAATTATATATAATTATATTTTTTGCTGTTGGGAGGTATTTTGTTATCTGTTGGTAGGTTATACTAAATATGAATGCTATACTTATATTTTTTACTGTTGGGAGGTTACATACTGACATGGCAGCCATTGACTTCTTCCTCTTTTCTGGGATCAAGAAACCATAGCGTGGCACATATTTCCAGAATGGAATGACGAGAAGGTGGGTCGTTTACCGAACCGACTAACGGCAAAATTCTATAATAAACGTCTCCGGGATGTCGTGCGTTGCTGGGAAGAAGTGTCGCATTGAAGGGTAAATATGAAGAGCAGGACCACTTAGATCATTACCAATTAGCAAGACAGCAGTACGAGTTTTTTGAGATGATAATTCAAACTTTATCCGTGCTTTTCGGGCGTGGTAAAACGTGTACAGTGTATTGGTGTGTCTGCTCCTACGCCACGGCTATGAACCGATTTGTTAATCCTCCGTAGCACTGTCAGGACGTAGCTGAGGCGTTCCACTGTTCCAGTGACCTCTCGGCGTCCTGGCAGATAACCTGTTTGAAGGCCAGTGACGATACTCCCCCTCTGTCGTTTCTTTCCTACCACTGTCACCAGCTGCTAGGTTCCCTTAGGGCGTGTCTCGTTCCTTTACTGGCCTCAGCCGTGACGGCCTGAAGCGCTTTAGGTATTCTTTGTTTTCCCAGAACGGCATGCCCGTATCAACCCACTCAGCTCTTTCATATCGACATGACCTTTCTGCCTTTCCCTTCATGTTGTTTTTTCTGGGGAAAAGTCTTAAGCATCTTCAGGTTCCTCCATGGAACGCAGTACGCTTTCACCTGTTACTGCTATATTTACTCGGGTGCAGCCTACATCCGTGTCGACTATAATGTCATGAAAATGTAAATGTATTGCAGCAGTTTCCTATTTTCTGCCCAGCAATCCTGTAATTAACACATTCGATGGCCTGTTACGCATCCTTGGGGTACACGTGGTGCTACGTACTTTTTTACTGATCATTTATCATTCCTCACAAAACTTAATACGAATCGTAATTCAATTTGCACATACGTACTGTAGAGCTACGTATAAAGTTCGCAGAAATTTCCTTCTTGAAATATTGAATACATGAATTTCTGTAGATTAATTAACATTTTTCCTGAGGCGATTCCTGTAGTTTCAACATGTGTTCTGAAACTGATCGAGAATACGAACTGAGCAAAAAATTCCCGCTGATTACAGCTTTAATCAATGAAGACAATTTCGCAATAAATGTCTATCTTGCAACGATTACAGCAGTGTTGTGATAAAACAAAGTGTATTTTATTATTTTATGTAATTCTCTAATCGATTAGGACAATTAAGCTACACGCTGGCGAAACCAAAACCCTGCGACGACTGTAATCTCTCCAGGTACCAGAGGCCACACTCAAGAGTGCAGGCTACAGACAGAATGTGACTGCGTTTGCATAACATCAGGCAGACGATGATTTCCAGCAGGACAATGCCCACCAATGTACACTCACCCACGTGCTCTCCGCCATGTTTGTAACATTCCGTGTGCAAACAGGCACCAGAGGCGGCCCCACTGATCAAAGCCAGGAAACATGACAAAGCATTTCTTTGTTTATTTCGGTTTTTGCCTCTAAAGGCGGACCCAGCTGAACGAATAATTGTAAAATCGGGGGGTCGGGGGGGGGGGGGGCAGGTGTGTTGGAACTATTTTAGTTTATTTCTGGGCAAATACTTTTTTTTACACATATTGCATTCCTACTTGTGAGAGTTGTACAGGCTGTTGTAGATAAAGACATTGTTCTTCGCAGCTAGTTGGCTGATAGTGTGAGAGAGGGGGGTCTTGACTGGGAACATTTGAGAGAAAATTTCTGGTTCCTCCAGTTGCCTGATGATTGTTTCTGGCGCATTCTTGTCCATTGTTTGAGATAAAAGTAAACAGTGTGTGTGTGGTTCAAATGGCTCTGAGCACTATGGGACTTAACAGCTGAGGTCATCAGTCCCCGCCGGCCGGGGTGGCCGAGCGGTTCTAGGCGCTACAGTTTGGAACCGCGCGACCGCTACGGTCGCAGGTTCGAATCCTGCCTCGAGCATGGATGTGTGTGATGTCCTTCGGTTAGTTAGGTTTAAGTAGTTTGAAGTTCTAGGGGACTGATGACCTCAGATGTTAAGTCCCATAATGCTCAGAGCCATTTGAACCATTTTTAATCAGTCCCCCAGAACTTAGAACTACTTAAACCTAACTAACCTAAGGACATCACACACATCCATGCCCGAGGCACGATTCGAACTTGCGACCGTAGCGGTCGCGCGGTTCCAGACTGAAGCAGTTAGAACCGCTCGTCCACACCGGCCGGCCAGTGTGTGTGTGTGTGTGTGTGTGTGTGTGTGTGTGTGTGTGTGTGTGCGTGTGTGTGTGTTTCTGTATGGGACTGTAATGGTTTTCTTCGTCTTTTATTCAAAACTCGTAAGAACAGGGCGGGCTGTTGAAGAGCAAATATCCTAGCAGGGCGGGAGTGTGGTAGAAGGAATACCAACTGGAAATATTGCGCAAGGGCTATGAGGGCATTCACCTTAAAACCAAGGGAAATGTCCCCGAAAGCCTCAGACGGACTTGGGGGTTCGCACTATTTTGATTTATTCCTGCGACAGTTCTTTGTTCTAACCAGGGATCAAAAACTCCTTTCTGTGTTGCATAAGTTGGTTGCTGCCAATTACAACACCCAGCCTGACCTGTATTACCGACGTTATATTTCCATACATCTGCGAACGGTGGCGTGTAATACTATCACTGACAGCTACATCCAGCATATCTATGGCCATTTCTGTGTGCTTCTGCAGAACTGCGTCGTAGCTATAAACTGAAATTGTGGCCAAATGTTTTCGCATCCACAGACACAATAGTCCACTGTGATGTTCCTGCACACGATTCTCTCAATAATCATGACCGTCACCATTAGTTTTCTGCTCTATGACAGGTATTTACTATCTCCTCTTATTACAGTCCATCTCTTTCTTTCTCCAGGTTCTGTTCTTTAAGCAGATAGTCCAGGGTCGACTCTTCTGCCCTTCTTCTCTTCATCTCTTCATCTCCACAGTTTCTTCTCAAACTGTTCCTAAGGTTTCTACACAATTTCTCAGTAATGCTGAAAGCAATTTCATTTTCCCATGTCCAGCAGTTGTCTCTCTTCTCCCCTCTCCTCAGAAACCCATAGATACTCGCTTTGTCTCGATTTTTCTTTTTTTTTCTTTTTCATTTTCCGCATTTCAGAAATCCTCAGTTTCTTTCTGTCTACGCTCCTCATGGTTCAAGTTTCGCCACATTGCAGGAGAACGCTTCACACAAAACGCTGTCAACCTTCCCTTTAACTCTATTTTCACTACACTGCATAAAATCTTCCTCATCTTACAGAATGCCAGTTGTGGCGCAGGTGTTCTCGATTAAGTGTTTGTAATGCATCTCCAAATGCTGTCTATTGTAATTCCTATAATCTTGAAATCCTGACATTCCAAATTCTCTACAACTCACATTAATGTTTTTCTCTACTTTTATTTTTTATCCTACAACCTTTCCCATTTGTTTAGATATTCTCTACTATTTTTTGGACCTCTTCCATAACCGTAGCAACCGATTTTTATTCTCTTATCTATTATAAAACGATATTCCATCATGTGTGTCGACGAGTGTGCGTGACAGATGCAACCATACCTTGGAGCTTTCCGCAGTTCTGCCCTTTTCTAAATCTGGCTTTTCAGTGTTACCGCAGGTGTTGATTGAGATATAGTGTGTTTATAAGCCGTCTGACTTTCTAGACGAACCTTTTTTTCTTGCAACATATTCGTAAGCTTTCCCCAGCTCAAGCCGTCAAAAGCTTTTCTTGCATTTTTCAGCGTCATTTTCCGTGCTGTGAACATATTAAGGAACATAAAAATCAATGAAAAGAAAAAAAGTAGAAGCTAACCTGATTCAAGAATAACGTAATGCGATTTGGAAGAAACGTGGAGACAAAGATTGCAGTAGCGCAATATTCAATACTTTCAGTATAGTATTTAGATATACTAAGTCTGACGCCTGTTTTACCTCAGAGGCATTACAGAAGCTGATAACTACTGTCAATGCTAGTGACAATGCAGGATTGATTGTCGAAGAAGTAGTTCATTTACGGGAAACGAAAGTCTTTTATGAATAAACAGGCGCTTCAAAAAGAACAATAGTTAGAAACAGTTGCATCTTCATATTACATCTTCCTCAGCTAACAACTAATGCAATATGTTACGTGAGACGGCTGTGTTATTATGTTTTTGGAGTTCACGACCTTCACACTGGCGAAGCCACAACGTTAGCATGGAGGAATAGCCAAAAGGGCTGTACTGAAACAGCTCTTAAATTTAGTACAGAAATATATGATACACAGTTTTTAGTGTATTGTTCGGTACATTGTATCAAGAAGTACGTTATTGCTGATTACATTTGTTTCATATTTAATTTTCATTGTTTAACATTACTTAGAATGGTTGAAGCTCGTATGTGACACGATATCATTAACACACCTACGAAGTTCAATAATAGAAATAACGTTTTTACGAGTTGATATTTAGTTTAAACAAAATTGTCACATTTAGAATCGGTTAGAAAATTGCAGAAAGGCAGTGCGGGAAAAGTAGAAAGTAAGTTGCGGAATCCAAAAATTTAACATTATAACTGAAATATACAGTATGTATATGTTTCAAATCGTACTAACTAAGTCATTTAGTAGAAATTCGCATGTTTTAAAAGTAATTGTTTACAACTGTTGTTTTACAAAAATTTGTGTACAGAAGACATAGAATAAAACTATGATGTCAAATTTTTACTTATTTACTGTAAAATTAATTGATACACACAGGTTTTGGTGGAAACACAATTTCCAATAGAAATTTTGCAAATTAATGTTTTCTAATAATGTTGTATTGCAGTTGTAATCGTGTGGGTTTATACTAGAGTGTATAGGTCAAAGGACCTCACCATTGTATCATTACTTCACAAATAGTCAAAATTTGGAAAAAGATTCAGTTCTGATTTTCGATGGGAACGCTTATCAAAATGAAAACCATAATGCTCCACATGGCCTCGACCTGGCACCATCCGAATTTTATCTGTTTCTAAAACTTAAATAACATCTTCGAGACTCCACTTTGATAGTGAAGAAGTGATGGAAGTAGAGGTGAAGTTGAGCCTCTGTCAGCTAAGTCGAACATTCTACGATAACAGTGTGAACAAACTGGTCACTTGTTGGGAGAAATGTGGTCGCCAGGGAGATTATGTTATGAAATAAGTATGTAGAAATGAAAACTAAAGATGTGGAACGTTAATAAAATTTGTTTTATTTAAAAATCTGAGGCACTACTTTTCA
Organism: Schistocerca piceifrons; assembly: GCF_021461385.2. Taxonomy (NCBI): domain Eukaryota; kingdom Metazoa; phylum Arthropoda; class Insecta; order Orthoptera; family Acrididae; genus Schistocerca; species Schistocerca piceifrons. The sequence goes on from NC_060145.1 coordinate 459,605,682, forward strand.
GCACGCGCTCGTACAGGGTGAGGCAGAAAGGACAGACGTTTTTAGAACAGATAGTATTCAGGATCAGGTAGTAGGAATGGTGGGATCCGATGTGGTCACGTGTTTGATAGCTCCTGCCATTTTGTATAGTCGAGGCTATGGAGCCGTGGACTGTGCGACATCGTGTGTCTGCTTACGATAGTTTTGTGCATAATGAGTTTTTCGTTGCAGTTCAGCGTGAGTTTCGTCACAATTTCAGTCTTGCGGGACATGACAGTGTTCCCATTAGTAACACCATTTTACGTTGGGCTGAATCATTTCGTTTTCGAGGAACGGAGGCGAACAGAAAACCGCCAGGTGCCCCTCGCCCAGTACGCACTGAAGAAAACGTTGAGAGTTCGCAAGCCGTACTGCCGTAGTCCCTGTCGATCTGCTAGGAGACATTCTGCTGAACTGCGCCTCAGTAATCGTTCTGAGAGGCGTATTTTGCATACTGATCTAGCATGTCATGCTTAAAAAATGGCCATGCTGCAACAATTGAACCCTAGAGATAATGTACAGTGGCAAAATTTTGCTCAAGAAGTTGAGGCCATACTAGAGCAAAACGACAATTATATTGTGTTTATGAGTGATAAAAGCGCATTTTTATTTGAACCGCATGGTAAATCGACAGAACTGTCGTTATTGGCCCAGTGAAAATACAAAACTAATGCAAGAGAGACCATTACATATTCCCAAAGTGACTGATGTGCTGTAACCTATACAGATGTTATTGATTCATACTTTTTCTAAGACAATAACGGGAACGCTGTAACTTTAACCTCGGAACGTTATAGACAGATGATCACTGAATTCTTCCTACCTGAACTAGGATGAAAACGTATTCCTATCCGCCGAGTTTGGTGTCAGCAGGGCGGGGCCATAGCTCACATAGCAAGAACATCAACTGAAGCTATTCGGACTGTTTTTCGAGATCGCGACATTTCCCGGTTTGATGACATTAGTAAGCCTCCTCGTTCCCCGGACCTGTCCATGTGAGAATACTTTTTGTGAGGTTACATCGAGTCTCGCGTATACGAACTTAAATCGCGTATACTTGAAGAGCTGGAGGATGCAATTAATGTGGAAGTCGTTCAATTTGACAGAGCGATGTTGGAGAGAGTGGAAGATAACTTCCGAAAGCAGCTTGAGGGGTGCATCGCTGAAAACAGCCGTCACCTGGAAGATGTTGCTTTCAAGCATTAATTTTTATTCTGTAAATAAAGTTTTTTTGAAGTACAAGTAACGATATATTGTTTTCTTTTAAACGTTCATCCTTCACGCCTCACCTGGTATAATGTCAGAGGAATGCTTTAGTTATGCCTCGGAAGTAACATAAAGTTATAACAGACAAGAAAATGATTTCAATTTTACCGCTCCCTTTTAAAATATAAAATTTTGTCGCGGTCTGCTTTTTAATTCTTGCACATTCTAGCAGAGAGACTTACTGCCTGCATAGTTGTTGTTGTGGTCTTCAGTCCTGAGACTCGTTTGATGCAGCTCTCCATGCTGCTGCTTCATCTCCCAGTACCTACCGCAACCTACATCCTGTGGTGTCACCGCCAGACACCACACTTGCTAGGTGGTAGCTTTAAATCGGCCGCGGTACATTAGTACATGTCGGACCCGCGTGTCGCCACTGTCAGTGATCGCAGACCGAGCGCCACCACACGGCAGGTCTCGAGAGACTTACTAGCACTCGCCCCAGTTGTACGGACGACTTAGCTAGCGATGCAACACTGACGAAGCCTCGTTTATTTGCAGAGAAGATAGTTAGAATAGCCCTCAGCTAAGTCAATGGCTACGACCTAGCAAGGCGCCATAGCAATTGATAGTTATCGTATGAAGCATGTCTCATCAAGAACGATGTATACAAATGATGGATTAAAGTTAAGTATTCCAGCAGCTACGTACTTTTCTTTATACCATTCATTACGTATCCTGTTTCACCGAGCGAGGTGGGGCAGTGGTTAGCACACTGGACTCGCATTCGGGAGGACGACGGTTCAATCCCGTCTCCGGCCATCCTGATTTAGGTTTTCCGTGATTTCCCTAAATCGTTTCAGGAAAATGCCGGGATCGTTCCTTTGAAAGGGCACGGCCGATTTCCTTCCCAATCCTTCCCTAACCCGAGCTTGCGCTCCGTCTCTAATGACCTCGTTGTCGACGGGACGTTAAACACTAACCACCACCACCACGTTTCCTGTTTCAGACCTCACGCCATCCTGCGTGAGCTTATAGCGTGCATTTCGGCCTTCCCTAGCTATATAACACATCCTGCTTAGTGTATTCATCTCTTGGTCTCCCTCTACGATTTGTACCCTCCACACTGCCCTCCAATGCTAAACTGGTGATCCCTTGATGCTTCAGAACATGTCCTACCAATCAATCCCTTCTTCTAGTGAAGTTGTGCCACAAACTCCTCTTCTCCCCAATTCTGTTCCATACCTCCTCATTAGTTATGTGATCTACCTATTTGATCTTCAGCATTCTTCTGTAACACCACATTTCGAAAGCTTCTATTCTCTTATTGTACAAACTATTTATCGTCCATGTTTCTCTTCCATACAAGGCTACACTTCATACAAATACTTTCAGAAACGACTTCGTGACAAATCTATACTCGATGTTAACAAATTTCTCTTCTTCATAAACGCTTTCCTTGTCATTGCCAGTCTACATTTTATATCCTTTCCACTTCATATCCTCTCCACTTCGATCATCATCAGTTATTTTGCCCCCCAAATATCAAAACTCCTTTACGCCTTTAAGTGTCTCATTTCCTAATATAATTCCCTCAGCATCAACCGAATTAATTCGACAACATTCCATTATCCTCGTTTTGCTTTTGTTGATGTTCATCTTATATCCTCCTTTCAAGACACTGTCCATTCCATTCAACTGCTCTTCCAAGTCCTTTGCTGTCTCTGACAGAATTACAATGTCATCGGCGAACCTCAAGGTTTTTATTTCTTCTCCATGGATTTTAATTCCTACTCCGAATTTTTCTTTTGTTTCCTTTACTGCATAGTATGTCAGTTGTGTTTCAGTTACACGGCACCGTCGATTTGCAGTTTTCGTAATTCATTTTATAGTGTTGTACGTTCTACAATTATGTTTTGAGGATTCTGCCTTGGGCAAAAACACAGCTCGAAAAGGAATTCTCAAAATGTAGGGCACTGTTTATTGAAGCGAATGCAGACGCAAATAAGCGAGCATCCTGCAGAACATCACTTAAAGAAAATTGGCCGTCCTTACGGAATGCCGGCCGGAGTGGCCGAGCGGTTCTAGGCGCTGCAGTCTGGAACTACGCGACCGCTACAGTCGCAGGTTCGAATCCTGCCTCGGGCATGGATGGGTATGATGTCCTTATGTTAGTTAGGTTTAAGTAGTTCTAAGTTCTATGGGACTGATGACCTCAGAAGTTAAGTCCCATAGTGCTCAGAACCATTTGAACCTTTTGGACATTGGGGAATATTAGGTGAAGGCAGGGGTCATTATCTTGGAACGTACAACTCTCATACAGGGTGTTTCAAAAATGACCGGTATATTTGAAACGGCAATAAAAACTAAACGAGCAGCGATAGAAATACACCGTTTGTTGCAATATGCTTGGGACAACAGTACATTTTCAGGCGGACAAACTTTCGAAATTACAGTAGTTACAATTTTAAACAACAGATGGCGCTGCAAGTGACGTGAAAGATATAGAAGACAACGCAGTCTGTGGGTGCGCCATTCTGTACGTCGTCTTTCTGCTGTAAGCGTGTGCTGTTCACAACGTGCAAGTGTGCTGTAGACAACATGGTTTATTCCTTAGAACAGAGGATTTTTCTGGTGTTGGAATTCCACCGCCTAGAACACAGTGTTGTTGCAACAAGACGAAGTTTTCAACGGAGGTTTAATGTAACCAAAGGACCGAAAAGCGATACAATAAAGGATCTGTTTGAAAAATTTCAACGGACTGGGAACGTGACGGATGAACGTGCTGGAAAGGTAGGGCGACCGCGTACGGCAACCACAGACGGCAACACGCAGCTAGTGCAGCAGGTGATCCAACAGCGGCCTCGGGTTTCCGTTCGCCGTGTTGCAGCTGCGGTCCAATGACGCCAACGTCCACGTATCGTCTCATGCGCCAGAGTTTACACCTCTATCCATACAAAATTCAAACGCGGCAACCCCTCAGCGCCGCTACCATTTCTGCACGAGAGACATTCGCTAACGATATAGTGCACAGGATTGATGACGGCGATATGCATGTGGGCAGCATTTGGTTTACTGACGAAGCTTATTTTTACCTGGACGGCTTCGTCAATAAACAGAACTGGCGCATATGGGGAACCGAAAAGCCCAATGTTGCAGTCCCATCGTCCCTGCATTCTCAAAAAGTACTGGTCTGGGCCGCCATTTCTTCCAAAGGAATCATTGGCCCGTTTTTCAGATCAGAAACGATTACTGCATCACGCTATCTGGACATTCTTCGTAAATTTGTGGCGGTACAAACTGCCTTAGACGACACTGCGAACACCTCGTGGTTTATGCAAGATGGTGCCCGGCCACATCGCACGGCCGACGTCTTTAATTTCCTGAATGAATATTTGGATGATCGTGTGATTGCATTGGGCTATCCGAAACATACAGGAGGCGGCGTGGGTTGGCCTCCCTATTCGCCAGACATGAACCCCTGTGACTTCTTTCTGTGGGGACACTTGAAAGACTAGGTGTACCGCCAGAATCCAGAAACAATTGCACAGCTGAAGCAGTACATCTCATCTGAATGTGAAGCTATTCCGCCAGACACGTTGTCAAAGGTTTCGGGTAATTTCATTCAGAGACTACGCCATATTATTGCTACGCATGGTGGATATGTGGAAAATATCGTACTATAGAGTTTCCCAGACCGCAGCGCCATCTGTTGTTGAAAATTGTAACTGCTGTAATTTCGAAAGTTTGTCTGCCTGAAAATGTACTGTTGTCCCAAGCATATTGCAACAAACGGTATATTTCTATCGCTGCTCGTTTAGTTTTTATTGCCGTTTCAAATATACCAGTCAGTTTTGAAACACCCTGTAATTTAGGGGCACGAGGTCGCTTTAGGAAACGGCAGGAGTTGTCGCACAACCTCACCCGTGTTGGGAGGGCTGGAGCTGTGCGCCGGTCACATTGCCGGGCAGCGACGACGGACTCGTGCTGTGGAGAGCACGGGCGCGATGGCTGGCTGACCCGTGACGTACGGCAGTCGAACAGGATCTCAGATAGCGCCGCGCGCCCGTTGCGTCACGCCGCGTTTATCTGTGTCCGGGACTCCGCCGCCGCGTCTTCACGTTTCTTCTGCTTGCTCGCGCTGTGACTGCTCTGCACTCTCCAAGACGCACAGCTGCTGGCGTAGCGTACGCAAACGCTGCCGACAGAAAAACAGTCAATTTCTCTGTCTGACTAATACTTCCTTTCACGCACACACACACATACACACACACACACACAAGTAAGAAGAAGCTGGTAAAGGAATGCACTACCAAAGTCTCTCTAGTCGAGTTAGGAACTTTCACTGTCATTATGAGGCCAGAACACGTGAGCAGATAAAGTGAATTCTTTACGTATTTAGCTTTCACAGTTAATGAAGACGTGGAAAGTGTAGCGACGGACAAATTAATGTGCGTACTAACCACGTACGTGTTTCGACCGTCCGTGGCATTAAAACACTCTGGACATTATTGGTGAGCACTGCATAGGTACAGATCTTAACTTACACAATTCGTCGGAAATAAACTTTTCGAATTACGAGGCGTACTAACATGTCTCAATAATTTTATTTTTAGATGAAAACCTGTACCTTAATCTACTTTTCTACATAATTTTCTTCAAAACTGAGGTACTTGTCATAACGTTGTATCAGTTTTTGAGTACCCTCCTCACAGAAGTCTGCCGCCTGACTTGTTAACCACTGCATCGCCACTGTTTTTACTTCGTCATCGTCCTGAAGACGCTGACCGCCCAGGTGTTTCTTCAAGTGCAGGAACAGATAGTAGTCACTGGGCGCAAGATCGGTGCCGTACGGAGGATGATCTAGAGTTTCCCATCGAAAAGATGTGATGAGATCTTTGGTCTGATTCGCCACATGCAGACGGGCCTTGCCTTGCAGCAAAACGATGCCCTTGCTCAACTTGCCACGTCTTTTGTTCTGAATTGAACGGCGCAGATTGTGGTGACTACCATCTGTTCCTGCACTTGAAGAAACACCTGGGCGGTCAGCGTCTTCAAGACGATGACAGTGGTGATGCAGTGGTTAACAAGTCAGGCGGCAGACTTCTATGAGGAGGGTATTTAAAAACTGGTACAACGTTGTGACAAGTGCATCGGTATTGACGGAAATTATGTAGATAGTAGGTTAAGGTACAGGCTTTCATCTAAAAATAAAATTATTGAGATATCTTAGCACGTATTTTTTAAATTTCTAAACGGTACTTACTTAAAAAACACGCCTCGAACTTGAAAATCGCTGGAATAGGATTGTGGGATCTCAGATTACTTCTTCATAATCTTCTGGGAAGTAGTAGGCGATTCATCTCTTTCTGTCAAAGAGGAATGTGTTGCCAAAATTCACTCGGTCACACAATATCTCTTCTACCACTCGATATATGTGACAAAGCATATGTTACGGTAGTCTTCTTTCCTGCATTTTGCCCAGGTGAACCAGCCGCTTTGGCCGAGCGGTTCTAGGCGCTTCAGTCTGGAACCGGACGACCGCTACGGTCGCAGATTCGAATCCTGCCTCGGGGATGGATGTGTGTGATGTCCTTAGGTTAGTTAGGTTTAAGTAGTTCTAAGTTCTAGGGGACTGATGACCTCAGATGTTAAATCCGATAGTGCTCAGAAGCATGGTATGAGAACCATCAATCATTATTTTTGTCGATTCTGTCTTCTATTTTAAAAATGTTCCCTTCTATCCACAGATGGTCGTTTTTAACATGATCTAGTCTCGTGCAGTGTTCCACAGATCTCTGGAATCTCTTTTTCTGGTCCCTGTACCTCACTGAGTGTTTAACATTCGCCCGCCACGCCTCTCAGCTGTCCAACAAAATTGGCGCAGACATGTCTTCATAAAACTTCATTCTTTTTTTTTTTTCATCCCATTTTCCTTCGAGCTCTTCCGCATTTGACTGTTAATGATTCAAATTCTGATTCATAGGAAGCCGAACAGTTAGGTCACAGCAAAGGTACTAGTACTCAGACGCGTGCTCAATAGGTGTATTATGCAGGGACGGAATAAAAATATTATTATCCGCCCTCGATATACCGAAAAAAATTATCGATACATGGCCGGAAAATGTATCGACGTGCCGGAAAAAAAACAATCCGCTGTACATTGTAAATATATTCCGTGCGTCAACAAGCTAGCTGCCCGCTCAGCAAGAACTGAAAGGAAAACGATGAACGTTCACGCTTGGCGGTAACCACTTTGATAACATAGGTAACTGCACGTAAGTGGCACAATAGAAGGTATTCTACGGGTCTATCGTTCGGTTTCTTCACACATCGGTTTTGTCGGGAACACTTCATGTCGACCTCTCTGTTTTTTTTGCCATTTCTGCAAACGCCAGCGACCTAGCGGTCGCAGTGTCAAAATTACGTGATGAAGTCAAACGTTGTAGTTTCTGTTGGTAGCGCCGAGCGCCGATTACGTCACCACTTCCCCTCACACGTGTCCACCCACTGCAAGGACCAATATTGTCATTTAGATTTTTTTTTCATCATTTTCAGCAACTGTTCTTGACGAATGCCGATGTGAAGAAATAGCACACTAATTGCGTCAAAAATTGTTTTTAACGCCACTGGTCAGCTATTTCCTCACATTGTATATCTCCTCCCTCCTCCTCTCCCCCCACTGCAAACGGACTACTTCTTCGTGCCATCTATATTTGCTTCATACAGCGAAAAAGAGGGACTGGATGTTATAAAAGCTCAAAAAGTAGTAAGACTACTTCACAAACTGAAAGAAAAATTATGAGCTACTACAATAAAAATATCGGCGCTCGATATGGATGTAATGCTGTCTTGGTGAAATATATGTCGGCGATGTATATCGATAATTTTTGGAAAAACGTTGATATATGGTATTTTATCAACAGCCCTATTCCTCGAAGCTACTGTTTTCCTCGTTTTTGCAGAAATTTTCGTTTGTACCCGAAATAGATCTGTTGAAGATGACACACATTTCTCTGAAGGTCATACTCAGTTTTTGAATAAAACTTGATAATCAGCAAACACAATCATACTGAAGTATATTTGTCATCATTGGTTTTATTATGGACACTGGTGAACAGTGTTACGCTCGTCAGACATTAATAGCCATGTCAGGTAGAGGAATTCTCATTTTGCAAGATGCTGTCCGCTCAGCGGCACATTTCCTGCGCTGTTGAATGAACATGACCTCCAAAATTGATTTCGTAGAAGATTAAAATACTTTCCTTTCAGGGCGCCCACTCACAACTACAATACTACCGCTGAAATCGCGAAAGAATCGCCATGATACTTCATCGTTTAAGAAGACCGCCTGGGCCATGTCCTTTCCTTAATGTTCCCGATAGGGTACACATTTGTAGCTCGAAAGAATGTGAAAGGAGGTTCAGGGCATCACACCATAAGCTAAAGCCCGATCTTTGCATTCGCCTGTTTACAAGAATTTCAGCAATCACATTTTGTACGTCTTGTTCAGTTCCTTAGTCACTAAAATCAATCGCGCCTATTCCTGGTGTGTTTTTCTGTTCCATCCTTGCTAAACCCCAGTATGTGGCCATTATTATGACCCTCTTCTATCAAGGAACGTTAGAGGTATTCCTGCTTTTCCTTTCTGCGACACAAGTGAGAATGTGAAACTGTAATTCCACCAACAACTTCGCGAATTTGATTAGCGGGGAACAGGCGTCTTCTAAAAAAATGGCTCTGAGCACTATGGCACTTAACATCTGTGGTCATCAGTCCCCTAGAACTTAGAACTACTTAAACCTAACTAACCTAAGGACATCACACACATCCATGCCCGAGGCAGGATTCCAACCTGCGACCATAGCGGTCGCGCGGTTCCAGCCTGTAGCGCCTAGAACCGCTCGGCAACTGCGGCCGGCCGGGCGTCTTCAAGGACCATTTCTTTCTCCTTCAAGAAACATTAACCAGAAAATAGAACGACAAGATAAAAATGATTAAGCACCGCGATTCTCTTGAGTACCGCCATGTTTTTCACAAGTGGGATACGAATCGGGGTTTTATTCTGTCGATTTCTGTCTGCGCGAAAGAACTACAGTGTAATACGAAACCCAAACAACGTCACCTGCCTAGAGAATAAGCTTCAACAAGCCCTGGACGGCTGAAGTAGCAAAATATCAAACTTTCCTTTACTGAAGCCGCAGATGAATGCTGGCGTGCCGTATTTTCCATATAAACAGCATTTCACACAGAATGATGTAGTGATTACGGTTTGAAGCAACGTAGAAATGGGGGAAAAAGCGTCAATGGGAAGATGGGAGGGGGGGGGGGGGGGCTTGGAGGGGTGTCTTCTTTAAAATATTAACTTTTACGCAACATAACGGAGATCTGTCTAACACTGATTACACGTTGTGCAGTGTTGGGTGTAAGCATTTGATTAGCACGAGACTGTGCTTGCTTCCCCGTCTCCCCTTGCAGTCCCCTTTCAGTCCCCTTTCAGTCCATTGTTCCACCTAATTCAGGCTCCTCTCGGCTCCTTTTCATTAAACCTTCACGACCCCCGCCCCATCCCCCACAATGCGTCGGAGCGACCGATACAAAGAGCTCCACAAAATGTGTACACCAGGAATAGAGCAGCTACTACACTGTGGGCCACCCCTGCTGCTAAACAACCGTAACCTGTTTACAGTTACAGATTGCTTATCAAACAGAAGCTCATAGTCTAATTTACTTACAATGAAGTACAGAAGTAGAGTAAATTCACTGCTCATGGTCCCACTGTGGTGCCTCCGTCGGAACCAACACTTTCGTGTACTTTTTATTGGTAGCCCTCCACCCCTTCTTTTTTTTGGGTGAAGTCGCCTGCAGTGCAGGCGAGCGAATCGTTTAAAGGCCGCGTATAGGGCAGGCTGGCGCCCTCACTATGTTGCCATAGTTACATCGGTTCGCAGGAGAAAAGCGTTTGGGTAAACCCATTATGCCGATCGCTGTGGCCGTGCGGTTCTAGGTGCTTCAGTCCGGAACCGCGCTGCTGCTACGGTCACAGGTTCTAATCCTACCTCGGACATGGATGTGTGTGGTGTCCTTAGGTTAGTTAGGTTTAAGTACTTCTAGGGAACTGATGACCTCAGATGTTAAGTCCAATAGTGCTTAGAGCCGTTTGAACCATTTTTAAACCCATTATTTTACACAAGTCGCGCGGGACTAGTTTTGAGATCTGTGATTCAACCAGTATCGTGCTTGTTAGTCAGTAAGTTTCATGCAGGTACACATTGATAGTAGAACGTAAAATGAAAAGGTATCAGTAATCAGTGAATATCTGTTTAACTAATGCGGAAACGCTAAGTAGCAATGGTTATGTGAATGTGGCTGTGAAGTGAAATTGACAGAAGACTGGATGATTGTAAGTATCGTTAGATAAGTGTGTCACGTGCCAAAGGCACAAAAAACCAATGTAATTTGACTTGTACAGTTACTATTTCAAAGTTACATTTTCCATTTTCAACTGAATAACGTTAATATTGGGAAAGAATAATAAACACTGCTTCGTATAAGGAACATAGCCAAGATTGTTTCGTAACGGAGCACGTTCTCCTAGTAAAGCCACCATACTCGAATCCAAAAGCAGCAAAAAATACGTTCACAGACTAATAGCAAAGCCGGCCGCTGTGACCGAGCGGTTCTAGGCGCTTCAGTCTGGAACTACGCGACCGCTACGGTCGCAGGTTCGAATCCTGCCTCGGGCATGGATGTGTGTGATGTGCTTAGGTTAGTTAGGTTTAAGTAGTTCTAAGTTCTAGGGTACTGATGACCACAGCAGTTAAGTCCCATAGTGCTCAGAGCCATTTGAACCATTTGAACTGATAGGAAAGGAACAGACTTATTACTTTGTCTCTGTGACAGGACACAATTTATATTTTTTCACCACAACCTGTCACTATATTTTACTTGACTTACCATTAAGGGACAACTGCTCCTTACCGAGGATTAGTAACTAGATTTCTTCACACCATGAGCATAGGATGCGACGCTCAATAAAACTCTTGCCTACAAAGGACATATATTGTGTACAGTACCATACTCGTTAATGACCCAAAGTTTACAATTACCAACAAGTTGAAATGGAACGATGACAGCAGTCATTCTTACCACTTGACAATGACTGAGGAGAGCTCGGTCGAAAGCTCGTGGGATTTTAACCACCTGACGCGGCTGGAAGGTCGAGAAAATTTTATTAATTCATATCGCCGCGAAATCATGTATTCATACCTGAGGAATGATATTTCGCACAGAATCAGATCTCGTTTTTGCAGCACGCCATTCGAATGTGGGACTCTGCAGGAATAGTTCCAAGGTAGTTAGATGAACTCTGTGTTAGGCACATAATTGTGAATTGCAGAGGAATCACGTAGTTGTTATGAAAGTCATCACGTATGTAATTTGACAACAATTGCAGATTACTTGACTATGAAGCATACGTCACACTTTAAGTGCCAGGAACAGTATAGAGTACAGTTGTACAGCATGTACTGCTGGGAGAGCCCGAAGGGCAGCGTTTGCGCCTGCTCGCATCTTTCTTTCGCGCAGTATCAGAGCTGTTTGGGTAAGTGTATCTGCTAGGTGTAAGCGACTGTAATGCGTGTGTGAGTAGTGTAGTTTGTGCAGCAGATGATGAGGGAAGGGGTACGATGAAACTCAGTGCTGGCACGTAGGCTGCTCATCTCGGAGAGCACCAAGGGCGAGTCCGAGGATAGCGTCCCCAAACGGCGGAAGTATCACCATCAGTAGCGCCACGTGCCCCCACTGTGGAGAGTTTCGAAACTAAATCCCGGACATCAGTGCATGCACTGGTCATCAGAGGCCGTACGCCACCACCACTCCTGTACAGCTGTCACCTCTGCCGTAAAGGCAAAGGGAAAAATGTCAACAGCGCGCGGTGTACCCGGACGGTGATCCATCCACGTACTGGCCATGCCCGACATTGACTCAACTGCAACGGTATGACGGGAAAAGGTGTATCCACGTAGCCACAGCCGTTGATAAGGACAGAACCAAGTGGTAGCTTCGAGAGAGTGCAACAAAACATAAATGTGATTAGTAACGATACAGACTGGTGTTCACTGGTCCAATCGGCGGACTGAGAACAGATAAATTTCTGTCGTTGACTGACAGTGACTTAAGAGATAATAGAGAGGTAAGATGTCCACGGACAGGTCACGAAACTGGCGTAAAGTATGGGCTGCAGGTTTGAGCGTGTGTAGCTGGTGCCCGATAGCGTCTCAGATGTGTCCCATCGGGATCAGATCAGGCGAATTTGCTGGCGAAGACATCAGTATTACGGTCTTCAAACCAATTTGGCATGATTCTTGACTCTTGGCAAGGAGAGTTATCCTACTGGAAAATGTCATCTCCACTGGGGAAGGGATCGAGCGTGGAGGGATGCAGTTGGTCCACAGTAATTCCCGTGCCTGTGGTGAGGCCTCAGATTACTTCCACAGTTCCCATGGAAGGGAAGCTGGGTGTCCACTGTAGCATCACACTGGCCTGTGTACGTTGGGGCGGCTCATATTTCGAGCAGACGACCGCCTCGATGAGACCGGATCCGAACAGGATCACCGCCCTGGTGTAACAAATAACGTGATTCATCCGACCGAACTACAAGTTTTCTTTGATGCACGGCCCAGTCTCGATGAAGCCGTGTCAACTACAATATTAATTGATGACGTTGTTGGGACAGCATGCGAACAAACGGCGGCCATTAGCTGCGGAGCGTCATGTTCAACGACGGGTCCAGAACGGTGCGGTCTGAAACACTTGCGCCTGCACCAGCATTGTACGCTAATGTCAGGTCTCCCACAGATCTTACCTTACAGAGCGAGCAAGCTCCTCACATCGATGTTCTATGATGACGCATGGTAATCCGAGACCTCATCGCCCATTGGTGGGTTGAGCGTCCTTCAACAATTTTCCATAGATTCTGACGACAGTAGCGCACGAACAGCCGACCAGATTCGTCGTTTCCGTCATGTTCGTTCCCAGGCGCCGCACGACAATAATCTGCGCTTTGATCGAGGTCGCTTATGTCAGTCGATTTCCCGATTAGGCCTCCGCATCGTCGCCAGCATCAGTCTCTGTTCCACTTTCGCACGACAGGCGTTCAGTAAGTAATGCAACACTTTTTTTCTCGGACAGTTGCAGTTGGAAAAATGCAGAATGTGTTGTGGGGAAATCGTGGAATATTACCGCTTCAGCCGCTATAGTTTCATGAACTTCAGACATACGTAGCCCCAAAATGGCGTCTGTAACGGAGGTGCATTCCAAGCAGGGAGCTGTCATTGGCTTCCTTTTGGCTGAGAACCAGAAAATCGCAGATACTCATAGGCGCTTGCAGTAAATCTTCGGAGACCTGACAATGAACAAAAACACGGTGAGTCGTTGGGCGAACCGTTTGTGATCATAATAACAAGTTCACGCAAACCTGTCCGATACCTCCCGAGCCGGCCGGCCGCACACAGCTGAGAGTCCTGCAGTGCTGGAACGTTCTGAAACTGTCATTCGAGATGATTGACGGTGCACCATAACAACGCAGAGCCTCACGCAAGTCTGCGCACCGAGAGGAGCTCACAATTTCCTGCACTTTCATACCTTACGCATCCCACAGCCTGGATCTCGCACATCCCGACTTTCATCTGTTTCGTCCAATGAAGGATGCACTCCGATCGAAGTAGTACGCAGGTGATAGGGAAGTGACTGATGCAACAAGTTGTTGGCTCTGACGTCAACGAGTAGAGTGGTAGCATGCGGGAATACAGACCCTCTCAGTAAGGTGGCGTAAGGCCGTCCGCATTGAACGGAGATTATGTTGAAAAATAGAATACTGTTCCATAAAGAATGGGGAATTAATGATGCATTGGAATCAAGAATAAATCTAACTTGCTTTCAGAAAAAATACGTGTTGTATTACGTAATGAGCGCCCAACGCACTTTCCTTAGCGCATGCTGCCCGCAACGCCGCAAGGTGGCATTCAGTTTCGCGGTGGACGGTGATCATTATATTTCGGTTCATTATGCAGTACTCACAGAATGTAAGGTATAATATAAAATCCACCAAATAAGGGCTTCAAATGCATAGATATAGTACAGTAAGGTGTCTCCTAAACCCTTACTTGCGCCACAGAAAGACATGTATGTGGTGCGAAAAGTCACATTGATCCTAAAAAATAAAAAGTGTGTGGTCTTCGAATCGGTACCAAAATTATGCACTGAACTTCGGCTACACGATAAATCACACAAATTAAAGTTATCCGTTCAAAATGATACTTGCTCACTGTTCTGCTTGTCGAAGATGAGTTGTTTCGTCATTAGTTTTATTTGATGTTTAGTTGCATGAACTTCATCAAACACACGAGGGACTGAGATGCCAGGAGTGAGTCATTGTAATCCTTGCCGAAAGGTGTTATTGAATTATAGTAACGAAATCATGCCATGAGATTCGAATGAAACTTCATGTTCAGTGAGTGCTTCTATCTTGGATGACATATCGTACTTGTAAATTACTATTCAATGTTCTTGCGCGACAGATGCATTTCAAAAATGTACAGACTTCCCCGTTCAATTGATATACAATTTATTCAGTTCAGAAGACTACAACTATATCTAAAATACTTTTGAAATACGTTCTGTTTGGGTGCGACCCACTGTGCCGCTATCAACTGCTGCCAAATGTTGTACTCATGAATCTACATGCTCATCATGTAGATTTTAGTTATATGAGAAAAAAAAGTGTTACAAAATGTGTGTTGTAGGTAACCGGTGATAGTTCGATGTGTATCGTTCGCTCGATTGTCGTGTGTTTCATTTTCATTTACTCTTTTGTAATCCTGAAAATATTTGTACTGAATTCTGTTCATTGAAGTATCTGTTTTCTTGGAAGAATTATCATAGATAAATGTAAAGTGACTAGAAATCCTCTGAAGGCTTTTAGGAAAAGGGGAAATGTTGGCAAGCCAAAGTTATGTGATATTACCGTAAACAATGAAGAAGATAAGCAAGCGTGTGAACCTATCCTCGCTGGTATACCTACCTATTGCAATGCAAGTCAGAAAGAAACTACTTCGCATAGGAAGCTTGGCTCCGTTATCGACAAGTGTGAATATTTTATGGGCGAATGGGATGTGAACGAAATAAGAGATATTTCAGTTCTCAACCGAATTTTTGCTAACTGTGTAAGATGTATGCAGTGTAGCGAAGTTGGTCTGGAACTCTCTGTAAAAAAAACCACGTAGGACTTGGCGGTGAAACGGAACTGAAGTGTGGTGTGTGTTCAACATTAGGTTTGCTCATGCCTTGCGTACGATTGGTAAGGCTGCTGCCGCAGGTGCAGTTTTCTGTGGCATGATGAATCTTCCAAATACAACAACCAAGTTTACGAACAATAATAAATTTGTAGGGTGTAAAGTATAAGATGTCTGTATAGAATCTATGAAGAAAGCTATGGAAGAGGCAGTAATAGAAAACAGTGGTATTAGAGACTTGACTGCAGCATTCGATGGTATCTGGCATAAATGGGGGATGATGATCACGATGTTTCGTTCGTGGGGCGCTCAACTGCGCGGTCATCAGCGCCCGTACAAAGTCCCAGTGTTTACGCAGTCAAATTTTTTCACAATCCAATCTAGCCACTCTCACGAATGATGATGATGATGAAATGACGAGGACAACACAAAGGGCCGGGACTCGAACCCGGGACCCCGTGATCCAGAGACAGCAACACTACCCACTAGACCATGAGTTTCGGACATAAGCGAGGACACACACCTCTTCATGGTGTAGTATCTGCCATCAGTACGTATACAGGGAATGTCTTAGATGTAGCAGTAATATCTAAATATTGGAGGCTTCCACAAAAATACAAAGTTACACGTGAAAATAATTCCACAGCTAACTGTAGTGAGTGTAGTGGAGGAATGGAAGTTGCTGACGGTGATTCTAAGACTTTCAAACATATTCAACAACTGAAGCCCTATGGTGATGACGTTGTAGTGCAGAAATATGAGTGTACTAGACACACAGAAACGAATAGGGTCAAGAATTCGGCGACTGAAAGCTTTGTGCAAAAAACAAAAACTCAGTGATGGTAAAGGATTGGATAGGAAGGGAAGATTAACTAACAGTGTAATTGACAAAATATAGAACTATTATCGAATGGCTATTAGGCAAAACAGGCACAGTGTCGATGAAATAAAGAAGGCCGTTTGGGCTCTTTTTTCCCTATTTTTCCATCCGATGGAAGTCCCCATCATTACTTGTATCCCAGAGGAGAAAAAACTTCCTGTATGTACAATAAGGGATTCCTAACTGGTAAAGTGTTCACTCATAAACGTGGTCTGGAGGTAATAAAACCTGTTTTATGAGACTCAGCAGCACCTGAACTGTTGAAACAGTGTGTTCATGGAAAATCTCAAAACCCCAATGAAAGCGTAAATCGTCTTATATTGCCAGGAACCCGCCAAGACTGTGTTTGTTGGAGTAGAAATACACTCCTGGAAATGGAAAAAATAACACATTGACACCGGTGTGTCAGACCCACCATACTTGCTCCGGACACTGCGAGAGGGCTGTACAAGCAATGATCACACGCACGGCACAGCGGACACACCAGGAACCGCGGTGTTGGCCGTCGAATGGCGCTAGCTGCGCAGCATTTGTGCACCGCCGCCGTCAGTGTCAGCCAGTTTGCCGTGGCATACGGAGCTCCATCGCAGTCTTTAACACTGGTAGCATGCCGCGACAGCGTGGACGTGAACCGTATGTGCAGTTGACGGACTTTGTGCGAGGGCGTATAGTGGGCATGCGGGAGGCCGGGTGGACGTACCGCCGAATTGCTCAACACGTGGGGCGTGAGGTCTCCACAGTACATCGATGTTGTCGCCAGTGGTCGGCGGAAGGTGCACGTGCCCGTCGACCTGGGACCGGACCGCAGCGACGCACGGATGCACGCCAAGACCGTAGGATCCTACGCAGTGCCGTAGGGGACCGCACCGCCACTTCCCAGCAAATTAGGGACACTGTTGCTCCTGGGGAATCGGCAAGGACCATTCGCAACCGTCTCCATGAAGCTGGGCTACGGTCCCGCACACCGTTAGGCCGTCTTCCGCTCACGCCCCAACATCGTGCAGCCCGCCTCCAGTGGTGTCGCGACAGGCGTGAATGGAGGGACGAATGGAGACGTGTCGTCTTCAGCGATGAGAGTCGCTTCTGCCTTGGTGCCAATGATGGTCGTATGCGTGTTTGGCACCGTGCAGGTGAGCGCCACAATCAGGACTGCATACGACCGAGGCACACAGGGCCAACACCCGGCATCATGGTGTGGGGAGCGATCTCCTACACTGGCCGTACACCACTGGTGATCGTCGAGGGGACACTGAATAGTGCACGGTACATCCAAACCGTCATCGAACCCATCGTTCTACCATTCCTAGACCGGCAAGGGAACTTGCTGTTCCAACAGGACAATGCACGTCCGCATGTATCCCGTGCCACCCAACGTGCTCTAGAAGGTGTAAGTCAACTACCCTGGCCAGCAAGATCTCCGGATCTGTCCCCTATTGAGCATGTTTGGGACTGGATGAAGCGTCGCCTCACGCGGTCTGCACGTCCAGCACGAACGCTGGTCCAACTGAGGCGCCAGGTGGAAATGGCATGGCAAGCCGTTCCACAGGACTACATCCAGCATCTCTATGATCGTCTCCATGGGAGAATAGCAGCCTGCATTGCTGCGAATGGTGGATATACACTGTACTAGTGCCGACATTGTGCATGCTCTGTTGCCTGTGTCTATGTGCCTGTGGTTCTGTCAGTGTGATCATGTGATGTATCTGACCCCAGGAATGTGTCAATAAAGTTTCCCCTTCCTGGGACAATGAATTCACGGTGTTCTTATTTCAATTTCCAGGAGTGCACTTCACTTAAGTGTGTATGATGCTGTTACTACTTTCAGTGATGATAACACTGTAAATGTGCTGGCGCAAGCACACCGTTCGGCAAAGATGTGGGATGAAGATCTATTACAGGTGCTGGATCAAGTGTGCCTAATCACGAGAGAGCGGGCAAAGATAGACTAGCAAGCAACATGCCGCCAAGGCCCTCTCGACCGGAAGTATTTAGATAGCCGCCACTGACCGGAGGTCAGTTGCTCTGTCTCAGTCACTAGCTAGTCTCTCAATCAGTCTCAGGCACTAGCGCAATCGCTCAGTCACGCACCAGTTCGCACTCCAGTTTGGCGTCTGTCATTCATTGCATAGTGGGATTTCGTCTACACCAGGAGTGAAGCTAATATGGACTATTAGTGAAGAGCTTGGACCACATCACATGGTCTCTTAAAGTTAAGTAGCTTCCTGTTTATGTAAATAAATAACCCTGTTAATACATTAATACATGTGTGCAGTTGTGTTGTAGGAAGAGAGGGTACTGACCACCAAACATCCTTTCCCTTCATTCCTATCGTACAAGACTCAACAGTAAGGCGCAAATTATTTAGAAATATGGGAATGAAGATAGGTGTCAACATGGTAGAAACGATGCTCTGCTTTAGACAAGGAATGTCTTTGGGCTGCTGACAGAGTTGTAAATAGCCTAGAAGCACAAGCCAGAGTAAACAGGAGGAGGACATAGAGGAAGCTGGACGAGGAGTCTGCAGAAGACGAAGATAATCATCCTATGAATCTGGAATGTACTAATAAGGTAATCCAGACTTTGTCGCTCGATTCCCAAAAGTTTCTTTTTTTTTTTGTCATACAAATTACTTGTTTTCTCAGGATCGACCTCGTTTCCTTCAAATTTTTAGGAAATTTTACACAGTCCCTTCTGCGTGACTTGACAGTTTTTTTCTCCAAGAACCTGTATATTGTTTAATTTATAAGCAAAAAATGGCACCAAGTTAGTGAATTTAATTACAATTAGTCTCTAACAACGCAGTTCAATTTTTTAAAAATCCTTGTGTTAAATTGTAGCCAGTACTCCAATAAATAACGTGCAAAAATTTCAACTACCTAGTTCAAATAATTTCTGAGAACACATGTAATTTATAAGCGCTATTTCAACATTGGAAAGATAGGACTTTTCGGTGCCCATTAAAGATTGCCGCGTTGGTGCGAACTTAAAAGCAAACTACTGTAAAACTCGCGTAGTCACAGCTCAGGGAGATGTTATTTGTACTCGTATCGATCGAGATACAGCAACGGTTACCAGCTATATAACTAAGAATTAGAATGACAAGCAACTATTGGAAGCAACAGAAAGAAAATACTGTGGGGAAGACGAACCAAAGGCTGTATGTTATTGGCAGAATAGTTAGAAGATGCAACAGATGTATTAAAGAGTGCGCCTACACTACGCTTGTCCGTGCTTTACTGGATTCTAGCCGCGCAGTACGGGCTCATTGCCAGATGGGGTTGGCGGAACACATCGAAAAAACTCAAAGGACTGCTTCTTTTGTATTAGCGTGAAATATAGGACAGAAAGTCGCGGGTGTGATCAGCGAGGCGGGGTGGCAGTGATGAAAAGACGGGCTTTTCAGTTGCGCCCGTATCATAGCACTGAATTCCAGTCACCAATGTCCGACTCGAGTGTTGCTGGTTACCACCTATGTAGGGACAATGACTATAGTAACAAATTAAGAGCTCCCACGGAAAAATGCGGGTGTTAATTTTTCCCATGTGCTGTCCGACAGTGCAGTGGCGGAGGAAAAGTGTGAAGGTGGTTCTACGAAGCCACTGCCAAGGTTAAATCCATCCTCTCACGGGACGTGAAAAAGGACGCGAACTTGTAGCGAAGCCGACGAGAAAGACAGGCGGCGGCGCGTAAATCACAGCACGTGACACTGCAGGTCTCAGGAGTATCAGCAGCCGTCCCCGGCGGTGACCCTGTAACTATTTCAGACGAGCGTAATAAACTTTGTCTGCGTGTTTAAATGCATGCAAAATCTCTACAGCACACGAGAAAATTAAGTTTTTTTTAGTGGGTACCTTCTCAGTTAAATATCAATTTCCCGTGGACCCTCCACGGAGCCGAGCATTCGCGAAGTGTCGCGGACAAGCCGATTAGAGTGACGTCACAAGTTCGTTGCGGGGCCCGTATTTCTCGTAGGTCCCAACTAGGAAGTGGTGACGTCACACCATTGAATTACACGTTCCACTACACTGCGGAACGTGAAAGTAAGAACACCACTTGTCAGATGTTTTCCTGACGGAGAGGAAAGTGGCCGGTGAGATGCGCGACGCCACGTCTACAACTCAGCCGCCATATTGCATTGAGTTAAGCTACGTGTTTAACGGGTTTCATTTGTCATAGAGTACGTGGTATGCGCATAAGCTATTTCATAGTATCTGAAAATTGAGGATGTCTCAAAAACACGTCATTCTAGTTACGATTTGTTATAATAGAATTAAAGGGAAGTACGTATCGGTAGGTAAAGGCTTCTTGTAGTTTTTTATGTTGTAACTTGTGTGCTACGAAAGTATACCATTTAGATGCTATGGCACAATGATAAACTATAAGAAGCGCGTCTTTTTGGTACAATTTGCATGATAAATCTCAAAAACTGACAATTGTAAATACAGTCTTTAGAAATGTATGCTATTTTTTTAAGCCGCAGTAACAATGTTAAAGGTGGTTGGTAGCACTGTGAACTGTGTAGAGAAAGGTAGCAGATTCGTTTTCACGTCCTTCCGAACTTGATTTTCGCGTTTTGATTTCTTATTCATTTAACACAAGTATTACCTCAAAAGTCGATGTTATTCATTACAAATAATGTATTTGCTGCAATTCTTGTTGCAAAAGCCAACGACTCGAATGTTTCCCCAGTGGCTAGGAATATTAACGTGACTGTCAGTGTATAACAGAAAGTAAAAACAAGTTACACACTGCAAGGTTTTGCTACAATTAAACTTTCTGTAAAATGCTCGTACATATACCTATCAGTGGTGTTTTGGACTGGGTCATGTTTGTATGTTACCGGAAATATACGAGGGTTATTCCAAAAGTAAGGTCCGATTGATTGCCAAATTGAAACCACAGTGAACATCAGAAATGTTTTACTTGTAACAATTAGCTACACCTTTCAGCTACTTCTCTACGTAGTCGCCGTTCTGACTTAGACTTTTGTCATAGCGTTGTACCAACTTTTCAATAGCCTCATCATAGAAGGCAGCCGCCAGTGCTTTCCGCCAATTCTCCACGCTGGCCTACACCTCGTTGTCTGTGTCAAAATGTTGTCTTCAAAGACAGCGGTTCATGTGACCAGAGATGAAACTCAGGGGGAGACAATTGCGGACTGTATTGTGGGTAATCTCACATTTCCATTTGAAAACGATGCAGGAGCATCTTCATTGCCCCTGCAGAATGCGGCTGAGAATTGTCGTGAAGACGAAACAGCACGACAGTTATGTAATGTTGGCTGCATAGCTTCAGGCGAAATTTCTCACCAGGCCCTCGTACTTGGCGGCAGACACTATTTTCTAGACATCTTTACGCACTCACTGCGAGCTCAGAAATGAGAAGAGCGACGTGATGCTAACTGGGGTTATACTAGAGACACTACCCAACACATCTGTGCAAAGCTTTATCGGATTTTCATAGTCGTTTCCATTTCGCGACCGATCGGACCTTACTTTTGGAATAACCCTCGTATTTTTCGACGATGAGATCTCTTCTTCCATTCGAATGAAACAGCGAAACCAGTCTCGATTTTGAAAGCTGTGTGATGAACAACGTTACTTCAGAGTGTTGATAGTCAGTGCAACATCCAGAATATGTGTGTTATGCATATTCAGACTAACATTAGACACTATACATGTTAACTATATTGAATTTAAAACTGAGAATGGGATGAGAATTCAACTGAGCCAACGAATTACTTCTACTAGAATGTATCTCAGGGCATTATACAGCATTATGCATGTAAAAGCAATTCTCTGTTGAAACCCTCAACGAGTCCAAAAACGTTTCGTGATTTTCTCCGCTCGTCTTCGATAATCGCTAATTGAGCTAATGCGGGTACTATAGTGCGTCCATTTTCGAGGCAAATAAAACCGAAAACTACCGCTGGAGAGTGCTGGGAGCGCAATTCACGTTAACCACTCGTCCGGCGTGCCAACAACGCCGGCCGGAGTTGATTGCAGTGGTTAGCACACTGGACTCGCATTCGGGACGACGACGGTTCAATCCCGCGTCCGGCCATCCTGATTTAGGTTTTCCGTGATTTCCCTAAATCACTCCAGGCAAATGCCGGGATGGTTCCTTTGAAAGGGCACGCCCGTCTTCCTTCCCCGTCCTTCCTTAATCCGATGAGACCGATGACCTCGTTGTTTGTTCTCTTCACCTCAAACAATCCAAAATCCGGCCGGAGTGGCCGTGCGGTTCTAGGCGCTACAGTCTGGAGCCGAGCGAGCGCTACGTTCGCAGGTTCGAATCCTGCCTCGGGCATGGATGTGTGTGCTGTCCTTAGGTTAGTTAGGTTTAAGTAGTTCTAGGAGACTGATGACCACAGATGTTAAGTCCCATAGTGCTCAGAGCCATTTTTGAACCATTTGCCAACGACACTCTCTCTCCTGAGGGCGTATGTCCCATCACTGTCAACGTCAACGTTAGCTGCCTCGTCCTGTGTGAGGAGTCGTCGTTGAGATGAGCATGTGAATATAGATTTAGACATATTTTTAGACACATGTCTTTCCACGGTGCAAAAATCCGACTCATCCGATTCAGCCCTTCACAGCCCTAAATGTTCGGGAAGTGAGAAATGCGGGCCTCGCAACGAACGGGTGACGTCACGCTACTCGGCTTGTTCGCCTCACTTCGCGAACGTTCGGCTCAATGCAGGTATCACAGGAAATCAGTCTTATCTTTGTCACTATCGAGACCTTGCATGCATTTAAAAACGCAGCCAAGAAGTATGAAAACTCCCGCTGGAGATGGCTGCTGGCAGTGTAAGACCTGCAGCGTCACGTGCGCTAGCAGCGCTCGGCGACTAACAAGGGGAAGGCCTCAGATACGGCCAACCGATTCTCCTCAAATTTGGCAGGTCGCTTGTGTACAACCTAAAACGAAGGACTTTTAAGATATCTTGGGTCAAGGCCCCCGCGATTTTGAGAAAATCGCCCCTAAAGGTTATGACGAGCAATCGACTCAAAATTGGACGGATCGATAGATAATTGTAAATAGAGCATTTTTAATCATCATGTTTGGGGTCCGCAAACGCAAACTTTTCCAGAAACCGAGAAAAGAAACTTTTACAACTGCCGCTTCCGTACCCACATGGTAAACGCTTTTCGTCAACTGCACCGATAGCGCAACGGCCTAGGTAACTGGCAGGGAATCGCAAAACCAAATTTCGAATCTCGAAGAAACCTAACGGATGTTATTCTTTTCGTTTGTATTTTTCCATATCTCAGTTGATAGGGGTAGGAGGGTTAATAAGGTAAGTAAATCAATAAGGAATGATGATAATAAGGTAGGCAAACTAATTTCCCAAACGCCGTGAGTTAGTAAAGTATTAAACTTTTAAGCCTTGTCACATGAAAACAACTCCGAGTAAGAGTGCTGCGTATTCCTCACGAGGGATCACAGAAAACCAACTGCGCGACGCTCGTTTACAGTGAGGCATGGGACAGAATGCACGCGGGGAGAGTTATTTTGCGCCGGTTGCCTCTTCGTCATATCATAGTTATGAACCTGGAAGAGTGAAGGTGTCCAGCACAAGCCTTATAGAAGTCAATCGGAAAGAGTTGTTTTCCGTCATTAGGCTGCCGCGAACCTCGCGGATACATGTAGTGATTTTTCCATAGTTAGAGCGCCGAATGAAACACGTTTTGTGAATGAATACAGTGTTCCTCCGTTTCGTCTGTTTATGCCGTAGTAACTTAGTTATTATTTGTTGTGTCATATGTTTCAGGTGCATAATCTGAATAATGGAGGATGTACACCCTTCGACTAGTGCTGTAATATATAGCTGCGAGCCTGTCACATGCGGTGGCAAGCGGGAAGTTACCGACGCTGTGATCTGGTTTGTAAAAGTGTTGCAAGACAGATGCATTAACAATGCACTACCGGAAGCAGGCAGTTCTGTTTCTTTGCGTTCCAGATTGATGGGAGCAGCTGTCGTCGAGCGATTTTTGGAGCTGACGAACGAAATGACTTTGGTTGATACTGAAGTACTATACCATGAAGACGAAGCAGAAGGTGATTCTGTTGTGGATTGGCAAGACAGCCAACCCACTAATAGGAAGCCGAAAGGCACGCGTTTAAGCTCATGCAGGCTGGCGTGAGGTCTGGAACAGGTAAAGTAATTGAGACTAGCAAATAAAGTACATAGCTGCTGGAATACTTAACTTTAATCCATAATTGGTGAACATCGCTCTGTACAGTACATGTTTTGCCCGCATCTCGTGGTCGTGCGGTAGCGTTCTCGCTTCCCACGCCCGGGTTCCCGGGTTCGATTCCCGGCGGGGTCAGGGATTTTCGCTGCCTCGTGATGGCTGGGTGTTGTGTGATGTCCTTAGGTTAGTTAGGTTTAAGTAGTTCTAAGTTCTAGGGGACTGATGACCATAGATGTTAAGTCCCATAGTGCTTTGAACCATTTGAACCAGTACATGTTTTACAGCATCAATAGTAACTGGTAATGGCGCCTTGCTAGGTCGTAGCAAATGACGTAGCTGAAGGCTATGCTAACTATCGTCTCGGCAAATGAGAGCGTAATTTGTCAGTGACCTATCGCTAGCAAAGTCGGCTGTACAACTGGGCCGAGTGCTAGGAAGTCTCTCTAGACCTGCCGTGTGGCGGCGCTCGGTCTGCAATCACTGATAGTGGCGACACGCGGGTCCGACGTATACTAACGGACCGCGGCCGATTTGAAGGCTACCACCTAGCAAGTGTGGTGTCTGGCGGTGACACTACAGATTCAGTGGAAGATAGGCCGACTAATGAATCGCAAAATGGTCATAACACTTTGGAAATCTCCGTCACTGGGAATACGTGCTTCATCCGTTCCCGATGAACATTACGAACCGGTTACTAAACGATTGAACTACGGCGCTATACCCTTGAAGTAAAGGTAAAGGCGGTAGCGCTAGCCAGGAATGATCCAAATTGGAACTTACAAACGCTGCAAAAGAATGGAGGAACAACGGCCCTGAAAAGGAAGAAGGACTTGAAAGTGTGGGAAAGTGATATCGTTAAAGGAGGGACAAGATAAGACAAATACCAGGCGATAAATAAGTGGACATACGACCGATTAGTCGAATCTCGTTGTCGTAACGAGAATGTAACAACGAGAATACTTCAGGAGTGGGCTGCAGGTGCAGAAATTTCAAATTGGAGTATAAAACTGCACGTCACTAAATACGTCTCTCATAAGGAGGTACAAAATATAGAAGATATACAGAAAGTGGCAGCTCTTTTCTGCACCCAAACGGCGTCACTTATGACCAGTTTTAATCGTGATTACGTGATCAATACCGATCAAACAGGATGCGAGTATCGGGTGAACATTCGACGCACGTTATCGCATAAGGGAGAGAAACGAACCCTTGTCGCAATTGGTAGTAAAAACAAACCAACACATTCGTGCACGGCGCAATATGCCATCACAGCCTCTGAAAAAGTGTTGCCTGAAGTTTTCCTGTGTTTACAAGAAACGAATGTTACATTTGGTCCTCGGGTTATAGAAGAGGTCAATCGTTTAACCGACTCGTTGAAAAATGTTTACATTACCTGCTGCAAATCCGGGAAACTGACGAATGCGATTTACAGAACGTTTCTTGAGGATGTTTTAAAACCATACTTTTCTGATAACAAGTCTTGTCTAATATTGGATTCCTGGAGTGGACAAATTAATACTACAGTATATGACACAATGTTTACAGATGGCGAGGGTCAGCCGACGTGCACAGTAAAAGTAATACCGCCAAACTGCATACCTGTGTGCCAGATGTGTGATATTTATTTCTATCGCCGGGTTAAAAACTTTATTTCCAGGCTTCAGAATTGCAGTGTGCTTCTGGAAACCCAGTGGGAATTGCACAAGCACACGGATGCAATAACTATTCACAGCATAATTCATAACCAACTTTCAGCACCGATTTTTCAGGCAATGATAGCGGACACGTGGTACGCATCAAAATTAATTCCCGAAAAGGACATATTTTTAAATGTAAGCCGTTTGTTTTCCGCCGACTCTTCGGAAGGAACAGTGTAGTTGTTGAAAGATTGCATTCATTAGATGTTCTTGGTCCTGTGACTTTGTTTGTTTCTAATATTTGTATGACAAGTACTAGCCATCTAGCTGTTCGAAGAAAAGTGAGGACACGTAACAGTGAGTGGAAGAGCCATTGTAAAGTAACCTGGAGTAACATTTTAGTTGTTTACTATCCCAAGAAATTTAATAACTTTATTTGCCTACCTTATTATTATTCCTTATTGATTAACTTCCATTATTAGCCCCTCTATCCCTATCAACTGAGATATGGAAAAATACAAACGAAAAGAATAACATCCGTTAGGTTTCTTCGAGATTCGAACCCGGGTTTTCCGATTCTCAGCCAGTTATCTTGACCGTTGCGCTTTCGGTGCCGTCGGCGAAAGCGTTTACCACGTGGGTACAGAAGCGGCAGCTGTAAAAGTTTCTTGCCTCGATTTCTGGAAAAGGATGAGTTTTCGGACACCATAGTTGATGATGAAAAATGCTCTATTTACAATTATCTATCGATCCCTCCAATTTCGAGTCGATTGCTAGTCATAACCTTTAGGGGTGATTTTCTCAAAAACGCGGGGGCCTTGACCCAAAATATCTTAAAAGTCCTTCGTTTTAGGTTGTACACAAGCGACCTGCCAAATTCGAGCCGAATCGGTTGGCCGTGTCAGAGGCCTTCCCCTTGTAAGTCCCGTTCAAGGTCACACAGAGATGGCTCATGCAGAGTACAGGGCCTCGGATTCCGCATTCTGACATCACACGACTCGTCGAGCTCTCCCTGAAAGTCCGTTTTCGCGTCCCGTGTGAGGAGGTTTGAGCCGTGGTGTGAACGGCCAGAGCAGGTGAGCTGGGAGTACAGTAGCAGAGTCGCCGAGGGCCTACAGCCAGAGGCGCCCCCACCGTGCTGGCTGCCTCGTTAGCAGTTTGGGCGGCTGCGCGAGGAACCGCAGGACCGGCCGAGCGCTCGTAAACCATGGCAGAGAAACAACGCGCCCCGTCTCTGCTGCACCAACCATTATCCGCCGAGGCAGGTGTTAATCCTGTGGCGAGCGCCGGCGCTGCGGGCAGCTTTGTCTCTGTCCGCGTGACCGCGCTGTTCACTTGGCCAGGCTTTGCAGCAGCTGCCTCTACCTCCCCATCCGCGTGTCTTTGTTCTGCCTGGATGGAAAGCACTGCTTTCGGAGTACACATCTTTAGCGTGTCTGCAAATTCCTGTCCTGTTCATTACCCGCCAAATTCCTGCTACCCGAAAATTTTCGATCGCTCTGTACGTGAGTAAGAATTATCGTACATTTTTATTTTATGTGTTTATTCAACTTCTCTCACATCGGACGAGGGTTTCATGCATAAAGTACCATTTTTACAACATGGTTTCTTAAAAATGACAGTTTTAATGTGAGAAATAGTATTAAAATGATTTGAGTTGCTATACTGACAATGTGAATAAATGACACTGACTATAAACTAATGAACTAGTCCTGGCACTACTACTACTACTACTACTAAAAAGTGGTTCAAATGGCTCTGAGCACTATGGGACTTAACTTCTGAGGTCATCAGTCCCCTAGAACTTAGAACTACTTCAACCTATCTAACCTAAGGACATCACACACATCCATGCCCGAGGCAGGATTCGAACCTGCGACCGTAGTGGTCGCGCGGTTCCAGACTGTAGCGCCTAGAACCACTCGGCCACAACGGCCGGCCACTACTACTACTACTGCTGCTCCTGCCAACAGTAATGACAATAGTTGCTGTGACCAGACGAAACTACAACTGTCTGGGCATAGTTGTGGGCTCTTTGGATGCTAGGTGAGGTAGCATGTAGGAACCGTAACTCATGAAATACACTGATGACCCAAGGAAACTGGTACACCTGCCTAAGATCGTGTAGGGCCCCAGTAATCGCGGAGAAGTGCCGCGACACGACGTGACATGGACTCGAGTACTGTCTGAAGTAGTGCTGGAGGGAACTGACACGAAGAACCCTCCAGGGCTGTCCATAAACCCGTAAGAGTACGAAGGTGTGGAGGTCTCTTCTGAACAGCACGTTGCAAGGCATCCCAGATATGCTCAATAACGTTCATGTCTGGGGAGTTTAAACTCGAAAGACTGTTTCTGGAGCCGCTTTGTAGCAATTCTGGACGTGTGGGGTGTCGCATTGTTCTGCTGGAATTTCCCAAGTCTTTCGGAATGCACAATGGACATGAATGGACGCAGATGATCAGACTGGATGCTTATGTACGTCTCACCTGTCCGAATCGTATCTAGACGTGTCAGGGTTCCCGTATCACTCCAACTGCACACGCCCTACAACCATTACAGAGCCTCCACCAGTCTGAACAGTTCCCTGCAGACATGCAGGGTCCATGGATTCATGAGCAATGTTGGAGATTTGATGTTTGGCTGGATTCCTGATATTCACGGTACACTCGTGAAGTGCTCGTACGGGAAAATCCTCGCTTCATCGCTACCTCGGAGATGTTATGTTCCATCGCTCGTGTGGTGACTGTAACACCACGTTCAAACTCACTTAAATGTTCATAATCTGCCATTGTAGCAGCAGTAACGGATCTAACAACTGCGCCAGATACTTCTTATCTTCTGTTATTATAGGTTATCTGTCTTGAGGTGACTGCAATGTATCTTGTATAGGCGTTGGCGACGGCACCGCTGTATTCTGCCTGTTTGCATATCTCTGTATTCGAATACGCATGCCTATCCCAGTTTCTTTGGCGCTTCAGTGTATTAGTTCACTTTATTACTTTAATAAATAAAAGATTTACCTGAATATGACAAGCGTCTTTGCCATAGGAGTACTCAATTACTCACAACATTGACTAGGTAGCAAAGCACCATAATTGCCATACTGTCCGCTTGGGGTACAGTGTTCAACTTTTACTACTGTATGAGTTGATCATAAACTTTAACAACTCGTTGATTCTATACGATGATGCTGAGTCCTTCTGGTGAGACCACAAAGTGGACCAGTGCGGTTCCATGATCGACTCTACAGAGGGGTCCAAAAAAATGTATCCACTATTTAAAATTCCATAACTGGCAAACTAATTGACGGAGTTGTCTCATCTTTGATAGTCTAATAGTTTGTAGTTCCGGAAATCGGCACACAAGCGCTGTATTGCGTTGTTTTGTTTTGTCAGATGACAGCCGCCAGATAGTCAGTGTTTTGTTCTTAGTTGCACCTAGTTACTCGAGTAAACATGGCTGGCGCAAGGCTTACATTCGATGAAAGGAAGTCAGTTTTGAAGTGGTATTTTAAGTACGAAAACATTAATGAGATTGCAATGGCGAAATGAGTATCAAACAGAGCCACCGACCGGCTTAACGATTCGTCGCATTCGAGACAAATTTTAAGCCGAAGGCTGTGTTAAAGATGTACACAAACAACGATCTGAACGATCCGTAACAGTAACAAGTTCAGCTAACTCCCGTCATGTGTTACAACAATTCACTCGCTCACCACAGATGTCTGTGAGACAGTGTGCTCGTGAAACTGGAGTGAGTCGCTCAAGTGTTCGGCGAATTTTGAAGACAGCAAAGTGGAAGTGCTACATCCCACGGTTGCTACACGCAATGAACGAGGACGACCCAGATCGTGGAATGGAGTACTGCCAGTGGTTTACTAACTTGGTGCGCAACGATGAAGAGTTTGCAGAGATGATTGTGTGGTCTGATGAGGCACAGTTCAAACTCAATGGCCACAATTGCATCTACTGGGCTGCCGAAAATCCTAACGTCCCCGTAGACAAAGCCGTGAATTTGCCAGGAGGAAGCTTCTCGAGATAAGCTTAAATATTCTCTGGCTTCTCGAAACCCTTTAGTAATTGCGTGGAACGCAAATCTTCTCGAGATAAAGTTAAGGATTCTCTGGTTTCTCGAAACCCTTTATTAAATTAACTTTCTTGGGTTCTCTGGCTTCTCGAATGTCGAAACCCTCTATTACATTAATTTTCTTCGGAACTCTTGGGCACACACCGGGTTGTCTTACCGGGGCTTGATTGGGCCATTTTTCTTTGACGGCAGAGTTACCGGTGAGGTGTACATTCAGAAGCTTCAGACAACCATTTTACCTGCCATCCGGGACTTGTATGGACGGAAGAGTTTACTTTCAACAACATGGTGCCCCAGCCCACTACCAAAATCGTGTGGTGGTGAATCTCGACGAAAATCTACCAGGAAGATGGATAGGCCGTTGAGGTGCTGTGGAGTATCCACCACATTCCCCAGACCTGGCTGCACTCCGTACAAATACTTTCAGAAACGACTTCCTGACATTTAAATCAATTCTCGATGTTAACAAATTTCTCTTCTTCAGAAACGCTTTCCTTGCCATTGCCAGTCTAAATTTTATATCCTCTCTACTTCGACCATCATAAGTTATTTTGCTCCTCAAATAGCAAAACTCCTTTACTACTTTAAGTGTGTCATTTCCTAATCCAATTCCCTCATCATCACCCGACTGAATTCGACTACATTCCATTACCCTCGTTTTGCTTTTGTTGATTTTCATCTTATACTCTCCTTTCAAGACACTGTCCATTCCCTTCAACTGCTCTTGTGCCGGCCAGTGTGGCCGAGCGGTTCTAGGCGCTTCAGTCTGGAACCGCGCGACCGCCACGGTCGCAGGTTCGAATCCTGCCTCGGGCACGGATGTGTGTGATGTTCTTAGGTTAGTTAGGTTTATGTAGTTCTAAGTTCTATGGGACTGATGACCTCAGAAGTTAATTCCCATAGTGCTCAGAGCCATCTGAACCATTTGAAGGTCATTCTGGACAATTCGAGCGAATGATTTGGCGGCCCATAGAATATTTGTGGGATATAATCGAGAGGTCAGTTCGAGTACAAAATCCCACACTGGCAACACTTTCGCAGTTATGGACAGCTACAGCGGCAGTATGGCTCAACGAGTTGAGTCCACGCCACGTCGAGTTGCTGCACTGTGCTGGAAAAAAGTAGATCCGACACGATACTGGAAGGTATTGCGTCAGTTTTGTGGTCTCAGCGTACACAGACACTGCCGTGCTCTAAGTCACATTGAATTAAAACAGCGGTTAGCTGCGTATCACGCCGACACGAACCGCCGGCTTAAGGTAGCTGAGTGGTGAGAACGCTGTCCAGCAGACGGTGGGGATTACGCTCTCCCCACTAGAGTGGCCCCCGGCTGCGGGCGTGACTCCGCACCGCCTCCGGGGATTAGTCCGGCCTGGGGAGAGAGCCCCGTATTTATCACGCTAAGTGCCGCACATTTTTCCTGCTGCATAATTTCTTACGTCGCGTCCCTGAGTAGCTCGGCGCACGGGACATTTAGCAGGAAACCGCAGCACACGTATAGTAGTACATCCCCTGTGTGGTCTCTAGATGGTGTACACAAGCGGTGCGGTTAGGTTCTGTTAGGGGTGGGGTCACAGTTTGTTACACTCTCTCGTCCCTCCCCCATCAAACATTAATGCTACCGCTACCAGTTTTAACATGTCACACATGAATACTGTTTTCTTCTTCTTGCGTAGAATCCAGCCTTCTGTGGAAAACAATAATACAGAGCAGTCGTTCTTTACAATGAGATTCTTCTTCCTGTCTTTACGTTGCGTTTTCTTTTCTCTCACTTTCTGCTGTTTATTTTGTTCCTAGCTAAGATTCTTTCACGATTCCACCTTTTGTGGTTTCGTTCCTCAGTTGGTAAAAAAGTAACCCTTATAGAATCTATTTATTGTTATTTTACAATAAAAAGACAGCAAGCAAACTGGCAAGGCAGCTACCCATAGCCAGACCCTATTTCTGCTGGTACATTTTGTTATTAAAAAAAATAGTTGTGTGATAATACTAGTGTTAATAGATCAATGAATTCATATAGTTCTGGTAATGCAAAATTTTTATATTTAAGTAAATTGTTTTTAATTATTTCTATTGTTTCTTTGACCGGTATGTTTGTGTAGAGATTCGTGATGTCAAGTGATGCAAACCTAGCAGTGTCAGGAATCTGAATTTCCTTTAGACAATTAATAAGTTCATAACTGTTCTTTACTGAGTATGTCTCTTCAAATTTGAACGTGTTGCTAAGGATCTCATTCAGTTTCTTGCTGATTTTGTAAGTTGTGCTACTCCGAGAATTAACAATTAGACGTATGGGACAGTTGACGTTATGGGTCTTAGGCTGTGCTCGGAGACGTGGATAAGGGTGCATAACAGTGGATTCATGTATATCTTTCGCATTTAAGAGGAAATAATTTTTTTTCATCATATTTTTAACTTTATTCTGCAACTTAAGAGTGGGATCAGACTGAATTTCTACTATATTATTGTTACTGAAAAATTCCGGTAGTGCGCCTGTGTAAAATACGTGACAAAAAGTGTTTGTGTTGTTACAAAAAAGAAGAAAAGCCAAGAAAAAACGAGGAGAGCAGAATGTAAGGAAAATGAACAACTGATAGTGCGTAACTTTAAATTCGCGAAATTGAAGTAAATGATTGGAATCGTTGCTTTTGCACAGACCAGCTGCAGCATCCAAATTACTGTCGAGATTGTACCACTGTAGAAACTGAAGATACATGTAATTTGACAGCTGAAGATGGGTGCAAACACGAAATGCATATTGGCATAAATAAAACGCATTAAAAAAGTGGCTGGTTGCTGTATTTTTATAGTAAAATGTCATTATCCATGGCCACGGAACTCAACAGTCCAAATAAAATGGACAAATTGTTATTCTTTATTGTTCGTCTGTCTGCCCGTTCAACTGTTAAAAAGACTTCTTCTCGGAAAGACGTGTCAAGTTACAACTTACATTTGTTACTAAGGTCCATCCCCCCTTAGCAGTGTAGGAAATTGAATCTTCTAAATCAGTGCAATCAAAAGATACGGCCATTTATGTGACATGTCTTGATACTTGCAAACTCAATCATCGAAACCTATAGTGTACTTCCCGCAGACGTAGACTGGTGATGTTTGGAAAGAAGCAAGAGTTCACAGTACAAGTAAAGGAAAAAAGCCGAAAATTGTTAATCTGTAATTATATCACACGAAAAAAATATTTTGTCATTTGTTATCCAAGTGTCTGTCTGTCCTCCTGTCAAGATCCTCTTTCTCAGGTTTTCTCAGGACAGAGTATCTTGCCTTTCTCGATATCGATAACAGACCAAAATCGTCGAGATTTTGATTCCGGGGATGGGTGGTCTATTTGCTACATACGTAATTTAAGTTTGTGCGAAAGCGTCGGTGTGTAAGCCCTGCTAGCTCTCCTTCGTTTTTATTTTTTTTATATTTGTTTTTTTCCCTCAAAACCCTTCAAGTTCCAAATCTTTTTCGCTATCTCTGATCCATTGATTTTTCTTCTTGTTATTGAAATAGCGAAGAATTCCTTTACTTAATCGGTTGTCTCCATTCTTTTCAAACATCCAAAGAAATCGACATGCTGCCTATGAGCGCAGAACAGGGAGTCGCTCATAGGCAGCGCAACGCGCCTGGAACACGCGGCGCTCGGGGACCACAGCACAGTTACGACACCTGAGAATGGGCTTATAACAGGCCGAAACCGCTCGTGTGAAAATAAAATAATTTACAACTGAAGCGATATTTTCAACCTCTGCTATAATGCGGATGTTCTTCCAACAGGATTGTTTGCTTTACCAGGTTGTGTCTGAGAGTTCGAGATTTCCGATAGAGTTTTTTTCTTGCTTGTCAATTTGTACTTCCCATTTATATCAGTGACAAATTCCTCAATTTTTGGAGGATTAACTTTGCTGCATAGATATCTTGCGGTTTCAAAACTTGTTTCATAGGCTCTCATTTTCGCATTAATACAGTTTTACTTGGGAGGTTGATACGCCATTTCCGTCTTCTGCAACGTTGCGTTGATTTCCGCTTTTGTCAGTACATTGCTTTTGTTAAAGTATTTCCGCACTATCTGTGCGGAACGTAATGTTTGTGCCAGTACCTGACACGCTAGATCTCCCACTAAATCTGTGTGATTCGGGCAACGGTACCAAGAGGTTGCATGAAGCTTAACCAGTAATTAATACAGGCAAGAACGCTACGTTGTGGTTGCAAGATCATACGAACATCGGATACTAATTCCCTGAGTAACTATTAAATGAAAGATGTGATCCAGCAAATAATAATAATAATAATAATAATGATAATAATAATAATCCCGCGGAGGCCCGGGAAAAGAATAGGCCTCCGGCATGTTCTGCCAGTCGTAAAAGTGCGACGAAAAGAACAAACCACTAATAGGGCTAACCCCCCTTTTAGTATGATTACTTGTTTCAGGACAGAACTAAAGAAGCCTCGGACAAGCGCCGTCATGGTCGGGGACGACGCTTGAACCCTATGCCCGTCCACAATGCTAACGACACTGCTAGCCACACGGAAAATGATTTAAATCCAAATAGAGGTGTTTTGCAGGATATTCTTCCTGCAACCACTCTAGAAGGAAAACAAAGACAGAGGATGAGATGGTCAGATGAAGTTAACCGACACCTCATGTTCTGTTATTACCAAGCAACAAATTTAGGAACCAACACAACTGGATACAGGTCACAAGTATACACAACATTTATTACCAGATACCCAGAATTAAATTTTTTTAACAGAACAACGACTAGCTGATCAGATCCGTGTAGGCGCTTCAGTCTGGAACCGCATGACCGGTTCGGTCGCAGGTCCGAATCCTGCCTCGGCCTTGGATGTGTGTGATGCCCTTAGGTTAGTTAGGTTTAAGTAGTTCTTAGTTCTAGGGGACTGATGACCACAGGTTTTAAGGCCCATAGTGCTCAGAGCCATTTAAACCATTTTTTAGATCCGTGTAATAATAAAAAATAACAGGATACCCCAGTCAGAATAAGAAAACATCAAACAACAAGTACAACAAATACTGGAACAAAATAATGTGGAATCAGACCGGAGTCACACCACACAATATCCACGCAATACAGCTACATCCAAACGTATATATACAACTACAGAAATCTGTAATTATTGATACAAGTTCAATTAGCCGAAAGTTCCTAAATGCAATGTAACATATGAAATGAAATGAAGTCCCATGCTTCTTTACAGAGCGTAGGGGAACGATGCGGGAGACCCGCACCGCCTTACTAGGCAAGGTCCTAATGGAGGTGGTTTGCCGTTGCCTTCCTCCGACCGTAATGGGGATGAATGATGATGATGAAGACGACACAACAACACCCAGTCATCTCGAGGCAGGAAAAATCCCTGACCCCGCCGGGAATCGGAAAGTCACGCTTGATCAAGGTCCGTGTCACTTTCCATTCTTAACCAGACATAATGTCTGAGGAAGGAATATAATAATAATAATTAATAATAATAATAGTCATTAGCCAATGTGATGACTTGGTGATGCGGCCAAATTGGCCTCCAGTCTAGTAGTTGTTTTGACCACCTGCCATCTTTTCTTTCAGCGACATAAGCAGTCCACTGACATTTCAAAGTATTCACTCTTTCCATTATGTTAGTGACCTTTGCTGTCTGTCGGATATCACTGCTTTCTTTCTGTCTTCCTCTGTGTAGCCCAGCACTGATCTTTCCATTCCTCTTTCGGCTACTATTAGTTTCCTGACAACAAACTGATTTAATCTCCATGTCTCACAGCCATAAGTTATTACTAGCAGTTTACATTGGTCAAAAATTATTTTCTTCAATTCGGTCCACATCTTGTTCTTCCAAACTGAGGCATATCTTTCATAAGCTTACCATCCTAATTTAATACGTCGAAATATTTCTGGTTTTAAATGTCCTTTCATATTTAGCAACGACCCAGGTATACATATTCTGTAACCATTTGAAGTTGCATATTTCAGACAGATATATTACCCTCCAGTGTCCATTCTATCATCCAACGAAACGATTCATTAACTAAGAATAAACACAAAATTCGAGTCGCCACAAGTGGCTTACACGCTTGAAAATGATTTTGTGTTGCGTGATCTTTCGTCCAAGGGAAGGTAAGAGGACATTGGTACAGAACTAAATCAGAAAAAAAACTACGAAATTCGACATGTAGCATATATTCGTACTGAGAAGTAGTCGAAGACACCTTGAAAGAATAATTTTATTACCAAAACGAGACTCAGATATAATGTCCTTGGATGAGTATCCACACAACTACACAGAACAGAAATATTTATCCCGTGACGTTGTCCGTGATATGCCTACACGACAAATCAAAGAGCTGCGGCAGGCTGCTGTGTGAAGACCTGCGACGATACCGGGCCGGTGCTGAGGGCGTGCAGCTGGCAGCTGGCGAGCTGCTGGTGAAGACCAGTGCGAACGGGTAAGGGGCTGCCGGCGTGCAACGTTCAGACGAAACCTGCTGGCACTAAAGACCGGTAGAGCTGGAACTGAACTGCCGATACAGCCGGACAGAACTGCCGGTACTGTCCGCGTGAAGTTCAGGCCGTAATTGACTCCGCAGGCTCTGACGGGCGGCCTCAGTAGTCGGGAGCGGATGGATTCCGCGTGACGCGTCTAGGGTGCACGTGACCTGGCGTAGCAAAGTAGCGCCCTGCCGGCAGCGCTGTCTGCTGCGAAAGGCTAGCCGCCTGTCGGAGAGGTTGGCGCTTTCAGGCGCTGTCTAGGGGAGACCATGTAGGACTGTTGATATTTTTTAAAAATATCGCGAGTCCGATAAATCGATGTTTAAAGAAACATTATTATAGGATATCGATACACGGAAAAAGTTATCGATATATCGATGAACAAAGAATCGGCTACAACATTGTAGAGATACTGACAGTTTTAGAGCCGTATACTTAAGCATTGATTTGTTATTAGATATTCTGTACATCATCAAGCTAGTAGCTTGCTTATTCCCCATAGAGCAAGAATTGAGAGGAAAACGATGCACATTCACGCTTGGCGATAACCACTTTGCTAACAATGGTAACTGCATGTAAGTGGCGCAATAAAAGGTGTCCGTCGTTCGGTTTCGTCACGTATCAGAATTGTCTCGAATGCTTCATATCGACTTTCCCGTTTTTTTCGTTTCTCCGAACGCCAGCGACCTTGCCGTTGTAATGCCGAAATTGCGTGCTGAAGTTAAACGTTGGAGTTCCTGTTGGTAGCACTGAGCGCCAAATACTTCAGAATTTCCCATCAGTCGTCTCGGTCCACTGCAGAGACCAGTCTTGTCATTTAGTTGTTCATCAGTTTCAGCAACTGTTTTTGAGGAATGCTGATGCGTAGAAATAGCAGAATAATTGCGTTAAAAATTGTTTTCTAACGCAACTGGCGTGCTGTGTCTTCCTATCGGATACCTTATTACTCCATTAACACTTCATCCGCCATAGCAATCGGACTTTGTCCCCTAAACATGAAGGTCTAGTTCTCCACCTGGCTTCGCAGCGCAACATCGTTCCCGGCCCCCTTCACCAGTAGTTATACAGGCAAATGTGGCTCGCAACCAATATCTCCGTAATAATATTTGATGCCATACCAGTGCTACTACTGTAGAACGGTTAAGCAGACATGCTCTTACAAGAGGGCAGATTCGCGCAAATGGTTCAAAATGGTTCTAATGGCTCTGAGCACTATGGGACTTAACATCCGAGGTCATCAGTCCCCTAGAACTTACAACTACTTAAACCTAACTAACCTAAGGACATCACACACATCCATGCCTGAGGCAGGATTCGAACCTGCGACCGTAGCGGCCGCGTGGTTCCAGACTGAAGCGCCTAGGACCGCTCGGCCTCAGCGGCCGGCAAAATTCGTGCCCAAAATTTCCCCTACTCGGTTTATATGCACAGCCGCAACCATGTTTTACCTCCTCCACAAGAATGAGAGCTTAAGCCGAGCATGTAACTGTTCCTGGCGTCTTATTTCCACTAGGTTGACAAGTAGGACGGGAGTTCAAAAAGTAATGCAAAACATTTTCGGCCAATCCCGGTTGAAAAAATACGGAATTTGTTGTGGGACATCGTGGAGACACTGTAGTTTCATAAAGTTCCGGTACGAATTGCACTACACGTAGCCTTCAAAACGGTGTTTGTGTTGAGGATTGGCAGGAGAGCCAACCCAGGATTATAGAGGAAGCCGAAAGGCACGCGTTTTAGCTCACGCAGGCTGGCGTGAGGTCTGGAACAGGACAAGGAATTTAGACTAGAAAAAAAAAAAGGATGTAGCTGGTGGAATACTTAACTTTAATCCATTAATGCTGAACGTATCTCTTGTCTGTACATTATTTACAATATCAATAGCAACTGATAATGGCGCCTTGCTAGGTCGTAGCAAATGACGTAGCTGAAGGCTATGCTAACTATCGTCTCGGCTAATGAGAGCGTAATTTGTCAGTGAACCGTCGCTAGCGAAGTCGGCTGTACAACTGGGGCGAGTGCTAGGAAGTCTCTCTAGAGCTGCCGTGTGGCGGCGCTCGGTCTGCAATCACTGATAGTGCCGACACGCGGGTCCGACGTATTCTAACGGACCGCGGCCGATTTAAAGGCTACCACCTAGCAAGTGTGGTGTCTGGCGGTGACACCACAGTTTGTACCGGAGGTGCATTCCAAGCAGAGAGCTGTCATTGAGTTTCTTTTGGCGGAAAACCAGAGCAATGCAGATTCATAGGCGCTTGCAGAATGTCTACCCGAGCGGTCTAGGGCGCTGCAGTCATAGACTGTTCGGCTGGTCCCGGCGGAGGTTCGAGTCCTCCCTCGGGCATGGGTGTGTGTGTTTGTCCTTAGGAGACTTCAGGTTAAGTCCCATAAGATTTCACACACAGAATGTCTACGGAGAACTGACAGTGAACAAAAACACGGTGAATCATTGGGCGAGGCGTCTGTCATCATCGGGAGAAAGTTACACGACCATGTCCGATCTCCCGCATGTCGGCATGCCACACAATCCTTCACTTCTGTAGTGTTGGAACGTGCGGACACACTCATTGGAGGTGATGGACGGATCACAGCCAAACACCTCGCTGCACAATTGGCCCCGTCGGGGTGCTGACACACTCGTCCACCACTTGGGGCACTCAGAGGTCTGTGCCCGCTGGGTTGCACACCTCCTAACAGGAGACTCCCGTCTGTTTGGCCCAGTGGAGGATGCACTGCGCGAGAAGCAGTAGGCGAGTGATGGGGATGTTACCGATGCAGTAGGGCGTTGGCTCTGGCGTTGACCAGCACAGTGGTACCCCGCGGCCATCCAATAAGGCGGCTTTGGCCGTCGCAGTGAACACAGATTATGTTGAAAAATACAGGGTTATTGCCAAACGACTGTTTTATTGAAATCCTGAATAAAAGCAATCTGCTTTCAGAAAAGAAAGTGTTACATTACTTATTGAACATGCTCGTATTTCATCTCGGCCGTAATCTTCCGTTTCCTGCTTTCTTCGTTCACAAATTTCTTTGCGCGAACGTGCAAGGCCGCCGGCCGTACCTTAGTCACGACCCCCATGTGTTTATCTTTCCCGGAGGCAGACCGTAACTCCCTCTCTTCATAGACCTGCCAAAGGGGGCCTTCGTCCCACCCTCACGATCAGCTCGCACAGGAGGGCCTCCTAACAAGTTACCATTTATTCCAACCTAACAGAAACATAGAATTTCTGCATAGTTCCCAGGAATTTATGTACCTTAGTAAATTTTAAAAGTTAAAGGAAAAAAGAAATGGAAACTAAGTTGATGTTCCACTAAGTGAATGTCTTAGATCTTCATTCCAGTATAAAATAAACAACTTTATATCAAAATTACCATCGAAAACGATTAATTAGAATTTTATTTAAAACTACACTCCAAGGACAAACAGAATCGATGGCTGTGACATTTTCATAGAAACAAATGATTACAATTTCAGCAAAATTGTATGATTCACTCAAGAGAAAAAGCTTCTCAAATTGAGGAAGTCAGCGACCCTTCTGCAAGAAGCTATTCTGCTTGGCGTTGATTGATAACTGTTGTTAGATGTCTCCCTGAGGCATATCGTGCCAAATTCTGCCCAACTGGTGCATTAGATCGTTAAAATCCCGACCTGGCTGAAGGGCAGTGTCCATAATGCTCGAAACGTTTCCAATCGGGGCGGGGAGGGGGTGTGTGGTAGATCTGGCGACCTTGCTGGCAAAATTGGAAAATTGGGCTTTGGCAAGCACGAAGACAAGCAGTAAACGCTCTCAGCGTGTGCGGACGGGCATTATCTTGCTGAAAGGTAAGCCCAAGATAGCTTACCATGAAGGACAACAAAACTGCACTAGAATATCTCTTACGTATGGCTGTGCTGTAAGTGCGCCGCGGATGACAACGAAAGAGGTCATACCATGAAGAAAATTAGCACCCCAGACCATCACTCATGGTTATCGGGACGTATGGCATACAGTTGGTATCCCACCACTGTCTGTGGCGTCTCCAGACACGTCTTCGACTTGAGAATCTCATTGGCTGGAGTAAAATTGTCTCGAGTGATGACTACTGCTTGGAAGCCCGCCCGGTTAGCCGTGCGATCTGTCGCACTGCTTTCCGGCCGGGAAGGCGTGCCAGTCCACGACACGAATCCTCCCTGCGGATTAGTGTCGAGGTCCAGTGTGTTGGCCAGTCTGTGTATTGTTTTTATGACGGTTTTCCATCTGCCTCGGCGATTGTGGGCTCAGTTAGGTTATGTCGGTGGTTGCTGCAGAACACTGTCTCCACGTTCACGTACACCAGAATTACTCTACCATGCGGACATTGGGGTTACACTCGTTCCCGGTGTGTGTGTGTGGGGGGGGGGGGAGGGAGTGGGGTCCACTGGGGACCGAACCGCACATTAAATCTTGGTTCGGTGTGGTTCGGCTGTGGGGTGGGTGGACTGCTGTAGCCTGTTGTGGGGTTGTGTACCACTGAGGGCTACGGCGATAACAAAGTCTCTCTGTCGTTTCTAGGTTTAATACAATACAATACAATGCCGCTTAGAACTGATCCCCAGTGACCAGCAAAGGCATGTGTGGAGACACCCCAGACAGCGGCGGAATACCGGCCTGACTGTCGCACGCCATACGGCGCGTCAGCTGCGATCGATGGTTTGGGATGCCATTTCAGTTTATAGGAGGACGCCTTTGGTTTAAACCGTGGCACTCTTACGACATAGCGCTACGCGAACGTTATTCTAGGCCCTGTTTTGTTGCCGTTGATGGCTAGCCGTCCTGAGGTTACATCTCAGCAAAATAATGCCTAACCGCACACGGCGAGACTGTCTATTACTTGTCTTCGTGCTTGCCAAATCCTAACTCGGCCAGCAAATTGGCCGGATCTTTCCCCAGCTGAAGACACTTGGAAAATTATGGGCAGGGCCCTCCAATCAGATCGGGACTGTGACTAGCTAACGCGCCAGCGCGCCAGTAGGAAACAATTTGGCACTACATCCCTTAGGAGGGCGTCCAGCACCTCTGTCACCCAAAGCCAGACCGAATAACTGCTGGCATACGGGCCGTAGGTGGACCATAGTATAGCTGACTTGCCCAATTTGTGAGAGGAATGGGTCTCAGTGGACTGATGGGACTGATGTCTCACAGTTTTAAATTTGCGGAGTTTCTTATTTTTTTAAAGGATCTGCGAGTACCTACGGTGTTTCTCATATCTTCTGTTTTGGACGTCGAGACTTATTGGTGTGATATCCCTGATATTTTTCCAAAGACTTATATTTGGGTAACAGGTAATTCTATGTTTGCCAAAGATTGCATGATGATCCAAAAAGACATGACAGTTGTTTTCGATTCCTTTGTGTTTCGTTCCTAGTTTTATTTGTTGATTTTTTTTCCAGCCTTGTGGAATGCACTCGTCCATCCTGTTATAATTTTTTTCCAAAACGCAGTTAAAGAGACCGGGAAGAGTCCATCACCTTGTTGGACTCACATTGTGATTTAAAACGGTGCAGACATTTCACGAAGAAATGTAGCTTCTAGTGTAGCTTTCGTGAGACATTGTTTAATAAAATAAAGTAACTTGCTGTCAGCTCCAAATTCTTGTAGTGTACTCAGCAGCCAGTCGACAGAGTTGTAAAATTTTTTTAGAGTTGGCAAAGGTGGTGATATAGTTTTCATTTATCATATAGAACCTTATTACTAACTTCAAGATTTGTTCCAACCATGATTGCTATTCTATTTGATATTCTCCTGTATCTTAATGGGCTTGATTCTACAACTCTGTAAGAAATTCGAAATCTGCTCAGTGGAGCAAGATTACTCTGTATTTACTAGCAGCTGTTCTACCTTCTTCTTTGTGGAGAGAATGGGTTAGCGCAGATTTCCATCCTTCTGGTATTTATTTTACATCCCAGATGTTTATAATTGCATTTGATCAGCTTTTTGTTACATTTGGACCTTATATTTTTCACATTTCTATCAGCTGCCATCTTCTCCAGATTCTTTATAACTTTTTAGATTTTTTGATATTTTCTTTAATTCCTTCGAAAGTAAGAAAATAAGAAATTATGTTTTGCGTTTCAGATGATACAAAATTCAGTAATTCCCTCGTTTCTTCGCAAGTGGGCAGTGTTTCAAAGTAATCAGCTAGCAGTTCACATTTTTCTTTGTTGTTCAGTGTTCGTTCTCTATTTTCTCTCCGGAAGCACAAACTTGGAGACCGCTATTTCCATAGTTCTTTCCTAAACATTTTGTAAAACGTATGTTTTTCTGGCATCCTTAAATGTTTTAGCAGTTGGCGTCTGTTTTGTTAAGTTTTCTTGGGATTTATTGCTGCCTCATTTTTTGCGTGTTAGCATTCTACTGGCTAGGGCTTCATCACAATGTGCGTTTCACCATCTGTGTTTCAGACATCTTCTTGGAGGGCCCACTTCTGTAATTCTCCTGGAAATATGCGTCTTAGTGTCTTTATTGTCAGTTTCTTCAAGTTGTCTGAATGTAATGGAGTCTTTTTGAAGTTTTGTTTTGTCTACTATTTGCTTTTTCTGGGTGTGTTTGCGGGAGGGATAATTCGGACTTCCTTAGATAATGATACGTTTCGATATGTAACATCTTGTTGAGATGGGCATTCATAATTTCCTTCAAATGTGGCTGGATATTGCGACATGCTATTTTCGAAGTTGTTCACGTTCAGGATTTGATGATACCAAACCGTCTTGTTTTTTGGAAAATTTTTTGAAGTGTTTCGATGTTAATTTAATTCTAAAGGCCGTGCAGATCTCTCCTAGCCTTACGCCGTTTTGATTTTTTTTTTACCTGCGTTGAATAGCAATGTCAATATTTGTAAATAATTTTTCTTTCCAAATCTGAGTGTTAAGTACTGAAACAGCAGTTTTAAATTTTCGTTGGAGGCTTTATTTATTTCTTCGAGTTGTTCGCAAAATGTCTCTATTTTTAGAAAATTTTCTTTGTTGTCTTCATTAACTGGGTTGTGATAAGTGGTTGGTCTATAAAACTTGTTTGTACATATAGATGTTAAAGATGATAGCCTTTCTGATAGCGAGTGGAACTTAATGAAGAAGAAAATGTTTACTTAGAAAAAAACAAATAAAATGCTTGGAAGTGTAAATTAGTGTTACTTCTTTATGTCAGAAAGGACTTGTAGTCCGGGGTGATATGTTACAGTACAGCATCACCGGTCTATTGCGGTCTAACTGTGTTGGTGAGGCAGTAAATTTCCACAGGGCAGTGACTGCGTCACTGCAATTGACTTTGGAGGTGTGGCGGTGGGACTTGTAGTCCCGTACCACCCTCTGACGGTGATAGTACTACATGAGTCAGGCAGTAAAATTTGGCCTAACAGAGGCAGGTGAGGGTGTGGCGGTGGGACTCACCCTCCGCATGTGTGGTTGTTTATGTCAGTGCTTAGTACATCGCTTTAGCATAGCGTCCATGAAATTTCAGCTGAGAGAAATACGGCATCTGGTAAGGACCCGTTCGAAATTTTTGAATACATGTGTCATTCATGTAATTTAAGAACTGTAATCTCTGACGACTAGAAGAAGACGATATGAAATCGTGGCGCCCGCTCACGGGTTATCAGTGTTGCACTGTTGTGTACACAGGTCTGCAGGGTGTGTGGCAGGAAAACGCTGTTCGAGAGGTCAGCTTTTTGTGAGTATTTCCTGTTACG
This sequence comes from Schistocerca piceifrons, assembly GCF_021461385.2. Lineage (NCBI taxonomy): Eukaryota > Metazoa > Arthropoda > Insecta > Orthoptera > Acrididae > Schistocerca > Schistocerca piceifrons. The sequence continues at coordinate 459,650,199 of NC_060145.1, forward strand.
TTTTCGGCATATTCAGTTGTCTATAGTTTATCGGTCTCACCTATGGACCCTCAAATCGCGTGTGATTTGTTGTTGACAGCAGGAATGGTCTCGTAGGCGGCATCTGCCCACCTACGTGGAACTGCCCTGTGCTAAACGCTGCTTGTATTTTTGCAGAATTATTTGCTATTTTACAGACACTTTTTTGTTTTCATCCTAATTTACTCTCCGACAGTTAGCTTAGAATTTTGGCAATTGATTTACGTAAAAATATGAACGTTTTTGATAAAATGTTTGCTTCGGGGGAGGGTAACGTGATTATCATGAAAGCTCCCCCACCCTTTCCACAGATCCGCGTCCTGGCACACGAGCAAATAAGAACAGTACTAATGGCATGTCAACGTGAGATGCAAATCATTTCGATTGCGACTTCAGAAAACTGTGTATTCCATCAAACGTTGGAAGATAAAATATTCATTTCACAAGTTATTGTTGTGACCAGGCGAAACAATTTTCGTCTGCCCATAACTATGGGTTCTTTAATTGCTCTCGAAGAAGATTCATCAAACTAGAACATATGAAACACTAAATTCCTCATTTTTGTGGCCTTAGTGTCCGTATTTGTTTTACAATTCTTCAGGGTACTTTGTTCTGTCGTTGCAACCACAAAAATGCGTGATTTGTTTTTCACCAGACGCATTTCGCTTTATTGAGGTAAAGCATCATCGGTGTCTGTAATTAAGTTATTTACATTTTGATTTGCTTTTACCCGGCAGGATATCCGAGAGCGCTAACGCGCTGCTTCCCGGACTCGGGTAGGCGCGCCGGCCCCGGATCAAATCCGCCTGGCGGATTAACGACGACGGCCGGTTTGCCGGCCAGCCTGGATGTGGTTTTTAGGCGGTTTTCCACATCCTACTAGGTGAATATCGGGCTGGTTTTCACGTCCCGCTTCAGTTACACGACTCGCAGACATTTGAAACACATTCACACTATTCCATGATTTACACTAGACACAGACAGCTGGGGTACACTAATTCTGTCCCAGGAGGTATGGGGTGGTGGCAGGAAGGGCATCCGGCAACCCCTTGAAATTCACCATGGCAAATCCGTATTTAACCCTGCCCACCCTGCGGGATCACGGCAGTAGCGAAAGAAAGAAAGACATTTTGATTTGCTTTTAGGTCGAGAAATTAAGTGAAAATCACCGTGAGTACAATTCAACATATTCTTAACGAACTGTTTTTCGATCTATGCGAGGGTAATCAATCTCGTGGACAGCGTCGGACAATCAGTGAGGCTGCCTCGTGGACGATAGCGTTGTCTACGGCGAGGTTTCGGCGCCAGGAAAACTGTACCGAGCTGCAGGGGGTTGACGCCTGGGGTAGGAACTGGCAGCCGACAGTGAACATAAACAGGTGTGATGTACTGCGCATAAACAGATGGAAAGACGCGCTGAATATTTCGCCCATAAAGAACGGCGTTACGAAGGCTGCGACTGTTAATAAAGGCAAATAAAACAGCTTTCTGCCTCAGTCACTTGTTTATTTTGCCACTACACGTTTCGAGGGTTCAAACCATCATCTTCAAATGGAGAATAATTTATTTACATAGTTTGTGTTGGTCAAAAGTACAATCGTCTTTCCGCAGTGGCAGACCAATGGTAGTATATGTTATAGTGCGTCTTTTACCGATGATAAAAATTTCCATTTCACATCCCTAAAATTTTCTAAATAAGCAATTTTTATAATTAACAAAATACGAACATAGCCTACACTGCCCTTGGTCTGCTACTGGGAAAAGACGTCTGTACTCTTCACCAACATCAGCTATGTAAATAAACAATTCTCCACGTCAAGATTATGGTGTGAACCATTGACAAAGTAAACGAGTGAATGACGCGAAAAATTGTTTTATTTGAAAGATGCATTACAGTTTGATTACCTGTTGGCAATAAATAACTGGAAAGAGAAACGACTTGAAATATGTAGTACTGAGAGGAGATGTGAAGAGGAATTGTTCTTTTCATCGCGGGTACATTTGGTAAACGCTAGAGCATCGCGGGACACTCATCGAATTCCAGTTGCAGCCACTGCAAGAGCGGCGTTGTACGTCAGTCAGAGGTTTACCGATGAAATTCCGAGAGGGTGTATTCCAACAAGATCCAAGCAACACATTACGTCGTTAACCAAACATTTAGCGAACACACCATGATTCCATTCGCCTCACACGTAGAGAATACATAATGACGGTACAAATTTGCAAATTCCAGCTTGTATGAAAGCTTACGGACAGCCACTATTTCCGAGCGTCATTCACCAATGGGACAGAAATTGCGAAAAATTAAGGTTGTAGTAGTAACAAGCGTAACTAACGATGACATTCAATAGAGTTTTCTAAGAAGGGGAGGCCGCGACGGTCAAATTACGCATTTGGTTCAAACTTTGTACGCTCTTAGGAGTCCATTAGGATAACATAATATGTAAGTCGTACGGCGTACTACATAGACGATTTCGAGAAAATCGCAAGAGAAGTTTTAAGCTTCAGTGATGTACCGCAGCATTGCGACTCTGAGCACGAGATCGCGGCGGTCATATGCGTTCGAACTCCGTAATAGGTTGATCGCTGGGTCGAGTCCCGCTCTTGCCCCTTTTTTATTTCAATTTTTTTTCAACACTTCCCGTGTTATTTCATACACGCTATATTTGAAAGGTAATATGATGAAAACACACGTGTGTTTGCACGAACTTTTAATGGATTCCCAACGTCATTTGGTTGTTCGCAAATTTTATCATCAGAACAAATATTATATTTATAACTATAAACAAAGAAACCACAAACCTGCAGTCGGGTAAGCTACCGAGGACTGCTTTGCACCTGGGCGCTTCGATCTGCAGACACAGGTTTCAAGGAGGAGGGACAGGCTTGGAAAGCCCAAGTCAAACATCGATAAATAAAAATGTAAATAATACAATGACTTACAATATGCCAGAATATGAGAGTACTGAACGATTAATCGTCGGATATGCTTTCGACATTACGTATTGCAGAATGATATTTTCCTTACAGATACGGAAAACATAAATTAAAACATCTACTACACCAAGGGAATGTATTTTTTCCGAATGCACAAGAAATCTTCCTAGTTTCTAAAGCAAAACAAACCAGAGTGACATTTTGAAAAATTTCTCTTTTTTTCAACAGTTTCAACGTCTAACGCAAGATTTTCGTAAATATTGGTGCCGAAATTTTGCGATCTACGGCTCAACGTATTTTCAAGAGAAGCAATTTCTCGTTCGTTGTCAGTCAAATATGAACGAAATTGAAGGCGTTTTATGAAGTTTTCAACTTGTCTATAAAAAAAAAGTCGCATAATATATTACTTTTGAAATGTAATATTTACGAAATAATATGACTAGTATTGAAAGAAATATAAGTAAAAAAAAACATGACCAGGAGTCGATTCGGCGATCCAACGGTTACGGGCCTTTAATCACATGGCCACCGACAACTCGTTCTCAGGGTTGCAACGCACCGGTACATTACTGACTTGTTTTGTAATATTTTCTAAATCAATCGTCCGCTGTGACAGAGCGGTTCTAGACGCTACAGTCTGGAACCGCGTGACCACAACGATCACAGGTTCGAATCCTGTCTCGGGCATGGATGTGTGTGATGTCATTAGGTTAGTTAGGTTTAAGTAGTTCCAAGTTCTAGGGGACTGTTGACCACAGCAGTTGAGTCCCATAGTGCTCAGAGCCATTTTTTTGGTATCTGGGTGAGCAAAAGTGTGCTATTGGCGGCAGTTTGATATCGCCAAGGAGGGGTCTTATCGCGGCCGGAAGCTGGAGTCAGGGGGACCGCCAGATAACGCCCAGGAGGAGATGCCCAGCTGTAGGCGGCTTCCAGGGGCGGGCACTTCAGCGATGCGCCTCAAATTATCTCAGCCGTTCCTGCTGGCCAGCGTCTTGAGGATGCTCGGCGTGGTATTGAAAACTTCCCGTCTCCTCTATACCTCTTTTGTTGTTGATAACCTTCTCTTTTACAGTAACCTATGAAACCTTTCCTTACGATTTCTATCTCTTGCTTAATAATAACAAATGAAATCTTCCCTTTGAAATTATTCTCTTTCTCTATCGTCGCATGCAAATTTAATTGCTGCTTATTAAAAGTGATTTTGTGATTATTTCGACGAAACATAGAATGTGTCATCGTCGTGGCCCTCAGTCGTTATCTGCAATAACCCAAAACTGTTCCTTGCCTTTTTTACTGTTACTGGATCGCCATCTGGCTGCTACATCGAACTGCGACATGAATATACTTACTCTGTTTTACTATACTCGATTAGCTTCTGGTGGGCTTTCGTAATAAGCGGCTGTATTTATTACCAAAGCTGACGTTATTCTTTAATACCAAAGCTGACGTTATTCTTTAATTAATTTGACTGAGTTACGTAATTCATACTTAAACTTTTTCTTGACAACAATAAAGTTTTGCAAAGTTTTACGTTGATGGTTTTTGGGATGGATTATAATTAGAAATGCAATATTGCTGGCAAAAGTTAATTATATTCTGAATGAAATGATTTTAGAAACGCTCAAATGGGACTTACTTTTTACAATAATCTTACAACTAGCAATGCGCAAACATACCTTCAGTAGTCTTGAGTTTCTCAAAAAAACTAATTCAGTAACATTAGTTCCTCTTATTATAGTAGTTAGCTGATGTCTCTGTACATCCGTTTATAATCTCTTGTAAATCATAGCTAGTGGCTGGCAGGCACACCGCTCCTCTCAACCTCTCGCATCAGACCTGCCAACGACTCGCTTCACTTCTCGCTTACTACTGACATCCTACGAACCGTAAAGTGCGGTCTCTCCTGCCAACAATGCTTTCTGGTGCAGACAATCCCTGCTACCATTACAAAATGTATCAATGCGCGGTCTTTCCCGCACTTTTCTTAAAATGTATCCATACGCGGGCTCTCCCGCCCTTTTTAAAATTATATCAATTTGCGGTTTCTCTTGCTAACAATACTTTGGTGCAGACATTCCCTGCTACCACAGTATTTCCAACATGACAAATATTAATTATTCCCACTTAATCCTATTAATAAAATATAAACATCTTTCATAAATTGTGATTTGACAATAAACAATAGAAATATACACGACTTACAATTTACTACATTTACCAAAAAATTTTGGTCGTACGTAAAATCTATGAACGCTTCAAAGAATTCAATACCTTCTCTTGCTGGCAGTACGGGCAATGTAACTGATGATGGTAAACAGAAGGCCCAAATTCTAAGCGTAGCTTTCAAAAACTCGTTTACGATAGAGGACTGCAGCACCATTCCCCCTTTCAATTATCGAACGAACTAAAGGATGGCTGACATAGTGTTTAGTGTATCTGGGATTGTAAAACAGTTAAGATCCTTAGACGCCAGAAAGGCATCTGGCCCAGACGGTATCCCCATAAGATTTTATGTTGACTCTGCTACAAATATAGCACCATTCTTATCGGTCATTGGAACGGCGCAAAGTTCCACGGGACTGGAAGAAGGCCCAGGTCACAGCAATCTATAAAAAGGGTAGAAAATCGGATGCACGTAATTACCGGCCAGTTTCACTGACATCGATTTGTTGTAGAAGCATGGAACATGTTTTGTGTTCAGACATAATGACCTTTCTAGACTCTGAGAAGCTCATCTGCAGAAACCAGCACGGTTTTAGGAAACAGCGGTCATGCGAGACACAGCTGGCCCTCTTTGTGCGTGATATACAACAGGCTCTAGATACCGGCTCCCAGGTTGATGCCATATTTCTCGACTTTCTAAAGACATTCGACTCAGTTCCGCACTGTCGCTTGCTATAAAAAATGCGCGCTTACGGTCTATACAGTGACATATGCGGTTAAATAGAAAGTCTTCTAACAGACAGGGAGCAGTATGTCGTCCTGAAGTGGATAACTTTAACAGAAACAAGAGTGACTTCAGGTGTGCCCCAGTGCAGCGTAATAGGTCCTCTGCTTTTTATGATTTACTTAAACATTCTGGTTGATGGTATTGACAGCGGCCTTAGACTGTTTGCCGATGATGCTGTAGTCTACAGGAAAGTAGTATCAAACGAAAGTTGTGAAAAATTCAATGAGGATTTGCAGGAAATAAATGCGTGGCGTAATGACTCGCAGCTATCTCTCAATATTAGTAAGTGTAACTTACTGCGTATAACAAGGCGAAAATCCCCATTAATGTATGAGTACAAAATAAATGATCAGTCTTTGGAAGCGGTAACATCCGTCAAGTATTTGGGTGTGACTATTCGAAATGATCTCAAATGGAACGACCAGACTACACAAGTAACGGGTAAGGCAAACTCTAGATTACGGTTTATTGGTACAATCCTGAAGCGCTGGAGTCCTTCAGCAAAGGAAATAGCTTACAATACGTTAGTTCGTCCAGTCTTAGAGTATTATTCGTCTTTATGGGACGCTTACCAGTTGGGTCTGATTCAAGAGATTGAGAAGGTCCAAAGAAGATCGGCAAGATTCGTGACTGGAACATTTAGCCATCGCGAGGGCGTTACAAATCTCATAGAAAGTTTGAAGTGGGACACACTTGCAGATAGGCGCGCTAAACGGAAGGAGCTGCTCACTAAATTCCGAAATCCGATCTTCACCGAAGATGTAGAGCATATATTATTACCACCAACTTTCAAATCGCGTGATAATCACCATTCAAAGATAAGGGAAATAAGAGCTCGTACTGAAGCGTTCAGACAGTCGTTTTTCCCTCGCGCGATCCGCAAGTGGAACAGAGGGGGGAAATAAGACTTTGGCGCGAATTGTGCCCTCCGCCACACACCGCTTGATGGCTAGCGGAGTATATATGTAGATGTGGATGTAGAGTTTAGTCTGGAACACACAGTGAACAACATGGCAGAGGATATTACCCCAGTTTACAATTTGTTAGGCCTTCTTCCCGATGCATTTGCGTTTGCTCGAATGCCCTGAGCCTGTAACTAGTCTAGCGTCGTCTTGTCGGTCTCTACCGGAGTGTTACGTAGACGCCTGTTGTACAGTGCTAGCTTCCTCACTTACTGCTGGTTCTTGAAGCTTTTTAAGCGGGCTTTCGCGGAATAGACGCAGTCAATTTTCAAGAGTCTGCTAAGTCACGTTTTACTCCATCTGCGTGGCGCGCTTTCGTGGTCACGGGTGTAACAAACCTCTGACCATATATACTGCCGTTCTTCTTCTAAGTTCAATGTTCTCTGATGCTACATACTTGAGCAATATTCTAGCATTTGTCAGACAAGTCTTTTGTAAGCAGTCTTATTTATAAAGAGGCTCGAAATGTCTTACCAGTGAATGGAAATGTGTCACCTGCTTTATCTACGACTGCAATTTTGTGATGATCCCATTTCACATCGCAACATATTATTACATCGTGGTATTTTTATTATGCATTCCTGTTGTGACTCACTAACATTGTAACCATACAGTACAACGAATGACGTTAGTAAGTAATGCAGCATATGTCTTTTTACTGAAAGCAGGTATGTTTTATTCAGGATTCCAGTACACCAAATTATTTCGCACTGTCTTGGCTACAAAACCATATTTTTCGACACAGTCTTCGTTCAGTGCGATGGCCTTACGTCATCTTACTGGGAGGGCCTGTATACCTGCATGCCTTTACTGTGTGATGTCGGAGCTGACGAAAATACACTAACGGCTAAGAAACATCTGGAGTGTAAGTGCGAGGTACGGGTTGCGCGCCGTAGTAGCCAGCCTCCGATACGATGCTTTCCCATTGGAAGACCGTGCTCCCAGGAAATTGTTGGTTTTCATTTAAACATTATTAATTGTTTCCCTATTATCAGTTTACGGTGTTTAGTAAATAAATAAACCATAATAGCATCCCTTTTGAAAGTGATTGCGAATAATATAGCTTCTGGTTTCATGACGTGGAACCGCAGGAAGAAGAGTTGCACTTTACAGAGAACCCGACGGCGCTGATACTGTGTCTGCGAGGGACATAAACATCGAGAACTTCTCGGTAAAACGTGTAGAAAGGATCATACACGCCGACTCACTAATATAGTCCAAGGAAGGATGGTCTTTGTCTCCGAAAAATTCTGATTGGAAATTACGACCTGTTATACCACCCTCCACGGACTCTCTGGCAAAGATGAGACATATCTGCAAGTTTAGTACAAGTGGAGGGTAGGGGGTTTGTTGAAAGCTGGACGAGCGTATACAGGCAGGTGACACTGTGTTCCTGTTCTGCTTAAATTATGCCCAAGACGTACTGTTCTCGCGTCTTTACGCAACGCGGGTCGTTGTTCCGGATTCGCGTTAAACGGTCGCATCCAGTCCAATCGCACGAAAATATACAAACAAATTCTTGATAGGATAAAGTAGTGGCCAAATCTGTAGAGTCTTGCACCACACGGAAGCAACGGGGAGGATGTTGTTATGGGTGGCCAGTATCGTCTTTCCACAACACAAATGTATACCTGGATCATGCTGTTCTTTATTCACATGAAGCCGTTACTTGACTTGAATAGAGTCCATGTTCGTGGTACAAGCTCATCAGTAATAGTCCTCTAGCAGACAAATCGGTAACCTTGCTATTACAAACTTTGGTCTCGCTATAGTCACTGATGTAGTTGCTGTGTACTGTCGTAGCCTGAGTGAGCCAGTGCGACCCTCCGGTCAGCGGCGGCGGCCTAAATACACTACTGGCCATTAAAATTGCTACACCAAGAAGAAATGCAGATGATAAACGGGTATTCATTAGACAAATATATTATACTAGAACTGACACGTGATTACATTTTCACGCAATTAGGGTGCATAAATCGCGAGAAATCAGTACCCAGAACAACCACCTCTGGCAGTAATAACGGCCTTCATACGCCTGGGCATCGAGTCAAACAGAGGTTGGATGGCGTATACAGGTACAGCTGCCCATGCAGCTTCAACACAATACCACAATTCATCAAGAGTAGTGACTGGCGTATTGTGACGAGCCGGTTGCTCGGCCACCATTGACCAGACGTTTTCAATTGGTGAAAGATCTGGAGAATGTGCTGGCCAGGGCAGCAGTCGAACTTTTACTGTATCCAGAAAGGCCCGTACGGGACCTGCAACATGCGGTAGTGCATTATCCTGCTGAAAAGTAGGGTTTCGCAGGGATCGATTGAAGTGTAGAGGCACGGGTCGTAACACATCTGAAATGTAACGTCCACTATTCAAAGTGCCGTCAATGCGAACAAGAGGTGACCGAGACGTGTAACCGATGGCACCTCATAAGATCACGCCGGGTGATACGCCAGTATGGCGATGACGAATAGACGCTTCCGATTTGCGCTCACCGCAATGTCGCCAAACACGGATGCGACCATCGTGATGCTGTAAACAGAACCTGGATTTATCCGAAAAAATGACGTTTTGCCATTCGTGAACCCAGGTTCGTCGTTGAGTACACCATCGCAGGCGCTGCTGTCTGTCATGCAGCGTCGAGGGTAACCGCAGCATGGTCTCCCAGCTGATAGTTCATGCTGCTGCAAACGTCGTCGAACTGTTCGTGCAGATGGTTGTCGTCTTGGAAACATCCCCATCTGTTGACTCAGGGGTCGAAACGTGGCTGCACGAACGTTACAGCCATGCGGTTAAGATGCCTGTCATCTCGACTGCTAGTGATACGAGGCCTCTGGGATCCAGCACGGCGTTCCGTATTACCCTCCTGAACCTACCGATTCCATATTCTGCTAACAGTCATTGGATGTCGACCAACGCGAGGAACAATGTCGCGATACGATAAACCGCAATCGCGATAGGCTGCAATCCGACCTTTATTAAAGTCGGAACGTGTTGGTACGCATTTCTTCTCCTTACACGAGGCATTACAACAAAGTTTCACCAGGCAACGCCGGTCAACTGCTGTTTGTGTATGAGAAATCGGTTGGAAACTTTCCTCATGTCAGCACGTTGTAGGTGTCGCCACCGTTGCCAACCTTGTGTGAATGCTCTGAAAAGCTAATCATTTGCATATCACAGCATCTTCTTCCTGTCAGTTAAATTTCGCGTCAGTAGCACGTCATCTTCGTGGTGTAGCAATTTTAATGGCCAGTAGTGTACATTGTGTCGAGAGGCCGTTGGCGGCACGTTGCTTGTGGGTGTGTCTCTGGCCTCTCTCGTGATAGGCGCGCTTTACCCATCGCCTACTATCGATCTTCGCGCTATATCTTTGCCGACCGGTGTGCTGGCGACAGCTTATGCCAGCACATGCCTCCCCGCCGAAATGCCGCACCGTGGTCATGGAGGAAGGATGCGAACGACAACGGGGAGGGAGGGCAGGACGCTGGACATAGAGATGAGTCGGGAGGACTGTGAAGGACGGCGTACTCCCGACTGTACGCTGCCATCTGGCTAGCGAGGCAACAGGGACACCCTCCGGAGGACTGCTGTCAGGGCTCACGTCCAGGCCAGAGGGTGTGTCCTGAGGCGACGAAGACGAAGACGACGACGACGGATCCACGTCCATCGAGTCGGCGAGCGGAGACGGCGTGGGCGACGGCGCATCGTCCATCCGATCCTCCTGGGATGCCCTGGTGGGACTAGCGGGCGGCTGCGAAGGCCGAGCAGTCCTGCGAGGCCGTGAATCTAGGAGAAGAAAAGCACCAGAATCACGGGGAAAATGCCACTCACGAATTTGGTTCTGGTGGCGGCGCTGCAAACCATCGGACCTACAATCAAGTCAGTGCGTTCCTAGGTCACGCCTCTTTTTCCAGCGCCCACGGTTGCCATACACCCACTTGCGGACCATAGGCTGCAGTGGTTGTAGCAAGTGTAGCAGCGTCCGATGGCGATGTCCATGCAGAAGTTCCGACGGTGGTGGTCCGCCTCGTGGGTGGGAGCGATAGGAGGTGAGAAAGTGTTGCAGCGCCTGTTCCCATGCATGGGAGGTGCGAGGCTTGGCCATCTGTTGTTCAAAAGTGCGTACGAAGCGTTCTGCTTCTCCGTTGGTCAAACGGAGCACTTTTTAGATGACGAATACCATTTCATTCACAAAACTGTTCCAAATCACGTGAAGTGAACTGTGGTCCGTTGTCCGACACAAGAACTTCTGGCAAACCTTCTATGCAACATGCGGAGAACAGCGCTTGAATGGTGCTACGTGATGTGGTAGCAGCCATAGGCACCGCAAATGAGGACGTGCTAGAGGAGGCTACCACTATGAGCTAGCGAGTGTTCAAAAATGGTACTGCACTCGTTGTCATGGCGACTGAGTCTTATGCCAACCTGTCTGTGAAGAAGTGGATTGGTTTTCCGCGCATGCGCGACACGTTGACGTCATCTGTTCAACGTGGGCGTCCATGCCCTGCTAAGTAGGGTGCCGTCATGCTAACAGTTCGGTGCGAACAACTCCGCAATGTCCTTGATGGAAAAATCGCAATGCATTGGGAATAAGCACATACGATTGTCCACTGTCGTTTTGAACTAGAGCCACACCCTGTTGAACTGAAAGGTTATGTCGACGTGCAAAATACAGGCGCACAACTGAGTTCTGGATACTGTTCAATGAACGAGTTCAAGAGGTGCGAAGGCAATGCAACAAAATTTGAGATCTGGGTCTGCTTCCATGGTCTGTGCAATTTTTCAGTAGTGAAAGAGAAAAGATTCCAGCAATTCAGAGTCCTGCCCATCGATTTGGCAACAAGATGCGGCAGATGCATCAAAATCAGAGTCTGGGGCAATCGGAAGGCGAGATGGGGCGTCTGCATTGCTATCCTTTGCCATAGGTCTGTACACAATTTTACACTGATACTGCGAAAGCATCAAAGCCCATTGTTGCAATTTTTGAGCAGTGCGTGTAGGAACCGGCTTTGACGGATAAAACAATGACTACAAAGGCTTGTAATCTGTCAATAAATAGAACTTGTGACCATACAAATAGTGATGGAATTTGGTCACACCATAGACAATAGCGAGAGTCTCTTTGTGAGTTTTAGAATAATTGCACTGAGTTTGAGTTAACGACTGTGAGGCAAATGCAGAAGGTCTGTCTTGTGCACCAATTCTCTGCGAAAGCACAGCGCCGATTCCGTAGGAAGAAGTTCAAATGCCTCTGAGCACATGGGACTTAAATTCTGAGGTCATCAGTCCCCTAGAACTTAGAACTACTTAAACCTAACTAAGATCGCGGCTACACTGCATCGCTTGCGTCACAAAAATATACTTTTTGTGTGGAGTGTGCTCCCTGCCGCGGTTGGATAAGCAGCTGCAGCAGCAAGTCGTATACTCCTAGCTCAATCATTTGTTACATAGTTAAATTCTTAATTTCTTTGCGTGTTTTTGGTACTTGCATTGTTTAATTCATAAATTTCGGGCATATTATAGTATTTGAGGGTTGTAGCATCGCGTTTTAGTACCTGAATAGTGTAAAATCGCGTAGTCTCCTTCCGCCGCCGAGCAGTGTCAGCAGTGCGCAAGTACCAGCATTACTGCATTTACTAGGCAATCTTGTATTTTAATAACAGTTTAAATTTTGTCGATTTGTTTGCGCTCTCTGTAGATTAGTTCACACGTTCTTTGCAAAACAGTTTTTAGCATGGATAGGGACTGCAACTGCTGTGTTCGGATGCAGGCTGAGTTGGCTTCCCTTCGCTCCCAGCTTCAGGCAGTGTTGGCTTCGGTCACACAGCTTGAGGCTGTTGCCAATGGGCATCACTGTGGGGGTCCGGATGGGGGTTTGTCGGGGACGGCCAGCTTGTCCCACGCATCCACCGATCGGACTACGACTGTGGTTGCCCGGGATACTGCCCGCATTGAGGCTGATCCCTCACCTGTGGTAGAGTGGGAGGTCGTCTCAAGGTGTGGCAGGGGGCGAAAGACATTCCTGAGGGCTGAACGGAAGGCCTCTCCAGTTTGTCTGACGAACCGGTTTCAGGCTCTGTCTCAGGCTGATACTGATCTTCGGCCTGACATGGCTGCTTGTCCTGTTCCAGAGGTTGCCCCTCAGTCTGCAAGATCCGGGCAGTCGCAGAGAGTGGGATTACTGGTGGTTGGGAGCTCCAACGTCAGGCGCGTAATGGGGCCCCTTAGGGAAATGGCAGCAAGAGAGGGGAAGAAAACCAATGTGCACTCCGTGTGCATACCGGGGGGAGTCATTCCAGATGTGGAAAGGGTCCTTCCGGATGCCATGAAGGGTACAGGGTGCACCCATCTGCAGGTGGTCGCTCATGTCGGCACCAATGATGTGTGCCGCTATGGATCGGAGGAAATCGTCTCTGGCTTCCGGCGGCTATCTGATTTGGTGAAGACTGCCAGTCTCGCTAGCGGGATGAAAGCAGAGCTCACCATCTGCAGCATCGTCGACAGGACTGACTGTGGACCTTTGTTACAGAGCCGAGTGGAGGGTATGAATCAGAGGCTGAGACGGTTCTGCGACCGTGTGGGCTGCAGATTCCTCGACTTGCGCCATAGGGTAGTGGGGTTTCGGGTTCCGCTGGATAGGTCAGGAGTCCACTACACGCAACAAGCAGCTACACGGGTAGCAGGGGTTGTGTGGCGTGGACTGGGCGGTTTTTTAGGTTAGATGGCCTCGGGCAAGTACAGAAAGGGCAACAGCCTCAAAGGGTGTGGAGCAAAGTCAGGACATGCGGGGACCAAGCAGCAATTGGTATTGTAATTGTCAACTGTCGAAGCTGCGTTGGTAAAGTACCAGAACTTCAAGCGCTGATAGAAAGCACCGAAGCTGAAATCGTTATAGGTACAGAAAGCTGGCTTAAGCCAGAGATAAATTCTGCCGAAATTTTTACAAAGGTACAGACGGTGTTTAGAAAGGATAGATTGCATGCTGCCGGTGGTGGCGTGTTCGTCGCTGTTAGCAGTAGTTTATCCAGTAGTGAAGTAGAAGTGGATAGTTCCTGTGAATTATTATGGGTGGAGGTTACACTCAACAACCGAGATAGGTTAATAATTGGCTCCTTTTACCGACCTCCCGACTCAGCAGCATTAGTGGCAGAACAACTGAGAGAAAATTTGGAATACATTTCACATAAATTTTCTCAGCATGTTATAGTCTTAGGTGGAGATTTCAATTTACCAGATATAGACTGGGACACTCAGATTTTTAGGACGGGTGGTAGGGACAGAGCATCGAGTGACATTATACTGAGTGCACTATCCGAAAATTACCTCGAGCAATTAAACAGAGAACCGACTCGTGGAGATAACATCTTGGACCTACTGATAACAAACAGACCCGAACTTTTCGACTCTTTAAATGCAGAACAGGGAATCAGTGATCACAAGGCTGTTGCAGCATCCCTGAATATGGAAGTTAATAGGAATATAAAAAAAGGGAGGAAGGTTTATCTGTTTAGCAAGAGTAATAGAAGGCAGATTTCAGACTACCTAACAGATCAAAACGAAAATTTCTGTTCCGACACTGACAATGTTGAGTGTTTATGGAAAAAGTTCAAGGCAATCGTCAAATGCGTTTTAGACAGGTACGTGCCGAGTAAAACTGTGAGGGACGGGAAAAACCCACCGTGGTACAACAACAAAGTTAGGAAACTACTGCGAAAGCAAAGAGAGCTTCACTCCAAGTTTAAACGCAGCCAAAACCTCTCAGACAAACAGAAGCTAAACGATGTCAAAGATAGCGTAAGGAGGGCTATGCGTGAAGCGTTCAGTGAATTCGAAAGTAAAATTCTATGTACCGACTTGACAGAAAATCCTAGGAAGTTCTGGTCTTACGTTAAATCAGTAAGTGGCTCGAAACAGCATATCCAGACACTCCGGGATGATGATGGCATTGAAACAGAGGATGACACGCGTAAAGCTGAAATACTAAACACCTTTTTCCAAAGCTGTTTCAAAGAGGAAGACCGCACTGCAATTCCTTCTCTAAATCCTCGCAGAAACGAAAAAATGGCTGACATCGAAATAAGTGTCCAAGGATAGGAAAGCAACTGGAATCACTCAATAGAGGAAAGTCCACTGGACCTGACGGGATACCAATTCGATTCTACACAGAATACGCGAAAGA
Organism: Schistocerca piceifrons; assembly: GCF_021461385.2. Classification (NCBI taxonomy): domain Eukaryota; kingdom Metazoa; phylum Arthropoda; class Insecta; order Orthoptera; family Acrididae; genus Schistocerca; species Schistocerca piceifrons. Next base: position 459,665,242 of record NC_060145.1, read on the forward strand.
ACTTGCCCCCCTTCTAACAGCCGTGTACCGCAAGTCTCTAGAGGAACGGAGGGTTCCAAATGATTGGAAAAGAGCACAGGTAGTCCCAGTCTTCAAGAAGGGTCGTCGAGCAGATGCGCAAAACTATAGACCTATATCTCTGACGTCGATCTGTTGTAGAATTTTAGAACATGTTTTTTGCTCGCGTATCATGTCGTTTTTGGAAACCCAGAATCTACTATGTAGGGATCAACATGGATTCCGGAAACAGCGATCGTGTGACTAATGCGAATGCGACCAGAAGGCTTAGGCAACAAAACGAGAGGATTTCCAATGGGCTAGCTTGAGTGGTAGCAATTACACCATTATTTTGGAACTGCCCTGGCTAGTTTTTCTCTTAAAGCAGTTCGAACGGGGCGGGTCGGGAAAAACTTGAACCGTGCAACGTCTTTCAATGTAACACGCGCGACAAAGTTATTAGCTTTTCCCATTACATCAGAAAAAAGTTCAGGAAATACTTTTAGCAAGCTAGCTACTCTGTCTTTTAGTGCAATAGACGATGCTGAAAGTACATTGTGTTGGATACTGTTCTTTTGTTGTTGTGGTCTTCAGTCCTGAGACTGGTTTGATGCAGCTCTCCATGCTACTCTATCCTGCCCAAGCTTCTTCATCTCCCAGTACCTACTGCAACCTACATCATTTTGAATCTGCTTAGTGTATTCATTTCTTGGTCTCCCTCTACGAATTTTACCCTCCACGTTGACCTCCAATACTAAATTGGTGATCCCTTGCTGCCTCAGAACATGTCCTAGCAACCAATCCCTTCTTCTAATCAAGTTGCGCCACAAACTCCTCTTCTCCCCAATTCTATTCAATACCTCCTCATTAGTTATATATCTAACCATCTAATCTTCAGCATTCTTCTGTAGCACCACATTTCGAAAGCTTCTATTCTCTTTTTGTCTAAACTATTTTATCGTCCATGTTTCACTTCCATACATGACTACACTCCATAGAAATACTTTCAGAAACGACTTCCTGACACTTAAATCAGTACTCAATGTTAACAAATTTCTCTTCTTCAGGAACGCTTTCCTTGCCATTGCGTCTACATTTTATATCCTCTCTACTTCGACCATCATCAGTTATTTTGCTCCCCAAATAGCAAAACTCCTTTACTACTTTAAGTGTCTCATTTCCTAATCTAATTCCCTCAGCATCACCCGACTTAATTCGACTACATTCCAGTATCTTCTTTTTGCTTTTGTTGATGTTCATCTTATATCGTCCTTTCAAGACACTGTCCATTCCGTTCAACTGCTCTTGTAAGTCCTTTGCTTTCTCTGACATAATTGCAATGTCATCGGCGAACCTCAAAGTTTTTATTTCTTCTGCATGGATTTTAATACCTGCTTCGAATTTTTCTTTTGTTTCCTTTACTGCCTGCTCAATATACAGATTGAACAACATCGGGGAGAGGCTACAACCCTGTCTCACTCCCTTCCCAACCACTGCTTCCCTTTCATGCCCCTCGACTCTTATAACTGCCATCTGGTTTCTGTACAAATTGTAAATAGCCTTTCCCTCCCTGTATTTTACCCCTGCCACCTTCAGAATTTGGAAGAGAGTAATCCAGTCAACATTGTCAAAAGCTTTCTCTAAGTCTACAAATGCTAGAAACGTAGGTTTGCTTTTCCTTAATCTTTCTTCTAAAATAAGTCGTAGGGTCAGTACTGCCTCACGTGTTCCAATATTTCTACGGAATCCAAACTGATGTTCCCCGAGGTCGGCCTCTATCAGTTTCTACATTCGTCTGTAAAGAATTCGCGTTAGTATTTTGCAGCCGTGACTTATTAAGCCAATCGTTCGGTAATTTTCACATCTGTCAACATCTGCTTTCTTTGCGATTGGAATTATTATATTCTTCTTGAAGTCTGAGTGTGTATCACCTGTTTCATACATCTTGCTCACCAGATGGTAGAGTTTTGTCAGGACTGGCTCTCCCAAGTCTGTCAGTAGTTCTATTGGAATGTTGTCTACTGCCGGGGTGTTGTTTCGACTCAGGTCTTTCAGTGTTCTGTCAAACTCTTCACGCAGTATCGTATCTCCCATTTCATCTTCATCTACATCCTCTTCGATTTCCATAATATTTTCCTCAAGTACATCGCCCTTGTATAGACCCTCTATATACTCCTTCCACCTTCCACCTTTCTACTTTCCCTTCTTTGCTTAGTAACTGGGTTTCCATGTTCCATCTTGGATGCTAAGTCCAAACAAATCAAACGCACGTAAACCGAATATGTTCTCACTGACTCTTGATTTCAACACAGTAAAATTCACTGTCCTAGTGTGTGATTGGTAAGTGGTACCCAAACTGCTCTGTCCAAGCACTGGAATTTCCTGTCCATTGTAAGCAGTGGGTTGCTTGCTAGATTTAGAAAGGCTTGGTGAGCCTAACTGCTCGTACGTACCACGATTAAGCAAAGTTTCTGAGGCACCTGTGTCTATCAAAGTTCGCACGACAGCCAACAGTTCGCAACGAAACAAGTAGTTTGTTAGAACGCCGTTGCACAGCACTAGGGCGAGAAAGAGGCACAACCTTAATCTTACTTTTGTCAGAACCTGTTTTACGTTTTGAAAACACAGCGTTAACTGCATGTGCACGAGCCTTTTTCTTGTGTGAGCGGGCAAAATTTGCGTTTTTGTGCCGTTGTCAACAAACTGCTTGGACATCGCCTTTTTTCTTCCGTTGCGTTACCACGTTGCCTCACATTATGGGCAATTTTGTTTTTTTTTCTGGCGAGCAAAACATCAAGGGCAAGACTTCACTAAATTCAAAGGCCTGTTTACATGTCTACTTGGCAGTCCACGGGGCTTGTACGCACTCGTCGTTTCGGCTGCTTGGGGCATTCGCGAACAGGGGGCGACTAGACCCGACAAATCTGGTCGTGGTCAAACATAGCGGTCGCTATGGCAGATAAATCATATTGCTCTGAGAGTTGCAATACTTTGGGAGGTGATGGATAAGAATACTTTGGCGTATTGTAGTAACTGGACACTGAATGTTTTTGCGCCCCTAAACATTAAATCACTGTAAAAGTTGCCACAACTACACTTGAGACGGCCGTTGTGACCGAGCGGTTCTAGGCGCTTCAGTCCAGAACCGCGCTGCTGCTACGGTCGCAGGTTCGAATCCTTCCTCGGGCCTGGATGTGTGTGTTGTCCTTAGGTTATGTTACGTTATGCTTTGTTATGTTAACTGGGCACCTAGAAACGATGGAGAACCTCCGTCCCCGCCGCAGTCGCAATCGTCCGCAGTCCCACGACTACCACCTTAGTCCACTTGACCCCTCCGCCGCCCCACACCGAACCCAGGGTTATTGTGCGGTTCGGCCCCCAGTGGACCCCCCCAGGGAACGTCTCACACCAGACGAGTGTAACCCCTATGGTTACGTGGTAGAGTAATGGTGGTGTACGCGTATGTGGAGAACTTGTTTGAGCAGCAATCGCCGACATAGTGTATCTGAGACGGAATAAGGTGAACCAGCTCGCATTTGCCGAGGCAGATGGAAAACCGCCTGAAAACCATCCACAGACTGGCCGGCCCACCGGACCTCGACACAAATCCGCCGGGCGGATTCGTGCCGGGGACCAGGCGCTCCTTCCCACCCGGAAAGCCGTGCGTTAGACCGCTCCTTAGGTTAGTAATGTCTAAATAGTTCTAAGTGTAGGGCACTGATGAACTCAGATGTTAAGTGTCATAGTGCTTAGAGCCATTTGAACCAACAAATCTTAAATTAACAGTTTCTATTCATGCTTGTAAATTCTGTGTACCACTGGCGGGACGTATCTTCCGGCTTTTTCTGCAAGTGAAAGAACTGATATCTAGCTGTAGCTGCTTGGACTTGCTGATCATAATATTAATACAGCGATTACTTGGTCATAGCTGAGTTCGTCTGGAGACGCAGTTGGGAATAGTTTTTCTATTAACCTGAACACTGGAGACCCCGCAATCGAAAGGGTATTGAAACTTTACAGTACCATGAACACAATGAAGTTGAGAATGCGCTTCGAACTGAGTCAGGTATTCGCGCCATTTTTCAGTACAGGCTCATCAGTAATGGTCCTCTTGCAGACAATATCGGTAATCTTGCTATTACAGACTTTAGTGTCCCTGTTAGTCCCACTTTGGTCGCTATGTGCTGTCGTAACCTGTGACGTGAGCTGAGCTGCTCTGCGATGATATTGACAGACACCAAGCTGGACTGTGAATCAGTGGGTCAGTGAGGCCCTCCGGTCAGCGGCGGCGGCCTAAATACCTGCTGTCGGGAGGGCGTTGGCGGCCCGTTGCTTGTGGGTGTGTCTCTGGCCTCTCTCGTGATAGGCACATTCGATCCAGCACCTACTGTCGATCTTCGCGCTGGCGACTACTTACACCACCACAGAACTGTTCTTCTTTTCTCTAGATAATCCTGCCTTTATAGGTGGAGTGAAGCAGAAATAGCAGTCATCTCTGTTGTTTGTAGGCTCCTACCAAACCATAGGCATAGCAAAAGACATAGATCGTTTCTTATTTTCAGCCATTCTCTCAGTGTGACTGAAGGTGTGGAGTGCAAGACTTACCCTGCCCCCTACTTTCATACTGAAATAATGCTGATAGGCATTCTTCACAAGAGGCATCGGATTCTGTGAAGAAAATGTTATTTAACCCTGAATGTAACCAAAATTATTCATCTTATTTACATATTTTCGTGGCATTTTTACGAATTTTACACAACAAAAGCACTCTCAAACCACTAATTCTGCTTTACTTACAGACGTGTGGTAGGTCCGCTGTTGTTTTCTATCTGCATAAATGATCTTTTGGATAGGGTGGATAGCAATATGCGGCTGTTTGCTGATGATGCTGTGGTGTACGGGAAGGTGTCGTTGAGTGACTGTAGGAGGATACAAGATGACTTGGACAGGATTTGTGATTGGGGTAAAGAATGGCAGCTAACTCTAAATATAGATAAATGTAAATTAATGCAGATAAATAGGAAAAAGAATCCCATAATGTTTGAATACTTCATTAGTAGTGTAGCCCTTGACACAGTCACGTCGATTAAATATTTGGGTGTAACATTGCAGAGCAATATGAAGTGGGACAAGCATGTAATGGCAGTTGTGGGCAGGGTGGATAGTCGTCTTCGGTTCATTGGTAGAATTTTGGGAAGATGTGGTTCATCTGTAAAGGAGACCACTTATAAAACACTAATACGACCTATTCTTGAGTACTGCTCGAGCGTTTGGGATCTCTATCAGGTCAGATTGAGGGAGGACATAGAAGCAATTCAGAGGCGATCTGCTAGATTTGTTACTGGTAGATTTGATCATCACGCGAGTGTTACGGAAATGCTTCAGGAACTCGGGTGGGAGTCTCGGGAGGAAAGGAGGCGTTCTTTTCGTGAATCGCTACTGAGGAAATTTAGAGAACCAGCATTTGAGACTGACTGCAGTACAATTGTACTACCGCCAACTTATATTTCGCGGAAATACCACCAAGATAAGATAAGAGAGATTAGGGCTTGTACAGAGGCATATAGGCAGTCATTTTTCCCTCGTTCTGTTTGGGAATGGAACAGGGAGAGAAGATGCTAGTTGCGGTACGAGGTATCCTCCGCCACGCACCGTATGGTGGATTGCGGAGTATGTATGTAGACGTAGATGTAGATATGTGAAACTCCCATTCGTAGCAACAGTATCTATCTTTATGACATACAGGCGGCTTGAAGGCATTTGTGGTTTGTTATTGGATAGGTGCACCACCTCCAAATACAAAATTTCCCCCAAACTGAAAACGTTGACTATAAAAATTAAATGTCACTTTATATCCAAAGCAAGAACTAATCTCTTATTTTTGTTGTGATTTTTTTTAATTCAGCAGGCGGACATATATAAGAATTAAGTACTTCTGAGCCCAAAATATTTCCATTGTTGGCCAATGTAATCAGCCTCCTTTGACAAATGTCTTCGAGATGAATTTCATCACTTATCTGCGTGCATCAACGGTACCAAATCGTTGGCACAGTGTATGGAAATTGTTGTATACTACTACATACACAACAGTAAGGAGAGGTGAGCAGAGAGAGGTGCTGCGTCTGTCATCGTAGGAAAAGCAGACAGGAGCAAAAATGTTTAGCAAAGACGTAAATACAATAAACAGAAGCGTTACGTAAGTAGTAGCTTTCTCCAAGCTTACTAAGTCTTTGCAAATGAACATGCAGCAATAAAGTCCAGCTAATACTGTAGTAACAATAGTAGCATCACGGAGAGAGAAGCTCTCTTGACTAATGCACTAGTGCTAGTCAGGGCCGCGACGAGGATTCGTCTCGATGACGATTGCATTGCAACTGGGCCGTGCCTCACTGCGAAAGGGGCGAGAGGCTGCTGGTGACCGCCCTGTACCACAGCAGCTGAGGGTGCCCGTGGTACACAGCTGGTACAGGCGTGGCGCACCGGGCCTGCACCATTGGGTCTGTTAGCGGCGTCTGACGGAACCTGCCTTGGCGCTACCAACTGTGGGACACCATCGTGGTGGCATCGATCTGGCATGCCACACAAATCATCTCCTCTTTCCCGAATGAAAAATTTTAATTTCACTTCAAGATAATGCAACCATATCTGTAGAATATTAACATATTTGCATCGATAAACTGAGTATCGTCCAGTAAGTCTTTTTTAGGAGCAACAGAAATATTGCAGCTGTGTCAGGCCCTGCCAGGTGACATTTTCACCAGTTTGGATTTGTCCGACAGCGCTTCAGTATTTCCGTTGCCGCCTAAAATTATACTTCATCAGTAGGCTGCAGAATTCTGTTTTGGCTCCTGCAGTAGAGTGCTTACGGTCCTGCATCATGGGGATTTCAGTGGGTACGACGACTACAGACACGTAGCTGCAAACACAAGAAATATATTAAGCAACTTTATTTTTTCGTGGTGATAATTAGAACCGTACGACTGGCGCCCGCTGACGGCCGCCCCCCCCCCCCCCTCCCCCTGGCCACTGCAGCAGCCATACAGGTGCCCAGCTGCCTGCCTAATACCGCTAAGTGGTATCGACCCGCCGAGACAGGGGCCCAGCAAACTTCCTCTTCATAGCCCTCTTAAACTGTCGCCTCCGGTAGTTTCCCGCCCTCAGAGTCGGAAGACACTTCGTCATGACACCACTTGTTGGTGTACACAGTGCTCTATAATCGTGGAAGCACCTTTCTAAAAGAAAAAAAAAGGATGGGTGAAGACAAATTGAAAGTCAAGTGGTATGAAATGGGCGAGAGGGAAAAACGGTGTGAAAGAAAAGTGCATGGATAATTAAAGAGGAACACCTTCACAAATTCAGTAAGTAAATAACGCGTTGGTGCAGTTCTGGTCCTTATGTAAACAGTTAATCGGCTTGTCACTGATGGACAGACTTGTTGAATATCCTCCAGACGGATGTCGTGGCAAATTCTGTCCGTCTGGAGCTTTCGATCGTCAAAATCTCTAGATGGTTGGAGGGCCCTTCCTATAATGCTTCAAACTTTTTTGACTGGGGAGAGATCCGACGAACTTGCCGGCCCAGGTGCGGTAGGGAAGCACGAAGACAATAGAAAGTCTCGCCTTGAGCAGGCGGGTATTATCTTGCTGAAATGTAAGCCCAGGATGGCTCGCCATGAATGACAACGAAGTGGGGCGTAGAATGTCGTCTACGTATAGGTGTGCTGAAAGGGTGCCGCGAATGACAGCCGAAGGGGTGCTGCTATAAACTGAAATGACACCCTAAAAAGATACATAACATGAGAGTCGTTTGACTCTAGCCCCAGCAATAGCTTAGAAATATGTAAAATAAATAGTTTATATGATGATGTGTACAATAACAGTGTAACAGGTGCTCAGTTTGTAATGTATATCGTCAACCTACATCTGTTATACGATAACAAGACGTGCAGAAGTCATGTAAACATTTGACACCACATAGATCGACAAATCGATAGTCAAATCGAAACCAGCTGTATTTCGACCGACATCTTGTCCACAGAACTGCAGATTTGTTTTTGTGATCGTGTTTCCAGGTTACTGGTACATTTATGAAAATTTGTGAACAGTGACCAAGAGAGCCACGGAAATGTAGACACCTCAGCGCATCACAACGAGACTGCCACGCCAGAAGAACAAAGTGAGTGACTTTTACAAAACATTTTCGTGCAAATATCAGGCCAGTTTCCAAAGTGACATCGCCTCTTACTAAGTTTTCTCTTCTTCCACAGGATAACCACATCATTTACGAAAAGACTATGTAACATCAGTATGACCTTATTGTAAAATTGTTTTTGTAATGCCTTTTAACCTGAAGATGAGGTATTCCCTCGAAACATGTCGCTAAATAAATAAGTCATACAATAGTCAACTAAGTTTGTGACTGGTAGCGGTAATTTAAAAACCTTTACATATTTGTTGAGACAGTCACGGTCGAAAAATAGTCAATGGCTTCAAATTCTGGTACCTCACCACGGTCCAGGGCGTCTCCAGAGACGTCTCCGTCCTGGAATCTCATTGAATAGAGTAGAATCTTCTTCAGTGGTGAATCCAGCTTCGAACTGAGCCCCGACGACCAGCAACGACGTGTCCGGAGGCGACCGAACCGGCTGTGGGATCCCAATCTGACTTTCACCTGCCATACGGCCGGACAACCAGGAGTCATGGTTTGGGGCGCCATTTCTTTTCATAGCAGGACTTCTTGGGTTGTCACCCGCTGTGCCGTTACAGCACAGCGGCGCGTCTACGATATTCTACGCTCCGTTTCGTTGCCATTCTTGGCAAGCCGCCCTCTGCTTACATTTCAGCAAGATAATACCCGCCCTCACACGCCTAGAGTTTCTTTTACTGCTTGTCTGCTTGTTTGCCAAATCGTACCTTCGCTAGAGTGGCAGTCGGATCTCTTTCCAGCTGAGAACGTAAGGATCATTATGGGCAGGGTCCTCCAATCAGCTCGGGATTTTGACGATCTAACGTTACAACTGGACAGAATTTGGCACAGTATCTCTCAGGAGGTCTTCCAGCAAATTCCTCGCTCAATGCCAACCAGAAGAATTGCTTGCATATGGGCCAGAGGTGGACCAACGCTTCATTGACTTACTCAATTTGTGAAGCTATTTCACTTCAATAAATCGTCCACTTTTTCTGAAATTTTAATCATTTGTTTGTCTGTACATGTACAACACATCTATCGATTTCCGTCCCATTCAGACAATTTCTTCGTGGTGTGTCGTTTTTTTGTCGTATAGACCATATAATCAAAATAGCGGCGTTTTCTCAAAGCGCGATGTTGGATGCAAATCCTAATGTACAGTTGGAAAGGATATGTGTGACACATTGTACAGTTAGAGGATCACACGAGAAACACAATGGCGCTTTTCATTCGAACATAGCTTCATTTACTTTCGAGTTCTTCCATTAGAGGTGTCGTGAAACCTCATGGCGTTGACACGGGTGCAACGTATTGAAGTCATCCTGATACCAGGAAAGATGAGCTCACATGCAATCGAAGTTAATTTCAACCAACGCCATTGACATGGCCCATCCCTACCTTTTGCGGAATAGCATGAAACGGGCATTGTCGGACGCCAATCGTGAAAACAGTAACATCGATGGCTGTTCTGACATCGTTCAGTAAGGGTCCAGAGGTGGCACTCGCTGCGTCTCGCAGGAAACTGGTGGCAGCCATGCATCTATAATGAGACTTCGGACACGCACAAATTCCGCGAAACATTGTCACGTTCCCCGGATTTAACTCCGTCAGATTTGTTTATCTTTAGGGGTATGAAGAAGGCAGTTTAGGAATATGTGAAGGCAGTTGCGCATGCGGTGAACAACCTCAGGCAGCAGATTGTCGGTGCTTGAGCTGCAATTCCCGTACAAGTGTTGCTTAAATTCAATGTAGAACCCGTGAATCGGATAACAATCACCTTAGATCGTGTTGCTCAACACGTCGATTACATCCAGCAACATTTATGTGTTATCACAAGCGTTTGCCTTGTTCTGTACTAAACTCTACCCAACTTGCCAATGAATAAAGTTACGCTCAGCTGAAAGGCACAATTGCTTTTCTCGTGTGGTCTACTGTTCGATATGTCATATGACCTCCCTTCCATTTCAAAACTACGAGTTGCATCCAAAATGTAGTTCTATCAAACACATTGATAAGTTTGTTAACAAGAAGTGGGAAGTAGAAAACACTTTTAATAATCATTTTTTAATTGCTGTAGAGAAAATAGGATCCAGATATTCATTAGAAAATACAAGGCAGTATAAGTATGAGGCAGTACCTAAGAAATTTGATAAAATTGAAATTAAACCCACCTCTCCTACTGAAATTAGGAAAATAATAAATTCACTCAAAAGTAAAAGCTCACATGGAATTGATGGCATTTCCAACACAGTACTAAAAGCTTGTTCCCAACAAATAAGTAGGCTTCTCAATCAAATATGTAATAGCTCACTGAAACAGGCCATTTCTCCAGATAGACTGAAATACGTTATTGTTAAACCATTGCATAAAAAAGGGGATGGGTCTGATGCTAACAACTACCGCCCAATCTCATTTCTGACAGGTTTATCCAAAATTCTTAAAAAAGTAATGTATTCAAGAGTAGCATATTTGTAAAAAAGAAGTACCAACAATATGTCAATTTGGTTTTAAAATAGGATTTTCAACAGAAAATGGTATTATGCTTTCACTGATGAAATATTAGATGCACTGAATAACCGAATATCACCCATTGGGATATTTTGTGATCTCTCAAGGCTTTTGATTGTGTGAATCAGGAAATTCTTCTAGATAAACTTAATTATTGTGGTAAGAGTGGGACAGTGCTCAAATGGTTTATTTCATACTATACTGGAAGAATGCAGAAGGTTGAAATTAACAGTACAGATAGTCTGCAAAAACCAGCAGAGTCCTCTAACTTGGGATGTATCAAGAATGGTGTCCCACAGGGTTCAGTCTTGGGCCCCTTATTGTTCTTAATATATATTAACGACTTGCCACTCTGTATTCATGAAGATGCAAAGCTAGTTCTTTTTGCTGATGATACAAGTATAGTAATCATTCCGAAAACGCAAGATTCAGTTGAGGAAATAGCAAATAATGTCTTTCGAAAATTGTTAAGTGGTTCTCTGCAAATGGACTCCCACTAGATTTTGAGAAAACACAGTTTATACAATTCTGTACAGTAAACGGCGTAACACCATTGATAAATAGAGATTATGAACGGAAATCTGTTGCTATGGCAGAATACTCAAATTTTCTGCGTGTGTGCATTGATGAGAAATTGAAATGGAAGAAACATATCAATGATCTGCTGAAACAGTTAGGTTTAGCTAGTTATGCTAGTAGGATTATTACAAATTTTGCTGATAAACGTATCAGTAAATTAGCCTACTATGCCTATTTTCATTCACTGCTTTCATATGGCATCATATTTTGGGGCAATTCGTCATTAAGAGAGAAAGTATTTATTGCACAAAAGCTTGTAATCGGAATAATAGTTGGAGCCCATCTAAGATCACCTCACATACATTTAGTTAAGGAAGTCAGGATATTCATTGTACCTTCGCAATACGTATATTTTCAAAAATAACAGCGAAGTACATGGCAACAACACCAGAAAGAAGGATGATTTTCGCTATTCTGGATTAAATCTGACTTTGGCACAGAAAGGGGCGAATTATGCTGCCACAAAAATCTGTGGTCATTTGCCAAATAGTATAAAAGCCTGATAGCCAACCAACATTTAAAAGGAAATTAAGAGAATTTCTGGATGACAACTCCTTCTACATTGTAAATGAATTCTTAGATATGAAGTAGTAACTGTAGAAAAAAATTAATTAATTAATTAATTATTTTGTGTAAAGAAAACTTATGTTAAAGTGAAACTTTCCACATCACTACGAAATGTCGTATTCATGACCTATGGAACAAGGATTAATGTATGTATGTAAGGCATCTTCCAAAACGGCCTCACAGATTTTCTCCCCGCTCCCGTATCACATTAACTTTAAATTTCTTTCTCACAACTAACAACGCCGAGTGAAAGAGACACAGAAGTCTGTGTTAGTTATTATAAAGCTTAACAGTCTTGATGGGAATAAAATGTAATTACAACTTGATGATTTCCAATTTCGGTTCTCTAGCAACAATCCTGAGGTGTTTAAACTCGTGTTCCAAGATAACCACAACCTCGTGCTGTGCAACGCATCCGAGAAAATGGCGATCAGCAATTTGCAGGGGAGCTAAATTCATGATGGTTTTATTGACGAGTGTTAAAGCCGACCTCTACGAGCAAAGTCAAGACAGAAAAAGTTGAGTTTGAGCGCTTGAAGCAAACTGTAATTTCTGGCTATCATTGATTACCTGAAACTATCCTCTCACGGGCTACACGACCTGCCGTATTAACAAGCGATGAGGAGTCCTCGTGGGCACTTGGTTGCAGATTATAGACGACACAGGCAGATTATAGACAAAAATAGAGTGACAGGTAGAAAAATAGGAGCAAATAAAAAAGCCAGTACGATGAAGAAAACGACGTGGCTAGGAAGTAGATACAAAAAAGTACATTTAAACCAATTAATTGAATGAAAATGATAAACTCTTTTGGTTAGGTTTAGGAAGAAGTAATGGCATTACGCGGGAATCGAACCGATGATCTTCAATAGGCCGAGTTGAAACGCTAAACATTAAACTGAAATACAATAGAGAATGATCTGCTGGCCGGCCGGTGTGGCCGAACGGTTCTAGGCGCTTCAGTCTGGAACCGCGCGACCGCTACGGTCGCAGGTTCGAATTCTGCCTCGGGCAGGGATGTGTGTGATGTCCTTAGGTTAGTTAGGTTTAAGTAGCTCTAACTTCTAGGGGACTGATGACCTCAGATGTTAAGTTCCACAGTGCTCAGAGCCGTTTGAACCATTTTTAGAATGATTTGCTTATATGTTTTTACTGTAAGCACCCTGGCACAATGATGAACTGAAGTCTTCAAAAACTCCGTTTCACGCAGTATCGTGCGAATCTTAGCTAATGTAAGCCGATCTCTGTGATTATGATAGCTGCATGTGTTGCCGCTGAATCGCATTTTGTACAGAAGTATCGATTATAGTTTAGTTAATGCTGTGTATGAAACGAGTGCATGTCATTAGCATCGTTCTGTGTGTGTGGTGTTTATGGTGTGGTTATCACGTATGATGAAATGCGAAATTAAAGTACCAGACTTATAATTCGGGATCCAAACACGTGCCAGACAAGGAACTGGAGGTGAACTGAACAACTGCTGTGGCAGTTTGTCAACGGCGAACGGTTATAGCGTGACGTGGAGCGCTCTGGTTGGAGGAAACCAGCTGCAGAGGTCAACTGACGACTGTCAAGTAATTTTAATCAGACTATAGTGGCGCTCTCTGAAAAATTTATTTTGCAGGGTGCCAGGAAATATGCTGAAGCACAGCAGATGATAGTAGTTTGCTGAGGTTTTGTCGTTTAGTTGGAAGACGGGGACACTCGGTAAATAATGTAAGGAGGGGGAGGTGCTGACCCGGCGGCGCTCGAAGAAGCGGCCGTAGAGGGTTTTAGCGGGGGGGGGGGGGGGGTTGTATCGCTTCCATTACGTGCGGCGCGCTGCGGCTCTGCTTTTTACGCCTCCATTTTTGCGGCTGATGCCGCCGCAGACGCAACGCTGCCTTTATTTATTTAGCGAGAAAGCGCTGTCGCCGTAGGGGCCGGGAATCTGCGAGGCCGCGAGGCAATAACGCGGGGGCTCCTCTCGCCTCCGTGCAGTCGGTGTATGGCTGAGGGTGCTCTGTGCGCCGCCCGAGACGCCACCAGCGAAGCGCGGAATAGCGGAGCCCGCTTTGAGCCGCGCCCGCTTCTAAAATGCGACTCCCCCGTCTCTGGTGCTCCTCCGAGGACTGTTCGCCTTGGCAGTGGGACCAGCATTACGCCGAACTGAAATACTTTGAAAAAGAATCTTACAAGTCCGAAGTTTTCCAGGCAGTGTAGATAACTCTGGCACAGCTGTTAATGAATGTTATATGAATACTCTCATACATTTTCATGCTTATTCATGTAATACAGTACAACTGAATTTTTTCGATGTGGTGAGTACAGACGTTCCTTTTTTGAAGACTCTGGTAGAACGGAATTAATTAATTTTCGTACAAAGTTTGATATACCATTATTACATACAGGGTGACAAGTATTTCATCCGACAAACTCTGGTAGGTTGTAGGGTTCAAATGGTTCAAATGGCTCTGAGCAATATGGGACTTAACAGCTGTGGTCATCAGTCCCCTAGAACTTAGAACTACTTAAGCCTAACTAACCTAAGGACATCACACACATCCATGCCCGAGGCAGGATTCGAACCTGCGACCGTAGCAGTCGCACGGTTCCGGACTGCGCGCCTAGAACCGCGAGACCACCGCGGCCGGCAGGTTGTAGGGTACATCAAAACAAATATTTTCCCCTAGTGTCATTTTTCCTATGACGATTATTTAAACTGGTGGAGGCCGTATTACTCTCTTCAGTTGTTAAAGGGCGTATTACTCTCTTCATTTGTAGGCAACTGCCGTCCTCCAGTGTAGTAGTGTATTGTCTCTGTTCACTAATGCAGCGATACACCTGGAGTGAGTACACTGATATGGTTGGTGCGTACTACGTAGCGCACCACATCGGACGAGCTGCACAGCGGGTTTATCAGCAACAATATCCTAATCGCCGTATCCCCCATCATGCTGCTGTGTACCAACGTCTGCGTTAGAGGGGGTCTTCTAGCAGACAGGGACGCCGTTGCACGGTAAGAACGCTGCAATTTGAAGAACCTGTCTTGCAGCATGTGGAGCTAGATCAATCAATCAGCACTCGTGCAATTGCGCGTAACATGGGGACGAATCAGACGAATGTAAGAACAGTCCTTCGTCCATTTCACTTACAGCGTGTCCACGACGTGGAACCAGTTGGTTATCCACCCAGAGCACAGTTTTCGCAGTGATACCTGGAACAGTGTGAAATGTATCCTACATTTCCATCCTCTGTGTTGTTTACCGATGAAGCAACTTTCGGGCGTGATAGATTCTTCAACATGCACAAATCGGATGTTTGGAGAGGATATCCCACATGACACAGTTACTAGCGCTCATCAAGTGCGGCTTTTCGTTAATGTGTGGGTCGGTGTTGTTGGGAACTGTTTAATTGGGCCATATCTTCTACCTAGGCCTTTAAATGGCAGGCACTATTACAATTTTCTCGCCACAGCATTGCCAGAATTGCTGAAAGATATCGCTCTCCATTCAAGACAGCGCATGTAGTTCCAACATGACAGGGCGCCGGCACATTTTAGGCGTCGTGTGCGTCGATTCCTGGACCGACGGCTCCCAGAAACGTGCACTGGCAGAGGTGATCCTGTACCATGGCCTGCTCAGTCCTCAGATACGTCCACTCTGGACTATTATGTTTGGGGAGAGATGCGCAACCTTGTTTACGCAACTCCTGTTGCATCAGAAGAGGATCTGGTTGCCCGGATAGTAGCACCAGCAGGAACAATTCAGGATACTCCTGCGATTTTTGCCCGTGTCAGACAGAACATGAACCGACGGTGTAACCTTTGTTTACGTGTCAATGGAGGCATTTTTGAAAATCTACTGTAATTGAAATTGCGTTGTGTTAATGTGTTGTCTCTTGGTCATAAAAAAAATGGAAAAGTGTTTGTTGGTTTAATTAATTTGCCGCCAGAGGAATCTTCCTCTACCACTTTAAATACTCCTCATAGGAAAAAATGACTTAAGGGAAAAATATTTGTTTTGATGTCCCCTACAACCTCCCAGAGTTTGTCGGTTAAATACTTTTCACCCTGTATATCTGGGGAATAGAATACTGGTATCTTCTTTTACTGGAATTTTACAGCTCCCCAAGTTTCTGTGGGAAAAAAAAGAAGAACACTACTTAGGACTTTTCTCTTACGTAAGTACCTTACTATTGTAGTAAATGAAAATTCTTTCCACAGAATGTTTCACTAGAGTATTGATTAATTGCATGCCTAATTCAGTGGTTTGTGAGGAAAAGGTATATAAAGTTACCAAAATGTAACTTACGGCTTATACGACTCAAAGATTTGACAGTGATTGTATTAGACCTTGCCTTATCTGGGTGTACTAGTGCAAACTATATTCGTTCTCCTCCTCATTCTCAAGCAGTATTTTCTTTGTTGTTCTCTTAACCTTACCGATTTTCATGTTATCGGTTTCCTTCCATATCGTCAGTGAGAAAGCTCCTGGATCAAATCATAGCCTATGTAGAATGCGTAGTCTATCAAGTTTAGCACAGTTGAAAACTAAACAAGCACCATACGCTGCAACTCCATCAGCAGTTGTGGAAAGAAATGTTGTCTAACAGCGTGGTTTTCCTATCACTGATTTGTAACTTCCATTAGGATTTTGAATTTTTACTTGTTCAGCTTTTGTGAAAGTTGTGGATCCGCTAAACACCGAAATATTGCCCATATTGTGACTGCATAAAACTGGAGGAAAACGCGGCAGGAATAAATAATATGAGGAAATACAGAACCACAAAGGGGCGTGGCCCCATGCAAGCATTTATTAATTATTATTTTTATCACATTTAGGAGTGGAATTGGACCTTAATACTCAGGAATTGAAATTTAAATACCATGTAGTAAATGAAGATTCAATAAAAATTATTTCACAATTTTGATCGCTTTCGCTTAGTACCTTTCTCGTTGATGCATCAACCAGAATAAACTGTCATTCCAGCTGTCAAAAGTATTTCTCGAAAATATTTTATACAAACAAAATTTACGTGATTATAGTGATCTAGCAACAGTTTACTCAATGATGTTATATGGGCATCTATTCCAACTAGATGTAAGCATGTATGTAAACTGACCTTTCTGTACATCTTTTATAAACGTAAGTAGACTCACCAAATGTAACGTCTACAGGTTTACTTGAGAATGCTGCTGTAGCCGAAACAACCTTCTAGTAATGAAGAAGGATTGCCAATTAAACCATTCGCAGTTTACCTGGAATTATTCATTACAGAATGTCATATTATGACGTATTCTATGCTGCGGGCCTGACTTAAAATAAGGAAACAAAGTTATTGGAGTTTTGCTTCTTCAACCATAAAGGGCTTACATGCTTAACATAAAATGTTTAACACACGAGCTGAAAAATGCTATTGCCGTAGCACAAAAAGGCGAATATGCTGCTCTTTAAAAGACTCTGACACAAAAGAGGGAAACCAACTGCCTCATTCGGCATTCGTCATCTAAAATTTTGGCATGGGAACACAGCCACGCTATTTCAACATAGAACATTCTAAATAGTTTTTCCCGTTTTCTCCATTTCTAATGAAACACCTTCATACTCAGCATCTCGTTCTCCCTGCTACTGTGTGTGTGTTCAAAAAAAATGTTCAAATGCGTGTGAAATCTTATGGGACTTAGCTGCTAAGGTCATCAGTCCCTAAGCTTACACACTACTGGACCTAAATTATCCTAAGGACAAACACACACACACACCCATGCCCGAGGGAGGACTCGAACCTCCGCCGGGACCAGCCGCACAGTCATGACTTCAGCGCCTTACACCGCTCGGCTAATCCCGCGCGGCACTGTGTGTGTGTGTGTGTGTGTGTGTGTGTGTGTGTCTCTCACACCACCACCTGCCTCCTTTTTCTCCATTGGCACTTCCTTCAGTCTGTCTCTGGCACTGTCGCTGTCTTCAGGCCTTCTCTCGCTCTTCCTTCTCTGCCGCTTCCACCGTTTATCTGTTCCATTGCCATTGTCTTTGTCCCGTTTTTTTTCTGTACCATTACTACTGCCTCTTTCTTTCTCGCTTATAGTCTGCTGTCTTTCTCGTCAGCCACCACTGCGCCTCCTGCACACATGTCTCTGGGGATTTTGACAACTACACCGGGAAACTTCAACACGAGCTTATGGGGGTGTTCCAACTGGGTGTGGTGGTTAACTGAAAGCAATTCTGTAGGCCTATATAAAAAAAGTTAACGGTTTGTTTATGTACTTCGACACACTCAATACTTTGATACATATAAACCAAAAATAACTACGCATATTATAACGTTAACACAAAATCGTCTCCCATCCAACGCAGGTTCACTTTACACTACTTTACGTAAAAATGTACACCATTTCTATGCTATTCCTACAGTATACCGAAAAATGCAGTGTTTTGTATGACATCATAACTTCTTGTGTGGTGCTCCATCGAATAACTGCCAGGTCAAGACATCTTTTACAGGTGTGAAGTGCTCATTACATATTCATAAAGTTTTATTCGTGAAAAAATGGCGACTAAGAACATAGACCTCAAACCGTTGAGACGGACCCAGAATCATTTCCATATCTTCACTACCTCAGTTAAAACATTTGCCGGCCGGTGTGGCTGAGCGTTTCTAGGCGCTACAGTCTGGAGCCGCGCGACCGCTACGGTCGCAGGTTCGAATCCTGCCTCGGGCATGCATGTGTGTGATGTCCTTAGGTTAGTTAGGCTGAAGTAGTTCTAAGTCTAGGGGACTGATGACCTCAGATGTTAAGTCCCATAGTGCACAGAGCCATTTGAACCATTTGAAAACAACATTTACGCCTCATACTGGATATTACACTCATATTTTACGAGCGTAACAACGGTAAATGTAAACCTCACATTTCGATAATGGCTAAAGACATCGTCATTTTAGGAATATATGGTCAAAAATTTCCACCATTTGTCATGAACAGAAATTATGAAAATACGCATCCTCACAACTGGTACTTTTCGTACTCAAAAACCATATTCTTTTGGCGTTTTCTCAGAGGCACTCATGAACAAATGCTGTCTTCATAAGCCCATCCTAGGCCACACCTAATGGAAACGTACCAATCAATTTGCTCAATTTGCCTGTGTTCGAGAAAGTTTTTAATGCTTAAATCACGACGTTGCTCTGTAACATAGCTACAGTATGCCCATTCTTCCGATAGGTATGCAAATGATGTCTAAGTTAAGGGCTAGTCAAAAAACCTATCTCTAGATAGATCCCCAGATATGCCGCCCTGATAAATCTCATTTTCACTCGCGAGCTTTTGGAATGTATTGGTGCCAAGCAATGTCGTGCACCAACTTTCTCTTTCGAATGCGTGAATATTTTGTTGACATCTACCTACGTAGGGAGAAATGGTCATAATAATAAAATAAAAGAAATTAGAGCTCGAACGGAAAGATTTAGGTGTTCCTTGTGTTCCTTTTTCCCACGCGCCATTCGAGAGTGAAATGGTAGAGAAGTAGAATGAAAACGGTTCGATGAACTTTCTGGCGGGCACTTAAGTGTGAATTGCAGAGTAACCATGTAGATCTAGATGTAGATGCACGGACCGATGAACTCATTTGTAAAATAATCAGTCGTTTGAATCTGTTTCTCGCAGTGGGTTCAGTTCTTTGGTCTGTAGGTGTAGCTGTCCACACAGTAGTATCCAAGAACAACACAACGTCTCCTCTTTGCAGCAAACTCTGTGTTTAGACAAATAGTGTCCAAAAATACGGATATACCGACTTCAAACGGTAGCTTTTATTTTCAAACAGAAAGCTACAAATTACAGAACTCTACATACGCTATAGCGGGCATGAATTTATTCTCCGGTATAAAACAAATTTCCGTTTCAATAGGAAGACAGAGCACGCCACGCAAACCACATACGCTTATACCCAAATCTCCTGACCTGTGACTCTCAGATCGATAACAAACGTTGTATGTCGGTAGAGAATGCACCAAGACACAGACTTCGTTCGTGCTGTGTTCTTTCTTCCAGTACAATATACGTAAAGGACAATTAAAAGTATCGCCAGAGTTACGAAGCAGAGGACAAGCGTATCTGTACGGTCTGTATTATAGATCTCGCATGGGTGAGAAGGTCGTTCGGTCGTCGTACCGAAGATCCCTCGTTCAGATCCAATTGATCACAATGTTTTTAATTGTTTACGCTTGAACCCCCCCCCCCCCATGAGCAATGGACCTTGGCGTTGGTGGGGAGGCTTGCGAGCCTCAGCGATACAGATAGCCGTACCGTAGGTGCAACCACAACGAAGGGGTATCTGTTGAGAGGCCAGACAAACATGTGACTCCTGAAGAGGGTCAGTAGCCTTTTAGTAGTTGCAGGGGCAATAGTCTGGATGATTGACTGATCTGGCCTTGTAACACTAACCAAAACGGCCTTGCTATGATGGTACTGCGAACGGCTGAAAGCAAGGGGGAACTGCAGCCGTAATTTTTCCCGAGGGCATGCAGCTTTACTGTATGGTTAAATGATGATGGCGTCCTCTTGGGTAAAATATTCCGGAGGTAAAATAGTCCCCAATTCGGATCTCCGGGCGGGGACTACTCAAGAGGAGGTCAATATCAGGAGAAATAAAACTGGCGTTCTACGGATCGAAGCATGGAATGTCAGACCCCTTAATCGGGCAGGTAGGTTAGAAAATTTAAAAAGGGAAATGGATAGGATAAAGTTAGATATAGTGGGAATTAGTGAAGTTCGGTGGCAGGAGGAACAAGACCTTTGGTCAAAAAAATGGTTCAAATGGCTCTGAGCACTATGGGACTCAACTGCTGAGGTCATTAATCCCCTTGAACTTAGAACTAGTTAAACCTAACTAACCTAAGGACATCACAAACATCCATGCCCGAGGCAGGATTCGAACCTGCGACCGTAGCGGTGTTGCGGTTCCAGACTGCAGCGCCTTTAACCGCACGGCCGGCCGCGGTGGTCTAGCGGTTCTAGGCGCTCAGTCCGGAACCGCGCGACTGCTACGGTCGCAGGTTGGAATCCTGCTTCGGGCATGGATGTGTGTGATGTCCTTAGGTTAGTTAGGTTTAAGTAGTTCTAAGTTCTAGGGGACTGATGACCACAGATGTTAAGTCCCATAGTGCTCAGAGCCATTTGAACCATTTTGAACCTTTAACCGCACGGCCACTTCGGCCGGCACCTTTGGTCAGGTGAATACAGGGTTATAAATACAAAATTAAATAGGGGTAGTCAGGAGTAGGTTTAATAATGAATAAAAAAATAGTAGTGCGGGTAAGCTACTGCAAACAGCATAGTGAACGCATTATTGTGGCCAAGATAGACGCGAAGCCCACGCCTACTACAGTAGTACAAGTTTATATGCCAACTAGCTCTGCAGATGACGAAGAAATTGAAGAAATGTATGATGAAACAAACGAAATTATTCGGATAGTGAAGGGAGACGAAAATTTAATAGACATGTGTGAGTGAAATTCGGTAGTAGGGTAAGGGAGAGAAGGAACGTAGTAGGTAAATATGGATTGGGGGTAAGAAATGAAAGAGGAAGCCATCTGGTAGAATTTTGCATAGAGCACAACATAATCATAGCTAACAGTTGGTTCAAGAATCATAAAGAAGATTGTATACATGGAAGAATCCTGGAGATGCTGACACGTTACATGTAGATTATATACTGGTAAGACAGAGATTTAGGACCCAAGTTTTAAATTGTAAGACATTTCCAGGGGCAGATGTGGACTCTGACCACAATCTATTGGTTATTAACTGTAGATTAAAACTGAAGAAACTGCAAAAGGGTTGTAAATTGAGGAGATGGGACCTGGATAAACTGAAAGAACCAGAGATTGTAGAGAGTTTAAGGAAGAGTAATAGGGAACGATTGACAAGAATGGGGGAAAGAAACACAGTAGGAGAAGAATGAGTAGCTTTGAGGGATGAAGTAGTGAAGGCAGCCGCAGATCAAGTAGGTAAAAAGACGAGGGCTAGTAGAAATCCTTGGGTAACAAAATAAATATTGAATTTAATTGATGAAAGGAGAAAATATAAAAATGCAGTAAATGAAGCAGGCAAAAAGGAATACAAACGTCTCAAAAGTGAGATCGACAGGAAGGGCAAAATGGCTAAGCAGGGATGGCTAGAGGACAAATGTAAGCATGTAGAGGCTTATCTCACTAGGGGTTAGATAGATACTGCCTACAGGAAAATTAAAGAGACCTTTGGAGATAAGAGAACTACTTGTATGAATATCAAGAGATCAGATGGAAACCCAGTTCTAAGCAAAGAAGGGAAAGCAGAAAGGTGGAAGGAGTATATAGTGGGTCTATACAAAGGCGATGTGCTGTAGGACAGTATTATGGTAACGGAAGAGGACGTAGATGAAGATGAAATGGGAGATACGATACTGCGTGAAGAGTTTGACAGAACACTGAAAGACCTGAGTCGAAACAAGGCCCCGGGAGTAGACAACATTCCATTAGAACTACTGACGGCCTGGGGAGAGCCAGTCCTGACAAAACTCTACCATCTGGTGAGCAAGATGTATGAGTTAGACGAAATTCCCTCAGACTTCAGAAGAAAGCAGGTGTTGACAGATTTGAAAATTACCGAACTATTGGTTTAATAAGTCACGGCTGCAAAATACTAACGCGAATTCTGTACAGACGAATGGAAAAAGCCGACCTCGGGGAAGATCAGTTTGGATTCCGTAAAAATATGGGAACACGTGAGGCCATACTGACCCTTAGAAGCTAGATTAAGGAAAGACAAACCTACATTTCTAGCATTTGTAGACTTGGAGAAAGATTTTGACAATATTGTCTGGAATAGTATCTTTCAAATTCTGAAGGTGGCAGGGGTAAAATACAGGGAGCGAAAGGCTATTTACAATTTGTACAGAAACCAAATTGCAGTTATAAGATTGAGTGACATGAAAGGGAAGCAGTGGTTGGGAAGGGAGTGAGACAGGGTTGTAGCCTCTCCTCGATGTTATTCAATTTGTATATTGAGCCAGCAGTAGAGGCAACAAAAGAAAAATTCGGAGCAGGTATTAAAATCAATGGAGAAAAAGTAAAAACTTTGAGCTTCGCCGATGACATTGTAATTCTGTCAGAGACGGCAAAGGACTTGGAAGAGCAGTTGAACGGAATGGACAGTGTCTTGAAAGGAGGATATAAGATGAACATCAACAAAAGCAAAACGAGGATAATGGAATGTAGTCGAATAAAGTCGGGTGGTGCTGAGGAAATTAGATTAGGAAATGAGACACTTAAAGTAGTAAAGGAGTTTTGCTATTTGGGGAGCAAAATAACTGATGATGATCGAGGTAGAGAGGATATAAAATGTAGACTGGCAATTGCAAGGAAAGCGTTTCTGAAGAAGAGAAATTTGTTAACGTCGAGTATAGATTTAAGTGTCAGGAAGTCGGTTCTGAAAGTATTTGTGTGGAGTGTAGCCATGTGTGGAAGTGAAACATGGACAATAAATAGTTTGGACAAGAAGAGAATAGAAGCTTTCGAATTGTGGTGCTACAAAAGAATGCTGAAGATTAGATGGGAACATCACGTAACTAATGAGGAGGTATTGAATAGAATAAGAGAGAAGAGGAGTTTGTGGCACAACTTGACAAGAAGAA
Source organism: Schistocerca piceifrons (assembly GCF_021461385.2). Classification (NCBI taxonomy): domain Eukaryota; kingdom Metazoa; phylum Arthropoda; class Insecta; order Orthoptera; family Acrididae; genus Schistocerca; species Schistocerca piceifrons. Next base: position 459,688,725 of record NC_060145.1, read on the forward strand.
GGGACCGGTTGGTAGGGCATGTTCTGAGGCGTTAAGGGATCACCAATTTAGTATTGGAGGGAAGCGTGGAGGGTAAAAATCGTAGAGGGAGATCAAAAGATGAATACACTAAGCAGATTCAGAAGGATGTAGGTTGCAGTAGGTACTGGGAGATGAAGAAGCTTGCACAGGATAGAGTAGCATGGAGAGCTGCATCAAACCAGTCTCTGGACTGAAGACCACAACAAACACTTGAAACTGTTATATGGGAGAACATTTTCCTGACGTGTAGCCATGTTCTTTAGCAATCTGTTTTCGCTTCGTTATTTGAACGTTATGTACTTATTATTGATCATATTATTTTGTTTATTATTATGCATTGTTATTATTCTTTTATCCACACATGTGATGCAGTTGTTTCTTTATTTTTCTGTTCTGATTGCATACTATATGAAACTACAAATATACTGTATAGATTTACTACTCTCAAAGAAACGAAGTGAGAGCAGACTGCCAAGAGAATATTGCTGCAAAGTCCATACAGACCATTTACATGTCATAAACTCGTCGTCCCATATAACACTTTCACGTATAGTGCAGTAACAAAATAATTGTCGTCATTGGGTTTTGGACCCGGGACTCTCGATATGGGGATGCAACGTTTTAACATCCTCCCGACGGAAGCAACATGCATTAGTTAGTCACCATTCCGCTTTTCGTGTGCTCCGTAGTTCTGGTGTTACTTTTAATTAACGTTTACGCCAGTTTTGGTGGACGACAGCACACAGTACGAAATAAATCGGAGGTTTGGTTGATACTCCATCGACATACAAATCTTGGTACCGATCTGAGTGTCTGACATCTGGAAGTATGGGTGTTAGTGGACAAAATATTTGTCACCTCTCCCACACCGATGCCTTTGGAGCTCTGTCGATTCTGTAGAACTGGTACATGGCGGTCATGTAACGATCCACTAGCGACCGAAGTCATGGCAGTGTAGTGGCGTTTATGTGTCAGTCCACTGTGTCCAGCAGAGCTGTGTCGACGTGGAGACAGAAACGGGCTGCCCCATGACAGAGGTGCCTATGACCAGACTGCTGACGAAGGCGCTCGATTTGTTGGTATACCAGCACATACTGTAACGCGTCTTTTATGTCGCAGCGATGTAACACAGCATAAGAAAAGCCGGCGAAAAAATGTCGAAATACGCAACGACCGGAGACGTGTGTCTCGCCTTGACAATGACGATAGGATTGAAACACACAAAAAAATGATGTTGACCGTGTCTGCAGTTCCATCTGCAGCTATAAGAGTCAAGGGATAGCAGTAAGTGAGAAAGAGGTGGGACAAGGTTATAGCTTACCGAACCTAGTTTCGTACTGAACATGTCTTTAATTATGATTGGCACAACATTACAGAGAGAAATATACTGGAGTAAAAATAACTTATTGCTCCTTCCTTTATTGCAACCGAAGTTACACTTTAACCGTGACAACAAAAACAAAGACATAATTTTATAATGTCACAGAACTCGGCTGCACACAGAATGAACACAAATATCTGGTCCACTCACACCACGAAAACTGAAAATGGAGCCACTAAAGAAAACTCAATACTACAGGCTCACTGCTGTCAACACTCCTACTCATGAACCAGGATGTTTATTTCAACATTTACGGCGCCCAAGTTCTTTTATGTCTTAATGCAATTTTGTCATATGATGACACGGTAGGAGATCGTGGCTGTTATTTGAAGACAAATGTTGATGGTGTTGGGTCTTAGTGGTGAAAATGGTCCTGACACTTCCGTTTCGCAAGATGGCAACAGCGCGTTCGCGATTCAACTTCGACTTACGATGAGACATTCAGTGACATCTCGACTGACCAACCAAATCACCGGCTGCTGTGTTGTCGTTGTTGTGGTCATCAATTCCGAGACTGATCTGACGCAGCTCTCCACACCACTCCATCCTGTGCAAGCCTCTGCATAACTACTGCAGCCTACATCCATCTGAATCTGCTTAATGTATTTATAGTTCCGTCTCGCCCTATAATTTCTCCCACCCTTTCCTTCCCATCGCCCCCCTTCCCATGCACGCACAAACACTCACTCACGTCCCTCAATTACCAAACTGACGATTCGTTGCTGCTTCAGGATGCGTGCCACAAATTTCTTTTCTCTGCAGTTCTGTTCAGTACTTCATCATCAGCTATCGGATCTTCTCATCTAATCTTCAGCATTCTTCTGTACCACTGCAGCTCAAAAGCACGTATTTCATTCCTGTTGGAATTGTTAATCACACATGTTTTGGTTCTATAGAAGCCTGCACTCCAGACAAATGCCTTCAGAAAGATATAAATGCTATTCGGAATGTTAGCTCCACTCGGTTGGAAATAGAAACCACAGTGAAAGTTCGATGATGCCTTGCACTGGTGTGTTGAGTAATGTCTCTAATATGCTTGTCGACCCCGTCACGTTGCTCTTTTCAGTTCTGAGACCACAGTAGGCACGTAAAGATGCCTAGAACAATACTGTCTCCCGCCAAGTACGTGTGCACGCCGAGAAGATTTGCCTAATTTTAGGGAACCCCACATAACGTATCTGTCATGCGTTTCCTTCTTCGGGACAATTCTCGGCCACACGCAGCATGGGAGGATGCCCCTGCATCGTTTTCGATGGGAAGCGTTCGATCGTCCACCACACAGCCCACATTTGGCTCTCTCCGATTTTCATGTCCGCCCACATGATCCGCCGGCTATGTAGACAACATGTTGGCACAGATAACGAACTACACACCAGCGTAGAGAAGTGGTTGAGAGCACAGGCGATAAGCTTCTACGACGAAGGTATTGAAAAGTTGGCATAACTCTACGACAAATGTGTAAGTCTGGGTGGTGACAGTGTAGGGAACTTTCTGGAAAGTATATCAAACTGTTGCAAATAAAACATATTCAGTTTTCACGGTGGTTTCCATTCCGCGACCAATCGGACCTCGTACTTCCTAAAACTAAAATTTATCTTTTTCATTAACGTTTTTTTCCTCTGTTACTAGCCGGCCGGTGTGGCCGAGCGGTTCTAGGCGCTACGGTCTGGAACTGCACCACTGCTACGGTCGCAGGTTCGAATCCTGCCTCGGGCATGGATGTGTGTCATGTCCTTAGGTTAGTTAGGTTTAAGTAGTTCTAAGTTCTAGGGGACTGATGACCTCAGAAGTTAAGTCCCATAGTGCTCGGAGCCATTTGAACCATCTATTACTAGTTTGCATTTTATATCCTGTCTGCTTCCGCTATCGTCGGTCATTTTAATGTCTAATTAGGAAATCTCGTCTACTACTTTCAGTGTCTCATTTCCTAGTCTAATTCCCTCAGCGTCGGTTGACGTAATTCGACTACATTCCATAACTCTTCCCTTAGGATTGTTGATGTCCATCTTATGTCCTCCTTCCAAGACCTGTCCATCCCGCTCAAATGTTCTTCAAAGTGCTATGCCGTCTCTAACAGAATTAAAATCTCATTGGAATATCTGAAAAATTTGCTTGAGCTTTAATTCTCTTTCCAAAATTCTCTTTGGTTTTCTGTATCGCTTGCTAATGTAAATGCTGCGTAACATCGAAGATTGACTGCCGTCCTGCCTCTTTTGCCTTACGAACTGTTGCTCCCCTTTTAATGTCCTTTGACTATTGTAGCTGAATCCTGATTTCTGTAGAAGTCGTAGATAATTTTTCACCCTAAGTATTTTACCCTTCCTACCTTCAGAATTTCAAAATGGGTATTCTAATCTCCTTCCTCTAAATTTTTAGTGTTAAACGATAAGGCTATTACACCGTATTAGCGTTATGTCTTCTTGTGTACCAATTTTTGCCCAGTGTTGTCATATATCGGTAATGGTCACTAAGAAATCTGGAATTTTAGCGGTATAAACATTAGTTCTTGGTGGTTTCAGCATTATCTAATTTTTTTTCCTTTTGTTTCAGGTAAGTGACAACAGAGGATGAATATTACACCCAAAGTGCAGCAGTCGAATTCCTCTACAGATCTGGGGACAACTCAGCAACATAGATTCGCAGTAAGTGTTGTCCGTCACAACAATGCATTTCGGAGGTTTCGATATTGTAATTCAAGCAGTCACGTAGACAGTCGTTAACAGTGACTATCACAACGTATAAACCCAAAGGTATACGTGAAAGTACATTTCGACTTGTAAGGAAAAAGAAATGCCGTAGAAAGAATATTGAAAGGAACCGGGGAGTTATGGACTATTTTCCGTACAAACCAATATTTACGAAGTTATCGTTACTATTCTGTGGCTTACAAACACGTCAGATGAACGAAAGAACTACTAATTCACATGCAGACTGATCACATTATAAAGGTTCCATGAAGCGGCTTTATCTGAACGAAGCAAACCGGTTGCAAAATACACTAAAAGAGGGTCATAACTCTGGAAACGATGTACTATCTCTAGGTTCGGCCCGCAGAGTTACTGGACCAATGTCTCCAAGCGAATCCGGCGTTCTTTTTCTTGCATCTGTCCGACTCTTGTAGGCTCGAGCCAACTTTACTTACAAGGGAACCTCCCCAACGCACCCCCCTCAGATTTAATTATAAGTTGTCACAGTGGATAGGCCTTGAAAAACTGAACACAGATCAATCGAGAAAACAGGAAGAAGTTATGTGGAACTATGAAAAAAATAAGCAAAATATACAAACTGAGCAGTTCACGTGTAACATAAGCAACATCAAGGATAATGTGAGTCTGAGAGCGCCGTAGTCCCGTGGTTAGCGTGAGCAGTTGCGGAATGAGAGGTCCTTAGTTCAAGTCTTCCTTCGAGTAAAAATTTTACTCTCTTCATTTTCGCAAAGTTATGATCTGTCCGTTCGTTCATTGACGTCTCTGTTCACTGTAATAAGTTTAGTGTCTGTGTTTTGCGACCGCACCGCAAAACCGTGTGATTAGTAGACGAATGGACGTGCCTCTCCAATGGGAACCTAAAACATTTGATTGCAAGGTCATAGGTCAACCGATTCCTCCACAGGAAAACACGTCTGATATATTCTATAAGACACTGGTGACGGCATGTGCGTCACATGACAGGAATATGTTGTCGACCCACCTAACTTGTACACTTGGCGAATGGGTAAAAAGATTCTTCTACCTTGCCCGATTTAGGTTTTCTTGTGGATGTGATAATCACTCCCAAAAAAGTGATGAAAACGTAAGAGTTTGTCACATAAACTGCAACAAATGAATGCAACAGTTTCATAGTCGCACAGTTTTCCCTGTGCTCTGTCAAAACATATGTTTTTAACGTTTTCAAGTTTTTCCGTTTGTAGACCGTCAAATCCTGCATATGTCCAAGCAAATCTGAACATGTCCTGGAATTTTGGAGAGCGAAGTTGATTATGTGTGAGTGCCTGAACTTTGATAATTGACACACGATCACGTAAACTATACTGCTGTGTGTCCCTGTGCAGCTTCGCAAAATAATTGTCTGACGATAAAAAATTAAACTTTTCGCTCGAGGAAGACTTGAACCAAGGACCTCTCGTTCCGCAGCTGCTCACGCTAACCACGAGACCACGGCACTGCTGAGCTCACTGGTTCCTTGATGTTGCCTATGTTGCGCATGGACTACTCAGTTTGTATATTTTGCTTACTTTTTCATAGTTACACACAACTTCTTCCTGTTTTCTCGAGTGATCTGTGTTCTGTGTTTCAAGGCCTATCCACTGTGCCAACTTATAACTAAATCTGAGGGGGGGTGCGATGGGGAGGTTCCCTTGTTAGTATTGAACATTGTCAGCCGAATAATAAAAGGGAGTGGAATTTTTGTCTGCACGTTATCTTTTCGTATCCACACACATTAAGAAGTCACCTAGTATGTGTTTTTTTATTCGGCTTCCTGCTTTCAAAAATATTAGCTGTCAAAACTTAGTAACCTCTTCTAATTTGGCGGAATACTATTCGTTCATTTTGACATATGTGGTATAGGGTGCGTAACGCTGTAGATGAAGTATCCTGCTTGACAATCGCTAAGGAACAACTGACACTTGTTAAGGAACAGCTTCCAATTGCTGCGGAAAAACCGGCCATTGATAGTAGGGGGACGGGACGTGTGAAGTTCTACAATCTTGTGCACGAGCGCTCCGTATGCAGTCGACACGACAGGTCATGCAGTACGGTTTTTGCCAAAGATTTTTTTTAGAACGGATTAGTTCAACATTCTCTGTGGCAAGTGATTCTGGCCACCAGTTAGTACGGAGGAAAAGGGGAACACGTAACGTGCCACAGAATGGTCACGAACGTCATTGGCCTGGCGTAGGCTTTATGAAGTTGGCCAGTGCCGCACTGCTACAGTACAGCTCTTTGCAGAGAGATTATTCTGGATCGTGTCCGTCTTTTGAGGGGTGTGGTAGGGCCAGAATTCTGTTTATGGACGACAATGCCCACTTACACAGAACAGCCGAGGTATCAGACACACTGGAAAGTGAAGATATTGAACGTATGGTTGGCTCTGAGCACTATGGGACTTACCATCTGTGGTCATCAGTCCCCTAGAACTTAGAACTACTTAAACCTAACTAACCTAAGGACATCACACACACATTCATACCCGAGGCAGGATTCGAACCTGCGACCGTAGCAGCCGCGCAGTTCCGGACTGCGCGCCTAGAACCGCGAGACCACCGCGGCCGGCGAACGTATGGAATGTCCTGCTCATTCCCCAGACCTAAACCGCTGTAGTGCACACCTGGAATGCTCTTGGCAGACAGACGTGTTTCTCAACGATCATCCGCTCCACGAACTGTACCAGAACTGAAAAACTTCTTGAGAGAGGAGTAGGACAGTATTCACCATGGCCTCCTGAATAGTTCGGTAGCCAGCATGAACAACAGATGCAAAATGTGCCTTATTGCCCGAGGAGGGCCTATTCCTTATCGAGTGTCTGGTTTCGAGATTTAAGATGCGAGTCTGCACAGTGTCAAACATGAATGCTGTTTATGTCTGTTATCCTGCTTTCCCATCTGGTTAAAGCCGTATCATTTTTCGTTATATATGTTCCACTTGGCCTCTACTACGTATGCTTTGTGTCTCATGTCGTCAGTCATTGCCTTTGATCATTCCTGTCCAACAGTGTCTCTGTTCGTTAGCAGTTGTCAAGCAGTGGACATGACGTTATATTTGAATCTGACGTGTCTGCTACCAGGATGAATCCATTACGAAAATAAGATTTTACTGCTAGATATACTGCAAACCGATACGTAACCATATTCTGTCATTAAAATGCTTACTTGATTTCTTTTATTAAATTCTACACTGATCTTGCCACGTATATTTCTACGTCTTCTTTCACTGACACGATATCCATTCCTGCTTGCATATACAACAACCTGGACACTACGAAACAAAGGCAATGACCGAGTTTCAAGAACACTCTCGAAAAGTTAGCTTACGATGTTCTGTGCCCTATACGCCCATTTCACTAAACTAACGGAGAAACAGTCATAACTGAGATGTTTTCGCAACAATGCTCATTATTAATTTCCTCTTCTTTGGGGGATGGGGAGAGAGGGAGACCTTGCAAAACTTTTGTGAGTGATTGTGTAGATCAGGGATGGCACCTTTGAACATCTACCTGCATTTTTTCTACAGGAATTAATACGAATTTGGCGTGCCATCAAAATAATTATAGAACTAAATTTTGAAACAATATATTACTCTCTTCTTCTTGCTTATTTTGTGCGTGTTTAGACATGTGAAATTGCATGAATGAATGCGTATTTTAAGATTTGATAGTGCTTAGAAATTTGGACTGGGCTTATTAATGAAGAAAACCTTAGTACATCAATACTGATACTCTTTATTTTCAGCTAGAGATAGGCCGGTATTCAGTACTCATAAAATAAACATTTTTAGTTCATCTAAATGAACGAAAACGTAATGTGATTTCTGCTGTTGCAAATTCGATGCCAAGTAATTTATATTAATGGAATGAAACTACTTGGATCCAGAGCCCTTTCAAGTCTCATACATCAATGACGTATATATTCAGACTGAAGCAATTTATGTTGGGTGCATACTCTTTCTAACTTTTAGCAGAATGCAAGTTGAACGCAAGTCATCTGACAAATGGCTTCTTATTGAGTCTTTAATTTTATCAATTTCAGGAAATAATGGCACAATTGCATAGGTAGTTCAAAAGATTGTCTGGATAGCAAACTCCAGTTTCTGTAGATAGCTATATGTGCTTGGAATTCAATTCAACGTTTCCATAATTTCAATGTCAGCATTTTTGCTCATATTGCCTGATAGTATTTCTAATTCGTTTACTTTAAAATATTTTCTTGTTTCGATGAATTATTGACTCCATATTGAAGTAAGTGGAATTGAATCAGATGCGTTTCAATTTCTTCATTTTTCAATCAGTCAGCTTTAGACAAGTTCTGTTTATCGAGTGAAGTCACATCTGGATACACAATAAACCTTAGTGTTAACGCCAGCTCTTTGAACTAAGAAAATCTCCATGCAAATTCTTCGATTAAAGAACTTTTACCGAAGATAATTCCTCGGCGACTCTTTTCTTGTCTGGCTTTTCCTGTAAATCCAAATCGCTGGAATTTTTTTTTTAAATTTGGGAAATACTTGTAGTTTTTTGAAATAATATCACAATTACAAACTTGCAGTTTAACCTCAATAGAGCGGACAAGATACACCATAAAAATGACTAGTTTGTCCCTACAAATTTTACGACGTTCGAACAGTTGAAATACTGGAATAAGTCAGTACAAAACATTTATTTTATAAGCCATGTAACATGCATTAACTGTTTTTTCCTTATTTTGTAAAAACAGCCTGATGGCTTCCAAGCTACCCTCAAATCTTTGAAGTACGTTGCCGCGGCTCAACCAGCGATCATTGTTATACGTCAGTAAGCCATTGTACACCGGATTGACTTAATCTAACAACGCTTCGAACCTTTTTTGTATTAGAAGCTTCAGAATTTTTGCGACTACTGCTTCCCTATCAAGAGAAAGCACCCTTTGCACACAAGGCGTTTTGAAGTATGCTGCTGTGGAATTCAAGAATAGAATGACCAATGTGTAATTCGAAGAAATTAAGAAAATAATTTTTTCTTGCCCATCATATTGGGAGCACCATCATTCGTTATGGAAACAATTGTGCCTTATTTCTATTTTAGTAAGAGAATTTTTAACAGACGTAGAAATAGCTGTGCCCTTAGTAGTTGCTGGAAACGATATTATCGCAATCAGTTGTTTTCTGTTGTCATTTGCAGTACAGTATTGTCCAAACATAGTTGAATGGGGAAATGTAGCTAAATCTGTACCCTCGTCAGGACAGACCGAAATATAAGGAGAGGACTTGGTTCTCATATTTTTTCCTTGTTTTACGTTTTCCTCCAGTTCTAGAATTCTCTCTTTTACAATGTTTCTAGATAAAGAGGTACCTTCAAAATCTTTCAAAACCTGAGGGGTGCCCACTAAGCATGTTTTCTTCGAAATTCTCAGTCTCCAAACGGTTTACCATGCAGGGCAATGACATTTGCAGCCAGGAAACTTACAACACTAGCATGAAAATCCCTGCCAACATACATAACCCTCCTACCACCACGATTTTGTTGTCTCACTGAGTGCTGCTGGCGTCATATGGACCCCAAGTAACTTACACCGGACATATAGGCAATATTTTAATGACTTAATATAAAAATGTGAACTACTGTTGTTCCGTGTAACAGTAATGACTCTCTTTTTGTAATTGTTACGTTCAAGAAACAAAAAGAAATTTTATGAGATCGGAAACTAACCAAGTGATGTAAGACGGGTTACTGAAATGAGGGTTGCTGAAAGCGGTACGTACAACTATGACCATAACTTTTTAAAAATCAGCAGGAAAACTAAAGGTACGTTATAAATATTTTGTTTGGTTATTAGAATGTCACTGTTATCTTGGTACACAATGAAAAAATGGGACACCCCACTCGTTAAATGAAGTATCGTGCGGTAATTAGTTTTTTGCATTTGATATGGAACAACATTGCTGAGTTGCTGTACGTGTACGCCAACAAGGCGCCATTACATGCTGCAGTCATCACCTGGTGCTCACGTCTTCGATGTGCTCAAACAAAAACCCCCTCACCCTTCCCCCCCCCCCCCCCCCACCCCTCCTAGCACAATATGTTCCAGCGCCTTCAAAGAGAAACACTGACCTGGTGCTGCGACCAATTTAATACTCATAATGCCGGAATGGATAACGTCCCGTAAGAGCATGCGCAGTCGAAAACGGACAAGTGCGTTCCGTCTTTGGGTTGATCGTAGTGTGGTTAACCGTAATTTTCGCACTAGAACCTGGTTTCCAGTTATCTCGGAGAGAGCACTACAAAACGTGTTTTAGTCCTTTTTTATATGCATAGCAGCACACATTCGAAGAGAAATGGCGTAGTTTTAGTGCGATATGCGGCTCACATTATAAGAAAAATGGCGTAATTTTAGTGAAATTTCCATTTCACTTTCGAAGATAAAGGGCATAATCTTAGTACAATATTTAAGTGCTCTGTAGCATATTAGCATATGATAATTGTCCGCCACTGTAAAGGAACAAAGAAAAGAGTGAAATTATCTGGATCCACCTCAGTGGAAGAGGGTGAGGATCCTGTACCTTTACAAGTATGTAGGTGAGCAGTTTGGCCGCCTAGAGCTGGTACGAGGGGAGGTGAATTTGCTTACAGTTGAGCGCCAGATCGCGCGGCCTGGCGGCAGAAGCGACAGGTAAGGCCCGACACCCAGGTGCATTCACGTGGAGCGAGCAACAGGCAGTGGGTGAGACACGGTTTGGGGAATATGGACAGCAGTCACTCGTGTCAGAGGACCAGCGGTGGCGGACTTCTAGACAGTCTCAAAAATGGCTACTTGCAGCTATACCGTAGTAAAATAATAGAGCAAATCTGAATACATCGCCGATCTCATATGAATGAGACGTGTCCAACGAAACAACAATTTCTTCAATATTTTTAACTACTGAAGCCCACATTTTGCAGTGACACATTTTAACAGTGAATCTTAGAATTCAACTAACTCAACTCAACTCGGTCCGAACAGGCCATGAAGGCCCCAATGGTACCGACCTGCCGCCGTGTCATCCTCAGACCACAGGCGCCACTGGATGCGGATATGGAGGGGTATGTTGTCAGCACGCCGCTCTCCCGGCCGTAAGTCAGTTTCCGAGACCGGAGCCGCTGCTTCTCAGTCAAGCAGCTGCTCGGTTTGCCTCGCCAGGACTGGGTGCAGCCCGCCTGCCAACAGCGCTCGGCAGACCGGATGGCCACCCATGCAAGTGTTAGCCCAGCCCGACAGTGCTTAGCTTCGATAATATGACGGGAACCGGTGTTACCACTGCGGCAAGGCCGTTGGCCATCTTAGAATTAACAACTTTTAAACGCTTCATGCGAGTTCGACAAATGGTATCTCAGATGACAGCACTGCAGAATAGCTATCATCCCTGAAAGCTACGTACGTGCATCTATTTTATTTATTGTTTTATTATGTTTTTTGATAATTTTCACTATGCAAAATTTCTCTCAGAACATCGTATTCTCCACAACAACACAGCAACTGAATGCAGCATGAATACCTCATGCCTTGTCATACTTGTGCCTTTAATTAATCAGTATGTTACTATTTTTTCTAGATAGTTATTTAACTATCGATTGCAATTGCTAATACAAAATCTTAATCTGAGAAGTTTTCGATTGCATGTATTAGCTGACACAACACTGTAAAAGAGTCCCGAAAGATGCTTCCATCAAGCACACGTAAATAATAGTTAACACAATATTTCAGAACAGTCTGTTGTCATATAATGAAAATGCACTTGCGCAAGAATGATGGCTTATTTTCTTATGAGAAAACTTATATTTATATGTATTATGCATTGTCTGTGTGTGACTGAACATTTAAAACATTTTGTTATTTACATATTATTTTAATACGTTAGTTTAGTGCAGGAAGTGGTCATGTTGAGTCAAACCATGTCTGTAGAATGTAGGAGCAATGTATTTTTGTTGGGGACGGCCTTCAGCCAATGGGGAAGCAGACATTGTGGCGGCACACAGCTGACGTCAAGTGGAGAGAGAGACACTTTTCTAGTGAAGAGCTCAAGGTAACGATTGTGGGCACTTTCAGTTTAGCTCTTCAAGAAGATACTTTTGGGCAAGTTCTTGAAGAAGGCAGATCTGCCAGTGATAATGTCTGTTATTCGCTAATGTGGGTGACTGATTCTGGACAGGAACGACCACTACAGTACTTTTGGTGGGACTTATTTTTCGCTAAATCTGAATATGCCGCAGTGCGGAACTAACTTTTTACTTTTGCAATGCGGAATTGAGAACAGAGTACCAATGTCCACTCGTTTTCTCTCATGTGTTGTGTAAAGTGTCATACCGAACTCTGACTTATTCACAGCTAGTCAGTGTTTCATATATTGTGATAACGATGCGTTTTCGCGAGTATTTGATGACTATTTAGCTTGGGCATTTTGGTACCATTCTCGTAATGATCTGTGCGCAACTTTACTGCATTTTAAAAGGTTATTTTCTGCCTGTATTTCAACTGGATGTCATAGGACCACTTTCCGTTTATTTGAGATGTGCTTTCTTGAATAAATTTACCCAGCGTGATACTCTGTCCTTGCCGCAGTGGATGCACCGGCTCCCGTGAGATCACCGAAGTTAAGAGCTGTCGGGCGTGGTCGGCACTTGGATGGGTGACCATACAGGCCGCCATGCGGTGTTGCCATTTTTCGGGGTGCACTCAGCCTCGTGATGCCAATTGGGGATGCCAATAGTAGCGGCTTCGGCCAAGAATTCCATCATAACGACCGGGAGAGCGGCGTGCTGACCCCACGCCCCTCCTATCCGCATCCTCCACTGAGGATGACACGGCGGTCGGTTAGTTCTGATGGACCACTTGTGCCCTGTTGACAGAGTGGTAATACTCTGTCGCATGCATCAATTACAGACTTTAGAATAGAACCCTTTTTAATAAATTATGCATTTATCTTTATTAATTCGCAGTTACGGCCAATATATAGGCTATTTGACTGCAGGATCGCAGCTATTGGGTATCATTTGCAGCGATTAGCTGCTAGGTATGAAAGCATACATGTACGTCTCGACCCTACGACATTATCGAGCTATTCTTTTAAACCGAGCCATCCATTACCCAGTGACCTATGGTACGAGTAACATTAAATAAGGTCGCTCGTATGGAATACTAGCTAGAGAGGAACCACTTGGCAGAAAAGCGTTGGGTAACAACGCAATCCAGAGATCGTAATGCAATATGATGCTGATGGTTTCTTGGGACGGCCGTGCCTTGTTAATAGCAGAACGTGCTCTTAAGGGAAAACCATCACAGGGGCAAACTACCGAATTCATCTGACGACGCTACGGGAGGCTGTCAAGATCAGGCATAACGGCGAGTTGACCGAGGGGCATTTTTTTTTCCTCCACCATATTGGCAACTCATTCCGCACAGTACAGTCACACGTGTTGATTCTATAGGCTGTAATCCACTGTATGATAGGCCTCTCCAGAATGACAACGAGTGATTCTATAGGCCATGTTTCTTCAATAGCGCAACTGCAGACTTCCACAACTACAGTCTCCGCAAAGAGAATCCATCGTTGGAAAAAAGTATAGCAGTGAAGTGTTGAATATACACTGTCTGATCAAAAGTTTCTGGACACTTAGTACAGTTCATTAGCATGGGGTGTGCCCACGTTTCGGCTTCATAACGGTTTGAACTCTTCTAGGTACACGTTCAATGGGGTGTCTTAACGCCTCTGGAGGAGTGACAGCACATTCTTCCTTAAGAGCTCGAACCAGAGGATGTAGTGATGTTGAAAGCTGGGCTCTGCAGCAGAGTCGAAGTTCTAATTCATTCCATACGTATTCCATTGATTTGAAGTTCAGACTCTCGTTAGGACAGTCAATTTAAGAAATGTTGCTGGCCGGAAAACATTTTGTCACGGCTACAGCTTTGTGAGTGTGTGCACTGTCATGCTGGTACAATCATCACCTCCGAACCATGCAGCTCTACACAACTACACAATGTTATAAAATGTCTTCATACCCTTCCGCATCAGCGTTTTCTTAAGGACAACAAGGTGTGCACATCCTAACTATGAAAAACACTCCCATATCGTAAGATCATCTACTCCATACTTCACTGTCGGCCGTACAGTTGATGGCAGATAACGCTTTGCAGGTATTTCCAAAACCCAACCCCTTCGCCGTTTGCAGTCTCCAGTGACTTCCCCTGCTACGCGTCCGCGGGAACAACTAAGTACAGACACCAGGAATTGTAGCTTATGAGGACCTGTACTTCGTCCTTTTGTCTCCCTAAGCAGAGTGATTGCGCAAACTGGACTCCAGGCAGCAGCTTGGAACGTACGAGTGATTTTTTCCGCTGATTTCATCCGATTTTATCAACCACCGACTGTAATTCTCGACGGTACCTGTGCAACAGTATAACAGCTTTGCCTGACCTTGGTTTAATTGTGGTTGTTCCTTCGCATTTCCACTTCCCTGTCACATCACCGACGGTCAGCTTGGGCAACTTTAGAAGGGTTGAAATGCCAGTGGCAGATTTGTTACTCACAAGGAACGTCTCCCTAGTCGAAGAGGAATTTGTAGTCATATTTTCGTACAGGGACCCATCTCACATTTCTGCCTGCGGCGTGCGACAGTGTTGTTTGGTTTGTATACGACAGAGCTTTCTGTCTTGAAAGAGGGGAGGATCAATACGCCAGTCAGTCTGTTACCTCAGCAAGTAGCTGACGTTTTTAGTATACACGTGTCAGTACTGTCGCATACAGACAGCAAAACTAACCGAAACCATTAATTTTAGGAACATTTAAGTATTAATCGTCAGTTGTGGCAGTTGGCCAAAGATGCTATATGTTTGCAGTTGCTATGGTGTGTTGACGTTATCATTTTGTGCTGCATGTATGATCTTTGTAATCGATAATTCTGTGCCTAGTTCTTTGTATCTATCCGTTATCTTTCTTTAGGAGTTCAATAAAATTTTGTATGAAATGCTTATGCTCTAAACCCGCTTGTTCATTTAAAATATCATCTACACAGTAGAACGCCCTGATGACATTTTGAACGAACAGGCGGATTTAAAAAAAAAATCATATAAAATTTTATTGAGCTCCTAACGAAAGGAAACGGATAGACACAAACGACTACATACAGAACTATCGATTACAAAGATCACACATACAGACCCAATTAATAACAAAACTAGTAACTGCAAACATATAGCATCTTTGGCCAACTGTCGCAGCTGTCGGATCACACTATAAAAGGTCACATTATAAAAATTACGAGAAAGGATGATTAACAGCAGCATCAGAACACAAAACAGCTTGTAAGGCTCCTAAAAATGCACCACGTTGTTACTGAATAGAGAGTGACAGCGACAAGTGATGACATATGGACATAAGTACAAAATTTGTGTACCCGAAAATACGATAACAAACATTATAATGAATTTAAAATATTTTGTAGCTACAGCAGATCGTCTGAAGATAGCAGCTCAGCCAAAATGGATTAAATAAATACTTGCGAGTTTGTCGCTTTAAATGACGACGCATTTTACACATTTCAATGTAGCTATAAAAAAGGGGGGAGTTTACCCGCATAACGTCCGTCTTCCACGTTGGAGTGTATTTTTAAGCCTAATAATTTTACTTGTATTTTATATATAAAACAAAAGTTTTCTTGTTAGAAGTTGTAGCTCCGGATGTCGCAGTATTGAGTGTTATATGGGCGGCCTCTTTATCTGAAATTACGGTCCTGTGCTTTTAATGTTCTCGTTCTAGTGGTATATGATACGTAAAATCTGTTTATGTACTGCATCTGTGTGTTGTACTATACACCTTGTTTTTTCATTTTAAATTTACCGCCTTCATTTATATTTTACTTCGTCAGAATTTTAGGATAAGTTATTGCACAGGTGTTGCCCCTAGTAATTCCGTCTTATCAATGTTTTATGTGCATTACATTTATAAAGTTATAGTGGGTATGTGTATCCAGTTTACGATCTCTCATTCTTATCACTGTTGCGTGGCAGCGCCGCCTGTTGAGGAGATCCTGTATTAGGCTTCAGTACTGGCACACGACGCTGTGCTGCATTATGCTTACTGCCTGAGCCCCCATCTTACTCTGTTACTTGCTCCTGTGAACGCGAACGCGTTATGCAGATCTTGGTGTCTTTCGCGTCCATCTCGAAAAGATAATGATTTTACTATATTTCTAGTTTTTACTGAGTTTAACGAAGGCGATGTTGGCCTGATATATTCGACGATGCCCTTTGGCTACACTGACTAAGGTTGGTTCAAATGGCTCTGAGCACTATGGGACTTAACTTATAAGGTCATCAGTCCCCTACTTAAACCTAACTAACCTAAGGACACCACACACATCCATGCCCGACGGAGGATTCGAACCTGCAAGCGTAGTGGTCGCGCGGTTCCAGACTGTAGCGCCTAGAACCGCTCGGCCACCCTGGCCGGCGACTGACTAAGAGGATTCTTCTAAGAAATACCAAATTAAGGTATTTACTCTTTCAGTATTCGATCTGTTTATACATGTTTTTGGGTTATCCAAGTCTGCACAACGCGATGGCGATTCTTAAGAAGATGTATTTGTTCTCTGTTTTCTATGTAGATAACCTGAAGACGCCTAAATAAGGTGAAACGCGTCGTTGAAAAATAAAAAAAAATAAAATTGTAACCAAGTCTGTTTTTAACCAATACGATTAAATAAATAAATAGAAAATAAAAATAAAGAAGCCTATGCAGCAATTTGGATATAATTACATAATTACTGTAAGATACATCTTGAACGGTGCGGGCCCACTGGATCGTAAAATATTACCACTACCATTACTGTGCGACGACCAGTGGAGCACAGGACACTTGAGAAGGAGTCTGGAGCAGCTGGAGAAGCCGTGAGCACGGCAGCAGCCTGGAAGGCGGCAGCCCACACACGAGCTGGAGTTAGGAGCGCGGTCGCGGCCTCAGATATTCATAACTTGGCTAAATTAGCGCCCACGGGGGGCAATTAGGGTGCGGCTGCAGCCCTCGGCGGTTAGCTAAGCGCTCCTGGGAACCGCCTGCTCTGCCGCACCCCCGCGAGGTACCGTGGTGTGGCCGCCCCTGACGCTGGCTCTCAAGAGACGGGGGAGGGCACGCAGCGTGAAGGCGCCGCCGTTATTCCAAACAGGCCCAGAGGCGTGGCGTAGGACATCACATAGCACTAAAAGATTACTGCACGTAAACTCACAAGGGAACCTCCCCATCGCACCCCCCTCAGATTTAGTTATAAGTTGGCACAGTGGATAGGCCTTGATAAACTGAACACAGATCAATTGAGAAAACAGGAAGAAGTTGTGTGGAACTGTGAAAAAATAAGCAAAATATACAAATTGAGTAGTCAATGGGCCACATAAGCACAATAATGGACTCTGAGAGATCAGGAGCGCCGTGGTCCCGTGGTAGCGTGAGCAGCTGGAGAACGAGAGGTGCTTGGTTCAAGTCTTCCCTCGACTGAAAATTTTACTTTCTTTATTTTTGCATAGTTATTATATGTCCGTTCGTTCATTGACATCTCTGTTCACTGTAATAAGTTTAGTGTCTGTGTTTTGCGACCGCATCGCAAAACCGTGCGATTAGTAGACGAAAGGACGTGCCTCTCCAATGGGAACAGAAAACATTTGTCGCAAGGTCATAGGTCAACCGATTCCTCCACAGGAAAACACGTCTGATATATTCTATAAGACACTGGTGATGGCATGTGCGTCACATGACAGGAATATGTTGTCGACCCACCTAACTTGTACACTTGGCGAATGGGTAAAAAGATTCTTCTACCTTGCCCGATTTAGGTTTTCTTGTGGATGTGATAATCACTCCCAAAAAAGTGATGAAAACATAAGAGTTTGTCACATAAACTGAAAATAAAAAATTAAACTCTTCACTCGATGGAAGATTTGAACTTAGGACCTTTCGTTCCGCAGCTGCTCACGTTACCACGAGACCACGGCGCTCCTGCGTTCCTATCGTCCTTAATGTTGGATATCTTCCCTTGAACTATTCAGTTTGTATATTTTGCTTATTTTTTCACAGTTCGACACAACTTCTTCCTGTTTTCTCGATTGATCTGTGTTCAGTTTTTCAAGGCCTATCCACTGTGCCAACTTATAACTACATCTGAGGAGGGTGCGATGGGGAGGTTCCCTTGTCAGAATGTACTGATGTACACTGACAGAAGAAATCGCAACACCAAAATACCGGGTGATCAAAAAGTCAGTATAAATTTGAAAACTGAATAAATCACGGAATAATGTAGATAGAGAGGTACAAATTGACACACGCTTGGAATGACATGGGGTATTATTAGAACCAAAAAAATACAAACGTTCAAAAAAATGTCCTACATGTCCGACAGATGGCGCTTCATCTGATCAGAATAGCAATAATTATTACAACACAGTAAGACAAAGCAAAGATGATGTTCTTTACAGAAAATGCTCAATATGTCCACCATCATTCTTCAACAATAGCTGTAGTCGAGGAGTAATGTTGTGAACAGCACTGTAAAGCATGTCCGGAGTTACTGTGACGCATTGTCGTCGGATGTTGTCTTTCAGCATCCCTAGAGATGTCGGTAGAACACGATTACACTTGCGACTTCAGGTAACGCCAAAGCCAATAATCGCACGGACAGAGGTGTGGGGACATGGGGGCCAAGGATGACGAAAGTGGCGGCTGAGCACACGATCAGCACCAAACGACGCGGGCAAGAGATCTTTCACGCGTCTAACAATGTGGGGTGGAGCGCCATCCCGCATAAACATCGTACGCTCCAGCAGGTGTTTATCAGCCAGGCTGGGGATGATGAGATTCTGTAACATATCGGCGTACCTCTCACCCGTCACGGTAGCAGTTACAAAACCAGATTCACGTATTTCCTCGAAGAAAAAAGGGCCGATAACGGTAGATGTGGTAAATCGAACCCATACCCTGACTTTCTCGTCGTGCAATGGAGTTTCCACGCCAGTTCTAAGAATTTCGGTAGCCCAAATTCTGCAGTTGTGGGCGTTGACAGACCCTCGGAACGTGAAATTAGCTTCGTCGGTCCACAACACTTTACTCAACCAATCGGCATCTTCCGCCATCTTTTGAAATGCCCACACCGCAAATGCCCTCAGCTTCTGTGCCCGTGCACAGACGTACCCGCTACAGCCTCCATTTCTTCCTGAACTGTCTCAGCAGCATTACGCCTTGTGCTCGGTCGGCCACTACGGGGTCTATCGTCTAAACAACCCGTGGCTTCGAACTTCGAAATCATTCTCGCCACAGCTGCATTTGTCAACGGACCTTTACCCGTTCGAATCCCCTTCCTATGACGATAGGATCGTAACGCTGAACTAGCACATTCCCCATTCTGATAATACAGCTTCACTAAAAGCGCCCTTTCAGGTAACGTCAACATGCTGCGACTGCTGGCGCATCTCATTCTCTCTCTCATTACAGCTCCTTTTATACACGATTGTCATGTGCAGTCACTGACGTTTTTCTGTCCAGCGCCATCTTTCGGACATTTTGTGAACTTTGCTTTCATTTTTTCCCTTGGTTCTAATAAAACCTCATGTCATTCCAAGCATGTGTGTCAATTTTACCTCTATATCTACATTATTCCGTGGTTTATTAAGTTTTCAAATTTATACTGACTTTTTGATCACCCGGCATAATGGAAGTAGAGTTATGAAATTTGTGGAATACATTTGCCTAGGTAACATATTCAAGTGATTAACATTGCAAGATCAAAGGTTAATGTAAATGGAAGATAAGCCGCTGCAAATCCGACGTGCTGGCACATTAATAACCGGTTTAACCGTCAGAATGTTGAACTCAGACATGCAAATCTGCAGGTATTGTGTTGTACAGGTGCCGGATGTCTCTTTGTGGGATGGAATTTCATGCCTGTTGCACTTGGTGTGGTCAATACAACGACGGTTACTGCCGTTTGTGGATGACGTTGGAGTAGTCTTCCCGTAATGTCTCATATGTGCTTCATTGGAGACAAATCTGATGCTCGAATAGGCCAAGGAAACATGTTAATATTCTGTAAAGCACGCTGGATTACAACTGTGGTATGTGGGCGAGCGTTATCCTGTTCATGAATGGCAGCACAACAGGTCGAATCACCAAAGTGACGTACCAATTTGCGGCCAGAATGCTCTTGTTATCCTGTCAAATCGTACTCCAGACCATAACTTCAAATGTAAGTGTTGTATCCACGGACCCAACCAACCGACCAACTCGCGCACGCGCGCCCTGACGGTGACATCGCTGGCCACAGTTCCCGTCGCGGCCGTCGGCGTCTCAGGGCGCTACCGCCGACGTAAGAGGTCGCGCCATGGCTGAGCTCGGGTCCGCAGCGCCCTCTGCCTTCTGCATATAAGGAGGAGCGCTGGCCCCGAGACGGACAGTCTGTTGTCGATTGTCTATTGCTAGCCTCTCGTGGAGTTCATAGCGGAGCCACTGCAGTGTGATATTTGCTATAGTATTCGGCTAGACTCAGTGCGCGGATTACTCTTGGATATTACTTGGACTTGTGTTGCTTGTGCACGTTTCATCAGAAATAAAGATAAGTTATCTCTTCATTCTAGCTGTGGCAATTCTATTAATTAATTTTTATTCGGCCAACAGACATAGCTACATCCTGGTCACTACCCACGCTTTATACAATTTGTGGTGCCTGCCCCAAAAGTACCGCCGAGGAGCTTGGGTTTGGGAGCCGTCACAAAAATAAGTACGGTGCCCAAGGACAGGTTGGTTTGAGACCTCAACTGGCCTCCTCCTAACCAAAACACGGCCACCATTGGCACCGAAGCAGAACCACCTTCCATCAGAAAGCACAACAGCCATCCACCTTGCCCTCCAATGAACTCTCGCTTGACAACCGCGAAGTCGCAAATGGCGGTCGTTTGAGGTCAGTGGAACGCACGCTTTTGGGCGTCTGGCACGGAGCTGCCCGTGAAGTAGCCGATTTGTAACGTTACTGTGGGGCCAACATTAATCAGATTGCTGCTGCAAAAGCAGTACGCCGCGCCAGAGCCGTACGCCGAAAACGATGCTCTTCCCCCTCGGTCGTGCCACGTGGCCGTTCGGAAACCCGTCTTCTTGCGAGCGTACATTCTCGTGACAGCGGTCATGTGCAGTGGCTACAGTCCTGCCAAATTCTTCTGCAATATCGCAAAAGGAACTTCCAGCTCGTCGTACCACTATTACACTACTTCATTCAAACTCAGTGAGGTGTTGATAATGCCGCCTTTGTCACCTTAAAGGCATTCTTGACTAACGACTCACCATGTCCAATCTCAAAGATGGCTAACACTAACACAATGTGGGTTTAAAGCAAACCTGATTTTCATCCTCATAATGGCGCTATTCTTATGCAACTGGCGCGAAATTTGATAGATAGCATTTTTCAAATGTACCTACCAACTTCCACTTAATTAGAATTAATTTAATACCTTCAGCTGCTCACGGACGTTGATACATATCAACTGGGAAAGGTGAAAATGTGTGCCCCGATCGGGACTCGAACCCGGCATCTCGTGCTTACATGGCAGACGCTCTATCCATCTGAGCCATCCAGGGAACAGAGGACAGTGCGACTGCAGGGACTATCTCGCACACGCCTCCCGAGAGCAGGTGATCCCGGATTCGAGTCCCGGTCGGGGCACACATTTTCACCTGTCCCCGTTGATATGTATCAACGCCCGTCACCAGCTGAAGGTATTAAATTAATTCTAATTTCGTTCTAGATGGCTGCAGGTCATCAATATAACTATATAGTTCTGGCAATACCGGCCATGACCTCCTTTTTCTGTGCAGATGCACTCATATTCCCCGAACTCTTACGAGACTTGGTAAGAATGTTTTCTACGAGTAATGAGTGTGTTGGGGTGGGACACTACAAATGTAGTGTATGGACATATAAGGTGAGAATGTGGGTCTCGCGAGAGGCGTGCGCGGGATAGTCCCTGCAGTCGCACTATCATCCGTGCCCTCGATGGCTTAGATGAATAGACCGTCTGCCATGTAAGCAGGAGATCCCGGGTTCGAGTAGCGGTCGGGGTGCACATTTTCACCTGTCCCCGTTGATATGTATCAACGCCCGCCAGCAGCTGAAAGTATTAAATTAATTCCAATTTCATTCTAGACGGCTGCAAGTCATCAATGGTCACATAGAAGTATAAACATCCATTTACGTCGCACAGATACTGCCTGGTGTTTAGATTTTCTTACCGTCAATGTATCAAATGCAATATAAGCTCTCCGTAGAAAGAATCAGTCATCTGCTAAAAGTCGCACAATGTTCGCTTTGGAACGAAAAGGTACCAAGCAGTCATGATACACTCCACCGCTGACAAGGTCATGGCACTAAAGTGGTGTAGATGAGCCGTTCGATGGTACGAAATCAGTGAAGTAGGTCTGGTCGCCTTGGAGACGAGAGAGAGTGGCAGGTACGAGCGTTCCGGTATGGTCTTGCCCAGCGCAGCAGAAGTGACGGTAGACTGACGACGTAGCAGGGTGGCGCAGGAAACTTGAGTGGTAGGCGTTCTTGCGCACGAAGCAGTATTCAGACTGCTGACATCGCGGAAGTCTTGAGCTGGGGCTCCTGGAAAACGAAGTTGTGACACCTTCGCAGCACACCGGGACTCAACAGTGTCGCCGACTTAGTGGAAGGATTGGGCCGCCTAGGCAGCGATGTCATGTTTGCGCAATGACTGTGTGTCACGCCCCGGCTCTGCTGGAGCGAAAGCGCTGCAGTTTCTGAAATTCTGTTGGACCGAGCTCTTATAAAAACCAGGGTCATACGGAAAGTCGCGAGCAATCTATTGTTATGATTCAAATTTCAACAATGTAACAAAAAGACAACAGAGTTGTAATCGTAATGTTGCCATATTGTGACGTCACTAACGTCCTTCACGTGACATCAGGCAATACTTCCAAAATGGCGGACATCGATGTTTCGTTTCGCCAGTGTGCTGTCACTGAATTCCTTGGTAAAGAGCCAAAATCTGTTGCTGAAATTCACTACAGACTTCAGTGTGCCTGTGGAGGCATGGATGCTAGCAGGCGAGGGATGTAAGGTATCAAAATTGGGAAAACGAGTGTCCAGGAGGAGTCTCATCGGTTCCAAAATGTTCCAATGGCTCTAAGCACTATGGGACTTAACATCTGAGGTCATCAGTCCCCTGGATTTGGACCTACTTAAACCTAACCAACATAAGGACAGCACACACATCCATGCCCAACGTAGGATTTGAACCTGCGACCGTGGCAGCCGCGTGGTTCCGGACTGAAGCGCCTAGAACCTCTCGGCCACAACGGCCGGCTTCTCATCGGTCACCCGCGATCTGCCGCCATGAAGCGCAACAAGGAAAGAGTTGATGAGATCATTAGAGAAGATAGATTTGTCACAGTGAGTGAAACCGCTGCAAAGCTTGCAGTAGGCCACAGTGGAATGCAAGAAATAATTCAAAGCTTAGGTTATCGAAAAGTTTGTGCTGTTGGGTCCCACCTTTGTTGGCAGAAGGTCTCAAAACTTCAGAAAAGAAACACCAGCCAAAAAATTCTTCAGAGATTTGAAACCGTAGGTGCTGCTTTTCTGACGAGTATTGTGACAGGGGATGAAATCTGAAAGGAACAGATGCAAGGATATTCAGGAAACGAAACATTGCGTCACTGTCTTCGCGCAGCTGGAATGAAATTGTGTCGTAGGTGTATTTTCAAACTCGCAGAACGATGGGGGAAACGTGTGCGGGGAAGTTAAGCCTACGTAGAAAAGTGAGAGAAAAGTCTGTAAATTACGATGATGATCTTCGTTTCTCTAAAAAATAAATATCAGGAGATTTACAAACCGTTGCTCACTACTTTCATAGTGACCCTTGTACTGCCAGTTTCCGACAAGCAGTATCAGAAACTACCAGCAGGCAGCTGTGAGGATATGTGTACGCCTCTCACTTTCTCAAAATGGATCACCAAGCTGTCGCCATTAGACTCTGTCTTTGCTAGCACTTAGTCTGCCTGAGTTTGAATGCTGCTGACCTATTAGCTTCCAGCATGTGGACCACTTGTTGCCTAACTGCCATTCACTGTATGGCACCTAACTTGGGGATCCGCATTTGGTGCCTGGGGCATTTAGCTGTCTAACCTGCGCTGTGCATGCTAACGCTGCTGCCCTTTGTCTCCCCCTTTTTTTGGCAAATACTGCTTTTGTTCATTGCCCTGCATGGGTAAACTCCTTGCCTGCCAGCACTGATGCTGACATCTACTCTGAGGTCCACGGTTCGACACTGCATGCCTTGCACATCCTGTATTGAATCGCGCATCTGCCCAGTGCAGAATCGGGCGCCGCCCAGCTGCCTGGGAGCAATATAGTAGGAGGTCTGACCGTGCAACACTGCCGGCTGTTAAGCGAGTTGATGCTGCCTGCCCTCACGTGAATCTGCTTATTGACTTCTGCTAGCTTCACAGTCCGCGGCCAGCCAGTGTCTGGGAAGCACTGACCAGTACCTAGCCCCACCAAAACCTGAGAAATAAAGGAATGTATGGTATTGCTGTCTTTATGACTGGACGTTGGACATCCACCTTGTACCTACTGAGCACACGACTGCAACTGTGCCATTGGTGGAGAGCTGGAGGCCCGACAGAAACCAGCAGTCAAGCTCCACCACCAACCGTAGAAGTCATTCACCCCTGGCCTCTGTAAGTGGTGCCAGAAGCATTCCTGCCATTGACAGCTCCACGAAGGACGACATTAACAGCCGAAGTGGGCAGCATCAAAAGTGCAGTTCAGTGAACGGACTGACTGTTTCCTCTCTCCCTCTCATGTTTCGAACGCAAAGGTTATCAGTTAGGACGTAAGACTGCAGTAAGAACTTGGAAGTAAAATTAATTAAGCCACAAGAACCTGTAGAGCTTTGACAGTTCCAGTGTTATAAATAAACAGAAGATCTCGGTGTAAACTGATATAATTAAAACATTTAGTTACTTGGCGATTTCATCTCGTGAACAGGTTTTGGTTAAAGCTGAGTATCCCATATAGCACATCGTAAATATCAATGGTTCCAATGCCACAATATTCTTTTTTGACAACATATTAAATGCTGTTTAGAGAAGTATATCATATGTCGACAAAATTTACAGTTACATCTTGTAAGGGATCCGTGATCCCACAAACATAGATGCCTGTATCCGACATACAGGTCGATAGCAGACAGGAATCGATTGTCGACCGCTGCAGGAGGGAGTGATACGAGTGTTGAATGAGTATTAGTACTGGAGAGACGGGCAAGAATGGTGGTCGAGTGAGCAGTAAACTGTAAATTCACCCAAGTATGACGAATGAGCGTGTCCCCATGATCGTCGTGGGGTTGACCCTCGCCAATACCGATACGCGAGTGATATGAAACCAAACGGACAAGTGCCGAATTACGTGTATCGCATCAACCTCGTCGGCCAGCAACAAACATGGATTGCAGCGAGGATTGTTGTGAATGTTAATCATCAGCATTGCGTGTGACGAAGTACTCAAAATCAGCAACCAATAAAAGATATAACCGTAACTAAACGTGAAAGATGAAGGTAGAAACTGCCTCAGAATTTCTGTGTTATTACAGAAAATACATATCAGTTTGTACGTCGCAATCTTTATGGTCTTTAATAATAGATAAACTTTCAATCATTAACTACTCCGTCTTAGAACAACCGCACTCGGTTGAAATATCCTCGAAACCACAACAGGGAAACCGATAGCCTTCCATCAATTAAGCCTAATTATAATAATTAATTGTTTTGCGCCTTTGGTAAATCACGCAAAAACCCAATAAAGGACAAAACGGGGGTGTTTCAATCTGTATCTCGATAAATAAAAATGTTTTGAGTGTTAATCGTATGGCAATATACGGACCTCTTTGCGTGGAGTCATTTGTAAAAATATCTAGTTTGATATCCTGAACCGTTAATGAAATGGGACGGGAACACATGATCACATGATTCACGTTCCGCAAGGAAATAACACTGGGCGCAGTTTGCTCAACCCTCCCGTGGATATAAGAACCAGTATCTTGAGAACAGTGATACTCGTACATATCGATATGTTCTCCACTTTAAATAGAATTTCCATAGCTACATTTCACCTACTGGAATCAATGACGCAAAGTCTACGCAATGTGTTTTCACCCCTGCAAAAATCTTAAAATATTATGCTGTTCCCTACTTCATCGGATGCAGCACAGGAACTAAAACGAAAAGTAATTCAGTTCTTTATCAAGCAAAGATATCATACTGTAAGATGTGAAATAATCTGTTGTTTTCTCAAACTAGTTTTCGCATAATGGTTTTACAAGTATTTCTTTAGCGGCTCGCATGTCCGCTCAACCGCATGCTGACCTTCGTGAATGTAAAACGTCGAGCGAAAAAGTTATTACAGTAATGAATTTTTCGCTCTACGTTTTACATTCACGAAAGTCAGCGACCGCTCAAGTAATAAAGCGATATCACTGATGCATTCGTCCATTCCTTGAGTTACTATAGGTATGGATATTTGTAGGATAGCAGGCTTATGGAAGGGTATCTCTGGAAGAACACCATGTTACTTCTGATATGAATCGCAAGTCACACTTCTGTTTCGTCGCAGGCTTCTGGAGAGATGCAGCTCGTATGCGTAAGACAGCATTGTCATACCTGAGTATTTCCCTATGCAGTAATTTCTTGCTAGAGAAGTTTTAAAGTCAAAAACTTAAGCAGCAGACACTTGACTATCCAGCTCGTTACTATCCAGCATTTTTGGCCTATTTTAACTGATACTGTAATAATACTTTTCCCTGGTAAAATGAGGATTAGTTTATTGTCTGTACTGTACTTGTCCAAAACTTCAGCAAGTGGGGACCAGCTACAATGCAGTGTGGCCTTTCAAAGCGTTTTATGGGTCTCTTGTGGTTCTAGAACATCTGCAGTCACAGTTATGAGATACATACTGTATTGTTAATTCTGAAGAAATATCCAGAACCACCCTTGAACAAACGATACTTAGTAGATGTCTTCCAGCATCACAAACAACAATTAACACACGTAGAGAGCAGCTCTCTTGGGAACGCAGTGTTCTTTGAGTCTCCACGTGCATAACAGACATCCAAACTGCGTGCATTGCGAAATTGTTGTATTGTGTGGTCCTTCGTGTTTTAATTAAAGAGTCCGAATGGGTACCATGTATTACGTAAGAGGTAAGAAAATGTTAGTAAAATCAGGTTTTAGTGTAAGAATAAATTGTTTCCGATGGTACGACAGTCGTCGATAGAGAGAATTTACAGAACTCGAGTGTGTCGTGCTTTTTTGTTTTCCTGCTTGACCTTCCAACACTTTAAGTCGGATAGTCAAGAGTCTACTGTATTTTGTACTGGGAGCGGCAAAAATACAGACCAGCAGTTGAAACCGTCCCGTCAAGCGCTCCAGGAATATTCAGCACGGTGGAATTGGACCGTGCGGCAAAACCAATTCATAGGTAGCCGGTGGAACTCTTTATGTCCCAGTGCGAGCAGGAGTATAAGGCTGACAGCAAAGCCGTGCTGTCCATGGAATGCAGCGAGCACGTTTGTATGAAGTGACGGCAAAAAGTAAGTTACACGTTATTTTGGCAGACCAAGTAGTTTCTATTGAATAGTGCAGTCCCAATTCAAAGTATCGTAAATGGAAGACAGTATTTGTAAATATAGTCACGAAGTCTCTGTAAAAAATGGTCGTAACGTTCCGTCACTCGTTCATTTCATTGATGGTCGAAATCAGCTCCTTGGTGACGGTGGTATTGGAGAATCGCTGCGTGAAGGCCGCCATCGTTGGAAGATCTCTTTCACCCCAGCTGTCCTTTCAGTTTGCCGAAAAGATGGAAATCGCATGGAACAAGATCTGGAGTTTACGGTAAGAAAGGAAGAGTGAATTGATTGTTGGTGTTAATAACGATCATCCTACTTTACCTCCTCTGCATTACTGCAGATGACGTGTCACTGAGCACATTTGTTCTGTGCATGCAGTACACGTGAAGCGTCTAGTTGTTTCCACTGCACTGTGTGGAATACGAAGGTTCTGTTATAGTTCACTAACCTGCTGTCTTCAGGTTGATGTCCCCAGCGCAGAAAACAGCACGCAGGTCGTAGGTTCTGTACCTTGAGGCTGAAACTGACGTATAGCGAGGTTCTGTTCTGAAATAATGTATCACTTCATTGGGATGCCACTCGTGTATTTTAATATAGCCACACGAGAAGACTACATGATCTTAATGCAACACATTGTGACACAGCTCATGGCTACCGGAGTGAATCTTTTAATACTGAATACTGGCAAACATATCCTGCCACAGACAACATGTCTATTCTTTTCGACTGCCTAATCCAGAGTGACGAACAGCCCGAAACACTTCGCGCGCCATACCAGAAAAAGCGTGACCCGAACGCTTCCGAAGTGCTTTGTCTGCAATTTAAATTGTTTTTTAATAATTCTAAAATGACTGACTGATAGTCAGCTGTTGAGAGATATTCATATTAAAAAGTGAAGTCATTCCAATGAGTAGTTTAGCTAATAATAATAACTAT
This sequence comes from Schistocerca piceifrons, assembly GCF_021461385.2. Taxonomy (NCBI): domain Eukaryota; kingdom Metazoa; phylum Arthropoda; class Insecta; order Orthoptera; family Acrididae; genus Schistocerca; species Schistocerca piceifrons. Next base: position 459,717,455 of record NC_060145.1, read on the forward strand.
AGTTTAACGTTTTGGCGCTCTTACTACGAACACAGCAGCCAATCACAGAGCAGTGGCATTATGCAGGCGGTCTTTCTCACGGGAATGGTACCGAATCTAACATCTGTCACTGGTACCCCACACCACATTTCGTCACCTATATACTCCTTCCATCTCCACTGTTCTGGGAACAGCTTCTTGGAGCCTAATGTGATGGCTGACTAAGCCAGAAATATTACAAGTTTCCCATCGGCATCGCCAGCGTCTGTGCAGCCTTTCTCAAATTTTTGGCACCATTTCACTACTGCTGGAGGCTACACTGCATTTTCTCCGTATACCGCCATAATTTTATGATAAATCTGTGTGGAATTTACATGTTTTGCCCAGAAGTATCTCACTGTCGCATGTCGTTCAGCTTTGGAGTGCGTTCGCAGATGGCGCGCCATTTTATTCGCACTCTGAGATGGACCTGTTATCCGTATTGCAGCAGAACTGCGTCTGCGTGGTACACGTGACATGCAATCCCTTCTGAAAACGCGCCACTGTGTTTGCGTGGGACGACGTGTGTAACATACTTTCTGAAGTTCAGAAATAAGTACTTTGAGAAATGTTCTGATAGTGGGTTAGTTTTGCATTAATATTTATACCGCATAGTTTTTCAGGAGAATAAAAGATTTTTAGTTCGAAAATGCAGTTGCGTTGTCGACTCCTGGTCAGTCAGTGGAGCAGATGCGAGGTCGGCTGCCGGTCCAGCTCACAGTTTCGCGAGGGCCATTCAATAAGTAATGCAGAACGCCTTTTTCTCAGCCGGTTTCGGTTAAGCAATATGGAATTTGTTGTGGGATACCGTGGAATATTCCCGCTTCAACTACTATAGTATCATGAAGTTCTGATTGGTAGTGGCGCTATACGCAGCCTTCAAAATGGCGTCTGTAACCAGGAGCGTTCCAAGCGGAAACTTGTCACTGAGTTTGTTTTGGCGGAAAATCAGAGCATTGCAGATATTCACAGGTGCTCGTAGAATGTCAGCAGAGACGTGGCAGTGAATAAAAGCACGGTGAGACGTTCGGCGACGCGTCTGTAATGGTCGCGACGAGGTCGCCCAGACCTGTCAGATGTCTCGCCCGCCAGCCGGCCACACACAACTGCAGTGTTGGAACGTGCGGACAGGCGGATCGCAAACAAACACCTCGCTGCACAACTGGACACCTCTGTCGGTAGCGCCGCCACACTCGCCGACCAGTTGGAGTGCTCAAAGGTGTAGGCCTGCTGGTTTCCTCGTCGCCTAATACAAGACAATAAAGAACAACGAGTTACGAGATGCATTCAAGTTCTAAGGCCTCCGATTTTTTTCTAATTAATTACTCACCCGAAATCGATGAAACTGGCGTTACTTCTCGACGTAATCGCCCTGCAGACGTACACATTTTTCACAACGCTGACGCTATGATTCCATGGCTGTGGCGAAGGCTTCTTTAGGAGTCTGTTTTGACCACTGGGAAATCGCTGAGGCAATAGCAGCACGGCTGGTGAATGTGCGGCCACAGAGAGTGTCTTTCATTGTTGGAAAAAGCCAAAAGTCACTAGGAGCCAGGTCAGGTGAGTAGGGAGCATGAAGAATCCCTTCAAAGTTCACGAAGAAACTGTTGCGTAACGTTAGCTCGATGTGTGGGTGCGTTGTCTTGGTGAAACAGCACACGCGCAGCCCTTCCCGGACGTTTTTGTTGCAGTTCAGGAAGGAATTTGTTCTTCAAAACATTTTCGTAGGATGCACCTGTTACCGTTGTGCCCTTTGGAACGCAATGGGTAAGGATTACGCCCTCGCTGTCCCAGAACATGGACACCATCATTTTTTCAGCACTGGCGGTTACCCGAAATTTTTTTGGTGGCGGTGAATCTGTGTGCTTCCATTGAGCTGATTAGCGCTTTGTTTCTGGACTGAAAAATGGCATCCACATGTCATCCATTGCCACAACCGACGAAAAGAAAGTCCCATTCGTGCTGTCGTTGCGCGTCAACATTGCTTGGCAACATGCCACACGGGCAGCCGTGTGGTCGTCCGTCAGCATTCGTGGCACCCACCTGGATGACACTTTTCGCATTTTCAGGTCGTCATGCAGGATTGTGTGCACAGAACCCACAGAAATGCCAACTCTGGAGGCGATCTGTTCAACAGTCATTCGACAATCCCCCAAAACAATTCTCTCCACTTTCTCGATCATGTCGTCAGACTGGCTTGTGCCAGCCCAAGGTTGTTTCGGTTTGTTGTCACACAATGTTCTGCCTTCATTAAACTGTCGCACCCACGAACGCACTTTCGACACATCCATAACTCCATCACCACATGTCTCCTTCAACTGTCGATGAATTTCAATTGGTTTCACACCACGCAAATTCAGAAAACGAATGATTTCACGCTGTTCAAGTAAGGAAAACGTCGCCATTTTAAGTATTTAAAACAGTTCTCATTCTCGCCGCTGGCGGTAAAATTCCATCTGCCGTACGGTGCTGCCATCTCTGGGACATATTGACAGTGAACGCGGCGTCATTTTAAAACAATGCGCATGTTTCTATCTGTTTCCAGTTCGGAGAAAAACAATCGGAGGCCTTAGAACTTGAATGCACCTCATAGATCCACTGTAGGGCACACTCTGCGGGAAGTAGTACGCGAGCGATGGCGAGATTATTGATGCAGCAAAACACTGGCTCTGACATCGGCCAGTAGACCGGTGCCATGTGGCCCTACCAGCAAGGTGTGTAACGCCGTCACACAGTGTTGAAAAATGGGGTTTTGTATTTAAAAGAATGGGCAGTAGTACGGTGTACTGGACTCATCAATAAAACCGATATGCTATCAGAGGAAAGATATTGCATTGCTTGTATGTATGCATTGTATGTTAACTGGGGACCAAGAAACGACAGAGAGGCTCCGTCCCCACCTCAGCCGCAGTGGTCCACAACCCCACGACGACTACCGCAGTCCACTTAGCCCCTCCGCCGCCCCACACCGATGCCACGGTTATTGCGCAGTTCGACCCCCAGTGGACCCCCAGGGAACGTCTCACACCAGACGAGTGTAACCCCTATGTTTGCGTGGTAGAATGATGGTGGTGTACGCGTACGTGCAGAACTTGTTTTCGCAGTAATAGCCCATGTAGTGTAACTGAGGAGGAATAAGGAGAACCAGCCCGCATTCGCCGAGGCAGAAGGGAAACCGCCTAAAAACCATCCACAGACTGGCCGGTTCACCAGACCTCGACACTAGCCCGTCGGGGGGATTCGTGCCGGGGACCAGGCGCTCCTTCCTGCCCGGAAAGCCGTGCGTTAGACCGCACGGCCAACCGGGCGGGCTTTGCATTGCTGACTGAATGCCCCTCGTAAATTTCCAGAAAGCTTCAGATCATAACATATGTTTTTGAATGGGGTCGGCCTTTAGCAAAACACAATTTTGTTTTTTGTCCCAGACATGTTTCACAGGACTTGCAGTAAAGAAAACCAGTCACTGTAAAAACGTAATACAGCAGGAAAACCACACTATGTGGTAAGAAGGTATGAACGCACAATTTTATGTACTCATCCGAAATTGTAATTACAATTTAGAAATTAATATTTATATGTATTTAAACAGTAAAGAACATTTCTTATGTTTAACAGCCAGAATCATAAAAAACCCGCTGATGATGCTGCAACTGCAGTGAAACATGTCTGGGACAAGAAAGAAAACTGTGTTTTACTAAAGGCGGACCGCGCTCAAAAACATATGTTATTGTTACAGCAAACACAGACAAAAGAGCTTCAAGATCAAGATGATTAATAGCTTCAGATCAGTTTGGACCCCTCTTTTGTGCGAAAATTCCGTCTAGATGTACCGGGTGAACAAAAAGTCAGTATAAATTTGAAAACTCAATAAATCACGGAATAATGTAGATAGAGAGGTACAAATTGACATACATGCTTGGAATGACATGGGGTTTTATTAGAACCAAAAAAATACAAACGTTCAAAAAATGTCCGACAGATGGCGCTTCATCTGATCAGAATAGCAATAATTAGCATAACAAACTAAGACAAAGCAAAGATGATGTTCTTTACAGGAAATGCTCAATATGTCCACCACCATTCCTCAACAATAGCTGTAGTCGAGGAATAATGTTGTGAACAGCACTGTAAAGCATGTCCGGAGTTATGGTCAGGCATTGGCGTCGGGTGTTGTCTTTCAGCATCCCTAGAGATGTCGGTCGATCACGATACACTTGCAACTTCAGTTAACCCCAAAGCCAATAATCGCACGGACTGAGGTCTGGGAGGCCAAGAATGACGAAAGTGGCGGCTGAGCACACGATCGTCACCAAACGACGCGCGCAAGAGATCTTTCACGCGTCTAGCAGTATGGGGTGGAGCGCCATCCTGCATAAACATAGTACGTTCCAGCAGGTGTTTACCAGCCAGGCTGGGGATGATGCGATTTTGTAACATATCGACGTACCTCTCACCCGTCACGGTACCAGTTTTGCTGTCCAGCGCCATCTGTAGGACATTTTGTGAACTTTTTTTTTTTTTAGTTATAATAAACCCCCATGTCATTCCAAGCATGTGTGTCAATTTTTACCTCTCTATCTACATTATTCCGTGGTTTATTAAGTTTTCAAATTTATACTGACTTTTGATCACCCGGTATATGCTTTTAGCGGTTGTGTGTATCAGTTCTTGTAACCAGTATGGTGTGCATGCATCTCTTTTACGTAAGCAGCTGTGAGAGTGGAGCTGCGGGCAGCGACATTTTGCAGTTTTCGTAGCGTTGGGTGGCAAAGTGGCCGCCGCCTGCAGCTGGAGGCAAAATTCTGCGGCGTCGCCGAGTGAGCTGGCGGAGTTTTATCAGAGCGCGCCGGCCATTATGGGCGGTGGGCGCTAACGAGAGCCACGGTCCGTGGGCGGCGGGCCCTGGGCACTGCGCGTGGGCGGCGCCGGGTACTCTACTGCAAAGTGGCCGGCGCGGCGCGGCGAGAAGACACAGGGGCGCTGTAGCGCAGCCGTGGAGCGATTAAAAGGCGCTTTCCCTGTCCGCCACTGTGGCCTCGTAGCGTCCAGCCCGCTCTTACCGCTGCTGCTGGGCGCATACGGTAGCCAAACGCGAGGGGTGGTAAAAGATTTTAATTATCACGTCAAAAAAAAAAAAAGTTACGTGATTAATTTCCTGTTGTTTGCAAGTGTATGACTTTGTATACATTGAAATCCTCGTGTCACAGAAACGTAAGCACGCCACTAGAAGTAGGGCTGCTATTAAATACAGATATGTCGGTATCTATATTGGCAATCAGTTTTTCCACTGGCAAATCGATATATCAGTATCAAAATATCAACATCGAGTGTCGATATTTTCATTTTATATCATACTTTTTTCACAATTTTCCGTAAATACTTGAAGTTGTTCTTTTGAAATTGTAGTAGAACGCAATTTCACTTTCACTGTGTGAAAGAGTCTTGCTACTTTTTGAGCTTTCATCACGTCCAATCTTTCTCTTTCACTGTGTGTAGCAAGTATAGATGTTACAAAAGAATAACTCTATCCCACCGAGGGGTAGCGATGTGAATGGAACCATTGTTAGCAAAGTGTTGAGCGTGCATCGTTTTCCTTTCAGTTCTTGCTCTAAGGCGAACAGGCGGGATGCCAGCTTGGTGATGTACAGAATATGTAATTATAAATCAATACTTACCATACATAGCTGTAAAACGGGGAGTATATTTACAATGTGCATCCGATATTTTTATAGGAACGGACGTCGATCATTTTTTCGTCGACATATCGATACATCGGTACGTTTCTTCCATATATCTAGAGCAGATAATGATATTTCTTTTAAATATCGGATACCCGATATTGTTAAAAATATCAGCAGTCCTAACTAGAAGTGCCGTAGCAAAATGCCGCAGCCTATAACTGAGTCGGTAGCTTGAAGAAGCGAAAAGCGCCAAAAATTAGATTTCTACTTTTCTTTCATTAAACGTATGTTAGCATACGGATGCACATGGTGAGCTACAAAAAGGTAACGAAAATCACTCATATGCCGGCTTAGTCGGACTTTGAAATAATCATTTATTTGAAGAAGGGGACATATCCCAGTCTCGTGTACGTTCATCCTCAATCCTGGTGGTCGTATCTGCTCGCCAGTTGCTTAAAAACGTATGTTAGCAGTGCATAAATGTATTGTTTTGTGTTTAATATCGGACGTCATTACTTAGATAGCCTTAATTAAATGTAAATGAAGAACAAACCCTAGTTTTTGATATAGTAGCTGTTCTAGACATTTCAAAAACATGTCAGTTTGGCGTTTGTAACGTGATGTCATGTCTTTTTGTTGTAGGCCTACGTTTCCTGACAAAGTATGTAGCATGCTGATGGTTAAAATAAACAATATGGATCCTGAGATAAAAGAACTTCATCTTTTCCATGACGCCTGCGAAGTTCAAAACTGCAAAACTTACTCTTTCTCCATGCGTTGGTTCCTACTGGCCGATTTGCAAAGATATATTAGTAATTCCCATTGCCAGTGCAAGTTTGGGGCTGCGAAAAGGAAAATCAGGCGACTAGCCATAATTTAAACATCACAAGAATACATTGTTTTCATTCAGTCCATAAGGAAGACAAGATTCAAATGGCTCTGAGCACTATGGGACTCAACTGCTGTGGTCATCAGTCCCCTAGAACTACTTAAACCTAACTAACCTAAGGACATCACACACATCCATGCCCGAGGCAGGATTCGAACCTGCGACCGTAGCGGTCGTGCGGTTCCAGTCTGTAGCGCCTTTAACCGCTCGGCCACTGCGGCCGGCCAAGACAGGATTCAATTTTACTCAAATCTCTGATGAAAGAACCCTGGATTTCAAGAGCTAGTGGCCCAAGTTCTACAAACAAAGTTCTACAAAAACTCAATAAAGTTCCTGGAAAAGTCGTCGTTTCCGATTTCCAAGAGCAGGTAGTTAGAATATTTCTTACCTAAAGGTTACTTAGCCGTATCTAAGTCCATTGGTGGTGCGGTGAAAAACACTTTCTTGCTGCAGAAGGACAAGGCGCGAGTGACCCGCATTGCTACAGAAACAGCGAACAATGGAAAAATTACGATACAAGACAAGGAGATCCAGGATGTACGCAAGACAGTTACATACATTCAGTACGAGTACAGGCCCTTTATGAAGAGCTGTTAATGTGATCAACAACATCGACTACAGAGGACAATTAAAGTGAAGGACAGTAATGATTTTCATAGTAAATTTCATCGCTAAGGCTTTCAAAACGTGTGAGAACTAAGATGTGAAAATTTTTCCCGTATATTTCGTCTACGAATCCTTTGTGAAAATATAACAATTTCTTACGTTGTAATAAGAAGTTTTAATGCCTAACTCATGATGATTTGAAGAACAGAACAAATCTTCTGTTGTTAATATCGTGATGCCTCCTTCAGGACAATCCAATTCGTCTTTCCAAGGTATCTGATAGGAGATTAGTGTAAAGGATCGGATACAACTGTTTGCTTAGGACAACACTGAAAACGAGAACAGGAGAATATTTTTTTGTACTTTCCCACGGAGGGAGGTATTGGATTAGTTTCCTTCTTCAAAATACCAGTTCAATTGACGAAGTGTAGTATCGTGCAGTGCTCTGTACTCTGCTATTTGCCGATGAGCAGTCATGATGGCCGGAGACAAAGACGACTCCAGTTACGTGTTCATGAAGTACTCAAAAATGGGGCCTGGCATTAAGCACAAGAAGAACAGATTATATGGTTGAGGTTCAAAACATTTAGATGTAGTACTCTGAAAAATTAAAAATGTCCATACATTTAAATATTTGGGCAAGGAAAACCAGTAAATGGGCAACTAAACTCCTTTCTGTGGAGTCAAAAAACTGCAAAGAGAACACAGGTCTTGCCGTACAAGTGAGTCGTCGACAGAATCACCACGTATGTAGCTGAAATATGGGAGCTAACCAAAAGGAGAAAAATAAACTGATGTCCCTTGAGATGAACTTTTGGCGAATATGCTCTCGCATCTCCATACTAAAACACATCTGAAATGACTGAACGAGGGAATTTTTTTAGAGAAAGATACTATTCTCATTGCCATGGATATTAACTTGGTATGACCTCCTCCTAACGAATGGATGATAACTGATGGCCAAAGAGAATCGATGAACGTACGTCAGGTGAGCAAAGAATATGGATGCGCAATGATCAAGACGCAATGAATTCAATGAGCATTCAGAAAGAAGATAGGAAACTAGGGAAGTTTAGAAGCTGCATGTATTTAGCTTCCTAAATTAAAATGGGAACAATTCATGGTGAATCACTGGAAGTAGACGGCAACAATGGACTATCATACAACGCAGTGGTTACTTGGTTGGAATATACGCTTCTAGTGTAACCAGACAAGTTCGAAATGCGAAGGCGAAATGTCAGATCGTCTCTGTGTGAAGAAGTGGGATCACAATTCAATTGGCGGGGCCCGATGCTTAAAGACTGGCCTGTCACAATCGTGCTGACAATGTGAGAAAGGATAATCAGTCGTGGATGAGTTTTCAATATCTTGCATGACATTTTGAACACAAACAAGGTCACCATCCATCATGTACAGTAACCGTTCACACATGCTGAGGCAGCAGCAAACTTGTTGACGTCTTTGCCGTCTCATGACCATGGGCGATTGCACGCCACATCAGTATGACATTGACACAGAGAAACAAAGGCAGCAAGTGGGTTCACTGTTGCTTAAAGAGCCGAAAATGCAACTATTATCGGGCAAGATGATATCGAGTGTTTTCTGGGTCTGTCGTAGCTTGGTGGTGACATATTATGTTCGTAATTTTTATCCCATTAACCACTTTTCTACCTAAAATTCCTGACGGGCTTATGGAAGGCTGTCAAGACGAAGCTTCACACAAAGCCATCCAACCAGACCTTTTCTCTGTGACAACAGCCCAGCTCATTCTACACGGGACAGACTCACTCATGCTGCTTCTCACACTCAGTGCCAGCAGCTTTTACCTCAATCACCATATTGTCCTCCCAGTGAGTCCCTCTTTTTTTCTCGGGTGAAGAAACTGCTGTACCGGAGCTTAATGCCCGCAGTATCAGCAGCCAACATCACATCAGTGCTCCGAAGATGCCTAACACACAGGGGACAATTTCCTGTTACACGTACGGCCATGCTGTGACCGTCTACCAGAAGGCGACGGAAGCATCGCTAGAGGGCGCAGACTGTAATAACAGTTCTCTACAGCAATACATGTGATCGAAAATGTGCTAAGTGCCATTTGGGCAGCCCTCAAGCCAGACCAGTTCACCCTGACTGAGTTTTCCGGGGCCAGGCGCCAATTCCACAAGGGTTCCATCAGTCAGGATCCTCACAGGAGAGCCGCCTCCACGACGTTGCTGCCGTTCACGTCTGACTTGGAGATCCTGCGAGCTGTGGACGTAGACTGTTCGTGGTCTCTTTGCCGAAAAGGGCAGGGACTCTGTGGTAGTGGCAGACTTGTCGACCTGAACATTTATTCTTGTTTAACTTCCAAATGGCTACACGCCAGACTTAAACAGTAGCTCCCGATGGGAATTAAAGAAGGCGTATTCAGTCTGAACTTTAACACAGAGCGTTCTACGACACTGTGACTTCTATAAAGTGTGTGTTTAATGAACTTCGACTCAGTGACAATCTAATCGGCCTTCAGCTGTCAAAAGTATTGTTGTTCTACTTCAAAAACTGCTTTTATATTTTGTTTCAGTCAATGTTGGAGTAGACGTGTTAGTAATCTTGGGTAAATAAGCTTGTCAAATTATTACTACCTGCGTAATTTTTTCTTTTTGTGCCACTGTCGACGGGCATTCGAAAACCATTACTTGACTGGCATTTTGAGAATGACGCCGGGTCATTTTGGACGTGCGACGTTTCCCCAACAACCAAAACGCAGACTTCGCGAAGTCTCGACTCAGTAATCCATTTTGCCTTCTGCAGCCTCGCGCCACCCATAATTGCTGATTCATCCGCCGTTTAGAAGCAGTTTGTCGTCAGATGAGCAGGAGGGTTCCTCAAGCCTGTGTCCGCTGCTCTGCCTTCCTCGATATAGTCTTTGGGAGACTGACAGATACATACTTATACTGCAAGTTTTCGAACTCTGGTCCTAGGGCGATACGATTACTAGTCAAAGACGCTACGTCAAGACCTCCAGTAAAGACTCACTTTCCTGCACATAGGTTGAAACGACTGAAGTAAAACGTTTTTTCCTAATTTACACTCTCCCTTAGCCACAGTCTTCAAACCTGTATTCTAAGCCGTTGTTCTAAGCTGGATACGGATAACGGCGAGTTGACTCTTTTGTACTGTGTAACTTATGACGTCGTCAGAGCTGTAAGAGGTTGTTACCATTATAGTACATAATTTCGTAACATATGTTCTTCTTAATTTTTAAAATCGTAGGTATCTGTGACACGTTACAAGTTTGGGTGATAATTATTAATATTTACCGGGCCCAAGCGGCACATTAAAAACCTGTGACATCACAAAGAACTGATCCTTGCACCCTATCCGACCTTATATTTTTTTCCGATAACTTCACTTCCTCTCCTCAAGACTGGTTCAGAAACGTATCACAGTATGCTATTAAAAGCATTGCGTAAAACTGACTGTGACTCTCCTGTATTAACTCACATTGTAAGTTCTCGGGTTAGCGTAACTCGTAACTTACTAGAGTTGACAGAAACCAAATGGAAGAAAAACCTGCATACCGTTCATTCAGTCGAGCGTCCGCATGTCAAGGTTTGTGTGAGTACGATGTACACGGACAGTTTATTCAGGTCACGTCTAGTATGACGAAAGAATCAGACTCAACTGTACCGAGGCTAGTAAGGCTGACAGTTATAGGGCCTACATGGCTGTGAAACCTGGGCGACATCTGCAGCTGAACAAGCGATCTGTCTCTTCGCGGCCAGGGTACTTCGAAATATCTGAGGACCACATACAATACCACCGAAGGTAAATGGAAAAGAAGAACAAAAGAAGACTTGTGCCACTGGTTTGGAAAGCCGCACATTGGCCGAATATTAGGGGAGAAGAGGCTGCAGTTGTTTGGCGGGGTATTTCCTTGATACTGTTTGATCAAGTCTCATACATTTATGTCGGTGAAATTCTCTTAGGAGCTCCTTTCAAAAGCCACAAAACAGCATACCGTACAGTTTTATCAGAAAAAAAACAAAGTCGGTGTCCTATTATGGCAACAGTAAACAGTAAATATTATTGGCGAATGTGAGAAAATTCACCATATTGTCCGCTGTAAATTGGCAAAAACCCCAACCCGATGTACACTCCTGGAAATTGAAATAAGAACACCGCGAATTCATTGTCCCAGGAAGGGGAAACTTTATTGACACATTCCTGGGGTTAGATACATCACATGATCACACTGACAGAACCACAGGCACATAGACACAGGCAACAGAGCATGCACAATGTCGGCACTAGTACAGTGTATATCCACCTTTCGCAGCAATGCAGGCTGCTATTCTCCCATGGAGACGATCGTAGAGATGCTGGATGTAGTCCTGTGGAACGGCTTGCCATGCCATTTCCACCTGGCGCCTCAGTTGGACCAGCGTTCGTGCTGGACGTGCAGACCGCGTGAGACGACGCTTCATCCAGTCCCAAACATGCTCAATGGGGGACAGATCCGGAAATCTTGCTGGCCAGGGTAGTTGACTTACACCTTCTAGAGCACGTTGGGTGGCACGGGATACATGCGGACGTGCATTGTCCTGTTGGAACAGCAAGTTCCCTTGCCGCTATAGGAATGGTAGAACGATGGATTCGATGACGGTTTGGATGTACCGTGCACTATTCAGTGTCCCCTCGACGATCACCGGTGGTGTACGGCCAGTGTAGGAGATCGCTCCCCACACCATGATGCCGGGTGTTGGCCCTGTGTGCCTCGGTCGTATGCAGTCCTGATTGTGGCGCTCACCTGCACGGCGCCAAACACGCATACGACCATCATTGGCACCAAGGCAGAAGCGACTCTCATCGCTGAAGACGACACGTCTCCATTCGTCCCTCCATTCACGCCTGTCGCGACACCACTGGAGGCGGGCTGCACGATGTTGGGTGTGAGCGGAAGACGGCCTAACGGTGTGCGGGACCGTAGCCCAGCTTCATGGAGACGGTTGCGAATGGTCCTCGCCGATACCCCAGGAGCAACAGTGTCCCTAATTTGCTGGGAAGTGGCGGTGCGGTCCCCTACGGCACTGCGTAGGATCCTACGGTCTTGGCGTGCATCCGTGCGTCGCTGCGGTCCGGTCCCAGGTCGACGGGCACGTGCACCTTCCGCTGACCACTGGCGACAACATCGATGTACTGTGGAGACCTCACGCCCCACGTGTTGAGCAATTCGGCGGTACGTCCACCCGGCCTCCCGCATGCCCACTATACGCCCTCGCTCAAAGTCCGTCAACTGCACATACGGTTCACGTCCACGCTGTCGCGGCATGCTACCAGTGTTAAAGACTGCGATGGAGCTCCGTATGCCACGGCAAACTGGCTGACACTGACGGCGGCGGTGCACAAATGCTGCGCAGCTAGCGCCATTCGACGGCCAACACCGCGGTTCCTGGTGTGTCCGCTGTGTCGTGCGTGTGATCATTGCTTGTACAGCCCTCTCGCAGTGTCCGGAGCAAGTACGGTGGGTCTGACACACCGGTGTCAATGTGTTCTTTTTTCCATTTCCAGGAGTGTATTTATTCGTTGGTAGCGTAGCGCCCGCTGTTTCCCTTGCGTAGACTGTATCGCCTGCAGAGATGTTTTTTTTATTTAATCGAATTTTTGTGTTGTTTTCAAGTTGCAACACCTCGTAAGCTTTTCACTCTAATTAAGGCCATACAAGTATGGTCTTTTCCGAATGTACTTCTGACCAAAAAGCGATTCTGCTAACTGGAGACCACAGGTTTTGTTAATTATCCGCTGTGCATCCTTGTGGAGATTTCCATTGCAACTTTCATCTCCAACAAATATTTATTTATATCTAACCGAGAAGTGAAATACAAATTTTCATAAATTTAGCTTTAACATTTTTTTAACATAACTAAGGATTTTCTTAAAATTTTTATGCCCTGTTGCACTGTCTTAGTGGTTGAATTTCCAGAAACACTGAAACTCGTATTTGTTTTTTATTTCTTAGCGAGGAGTAAAACGCCAGTTGTCAAAGTTGTGGCTTTAAAAAACCTGTGGAAGATCTTTACTAATTATTTATTTTCAAAAATCTTTCACCAACTATTTTACCTGTTCCGGCGTAACGACAAGCGTCGGCACGACGATGAAGAACGGAAGGGCAGAGAGTGATGTGAGACGGCGTCAGCCAATAGTACGCTGACGAACCCCTCTCTAGGACGTCACCGACACAGGAGCGGCTCTACACGAAGAGAACACAAACGCCGCGCCGCCTAGCCATGGCCGGGGTGGAAGACGAGCCGTCATACAAACGCTACAGCTGTGATTTATCAACTGTATTGTTTTGATTGCATTGGAATTCTGTGCACCGAAGGACATCGATTATTTGCATGTCGCTGTTTGCTTGCGACACACGTTTGTGAATACGCAAAGCTAAGTATTGTCAATTTAACTTACTGTAATAAACTCCATTAATACACTACTGCCCATTAAAATTGCTACACCAAGAAGAAATGCAGATGATAAACGGGTATTCATTGGACAAATATATTATACTAGAACTGACATGTGATTACATTTTCACGCAATTTGGGTGCATAGATCCTGAGAAATCAATACCCTGAACAACCAACTACGGCCGTAATAACGGCCTTGATACGCCTGGGAATTGAGTCAAACAGAGCTTGGATGGCGTGTACAGGTACAGCTGCCCATGCAGCTTCAACACGATACCACAGTTCATCATGAGTAGTGACTGGCGTACTATGACGAGCCAGTTGCTCGGCCGCCATTGACCAGACGTTTTCAGTTGGTGAGAGATCTGGAGAATGTGCTGGTCAGGGCAGCAGTCGAACATTTTCTGTCTCCAGAAAGACCAGTACAGGACCTGCAAAATGCGGTCGTGCATTATGCTGCTGAAATGTAGGGTTTCGCAGGGATCGAATGAAGGGTAGAGCCACGGGTCCTAACACATCTGAAATGTAACGTCCACTGTTCAATGTGCCGTTAATACGAACAACAGGTGACCGAGATATGTAACATCTGGCACCCCATGCCATCACGCCGGGTGATACGCCAGTATGGCGATGACCAGTACACGCTACCAATGTGCGTTCACCTCGATGTCGCCAAACACGGATGCGATCTTCATGATGCTGTAAACATAACCTGGATTCATCCGAAAAAATGACGTTTTGCCATTCGTGCACCCAGGTTTCCTTGAGTACACTATCGCAGACGCTGCTGTCTGTGATGCAGCGTCAACGGTAACCGCAGCCATGGTCTCCGAGCTGATAGTCCATGCTGCTGTAAACGTCGTCGAACTGTTTGTGCAGATGGTTGTTGTGGTGTGCGTACTGTAAGACCTTCGGTACACACACCATCAGTTATTTGACTTGTCGCTCTAGCGAAGTAGGCGAGTGTCAGCAATATGTCTCGTGGTCTTATTGTGGCGTGTTTATCTTCTGCCGTTAGGTCAGACGATAGAAATGCCACTTGCACGCTTAGGGTAGAACATTGACGGTGACCAGTTTTAAACAGAACTTGATTAATTTTCACACACATTTATTAGAAATAATAATAAGCATAAACATTACTCAACTTGATTCTGGATGCTATTTACAATTGACAATCTGAAGTTCCTTTGGTCTTGGTACGTTAATCTTATTCTCACATATCTGTGACACTTGACAAAGTGTCTATTCATTTATCTTCATGGCTATGTACAGGAATATGATAATCTTATTAGGCGCAGACTGAAACTTGACTACATACTAATGCAGACTGACTAATCGGAAGTGTGTACACCCGTTATTATACCTCGCGCGTTCAGGTATCACTGCGCGAGTATGATCCGCGAGGAGAAAAGGTTCCACGTTAGCAGCAATCTCATTGGCTGCGTTACATACACTCCTGGAAATTGAAATAAGAAAACCGTGAATTCATTGTCCCAGGAAGGGGAAACTTTATTAACACATTCCTGGGGTCAGATACATCACATGATCACACTGACAGAACCACAGGCACATAGACACAGGCAACAGAGCATGCACAATGTCGGCACTAGTACAGTGTATATCCACCTTTCGCAGCAATGCAGGCTGCTATTCTCCCATGGAGACGATCGTAGAGATGCTGGATGTAGTCCTGTGGAACGGCTTGCCATGCCATTTCCACCTGGCGCCTCAGTTGAACCAGCGTTCGTGCTGGACGTGCAGACCACGTGAGACGACGCTTCATCCAGTCCCAAACATGCTCAATGGGGGACAGATCCGGAGATCTTGCTGGCCAGGGTAGTTGACTTACACCTTCTAGAGCACGTTGGGTGGCACGGGATACATGCGGACGTGCATTGTCCTGTTGGAACAGCAAGTTCCCTTGCCGGTCTAGGAATGGTAGAACGATGGGTTCGATGACGGTTCGGATGTACCGTGCACTATTCAGTGTCCCCTCGACGATCACCAGTGGTGTACGGCCAGTGTAGGAGATCGCTCCCCACACCATGATGCCGGGTGTTGGCCCTGTGTGCCTCGGTCGTATGCAGTCCTGATTGTGGCGCTCACCTGCACGGCGCCAAACACGCATACGACCATCATTGGCACCAAGGCAGAAGCGACTCTCATCGCTGAAGACGACACGTCTCCATTCGTCCCTCCATTCACGCCTGTCGCGACACCACTGGAGGTGGGCTGCACGATGTTGGGGCGTGAGCGAAAGACGGCCTAACGGTGTGCGGGACCGTAGCCCAGCTTCATGGAGACTGTTGCGAATGGTCCTCGCCGATACCCCAGGAGCAACAGTGTCCATAATTTGCTGGGAAGTGGCGGTGCGGTCCCCTACGGCACTGCGTAGGATCCTACGGTCTTGGCGTGCATCCGTGCGTCGCTGCGGTCCGGTCCCAGGTCGACGGGCACGTGCACCTTCCGCCGACCACTGGCGACAACATCGATGTACTGTGGAGACCTCACGCCCCACGTGTTGAGCAATTCGGCGGTACGTCCACCCGGCCTCCCGCATGCCCACTATACGCCCTCGCTCAAAGTCCGTCAACTGCACATACGGTTCACGTCCACGCTGTCGCGGCATGCTACCAGTGTTAAAGACTACGATGGAGCTCCGTATGCCACGGCAAACTGGCTGACACTGACGGCGGCGGTGCACAAATGCTGCGCAGCTAGCGCCATTCGACGGCCAACACCGCGGTTCCTGGTGTGTCCGCTGTGCCGTGCGTGTGATCATTGCTTGTACAGCCCTCTCGCAGTGTCCGGAGCAAGTATGGTGGGTCTGACACACCGGTGTCAATGTGTTCTTTTTTCCATTTCCAGGAGTGTATTAATACGCGGATCGGCGGAAGCAGAATTTGGTCCGTCTTTTTGTCAGCGCCATCTCGTAGAGCGGAGACGGACGAGCGCTGTGCCTGCGCTGTTGTGCTTAGCGGGGCGCGCTCTAGTGGGAAAGTTGTGTACGCGCTGACTACGCGGAACTATGTAGACAACAGTTGTTGTCTTGCAAACGTCCCCATCTGTTGACTCAGAGTTCGAGACGTGGCTCCACGATCCGTTACAACCATACGGATAAGATGCCTGTCATCTCGACTGCTAGTGGTACGAGGTCGTTGGGATCCAGCACGGCGTTCCGTATTAGCCTCCTGAACCCACTGTTTCCATATTCTGCTAATAGTCATTGGATCTCGACCAACGCGAGCAGCAATGTCACGATACGATAAACCGCAATCGCGATAGGCTACAATCCGACCTTTATCAAAGTCGGAAACGTGATGGTACGCATTTCTCCTCCTTACAGGAGGCATCACAGTAACGTTTCACCAGGCAACGCCGGTCAACAGCTGTTTGTGTATGAGAAATCGATTTCCTCATGCCAGCACGTTGTAGGTGTCGCCACCGGCGACAACCTTGTGTGCATGGCCTGAAAAGCTAGTCGTTTTTATATCACAGCATCTCCTTCCTGTCGGTAAATTTTCGCGTCTGTAGCACGTCATCTTCGTGGTGTATCAATTTTAATGGCTAGTAGTGTATGATTTGCTTGAATTGTTGTCTAGCGATCCGAAAAAGCAGCTTCCTATGCACCCTATATTAGATGAGTGGACAGACAGAATATTACCCCCCTTGCAAGCAGTAAAGAAAACAGAAGAAAAATTCGGAGTAGGAATTAATATCCATGGAGAAGAAATAAAAATTCGCCGATGACATTGTAATTCTGTCAGAGACAGCAAAGGACCTGGAAGAGCAGTTAGACGGAATGGACAGTGTCTTGAAAGGAGGATATAAGGTGAACATCAACAAAAGCAAAACGAGGATAATGGAATGTAGTCCAGTTAAATCGGGTGATGGTGAGGGAATTGGATTAGGAAATGAGACGCTTAAAGTAGTAAATGAGTTTTGCTATTTTGGGAGCAAAATAACTGATGATGGTTGAAGTAGAGAGGATATAAAATGTAGACTGGCAATGGCGAGGAAAGCGTTTCTGAAGAAGAGAAATTTGTTAACATCGAGTATAGATTCAAGTGTCAGGAAGTCGTTTCTGGAAGTATTTGTATGGAGTGTAGCCATGTATGGAAGTGAAACATGGACGACAAATAGTTTCGACAAGAAGGGAATAGAAGTTTTCGAAATGTGGTGCCACAGAAGAATGCTGAAGATTAGATGGTTAGATCACATAACTAATGAGGAGGTATTGAATAGAATTGGGGGAAGAGGAGTTTGTGGCACAACTTGACTAGAAGAAGGGATCGGTTGGTAGAACATATTCTGAGGCATCAAGGGATCATCAATTTAGTATTGAAGGACAGCCTGGAGGGTAAAAATCGTAGAGGGACACCAAGAGATGAAAATACTTAACAGATTCAGAAGGATGTAGGTTGATGTAGGTACTAGGAGATGATGAAACTTGCACAGGATAGAGTAGCATGGAGAGCTGCAGTAAACCAGTCTCTGGACTGAAGACCACAACAACAACAGTGATTGAGTTTCCAAAATTGCTGGAACAAGTATTTCTTTATTTTCTGACTGAGATACCAAATACTGCTTTTCCTAGTTCTAGCTTCAAAATTTCGTTAATAGCTACATACTTTCAAAAAGTCTTTCACCCCTTATTGCACCCTCTTAGGAGAGGAATTACGGACAATCCCTTCTTGAACGATGCCTACAGTATAAGGTCTATAATCTCTCCAAACTTCAAGTTTCTATTCTTAACGGTTTCGACTGGGCAGTGATGACTCAGTCAGGACATTGCCTTTTATGTATATAAAATGAATATATTTGGAGGGGGGGAGGGTGGAGGTCCCGTCCTAAGTGCTTCACTTTGTACGCGCAGGGTGTCCCAGGAGGAATGGCCTGCATTCCGTATACGAAGCAGAGTGGCCCAGTAAACATGAGCTCTGAAATCCATACCACAAGAGCAATGAGTACTTGTTCATCTGTTTCACTGAGCAATTGCTCGTAGCTCTTAAGGTATGCACTTCAGTGAATATATCAAACAGCCTTATTTCGCTTCGAACGATGGTTCCTGTCATATTACTGAATGTTGAGTAATCCTCCTGAAACACACGGTGTGTACACAGAACCCGGTGTATATACAGGGTGTTTCCGTAAAGGCGTGCAAAATTGAACAGTTTCAGGTAGGGAACATGGGGTCGGAGAAGCCAGGTTAGGGAGATACTGGAAGTAAACTTGTCCACCGCTTTGTCTAGCGTTACTGTTTTCCGGCTTATTTACAACCAACATGCGTACAAGTTCACACGTACTGTGCTGTTTATTTGCATCTAAATTCTTTATTTACTCCAAGGAAAGGAGGAGGACGAGTCTCATTACCAGGAAGTCATGATGCAGGTTTTGTTTACTTTACCTGTTCATAAGATGGCTCTATTGTATTTACATTGTCCCATGACAGAACGTGTTATGAATGCACGACCAGACCCATTTCTTATTCAGTGCTATTCAGAGACTTACAGTACTGTACGGTGGAAAGGTGTCGGTACACTATTTCCTGGTTGCTGGCGACAGTCTCACTGGGCCGTTTCTTCTACCTGGCCACGTGAATGACCACTTCTACGAGTAATTGAGGTTCGTGCAAAGAGTTCTGCCTGACCTCTTGGAGAACGTAGTCTTGGGCTGTTGGTGAGAGGATGTGGATACAACATGGCGGGGCACCGCCTCACTTCAGTGTGGATGTCCGCAACCACGTTAAAGCTGTATTTCTTGGCCGCTGGATTGGAAGGGGAGGTCTTAGTGCATGGCAAAAAATGGTTCAAATGGCTCTGAGCACTACGGGACTTAACTGCTGGGGTCACCAGTCCCCTAGAACTTGGAACTACTTAAACCTAACTAGCGTAGGGACATCACACACGTCCATGCCCGAGGCAGGATTCGAACCTGCGACCGTAGCGGTCGCGCGGTTCCAGACTGTAGCGCCTAGAACCGCTCGGCCACTCCGGCCGGCCTTAGTGCATGGCCTGCGAACTCATCTGACCTGAATTCCCTTGATACTTTCCTTTATGGATATCTAAAGTCACTTGTGTATGAGACCCCAGTGGATACCGATATGGAATTAGTTCAAATGGTTCAAATGGCTCTGAGCACTATGGGTCTTAACATCGATGGTCATCAGTCCCCTAGAACTCAGAACTACTTAAACCTAACGAACCTGAGGACATCACTCAACACCCAGACATCACGAGGCAGAGAAATCCCTGACCCCGCCGAGAATCGAACCCGGGAACCCGGGCGCGGGAAACGAAAACGCTACCGCGCGACCACGAGCTGCGGACTATGGAATTAGTTGTCACAATTGTAGCTGCCTGTGATGTGATTCGAAACATACCAGACATACTCGTCAGGGTGCGTCACAATCTTGTTCACCGATGTCGTGCTTACATTGAGGTCGATAGCCGTCAGTTTTAGCACATTTTGTAAGATACAGTAGAAATGGTACCTTCATTCTGTCAGTGATAGTATTTGCAGGTAACTAATGTAAATAAAAAAGTAGACAATAAGGTAATTTTATTTCTATGATCTCTTTAAACTGGCTTCTCCGACCTCAGATTCCCTACCTCAAATTGTTCAGTGGAGCATCCTCTTTGCCCTGTTATGCTCCGTGTCCCAGAATCGTCGCGACAAAGTTCTATGGGAGATACAGTTTATCATAAGAATTAAGGATTGAGAACTGCGTAGTATCGCATTGCCGCATATGCCAAGTGGCAGTAAATGTGGAAGTTCGGAAATGAAACAAGAGATTCATTTGAAACATTTATTGGAGATGATGACTACACGTGGTGTACGACATGAATGCAGCTCCAATGTTACGACAGATGCTTGAAGTTTGCACCACCAGACGTCATGCTTGACAACGACAAAGCACTGGCTGCCGGACACGCTCGACCACACCGGGAGTTTCTCTGGCAGCAGCCGCTGTGCAGACGATTCTTGCGACGAGATCAGTTTTAGAAGCCACAGGGTCGAGACACGTGACAGATGCCATGGCTTTCCACAGAAAGAAACGAAGGCTCGATAAATTCGATGAGCGTGGGGCCAGGGAACTCGTAAACCGCGCCCAATCCATCGATGTGGGGATAACCTTTCAGACGCGTATGAACAGCTAGCCCAAAATGAGCAGGTGCCCTATAGTGTAGGAACCATACCTGACATTTACTGGAACATCTTGAAGAAAGTCGGAAAGAATCCGTTCCAAAAAGGTCTGATAAGTCGCGGCGGTCAAGTGGTATGTTCGAATGTACGGCCTGTATAAGCAGTCTGCCACCAAACCCATCCACACATTAAGTGTGAAGTTTAGTTGTTGCAGAAACCATTGCTCGAAACGTACACGCGCAGGATGGTCATCGGGGTGCAATAACGGCGTGCTTTGGAGATGAACACCGTGTAAGAACTCGGCGTTCAAAATACGTTGGACACTGCTGCGAGACATTCTTATGTCCCAGGCAACGGTACGTATGCTGGTGCTTGGATTGGCCTCCACAGTCTCCAGCACACTTCCTTCGCTAACCACCGAAGGCGCCAGTCGCGGCCTGACCTCACTAGCTCTGTATTTCTTAAGGTCGGATGCAGGCGTGCAAACAAACTACGGTGCGGTCGACGTCTGTCTGGGAAGCGGTCTCGATAGGTGCGTTCAGCCGCTCGTCCATTGCACTCAGCTATTCCATACATTAAACGCATGTCTGCAAGCTCACTGTTGGTACACCACCTTCCTCGTATGGTGGCTAACTGCATCTATTCACAGAGCTCCAGTGGGGGTTGTAATTATCCTGTGGTACTGAAACTTGGTAGACATGCTAATGCGTTAATGTGGAATCATATTACGCTGCAAAGAAATTGGTTCCACTTGTGACGACCAGGAGCAAATCTCGCACTGTACAGTGTGTAATGGTATGACATCCACTCCATCTTTTGACAAAGCACAAGGTGAGTCAACAGTAGGGCTATCGGGCCGAGGGACCGTGAGCGGTCAGTGAAACTGTTTTATGTGGACGGCTGCAATTACACTGCTGCATTGAGAGAGTACCGCCGACTCAAAGGTCCGAGGAGAGGCCTGATGTCATTAAACGGTTTAAAGAAGGTGATAGGGTTGATAGAAGAGATAGAGAAGATCGAACGGAGAGCAGCGCGCTTCGTTACAGGATCATTTAGTAATCGCGAAAGCGTTAAGCAGATGATACATAAACTGCAGTGGAAGACTCTTCAGGAGAGACGCTCAGTAGCTCGGTACGGGCTTTTGTTGAAGTTTCGACAACATACCTTCACCGAGGAGGCAAGTAGTATATTGCTCACTCCTACGTATATCTCGCGAAGAGACCATGAGGGTAAAATCAGAGAGATTAGAGCCCACACAGAGGCATACCGACAATCCTTCTTTCCACGAACAATACGACACTGGAATAGGAGGGACAACCGATAGAGGTACTCAAAGTACCCTCCGCCACACACCGTCAAGTGGCTTGCGGAGTATGGATGTAGATGTAGATGTAGATGCAGATAACGAAGCCAGACGGTGCGGCAACTGAAATATCATGAACCGCAGCAACATCCGAACTTGCCTGTTCAGTTTTTGGCACGGATCAAAGTTGATCACATGTATTCAGGCAATATTATATGGAGTGAAGAGGCACATTTTACACTAAAAGGTGCAGTGAACATAAAGAACTGCCCAATTTGGGGTACTGTTAAGTCTGAAGTTTTGCATCGAGAACCATTGCACTCGCCGAATGTGACCGTGTGTCGTGCATTCACAAGCATTATTGTCGGTCCATTCTTCTTTGAAGAGAATACACCCAGAGGGCCTGCCAGGTATACCGTGATGTCTGCATGTTTTCGAGACCTCCCTGTACAACATGTGTCTGCTGCTTTGGAAGAGCGCAACTGTGTGGAAATCAGCGTTTTCATGGAAACTCGAGCAATGTCACACGTCACTCCCCCAGCGAAATATCTGTTTAATGCAACTGTCCACGAACGTGTTACCTCCAGAGGCTTTCCAGAGGAATCTCCTGAAATGTGCCTTTCGGCTCTGGGGATATCTGAAAGAACGTAGTTATCAGGGGCACGTTCGGTGTCTACTGGATCAGCAGCCCAGTATACAGGAACATGTCGCTCAGATTCCGGCGGATCTGCAGCCAGCAACTGTTGATCACGTCGTTTTACGGATGCAGCATCTGGTTGACTTCTGCAGTGCTCATATTGAACAAACTGTGTAGGCGACAGTTGATAATAGAACAAACATTATGTCTATCTCAGTTGATTAAACTTTCCTGCCCGTATGCCGTTCCTAAGGGAATACATATGGAAGTATCCCTGCCAACGATAACTACAGCCCATACTGTACTGAATGAGCAGCTGAACTTCAATTGCAACCATATATACACTACCTCTCATTACTTTCAATACATCCAATAAATGACAGCTAGCTCTCCGTAGATGCGGTCTGATACTGTGGGTACGGTTGGGGAAGCGAAGGAGTAGTACTACAGTTGTACACATGTCATGATTTTTGTTTGTGGTCATCGACATACAGTAATATCCAACAAACAGTATTGTGTACATATACGTTATGTACGTATCTGATATGTTTGTTTACCTTTTTGCTGGCGGGCGCCGCATTTGGGGCACCTGTGTTGTTCCCTGTAGGCCGGTCGGTGTGGCCGAGCGGTTCTAGGCGCTTCAGTCTGGAACTGCGTGACCGCTACGGTCGCAGGTTCTAATCCTGCCTCTGACATGGATGTGTGTGATGTCCTTACGTTAGTTCTAGGGGAGTGGTGACTTCAGATGTTGAGTTCCATAGTGCTCAGAGCCATTTGAACCATTTTGTTCCCTGTAGTGATGTGATGTCCCCAGCGAACGGCAAGCATTGTTACGATACGTAACATGTGGATCCTGCACGTCAGATCCTTCGTGACACTGAAGTGTGCACATCGCTAGTACGGCTCCAAGAGTGGAGATACCCATAGAAAAACGTGCTGAAATTGTTGCATTTAGCCAAGCAGGTTTATTTATTCGGCAAATTGCGGAACAGTGTAGTGTGTCTATAGGGGGAGTGCAATACAGCCTTCACAACAGGTAGCAATAAGGACATACCACCACCAGGACGACCTCGTAAAACAACTAAAAGTGATGGTAAATATATCATAATTACCAGTAAGAGAAAAAGATTCGAAACAGCGCCTCTAATTCACGCAGAATTGGTACAAATGAACACGACAACAATTTCTGTTGCAACAGTAAGAAGGAGACTGACTGAAGCCGGCATGAAAGGATGTGCCACAGCAAGAAAACCCCTTCTAAGGCCCATATATGAACAGAAGAGACTTCAATGGGCTAGCAAACATCGTAATTGGACATCGGAAGAGTGGACGAAGGTGTTATTCACCGATCCATCTAAGATCGAGACTTTTGGAAAAAGATTTCAAAATGGTTCAAATGGCTCTGATCGATGTGGGACTTAACATCTCAAGTCACTCCCCTAGAACTTAGAACAACTTAAACCTAACTAACCTAAGGACATCACACACAAACATGCGCAAGGCAGGATTCGAACCTGCGACCGTAGCCGTCGCGCGGTTCCAGACTGAAGCGCCTAGAACTGCTCGGCCACCAGAAGCCGGCCCAGATTTCACTGGGAACGGGTAGCCCAGCAGTGTGATCTACTTACTGTTAAACATGCTGGAGGTTCTATTATGGTCTGGAGATGTTTTGCTGGAGATAGAGTTGGCGACATGTGAAAATACAATGATATATGGATCAGAAGCAGTACCACCGCATACTTCTGTATCGTGTAATACGAAGTGGATTGCGCTTAATAGGGAAAGGGTTCACCTTGTTGTTGTTGTTGTTGTGGTCTTCAGTCCTGAGACTGGATTGATGTACCTCTCCATGCTAATCTATCCTGTGCAAGCTTCTTCATCTCCCAGTACCTACTGCAACCTACATCCTTCTGAATCTGCTTAGTGTATTCATCTCTTGGTCTCCCTCTACGAGTTTTACCCTCCACGCTGCCCTCCAGTACTAAATTGGTCATCCCTTGATGCCTCAGGACATGTCCTACCAACCGATCCCTTCTTCTAGTCAAGTTGTGCCACAAACGCCTCTTCCCCCAATTCTATTTAATACCACCTCATTAGTTATATGATCTAACCATGTAATCTTCAGCATTCTTCTGTAGCACCACATTTCGAACGCTTCTATTCCCTTTTTGTCTAAACTATTTGTCGTCCATGTTTCACTTCCATACATGGCTACACTCCATACAAACACTTTCAGAAACGACTTCCTGACACTTAAATCTATACTCGATGTTAACAAATTTCTCTTCTTCAGAAGCGCTTTCCTTGCCATTGCCAGTCTACATTTTATATCCTCTCTACTTCGACCATCATCAGTTATTTTGCTCCCCAAATAGCAAAACTCCTTTACTACTTTATGTGTCTCATTTCCTAATGTAATTCCCTCAGCATCACCCGACTTAATTCTACTACATCCCATTATCCTCGTTTTGCTTATACCCTCCTTTCAGGACACTGTCCATTCCGTTCAACTGCTCTTCCAAGTCCTTTGCTGTCTCTGACAGAATTACAATGTCATCGGCGAGCCTCAGAGTTTTTATTTCTTTTCCATGGATTTTAATACCTACTCCAAACTTTTCTTTTGTTTCCTTTACGGGTTGTTGCAAGGGTTTCACCTTGCAACAGGACAATGACCCAAAACATGGGTCGGCATACTGTATGAACTACATTGCATCAAAGGAAAAACAGAGAGCACTGGTATGGCCGTCTCAAAGCCCCGACTGTAATCCCGTTGAAGTGGTTTGGGATGAAGTGGACAGACGTATTAGGGAAGTAAAATATATCCAGCAAGGAACATCTCTGGAATATTGTTAAGGATGTGTGGGGGTCGTATAGATTCACGATACCTACAAAAGCTGATCGACAGCGTACATCGAGTTTGTGAGGCAGTCATTAAATGCAAAGGATTTGATGAAAGTAAAATATAATGATTGTGATTGTATTATATATGTGGAAGTTAATACACTCCTGGAAATGGAAAAAAGAACACATTGACACCGGTGTGTCAGACCCACCATACTTGCTCCGGACACTGCGAGAGGGCTGTACAAGCAATGATCACACGCACGGCACAGCGGACACACCAGGAACCGCGGTGTTGGCCGTCGAATGGCGCTAGCTGCGCAGCATTTGTGCACCGCCGCCGTCAGTGTCAGCCAGTTTGCCGTGGCATACGGAGCTCCATCGCAGTCTTTAACACTGGTAGCATGCCGCGACAGCGTGGACGTGAACCGTATGTGCAGTTGACGGACTTTGAGCGAGGGCGTATAGTGGGCATGCGGGAGGCCGGGTGGACGTACCGCCGAATTGCTCAACACGTGGGGCGTGAGGTCTCCACAGTACATCGATGTTGTCGCCAGTGGTCGGCGGAAGGTGCACGTGCCCGTCGACCTGGGACCGGACCGCAGCGACGCACGGATGCACGCCAAGACCGTAGGATCCTACGCAGTGCCGTAGGGGATCGCACCGCCACTTCCCAGCAAATTAGGGACACTGTTGCTCCTGGGGTATCGGCGAGGACAATTCACAACCGTCTCCATGAAGCTGGGCTACGGTCCCGCACACCGTTAGGCCGTCTCCCGCTCACGCCCCAACATCGTGCAGCCCGCCTCTAGTGGTGTCGCGACAGGTGTGAATGGAGGGACGAATGGAGACGTGTCGTCTTCAGCGATGAGAGTCGCTTCTGCCTTGGTGCCAATGATGGTCGTATGCGTGTTTGGCGCCGTGCAGGTGAGCGCCACAATCAGGACTGCATACGACCGAGGCACACAGGGCCAACACCCGGCATCATGGTGTGGGGAGCGATCTCCTACACTGGCCGTACACCACTGGTGATCGTCGAGGGGACACTGAATAGTGCACGGTACATCCAAACCGTCATCGAACCCATCGTTCTACCATTCCTAGACCGGCAAGGGAACTTGCTGTTCCAACAGGACAATGCACGTCCGCATGTATCCCGTGCCACCCAACGTGCTCTAGAAGGTGTAAGTCAACTACCCTGGCCAGCAAGATCTCCGGATCTGTCCCCCATTGAGCATGTTTGGGACTGGATGAAGCGTCGTCTCACGCGGTCTGCACGTCCAGCACGAACGCTGGTCCAACTGAGGCGCCAGGTGGAAATGGCATGGCAAGCCGTTCCACAGGACTACATCCAGCATCTCTACGATCGTCTCCATGGGAGAATAGCAGCCTGCATTGCTGCGAAAGGTGGATATACACTGTACTAGTGCCGACATTGTGCATGCTCTGTTGCCTGTGTCTATGTGCCTGTGGTTCTGTCAGTGTGATCATGTGATGTATCTGACCCCAGGAATGTGTCAATAAAGTTTCCCCTTCCTGGGACAATGAATTCACGGTGTTCTTATTTCAATTTCCAGGAGTGTATAGTTATATTTTGTGAGAAATAACGTTTGATTCGTGTTCTCAATCTGTAATACTAGGGTATGTTGAAATTAATGTGGTAGTGTGATCCTTCCTTAATTGGTTTGTGTTAGGCGTTAAACGGTGGAATATCATCACTGAAGAAAAAAAATGTTCAAATGTGTGTGATATCTTATGGGACTTAACTGCAAAGGTCATCAGTCCCTAAGCTTACACACTACTGGACCTAAATTTCCTAAGGACAAACACACACACCCATGCCCAAGGGAGGACTCGAACCTCCGCCAGGACCAAACGCACAGTCCAGGACTGCAGCGCCCTCGACCGCTCGGCTAATCCCGCGCGGCATCACTGAAGATGTCGCTGGTGCAGCGAGTACATAAAGTTTTACAGCCGGCTGCTGGGACAGGAACAGTGGGCGTTTATGGGCTGGGGCTGTCCGCCTGACCTCCGCCAGCCAGGCAGGATGTGTGATGGCCAGGCCTCCACAACCGCACGAGTGGTCGACTGCGAAGAGCGGACAAACTGAATAGCTGGGCGGCGGCCATTAGAGTGGTAAACTGACGCGCGGAGTTCGAATGTTTATACATCGCTTTTGGTTATAAAATGCCTTCCTTTGAGTTAGGTCGCAAACATAATGCCTCATTTAAATACGTGACTACAGTATACTTTTTGATTTATTAACAGCAACTAGTCACTGTTTATGAATTTATCTTACGTACTACATGGAATCTGCCGTAGCTAAAAGTTATGTACTGGACCCCTAACATTTTTCGTAGTTCATCTACGATAGATGTACGCAAAATGCATCAAAATACTCGAAGATTTGCCCACTATATTAATAGATATTTTCTGACTCTACCTTGCTTTAGATTTTATGACGAGAAGTGCGTTATATATGGCATAGTGCTTTGGCAACTCACGACCAAATTATCAAGTTTCAACCTAACCTAGACCATGAAAACACTACCGATAAGCCAACTTTCTTCAAAATGATCAGAACATGTAAAATGGTATTCTGGCGGTCGGAAATCTTGCTTCCCGACAGCGTGTAACCATTTTTGTAACAGCTGTGGTTTTGAGAAAGGAAACCTGCAAATAGATGGACAGACATTATGCTAATACCGTGTTACAAAAACATTTATTAAGCAAGCGCACTGACATACAAAACAACTTAAAATATTCACATACCTGTGAAATGTAATATTCGTTCCTTTCACGAATTTATTTGTACAATTAATCGCTGCACAGCTCTTCACCATTGTACTTCTTTTGATTGGAATGTACAGACAGTAGAATTACGAGTAACAAATACTGTATGTACGCCCCAACAAATATATAACGTTGAATCAGGGTCCTCATAAACAACAATACTACACATCAGATTACAACCACTATAATGGCGTCCAGCCGAAGGTTCAAATTATCCCGCGACTGCAGCGCCATCAGTGAGTCTAGTTATTTTTTACAAGGTCTTTGGTGATGGCTCAGCTCACAGGAGACAACGCGCTGGCTGGAGGCACGCTGGCCGCCTGCACTGGCGCGTCCCACAGGCTAATTGGGCTGCCGTACAGTGGGACTGGACTCGGCTGGCGACTCTTTTGTTGGCGCCAAAAGGCGGCGCTCGATTTGCAGCGTGTGCCGTGTGGCGGGTGGTCGGTTGCTGGCGCCGCGCCAGCGCAACCATTGTCAGAAGCAAGCTCATAAAGGCGGCGCAGCCCCTAGCGTGCCCCGGGGTCTTCCACATCTGGCCACGTTCCTTCCGTCTCGCTATGTACTCTCCACTTAGTGCCGTTTTACCATTTGTAAAGATCGTGGCTTGGATTATAAACACCACAGTGCTTCTACTTATACGCAAATTGACCTCCGAACGCAACGGCCACGCACAGCCTGAGGTAGTATGCTGAGAATATGTCAGTTACATTAAGTGCGCCGCTAATCATCGCCTCCGGCGACAGTGCGTCAGGGGCCTAGCCGGTGTACCTGCCACCGCACCCACCACGTATTTCCAGCGGACAAATTGGTTACCTCCCTCCGAGCCGCTATCCGCTCCGCACACCCCCACGCGCTCTCCATGTAGGTGCACAGGTGTGCATGCAAGTGCACGCGCGCATTTTTTTTTTTTACTCGAGCATTACTCTGAAAGTTAGCAAGTATTTTTTTCTTTTTGGATGTGCCTATCGACAACTCAAGCGCTTCTGCTTTTTAATAAGTGGCTTCTTTTAATCCAAAAATACAGGGTGTGTCCGTAAAATAACTGGACTATTGCTGTAAAAAGTTCTGGTACAACAAAAATTGATATGTAGTTATTGGCAACCTCTATATACTCCCCTCTTCCACCTTCACAACGCTCCATGCGGATTTTCGATCGATAGAAACAGTACCGGAAGTCTTTGTTGTGGCGCATCGAGGCATATTCCCACTTCAGCCACTTCAGGTTTTTTAAAGTTCCCATAGTTAAACGTAGCCTTCGGAACAGCATTTGCAACGGAAATGCGTTCGAACCTGAGACCTGTCATTGAGTTTCTTTTGGCGGAAAACCAGAGCATTGCAAATAATCGCAGGCGTTTGCAGAATGTCTGTAGCGACCTAGCAGTGAACGAAAGCACGCTGAGTCGTTGGGTGAGGAGTCTGTTATTATCCCCTAGAACTTAGAACTACTTAAACCTAACTAACCTAAGGACATCACACACATCCATGCCCGAGGCAGGATTCGAACCTGCGCCCGTAGCAGTCGCGCGGTTCCAGACCGTAGCGCCTAGAACCGCTCGGCCACACCGTCAGGCTTTGTGGGCATTAGAAGGGGTTTTCTTGCTGTGACGCATCCTTTCAAGCCGGCTTCAGTCAGTCTCCTTCTTACTGTTGCAACAGAAATCGTTGTCGTGTTCATTTATATCCGATTCTGCTAGAATTTGCAGCGCTATTTCGAAACTGGTTCTCTTACTGGTAATGCTGATATATTTATCATTACTTTTAGTTGTTTTACGAAGTCGTCCTGGCGGTGGTATTTCCTTATTCTTACCTGTTGTCTTCTGGCGGTGAAGGGTGTATTGCACTCCCTCTATAGACGCACTACACTCTTTCGCAACTTGCCGAATAAATACACCTGCTTGGCTAAATGTTACAATTCCAGCACGTTTTTCTATGGGTATCTCCACTCGTTGAGACATACTAGCGATGTGCACACTTCACTGTCACGAAGGATCTGACGTCCAGGAAACACATGTTATATATCGTAGCAAAGGTTGCCATTCGCTGCGGAAATCACATCACTACAGGGAATAACACAAACCGTCCATCATCACCCATTCTACAGCCACGATCTCACACCTCTCTCGCTTTGAATCCTGATGTGCTCATTCGGGCATTTTTCGCTCTAGGCGAAGTTGGACTCTTCCAGACCATGGACTGGAGCTTAGTTTCTGGATCATAAGTGAAAAACCGAGTTTCGTCACATATCACTCTTTCCAAGAATTATGATAACTTTCAGTGGTGGTCATAATGTCACTACAAACATTTTCACGAGCTTCGTTTTGATCCATCTTGAAAATTTTCGGCTCCATTTTTGGACACACTTTTCCCATGGTGAATAGGTTAAGTAAAATATGCCTTGCGCGTTATTTGTCAGTACCTACCGTTTGAGCAATCGATTGCATACTCAGCCAACGGTCAGATCTAATTATATTATCTACTCTTCCGATATACTGATCCGTTTTGGTGTTGGACGTCCCGGGCATGAGTCATCTTCGGTGTCTTCTCAGTCATCCTGGAAACGCTTGAATCACTTAAAAACTAGCGTAAGTAATAAACAGTCTTTGTCATACACTTCTGTCAGTAACAGATAGGTTTCAGTAGCAGTTTTTTCGAGTTTCATGTGAAATTTAACGGCAGTTCGTTGCTCTATTATCACACTTACTATTTTCCCGGCTATACAAAATACTCTAAGGAAGGTGACGGCCACAGTGATGTGTGTGCAGACACCAGAGATGCCACATTCGAATGAGAAAGCATCATGCTGGATAGCTATTCGTCGTTCGTCTTTGGCGCAAGCGTGCTTACTCTGTGACAGAATCAGTCCAGTTATTTCATAGCCACACCTGGTATTTGCATTCTTCCAGAACATTCGCACAAAATTGCAGAACTGAATTAGGAGGTGGTAAGATGACCATCAAGATAAGTAAAGCAATGTTAGTGGCATGTGGTCAGCTTAATTCAGAACATACTGAAGGGATTAAATTACAAAGAGTAAATACAGAAAGTAGATAATAAGCTTTGCTGTTTGGATAGTAAAATAACTGACGATAGCCGAAGTTGACAGGATGTAAAATGAAGCAGCGTTCATGTTGAGTAGTGGCCACTTCCTGCTTCTTGTCACTTGCAAAACGATTGCTGTCAAAGAGAGGTTGAAAATGTATGTTACTGTGGGCAGAAGACGGTCATTAATACGCTTCATCTTTTGCACTTTAATCTAACTCATGTGATGGAAATGAAGCATGGACACTTAGAGCGGCTGCTTAGAAGGTCGTTTTCTGTAAGCTGCAAGCGGCGGGAAGCGTTCGTCAAAGAGAAATATGGCAGATACACCATCAAGTCGTCCGTTCCGCGGAGACTGAAATCAGTGAGGGAAGAATCATGAGTGACCGTAACATGTAATGAATGCGACGTCATAACCCAAAAATTTTGTGCCAGACCGGGACTCAAACCTGGATTTATTTCTCATCGCTAGTATCCACCTCAACACATTTACAGGCCTGATTCAAACTTTTATTGCAACTGACGTTTTCACCCTTAGTTTCCAGACACTACTATCAGGGGTTCGCCCGTGGGGTACGTGGGAAAAGTAGCACTTGCAGATATGCGTGGCTCCCATTGATGAACCAAAGCATTACGACCACTGCCCACCGATAGACTGGATGCCGGCTGGCTTCTGTGCGGGCAGGCGATGTAGTAAGGGATGTACACAAACGGAGCACAGGAGACTGTGGAATAATTCTGTCGGCGATACGGGCCGGAAGTGGGGAAGTGTACTGGCGCGTGCAACTCTGAAAAAAGGCACATTGTTGCGACACTCTGGCTGGGAAAGAAAATCTCGAAAACGGTGGGGCTGCTGGTTTTCCGCGTGCTACTGTCGTGAGCATCTATGTAAAATGATTGAAGTATGGTGAAACCCCCAGTAGGCGAGTAGGTGTTGGATTTCCACCCCTGATCACATAATGTGGGCGCTGGGAGTTTGCCCACTATCTGAAGCAGGACATGGCGAAATCTCGAAGACTCACTATACAGTACAGTCCTATTGCAGGTACAAGTAATTCGCAGAATACTGTTCAGCCAAAATTGCTGCACATGGAGTCAAGTGGCTGATAAGTTGTTACGACGTGACGGAACTACAATCATCTCGTCGTAACTGTGTGTTCTTTGATTGGTCTTGGAGATAGCTGATTTGTAGTATAACATGTGAAGCATTAGTTCGCTTTATTACAAGAACAGTAAAATCATTTACTTAACGTTATATAGTCCATTGATACAGGAATGTTTCGCACATTTATAACTGTCTTTGAACACTAAAGCTTCACTTGATGCACACGATTACAAACTCTTCTCTTGAAGTACGCCGGTCGAAGTGGCCGTGCGGTTCTACGCGCTGCAGTCTGAAACCGCGAGACCGCTACGGTCGCAAGTTCGAATCCTGCCTCGGGCATGGATGTGTGTGATGTCCTTAGGTTAGTTAGGTTTAAGTAGTTCTAAGTTTGTAAGTAGGCTGTTTATGTTTTCTCTATGTAAGTAGGCTGTTTATGTTTTCTTATTGGCAACGTTACGTAGCGCTCAATATGAAAATCACTGGCTGTGCTGTGTGGCTGCTTTGCATTGTTGTAATACTCGCCATTGTAGTGTTAGGCAGCTGGCTGTGAACAGCGCGTAGCATTGCGCAGTTGGAGGTGAGCCGCCAGCAGTGGTGGATGTGGGGAGAGAGATCGCGGAGTTTCGAAATTTGTCATGAACTGCTATATTTATATATGATGATATCAAGGTAAATACATTGTTTGTTCTCTATTAATATCTTTCATTTGCTAACTATCCCTATCAGTAGTTAGTGCCTTCCATAGTTTGAATCTTTTATTTAGCTGGTAGTAGTGGCGCTCGCTGTATTGCAGTAGCTTAAGCAGCGAAGATTTTTGTGAGGTAAGTGATTTGTGAAAGGTATAGTTTAATGTTAGTCAGGGCCATTCTATTGTAGGGATTTTTGAAAGTCAGATTGCGTTGCGCTAAAAAAAAAAAATATTGTGTATCAGTTTAAGGACAGTCGTGTATAATTGTTCAAAGGGGCCGTTTCATGTGGCGACCCTGCCAGGATACCTCACTGGAATCTTCTGATTTTTTTCTTGTAGTTTGTGTAATTAGTGTAGCTATTGTTTATTGCTAGCGCGTAATTATAGAGAGAATTTCCTTTGTAGTTGTAGTTTTTCATTGTTGTACAGTAAAACAGTTGTGGCATGCATGTAGATTTGCACCAAGTATTTCGCAGATGCGCTTGCAATTAACTAGATATTATTTTCAGTGCTATGTTAATGTGTTCTCTTATTTTTGCTCTTCAAATTGTGCTTTTCTGTGTTATCGTGTGAAATACTGTGACAATAATGGCGTGTGAAAAACGTAATACTAGGCTCCAAAGTAAACTGAGAAATGACAGTGAAGACGAAAGCAGTGTGTTAGCGCCACAGAGTAATGAATTAACTAATGTTCAAAGTAGTAATTTGGTAATTGCGCATAGGGAAATGGAGCGGGCGGCAAACAATGGTGTAGACAGTGAAACAGGTAGTGAACAGGGAAGCGTTATCGATCGATTGGTCGGCAACAGCTCGCCTCAGGAATCAGGAATGACAGAACACAATATTGCAAATACTGCAGACTCAGGTTTTGGGTTCCCACCGTTTTCTCAAATGAGTCAAGACACATTTTCCACTTGTCAAAATGTGAATGTTGCCGGTGCAACTTCACTGCCTAAAAGCACTGAGGAACATGTTTCAGACACCAGTGCATTGTTATTACAATTAATGCAACAAATGGGACAAAAGCTTGAAAAGTTAGACACAATGGAACAACATCCGAGACAAACACAGCAAAAGCTTCAAAAGTTAGACACAGTGGAACAAAATCTTAAAAAGTTAAACTCATTGGAACAAACACTTGAACAAACATGTGAAGATTTAACGACTGAGTTACATAACATTGAATCGAAATGTCAAAAAGTCTGTAATGACGTAAAAACACAAATTTGTGAGCATTTTCAATCTATTTTTTCGCGGCATGAAAATGCATTACAGAATCACGAAGCAGCCATAAAAGAACTGCAAATTATTGTTCATGAAAATCATGAGACCTTGCAAGCTAAATTTGACTCAGTTGCATCTACCGATTCGGTTACGCAACTTGCAAAAACTCAGGAAAACTTTAAGGACACAGTAGATACTCTGAAACTTGGTTCAGAAAAACACACTGAAGAAATAAGTACACTATCGGAGAAAGTAGCCGAACTTTCGGATCAGGTCACTAACTTATCTACAAAGGTAGATGATGATCTGAATGACACAAGACCCGTAGCCTTCACTGACACAGAAGAGTATGAACAAATAAGAAAATTCAAACAAAATCAGAATCAAATTAATACACAACACCAAAGAGAAATCCGGGAAGTACAAGATCAGCTGACACAGGTAATACAAGAATTACGTATTTCAGAGGACACTCGCGCTCCAACACGGGAAGAGGGACTTAGAAACACGGAAAAGCCGCAAAATAATAACACAGGGCATTTCGGAAGTTATGAAAGAAATTGGCAATGTGCACCGAATTTTGAGATGGAACGGCCGACACGACCTAACAATGACCGATATGCGACTCGCCGACATGACGATTTTGACTATAAGCTGTTCATTACTACACGTAAATTCAAAACATTTAAGAATTCTGGCAACGACATTCATCCACAAGCATGGCTCCATCAATTCTCTCATTGTTTTCCTCCCAACTGGTCGTTGGAACACAGATTAGAATTTATGTGTGGCTACTTAGAGAATGAACCAGCTGTAAGAATGCGATCGGTCATTCACGATTGCCACAGTGAAGGAGAATTTTACCATGCCTTCCTCTCAGCATATTGGTCTCAAGCCACACAAGACCGAGTAAAACATGGTATCATAATGATGAAACATTTCGAACAATCTGAATTCTCCAGTCTTGTGAAATATTTTGAAGACATGTTGCACAAGAATCAGTACCTGTCAAACCCATACAGCCCCTCAAAACTCATCCGCATTTGCTTAATCAAATTACCTGAACATTTACGGCATATTATTTTAGCAGGACGTTGCAAAGACGACATTGAAGCTTTTCAGGGACTGTTACAAGAACTAGAAATTGACACTGATAATCGCGGAATGCGAAAACAAGGACACAACAATTACAGGTCACATCCGTCACAATTCCGTGACGACAGAAACAATAACCGGACACGACTGGTCTATTCTTACAACGCAAATCGTGACCAAAATAGACACCACCCGTACGACAACCGTTGGCAGAGTAGTAATAGTTACAGGGAAAGATCACCTTTTCGCGGTAATGACTATCACAGAGACAATCAGAGAAACAGACAATATGGGAACCAAAACAATTATTATCAAGGGAGACAGAATAACTTTAGATGCAATTGTCCAGCGCGCAGTTACGACTCAGGGAGAAATTCTCAACCACGTGACCGACAAGAAAGAAACTGTGGAAACTACCGACAAAACGACAGACGTGAATTTCATCAGAACCGGCGGGATTCTAACAGAGCTGGGCCCTCTCGGCAAGGCGAATTTGTAGAAGTTAGGTCTCCTAATCCCAATAACAACGCGCGCCAACAAAGAGACAGACAATGACTCGCGCCGCAGGCACCCACGTGCGGCGGCTGGCTCAGAGAAAAATAACATTGACGCTAACCTTGTGAAAAATTACCGACGTATACTGCATGACAATTGCGTTCAAGCTGAAATTCTGAGTACTTTGAAGAGTAAAAGATTGTACCACATTTCACATGTAAAACCGTTTATTGAAAGATAATCTGCCTTTTAACTTTGTCTTTCCCACAAAATTTTTCGCTTCACATTACTAATATGATTTGTCAGACTTAGAATCTGTTTGCGGTGTTTCTGTTTCATATCTGCACAGTTTTTCTGTATTATTCTGCAAAGTAAAACATGTTTTAGTAGTAACTTTTGTGGTATAGCTACAATGAGACAGCCTCTTTCGTAGCACAACAATACGTTACAGCACAGTACGTTCTTCACCACAACAATAAGCATAATAACTAAAATATCTATACGCAAAGCATTTCACTTTCGTTTACCATGAGGTAAGTACATTGTCTTCTGCAGAACTTAGCTTTCGGAGGACGATAACTACGACATTTCCACAGAGATTATCTTACAGCAAGACGCATATTTAGCGCTGCAGGACACGTATTTGAGTGATTAATTTTGTACTTAAAACATTTATTTTTAAAGATTTTTTAATTACAAAGAAAGTTTTCCGTGATACATTTCATTCCATTGCTGTAATCTGTAACACCTGAGGGTATAATTACATTAATCCTCAGGGGCGTATACGCCTACTTTGTGTACCATGTGTTTGGCAAGCACAAGGAACCCTAGCTAATATGGTATTTGCTTATACAACTTTACACATCGGTACCATATTTCTCTAATACATAGATTACACAGCGATCTGATCATTTAACTGAGAGATAAACATGTTTTTTACTACGTCAGTGACACATGTTTACGTAATTACACCGTTGGATAACTTCACACTTACGAAATTGTATTTTGTCTGTACTTTGTAAACTGTTCATATTTTTTTTCGGAATCATTGTGATACTATGAGAGCTTTGAATGATGTATTTGGTAAGGGAGCATAATTTTAAAGTACGTTTGAGGTAGATGACACTATTGAAATGAGCAACGATTTTTTTTAGGTTTTGAAATTATTGGAGAAAGCTACGACGATTTTGAGAGTTGACTGAGGTGTTATGATGTTATTATTACGATGACTATGTGTATTATGCTGTTGCAGTATGGTTATGATCAATAAGCTGATGCTATATGAGTTATTTGAACATGCTACGCATCTGTTATGATGAAATATTGAAGAAGTGTCGACAAATAAGGTAAGGAATAATGAGTGATTAGGGACTCTGATTTGTGGAAAAGGTTGTTGGAAACCAAGAATCGTACTTTAAGAGTTATGAAATGTGTGTATATGCGTGACTGTATCACAATGCTGGCGAAAATTTTTTGGACGCTGTTATATTTATAGGATTTTCTTTCTACAGATTTGCAACGCTAATTCTTGACCTGTGAAATATTTTTATGTGAGACTGTCACTGTAGCGGAAACTGCTGTCGTAAATATATCCGTAAGAAAGTTAAGTGACCACCTGCACGTAATGCGTCGCGGGCACCCACCTGGGCGACAGCCGCCCGAAAAAAAAGCCATTAGCCTTTCAGCGGCACAGGTAGAAAAAAAAAAGGGGGGGCCATTATACTCGCTATTGACATTTCCTTGTTGAAAGCATACTGTGGAGCTCGTAATTTATGATATTTACTGAAATGCCTAATGAAATGACGAGAAATATTTGTAGATCTGCACACCTGATTACGACAAGCGTCTTTCTACGAGAGTTGAGAGAATTTCTACTAACTTATGAAATGTCACATGACTACTGAATGATATTTTTATGCTTTGCTTTTCATAGTTGCTTATTTCATTTGATATCTGGTTTCCAGTTGTGTTGCAGCATTGCTTTTATAAAATGAAATGCATTTGCTAATGTGAACACTTTCTGTCAACAGATCTATTAAATAATAATTTTATGATCCACATTCTTTAAAAAAGGAGCACTTGGGAAGGAAAGAACAATAAGAAGGAACTAGTAACAGTAACACATAATTTTCTTTTCAAGTACATGGTAATATTTCTTTTTACAATCAGTTGTTGTGGTGCACCACTTTAATTACTTAGACATTAAGATGTGATTATACATTTCCCTTATCTGCATTGTTATCTTTAGTGTACTATTTTTCCTGCTTGAGCTATGTCATGTTTAGATATAAGCTGCTGTTTGCCAGGCATAGTGCTACTGAATTTTAAATTGTGTTACTTCGTTAAGCTAGTTTTACTACTGACTTATTTTTCTTGTTACTGCACATTGGCTCATATTAGTTGTAATGTTGAATTGCTTGGTAATTTAGATTTACTGTAGCTTGCTTTGCGATTTTCCATTTTTTTATTGCTGTTTATATTAATTGTTTTATGTGCTGCTTCATTGCCTCGTCCCTTAGTTTAGCATCTGAGTTCAGTAGATTTAAGTTAGCTTAAGAGGGGGTAGACTATATAAGAAACTAACTATTATAAATTTATAAGAAATAGGATACTGTACAGTGGAGAAAAACTATTATTGACAGAGGATGTGAACAAAATACAGAAAGCATGCTTAGATAGAATTTTTTTGGTGGAAACAAAGGATGAAATAAGAGGAAAGACATATGAAGTTTTGGGTTGGACTGCAGTACCAAATGTTACACTGAAAACGAACCCTGTCCTTTCCTATTGGTGTTATCCCACTATGTGTTTGTGTACCCTTGTGTATTTGTTTTCTTCCTGTCTCTGTGTAGTTTCATAGAATTTTTTCTTCTTTTAATATTAAGCTACATTCACTATGATGAGGAATACTGTTATCCTCGAATATAATTGGCATTAATAATATGTTATTTACTTTGTAAAAATGTTAGACATTATTTATTCTGTTTTGTGTTAATGCTCATGTGTGAAGTTGATGTTTCAAAAGTTATTGTGATCTTTTATGTATGTACTCATGTCATAATTCCACTGATGTATATGTTAGTTCGATTCTTTTGTAAAGCCTGTACTACAAATGTTATCTGTATTATTATGTTCTTCAATGATGTATTTTGTACCTTTGTTATTTTATTTTTATGTTACCAAATTGTAATTGTTACCAGTTCTTCAAATTAAGTAACATTTCACTGCACACGTTTCTGTTGGTCATAGTACATGGACAATATGTGAGAAGTAGGGACTGATAGTGTTTGCACATGTGTTAATAATTCAGCAAGGGACTGGATAACAGCATTGCTGGTTCTAAGGACAATTCCAAAAACTTTGTGAGTGCACAAGTGGTGGTTTATGGACTTGCTATGTTCTCCGCAAGACTCTTCGATGGTGAATGTGCACCTGCACAATCGCAACAGATGGCTGCTGGACATTTCTACAAGGACTACAGTGGGTCTGCACCTCTGGTGGCCCACCAATACCATTATCTCTACAAGGACTACAGTGGGTCTGCATCTTTGATGGCCCACCAATACCATTATTTCTACTAGGACTACAGTGGGTCTACACCTTTGCTGCCTCACCAGTACCATTATTTCTGCAAGGACTGCAGTGGGTCTGCGCCTCTGATGGCCCATTAATACCGTAATCTCTACCAGGACTGCAGTGGGTCTACTCTGTGATGACCTACCTACCAATATTCTTCAAAACTTCGAATGACTCTGCTGTGAGTTTGCTCCATTGTGACCCATTACCTGTGTGCATGTCAAGAGTCGGCACTGTCGTTCCGTTGGAAGGACAACACTACTTCTTCAAGATTGCATGGAAATCCACTACTTCTGTGTGCATTTTCGTTACTCTTCAAAATTTCGACTGACTCTGCTGTGGGTTTGCTCCATTGTGGCCCATTACCTGTCAGCATGTCAAGAGTCAGCACTGTCTTTCCGTTGGAAGGACAACACTACTTCTTCAAGACTGCATGGAAATCCACTACTTCTGTGTGCAATTTCTTTTACTAATGAGACTTTGTGAAAAAAAACTGTAATTACTATTATGATGAATGATCAGGACTATCTTTATGGACTGTGAGAAAATTTGAGCTTTTGACCAACATAATATCAATAAGTGTGTGCATTTGATTTCTTTGTTATTGTAATTATGAAAAATTTTATCAAATCATTATTGGCCACTGCCCAAAAAAAAAAAATTGTAAAATTTTTTGTGGGGAGCATGGGGGCTATGTAAGTACGCTGTTTATGTTTTCTCTATGTAAGTAGGCTGTTTATGTTTTCTTATTGGCAACGTTACATAGCGCTCAATATGAAAATCACTGGCTGTGCTGTGTGGCTGCTTTGCATTGTTGTAATACTCGCCATTGTAGTGTTAGGCAGCTGGCTGTGAACAGCGCGTAGCACTGCGCAGTTGGAGGTGAGCCGCCAGCAGTGGTGGATGTGGGGAGAGAGATCGCGGAGTTTCGAAATTTGTCATGAACTGCTATATTTATATATGATGATATCAAGGTAAATACATTGTTTGTTCTCTATTAATATCTTTCATTTGCTAACTATCCCTATCAGTAGTTAGTGCCTTCCATAGTTTGAATCTTTTATTTAGCTGGTAGTAGTGGCGCTCGCTGTATTGCAGTAGCTTGAGCAGCGAAGATTTTTGTGAGGTAAGTGATTTGTGAAAGGTATAGTTTAATGTTAGTCAGGGCCATTCTTTTGTAGGGATTTTTGAAAGTCAGATTGCGTTGCGCTAAAAAAAAAAAAATATTGTGTATCAGTTTAAGGACAGTCGTGTATAATTGTTCAAAGGGGACG
The DNA here is from genome assembly GCF_021461385.2 of Schistocerca piceifrons. Lineage (NCBI taxonomy): Eukaryota > Metazoa > Arthropoda > Insecta > Orthoptera > Acrididae > Schistocerca > Schistocerca piceifrons. The sequence continues at coordinate 459,758,311 of NC_060145.1, forward strand.
TTTCAAGTTCTAGGGGACTAATGACCTCAGAAGTTGAGTCCCATAGTGCTCAGAGCCATTTGAACCATTTTTTTGATCATTACGCATCCGGAATGTTATCAGGCGCCACCTCTGCACCATACCACCAGTACCACCAGTCCATAATTTAAGAGAATTGTATGAGCTGTGCATAGACATTTGGTGCCATATACCTGTGGAAAATTTCCAAGGACGTGTCGAGTCGAAGCCATACATTCTGCTTCTGCATTGCATTGCAAAGGTGAACCAACCTCACCCCCCCCCCCCCATTTCTCGTAAACTATGGGCTGGTGGTCGGTCGTAGCAGAGATGGCGCCTAACAGCATTCTGGATATGTAATGATCAAGAGAATTGATGGCCGATACGTCAACGTGACTTCACTACAAAACACCATAGCACAGTTCTGGACTTGCGGCATGGATAGTTTTTCTGATACAATATGAACTTAGCAAAACCCTGTTCCCACAGTGAAACTTCACCATTTGTGACAGGTCATGCAAGAGTAGGCTATGTTAGTAGTCGGTTTCAAGCAGCTCGATACCATTGCCATAGCCAACTGTTCGTCATAAAGGGGTCAACACGAATCTGTGCAGCAGCGCTCTGTCTGTGGTGATAAAGAGTGGCCGTAGGCCCGGTTTTGCTGCAGCTTCATCTTCCTCAGTATTGTCCCTCTTGGATTCCGGGATTCTGTTGGTAGTGCCGGTTGCTACTACTCCCCCACTCTCACACTACTCAGGAGATCTATGGCGGGGGTCGTTCCATCGCCTCAGCTTCGCTACCCTTCGATGCGCTTCCATGTGTCATCCAAGAAGACGATGACGTCTTCTCTGCATGCTGCCTACTGTTTCCATAGTTGGCGATTGGCTTCTTCAGCACGTGCCGTGAAGGTGGCTATGCATGAGTCGCTTTTTTTCGCTGTTGCTTCTTTGAGACGCTCTGTTCCCCACTTGACGAGATCAGGGAATGGGACTGCCACCTCCTCCTCTTCCTCATCGTCCTCAGGTGCCGGCTGCGCCGTCCTCTCTTCCGTTCCCGGGCAGTCTCCCTATAGAATTGGTAACAGTGTCAAGAAATCATAGGTACAGACGTAACTAAAAATGTAAGCATCACTCAGGCCTGAAGCCTTGCTCAGATACGATAGACTAATTGTTAACACAACTGCTCGCATTAAAAGAATTCATTACGTTTTAGGTTCACCATATGTGTACGATTGACAAATATACAAGGGACATTCAATAGTCAGTACAACACTTCTTTCTGAAAGCAGGTTGGTTTTATTCACGATTCCAATACGACATGCTTTTACCTACTGTTTTGGCTACAAAACCCAATTTTTCAACAAAGTCTCAGCTCAATGCCACGGCCTTACACCACCTTCCTTTATGCCCACATGATACCACTCTACTAGCTGACATCGGAACAAACGTCTTGCTGCATCAATAACCACCCCCTGACGCACGTACTTCTTTTCCAGCAGACTGCATCCTTCTTTGGACCAAACAGATCCAAGTTGGAAGGTGCAAGATCAGGGCTGTAGGGTGCATGAGGAAGAACAGACCAACGAAGTTCAGTGAGCAGTAGCAACAGGGACGTCCAGTTTTGCAGCAAGGTGTTTCATTGTGGTCCGTCCATCACGTCGAATGGGTATGTCTGTGCGTTCCAACATTGCAGTATTCACAGCTGTGGCGGCCGGCTAAAACGCGGGAGATAGGACAGATTTGTGCGACCTTGATGCGACGGTGGCAGACGCCGCGCCCAACAACTCATCGTGCTTTTGTTCACTGCCGGGCATCCGTAGACATTCTGCAAGCGTCTAAGAATACCTGCTTCCCGCTGAAAGAAACGCATTGACAGCTGTCTGCTTGGACCGCGCCACTGTTACAGATGGCATTTCGAACGCTACATGTAGCGTCCCTACCTATCGCAACTTCATTAAACTGTAGAAGCTGAAGAAGGAATATTTCACGATGTCCCACAACAAATCCCGCATTTTCTCAAGTGACAAGAAACAAAGTGTTGCATTACTTATTGAACACCCCTCGTATTATTTCATGTCATTGCACCCAATTTCATTTCTTCACACTAAAGTCCACTCATTTTATATCTGGTAATGTAATGTAAAATAAAAATACAAGGTGAAAGGATATCAATGATACGATCGCTGATGACATTGCTATCCTGAGTGAAAGTGAAGAAGTATTAAATGATCTGCTGAACGGAATGAACAGTCTAATGAGTACACAGTATGGTTTGAGAGTAAATCGGAGAAAGACGAAGGTAATGAGAAATAGTAGAAATGAGAACAGCGAGAAACTTAACATCAGGATTGATGGTCACGAAGTCAATGAAGTTAAGGAATTCTGCTACCTAGGCAGTAAAATAACCAATGACGGACGGAGCAAGGAGGACATCAAAAGCAGACTCGCTATGGCAAAAAAGGCTTTTCTGGCCAAGAGAAGTCTACTAATATTAAATGCCGGCCTTAATTTGAGGAATAAATTTCTAAGGATGTACGTCTGGAGTACAGCATTGTATGGTAGTGAAACATGACTGTGGGAAAACCGGAACAGAAGAGAATCGAAGCATTTGAGATATGGTGCTATAGACGAATGTTGAAAATTAGGTGGACTGATAAGGTAAGGAATGAGGAGGTTCTACGCAGAATCGGAGAGGAATGGAATATGTGGAAAACACTGATAAGGAGAAGGGACAGGATGATAGGACATCTGCTAAGACACGAGGGAATGACTTCCATGGTACTAGTAGAGGGCAAAAACTGTAGAGGAAGACAGAGATCGGAATACGTCAAGCAAATAATTGAGGACGTAGGTTGCAAGTGCTACTCTGAGATGAAGAGGTTAGCACAGGAAAGGAATTCGTGGCGGGCCGCATCAAACCAGTCAGTAGACTGATGACCAAAAAAAAAAAAAAAAAAAAAAAAAAGTAATCAGTTTCAGCTTAAAAGTTATCTCATGAAGACAGTAAAAAGGTCGTGGTAAGCGTTTCAGCCGCTCTACATTAACCCATAATTCCTAATAAGCACGTCAGATTTATCTTAGATTGAGAGGTATGACCTGCGTCCACTCAGCTTCAAAAATTAAAAGAGTGCTACCTCCAGTGACAAAAGAAAGTGATAACGAGACAAAAGTCATGGATAAGTCTTGCTGTGGGCCGCATTTGAGGGACTTACTTGAAAGAACATTGCTGGCGATTACCAAAGAAGCAGGGTTGATGAGTTATTCGGCACAACTTCTGTGTGGACAGAATTATCCAAACATGAGTAGGACCCTGGCGGAGTTTGTTGCTTGTGATTGTGTACGTGGTCAAAAAATACTTTAGTGGGAGGGTGTCACTGACAGTGATTACATCATCTTCGTGGGCAATGAGGTATTTTAGCGTGGCTTTATAGGTAAATTTTGCCTATCACAAGGTCATAACTTTTAAAAGTGTGTTAAACTGCAGTATACAGCGAAATCAGAGAAGTCCTAGAATAGAAAGGAAGCTGTTATGTTAAGTGAGGAGAGGATATTTTCAATTTTACTTGTTGGGCTGCCACAGCTTTGCATTTCTGTACGTTGTGGTTTACACTGATGTTTTTATTGTTGAAGTGGTCTTCAGTCTGGAGATTGTTGTAAAGAAACTCTCGACGGTAATGTATACTGTCCAAGCCTCTACATCTCTGCTGCAACATGAACGTCCCTCGGGGTTCGGTTTTGGGTCTACAAAGGCACATTTGCATGCCGTGCGTGAGTTTCCTCGGAAACGCGAAATCTTAATTAAATAATTAATCTCTGACAAATAAATAAAGCCTATGGCATAGAACTGCAGCGCTATGCCGCTGATAAAACAAAATACAATTACGACACTCTTATGTTTCATTAAGAAGAAGTAGCTCATGTACAATAACTGGTGTGGGAAGGACGTATATTTCATTAACTGGCACACCGTCATATTTGATGTTATATAAGAACACCGCGAGTTGCAATCTCACTAGGCACTCGACTCTGTAAAGATTCAATATTTATGAAAGTAAGTTGAATTATTTAACTGTAGGCTTATTCGTTGAATATATCTGATTTAACTAACTGTGTAAACTTTTTTATGTTTAGTAGACAGTCACCTCTGTACGACGTATTGACATGGCTGGCAAATTATTCTAATATTGAGATTTAGATTTGAGTCCGCACCTACCGCAGCAGTCTTTGGAAACGATTTAAACACGAAGTCCGATTATTTGAATCTTATTTCACGGTCAACTACGAATAACATTGCATTTACGAAAAAGCCATTGTCAAGCGTCTGATACCAAATAAGTAAACGTCCACGTTCCAGATAAGCAAATATTAATTACAACCAATCACTATCATACATATACAATAACAAATATTATATTTTATTTATTTATTTTATAGGTCCTATACTCATTTCATTATATGTCAGTTATGTGTCATCAGTTTTGACCTCCAGTTGTATCCAAGTGAAAAGCCAATAAACCTGAAGTCAGCTGTCGAGGGTCTTAGTACCTACCTGTGAGTGCTACAAAAATGGGCGCAGCATACAGGTTTAAAGCTTATCCCAACCAAGTGGTACTTGTTGGTCATTCTTGGCTCATTAGCGCAAAAAAAATGGTTCAAATGGCTCTGAGCACTATGGGACTTAACATCTTAGGTCATCAGTCCCCTAGAACTTAGAACTACTTAAACCTAACTAACCTAAGGACAGCACACAACACCCAGACATCACGAGGCAGCGAAAAACCCTGACCCCGCCGGGAATCGAACCCGGGAACCCGGGCGTGGGAAGCGAGAACGCTACCGCACGACCACGAGATGCGGGCTCTCATTACCGCAAATGCTGGGAATCCCTACCATCTTTAACCCCAAATGGGGTAAATCCTCTTCTGTCCTTCACTAAAGAGTGTAGAAGTAATAATAGATAAAAGACTAAATTGGACTGACTACATAACTGCAGTGAACAAGAAGTCATTTGCATCTCTCCATGCCCTACAAAACTGTAAAAGGCTCTTCTCTCTTGACCTGAAAAAGAACTTGTACACTCATACTTCCAATTATTGACTACAGCGATTTTATCCTGCGACAGCCGGCCGGAGTGGCCGAGCGGTTCTAGGCTTTACAGTCTGGAACCGCGCGACCGCTACGGTCGCAGGTTCGAATCCTGCCTCGGGCATGGATGTGTGTGATGTCCTTAGGTTGGTTAGGTTTAAGTGGTTCTAAGTTCTAGGGGACTGATGACCTCAGCAGTTGAGTCCCATAGTGCTCAGAGCCATTTGAACCTTTTATCCTGCGAGACCTTTCTCAGGAAGCCTCAGGGGGCCTGGAAAGGGTTACAAATGTCTGTGTTCATTATATCCGTGATGTTCGACACTCTGATCATATTTCACTATCATATACACAGCTATCCTAGCTGTGTGCAGACAAGCCCAGAGAGTTCACTATTATTAATATACAGTGTCCCCCCATCCTTCTCCTCAACCTTAACACTTTCGTCTGAACAACATGGCATAAATACTAATCATAATAATTGAATCCTTTCTGTCCCACTATGTCTTCGCAAGCGCTTTCTACAAGTCCTTCTCATTAGCAGGAACCCAACTCTGGAACAACCTTCCTCATTACGTTAGGGAAGTGAATAACATCTGCAGCTTCAGAAGACAGATAATAACATCTCTACTAAAACAACAATAAGGACTACTGTTGTCCCTGTACACACTCACTACAATTGTACGTCCGTCTTTCCAACCAGATCTTCCTCATTTCCCAATATCTTCACCGCTTGCAGTCTCCTTAAATTTCGTACCCCAGAATTCTCTGTATCAGATAACATCTATTTCGTACAACTATAAATTCACTTTCATCTGCCACTACAATTATTTCTATTACTGTCATTGTTGTCATTATTATTATTATTGTTATTATTATTATTATTATTATCACTATTAGTGGCAGCAGCAGCGGCAGCAGTAGTAGTACAACCATCGCCAATACTAAATGTATTAGTTCATTATCAGTATTACTTACATTATCACTGCAGACTCTCAAATTATTTTAATGTTATTTGTCATTTTAAAGTCGTTATTCCTTCGCTAGCTATAGTGTAAATACATTACTGTATGTGTGAAACCCTAGTCCGATGTAAGAGAGGAATTGCTGGCCCTAATCAGATCACTTTAAATGAATAAATGAGTAAGTACATACATACATACATATACTTGAAGCTGCCTCCTGTGCCCATGCCTTGGTCTTCCTCTACAATTTTTATCACCCACATCACGAAACACCACTACCAAATTGACGATACCTTGATGCCTCGTGATGTTTTATATAAGTCAATCCCTTATTGTGGTTAAGTTATGTCACACATGTTTTTTCTCGCAAATTAGTTTCATTAGTATTGTTATTCGATCTGCTCACCTAATTTTCAGAATTATTCCTTAAGTGCATATGTGAAAAGCTTATATTATCTTCTTGTCTGAACTGTCATCCACGGTCGACTACCGCGCTGACTCCACACAAATACCTTCAAAAAAGTCCACCTGACACTTAAATTTATCTTAGATGTAGAAAAAATTCTCTTTCTCTGAAATTCTTTTCTTATTATCAACAATTTGCATTTCAACATTTCGCATCCATGTCATCGACAAAACTCAAATTTTTTATTTATTTCTTATGAAATTTAATTCTCTTGTTAAACTCTCCCAAGTTTTACTTTACTGTTTTAGGCTACATCAATGTCTTACTCCCTTCTAAATAGAGAGGACGTTCAGTGTGGACAATCGCGGCCAATGATCGGTTCCCCATCAGCTCCTTTCACGCAGAAGGCTTGTCAACCAGGAAACGTATTCGATGTGTGTACGGGAGTCAAAGTGACGTGGTGCTGATACAGAATCGGTTCCAATTGGCAGAAAGAGTTGAGGGCTTACAACATATTGGTCGTCCTCGTTCGACAGGGGCACAGAGTGATGGATATCTACGAGTTTAGAGCCGAAGAAACAGTGGGGTGAGTGCTCCAGAACTACATTCGGCTTTCGAAGAAGCTACAGGGAGTCTTTTGTCGCATCAGAGTATTAGTAAACGTTTGCATGATGCGAATCTGCATTCCTGAAGGCCATGGTGAACACTACGCCGTACACCACACCACCATGGACGCCGTGACAGATGGGCGAGAAGTCATACGGAATGAACACCACATTATCTGAGCCGGGTGTTCTTTTACAGAGGAAACTCGGATCTGTTTGTACCATGATCGTTACAGACAACGTGTCTGAAGACAAACTGGTAACACTGAACACGTCGAACACTGTGTCCCACATGTTCAACAAGGTGGTGGTGGAGTGATGTTCTGGGATGGGATTACGTGGGGCCACCGTACGCCTGCCTTGGTTGTCCACAGCAATCTCACTGCTATGCGGTACGGGGTCGAAATTCTATAACCATTGGTGGAACAGGATTGCGAACAGTTTTGCGACAATTTCATCTTGACGGTTGATGGCTAACATGATGATTGTGCGGTTCTCATGAGCACATTACTTCAGCATAATAGGATCACGAGAATGGCGTGACCTCCCTGTTCCTCGACCCAATCGAACATGTATAGGATCCACTGAAGTGAGGTGTTTTTGGACGGTAACAAAGATACTGTACTCTGGGTGACTTCCGCCGAATCGCAGTTAAACAGAGCGACGATTACTGCCAGGGCTGATTTGATTATCTCATTGATGGTTACCATGACGTCCAAGCAAGGGGGACGTACCCCCATACTAACATTACTGAGGAGTGCTGTGGACCCCCCTCCCCCCTCCCTAATCCCCCCTCCCCCCCTCCCCACCCTCTCCCCCCACACCCCTCCCCCCCTCCACCCACCCCACACTCCACACTCCATGGCAAACAGACGATTTTGTCATTCAACTTTTTTTTTTTAATTTGCTGGACATATTGAAAATAATACACAGGGTGGTCCATTGATAGTGACCGGGCCAATTACCTAACGAAATAAGCTTCAAAAGAAAAAATTACAAAGAACGAAACTCGTCTAGCTTGAAGGGGGAAACCAGATGGCGCTGTAGTTGGCCCGATAGATGGCGCTGCCATGGGTCAAACGGATATCAACTGGGTTTTTTAAATATGAACCCCCATTTTTATTACATATTCGTGTAGTACGTAAAGAAATATGAATGTTTTAGTTGGACCACTATTTTCGCTTTGTGATAGATGGCGCTGTAATAGTCACAAACGTATAAGTACGTGGTATCACGTAACATTCCGCCAGTGCGGACGGTCTTTACTTCCTGATACATTACCCGTGTTGAAATGGACCGTTTACCAATTGCGGAAAAGGACGATATCGTGTTTATCTATGGCTATTGTGATGAAAATCCCCAACGGGCGTGTGCTCTGTATGCTGCTCGGTAGCCTGGACGACATCATCCGAGTGTGTGGACCGTTCGCCGGATAGTTACGTTATTTAAGGAAACAGGAAGTGTTCAGCCACAAGTGAAACGTCAGCCACGACCTGCAACAAATGATGATGCCCAAGTATGTGTTTTAGCTGCCGTCGTGGCTAATCCGCACATCAGTAGCAGACAAACTGCGCGAGAATCGGGAATCTCGAAAACGTCGGTGTTGAGAATGCTACATCAACATCGATTGCACCCGTACCATATTTCTATGCACCAGGAATTGCGTGGCGACGACTTTGAACGTCGTGTACAGTTCTGCCACTGGGCACGGGACGATGACAGATTTTTTTGCACGCGTTCTATTTAGCGACGAAGCGTCATTCACCAACAGCGGTAACGTAAACCGCCATAATATGCACCATTGGGCAACGGAAAATCCACGATGGCTTCGACAAGTGGAACATCAGCGACCTTGGCGGGTTAATGTATGGTGCGGCATTATGGGAGGAAGGATAATTGGCCCCAATTTTATCGATGGCAATCTAAATGGTGCAATGTATGCTGATTTACTTCGTAATGTTCTACCGATGTTACTACAAGATGTTTCACTGCATGACAGAATGGCTGTGTACTTCTAACATGATGGATGTCCGGCACATAGCTCGCGTGCGGTTGAAGCGGTATTGAATAGCATATTTCATGACAGGTGTATTGGTCGTCCAAGCACCATACCGTGGCGCGCACCTTCACCGAATCTGACGTCCCTGGATTTCTTTCTGTGGGGAAAGTTGAAGGATATTTTCTATCGTGATCCACCGACAACTGTTCGTCCAAAGTTGTGAGCCATATGTTTGTGACTATTACAGGGCCATCTATCACAAAGCGAAAAATGTGGTCCAACTAAAACATTCATATTTCTTTACGTATTGCACGAATATGTAATAAAAAGATAGGGTTCGCATTAAAAAAAAAAAGCAGTTGATATCCGTTTGATCTGTGGCAGCGCCATCTAGCGGGCCAACCATAGCGCTGTCTGGTTTCCCGCTTCAAGCTAGACAAGTTTCGTTCTTTGTAGTTTTTTGTTTTACGCTTATTTCCTGAGATATTTGGCCCGGTCACGATCAATGGACCGCCCTGTATACGTATAGCTTAGAGCTAATTTATGTTTCCTGTGTTGTGGATTTGGAAATAAAGTGGTGATGCAAAATGTTCATTGATGTGTGTATTTTATTTTTAAAGCACTAATAAATTCGTGTTTTGCCGGTGTGATTACTGTTTATCTTTCGATTAGCATTGTCAGATCTCAGTCTTACTTTTCAGTAATGTAGAAGCCGCTCGTCTACCCCAAATGTGTACCGCAGAGGTAACAGTATGAATCGCGAAATAGCGTCACTCTTTATGGCCGTTGATCCGCTACTTTGGCAAAATTCCAGTCTCCTGACTCATAATATTCTCATTCCAGATGTTATCCAGCTCTTGCTTAATTCTGTTTGAGTTGGCTCCAACTCTATCGAGAGGAAAGTTAAATCCACAGCCAAAGTTTCACGACGGACGTTAATAATTCGTGCCCCCAGATTACCGCTGAGGCGCGGACTGACGCAGGAGGTAATGTGGTTAGCATCGGCCTAGAGGAGCCGCACCGACTGACTGCCTGCCTGCCACGTTAATCTTCGTCGCGTCGAGTTGGATGCAAGAATTACGGCGCTAGCAGTCTGCCGGAGATACGGCGAAATCCTAATAAACTCAGCACTAGAGTGGCCCTAAAACTTCAAGGAGTGCTGTTCCAACTGCTGTTTGCATTTCATCAGAGATGTGTTCCAGGGTCAGTCTTAAAGTTATATTTATTTATTCATTTATTTATGCATAATTCAGCTGGCAAGATTGGGGCCTTCAGGCAGTCTGTCATACCTAACCAGACTTCTTCTGTGAGGGAGCATTACAATTAATATGATAGATGAGCAATACACACTTAAACAAAAGTTGGGAAAATTATAGTTTACTACAATGACTTGTTACAGTACACCCAGTGAGTACAATGCCTTATTAACAAAATAGACTAAATTCCTCCTGAAAACTAGAAGAGCGAAAATCTGTGTCTCATGACGATGATTAGCAGTCTTTAGTAGTGAGTATGTCCTCTCCGAATACGGAAGAGTTCTTCCACTCTGTAAGGCATGCTCTGGATGTCACCATCAAGTTTATCTTGGGATATGAGGTTCCACTCCACAATGAAAGCTTCAGTGAGGTCCTGAAGATTCATACAATGTACTCAGTTGAAACTTCCGGGCTGAGAGGCCGTGGTCAGCGTATAAAATTTCCACCTGACGTTTCATCTCCATCTGCGGGAGACATCTTCTGAGGTCGTCCGGCTACTGCCACTGAGGCTCCAGGTATTCTCGCATTTATAGAGCGCATAGAGGGCACCACCATTCGTCACGTGATGCCGACGTTATGCCTGTCTTGGGAAGGCGTCATCATTCTCGATTGTCATTCTGCTGGCGCAACGTCGACATCCATATTTTGTCCCACTTTAAAGCTTCCTCTTTTCGATTAAAATTGTTATGGTGTTTGTGAATTTCTATTGCTTCTCTATATATGCGAGCATGATAATGGGATGTTCGTGTTAGAACGCTTGTCTCATTAAATTTAATTTCGTGATTCCCATTTCGAAAAACATGATCAGCCACGGCCGGTTTTTCGGTGTCCTAAGCAACAGTTTCTTTTATGTTCGGCTAAGCGGGTGTTTACACTTCTTTTCGTTGTTCCAATACATACTTGTCCACAGCTGCATGGAATTTTGTACACCCCAGGTGCTGCTAGGGGATGTCGGGCGTCTTTTGTAGTTCTTAAGTATTCCTTAATCTCCTTGGTGGGTCTGAAGATTGTTTCGATCCCATATTTGGCCAAAACTTCCCCGATACGGTCCGTGATCTTATCTGAAGATTATCAGGAGGATTCGCACGCTTTGCATGGCCACCTTCAACAAGTCCCATGCATGCTCAATTGAATTCATGTCCGGGAACGGTGCTGGCCAATGCATTCGGTTGACCTTACATCATTGAAGATGCCGACACACTGCTGGAGTACAGTGTGGTCTTGCATTGTCATTGACTAGGATGAAGTTGTTACCGACTTCATGTCTGTAGGGCCTTACACTCGTTTGTACGACCTCTTTGATGTATCTAGGACCAGTCAAATTGCCGTAGATGGGAATCAGATGGGTCTTCAGTCCCATCATTATTGCCACCCAGAACATTACACTTACAACTGCAAACACATGGACTTCCTGAAAATATCGGCGTTCCTGGTGTCGTCTAAGGCTTCTCCAAACCCTAACACGTCTAGTGTCTGGCCAGAAACCAATCCTGGTCTTGTCAGCAAACGTGACATTACTCCATTCTGCAATGGTCTAATGTTGATGTGGAAGAGTCCAGGTCCTTCAATTGCGTCGGTTCCGTTGGTTCAATGTAAAACTTCTCATTTGGTCTTCTGGAATGAAGACCACCTGATACAATCTTCTACGCACTGTTTGGTCTGAGATACGAATGCCTGTTGCCCAGGAGAAGTCATTTCAATATTTCTGGCAGTTGATGTTGAGCGCCTGCGAGCCGACAGTTGGAGGAAACTATCCCGCATTGGTGTTGTTATACGTCACTTAGAGTGACATATAACCGATCGGCTACATCCTGCTCTGTATCACCCGCTGAAAGTAAAGCCACTATCCTGACCCTCTCAAAGTGCTGTATGCCTCTACGTAGCACGTTACTGCTGTGCTGAACACAAACTAAACAAGGCTGTTGTTGATATTGGACCTGACTGGTACAGCAGTTATGTTTGCATGACTGGGAAACGACGACAAAGTATGCCAGGAGCAAACACCGTCGAGCATAAGGGCTCTAACTGGATAATGCATGAAGTGTCTAGCTCAATGAGATCTCTAATATCGTAGACTACATTTCACGATAGTATTCCAAACTTTTTTTGAGCAGTTAATACGATTATGTTAATGACCGTGGTATCACTGTCATTATTATCTTTTTATTTATTTATTTATTTATTTTTTTTTTTGTAGAAAACTGAATTCTTACGTTTAAAGACAGAAATCGCCATCCTGAATCCAACCGACAGCCCTTGACAAAATCACACAGCAAAATCACCTCCAGTAAGTAAAAAAATGCATTGGGGTTAGTGCAATACCGATACAGCAAGAAACATGTGAAGACCGACAAAAATTGAGCACTATAAGATATTTATAAAACCAACGGTCCTCTGCGCAAGCGAAACACTGACACTTATCAGAAAACACGAAATTGGAGAAATCAAGAAAGAAGACAGAAAGATGGTTAAGAAAATTTTGGAATCAAGACGGTTACAAGCTACAAAACGATAGACAAACTTTCGAAAATGGAAATTTACATTAAAAGAGGCAAATGAAATTCTTTGGTCATCTCAGCAAACTATCAGAAAAGCAGTTGTCAAAAAGTGTGGTGGACTATGTAACATCACTTAAGAACTCCACACGTTGGCTGAACGAAATTAACCTTGCGGCTCCTACGGTCACAGGTCCGAATCCTGCCTCGGGCGTAAATGTGTGTGATGTCCTTAGGTTAGTTAGGTTTAAGTAGTTCTAAGTTTAGGGGGCTGATGACCTCAGACGTTAAGTCCCATAGTACATAGAGCCATTTGAACCATTTGGAACGAACAAACACAGTACAGATCAAAGTGGTCGGAAGCATGTAAGGAAAGAATGAAAGCCTACCGGAAAAACAATAAGAAAAATTAATTGAATTATTTGCTTAACGTCTTACATTTCCTTGGAGAATTCTCTAACAATAATAATAATAATAATAATAATAATAATAATAATAAATCCTGTGGAGGCCCGGGAAAAGAATAGGCCTCCGGTATGTTCTGCCAGTCGTAAAAGGCGACGAAAAGAACAAACCACTAATAGGGCTAATCCCCCTTTTAGTGTGATTAGTTGGTTCAGGACAGAAGTAATGAAGCCTCGGACAAGCGTTGTCATGGTCGGCGACGACGCTTGAACCCTATGCCCGTCCATAATGGTAACGACACTGCTAGCCACACGGAAAATGATTTAAATCCAAATAGAGGTGTTTTGCAGGATATGCTTCCTGCAACCACCATAGAAGGAAAACAAAGACAGAAGATGAGATGGTCTGATGAAGTTAACCGACACCTCATGTTCTGTTATTACCAAGCAACATACTTAGGAACCAACACAACTGGATACAGGTCACAAGTATACACAACATTTATTACCAGATACCCAGAACTAAATTTTTAACAGAACAACGACTAGCTGATCAGATCCGTGTAATAATCAAAAATAACAGGATACCCCAGTCAGAATTAGAAAACATCAAACAACAAGTACAACAAATACTGGAACAAAATAATGTACAGTCTGAAGAAGAAGAAGAAGAAAATATAGTAATGAACTCAAACATCCCAGAGCAAACAAACCGAGAACAACACGCATCAATTAAACAATCAGAGGGAAACGAAATCTTAAGACAGCCACCAGAACAAGCACAAATAGAACACGAAGAGACACACATGTTAGATATAGAAGAAAAATTTCAGCTGACATATATAGAATACAAAGGCACAAATACAGACATTAGACCATTCTTGCATAGACCAACAAATAACCCACAAGTCGAAACAACAATAACAACTATCAACACAATCATACACAACAAAATAAATGAAAATACAACTATGGAAGAGTTACAACTACTGGTTTATATAGGAGCACTCACTACACTAAATATATACACTAGGCAGAGATCAGAACCAACCAACACACAGAAGAAACCCACAAAACCAGCATGGCAACACGGGCTACAGATCAGAATAGAAAAACTTAGAAAAGACATTGGACAGCTAACACCATTTATAAGAAATGAAATATCAGACAAAAAACGAAAAAGGTTAGGTAAAATCTCACAACAAGAAGCGATAGAGCAATTAGATGGAAAGAAACAAAAATTACAAGCATTGGCCAAACGACTTGGAAGATACAATAAAAGTGAAAGTAGAAGGAAACAAAACCAAACATTCAACACAAACCAAAAGAGATTTTACCAGACAATAGATGACACACACATTAAAATAGACAATCCACCAAACATAACAGACATGGAACACTTCTGGAGCAACATATGGTCAAACCCGGTACAACATAACAGACATGCACGGTGGATACAAGCAGAAACATACAAGATGATACCGCAAATGCCTGAAGTGGTAATTTTGCAACATGAAGTCACCTGAGCAATTAATTCTACGCACAATTAGAAAGCCCCTGGAAAAGACAAAATAGCAAATTTCTGGATGAAGAAGTTCACCTCAACACATTCACATCTAACTAAATTATTTAACAGTTATATTGCAGACCCATACACATTCCCTGATACACTTACACGTGGAATAACCTATCTGCTTGATCAAGCAGACACAGCAAACACAGCTAAATATCGCCCCATAACATGCCTACCAACAATATACAAAATATTAACTTCAGTCATTACACAGAAATTAATGACACATACAACACTGAACAAAATTATAAATGAAGAACAAAAAGACTGTTGCAAAGGAGCACGAGGATGTAAAGAGCAACTGATAATAGATGCAGAAGTGACATATCAAGCTAAAACTAAACAAAGGTCGCTACACTACGCATACATTGATTACCAAAAAGCTTTTGATAGTGTACCCCATTCATGGTTACTACAAATATTGGAAATATACAAAGTAGATCCTAAATTGATACAGTTCCTAAACATAGTAATGAAAAATTGGAAAACCACACTTAATATCCAAACAAATTCAAATAATATCACATCACAGCCAATACAGATTAAGCGTGGAATATACCAAGGAGACTCATTAAGTCCTTTCTGGTTCTGCCTTGCTCTGAACCCACTATCCAACATGCTAAATAATACAAATTATGGATACAATATTACTGGAACATACCCACACAAAATCACACATTTGCTATACATGGATGATTTAAAACTACTGGCAGCAACAAATCAACAACTCAACCAATTACTAAAGATAACAGAAGTATTCAGCAATGATATAAATATGGCTTTTGGAACAGACAAACGTAAGAAAAATAGCATTGTCAAGGGAAAACACACTAAACAAGAAGATTACTTATTGGATAAGCACAGCGACTGCGTAGAAGCGATGGAAAAAGCAGATGCCTATCAATATCTAGGATACAGAGAAAAAATAGGAATAGATAATACAAATATTAAAGAAGGACTAAAGAAAAATATAGACAAAGACTAACAAAAATACTGAAAACAGAATTGACAGCAAGAAACAACACAAAAGCTGTAACTACCTATGCTATACCAATATTGACCTACTCATTTGGAGTAGTGAAATGGAGAAACACAGACCTAGAAGCACTCAATACACTTACACGATCACAATGCCACAAATATAGAATACATCACATACATTCAGCAACAGAAAGATTCACATTAAGCAGAAAGGAAGGAGGAAGGGGATTTATTGACATAAAAAACCTACATTATGGACAGGTAGACAATTTAAGAAAATTCTTTCTAGAACGAGCAGAAACTAGCAAAATACACAAAGCAATCACTCATATAAACACATCGGCTACACCACTGCAATTTCATAACCACTTCTACAACCCTTTAGATCACATAACATCAACAGATACGAAGAAAGTAAATTGGAAAAAGAAAACACTACATGGCAAGCACCCGTATCATCTAACACAGCCACATATCGATCAAGACACATCCAACACATGGCTAACAAAAGGCAATATATACAGTGAGACAGAAGGATTCATGATCGCAATACAGGATCAAACAATAAACACCAGATATTACAGCAAGCATATTATTAACGATCCCAATACCACAACAGATAAATGCAGACTTTGCAAACAACAAATAGAAACAGTAGATCACATAACAAGTGGATGTACAATAGTAGCAAATACAGAATACCCCGGAAGACATGACAATGTATGAAAAATAATACATCAACAACTTGCCATAAAACATAAACTAATAAAACAACACGTTCCCACATACAACTATGCACCACAAAATGTACTGGAGAATGATGAATACAAATTATACTGGAACAGAACCATTATAACTGATAAAACAACACCACATAACAAACCTGACATCATACTCACCAATAAAAAGAAGAAATTAACAAACCTAATCGAAATATCCATACCCAATACAACAAATATACAGAAGAAAACAGGAAAAAGAATTGAAAAATACATCCAACTGGCTGAGGAAGTCAAGGACATGTGGCATCAGGATAAAGTTGACATTATACCGATTATACTATCAACTACAGGAGTGATACCACACAATATCCACCAGTACATCAAAGCAATACAGTTACATCCAAACTTATATATACAACTACAGAAATTTGTAATTATTGATACTTGTTCAATTACCCGAAAGTTCCTAAATGCAATGTAACATATACCGTACAGTTGAAAGGAAGTCACGCTTGATCAAGGTCCGCATCACTTTCCATTTTTAACCAGACATAACGTCTGAGAAAGGAAAGAAATAATAATAACAATAATAATAGAAGAAGCACTCAGCGAAACGCTTTAAGTGTCTGCTCAGAATGAGTGGCTATAGGTAATCATGTGTTCACCTAGCTGTTGTGGATGCAAACGAAGCTCTGGAACTAACAACCACATCAGTGCTGTTTAGCTAGCGAAAGACAGACTCACAAACTAAGTGTAGACACCAATCGTGAGAGGAACACCGTCAGTACCCGAGCTGGTAACCAGTGCACCGGTGTGCACCATAGCACCGCAACCGTTTCATCGGGAGTTTTCCTGCCACGAAAACAGAGGGAATCGAAGGCCGCTGGCAAATTTCACACTAAAGTGAATACGTGGAGGTACACAGAAACACTGAATATCAATATACTAATCAGACCAGGGAAATTACAGCAATTGGAAAAGACGCTGGACGAACAAAACATATTGATTTTGGCAGTTTCAGAGACCCGTTTAACAAACACCACCACAGACTTTGGTAACTACAGACACCGTAAGGAGACCCAAATTTTGATATTAGACTGCTCGCTAAAAAAATTGAAACACATCTAAGTCTCAGTTGAAATGATGTCTACTACTTATGAGAAAGTACTTCAGGGACCTCTAACACTCACAAATTTTTGTTGAGTTATTTAAATTATTTAATGAGGCAAAGTGTTTCGAGGCTTCAAGCTAAAATGGCAAGTCAGATAACGTTTAAAAGAAGTACACGTAGATAGTGGAATTGTTCTTTACAACCTTGATATGTAATGTGGCCATCCTGTTGAGAAAGAAAAGGGAAACCTGATGCGGAAGAATAGTTAATTCGTTTGTTGGTCTGCTGTTTACATGAAAAAAAGTAAAATAATTAGTCATCTTGTGAGTATGCAATGGCCGTCTGCCTGCGGTGTATTCAGTTACATCCATTGTTGCGGCTCCTTCGATCTTGATAATCACTGTTTATACACTTGCTAAAGAGATTTAAAGCACGTCATCACAGTCAAATCTACACTACAATGGAAACAAAATGGTAGTCAAAACAAATCTTGTTTAGATTTAACTGTCGATGTGTCGATCCTGCCGTTATCCGCCACTTTCAATGTTATTGCACACGTTGGTGACTGATTTCTCATTTTGATCGGCGAAATACACTCTAAGCGAAGAAAACATACATCATGAAGGAACTATCCGGATGAGACGGAAACTGTTAGGCGTGATGTATATGTACAGACAAACAAACGATTACAATTTCAGAAAAATTGGATCATTTATTGTAGGGAACCAAGTTCCCAAACTGAGCAAGTCAGTAACGCCCCTGTCCACCACTGGCCACTATGGAAGCAATTTTCCAGTCTTTAGGTACGAATCTTTCTGTGAGCGAGCGGTTGCATATAATTGCTAAATATGGAGCTATTGTTTCAGTATACTCTCACAGGTACCTGACTGGTATACAATTTGGACCGGAAGCCTTGCTTTTATTAACTCTTTTTAAGATGCTTTGCGACACCGACGATATATATTTCTATGTTTCTCATCTTGGGAGTTGTTCTTGATTGGAATTCAAGAATATTTACTTCGCCTTCTTTGGTGAAGGAGTTTCGGAAAATCGTGTTTAATAACTCGGCTTTAGTGGCATTGTCATCAATGACTTCACCGTTGTTATCCCGCAGTGAAGGTATTGACTGCGTCTTGCCACTGGTGTGTTTTATGTATGGCCAGAATCTCTTTGGGTTTGATGCCAACAGAGTCGTTCTGCAGTCATCTTCAAATGACGGCTCTCTAAACTTCCAAAATAGTGCTCTACAGAAAGAACGTCGCCTTGTCTCCAGGGATTCCTACTTGACTTCCCGAAGCATCTCCATAACACCTGCGTGTTGTTCGAACCTACCATCATCAAACCTAGCAGCCCGCGTCTGAATTGCTCCCTTGTCTTCCTTTACTCTGACCTCGTAGTTATCCCAGACAGTCGAGCAGTAGTCAAGAATAGGTCACAAAGGCGTCCTATAAGTGGTCTCTTTTGCAGATAAACCACATTTCTTAGATTTCTCCCGATAAACTGAAGTCGACCATTCGCCTTCCCTGCCACAATCCTCACGTGTTCGATCCAATTCGTATCGCTCTGCAACGTTAAGCCCACACATTTAAACGACGGTACTGTGTCAAGCAGGTCACTACTAATGCTGTATTCGAATGCTTATAGTTTGCTTTCCCTACTCATCCGCATTAACTTACATTTTACTAGTTTTAGACGTAGCTGCCATTCACCATACCAACTAGAAACTTTGTCTAAGTCATTTTGTATCCTCCTACAGTCACTAAACTTGGACACATTACCGCACACCGCAGCGTCCTCAGCAAACAATCGCAGATTGCAGCTCATCCTGTCTGCCAAATCATTTCTGTACATAGAGAATATTAGCGATCCTATAATGATTCTCCGTGGCACTCATGACACCACCCTTTTCTCAAATGAACAGTCGTCATCGGTAACAACACGCTGTGTTCTATAAGTTAAGAAGTCTTCGAGCCATTCACACATCTGTGAACCAATTCCATATGCTCGTACCTTCTTTAACAGTCTGCAATTGGAGCACCGTGGCAAACACTTTCCGGAAATCTAGAAATACGGAATCTTCCTGTTGCGCTTCATCCATAGTTCGTAGTTATCATGTGAGAAAAAAGGAAGCTGAGTTTTTTTACAATTCATGCTTTCTAAAACTATGAAAAATGGAAATGCGCGTACGGCAGTGTGGGCCGTGAGCCCCCACTCGGGGAAGTTTGGTCGCCGAGGGCAAGTACTTATTGCATTCGACGCCACATTGGGCAACTTGCTCGCCGGGGATGGGAATGAAATGATAATGAGGACAACACAACACCCAGTCTCTGAGCGGAGTAAATCTCCTGCCCCATCCGGGAATCGAACCCGGGCCCCTTGGCGTCGCATTGCGCCCCGCTGACCGCTCAGTTAACGGGGGCGAACTCTAAAACTATGATGTTAGTGGACATAAGCTTCTAGGTCTTAAGAAAGCTTATTATATTCGAACTGAGAATGTGTTTAAGGATTCTGCAGCGAAACGATGTTAGGGATATCGGCCTGTAATTTTTCAGGTCCGTTCCTTTATCCTTCTTATACACAGCTGTCACCTGTGATTTCTTTTTTCAGTCGCTTGGGACTTCCCGCTGACCAAGAAACTTGCAATAAATGGAAGCTAGGTTAAGGAACCTATGCCGTAGAGAACTTGTCGAAAAGAATCAAATTGGAACTGCATTCGGGCCTGGTGACTCTTTCAGTTGCTTGAATGCGATAGGGATGCTTATTACTATATCGTCCATACGCTTTCGTTTTTCTATCTTCTTCACACCAGACTGGTCAACAAGTGACTGGATTTTACATAGGACCAGAATTTTCTCCGGTGCTCTGCCATACCTTTTGCTAAGGTGCTTCGCGCGTAGATCTTTTCACAGACGCACGAATCTCTACTAACCTTTGCTTGTCGTCATTTGAACATTTTGTTTTGAAACGAGAGTGCAACAAACTCTGCTTCCTCACAATTTTGCGAATTTCTTTTCCGCCCTAAATCCAATTACTAGACACACAATTCTCCAGACACCGATTTACGATCTGCTTAAACTTTGCCCTTAATTCCTCTGCGTCATTATAACTAAATTTTCCTTGAGACATTTAAGTCTCATCTTTATCTACGATAATGATGGACGCCGAAGATATGAATTAAAATTTATGCCACAGCCGGGACTTGAAACCGGGTTCAATTCCCGGTCTTGGCACAAGTTTTCATTCAGTTCTTCGCCTTCCATCATTATCCTCTACGACCATCTCACTGGAACAACGTGATGTCAGTTTACTGTCTAAGTGAGATGCTAACAACTGCTTATCCGCTCTGTCTGGCAGAAATCCTCTCGCAGCCTTGTTAACTGATTAATTAAATTTCGTAACCATAGTTGGTATAGTGACATCGTGATCATTAATCCTCCTTTCTACACGTATGTTGAGAGTAAGGTGTAGACTATTTATAGCTACAAGGTCGAATACGTTTCCATTGGGTGTCGGCTCAAGGCAGTTTTCCGAAAACGTGTTCAAGAGCACCCCCTGCAGTGAATCCACAAATATCTGAGTCTATAGTCAGTGAATTAAAGTTGTCTCCAACTAGTAGAGCATGGTCTGGATATTTATGCGCTATTGACCGCATAACACTAGAACTGCCTCAGCGTATCGGGCGGCCGGTCGTCGCCTGAGACGATGTTCAGCGAAAAATTGTCACGATCAGCCTGGCAACTGGCAAGGAATTCCACACAGACGGTCCTCCTTCGTGGCTCTTTATGGTCTTCTGTAAGGAGGTGAGGACCCCAGCGGCCACACACATTTGAGTACCGAAACTAGTGGACGAGTGGGTCAGCACTACCATGGGTGTCGTCTAATTGAGCAGCGCGGAGTTTGTTACCCGCCGGTCAGCGTGAATGAGAGTGTCCGCACGTCCCAACATTGCAGGAGTCACATTTGTGTGCGACCGAACGGCACGTGGCAGATCGGACAGGCATTCGCGACCTTTTTGCGATGATGACAGTCGTCTCGCCCAACGACTCAGATTGCTTTTGTTCACTGCCAGGTGTCGATGAGCATTCTACAGGTGATTATGAATCTCTTAGATGCTTTGGTTTATCGTCAGAAGTAACTAAGTGCCAGCTTTCTTCTCGGAAAGCACCTCTATTACGGACATTATTTTGATGGCACGTATAGCGCAACAACCTATCGGAGCTTCATGGAACTGTAGGGCCTGAAGCAGGAATATTCCACGATGAACAACAAACACATTCAACTTTTTTTCAACTGAAATTGGCTGGGAAAAAAAAATACGTTGCATTACTTATTGAAAGGCCTTCGTATTGAATTAGTACCGTCCATTTAAATAATATTTTGAGTAGTGCTTCATTTTTACTAAACACACTTACTAGTTTATAAAATTTACTCAATCTGCGTAGAAAAGGTTGCAGAAACGTAGATTTCCGAGAGAAGAAGAGTGGAGATAGTTTCTACAGCTGTGTTAGGGTGTCAGGGTTATCTCGGCACGACTACGTTTCCCATAACTACATACTTCCCTAAGTGTCCAGGTGTCACAGTCGATCGGACACTGTTATTGCAACCGCACTGGTCGAACCTGTCAAAGAGCTTGGCTCACGAGTGAATTTACTACACAAAATAGCCCGAAACAGACAGCGAAGCAAATGCTCCAACTTCACTTCTGTTCTTAGCCAGTGAATATTTTGCACCTGCATAAAAAAAGCAGCCCACATAAAACTAAGGTATAAGGAGCAGTGAAATCAAATCGAGAGAGGTAGAAAAAAGTAAATAAACTGTTAATTACACTCCTGGAAATTGAAATAAGAACACCGTGAATTCACTGTCCCAGGAAGGGGAAACTTTATTGACACATTCCTGGGGTCAGATACATCACATGATCACACTGACAGAACCACAGGCACATAGACACAGGCAACAGAGCATGCACAATGTCGGCACTAGTACAGTGTATATCCACCTTTCGCAGAAATTCAGGCTGCTATTCTCCCATGGAGACGATCGTAGAGATACTGGATGTAGTCCTGTGGAACGGCTTGCCATGCCATTTCCACCTGGCGCCTTAGTTGGACCAGCGTTCGTGCTGGACGTGCAGACCGCGTGAGACGACGCTTCATCCAGTCCCAAACATGCTCAATGGGGGACAGATCCGGAGATCTTGCTGGCCAGGGTAGTTGACTTACACCTTCTAGAGCAGGTTGGGTGGCACGGGATACATGCGGACGTGCATTGTCCTGTTGGAACAGCAAGTTCCCTTGCCGGTCTAGGAATGGTAGAACGATGGGTTCGATGACGGTTTGGATGTACCGTGCACTATTCAGTGTCCCCTCAACGATCACCAGTGGTGTACGGCCAGTGTAGGAGATCGCTCCCCACACCATGATGCCGGGTGTTGGCCCTGTGTGCCTCGGTCGTATGCAGTCCTGATTGTGGCGCTCACCTGCACGGCGCCAAACACGCATACGACCATCATTGGCACCAAGGCAGAAGCGACTCTCATCGCTGAAGACGACACGTCTCCATTCGTCCCTCCATTCACGCCTGTCGCGACACCACTGGAGGCGGGCTGCACGATGTTGGGGCGTGAGCGGAAGACGGCCTAACGGTGTGCGGGACCGTAGCCCAGCTTCATGGAGACGGTTGCGAATGGTCCTCGCCGATACCCCAGGAGCAACAGTGTCCCTAATTTGCTGGGAAGTGGCGGTGCGGTCCCCTACGGCACTGCGTAGGATCCTACGGTCTTGGCGTGCATCCGTGCGTCGCTGCGGTCCGGTCCCAGGTCGACGGGCACGTGCACCTTCCGCCGACCACTGGCGACAACATCGATGTACTGTGGAGACCTCACGCCCCACGTGTTGAGCAATTCGGCGGTACGTCCACCCGGCCTCCCGCATGCCCACTATACGCCCTCGCTCAAAGTCCGTCAACTGCACATACGGTTCACGTCCACGCTGTCGCGGCATGCTACCAGTGTTAAAGACTGCGATGGAGCTCCGTATGCCACGGCAAACTGGCTGACACTGACGGCGGCGGTGCACAAATGCTGCGCAGCTAGCGCCATTCGACGGCCAACACCGCGGTTCCTGGTGTGTCCGCTGTGCCGTGCGTGTGATCATTGCTTGTACAGCCCTCTCGCAGTGTCCGGAGCAAGTATGGTGGGTCTGACACACCGGTGTCAATGTGTTCTTTTTTCCATTTCCAGGAGTGTATTTAAAAAGAAATTGCCATAAATGTTAATACATTTATCCCTCTGCGAGAGAAGATGGTCAATGTCTTCATGAAAGAATGATTCCGTTTGCCTTCAGAACTATGATTGGAGGCAGCATCGGGAGAGGAATGTGTAAGGGCTTCCCAGCGAAACTTCTGCAGCGTAGTCGAAACACTCTTGCAATACGTGGGAGGGAATAATGGTATCCGTCAAGATTACTCGGCGCACTTCAATTTCCTGTAAAGTACCCACGTACCGCTGTACGTTAATTGTGGTACCGTGTTCCAGAACGTCAACGACTCCGTGCCGTCAAGGAATAAGATAAACTTACTTTGCCAGAGCTGGCGTGCACTGTTTCGGATTTTCTTGGTGCGGGCCAATCTATGTCCTTCCACTGTTGTCTCTTAAGCTTGCTGCCCCGCCCAGCATAATGACACCATGCGTCATCTCCCGCGACAGTAAGGGCTAGGAATCGATATTCTTCATCGTGATACCGTTCCACGTGCTGCAGTGATGTCGACATTCTGTTCAACTTTCTGTCCCATGTAAAGGTGGTGTGGAACGCACTGCGCACAGATTTTCTGAAACTTCCACCGTCGTCTGCCGGTCATTTCTGAAGGCAGCATCCACCGCAGCAATGACACGATGAACCTATCCTGGCCGACTGCTGCCCTTCAGTGACATCCAACCATTCCGAAATCAATTATGCCACACAGACACAGGCACGCGTGACATACTGTGTTCAGCATACACAGCTTACACTCGGGCATGAATTTGACTTCCTGGCACTCCCTAAGCAGTCAAAAACCGTACTAAACCTCGTTTTCCTGTTCCCGGTCTCCCTAGTGAAGTCGCACGCACGCACACACGACACGCTGACCTTACATCGACACCTCTCACAGAAGAGGGTGCAGCTGTCAACGCTCGCGCTATTCCTTCCTGATTTCCAATAGAGGGCACAGCTACCTGCGTTACCAGTGTCTGCACCATTCTCGTTATATGGTCTGTATCGGTTTAACTTCACTGCCTCTCATACAGTTACACTGATAAGCCAAAACATTATGACGTCGGATGCCTCCCGGTCGCATTGCGGGCACGTGACGTGGTAACAAAAGTAGGTAAGCGGGGCAGACACGGACAGGGGATCACCCTAGCGAAGATGTGGGCTGCAAATGGGGATATCGATTCAGATAAGCGACTCTGACAGATTATTATTAAGCAGAGACTGTGAATCAGTATCTCGAAAACTGGTCGAATGTTGACGCGATACTGTCGTGAGCATCTACGGAGAGAGGTAGAAGGACAGTGACACTACAATTAGGCTCTAAACAACTGGAAGTTCATGACTCTTCACAGAAAGTGGGGTTCTGAGGCTTGTCTGCTCTCTAAAGTAGGATTGATGGTGATCCGTCGCATCTCTGCCGAAAGAGCACAATGCTGGTGCACGCACAAGTGTTTCGGAGCATATTGGTTCAAATGGCTCTGAGCACTATGGGACTTAGCATCTGTGGTCATCAGTCCCCTAGAACTTAGAACTACTTAAACCTAACTAACCTAAGGACATCACACACATCCATGCCCAAGGCAGGATTCGAACCTGCGACCGTAACAGTCTCGCGGTTCCGAACTGAGCGCCTAGAACCGCTTGACCACCGCGGCCGGCCGGAGCATATTGTTCATCATACATTGTTGAACGTGGGGCTCCGCCGCAGGCCATCCCTAGGTGTTCACATGTTGACCCAACGACATCGTCAGTTACGACTGCAGCGGGCACGGGAACATCGGGATTCGACTTCGCCCAATGGAAACCTGTCGGCTCCTCCAGAAACGTCGTCATCGAGGTGAACGTCGGCCCCACGAACGCAGCTGCTGGGATCAGTATCATGCAATGGGAGACATTCTCCTGCGCTTGCATGGGACCTGTGATAGTAATCGAACACACACTGATGGCTGTGAACCAACTGCGTCACTTCATGCTTGATGTCTTCCCCGGCAGCAATGTCAGCTTTCAGCAATACAATTGTCTGTGTCTCGCAGCCAGAACCATGCTACAGTGGTTTGAGGAGCATTGTGGTGGACTCACGTTGATGTGTCGGTGACCAGATTCGCCTGATGTAAATCCTATGGAACCCATCTGGCTCGCTATCGGTCGCAATCATCGCGTTCGCAAACCACTGGCCAGTTATTTAGGCGAATTACATGACCTGTGCCTAGACGTGTAATGCCACATACCTCCAGAAATCTCCCAACAAACTGTCGGATCTATGGTATGTAGAGTCAGTAACGTGTTTCGTTCCAAAGGCGAACAAACAATCTTTTAAGCAAGTGGTCGTAATGTTTCGGCTCATCACTGCACGTCTGAATGAGTCTGCCAGGTCTACTCCCCCTCAGTCTTTGCCTGTTCTGTCCAGTGTTTCTCCTCCTGATGCCAGAAGAAAAGCTGGCGAGGTGCAAAAAGATGCAAAATCATCTGCATCGAGACAAGCCGTCTTGGATCGGTCGTCGCGACAAAGACGCTTTCGACATCACCGAGAAGCGGAGAGAATATCGTGTGTGCGGGTGGTTGCTATTCTGTCTGAGATGTACCCTTTATCCTGTGGCTCCTGCAAGATGCAGTTTCCACCCCCACACTACTACAGAAGTCAGACAGATGCTCCTAACGTTCTAAAGAGAAATTCCTGAAAAACTTTCAGCAATAAATATCTTCTGTAGGCGTCTGCTGTAAGGAAATGACACATAAATTCACAAAATTTATTACGTAATTAGTGGGATACTTGGGTACTGGAGTAGTGCTAGTTAGTGTAAGAAAAACATGAAACTAACGAAAATTATTATTTATTTTGCAAAAATTCTGAGAAATCACAATGGCACTTTTAGTTATGAACTGAAAAGTTATTTTGGGGTTCTTTTCGAAAGGTGAAGTTACCTCTTAACGATAGGATTCGCTAATGAAAATTCTATGCAAAGTTTAAGATTGTTATTGACTTGGCAGAATGGCTGAATGCCGCGCCTACTCAACTTGAATAATTATCTGTTAGAATGTTGCTAGGTACGGTCGGGGCTGTCGCGTGTGAAATGCAGTGAAGCGTACTGTTGTGGAGGAAATATGGGGCTCACAATAGCTGTAGCGCACAATACCGTAAGCTGCGATGACTGCTGTCTGCGCCGCTCGCTGCTGACAAATAAGATAACTCTCTCTCTATCTGGATTGACCTTTGCCAATCAAACTCTCCCTATGCCTTAATGAAGACAGGGACTCCTATTTGCCCCTAGTCTAACTATTAGCGTGGTACACCGGTCTGATAACCAGTCCACCGCGATGCCACCCAAAATTCGCTCGCAGGCATTTAACTATAACTCTGTTCACACCACACAATAACTGTGACGGCCAACACAGTGAACAATGCTTAATCGCAAGGACTCAAAAGAGAGTCTCACTCCGATTCGCTCTCGACAGAGGTGCTCTCCCAGGGAAGTACTGAGGAGAGATTTGTTCCTCGCTCTTTGAGTACATGTAGGGGCGTGCACGCTCCAAGAGCGACAACATAACAGGCCCTCTCCAAGCCAGACGTGATGGGATATATCTTTCAGTCTCTTCCATTACTCCTTCAGCTCAAGGCGTCAGGAATATCGTCTGCCAATCAGCATTGCTCTTATAAAACTGGAGAATGACGTTTCATTTAAGACGACCAATCCGGAAATGTGTAGCATCGGCGTTTGGCATTTGCTGTCTCCCTGTGAAACTGCATGCTCTGTAAAGAATGCGTAGGCTGGGCGCTCCCACACAATGTGCGGAATTTGCTTTTAAGCAGAACATGGGGTCATTCTTCCGTTTACTCGGGCAAATGCTGTCCGCTCCACAGGCGTTCTAGGTTGACTCGTCCTCTGAAGGGACCGGCCTCCCAGCATGCAGTCTGCCTGTCTCGAACTAAAAGCTACTGTAACCATCGTGTCTGGAATGTATGTGTGTACGCCAGCCTCGATTATTTCAACCACGGTGCGCTTACTTGTTATTTGCATATCGTTTACATGAATTCATACAACACTGACTTTATCTTATCGAGTTTGGGATCGAATAAAGCGTCTAGATGTGCGGAGTATGATTGTGAGGGCGGAATCTGTAAGCAATGAAGGTCAGGAGTCCATGACGTCTTACAATCGGAATGAAGATCCACCCCAAAACGCCCACCTAATTTAAACTCCAACGACAAAGGTTGCAGATTAGATCTTGGGTTTGATTTTTCCCGTCGCGAATGGCCGTGTCTCAGTCGCATCCGGATGAGACAAGGGAGGTGTGCCATCATGTTGCAGTAATGGGGTTATTGTGGAAGTTCTACTGGTGGCGGCGGTGTGGAGGAACAGACAATAGAACATGTCGTGCTGAACTGCCCGCCACATGCTGTTACAGGGCGTCGGAATGACGTGGGTGAAGTGACACACAGTCATGCGATCTGGCTGGTTGAAATGGCTCTGAGCACTATGCGACTTAGCTTCTGAGGTCATCAATCCCCTAAAACTTAGTACTACTTAAACCTCACTGAGGACATCACACACATCCATGCCCGAGGCAGGACTGGAACCTGCGACCGTAGTGGTCGCTCGGCCCCAGACTATAGTGCCTAGAACCGCACGGCCACTCCGGCCGGCATGCGATCTGGATGTCAAATTTAAACATTAACCTCTACATACGTTGCGTATGAATATGAATACGGCGCGTTTAACAATTCTAATTACGGACTCCGGGGGGTAGCGTAGAGAACGTGTTAGATACAGTTTTGAAAAGGAACCAGATGTGAACTATTTGAATATAAAATGAGTTTGCTGGTCGGATCGGTTTTGAAGCTACCGCTTCAGGTGTGGTACCTAATGGCAGTGCTGCATAACGCATGTATCGAGAACGTTTTAAGGATCGGCACAGTCCATGTCATACAGTTTTAGTTTGGCTACAACAACTTTTGCGAAAAACTGCTATTTTCGCACCTAGGAGTGTTGACGTTGGTACGCTACAGTAGGAGTGCCTCTGAGAAAACTGGCGACTCAGTCGCAGTGGCTTGCATTGGACGTACGCCAGTCCAATAACACTTGTGCCAAGGAATGTCGCTTCATTGTTGTGGAATAAAGAAGAACAGAAGGTGGCTGCTAAGAAGGTCGACAAGGTGCAGAGATTAGCCGATCTAGTCACCATTGGCAGAAGGAGCTGCACACCAGCTGTTGGGCTGGAGACCATGCTGGACTTTGAGTTAAAATGGAGCAGCAGATGGGGCATACAGATTAAAAGCTGCGAATTTTCGGGATATCTAAAATCTCACTGTTGTAGTTTCGGCCTTTGGGCCATTTTCAAGTGGTACTACAAAGGATTTTGCTTCAGCACACGCCAGACTTTAAAATCCTCCGACTTCTGTGACTTCTGTACATGTCATCGTTAAAAAAAAAAAAAAAAAAAATTCATTCGCTGCAGAAATACAGTAACACCAGACGTCGTGAATGACGTGAAGTACGTGAAATGTTACCAATATTAACATCATTCACGAAATCGCTGCAAATGAATATTCTAGCTAAATGTTCATTTGTAAATTAAGTTGCTTAGTTTTAACAAACGAGTAAGGAACAAGTACTGCCCCGTCAGTATTTAATTAAGTGAGAGCAAAATTATCAGTCACGAGAAGACCGTGATGCTTCGAAAAAAGGACTTTCTATAGTTTTAAAGTTCCTAGCTCGAGAAATCTGAGCTAATTCCCATTCAAAATTACCGTTTAAGTGCGCACAAGAGTGGCATGTTGTACTCATCACACACCAACTGGCGATTCCTCTATGACTGCCCAAGTCTGTATAAAATCGAACCTGCCTCGGCTCCTGCGGAGTAAACCGAAAAAATGTGGAGGGGGCGAACTGACCTGTCAACCAGATGACTTTTCCAGTGAGGCCAGACCTCCTTCAGTCAGAAGACAGAAGAGACGATGCCTGTTTCCTCGTCCTCAAAACTTCCCATCGGTTCAACGTCTAGAATTCGAACAAAACGCGTCGCTCTGCGCTTGGTTATATCTACATTAATTCAATCCAACGACCATCCATACTTAGGATAGGTCGTTACAGGTAAATGATGTGCTGAATATCGAATGTAATGGCATGGACATAATATGAGAAGACTTAGGGAGAGAGAAAAATTTCTGCAGAACCTTAAAAAACCACGAAATTTATGAAAGGCGGAGTGTTTATGGAAAAAGTTCAAGGCAATCGTCAAATGCGTTTTAGACAGGTACGTGCCGAGTAAAACTGTGAGGGACGGGAAAAACCCACCGTGGTTCAACAACAAAGTTAGGAAACTACTGCGAAAGCAAAGAGAGCTTCACTCCAAGTGTAAATGCAGTCAAAACCTCTCAGACAAACAGAAGCTAAACGATGTCAAAGTTAGCGTAAGGAGGACTATGCGTGAAGCGTTCAGTGAATTCGAAAGTAAAATTCTATGTACCGACTTGACAGAAAATCCTAGGAAGTTCTGGTCTCACGTTAAATCAGTAAGTGGCTCGAAACAGCATATTCAGACACTCCGGGATGATGATGGCATTGAAACAGAGGATGACAAGCGTAAAGCTGAAATACTAAACACCTTTTTCCAAAGCTGTTTCACAGAGGAAGACCGCACTGCAGTTCCTTCTCTAAATCCTCGCACAAACGAAAAAATGGCTGATATCGAAATAAGCGGCCAAGGAATAGAAAAGCAACTGGAATCACTCAACAGAGGAAAGTCCACTGGACATGACGGGATACCAATTCGATTCTACACAGAGTACGCGAAAGAACTTGCCCCCCTTCTAACAGCCCTGTACCGTAAGTCTCTAGAGGAACGGAAGGTTCCAAATGATTGAAAAGAGCACAGGTAGTCCCAGTCTTCAAGAAGGGTCGTCGAGCAGATGCGCAAAACTATAGACCTATATCTCTGACGTCGATCTGTTGTAGAATTTTAGAACATGTTTTTTGCTCGCGTATCATGTCGTTTTTGGAAACCCAGAATCTACTCTGTAGGAAACAACATGGATTCCGGAAACAGCGATCGTGTGAGACCCAACTCGCTTTATTTGTTCATGAGACCCTGAAAATATTAGATACAGGCTAGCAGTTAGATGCTATTTTCCTTGACTTCCGGAAGGCGTTCGATACAGTTCCGCACTGTCGCCTGATAAACAAAGTAAGAGCCTACGGAATATCAGACCAGCTGTGTGGCTGGATTGAAGAGTTTTTAACAAACAGAACACAGCATGTTGTTATCAATGGAGAGACGTCTACAGACGTTAAAGTAACCTCTGGCGTGCCACAGGGGAGTGTTATGTGACCATTGCTTTCCACAATATATATAAATGACCTAGTAGATAGTGTCGGAAGTTCCATGCGGCTTTTCGCGGATGATGCTGTAGTATACAGAGAAGTTGCAGCATTAGAAAATTGTAGCGAAATGCAGGAATATCTGCAGCTGATAGGCACTTGGTGCAGGGAGTGGCAACTGACCCTTAACATAGACAAATGTAATGTATTGCGAATACATAAAAAGAAGGATCCTTTACTGTATGATTATACGATAGCGGAACAAACGCTGGTAGCAGTTACTTCTGTAAAATATCTGGGAGTATGCGTGCGGAACGATTTGAAGTGGAATGATCATATAAAATTAATTGTTGGTAAGGCGGGTGCCCGGTTGAGATTCATTGGGAGAGTCCTTAGAAAATGTAGTCCATCAACAAAGGAGGTGGCTTACAAAACACTCGTTCGACCTATACTTGAGTATTGCTCATCAGTGTGGGATCCGTACTAGATCGGGTTGACGGAGGAGATAGAGAAGATCCTTAGAAGAGCGGCGCCTTTCGTCACAGGGTTATTTGGTAAGCGTGATAGCGTTACGGAGATGTTCAGCAAACTCAAGTGGCAGACTCTGCAAGAGAGGCGCTCTGCATCGCGGTGTAGCTTGCTGTCCAGGTTTCGAGAGGGTGCGTTTCTGGATGAGGTATCGAATATATTGCTTCCCCCTACTTATACCTCCCGAGGAGATCACGAATGTAAAATTAGAGAGATTAGAGCGCGCACGGAGGCTTTCAGACAGTCGTTCTTCCCGTGAACCATACGCGACTGGAACAGAAAAGGTAGGTAATGACAGTGACACGTAAAGTGCCCTCCGCCACACACGGTTGGGTGGCTTGCGGAATATAAATGTAGATGTAGATGTAGATGTAGAGTAACGTCCCTCAGAAATACTTTCAGATTATAATTGTATCATCTGGCCTACTCTTATTAGAGTAGCAGATGACGTGGTGATCCATGTATGTTGCCATGTGTTAATGCATGTAACTTATCAGGTATTAGAAAAATACTGCGACCGTACGAGTTGTATGGGAATGCGCATGTGCTGTGGATAAGGAAATAAAATAGAATCTATCTCATCGACTCGCCGAAAATCGAACTAAACTGTTCACAAGTTCTATATCAGCTCGGACCCCCACACTGCACGAAAAGATTTACCCACACATTACACACCATAAACACTTCAATGGATCTCCGTAAATGTGGCTGGACTTACAACTTTGGCTATGTTTCGTCTGTGGGGTGACGATTCACGTTCGTCGCAATTTACCCAGTATCCCACAAAAGTAATTAATGTAAAATACTGGCGGATTTGTTATGCAAAAGTCACATACGCACTCGCGTGTTATTTAAAGTTTCACAAATTCGAACTTATTTCCAATAAGAACATAGAAAAACCGAAAGTCATAGTTCACAATAAATTAATTTGAGAACTTGACCGATTTTCGTAAGATTTTGGATTCCGTTGAATAAACCACGATTACTTCCGTGAGTTATGTTTTGAAAACCGTTAAAGTTCCACAGTGTATCAAACTGCAAATTCCACAATGGCTACACACTGAAACCTTATGACTGCCGCATGTATCTCGCGTAAACCGAAAAGTAATGACTTCATCAGATGCCGAGAAATACACCACTGGCCATTAAAATTGCTACACTACGAAGATGACGTGCTACAGACGCGAAATTTAACCGACAGGAAGAAGATGCTGTGATATGCACATGATTAGCTTTTTAGAGCATTCACACAAGGTTGGCGCCGGTGGCGACACCTACAACGTGCTGACATGAGGAAAGTTTCCAACCGATTTCTTATACACAAACAGCAGTTGACCGGCGTTGCCTGGTGAAACGTTGTTGTGATGCTTCGTGTAAGGAGGAGAAATGCGTATCATCACGTTTCCGACTTTGATAAAGGTCGGATTGTAGCCTATGGCGATTGCGGATTGTCGTATCGCGACATTGCTGCTCTCGTTGGTCGAGATCCAATGACCGTTAGCAGAATATGGAATCGGTGGGTTCAGGAGGGTAATACGGAACGCCGTGCTAGATCCCAACGCCCTCGTATCACTGGCAGTCGAGATGACAGGCATCTTATCCGCATGGCTGTAAGGGATCGTGCAGCCACGTCTCGATCACTGAGTTAACAGATGGGGACGTGTGAAAGTCAACAACCATCTGCACGAACAGTGCGACGACGTTTGCAGCAGGATGGACAATCAGCTTGGAGACCATGGCTGCGGTTACCCTTGACGCTGCATCACAGACAGGAACGCCTGCTATGGTGTACTCAACGACGAATCTGGGTGCACGAATGGCAAAACGACATTTTTTCGGATGAATCCAGGTTCTGTTTACAGCATCATGATGGTTGCATCCGTATTTGGCTACATCGCGGTGAACGCACATTGGAAGCGTGTACTCGTCATCGCCATACTGGTTTATCACCTTGCGTGATGGTATGGGGTGCCATTGGTAACACGTCTCGGTCACCTCTTGTTCGCATTGACGGCACTTTGAACAGTAGACGTTACATTTCAAATGTGTTACGACCCGTGGCTCTACCCTTCATTCGATCCCTGCGAAACCCTACATTTCAGCAGGATAATGCACGACCGCATGTTGCAGGTCCTGTACAGGCCTTTCTGGATACAGAAAATGTTCGACTGCTGCCCTGGACAGCACATTCTCCAGACCTCTCACAAACTGAAAACGTCTGGTCTATTGTGGCCGAGCATCTGGCTCGTGACAATACGCCAGTCACTTCTCTTGATGAACTGTGGTATCGTGTTCAAGCTGCATGGGCAACTGTACCTGTACATGCCATCTAAGCTCTGTTCGACTCAATGCCCAAGCGTGTCAAGGCCGTTATTACGGACAGAGGTGGTTGTTCTGGGTACTGATTTCTCAGGATCTATGCACCCAAATTGCGTGAAAATGTTATCACATGTCAGTTCTAGTATAATACATTTGTCCAATGAATACCCGTTTATCATCTGCATTTCTTCTTGGTGTAAGAATTTTAATGGCCAGTAATGTATCTATATCCGAGAGTAGAAACTCTGAACAATTCACACCGCTCATCAGATAAAATTTTTCTCCCAACACGGACTAACCCAGCCTGACTTCCGCCAATGGCGTCCGAACGAAGACTCACCTTCAGATTGCGACTGTTCACACAAGTAATCTCGATCAAACATCAGTGAATTCAGTTAAACTACTAAAACCGAAAGTTGGTGAACTTCTTAATTTTAATTTTTTATACACATATGATACATCAAAGCACAAGAAAATTTTCCGAGAAATATTATGTTCTTATCAGTTTTCTTTTATCTACTATAGTTTATTTGCAAACAATAATTTCTATGGTTTTCCTCCATTTTCGTATTTATAAGTGTAAATATTACCAAACATTTTCTGTTATACATTAAATAATTTCCGATTTGTCTAAAGTTACAGTACTGGTGCTACTTTTATTGTTTCTCTAATTATTTAGTAAGAAAAGTTGTTTTTAATTGTACGAAATCCAATATGTGAATAATTTCAACAAACCTATTATCACAGTGTGATACAGTTTTTAGAGATGTATCCGTAGACAACCCGTTTGTTGCAATACGATAATGCGTTACCGAGGAATTCAGTTTTACAGTGCAGGAATCATTTATAAGATTTAACTTTACAATGACTTGTAAACTAATGCGACATCGAAGCCCGTCTTATCACACGTAATCGTCCATATTTTCCGCTTCAAATGAGCCTATTGCCCCTTCAGTGACGCACATGGTTCAATATTTATCAATTTTGGGGTAAGTTTTAATTTTGCACTGGACGCGGAAAGCGGCCCTGAGAAACGACCGGCTACTATGCTACCAAAACGGAAGGGTTTTCCCCGGTCACGCGGTCACCTTAGCCTGTGGAAGCCCAGAAACAGCCCCATCTGTGCACCATAGTGTGAAACTGCCCCTCCACGTGCTCCTGTCAAAATGATTTCAGCTGCTAACACGGATATGACCCGACATTAGCCGCCGCCCGCGCGTCCGCTGCACCGTGTTTGTGCTTGAGTGATGTGTCTCTTCCCTTTACAAGAGGCTGCCTGGTTGCAATACGTAGTGCGTAGCGGAGGTAAAAGATACGACTTGCATGGAATCTCAAGGGTAGGGGAAGAGGTGGGGCCACAACGAGGGCAACTAATTTCCTCGTTCACACATCAACGTTAAAAGAGATACGCCGCCATTGGTTGCTAATACCTTCTGAGTGTCGCAACACCAGATTATTCCCCATCCAGCTTTTAATTCTTTATGCTTTACTCACCTACACTTCATGTGATGCTTCGAGACTGGCAGAAACTTTGTTAAACATTTTCTCACTTCTAGAACACTGGTGTAACAAAAATCATGGGATACCTCTTAATATCGTATCGGACCTCGTTTTACCCGGCGTAGTGCAGCAGTATCTTGTGGCATGGACTCAACAAGTCGTTGGAAGGCCCATGCAGAAATTTTGATCATTGGTACCTCTATAGCCGTCCATAATAATTTGGAAAGTGTTGCCCGTGTGCAGGATTTTGTGCACGAGCTGACTTCTCGAGTATGTCCCATCAGTGTTCGATGGGATTTATATCGGGTAACGTGAAAGGCCAAACCATTCGCTCGAATTGACCAGAATGTCCAATTGTGAACAGTTGTCGCCCGGTGGCGTGGAGTTTTGTTATCTATAATAATTCTATTTTTTTTTTTTTTTTTTTTTTGGAATATGAAGTCCACAAATGGCTACAAATGATCTCCAAGTAGCTGAACATCTAGAGGACGCAGTGAATTCCATGTAAACCCGGCCCACACCATTGTCAAGGCACTACCAGCTTTGTTGAGAGGCAGGAACTACGCCTTCATGGAGTTTGTGCCACACCCGAACCCTACCTTCACTTCTGACCTTCACTGGGACTCGTTTGATGAGGCCACGGTTCTCCAGTCATCTAGGGTCCAACCGATACGGTCACGAGACCAGGAGACGCGCTGCAGGCGACGTCGTGCAGTTAGCAGAGGCACTCACATCGGTCGTCTACTGCCGTAGTCCTCTGACGACAGATGTCGCTGCACTGTGCTGACGGATGCGTTCGTTGAACGTCCGTTCGTCGTGCGTCCCGCATTGACTTCCGCGGCTGTTTCACGCAGTGTTGCTTGTCTGTTAGTACTGACAACTGCCAACGCCGCTACTCTCGATCTGTAAGTGAAGGCTGTCGGCGACTGCGATGTTCGAGGTGGGAGGTAATGCCTAAAATGTGGTATTCTCGGCCACTCTCGATACTGTGGATCTCGAAATACTGAACACTTTAACGATTTCCGAAATGGAATATCCCATGTGTCTAGCTGCAGCTACCATTCCGCGTTCAAAGTCTGTTAGTTTCCGTCGTGAGGCTACAATCACGTCGGAAGCCTTTTCACGTGAATCATTTGAGTACAGCTGATATGGTTCCGCCAATGCAATGCCCTTTTATGCCTTGTGGACGCGATACTACCGCCACCTGTATATGTACTTATCACTGTCGCATGACGTTCGTTACCTCAGTTATTCCTAAAGATTATAGAATAACAGATATTCCGAAAAAAAAATCTGTCTTACGTCGCAGTGGGGGAATCCCATTATTAATTTTACGTTACATATTTTATGTGAAGTATTTTTTCCAGTAGAGTATCAAAAAGGCTTTAACCATTGAACTGCAATGAATACTGCCAATAACACAGGGCGGCTATGATTAAACTTCCTCTACTCGAGCCATTGTTGACATAAAACGGTTTACTGTATCGGTATCTGTTACGTCTGCCACAGTCAGACTACACTCAAGTCACCCCTGTGTACCATGTAACATACACAAGCACTTGCAGGCGCAGCCAAGAGGAAAACAATTCTTCAAAACAAACAGAAGTTGCTAGAGACTAATGCGAACCTTTTTCTGCAGAGGTCGCCTCACAGATACAGGGAAAGTTGGAGTACTCTGCCGGCTTTATAAGGCCAGCGCAGCAGCAGTACAGCCAGTTCCTCGCCGAGCTACGACCATCTCCGACGCTCTTGATGAATGGTCGTCTACAAGTTATTTGTTTTTGTGTGTATATAGTGATTGTACGAAAAGTGTAGTTTAGTTTCAATAAACGACATTATACTGAGTGTTCTACAATACTGAGTATTCACCAGGACCCAATTTTGTAGGAACGATGTTCAGACTGTGCGTTGCAGTATTTGCGTTATTACTAGTGTTGCTGTCATCACTTGGCAGTAGACGCCGGTACTGTAAGGCTACGAAGGCAGGAAACTCAAGCGTGAGTGTGCTCTACAGCTGCAGACATTGAACATGGGTCTGGACAAGATCAGCGGGACCTTACTCCTATGGCTGTCCCGTCAAAACAACAGCACTAGTGCTGCAGGTCTTCGCCAGTATCGACACACTGAAAGAGTATCGAGACCTCCTCTTCCCGCTCCTGGGTTGAAGAACATGATTCGGAAGTTCTAATTAATTAGTGTTTTGGGAATTGCTTCTGGGGGAGGCTGCATGCCAGTTGC
The DNA here is from genome assembly GCF_021461385.2 of Schistocerca piceifrons. Classification (NCBI taxonomy): domain Eukaryota; kingdom Metazoa; phylum Arthropoda; class Insecta; order Orthoptera; family Acrididae; genus Schistocerca; species Schistocerca piceifrons. The sequence goes on from NC_060145.1 coordinate 459,796,058, forward strand.
ACCAAATATTTTTGAAGGAGTTGTTATGCCGTGGCTGAGGATGCTGGACGCAATGTGCGGTCGTGAAGCACTGCGCGAGTCCTGGCACGACCGCTGAACGTTCCATGGCTGGGCTGCGAACAGTTGTGGAATGGAATCTCCGATCCGGGTCGAGGCTGTTGTGGGCGCAAATGGTCGTGACATCGAGCAACCCGGATCGTAAGCGTTGTACGCAGTTGAAAAATGTTCCCATCTCACGTGGATGTTCAAATGTCTTTCTTTCAATGGTTTATTCATTATTCCTCTTACGCATGTCATTAAAGGTGTTTCCACAAAAGCTTGTTGCCCTACAATCACTCGTTTGTCATGAGGACCGTCTCAAGTAGCGAAAGTTTAATTATAACGACGGTGTACTTTCGATAGCAAAAGTATTGTGTGTCTGTTAGAAATGACTTTGACTAAGTTCGGATGAAATAAAATCCAGAACCATACTGCTGAAAGATTCTGTCATGTTTCTGTCTCACATATGATAGAGATGTTTATACCAAATAAACTAACATACGACAGAGCTGGTACACAAAACGGGTTAGAACACTGTTGCAGGAACAACGAATCAAACATGCCAAATTTAAACAGACGCAAAATCCCCAAGATTGGTGATCCTTTACAGAAGTTCGAAATTTAGCGCGGAGTTCAATGCGAGACACCTATAACAGTTTCCACAACGAAACTTTGTCTGGAAACCTGGCAGGAAATCGAAAGAGATTCTCGTCGTATGTGCAGTATGTTAGCGGCAAGAAACGATCAATGCCTTCTCTGCGCGATAACAATGGAGATACTATGGAAGTCAGTGCTGCCAAAGCAGAGTTACGAAACACATCTTTCCGAAATGCCGTCACAAAAGAATGCGAAGCAAATATTCCAGAATTCGAATCGAGAACAGCTGTCAATATGAGTAACGTAGAAGTAAATATCTTCGGAGTAGTGAAGCAACTCAAATCACTTAATAAAAGCCAGTCTCCTGGTCCACACTGTATACCAATTACGTTCCTTTCCGAGTATGCTTATGCATTAGCTCCATGCTTAACAATAATATACAACCGTTCGTTCGACCATAGATCCATACCCAAAGATTGAAATGTTGCACAGATCAGACCAATATTCGAGAAAGGTAGTAGGAGTATTCCACTAAATTACAGGCCCATATCTATAACATCGATATGCAGCAGCATTTTAGAAAATATGTTGTGTTCGAACATTATGAATTATCTCGAAGGAAACGGTCTATTGACACACAGTCATCATGGGTTTAGAAAACATCGTTCCTGTCAAACACAACTAGCTCTTTATTCACATGAAGTGCTGAGTGCTGTTGACAAGGGATTTCAGATCGATTCCGTAATCCTGGACTTCCGGAAGGCTTTTGACACTGTACCACACAAGCGGCTCGTAGTGAAATCGCGTGCTTACGGAATATCGTCTCAGTTATGTGACTGGATTTGCGATTTTCTGTCAGAGAAGTCACAGATCGTAGCAATTGACGGAAAGTCATCGAGTAAAACAGAAGTGATTTTAGGCGTTCCCCTAGGTAGTGTTATAGGCCCTTTGCTGTTCCTTATCTATATAAACGATTTGGGAGACAATCTGAACAGCCGTCTTCGGTTGTTCACAGATGACGCTGTCGTTTATCGAGTAATAAAGTCATCAAAAGATCAAAACAAACTGCAAAACGATTTAGAAAAAATATCTGAATGGTGCGGAAAGTGGCAATTGACCCTAAATAACGAAAAGTGTGAGCTCATCCACATGAGTGCTAAAAGGAACTCGTTAAACTTCTGTTACACGATAAATCAGTCTAATCTAAAACCGTAAATTCGACTAAATACCTAGGTATTACAATTACGAACAACTTAAATTGGAAGGAACACATAGAAAATGTTGTGGGGAAGGCAAACCAAAGAGTGCGTTTTATTGGTAGGACACTTAGAAAATGTAACAGACCTACAAGGGACACTGCCTACACTATGCTTGTCCGTCCTCTTTTAGAATACTGCTGCGCGGTGTGGGATCCTTACCAGATAGGACTGAAGGAGTACATTGAAAAAGTTCTAATAAAGGCATCACGTTTCTTATTTTCGCGAAATGTGGGAGAGAGTGTCACTGAAATGATACAGGATTTGGGCTGGACATCATTAAAAGAAAGGCGTTTTTCGTTGCGACGGATTCTTCTCACGAAATTCCATTCACCAACTTTCTCCACCGAATGCGAAACTATTTTGTTGACACCAACCTACATAGGGAGAAACGATCACCACGATAAAATAAGGGAAATCAAAGCTCGAACGGAATGATATAGGTGTTCATTCTTTCCGCGTGCTATACGAGGTTGGAACAATAGAGAATTGTGAAGGTCGTTCGATGAACCCTCTTCCAGGCACTTAAATGTGATTTGCAGAGTATCCATGTAGATGTAGATGTACTTATTGCAACTGAAAGGGTCTCAATTTTGAGCTCACTTCTCAGTTTTCTCTGTTACCTGTTTTCACGAGTATTGTACCAGGTTGCTTTCATAAACAGTATTTAACGAGTGCTCACCACGCCCTGGTGATTTTAAACGCTCAGCACTCTGCGCGGCTAGCAGTCGTCTAAATGGCTCATAAATCAGAACGGATAAGGACTTTCGTTCACGCCGGCGACTTTACTCACCTCGCTGCCGGCGCCTGTGACAGCGGCCGTATTCTAACTGAACCCCGTTAGCCTCCTAGAGACAACTGTCTTAGTTCATTAACTCCCAGCAACTTCTTCGTTTACAAAAGCGAGTCACCTACCAGATAGAGCGGCAAAGAATTCTCTGCAGCCCTAAAATACCCCACTCGGCACAACAAAACCGACCCGCATTCGGTGCCCCGATCGCCCGCCATTCCTTACGGTACTGAGTTTTGTCGCTGACTTCCATTCGCAATACCGCTACGTCTCCTTAGCTCACACTGGATAGTGGCATTGCCTGTGTTGTTCGTTTTTCGTACGAAGCATCAGTTTCTCGAAGATAACACACATATTACGCATTTGCCATTTCTGTATACCAAATAACTGAACATGACGCGTTTCGGTAGTCGCGTCCCTCCTCAGCTGCATACAGAAGTCTTCTGCATTATTCTGTATCATTAAACCACGTTTCTGTCAAGAATCTAATCCCTACGTTTTAAGGAAAGCTAGTTTACATGCAACTCAGTGTTTATGGGTGTGCGTGACCTGTGTTCATAGGACTCATATTATTTTAGCTGCAAGTTTATTTTACTGTTCCGCGGAAGTTCTCTACTAGGAAACTGTTAACATAATTTAATTAATTTCTGGTGCTTGCATTGCTTAATTACTAGACTTCTGGCATCCCTTGGTCGTATTCGTTTTTTTTTCTTTTTTCAATTATGACCATGTGCTCTAACCAGAATCACCACGGTTAATGTGATTGTCATTGGTATGTACAGGGTTACATTTACTGAACTATTAAAAAAAAAACATAAATTTAGTTACAAACTACGGCGTGCACACACTTTATTCAACATGAAAACATCACTTCACATATTCGGATTTAAGTTATGAAATGTTCTATATACCTGCCATCATTGGCAATGATGTAGAGTATCGAATAGCGAAATTCTGCCTCACCCGCTGAAGTGTCAGAAAATCGATGCTGTCGATGACTTCCTGAATGGCTGTTTTCAGGTCAGCAATGGTTTCGGGGTTAGTGCTTCAATATAGCCCCATAATAAGAAGTCGCATGTATTCACGTATGGAGAATATCCTATCGTTGTCCATGTCAGTTGCCTCTGGGTACCACAGAACTAGAATGCGGCCCCCAGAGTGCTCCTCCACGACATCAGACGCTTTCCTGCTTCTATGCGGTCGAGCTCTGTCTTGCATGAACCACATCTTGTCGAAATCAAGATCACTTTGGATAATGGGGATGAAATAATCGTTCAGAACCTTCACGTACCATTCGGTACTTACCGTGCCATCGGGGACTATCGCACCGATTATTCGGTGACTGGACACTGCACACCACACAGTCACCAATTGAGGGTGAAGAGACTTCTCTATCGCGAAATGCGGATCTCACTCCCCAAATGCTTTAATTTTGCTTATTGATGAGCCTGTCGAGTGAAATTGTGCTTCATTGCTAAACCAAACCATACTAATTCGCATCACGCCCCGTGGTCAACCGTGCACTTTGAACGTCATAACGCAAACAGTTCAGAAGTTATGACGATTTTATTCCATATACTTCAATAAATGTCACCCTGCGCTATTACCGATGGGAAACCATTGAAAGTTTCACGACAGTTTTATAATTTCTTATTAAAAATCAGCCATTAGTTATTTTAGGTTTTACACTCACACTGTTGACATAATCCTACTTTTCATAAATGTAAGGCCATTGCCAGTGGTTCTTCTCCCACTGCACTGCATCAGTCAACTTCAGTATCTTTAGTGCGACAACCCGCTTCAAGTCCGTGCACATACGCATGGCTCGCCACACTGCACACTGCTTTATGAGACAAAGTCTGCAGCCACACTGTGCTGGATCTCAAAGAAAACCCACGGTGCAAGAAAGGGTACACCGCCCCTGCCTAAGACATCGCTAGCCTTACATTGGCAGTCAGGACATGAGACAATATAACAAGCGAATAGTGTGTAACTTAATATTATGAATCAGCTTTTATTTTCGTAACCATGTTTCATCGTCAGATACGACAAAGCACCAACAACCTCGTGGTAAGAACCTTGCGTCACCCCACGAAAAGTGTATTGTGTTGTGTAGGAATCTCAGGAGGGAAAAGTTCTGGCACAGCTCGCCTTAGGTCCAGAACACAGTTTCGGTGGGCCAGGCCGTTTCAAATCAGCGGATATTTCAGTGCCGAGTTGAACATTAATTATGGGCAAAATCCCTAGGCTGTGGCTAAGGCATTTCCCCACAACATACTTCGTTCCCAGAGTCCTAAGCTACACAGAACACCTTCTGTCAAGACTGGAAAACTCTGATGTTAGTGTACAGCGTTACACACTGTTGAATAATTCCTGTTACATCCATATATGATTCAGAGAGGGGCTTAATAGACAAATTTTGCTTAGGAACCTCTATCTGGAAACTTAGTGCCACGATATAAAATTAACTTTGTTGATCAGATCACTTTCAAATATCCGACTTTATGCTTGTCACACAGTGGACTGACATACGTGTTCTACAGGAGCTACTCGATGTTGTTACCCAGCAGTTCGTTGCATGAGGTGTATCTGCTACACATTGTAATAGGATAATAAGGAGATTACGATCTCAGTACACCTAGTGTCAGGTTACACATCCAGTATCAGGTTACCCACATGGCCTGTGTGGGGATGGGTTCCCCTGGGTGATTTTGTTCGATTCCCAGTGGTTCTCTAGGGGGTGTGGGGAGGGAGTAAGGGTGACCTTAAATATAAGTCGTCCAAGTGTGTAGCCTGACACTTGATGTGTTAAGATCGTTATCTTGCTCAGTACTCTTCTTACTATACTACTCATGGTTTCACACACACGGTCCACAATTGCGGGTGTGTGTGTCCATGGAGTTCCAGTTATTTGATTTTATTTAACCAGCGCTTCATTGCCCACACTGAAATTAAGTTTACTGCGCAGTACCTCCTCCTGTGATTCTGCAGTAGTAAAGGCTAGCAGTATCCTTAAAGAACACTGGGAATCCCTTTACACAGTCTACGTTAGCCACAGTTTCTTCAGGAATTAGTGACGTAAATATTATGTGTGTTTTGGCCTCGTGTTCTTCGCATTGGAAGATTTAGTGTGGTGTGGTTTCATTTCCCCCCTGTACAGTCAGCACTTATGGACTTTTTTCTCTTTTCTCGTAGTGTAAAATGTTCCTTGAAGTTCCCATGACCAGTCGTTAAACTTGCTATGAGTTTAATTCGTCTCTGTTCAAGCACAGGATTAGAAAATTTCTCTTTAAACTTTCGCCATTATTAGCTTGCAAGTCTGTTTTTGGATCTCAGTCCACTGTTCTATGTGCTTTCTCCTGGGCCAGTTCCTTAGTTTGGCTCTTACCACGGCCTTAGTGATAGTTAGGACACGTTCCTGTCCAACAAACAGAGTCATTCCCCTGCCCTGGCCAGACTGTCAGCTTCTTTGTCGCCGCTAATTCCTCAGTAAGCAGCTACCCACAGCGAGTCTACCCCATCACTTTGCCCAGTATCACAAGGGGATCAGGCACTCTGCAACGATCTTCGCACCAGCGGCCGACAGAGCTTTCAGAGGTGCTTGGCTGACTGAATGAACTTTCCCTGTCAGTCCAAAAAGTTTCGAGGTTGCATTAATAAAGAAACTTAAAGAAAAGTCAGTGTGGTGGTTTGAATATTCTCTGCATAGTCTCCCCCTCCCCACTTCAGTGCAACACATAAAACATTCATACAGCCGTGCCAAACTCTCTGGTAAGTACTCCTTTTGGAAGCTGGTCTACTCGCTTCACACTGGCCCCTTATTCAACCTTCCCGAAAACCGTTTCGTACATCTTTCCACTGCAAAATACAAGCCAATTTTGTCGACTCAATTTCTGCTAAAAAATGGGGGGGTTTGCTTTCTGTTATTCTGTGAATGCTTGAGTCTTTGCGTATGACCAAATGTGTATTCATGTTGCGTCCTTGACCTATCTCAACCCCCGCTGAATAATAATGATTAATACAATTTGCTAACACAAAACCACATCGTCAAGATTTTGTATGTGTTACATGATTAATGAAGTTCAGGAATATGCTCTACTTTGGGGATAAATGTCCTGTAAACATGAATTTAGTGCGTTAAACTTTCCGCCAACTTGCGTCCCATCACGTCACTCTTCTTCCTGTATTCACTAACGTCATCCACCCTGTAAGAGAAAGTTAGTAGGAGGCATTCAGTAGAGTTCAATCCCTGATTGGTCCATCTGAAGCGGGGTAGTACGAATTGTGTTGCGTGTTTTCACGATGATAGGACCCAGGACTAAATGCAGTTCATCTTTCTGGGACTTCAGACGACTAGGAAGCTGGAGAGTGTTTAGCACTGTATTTATTCTAAAGGAAGCTCGTGGCTAGGAAAAGTCCCTCCTTCAGGGCAACAGATCATCGCACCAAAATTTCAACTACACTTATTTAGTGGTATCAACTAACCGAGAAATTGTAAGCGTGTCATACTTTCAGTATTGTTAATATGTGCACCCATTTTCGTCTGTTGCTAATGTTTTGCTAATGTTTTGTCATAAAGACAAGAAAACTTCCGTCTTTTGCGTCTGAAATTTATTTTCGAGTACCAGACATGTTTCACTTAATCAGGTTGGTCTCTTCAGTTGTCCATAATACATACAAAATTAAGTAATTATACATATTTTGATGTGAGATTTTTAGTCATTCTTCTGCAGTTTGCTTGGATCCAGATATTTCTGTTTCGAATTAGATGTTCGTGTTATTTACTCACATTAATTGTTGTGTCCTGTTCATGCAGCTATTTCTTGACCTACGTGTGATAAATATACATGGTATAGGTTTCTTCCGGTAAATTTGTTTACGCATAATATATAGAATTGAAAACTGCACATGCTTGCACTGGTTTTGATTACATGCTTTAGAGCTGACTGAGGGATCCTAGGAGAGTGGACTGGGATGTTGAGGAGGGGATGGAGTAGGAAAAGACGGAGTTCTTATATTTCTGATAAAACATTATTGACGGTCATATACTTTATTTCACCACCAGTGTGGTCGACTATTCTTGGCTAAACAGTACGTCATCACGAACAACTTAATGTAAGACTGTAAACATAGGAGCCAATGCTGCGCTAGGTACAGAAATTTAAATAAAGTCCTACACCAACGTCAGTAATCCACTTCATACCATCACCCACATTACTGACGGGTATCACCACCAAGTGTTGTAGTGCAGCACAAAGTGAAAGATTGTGGCCAATGCCGAGCCTACAGTCTGGCGGCTGTGTAAGTTTCCGGAATGGTACCTTATGATTTGTATAGAGACTGACGCACAAACGTTCAACTTCCTAGCTGAGCCGAGTTCCACTATGGCCTGTGAAAGCGTCCGCGCTCATTGACTGTTAAAATGGACACAGGTCTCCGTTGTCTTTGGACGTATGACAGTGGAGCTGGGCACCAACCAGATCGGTCCATTACGCAGTGCCGTTTGAATTAGCAGTCACCACGCATTCAGTGTGGCAGAGTTTTTGTCTGTCCGTGCAGTTTCATGCCGACGAATATTCCGAGACTCAAAGCCCGTTGGCCCGTGGTAGTTTGAGAGGTGGCATGCCTTTAGATGCACACAGTGACTTGCCCACTCTCATAATTGTATCTTACTCTGAGGAATTCTATTTGGGGAAGTATGGCCGAGTATTGTCATTACACAACTATTATTGAGAACTCAGAAGATACGAATATTTTCCTTTCTAATTGCATGTAGTGAAAATTGCTATTGCTTCACTCGCAGACTTCCCACGCAGCGTCTCTCGTCACCCGGGTGGTCCGGTGACAGGCGGGCTCTCCTGATCTCGAAAGGGTTATGCCGATGGGTGTGAGGGAGTCGAGTGGATGCTTTCCGGACGCCGACAGTGTCATAAGAGTGGGGGTGACACGCCAATAGCGGCCTGAAGGAGCGGCTGGGGCTAGAGATTCCGTTACTTCGCAGAAACTTAGTGAAAACACTTTCCGACGGGCTACCAGCGAGACGTGGGAATGACTTGTGTTCCCAGGCAGTCTTGGCGGGCAAATTCCCACGTTTTCTGAAAAATCAGAACTGTGATTGGCTTGCTCAGGGATAGCTCCTTGACGTAGCAAAATCGGCGCAGAAATTGGCGCAAGTATCTCCATTGGTGGAATAGTAGTGCTTCGGCAATAGAGTGGAAATTTCGGCTGGTTTTCGAGTTGCTGATTGGCACGTTTTAACCACGGCCACTTTCGTGGGGGCGGGAATGTTCTGTGTTGGGCTTGTAAGGGTGCTCTTGAACGAGTCGGCTCTCGCCTTTCGGTCGGAGTAGGTTACAAGACTGAGCTCTCGCTGCTCTGGACAGCCTGCTTTTCGTTGGCTGTCTAATATACTTCCATGTAATTGTAACTGTTTGACGAAATTGCTGAAGTTTCGACTTCAATGTAACTTTCTGAGTACAGTTGGCAATTGAGCATTCTGCGTACAAGCGGCTATGTTGCCCGTCTTGAACAGTTTTGGTTAAAGTTGACTGTATCAGATTTACTGTGTGGCTTCGCTTTTTAAAATCAATCACTGTACCGTCAGTGATTGTGTAGCGAGCCTTCTTCGTCTCCCTCAGAGGCGCATTTGTGTTGCTAGGAAGTCTTTAGGCTGGAACAATCAGACCAGGATAATTTGTTTCGGGCTATACTCACGACATCATCACCACGACGGGACGTCGAAGCAACCAGCCCCTTCGGTATGCCAGATCGTGTCCTTGCATTTAAGAAGACAGCTTGGTAATGTATGTCTGCAGAACCGGAAGATTAGGGAATTTAGCTATGTGACAATCAGAGCTCAGCAGAGCGCGCCTGTTCCCGTCTTTTCTAACGTGGTTCTGTCTCGGGTGTTCATTGTCTGAGTTCTCACTACAACAGCAGCAATTAATGTTGGGTTGGCTGGGTGTTTCTCTTAAGATTTGAGTTGCAAGGCAATTGGCTCCAAATACCACTTGGTCATAAATGTCACAATCTAGTTTATGGACAACTTCACCTTCAGAGCATTTATTTGAGTATCCAATTTGATGTATTGTAAATGTTTTGTTTATTGTTTTGAGTTTAGTCACAATAAATCAAATTGGAGAAAACTTACATTCTGTTAATCGGTAGAGCAACCCTTTCATTTCTCACTACGTTAATGAAACTTTCCTTTATCAAATTAATTTCTATCAAATTAAATTATTGCAGGTGTCAAACTCTTTTGTACTCCACTTGCAGGGTCGATTACAGTCAGTTCGCGTTTCTTCTTAATCCATGTGCAACAGCAAAAGTCGGAGTTAGAAAAAGGGGGGGGGGGGCTTAAAGCATCATTTCCGTATGAAGATTCTAGAAGAATTTAGTGTTAAATACACTGCTAGCCCCGGCACCTCGCAAGTTCACTTACTCCGTTACCGGACTGGTTCTTCCCGCTATCTCGTCGTCTATCCCTTCTACATTGCTCAGTACTAATTTAACAAAACAGCAAGCTATGTGTTTCCTCGCTGAACGACAAAGAGCTTCGCAAACTAGTGGGAACAGTACAGCATTGTGGGGACGCATGTGTAGTGAAGTATCGTCGAAAACAAAATCATTAACGAAGCTCGTAATTCGGCGCAGTTATGATTCAGATACCAAACTGGCATTTATTAACTATGCGTGGATCATACCTAATAGAGAGTATTTTAAAAAGTGCAGTTCAGTATGTGCTGTGTGTCCAACTCCCTGTGTGGTTGGGAGCGCGATGTGGTTTGTAAGGAGAGGGACGAGAACGCTGACAGTGCCGAAGTGAAGACCAAACAGTGATTTCAGTCGAGGCTGTCACTTCAGCTTTAACTTATCTGCATTACAACAGTACATATGTCGCTAACCCTGATCATCCTGTGACCAGAATGAGAATTTCCGTTCTGCAGCGGAGTGTGCGCTGATATGAAACTTCCTGGCAGATGAAAACTGTGTGCCGGACCGAGACTCGAACTCGCAACCTTTGCCATTCGCAGGCAAGCGCTCTACCATCTGAGCTACCCAAGCACGACTCACGCCCCATAACTCAGACGGTAGAGCTCTTGCCCGCGAAAGGCAAAGGTCCCAAGTTCGAGTCTCCGTCCGACACGCAGTTTTCATCTGCCTGGAAGTTTCATCCTGTGACCAATTTTTATAAGTGTGTAATGTAACGTAACATACTCGTCACTGACATTTTAACATGATCTTTAAAAATGGACACAGAGAGTCCCGTTCACAAAAATATTTGCTCTGTGGTAATCAGTTTCGGTTAGTTTTTTACCATCCTCAGAACCTCATACTATGATGGTAGCCGATGGCGGTGAATGGAGCGGGGATTGTAACTCTACGAACGTCAACTACAATTGACGTTCGTACAGTTGTGGATACATCTAATTCAACAGAAGATTGCTGTGGAACTACGACTGGTTCTTCAAGATCTGAGCGATTGGCAAACACAAGTTAAAACTGGATAGGACATCCAGAAGAAGTAAAACACTGGAAAAGCAACGCAAACTGCAGAACTGACCTTGCAAATTGTGAGTTACCCACAGCAAAAGAGCAAAGGGGGCGCCAGCTCCAAAAAACCACATTTTCTCGAACGATCCACCGACAACTCCGCCAAGATGCGACCAGGCGCCTCTGTCTCTTGATGTGTGACGTCGCGGCCACACATCGTTGATCTCTCGCTCTCTCAAGTTCCTCTCCGCTCCCAGAAACTCATGGCTTAGACAGGAGGATTTCCAACTTTCGTCACAGTGACGACCAAAAATTAGTCTCAACAGACTGAAATGCAGGGGAAGCCTGCCGATACATCTCAACTATTGCTTTATAGTATGCCCATTAATTGCCCAGAGATTGGTAGACTAAACATCTCCACTATTGCTTTAGGACTCGCCCATTAATTGCCCAGAGGTTGGTAGACTATATGCATGTCGCCACGCACAGACATTCACGCCGCAGCACCTTTGCGGATGACCCGTCTGACTGGATGACATCATCCGGGGCTTTAGATTCTGGAAATCCTATACTGAAAATGGCAACACGTCAGTGTTACGTGTTTGAAACAGCCAACAACAAATTCTCTAACTTCCATCACCAGTGTCGCCTTGCGGACAATAGAAAACGGTCTGTTTGAAGCCCCAACATTTCTTCGAAGCAGCACAAAGGAGTCTTGAGCTGTTAAAAGTGTTGAGACCAGCCAGGTGTCCCGGATATCTTATCGGGATTGCCTCAGGGAATGAAAATTCATGAATCTCACTCCAGAAGCCACTATGTGTTTCCCTCTAGCAGAGTTAAGAACATTAATTACTTATTATCATAAAGTGGTACAGTATCTGAGTGTACTGTTTCTACGGGCGTCGTTGTATCTTCCTGCATCAAAGCAAGACTTCTACGTTTTCCACAAACCTGGTGTCTTCAAATGATGTCGTTGCAGGACAAAGCTAGCCTGTAGATCATTGTCTGCTGTTTTTTCTGCGAGTCTTTAATGAAAAAATAACGAAACAGTGTATTCTCTTTCTTACCCAGATAACCAGTTTCGCGGTTAATCGGAGTGACGGCTATTTTATGCTATGCAGGGTACGGGGCTTAAACCCGGACAAAGGTATCTTTTTTAAAGAAATTTATTAAAGCAAAATAAGAATGAATCATAAAATCTTTTCACATATAAGTAGTCGTACCTTTCAAGAGTAAAATTACTCAATGTAACCCCGTTCAGCCACAATGACCGTCTCCAGTCTTGTCCTGATGCGATCGCACGCACTCTTTAAAACAGCGCTTTCCAGATTCGCGGATGTTGCTTCGATGGCGGTGCGTAGAGATGCGACATTAAAGTGCCTCGTCTTACTGGTAACTCTATCGACAACGCTCCGAACATAGTAGTCGAGGGGGTTCAAAACCGGGCTATTCAGGGGCCAGAATACCTTTCACCAGAGTACGGTATGTCAAAGTTACCCAAGAGGCAATTTTCGACTAAAAGACTCGTACGAGCCGGTGCACCGTCCTATTGAAAGACACATTGTCTCTTCGAGGTCTATGTTACCATTCGCGGTATCACGACGTTCGTCAAAACACGCAGATAAACTTCTTTTGTGACAGTTCGTCCCTTTCAAAATGGTTCAAATGGCTCTGAGCACTATGGGACTTAACTTCTAAGGTCATCAGTCCCCTAGAAATTAGAACTACTTAAACCTAACTAACCTAAGTACATCACACACATCCATGCCCGAGACAGGATTCGAACCTGCGACCGTAGCGGTCGCGCGGCTCCAGACTGTAGCGCCTAGAACCGATCGGCCACCCCAGCCGGCCCCTTTTCAAAGAAATGTGGCAGCATGATATCACCCTCACCTACGAAGTGAATCCCAAACTTCTCTGGAGCTTTATAGCCGGCCGGTGTGGCCGTGCGGTTAAAGGCGCTTCAGTCTGGAACCGCATGACCGCTACGGTCGCAGGTTCGAATCCTACCTCGGGCATGGATGTGTGTGATGTCCTTAGGTTAGTTAGGTTTACTTAGTTCTAAGTTCTAGGCGACTGATGACCTCAGAAGTTAAGTCGCATAGTGCTCAGAGCCATTTGAACCATTTGAAGCTTTATACTTGGCCACAATATCGTAAAGAATCGAACTATTTCAGTGGGTGAACGGCCAGCGCGAAGACTTTCGATAATAGCATCTCTTATGTTGTACTCTGCACTCGCCAGTAACATCTCGGCCATTTTGGAGGTCTGACTATTTGCAAGATGCCTATGGCTTTCAAGAACGCTAATCGCGATTTCCGGTGGAGCTACGATATGCCGGGAGATTCAAATTCAGATTTTTCCGGATCTAAGCGCCGCACTCTATACACGTTTCTCCTGGTAAAACAGCTAACTGAACAAAAATTTTGGAAAATCATGTTTGCACGCACAAGATAATTCATAGAGTTATTATTGTTATTGGCCGAAATACAATTGTTTCTAACTTTCAAAGAGCGAAACAAATAAGATTGTCATATCAAAAGCCAAATTTCACGTTCCTGCACTCAATAATTCTCGCAGATTGTGATTTTCGACGCGCACTGAATCTCATCCGATTAGCACTCAGCGCTGCCTAATCTCAGTCTCAGTAGCTGTGCTCTTCCACACCGAGCATCTCGCCAGCCGGTAAAAAAGTTAAGTAGTATGGCATGGTTCGCCTAGAGACCGCCTAATTGGAAAGGTTTTTCCTACCCTTTGCCCAACGCGAATTGCGTTGTTTGAAATGTAACCGGTAACCGTACGTATCTGTTAGTTTGAACGGATTGTAGAGACCCACCATGGCTTAGTAACGGAATTCGGAAAACGCTGAGCAGGCAGAGGCAGTTGCATTCCCGGTTCAGAAAAGATCACGCAAATGGCAACAAGCAAATATTATTAGAGATTTGTGCGTCTGCGAAAAGATCTACATGCGAAGCATAAAACAGTCACCACCGTCATACTTTAGCAAAAGGTGTGGCAGAGAACCCGAGAAAATTCTTGTCGTATATAAAATCGCTAAGTTAGTCCAACACTTCCATCCGGTCACTTATTGACCAGTCAGGTGCCGCAGTTGAAGAAAGCCAAACAAAAGCTGAGGTTTTAAATTTCAGGTTCAAGAAATCGTCTACGCAGGAGCATCCTACAAACGTATAGTCATTTGACCATCTAACAGATCTCTATATGCACGACACAGTAATAAGCATCCCTATCGTAGAGAAATACACTACGTGATCAAAACTATCCGGGCACCAGCCTGAAAATGACTTACAAGTTCGTGGCGCCCTCCATCGGTAATGCTGGAATTCAATATGGTGTTTGTCCGCCCTGAGCCTTAATGACAGCTTGCACTCTCGCAGGCATACATTCAATCAGGTGATGCAATATTTCTTGGGGAATGGCAGCCCTTTCTTCATGGAGTGCTGCACTGAGGAGAGGTATCGATGTCGGTCGATGACGCCTGGCACGAAGTGGGCGTTGAGAAACATCCCAGAGGTGTTCTTTAGGATTTCGGTCAGGACCCTGTGCAGGCCAATCCATTACAGGGATGTTATTGTCGTGTAACCATTCCTCCACAGGCTGTGCATTATGAATAAGTGGTCGATCGTGTTGAAAAAAGCAATCGCCATCCCCGAATTGCTCTTCAACAGTGGGAAGCAAGAAGGTGCGTAAAAAAATCAATGTAGGCCTGTGCTGTGATAGTGCCACGCAAACCAACAAAGGCTGCGTGACCCCTCCATGAAAAATACGAGCACACCATAACAGCACCGTATCGAAATTTTATTGCTGGCATATGACGTTCACAGGGCATTCGCCATACCCACACCCTGCCATCGGATTGCCACATTGTTTACCGTGATTCGTCACCACACAACGTTTTTCCACTGCTCAATTGTCGAATGTTTACGCACCTTATACCAAGCGAGGCGTCGTTTGGCAATTACCGGCGTGATGTGTGTCTTATAAGCAGCCGCTCGACCATGAAATCCCACTTTTCTCACCTCCCGCCTAGCTGTCGTAGTACTTGCAATGGATCCTGATGCAGTTTGCAATTCCTGTGTGATGGTCTGGATAGATGTCTGCCTGTTACACATTACGACCCTCTTCAACTGTCGGCGGTCTCTGTCAGTAAACAGACGAGGTCGGCCTGTATTCTTTTGTGCTGTATGTGTTCCTTGACGTTTCCCCTTCACTGTCACATCGGAAACAGTGGACCTAGGGAAGTTTAGGAGTGTGGAAATCTCGCGTGTAGACGTATGGCACAAGGGACACCCAATCACCAGCCCACGTTCGAAGTCCGTGAGTTCCGCGGAGCGCCCCATTCTGCTCTCTCACGATGTCTGATGACTACTGAGGTCGGTGATATGGAGTGGCAGCACAATGTACCAAATATGGAAAATATGTGTTTTGTGGGTGTCCGGATACTTTGGATCACATAGTGTAACTGAAACTGTTGAACACAAGGAAGTCGCCAGGTCCAAATGCAATTCCAGTTCTTTTTTTTTTTGAAAATGTTTTCTATGGCACTGGTCCCTTACCTAGCTTCCATTTATCGGCAATTTCTCGCCAAAACCACTGGAAAAAAGTCCAGGGGAGCAAAAGAACGGACTCGCAAAATTAGAGACGAATATCCCTAACATCGATTTGTTGCAGAATCCTTGAATATATTCTCAGTTAGAATAAAATAAGTCCGTTCGGTGTGGCCAAGCGGTTTCAGGCGCTTCAGTCTGGAACCGCACAACCACTACGGTCGCAGTTTCGAATCCTGCCTCGGCAATGGATGTGTGTGATGTTCTTAGGTTAGTTAGGTTTAAGTAGTTCTAAGTTCTAGGGGACTGATGACCTCAGGTGTTAATTCCCACAGTGCTCAGAGCTATTTGAACCTTTTTCCTGAATAAAATTTTCTTGACAGCGAGAAGCTTATGTTTACGAATTAGTATTGTCCTAGAAAACTGGTGCCAAACTCAGCTTATCATTTTCTCAGTGATATACAGCGAACCAATCATGAAGGGCAACAGGCAGATTCCATATTTCTATATTTCGGGAAAGCGTTTGACGCGGTGCCCTCTGCTGGCTGTTAAAGAAGGTACGAGCTTATGGAATATGTTCACAGATACGTGGATATCTCCAAAACTTCTTAAATTATAGACCAAAGTATGTTGTCCGCAACGACGATTGTTCATCAACGAAAAAGTGTTGCCAGGATAGCCCCCGAGAAGTATGATAGGACCGCCTCATTTCTCTGTATACATAAAGGATTTGGTGTACAGGGCGAGCGGCGATTTGGGTTGTTTGCTGATGATGCTGTGGTGTATGGTAAGGTATCGAAGTTGAGTGACCGTAGGAGGGCACAGAATGACAAAATGTCTAGTTGGTCTGATGAATGCCATCTATCTGTGATTGTATCTTAATTCGGATGTGTACGAAAGACAAACTTGTAATGTTCGGATACAGCATTAGTAGTGATCAGAGTCACGTCGTTTAAATGTCTGAGCGTAACGTTGTAACCAGCATGTGAGGAGTGCGGAAGGAAAGGCAAATGATCGACTGTGGTTTATTGGGAGAATTCTGTGAAGGCGTGATTCATCTGTAAAGGAGGCCGCATATAGGACGCTAGTGCGACCTATTCTTCAGTATTGCTGTAGTGTTTGGGATCTGTACCAAGCCGGGTCATAGGAAGACACTGAAGTAATTCACACGTCGGCTTCTAGATTTGTTATCAGTAGAATCGAACAAAACGCAAGTGCTCCGGGAACTCTGATCGAAATCCAGGGACAACTGGTGACATTCTTTTGGAGGAACACTATCGAAGAAGTTTAGGGAACTGGCATTTCAAGCTGACGGCAGAACAATCCTACTGCATCCAAATATTTTGCGCTTAAAAACCAACAAGATGAGATACGAGAAATTAGTGCTCGTACGGAGGCATACAGACAGTCGGTTTTCCCTCTGTTTGTGAGTGGAACAGGAAAGGAAATTACTATTAATATTACGGGGTACCCTCCGCCACGCGCTCTGTGGTTGATTGCGGAGTACGTGTATAGATGTAGATTTAGTGGTGAGCGTATAATGTACTGTCGTGCTTGTGTCATTTGATGATGGTGAGGGAAGGGACAGGGTGAAACCCGGTGCCGTAATCCTGCATAATCCTCTCGAGTAGCACCAAAGGGTTGGCCGATGGTGCCGTATCACCCCAGTGTCGCATGAGACACTGGAAGTGAATCATGATACTGGGACAAAGATTGGTGATCAGGAAATCTGCTCCGCCAACTCTCGGCATGCCATAAAGGCAAAGCGAAAGTTGCCAAGAGCACGTGGTGTAAGCGGATACTCATCCATCGGAGCAGTACAGACCTCGCCCGACGCTGCTTAACTCCTGTGATCTGACGCCATTGAAAACCAGTCAGTCATTGGGCATCAAGCCGAATTTGAATATTAACTGAGTAATAATTAACAACCGAAAAAAGGAGCTTTGGCGCACAGGCCACAGAATAATATCTCCATCTTATACCACAGTAACTAGTGACAACGTAAGTCGATTCAGCTGACGTAATTCCCTACGACTGTTATATGCACGTAGCAGCATCCGGTGCTCTTGTCTCTCTCCATCGTATGACATCGTACGATTGCTACTGTATCTTCGTTCAACTGATATCAGGCACGGGGAAATAAATCCATGGCTGCAGGAGCCAGATATGTCTCTTAATACATCTACATCTACATTTGTACTCCGCAAGCCACCCAACCGTGTGTGGCGGAGGGCACTTTACGTGCCACTGTCATTGCCTCCATTTCCTGTTCCAGTCGCGTATGGTTCGCGGGAAGAACGACTGCCGAAAAACCTCCGTGCGCGCTCGGATCTCTCTAATTTTACATTCGTGATCTCCTCGGGAGGTATAAGTAGGTGGAAGCAATATATTCGATACCTCATCCAGGAACGCACCCTCTCGAAACCTGGACAGCAAGCTACACCGCGATGCAGAGCGCCTCTCTTGCAGAGTCTGCCACTTGAGTCTGCTAAACATCTCCGCGACGCTATCACGGTCAGCAAATAACCCTGTGACGAAATGCGCAGCTTTTCTTTGGATCTTCTCTATCTCCTCCGTCAACCCGACCTGGTACGGATCCAACACTGATGAGCAATACTCAAGTATAGGTCGAACGAGTGTTTTGTAAGCCACCTCCTTTGTTGATGGACTACCAACAATTGGTTTTATATGATCATTCCACTTCAAATCGTTCCGCACGCATACTCCCACATATTTTACAGAAGTAACTGCTACCAGTGTATGTTCCGCTATCATATAATCATACAATAAAGGATCCTTATTTCTATGTATTCGCAATACATCACATTTGTCTATGTCAAGGGTCAGTTGCCACTCCTTGCACCAAGTGCCTTTCCGCTGCAGATCTTCCTACATTTCGCTGCAATTTCCTAATGCTGCAACTTCTCTGTGTACTACAGCATCATCCGCGAAAAGCCGCATGTAGCTTCCGACACTATCTACTAGGTCACTTATACATATTGTGAAAAGCAGTGGTCCCATAACATTCCCCTGTGGCACGCCAGAGGTTACTTTATCGTCTGTAGACGTCTCTCCATTGATAACAACATGCTGTGTTCTGTTTGCTAAAAGCTCTTCAATCCAGCCACACAGCTGGTCTGATATTCCGTAGGCTTTTACTTTGTTTATCAGGCGACAGTGCGGAACTGTATCGAACGCCTTCCGGAAGTGAAGGAAAATAGCATCTACCTGGGAGCCTATATCTAATATTTTCTGGGTCTCATGAACAAATAAAGCGAGTTGGGTCTCACACGATCGCTGTTTCCGGAATCCATGTTGATTCCTACAGAGTAGCTTCTCGGTTTCCAGAAATGACATGATACGTGAGCAAAAAACATGTTCTAAAATTCTACAACAGATCGATGTCAGAGATATAGGCCTATAGTTTTGCGCATCTGCTCCACGACCCTTCTTAAAAACTGGGACTACCTGTGCTCTTTTCCAATCATTTGGAACCTTCCGTTCCTCTAGAGACGTGCGGTACATGGCTGTTAGAAGGGGGGGGGGGGGGCAATTTCTTTCGCGTACTCTGTGTAGAATCGAATTGGCATCCCGTCAGGTCCAGTGGACTTTCCTCTGTTGAGTGATTTCAGATGCTTTTCTGTTCCTTGGACACTTATTTTGATGTCAGCCATCATTTCCTCTTCCTTTTCCTCTCCCTCCCCCCCCCCCTCCCCCCCGCCTACCCCCTCCACCAATGAAAAAATAAATAAATAAATATAAATAAGAACGTGGTGTGTACTCGGTGTGGCTTATATTGGGCGCAACGGGTTACTCATCAGGAAACAGCCATTAGCCGTTATCCAAAGAGTTAAAGTGGATCGGTCTTCGACAGAGACGTTCGCTTCATGGGAGATGAAGGCAAATCCTTGCCTTCCTTTACGTAGTCTGATATTATGGCAAGACTACCGAGTCTGTTCTCACTGTAGTAATGGAGTCCAAGCGAGGACATTACAGCAATAAATGTGCTCTCCTTGCTGAAACATTCGAGGCACGGCCCAGGATGTGATGAGAAGAAATTCCTCGCGTGACTCATTGCTTTCGGTATTCGGGGCGGCGCTGGACCCCTCCAGGCTTTAACGGCGTCCCTCGGCAGTAAAGGCGGCGTTGCAATAGTAGCAGCAGGCGCATTACGGCGCTACGTGGCTGCAGGCGGCTTTACTGGGCTCCGACATCGCTAACCGAGCAAGTAGAGGTAGCACGCAGCGATAGCTGCGTGTCAGAGTATGGTAGAGGGCGAGGGACGAACCAGCAATCACCTGCTCACTGCACTATGGTATACACTGATCAACTAGAACATCATGACCACCTACCTAATAGCAGCTATGCTCACCTACGGCACGGATAACACCGGCGACGTGTCGTGGGGTAGAAGCAATGAGGCCTTGGTAGGTCGCTGGAGCAGCTCTGACTCCACGTCCAGTCACATCCCAGATGTGTTCGATCGGGCTCAGACCTGCCGAGTTGGGAGGCCACCACATCAACTGGAACTCGCCACTGTGTTCCTCGAACCACCCCATCACACTCCTAGTCTTGTGAAACGGCGCGTTGTGTCGTTGAAACTGCCACAGCCGTCAGGAAACAAGATCGTCCAGAAGGGGCGTACGTGGTCTTCAACCAGTGTACGATACTTCTTGGCTGTCATGGTGCCTTGCACGAGCTCCACTCGCCCTTCGGATGCCTTGTCAAGGAATTGTTCTCCTGGAAGGAGACGGATTCGCGCCCTCCCAATTGCCGTTACGAAGAAGGTATGGGGTATGCCAGACCATGCAACGCTCTACCACTACCGATGGTGACGTGCCGATTTCAGTCGTAGCTGCCGATGTTGTGGTGTTAGCATTGCAACGTTCGTGGATCGTAAGTTGCAGAAGCCCATCATTAGGCGTGTTCGGTGCACTGTGAGTTCAGACACACGTGAATTCTGCCCAGAATTAAAGTTTTATGTCAGTTCGTCCGTAGTTCGCCACCTGTTATGTTTTACCCGTCTGCCCGGCCTGCGAATGGTTCAAATGGCTCTGAACACTATGGGAGGTCATCAATCCCCTAGAACTTAGAACTACTTAAACCTAACTAACCTACTAAATACATCATACACATCCGTGCCCGAGGCAGGATTCGAACCTGCGACCGTAGCGGTCGCGCGGTTCCAGACTGTAGCGCCTAGAACCGCTCGGTCACCCCGGCCGGCCCAACCTACGACGTCCGACATCTGTAATGAGGGGTGGCCACCTAACCCCACGACGTCTGGGCATAGTTTCGCAATGTGTTGGAGACACCCACCACAGCAGTCATCTGACCTCCGACAAGTCGCGCAGGTTCCGAAATGGTCGTGCCGAGCCTATGGGCCATCACAATCTGCCCTCAGTCAAACTCAGGCAGATCGCACTTTCCCCGTTCTGCACACAGACAGCACGCTTACTGGTAGTACATGCACTGTCCGTGTGTCTGACCAGCAGTGTGGCCGTGCGGTTCTAGGCGCTACAGTCTGGAACTGAGCGACTGCTACGGTCGCATGTTCGAATCCTGCCTTGGGCATGGATGTGTGTGATGTCCTCAGGTTAGTTAGGTTTAATTAGTTCTAAGTTCTAGGCGACTGATGACCTTAGAAGTTAAGTCGCATAGTGCTCAGAGCGATTTGAACCATTTTTTGACCAGCAGTCATTCCTCGCCAGGTGACTCTGCTATCGCCTGCACGGATGTATATCGACAGTATGTCTATGATCGTAACCGTCTCGCTCATCATTGTATACGCCACAGCGCCGTGGAGTGCGCTTTCATTGTCCAGAGTAATTTGAGTTTACATCCAAATCGTCATCACTATGCACCAGGAATGCATCATCTCAGGCACCAAGAAGTCACATTGTAGGCAGGTAGTATCAGGCATCCCACAGGGTTCCTTATTACGTTGTACATCAATGACGTGTCATTAGTTTTGTGGCACCGTACTGCAAACACCTCATGTAAGCTGATGACGTCCAGTTGTATCTAAGTGCAAAAACAATACAACTGAAGACAGTTTGTCGACTATCTCTGTATGCTCTGCCAAAACTGGCGCATAAAATACGGTTAAAATTCAACCTATCGAAGACCCTAGTGATACTTGTTGGTCTTTCTAGGCTCATTAGCCTGAAGTACCGGCAATCCCTAACATCTTTAGTCCTAAAGAGGACAAACATCAACTTCTCTTCCTCAGAAAAGAGTCGAAGAGTAATAGGATATTCAAATCTAAACTGAACTGAGCACGCAACTGCAATGTGCTAGAAGCCATCAACATCTCTCCATCACTTAGGGAAAAAAAGGAAAAAAAAAGAAAGAAAGAAAGAAAGAAAGAAAGAAAGCACTTTCCTCTTGACTAGAAGAAACTTGTACATACTGCCAGTTACAGATTACAGCGATGTTATCAAGCAAGACCTTTTTCAGGAAAGCTTAAGACGCCTAGAACTGGTTATAAATTCCTTTGTTCATTATGTTCGGGATGGTAGACTCTTCGATCATATTTCACCATCATATGCACAGCTGCCCTGGCTGTGTGTAGAAGAGCGCAGAGATTTCCACACCCTCTGTCTTCACTACTGTCTCAGCAACGTACGCTGTCCCTGATATCTCTCATCAACCTTAACGCTCTTGTCTGAAAAACAAGTAAGAAACACCTGTTCCTACCAGAGCAAAAACCTTCCTGTCCCATTCCACAATTTCGCTAATTTCTCGCTGTCCTTCACAGCAGCAGGAACCCGACTCCAGCATAACATCCGCCACTATGTAAGAGAAACGAATACCCTCCACAGTTCCAGAAGACAGTTAATGACATATCTACTAAAGCAACAGTAGTGGTTACCATTGTCCCTGTATGTACTCATTACCTTCTTTCCAGCCAGATCTTCTGCCGGCCGGAGTGGCCGAGCGGTTCTAGGCGCTACAGTCCGGAACAGCGTTGCTGCTACGGTCGCAGGTTCGAATCCTGCCTCGGACATGGATGTGTGTGATGTCCTTAGGTTAGTTATGTTTAAGTAGTTCTGAGTTCTAGGGAACTGATGACCTCAGAAATTAAGTCCCATAGTGCTCAGAGCCATTTGAACCATTTGAACCAACCAGATCTCCTACATTCCCCAGTAATCTTTGCTGGTGCAGTCTCCTTACATTTTTCCCCAGAACTCGCTCTATCAGAAAACTTCTATTTCGTAAACCTATAAATTCTTTTTCTATCTGCCCGTATCATTAGTATTCTTATTGTCATTATTGTTATTACTAACATAAATGTTTGCGCCGACAACAGCAGTAAAACAGGTACCGCCAGTGTTAAATTCCTCAGTTCGTAGTCACTGTTATTTACTCTATTTTCCAATGTTATTGTTGTTGTGATCTTCAGTCCAGAGACTGGTTTGATGCAGCCATCCATGCTACTCTATCCTGTGCAAGCTTCTTCATCTTCAAGTAACTACTACAACTTACATCCTTCTGAATCTCCTTGGTGTATTCATCTCTTGGTCTCCCTCCACGATCTTCACCCTCCACGGTGCCCTCCAGCACTTAATTGGTGATCCCTTGATGCCTCAGAACATTTCCTACCAATCGAACCCATCTTCTAGCCAAGTCGTGCCACAAATTCCTCTTCTCCTCAATTCTGTCCTGTACCATTTCATTAGTTACGTGATCCACCCATCTAATCTTCATCATTCTTCTGTAGCACCACATTTCGAAAGCTTCTATTCTCTTCTTGTCCAAACTATTTATCGTTCATGTTTCACTTCCATATATGTCTACACTCCATACAAATACTTTCAGAAAAGACTTCCTGACACTTAAATCTGTACTCGATGTTAACAAATTTCTCTTCTTCAGAAACGCTTTCCTTGCCATTGCCAGTCTACATTTTATATCCAGCCTACTTAGACCATCATTAGTTATTTTGCTCCACAAATAGCAAAACTCATCTACCACCTTAAGTGTTTCATTTTCCAATCTAATTCCCTCAGCGTCACCTGATTTACTTCGATTACATTCCATTATCCTCGATTTGCTTTTGTTGATGTTCATCTCATATCCTTTCAATACCCTGTCCATTCCGTTCAGTTGCTCTTCCAGGTCCTTTGCTGTCTCCGACACAATTACAATGTCGTCGGCAAAATGGCAAAGTTTTTGTGCATCTTCATGTTTTCGCGGCTTAAAGTCTGTTCCATAAAATTTCGGGCGTGCTGCTGCATAAATTCAGCTTCTTCCTCTAATATTTCCGCTGAATACCGTTCAGCATATGTAATGGTTCGGTCCTCGAGTTTAAAAGGATGGAGAAAGTGCTGGACCGTTAGTCACCTCGGTTAACTCTGAAGATGGCTGGACGGTATTCAGCCGAAATATTGGGAGAAGAAGCTGAATTTTATTGAACGCAGTGTTTTTATTTCTTCTCCATAGATTTTAATTCCTTCTGCAAATTTTCTTTTGTTTCCTTTACTGCTTGCTCAGTATATGGATTGAATAATTTCAGGGATAGGCTACAGCCCTGTCTCACTCCCTTCCCAACCACTGCTTCCCTTTCATGTCACTCAACTCTTATAACTGAAATCCGATTTCTGTACAAATTGTAAATAGCCTTTCGCTCCCTGTATTTTACCCCTGCCGCCTACAGAATTTGGAAGAGAGTATTCCAGTCAATATTGTCAAAAGCGTTCTGTAAGTCCACAAATGCTAGAAACGTAGGTTTGCCTCATGTATTCCAACATTTCTACGGAATTGATCCTCCCTGATGTCGGCTTCTACCAGTTTTTACGTTCGTCTGCAAGCAATTCGTGTTAGTATTTTGCAGCTCTGACTTATTAAACTGGTAATTCGGTAATTTTCACACCTGTCCACAACTGCTTTGTTTGGGATTGGAACTGCCAATACAGACACTTAAATCTTTTCTTTGCTGGCGTAAGCTGTCGCCAGCACACATGGCGGCAAAGAGGTTGTGAGAAGATCGATAGAGGCCAAAGACAGACTCGCAAGAAACGCGCCGCAACGCCCTCTCAGCCACCAGTATTTAGAACGCCGCTGCGGACCGGATGGCCCAGTCAGTTCCAGTCAGTCAGTCATCCAGTGAGTCAAGTACTCGAGTCATGAGTCACAGTCGCAGTTAGCTCAGCGTCTAGCTCAGGATCAGTCAGTAGGTAGCGACCAGAGTAGTGTACATAGCGGACTTGTACTTCACAAGCTGCGAGGCTAACGTGGACTATTACAGAAGAGCTTGTACCACAACACCTGGACTATCTTAAGTAACTTTTTTTTCTTATAAATAATGAACCCTGTTGAAACATGTGTGCTGTTGTGTTATAGAAAGATGATACCAGCCACCAGCAACATCCTTTCCTTGCTTCCATGGTACAAGCCTACAGTGACAACGAGATAACACAAAAATATTAAAACTGTTATTTCATAATGTAACTACAATGTAAAAAAGGTACTGTATTTGTGAAACCCTTGTCCGAAGTAAGATAGGACCTAACGACCCTAATCAGATCAGGTTAAATAAATAAACTATCACACAATTTACATACAAGTGCTTTGAAGATGGTTCGTAGAACCACTTTCAGACTATTTCTCGGCCGTTCCTCTCTCGAACAGCACGTGGGAAATATGAACACCTCAGTTTACCCGCGCTGGTGCTTATTTCACTTATTGTATCACGATGGCCAGTCTTCACTACGGCGGTTGGCACGTGCTCCAGCACCGCCCACGGACAGTCGCTGAGATGTGCAGCCGCGGGAAGGACGCACCTGCGCTTGCTAGCGACGCGAAGGGTGTGGCAGATCGCCGTCCGGCCGCGCTTGCGCCGTCGGCGGCCCCATCTGCCCCCCCCCCCACCCCCTCCCCACTTACGACGACCAGTGCTATGACTATGGATTCGATGGACACGGCTACGGAAACCTTGAAGACAGCGCTGTCGGCTCCGCTCCCCGATTCTGACGAAGAGAGCTCCACCGCGGCTCAGCCACGCGGACGAAGCGGGAAAAATAAGAGGAGGGCAACAGCCGCGACGTCCGCTGTTCGAAGCTCTCTGAATGAGAAGAGGGAAAAGGAAGATTTCGCCCCTGACGCCGATGGCTTCGTCCCGGCCCGGAGAACTGCAAGACGCATGCAGTCATCGACGACGCGTCCAACTGCCGTCGCCAACTCATTCGACGCGCTCGCTGACGCGCCGGAACACCTGCTACGCGATCCTGCGCAGAAGAAAGACTCACAACTTCCGCCGGTGGTCCTCCAGTATCGGCCGCCCTATGGGGAACTGCAGATGGTGTTGCGCAGCTGGACAACGGCCGTGTACACCTTGAAGCCTGCAGGGCGTGACCTGTACGGGGTCACACTCTGCAGTGCTGACGATTATCGCCGGGTCGCTCAGGAGGCGTCTGAGCGTGGTATCCCATTCCATAGCCGCGCTTCCGCTCCTGACAAGGTCTTGAAGATTGTTATACGCGACCTCCCGTTCAACATGGAAGCCGATCACCTGCATCGTGAACTCACTGACCTGGGCTTCTACATATGGGCAGTCTTGAAGATGAAGTCGCCTAAATTACGCGATGATATGCCGCTCTTCCTCGTCGTCTGCTCCGACACCGTGGAGAACCGCAAGCTCTACCAATTGACGCGGGTCGCCGACGTTCCAGTTCGGACCGAAGATCTTCGCTCCCGGAGAGGCCCAGTGCAGTGCTTTCGCTGCCAGGGGATAAATCACGTCGCGCGCCACTGCTCTATGCCGGACAGATGAGCGTGCCCTCGTCCGCCCACCGCGAAGCGAACATGTGCACTCTTTGGCGGTGCACACGTGGCCAGTTATCGTGGGTGTGACTTGTGGAAGCGTGCCATCGCTCGCCAACGTGGCCAAACACCCACGCCACGTCCGAAGAAGCCAGCAACGAACGGCCCGGCGTCTCTTTCGCGGCGGCAGCATCAGGGGCGCCCTCCGCCGTCCCGACAGCGTCGGCCGCTCCTGCTCCCGCCGCATCCGAGGCCGTGCCGACGCCTGAGGTCCCTGCGCCTCCTCCACAGCCGCTAGTGGTGGAACCGGGAACTGCCTCTCCTCTGGCGTCGACCGGGCTTCGCCCCGCCAACCGCCGGCGCGGGGGTCGCCGCCCTGTGGGTACCCAGCGCTCGGCACCGTCAGTCGAGCAGCCCCAGGTGGACTCTCACAGCGAAGCAGCCGCGCCTCCCCCTTCCAGCGACGGGGCCGCGCCTGCTGCCTCCACCGCTGACCTGGCCAGCCTCGTCGCGCAGCTCACTGCCCTGGTGACCAGTGCCACGAAGTTGATCGCAGTCCTGTCGCAGCAACTCACCGCTGCAGTGCCGACGGCCGCCCCGGCTCCCGACCGCTGTCGAGCCTCACCAGCTGCACTGTGGCAAGCGTTAGAGGGCTCACGGTCGTCGCGTGGACTGCCGACGGCGTCCGCACCCGAGCCGGCGAACTTCGCCAATTTCTTCGAGACGAAGCCGTCGACGTCTTCCTTATCAACGAAACCCACCTGAAGCCTGGGGTCGACGTCATGACGGCAAACTACTCCAGCTACCGCACCGATCGACTGACAGCGGGCGGAGCGACAGCCGTTAACGTCCGCAATGGCATTTGTCATCATGTGATACAACTTCCACCGCTGGCAACGCTGGAGGCCACTGGTGTCGTCGTTCACGCCTCGGCGGACGCCATCACGTTCGTCGCTGCCTCTCGACCGCCGTCTCGTCCACTGGACCCTGCTGACATCGATGCTCTGCTTTCCTTGAGGGGGCAGGTGTTCGTCACCGGGGACTTCAATAGTAAACATGTCTCCTGGAACTCCAGGATCACCAATGCCGCTGGACGCTGCCTGCTCCGGGTAGCGGAACGTCACCACGCGCTTGGGGTGGGGCCATACGACCCGACAATCTTCCCTGCCGGTGGCCTCCCGGATATAATCGCGGTCGTCAAGGGCGTCCCTCATCAGATAACTGCCACGACGAGGACGGCACTGTCTTCTGATAATGTCCCAGTGGTTTTTGATATAGACCTAGACGCCCTACAACAACCCAGGAGAGACATCTCACTTGCTGGCATCGACTGGGACAGGTTTCAAGCAGCCGTGACGGACTCACTCGCCGCCGCGACGCCCCCTGTGGAAGCTGGAGCGGACGCAGCACTTCTGCACTTCGCGGCAACCACGAACGACGCCGCCAACATAGCAACGCCGCCCCGACCACGCACTCCGCCTGACTATTCCCGACAGCTGCCACCGGACATCCTTGCGGCCATCACTGAGAAGAGCCGGCTCTATCGGGAGTGGCAGAGGACAAGAAATGACGACACCAAGCGCCTCCTCAACAGGATGCGTCGGGACATCCGGGCCGCCATTGACGACCGTCGCCATCGCGACTGGACTAACAAGGTCGCCACCCTCTGTCTTGACGACAGCTCGGCCCGGCGGACGACGAAGCGTTTCCTACGCCGCACGCAACGTATCCCTCCGCTGATGGTCCACGGTCAGGCTGTCTGCGAACCAGCTGCGAAGGCTGATGCCCTCGCAGACGTCTTTGAGGCTGCGTTTACACCGATAGAAGACCCGACCGACGCTGTCCACGACGACCTGGTTGCTGAGCGGCTCCCGCACTACTTCTAGACACGCGACGACGATGACGTCATTGAAGAGACGGCGGCGGAAGAGGTGTCGTCCATTCTGCGTGCCCTGAACCCCAGGAAAGCTGCGGGCCCAGACGAAGTTTCCAACGCCCTTCTCCAGAAGCTGCCGCCAGTGGCTGTTACTCATCTCACTCATCTCGCCGACGTCTTTAACGTAATCCTCCGGTCCTGCAGTTTTCCTCAGTTCCTGGAAGCATGCAGAGATCGTCGCGATTCCAAATATGGTGAAGGAACTTCGCCAGCCCACGAACTTCCAACCTATTAGTTTACTGCCTGCCGTCTCCAAGGTCTTCGAAAGGGTGTACATCAGGCGGCTGCAGCGCCACGTTGACGAGGAAGGCCTCCTGCCCGAAGAGCAGTTCGGCTTTCGCAGGGGCCACTCGGCAGTTCACCAACTCCTTCGGCTAGTGGAAGATGCGTTCGTCGGCCTCGAGCAGCGCGAGTTCTTCGGCGCGGTGTTCCTGGACGTGTCGCGGGCTTTCCACAGTGTGTGGCACCGCGGCCTCTTATTCAAACTTTTTGAATTTGGCGTACCGACGTCGCACGTTCGTCTCATCCGTTCCTATCTTGCCGATAGGACCTTCCGTGTGCGGGCCGCGCATGGCTTATCCTCCGTCCGCCACATCAACGCCGGTGTGCCACAGGGCTCGGTCTTGGGGCCACTCCTGTACTCGCTGTACATTTCTGATGCGCCGAAGATCGACCGTGTGCGGCTCACCCTGTACGTGGATGACACGGCTCTCTATACGAGGAGCCTCAACGCCGCCGTCATGCGCCGCCGTCTGCAGCTCGCCGTTGACACCTTGGCAGCCTGGCAGTCAAGTGGCGTCTACAATGCAATGGGGCCAAGACGCAGTTCCTGATCGTCACCAGGCGACTTGATCCTGCAGGTCTGCAACCGCTCACCGTCGGTGGAAGCCCTGTTCCGTGGCGTCCAACGGCGCATTACCTCGGCGTCACCATCGACCGCCGACTCACGTGGCGTCCACACATCCACGAAGTGAAGAACAAAGTGAGGAACAGGCTCCGCATACTCTACCCGGTGCTGAACCCAGGCTCCCAACTACCACCGCGGCTGGGCATCACTCTGTACAAGGCGCTGCTCCGCCCTGTACTCCAATACGCCGCCATCGTCTGGGGGAACGCCGCCGCCACCAACCTGAAGAAGCTGGAGACACTGCAGAATCGCATACTTCGGCTGGCCTTACACCTGCCTTACGATTTCCCCACCGCTCATCTTCACGACGTCTCGGAAGTGCCTCTGCTCCGTGAGCTCTTCCACACGGCCGCCCGCACCTTTTACGAACGTGCTGGCCGGTCACACAACGCCCAAATCCGGACGCTGGGCCGAACACTGCCGCGCAGCGTCACCACCCGCTGGCCACACCTGCTCGCTGCATAGCTAGCAGTGCAGAACTGTGCTGAGGAGACACCCTAGAAGACAACCTACATGTGAAGACGCATTACATCGGCATGCATGGGAGGCAAAACAATAACCGCTGCGAACTCCATCACACATCGGAGGACAAGTTATCTCCGTGCAGATCCACGCGAGACGGTGGTTGGAGCCGACAAGAAGAAAGTTGGTGTTTGAAACTTCGTGAAAAGACCTCTCAGCAACGAAAATCGCTTTTATTTTAAAGACTGCCACTTCAACTCGCGTATAGTAGGTCCACACTCTCTCCCCCATATCGCGATAATATAAAATGATCTGCCTTTCTTCAACTTTGTCCATCTTCTCCATCGGTCCTGTCCGGTAAGAATTCCATACCGTGCAACAATACTGTAGCAGTGGACGGAAAAGCGTAATGTAGACATCCTCTTCAGTAGATAATCTCCCTAGGGTTCTGCCAGTAAAACAGTCTTTCATTATTTTTTTCGCGTAAACGGTTCGAAATTATTTAAAAATATATAATATCCATTTGTGAAATTGATGAATTTTGTCTGCGCAGTAAAAGTCATTGCGAGGTAACGCACTGTTCCTTGTAATAGGGAAAGTTCACTATATAACCATTCTCGTAACGATTGCTTGCCTTTTTTTATTTTCTACATCACTGCAGTTGATTTTGCTTGTTGATTTGAAACAGTTTTTACAACTTTCCTTCGTTGTATAGAAGTGATTCGTGAACTATTTCCCCCGCACACATGTCATTCTGACACGCTACGTAATAACTGCCGTTCTGATAACCAACTGGTTCACGAACAAAAATTCTGGCCAGTTGGAACAGCGACTGGGTTTAGAAATAGCTTTACTGATTTGCTCTGGGATATTCAGACAATTTCATACTTCTTCCTGTCTTCGTGATGTGTCATTTGCATCATGTTATAGCGCTCTTTCAAAATTTACGTAATCAGATGGTGAAGTAAGTTACCGTACTCGTAGAAGTAACTTCTTGTAAATTTTCACCGCTAATCAGTTATTATTTCGCAAACGATTACCTTAATTTTCCGATCCGATACGGATCACGCGGCCACGGTCATTTCTTTAGGTTAAACTCTTATTATTTTAGGCTTATTGTTAGTTTATACAGTGTGGTCCATTGATCGTGACCGGGCCAAATATCTCACGAAATAAGCGTCAAACGAAAAAACTACAAAGAACGAAACTTGTCTAGCCTGAAGAGGGAAACCAGATGGCGCTATGATTGGTTCCTATTAAAAAAAAAAAAACGCAGTTGATACTCGTTTGACCTATGGCAGCGCCATCTAGCGGGCAAACCATAGGGCCATCTGGCTTCCCCCTTCAAGCTAGACGAGTTTCGTTCTTTGTAGTTTGTTTCATTTGACGCTTATTTCGTGAGATATTTGGCCCAGTCACTGTCAATGCACCACCCTGTATGAGATATCCTCCTCAAGAAGTAGACTGTTACTGACAATGACAGGTGCTTCTGTCTTCGGGTACATGTCGCCAGCCGCGGTGGCCCAGCGGTTCTAGGCGCTTCAGTGCGGAACCGCGCTGCTGCTACGGTCGCAGGTTCGAATCCTGCCTCGGGCATGGATGTGTGTCATGTCCTTAGGTTAGTAAGATTTAAGTAGTTCTAAGTCTAGGGGACTGATGACCTCAGATGTTAAGTCCCATAGTGCTTAGAGCCATTTGAACCATATTTTTAGTACATGTCAGTAAAGCTAGGAATCTAAGAGGTGCGTAATGCAACATTTTTTTCCTGGACAATTTTGGTTGAAAAAATGCGGAATTTGTTGTGGGATACCATGGTACATTCCAGTTTCAGCCACTATATTTTCATGAACTCCCCATTGGTGGCGACGCTACACGTAACTTTCAAATTGGCGTCTGTAGCGGAGGTACATTCCATACAGAGAGCTGCCACTGAGTTTGTATTGACGGAGGAACTAGAGCATCGCAGATATTCGTAGGCTCTTGCAGAGCGTTTCCGGACACCCGACAGTGAACAAAAGCTCGGTGAGTCGTTGGAGGAGGCGCCTGTTACCATGGCAAAATGGTCGCGCACACCTGTCCGCTTTCCCCCGCGCCCGCTGGACGCACACAGGTGTGACTCTAGCTATATTGGAACGTGCGGACACTGTGATTCGAGGTGATCGACGGGTGGCAATCTCGCATCCCGCTGCTCTACCGGAGACACACGCGTGCACCAGTTGGGGAACTCAGAGCTGTGTGCTTGCTCGATTCCTCGCCGTCTAACAGAAGCCCGTAAAGACGAACGGAGAACCATCTGTCCGGAACTGCTTGCTCACTAAGTCGCCTATCGTGACAATTTTTGTCGAACATCGTCACAGGCGACGAACGATGGATTCATCATTTCGAGCCGAGATGTTCTTCCTCCTTACATCCTTGATCTCTCACCTTCCGACTTCCGTCTGTCTGGCCCAATGAAGGATGCACTCCGCGGGGAGGAGTAAGTGGATGATGCCTAAGTTATTGATGCAGCAAGAAGTTGCCCCCGACGTTGACTGTTAGGGTGATACCATTCGGGGGACACAGGCCTTCCCACCAAGTGGTGTAAGGCCGTCGCTCTGAACGGAGATTATGTTGAAAAATAATGGGGAATCATATGGTGTATTGAAATCTTGGATAAAACTAAGCCGGCTGTTGTGGCCGAGCGGTTCTAGGCGCTTCAGTCCGGAACCACGCTGCTGCTACGGTCGCAGCTTCGAATCCTTCCTCGGGCATGGATGTGTGTGATGTCCGTAGGTAAGTTAGGTTTAAATACTTCTAAGTCTAGGGGTCTGATGACCTCAGATGTTAACTCCAATAGTGCTTGGAGAAAACCAACATACGTACCGGAAAAAAATGTGTTGCTTTATTTATCGAACGCCCGTCACATGTTACTACCCGAGTATCCCGGAACCAGGTACATTGTCCGAGTCGTAGGTTGTCTGTCTAACGGCTTTCGGGGGCAACAAAAATTTGACTTTCAGCATTTCGGGTGGTTATTGACCGAATTTAAAAATTTGAAATGCTGTCGTAAACGACTCATTATTATGTTAAAATTTTAGCGAAACAGGACGAGTTTTACAGTCAGAAACTTGTGTTTGTCTCGAGGCAGCATACTGACCGACGCAAAAAATGGACTTGATTCATCCAGTATTTGACAATGGGAGCACTTAGCGAGTTACAACAAACTTGAGCCTAAATTTCGAACCTTTACGAAGCTTTCTCTCACTGACACGTCTCACGATGTGACGAAAGAAAAGGAGCTTATTGCTTACTACACTACTTCAGCACCTGTGGTGATGTTTTAGTTTATTACGTCTGTTGTGGCGTAGCAAGACAGCCACGCCACGGAAGTAGCCGGAAGGCACGCGTTTAGCTCACGCAGGCAAGAGATAGGTCTGTAAAAGGATACGTAATGAATGCTATAAAGAAAAGTACGTAGCACCTGGAATACTTAACTTTAATCCATCCTTGTGGTACATCGTTCTTGATGATACAAGTGAGACTCTGTAGATACATGCAATGTTACTAATGGCGCCTTACTAGGTCGTAGCCATTGACTTAGCTGAAGGCTATTCTAACTATCTGCTCTGCAAAGGAGCGAGGCTTCGTCAGTGTGCATCGCTAGCTACGTCGTCTGTACAACTGGGGCGAGTGCTAGTACGTCTCTCGAGACCTGCCGTGTGGTGGCGCTCGGTCTGCTATCACTGAAAGTGGCGACACGCGGGTCCGACATGTACTAATGGACCGCGGCCGATTTAAAGCTACCACCTAGCAAGTGTGGTGTCTGGCGGTGACACCACAACGTCTTTACAAGCGACAGTTTTTGCGACAGATTTTTGAGACGGTACCCAAGTATACCTCTGAATATACCTGTAAAATTATGTCGTTCTCGGTCATATAGTTCAGCAGATATGACATCACAAAACACTAAAGTTCTTGAAAAGCTAGCTTTTTCTGAAAATGATGCGCATGTTTCCCAGTCTGTATTCATCCAGTGTCTCATAATGGGAGCACTTTGCAACTTGTAAAACACTTCAAGCATAGTGTAAATCTTTCCCAAATTTTTCTGGCTTGCATGCAAAAAGCAACAATTTAACACAATATCTCGTTAGTAAGGTAATCAGACGTGTGAAACTGTTTTAGACTAGTGAATTCAGTTTTTTATTGTTCAAAAAAATGGTTCAAATGGCTCTGAGCACTATGGGACTCAACTTCTGAGGTCATTAGTCCCCTAGAACGTAGAACTAGTTAAACCTAACTAACCTAAGGACATCACACACATCCATGCCCGAGGCAGGATTCGAACCTGCGACAGTAGCGGTCTCCCGGTTCCAGACTGCAGCGCCTAGAACCAGTTTTTTATAGTCTCTAGGACCTACTGGTAATTTGTGTTAGAAGAAAGAGATGTAAAAACGTGAAACACAGGAAGGAAGCTGGTGAAGTAAATTCACTCTAAGGGAAAAATAGGAAGACATTGGATGATCCACGTTTAGCGGCTGAATGTGCCCTTGGGTCCTGCTTGTGCCACGCAGGCAGATACAAAAAATAGCTCTTGTCTCATGCGGCCTCTCGTTGAGGCCACTCTTAACTCAGTAGTACCTCAGTAGTAAACTTCTCGGCGATATTGTGTGTCTGGTCATGTTTCGTATGTTCTCGAGACGTCAGCAGGAACGATTGTGGGACGCTTAAGTACACTGGGGTGCAAATCTGACGTCGAAAGTAAATTTCACGTGATAGGTCGATGAAACCAGTACCACATCAAGAAAGAACAGCTGCAGTGTAGTACAGAAGGTAACTGAAGGAAATAAGCAATGACACCTTTATTCGAGGATAGTAAATACACCGAAGTTATCGCGATTTATAATAGTCCCCTAGGCATGCCTCGGGCATGGACGTGTGTGATGTCCTTACCTTAGTTAGGTTTAAGTAGTTCTAAGTTCTAGGCACTGATGATCACAAATGTTGTCCCATAGTGCTCAGAGCCATTTGAACCATTTTTTTCTTCGCTCTGTGATAGATGGTGCTGTAATAGTCATAAACATGTTGTTGTTGTTGTGGTCTTCAGTCCTGATACTGGTTTGATGCAGCTCTCCATGCTAATCTATCCTGTGCAAGCTCCTTCATCTCCCAGTACCTACTGCAACCTACGTCCTTCTGAATGTGCTTAGTGTATTCATCTCTTGGTCTCCCTCTACGATTTCTACCCTCCACGCTGCCCTCCAATGCTAAATTTGTGATCCCTTGATGCCTCAGGACATGTCATACCAACCGAACCCTTCTTCTAGTCAAGTTGTGCCACAAACTTCTCTTCTCCCCAATCCTATTCAACACCTCCTCATTAGTTATGTGATCTAACCACCTAATCAACAACATTCTTCTGTAGCGCCACATTTCGAAAGCTTCTATTCTCTTCCTGTCCAAACTAGTTATCGTTCACGTTTCACTTCCATACATGGCTACACTCCATACAAATACTTTCAGAAACGACTTCCTGACACTTAAATCTATACTCGATGTTAAAAAATTTCTCTCTTCTTCAGAAATGCTTTCCTTGCCATTGCCAGTCTACATTTTATATCCTCTCTACTTCGACCATCATCAGTTATTTTGCTCCCCAAATAGCAAAACTCCTTTACTACTTTAAGTGTCTCATTTCCTAATCTAATTCCCTCAGCATCACCCGATTTAATTCGACTACATTCCATTAGCCTTGTTTTCCTTTTGTTGATGTTCATCTTATATCCTCCTTTCAAGACACTGTCCATTCCATTCAACTGCTCTTCCAAGCCCTTTGCTGTCTCTGACAGAATTACAATGTCTTCGGCAAACCTCAAAGTTTTTATTTCTTCTCCCTGGATTTTAATACCTACTCCGAATTTTTCTTTTGTTTCCTTTACTGCTTGCTCAATATACGGATTGAATAACATCGGGGAGAGTCTACAATCCTTTCTTACCCCCCTCCCAATCACTGCTTCCCTTTCATGCACCTCGACTCTTATAACTGTCATCTGGTTTCTGTACAAATTGTAAATAGCCTTTCACTCCCTGTATTTTACCCCTGCCACCTTAAGAATTTGAAAGAGAGTATTCCAGTCAACATTGTCAAAAGCTTTCTCTAAGTCTGCAAATGCTTGAAACGTAGGTTTGCCTTTCCTTAATCTTTCTTCTAAGATACGTCGTAAGGTCAGTATTGCCTCACGTGTTCCAACATTTCTATGGAATCCAAACTGATCTTCCCCGAGGTCAGCTTCTATCAGTTTTTCCATTCGTCTGTAAATAATTCGTGTTAGTATTTTGCAGCTGTGACTTATTAAACTGATAGTTCGGTAATTTTCACATCTGTCAACACCTTCTTTGTTTGGGATTGGAATTATAATATTCTTCTTTAAGTCTGAGGGTATTTCTCCTGTCTCCTACATCTTGCTCACCTGATGGTAGAGTTTTGCAGGACTGGCTCTCCTAAGGCCGTCAGTACTTCTAATGGAATGTTGTCTACTCCCGGGGCCTTGTGTACACTCAGGTCTTTCAGTGCTCTGTCAAACTCTTCACGCAGTATAGTATCTTCCATTTCATCTTCATCTACATTCTCTTCCATTTCCTTAATATTGTCCTCAAGTACATCACCCTTGTATAGACCCTCTATATACTCCTTCCACCTTTCTGCTTTCCCCTCTTTGCTTAGAACTGGGTTTCCATCTGAGCTCTTGATATTGATACAAGTGGCTCTCTTTTCTCAAAGGTCTCTTTAATTTTCCTCTAGGCAGTATGTATCTTACCCCTAGTGAGATAAGCCTCCACATCCTTACATTTGTCCTCTAGCCATGCCTGCTTAGCCGATTTGCACTTCCTGTCAATCTCATTTTTGAGACGTTTGTATTCCTTTTTGCCTGCTTCATTTACTGCATTTTTATATTTTCTCCTTTCATCAATTAAATTCAATGTTTCTTCTGTTACCCAAGGATTTCTACTAGCCCTGGTCTTTTTACCTTCTTGATCCTCTGCTACCTTCACTATTTCGTCTCTCAAAGCTACCCATCCTTCTTCTACTGTATCTCTTTCCCAAATTACTGTCAATCGTTCCCTAATGCTCTCCCTGAAACTCTCTAAAGCCTCTTGTTCTGTCAGTTTATCCAGGTCCCATCTCATCAAATTCCCACCTTTTTGCAGTTTCTCCAGTTTTAATCTACAGTTCATAACCAATAGATTGTGGTCAGAGTCCACATCTGCCCCTGGAAATGTCCTACAATTTAAAACCTGGTTCCTAAATCTCTATCTTACCATTATATAATCTATCTGATACCATTTAGTATCTCCAGGGTTCTTCCATGTATACAACCTTCTTTTTTATTTCTTGAACCAAGTGTTAGCTATGATTAATTTATGCTCTGTGCAAAATTCTACCAGACGACTTCCTCTTTCATTTCTCTGCCCCAATCCATATCCACCTACTATGTTCCTTCTCTCCCTTTTCCTACTGTCGAATTCCAGTCATCCATGACTATTATATTTTCGTCTCCCTTCACTATCTGAATAATTTCTTTTATTTCATCATAGATTTCTTCAATTTCTTCGTCATCTGCAGAGCTAGTTGGCATATAAACTTGTACTACTGTAGTAGGCATGGGCTTCGTGTCTGTCTTGGCCACTATAATACGTTCACTGCGCTGTTTGTAGTAGCTTACCTGCACTCCTATTTTTTTATTCATTATTAAACCTACTCCTGCATTACCCCTATTTGATTTTGTATTTATAACCCTGTATTCACCTGACCAGAGGTCTTGTTCCTCCTGCCACCAAACTTCACTAATTCCCACTATATCTAACTTTAACCTATCCATTTCCCTTTTTAAATTTTCTAACCTACCTACCCAATTAAGGGATCTTACATTCCACGCTCCGATCCGTGGAATGCCAGTTTTCTTTCTCCTGATAACGACATCCTCTTGAGTTGTCCCCGCCCGGAGATCCGAATGGGGGACTATTTTACCTCCGGAATATTTTACCCAAGAGGACGCCATCATCATTTAACCATACAGTAAAGCTGCATGCCCTCGGAAAAAATTACGGCTGTAGTTTCCCCTTGCTTTCAGCTGTTCGCAGTACCACAACAGCAAGGCCGTTTTGGTTAATGTTTCAAGGCCAGATCAGTCAATCATCCAGACTGTTGCTCCTGCAACTACTGAAAAGGCTGCTATCCCTCTTCAGGAACCACACATTTGTCTGGCCTCTCAACAGATACCCCTCCGTTGTGGTTGTACCTACGGTACGGCTATCTGTATCGTTGAGGCACGCAAGCCTCCCCACCAACGGCAAGGTCCATGGTTCATGGGGGGAGGAGTCATAAACATATGGCTCACAATTTTAGAGGAACAGTTGGCAACAGGTAGGTTTTTTTGAAATTAAAATACAGAACGTACGTACGTTTGAACATTTTATTTCGGTTGTTCCAATGTGATATATGTACCTTTGTGAGCTTATTTCTGAGAACCGATGCTGTTACATCGTGATTACCTGTAAATACCACATTAATGCAATAAATGCTCAAAATGATGTCCGTCAACCTCAATGCATTTGGCAATACGTGTAACGACATTCCTCTCAACAGCGAGTAGTTCGCCTTCTGTAATGTTCGCACATGCATTGACAATGCGCTGACGCATATTGCCAGGCGTTGTCGATGGATCATGATAGCAAATATCCTTCAACTTTCCCCACAGAAAGAAATCTGGGGACGTCAGATCCGGTGAACGTGCGGGCCATACTACGGTGCTTCGACGACCAATTCACCTGTCATGAAATATGCTATTCAATACCGCTTCAACCGCACGCGAGCTATGTGCCGGGCATCCATCATGTTGGAAGTACATCGCCATTCTGTCATGTAGTGAAACGTCTTGTAGTAACATCGGTAGAACATTACGTAGGAAATCAGCATGCATTGCACCGTTTAGATTGCCATCGTAAAATGGGGACCAATTATCCTTCCTCCCTTAATGGCGCACCATACATTAACCTGCCAAGGTCGCTGATGTTCCACTTGTCGCAGCCATCGTGGATTTTCCGTTGCCCAATATTGCATATTATGCCGGTTTACCGTACCGTTGATGATGAATGACTCTTCGTCGCTAAATAGAACGCGTGCAAAAAAACTGTCATCGTCCCGTAATTTCTCTTGTGCCCAGTGCAGAACTGTACACGACATTCAAAGTCGTCGCCATGAAATTCCTGTTGCATAGAAATATGGTACGGGTGCAATCGATGTCGATGTTGCATTCTCAACACCGACGTTTTTGATATTTCCAATTCTTTCACAATTTGTCTGCTACTGATGTTCGGATTATCCGCGACAGCAGCTAAAACACATACTTGCGCATCATCATTTGTTGCAGGTTGTGGTTGACGTTTCACATGTGGCTGAACACTCCCTGTTTCCTTAAATAACGTAACTATCCGGTGATCGGTCCGGACACTAGGACGATGTCGTCCAAGATACCGAGCAGCGTAAATAGCAGACGCCCGTTGGACATTTTGATCACAATAGCCATACATCAACACGACAGCGACCATTTCCGCAATTGGTAAACGGTCCATTTTATCACGGGTAATGTATGACGAAGGAAATACCGTCCGCATTGGCGGAATATTCCGTGATACCATGTACTTATACGTTTTTGACTATTACAGCGCCATCTATCACAAAGCGAAAATAGTGGTCCAACTAAAACATTCATATTTCTTTACGTATTACAAGAATATGTAATAAAAAATTGGGGTTCCTATTTAAAAAAAAAAAAAGAACGCCGTTGATATCCGTTTGACCTATGGCAGCGCCATCTAGCGGGCCAACAATAGCGTCATCTGGCTTCCTCCTGGTTTCGTTCTTTGTAGTTTTTTCGTTTGATATACAAGGTGGTCCATTGATAGTGACCGGGCCAAATATCTCACAAAATAAGAATGTGTGTGTGTGTGTGTGTGTGTGTGTGTGTGTGTGTGTTTTCCCCATGTGGTTATGAAGACAAATGAGTAGCTGCATCTTTGATATGCATGACGCCGCGGAGAATTGTGTCCGCCCTTTGTCGGAATGTCATCCGGCGGTGGCCTTGATCGCCGAGCTCCGCCTGCCCGACAATGGTCGACCCTTCCGTGTTCCGCCTCCCGGTCCCCCGCCCCCACGGCTGTTCCCGTGAAGAACGGCGGCTTTTCTGACGGCGCGTGACCTGGAAGCCAACTCAGGAATGTCTGCGCCGACTCTGAAAGCAGGGGAAAGGCCGCCTCCACAGCCACCCCGCGCTGCTGTGCTTCGCGTTAACTCGACAATTACGTTGCGAGGGCAGGCGCCGAGGGTCGAAACAGTCCGCACCAGCGGCCAGCATCTTCGTCCGACGTTTTATGGTCTACAAGCTCTGTCGTAAAGTCATGCGTCACAGTTTTCATCACAGAGAGTTTACTATGACCAGACGAAACTGCATGTGTCCGGCCATAACCCATTGGAATTAAAACATGGGAAATACTAATTCACTTTATTACGTGAATGATAATAAGATTTACTTAACTTCCGGAAGCAGTCACGGTACATCTCTTGCTGAATTGCGTGAAGCGCCGTCTGCGAATTTTCTTTTATCTCGTCTATCGTTGCAAATCTTCGTCTTTTCTATGGGGTTTTCAACTTTGGAAAAAAAAAAGTTCGCAGGAGCCAGGTCTGTAGACTACAGAGGATGTGGCAGCACAGTGATTTCGTTTTCTGTGCAATAGTCATGCACCAAGAGGGAACAATGCGCAGGTGCGTTATACACCAAGCCCCAAAGAAACTGGTATAGACATGCGTATTCAAATACGGAGATATGTAAACAGGCAGAATATGGCACTGCGGCCAGTAACGTTGCATGGGGGCTTAATTAAATACAAGATGATTGAAAATGATTTTTAGTATTAGTAGCTGTATGTCCGATTACGTAAGTCTCGTAATCGGCTGGCCCTGACTAGTATTATTACGCTATCTGACTGCAACAAACAATGTAAGAAAATTTTCGTAAACACAGTTAATTAATTAAGTCCCCAGCAACTAAAAAACCTACAAAATCCAAGCACAAATGTAACTGTTCTGTATGTGGGAGTGTGACTCAACGTATGCATCTGGCACGGTTCTTTTCCAACAAGACAAGAATTTTTAAATACCAACTATACAGACGTGACAAAGGAAAATTAGAAAACTATAATTACGCAAGAAAACCAGAATTCCACTCTAATCCAAGAACACAAGCCAGATGCTTTGTTGACTGAACCTGTAGTGACACATTATTTCAGATAGACAATTAATAAAAAAAAACATTATAAATTTTACCTTCATATATATTGACGAAATGCACTCATTACAATAACATCTGCTATCTCTCCCATCAAATAACTGCATAAAACAAGGAGCAACACTCTTTACTACCACATCTCACTCCGACTTCACGACAATCACGAGCTCTTAACACACACTGTGCTCTCTACTAGCACTGACTGCCACGAACTCTCAACAACCACTGACTGCCACGAGCTCTCTACTAGCACTGTGGAGGCGGCTTAATAGTACTCTTTGGCGCTATCTCTGGCGCTGTGGCACAGTGTAGCCACCTTTCATATGCCCCTCCTCCACAGGCCAGAATTTGATGGTATTTTTGCCAGCATTGGTGGTGAAAATACCACCAAATTCGTCCACAAAAATACAGACAAAATAAAAGATAATATTAATACCTAAATATCACATAATTAGTTAAAAATTTTGGCTTTGCACTGACCTTTTGCTAACCTAATATATAAAGTACAGTAGGCAATACAAATTCTTTTCATACACGTGGCTTTACATAATAGTTTACACAGTATACAAAAAAATCAGTTTATACAAATGTTCACATAAAATGGTTTCAATGATTAGTTTATACAAAAAAAAGATACTAACAGGTGACATCTTTTCAGTAGAAGCAGTCCATCAGTTGCACCCAGTAAAGTTTAGCAGGTACACCCAGCAACAAGTCACATTCATTCAGTAGAAGCAGTTCATCAGTTGCACCCAGCAATGTTGAGCAGGTGCAGACACCAACAAGTGACATCATTTCAGTAGAAGCAGTCCATCAGTGGCACCCAGCAATATTGAGCAGGTGCAGACAGCAACAAGTGACTTCATCTCAGTAGAAACAGTTCTAACAGTGGCACTCAGTAAAGCTCAAGAGGTACACACAGCAACAAGTCACATTAGTTCAGTAGAAGCAGTCCATCAGAGGCACCCAGCAATGTTGAATAGGTGCAGACACCAACAAGTGACATCATTTCAGTAGAAGCAGTCCATCAGAGGCACCCAGCAATGTTGACTAGGTGCAGACAGCAACAAGTGACTTCATTTCAGTAAAAACAGTTCATCAGTTGCACCCAGCAATGTTGAGCAGGTGCAAACAGCAACAAGTGACTTCATTTCAGTAGAAACAGTTCATCAGTTGCACCCAGCAATGTTGAGTGCAGGTGCAGACACCAACAAGTGATACCATTTCAGTAAAAACAGTCCATCTGTGGCACCCAGCAATGTTGAGCAGGTGCAGACAGCAACAAGTGACATTATTTCAGTAGAAGCAGTTCCATGTGTGGCACCCAGTAAAGTTCAAGAGGTACACACAGCAACAAGTCACATTAGTTCAGTAGAAGCAGTCCATCAGAGGCACCCAGCAATGTTGAGTAGGTGCAAACACCAACAAGTCTCATCTCTCAGCAGAAGCAGTTCCATAAAACTCACAAGCACTGATCACACTGTTTATCAGAGTTTATGAGCAGAAATTAAACATGTCCTAGTGGCTCCAATCATGTAGAAAAGGTACAGGTAACAGTCCATAATTTTTTTTTTTTTTTTTTTTACAATCACTGATCACACAGTTCATCAGCAGAAATTAAACACGACCAAATGTCACACATCATGTTGAAAAGTGCAGGTAACAGTTCAGAATATTTATCTTCACTAATCAGACAGTTCAGGCATGAACAATAGTTTGAATGCACATACAGTGCTTTTACACTAAACATACAAATCATAACAAACACATAAATGATATCAGATAATTGTCCTATTAACTATTACAATACACAAATACCAGTAAACCTATAATATTCATGGGTGTCAGTGCAAGCCACTACCAACAAATAAAATAATATTTAGGAGATAGGTGGGTAGGATTAGGAAAGGAAAACACACAAAACACACTCACTCATCTTTCATCCACATTAAGTACTACTGTGTAATTGAATAGTGTTAACTGTGTAAATGTAATTCTGTCAAAATCTGATGTTCATCATGTGTATCAACTAGTACTGGCAGCAATGTATAACAGTCAATAATAGTTAGTCAACGTCATAGTCATCATGTCAAGAACAATGTTTGCCAAG
This sequence comes from Schistocerca piceifrons, assembly GCF_021461385.2. NCBI lineage: Eukaryota > Metazoa > Arthropoda > Insecta > Orthoptera > Acrididae > Schistocerca > Schistocerca piceifrons. The sequence continues at coordinate 459,839,298 of NC_060145.1, forward strand.
CCAGATCAAAATGTACTGTTGTTGAACAACTGTCAGTGAGCCAAGATATGCAATTACTTCCTCTCTCCAAAAAAAAAATATATACTGCTTATTGATTTAACAAAGTGTGTATAGACAATCTTCCTTCTATTTTAGTGTTCTAGTCTGCTATCTTCATCCTCCTTGTTCCATAAGACCAACAAAAAAAATATGCTCCTCACTTACTTTACCTCTTATCCACCAAAACTCCAATAATTATCAGCATCACATAATCTCAATAATACCTCAATAATACGTCGATAAATGTAAACCTCAGCACCAATATCACCTTACCTCTTGTCCACAAACAACTTCATATACTCTCAATACCTATAATAATACATCGATAAATATAAACCTCATTGCCAATATCATCTCACTTCCATCACAACTCTTTCCTCTAGTCAGTCTCCTCGAACAAGTACAGATAAAATCCTAATGCAACTTCAATTCAGCATCCCATACAATCCGAAGACACAGTGTCCACACACAACCTCTGTGTAATCCATCTGACCCAAATTTTCTACTCATTATCAATTATAAGACACATTTTGGTTCCTTGTCCATCATTAAATAAAAGAAATGCATACCTGACCTCTAACAGACTTAGTTCGAATAACTCTCAGTAATTAAGTACGATTACGGAGTGTGAATGATCATAATATTTCACAGTGTGTACACCACTTCAAGAATCATAGCAGAAGCAAACATGTGGAGTATTTTTTGTGTCAAGTGTCACTTCCTATTTCAATTGCTCACGAAAAATGCAGTGTAATAATTGTCAATGGTCTAAACCTAGTATTGGTATGTCATGTCGTTAGCTTCCTTCCTATTAGCATAAATCTATACAGCTTCCATAAAACCTCAGCTCATGTGACTTCTATGACTTTCTTGTACTAATGTCGTTCGTCGAATGATAGCAGTTAATTTTTTTATCTTAAAAATGTAAGACACTGAGCGTAAGCAAAACTTGCAATAGCGAGTAAATATACCAGTAGAGAACAAAAAGTCAACAAGTGGATGCAGCACAATTCCTACAACGAGGCTCTGCCAAGCGAACAATCTATAACCAATACAGTAGTGTGACCTAAACCCTATGTTTGTACACTGTACAACAGCATTGCTATATACCAAATTAAAGAGCAGTTATGGCAACAAAACAGAAATGTGTAAATATGCAATCCATACAAAAAGCAGCAAACATGTCATTAGCATCATATCAGCATAAGCAAATAAATGTTCATATGTCATCTTAATAAGTAAACATGAAGGCGCAAGCAGATAAATCACAAAGTATAACTTACATACATATCAGCACAATAAATCAGGTGGCAATTATAATTTAAATAACTAAGCACAGCAGGCACATAATTAAAAAATATGACATCAGTGAAAAAGCAGTGCAGCCAAGCGATGCATAATATACACAAGTTACAACCCAGTTCATTAATCAATAATTGTCAAAATCAGTAAATGTATGCAAGCATGTCGCTTCACAAGTAAATTCATAGAACATGAAATTAGCACAAAGTATGAATCACGTAATCGCGAGCAGCAAATTACGTCTAAAGTACGTACCTAAGTGGAAATTTGTTACCTGAAAAATAAACTCAATTAATAGTTACCTTTTTTAGTTTATTAGTTTCTTCTTCGAAATTACATTCTTCCTGAAAATTTCCCGATAGCAAGTCGTCTTAACGTCGGACACGCACAGAATTTACCTGAAGTTCTTAAATACTTTATACAACCGTATCCTGCAAAATACTGAATGTTAATAACACAATTCAACAAGTCCTTATAGCTTTATACAGAATTTAGTCGGAGAAATTAGACTGAGTATTTGTTTACGGCTGTCAGTGCATTCGCACTGAGCGCTCGATCAGCTGTAGGCGCGTGACGTAGGAAGCTATTGTTCGCGGTCAACGACTGCCTTGTGCGGCGCGCAGACTTGACTGTTGCTTTGAGTATGTGCCGCCGCCAAAACATAGCGCGGTATCCTTGTACTCTCTGCATGTTTACATCTAGCTGTTAGTTTTTCACAAGTATGTCATTCCACAAAAATTTTTACGTTTGATATATGATGTATTCCTTTAGAGCGTCGAGATTTAAGAGTTTCTACTTCAACAGTGTTATCATGTATAATTTTGCGAATTCTATATGGGCCGTTATAAAGCAAAAAAAATTTGCGACACAAGCCTTTCCTTTGTGAGACAAACGGTGGGACTTAATTAATACCTTTTGACCAACCGACAAGATTTTTGAACGACCAGGACGTTTAGCTGATTTCTCTCTTCTAGCAGCCGCAGATGCAATATTTCGTAGAGCCAGGTTGACAACTTCAGAATGCCGCAGTTTCCGTGAAGGCGGAAAAGGAACGATTTCAGATATGCGATTTGTCGGTGCTTTGTTTTTTAATATCAATAGAGGCGGTAACGAAGTTGAGTCATTAGGAAGTTCATTCAGAATGTTTTGAAAAATTATGAAGATACTGATCCCAAGTTCTGTGATTCTGATGACAATAAAGACGGCACAATTTATTGATTTCCTTCATCCATCTCTCTGAAGCGTTAGATTGAGGGTGAAAGAGTGAAATGAAGATTGGTTTAATTTTACGACGCTGTAGAGTACGAAGCCAAATTTTAGAACGAAACTGTGATCCATTATCTGATATAACCTTGTCAACATGACCAACTTCTTTAAGAAAATGTTTGATGAAAGCGTTAGATACTGAACGAGCTGTTGCTTTGCGTAAAGGTGTAAAACACACATATTTTGACGTCAACTCCACTGCTACGAAAATGTACGCAAAACCATTAGTAGATCGAACCACTGGACCAAACAAATCGACTGCAGCCATATCCTTTAATTTCGCTGGAATGACGGGAAACAACGGTGCCCTGTGAGAAATCGTTGGAGGCTTAGCCATTTGACATAATTTTCATTTGGCAAGAACAGATCGAATACGTTTTTCCATATTACTGAAGTAACAATTTTCTCGTAATTTATGAAAGCATTTTCGGGGACCAAAGTGTGCATAACTGAGATGCGTATACCAAATCAATTTATTGACCCACTCATCAGGAATACAAACTAACCAAACGGAGTTGTCGACCGATTTTCGTTTAAAAAGAATGTCATTGCGAACTAGATAATGCTGTCTAATCGCTACGCTTTCCTTTCTCCTCCACTTCTCCTTAATGTCCTTCCAGATTGGATCCTTATTTTGCTCCTTAGCGATATCCTGGAGCGAAGACGAAATAAAGTTCTCAAACGCAACACCTTGAATATACATCAAACAATAATTGTTTTCCTTGCAGTCCTCTTCAGCACTTTGTTTCAAACCCATAGGTGCACGTGATAAAGCATCAGCAACAATATTTGAAGAACCCTGTATGTAAACAATACTAAAATCAAATTCCTGTAGATACAACGCCCATCACTACAAACATCACGTTTTGTGGTAGGAACAGCATAATTACGAATAGCGTCTAATTTCTCTGGATCAGGAAGAATACCTTCTGTAGAAATAATGTGACCGAGAAATTTCACCTGAGAACGACCAAATTCAGATTTTTCTAAGTTCACTGTCATGCCAACTCTTGCAAAGATACGTAACAATGAATCCAAAATTTTGCTGTGCTCACTCCAAGAACGTTTAGCAATAAGAATGTCGTCAACATAAGAAGTAATATTGTCACGAAGACAAACAGGTAAAATTTCATTTAGGCTACGAATGAATACTGCATTAGGTACATTAAGTCCAATCGGTAATTTCCAAAGTCACTTTTGGGTAAATTAGTCAAATCCGGTTATTGTTTACTTACTCACTAGATAGATTGATAGTCGAAGAGTTCGTTTGACAGATTCAAAGAATAGTAAAAGAGTAGGCAGCGGTACAGAAAACTAAAAGAGAAATAGCACCACTACAGCTCGGGGCCCTATGCTCGCTACGGCACATATTCACTTAGAGTAGTGAATCCCCTGAGGACTTTAATAACTGCACATAATTTCTAGTTTGTAACTTAATGGCAACTTTGGCGGAAGTGCGTACGTAAATTGATCTAGCCATGAACATGGATGTATGTCATTCTTAGAGTTGCGGAAGATCTTAAATTTCCGAACAGTCAAAAAGTGTTTATAATCAAAGTTTTCGCCTCGTGGCGACAAAGACCTACCGCGTCTGTCCCGGTCCGAATGTCGATTATTGTAAAGTTCGCGCGCCTGGCGCTCTCTTGTTGCATCCCGTAAATGAAACAAATTATTTTCTTCAAACCCCTCTGCTACCTGTGATTCCAAATTTCTTCTGCTATCTTTTCCTACAATTTCCCCTTCGATCTGCTTGACTTGCTTTCGTAATGCCTCAAATTCCCTTTTCACGCGTTCATTAAATTTTCCCTGATTCTCAACATGCTTATTTATGTTCTGATACTCTTCGGTTTCTGCAAATGGTAATGGGGCTGTATCATCCGAATCTCTGTCCCCATGTAAACTAAGATTTGTCAGTTTATCTGAAATTTCCTCAACTCTTTCCGATAAGTCACCTAATTGTTCTTTCTGTTTATTTACGTCTTCCGTAAGTGTCGCGACTCGGGTTTCAGTATTGTCACATTTGGTAGCTAGCTGTTCATATTGTTGTGTTAGGTTATTTAATCTGTCATTTGGTACGGATTCCTCGATTCTTTCAAATATTTCTTTCTTATCGTTTGCACGTTGTAAATTTAACTCTGAAAATTTTTGTACTATCACGCGATCTCTTTCTTCCTGTTCTCTATCCTGTTCCCTTTGTCTGATTTCTACTGCAATTAATCTATTATTGTGAGAATTCAGAATCGGTTGTACTTCTTCCCTGATTTCTTTCTTTAATTCATCTTTCATATTTTTGAAACATGTCCCTATTCGTGAATCTATCCGTGTTTCCAAAGTTCCCATCTCTGTTTTAAATTCAGATCCTAACCGAGTTTCCATTGTTCCCATCCGTGTTTCCATTGTTCCCATTTGTGTTTTAATTGTTCCCATCTCAGTTTTAATTGTTCCTATCTCTGTCTTTAATTCAGATTGAAAATTTAATATTACACTCATCAACTGCTCCATATTAAATTGTTCAGAATTCTTTTCGCCCCTAACATCTCCCGCAAAACTAACTTCCTTCGTCACAGCTGTAAGGCTATCTGTGTTCGATACTATTTCAGAATCTTCTGTCGTTAATCTCCGATTCTGTGAATTTTCCGATTGAGAAAAATTTTGAAATGGTTCCGGACTGTCTTCCCGACTTATTACATTGTTTTCCACTTCATTATCCATCATACAGTTTTCCTCTGTTGGCGAGTTCGCCATGTCAACAATTTCGTCCTCACTATTCATCATTTTTGCCTTTTTCATTGATCGCGTAATCATTTACAAAATATACGAAAGATTCGTCACTGTACGAAAATCACACACAATGACCCCTTATCTCCAACAATACTATTCACACGCAATGTCTCCCTCAAACACGATCAATCGAACAATTGAAATAATTGCACAAGATTGTCAAACGCGTATACAAGGCAATAAAAATTAAATTTTGAAAAATACCATTAGAAGAATGCCAATTACCAAATCTACACATTCAATACAGACTACAATTACTGAACTACAAATTACTACAACAATACTACAGTCTACAATTTTCACAATCAGAAGAATCCAAGGGACGATCCGAAGCAGCGGTCGCCACGTGCATGGGGGCTTAATTAAATACAAGATGATTGAAAATGATTTTTAGTATTAGTAGCTGTATGTCCGATTACGTAAGTCTCGTAATCGGCTGGCCCTGACTAGTATTATTACGCTATCTGACTGCAACAAACAATGTAAGAAAATTTTCGTAAACACAGTTAATTAATTAAGTCCCCAGCAACTAAAAAACCTACAAAATCCAAGCACAAATGTAACTGTTCTGTATGTGGGAGTGTGACTCAACGTATGCATCTGGCACGGTTCTTTTCCAACAAGACAAGAATTTTTAAATACCAACTATACAGACGTGACAAAGGAAAATTAGAAAACTATAATTACGCAAGAAAACCAGAATTCCACTCTAATCCAAGAACACAAGCCAGATGCTTTGTTGACTGAACCTGTAGTGACACATTATTTCAGATAGACAATTAATAAAAAAAAACATTATAAATTTTACCTTCATATATATTGACGAAATGCACTCATTACAATAACATCTGCTATCTCTCCCATCAAATAACTGCATAAAACAAGGAGCAACACTCTTTACTACCACATCTCACTCCGACTTCACGACAATCACGAGCTCTTAACACACACTGTGCTCTCTACTAGCACTGACTGCCACGAACTCTCAACAACCACTGACTGCCACGAGCTCTCTACTAGCACTGTGGAGGCGGCTTAATAGTACTCTTTGGCGCTATCTCTGGCGCTGTGGCACAGTGTAGCCACCTTTCAACGTCTATATAAGAGAAGTGTCTGGCGCAGTTGCTAGATCGGTTACTGCTGCTAGAATGGCAGCTTACCAAGTTGTGAATTTGAACGTGTTGTTATAGTCGGCTCACGAGCGATGGGACAAGGCATCTCCGAGGTAGCGGTAAATTGGAGACTTCCCCGTACGAGCATCTCACGAGTGTACCGTGAGTACCAGGAATTCGATAACACGTTAAATCTCCCACATCGCTGCGGCCGGAAAAAGATCCTGCAAGAACGGGACCAACGACGACTGAAAGAGAATCGTTCAACGTGACAGAAGTGCAACCCTTGCGCAAATTACTGCAGATTTCAATGCTGGGCCATCATCGGTATGGACTTTCGTGTACCCTCGATGACAGCACGACACAAAGTTTTACGTCTTGCCTGAGCCCATCAACACCGACAATGGACTGTTATTGACTGGAAACATGTTGCCTTTTAAATTGTATCAAGCGGATGGACTTTTACTGGTATGGAGACAACCACGTGAATCCATGGACCCTGCATGTCAGCAGGGAACTGTTCAAGCTGGTGGAGGCTCTGTAATGGTGTGGGGCGTGTGCAGTTGGAGTGATACGTGACCCCTGATACGTCTTGATACTACTCTGACAGGTGACACGTTCGTAAGCATCCTGTCTGATCACCTGGATCCGTCATGTTCATTGTGCATTCCGAGGGAGTTGGGGAATACCATCAGGACAATGCGACACCCCACACGTTTAGAATTGCTAGAGATTGGCCCCAGGAACAGTCTTCTGAGTTTAAATGCTTCCGGTGGTCACTAAACTCCCCAGACATGAAAGTTATTGAGCATATCTGGGATGCACATGCTGTCCAGAATAGGTCACCACTCTTTCTGATTTATGGACAGCCCTGCAGGATTCATGTGTCAGTTCCCTCCAGCACTACAGCTGAGATTAGGCGTGTCCATGCCACGTCGTGTTGGGCACCTCTGCGCGCTCGCGGGGTCCCTACACGATATTAGGCAGGTGTAGTTACTTTAGCTCTTCAGTGTTATAACGCAAGAGTCGTGAGTGGTCTCGCCACACTTCAGGACGTTTCTTTCCCAGAATTTCATTATATGATCCAGCTGAAATATTACATTCTTCTGTAATGCCATGGGCAGTGAGTCTTCGATTGGCAAGCACAATTTCGTTGACGTTCCTGACATGAACGTCGTCGGTAGACGTGGAAGGGCGTCCTGAACGACGGTCCTCTTTAACTTCCACCCGGCCATGTTAAACCGTGTGAACCAGTCGTAGCACCGTGTAAAGCACTGTATCATTTGGTATGTCTCTGTAATGGTTTTCATGAGTTTCTCGAAAAATTTAATGGAGACGCGTTTCCCCTCTAACTCTGCCATCTCGAAATTCACAAACTGTGCGACACAACGTTCTACTCAATACATCACTAAAAAATACCTAACAGACATACCCCAATGAAACTTCCGGCAGTTATACATTAAACACAGGTGCGTGCACGGACGCTAACCGCGTTTCGCTCCAATGCACCATTGGCGCGAAATTGCGAATGTTCTTGATTTTTTTGAAGAGACCTCGTACTTTTTCATTTGAGATGTGAATAACTCTTTAGTCCTACCAGATGATGGTGATTGCTTCAGCTAAGGTCACGAACTGGGGCAGAGCGCTCTATATCGACGTCCGTGCGAGAATGATGCTGAAGTGCGGGCGGATAGGGTGTGTCTTCGTCAGCCTCTCGCGTTTGTAGTTGCAGATTGCAACAAGACATCGCTAATGTCTGAGGTATCGATGTGCAGACCTTGGTGTGGCACCGCGGTCTTTGGACGTATCACACAGGTTGTTACAAATAAATACCGCAAGCAACTAAGAGTTTATATATTTACTATTCAGCAACTACTTTCACACTTGAGGTCATCGTCTAGCAAAACTTATGTTGTTATCAAGTATAGAACTTTGGATTAAATTTTAAAACTGAAGATATGTGGTATACATCATAATATTTTTTATGATGACCTCACCGTTGAAGGTAGTAAAAGAATAATAAAAACAAAAACTCTTAGCAGCTTGTGGTAGCTATATGCAACAGACTGTCAAATAACAACATGTTCACTATGCCCAGAGCAGTTACAAGATACGCCCCAATTTCTCTGCATACCATTGTACAAGACATCTGTGACGGGAGGAACTAACAGTGATTTAGGACAATCGACATATTTTCAGATGCAGGTTGTATATATGCAATTGGCAAAATAAGACTAGCCCAGAAATATTTATGAGACTGAAGCAAAATCGAGCCTTATTAATGAATACGAGAACTGACCATGACAAAAATGCTGGACACCGTGAATTCGATGCAGCGTTCTGTTGCCGCCAGATGTCTGCAGATGCACATCTCCCGCATTATCTGTACCGCGTGCTTCTCTGTTCATTACGTTTGAATGAGTGAGAGGAGCAGACGCGTTTAACGACCAGTTGAATGCAGTCCAGAATGGTGCACACAACAAAACATCACGTGTTCATTTTCTGGAGTATACTTAGTGGTCAGTTGGAACGAAAAGGGCGCTGTAGTGAAAAAAAACTCGCACCTGTCCGAAAAGGGACAGAATACCAGAAAACACTGCCCCAGTGAAGGAAAGCCTGAAACCAAGTCAGACCACATTTCAACTTCGTCTGTCTGTGAAAGTTGGAATTAAGAGATCATGTCGAAACGTGATCGAAAAGGACCTGCATATGTATACTTGCAAATTTAATGTTGTGCATAGGTTAATGCATCTAGACGAACTTCCAGCAACTAAGTTCTGTCGGTGGTGTCTCGAAGACGAGGAATCAGGAGATTTGAATTCCCACATTTCAGTTCTTCAGATGAGGTCGGTTCAGCCCGTCAGGGTATATGAACTCTCTTGCCCCATTATGTAGCAGGAGATTTTGACCGTATTGCAACCATTCTTGCGGAGTTTTATTTTGACCGCCCTGTATCATATTGTACACTGTCTATTTTTGAGCACTAATGAATCAGCGGAGATAAATGAGTGTGACAGCAGTGGGCTCCCAAATTCGGAAGTTCCGTCAATTATGTTGCATGGAGCTTGTCTCTACCTAAGACAACAACTACTAGGGAGGCTGCCGTGAGTTGAAGAGGTTAGGGAAGCAACAAACAAATCAGTTCTCTAGTTGGCCGGTGGTAATTCTACCACGATGTTCAACGTGCAAGGATAAGGACGGGTTAACCTGTAAGCGAAAGCTAGCCGGAGTGACCGAGCGGTTCTAGGCACTACAGTCTGGAACCGCGCGACCGCTACGGTCGCAGGTTCGAATCCTGCCTCGGGCATGGATGTGTGTGATGTCCTTAGGTTAGTTCGGTTTAAGTAGTTCTAAGTTCTAGGGGACTGATGACCTCAGAAGTTAAGTCCCATAGTGCTCAGAGCCATTTGAACCATTTTTTTGTATGCGAAACTGCCTCCCAACTATTTCCTACAGCAGGCGCAGAAATAAGAGAGAGACGAAATCTACATTACTGCACTCTGACTGCTTAATACAAGTTGTATCTTCAGTAATAGATGTGCCAGCAAACTGAAGATTACATTTATTAGAAAGTGCAACTCTGTCGAGTCCTTTGTCTAAAAACACAATGTAGGCACTTAACTACTTGCGTCATGTAATATTTCATTTCTCACAGTTGTGACAACACGTAAGTGCCATGTACAAGCATTTAAATGAACGTAAAGTTAAACCCATCATTCGACTGTAAAAAGTGTGGAGCAGGACGGTGGGCTTGTTACGGAGGTCGTAAGGGAGGTGGTGAGATAAAAAAAGTTAAATTCATCAAATCTAGGATACGTTCTTGGTATACAGAATATAAAAAGCGCTCGCCGTCGGGCATAGCTAAAGTCTGACTGCCACTCCATGCACGTGCTCAAAATAATAAAGGAACAGGGAAACAGAGATGTGACGGATCACATTCGTGTGGCTGGTGGCCAGTCCAGACCAGAGGACAGCTGTGGAAGCCGTCTACTCTGGCCGAGGGCTGCCAGAGTACCTGCTCTGTCTACCAAGCTGGAAACTAAGAGGAAGAAAAAAAAAAGATAGAAAACGAGGCATCATGAAGAAATTATCAGTATGTGACAGAAATTGATAGATGTGATGTTCGTTTACAGGCAAACAAATGATCATAATTTCAGAAAACTTGAATGATTCATTCAAGAGGAAGGTTTTGGAGATTTACCAAGTCAGGAACGCGTTGGCACACCTCTGGCCCTCATACAAGCAGTTATCCGGCTTGTCACTGATTGACAGTGTTGTTGGGGTTTCTTCTGAGGAATATCGTGCCTAATTCTCCCCAATTGGCGCATTAGATCGTCAAAATACCTAGCTGGATGGAGGGTCCTGCCAAAATGCTCCAAACATTCTCAATTGGAGAGAGATTCGCCACCTTTTTGGCCAAGGTAGGGTTTGGCTAGCGTGAAGGCAAGCAGTAGAAACTCTCGCTATGTACGGGCAGGCATTATCTTGTTGAAATGTAAGCCCAGGATTGCTTGCCATGAAGGACAGCAAAACAGGGCGTAGAATGTCGTCGATGTACCGCTGGGCTGTAAGCGTGCCACGGATGACAATCAAAGGGGTGCTGCTATGAAAATATATGGCACCCCCGACCATCACTCTGGTTGTGGGGTCGTATGACGGGCGACTGTCACGTTGGTGTCCCACCGTTGTCCAGAGCGTCCCAGACACTTATTCGCTGGTGACAGGGGCTCAGTTCGAAGCGGGAGTCATCATTGTAGGCATTTCTACTCCAGTCATTGAGGCCGAAGACGTGAAGTTGTCTCATTCAGACAACGAGACGTTTCAGATATGTCTGCCCTACATACACTGAAGTCACAGACAGATTTTTCTATGATAATATGTGCTCTCTCGTTGATATATGTGGATTGGTCATTCCTGGGTCAGCTGTGGTGACTTGCGTTAATGGTGTCGTTTGGGGTGAGCGGTGGTTCAACCAGTGAGAATTTGATGTGGACCGTACAGACGGCATAGGCTTTTTCTTTCTTTTCTTTCTTTCTTTTCGAAGTTGGAAAAAAAATTCTACTCCGTCATTGACAGAGGGAGAGAGACTGGTTGCTGATTACACCCGAGGTTTGAATGTGAAAACTTACAATGAGAACAGCGTCCTGCATTTCTCTGTGAACCAGTGGCGAAAGAAATGTGATATCTGCTGCAAATGCCGTATTATCCAAAGTGTTCACGTCTTTTCTCAGTGCTTACGAGGATTACAGTGGGACATGCTGTTTAGATTACTGTGGGCCGGATTTCGTTTTCTTTGTGCATTCCGTTTGGTTTCTTGCCTGTCATCAGTGCTTCACAAGATATCATTTAACAAAAAAAAGCAAGCTGAGTTTCGCACAATAATGCTCTCGCAATCCATGCTGGTTTGTGGATGAAAAGTTTTCTGTCTGTAGGAAATTCTATATAATCGTACTTGGTATATGCTCAAAGTTCTACAACAAACCGGTGTTAAGGATATCGGTCTATAATTTTGGAGGTCCGTTCTGTTACTTTTGTAAGTAGGCTGTTTAGGTTTTTATGTTGGTAACGCCACGTAGCGCTCTGTTTGAAAATCACTGACTGTGCAGTGTGCAGTCTGTGGCTGGTTGGCATTGTTGGAATATTCCCTTGTGTAGTGTTGGGCAGTTGGATGTGAACAGCGTGTAGCGTTGTGCAGTTGGAGGTGAGCCGCCAGCAGTGGTGGGTGTGGACTATTAAGGTAAATACATTGTTTGTTCTCTATCATAATCTTTCATTTGCTGACTATGCCTATCAGTAGTTAGTGCCTTCAGTAGTTAGAATCTTTTATTTAGCTGGCAATATTGGCGCTCGCTGTGTTGCAGTAGTTCGAGTAACGGAGATTTTTGTGAGGTAAGTTATTCATGGAAGGTATAGGTTATTGTTAGTCAGGGCCATTCTTTAGTAGGGAGTATTCAAAGTCAGATTGCGTTGCACTAAAAAAAATATTGTGTGTCAGTTTAGTGATGATCAGAATAAGTAAAGAGAGAACTGTTCGAGGACTTTCAGTTTTACTCAGCTGTCTTTGTATCAAATAACGTAGAAGTTTACCAGCACAATAATTCATAATTTATCTAATGGGACGTATCACTCTTCCTCTATATAGGAATCAATTGCCTCTTTTTCCAGTTGCTTGGGACTCTGCACTGGATCAGAAATTCGCGATAAATGCAAGCTAAGGAAGAGCGAAATGTCGAAGAGCGCTGTCCATAAGACCGAACTGAGATTCCATTGAGATCTAGCAACTTATTTGTTTTCAATTCCTTCAGTTGCTTTTCAGTGCTAGGGAGTCTGTGCGACGGTCAAATAATGATATGTTCTGCAAACCACTTTTTAAATGTGAAATATAAAACTTATGAAATCCTTTTCCTAGCTTTACCTATAAGCCGTGATCTAAAGTTAGCAGCTACCAGACGGTCTTGTTGAACGCGGACAACCACTATTAGGTGATATATAATTAAGGACAAGATGAGCAATTGATCACTTACGTGCAGGTGCACACCACACTCGAAATGTTAAGGGAATCGGCGAAATGCCGCGAGTAATGGGGATAATGGGCAAAGGGCACTACATTAATAGTGTGTGTCGATTATTTGAGGGGGCGTTTAGTGGTCACAGCTTCCGCCTAGTAAGCTGGAAACCTGGGTTAGCATACCGGTCCCGCACAAACTTTCAACTTTCAACTTTCCGCATTCATTTCAGTCAGTGCCCATTAGCACCTAATGTCAGTCATTTCTATGTGTCTAAACATCTTCATTCTGCTCTGTCTCATTATAGCTGTTCTGTGTTCGAAAAAGTCCTTGTGTTTCGTCTTATTGTCCTAATATGAGAAAACGCGCATGGTCTGAACAATAAAAGACCCAATAGGAAAATTGGGTGAATAAAAGTCTAGATCGCAGTGGTTATTTTATTTCAAATGACCTGTGTCGGCCCAGTCACAGTCCATCTTCAGAACGACACCACCAGAGGAAGTAGACGATGTCCTGAACAGTCAACAGACCAAAGTCGCTGAAACTGTGACGGAGGTCTGCTGTCCATACATCCCAAAGGGTCGTTTCGTGTAAAATTATTCTCAACATTTTCGGAGAACAGCTATCTTGTAAGCTATATAGAAATTAGCGAAAAACGGTCTAGATCAAGGAGTCAAATATTACTCTCACAAATGACTTTCTTACAGAGAAATTACGGGTATTTTGGTCGACACTCCCACAAAATTAATTCGAACAGAGCAGCTTGCGTGATATCTGAGAAGCAGGGAACGCAACTGGTGCTCAGAAAAGAACTGCGGATGTATAATGACGCCCATAAAATTACCAGTGCTGCTGTAGAAAATCGGTATAAGGTCGAGCTCAGTTCACAGTACTAACAGACACACCGTCTTAGCCTGACTTTACAGTAAGCATTTTCGCTCACACGACGGCCACGTGACTGTTAGCTATCTCATGTTGTCTGTTCAAACCTTTCAAGTTTGTATCATAGTGTTGTTGTTGTTGTGGTCTTCAGTCTTGAGACTGGTTTGATGCAGCTCTCCATGCTACTCTATCCTGTGAAAGCTTCTTCATCTCCCAGTACCTAATGCAGCCTACATCCTTCTGAATATGCTTCGTGTATTCATCTCTTGGTCTCCCTGTACGATTTTTACCCTCCACGCTGCCCTCCAATACTAAATTGGTGATCGCTTGACGCCTAAGGACATGTCCTACCAACCGGTCCCTTCTTCTTGTCAAGTTGTGCCACAAACTCCTCTTCTCCCCAATCCTATTCAATACCTCCTCATTAGTTATGTGATCTACCCATCTAATCTTCAGCATTCTTTTGTAGCACCACATTTCGAAAGCTTCTATTCTCTTCTGGTCCAAATTATTTATCGTCCACTTCCATACATGGCTACACTCCATACAAATACTTTCAGAAATGACTTCCTGACACTTAAATCTATACTCTATGTTAACAAATTTCTCTTCTTCAGAAACGCTTTCCTTGCCATTGCCAGTCTACATTTTATATCCTCTCTACTTCGACCTCATCAGTTATTTTCCTCCCCAAATAGCAAAACTCATTTACTACTTTAAGTGTCTCATTTCCTAATCTAATTCCCTCAGCTTCACCCGACTTATTCGACTACATTCCATTATCCTCGTTTTGTTTTTGTTGATGTTAATCTTGTATCCTCCTTTCAAGACACTGTCCATTCCGTTCAACTGCTCTTCCAAGTCCTTTGCTGTCTCTGACAGAATTACAATGTCATCGGCGAACCTCAAAGTTTTTATTTCTTCTCCATGGATTTTAATGGCTACTCCAAACTTTTCTTTTGTTTCCTTTACTGCTTGCTCAATATACAGATTGAATAACATCGGGGATAGGCTACAAACCCTGTGTAACTCCCTTCCCAACGACTGCTTCCATTTAATACCCCTCGACTCTTATAAATGCCATTTGCTTTCTGTACAAATTGTAAATAGCCATTCGCTCCCTGTATTTTACCCCTGACACCTTCAGAATTTGAAAGAGAGTATTCCAATCAACATTGTCAAAAGCTTTCTCTAAGTCTACAAATGCTAGAAACGTAGGTTTGTCTTTCCTTAATCTTTCCTCTAAGATAAGTCGTAGGATCAGTATTGCCTCACGTGTTTCCACATTTCTACGGAATCCAAACTGATCTTCTCCGAGGTCGGCTTCCTTCAGTTTTTCCATTCGTCTGTAAAGAATTCGCGTTAGTATTTTGCAGCTGTGACTTATTAAACTGAGAGTTTGGTAATTTTCACATCTGTCAACACTTGCTTTCTTTGGGATTGGAATTAATACATTCTTCTTGAAGTCTGAGGGTATTTCGCCTGTCTCATACATCTTGCTCACCAGATGGTACAGTTTTGTTAGGGCTGGCTGCCCCAAGGCTATCAATAGTTCTAATGGAACGTTGTCTACTCCGAGGGCCTTGTTTCGACTCAGGTCTTTCAGTGCTCTGTCAAACTCTTCACCCAGTACTATATCTCCCTTTTCATCTTCATCTACATTCTCTTTCATTTCCATAATATTGTCCTCAAGTACATCGTCCTTGTGTAGACCCTCTATATACTCCTTCCACCTTTCTGCTTTCCCTTCTTTGCTTAGAACTGGGTAGCCATCAAAGCTCTTGATATTTATGCAAGTGGTTCTCCTTTCTCCAAAGGTCTCTTTAATTTTCCTGTAGGCAGTATCTATCTTACCGCTAGTGAGATAAGCCTCTACATCCTCACATTTGTCCTCTAGCCATCCCTGCTTAGCCATTTTGCACTTCCTGCCGATATTATTTTTGAGACGTTTGTATTCCTTTTTGCCTGCTTCATTTACTGCATTTTTATATTTTCTCCTTTCATCAATTAAATTCAATATTTCTTCTGTTACCCAACGGTTTCTACCAGCCCTCGTCTTTTTACCTATCTGATCCTCTGCTGCCTTCACTATTTTATCCCTCATAGCTACCCATTCTTCTTCTACTGTATTTCTTTCTCCCATTCCTGTCGACTGTTCCTTTATGCTCTCTCTGAAACTCTGTAGAACCTCTGGTTCTTTCAGTTTATCTAGGTCCCATCTCCTTAAATTCCCACCTTTTTGCAGTTTCTTCAGTTTTAATCTACAGTTCAAAACCAACAGATTGTGGTCAGAGTCCACATCTACCCCTGGAAATGTTTTACAATTTAAAACCTGGTTCCTAAATCTCTGTCTTACCATTATATAATCTATCTGATACCTTTTAGTATCTCCAGGGTTCTTCCATGTATACAACCCTCTTTCATGATTCTTGAACCAAGTGTTAGCTATGACTATGTTATGCTCCGTGCAAAATTCTACTAGGCGGCTTCCTCTTTCTTTTCTTAGCCCCAATCCATATTCACCTACTATGTTTCCTTCTCTCCCGTTTCCTACTGTCGAATTCTAGTCACCCACGACTATTAAATTTTCGTCTCCCTTCACTACCTGAATAATTTCTTTTATCTCGTCATACGTTTCATCAATTTCTTCGTCATCTGCAGACCTAGTTGGCATATAAGCTTGTACTACTGTAGTAGGCGTGGGCTTCTTGTCTATCTTGGCCACAATAATGCGCTCACTATGATGTTTGTAGTAGCTTAGCTGTACTCCTATTTTTTTGGTCATTATTAAACCTACTCCTGCATTACCCCTATTTGATTTTGTATTTATAACCCTGTATTCACCTGACCAGAGGTCTTGTTCCTCCTGCCACCGAACTTCACTAATTCCCACTATATCTAACTTTAACCTATCCATTTCCCTTTTTTAATTTTCTAACCTACCCGCCCGATTAAGGGATCAGACATTCCACGCTCCGAGCCGTAGAAAGCCAGTTTTCTTTCTCCTGATAACAACGTCCTCCTGAGTAGTTCCCGCCCGGAGATTCGAATGGGGGACTATTTTACCTCCGGAATATTTTACCCAAGAGGACGCCATCATCATGGAATCATACAGTAAAGCTGCATGCCCTCGGAGAAAATTGCGGCTGTTGTTTCCCCTTGCTTTCAGCCGTTCGCAGTACCAGCACAGCACGGCGGTTTGGTTAGTGTTACAAGGCCATATCAGTCAATCATCCAGACTGTTGTCCCTGCAACTACTGAAAAGGCTGCTGCCTCTCTTCAGGTACCACACGTTTGTCTGGCCTCTCAACAGATACCCCTCCGTTGTGGTTGTACCTACGGTACGGCTATCTGTATCGTTGAGGCACGCAAGCCTCCCTACCAACCGCAGAGTCCATGGTTCACGGGGGAGGGTATCATAGTACCTATTCCTTATTGAAGTCAAGTTACTATTAGTGCTCGTGCTATCGTACAAATCCGTGTATACAGGAGCTAGCATTCCAAAGAAAATTAATAATAATAATAATAATAATTATTATTATTATTATTATTGGTCTCTGGAATTTGATTATAGGCAGAACATGTGTTCAGACGCCACCGAGTGAGATTTGATAGTGGAGGGAAAATAATAAATTAATTAATTAAAAACAGGAACAAAGCAAAATCTCTAATGAGGACTTTTCTCTCTTTTGCAGGTACGTCCTACGATCATGCCTCAGTTTCTACAACGCTTATCTCGTCTTTGTCTACAGGGTGTGGCCCCAAAGACTGATATTTGAAACTGTGGCGAAATCGGTGAGTTGGTTATGAGAACTAGTGTGATTGTTGTGGATGATGGTAGATTATAACTCACGACGTTCAACCAGATAAAACATTAGTCATTAGGTGACTATCCGTGTTGAATACATAACGAGATCATAAGCAACCTGTTACATAAGGGAGATTTTGTTCTTTCTCCGATTTCGCACACTTAGTGTCTTTCTTCAGAAGATTACGCCTATCGCATTATTTTCGAGTGTCAACAATAAGATGCACGCAGCAAAATCCCATGGTCACGTGGATCACTGCATCTGTACAAAATTAGTATAAAGAAGCGAAACAGAAAGTGCAGTCATCATATCAGAACCGGAGCGAATCAGCTAATACGAATATGTTAGAGTATGTTAGAATATCTTTTACCTACTGATATCAAGAAGTGTTCAACTGATCATAAACCATTAATGTCAACCACTGAACTAGCATCCTTGGTCAATTATGCAAAGGCTGACTTGTGTGGTTGTGCTTAAGAAATAGTGGAGAAACTGACCACCAGTATTTAGCTGGAGAGAGGAGAAGAGAAAAGTTCCTGACCACTATAGTTTTCCCTGGTGCCATGACTTACATTCCAGATACCTCAGCAAAGTCTCATGGACGAGAGTATCTGGCACTGCTTTTGGAACTTCGGTTGTCTGACTGGGATATTTAGATTAGGAGCCTCTTGGTGCTATTAGAAAGGAGTTAACTGAGTGCTTGCGATGGTTTTCCTTCTCTCACGCTACAGGCACTTACAAACCCCATCCGTCACGAAATAAGATTCACTGGAAGCTTACTTGCTGGCTTCCACTACAACTTCCAAGCAGGCTTTGTTGACTGCTGGCCAGTTTCCCTGCATGGAGCCTCGCATGGTTTCTTTGATGACCTTGGTGCTATTTCTCTTCCGTGGTTCTCGGAACACTTCTACCTGTACCAACCAGTCAGGAGTCATGTTCGGCGTCTGACGTCAAGCCAGCAAGGCGGTGTCTCAGATAGAACACTTGTTGGCCCACGAGACAAAATAAGGTTATGCATCCACTGACTGATCCGCAAGACTTCCCAAACGATTTTAAAGAAACTATTCGGTAAAAAATTTCATTCTCCCACATTTCATAGCCTGATTCATCAGCTTCATGGTCAACAACCTTGTCACTTTGTTTATGGTAATAGTTATTATGATGTTTCGAAATTAAGTAAATTACTAATAAAATTCGAATAATTCGCAATGAAAGTAGGGATCGTTATGAATCTGCATTTGGTACGTTTTTGCTCATACATTGCTGTGTATAAAATGTAGCTAAATAATGAATTACTCTTTAAAATTGGGAGGAGATGTATATCTATCTCTAGTCTTGAGAAAATGGATTCTATCTAGATAGTGCACTCACTTCCGCTCATGTTCACAAACGATAATGCCAGAATGAAATATTCATAACACGGCTCATATCGCACTGTTTGAAGTATCGAAACAAAATTTTGGCAAATGATAGCTCAAAAGAGGAAAGTATTTCGCCATATTGTTAATATGCAAGACTTATTTATCTACTGCAATCTGCAAATAACTTTATCAATGGAATAATGTAATTTTTTATGAGCCACCTATAGCTAATGCAAGAACAATTGCTGTGAGTTTTGGAACACGTCAATGAAGAAATTACATGTTTGTTTTTATACCAAAATGTAATTTTCAGAGATTATTGACCTTTCTTGCCCTCAGTTGTTGATATAACAATACACTGTTCAGGAGTGTGTCACAATTACATTAGAATGTTACCGAGATGAATCTTCATAAACTCTGCTATTGCAAAAGAAGCAACTTTTAATGTGGCAACAACAGAAGATAGATATTATTCACAACTTTGAAAAAAAAAATGCCCTAATAAGTATGGAGTGAATAAAATATATATCTGTTCGTATTTCGGCAGAACCGTCTGCCTCAGTGCATTTTTTAATAATGAGGGGCTGCGACTGAAACTTGCCAAAGGATTTTAGTTTTGAACCTTACTGATCTGAGAAATATACAAACAACTCAATTTACAGAATCCTATCAACTACCCGTCAAGCCGAAAAGAGACATCAATGTCTTTAACGAACTGAGAGATATTTGAGGTGAAAAACAATAGTCCTTTGCTCTGTGTAGGGATAGCAACTACAGATGATATACTACGTGTTGTCAACTGTTTTCATATTTGTAAGATCACTGAGATTCGGAAATCACAGATACTGAAATAAGTAGCCACAGGATAGAAATTCAACTGAAATCGTTCAACAGAAGAGACGCCACTGGATGTTACGCAGTATCTACACAGTTCTACACGGAGTATGTGAAAGAAGTTCCCCCTCTTCCGCGACCATTGTACCGTAGATCGCGGGAGCAGCGAAGCGTTCCTAGTTTAATCGTGTCAGAAACACACACTGTAGCTTACAAGTTACAGAAAATGTTCCAAAACATGGTACTATAAGCATTACAATTACAATTAAATGCAGCGTGACCAGTAGGTCTATGCAGCAACTTCGCATGCTTCCGTGGTGGCATCGATGACAGTCTGTGGCGAGCATGACGTTGGGTATAGGCTGCAGACAAGGAGATTACTCACTGTCTGTTCTGCACCACATTCACATGCTGTCGAGTCGCATGCAAATCCCCATTTTTTCAAGTTGGTCTTCGTTCTTCCAACTCCATAACGCAGCCTGTTGAGGGTCTTCCATCTTGACCAGCTATCTTCGTGACCTGATGGGAGGCTTTCGGACGGGTTCATCCACCCTGCAAGGTGGCTGGATCTGGAACACCATGAATTGACTCTGAAGTTCAAAGGTGGTTCAGTGAGGCTTTCAGTTGAATCGAAAAAGCTCTTCCTTGACTTGAGCCTTGGTACTGTTGGCTGATACCCGCGTAATGCGTTGGTCTTCAGATTCAATGCCTTAGACTTTTCCAGTCTGGATGCACACTGACGACGGATATCCGGAGATAGGATACCCGCTAGACAATAAATTTTATCAAGTAATTAGAAGAAAAGCGCAGGTCATTCCTGTTTTCAACAAGTATTGTAGAACAGACAAAAGCCTCTTTAGGCTTATATCAGTGACATTGTTGTGTCTTAAAATTTTGATACATGTTTAGCTCTCGTGTTTTATGGAGTTTCTGTATACCAAAAATCTCCTCCGTGGGAACCAAGATGGATTTCGAAAACAAAGATAGGGTGAAACCCATCTTGCACCGTTTGTTCTAGAAAATACAACACAACATGACATTGTCAACGGAAAGAAGTGTTCGAAGCAAAAGTACATTCGGGTGTGTGCCAAAGGAGTCTTACAGAACCATTACGTTTTACAATGCACACAAATGACGTAGTGAATAACGTAGGAAGTCCCATGAGTCTTTTCGCAGCTCATGCTGTTGTGCACAGAGAAATCCAACCACTAGAAGATTGTAGTGAAATGCAGGAAGACCACCAGAGGCTGAGTCTTTGTGCAAGGACTGCGGACTCACCCTCAAAATAAACAAATGTAACGTACTGCGGATGAACATGTACATGGAACCATTACTGTAAACAGTTGTCAAACAGTCATTGGAAGCTGTCACAACCGTAAAATGTATGGGAGTATGCGTAAGATAATTTAAAGTGGAACGACCAAATGAAACTAATTGCAGCTGAGACAGATGCCAGAGAGAGATTCATTAGAAGAACCTTCAGGAAGGAGGTAACTTACAAAACCCTTGTTCGGCAGATGCTTAAATATTGCACATCAGTCTAAACTCTTACCATACAAAATTGATAGATGAAACGGAGAAGATCCAGAAAAGAAGAGCACGTCCTTCCAGGTTCATTTAGTGAGAACGAAAGCGTCACAGGAGAGCTCAATTAACTCCAGTGGAAAACGCTACAAGACAGGTGGCGCGCATCACGGCGTGGTTTTCTCTTGAAATTCCAAAATTGTACGTGAAAGAGTCAATCACTATATTCCTCCTCCTACTAGTACCTCATGAGAAAACTATGAGGGCAAAATGAGAGGGATTCTATCCTACACGTAGGATTACCAGCAATCGATGATCTCGCATACCATTTGCGTGGAACATGAAGGAGAGGAAATGACATTGGTGCAGAAAGTACCCTTCGCCACACACCAAAAGGTGACTTGTGGAGCATGGATACAACTGTTGGCGTATAATATATGGCTCGAATATAAACGCTCTCCCTAAGCATTTCACGAAATTTCTATCGTGGGGACCCATAGGCGTGCAAGTTTGCATTACCAGGTTAGTGGCTGATAACTACAATTATTTAAGTCAGCTTCAGAAAAGAACCCACCTAGTTATGTTTTAACTACGAGAAACTATATAGCCCAGGCAAAAGCAGTTCTTGTCCTATGAAATGACCCTCACCATGACCCCTGATACTAACAGATATTTAACGTCCACGGTTACTCTCTCTGGAGGTCATATTTTATGGCACCGTTTGCACCTTTACATAATTCTGCCAACCTGTGTCACGTACCTTTCGCCAGTCAGCAAGTGAACCATTCAGATATTTAGCTTCGATTCATGCCAAAAAAGTGTGTCTATGGTAAACGATGGCAGTGGTGGAGAAGCGTATCGGATCACCCTTAACCTGTCCTCACATTGGACGTGATCCTCACTGCGCAGCAAACAGACGTGGTTTCCATGGT
Organism: Schistocerca piceifrons; assembly: GCF_021461385.2. Taxonomy (NCBI): domain Eukaryota; kingdom Metazoa; phylum Arthropoda; class Insecta; order Orthoptera; family Acrididae; genus Schistocerca; species Schistocerca piceifrons. The sequence goes on from NC_060145.1 coordinate 459,861,646, forward strand.
GGTCAGTCCTCGTCCAAAAACTACCTGGTCTACACATAACAGGGGGTATCACGTACTCCTTATCGTGGCTTGCAACTGCAGCGCTCTCCGGCGACACTTGTTGGCTGTATGTTGCACGCGCACCAGACAGTTTGTTTATGTAAATGGGCACTTGCAAAATTGCTACATTAGCTGTACTGAAACACACATTTCCTCCCTTGTCCCTATACTGACCAAGTTGTTCTATGTGTAGTCTACTTAAAGAAAAGCTACAATATCCATTAACATGATACAAGGCAAAATGAAAATTTCAGTTTCCTGCCAATAAGGACAACAGCCTTAAAACTTCCATTACAGATTGTCAGATATAAAATTACTACACTAATCCATATAAGGAACATTATTTCATCATTATCACTTTTTAAAAAAACTGTGGGGGATTCATATTAGATCACAGCATCTATTGAGTATCACAAGTTGTAGAAAATAAGAAACACGTAACACATAAGCTTCAAATAACAAACAGCAACATGTACCATTAAAGTAGTGTGTGCTCTCTTGTAAACAGAGTCAAAAAATCATTGATGCCTGCAATATTAATGTTATGAACTATATGTAAGTGTGTGCGTGTGTGTGTGTGTGTGTGTGTGTGTGTGTGTGTGTGTGTGTGTGTGTGTGTGTGCATATTCACACACAATTTTTATAAAAAATGATGTTCCGAACAATCTGGAAAGGTTTTGGATGAATATATAAATAAACAAGGAATCGGGAGTGAATCAGCCAATGACATATGCAGCGACTTTCCAATTCATTGATCTTACTTCCCTCGCACATTCTCAAAATCAAGGATATTCACTCCTAAACGGATAGCAATATGTGTATATAAAAAAAAACACCGAATATTAACTGTCACACCACAGTCTGCATCTCTATCCATTATATTAAAAGTTTTCTATTCTTTCGTTTAGTTATATTTGTTTAAGTGCTACATACTTAAATGACCTGTGACGGCCAAACATTAGTACATGTATACAGGGAAATGCCAATGCAGTCTCATTGCATACAGATCATTTTATATTTTACATTTCTCAACAACCCAGGTCAAAAATAAACAAATTTTGAACATTATTAAATGTTTTTGGTGCACTGAAGATATAATTATAACTGTTACAAACTGTTGGCATACGGACAGACACGAACAGTTTCATAGATTTTCACACTCATGTTGCCATGTAATCGTGACTTATTTAGTTTCATAGCCGAGATGATGTTTCTCGCACACATACACTATATGATCAAAAGTATCCGCACACCCCCAAAAAAATACGTTTTTCATATCAGGTGCATTGTGCTGCCACCTACTGCCAGGTACTCCATATCAGCGACCTCAGTAGTCATTAGACATTGTGAGAGAGCAGAATGGGGCGCTCCGCGGAACTCACGGACTTCGAACGTGGGCTGGTGATTGGGTGTCCCTTGTGTCATACGTCTGTACGCGAGATTTCCACACTCCTAAACTTCGCTAGGTGCACTGTTTCCGATGTGACAGTGAAATGGAAACGTGAAGGGATAGGTACAGCACAAAAACGTACAGGCCGACCTCGTCTGTTGACTGACAGAACCGCTGACAGTTGAAGAGGGTCGTAATGTGTAATAAGCAGACATCTATCCAGACCATCACACAGGAATTCCGAACTGCATCAGGATCCACTGCAAGTACTATGGCAGTTAGGCGGGAGGTGAGAAAACTTGGATTTCATGGTCGAGCAGCTGCTTATAGGCCACACATCACGCTGGTAAATGCCAAACGACGCCTCGCTTAGTGTAAGGAGCGTAAGAATTGGACGGTAACAGTGGGCAAACGTTGTGTGGAGTGACGAATCACTGTACACAATGTGGCGATCTGATGGCAGGGTGTGGGTATGGCGAATGCCCGGTAAACGTCATCTGCCAGCGTGTATAGTGTCAACAGTAAAATTCGGAGGCGGTGGTTTTATGGTGTGGTCGTGTTTTTCATGGAGGGGACTTGCACCCCTTGTTGTTTTGGGTGGCACTATCACAGCACAGGCCTAGACTGATGTTTTTAGCACGTTCTTGCTTCCCACTGTTGAAGAGCGATTCGAGGATGTCGACTGCATCTTTCAACACTATCGAGCACCTGTTCATAATGCACGACGTCTGGCGAATGGTTACACGACAATAACATCCCTGTATTGGACTGACCTGCACAGAGTCTTGACCTGAATACTATTGAACACCTTTGGGATGTTTTGGAACGCCAACTTAGTGCCAGGCCTCACCGACCGACATCGATGCCTCTCCTCAGTGCAGCACGCCGTGAAGAACAGGCTGCCATTCCCCAAGAAACCTTCCAGCACTTGATCGAACGTATGCCTGTGAGAGTGGAAGCTGTCATCAGCGCTAAGGGGGGGTCAACACCATATTGAATTCTAGCATTACCGATGATGGGCGCCACCAACTTGTAAGTCATTTTCAGCCAAGGGTCTACCGAGCGAAGTGGTGCAGTGGTTAGACACTGGACTCGCATTCGGGAGGACGACGGTTCAATATCGCTTCGGGCGATCCGGATTTATGTTTTCCGTGATTTCCCTGAATTACTCCAGGCAAATGCCGGGATGGTTCCTTTGAAAGGGCACGGCCGACTTCCTTCCCCCTTCCTTTCCTAATCCGATGGTACCGATGAATTCGCTGTCTGGTCTCCTTCCCCGAACAACCCACCCAGCCAAGGGTCCGGATACCTTTGATCACATAGTATAGTTTGATCAAAACATTGTAGCTGTTTTGCCAACTTACTGTGCAAATTTAGAAACTCGACCTGAGGAATGCAGTGAGGATGTCTTGGACAGTTTAAAGGTAAAATGATTTGTCTTTAGAACGGTGTTACATTGCAGATCAGACACTTCCATCCGCACATGCGCTGGGGTGCTTTCACGTGAAATAGCAAACGGTTTCGTAAACAGATGTACGTATTGGCAGTGTGAAAATTATTAGGAAAATATCCTTTATTTCTTTCAAGATCACAATGAATTCTTTAAACTTCCTACTTGTTATGCCAGTGAGCTAAGGGAGCTGGACTCGGTTTGTTAGAGTGTGTCCCTTAGATAACACCATTTTCTTTTTAAATGTAATCTCATCAAATTGGAAATAGTTGATTCTCACCATGATGTGTCTTATTGTGGACATTGTGTACTCAAGTCCAGTTAAAATGCTCTACTTTTCGTGCCTGCACTACATCTTCGTTAATAAATTCAACAATAACGTGTTTTGAATCGTAAAATCATTCCATGCATGTCCCGTGTTTAACCAACTTATTTTGCAGTTATATATAAAGTATCGATGTATGTATGTATTGAACAGGGGACATAGAAACGACGGAGAGGCTTCGTCCCTGCCGTAGCCCTCAGGGGTACACAACCCCACAACAGGCTGCAGCAGTCCACTCACCGCACCGCCGCCCCACACCGAACACAGGGTTATTGTGCGGTTCGGCCCTCCGTGGACCCTCTGGGAACGTCTCACACCAGCTGAGTACAACCCCAAATGTTTGCGTGGTAGAGTAATTATGGTGTACGCGTATGTGGAGACAGTGTTTGCGCAGAAATCGCCGAGATGGTGTAACTGAGGCAGAATAAGGGGAACCAGCCCACATTCGCCGAGGCAGATGGAAAATCACCTTAAAAACCATCCACAGAATGGCCGACATACCAGACCTCGACACTAATCCGCCGGGCGGATTCGTGCCGGGGACCGTCACTACTTCCCCCTGGGGAAGCAGTGTGTTAGACTGCACGGCTGTTGCTACTGACAGTGGCATAATATGTCAAACATCAGCAGTGTTTCTATTAGTACTACAGATTCCTTCCCATTCTCTACTCCTCCAAATTTAGCACAATGTGCTTCTTGATGAACAGAACAACAAATTCAGTCTGTCGATCGTAGTAATTTTTTGTAGTTTCATTGTCAGCTGCATCTTTAAGTTCTTTCTGCATAGTCGTGTCATGCCTGTCAATTATGTGGTTGCATAACAGGTGTTGAGAAGTCTCATCCCTTTCTTGTGTCATTCCCATTCACTAGTTTCAAAGGCTCATGACGATAGACCGGTGGACTGCTTCTTTTTCCGCAAACAACCATTAGACCTGTGAATGTTCTTCATACCATGAACAAATAGTGAAGGGAAAACAGCGCTCACACCCCTGCCGGACTGAAGAGAGTTGTGCCGACATAAAAACGCCACATCGTAGTACTAAATGAAATGTCGCACTTTACCAGATACCTCCGAGAAGGCCGCGCAAAGCCGAGACGGGCCGAGCATCGGCCGGCGCGCGGCCCGCGCACTCGGCTCGCGTGCACTTTGGCACGCCGTGGCCGGCGCTGCCGTATGCTGTATGTTGTGCCGCACGAAGAAAAACACTCATTAGTAGACTGGTGGATCCTTTACTTCGCTATAGAAGGATGTCGTGTGGACACTATGACATATCTAACGTAAATAAGAAGAACTAATTAACTTTGTACAATCCATTTCCACAAGTATACACTACTGGCCGTTAAAAAGCCACACCACGAAGATGACGTGCTACAGACGCGAAATTTAACCGGCAGGAATAAGATGCTGTGATATGCAAATGATTAGCGTTTCAAAGCATTCACACAAGGTTGGCGCCGTTGGTGACACCTCCAACGTGCTAACATGAGGAAAGTTTCCAACCGATTTCTCATACACAAACAGCAATTGACCGGCGTTGCCTGGTGAAACGTTGTTGTGATGCCTCGTGTAAGGAGGAGAAATGCGTACCATCACGTTACCGACTTTGATAAAGGTCGGATTGTAGCCTATCGTGATTGCGGTTTATCGTATTGCGACATTGCTGCTCGCGTTGGTCGAGATCCAATGACTGTTAGCAGAATATGGAATCGGTGGGTTCAGGAGGGTAATACGGAACGCCATGCTGGATTCCAACGGCCTCGTGTCACTAGCAGTCGAGGTGACTGGCATCTTATCGGCATGGCTCTAACGGATCGTGCAGCCACGTCTCGATCCCTGAGTCAACAGATGCGGACGTTTGCAAGACAACAACCATCTGCACGAACAGTTCGACGACGTTTGCAGCAGCATGTACTATCAGCTCGGAGACCGTGGCTGCGCTTACCCTTGACGCTGCATCACAGACAGGAGCGCCTGCGATGGTGTACTCAACGACGAACCTGGGCGCCCGAACGGCAAAACGTCATTTTTTTTTTTTGGATGAAACCAGGTTCTGTTTACGGCATCATGATGGTCGCATCCGTGTTTGGCGACATCGCGGTGAACGCGCATTGGAAGCGTTTATCCGTCATCACCATACTGGCGTATCACTCGGCGTGATGGTATGGGGTGCCATTGGTTACACGTCTCAGTCACCTCTTGTTCGTACTGACGGCACTTTGAACAGTGGACGTTACATTTCAGATGTGTTACTACCCGTGGCTCTACCCTTCATTCGATCGCTGTGAAACCTTACATTTCAGCAGGATAACGCACGACCGCATGTTGCAGGTCCTGTACGGGCCTTTCTGTATACAGAAAATGTTCGACTGCTTCCCTGGCCAGCACATTCTCCAGATCTCTCACGAATTGAAAACGTCTGGTCAATGGTGGCCGAGCAACTGGTTCGTCACAATACGCCCGTGCGTACTCCTGATGAACTGTGGCACCGTGTTGAAGCTGCATGGGCAGATGTACCTGTACACGCCATCCAAGCTCTGTTTGTCTCAATGCCCAGGCGTATCAAGGCCGTTATTACGGCCAGAGGTGGTTGTTCTGAGTACTGATTTCTCAGGATCTATGCACCCAAATTTCGTGAAAATGTAATCACATGTCAGTTCTAGTATAATATATTTGTCCAATGAATACCCGTTTACCATCTGCATTTCTTCTTGGTGTAGCAATTTTAATGACCAGTAGTGTATTATGATTATTTACAACTGTCTCTGAATATCAAACTACTATTTAATACAGACACTGCATTACACTGTTACTTCCAAGTAGAGTTGTGCCTAATACGTTGATCACACAGCTCGCCTAATAAAAGATGATGACGTCATGTCAGTCGATGACTGTTGACTGGGCTGAGCTGTGTTGAGCACGGCCATAATTAGAAGATGCATTGCGGTGGCATAGCGAAACGATCTTGGGCGTGGCTACGTCGGTGTCACTCATTCGTTGATGTGGACTGCAGTGACTAACTCGTCTTCTGGTCGTGTTGCAGGGTACCAATCTTGCTGTGGCATGTCGCTCTTTGAGTTGGCTTGTTGGCTGGTTTGTGGATTTGGGGTAGGGGACCAAACAGCAAGGTCGTCGGTCCCATTTGGGTAGGGAAGATGGGGAAGGAAGTTGTCCTTGCTCTTTCAAGGGAACCATCCTGGCATTTGGCTGTAGCGATATATGGATATCATGGAAAACCAAAATGAGGATGGATAAAAGTGCAGTTCACTGACATCATTTAGAATCCATTTCCTTGATCTTATCATGCCCTCAAAGATTAACTTACTGTTATGACATTAATGTTGTAACATGTGAGGCAATACTGACTTTACGAGTTATGTTAGATGAAAGATTAAGGAAACACAGTGTTTGTAGCCTATCCCCGATGTTATTCAATCTGTATATTGAGCAAGCAGTAAAGGAAACAAAAGAAAAATTCGGAGTAGGTATTAAAATCCATGGAGAAGAAATAAAAACTTTGAGTTCGTCGATAACATTGTAATTCTGTCAGAGACAGCAAAGGACTTGGAAGAGCAGTTGACTGGAATTGACAGTCTCATGAAAGGAGGATATAAGATGAACATCAACAAAAGCAAAACGAGGATAAAGGAATGTAGTCGAATTATGTCGGGTGATGCTGAGGAAATTAGATTAGGAAATGAGAGACTGAAAGTAGTAAAGGAGTTTTTCTATTTGCGGAGCAAAATAACTGATGATGGTCGAAGTAGAGAGGATATAAAATGTAGACTGGCAATGGCGAGGAAAGCGTATCTGAAGAAGAGAAATTTGTTAACATCGAGTATTGATTTAAGTGTCAGGAAGTCGATTCTGAAAGTATTGAATGTATTTGTATGGAGTGTAGCCATGTATGGAAGTGAAACATGGACGATAAGTGGTTTGGACAAGAAGAGAATAGAAGCTTTCGGAATGTGGTGCTACAGAAGAATGCTGAAGATTAGATGGGTAGATCACATAACTAATGAGGGGGTATTGGGGTATTGAATAGAATTAGGGAGAAAAGGAGTTTGTGGCACAACTTGACAAGACGAAGGGACCGGTTGGTAGGACATGTTCTGAGGCATAAAGGGATCACAAATTTAGTATTGGAGTGCAGCGTGGAGGGTAGAAATCGTAGAGGGAGACCAAGAGATGAATACACTAAGCAGATTCAGAAGGATGTAGGTTGCAGTAAGTACTGGGAGATGAAGAAGCGTGCACAGGATAGAGTAGCATAGAGAGCTGCGTCAAACCAGTCTCAGGACTGAAAACCACAACAACAACAACATGTCGTTAATTGGAGTTTAACTATAAAGACTTGCACGAAAAACGACGCACTTTCGACCGAACCCCATGGTGTCGCTTCTTTAAAACAGGTTGCATCCTTATACAATAGCTTGTACCTCATTGGTCATGTTCACTTCACGAAGCAAATATCTGACGTGCGTGATCGCGCATTTCTCGCTTGGTGATTCTCTGCGACACGAAACTCCACGATGTCGCCCACCTTCCATTTCACGTGCAGTGTGAGGACGGCCGTTGGCCTGATGAGGGACACAGAGTGGGAGCCACGTAGCCGGACCTCATTGCCGCGGCGGCCTGCCAGGTGGCGGTTCTATTGGCGGGTCCCGGCGGCTATATCCCGCGGCTGCCCATTGTACTGGGCTCCCCATTCAGAGCGGGGCAAGGCGGAACGGCTGCGCTCTCGGGACAACCGCCAATTACCTCCGCCGAGTGGCCGCCCAAACACCGCAGTCTGGCTACTGGAACCCGGCCGGCCACTTCGACAGGGGGGTTGGCAATCTGCGTGTACATCCGTGCGTATTCTGGCTTGTGTAACCTTGTAAATGGGTTTTTGCACTGTGGTTCCCGTGTGTCTTCACACTGGGTATATCCTATATGTCCACGTTCCCTACAATTCGGTCTGTAAGTGACTTTCTATACAGTCTTTGCAATATCTCATTATCGCACCAGTCGAGGCCCACGAGAGGGACAGGCCGCGACGTGTACGTCACAGCATGTGACGCTGCAGGTCTTACTAGTTGTAAGGTGTCAGGCAAATCTAACACTTTCCATGAAAACCGTGACCTGGTAGCAAATCCGGAAATATGTCACATAGCTCCGAATAAATCCTGACATTAAATTAACCAAAGTAATACGATCAACAAGTGAGCAAATGGAAAACCACAGACTAACACAAGAACGTCTAAATGCATGTCATACCTTCCCATGATGAAACAGATGCAGTTCCGAGGGGAGAAATGAGAACAGAACCCGAGAGCAGAGCCGTGTAAGCTAGAAGGGCCTACGATAAGAGCGGGACGATGGAACACCCGCATCGCCAGCCGACTGCCAAGAGGTCCATCCCCCAGCCCATGTTAAAAGATAGAGCCCTCCAGAAGAACAGTATAGATTTTACAATAACACTAAAAGGGCCACACCAGCTGCAAGTTTTAGCGTGAGACTATACGCGTTTCTGTTACATAGCAAACATCAGAAACATTGCCCCACCATGAAAAGTATAACGTTTCTCATTGGATAGACAGAATTTTTGTAGGCAGAGCTTAAGGTTAACATTGAGATGCTGATTGGTCAGTTGAAAACACAGACAGATACTTTTTTCTTAAACCAACTACGGTAAACAGTAGTGAGGATAAGTTCGAGAGAGTTGCTACCGAGACGGCGAGGTGTGTGGAGCTGCGCCACCAGCCGCCCCTGACGCTGCCTAAACACCGGCAAGGTAATGAACGCACGTGATGCCACATAAGAGCGCATAAGGCTTCACTCAGAACTGCAGAAGTCTCATCTGTTACATCCACTTTTTACGTAATACTAGTTTCTATCGTCAATTAAACTTCGTGGTATTCACATTCGCTACTAGAAGTTAAAATCTGAAATGAGATGATTTTTCTGTTACATTATTATTGAGAAGCCACATCAGCCACTGTAATTTATGACCAGTTAAATAAGTAATTAAAGATAATTGAGGGTCAGTGTAGACCATTTTTGATAGTTTTCTCTTTTATGAAACTTAATTTAAACCTACATCATAGATGTGAAATGGCATAGGTCATCCTTCGATACATTATAGAACTTGGAAACCCATTCAGGGAATATTCGTTCACATTTTTGTTGAACACAGTTGGTTTTTATCATCCTGTATTAAAATATTTACTTTTATCAATAGTACAATTTATAAACAATGTTTTGTGTGTAGAATTAAAATTCCAATGGTAAACTTAACTGCTTTTTCGACGTTATTTTTGCCAGCTAATTAAAAATAGGAATGCCTTGAACCCCTTCCACTAAATTTAGTTGGTATTAAGATTCTTTTACAGAGAGTGCAGTGGAGCTGACGCTGAAATCATTAAGTATTTGATTAGATCATCGCTAGTCTCACTGAACTCTTCTGAAGTCTACATGTCATGTGTAGTCTGGCGTCTCCTTGCCAGCAACAGGTCCCAGGTTCAAACTAGTCAATTCCCTAAAAAACACGCTCAGAGCGTCGTTGCGAGAATGTGGTAGGGAGACACGACTTAGAACAAACAGAAACCACGCAGAATGTTAGAGAGCGCTAGCATCCGTCTATGGTGGGGAGCGAGTAACTGTTTCATGTCGGTTTAAAAATTGTGATCGTCAGACGCATTCAGGCTCTCGACAGGACATGACAAAGTTAAGACCTTCAGTGAGCATCTTTTCATTGCCATACTGATTTCCTGTGGGCTCTCCACAGAGCAGAGCATTCGTGAAGTACAGCGGGCAAAGCGATTAGTGTGACGTACAAGTTCGTTATGCGGTCCGTGTTTCTCGTGGGCCCCACCTGCCAGTGAACTGACGTGTGCCACCTGCCATTCCCACAGCTGTTCCTTCATGGCCACTCCACTTCTACGTCTACCTCTACGTCTACACTCCCTAAACCACCTTACGGTATATGGCGGAGAGTACTTTCTCCAGCAGTGTCACTGCCCCTTTTCCTGCTGCACTCGTGTGTGGTTCTTGAGAATAATGATTACTGGAAAGCTTTCATGTGGGCCCGAATCTCTCTAATTTTATCTTCAGGATCTTTTCACGAGGTATACGTACGAGGAAGTAACATATTGATGTACTCTTGTCGGAATGTAAGCTCTCTGTACTTAAGCGGTAAACTACATCGCTATGCAGCGTCTGCCACTGCCACTGCCACTGTCATCTCCGTGACGCTTTCGTGCTTACTAAATGAACCTGTAACCAGACGTGCTGCTCTTCTTTGGAACTTTTCCATAACATGTATCAGCCCTATCTGGTAGGGATCCCATACTGACGACCCGTATTCAAGTATTCGTCGAACGAGCTTTTTCTAAGCTACATTTCCTGACGATTCTGTCTCTCGGACATCTGCCTCATCCGCTATCAATTTTGTGCAGCCGTTTCACTTCAGGTAACTCTGTACCCATACTCCTAGATATTTTATGGAAGTAACTGCTTCCAGGGATAGTTCTGCAGATTTATAATCGTACAATAAATGGTCCTTCTCTCTACGTGTTCGCAATACGTTACATTTTTTTTTTTTATATATTAGCTGTTTTTTGCCACTCCCTCCAACAAGCACTGATCTTCTACTGACCTTCCTGCATTTCACTACAATCTTCTGGCATTACGACTTCTCCTTAAACAATAGCATCATCCGCGAAAAGTCTCGTAGGATTTACAACGTTATCTACTGGGTTATTTACAGGTTGTCCAGAAAAGGGCTCCCTGATTTCAAAATTAAATATCTCGAAAACAAAGATCGATAGAGGAATGCAGTAAACGGTATGTTTATTGTGAAAGCTGTAAGAAGTTTATACAGCAGTTTGAAATAATAGTTACAAAAGCTGCTAACAGATGGCGCTGTACGCTGTACAGCTCATATCAGCATACATACGTGAAATAATCGTATGAAAACAATCTTTGCAAACAATCACATCACAATGTTTTCAAAATGTTCACCATTGGCACTACAGAGGCGGCGCAAACGAAAAATGAAATTCGCCATCACATTTCGCTGTCTCTCAACCGGAATGGATTCACATGCCACAGAGATCGCCGATTCAAGCTCGTCCAGCGTGGCGGGATGCTTCGGGTAGACCATGTCTTTCACTGTGCCCCACAAAGGAAAGTCAAAGGTAGTCAAATCCGGCGAATATGGAGGCCAATCCATGCCTGCGCTAGTACATTTGGGATATTCCAAAGCAGTGACTCGATTCCCGAAGTATTCCTCAAGAAAGCGAAACACTTGTTCGGTCCGATGTGGTCGGGCTCCATCTTTCGTACCTGGTCGATCCTCTAACGCTTGCTGTGTGGCGACAAATTGTTCCAAAATTGCAACGTAACGTGCACCAGTGATCGTTTCTCGAATGAAAAAAGGGCCAATAATGCCTCTGCTGCATACTGCAGCCCACACAGTAACTTTAGGACAATACAGGGGTTTCGCTTCACACCAATATGGCTTTTCGGAACCCTAAAATCGCCAGTTCTGCTTATTCACGTATCCATTCAGGTTGAAGTGTGCTTCATCTGTAAGCCAGATGCAGCCAACATCAAATCCTTCACTATCAATCATTGTGAGCATCTGATTAGCAAAGGCAACCCTTTGCTGCACAGCTCGTACGGGTATGGCCTGGAGTGTTTGAATTTTGAATGGAAACATGTGTAGGCTCTTTCTCAGTATTTTCTGCGTGCTGCAACGCTTCAAACCAGTCACAGATGCAATTCTACGGACGGATGACATTGTATTTCGCTGAATAATTCCAGAAACTGTGGCGATATTTTAGGCTTAACTGCGGTTTGCTTGCGACCAACATGCCCCACTAGATCATCAGTTACGCTGCCTGTTCGTTGAAATTTTGCGAAGAGCGTACGAATGGTTTTCGCATCGGGTCCTTTTGGAACATTAAATCGTGCTTGAAAACTTCGCCCTGTTCCCGTAGGACTCTCTTCTAACCTGTGGTAGCACCAGAAAAACGCGTTGTTCAATGGAGTACAGGGTTTTAATCTTTTCCTTCGGTACGCTAACCTACTTTCACGTTTCAATAGTGGAACTGATCGCTCTGGGCTTCGGATCACTATTTATACTAGGCATTACGTATGGCGATTACAGCGCCATCTGTTAGCAAAAATCAAATGGTTCAAATGGCTCTGAGCACTACGCGACTTCACTTCTGAGGTCATCAGTCGCCTAGAACTTAGAACTAATTAAACCTAACTAAACTAAGGACATCACACACATCCATGCTCGAGGCAGGATTCGTACCTGCGACCGTAGCGGACGCTCGGCTCCAGACTGTAGCGCCGAGAACCGCACGGCTACTCTGGCCGGCATCTGTTAGCAGCTTTTGTAACTATTATTTCAAACTGCTGTATAAACTTCTTACAGCTTTCATAATAAACATACCGTTTACTGCATTCCTGTATCGATCTTTGTTTTCGAGATATTTAATTTTGAAATCAGGGAGTCCTTTTCTGGACACCCTGTATACATACTGTGAAAAGTAATGTTCCCACTCCACTGGAGCATGCCCGAAATTACTTTTACGTCTGAAGACTTCACTCCGTTCAGAATTACGTGCTGTGCTCTGCTTGCTAGGAACTCTTCAGTCCAATTACACAGTTGCTCTGATATTCTGTACGCCCATATTTTGTTCATTAGACGGCAGTACGGGACTGTATCGAATGTCATCTGGCAGTCAGAGGACAAGGCATCCTACCGGACGCCCATATCTACAGTTTTCTGTGTCTCGTGGACGAACAGAGATAGTTGCGTTTGACAGAATCACTGATTTCTGAATCCCTACAAATGAGAGTTTTGTCTCCAGAAATGTCGTAATACACAAACAAAATGGTTCAAATGGCTCTGAGCGCTATGGGACTCAACATCTTAGGTTATAAGTCCCCTAGAACTTAGAACTACTTAAACCTAACTAACCTAAGGACATCACACACACCCATGCCCGAGGCAAGATTCGAACCTGCGACTTTAGCAGTCCCGCGGTTCCGGACTGCAGCGCCAGAACCGCACGGCCACCGCGGCCGGTTACACAAACATAAAACATGTTCCAGAATTCTACAACTGACCAATGTCTGACACAGTTTTGTGTGTCTGTTAGAGGACTCTTCTTGAAAACGGGAATCATTGAGCGAATTTTCTTAATTTAGGTGGGAATGTTTGTCTATGTCAAGTTTTTCTAAAAAGTGCATTTTGTAGCCCTTGCCAGCTATGTGCAACATTTCCATCTTAAGCAAGAATGGAGAAGAAAGAGTGTGTTTCTCAACTTCGAAATGTTCTGCAAACGTTGAGTTATCTGAATTCTCACCATTTTTGTTAAGCAAGTGCTCACGAAAGCGGGTCGTAAATGCTGTCTGTCCCATATAAAAACTGGGACGTATATTATATTGTATTTTATATACCGAAGATCTGAGAAACCTGTCAGTTGGAGGTTTCTCATTCCGTATGAAGAGCAATTTGATGGGATTGTTAGAGGTAAAGGACTCAGTTATGTCATATGTATTGAACAAATTAGCTGTACAATATCAAATATTACCATAAACGTTTCTTTAGTGTATTTCTTAATAGTAAGGCAATTTTCATTGAGTGTAGAGGAATTTATATTGTTGGTTTTCTTTCTTAAAGTTTTTGTGCTAGGCTTGCTTGATATCCGGTTTTTAGCGCTATATACTTTCGATGTATCAATAGAAGGAGGATTCAGGGTAACCTCAGTAATATGGTCTGTCATAGCTCGAAATAACATCAGTTTATGCTTAAATGGCTGACAAGAAGAGGCATGTGTGATGTTGTCTGTTGTGGTTAGTTTCATGTAAATGTCAAATTTTATTTACCATCTACTGACTGTAGTTGCAAAACTGTCCTCTACGCCACACCCGTTTCACTCGATTACTGACTGAAGACTCCACGTCGAAGCAGGAAGTGTTGTTTCTTGCATATTGAAAGTCTGGACAGTTAATTGTCCTTGCCAGTTGACGTGCCGTGAAACCGGCTGCCCCTGTTCCCAATCAACCGGTAATTCTTGTAAACACTGTATGTGTCAGATAACTCCTCCATAGCCCAATACAACCTGCGAGGTTCGCTGCAGTTTTCGTTTGGTTTCCCGTACATGAAAATATGAGTTCCCCCATATCAGGGTAACAACTTTCTTCTCTAATGTTTATCGACGATGTACTTCATCACGTGAACACAGACTGTAACCTCATTGACCCTTATTGGTCACGTGGGTGTACACGTCACGTCATCACCAGTGAACTGATGGATTGTCCTGTCCTCATCTCTCACACTGCGGAGAGGTGGTCGGGTGTGCTTCATCTACAGCACAACATAAGTCAGGGCTCATGAGTGGCCCTGGCTCGGCCAACCAGGCTTAGGTTTTCCCTAAATCTCTTAAGGCAAATAGCGTGATGGTTCCTTCGACAGGGGCACGCCCGAGTTCCTTCCACGTCTTCTCCCAATATGAGCCTGCGATCCATCTCTAACGACCTCGTTGTCGACGGGGTGTAAACACTAATTGCGCTTCCTTCCTTTTATTTCCACTACTTGGTGTTACGCAGGCGGGTATGACCCACAGGTGCGTGGGCCTTGCAAGTGGCTGAGGAAACGTGGTGGCTTGCTGTGCCACAACGCATAAGGGAGCACGTCGAGCCAGGTACATTAAGCAGTTAAACCGTAGTCTCTGCCAACCAAACACCACCCAGTTCCGTGCCACTTATTTGTTGCTTCTATCTGCTTTGCCAACAGTTCATGATTTATTTACCACCTCACTTAACTTCTGCCGTTTGTCCTACTTTGTGATGAATAAATTCTTGCCATTCTTATAAAAGATTAATGCAGTGTTTGTATATTAGTCATACAACACTAATTGAGCACAATAATCACTGACCACCATTTCATTAATTTTTCTCAGCATTCAATTTCTATTTAAGATTCTGAGAAAAGTGGTAACCTACAATTCAAGCTAGCAATAACAACTACTATCAGAGGGCAGATTTAATTTAGCAGATACATGCCAAGGTAGACAAGTGGAAAGTTTACAAGTTAAAGCGATTGCTGCCAGGCAGTAAGGCTGCAGTCACCTATAGTTTTTCAAATCGAACTGCGAGACCAGTGCAGCCTTGCAAGACAACCACTACATTGTCGTTTAAAAAATATAGACCTGTCTGAATGTTTATTAGACTATCATGTAAATATTTGAAACAAACCAGACAAGACCATTGGGGAACTTTCGCTGACACCTTTTTCCTATTATATACATATGTTTATGTATGAAATATATTAAAATACAAGGGTTGGAACTTTAATAGCGGCAATTATTTATTTACAGCTCGTACAAAATATATACATGTTTCAAAGTTTAACTGAACTTCAAAGTAGTCACCAGCATTGTGTATAACCCGTTGCCAGCGATCTGGAAGTCGTAGGATACTCTTAGCGGTACCAGTTGTGTTGACAGTTCGAGCGGCGCGGTCTGTTGCCCGACGAATTTGTAGCAGTTCTGAAGCGAAAGTCGTGAAGTGTTTCCTTCGGTTTATAAATCGAGTTGAACTCACGAGGGCTTAAGTCAGGGGAGTGCAGTACGTGCTATAGCACTTGGCAGCCCAATCAGTCAAACAAATGAGTAACAGCTTGCAATGTCCGTGCTTGAGCATTGTTCTGCAAAAATGATGGTCAGGTCCTGCAAAAGTGTGAGACGTCTTGGTCTCCTGACCTTCATTGCTTATATATTCCGCCCTCACTGCAAAACGTAAAGATTGAATTGAAAAATGCGGAAGAGGTTAGGGAAACTAGCGTCCACCCTATCTTATACTAACCACTAAATAAAAGTTAAATTAATAGATCAACAGAACAACACATTAATTAAAAGAAAAAGACACACAATACACACTAACAATCTCTTGTAGTATATAAAAAATAAATAATATTTTTCTTAATTTTTATAAACATTTCATGGTATAGAGTCAAAATCTCTTGTTGTTTGTATAAAAAAAAATATTGTAAAAAATTTCTCTACACGAAAAAAGGGACATCGCCACCAACACCAATCACCAGCTCCCTTAACACCAAATGCTTTGAGATAGCGACGAAGAGGGTACAGACATGCTGAGAAAGCACTTAGGGCAATAACAACAACATGAAGACCAACGCCACACTGGAAATGCAGGTTGCAACCAGGTTGCACTTCAGGAGGACAACGCACAGCACGGACATTTCATATGTCACGACAGTGCTACACAACGGAAGAGTGTGCGGAGAATCATAATACGACGAGACGACAATGAAGGTACAAAAAATTATTAAGATCTACAAACTCATCAAGTAACATTTGGAAAGACAGTCAGATCCTACACCGAGCGAGGTGGCGCAGTGGTTAGCACACTGGACTCGCATTCGGGAGGACGACGGTTCAATCCCGTCTCCGGCCATCCTGATTTAGGTTTTCCGTGATTTCCCTAAATCGTTTCAGGCAAATGTCGGGATGGTTCCTTTGAAAGGGCACGGCCGATTTCCTTCCCAATCCTTCCATAATCCGAGCTTGCGCTCCGTCTCTAATGACCTCGTTGTCGACGGGACGTTAAACACTAACCACCACCACCACCATCAGATCCTACAAATCCTATTTCACTCCTACACTAAAATTCCCATATTCCTAGCCCAAGAAGAAGAGAAGAATGCAAGAAAGAAGAGAAGAACAGAAGATGAAAGATGAAGAAGGGCAGAGGACAGCAAGATACCTTTCTCTCCTATCCTACATAGCAAATTGCTACAAACGTCTTTCCATGAACTTTGAGGCATGGCAACTACTACAATCACCTCTCCAAAAATAAACCTTGAAACGTCAAACAAATACAAGCAAACGGCAAACGGAATATCAAGTTGTACCAACCAACATTATCTAGAAATAGATTCAGCAAAATGAACAATATTTTCCCTGCCACACCATCAAATTGCCATACCGAACCACGTGTAAGGTACCAAGACGTCACAGCACAATACTGGGTGACGATCGTCGGTAGTCAACTACAATCATCGAACTGCCATACCGTCTCAGATGTGACAGCAAAGGAGTACCAAGACATCACTGTTTATGCAGTAAACCACAGTCATCATCATCATCGGTTGAAAGTACCACTCCATGATGACAATGTCAACAAGTAAGACCCGGCATCGCATGCTAGAGTGCTTCTCTCGTGATTTGTGACACCCATACAAATGAGTCGACGCCTTCCAGTATTTCAGTGGGGATCGTCGAGCACAGGAACTGACGCAGCACAAAACGAAACAAAAAATTGATAAAATACGAATGTAGAGTTAAGAAAATCATATATTTGTAAAAAATATTTTTTTCTTTTTATAAAAGTAATTATTTTATCATATATGTGAAGCCCTTAATGTGATAGAGACCTTAAAATATTATGTAAAGAAAGTTAATTAGTATAAGTAGATAATCTCAAAAAACCCTGTACAGCCAAGTTAGTTTTTTATATAAAAAAGGTTTTGGAAAGTCATAGGTTGAAAGAGGATAGAATAAAGAAAAACACC
Source organism: Schistocerca piceifrons (assembly GCF_021461385.2). Classification (NCBI taxonomy): domain Eukaryota; kingdom Metazoa; phylum Arthropoda; class Insecta; order Orthoptera; family Acrididae; genus Schistocerca; species Schistocerca piceifrons. The sequence goes on from NC_060145.1 coordinate 459,879,447, forward strand.
TCTTCACTCGTAAAACAGTGACACAAAAAAAGGAAAATAATGCCTAAATAAATGAAACAAAGTCACGCAACAGAGCTTTTGCGAACATTCACGCGAAGCTTAACTAAAGAAAAGATACAACCACACTAAAACGTTATACACTGTACATTAAAGCATTTAGAAAAATTAATATTGTAAAAACAATTTTTGGAAATGAAAAAGAAAACCAGAGACACATACTGGCAATGACAAAGAATAACACCCTTTATAAAGTCTATATTAGCCTAACAACAAAAACATAAATTGTAGAATTAAAAAACAGAAACAATATCTATAAAGAAATCATTAGAAAAAATTGTTACGAATGGCTGAGAAAAGTTTATTGGAAAATCTAAAAGAACAATTTTTGCCTGACTTTGTCAATGTTTTCCTCGGCACTTACAACTTACAAACCCCAGACAAAAATTTTGTCAGAAGGAGGGAGGTATGTAAGACGTGGTGGTCTCCTAACCTTCATTGCTTACATATTCCACTTTCACAATCATACTCCACACATAAAGACGGTTCAATCAAACCCAAACTCAATAAGATGAAGTCAATGTTGTATGAATTCATGTAAACGATATGCAAATAACAAATAAATTGCAAGTGCGCACCGAGGTTGAAATACTCGAGGCTGGCATACACACACACATTCAAGACACGACAGTCACAAAAGCTTTTAGTTCGGGAGAGGCAAACCACACGACAGGAGGCCGTCCCTTCAGAGGACGAGTCAACCTACATACGTTGGCCGGCGACTGCCTGTAGAGCAGACAGCATTTGCCTGAGTGAAAGGGAGAACGACCCAGTGTTCGACTTAAAAGCAAATTCCGCTACATTGTGTGGGAGCGCCCAGCCTATGCATTCTTTATAAACATAGCAAGCAGTTTCAGAGGTTTTCACAGGGAGACAGCAAACGCCAAACGCCGATTCTACCGATTTCTGGATTGGTCGCCTGAAACGAAACGTCATTCTACTATTTTAGAAGAGCAATGTTGCTTGGCAGAAGATATTCCTGACGCCTTGAGCTGAAGGAGTAATGGAAGAGACCGAAAGATATACCCCTTCACATCTGGGGTGGAGAGGGGTCATTCTGTTGTCGCTCTTGGAGTGAGAACATGTAACGAGAGTGTGTGCGCTCGACAATGTACTCAAAGAGCGAGGAACAAGTCTCTTCTCAGTACCTTACTGGGAGAGCACCTCTGTCGAAAGCGAATTAGAGTGCGACTCTATATTGAGTCCTTGCGATTAAGCATTGTTCACTGTGTTGGCAGCCACACTTACTGTGCAGTGTGAACGGACAGAGTTATAGTTAAACACCTGTGAGCGAATTTTTGAGTGGCATCATGGTGGACTGGTTATCTGACCGGTGTACCACGCCAATAGTTAGACTAGGGGCGAGTAGGAGTCCTTGACTTCATCAAGGCATAGGAAGAGTTTGATTGGCGGAGGTCAATCCAGATAGAACGAGAGTTATCTTATTTGTCAACAGAGAGCGGCGCAGACAGCAGTCATCGCAGCTTACGGTAGTGTGCGCTACAGCTCTTGCGAGCCCCATATTTCCTCCACAACAGTACACTTCACTGCATTTCACATGGAACTGCCTCGACCGTACCTAGCAACATTCTAAGAGATAATTATTCAAGTCAATAACAATCTTAAACTTTGTATAGAAATTTCATTAGCGAATCCTATCCTTAAGAGGTAACTTCACATTTCGGAAAGAACCCGGAAATAACTTGTTCAGTTCATAACTAAAAGTGCCATTGTGATTTCTCAGAATTAAAAAAAAAAAAATAAGTTTCGTTAGTTTCATGTTTTTCTTACACTAACTAGCACTACTCCAGTACCCAAGTATCCCAATAGTTACGTAAGAAATTTTTTGTGGATTTTTGTGTCATTTCCTTACAGCGGACTACTCCAGAAGATATTTATTGCTGAAAGTTTTTCAGGTATTGCTCTTTAGAACGTTTGGAGCATCAGTCTGACTTCTGTAGTAGTTTGGGGGTGGAAATTGCATCTTGCAGGAGCCACAGGGTAAAGGGTACATCTCAGATTAATCCGTTGCGCGGAATGACAGAATAGCACCCACACGTTCGCTCACAAAAGTGTCATCACTTCTGTCTCTAAACTGTTCGTAGATTGTGTTTCAAAAATGAACAGCATGAAGACAGAAGTGATGACACTTTCTTTAGAGTCGCACAATTGACTGCTGGCAGTAATTGTCCTTTGCTGCTCTTTCCACGCCGTCAGACTCAAACCGTTCCGACAGACAATCTCGGCGAACAGCTTCCACAGCGGCTCCAGTTCACTGATTGCAGTCCGCCAAACGCTTGCTGTGCCGGGCAGAAGATCATTTCAGCGCTCATTATTCTGCAGGCTGATTCGATTCTCGGAGGAACCCTTAGCTGCTAAGTAAGCCATATCCTTTCTGTTAGGACTGCCACTGCAGATGAGTTAGCTTGGAATAGAATTGCGACATTTGGAAGAAAGCTAGAGAGAGAGATACAGCGCAAAATGAAGTTAAACGACCAAGTCCGTAGATTCTTGTGCAACAACGTCTTTTCGTTACTTTTTATTTTTATTTATTTTCATTATGTGTAATTTGCCACTTCCAGCATGCAGGATGACTGACAAACCATTTGGAAGACTCAGTCATAATTTGCATGCAAGCGTACATGTAGGGTTTACGCAGAACGTAAGCTTGTAAGGCAACATTTTCAACAAATGTCGTATTGCACACTGGGTATTCGCAATAACGGTTCGTTTAAAACCCGCCATGGATCCTGCACGACGGCTGGCATTATCGAATAGCTAAGCGTACAGGTCTGTAAAGCTTTGAACCTCGGTTTCTCGAAAGCATCTCAAAAACTCCTAGTACTACAGCAGCAGTCGTTACATCTAAGTAAGTACTGCAGTCGTCCCAGAGATGAGCAAAATCGGCGAGCTATTATTTACATGCTTCCGCTGTCGGTCTTCCCTTGCGGGGTGGTACTTACGGCACAGCAATGGTAGTGGTAATGGCCTACCACATTGTTGTGGTTAGGTGAGCGGCAGTCTGCTTAGTGTAACTTCTTTTCAATAACTGTCAGTTTCGTCTCATCCCCTGCCAGGACACCCGTTAAAAGTTAATTGTTTGTCTCTGTGCTTGCGGATGCCACGCACACGCCACAATAAAATTGAAATATACTGTAGCGGAATAAATACAAAAAACCTACGTTGCTGTAATAAGAACTTTTGAAGTATATTGCAAAATGTGAATATATTTCTTATGTGAAAACCAGTAAAGGCTTTCAAATTTCATAATGTTAAAAGACTGTACACAAAGATTCTGATTAAAAATGTAAAAATAAAATAAGTTACGTTCCTGGTTTTAAGATATGGACTTAAGGGCCATTTAATGGCTGCAATCATGTGCACCTCTTATCTTCGCCTTCCTGTCATCTAGTTGCACCGCACACTTCGACTGACATGTATCCACGATGTCTACAATATGTCATGTAAACCTAAACGTTTTCCCGTAAGATTTTGAGCAATGTGAGTCCATTGGCACTCTGTATGAATACGATGTCTGTTCTTTCGGGCCAGCCGGAGTGGCCGAGCGGTTCTGGGCGCTACAGTCTGGAACCGAGCGACCGCTACGGTCGCAGGTTCGAATCTTGCCTCGGGCATGGATGTGTGTGATGTCCTTACGTTATTCAGGTTTCATTAGTTCTAAGTTCTAGGCGACTGATGACTTCAGAAGTTAAGTCGCATAGTGCTCAGAGCCATTTGAACAATTTTTGCTCTTTCGGACAGGCGTTGATATAGATAAGACTTACCGGCCAATGCTTTTGTTCAGTGCGGATGGACTCACATCGGGAATCGGTAGATTGACTGCCGCGAGAAATGAGTATAGTGTGCAGGGGCACTACATATGTAGTGTGTGGACAGAAAGCTGGAAATATGGGTCTCGCGGGGAGCGTGCCAGAGATAAATCCCTGTAGTCGCACTATCCTCTGTGTCCTCGATGGCTCAATCGGATAGAGCGTTTGCCATGTAAGCAGGAGATCCTGGGTTCGAGTTCTGGTCAGGGCGCACATTTTCAACTGCCCCGTTGATATTTATCAACGCATGTAAGCAGCTAATGGTCTGGATTTCATTGTAATTTCATTCTTCAAGAGCTGCAAGATCACCAATGGTATCTGTTCCTTCAGACATGTCCAACAGAACAGATTCCATCTTCATATAAATGAATTGTTTCTTATCACCTACTAATGCACGTTTGCTTAACTAAATTCATGTTGGAATCAGCTCGTCTCCCATTTTGGGCTGAAAAACAGTCTACGACCATTTCATTAAAATTTGGACTCTTCGTTAGTTCTTTTTGAAACTCATATTGCAAATTTTTGACAAAGAAATTGCACATTGAATTAATGATGAGTTGTTTTCAGACTCGCTGTATGCTGCAGTTATTCGAAAAAAAAGAAAAAAAGAAATATCACTTCAACTTGCTAATAACGAGAACGGTACATTTTTCGTGCGCGTATTTCGTCTATTCACTCCCGAAACACCCGCTAGATGGTGAAACTTAATGCTACTGTCCAAATAAAATTTTCTCGTTTAACAAGACGCATCACTTGGAATAAGACACTCGAGCTTTCGATAGCTGTCTCCGCCATCGTTGTCAGGAGTTGGAATCAGTGGCTGGTACTGTACTGTACTTCTCTCTAACGATACGTTTCGAATTTATTACTATAACCGATAGAATAGCCAATGACAAAAACCAAAACTAAACTGCTGTCGAAACATTAGTACTAAACGTCGATTAATAATGCGTTGAAGCGTAGTAGAGATATCAGAGACAGGGATTGTGTAGCCAGGTTTCAGCCACTCTTTTGATTTAAGCAACGGAACATTATATCGTGTGGGAGTTGGTGGGAGATACTGAACGATCAGAGCTTAGGGAGTCCCATAAGAATTGTGTTGTGTAGAATCCAGGCCCACAGGCTTCCACTACGTGAAGGTAACGGGCATTTCAATGTGCAGCCATAAGACTATTTACTAACTGTTCGGAAAACATCAGTCGACGTTCATAGACCCAAAAACGTTGACTGTTGTTATTGGTTTGTGAAATATTCGAAATGCGGCTGACAATTTAAATTCTATAATATATTGAGAAATATATTTTAATATATATTTCGGAGTGTCTTCGCCTCAGAGTCTTTAACTACGAGCCGTGGGTTTTCTAGAGTTTTGGTAGTTGGGCGAATGTCTATTGAGTGGCAACTTCGTGGATCTAACTGAGGCGGATGGGTATCGCTTGGACAGTATATGTGGCCTCTCCGCACGGCCGCAGTCCAATAATCTACTCGCAGCGTTCATTTAATTAACCCGCTAATGACCAATTGGGCTATGTAAATATTTGTGTTACTCATTCCAGCCGTGATTACTTCGTTGTGTGGTCTCTATCAGAAGCGAAGCTTGTGGTCAAGTATTTCACACACTGGAGTGCCCATTGACACTTGACTTTGAAAACAGTTGTCTTTCCGTCACTGTGATGAAACACGGTTGTAATTCAGGTGTGATTCAGTATCAAATGTGATGGGTGTTGAATAATGAGCCCGTCTGCTGACAGAAGTAATGAGCGCCCCACTGAAATGAGGGAAATTTACTTTCCCTACATTAGTGACTAGCGGGCTACAAATTCTGTAGCATAGGCGGAGACCTCTGTGAACTTCCTTACATTTTGTTCATTTACTTTCAGAAAAATGGGCAGAAATTGCTTTCAGTTTTATGTTGGTAAACGGGAGGGAAGGTCAGAACCGGCGTAAAGGGTTCATGACGATAAGTGACAATAACCGTCCATTTTTGTTGCATAATGAGTTGACTCCGAACTCAAAGTACTTAGAATTTATGGATCATTACTGGTTTTGCATATGGTGCAAAAGGGTGAAGTAATGGACGTGATCGATGAGACAGAAATTTATATCTATCCAAGAAACCAATCTGATAGAGTTTTAAATTAGCAAAAAGACCTGCGAAATGGGAAAGTTGGGGACAGTTTTGCATCAATTCTACGTTGAGATATTCCAGGGTCACGGGTCGCGATGTCATTGCTATGTTGACGGACGTAGTTCGCCGAAATACGTGGGACCATATAGTCTTGCGACAAGTTGTGGTGTTATTAATTTCGAAATTCCTGTATTTTTCTGTTTTATTTTCAATTGCAAGAATACAATGAACACAATTTATTGCGTTTTAGCTACACGACTCGTAAATTTTAGTCCTTGGGCTTTCAAGCTATCTTTTTCACTCTTAAGTCATATGAAGGAAGACACTAGCGTGCGTCATCTATGTACGTTGAGTACATTGTCTTCATATGTCTCTGTTAACCTTAGCATAAAATCTTTGTACGAGCAGTTCTGTTGTAACACGCCCGCAATAAAAACTGTGCGGCCATAACGCGTATGTTGAGCGCGGTGGGACATGAAACACATGTAACTCGAAAAACTGTGGCGTGCACTGGTATTAACGGTGCTGCTGATTTTAATTTTGTGACAGCTATGACACCCGCACTCATAAGCGCAGTCAGTGGCAGTGGGCACTATTTAAACATAAAGAGGTCCAGAGACCTATGGCATAATGCGAAGTTGGATTAATTTTAGCACATCTTAACATCGCACTTGTGATTCTGTTTCACTTTCAATCGATTGTTGGTATACTGAATAAATAATGACTCCCTTTTACAGGACATGTGATAGTGTCGTAAAGACCAAAATCGTACCGGATTGTTAAACATATAAAAATGACATTTGTAGGAAGCAATAAACCATAGTCTTTCCCAAACGATCTCGCAACCAGCTTAAATTTCTTTCTCGGTGGATGTCACTTTTATTCCTAATCTAACATATACACCCTCTCCATTTCCCAATTCTTTTGATATACACTCATTTTTCACAAAAAAACATGACCGTTGTTAATTTAGGGTTTTAACGTAGTACTATGGGAGCTTCTCTGCTATTGAGGAGCGCTTAAAACTCTGGCACTTTGTTGTGAATGCTTTGACAGTTAACCATTAGGATTTTAATACTCTCGCATGTGAGGGGCATTTATTAGCATATTACACTGATTCTTCCAGGTCTTCTACAGCTGCTGTTATCTGGACTGGATGGAGAGTTGACTAAGCTAAGAAACCCTTTTCTGCACCCCTCACGCAGTCAGATACTCCCCTCTGATGCGTACTGCGTACCTGACTCATTTACTAGGACCCTACAGTTCTCAGAACTATGCGGCCTTTGATTCAAGTCTTCCACCTAACTCAGAATAAGAGGGCCACGATCTGTTCCGGGGACAATGCTGCAGATTGTGAGCTTCGGTGAAACTCTATGTGTAAGGCTGGTATTCTCAACCTTTTCTGCCGGGCGTTGGAATAAACTGTCTGCGATTAACAGGTGCCTGCCCTTTTGTGTTTGCCTCTCCCTGACACAGAACACACCATATTTACCAACAGTTGAAGTACCACTGGCTCAATTTTGGCTTCATTGGAGGACACCACCTCCGACCTGTTGGGTAGGGGGAGGGGTCGACACCCTGAGGTCTGCCTGCTCCCAATCCCCTGGACAGGACGCCCCACACTGCCACTTACTCGCCATTCACAGTTAAGTAGACGGGTAGTGACAGATTCTGTACTTCCTGTAACGGAAATAGCTTTGGTATTTCTGCTACATGACTCCCTGTTGCCCTCCGAACAGACCCATTAGCAGCAGCTTCCAGTTGTAATCAGAGCTATTTCCAGCTAACTATGGACTGCAATAAATTCATGCCGTGCCCGACAAAAACATACACTGTGTGACTACGGAAACAAGTTACAGAACACTAAACAAATACTTTCAAAGAAGGCTTGCTGATTGCTTTAATTCAGAAGTGTGAAATGCTACAAGGATTACCAGTAGCCCTTGAGATGGTTCAGATGGCTCTAAGAACTATGGGACTTAACATCTGAGGTAATCAGTCCTCTGAACTTAGAACTACTTGAACCTAACTAACCAAGAGACATCACACACATCCATGCCCGAGGCAGGATTCGAACCTCCGACCGTACCAGCAGCGCGGTTCCGGACTGAAGCGCCTAGAACCGCTCGGCCACATCCATTACGATATGTCAATTTCGACAACAGAGAAACTTTGCATAAAATTAATTGTTCCTCTAAAACGTTTGTGAGGTTATGGCAACTGACAAATTCGACGATAGCGTTAATTTACGATAACTATAGACAACGTAGACTGTTAATTTACGATAACTGTAGACAACTTAGACTCCTTTTAAAAGACAAAACTAACGTGACACAATATGTTAATTACTTACAGTAACTATAAAATGACAAACACCTATTTACTATGAAATACGGTATGCACAACACTCCAAACGTACGAAAAATCTCAAAAAATATGTTTGGAAGCGCCCGAAGACTTGGAACTATTGTTTTTGAACTAGGATAATGCTGCCAAAAGTTCCTGAAGAGCACAAATTAATTCATGAAGCTTTATTCCGTCTTAACAGATAAATTAAGCTGCAAAGACAGATATACTTCCATGACTTCTGAAGCAACTAAAGAATTCCGGGAAAATTAAAAAAAATGACGAACCCAAATTGATGTTTACACGTAAGCTACAGCAGAAACTATTAGTTCTGCCGGCCGGTGTGGCCTTGCGGTTCTAGGCGCTTCAGTCTGGAACCGCGCGACAGCTACGGTCGCAGGTTCGAATCATGCCTCGGGCATGGATGTGTGAGATGTCCTTAGGTTGGTTATGTTTAAGTAGTTCTAAGTTCTAGGGGACTGATGACCTCAAATGTTGAGTCGCGTAGTGCTCAGAGCCATTTGAACCAAACTATTAGTTCTGATGACCACTTACGAGGGAAATGTTTCATTCGTACTGAACTAGGAGTGATTGAATGTTCGTTCGGCACAGTGAAAAAGTCGTGTGCTCTTAGTAAGGTCAATAACGTGCAGAGCACCACGAAGCTCTTACGTTAGCCTGAGGATGGTGCGGAAGATTGCGGGCTGCCAGACCAACCATCGGCACGAGGAACGAAGGGTGCATGTCCGCTGCAAGTGCTGGCTGTAAAATTCTCTCCTGTCCCACCGTGGCTTTATTCACTGTGGGTGGAAGATTCCCAGGTGTGCTCTGCAGGGCGTTTGCCTCTGAGAGCAGCGCGAGACTTTCCTTGTTAGTCTATCGGGACACCTTGCTCCTCTCGCTAACTTTCCCTCCCCCCCCCCCTCCTCCCACACCTACAGCGACCTGTGTGTGTGTGTGTGTGTGTGTGTGTGTGTGTGTGTGTGTGTGTGTGTGTGTGTATGTGTGTGTTTGTGCACTCGTTCGGCGTTTTAAAACACTAGAGAATTTTCACTGCAGCATTTAAGAAGGAAATACGGAATACTTTATGGAGGCGCAGGCTGCGCAAAGTATCGTTTGATAATAAAACAGAGAAATAAAACGATAAGATAGCAAAATTATTTCCGAGGAGAATGCGCCCCCTGTGTCACGAACTGCGAGCGGCGCAGAGGGAGGAGAGAACGTAAAACTTCACTTTCCACATCATATGAAAGGTTTTCTGCTAAAATGATCAGGAAAAGTTGCATCTTCCTTCCTTAATCTCCAGCTTCTCTCATGTTTTCACGTAGCCTAATTGCCACAGCTCTGCCTTACTGGCCAATATACACTTTTTCAAGACTGCTTGCAAGTGATTTTATATACGCCACTCTATTCCAGGGACTGCAGTTAGTCGTTGCTATTGATTAAACATTTTGCTGTGTTATTGGATCATAAAATGCAGGTCCATAGTTGCGAGACTTTAATCTTTCTTACAACATTATCTGTAATGTTTTGCCAATATGTATAATTTTGCGCCAGGCTTTGTAGCTGCCGAGTGGATGCTGCTGGCCAGCGTACGTAAGTGGTTTAATTTTATGCACTCCCTTTCTTTGTATCATATTATCAGTCAGGGCAAAGCCATAGCCATTCGGCGAAGCGATTTGTTTGACGGTTTATAGTTGTGTATGAAAGGCTGATTTGGATGTATTGGCAACATTTCGGACAATCTTGTAAAAGAAATTTCAAGTCTCGCAACTACAGACCTGCATTTCATAATACTAATAATATATCAAAATTTTTATTGAATAGTAAAGACAAAATGCAAACCTTGCAACAAAGTAGTGTCTATAAAATCATTAGAAAACAATGTGAAAAACTATATATGCGTCAGTCAGTCAGAGCTGTGGCAATTACGTTACGTGAACATGAAAGAGTCTGGAGATTAACGAAGACAGGTTCAACCTCTGCTGATCATCTTTTTCAGCAGAAACCCATTGATATACTGTGGAATGTGAAGCTGTACATTCTGTCAAGAAAAGCAGAAAGATGACCCTACTGGAAACACTGAAAATCAACAAACACATGACACAGGACGCCAGTCTAGTATTAAATGATCAGACTTAATTGCCATTGTCCCCTTTGTTAAATTAAGTTTACGTTACTAACACTGCAAGTACATCGTATTTCACATCAGTTGTTAAATGTATCTTCACATAAAACATTGTTTACCTCTTTTTTAGTTAAAATAACTATTTCTAGGTGACAAAAATTGTGACTTTTTCCTATGGAAACTCTTCGTCATTTTTGTATCTCCTGTTCGAATAATATGTATGTGAGTTGCACATCGTGTATATCTGCGTATGCGACATTCAGTTCTCACATGACAACGGCCTGACAAACCTAAAACCTGTTGGTGTGCAAATAAATATAAGTTTTCAGAACATTAAGAAGTATTTTTTAACCACCGATGAAAACAGAGGGCTATTGTAAGTTTGACGTTGGTATCTGTCTGTGGCATCGTAGCTCCGAAACTGAAGGTCCGATTTTAATGAAGTTTCTTTTGGAAAGCTGGTTTAATCATGGTGGTTCTTACCTTCTTACCTACGATCCATGAAAGTCTGTTCAGTCGTTAAAATTTCATTAGCCAACTTAAATAAAAATGTTTTCCGCCTGTGCGCTCTCTCGATGTACGCTAAATACACACAATGCAAATAAAAATCCGCGAGAACAAAAGCTTATCTTTAACGGTTGACTAACGACCATGATGTTTGTCTTTTGAAATCGCCTGTTTCAGCACCTATAAAGCAGAAGAAAGGTAGTAGTACCTCAACTGTTAAGGTAAACATACAGTACGTTCTCGCAAACTATTTTGTGGTTCTCTTTGAGGTCTACAATTCAGTACTAAATCAAAGAATTTTGAGCCAAGAGTCTAGGCTACCTGTTGGGAGAGAGCTGAATGGTAGCCCACTTTCTTGCAACTTGATTTTGAATTATCACCACTAGTTATTGCTTGTGTGTGTGTGGTCTTCAGTTCAGAGGCTAGTTTGATGCAGCTCTCCATGCTACTCTATCCTGTGCAAGCTTCTTCATCTCCCAGTACCTACTGCAACCTACATCCTTCTGAATCTGCTTAGTGTATTCATCTCTTGGTCTCCCTCTACAATTTTTACGCTACACGCTGCCCTGCAATACTAAATTGGTGATCCCTTGATGCCTCAGAATATGCCCTACCAACCGATCCCTTGTTCTAGTCAAGTTGTGCCACAAATTTCTCCTCTCTCCAATTCTATTCAATACCTCCTCATTAGTTACGTGATCTACCCATCTAATCTTCAGCATTCTTTTGTACCACCACATTTCGCAAGCTGCTATTGTCTTCTTGTCTAAACTATTTATCGTCCACGTATCACTTCCATACATGGCTACACTCCATACAAATACTTTCAGAAACGACTTCCTGACTGTTAAACCTATACTCAAATTAGCTACATATATACTAAAACATAGTCAATGAATGTATATGTGAATTAAAAAAAACTCATAAACCACGTAATTGAACAAAATATCAAAGAAAAGAGAAAAAGTTAGAATAGTAATTTCAGGTTGAAAATGAAAACCGCATTTGCAATATTGGATTGTCAAAATCATGACGTAGTAATATTTATGAAAATACCTTTGTTCTCAGAATACTCCGATTCCAGTAAGGGAGGATCTCGGATCACAATTTCATATTTCGTTCCGGTACGTATTTGTGACTGCTAGTAAAATACGTATAAAGTTAAAAAAGCATGAAATAAAACATAATTAATAAGTAAAAAACAACAGAAGAAACCTCTAAATAGCAAAGAAAGTGATATGTATTGCCCCTTTAAGTTTAATTTAAGTAGTAATATTTCGATTCCAGCGCCGTAGCGGCGGTGGTTAGTGAAGCGTTGTAAGGTGCCAGGACATGCGCGCTTACACGTTAGCTTACCAACATTAGAATTAATAATAAAGGGACTGGCAAGGGCATCAGATCATGACTCTATTGAATTATGATGACTATGAGGCACTCTCGAGCAGTATTCCCTGCATGTCTGCATGAATAAGTCACTAACTTAAAGCGTTGGTGAAAAGTGTTGGAAGTTGAGAATTGTGGAATGTAAAGTCTGCAGCTGGTCTTAGCTCGCCGGGCCGCCGTGGACGGCAGGTTGCGGTCACCGAAATGGTTCAAATGGCTCTGAGCACTATGCGACTTAACTTCTGAGGTCATCAGTCGCCTAGAACTTAGAACTAATTAAACCTAACTAACCTAAGGACATCACACACATCCATGCCCGAGGCAGGATTCGAAACTGCGACCGTAGCGGTCCCTCGGCTCCAGACTGTAGCGCCTAGAACAGCACGTGCGGTCACCGGAAACGCTGTACAATACGGCGATTTTGGGGATCGCCCGGCATTCTGAGCTGGGCAACACGTGGCGAAGACGGGAATTTCGTATGCCTAGGGGCGTTATGACCTAATCGATCATTGAGTGGATCTGAGAAATGCCGTTGGAGGATTTCGGCGATGATAGAGCGTTCGACATTGGTCGAAACTGAGTATTCTTCCGCAGCGTTTTCGTACGAGTGTGTGATGGCAGAATTGTGGAGAGAGAGGACTTCGGCTTCAGCCATCGAGCAGCACGGACATGCTGTGAGCGACGTGTGGGTGCTATTCTGTTGTTATGCGCAGCCGGCAGGAGTGGCCGTGCGGTTCTAGGCGCTACAGTCTGGAACCTAGCGACCGCAGCGGTCGCAGGTTCGAATCCCGCCTCGGGCATGGATGTGTGTGATGTCCTTAGGTTAGTTATATTTAAGTAGTTCTAAGTTCTAGGCCACTGATGACCTCAGAAGTAAAGTCGCATAGTGCTCAGAGCCATTTGAACCATTTTTGAACCATTCTGCACAACGGATTAATCTGAGATGTACCCTTTACCCTGTGGCTCCTGCAAGATGCAATTTCCACCCCCACACTACTACAGAAGTCAGACGCTCCTAACGTTCTAAAGAGAAATGCCTGAAAAACTTTCAGCAATAAATATCTTCTGGAGTCGTCCGGTGTATGGAAATGACACAAAATTCACTAAATTTCTTAGGTAAATAGTGGGGTACTTGGGTACTGGAGAACTGCTAGTTAGTGTAAGAAAAACATGAAAACTAACGAAAATTATTATTTTTTTTCTTTTGCAAAAATTCTGAGAAATCACAATGGCACTTTTAGTTATGAACTGAACAAGTTATTTCCGGGTTCTTTCCGAAATGTGAAGTTACCTCTTAAGGATAGGATTCGCTAATGAAATTTCTATACAAAGTTTAAGATTGTTATTGCCTTGGCAGGATGGCTGAGAGCCGCGCCTACTCAACTTCAATAATTTATCCATTAGAATGTTGCTGTGTACGGTCGAGGCTGTTGCGTGTGAAATGCAGTGAAGCGTACTGTTGTGGAGGAAATATGGGACTCGCAGGAGCTGTAGCGCACAATACCCTAAGCTGCGATGATTGCTGTCTGCGCCGCTCGCTGCTGCCAAATAAGATAACTCTCGTTCTATCTGGATTGACCTTTGCCAATCAAACTCTCCCTACGCCTTGATGAAGTCAGGGACTCCTATTCGCCCCTAGTCTAACTATTGGCGTGGTACACCGGTCAGATAACCATTCCACCGCGATGCCACTCAAAAATTCGCTCGCAGGCGTTTAACTATAACTCTGTCCGTTCGCACCGCACAATAAGTGTGGCGGCCAACACAGTGAACAATGCTTAATCGCAAGGACTCATTATAGAGTCGCACTTCGATTCGCTCTCGACAGAGGTGCTCTCCCACTGAAGTACTGAGGAGAGACTTGTTCCTCGCTCTTTGAGTACACGCCTTGTTACGTGTTCTCGCTCCAAGACGTGAAGGGGTCTGTCTTTTGGTCTCTTCCATTACTCCTTCAGCTCAAGGCATCAGGAATATCGTCTGCTAATCAGCATTGCACTTCTAAAATGGGAGAATGACGTTTCGTATAAGGCGACCAATCCAGAAATCTGTAGTATCGGCGTTTGGCGTTTGCTGTCTCCCTGTGAAAACCACTGAAACTGCGTGCTATGTTTGTAAAGAATGCGTAGGCTGGGCGCTCCCACACAATGTAGCGGAATTTGCATTTAAGCTCCCTTTCACTCGGGCAAACGCTGTCTGCTCTACGGGCGGTCGCCGGCCAATGTAGATAGGTTGACTCGTCCTCTGAAGGGACCGGCCTCCTGCCTGGTGTGCGGTTTGCCTCTCCCAAACTAAAAGCTTTTGTGACCGTCGTGTCTTGAATGTGTGTGTGTGTGTGTGTGTGTGTGTGTACGCCAGCCTCGAGTATTTCATCCACGGTGTGCTTCTGCGATTTACTTGTTATTTGCACATTGTTTACGTGAATTCATACAACATTGACTTCATTTTATCAAGTTTGGGTTTGAATGAAGCGTCTTGATGTGCAGAATATGATTGTGAGGGCGGAATATGTAAACAATGAAGGTGAGGAGTCCACGACGTCTTACATACCTCCCTCCTTCTGACAAAATTTTTGTTTGGGGTTTGTCAATGCCGAGGAAAATATTAACAAAGTCAGGCAAAAATTGTTCTTTTAGATTTTCCAGCCATTCTTAACAATTTTTTCTAATGATTTCCTTATAGCTATTGTTTCTATTTCTTAATTTTACAATTTATGTTTTGTTGTTAGGCAAATTTAGATTTTACAAAGGTTGTTATTCTTTGTCGTTGCCAGTACGTGTCTCTGTTTTTCTTCTTCATTTCCAAAAATTGTTTTTACAACATTAATTTTTCTAAACTCGTTAGTGTACAGTGTATCATGCTCTTGTGTGGTTATGTGTTTTCTTTAGTTAAGCTTCGCATGAATGTTCGCAAAAGCTTTGTTGTGTGACTTAGTTTTATTTATTTAGGCATTATTTTTCCTTTTTTTGTGTCACTGTTTTAAGAGTGATGAAGTGTTTTTGCTTTATTCTATCCTCTTTCAATCTATGATTAACCAAAACCTTTTTTATGAAAAACAAACTTGGCTTTACAGGGATTTTTGAGATTATCTACTTACACTAATTAATTTTCTTTGCATAATATTTTAAGGTCTCTATCACATTATAGGGCTTTACATACATGATAAAATAATTACTTTTACAAAAAAAAGGAAAAAAAATATTTTTACAAATATATCATTTTCTTAACTCTTCATTTGTATTTTATCAGTTTTTTCGTTTTGTGCTGCGTCAGTTTCTGTACTCGATGATCCCCACTGAAATACTGGAAGGCGTCGACTCATTCGTATGGGTGTCACAAATCATGAGAGAAGCACTCTAGCATGCGATGCTGAGTCTTACTTGTTGACACTGTCATCATGGAGTGGTACTTTCAACCGATGATGATGACTGTGGTTTACTGCATAAACAGTGACGTCTTGGTACTCCTTTGCTGTCACACCTGGGACGGTATGGCAGTTCGATGATTGTGGTTGACTACCGACGACCGTCACCCAATATTGTGCTGTGACGTCTTGGTACTTCACACCTGGTTCGGTATGCCAATTTGATGATGTGGTAGGGAGAATACTGTTCATTTTGCTGAATCTATATCTAGATAATGTTGGCTGGTACTCCTTAGTATTCCGTTTGCCGTTCGCTTGTATTTGTTTGACGACTCAAGAGTTATTTTTTGGAGAGGTGGTTGTAGTAGTTACCATGCCTCAAAGTTGATGGAAAGACGTTTATAGTAATTTGCTTTGTAGGATAGGAGAGAAAGGTATCTAGCAGTCTTCTGCCCTTCTTCATCTTGCATCTTCTGTTCTCTTCTTTCTTGCATTCTTCTGTTCTTTTTTGGGCTAGGAATATGTGAATTTTAATGTAGGAGTGATATTGGATTTGTAGGATCTGACTGCCTTTCCGAATGTTACTTGATGAGTTTGTCGAACTTAGGAATTTTTTGGACCGTCATTGTCGTCTCGTCGTATTGTGATTCTCCCCACGCTCTTCCGTTGTGTAGCAGTGTCGTGACATATGAAATGTCCGTGCTGCGCGTTGTTCTCCTGAAGTCCAACCTGGTTGCAACCTGCATTTCCAGTGTGGCTTTGTCCGTCATGTTGTTGTTATTGCCCTAACTGCTTTCTCAACATGTCTGTACCCTGTACATCGCTATCTCGAAGCATCTGGTGTTAAGGGAGCTGGTGATTGGTGTTGGTGGCGAAGTCCCTTTTTTCGTGTAGAGAAATGTTTTACAATGTTTTGTTTTATACAAACAACAACAGATTTTGACGCTAAACAATGCAATGTTTATAAAAATGAAGAAAATTATTATTTATTTCTCATATGATAAGTTAATTAAAGCATATATCTATCATTTTTATAGCCTACCACTTCTTCATTCTTTTAATTGTTGTGTACCATTTATTGTTTGTGTGCATGTTGTAGTGTACTTGATACTACAAGAGATTGTTAGTGTGTATTGTGTCTCTTTTTCTTTTAATTAATGTGTTATTTTGTTGATTCTTAATTTATTTTTTGATTTAGTTGTTAGTATTAGATAGGGTAGACGTTAGTTTGCCTAACCTCTTCCGCATTTTTCAATTCAAACTTTACGTTTTGCAGTATCGGTGGCCTAACTTCTACGTCTGGTTTCTCTTTGCTGTGTCGACCTTTTCTCTGTGGACCATAATTTCCTCTGTAATTGTTCGCCCCTTGGTCTCGCCAGTTGCTGTTTCTAACATCCTGACCTCTTTCAAAGTACCCAGGATCGTTGGCATTTTGATTCCTAAACCCATATCCGCCACTGTATGAGTATCCGTTACCGTTCCTATTTCGGTACCAATTATTCTGGTTATTGTTTCTATGCCAATTGTCTCCATTGTGCCACTGTACTTGTCTGTTAAATTGTCTGAAATTATTGGTGTTATAATTACGATTATTATTATTGGAATATTCGTTCCTAGTCCTCTCCTTTTGCTGTTCCCTTTCCTGTCTTTTTTCTTTCACCTCGTCTTCTTTAAACATAAATTCAAGTTCCCTTAAAACCTCTTTGAATTCTTCGGTATTTTCATTTTTTCCTACTGTCGGCTGTTGACACTTTACTGGTAATTTCATTCTACATAAACGCATCAGCTCTCCGTTACTGTATTGTTTGTCTAGGCATTGATTCTTTTTGTCCATTGTATGAAAGAATTTTACCATCCTGAGTTTTCATATGGTGCCCATCTGAAGTAACTCGTATTTAATTTTGTTTTCGCCTCCTTAGACCAATATCTTTCGAGAAATGCTGTTCTGAACTGTAAGTAAGACGTACAGGTAGCCGCGATCTTTTGCATCACCTCTGCTACTGTCCCTCACATGTATGCACAAATGAAGTCAAGTTTGTGAGCTACGCTCCAGTGGTTTGGTAAGCCTACTTGAAACTGATCGATGAATGTGCGTGCATGCAAGCTACCGCCTTCTTCCTTGAAATGTTGTAATTTTCTAACTGTAGGGAAGTGGTCTGTATCGTATCTACTCAGAAATCCGGTTTGTGGCTGATTCATGGACACAAATAATCTGCCACTGCTTGTGTCGTCGTGTTTATTCTCTGGTAATCCACTGACTGTCTGCCTATTCTCGCCGGCCGAGGTGGCTGAGCGGTTCTAGGCGCTACAGTGTGGAACCGCGCTACCGCTACGGGCATGGGAGTATGTGATGTACTTAGGTTAGTTAGGTTTAAGTAGTTCTAAGTTCTAGGGGACTGATGACCTCAGAAGTTAAGTCGCCTAGTGCTCAGAGCCATTTGAACCATTGCCTGTCTTTCGATTGGTATCGGCTGAATGTATGTGTTCCTTTTTTCTAGATACTGTGCCTGGTCCTGTGGCATGTCATGTGTTACTTTAATCGGGGTTTTCTGTTTCGATTTCTGTGCGAGTGTAACGTCTAGCCTTAGTTCTACTTGAACTTTCTTAGACGGCGTGTGTTCGTGTACTGAATTAATGCTAGACGTGTCAGTTTTTTCGCTACAGGCGTAATCGATCTCGATCTTTTCTTCGATATTTTGTATCAACTCTGTTCGAAGCTTTTCAAACTGATCTTTGTTTGTAAGTTCTATTTTATTGATCCGCTGATCATATTTTTTCAGTGCAACATTTGCGATCTTGCTTCGAATTGCTTGTTCTTCCGAAATTTGTATTGCTGTTCGAGTGGCTTTTTTCGTAAAACGTTCCACCTTTTTGTCAACGTTTACGACGTCCAATTGGACCTTGTCCACGTCAGTGCGTAATTGCTGCTGACCTTGTGCTAGTATCTGAATTCTTTCTCTAGATTCTTTCGCGTGTTTGTTTATCAGAGTGATCTGACTATCAATTCTGCCGATCCCTTCTTCCATTTGGATTTTAACCTGTTAGATCTGTGTTTTAGTAGCCTGATTATCCTGTTTCAATTCCTGATACTGTTTTGTTATGTGTGTATTCTGTTTCGTCATACTAGCGTTCATTTTTTGTAACATCTCCATGATCGCATCCTGTCCTGTAACACTACCTTCTGCTGAACTATGTATTCTCGATCTATTGTTTTCCACATGGCCAGTTACGTCGTTTACTGGGGTATGCTGTGGCGTTTCTAAGCTTGATAACTGCAATAACCCGTGCTGTCTGTGTTGAGGACTAGTGCGTTTGTCATTGAACCATTACGTGGCGCAAATAACTCCGCATTCTGCCCTCTCTGTTGTGTATGTCTTGTGTTTGCAGGTACAGTTGCGTCTCTTACGGAACCTTTTCGTGGCGCTCGTAACTCCGAAAAATTCTGTGTCTGTTTTTGAGATACGTTTAGAATATTTACGATAGGTTCGACGTATCCTAAATGTTCCTCCTCTTCCTCACTGTCTACTTCTCTTTGAACGTTTGCTAACTGCCGGTTCATTGACTGTACTGACGCGTATTCTGTCCCTGAATATGCGGCGAACATACGCGATTCCTGTGCTCGTTTCGGTTCTAATCTTTGCCATTTCCTACGTGGGCTGTCTATTTCTGGCTCAGGATGTGCCCTACCTGGAATTTCATATTCTGGAAATTCGGTGTTCTCGTCCCTTCGATTCCCATCTGTCTGATCTGCCTCAATTTTATCCAGCCTAACTGAGCCTGCTGATTCTGCAGCTTCCCGACTGTCCTATTCTCACATTCACCGTGTGTCCTATTCTCGGGTTCACCTTCTGTCCTATTCTCAATAAGCTCGTTTACTTGCTGTCTATCTGGTTGATTCTCCCCATCTTGTCTGCTTGCTGTCTCTCACGTAAACTTTTGGCTTGTGCTCGTGTTAACATGGAAATTCTTTCAACACACCAAAACCCTATCTATAAAACTGTACGACCACTCAACAACAACAACAACAACAACAACAACGTCGTGACTTCTCAGATAATGTTCTGTCTGCTCTGCTACAGTCTCCAATCTCTACCTGTGCGCTTGCAAAGGGAGAAAAATGTTATTTCTTAATTCTAACTTATATGATGCTGCGTCACACTGCGTCTCTGCGTCACTCTGCGTCTGTGCCTATCACCTGAAAATCCTATGCGCTGACAGCTACACAAAAATCGTAAAAAAATGCAAAATTTTCCAACACAATAAGACACGCCCTTTTCCCTCCAATTCTGCTTTCTTCACTACCTGTATCTATTCTGACCCCAATCTTTGCAAATAGCTATTTAATACATGACAGAAAGTTCTTCAAAGAGCTACTGCTGTGACCTGCCATACCTAAATATTCTGACACTTTCCTATCCTGGTAGCTTACCTATTTAACCTTTCCTGGCAGGGTCGCCATTTTCTGTGAGTGACGTGTGGGTGCTATTCTGTCATTCTCCGCAACGGATTAATCTGAGATGTACCCTTTACCCTGTGGCTCCCGCAAGATGCAATTTCCACCCCCACACTACTACGGAAGTCAGACAGACGCTCCTAACGTTCTAAAGAGAAATGCCTGACAAACTTTCAGCAATAAATATCTTCTGGAGTCGTCCGCTATAAGGAAGTGACACAAAAATTCACAAAATTTCTTATGTAATTAGTGGGATACTTGGGTACGGGAGTAGTGCTAGTTAGCGTAAGAAAAACAAGAAACTAACGAAAATTATTATTATTGTTTTTTTTTTTTTTTTTTTTTTTTTTTTTTTTTTTTTTTTTTTTTTTGCAAAAATACTGAGGTATCACAATGGCACTTTTAGTTACGAACTGAACAAGTTATTTCCGGGTTCTTTCCGAAATGTGAAGTTACCTCTCAATGATAGGGTTCCCTATTGATATTTCTATACAAAGTTTAAGATTGTTATTGACCTGTCAGGATGGCTGAGAGACGCGCCTGCTCACCTTAAATAATTATCTGTTAGAATGTTGCTAGGTACGGTGGGGGCTGTCGCGTGTGAAATGCAGTGAAGCGTACTGTTGCGGAGGAAATATGGGACTCGCAAGAGCTGTAGCGCACAATACCGTAAGCTGCAATGATTGCTGTCTGCGCAGCTCGCTGCTGGCAAATAAGATAACTCTCGTTCTGTCTGGATTGGCTTTCGCCAATCAAACTCTCCCTACACCTTAATGAAGTCAGGGACTCCTATTCGCCCCTAGTTTAACTATTGGCGTGGTACACCGGTCAAATAACCAGTCCACCGCGATGCCACTCAAAAATTCGCTCGCAGGCGTTTAACTATAACTCTGTCCGTTCGCACCGCACAATAAGTGTGGCGGCCAACACAGTGAACAATGCTTAATCGCAAGGACTCGAGATAGAGTTGCATTCCAATTTGCTCAACAGAGGTGCTCTCCCAGTGAAGTACTGAGGAGAGACTTGTTCCTCGCTCTTTGAGTACACGTACGAGTGGAGGGACACGCTCTCGTTATGTGTTCTTGCTCCAAGAGCGACAACGGAACGGCCCCTCTCCACGCCAGACGTGAAGGGGTATATCTTTCGGTCTCTTCCATTACTCCTTCAGCTCAAGGCGTCAGGAATATCGTCTGCCAATCAGCATTGCTCATCTAAAACGGGAGAATGACGTTTACTTTAAGGAGACCAATCCAGAAATCTGTAGCTTTGGCGTTTGCTGTCTGCCTGTGAAAATCTCTGAAAGTGCATGCTATATTTGTAAAGAATGTGTGGACTGGGCGATCCCACACAATGCAGCGGAATTTGCTTTTAAGCCGAACATGGGGTCGTTCTCCCTTTCACTCGGGCAAACGCTGTCTGCTCTACGGGTGGTCGCCGGCCAACGTAGATAGGTTGCGTCATCCTCTGAAGGGACCGGCCTCCTGCCTGGTGTGCGGTTTGCCTCTCCCAAACTAAAAGCTTTTGTGACCGTCGTGTCTTGAATGTGTGTGTGTACGCCAACCTTGAGTAATTCATCCACGGTGCGCATTTGCGATTTACTTGTTATTTGCATATCATTTACATGAATTCATACAACACTGACTTTATCTTCTCGGGTTTGGGTTCGAATGAATGTCTTGATGTGCGGATTATGATTGTGAGGTCGGGATATGTAAGCAATGAAGGTCAGGAGACCACGACCTGTTACATTGGAGACGGTATCTTTGCCATCCACGGTCTGTACCGCAGCAATGCACCAACGCATGCTCCGTGCAGAGTTCTGTGGGTAGAGTTCTTTGTGTGCTCACAAGTCAGATTTTCACCAACGCTTAACCACTTCCAACAACTTACTTAGTATTCTTGATCTGGTAGTTATCATTGCAAGTTGCCAAGTACTTATCAACGTAGGTGCCAGTAATTGGGGTGCGTAATTGCAAATTGTAAATGTGCCATTCTCAGGAGTGTGTGGGTGGACAAAGAAATTCATATTTTTTTGTAAATTTTGTCAGTTGTGGGGGATATCAAATTAAATTACAGTATTACAATCGAATTATCGACTTCATTGTAGCTAGCATTTACCTTGTCCCAGTAAGCTTTGTATGTACCCTAGTCACTGCACTGCTTGCCCAGGTGGGAAGGAAAGAAGGCTTGCGATGTCAGCGATGGACAAATAAGTTTACAGTGTCAGTCACTATGCTATCATCACACCACTGCTGGACACAAGCCTCGTGAAGTAGATTAATTAATGAAACTGTGTCCGTATGTAATTATGTAAAAATGTAATATAGACTAAATAGGTATTTGTATTTCACAACCTGATTAGACTAATTAAAGGCGGATTGGTTTTCGTAGATTACATAATAAGTAATTATAATTTCACTAGCTATTTTGAGGTGTGGATGTGGGACGCGCAGGACTGCAGTGGATGACATCAAGCAGAAGAGCCTCATACCGAGCAATAATGAAAATATTCTGTTTGTTCTTTTTTATTTACTTACGGGTCATCCAACGCGACGACGCTTGGACCGACGTATTACTACATATTAAACTTAAGCGGGCAATACACATTATTTTATTTACTTTTTATACAGATTTTTGTGTCTTTCTTTAATTTTTAAGATTTATTTCACCTTTTTAGCAGTAGATTCATTGCTACAGGGCTTTTAACTGTTTTTGACATTTTAAAACTCTCGCACGCCAAAGCGAAGCACACGACGCTTATTTAAAGTTATTTTTAACGTAGACGGAGAGATAAATAATCGGAGTCTGCCGATAAAGGTTTCCGATTATACTGGTCCATGTAAACCAGTCTAGATGACAGCAGCGTCACTTGGCCAGGACTGACTGTCGGTGAGGCACACACACCATGCACATAGTACCCGTGTGCAGAGTGGGGAAAGCGCGCCATCTGTCTGAGTTTGACTAAGGGCAGACTGTGATGGCCTGGGGGCTCGGTAGAAGCATTTCCGAAACTGCACGACTTGTCGCGTATTCGAGGAGTGCTGTGGTGAGTGTCTTCAACAAGCGGCGAAACCAGACGTCGAGGGGTTGGCCGGCCACCCCTCAATCAGAAGTCGGACGTCGTAGGCGTGGAGACTGGTGAAACTGGTCAGGCGGCGAACTGTGGCGGAACAAACGGCGGACTTCAATGCTGGGCTGAGTACAAGTGGCTCGGTTGGCTCGTCCGATTTTCCGCTGAAAGCTCCAGCAGCGGTTTCTGAACTTCATTCTGATGCGGGACGGCGTTGTTGGAAGTTTTTCCTGTGTGTAGTGTGTGTGTGTGTGTGTGTGTGTGGCACGATTCAATATTTGTTGGTACTAATTTATATGCTCAACTGGAGTATCTATTGGTTATTCCACTGAGTGGGTCATTGTCCACCCGATCTGCTCAGCGTTACCTTTGGTGGTGCCTGTTTGTTCCTTTTTGAAGGAATTCACGTAGGTGGTTCCTGTTACCTGCCCGGAGTTGCGTTCATGTATGGTATATTTGACATTTGCCTAAGAAAGGCGATTTTGGACAGTATATGCATAGTGAATTACTGCTGCTCGGTATATGTGATCTTCTGGGACCTGAACAACACGATCTCGTCAATTTGATTTGTGTAACAGCATTTAGTGGTATGTTCCGTATTTTTATCTCACTGTGTTATTATTAACTTGGTGGAATAGTCGCGTTTGGTGTCGGTAAGCCACTTCTAAGACTTTGGTTCGACTATTCATGTGCGCTTGGCTGTTATTGTTTTGTTTTAAGAAGCGAGGATTGTTTATTAAGATTTGTGTGTGTGTGTTGGCTTCCGGCACTTGTTAAGAGCGCCCGAGTTAACGACACCGTGGTTATCAAGTGCTCTCGGGATGTTATATTGTTATTTGATTTTTATCTTGTGTTGATATTATCTGTCGTGTGTTACAGAACATACCAAGGTGTGTAAGTGATGGGAAGTTGTGGAAGGCATGTCGGGGAGCTCTCAGCGGTTTATTTCGGGGAGCGTTTTTAGCGGGAAGGCTCCCAAGTGTTAGGAGCTCGCTCGTCTGTGATTGCGTTGGGAGTTGCCCTCGCCCTTTGGTTGTATCAAATTATTATTCTGTTATTATATTTAGTGGTTGTGTGTTGCGCTTCTTTGATTCCATGGTGCCAGGTGCCATTATGTTTCTCAAGTTTTTTTTTATATAAATGATTTTCAATTGTAATGCCAAGTTAACTTATTGTTGGATCTTGGTCTGTGGAGTAATATCTTTTAAAGCACCATTGTAGTTTGTTCTTGCAGAAGAAATTTCTCTTATTTTGTGGTGCCAAGTCGCCATTATTATTATTATTATTATTATTATTAGTTTATTACTGCTCTTAATGTTTTCCGATTTTATGGTGCCAAGCGTCATTATCATTCTTAATGGTTTTTGTAAATGATCTTAAGTTGTATTGCCAAGTTAACTTATTATTGGATTTTGTCTCTTGGGTAAACTCTAAAAGCACTGTTGTAAAAGGTTCTTTGATTTTATGGTGGCAAGCGGCCGTTATTGTTTTTTAAAGCTCGTTCCTTTAACAATTTGTTATGTTCTGTAAGTTATATGAATTTGTTGTTATTTAAAAGAGTTTTGTATTGACATTTTAATCAATTGTGTACAGAGTCTGCTATTTGGATATTAATGGGTGGTAATCCTTGGATAGTTCCCCTATAAGACACACTGTAGATCTTGGCCACACATTAGAACGACCACCCATGCTTGTGCCAATATTGACACCACGACATCGACAAGTACGATTGAAATGGGCACGTGAGCGTCGGCATTGGCAGAGCATTGCACGGTCTGGTGAATACCGATATCTTCTTCATCATGCCAATGGGAGGGCCAGAATCCGTCGTATTCGAGGGGAACAGCTCCTTGACACCTGTAATGTGGAAGGGAGACAAGCTTGCGGCGGCTCCATTATGCTCTGGATAACATCCATGTGGGTAATCATAGGTTCATTGGAGCTCGTGAAAGGCACTCTGACGGCCAAGGATTATTGTACAGTGGTTGCAGACCACAAACCCACCTTTCATGACGAACATGTTTCTTGACGGCAGTGGCATTTTTCACCATGCGCCATGCCACAAGGCTAGGAGTGTGATGAAGTCGTTCGAGGAACGCAGTGCTGGCCCCTCAACTCTCCAGATTTGAATTCAGTTGAACACGTCTTGGATGTGACTGAATGTGGCGTCAGAGCTCATCTCTCTCCCCCCACCCCACCTGGCATTTGCGGGAATTAGGTGACTTGTGTGTGTAGATGCGGGACGGACTCACTCCAGCGACCTGCCAACGCCTCATTGCTTACATGCCAAGACCGTCGCCGCTGTTATTCGTGCCGAGAGAGAACATACGGGCTATTAGGTAGGTGATGGTTCAAATGGCTCTGAGCCCTATGGGACTTAACATCTGACGTCATCAGTCCCCTACAACTTACAACTACTTAAACCTAACTAACCTAAGGACATCACACACATCCATGCCCGAGGCAGGATTCGAACCTGAGACCGTAGCAGCAACGAGATTCCGGACTGAAGCGCCTAGAACCACTCGGCCACATCTGCCGGTAGGTAGGTGATCATAATGTTCTGACTGATCAGTGTAAATCAGCTGGAGTGTACGTCACGTTTCAAGCGCCGTATGCCGCCAAGAGTGTATGCATTGTGGCCACGATCTACAGTGTGTCTTCGAGCGTCGGTAGATTATCTCCGAGCCACGCACGGAAGGAACGTTTCAGTACGATCGCTGCTGTTTTTGGTACTTGGCCGCTGCAGTGTGGATGTTCCACGCCCAGACCTGTGCCTTCGCCAAGTGAACCGCCGCTCTATTGCGCTGCTTCTCCACCTCGTGCCTCCAGTGTGTCCCTGTCACGCCGAGACTGCGCGGCCCTTGTGGCTGCCTCCTGTACGTGTGTGCGCGGCTCCTCTGCGGCTTCTGTCCACAGACGGCCCGTAATTAATCCGCCGCCACCGCAGCCTCCTGCCTCCTGCCGGAGGACACACAGTGCCGTCTCCAGACTCGCCGCGTGGCAATAGTCGCCTCAGAGCCGTCGCACTGCCCACAGAGACAACTGTCAGACACCCACCGCCCCAAATTTCCTTCGTCTGCTACATCTGAACTCTCGTTCAGGATCACAATGCTACCTCAGTGCCGCTTAATACACTACTGGCCATTAAAATTGCTACACCAAGAAGAAATGCAGATGTTAAACGGGTATTCGTTGGACAAATATATTATACTACCACTGACATGTGATTACATTTTCACGCAATATACATGCATGGATCCTGAGAAATCAGTACCCAGAACAACCACCTCTGGCCGTAATAATAGCCTTGATACGCCTGGGCGTTGAGTCAGAGCTTGCGTGGCGTGTAAAGGTACAGCTGCCCATGCAGCTTCAACACGATATCACACTTCATCAACAGTAGTGACTGGCGTATTGTGACGAGCCAGTTGCTCGGCCACCATTGATCAGACGTTTTCAATTGGTGAGAGATCTGGAGAATGTGCTGGCCAGCTGTGGAACATTTTCTGTATCCAGAAAGGCCCGTACGAGACCTGCAACATGCGGTCGTGCATTATCCTGCTGAAATGTAGGGTTTCGCAGGGATCGAATGAAGGGTAGAGCCACGAGTAATAACACATCTGAAATGTAACGTCCACTGTTCAAACTGAAATCAATGCGAACAAGAGGTAACTGAGATGTGTAACAAATGGCACCCCATACCATCACGCCGGGTGATACGCCAGTATGGCGATGACGAACACACGCTTCTAGTATTCGTTCACCGCGACGTCGCCAATCACGGATGCGACCATCATGATGCTGTAAACAGAAAATGGATCCATCCGAAAAATGACGTTTTGGCAATCGAGCACCCAGGTTCGTCGTTCAGTACACTATCGCAGGCGCTCCTGTCTGTGATGCAGCGTCAAGGGTAACCGCAGCCATGGTCTCCGAGCTGATAGGCCATGCTGCTCCAAACGTCGTCTTACTGTTCCGTTGTCTTGCAAACGTCCCCATCCGTTCACTCAGGGATCGAGACGTGGCTGCACGATCCGTTACTGCCCTGCGGATAAGATGCCTGTCATCTCGACTGCTAGTGATACGAGTCCGTTGGGATCCAGCACGGCGTTCCGTATTACCCTCCTGAACCCACCGATTCCATATTCTGCTAACAGTCATTGGATCTCGACCAACGCGAGCAGCAATGTCGCGATACGATAAACCGCAATCGCGATAGCCTACAATCCGACCTTAATAAAAGTCGGAAACGTGATGGTTCCCATTTCTCCTCCTTACACGAGGCATCACAACAACGTTTCACCAGGCAACGCCGGTCAACTGCTATTTGTGTATGAGAAATCGGTTGGAAACTTTCCTCATGTCAGCACGTTGTAGGCGTCGCCACCGGCGCCAACCTTGTGTGAATGCTCTGAAAAGCTAATCATTTGCATATCACAGCATCTTCTTCCTCTCGGTTAACTTTCGCGTGTGTAGCACGTTATGTTCGTGGTGTAGCAATTTTAATGGCCAGTAGTGTAACTTAAAACCAGACACTCTGCGTACTTGAATCATAACAGGAACTGAACAAACCATATACAGGGTTAACACTAACAAAACCGACAAACGCACTCCTGACTAGAAATGGAAGAAAAAATGTCCTCTGAACATGTGTCCGGAAATGGGCGGCGTGCGGGAAATGGGCGGCGTGCGTGCACCGACAACAAATCGCCCGCGAACACAGTACAGAGCTGCATCGCGTCCACATCACAACAGATGTTCAAAGTAGCCTCCATCGGATTGGTAGTAGTAGGGATATTAGCGGATGTCATGCAGAATACACGTAATTGAACTTTGGCTTATACCATGTTGGCGGACTTCTACTAGGTTTAGTCTCAATAGCCTGGAGAAACCGGTCGTCGAAATCTGATGTACGCACATCCGCCGCCTGCCTGCACATTCGTCTATCTGAAAGGACAATGATGATCACACAAACGCCAAAGAACTTTGTGAAGTGTTGTGCGGTGTGTTTGGTGTCTGTGAGGGTACTTGTCGCGGTACAGCTGGGTTGACTCTCTACCGTTTCCACCTTCTTGGCCGTACACAAACACCATCTCTGCTTGTTCCCGACATGAACACTGGACCGTTCTGCTGCTTACAGTACGCTGCGTCCGTCACACAGCTCGCAATGCACGAGGAACAGGCGGCACGTGGTCAGAGGAACTGTCATTAGCCAGCGCCACCTACCGTGGCAACGATGCACTTGCGGAAACACTTTCATACGACCATTATTCTTCAATTTACAGTCAGCAGTGCGTTTCTACAATTTGTCGATTTTATTAACGTTCACCTTAGTCCGCCCCCCCGTAGCTGAGTGATCAGAGGGACAGGATATGAATCCTAAAGGCCCGGGTTCGATTCCCGGCTGGGTCAGAGTTTTTCTCCTCTCAGGGACTGGGTGTTGTGTTGTCCTAATCATCATCATTTCATCCCCATCGACGCGCGAGTCGCAGAAGTGGCGTCAAATCGATGTACCAGCGAACGGTCTATCCGACGGCAGGTCTTGGTCACGCGACATTTACATTTTACGTTCACCATGTATTTAATTGTTCAAGGCAACATCCTTTTTTATCAACATAGACTAATCGTGCAGGAATGAATGAGTGAATGAGTCACCGTTACAAAGGATTTTTAACCAGCTTCTAATTGTGTACCGATTTTGGGCTGAACTTATTACTTGTGGAAAGTTGTAACGTAAAAGAGACTTCAGTATCATAGAGAGAAGGGATCACGGATACCCAGCCTCATACTTTATGAAGCTCACTTATTAATCATGAATTTGTAACTCCCTTTTCATATTAACATATTACAAATACCATATTAGTTGTTTTAAAGTAGTTATTAACTGCATAATTTGTGTACAGTACTGTCATAGATAATAACCGTGAACACTGCGGTAGTCTGTTATCTCTGCCCATCGCGCAAGCTATCTTTCCTCAACGAATATACCTTCCGAAACGACAAAACATATTTGTCATTGTCGCCTTGAACTATAATTTACATATTGCTTACTCTAACTGAAGATGTTTGTCCAGTTAAAGCAGTAGGTGACCTGGTCCTAGTGACACTGTCTGATCTCTGTCAATCGTGTACGCTGGGGCGAACACTTCGAATGCAAAACTTATTTTTCTACACATAGAAATTACTACAAGAATGTATCATAAATTCACGATTATTATTTCACATCGTTCGGTTCGTTTTTAAAGACGTTTTCATTCTCTTATCTAGCCTTATTGCAACGACAACACTTATTCAAAATTCTCTTAATATTTAAACTAGAAAAGTGCGAGTTTCGAAAACGCCCCTTGGTTCTCACTAATGAAGCTTTCCATTTTTGGTATTCTGTAACACGTGACTATGTGCCAGTATATTTTGTACGTTAAAGCCCCTGACGCATTGATCTCACTGTGTGGTAAGGCTAATCGCAAGAACTACAGTAGCTATTTTCAAGCGGTTTTTACTGATCTACAATACTAGCCGACTACACCTGGAACGGCCATTGCCTACATAACCCCTTCCAGCGACAACAAAATAATTCTTATTATTTGGAGTGATTACTGGCGAATTTAAAATAAAAAAATAAACGCTGCCGTAATCTAGTAATTAAGAGCTATAATCGTACCTTAAAAATGTTGCTCAGTAAGTCAAGTATTCCAGTTAGAAAAAGCGTGTTTGTGTTGAGGCAGCGTAACTAACGGCACGCAAATATTCATTCAGTATTTAAGAATGAGAGCTCTTAGCGACTTGCAAAAAATTTTATAAACAATTTAAAAGGAACTTTTGTTGTATGACAAAACCTGGAAAATGATTAAAGGACAAAAGCTTATCGCCTACTAAATTTTCGCTTTTCACTCAGTCAGACTTCCGCACCAGAAACACTGTTTTAATGTATTTCTTCTTTAGTACTAGCAGTATTTGCAACACAGTTTGCAGACACTATCTACATGCAGCTCCCAATATACCTGCAAAATTATATCATTGTGTGACAGAAATTTTAGGAGATACAACGTCATACACATGAAGTTGCGTGAATACTCGTACTACCTTTCCTTAAAAAGCAGTCAAAATTATCTATACTATATTTATCCAATGTTTCACAACGGGAGCAGAAAACTTCTAGCTTATCCAAACGTTTTGTAAACTTTTTCTAGCTTACATGCTGAACGCCAAGTATTTAACGTGTTATCTCATTTGTGAAGCGGGAAGATCCTTGAAGGTTTTTTATACACGTGAGCCCAATTCTTCCAAGAATCTGCAGGGTACTGGTAGACAGACTGACTCACGACGAAGGCTTACATGTTCCTTATCGGTACGGCGGACAAGTCGTTCCACTATAGATACTTAGTAGTACCCGTTCCAAGCCGGGACGCGTCGCTCGTTATACGAGGGTTGGAACTTAAATAGTGACAACTATTTATTTACCAACCGATAAAAAAGAGTTACGTGTTTGCACCTGTAACTGTCCTTCAAAGTGGTCACCAACGTTGTGTAGAACCCGTTGCCACCGATGTGGAAGGCGTAGTACACCGTTAGCAGAGCCTGTTCTGTTGATGGTGCGAATGGAGCGGTCTACTGCCTGTCGAATCTCTGGATCAGTTCTGAAGCGAGTGCTGCGAAATGGTTCCTCCATCTTCGGAATCAAATCAAAGTCACAAGGACGTAAGTCGTATTACTGTTCGTTTTTGGAGCATCACCTGCGACCAGCTTTGCGAAAGAAGCGGCGACACTTTGTGCGCAACGTACCCATCATTTCGAACGACAATGCTCGGGCGCATACAGCGCAAGCTGTGGCTGCTCTGTTCGGTCGATGGGACTGGGAAGTACTGTACTATCCACCATACCCCTCGTCTGACTGATTTGTTTCCGAAGATGAAGGAACCGCTTCGTGGCATTCGCTTCTGAACTGTTCCAGAGATTCGACAGGCAGTAGATTGCTCCATTCGCACAATCAACAGAACAGGCTCTGCTAGCTACGCCTTCCACATCGCTGGCAACGGGTTCTACACAACGCTGGTGACTATTTTGAAGGACAGTAACAGGTGCAGACATGTATCTGTTTTGTATCGGCTGTGAAAAAATAGTTGCCACTATTTACGTTCCAACTCTCGTATATAGAAAAAAATGTTCAAATGTGTGTGAAATCTTATGGGACTTAGCTGCTAAGGTCATCAGTCCCTAAGCTTACACACTACTGGACCTAAATTATCCTAAGGACAAACACACACACCCATGCCCGAGGGAGGACTCGAACCTCCGCCGAGATCAGCCGCACAGTCCATGACTGCAGCGCCCCAGACAGCTCGGCTAATCCCGCGCGGCTCGTATATAGACACGAGGGCTATCTAGAAAGTAAGGTCCAATCGGCCGCGAAGTGGAGACCACTATGAAAACAAAACTGTGCTATTTGTTACGGCTAGCTACATCTTCCAGCTAGCTCTCCACATAATCGCCGCTGCGACTTATACATCTGTGGTAGTTTTGTACTAGCTTTACAGTACCTTCGTCATTGGAGACAGCCTCCAATGCTTTCCGTCAATTCTATGTTCTGGTCTACAGGTCGCTGTCTATGTCAAAATGTTGTCTTTCAGCAGTTCATGTGAGCAGAGATGAAACTCAGGGGGACCTAATTACGGGCTGTATTCTTCATTGTCGTGGGATTGGGCGGCCAACTCGCATTACAGATGTCGGACGTCGTAGGCTGGGTAGACTGATAAAAACAGGCAGGCGGCGAACTGGTACGGAACTAACATCAGACTTTAACGTGGGCGGAGTGCAAGTCTGTCTGAACACACAGTAACACTACTATCGATGGGCCTCCGCAGCCGACGACCCATGCATGAGCCAATGTTAACACCACGACATCGGCAACTACGACTGAAATGGGCACGTGACGATCGGCATAGGACGTTGGCGCAGTGGCAGAGCGTTGCACGGTCTGATGAATCCCGATATCACGCCAACGTGAGGGCGCGAATCCGTCGTCTTACAGGGGAACAACTCCTTAACATCTGTACCGCGGGACGGAGGCAAGCTGGCGGCGGCTCCATTATGCTCTGGCGGACACTCACGTGGGTATCCATAGGACCAGCGGAGCTCGTGCAAGATACAGTGACGGCCAAGGCGTATTGTACACATGTTGCAGACCAGGTACACGCCTTCATGACTATCTTGTTTCCCGACGGCAGTGGCATTTTTCAACAAGATAATGAGCCATGTCACAAGGCCAGGAGTGTGCTGGATTCGTTCCAGGAACACAGTGGCGAGTTCCAATTGATGTGTTGGCCGCCCAACTTGTCATATCCGAACCCGATCGAACCCGTCTGGGATGAGATCGAGCGTGGCGTATTTGAATGGAATATGTAGATGTGGTCCCAACTCCCTCCAGCGGCCTACCGAGGCTTCTTTGCTTACATTCGTCGCCGCTGTTATCAGTGCCACGTGTGGACATACTGGCTACCAGGTGGGTCGTTCATAATGTTGTGGCTGATCAGTGTACACCTCTCAACTGTAGTTCGAGAAGGGCGCTTGACCCAAAGTTCTATATCACACAAAACACAATATCTGATATTTTATCTTACTAAATAAATGAAATAAACACAAGATACTTGAAAAAGTAATAGCTACAGCACTTCCTAAGCAGCATTGATCTATAATGCCAAAAAAAGAAACAATCAGATCAGCAGATGAACACCATTTAACAGACCTCTACTGTTTATCCGTCGATAATGCAATTATTATTCATAGATGAACGAAAATTAGCGAATAAGGAAAAAAAAAATCACTCCATCGAAGATGACATGACGATAATAACATCGCAGCCATCTACCAGAAACTTCATTTCGACGAAAAATAAACACTTGAATGTTTACATTTCTCCTAAGCCACAAGAATTTACTGACTGAAATACGAGAATATAAATTCAGAAAATAAAAATCGGGGTCCATTAATGCAAATTAAGTAACCTAAAGAAGCTGCAATTCAGGCAACAATAAACAAAACTAACTCCACGAAACTAAAGAAACAAAAGAAATTTGTACTGCACCTCAAAATTTTCTGAATACTGGATTAAATTTACACCACTCTGAGATGAATTACACTGTTCTACAAAAAAAAACCTTTTTTTCTATTTCTGATAAAAAATATTGTGATTCTAGTTGTATTTTGAGTGCTGAATTGAAAACTGTTTTTGGTTTTTTTCTGTCAGGGATAGTTTATGAGTAATCGCAATTTTATTTCTCTTTTCAGTTTCCGGTGTAGTGCAGCAAACGTGAGGTGAAATTCGACAAACAAATGCACGTCTTTATGATGTTATAAGTTCATCACATTGATGGAGGGTGGGCTCTAACATATAACACAGTAACCTTTGTGTATACATTTTGAAGCATTTATTTGACATGAGAAATTACAGAAAATTGACAAACAATGAGCCTCTGCCTTGTAATGCACATCACTTTTTTCTCTTGTATTGTGAATCTTTCTTCTCTCGAATGATATTCCAGCAATAATCTGCTAACATAGAAGGTACTCACTTCCCTTCATAGCGCCTTTCTATGGTAGAAATGTCTTTATGGAATCTTTCCCTATGTTCATCTGATACGTCACTACAACTCTCTGTGAAATAGTCCAGATGAGAGTTTATCATATGTACCTTCAAAGACATATTGCACCCCAAATCCTGATATGCTTTGATCATATTCTTCACCATTGCTTTGTAGTTAGTAGCTCTTCTTCTTCCGAGGAAGTTTTCCGACACCATCTTGAAACAGTCCCATGCGGTTTTTTCTTTATCAGTTAAACATGCTTCAACATTTGCACCTTTCTGCAGCTCCCTGATTTGTGGGCCCACAAATACACCTTCCTTTATTTTTGCAGCTGAAAGACGGGGGAATTTGGTAGCTAGATATGCAGACCCACAGCCTGTTGGATCCATGGCCTTCACGAATTGTTTCATCAGGCCAAGTTTGATGTGAAGCGGTGGAAGTAGTATATATTCAGGAACTACCAGACTTTCACGTTGTACATTCTTTTCGCCAACTTTCCATCTTCGCCTAGGCCATTTCTTTTTCATGTAGTGAGAATTTCGGTCTCGACTATCCCATTCGCAAAGAAAACAGGAATACTTTGTGTAGCCTTGTTGCATTCCAAGTGCCATAGCAATTACCTTGAAATCTGCACATATTTTCCATTTGTGTTCATTATATTTTAATGAATTTGTACGAATTCGTAATTCTCTTTTGCCAAACTAGCGTAAGTTACTGGAATAGAGGGTATTTTATTTCAGTTATAGAGCAAAACACCCTTAAGACTTGTTTTCGATGCATCTATGAATAGTCTTCACTCCTGTGAAATATAAGTGAAGTTCAGCACTTTCATCAGGCCAGCAACGTCATTGCAAAATGTCAGTGCTTCGTCAGTTGAAAAATAAGAAATAAAGGCATGTTCTCTGTCTCTGAACACACTGATTTTAGTACTTTGGTGCAGTAGATTATACTCTTCTAATCTTGAACCAAGCAGCTGTGCCTTTTGTTTACTTAGTCCTAGATCACGTACTAAATCATTTAAATCTGCCTGTGTTAGTAAATGTGGCGATGACTCACTTGTGCAGTGATATAAAGTATCATCATCTGTGATTTCTTCAGTACTACTTATTTCACTGTCACTCGGAATTTGACCTCGAGCTCTTGAAGGTACTGGAAGGTTGTCGGAATGCTGCACTGGCATTCTCGCTGAAGGCACATCTGGGTAAACAATGTGCCTCTTCGACTTTTTGTTTGTAAAACCCTGAATTTTTGTTAGACAGAAATAACAATCAGTAACATGGTCCTTAGGCTCCCTCCACACCATGGGAACAGCAAACAATGCCACATTCTCTTTACCTTTCCACCACTGAATTAGTTTGCAGTAACATGTAGCACAACAGAAATGTTGTACCCATTCTTTATCTTTGTCTCCTACCTCTACTCCAAAGTAATGTTTGTATGCTTTCTTTATGACTGAAGAAATTTTCTTCCTATTTCTGGCAAAAGTGAACTTTCCACAGATGTAGCAGAAGTTGTCCGACTTACATCGACATCCACGACGATGTGGCATTTCTGCAAATTTAAAAATACCACTTTGGTAATACACCTGTAGTAAATTAATAGTAGGGAACTAGAGGAACGCTGCTGAGTAAAAACAAGCAGTCGTTTTACCTTCAGCACCAGGCTCAATCAGTTTACACATAGGAACTAAAAAATTCAACCGTGCTCGGAAATATGACTGACAGTTACTTGTCAGCCAAAACACCCACTCGTTAAGACTAACACAAATTACGGCTAACACCACTGTTGTAAACTCGATGCACCTGCCCCTAGGAGGCGTGAAGCTTTACTGCCGAGGCAGCGACCGGCTGTCGCCGTTCGAGTTAATGAGATGTTTCAGGTGGTCTTAATGACATAGGTGTGGCGGGGGATAACCTAATGATGTCTGATTCTTCCCACCTGCTGCTGCACAAGAAATTATCACGTCCTATCACTACTGGATGCGGCAACATACCCGTATTTCTCCATAACGTCTCTGTGTTTGCCATGAATTGTGAATATACATATATATACATATTACATAAAAAGTATCCCTGACAACGATATTTTGTTTACGTATTTGAATTTCCCACGGTAATATGGTCTAGAAGCACATACTTTAATATCAGAAATAGAACCCATGTCGAACAGTGTTATCGCCTCAGAAGCACCGTAGAGGAACTCTGTCCGTCATATTACTGGAAACTAAAGTTGAATTAGTTTGTGTCTGAGACAGAGAGAAGGAGGGATATATATATATATATATATATATATATATATATATATATATATAGAGAGAGAGAGAGAGAGAGAGAGAGAGAAAGCAGAAGAGTGTGTATATGGTCTATTTTTTTAAATAAAAAAAAAGAATAGTGTGTGTGGGGGGTGAGGGGAGGGGAGGGGGAACGGTGGGTCGTTCGTTCTTTGAGTTGTAGAGTTTTGAATATGAATTTAATAGCTGTTAGAGAGTGGTAGAAGTTCGTTTAGAACACATACTACATTAGGTTCGCAAGATGTGGGTAAACAAACGAAATAGGAGGAAGCACATAATGAGCTAGAACATTTACGTTGTTAAAAGCACAGTGTTCGGGCAAATAGCTGTATCTAGTGACGAAATAATAATAATACACCACAAAAAAGAAGGAGAAACGTGGTGAACAGTGTGAAATAGTTCGGAATAAAAAAATGTGCTTATGTTTCGAAAATAAAGTGGTAGTGCGAACCCCAGACCTGATGCGAGGAATCACAGGTCACAGCAAACTGTTAATAATACTTAATTACATAAAAAGCGCGCGTGAACTTGAAACCTTCCCGTCTCCTATATATCCCTTTTGTTACGCAACCTTCCCTTCTACAATAACCTATGAAACCTTCCCTTAGGATTTCTATCTCTTGCTTAGTAATAACAAATGAAATCTTCCCTTTGAAATTTATTATCTTTCTCAATCTTTGCATACAAATTTAATTGCTGCTTATTAAAAGTGATTTTTTGATTATTTCGACGAAACATAGAATGTGTCATCGTCGTGGCCCTCAGTCGTTACCTGCAGTAACCCAA
The DNA here is from genome assembly GCF_021461385.2 of Schistocerca piceifrons. Lineage (NCBI taxonomy): Eukaryota > Metazoa > Arthropoda > Insecta > Orthoptera > Acrididae > Schistocerca > Schistocerca piceifrons. The sequence goes on from NC_060145.1 coordinate 459,916,369, forward strand.
AACTGTTCCTTACCTTTTTTACTGTTACTGGATCGTCATCTGACTGCTACATCAAACTGTGACATGAATATACTTACTCTGTTTTACTATACTTTATTAGCTGCTGGTGGGCTGTCATAATAAGTGGCTGTATATATTACCAAAGCTGACGTTATTCTTTAATAGCAAAGCTGACGTTATTCTTTAATTAATTTGACTGACGTTACGTAATTCATTGTTAAACTTTTTCTTGACAACAATAAAATTTTGCAAAGTTTTACGTTGGTGGTTTTTGGGATGGATTATAATCAAGAATCCAATGTTGCTGGCAAGAATTAATTATATTCTGAATGAAATGATTTTACAAACATTCAAATAGGACTAACTTTTTACAATAATGTTACAACAATCTTAGTTCCTCTTATGATAATAGTTAGCTGATGTCACCGTACATCCGTGTATAATCTCTTGTAAATCATAGCTGGGGGCTGGCAGGCACACCGCTCCTCTCAACCTCTCGCTTCAGACCTGCCAACGACTCGCTTCACATCTCGCTTACTACTGACTTCCTACGAACGCTAGAGTGCGGTCTCTCCTGCCAACAATGCTTTCTGGTGAAGACAATACCTTCTACCATTAAAAAAATGTATCAATGTGCGGTCTTTCCTGCTCTTTTCTTAAAATGTATCCATACACAGTCTCTCCCGCTCTTTTTAATATTACATCAATGTGCAGTCTCTCCTGCCAACAATACTTTGGTGCAGACATTCCCTGCTACCACAATTATTTCCCATATGACAGATATTAATTATTCCTACTTAATCTTATTAATAAAATTTAAACATCTTTCATTAATTGTGGTTTGACAATAGACATTAGATATATACATGTCTTACAAACTGTTTGATAATCTAAAAATAACAAAACTGTATCGTTATAGATACCACTGATAGTGCCTTAGAAAAAGAAAAAGGCGAAACGCACCTGGGGAATATAAATTAAGCTGCGGCAAGGAAAGGTGGCTTTATTTACAAATCAAGTTCAAATGGTTCAAATGGCTCTGAGCACTATGGGACTTAACATCTGAAGTCATCAGTCCCCTAGAACGTAGAACTACTTAAACCTAACTAACCTAAGGACATCACACACATCCATTCCCGAGGCAGGATTCGAACCTGCGACCGTAGCGGTCGCGCGGTTCCAGACAGAAGCGCCTAGAACCGCTCGGCTACAAAGGCCGGTATAAATCAAGTAATGCCTAACTAGGTGCTGCGTCAGTTGCTTACAGTGGATCTGAATGTAGAAATATACACAAATACAAAAGATTTAGAAATCTGTCACTGTTCAAGACAAAGTCTATTCAGAAGATATAGAGCCCTGTCACCATAAAAGTCTGTGTAAACGACATTGAACGGGCAAACAAACACAAAGGGCTGAGTGTATGAATGTTTGAACTTAAGTGCACCCACCGTTGGAGATAAAGAGAGGATATGCTCGCATCTCATTGGCAGCGGCGTCATCATTCGTGGCAGGCAGCGCCCTCTTGCCGATGTGGCGGCTGTAGGAAACGCCGCGTTCTAACTGGCGGCGGGTGTATTTGGGAGTCCGTACAAGTCCTCGTGTGCGTGCCCTAGTCGCCTGGCCTCTCTGAGATTACATCGTGCTCCGAGGAACCTCTGTCCCCACAAGTACGTCCTTTCGTCTCGCAGAGATGCATGCAGTGTAAATGCATTGGGTAAGGGGCCACGCGTCCAGTCAGGAAGTGGATCAAGCCCCTGCTTGGGTCGACGCTGCATCCTTAATAAGGCCTGGGAGCCCGCAGTTAGCACGATTAAGAAGACAGAGTGGGTATCCCACGAAGAACTGACTTTGGTGGCAGGTAGATGAACAGCAGAGGTGCCAACAGCACGCGTACCTGGGCATGAACCTAAGCAACGTATCAGCAGGAGGAGTCGAGTATCAGATGCTGATTGCGGACGCGGATAGAACGGAAAATAAGGGAGGCGGACGAGATGAAAGTGGCGCTCTGGTACCAGAGCGGTCAGTTCGTCAGCACACTTTGTGATGGCAACTTCGTCGCTTGCTGAAATATTGTGCCCGTTGGACACTGACGTTCGGCTATTCACCCGTGAAGTGTGTTGAACGGAGTAGACAACAACATTCCATTAGAACTACTGACGGCCTTGGGAGAGCCAGTCCTGACAAAACTCTACCATCTGGTGAGCAAGATGTATGAGACAGGCGAAATACCCCCAGACTTCAAAAAATATATATATATATATATAATAATTCCAATGCTAAAGAAAGCAGGTGTTGACAGATGTGAAAATTACCGAACTATCAGTTTAATAAGCCACGGCTGCAATATACTATTACGAATTCTTTACAGACGAATGGAAAAACTGGTAGAAGCCGACTTCGGGGAAGATCAGTTTGGATTCCGTAGAAATATTGGAACATGTGAGGCAATACTGACCCTACGACTTATCTGAGAAGAAAGATTAAGGAAAGGCAAACCTACGTTTCTAGCAATTGTAGACTTAGAGAAAGCTTTTGACAATGTTGACTGGAATACTCTTTTTCAAATTCTGAAGGTGGCGGGGGTAAAATACAGGGAGCGAAAGGCTATTTACAATTTGTACAGAATGCAGATGGCAGTTATAAGAGTTGAGGGACATGAAAGGGAAGCAGCGGTTGGGAAGGGAGTGAGACAGGGTTGTAGCCTCTCCCCGATGTTATTCAATCTGTATATTGAGCAAGCAGTAAAGGAAACAAAAGAAAAGTTTGGAATAGGCATTAAAATCCATGGAGAAGAAATAAAAACTTTGAGGTTCGCCGATGATATTGTAATTATGTCAGAGACAGCAAAGGACTTCGATAAGCAGTTGAACGGAATGGACAGTGTCTTGAAAGGAGGATATAAGATGAACATCAACAATAGCAAAACGAGAATAATGGAATGTAGTCGAATTAAATCGGGTGATGCTGAGGGAATTAGATTAGGAAATGAGACTCTTAAAGTAGTAAAGCAGTTTTGCTATTTGGGGAGCAAAATAACTGATGATGGTCGAAGTAGAGAGGATATAAAAAGTAGACTGGCAATGTCAAGGAAAGCGTGTCTGAAGAAGAGAAATTTGTTAACATCGAGTATTGATTTAAGTGTCAGGAAGTCGTTTCTGAAAGTATTTGTATGGAGTGTAGCCATGTATGGAAGTGAAACATGGACGATAAATAGTTTGGACAAGAAGAGAATAGAAGCTTTTGAAATGTGGTGCTACAGAAGAATGCTGAAGATTAGATGGGTAGACCGCATAACTAATGAGGAGGTATTGAATAGAATTGGGGAGAAGAGGGGTTTGTGGCACAATTTGACTAGAAGAAGGGATCGGTTCGTAGGACATCTTCTGAGGCATCAAGGGATCACCAATTTAATACTGGAGGGCAGCGTGGAGGGTAAAAATCGTAGAGGGAGACCAAGAGATGAATACACTTAGCAGTTTAGGAAGGATGTGGGCTGCAGTAGCTAGTGGGAGATGAAGAAGCTTGCACAGGATAGAGTAGCATGGAGAGCTGCATCAAACCTGTCTCAGGACTGAAGACCACAGCAACAACAACAACAACAAAGAAACACTCTGGCAGGATCTGAACAACCACCATGTTTAAAATTATTATGCGTGGTACAGCGGAGTAAAAACAGAAATAAATGTGAGAGACACCGTCCGAAGTAGAAGTGGCCACGGCGGCAGTGTGAGGAGGAGCCTGAATAACCGGCAAACGCGTCACAAAATGGAACACTGCGGCGGCCTGCGCGCTGCGACTAAAGCGGCGAGCTGAGCCCGGCTGTAAGTTTGACTTGGGACCGGAGCTGTGCGTGCGCCCGTCATCTGCATTCGCATTTGCTTAAGCCCCACTGCACGGCGTCCCAAGATATATGGCTGCGCGGGCCACGGCCGCGTAATCAAATTCTCGGCGCGAATAAATTTCATCAGGGCGGGACAAGCGCTTGTTGCCATTATTACCCGGGGTAGCAGCTACCATCTCTCCCTACCTCCCTCCCTAGCCCCTCTCCCCCACTTTGTCTCTCTCCACCCCCTCTCTCTCCCTCCCGCCCTCTCTCTCTGTCACACACACACACACAGCGCCGTACGTATTTAACAGACAGAGACAGAGGAAGGGAAAGATGGAATTCAAGGCATGCGACGCAGGCCATGCACTTGATTACTGATGAGTTATGCTTTGCGCATTGGCTCCCCGGCGACGATTATGTCACACGATGCACACACACACACACACACATACACACAATACACACTCTCTCTCTCTGTTTCTAGGGCAAGCTGTTGTGAGGAGATAGGAAAAAGATCACAGAGGCTGAACTGGTTCTGGGAGATATGGATAGAGATTGGAGAAATGGGGAGAAATAACTGATAAGAAAAGGAAATAGATAGATAGAGAGAGAGAGAGAGAGAGAGAGAGAGAGAGAGAGGAGGGGGGGGGGCGGGAACTGCTTAAACCCGCCAGCACATTCTGTGCTAATGACGATGCCGGTGAAGAGCGAGAAAACTGAGAACGAATGCCGGCCGGAGTGGCCGAGCGGTTCTAGGCGCTACAGTCTGGAGCCGCGCGACCGCTACGGTCGCAGGTTCGAATCCTGCCTCGGGCATGGATGTGTGTGATGTCCTTAGGTTAGTTAGTTCTAAGTTCTAGGGGACTGATGACCTCAGAAGTCACATAGTGCTCAGAGCCATTTGCACGATTTGAGAACGGATGCTCACAATACGTCTGTCTGATGCGCCCCCAAAACTTCTCTTTAATCTGCCTCGTCGGCATGATAAAAACAGCAGCTACTTTTATAATTTCTCCTCTCCTTCGAAAATATCATCTCTTTCCGAATTAGGCAAATCCCATAACATTTTGTCCCTTGTTCTATAGTGGCTATTCCGCCAACCTGTGCAATGAAACGTGTTTGTTTAATGTTATGGCATTCAAACAAAGCTAAAATATACTTGTTGGTCTTAAATTTTATTTTCGGCGAAAGCGGAAAATTGCGAGTTTTTGTAAGAATGCTGTAAATATGGTCTATCTTCTAAACATATGCATACTAGACAAAATAATTGCAGAGAAGAATTGAAACACTTTCCTTACAGCTATATTGCTTTTACAACGGCAAACTGATAACTATTTAACACTTTCGATTGAAAAATAAATTTTAAAAATGTAGATTTTGTTGGGTTGGCAGAAGAGCCAACACCATATTACTAGAGGAGGCCGAAATGCACACGTTTTAGCTCACGCACGCTGGCGTGAGGAGGGAAGAACAATACTGGCATGATGTCTGGAACATGACAAGGAATGAGAATTCAGAAAGCGGACGTAATTAGTTTCATACTTAACTTTAATCCATTAATGATGAACGTCGCTCTTGACGGTACATGATTCACAATATTATCTGTTCAGAAGACATATAGTAACTGAATATGGCGCCTTGCTAGGTCTTAGCAAATGACGTAGCTGAAGGCTATGCTAAACTGTCGTCTCTGCAAATGAGAGCGTATGTAGACAGTGAACCATCGCTAGCAAAGTCGGCTGTACAACTGGGGCGAGTGCTAGGGAGTCTCTCTAGACTAGACCTGCCGTGTGGCGGCGCTCGGTCTGCAATCACTGATAGTGGCGACACACGGGTCCGACGCATACTAACGGACCGCGGCCGATTTAAAGGTTACCACTTAGCAAGTGTGGTGTCTGGCGGTGACACCACAGATTTTCCCGAAGCTCTTCTAGCTTCCCTCTATTTAAAGTAGTTTACAGATAGTCTGCAGTAGACAGGAGATAGGCCACGCGGCGGAAGTCAGCCCTACAGCTATTGCTATGCCGTCAAACTTCAGTTTAAACTCTTTCATCAAAATAATTCAAATCCAGTTACCTTATATAACTAACCTCTGTCTCTAAGACGTACCGTCTCCTTTACAATTGAATTTGGTCTCTTGATCCGTGGTAGTCTTTGCAGGACCTCCTGTAATGGTAGTCAGCCAAGACGACCATTATACGTGGAGATAGAAAAACATCTCCATAATAAGATGAGAGTAGCCCAGAGGACGTCGACCCAGTAAACTGCCGGCCGTTGTGGCCGTGCGGTTCTAGGCGCTTCAGTCTGGAACCGCGTGACCGCTACGGTCGCAGGTTCGAATCCTGCCTCGGGCATGGATGTGTGTGATGTCCTTAGGTTAGTTAGGTTTAAGTAGTTCTAAGTTCTAGGCGACTGATGACCTCATACGTTAAGTCGCATAGTGCTCAGAGCCATTTGAACCATTTTTGAACCCAGTAAACTTTCCAACTGACGACAGTCAGGCAACGTCCCGTGGTGGAGCTACGGCCCCCACGCTCAATGCAAGTCCTCCAGCACTTACAAAGTGCATAAAATCCTTAAGAAAAAAATTCTTTTGGTAGTCCGCGCAACCACTCATGCACCGCGTGGCGTACCTCTTCGTCAGAACGGAACTTCTTTCCTCCCATTGCGTCTTTGAGTGGTCCAAATATACGGAAATCACTTGGTACAAGGTCTGGTGAGTATGGTGGATGAGGAAGACACTCAAAATGCAGGTATGTGATTGTTGCAACTGTTGTGCGGGCAGTGTGGGGCCTTGCATTGTCATGTTGCAAAAGGACACCTGCTGACAGTAATCCACGTCGCTTTGATTTGATTGCAGGCCCGCAGATGATTTTTTAAGGAGATCTGTGTATGATGCACTGGTGACAGTGGTCCCTCTAGGCAAGTAATGCTCCAAAATGACGCCTTTTTCGTCCCAAAAGAGAGTCATTATAACCTTCCCTGCTGATGGTTCTGTTCGAAACTTCTTTGGTTTTGTTGATGAGGAATGGCGCCACTCCTTGCTCGCTCTCTTCCTTTCCGGTTGGTGGAAGTGGATTTAGGTTTCGTTCCCAGTAACGATTCTTGCAAGGAAGCCACCATCTTCTCGTTCAAAGCGCCGAAGAAGTTCTTCAGAAGCATCAAAACGTCGTTCTCCCATTTCAGGAGTCAGCTGCCGTGGCACCCATCTTGCAGACACTTTGTGAAACTGGAGCACATCATGCACAATGTGGTGTGCTGACGCATGGCTAATCTTTAAACAAGCTGCAATGTCATTTAGTGTCACTCGGCGGTTTCCCTTCACTATGGCTTCAACTACTGCAATGTTCTGTGGAGTCACAACTCGTTGTGCCTGACCTCGACGAGGAGCATCTTCCACTGAAGTCACGCCATTTGCGAACTTTCTACTCCATTCGTAGACTTGCTGCTGTGATAAACATGCATCACCTTACTGGACCTTCATTCGTCGACGAATTTCAATAGGTTTCACACCTTCTCTACACACAAACCGAATAACGGAGCGCTGTTCTTCCTGGTGCGAGTCGCAAATGGGGGGCCATCTTTATTCTGATACTGCGACAGTATGTGTGCATCTGCACTGTGCTGTCACCTACAGGTCACTCTGCACACTGTTTGCAGCGTGCTTACCAACTTACAGGATAACGGCGCGAAATTTAGATTTGTTATTACAAATTTAAGGTTTTCATTTGACTCACCCTCGTAGCTGCTTTGCGAACTGGTAGTTTCTGATTACATCAGCCGAAGAATCAAAAGCAGACGTACTTTAAATTCCCAACCATGACTGGCTATGTCAAACGTTAATTTTCTCTGATGTTTAGTCGGTAAGTCTTGACTTTTAAATCAGCTACGCTAAAAGTAACGTGATAAACAACACTGCAGCAAAATAGTCGTCACCTGACATAACTACGTGTCCTTCCGCGACCGGTGAAAGGATGATTAAAATTCTTCTTGGCGTTGTAGAGCGTCATTTCATAAGACACAAAATACTTTAAATTATATATAAACTGTGCACACTGTCCAGTCACATTAATTGACAAGCCAGAACAATGACTTTTGCACGCGGACTGCCGCGAAACTTGCAGGAAGAGAGTGAGTGAGGTTCTCTAAGCTACCGACAGGGATGTGGAGCCATGACGACTCAAGTGCCGCTGGGCTTCGCGGTTGAGGATCCACAGCGCGAATAGCCCGATAGAGATGGTCCACAGATTCTGGATTAGGTTTAAATCCGAGGAGTTTGGTGGCCAGGGCAGCGCTGTAACCTCGCCATGGTGCCCTCCGAACCACGCACGTACCCTGCGAGCTGTGTCACACTTTGTGTTGTCCCGCTGGTAGATGCCACCGTGCCGAGGAGAAAGAAATTGCTTTTAGTGGTGGACAGGGCTCGCTAGGATAAATCCATACTTGTGTTGATCTATTCTGCATTCCAAAATGACGAGATCACGCAGGGAATGCCACGAAAACATTCCCCAGACCGTAACTCGTCCTCCACAGGCCTGGCCCCTTCCGACGATTTTTACGGCCGATACTGAGTAGTATTAACTCACCGACCTACAAATTAGCGAAAGAATTGGCTCCGAAGCTTAGACGTTTAGTGAGCCATACAAGGACGCCACCCATTTAATAGCACTTTTGAAAGAAAAGCGTGTGTCGGATACGGATCTGATGGTCAGTTTTGACGTGAAGTTTTTTTTCACGAATGTACGCGTGACGGACGCCATGAACATCTTAGAGGAACGCATGGCACCTGATATCTAAGAGCTAGTGCGCCACTGTTTAGCGACCACCTATTTCAGGTGGAAAGGGGATTTTTATGAGCAGACGGACGGTTTAGCTATGGGTTCCCCTCTTTCGCCGGCCGCAGCAGACATTTTTATGCAAGCGTTCGAAGAAACAGCACTCCAGTCCGTACCATTACGTCCAGAATGCTGGCTGCGATATGTTGAGGACGCCTTTGTTATCTGGCCACACGGAGAAGAAGAGCTTCAGAAGTTTCACGAACATCTCAACCAGCAGCACAGCAAAATTCACTGCACCATGGAGATAGAAAAGAGCGGGGTATTGCGTTTCCTCGACGTGGGAGTTTACCGTAAGCCAGAGGGCTTGGACACGGAGTTTATAGGAAGCCCACCAACACGGAAAGGCACCTGCATGCATCCTCCCACCACCATCCTACGCAAAAGAATTCGGCCCTGCAAACTTTTAAGAGAGCCTACAGGATCAGTGATGAACACAACCTGCAAGCTGAACTACAAAACCCCTGGTCCATTTTTGGAGCTAATGGCTACGACATGAGGATTATACACAAAACCATGGCGCCGAAGGAGGAGGGCAACAGGGAAATGCAGAACGACGCACCGAACACCGTCGTGCTACCATATGTACAAGGTGTTACTGACCGTCTGGGCAAAATTCTCCGTCGGGCAGGCATTGGATTGGATTGGATTGGATTGGGTTGGATTGTTTGGGGGAAGAGACCAAACAGCGAGGTCATCGATCTCATCGGATTAGGGAAGGATGGGAAGCCGGCCGTGTCCTTTCAAAGGAACCATCCCAGCATTTGCCTGGAGCGATTTTAGGGAATTCACGGAAAAACTGGATCAGGATGGCGGGACGCGGGATTGAACCGTCGTCCTCCCGAATGCGAGTCCAGTGTGCTACCACTGCACCACCTCGCTCTGTGGGGCAGACATTAAGCCTATTTTTCGTAGCAACAACAAAATAAAAGAAATTCTGGGCTCGACGAAAGATACAAGTTTCATGCCGCCGGAGTTTATGAAATCGGGTGCGAATGTGGACTGGTGTATGTAGGTGAGACCGGGCGTCCAATAAGCACAAGGTTAACTGAATACTAGAGATGTATCCACCTCAAACAATACAGAAAATCAGCGGTGGCAGAACACCAGGAACAGTGCAGGATGAAGATCGAACTTCGACAGGCCCGCGTACTGGCGAAACAGCCGTTTAGTTTGAGGAGGAAGATTAGAGAGGCTGTAGAAATAGCCAAACGACCCGACAATATGAAAAGACGGGTACCGACTTCCAGCGTCATGGCTGCCAGCTGTGACAACTACACTGAATGACAGTCCTCGCAGAGCAGCAGGCGCGCGGTGGGCCACAGCGGTGGAGGGTACACAGAATGCTGACGCGCCCTCGTCGATACCAGGCAGTTAGTAAACAACGCTACGCTGTAGGCGCCGCTCAGACTGCTATTCGACGATTTCCACCAATGGCAAGAAGTAAAGGAAACTACAATGGAAAACGCCCATTTCCACCAATGACAACACGCAATTCAAAGACCAATAATATGAACTAATACCCTTCCTCCTTATCCTCACATCCAATGACAGCACTCCTTCATAGTATATAAGTATCCAAACTAGTGCTCATTCAGCAGTTAGCAACACACCCTTGAAGAAGGCATCTTGCAACAGTCGCCGAAACGTCGGAATTTTACAGACGACAATGCGGCCTCAAACCCCAAAAGAATTTTATGGACCTTCCGACGATTCTTGCAGGGGGTTTACTTTCAGTCCGATGGAGCACAAAACACGATTCACCTGGAAACATCAGCTGTCGCCACTCAGTGGACGTCGAGCTGCAGTATCAGTATGCAAGCTGGAGCCTTCCTCGCCGACGAGTGGCAGTCAGGTTGGGTGCTTGGACGAGGCGCCTGCTGTGGAGGTCCACACGCTCCAGCGTTCGCTGAACGGACTCTCTTGCTTCATCTGGGCTGTCAGTTCCTCAAAAGGTGCACGACTACTCGCCCGTACACATCTCCACACTCCCACAACAGTCTATGACACTTGCCTTGACGTCGTTTTGGGTGGTGCCGTTTTGCCATGCGCGGTTTACTTTAACAACAGCGGCACGCGAACTGCTTCATAATTTAGCCGTTTCGGAAATGCTTCCACCCTCAGTCTCAAAGCCAATGATCATGTCCTTTTGGCCGTCGTATAATTCGAGCTGTTTTTTCGTTACGATGATGACTCCACCGTTTTCCGCGAATCCCTGACCTGCTTAATATACCCTCCACCGGCACTGTTACGACCCTTTGTCTGATGGTGGTTATAGGACGTTCAGTTAAACAGACGTGATGATCCCATTAATGTGACCGGGTTGTGTATAACATGTTCGTTACCTGGTCACACAGAGGAGCTTTACCACTTAACACCCTGCATAAGAACACACAGTTCACCCAAGAAACCGAAAATGACGGTACGATTCCATTTTCGGACGTGGAGGTATACGAGTATAGGAAAGACCGAAAACCAACACACACCAACCAGAGTGCCAACATCACTCAGCCAGTGATAGACCGGAAGCCGACACACACCAACCGGCCACAAGTATTGTGTCCTGCGTACGCTGTCTGCTTGTGGCCACGGGGTAGATGATACCAATAATATCAAAGAAGAACTGCGGGAGCTGTAGTACACTTTTCGCGCCAACAGGTATAATAACAGATTTTCCGTAGATTGACATGATGTGTTCCAGCAAGGATTCTGTGAACGATATTTGTACTGCAGAAGTGTATGGACTGAGTTGTGACTGCAGAGCCGCCTACATAAGGGCCACAGGGAGACCAGTCAGCAAACGCGCGGCCGAACACGAATGCTACGTGCGACCAGAACAGCACTGTAAATCGGCGGCTGCGGAACAGCACAGTGATTGTAGACAAACCTCTCGTGTTCCAGGAAATTCGTGTACTGGCAACAGTCGTGGACACGCAAGCGCAAAATACGAGAGGCGACTGAAATTATTGAGCAACGAGGCGACATCAGTAGAGAAGGCCGCGCGAAGTGGCCGCGTGGTTTGAGGCACCATGTCACGGATTTTGCGGACCCTCCCACCGGAGGTTGGAGTCCATCCTCGGGCATGTGTGTGTGTGTGTGTGTGTGTGTGTGTGTGTGTCTGTGTGTGTTGTTCTTAGTGTAACTTAGTTTAAGTAGTGTGTAAGTCTAGGGACGGATGACCTCAGTAGTTTGGTCCCTTAGGAGCTCACACATATTTGAACCTTTTCAGTAGACAGGACGGCTACAAGGTTCCGGCATCCAAGGTACCGGCCGTCCCAGTTCGACAGGCCGTGAGCTGTCTAAGTGCAGAAGCCTCATCGGGCAAGGACGCGACAGCCTAAGCAAACAGCTACAGGGGAACTGTCGGTGCACATCCCACACCAAAAGGAAAATATGCCCACCAGTAGCAAAGCGAGGATTCACAGACAAGCCGGATAGACCACGAATAGCCACCATCTTACCTTCCCCTCTCCTCCTAACTAATCCGTTACATGCGTACCGTATGGCCAATAAAGTTCCAGAAATCTGACGCAGGGACACCGCTGGTTCGATGATACCAATAATATCAAAGAAGAACTGCGGGAGCTGTAGTACACTTTTCGCGCCAACAGGTATAATAACAGATTTTCCGTAGATTGACATGATGTGTTCCAGCAAGGATTCTGTGAACGATATTTGTACTGCAGAAGTGTATGGACTGAGTTGTGACTGCAGAGCCGCCTACATAAGGGCCACTGGGAGACCAGTCAGCAAACCTGCACTCCAGCTAGTCGAGTCTTGCCCTGAGGAATGCCGTCGGTTTTATGTTTATATATTTTAAGCTATCGTATATTTTGTACATTGATGTGATGCAATGCCCAGAAGAATACTCCGAACTAAATTGTATCATCTGATGATGAATGGCCAGGTGATTCGAAACCGGTCATGAATAAATAAAAAATAAAGAAACAACGGCGACTGTTTGCAGTAATTCCTGAAACCTAGAATATGAATCATCTGGTCATTATCTCTTACCATAAGGTGTAATGTTATTAATAGTGAAATCTGAAGGTCACATGCTTTAATTTTTGTTAATGTACGTACAGCGCGAATAAACGTTTACTCCAACAAAGTACATCGTTGATTCTGCAGCAGCTGAGTCGGACAAAAGCGTCCGGCTCCCGGCCAAACTGCGCTCTCATCTGTTCTTTTGCGGCCGTAGCTTTACAGCTCTGCTCTTCTGACCTGTGCTTATTTGGAAAACTTTGCTACCATATGCTAGCCCAATCATTAGGTCTCCTGGAGCCCGTACACCAAAAAAAGTATAAAATGAAGTTAGGTACTTTAAATCAGTTACATTAAATACACTGTACTACCCCATCGCCTACGCCTTTAGGTATTTCATCGTATCTTCATGTGCATGCCCAACGAAGACTGCAAACTATCATTAGTTACGCAAGAATTATTACTAATGCTAAATTATTGCCCTACAGATTTCAAAAGGGTGGTGGACTAGTGACACTGTAATTTAATTTTGTGCACGGGTGAGATACGAATGTAATGGAAGTCAAAGTTACCATAAGTTCTGTTGTTTACTGTAAAACCTTATACAAAATAAGTGCAGTAGTTGCACTGAAGTATGATACGAACATGCTTGATTAACATTCTATTCACTGATAAATTATCACGTAGCATGAAACAGTTCCAAGTAACTAAGGTTGGCTGAGTTTCAAGACAAGGAACCTATAGGTAGGTTACTAAATGAGTAGGATATTGATCTGTTTCCGCAATCTGACAACAGTAATAACCAAACTTTGAGTTCGTAAAACTATGCCTGCCAGAAGGGCTTCTTCCTCCTACTCATTAACACTATTTTTTTTTATGAGTACGTTGAAACGTGAACAAGCCGTAGTCGATTGCAGACCTTACCATTTCTTTAAGAGCGAGCAGAATTCGGAGTGATTCTCTCAGTAGCAGCGGACGAAGTGTCTCCTTAGTTTCTCCTGTTTCCCTCGTAGCATTCGCCCGTCCTTCGAGAGCCAATCGTAGTCTCTCAGGGGCAGTCATCCACTCACAAGACTCAAGTCTCGTGGAGCGTCCTCCCACTTCTCAATAATTTTCCAAAACAAGTACGTCAGACCGGCTGACCAACGAAATTCTCGCATTTTCGCGCGCAGAGCCCTACAACTAAGAAAGATAATGTGTTTTGGCTCTGTCCTGTCGGTGACTCAAAGGAGCGCGTTAAAATGTTGTTTGGTACGATACTTCAAATATTCCTATCTGATTTATATACGGGGTGCTCCATTGATCGTGACCGGGCCAAATACCTCACGAAATAAGCGTCCAACGAAAAAACTACAAAGAACGAAATTTGTCTAGCTTGAAGGCGGAAACCAGATGGCGCTATGGTTGGCCCGCTAGATGGGGCTGCCATGTGTCAAACGGGTATCAATGCGTTTTTTTAAATAGGAACCCCCATTTTTTATTACATATTCGTGTAGTACGTAAAGAGATATGAATATTTTAGTTGGACCACTTTTTTCGCTTTGTGATAGATGGCGTTGTAATAGTCACAAACGTCTAAGTACGTGGTATCACGTAACATTCCGTCACTGCGGACGGTATTTGTTTTGTGATACATTACCCGTTTTGAAATGGACCGTTTACCAATTGCGGAAAAGGTCGATATCGTGTTGATGTATGGCCATTGTGATCAAAATGCCCAACGTGCGTGTGCTATGTATGCTGCTCGGTATCCAGGAGGACATCATCCAAGAATCCGGACCGTTCGCCGGATACTTACGTTATTTAAGGAAATAGGAAGAGTTCAGCCACATGTGAAAGATCAACCACGACCTGCAACAAATGATGATGCCCAAGCAGGTGTTTTAGCTGCTGTCGCGGCTAATCCGCTCATCAGTAGCAGACAAATTGCGCGAGAATCTGGAATCTCACAAACGTCGGTGTTGAGAATTTTACATCAACATCCATTGCACTCGTACCATATTTCTATGCACCAGGCATTGCATGGCGACGACTTTGAACGTCGTGTACAGTTCAGCCACTGGGCACAAGAGAAATAACGGGACGATGACAGATGTTTTGCACGCGTTCTATTTAGCGATGAAGCATCATTCACCAAAAGTGATCACGTAAACCGGCATAATATGCACTATTGGGCAACGGAAAATCCACGGTGGCTGCGACAAGTGGAACATCAGCGACCTTGGCGGGTTAATGTATGATGCGGCATTATGGGAGGAAGGATAATTGGTCCCCATTTTATCGATGGCACTGTAAATGGTTCAATGTATGCTGATATCTCCTATGTAATGTTCTACCGATGTTACTACAAGATGTTTCATTGCATGGCAGAATGACGATGTACTTCCAGCATGATGGATGTCCGGCACATAGCTCACGTGCGGTTGAAGCGGTATTGAATAACGTATTTCATGACAGGTGGATTGGTCGTCGAATCACCATACCACGGTCCGCACCTTCACGGGATCTGACGTCCCCGGATTTCTTTCTGTGGGGAAAGTTGAAGGATATTTACCATCATGATCCACCGACAACGCCTGACAACATGAGTCATCGCATTGTCAATGCACGTGCGAACATTACGGAAGGCGAACTACTCGCTGTTGAGAGGAATGTCGTTACACGTATTGCCAAATGCACTGAGTTTGACAGACATCATTCCGAGCATTTATTCCGTTAATGTGGTATTTATATATGATAAGTTCACAAAGGTACATGTATCACATTGGAACAACCGAAGTAAAATATTCGAACATACTTTTTTCTCCCCTTTATTGAATTTCAATTGCCCCCGAAGGGGGCGGGCTGGCAGCAGCTTAGTATGCCGCTCTTCAGCCTACGGACTTTGTTAGAAAGATGAAGAGAATAAATAATAAAAACAGGCGATAAAATCGGAGACTTAAAGAGTAACATGGCGAAAAAATCGTGGAACTTAAAACAAAGAACAGAGGGACGATGGCGCTAAGAAAATACATACAAAGCAGACAGGTAAAACAATAGACAGACAATTAAAAAAAACACGGCGACAGTCTGGTTTCTGTTCGCAAAAAACATAAAATTCACACCCAACGACAGCATGGTTTCTGTTTGCAACACGAGAAAGACGAACAACAGTCACTGGAACACTGCACTAAAAAGTTGGCAAATGTGACATACCGCAGCCGAGAGCAGGTGGGGGGGAAACTGGACAGATGATGGGAAAATAAAAAAGGGGGGGAGCCGGGAAAGGAGCTGATGGAGGATGAGGACCCATAAGAGGGGTGGGGGGCGCTGTGCAGACGCAACAGGGAGTGGGGTAGGCAGAGGAGGGGAATACAAAAGGACCTGGGTGGGGGGGAGAAGGGAGGTAGGGAGAGGTTTAGTGGGGAGAAAACAGGACGGAAGGGGGGAAGAGGGAGCCCAGGAAAAGGACAGAGGAAAGGAGGGGGAGCGAGGATCAGAGTTGATAGGAGGGATAAATGGAGGGAGAGAGGGCATCATCCGGGAGGGGGAGTTGATGGAAGCCACCTTGGGAAAGGAGATGGAGGGTGTAGAGATGGAGGGTAGGGGGGACACAACGGTGAAGACGTGGCAGGGGGCGGGGATGGGAGAGGAGAGGAGCAACCAGGGGGTGAGAGGGTTCAAGACGGCGAGAGGTGTAGAGGATGTGGATATGTTTGAGGAATAGGAGCAGATGGGGGAAAGGAATGAGATCATAGAGGATCCGCGTGGGGGACGGGAGGCGTATATGGAAAGCGAGGCAGAGTGCATGACGCTCAAGGATCTGGAGGGACTTATAGAATTTGGGAGGGGGGGGGGGCAGATATCCAGGCAGGACTGGCATAACAGAGGATGGGACGGATTAAGGATTTGTAGGTATGGAGGATGGTAGAGGGGTGCAACCCCCATGTCCGGCCAGAGAGGAGTTTGAGGAGCCGGAGGCGGTTGTGGGCTTTGGATTGGATGGAGCGGAGATGAGGGATCCAGGTGAGGTGACGGTCAATGGTGAGGCCAAGGTAGGTGAGGGTGGGGGTGAGGCAGACAGGACGGGCGCAGACAGTAATGGAGAAATCCAGGAGGCGGAAGGAGCGAGTGGTACGACCTATGATGATTGCCTGGGTCTTGCAAGGGTTGAGTTTCAGGAGCCACTGGTTACACCATGCAGCAAAAAGGTCAAGGTGATGCTGGAGAAGGCGTTGGGACCGTTGGAGGGTAGGAGCGAGGGCGAGGAATGCGGTGTCATCAGCATATTGCAAGAGGTGTACTGGAGGGGGGGGGGGGGGGTTGGGGCATATCTGCCGTGTACAGGAGGTAGAGGTCGAACGTACTTACGTTCTGTATTTTAATTTTAAAAACCTACCTGTTACCAACTGTTCGTCTAAAATTCTGAGCCATATGTTTGTGACTATTACAGCGCCATCTGTCACAAAGGAAAAAAAAAGTGGTTAAACTAAAACATTCATATTTCTTTACGTACTACACGAATTTGTAACAAAACATGGGGTTTCCTAGTTAAAAAAAAACGCAGTTGATATCCGTTTGACCTATGGCAGCGCCATCTAGCGGGCCAACCATAGCGCCATCTGGTTTCCCCCTCGAAGCTAGACAAGTTTCGTTCTTTGTAGTTTTTTCGTTTGACGCTCATTTCGTGAGATATTTGGCCTGGTCACTATCAATGGACCACCCTGTATATCAGGGCCCAAGCTACAGGTATTTTTGGGACGAGAAAGTTTCAGCCTCACAGTTACAGGAACTTCACACCCTGCCTGCCGTGTTCTGCCTCGAGCATAGAGCCATGAATACCTGTGGCTTTCACGGAGCCTGCTTAGTGTCCGCCTGTATATTGCTCCCCTCTCGGCAGACTGGTGCTGTATTCTCTGCATTCTCCGCCCAAGGCTCATTTTTATCCCCCTTCCGGGACTTTTAGTGTACTTTATAAGGTACTCAAAGCGGAGAAACGCCTAAGGAACGTGGGAGCTGCGGTAATTTCGTGCAAGATTCCAACAACGGCGTTACCTGTTGTCAGAATTGTGTCCGCTCGCCCTGTCCAGTGCACACAACAGCCGTCGCCGAACGCCGTCCTACCTGTAACGGCGTCACCTTTTACAACCTGCGTTAAGTTAATGGTGCCCATGGACCAGCTTTCATCTGCTGTCTGTCTGTGAAATTGCCATCCCAGTCGCACGCAATTCTCTGGATATAAACTTCCTACAAGTACTTCAGGTACTGGCAATCACTATTTGTTAAACTTTAGTATAAAGAAGGAATATGCTATTTTCAAATCAGATTAATTCGATCTACATATACCTATAGCTCGCATCTCAATTATCGATAGTGTGAAAGTCGACGAAACCGTCAGTTTCGCCGTCTTTCAACGCTAAATGAAATTACACGAGTCACTGTATGTGAAACCAGTGACGATGCTTTTTTCTTATAAGGACATCATATTCGCAGTTGACTGTAGAAATTATTTGTTTCAGAATTGCAATTTCGGCCTTTGGGCCAGTTTCAAGTGGTACTGCAAGAGTTGAAAGAACACAAAAATGAAGCAGGGAGTGTGTATACACAACCGCATAAAAATGTCATTCAGACAGTAGTACATTACAAAACTGGCGAAAATAATACATCGCTTGCATTTTGCTTAGCACTTGTCGGGCTTTGAAATCCTTCGACATGTACACGTATCATCGCAAACACAAGCCTTTTCGTTGTGGGAGGTGTGTTTTTTAAGTAAGGTCCGTTTGAACATAAGTACACAACGGAAGGTTATTTTAAAAAAGTAAATTTATTTTCAGAAAGTACATACTTCACTCTGTTTTACGAAATAGTTGCCTTGTTAGTTCAAACAAGTATCATAACTGTTAAACAATTTTAAAAGAACCCTCTTCATAAAAACTTGACGCCTGCTCCAATAACCAAGAGTTCACTGCCGTTTTCACGTCGTCGTCGTCGTCGTCATTGTAACGGTTGCCACTAAGGTGTTGTTTGAGGTGGAGGAACATATGGTAATAGCTCGGCGCAACATCAGGACTGTAGGGTGGGTGGTCTAAAACTTCCCAGCCAAAACTGTCCAATAAATCGGGGGTCTGACATGCATTGTCATGGAGAAGGACAACTCTCTTTGTCAGCATAACACGTCTTTTGTTTTGAATCCCTCTGCGTAGCTTTTTCACGGTTTGGCAGTATGCTTCTGCGTTGATAGTGGTTCCTCGTTGCATGAAGTCGACCAACAAAACACCATACCTATCCCAAAACTCCAACGCCATCATTTTACGCTGGGACAGAGTCTGTTTGGCCTTCACCTTTACAGGCGAGTGTGCGTGTGTCTCCATTCCACGCTCTGTTGCTTCGATTCGAGCGCGATATGCGAAACCCATGTTTCGTCTCCAGTTACGATCTGACTCAAGAAACCGTCACTTTCTTCGTGATAAGGAGTCAAGAACTTCATTGCACACTCAAATCTTTGGTTTTTGTGGTCCTCTGTCAGCAGTTTTGTGACCCAACGGGAGCACAGTTTCCTAAACTTTAGGTGTTCAGAAAGAATGTTCTAAAGCACTGATCTCGACACATCAAGAAATTCGTTTGAGAGACCTGTTATTGTGAAGCGCCTGTTCTCACGAATCCTCGCTTCAACTGAAGCCACCAAATCGCCTGTAATCAAAGAAGGGCGACTGGAGGGGTCTTCATCATGGACGTTGTCACAGCCATCTTTGAATTCTCGTACCCACTTACGCACTTTGCTTTCACTCGTAACAGTACCACCGTACAATTCGCAAATCTGTCGATGAATTTCAGCAGCACACATGTTCGTTGCTGACCAAAACCGTATCACTGAGCGAACCTCACACGCGGCGGGCTAGTTGATAGTCTTAAACATTTTGAAAGCACAGAACAGAACCGTACAGGTTTGCTACAGAGCTGAAACTGAGCTCAGTTGTTCCCGAGGCATGCCGTAAACGACGCTCGCGCTCGTTGCGGTATGCGTGCGAACTTCTAGTGCCTACAACAAAACGGACCTTACTTAAAAACACGCCTCGTAGAAATACAGTAAAATCAGACGAATGCGAAACTTTGTACATCGTGAAAAGATTTAAATTACTTGAAATGTTACCAGTGTTAACATCCTTCACATAAATCGCTACAAATGAATGATGTACCACACTGTTCACATGTGAACTAAGGCCGTCTGCGCGAAAATAAATTTTCAAGTCAGAGTATCTCTGCATTCCCCGTCGGAACAGGCCTCCAAGGACGCTAACGGCACTGACCGACCGCCATGTCATCTTCAGCCGATGGGCGTCAGTGGATGCGGATATGGAGGGCCGTGGAGTCAGCAAACAGCTCTCCCGACGGTTGGTAGCTTACGATACCGGAGCCGCTACTTCTCAATCAACTGGGAAAAAAAAAAAAAAAAAAAAAAAAAAACAACGTGGAATAAATAACCTCACGCGGCCAAGCAAGAGAATCTACATCTACATCTATACTCCGCGAGCCACCTTACGGTGTGTGGCGGAGGGTACTTATTGTACCACTATCTGATCCCCCCTTCCCTGTTCCATTCACGAATTGTGCGTGGGAAGAACGACTGCTTGTAAGTCTCCGTATTTGCTCTAATTTCTTGGATCTTTTCGTTGTGATCATTACGCGAGATATATGTGGGCGGTAGTAATATGTTGCCCATCTCTTCCCGGAATGTGCTCTCTCGTAATTTCGATAATAAACCTCTCCGTATTGCGTAACGCCTTTCTTGAAGTGTCCGCCACTGGAGCTTGTTCAGCATCTCCGTAACGCTCTCGCGCTGACTAAATGTCCCCATGACGAATCGCGCTGCTTTTCGCTGGATCATGTCTATCTCTTCTATTAATCCAACCTGGTAAGGGTCCCATACTGATGAGCAATACTCAAGAATCGGATGAACAAGCGTTTTGTAAGCTACTTCTTTCGTCGATGAGTCACATTTTCTTAGAATTCTTCCTATGAATCTCAACCTGGCGCCTGCTTTTCCCACTATTTGTTTTATGTGATCATTCCACTTCAGATCGCTCCGGATAGTAACTCCTAAGTATTTTATGGTCGTTACCGCTTCCAATGATTTACCACCTATGGCATAATCGTACTGGAATGGATTTCTGCCCCTATGTATGCGCATTATATTACATTTATCTACGTTTAGGGAAAGCTGCCAGCTGTCGCACCATGCATTAATCCTCTGCAGGTCCTCCTGGAGTACGTACGAGTCTTCTGATGTTGCTACTTTCTTGTAGACAACCGTGTCATCTGCAAATAGCCTCACGGAGCTACCGATGTTGTCAACTAAGTCATTTATGTATATTGTAAACAATAAAGGTCCTATCACGCTTCCCTGCGGTACTCCCGAAATTACCTCTACATCTGCAGATTTTGAACCGTTAAGAATGACATGTTTTGTTCTTTCTTCTAGGAAATCCTGAATCCAATCACAAACCTGGTCCGATATTCCGTAACCTCGTATTTTTTTCACTAAACGTAAGTGCGGAACCGTATCAAATGCCTTCCTGAAGTCCAGGAATACGGCATCAATCTGCTCGCCAGTGTCTACGGCACTGTGAATTTCTTGGGCAAATAGGGCGAGCTGAGTTTCACATGATCTCTGTTTGCGGAATCCATGTTGGTTATGATGAAGGAGATTTGTATTATCTAAGAACGTCATAATACGAGAACACAAAACATGTTCCATTATTCTACAACAGATTGACGTAAGCGAAATAGGCCTATAATTATTCGCATCTGATTTATGACCCTTCTTGAATATGGGAACGACCTGCGCTTTCTTCCAGTCGCTAGGTACTTTACGTTCTTCCAGCGATCTACGATAAATTGCTGATAGAAAGGGGGCAAGTTCTTTAGCATAATCACTGTAGAATCTTAAGGGTATCTCGTCTGGTCCGGATGCTTTTCCGCTACTAAGTGATAGCAGTTGTTTTTCAATTCCGATATCGTTTATTTCAATATTTTCCATTTTGGCGTCCGTACGACGGCTGAAGTCAGGGACCGTGTTACGATTTTCCGCAGTGAAACAGTTTCGGAACACTGAATTCAGTATTTCTGCCTTTCTTCGGTCGTCCTCTGTTTCGGTGCCATCGTGGTCAACGAGTGACTGAATAGGGGATTTAGATCCGCTTACCGATTTTACATATGACCAAAACTTTTTAGGGTTCTTGTTTAGATTGTTTGCCAATGTTTTATGTTCGAATTCGTTGAATGCTTCTCTCATTGCTCTCTTTACGCTCTTTTTCGCTTCGTTTAGCTTTTCCTTATCAGCTATGATTCGACTACTCTTAAACCTATGATGAAGCTTTCTTTGTTTCCGTAGTACCTTTCGTACATGATTGTTATACCACGGTGGATCTTTCCCCTCGCTTTGGACCTTAGTCGGTACGAACTTATCTAAGGCGTACTGGACGATGTTTCTGAATTTTTTC
Source organism: Schistocerca piceifrons (assembly GCF_021461385.2). Taxonomy (NCBI): domain Eukaryota; kingdom Metazoa; phylum Arthropoda; class Insecta; order Orthoptera; family Acrididae; genus Schistocerca; species Schistocerca piceifrons. The sequence continues at coordinate 459,938,493 of NC_060145.1, forward strand.
CATTTTTGTTCCACATCCTCTTCCTCAGAAATGAACGTTTGATGGTGGTCACTCAGATATTCTGCGATTTGTGTCGTATCACTCTTGTTAAGCAAATATATTTTCCTTCCTTTCTTCAATATCTTTAAAAAAAAGGTTCAAATGGCTCTGAGCACTACGAGACTTAACATCTGAGGTCATCAATCCCCTAGAACTTAGAACTACGTAAACCTAACTAACCTAAGGACATCACAGACATCCATGCCCGAGGCAGGATTCGAACCTGCGACCGTAGCGGGCACGCGGTTCCAAACTGAAGCCCCTAGAACCGCTCGGCCACAACGGCCGGCCAAATATCTTCAACTGCTAGACGTGCTAACGTAAATGAAGCGTATAACCGAGATAGCCTTCTTTCTACTCAGAAGTATTGAGGTCCTGTACTAGACTGTCACTTACGATGTCTCTGAAACGAGAGCTAAAAGTGACGTTTGTAAAAGCATTCTGAGCGACGATGTTCGTTGCGAAAGAGTGAAATTTGCTTTCATGTTGAGCTTTTACAAGGACGTGCTGAAAACTAATACCTCCCAAAGTTTTTGTATGAAAAATCTTAGGGATTTTTAAATAAAATAAACGTTTTAAACTTTCTACGTAACAATTTTTATATGTTTATTTCTATATATTTATTTTTCAACATAGTCACCCTGGCTACGAACGTATTTCCCGCAACGACAGACCAGTTTGTTGATACAGTCGGTGTAGAATGTATAACTTTGTAGGAGGCACATCCTCACACCGAATCGTGCTGCTGCATCGCTATCAAAGTGAAATCCTGTTCGCCTGGGTAGCTGCGCTTTCAGCGTGGCGGACGGCTAAGCGAAATGGCCTGGATTCGATTCCCGGCCGGCTCGGAGATTTTCTCCACTGCATTGTCCTTACTTTCGTATTGCCATTAAAAAAAGAGAGAGAGAGAGAGAAAGGAATAACATCGCCGTGTGCGGAGTTGTATAGTAAACATTTCTGCCGCTAGGCGTGTACACTGCACCTCATTGCCAGTCCAATGGCTCCTGTGCTGCCGACCTCTCTTGTTCTGTTCATCTGCACGTTTTGCTACCGCTGTATTGTTCTTGTTTCGTTTTTTGATGTCAAGTTGAAATTGTCAACGTCAAGCTAGGAATTTTTTTTCTGCTCCGAAAAAATGCTGCTGAACCTGTTTTATTGTTGAAAACAGTTTACCAAGATGGCGTATGGAAAAAAACTCAAGTAAATGAGCGATTTACTCGATTTAAAAATGGCGACGTCGATTGACGTCGAAGCTCGTCTTGGACGTCCGTCAACTGCTCGAATCGACGAAAATATTGAAAAAATTCGGGAGCTTTGCTCAGAGACCGTTTTAAGAAGTTTTAAGTAGATTGCGCAGCAGTGTTCGTCAAAAAAAGACCCGATTTGTGGCAAACAGGAGACTGGTTCTTCCACCATGACAACACACCTGCACACACAGCTATCTCTGCTAGACAGTATTTGACTAAAACTGGCATGGATCCGCTGTCCCACGTACATCATCCGCCTGACCTGGCTCCGTGTGACTTTTTCTTATTTGCACGCATGAAAAGGGTCGTGAAGGGACACCTATTTGAAAACAGTGAAGAAATCGAGAAAAAAACGGAGTAGCTGGCAGCCATTTCTAAAGATGACTACAAAAATGTTTCGAGCACCGGTGTGCATTAGTCTAATGCAGAGTATTGTGAAGCGGATAGGATTGTTTTGTAAACTTGAAAGGTATGTGCTAAGGTCTGATCAGGGTAGCTCTAGAAAATAAAGTCGGTAGTTGCCAACCGCAAGGTGGAACGAGTATAATATTTTTGAGTAGGAGGATCTTTGGTGGTTAAGAGAGCCGAGTACGTGCAGTAAAAGGAAGCAGACGTGTGCAGACGATTCGCAGTTAGGTGCCCGGAGGAAGCTGTAAGGTAGGTCGCGCTCACTGCCCCAGACCAAACCCTCGCACATAAATGAGAGAAGATATATAATGGTTTCAAATTGTTTTTGTTAGATAATATTCAGAGTTAGGATTTGTATGTCCAAGGTTTGACACAGTAAGCGTTTGGTAAAATTTTTTGTAAGAGTGTTTCGTGCTATGGTAGGTTTTGTGTATGACTTAAAATTTTAACAATATATATATTGAGATCAACATTGTGTTTAAATCTAACAGCCTGAATCATAATCCAAATCCTTTGCTTAAATTGAATATGAAAATGAGTAATAGAGTAACGTTACCCACCAATGAAAGAACCAAGCAAACATGAGGCCAAAAGTTAATCTTCCAGTACCATCTTAATGCCATTGCACAAACGGCTTTATTCTCTTAAATTTTATTGCTGAGTCAAATTCATGTTGCATTTCTGGAAAAATGGAGGAGTGCAAGAAACAAGTTCACAGACGCAGTCAGATGCAGGTTTGCTGAATAATTAATTTAGAACAATCTTATCAATGATACTTTCAAACTATCTGACAATATACAGCTTTTTAAATGGAGGAGTGCAAGAAACAAGTTCACAGACGCAGTCAGATGCAGGTTTGCTGAATAATTAATTTAGAACAATCTTATCAATGATACTTTCAAACTATCTGAAAATATACAGCTTTTTAAAAAAAATCCGGTGTTTTTGGGTACCCCCGTACTGTTAAGATGGCTAAATAGGCACGGCCCGAAAGTGAATAAATTGAAAAGAAAAAGAAAAAGAAGTCCTCTAAGCTGATGATTAAGTTTTGGAAGCAGATGCAAATCTGATGGGACTTAGTCGGGATTGTGTGGACGATGATCGACGACTGTAAGCACGAACAACTGTGTTTCGCACGTTACTGATGTAGACGCAATTCACACTGTACACGGCTTTCAGTCTTCCGTGGATTTCAATTGGAGACACGTTTCCTGCTGTGAGAAACTCGGTTAAGGCAAACTGCTTCTCTCGCACTGACATAGTGATTGTAGTCCTTGATGAAAAAACACATGAGACACTGTAATGGTTCCTACCAAGCATAGATTTATTTCTGGAGGAAGTCGAGCCGGTACTACAACGCACACCACTTTATTAAAACTTGAGCAAGCTATAATACTTGTAAGCAATCCACGTCTTTGTACTTGTTTCTGACGCTAAAGTTATGACTTTTATCACTTGATGCAACACAGAATGACAGGCACATTTTATAACTTTACGAGAAGCTCGGCTGGATCATTTTATGTGATATCGACAAGCATTTCAAGAGCTGGTGCGTTTGCTAAGTTCGGCTGGGCCAGGGACTTCGTGTGTCTCATGGTGAAACTGTGACTGAATACGAGGCAGCAAGCAACCAACCGCCGAGTGGGCCATCACGAACTCAGAACTGAAATATTGGTGTGAAAACATACGTATCCATACGTGCAGTTAACACCACTTGCATATTGGAAATCCAAAGACGCTTCTGAAATCGCAGGAGCTCCAGATTCCAACAAAATTATCGCCAAAGTCAAAGGATTTACGGTTTAGGAATTACTATTGTTTAAAAAACTATTATTTATAACTATATTATAACTGTATACAGACAAGCTTAGGTCACCCTAACGGAAACGTACTGACGTGAGCTACACGGTGAGACAGCTTGGTGATTCAGTTGATGCGTAAATAAATGATTAAACAAGTTATTATTTGTTGCTGTAGAGACACTGGCGAGAAAACAGTGCTCCACATGCACATAAATTATTAGCAGCGGCATTTGCAGTAAGTACCATGTAATAATTGTTACTGCAAATAGATTCTGTTATAATTATTAGGCTTAATGTTAATAGCGTTTAGTGTCACTAGTATGAAACTGCCAGACCATGCAAAACCCAGTCATGCCTTTGATTTGAGCAGGGAAATCCGCTGATACAAGCATTATTTATACACATACTTTGTGTATAAATAAAATATTTAATCAGTGAATGTAAGATGGATAAATAAAAATTTGTGAATATGTTTTCTTACTCATGTAATTTTGGTGACACATGAAAAAAGGGTAAATATTACGGTACTGTGGCATGGAGACGCTTTCCTTGAATACAGCAGTAAGTTACGTGATCGAGGCTTTAAATAAGCGGGCAGAGCGAGTATCGTGGTATTTTTCATGTGTCTTCCTTTTGGGTTATGACGCTGGTAAGAATGGTGAAATTTGGACGGTCAACGTGAGAAAGTGTTTAAAAGTGTTTGGTAGTGCGGCATTACCGACTTGCGTCAAAATTCAAATCGGGCGGAGCTCATAAGAACTCCGAGTGTGGCTGATAGAACTTCCGCGAGTGACACTGAAAATGTTATTGGTGTATGTGGTTAACAGTTTTCGTACATAGCTTTATAAAGTGACTTACTTGTAATGCGAACTTCAAGGTAATTAGTGCACGTAACACTTCCTATCTGCTTGCTACATGCTGGTTCATTTATTTTATCAGTGATTCAAAGACTGTTATTCGTTGTAGAGATGTACCGCCACAGTACGTATATATGATTCTTAGTAATGTCACTTCCAATAAAAATAATGCAAGCTGGTATTTAGTTTAAGGTATTCGCCATGATTATTCATTGCTTAGGAAAAATGTTCCTGTGTTATCTTTTTATTAATTCTGTAACTATATAACTTGATTAGCTGTATGGTGGTTAAGATTCATGATTTATGTTCTGCAACCACCCCACAGCCCCGAAGACTGCACGAGTCACAAAATTTCTAGGTCGCGTGCTTGCCCATTTGCTTGATGACCGTTACGTTTGTTCTATCATAAAACATCAGAAATTCAAGTCGCACGTCCTATAGGTACCGTCGTAGAATTGCTTTCTAATGCGATTCGCGCTGCTGGATCTGAAGTAAATCGATGCTGCCGTGGTAAGCGATGATTGTGGACTGGAGCTGCGCTCTGACGTAACTACTCTTCCAGCAGCGGTGGCACGTGCAAGCCCTTGACGGCGTGTATCCGCAGGTAGTCTATCATTTCTCAGGCAGGCAGCGACTGTCAGTACTTGAAGTTCCGGGCGTCGTGAGGTAGCGACTTTGACATGGTCCTCGATCTTACTCACTGCCATGTTGTTGTTGTTGTTGTTGTTGTGGTCTTCAGTCCTGAGACTGGTTTGATGCAGCTCTCCATGCTACTCTATCCTGTGAAAGCTTCTTCATCTCCCACTACCTACTGCAGCCTACATCCTTCTGAATCTGCTTAGTGTATTCATCTCTTGGTCTCGCTCTACGATTTTTAGCCTCCACGCTGCCCTCCAGTACAAAATTGGTGATCCCTTGATGCCTCAGAACATGTCGTACCAACCGATCCCTTCTTCTAGTCAAATTGTGCCACAAACTCCTCTTCTCCCTTATTCTATTCAATACATCCTCATTAGTTATGTGATCTACCCATGTAATCTTCAGCATTCTCCTGTAGCACCACATTTCGAAAGCTTCTATTCTCTTCTTGTCTAAGCTATTTATCGTCCATATTTCACTTCCATACATGGCTACACTCCATACAAATACTTTCAGAAACGACGTCCTGACACTCGAATCTATACTCGATGATAACAAATTTCTCTTCTTCAGAAACACTTTCCTTTCCATTGCCAGTGTACATTTTATATCGTCTCTACTTCGACCATCATCAGTTATTTTGCTCCCCAAATAGCAAAACTCCTTTACTACTTTAAGTGTCTCATTCCCTAATCTAATTCCCTCAGCATCGCCCGACTTAATTCGACTACATTCCATTATCCTCGTTTTGCTTTTTTTGATGTTCATCTTATACCCTCCTTTCACGACACTGTCCATTCCGTTAACTGCCATATTACACGCTACAATTCGGAGCCCTCTAGCGGCAAAGGTTGCGACTTGGATCAACGAAGGTTAAAAGTGGACCGAATGATTTGATTGACCTCAACCGGTATTGAGAACAGAATTTAAATTTCGGTGGCATTACGTTTCGGCACCCTCCCCCCCCCCCCCCCAAAGGAATACGGTTCAAATCCCTGTGCCGTCATTCAAGAGCAGATTTACCGCAGTCTTCCCCTCAAGTCTCTCTGAGCGGATCGTACGGCTATACCTTTGAAAAGGACAAAACTAATTGCCTCCCTGTTTCTCTTAGATCTGGCGACTTCGTTCCGTCTGTAATGATCGAGTCGTTCCCACTACAATTCTTATTTGGTGCTGTTATTTTTAGCTATTAGCTTTTGACATCGTTCCTCACAAGCGACTTATAATCAAGCTGCGGGCCTATGGGGTATCGTCTCAGTTGTGTGACTGGATTCGTGATTTCCTGTCAGGAAGGTCGCAGTTCGTAGTAATAGACGGCAAATCATCGAGTAAAACTGAAGTGATATCAGGTGTTCCCCAGGGAAGCGTCCTGGGTCCTCTGCTGTTCCTGGTCTATATAAATGACCTGGGTGACAATCTGAGCAGTTCTCTTAGGTTGTTCGTAGATGATGCTGTAATTTACCGTCTAGTAAGGTCATCCGAAGACCAGTATCAGTTGCAAAGCGATTTAGAAAAGATTGTTGTATGGTGTGGCAGGTGGCAGTTGACGCTAAATAACGAAAAGTGTGAGGTGATCCACATGAGTTCCAAAAGAAATCCGTTGGAATTCGATTACTCGATAAATAGTACAATTATCAAGGCTGTCAATTCAACTAACTACCTGGGTGTAAAAATTACGAACAACTTCAGTTGGAAAGACCACATAGATAATATTGTGGGGAAGGCGAGCCAAAGGTTGCGTTTCATTGGCAGGACGCTTAGAAGATGCAACAAGTCCACTAAAGAGACAGCTTACATTACACTCGTTCGTCCTCTGTTAGAATATTGCTTCGCGGTGTGGGATCCTTACCAGGTGGGATTGACGGAGGACATCGAAAGGGTGCAAAAAAGGGCAGCTCGTTTTGTATTATCACGTAATAGGGGAGAGAGTGTGGCAGATATGATATGCGAATTGGGATCGAAGTCATTAAAGCATGTAAGGTGTCAGGCAAATCCAACACCTTCCATGAAAACGCTGACATGGTAAGCAAATCCAGTAGTATGTCACATAGCTCCGAATAAATCGTGTCATTAAATTAACCAAAGTAATACGAGTAACGAGTGAGCAAATGGAATACCACAGACTAACACAAGAATTCTTAAATACATGTCATACCTTCCCACCGTGAGACAGACGCAGTTCCGAGGGGAGAAACGAGAACAGAAGCCGAGAGCAGAACCGTGTTAAGCTGGAAGGCCCTACGATAAGGTACGGACGGACACCCACGTCGCCAGGTAACCACTAGGACCACACCACCCGCAAGTTTTAGCGTGAGACTTTTTCGCGTCTCTGTTACGTTGGAAACTTTAAAAAACATTGCCCCACCACGAAAAGTATAACGTTTCTCATTGGATAGACAGAATTTTTGTAGGCGGAGCTTAAGGTTAACATTGAGACCCTGATTGGTCAGATGAAAACACAGCCAGATAGTTTTTTTTAAACCAACTTCTGGAAACTGTAGTAAGGAGAAGTTAGGAAAGAGTTGCTTCCGAGACGGCGAGGTGAGCGGAGCTGTGCTGCCCGCCGCCCCCTGACGAACACCGACAAGGTAATGAACGCATGCGATGCCGCATAACAGCGCATAAAGCTTCACTCAGAACTGCAGAAGTCTCATCTGCTACACCCCTTTTTTGCGTAATACTAGTGTCGATCGTCAATTAAAGCTCATGGTATTCACATTTGCCACTTGAAGTAAAAATCTGAAACGCGATGATTTTTCTGTTATATAGTTATTGAGAAGCCACATCAGCCACTGTAATTTACGACAAGTTAGATAAGTAATTAAAGATAATTGAGGGTCACTGTAGACCATTTTGGTAGTTTTCTCTTTTGTGAAACTTAATTTAAACCTAGATTATAGATGTGATATGGCATAGGTCATCCTTCGATCCATTGTAGAACTTGGAAACCCATTCAGGGAATATTCGTTCACATTTCTGTTGAACGCAGTTGGTTTTTACCATCCTGTATTAAAACATTTCCTTTTATCAATAGTGCAATTTATAAACAATGTTTTGTGAGTAGAATAAAATTTCCAATGGTAAACTTAACTGCTTTTTCGACGTTATTTTACCAGCTAACTAAAAATAGGAAAGCCCTGAACCCCTTCCAGTAAATTTAGTTAGTATTAAGATTCTTTTACAGGGAGTGCAGTGGAGCTGACGCTGAAATCATTAAGTATTTGGTTATATCACCGCTAGTCTCACTGAACTCTTCTGAATTCTACATGTCATGTGTGGTCTGGCGTCTCCTTACCAGCAACAGGTCCCAGGTTCAAACTAGTCAATTCCCTAAAAAACACGCTCAGAGCGTCGTTGCGCGAAAGTGGTAGGGAGACAAGAAATAGAACAGACAGACACCACGCAGAATGTTAGAAGCAAAGACATTTTTCGTCGCGGCGATCTATTTACGAAATTTCAGTCACCAACTTTCTCCTCCGAATGCGAGAATATTTTGTTGAGCCCGACCTACATAGGTAGGAATGATCATCAAAATAAAAGAAATCAGAGCTCGAACAGAAAGGTTTAGGTGTCCGTTTTTCCAGCACGCTGTTCGGGAGTGGAATGTTAGGGAGATAGTTTGATTGTGGTTCGATGAACCCTCTGCCAAGCACTTAAATGCGAATTGCAGAGTAATCATGTGGATGTAGATGTAGATGTAGACTGTAACTTACAAGATGATTGACGCCACTCCCGCGGCGCGGTTTAATGAGCATGACTAACACCCATGACTGGCAGCATCAAGCGCAGATTTTGAATATTATCGGAAAATTGTGACTTTCTATTTTCCAGTATCCCTGGAGAAATTCCAGGAGACCACAAAATTTCTCCAACCCTTGTACATGGGCACGTCCACGCAATTTAAGTACTTCAGACATAACAGCCCGAGATGTGCAGTGGGGAAGCTCATCGTCAATTTGCGACACACGGTGTAATGAGACTCGAAATGTGATTACGTTTTGACAACTGCTAGTTATTTGCCTAATTTTCAAATATCGTTTGTCGGTCCCGTCTGGACGGCACGAAATGAGACCACCAGTAGGTGATGCTGCGAGTGCTGACGAACAATTAAATCTGATTTAAACGTAATTGTCTCGACGGGTAAATTAACACAGGCCGTGCCTCTGCCGATTGCGAACTGTAATCCGCGTCACTCCAATTAGACAGAGAGCACTGCCCGTTTGGCCCCTTAATCAGCAGATGCAGCTACACACTGAGCCAGCTCGCACTGTGTGCTTGTCGCGCGTCCGCGCCACGTCAGTATCTATTGGCTGTCACTTTTTATTTTTTATTTTTATTTGAACCCGTCGAGACGGGTAATGTACTAAGTTTTACATCATGACAAATAGTCACACACAATTCTAGTAACAATGAAATTCAAACAAACAGTCTTTTGTAAAGTCTTTTTGCGCTAATACTGGCGGATCCTCTTTAAACCGTTTCTCACAACAAATGAACGGTTCCCTCTTTCACATCAGGGACCAACTAAAAACGAGAACATGCTCCAGTCAAAAAGAAGTTGCCAGATATTCATTCTTAATTATGACGATCTTCTTAGCATATGAGGTCCATCTCTGGATCTACAGGGTGTTTCAAAAATGACCGGTATATTTGAAACGGCAATAAAAACTAAACGAGCAGCGATAGAAATACACCGTTTGTTGCAATATGGTTGGGACAACAGTACATTTTCAGGCAGACAAACTTTCGAAATTACAGTAGTTACAATTTTCAACAACAGATGGCGCTGCGGTCTGGGAAACTCTATAGTACGATATTTTCCACATATCCACCATGCGTAGCAATAATATGGCGTAGTCTCTGAATGAAATTACCCGAAATCTTTGACAACGTGTCTGGCGGAATGGCTTCACATGCAGATGAGTTGTACTGCTTCAGCTGTTTAATTGTTTCTGGATTCTGGCGGTACACCTGGTCTTTCAAGTGTCCCCACAGAAAGAAGTCACAGGGGTTCATGTCTGGCGAATAGGGAGGCCAATCCACGCGGCCTCCTGTATGTTTCGGATAGCCCAAAGCAATCACACGATCATCGAAATATTCATTCAGGAAATTAAAGACGTCGGCCGTACGATGTGGCCGGGCACCATCTTGCATAAACCACGAGGTGTTCGCATTGTCGTCTAAGCCAGTTTGTACCGCCACAAATTCACGAAGAATGTCCAGATAGCGTGATGCAGTAATCGTTTCGGATCTGAAAAATGGGCCAATGATTCCTTTGGAAGAAATGGCGGCCCAGACCAGTACTTTTTGAGGATGCAGGGACGATGGGACTGCAACATGGGGCTTTTCGGTTCCCCATATGCGCCAATTCTGTTTATTGACGAAGCTGTCCAGGTAAAAATAAGCTTCGTCAGTAAACCAAATGCTGCCCACATGCATATCGCCGTCATCAATTCTGTGCACTATATCGTTAGCGAATGTCTCTCGTGCAGCAATGGTAGCGGCGCTGAGGGGTTGCCGCGTTTGAATTTTGTATGGATAGAGGTGTAAACTCTGGCGCATGAGACGATACGTGGACGTTGGCGTCATTTGGACCGCAGCTGCAACATGGCGAACGGAAACCCGAGGCCGCTGTTGGATCACCTGCTGCACTAGCTGCGCATTGCCCTCTGTGGTTGCCGTATGCGGTCGCCCTGCCTTTCCAGCACGTTCATCCATCACGTTCCCAGTCCGTTGAAATTTTTCAAACAGATCCTTTATTGTATCGCTTTTCCGTCCTTTGGTTACATTAAACGTACGTTGAAATCTTCGTCTTGTTGCAACAACACTGTGTTCTAGGCGGTGGAATTCCAACACCAGAAAACTCCTCTGTTCTAAGGAATAAACCATGTTGTCTACAGCACACTTGCACGTTGTGAACAGCACACGCTTACAGCAGAAAGACGACGTACAGAATGGCGCACCCACAGACTGCGTTGTCTTCTATATCTTTCACATCACTTGCAGCGCCATCTGTTGTTGAAAATTGTAACTACTGTAATTTCGAAAGTTTTTCCGCCTGAAAATGTACTGTTGTCCCAAGCATATTGCAACAAACGGTGTATTTCTATCGCTGCTCGTTTAGTTTTTAAAGCCGGTTCAAATATACCGGTCATTTTTGAAACACCCTGTAAATACACTATGTGATCGAAAGTATCCGGACACTCCCAAAAACATACGTTTTTCATGTTTGGTGCATTGTGCTGCCACGTACTGCCAGGTACTCTATATCAGCGATCTCTGTAGCCATTACACATCGTGAGAGAGGAGAATTGGCCGCTCCGCGGAATTGACCGACTTCGATCGTGGTCATGTGATTGGCTGCCACTTGTGTCACACGTCTGCACGCGAGATTTCCACACTCCTAAGTATCCCTAGGTCCACTGTTTCCGATGTGATAGTGAAGTGGAAACGTGAAGTAACACGTAAAGCACAAAAGCGTACAGGCCGATCTCGTATGTTGACTGACAGAGACTGCTGACAGTTGAAGAGGGCTGTAATGTGTAATAGACAGACATCTATCTGGACCATCACACAGGAATTCCACACTTCATCAGGATCCACTGCAAGTACTGTGACAGTTAGGCGGGAGGTGAGAAAACTTGGATTTCATCGTCGAACAGCTGCTCATAAGCCACACATCACGCCGGCAAATGCCAAACGACGCCTCGCTTTGTGGAAGGAGCGTAAACGTTGGACGATTGAACAGTGGAAAAGCGTTGTGTGCAGTGACGAATTACGGTAGACAATGTGACGTTCCGATGGCAGGGAGTGGGTATGGCGAATGCCCGGTGAACATCTTCCAGAGTGTGTAGTGCCAACAGTAAAATTCTGAGGCGGTGATGTTACGGTGTGGTCGTTTTTATCGTTGAGGGGGCTTTCATTCCTTGTTGCTTTGCTTGGTACTATCGCAGCACAGGGCTACATTGATGTTTTAAGCACCTTCTGGCTTCTTACTGTTGAAGAGCAATTCGGGGTTGGCGAGTGCATCTTTCAACACGATCGAGCACCTGTTCATAATGCATGGCCTGTGGCGGAGTGGTCACTCGACAGTAACATTTCCGTAATGGACTGGACTGCACAGAGTCATTACCTGAAACCTATAGAATACCTTTGGGAGGTTTTGGAACGCCGACTTCGTGCCACGCCTCACCGACCGACATCGATACCTCTCCACAGTGCAGAACTCATTGAAGAATGGGCTGCCATTCCGCAAAAAACCTTCCAGCACCTGATTGAACGTATGTCTGCGAGAGTGGAAGCTTTCATCAAGGCTAAGGGTGGGTCAACACAATATTGATTTCCAGCATTACCGGTGGAGGGTACCAGGAACTTGTAAGTCATTTTCAGCGAGGTGTCTGGATACTTTTGATCACATACTGTATATTACCGTTTTCTTGTCTGCTACATACGTTTCTCCTTTGTTTCTCTGGCATCATCAACGGCCTGTAATATCTAAAGCCTGCGCATAGTGTGTTTACCTGTTTGCAATTGGCAACCCTGACCAACTGCACTTTGAATGCTGCGCATGCGTACGTCTCTGAATAGGAGGAAATCGGGCAATTAGTACGCCATAGGGCGGTGGTCTCTGCGTCGGCAGGCGGCTTAATCCCAGGGGCAGCCAGAATTCAGCTCGTGGGCCTTGACCTGGCTTGAGTGCCGTATTACTCAGCGTGGCTGCGCGTTTCTCCCACCGCCAGGGGACACTGGAGAGCGAAAAGGGCAAACTGCAAATGCGACGCATTTAAACGGCAACGCAGGTGCACAGCAGACGACTTAGTTTTATACTCGACATTTCTGGAAAACACGTATCACAAACTGTGGTGTGCGTACTGTAAGACCTTCGGTACACACACCATCAGATTATTTGACTTGTCACTTTAGCGAAGTAGGCGAGTGTCATTAGTAGCCGGCCGGTGTGGCCGTGCGGTTCTAGGCGCTTCAGTTTGGAACCGCGTGCCCGCTACGGTCGCAGGTTCGAATCCTGCCTCGGGCATGGATATGTGTGATGTCCTTAGGTTAGTTAGGTTTAAGTAGTTCTAAGTTCTTGGGGACTGATGACCACAGATGTTAAGTCCCATAGTGCTTAGAGCCATTTTGTCATTAGTATGTCTCGTGGTCTTATCGTGGCGTGTTTATCTTCTGCCGTTAGGCCAGACGATAGAAATGCCACCTGCACGCTTAGTGTAGCAGATTGACGGTGACCAAGTTTAAACAGAACTTGATTCACACACATTTATTAAAATAATAAAAATCATAGATATTACGTAACTTGATTTTGGATGCTGTTTACAGTTGACAATCTCAAGTTCCTTTGGTCTTGTTACGTTAATCTTATTCTCACATAACTCTGATACTTGACAAAGTGTCTATTCATTTATCTTCATGGCTATGTACAGGAATATGGTAATCTTATTAGGCGCAGACTGAAACTTGACTATAGACTGGTACAGACTAATGCAGACTGGTACAGACTGATGCAGACTGGCTAATTGGAGGTCTGTACGCTCGTTATAATACCTCGAGCGTTCAGGTGATCAGCGAGGGGAAAAGGTTCTACGTTTGCAGCAATTTCATTGGCTGCATTACATATTAATACGCAGATCGGCGGAAGCAGAATTTGGTCCGTCTCTAAGACAGCGTCTCGTAGTGCAGAGACGGACGAGCGCTGCGCCTGCGCTGTTGTGCTTACCTGGTGGGAAAGTTGTGTACGCGCTGATTACGCTGAACTACGTTCACAACACAAACAAAGCAAGTTTCCAGTATTATTTAATTAGTTTTAGGTTGCTGAAGAGATAATAATAATTTTCATCGAGTACAAATAGCCGGCATACGGACAAGCAGACAGTTTCACAGATGTTCGCACTCAGGTTGCCACTCAGTTGTGACTAATTTAATTTCACAATCGAAAAATGTCTTTCACACACACACACACACACACACACACACACACACACACACACATATATATATCGAGGCCTTGTAGCACTTTCGCAACCTCATTGTGGAGACGTGGAGACTCTACCTGACGAAAACAATATAGACGTCCTGGATAGTTTGAACATAAATGAATTTATCTTTGAAACGTGAGTTACATCGAAGGTCAATCAATTAGAGCTGCATATGCACAGGGCCGCTTTCACCTGAAAAGGCAAATGGTCTCGAAAACAGCTCCAAGACATATGTGAGATTGACAGTGTCTAGAAAACTATCCTTGCAATTGAAACTTCCTGGCAGATTAAAACTGTGTGCCCGACCGAGACTCGAACTCGGGACCTTTCCCTTTCGCGGGCAAGTGCTCTACCAACTGAGCTACCGAAGCACGACTCACGCCCGGTACTCACAGCGTTACTTCTGCCAGTACCTCGTCTCCTACTTTCAGAAGTAACGCTGTGAGTACCGGGCGTGAGTCGTGCTTCGGTAGCTCAGTTGGTAGAGCACTTGCCCGCGAAAGGCAAAGGCCCCGAGTTTGAGTCTCGGTCGGGCACACAGTTTTAATCTGCCAGGAAGTTTCATATCAGCGCACACTCCGCTGCAGAGTGAAAATCTCATTCTATCCTTGCAATTATTTCAAGGCCACAATGAACTCATCAAACCTTATGTTTTGTTTTATGCCTGTGGGCTTAGGGATCTGAATTATATTTATCAGAATTTTTCCCTTCAGTAACGTGATTTTCCTTTTAGTTGTATCCTCATCACTGACTTAACCAGCGTATTTTGCAGGAAAAAGTGGAATCCATTCCAGATGTTGTAATTTTAATTCCTGCACTCCTTCGTCCTTCATAAATTCAACAATAGTGGATTTTAAATAGAAAAATAGTTCCAGGCAACCACCTTGACTTAACCAGTGTAGATAAAGTCTCCATACTCTTTGCTCAGTTACGAGGAAAACTGTTACAACTGGCAGTGGAATAATGCATCTGACGTGAGAAATTTTGCTATTTCTACCATACATGGCATCAATGCCTCCAAATTTAGCACAAACTCTTCTCTAAGTACAGAACAAAAATGTATCTGCTCTGTCGATCGCAGTAATTTTTTGCTCTTTCATCCTCAATCAAATATTTAAATTCTTTCCGCATGGTACTGTAATGTTTCACGGCGAACTTAAGTACTCCTCAGTTATGCGACTAGACGATAGATACTGAGAATTCGTTTGCCACTGCCATCCGCTTTTAATGCTTGTGACGACAGATCGCTAGCCTACCTCCTTTGTGCAAGCAGCCATTGGACCTGTAAACGTCCTTCATACCTAAAACAAATAGCGATTCTGCTGAACTGAAGAGAGTTGTGCGGACCGACACTACCACTAGGATACAGTATCTCTCGGGTACAGCCAGGTGGCCATCATTAGTGTTCTGTGACGATGCCCTTGAGATATTGTGACAGAAGCAGTTCAGATACAGCAAGGCCAGCCCTGGCGTACCAAACTTAACGCGAGGCCGATGTGGTCAAGGCCTTACGTTTGCTCCGTCCCCCTTGGAAGTACCAGGTACGCGCTGCTGCTACGGTCGCAGGTTCGAATCCTGCCTCGGGCATGGATGTGCATGATGTCCTTAGGTTAGTTAGGTTTAAGTAGTTCTAAGTCTAGGGGACTGATGACCTCAGAAGTTAAATCCCATAGTGCTCAGAGCAATTTGAACTAATGTTTATAAGAGGTCTCGATACGGCTTCTATCATAGCACAAACAAGGAGAATACGTCGTTGGCAGATTAGGTACCAGCTTTTAGCCTTACCTGGAAGCTTCAAAGACATTCATATCAAAACATGTTGACATATTCGCGTTATTTTACCTGTCAGTATTAGTGCCCATGTCATGTTATATAATACATCGTGCGGGTAAAACATGATACGTGCCATCATGTCATCCAATGTGGCATTTGTTATGTCGTGGAATATGATATAAAATGCCATTGAAGTTTAGGATGCGTGTGTCCCCACTGTGGGATACTTCCTGTTACAGATACATCGGGACTAACGGGTACTTCCTATTGTAGAAGCTGCCTAATGTCTAGAAACACATCAGATTGTGTCTATTTGTTCTTCCAGAACTCGTCATACATGTAAAAGAGGATAGTTTGGGCGATAAATGTCCTCCCCCCCACCCCGGGGAAAAATCGACGCCCCTTCCACACAGAAATAAAAAAAATTTAAAAAAAAATGAGCTAGCGTTTCCACAGGAACAATTCCAACCACAGAAATTTTATCCTCCCAGAAAAACTTTCTTAGCTATGGTATGTATACTCTTCAACCATATGGTATTACATAGTGTTTACTATGGCTGGCGAATGTTCTGGATTTTGGAGCACAGGTTCAAATGGTTCAAATGGCTCTGAGCACTATGGGACTCAACTGCTGAGGTCATTAGTCCCCTAGAACTTAGAACTAGTTAAACCTAACTAACCTAAGGACATCACAAACATCCATGCCCGAGGCAGGATTCGAACCTGCGACCGTAGCGTGGAGCACAGGATCAAGGACTTTACCCTATAAATTGCAACACGTGAGTTTGCGAACAGTTTGCAACTAACAGAGCTCACTGCACTGGCAAAGTAGGGTTAACTCGTAGAAATGCGCTAATATGTCAGATTTTTTGATTTCAGTGTCTTTGAAGCTGTCAGATAAGTCGAAAAGCTTGTTTACTTCTTTCGCATCCCTAACTCTGCCCATGACAAAAAAAAAAAAGGTTCAAATGGCTCTGAGCACTATGGGACTAAACATCTATGGTCATCAGTCCCCTAGAACTTAGAACTACTTAAACCTAACTAACCTAAGGACATCACACAACACCCAGTCATCACGAGGCAGAGAAAATCCCTGACCCCGCCGGGAATCGAACCCGGGCGCGGGAAGCGAGAACGCTATCGCTGCCCATGACATATTCGCCTTTTCTGTTGTGCTGTGATAGGAGCATTTATCATTCTGGTTCCCAACTTTTACTGCACCGTAACTTTGGTATCAGATTCCTATAACTTGGCAACCGATGGAGATTTTCGTTGACTCGGGTAACGGCTGATTCAGTATAAGTTTCTGTATAGTCCGGCGATCCATGTTGCTCTATCCTTTCACTATTTTCGACTTTACTTATATTTTTCAAAATAACTCCAGTGCCATATTGCGTTTGATTTTCAATCTCTGCATACTGGTCGTACAGATGCTGCAGCTTTTTCTGGCGATGAACTCCACCTTTCTAAGATTAATAGCAATTTGAGAATAGTAAAAAAAAAACACATGTTCTCCAACCTAAGTTTTTGGACGCTTAGAGGTCAATCGAAAACAGCGAACAACGCTTCGATTTTTGATATGAGCCCATGCAATAACAGTAAAGCTTTCGGGCTTCGCTTCTGACAAGGTGTTATAAAATTTTAGAGGATCGTAAATTAAAATTTCTCAAAATTCAATGTCTTCTCAAACGCTAGCTAAAAGTTGTCTTTTTTATTTTACCCAAAATTCATCATTTCTTAAAAGTAAACAGAAAAGAAAAAAAAGAAACTGCCTATAGGGTCAGTACTGCCGCCTGAAATCGACCAAACGGCGTTTTCGATTATCACCAGCTGAAAACCACCAGGTTGTGGCTGCTGTCGATTAACTGTCGAATCGATAGCGGATTGAAAGAGAATAAATTTCTTGACGAAAAATTAAATAAATGCGGCCTTAACGCTTATTCTATTATATTTATTTAAAAGCTTACTACATCACAAGCTGAACGATTGGCGCAACAGATAATAAATTATTGAAAATTATACGCATTGTTATTATTTCTTATCTTAAAATTTTTGTCATTATTTATTTAAAGTATACAATTGCAAAAATTGAAAGTTAAGAATTCGCTGCTAAAAAAACGCGTGAATAATTTTGCGCGAGATGTTGCAACAACAAATACGATTCAAGTACGAGTATGACCGACTGAAATGAGCAGAAAAACCGAGAACAACGTATGGACGAAAAAAATATCAACTTTTGAATTCTATGCGAAAACTGACGAACGTAAGGTTGTTTTGTCCGAAAATAAATTTTCTACAAGATAGCATACTAGTTTTCGAACAAACCACAGTAAAACATTTTGTATTGGTTAGTAATAAGATGATCTTTCTCCTGACAGTAATTTTTGTAATAATTTTCTGGTTATTTTAATTTTCTGCCTCGTCGTCGATTGAGCTGCAAATACTCGATAACGCAGTATAAATTCTCTTACAGGGCTGGGCGTAATTCAGGTTCGGTACATGCATTGATTTGCACGTTCAAAGATTTTCTATGATTTTAAGACAATGGTGAATAAAATCTTTAACGTATAAACAAAGGATAATCAGCTGTAATAACCAATTTCTTTTAATTATATCCAAATATGGCGCTTAAAATGCAACGCATTTGTGCGACCACAGTTTCATGTACAAACATGTGATTTTTCACACGTAAAATCCTAAAGATGAAAGATTTTTGAAAACGCTTGTTATAGTTACCGAAAGAAGATAATTTTTATTACCATCTGCATCACTCTAAACCGTCTCAGCACGTGCGATTCACGTAAAATCTGATGCTACTTGCATTGTATTTGGATCTTCAGACCGCCCTATCGTAGCAATGAACAAAAGTTTCACAGAACCATTAAGTACATGTAATTGACTACCCTCTTATAAAATTTGAACTGATTCGCACAAGTTTCAAAAACAGAAGCGCCGCGTGAAAAAGAACTTGCAAAAAATTGTTTTTTGCACCTAAAACACTATTTTTTAAAGCGAGTTTTTTGTTTTATCGTAAGAATATATTTCTTATTTACCTGATTAATTTTAAACCGTTTCTCCGAATTCAATTTACGTGAGAACCAATTTTACGTGTTACATGTAACTCGACTTTAAACTATCATATCTTGTCAACAAGGTACAAATATTACTGGATAAAAGAAATTCGTTTTGACTATATCCATTTTTCTACTTCCGTGCAATGTTTGAACCAGTTCATATAAGTTCGAAGTACAGAACTGGTTCGCTTCAAAATCCTCCGAGAAAAACGTGTTTCTTGATCGTAAACCCAAAAGAAGCAAGAAAATTTATCTTAAACGAAGGTCCGACACACTGGTGTACCAAATCTGAACCATCAGCCTTGCTCCAGTTGGAAGTTATTTACCGGTGACTATTTTTGTACACAAATTCTAACGACGGTAACTGTTTTTCCATATAAAATACAAACGCTGCACATACAAATGGTACCATTTCCTGAGCATTAATTTCAGGCCAGTTAAAATCTTTTACAAAAAGAGTTAATCGATTCGCACAATTTGCGTGAGTGCCAGCTCCATTTCGTCGTTCAGACTTCGCCAAATATGCTGACACATACTAGAGTGAGACATATGTTCGAATGGCTACACATGGTCAGGGCTAAACCAAAAACATTTCACCCTACGTTCCTAACTGAAATACGAACCGAGCATCGAGCACCTGCCCTCCACCGTTAAAAGCGATTCTGCACGCGGCGATTCCATACTGATTGTATTTGCTACAGCGCTTCCACTCTGTAACGATTATGCGATACAGGAGATCGCAAATAAGTAATTGTTTCATTCCGCATGTGTTGCATGTAATAATCATTTGCTTTGAGCTACACTCAAGTGCAACACGTAGGTTTGTCATGTACAAATAAAGCTTCGTCATTACACCATTCATTTTAAAATGAAGGATATAATCAAAAGCAAAAGGAAGAAATAATTATCCTAGTAACATTTTATATTTCATATATAATGTGTATAGAATATGTAATGTGTGATCAACATGCTCTCGAAGTGTCAAAGTTCAGTTAAAGATGTTTAACATTAAACTTTATTATTCAGTATTTGACTATCAAAAAAAAAAAAAAAATGGTTCAAATGGCTCTAAGCACTATGGGATTTAACATCTATGGTCATCAGTCCCCTAGAACTTAGAACTACTTAAACCTAACTAACCTAAGGACATCACACAACACCCAGCCATCACGAGGCAGAGAAAATCCCTGACCCCGCCGGGAATCGAACCCGGGAACCCGGGCGTGGGAAGCGAGAACGCTACCGCACGACCACGAGATGCGGGCATTTGGCTATCATTCTCGTGATTGTAACAGAGTAACTAGTTTTGTTAAAAATATTTTATATGAAGAAATATTAATGTTACCCAAAATTTTTATACAGGTGAAAGTTATTTGCTTTAGCCTTGATATACTTTAATTGAAATCTCAGTTTCTTAACCTCTGGAAGAACAATTTTCTTTTTCAAAGAATAATTTGTGTAAACGTTATTAATGGTAAGAACTTTCACGTTATGGGTTATTCTTTATTAAAACTGAACAGAAATTGAATTACCATTACTGTATTCTTGTAACCTCAAATCTCAGGTTCTCAAAGTAATTTTTTCTAAATTAATATGCTAATAATAAAATTATTGTAATGAAAGAGTTACTGTTGCACGGAAATTCTCTCGGGAAATGCGAGATTACAAACATGGGGGTTGTGCTCCTATTTTGCGAAACTTTGCGTAGCTTTTTTTTACCTGTAAATGTATTGTGCCCATCGGTCTGTGGCTAACATACTACTTGTAAGATACTATCTGACCGAGCGAGGTGGCGCAGTGGTTAGCACACTGGACTCGCATTCGGGAGGACGGCGGTTCAATCCCGTCTCCGGCCATCCTGATTTAGGTTTTCCGTGATTTCCCTAAATCGTTTCAGGCAAATGCCGGGATGGTTCCTTTGAAAGGGCACGGCCGATTTCCTTCCCTAACCCGAGCTTGCGCTCCGTCTCTAATGACCTCGTTGTCGACGCGACGTTAAACACTAACCACCACCACCATCTCATCTGAAGACGTTTGTCATTTGCGTCTGTTGTCTGTAGAAGTTGCGTCGCAAGAAGCTGATATGATGTTAGTAAATGATAAGAAAGGCGAAGAAATGTGATTCAGTGATCGCAAAAAAAACCTGACTTTAGACAACAAGCAGGAAGCAAGAGAGAAAGATAGGTAAGACATACTTTTATGTAACTATTCCTTCCTCATCATAATTTAGTACTGAAAGACTGAATACCTGTACCTAAAATGAGCTTACAATGTTTGACGTTTAACTTAGGTGTCATTTCGTGTTTGGTCAACCGAGAACCTGTGCTAGCGTATCTCGTGAGTAGAAACATGCCTGACATTAACGACAGGCAAAAAATTACGCAGGGGCATACGGTGGGTGTGCCTGATTGCGTGAAGAACGACTCTGTTGCAGAGTTTAACTGCATCAGCTGCGATTTAGCGGGATGCTGGAGGCATTTTACACCTTTGTTTGCTATTCTTTGTCAGGAAAGTTGCTCGTAATTCCCGTATCTTTATGTGCTGTGCCAGCTACACGATCCAGTATGTGGTCCGACTTCCAGCAGCAACATACTGCTCAGTTGTGAACACTGAGTAAACGATTTAATTTGTAGTTTTCTAGGAATCGTATTTCATACCCGATGGGAGACAGAGTTTACTGCAGAGGTGATATGAGGGACAAGTTATTATTTATTATTACGTTATTACTAGACTGTTGCCTGTGGCTTTGCCCACATTCATGTATGTTAGATATATGTCGAATACATATGTTCAACTTATTTGACACATATTTGTGTATGTACTTTAGCTTTATGTGTAGCTAATTTAATCCAGCTGTGGATCCTCACAATAATTTGTTATTCTGGCTTACATTTGTAATAGCGCAAGTGCTTCATTTCATTTCTTCACGTTGAGTGAGATATCTTTTTTTTTTTTTAACAGGTTGTTTTCAAACATTTTCATGTGGCACTTCCTCTCATGTTTACAGTATTGCTGTACAAGCGATGAGTCACGTATGTACCAAATTTCGCTGAAATTCTTCCAGATGATTCTGAGTTATGCTTTTATGTTGCCCGTTTTTACCCCAGTCCTAGTGTCTTACTGCCAGAGTAATTTTGTCCACGTAGCAAGTGATACGCATACGAGGATTGCTAGAAATTGCTTCATGCGTTAAAGAAATATGTATACGATATTGCAGTGCCTGCATTGTTCAAAAGTAAGCTGCTATAATCCTTAGGTTATGCATGCATGTGCGAAGGACTGTTGCATCGTGCTTTTGAACAACACAGGCACTGGAGTATCGTATTTATCAGCCGATACCGGGCAAGCGACTTCCAGCTAAAAATGTCTTCACTGTACGGAAATATACATAATGGATGTACGAAGCCAGGTTATAGACACTTGGTTCACGACGTATGGAAGTTTGGGTCTAACCGTGAAGCGTGCACGGATAGCCTAACGGTTCGGTAGCTCAGCGTAGCTCAGCGTGCTCAGTCATAGGGTTAGCTGCCCTGTGTAATAAAAAACTGAGCGAACGGATCAACGATTAACTTTAACAGGTGTCATGGGACGTCCGCCGAGAAACATATCCAAAGAACAAATACGATTAACATGAGATCAAGGGAAAAAAGATAAAGCAACCGCTCGCGATAAGCGGGAAATCGGTGTTCGACCCCGGTCCGGCAAAAATTTTCGTTGTCATTCCATTCTACAGCTGATGGCTGTCCAGGTCACAGCTTATAACTTATTTAATGATTAGTGGTTTATGTATCAACCTACTTGAAGTGCATCGGGGGGAGAGGGGCAGTGGTCGAGGTTAGTAGTCGATACTAATGTTTATAGCCGGTGGTTCTAGGCGCTTCAGCCCGGAACCGCACTGCTGCTTCGGTGGCAGTTTCGAATCCTGCTTCGGGCATGGATGTGTGTGATGTCCTTAGGTTAGTTAGGTTTAAGCAGTTCTAAGTCTAGGGGACTGATGACCTCAGATGTTAAGTCCCACAGTGCTCCGAGCCATTTGAACCATTTTTGAGCACTGGCAGGTGTCGTCCACCATCAGTGTGCTCGCAGGATTGCATCTGTCGCCATATTGTACCTGAACTGGCTAGTATGGTCCGCGTGTAGAGGAATGTATAGCATTTTCGTTACAGTGTGCTAGTCCTGGCCACGTTCGAAGGAAACGCATATGATTTGAGTCGGATAGTGAGGGACAAAGGAGGATTGGTAGCTTTACTTCTCGAATTTTTATTTTCCTGGTCATTCTCCTCTTTTCTAGCCAAGAGAGACATCCTCCAGTAATAATGCAGTAATTTATATCCTGTTATATGGGTTTTTAGTCTGACTGGGAGCTCTGGCTGACGTTGACTGATTTCGTTCACGCAAAAGCACTAGATTTGAAGGCTGGATTGTGATTGGTCCAGAGAGAGAGACGAGGGAGGAGAGTGCCTTATCAGCAATGCAACCATATTTCCGTCGACTTGTTGGGATGTGTTTGCCGTGGGCGGAGCAGCTCTGCCTGTGAATCCCACTTTCGTAACAGTGATTCTTTCCGCCACGAATCAGGTCGGAAACAGTTACACATTTCTCGGTCACTTCTGGGTTGTAGAGAGGTGAGCGCACGACCAAACGCAAGGTGTCTGTGTTAAAATGGTGGTCTACCCTGTAGGCGTGACACTACTCGTATTCTGTAGGGGGCTACTTTGTAGCGCTGTGCTGTTTCTTATGCACAAAGTCTTTTTGTTTGAAAGGAACATAATTTTCGCAGTGACGTCGATACTGATTTCCACCTTTGCACTCATTTTAAAACATAAAGTGTGACATCACACAGCGTAGTAATGTAGTGGTGACTTAGCAGCCGCGCGGGATTAGTCGAGCGATCTTGGGCGCTGCAGTCATGGACTGTGCGGCTGGTCCCGGCGGAGGTTCGAGTCCTCCCTCGGGCATGGGTGCGTGTGTTTGTCCTTAGGATAATTTAGGTTAAGTAGTGTGTAAGCTTAGGGACTGATGACCTTAGCAGTTAAGTCCCATAAGATTTCACACACATCTGAACATTTTTTTGACTTAGCAGGGGTTCATGTGTTGTGGTGTGGCTCTTCTTGTACATACAGTATCTTTAATTGAAAATCGGTAAAACTACAGTGCTTGTATAATTTACTATGAGGTCATTAATATGTCATGATGTTATTATTTTTACCAATGTGTTCATTCTCAGACATACACTGTGATTTCACGCACGCGCACATATACACACACACTAGTAATATAGTAGTGGCTTGCCAATGACAAATAATTCGGTCACATGCTGCTTTGAGATTTGTCGAGGCTATCATGACACCAATGTGGCATCGAGAGCAGTGGAACAAAACTCCTGTAATTGGATAAAATACGTAAAATTTGAGAAGAGTGTGGAAAATAAATAAAACCGTGGAAAAATAAGTCAAAGTGTCGAATATATGTAAAAATTCGATTAATTACGGAAAATAGGTAAAATTGAGGAAGTACTTAGATATATGTCTGGTTGTATTGTCTGCTGGTGACTCGAATGACGACGATCTGATGTACATCTAAATTTACATCTACATTATTACTCTGCAATTCACTCTTAGGTGTCTGGAAGAGGATTCATCGAACCACCTGTAAGTCACTTTTCTACCGGTCTACTGTCGAACAGCGCGCGGGTAAAGCGAACACTTAGCAACTTCCGGGTCCTGGGCGCCATATTTTCACACTGAGGAGGAAGATAGTGATTGCAACTTCATGAGAAGGACCTGCCACAGCCAAAAATCCTTTGTTTCAATAACAGCCACCCCATTTCGTGTACAGTGTCCGTGACGCACTCTCCCTTATTTCACGATGTTGTTAGTAACAAGTAGACTGCGAATGACGTGACTTAACGTCCCTTGGATAAATTTTTTGTTAACAAACAGACACAGCCTGATCCTCTCCCAATGCACTGCAGCTGTAGAATGAACCTCACCCACAATGTGCCCCAAATGTGAAAGATGAAGGTGGGGTGGTGGTTCTGGAGAGGGGGGGGGGTAGGAGGGGAAGGGTTTGGAGATCTCCTCAGCTGACCTTGATCGATTGCTGGTAGTTTGCCAGGGGGAATGAAGTGGGGACTGACCGTGAAGTGTGTGACCTGACTCCAGCAGCGCTTATCAATGAGCTAAAGACAGGTTCGTTGTCTTGACTCGTGCCAGCAACGATAACCTGCTGACGTGGTGTCGCTGCCGTGGCCACTGGTGTTAGGGGCACCACTGTCGATGCACCTTTCTTTGCTTCAGTGTCTAGGGAGATCCAGGGCCGCGCGGAGTGGACGCGCGGTTTAGGGCGCCATGTCAAGGAGTGCGGGGCCCCTCCCACCGAAGGTTCGAGTCCTCCCTCGGGCATGTGTGTGTGTGTGTTTTACCATAAGTTAGTTTAAGTAGTGTGTAAGTCTAGGGACCGATGACCTCAGCAGTTTGTCACCTTAGGAGTTCACACACATTTGAACGTTTTCAACAAGCACCAGGCACGGTCACCGTGATGACAGACTATGGAGCTCGAGAAGTTGTCGAACTGCCCAAATGGATACTTGTCTTTCTGCAAATAGGGCTATTCCTCATTTGTATGTGACACGCCTGTATGATGTTGCATCTGTGAGAGGAAGAAAACGGATGTCCTCTTGTGTGTTAGTCGTGTGGGGCTACTGAAATTTGCGTGGCATTGAGTTTGGATCTCCTGAACCCTATATTCAGAACTCGTGGGAGCAACATTTTCGCAGAACCAGAAACTGACATTTGGTACGCCATGAGCTTCCCCCTGTCAAACTGTGGCACGAGCTCGTACACATACTTCCCTCTTACATGAGACATTACACGATCTTCTCATAAACAAAAAATGTTAAAATGAGATTTACAAAGGAGAAAGTCACTCCATAATGTTTCTTTGCACACGGTAGGTGGCGCTTTTTTTGGGTAGGATTTTATACTTGGAGGACGTTGTACCCAGGAAGAAAAGATATTTCCTATGCCAATGTTTCAATCTAATGAGTGATCTCAGATTTACGTGAAGGACTGCTCGCTAGAAACCGCTATGCGCACTTCCGCATTTTCTACTTTGTTGTTATGAGACATTGGGTTGTAGCTTTAGTAAATATTACGATTTCCAGATATTTAAGTTCTGTATAGTGCATTAGCGCTATTTGGAAGATGTAAATTCTTCAATCACAGAGTTTTACGCTACGCAAAATTCAGTATAATTATTGTTAACACCAGGTACATAACGCATAGACTGTTAAACCACATTTCATTATTCGCGCACCATCCTGTACTTCGGAACGGAATGAGGTCTTCTATCGTGGAATACTTGATATTTCAAATCAACTGATCTTCTATAATGTCTTGACAATTTTCCCTCTCTTGAAAATGGAGATTTGTGTGGATTTCCAGTAGCTTCCGTGTTGAAATATCTTTTAACTCGTAACTGGTTCTTGATAATACTTACTGGTTATTGCTGATGTATAGCAGATTGATAATTTAACACACAGAGTATTAAATACAAGACTGATGATATTTTTTCCACTGCAACATGATTCAATTTGATTAGAGTGTTTGTTTTTGATACATCACCATGGTGAATCTTCAAACACTTTTTCACATTTCGACAAACCTTACTTTTACGGAGTAATTTTTGTAGTTTCACAAAAAGCCTGCAACATACATAAAGTGTATGCTGTCACATGCAAATGGAAAAGAAACTATGATAAACTTCTATTAGAGGGCTGACTGTAGGAGGAATTCTGCAAAGTGTTCCGAGGCGGAGCACCCTCCCCTGCATCCTCTGTGTGGTTCTGCTGAAATTGTAATCATTTGCATGTTCACACATGCCAGTTTCAAGTTTGTTGCATCTCATACTGATGGTGTTGCAGTTTTAACTGCCGCCAGCAGCAAGTATTACCGAAGCTCCCACCTGACGGAACAGCGTGTGCCCGTTTGCGTCTGGCGCTGTATGCTGCCGAAATGGCGGCGAGGTAAGCTCTCTGAAGCGAACAGGAACTCGAGGACTTGCTCCACTCGCTCTCCACCCTTCCCTCGTAACGAACTTTTCAAGACGAGGGAAACGCCCGATAACCTCGTTTCTCAAGGGCCTCCTAGCTGTGAGTGCTAATCAAATGTTGTTAGTTCCTTCGATTGAGTTTTGGCTTTCTTCCCGCTACAATTTTCGGACATTTGTACTTTTCAGGTGGTTTTCCCAGAGTAAGCTGCAAACCGCGAACTGGTCAGTGAAATCTGACAAGGAACCCGTTGAGGTCGAGGTTTGCAAAAGGCCAGTGATGAGCACAGCGCGAGGCTACGGAGCGTAGCCGATCTGCTCAGTCGACGAGTAACTCACAGCGGTGCTGCAGTGCTAGTGGTGCTAATGCAAAGCAGAGCAACGGCAACCATAAACAAAGAAAACTTCGCATTATATCTACAACAACAGTTGCAGAAGTCGACGTTTCTTCAGAAAGAAACCCAAGGAATTTCGCAGACTGAGAAAGAAGTTGCACATGAAATATTAGCTTTCCTACAAAATAAGTCATTGGAATGTGTGGTGTCGTATACGCTCGACTGTGCGGACAGTGTACATGAAGAGTACAATAATGATGATATGTGCTTAATTCCGTACGTGCAAGATCATCCGCAGAATAGTAAAAAACTTATGAACTGATTTCGAACATGTCCTCAACAATATGACCATGTAGTGCATAAGAAAAACTACAAATAATCAGAGGAGGACAACAAGGTGCACTTGTTACAAAAACTGGTGTTTGTGCGTTCCAAGGATGCTCGATACAGTTTACGTTGTAGGTAAGATAAACAAACTTACCCCATCGCTCAGTAAGGAATTTGTTTTCAACTCCGACCAGTCGGAATGAAGAGCAAATGCATATGAAAGGGAGCCTGGAAATTAAAGGTACCAAGAGAAATGTGTCAACATCAACAAATATTAATGCCTTAACTCATTCCTATACAGTTGTGCCGAATGTTAATTGGATGATAAATTGGCTGGAAAGATATTTACTCTACTGCAGGAAGTTGGAGGTGCTCTGCCTCCTACGATTTTTTCTCGTGTGCGTGATCTTGGAAGGGCAGTATGGAATATTTACATCACACCCAGCAAGGGAGGGGAAATGGGCTTAAGAGAACTATGACCAAGCTATGAGCACTGTTATTGGCCAATAGCTGGTCAAAATAACTTGCTTTTGCTTAATTCCTGGTGTGAATATAAGATTTATACTCCTTTGCAGCAAACTATCCCTCCTGAAAAGCCTGTTCAAAAATGGCTCTGAGCACTATGGGACTCAACATCTTAGGTCATAAGTCCCCTAGAACTTAGAACTACTTAAACCTAACTAACCTAAGGACATCACACACACCCATGCCCGAGGCAGGATTCGAACCTGCGACCGTAGCAGTCCCGCGGTTCCGGACTGCAGCGCCAGAACCGCTAGACCACCGCGGCCGGCTGAAAAGCCTGTGTTATTGCAAATCATACCATGCAGAATCATTGGAGAGACTCAGCCTCTGGCTGTCAGTTTTTCCGTTCCTGCTAAACATACTGTCGCACTGTGTACGTTTGCCCCTTAAAGGGCTGCCATTTTCACGATGAGCTAAACGACAGACTGTTCCGCATTCGCTTGCATGCCATCACATACCATCATATCTTATCACGTCGTTAGACCGATATTCATTCTTTAAGAGTTGATGGATTCCTACCTGAACGTCCTGCACAGCTTGTAACTCCCAAGTAGTTCGCCTTCCATCTCGATGGTGCGAACCTTCGTGGTCAACGAGGCACGCCATTTTCATTCAGTGTTCACGGTGCAAGTTAATGATTTGTTTTAAACAATTATTGAATGCCGACAATGTCAATTTTCTGTAGTGTAATAAATATATCCCATAGAGGGTTGATCTCATCACTTCCCGGACACTCATTTCCTGACACCCTGCTGATGCACGTAGTGAGTCACCAGCAGCTAATACTGCTCTTGTCATAACTGTTAAACGTTCAAATGAGCCTTAGTAAAGATTGAATTTGCGACCTTTCTCTCAAGGGGCTCCTTGTGAGACAGGCAGAGACTGCATCGCATTCTTTACGTTCAGCAGGAATTACTACCACTTTGGAAAAAAAAAAAATCACGGGCCTAAAAGCAAGACTGATGTTCCTGCAGCATATGCTGTCCACCACCATATCTATGTCACTAAACGCCTAAAAGGGTCCTCTGTCCACCCGGTCCTGGTTGCAGGTTGCTCATATCAGGGCTTCCAGGTGTAACAAAAATTTGATTTTTAGTGCTTCGTGTTATTATCGTCACTTAACCCTTTCACTGCTAGTGATTTCCACCTTAAACCACGATTTTATTAATTTCTTTGAAGTACCAGTGCCTTTAGCATGAAACTACCGATGTCTTCCGAGACAGAGCCATCTAGTGGTACTCTGAGGTACGAATGTGGTGCATTGAAGCAGTTACTTCCAGCGTTCAAAGCAATAGCCGACGCGGGGAGTGTGCTATGTGAATGTAGAAGGCAGTTATATGCGATTTTTTATGGTTGCCTTATTGGGGAGATTATTAACTGTCAGGGTAAGTCCAAATTTAATGTAACGTAAATTAGAGTTTGTACTAGTCCTTTCATGAGTGGTTTCGAAATGGAACCATTGGAGCATTTTACAGGTTTGAAACAAAATTTATTAAATTTTAGACCCACTCTTGACTATAATTGTTTTAGTCATTAGGAATTCATGTAAGCTTCGAGATGTGGGACTGTGTCTAGGAAAA
Organism: Schistocerca piceifrons; assembly: GCF_021461385.2. NCBI lineage: Eukaryota > Metazoa > Arthropoda > Insecta > Orthoptera > Acrididae > Schistocerca > Schistocerca piceifrons. The sequence continues at coordinate 459,968,138 of NC_060145.1, forward strand.
ATAGGAATTTGCGTTCAAACATATCACTCGTAACGATAGGCAGCTGAAACCTGTATATTCTAGTCGCCCCAAACTGAAACCACCTCCTTAAAACACTCGATGGTTTACTTTTCGCCAATTTGTTCTTATATTCGTTCTTCACTACGGTAATAGAGGTTAATTTTTATAAAAATTACAAACTTATATTCCTAAATTCCTGACTTAAACCACCTTCTTAATACAGTTGATTGTATATTTTTGCCAGTGTTTTCTTTCATTCCATGATTACTGAAACGTTAATTACGTGAAAGAATTTTAAATTATTGTTTTATATTCGTGGGAATCAAGGTATTACAGTTAGAAAGTATGTAGGGAAGAGTGTTCCAGGTAGAGGATTTTGTATGTAGGAGCAAACGATGTTTTTTGGTCGATGCTTCAATCTGGTGACAGATTTTAGAATCGCTTGAAGAAATGCTCACTACCGAGCACCATAAGTAGTTTCCGACATTTCCTACAATGTTTGTTGTTGTCGGACATGAGTATGTGTTTTGCTCAAATTATCCAGACAACGTTCATCTGCTGGTTGAGACAGAGCAGTTATCGACTTCCAACAAAGCCAACGTACATTTCGAAGCTTTTCGAAACCTCTCCTTGCTAACACCCCATACAAAATAATGAAAGGAAAAATATTTATCGTTTATTACATTTTCATTGTGCTTGCAGCAAAACATCACACATGACATTTTAATCTATTATTTCTTTTCGGCTAACTGTATTTGCAGACGATTTTGGAGACAGTGCCGGCCGGAGTGGCCAAGCGGTTCTAGGCGCTACAGTCCGGAACCGCGCGACCCCTACGGTCGCAGGTTCGAATCCTGCCTCGGGCATGGATGTGTGTGATGTCCTTAGGTTAGTTAGGTTTAAGTAGTTCTAAGTTCTAGGGGACTTATGACCTCAGCAGTTGAGTCCCATAGTGCTCAGAGCCATTTCAACCTTTTTTTTTTTTTTTTTTTTTTTTTTTTTTTTTTTTTTTTTTTTTTTTTTTTTTTGAGACAGTATCTACTTACATAACTGAATATATCTGCAAAAATATATCACAGTTCGACACACATGTCGTCATAAACATTGAGATTCCCAAAAGACTAGCTTTTCTAAAAATGGAGCTGTTTTGTACATGGGAGTCTGATACTTTAAAGAAAATCAGAGAGAGAGAGGAGTTGGAGGAAATCTGCACGGCTGTGGCTGCCACCACAGCTGAGTAGTAAGTGTGTCTGAAGGCAAGTTCAGTCACAGATTCTCCAAATCATTCTATCACAGTTCGCGAGAGAGATGTGTAAACACTCTTCCCTCTAGATTGATGCATTTTCGCAACATCTTACCAGTGAACTGAAGTCTACCACCATCAGGTTGATACTCATCAAGTTAAGCAAAAATTCGCACTCCTTCGTTGGATTCTGTATCAGAGTGACGCTGTTAACTGCGCTCAGTGCTCTGTCTGCCGTTTGAAGCACCGGAGATGCTGCTTGAGGACAGCTGAGCCAGTGCTGTAGCCAGTAGAGATCAGAAAGGAAACTAGTGCGAGTCGAGTGTTGCGGGTTGCGTACTTCACGAGTCAAGGCGTCACTCTCACATCAATGCTGGTGGACCTCCATCGTTCCCGCTGTAGTTCCGCAAGTGTGGCGAGTCTGTGAACTGTGGCGCTGCAGTCGCTTCATACTCGTCGACTCGCTGTCTCTTACTGAAACGTGCAGCAGTGTAAGGCTGGTCGTGACTAGACGAGTGCACGACTTTAGTGCTGTAAAGGGGCGCTGAAAACTCGAAATGACAGACTGACAGGATCAGATGGCCAATGAAGCTATATTTAATGAGACTGCACAGTTTTAAGTAGAGTTACACATTTTTTTAAATTATTTTATTGTGGTCGACCGTGTTTGGTGACCCACATGAAACAGTCATCCCTGAATGAGATTTTCACTCTGCAGCGGAGTGTGCGCTGATATGAAACTTCCTGGCAGATTAAAACTGTGTGCCGGACTGAGACTCGAACTCGGCACCTTTGCCTTTCGTGGGCAAGTGCTCTACCAACTGAGCTACCCAAGCACGACTCACGCCCCGTCCTCACAGTTCTACTTCTGCCAGTACCTCGTCTCCTACTTTCCAAACTTTACAGAAGCTCTCCTGCGAACCTTGCAGAACTATCACTCCTGAAAGAAAGGATATTGCGGAGACATGGCTTAGCCACAGCCTGGGGGTTGTTTCCAGAATGAGATTTTCACTCTGCAGCGGAGTGTGCGCTGATATGAAACTTCCTGGCAGATTAAAACTGTGTGCCGGACCTATTTCTGCAAGGTTCGCAGGAGAGTTTTGTAAAGTTTGGAAAGTAGGAGACGAGGTACTGGCAGAACTAAAACTTAAAGGACGGGGCGTGAGTCGTGCTTGGGTACCTCAGTTGGTAGAGCACTTGCCCGCGAAAGGCAGAGGTCCCGAGTTCGAGTCTCGGTCCGGCACACAGTTTTAATCTGCCAGGAAGTTTCACTGTCATCCCTGTCTGTCAAGGAACCTCAATAATATACTCTTTCTGTTTCTATCCAGCCTCTCATTTAAATTAATTTGAAAATTTTGTTTCGCACCACGAGAGAGAAAAACCGCTCGGGGAAAAGCAGGAATGACGACAGCAACGCGCCGTCTGTTAAACCAAATGTCTGCTGCTGATCGGCACAGATTGTATGCATGTAAAGACATGACAGTAAATGAATTATTTCCCCTCGTGAAATATATTCAGATTGTTCAAAAAACTAGTAATCAGCTTCTGTTTAAAATATTCTGCATGGACTTCCTCTTCCCAGTTTGCAAAAATAAAATAAATCATTTGCTGGACCTAACCTTCGTAATATTAATAAGGTAGCTGCAGTGCCCGGCATGTTTGATGTGTACTACATAAAATGATTGGCCCTATGACATGTTGATACTCGTAGCGAATGCAAGCCGCTTGGTAAACTGCAATCGCTTTAAATCGAGGGGCGTATTGAAATCATTGGGTATGAACGGAATGCGAGGAATGCGCATACGTCTTCATCTGTGGCATACCGTATGAAGATAGTGGCCTCTATTACGTTTCGCAGTAGGTACTTCGGGGCCAGCCTTGTTCCGTTGCATGTGTAACAATGCCGCCAATCAATAAATAAGAGTTTGCAATCATGTTTCTGTCAAATTCTGGAGCTTTCGCTAGTCCCTCGTTTTAGTGACATTTGATGGCAGACGGGTATTGTGGGTGTAATTTATTCTCGCGATAGAAACTGCAGTCAGTTTACAACGATATACGTATTTCGTTTGTTACATATTTAATTTTTAATTATTTTTCTTCATTGTTTCACCTAAATATAGACATTTGAAGTAAAGAAGAACTTGAATCAAATAGGTCAACTGGTTTTAGAGATGTTCGCTAACAACTTTTATCCTGTATATATTTTTTATATTGTGTATATTAAAAAACTGCATACCTTACATCCGCCATGATTTTCTTTTGGGGATATAGTAGACATTTTTGCTAACAGATTTTCCATTTTATATATTACATAAATAGATGTTTCAAATCAGATTACGAAGTCTTGTGTAGACAGTCATCTTCCTCTTGTCTTGAGGGTGAAATGTGCAAAACTTCATGAAAATCGGAATAAAACTGTAGATTTGCGTGAATTACAAACGGAGAAAAATTGTGTCATGAAATTTTAACCCTGGATGGCTGATGTCTGAAGGAACCCAGATTACTAATGTTGTGTAGGACGGCAACGGGGCAATCCCACGGCCAGTCGGAGCGCACAACGCAAAGTTTCCGTAGTTTAAAAATGATGCGTTGTCGGCCTGCACAATATTTCTAATTTTGGTTCCTACTGGCATCAGCTACTGAGGGTTGAAATTTCGTGACACAATGCAAAAAAGTCTCCAGTAAAAGTTGTAAGGTTTGAATGGGGTCATGGAGTGTTTTCTTCGCGTAGGATCCGAATATGGAATAAAAATTGGGGTTACCATTAGCAAAAATCAACTTACTCTTGGTTTCACCTTCATTTCGAGGTAACCGCTCCTTGACGCCCTACAAACCTTACAACTTTTACTAAAGCCTTTTTTTGTAGAAATTTGCCACTCCAGTGATATTGGCCGGTATAGATTAAAACGAGACAAGTTAGGTTACCTACTATCTCATATATATGTATATGAGATATTGGGTAACTTCACAGGAATAAGAACAGCCAACATGCCATTTACGGCAACCACAACTTAAAAAAACCAAAGTAATCACTTTGATGTGGTAAATAATAGCTCTCCAGCCTTTTACAATGAACAAAGCGTCCGAGGACAGCAGTCGCTCGCTTCTGTGAGGGTGAGTGGCTTATATAGAACGGAAAAAGGTGTATGGGCAAGTTCACCGTTGCGAGCAACAGACCGGAACCTCGCAAAAAGGCAGTTTGGCTCGGCGTTAGCGCTTGCGGCCGTCATCCACTTCCTGCTATAGCGGAGGGTCGAGTCGTAGCTGCTCACACGGGCACCCTTTGTGCCGACCCCGTGCCCTTCCGCAGCACAGCAGGGCCGAGGGCCGCCGCCTGCCGGAAGGAAAAGGAACGGCGGGCGCTTCCTGCGAGGGCGGACGCCGATTTATGAGCCCGAGGCTGGCACGGGGGAGCAGGGAGCCGGGGAGCGCCGACTTCTGCGGCTGCTGCGTCCTACCTGTCTGGGTGGCTTCGTCTCCGGCACCGCCTCCAACTATTTGTAACAAATAAACAAATAACTTATAGCACGCCTGTTGGGCTGCAGCTAAAAGAAACATCGTCTTTGGTGGATAGAAAATTTTCGAGCAGTGTTAAGCACAAAATGTTTCGAGCTGTCATGGCTGTCAAGGTTTATTAATACGCCCTGTATGTGAGAAAAGTCATGGACTGATTTTATATCTACCAAACTATTTTTTTATTTCAAACAACAGTATTGTCCCCTTCAAAGTAGTTCCCTTCGACAGCTATAGACAGGTGCATTCTTTGTTCCCAGTCTTGGTAACAGCGCTGGATGGCTTCAGCTGGTACGGCCTTTATCATGTTGGTCACAACCTTTTGAATTATCTGATAAGCAAATGAGGATTGTTTCGATCTTTTTAAAATTCTCAAAAAAATGAGCGAGTGCCACCGAGCGTTTTGCCGTACTGGGGGGGTGAGAAGGGGGGAAGGGGGAGAGCGGGAGTTTGGTGTCTTAGAAGGACGCTTTGGAGGTTTATTCACGCGTGTGTCGATGTTGCACCCCTCTGTCATCACGACACAGTATGGTGTGAAAACGACGGCTGAAAAAAAAGCATATGCACCCCTTGCGACTAAGGATCACCAGCAAATTTCATGGAATGGTTTTCAACAGTCGCTAGACGTTCCAACCTGTAGACGCGTTCAAATATTGCGGTCGGGCTGCGCCCGAAATTGGAGCGATCACTTTCAGTGAGGACTCGGCCCCACAATGTCCTCAGAGAAGGGTTGAAACGCAAGAGTGTGTCAGAAGTGCCACAGGTTGTCGAGAACGTCTTCATGTTGCTCATTGCACTACGAATTGTAGTTTTTGACCGCGAAATGTGTGGGAATCAGTGCTCCAAGGATAGGAGTGGTTTCATTGACGCCCTTTACGACACCCCTGCAGCCTTTAAATGCTGATTCTGAGCCCTGGTGTGCCAGGAATATTTTCTTCGGCCACTCATAAGAAAACCTCGTGATTTCGACTCTGGGCGTCACGGTTCTGAAATCCACTGCAGAGGCGTCAAACAGTGGAGTTGGATGTGGGTAAGAGGGGCTGGGACGAGCTTCTTATCGCCGTCGCGTTCCTCGCCCAGGGAGACATTGGGCAGAATTATGGTGGAATTTGGTGCCACTGTGACGCCATTTACCCACCCTGCAGCTGACACGAACTTGCCAGCTGTGGCCTGTTTCCTTTTGAGTGTGACGACACCTAATTGTTTGAAGCACCGCCGAGCTCGAGGGTGCCGCCGCAGTGCTACACGTTTCTGCTCCTTTACAGAGGATCGCTGCAGGCGCCTCTGAGCAAAATTTTAAACCTACTCCTCGCAGTGGGAGACAATTACGGGATTTTTAAAACTGAGCCTTTAATTCTGTTGCGCATTGAATATTGGTAAACGGCTTAAACCATCACCCGGTCGCCGGGTCACAGTCGAATGCTGCCTATGTAACGGCAAAAAAATTCGTTTCCAGTATTTCGTATAATGATTTACCGACTTCACAAAATTAAAATGTTGTCATAATCTTCTCGTTAAGAGGTATAATTTTGTTTTAAAGATTAAACACGGCAATATATATATATATATATATAATATGAGGCGGCTCAACACGCGACACTCAAATTACACGGATTATATTCGTCCAGTATTTGTGAATGACAGCAGTACTGACATCAAAGAAGCTTTACACATGATTTTAAACCTTTCAAAACCTTTCTTCGTGGCTGACACTCTCTTACCACATTTTCGTTGTTCGTGCAGCAGTACTTCGTCAGGCATGGCGTATTAATTTATTACTACTAAAATCGATTTAATTTGTCACTACTAAATCACTACTAAATCGGTTTTAACCAAAATTGCTTGTTACTCCTTTAGGAAATTAATGCGCATGCACTGACCTTCAGACCGTACAAGCGTGAACAAAATCGAAAGGACAGAGCAGTCCGTAAGTGCTATAAGCAGAAGACGCTGCGTAGGTCTGCCTACACATCGTTCGAGCCCCAACATCATCCCCCTTAACTTTCTGGGACTGCGAGTGTAATGAATGATGTTGACAGTGACTTGCTTGAACTTCAGTCTTGATTTTAAGAGACTGCAAGTTAGGACCCGCTGGGCGCTTTAGCACGTCGCTTGCGGGATAAGACGAGATGTTCCGGCACCGGTACGAACCCCTCGCGGTTCTAGGCGCTTCAGTCCGGAACCACGCTGCTGCTACGGTCGCATGGATGTGTGTGATATCCTTAGCTTAGTTAGGTTTAAGTAGTTCTAAGTCTAGTGGACTGATGACCTCAGATATTACGTCCCGTAGTGCTCAGAGCCATTTTGAACCCACGCGTCAGACGAGCTCTGCAACTAACATTGCCAAAACTATTTTTTTTAATACGGCGACCCAGCAAAGATACGGGAGAAAGGCCAGTAAAAAGAAAGAAAAAAGAACGTAATGTGACTTCAACTGGATGTTACCTTAATGCAGTGCGCTTGCTTCTTGACCTAGACTGCAAAACACCTTTAGTATGAATTTACTGACTGAGAATACGCTTTGAAATCGAGATCTTTTAAGATGTACCTGTGATTATGCTTAGCGAATACTCTCTGGGTACATGTCAGCCATCTCGTTGACTTGTACAGCCGTTACCACGCTTAATACACTGAGAAACTTTCTTTTCTTTTCTACATCTACATTTATACTCCGCAAGCCACCCAACGGTGTGTGGCGGAGGGCACTTTACGTGCCACTGTCATTACCTCCCTTTCCTGTTCCAGTCGCGTATGGTTTGCGGAAGAACGACTGTCTGAAAGCCTCCGTGCGCACTCGAATCTCTCTAATTTTACATTCGTGATCTCCTCGGGAGGTATAAGTAGGGGGAAGCAATATATTCGATACCTCATCCAGAAACGCACCCTCTTGAAACCTACACCGCGATGCAGAGCGCCTCTCTTGCAGAGTCTGCCACTTGAGTTTGCTAAACATCTCCGTAACGCTATCACGGTTTCCAAATAACCCCGTGACGAAACGCGCCGCTCTTCTTTGGATCTTCTCTATCTCCTCCGTCAACCCGATCTGGTACGGATCCCACACTGATGAGCAATACTCAAGTATAGGTAGAACGAGTGTTTTGTAAGCCACCTCCTTTGTTGATGGACTACATTTTCTAAGGACTCTCCCAATGAATCTCAACCTGGTACCCGCCTTACCAACTATTAATTTTATATGATCATTCCACTTAAAATCGTTCCGCACGCATACTCCCAGATATTTTACAGAAGTAACTGCTACCAGTGTTTTTTCCGCTATCATATAATCATGCAATAAAGGATCCTTCTTTCTATGTATTCGCAATACATTACATTTGTCTATGTTAAGGGACAGTTTCCACTCCCTGCACCGAGTGCAAATCCGCTGCAGATCTTCCTGCATTTCGCTACAATTTTCTAATGCTGCAACTTCTCTGTATACTACAGCATCATCCGCGAAAAGCCGCATGGAACTTCCGACACTATCTACTAGGTCATTTATATATATTGTGAATAGCAATGGTCCCATAACACTCCCCTGTGCCACGCCAGAGGTTACTTTAACGTCTGTAGACGTCTCTCCATTGATAACAACATGTTGTGTTCTGTTTGCTAAAAACTCTTCAATCCAGCCACACAGCTGGTCTGATATTCCATAGGCTCTTACTTTGTTTATCAGGCGACAGTGCGGAAGTGTGTCGAACGCCTTCCGGCAGTCAAGGAAAATAGCATCTACCTGGGAGCCTGTATCTAATATTTTCTGGGTCTCATGAACAAATAAAGCGAGTTGGGTCCCACACGATCGCTGTTTCAGGAATCCATGTTGATTCCTACAGAGTAGATTCTGCGTTTCCAAAAACGACATGATACTCGAGCAGAAAACATGTTCTAAAATTCTACAACAGATCGACGTCAGAGATATAGGTCTATAGTTTTGCGCATCTGCTCGACGACCCTTCTTAAAGACTGGGACTACCTGTGCTCTTTTCCAATCATTTGGAACCTTCCGTTCCTCTAGAGACTTGCGGTACACGGCTGTTAGAAGGGGGGCAAGTTCTTTCTCGTACTCTGTGTAGAATCGAATTGGTATCCCGTCAGGTCCAGTGGACTTTTCTCTGTTGAGTGATTCCAGTTGCTTTTCTATTCCTTGGACACTTATTTCGATGTCAGCTATTTTTTTTCGTTTGTGCGAGGATTTAGAGAAGGAACTGCAGTGCGGTCTTCCTCTGTGAAACAGCTATGGAAAAAGGTGTTTAGTATTTCATCTTTACTCGTGTCATCCTCTATTTCAATACCATCATCATCCCGCAGTGTCTGGATATGCTGTTTCGAGCCACTTACTGATTTAACGTAAGACCAGAACTTCCTAGGATTTCCTGTTAAGTCGGTACATAGAATTTTACTTTCGAATTCACTGAACGCTTCACGCATAGGCCTCCTTACGCTAACTTTGACGTCGTTTAGCTTCTGTTTGTCTGAGAGGTTTCGGCTGCGTTTAAACTTCGAGTGAAGCTCTCTTTGTTTTCGCAGTAGTTTCCTAACTTTATTGTTGTACCACGGTGGGTTTTTCCCGTCCCTCACAGTTTTACTCGGCACGTACCTGTCTAAAACGCATTTGACGATTGCCTTGATCTTCTTCCATAAAAACTCAACATTGTCAGTGTCGGAACAGAAATTTTCGTTTTGATCTGTTAGGTAGTCTGAAATCTGCCATCGATTACTCTTGCTAAACAGATAAACCTTCCTCCTTTTTTTTATATTCCTATTAACTTCCATATTCAGGGATGCTGCAACGGCCTCATCACTGATTCCCTGTTCTGCACATACTCGTACATACATCAGTAGGCCCAAGATGTTATCTCCACGAGTCGGTTCTCTGTTTAATTGCTCGAGGTAATTTTCGGATAGTGCACTCAGTATAATGTCACTCGATGCTCTGTCCGTACCACCCGTCCTATAAATCTGAGTGTCCCAGTCTATATCTGGTTACCTAAGACTATAACGTGCTGAGAAAATTTATGTGATATGTATTCCAAATTTTCTCTCAGTTGTTCTGCCACTAATGCTGCTGAGTCGAGAGGTCGGTAAAATGAGTTAATCATTAACCTGGCTCGGTTGTTGAGTGTAACCTCCACCCATAATTATTCACAGGAACTATCCACTTCTACTTCACTACAGGATAAACTACTACTAACAGCGACAAACACGCCACCACCGGTTGCATGCAATCTATCCTTTCTAAACACCGTCTCTGCCTTTGTAAAAATTTCGGCAGAATTTATTTCTGGCTTCAGCCAGCTTTCTGTACCTGTAACGATTTCAGCTTCGGTGCTTTCAATCAGCGCTTGAAGTTCCGGTACTTTACCAATGCAGCTTCGACAGTTTACAATTACAATACCGATTGCTGCTTGGTCCCCGAATGTCCTGACTTTGCCCCGCACCCTTTGAGGCTGTTGCCCTTTCTGTACTTGCCCAAGGCCATCTAACCTAAAAAAAAACGCCCAGTCTACGCCACACAACCCCTGCTACCCGTGTAGCCGCTTGCTGCGTGTAGTGGACTCCTGACCTATCCAGCGGAAACCGAAGCTCCACCACGCTATGGCGCAAGTCGAGGAATCTGGAGCCCACAAGGTCGCAGAACCGTCTCAGCCTCTAATTCAGACCCTCCACTCGGCTCTGTACCAAAGGTCCGCAGTCAGTCCTGTCGACGATGCTGCAGATGGTGAGCTCTGCTTTCATCCCGCTAGCGAGACTGGCAGTTTTCACCAAATCAGATAGCCGCCGGAAGCCAGAGAGGATTTCCTCCGATCCATAGCGACACACATCATTGGTGCCGACATGAGCGACCACCTGCAGATGGGTGCACCCTGTACCCTTCATGGCATCCGGAAGGACCCTTTCCACATCTGGAATGACTCCCCCCCGGTATGCACACGGAGTGCATATTGGTTTTCTTCCCCTCTCTTGCTGCCATATCCCTTCTTTCTTCTTTTTCTTATGCTTAGTGTTCACTGTTGCAATCGTGTCTGATCACGAGTTAGGGGAACCACGATGGAAGAACAGATGCAGAAAAATATTGGCTTGATCGAAGAAACTACTAACAAAAATCTTGTGTCAATCGTTATATTAAAGACAAAATTATCAAGGTATATGGGGATTCGAACTGCAGATATTAATATACACTGCTCAGCCGAGCACTATGACCACCGACCTACTAACGATATAAACCTGTCCAGATGACAACAGCGTCACCTGGCGAAGAATGACCGATAGTCACACACACACACACACACACACACACACACACACACACACATACACACACACGGTGCATGTCGTATAGCTCGTGCAGGATACGGTGGCTGATGTGCAGTTAACAGTTTTCGTCCAAAGCGCTGGGCGAGTTTATTCGTTTGTTGACAAGGGGAGGCCAATAAGGTGTTTTCCACCTTTCGGCCGATCAGCGAACACACAATCGAGGCGCACATCCTGCAATCCCTCTCAAACGATTTTACAGAAACTATTCACTAAACATTTCGTTTCTGCTTTAGTTATAGCTTTATATGTCGGGTTCTTATGATGTGCCCATTATTTCGTTAATGATCATTGTTATTTCCAGAATGAGATTTTCACTCTGCAGCGGAGTGTGCGCTGATATGAAACTTCCTGGCCGATTAAAACTGTGTGTCGGACCGAGACTCGAACTCGGGACCTTTGCCTTTTGCGGGCAAGTGCTAGTTCTGCAAGGTTCGCAGGAGAGCTTCTGTTAAGTTTGGAAGGTAGAAGGCGAGGTACTGGCAGAAGTAAAGCTGTGAGTACGGGGCGTGACTCGTGCTTGGGTAGCTCAGTTGGGCAGTCGGCTTTCAGCCGTGATACCGTGCGGACGGGCTCGGCGCGCCGGGCAGTGCTCCGCAGGTGTTGTTGTTTACCCGATAGCGCGGTCGCGTCGTTGTATTGCCTTATAGCACCTGTATCGACCCGCCATGGCGTTCTCATATCGAAAAGCTACAAACAAACTAACGTTCAACGCATCGTACACAAGACCAAAGGCCATGAAATTGAACGGTTTCTTCGAGACATCATTCACAAAGACCCACAAGAACTGATAGGCATTCATTTGTCTATTGCATCGAGCACAGTGTACCTCAAACTGATTGACGAAGCGGCCTGCGACAGACTACTCCAACGATCTGCAAACGGCTTTCGCTTCTGTCACGCAGACGGTAATGTGAGCATGGTAGGACTTGACCATGCTGGTCTGGGGTTGCGTACCGTGCGCATCTTTGAACTACCGTTAGAAGTTCGTGTCAACCTTGTCGTTGATGCGCTGCGGCCATACGGCACAGTTCTGAGCCACACAGAGGAGAAATGCAACACATTCGAAACGTACCCTGTCCTTAACGGGGTACGACAAATGCGCATAGAACTTAAGAAGCACGTTCCATCATATTTTTTCGTCGGTGGCTGCCGCGCAATTGTTATATATGATGGCCAACCGAGGACCTGCTCGGGTTGCGGCCAGGAGGGCCATGTTAGAACTGAGTGTCTGCAGCGACGCCTCAGTCAGGTGCCCCGCAATGAACTTCCCCAACGATCCACTATGGCCTCTGCCAGTCAGGGACTCATACGGCACAGTAATGCACAGCCTGCAACTGGATGGCTGTGTGGTGAGTGAGATCGCTGTGGGCTTGCACCAGCACACTGCCTCCGCCACTTGATATATATCAGTCATACCGTGTGGGAACAGTCAATGTAAATGGTGTCCACACCACTGTCAAGACCCGCATGTTACACGACATGATCAGAGCGGCAGACTTGGACATTGCCCTTCTCCAGGAGGTCCGTCCCGAGCTGCGTTTAGACCTATATGGCTACCCCACGTGCAGCCTACCCGTAGGTGATGGCGCAGGAGGAACGGCCATCCTTCTCCGAGATGGCATAGACGCGACGGACGCGACGTACTTGCAGAACGGGCGAGGCATCGCTCTCACACTTGGCGCAGTCCGCCTCATTAACGACTACGCTGCCTCCGGTAATTCGCACCGTGTTGACAGGCATGTCTTCTATTCGGAGGAGATAGCGCCACTTTTGCAAGGAAATATGGACCATTACATAGTGGGCGGCGATTTTAACAGTATTCTGATGCCGCATTACGTCCCGTGCCCGGCTCTACAAGCATTGATACGTGACCTCGCGCTCCACGACACATGGCTCTTACATCATGGGACCCAGAGTGGATATACGCACTTTACCAGCCATTCTGCCAGTAGTCTGGACCGGATATACGTCTCGCGTGCCCTCCGCACAGCAACCCGTGATGCAGAACTCTGGCCGACGGCCTTCACGGACCATCTCGCGTACATCTGCACTGTCACCTTACCCCGACAACTCACAAGACGCAGCAGGGGCCCGTGGACGCTGAACGTCTCCCTCCTTCGCGAGGAAGCGTGTCGGCGAACAGTCACTGACACGTGGCGTCGTTGTATCAGGCGCCTGCCCATGTATGCTTCCACTTTGCTGTGGTGGTTGGGATGTGTCAAACCTGCACTCCGAAAGACCTTGATGGCCTACGGACGTGACAGATCGAACTGGCAAAGGGCAACATCGGAATTTTACTATACAGCGTTACGTGAGCTGGCGACGCAACCGTCGTCTCCCGAACGTCAGATGTCCGTACAACGCATCAAAGCTCGTCTACTCCGCACCAGGACAGAGCAGCTAGAAGGTGTCCGCATCCGTGCGCGAGTGCAAGACTGTATCCCCAACGAAACGGCGTCAGTGTATCACATTGTGCACGAGAGGCGCCACCGCGAACGTCAGCTCATTACTGCGGTAAACACGGAGGAGGGCGGCCGCGCAGTGACACAAACGGACATCGCGCACACGTTCGGCAGACACTGTGGGACCTTGTACATGGAAGATCCGCAAAACGTACGTGATTATGACGAGCTGTTGCACGATTTTCCCGCCCCTCGGGACGTGGCACCCGATGATAGTCTGCTGTTGCCCATTACACCCGACGAGCTGACATCGGCCTTGGCACGTGGAGCACCGAACAAGTCGCCTGGACCGGGCGGTTTACCCCTGGAATTCTACCGCACTTTTTACTACCTTATGGGCGACAAGTTGAAACGTCCCCTTAGAAAAATTATACATGACTGTGCTTACACTGACACACAATATTTTTTAGCGCAACGCAATCTGACATTCAATAATCGCTACAAAAGAATGGCCCTGACTAACATTAACCTATACCTTTCACAAATCACTTACCTCACAAAAATCTTCGTCACTCGAACTACTGCAATACAGCGAGCGCCACTACTGCCAGCTAAATAAAAGATTCAAACTACGGAAGGCACTAACTACTGATAGGCATAGTTAGCAAATGAAAGATTTTACTAGAGAACAAACAATGTATTTACCTTAATAGTGTTGAAAAATCATAATATACATAGCAGTTCATGACATCCAGTCTTACAAATATCAAAACTCCGCCATTTCTCTCCCCACAACCACCACTGCTGACGGCTCACCTCCAACTGCGCCACGCTACGCGCTGTTAACATCCAGCTGCCCAACACTACAATGGTAGATAAACAATGCAAACCAGCCACAGACTGCACACAGCACAGCCAGTGATTTTCATACAGAGCGCTACGTGGCGTTACCAATATAAAAGCCTAAACAGCCTACTTACATAGCCCCCATGCTCCCCACAAAAAATTTTACAAATTGTTTTGGGCACTGGCCAATACAGATTTGAAAAAACTTTTCATAATTACAGTAAGAAAGATATCAAATGCACACACTTATTAATACAATGTTGATCAAAAGCTAAAATTTTCTCACAGTCCATAAAGACAGTCCTGATCATTCATCACAGTGAAACTGCCGTTTCTTTTCTCAAAGTCTGAGCAGTAAAAGACAATGCACACGGAAGTAGTGGATTTCCATGCAGTCTTGAAGAAGTAGTGTTGTCCTTCCAACGGAAAGACAGTGCTGACTCTTGACATGCTGACAGGTAATGGGCCACAACAGAGCAAACCCACAGCAGAGTCATTCGACGTTTTGAAAAATATTGGTAGGTAGGTCATCACAGAGCACACCGACTGTAGTCCTGCTAGAGATTACGGTATTGGTGGGCCACCAGAGGTGCAGACCCACTGCACTCCTTGTAGAAATAATGGTATTGGTGGGTCATCAAAGATGCAGACCCACTGTAGTCCTTGTAGAGGTGGCCAGCAGCCATCTGTTGCGACTGTGCAGGTGCACAATCTCCATTGAAGTGTCTTGCGGAGAATATAGCAAGTCCATAAACCACTACTTGTGCACTCACAAAGTTTTTGAAATTGTCCTTAGATCCAGCAACGCTGTTATCCAGTCCCTTGCTGAATTATTAACACACGTGCAAACACTAACAGTCCCTACTTCTCACATATTGTCCGTATACTATGACCAACAGAAACGTGTGCAGTGAAATGGAACTTACACGTTAATAATATGATGAATTGGTGTCAATTACAATTTTATAACATAAGAATACAATTACAAAAGGTACAAAACAATACAAATAACATTTGTAGTACAGGCTTTACAAAAGAATCGAAATAACATATACATCAGTGTTACAGGAATTATGACATGAGTACATACATAAAAGATCAGAATAACTTTCGAAACATCAACTTCACACATGAGCATTAAAACAGAACAGAATAAATAATGTCTAAACATATTTACAAAGAAAATAACATATTATCAGAAAAATTCTACAACATAACTCTTATTAGCTAAACACATTAAGACAGGAAAAACACAAATTCACATAGTGTATAAACAAAAATGCAGGACAGGGTTTGTTTTCAGTGTAACATTTGTTACTGCAGTCCAATCCAAAACTTCATTCCATAGATCTTTCGTCTTATTTCAACATTTGTTTCCACCAAAAAAATCCTATCCAAGCATGCTTTCTGTATTTATATGTTCACATATTTCTTACCTCATTATTTATTTTCCATTATCTTACCTCATCATTTATTTCCAAGAAAATCCTACCTAAACCTGTTGTCCCTAAACCCTACTTTTTTGGTTCATATCCTCTTTCAAAATACTTTTTTGGCCAAACCATTTTCTTATAGCTTCTCAATGCATTTCTTCCAATTCATCACAACTTTTTCTCTTATATGGCCTACCCCATCTTAAGCTAACTTACATCTACTGAGCTCAGATGCTAAACTAAGGGACGAGGCAATGCAGCAGCACAAAACAATTAACACAAACAGCAATGATAAAAAATGCAAATTCCCAAAGCAAGCAGCATAAATTAGCAAAGCAAATGCAATATTACAACTAATATAAGGCAATGTGCCAAGAAAAGTAAATCCGTAGTAAAACTGGCTTAAAAGAGTAATACAAAGTCAAATTCAGTAACATTATGCCTGGGAAACAGCAGCAGCAAATGCAATAACTTATATCTAAACATGACAAAGCTCAAGCATAAAAAACATTACAGTAAAAATGGCCATGTTTAATACCTATGTCACATCTAACACCAGAGTGATGCATCACAAAAATTTACTCTGCAAGAAAGTTACCAAGTCATTATAAATTATTTATGCAATTCCTGTGAAGGGAAATGTCTATTTGTGCTCTCTTTTCTAGGAAAGTACATCATAAACGTATTCTTTACTGGGTCTGTAGACAGAAAATAGTGATATTAGTACATCTATTAAATTTTATAATAACCAATGCTGCAGTGCAGCTAGAAACTAGATATTAAAGAAAATGAGCAAATATGTACAAAGAAAGGCATGAAACATCATTCATTAGCCATATGGCATTTCATAAGGTAGTAAAAAATATCTCTCAACTAGAAAGACAGTAGTCATAATCAGGTGTATAGACATAAAAATATTTCACGTCATTTCATTAGGCATTTCAGTAAATATCATAAATTAAGAGCTCCACAGTATAATCATATGTTTTCAAGTTTGAGTGTGTCGTATTTGCGATGCTTTCTACAAAGGAATGTCAATAGCGAGGTTAATGGCCCCCTTTTTTTTTCTCCACCTGTGCCTCTGAAAGGCACACACTAATAGCTTTTTTCAGGTGACTGTCGCACAGCTGGGTGCCCACGACTCATTACACGAAGGTGATCACTTAACTTTCTTACTGAAATATTTACGACACCAGTTTACATTACAGTGAGAGTCCATTGCAAATGTTAGAAACAAAATCCTATGAATATAACAGTGTTCAAAAAGTTTTCGTCGGCCTTGTGACACATTCGCGCATTTACATACATTTCATAACTCTTAAAGTACGATTCTTGGTTTCCAACATCCTTTTCCACAAATCAGAGTCCCTAACCACTACGCATTATTCATATACGTATTCGTCGACACTTCTTCAATATTTCATCAAAATAAATACGTAGCATAATCAAATTCCTCATTTATGGTAGCATCATCTTATTGATCATAAACATACCTCAACAGCATAATACACATCGACGTCATAAAGATAACATCATAACACCTCAGTCAAATCTCAAAAACGTTGTAGCTTTCTGGTAAAAACCTAAAAAAAATTCTCTGCTCATTTCAATAGTGCCATCTGCCTTAAAAGTACTTTCAAATCATGCTCCCTTACCAAATACATCATTGAAAGCTCTCAAGAGTATCACAATGGTTCCGAAAAAATATGAACAGTTCACAAAGTACAGACAAAATACAATTTCATAAGTGAGAAGTTACCCAACTGTGTAATTGCGTAAACGTGTGTCACTGATGTAGTAAAAAAAATGTTTATCTCTCAGTTAAATGATCAGATAGCTGTGTAATTTGTGTGTTAGAGAAATATGGTACCGATGTGTAAAGTTGTATAAGCAAATACCATATTAGCTAGGGCTTCTTGTGCTTGCCAAACACATGGTACACAAAGTAAGCGTGTACCCCCCTGAGGATTAATATAATTATACCCTCAGGTGTTACAGATTACAGCAATGGAATGAAATGTATCATGGAAAACTTTCTTTGTAATTCAAAAATCTTGAAAAATAAATGGTTTAAGTACAAAATTAATCACTCAAATGCGTGTCCTGTAGCGCTAAATGTGCGTCTTGCCATAAGATAAGTCTGTGGTAGTGTCATAGTTATCGTCCTCTGTAAGCAAAGTTCTGCTGAAGTCAATGTACTTACCTCATCATAAACGAAAGTGAAATGCTTTCCGTATGGATATCTTAGTTATTACGCTTATTGCCGTGATGAAGAAAGTACTGTGCTGTAACGTATTGTTGTGCTACGGAAAAGGCTGTCTCATTGTAGCTATACCACAAAAGTTACTACTAAAACATGTTTTACTTTCCAGAATAATTTAGAAAAACTGTGCAGATATAAAACAGATACAGCGCACAAGCAACATTGTAAATTGTCACTCATTAGTAGCGTCGTGATAAAATCGTGTAGCGGTCACATAAACTAACCACTGTGTCATCTGGTATCTCACAGAAAGTACTTTAAATCCAGAATGTATTTTCAAGTAAACCAAAATGTTGCATTAAAATCTCATTAGCAGTACCAGTATATGTCCTAAGTATGTAAGCCTGATAGTCGTTACGTAATTGTGCAACTAACAAGCAAGGATGTACACCCACAATAACACTGTGACGTCTGTTCACTATACCACCAACGCATTCGTAATTTCTGTTTAAATAAGTTATCTTGGTTCTTGACTGGATAGTTTATTTTAAAACATAGATGCATGTTAACAGTTTCTATGTGTGACAAAGAGTACTAGTAACGTGAAGTGAAAAATTTTATAACAGAGACTAAGTTAATGAAACAGATTATCTCTCAATCAACGGTTTTACATGTGAAATGTGGTGCAGTCCCATACTCTTCATAGTACTCAGAGTTTCAACTTGAATGCAATTATCATTCGGTATACGTCGGTGAAGAATACTGGAATTTTTCTCAAGGTTAGCTATGTTATTTTCTCAGATCCAGCCGGCGCATGTGGTTGCCTGAGGTTCGAGTCATTGTATGTCTCTCTGTTGGCGTGCGTCATTATTGGAATTAGGAGACCTAACTTCTACAAATTCACCTTGCCGAGAGGGCCCAGCCCTGTTTGAATTCCGTCAGTTCTGATGACATTCAGGTTTTTCGTTATGTTTATATCGTCTGTCGTCATGTCGGTAGTTCCTGTGGTTTCTTTCTTGTCGATTAAGTGGTGGAGAATTTCTCCCTGAATCGTAACTGCGCCCTGAACTGTTGTGTCTGAAGTTATTCTGTCTCCCTTGATAATAATTATTTTGGTTCCATATTTTCTGTTTCTATGGTTGTCTCTGTCACATTCATTACTACAGAAATGCGATCTTTCTCTGTAATTATTACTACTCTGCCAACGGTTGTCATATGGGTGGTGTCTGTTTTGGTCACGATTTGCGTTGTAAGAATAGCCTTGTCGTGTATTATTTCTGTCATCGCAGAATTGTGGCGGATGTGACCTGTAATTGTTGTGCTCCTTTTTTCGCATCCCGCGATTGTCAGTGTCAATTTCTAGTTCTTGTAACAGTCCCTGAAAAGCTTCAATGTCGTCTTTGCAACGTCCTGCTAAAATAATATGTCGTAAATGTTCAGGCAATTTGATTAAGCAACTGCGGATGAGTTCTGAGGGGCTGTATGGGTTTGAAAGATACTGATTCTTATGCAATATGTCTTCAAAATATTTCACAAGACTGGAAAATTCCGATTGTTCGAATTGTTTCATCATTATGATGCTATGTTTTACTCGGTCTTGTGTAGCTTGAGACCAATACGCTGAGAGGAAGGCATGATAAAATTCTCCTTCACTGTGACAATCGTGAATGACCGATCGCATTCTTACAGCTGGTTCATTCTCTAAGTAGCCACACATAAATTCTAACCTGTGCTCCAATGACCAGTTGGGAGGAAAACAATGAGAGAATTGATGAAACCATGCTTGTGGATGAATGTCGTTGCCTGAATTCTTAAATGTTTTAAATTTACGTGTAGTAATGAACAGCTTATAGTCAAAATCATCATGTCGGCGGGTCGCATATCGGTCATTGTTACGTCGTTTCGGCAGTTCCATTTCAAAATTCGGTAGACCTTGCCAATATCTTTCATAATTTCCGAAATGTCCTGTGTTCTTATTTTGTGGCTGTTCCGTATTTCTATGTCCCTCTTCCTGAACTGGAGCGCGAGTGTGCTCTGAAATATGTAATTCTTGTATTACTTGTGCCAACTGAGCTTGTACTTCTCGGATTTCTCTTTTGTACTGTGTATTGATTTGATTTTGATTTTGTTTCAATTTTCTAATTTGTTCATACTCTGCACTGTCCGTGAAGGCTACAGATCTTGTGTCATTCAGGTCATCATCTACCTTTGTAGATAAGTTAGTGAACTGATCTGAGGGTTCGGCTACTTTATCCGATAGTGAAATTATTTCCTCTGTGTGTTTTTCTGAACCAAGTTTCAGAGTGTCCATTTGTGTTGAAAACGTATCTACTGTGTCCTTTAAGTTTTCCTGAGTTTTTGCAAGTTGCGTAACCGAATCTGTGGATGCAACTGAGTCAATTTTAACCCACAAGGTCTCATGATTTTCATGAACAATGGTTTGCAGTTCTTTTATGGCTGCTCCATGATTCTGTAATGCATTTTCATGACGTGAAAAAATAGGTTGGAAATGCTCACAAATTTGTGTTTTACGTCATTACAGACTTTTTGACATTTCGATTCAATGTTATGTAACTCAGTAGTTTAATCTTCATGTGTTTGTTCAAGTGTGGTGTCTAACTTCCGAAGATTTTGTTCCATTGTGTCTAACTGTTGCTGTGTTTGTCTCTGGTGTTGTTCCATTGTGTCTAACTTTTGAAGATTTTGTTCCATTGTGTCTAACTTTTGAAGCTTTTGCTGTGTTTGTCCCATTTGTTGTATTAATTGTAATAACAATGCACTGGTGTCTGAAACCTGTTCCTCAGTGCCTTTCGGCAGTGAATTTGCACCGTCAACGTTCACATTTTGACAAGCAGAAAATGTGTCTTGACTTATTTCAGAAAGATTGTGTCCTGTCATTTCGGATTCCTGAGGCGAGCTGTTGCCGACCGATCGATCGATAATGCTTCCCTGTTCACTAGTTGTTTCACTGCCTACACCATTATTTGCAGCCCCCTCCACTTCCCTATGCAGAATTACCAAATTACTACTTTGAACATTAGTTAATTCATTACTCGGCGGCGCTAATACACTGCTTTCGTCGTCACTGTCATTTCTCAGTTTACTTTGGAGCCTAGTATTACGTTTTTCACACGCCATTATTGTCACAATATTTCACACGACAACACAAAAAAGCACAATTTGAAGAGCAAAATAAGAAAACACATTAACATAGCACTGAAAATAATATCTAATTAATTGCAAGCGCAGCTGTGAAATACTTGGTGCAAATCTACATGCATACCACAACAACAATGAAAGACTGCAACTACAAAGGAGATTCTCTCTACAATTACGCGCTAGCAATAAACAATAGCTACACTAATTACACAAACTACAAGAAAAAAATCAGAAGATTCCAGTGAGGTGTCCACAGCTGAGGGTCGACATGTGAAACGTCCCCTTAGAAAAATTATACAAGACTGTGCTTAAACTGACACACAATATTTTTTAGCGCTACGCAATCTGACTTTCAATAATCCCTACAAAAGAATGGCCCTGACTAACATTAACCTATACCTTTCACAAATCACTTACCTCACAAAAATCTTCGTTACTCGAACTACTGCAATACAGCGAGCGCCACTACTGCCAGCTAAATAAAAGATTCAAACTACGGAAGGCACTAACTACTGATAGGCATAGTTAGCAAATGAAAGATTTTACTAGAGAACAAACAATGTATTTACCTTAATAGTATTGAAAAATCATAATATACATA
Organism: Schistocerca piceifrons; assembly: GCF_021461385.2. NCBI lineage: Eukaryota > Metazoa > Arthropoda > Insecta > Orthoptera > Acrididae > Schistocerca > Schistocerca piceifrons. The sequence continues at coordinate 459,989,853 of NC_060145.1, forward strand.
GCAGTTCATGACATCCAGTCTTACAAATTTCAAAACTCCGCTATTTCTCTCCCCACATCCACCACTGCTGGCGGCTCACCTCCAACTGCGCCACGCTACGCGCTGTTAACATCCAGCTGCCCAACACTACAATGGTAGACAACAATGCAAACCAGCCACAGACTGCACACAGCACAGCCAGTGATTTTCATACAGAGCGCTACGTGGCGTTGCCAATATAAAAACCTAAACAGCCTACTTACAAAGTGGCTCGAAATGTTGCAAGACCTGATCCGCCCTGATTTCACTGTCCCCACACAATTCACAGAAGGCATCTTGCTCCGAGTACCGAAACCGAATGGTGGTCGTAGGTGGCAGGACTTTCGCCCACTCACACTCCTCAACAACGACTACAAGATCTTCGCCCGCATCCTCCGCGCGCGTCTCCACACCGCTATCGGGAAAGCCATCACACCGATCAGACATGTTTAGGTGATGTCAGCAACATTCATACGGCGTTAGGAGCATACCGCGACGTAATTGCTTTGACGGCGGCCTGCAAAATACGAGGCGCCCTTGTCGCCGTAGATTTTGACCACGTATTCGACCGCGTCGACCACGGCTTCTTACGGCAGTTTTGCAACACATGGGCCTCTCTCCAGAGTCTGCACAGGTGGTCCTTCGACTGGTCCACGGAGCGCGCTCCCGCATGATGGTCAACGGTTATCAGTCTGGTCCAATTGTTGTTGGACGGTCAGTGCGACAAGGGTGCCCCCTGTCGGGTATATTATTTGCTGCAGCGCTTGAACCAGCTTTACATGGTCTACGGCAGCGATTAACTGGTATCTCCTTGCGGGGCGTGACCTTTCGTTGTGGTGCAATCGCCGATGACGTGGTGTTCCTGTCCAGATCAGAGGATGAAATGCACATGGCGCTACAGTGGCTACGCCAGTACGGGGCGGTCCCTGGGAGCGTCATCAACGTGAAGAAGACAAAATACATGGATGTCGGAGGGGGGCTATCCCACACAACGGAGGTGCCCTTTAACAAGGTGCCCGTACTCAAGTGTTTAGGAGTGCAATTCTATAGCAATGTCCGCCGCACGGCGGCGGCTACGTACCACCGGCTCCTACATCAGACACGTGCTCTGCTGCAGGACAACAAACTGCGTCGCTTGGATATGCTCCTCAGAACACGTTATGTCAACACCTATCTTGTCTCAAAACTGCACTATTTTGCGCATGTCCTTCCCTTGACGGCTACGATGGTCAACAGATTTCAAGCAGCATATGGACATTTCGTAAGCACCGGTCTGGTTTTTAAAGTCCGGTACGCCACCCTGACACTGCCGCAGCGGGCGGGCGGTATCGGTTTAATTCATCTATATAACCATGCGCGATCACTTTATCTCAGCACTATGCGTCGCACGTGGAGCTCTGCCCACGCCACTCTGACGGGCACCCTGATAGCGGAAGTGGCACCACACTCTCTGCATCCCCCGGTTTCTGTAGGACACATTTCACCGGCACTCACCCACATCAGAGAGTTCTTGATTGACTTCAGCTACTTACGGTCAGAACTTCCGACGACACGGAAGCCCAGCACAAAAGACTATTATCGCCTCTACCAACAGCGGTAACCTGTAAATACGGTCGCCCACAGACATCCTGAAGTTGCCTGGAACACGATGTGGCGAGCGGTACACACGCCTTTTCTACCTACGACGGTGCGTTCATTGTGGTACGTGGTTGTGAATGGGAAGTTCGCTACTCGTCAGAGGCTACATTCCATACATCTGACGGACGGCCCCTTGTGTCCGACATGCTCAGTCATTGACTCGGATGCACACCGTCTGACTTGTGCCGCGACCAGCGAGTGCTGGCTACTGACGCAGCGCATGCTGGCGTTACTCTTGCGGCGATTGCCGGAGTCTATCTCCCCTGATGAGGTGTTGCGCCCCGACGGCGTGTACTTTCCATCAGCCAGAACGAACGCCGTTAACTGGCTAAAAGGCATGGCCGTTTACTACATATTTTGCGATGCTCCCAAAGGCACACTCGGCTTTTGGTCCCTAATGATGACGACACATGCAGCTTTCAGCTGCCACCCGAAGTACAGAACTCGTTACGCAAATTATTTAGGTTTATTATTTGCGGATCCTCCTGCTCACTGGGGCGTTCCGGGTATGAGACGCTGAAAATGAAGAAGAATCCTGGAGCATATTGATCCTCTACGGACGGAATAGGGAGGAACCCCTCCCAACAGACGAGAAGACGACTCAGACGTTCGGCTACGGCAGTTGTAGGATCTTTCTTTGAAATGAAACCAAAGTAAATCTAATGTTACTTAAAATCCGTCTTGATTGCAAATTTTTTTTTATTATTCATATGACCGGTTTCGGTTCATTCCGAACCATCTTCAGATCTGATATTTCAGTTACAGGAGTAACCCGTCCAAATCCAGCAACTTTTTGTGTCACGTAGCATGTGAAAGTTGCTGGATTTGGACGGGTTACTCCTGTAACTGAAATATCAGATCTGAAGATGGTTCTGAATGAACCGAAACCAGTCATATGAATAATTAAAAAAATTTGCAATCAAGACGGATTTTAAGTAACATTATAAAATCACTGATTGCTGTTATCCCATAAGACATTATGTCTGTTTTTGCAAAGTAAATCTATAAATACAATACAAAATGAAAATTTAAAAAAATAAATGAATGAAAAATGTTCCAAAAATTAAAGAAATAAACAAATAAAAAAAAGTTGGTAGAGCACTTGCCCGCGAAAGGCAAAGGTCCCGAGTTCGAGTCTCGGTCCGGCACACAGTTTTAATCTGCCAGGAAGTTTCATCATCGTTATTGTCATATTTCTGTGAAAGTAAGACAATGCCCGAAATTCGGAAAAGTGTGCAATTAAAAATAGAAGTGGATGTGATTTTGCGTTTGGTGCATATTACATAATATGTTGTTGTGTATGAAATTTAGCTAACATATTGAACTTTTCTTTAGACTGTCACCAATTTCGAGCAAATTGATCTGATGTTGTACACTCATTTGAGATCGTGCCACGCCAGAGATAAAGCCAGACTGAAATATCCACGACATTTCTCACATTTCATGAACGGTTTCAGATATCGAAACAAGTTTTTGGCAAATGATAGCACTTAAAGAGGAAAGTATTTTATCATATTGTTATTATGTAAAACTTCATTATCTGCTGTGTTACTCCACTAACTTCAAACTTTCTCGGTGAAAGAATGTAATTTTTTAGGGCCATCGACAGCTGGTGAAACGAGAAATGCTGTGGGTTTTGGAACAACGTATGTGAATGTATTACAGGCTTTTTTGTACCGACGATGTGCTTCTTCATAAGCTGTTAACTTTACTTTTCCTCAAGAAATGGCTCTGAGCACTATGGGACTTAACATCTGTGGTCATCAGTCCCCTAGAACTTAGAACTACTTAAACCTAACCAACCTAAGGATGTCACACACATCCATGCCCGAGGCAGGATTCGAACCTACGACCGTAGCGATCGCGCGGTTCCAGACTGTAGTGCCTAGGACCTCTCGACCACCCCGGCCGGCTAGCTTGAAGGGGCAAGCCAGATGGCTCTCGCAATTGTGTCTGCATAACAAGTTAGTGATGTGTGGTAGTGTAGACTCCGCTATGTTTTGCCAAAGAAGGAAATTTCGAAATAGCAACCAGAGAAATGTATAGGTTTCACTCAAAATTCGCCACACATGACGTTTTTCTGAAAGTTACATATGGTTAAAAAGCTAGGTGAAAATAAATCGCAGGTTTTTCTTCGGAATTTCTTGTTAGATACTAACGAAAGCAGAGGTGACAGTAGATCTTTCTGAATGGTCACCATGCGTGTGTGAGCGTGGAGTGGCCCCGCTTAAGATCTACAAAAAGTGGGAGCGTAGGCTTGAGTTTAGAACGGCACTTCCCCTCCAGCGCTCAGGCCGACCCCCCACCACTGAGGCTCTCCCCACGCTTCCCCACCCGACTGCGCACACTGTATCGGTGAGCTTGCTGTCCGTGTGTAGAATGTGTTTGGCCGACGGTAGACTGTGATGGCGCGAAAGCTCGGCACGAGCTTCTCGGAAACTGCGCGACTTGTCGGGCGTTCGAGGAGTACTGTGGTGAGTGTCTTCAACCTGTGGCGGAACCAAGGTGAAACCACTTCCAGACGACGTGGGATTGGGTTCCCACCTCTTATTACAGACGTCGGACGTCGTAGGCTAGGAAGACTAGTAAAACAGGACAGGCGGCGAACTGTGGTGGAACTAACATCAGACTTTAATTCTACGCGGAGTACAAGTCTGTCCGAACACACAGTGCACCGACACTCCTAATGACAGGCCTCCGCAAAGTCGACGTCCCACGCATGTGCCAATGCTATCACCACGACATAGACTCTATGGGCACGTGATCATCGGCACTGGACGTTGGCGCAATGACAGAGCGTTGCATGGTCTGATGAATGTCGATACCTTTTTCATCATGCCGATGGGACGGCGCGAATCCGTCGACTTCCAGGGAACAGCTTCTTGACACCTGTACTGCTGGACGTAGGCAGCTGGTGGCGGCTCCGTTAAGCTCTGGAGAACATTCACGTGGGCGTCCATGGGTACAGTGGAGCTTGTGCAAGGTACCATGACGACCAAAGAGTACCGTACACTGATTGCAGACCACGTACACCACTTCATGACTATCATGTTTCCCGAGGGCAGCGGCACTTTTCTACGAGATAATGCACCATCTCACAAGTCCAGGAGTGGCTCGAGGAACTGAGTGGCGAGTTCCAGTTGATGTGCTGGCCCGACAAATTGCCAGATCTGAACCCGATCGAACAAATCTTGGATGTTTTTGTGTCCATCTTTCTGACTGGAGGTCTGGGGGACTATGGCCGTTCACTATGGTAAGAAAATGAAGCATCTACAGCCGACCTCATGATGTTGTTTATTCTAAGGCTACCAGTTCCGGCGCTTCAGTGCACCATCTTCAGATAATGCTGAAGGGGTTCACACCATGCGTATACACGACGTAAGAAACGTAGCAAACCCATGAAACATATTCTAATTCCACAGAACAGACAGCGTGAAGCGACTGCAATGAATCTTCTATGACCAAGCATTCTTATCTCAAGAAGTCGGAACATTTATGTCCCTATAGTAATGAGAGCTGCATTGAAGGCCATTTACGAAGTACGTAATGAGCAATGAAGGCTTCCGTTAGCAACTTCACAGCTAGCCTAATGCACTCGGAACAAGTCTACTCTCCACCGCAGCCACCGACAGAGAGAGTGCTTCTGGCGTGGGGCGTACACACTAGGCCAACGAAGGCAAACGAACGACAGCCAGGTGCTTCGTTGCCCGATATTTCCGTAGCGTTTACGGGTAGCACATCGGAGCCAATGAAACTGTACGATTTGGTTGTGGTTTTCTCTGCTGGCTGCATCATCAAAGCGATGGCAATGGGTTGGGCTGAGGACCCCTCTCCTAGTATGGACGATTGGTTCCGTAGCGATTTGCTGTGTGTACAACGTGTGTGTGTATTGTATTTTAAAGTACTGAAGTATGGAGTGGAATACGGAGAGAGCGTTAAGGGTAATAGAGTTTCATCATGAACGGTACTGTTTATGAGCTCCTAGGAACTGCGATTATAAAAACAAATTGTAGGTATTAGACACTTGAAGAGAAATAATTGAGCCATTAGAAACTAATGAGCACAAAGTGAAAAAGAAAATGGAATCTTCAACGACATCTATTCGCCGTGAACGAGCGAGAGAAACAAATAAAACAGAATGGCTCCTAAAAACGTGTTCTCCGAAAATTTTAGGGCGTACCATTCGAAATGAGTAAGTTTCATTGCTAAAAATTATCAAATAGTCCGTTTCAAATTCAGCTTTAAGGTGAGACATTAATTTAGTCCCACCACGCTGCTTACTATTTTTGAAAGAGAGGTTGTCCAAAAGCGTAATTTCTTCTTATTCTTTCTCTAATCATCAGCTTCTTGCAGCAAAATAAAAGCTGTACATGCGACGACAGCTAAATCCCTTTCTTCGCTGCTCATATCGGCAGGTGAAATTGTAATTAAAACACTACTTTATATCAATCACAAAATAGGAGCTACTTGGGCAGATTATCAGAGCCAACCGCGATTCCACAATGGCTAGATCAGTTCGGCTCAAACCAACGCGTTGGCGACGGACGTTTGGCCCAATCCGTTGGCAGTCGTTCTGTGGCCGTCGCTGCACTAACGAGACTGGAATAGAAGGGAGAACGGATAGAGGTACTCAAAGTACCCTCCGCCACGCACCGTCAGGTGGCTTGCGGAGTATAGGTGTAGATGTAGACTAGCTTCTTCGCACAAAGCATGTACCTGCGCCACTCGCAACGGAATTTCTGCGTCAAGTTCGCTAACCAACTTCTCAGAAGGAAACGCATTGCCTGGGTCAAAAGACTTTCCTTCTTCAGGTGTAGCGACAGAGTAAGAGCATCTCTGTGTCCCACTACACTTCGTCTACTGAAACAGTAAGACCACAGAGCCGAATGTTTGAAATCGTTTATACAACCAGCTTTCAATGTTTCATAGCAAACATGAAAAATTGTAGTGAGTGCGAACTAATAGTCACTTTACAGGGAAAATAAAATTTTATAGATGCAGGGGGCCGGAAATGGCTCGATCCTTGTTACAACTCCTTTTCTAGAGTCTACATTAATCCCAAGAATCACAAAAATTTTAAACGGACCACCATATCATGTGATACGTTTTTTTAATGTTCAAAATGGCCTCTTCGTTCCATGTAGTTAAGCCATAAATCCTAAGTGCAACGTCAGCGTTTTGAGTACCATTGCATTAAAGGTAATGCTAATATGCAACCCAGTTAATTGCCTTACTTCAAAATTTGTATTGCGTTAAATCGGCATTTCTAATATGTATCGCCTCAACTTATCATCAAAATTTGCTGTTGTGAAAAAAAAAAAGAAACAAGGGTTTAATTAGTAGTTTGGAAATGTATTTTTCTGATATTTTATATAGATTGTCACATGAAAATATATGAGCAGCAGAATCCAGTCAAAGTCAGCGAGTTTACTGCGCACGGACGACTGCAGACTTGCGGTCCTACGGCGCAACTGGCCACAACATGATTCCAACGATAGCCACAAAGGAAAACCAGCGATTGGCTAAAGGGAGAACTGGCATGTTATGTTTGTTCGTCGTAAATGGTTCTTGGTTTGTCCTATGAGAAACTGGTTGTTGGTTGGTAACTAGACTAAGACTAGTCCGAATCGGGGTTACACTCGGACGTGTTTGAGTGAAACGCTACAGTCAGTTAGGAGAACTGCGTAAGATTGTAATTGGCTCGTTTAAAAGATATTTACGGCGATATGTAATGATTGTGAAAATCGTCAAATTATTGATTTGTATGGGAACTTAAGGCCGGCCGGTGTGGCCGTGTGGTTCTAGGCGCTTCAGTCTGGAACCGCGTGACCGCTACGGTCGCAGGTTCGAATCCTGCCTCGGGCATGGATGTGTGTGATGTCCTTAGGTTAGTTAGGTTTAAGTAGCTCTAAGTTCTAGGGGACTGATGACCACAGATTTTAAGTCCCGTAGTACTCAGAGCCATTTGAACCACTTTTGGGAACTTAAAATCTTGTGTGAGGTAGCAGTAGTGGCTACGGAGTAGTGCAATTTACGATGGGTTTCCACGGGTGGTGATTTTATGCTACAGGAAATAGTGTCTCTGCGTTACTGTATTAGTGGATTTGGAGATGAAAGAAAGCATTTAGGAAACAGTGACTTTGCTGTGTTGTGTTAGACGGGCTTATTTTGCGACTTCAGCGTTAGCATCGATGTATTTTACTTATTGTTTGGACACCCATGTATAGATATACGGACTGTGTTACATTTGTAGCTAGAAGAACGGACGTCCTATGGTTGTATGTGATGTAGTGAGAACCAGTGTAAGGTAGTAGGAGATTTGCACGAGCGGTTTCGAATTTAGTAGCTTTTCATATAAAACTTTAAACGACAAAGCAAGAACCATTGCTATTGGAGACACACTAATTGTCTCTCCTAACGGCCGAGTGCTCTGTTTATAATAACTTCAATAGTAATGAGTCCGTGGAATGCCAATGCCTGAATTGGGATTAATTTTGTGTCTGCGTTAAAGTCCAGGATGTTTTAAAGTCGTGAGTGTACAAGCTGTGGGGGAGGTCAGAGCGGCAGTTTTCCGCCGCAGAGCACGTGGCCGGCGGTTGCTAGTGGGCCGTGACGATTGTCTAGCGATTACGCGGCCTTGGGAAAATCCGAGCGGAAGCTTGGCAGGGGAGCGTATGGCCGTGTTTGCGCGCTTGGAAGAATTTAAATGCCAGTGAAAATTGATAAAAACAGAACTAAGGGTGACACGGAGGTGCGAGTTGGCACTCATGCACAGATAAATATGAAAAGCCAAATTATCTAGACGCGGCACAAAGTATATAATAGTTTAAAAGTTATTGTTGTCTTAAAAATTGTAAATTTATGAAAGTTCAAAAACTAATATCTCGGCATTGCTTTGGCCGATTAATATGAACAAAGTGTTTACGGATGCGGCTAGTAGCGCTGGATCGAGCAATCGTAACCGATTAACAGAATATGTACGTTTTTGGAATGAGAGGTCGGGATATGGGATTCGACTGATAGAAACTGTGTTTTGGTAATAAATAAATTTAAAGAGACCAAACTAGCGCCACATTCTAAAGTTTAAGGAGGTATGTGAGTAATCACGTATTTATTTTTATTTCTTTATTTACTATCAGTATAAAAAATCGGGGAAAAGCAAGAGCATTTCGTAAGAACATTATTTGTGAAGAAACGGTGGCAGGTACAGAAAATTGGACTTTAAATTGTTATTGCCCAGAAAATTTTCATATTTTTCAATCTATCATATGTGTTTTTGTGTTTAGTTTTAGAATATTCATGTTTTTTTTTTTTTTTTTTTTTTTTTTTTTTTTTTTTTTTTTTTTTGACAAACATTGTTTTTAGTTAGGTAGCCGTTATATGGCGGCATCTTTGGAGCAGGGGAGTTTGAGCGACGCTAAAAGTCGGACATGTCACACACATGGCGGGAGTATTGGGTTGGTAGCCAAGATCTGAGACAAGTACCCATATAGAGACGTTCGAAAACGATCAAGTTGAGCTCATAGTGGTTTAGGGCAGCAGACAAGAGTGTATTTTGTGAACTGTGAACAGACTGTCGTGTGCCTTGATCGCGACATATGAATTTTATAGTGAAGTGTTGTAGCATCAGTTGCTAAAGGCCGCGGTTACGAAAAAGCCCCTCAGACTGCATTTTAAGTGTTTAGTCAATATATTGAAAACTATTCGTGAAAAAATAGAAATAAACTACTTGTTCAAATTACGAAAAACGCAGACAAGCATTTGAGACCAGCCACGTCTTATATATATATATATATATATATATTCGTGCCATAGCACGTGGGGGGTCGAGCTAACTATTCAGTCCAAACTAACGCTTTTATCAAAAATCGGCGAACAACACCAACACCAACTATATAAATATTTTCACCATTTTCAGCGAATTTTTACAGTGCATAGTGCCCAGTACCGTCATAAAGTGACGGTGACAGCCGGCCAGTGTGGCCGAGCGGTTCTAGGCGCTTCAGTCTGGAACCGCGCGACCGCTACGGTTGCAGGTTCAAATCCTGCCTCGGGCATGGATGTGTGTGATGTCCTTAGGTTAGTTAGGTTTAAGTAGTTCTAAGTTCTAGGGGACTGATGGCCTCAGGAGTTAAGTCCCATAGTGCTCAGAGCCATTTGAACCATTTTTGACGGTGACACCAAGGTTTTCTGTTTAAATTAAAGTAACTGTTTAGATTGTTTCTACTTTTCCACTTAGAGGGGTTCGTTTGACAGGCCAACACCAGGAAAATCAATGTCGACTGGTATCTATGCATGGAAGAAAACAGGCAGTAAAGTTAGAACGGTTTCTGTCCCCCATATTAAATATTCGAAGATGTTTGAAAAGTAAAGTTCAACTGAAAAGTAAACGAATAATTTAAAAATTTTGTAAAGTAAAAGGGAAGAAGGAAGCCAATGGTTAGATAAAGACAAGTCTGTAACGTTATAAAAAGCAAAGGTATTAATTCACAAATAAATACGCATATTAGTTCAGATTTGTTAATTTCCAAAAAGAGGAATTACTTTATATTTCTTAAGATAAAAAGCAGACAAATTATCTCCAGGATTGTATTTAAAGGGAAATATGATTAATTGCTGAAAGAAGCATAATTTACTTGTTTCTGAGAGATTAATACGTTGCTAACTGTAGAGCTTTTGATGCTCAGATACGTTATTAATATCACTGTTATCGTATTCCGGTAGCTACTACTAGCTCGTCAACCCACAAACAGTGCCTGGCAATTCTGTAGTGTACAACACCGTAGTGGCACGCATTGTGGGCTGTATCAAGATAATTATAACATCTATGTAAAAGTGTCTAATTTTTGACCTAGGTAGACGATATTTCCAATATAGGAGTGAGACACCAGTTGGTTATCTCAGGCGTGGTCTCTGTCAAGTCGAGTGACGTACTTCGGCTATAGAGCTAACATAGCAGATTCTTGTGTTGTGCTTCTTGAGTATAAGTGAACGAAACTAATGTGTTGATGTCCGCTGTGCAGCGTTGCTCTCCACTTACGTGTCGCCGTGGCTCTGTAGTGTCTAATCGTTCTGTTACTTCTACGAGCGTGTCACACTGCAACGTGCTGAGCTACACGCGATAAGTTTGTGTTTGAAACATGTCGCTCACGTGTAGGCTGTGTGCAGCAATATAAGTAAAAGTAACTGAATGCCGTAACACTTACAACCATCAAAAAGAAACGGAAAGTGCATTTATTTGAAAAAGCTGATAAAATGCTCTTAATGCTATTTTAAAAGACAAATGGTTCAAATGGCTTGGAGCACTATGGAACTTAACATCTGAGGTCATAAATCCCCTAGAACTTAGAACTATTTAAACCTAACTAACCTAAGGACATCACACATATCAATGCCAGAGGCACGATTCGAACCTGCAACCGTAGCGGTAGTGCGGTTCCAGACTGTAGCCCCTAGAACCGCTCGGCCACACCGATCGGCTTTAAGAGACAGTCTTCACTCCTTCCGATCTGGTCACGTAAGGGTAGAAAGTTGTGGAATGATATCAAAGAAATAGTATCGACAGCAATTGAGAGACACATACGACATAAATTAATAAGTGATGGTACTTATACCCCATGGTATACAAAACAGGTCAGATCGCTGCTGCAAAAGCAGCGAAAAAACTGTGCCGAATTTAAAAGAACACAAAACCCCAAGACTGGCGAAATTTTACAGAAGTTCGACATACAGCGCGTAATTCAATGCGAGATGCTTTTAATAATTTCCATAACGAGAAAAAAACCAAAGAGATTCTGGTCATATATAAAGCACATCAGTGGCAAGACGCTATCAATACCTTCACTGCGCAACAACAACGGTCAAGTCACTGATGACAGTGCCACTAAAGTAGAGTTATTAAACACGGTTCTCCGAAACTCCTTCACCAAAGAAGTAAATGTTCCTGAATTTCAATCAAGAACAACTGCAATGATGAGAATCATAATAGATCTCCTCCGTGTAGCAAAGCAGCTTAAATCACTTAATAAATGCAAGACCTCCGGTCCAGATTGTATACCAGTCGGGTTCCTTTCAGAGTATGCTGATGCGATAGCTCCATATTTAGCAATTATATGCAACCGTTCGCTCACAGAAAGCTCCGTACCTAAAGACTGGAAAATGGCTCAAGTCACACCAATACCCAAAAAGGTAAACAGGAGTAATCCGCTGAATTACAGCCCATATCACTAACGTCGATTTGCAGTAGGGTTTTGGATCATATACTGTATTCGAACATTAAGAATTGCTTCGAAGAAAACGATTTATTGACATATAATCAGCACGGATTCAGAATATATCGTTCTTGCGTTCTCATGAAGTAATGAGTGCTATCGACAGCGATTGTCAAATTGATTCCATATTTTTAGATTTCCAGAAGGCTTTCGACACCGTTCCTCACAAGCGTCTTTTAACAAAACTGCGTGCCTATGGAATGTCGCCTCAGTTGTGCTAGTGGGTTCGTGATTTCCTGTCACAAAGGTCACAGTTCGTAGTAATAGACGGGTAGTCATCGAGTAAAACAGAAGTAATATCCGGCGTTCCCCAGGAAAGTGTTATAGGCCCTCTATTGAAACTTCCTGGCAGATTAAAACTGCGTGCCGGACCGAGACTCGAACTCAGGACCTTCGCCTTTCGCGGACAAGTGCTCTACTTTGCCGGAAACGGTAAAGGTCCCGAGTTCGAGTCTCGGTCCGGCAAACAGTTTTAATCTGCCAGGTAGTTTCATATCAGCGCACACTCCGCTGCAGAGTGAAAATCTCGTTATAGAGGCCCTGTATTGTTCTGATCTACATCAACGACATAGAAGACAATCTTAGCAGCCGTCTTAGGTTGTTTGCAGATGATGTTGTCATTTACCGTCTTGTAAAGTCATCAGATGACCAAAACGAATTGCAAAATTATTTAGATAAGATATCTCTATGGTGTGAAAAGTGGCAATCGACCCTAATTAAAGAAAAGTGTGAAGTTATTCACATGAGTACTAAAAGAAAGCCGCTGAATTTCGATTGCGCGATATGTCACACAAATCTGAAGGCTGTAAATTCGACTAAATACTTATGGATTACAATTACAGATTACCTGAATTGGAACGATTACATAGATAATGTTGTGAGTAGAGCATCCCAAAGACTGCGGTGCATTGCCAGAACACTCAGAAGGTGCAACAGGACTACTAAACAGACTGCTAACACCACGCTTGTGCGCCCTATTCTGGAGTACTGCTGTGCGGTGTGGCATCCACCTCAGGTGGGACTGACAGATGACATCGAAATAGTACAAAGAAGGGCGGCTCGTATTCTATTATCGCGAAATGGGGGTGATAGTGGCACAGATATGATACATGAACTGGAGTGGCAATCATTAAAACTTAAGACTTTTTCATTCCGACGGGAACTTCTCATGAATTTTCGATTACCAGTTTTCTCCTCCGGTTGCGCAAATATTCTGTTGCATACACCTACACAGGGAGAAATTATCATCACGAAAAAAAAAGAGAAATCAGGGCTAGCATAGAAAAATTAAAGTGCTCGTTTTCCCCGCGCGCCGTTGTAGAGTGGTTCAAATGGTTCTGAGCACTGTGGGACTTAACATCTGAGGTCATCAGTCCCCTAGACTTAGAACTACTTAAACCTAACTAACCTAAGGACATCACACACATCCATGCCCTAGGCATGATTCGAACCTGCAACCGTAGCAGCAGCGCGGTTCCAGACTGAAGCGCCTAGAACCGCTCGGCCACAGCGGACGGCGATAATGGTGTCTTTGGCAGCTTAAAGGTATTCTTGACTAATATCTGCTCATCGCGTCCAATCTCAAAGGCTACTAACGCTCACGACCTTTATAGCGGGTACTGAAAGCAAATCTGATCTGCATCCTCTAACGCGACTGGCGCGAAAATTTAATAGACGTCATCCATCAGATGTAGAAACACGCTTACCAGCTTTTGTTTAAGGGGCGTAAGCCTTGTTGGTGTTGCGATTTTTTTTTTTTTTTTTTTCGGTCAGTGTATCGTTCGATGCGACGGCAGTTCAGAGCCTGCAAGTAGCAGCCACGGCAGGCTGCAATGGACGGTAGGAATCGCAAGACCTTCCGTTTCGCGTGCCTCCCGCAGTGCACGCCCCGGCGGCAGCTGCGAGCCTCCACGCTGCTGCAGCAGATGCTGCGTGCGTCGTGCGTACGCGTGTGCGTGTGTGGGTGCGTGCGCTCGCGGCCCAATTATCGATTGGCGGGTCCGGCGTGTCGCCCGGCATCGGCTGGCCGCATTGTTTGCCGGCGGACACCGGCGGCGTGAGCGCGCGCCAGAACAGGCGCCTCCGTGGCCGGCTAATGGCCGCACCTCCCCTGGACCTGCGAGCAACAACAGGGCCTGCCATACACTACGAGATACGAGAAAGCATACAACATTCTTGGGGAATAAGCAATAAAGCCAGTCCATCTAAAGCATGTGGTACTTACAGAATGGCAGGACAGAGAATAGTGAGATATTACAAGCTTAGCGTTTCAGTTTGTTCCTAATACAAACGAAAGGCCTCGGATAACACATTCTGAGCCAAGTAGCGGGCTGCTGGAGGAGGAGGAGGAAATTAGTGTTTAGATCCTACTGCTTCAAACATACACTTAGCGTACGAATTACGAAGATGAGATACGACAAGCAGGGTTCGGGCGGAGGCGTATACACAGCGGGATTACCCTCGCCCTATCTCCAAGTCGTACAGGAAGGGAAACGGTCAGTAGTGGTACAGCGTACCCTCCACCACGCACCTTACGGTGGCTTTCGGAATGTGTATGCAGATGTAGAAGCCGTTTTCAGTCATATTATTTCCAGAGACGGGCATATCGGACGTTTGTTCTGGCCAGATCCCTCAGTGACTTTTCTCTGTGGGGCTACTTGTAATCGCAAGTGTTTAGTCCTCGACACACAGTCCAGGTGTTGGAACATCGAATACAGGACGAAATGCAAAGAATTCTTGTGAAGATGCAACAGGTAACGGGTGACGTCAGCAGAACGCTTTCCGAGTGCGTGCGGAGGGATGGTTAGCATCTGACAGATATTACACTACTGGCCATTAAAATTGCTACACCAGGAAGAAATGCAGCTGATAAACGAGTATTCATTGGTCAAATATATTATAGTAGAACTGACATGTGATTACATTTTCACGCAATTTGGGTGCATAGATCCTGAGAAATCAGTACCCAGAACAACCACCTCTGGCCGTAATAACTGTGGTCTCACCGCCAGACACCACACTTGCTAGGTGGTAGCCTTTAAATCGGCCGCGGTCCGTTACTATACGTCGGACCCGCGTGTCGCCACTATCAGTGATTGCAGATCGAGCGCCGCCACACGGCAGGTCTAGAGACTTCCCAGCACTCGCCCAGTTGTACAGCCTACTTTGCTAGCGATGGTTCACTGACAAATTACGCTCTCAATTGCCGAGACGATAGTTAGCGTAGCATTCAGCTACGTCATTTGCTGCGACCTAGCAAGGCGCCATTACCAGTTACTATTGATGTTGTAAAACATGTACCGTCAAGAGCGACGTGCACCATTTATGGATTAAAGTTAATTATTCCAGCAGCTACGTCCTTTTTTGCTAGTCTCATTTCCTTGACCTGTTCCAGACCTAACGCCAGCCTGCGTGAGCTAAAACGCGTGCCTTTCGGCTTCCTCTCATAGTGGGTTCGCTGTCTTGCCAATCCACAACAATAACGGCCTGGATACACCTGGGCAATGAGGCAAACAGAGCTTGGATGGCGTGTACAGGTACAGGTGCGCATGTAGCTCCAACACGATACCACAGTTCATCAAGAGTAGTGACTGGCGTATTGCGACGAGCCAGTTGCTCGGCCACCATTGACCAGACGTTTTCAATTGGTGAGAGATCTGGAGAATGTGCTGGCCAGGGCAGCAGTCGAACATTTTCTGTATGCAGGCCTGTACAGGACCTGCAACATGTGGTCGTGCATTATCCTGCTGAAATGCAGGGTTTCGCAGGGATCGAATGAAGGGTAGAGCCACGGGTCGTAACACATCTGAAATGTAACGTCCACTGTTCAAAGTTCCGTCAATGCGAACAAGAGGTGACCGAGACGTGTAAGCAATGGTACCCCATACCATCACTCCGGTTGATGCGCCAGTATGGCGATGACAAATACACGCTTCCAATGTGCGTTCACCGCGATGTCGCCAAACACGGTTGCGACCATCATGAAGCTGTAAACAGAACCTGGATTCATCCGAAAAAATGAAGTTTTGCCATTCGTGCACCGAGGTTGTGTACACCATCGCAGCCGCTCCTGTCTGTGATGCAGCGTCAACAGTAACCGCAGCCATTGTCTCCGAGCTGATAGTCTCTGCTGCTGTAAACGTCGTCGAACTGTTCTTGCAGATGGTTGTTGTCTTGCAAACGTCCTCATCTGTTGAATCGGGGATCGAGACGTGGCTGCATGATCCGTTACAGCAATGAGGATAAGATGCTTGTCATCTCGACTGCTAGTGACACGAGGCCGTTCGGATCCAGCACGGCGTTCCGTATTACCCTCCTGAACCGACCGATCCGGTATTCTGCTCACAATCATTGGATCTCGACCAACGCGAGCAGCAATGTCGCGATACGATAAACCGCTATCGCGATAGGCTACAATCCGACCTTTATCAAAGTCGGAAACGTGATGGTACGCATTTCCCCCCCTTACACGAGGCGTCACAACAACGTTTCACCAGGCAACGCTCGTCAACTGCTGTTTGTGTACGAGAAATCGGTTGGAAACTTTCCTCCTGTGAGTACGTTGTAGGTGTCGCCACCGGCGCCAACCTTGTGTGAATTCTGTTACAAGCTAATCATTTGCATATCACAGCATTTTCTTCCTGCCGGATAAATTTCGCTTCTGTAGCACGTCATCTTCGTGGTGTAGCAATATTAATGGCCAGTAGTGTAGTTGTGAGGAACAAAGCCTTTTTTGAGTTTTTTTCATTTTGAAAACTAAATGATTTTACGTTTAATGTGAGCTCTTGAGTATTTCAAGTACGTAACCCTAATCATTCAGTGTTGATGACATTTTCAAAACCGATCTATTCGCTGGAGTCCTGAGCTGTGTAACAGTTTGCTACTATTTTGTCAAGTAAAATAATAACATGCTTTTATACTTTACTGGTTCTCGTAGCATCAAATATGTTTGCAGTAAATCGAAGTCAGGTAAGCACGATAGTGCTAGAATTTCTTCCATTAAATGTTTGACGAAAGAACTTTCCTACTTTTTTACTTCATAATATTATTTTTTTTTTTAAATGTTCAGCCTGGAGAGGGCTGGAAAGGCCATGGCCTCTCGAACGCTCATCCATTGCCACATACACTGTGCCTTATTTAACAGTGGAGTAGGTTTAGCAGCGTGTTCAGAGGGGTCGGCCACGTGATGAATGAAACTGTGGAGGGAGGGCTTCGCACCGCACTCGCTATACGGCGCGGCTCCATCAGCCGCTCCCCCACTCTTGCGCATTAACACGACACACACGTGTTCGGAGCCACCACCTACCCCAAGTGTCGTTCTGTAATGTGCTCACGTAGCGGGAAGAATTACGGCATCTGTTGAGGAACAAAGCAGCACTCCATCTCTGGTAGGGAGTCGCTGGCTGACATGGATCTCCCTCGCAGTCCTCCCGCTCTTCGCAGGGACACTTCCGGCAGAGTGGCTGCTAGCTTATACTCAGGTTACACCTACTGCATGCAGCGCTGGGCAATGCCTGAGAAACAACGACTTCTACTGCAGGAAGACAAGTCTCTATACTGTGTATTACGTTCTGTTTTTACTACTGGCTGGATAATGAATTACAGTTTTTGAACTGGAAATGTTTTGTGACTTTTAACTGTGAAGTCATATATGAAGTTATTGAAGTGCTTCCACAGCCGGCTGCCGGACAGACACCATCAGACATACCTGAAATAAAATTTCTAATAAATTTAACGGTAAAAGTTGTTAGTTGTTTGCCGGCCGCGGTGGCCGTGCGGTTCTGGCGCTGCAGTCCGGAACCGCGGGACTGCTACGGTCGCAGGTTCGAATCCTGCCTCGGGCATGGCTGTGTGTGATGTCCTTAGGTTGGTTAGGTTTAAGTAGTTCTAAGTTCTAGGGGACTTGTGACCTAAGATGTTGAATCCCTTAGTGCTGCAGTCCGGAACCGCGGGACTGCTACGGTCGCAGGTTCGAATCCTGCCTCGGGCATGGCTGTGTGTGATGTCCTTAGGTTATTTAGGTTTAAGTAGTTCTAAGTTCTAGGGGACTTGTGACCTAAGATGTTGAATCCCTTAGTGCTCAGAGCCATTTGAACCATTTTTTTCTTAGTTGTTTCTCTTGTCAGTGGGAAACTTTATGTCTTCTTTTTGCTGCGATGGTCGTCTTGAATATAGCCGCCGCGGATGTTACTAATTGTAGACCGCGTCGCCCAATGAAAGAAATTCGTATTTCGATGCTGTGAGATGAACTGTTCGTCAAATAATTAGACATGGTCTGCGTTTTACTTGACATTATTTATATTAAGCCGGAAAGCAATATTATTAACAAAACTGTTACGCTCCATCAAGACTTCCCACAGACACTTCTTTTCCTGCCGAATTAAAGATAAGTGACACTCTCATCTCTCTCATCGAGCTCTATCTCTGGTGCAGCGCATCGCTCCTTTTTTATCTTACATTTACCTCTTTGGAAACATCCGGCAAGTGCCATTACAACTGCCAACTAGCCGTGACTGAAAACTGCGCCACACATATCTCCACACCACGCACACGATTCACCATGCCACAAAAAGGATCGACAATAATATGCAAATTGCGCCCTATACGCACTTCTGTTATCACATTTGAAATGTGTCTCATCTTTTTCAGAGTTCCGTACCGCAATCGATAAAAACCGGAGGCTTAGCAGCGTCACTTTGTTGTCCATCTGTATGTCTCTCTGAATGTCCGATTGTTAAGAATCCTTTTCTTCAGGAACGGGTAGAAGTAAAAAGTTGAAATTTATACTTAGGTGCCGTAAGTGAAGGGACAGCGGTGTGCGGTGGTTCGGCGTACATAAGCTATAAAATGGCAGTGCATTGGCGGAGCAGTCATTTGTGCTCAAGTAATTGATGTGAAAAAGCTTCTGACGTGATTATGGCAGCAAGACGGCAATTAACAGATTTTGTACATGGAATGTGTTATATCCTAGCCAGTAATGCCACCCGAGCCCGCTGCCAAAAGGTTGGCAGCATCAAAGTCCGGACGCCGTCCGCATAAGCAGCGCCAGCGAGACAGGAAATCGCCGCAAGTCTGCGCGCGCCACCGCTGGCTTCTGGCTTCTTAAGCGCTGGAGTCGCGAGCGCTAGCACAGTTCTGTATTCGCCGCTCAGTTGTATACTCGCCACCGAATTGTGTACTTGCTAGTCAGTTGTGTGTTCACCGCAGCCGAGTTGTTGTTTGTAGTCAGCCGACGCTGACCTATCCGCTCCGACTCGAACTAGACAGATCTCTGTAGACACGGAGCTCACTACTGTGTTTCTGTATCTTCTTTAATAAAGATAAGTACCGACTTTTATTTAATCAGAGTGTTTGGGTTTTCATCTTTCTGTTTACTGTTCCAGCGGACCGGTCGGCCCGCTATTAAAAGTGTGGCGGTGACTTCGTAAGCCGTTTCTAAAGCGAATTGTTTGTCGCTACGAACACCGCCACAAAAGAATGTTACTTGGAGTTAGGTGCTTGGGACATTCCATTTCGGAAATCGTCAGGGAACTCAATATTCCGAGATAAATATTGTCAAGAGTGTGCCGACAATAGGAAATTTCAAGTATTACTTCTCACCACAGACAACATAGCGGTCGATAGCCTTCATTTAACGACAGAGAGCACTGGCATTTGCATTTTATAATTTCTTGCGTGTTTCAGTGCTTACTAGGAACAACCTTTTATTTTAAAAACAGTGTAGCATACAGTACCGCCGTTACTATCGACCCTCGTATCGTACAGGCTTATTTTTTGGGTTAGAACAGCTGAGGGTCGGTTAGACCGTCAGTGACAGAGCCACTCAACCTCCTGTTGCTAATAAGGCGAGTATACTATACGTTTATTACATATTTTTACGAGTTTCAAATAGGAGCAACTTCAGTAATGGATAGACACTGTAATTGCTGTGTACAGATGCGAGCTGAGTTGGTGACTTTTCGCTCACAGCTCCAGGCAGTGTTGGCTTCCGTCACACAGCTTGATGCTGCCGCCAAAGGGCATCACTGTGGGGCCTCACACGCGGTATGCAACGGACGTCGAGCACAACCCACGTGTTCCGCGATCATTCCACTGCTGTGGCCACCCCGGGTACTGCCTGTACTGAGGTTCACCTCTCACCCTTGGTCGAGTGGGAGATCATTCCAAGGTCTGGGAGGCAGCGAAAGGGGCCGATCTTAGGGCCTGCCCAGACCGTTTGAGGAACAGGTTTAGGGCGTTACCTGTGGCTGACGAAGTCTCTGAGCCAGATGCAGTCGTACACCCTGTTCCAGAGGAAGCCTCTCGGCCTGCAAGGCCTTGGCATTCACAGAGTGTGGGTTTGCTGGTAGTTGGGAGCTCCTACGTTAGGCGCGTGATGGGGCCCCTTAGTAACGTGGCTGCCAAGGAGGGGAAGGAAGCCAGTGTGCACTCCGTGTGCATACTGGGGGGAGTCATTCCGGATGTGGAAAGGGTGCTTCCGGATGCCAAGAAGAGTACAGGGTGCAGCCAACTGCAGATGATGGTCCATGTCAGTACCAACGATATGTGTCGCATTGGGTCGAAGGAGATTCTCTCTGGTTTCGCTCGGCTAGCGGAAATGGTAGACTGCCAGTCTTGCTTCCGAGATTAAGACGGAGCTCACAATCTGCAGCATCGTCGACAGAACCGACTGTGGTCCTAGAATTAGATGCTCAGGCGATTCTGTGACCGTGTAGGCTGCAGCTTCCTTGACTTGCGCCATCGGGTGATGGGTTTCCGGGTTCTGCTTAATAGGTCAGGAGTCCATTACACACAGGAAGTAGCTACACGGGTAGCGGGGGGTGTGTGGAAGAGACCGGGCGTTTTTGTTTTTTTTTTCTTGGTTAGAAGGTCTCGTGAAATCATAGAAAGGAAGTCCGTCTAAAAGGGGACAGGTAAAACACAGTAAGGTAGCTGCAGAAGCGACCGGTATTGTAGTTGTAAATGGTCGTAGCTGTGTTGGGAAAGAACCAGACTTCCAAGCCCTAACAGAAAGCACTGAAGCTCAAATAGTTATGGGTACGGAAAGCTGGATAAAGCTGGAAATACATTCATCCGAAATTTTTTCAAACTACGTAATAGTGTTCAGAAAAGATAGAGTAAATACAGTTGGTGGTGGAGTGTTTATTGCTGTCAGAAACAGTTTACCTTGTAGAGAAATTGAATTAGATAGTTCGTGTGAAATAGTATGGGTAGAGGTTATAGTTGACAGTTGGACTAAACTATTAACTGGGTCGCTTTACCGACCCCCGACTCAGAAAATATAGTTGCTGAACAACTGTTCAGCACCTGAGTCTCATTTCAAATAGATGCCCCATTCATATACTTATAGTTGGTGGCGACTTCAATCTACCCTCGATATGCCGGAAAAATTATACGTTTAAAGCCGGCGGCAGGCATAAAACGTCATCCGAAATTGTACTGAATGCTTTCTCAGAAAATTATTTTGAACAATTAGTTCATGAGTCCACTCGAAGCGCAAATGATTGCGAAAGCATATTCGACCTCTTAGCAACAAATAATCCTGTAAAAATAGAGAGTATCATGACGAACACAGGGATTACCGACCACAAGGCGGCTGAATACCGTAACACCCACAACCATCAAAAAGAAACGCAAAGTACATCTGTTTCAAAAAGGTGACAAAAATGCTCTTAACGCCTTTTTAAGAGACAGTCTCCACACCTTTCGATTTGATCACGCAAGCGTGCAAAAGATGTATGATTTCAAAGAGATAGTATCGACGGCAGTTGAGAGATATATACCACATTAATTAATAAGTGATGGTACTGATCCCCCATGGTACACAAAACGGGTCAGATCGCTGTCACAGAAGCAACGAAAAAAGCATACCAAATGTAAAAGAACGCAAAATTCCCAAGACCGGCAAAGTGTTACAGAAGTTCGAAATATAGCGCGTAGTTCAATGCGAGATGCTTTTAATAATTTTCACAACGAAAATCTGTCTCGGAGTCAGGCAGAAAGCCCAAAGAGATTTTGGTCGTACATAAAGCACACCAGTGGCAAGACGCAATCAATACCTTCACTGCACGATTACAACGGTGAAGTCACTGATGACAGTACCACTAAAGCAGAGTTATTAAACACGGTCTTCCGAAACTCCTTCACGAAATGTTCCTGTATTCCAATCAAGAACAACTGCGAAGATGAGAAACATAGACGTAGATATACTCGGTGTATCAAAGCAGTTTAATCACTTAATAAATGCAAAGCCTCCTGTCCAGACTGTATACTAGTCAGGTTCCTTTCAGAGTATGCTGATGCAATAGCTCCATATTTAGCAAGTATATACAACCGCTCTCTCATAGAAAGTTCCGTACATAAAGACTGGAAAATTGCTGAAGTCACACCGATAGCGAAAAGGAAAATAGGAGTAATCCGTTGAATTACAGGCCCATATCAATAACGTCGATGTGCAGTAGGGTTTTGGAACATATACTGAATTCGAACATTATGAATTACTTCGAAGAAAACGATTTATTGACGCATAGTCAGCACGGATTCAGGAAACATCGTTTTTGTGAAACCCAACTAGCTCTTTATACTCATGAAGTAATGAGTGCTATCGACAGGGGATGTCAAATTGATTCCATATTTTTAGATTTCCAGAAGTATCTCGACACCGTTCATCGCAAGCGTCTTTTAAGCAAACTGCGTGACTATGGAATATCGCCTCAGTTGTGCGACTGGATTCGTGATTTCCTGTCAGAAAGGTCACAGTTCGTAGTAATAGACGGAAAGTCATCGAGTAAAACAGAAGTAATATCCGGCGATCCTCAGGGAAGTATTATAGGCCCCCTATTGTTCCTGATATATATTCTATATCTACAACTACATCCATACTCCGCAAGCCACCTGACGGTGTGTGGTAGAGGGTACCCTGAGTACCTCTATCGGTTCTCCCTTCTATTCCAGTCTCGTATTGTTCGTGGAAAGAAAAACTGTCGGTATGCCTCTGTGTGAACTCTAATCTCTCTGATTTTATCCTCATGGTCTCTTCGCGAGATATACGTAGGAGTGAGCAATATACTACTTCTCGGTGAAGGTATGTTCTCGAAACTTCAACAAAAGCCCGTACCGAGCTACTGAGCGTCTCTCTTGCAGAGTCTTTCACTGGAGTTTATCTATAATCTCTGTAACGTTTCCGCGAATACTAAATGATCCTGTAACGAAGCGCGTTGCTCTCCGTTGGATCTTCTCCATCTCTTCTATCAACTCTATCTGGTACGGATCCCACAACGGCGAGCAGTATTCAAGTAGTGGGCGAACAAGTGTACCGTAACCTACTTCCTTTGTTTTCGGACTGCATTTACTTAGGATTCTACCTATGAATCTCAGTCTGCCATCTGCTTTACCGACGATTAGTTTTATATGGTCATCCCATTTTAAATCACTCCTAATGCCTTGCTTAAAACAGTCTAAGAAAAAAATCTGACGTGATGAAAGCTCAAAAAGTAGTAAGACTCTTTCACACAATGAAAGTAAAATTATGTCCTACTACAATTTCAAAAGGACAACTTCAGATACTTTCAGAAAATAGTGAAAGAATATAATATAAACTCTGTGTAGTTTCTGACCGACCGAGCTTCGATCCTGCGACCTCTTCGTTTTCAAGCACACGCTTTAGCACGACACCACCAGCTCCGGCGTGTAAACACGTCGTTTAACTACAGGGTACTAGAAAATTACCGTTACAGACTTCTAGGACTTGTAGAAGGGAGTGAGTACGTAATAGTTTGAATAAGAACCCATGTCTGGATACGTACAGTTGGCGTGCTACAGCTGTTTGAAGACGCGTTTGCTAGGTAGGCATAGGACACGGTGGTCATGGTCGAGGGTGGTGACGTTGAATCAGTTAATGTCATTTGACGTCTATATTATCTCTCCGACCTGGTTTGAGTCTCAGTCACGTATCTGTGAGTGTTACATGGCTGAGAACAGGTTTGCAGAAGACACCGACATGATGCTTCTGTTTGACGAAGCTGACGCTAATGGAAGAGCTGCTCATCGCTTTTATCAAGATCATTCTCCACAGTATCCAACTCCATCGTACACCCTTTTCGCTCGAATTACACAACCGCTTCGAGAAGGGGTTCCTTCACCATCACCAGGCATGACTGTGGTGCTCCAAGGAAGCTCCGCACACGCAAATTGGAAGAGGTCATACTGGACGACGTTGAAGAGAACCCGTCAACGATTACACGAGCAATTTCTTTGGCTATTAATGAGTGCAGCTGCAAACCAAGCGATGTTCTGAGTCACGCCTAATCAGTCACTTGTAAGACATGTTTGCAAATGGTTGTTGCATAGAACGGAATGCTTCCGGACATGGGCTGCAGTTCAATATTTTATCTAGTCAACACCCTCTGCAACTCCTAGAAGTCTGCAATTGGAATTTCCGAACATTCTGTGCAGATTTTGAGAAGTCAGTTGACAAGTATAAATGGTTGTACTTTTTCACTGCATTGAGTTAGAAGGTTAATTTTTTTTTACACCGCCACGGTACCATAGACTTCGGTATTTGTCATGTGTTTTAACTCCATGCCTCTATTTGGTCCCCTCAAAGAAATCTTGACATTTGGACATAGAGACAAGAAAGTGAGTCTATAGCGCTTCCGTTTTTACCGATCGATGTTGTTGTTGTGGTCTTCAGTCCTGAGACTGGTTTGATGCAGCTCTCCATGCTACTCTATCCTGTGCAAGCTGCTTCATCTCCCAGTACCTACTGCAGCCTACATCCTTCTGAATCTGCTTAGTGTATTCATCTTTTGGTCACATTCTACGATTTTTACCCTCCACGCCTCCCTCCAATGCTAAATTTGTGATCCCCTGATGCCTCAGAACATGTCCTACCAACCAGTCCCTTCTTGTTGTCAAGTTGTGCCACAAACTCCTCTTCTCCGCAATTCTATTCAATATCTCCTCATTTGTTATGTGATCTACCCATCTAATCTTCAGCATTCTTCTGTAGCACCACAATTTGAAAGCTTCTATTCTCTTCTTGTCCAAACTATTTATCGTCCATGTTTCACTTCCATACATGGCTACACTCCATACAAATACTTTCAGAAACGACTTCGTGACAAATCTATACTCGATGTTAACAAATACCTCTTCTTCAGAAACGCTTTCCTTACCATTGCCAGTCCACATTTGATATCCTCTCTACTTGACAATCATCAGTTATTTTGCTCCCCAAATAGGAAATCTCATCTACTGCTTTAAGAGTCTCATTTCCTAATCTAATTCCCTCAGCATCACCAGACTTAATTCGGCTACATTCCATTATCCTCGTTTTGCTTTTGTTGATGTTCATCTTATATCCTCCTTTCAAGACACTGTCCATTCGGTTCAACTGCTCTTCCAAATCCTTTGCTGTCTCTGGCAGAATTACAGTGTCATCGGCGAACCTCAAAGTTTCTTCTCCATGGATTTTAATACCTACTTCGAATTTTTCTTTTGTTTCCTTTACTGCTTGCTCAATATACAGATGTAGATACTGCTCGATGTATGGGATCATAAAAATAAATTTCGTAACTTTACTTTATGGATAATGATTGTATCTTTGTGTGTGTGCCTCGTATCTATCTGTTCTATTTGTTACATGTGAGAGATGAACCAGTGGTGCTATGCGAGCTTCTGAGACCTACTCTTCGTTGATTGCCAAACTATTCTCTCGTGCTGTTTTTCTGCGACACGTGTCACGCGTTTGCTGGGAGGCATTGGAAAGAACGCTGACGAGAGCTGGAGGATAGTTTCGGATGCACGTTGCCTGTGATCTGGCGAGCCCCGCGCCGTTTCGTATTGTCCGGAGTCTGTATGAAAGGCGGGATTAGAGCGCAGAGCTGACAGACCTGCAATGAGGCGCTCTAAGCGCAGAGCACAGTACTCACACTGCCTGCCACACCGCTGCTCTCCGCTAGCCGGAGAATGCCGCAGGCGTTGCCCCGGAGCGCCTCCCCAGCCGATGAGCATAAGGCTGAAAAGTAATGCACACCTGCTTGCAGAACAGAACAAAAATAGCTTGGAAGATCTGTACAAAAGTATATTAAAGTACAATTCTTAAGCTTTGTAAGATGGCAAGAATTATGCCCCTAACACGAAGTCATTAAAGATCACCTAACTCACGTTGAGCGAACAGTAGAGCTGAACAAAAATGACTTACAAGGCACGATGCATCTTGTAGAGGGTGTGGTATGGACGTATTGGAATAATTAATGTCGGGTGACGGTTTTAAAGTAATTCACATGACATGAAAACTTTGTGGAAACACATCGATTTACTGGAGGCTAGTTTATCCCAGGCAAGTATTCAGAATTGACTGTGGCCGGCTGGGGAGCGGCGAAGGGAAGCGACAATAGGCAGCTTAGGGCGGCTCAAGCTCTGAGAAAGCGGTAACGGGGTGTGGCCTTCAGCAGCCTTAAGATGAGTGTCAGTTAGTCGGTGTTTGACCCCATGCTGGTGTACCGGGAAGCAGACGGAGAACTTGTACGCCTGTTGATAAATGTCCGTCGTCCCGTTTTCAGGGAAACATGCGAGAAAGCCGCGCAAAGCTATGGTGGAGCGGTCAACAGAGGCCAAAATATGCGTGTTCGTCACTATAGCAACTTCACGCTGAATTCGCGGTCTGCAGAGTCTGAAGTAAATCAGGTGAAGAGCGACAGAATGAAATATGCCAGCCTCCAATGGGAATGTAGGACCAAGGAATTTGAAGTAGTCTCCTGGGAGTCATAATTCCAAAAAAATTGGTGTTTGTGCAGATGCTAACCTTGATGGGTGGCCTGGGAGGAGATAAATAGAAGAAGTTGAGAGGGAGGGAAATTTTGTGGGAATTTCTTCACTTCCCAGAGCAGGCATTGGTCGGCGCTGGGAAGCGACGCAAAATTAACGCGACTTGCGCTGCAATTGGCGTAAGTGATTTTGCTGGAGGGGAAACAGAGGTGAAGAGCGGACTGGGAGAAGTCCCCATAGAGGTCTTCCGTTCCCAGCTTGCCTAGAGTGTGGGCGTGACATTCTTTACTCAGCTTGCCTGGGAAAGAGTGAGCATCTCTGCAGTTTAGGATCTAGCAAATGGAATGATTGAGCTTGGAAATAGGAAGTTTTGGTTCAGCTATATACTGAGCAAGATAGCTAGGAGTGAATAGACGAGCGCAGCCTTGCAGCACCACGAGGTCAGCCGACTTCTGCACAACGCCGTCGCTCCGCCACGCTGTATTCGGTGATACTGCGCCCGCGCCGGCCACTGATTAATTTGTTGGATCACGTCGGCAAAGTTTCCACGAGGGTTTCATGGGCTGTGTATTGTAGAATTCTTCTCGTACTTCGTATTAGGCCTGGGTCAGGCGATAGGAATTACTTTTGAGTTATCGCACTTTACTCCACGCAAACGCAATTTTTTACCACTGCCTGATAGGGGAGTCTTGTAATGTGATGATTGAAGGTCGTGAGTTAAAATAAATTTGTGCTAATCGACTGCATCTGTTTTCAATCAAGTAGTTGAAATGCCAAGTCACTTTCTTAATTAATTTTATGTTCAACATTTGCATCTGGAGTTCAATAGCTGAATATAACATCAATGTGCACCCCTTTTTAATTAAAAAGGGATCAATTCTGAATAAATTAATGTCAACACTGCCACCGCAGTTCAATCATGAGTCACAGGGCCACATTACTTTTTTTGCGTTATCCGATATTGCGGTAGTTTTGCACTCTCTGTTGATCTGTTAGTCAATTAGTTGGGGTGAACACACTCCAAAACCAGCTAAGGTGGGTGGGGTGTTACAAAATATTCATATATCCGATGTACAACCTATCAAATGATACTTAGTTGTGGTTGTAGACCATGGCAAAGGATGTAAATGAGTGCTTGTAAGGTACGAAATTATAGCCGCCTAACAAGCTAACCAGTTGGCTATAGGACCGGCCTTGTGGCAGAGTTGGTCCGCTTATTTGTGAACAGAGTGCGTCTCGTTTTGGTAGACATTCCGGAGAGTCCTATAACGAACAAAAATATTGTACCCACATTTACGAGGGAGAAGTTTCCCTCTCGCCGTCCCCCCCTTTTCCTCTTTCAGACACTTTTGGAGAAGGGATGCGAAAAACCGACCGGTTAAAATCGACACCGGTATTTTAGTTGTGAGTAACATGTATTTTTCCGTATTTGTTTGGTCTCGATTATAACAGCTATTTATTTTTCGCTCGCTCTAGTGTGGGCGCTCTCGCATGATTTCTCAGGCTACACCCACTCCAGCGACTTTTAATTGTGACGTGGATGCCAAAATCGTGTCAATTATGGTAACGAGTTGTGTTGGTACCTCTATCAACGCTTTCCAGCTGGAGGTTTTTCGTTTGTAGTTGAGTGGATGACCTTTTACCTGATCCATCAACCACTGTAGTCTGTTGTACTCTAGTCAATTATTTGCTCTGCTTCTTTTAAGTGTCCTCTATTTTGTGTTACTGTGGTGTTCATTTTAGCTCTGTACCCCTTGGTGTTCCCTTCCTTTGGGTGCAGAGGTTACGCTTTTACCGTATAGGCCTTTTACAAGTATGTCTGTTTGGAACAGGGGACTTATGACCTTGATGTTTAGCCGCCATCAAACCCCAAAACCAACCAACCAACCTATTTTTGACTAATAAAATCGAAATATCAATTAGCTGTAGCAACAGTGCAACAATTTTTGTTTTCCAAATAAAATAATTGTCTAAAGGAAGGAGTAAATTTCACTCGTAAGAGTTCCATTGCTGTGAAATATTGCGTTATTATAGAAAATTGGGAAAGTGATCAGTGCTATTTTAATGACAACGCCGACAGAAGCGAGCAACAAACACACGTCATAAGAACTGGTACAGCGTTGCAGAGACAATACTGTCGCTCTCAACAGCGTGGCGAAGCCCTGTTGGATGGAGCACGTGTACATGCGGTGTGCGAGACTTTTCCCATTTAGTTGACATGACAGTGTCACGGTGCTGTCGTCGTACGTTAGTGTACTCCTGAGTGGCTCTCTCCCTAGTCTGATAGTATTTTATAAAGTGCAGTATCAGTGAACTAGAATTCCCCATTTGCCTTAAAAGATGAAGAACGGGATGAGCCACGACAAGCTTTGACATCATATAAGGAGTAAACTTATATCTTAACAACTTTCATAGTTTACAATAAAAATGAAAGGTAGTTGATCTGTTATCTTCATCAGCTTGTAGCTCATGAAAGTGGACAAGCTAACATGAAAAATGTAGTTCTTCAATTTTCACAATTTAGCACCGATTATTCGTAATGCCCAAATACTGGTACGATTTTCGATTACAGCATGGTTTTTGAATAGAGTTTCAAAAAATTAGAATCAGTAGGAGAATACTAGTGATTTTTTGTAGTATTCAACCATTTATCACTTTTCGAGAAAAGCGGCGAGTGCTGGGCGGATTAGGTTGCCTTTTATTTGTCTTATTAAGTTAATATTTTGATTGTATGTATCTAGAAATAAGTGAGTGGAAATTTTTCGAACTTTGTTCGGCTGCTACGGAAGTAATGGAAATAACGAACCGAAAATAGCTTATTTGAGATAACGGTTATTTTGGGCGGTTTTAACAATCAGGTTGTAAGATGTATATATTTCTATTGTTTATTGTCAAATCACAATTTATGAAAGATGTTTACATTTTAATAATAGGATTAAGTAGGAATAATTAATATTTGTCATGTTGGAAATCATTGTGGTAGCAGGGAATGTCTGCACCAAAGTATTGTTGACAAGAGAGACTGCAAATTGATACAATTTTAAAAAGGGCGGGAGAGACCGCGTATGGATACATTTTGTAATGGTAGCAGGGATTGTCTGCACCAGAAAGCATTGTTGGCAGGAGAAACGGAACTTTAGCGTTCGTAGGAAGTCAGTAGTAAGCGAGAAGTGAAGCGAGTCGGTAGCAGGTCTGAAGCGAGAGGTTGAGACGAGCGGTGTGCCTGCCAGCCACTAGCTATGATTTACAAGAGATTATAAACGGATGTACAAAGACATCAGCTAACTATTATAATAAGAGGAACTAACATTATTGAATTAATTTTTTTGAGAAACTCAAGACTACTGAAGGTATGTTTGCGCATTGCTAGTTGTAAGATTATTGTAAAAAGTAAGTCCCATTTAAACGTTTGTAAAATCATTTCATTCAGAATATAATTAACTTTTGTAAGCAATATTGCATTTCTAATTATAATCCATCCCAAAAACCATCAACGTAAAATTTTTCAAAATTTTATTGTTGTCAAGAGAAAGTTTAACTATGAATTGCGTAACTTCAGTCAAATTAATTAAAGAATAACGTCAGCTTTGCTATTAAAGAATAACGTCAGCTTTGGTAATAAATACAGCCACTTATTATGAAAGCCCACCAGAAGCTAATAGAGTATAGCAAAACCGAGTAAGTATATTCATGTCGCAGTTCGATGTAGCAGCCAGATGGCGATCCAGTAACAGTAAAAAGGCAAGGAACAGTTTTGGGTTATTCCAGATAACGACTGAGGGCCACGACGACGACACATTCTATGTTTCGTCGAAATAATCAGAAAATCACTTTTAATAAGCAGCAACTATAATTGTATGCGAAGATAGAGAAAGAATAAATTTCAAAGGGAAGATTTCATTTGTTATTATTAAGCAAGAGATAGAAATCCTAAGGAAAGGTTACTAAGTTTATTGTAAAAGGGAAGGTTATTATTAACAAAAGAGATATAGAGGAGACGGTTATTGCATAATAACAAAAGAGATATAGAGGAGACGATGGGAAGGTTTCAAGGTTAAACTAGTGTTGAAAAAACCGCAACAATGGAAAACCGGTTGCGTCAGCGATAACCGCCATCCCTACCTTGGACACAATGTGACTCGCTCACAGTATGTTTGGTCGTCTGAAAACTGTTGCCTGTCTGTATCACCGCTCGCTGCGAATTACCTGACTATAGTCCCCTGGCGATATTCATTCTGCATCTGCCCGTACAGATGAAAGAGGAGGCAGTATGAATGCACGTCTCCCTCGAGGAAACAGCAGCGGGGCAATTCCAGTAGTACGGAACTGGGCGAGGGCGGCGACATACGAACGGGGAAAGGCAGCCGACAAGTAACAAAGGACGCGGCGCTCTGGCGCTCGCAGATCTGAAGGGCAGCGAGCGATGTTCTGTGTGGGCGGGGGAGGCGCTGGCGGGAGAACAGCGAATGCACGTCTCTGGCCGAGGGCCTGCGTGCCACGCACCGTGCGTGAGGCGGCGATCAGAGGCGGGGGTGTTGCGTCCGCGGGTGCCGAGGCCTTAGCCAGGGGTGGCTGGCTGCGTGACGCATCCCGACTGCAGGGGTGTCCAAGAGGTCGGCTCTCCGAAAGCACTCCAGCTTCCACTTATACAGGGTGGACCAGACAGCAGAGGATGATTTAACATGCAAATAACTTTGTTAATTGTGAACCATGTTATTGATATTCCATAAAATCAACGTGTAACATATTGCAGATGAGGGGAACTTGGGGCGGAATAGGATACTTAACGTTTAACAATTTCTATAAAATAAGGGAACACAAGGAAACACATCTTAAACTGATAAAAAACACCTTGTAGTGTAACCTAATGTACCTTATTTTAAAATCACTTAAAAGAATACATTTTGCATTTTTTACAATTTTTCAAAGAAAGTCTTGCATATTTCCCGTTCCGCCCCACCCACGAGGCAGAATGGGATAAGGGTATTTTTTGTTAAATTACTGCATAAACATTGAATTTGAATTACGAATATCGTATTACGCTATGACAAAATGTTGTATAACAGGTTCAAATGGCTCTGAGCACTATGGGACTTAACATATGAGGTCATCAGTCCCCTAGAACTTAGAACTACTTAAACCTACCTAACCTAAGGACATCACACACATCCATGCCCGCGGCAGGATTCGAACCTGCGACCGTACCAGTCCCGCGGTTCCGGACTGCAGCGCCTAGAACCGCACGGCCACCGCGGCCGGCTTGTATAACAGGCAATTCAGACTAAGAATGAGTAATTTAAACAATTAAAAAGTCATTCTTCAAAATAGGAAAATTAATGTCATTCTGAAAAATGTACAATGCTTAATAACCATCAAACCACTAACTAGTAGCCCTTTCGACAACAGTCACAAATCAGTATTTCCTCTTCATCTTCACTGTCTATGCCAGCGCATGAATTGTGTGCCCACTCTGGAATACGACCCAGCCCTCATTAAAAACGGAGTAGAAGTCCCCACAGTAGAGACACTCAGCATCCTCTCTCTCTGGTTCTCTCTTCTCCATCATCTTCTTCCTTTTATTTTTCTTAAGGTCTTTGATGTCCTCTGTTTTCGTTTCTTTGGGTGTACAGTTTGATATTTTTGCCTTAAGTTGCATTGCACCTGACGTCTCTGTCCTGACATTGTTCACATTTGTGCACCCTCCTACTTTCTGTAGGCCTACTTTACGTGCTACAGCATTCTGCAGTTCCTTCTTATTACGAGAATCTGTCAATACGACGGTTTTTCCCTTTCGTCTTGTAGTCCGTCGAGTATTTTGACGGATTAATGGGATTGGAATGACTATCCCATTCTGCCCCGTTCCGTTCCGCCCCAAGAGCACTTTTGAGTTTAACGACTTTTATGGAGTGTAATAACTGACGTATTTAAACGCATTAAATAACTAACGTATAACAAATGCCATGCATTTTAAGGGAATGTGTCATTTTAGGGTATACAATGAACAGCTTATCTGGAGTTGAGATTCACCAAACGTTAGAACAACGTAAGCGGTAACGTGACGGACAACAATTCACTTAGATCTCGCACTTCAAACTAAACCAGAATGGCTGCCCTCACTTCCCTTCCATTCGGAGAAGTAGTTACATGCCCATACAACAGGTTGCGACACTGTCCAGTCTAGAAAAGATCAGTATCCCATTGTGCCCCGCTATCCCGTTCTGCCCCGAGTTCCACTACGTATGGAAGGCAACATCCTTCAAATGGCCGTCCTTTGCAGCCTCGCAAAGTCGTGCTCTTTCGACTGCATTGATCCTAACACTTTTTAAGGTCTGAGGGGTTTCTGCTCGAATTTCTGCACGGATATTCTCCTTGAGCTGCTAAAGTGTACACGCTTTGTTCACGTACATGCGTTCCTTAAGGTATCGCCACAGGAAGTAATCGGGGTCCGTTAGGCCGGGGCAACTTCGCGGCCAATTAACATGGGAATTTCTTGAAATTACCCGTTCACCAAACAGCTTGCCTCAGAACGTTTATTGTGACTCTGGACCATCCTGTCGCAACCGCATTTCGGGACGATTTTCTTCTGCATGAGGCAAAAAATTATCAGTCCTATTCGGGTATTACTCACCAGTTATTAACGAATTGTCACCGTTATCATTTTGGAAGAAGTAAGACCTGATAATTTAATGCGAGTACACCGCAAACGAAACCCTGCACTTGATAGGAGACAAAAATGGTTCAAATGGCTCTGAGCACTATGGGACTTAACTTCTGAGGTCATCAGTCCCCTAGAACTTAGAACTACTTAAACCTAACTAACCTAAGGACATCACACACATCCATACTTGAGGCAGGATTCGAACCTGCGACCGTAGCTCACACGCGCTTCCAGACTGTAGCGCCTGGAACCGCTCGACCACCGCGGTCGGCGATAGCAGCCAGTTGGCGCTGATAAGTTGCGAGGAGCCGGGGCTAGCAGTGTATTTAACACTAAATTCTTCTAGAATATACATATGTAAATGATGCTCTAAGCCCCCCCTATTCTAACTCCGACTTTTGCTGTTGCACATGGATTAAAAAAAATAAAAAAACGCGAACTGACTCTAATCAACCCTGCCAGTGGAGTAGAAAAGAGTTTGGCACCTGCAATAATTTAATTTGATAAATAAGTTAAATAAACGAAGGTTTCATAAACGTAGTGAGAAATGATAGGGTTGCTCTACCGATTAACAGAATGAAAGTTCTGTCCAAAATAACAATATGATTTATTAAGACTAAACACAAAATAATAAACAAAAACACATGAAACATTTACAATACATCAAATTGGCTCAAATTGGATTCTCAAACAAACGCTGTGAAGGTGAAGTTGTCCCTAAACTAGATTGTGGGGATTATGACGAAGTGGTATGTGGAGCCAATTCCTTGCCACTCAAATCTTAAGAGAGACACACAGCTAACCCAACATTAATTGCTGCTACATTAGTGAGAACTCAGACGATGAACACACAAGACAGAACAAAGGTAGAGAAAGACGAACAGGCGCGCTCTGCTTAGCTCTGATTATCACCTAGGAAAATCCCTATCAGCCGGTGCTGCGGACATACATTACCAAACTGTCTTCTTAACTGCAAGAACACAATATGGCGTACCGGAGGCGATGGCTGGTTGCTACGACGTCCCGTCGTGGTGATGTTAATGTTGCGAGTAAAGCCAGAAACTAATTATCCTGGTCTGGTTGTTCCAGACTAAAGACTTCCTAGCAATACAAATGCGCCTCAGAGGGAGACGAAGAAGGCTCGCCACACAATCACTGACGGTACAGTGATTGCTTTTATCAAGCGAAGTCACACTGTAACTCCGATACAGCCAACTTTAGCCAAAACTGCTCAAGACAGACAACATAGGCCGCTTGTACACAGAACGCTCAATTGCCAACTGTACTCGGAAAGTTACGTTGAAGTCGAAACTTCCGCAAATTCGTCAAACAGTTACAATTAAATGGAAGTATATTAGACAGCCAACGAAAGGCAGGCTGTCCAGAGCGGCGAGGGCTCAGTCTTGTAACCTACTCCGACTGAAAGGCGTGAGCCGAGTACCCTAGAGCACTCATACAGGCCAAACACCGAACATTCCCGCCCCCACGATAGTGGCCGTGGTTAAACGTTCCAATCAGCAAATCGAAAACCGGCGGAAAATTCCACTCTATTGCCAGAGCACTACCATTCCACCAATGGAGATTCTTGGCACCAATTTCTGCGCTGATTTTGCTACGTCACGGAGCTATGCCCTGAGCAAGCCAATCATAGTTACTATTTTGCAGAAAGCGCGGGAATTTTCCCGCCACAACTGCCTGGGTACACAAGTCATTCCCACGCCTCGCTGGTAGCCCGCCAGAAAGTGTTTTCGCTTAGTTTCTGCGAAGTAACGGAACCTCTAGCCCAGCCGCTACTTCAGGCCCCTCCGGGCGTGTCTTTTGACAATGTCGGCGTCTGGAAAGCATTCACTCGACTCCATCACACCCGTCGGCTTACCCTTTCAGGATCAGCAGGGCCCGCCTGTCACCGGACCACCTGGGTGATGAAGGACGCTGCGTGGGAAGTCCGCATGCGAAGGAATAGCAACTTTTCACCACATGCAATTAGAGAGGAAAATCGTAAGATAGAAACATGAGAGGGGGCTCATGCCACCTCTCATAGCCCCTACGCCATTTTAGATTGTAATTGGTGAGCGGTTGGCTCACTTAGGAGCAAGGTAGTGAGTGAATCGCCCAAGAACAATCTTACAAACTGACTTCACATGCCGCACTCTATAAAGAAAATCACTGCAACTGAAAAATGCAGCTCATAGAGGGAGGATTATTTATGATGTAGCCAACTTCACCTTCTTAATATGGAACATTAACTCTCACATCACACTTCCATACCCAGGGAGCCCCTTCCAAACACCGATTCACACAGACATTCACTCTCTAAATATGGCCCAGGCATGTGAGCCAAATATGGAGCAATTTATTCTTTACAATCAGAGATGTAGTGCTCTGCAATTAAATGCCCAAGATGTTACAACAATTTGAATCATTAAACTAACCTGAACTCACTCACACACGATACTTTTTAAGTTAACAATCTCTTTGTGAGCTTTCAGAATTTAATTACAACCTCCAATTCATTCTGTCTCCCTGCAGCAAGAATAACCTTTACAAAATGTTCCCTGAACTGATGGTCCATTCACAATGACAGTGGTGGTATCTGCTTCAGTTTATGGGGACTTCAGGCACACTTTGTATGCACACAACAATAAATACAAAATACAAACAAAAAAATTGGTGTGGAGAACAATACAGAAATTTGTAATTTGTGCGCCCTACTCTATCATTTACATAAGAATTACAGTGTAAAACACAAACACATACAAAGTATAACATACATTACAAAAACAACACTAGAGAAAGAAATTTAAGAAAAAAAACAAGGTTCATGGGGTGTCAAGTTGTGCTCCCACACTGCACAATGTTCACGACTGTGCTGAGAATGAGGCACTAAATCACATTGTTAGAAATATTCGAAGCACTTCACAAATTCCACAGTACTGACATCACATAGGGCTAAACGTCGGGTGTTCTTGCTACATTGTTGCAACAGCAATAGGGTGTGCTGGAGTGTCTGCAGTACACTGTTGAGATTGCAGCAAGACCCACACATATGATCACGGCAGTACGGTAGGAAGACACAGTGATAGCTCTCCTCACGTCGATTAATTGTCTATGAGGTCTACTTGTTGGGAAACATCACTAGTCTAGGTCTCTTCTCTCGCTGGACAGTACTTTACGTTTCCCAATATTGCAGTTCGACGAGGGATGATGGCACGTGGAGTGACTCCACAAGTGTGTGAGGTCATCCATACAGGATCGAACTAGGAGCTACGATTGCTACAACTGCTCTCTATTAGAGAGGAGAAGTTAGAAATGAGACCATTCATTTGTTAGAGAGTGTGGCACGATACTGCTTTGTGTATGCAGATCGGCCAATGCTAGTGAGTTGTAAAAACCCAAACAGGTGAGTATATAGCGTCCCTTTCTGTCCTGAGGCACATGAGGCGCAGGTTCTCACACGATATGTGATCTTCTTCGTGTACTCACGACAACGTGGTCTGCCGCAGGGAATCCCTCTGAACGGCTGCCGTGTCCGGAGAGCTAGCAGGCTGTTGCTTGTGGGTCGCGTGTCAGTGTCAACGGCCAGCCTCACTTTCGCTTGTGGCCCGGCGAGGATCCTGCCTAATCCATCAGGTATACGGCCCGGTGACTGACAGCTTGTAGGACCGGATGCTCTCGCGCCCTTCACGTCAGGTGGCGCGCTGACGCTCCCCTTCTTGCAGGTAGCGGAAGACCTCTTGTTTTTGCTCCGCCTGGCCTCTGCATTGCCACGATTCCCCTCATCTGCACAGTTCTGACAAAAATCTTATGCCTAACTTTTTCCCATGACCTATGTTATAATACATTTACATAACGATACATTGATGGTCTGTCATTTCAGACACTCTTATTTTAATTTTGTAGTTATCAATCTATGGCTATCACTATAACCAAATCTTGGTGTATCTAAGCTAGGCAAGGAAATAATCTATCTTGATATTTGTGTAGAGACAGATCTCACTACTGTACATAGTGTGTGACGCTATACTGGATGAACAGCTAAATGTGCCGGCCCGCACTTATATTACTATTACTTATATAGAGCGACAGCAGACATGCTCAAGAGTTAACTACCAACTGCCAACCATCTACATTCTATGTCTTTTGAATAAATTAGTTGATTATGCAGGTGGAAGTTTTACTGAGTTATAAAGAACATGCAACTATTCTACATTCGCTCGCCCGTCGTCCCTCCACTTGGGGTCTGTGGTTTGGTGACCTGAAACATAGCATCCCAACAGGCGCGCGCCAAACACTTATGGTAGAAAACCCCCACAATATTAAGGATCTAGCTATTGTTAAATCCTAAAGTTTAACTTATCCTAGTATATAGTACTCTCCTTTTTTTCTATTTTTATTGATTGATTGATTTTTTTTTTACCTTATACAATAGTCACATAATTCCTGTTGCGCTGAGATGTCTCGCTGCTCGCCGCTATTGACGACAGTGATGTGCGCGCCGTACATGACCCCCGAGTTTTCATTACGCCTCATTGAAACTCCGGAGACTGGGTTAGCCATGGCTATACAAGACAATAAACTTATAGTTGAACTTAATTTTGTATGTGATGCAGTTTTAGCAATGAAAGCGCACCTTTCCAGAGGCAATGTAATATGACCAAGCCAGGACTGGTTCCTGTTGAGGATTCCGTCGCCCACCACACACCAGCTACACAGTATGTCACCAATCCCCAAGTATAATTCCTTGGTCATTCATCTGTGACAGTCACAAGCAGCACGCTAAATCCCCAACCTGCACATTGGCATGGTAGGCTTTATGCCCGCAC
Source organism: Schistocerca piceifrons (assembly GCF_021461385.2). Taxonomy (NCBI): domain Eukaryota; kingdom Metazoa; phylum Arthropoda; class Insecta; order Orthoptera; family Acrididae; genus Schistocerca; species Schistocerca piceifrons. Next base: position 460,028,030 of record NC_060145.1, read on the forward strand.
TTCTACCGTCTAGGGCACCATTGGAGTCAAACGCTCACAGGTTCACCCCGACTTGCAAGACAACGATGCTGGCGCATCACTGTAAAAACTATACTGCACATGTTCATCCTCGAAATCACGCAATATACCACAATCTTGCAGTGCACTGACGCGTGCCTGCAAGCATTGGTATGAACGTCTCACGAACTGGTTGTGGCCGCTATGGAGCGTATCACGACTTCTCAGAACGCTTCTAAGAGCACGTTCTTGTATGCGCCCGTTTGTGCGACATCTCGTCACTCATCATTATCCCTTAACATGGACACCAGACAGGAAAGGACAAAAACATTGCTCATGGAAAGGTAGTGCCTCTTATCCCATCGACAGTGGAGATCGCGAACATAAACCAAAAAAAAGTTAGCAGCAGTAAATTCTTATGCGAGACAACGCAGCGTGTTAATACTTTTGCAATCTTAATCTATTAATGCAACGATTATTGTTCCCCGAAGAAAGGTTCATATATTTGCCTATTCTACTATGCACATCACTTACACTACTACTATAGCAAGGTTCATGTATTTGCCCATTCTACTATGTACACCACTTACACTACTACTATTCCACGAACTTCTTTATGTGAGAGATGTGGTGGAGTCCTATGGACTTCTTTCCTTTCAGCGTCTCCAATTCATAAGCATTGTGGTGAGCTGCTCTCCTTATACGGTACAGGCCGTTGTAAGCCGAATAGAATTTTTGGCATTTCATTTTTTGTTTGTTAGAGAGTCGGAATGGCTTCACGAGCACCCTTTGTCCAATTTGGAAGTGTCGTAGACGAGCTCCCCTGTCGGCACGTCTCTTCCTGACCTCTGCTGCAGCCCGTATCCTCTTGAGAGCCAAATCCACTAAGGCTCGGTGCTGCGTTCGCTCCCTTGGTGGGAAGTTTACCACTTCGGTTATCAAGTCCTTAGGAATCCGGTTTTTCAGTACTGTAATGGGTGCAAATTTTGTTATCCCATGGGGTGCCTCATTGATCACCTCCTGGAAGTCTTTAAGGAAAACGTCCCATGTCGTGTGCTGTTTGTTACAATACAACCGGCACAAGTTTCCGAGTTCCTTAATAACCTGTTTTGCAGCATTCGAGCTCGGATGGTGTGAAGATATAAAAATGGAATCAATTTTACATCCACGCAACGTCTCCTTCCATGTTTTTGACTTAAACTGTGGCCCGTTATCAGAAATAATTTTACTCACATGACCAACCTGTGGTAGGAAATCCCGGATTAGGGCTCGTGATACAGTTCGTCCTGTGGCGTAAAGGCAACGTATTTGGACGTTAGTTCAACAAATACTAATACGTAAGTATATCCTCTTCTTGTTCTTGGCAAAGGTCCCATCAAATCTGTTGCTGCTAATTGTCTTAATTTGGTCGCTACGATTGGGTATAATGGTGCCTGCATGGTCACAGTGGTGTGCTTAGCCTTTTGGCAGTCTTTACACACCGACAGTACCCTCCGAATTCGACGCTCCATGTTTCGAAAGTAACATATGGTCCTTAGCTCGAGATTGCACTTGCGTGGTCCGAAGTGTCCATAGCTGAGGTGAGTATGCCATATAACCTTGTTTATTAGGTGGTCAGGGATGCATACCCCCCATTCAGTGTCAGTGGCATAATTTCGGTGGAAAATTATGCCTTTACGCAAGAGGTAGAACTGCCTGACGGTGGCGTGTCTTCTGTCTATCCATTTCTGTTTAAATAACACTAGGGCAGGGTCCTTGTCTTGCTCGTTCTTGATGTCCTGCATACTACAGGTAATAAAGTTTTCAAAGGCTACTTTCTGCATATAGAAAAGGCAATAGTGATTTCCCTCCAGATCTTCTTCCATGTTGTGCTCAAATCCGATCGGTGACCGTGATATGGCGTCTGCAATAATGTTCTGACTGCCGGGGATATATTCTAGCGAAAAATTGTATTGCTGCAGATATGATGCCCACCTAATGAGCCGCCTGTGATTAAGCTTTGCAGTCATCAAGAACTCGAGTGCCTTGTGGTCAGTGTAGACCCTCGCCTTGCGACCAAACAGAAGGTATCTGAATTTTTCAAACGCCCGTACAATAGCCAGCGCCTCTAACTCGGTTACTGAGTAATTCCTCTCACTCTTGGCTAGTACTCTGCTACCAAATGCAATTGTCTTCCACACCCTGTTTCCTTCATGTACATAGTCTTGGAACACCATGACACCCAGACCTGAGTATGAACTGTCCGTGACTATGCAAAGTTCTTCTGCTAATTAGGGTGTGAGAGGATGGGTGCTTGTAATAATGCGAATTTTAATGCTTTCCATTCGGATTCGGCCGCCTCATCCCATTCCCGATGAATCTTCTTTCCTGTAAGTTGATGCAACCTAGGACTGCTCTGAATTTTGACATGTGTAAAGCGGTTATAAAAATTTATGATCCCCAAGAACCCCCTTAACTGCTTCTTTGTCGTAGGAATGGGAAACTTTTCAGCCTCTTCGATCCTTTCGGGATTTGGGGCAATGCCCTCACCCGTGATGATATGTCCTAGAAATTTGACAGAGGACGTCCCAAAATTCGATCTTTCGATATTGATAGTCACACCGTATTCCTTGAATTTCGCAAGGAGTTCACCGAGGACCGCATTGTGCTCTCCCCAAGATTTCTCCGCGATCAGCAAATCGTCCACATAGCTGGTGACATGACGTTTCAAATTATCGCTTAGTATGCTGTCCAGCCCCCGAATGAATGCGGCAGACGAAATGTTTAAACCAAATGGCAGACGACGAAACCGGTAACATCTTCCAAATGCTAAAAAGGCTGTATACTGTCTGCAATTTGGATGGAGCTCGATCTGCCAGAAACCCGATTTTAGATCAACTGATGAGAAGATTGATATTCCATGGAAGTTTTGTAAGCGCTCCTCTAATCGTTCCGGTCTGTCTGTTTCGGGTTCTATTATGGTATTAATCTGTCGCGAGTCCAAGACTAAACGAATACTACCATCTGCCTTCTCGACTACTCTTAACGGGTTATTATAGGCTGAAGCCGTAGGTTCTATTATTCCTTCACTCAGCATTCGCGTAATTTCAGCTGCTACTTTCTGTCGATACGCCAAGTGGATTGGGTAGGGTGGCACACGAAACTGCTTGTGCGGTCGTACACGGAATTCATATTGGAAGGTCTTTATTGATCCTGTCTTGGGAATGAAAACCTCCGCATCTTCTACTAGCAATTTATGAAGTTCTTTGCGGTGGTCGCACCTTATATTCTTTATTGCTTCCACTTTTTCTCCTATTTTCTCCTTTATTTCTCCCATTACTACGACTTCATTCTCATCCGTGTCCTCTCCCCTACCCGCAACGTCGACCTGTTCTTCCTTTCTGTCTTTCTGACACGCATAGTTCATCTGAACACAGTTAGACGGTAGTTGAGCTGGGATCAGCTGGTCGTCGAACTTAATGTGGACGGGATTCCCTTTCCTCAGAACCACTTCACCTCGTCCTAGATCTAGATCAACTATCGCTTCACGCTCATTTAGGAAGTCCGTTCCTATTATCATGTCCATCGCCAGATTTGGCACGATCCAGAAGGTAGACTCTATTTTGTGTCCTTGGCAGGAGAATTCCAGTCTTGTTTCTGGGGGGACCTCCGTACATTTACCCGCTAATGCTCCTTTTATTTTGGTTTTCTTAACCGGTAGGACAGGCCAGTCCACCTCCTGAGAGCACCTCTTGTATGCTGCCTCAGATATTGCTGTTATGTAGCTTCCACTATCTATTATCGTATTCATACTCTTTTCAGCTATTGATACTGTGATAAGAGGCTGCCGATCCTGTCGAGGGGTTGTTTTATGTTCTTCGAGCAGGATTTCTGATAAATCTTCGTAATTTATCATCAGTAGTTGGCCAGGTCCGAGATTACGTGCGAAATTCCGGCGGCCTGTGTTCGCACTAGTCTGGCGTCAACCCGTAGTTAAGCTCCCCCTCCTCTGACGTGCATTAGGATTTGCGGGTCTAGTTTCAATCTCCTGGCTCCACTGTTGTCCTTGGTTTCACTCTCTCCAATTACGGTCGCTTTGCCGTTCGTTATTCCTCCTATCCCAGATTCCTTGTCTAGATTGACCCTGTTCCCTGGCGTTCTGGCTTCCGTGTCTTTGGTTTCCATAACCTTGAATAGCGTAACCATGGCTTCCGTAACCCTGGTTTCCTAACTGACCAGTGCGATTATGCGATCTGTTGTCGTCTTCCCTTCCTGGCCCGTGGTATTTGTTACTTTGCCTCTTCTTCCTGTCCTTTGCGTCTTGTTTATCAAAGACAACTTCGAGTTCGCGCAATAGACTCTTGAATGCTTCTATGTCAGATCGACACTTCCCGACAAGTGTCTGTTGGTACCTAACTGGCAATTTGGAAAAGCAAAATTTAATTATTTCTCCGTTGCTATATGGACTATCTAACAATTGATTCTTTTTGAGTAAATCATCAAGAAATTTGGTTGCGCTCCTATGCCCGGACACTTCCAGTTCAGGACAAAATATTATTTCCTCTTTAATCCTGTCTTGCGTTTCCTTTGACCAGTAGGTCCGCAGGAATGCACCAACAAATTCCTGATAAGTCCGACACGTTGCTGCCACACCTCGCATCTTTTCCGCGGCTTGGCCTTCGATCTGTCCACACATGAATTCTAATTTTGCCTGGGTTGGCCATGATGTCGGTAATGAATTTGTAAACTGCATCACCCAGCTCTTCGGATGCATCGACCCTCCATTTTCATTGAACTTCTGGAATTTTAGTATCGACAGGAAGTGATTGTGATCAAAATCCTGTCTGATCCTCGCACTGGTGTTGTCACTCGTTTCCGATACTTGCACGTCTGCTGAGTGTCCTGATCTATCTTGCTGATAACTGTGATGTGCTACGTCTGTATCACAGTGGAAGTGGCACTCAGAATTCACTCTCCTAAGTGGGCTACAATTATTGGAGCTATTACTCGCTGTTACTGCGTGTGCATTGTTAGTTCCGCACTCGGTCATTGGGCTAGAGCACGGCGGGCTTTTCCTTGGAGACACAATTCTGTGTACTCCATCATTGGTATCCGCTAGGGATTTTGAGTGGGATTGTGTTGTACGTCGCAAGCGCCCTGCGAGTTTAGAAGTTGCTTCCGCGACTTTCATTGCCCCTATTGCCGCCGTTTTGGCCAGGCCTGCTACTTTTTGTGCAGCCATTGACATTTGTTTTACTTCTCCACATTCTTTCTTTATTGTTAGTAATTCCCCTCGAATTTCTCCTATATGCGAAATTATTGCCTGAGTGTCCTTCTTACGCTGTTCGTCAGCTTCTTCCTTCTCCTTCTTACGTTGTTTCTCGTCTTCTTTCTTCTCCTTATTACGTTGTTCGTCAGCTTCTTCTTTCTCCTTCTTACGCTGTTCGTCAGCTTCTTCCTTCTCCTTCTTACGTTGTTTCTCATCTTCTTCCTTCTCCTTCTTGCATTGTTCGTCAGCATCTTCTTTCTCCTTCTTACGCTGTTTCTCATCTTCTTACTTCTCCTTCTTACGCTGTTCGTCAGCTTCTTCTTTCTCCTTCTTACGTTGTTTCTCACCTTCTTCCTTCTCCTTCTTACGTTGTTCATCAGCTTCTTCTTTCATTGATCGTAGGAAGCTCAGTATTGGGTTTACGTCATCTTTTTGATCCTCTTCAAACATGGGCGATGTAACTCTGGACACCTGGGTGCTAGAGCTCTGACGTGACCGAGCTGGCCTCTGTCTGCACTCGTTCGTTTGATTATAAACTTCTGCTACCGTCTCGACCTGTGTGCCTGTCTCTGTTCCATCCTCCGCTTCACTATCATAATCACGGTCGCGATGTTGCTCTAAGATTGCGTCCAGATCACCTTCCTCATCAATGACCCTGTCGTCCTGTGCTGCTAAAAATGTGCCCATCTCATCTCCGAACCTATCCTCGTCAGTAACCTGCCTCTTATCCATTATGCTATCCTCTTTTGTTTTAGTTTCGCTCGACAATAGTCGTGCCTTACTTCTCGTGATCATTCATGAAAAAACAAATTCATCTAAAATTTACAATAAAAATCATCTACTCCCAATATTTTTCCACATAGACATAAAATTTCAACAACGCCGTTCCAACGCTGTAACTACAAGCACGATTTGTTGTGGTACAGAAAATGCACACAAACCCGACAAAGTGTGATGAGGTAGGGACACCACTTCAAAGAAACACAAAAAAGGCAATGAACACACAAAAAATATATACACTGAAAACAAAAACTGTAATCATGCGCCGCTAATAAAAACTAATCGCGGAACTACAAGAAGAAGAACTTGGGTACTAATCATAAAAATAGTAGAGAAAAAAAATTTGAATGTTCCTACTAAGAATACTGTTTGTTAATCAGTGATTCACAGGAAAGATCCGAGGCTAAGGGTCGCCATTTTATGCGAGGAGCCGGGGCTAGCAGTGTATTTAACACTAAATTCTTCTAGAATCTACATATGTAAATGATGCTCTAAGCCCCCCCTATTCTAACTCCGACTTTTGCTGTTGCACATGGATTAAAAAAAAAAATGCGATCTGATTCTAATCAACCCTGCCAGTGGAGTAGAAAAGAGTTTGGCACCTGCAATAATTTAATTTGATAAATAAGTTAAATAAACGAAGGTTTCATTAACGTAGTGAGAAATGATAGGGCTGCTCTACCGATTAACAGAATGAAAGTTCTGTCCAAAATAACAATATGATTTATTAAGACTAAGCACAAAATAATAAACAAAAACACACGAAACATTTACAATACATCAAATTGGCTCAAATTGGATTCTCAAACAAACGCTGTGAAGGTGAAGTTGTCCCTAAACTAGATTGTGGGGATTATGACGAAGTGGTATGTGGAGCCAATTCCTTGCCACTCAAATCTTAAGAGAGACACACAGCTAACCCAACATTAATTGCTGCTACATTAGTGAGAACTCAGACGATGAACACACAAGACAGAACAAAGCTAGAGAAAGACGAACAGGCGCGCTCTGCTTAGCTCCGACTATCACCTAGGAAAATCCCTATCTGCCGGTGCTGCGGACATACATTACCAAACTGTCTTCTTAACTGCAAGAACACAATATGGCGTACCGGAGGCGATGGCTGGTTGCTATGACGTCCCGTCGTGGTGATGATAATGTTGCGAGTAAAGCCAGAAACTAATTATCCTGGTCTGGTTGTTCCAGACTAAAGACTTCCTAGCAATACAAATGTGCCCCAGAGGGAGATGAAGAAGGCTCGCCACACAATCACTGACGGTACAGTGATAGATTTTATCAAGCGAAGTCACACTGTAACTCCGATACAGCCAACTTTAGCCAAAACTGCTCAAGACAGACAACATAGGCCGCTTGTACGCAGAACGCTCAATTGCCAACTGTACTCGGAAAGTTACGTTGAAGTCGAAACTTCAGCAAATTCGTCAAACAGTTACAATTAAAAAAAAAGTATATTAGACAGCCAACGAAAAGCCGGCTGTCCAGAGCAGCGAGAGCTCAGTCTTGTAACCTACTCTGACCGAAAGGCCTGAGCCGACTACCCTAGAGCACCCATACAGGCCGAACACCGAACATTCCCGCCCCACGACAGTGGCCGTGGTTAAACGTTCCAATCAGCAACTCGAAAACCGAGCGGAAAATTCCACTCTATTGCCAGAGCACTACCATTCCACCAATGGAGATTCTTGGCACCAATTTCTGCGCTGATTTTGCTACGTCACGGAGCTATGCCCTGAGCAAGCCAATCATAGTTACTATTTTGCAGAAAGCGCGGGAATTTTCCCGCCACAACTGCCTGGGTACACAAGCCATTCCCACGCCTCGCTGGTAGCCCGCCAGAAAGTGTTTTCGCTAAGTTTCTGCAAAGTAACGGAACCTCTAGCCCAGCCGCTACTTCAGGCCCCTCCGGGCGTGTCTTTTGACAATGTCGGCGTCTGGAAAGCATTCACTCGACTCCCTCACACCCGTCGGCTTACCCTTTCAGGATCAGCAGAGCCCGCCTGTCACCGGACCACCTGGGTGACGATAGACGCTGCGTGGGAAGTCCGCGTGTGAAGGAATAGCAACTTTTCACCGCATGCAATTAGAGAGGAAAATCGTAAGATAGAAATATGAGAGGGGGCTCATGCTACCTCTCAAAATTATCCTTGGATTTGACGTATCGCACAAGAGTCAGTTCTGTTTATTGACAAATCCATTCAGATGGAAATGAGCTTCGTCTGACAAGATAAGTTGGTGCATTAATCACTGTTTTCTCTGGACAATTCTTGGATACAAATCGAAAAATTATGCCGCAGTTTGTGGTCCACAGGTTTAAGTTCCTGCGCTAACCGTATATTGTGTGTAAATATCTTTACGTCATGTATTAAAATTATTCGGGGCATCCATAATTAGAACATCTTCTAGTTGATGTCTATGGCACCATCTCTTTCAATGTACTCTTCGTTGCGAGTCGCACGTGGTCTGCCATTAGTTGGAACGTCCATTGCAGTCCATTTTTCCTCTAAGGGTGCCATTAGTCTCCGAATTATCGTCACTGATCGTACGTGTCTGTCATGGAAATGGTTACGATAAGCTCTTTGCCTCGGAATAATAGTTCTCCTATATTTGTTTTGTAAATAAGAGCCACCTTCTCTTGTTGCACAGTAATTTATTTCTTCCAAACGGGTTTCTCCGTCCTTATTCTAAGGCATTTGCAGTAGGACATAGAACGATACGGATTTGTTTTGACATATGTTAGTTTTAGATTGTAGAACATTTCACGTCGTGTTTTTTACGTAAATAAGTAATTACGTACAGTTCTTCTTGTTTTTGGTTGGCATCTGCGTTTCCTTTCAAATCAAAACAAAACTGCATCGTTCTAGATCCCACTAAAGATGCCGTAGAGCAAAAAATAAGATACTGGGAGAAACAAATTACAGTGCAGCAAAAAAGTTTTTATTTACAAAACATATTTCTGTGCTTGCTGCGGAGGATAGGCACGCAAACAAACTTGTTAAGAGATCTGTTATTTTGAAAATAAAATCTCACTATTTCTAGTTGTTCTTCCATGGTGTAATTGATCATGCACAATCTTCATAGCATCAGATATGATGATGTGCACCTGTAATAAAGGAAACAGAACAGTTCATATACAAGATGTATACATGTTAAAGTCTACTCTGCCTTCTGGTCCATCTGTTTGTTCCGTAAACCATTGTGAAGTGCGTGGAAGAGTGTACTTCCCACTGTGCACCTAACAAGGTCTCCTTGTTCCAGTCACCCACGGAGCACAAAAATCATGTTACATGTCCTGAGATGGTCACCTTTGTGGTGTTCGACAGACGTGTTCAGAAGGCGGCTCGGCGAGCACGACTGCTCACGCTTGCAATCAGCGTCCGCGATAAAATGTGCCTGCTGTACTTAATGGCCCAGTGCTGAATGTGAAGAGCCGTTCTTTCAAAATCTATGGAAAGCAGCTTTCTGCCCGGATAGGAACTATAAAGCGAGGATCAGACATACCAGTGTCAATGTATAACACGTCAGTGCGAGATGACTGGGCACAGTTTGAACTTAAAAAAAATGGTACAAATAGCTCTGAGCACTATGGGACTTAACATCTATGGTCATCAGTCCCCTAGAACTTAGAACTACTTAAACCTAACTAACCTAAGGACATCACACACATCCATGCCCGAGGCAGGAATCGAACCTGCGACCGTAGCACAGCTTGAACTTGGAGACCTGCACTGTGACAGGCAGTTGCGTGATAAGTTTCATAATAAAATATAGACTGATATAACAATTTTCTTCAGTATACATTTCCACAACTTCACAAGTTTGCAACAACGATTATGTCGATGTTACAACTTACAATATTTGTGCGAGCAACATTTTTCCGCAATGAAGAGAACGAAATCTATCCACAGAATTTAACTGCCAGACTTCAGTTTAAAAGCATGTCTTCGAATTAGCAATGTCCATAAAGTGGTACCGGACATCGATGCTTTAGTGGGAAGCAAAATAAGTGGTATTCGCTGACGTGCAGTGTTCCAATGTTTATGTTGTGAATAAAATAGCAACGAAATACAGCTTGATATCATAGTAAGACATCATGCACAGAATTGGTAAACAGAATGATGTCCGATATTTTATTTTAGTATATAAGCTTTTCTTGGCTCTATTGCCTTCAGCAATACAAGTCCTGACACTTTTATAGGACATATGTCAGCTCCGAGTTCTTTGAGTGCTATGGCACATGGTTCATTTTTAACTACAACAGATGAAATATTAATTCACTGTCTTACAGCAATGAATAAAATTTGTTCCTTAACTCGAGAGTATTCTTTGCCATAGGAGACTGTAGAACACTTACAACTGGCATTGATTATGAAAGCATCACTTCATGCAAACAATCGCAAACTCTTCTCTTGAAGTACAGCGTTCAACTTCAATTAAACTACGTGTTCATCTGCAACTTCATGATCACTGTTCCTTCATGGTATTGTTGACAGCTGAAACTGACGTCACAAAATGTAGGAGATCTTGCACACTGGAAACTGTATTGACCTCAGTGTGAGGGCACTGCAGTGGCTGAGAGGGAGGCGCGGTCTTCTGGAGCAGCTTCCAACGTCATTGCGGACTGCAGTGAGTCCTCGCCGGTGCCTGTGGTACCGCGACCTCTGAACCGTACCACAGGTTGAATGCGCCAATCCCGAAAGCACAGGACATTTGTGTAAATCTCGTCCATTCTCTGAGATGTCAGGGACGTCAGCGCTTTGAGCTTAGCTGCACGAAGGGTCTGAAAACCAAATTTTCGCACCTACCGGCGCTTGTGCTTCCTACCAACAAGGAGACTGCGCGGCAGACGGATTTTCTTTAAAGCTTTATTATTTATGGTACGTAAACGTCAGAACTCAAGTATCAAACTCTCAAAGGAGTTCGATGTAATTCTGGAAAATTCTCGAGCTAATTGATTTTCAAGTTTTCCTAGGACCAGTAATACTCCGCAGCAAGGTCAAGTTCTTGACAAGCAGCGTCACTCATTGGTAGAATGTTCACCTACCATGCAGGTGACTTGGGTTCGAGTCCCAACTGTGGTAATTGTTTACACAAAGGTACATGCCCCACGAGAATTTCAAAATGGTTCAAATGGCTCTGAGCAGTATGGGACTTAAATTCTGAGGTCATCAGTCCCCTAGAACTTAGAACTACTTAAACCTAACCAACCTAAGGACATCACACACATCCATGCCCGAGGCAGGATTCGAACCTGCGACCGTAACGGTCGCGCTGTTCCAGACTGTAGCGCCTAGAACCGCTCGGCCACTCCGGCCGGCCACGAGAATTTCCGTGAAGCGTAATATAAATAAGTAAGAAAAAAGAAGCAGTTGAGTTTGAGTTATTTTCTTAATTTAAACAATCTTCATTAACAGTTTGTCAAACATCAGTAACTAAACATTTTTTACTGCTATATGTAAGTGAAAATAAGACCATATTTCATAAAATGACATTAATATATATGTTAATCAACATATATTTGACGAATTTTATATTTAAATGGCGCAAGTATTTAAAATGAAAGAAAAAGTAATGACCAAAACAAGACTCAAACCAGAGACTACCAGTCTTGAGCGCAGTTGATTTTTTCCCATGTTTCTGCATTTCTGTGTTTCACGGAAATTGTCGTAGAATATGTAGCTTTAAAAATTTGCGTTAGCTGGAAATCGACCAGACATAGCACCCTCCCTCGCCACCCACACCCCGCATGCCAGCATTCTTCCACAGTGCCATGCTTTGCGTCGTAGCAGTGACCTTAGTTTAGGTTGTGAAAGACGTTTGGAAAACGTCGAAGTCAATTTTATCGAGATTTTTTTCGCGTTACTTCGAATTGGTTTGAGAAATTGACATTTGAGGTCTGAGCCTCACCTACCATGAATCTAAGACAATAATAAAAATCCGAGTCCCGTGTTTTATCCTTGTGAGATGTACCTCACAGTTTCTTCAAAAGATGCACCTCGCTAGCAGTCAGCCAGTCTGTGAGATAACAAGTGACTTAAACGAGGCCCTAGCCTGAGCGATACGAAAGACACTCGTACGAAATGGGACGTGTTTCATAGTGTGTATAAGAGGAATGAGAGCACGAGAACTAGAAAAGAGCGAGTCGACGAGAGGGCGAGTAGCGCTGCAAGTGAGAGGGCAGAGCAGGCGGCGGCGTGTATACACAGGTCTCCGTGTCCCGGCGGCCGGCAGCAGCCAGGGCAAACACTGTACCGTAGCGGCCCGCGGCGCCGCCCTGTTTGGCCTCTGCGCTTCCGCAAACACGGCGGCACCTGGAGCCTCCTACACGGCAGGAATCCGTGTTTCTCCGGCAACAGAACACCGGGGCCTACCGGGAGGGAGTCCACGGTTATTACGGGAGCTTGCTCGAGCGACGGGCAGGTCTGATTTACCTGTTTGCATACCAGAAGGCAGGTGCTGACCGTTCTACAGTTGTAGAGGAGCACGTCTGCATTTTGTTTATTTCGCCACTTTTCTTGTGGCCTCGTCAGTGGTGAAGTATCCGTTGTTAAATCAACATCCGTTTTTGCTTCTACTCACGCAATCTACATACTATTTTTCAACCGTACTGAGGAAATTTAGAGAACCAGCATTTGAGGCTGACTGCAGTGCAATTTTACTGCCGCCAACTTACATTTCGCGGAAAGACCACAAAGATAAGAGAGGTTAGGGCTCGTACAGAGGCATATAGGCGGTCATTTTTTCCCTCGTTCTGTTTGGGAGTGTGCTAGTTGTGGTACGAGGTACCCTTTACCACGCACCATATGGTGGATTGCGGGGTATGTATGTAGATGTAGATGTAGATCCGTCTTTTGGTACGTCACGGAGTACATCACTTTAAAGTTCCAGTTTCAGAACGCTGTATAAAGGAAAAAAAAACTCCTCAGAATGACGTCATATTTGAACTAAAAATCACTGACGCAGGGGGAAACTTCATGGAATAATACAAAACGAAAATTTTGCCAATAGATTGGGCTGTAAGCGTCTTAACATGGGGTCTGTTACAAATGACAGATGGGTGTGAATACAACAGCTTCGGTTTGAGTTGAAAATTACACCCGTAGTGTTGAAAGTGCATGACCGCAAACGGTCGGAAGTCAACAGTTACGGCACAGTGTGTTTGGTGAGCTCATCCACCACGGCAAGATCGTAACAAATCGGATGGGAAGAATCGGTTTTTAATTGTCTTGACATCAAAAACCGCATGAAAAGCAAATTGATATCGGTTTTTAATTGCCTGGGACCAAAAACCACATAAGCAGCAAATTGACATCGGTTTCTAGCTGTCCGGGGGTCAAAAACCGCATAATAACCGAAATGACATCGGTTTCTAATTGTCGTGTGACTGGCGCAAGACGTGTTCAGTACGCTGCCCACCGTTTTCTGCCACAAGCTGAACTCGAGGAACAGCAACTTCCACGACAGATCGCAGTGTCTTGGCGATCACGTTCAGAATGCGTTGTGCAATAGATACCTTCAGTTCACATCCGTTCGTAATCAGAGTACGGAATAGAACGTCTTTCAGGTAACTACACAGCCAGATGTCACACGGATTAACATCAGGTGGTCTGGACGGATAGGCTATACGGAATCGACGGTCGATAACGTTTCCGAAATGCGTCTGCAGAAACCCCTTCGACAGCTGTGCGATGTGTGGAGGAGTGTCATCTTGCATAAAAATGATCCTACCCACAAAACCGCGCTGTTCAGGAGTTGGAATGACGTTGGCGCGAAAAAGAATCCCATAGCGTTCCCCAGTGACGGTGCGTGTAACAGAACCCACAGGGCTCATCTCCTCGAAAAAATGCGGCCCTGCGATAAACGATGCCGTCAACTCGCACCACCGGAACCCGCACTTTACCTTAGTGGCGATCCACTCACTGTAGTGGAGACATATCAATTCCTAGGACTGGCTTTCGACGCTCGATTGACTTGGCTCCCTCATCTTCGTCAGCTTAAGCAGAAGTGCTGGCAGCACCTCAATGCCCTTCATTGCCTGAGCGACACCATTTGGGGTGCAGATCGCTCTACGCTGCTGCAGCTCTGCAGAGCCCTTGTCCAATCCCGAATCGACTACCGGAGTGTGGTTTATGGTTCGGCAGCGCCTTCAGCATTGCATTTACTCGACCCTGTGCACCACTGTGGGGTGCGATTAGCAACAGGAGCTTTTAGGACGAGTCCGGTGACCAGCGTACTGCTGGGGTCTGGTGTTCCTCCACTGCAGATCAGACGTGCGCAACTGCTCACCAGTTACGCAGCACACATTCATAGTTCCCCTGAGCATCCGTATTACCGTCTCCTTTTCCCGCCCGCGGCAGTCCATCTCCCGCATCGGCGGCCCAGATTGGGGTTAACGATTGCGGTTCGCGCGGTCCCTTCTCTCCGAAATGGAGTCCTTCACTTTACCACGGTCCGTTCACGTACGCCTCCAGGGTGTACCCCTCGGCCGCAACTTCGCCTGGACCTTTCACGTGGCCCTTAGGACTCCGTTAACCCCGCCGCTCTCCGCTGTCACTTCCTCTCGATTTTTGACGTGTTCCGGGGCTCTGAAGTGGTTTACACCGACGGCTCAATGGCTGATGGTCACGTAGGCTTCGCATATGTTCGTGGAGGACATATTGAGCAGCACTCCTTGCCAGTTGGCTGCAGTGTTTTCACTGCAGAGCTGGCGGCCATATCTCGTGCTCTTTAGTACACCCGCTCATACGCTGGCGAGTCCTGTGTAGTGACTCATTGAGCAGCCTACATGCTATCGGCCAGTGCTACCCTCGCCACCCTCTGGTAGCGTCCATTCAGGAGTCCATCTATGACCTGAAACAGTCCCGTCGTTCCGTGGTGTTTGTTTGGACCCCAGGGCACGTCGGAATCCCCGGCAACGAACTTGCCGACAGGCTGGCCAAACAGGTGACGCGGAAACCGCTTCTGGAGATAGGCATTTTCGAAGCTGACCTGCCTTCTGTCTTACACCGCAGGGTATTCCGGCTTTGGGAGACGGAATGGCATAACAGCACGCGCAACAAACTGCATGTCATTAAGGAAACTATGATTGTGCGGAAGTCTTCCATGCAGGCCTGTCGCAGGGAATCGGTTGTCCTCTGTTGGCTCCGCATTGGCCATACGTGGCTAACGCATGGTTAGATACTCCGTCGCGAGGACCCACCTCAATGTCACTGTGGCTCCCACCTCTTGCTGGACTGCCCACTTTTAGCCGCTCTGCGTCAGACTTTTAACTTTCCCAGCACCCTGCCTTCGGTGTTGGGCGCCAATGCCTCCACAGCAGCTTTAGTTTCACGTTTTATCAGTGAGAGCGGGTTTTATAGTTCTATGTAGGTTTTAGCTCATGTCCTTTGTCCCTCTGTGTCCTCCATCCTAGTGCTTTTAGTGTGGAGGTTTTAATGTGTTGCAGAGTGGCTGGCTGTCCCTTTTTATTCTCGTGGTTGACCAGCCACTGTAATCCGCTTTCAAGTTTTACTCTCTTCTGTTTCTATCGTCTGTTGTTTTCTGTCCTCTTTTGCTCCTTTTAGTGGTCGTTGCCTTCCCTTCGTTCAAAAATGGCTCTGAGCACTATGCGACTTAACGTCTGAGGTCATCAGTCGCCTAGAACTTAGAACTAATTAAACCTAACTAACCTAAGGACAGAACACACATCCATGCCCGAGGCAGGATTCGAACCTGCGACCTTGGTGGTCGCTCGGCTCCAGACTGTAGCACCTAAAACCGCACGGCTACTCCAGCCGGCCTTCCCTTCTTTCTTGTGGCTTTTCCTTTCTTTCCGTTTTGTGTTATATGTTTCGTCCGTTTTCTTCTCACACTTGTGGCATTGTTTTATTAGGAACAAGGGACCGATGACCTCGTAGTTTGGTCCCTTCAGTCCTCTTTTAAACCAACCACCCAAACAACTCGCACCATACAATCACCACCGGCTGGAGTGGCCGAGCGTTTCTAGGCGCTACAGTCTGAATCTGCGCGACCGCTACGGTCGCAGTTTCGAATCCTGCCTCGGGCATGGATGTGTGTGATGTCATTGGGTTAGTTAGGTTTAAATAGTTCTAAATTCTAGGGGTCTGATGACCTCAGAAGTTAAGTCTCATAGTGCTCAGAGCCATACAGTCACCTTTGGAGAATGAGGTGGCACCGGTTGATGTCCGTGCGGATTTTCCGTTGCCCATGATCTGCAGTTCTGCTTATTCGCATGTCATTGGAGATGGAAATAGACCTCGTCTGTCCACAAAATGGCCCATGGTCATTCATTATCCACTTCCATGCGAACAAGAAATTCCAGAGCGGACGTTTGTCTTGCTGGCAGGTGAGCAGGGAACAAATCCTGAACATGGCTGATTTTGTAAGGGCAGCAACTCCGGATTTTTCGTAGGATTTTGTGCATCGTGCTCGCAGGCACCTCCAGGCATCGGAAAGTTCTGCGTGCACTACATGTCTGGACAGCATCGCTCGACCCCTCGTGCAACGCTGTGGCCACATCTTCGACAGACGTCGGATCAACTGCTTTCATCCCCCTGCCGTACTGAATTTGAAAACAACCTGTCTTACCGAATTTTGTAATCATTTTTTCTAGACCTTTTGCACTCATCGGACTAGTGTCTTTTTCCATAGCACTGAGTGCCCGGAACATCTGCAGGGCTACTGGCGCAAAGGCACCTTTCTTGTAGAAGAGGTTTACCAGCAGCGCGGAGTCCTTCATGGAGGCAGTCACGCTGGGCGCCCCGGACGCAAACTAAGGAACAGCCGAGTGTCGTGCGTTTGTTGGTGTGCGTGTTCTGATGCTCACCTTGCCATTTATTGGTCACTTTTTTATTTTCTATTTTATTTACTTATTATAGTGGCGTTTTCCATGCGTCAACGCTATTTCAAACCTGACGATATTCTGAACAGTGATTCTCTTTCTACAGCGTTTTGTAACTGCAAGTTTAATCACGGACACCCTATACAACAAACCATTATAATGTCGATAAAATTGGCAGAAATTAAGAAAAACACAGCGTTAGTTTATTAAGGAAATTTACCCGCACTTGAACAGCAGTAAGTCTTTTCAAAGCCTTCTCATTGCCCTCCAGGTCTTTAACGCTACGTTCGCGCCTAGCGCTCGACAGAGAATAATTTCTACGGGCAAGCATACTGAAATTACCGTTAATTTTTCTGGGATTATTGTTAGAATGTCAGTATAAAAGAAATCAAAAATAGGACAGAGAAGACGCTGAAAACAGCCGTCGGTGGCTTATTAACTGGAAGATTGAGCATCAGAGAAGCAGCCGGGCACTGTTCTGTCCCTGAGAGCTCATTAGGTCACTGTCTTGTTCCCTTAAAGCAGGGGAAAGTACAACAGTGCTACCTTCGTTGGGCAAATTTAAGATCATTTTGACTGATCTGTTGGAAGACAAACTAATCAAAAATCTAAGCAAAACAGAAATTTTAAACTTATTTTATGAGTTAGCAGCACAGTTTGAGGTGCTACATACTAAAAACGACTCATTTTTTTGTGAAGTTATGGTATTACTGTCGTGTATTTTCACAGATGCACAAAGTGCCACAAAGGACTAAGAGTTGGAAACAACGTCGTTCATTGGCCGTGGAAGATATGAGGAGTGGCAGTAGGGTACTTGGGGGGAGAGTTCAGTTCAGGAGGAGAACACTGGGCAGCGGTTCCGTTCCCTCGGCGACCTGGAGCAGACGACGTTCCTCACGTGGCACGGATGCCTTGCAATCGGAGCCTCATTGACGGCAGCCAACGCTTTGTCTGGCCAACACTTTATCAATTGAAGACGCACAGTCTATAAATCAGTCCACGATGATGGTTGCCTCTTTATTCAGATTTATTTGTTGCAACTAGGAGGAAAGGAGGGTCAGATGAAATATGAATATACTGTGTGGTGGCGTCTGCCAAGGAAGCCTCGCTTTACCGCATTTTTCGGTTCAAGTTAGACGTGATTGGCAGGATTCTGTATCTCGCGAGCTCTGAACGCGCAGGCCCCTGCCTGGACTTAAACTTGGCTAACCAATGAAATTCTTCCTAACACCTTACTCGGGAAAAAAGTCGTTCCTCGCTCACTCTGTCCCTTTCTTCAGCCAGTAAAGGGCCTTCCCTTCTGCATTGCCGTCGTCAGCCACTCTGGGATAAACACCAGATGTACCACTGTCTCCATCTTTCTTATGTTCTTAAACAAAAGTTCTCGTGAAAGAGACGCACATTCAGTGGTGTACCACAGTTTTCAAAGACTTTGGGCTTTCTTTTCACCTGCCTGATTAGGGATCTCCAATGTCCGTTCAGAAACTGGTGTCTACGTACAGCAGACAATAGCGCTTTCGGCTAGGGTTCCTCCTCACTCCACCTCATACAACGTTCTCGCAAGTAGTCGTTGCTGGAAGCTCTCCCGGTTGAGGAACTCGCGCGGCCGGTCCTCGGGCATCGGGTGACTGTCACCCCTCGTGGTCCCTACTCAGGAGGACAACCGGGTGCCTGGTCATCCCAACATTCACTTTGCTTCCATAATATTTCCTTACTCCCATAAAGCACACAAGTCTATTTTCGTACTAATGCAAGTAACGATCACTCGTACGATTAATTTGAATCTCAGGGGAAAGGGTAGTGGCCTTGAATATAAGTCCGCCTGTTGTGTAAGCTGACACCAAATGTGTAACCTGATACCAGATGTGATAAGACAGTTATCAGCACCCGAAGCTGCAGTTATGACCCCATCCATAATAACGCCAACAGCATAAATTTTTTTATGTACGTCATACACCAGCATGTCCGATGTTTCTTTGAAAGCTCTTCAGGTTTTCCAGAGTCATGCTCAAATATCGTCCACACGTCCATAAATAAAGGTGTTTGAAATGTGATATTCCATGTTAACTGTATGCTGCTTTTATGTACTTTGTTTGGCTGAAACTGCTCCAGGCAATACTGACTTCCGCGAAAAAGTGAACAATATTTCGTTCGCTTATATCATTATCTATACAATATTAAATTTCCTATACACACTGAAATGCCACTCTATATAAATTAATAGCATTACTTCCGATATTTTGAGAAATATCTTTGGTCTAATTTTGCAAGCTGTTGCTTGCGTAACAAAGTGTTTTATGGCGTGAGTGCAGTAAAGTGCTGCCAAGTTCGTGCTGTGTTTTTAGTCTCTTGCCAGGCTGGCGAGACGACTAGAGCAGTAGCTGCAGACACAGCGGCCAGACACGCAGGGGTTGGTGATACGTAATTCAGATCTGTAACAACATGCGTTCTCAGAAAGGATAAGTTCACAATGGTAAATGTATCTCATTGGAACAACCGAAATAAAATGTTCAAACGTACCTACGTTCTGTATTTTAATTCAAAAAACCTACCTGTTATCAACTGTTCGGCTATAATTGTGAGCCATATGTTTGTGACTATTACAGCGCCATCTATCACAAAGCGCAAAAAGTGGTCCAACTAAAACACTAATATTTCTTTACGTACTACACGAATGTGTAATAAAAAGTGGGGGTTCGTATTTAAAAAAACGCAGTTGATATCCGTTTGACCTATGGCAGCGCCACCTAACGAGCCAACCATAGCGCCATCTGGTTTCCCCCTTCAAGCTAGACAAATTTCGTTCTTCGTAGGTTTTTCGTTTGACGCTTATTTCGTGAGATATTTGGCCCGGTTAGTAACAATGGACCACCCTGTATAATTTAATTCCTTAAAAAAGGAATTTTTTAACGTCTAATATAAATTTGAGTGTTAGGAAGTATTTACGGTAGGTATTTGCGTGGTGTGTAACCTACCCATGTGAAACATGGACCAAAAACAGTTCAGACAAGGAGAGAATATGGGCTTTTCGCATGTTGTGCTCCGGAAGAATGCTGTAGGGCGAATGGTAGATTGGATAACTAATGAAGGGGTGCAGAACAGTATTGGAGAAAAAAGAAATTTTTGTCACAACATTATTAAAATAAGCCATTGGATATTAGAACACATCTTGAGGTATAAAAGAATCGTAATTTTGGTAATAAAAGAGAGTGTGGCGGTAAAAATTGTAGAGGGAGACCAAGGTTGACGAGAACAAGAAAACTAAAATGGATGTAGCTTATAGTAGTTATTCGGAAAAAAAGGGGGCTTGAGAGCATGGAGTAGAGTAGAGAGCTGCATCAGACCTGTCTTTGGACTGAAGACTATGAGAACAAATGACGACGACGGCAAATTACGAGACACGATAAGTAGTGCAACACATTTATTTTCTCGGCCTATTTTGATTGCAAAAATTCCAATTTTGTTGTGAAACATGGAGCAATATTCCCACTTCAGTCCCCATTGTTCCATAAAGTTCCGGTAGCTGGCGGAGCTATCCGTGCCAGTCAAAATGGCGTCTGTAACGTAGGTGCAGAGAGCTGTTACTGAGTTTCTTGTTGTGGAAAACTAGAGCATCGCAGATATTCATAGGCGCTTTCCGAGTGTCTATGGAGACCTGGCAGTGAACAAAAGCACGGTGAATCGTTGGGCGAGGCGTCTGTCGTCACCGCAACGAGGTCGCGCAAACCTATCCGATGTCCCGCGCGTCGGCCGGCCGCACGCAGCTGCGGCTCCTGCAGTGCTGGGACGTGCGGACACTCTCGCTCGTGGTGATTGACGGATCACAATCAATCCCGTCGCTGCCCATCAGGATATCCCTATTGACAGTACTGACACACTCGTCCACCAGCTGTGATAAATCTGAGGTGCTTCGCCGCAGAGTTCCTCGCCGCCTAAGAGGAGATAATAAAGAGCAACGAAGGACCATCTGTACGGAATTTCTTGCGCGTTACGAGGCAGATCGTGACAATTTTTGCCGGACATTGTCACAGGTGATGAAACACGGGTTGATCACTTCGAACCGGAAACAAAACGGCAACCCGTATGTAAGGTGGCTATAATTTCGCACCTTACAAGCACTCATCCACATACTTTGCCGTGAACTACTACCACAAGTGAGTATCATTTGATAGGTTGTACATCGTATATATGAACACTTAAAGCAGACTGACATTGTCACGTACGCCTTGTAAATAATTGTTAACGTTTATTGCATGAAAGGTGACGGAGTGTCTTTATTAACAGAATGGCGTAATGAATGATTGCCTTTACTAGTAGAGGTTGGAACGCCAGTGGAGATGAAACGGCAGGCAGAACTCAAGCTCTGGGTGGAAGGCCCGCACAGATGTTGGCCCTGCTTAAAAACAAGAAGCAGCTAGACGCATACCATTGTATGAGTATAGGTTTTTCCTCGCAAACTTTCCGCGCTGGACGACAAAAGACTAAAATATGGTTGGTCGGCGTTCGGAAGAATCTGTAGAGAGGGAGAATATTCCGGAGTTTCGGGGATATAATTCGTTTTCGGAATCACGACGGTGGGGAGCCGAGCCTTGCTGCGAAACCAGCGGTGGTCTTCCGCTGTGAGCGCCCGTGTGTGACGGTCGCTCGGTATCAGATTTGTTGGTACAGACAGACTTGCTGTTTTTGCTCTGAGGAGAGTTTATAGTTAGAACGGTTAGGCACTGTACTGTTGCGAACCTATACGATACTGGACTTCACCTACGGGTTGGAAGTCGTCGTTGAGTACACAGCGTTCAGTAATTGAGAGCGCTTCCTCTGCCTATACTTACGTTGAAAAGTTATCTGAATTCCGTCCTTGTGGCTGGGAGTTCGCGTTTCTCGTCTGTAGAACACAGAGAGGAGAAGACAGTATTACATTAGTCAGAGGACCGCCTTCTGCCGTCCTAGTGTTTGAAAGACTTTCTGGCTGGAGTTCTTCCATCGTCGCAGACGAGTACGCGAACCATCACTTCGACGCACCGGACGCAGTACATATGGTGATATCGCAAATTGATTCGGGTTATTAGCGCTATAAACCTAAACAGCTGTGATCAAGCTAGTTCATTGCCACTGAGGTTCCACATCACCGTAGATCATCTTCGAAAGTAGTGTCTTTTAGTGTTTGGTACGTAGATGATGTCAGTTATTTCGCGTTATTGATATTAGACGGTGAAGCCATAACAAGGGGCAGAGTTGGGCAATTGATTATTAATTTCAGTAAGAAAACATAGACAATTGTTCTTAAAGCGTTGATTTTAATCTATAATAAATATATATTGAACAACAACGCTTATCATTTAGAAGTATTAGTTGCCTTCATCATTCATATATGTTTCGATTGTAATTTATATGTAAAAAAGAGCATAAAGAGATCCTAAGATCTGCTTCAGGGGGTAGTCAGATAGGGCAAAACAATCATTTTAGAGTTTATTATTTTCCGTTGCGTACATTCAATTTTACACCCGCGTGGAGTAGCAATTTGGACTTGGCGTAGCTCCACACGACCACTACACCAAAGAAAACGTTTAGAGCAGCACCCCCAGTAAAGTATTGGTGACTGTCTTCTGGGACTGAGAAGGGGTTATTCTGTCCTCCTCCATGATGCAAACGGGAAATTATGACTTTCGTTTGTTCGTTGCCACAAATGTGCAAACGAACTTCCCCCATGGCAACGCAAGGCCTTGAACAAGACTACGTCCACGGAACGAGCTCAAAAAACTTCACTGCACTGTTGTTCCTTATCCATCGTATGGCCCAGACCTCGCACCTTCCGTCTTGCATCTGTCCGTCCCAGTAAAGGGTGCAGTCTGCGAGAAGCAGTATGTGGATGATGGGGAGGTTGTTGATGCAGTAAGGCGTTGGCCCCGACGTCGACCAGTAGAGCTGTACCGTGCAGGAGATACACGCCCACCCAGTGGGGTGACGTAAGGCCGTTGCATTGCACGGAGGTTTTGTTGTATGGTAGGGTTTTGTAGCCAAAAATTGGGGAACAGGATAAAGTTTTGGAATCCCAAGTAAAATCAATCTGCTTTCAGAAAAGAACTGTTAGATTACACTACTGGCCATTAAAATTGCTACACCAAGAAGAAATGCAGATGATAAACGGGTATTCATTAGCCAAATATATTATACTAAAATTGGCTTGTGGTTACATTTTCACGCAATTTGGGTACATAGATCCTACGACGTTAGTACCCAGAACAACCACCTCCGGCCGTAATAACGGCCTTGATACGCCTGGCCATTGAGTCAAACAGAGCTTGGATGGCGTGTACAGGTACAGCTGCCCATGCAGCTTCAACACGATACCACAGTTCATCAAGAGTAGTGACTGGCGTATTGTGACGAGCCAGTTGCTCGGCCACCATTGACCAGACGTTTTCAATTGGTGAGAAATCTGGAGAATGTGCTGGCCAGGACAGCACTCGAACATTTTCTGTATCCAGAAAGGACCGTACAGGACCTGCAACATGCGGTCGTGCTTTATCCTGCTGAAATGTAGGGTTTCGCTGCGATCGAATGAAGGGTAGAGCCACGGGTCGTAAAGCATCTGAAATGTAACGTCCACTGTTCAAAGTGCCGTCAGTGCGAACAAGAGGTGTCCGACACGTGTAACCAATGGAACCCCATACCATCACGCCGGGTGATACGAAAGTATGGCGATGACGAATGCACGCTTCCAATGTGCGTTCACCGGGATGTCGCCAAACACAGATGCGGCCATCATGATGCTGTAAACAGAACCTGGATTCATCACAAAAATGACGTTTTGTCATTCGTGCACCCAGGTTCGTCTTGGACTACACCATCGCAGGCGCTCCTGTCTGTGATGTTGCGTCAAGGGTAACCGCAGTCATGGTCTTAGAGCCGATAGTCCATGTTGCTGCAAACGTCGTCGAACTGTTCATGCAGATGGTTGTTGTCTTGCAAACGTCCCCATCTGTTGACTCAAGCGTCGAGACGTGGCTGCACGATCCGTTACAACCACGCGAATAAGATGCCTGTCATCTCGACTGCTAGTGATACGAGGCCGTTGGGATCCAGCACGGCGTTCCGTATTACCCTCCTGAACCCACCGATTCCATATTCTGCTAACAGTCATTGGATCTCGACCAACGCGAGCACCTATGTCGCGATACGATAAAGCGCAATCGCGATAGGCTTCAATTCGAAACGCGATGGTACGCATTTCTCCTCGTTACTCGAGGCATCACAACAACGTTTCACCAGGCAACACCGGTCAACTGCTGTTTGTGTATGAGAAATCGGCTGGGAACTTTCCTCATGTCAGCACGATGTAGGTGTCGCCACTGGCGCCAACCTTGTGTGAATGCTCTGAAATGCTAATCATTCACATATCACATTATCTTCTTCCTGTTGGTTAAATTTAGCTTCTGTAGCACGTCATCTTCGAGGTGTAGCAGTTTTAATGGCCAGTAGTGTATTTATTGAACGCACTTCGTAAATGTAATGTCACAGCTTCGTTCGAGGTCTTCGCTGCCTAACAGTCTCCACTTCCTCAGGTGTATCCGGTCTGGTGTGCGTAGACACGTTACAGCTTTTCTTTAGACTTCCGCAAAGGTTACCTCGTGAGCGTCCTGTCTCAACTGGACGGTTAGCAGCTTGGCTCCAGTAAGCGCGATGATAATAATAATAATGAGCGTATGGCGTTGGTGGCCGGGTGACCCCTCGCGGGGCGGTTCGGCCGCCGCTCCACAAGTTCTTTAACACCACTACGACGACTTGCGAGTGAATGAGGATGAAATGATGATGAAAGAGACACAACACCCAGTCATCTGGAGGCAGAGAAAATCCTCGACGCCGCCGGGAATCGAACCCGGAACCCCGTGTGCGTGAAGCGAGAACTCTACCACAAGACCGCTCGTACGGCAAAGCTGGGGCGGAATGGCAGCGACCGTTGCAGGCCACGTGCAGCAGGCGTCGGACTGGCGCTGGTGTCGCAGGGGCACGGGCGCAGGTGGCTCGCAGTGGCACGTGGCGATGCGGAGGCGCTGCGCCACGCACGTGCGGAGCACGTGTCTGGCCGTGAATACCTGAGGCCCGGGTGGGGCGCGCCGCTGCAGGCGCCGGGACCCCCGATTAAAGTTGCACCCCGGCGCCCCCCTGCAATATTTAGTAGAGACGGCAATGGGGCGGCACGGCGTTCGCCCCCCGCCCGCGGCTACTGCCGCCTGGGGGCCGCGTGTCGTCCCGCCCCCCGCGGACCCGGAGCCATCATCCAGGCACCGCGAGACACACAGCTGACGTGTTACCCACGTGGCTAAGGCTCCGGTCTTCAGCCCACGAGGGCACGCTGAATAAATCTTGTCCTGGCACAGACACGGACTTGGCTTCTGTGATCGGTAAATACTGCGCAGTGGTGCGCACCTTAGACCGTCGATATTGTTGAATTTCTTCCTAGACTGCTCGATCATATTGTCAATTATATTAGGCAATAATATTATCATTGGTAATGCTGGACAGACACTTCTGCTGTGATGAAATCTCTCCTTTATTCGAAACAAAAAGAAAGGTAGATTAAAAATTGGTTGAACGACTGTCAAACACTACTAACGAAAACTTGTTGACAGATTTGCGGTTGGGGAAACAAAAATTTAGAAAAATTAATTAAAGAAAAGGTTATCATAAATATAAATTCTTATGTGTTTATGGTCCAACATTACATTTCATAGAATGCCATTTTCACTCTGCACCGGAGTGTGCGCTGATATGAAACTTCCTGGCACATTAAACCTGTGTGCGGACCGAGACTCGAACTCGCGACCTTTGCCTTTCGCGGGCAAGTACTCTACCATCGAGTTCGCCGGCCGGAGTGCCCGTGCGGTTCTAGGCGCTACAGTATCGAACCGAGTGACCGCTACGGTCGCAGGTTCGAATCCTGCCTCGGACATGGATGTGTGTGATGTCCTTAGGTTAGGTAGATTTAATTAGTTCTAAGTTCTAGGCGACTGATGACTTTAGAAGTTAAGTCGCATAGTGCTCAGAGCCATTTGAACCATTTTGAACCATCGAGTTCGAGTCTCGGCCTGGCACACAGTTTTAAACTGCCAGAAAGTTTCATATCAGCGCACACTCCGCTGCAGAGTGAAAAAATCATTCTTGAAACAATCCCCTGGCTGTGGCTAAGCCATGTCTCCGCAATATCCTTTCTTTCAGGAGTGCTAGTTGTGCAAGTTTCGCAGGAGAGCTTCTGTAAAGTTTGGAAGGTAGGAGGCGAGATACTGGCAGAAGTAAAGCTGTAAGGACGGGGTGTGAGTCGAGTTTGGGTAACTCAGATGGTGGAGCACTTTCCCGCGAAAGGCAAAGGTCCCGAGTTCGAGTCTCGGTCCAGCACACAGTTGTAATCTGCCAGGAAGTTTCATTACATTTCATACATTGCTGGAAATGACTGTCTCCACATACGGTTTAAAAACCCCAAAAGCGATGAGTATGACACTGACACAGGTAATGTACTGCAAGTCGCATGGAGCCGCGAATGTTGAGGAATATTACAAGAGTGGACGACGGATTTTAAACACGTGACTTTACCAGATGACGTATATCGTCGCACGTGAAGCGGGTCAACCGTTAGATTTGTCGCACCTGATCATCCCAGTTCAAGTCAAGCAGTCACGTCAGTGTGACTCCGGGCGTACGTGAGCGACTTCAGCGCCTGTGGCTCAAGGGTCGAGGCTTGCGTCTGGCGTCTCCCGACTGTGGCGCTACCGTGGCAAAACTGGGAACTACGGCTCAATATAAAGGTCGGTGCAATGCGATCAGATGTCACTTCACTTTCAGATTGTGAACCGTAAACATCATGGGACGAAAGTAAATTATTCTTTAGCGAAACATGGCTCACTATCCTCTCACAGAGACTGTTGATACGATGTTAATTTTAGGTAAATGCCATAACAATTACGCTGCAGCTGCGCAATTGTATGTGGATCGTTTCCCAAACAGACGACATCCATGCGAAAACATTATTCGAAATTGCACTGAACGAGCTCGAAATGGATACATGCACTATCCACCTCGTCATCGCGAGTACAATGAAAATGACGCTCGTACCCTTACCATTCTCGCCTGTGTTCAGCTGGATTCCGAAATGAGGAGTCATGCGATTCAAAGACAGACTGGAATACCGAAATCAACTGTTCTTAGGATTTTGAAGGCACATAAATATCATGCCATCATATCACACTTACAAAGGCATTAACGCCGAAAGATATGCAAATACGCGTGCATTTCTGCCAATGGGCCTTGGAAATGATGAGAGGTGACAATGATATTTTTAGATACGTTATGTTCACCGATGAAGCCACATTAAAAAACAATGGCGAATTAAATCGTCATGATTGTCGTTATTGGTCCCCTGTCAATCCACACTGGCACAGACCCGTTGACAATCGACACAAATGGTCATTAATGGTCTGGTGTGGAATTTTAAACGGTTACTCGATAGGACCGTAATATTTTTGACCGAAATGTTGCTGGGGAATCTTATTTACAAGTTCTCCGTGATGATTTATTGGACCCAATGGAAGATGTTGATTTAGAAACTAGGCAACTTATGTGGTTCCAACAGGACGGAGCACCTCCCCATTATGCTAAAAATGTGCGGAAAGTTTTAAATTTACGGTACCCTGATAGGTGGATAGGATGCGGTGGACCAATTCAGTGGCCTCCACGTTCACCAGACCTAACATCTCCTGATTTTTTCATGTGGGGTTACTTAAAAAATATTGTTTATGAGAGACAGATCACAACCCGAAACGATACGGAGCAACGCATTCGAAGAGCGTGTGCAGCCATATCACGGGATGTGCTGATCAAAACTGTATACGGCTTTTGCAGACGATTGACTTTATGCACTGAAGCAAATGGGGATAATTTTGAACAATTTTTTCATGCCTAATTTTACTAATTAAGCACCCCAAATTGTGAGAGGCAAGTGGGCTCACACTAATGAAGCACCCCATAGGAACATCATTCTACTACGTCCATATCGTTGTTCCTGGGTTCATGTGGTTCAGATGCTTTGAGCACTATGGGACTTAACTTCTAAAGTCATCAGTCCCCTAGAACTTAGAACTACTTAAACCTAACTAATCTAAGGACATCACACACATCCATGCTCGAGGCTGGATTCGAAACTGCGACCGTAGCGGTCGCGCGGTTCCAGGCTGACGCAACTACAACCGCTCGGCCACCCCGGCCGGCTGTTCCTGGGTAACGCTAAAAATAGGATACAGTACATTTTGTACAGAAATAGCTTAATTTGGCGTAACGAAAGAATTGGTGCACATATTTTTATCTATTTGATGCGTCTCTCTCGATAATTCTAAATAAATCAGAGTTCTTCCCCAATTTTACTTTTTTCTCGATTTCAGCGCCATCTGTCAATGGTTTAAAAAAATGTTTGACACTATATTTTATTACTTTTTTGTGGAGAATCCGAATCTGCAATAAAAAATGAGAGTTTCCAATTAAGATTTAAAAGTTACCCTATGCCCCACCCAATGGGGCGGGGCTGGAGGTCACGTGTCGTATCGATTGATGTCCCCCCTTTGAGCTTACGAACTTGTCTTACCCACTACTTTTACCCTATGTGTAGTTTTCGAGATAATCTCATCCGAAACTTCAGATGGACCTCCCTGTACTTCCCTGACGGCGTTACGTGAGCGAGACGCCACCGGGCGGCCATCACTCTCGCGTGGGCACAGCAGCCGTAATGTTTTGGTTCATCAGTGGAGATCGCAAGACGAGGCGCCCGGATTGCGCACTTTGGCGGCTCTCCAGTGCAGTCTAAATCTTCCGGACGATTAGGTAGTTAATTACGGCTTAACGTCCTTCTGGAGTCCGTAGAGGACTGCTTAGCAGTCCTCTGAACGGGTTTACGGCTCTAAGCAGAACACGCCACTGGCTGCGTGCCTATATACACTCTAAATGCGGAATAAACAACTCCGTGTGTTCGCTCTGTGGCAATCTGCTGCAATAAACCGGCCAATAGTCTGCAGTTGCGAAAACGCGCAGCCATTTTCAGAAGCTCCTGCTGTAACTCGCTGCGTAGTAGACCCCGCTTGCAGCACAGTCATCTTAAATCAGGTCCGTCTAGAGTTCCCGTAACATATGCGCTGCATATTGAGTCTTTCTGACCAGTAGAGGAATATGCTCAGAAGACACCTTCACTGGTGAAAAGCATTTCATTCAGAAGGGACCGCGCCTACTCCTCATCACGGATTTCGTCCAAATTTATGGGGTATGGAGGGCGTGGTCAAAAATGAAAATAACGGAATTGGACGCTCCAGATGGCCAGACATTTGAAAAAATGCGTATTGTAGCCACGCGTCGCTGGAGGTACGAACCATTTATGCTAGCGCAGTTTCTAGGCAGTCGTTGGCGTAGAGGAAAGAGTACAGAACGGTAAAGTGAGGGTCGTGGTGTCTAGTCAGTATACACAAACTTTCTTAAAAATTTTCAACTTTTACGCTACGTACATGGCAACTAAACGAAATAACGCTCAGTATATAGTCTTTATTAATGCTTTGCATAAAAGGCGTGAAGAGGAAAGGCAAAGCAAAATTTGGGATTGCAAATTAAATTTCCAGGGACGAATTGAAAGACGTACACGAAAACTTATTATGTAAAGACAGACACTTTTATTACATTACAGTTGATGATTTACCCGTGCTGAGGTGCTTTTCGTCGTAAAAACGGGGGTCGCAATAGTTTTCCCTCCATCTTCCACGCGTTATAAACGCCACGTTTTTACGATTACATGTTTGTTTTAAAGTCTCTATAGAAAAAATGGTTTACGTTCATAAAAGTTTCTTTCTCATAGGATATTTTGGCACCAAACCACGTTTAACGCCTTATTGTGGCCAGGAAAGCTGATGACGTACGATGGAATGTATTTTGTCTTCTCCGGGTGGGATTTCTTTTCCTCTGTCGATGATACCGGAGCAGGTTAGAATATCTTTGATCAAATTCCTTACCCAACGATAAAAGCAACGTCGCAGGGTTGCGTTAGCGGAGTGCATTTCAGGGGAATGGTATGTTGGAAATTTATTTGAAACCCCAAATTTGCCTTTGCCATTTTTGTTCATGCCTTTTTATAAAATTAATAAATACAATATACTGAGCATCATTTCGGTTTATTTTCAGTCCACGTAATGTAAAACTTGGAATTAAAAGAGAAGTTTCTGCATAGGGAATAAATCCCAGGACCATGAGTTTACCGTTCTGCACTCTTCCCGATTAATCATCAATGCCTCGTCAGACCTGAGCTAAAAAGGCTAGCCTTTCTAAACGCTTGACAATCTGTAGCTTCGACTACTGTCAGTTTCCTTTCTGGCCGAGTCGTGCATCTGCCATAATTTAGAACGAAGTCCGTGATGACATGTAGGCGCGGTCCCCTTGCAAGTCCCATACCTACCCCTATTATCTAATGTAAGGTCGTCTCAGGCATCAAGGGAAATTTGTGACGATACCAAGGCTTTGTCGTCTTAGTTGGCGAGTCATCGACAGGTGTAGAAGTAACTCGTCTCGTGTTATATATTAGTGACCTTTCAGACTATATTAACAGTAGCCTCAGATTTTATACAGGCGTTGTAGTTACCCATAGTGAAGAACAATGTGGAAAAAACTGCACAAATATTCACTCAGTTCCTGATAATATTTCAGGGTGGTGCAAAGATTGACAATTTTCTGTAAATGCAGAAACCTGTAAACTTGTGCACTTCATAAAACGAGAAATCGTAGTACCGTATGACTTCAGTATCAGTGAGTCACAGTTCCAGTCGCTCACCTCTTACAAATACCTGGGTGTAACAAATTGTAGAGTTATGAAATTGAACGATTTCACAAGTTCTGTTGTAGGTAAATCAGATGCGATTTACTAAAGTGTGATGACATAAATAGAACTGTCCTGCAGCAAGTATATGTCAAATATAAAATATGTAAGTAGTTACCATGTGGACACCTTAATTATCAATTCTGTAATGTTTACTTGTGTAAATGGGCGAAGTTCGAAGCTAGTCAGGCACTAAATAAATAGTCTGTTTAGCGCAACTAGTTAAAAATGTACTTTCTTCAGTATTTGAGAGCTTCAAGTCACCATTAACTGAAAACTGTTTGAATGTTGTTTTGTTTTGATGATGTAATGATCCTAATTCTGTGTACCTTCTGACTGTTCGTCGATATTGAACTGTGTTCAAGACTAGATGCGAGGCTAAATAAAATAGTGATCTAGGAAAAGGGTGTTCTGTACTCAGTATGTGAAAATAAACACTTACTCAACCAAAGTCATCACGTACATACTTTCAAAGTCGCAAAAGTTCACTGTTCCACGAAACAGAGGCTGCACAGTAGGTGATAAGGAACAGTGTAACACCGCAGCTTCAGCAAGAAGTGTCGCCATGCATGTAAAATAAGTCACTGTCCAGTTCCTCCATATGGGCAATTAGTGAATCAGTGTTATCATTGGACAGTGTATTAAGTTCAAATGGTTCAAATGGCTCTGAGCACTATGCGACTTAACTTCTGAGGCCATCAGTCGCCTAGAACTTAGAACTAATTAAACCTAACTAACCTATGGACATCACACACATCCATGCCCCAGGCAGGATTCGAACCTGCTACTGTAGCGGTCACGTGGTTCCGGACTGAAGCGCCTAGAACCGCACGGCCACACCGGCCGGCGTGTATTAAGTGATGATAGAGGCAGCATGTAATCTTGCTACGTATTAGCAATTTCAGAGATGGCATCCAACAAACAGAATCATAATAGTGCCTGTAACGTTGCATCACCACCATCATCGTAATTAGCATCTACTTCCCAGCAATGAGCGAAATGACAAAAAATTGTTGTGTCGGCAGCATGTTATTTGGACATCTCGTCGCCATTTTGTTGTGTCTAGGAATCGTGCATACTCGGTTCGCTAGGGAAACAAACAGCTCGTATTACTGAGTTTTATTACAATAAGACAAGTACAAATACTTAACTTTGATAGACGTGTCGCAAACAAAGGGCGATATGCAAAATAATCTGTCTTCTTCAGAATAGACAAACACAGGTCTGTGCTACGTAGAGATTGCTAATAATAGAGGCTACTACGATGCGTCGGCTACCGAAGTGGCTAACGTTGAAACTGCTGTCGAAGTGGTCTACCACCAGTGGGGTGCGGCGAATATGTCGTCTTCACGTAGGGGCCACTGCTGTCGCGTTGTCGTCCTGGAGGGAGGGAGGTCAGCGTGCGATCGGCTGACCTCTTCTTACAGCCTTTTCTTCTCTGTCTTCCCGACTGGCGTGCCGGCACTGACTTTACGCCGTAACAAATTGGACCCGCATTCGAAGAGACAGCGGTTGTAACTACTATTCAGTCATCCAGATTTCCTTTCCATCTGGTATTTGTAAACAGTTCAGGGCAGTAGTATACCTAGCTACTCTTTGAACCACTTTGACCAACCTTGAACCAACATACCAGCATAAATGCAGTTCAGTACCACACATATGACGTCACAGTGTGCGTTGTGAAGACGGGGGGAGGGGGGGGGGAGGGGCGCAGCAAGGTAACTACATCATAATCCAAGATGGCAGAATCTGTGATTTCACCATGACATTATACTGACCATTAACAACCAATCACAGTGTAATATTTTACAGACTATTATTTCCACATTTAAAATGTCTTTTATAAAAAATATGTAAGTTTCATCAGCAGTGTTTGTTCTGTACTTCTATATTTCTAAAAATATTTATTTCACATACGATATCTGAAATTCTGCCTATGATATGAATTCATCTCTCCCTTTTCTGTAATTTACTAAAAGCAGGTTTATGTCAAATGCTGTACTAGCTCATCAGTAAGATTCATCTCCTTCTGTAATGATTACTCTAAATCGGGGCTTCCCAACAAAATTTTATCGAGGATCCCCTCATCGGGCATGATTGGTACCTTGTCATATCACAGTATCAGGTACGTAAAAAAGCCAAATTGAGAGTCTTTTTATACGTTTTCCATTTTTGGTACTTAGAAAAAACATTGACATATTCATTATTGAACAAATTTTGAGCTTAAAACTTTTTCAATTTAGCGATCATTGTTGTTGTTAAATTTTTGATTATTGCTCAAAATTTTTGTCTTCAAAACTGGGTGTTTAGTATAACAAACTCCTTAAAAATATAAAAATTGAGTATGAACTGAAAATGACAGGAAAAAATTAAAACTGAGAGTATTGGTCTTTCAAGTGTACTACACTCGAATTTGCATTGAGTAGACATGTGTGAAAAATAAGAAAACACAAATTTCATACAAGGTATTATTTATTTGAAAAAATATAGTTACAACAGAGTACTCAATCAGTACGCAGTTAGTTTCAATTTTAAATTCTTAATGAGATGAGTTCAGTTTGACCTTTGAGTCCATTATTTCTGAAATATTAGGTTCCAAACTTGAAACTGTCACTCTGAAATTCGACCGCATGTCGAGCCGATTCCTATATTTGTTTTTCATGAAACAGATGGAAGAAAATGCTTGCTCACACCGATATGTGGTTGCAAATGGAAGGATCTAACGGCATACAGCAGAACTATTTGCCTCTATCTAATTCTAGTTTTGCGCTAGTGTGTGCTAGTGTCAGTTGGCTCTAGGAAGACGCTATACGCAGAAGATAGCGTTCGCTAAAGCTCTGCTCATGGAGGAAGCGGCCAAAACAATAAATCTTTTATCAAACGAAATATATTTAATATACTTTTTATTCTAATAGCATCTTGCGGACCCCTCTGGCATAGCTCGCGGACCCCGGGGGTCCTCGGACCACCTGTTGGGAACCACTGCTTTAAATTATGAAATTAGAATTGTACACTTGGAATTCCATGTATCAGTAGGTGACTGACGTGGCCTTTCTTTGAAATTCATATTAATATGTACAAGGAGCCACACTTTGACGCCTAGAACATGACTGTGGAAGTCTCGGAAAGTTATCTCCATATCTAAAGTGTATGTGTTACCTTACTGATCTGGATAGCGCCAAAATCTGGCAACGGGTGTCCGCTTTATCTATTAGAATTCATCCAATCATTTTCTTATCATAACTGGAAAAGAAGCGATCTGGAAACATTACTTCATAAAAATTATGAAGCAATCTTCATCGCATTAGCACATTCATTTAAAAATGGCGACCAGTTTAGATGCATTTTACCACCCTCGGACCACTCTCTGCAGTAACAATAAATTTAGAGACTTTGGGGATGTCTACATTAGAACCGCAACTTGAAATTCAAAGTAACAACAATAACTGATGGACTATACACCCAAATGTGGCAGGCGAAGACGGTAACAAGTAGCAAGTGCCGTATGTAGGAGACGTTGTGTCAACTGCTGGATTGCGTGAGCAAGCTACAGGTTAAGTAAAGAAGGCTCCATCTTAGTCTTCACTATGACGTTAATTGCAGCCAGTCAGGTACAATGTGAAGCGGAGCATGATAAAACCACTACACGTAAGTGATTGTAATACAAAATATAGGTACAGAATTTACTGCTGCACACTCATCAGTCGGAACATTATCACCACCGACCTGCTATCGATATAAACCCGTCCAGGGGATAGCAGCGTCACCTGGCGAGGAATGGCTGCTAGTCAGGCACACGCACGGTGGACATAGTTTCAGTAAGAGCGCTGCCCCTGTGTAGAATAGGGGAGGCTCGCGATCTATCTGAGTTTGACCGAGGGCAGAAAATGATGACTCGGCACGAGTATTTCAGACACTACACGACTTGTCGGGTGTTCCAGGAGTGCTGTGGTGAGTGTCAACACGTGGCGGAACCAAGGTGAAACCACGTCCAGACGTCGTGGAGTCGGGCAGCCGCCTCTCAATACAGATGTCGACCTCGAAGGCTGGGCAGACTGGTAAAACAGGACAGGCGGCGAGCTGTGGCGGAACTAACATCTGGCCAGAGCACAAGTGTGTCTGAACATACCGTGCACCGAACACTCCTAACGACCCATGAAAGTGGCAATGTTAACATCAGGTTATCGTCAACTACGATCGAAATGGGTACATGGCCATCGGCACTGGAAGATGGTGCAGTGGCAGTGTGTTGCATGGTCCGATGAATCCCGATAGCTTCTTCATCATGCCGATGGGAGGGCGTGAATCGGACGCTTTCCAGGGGAACAGATCTTCGACACTTGTACTGCGGGACGGAGACAAGCTGGCAGCGGCTCCATTATGCTCTGGGCATCCATGAGTCCAGTGCAGCTCGTGCGAGGCGCAAATACGGCGTAGGAGTATCGTCCACTGGTTGCAGACCACGTACACCCCTTCATGACTATCATGTTTCCCGACATCAGTGGCATTCATCAAGATAATGCTCTATGCCAGTAGGCAAGGAGTGGTTCGAGGAACACAGTGGCGAGTTCCAATTGATGTGTTGCCCCCCACCCCACTCACTAATATGAACCCGTTCGAACACATCTGCGATGTGATTGAACGTGGCGTCAGAGTTCGTCACCGCACTCCCCGGAATGTACGGGAATTAGGTGGCTTCGGTGTGCAGCTGTGGAGCCAACTCTCTCCGGCCACCTATCAAGGCCTCACTGCTTCCAAAGGTGGACATACCGCCTATCACGTAGGTAGTCATAATGTTCTCGCAGATGAGCGAATATAGTAGTTGACCAAGAAGTTATAATTAACTTTAACCAATGGCTACAGGTTCTACATAAAATAGTTGCCAACTATGAGGACTTTATCTTATTATGTGACTTGTAAGACTTGGATTACCTTCGCTGCTTTTACGACACACATAATAACATAGTCACAATAGAGGGCAGCTATAGTTCGTAGAACTCTTGCCATTGTTTCACTTTTTCTAATGTTAATCGTAACTATTTTGCGAAGTTATACAGTATTAAATTCTGTAGCATTTATACTTAGAAGTATACACTGTACTGACATTTTGTACTACAGTCACGTATGCACAGTACTTTTGTCACGCTTCTCTTCGCAATGTACCTAACTGGATACTACAGACGTTAGACGGTGGACGGGGGACGAAGCCCCCTCTCCTTAACCTGTAGAGTTCTCACACTACCCAGCAGTTCACATCCACCTCTCCTACATGCTGCCTTTGTCCATGTCACCGTCTGAGTTAATTGCTGTTGTTACTTTCAGTTGTAAGTTGAAATTCTTGTTTAGACATCGTCTTAAGTTTCTAACTTGCTCTTATTGCAGAGTGTGGTCCGATGATGGTCTAAAACACGTTAAAACGGGTCACCACTCTCAAATAAATGTGTTCACGTGATTATGATTGCTTTTTAAATTCTATTAAATCAGGCAGTCATGTCTGCTAAATCTGTTATATGCAGACCGTTCGTGATAACTGATCGTATCGGATACGTCCTGCAGACAAGGCCATGCATCTCTTGGTTCAAATGGCTCTGAGCACCATGCGACTTAACTTCTGAGGTAATCAGTCGCCTAGAACTTAGAACTAATTAAACCTAACTAACCTAAGGACATCACACACATACATGCCCGAAGCAGGATTCGAACCTGCGACCGTAACGGTCGCACGGCTCCAGACTGTAGCGCCTAGAACCGCACGGCCACTCCGGCCGGCCACGCATCTCTGACTGTTCTTAATTTGTTGAAGCTAAAATCGTGGGATGTAGTAAAAAACTATCGTGTGTAAATGAAATCCTATTCCGAGCTGCTTAGTTGATTGAAAACTTTTGTGCTTCATAGCATTTAATATTTTCACAGATAGGTCTCCTTAAATTTAATACGTAGAAATCCAACGCTTACGACTTCTGAGAAACGCGTTGTGCACCCATCTCCGGAATTTAATGCAGCTGTTGGTGACTGAATCGTGGTGAAACGAAAGGGCGCCTGTGAAGGTGTTCCTGTTTCAGCGTTAGACAGCGCACGTGTGTATATGCACTCAGCCTAGGGCATCAGCAGCCGCAGCTGTTAATTTGACTACACAAGTAGCAGAGAGAATCTCCTGTTAAACTGAGCTGTAGAAAGAAGTGTCAGATGAATTAAATAACATTAATGAATAAAACGTTCTCGATTTTCCAGCCGCGTCAATTCGAATAAAATGCTCGAGCTTTCGATGGCCATCTCCGCCATCCTCCTCAGGAGTTCACTGACTGCCGGGACTGTTACGGTCTCCCGCTTATATAGCCATGATGACATCATCAGCAGCCAATCAGATCTATCCAATGTGGCGCGCGCGCGTAAGTCGACCCGGGCAGCTAGCGGAGCTATTGTCCGTGGCAACATTAATGTATTATATGTTTCTTTTTTCCCCGTGATAAATCAGTTACAAAACAGGTTTTCTATTTACACTAATTTAGATTCACTCTTTCATCACCGCCTATCAGTATTTGTTCTCGTAGTTATATAATCTAAAAATGACCATTGTAATTGGCCAAGATGTGAAATACTACTGAGACTGTAAAGTGTGGGCCGGGCGCGGTGGTCTAGTGGTTCTAGGCGCGCAGTCCGGAACCGCGGGACTGCTACGGTCGCAGGTTCGAATCCTGCATCGGGCATGGATGTGTGTGTGATGTCCTTAGGTTAGTTAGGTTTAATTAGTTCTAAGTTCTAGGCGACTAATGACCTCAGAAGTTAAGTCGCATGGTGCTCAGAGCCATTTGAACCATTTGTAAAGTGTGGACTGTAGTTAAAGTTGCATCCCAGTACGCACCAGTAAAATGATAGTGGTATCTATGTTTAACATCTCATTCTTTAAACAGTTCTCGGCAAATATGACAAACCCCTGCTGGATGAAACACAAATTGCTCTTCCATTCCATCTTTT
Source organism: Schistocerca piceifrons (assembly GCF_021461385.2). Lineage (NCBI taxonomy): Eukaryota > Metazoa > Arthropoda > Insecta > Orthoptera > Acrididae > Schistocerca > Schistocerca piceifrons. The sequence goes on from NC_060145.1 coordinate 460,065,779, forward strand.
TATTTTGAAATAGCAACTCATTCACAGTATCGCAAATTACATACAGCTGTTCAGCGAACCATTCTGCATAATCGCTATCTGTGTACAATTTAAACTCTGATTATTCCACATCATGGCTATAGTCTATGCCATAGATTATGGTGAGCAGCGTATGTAAATGTCCGGTAGAGGTACTACTAAGACTGCAAATAACAACAGATTCTAGCGTTTATCCCATGTCAGCATAAACTGCAAAGAGGAGCATTAACTTGTTGCTAAACTTGAAAATTTTATGTACTGGTTCCTCCCACTAGCCATGATACTGCTGTCTGACTTAAAGTGTGCACACTCAATCAAACGTGCAGGCAACTATGCTATAGTCTGGAAATAGCACAGTCGTCATATACTACAATATATAACAATGAGAAGAAGTAATGCTACTACACACTAACCTGAAAAGGTTATCTGTTGTAGTAACCTGCCAATGTTAATAGATTGACATGAGGCTCACGATGGCGCTTTGAGACATTTAGCGGTAGACCTCGATATTCCTTCGCACCCTCCAGGTCGTCTACAACCATCCGCTCATAAAGATACACTGGATACATTAACCGAGACACGTTTATTCTGCTTTTGGAATACATTGACGTGATTAAAGTTGTGGTATAGCGACATGCACGTACACAGATGGCCGTAGTATCGCGTACGCGAGGTATAAAAGGGCAGTGCATTGGCGTAACTGTCATTCCTACTCAGGTGATTCATATGAAAAGGCCAAGATGCCGTACGACATGAATTAAGACTATGGACGCCGAAGGGTAGACGCATGGAACATTCCATTTAGAGAATTCAATATTCTGAGATCCACAGTGCCAACGATGTGCCGGGAGTGTCAAATTTGAGGCATTACTTCTCGCCACGGTCCAGCAGTGGCCGGCGGCCTTCACTTAACGGGCAAGAGCAGTGGTGTTTGCGCGTGTGCGGGGTTCGTGTCCCGGCGTCCGTCTCTGTCTGCTCCGTCCGCGACCCTTGGTGGAACGGAACGTTCTTCTCCGATTTTCCTGATTGCACGCTCCCAGGCTGTGCTGAGGCGCTCAACTGCGCGCTTATCAGCGCCCGTACAAAGTCCCAAACTTTAAACAGTCCAATATCGCCACTTTCACGAATGATGATGAAATGAGGAGGACAACGCGAGCACTCAGTCCCACGGCAGAGAAAAATCCGCAACCCGGCCGGGAATCGAACCTGAGACCCCAAGATCCAGAGGCAGCAATGCTCGCCACTAGACCACAAGATGCGGACTACTGCGAGATACAATAGAAGAAGAGGGAGACACAGCAGGAAAGAAGAATGTGCAGGGAACAACCATGATGTACTTCTTTATGAATACTAAAGATACGAAGAACTTACCCAGACGGAATACAATAATTTGCACGCTTCTAATGCCATAAACATGCTTTTTTTGTTGTTTCAGAGATAACAGTGAGACGAAAGTTCAAACAAACTTTCAGTTGAAACGGGTTTATAGTGTGTAGCAGAGCTGTGTAACGCTTGGTTGTGGAGTCCAAGATGAGTTAGTAAATTGTAACACATTAAGAGGTTACCTGACTATAAAAAGTTCACTGCCACAGCTGTCACTGACATTCATCTTGGACCACCTTTCTGCCACAGGCTATCTGAAAAAGTTGTTGTGTGATATATTTGGATACTATTTAACATGCACTAAAAATTTAAAGGCTAATATTTTCCACTCTTGCACCCCAAACACGAAAAACTATTAAATATATTCTATACTAATTTTTGGAGCTCTGCTTTGCGCAAGTACACTAAAGGAGACTGTAACTACTTGATTGCTTTTGTTAAAAATCGACACTCAATATGAAATAGTACTGGCATCAGAAACCTTGTTGCTTCCTTTCTCAAATTCACGGCGCAAGTGTAGAAAAAGCATTGACGTTTCCAGTATCTGAATCTGGTTATCTGACTGTACTACCAGTGTCGGATTAATTTTCACCAATTTTAGAACAAAATAAGCTACTGTGAAACCATGAATCTATCTTTCAATAGTTAAATAGTACTTTCTTACTCACTCACATATTTTATCCATATGCCGTATAAAATAAACATAATCTACTTTCACCACGTAAATTAACCACTATATGCTCATAACCTCACTGGAAAAATCTTTATATACGGAATTCGCACATCCTACCATTGTAGCACAGTAAACAAAACTCGGAAGAACGTGTTTTGGAGAGATCCATCACGTGGTGCATCACTGAAACTAGGTATTTTCGTAATACACACGAACGAAGTCTGTTCAAAAATTCCTGTAGATTCGTAGTTTCGTGCCAATGGTGTTGGAGGGAAATGCTGTTGGCACCCCTACTCACTCCTCTGTTTAATGTGTAGTTGCCGGAAGTTTCATTGTTGTATTGTTCAGTCTGCGAAATTCGAAATGTCAGAGTACAAAAATGGTTCAGATGGCTCTAAGCACTATGGGACTTAACATCTGAGGTCATCAGTCCTCTAGACTTAGAACGACTTACCTAACTAACCTAACGACATCACACATATCTATGCCCGAGGCAGGATTCGAACCTGCGACCGTAGCAGCAGCACAGTTGCGGACTAAAGCGCCTAGAACCGCTCGGCCACAGAGGCTGGCGATGCCAGAGTTAGAGGAGCAATGAGTCTGCATTCAATTTCTCGTCAAAATTAAGAATACCGTCGCAGAAATGCGCCAAATGATGCAGGAAGCCTACGGTGATGAGTTCTAAGCCGTACTCGGTGTTCCGAACGTTCAACGATTCAGAAACGACCGGGAGGGGTTTAATAAATATCACCATCGCTGGGGATGCTCCTCGACGACTACCGACGACTTTGAAGGATTAGTTCATCATGAATTCGTGTCACAGAGACAAACTGTTAGCCGATGGAATTATCGGGACGTTTTGCGACACCTGCGAGAAAATGTGAGAAGGAAACCGCCTGAGACGTGGCGAGATAATTCGTGGTTCTTGCATTACGATAACGCAGCCGCACACTCATCTCTGTTGGTCTGTGACTGTTGCACAAAAAACGAAATCACTGATCTACCTCATCCTCTGTACTCTCCATACCTGACCCCTGCGAAATGTTTTTTATTTCCAAAGTAGGAATCCCGGTTGAAAGGACGAAGATTTGGAACGACAGACGACACAATAGAAAATTCGAAGCAAGAGCCGCATTAAGACTGCTGCCGGAAGTGGAAAACGCCCTTGGGTGCGATGTGTTAATCGTGGAGGAGGGTACTTCGAAGGAGACCATACACAATAAGTAAAAAGTAAGCGGAGAAAAAATTTGTGGTGAATGTTCAGGAATTTTTTGAGCAGACCTCGTATAAATGTGAAAGCATCGAATGCGGGATGTTAAGCTTCAAAGGTGGCGTCACAGAGTTGTAGCTTTTGTGGCGTGGCGGTTTTCCCTTCATCTCATATATCCGTAAAACTTGTGTGATAGTTCCAATAACTGAAGACAGAGTGTACAGTCGCTATAGTCTGTCGGTAAACTGAAGAGCGAGCGAGCGAGTCCCCACTCTGCCAACCCAGGTACGCCACAAGGCGCTTCTACAGGCTGTTTCACAACGTAGTACTGGCCCTGCCGCGGCGCGCGGTTTGAATCTGTGGCGACGCCGTGTACAGAAGGGTCTCGGCTGCGTTCATTTTTAGACAAATGCATTAAGACCAGAAGGGATAGAAAAAACGATAGCTTCTTTCGAAACACAACATTATAGAGTAAATAATATTAAGAATGGAAGTCAGGATTACACTACAGGCGTAGAACCGAATGCCTGTTCATGTGAATGTATCGTATGATCCTCTATTACTATTCGTAAAACGAACGCCTTATAATGCACTCAGTCTGTAGAATTTAAGGCTTGTTCTAACTTTGTGTTTCTACTAAAAGGTGGAAGTTTTCTTTGAAAGACTTGCAACACGAAGAGTGTTTAAAAAGTAAGCAGAAATTTATGATTTTGTGTGTCCGATTTGCACTACTTTTTTGTCACTGTCGTCGTAAACATGTCTCGACAGTATGTGTACAATGTTATACATGTTGGGTATTTACTCTGTTGTCAGTTGTCAGAAAGGTTACATGTGTTTTGGTAACATCAAGGATTATTTGTTTTGTATAAAAACAGATTAGAGAATGTCTATTAAATTTTGTTCTAGGAATGAAATAAAGTGTATGAAATTTTTAGAAATGTTAAATATTGCTTTTGGTGAGCCTGATATGGGTGAACCAAGGGCACAGAAGTGGTATAAACATTTCAAAGCATGGATGAGATTAAAAATGCACAGTTAAGAGGTCTATAAACTATCCCGAAGAAACAGTTCCTAAAGAATTCGGGAATAGGAAAAAGCACTGACACAAGTGTATAGTATGCAACGGGGAATATTTTGAAGAGGATAACGTTGCTGTAGATTAACAAATAAAGTTCTTACCAAAAAATAAAAATTAATTTGTGAACGAACCTCGTATGTCAAGCTATTTGCTTATAAGTCCAGAATCGATGTATATGTTTCGAAGAAAATTTCAGCAGTGTTTAGAATATCTATAGCGCACATATTTGTAGTAATATGTCTCAGAATCAGGTGAATAATGACCGAGATAGAGATTTAGTGCTCCATAAGTATCAATGGTTTCGCGTGATTTTGAAACTGTCTATAACGATCGAATTCCTCCCAAGATTATTAGTTTTCGTTTGTGGCGATTCCATTAAGCCATGCGGCTTATTTTCGCGTTCGTTCCTTATGCGTCCTATTGGACGAGGCTGACTTTTGCATAGATTTCAGCCCTTTGATTGGGGCTGGTAATATTAGCCAACAGCCCTTTTAGTGTCGCCTCTTTAATACACGCTGTAATAACATTAGAGACGATCGAAAGGTCGTTTACTCCGCAAATGCCTACTCTTCCTCGTATTCTGCACTTTTTCTTGCAATGCTAGACGATTATCCATCACTTCCGGATATTGAAGTATATCAGCAAGTATACAAAGTTAACTGACTGACACTGGCAAGTAAGGTCCCACCAACAGAAATGACGTATATCACTGCACGCCGATCTACACCGCTAGACAGGTAACGGGCAACAGATTTTGGGAGCCCCTGTAGGCCGGTGGCAACGTTCTTCCGGGAAAGGTCACTTCCCCCACCAAAAGCGCTGCTCGCTTTGAGTTTACAGACAGACTGTACGTTCTTTTCGAGACAGGTATGGTTCATTTACATGCCTTCATCATCTTTTTAATGGCAAACACTGCATTGTAACACTTGTCTCCAATCACAGAGGTGGTGTATCCATACCAGACTTGCCGTTAAAAATCTACCGTACTTTATACATAGACTATATTCCAGCCTGACCTAGCCTTATCGCCCTGAACCCACCAAAAACTGACGAAGATAGGACACTCAGCGACCTTGCTGTCAACCGATTTTATCGGGCGATCTCTAGCGACGACGTGTGACGAACGTTGTCGGTGCCACTGTGAATGGATCCTGAGAGAACCAACCAAACGGGAATCCGCCGTCGAAGCCCTACCACCACCCGCTCCCGAGGCTGTTCAGACACAGCAAGTGGTCACACGGGCTCTGTCCCCATCGCGCCACAGCTGTCGGACCAGCAGCAGCAGCAGAACTATATACATGTATATAGTGCGCGTGTAATGAAATCGGACCGCCCGCCGACCGCGTTGTCTCGTCCAATCACGGGCCGCAACCCGGCACGCCATAACCGACCCCCGCCCCCAGCAGTGCGACAACCGGTCGTAAAACGGAGACACTGCCTGAGGGTGCTGCCTGCAGGGTTGCCAACGCAACAACGCAGACCCGGTAGCTACGCCTCGTTTCTGGTAAGGGGACATCTATTATGAACGTGAGCTCAAAATATATCACATCAACTTTTTAATTCAGAGAATATACGTTATTGTAGCAGCTGACATTTTGTTTTGTTATATTAATCCCAAATATAGACAATATTAAAGTGCCTAGCAGAGTTTACGGCGTCTCTGAAGTGAATTGAATGCTTCACACGTGTGCATTCGTGGGATTCCCCGATTTGAAACCACTGCTATGCAATTGTCAGATTTCGTTTGGGGAGTTCTCTGTCGCGCCAGACGAAATCAATGCAGTACGATAGTCGTGATATTCTGCAATGCAAATAAAGGCAATGTTACTGCGATAAACGTGAATTTCTCTCAAAACGTTTACAAAGAATGTGTTAAGTGGCATACTGACAAGTAGAAACAAGAAGTTGAGCAAGAAGTAAATTGTTTGTGGAAGGAAGTTAATCGGAATTTCACCGACGAGAATTCTTACTGATTATATAAATCAAAGGGTTGAAAAGTGACGTAGTCATACGGCTCAAAGGAAGGCACGAAAGTCGTTGTATTTCATCTGCAAAGCAAATGACGTTCAGTAACATCATGTACATAATATGCCAACAAAATGTCAGTATTTTAGGGATATGTCAAAACAGATTAATACTATTTTTGTGAAGCCTTTTTGTTCATCTCTCTGTCTGTCCTGATTACTACACACGGTTGGAATGCTTAAAATAGTGTGTTTTAAATCACGTGTTGAAGACACAGTTTAATATATTTTCTAAATAAAAATGATTTTAATAAAGTGTTTTAATCAATGTTCTAAATATATAGAAAAGATTTCATTTCTATTTTTACATGGCTACGGGGTAAACCTCTCGTGAGGGGAGGAGAGGGCGGAATTAAAGCTGTGAGGACGGCTCGCGAGATGTGCTTGAGTAGCTCAGTCGGTAGAGCATTTGCTCGCGAAAGGAAAAGGTCCCGAGTTTGAGTCTCGGTCTAGCACACAGTTTTAATGTGCCAGGATGTTTCGTATCAGCGCAAACTCCGAAACAGAATAAAAATTTCATTTGGGTCTCAAAACATCTCACCAAATTTCACGAAGAGGAAAGGGGGACAAAATTCTAAAGAAAATTCTCACGAAATGAATAGATGTCCCTTAAGCTCAATGCACAAACCGTTACTCGGACATTTAAAAGCGCACGTTTGTCACTTTGCTGTGTATGGTGAATAACTGGTACCAGGTTACCATGTTACCCGTCCACCGCTGGCTATGGCCCTGACCCTGTTGTAGTGTTGCGGTGGTACGATTCAAATGGCTCTGAGCACTAAGGGACTTAACATCTGAGGTCATCAGTCCCCTAGAACTTAGAACTACTTGAACCTAACTAACCTAATGACATGACACACATCCATGCCCGAGGCAGGATTCGAACCTGCGACGGTGACCATAGCAGCAGCGCGGTTCCGGATTGAAGCACCTAGAAGCGTTCGGCCACAAGGGCCGGCTACGCGGTGGTAGGGGCAGAGAAGGTTCAAAAATGGTTCAAATGGCTCTGAGCACTATGGGACTTAACATCTGTGGTCATCAGTCCCCTAGAACTTAGAACTACTTAAACCTAACTAATCTAATGACATCACACACATCCATGCCCGAGGCAGGATTCGAACCTGCGACCGTAGCAGTCGTGCGGTTCCGGACTGCGCGCCTAGAACCGCTAGATCACCGCGGCCAGCGGCAGAGAAGGTGCAAGCTGAGGGAGGAACAGTCTTCTGGGAGCAGCTGCTGCGCAGTGAAGTTAAACCACGCGCAACGAAAATACATATCATTGGCCTCTTGCACAAACATTTCGGACTTATTTGCGTACTTGCAGCAGGTTTCCGCATCCTGCACTTTGGACACTCCTTTCCGCAGTTACTCAACGCTAAAAGCTCACATTCATGAGAGAATCTATGAATATTATAAAAGGGGATATATACCGGGTGATCAAAAAGTCAGTATAAATTTGAAAACTTAATAACCACGGAATAATGTAGATAGAGAGGTGAAAATTGGCACACATGCTTGGAATGACATGGGGTTTTATTAGAACAAAAAAAAAAGTTCACAAAATGTCCGACAGATGGCGCTGGACAGCAAAACGTCAGTGACTGCGCATGACAATCGTGTATAAAAGGAGCTGTAATGAGAGAGAGAATCAGATGCGCCAGCAGTCGCAGCATGTTGACGTTACCTGAAAAGGCAATTTTAGTGAAGCCATATTATCAGAATGGGAAATGTGTTATTTCAGCGTTACGATCCTGTCGCCATAGGAAGGGGATTCTAACGGGTAAAGGTCCGTTGACAAATGCAGCTGTGGTGAAAATGATTTCGAAGTTCGAAGCCACGGGTGGTTCAGACGATAGACCCCGAAGTCGCCGACCGAGCACAAGGCGTAATGCTGCTGAGACAGTTCAGGAAGAAATGGAGACTGTAGCGGGTTCGTCTACTGGTATGCAAGGGGAAGTCAGCGCTCGTGCAGTCGCACGTCGCACCGGCATTCCATACACTACTGTTTGGTTGGCACTAAGGCGTACCCTCCAATGCTATCCGTACAAAATCCATCGTCATCATGAACTGTTATCTGGCGATTTAGTTATGCGTAGGGCATTTGCGGTGTGGGTGTTTCAAAAGATGGCGGAAGATGACGATTGGTTGAGTAGCGTGTTGTGGACCGTCGAAGCTCATTTCGCGCTCCGAGGGTCTGTCAACGCCCACAACTGCGGAATTTGGGCTACCGAAAATCCTAGAACTGTGGTGGAAACTCCATTGCACGACGAGAAAGTAACGGTATCGGTTGGATTTACAGCCGGCCGCGGTGGTCTCGCGGTTCTAGGCGCGCAGTCCGGAACCGCGCGACTGCTACGGTCGCAGGTTCGAATCCTGCCTCGGGCATGGATGTGTGTGATGTCCTTAGGTTAGTTAGGTTTAAGTAGTTCGAAGTTCTAGGGGACTGATAACCACAGCTGTTAAGTCCCATAGTGCTGAGAGCCATTTGAACCATTTGGATTTACATCTACCGTTATCGGGCCTATTTTCTTCGAGGAAGTGCGTGATTCTGGTTTTGTAACTGCTACCGTGACGGGTGAGAGGTACGCAGATATGTTACAGAATTGCATCATCCGCAGCCTGGCAGATAAACACCTGCTCGAACGTACGATTTTTATTGCAGGATGGCGATCCATCCCATATTGCTAGACGCGTGAAAGACCTTTTGCGCGCATCGTTTGGTGATGATCGTGTGCTCAGCCGCGACTTTCGTCATGCGTGGCCTCCCAGGTCCCCAGACCTCAGTCCGTGCAATTATTGGCTTTGGGATTACCTGAAGTCGCAAGCGTATCGTTCAAAAATGGCTCTGAGCACTATGGGACTTAACATCTATGGTCATGATTCCCCTAGAACTTAGAACTACTTAAACCTAACTAACCTAAGGACAGCACACAACACCCAGCCATCACGGGGCAGAGAAAATCCCTGACCCCGCCGGGAATCGAACCCGGGAACCCGGGCGTGGGAAGCGAGAACGCTACCGCACGACCACGAGATGCGGGCCAAGTGTATCGTGATTGACCGACATCTCTAGGGATGCTGAAAGACAACATCCGACGCCAATGCCTCAGTATAACTCAGGACATGCTTTACAGTGCTGTTCACAACATTATTCTTCGACTACAGCTATTGTTGAGAAATGATGGTGGACATATTGAGCAGTTCCTGTAAAGAACATCATCTATGCTTTGTCTTACTTTGTTATGCTAATTATTGCTATTCTGATCAGATGAAGCGCCATCCGTCGGACATTTTCTGAACTTTTGTATTTTTTTGGTTCTAATAAAACCTGATGACATTCCAAGTATGTGTGTCAATTTGTACCTCTCTATCTACATTATTCCGTGATTTATTGTTTTCAAATTTATACTGACTTTTCGATCACCCGCTATATGTATGTACTCGTATGTATATATGTTACATATCTCCTCCTGAACCAGCTGAACGATTTCAACCAAACTTGGCACATATTGCTATGGTAGGGTTGAGGTGAAAAAGCAGCGTAGCCTATGACGTGCGAATAGCTTACCTCAGTCACCCAGTATTTGATAATGAAAGCACTTAATGACGCGGAACAAACTTTATGCGTAATTTCAAACCATAACGAAAGTTTTTCTCCCTGACAACCCGTACAAAATAATGAAAGCAAAAAAGCTTGTTGCTTGTTATATTTTCGGTATTCATGCTGTAAAACGGTCACACGAGGCAAGATGTTTTAATGTAGTACTACTCTACTCCTAACTGCATTTGCGACACTTTTACGGACAGTATTCACATATACCACTGAGTAAACCAACAAAATTAATTCATTGTAGAACACACAGTTCAGGGAATATGACATGAAATACTGAAATGCGAGTCACCCGTATATGCAGGTTTTTTTTTTTTCCTTCAGTGCGGAGGTATCTACCAGCAGGATAATGTAACATGCCACACAGCTCGCAGTGGTTCGAAGAGCGCCATCATGAGTTAGCCGCAGTTCCCCGGCCAACATTCTCCACAGATTAAAACCCAATCGATAATGTGTGCGGTCACGTCGATCGGGCTGTTGGTGTCATGGATCACAACCGAGACAAGTAGCGAAGCTGGCCGCCACGCTGGAGTCGGCATAGCTCCACATGCCTGCAGGTACCTTCCAGAACCTAAGTGACTCTGTTCCTGCACAGTTCGCAGTGGTCCGTGTTGGTTGTTCAGGAGCTTGACACTGTAGCTTGGCCATTCAAATCTGTCAGCTGAGCTGCTGCTCCATCACATGGCTCAGGATATGAACTCAAGTGGAGGTCACTTAAAGAAACCGCCCCCAACTCTTCTGCTTGTACAAGCCACGGGCAAGCAGCACACACTGTTCTCAAGACTCGACCACACACATCAGGAAACAGCGGACTCGTCGTTCGTGTTCTGCCCGTGGCACCAGGCCGTCTGCAACTCGTACACTTCGGCTAAAAATGGTATGCCACCTTCCACAGTCCTCGCAACGACATGGTAGGAGCCTCCTTATACCTCCCTGGCACTGGATCCCACGACGCCAGACACAGCACCTGCGTTACACGTGTTGTTATCTCCTTGTACACAGTTACTCGTTAAGTCATTTCCTACCATCCTCAGTTTTCTGTTATATTAGCAGATCCTTTACGTCTCCAATTCTGGCGTTCCTTCGCGTCCTTCTTAATGTTACTGAATGTCTTTCTCCCTCTCCTCATCTTCCCTCCCATACACCCTCCTGAGGTTGTCAGTTAATATACTCCTATCCAATTTCTTTTTCTTCTTTGTAGTACATTATTGTTACAGCACACCGATTATTTTCAGTACTTTCTCATTTGTCACTTGATGTATCGACGTTGTTTTTCCCATCTTTTGCAACGTCGTCATCTCAAACGTCTATGGATTTGAAAGTTCGTGGCACATCAAAACTGTGTGCCGCACCGAGACTCGAACTCGGGAACTTTGCCTTTTGCGGGCAAGTGCTTTACCAACTTTTTTCTTTTTTTCACCTTACCATTTATTTTATTTTTTTCTTATTTTCTTTATTTTAATTTTTTTTGTTTTTTAATGGAGAAAAGGAGTGGTTTTAGGCTGCTTTATGGCAGAAACGATTACTGCATTTCTTCTACTTCTTGTATACAGAAATGGAACAACAAATTAAAATACATCGCCCGGAATCGAAACCAGGCTGCGTGTCATTTTTTTTTTCTTTTTCTAGTAGCACAGTCAGGAGGCAAGGCGGGTAGGCACAAATTCTAAAGCCTAGCCACAATTTCTCTCTCTTCCTACCATTTAAGCGCTCCATCACATTTCTATTGTTTTTATTTTATTTTATTGTTTGTTATATAAGCGCTTCCTACCATTTAAGCGCTTAAGTATTCAGAATTGATCGTGGCCGGCGAGGGAGTGGCGAAGGGAAGCTACAATAGGCAGCTTAGAGTGGCTCAAGCTCTGAGAAAGCCGTAACGGGGTGCGGCCTCCAGCTGCCTTAAGATGAGTGACAGTGAGTGGGTGATTGACCCCATGCTGGTGTACCGGGAAGCAGACAGAGAATTTGTATGCCTGTTGATAAATGTCCGTCGTCCCCTTTTCAGTGAAACATGCAAGAAAGCCGTGCAAAGCTACAGTGGAGCAGTCAACAGAGGCCAAAATACATGTGTTCGTGACTGTAGCAACTTCATGCTGAATTCACGGTCCGCAGAGTCTGAAGTAAATCAGGCGAAGAGCAACAGAATGAAATATGCCGGCCTCCGATGGGAACGTAGGACCAAGGAATTTGAAGTACTGTCCTGGGAGTCAGAATTCCGGAAAAATTGGTGTTTTGTGCAGATGCTAACCTTGATGGATGGCCTGGGAGGAGCTAAATAGCAGAAGTTGAGAGGAAGGGAAATTTTGTGGGAATTTGTTCACTTCCCTGAGCAGGCATTGGTTGGCGCTGGGAAGCGACTCATAATTAACGTGACTTGCGCTGCAGTTGGCGTAAGTGATTTTGCTGTCGGGGAACCCGAGACGAAGAGCAGACTGGGAGAAGTCTCCGTAGTGGTCTTCCGTTGCCAACTTGCCTAGAGTGCGGACGTGGCGTTCTTTACTCAGCTTGCCTGAGAGAGAGTGAGCATCTCTGCAGTTTAGGACTTAGCAAACGTAACGATTGAGCTTGGAGATAGAAAGTTTTCGTTCAGCTATGTACTGAGCAAGATAGCTAGGAGTGAATAGATGAGCGCAGCCTTGCAGCACCACGAGGTCGGCCGACGTCCGCATAACGACGCCGCGCCGCCACTCTGAATTCGGTGATATTGCGCCCGCTCCGGCCACTGATTAATTTGTTGGATCACATCGGCAAAGTTTCCACGAGGGTTTCATGGGCCGTGTATTGTAGAATTCTTCTCGCACTTCGCTTTACGCCTGGGTCAGTCGATAGGAATTATTTTTGATTTATCGCGCTTTACTACACGCAAACGCAATTTATTACCACTGCCTGTTAGGAGAGTCATGTAATGTGATGATTTAAGGTCGTGAGTTAAAATAAATCCGTGCTAATCGACTGCATCTGTTTCCAATCAAGTAGTTGAAATGCCAAGTCACTTTCTTAATTAATTTTATGTTCAACATTTGCATCTGGTGTTCAATAGCTGAATATGACATCAATGTTTAATTACAAGGGATGAATTCTGAATCAGTTAATGTCATCACTGCCACCGCAGTTCGATCAGGAGTCACAGGACCTTATTACTTTCTTTGGGTTATCCGACATTGCGGCAGTTTTGCACTCTCTGTTGATCTGTTAGTCAATTACCTGGGGTGAACACACACCAAAACCAGATAAGTGATGGGTGGGGTGTTACAATGTGAACTAAAAAGGGCCATCTTACCCGCTGGGATCACCTTATCGAAGCGGGCGGCCAATAAGAGGTGGTCGTCATTGCAATGGACATCACCAGCCATCAACCGTCGGAGCGTCTGGGGCTGCTACACACAGCCAGAGAGCGTCTCTGTTAAGGTAGGGGAATCGTGGAAACATCACGTGCGCAAGTCAATTTCTTCCCACACCCGGCATACCCCAGCTGGGCGGTGGGTTTATGAATGACGATCCCAAATAGTTAGCAAAAAGGTTCCGGTATTCCGTTCTGTTCGTTAAGTCCAGGAACTCGTCGATCGTGTATTGCCACAAATCGAGGACTTCCTTTTTGCCGTCGCGGTGCATGTAATGTATCGCCATTCCTTGTACCCCATTGACCGCATTCATCTGGGTCGTCAGGAAATAGACAGCGTCGGGATGAAAGAGGTCCAGGGGCACAATCTAAACACAGGTGCGGCGTAGCAGGAAAGCCAGTATCTAGCGGATTAGTTTCCAGAACTCGCGTGCGCGGCCACAGTTGAGTCTGGGTTCGTCTGTGCCCACCGTCGCGCAACGGAGGCACATAGGGTCATCCGTTTGGTGAATGACATGTAGCCTTCGTCGCGTCAGAAATTTCTCGTTAGTGACCACATACGACGTCGACCGTTGACAGGAAGGGCGAGTGGATGACTCGCCAAACCTGCCTCCAGTCGACCGTGGGGTGTTGTCGTACAACATCGTTAGCTGGATTCCAGCGTTGGACAACACTATAATAAACCTTCGCTATCGGATTCCGTGTCTGCGGTATACCTCCCAACATATAGCTGCATTCCACGAGAAACATCGTAATATGTGATAGCAAGGGCGATAAATGTCCAACGCATACCAGTGGGAATAGCGTGTGTGGGGCCACCTCTGCTATCAGGGGATTCCAGGTGAAACCCAGAGTCGCCGCATTGAGCGAAGGTACAGCGCCAACGCTCTGTGTTTGACGTGAGTGCGTCCAACTCCTCCTTTCTGGAAGGGTGAAGTAAGAGCAACAGAACGGATCTTAAAAACGTCACCAGCGTTCACCACGTGTCCATACACTGTATCCTGGAAGCCAGCGCGTCTGTCATCGGTAATACGTGGGTGTAATGGTTAAGGTGAGAAAAAAATAACATCTTAATTTGTTGTGGCGAGCGTCTATGCGGAGTCGTCATGAGACCTTACGATACACAAGGGCCGCCGTGCGTTGTATTTGTTGATGGAGCGGTATTCCTAAACATTTGAGCATTGGGACCTTTGTCAGGGGTACATCCAGTTCCTCAGGCATGCCTCGTCCCACCTTCATGTAGCCTGATTTCCGGAGGTTGATCACACTGCCTACCACCGCCCCGCACTGTGGGAGCCAGGAAAGCGCCCTTTGTATTTCGTCACCAGTCCGTGCTAAGAACATCACATCATCGGCGTAAACATCACATCGAAAGGTCACGGAGCGGAGGCTAAGTCCTTCCAAGCGTCTCCGCAGTCCGTGAAGAGCTGGTTCGAGGGCGATGGCGAATGACATGGCAGAAAGAGGACAACCCTGCCTGGTGGATCTGTTGACACGGACGGGAGCGGACCGGTAGCCGTTTACCATAATCCATGTGACCACCACATGGGTCAAACGAAGCACAACAGATGTCGTCACGCGTAGGATACCGATGTGTTCCATAACTGCACACAGGAAACCATGTTCGACTCGATCGAAAGCATGGTCAAAATCCAGTGCAACAAGAGCGCCTTGGAGGCGGCATGTTTGCTAGAGCGCCACCACGACCCATAGTTGCTTAAAGTCGTAAACACATTAGTGTCGCCTCCGAGGCATGTTTTATGAGTGTGAATGGCCGCCATTACCTTAGGTTTGAGCCTCTCACGGAGGATGCGTGTCAACAGCTTTTAGCCAGTGTTAAGCATTGTCAGTGGTCGAAAATCAGGTGGTCGATAGCCTCCTCTGGGTTGGGCACCGGAATCAAGAGACCCCAGTCAATTCAGATGGTACTTGAAAATCGGGGTACAGGAGTTCTTTGTGCATCCTGACCCACATTGGGCCCTTAATATGAATAAACCTTTTGTCAAATTCAAGAGGGACTCCATCAGGGCCTAGCGTTTTGTTGGGAGCACCGCGCAACATACCCTCTCGTAGTTCTTCCAAAGTCATCTCCGACATGAGCGTAGCGTCATGCTGTGGGTTCCTAGAGACGGGTAGGTCAGATAGGACTTCCGTGACTTCCACATCCATGTTGTACTCTCGCTCGAAGAGAAGTGTATATGACTGTGTGAACGCTCGGACGATGTCCATTTGCGTTTCAGATCGTTGTCTGTCCTCCGCCTCGACCTCCGTAATAAGCTGCTTCTTGCGTCTTCGCCTGTCTCGAATGATATGGTGGAGGGAAGGTCGCTCTCCACTGACATCATCAGTAGCCCTCACTCGCACCCGCACACCCGCGAGACGTACGGCGGTGATGATTAGCACCTGTGCCTTGATGTGCTGTTCTGCCGATTGTCGTTCCGGCGACGACGGCTGCACAGCCAGTTCGTGAAAAGCAGTGTAGTAAAAATCAGTGGTCGCAGTACACCATCGCGCTCCATCTCGTCCGTAGCCAATGTTCGGCACAAGGCGGGATTGACACACCATAACCTCCATTGAAGTACGGAACCGTAGGCGGGTAATCACCGGTGGCATTTGTTCCATGTGGACTCAACTTCGCGTCTGCAATTTATCTCACCAAGAAGGGCCACATGGAGGCACCACGGACCTCTACTTCGTCGGACGCGTAGGCGAAGGAGGGTCATCCGTGAACGCTGCTGGCCGCATCTCAGTGTCGACAACTGCCGATCGCAGACCGCGTGTGACTTAGACTCGATCCAAACGGCTCGCGGAATGACTAGTAAAGTAGGTGCATGCATTTCGGTCGCCGTGTTGTATGATCCAAGTGCCCGACAGAACAAAGTCCTCTACAAACGCCTGAGTGCTGGGCAGGTGGCATAGTGCGGCACCTGGTCGGATGGTCTGAGCACACAATTGAAATCTCCGCGTACTACCAAGTGGTCGACATTGCCCTGGAAGAGCAGAGCTATGTCTTCGGCGAAAAAAGGTGCCGCGTTCTCTCCTTCTGTCGGTGCCGGAAGGAGCATACAGGTTCACCAGACGAACTATACCAACCGTGAGTGTGTCTCCCAGGGCCGACGGTAAATAGGATACTGCCTTCCCTCAGCAGAATAGCGGTACCTCGTCCGCCCACATTTGAAGGCATAGCGTAGGTGTCATATCCGTACGTATCGATACAAAGTCCTGACTTTACTTCTTGAACTCTCACAACATCCAGATCCGCAGCTCATATTGTATCTTGCAGCATACTGGTTTTGAGAGCAGAAGTAACGCCATTGACAGTGATCGTGACGAGGCTGTATGCGTTTTCCATCAAGTCGCGACGACTGTCCCTGGTATTACAGGTGGGCAGTAGTCGCGACGTGGAGCGTCGTGAGGGCGTAGAGATGGGAAACGGCGGCTGTGGGTCATGCCGGCCAAGGCGTCTGTCGCCGTCAACATAGACACTGCCAACGGCATCGGTATATCGTCAGGGTCCTGAAACGCATCCAGCATCTCCATCTTCTGCATCCAGTCTCCCAGTGACGTGGATACCACTGGATCTCGAGAGGCAGACGTAGTCGTGGGTGCATCCACTGGGTCGGAGCTTCGGTGACCCCCCGCATCCCCACAGTGCGCAGACCGACCGGTAGCGGGAGAAGATGTCGAACCGCGTGGTAGTTTAGTATCGCCAGTGTCGGATCAGTTTATCGGCTGACGCCCCGCATCATCCGTCGTTGCTGTCTCGGGCGGTTCTACTGCATCGGTCATTATGGGCTGCTTCTTATGGCGGTTCGGCGATTTCTGTTCACGCTGTCTCGCCTCTGTGTCCGGCGCAGGGCAGGGGGTGGACGCGGCATCCTGTTCGTCGGCTTCCACTGTTCAGTTGACTTGTCGTTGTAACAGTGAGCCTGGGTTGGACGACAAGGCAACAGTCATCGGCTCTGGAAGACCCTGAGGGCTCCTCAGCAACTGTTGCGGGGGCCTTAAAAACTTGCACCAATATGCAGTAGAAGGGTCGTCATAGACAGCTGGCGTCTGCCGTCTCGCCGCAACAACATACGTAATCGGTATAGAAGTCGCTGTCGACGCTCGATCCTGATCGGCTGAGGGCGTCTCACGAGACGGCATTCCAGGCATTCGGTACGCACGTGTCCTACCTGTCCACATCCGGAACAGGTCCTCAGGTAAATAATTATTGCCCTACAACCAGCGATCGTGAGATAGGAAGGTGTATGGCGGTTCGCCGGCCAGAGTGGCGGAGCGGTTCTAGGCGCTACAGACTGGAGCCGCGCGACTGCTACGGTCGCAGGTTCGAATCTTGCCTCGGGCATGGATGTTGTTCTTAGGTTGGTTAGGTTTAAGTAGTTCTAAGTTCTAGGGGACTGATGACAGCAGTTAAGTCCCCTAGTTCTCAGAGCCATTTGAATAATTTTTGTGTATGGCGGTGCATTTCAGTACGGACTTGTCGCACACTGTTAAGAGCAGGATAAGTTTTGGTCTTCCATTTTTCGGCAATATGGCTGAGGACTGTTCCACAGGGTCGAGGAACAAGGGTGACCAAATCCGCTGGAACTTCAAATGGTAGCTCAAACACGCGCACATTTTGTATTCCCAGTCCAGCGTTACCACACACACGTTTCCGTCAGAGTGTCAGAACCCGTAACCTTCTGTCGAGCGTCTGAGAAGTTTGTCACGGGCCTCATCGTCTGTGAACTTAAGATATACAACGCTGGAGACGATAGATAAGTGGATACCTAACAGCCCTGTCGGGTCTACATCTATCACGTCGCGTAAAAATCTCTCTACTTCGTGGGCCGTGGGTCTTGAGTACGTAGCGTCGAACTGCAGCTCGATCGTGGCTTTACGAAACGAAAGAGCCATCGAATGTCAGGAACGTAACCATAACACTAAACACTAGCGCGGTGGCGCGGTAAACGACGACGACACTCGGAAACGCGGCACGGAGCGGCCGAGACGTCCCGCAACGCTCTGCAGCCTAAGGCTGACTGACAACAGAGCTACCCAAGCACGACCTACGACCCGTCCTCACTGCTGTACTTCACTCGTCGCCTACCTTCCGGGTTCTTTTAATTTATCAGGAAGTTTCGCATCAGCGCACACACCGATGTAGAGTGAAAATTTCATTCTTGTCCTCAGATTTGTTTTTCTTATTTTCCACGTTTCATCAACATACGGGCTGACAAAACAGTTTCCTATTCCTTTCTCTACTACTTCGTTACATTAATGAAAAAATCTACCATCCCCTTAGAAAATGGGTATTACGTAGTCTGTATTTTCTGTACATTTTCAGTAGCCCTATGAAAATTGTCAGTCATAAGTAGTTAGCCACTGAACTTTATACTGGAGTACTTGACAAGAATTAGCTGTAATGCTGAACGGTGTTGGTGTTAGTTCTTCAGTCCAAAGACTGCTCACATGTACCTGTCCACGCTAGTATGTTCTGTGCCATCATTCTGTTCAAAAATGGCTCTGAGCACTATGGGACGTAACATCCGAGGTCATCAATCAATCCCCTAGAACTTAGAACTACTTAAACCTAACTAACCTAAGGATATCAAACATATCCGTGCCCGAGGCTGGATTCGAACCTGCGACCGTAGCGGTCGCGTGGTTCCAGACTCAAGCGCCTAGAACCCCTCGGACACACCGGCCGGCAAGCATTCATCTCCGAATCTCTGCTGCAACCTACGTTCATTTCAACCTGCTTGCTGTATGTATCCCTTGATCTCTCTACTGTTTACATATACCACACTTTTCTCCGCTACCAAATTGACCATTACTTCATGCTTTAGCAAGTGTGTTATCAACCGATCCCTTCTTCTAATCAAGTTGTGTCGTATTATCCCTCTAAATCGATTTCCTACCACCTCATATTTTATGTACCGATTTAATCTTTGGCATTTTATTTGTAGCACTACATGTAGAAAGCTTCTGTTCTCTTTTTATCTGAACTTGCTGATGGTCCAGGTTTCAGTTCCATACAAGGCTGCACTTCAGACAAATACTTTCAGAAAAGACTGTGTGACACTAAAATTTATGTCACATCGTAGTAAATTATTTTTCAGAAGCCCTTTCCTTGTTTTGCTTACTCTTAGTATGTCTATACCAATCAAATTTCCTCAGAATCGCCTGATTTTATTAGAGTACATTCCATCACCGTTGTTTTGCTGTAGTTGATATTCTGTTAGAACCTATCTTTAACACACTATCCATTTCGTTCAACTGCTCTCAACCGTCCTTCGTCATCTCTGACAGAATTACAGTGTTACCAAAAAAGTTAAGGGTTTGAATTTCTCTACAACTTTCAGATAATGTTTCGTTCATTCTGTGTTTTCGAAGCTAACTTCGGAATTTCAAAGACTATAATCCAGTCAGCACTGTCAAAAGCTCTCTCTAAATCTACTAAGTCTTATAGACGTAGGTTTGCCTTTCCTCAACCTGTCTTCTAAGATAAGTCGTCTGGTCAGTGTGGTCTCACACTTACTTTGAACACATGCTGATCCTCCCTGAACTTGGCTTTTACCTACTCGTCCATTCTTCTGTACGTAATTCATTCCACTATTCTGCAGCCACCAGTCATTAAACTGATGGTACCGACATTTACAGCGTTGCATAAATTTTAGTGTTCCCCTATTTGTACCGGGTGGTTTTAATTAAAATGGAACTGTAAGCATTTAGAATGTTGTGTGGGTACAGGAAAATGGGAGAGACGATGGTTCTGGCACGTTTATTAGGACACCGTCACAAGTTACAAAACGTCACAAGTTACAAAATGTGTTTAGACTCCTCTCCTGATTCAGCAACTTGCTGCATCCGTAACACGGCACAGATCACAGTTGCCTTCAGCATATCCAGTACAATCGGAGCGGTATGTCGGCGAATGTTGTCCTTCAGACCAGGAAGACTCCGAATACATCCCTGATAGACACGATCTTTCACGTATCCTCACGACCGGAAGTCACATGGATTTGGGTCAGTGGATCTGGAAGACCACGCACCTTGAATTGCCTAAAAATGATATAGTTGTCACCGAAAGTTTCTTGCGTGAAAATAGTGGCGTATTGCATTCTTGCAATTCTACACAAGGAGGTCCTTATAACGTGCGTATGTCACTGTACATGTAAAAGGACTACGAGGTGTCATCTCCTCGAAGGAAAACGGACCGAGAATGAACGAGCTTGTGAAACCACACCACACAGTCACAGAAGTGTTCTGGAAATTCCTGCACAACATGTGCCGGAGTAGAACTCCTTATGCGACGATTCTGTGCGTTTAGGTGACTTTCCAGACTTTATGAGACTTCATGTCGTCCGTCCAAAGAATATTCGCGCGCCGCATGTCATCCATTTCCATGCGTACCAAAAAACGAAGGGCGAAGTCAGGGCGTTGTAGTATGTCTTAGAGCTACGTGTCCTCGGAGTCTTTCGCGACTTCATACATGAATAAAACTTTATCGGTTTTCCAGCCGCGTCAATTCGAATAAAATCCTCGAGCTTTCGATGGCGACATTGCTCTTCGAGTGTCCGGTGTGTATGGTGTACCCTGTGAATGTGGCAGCATATACATTGGACAGACAATTCGCACGATTGCGGAGCGTTGTACTGAGCAGAAGCGCCATATAAAACAAAGGGAGCTTGACAAGTGGGTCATAGCGGAGCATTGCCTAGAAAACGGACATAAAATACAGTTCGAAAATACAAAAGTGTTGGCTCATGTGTCTACATATTGGGACTCCGTTATAAAGGAAGCGGCCGAGATTCGCTTAAACAACAACCATTTCAACAGAGACCAGGGATACACACTGAGCAGGGCATGGGGACGGGCGTTGGACATCGAAAGAAAGCAGAGACAGATGCGCGACGCGAGAGCGGCAGTTTCATACGCGGCGCCTGCCCCTGGCGCCACCTGACATCACCTGTGCTGCCACGGGCAATAGCTCAGCTAGCTGCCCGGGTCGACCTACGCGCGCTCGCCACATTGGATCGATCTGATTGGGTGCTGATGATGTCATCATGGCTATGTAAGCGAGAGACCGTAACTGCCCCGGCAGTCAGTGAACTCCTGACGACGATGGTGGAGATGGCCATCGAAAGCTCGAGGATTTTATTCCAATTGACGCGGCTGGAAAACCGAGAACGTGTTATTCATATCGTAGGGCTTCATTTGATGCGCATTCTCAATCTTATAGGGATAGCAATGCAAAATGCGTTGCAAGATATTTTGAACTGATGGCCAGGGGAGAGAGAATTCCTCTCGCACAGCTCGAGCAATGGCTGCAGAATCTGAGGCGCGTGCTGTATGGTCGGTTACAGCTGCAGCAACTTCAACAACTGCCATGGGAATGGGCCGCCACCCTCTCCCTGGTGCACCACACAATTCACCTGTTTCTTCAGATTTCTGGATGATATTCCTGAGTCCGTTAATTGAGACGGTGCCTCTTCGCAGCTGTTTCTGTCGGCGATATTTCAGTAATGTAGCGCTGCTATTGTTACCATTCTGATACAACTACTTTAAGATCAGTGCACGTACTTTCTCCTCAATACCCACTGCGTTTCATGCGGAAAAATTTCAAGTTTCTTAACCGCTTACAGCGGCAACAGCCTTGCCGCAGTGGTTACACCGGTTCCCGTGAGATCACCGAAGTTACGCGCTGTCGGGCGTGGTCGGCACTTGGATGGGCGACCATCCAGGCCGCCATGCGCTGTTGCCATTTTTCGGGGTGCACTCGGCCTCGTGATGCCAAATGAGGAGCTACTCGACCGAATAGTAGCGGCTTCGGTCAAGAATACCATCATAACGACCGGGAGAGCGGTGTGCTGACACCACGGCCCTGCTATCCGCATCCTCCCCTGAGGATGACACGGCGGTCGGATGGTCCCGGTGGGCCACTCGTGAAGTGCAAACGGAGTGCTTTTCTTTTTAAACCCCTTACAGCAACAGTCAGTTCATGAAAGAAATCAACACGCGCCGCCAAGCGACAAGCGGTATTATGACCTGAAAATTCACGTTCTGAGTGCCTACAGCGCCATATTTTCACCTGGCGACATAAACTGGAACTGTGCTTCATTTCAGCATTCTCCGCGAGCGCACCGACGAATTGACGTACCTACAATGTTTCACCGCAGTGGGGCACTCACAGCCCACGCAGCAGCACTCGGAAAACCATCAGTTTAATTATAGCCACCCGGTACGGTAATTCCTCCCATTCGTCACACGGACAATAACACGTGCCGGCGGCGCGCAATGGCATTGTAGCGGTGGCCCATCTCACACGGAGCGTCGGCTGCCTCCTGACACCCACCGAGACAGGCAGCGCCGTTGGGAGGGACAGGGACAGAGACAGGGACAGAGAGAGACAGGGAGACAGACGAGCGGCGGACGGAGGCGGTGATTGGCGCGCGCACACTGCTCCCTGCCAGCAGGTGTCTCCCGCGTTGTTCCACGGCTGGGATTGCAGCGGTGCGGGGGCCGCCAGTCACTGCTCGCCGGAGCTCTCTATAGGGAAGTCAAATAAATAGGAAATGCGGGGAACCGAGGCGAATGCCTTCAGGAAAATGTAAAGAGGTAGGAAATATATGGTCGTCGGAACGACAGACGCGGCATATAGAATAATCAACACAACCATCTGTGACATTAATGGAGTGGAACTTTAAAGTTCAACAGTAATTCCACTGTTAAACGTAAAGGAGGGAGGGGAAATGTGCTAACAGTATATTCTGCATCTACATCGATACTCCGCAAGCCGTCTTACGGCGTGTGGCGGAGTGTACTCCGTATCACTACGAGCCGTTTCCTCGCCTGTTTCACTCGCAAATATGGCGAGGGAAAAACGACTGTCTACATGACTCCGTATGAGCCCTCATTTGTCGTATCTTATCTTCCGGGTCCTTAACACGCAACGTATGTTGGAGGCAACAGAATCGTTCTGCAGTCAGCTTCAAATGCCGATTCCCTAAATTTTCTTGTTAGTGTTTCTCGATCGCCTTCCTTCCATGGATTCCCATCTGCATTCCCGAAGCATCTCAGAAGCACTTGCGTGTTGTTCGAACCTACCGGTAGTAAATCTCGCAGCCCGCCTCTGAATTGCTTCGATGTCCTCATTCAATCTGATCTGGTTCAGAAATGTTCAAATATGTGTGAAATTTTATGGGACGACGGATAAGGTCATCAGTCCCTAAGCTTACACGCTACTTAGCCTAAATTATCCTAACGCCAAACACACACACACTCATGCCCGAGGGAGGACTCGAACCTCCGCCGGGATCAGCCGCACAGTCCATGACTGCAGCGACATAGACCGCTCGGCTAATCCCGCCGGCTCTGATCTGGTATGGATCCCAAAACTCGAGAAGTACTCAAGAGTAGGTCACACCAGCGATCTAAATACGGTCTCCTTTACAGACGAAGCACTCTTTCCTAAAATTCTCCCAATAAACCGAAGTCGACCATTCGCCTTCCGTACCACAGATTTCACATGCTCGTTTGTTTTTCCTACTCATCCGCGTTTAGAGCTAGGCTGCCATTCATCACACCAACTAGAAATTTTGACTAAGTCATCTTGTATCCACCTACAGTCACTCAACATCGACACCTTACCGTACACCATAGCATCATCAGCAAACAATCGCAGACTGCTGCCCACCCTGTCCACCCAATTATTTATGTATATAGAGAACAACAGCGGTGCTGTCACATTTCGCTGGGCACTCCTGACGATACTCTTGTCTCTGATGAACACTCGCCATCGAGGACAACGTGCTGTGTTCTACAGCTGAAGAAGTCATCCAGCCACTCACATATCTGTGAACGTATTCCTTATGCTCGTACCTTTCTTAACAGCCTGTAATGGGTCACCGTCTCAAACACTTTCCGAGAATACACAAACATGGAATCTGCCTGTTACCCTTCGTCCACAGTTCGCAGTATATCATGCGAGAAAAGGGCAAGCTGAGTTTCGCACGACTGATCCTTTCTACAACCATGCTTATTCGTGGATATAAGCTTCTCGGTCACAAGAATAATTGTTATATTCAAACTGAGAATGCGTTCAAGAATTCCACAGCAAACCGATGTTAGCGATATTGGTGTGTAATTTTGCGGCGCGTTCTTATGCCCTTCATATACACAGCAGTCATCTGCTCTTTTCTCCAGTCGCTTGGGGTTTAGCGCTGCACTAGAGATTCGCAATAATTGCAAACACAGTAAGGGGCTAATGCCTTGGAGAACTCTTTGAAGAACCGAACTGGGCTTCCGTCCGGACTTGTTTTCAACTCCTTCACTTGTTTCTCTACGCCACGAATGCTTATTAATATGTCGTCCATACGGGAGTCTTCCGATGGTCAAAGGACGATATGTTTCTGCGATTCTCCTGCGTGAACGATTTCTTGAACGTGAAATTTAAAACTTCAACTTTCGTTTTGTTATCTTCAACTGCCACACCACACTGGTCAGCAGGTGACTCGATGGAAGCCTTAGACCCACTCAGAGGTTTTACACAAAATTTTCTCGCGTTCTCTGCCAGATATTTTGCTAAGATATGACGGTGGTAATAGTTATAAGCTTCGCGCATGGATCTTTTCACAGCCGCACGAATCTCTACTAACTTTTGCTTGTCGTCATTTGCGCGTCCTCCTTTGGCTCGAGCGTGCAACAGCCTGTGCTTCTTCAGCATTTTCCGAGTCTTGTTATTAAACCACCATGGTTTTTTCGTCATTAATCACTTACTAGACACACAATTCTCCAGACCATGATTTACAATTTACTTGAACGTTGCCCATGATGCCTCTACGTCCATCTCACTGGAACTAAGCGATGTCATTTCACTGTCTAAGTGAGATGCTAACAACTGCTTATCTGATCTTTCTAGCAGAAAAACCCTTCTAGTCTTTTTGACTGATTTATTAACTTACGTAGCCGGCCGAAGTGGCCGTGCGGTTAAAGGCGCTACAGTCTGGAACCGCAAGGCCGCTCCGGTCGCAGGTTCGAATCCTGCCTCGGGCATGGATGTTTGTGATGTCCTTAGGTTAGTTAGGTTTAACTAGTTCTAAGTTCTAGGGGACTAATGACCTCAGCAGTTGAGTCCCATAGTGCTCAGAGCCATTTTTTTAACTTACGTAACCATACTTGCTATAATAATATCATGATCGCTACTCCCTGTTTCTACACCGACGTTGTCGAGCATGTATGACCTATTTGTAGCTACAAGGTCTAAGATATTTCCATTGCTGCCGAACAAGCTGTTTCAGACAATGTCGCAGCTTGTGTTTCAGAAAACGTGTTCAAGAGTCGCACAACTGTCCGTCTGTGCCCCCCACAATGATCCCATCCACATCCCAGTGTATACTCGGTAGACGAAAGTCACCTCCAACTAGTAATGAGTCATCTGTGTGTTTACGCGTTTGAAGGCCTTTACGAGGGGAGGGGGGGGGGGGAGGAAGGGGAGGGGGAACTATCGGATAGTGTGACAGAAGAACAAGAATTACTAGTCAATGTGGATGGCTTGGTAGCTCAGTGGAAAGTGATAGACCACAATTCCACAGGTCTTGGGTTTGATCCTACGTCGATACAACGATTATTATTCCAAACAACAGAAAATCCAGGGTGGAGATCAAGTGTTAACAACATAACAGCTCAACGCGTCATCTTCCAAGGATTATTATCTGTCAGTTATAACTTCTTTTACCTCTAGCAACGCTTGTTGATGTAAAAAATTGCGAGAGGCACCGTAATTCGTAGTCCACATTAAACTGTAGGTCCCGCTGTAACTCTGGATGAGTCAATTCGCAGATGGCAACGTCGTAACACCTCTAAAAGGACAATACGTAGTCGAAGCACTGCGAAGTGTGAGTCAGGAGGAAAAGTACGTGCTTCGAACGATGATAGTCATTCTGATAAAAAAAGTCATGTGAAAAATTTTCTGTACTTAACTGTTTCCGAGGAAACCAATAAAAGCAGTGGGAATCAGGACAAATGTAGATGATTGTAAATAAAAAATTTTGATATAATGTTATGATTAATTGTGGATGTTCAAAGAGTGCACTGTCAACTAGAATGCATTATGCAGGTCTTGTAGACAGCTGCTGGCTCGTTAATACAGTTTCACTTGAGCACACGCTTGTAAAGTGTGAGCAAGAATTCCTCCTCTTATGTCCTCTTTGCGCTTGTAGACTCCCAAGCCATTCCGACAAACATTAATCTAATGTAGTAAGATAGGGTGACCTCGGTGGCCAAGATGTGACTCCACGATGACAGTCCCCTAGTGAGGCAGTTTGTCGCTGGCAGTACAGAATGTGCAGTTGAAGTGCGCGTTAAAATAGTAAATAAAGACAACACTACGTAGCCTAATGTCGCTTTGGTTGTATTCACATGCGAGTGCTGGTAAAGAAAGACATGCGACTAACTCCCGTGGTTTTAAAACAGCAGTATGTCAGATATGGTAAAGAAAGGGGCATATGTTCATTTCAAGTGTTTTGGTCAGAAGCACCAATATTGGCACCTCTCAAAGCATTTACCCTTCCTTCCGACCCATCCTATAGCTGTCATACGTGACACAGTATTTAAGTTAGCGTTCAACGGAGCTTTAGAAGATTTGCGACCAGATAAAATTAAAAGCATACATAACATTCCTGCGGATTTTCTGAGATCATTGGGGAAGTGGCAGCCTAACGACTATTAAGATTTGTCTTTAGAATATGAGTCTGGAGATAAATCAGTGTTTCACATTTCTGACCCATGAATCGCCAAAACATTACTATTAGTAGCTCCGAAAACCAACACAGTCTTAACTTGGGAACTGTTCGAAGTAGAGCATCGTAGTTTGTTATAGAACATCTAGTAGGTCTCACAGTCCTTCTCTGTAATGCCAGAATTTCAGTGTATGCCCCCAGACGTTGCTCGTAGAACATAAATATGATACAGGAGTTCTGACGATGTATATGTCAGTACTGCAGCATCAGCAGCTCTGACTGTTTCATTGATTTGTGCGCGAAAGGATGGCAACGTCATCGACTGGTATTGTGTACACGCGATACTTGACGTAAACTCAGAAAAAAGCCTCTAATCTGGACCATCGCGACCCAACCACGTCTCAGGAAATGTGTCATTCAGACTCCAGTGTGGGGGTGCAGCATCAGGAAGACGGGTGAGGACTGCCGCTCCTCGGTCTCTGGTGGCAGGGACCGTTCGCCCATATTCACTTCAACATTTACAGTTTCTTCTGCGAAGAAAAATGGGTCTATCACGTGTAATGCATTAAGGCAGTACCAAATGTTAAGCTTTGGGCTATCACGGATGTGTTCATGTGTATTGTGTTGGTTTTCGGAGCTAATGATAGTAATGTTTTGACGATTCACGTGTCAGAAATCTGAAACACTGTTTTATGTGAAAACATGCACTTACTTTTTGAGGTAGTCATTACTCACTTCTATAGAGGCAAACATGCAACAGGTGAATGCATTACCGCAGAAGACCATCGTTTGGCTGCAGTGTCTGGACCATTTCCACTTCGTACGCAAACAAGCGTAACTGCTTAGGTAACATTTTACGGACAGTTGATTTTGGTTCCTACAATTTGCGTTATCCACGCCGAACTGGCTTCCAGGGGCTGCCCTGAAGTGCAGCCTGCACTCTGTCAATTAGTTCTTGAGACACAGGGGACATCTACTTCGAGCGAAGTTCGGTGAAATGTCATCCACACAATCCCGACGAGAGCAATGGCGTATAAGCGTGGAAACTATCGTACAAACAGATTAACCGCTTATATACAATAGAATGGAAAAGAACATCGATTGTCTGCTAGATGAGGATCAGTTTGACTGCATGGAAGAAAAACGGCGTTATAGAAGTAATTCTGACGTTGCCCTTGCTAGTGGAAGCAAGACTTAAGAAAATCTAAATAACAGTATTTGTCTAACTGGAAAAAGCTTCCGACAGAGTAATTGGTGGAAGATGTTCTCGGGTCTCATAAAAATAGGTGCAAGCTTTTGGGAAAGCTGGATAATATGTGTCAGAACCAAGAAGTGTCTATCCGCTGCAGATCTTCCTGCATTTTGCTGCAATTTTCTAATGCTGGAACTTCTCTGTATGCTACAGCATCATCCGCGAAAAGCCGCATCGAACTTCCGACACTATCTACTAGATCATTTATATATATTGTGAAAAGCAATGGTCCCACAACACTCCCCTGTGGCACGTCAGAGGTTACTTTAACGTCTGTAGACGTCTCTCCATTGAGAACAACATGCTGTGTTCTGTTTGCTAAAAACTCTTCAATCCAGCCACACAGCTGGTCTGATATCCCGTAGGCTCTTACTTTGTTTATCAGGCGACAGTGCGGAACTGTATCGAACGCCTTCCGGAAGTCAAGGAAAATAGCATCTACCTGGGAGCCTGTATCTAATATTTTCTGCGTCTCATGAACAAATAAAGCGAGTTGGGTCTCACACGATCGCTGTTTCCGGTATCCATGTTGATTCCTACACAGTAGATTCTGGGTTTCCAGAAATGACATTATACTCGAGCAAAAAACATGTTCTAAAATTCTACAACAGACCGATGTCAGAGATATGGGCCTCTAGTTTTGCGCATCTGCTCGACGACCCTTCTTGAAAACTGGAACTACCTGTGTCCTTTTCCAATCATTTGGAACCTTCCGTTCCTCTAGAGACTTGCGGTACACGGCTGTTAGAAGGGGGGCAAGTTCTTTCGCGTACTCTGTGTAGAATCGAATTGGTATCCCGCCAGGTGCAGTGGAATTTCCTCTGTTGAGTGATTTCAGTTGCTTGTCTATTCCTTGGACACTTATTTTGATGTCAGCTTCAAATTCTGGTTCCCTAAATTTTCTCATTAGTGTTTCTCGGTCACCTCCCTTCCATGGATTCCCATCTTCATTCCCGAAGCATCTCCGTAATACTTGCGTGTTCTTCGAACCTACCGGTAGCAAATCTCTCAGCCTGCCTCTGAATTGCTTCGATGTCCTCATTTAATCCGACCTGGTACGGATCCCAAAAACTCGAGCAGTACTCACGAGTAGGTCGCACCGGCGATCTAAATGCGGCCTCCTTTACAGATGAACCACACTTTTCTAAAATTCTCCCAATAAACCAAACTCGACCATTCGCCTTTCCTATCACAGTTTTCATATGCTCGTTTGTTTTTCCTACTCATCCGCATTAACTTACACTTTTCCACATTTAGAGCTAGCTGCCATTCATCACACCAACTAGAAATTTTGACTAAATCACCTTGTATCCTCCTACAGTCACTCAACATCGACGCCTTACCGTACACTACAGCATCCTCAGCAAACAATCGCCGATATGAATGGAAGATCACTAACGAAGAGCTACCATTACAAAGAGTGTAAGACAAGGATGCAGCGCTTCCGCACTGCAGTTAACTTGTACATCGAAGAAACAATGACAG
Organism: Schistocerca piceifrons; assembly: GCF_021461385.2. Taxonomy (NCBI): domain Eukaryota; kingdom Metazoa; phylum Arthropoda; class Insecta; order Orthoptera; family Acrididae; genus Schistocerca; species Schistocerca piceifrons. The sequence continues at coordinate 460,095,579 of NC_060145.1, forward strand.
AAGTAAGGGAGAGATTCAGAAAAAGAATTAAAATTCATGGAGAAGGAGTATCAACGGCAAAATTCGTTGATGACGCTGCTTTCTGCAGTGGGAGTGAGAACGAATTACTGGACGTACTGAGTGAAATGGACGGTTTATTGAGCCTAGAATATGGAATGAGAGTAAACCGAAGGAAAACTAAAGTCATGAGGAGTATTAGAAAAAAAATTATTGATAAAATTAACTTGAAAATGGCGACTGCGAAGCAGACCAATCGAAGGGATTACGCCACCTTGGAAGCAAAATAGCGTATGAAGGACGAATTAAGTACAACACAAAAAGCCCCTGCTTATACCAGAGCATTACACATAACAGCTCGCTTAAAAACTAGAAAAAGTACTCAATAAACCGAAAATAGCTCTTCTATGAAACACAAAATGAAGCTATTTTGCCTGTTCGCACAAGGGAAACGGACAGATGATGCTAGGGATGTATAGTCTGTCTGTAAAGCGCTCGTGGTGGAGGAAGTCGCTTTTCCCTTAAGAACGCTGTAGCTGCCGTATAGGATGACTAAAAGTCAATTTTCCCCGCTAGCACTGTTGAAAAGTGTTCATAAATTGATGCAGATTCTGTCCATATGCGTCACTTGCGACAGTATTACTAGTAATTCATGTCCGTATTCCATGTGACGTAGCCGAAATTTGTGGAAAGTAGACACCCTCGCTCACTGCGTCACGAATTTTTCATAAAGAACGCTGTACAGGATGCGTACAACTTTGTGAAACATCATGTAGTTGCTTCTTGCGACGTAGTAGGGCAGATAGTGGAGAATCACCTGCTCATCTGCTGACCTATGGAGGAGCAAAGCGCACGTACACGATCCGGCGACCTACCTCCCCCATGCTTCTACCGCACTCATCGCCCACCGTCCTTCCTCTTACACCACGAAACACATTTTATCTCTTTATACGACTCTGCTGCACTTATACGTAGTGCACACATTTGATATTTATTTTTAACCCACTCAGTTTAAATATAAACCTTAATTTTATGCCGTTAAAAACTATTTTTAATAATCTTTTTTTTTCATCACCTGCTCCATGCACCAACTATGTGTTGTAGAGAAAAAACGAATAGAATCTTTTTATAGAAAATTTTTCTTTCTTATCTTGGGGCCTATATCCCGCGTCACGCGAAGTCGGCCGTGTTACTATGGATGTAGCAGTGTTAGTTGCAGAGGGTAGCGGGATGCCCTTCCTGCCGCCACCCTGACGGACGGAATTAATGTACCCCAGCTGTCTGCGTCTAGTGTAAGGCATGCAATAGTGCGAGCGTTTGCAAATGCCTGTGAGTAATATAACTGAGGCGGAACGTGGGGACCAACCCAGTATTCACCTAGCGGGTATGGAAAATCGCCTGAAAACCATATCCCGAGTCCAGGAAGCAGCGCATTAGCGCTCTCGGCTACCCTGGCGAGTCTTTTTATAGAAAATTTAATGTCGTTTAATTTTTCACTGGGAAACATTTTCGCTACAAGCCGCGGGTTTCGAGCTGTTCGAGAAAACCATGAAGAGTGACCTTCAAACCGATTCCCTCCATCCCAAACCCTCACACCCCACCAGTCAGGATTGTTAGCATGTTTTTCATGACATCCGTCCTAGTACTGTGCGAAAATTAGCGCTACACGATTTCTTCCCCTAATTTTTTGTTGCCCGCACTTCTAACGACCTCGATTTCGGTGGGATGTTCGTACTAAAGGGTCTAAAAACCTCACTATTAAATGACACACTGTGGTTCACCTGGAAGAGCATTGCTAGGATTAGTCACAAATATTTAATTACCACCCTAAAAAATCAATTTGTGTCCATAAAACTGGTTGATGCTACTAATCCTTACCTACACAATCACCCTTCAACGTGTTACATTTGTCCCAACGAGGCATCACTCGACAAAGAACTCGATTGTAGGAGAAGAATTGATTCCAGTTCCATAATCACATTGTCACCATTCTATGAGTAGAAATACCAGCTGCGCAACGGGTTTCTTTATCCGGAGGAAGAGAAAGGAGTTACTGGCTTCCGTTTCAAGAGATTACGGGAATCTGACAGCGGCATGTGTGACTTCGTCACGTGCGGAATAAACCGGGACAGCGGAACAAAAGACAGCCCATTAGACAGCTTTCCGCATCCTTCTTGTTGATAGCATCCCTTCACGTCGCCGACAGATGTCGGTAGTTGTTTTATACAAGTCATCACACGGTTATACGGTCCAGAGAAGTGTGAGTAGGAAAGGCGCACCGGGGGTTCCGTACAAAATTATGTATACAGACAGTTCATGCACCCTGAGAATCGAGAAACTCGACAATTTCTGTCTGTTGTCGATCTCTATGCTGTCACATATCGGTATGGAGAATTCCGAGATAATTTTCCGACTTCTCTTACTTACACTGCGAAACCTTGCTTCATGCTAAATTTCATGTTTATGAGTCAACAGGAAGTGCGCTATAGGTTTTACTGAGTGGATTTGCGAGTGTCAAAATATGTGTCACAGTTTGGTTCCATGGACTTTGAAATTCTTACATCGCCAAGGAACCGTAGACCGCAGTATGTGACATAAATTTGAACTTCATATCTCAGCCCCTTCCTGAGGAAAAGAGGACAGACAAATAACAGCAAGAAATTTATTCATGTGATACAATTGAAAGCTAAGAATTTTCGGATTTTTTCCTGTACTTGTAACGTGTAGCTTTACTTATGGCCATGTAAAACTAAAACTGTATTACTCCGCGCGCGCTCTCTTATGCAACCAAGAGATACCAAGTGACCGAAGTTACTAGAGAAATAACTTACAATTCTTACAAGAAAAATTGGCGGCTGTTGGCTGGTCTAAAGCAAACTGCTTCATATTAACTTAAGAACAAAGCAACCAAGAAGTGTGAAAACTTCGCAACCAAAATTAGAGACGTGAATATGTGCTGATGTCGTTTTCATAAACCAAATGACAGTGTATTCTTTAACGTACGAGGGCTAGGGAACGTTATGGCATTCAAAAAACTATGTAAAAGAAATACATTTTATTACATACATCTGAAAGAGTGACTGACATACTACTATTCCACATAGTCACCAAACATATTGAGGCTCTTATCATAGAGCTTTGAAAGACCTTCGTCGTAAAATTCTGCAGCCTGAGACTTCAGCCAGTGAGTCACGCCCGCCTGGAGTTCCGGGTCGTCATTAAGGCGCTGTGTTGCAAGCCATTTCTTCATCTTGGGAAACAAGTGGAAGTCGCTTGGTGCAAGATCGTAGCTGTAGGGCGGATGAAGGAAAATTTCCCATTTGAATGAATTAATTAGTTCTTTAGTGCGGTTTGCCGTGTGAGGTTGGGCATTGTCGTGCAAATACAAAATTTCGACGTCAGCTTTCCTCGGAGTTTGTTTCGAACTACTCTTCTAAGGCTGTGCAAAGTTTGACAGTACCGGACAGAATTTATGGTTGCTCCACGTTCGAGAAAATCAATAAGAAGCACACCTTGCATATCCCAAAACAGTCACCATCAACTTCCGTGCTAACAGGGTTTGCAAACACTTTCTTGGTTTTTGGGCGGGACACTGTGCGCCCCTACTCCATAGACTGTAATTTTGTCTCGCAAATAACGCGTTTCACCGAAGTCTCGTCACCGGTTACGATTCGATCCAGTAATGAATCACCATGTTTGTGGTAGGCCTCCAGAAACGTCAACGTTGCCCCCATTCACCGTTCTTTAAGGTGCTCTGTAAGCATTCTGGGCACCCATCGTGCATAAAATTTGTGAGAGCCCAGCTTTTGAGTGACAATTTCAAACAACAAAGTCCGTGAAACTTGTGGAAAAGGAAGCGAAATCACCGCTATTGTGAAGCGACGGTTTCCACGAATCGTTTCATCAACTTAAGCCACGAGATCGTCAGTCACAACGCTCGTGCGTCCACTCTTCTCTTCGTCATGAACGTTGGTTCCGCCATTTTTAAACCGAATGCACCATTTCCAACGGAACATTCACTCATTACGTTGTTTCCGTACACTTCGCACAGTTCACGATAAATTTCTTTCGGTTTTAGGTTTTTTGACAACAAAAACCGTATCACAGATCGCACCTCACAACTGGCGGGTTTTTAGATTGCATCGCACATTTCCAATTCGAATATCGAAAAACCAGACCTTCAGAGACGTTCCCGCTGTCACGGATGGATGCCGACTGAGCTGCCGAGCACGCACATACCAAAATATACGAGATCGGCGCGCGCCTGGCGGCGTCAGACGCAAACGTTCTGTACTTTCTGAATAGCCCTCGTGTGACCACATTGGAGGAAACGCAAATTCTGGCAGGGCAAAAGAGTGACTGTAACCGACGGTGCGAACTGTTTGAATTATATAAGTATTGCATGTAAAACTAAAACTGTATTACTCCGAGATTGAATATACTGAAGAAACATCAATATCAAAGTCGAAACACCTCTGAAACATAAATAAATATTAGACTGCGGCAATAAAAAGGCGCTTAGATTTTTTAAAACAAAAGGATGTTGCTGAAACACACATAATACAGGGTGTTTCAAACAGAATAGAAGTATTTCGAATGCCTATATTTATGAAACTTTAAGACATACCAATACGAAACTTTACACACATATTTACGAGTCTCTCAAGTTCAGATTACAGATGTTGAGTATGTCCTCCATCAGCGACACCAACAATATCACGTCAATACGCAAATTCCCCCCATACCCGGTTCTCCAACTCTTCCAGGTTCTGTGGGAGTGGTGGTACATAAACGTTGTCTTTAACGAAATCCACAAGAAGACGTCAGCGGGTGTCAAATCCGGTGACCGTGTAGCCCAGCTGAGACATGATAATTCGCCAGCTCCTTGACGACCAATCCAACTGTTAGATAGAGTTTCACTTAGATATCCAAGCACTTGGCGACTCCAGTGAGGGGGTGCCGTGTCTTGTTGAAAAATGAAGTCTTCGTGCAGGGTTGAAACAACCAGTTTTGTAACATAGCGAGATACTGCTGACCGTTAAGCCGGTTTCCATCACAAAACACATTGATTTTGAGCGAATCTCGTAAAGGATCAATGGCTGCATGTGGGTTCTGTAGCCCCAAATTCGAAAATTGGTTTGTTTACCTGACCACTAACATGGAAAGTCACTTGATCACTGAACACGATGCGTTGTGCGAAAGTGTTATCATTGTCAGTAGCATCAAGAATATCTTTACAAAATGCCACACGTTTGCGTTTGTTATCAGGACGCAGAATTTGTAACAGCTGTAACTTGTACGGCTTCATAACCAACCGACGTCTCAAAACACGCCAAATTGTTTTGTAGGCAGCTGTAACTCCCGAATGGCACGAAAAGTTGATTTTGAAGGACTACGTTGAAAAGCAGTTTGAATTCGTGCAACATTTTCTTCAGGAACACGAGGGTGGCCAGGACTTTCTCCTTTACATACACATCCTGTATCTAGAAACTGCCGATACCATCCGCGAATGCTCCACCCATTGGGAGGATCAATTTGGTACCTCAACCTCAAACATTTTTGCACTGTAATCACGGAATTGCACTCCGAAAACTCTAGAGCACAAAATGATTTCTGCTGCGGAGTAGCCATTTAAACATATGACGGTTACCAAGCAAAACAGAAGACAACTGACATCTAGCGGCTATTAATATAAACTAGACTATGTATTCGTTTCTCCAATAGCCGAGCCGAGGCGCGGCGATCGGTACTTTGGACAAAATAATACTTTGTAGTACGTATATTCTTTTCGAAACACCTATTATGCTATTATGCTATTATAGACTAGCATGTTCCTCAAAAGTTCATTCCCTGATGTATTTGAAGTATGTTGGCATACATTACGAATGTTATACCCCGCAAACACTCCAAAATATTAGCACGGTTAACAGCCAGTTGCTCGTAATAACAGTAATGGTGCGGCGCGCTGCATGAATTACGGTCTGTAACAGCACTCGCTACGAGGGAGAAAGTGCGCCCGTATAACGGCATGGTGTGGCCTTTCCGCCCGCGTCGGCCCCTGTGTGCCAGGCAACCCATCGTGCGGTGGTGTGCCGCAGCGACACAGTGGCGCAGGCGTCAGGCGCCGACTGCAGCGACCGAATAAAAAGAAATACGGCCAGCCACCGGCCACTGCCGCTGCCGGCGGGGCAGTAAATATCCCGCGTCCGCGCGAGTGGCTGCGGCAGGCGAGGAACCTCCTCTCCCTGAGGACACTAAAGCCGCCGCGGCGCCATCAAACGGCACCCAGACACATTCGCTAGCTCCTACTGCTGTGGAATGTACTACGGCTGGACATGTTCCCTTTATTTATTTAACCTGATCAGATTATCGCCTTCTCTTACATCGCAGCGGGGTTTCACACATACGGTAGTTTTACATCATAATTATCTGAGAAATAATACTAATTTCGACATGATAAATAGCAACAAAATAGTTTCAGTGTATGTATGGAAATGGAAAAGAAGTCCCAAGCTTCTTCACCGAATGTAGAGGAACGATGCGGGAGACCCACGCCGCCGTACTAGGCAAGGTCCTAATGGAGGTGATTTGCTGTTGCTTTCATCCGACCGTAATGGTGATGAATGATGACGATGGAGACGACACAACAACACACAGTCATCTTGGGGCAGGTGAAAATACCTGACCCAGCCGAGAATCGAACACGGGACTGCGAGACCACGAGATGCTAAATCATACTGGCTAACAAGTAAGAAATTTAATATTGGTAGTTGCCTACTACTTCCTGCTATTCCTGTTGCCACTAATAATAATAATAATAATAATAATAATGCACTATTGGCTATTAAAATTGCTACACCAAGAAGCAGATGATAAACGGGTATTCATCGGACAAATACACTCCTGGAAATGGAAAAAAGAACACATTGACACCGGTGTGTCAGACCCACCATACTTGCTCCGGACACTGCGAGAGGGCTGTACAAGCAATGATCACACGCACGGCACAGCGGACACACCAGGAACCGCGGTGTTGGCCGTCGAATGGCGCTAGCTGCGCAGCATTTGTGCACCGCCGCCGTCAGTGTCAGCCAGTTTGCCGTGGCATACGGAGCTCCATCGCAGTCTTTAACACTGGTAGCATGCCGCGACAGCGTCGACGTGAACCGTATGTGCAGTTGACGGACTTTGAGCGAGGGCGTATAGTGGGCATGCGGGAGGCCGGGTGGACGTACCGCCGAATTGCTCAACACGTGGGGCGTGAGGTCTCCACAGTACATCGATGTCGTCGCCAGTGGTCGGCGGAAGGTGCACGTGCCCGTCGACCTGGGACCGGACCGCAGCGACGCACGGATGCACGCCAAGACCGTAGGATCCTACGCAGTGCCGTAGGGGACCGCACCGCCACTTCCCAGCAAATTAGGGACACTGTTGCTCCTGGGGTATCGACGAGGACCATTCGCAACCGTCTCCATGAAGCTGGGCTACGGTCCCGCACACCGTTAGGCCGTCTTCCGCTCACGCCCCAACATCGTGCAGCCCGCCTCCAGTGGTGTCGCGACAGGCGTGAATGGAGGGACGAATGGAGACGTGTCGTCTTCAGCGATGAGAGTCGCTTCTGCCTTGGTGCCAATGATGGTCGTATGCGTGTTTGGCGCCGTGCAGGTGAGCGCCACAATCAGGACTGCATACGACCGAGGCACACAGGGCCAACACCCGGCATCATGGTGTGGGGAGCGATCTCCTACACTGGCCGTACACCACTGGTGATCGTCGAGGGGACACTGAATAGTGCACGGTACATCCAAACCGTCATCGAACCCATCGTTCTACCATTCCTAGACCGGCAAGGGAACTTGCTGTTCCAACAGGACAATGCACGTCCGCATGTATCCCGTGCCACTCAACGTGCTCTAGAAGGTGTAAGTCAACTACCCTGGCCAGCAAGATCTCCGGATCTGTCCCCCATTGAGCATGTTTGGGACTGGATGAAGCGTCGTCTCACCCGGTCTGCACGTCCAGCACGAACGCTGGTCCAACTGAGGCGCCAGGTGGAAACGGCATGGCAAGCCGTTCCACAGGACTACATCCAGCATCTCTACGATCGTCTCCATGGGAGAATAGCAGCCTGCATTGCTGCGAAAGGTGGATATACACTGTACTAGTGCCGACATTGTGCATGCTCTGTTGCCTGTGCCTATGTGCCTGTGGTTCTGTCAGTGTGATCATGTGATGTATCTGACCCCAGGAATGTGTCAATAAAGTTTCCCCTTCCTGGGACAATGAATTCACGGTGTTCTTATTTCAATTTCCAGGAGTGTATATTATACTAGAACTAACATGTAATTACATTTTCACGCAATTTGGTTGCATAGATCCTGAGAAATCTGTACCCAGAACAACCACCTCTGGCAGTAATAATTGCCTTGATACGCCTGGCCATTGAGCCAAACAGAGCTTGGATGGCGTGTACAGGTACAGCGGCCCATGCAACTTCAACACGATACCACAGTTTATCAAGAGTAGTGACTGGCGTATTGTGACGGGCCAGTTGTTCGGCCACCATTGACCAGACGTTTTCAATTGGTGAGAGATCTGGAGAATATGCTTGCCAGGGCAGCAGTCGAACATTTTATGTACCCAGAAAGGCCCGTACAAGACCTCCAACATTCGGTCGTGCATTATTCTGCTGAAATGTAGGGTTTCGCAAGGATCGAATGAAGGGTAGAGCCACGGGTCGTAATACATGTGAAATGTTACGTCCACTATTCCAAGTGCCGTCAATGCGAACAAGAGGTGACCGAGACGTGTAACCAATGGTACCCCCATACCATCACGCCGGCTGATACGCCAGTATGGCGATGACGAATACACGCTTCCAATGTGCGTTCACCGCGATGTCGCCAAACACTGATGCGACCATCATGATGCTGTAAACAGAACCTGGATTCATCCGAAAAAATGGCGTTTTGCCATTCGTGCACACAGGTTCGTCGTTGAGTACACCATCGCATGCGCTCCTGTCTGTGATGCAGCGTCAAGGATAACCGCAGCCGTGGTCTCCGAGCTGATGGTCAATGCTACTGCAAACGTGGTCGAGCTGTTCGTGCAGATATTTGTTGTCTTGCAAACGTCCCCATCTGTTGCCTCAGGGATCGAGACGTGGCTGCACGACCCGTTACAGCCATGCGGATAAGATGCCTGTCATCTCGACTGTTAGTGATACGAGGCCGTTGGAATCCAGCACTGCTTTCCGTATTATCCTCCTGAACCCACCGATTCCATATTCTGCTAACAGTCATTGTATCTCGACCAACGCGAGCAGCAATGTCGCGATACGATAAACCGCAATCGCGATAGTCTACAATCCGACCTTTATCAAAGTCGGAAAAGATGATGGTACGCATTTCTCGTCCTTACACGAGGCATCACAACAATGTTTCACCAGGCAACGCCGGTCAACTGCTGTTTGTGTATGAGAAATCGGTTGGAAACTTTCCTCATGTCAGTACGTTGTAGGTGTCGCCACTGGCGCAAACATTGTGTGGATGCTCTGGAAAGCTAATCATTTGCATATCACAGAATCTTCTTCCTGTCGTTTAAATTTTGCGTCTGTAGCACGTCATCTTCGTGGTGTAGCAATTTTAATGGCCAGTAGTGTAATAATAGCGATGATAATGGCAGATGTAAAAAGTATTTATAGTTTTACAAAATTGATATTTTCTGACAGATAGAATTCTGTTGAAGTCAAACTAAGCAGACTGCACCAGCTAAGAGCAGTGGAAAATGACGAAGATCTGATTGGAAAGAAGGCTGTAATAGCATAACGGGTGCATATGAGGACAGAGTTAGACGTTATTGGTGCTTCAGTGGGTATGTCATTAAACATCTTTTGATACTGGAAATGGTACTCAGTTCTCTCATATAATGAGGGATGTTATTACGAAGACGGTTTCGTGGCACTGTTTCAGATTTCGATAAAGTCGCTGAGTTGTGAAATTATTTTGCTACGATGGGAACGAGCTTTCTTGCTACGTCGTTCAGACAAGAGCGTTAGATCGAAGAGAAATTTGAGGGACAGTGTACGTTGAGAAGACAGCAGAGGAGAAAGTATGTATGAAGATCTCTGCGCCTGTCTTCACGCAGCAGGGATAGCTGTGCCTAAGGTAGTGAATGTGATCAAAGAGTCAAACGTCACTTATATGTCGAAGACAGACAATCACAATCAGTTCCAGGCGTCTTGAGCTTACATGAGAAAGATCTTGCAGGTTAACATCGCTGTAATTAATAATCGGAAATACGTTTGTACATCGAAAAAATCAAGCTGTAACTGTCAAAATTGGTGACGGCATTAGTCCCTCTCTTCATATTCGCCCTTAGATGAGACACATTTCTCAACGACGGATGACTTGGCGGTGTTTTTGGTTGTAGAAATCTGTAATTTCATTTCGGAAATGGCTTCGGCGTCAATCTGAAAATTACTACAACACAATGGTTGCTTCATCTTAGGAAAGAGGAAGAAGTCACTGCGTGCGGTTTCAGGTAAGCTTCATGAGATTTCGCCACTTGCCTCCTGTGACGGCTTGCTTTTTACAAGCGAATTCTGTGAGCACCACACCACGGCAGTCCGCAAAACAGCGAATTGATGGTGTCACTACAGTTTATGGAGTTGGTGAACCCACATGTCAGACTTCCTGCCTTACTCATTTCTCTCAGAAATGAAAGAAAAGGTGGGGGGGTGGGGAAAGGAGAGTTTCTGGACTCTACATTCCGTACGGCGTTCGATTGACTAGAACTTTCAAATGTCTCCACACATAAGAGTACCTCGTTGCTTCAAGAAATCGTGTATAACAGGGAATCAGTCCACCTCTTCCTCACCATCTATCACGGACGGCCGGCCACTGAAATGATTCACACCAGATAAGATCGATAGAGGAACTGCAGAAGATCCAGAGATGAGCAGCACGTTACATTACAGGTTCGTTTAGTGTGCTCTATAGTGTCACGCTGACTGTCAGGTAAATCCAGTGGCAGACGCTCCATTGGAGACTTTCTGCACGACGGAGTGGTATATGTTTGACTTCTGGGAGCATACATGCCTAGAAAAAGGAACCAATATATCTTCTTGCTAGATACATCTCGTGGAAAGACCGCGAAGGTAGAATTAGAGACATTCCAGCTGATACAGAGACTTATCTAGACTCGATACTGGAACAGGAAAGGCGGGAAGTGACAGTGGCACACACAGAACCCTCCGCCACACACCGGAAGTAACAGATATGTAGATCTAGAAGACCAGATTCCAATCATTCACGTGTGATCTCTTTATTTTTGAATAACGTAACAGCAGCTAGATCCGTCGTACACGACTTAAACAGTTCAGATGGCTTAGTGTACAGGTAGCGGGCTTTTCTTCCAGTGGTTCCCAACCTGAGGGAAATTAACCCCTGAGGGGTAAAATTAAATCTTCTGAGGGGTGAAAGCAAAAGGTTTCCACTCTGGTTTGGTCACTAAATTAGTTTTAAAACATCGTTACTGATAACACTATTTCGTAAGACTGTGATACTGGGAACATATCATCAATAACATATTATCAATAACTGTTTCTTTTTTCAAACAGTAGCATTAAAACATGATAAAATGTGGCGGAGGTTAGAAACTAAAGTATGGATAATGTCCTTAGCTGTTCCTCGCGTATCCACTCAGGATACAAATACTTTTTACTTTGTACGCATTTATGACACAAAATTGAGATATGTATACATAAAAACCTGATGAAAATGCAATCTCCGAGTTGTAGGAAATTATTACAATGGATCAGAAACTGCTTCATTATTCACTTCTCAAGAGATAAACGAACTAACTGATAGTGCAATGCAGCGGTAATTATGTACTGACTAGTACACTCCTACACAGTGTTATCATTATTACCGCTATTATTATTATTATTATTATTATTATTATTAGTGGCTGTGTACCGACACAAAGCATTCGATGTTTGAAGTCTTTCAATTTCTGCCATTTCAGAATTAAGGAGTCCACCAATCACGTGCTTTACAAACAATAAGTGTAGTGCGATTTTAACTTGGTTGACTTTTATATGGTGGTACAGGATGTGGTTTAAGCAGGTGTTGCTAGGGAGCGGAATGGTGCCGAGGAAGCATGTCTTGTAACAAGTATCTACAATCAACGTGGACAATTCGCTTTTGTTTTCTGAGTAGAAATTGTAGACAGCACTCGAGATACGCTGACAATTGCTTTATCATTCTATAAAAAATTACATGAAACTTATTCGCAGCTGTGAATACATTTCACGTCGACTATTGTTGCTTCATTGCCTGTTCCTTTGGACATGCATGTTGTTCTTAACAACAACGGCACTGCAATATCGTATAAAAAAGGTTGATAGAAAGAGAGAGTACCAATTCTCTCACTCATAATTTTGTAAAACATTGTCGGAGAAACCAGCGATCTTATTGTGATAAAATTATTTAAAAGCAGTCTCGACTGTAGCCGATGTTAACTTCTGACCGGTTTCGCCCTTTTAGTTACGGACCACCATCAGAGTTTGTTTTGTATTAACAAAAAAAAACAGTGCTATATTTCATAGAGAAGCCAGTGTTGTAAACGTACACTCTAAATCGATGCATCATTACCAGTCTGGATGACGGTGATGGCGCCTGACCCGCTTTGGAGGCCTCAGTCATTGTAGCTGATGCTGACGGCTGAGCAGCCAGGAGTGATACAGGGTAGAGAGAGGGCGCTCCAGAGCTTAAGGCATCGCCGTCAGCCAATGGGAAACGACTTACGTATCGTCTTCAGTCTCAATTCCTAAAAAATCTAACTTTCAAATTTAACTAATAAAGATACGCGTTGATATTTATTTTAGAACTAACGATCTTATAGTGTTAATTATTTCATGCAGACGAAGCTCTGGACCTCATTAACGAATTACTCCAAATTGTCGTGCATTTTCTGAGGCTGGCTGTAACATAGGTTATGAACCATAAATGAACGCAAACTGTTTTCTTAATACTTTTACAATATTCGCTTCTCTATGTAATATAGCCATGTTAATTTTATTATTACAGAGCAAAGTCCGATAATGGCCCGTTATTAACAGGCAGAAACCGGTCAGAAGCTAACACCAGTTCCAATCAAGACTGCTTTTAAATAATTTTATAAATTCTCTCATTGACTCGTTAGTTGAAGCTTTAATAAAGCGCCACCAAAAAATTTCATTTATCTTTGGTAATTTTAAAAATACATGTGCTCAGAGAAATGTATTCTAAGGTTTGGTGAGGTGATAATGTTGCGGAAGGTGGGGGAGGGGGGGTTAATATATAATATCCGACTGCGCTCACGTGTACGGTCTCAGAAAAGTTGCGAAGGACTGTTTTATACTACTTGTGTCTCTGAGCTGCATGTAATTCTTTCAATATGACAGTGTATGTTGTAGCTAATATGTTCATTTCCTTTTCTTTTTTGCTTCATCTGCATCTTACCATAGATATTTTACGAAAGGAAGTCGATTGTGGTTGCCATATGTTATTCAGCCTACCGATAGCCGATGACGAAGGGATCTTACGGGCTGGCCCTCTTCGATTTTCTTCTTCATACGGCGGTGTGGAAAAGTTAAGGACGAAATATAACTTCCGCATAATGTTTCACAGTCACGTAACACAGGTCGATGAAAGTTTGACCATACACACGAGAAAACAGCTGTGGTATAGTGCAGAAGGTAACTCGAAGAAATACACTGTACAGGATGGGCGTATGGGCAGCCGGCGGGCGTTATGAAGTGGATAGGACAAAATTTAGACAAAGGCCATTTATTGGCGAAAGCATGTTAAAAAGGGGTCACATGGGCCTAGGGAGGTGAGGGTGAGCCAGAGCGTAGAGTCTGGTGAAACATAGTTCGCGAAGCTAACGAAAGTGGTTGTATGCCGAAACTAAGTCCACAGTGCCGCAGCACCGGGAGAAGCGGGAATATCTACACTGCTACAGGGCGCGCATCCGACTCGCAGGTGAGCAAGAATACAAGAGAGCGGGCCCGGGGACGGGCGGCCGGGTATATTCGACGCAGCACGCGGCTTCCTCCGCCCTGATTGGTCGGGACCGAGAAAACCGTGCGGGCGGCATGGAACTTTCCAGAGCGTTGCCTGCTAAGCGACGCCTGGGGCGGCGTTACCTCGTCAGCACATGAGAGAGGCGCGTGAACAAGGTGCCCTTCATCGGTGCTGACTTCCTGTTGCTAACCCGTGGGACGAAAGAATTTACAGGCAGGTAATACTGCCGGCCGTGGATTGGCCGTAATGGAAAAATGAAGTTACCGTTTGAAAGCTCATATAATAAAGTAAAATCCCCTACTGTCTGGCTCATCCTTTACAACGCAAAGAGACGAACAGAAATGACACTTTCATTCAAAGACAACCACTACACTCGAGTCACCGCCATTTATGATAGTCCCCTGACTATTGCAAAAAGCGGGACCGGGACGTGGTTCTTAATAGCGTGTGTGACCACCACTGACGTCATTTCATATTCTGCGATGTGCCCCCATGTTGACCACAAGGTTGGTAAGGAGTTCCTATGGTAGAGGTTTCCACACGTGTTCCATGGAATTTAAGTTGGAAGGATGAGAGTCCGTTAGCCGAATATCTGCTCGTTCCAAGAGCTCTTACACCGGCACAGTTTGATACCGTTGTCATCCATGAAAATGACGTCAGGACTGAATAAACCCCTGAAAAGGCGCGCATGTGGAAGGACTAGATTGTCGCAATAACACTGACTGGAGAAGGTGCCGCGATTAAAGATTTGGACATCAGTACGCCCGTGCAACATAACACTGTCTCCTTACATCAGACCAACTCGAACAACAAAACGGTCGTGTTCGACACCGTTCTTCAGTTCATTGTGTCTCGCCGTATAAGGGTACGTCCAGAATCACTGATCGAACTGACTCTGCTTTCACCCGAAAAGATCATGCGAACTCACTCCTCGTTGGGGCAGTCTCTGTGCTCTTGGTACCGTCGTAAACAGTGCCGGCGATGTGTGCTCGAAAATAAAATAAAAAGAAAACAGAACATATTGGTCTTAGACGATCCCCATGCAGTCGCCGCTACAGCTGCTGCTGCAGCTGACCATGGCCAGCTGTCTCCTCACCTCCGGACAACAGTACCTGTGGTTCGGAACGCTTCCCATGCAAGTGAAACAATACCGTAAGCAACACCGAACTCCTGGGCTATACTCGTTGCAATGTGATCGTCTTCCACTTTCGCTTCGATTCTCCCACTTGTGGAATGATCCAGATATTGTCTCTGGGCCATGTTACAGTGAACATCACCACAACAGTGCTAGCTGGTTTATGCACACTTGTCTTTTTGCGTTCCTTCAACTGTCTCATGTTGTGAGGCCTTACTATTATCACGCCGTCTGACGTCCAGCTTGCTGTGCGTGACCAGAAGACCTCTGGCAACATTCTCCCACAATCTTATCCATTTCCATTCTCATTCATCTCTACCTAGTAGTTAGTGTTTTGTTAGTTTATCTAGCTCGTCTTTAAGATTTGCAAAACGGTCAGAACTGTGTACTTACGTGATCTGGAAGTAGGCCAATGCAGTTCTCAAAACATTCAGCTTTGAGGATTTAGAAACGACGTTCCCTTTTATTTTGTAAGTGAAACTAACAAAAATGAGATATATTGTTTTTAATTACCATTTTTTTAGATTGTGTCTTACTGCATTAGGAAATTATATTTCTGCAGTGGCCTGGCAAGTCAGAAGAAAACCGATGAGACTAACCTTGAAGGGCTCCGTGTCACTGCTTGCTGGTATTAACCGTAGCGCCAGCGACAACAGTAATTGTTCTTGCGTACTATTTTGTGAGAAAAACAAGCGGGTTGACAAGAAGCGGTATGTCTACATGTCTGTGCCGTTAAACGTAATCACATCTAGACCGACCTGAAGCTGTTCACCATTTCGTATACCGGTCTGCACTGCAGACCGAGCCTTCGTCGCTCGTGCGGGATACGGCCCGCATTCGTATCCTATCTCAGGTACGTGCCGACTGCCGCCTTTCGGGGACTCTAGAAGCGTAAACGAGAGAAGGGGTAGGCCATGGCGGTAGGGGAGGAGGGTTGAAGCGGGGGCAGGACAACCCCAGCCCGCCGGCTGGGCACGCCGGCTCTGCTGTCCAATACTGCGGCCCGAACCACCCTATCCAGAGGCCGTTCTGCTGGCAGATCAGGACGTTACAGCAACTGCGTAATGTTGCGGGTACCCAGACTTGGAATTGAGATACAAATAAGCCGGTGATGACCGTGCAGAGCTGATATATGTTTTTATAGACTGAAGTCAAGTAGGATGTGTACGTGCTTGTGGAAGATTTCCTAATCGCTAAAAAGTTGTTCGGTGAATGGGGAATACAGATACGAAGTTGCAGCAAGCTTACTTCATCAAAATATTAGTGGAATTAAATATAAAGTAGATCTTGACATTAACACACTATTTTTGTCTCAGAGCATCGTCTGCTTAGCGAAGAAATACTAAGGCGTCCTTTGGGGCAGTACGTCTCATCCGATTTCTAAGCAAGGAGTTCGTTGTA
Organism: Schistocerca piceifrons; assembly: GCF_021461385.2. Lineage (NCBI taxonomy): Eukaryota > Metazoa > Arthropoda > Insecta > Orthoptera > Acrididae > Schistocerca > Schistocerca piceifrons. Next base: position 460,112,181 of record NC_060145.1, read on the forward strand.
CAAAGGACAGGTAGCTATTTTTGCTTTATGTAAGGTCTCATTTAAAACAGATGATACATCCGAACGTTGTAAAGACCAAAGAATTGCACGTTGTTGAGGAGAGTTTCGGTTTTCAAGGAGAATATTTACATTGTACGCCTGTCCAGAACCCAAGTTCAGACTACACGGTTTTCCTCTTGAGACATGAAGCCGTGCTATGTACATTCTTAAGAAGCACATGAGTCAGCTTTTTGTGTGGATGTAATTCTGCTGTTTCTGACACTTCATCCAGATAGAATGATGTTAATGGACTTAACTGAATCTAACAAGCTGGTACAGAGACTATACTTTGCAACTAGAGTTCAGGGGAACAGCAGTACGAGCATAGACAAGATGTTCACAGATTTTTCTATAGTTAATTGGTACAGTGTATGAAAAGAAAATTGCTAGCGCCCAGTCAACCATAAAGCACATACAGTAATGCCGAAAGGAATCAAGGCGGCGTCATATCCAAAAGTATTAAACGAAAGATTTAGAGTCACGAGTCTATTTGCAATACAGACATTTAAAGCCAGTCTCGAATGGCTTTCTTGGCATAGTAAGCAACCGATTTGGACAGCCAGTGGCATTAGAATATCGCGTAGGAGGAAACGTGAATTCTACCGTAGTGTTAAAGTGAGCAGGAGCTGGGTAACAGAAGTTTATTTCAACTACGTGGAATGTCATCAGACAGCGAATATATCAATGACAGAACGAAATTAAAACTGTATTGTCCTTTGTGAAACAGGTATCGGAGGCAGAATGTGGGAGCGCAACATACTCGTATTACACAACCAGACTTGTGCAAAACTTTGGTAATCACTTCTTATCAGCAGTAGGAAAGTTAAATCAAAAATTAATGGTACCAGTAAATACGCATAACTCTTAAATCTGTTGTTCCGAGGCAGCTACATCACTTGCAGGCACAGTAAACAAGGAAAAATGAAATCGAATCAATTACTACATCACTGAATAACAAAGAGTCCTATTCGTATAATGAAATTTCACCTAGGACTATGAAGACCATTGAACCATGTATTAATTCTATTATCTACCACATGTGAAATATGTGATCAGTGTGTAGTCAGTTTGCTGACAGATTGAAACACACGTTTTTAAACCACTTTATAAAAAGGGTGAAAGTAATAACGTAGAAAATAACCGGCAGATTCCCTTGTTACCACTGTATTCAAAAATATTTGAGGAAGGAATGATAGAAGAATGTGGCACACTGGCCGTGCGGTTAAAGGCGCTGCAGTCTGGAACCGCAAGACCGCTACGGTCGCAGGTTCGAATCCTGCCTCGGGCATGGATGTTTGTGATGTCCTTAGGTTAGTTAGGTTTAACTAGTTCTAAGTTCTAGGGGACTAATGACCTCAGAAGTTGAGTCCCATAGTGCTCAGAGCCATTTGAACCATTTGAATGTGGCACACACAATACTGCTTCTCTTCAGTAGCAGAATGTTTTAGAATATGCGAAATACGAGACTAGAAGCAAAAAAAATGGCTCTGAGCACTATGGGACTCAACTGCTGAGGTCATTAGTCCCCTAGAACTTAGAACTAGTTAAACCTAACTAACCTAAGGACATCACAAACATCCATGCCCGAGGCAGGATTCGAACCTGCGACCGTAGCGGTCTCGCGGTTCCAGACTGCAGCGCCTTTAACCGCACGGCCACTTCGGCCGGCCATTCTAGAAGCAAGAATATGTAGAATCCAGTAGTGCTGGCTATCTTGCAGATAAAGTCAAAATCATTTATTTAAACTAAACATGGCTGTTAAATTGCCTGCTTCGAGTGTGTGTGCATCTGTACGTGTGTGCGAACGTGTATACGTACATGCTAGTGCGTTGTCACGCGGTCATATGCAATATTTGTAAAAGAATTATGTAACCCACAAATTTTAAAGTTTTCTTGACGAATAAGTAAATAAATAAAGACTAATTTCATGGCTCAACTTATTCATCTTTTCTCGTATTTTTTGTGATTTGACGGTTCATCGTGAAGTGGGAAAGTTGTGACAGTTGGCCAAAGATGCTATTTGGTTACAGCTGATACAGTGTGTTCATGTTATCATTTTGTGCAGTATGTGTGACCTTCCTAATCGATGTGTCGGTGGGTAGTTGTTTGTCTCTGTCAGTTATTTTTGGCTAGGAATTCAGTAATATTTTGTATGAAATATTTATGTTTTAAATCGGTTTGCTCATTTATAATGCCATCACGGCGTTGTATTTTGTGTAAGTAGATAATACGTGTAAAGTTTCCGTTGGTAGCTCGATTCGTTCTGAGTTCTGGTTTTCGTTCTGGCCTATTGTGACGAGCCACATGAACGGCCACTATTGACCAGACGTTTTCAACTGGTGAGAGATCTGGAGAATGTGCTGGCCAGGGCAGCAGTCGAACATTTTATGTATCCAGAAAGGCCCGTACAGGACCCAAAACGTGCGGTCGTGCATTATCCTGCTGAAATGTATGGTTTCGCAGGGATCGAATGAAGGGTAGAGTCACTGGTCGTAACACATCTGAAATGTAACGTCCGATGTTCAAAATGCCGTCAATGCAAACAAGAGGTGACCGAGACGTGTAACCAATGGCACCCCATACCATCACGCCGGGTGATACGCCAGTACGGCGATGACGAATACACGGTTCCAGTGTGCGTTCACCGCGATGTCGCCAAACACGGATGCGACCATCATGATGCTGTAAACAGAACCTGGATTCATCCGAAAGAATGACTTTTAGCCATTCGTGCACCCAGGTTCATCGTTGAGTACACCATCGCTGGCGCTCCTGTCTGTGATGCAGCGTCAAGGAGCGATGATAGTCCATGCTGCTACAAACGTCGTCGAACTGTTCGTGCAGACGGTTGATGTCTTGCAAACGTCCCCATCTGTTGACTTGGGGATCGAGACGTGGCTGCAGGATCCGTTATAGCCATGTGGATAAGATGCTTGTCATCTCGACTGATAGTGATACGAGGCCGTTGGGATCCAGCACGGCGTTCCGTTATACACTCCTAAACCCACCGATTCCATATTCTGCTAACAGTCATTGGATCTCGACCAACGCGAGCAGCAATGTCGCGATACGATAAACCGTAATCACGATAGGCTACAATCCGACCTTTATCAAAGTCGGAAACGTGATGGTACGCATTTCTCCTCCTTACACGAGGCATCACAACAATGTTTCACCAGGCAACGCCGGTCAACTGCTGTTTATGTGTGAGAAATCGGTTGGAAACTTTCCTCTTGTCAGCACATTGTAGGTGTCGCCAGATGCGCCAACCTTGTGTGAATGCTCTGAAAAGCTAATCATTTGCATATCACAGCATCTTCTTCCTGTCGGTTACATTTCGCGTCTGTAGCACGTCATCTTCGTGGTCTAGCAATTTTAATGGCCAGTCGTGTAATTATTTTCCTGAGTGAAGTCTGTGGCCGAAATTATTGTTGGCTCTGTATGCTAATTCGATACTTGATTCCTTCATTAGCGCGCCTAATATGTTTGATACTGTACATAAATATGTTAGAGCTATGTATATTGGTTTAGCCTTTTTTGGTGTTCTCTGGATAATTTCATGTCATTGTGAAATTTGGGTTGCGTTGGTGTTCTTTTTCTTTTGTATATCTGCATTATTTCATCCTGGTTGAAACCACTGTGTTGTGCTACATATCGTAATGTATCGATTTATTTTTTTACGACAGCTTGATTTAGTGGCAGAATTTGTATTCTACTGATCATGGATTGAAAGTAAGCGTGGATATGTACCAAATCTGTAAAGCTAAAAATGGATGAACAAACACTGTAATGAAGTAAAAAACATATTATGTATCAGTGGCAGATGGTCTAAAGATGACAGACGGAGCGAAGTGGCGCAGTGGTTAGCACACTGGACTCGCATTCCGGAGGACGACGGTTCAATCCCGCGTCCGGCCATCCTGATTTAGGTTTTCCTTAATTTCCCTTAATCGATTCAGGCAAATGCTGGGATGGTTCCTTTGAAAGTTTACGGCCGACTTCTTCCCCATCCTTCCCTAATCAGATGAGGCAGATGACCTCGCAGTTTGGTCTCCTCCCCAAATCAAACCCCCCATCGCTTTCCCGCCGGAGCTTCAGCCAGTTCTAAAGATGACAATCTAGCCGAAATAGGCGAATAACTGCTTGCACAGAGGCCAGAGGTGGTCCCACGCGTTATTGACTCGCTCAATTTGTGAAGCTCTGTTTCTTGAAGTAACATAAAGTTTTTCTAAAACCGTAATCATATGTTTGTCTGTACGTGTGCATTACATCTACTGATTTCCGTCCCATTCGAATAATTACTTCGTGGTTTATCGTTTTGTTCGCTACCTTAAGGAATTCACGTTTGTTTAAATTCATTTAATTGTCTATCAATTCCACTTCTCCTTGGTCCGGTGTCATATATTTCCAAAAGCACACTGACGCTTCCGTCCTGCGATCGTCTATGCTGGGTGAATCACATAAAACGTGCACCGTAAATATTGCGGAAACGGGAAGTTCTATTGATGTGCGTTTTTCACAGAATGGATTGGTACTCAGGGGCTCGTATTGCTAGCCAAGCAACAGATTATAATTGTACTTAGAAAGTGTAATTTGTTTTTTGCAAACATACACTTTTTATTAAATGGAGCACTGCCTATTGTCATCAACAGACTAAAATTAGGGTACATTAAAATGTCTGTTTTTTCTGTAGGACTTTGGTACGAGTTGTTTCCGGTATATCGTATTTTGAAAAGTTTCTACACCGACATTTGTTTGTACCATTCTCCCTGTGAGTGCTGTCGGGCTCAGTGCAGCTTGCTGGTCAGTTACTGTGTGACAGTCCACGTAGTAGATCGAGAGTGGACAATGGGATTTACCAATACAGAAAAATCCGGCATGCTCATATCGTATGGAGTATGTAGGAAGAATGTAGTTCGTTCTTGTATGGAGTATGTGGCAAGATATCACAATAGACGCCAACCATTTCGGAAATTATTTACCAACGCCTTCAACCTGTTACGTGAAAGTGCTAGTGTAACACCTAGACAACGTAACAGAAGGAAACAAGTGACAACAGAAGTGGGGGAAATAAATTTTCTTGCTGCTGTGGCAGTTGATCCGCACGTTAGCTCCCGCGCAATTGCATGAGGAAGTGGCAGCAGTTAGGCAAGTACCTTACGCATTCTCCATCGACGTAGGTTCCATCCCTGTCACATATCCCACCCTCAAGAGCTGCATGGAAAAGATTATGAGAGTCGTATGAACTTCTGTACATCGGTACTGAGAAACGATACTCCAGATGTATCACGTATCTTGTTTAGTGATGAGGCCCAATTTACCACGCATTACCATTTAAACCACCAATACATGCCCTATTGCTCCGTTGACAATCCCCATTGGCTTCGTCAGGTGGAACTTTAGCGTCCGTCTAGTGTAAACGTGTGGGATAGTGAACCATCAGCTGAAAGGTCCGTATTTCATACACGGTACACTGAACGCTACAAGTATCACGACTTCGTAACAGACCATCTCCCACGGATGCTGGAAGACGTTTCCCTGCAGAATAGGAAGAACCTGGCTGCCCAGTCAAAAAATGGTTCAAATGGCTCTGAGCACTATGGGACTTAACATCTGAGGTCATCAGTCCCCTAGAACTTAGAACTACTTAAACCTAACTAACTTAAGGACACCACACACATCCATGCCCGAGGCAGGATTCGAACCTGCGACCGTAGCGGTAGCGCGGTTGCAGACTGAAACGCCTGGAACCGCTCGGCCATCAGCGGCCGGCGCTGCCCAGACCACAGTGCACGAAGCACTGCAGCGTGATCTGACCAACTGTTTCCAAATCGGTGCATTGGACGCAGAGGACCAACCTGTATACCTTGTCCGGCCTGTTCCCCGCATTTGACGCCTGTGGACTTCTATCTGTGGGGAAGCTGAAAGACGCTGAATACGAGGACACATCAACTGTACCTTATGATATGCAACGACGCATTACTGCGGCCTTCTCGGACATGTCCGCTGAAATATACCACGTGTGCGTTCCGTTCTAGAGTGGCAGTCTCTATTGCTGCTGTCGGTGGTCATTCTGAACCTGTGATGGTCAATTCTCTTGTTACTAGTCAGAAACCACACAGCTAGTGATGCACTTGTGTTGTTCTTTAGTGTGTGCTACCCAAGGTATTGTGCAAGTGTGGGTGTGGGAACTTTTCAAAGTACGATATCTCGTAAAGGTTTCGTACAACACTCCTGCAACAAACACCATTGACATTCTAGTTTACCACACTTTAATTTGTTAATGTCAATAGACATTCTTAAATGGAATAAAGTGTACGTCTGTACAAAAAATACTCTTTCTCAGTATTATTATAGACTGATTGTTTAACAGTATGTGCCACTGAGTGCGAATCCAGACTGTGAATACCGCACATTAATAGCATTTTCCATTTCAGCTACACTTGTGGTGCAAGTTTAGGTGATCCACACTGTATCTACTCGTCTGAGGAGGAAGGTATGTGTCGCGCCATCGTCTGTATCTGCCTTTCTGACGAGGAAGCAGGACAATGGAACATACGAGGACATTCTAGAACATCGTCGATTATTCTAGAATATTCTCCAACAATCTGGAATATTCTACAACGTTTTGGAAGAGTCTAGAGCCATTTGGAAGATTGTATAACATACATGAACAGGCTATAACCTTCTCCGATCTTCCCAACCATTCTAGAAGGAACGTTCTAGCTGGTGTGTACCACTTCGACAATGGATTCCGAACTGCTTCACCAGTGTATTATAAGAAGTCCATTGGTGCGACACCTTCTCTTGACAATCATATCTCCAAAACCAAACCTGGAGTTCCAAAACGAAACCTTGTTCATTGATGTGGATTGGCTACTATGCTGTATAATCCCTATGGCGCTGCGGGGGTTCTTTGCAAAGTTACAGCCACGCCGCTCTAAAACGAGCTGTAACACATTCAATTTTTCACCCACCGCGGATGAAAGCTGTTGGATGGTCATTGGTGCATGTGTAAGCGCTGCAGTACATGTACAATGCAGTATGGCGAGACACGGAAGCACGTAATGCACCCAGAAACGTTGTCCAACATGGCTGTATTCGCGGTCCAGAGGTTATGCTGTGGGAAAACCTAATATTGCGTGGGTGAAGTGACATCTAAATTTTGAGCAGGATACACGCACCGTTCAACGTTTTTTTTGACACTGTAATTCCTCTCCCTCTGCGTCGTTTTAGGGGTGCATCCGGTCCTGATTTGATTTTCATGCATAGCAATGCGCGAGCGCAGGGTACGGGCAGGTGGAAGGCCCCTGGGAACGAGAGGATCCTCGGCGAATGGATTTGCTTACCCATTTCTCCGACTTAAATCACATCGAGTACGTGTGAGATGTGTTGCCTGGTTGCATTGCAGCAAGTTCACACGCACCGAGGGTCTTCCAGCAGCGCTGATAGAGGGAATGGAATTCCCTAGCTGAAGAACTCCTCTCCAACCTTGTGGCCAGCGCGGAAGCACGTAGCAGAGCGTACACTGCCGTTCGCGGTGATTGCATACCGTGTTATGAACAATGTCCTGCCATTTGAAGTGTACAGGGACCATCATGAATAGAGGGGACTTCGGTTTAAGTATTGCCTCTGAATAATAGCGTTTATTTCTCCTCGGGTATTTCCTTCAGTTACCTTTTCTACTGTACTGTGGCAGTTCTTTCTATGTACGGTCGAAGTTTCGTCAACTGTGTCACTTGGCAGTGACAAATCATGCAGTAGTTACTTTCGTCCTTACGTTTTTCACAGCTTGAATTGCGTAGAGCAGTCTTCAGTGATTAGTTCTGCTTTGAACTGAGGTCCGATAAAAATCGAAGACGTGCCTGGAGATGATCCGGGCGGCGGTGGTGTACCAACGCGACTGGCCCCCTCCACACGGACCGACAGTCAACGGTGCTGATAGGAGGTGCAATTTCTTTTCATAGCGGGGCGCTTTCGGTTGCCTTCCGCGGCACCCTTGCAGCATGACAATGCGTCGACTATATTCTGTGGCAACATAATGCCTGGCCGCACACGGCCAGAGATCCTACTACTTGTCTTCTTGCTTGGATGAAAGGTTGCCAGATCTACATCTACATCCATACTCCGCAAGCCACCTGATGGTGTGTGGCGGAGGGTATCTCGAGTACCTCTATCGGTCTTTCCTTCTATTCCAGTCTCGTATTGTTCGTGGAAAGATAGATTGTCGGTGTGCCTCTGTGTGGGCTCCAATCTCTCTGATTTTATCCTCATGGTCTCTTCGCGAGATATACGTAGGAGGGAGCAATATACTGCTTGACTCCTCGGCGAAGGTATGTTCTCGAAACTTCAACAATAGCCCGTACCGAGCTCCTGCAGTGTCTTCCACTGGAGTTTATCTATCATCTCCGTAACACTGTAACGCTTTCGCGATTACTAAATGAACCTGTAACGAAGCGCGCTGCTCTCCGTTCGATCTTTTCTATCTCTTCTTTCAACCCTATCTGGTACGGATCCCACACTGGCGAGCAGTATCCAAGCAGTTGCTGAACAAGTGTACTGTAATCTACTTCCTTTGTTTTCGGACTGCATTTCCTTAGGATTCTTCCAATGAATCTCAGTCTGGTATCTGTTTTAGCGACGATTAGTTTTATATGGTCATTCCATTTTAAATCACTCCTAATGCCTACTCCAAGATAATTTATAGAATTTACTGCTTCAAGTTACTGACCTGCTATATTGCAGCTAAATGATATAGGATCTTTCTTCCTGCGTATTCTCAGCACATTACACTTGTCTACATTGAGATTCAATTGCCATTCCCTGCACCATGCGTCAATTCGTTGCAGATCCTCCTGCATTTCAGTACAATTTTCCATTGTTACAACCTCTCGATATACTACAGCATCATCCGCAAAAAGCCTCAGTAAACTTGCAATGTTATCCACAAGGTCATTTATGTATATTGCGGATAACAACGGTCTCATGACACTCCCCTGCGGCACATTTGAAATCACTCTTACTTCGGAAGACTTCTCTCCATGACATTCTGCGTTCTGTTATCTAGGATCTCTTCAATCCAATCACACAATTGGTCTGATAGTCCATATGCTCTTACTTTGTTCATTAAACGACTGTGGGGAACTGTATCGAACGCCTTGCGGAAGTCATGAAACACGGCATCTACCTGGGAACCCGTGTCTATGGCCCTCCGAGTCTCGTGGACGAGTAGCGCGAGCTGGGTTTCACACGATCGTCTTTTTCGAAACCCATGCTGATTCCTACAGAGTAGATTTCTAGTCTCGAGAAAAGTCATTATACTCGAACATAATACGTGTTCCAAAATTCTACACCCGATTGACGTTAGAGATATAGGTCTATAGTTCTGCACATCTGTTCGACGTCCCTTCTCCCCATCTCGGAATTCTGCCGATGTAGCGCGCTGATCGTGTAGATTTCGACTGCATATCCGCCAGGAGTACACTCAACAACTGTGCCAATCAATGCAAAGCCGAATGACTACTTGCTTAAGTATCAGAGGTGGATCAACGCGTTGTTGACTAACTCATTTTGTTAAGCTATTTCTCTCGATTAAATCTTCCAATTTTTGTATGACCATTTATTTGCGTGTACATGTAGATATATCTACCCATTTCAGTTCCATTCGGATAATTCCTTGGTGTGTGTGGTTTTCTTTATTTTTCTCGTAGAGTGTGTGTTGATTTTAAGGCTACAGTAGACCCAGGAGGCTTGTAATGAGGTAGTCTACACTATCCGCTTTTCCGTTTAGTTTGAACCTTGCCTAGTTGGCGAGTAATCGTTTCGTCGGGCGATGCCTGTGACATCAGCTGTCATAACGCCGTGTTCCGAACAGCTCCGGGAAGCAGGAATTCGACAGCGCCTCTCCTCCGGCGCCGGGAAACGCATCAGCGCGAGCAGCGCGCCGCGGTTAAACTGATTTCCAGCAGCGGAGAGCGCAGATGGGCGAGGGGAGGTTTGCTGCCCGCGGCGCTCGCCTGCGAATTAGCGGCGGACTGGGGGGCGTGGCTGGGTGTGCGTGTGGAAGGGGTTGGGCTGTGTAGAGGGTGGCGGGAGAGGGTTGCACGCCGGGAAAAATGAAAGCGAAAGCGTCGGTCGAGCGGTCGACAGTCGGCAGTCGATAATCGCCTCGTCAGCCGGAAGGCACATCGACGCCACGCCGGAACGCACCGTGGACGCTGCCGCAGCCCGCTGCTCTTCCCATCTGTCACGTGACCAGAGAGAAGGCGAGGTCTCGATTCTCGAGTCGTGCCTTTCACGCAGCGGTCTGCTGTATACGACGTTCATGTCATGTACTCGTAAACCGAGTAGCTAACCACCTTCGTGACACAAGGTCCCTATAGCCATTATTTCGGCCTGTTTATAGTAATCTGTCGTTGGGTAGTTCAAAGCGTGTCTTCAACGACGCCTCAGAACTCAAAAGTAGCACCAGCCGATCACAGTGCTTGGCCACAAGACTCGAGGTCGCTGGTGGAGGCTAGATGAAGCACCCTTTATTTCCACCTGTATCTTTGAACATCTTTTGCTGCCGGCTTGCAAAGTACAGACGTTTGTCTTATACTGAGACGGGGAATAAATGGTTCAAATGGCTCTGAGCGCTATGGGACTTAACATCTGAGGTCATCAGTATCCTATAACTTAGAACTACTTAAACCTAACTAACCTAAGGACATCACACACATCCATGCCCGAGGCAGGATTCGAACCTGCGACCGTAGCGGTCACGCGGTTCCAGACTGAAGCGCCTAGAACCGCTCGGCCACTCCGGCCGGCCGAGACGGGGATGTTGAAGTTGTATCGTCCAGCTTACTTGCTCGTGGTGCACTGGCGTCCTTACATCGCGCTCTTGCTAGACAAGTGTAACGACCGGAAATGTCAGATTTTACATAAATCACGAAAAGCAATTTCAGTCTTTCTCGGCGTATTCCACTGATGAATTCTTCTCGGGTTACCAGCCGAGTGGTGACGTCGTCTTGTCACGAGGTTTCAATGAGTTTCGTACCCATCATCTTCTGGCGAAGTGAAGATGATGGATACGAATCTCACTGAAACGTTGCGGCAAGACGACGCCACCACTCGGCTGGTAACCAGAGAAGAATTCATCACGAAAAGCATTTTTGGCAATAATGAAACATTATAACGACAAAAAAATTTATCGCCATTAACGAGAATGGATGTAACACCAGGATAAAATGTTAAGCCATTTCTAGCAATAATCCCAAAGAACTGTCCTTTGTTTTAGTTACGTCGCTTTCAGTGTCTATCACACATATCTGTTGATTATTTACAGTTTCCACACTTTTCTAGAAAAAAACATATATATACATCAGTTTTCATATTCAACATATCCCTATTAATAATGTTTCATTTCCAATTAAGTCGCACATTGTGTAGAATAGATTATGACTAATACGTATTTAATGTCCAATTCTCCAAACACATTACCTTTTTTTAACTATTTCAGATGTATAAGTCAAATGAAATATCGTTTAGCATTATAGAAGTTTACCAGTTATTATACACTGAAACAATCGAATCTAAAGGAATAATTCAAATATCCAACACATACTGAGAATTCTCATAATAAGAATTACTATACCTCCTTGTTGTTTTCAGGCAGAGGAAATTGATTAGAATGAGCTTGAACCGATTTAGTTTCTGCCCCACATGCAACAACATAAATGTCTCTTCTGCCTCCGTCAGAACTGGTAGCAGTAACAACTGATGCTTTTTCAATATAGGATTTCATCGTGGATGACTCATATGAAGCTCGTCAAATATTTTATGTTGTTCCTTTGGTGCCTCATCACTTGGATTTGTTACACGTGATTCTTTTCCATAAATGCATCCCACATTAGCAAGATGTCAATTCTCTGTATTGACGTGCAATATGACAGACAGACACTACTGACAACGTCCGCCGCCGGTAGCTGAGTGGCCAGCGCGACAGAATGTCAATCCTAAGGGTCTGGAATCGATTCCCGACTGGGTCGGAGATTTTCTCCGCTCAGGGACTGGGTGTTGTGTTGTCCTAATCATCATCATTTCATCCCCATCGACGCGCAAGTCGCCTAAGTGGCGTCAAATCGAAAGACTTGCACCAGGCGAACGGTCTACGCGACGGGAGGCCGTAGCCACACGACATTATTATATACTAATGACATCATCATACTTCTGCATGAAAAGGGAAGAAAACGGACATGTATGAGTATATTCTTAAAAAATGACTCAACTCAAAAATTACCGAAAACGTGTTAGCGACACAACTGAGAACGCTATAAAATAATTCCTCCAAATTGAAGCGACTCAAACCATCAACAATAGATTATCGCAAATAGTATAATTCACACTATATTCACACTATATTCAAAAGTATTATGCTTAATTCGAGTGGTAACAATCGTTGAACTCGAAAACTAGGAACATTTTATGCCAAAAGCACAGAAATGGAACTTTTCGGTGCAATTACTCGCAATTCCCTGAAATAATGCTTCAAACTGGTTGCAATCTGTGGAGAATAGCTGTTCTACGCGTATCATGATCGACTAAACTGGCAGAAATAGAATATCAAGCTGCTTTTTTGCGACTTCATTCCAAAAGAACGACACATCTCAAAATAACACTGTTCTGAACTTCGCTTGGAATTCGCTACTCAACTAACAATGTACCGCTCTTGCTGCAATGAGTACGTTCCCACTCTAAACAATGAAATTCACAACTGTCCTCTCACGGTCGAATTATGAAATTACAAAAACACATTTTTTATTTTACTGTTACCTTCGTGTATTTTCATTTATTTGTTAAATGCTTCATTTACATTTATTAAGGTGTTCTGTTGTCTTACCCAGATTACCCTCATTCTCCGTTGTTTCTGAATGACTGTCGAAAGTTCATTAACAGTTGTTCTTGTGTATCTGTATTGTCCTGTAAGTCTGACACGTTTTGATTTTGTGTACCGGTCCTTTGGAAAATGCATTTCCCTATTATTCCTTTTGGCTATAAGGTTGGATATTGTTAAGGTAAATTAGTATGTTTTACAATAAATGTGGAATACTTGCAGTTACTGCATGTCTGTGTGCTGCCGCTAAGGTAATCTTCAGTAAGTCATTGAGTTTATTACATTGTACTTTTTTAAGCTTGTTTAGTTTTTATGTATGAAGACAGTAATTGTTCTCGAAAGAACAGATACCATTGATGACCGTGCAGCTTCTGTAGAATAAATGATAATTAATTGAAACCCGCAGCTGCCGACAGGTGATGTTGACATACCTCGATGGGGACAGCTGAAAATGTGTGCCCCGACCGGGACGTGAACCCGGGATCTCCTGCTTACATGGCAGACGCTCTATCCATCTGAGCCACAGAGAACACAGATAAATAGAGCGACTGCAGGGACTTATCCCTTTCACGCTTCCCGTGAGACCCACATTCCCAACTGTCCACAATCTACATACGTAATGTTCGTAATATATTTATAGTTTTCGAGATATTTAATGTCTTCAGCTAAAATGAACGTCCTGTATATAAAGATACTAATGTGATAACTGTGATGAGTTTCATATCTTATTACTTTGATTTGATGCAGATGTTTCTTATGAGTTTACTGTAATGATTATTCTTATGGTTCTTTTACCTTAAAAGTACTGTTGTGTGCTACTGCTAATATCAGATAGACATCTTAGGCTTTTACCTTTGAGGCTAAGAGTACATCGGTTACTCAGGATTGTCCGGAATATGTAAGTTCAGTCATTTTTTATGTATGACGATAATTGCAGATGTGGGAAAATCATTGTCTACCTCACTGTTGTTCATTAATCTGGAAATTAATGTGATCTTACTTTTCTACATGAGTGACATGTGATTTTCGTGGGCCAATTTTTCTTAAGCCAATGTCTTTATATTTTCGTTGTCCACATTGCTGTTTCTAGTTAGAGGTTCTGTTGTCACTCTTGTCTTTTTGACTTCAGATGATGATCTTATTCCTAAACTGGAAGTAAATAAAGTGTTCTAAATCAGCTTTGTGTCGTGGGTTACCTGGGAAAGTAAAGAAATAAATTAGTGGCCGCTTTCAACACTCTGACCCTGGCCAGAGACCTGTCAGAAAATCCTAAGAAGTTCTGATCCACAAACTTTCCATTCCGTGCTGAAACGTTCCGTTCATTCGTACCTCCTAACTTCCGTGGCGTCATGCTAAATCGCGCCACCTGCTGCGGCCATAATGCACGCAGTCGAGGCGATGTGCGGCGTGCTATGACGTATTGCTCTACTGCTTTGACCTGAAATCTTTGCGCTCCTACACGTGCAAAATCAGTCTAAATAAAGGGCGCCAACTTCGCTTTGACCTGCGAGGCAGGCTTGTACTTCACACCACTCAACAGTTAATTATTAAAAGCCCTGCAGTAATCCAAACATGCTCAGAGAGATTCGGAGAAAAGGCAACAAGACCACAAAAAAAGGAATGTTCAAAAATGAACGAGAAGGTTGAATAATTACAGAAACCAGTTCTTGTATGTCAGAAGTATTGATCCTGGCTGTTGAGACACTTGTGCCACTGTGACACAAGGCAGTAAATGGCTGTCTCACAAAATTCCCGGGGCTGTGATGTTAACCAGTTCCGCACGTACAGCTGGAAACCGTCGTCAGAGGTGAATCGTTATGTTGACGCTTTTCTTTGACCAAGATGGCAGAATACGGCGTTGCCGTCTGCAACGCCTATATAAGACAACAAGTGTTTGCGACAATTGTTAGATTGGTTACTGCTGCTACAATGGCAGGTTATCAAGCTTTAAGTCAGATTGAATGTGGTGTTATATTCGGCGTACGAGTGATGGAACACAGCATATCCGAGGTAGCGATGAAGTTGATATTTTCCCGCACGACCATTTTACGAGTGTACCGTGAATATCAGGAGTCCGGTAAAACATCAAATCTCCGATATCGATGCGATCGGGAAAAGATCCTGCAAGAATGGGACCAACAACAACTGAAGACAGAAGGACAACCCTTCCGCAAACTGCTGCAGATTGCAATGCTGGGTCAAACAAGTGTCAGTGTGCGAACCATTCAACGAAACATCATCCGTATAGGCTTTCGGAGCCAAAGGCCCACTCGCATACCCTTGATGACTGCACGACATAAAGCTTTACACTTCGCCTGAACCCCTCATCACCGACATTGGCCTGTGGATGACTGGAAACATATTGCCTGGTCGGACGAGTCACGTTTCAAATTGAGTCTAGCAGGTAGACGTCTAAGGGTATGGAGACAACCTCACGAATCCATGGAACCTGCATGGTTCAAATGGCTCTGAGCACTACGGGACTCAACATCTGAGGTCATCAGTCCCCTAGAACTTATAACTACTTAAACCTAACTAACCTAAGGACATCACACACATCCATGCCCGAGGCAGGATTCGAACCTGCGACCGTAGTGGTTGCGCGGTTCCAGACTGAAGCGCCTAGAACCGCTCGGCCACACCGGCCGGCGGAACCTGCATGTCTCCAGGGCACTGTTCAAACTGGTGGAGCCTCTGTAATGGTGTGGAACGTGTGGAATTTGAGTGATATGGGGCCCCTGATACATCTAGATTCGACTCAGGTGACACGGACGTAAGCATCCTGTCTGATCAGCTGCATCCATTCATCTCCATTGTGCATTTCGACTGACTTGGGCAATTTCACCAGGACAATGCGACACTCCATACGTCCAGAATTGCTACAGAGTGGCTCCAGGGACACACTTCTGAGTTTAAGCTCTTCCGCTGGCCACTAGACTGCCAAGACATGAACGTTATTGAGACTATCTGGGATGCCTTGCAATGTGCTGTTCAGAAGAGATCTCCAGCCCATCGCACTACTACAGATTTAGGGACAGTCCAGCAGGCTTCGTGGTGTCAGTTCCCTCCAGCATTGCTCCAGACATTAGTGGAGGCCATGTCACATCGTGCTGTGGCACCCCTGCGTTCTCGCAGGGGTCCTACACGATATTAGGTGCACCAGCTTCTTTGATTCTTCAGTGTATATGACATGTGAAGTATTATACAGGACATATCGGCTCCCGCTCTACAGCTGCGTGATGCCTGCTAGAGAGACAGTAAGTGGCAAGCGGCTTACAGATGGTTACACCTTTCAGAATACGGTAACGGCAGACTTATGCTGCTCCTGTTTAGTGCCAGAGACTGGTACACAATACTGGTGCCATATTTGAGTCAAAACAGCAGAAGCAGTATTCATTTTGGCATATTCAACTGTTTCATGTTATAACTTGCAGTATGCCTTTTCAGGGCATGGCACATTAAAGATTTTGTCAAAAACACGTCAGCCCGAGAGATTGCAGGGCACTCTCAGATTGCTGCTTAATGTGCTTAGGGAAGATGATCTTTATTATGATCTGACTTCATACAGCTTGATGAAATGGTGGGCAGTAGTTACCGCGCTTGCTTGCGTGTTCTAGTGAAGGAATAGTGGTAAGCTTTACCTGCGTTCATAGGAATAGGGAACCGATTTAAACGACTGCAGTAAAAGCGTACGGTGACTGAGGGCCGAATGGAACGCATTTTTTCTGTGGAGCCCGGGTGAAAACATTTCCGGACTGCCGAATTCTGCCGTCCCATTGTGCAGACACGTTGGATGGCGCTGATCAGCAGGCAGCCGTGTCCAGGTAGGCTGACTAGTGCTGAGGAGACGTCGCTGCAGTGGACAAAGAATTGAAGACCGGCAATAAAGCAGAGGATGGGCCCTTGTTGGGCAGGAAGCCGACGAGACAATGAGTTTGTTTCCCGTGTAGCCAAACCACACTTCCTGCGAATTTCCGTGGGTTAGGTCACTGGCACCCAGACGTCAGACTCTCTTGTTGTTGTTGTTGTTGTTGTTGTTGTTGTTGTGGTCTTCAGTCCTGAGACTGGTTTGATGCAGCTCTCCATGCTGCTCTATCCTGTGCAAGCTTCTTCATCTCCCAGTACCCACTGCAACCTACATCCTTCTGTATCTGCTTAGTGTACTCATCTCTTGGTCTCCCTCTACGATTTTTACCCTCCACGCTGCCCTCCAATACTAAATTGGTGATCCCTTGATGCCTCAGAACATGTCCTACCAACCGATCCCTTCTTCTTGTCAAGTTGTGTCACAAACTCCTCTTCTCCCCAATCCTGTTCAATACTTCCTCATTAGTTATGTGATCCACCCATCTAATCCTCAGCATTCTTCTGTAGCACCACATTTCGAAAGCTTCTATTCTCTTCTTGTCCAAACTATTTATCGTCCATGTTTCACTTCCATACATGGCTACACTCCATACAAATACTTTCAGAAACGACTTCCTGACACTTAAATCAATACTCGATGTTAACAAATTTCTCTTCTTCAGAAACGCTTTCCTTGCCATTGCCAGTCTTCTTTTTATATCCTCTCTACTTCGACCATCATCAGTTACTTTGCTCCCCAAATAGCAAAACTCCTTTACTACTTTAAGTGTCTCATTTCCTAATGTAATTCCCTCAGCATCGCCCGACTTAATTCGCGTACATTCCATTATCCTCGTTTTGCTTTTGTTGATGTTCATCTTATATCCTCCCTTCAAGACACTGTCCATTCCGTTGAACTGCTCTTAGAAAACATATTTGTGAAGGCATGAGGCTTTTAGCGATTTTGTGGCCATTCTTTGGAAACTTCGAAATGGACACAACGTGGGAGATATCGATCTTTTTATGGAGGGCTCAGGTTCCATCCTGGTCATGTTGTTAGCAAAAGTCACGGTGTAAACGCGTGGGAAAGAGGCTGCGATGCTGAATCTTATTTTCCTTTTCTCCCAATTACTTTTAAAGTCTGTGATTGATCAAATCTGTGTAAGCAGAGCAAGGGCTAGTCTCCCATCTTAAAATGCAGCGCCCCAGCTCGTGATTGGCTTGTGCTAAAGTGAGAGTACTCTAAGATGTAAATTTGCTTTCTACCGAGCTGGTGAGGAAAGTGGAGAGAAAGAGAAGAGGACACTCTTGTACTGGTTCAAATGGTTCAAATGGCTCTGAGCACTATGGGACTTAAATCATCATTCCCATAGTACTTAGAACTACTTAAACCTAACTAACCTAAGGACAACACACACATCCATGCCCGAGGCAGGATTCTAACCTGCAACCGTAGCGGTCGCGCAGTTCCAGACTATAGCGTCCAGAACCACTCGGTCACTCCGACCGGCCCTTGTACTGGCACTTCAATACTAAAGAACTGCAGGTGTGTACCTAAAGTGTGAGACTTTTGTCCTTTGCTAGCGTGCCTCTTAGAGGCTGTGCCAGTCATTTTCTGAACTGTCAGAGAGACTGCTTCTAGCATCACGCACACAACTAGTTAGGCGTGGGTGTACTGATTTGTCTCAAGTCGGCCATCTAAATATTTGGCATATTCCGTCACGCACAGTCGTGGCACAGAGTCAAATTGGTTTGGCAGACCAGCAAACGGGTCCACGTGCACACTGGAATCCACTGGCGTTTCAGAGGCTCATAGGGAAGTACCTACGTCCCGAATTAGCCAAACGCGTGACTGCGTACTTGCATTTTTCTGGCGCGCGCCATTAATAACTGATTACTGCCGTCCATGACTTCAGTCGCCGAACGCATCGTAGTGTACCGCCCCGAGCAGCAGACGGGTGAAGTATCTGCTACTACGGCGTAGGGCTTCAGTGTATGTTTCTCTGCACCCTGTTCTTTCGAATCATATTTTTCTTTTAGAATAGTAGATTATAAATGCTTGATGGTGGTATAGTTTTTGTGCCATATTCATTAAAGTACAGATTATAAAAGAAAGTAGCAAACTTGCATGCCTTATCACTGAATGTCAGTTAATGAACGATGTAAGTATGATAACCGAGAAATACGACAAAAATACCACAATTTGTCTTCGCCTATTGGATAACTTTGAGATTACAGAGTAGAATGAAGTAGGTTCACGTTCTGCTAAATGCATTTCTTTCAAATGTCAGCGTTGTTAACACATTCTGAGACTTTGTTATGAGTGTAATAAAAGTATCCTCTGCAATATTCGATGATTTTTACATTTCTGTCTGATGAGAAAGCGAAGCATGAAATAAATATTTTCTGTTTATTTCAGGATATGTGTCGATTTCCACTGATTTTTTTTTTTTTTAGGCAAGAACGTAAGAGGCTTCCTCGTCGCAAATATTTCGCTGTTTATTTTCGAAGATGTGGCTGCTGACAAGTGTATGGTCAGGCACGAAGGTAAGAGTACAGGTTTGATTACTGCGACTGAAACGAGCAGCAGTGAAATTCATGTTCTTCTTTGTCACAAAAATCACGCTTTTTATTTCCGAGTGTCTGGTTAAGTACGGTTCTAAGAGGACAGCTTTTATTGCTGCGAATGAAATAAGTAGCAAAAAATTCGTATTCTTCCTGGCCACAGTTATTTCCCTGCGTATTTGCGAAGTGTGTGACTGGGCGCCAACCTTCGATGACAGGCTTCATTGCCTGCGAGTCAAACGAACAGCAATAAAATACATATTGTTCTTTCTCATAAATATTTGGCTGCTTACAAAAAGTGTGTAGCTCGTTGGCTGTTTATTTCCTAGCTTTCGCAAAGATCACGAAGGGACAGAAACTTCACACGTTACAGCCAATGGCACATCCGGTCTGCGTATTTCTGCCCCTAACGATGTGTCACCTTTGCCGCATCGCGAGTCACGTGAGCGGAAATGAGCGTTGCTCAGTATGACTCCGCTCTCGGGGTATTTCTGCGGGCTGTGCGGCCCGACAAGCAGCCAGTGTGGAGCTCTATTTGCGGAGCAGACGCTCGGCCTTCTGGTTACGACGGGCGACAGCAAACAGCAGCCTGCAGACCGTATCCACCACCTCATCGTTTCGCTGTTGGACTTAGAAGTGGAAGTAGTTCTTGCAAGCGTCAGCGAATTGGATTAGGATTTCAATTTAGAATGATTACTTACCAAATATTGTACTTCACGTCGGATCTTTTCCAAGTTAAAGTTACACACTGTGTACAATAATCTGCGTAGCAAATAGTGTGAAGTTTGAACGGTCTGACAGTAGTTTTGTTCGCTGTAGCTCCCTTGACAGAACTGATATAATAACTTCCGCTGTGGTAGATGGGCAGATCACGTAACTAATGAGGAGGTATTGAATAGAACTGGGGAGAAGAGAAATTTGTTGCACAACTTGACTAGAAGAAGGGATCGCCTGGTAGGACATATTCTGAGGCATCAAGGAATCACCAGTTTAGTATTGGAGGGCAGCGTGCAGGGTACAAATCGTAGAGGGAGACCAAGAGATGAATACACTAAACAGACTCAGAAGGATGTAGATTGCAGTAGGTACTGGGAGATGAAAAAGCTTGCACAGGATAGAGTAGCATGGAGAGCTGCATCAAACCAGTATCAGGATTGAAGACCACAACAACAACAACAAGTGCTGTGGTACGCTGAGGTCTAGGTAACCTCAGTCCTGAAGTGTACCGTACAGTAGAGCAAAAAAAAAAAAAAAAAAAAAAATGTTCAAATGGCTCTGAGCACTATGGGACTCAACATCTGAGTCATCAGTCCCCTAGAACTTAGAACTACTTAAACCTAACTATCCTAAGGACATCACACACATCCATGCCCGAGGAAGGATTCGAACCTGCGACCGTAGCGGTCACGCGGTTTCAAACTGAAGCGCCTAGAACCTCACGGCCACACCGGCCGGCACAGTGGAGCACAATACAGCGATATGTTAAGGATAACTTATTGCTTCGTTGTCTAGGGCCCTCAAAAGTGACGTCATCAAAGCCCTTACGAATGTAATATAAAACGAATGTGGCTAAAATGTTTGAAAATATGTTTTAAAAACGAAAATAATACACATTCCAGACACACAGCTGTGATCGCTTGTCCAAAGCCTCAATAACAAAATTTTGCAGCGCATAGTGCTACGAGACGCGCAGGATAAGTATCAGTAACCCTCTGGAAGGTAGCGACGGATGTGAAACCATGGCGACTCCAGAGCCGCGGTCAACTGCGCTAGGTTTCTCATGCACGCGGCTCGATCGAGGTGGTCGCACACATTCTCGATTGCGTTTAAATGCTGGGAGTTTGGTGGCCAGGGGAGTACGGCGAACTCATCCTGGTGCTCTTTGAACAACTGCACGTACACTGCGAGTGCTGTGAGACGTTGCATTGTCCTGTTGGTAGATGCCATCGTGCCGAAGAAAAACAAAGTGCATGAAGGGGCAGACAATGTCCATAAGGATGGCTTTATGTACCCTCCACTGCTAGTGCTGCCGTCTGTGAGTGGTTATTGCACGTTGACGCCGAATGTATACGTTGATCACATTAATGGGGCTGGACCATGCATATTATATTTTAATATTCTAAATATCTTTCATAATTAAAATTTTATTTCTGTGTAATGTAGTTGGACCTGCGTTAAAATTTAAATCTACTCGGTTTGTATAGAGAATTGCAAGCTACACAAAAAAAATTAGTGCAATGCTATATGAACAGTACCTAAAATTTGAGAAATACATCTTTCGGAAAACTGGGAATGAAGATTTAACTCACATGAAATTGTGTCTCAGAACATTCGTGTAGCACAGTCTTCTTGCTACAGCATTTGTTCCATCTCAAGCTTCGTCTTGGTATTCCTCTTAGCACTTCCTAGTTCCTTGGTGAATTTTCATTAATTACACATATTTCAGCAAAAATAACTGTTAAATTCCTTTTTTCGACGATATTGCTTTGGAAATAAATACATGTCACATAAATGAATACGTAATTGCTCAAAGAAATTACATGTGCCTTGAAATAGAATTCTACATTTAATTCATCATTGTGTGTAAAATTCTAGAGGTTCTGTTGCATAATTTCATAGTATATTATCTAATTATAGTCTAATAAATGAAGCAACGAAATATAATGGATATGATGCTGCAGCTTGACTGGAAATAGCTGAGCAACAAGTACTATAATTGCTGTGACACCCATTACAAACAGCATCACTAACAGAAAAATCTGAAACTGGTGCACCCATGTGGGAGTTTGTTCCGCGAGGACTTGATACAGAAGTTTTTCTCAATAGTATGGACTGCTTTGTTTGGAAACTCGTTACCCTAAGTGTTGTTTTATTGAACTTCTTGATGTGACACACTGTTTGTGTTTATATCGCACTAATGAACGTTTATATCCGACGAAATCGGTGCCACATAGCCAACAAACTTTTTGTAGGAAAGCACCTCACCAAAGCCAAAATAACCAGTGCGAATCGGATCATGTACAGATGTTGAACAACAGCAGTGTTGTCATTATGTACAATATATCTCAAACAGAATTGCTTAAGCAAAATTATCCTACATGTTTTGACAACACTGACGGATTTTTGTAATAGAAAGAAAGGCGGCTTGGCCGAATATATGGCCGTAACTCCAAAACTTAGTATATAGAGTGTTTGTTTTTACTTGGATTAAGTGAATGTCGTGTCTCGAAAACGACGCATCGTACGAAAAAAATGTTCCAGCTGAAAACTTAATATCACAAAAGGAGACATCTCTCTGTCCTACAATTGGCTACCCCCTGACCACTTGTGGGCGAGGGCGAGGCCAGCTTTGTATTTTCGAAGGCGACCACTCATTTTTATTGTGTATTATGAGTTCTACGCCCAAAAATACCTACGGTTTATTGAAACCATCGTTTTGCAGTCATGTTAGATGGTGATTTAATCGACAAATATCTAATGTGACTTTTTTTGATATTAAGAACTGACACATTTGATTCTATATTACATTTACGTTGTAAATGTAAACCTTTGTGTCCTAAAAGTTGATATTAACGATTAAACGTTACATCAGTGTTCTAAATGTGATTGTACAGGACAAATAATATGGATATACCTTGAAATTTCTGGCAGTTATGCTACTTACGCGGTAATGCAGTTCTCTGTTGCCTGTGGGGTTAATTGCGGTGAGTCCCAAAACCACCGGGGTGCCTGATTCCGGTGGCCGCCCTCGAACCCCGCCATCAGGCTGACTGTTTCCGGTGTGTGTGTTTCCATCCAACCAACCATAACTGTCGCGCTGGCCGCTATGCGGCGACTGGTGGAATACAAACTGGTCTTGGGATACGGTCAGCAGGCTGCTGTTTGCTGTTGCTCGTCATAGCCAGAAATCTGAGCCTCTGCTCCGAAAATAGAGCATTCTCTGTAAGATAAAGTGTCCATCAAGTGACAGTGACAGGCGCACCTGCCGTGGTTACCATGGTACCGCGTAAACGCCCACACACTCGCCACACAGTGCGGCACGCCCCACTGTAGTGCTGGGGTGTTCGTAAGCACCGAATACAGAACGCCTCGGCACCACTCCTTAAAGGGGGCCAATCCGGCACGGCTGGCGTCAAGTATGCGGTATCAGTTGTAGAGAACATAGAAATAATTTTAATTTATGACGAGTGGCAAAGACACTAGTCGAAACTAAGCACCCCATTGGTGGGAGGCAAAGGGGCTCGCCAAAATGTAACATAGCATTGGTGAGAGCCAAGGCGTCTCATCGAAACCAAGCCTGACAGTGGCGAAAGGCAATGAGACCCACTGAAATCAAGCATCCTATTGGTGAGAGGCAAGGGTACTCCGCGAAATGAAGCATCCCAATGGCAAGAGTCAAGGGGAGACGTCGAAATGAAGCACCCCATTTGTGAGAGGCAACGGGACTCATCAAAATCAAGTATCCCAGTGGTGAGAGGCAATGGGACTCATCAAAATCAAGTATCCCAGTGGTGAGAGGCAATGGGAACTCACCGGAATCAAACACCCCATTGGTGAAAGGCGACGGGACTCTCCGAACTGGAGTACCCGAATGGCATGAGGCAAGGGGACTTACCAAGCACCTCATTGATAAGAGACAAAGGGACGCACTGAAATGAAGCACCCCATTGCTGAGAAGCAAGGGGATTCACTGAAATTAAGCATCCCAGTACTGAGAGGCAAGAAGACTCACCAAAATCCAGCATCCCAGTGGTGAGAGGAAAGGGGACCTCCAAAGAAATAACACAGTTCCCAGAATGAGATTTTCACTCTGCAGCGGAGTGTGCGCTGATATGAAACTTCCTGGCAGATTATAACTGTGTACCGGACCGAGACACGGGTCCCGAGTTCGAGTCTCGGTCCGGCACACAGTTTTAATCTCCCAGGAAGTTTCAAATAACACACTTGGTTAGTAACTGACACCAAGCACCCCACTAGTGGCAAGCAACGGGTGTCACCAAAAATGAAGCATCCGATTGGTGAGAGGGAATGCGACTCACAAAAGTCAACAATTCCAACGGTGCTGTAAACGCCCTGTTAAAATTGTTAGAAGCTTAGCAGCCGGTGTCGCAATTTTGAAATGGGAGTTCGTATGAATTTCGCACAGTAAATATTTCGCGTGAAGCGCCGTTGCGACACAGTTGAAGGGTCAATTGTGCGTACTAAGCTACTGAATATTAAAAGTAATGATATTAAGGAATACACCCGACTGACTACACAAAATAAGAGGGCACGTACATTCGCGAGTGAGTGGTTCAAAATAAGAATTAATACTGTGAAGGAAATAGGGCATAAGAATAGTTACGTTGGTACACACTCAAATGTATGCGAACGTAGAGGGGACATACGTCCTAAGTACTTTCATTCTCCGTGGCCTGGGTAAAAACAATTGTCATTACAATGTATTTATTCATCCAAGAAAGAAAATTATCGGTCTTCCTAATTAAATGAAAAGAAAGACTGTAGGTTCTGAACGTCGCGGCAAATAGGCCTACCACTTAAATATTGAAAATGACATTGGCGACCACGAAGGGAGGGAGATGAAGACATTCACGTCACTCTATTGTTGAGCAGCGCCGTCCTGAAGATCGTCGTCTCCATCTAAATTCTCCACACAAAATTAAAATAATAATAACGTTCTAGAGTTACAGCAGCTGCGATCCATGGTATTGTAAGTCAGAAAATCATATTGTTCGAAAATTTCTTTCATTGTGTAACACAATTTCACTTTAAAATTACACAGCACGTCTTACCATCGGGACATGAGTACAACGAAAGGTAACTAATACTAAAACTAATAAACGAAGAGCGTAAATCTTCTTTTGTTCATCAGTGTTAAAAACTTTTAACATTAATCTTTGGTATGAAACTCGAATAATTATCTATATACTACGGTCGCAGGTTCGAATCCTGCCTCGGGCATGGATGTGTGTGATGCCCTTAGGTTAGTTAGGTTTAAGTAGTTCTAAGTTCTAGGGGACTGATGACCACAGATGTTAAGTCCCATACTGCTCAGAGCCATTTGAACCGTTTGAATTATCTATACATTTATCAATAAGAAAAAAGTCATTCAGTTCGTTTATAGTGCCCACGGATATTGAGGATACCATTGGTGAGAGGCAAGGAGGCCCACCGAAATCAAGCATCCCAGTGTTGAAATGCAGTCGGACTCAGTGAAATCAAGCACCCAAAGGTGAGACAGGAGGACTCACCAAAATCAAACATCCAAGTGGTGAGACGTAATCGGGTTCACTGAAATGAAGCACCCAACGATGAGAGGGAAGGGGATTCACTGATATCAATCATCGTGATCGGTACAGAACAGTTACCTCCACGTCATTGTTCCTGGATTATACTAAACGTAGCTTCTGACCATAAATTGATATGGGTAACCATATTGTGCAGGACAATAAAATTTGCAGCATAAATATCATCCGTGAGAACACAAAGGTTAACATTTGTATCATAAATGAAATGTACAGTGAAATGCGTCTGTTCTCAATAGCAGAAACGTGCACTTGATATTTGTTGTTCGCAGTGCTGTCTACTACGAATGGAAAACAATGGTTTGAGTGAACTGTACGTATTTTCTGGCACAGAATCCGAATGTGCCATAAAAATAGGGAGGGGGGGGGTCCATTTTGAAAATGCGAAGTTGAGTCGGCCGACGGAGGAGGGTTGGTTAGGTTCAAATGGCTCTGAGCACTATGGGACTTAACATCTGAGGTCATCAGTCCCCTAGAACTTAGAACTACTTAAACCTAACTAACCTAACGACATCACACACATCCATGTCCGAGGCAGGATTCGAACCTGCGACCGTAGCGGTCGACGGTTCCAGACTGTAGCGCCTAGTACGGTTGGTTAGGATGTAGCCAGTTGTAACAGAAACAGATGCCCTCTTTACTAGTATTAACGTTTGACCTAGAACTTTTTTTTGTGCACTGCGTCGTTTCCAGGCGTTTAGTTGAAACCTCCCCGTCTCCTCTATATCTCTTTAGTTACTCAATATCCGTCTCCTCTATATCTCTTTTGTTACTCAACCTTCCCTTCTACGATATCCTATGAAACCTTCCCTTAGGATTTCTACCTCTTGCTTAATAACAACAAATGAAATCTTCCCTTTGAAATTTATTCTCTTTCTCAATCTTCGCATACAAATTTAATTGCTGCTTATTAAAAGTGATTTTCTGATTATTTCGACAACACATAGAGTGTGTCGTCGTCGTGGTCCTCAGTCGTTACCTGCAATAACCCAAAACTGTTCCTTACCTTTTTTAATGTTACTGGATCGCCATCTGACTGCTACATCGAACTGCGACATGAATATACTTACTCTGTTTTACAATACTCTATTAGCTGCTGGTGGGCTGTCATAATAAGTGGCTGTATTTATTACCAAACATGACGTTATTCTTTAATAGCAAAGCTGACGTTTATCTATAATTAATGTGACTGAAGTTACGTAATTCTTAGTTAAACTTTTTCTTGACAACAATAAAATTTTGCGAAGTTTTACGTTGATGTTTTTGAGATGGATTATGTTGTGGACTGGCAAGACAGCCAATCCACAATGACTGGTAGTCGAAAGGCACGCGTTTAGCTCACGCAGGCTGGCGTGAGGTCTGGAACAGGTCAAGGTCTTATAGTAGCAAAAATGGTACGTAGCTTCTGGAATACTTAACTTTAATCCATAATTGGTGAACATCGGTCTGACGGTACATGCATCACAAGATAAATAGCAAATGATAATGGCGCCTTGCTAGGTCGTAGCAAATGACGTAGCTGAAGGCTATGCTAACTATCGTCTCGGCAAATGAGAGCGTAATTTGTCAGTGAACCATCGCTAGCAAAGTCGGCTGTACAACTGGGGCGAGTGCTAGGAAGTCTCTCTAGACCTGCCGTGTGGCGGCCGTCGGTCTGCAATCACTGATAGTGGCGACACGCGGGTCCGACGTATACTACCGGACCGCGGCCGATTTAAAGGCTACCACCTAGAAAGTGTGGTGTCTGGCGGTGACACCACAGATTATAATCTGTAATGCAATATTGCTGGCAAAAATTAATTATATTCTGAATGAAATGATTTTACAAACGTTCAAATGGGACTTACTTTTTACAATAATCTTACAACTAGTAATGCGTAAACATACCTTCAGTAGTCTTGATTTTCGCAAAAAATTAATTCAATAATATTTGTTCCTCTTATGGTAATAGTTGGCTGATGTCTCTGTACATCCGTTTATAATCTCTTTTAAATCATAGCTGGGGGCTGGCAGGCACACCGCTCCTCTCAACGTCTCGCTTCAGACCAGCTACCGACTCGCCTGACATCTCGCTTACTACTGACTTCCTACGGTTTCTCCTGCCAACAATGCCTTCTGATGCAGACATTCCCTGCTATCAGAATTATTTCCAACATCATCATCATCATCATCTTGGACAGTTTCCAGCCACTGGCTGGGTCTGTCGGGAACACAAGCCTCTCCATCGTGTTCTGTCTTTCCACCATTCCCCCTCTTCCGCCTTCGTCCAGTTCTCTCCTCTTCTCGTCACACATTCGTTCACTCCCTTCACCCATCTATCTCTTGGTCTTCCTCTGGGCCTCTTCCCCTCCAGTTGCAGATCAAACATCCTCTTTGGAATTCTTCCCTCATCCATTCTCTTCATGTGTCCATACCACTGCAGTCTTGATTTTTCTATCCTGTCCTGTACTGGTTCCTCCTTTAGTCTTTCCCTCACATACACATTTCGCAATCTGTCTCGTCTTGTTACACTCAACCTGCTCCTCTGGAACTTCATTTCACTAGCCTGTATTCTACTTTTGTCGCTTTTGTGCATTACCCATGTCTGACTTCCGTATGCCAATATGGGGACAAAGTAGGTTCGGTATATAATTCCCTTGGATTTCTGTGGCACCTCCTTGCTCCAAATAAGCCCCCTAATGCATTTGTAGAACTGCCCTGCTTTTCTGCACCTTTCATTTATTTCCATTGAGTTTCCCCCCTTACTTTCAATCATGCTTCTCAGGTACTTTAAGTTCTCTACCACTTGTAGTTTTTCCCCTCCACAAGTTATATCCACATTTGGCCTATTCTTCTTCCTTGTTGTGACAATTATTTCACTTTTCTTTGCAAAGAAATGCATTCCATATTGTGCTGCCGTTGCCTCCCATACATCTAACTGCTCTTGCACCTCCTTCTCGCAATTTCTCCATAACATCAGGTCATCGGCAAAAAGCACTGCTTTCATTTTATGATCTCCAATTGCATCTGATACTTGCTGTAGGATTTCATCCATAACAATAATAAACAATAAAGGCGAAAGTGCACTTCCCTGTCGCATCCAATTTTCCAGCTTGAGCCATGCAGTACGTTCCCTCCCCACTTTCACACAACTCTCACTTCCCTCATACATTTTTTTGACTTTTCGTGTTATCTCTTCCTCTATCCCTTTTGCGTTCAGCACATCCCAGAGCTTGTCCCTACAGATACTGTCATACGCCTTCTCAATATCTAAAAAGGCCATGATTAAGTCCTTCCCGTACTCATAGTGCCTTTCCTGCAGTTGCCTTACCGCAAATATGAGGTCCGTTGTTGATCTTCCCGGTCTGAAACCACACTGCTCCTCTTGCAGTCTACATTCAATACTGCTTCTTATTCTCTTCTCCAGGATCTTTTCATAGATTTTTCCACAGTGGCATAGCAGGATGATTCCTCTGTAGTTCTCACATCTCCTTTTATCCCCTTTCTTGAAGATCGGGACTATAATTCCTTTCTTCCAATCCTCAGGAATTCTGTTCTCCTTCCACACCACCCTCAGCACTCTGTATAGCCACTGGGTTCCTACTTCTCGTGCTGCTCGTATCATATCCACTGTTACTTCGTCCCAACCTGGTGCCTT
This sequence comes from Schistocerca piceifrons, assembly GCF_021461385.2. Classification (NCBI taxonomy): domain Eukaryota; kingdom Metazoa; phylum Arthropoda; class Insecta; order Orthoptera; family Acrididae; genus Schistocerca; species Schistocerca piceifrons. The sequence continues at coordinate 460,141,450 of NC_060145.1, forward strand.
GCCCCCTTTCATCCTCTTTATGGCTTCTTCCACTTCATTCCAAGTTAGATCATCAATTTCCCCACTATTATAATCGTCTGCTGCCTTAGGCTCTCCATCGCTGTTAGTTACCCGCTTGGCGGCATTCAACAGATCTTCAAAGTACTCCTTCCAAATCTTTTTGAGCTCATGCATTTCCTCCACAACTCTTCCATTATTATCCATGATCCTCAGGCACTCGCTTCTGTCATTCCTCTTATTTCTTACCATGGTGTAAAGTACTTTTTTGTTCCCTTCACTGTCCTCTTCTAACATTCTTGTCCATTTTTCCATCCACTTCTTCTTCTCCGCCCTTACTATGGTCTGTGCCGCTTTCTTGCTTTCCTTGTATTTTACCCTAGCTTCCTCTGTTCGGGTCTGGAACCATTCTCTGAAGGCTTTGTTCTTTCGAAGTACTGCCTCTTTACATATGTTGTTCCACCATGGGGTTTCCTTACTTCTCCTCTTTGTGCTAGTTCTTCCGCACACAGTCTCAGCTGCCTCAACTAGAGCCCTCTTAAAATCTCCCCATTCTTCTTCCACTGTTCTCTGATCTTCGTTTGGCAGCTTCTTCCTGATCAGTGTCTGGTACTGGGTCCTCCGTTCATCCTCTTTCAGCATCCATGTCTTCAACCTTTTCTCCTGTATATCTGTTGCTCTCCTATCTTTTCTCTCTCTCAGGGTGGCTACCAACAGCCGATGGTCACTGTCTAAGGCCTCAGATGGAATGACCTTAACATCTGTGAGGCTGCTCATCATCTGCCTATCCACTAGTACATAGTCTACTACTGAAGTTTGGGACCAGTCTCCACTGTACCAAGTTATTTTGTGGCTACTTCTCTTCTTGTACCAGGAATTTGCGATCGCCAGCCCATTCCTCTTGCAGAATTCCAGCAACAATTTTCCTTCTCTATTTCGGTTCCCCCAGCCCTCTGGTCCCATTATCTCCTCTAATCCTTTCCTGTCTGTGCCAACATGTGCATTGAGGTCCCCTATTATAATCTGATTACCTCCATTTAGCTGCTTTTGCATGTCATCTTCAAATTCCTCCTTCTCCTTTTTTGTACACCCCACCTGTGGGGCATATGCTTGGATGATTTCAATGCTTTTTCCCTTCACTCGTACTCCGGCTTTCATCATTCGATCATTGATACCTTCCACCTCCTCCTCCAGACCCTCTCTGACCACTATTGCCACTCCATTTCTTCCCCTCTCATTCCCTATCCAGTACAGTTTACATCCTTTACTTAGTGGTTTTTCACCAACTCCTCTCCACCTAGTCTCAGCAAGTCCCAAGATGTCCAATTTCCTCCTTTCCATCATTTCTACAATTTCTTCTAACTTCCCAGTTAGAGTCCTTACGTTTAAGGTGCCCAGTCGTAAACCATCTCGTAATCCTTTTGCATTGCTTGGTCGGTTTCCTTTAAATCCGTTTCGTGATCCGAGGCATGTTCCCTTTTTAAAAGCAGTTGATTTATCCACTAATGGCTTGCTAGGCCTATCGCAGCTTTACCAGAGCCCCGTTAGCCGTCACGTTTCAGGGTTCCCATAGGGCCTTCCCAGCTACCGTAGCGGTCCTGGGGCACACGAAGTCCCCGCTGTACATCGCCCCTATAGGCAGTCCCCTACTTTGTGCCGTTGCCCATCTCCCACGACTTGGACGAGGGGTTTGACTTATTTCCAACATGACAAGTATTAATTACTCCTACTTAATCCAATTAATAAAATATAAACATCTTTCATAAATTGTCATATGACAATAGACAATAAAAATATACACGTCTTACATAGTAGTCATAAGTTAAAGCAAACGACATGCGTAGTGGTCATTTTTTATTCTGAACCCAGTGAATTTTATGTCAATAGAGTAAGGAAAGACTGTAGAATTTAACAAAGTTAAAAAGGAAATCGATTATTCTGTGATTCAAAAGTACCCTGTGTCCTTCAAGGTGCATTGATACACCTCCTGGTACGTGTGACGTCATTGCGTGCCTATGGCTACTAGGCTTAGGATGCACAGTAGAGTATTTTTGAGTTCGCCGGTAGTGGTAGGGCCCGGTCACCGCACTGTGACGTCAACGTTTGTGTGTGTGTGTGTGTGTGTGTGTGTGTGTGTGTGTGTGTGAATCGCCCCTAGGGGCGTCCTTCCTGCATCCAGCGTCGATGCCCGAGCTGGAAAAACCACGTACGCTGTCTGTCTGTCTGTCTGTCTGTCTGTGCCACAGGCCTGACGAAACTGGACAGAGAGCCGGACAGACGGGGCCTGCAATCTGCCGTGCGGCGGCAGCTGCGCCCGCTCTCCTTTATCTGCAGCCGGGCCGCCGCGCCGTAAGCCACTTTATGGAGATCTCTTTCTGGTCCGGGCCGGCCGCGCTGCGCGATCAATACGTACCGTCTCCGCCAAACTACACACAGCTCCACACACTCTACTGTCCCACTCCGTGCGTGCCGTTCATACTGTCAAACGCCCTGCCTGCCCGATGACAACAGGAATTAGGTGGTGAGACAATCGACCTCTACGTAGGGTTGTCACAACGTTTAAATTATGACCCTGAAAAATCAAAGTTGAGTAAGTAAGGGATGTGGAATGATAGTAAAACGAATAACGACGGGAGTAATGTGGTGTGTCGGAAATGAGATTAGAGATAACCTTAACATCGAAATTAGGGATCACGAGGCAGAATACGTCAATAAATTCTGCTAATTTTGGAGGAAAATAATTTGTAATGGCGAAACTACACTACTGGCCATTAAAATTGCTACACCACGAAGATGACGTGCTACAGACGCGAAATTTAACCGACAGGAAGAAGATGCTGTGATATGCAAATGATTAGCTTTTCAGAGCACTCACACAAGGTTGACGCCGGTGGCGACAGCTACAACGAGCTGACATGAGGAAAGTTTCCAACCGATTTCTCATAAACAGCAGTTGACCGGTGTTGCCTGGTGAAGCGTTGTTGTGATGCCTCGTGTAAGGAGGAGAAATGCGTACCAACACGTTTCCGACATTGATAAAGGTCGGATTGTAGCCTATCGCGATTGAGGTTTATGGTATCGCGACATTGCTGCTCGCGTTAGTCGAGGTCCGATGACTGTTAGCACGATATAGAATCGGTGGGTTCAGGAGGAGAACACGGAACGCCGTGGTGGATCCCAACGGCCTCGTATCACTAGCTGTCGAGATGACAGGCATCTTATCCGCATACCTGTAACGGATCGTTCAACCACGTCTCGATCCCTTAGTCAACAGATGTGGACGTTTGCAAGACGACAACCATCTGCACGAATAGTTCAACGTTGTTTGCAGCAGCATGGACTATCATCGCTCCTTGACGCTGCATCACAGACAGGAGTACCAGTGATGGTGTATTCAACGATGAACCTGGGTGCACGAATGGCAAAACGTCATTTTTTCGGATGAATGCAGGTTCTGTTTACAGCATCATGACGGTCGCACCCGTGTTTGGCGACATCGCGGTGAACGCACATTAGAAGCGTGTATTCGTCATCGCCATACTGGCGTATCACCCGGCGTGATGGTATGGGGTGCCATTGGTTACACGTCTCGGACACCTGTTGCTCGCAATGACGGCACTTTGAACAGTGGACATTAAATTTCAGATGTGTTACGACCCGTGGCTCTACCTTTCATTCGATCCCTGCGAAACCCTACATTTCAGCAGGATAATGCACAATGACATGTTGCAGGTCCTGTACGTGCCTTTCTGGACACAAAAGATGTTCGGCTGCTGCCCTGGCCAGCACATTCTCCAAAATAAATTTTTCTTTGGCCTGTGTTATCAATTGAAAACGTCTGGTTAATGGTGACCGAGCATCTGGCTCATCACAATACACCAGTGACTATTCTTTATGAACTGTGGTATCGTGTTGATGCTGCATGGACAGCTGTACCTGTACACGCCATCCAAGCTCTGTTTGACTCAATGTCCAGGCGTATCAAGGCCGTTATTACGGCCAGAGGTGGTTGTTCTGGGTACTGGTTTCTCAGGATCTATGCACTCAAATTGCAAGATTTTCTCAGATCTTCAACATACAGGTAACACACCTAATGCGGCGCCCAAGATTTATCTTGATCACCAAATATAGATTCAAAGTATGATAGATAAACCTTTTTCACAAAGTCTGTATGTTTCTTTAGTGCTTTTTAATCACAAATTCACCACAAATATAACAAAAACTGTCAGCAGAGTTTTTGCAACCACGATTAGACATTGTACTGAGCACATGTACAGGAAATGGGAAAGTGAGGTTAGGCATCCTGGACGACATCATCCTAGTGTCCGGACCGTTCGACGAATAGTTAACGTCATTTAAAGAAAGTGGAAGTGTTCAGCCACATGTGGAACGTCAACCATGACCTGCACAAATGGTGATGTCCAAGTAGGTGTTTCAGCTTCTGTGCACATCAGTAGCAGACAAATTGCGCGAGAATCGTGAATCTTAAAAACGTCGCTGTTGAGAATGCTACATCAACATCGATTGCACCTGTACCATATTTCTATGCCCCAGGAATTGCATGGCGGCGACTATGATCGTCGTGTACACTTCTGTCACTGGGCACAAGAGAAATTACGCGACGATGACAGATTTTCTGCACGCATTCTATTTAGCGACGAAGCGTCAGTCACCAAATGCGGTAACGTAAACCGGAATAATATGCACTATTGGGTAACGAAAAATCCACGATGGCTGCGACAAGTAGAACATCATCGACCTTGGCGGTTTAATGTATCGTGCGGCATTATGGGAGGAAGGATAATTGGCCCCCATTTTATCGATGGCAATCTAAATGGTGCCATGCATGCTGATTTCCTACGTAATGTTCTACCGATGTTATTACAAGATGTTTCACTACAGGACAAAATGGCCATGTACTTCCAACAGGATGGATATCCGGCACATAGCTCTCGTGCAGTTGAAGCGGTATTGAATAGCATATTTCATGACAGCACCATACCCGCACTTTCACTGGATCTGACGTCCCAGGATTTCTTTCTGCGGGGATAGTTGAAGGATATTTACTATCGTGATCCACCGACAACGCCTGACAACATGCGCCAGCGCATTGTCAATGCACGTGCGAACATCACGGAAGGCGAACTACTCACTGTTGAGAGGAATGTCGTTACACGTATTGCCAAATGCATTGAGGTTGAAGGACATCATTTTGAACATTTATTGCATTAATGCGGTATTTACAGGTAATCACGCTGTAACAGCATGCGTTCTCAGAAATGATAAGTTCACAAAGCTACATGTATCACATTGAAACAACCGATATAAAATGTTCAAACGTACCTACGTTCTGTATTTTAATTTAAAAAACCTACTTGCTACAAACTGTTCGTCTAAAATTGCAAGCCATATGTTTGTGACTATTACAGCGCCATCTATCACAAAGCGCAAAAAGTGGTCCAACTAAAACATTCATATTTCTTTACGTACTACAGGAATATGTAATAAAAATAAGGGTTCCTATTTTAAAAAGCGCAGTTGATATCCGTTTCACCTATGACAGCGCCATCTAGCAGGCCAACCATAGCGCCATCTGGTTTCCCCCTTCAAGCTAGACAAGTTTCGTCCTTTGTAGTTTTTTCGTTTGACGCTTATTTCGTAAGGTATTTGGCCCGGTCCCGATCAATGGACCACCCTGTATACCTAAAACTCTTACTCACAGCCAGTTTAAAGAATTTTTAATGGAAGTGGAGAATTAGTACGAAAATCTTGCGCTCCGTAAGCAGGTACGTTGGTTACCAAGATGAAACGTTCTGAAACGTTTCGCTTCGTTATTAATACTTATTAAGCGATTTTCCTTGAAAATGATTTTCACTCTTCAGTATTAACGAATGATCTGAGGATTCATAAATTTTACCTCCTCTTCGAGATAAGCTTAATCGTATATTACAGCAAAGGAAACACAGTGTTTTCGATGTTCTCGAAAACAAATTATTTTTTTTGCAATATTTTGAAAGAGAAACTTTAATTTACTTTCCAAACCTGTTAACACATCAACAAGAAAACAACCCTGTTACAGACATTTGCTTTCTCAAAACAAAACTTTCAAATATGAGAAAAGCTTTTCTCAATAGATTTCAGGAATTCACAAACAGCAAAACGACGTTGCCGTTTGTTAAAAAACCTCGCAATGCTACTTCAACAGAAAAACCTTTTCTCTGTTTAATGTTGATACTGCCCACTTTGAAATACAATTGCTGGATTTGAAAAAACCAAAATGTGTGGCCTCTATTTTTTTCAACTGTTGGCACATATAGAAATTTTGGAAAAAACCGTATATGAGCTTAGTTCACAGCGCATGTGGTTTCCTGTGAAATAGCTGCAGAAGGAACGTATGTTGATTTTACGTCTGTAATAGTATTTCTGACTCATGTAGCCATCTGAAAAACCTAGCGTTTACTTTTTTTGTGTTATTCATGTGTACATACTCATGGGAACAAACTTTATGGAGCATGAACATTTCCAAGAGTAAGTTATTGATGACATCCTGATATCGCACGTAAAACTAAAAAACAGTAACATGCTAACTTTACGTACACAAACTTACAAAGGAGACGCAAGGTCATTGTTCACATTAGTGTTTATCAGTCATTGTCATAATTTTATTTAATGGATACCATAGAATTTAATGCTATCGCTATCATTATTAAACATGATATCGAGTTTTATTCAGCTTACCTGTAATTCAGTTAAGACTTCATATTTCAAGTAAAGTGTATTAAGTCATTTTTGGGATGTGTTGTGAAGTGAAAGAAGATGCAGCGTTGACTAATGGGAAAAGTATGTTGAGATGGTTTGGGCAGATAGAAAGGATAACGCAAAGGAGATAGACGATACAAGTCAAATATGTATGCGAGAATTGGAAGCGGTCGACCTCAGGGGGCTTAGAGTCAGGACGTTGTTAGCAAAGGCCAGCTTATGGGTATCCTAATTAACAACAATGTATCTACCTATATATCTTAAGTTCAAAGGATTTCACTCTTTGTACTGTTGTTATCTGGCCCTGTTGACTAATAACTTTGGTGACTACTGCGCTAGAGGAACCAAAACAATACGGGGCAGCCATTGATGAAGTGCAGTGTCGCGCCGTAATTTGCCTGCTGCATTCGAAGGGGTGCAGCACTGCAACAGTTTGCGCCGGATTGCAGTAAGTGTACTGACGCAGTGCACCATCGCATGAGATACTGGTTAGCTAGCACACACGCTTCCAGTGTGGCCGAACACGTCTGCAGCCCCGTCTCCACCGAAGCGAACAAACAACAGCAAACGACAATTCTCTCCGATGTACGCAGACGGCATTCGGCCGTGCGCATGTCGTATTCGCAGGTGCTCGAATGTGATGCGCTGGGTATCGGGTTTTGAGTGAATCTCCAGCTTCGGCGGTAACAGTACAGTAAGCTTTCCTCTTCTATCTTGTCTATGTTCGTTATTGTTGACACGAGCTCTGTAAGTGATGGAGTGGTCTGAAGAGAATGTGATGTTACTGCTAGAGGACTGTAGGTATCATACGTGCTTCTGCATTCGAATTAAGGAAAAGAAAAATGAATGGTGGAAAATTGGCGAAGCACTCAAAGGTCCAGTTGGAGACCGAGGAAGACAGAAAATTCATTAAACGCTTGAACGAGGCGGGAACAGAGTGAACAAACAGAGGCTTCGTAATTACTTTTATTAAAAAGGCAAAAACCAATTTCCGTAGAAGTAAAAAAGTGCAAATATGTATCTATTATGCCGATGGTCTATCACGTGCTTTAGCCAGGAGATCTTAATATCGTCTGGCAACAGTGTTGTGAGCCCTTTAGCGTTACCCGGAGAACACCACGTGGAGGCAAGCTGAGGTCGCACCCTGATGCACAGTGGATATGTTTCGACGCCTGAGGAATGGACCGAAACAGTCGTGAACCAGCAATTCGAAAGTTCTAGCAGAGAAGCCTGGGCACTTTTAATGAAATCAGGAGGATGTCCTAAGGACGCAAGAGGTGACGTGGCCTTGCAGTCAGACAGAATTGCGAATCACGTTGTGTCTGCTTCAAGACACCCTCTGGACAAAGCACACACCACCCATATCAAACATGAATTCACGGCTTTGAAGACATGTATCCCCGCCCAGACTACGTTTTCCGTGGCGTTTAGTGTTAACGAAATAACAATGGCGCTCGAAGAAGTTAAAGCGGAAAAGGCACCAGCGCCTGATAGAATTAATCCTGAATTCCTCCTGGATACAGTTAAACACACCAGAAAAGTGGCTAGCAGTGTACTTTACTAATATCATTATGAGAGGGAGAATCCAGAACGGTATGCAAAAATTAAGTCATTGCAGGAAAATGCAGCAACGAACCTAAAACGTACCGCCCAATAGTCCTTTTCAGCTCAATACAGAAGCTCCTTGAAAGTGTCATCTACAAAAGAATCTCGGCTACAATACCTGAGAAAATTCCGATTGAACAAGGTGGTTTTCGTCCAGAAAGAAGTTATACACACCAGATAATGTCACTCACGACCTTCATACAAACAGGCTTTAGAAAGAATTTAAAAATATCAACTGCATTATACACCTCTCTCAGGAACTTGTGACACAGTATGTAGAGACGGTCTTCTCTGTCAACTCATTCAAATGATCCCAGGCAGAAAAGCGCTTCAACTTGTCAATAGCATGCTTGCTGGAAGGTCATTCTGGGTCTCACTGGGCAATAGGATAAACCCTTCAAAGAGGCTAAATGATAGACTACCTCAAGGATCTATCCTCGCTTCACCGATGTTTCAGCTTTATATCAGCGATATGGCAGGAACTAGATCTCGTAAGTTTGCATACGTCGATGACTGGATGCTGACACTGGGACATTGAGGTTTAGAAGAAATGGAAGCCATCCTGGCATCTGACCTGGTGGTAATAGGACATACTTTAGGAGATGGAGACTGCAATCCAACCCCATCAGAACAGAAAGACGGCTTACTTTAATTTGTGCGACAGAGCGGTTCGTCGAATGGCTGTCCATAATGAGCCACATTCCGGCCCCAGACTTCAACGAAAAGCAGCTCTTCTCCGTGAGTTTAAACGCATGCAAGGCAACCCGCAACTCCCTATCCACCAAGACGTGGTTATCTTAGAAAGAAACCGTCTTCAGTCAAGAAAATGAAAACAGTCTTGGAACCGCACGCGTCTCATTTCACCTTAACAGACTCATGGCAGCGGGACTGGGCAGAGGCTTGCCCTCCCCTCCGCATTGCCAGAATTTGCCCTGCGTGAGAGACAAACCTCCTGCCATTGACCAGTCGCGCAGACAACGTTTAACAGAAGACGGGCCAATCATGGCAGATGCATGCACGCTGTTCACAGATGCAGTAAGGCTCAATCTCCAAATTATGATTTTGCAACAGTGAAGCAAACCGTTCTTTCATACAGTTACAGAATGTCCCAGTCGGGCCTATTGAGGTACTTTCGACGATTTCCTGATGGCAGCGGACGAAATATTACATTAATTTCAAAATTTAGGTGTCTATAAATTGTGTGTTACTGTTTGTATTATTGCTGTGCTTAAAAATCATGCGATATATAAACAAACTTTATCTTGATTAAAATTAAAAATACGCCAAACACCTCCTTGCTATTTGCAATTACATGGCTGATATGTCACTGTTAGTGATTTGTGATGATGAATCAATAGGGTTTAATTTTGATTAAAACAATGATCGAGATCGCAATAACATTTGGTTACTGTTACCGGTTTCGGAGTATGTTAAAGCCATCCTCAGAGTTTTTAGGGTCCCTATGGCTGGCACCGGTGGCTCATCGGTTCTTCACGTGATACCACGATCGTACACGAGAAGAACAGAGGAGCCGCCAGCAACAGCGATAGGGGCCTTAAAAACTCTGAGGATGGCTTTAACATAAGCCGAAACCGGTAACAATAACCAAATGTTATTGCGGTCTCGAACGTTATTTTAATCAAAGTTAGCACCAGATTTTTGTTCTCCATAGACGACGTTATCTAAATTTATCAAAAACGTTTATTCAGGATCACGCTATCTCCTCAGCAACAAACTATGTAGCAGATATTATCGAATAGCCTATGTGACAGGATGTATGTAAATTATACATTTCATTAATCAAATTTTATTGACATTGCCTTTGTTTTACGTACTGTAATAAATTCCTTGAAGAGCTTCGCATAATGTATGTCTCTGCAGACATCAGAAGCTGTTTGATATTTAGTAGTTATTGCAATGCAAAACAGTCACTGACGTAAAGGTGTACAATAGCTACTAACGAGAATGTTACTGCTAGCCTTTCTTTCGGTTATGTTGTTCGTCAGTAAACGGAGGTCTGTTTTTAGATTTCCTCGCCAGTTGCAATAAGAAGCCAGCAAAGAACCTGAACACATATACTATGTGCAACGTTCTCGACTAGTCTCAGGAAACACGAAAGTGGAACTCAGTGCACTATCACCACGCATTTCACACATTTATTTACATTACTTGGCACTTTATGAGAACAAACTGTACTAAGAATGACGCGCTGCGGATAGTTCTTTAATGAGATGTATCACTAAAGCTGCGCATTGTCGCAATATGCGAGTATAAATACGAAAACCACCAACTACGTCACGTGAGCTTCGCAGGCAGTGAAATCGACATGGCGGCTGCTCGGTTATGTCGTGTTCCCTTCTGTTCACCTTAGCGTAAGTGCCTGTTCACATATACATGTATGTATGCTAGCCACGAGTGAATCCTGGTGCGCTGCTCAGGCGACTGTGCATTCGCTCGTGTTTCCTTGTGATTGCTTCGGTGTGAAAGAGACTTCAAGGACCAAGTGGCAAGAGCCTCTGTGTGAAGATTCGGGGATTTCACGGAAAGAGGAGGCACTGCTGTTGGACGTATCGCCCTTCGTGTGACAGGAGAAGACACGGAAATCATTTACAGATCACATTTCAAAATCGCACGAGACATTCTGAACGTGACAAAGATTGCCGCTCGCTGGGTTCTGCGACTGCTCACATCCATTCATAAAATGCGGCGGATCGAAACAGCAGCGGAGACGATGCGACTGTGTCAGGTACAAATTGGACGAGTTATTTAGCCACCCAACGACCACGGAAGTGTTCCATAGACAAAGGAACCAAGTAAACCGTGGAACCATGTGGAATCATTAATTTCGTAAATGGCTCTGAGCACTATGGGACTCAACTGCTGAGGTTATTAGTCCCCTAGAACTTAGAACTAGTTAAACCTAACTAACCTAAGGACATCACAAACATCCATGCCCGAGGCAGGATTCGAACCTGCGACCGTAGCGGTCTTGCGGTTTCCAGACTGCAGCGCCTTTAACCGCACGGCCACTTCGGCCGGCCTGCACAGATATATTCTTCTGCTATCGGTTCTTAAACTTTTCATCACCTCACCATGTTCTTTTCGTCACCTCACCATATTCTTTTCGTCACCTCACCATATTCTTTACGTCACCTCACCATATTCTTTTCGTCACCTCACCATATTCCTTTTATCACCCTACCATATTCTTTTCATCACCTCACCATATTCTTTTCATCACCTCACCATATTCTTTTCATCACCTCACCATATTCTTTTCATCACCTCACCATAATCTGCTATGATAACAACCAGTTCCTATTTCGTCTGATGAAGAAACTGTAGCCAGCTACTCATTTTCAATATAACGATTTTTAGACTGGAACATTTCTTGAACAGCCAGAATGTGAGCTTTGGTAACGAAGTCATCCATCGGTGTGAAAAGGTTGTCACTTTCGAGGGTGAAATGAGAAGATTGTCACTTTCGAGGATGAAATGAGAAGGTTGTCACTTTCGAGGATCAAATGAAAAAAAATGGTCGTATGGCACTGATACCCAGGAATCCCCTACGTGGGGAACTTCAGCTGCTGAGTTCCAAATCTTCTCAGTTGATGCCAGATTAGGTGACTCACACATTGATGTTGATGTTGATGCTGATGTTGTTGATGATGATGATGATCGATGATGTTGATGTTGACGATGATGATGATGATGCTGATGATGTTCATGATGATGTTGATGTTGATGCTGATGATTTCGATGCTGATGATGTCGATGCTGCTGATGTCGATGTTGATGTCGATGTTGATGTCGATGTTGATGATGTCGATGATGTCGATGATGTCGATGATGTTGTTGATGTTGATGATGATGTTGTTGATGATGATGATGTTGTTGTTGTTGTTGTTGTTGTTGATGATGATGATCTTGATGATGTTGATGTTGATGATGATGTTGACATTGTTGTTGATGATGATGTTGATGATGTTGATGTTCTTGTTTTTGTTGTTGTTGATGATGATGATGATGATGATGATGATGATGATGATGATGATGATGATGATGATGATGATTAAATGATGATAACACAACACACAGTCCTCGAGTAGAATCGAACCTGGTCACACTGCATGGCAGTCAGTTGTGTCAATCACCCAGCTAAGGAGGTGGCCCATTTGAGGATCAGTGTGTGGAGAAGTACTAGCACAATAACCATGTCTCATGGTCTCTGTATGGTGTCCTTGTGACAATTAAAACTCTATGGCTCCCTATACGTCACTAAATTATACAGAGAGCGCCCGTAAATATGACAACACCACAAACACAACACACTAACATGGCTAACACTACGTAGAGAAGCCTTTGGCACTCTAAACAGCTTCCATTCATCTCGAAATGAATAAATGAAGGTTCTGTATAGTTTTCAAGGGTATCTTATACCATTCTTTCTGCAAAATAGTGGCAACAGCAGGTATCGATGAAGGTGGTGATCACTCATCGATGCCTCCAAAGTACACAACAAGGATCAATGATATTAAGATCAGGTGACTCTGGTTTTCAGGGCGATGTATTAAAGCGTGCTTCTGCTCACAAGAATAGGCTTGGATGACGCGAGCTGCGTTAACAGACCTCCGGTACTGTTGGGTCATACACTATGTGATCAAAAGTACCCGGACACCTGGCTGAAACAAATTTAAAAGTTCTCGGCGCCCTCTGTCGGTAATGATGGATTTCAATATGGTGTTGGCCCACCCTTAGCCTTGATGACAGCTTCAACTCTTGCAGGTGCTGGAAGCTTTCTTGGGGAATGGCAGCCCATTCTTCACGGAGTGCTGCACTGTAGAGAGGTATCGATGTTGGTCTGTGAGGCCTGACACGAAGTCGCCATTCCAGAATATCCCAAAGGCCTTCTATAGGATTCATGTCAGGATTCTGTGCAGGCCAGTCCATTACGGGGATGGTATTGTCGTGTAACCACTCCGCCACAGCCGTGCATTATGAACAGGTGCTCGATCTCGTTGAAAGATGCAATTGCCATCCCCGAATTGCTCTTCAACAGTGGGAAGCAAGAAGGTGCTTAAATCATCAAAGTAGGCCTGTGCTGTGATAGTACCACGCAAAACAACAAGGGGTGAGACCTCCCTCTATGAAAAACACTACCACATCGTAACAACCACCGCCTCCGAAGTTTACTGTTGGCACTGCACACGCTGCTAGATGATGTTCACCGGACAATCACCATACCCACACCCTGCCATAATAACGTCACATTGTTTACCGTGATTCGTCAGTCCACACAGGTCGCTTTTCCACTGTTCATTCGTCCAACGTTTACGCTCCTTACACCAAGCGAGGCGTCGTTTGGCATTCACCGGCGTGATGTGTGGCTTATGAGCAGCCGCTCGACCATGAAGTCCAAGTTTTCTCACCTCCCCCCCCCCCCTAAATGTCATAGTACTTGCAGTGGATCCTGATGCAGTTTGGAATTCCTGTGTGATGGTCTGGATAGATGTCTGTTTTTTATACATTAGGACCCTCTTCAACTGTCAGCGGTGTCTGTCAGTCAACAGACGAGGTTGGCCTGTACGCTTTAGTGTTGTACGTGTCCCTTCACGTTTCCACTTCACTATCACAACGTATACAGTGGCCTTAGGGATTTTTAGGAGTGTGGAAATCTATCGTACTGATGTATGACACAAGTGACACCAAATTCGCTCAAAGTCCGTGTGCTCTCACGATGTCTAATGACTACTGAGGTAGCTGATATGGAGTACCCGGCAGTAGGTGGCAGCACAATGCACCTAGTATGAATAACGTATGTTTTTCGGGGTGTACGGATAACTTTAATCACGTATTGTAGCACACCATAGGGGAAAACTTTATACAGCGAGCCGTACCTGGTCAGTCACAATAGTCACATAATTCTGGCGGTATTACGATCTTCCAAAGTAACCACGGGGATGATGAAATACCACGGTATTGTTGACCAACTCACCAAGCAAACCCAGGCACGTTTGTCTCTTGAACCGTAAACTCTGCCTGAAGTGGGAATCAGTATGAAGGCCAAATTCATTGCTCCATAATACAGGTTTTACGGCTCCGGACCAGCTGCTATTGCGTTTTGCATCACAGATGTACGGTTTGGAATTCCAGCTCACCGTGGAATCCCCTGCTTGGGGAGCTCCTGCTCGTGTTGTTTTGATGCTGACAGGGTTCGCGAGCGCAACATTAAGGTTTGCAGTGACTTTTGCACCTATCATCGTCTTACTTTTCGTCACATTCTCTTCAATGACCGTCTGTCTCGATGACTCAGTACACACTTTCTTCCACATTGTGACTCAGTGGATGATGTTTTTCTGCTTTCCCTGTAAGTGATACAAATCTTCGGCATGGTGCCTCTTGAAAAACAAGCACTTCGGTTCGCTTCGTTACGGAAGCACCCACCACATTAGCACCAACAATTCGCCCATGTTCTAAGTCACTTAGCTCCGACATACGCCGAGGACATGGGATAGCTCCCAACATCGTATCGGACCTCCTCTTGTATGGTGTAGTGCATAAATTCGACGTAGCATGGGCTAAACATGCCGTTGGAAGTCCTTGCAGAAATACTGAGTCACCCTGCCTCTACATCCGTCCATAATTGCCAAATTGGTGACTGTGCAGGATTTTATGAACGAACTCACCTCTCGATTATGTCCCATAAATTTTGGGTGGCATTCATTTTGGGCGATCTAGGTGACAAAATCATTCGCTCGAACTATCCAGAATGTTCTCAAATCAGTCGCAAAATATTGTAGTCCGGTGAGATGGCTCATTGTCATCTATATAAATTGCATCGTTATTTGGGAACATGAAATTTATGAACGGCTGCAGATGGTCTCCGAGTAGTTGACTTGGAGCAGAGAACCCAGCCCATTCCACGAAAACACAGCCCACGCCACCAGCAACTTGCAAAGTGCCTTGTTGACAATGTGGGTCAATGGCTTCGTAGGATCTGTGCCACAGTCGATCCCTACCATCAGTTCTTACCAACTGAAATAGGGACTCATCTGACCAGGCCCCGATTTTCCAGTCTTTTAGGGTCCAACTGATATGGTCCCAAGCCCAGGAGAGGTGCTGCAGGCGATGTCGTGCTGTTAGCAAAGGCATTCATGTCGGTCTTCTGCTGCCATACATTATTAACGCCAAATTTCACCATACTGTTCCAACGGATGCGTTCATCGTATGTCCACATTGATCTCTACGGTTGTTTCATGGAGGGTTGCTTCTCTGTTAGCACCGATAACTCCACGCAAACGCCGCTGCTCTCGGTCGTTATGTGGAGGCCGTCGGACACTGCTTTGTCCGTAGTGAGAGGTAATGCCTGGAATTTGGTGTTCTCGGCACACTCTTGACACTGTGGGTCTCGGAATGTCGAACTCGCTCACGACTTCGAGATGGATGTCCCATGCGTCTAGGTCCAACTATCATTCCACGTTCAAAGTCTGTTAATTGCCGTCGTGCGGCGATATTCACGTCGTATACCTTTTCCGAGGATTTCCTGGGTACAATGGACGGCGCCGCCAGTGCCATGTCTTTGTGTTCACGATACTACCGCCATCAACATACGTGCATATCACTATTCGATTACGTTTGTCACTGAAGTATAATGTTCTTACACTCTTTCGACCAGGACTGACACTGAGGACTTTGCACAGGTGCCGTTAGTAGACAACCACACAGCGCGATCAGTGGGCTCGGCTAGCATCTTTATTAATTTTCTAGCATGCGTTTCTCGCTGTGTTTCCATATTTTCGTCCAACTCCCATAAATAAAGTATTCCCTGAGCAACAGTTCTCATCGACTTTAGTCCCTACTTTCACTTGGTTTAATATTTCCGTCGAAGAGGAGGCCTCTAAGTGATTAGCTCGTTCTAGCCGCGGGTCCCGAGCCCAGTTAATGGCTGGCAGTGCGGGACAGAAAGCAGCACGACCCGTAATTCGAATCGTTAGGACGGCAGTCGAGCGGAGCCGACGTTCCCCGTTACGGGTTGCCTGCCAGGCGCCGAGGCAAACTTGTACCGACCGGCCGAGCAGTGCGAAACGGGAGTATTGCAACACACGCAGCGAACAGAGAGGAAGTGCGTAGATGGCCTAAACTGAGGTATGAGGCTTCTTCGACTGTAAAATAATAATATTAAAACATACTTGATATATTTTATTACAGTACAGCAGTAAATCACGTTTGCTGTGCCCTATAGAAGAAGTGAGTTTGCGTTCGTTCTTCATTTGTGACTATACAGGGTGCTCCATTGATCGTGACCGGGCCAAATATCTCACGAAATAAGCATCAAACGAAAAAACTACAAAGAACGAAACTTGTCTAACTTGAAGGGGGAAACCAGATGGCGCTATGGTTCGCCCGCTAGATGGCGCTGCCATAGGTCAAACGGATATCAACTGCGTTTTTTTAAACAGGAACCCCATTTTTTGTTACATATACGTGTAGTACATAACGAAATATGAATGTTTTCGTTGGACCACTGTTTTCGCTTTGTGATAGATGGCGCTGTAATAGTCACAAACATATGGCTCACAATTTTAGACGAACAGTTAGGTACGTTTCTTAAATTAAACTACAGAACGTAGGTACGTTTGAACATTTTATTTCCGTTGTTCCAATGTGATACATGAACCTTTGTGAACTTATCATTTCTGAGAACGCATGCTGTTACGGCGTGATTGCCTGTAAATGCCACATTAGTGCAATAAATGCTCAAAATGACGTCCGTCAACCTCAATGCATTTGGCAATACGTGTAACGACATTCCTCACAACAGCGAGTAGTTCGCCTTCCGTAATGATCGCACACGCATTGACAATGCGCTGACGCATGTTGTCAGGCGTCGTCGGTGGACCTCGATAGCAAATATCCTTCAACTTTCCCCACAGAAAGAAATCTGGGGACGTCAGATCCGGTGAACGTGTGGGCCATGGTACGGTGCTTCGACGACCAATCCACCTGTCATGAAATATGCTATTCAATACCGTTTCAACCGCACGCGAGCTATGTGCCGGACATCCATCATGCTGGAAGTACATCGCCATTCTGTCATGTAGTGAAACATCTTGTAGTAACATCGGTAGAACATTACGTAGGAAATCAACATGCATTGCACCGTTTAGATTGCCATCGATAAAATGGGGGCCAATTATCCTTCCTCCCATAGTGCCGCCAAGGTTGCTGATGTTCCACTTGTCGCAGCCATCGTGTATTTTCCGTTTCCCAATAGTGCATATTATGCCGGTTTACGTTACCGCTGTTGGTGAATGACGCGTCGTCGCTAAATAGAACGCATGCAGAAAATCCGTCATCGTCCCCTAAGTTCTCTTGTGCCCAGTGGCAGAACTGTACACGACGTTCAAAGTCGTCGCCATGCAATTCATACTGCATAGAAATATGGTACGGGTGCAGTCGATGTTGATGTAGCATTCTCAACACCGACGTTTTTGAGATTCCCAATTCTCGCGTAATTTGTCTGCCACTGATGTGCGGATTACCCGCGACAGCAGGTAAAACACCTACTTGGGCATCATCATTTGTTGCAGGTCGTGGTTGACGTTTCACATGTGGCTGAACACTTACTGTTTCCTTAAATAGCGTAAATATCCGGCGAACGGTCCGGACACTTGGATGATGTCGTCCAGGATACCGAGCAGCATACATAGCACACGCCCGTTGGGCATTTTGATCACAATAGCCATACATCAACACGATATCGACCTTTTCCGCAATTGGTAAACGGTCCATTTTAACACGGGTAATGTATCACGAAGCAAATACCGTCCGCACTGGCGGAATGTTATGTGACACCACGTACTGACACGTTTGTGACTATTACAGCACCATCTATCACAAAGCGAAAAAAGTGGTCCAACTAAAACATTCATATTTCTTTAGGTACGACAAGAATATGTAATAAAAATGGGGTTTTCTATTTAAACAAAAAACGCAGTTGGTATCCGTTTGACGTATGGCAGCGCCATCTAGCGGGCCAACCATAGCGCCATCTGGTTTCCCCTTTCAAGCTAGACGAGTTTCGTTCTTTGTTGGTTTTTCGTTTTATGCTTATTTCGTGAGATATTTGGCCCGGTCACTATCAATGGACCACCCTGTATACAAGTTTAGGGTTCCTGTATAGCTCTCCTAGCGTTCCTGTCAAGAGCAAACTCAGCTTTCCTACATTTGTTTCAGTGACTAATGACAGGAGTTATGACATAAATTAACCAGATTGACTGTGTATACGAGTGTTGGTGGTAGAGTTTTGATTACCTCTTGCAAACTCAATTTGCGTCTCTCAGACCAGCTAATGGTGTTAGTTCTTCTTGACGTATTCCGCCTACAGTCCGACACCTCTTCTCCCAACGATGGATGACTTGACGGACAAGTTGCATTTAGAACTCTGCGTTTTGGCTGTTCAGGAAATGTACCAGGTTGAAAACCATCTCTCCATGATCGTTATCACGCAGTGGTATTCTTAATCCAAACGCAGAGGTAGAATAGAATGTTAAGAGAATAATGGTTTTAACATGTCCGGTACTGATCGCTTCACAATCCTGTATCAGTTAAATTACATATAGTCCATTATTAGGCTTTTCCTTGCGGCGTCACCCACGTGTACGATACAGACATATAGTGAACACACCTCCTCTCCCTCCCTGTGACCTCTCGTCTTCCCTCTGTCTATCCATCCTCCCACCTATATCTCTCCATCTCCTCCTCCCCACTATTTCTGTATACTTCCTCCACCCACTCCCCCACTCCTTTCTCTCTCTCTCTCTCTCTGTCTCTCTCTCTCTTTTCCTTCCTCTTCGTCTCCTCTTCCACCTCTTTTGTCCATTCCTACATCGTCTCTCTCTCTCTCTCTCTCTGTCCATATATTCCTCCCCTTCTTCTGATCATATATTCCTCCCACTCTCTCCATCTCCACAACCCCCTTCCTTTCCCACCTACCCAGTAACCCTCTATAATTCCCACCTACCTCATACATCTCTCCATCCTCCCTTCTCTTTATCCATTTTCTAATCCCCTTCACTCTGTCAATCCCCTCCTCTATACATCTTAACCTTTCCCAGCTATACCAAGTGGCACCTGTAGACCCTGTAATACAGCTCAATAACGTAAGCCGATACTATTCCCACAACTCACCTGTCATACTAGACAGGCTACACATCAGGGGCCTGAAATTCATATATTCGCCCTAGATGTATAGGTTGCCATGTGAAGAAGGTCAATTTAGCAGGCAGATACTACTCCAAGAAAATATTACTGTCTTACAGGGTAATCTACATGTTAGAGGGTGTGAAAAAAAACGTCTTTGCCCACATTTCCGCTGCTATTGCAGCTAGGAAGTTTTAAGCCTCATAGTGCTGATACTAATGAGTCCTGTTGTTTCTGAGTCTAATTTAGTTGAAATCGATTCAGGGGTTTGGGAATAGAACTAACAAACACACACACACACACACACACACACACACACACACACAACAGATTATAGTCTGTTGGATGGAGCGTGAGAGGTTCTCACACAAGTAAGCGAATTTTTGGACAACCCATGACTTCTGTTGAGCAATGGCAGAGACACTATCTCAAGCTGTATGTTAAGTCTGAGAATATTCTCAGGGCCTTCCCACTCTGTTCTGAAGTTGCGTTTTCTAGCATTAATCCTTTACTTCTGGCTGCACGGATACTTTTGCTCCCAAGTGCCTGCTTGAAATGTGACAAGTATCTATTCAGCAAGGAGGTCAACAAGTTTTCTGCTTTCCATTCCTATGGAACGTGAAAAATTACCCACCATCTGAACAGTATTTATTTCTGGCTAATCGTGTGCATAGCATCCCCTAATAGACACTGTGTATGCTACGTCAAGCAAAAGTAAAAGACCGTTGAAACATGGCACCAACTTGGGGAATTGTTTATGCATATTTCCGTCTATAACAAGGAAACTTTTCACAGCATTTCCCGCTGTTTTCACAGTTAGAGGCGAATTTACTTTTCTCACATTGGCCGTAAACTTTCCGCCGCACCCTGCAATGGGAGCTCATCTCGAGGGCAGAGTATTTGGAATTATTGTCATTTCGCTTCCTAACTGTCGTCCTTTGCTGACTGTACAGTTTGAAGATGTAAGTGTCACTTTTTGCTACAGTATGAAGTATTGTTTCATATCTCAGAGCATGTACTGTGAGCAGGAGCTTGCATTTACCTGGTTTTGTGTGCATCTTGGATAATTACTTATGCTTATGTTTGTTCATAATACTTTTACATCTGATACGCGGATATGTAGTGATCTTCATAATAGTGGGATTTGTGTACATAACGTGAAGCAACTTCCAACACTGATGGCTAACAAGCTATAAAAAGTTTTAAAGCATGATATACGATGATGACGTCGTAGCTCATTTCAAACTGATCATCCAGTAAAACGCTTTTTCTAGCGATCTGGGCTTGTGAAGTTTTCTTCTCACCCCCTGCCGATCGCCCCAAACTAGCCATGTCAGGAATGTATAACTTTTTCTGTTCTTTCAGTTGCGTGCCACGTGGAAAATTTATCATTCAGGTCCTGTCGGAAACATCCCTGATGTATTTTGTTTTGGTAATTAATAAAATGCACTTTCCTTGCTAACTATTCGCTACACACTTCCTCGTATATTGAAAATGGTACCCCATAACATGACGTCCATCTGCGACCGTGATAGCTGTTACGGTGTTGGCCGGCCGAAGTGGCCGTGCGGTTAAAGGCGCTGCAGTCTGGAACCGCAAGACCGCTACGGTCGCAGGTTCGAATCCTGCCTCGGGCATGGATGTTTGTGATGTCCTTAGGTTAGTTAGGTTTAACTAGTTCTAGGGGACTAATGACCTCAGCAGTTGAGTCCCATAGTGCTCAGAGCCATTTGAACCATTTGTTACGGTGTTTGTCCACCTGTTCGTATTCACACTTCAACGCGACACGTTTTTACCAAGTACTGACGCCTCGGCGGAATCTTCGGCACTGTATGTCTGCATTTTGGTTCTTCAAGAACCGCTCCGCCATGAGGAGCACCCCTTTGTCATTCTGGAAATGCCAGACTCGCTCGCCGCAAATTGGCTGTCGTTTTACGACAGTGGCTCCACGGCACTTTGTTTCCCGCCTACGCTTCCCTGGAAATTTTTTTCGAGCGCCGACCAGTATCCTACCCCGGCCTTACTACCGGGCTGTTATTTTTCCCACCCGGTGTAGCGATCGCAGCCGCAGATGCGAGATTCGCTGTTCCGAGCCACCTGGCAGTTCGTAGAGGAACGGCGAAGACCGCGCAGTGTCGGCGTCAACCTTTAGACCGGGGGGGGGTCGCGGCACCATCGACCAGGACGTCGCGGGCAGCCGGGACGCTCCTCCGCGACGCCCCCTCCCTCCGCCGTGACGTCAGTAATGGGCTGCGGCAAAGTTTGGCCGTCAGCCGGCCGGAGACAGCTCGGACTGATGGCGGCACTGCCTCGACCGATCCTCAGCCCGCCACCCCGCTGGCGCTCCCTCAAATATCAGGCCGCATCGCCCGTAGGAAGTACGGCGGCTCGTTTAGTGTGCTCCTTCACGAAGCTAGTTACAGTGGTGTGCAAAACTTTAAGACGAAAGTAACTTTAGCGTGATGAGTCACTGCCAAGTAACAGGGCTCGACGACGCTTAGACAACACACAGGAAAAACAGCTACTGTATGGTACAGGAGGTAACTCAAACTGTAGTTCAATTCTTTTACCTTGGCGGCTCGCGCATGCCCGCCCAGACGAGGGAGATTGCTGCGTTTCCAGTTGCACACGACGCACGCGCCAAGAGAAGCAGCGCCATAGTATAGTATAGTTCGCAAACTTACGTTTATGGGGCAGCGCGCAGTTTATGAAGTAAAGCCACCACGGCCGCATTAACCCTTTCGCTGCTACAGAGTGTGCGCGATTTTGTCATCACTGCACTGCCCGCCTGTGCAGACACATGGTGTTCTGACTACTTTAACACACTTATAATTCGATTTCACAAAAACTATTTGGCCCAAAGATTTGATTTTTACACATCTTCTTGACTGATACCTTCCCCCCATAAATGACTTAATTTTGTTTCGATGTTCAACGCAGTTATTGTGCAACATTAAATGTAGTAAACCATTGCACGAAATTTGGAAGAGTTTCCAGAGTTAGAAGTCCATAGCGTATACTTTCCATATGGTCGATTTTAGTTGCCACAATGTTGAGAATGAAATGTGGACAAGATACCTAAATTTCATATGAAATTTACTGAATAACACTATCTCATTTAATTTAAGTACCAGATAGGTGTCGTGTGTAATATTGAGAAATAGTCCGTCTTTCGCGACTGTAATAAAAGTTTTATTTATGCCAGAGTCATTTCGCTTTTTTCTAAAAAGTTCTGACTAAAACAAAGTTGGTGAAGTACAAAAAACTGAATTGTGGACGTAAGAAAACATAGAAACTAAAATGTATTGTCAGTGAGGCGCAGTGCGCAAACAATTTGTGTTTGTCACAACGGACAGCAAATACTTTCCAAAACATAGATCAGTCGACGAAAACATTGAATATGATGATGTTGCCAAAGCAGCGAAGCAAAGAATTGCGTCAGACAATCAAGTAGCTCGGCAACGTACGAGCCGAAATTCTGCTCTAAATAATACTTTTAATACTGTCGCAAAAGAATATATATCAATATGAATAGTAAAACAGCGACTGTGGAAGAGAAGATATACAAACAAAACAGATAACATGAATATTGTATGTGTGCCTCTTCATTGTTTTTAATTGCTGTGAAAAGAAATATTGGAGGAGAAAACTAGAAAAACCGAAAACTTATTATGATTATAATGAAGAGACAAAGCACTAGAAATTTAAAAAAAATACATTCAAACGAATAAAATTCATGAAGTAAGACACCTCGATATTTTTTTAATAAAGAAAATATTAAATACCGAACAAGGTTTGATCTCTTTTTCTTTATATAGATATCAATGTGCGAACAGTCATAGTTAATAAAGCCTGGAAAACTAAAACAGAATGAAGACACCATCGAAGATAGTAAACATAAATAACATGAAAATAAAGCCACCACTTGGTAGTTAGAATTCCCATCGACTGCGCCCACTGATAAAGATTGTTCAATATATGATCGTTTGCAGTTCGTTCTGACCTCATCTACCACTGCCTGGAACATTCCAGCTACACGGCGGGCTGTGAAAGGCACACCAGAGGTAGTTTGAGAAGCATTGTCGATATCTGGTATGCCCGGAAATAGCATGATGTCTTTCTTGCAAATAGAGCCAGAAGTCAAGTAAATTCTTGTGTCCGTCACGACAGAGGTAATGGACCGCATGTCCACGTATCCAGGTGACAGAGTTGGTTCGAGTCGTGGGGTAAAATGTCTCATCCGGAAACAACAACGTGCGTGCAGGTATATGCTCCAGCCTAACTCGGAAGAGATAAGCCAGCATATGCCGCACTAGGTGCCAAACCGGTTCCGCCTCTCCACAGCTGAGGCGGTGCTCGTTAGAATCTACTGTATTACAACCCACACAATTGGGAGATTCTGCCATGTGGATATTTTAGAGACGTTCTTGCGTCACCAGCTTCCCATTAACGACTACGTACCATTGGGAAACAACATCGGAATCAAGCATGGCATCGTGTACAGTCCTCCACACCACGCGCCACCCTACGTCGGGATATTTTAGTTCGACCATATTTAGGGGGCGGCGTTGTAGCATGTCGTGAAATAGGCGTCGAGTTGTGGCCATTCGCAGTGTCGTGAGCGCTACACTGGAATAACTTTGTTCTAAATAGAAACGTCCTATATAAAAGAGGGGCGCTGGGATGTCCTGCAATGGCACGGGCGCTCTTAGTGAAGCAGGTCGTAGCGCCGTCAGAAGCAGACTGGTGAGTCTCATAGGACAACGGCGCTGCAGACAAAAATGTGAGCTAACATAGAGGGTAATGGCCCTATCATGGACGTTGCGGGACGCAAGGTATACATTGGCATAATACGCCCGCTGAACGATTTTGAAGGATCGCAAGCGCTGATTTGCAATTCCGGCCCTAATTTGGTTAAGAAGGCGTCGATAATTGAGCGTCGTCGCGCGTCGCATGTCATTCATGAAATCTAAGCCCAAGCAGCGGACAGTATCACTGAAGCGTAAGGGGGCAATGTGTTCCTGCGGTAGCCCAGTCCCGATGCTCAAGGTGACGCACTTGTCAACGTTGATTTGGCTGCCAGAAGCTGTACCGTAGGTTGCAATCCAGTCCAAAGCTGCGGCCATATCGTCAGCTCCACGTATGATGATCATCAAATCATCAGCATATGCGGTGCAGCGATAGATGGAGCCGCCGAACTGTATCCCAGTGAACCTGTCTCGGAGACCACACAACAAAAGTTCTAAGGCCAACGCAAATAACAATGTTGATAATGGACATCCTTGTCCTACTGATCGGCGGATCGGCGTGGGTGCCGTCAGTCTTCCATTAACAAGAACTCGAGAAGTAGCACCATGCAGAAGGCGTGTCAACACTGTGATAAAGGGGTCGGGGTATTCCATGCGCCGTAGAACGGCCGTGAGGAAAGCGTGGCCCACACGGTCAAAAGCCTGGCTAAAGTCGATAGACGCGAGGGCTGCCGGCAAACGTCTCACCCGTGCAAGGGAGAGGAGATCTCTGTAACGACATAACGCAGTTCTGATGTTGTTTGGTCCCCCCAAGGACGTCTGATCGCTGGACAGGTCGTGCAATAGTGTGCCACGGATACGTTCTGATAGCAGCCTCGAAAAGATCTTGAAGTCGCTGTTCAATAACGTTAAGGGGCGATAATTGCGGACATGATTCCGTCCCTTCGGCTTATGGATGGGGACAATCAGACCTTCCAAGAGCGGTGCAGGCAACGTTATACCCGGGGACATCAATTCCTGACAAATTTCAATCAAACACGGTACCAACAGTTGTTTAAAGGCTCGATAGAACTCTAATGGTAATCCATCGATTGCTGGTGATTTATGGGGAGCACCTTTACCAATGGCGTCGAGTACTTCCTCTTCTTTCACTTCTCCCAGTAAAGTCGGTACCATGTCTGGTGGAACTGTACCGTGGACATGTGCTGAAACGGTGTCTACCGTCGCCATATCAGGGAGCACTGCTGAATAAAGTTGAGCGTAATGGCCATAGAAGGCTTCTGCTATATCTGCTTGTTCTACCACGTGTCGACCGTCGTCCGTTATCATGTTGGTTACCAGTGCCCTACGGCGCCTCCTGCGTTCAAGGAGCACGTGGTGCATAGATGGCCTTTCTGATTGTGTCATGTCTGGAGCACGCGACCGTATAACAGCGCCCTGTAAATGACGGCGTGCTAAGGAGACGAGCCACGGATACACTATTGCAATGGTGAATGCAGTGGGCCAGAGCTCTGCTCCTCTCGTCGCCGTCGAAAGAGTGCTTGTGACATAAATCCTGTCTAACCGACTTGATGAATGACTTGTATAATGGGCGTAACCAGGAGCTGGGCCGTGGATGTGGCGCCACGTGTCGATCAGGTGGAGGTCACGCACTATTATTTCCAATTCCGCACACGGGACGTGATGTAGCTGCTGATCAGACGGAGATAATGTACAGTTAAAATCTCCTCCGACCACCATATCGTCTATGCGGCCCATAAATAGATGCGTAATATCTTCCGAAAAAAAGCGGGCCCGATCTCTCCGTCTCCCTGATCCTGAAGGGGCATATACATTGATGAGTCGTACACCGTTGACAGTTACTGCCATTGCTCTTGCACTCGGTAAGTACAGTACGTCCGTAGTCGCCAAGCCGTCCCGTAGCAGGACAGCCACACCACAATCGGTAGAAGAGGCGTGGGAGATGTGGGCGGTATATCCGTAGAATTCAGGGAAACTAGCGACACATACTTCCTGCAAGAGGGCCACGTCGATGTCCGCCGCATCGAGCATGCGTTGTAGCATTGACAGTTTGTGTGGTGCCCTTATCGCGTTGATATCGATTGTGGCAAGGCGAAAGGTGTGCTGCCTAGCCTCTTCACCTAGGGTAGATGTCATGGCAATCGAA
Organism: Schistocerca piceifrons; assembly: GCF_021461385.2. Classification (NCBI taxonomy): domain Eukaryota; kingdom Metazoa; phylum Arthropoda; class Insecta; order Orthoptera; family Acrididae; genus Schistocerca; species Schistocerca piceifrons. The sequence continues at coordinate 460,167,928 of NC_060145.1, forward strand.
GATAAACGCGAGAGATGCCAGACCCACCGAACCAGTTACAGATTATGAGTCTTTCACGCTAGGAGTGGCATCCCCAATGCCACATCCTCCCCTGTCACCCGTGCCCTCTCCAGGAAGTTCCTCAACATCGTCCGACCACAGTGGGTGCAACACGATGCTGTGTAGCTGATCGGCACCTAAATCTCTCTCACGCACGTCGTCTTTGGTAGAGGTAGACGGAGCGCCATCCATCGACGCGACCTGCTGCATCTGTGGTGCAAGAAGTAACTGGGCACTCGTAGTATGGGCAAGTGAACCGTCTACACCACTTAGATCCTCAGCAGGCGCAGCATCCATGCCGTCTGACGAGATGTCCTCTTCTTGACCGGCCGTGTGTAGGAGGCAATCGTCAGAAGGGGTCCGCCGACGTCGTTTACGTCGGCGAGGCGAACGTTGCTTTCGAACGTGGACATCCGTACCCGAATGTGGGAGGCAATCCAGCGTCGTATCACCTTGCGCTAGGAAAGCTGCGGTCGGGAAAATGTTCGCGTCCACGTCCATCTCGTTCTGATTGTTATGTTGCGTCTGGATTCCGTGGGACTGTTGCTGCTGTTGTTGCTGCGGAGGAGGCGACATATGGGTTGCCATCTGGGGTCCTTCCTCTTTCTCCCTTGGTCCTTCTGACGTCGATGGATGTGCCCCATCGCCCGCTTCGTCCTCATCTATGGTGCGTATTGTCGTCTAAGCGTACGTGAGGGGCAGGATTGTCGTCGCCGTCGGGGAAACGGAGTCTCCCACCGGTATCTGCGTAATTCTACGTTGTAAGCAGCTCGATTGAACATGGCCTTCCTGCCCACATCCGGAACAGGTACGCGGTTGACAGTCGTACATTATGATAGCACGACAGCCACCGATGTTCAAATAGGACGGCACATGTTTCTTGAGCTCAAGTTTAATTTGGCGCACGCCATTGTAGACCTTATACGTCGAGAAAGTTTGCCACTTTTCTGCAACGTGGCTGATAACATTGCCATATGGTCGGAAGGCGTCCTTGACAACTTCCTCTGGGACCTGGAAGGGGAGCTCAAAAACCCTTACAGTCCTTAGGCCCATGCCTGCATGGTCCACCGTCACTGCACCGATATGCCCGTCAGAATGTTTGAATCTGAGAGAGTTCGAGTATTTAGACACCACTGTCGCGCAGACCTCTGCACTGGTCATTTTAACATAAACCACGCTCGCCGTTATAGAAAAATGTATTCCGACGACAGTCGCCGGATCTAAACGTAGATCGTCGCGTTTGAACTGTTCTATTTCATAGGTTCGAGGACGCGCGTGATCTGGTTGGAAAGTAGTTTTGATCGTATCGTGGCGCCATGTGTGTGCCATAGTCGCACTGAACTTGGAACAAATACAACTCGCGCCGCGAGAAGGTAAACACAAGCAAGCGCTCACGGTCGCGCACGGCGGAGCGCAGCGGACGTCCTCGCCCCACCGCAGCCGAAAGCAGACTGATCTCAGAACCTTACGCTTACTGGCCAAACACCTTTACCATTACGCTAACGCAGCTCTTCATTCAACGGAACTCCTGGAGGACTCTAAAACGTCACGCAAGATACCGACAAACACTGTTGGTATGACTATGAATTACTCACGTTTCGTCGAAGTACAACAGGAAATTGCTCGTTTGCTTTAATTAATTAATAGAATATGAACAGTTGGTATAAAGAGTGCTTTTTCCAAACTTTCTATAAAAGAAAGTCTGCTATCAAGACATTGCTTTTCTTCAATTACTTTATTTATGACTGAACGTTTCTAAAACTGAAGACACTCGTCCGTGCTCTGCACTGCAGTCGAGCTCTGGCAACGTCGTTCTCTGTTCATTGGCTGACTGGATTAAGCGTCAAAGATTAAACGCAGATCAAGCATGAAAACAGAAAGAAGGTGTACTGGATTGTGCAAAGAAAGCAAAATAGAAACAGCGAACGGTCCAAACACAAGAAGGGCAACACAGAGCAGCCTGCAACAGCCAAGGCGTCGTGGTGAAGTGGTCAGGCTGTTGCACTGCAAAGCGAGTGAGCCACGTTCAAAGCTCCCTAATGCCAATATCTTTCCATCGTTCGCTGTGTTCAAATTCATGTCTGTGTCGTGGTGTGACGTTCGTTTGCGACAGCGAGGTGTAAGGAAGGGACCAATAATCACAGTTGGTTTTGCGCAACTACTCCGTGACTTGTCGAAAGGAAGTGGCTTTTGAATGAGAACCGCAAATGCTTCATGTCAATGCGAGAAGTCAACCGAACCCTCCAACGGGAAACTCGTCTGGTTTGTCATACGCGGCGTTGGTGACAGAACGTGTGTCATATGATAGGAATCTCTTATCGACGCCTGGTTATTGAGATATGCCTCCTTCACCGATTTAGGTGTTCGTATGAATCTGAATGTGATCAATCCCAAGGAAATGATGAAAACATAATAGTTTATCACATAAGCTGTAACAGATGAATGCAGCACTTTCACTATCACACAGTTTTCTGTACCCTGTCAAAATATGTGTTTTAAACGTTGCATTCAGTTTTGGAAGTTTTATCTCTCGAATTCCTTGGTTGCAACATAGTTCACACCCGTTCATTTGTTGCTTTTATTTCTGTGAGGCGTCTATGTGGTATCTCGCCTGTTCACACTATTCATCACATTCACTTGCTATGGTAATGTATTCTTGCCACATGACTCACATTGTATAACAAATGCATAGAATGACAACTGCCAAGACTGCAGAAACAGAACAAACAGTTCAATGACTGGACGGACAATTCATAATGTTATGAAAAATGAATAAAGAAATAAAAATAAGTGGCACGATGGAGTTTCGAATATGGGTCATCCGCTTTACAGTCCACCACAGTGACCACTCAACCATCACGCCGTGGCTGTTGCACTCCGCCATATGTTGTGCTTGTTAATTTTGGACTGTTCACATTTTTCTTATGTGAGTACACCTTCGCCCTGTTTCCAAGCTTGATCTATGTTGAATTTTTGTCCCTTGTCAGCGAGACGAGCAAAATAGTTATATTAAAGTGACCACGATTTATGACATTACAAAAGGCTGAACATGGTTGTTAATAGGATGTGTGAGCAGCACGGACGGCAGTGCATGTTGGGTTACGAGCTCCAGAGCTGGCCACGAAGTTAGTAGGGACATCTTGTGGCTGAGCCTTCCATTCCTCCACCAGCGCCATGGACAAATGCTGGATATTCGTTGATGTATCTGGACGTGCTACAATTGGTCTCCCTCCAATGAATCCCACATGTGCTCCATGGCATGTAATTCGGAGTGTAATTGGGGGAGGGGGGTTGGGGGAGTGGGGGGATGGTCGAGGAACAGGCAAGTTAGTCCACTAGCCGAATGTGCTCTGTTTACAGGAGGTCCTTCACCTGGGCTGTTCGATGCGGTCGCACGTTCTCATCCAGGAGTGTATACCGTGTTTAAAAATTTGGAGCTACCACGTGTATTACCGAAACTACCATGTTTGACCGTGTTCCTGGCTGTTTACAAGATCCCATCTCTCGTCATATGAGGGTCCATAATGCATATAGGAACACTGTCACATTATCAGACCTGGCGTCTCATTGGTGTGTATTTTTCCATTCTTCTATTACCAGAGGTTGAAAATACCGCTACAGTTGTAATATTGTGTTCTAAATAAAACAATCTTACAACTGTAGTGGTATTTTCAATCACTGGTTTAATGCTCAGTTGCGGATCTTCCTCTGACAGGATTGTTTGTAGTCTTGTCTTAGTCCACCTTCTCCTTCAGCCCCTCTCTGTTTATCTCCTTCAACCCCTTTCTCTGTCCATCTCCTCGACCTGCCCTTCTCTCCTTGTCCATCACCTCCTCTCCCCTCTCTCTGTCCATCACCTCCTCCCCTTCCTGTCCATGTGCTCCTTACCCCTCTGTCCAACTACTCTTCCCCTTCTAATTCCGTTTCCTCCTCTCCCATATCTCTGTGCAGCACCTCCTTCCTTTCTTCCAGTTCATCTCCTCCTCTTCCCTTTCACAGACCCTTTCCACCACCCCTCAATCTGCCTATTTCTTTCTCCCCCGTCTCTGTCAATCCCGCCCCCCTCTTTCGTTTCTCTGTCTATCTCCTCCTCTCCCTGTTCATCTCCCCCTTCCCTGTCTCTCACCATCTTCTCCTCCCCGAATCTGTGGCCATCTCCTCCTTCTATCTCCATATTATCACGCTCACCCCAATAGGAGGCTGGTAGCTCTTACCCCCACAATATTTCTTTCTGGCTCGTAACTAATATGTGTATCAAATTTGGTTAAAATGTTTCCAGCGGTTTAGGCTGAGGTTTTTTCCTGTTTCTTTGCCCGTACATTTAACATATTTCGCACGTATTTGTGCAGATATTTTACCTGTAATCCTAGCCCTGCAGTTTAATTTTCACGCAGTCCAATGTTTATGACGTATTTCCTGAACTATGTGCTGCACAGTGATACAGTTTTGCAGGTATATCCGGTGGTATACGGGCGAATGTCTGCGAAATGTGTTGTGAACATGGTTATTAGCAACGAAGTAACAAAATTAAACGCCTTGCATGGTGCAGCAGTTTTACACACATCTCAGACTTTACGACATCGTATCTGCTGAACTATGCGTTGTACAATGATATAATTTTGCAGGTACATTCAGTGGTACAGGTGAATACGGACCGAAAAATGTATTGCGAATACGGTTAATAGTAAAGGGGGCTGTCAGCGAGAAAACGTTTCATAAAGTTTGATGGTACGTGCAGTTCCGTTGGAAGTCACAAAGTGCTCTCATTCTCAAGTGCTGAATGAAGTATGGGCGTTCTCCCACATTTACTCCTCCCCCCACCTACCCATCCCTTTGACAGGTGGGTGGCACTTACCCTCAAAGCGATTCTTTCCAGACAGTGAGTGATATATGTACCGAATTTCGTTGGAATCGGTCTTGTGCTTTCTTTTTTCTTCCTTTTTCTCTGTCTATTTTGCCCGCATGTTTCTTTTTTTTAAACTTGTTAAGTTTTTATTTTTCTTATGATTTTATTTCCAAATTGCTTTCCGCCCTTAATATGTTCTTTTGAGATTTTCAATCGTTATAGCCCCTTTGGTGTTCTTTTCAGCATCTAGTCTTTAATGTACATGCATTAAAGGTGTTAAAATTTTTCTTAGTGACTCTATCTTCATCGAGCCTAGATAAATTTACGTAGAACTGTAGACGTCTATCGCTAAATTTGTCTGTCATGTTGTCTGTATTGTTGTAGGTTTCCTTTGTAGGTCGTGGTTTCTTTTATACAGCTTTTTGAAACTACAAACTTGATTATGGACAACCTTTATTCTCTGGTGTCGAAGAAGCGTAGTCTTGGTGTTCCAAGAGGTCTAATTTTTTGGCAATGTTCTGTACATACTTGAAAGATTTTTCTTTATATTGGAGCTCGAAATGCGGGTCAAATCCAACAAAGGCTCCTAACTGTAATTTTGGACTCATCCTCAAATTTTCCATGGGGCTGTAATAGTAACTAATGACACCATGGCAGTTAGATGAACATCAATCCGAACCTTCTGAGTCCCTTAAAGCTTGGTGTCTTCCACGAATACCATAGCATCCTGCAACAGGATAAATGATCTTGTTGCAAGTACGGGTGTATGTTACCGGAGTTTGTAGAGCCTGATACCCACGTGCCCTTGTACCAAAACTCGCTTGATCTGTACCTGATGGCGCACATCTTCGAGAAAATCGCGTGTATTCTTGTTGCCCAACAAACTTCGGATCCGTAGTTTCCGGGAGCTGGGTGACCCGCTTGTTGACGTCTAGTGCTACATACACTGATCAACCAGAACATTATGACCACCGGTCTACTGTCGGTGTAAACCCGTCCAGACGATAGCAGCGTCACCTGGCGAGGAATGACTGCTAAGCAGATACATGCACGGTGCATGTAGTATCAGTGAGCGTGGTGTCCGTATGTAGAATAGCGAATGTGCGCAGTCTATCTGAGTTTGGCAGACTGTGATGGCCCGGAGACTCCGCACGAGCGTTTCGGAAACTGTACGACTTGTCGGCCATTTGAGGAGCGCTGTGGTGTGTTTTCAACAAGTGGCGAAACCAAGGTGAAACCACGTCCAGATGTCGTCGGGCTGGGCGGCCACCCCACACTACTGATGCCGGGCGTAGTATTCTGGGCAGGCTGATAAAACAGTAGAAGCGGCGATCTGTCGCGGAACTAACATCAGACTTTAATGCTGTGCAGTGTACAAGTGTTTCTGAACACACAGTGCACCGAACACTCCTAAGGATGGGCCTCCGCAGCCGTCGACGCATGCATGTGCCAATTTTAACAACACCTTCATTACGACTGAAATGGGCACGTGATCATTGGTACTGGACTGTGGCACAGTGGCAGAGCGTTGCACGGTCTTATGAATCCCGATCTCTTTTTCATCATGCCGATGGGAGGGCACGAATCCACCGCCTTGTAGGGGAACAGGTCCTGCGGGACAACGATATGCCACCAGCGGCTCCATTGTGCTCATGGGGAACATTCACGTGGGCATCCATGCGTCCAGTGGAGCTAGCACAAGGCGCCATGACGGCCAAAGAGTATCGTACACTGGTTGCAGACCACGCACACACCTTCATGACGGTCAAGTTTCCCGACGGCAGTGGCATTTCTCGTCACGATAACGCTCTATGTCACAAGTCAAGGAGTGTGCGTGGTTAGAGGAACATAGTGCCGAGTTCCAATTGGTGGGCTGTCCCCCCAGATCCCCAGATTTGAACCCGATCGAACACATCTGGGATGTGATTGAACGCGGCATCAATGCTCATCGCCACCCTCCCCGGAATTTACAGGAATTATGTGACTTCAGTGTTCAGATGTGGCGCCAACTACGTCCAGCGACCGACCATGGCATCGCTGCGTCCATGTCACGACGCGTCACCGCTGTTATCCATGCCAAAGGTGGACGTACCGGTTATTAGGTAGGTGGCCATGATGTTGTGGCAGGTCAGTTTATCTCGAGAAACGTGCCAATAATTTTTTGACACCGTGCCACGCAACAGTCGCTGCTCAATTGCTTTCCATAGGTCGATCAACGCTCCATTAATGTTGTTGTTGTGGTCTTCAGTCCTGCGACTGGTTTGATGCAGATCTCCATGCTGCTCCATCCTGTGAGAGCTGCTTCATCTCTCAGTACGTACAGCAGCCTACATCTTTCTGAAACTGCTTAGTGTATTCCTCTCTTGGTCTCCCTCTACCTCCATTTCTGAGGCATCAAGGGATCACCAATTTAGTATTGGAGGGCAGCTCCAATACTAGGCTGCTATTCTCTTCTTGTCCAAACTATTTATCGTCTATGTTTCACTTCCATACATGGCTACACTCCATACAAATACTTTCAGAAACGACTTCCTGACACTTAAATCTATACTCGTTAACAAATTTCTCTTCTTCAGAAACGCTTTCCTTGCCATTGCCGGTCTACATTTTGTATCCTCTCTACTTCGACAACCATCAGTTATTTTGCTCCCCAAATAGCAAAACTTCTTTACTACTTTAAGTGTCTCATTTCCTAATCCAATTCCCTCAGCACCACCCGAGTTAACTCTACTACATTCCATTATCCTCGTTTTGCTTTTGTTGATGTTCATCTTACATCCTCCTTTCAAGACACTGTCCATCCAGTTCAACTGCTCTTCCAAGTCCTTTGCTGTCTCTGACAGAATTACAATGTCATCGGCGAACCTCAATATTTTTATTTCTTCTCCATGGATTACCTACTCCGAATTTTTCTTTTGTTTCCCTTACCGCTTGCTCAATATACAGATTGAATAACATCGGGGATAGGCTACAACCCTGCCTCACTCCCTTCCCAACCACTGCTTCCCTTTCATACCCCTCGACTCTTATAACTGCCATCTGCTTGCTGTACAAATTGTAAATAGCCTTTCGCTCCCTGTATTTTACCCCTGCCACCTTCAGAATTTGAAAGTGAGTATTCCAGTAAACATTGTCAAAAGCTTTCTCTAAGTCTACAAATGCTAGAAACGTAGGTGTGCATTTTCTTAATCTTTCTTCTAAGATAACTCTACGGATTGAGTTTAAAAGCGGTATACCTCGTTACAGTCGTTCGCAACAGCAAAGTTCACGGATGACCCAAAATATTATTACTCTATTAATAGAGTGGTAATAATATTTTGGGTCATCGGTGAACCTTGCTGTTGCGAACGACTGTCACTAGGTATACCGCTTTTAAACCCAATCCGTTTACATGGGGTTCCCAAAACCAGATTTCGTAACTCGATTTGCCAATAGCGCTTCTGGGTAGTCACGTAAACACTTCAAAACCGATTCTGAAAATCCGATTCTGGTAGCCGGTTTTCCAATTCCGTAACCGATTTTCGCTCTCATGTAAACGCATCCGGTTTTGAAACCTGCTTGGGCTGTCAGGTTTCGTCTTGATTTTTATAAATTTTCTCTAATATGGAAAGCTGTTTACACCTAGTCTAGTTGGGGATAAATAGCGAATTTGCTGAGTAAATCATAAACTGTAACAGCTGTTTTCCAGGTGCCACATTTAACTGGGCAAGTAAATGCACTTCAGGCCTCAACACGTAAATACGATAGCGACAAACGGTTTCCGTAATTCCTTTTCCGTCTTTCAGAAAATGTGTCGCACGTAAACGCAGTGACTGTGGCAGGTGGAACGCTGTCTGCACCCTTGCGTTGTCTCGCTAGGCTGTGACGCCCGTAACCACAAGCTCTAGGCTAATCTCTTGGTTGCGCCTCGACGTGCCCGGGTTGAGGCCGCAGTCTAGTTGTCTGCCCTCCCTCCGTCCCTCCCTCCCTCTTTTCCCCCCCTCCTTCCTCCCCCGCCCCCGCCTTCCACCAAAGTGCTCCTAATGAATCCACCGCACCAGCCGTCCCCTCTCCGTAGTAACGTGGTTGTGGCTGTGCGGGAGGCGGAAAACTTCATTATTCCGCTCTCGGCGCTCACGAAAAAATATCATTTACCTGCCTGTACTCTTTAGGCGCTTCCTGCCGAGGTTTTTTTTAACCGAGTTTGTCGGCGTGCGGCAGTTGCCAGGTGGAAAGAAATCAGAACGCCCACTTTCATCTCTCTCGTACTGAATGGCCGAATGCAGTACTCGCGATATTTCTCATTTTACAAGAGTCGCTCAGTAATTTTTTTTTTTTCAGCTGTTAATGCAGGTCGGAAAACATTTTTAGGTGCTCCAAATCTGATATTTCATCTCCATGTGAATGAAGTTTCGAACAATTCCGGCTAGTGGTAGAGCTGTACTGAACCATGAATAATTTTCTAAATAAAAATGAATTTGTTTGTTTGTTTAAAAATTGACCTCTTAGGATCACGCTACAATTTCATTTCTTCTTTCTCTAGAGTTTCCTCTTTCTCCAGTACTCCTTCATATGGACGCTGTTGCTTCTGTTCATTTATCCAGGCTCTTCCAGTCTTCTTAGTTCTTTCGACTTAATCATATCACATTTTGAATCATTGTGCGAAATGTATCCCTATTTGGCGTCTGAACTTCTTGAATGTTGAACTTTTCCAGATCTTTACGAGCTTCCTTAATCCATGTCGTTGTTGTTTTCATTTTCCACAGGTAGTCGAATGTCCTTTTGGATAGTCTGCTATTGTCCATTCTGTACCGGTGTTCTACAAATGATAACCTCCTCTTTTTCATGCTCTCCGAGATTTTATCCATCTTTTTGTAGATTTCATTGTTGCTCCGAAGTTTCGAGCCAGTTTCAACCTGGGTTTGACGCATGATTTTCGGTAATATTCTTCTTTCTAGTATCTCCAGATTTTCCAACTAGTGATTCATTGAGAGGCATTCGCTGGCATACAGGCACTCTGTTTTTACCACAGAATTGTAGTGTTTTATTTTGGCGTTCCAAGAGATGCCCTTTTTGTTGTAATGTTTTTAGTTAATCCGTAAGTTCTCTAAATTTTTGAGATCCGGTCTCCTAACGCAGCTTTCTCCAGTCCGTTCTCTTGTATGGTGTCACCGAGGTATTTGAATTTTTTTTACCCACTCATTCCGTCCAGTCTCTGTTTCAACGAATTGTGGTCCAATTTGGTATTTGTAGTGAATTTGGTATTCTCTTTCGAAATCCTAAGGCCTGTCCTGCCAGCGATCCTTTCTAGTAAGTTGATGTGTATGGCCGCTTCTTCGAAGTTGTCTGAAAGCATTGCAAAATCATCAGCGAAAGCCAGGCAGTTGACTTTGATTCCTTCCGATTTTCTTCCTAGACAGATAGGGTTAATCCCTTGATTTTCAAGTTCGGAATTCCAAATTCTCACAACCTTCTCCAGGACACAGTTAAAGAGCACTGGTGATAATGCATCGCCCTTTCGCACACCTGTCTTGATTTCAAATGGTTGGGACAATTCTCCCTGTTAAGGTTTCTCTGATAATGTTTCCCAGCTTGTTTTTGACCCCAAATTCTCTGATGATCCTATCTAGGGTCTCGCTACCCACCTAGGCCAAGGCTTTTTTGAAGTCAGTGAAAAAAAAACCACTATTTTTCCATTCATCATTCTCTGTCGGAGTTGTTTATCTATGCTTTCAGCATATTGTCTGCGGATTAGCAGATCGCTGGGGTGAAACTGCTGGAAGATGTGCAACTTACACGGATGGAACTTTAAATTCACATTCACTATTCGTTAAACACTCGAACGAAGCAACTATTTAGACTATGGGTGACGTCGAACAGAGTTGTTTATCTAGGATTTTTCTGAGGGAAAGTTGTTTATCTAGTTGTTTATCTAAGTTGTTTATCCAAGTTGTTTATCTAGGATTCGTTCAGTTCTGTTCGGCAGTATCTTTGAGTGGATTTTGTAGCTGACTGAGAGTAGTGACAGGCCTCTGTAGTTGTTTACATCTTATTTGTCACCTTTCTTATGAAGTGGGTGAATCGATGCCGTTTTCCATTCATCTGGTAGTTTTAATTTTTAATGAATTTTTAAAGTACTAATTTTTAAAGAGGACTAAAACCTATACAGTAATATTTGCTTGTCACATTCAGGTTCCACACACCATACAGGTTTATAAATGTGGGGCACATGCAATAGAAAATACAGAATGATTCTAAAGAATGAGAAATTTTGGAATGTGTTGGGCTACAACACTTCAAGGTAAGTGGCACCGAATGATCCATGGAATGGCGCTCGCACTTAGCAGATCGCATTTAGTAAGCAGCAAGCGTGGTGTAGTGGAACGGTGTGCTAAATGCCTTGGCGGTGAAGCTTGTTCCAATAGCGGATCTCTAGAGGTCGTGCGTGCGTCGACAATTTCGGCGCCATTGCAACATCAGACGGCTCGGCCGTGTTCCCTCGGCGCACGCAATCAACAACTGGGTGTGCAATTTTGAAGCAACTGCTTCTGTAGCGAAGAAGCAATCTTCCGGGAGACCCCGAACCGCTCGTACGGGAGACAATAAAAAGGCTGTGCGAACTGCATTCGTGAGAAACCCGCAGCGCCCTGTTCCACGTCACCCAGAGTCTCTACAGTTGCATCGTTCGAGTGTTCAACGGTACTGAATGCGGATTTAAAGTTCCATCCGTGTAAGTTGCTCATCTTTCAGCAACTTCACCCCAACGATCTGCTAATGCGCAGGCAAAATGCACGATGGCAGTTTCATTGACAACCTGTGGATGTCAGACAAAGCAAACTTCCACCCCAGTGGCTTTTTCGACAGGCAGCATTTTCATTGCTGGTCTCACAAAAATCCACGTCAGATACACGAGCGTTCATTGCACAGCAGCAAGATTAGTTCACGGTGCGCCATTGCATCGAATGGCGTTATAGACTTCTACTCTTTTGAAGATGATGATGGGTGCGCAGTCACTGTTCGGTGCGTTGCCATGGTGGAAAGTTTGTTGCGCGTGAACTGCCCGATTGTCCTGCCTACAGATGGTGTCAACATTAGTGTAAATAGATATCGCCACTAAAAACACCCCTACCGTCTTTCGTTGAGGTCGCACAGCACGTGCTTGATGGTGTCCGCCAGTGTAAGTTCTGAGAAAAAGTATGAGTCATTCTTCATTGAGCGACTCTCATACATTCACGCCGATACTTTGAGAGTCACTGTGGATATTGCACCACATATTAAGTTCTCAGACGTCCTGATGATGCATGCAGCGCAGTAACAGTGATTGGTTCCACGCCTCTATTGAGATGATACGTTTCGAGGGAAAGTCGAAAAGTTCCGTTCATTAACACGAATAAATTAAGTCCTATAATTCATTTTTTGTCTGCAGTGCTGCTACTTACTGCGTCGATGTGCACGACCAGCCATCCCACAGATGTCCTGCTGAAGGAACGGAATGAGTCACCAGGATGACTACTTACCAACCCCCTAACCAGCACGGGAACACTCTGCTGAGCATGCAGTCTGTCCGCGGTGGTTACGCAACCTATTAAGAACCATGTCCGGAATCGTTTAGTGTCCAGACCTCCATAGTAAATAGCGATGACGTCAGAGTAATTACTATCTTTAAATAAAAGTGTCATTTCTGTTCGTCTCATTGCGTATTCCTTTCAGTTACCTTTCGTAATATACTTCAGCAGTTTTGTCTGTGCGTAGATAAAATTCGATCGAGCTATGTTACTTATCAGAAACACATCATGCGAAAGTTACTTTCTCCCTACTATTTTGCACATTAGCGGACAGACAAGTGCCAGACCACCACTGTGTGATGAACGGGGAGTCGCAAGAGTAGCTGAGGCCATCGTGCTCAAAGCGTGGAGTATCGCAATGGGGATATAGTGCAAAAACTGAATCCCGGTCATGCAGCGGTTTTCATCTCCTTGCACGACATTTTCAATACGACGAAAGTTGCCGCACGGTCGGATCCGCGGTTCCCCACTCCCAATCAGAAAGCCTGTCGAAGCGTAACAGTGGAAATGTCGCATTCCTATCGGGCCAATCGAGATGATCTCTTGAGCCACTGCCGGCCGCGGTGGTCTAGCGGTTCTAGGCGCTCAGTCCGGAACCGCGGGACTGCTACGGTCGCAGGTTCGAATCCTGCCTCGGGCATGGATGTGTGTGATGTCCTTAAGTTAGTTAGGTTTAAGTAGTTCTAAGTTCTAGGGGACTGATGACCTCAGATGTTAAGTCCCATAGTGCTCAGAGCCATTTGAACCATTTTTCTTGAGCCACCTAATCGCCACGGACGAGTGCTGGGTGCGTGATTCCGGCACAGAGGAGCAAAGGGAGCAGTTGAAGCGCGTGGATTCACCACGCCGAAAATGGAGAAGAGACAGCCATCATTGGTCAAGGTGATGCTAAGAGCACTTGGAACTGTTATGATATTCTAAAAGGTAACGATGGTCGTAATGGGTACCCCTTGAGATAAGTGCCATACTACCGAAGCCTCACTGTGAGGTTGTAATGCTATGTATGCCTCACTGCGTACTCCCAGATAATTTATGGAATTAACTGCTTCCAGTTGCTGACCTGCTATATTGTAGCTAAATGATAAAGGACCTTTCTTTCTATGTATTCGCAGCACATTACACTTGCCTACATTGAGATTCAATTGCCATTCCATGCACCATGCGTCAATTCGTTCCAGATCCTCCTACATTTCAGTACAATTTTCCATTGTTACAACCTCTCGATATACCACAGCATCATCCGCAAAAAGCCTCAGTAAACTTCCGATGTTATCCACAAGGTCATTTATGTATATTGTGAGTAGCAACCGTCCAACGACACCCCTGCGGCACACCTGAAATCACTCTTACTTCGGAAGACTTCTCTCCATTGAGAATGACATGCTTTGTTCTGTTATCTAGGAACTCTTCAATTAAATCACACAATTGGTCTGATAGTCCATATGCTCTTACTTTGTTCGTTAAACTACTAGCTGCCCTATGTAGAGACTGCTGGTGTTAGAGGCTACGATGCGTCGGCTACCGAAGGGGCGAACGTTGACGCTGCTGTCGAAGTGGGCTGCCACCAGTCGGGGGCGGTGCTTGTCACCTCTTCAAGTAGAGGCCTCTGCTGTCGCGTTGTCGTGCTGGAGAGAGGTCGGTCAGTGTGCGATTGGCTGACCCCTCGTCACAGCCCTCTCTTCTCTGTCGTTCCCGACTGGCGTGCCGGCGCTGACCTTACGCCGTGACAATTAAGAACCGTCTCGCCTTTTGTCACGTCCAGGGGACCATCATAAATCGCGGTGAATCCAGTATGACAACTGCTTTTTAGTAGAAATACCGTTTCTGATCCTCTAACTGCCTATTTCTTTTAGTCACTTTTTTAAACGCACATTTTTAGCCATAGCATGTAAATCTATTATTTTTTAGTCAGAGAACCCTGTTTAATAAAGCATGAAAGCCAATGGAAGTTTCCTTGTGCGCGGTCGCATGTGATCGCTGGTGAGATACAGAAGGGATGTCTAGTCTTTTGTTAATTATTTCTTCTGTTATCTGTTCTGGAATGGAGTCGAGGGAGAGCCTCGCGCGTTAGACTGGACGCTCTAATTTAAAGTCTTTAATAAAAAAAAAAAAAAACGTCACTGCGTACTGCAGGGCGCATACTCGCAATTATATAAGGAAATTTCCACTGCGCACGGACGAGATACCGACGTGCCGATAATCAACATATCACTAGTGATTAATATTGTATTCCCAATGTAAGTAGCATAGTGCACTTCAGTAATTACAGTTGTGATTCAATTATTTGTTTAATCCATGATCCTAAAATTTCAACATTATATGTAAACTGTTGCAAAAAATGGTTCAAATGGCTCTGAGCACTATGGGACTTAACAGCTGAGGTCATCAGTCCCCTAGAACTTAGAACTACTTAAACCTAACTAACCTAAGGACATCACAAACATCCATGCCCGAGGCAGGATTCGAACCTGCGACCGTAGCGGTCGCGCGGTTCCAGAATGAAGCGCCTAGAACCGCTCGGTCACACGGGCCAGCTATGTAAACTGTATAGCACCTGAAGGATAATTTGGAAAATATTTCGAGTAGATTTCCCCACCATGTTATAGTTCTGGGTGGAGATTTTAATTTGCCAGATATAGACTGGGAGACTCAAACGTTCATAACGGGTGGCAGGGACAAAGAATCCTGTGAAATTTTTTTAAGTGCTTTATCTGAAAACTACCTTGAGCAGTTAAACAGAGAACCGACTCGTGGGGATAACATATTAGACCTTCTGGTGACAAACAGACCCGAACTATTTGAAAAAGTTAACGCAGAACAGGGAATCAGCGATCATAAAGCGGTTACGGCATCGATGATTTCAGCCGTAAATAGGAATATTAAAAAGGGTAGGAAGATTTTTCTGTTTAGAAAAAGTGACAAAAAGCAGATTTCAGAGTACCTGTTGGCTCAACACAAACGTTTTGTCTCAAGTACAGATAGTGTTGAGGATCAGTGGACAAAGTTCAAAACCGTCGTACATTATGCGTTAGATGAGTATGTGCCAAGCAAGATCGTAAGAGATGGGAAAGAGCCACCGTGGTACAACAACCGAGTTAGAAAACTGCTGCGGAAGCAAAGAGAACTTCACAGCAAACATAAACATAGCCAAAGCCTTGCAGACAAACAAAAATTACGCGAAGCGAAATGTAGTGTGAGGAGGGCTATGCGAGAGGCGTTCAATGAATTCGAAAGTAAAGTTCTATGTACTGACTTGGCAGAAAATCCTAAGAAATTTTGGTCTTATGTCAAAGCGGTAGGTGGATCAAAACAAAATGTCCAGACACTCTGTGACCAAAATGGTACTGAAACAGAGGATGACAGACTAAAGGCCGAAATACTAAATGTCTTTTTCCAAAGTTGTTTCACAGAGGAAGACTGCACTGTAGTTCCTTCTCTAGATTGTCGCACAGATGACAAAATGGTAGATATCGAAATAGACGACAGAGGGATAGAGAAACAATTAAAATCGCTCAAAAGAGGAAAGGCCTCTGGACCTGATGGGATACCAGTTCAATTTTACACAGAGTACGCGAAGGAACTTGCCCCCCTTCTTGCAGCGGTGTACCGTAGGTCTCTAGAAGAGCGTAGCGTTCCAAAGGATTGGAAAAGGGCACAGGTCATCCCCGTATTCAAGAAGGGACGTCGAACAGATGTGCAGAACTATAGACCTATATCTCTAACGTCGATCAGTTGCAGAATTTTGGAACACGTATTGTGTTCGAGTATAATGACTTTTCTGGAGACTAGAAATCTACTCTGTAGGAATCAGCATGGGTTTCGAAAAAGACGGTCATGTGAAACCCAGCTCGCGCTATTCGTCCACGAGACTCAGAGGGCCATAGACACGGGTTCACAGGTAGATGCCGTGTTTCTTGACTTCCGCAAGGCGTTCGATACAGTTCCCCACAGTCGTTTAATGAACAAAGTAAGAGCATATGGACTATCAGACCAATTGTGTGATTGGATTGAGGAGTTCCTAGATAACAGGACGCAGCATGTTATTCTCAATGGAGAGAAGTCTTCCGAAGTAAGAGTGATTTCAGGTGTGCCGCAGGGGAGTGTCATAGGACCGTTGCTATTCACAATATACATAAATGACCTGGTGGATGACATCGGAAGTTCACTGAGGCTTTTTGCAGATGATGCTGTGGTGTACCGAGAGGTTGTAACAATGGAAAATTGTATTGAAATGCAGGAGGATCTGCAGCGAATTGACGCATGGTGCAGGGAATGGCAATTGAATCTCAATGTAGACAAGTGTAATGTGCTGCGAATATACAGAAAGATAGATCCTTTATCATTTAGCTACAAAATAGCAGGTCAGCAACTGGAAGCAGTTAATACCATAAATTATCTGGGAGTACGCATTAGGAGTGATTTAAAATGGAATGATCATATAATGTTGATCGTCGGTAAAGCAGATGCCAGACCGAGATTCATTGGAAGAATCCTAAGGAAATGCAATCCGAAAACAAAGGAAGTAGGTTACAGTACGCTTGTTCGCCCACTGCTTGAATACTGTTCAGCAGTGTGGGATCCGTACCAGATAGGGTTGATAGAAGAGATAGAGAAGATCCAACGGAGAGCAGCGCGCTTCGTTACAGGATCATTTAGTAATCGCGAAAGCGTTACGGAGATGATAGATAAACTCCAGTGGAAGACTCTGCAGGAGAGACGCTCAGTAGCTCGGTACGGGCTTTTATTGAAGTTTCGAGAACATACCTTCACCGAAGAGTCAAGCAGTATATTGCTCCCTCCTACGTATATCTCGCGAAGAGACCATGAGGATAAAACCAGAGAGATTAGAGCCCACACAGAGGCATACCGACAGTCCTTCTTTCCGCGAACAATACGAGACTGGAATAGAAGGGAGAACCGATAGAGGTACTGAAGGTACCCTCCGCCACACACCGTCAGGTGGCTTGCGGAGTATGGACGTAGATGTAGATGTAGATATTCAATATTTATCTCATTTTAGCTCAGAAATAACGTGGCCCACGAACCTCCTCCTTACGGCGATGAAATTCTCAAAGTATATGTCCGATGCCACCTTATCATGGTTTAAATATATTCACTGACTTTTAAGTATTTCCATCCATCTCAATTCAGTTCAACAAAAATTATAAAAAAACAAAATAATATAAATAATCATATTTATACACACGCACGCACACACACACACACACACACACACACACACACATATATATATATATATATATATATATATATATATATATATATATATATATATATATGTTGTCACGAAAGGTATAAAGGAAACAACAGACGCTATTGAAAAACTGCACGAAATCGCTTCCAAAACTGGACTACAGATCTCTTACGAAAAGACACAGTTTATGAGCACAAAGAAACTCTCATCTCTGAACACAAAGTATGGCACGATTTACAAAACGGCAAACTTCAAATACCTCGCTGAAACACTACAAATGAGTGGACATAACAGAGACTCAAACGAAGAAAGAAAGACTAAACTGGACAAGGCATACAAAGTAGTGAGGAATCATTACAACAAGAAGTCTATCTCACAAAAAGCCAAATTACGCCATTACGACACGGGGGTGCTCCCCGAGGCACTATATGCAGCAGAGACCACACTAATCCGAGGGCATACACGTATCAGACAATTAGAAAAAGTAGAACGGAAAATACTTAGGAAAATATTTGGCGCAACTAACAACAATGGAATATGGATCAAGAAACCTAGAGAGGAACCGTACAAACATACGGAGACAATCACAGAAAAGATTAGAAAACGCAGACTACAATTCTATGGACACCTATACAGAATGCCATCACACAGGCTGACCAAACAGATCTTTGACTGGGTAACCACTAGAAACAACAAATGGGTGGCAGAGGTAGAAAACGACCTGAACCAACTCAACATAACAGCAGACACAATAAACGACAGAATAAAATTCAGAAACATCATTAAGAAAAGTAAACTACATGAGATATAATGTGACAAACGAACAGGCATAAAATGGACCGAAGAACGCAAGCAAGATCACAGCCAGAAGATAAAAGAAATATGGGCAACCAGAAAGGCAATCAAGATGAAGCCGAAGACACAAAACCGACAAAAAGCATGGACAGAGGACCGGAAACAGAAACACAGCGAGCGAATGAGGGAAGTTTGGGCAGCAAGGAAGGCAGCAAAAGGAACTGGCCGTGTAGTTTAGTCCAAATGCGCTCTTTAAGGGCAAAACACCAATAATATATATATATATATATTTACACCTTCTATACTATAGTGTAGCAGTTCTTTCTATTAATCGCCCAAGTTACATCGAGTTACGTTACTTGGCAGTTACACGTCATGTGACATACTTGCGTCCTTAAATTTTTCACACCAGTGTACATATGAACTCGTTTAGAAATTACAATGAGACATGCAATTAGTGGCGTATCAGCGGAGAAAAACACATAGGAGAGTGCCCCGTTTTAATGTTTGGAACAACTTATTGCAACGCAAAATTCATATCGCTAAGGTGTCGAAGAACTGCGGCGTGGTGAGAGACTGAAAAAGGTGGAAACGGCCCTCAGTTCCGTCTGCGAGGCGGCCATCTTCAGTTTCTCGATCATTCCGGTCCGCGGCTGCCTGCCAATTACGTCTCCAGCGGACGGCCCGTTCATTAGGGCGCGCACCTGCCTCCTCCAGCAGAATAATTCCCCGTTCCAGGCAGAAAATCACGGCACAGCTGCGGGAGCCGCCAGAATTCTGTTGACTTACGGCAGTCGATAGAAAGAAATAACTCCCCACGGACTTTTACACGAGTTACTCCAACTGTTATCTATACAGCGATACAACTGCTCGTTCCGTGCGTATTTTTTCGGAATTTTCTTATTCTTGAATCGATTATTCATCCTTGTTTTTAAAGAATATAACGGTTAAAGAAACAAAATTGTTAAACTCTAAAACTGACTGTTATTACTAGCAGTTTGAACTCTAAAACATTAACCTTCAAGTTTTACCTACTCGGGACCAAAATGAACGGCTTTGCATGTTATGAAACATCCCATTAACAATTTGACCACAACACTCAGCGCTACCTCCATATCATTTAATTAGTGTATTCCTCATTATATCTGCAAAATAAGGCTCACCTAATCATAGGATGAGTTGTAGGAAGTAGTGTTCGTAAATGGAGGTCGATATCACAATATCCTACATTTATTATAAATCAATATGACGCTTGAAATAATGGAGACAGAGAAAACTGACATGAAATACTGAAGTTTAATCATGTGGGACTTTAATCGACATTGTTAGGAAGACCCAAAGACGAACAAAATCAAAGATCCCAATCTGCGAAAGTCATAAATTCAAATTAACAAGGGATATTACCCAGTGAACTCCACATCCGAGATGCACAAGCGACCAGGCTGTGAGAGATATGAAACTAATACGTAATATGTAGGGAAAAACGAAACTTACATCGTCAAATTGCAAATTCAGTACTGAACGACAGCAACGGCCGTGGAATAGCACGGAACGGCTCTCAGGAAACGAATGATAAGAATGTCAAATCTCAGTCCAAAGTCTCTTTGGAGGAGTGACAGCGAGTTTTTAGCCAGTGTAATGATCATAAATGCGCCTTCAAGCATGGAAATAGGGGGCAGCTGTGGGAAAGTTTCCCTTAAATTAAGTACAAATATGTATAAACAATTTACTCAGTTGATGGTCTTTCACTGTTGTAGGGTGTAGCACACAGAGTCTCTCCAAGGGAGGCAGTACATAGGATTGTCTAAACAGGAATATGGAGTGGATGGAGCTAAATTTATCACGTTCCATGGGGACGGAAAGTGCTGGATTGTTATTGACCTCCTTGCTGAGTAGATACTTGCTACATCTCAAGTGGGCACTTGGGAGGTTAAGGCACCATTGCAGCCATGCGCCAGGTATTAACAACTGGAAACAGAAATTTCAGATTAATATGTATGGTGTCTGCCCCAGAACAGACACCATACATATAAATATGTACATACATGCTCCTTGAAAGCGAAATGGCATCTTCTGTGAGGATGTACTCACTCATCTGAACCCCTCTGAGACTCGAATAGCTGTGAGCAAAGAGGGGACACTGGACAGAGGACAATACATCTGTAGTGTGTGGCATGTGGAATTTAGAGTTCACAGAATACGTGTTCAGATAAATGGGCACAGTCTGCCTTTCGTAGTGGACAAGCACAGACATCTTGTTTATGTCTCTGCCGCCACAGTGCGCATGCGTTGTTGCTGAAGTTTAGTCGCCTGTGTGCAGCTTACTTCCATGACATTTTCTCAACGAAAATCGGCATTGAAGTTCAGTTTTATGACCAATCATGCATGGCAGAAAGTGTTGGAAAGTCAACAATTTTTACAAGATGATGATCACATCGGTTATCATGAACCAGCAAGGGATTCACCTGTCTTTGTGAAACTGGTGGACGAGGCGGCTTTCCAAAGAATTGAAAGGATCCTGCATAAGACAAGCTACCTTCAGCTCAGACATTGGGATGGACACATTGGCCCTGTGAAAGTGGAACATGCAGGTCTCGTCCAGATGACAGTTCGCTTATTCGAGCTTCCATTTGACGTACCAGCACAGATGGTGATCAAACCGTTGGGACCCTATGCACCGTGATAAGCCATGTGGTGGGAAAATGGGCACACTTTACCCACTTCCATTTCTGAATGGGGTGGACCAGGTGTGAACAGATCTCACTAAACACGTCTCGTTCTGTTTGGACACAGGCACACGCCTTGTCATCCTAATTTACGACGCTCAGCCAAAGACCTGTCAGGAGTCAGGCGAGAAGGACATCTGAGGTCAACGTCGCATCAAGTAACTACTGCCTAGAGAAGACAAGACATCGTCCGACTTGATGGCGCTCCCGCTGACATACGTGGGGTGCCTTCACTCTATACTGTCTGACCATCGATTGTCAAGAGAAGCGTTGTCTCCAGTCGACCCTGAGCAGCAGCGACTGTTGTCGTGTTCAAAACGTGTTGAAAGACGCTTTTCCCACTGTCGCCTAAATTGTGCTACACCGTTTTTCAAATACCAGGGCCTCCACATCTCTTGCGATTTCGGTTCTTCAGAGAGAAATGATCTGCCGCTTCGACATTCAGACTTGTTTGAACACAGTGGTAGTGTCGGTGAGACCCCTAACCACTGTGTCATATGATGGTCCATAGCTGTCCGACACTTCCCCCAATTTACCGTGGATTATTGCTATGTTGTTTCCCTAAAAATAAAAATAATTAATTACTGCGCGATAATGCACTTCATCAGTGGACTGCTCCAGTGCTCTTCTGGAGGCGTGCGGCTTACTTTTTGGAATTGATATTTAAAAAGCCGGCCGGTGTGGCCGAGCGGTTCTAGGCGCTTCAGTCTGGAACCGCGCATTCGCTACGGTCGCAGGTTCGAATCCTGCCTCGGGCATGGATGTGTGTGATGTCCTTAGGTTAATTAGGTTTAAGTAGTTCTAAGTTCTAGTGGACTGACGACTTCAGTCCTGAGAGCCATTTGAACCATTTGATAATTAAAATTTCACGAGTACATTTCGTAGTGACATACCTGAATAGTGATTTCCGTAAAGTGCATGATATGAATGCTTCATAGCAGTGGTACTACTTATGTGTCGCTATATATCACGTTTTCTCATATCCCCGTAATGAGGCACTTGAAAATATCAAAAGAAAAAAAGGACGAATTATTGGATGAATAGTTCGTCGTTAATACATGTATGTCTCTACTACTGACAGTGCTCAGATGCAGTATATCCGTGAGTGCACGTAACATAGAAATACCTGTTCCAAGACGTTTAGCTGTAATTGGCTCCCAAGAGCAGACTGCACGTTTATGTGAGGATGCTTTTTCATGGTCATTCGTACTGAAAAACTACGTTCACCGTCGTACATTCACCCAGACGCATTGCCAAAATAGAATGTGACAACAGTGTGTAAATTAAGCTCCATTTGTATCACTGGATCGGTGTTGTTTGCAAACGAAGTTCTGTAAAATATGTATAGTCGTTTATTTATTTATTTATTTATTTATTTATTTATTTATATGCTTCTCGACAACTCGAGAGAATGGAGAGGAAAAGGAATTTGCGAGACCTAAATGTGAGTGATCACAAATACAGTCGTGAAATATCTTAGCAAAACAAAATTACATTTAGATATGAAGCAAAGAGTTGATTGGTTAATTAAGCACAAATTAACATTGTTTGGTTGCAGATTACTAGATACAAATACACGATATGTGAAAATGGTCCTGCGTAGCTCTGTAATGTAAAAATAAACTGTAATCACAACAACGAACAAAAACTCATTTCGGCTTAACTTTCCTGTAATCAAATGGTTCAAATGGCTCTGAGCTCTATGGGACTTAACATCTATGGTCATCAGTCCCCTAGAACTACTTAAACCTAACTAACCTAAGGACAGCACACAACACCCAGTCAGCACGAGGCAGAGAAAATCCCTGACCCCGCCGGGAATCGAACCCGGGAACCGGGGCGCGGGAAGCGAGAACGCTACCGCACGACCACGAGCTGCGGACTAACTATCCTCTACTAATTATCAGTTAACACAGGTTAAAATTTTACAGATTAAAACATAGAACGTGACATAAAGTTGCTGAAACATGTTTGGGCCTAATTGAAAGAAGGTTTTTGCGTAACAGATGGACCTTATAACCAACTAGTACTTATAGTAATGTGTAATATGCTAAGAGACTGGCTTTAACGCTGTTATTGTCTGCCATCGCCTATACGGCTCTATTTTATCATCACCCTCCTGGAAGTCGCTGGACAACAGCCAATCACGCTCGATGTTGACCGCTCATAACATCTTTACTCATACGTATCGTAGCAGCTGCTGTATGTAAGAAACCTGGCGTGGTGAAGACAAAATTCTTCTGGTCAAGATAAGTTGGGGCAGATTGCAGTCACGTCCAGCGTACCATTGTACACAGAGACGCAAGAAGCAACTAAGTAGTGGTAACGTCACTGTCTTTATGTTGTTTGATACCCTTTTCCACAGTATTGAAATAGCGAGATAAAGTCGAGCTATGATACTATCACAGAATGCTTACAACTTTCGTACATTTTCAGTTTGGACGGTGTGTGACTTCTCCTTTCTTGTATTCCAGGTGAGTTTCGTGCTGCCACTGCCCAAGGCCAACAATGAGCTTAGGGTGGCGTGCGTTTCCTAGCAACAGTAGCCGCGCTGCCGCAGCCTATGCCACAACGTGCCCGTGGACCAGTTCGTCATTTCTTCGACGCAGGTCGGTAAACACCACTTCTCTTCCTTTAATTAACTCCATGTCAGCCCTCTTATTAACGTTGAAGCGCATGATTATCGGGAATCACGTAAGACGCCTGTTTCACTTAGAATCTCCATCTGCGTCTACGTACATAACTCTGCACACCGTGATGAAAAGCGTGGGGCTGGTTACTTAACCATGGTAGCAGAGTTCAGGATGCTTTCCCCGCACAGAGAACGAGACGAATGATTGCATGGATACATTCCGTGTCTGATTAGACAAATTTTGTCTCCACGCTCGCTACAAGATATATGGGGCTGAAATATATTTAACTTAACAATGCTTCTTGAAACTTGGGCAAGCAAACTATCACGGAATAACTGTTGTCCCCGTGCGTTTACCACATCAGGTTTCTCATCATATTCATGACCCCTTCTCCGTAGGTTAAAGAAACCTGTCACCATTTTCTTCGTGTGGGGTACCACAGCCGTACACTTCATAAACGACATTTTAAGTCTTCCACCTCGAGTGTTGTCGACTGTATTCACTTTATTTCCTTGTTACACTATTGGTCAATTTCGGCCTTATCCGTCATTTCAAATGGTTCAAATGGCTCTGAGCACTATGGGACTCAACTGCTGAGGTCATTAGTCCCCTAGAACTTAGAACTAGTTAAACCTAACTAACCTAAGGAGAACACAAACATCCATGCCCGAGGCAGGATTCGAACCTGCGACCGTAGCGGTCTTGCGGCTCCAGACTACAGCGCCTTTAACCGCACGGCCACTTCGGCCGGATATCCGTCATTTCAGGTGTAGCCTACAAACAAACAGAGCAAACATACAGCAAGAATAAGTGTGGCTTACTGATATAAAAAAATAATATTTTACTACGAACAGCCTAAAACTGTTCTTGAAGGAGTCAGTATACTGCAAAATTATCCGATTGTAAAACGGCACACATAGCGAATCCGAGAGCAAGCACATAGCTTGCAAGCGTCAAAATTCAAAACATAAGGCCTACTGAGTGCAGTAATAGTCATCTTCATAACTAATGCCCCATTATAGGTTTCTGAATATGCTCGCTGTAATAGTTGAACATCAACTGTCACTTCTGTACACGCGTGGAGCAGTCATGGCAAAGATAACAGCAATTTAAATAGTCGGGTCCGTAGATCCGTAAGTGTGTCAGAGACGTAGCGTATTACATGTTACTATAAGCGTATATTAAAAAGTCGAAGTTGTAAAAAACAAGTTCAGAACGAACTGCGTGTCAAAGCATCAAATGCTGTTGCAGAATGTGGTGAAATCCATGGATAGAAGAAAAGAGGTCTTTATTGCCTTTTAGACGTAAAATAATATGAAATAAAACTCTGACAGGCGTTACATCATTTATATCTTAATGATCTACCGCCTGGCAGAGTTTTATTTCATATACTTTTACGTCCAAAATACAACAAAGACTTCATTTCTCCTCTGCTTGTATTTCACCCCAAATTGATACTTTGGCTGACTGTTTGTGACAATTGAGGTTCAACAACGATAGCAAGCGCATACAATGACATATAACAGGGAATTACTTATCGAGATGACTATTACTGCCCTCAGTAAGCAGTCCGGTTTTACTTTTCACGTTTGCGCGTTATGTGAACGCTTTCGGATCTGTTGAGTTCGCCGTTTTATAATCGGATAACTTTATAGTATAACTATACTCGTGAGTACAATTTTAGCCCGTCCGGTGTAAATTATTATTTTTTATGTGAGTAAGCCAAACTTACACTTACTGTATTTCTGTCCTGTTTCTTCGCAGGTAGCGCTTTAAAACTGCCTGTCAGGCCGAGATTGAACAAGCGTGCCACATATAATGAAGTGAATACTTGGCTACAGCCGAGATAGCAGCATTTAAAAAGACTTTAAATTCCGTGACCTTTGTTGCTGCTCTTCTTCGCATGCGTTCGATACCCCTGTTACTTCTGTCTGGCACGGGTTCCGCACACTTGGGCGATATTGTAAGACACGACGCGCAAGTGATTTGCAAGCGGTCTCATTTCTAGATTGGCTCCATTTTCAAGTTATCCAGCCCAGACACGGCAGTGTGTCACTTTCCTTACCTGTACCTTAGCCTTTGTGATTATTGCATTGCATGTCCCTGCAGTTCGTTACAACCAGATGTTTGTACTAGTAGAATAACACCAGTTGTTAATCACTGACGTTGTAGTCACAAGATGCTACGAATTTTTATTTTGTGAAGTGCACAGCAAAATTAAAATTTAAAAAGTTTCCAAAACTTGCATCAGTTTGAAATCTTCCCAAGAACTGAACGATCATTTGTGTAGCTCCTTTCAGGTAGCACTTCAGTACAAGTAGCAGCGTCATCTGAAAAAAAAGTCTGCGGTTGCTATTAATATTGTCCGACAGTTCATTAGCATACGGCAGGAACGACAAGAGTCCTAACATACTCGCTTTGCCCACGCTCTGAGTTAGTTCTGTTGACGGATATCCATCTAAGGTAACATATTGTGTCCCCCTTAGCAGTAAACACTCAGTCCACTTACATATTTCGGTTGAAACCCCTTATAATCATGCGTTTATCAGTAAAATTCGCTATGATTCTGAGTCGAATGATACTGTATGCACCTGATTGCTTTGATCCTTGGCTTTCGGGACGTCACCTCAGAGCAGCAGAAGTTGAGTGGTAAAATGCGGTCACCAGCTTATGCTTGAACGAAAGTTACTAATTTCTGTTTTGGTGCAATTAATAATACGTAACAAGTACTGACACGTGTTTCGACGGCGACATTAAATGCACACGTGGAAGGTCGAGTGAAAAAGCCACGTATATCTCACCTAATACAGTTTTAACTTCTGTTGTTAAAATGTAATAGATGTTAATAATTAATGTAATAAAACACTTTAGAAACGATGAAAACCAAAACTGATTAGCTACTAGCAATCTGGAGCACGAAATGGACTGCGAAACGCCACTCACTATAATATTTCTTGTCGTGAGGTTATGTGAGGCAATCCCAGCGATTATTGAGCGTTCCACGCCAGGTTTAGCGGCGTTTATGTCCAACAAGATTTAATAAATAGCAGCTATCACCAAAATAACGCTGAATTTACGAAAGCTAAGATAACGCAATACATACGCGAGATACACCACATATTCCCACTTTTCTTTAAATATTGAAATCCGCTACACCTTTCTCCACACACACACACACTGAATTTTTGTCGCAATTAATCATAGAACACAATTAGTGTGTTGCAATGAAAACTGAGTTCAGTTACTTATGAGTGTTCGAATTTCTTGAATTAGTTACAGTTTTAATGCCAAGTGCATTTAGCTTCTTTAAAGGCAAGTAATGTTTCTTTATAATTTTTCGCTCGGCAATAATGATAGGACATGCTGCTACTGATAGGTGGTGAATTGGGTAGGTCATTAACACTGCAAGCAATTGCATCTGGCAAAAAGTTACAGTAATGTTCAAAATTAATGAAGATACAACGCTGGCAAATCTTTTACAAAACTACACTGTTAAATAGCACAGTCTTACTTTATGCTGAGTCACAGGTGGTGGGCGTAGAGCATTCCGTGCCAGAAATAATAAGCTACTTCCCGAAGCTAAAAATATTAATTGCTGTTATTCTTAATGATTATAACATCCAAATTGCATTTCCAGTCAATGTTATCACAAACTATCTGTTATTTTTATTTAATTAAAACTTAAAAAGCATTAAATTTCAATTTGTGATTGAAAACTCTCTGTTATTAGCTATGTTCTTGTGACGTCACAGGCTAGGAGTAAGACGAAGCCATACGCGTGTTATAGGGGTGTTAGCCTATGATACTAGTGTTTTCATGTACTTTTTCTGCAACGTTTTAGTTATTTAATAATGGAAAACACATTTGCAAGTTTTAATTAACAAAGGAAAGCAATCTTCTGAAAGCTGATAGTGAAAACCTTCCGGAAGAAGTTGGTGAGTTTTATGGTCTGTTCGTTCTTCAAAAAAAAAAAAAAAAAAAAAAAAAAAACCAGAGTTTTATGTTCCAGAAATAAGACGCGTGAAAACTGCGGAACTGCCTTGAAACTGAGGGAATCTGGAACTGCATTATTAATTCCAACCACGTTGAGAAGGTACTCCACGGCAACTTGTGAAAGTCTGCATAATGAAACACAGCGGAAACTTCTTCATTCAGAAGATAATTCTATTGTTAATTGCTGTGGTAGTTGCCAGAACTACTGCTATTTGTCAGGTTCTCCTTTTCTCAATTTTCAGATTTTCACACACCTAATAATACTCTCGTAGAACAGCAGAGCATCATCCTGTTTATCTCCAACAGCTTTACACGCTGCAATTTTTCTGTTCCTCTAGGTCATTAATTTAAACCGCGGAAACTTACGTGTATAAAATATACATTTGACGGAGCAGAACTTTAGAGCTTCTGTTGTTCTACTACATACTTAACTGTTTCTGAAATGTGATTTAAAAGTGCTTAAACAGGGATCAGTTTTCATTTTAACGTAATGCCCTGGTCTTACTACATTTCCTCGTAGGTTACAAGTAATATTTAGTTTTTCTCTTGGACATTAGTTCAATGAAGACAGTTAAAAGTCACAAATGTCTGTCTTCACCGAATCGTTTGGAAATAATGATTACGGAAACTATTAAATGGCTTCCCAGATTCTTCAGAATAGAAGCTGCATCCGGAGTGATATACAGTTTCTTAACATCATCCTTGTGATTGATGTCAAATTCCTTAGGTATAAAATGAAGCTAATAAACGAAAACAGATATTAAAATGTACTCTGACATAGAAGCATTAAAAATCCAGCACGCTGCCTATTATGCTACAAACAACAATGTGTTTATGTGATGTGCTTGCTTACGTCAAAATGATTCTCACAGAAAGAAACGCACAGCGTGACCACAATATTATGTGGATATCTACGACAGAGTAACAACCATACTTTAATCATCTTCTTATTCTTTGGAACACTCAAAAACAATTTTCCAGGAGTTTTTATGGATGTTTTTGTACAATGTGGTACTAAAGACCCGTTGTAACCAATTTTTCGAAATGTAAAATATCACTATCAATGAACTTTACGACAGAAGGAGAAGCGTCCTAGAAAGCGACGTCACAGTCAACATATGGCAAAATGGAGCGTCTTAGGAGGCTTTCAAAGTATTTTAATTTTATTTACTTAGAAAAGATACTGAAATTCATGAGGAAAAAATTACATATTATGAGCATAACGTGACATTCTTAACCATTTAAGACGATTTCCAGAAAACAGTGAAATACTCTATTCCCAACTGACTCTTCCTCCAGCAACGACCAATTTGTATTAATTTGGGCCACAAAGTACTCTTCTTCCATTGTTCATTTTTTCCAAATCTGTTTCCCGAATGAGATTTTCACTCTGCAGCGGAGTGTGCGCTGATATGAAACTTCCTGGGAGATTAAAGCTGTGTGTCGGACCTAGACTCGAACTCGGGACCTTTGTCTTTCGCGGGCAAGTGCTCTACCATCTGGAAACATCCTCCAGGCTGTGGCTAAGCCATGTTTCCGCAATATCCTTTCTTCCAGAAGTGCCAGTTCTTCAAGGTTCGCAGAAGAGCTTCTGTGAAGTTTGAAAGGTAGGAGACGAGGTACTGGCAGAAGTAAAGCTGTGAGGACGGGTACTGAGTCGTTCTTGGTTAGCTCAAATGGTAGAGCACTTGCCCACGAAAGGCAAAAGTCCCGAGTTCGTGTCTCGGTCCGGCAGACAGTTTTAATCTGCCAGGAAGTTTGATAGATTCTTGCTCCTGACCATGTTCAGAGTGAATTTGTCGTTTGTACAACGAAGAGCCACCACATATAAATAACATTAATCGGTGGAGGTTGAAAAAATCAGCCAACCAGTTGCTAAACAAACGTATATTACCCCTTGACATAGGTTTCGATATTTCTAAAAATATTTTCTTCAGAAGCAGGGGGCCTTGTAACATCTCATAGTGGTACACTGGATTGGCTGAAACCGAACGACTGTTGTCATATATATATTGACGAAACGAGAATTATCCCAAGCCATGGCTTTAGATAGCAGCCACATTACATTTATCGTACTTCGGAATGAATGCTCAGTGGTAAATGCCCACTGCTAGAGCGTCTTGTCAACATAAAATTATAACAGGACTCACAGGATAAAACATTTGCATCAGTTGAGTCTACATAAAGACAGACACAGAGGTCAACTGTGATAGATGTCTCTGGGATGATGTACACTTAACTGATGCGAATGTTTTATCCTGTGCGTCCTGTTATAATTTTATGTTGACAAGATGCTCTAGCAGTAGGCATTTATCACTGAGCATTCATTCCAAAGTACGATAAATGTAATGTGGCTGATACCTAAAGCTATGGCTTGGGATAATTCTTGTTCCGTCAATATATATATGACAAGAGTCGGTCGGCTTCAGCTAATCCAACGTACCACCATGTGACGTAACAAGGCCAACTTCTAATGAAGAAGATATTTTTAGAAATATCGAAACCTAGGTCAAGGGCTAATAATACATACTTGCTGATTCGCAGCCATGTCTAAGATTTTATTAATCGGTGGGTTAAGGCGTTGAAGGATACGACAGTTTGTTGGACAAAACCCTTTCTGGTAGGCTTCAGTAAGTGACGAGTCTGTGGGAGCTATGCGGAATAACTACCTAAAGTACATGAAATGTATTCGCAATTGTGAATACCGAAAACCATCAGCTGTAGAATGGAACGACGACGGTGAAAATATGTGCCGGACCGGGACTCGAACCCAGATTTCCCGCTTTGCGCGAGCGGCCGCCTTACCATTTGGCTACCCGTGCACGATTCACAGCCAGACCCAAAATCCGATGTATCGTCAACTACCTGGAGAGCCGAAAACAATCTGCGTGTCCGTGTGCACGAGAATTAAGCCTAAAAAGACTCCAATCATAAGGTTTTAACGAAACGTCCCCGTTTTTCGAGTTACAGATTACAGTTATTGCACGCTACCAAACCAACTGGGAGACCCAAACGATTCGAGTATGTTACAGATATACTTTGTGAGATCGAATATGATTGACGACTTATGAAGAACACAGTGTTTGGCGATGATTCCACTTTCCATGTCTGTCGTCATGTTCATCGCTCTACCGTCTGAATACGGGCTTATCAAAATCTTCGTGCGTACATTCAGTTTGTCCTGACTCATGCTAGAGTTATAGGTCTATTTTTCTTTTCGGAGCAGGCTGGGGAGTCATACATTTGCCTTGACATGTTGAAGCTATATGCAGGGTTGGTTCCTTCGAAAGGGCACGAGCGACATCCTTCCCTAATCTGATGGGAACGATGACCTCGCTGTTTGGACCCCTCCCGCAAAACAACCAACCAACGCACGCTAGTGCAGTCACTTTGCTTCAGTTCTTGACCGCTACTGGCTTCCAGTTCCCTGTTTGTCACCGAGCGAGGTGGCGCAGTGGTTAGCACACTGGACTCGCATTCGGGAGGACGACGGTTCAATCCCGCGTCCGGCCATCCTGATTTAGGTTTTCCGTGATTTCCCTAGATCACTTCAGGCAAATGCCGGGATGGTTCCTTCGAAAGGGCAAGGCCAATTTCCTTCCCCATCCTTCCCTAATCCGAGCTTGTGCTCCGTCTCTAATGACCTCGTTGTCGACGGGACGTTAAACGCTAATCTCCTCCTCCTCCTCCTCCCCCTGTTTGTCTATGTGCGCTTCCGCCTGCACGATGTCAGTGCCATCTTCTTAATAACGTCTTTGGATTCTACCTAATACAAGATTTTCCACTGCAGTATTGTCTAATATTGTTTTTGAGTAATTTGCCACAAATACATATCACAGTTCTACATCTACATATATACTCCGCTAGCCACCAAGCGGCGTGTGGCGGAGGGCACAATTCGCGCCAAAGTCATATTCCCCCCCACCCTCTGTTCCACTCGCGGATCGCGTGAGGGAAAAACGACTGCCTGAACGCCTCAGTACGAGCTCTAATTTCCCTTATCTGAATGGTGATCATTGCGCGATTTGAAAGTTGGTGGTAATAAAATATGCTGTACATCCTCGGTGAAGATCGGATTTTGGAATGAATTTAGTGAGCAGCCCCTTCCGTTTAGAGCCTCGTCTATCTGCAAGTGTGTCCCACTTCAAACTTTCTATGAGATTTGTAACGCTCTCGCGATGGATAAATGTACCAGTCATGAATCTTGCCGATCTTCTTTGGACCTTCTCAATCTCTTGAATCAGACCCAACTGGTAAGGGTCCCATACAGACGAACAGTACTCCAAGACTGGACGAACTAACGTATTGTAAGCTACTTCTTTTGTTGAAGGACTGCATCGTTTCAGGATTCTACCAGTAAACCGCAATCTAGAGTTCGCCTTACCCGTTACTTGGGTAATCTGATCATTCCATTTGAGATCATTTCGAATAGTCACACTTAGAGGACGTTACCGCTTCCAAGGACTGGACATTTATTTTGTACTCTTACATTAATGGGGATTTTCGCCTTGTTATACGCAGTAGGTTACACTTAGTAATATTGAGAGATAACTGCCAGTCATTACACCACGCATTTATTTTCTGCAAATCCTCATTGATTCGTTCACAACTTTCGTGTGATACTACCTTCCTGTAGACTACAGCATCATCGGAAAACAGTCTAAGGCCGCTGTCAATACCATCAAGCCGGCCGGGGTGGTCGAGCGGTTCTAGGTGCTACAGTCTGGAACCTTGTGACCGCTACGGTCGCAGGTTCGAATCCTGCCTCGGGCATGGATGTGTGTGATGTCCTTAGGTTAGTTAGGTTTAAGTAGTTCTAAGTTCTAGGGGACTGATGACCTCAGAAGTTAAGTCCCATAGTACTCAGAGGCATTTGAACCAATACCATCAACCAGATCGTTTATGTACATCGTAAAAAGCAGACTTCTTCAGTTGACAATCATTACTACGAAGATTATAAGATACATACATTTGTATTCGGGAAAATAGTATCAAGACTGCAAAATAACCGAACTGATAATTGTGAGGCGCTGCGTTGTGGTGTTGTAGGGTCACAAATCCGTCCGGTACCTGTCTACACCACTTACAGCACTCCTTTGTATGGTGAGTTTATATTAGCTAACACATTCCCAGTGTCGATGTTTTGAAACGGAATGCCCCTTCCGGTATCCCCCACCCTCCTACCATATTCGATTCACGATTTCTCTATCAGCAAGCACTAGTACCAACGCTGCACAGCTTAGTAATAAAACTGTCAGCAATAAAACCTCGACGGGCCGTTCACCCCGGTGCACCAACTGCAACGACTCTTTCGAGCTCTGCACTGTTGATTCAGCAGTCCTTTTATTCTCCTCTCTAAGGGAAGCGGAAACTCGAGGTGGAAAACCCCTCTAGACGATAAAAGAAGCCTTCTTCACCTTCAGAAAACGAGAAAAAGGCTTTGGCAACGACTTCCGGGCCTGCTGTAGGAAGTTGAGATCGAGCCGTAAAACTCGCAGCGGTGTGCTGGCACGCGAAAACGATTACTCTCTTCCCTGCGCTTCGGGCAGTTGAGCTATCAAGCTAAGTTCCGTTCCTGTGGACTGATTGGAACTTACAGTGTGGATGAGCGCAGGAAGAGGCAGGTATTGGGCGACTTTAGCGGGCTACTTTAGTCGGCTATGCACCTGCTCGCTACAGCTACACATTTTCTCTATAAACCATAGCAAAGTACAATGCGCTGAGTACTTTTTCCCACAAATATAGCACCGATTACAATTAATGAATGTCAAGCAATGTGTAATGCTACTGAAATAAAAATGTTGGTTTCATTCTGCTGCCGAAAAACAAGCACAGAATATCTGCGCTGTTAGTGAGTGTTTAGCCATTAGTGTAAAACTGTCTTTTTTACCTTTTACTGCAGTGATCGCCAAAAAGTAGATCGCGAGCTACCAGTAGTTCGCAGGGACATTTTCAGTAGATCGCGGTAATCTTCAGGTTGGCTAACCTGGATTGCTCAAATGAGCTAATACTCAGCTACGGCAACTGTTTGTTTCTTCTACGCAGTTGCCAGTGTCAGTCGAGAATACTACACTGTCAGCCTCATAGTTGACTGCATACGCCAGAGGTTGTGCACGTTACATTTTACATGTGTATATGAGACGTCAACTGACGTCGACGGTTCAATTTTCAGGTTGATACAAACTTCTATTTAATAAAGTATTAACGCCGAACGGTAGTTGCAGCTAGACGCATGGGACATTCCTTTTCAGAAATCTTTAGGCAATTCAGTATTCAGAGTTGCACAGTGTCCAGGGTGTGACGAGTATACGAAATCTGAAACCTTGCCTCTCGACACTGACAACGCATAGGCCGACAGTCTTCTCTTGACGACCGAGAGCAGCGGCATTTGCGTAGAGTTGTCAGTGCTAACAGAGAAGCAACACTGCGTGAAATAACCGCAGAAGTCAGTGTGTGCCGTACGACGAACCTTTCCTTTAGGACAGTGCACCAAAATCTGGCGATAATGGGCTATGACACCAGACGAAAGACGAGAGTACCTTTGCTAACAGCACGGCATCGCCTGCACCGCCTCTCCTGGGCTCGTCACCACATCGTTTGGACCACAGACTACTGGAAAACCCTGGCTTCGTCAGATGAGTCCCGATTTCAGTTGGTAAGAATTGATGGTACGATTAGGGTGTGGCACAGACACCGCAAAAACCCAAGTTGTCACCAAGGTACTGTGCAAGCTGGTGGAGGCTCTATAATGCTGCGGGCTGTATTTACGTGGACGTGGAATGGACTAGGTCGTCTGTTATGTTCGGCTACTTGGAGACCATTTGCAGTGATTCATAGACTTCATGTTCCCAAACAACGATGGAATTTTTATGAATTATGATCCCATTTGTTCGCGCCTGGTTTGAAGAACATTCCGGAGAATTCGAAGAATTGCTTTGGCCACCTAGACCGCCGGACATGAATCCTATTGAACATTTATGTGACGTAATCGAGAGGTCAGTTTGTGTACAAACTTTTGCACTGGCAACACTTTCGCAATTATAGACGGCTGTAGAGACAGCATGCCTCAATATTTCTGCAAGGGGCAACGTAGAGTTGCTGCATTACTCCAAGCAAAAGGGGGTGCAACAGAGTATTAGCAGGAATCGCATGGCTTTTGTCACTTCAGTGCATATCTGAATTCTCTGTGCGCGCGACGGCTCCTCGACGTTTGTTTCAGCGCGTATGCTCTAGTAGCACCAGAACTCCTACGGGAATTAGTAACTTGCGAGTAGGTGGTTAGTGGACGCGGGAGGCTGCATTGCAAAAGTTGAGAATTTCGTTCGGACTGAAAGCGCGTTCCATGGTCGACGCGGATTAGGGAACCATTCAAGGGAAGCGGAGCGTCTGGACTCTATTCCTCGTCTAGCACAAATTTTCAAGTTTCGCCATTGCATTACCGCAATCCCCTGTGCGGCTGGAAGTCACGAGTTTCCCTCCCACACTTCCCCATTACTCCCCCATACTCTGTTTCATACAAACATACCACGTTCATTCGGAATGGGGAAACCGGTTAATTCCTTACCCAGGCAAAATATTTGTGTTTCCAGCGCTGTGCAAGTCTATCAGGTGGGAACAAAGGGATCGTGAATGTCGCTTCAAAATCGTTCACTCATAGATTGGAAAGGTTTCCCACTGTATTGTGCTCCAAGCAAAGAAGAGGTATGGCGTGTAAAGTCCAAACTTAATGTTCCAAAATCAACTTTTCAAAAAAAAAAAACATTAGACGAATTTAGAGCAGCAACTGAGGCGTCTTTCTGAGTTTCAAAAATTTTTACACAACGTATGAAACTATACGAAGACAGTGATTAAAGAATTTGTAAGTGCAGAGTCATGATTTGGCAGTTTCAAAAATAACATTAAATTAAAATTAATTTCATATTTAATAGAAACGTAGGTTTATGAGGAATAAACAAGTGTAAGATTTGTGGAAATGATCGAAACGAACAGCGTTCCTATTATGTAAACGCTAACATAGCCATAGTCATAGTCTGCAGACGTGTGTTCACAATCGTAGTGCTATGCGATTTACTGATCGTGGTGAGTCCATGCTATGATTTTACACTCTGTAAGTTTTGATGCTGTCAAATAGATAAGAATATTTTGCTAGTATTGTTTTTAAATCAGTTGTGAGCGACATGTACTTCTCAAATTTTCGGACGAATGATTTTCAGATACTGTATTTCCGAGAACTGCAGCGCCCTGTGTATTATGCTAAAGCGATTTAACACACAACGATGCAAACAAATTATTCTTTTTATTATACTGACATATTATATTCACTGCTGACATAAAAGTTAAACACCCAAAAGACGAAGAGGAAACCGGGCGAAACTTCGCAGTATGAGGCGCACTGACGTTGCACCTCTTCTTCTCGCCAGGATGCGTGCTGTCGTTCGGTTAATGCCGACCGTTATGGCCGAGCGGTTCTAGGCGCTTCAGTCTCGAACCGCGCGACAGCTGAGGTCGCAGGTTCGAATCCTGCCTCGGGCATGGATGTGTGTAATGTCCTTTGGTTAGTTAGGTTTAAGTAGCTCCAAGTTCTAGGGGACTGATGACCTCAGATATTAAGTCCATAGTTCTCAGAACCATTTGAACTATTTTGATCTCATAAAGCCGCTGTATCCTCTGCTTAGGCAAACTGGCCCTTGACGGTTGCAACTGGTCTTTGATGTCCTGGATGCTGGTCCTGAAATGGATTTCACGTCAGAACTGGTCACACACACACGTTATACTGGGGGCAGATCTGGGGATCTTCCTGGCCACAGGAGTACTTAAAACTTCTCGATTGGCTCTGAGCACTATGGGACTTAACATCGGAGGTCATCAGTCCCCTAAAACTTAGAACTACGTAGACATAACTAACCTAAAGACATGACAAACATCCACGCCCGAGGCAAGATTCGGTCCTGCGACCGTAGCAGTCGCGCGGCTCCGGTCTGAAGCGCCTAGAAGCGCTCGGCCACCGCTGCCGGCAAAACTTCTCGCAGACAGCTGATAGAGAGGCGTGCCATATTTGGAAGAGCAGTGTACTGTTGAGAAATGGCACCACGATACTGTCGCATGTGCCGTAACACACAAGGACACAGCGTGTCTCTGCCGTACCTTTGCGCCGTCGGACTTCCCCCAATCATTACCAACTTTGACCTGATGTCATACCCGTGATGCTAGGTGTAAAATCGCTGTGTCTCTGTACAACAGACGGAAAGAATGAGACTTCTGCCCATGTCGCCGCGATTTGCACCAACGATTGACCCTAGGGGTAGTGGATAGCCGCGATTCATCACAGAAGACAATGCGACGCCATTCATCGGCAGTCCGTGCTTGCCGTTCACGCCACGACTGCCGACGTAGGCGTTTCCGTTGTGGTGTAACGCCATCCCACATATGCCACGGCTATTCCCTAGTCCGTCCCCTGCTGGTCTCCGACCAATGGTGCGGGATGACTCAGAACGTCACAGAGAGTATCCCTCGCCTGTTCTCAGGATTATGCCTGATCTCGTTCCCATGGAACCCAACATGCGGCAACAGCCACTTCCGAATGCCCCAAAAATCTGAATAATGCACCATTCGGCAGCCGGCGAAACGGAGAGCCAGAATGGGTTCCCTTGCAGACTGCGCCAGGTGTTGCCTGCAATGACTGTCCCCAGAAATAAATAGGACAGACTTAGCGCAATTGAAATATATGGTTCAAGTAACACGTAAATCTCGTTTGTACCCAATCGGCTATCTCATTTCATTGCAGATAATCTGGTCACTCTATTATCAACAACATTGCGTATTATTTTTAAGGAAACAAAAGGACATGTTTTACACCTTTTGGAGAAAATACATATCTTGAAGACACGTTCATACGATTTGTCGACCTGGAAGAAGCGTTCGACGACGGAAAATTATTCAAAAATGTTCAAATGTGTGTGAAATCTTATGGGACTTAACTGATAAGCTATCAGTTCCAAAGATTCCACACTACTTAACCTAAATTATCCTAAGGACAAACACACACACACACCCATGCCCGAGGGAGGACTCGAACCTCCGCCGGGACCAGCCGCACAGTCCATGACTGCAGCGCTAGACCGCTCGGCTAATCCCGCGCGGCTCGGAAAATGGTGCAAGATGTTCGACATAGTGAGAAAAATAGGGGTGTGCTATAGGGAGAGACGGGTAATATACTGTACGTACTAGAACAAAGAGGTAGTAATAAGAGTGGACCATCAAGATCGAAGTGCTCGTATTACAAAGGGTGTAAGACACGGATGTAGTCTTTCGCCTCTAGTGTTCAGTCTGAACATGGAAGAAGTAACGATGGAAATAAATAAAAGGTTCTGGAGTAGAATCAAAATACAAGGCGAAAGGACACCAATGATACAATTCGGTGATGACATTGTTATCCTAAGTGAAAGAGAAGAAGAATTTCGTGATCTGCTGAATGTAGTGAACAGTCTAATGAGTACAGAATGTGGATCGACAGTTCAAAATTGGTTCAAATGGCTCTGAGCACAATGGGACTTAACAACAAGCGTCATCAGTCCCCTAAAACTTAGAACTACTTAAACCTAACGAACCTAAAGACATCATAAACATCCATACACGAGGCAGGATTAGAACCTGCAACCGTAGCGGTCGCGCGGTTCCAGACTGAAGTGCCTAGAACCGCTCGTCCACCACGGCCGGCGGATCGAGAGTAAACCGAAGAAGACAAATGTAACGAGAAGTAGCAGAAATGACAATAGAGAGAAACTTAACATCAGGATTGATGGTCTCGAAGTTGATGAAGTTAACGAATTCTGCTACCTAGGAAGTAAAATAGCCGAGCGGTCTTGGGCGCTGCAGTCATGGACTGTGCGGCTGGTACCGGCGGAGGTTCGAGTCCTCCCTCAGGCATGGGTGTGTGTTTGTCCTTAGGACAATTTAGGTTAGGTAGTGTGTAAGCTTAGGGACTGATGACCTTAGCAGTTAAGTCTCATAAGATTTCACACACATCTGAACATTTTTGAAGTAAAATAACCTGTGACGGACGGAGCAAGGAGGACATCAAAAGCAGACTAGCTGTGGCAAAAAGGGCATTTGTGGCCAAGAGAAGTCTACTAGTATCAAACGTAGTCCTTAATTTGAGGAAAAATTTTCAGAGAATGTACGTCTTGAGCACAGCATTGTACGGCAGTGAAACATGGACTGTGGGAAAATCGGAACGGAACTGAATCGAAACATTTGAGATGTGGTGCTACAAACGGATGTTGAAAATTAGGTGGACTGATAAGGTAAGGAGTGAGGAGGTTCTGGGCAGAATCGTAGAGGAACGGAATATGTGGAAAACGGTGATATGGAGAAGGGACAGGACGACAGACATCTGTTAAGACATCAGTGAATACACCACTGGCCATTAAAATTGCTACACGACGAAGATGACGTGCCACAGACGCGAAATTTAACCGACAGGAAGAAGATGCTGTGATACGGAAATGATTAGGTTTTAAGAGCATTCACACAAGGTTGGCGCCGGTAGCGACACCTACAACGTGCTGACATGAGGAAAGTTTCCAACAGATTTCTCATACGCAAACAGCAATTGATCGGCGTTGCCTGCTGAAACGTTGTTGTGATGTCTCGTGTAAGGAGGAGAAATACGTACAATCACGTATTCTACTTTGGTAAAGATCGGATTGTAGCCTATCGCGATTGCGGTTTATGGTATTGCGACATTGCTGCTCGCGTTGGTCGAGATCCAATGACTGTTAGCAGAACATGGAGTCGGTGGGCTCAGGACGGTAATACGGAAAGACGTGCTGGATCCCAACGGCCTTGTGTCACTAGCAGTAGAGATGACAGGCATCTTATCGGCATGGCTGTAACGGATTGTGCAGCCACGTCTTGATCCCTGAGTCAACAAAGGGGGACGTTTGCAAGACAACAACCATCTGCACAAACAGTTTGACGACGTTTGCAGCAGCATGGACTATCAGCTCGCAGACCATGGCTGCGGTTACCCTTGACGCTGCATCACAGACAGGAGCGCCTGCGGTGGCGTAATCAACGACGAACCTGGGGGCAAGAATGGCAAAACGCCAGGTTCTGTTTACAGCATCACGATGGTCGCATCCGTGTTTGGCGACATCGAGGTGAACGCACGTTAGAAGCGTGTATTCGTCATCGCCATACTGGCGTATCACCCGGCGTGATGGTATAGGGTGCCATTGGTTACACGTCTCGGTCACCTCTTGTTCGAATTGACGGCACATTAAACAGTGGACGTTAAATTTCAGATGTGTTACGACCCGTTGCTCTACCCTTCATTCGGTCCCTGCGAAACCCTACATTTCAGCAGGATAATGCACGACCGCATGTTGCAGGTCCTGTACGGGCGTTTATGGATACAGAAAATGTTCGACTGCTGCCCTGGCAAGCACATTCTCCAAATCTCTCACCAATTGAAAACGTCTGGTCAATGGTGGCTGAGCAACTGGCTGGTCACAATACGCCAGTCACTACTCATGATGAACTGTGGTATCGTGTTGAAGCTGTATGGGCAGCTGTACCTGTACACGCCATCCAAGCTCTGTTTGACTCAATGCCCAGGCGTATCAAGACCGCTATTACGGCCAGAAGTGGTTGTTCTGGGTACTGATTTCTCAGGATCTATGCACTCAAATTGCGTGAAAATGTAATCACATGTCAGTTCCAGTACAATATATTTGTCCAATGAATACGCACTTATCATTTGCAGTTTTTGTTGGTGTAGCAATTTTAATGGCCAGTGGTGTAGCTCCCAAAGTACTGGAGGGAGCTCTAGATACCAAAACCTGTAGAGGAACTAGATCCAGCTAATAATTGAGGATGTAGGTTGCAGGTGCTACTCTGAGATGAAGAGGTTGGCACAGGAGAGGAATTCGTGGCGAGCCGCGTCAAAGCAGTTAGAAGACTGAGGACTCAAACAGCAATAATAACGACCCACTCTTCTGGTCCGTGCTGTACTTCCGGTGCCAACCAGAGCTGGAATGGCCGACGTTCCGCGGACGCTGGGGATGGCAGCTGGCTCGGGACGGTCTGGCGGCGAGCTGCGACGCCGAGACGTCGCGACGGCGGGCCGCCAACAGCCCATCGATCACTCGGCGGCCGTCCTCCACTTGATGTATCGCTCTCCCTCCCGGCAACTTGATCCGCCTCTTTCTATTTGTTCTCGCGGCCCCGTCTCGCTTCTGGGAGGGTCGCATAAGAGGAAGGCGGCAGTTTCCCCACTGGGTAGGACCTTCACAAGCATTTTAACAGCCGCGACGTTCAATAAGTGAAGCACGACCAGTTCTTTCTCACTGCTCAATCACCAAAGTGTCTGCAAGTTCCCCTTGATGATTTTCTTTTCGAGTTTTTTTATTTCTCAAGCCTCCAGTATCTTTATCACCTCGAGTGCTTTTTAACTTCAGGAGACTTCATAAGTGGTACAAATTCCGTTAACACACTATCCACTTACTTTTCAATTCCGTCCTACATATTTTGTGCATAGTTCGAAGCGCTCTTCCATCAGCCTCCTCTTAATCGGTTTGTTAGTTAAGTCTTTACCACAATTTTTCCGAAAAAAACAAACTTTTATGACGCATCGTATAATCAATAAATAAGCTGTTACGTAAGACCAGCAACCCTTCCCCCCCCCCTCCCCTCGTCAATACCCATCGCAATTTTTTTTTCTTTCATGGGATAGGATTTCAGCCAGAAAAAGTTTCGCAAAGGTTTGAAATTATGTGTGAAGTTTACTGGATTTCGGTAAGTGATCTCATTCTCAAATACTGGATGAATTTAGTCTGGATAATATGAGCAAGCGTGTCGCAAAATGGATCAAATGGCTCTGAGCACTATGAGACTTAACATCTCTCAATGGAGAGAAGTCTTCCGAAGTAAGAGTGATTTCAGGTGTGCCGCGGGGGGAATGTCGTAGGACCGTTGCTATTTGCATTATACGTAAATGAGTTTGTGGATAACATCGGAAGTTCACTGAGGCTTTTTGCGGATGATGCTGTGGTATATCGAGAGGTTGTAACAATGGAAAATTGTACTGAAATGCAGGAGGATCTGCAACGAATTGACGCATGGTGCAGGGAATGGCAATTAAATCTCAATGTAGACAAGTGTAATGTGCTGCGAATACATAGAAAGTAA
Organism: Schistocerca piceifrons; assembly: GCF_021461385.2. Classification (NCBI taxonomy): domain Eukaryota; kingdom Metazoa; phylum Arthropoda; class Insecta; order Orthoptera; family Acrididae; genus Schistocerca; species Schistocerca piceifrons. The sequence continues at coordinate 460,209,909 of NC_060145.1, forward strand.
AGATCCTTTATCATTTAGCTACAATATAGATATATACAATCGGGCAGGTAGGTTAGAAAATTTAAAAAGGGAAATGGATAGGTTGAAGTTAGATATAGTGGGAATTAGTGAAGTTCGGTGGCAGGAGGAACAAGACTTCTGGTCAGGTGACTACAGGGTTATAAACACAAAATCAAATAGGGGTAATGCAGGAGTAGGTTTAATAATGAATAGGAAAATAGGAATGCGGGTAAGCTACTACAAACAGCATAGTGAACGCATTATTGTGGCCAAGATAGATACGAAGCCCACACCTACTACAGTAGTACAAGTTTATATGCCAACTACCTCTGCAGATGACGAAGAAATTGAAGAAATGTATGATGAAATAAAAGAAATTATTCAGATTGTGAAGGGAGACGAAAATTTAATAGTCATGGGTGACTGGAATTCGAGTGTAGGAAAAGGGAGAGAAGGAAACATAGTAGGTGAATATGGACTGGGGGACAGAAATGAAAGAGGAAGCCGCCTTGTAGAATTTTGCACAGAGCACAACATTATCATAACTAACACTTGGTTTAAGAATCATGAAAGAAGGTTGTATACATGGAAGAACCCTGGAGATACTAAAAGGTATCAGATAGATTATATAATGGTAAGACAGAGATTTAGGAACCAGGTTTTAAATTGTAAGACATTTCCAGGGGCAGATGTGGACTCTGACCACAATCTATTGGTTATGACCTGTAGATTAAAACTGAAGAAACTGCAAAAAGGTGGGAATTTAAGGAGATGGGACCTGGATAAACTAAAAGAACCAGAGGTTGTACAGAGATTCAGGGAGAGCATAAGGGAGCAATTGACAGGAATGGGGGAAATAAATACAGTAGAAGAAGAATGGGTAGCTTTGAGGGATGAAGTAGTGAAGGCAGCAGAGGATCAAGTAGGTAAAAAGACGAGGGCTAGTAGAAATCCTTGGGTAACAGAAGAAATACTGAATTTAATTGATGAAAGGAGAAAATATAAAAATGCAGTAACTGAAACAGGCAAAAAGGAATACAAACGTCTCAAAAATGAGATCGACAGGAAGTGCAAAATGGCTAAGCAGGGATGGCTAGAGGACAAATGTAAGGATGTAGAGGCCTATCTCACTAGGGGTAAGATAGATACCGCCTACAGGAAAATTAAAGAGACCTTTGGAGATAAGAGAACGACTTGTATGAATATCAAGAGCTCAGATGGAAACCCAGTTCTAAGCAAAGAAGGGAAAGCAGAAAGGTGGAAGGAGTATATAGAGGGTCTATACAAGGGCGATGTACTTGAGGACAATATTATGGAAATGGAAGAGGATGTAGATGAAGATGAAATGGGAGATATGATACTGCGTGAAGAGTTTGACAGAGCACTGAAAGACCTGAGTCGAAACAAGGCCCCCGGAGTAGACAATATTCCATTGGAACTACTGACGGCCGTGGGAGAGCCAGTCCTGACAAAACTCTACCATCTGGTGAGCAAGATGTATGAAACAGGCGAAATACCCTCAGACTTTAAGAAGAATATAATAATTCGAATCCCAAAGAAAGCAGGTGTTGACAGATGTGAAAATTACCGAACTATCAGCTTAATAAGTCACAGCTGCAAAATACTAACACGAATTCTTTACAGACGAATGGAAAAACTAGTAGAAGCCAACCTCGGGGAAGATCAGTTTGGATTCCGTAGAAACACTGGAACACGTGAGGCAATACTGACCTTACGACTTATCTTAGAAGAAAGATTAAGGAAAGGCAAACCTACGTTTCTAGCATTTGTAGACTTAGAGAAAGCTTTTGACAATGTTGACTGGAATACTCTCTTTCAAATTCTAAAGGTGGCAGGGGTAAAATACAGGGAGCGAAAGGCTATTTACAATTTGTACAGAAACCAGATGGCAGTTATAAGAGTCGAGGGATATGAAAGGGAAGCAGTGGTCGGGAAGGGAGTAAGACAAGGTTGTAGCCTCTCCCCGATGTGGTTCAATCTGTATATTGAGCAAGCAGTAAAGAAACAGAAGAAAAATTAGGAGTAGGTATTAAAATTCATGGAGAAGAAATAAAAACTTTGAGGTTCGCCGATGACATTGTAATTCTGTCAGAGACAGCAAAGGACTTGGAAGAGCAGTTGAATGGAATGGACAGTGTCTTGAAAGGAGGATATAAGATGAACATCAACAAAAGCAAAACAAGGATAATGGAATGTAGTCTAATTAAGTCGGGTGATGCTGAGGGAATTAGATTAGGAAATGAGGCACTTAAAGTAGTAAAGGAGTTTTGCTATTTGGGGAGCAAAATAACTGATGATGGTCGAAGTAGAGAGGATGTAAAATGTAGGCTGGCAATGGCAAGGAAAGCGTTTCTGAAGAAGAGAAATTTGTTAACATCCAGTATTGATTTAAGTGTCAGGAAGTCATTTCTGAAAGTATTCGTATGGAGTGTAGCCATGTATGGAAGTGAAACATGGACGATAAATAGTTTGGACAAGAAGAGAATAGAAGCTTTCGAAATGTGGTGCTACAGAAGAATGCTGAAGATTAGATGGGTAGATCACATAACTAATGAGGAAGTATTGAATAGGATTGGGGAGAAGAGAAGTTTGTGGCACAACTTGACCAGAAGGAGGGATCGGTTGGTAGGACATGTTCTGAGGCATCAAGGGATCACCAAGTTAGTATTGGAGGGCAGCGTGGAGGGTAAAAATCGCCGAGGGAGACCAAGAGATGAATACACTAAGCAGATTCAGAAGGATGTAGGTTGCAGTAGGTACTGGGAGATGAAAAAGCTTGCACAGGATAGAGTAGCATGGAGAGCTGCATCAAACCAGTCTCAGGACTGAAGACCCCAACAACAACAATAGCAGGTCAGCAACTGGAAGCAGTTAATTCCATAAATTATCTGGGAGTAGGCATCAGGAGTGATTTAAAATGGAATGACCATATAAAATTAATCGTTGGTGAAGCAGATACCGGACTGAGACTCATTGGAAGAATCCTAAGGAAATGCAATCCCAAAACAAAGGAAGGAGGTTACAGTAAACTTGTTCGCCCACTGCTTGCATATTGCTCACCAGTGTGGGATCCGTACCAGTTAGGATTGATAGAAGAGATAGAGAAGATCCAACGGAGAGCAGCGCGCTTCGGTACAGGATCCTTTAGTAATCGCGTAAGTGTTAGGAGATGATAGATAAACCCCAGTGGAAGACTCTGCAAGAGAGACGCTCAGTAGCTCGGTACGAGCTTTTATTGAAGTTTCGAGAACATACCTTCACCGAGGAGTCAAGCAGTATATTGCTCCCTCGTACGTATATCTCGCGAAGATGCCATGGGGATAAAATCAGAGAGATTAGAGCCCACACAGAGGCATACCGACAATCTTTCTTTCCACAAAGAATGCGAGACAGGAATAGAAGGGAGAACCGATAGAGGTACTCAAAGTACCCTCCGCCACACACGGTCACGTGGGTTGCGGAGTATGGACGTAAATGTAGATATAGATGAGGTCATCAGTCCCCTAGAACTTAGAACAACTCAAACCTAACTAACCTAAGGACATCACACACATCCATACCCGAGGCTGGATTCGAACCTGCCACCGTAGCGGTCGCACGGCCGCACCGGCCGGCCGAGCGTGTTACATTGCCCTAAGATACATACGAACATTCGAACTTCAACACTCGGTTTATAGTGTTAAACATTTTAAGTAAAGTCATACCTCTTAACGAGCAGATTACGACAGTATTTTGAATTTTTAAATTCGATCGATAATATTATGAAATACTGAAAATCAAATTTTTGTTGCCTCTGGCAGCAGGTAACCTGAAACTGGTTTAGGTGATCCTTAACCGTTTCGTAATGTAGATGTTTATGTTCGTGCCACTGAGGATTCTTCTTTACTCTCGAGTGTGAGGAAGTTTAATTGTTATTTATTACGACTGTTTCAGACATGGAATACTCAGAACGCCATTCATACACCATAAAAATGGCACAGTTACAAAAGGTTCAAATGGTTCAAATGGCTCTGAGCACTATGGGACTCAACTGCTGAGGTCATAAGTCCCCTAGAACTTAGAACTACTTAAACCTAACTAACCTAAGGACAACACACACATCTATGCCCGAGGCAGGATTCGAACCTGCGACCGTAGCGGTCGCGCGGTTCCAGACTGTAGCGCCTAGAAACGCTCGGCCACCAGCGGCCGGCAGTTAGAAAATGTATCGTATATATTAGCGTGGTGTATTCTAGCAGTACAACTGGGAAACGCTTCTGTATTTGTGTGCATCAGGTGCCCTCCTATGGGGATTGTTAGTATTATGTCTTCACCGTAATTTCTAGCCAGCCCTAATCGTTCAATGGCGCAGATAGCACACCTTCTAATCGAGACAATAACAGATCTTTTCTTTCTCTGAGGTGAAAAGTTCTGAAACATGGTCCGAACACCGTCGTCAAGCCACTTAAATCCACGTATGTACCGCACAAAACACTGTGAAGTGCATTTCGGAGTGTAAGTCTCACTGCACAACTAATTGAGTCCCCTTTCCGTTCCAGCGATGTATGGAGTGCGGGGAGAATTATTTTTAATCGACTCTGTGTGTGCTCTACTTTGCCTAATTTTGTCTTTGCAATCCCTAGTGTAGGAGGTTGTAGTACATTCGTAGAGTCCTCACTTATTGCGTGTCCCTGAAATACTGAAGTAGGCTTCCGCGGAATGCTGTGGCTTTATCTTCAAGGGTTTGCCACTTCAGTTTTTTTCTGTGACCTACTTGTTCCAAGTGACTGGTAACGTACAACACAGATCCTGTCGTGCTGGCGACCGCTGCTGTAAGCTGCTCCAATTGCTAACTTTCTCGCTCCGCCTGCTGTGTAGGCTGCCCCATGCTCCTGCGCCAGTAGAGAGAAGGCCAGTTTGCAGTGGGATAACAATCGAGAATACTGAGCTCACGCAGAAGCATGACACTCGTCCTGACAGCGCAGGATCGGCGATTGGAATAGAAAACGACGTGAGGAAGAGTACCCTCCACCACAGACCATTGCGGGGGTTCCGGAGTATGGATGTGATGCAGGGGTAGATAATAGCTCGTGCCATAAGAACGGATTTCAACTACGTGGCAGGAATACTTTCGACAGATACTGGAAAACGGGCAGGCCTCGCCTTTTCGTTAATGGAGACACGACCTGCATCTCGTTACGTTCGGCTCTCGAAACTAGCTATCCCTCGTTCCCGATTGGGTACACACTTCTATGAAGAGCCACGGTCATAAAAGTACGTGAGTTTTCCCGTGGTTTCCAGGTGACAGCAATTTCCAGTAACTACACTACTGGCCATTAAAATTGCTACACCACGAATATGACATGCTTCAGACGCGAAATTTAACCGACAGGAAGAAGATGCTGTGATATGCAAATGATCAGCTTTTCAGAGCATTCACACAAGGTTGGCGCCGGTGGCGACACCTACAACGTGCTGACACGAGGAAAGTTTCCAAACGATTTCTCATACACAAACAGCAGTTGACCGGCGTTGCCTGGTAAAACGTTGTTGTGATGCCTCGTGTAAGGAGGAGAAATACGTACCATCACGTTTTCTACTTTGATAAAGGTCGGATTGTAGCCTATCGCGATTGCGCTTTATCGTATCGCGACATTGCTGCTCGCGTTGGTCGAGATCCAATGACTGTAAGCAGAGTATGGAATCGGTGTGTTCAGGAGGGTAATACGGAACGTCGTGCTTGATCCCAACAGCCTCGTATCACTAGCAGTCGAGATGACAGGCACCTTATCCGCATGGCTGTAACGGATCGTGCAGCCACGTCTCGATCCCTGAGTCAACAGATGGGGACGTTTGCAAGACAACCATATGCACGAACAGTTCGACGACGTTTGCAGCGGCATGGACTATCAGCTCGGTGACGATGGCTGCGGTTACCCCTGACGATGCATCACAGACTGGAGCTCCTACGATGGTGTACTCAACGACGAACCTGGGTGCAGCAATGGCAAAACGTCATTTTTTTATGAATCCAGGTTCTGTTTACAGCATCATGAGGGTCGCATCCGTGTTTCGCGACATCGCGGTTAACTCACATTGGAAGCGTGTATTCGTCATCGCCGTACAGACGTTTTACCCGGCGTGATGGTATGGGGTGCCATTGGTTACACGTCTCGGTCACCTCTTGTTCGCATTGACGGCACTTTGAACGGTGCGAATTACATTTCAGATGTGTTACGACCCTTCATTCGATCGTTGCGAAACCCTACATTTCAGCAGGATAATGCACGACCGCATGTTGCAGGTTCTGTACGGGCTTTTCTGGATACAGAAATTGTTCGACTGATGCCCTGGCGAGCACATTCTCCAGATCTCTCACCAAATGAAAAACGTCTGGTCAATGGTGGCCGAGCAATTGGCTCGTCACAATACGCTAGTCGCTACTCTTCATGAACTGTGGTATCGTGTTGACGCTGCATGGGTGGCTGTACCTGTACACGCCATCCAAGCTGTATTTGACTCAATGCCCAGGCGTATCAAGGCCGTTATTACGGCCAGAGGTGGTTGTTCTGGGTACTGATTTCTCAGGATCTATGCACCCAAATTGCGTGAAAATGTAATCACATGTCATTTCTAGTATAATATATTTGTCCAATGAATACCCGTTTATCATCTACATTTCTTCTTGGTGTAGAAGTTTTAATGGCCAGTAGTGTACAAATATAGTGTATGAGTAGGTGAATGATCACAGTGAGAAATTTATAGAATTGCACCATTTTCATAGAAACTGGCACTGAGCAAGGCATGAACAACAACGTGAAAAGTATGGCGTACAAAGAGATGGTTGAAACGTAAGTGTAATATAATGTAAGTTACAAAATTTGAAATAAAGTATCAGAAAAGATGTTTTTTATTTGTGCCGGCGAATTGTCCGTAGTTGCTTTACAGTTATTGCAAGTTTTTAAAATCCATCCTTGCAACCACATGAAAATCCGTATTTTATCACAAAACACGTTTTCTTTGAAATAAAAGATCATTAATGGTCTGTAAGGAAAGATATTTAAAATTTTATTTGCTTTGTAGATATAGAAACAGTTCGTTACAAAAGATGCTAATTTTAGTTAATGGTATTTCAGATTTGATTTTAGTTCACACTGTGAAACACCATGTGCTTGCATTTCGTGTTTTACATCACTAAATGTGTAGTTCTGCTAAGCGGGGTGATATTATGCGGGGAAAAAAGGAAAAATAGTACCGAACGAACGAATAAAAAAAATGGTTCAAATGGCTCTGAGCACTATGGGACTCTACTGCTGTGGTCATCAGTCCCCTAGCACTTAGAACTACTTAAACCTAACTAACCTAAGGACATCACACACATCCATGCCCGAGGCAGGATTCGAACCTGTGTCCGTAGCAGTCGCACGGTTCCGGACTGCGCGCCTAGAACCGCGAGACCACCGCGGCCGGCCGAACGAACGAATATCTAAAGAATATATACGCAGATGCCTTTCATGGTTCGAGCGAAAATCGAATGTAAAATACGCTACGTAAAATCAACACCTTTTGTAAGAAAAAGTTTTTCGATCTAGAAAACTAGCCAACTCTTAAATACGGACCATTGATATTTTGTTTCGATAAAATGAAATACGATTGGTGACAAAAATACGAATTTTCTTGTACTGAAAATATGGATTTAAAATACTTTCGGCAATTTCAGAAAAGAGCTCAACAAAGTGCAGGCCTCTCGAAAGAAGCGTATAAGGGGTGGATGAATTCTATAAGTCAACACATATGCAAAGTGGCAGTAAATAGTTACTTGCACTACGTTCGTATCTATATTACTCAGCACTGTGCTACGCCCGTAGTTTTACAGGCATTAGCAATTAATGTACTTTACAAAAGAGCGAGGACATCGTCTCCATAGTGAATCGAACTTCCTCGATTCTCAGAGAAATTTCCACAATTGTCAGTCTGATCCATGTGCCTTAATTTTCCTTTCTGCAATCGAATTTTTGACCAATTTTGTGCGATATTTCTTTCGAAAAGTAAACGATTATAGACCATGCAAATCGACGGGAACTACCATAATTTTCTTTCTGCTATCGTCCAACCTACTTTCTCGTCCAAAATCAACGCACTGTACAAAGTACTTTCCGTGAGAAGCGGCCACAACTCCAAGAATCCGTCGCTCGCACCCTCGGGCCTGTCGAGTGTGCACCTCAGTCCTGGGTCGGCGGAAAATCGCGAGTATCCTTCGATTTACGCCACACATCAGGGATCCCGCCCTCCGGGGAGATCTGTGAAACTAGATCGGAACGGACGTGGAAAAAGACAGCTCTGAGATCGGCGACCCGGGTAGAGTAAAATACACTCTAAGAAAAAATAAGACGACGCATCAGCAAGGAGTTTTCGAATTGGACGCAAATCGGTAGATGCAATGTACAGTCGTGGAAAAAACGAGCGAGACCCCTCGCCTTTTCGTTATGCTGATCCGCAAAGCTTTAAAGTCTACTACACAGCATAACAGGCAAGGCGACGAAGTGCTACGAACATATTGTGCACAGGCGTGAAATTGAAAAACTATCCGAACTCTGTCAGACTGTTTTCTATCATGTGTAAGACTATATTAATGCTGATTAGTGTGTTAAAAATAACACGTAAATATAAAATGTAAATGAGAGAAGAAACGCTAATTAGTATGGACTGTACTAATAAAGATGAATGTCAGCTTATCGAGATAACATAACCGTTTTAGTAAGATAAAGTACCCCGGATCATTACGAATTAGCAAAATATCACGCGCATTCGGCCGCGAAACGGTCTGTGTCAATGTTCAGACCAGTCATACTGGATTACGGTTTCTGACCTACCATGAAAGTGTGCGAATTTAGCAATGCGTGAAGATTCATAACGAAATTCAGTTAAAAATCGTTCAGTGCCACACTTAAGTCAATCCAGTTACTGACAGAAGCGGAAAAAGTAGGCAGTAACAAGTATGAAATTCTACAAGAGTTACGTGTCGACATCCACAGGGCGCCAGTACAGAATAAAGGTAGCAATAACGTATTGGGGGCACGAGAATTTCTTAAAATTGCTTTACTGATGCTCTATCTGCCTCCATCGAGATTAGAACCGAAAACAATCCAGACCTCCCTTGCAGTAGCAAACACCTTTCACTACGCTAGTAGATAACCCAGGCAAACAGCCTTCAATTATTACCCCAGACATGAATAAGCCGGCAATTTCGCAATGAAAATGGCAAATTGATCTGCAGTTTCTGTTGCATAAAGCTTTCTGGACTGAAAAACATGAATTTTCTACCTTTATGTTACTGCATATGTGGCAATCATTCGAAATAACAAAATACTGTTATTAGCGAGTAAATTTACTACGATAATTCTGCACCACGCCAGGAAATAAACGGCGATATAGCTGCCAAACTATTCTACAATGTTTCAAATTCTCCATTAGACTCACGACAGATAGAAAACGTTTACTAGCCGAAGTGTTTTTAAGCTAGCTAGCAATGGGGATGCTCGCACTTCTAAAACGCGGTGGCATTAATACTGGGATCTGAATTACCACTTGTAAATGCAAATGGATTTTATTTGCATTCCTGTAAACGTGATTTGGATCGAAAGCATAGCTACGATTAATATGCTGATGTAGCGAGTGCAACTAGAACATTTCGAATAAAGAGTAGGGGGAATTATTTATGCGGCCCTCATCTTCAGTGACTGTCGTAGCTATTTTCTTGGTCAGGATTTCGTCACCTAAATCGGTAAAAATGGAATGCTACTAGTCTCAGTTTCCTGACCGTCTATCTGTCTACCCAAACCTTAAAAACCGTTTACCTCGAATACGGGTAGACATAATAAGCGGAAATGTATCGCACTTCCTGTTGTGTAAGGTCCCTTGGTGAGCTTCTATGTCAACTTAATCTAAAGATACGGCTGTTTATGTAAAGAAAATTTACGTGAAAAGTCAAAAAATGGCTCTAAGAACTATGCGACCAAACTGCTTAGGTCATCAGTCCCCTAGACCTAGAACTACTTAAACCTACCTAACGACATCACCCACATCCGTGCCCGAGGTAGGATTCCAACCTGCGACTGAAGCAGCCGCGCGGTTCGTAGAATCACTCGGCCACCGCACCCGGCGAAACCATTTTCACCTCATGTGTAATGATAATAAATACTGTCTAGTAAGGATAAACTGTATTCAGAAGCAACTCAGATTGTTTGATCACGGAACTTTTATGAAAACTACATTCAAGTTTTGTTCGAAGTCGTCTGCAATATCCACTTATAAACACCCTATGAACGTCGTATGCGATATCCACTTCTGAAGACGCTGGCAGTTACTGCAGTACCATAACAAGTAGTTAAGAATTTATTGTTATTGGTCCATGCATGACACTTTATTTCAGTATAGATTTAATGCACCTAGGTGTTTGTGTATGGCTGAAAATAATGAACAAAGCATAAGTAAACAGCAAACAACTTGGATGTTCAAATCAAATGTAACTCACATGTCGCAATTACAACATAATTTCGTTGTTACACCTACATGACTACATCTACAGGATTTCTTTGCAGTCCAGACTTACGCGCCTGGCAGAGAGTTCATCGAACCACCTCCGGACTATTTCTCTCCCGTCCCACTCCTTAACATCGTGCAGGAAAAAGGAGCACTTAAATCTTTTCTTACGAGCCCTGAATTACATTATTACTATGGTCATTTCTTCCTGTGTAAGTTCCCGAGAAAATAATGTTTTGGCATTCAGAGCAGATGTTGGTGACTGAAATTTCGTGAAAAGATCTCGCACCAAATAAAAACGCATTTGTTTTCATGAATGTCACCCCAACTCTGGCACTCTCTCTCTCCCCTATTTCGTGACATTACAAATCGTGCTACCGTTCCTTGGGCGTTTTTGGCGTGCACCGTCAATCACGTCTGGCAAGGATGCCATACCGCGCCGGAATACTATAGCTTATCTCGATAAGCTGAAATTCATTTTTATTAGTACATTTCACACTAATTAGTGTTTCTTCTTTCATTTATATCTTCTTTTTACGTGTTGTGTTTAACACACTAATCAGCATTAATATAGTCTTACAGATGATTGAAAACAGTCTGACAAAGTTCGGATGGTTTTTCAATTTCACGCCTGTGCACAATATGTTGGTAGCACTTCGTCGCCTTGCCTGTTATGCAATGTAGTAGACTTTAAAGTTGTGCGGATCAGCATAACGAAAAGGCGAGGGGTCTCGCTCGTTTTGTCCGCGACTGCACATGTACAGAGAAGCAAATGATATCAATTTCAGAAAAATTGGATAATTTATACTGCGCAAGGAAAAGAGCTTCACAAACTGAGCTAGTGGATAACGCGCAAGTCCACATATGTCCCTTGTGTAGGCAGTTATTCGGCTTGGCATTGAGAGAGCTGCTGGATGTCTTCATGAGGGATATCATGCCAGATTCTGTCCAATTGGCACGCCAGATCGTCATCAGCCCGATCCGCTTGCAGGGCCCTGCTCATAACTCTCGAAACGTTCGTAGTTGAGGAGACATCCGGGTACATTGCTGGCCAAGGTAGCGTTTGGCAACAGAAACTGTCGCCTTGTTCGACTTCGGTGGTAATCTGGGCTCATTTCGCGGCAGGACTCATCACTGAAGACAATTCTACGGCAGTTAACGTCATTTCAAGCTGGAGACGGCCCGTACATTCGAAAGCCCGTTTTGTTGCCCTTCGTGACGAGCCACCCTGGGCTCACATTTCGGCCAGATAATACCTGCCCCCACATGGCGAGTGTTTCAACTGCTTTTCTTCGTGCTTGCTAAGGTCTACCTTGGTCAGCAAGATCTCCAGATGTCGAGAACGTTTGGAGCGTTACAGGCAGTTTCCTCCAGTCAGTGTGGGAGTTTGGCGCTCTGACGCGCCAGTTGGCCAAAATTTGGCACGACATACTTCAGGAGGACATACAACAACTCTATGAGACCATGTCAAGCCGAATAACAGCCTGCACGAGGGAGAGATGTGGACCAGCGCGCTACTGACTCACTCAGTTTGTGAAGCTCTTTCTCTTCAATAAATTATCCAATTTTTCTGAAACCGAAATCATTTCTTTGTCTGTTCATCACGCCTACCGATTTCCTTCGCATTCGGGTAATTCCTTCGTGGTACGTAGTTTCTTTTTTGTTAGAGTGTATCGGAGGAACTGCCCACGGCTGTGGCTCGTCGCAGTCCGCTCGTGTGCGGCCAGCTGAGGCAGAAAAACGCACCACCAGCACGTGTCTGGTAGTACTGCGGGGTGGTTTTGACGATGGGACAGTTCCTCGTCCCTCGCAACACCGGAGACTCTAAACAGCCCGTGTATTTACCCTCGATGCAGCCGGTTAATGGCCTGGAAAATGAGCGGTGTAACTGTGCTCAGAGGCGAGTGCTAGCGGGGAGCCGCTGCTGTTGCGTCGAGTGGGCGACGATTGCGGAGCAGCGGGTGGTACCAGGCAGGCGGAGCTAAGCGAGGCATGCATCAAGTACGATGGGTGGGGGGGGGGGGGGGGGGAGGGTGGCGCCCCCCACACAGAGGCGAGGAGACTCTAAGTGCGGTTTGCAAGCCTCGGCAGCACGCCTGCTCTTAAGGGGGTTCCCACCCGACGAGCCGCCGGCAGCGTAATACATCTAACGCGGCTGCCGTAACAAAAATAATTAGCACGCACGTTATCCGCGTGTAGACTCTGACAGCAGTTTCTAACCGTCTTGAATCCACACGTGCGCACAAGACAACAACACCACGCGCATGCTAAACTTGGTACTCAGAGCCTGCTTTCATTGTTTACAACTATTGTTGACATCTGTGTCCAGCAGCTCTCAGGCTTCCGTATTGGATCTTTTGCACGTTTTTCAGTGAGTAAATTTTCATAAATGCCGTGATTTAAAAAAATCAATGTTCAGTACGGGTGGTCTTTCTTTTTTACGCACTGCTGTTGCGAAACGCAATCTACATCTACTGTAACTGGGTTTTGTCTTTTGATGCTAGACAGTTGTCAGGATGAGCATTACTGCAAAGGGCATTTGATTCTAAAGCATTATGTCAGCGTGAAAAACCTAAATAAATTACTTTTTCTCTCTTAACGTGTGGGCAGGGTGGGTTCTTCCTTGGCTCGGGTATGAGGTAGAATGAAACAGCATTTTTTATATAAGATAACTTTTATTGAAAGATTTGTACAATGGTTTCCTTACTGGATTGTTCTGGCTGGGAGAGCGGCAGCTGTGTCGTTTGCGAAGCCTTCTGCTTGCGTGAGCGTGGCGGTGTGTATCTCGTGTCGCCGTCCGCCCAGTTGACTGGAGACGCGCATCGCGATGCGGCCCATTTAATTATTGAGAACGAAGTCGTGAATCGGGTGGTGATACCTTGGATGTGGCGTCCCAGTGTTTCTCTTCTCTAAGCGGCCGCGTATGTCAGTGTTGTGCGTCGGCCAGCAGAGCGGCGCGGTGGGGGAAGGCCAGTGTCCCGGACTCGAACAACGGACTCCAGCGTGCCAGTCTTCGGCTGTCAGATCTTCATCCCAGCTCACAGGTGACTGCTGATGTGAGGTGGTCTCCTTCCCGTCCTCACGAGTCACCCGGGTACTAAAAATCAGTCTTTAAATGCCTTCTAACGTCTGTCTTCTGGCGGCGTGGCTACTACTTGCTATTCCATTACAGTGGCGAACTTGGTGCTTCTGTATACAATGTAGTCTCTTCCTGCATGACGATCTTCAGCACCGAAACTGAACTGAAAACTACTCCTGTCGGGCCCACTGCGTCTCGCGTATTTATTCATTTCAGTTCACTGGAGGTGAACGACTTCACGATCATTGCCTCTTCTGTCACGTTGAAAAGCTTTTCGAAGAATCTTCTTAACGTCGGTCATTGGCTCTTGGAATGTAGGCGAGGGCGTTTGATCACATGTGGCAATTGACAAACACGTGAGCCGGTCGGGTGATGCCCAGATGGCTGAATGGACAGCTTCTGCTTAAGTGGGGAGGGGGATGGCTTCTCTTGAACGTGCTGACTTGCAAGCGCCGGCCGTTGCCACTGCTGCTTTGCCTGCTGTTTGCCAGTGTGTACTTTTCTAAACTCAACTAAGTTTCTCATTTAATTTCTAGTTTCTACTTCACTTCACATTGATTTCACTAATTTATTTACCTATCTTAAGTACCACTCAACACTACGTAGGGGGGTAGCCTGCACCGCTACTTGTCATTTCCTTTCCTTTTCCACTCGCAAATAGAGGAGGGAAAACCAACTACCGATATGCCTTCGTGTGAGCACTGATTTCTCTTATATTCCTGGTCGTTTCGTGCAGTGTATGTTGCCGGCAGCAGAATCGTTGGGCAGTCAGCTTCAAATGCCGGTTCTCTTATATTTCCCCAACAGTGTTTCTCGAAAAGGACGTCGCCTTTCCTCAGGCATTCCCATTTGAGTTTCAGAATCTTCTCCGTGACACGTGTTGTACTAATCGCCGACCGAAGTGGCCGAGCGGTTCCAGGCGCTACTGTCTGGAACCGCGTGACTGCTACGGTCGCAGGTTCGAATCCTGCCTCGGGCATGGATGTGTGTGATGTCCTTAGGTTAGTTAGGTTTAAGTAGTTCTAAGTTCTAGGGGACTGATGACCTCAGATGTTAAGTCCCATAGTGCTCAGAGCCATTTGTACTAATCCCTTCGTTTTGTAGAAAAAAAATGGAACGCAACAGTTAAGGCTTCAGCGTCATAATGCGTGGGTGTGGCGAGAAAAGGTGTTCTGTATGATGTTCACAACTGCTGTGTTATAATAACGTATCTCGGCAATCGTTTATTTCTCAGGATCGTTACAGGATCATTTAGTAATCGCGCAAGCGTTTCGGAGATGATAGATAAACTCCAGTGGAGAGACGCTCAGTAGCTCAGTACGGGCTTTTGTTGAAGTTTAGAGATCATACCTTCACCGAGGAGTCAAGCAGTATATTGCTCCCTCCTATGTATATCTCGTGAAGAGACCATTGGGATAAAATCAGAGGGATTGGAGCCCACACAGAATCATACCGACAATCCTTCTTTCCACGAACAATACGAGACTGGAATAGAAGGGGAACCGATAGAGGTACTCCTACCCTCCACCACACACCGTCAGGTGGCTTGCGGACTATGGGTGTAGATGTAGATGTAGATATAATAATATAACTGAACATTGAAATTTTTCTCGGTGTTGTACCGCGTCACTCTATAAAATACCTTAATTATAAACTTGCAACCAAAGTTTAGACCTTATTACAAACGGCCTTCCTCAGCGCGAGACTGGTTTCGCTGGAGGAAAGGTGACTATTTATTGCAGACAATCGGTGTCAATACATCATATCCTTGAAACTTTATTAATCCTACAATGTAACCGGCTAGTCACGACGGAAAGGCGAATGGTAGGAACGAGGGTATTGGTAGGCTAGCCGGCTTGCCAGCGATTGGCGACAATCTGCAGATATGGCGGGCACGGTTGCTGCCTGGTGTGCGTGCGAATGGCCTGCAGCTGTTTGTTTAGGTTGTAGCGTCCGTGCCCAGCGAGGTTTCCGCCTCGCGTCAGCTGGTCAGTTAGGCTGGCCACCAGATGAGACGCAGGTCCGTGAGTTGACGCAGGGTGACTCACGGTGAGTTTGTGCGAACCACGCAACTGAATGGTCCTGTGCACGTTAGACCGCAGCGTGACGTGACGCAGTTCCTGCGCTTGGTGACCCTGCGGAGCGCAGTCTCCTGTACGCAGTTTACTGCGAGGCTCACGGTGGTTCTGGCTGTTGGTAGATCCAAATGGAGGCAAAGATAATTGAAGCCGTACGTGTCCGCAAACTTCTGTATGACACAAGCTATGAAGATTAATCGAAAACGAAGCTGAAAGCTGAGAGCTGAGAAGTGGGAGGAAGTGGCCAAGGAAACGCACATACGAAATGGTAAGTTGCATTGTAATTCATTGTTAGCATTCTGCATTGACATTGTTAAAACTGTGTAGCAAATTTTCGTGATGTGCTCTGTCCTGGTTAAATGTTTATCAAAAAAGATGCTTAGGTTCCTTACAATATCATTCCTTATTAGCGTGTAGCCCTCCATATCTACCAATGAAAACGGAATAGATGGATATAACCACGTCTTTGATATCAATATAGAATCGAAACTGTCGTCCGAGTACATTTATGATGTATTAGAATGCAACGCTGTGTCAAAATTTCAAAGCAATCGGTCAAGAGATTTCGGAGGTTAGTGGCTATACACAAACCAACAGCACATTTTTATATATAGAGATATATGTTAATCATAATAGCTTACCTTAAAAACACAGCTAGTTTCTCCTTGGTTCCAATCGGGCTTGTAGCGTTGCATCCCTGTCTGTCAATTTCATTCTTGATGAGACCATGCACTTCTTGGAATTGATAACAGTTTAATCTAAAATAGTTCGTGCATGTTTCATCATCAAATTCCTTAGTTAAAGCGAATTCCCCATGACTTAGCCTTCTTTTCATGTACGCACTTTTTTCTGCTTTTTGTTTCATCAAAGCGATGTAACACACAGTTTCGAACTCAAACTCAGAAGCGGAATCCGGTTCTGAACTTATATCTATTAACATAGCAGAAGTAGTCGCCATCTCTGCCAGAGCCAAAGTTCCACTGCAAACTGCGTATTGAAACTGCGATCCAACTTGCGATGATTGTCGCCGTGACTCACGCTACCGTGAGGAATTTGGCGTGAGCCCCCCCTGCGACACCTCACGGGCCTGCGTCTCATCTTGCGGCCCGCCTAAGACTCCGATAGCAGACAGCCAGGACGCCGGAAGTTCGCAGCCGTCCTCTCCACTGACGTTGTCTGGTTGCTTAGTAACTTCAGTTGCCTACATCTACATCTATCTACATTTATACTCCGCAAGCCACACAACGGTGTGTGGCGGAGGGCACTTTACGTGCCACTGTCATTACCTCCCTTTCCTATTCCAGTCGCGTACGGTTCGCGGGAAGAACGACTGCCGGAAAGCCTCCGTGCGCGCTCGAATCTCTCTAATTTTACATTCGTGATCTCCTCGGGAGGTATAAGTAGGGGGAAGCAACATATTCGATACCTCATCCAGAAACGCACCCTCTCGAAACCTGGACAGCAAGCTACACCGCGATGCAGAGCGACTCTCTTGCAGAGTCTGCCACTTGAGTTTGCTAAACATCTCCGTAACGCTATCACGCTTACCAAAAAACCCTGTGACGAAACGCGCCGCTCTTCTTTGGATCTTCTCTATCTCCTCCGTCAACCCAATCTGGTACGGATAAACACTGATGAGCAATACTCAAGTATAGGTCGAATTAGTGTTTTGTAAGCCACCTCCTTTGTTGATGGGCTGCATTTTCTAAGGAGTCTACCAATGAATCTCAACCTGGTACCCATCTCACCAACAGTTAATTTTATATGATCATTCCACTTCAAATCATTCCGTACACATACTCCCAGATATTTTACAGAAGTAACTGCTACCAGTGTTTGTTCCGCTATCATGTAATCATACAATAAAGGATCCTTCTTTCTATGTATTCGCAATACATTACATTTGTCTATGTTAAGGGTCAGTTGCCACTCCCCGCACCAAATGCGTATCCGCTGCAGATCTTCCTGCATTTCGCTACAGTTTTCGAATGCTGCAACTTCTCTGTATACTACAGCATCATCCGCGAAAAGCCGCATGGGACTTCCGACACTATCTACTAGGTCATTTATATATATTGTGAAAAGCAATGGTCCCATAACACTCCCCTGTGGCACACCAGAGGTTACTTTAACGTCTGTAGACGTCTCTCCATTGATAACAACATGCTGTCTTCTGTTTGCTAAAAACTATTCAATGCAGCCACACAGCTGGTCTGATATTCCGTAGGCTCTTACTTTGTTTATCAGGTGACACTGCGGAACTGTATCGAACGCCTTCCGGAAGTTAAGGAAAATAGCATCTACCTGGGAGCCTATATCTATTTTCTGGGTCTCATGAACAAATACAGTGAGTTTGGTCTCACACGTTCGCTATTTCCGGAATCCATGTTGATTCCTACAGAATAGATTCTGGGTTTCCAGAAATGACATGATACGCGGGCAAAAAACATATTCTAATATTCTCCAACAGATCGATGTCAGAGATATAGGCCTATAGTTTTGCGCATCTGCTCAACGACCCTTCTTGAAGACTGGGACTACCTGTGCTCTTTTCCAATCATTTGGAACCTTCCATTCCTCTAGATACTTGCGGTACACGGCTGTTAGAAGGGGGGCAAGTTCTTTCGCGTACTCTGTGTAGAATCGAATTGGTATCCCCTCAGGTCCAGTGGACTTTCCTCTGTTCAGTGATTTCAGTTGCTATCGAAGTTTGCATTGGCGCGTCCACGACTCCTTCGCCAGGACATGGACTTCCTGGAACAAGATAGGCTGTCCCAGTCACGGTGGCGTTCCGCTATCGCCGATTTCTTACGGTGTGCTAATCGCACATTACGTTCACGTTCTGCCAACTGGTCTCCCAGTGTTCCCTACGTAGGCAGCTCCGCACCCTCAACGTAGTTCACAATCTCCTGCAGTATTCAGTTTGTTGGCTGCATCCTTGGTCGAGACTGCCTTGTCGGGGATCCTGTGGCTGCTGCGGAAAATCTGTTTTAAAATTCGTTGGCGGAAAACGTTGCGATGGTGTTCACTGAGGCCCTTCACATACGGTAACTGCACAAGAGGAAGCTTCTCTTGCATACCCTCTTCCCTCGGTTGTAGTCGGCCTGTGTGGCCGAGCGGTTCTAGGCTCATCAGTCTGGAACCGCGCGACCGCTCTGGTCGCAGGTTCGAATCCTGCTGCAGGAATGGATGTGTGTGATGTCCTTAGATTAGTTAGGTTTAAGTAGTTCTAAGTTCTAGGGGACTAATGACGTCAGATGTTAAGTCCCATAGTGCTCAGAGCCATTTGAACCATTTTTTAACCCTCGGTTGACTTCGGTCGCCTTTGTCATATAGTTGTTCTCGTAACCGCTGGCGCGAAAGTTGTGGTGCAGCCCTGCAATTATTCTTTAATCTTGTTAGTACCATCCGGTTGGCACGGACAGTCATCGTGTGGAGAACTGAATACTTCTGAGCTGGCTCATGAACGACGGTCGGAACGCCTGTTTTAAGTTTATAATTAAAGTGTTTAATACAATGACGCGGCATAGCACCCAGAATAATTTTAATCTTTATGACATCGGTCGCGGAAACCTACGTAGCTATGTCAACAACGTAGTTGTACGTGTGTGTTTTTCGATTTGTATACACAGATCCCTAACTGGCAAGAGTCCACGTTTGATTTGATTACATTTTCCGGTTTATTTCAGCATTCTAGGAAGTAGAAACTGGCAATACTCAGTAGAGATTCCGATGAGAAACAGGATAAATAATTATTTCTGAATATGTGAAATTGCCTCCGCCATTACCGTGTCACTTGAACAACTTCCATTCTGAATTGTAGACACTATCCTATCAAAACAAAGCGCGTCCATTCTCACGAGGTTACGAAATTCCTGCTGATCTTTCAGCTTCAGCGCCTTCAAAAATAGGGATTATGTACCTTTTGTGGCGGTGTTCGTAGCGACAAACACTTGGCTGTAGAAATGGCTTACGAAGTCACAGCCACACTTTTAATAGCGGGCCGACCGGTCCGCTGGAACAGTGAACAGAAAGATGAAAGCCCAAACACTCAGATTAAATAAAAGTCGGTACTTATCTTTATTCACGAAGATACAGAAACAAGGTCGTGAACTCCGTGTCTACGGAAATCTGTCTAGTTCAAGTCGGAGCGGCTAGGTCAGCGTCGGCTGACGACAAACAACAACTCTGCTGCGATGAACACCCAACTGACTAGCAAGTACACAATTCGGAGGCGAGTATACAACTGAGCGGCGAGTGCAGAACTGTCCTAGCGCTCGCGACTCCAGCGCTTAAGAAGCCAGAAGCCAGCGGTGGCGCGCGCAGACTTGCGGCGATTTGCTGTCTCGCTGGCGCTGCTTATGCGGACGGCGTCCGGACTTTGATGCTGCCAACCTTTTGGCAGCGGGCTCGGGTGGCATTACTGGCTAGGATATAACACTCCTCCCCCCCAAATCGCCGCACCGTCGTTGAGTAATGACGTGGCGAGCGTCGACGGCGGGGGAGGGGTCTGGCCGCAGGCGTAGCAGAAGAGACCGGGGCGGAGACTGTTGTCGGTGGCAGTCCCCGGTCCGCACCCCAGCATTGGCTGCGCGGGGCCTCGGGAAACACCGACTGAAAACCGAGGTCAGGGTGCACGCCTGTGACCACGGGCGCAGCTTCTGGTACTGGACGCGACGGGGCGTCGGGACCCACGAAGAGAGGCAGCGTCTCCTGACGCTGCGTCGACGGCTGCTGAGTGGGCGCCGGACAAGGCGCTGCGGTGTCAGACTCCTTGGGGGTGCCCAAGGAAAGCGGCTGCAGGACAGGCTGCACTGCCACCGCTTGGGAAGGCGGCCCGGCTGAGGGGTCGACGTCCATCAGCTCCGAAGGCGGTGGCGACTGAAGAGGGACCGCAGGCGCCGGAGCGACCACCTGGGGCGCTCCCGGATGAAGCTGCGCGGGAGGCATCAACGGGACGGGCTGTCGGCGTGGTAGCGGCGACGGCTGCTGCTGCTGCTGCTCTGGGGGCGGCAGCGAAGGCGGAAAGTGCGGCTGGAACCCGCCGCGGACCAAATCTGTGGACAAAGGACGAGCGGCAGAATCCGGGTGGCCAGCGCGGCGCAACTGGTTCTGATGCCTGCTGTGCACCCCAGTAGCACCTTGAACAGTATAAAAACCGCGACCCTGGACACTTATCACGGTACCATGTTCCCAACGACGGCGACCGTGATAAACTCTGAAAAATAAAGAACGGCGTCGTTGCGCTGAAAACGCGTGCGATGCTCAGAAGCGGCTGGTCGATCCGGGGGGTGCAACAGTCGTAGTAGGGTGCGATGACGACGGCCGTGGAGAAGCTCCGCAGGCGAAGGGCCGTCGCGTGGCGTGGTCCGGTACGACGACAGGAACGTGATGAGGGCCTGCTGACGAGAGTGCGTAGCACGAAGGCGGTCCATATGATCCTTGAATGTGCGTACAAAACGTTCCGCTGCACCATTCGATTGAGGGTGGAACGGCGGAGTAAGAACATGGCGAATGCCATTGGCAGAACAAAAACTTTCAAATTCAGCAGAGGTAAATTGTGATGCAACAAGTCGAGGACCTTGGATTGGAGCACTTGGGGAACCACTACACGAAGCTGGTCATTCTCGGCGCGTAACAGCAAAACTCCGTGCGAAACAGACAACAGATGACGTTGCGGATAATAGCGACGAACCACAGGATCCGATATGTCCTTTGCCTTGGACGGCCAACCACGTTGAACAAAACGTAATAGTAAACTCAGATGAGGATCCACAGCTGTCTCACGTGCCACCTGACGATAATCAATCGGAAAATCCCGGAGGGATTGATGCTCATCGGCGTCAATCTGATGGCAAGAGTCGTCAGAGGAATCGAAGACATCATCCGCAGCAATCGGCAATCTAGAAAGCGCGTCAGCGTTTGCATGCTGAGCTGTAGGGCGATACAGTATCTCATACTGGTATTGTGATAACAAAAGAGCCCAACGTTGTAGTCTCTGAGCTGTCCGCTGAGGAACTGGTTTAGACGGATGAAACAGTGACGTCAGGGGCTTGTGATCTGTGACTAAATAGAATGGTCTACCATAGAGGTAGTGATGGAATTTTGTGACACCGAACACAATAGCCAACGCTTCCTTGTCCAATTGGCTATAATTACACTGAGCTTTGTTTAGCAATTTAGATGCGAACGCAATAGGACGTTCGGTGTTACCGACTCGGTGAGACAACACAGCACCGAGGCCGAAAGAAGAGGCATCACAAGCTAACACCAGAGGCTTGTTAGGGTCGTAATGGACCAGACAATGATCATTCAATAAAGCCTCTTTAAGCTGCTGAAAGGCTGATTGGCAATCAGCTGACCACACAAACGGAACATTCTTACGGCGGAGACGATGCAACGGTGCAGCAATCTGTGATGCATTAGGTATAAACCTAATATAATACGTCAATTTGCCAAGAACTGCTTGCAATTCATGCAGATTGCGAGGGGCGGGCAAATCACGAATAGCTGCTAAATGTGACTGGGAGGGATGAATGCCTTGAGCATTAATAACGTGTCCCAGATACTCCATCTCCGTAAGGAAAAATGAACATTTATCGATGTTGCAACGTAGGCCTGCCTGAGACAACACTTTAAACAAACACTCCAAATTACGGAAATGTTCAGCAGGCGTCCGACCGGACACAACAATATCGTCTAAATAGTTGCAACACGATGGCACATTAGCCAGAAGTTGTGACAAAAAACGCTGAAAAACAGCTGGAGCTGACGCACAACCAAAAGGCAAACGCAGAAAACGGAACAACCCCAACGACGTGTTTATGACAAAATACTGTTGTGATTGCTCGTCGAGGGGCAATTGCAAATATGCTTCACGGAGATCAATTTTGGAAAAGAAACGAGCTTCCCCTAACTTATCCATCAGCTCGTCCGGTCTAGGCAAAGGAAAAGAATCAATGACAGTCTGAGGATTAACTGTCGACTTAAAATCAGCACACAAACGTAACTTGGCAGACGGTTTCTTTATAATAACTAAGGGAGAAGCCCACTGGCTCGCTGAAACGGGTTGAATAACACCGTTGTTTTGCCAACGACGAAGTTCATCTTCTACAGGTGCCCGGAGGGCGTGAGGCACTGGACGAGCACGACAAAATCGAGGCTGAGCATTATCTTTTAACGTAATATGAGCGGCAAAGTTCGCAGCACAACCTAGTTCGTCTTTAAATATGTCACTGTATCGTTGACACAAATCGGTTACGCTGTCTTGAGGAACAACAACAGAATTAATTTGCAACACATTGTCTTGGATAGACAGGCCAAACAAGTCAAAACAGTCTAATCCGAAAATGTTTACACTGTCTGTAGCGCGGAGCACTGTGAATGAAACTGTTTTTGTATTGCCACGGAATGTGGCTGGCACGCTACATACACCTAACACAGGAATTTGTTCTCCACTATAAGTAGCCAAAGAATGTTTAGCCGCTGAAAGTTTAGGGCGGCCGATAGCCGCATGCGTAGCACTATTTATGAGAGTCACAGACGCACCAGTGTTTAATTGAAAATTGAAGGTCTTATCCTGGATGCGTAGCTTCACAAATAGTTTATTACACTGTCTCTGGATCGGTGCAGTGGAGGCGGAAGACACAAAATCAGCGCGTTTAGCGCGTGTTCGCTGCTTACGACAACTCGTGGGTTGGGCGGGTGGAACAACAACTCCCGCTTCACTTGCAGTCTGTACATTACGTTTTACAGCATTTGAATTACACTTGGGTCGCATAGCAGAGGGCTGGGTGGGTGGCTTATTGCGAACAAGTTTATTACCCACACGAACCGTGGAAGAGTCTTTAAACGCGACCTTCTGGCTTTGAAGAACATGAATATCCATGGGCTGGGCAGCACTAGAATTGTTCTTGCGTTTACGCAAACAAACAGTCTGGATGTGTCCTTTCCTTTGACAAAAGTGACAAACCGCGTTTCTTAACGGGCAACGTTCACGAGGATAAGCAAGAACACACTTAGGGCAAGACTTAACTCTATCATTTTGCACACGCGGCTGACGAATGTGTTTAACATGACGCGGCCGGCTAGTGTTTACAGTCTGACTCTGCCGGTGGGGCCGCGGGCGTGACATAACTTGCTTAGCACAGGCAATTTGAGAAATACATGGCTGATCTAACTCACACTCAGCATAGTCAAAAGTATCTTGGGCTTCAATGATGTTCAACACAGTCTCTAATGACGGGTCAGGCAACTTTAAGATAGCAGCACGAATACGAGAATCTGCAATGTTTTGAGTAATAGCGTCTCGTAACATGACATCACTGTAGGAAGCTCCACACACACAATTAAATCGGCACTGACGGGTGAGGCCCCGTAAATCTGTTAACCACTGTTTATTAAATTGATGTGGCAGTTTCTTTAATCTGAAGAACTTGAATCTGGCTGCTGCCACATGAACTCGCGACTCGAAATACTCAGCAAGCTTGTTAACAACAACGTCATAGTCTAAAGCTTCTGGCTGGGATTCCGGGAACAACTTACAAAGTAGTCGATAGACTTCCACGCCTGCAGTGGAAATTAAATAAAGCTGCCGCTCAGTACCTGTGATTTTGTAGACTGACATGTGCGCCTGCAACTGCGCGAAATATTCTCGCCATTATTCTCTGGATGCATCAAATGCACGGAACTGTGGTGCTGCCTGTGCTTGTTCCTTTTGTGTTGGAGGATTAGCCGCTTGTTTGGCGATTGCTTCCACCAGACTTTGTATTTGCTGACTCTGTAACAAGATCAACTGTTGTAATTCGGCAGACATAGTGAACACAAATTAAACCAGCCCCCAAAATTTTATCGCTATAATTAGTATAACCAGAAACAAGTTGAACCAGCCCTGCACACGAGTTCGGAAGTCCTCGTCGCCAGTTTTGTGGCGGTGTTCGTAGCGACAAACACTTGGCTGTAGAAATGGCTTACGAAGTCACAGCCACACTTTTAATAGCGGGCCGACCGGTCCGCTGGAACAGTGAACAGAAAGATGAAAGCCCAAACACTCAGATTAAATAAAAGTCGGTACTTATCTTTATTCACGAAGATACAGAAACAAGGTCGTGAACTCCGTGTCTACGGAAATCTGTCTAGTTCAAGTCGGAGCGGCTAGGTCAGCGTCGGCTGACGACAAACAACAACTCTGCTGCGATGAACACCCAACTGACTAGCAAGTACACAATTCGGAGGCGAGTATACAACTGAGCGGCGAGTGCAGAACTGTCCTAGCGCTCGCGACTCCAGCGCTTAAGAAGCCAGAAGCCAGCGGTGGCGCGCGCAGACTTGCGGCGATTTGCTGTCTCGCTGGCGCTGCTTATGCGGACGGCGTCCGGACTTTGATGCTGCCAACCTTTTGGCAGCGGGCTCGGTTGGCATTACTGGCTAGGATATAACAGTACCCAGACTTCGTTCCGTCTTGCCAGTGCGACAACTGCGTTTGCCTTTTCGTTGTCGTGTTAGTCTGCCCTCCTCTTAAAGGTTACGATGAACGTCAGGCAATAGCTGCAAAAATAACTGCGTCCTCCACCTGCAACACGTTGTGTGATCGTAGATTTAGATAAAAATTTGCTTGGTCAATAAAATGTCAACATATAGTACGAAGAGCTGAGCCGTAATTCAGTACAGTAGTAATATAATTTCGTAATAGTTACGTAAGAGAACAAAAATTACAAATCGGAACTTGACGTCTTAGAGATTTTCGTACGAATGAACAACTACTATACCTTTCCGTTCGAGTGTCTCGCTGTGAATCTTCCGCGTGTCTCGTCTAGTCGGGCTCCGTGCACCAGGCTGCAGTTCCAAACCGCTGCTGCAGAGGCGTACACCTAATAGTACCGTCGTGTAACACGGACTTTAAGCCCTCATATGGAACGTGAAAGCGTTCGTGGAAGAACTGATAGAGTTTTCTGATTCCAAAACGTGCAGTGTCGCGTCCTCCTGCACTCCTAAGTGCTAAAGACTCAATAAGGGTGGTGTCTGTTCTTTCGGACGACGGCCCAGTGATCCCCTCAGTGTAGATGTACAAACGCGGTCCCAGTGATCCACAGGTGTAGATGTACAAACGGTCGAACTCTTCGGGAATCACTGAATCGCCTCGAGTAACGAGGGTAATGAGCAGGGACTCTACCTCAGTAGTGTGCGCATAAGTTAGATATGTTATGACCAGGAGAAACTACTTTCGTCCGGTCACAGCTGTGGCTTCTTTGATGGCTCTAGGAGAAAGCTCGTCATACCAGAACACATGAAATATCAGTTCACTTTAATAGATAAATGAAGAAAAAAGATACTTAACTTTGACACACGCCTTTGCTACAGGAGTGCTGGATAACTTACAACTGTCATGGAATAGCAAAGTATCACTTGATGCACTAATTAACAAACTGCTCTCTTGAGGTACCATGTTCAACATTAATAACACTACAAATTCATCAGAAAATTTAAATTATCACGTGGGTCCTACACTATGCTGTTGACGCGTTCGGATGTGGCCACGAACTGGGCAGGGCTCTTGCTGACTCGACACTGTATTGACCTCAGTGTGAGGGCGCTGCTACTTTGAGAGAGGGGAAGCGTGGTCTCATATAGCGTCTCCCATAGTTTGTTGCGAATTGCAGCGAGCCATCGCTAATGTCTGTGCCAACGATGGTGTGGCAATGCGATCTCTGGACGATACCACAGGAAACATGAGTCGATCGGGTGCCTTGTCTGGATGGCCGAGACGTCACGGCGACTGCTTGCAGGAAACCGAAAAATCCGGGTTAGTGGACTCGTCCGGCACAAATTTACAACTTTTTCCTTGCTGTATTAAATCTCCACTGGCAGTTAATGTCATTCTTTCCTTTTGGTCGTTATCAGTAAGATATGCCAGCTTTTCTTCTTCACGGAAGAGAACATGGCCAGTGAAATGCATAATCTCCTACTACGTCACAAGCCGAGCTTACGACATGGCATACTGGATAACGTTGTTTGCAGTTGAGGCCGATATTTGGTGCGTTTTATATTATAATGTACGTCCTGTGACAGTATAAAACGCCCAATTATCGGCCTTAACTGTAAACAACGTTATCTAATAAGGGGCGATTTACATAATGCGTTCGTGTTTGTCAAGTGACACAATGAAACCGATAAATTAATAATGACGCTCACAGAGTTGAGCAAGGTAAAAAGCACATGAACATGATGATGAAAGTGCTCCACACAAATATTTGTATTTTGATCGAACAGCCACGAAAACTTTAATAATGAAAATCGGACTGCTGTACAAAGTAAAGAAGAGTAGGAACATGGTGAAAGCGCTAGGTTCCGAGATAGTTACTTCTGTAGCAGGAGGCAACGCTCAGTAATTGAAGGAAAACCATACATATAAGTAATTAGAGGACATAAAATGAAGGAATGAAACATGTAATTGACGATGAGCGAGATGTACGAGGGTAAACCCAAAAGTAAGGTCTCCTAATTTTTTTTGTAAGTACTTAGACCTGTTTATTTCTACAATGGTTTACATCAGTTTACAACTTGAACATTTAGCTATTTTTCGATATAATCAGCATTTCTGTCGATGCATTTTTGTAGACGCTGAGGCAGTTTTTGTATGCTCATGTCATACCAGCTCGCCACCATGCTGTTCAGAAAGTTATGAACTCTTTTCTCACCTCGTCGTTGGTGCTGAATCGCTTTCGGGCCAAATGTTCTTTTAACCTAGGGAACAGGTGATAGTCACTGGGCGCCAAGTCAGGACTATAGGGTGGATGGGTGATTATGTTTCATTGAAACTGTTGCAGGAGAGCAACGGTTTACCGAGCGATGTGTGGGCGAGTGTTGTCATGGAGAATGTGTACGCCCCATGCTCAACATTCCTCTTCTCCGGTTCTGAATTGCCTGTTTGAGTTTTTTCAGAGTTTGACAGTACCTGTCAGCGTTAATTGTGGCCCCAGCGATTCAGCTCCGACGACGAGGTGAAACAAGAGGTTCATAAGTTTCTGAACAGCATGGCGGCGAGCTGGTATGACATGGACATACAAAAACTGCCACAGCGTCTACGAAAACGCATCGACAGAAATGGTGACCATGTCGAAAAATAGCTAAATGTTCAAGCTGTAAACTGATGTAAACCATTGTAGAAATAAACAGGTCTATGTACTTATAAAAAATAGGAGACCTTACTTTTGGGATTAACCTCGTAAATGCCGTGTGATTAGGGCCTCCCGTCGGGTAGACCGTTCGCCGGGTGCAAGTCTTTCAAAAAATAGTTCAAATGGCTCTAAGCACAATACGACTTAACTTCTGAGGTCATCAGTCACCTAGAACTTAGAACTAATTAAACCTAGCTAACCTAAGGACATAACACACATCCATGCCCGAGGCAGGATTCGAACCTGCGACCGTAGCGTTGCAAGTCTTTCGATTTGATTCCACTTCGGGGACTTGTGAATCGATGGGGTTGAAATGGTGAAGATTAGGACAACAGAACACCCAGTCCCTGAGTGGAGAAAATCTCCGACCGAGCCGGGAATCGAATCCGGGCCCTTAGGATTGACATTCTGTCGCGCTGAGCACTCAGCTACCGGGGGCGGACATGAGCGAGACAAATACTGTCTAACGAATGGTCGCAGCAGTAGAACGAGGCATACTAGCTTAGCAGCGACATGCAGGCGTCAGTAGCGCGGTTGTAATCGTAATTACGGGTTGCCATTGTGATGGCCCAATTGTGGCAACTAGAGGGTATCACGACGATTATTTTCCTTTAACAGCCGATTTTTTTTTTTGGTCTCCTGGAGCCTGCAGCACTTAGTTAAGCTGACTCGTCGTGGCACCTAAACTATAGGAACGTACTGTCTCGAGGCTGTGTGTACCAGCTACGGACGCGCTTCTTGATGGCAAAATAAGTCGGGTCCCAATGAGGTAAAATCGGTGCTGTGGGCGTTATTTATAACCTAAGATGTCGGTGGAAACAGCAGACTGTGAACAAGGCTCTAATTTTCATAGCCATTCTAACTGCGTCCATTTGCTCAGTTTTGACGGGCTACTAACTTAAATTATGTTGCCAAGGCACTGACTTCTTCTACCAGCCGGAACCACTTGCATGTCCTGAATGTCTCAGACATTCAATTGCGGAGTACTGTACAAAGTTAGCACAAAGGGCCCGCTTATTACCTTTTGAATTAATTGCGATCACGATCAGCAAACATTATCAATAATAGCACTATTCCCGGGGATCATTACTGCATATTTAGTATCTCTCGTTCGCACTCGAAAAAATAGATGAAAACTCGAATTGAGATGACAGATAATTCATATTGGACAATCATTGTCAAAGGCTCTAATTAAGGTAATTCTGATGTGGAGATTGCCAACGTTGGAGATGATTGTGAAGTCTAGATACGGCCTTATAAGTCTGACGTCTTATGAAGGTGACTGGTTTCTTGTGAGGTACGGCGCGCATATGACGCCAGCGTGAGACGCGGGCTGGCCTATGTATCAGGGGCCCCACTTGTGCTGTCGTAGGCCACGGTTTAAAATAGCCTGCGAGGCACGGCCGGCGTGTTGATGTATAGGCGGACCCAGGGTCAAGAGGTGGCTCTCTCCACACAAGGGGAATGGCGGGGGTCTAAAGGCCCCCAAGCCGACAGGCCCGCGCTGCTGAGTAAGCATTCATCACTACCACGTAGCAGCAGGAGACACGTCACGTCACGCCAACGCCATACCTGCTGTATACAGTCTACGTGATAATGGAGCAGTTTGTTTGTTTACATCTCAGTGTCAAGGCATGCTTTGTCATACCAAGATCCCACGTATTTTGTTTTTTCTTTTTAAATTCTTGCAGCTTATTTTGTAGGATAATGAACATTAGGTAGAGGAGAATATCTTTAAAAAATTACGATTTTTAACTTTTTTTCATTCATATGTAACTGCGTGGATGTGGAAAGATGTATTATTAGGCATTGGAGTTGTACTCTACAGGCAGCCTGATGAAACAATGCAGGCCAGGAGTTCGTAACCTACAAGCGGAATTTCTATCTTTTTACGCGAAACAACGAAGGATCCTTGGAATTTAGACAGATGACATACAGTTCTTTTGTTCTAGGACAAAATTGGACATTTACAAGTAGAAATATTAAAATAATGCTAAATAAACATGGAATGTAAACAGAAAGTATATTGGTAACGTTTTGTGAGAATGTGAAAATTGTATCTAGATTGATTTTACTTTCTTATATGCGAAAATTTTTAAAAAGGCTGTATTGATAACGCAAAACATTAAACGAGATGCATTCATATTCGTTTTAACACAGGTGCATCTAGTAATCAATGTATAGAGCAAACAAATTTTATACCTTTTTTATTACTTCTGGAAACTTAAGGACAATTTTATACCATTATGAATAAAGGTAACTAGGACCTAAGAACAACCCCACGAAATAAGACATCTTCTTGATGTAATAAAGATGGGCTATGAATAGAATGCGATCCGACAACACCCTAATGATAGAACGTTTAAGGACGATTATAGAGCAGCTATGATTTCACAGATTGCACTTGCAAACAGGAACAGTGTTGATATGACGCTTACATCTAACTGCGAATGGCCAGAGTTCAGAAAAACTCGGTAAGAGAGTAGCCTAGTTATTTTAACACTATTATTCCTACATGTAATGTATAGGCGCACTGCATAGCAACTACACTGTTTACGAAATTATCACGATTTCCGCAGAGTCGCAATACTACCTCCATCTATTTCTGCCCCGGCTTCAGCTCTACCTACTGGAGTCCCGGGTTCGACCATCTGAGGTCCGCAACAGAAACATCTGAAAATCAGTTTTCAGAAAATAGATTGAAGAAAGGTGAACCAATTTTAGATTTAGCCAAAGCGTTTAACAATTTTGACTGTAATACAGTCTTTGAAATTTGAAGTTAGTGGGAGTAAAATGCAGAGAAAGACAGGTTATTTACAACATGTACAGAAACCGAAGTGCAGTCGTAAGGCTCGAAGGACGTGAAAGGGAAGCAGTAGTCGGAAAGGAAGTGAGGCACGGTCGTAACCTGTCACCGATGTTATTCAACCTGTTCGCTGAACTGATAGTAAAGGAAACCAAGGAAAATTTGGAAAGGGAATTAAGGTTGATGCTGTAATTCTGACAGAGTTCGCAAAGCAGTATAAAGAGCAGTTGACTGGAACGAATGTGTTTTGTAGAGAGATTATGAGATGAACTTCAATAAATGTAAACTAAGGATAGTGGAATGTAGTAGAATTAAATCAGGTGCCGATGAAGAAATTGGATTAGAAAATGACACAATTAACGCGGCAGATTAGTTTTGCTATTTTATACTCGAATAACTGAGTGCCGAAGTAAATAAGACACGAAATGCAAACTGGCAACTGCAAGATATTCATTTCTGAAAAGAGAAAGTTCTTAAAGGTGAGTATACATTTAAGTATTAGAAAGTATTTTCTGAACGTATGTAGCTGGAGCTTAGCCTTTTACGAATTGGAACAGTTAAGTCAAAAAAGAATACAAGCGTTTGGCATGTGGTGCTACAAAAGAATGCTGAAGATCAGATTGTAGAGCGAATAACTTATGAGAAGCCACTGATCGGAACTGAGGAAAAAAGAAATTTGTTGCAAAGACTGACTAAAAGACGGGCTCAGTTGATATGAGGCGCCCAAAGGCACCAAGTAATCACCAATTTGATGACGGAGCGAATTTCTGGATGTAAAACGGCGGGTTGGATACAGCAAACAGGTTCAAATAGAAGAAGGTTACAGTAGTTATGCAAGGACGGAGGGGCCTGCACAGGACACCTGTCTTCAGACTAATGCCACAACAATAAGAGTGTGACATTCAGGGCCGACCGCACCTAGGTCGATTAAAAGTTAACCGCGATTAAGTCGGCATTAAACAGTGCTCAAAGCAAAATTAGATTACACCAACCTCGGTTAAAGTTAAACGAAGGAGCTGATCACGGTTAACGGAGATCGAGATCGGAGGCTCGTTTATCTTGAACTGTTGGCGCTTAACAAAAGTTAGTACGTATTGTATGAAGAAGGCACCATTTTGATGTTTTAGACGTCGTAGACGGAAAATATTGTATCTTTAACTCAAATCGCGGCCGCAACAGTATTAGTATACTTTTGGAAAGGGGAATCATTTCTAAGATGATGTGAACAGGAAATCTGAAGAGAGATTTCGTCTCTCCGAAGAGGCAATGTTTTGCTTATTTGTTCAAATTAATTACGGGTTAGAATTTCCTACTTATCGAGTAACTCTGCCTCGCCCTTGAATTGCCTCCTGATGACAATAAGGGCGTATGTAACTAGTGCATTTAATATAGTTGCTGGTGACAATGCCAATGTACATAGTACAACAGTGCAATGAATTGTCAGTGATGCATCGAGGATCATAGAAGTAATGTTCCCTAAATACAAGAAGTTTCCTTTTCGAACAGAATCACATGCTGTGATGGGTAGTTTCAGCGCACTGAATGGATTTCCTGGAGTAACTGGTACAATGGATTTCAGTGTTATGGCAAACTGACGATCTATAAAAAGCGCATCGTTTTATACATTTTGTGATAGGCAGAGATGGCAGGTTCACGTGTGCCTCCTCAGGATTATTATCTTTTCCTTTGTTATCTAAATGATTTGTAGTCTTTCTTCTGATTTAATAGAATTACATGCAGTAATCGAGGTAATTTAGTATAAATATTGTACTTGCTATAATTTCTGTACCAAGGAGAACGTCTGAAATATTACCCCAGTGACCAGATATCTTAACGTTAACTGTCAGTCTACGTCAGTAAGTAAATACACGTTGCGCACTGGAAGTTTTAGTTACCATGAAATGTCGCGTTGAATATATGGAGGGTGAAGAAAAATTCGCGCGCTTGGACTTCGCAGCGCGATTACTCACATACAGCAATTAAAAAAAAAAGTCTCACACAAAATGTCGTACTGCGCATATTTGGGGCTGTAAATGGACGTTAAAGATTGGCAATCTGGCAACAATGTAATCACATGCACGGTAACTGCCTCTGTCAGGATGAACATCAGTGAGGTGGATAGCGTTTTGAGTTAATATGCAGGAGGTCGAGGGTTCGATTCTGGGCTGAAGTTTATTTGTTAAATGTCATCTGCGTGGTACCGTAACTGACGTGTTAACCACCATACAGCGATTACAGGGGGTCTCCTACAGAACACTTGTAGTTAAGTACCACCAACAAAGAAATTGAAGTACCGTCGTTTCATTAGTCAGCTTTTAAAGGAAGCCATTAGCAAGTTGTGGAAGCAATGGTCCAATCGAAATCATTTGGAAACAACGTAGCAGGTCCTACTGGTAACGTAAGGCCCTAACTAAATGTAATGAACCTGAAGCTGGCAAGAATAATAGTTAGTATTAACCAATGGGATCATAAGGGGAGGTACACACAAAACAAGTTTGGAATCTAGTGGATGCCGTGGTGCGAAACAAGTCACGTGCATGACATACGAAAGATTTCTTTAAAAGGTGTTGTGTGTTTTTAGTACGTTACTGCAAATGTTGTGTAGAAGACTCGCTGTAATCGCTGTATAACGCCAGATACCGAACCACGCAGATTACTTTTAGCAAATAAAAACAAATAATCTACAATCCAGAACCGAACCCTTAGCTCCTGCATGCTAACCCAAGACGCTATCCACTGTACCAACTGCACAGCATTGCTGCCGTATGCTGACAGAGCTAGTTACGGTACCTGTGCTTACAATGTTGCCAGACTGCCAATCTTTAATGTCCACTTACTGCCCTAAATATGCGCACTACGAAGTTTGATGATGGACATTTTTGTATTGCTAGTATGTGAGAAATCACTCTGCGGTGTCGAAATGCGCTATTTTTTTCACCCTGTATATACCTGCCTCATGTTTGTATCACGTCGGTAAAAATATCTTCCAGTGATGATGAGCAGCTTCGAAAAAATCTCCTCTTCCATTGAAATGAAATTACGAAATGAATCCTAAACTTGATATCTATGTGATGAAGTTCACTACTCTAGAGTGGTGGAAGTCAACGCAACATCGGGTATATGGATATTATGCATGCGCAAACTCACCTTAGAAACTGTAATTTAACTGTATTCAATTTAGGACCGAAAATGGGATTAATATTCAATTGCTGTAAGGAATAACTTCTGCTACTTTGTATGTAAGATCGTTGTACAGCATTATTCGCTGTTCAACCCATCGACAAGTCTCCAATCTTCTTAACACTACGCCCTTCCGTTATTTTGCATTCTAAAATGTGCACATTACAGCTGGCCAGCTCTAAAAGGAAACCAGTGTCAAATTTTGAGAAATTATGCTTCATTTTCTTGCTCTTCACAGCACACTGACAATACCCCTATGACAACAAACTGGAAACCCCCCGAAAGTACCACAGATAGCGTTCACTACGCTCTGTGCATGTACAACATACGCTTTCCTTAGTAACACACAGAGTAAACGGCGGTCAAATTCCCAGTTGGCTAAACGCGTTTTGCTAACCGGTGTTTAACGTCGTTGGAGCCCAGACACAATGTAATCGCATTTAGTTTTTAAAGGTAGCAAGGCCTCTTGGTTATCTTGATTTTTAATCGACGTTGGTGCAGTGAGCCATCAGAATGTATGGCCCAAAAAACAAAAAGTGTGACAAATATTCACAAATACAACAGCGAACCAACAGTTTCTTACAAGAGGAGTCCACAAAGTTGGTATCACAGATTTACTTCACACTTTGTACATCTTTAGTAGCCTATTAAAACAACATAAAATCGCGAGAGAAGTTTTACGCGTCTATTATGCAACTGACGTAGCTGTTCGAAGAATACACACATAATACGTTATTGTGGACAACTGGTTAGCGTTCGAGCGTCATAAGAAGAACGTATATGAGCCAACAGTTCCACTCCTTTTCAGATACAATTATTAATCTGTCTTTTTTTCCATCGCTGATCAAATTATTTAATTTATATGAAATTCCAGACGTAGTATAATAGGAAAAAAAGCCGCGTGTATTTGCGTGAAGTTACAATTTATGTTTTCCATGTCTGTATGACAAATGCTATCTTGGAACGTGTGATTTCGACAGCATACCATGCGAGCAGCTGTACACATATCTTGTGGTCTGGCACATTTGTGACTTTCTATATTACTAGTTGGAAATAACGTCACTTGCATCATTATTCATCGAGGTTTGACTTGGGATAACCAAGCCCATGCCTTGTCCTAGAAAACGTAATTACTGTACAAATTGTAAATAGACAAATAACATATAAAATTCACTACAACTTCATCAAAGTGCACGTGGGTTGTTTTTCATTTTATTACCTTTCAAATGACATGTGAATTAAATAATGTGACCGGTGATGAATAAAAGTATAGATTAAAAAGTAAGTAGTGGCGGAATTCAAACCGTCGCCTCGCCTACAACCCGCTTTCTAAAGCGCGAACGCTAACAACTATTTTTTTATCTCATTTTGTTCCTTATTGCTCATTGCACTTCTTCTGGGCGGACGTCCCATGACACCCGTTCACGTTCATCATTGATCCACTCACTCAGTTTTTTTTTTTTTTTTCTTTAGAAAAAAAGGACGCAGCTAGCCCTTTGACCGAACACGATGAGCTACCGTGCCGGATATCACTTGGGGACAATAACTGCTTATGGACGTCACTTTCGCACAGATGCATCAGTTACGTAATAGACGCGTAAAACTTCAACTGCAATTTTCTCGGAATTGACAGAGTATTGCACCTTACTACTTGCACATTCTGTTGTTTTAGTGGCCGGCTAAAGGCGCACCGGGTTTGAAGTAAATCTGCGATCCCAGCGTCGTGGCCTCCACTTGTTAGTAAGGACGGACTCCACTGAAGCAACTGAATTGTTCATGATATCTAACACAGATACTACAGATTACAGAGTCGTTTAACTCCATCGCCAGCCCCTTAGCAGATGGAATGAGATATAGTTGCTAGGTAGCATGATCGTATAAAGCATTCCGTATATTACATACTCTGGTAGTCACCACGATGTTGTCACATCACAGTTAGAGTTGATGTTTTTTACACATACGTCTACTTCTATAGTTTTATCTACCAGTGTGAGTTCGCTGTTTTCCAGTCGCGAATAGTCCACGGGAATGGCTGCTGGTGAGCCTGGGCGAGAGCTCAAATCTCTCTGCTCTTACCTTCATTGTGTTTGCGTGAGATGTACGTAAGAGGAAGGAACGTATTGGTTGACTCATCTAGGAACGTCCATTTCGAACAGTAAACTCAGCGGGATGCAGTACGTCTCTCCTGTAGTGTCTGCCACTGGCTTTCGCGCTTACTAAATAAGCATTCAACGAAACGCGCTGCTCCTCTGTGGATCTTCTCTGTTTCCCATATCAGTCACACGTGGTACGCCTCCCAGACTGACGAGCACTATTCTAGTGTTGGTCAGTAGAGGGCTTTGTAAGCTACGTCAACTGTGGGTAGACCTCAGTTAGTGAGAATTCTTACAATTAACCCCATTTGGCATGTGCCATACCTGCTTCACACCGAGGTGAGAAAACATATGGCCTACTTCCTACTATCGAGTCTGACCTTTTTCCCAGTATATTGCAGGACATCGACGTGGCATGTACTCAACAAGTCGTTGAAATCCCCTGCAGAAATATTGAGCGGTGCTGCCTCCATAGCCGGCCATAATCACAAAAGAGTTAACGATGTAGGACCACTTGATCTCTAGATTATGTCCCACAAACGTTTGATGGGATTCATATCGGGCGATATAGCCATGTATGGAAGTGAAACGTGGACGATAAATAGCTTAGACAAGAAGAGAATAGAAGCTTTCGAAATGTGGTGCTACAGAAGAATGCTGAAGATTAGATGGGTAGACCGCATAACTAATGAGGAGGTATTGAATAGGATTGGGGAGAAGAGGAGTTTGTGGCACAACTTGACTACAAGAAGGGATCGGTTGGTAGAACATGTTCTGAGGCATCAAGGAATCACCAATTTAGTATTGGAGGGCAGCGTGGAGGGTAAAAATCGTAGAGGGAGACCAAGAGATGAATACACTAAACAGATTCAGAAGGATGTAGGTTGCAGCAGGTACTGGAAGATGAAGAAGCTTGCACAGGATAGAGTACCCTGGAGAGCTGTATCAAACCAGTCTCAGGACTGAAGACCACAACAACAACAACAACAGGTGGCCAAATCATTCGCTGTGCACAATGTTCCTTAGACCAATCGCGAAGCATTGCGACCTGGTGTCATGGCACATTGTCATCCATAAATATTCCATCTTTGTTTGGGAACGTGAAGTCCATGAACGCCTGAAGATGATCTCCAACTTGCTCAACATCACGATATCCAGTAAATGATGGGTTTAGTTGGAACAGAGGACCCTGTACATTCGACATAAACACAGCCCACTCTAACATGGAGCCACCACCAACTTGCACGGAGTCTTGTTAACAACTTGGGTGCATGGCTTCGTGAGATCTGCGCCCCACTCGAACCCTACCTCCAGCTCTTACCATCTAAAATCGGGACTCATAGAACCAGCCCACGCTCTTCCAGTCGCCTATGGTCCAACTGATACAGTCACGAGCCCAAGAGAGGCGCTGCAGGCGACGTCGTGCTGTAAGCAAAGGCACTCGCAACGCTCGTCTGCTGCCATAGCCCATTAACGACAAACGTCGCGACACTGTCCTAATGGACATGTTCGTCGACGGCCCACATTGATTTCTGCGGTTGCAGTTTTGCTTCTCTCTCGGCACTGACAGATCTGCGCTAACGTCGTTTCTCTCGGTCATTAAGCGAAGACCGTCGGCCACTGTTGTCCGTGGTGGGGGGTAACGTCTGAAATTTTGTATTCTCTGAACACTCTTGACATTGAGAATCATGGAATATTGAATTTCCTAACTACTACAGATTTCAGAGTCGGTTAACTTCATCGCCAGCCCATTAGCAGATGGAATGAGATACAGTTGCTAAGTAGCATGATCGTATAAAGCATTCCGTATATTACATACTCCGATAGTCACCACGATGGAAAAACTGGTAGAAGCCGACCTCGGAGAAGATCACTTTGGATTCCGTAGAAATGTTGTAACACGTGAGGCAATACTGACCCTACGACTCATCTTAGAAGAAAGATTAAGGAAAGGGAAACCTACGTTTCCAGCATTTGTAGACTTGGAGAAACCTTTTGACAATGTTGACTGGAATACTCTCTTTCAAATTCTGAAGGTGGCAGGGGTAAAATACAGGGAGCGAAAGGCTATTTACAATTTGTACAGAAACCAGATGGCAGTTATAAGAGTCGAGGGACATGAAAGGGAAGTAGTGGTTGGGAAGGGAGTGAGACAGGGTTGTAGCCTCTCCCCGATGCTACTCAATCTGCATATTGACAAAGCAGTAAAGGAAACAAAAGAAAAGTTCGGTGTAGCAATTAAAATCCATGGAGAAGAAATAAAAACTTTGAGGTTCGCCGATGACATTGTAATTCTGTCAGAGACAGCAAAGGACTTGGAAGAGCAGTTGAACGGAATGGGCAGTGTCTTGAAAGGAGGGTATAAGATGAACATCAACAAAAGCAAAACGAGGATAATGGAATGTAATCGAATTAAGTCGGTTGATGCTGAGGGAATTAGATTAGGAAATGAGACACTTAAAGTAGTAAAGGAGTTTTGCTATTTGGGGAGCAAAATAACTGACGATGGTCGAAGTAGAGAGGATATAAAATGTAGACTGGCAATGGCAAGGAAAGCGTTTCTGAAGAAGAGAAATTTGTTAACATCGAGTATAGATTTAAGTGTCAGGAAATCGTTTCTGAAAGTATTTGTATGGAGCGTAGCCATGTATGGAAGTGAAACATGGACGATAAATAGTTTAGACAAGGAGAGGATAGAAGCTTTCGAAATGTGGTGTTACAGAAGAATGCTGAAGATTAGATGGGTAGATCACATAGATAATGAGGAGGTATTGAATAGAATTGGGGACAAGAGGAGTTTGTGGCACAACTTGACCATAAGAAGGGATCGGTTGGTGGGACATGTTCTGAGGCATCAAGGGATCACCAATTTAGTACTGGAGGGCAGCGTGGAGAGTAAAACTCGCAGAGGGAGACCAAGAGATGAATACACTAAGCAGATTCAGAAGGATTTAGGCTGCAGTAGGTACTGGGAGATGAAGTAGTTTGCACAGGGTAGAATAGCATGGAGAGCTGCATCAAACTAGTCTCAGGACTGAAGACCACAACAACAATAACAACAAACCATACTTAAAGGTGTATGAAACTCAAGAATTTTCCAAATCTACTACTACTTGCAAAATGGAATGTCCCATGCGTCTGGCTCCAATTACCACCCCGCGTTGAAAGTCTATTAACTCTAGACGTGCGGCCGTAATCACCTTCGACACCTTTTCACATGAACCACCTGAGCACGAATGACATCTTCGCCACTGAAGTGCCCTTTTATACCCTGCTTACCCGATGCTACCACCATCTGTACACGTGCATATCGGTATCCGATGACTTACGTCGCCTCAGTGTATGTGGTCATACCCAGACTCGCAGATATTTCATTCTGGCTGTGTAACAGGGCCGTTATTCGCAGGGTGGCAAGCTGTGGGACAGTGTGCGAGGATATGCTAAACGGGTGTGGCCAAACTTTGATGACGTAGAGCAGTAAAATGTGTTGCATGAACACGGGTCCAGAAATGCTTCAGCTGCATGTTAGAGCTCTGGTTCTACTTTTCTTCAACACATTATTCGTTTACTTTCAAACGAAGCCTAATCCCTGAATAGCACATTTGCACTGCAGTGAGATATTGTTAAATGAACAACTTCGTTCTGGGAGACCAGGCGCTGATAGTACCTGCACGCGCTCTACACATGGCACGGATGCAGCAGGTTCTTATGTAGCACTCTCCAGACAGCCACGTGGTCAACATTACCAGTTGCAGCTAGTTGTGTTACCATGGCTGTCGTCAACTGCACGGAGAAGTTCTTCCTCCAGGTGAGGTGCCCTCGTCCTACTAGGCCTCCGTCAGTCGCCTCCCAAGTTGTGCAGCAAATGTGTGTCTGCCAACTCCGCATCTGAGTACACTTCCATTGTACTCTGCCGGAAACAATGTCCAAGATGAACACTAAACAGTTGATGCTACGCCCCTTGTGCGAGTAGAACAACGAGGTCAGGCGCTCATCAACACAAGCAATGATGTGAATCACATGTCAACATTGACCTAAGTATTATTAATTGCTGTACATTCTAAGCAAACGTAAGTAAAAGCCTATTTTGAGTGTTTCATGTATCACTGGTACGTTCTGTTTCTGTTTGTATCCCATGATTAATGTGATTACGAAGAAAAAAAGGGAAATGAGCCTAACATGGAAATAAAGCGTTTCCGAACGCATTTTACTCTATATATCAGGAGATTTTTTAGATAATTTGGGCATACACCCTTTATATATATATAGACTACTGGCCATTAAAATTGCTACACCAAGAAAAAATGCAGATGATAAACGGGCATTCATTGGACACATATATTATACTAGAACTGACATCTGATTACATTTTCACGCAATTTGGGTGCATAGATCCTGAGAACTCAGTACCCAGAAAAACCATACCTGGCCGTAATAACGGCCTTGATCTGCCTAGGCATTGAGTCAAAGAGAACTTGGATGGCGTGTACAGGTACAGCTGCCCATGCAGCTTCAACACGATACTACAATTCATCAAGAGTTGTCACTGGCGTATTGTGAGGAGCCAGTTCCTCGGCCACCATTGACCAGACGTTTTCAGTTGGTGAGAGATCTGGAGAATGTGCTGGCCAGGGCAGTAGTCGAACATTTTCTGTATCCAGAAAGGCCCGTACAGAACCTGCAACATGCGGTCGTGGATTACCCTGCTGAAATGTAGGGTTTCACAGGGATCGAATGAAGGGTAGAGCCACGATCATAACACATCTGACATGTAACCTCCACTGTTCAAAGTGCCGTCAGTGCGAACAAGAGGTTACCGAGACGTGTAACCAATGGCACCCCATACCATCAAACCGGGTGATACGCCAATATGGCGATGACGAATACACGCTTCCAATGTGCGTTCACCACGATGTTGCCGAACACGGATGCGACCATCATGATGCTGTGAACAGAACCTGGATTCATCCGAAAAAATGACGTTTTGCCATTCGTGTACCCAGGTTCGTAGTTGAGTACACCATCGAAGGCGCTCCTGTCTGTGATGCAGCTTCAGGGGTAACCGCAGCCATGGTCTACGAACTGATAGTCGATGCTGCTGCTAACGTCGTCGAACTGTTCGTGCAGATGGTTGTTGTCTTGCAAACGTCCCGATCTGTTGACTCAGGGATCGAGACGTGGCTGTACGATTCGTTACAGCCATGCGGATAAGATGCCTGTCATCTCGACTGCTAGTGATACGAGGCCGTTGGGATCCAGCACGGCGTTCCGTATTACCCTCCTGAACCCACTGACTCCATATTCTGCTTACAGTCATTGGATCTCGACCAACGCGAGCAGCAATATTTCGATACGATAAACTGCAATCGCGATAGGCTACAATCCGACCTTTATCAAATTCGGAAATGTGGTGGTACTCATTTCTCCTCCTTAGACGAGGCATCACAACAACGTTTCACCAGGCAACGCCGGTCAACTGCTGTTTGTGTATGAGAAATCGGTTGGAAACTTTCCTCATGTCAGCACGTTGTAGGTGTCGCCACTGGCGCCAGCATTGTGTGAATGCTCTGAAAAGCTGATCATTTGGATATCACAGCATCTCCTTCCTGTCGGTTAAATTTCGCGTCTGTAGCACGTCATCTTCGTGGTGTAGCAATTTTAATTCTTAATGTTCACCCTGTATATTTGCACATGAAATACTTATATGATGCTTTTGGTAATACAGATATTTAGTTCTTGAACAATAACCGCTTGGCTGCTCTTCTGAATAATTTATTCACCGAACTATTTCGTAGTCTACAAGCTACTACATCAGGTTATATGTGTTAAATAATGGCATTAAACTTGCAACCGTCCACGTTGCAAGTTCACTGTAATGATTTCACATATCTAACCCGATAATGTGACTTATAGGCCACGAAATTGTTCGTTAA
Source organism: Schistocerca piceifrons (assembly GCF_021461385.2). Taxonomy (NCBI): domain Eukaryota; kingdom Metazoa; phylum Arthropoda; class Insecta; order Orthoptera; family Acrididae; genus Schistocerca; species Schistocerca piceifrons. Next base: position 460,251,796 of record NC_060145.1, read on the forward strand.
ATAAATTATTCACAAGAGCAGCCAAGCGGTTACTACTTAAGGCTGTAGTTATCCCTAATATTCAGTTATTGGAGTAGCATATGAAAATATGAATGTCTTAGGATAATCGTAGCTGTAAACATTTGAGGTGTTACGTGTTCTTAAAGTAATAAATACGCATTTTGTTTAGTGATAGCAAGTGTTTTACTGTGCCTCACGTTACAGCCATCCTAATAAAACGTGACTGGTTGTCGAGTTTTACTGTTCGGACTTTGACCTGATACTCATCCGATTTTTCTTTCATTCTCTTCAGGGTGACTAAGCTTAGTGGCGACTCTTTTCTTCGACCGTTACTCCAACATCATATGTTGCCCCGGTACAGGACCATAATTTGCAGGCTGGCAAACCGTGTGGCAGTATGCGAGGAAATTAGTGGAGCCCAGACTGTGGAGGAGAGTAGGTTTTGCAACTACCTAGAAAGAGCTGATAACATCACGTAGTTTCGTGTGAAGGACGACTTCTTTTGCCTCGTATATATAGGAGCCAGTGCTTCCATCCACCTCTCTCTCTGTCTCCCTCTATCCGCAGTAGAGACACGATCCATCGGCTCCGATGAACCGGCGAGGTTAATTGTTTTCGCGGCTGTTGTCGAGCTGCCTGCTATCTGCGTCCGAAATTCATTTTTGACCGCCGCGAGGTCCCGGGGTGATGGAGTAATGGGTCAGGGGGCGGAGGCGGTAGCCGCCACGCAATTTCTGCTGCCGGGGGGCGGACGTCGGTTATGCGATTAGCGATCGAACGCCCGGCTATTAATCGCCGGGCCAATTTGGGCTGTGCGGCGTGGCGCCACGGCCAGGTGGGGCGGCAAACACCCGCTGGCCTGTCGGGCGCCACACACAGCACAGAGCGCACTCCCTGCTGTGGCGGCTTCACGGCTGCATCCCAGACATCGCGCAGCCGGCCGCGGTGGTCTCGCGGTTCTAGGCGCTCAGTCCGGAACCGCGCGGCTGCTACGGTCGCAGGTTCGAATCCTGCCTCGGGCATGGATGTGTGTGATGTCCTTAGGTTCGTTAGGTTTAAGTAGTTCTAAGTTCTAGGGGACTGATGACCACAGATGTTAAGTCCGATAGTGCTCAGAGCCATTTAAACCCAGACATCGCAAACAGCCTGTCCGTATTGGCGAACGTCCTCGCCGCGTCACTGCTACATCGGCGGGGCACACTCGCTTCACACAGTACAGCAGAGGCAGAGGGATTGCCTGCACTGCAGGCGTACAAGCCGACACGCAGCACGGTTCCGGTACGGCGTCACCGAAGCACTGTTTTCCTGCGCCGATCGTGTGGGCTAATTAGAGCTTTGCTCAGTATCCCTCCACCAGACCGCCAGGCTAGCCGCCTGCTCTAACGTGCTGCTTTCCGAGCGGGAAGGCGTGCCGGTCCCCAGCACGAATCTGCCCGGCGGATTAGTGTCGAGATCCGGTGTGCCGGCCAGCCTATGGATGGTTTTTTAAGGCGGTTTTCCATGTGCCTCGGCGAATGCGGGCTGGTTCCCCTTAGCCCGCCTCAGTTACACTATATCGGCGATTTCTGCAGAAACATTGTCTCCACGTACACGTACACCATAACTACTATATCACGCAAACATTGGGGTTACGCTCGTCTAGTATGAGCCGTTCCCATGGTGGGGGGAGGGGGCGGGTGTCGGGGTGTCTACTAGGGCCGAACTGCACAATAACCCTGGGTTCGGTGTGGGGCTGTGAACCACTGAGGGCTGTCCGTCGTTTCTAAGTCCCCGGTTCCATACAATACAACCCCTACATCACCAGTTATTTAGGGGGCTGCTCGGTCCGATGACAGCACGACTGCACAGCGAACTGGGGAGTCAGCTGGAGGTCAGCAGTTCTACTCCGGGGGCCGATGCCCTGACACCTAGAGCGACCACTCACGCACGCCGGGCAAAGCCATTGCTAAGCGAATGGACTTAGAACTTGTTGGCAGTGTAAATCAACCTCATTACGACTCAAATGCAAAGCGATCACTAGAGAAATATTTTGCCTAATGTCGCTCAACACAGCAGTGACGTATGGACTTCCGGCTTCGCTGCTCATTTAACGGGAGCTCAAGTTTAGAATTTTTTTCTTACAGGGACTGCTCAAAGGGTGATTTACCACTTTATTATATATACATCCGTCTATCTCAAAACAAATTAAAAATGGTGGCTTCAGACTTCGTCAAAATATGCACCTAGTGGTGCCTCTTGGTTTGCGTGAAGTTTGTGCCATTTCGGGACTATTTTTGAATTCTATCAAAATATAAAATTCTTAAATTGAAACGAATTTGGGGGACTTTCAAGATGCTATCTTGAAATATACCCCCCCCCCCCAAAAAAAAAAGAACAAAAAAAACTGGTAGCTATTTGAAAAGCATGTCAATTTCTTAGTATGTTTCTCGAAGTTGAAATGCTTAAATAAATATTTAAAAGTCGAATCCAAAGCAGTTCTCGCTAAGGCCACCTACATTTAATGATCTTCGTTTTAAAAAATTAAACGAATCGGTTAAATTGTAGGGGCTCGATAGCGCTTCGCGTGGATAAAAAATGTCGTTACAATAAAAACTCGTTTGAAGTTCGTAGTAACAAAAAAAAAAAGATAGAAAAAAACGTTGTTTCAAAACTTACGGTTTTCTGTTGGTCCCTTTGACGATTCGTAACACGTTTATGGTGTTCATTATAGATGAATAACCTTCTTTGAATATACCTACAGCTATATATGCAACTATTTCAACAGTTTTACCCCACAATGAAAAGGTTTCGGCAGCAGGATCCAAATGCACTCGTTGAAGCTCTCGTCGTCATTTTGCGTAGTGAAATCGGTCCATAGTTTCGGCAAATCCTTACTAAACGGAAATTCGTGTACTCGTCGAATCCTTTCTTGAACTAATTCATCGAACGCCTCCAACACACGGTTCCATTCAACACGCTTTAATTTCCAAAATTATCTTTACAAGCAAAAAATCATTTCGCAGACATAATGTGTATGCTTCAGGAATGATTTTCATGTAAAGAAATTCTGTGTTTCTCATCGATGTCGACTAGATTACTACCCTTAGGTATTGAGGAAGATTGTACTGTTGTAACGTGCCAATATGATGAATCACCTTATACGCTGAGGGAGTGGTCATTCCGCACACTCCACCTCCACGCACATCTACCGCTTTGCTGTAGTCTACATGCCAAAGTGTCTCTATCTGACCTGTTAACTAGTGCGCCATATGACCTCGTTAAAATTATTGCACATACACGTATCTGACACGTGAGTTGGGAAGTGATCGTGAAGATTGCGGGACAGGCGATGGTACTGATTACGGAAACCGTTACCTAGTAGGTGAAATAAACAGATTGCGACTGTACACTAAAACGTATGTTTCCAGAATAAGAGATGGTAGAGCATTTGCCCGTGAAAGGCAAAGGTCCCGCGTTTGAGTCTCGGTCCAGCATACAATTTTAATCTGCCAGGAAGTTTCATATCAGCGCACACTCCGCTGCAGAGTGAAAGTCTCATTCTGGAAACATCCCCCAGGCTATGGTTAACCCATGTCCCCGCAGTTTCCTTTCTTCCAGGAGTGCTAGTTCTGAAAGGTTCGCAGGAGAGCTTCTGTGAAGTTTGGAAACTAGGAGACGAGGTACTGGCAGAAGTAAAGCTGTGAGGACGGGACGTGAATCGTGCTTGGGTAGCTCAGATAGTAGAGCCCGCGAAAGGCAAAGGTCGCGAGTTCGAGTCTTAGTCCGGCACACAGTTTTAATCTGCCAGGAAGTTTCAAAACGTTTGTTATTTCTGAAGTATACTGGTTGCTGTTCCAATCGACAGTATATCGAGAACATGTAACATTTGTAACGACTGTGTTCACGTCAGTGGTAGGGAAGGGAAACGTTGTGCTGCTAAATGTAATAAGCAGGATTTGGGAGTCGTATGTCAACAGAAAGTCAGTTATATGATGCGTTACGCACTGAGTTCCTGCCTGCAGTATGTGATGTTCATGAAGCTTTTCGACGTTTGTGTGTGTGGATTTAGCCCGTGTTCCCACATATAAGGAAATAGTTTTTAATTTTCGCACACACTTAGTCGACACACCTGTAAACGATGTAGCAGCAACTATAATATGCAAAGAATAACTATGACAAACAAGAGTTTTATTTGTTTTATCTTGTTGATATTAATGTTTCAAGCATTTGATAATGGCCATAGCTGTAAATTGGCTATTATATGATGTAATGAAATTCATCTGTATAGATAACTTACGGAGGACATTTAAATTGGTTTCTGCATTCAAATATATATACATATATATATATATATATATATATATATATATATATATATATATATATATATATACTCCACTGCTATAAATAAGGAAGTCACAGTTACAATTCAAAATAATTTCTATATTTGTAACAGTACAGGATTCTAATATTATCGTATCAAGAAAATTTTCCTCCATTAGGTAAAAATTTGATACTGGTGTTAACTAAGTTCCCCAATCGGAAGATCTATTTAGATTTTGGTACAACACGTGGGACCTTTCTTAGCGTTATTTTTTTATATGACTCGCTGGAAGGAATTTGAGCGTTTTCTACGACGTTGGCTGCCACGAACGATATTTAATTCGTGCTAGAGCTGTTGGTCGGTCTACCGTACTCTAGGCAGTCGGTGGAATCAGTTTGCGCTGTTCAGCGCGAAGCTCATTAAGCAAAGTTGTTAACACCTGTCTCGGATGGCTGTATTTGATTAAGGTTCTATTATGGAGAGGACAACACAAAAGTTTATTAGAAGTTTATGAAACTGGTTCTTTCCAATGAAATTTTTAGTATTAAACAGAGTTACTTGCAAATTATCCTATGTCAGATCTCGTGAAACTTTTTGTGTGTCGCCTGCATAAAATGATGTGTGCGAAAAGGAGATGAAATTCTTTCCGCACTTGGGAAGAAATCCACCTGCGTTAGGTTGGTGGCGGAAATGGCATCTTTGGGTTGTCCGGGCCACGGGGAGCGTGGAAGAGGCTGGAGATGAAAAAGGGAGGCAGTCTGCCGCCGGTACGGGAAGCGTCCACAGCTGTGTTCCAGTCGAATAAGGGTGAGTTAGACTGACCGCGTGGCGCGTTGTTACGTGGCGAGGGGAGAGCTGTTAGCTTTTGGTCTCGCTTTTCAACTCTGAAAGATTGCTTTCCCTTGTCGCAGCAAGGAATGCAAAACTTTGGCAGATTTTTCTTTTAGTAAATTTCTATAGCAGACTTGGATCCACCAGAAGAGCGCCACACAAGGGTGTCGATAAGAAGTGAGCACTCGCTTTTGTATGAATGTCTGTTTGCCTTCAGCTGTGCCTGTATAAGCTTTCATTTTTCTAAATATTAATAGCTTTGCCTTCTCGTACATTTTCCTTGCTTTATGTATCTTTCGTCCGTGGGGAGCCGACCACGTGGTTGAACATTAAAGTTTGTTGGGCTACCGTCATCCCTAACTGTCCGGTCACATGTTTGTTTTAAGGAATGTTAACTGTTCGTGATTGTGTGATGTGATATTGTTGCAACTTGGCCACGATACCTAGAAACTACGTCTCCACAAAGCACGTGAGCATGCGGGTGTACTGCGAAACGTGTACCGTTTCACGAGTTATTGCGATCAGTTATCAGGCAACAGCAGTTGTATGAATGATTCACACCAATGACTTCAGGTGTAGATTATAACGGTGTATGTATCGATGCTTTTCTTTAATGTTTTAGGAATTAATGTTATTAGGAATTGTGTACATGCCTCACATCCATATCTTAGGAATAAATGATTTTATACAAATTTTTCTCTTGCATTCCTAGGTTACGTTTTTGCACCTAAGCCACTCACCTCGTAGCTTTCCTGTTAGCACATCCAACGCGTTTCCTTACGCACAGGTCCAGTGATTAGTTTCCCCTTTTATTTTAAAACAAACGCTTTAGTTTAAGTCTTATTTTCAGGTGTGTTGCTGGGAGCTGATCTTCTGCACAGTGTTCGTGCATTTTCTATTTTATGTTAAATGTTTGATTCTCGTGAACAGTCCAGGGGCAATACTATTAATTACATCGCATTCTCTATGAGCGATATCACGACGTATGCATTTTTATGAGTTTTTGGTCTGTGATCAAATTGATTTATTTTCCGACTCGGCCAAACCTTTGATTAGTTGTATGGTTAGAGTCAGTGGCGACCCTAATGTTCCCACGTTAATTCACAAGCAATAAATGTTTCCATTCCCAATAATCTTAACGTAATAACCCGTAGAAACAGATTAGTTACAATATATGTCAGTCTTATTAAAATCACATGTACCTTACTTCTCGAAAAGCAAGCCTTACTATCCGTTTTCGGGAAACACGGCTGAAATATCAACAGTGGTACTGAGGATTACAGGTAATACTTGTAGGTCATTTGCAGGTCACCTGCTATAGTGATCTACAGGTCCTTTTGCATTTTCAGATACATTTCAGCCGAAGTACACGATATTTATCTGCGGAATAGAAGTCACTGGATTTCGCACAGTAATTGTAAGGATTCCTCTCCCCACATCGTATGATGTGTGGACGGTAATTTATTACTGTTCTTCGCTCTGACGACGGCCGCTCATGGAAGCGAACTTAAATCACAGCTCTCTTACGTCTGAGACTGCCATACGAAATCCTTCCTAACTTAACCGACGAAAAATTGCTCACAATTTATAATTTGAGGAGTTGTGGTTGGATCGTGTTGTAAAAGAATCATCAATAAATTCTTATCAACTTGCTCCAGAAGTACTAATTTTTGAGGAACAGATGGCGCAAGCAATGAGATAAAATACTTTTGAATCCAGCACTCAGTTCCGACAGTGGATCACCCACCAACGGCTTGCAACAGTGGTAAAACCGGTTCCCATCAGATCACCTATGTGACTCGATTAGTGGCTCCGATCACGGAAAGTGAGAACGGCCGGGACAACGGTGTGCTGACTGTATGCCCCTTCATATGCAGTGACGTCTATCGGCTAAGGATGACACAACAGTCGATGGGTACCGTTGGGCCTTCCTCGGCCTGTTCAGACGGGATTTCATTCTGGTCAGTGGATTATCCGGTTCACTACCGTAGTGCAGAAACCCCCACACTTAGTACTGTTCACCGATGAAGCCTCTTTAAATCGTGATGTTTCAAAGCGTCGCATCTGCAACGACGAAAATCTGTACGCCAGCCTGGTCTCAAATCTCCAACGGGCTTCTGTTCTCTGTCACCCTCTTTGAATAAAACTCTTTTACCTGCTGTTCATTCGAGACTGTTGCATTTGTTACTGGAGACTGAACTTCTTGCTATCGAGGAAAGTGTGTGGTTTCAGCAAGACAGTGTACCATCGCACTGTGATACTTAAGCCAGTGAACAGCTGAACAACATAAACCCTCATCGTTGTATTGGAAGGTCTCTTTTTGTATGTGGGGTTGCTTGTAGTTGTTGGAGTGTAAAACCGCGGAAGACACGGAGGAATTGGGTCGAAGGACTAGGCCGCTTCCCTCACTGTACAGAAGAAAACAGAAGTTGGATCTCATAGTGTTTCTTCTCGGGAAGATAATGGAACTGGTGTTGTTACCGATATGGTCTCAAATCTGAAAACTGATTTAATGCATCACTCCACGCTAATATATGCCGTGCAAGTCTCTTCATCTCTGCATAACTATTAGAACCAAATTCAATCTGCTCTCTGTATGCACCCCTTGGTCTGCCTCTGCATTTTTTACCACTCCACATTTCCCTCCGTTTCTAAACTGACGATTCTTTGATGCCTTCGGATACTTCATATAATCGATGCTATTTTTTAGTCCAGTTGTGCATAAACGTAGTTTTCTTCACAGTTCGGTCGAGTAGCCCCTCACGAGTTATTTGATCCTCTCATTTACCCTTCAGCATTCTTTTATATAAGCATGTTTCGAAAGTTTCTATTATCTTCTTCTCTGAATTGCGTATCGTCTACGTTTTATTTGCATAGAAAGCTTTACTCCAAATAAAGACCCTCAGAAAAGACTTGCTAATGCTTAAATTCAAGTTCAGCATTATTAAATTTATCTTTTTCAGAAATGCCTTTCTCGTTGGAGCCAGTCTGCATTTAATGTCCTGTATGCTTCGCCAATTATTCTGTTGTCCGAACACCAAAGCTTATCCCCTACTTTGTCATTTCCTAACCTCATTTCTTCGGCTTCGCCTCAGTCAATTGGGATACATTCCAACACTGTTGTCCTGTTGATTATCGTATCATAATCGCTTTTGTAGACACTATCAATTTCGCTTAACTTATCTTCCATATCCTCTGCGCTCTCTGAACGAATAACAATATCACGAGGAGGGGTAGTTGAACGTATACAAATAAATAAGGTGATGCTCATAGAATTAGGTTTGGAAATTAGACGAGTTTTTCTGTTTGGATAGCAAAATACTTAGCGATAGCCGAAATAGAAAGGATATAAAATACAGTTTGGCGGTAGCAACGGAAGTATTTCTGAAGAAGAGGTATAAGTAAACACCGAAGGTAAATTTTAGTATTAGCAAGTTATTTCTGAACGTGTTTGTCTGGAGTTTGCTTTGTCGGAAGTGAAACGTGGACGATAGCCAGTTGAGGCAACAAGAGAGTACAAAGATTAGGTGGATGATTTAATTAGTAATGACCAGATACTGAATCGAAATGAGAAGAATCGGATGTGTGGAACAACTTTATTAAAGAATAGATCAGTTGACTGAACATATCTTGAGGCATCAAGAAATCCTCAGTCTGCTAACGGAAGGAGTGTGAGCGGTAAAAAAATGGACGCAGGATCCAGTAGTTATGTAGAGGTGAAGAGAAGTACACATACTACGCTAGGGTAGAGAGCTACATCAAACTGGTCTTAGGACTGAATATGATGACAAAAAGTATGCAAAGATAAATACCATCAGTTAGGGCCACAAAAAAAAAGAAAAAAAAAATGGTTCAAATGGCTCTGAGCACTATGCGACTTAACTTCTGAGGTCATCAGTCGCCTAGAACTTAGAATTAATGAAATCTATCTAACCTAAGGACATCACACACATCCATGCCCGAGGCAGGATTCGCACCTGCGACCGTAGCGGTCACCCGGCTCCAGACTGTAGCGCCTAGAACCGCACAGCCACTACGGCCGGCTTTAGGGCCACAGTTACGTCAATGTTTCCGAAACAGCTGAAATTTTCTTTCCGCTGAAACTCTCTCGAACATAACACCTAATATCTCAAAAACTATTGAACTCGTAGAATACTTCCCCTTCTCGTCGGGTTCAAGAATACCTAACTCGGCAATCGATCTGTCCAAAGTTACTTATTGAATAGCGTTTAGTATGCATGAGGTGAATAATATGCTGCTTTTCACAATATTATCACTACTTAACTCGCAGTAAGTAAGAGGTTAAGGTAAATTTCCTACAAAAATTACGTGTAAGTTATGTAATTCAGATACGGCACAAATCGCTGCAGCGTCTTCTCTATGACACTCGTTCGACTACATTCGTAGCACAGCGTAAGGCACTGAGAAATGGGAGGCATAATGACTAGCGCAGCACAGCTGACAACGCAATAGCACCTACAGTGCCACCAGGCAACAGCTGCCGCTGGTGTATTACTGGCAGAAGCCGTCAGACCGCTAGATGTAAAATGACGAATAAACATAGGACTATAGTGCGTGGTTGGTCACTACTTATTCCCTCGATATCAAAATAAAATCTGCTCTTCAAATGAGGGCAACTAATCGGTTTTGGTTTGACTTTCTTTTATCGTGATGAACAACGCAACCAGAGCACCCCCTTCTACATCCCCTCAACCTCCCAACACACACACACACACACACACACACACACACACACACACACACACACACACACACACACACGCTCTGTCGTTTTCGTTAAGCTATTGCAATAAAATGAACAAGAGTGACACCCAGGATGGTACAAGAATTTTGAACAGAAAATCTCTGATAATAGGCCATAAATCCTTCGAACAAAAAACTGCGCCCACTAATTGGAAGATACCACACGTCACACTCCTCTGCAAGAATGGTAGGAGAAGTGATCCACATAACTACCGTCCAGTTGCTTTCACATTCATCTGTGCAGATTCTTCAAACATATTCAGAGTCAAAACGTAATTATCTCTCTCGAGCAGAATGGCCTCCTCCATACCAACAAGAATATCCCGAAAACACGGGCCGTGCGAAATCCATCTCCGGCTTTTCTCACATCACATGTTGGACGTATTGGCATTTTGGCAACCAAGCAGGTACAGTATCCCTTTATTTTGGGAAAAGCATTTCGCTCAGTACCACACTTGCCCGTATTATTGAATCTACGATCGTATGGCTACGTTGTTCTTGTTGGTGTTGTGATCATCAGGCTAAAGACAGATTTTATGAATTTCCCCACGCAGCTCTATACCGCGCAAGTCCCTTCATCTCTGCCCGCATCTCGTGGTCGTGCGGTAGCGTTCTCGCTTCCCACGCCCGGGTTCCCGGGTTCGATTCCCGGCGGGGTCAGGGCTTTTCTCTGCCTCGTGATGGCTGGGTGTTGTGTGATGTCCTTAGGTTAGTTAGGTTTAAGTAGTTCTAAGTTCTAGGGGACTGATGACCTCAGATGTTAAGTCCCATAGTGCTCAGAGCCATTTGAACCATTCCCTTCATCTCTGCAAAACTGCTGCAAACTGCATCTGTTTGAACGTACTCTGCCTTTAGGGTATATCTTCTGCACACTGCTCCATTCTTTCAGCTTTCCTTTTTTTGATTAGCATAGGGTTGTCATCTGAGCTCTAGATATTCTTTCCACTGCTCTCTTTTATCCAAAAGCCTCTGTAATTTTCCTATTGGCAGTAGCTATGATTTTCAAGTTATGCATGCTTCTACATCCTTGATTTCCTCGTGTAGCCCTTCCAGCTTTGCCATTTTGCATTTCCTGTCTATCTCATTTCTTAAGCGTCTCTATTCTTTTTTAACTGATTCATTGGCTGCATTTTTTCCTCGGTCGTTTCGTTGACTAAGTTCAATACCTTGTACTTCATTAAGGGATATCTACTGGGCTTTGTCTTTATTCCTATTTGATCGTCTGCCGCCATCACTATTTCGTCTCTCAAGGCTACCCATTCACCTTCTGTAGTGTTCCGTATCCTCTTTCTGTCAATCGTTGCCTAACGCTCTCTTCAACTTTCAACAACCTCTGGTTCTTCACCTTACCCGACTCCCCTTTCCTTAATTTCCTACATTTCTGCTGTTTGATCAGTTTTAATCTCCAGTCTATACCCAATGAATTAGGCTTCGAGTCCACATATGCCTCTGAAATATTTTCATTCTGCAGTCTAAAATCCGGTTTCGAAATTTATGCATCACCATTATACAATCCATTTGTAACCAATCTGTGTCCCCACGTCTTTTCCACTTAGCCGGCCGTAGGGGCCGAGCGGTTCTAGACACTACAGTCTGGAACCACGCGACGGCTACGGTCGCAGGTTCGAATCCTGCCTCGGGCGTGGATGTGTGTGATGTCCTTAGGTTAGTTAGGTTTAAGTGGTTCTAAGTTCTAGGGGACTGATGACCACAGTAGTTAAGTCCGATAGTGCTCAGAACCATTTGAAACATTTTTTCCACAATACAACCTTCTTTCATGATCTTTAAACAAGTATTAAAATTATTAAATTGTCCTCTGTGCGATATCTACCAGGCGGCTTCCTCTTTCATTCCTCTGCCTCAGTCCAAGTTCTGTTATTTTTCCTTCTCTTGCCTTTCCTACCGCCGAATTCTAGTTCCCTCATTATAAATAATTTTTCGTCTCCCTGAACTGTTTGACGAATGTATTTTATTTCATCATATATTTCTTTCAATCTCTTCATCCATCTGTGGAACAAGCTGACACATAAACTTCTACCATTGCCTTGATCTTTTCTTCCTGTCTGTCTTCGCTGCAATAATGCATTCACTATGCTGTTCGTGATAGCCGCACTCCAAATTTTCTCATTTATTATTAGACTCACTCCCGCCTTACCCCTATTGGAGTTTGGACTTAATCCCCTGTACTCCCGTGACCAGAAGTCGTGTTCATCCTGTCGTCTCTCTTCATTATTTCCCACTATATCTAATTTCAATTTATATATTCCTTTTTAAATTCTCTAACCTATGTACACGGTTAACGGTGTTATTATTCCACGCTGCGGCCCGTTTAATGCCAACTGTTTTTCCACGTGACAACATTCTCCTGAGCAATCACGGCCCAGATGAGCGACTATTTTACTTCTGGACTGGAGCAGTCGACTCAACGTGATGCCGTCATCATTTAACCATGCATGTCCACGGTAAAAATAACGGCTGTAGTTTCCCGTTGCTTTCAGCCGTTCGCAGTACCACCACAGCAAGGCTTTTGTGGGTATATGTTAAAAGGCAATAACAGTCAACTATTCACACCGTTGTCCCTGCAACTACTGGAAAGGCTAAACCGCTCTTCAGGAACCACACGGTAGTCTGGTCTCTCCACAGATCTCTGCATCTTTGAGGCACAGAAGCTCCCTCACCTTGGCAGAGGGAACGCTGTGCAAGTGAATTTAAATCCTAGGTTTTGCAGGGCAATTCGGGAAGGATAACGAAAACAAATTCCTAAACAAAGGATGGGATAGCTTAAAGCTCTGCCCCTCTGCTATTTGACGAGGGTGAGAGCAAGCTCCCACGCAGAATTTAAGCAAAAGAAATCTCTGTTTACAGGGTTATTTGCTAATTTAATCTCAACTGATCCCTTATAACACTGTACCAACAGCTGGAAGTGCTTTGTGCTGTTATATTCCATAGGGTGACCGGTGACAAAACAATGTCCTGCAATAACACATTTTCGCGGCTGTGGTAAGCGTGTGTAACGCTTATCCTCAGTGCACCGGTCCTCCAGGTCCTGACTGACCGACATATGATGTATCACAACAGCAAGGAATACGATAGACGCGCCTTACGCAAGCAAGATCTAAAAGGTCGGAAAGACATTTCACATCATGTTTCCGTAAAATACGACCATTCTTGCTGGAATGCTCCCTGAGAAATGCAGAAACGCCGTAGACCTTGGTGCGAACTCTGTATTATCATCCCTCACCCGGTGCACGGTTGGTCGATAGCGCAACGCACGTTTGATCTGTCTATAACTGTATTCATTCTGATGGATGGCGACCTGAAGATAGTCTAACTAAATCAGAAACTCTCACGGTCTGAAGTGACATTGGGCCTGTGAACCAAGGCATGAAGTAACTCTTCACGCTGAGCCAGTTGATCACAACTAACGGCCTGTACATACAAGTCAGTGTGAGTAGGCTTCCTATAAGCAGCATGTCCCGATGTACCATCAACTTTCCTTCATACCAACACATCAAGAAAGGGAAGGAGGTAGGTGGTGGTAAGTTCCTGTGGGATCAAACCGCTGAGGTCATCGGTCCCTAGGTTTACACACTACTTAGTTTAACTTACGCTAAGGATAGCACACACGGCCATTCCCGAGGAAGGACTCGAACCTCCGTCGGGGGGAACAGCGGGAACCGTCACAAGGCGCATCAGACCGCGCGACTATCCGCGCGGCAAAGCAGTCGTCCCTTTCAACTGTTATGGTAAACCGAATATTCGGGTGGATTGAATTCAGGTGTTCTAAAAGTCGTTCAAAATCTCACTCCCATGAGGCCAAACGACAAAAGTATCGCCTAAAAAAATAAAATTTAAAAAAATCCACGCAGGTTTCAAAGCCACCGATTCCAAGGCACGTTCCTTCAAGTCTCCCATAAACAATTTTGCAATACTACGTGTCAACGGGCTTCCGATCGCAACTTCATCTGTCTGCTCATAGTACTGGTAATTGTGTAAAAAGTAATTGTAAGTCAGCACATTTCGAAATAGGTCCTAACCTCAGTTAACCGAAATGAATCAGACAGAGCAGCCCGAGTGACGAGACAGACCACATATAAACTAGTTCGAGTATCAGAGCCATGGAAACGCATTCCCTCTAAACGATGTGAAGAATTTGCTGAGTTCTTAATGTTATTTTCACGTCAATCAGTTAATGGGCTCAACAGAATAGCAAGGTGTTTTTTCGGCACACCAATGTTACTGACAATCGAAGAGGAGCCCTTCTGTGTGGATTTTCGGAAGGCCACATAACCTAGAGGAAACAGCACAATTGTATCGTGACTCATCTTTGGTTGTATAGTGGCGCCAGTGCTTACAGTGGTGTGTGTGTGTGTGTGTGTGTGTGTGTGTGTGTGTGTGTGTGTGTGTGTGTAAACTGAGGTTTTAAATTCACTTGCACAGCGCTTACTTGCTACTGTTTTGTGTTGAAAATGACAGGGTGGTCACACGGCTGCTGCATTTCCATAATGTTATCTGAACATTCGGTCTGGTATTGACAACAAAAGAAAAATTTGGAGTAGGTAATAAAAATCCATGGAGTAGAAATAAAAACTTTGAGGTTCGCCGATGACATTGTAATTCTGTCAGAGACAGTAAAGGACTTGGAAGAGCAGTTGAACGGAATGGACAGTGTCTTGAAAGGAGGATATGGGATGAACATCAACAAAAGCAAAACGAGGATAATGGAATGTTGTCAATTTAAGTCGGGTGATGCTGAGGGAATTAGATTAGGAAATGAGACACTTAAAGTAGTAAAGGAGTTTTGCTATTTGGGTAGCAAAATAACTGATGATGGTCAAAGTGGAGAGGATATAAAATGTAGACTGGCAATGGCGAGGAAAGCGTTTCTGAAGAAGAAAAATTTGTTAACATCGAGCATAGATTTAAGTATCACGAAGTCGTTTCTGAAAGTATTTGTGTGGAGTGTAGCCATGTATGGAAGTGAAACATGGACGATAAATAGTTTGGACAAGAAGAGAATAGAAGCTTTCGAATTGTGGTGCTACAGAAGAATGCTGAAGATTAGATGGGTAGATCACATAACTAATGAGGAGGTATTGAATAGAATTGGGGAGAGGGTGAATTTGTGGCACAACTTGACAAGAAGAAGGGATCGGTTGGTAGGACATGTTCTGAGGCATCAAGGGATCACCAATTTAGCATTGGACGGCAGCGTGGAGGGTAAAAATCGTAGAAGGAGACCAAAAGATGAATACACTAAGCAGATTCAGAAGGATGTAGGTTGCAGTAAGTAATGGGAGATGAAGAAGCTTGCACACGATAGAGTAGCACGGAGAGCTGCATCAAACCAGTCTCAGGACTGAAGACCACAACAACAACAACAACAACAACACCAACAACATTGACAAGTTGGCAAAGTAATGCGAAGTTTGATAACTTGCTTTACATGTTTAAGAATGCAAAGTTTTGCACTATGACAGTAATATAAATAAGTCACATATGTGATCAGTGAAATCAAATCAGTACCTGAATGCAAGAATTTGTGGGTATGTGAACTAGAAGTATTCCGTGTGATCAGTCCTCGGTAAAGCAGGTGGGACACTTCCGTTCATTGGCAGAAGAGTAGGACAGTGCATTCGGCCTGCAAAGGAGGCTCGAGTGACTACCCAAGAACGTCCTACTCAGGCACGCTGCACCCAAAACAAATGGAACTGACAGTGATATCGAACACAGGAAAACGAGAGCAGCAGCAACTGTCACAGAATTGCTGAAACCAGGACATAAAGCGCGTTCCGTGGCTTAACCAGCAAACTCGGATTCCATCGAGCTCAACAGTTGCGTCGCGGCTCACCGTCCGAGGAGCGTCGATTTGTTCGCGGAAGGAACCGCCACGTTCGCTGACGGCTAGTCCGACATGAAAGCAGCAGTCCAGCGACAACGCGAGATTTCAGCACGGAGCAGTGTCTACAATCACGTGATATTTGAGTATTTTGTTACTAAATAAGACAGTGTCTGGACAGAGACATGTGTACTTATTTCATTGCGTGTAGTATTTAGGTGTATGCGTGCCTGATACTGTTCGCTGGAAGTAGCGCCCCTGTTTCACCTAAACATATGAACGCCACCCCGTAGGCTGTTGTCGTCGTACATGTGAAACAATCCAATGCCGTGCGTTCACGAAATAGTTTTTAACATTATAGAAAAGGAAAAACAAAATATAGCTCACATGAAATAGTTCACACATTTGTGTAACAAAAGTCCTGTTTGTAAAACACTAAAAAGTTAATAACTGTAGGAAACAATGTTGAAATTATTAGATCATTACCATTATAAAATCTTCAATTCTTAGTGAAAGCAGTTATAAATAAATTCGTAACAAGAACGGGAAAAGCGTTCATTGTTACGAATAGTAATCGCACCTGTCAGTTACTCTCAGTTTTGTCAGAGTATTGTTTCAGTCTATGCCTCAGTGTATGTTATGTTTGAGTTTGCCTAAGTTTGTGTCATTTCTTCCGAATAGTAATGACTACCTGTATATTATGTAGTAAATCACGACTGTCAAGAAAAGCAGATGACTTCTGACTGTTGATACCTAGGGACCATTCACATTGATTTCATTTTAAATAGAATTTTTGCTAAACGAAAAACAATGTTCGTGAAAAGTTCATTCTGAACAGTGTATGTGGTGTAACCACGTTTTTGCAGCTGCAAAGAAACAAAAGGAAGCAAAATTAAACGTAAAATGCTGTTGGTTAAACAGTAGGGACGAAACTATCAAGGCGAGCAATCTACTGCAGCCTTCCTTTCTTTTTTCAGAGAAGTAACAACGAACGAAAAGACCGTCGGTTATTTAAATCTTAAGGGAGGGAAATGTTCAACGTTATAATAACTTTGGGCCCACCCACAAGGGAGTGTTAGAGCTTCATTTATTTTAAGAACGTCTATAAACGAACTAGCGGATAACGTCGGAAGATCCAGCAAGACTCTCGCGGAGGTTGTACAAGAAAGAAAGAACAACGCTAGACGTTTCTACCGAAATATAGGAAGGCGGAGGATCGATGGGTGGTGCAAGAATTGGAAAATGATCGTTCATAAAATAAGAAATGTAAAGTATTACGCATAGATTGTCGGATCGACCCTTTTTTGTGTAATTCCACCATTACAAAGCAACAGCTGCATTCCGTCACATCCACTAAACATCTGGCAGGATGCATATAAAGGGATTTAGAATGGAGCGACCACACAAAAATTAATCGCAAGTAAGACAGATGCCAGAAAGAGATTCGTTGGTAGAATCCTCGGGAAGTGTAGGCTATTCACGAAGGACGTAACGTACTAAACTTTCATTCGACTAATACACTACTGGCCATTAAAATTGCTACAGCAAGAAGAAATGCTGATGATAAACGGGTATTCATTGGACAGATATTTTATACTAGAACTGACATGTGATTACATTTTCAAGCAATTTGAGCGCATAGATCCTGAGAAATCAGTACCCAGAACAACCACCTCTGGCCGTAATAACGGCCTTGATATGCCTGGGCATTGAGTCGAACAGAGCTTGGATGGCGTGTACAGGTACAGCTGCCCATGCAGCTTCAACACGATACCACAGTTCATCAAGAATAGTGACTGCCGTATTGCGACGAGCCAGTTGCTCGGCCACCATTGAACAGACTTTTTCGGTTGGTGACAGATCTGGAGAATGTGCTGGCCAGGGCAGCAGTACAACATTTTCTGTATCCAGAATGTCCCGTACAGGACCTGCAACATGAGTTCGTGCATTATCCTGCTGAAATGTGGGGTTTCACAGGGATCGAATGAAGGGTAGAGACACGGGTCGTAACACGTCTGAAATGTAATGTCCACTGTTCAAAGTGCTGTCAATGCCAACAAGAGGTGACCGAGACGTGTAACCAATGGCACCCCATACCATCACGCCGGGTGATGCGCCAGTATGGCGATGAGAAATACACGCTTCCAATGTGCATTCACCTCGATGTCGCCAAACACGGATGCGACCATCGTGATGCTGTAAACACAACCTGGATTCATTAGAAAAAATGACGTTTTGCCATTCGTGCGCCCAGGTTCGTCGTTGAGTACACCACCGTAACCTCTCGTGTCTGTGATGCAGTGTCAAAGGTAACCGCAGCCATGGTCTCAGAGGTGATAGTCCATGCTGCTGAAAACGTCGTCGAACTGTTCGTGCAGATGGTTGTTGTCCTGGAAACGTCCCCATCTGTTTACTCACGGATCGAGACGTGGCTGCACGATAACGTGATCGAGACGTGGCTGCGGATAAAATGCCTGTCATCTCGACTGCTAGTGATACGAAGCCGTTGGGATCCAACACGGCGTTCCGTATTACCCTCCTGAACCCACCGATTCCATATTCTGCTAACAGTCATTGGATCTCGACCAACCCGAGCAGCAATGTCGAGATACGATAAACCGCAATCGCGATAGGCTACAATCCGACCGTTATCAAAGTCGGAAAGGTGATGGTACGCATCTCTCCTCTTGCACGGGGCATCACAACAACGTTTCACCAAGCAACGCCGGTCAACTGCTGTTTGTGTATGAGAAATCGGTTGGAAACTTTCCTCATGTCAGCACGTTGTAGGTGTCGCCACCGGCGCCAACCTTGTGTGAATGCTCTGAAAAGCTAATCATTTGCATATCACAGCATCTTCTTCCTGTCGGTTAAATTTCGCGTCTGTAGCACGTCATCTTCGTGGTGTAGCAATTTTAATGGCCAGTAGTGTACTTCAAGACTGCTCGTCAGGCTCAGAACCAAACCAGAGAGTATCGATAGAGGAAACTGAAAAGATCAAAACAAGAGCAGTGCGTTCGTTCACCGGTTCATACGGTAAGCGCGAAAGTGTCACAGATATGCACACGCAACTCCAGAGTCAGACATGACAAGACAGACGTTGCGCATGACGCAGTGGTCTACTGTTAACACTGCGTGAGTGTATGCATCTAGAAGCGTCAACTGATACACTCCTTCTTCCTATGTACACCTCGAGATGAAACCCATGAAGGTAAATTTTGTAACTTCACTTCATCACCAACTGACGTGACTGCCAAAGCTACAGTGTGGCAATTGCCTATAGGGTGCTGTTTGTATGTCTAGGTGAAACAAGAGCGCTACTCCCAATGAACAGTATTGAGCACACGCGGACCTAAATATTATAAGTAATGAGATAAATACAAATGTCCCTGTACAGTCACCGGCTTATTCAGTAACAAAAAACTCAAATTTCGCATGATTGTTGTACGAATGGTGACAGTGTCCTTTTCAGAGACAAAGTTGAGATTACTGAATGTGGTTGGCTTTTTCCTGGGGTAGACACTGCTCCATGGTGAAATCTCGTCTTGTTGCTGGACTGCAGCTGTCATGTTGGACTAGCCGTCAGCGAACATGGTGGTACCTTCGGCGAACAAATCGGCGCTCCTCGGACAGTGAGCCGTGACACAACTGCCGAGCTCGATGGAAGTTGAGTTTGCTGGTCCAGCTGCAGAACGCAGTTTATATCCTGGATTTTGCAGTACTATAAACCTGTGTCCTTCTTGTTCCAAGTGACTGGTAACGTACAACACAGATCCTGTTGTGCTGGCGACCCATACTGTAAGCTGCTCGTATTGCTAACTTTCTCGCTCCGCCTGTAGTGTAGGCTGCCCCGTGAAACAACGCCAATATAGGAAAGGTTAGCTTGCCGTTGGATGCCGGCCACGCGACTGGTGGTAAAGTAGGGGAATATTGCGCTCACGCAGGAACTTAAACAACAATCGTTCTACCTGCGCAGGATCGGTGATTGGAAGAGGAAAGGAGGTGAGTCAAAGTACTCTCCACAAAACACCATAGCGTGGCCTCCGGTGTATCTACATCGATACTCTGCAAATCATATGTAAGTCCCTGGCAGAGGGTTCATCGAAACACCTTCACAATTCTCTATTATTCCAATCTCTTATAGCGCGGGGAAAGAACAAACATCTATATCTTTCCGTACGCGCTCTGATTTCCCTTATTTTATCGCGTAGATCGTTTCTCCCTATGTAGTTCGGTGTCAAGAAAATATTTTCGCATTCGTAGGAGAAAGTTGCTGATTGGAATTACGTGAGAATATTCCGTCGCAACGAAAGACACCTATCTTTTAATGATGTCCAACCCAAATCCCGTATCATTTCAGTGACACTATCTCCAATATTTTGCGTTAATACAAAACGTGCTGCCCTTCTTTGAACTTTTTCGATGTACTTCGTCAGCCGTATCTGGTAAGGATCCCAGATCGGGCAGCGGTATTCTAAAAGAGGACGAACGAGTTTAGTGTAGGCAGTCTCCTTAGTAGATGTGCCACATTTTGTGTGTGTTCTTTCCAATTTAAGTTGTTCGTAATTGTAATTCCTAGGTATTAGTTGAATTTATGGCTTTTGGATTAGACTGCTTTATCGTGTAACGGAAGTTTAACGAATTCATTTTAACGCTCATGTGGATGACTTCAGATTTTCCGTTATTTAGGGTCAACTGCCAACTTTCCCACCATTCAGCTATCTTTTCTAAATCATTTTGCAATTTGTTTTGATCTTCTGATGACATTATTAGTCGATAAACGACAGCTTCATCTGCAAACAACCGAAGACGGCTGCTCAGATTGTCTCCCAAATCGTTTCCATAGATAAGGAACAAAAAAGGGCCTAGAACACCACCTTGGGGAACGCCAGAAATCACTTCTGTTTTACTAGATGACGTTCTGTCAATTACTACGCACTGTGACCTCTCTGACAGGAAATGACAAATCCAGTCACATAACTGAGACGATATTCCATAAGCACACAATTTCACTACAAGCCGCTTGTGTGGTACAGCGTCAAAACCCTTCCGGAAATCCAGAAATACGCAGTCGATCTGAAATCCCTTGACAATAGCACTCAACACTTCGTGCGAATCAAGAGCTAGTTGTGTTTCACAAGAACTATGTTTTCTAAACCCGTGTTGATTGAGTGTCAATAGACGGTTTTCTTCGAGGTAGTTCATTACCTTCGAATACAATATATGTTCTAAAATTCTGCTGCATATCGACATTAACGATATGGGCCTACAGTTTAGTGGATTACTTCTACTACCTTTCTTGAATATTGGTGTGAGCTGTGCAACTTTCCAGCGAACGGTTGTATATGTTTGTTAAGTATGGAGCTAATGCATCAGCATACTCTGAAAGGAACCTAATTGGATTACAGTCTAGACTAGAAACTTGCTTTTATTAAGTGATTTAAGTTGCTCCACTACTCTAAGGACATTTACTTCTACGTTACTTATGTTGGCAGCTGTTCTTGATTCGAATTCTGAAGCATTTACTTCGTCTTCTCTTGTGAAGATATTTCGGAAGGTTGTGTTAGTAACTCTGCTTTGGCAGCACTGTCTTCGATAGTATTTCGACTACTATCGCACAGAGAAGGCATTGATTGTTTCTTGCCGCAAACATACTGCAGATACGACGAGAATCTCTTTCGATTTTCTGCCAGGTTTCGAGACAAAGTTTCGTTGTGGAAACTGTTATAAGCATTTCGCATTGACGTCCGCGCTACATTTCGAGCTTCTGTAAAAGATCACCAATCTTGGGGATTTTGCGTCTGTTTAAATTTGGCATGTTTGCTTCGTTGTTTCTGCAGCAGTGTTCTGACCTGTTTTGTGTACCAAGGATGATCAGCTCCGTCGTCTGTTAATTTATTTGGTATAAATCTTTCAGTTGCTGCCGATACTATTTCTTTGAATTCAAGCCACATCTGGTTTACACTTATATTATTAATTTGGAAGGAATGGAGATTGTCTCTACTGCAACCCTGTGTTCAGTTCCTGTATCCGTTTTGATGCTCGTTATTAGCTCAGGATTATTTGTTGCTAAGAGATCAAGTGTGTTTTCACAACCGTTTATTATTCGCGCGAGCTCATGAACTATCTACTCGAAATAACTTTCAGAGAATGCGTTTAGTACAATTTCGGATGATATTTTATGCGTACCTCCGGAATTAAACACCCATTTTCCCCAACATATCGAGGGTAAATTAAAGTCACCACCAACCATAATGGTTTGAGTAGGGTATGTGTTTGAAATCGAACTCATGTTTTCTTTGAACTTTTCAGCAACTGTATAATCTGAATTGGGAGGTCGGTAAAAAGATACATTTATTATTTTATTCCGGTTGCCAACAGTGAGCTCCGCCCATACTAACTCACAGGAAATATCTACTTCAATTTCGCGTCAAGATAAACTACTTCTAACAGCAATAAAGACGCCACCGCTAACCGTATTTAGCCTATCCTTTCGGAACACCGTTAGGTTCAAAATGGTTCAAATGGCTCTGAGCACTATAGTACCCAACATCTGAGGTCATCTGTCCCCTAGAATTTAGAACTACTTAAACGCAACTAACTTAAGGACATCACACACACCCATGCCTGAGGAAGGATTCGAAACTGCGACCGTAGCGGTGGCTCGGTTGCAGACTGAAGCGCCTAGAACAGCTCGACCACATCGGCTGGCGACCGTTAGATTCTTCGCAAACATTTCGCCCGAGCTTATCTCCGGCTTTAACCAGCTTTCAGTATCTTTAACGATTTCAGCATCAATGCTTTCTGTTAGCACTTGGAGCTAGTACTCTCCCAACACAGCTACGACAATTTACAATTGTTATACGGATGGTTTCTGTATCCTGTGTTCGGCCTGCACCCTTTGTGACTGAAGTCCTTCTTGCATTTTCCCGAGACCCTCTATCCTAAAAAAAAACGCCCAGCCCACGCCACACAGCCCCTGCTACACGTGTAGCAGCCTCCTGCGTATAAGAACTCCTGACCTATTCAGCGGAACCCGAAACCCAACCACCCCTTGGCACAAGTCGAGGAATCTGCAGCCTACACGGTTGCAGAACCGTCTGAGCCTGTGATTCAGACCCCCACTCGGCTCTGTATCAGAAGCCCGCAATCGGTCCTGTCGACTATGCTCCAAATGGTCAGCTCTGCTTTCATCTTGCAAGCAAGACTGACAGCCTTTACCACTTTTGTTAGTCGCTCGAAACCAGAGAGAATCTCTTCTGATCCAAAGTGACACACATCATTGGTACTGACGTGAGCAACCACGTGCAGTTGGCTGCACCCTGTGCTCCTCCTAGCATCCGGGAGGACCCGTGCCACATCTGGAATGACTCCACCGGGCATGCACACGTAGTGCGCATTGGTTTCCTTTCCCTTCTAGGCAGCCATGTCGCTAAGGGGCCCCATAACGCACCTAATATTGGAGCTCCCAAATATCAATAATGCCACCCTCTGCGATTGTCCGAATCTTGCAGGCTGAGAGGTTTTAAAGGATACCTCGTGACACACGAGCATATTTTGATGACGTGTTAGGCATATTTTCGTTGGATTCAGGAAAACATTCATCGTGCTAAGGGAGGAGGAGCTCCATGTGCTGGCTAACTCTTAGAATTCGAAATTATTACAGCATGCTCCTACTCACTCTCTGACACATCTACACTACACACCATCACGTTACAAACTACAGTTCAAAGCCCTCTAGTGGCATAGGGCTACACACACGTAGACGTGAAGGGTAAAGATTTAGAACGTTAATAAAGTTTGTTTTATTTACAAAGCTTCAAGTGTTTTTATATAAAAATTTGGAGGCATTACTTCTCAGCATGCGCTCGTGTTTATGTATGTGGGTATGTTCAGTGCTCCTCCTAAACTATTGGATCGATTTCAACCAAATTTGGTACAGATACTGCTTGCTATGTGAGAACTAGTACTGAGTGGGTAAATTCTCCTAGCTTCTATAGTAGCGGAGATACAGGCAAAAAAGTGTTTACTTCTTCGATGTCTAGGCTGCCTTGCAGGACATGCCTGTATTACAGGTAGCATTGGCAACCATTGCAAGGTCTACATAGGCAGGGTGGGGACAGCTGAGAAGAAAGAGGTTGGGAGGAGGAGATGGATACTGAGAAAGGGAGAGGGGTGGATGTCAGAGGAAGGGGAAGACGAGATTGACAGAGAGGGGGGGGGGGGGGTGGGGATGGAGGTCTACAGAGAGAGTGTTAAGCAGAAGGGGACAGGCATATAGAGGGTTGAAGAGGATACGGACAGAGATAGGATGAGGAAATGAACAGAGATAGGGAGGAAGAGGAGATGGACAGAGAGAGGAGGAAGAAGTAGGTGGACTAGAGAAGGGTGAGGAAGAGGTGGACCATGGAAGGGGGAGGTGGAGATGGACTAAGATAGGGGGAGGAAGGGACAGGTGTTACGCTGGGCAGGTACAGGGAGAGGAGAAGATGGATAGAGGTAGGGAAGGGAGGAGTGGGGCTCAGAGGGGGCAGAAGACATAGACTGAGGAGGGCAGCTCGACAGTAAGTGGACAGTGGTGATAGTGTAGGATGGACAAGGAGAGAAGGGAACCAAAGGATATGGGTGTAGTGGAGGAGGAGGTGGCCAGAGCAAGAGTAGGGGGGATGAAATAAACAGCGAGAATCTGGAGGAGGAGGAGGAGAAGAGCATATAGATGATGGAGGAGATGGGGAGAGAGAAAGAGAGAGAGAGAGAGAGAGAGAGAGAAGGAAATGAACAGGGAGAGGGAAGAGTAGGAGTGGGACAGAGAGAGAGGAGGATTCAGGAAAATGGACTTAGAGAGGGGCAGGAATAGATGGACAGACATAGGGGAGGAAGGGGTGTGCATATGGAGAGGAGAGGAGGAGATGAACAGAGAGAGAGTAGGGGACAGTGGAAACGGTGAGTCTGGAAGTGAGGAGATGGACAAAGAGAGGGTGGAGGAGGATATGTGTGCAATGCATGTGACATATATCGAGGTGACAAACGTCGTGGGATACCTTCTAGCATCGTGTCGGACTCCTTTTACCTGACTCTGTGCAGCATCTCGACGTAGCATTGACACATCAAGCCGGTGGAAATCCTCTGCAGAAGTACTGAGCCACGCTGCCCTTGTAGCCGTCCATAATTATGTAAGTGCTGCCGTTGCAGGATTTTACGCACGAACTGATCTCTGGATTATGTCCCATTACTGTTCAGTGGGACTCGTGTCGGGCGATCAGCGTGGCCAAATCATCCGCTCGAACTGCCCAGAATGTTCTTCAAAGTAATCGCGAACAATTATGGCCTGATATCATGGTGCATTGGCATCCAGAAAAATTGCATCGTTGATTGGGAACATCACGCCCATGAAGGACTGCAAATGGTCTCCAAGTAGCCGAACATCCAGAATACCTCGTCCATCCGTGTAAACAAAGCGCACACCATTATGGAGCAACCACCAACTTGCACAGTGCCTTGTTGACAACCTCCAACATGACTTCGTATGGTCTGCGCCGACTCTAACCAACTTTTATCAATTGAAATCGCTACTCTACTGACCAGGCTACGGTTTTTCAGTCGTCTTGCGTCCTAACGATTGGTCGCGAGCCTAGGAAAATTACACTCGCGTCGGTCGTCACTGTCACAGCCCACTAACGCCGTATTTCGCCACATCATCTTAACGTATACGTTCGTCGGCCGTCCCACATTGATTTCTGCGGTACTTCACGCAGTGTTGGTTGTCTGTTAGCACTGACAATTCTACGGTAACACCGCTATTCTCACTCGTTAAGTGAAGACTGCCGGCAAGTGCTTTGTCCATGGTGAAAGGTAATGCCCGGAATTTGATCTTCTCTGCAAGCTCTTGACACTGAGGACCTCGGAATACTGAATGCCCTAACGATTTTCGAAATGGAACGTCTCATGTAAGTTGGAGAATTTCATATATCTGTCATCCTTACCTCAGTCATAAAATTTTAACACAGAGGACGTATTACCTTTATTTCCTATATAATTTTGTGTTGCTGTTATTTTGAGGGATTGCACAAAGGGTGGTTCTGATCTTTGTTCATTTCAGTTCTCTATGTGGTATATCGAGTGAATTCATCCCTACTGTAGTGTTCCCGGCGGGATCAGGGATTTTCTCTGCCTCGTGATGTCTGGGTGTTGTGTGCTGTCCTTAGGTTAGTTCGGTTTAAGTAGTTCTAAGTTCTAGGGGACTGATGACCATAGATGTTAAGTCCCATAGTGCTCAGAGCCATTTGTGAACCTACTGTAGTGTCTGATAGTCACCACACAATATTTCATCTTCCTGGTCCTCAGTTAAAGCGGCCAGATGGTTTTGTAATATGTGTGTACCGATTTCTGTGACTAGATTCAGTAACGTTTGGCCTTCCGTCACTGAGTTGTCGATGTATTGTGATATACTTAAGAAATTGATGTTCATTTTAATGACAATAGCCTTAGAAGAGAAAGCATATTTTCCAGTATCCACTTCATTTTTTGATGTTATTCCCATCACTGTCGCCAAAATATTGATCCTCGCCCGTTGGTATGTGCTGTATACAGAATTTTCTCTTCGCTTTGGTTGTGCATGATGTGAAATATGTTTCCGACTTAGTTGGAAAGGCTGTACTGTCAGATATATTGATATAAACGTATTTACCCTCCATGCTTAGTCCTTGTTTACTCTTGTTGCAAAAACATTTCATGTGACGCACATTCTTTGCTGTCTTTGTTGCACGTTCTGTTACAGTAATGACACAGCATGTACCCAACTGACTCGTTGTTGCATTTTTTGTTTTGTTGACTAGGTTGAACGCAGTTGCCACATACATGGTTTTGTCCATTAGAATATTTCGTTGTACAGTCTTTTCCGTTAAGGGCCTGAAATCCTATCTTCACCTTTATTCTCTCTATTTGAACGTTGCTAAGTCTTGCAGTTACTTCAATAGCTGTGTGGGATCTGTTCCTCAGCTGAAGCGCTATTTTGAACCACAGCTATGTCTCCTACAATAATTCTGATGTGTCATGTTTGTTTTTTTTAGTTCAGTTCATATAGATTTTCTGATACTCTGCATCTGTTGTTTCCTTTGATATGTCACATATTGCCAACAGAGGTCTTTCCTTTTTCGGAAGTTAGCGTCTTGTATTTGCCTTGTTCTAACTTTGACGACGATTTTTTCCCAGTCTGTTTTGTTTTCTGCTCCTAAAATTTTTTTTTTGTGTGTGTCGACTAATGGCTTCAATTTTAAGATTTTCCTTACGCGATTGACTGCTTATCAGCGTGGTGAGAATCTCAGCACTTTTCGGGGTAATTTCGCAGTTAGTATCCGATGATACACCGAGTAAAATGAAAATGCTGCGCAGAGGGAAATGAAAACAACGATATCACTCCACAGATTCAACCTGCAGTAACAGGGCTACATGACAGAGGCGAAGAGATAAGAAGACGTGACCAAAGTTATTCTCTGATTCGTATTTCGTATGGCAGCTGACTTCTAAACAACTATATGTCAGTCCCTTTGTTATTCTGATCAAGGTATGGAGTCTGTCAGAAGGTTTGTCGCATCTTTTGACTGTTGTGTCAATAAAATGCAATCTTTTCCACGATATTTATTTATGATCCATCAAATTTAAGTTGCTGGTAATTGTAATCCATTGATATTTAGTTCAGTCAACAGTCTTTAAATGTGTGTGATTTTTCGTGTTACTGAAGCATAAGGGATCTTTTTAGTACCCATGTGAAGGGCATCACTTACTAAAGTACTGCAAAAACTGATTCAGGCATCTGAACAAGTGCCCCAGTGAAGTTTGGTAGGATCTCTGTTGTTCTCTATATACGTAAATGATTTGACAGACAAGATGGGCAGCAAACTGCGTTTGTTTGCTGATAATGCCGTCGTGTATGGTAAGGTGTCGAAGTTGAGTGACTGCAGGAAGATACAAGACAACTTAGACAAAATTTCCAGTTGGTTGATGAATGGCAGCTATCCCTAAATGTGGATAAGTAGGAAGATCAAGCCTGTAATGTTCGGATATACACTGAAGCGCCAAAGAAACTGGTATAGGCATGCGTATTCAGATACAAAGATATATAAACAGGCAGAATACGGCGCTGCGGTCGGAAAAGCCTATATAAGACAGAAAAATGTCTGGCGCAGTTGTTAGATCGGTCACTGCTCCTACAATAGCAGGTTATCAAGAGTTAAGTGAGATTGAGCGTAGGTTATAGTCAGCGCACGAGCGATGGGACACAGCAACTCCGAGGTAGCGATGAAGTGGGTATTTTCCCGTACGACTGTTTCACGAGTGTACTGTGAATATCAGGAATCCGGTAAAACATCAGATCTCCAACATCGCTGCGGCCGGAAAAGAATCCTACAAGAACGGGACCAAGGACGACTGAAGAG
Organism: Schistocerca piceifrons; assembly: GCF_021461385.2. Lineage (NCBI taxonomy): Eukaryota > Metazoa > Arthropoda > Insecta > Orthoptera > Acrididae > Schistocerca > Schistocerca piceifrons. The sequence continues at coordinate 460,279,967 of NC_060145.1, forward strand.
AATCGTTCATTATGACAGAAGTACAACCCTTCCACAAATTGCTGCAGATTTCAGATTTCAATGCTAGGCCATCAAAAAGCGTCCGCGTACGAACCATTCAACGAAACGTCATCGATATGGGGTTTCGGAACCCTTGATGATTGCATGACACAAAGCTTTACGCCTCGCCTGGGCCCGTGAATATCGACATTGCACAGTTGATGACTGGAAACATGTTGCCTGGTCTGACGTGTCTCGTTTCAAATTGTATCGAGTGGATGGAGAAGTACGGGTATGGAGACAACCTCATGAGTCCATGGACCCCGCATGGCAGCAGGGGACTGTTCAAGCTAGTGGAGGCACTGTAATGGTGTGGGGCGTGAGCAGTTGGAGTGATATGGGACCCCAGATACAGGACTCTACAGGTGACATCCTGTCTGATCACCAGCATCCATTCATGCCCATTGTGCATTCAAACGGACTTGGGCGTTTCCAGAAGACAGTGCGACACCCTACACGTCCAGAATTGCTACAGAGTAGCTCCAGGAACACTCTTCTGATTTTAAACACCTCCGCTGGCCGCCAAACTCCTCAGACATTAACATTATTGAGCGTATGTGGGATGCCTTGCAAAGTGCTGTTCAGAAAAGATCTCCACCCTCTCGTACTCTTAAGTATTTAAGGACAGACCTGCAGGATTTATGGTGACAGTTCCCTCCAGCACTTCTTCAGAGATTATTCGAGTCCATTCCACGTCGTGTTGCCGCACTTTAGCGTGCTAGCGGGTCACTAACGATATTAGGCAAGTGTACCAGTTTCCTTGTCTCTTCAATGTAGTATTACTAAAGCCTGCTTGACTGTGTCAAGTCGTTTAAATATCTGGGCGTATCATTGCAAAGCTATGTGAGGTGGAACAAGGATGTAAGAACTGTGGTAGAGAAGGCGAATTGTCGGCCTCGGTTTATTGGCCGAATTTTAGGAAAGGGAGGTTCACCTGCAAATAAGATCGCATATAGTACGCTGGTGCGACTTATTCTTGAGTACTGCTCGCTCGTAAGTATTACGTAGATCCTTCCGGAATTCAAATGAGAATCCCTGGAGGGAAAGTGACATGATTTTCGAGAATCATTAGTGAAAAAATTAGAGAACCGACTTTTGGAGGTGACTGCCGAACGATTCTACTGCCGCCGACATACACTGCGCGGAAGGACCATGAAGACAAGATACGAAAAATTAGTACTTACGCGGAGGCGTATAGACAGTCGTTTTTCCCTCGCTCTGTTTGCGAGAAAAACAGGAAAGGAATGACAAGTGGTGGTACAGGGTACCCCCCGCCACGCACCGTACGGTGGCTTTTGGAGTATCAATGTAGATGCAAGTGTCAAAAATTTAAATACACGACATGACAAAGAAAAAGTGGAGCAGCCACAAGACATGGCGAGGTGCCTACGGAGATGCCGCGTACTCGTGTGGGAAAGAGTTATCAGCATCTGATAGTGTTTGAGAGGGTCCTCATTGGCCAGCTGATCGAATCGTGCAATTTCCATATTTGGGAAGCATTCGTGTGTGACTAAGCCCCAATGCTGGACTGCATGCGAATGTGTGAATGCACACACTGGTCGTCAAAGTTCCAGTGAACCACGATGGAAGTCCGCCGTATTGTGCACCGAGCACATCATAACCCCTTCACATTTGTGCCTGCCATCTGAGTACAAGCAATGGACTGCCTACAACATTCTGTGTGATCCACAACATTAGTGAGAGACTGTCAGCATCTGAACTATGGGAGCACTGTCTCATCAGCAGACTGCCGATAACACGGCGACACAAACGGCTGCGTTCGGAGTGGTGGCATAACTGTGAGCCACATTTTCAGCGATGAATCGTGCTTCTGCACTATCATCGGTTACCATCGTCGGTGATTGCTGTGTGGCCTGTGGAGGGGTATCATTCTTCCAGTGATCTGAACAGGCACAACGGTGAAACACCTGCGATCTCTGACGGCACATTGGTACTCGTGGATATTCTAGGCCCTCTGTTGTATTCTCCAACAGTTTATTGAACGTAACTTCTTCTACAATACAATAGCTGGCTGTACAATAGACGTAGACGTCCGTCGATCTAGCCGGAGATGTGGTTCCTCTCGGTCAGCTGGTACTTCGATCGGCGGTGCAGTACAGCGGCTTCGGTGATATCTTCTCGGAGATTCTACTACAGCGGTTGCCATTAGCAGCGAACGAAGACTGGTCTGCCTTCGACCAGCCGGGCCTGTATAGTGAGCTGGAGCCAATAGAAACCCAGCGTAGGAATCCGTGGCCGGACATGTCGCAGCGACCTCTGCAAGGAAAGGTTCCTATTAATCGACTGGAATCTAAGGCGTGTTTACCTGATGTCTTCGCCTGTTTGGCTGTTGGTTTGTTTCCCTCACAGCGTGGCTGTTGTGCGGTGCTGCCTGCCATGTAGGGGAACCCGATGGCAGACAGTACACCCTCACATGCTACCTTTGACGCGATAGTAACGCAGTGCTTTGTTTACATACAATGGAATCCGTCATCGACTGTAAACGCTAATGTTCGGCTACTTGGATACCATTTGCAGCCATTCGTACAATCAATGTTTCTAAACAACGATGGAATTTTTATGGATGACAACGTGCCGTATCACCGGCCCACAACTTTTCGCCCTTCGTCTGAAGAACATACTGGACATTGGGAGTTAGTGATTTGGCCAACCAGATCGCCCGAGATGAGGCAGATCGAACGCTTATGGGACGCAATAGAGAGATCAGTTCGTGAATAAATCAAATGATCGTCCACTCGTGGTACGTGTTTCTATGAACTATGTGCGTGACGCATATCTCCAGATGTGTCTCCGACAGAACGTGCGTGCGATCAGCTCGGACGTGGACTCCCGTCCCAGCGCCAACATCCAGGATATCGACGATCAGGAACGACAGCTGTGGGCCAGCGTGCCTCAGGATAGGATACAACCCCTCTGTGACCCACTTCCCACCCAGTTGTGGCCGAGTGGTTCTAGGCGCTTCAAACCGGAACCGCGCTGCTGGTACGGTCGCAGGTCAGAACCCTGCCTCGGACATGAATGTGTGTGATGTCCTTAGGTTGGTTAGGTTTACGTAGTTCTAAGTCTAGGGGACTGATGACCTCAGATGTTAAGTCCCATAGCGCTCAGAGCCATTTTGAGCTTCCCATCCGAATCAGTTCATGGGTCCACGGCACAGTGAGTACAACGTCATACTGTGAATACGGCTCGTAGTGCCACGTTCTTTGTAAATTTGACTCGATATCGTAATCACTGAAACAACAGCGCATATCCTCTCAACCCGTGATGTTTCATTTCATTTCCTCTTTATTTGCTGGCTTCTTTACACTCTTTGCCAGCCACTGTAATGTCTGGCAAGTACATACGTCACCGCCATATTCAGCATACGAACATGACGACAACCGACGGTACATACAGGGCTAACATTTCTTTAACACAATTTTCGTAGTTTTCTGCATAGATGATATAACAACTATCAATTTTATGAACAAATAGTTTCCGCAATGATGTCCCATAAGCTACGTCATTTAACTTGTCTCCTTCAGCAAAAAGTCTAGGAGTAATAAGAGACGAAAATCTAAATTGGACTAAGCACGTAACTGCAAAGTGCAAGAAGGCGTCAGCATCTCTGTGTGCCCTAAAAAATACAAGAGCTCTTCCTTCTTCACTGGTACAAACGCTTGTACTTCCGATTATTGATCACAGCAACATTATTCTGCAAGGCGTTTCTCAGGAATACTCACCACGTCTGGAACTCGTTACGAATACCTGTGTAGGTTATATCCATGATGTTCCACTCTTTGACCCTATTTCACCATCATATGCACAATTATCCTGCCTGCTTGCAGACAAGGGAAGAAATACCCATACCCAATTTCTATACTGTCTTATCAACGTAGACTGTCCCTCGTACCTCTCCTCGACCTTACCGCTCTTTTCTGAAAAACAGGCAGAAACACCCGTTCCCATCTGAGTATAAACTTTTCTGTCCCACTCCATCGTTCACTCTCGTTAGCAGGAACGCGACTATAGAAGAACCTCCCGCATTATATCAGAGAACTGAATAACGTCTCCAGCTTCAGAAGGTAGTTAAGGATCTATTAACGCCCTGTACCTCTGTGTATTCTTCTTTCCAACCAGATTTTCCTCACTTCCCAGTTATCTTTGCTGCTTCAGTCTTGTTAAATTTCCTTCCCTCAAAACTCGATAAGTCAGATTACATGTATTTTATGCATTTATAAATTCTTTTTATATATGTCACTATCATTATTGTTGTCATTATTATTATTATTTCTTTCTTATCTCAGACGTTATGGAAGGCGAAGCGGACCTTGATCAAGCGTGACATCCTTTTAACTGTACGGTATATGTTACACTGCATTTAGGAACTTTCGGGTAATTGAACAAGTGTCAACAATTACAGATTTCTGTAGTTGTATATATAAGTTTGGATGTAGCTGTATTGCATTGATGTACTGGTGGATATCGTGTGGTATGACTCCTGTAGTTGATAGTATAATTGGTATAATGTCAACTTTACCCTGATGCCACATGTCCTTAACTTCCTCAGCCAGTTGGATGTATTTTTCAATTTTTTCTCCTGTTTTCTTTTGTATATTTGTTCTATTGGGTATGGATATTTCGAATAGTTGTGTTAATTTCTTCTTTTTATTGGTGAGTATGATGTCAGGTTTGTTATGTGGTGTTGTTTTATCTGTTATAATGGTTCTGTTCCAGTATAACTTGTATTCATCGTTCTCCAGTACATTTTGTGGTGCATACTTGTATGTGGGAACATGTTGTTTTATAAGTCTATGTTGTAAGGCAAGCTGTTGCTGTACTATTTTTGTTACATTGTCATGTCTTCTGGGGTATTCTGTATTTGCTAGTATTGTACATCCGCTTGTGATGTGATCTACTGTTTCTATTTGTTGTTTGCAAAGTCTGCATTTATCTGTTGTGGTATTGGGATCTTTAATAATATGTTTGCTGTAATATCTGGTGTTTATTGTTTGATCCTGTATTGCAATCATGAATCCTTCCGTCTCACTGTATATATTGCCTTTTCTTAGCCATGTGTTGGATGCGTCTTGATCGATGTGTGGCTGTGTTAGATGATACGGGTGCTTGCCATGTAGTGTTTCCTTTTTCCAATTTACTTTCTTCGTATCTGTTGATGTTATGTGATCTAATGGGTTATAGAAGTGGTTATGAAATTGCAGTGGTGTAGCCGATGTATTTATATGAGTGATTGCTTTGTGTATTTTGCTAGTTTCTGCTCGTTCTATAAAGAATTTTCTTAAATTGTCTACCTGTCCATAATGTAGGTTTTTTATGTCGATAAATCTCCTTCCTCCTTCCTTTCTGCTTAATGTGAATCTTTCAGTTGCTGAATGTATGTGATATATTCTATATTTGTGGCATTGTGATCGTGTAAGTGTATTGAGTGCTTCTAGGTCTGTGTTACTCCATTTCACTACCCCAAATGAGTAGGTCAATATTGGTATAGCATAAGTATTTATAGCTTTTGTCTTGTTTCTTGCTGTCAATTCTGTTTTCAGTATTTTTGTTAGTGTTTGTCTATATTTTTCTTTTAGTTCTTCTTTAATATTTGTATTATCTATTCCTATTTTTTGTCTGTATCCTAGATATTTATAGGCATCTGCTTTTTCCATCGCTTCTATGCAGTCGCTGTGGTTATCCAATATGTAATCTTCTTGTTTAGTGTGTTATTCCTTGACTATGCTATTTTTCTTACATTTGTCTGTTCCAAAAGCCATATTTATATCATTGCTGAATACTTCTGTTATCTTTAGTAATTGGTTGAGTTGTTGATTTGTTGCTGCCAGTAGTTTTAGATCATCCATGTATAGCAGATGTGTGGGTATGTTCCAGTAATATTGTATCCATAATTTGTATTATTTAGCATGTTGGATAGTGGGTTCAGAGCAAGGCAGAACCAGAAAGGACTTAATGAGTCTCCTTGGTATATTCCACGCTTAATCTGTATTGGCTGTGATGTGATATTATTTGAATTTGTTTGGATATTAAGTGTGGTTTTCCAATTTTTCATTACTATGTTTAGGAACTGTATCAATTTAGGATATACTTTGTATATTTCCAATATTTGTAGTAACCATGAGTGGGGTACACTATCAAAAGCTTTTTGGTAATCAATGTATGCATAGTGTAGCGACCTTTGTTTAGTTTTAGCTTGATATGTCACCTCTGCATCTACTATCAGTTGCTCTTTACATCCTTGTGCTCCTTTGCAACAGCCTTTTTGTTCTTCAATTATAATTTTGTTTTGTGTTGTATGTGTCATTAATTTCTGTGTAATGACTGAAGTTAATATTTTGAATATTGTTGGTAGGCATGTTATGGGGCGATATTTAGCTGGGTTTGCTGTGTCTGCTTCATCTTTAGGTTTCAGATAAGTTATTCCATGTGTAAGTGTATCAGGGAATGTGTATGGGTCTGCAATGTAACCGTTAAATAATTTAGTTAGATGTGAATGTGTTGAGGTGAATTTCTTTAGCCAGAAATTTGCTATTTTATCTTTTCCAGGGGCTTTCTAATTGTGAGTAGAATTAATTGCTTCGGTGACTTCATGTTGCAAAATTATCACTTCAGGCATTTGTGGTATCATCTTGTATGTGTCTGTTTCTGCTTGTATCCACCATGCATGCCTGTTATGTTGTACCGGGTTTGACCATATGTTGCTCCAGAAGTGTTCCATGTCTGTTATGTTTGGTGGATTGTCTATTTTAATGTGTGTGTTATCTATTGTCTGGTAAAATTTCTTTTGGTTTGTGTTGAATGTTTGGTTTTTGTTTCCTCCTACTTTCACTTTTTTTGTATCTTCTAAGTCGTTTGGCTAATGCTTGTAATTTCTGTTTCTTTTCATCTAATTGCTCTATCACTTCTTGTTGTGAGATTTTACCTAACCTTTTTTGTTTTTTTTCTGACATTTAATTTCTTGTAAATTGTGTTAGCTGTCCGATGTCTTTTCTCAGTTTTTCTATTCTGATCTGTAGCCTGTGTTGCCATGCTGGTTATGTGGGTTTCTTCTGTGTGTTGGTTGTGTATATTTAGTGTAGTGAGTGCTCCTATATAAACCAGTAGTTGTAACTCTTTCATAGTTGTATTTTCATTTATTTTGTTGTGTATAATTGTGTTGATAGTTTTTATTGTTGTTTCGACTTGTGGGTTATTTGGCGGTCTGTGCAACAATGGTCTAATGTCTGTATTTGTGTCTTTGTATTCTATATATGTCAGCTGAAATTTTTCTTTTGTATCTAACATGTGTGTCACTTCGTGTTCTATTTGAGCTTGTTGTGGTGGCTGTCTTAAGATTTCGTTTTCCTCTGACTGTTTAATTGATGCGTGTTGTTCTTTGTTTGTTTGCTCTGGGATGTTTGAGTCCATTACTGTATTTTCTTCTTCTCCTGATTGCACATTATTTTGTTCCAGTATTTGTTGTACTTGTTGTTTGATGTTTTCTAATTCTGACTGGGGTATCCTGTTATTTTTTATTATTACACAGATCTGATCAGCTAGTCGTTGTTCTGTTAAAAATTTTAATTCTGGGTATCTGGTAATAAATGTTGTGTATACTTGTGATCTGTATCCAGTTGTGTTGGTTCCTAGGTTTGTTGCTTGGTAATAACAGAACATGAGGCGTCGATTAACTTCATCTGACCATCTCATCCTCTGTCTTTGTTTTCCTTCTAGGGTGGTTGCAGGAAGCATATCCTGCAAAACACCTCTATTTGGATTTGAATCATTTTCCAGTTGGCTAGCAGTGTAGTTACCATTGTGGGCGGGCATAGGGTTCAAGCGTCGTCCCCGACCATGACGGCGCTTGTCCGAGGCTTCTTTAGTTCTGTCCTGAACCAAGTAATCACACTAAAAGGGGGGTTAGCCCCATTAGTGGTTTGTTCTTTTCGTCGCCTTTTACGACTGGCAGAACATACCGGAGGCCTATTCTTTTCCCGTGCCTCCACAGGATTTATTACTATTACTATTATTATCATTATTTTTATTATTATTATTGGTATTTTAGTATCGCACTGACCAACTAGGGTCACTTAACAACTTCAGTTCCTTTTCTTTAATTGTTGTTTTCTGTTTTTCCAGTCTTTCTTCATCTTCCCCCGATGTTTTCTTTTCCTTTCTGCTGTCCATGTTGTTCCTGATCTCTTATTTCTTCTGCATTGAAACAATTCTAATTTAGAATTTTATTGTTAAAAAGACATCTGCCTGTCATTTCCGATTTTTTGTGTTGTTTGTGTCTAAATATTTCCTTATTTCTCAAATCCATGCTACTGCCGAATTATTTTTCCGCGAATATAGTTTTATATGTTACGTGAGCCTGTTCTCATTCATTGGATAGAGGTGTCCAAAAAAGAGTAATCCTCTTGTAACCATAAGGTCTGATATTTTCTGTATATTTTTGTAGATTTCGTCACTACTACTCATTTTCCAGCCATCTGTAGCTTGTACTGCACCAATTATTTTTCTACCTATCTGTGTTGAAAATGCCTTTATTTTGTTCAGCTTATAGTTAATAGTTGGCTATTCACATCCATATAAACTTTCTGGTTGTACTGCTGTGGTACAGTGTTTTAGTTATGTTTCACTAAATATGTATATCTTGTTGTAAATATTATTTGTTAAACCATATGCACTCTCCATTTTATTAATTCTCACATCTACTGCAAATTTTTGTGGTTCATTCTGTTGTATAGTTTCTCTAAGATTTTTGAATTTACTTACTCGTCCTATAATACCCATTTGCGTTTCCATGGATTTTGGTGCATTTTCTCTGTTTGTCATGAATTTTGTTTTTTCAAATGATATTTTGAGACCAGTTTTACCTGCTAGTTATTTCAGAAGATTTATTTGAATGACCGCGTCTGTTACATTTTCTGAAAATGTTGCAAAATCATCTGCAAAAGCGAGGCATAATTACTTTTGTTAACCTTCCTTGAATTATTGATTCAATTTTGTGATTCTTTAAGTCTAAATTCCAGATCCTTACAATTTCTTTTAAAACACAGTTAAACAGTAAAGATTATAAGCCATCCACTTGTCTAACACCAGTTTTTATTTCAAATATCTGAGATAGTTCAGATGGTTGAAATGGTTCTGAACACTATGCGACTTAACTTCTGAGATCATCAGTCGCCTAGAACTTAGAACTAATTAAACCTAACTAACCTAAGGACATCACACACATCCATGCCCGAGGCAGGATACGAACCTGCCACCGTAGCGGTCGATCGGTTCCAGACTGTAGCTCCTAGAACCGCACGGCCACTCCGGACGGCCGAGATAGTTCTCCCATAAATTTATCTACTGATAGCATCTTTGTTGTAGTTTCATGAAATATGTTTTCTACTTTTGCTTTAACACCAAATTCTCTAACGATGTTATCTATTGTTTATCTGTCTATCGAATTAAATGATTATTTCAAATAAGTGAATGATACTAGTATAGGTTTGCTGGTTAACATTCTGTGGCGAATTATTGATTTTAAGTAAAAAATCTGTTTCCTACAAGATCTTCGCTTTCGAAGTCCTCCATGAAAATCTCTCAAATGTCCGTCTAAAGTTTCTAGAACTCTGTCCAGGAGAATTTTTGATAATATTTTAATGCCAAGAGCAGAAGCTACAGTCCTGTGTAAATGCTGACATGTTGTTTGTCTCCTTTTTTATGAAGCGGGCAGATTAACGCTATTTCCTAGTCTTCTGGAACCTTTTCAGTTTTCCAAATGTTCTCAAAAAGTAGTTGTAGATTATTTACAATTTTTTATTCTGACCATTTCAGTAATTTTTCTGTAACAGTCTTCACCACTTGCTTCGTTGTTTTTGAGTGATCTATTCACTTCATTAAGTTATTGTTTTTTATTATTATTATTATTATTACCATCGACATTAGTGGCAGCAGCAGTAGTAAAGGTACTGCTAGTATTAACTTTACTAGTTGACGGTATTAGTTACTCATATCGACACTGTAGACACACAGGTGTCTTTAATACTATTTGTCATTTTAAAATTATTTCTTTGGTACCTATGATGTAAAAAAGGTAGTGTACACTTGAAACACTGGTCCAAATGTACGAGAGAGTCTGATGCCCCTAATCAATTCAGGTTAAAGAAATAAAGAAAATAAAATAATTTTGCTATAGAACACAAGTGCTGTGTAAAGATCGCATCCAGTTTAATTAAGGAACGTGCAAACTACAGCTGGCAGAAGCCGATTCAGTAATCGGCATCACTTTCTCGATTAGAAAGGCTAATCGTACAGAGACGGCCACACCGCCAAATATCGAGTGGGAGAACGCTTTGTGCGGGCAGAGTGCTTTAGTGGCGTTTGATTGTGTTATTAATGGGGGAGGGGGGAGGGAGCAGAGGGTAGTGCGCACTGTCGCTTCTCGGCCAAATATTTGCGCTGACAACGTGGTCCACAGTGGTACGCCGCACTGCCACACTGACTGACAGCGGTACACACACACACACACACACACACACACATACACACACACACACACACACACACACACTTGTGTTGGCAGTCAGATTCCATCGCGCACCAGGCGACCTTTCTCTTCCTTCGCAACGAATCGGACTCACTGTGGAAGTGTAAACATTTAACTGCACTAGTAGCTGACACATCAACAAAAGCAAAACGAGGATGATAGAATGTAGTCGAATTAAGTCGGGTGATGCTGAGAGAATTAGATTAGGAAATGAGACACTTAAAGTAGTAAAGGAGTTTTGCTATTTGGGGAGCAAAATAACTGATGATGGTCGAAGTAGAGAGGATGTAAAATGTAGACTGGCAATGGCAAGGAAAGCGTTTCTGAAGAAGAGAAATTTGTTAACATCGAGTATAGATTTAAGTGGCAGGAAGTCATTTCAGAGAGTATTTGTATGGAGTGTAGCCATGTATGGAAGTGAAACGTGGACAATAAATAGTTTAGACAAGAAGAGAATAGAAGCTTTCGAAATCTGGTGCTACAGAAGAATGTTGAAGATTAGATGGGTAAGTCACATAACTAATGAGGAGGTATTGAATAGAATTGGGGAGAATAGGAGTTTGTGGCACAACTTGACAAGAAGAAGGGACCGGTTGGTAGGACATGTTCTGAGGCATCGAGGGATCACCAATTTAGCATTGGTGGGCAGCGTGAAGGGTAAAAATCGTAGAGGGAGACTAAGAGATGAATACACTAAGCAGATTCAGAAGGATGTAGGCTGCAGTAGGTACTGGGCGATGAAGAAGCTTGCAGAGGATAGAGTAGCATGGAGAGCTGCATCAAACCAGTCTCAGGACTGAAGACCACAACAACAACATTAGCTGACAAAAGTTGCCAGTACATAGCCAGAATATCCAGCGTAATAAGATGCAGGGGGACCATTGGCAATCAGAACAATTTCCAATCATCTCGGAATGGATAAACACAGGCGCTGTGTGGTTTTCAAGGGAATCTGACACCATTCCTCCTGCAAAATAGTGGCGAGCTCAGGCGAGGGTGCTGAAGATGGACAGCAATCACGCACCGTTCTCTCCAAAGTAGACCACAAACGTTCAATACTACTGAGATCTGGTAAAGGGAGATGCGACAGTCCATCCTCGAGGTCACAGTACTGCGAAAGTATGGGAACACAGCTCCACTACTGAGTACTATGGGGTGGACATTGTATCCTCTCCTCCCCTTGTGTCCTTAGTCGTCGCCGTCGGTAGTGGTTGAGGTTTCTTTGGTTCTCTCTTCTTTCTTCTTTACACGCTCGGCAAATCTTCAGGGTCGTATGTTCGACGAAGTGGGGAAGGGGATGTTCTTATTATCTTTTCGAAATCATAATATACAACAAAACATTAACAACTTCCAAATTATATCCTTCGTACCAGTACGGCTGGAAACGAAGAAATAATAAGTGTCACTTTTGCGAGAAAAGTGATAACATCGATGTGAAATTGTAGTTTCTACAGTTGGTCGTCTACCGAAATGAGACGCAACACATGAATTGTCTTTTCATGTAACTGTAGTTTATTGAGGTCCTGATTTGGCTAAAAAAATGACATTCATTCGGAACTCAGTCACGATTAATGCCAATTTTTATAGTGTTCGCCTGTGTGTGTATGTGTGTGTGTGTGTGTGTGTGTGTGTGTGTGTGTGTGTGTGTGTGTGTGCGTGTCTGTGTGTGTGTGTATGGGATTTTCAACTTATAACTCCGTTCCAGCTACACGTAACCCTGGACTGTTGATACGTTGCTAGGAACAATACAATCAAATCTAATTCCCGAAATTTGTCTTTTCTCTCACGAATTGATTATCTTTCGTAATAGTTAATTAAAAGTCAGTTCAGAATGATATGCTTTCTCAAAACAACTTCCGATCTAATTATTTTCTGCACTAATTCTTCGTTTCAAGCGAAGCTTACATTGGTGCTGTAGCGCGATCCCTTATAACATATATCGCGCCTCGCTGATAAAGTCCGCAAGAAGTGACCTTTATTTGGACAGCTAGCGTATTCCATTTTGTTTCACTCTCTCTCTCTCTCTTCCTTTTGCCACTCAAAGAACTCAATAATTAATTAGAATTGCCCTCTACGCAATCATTTAGGACGAAAACACGAAAGTCACTTATCGCGCACCGCAGTAACTTGATAGAGTGCTAACGTCTCTGTCTTTATCAAAGAAAAAATATACTTCTTCATAGTCAAGTCTATGTCAAATCACTATTATATCACTGCGAATACGATTAATAGTCATATGATTTTTACTCATATCATACACAACTACTTGAATAGCTTTTCAAAGAAATAATCAAATTAAAAACCACAAATATTACTATCGCAGTACATACAATACATTTCGATAAATCAAAAAAAAAAAAGTTACATTCAGCGTGACGTCACGCATTAACACTTGCTGTTACGCTACCAGCCCAACAAGACACTACGCATTTCTCGGAATCGAAACTCCGCTGTTAAATTACTTTCGGAGCATTTCTTACTTTTACCACGGCTGACACCTTATATAAGGTTACAACATGATCAGCGAAAACCGTCACAGGATTCTTGGCAGTAGTGCGACGTTGCAGAGCACCCATGAGCCTCATGCAACACCACGATGTGGCTGCCCAAATCACCACCGAAGCCCCCGCAATGTTTCACTCCTGGGACGTAAACTCGGCCAGAAGTTGGAAACAGTGTTAAACAAGAGTCTTCCGACCAAACGTCTTTCTTCCATTGTCCCACAGTTCAGGTTTTATAGCTTCGGCACCACGTTTTGCTGTTACGGCTGTTTGCACTGGTTTTCGATTTCCTGCTCGCCTTGCAGCTCCCTGCTTCTGTAACTCCTTTGGCGTTGTTTTGCTGCTGACAGCTGCTACTGCAATGACTTTTGCAGATACTATCCTCTTATTATTCGTCAAAATACTATTCAAGTAGTGACCACTCAACACACATTTTCGTCCGCGTTGTGACTTAGCGCATGATGTTTTCCCGCTTTCTCTGTATGCAATATAAATCTTAAATACGGCGCCTCTCGAAACATCAAGGCACTTTGGTTCCCGTGCTTAGGGAAGCTTCAACAATTTGCCCACGTTCGAAATCACTCAGCCTCGACATAATGCAAACTACACAGAACACTGTTATTTCCATGACTGACACTCGCAACGCACTGAGGTCACAGCACACACGGTGCCGTTCGTGATCAGATATAACACCGCAACCTGCACGCTTGGCCAGCACCTGCATTTATGTTCACGCAGTGTTCCCACAGTTTTGTGCCTGTATGTTTCCTTTTTTTAAAAAAAAGCTGTCTTCTGTTGCATGTTTGTAGTTTTTTAACTTTTAATCTTTGTGTAACACAATTGAAAGTTCCATCTCATCCTTATAGGAGGGGTAGCGATAAAGTTTTCATGATCTCCTAGAAAATTTAAAATTACACAAACAATTTCGTGTTTGTTTGTAGGTTCATGTCTGAAATCCAGGTATACATTTAAAAGATCTCTCCATATTACCATAGCACGCCATCCGGCACGTGAAAACAAAATGATACAGTGGAGTATCGAGGGATAACACTTTTTCTCCAATTGATGGGGAGGAAAGGTGAACCAAGACGTCCCACAATGCTGAGCAGTATTCAAGCAGTGGACGAACAAGTGTACTGCAACCTACTTCCTTTGTTTTCGGATTGCATTTCCTTAGGATTCTTCCAATGACTCTCAGTCTGGCATCTGCTTTACCGACGATCAACTTTATATGATCATTCCATTTTAAATCACTCCTAATGCGTACTCCCTGATAATTTATGGAATTAACTGCTTCCAGTTGCTGACCTGCTATATTGTAGCTAAATGATAAGGGATCTTTCTTTCTATGTATTCGCAGCACATTACACTTGTCTACACTGAGATTCAGTTGCCATTCCTTGCACCATGCGTCAATTCGCTGCAGATCCTCCTGCATTTCAGTACAATTTTCCGTTGTTACAACCTCTCGATGTACCAGAGCATCATCGCCCGTGATGTTACGTCCTCCATAAATATGAAGTCAGGGCCGAATACACCTATGAACAGACGCACATGGGGAAGGGTACAATGTCACAAGAGCGTTTATGGGTGAGTGTGCTGCGGTGAGAGATTTGGAGATCAGTACGCCCGTGGAACGTCACGCTTTCTCGCACTATAGTACCTTGAGCACCGGAACAGTCGCGTAGAATGATGTTCCTAACTGCATTACATGTTACCACCTCCAGCCTTATGGGGACACTTTCAGAATCACTACTCGCACTGAATCTACTCTCATCCAAGAAGAGCACGCCTTACATACCGTTATACGAGGGTCACTCCAAAATAAATGCACACTATTTTTGTAAAAATACAGTTTTCATTCTGCATGTGTGAAAGTTTTACAGTGTGTAGCTACATCCTTCTCGCTTGCTTTCAAACTTCGTTCAACCTGTTCCAGTGAGTGGCGCCGTCACAGCATGTCTTCAAGATGGCTGCTACACTTGACGTTCGTCAGAAGCAACATGCTGTCATAGAATTCCTGTGCTGTGAAAATGAGACAGTGAGAAACATCCACAAGTGGTTGAAAAAGGTGTATGGAGATACTGCTGTCGACCGCAGTACAGTTAGTGGGTGGGCAAGCAAGTTACGTGATGAAAGCGGGAACGGCAATATTGAGGATTGTCCTCGCAGCGGCACACACTCCAGACAATGTGGAGAGAGTTAACGAATTGATGACTGCTGACACACGCATCACTGTGAACGAATTGTCACGCTACGTTGGGATAGGGGAAGTGTTGGTGTTACAAAAGATTTGTGCCAGGTGGGTTCCCAGTATGCTGACAGTGGCTCACAAAGAAAAAAGAAAAACGGTATTCATCGAACTTTTGGAACAGTACGAGAATCGTGGAGATGAATTTCTTGGAATAATTGTGACAGGTGATGAAACATGTCTCCATCATTTTTCACCAGAGACGAAGAGGCAATCAATAGAGTGGCATCATGCAAATTCACCCAAAAAAAAAGTCAAACCCACACCTTATGCTGGAAAAGTTATGGCTACGGTGTTTTTCGATTCCGAAGGACTCTTGCTTGTGGACATCGTGCCAAGTGGAACCACCATAAATTCTGATGCATGTGTGACGACACTGAAGAAACTTCAAGCTCGACTGAGTCGTGTTCGACCACATCGGCAAAAGCAGGATGTTTTGCTGTTGCACGACAATGCACGGCCACATGTCAATCAAAGAACCATGGGAGCGATCACAAAACTCGGGTGGACAACACTGAAACACCCGCCTTACAGTCCTGACCTGGCTCCAGGTGACTATCATCTCTTTGGGAAACTGAAAGACTCTCTTCATGGAGCAAGGTTTGAAGATGATGACTCCGTTGTGCACGCTGCCAAACAGTGGCTCCAACAGGTTGGTCCAGAATTTTACCGTGCGGGTATACAGACGCTGGTTACAAGATGGCGTAAAGCAGTTGAGAGGGATGGAAATTATGTGGAGAAATGAAAATATTGTTCCTAAAGGATGTATCTACACACCGTAAAACTTTCAAACATGTAGAATAAAAGATTATTTTTAAAAAAATAGTGTGCATTTCTTTTGGAGTGACCCTCATATTCTTATCTGTAATATTTACGATCATAAATGGTGTTGCTGTTTCCCACGGCGCACGGCGGCTCCACACGTACACGAGCGTCATTTGGTTTGCATGCATAGTACTCGTTTTGCGGCGAAACGACATTGAAAACTACAGTCGTTAGAGACTTGCACGAAGACACTGCGTGTAGTGTAGTGTACTGGACGTGAGGTAAATTCGACTTTGAGGTACACTCAGTAATTAAGTTTGAACAATTGTTAGTTAATTAATCGACTGGTCTGAGCTAGATATCAGTAAAGGCAGGAGAATTTCGCGGAAACGATAACGCGATAAATTTCGCGGGATTAGCGGATTTAGCGAAATAGGAGATTTTTAAGAGATACCTCCAATGTGCCGTATACAACGTTATAATTTGGAGTATGGCAGAGCATTGAGAATCACAACTGACAGTTCTTGCAGGTTAAAATTGCATTTTGTCTTCTACTGTTCTTCGCGTATAATTTTAAAATAATTGTTCATTTGCCGAGTAACAAACTTCGATGTCTCGACCAAAATAGCACGAAGTTTTACCAAAACTAACACCGAATTTTGCAAAAACGAATCACCAATTTTAATGGAAAACATCGAATTTTCTAAAACGCGAAATTTGGCGAGAAACATGGAATGTAGCAAAAAATATCACCGAATTTGGAAACAAACGATCACGACTATGCTTAGAACCGTGACTGTTAGTTGAATGTAAATAAGTTATATAAAACAGCAACCAGTCTCTTTTTTGAATAATTATTTTATGAATGTTCATGGAATAAAAGATAATTATTCAAAAAAGTGGCTGCTTCAGTTTTAAAAAACTTATTTACAAATATTTGCCAAAACACAACGAATTTGGAAAAACACCACCAGTTTGCGAGATATATACAAATCTAAAGTTCGCAAAACAAACACATCGAATTTGGAAAAAAAGATACTAAATTTGCAAGAAATAGTAACGAATTTGGCAAAAAAAAATACTGAATTCGGGAAAAAACGCCCAATTTGGCCAAAAAGCAATACCAAATTTCTCAAGAAACAATACCTAATTTGGCAAAAACGCCGAATTCGGCAGAAAAAAACAGCACCGAATTTGAAAATAAAGATTACCGAATCTGATTAAAAAACGTCGAATTTTTCAAAACTATTACACGAAATGTAATAAAAAATGGCACCGAAATTTACAAAAAATAATATCGAATTTGGCAAAAAGTAACACCGACCTTGGCCATAGAATAAATCGATTTTTCCCTGTCTGTGGGTATGAGTTTAATCGAAATTTCATTTGGAATTAGAATCAGTGATGAGAGTTAAAAGGGTTAATTTTATTATTTCCGGAACGAGATTTTCACTCTGTAGCGGAGCGCGCGCTGATATGAAACTTCCTGGCAGATTGAAACTATGTACTGGACCGAGACTGGATTTCGGGACCTTTGCCTTTCACGGTAGAGCGATGGACCGCGAAAGGCAAAGGTTCCGAGTTCGAGTCTCGATCCGGCACACAATCTTAACCTGCCAGGAACTTTAATTTTGTTACTCATTCTCCCTTTGTGATGAGGGCTGGTCTGGACAGATTCTGTGGTCTTGCCACGTGCGTTTGGATGGTATTGCACTTTCGCACCGTACACAGCGGCTTCACACGGTACCACAGCGTCATTTGGGTTGCCTGCTCTGCAGGCGTTATGCGCTGAAACGACGAACGGCTAAAGCCGTTATTCTCTCCTACAGACGGCACCGCCTTTGAGTTCTACCTTGTATCGCCTGTCACGTGAGCAAAAATAGAGCACTGCTCGATATGATTCCGCCCACCTGATGTTTATGTGGGCTACACTACCTGAAGAGAAGAGGGCCGGCTTTACTTCCGGAGTAGATGTCCAGCCTTCTCGTTACGACGAGCGACAGCAGACAAGTCTGCAGCCAGGGTCTGACGGTCGCGGCTTGTCCACCAGTTCATCAAATCGCAGTTGAACTTAGAGTAATTTCTTGGAAGTGTCTCCAAGCCGGAGTAGTACTCTGATTCAAAGAAATACTTGTCAAGTATAGTACATGACTTTAGATCTTTTTCAAATGATAGTTGCGTAATGTATTTATATAACTGATTCCATAATGAGTAGTATGAACTTTGAACTGTCACCTAGCAGTTGTCAGTCTTAACCACCTGGGTAAGGCTGATTTAACTTGTGTACACGCGTTAAGCATTATAGAACGCTGAAGGGTAGCAAACCTCTTGCTAAACGTGTTCTCTAAAACACAGCACAATAGATATTTTAATACCATAAAAACAAGATTACTGTTTGAATTTATCTCCTAGGGTTCCCACCAGAGACATATCTCTGCTTGGTTAGAGTGAAATCTAAAGCATTATTTCTGTGTGAAAAAGACTTCATCACTTTCATATTGCTATCCTGTAGAGATGTTGCGCATATTTCTGTAAAATATCGCATCATAGCAGAACGGTTACATATTGGCATCCGTAACGATTTCGCTGAATTTTCTGTAAGAAATGCTTTCGAAAAGTTTTAACCCTGGCACTATCAATTGGGGGATGGTGGGGGGGGGGGGGTACCGGGTGGCGTACATTATGCCCACTTTTTGACAGTATTGTTATATAGTCAGTTTCTAAATATAATAAAATTTTAAGAAATTATTTACTTTTTTAATAAATTCTTCTATCAGTTTCCAAATTTGTTTTGAACTTTTCAGTTAAACTTATTCCAAAAATTTAAGTTTCAGTAGTAGATGTCACTTTCCCTGATAAAGGACGTATTCATATTTCCAGGCTCAGGGCATTACTTACACGTCAACGTCTGTTTAAGAAGTATGGTGAGAGTAAAATTCAACAACAGTAAAGTCAGTAAGTAGCACATGTTATTGGAAATGTGTTCACATTGCTGAGAGTGTGTTAAACGTAATTTCATATTCTGGATCCTGAATACAATCAGTACCTCTTTAAAAAGTTGTTGTTAATATATTTCAACAACAATTAATTTTTTCAATTTTTTTAAAGTATGTGCACAAAGTATCCACCACATAGTAACGTAAGTTATGCAAAATGCCTTGATATTCCTGGGGTTAATCATTTTTCGCTTTTGAATTCATCCTAATTAGAGACGAATCTTGAGTCCCACACAATGTTCCCGTGCTGTATTGCATTGTATGCGTTGGTAGAAAAACTTCGCAGCGCCACTTGCTTCAGCTCTGGTAACCATCCTACTTCCATTTATCAACAACGAAAAGATAAACAAATAAACCATTCATAGAAACAAAGGTTTAATAAGATTTACTCTGACACTGGAAGACATGTGAGGAAAATAATTGTTTATATGAATATACTTTTTTTCACTTACGTACACCTTTGCAGTGGTAAAGGGACAGGGTGTCATACACAAAATAAGTGAGGAAGATTCGCAGATAAACATCTCTAGTGTGTTGACGTGGCTGTGGTATTCGTCACGTGAAAATGAAACCTTCATGATGAGTCAGGGATTCTGAAATGTACACTGTTAGAGTAAAAACTTCATTGGAAATACAGTAAAGAAATTTTACTATTACGTTTTTCATTTACAGCACAGTGTTGTTTACGTGTCTCAGTATTCTAACTTTTCCTTCACTCCGCTTACACCTCAATGGGATTTTGTCGAAAATAGAATGAACTCATCAATAAAGTAACTAGAGCATATACTCGATTAACATTAGACACAGCAAAGACTTGCACTGAGGCGTTACAGTGTGCAATACAATACGCGATGTGGATCACGATACGGCACAGAAGCAACCTGCAGTGGTGGAGGACACAGAAAAGCAGTTCAAGCAAACTGACTGGATCACACTGTCACCACACAGGCAGAAACCCCACTCGTACCGCCTGGTGTCACAGGGAATGCTGGTTGCTCCAGACAACTGAATCGTACGATACAAATTTCGACACATGAGATGTGCATAAAAAAAATTGTTTTATATAAACGAAGAAAAGCTGCTTCTACCTCCATACTTAGTTTCCCGGAAAGCCTTTAAAATTAAAAACCATGGTTTTTCGACTAACTTTTGTTCTGCGCTACGCAAGCTTTCGCATTAGATTCGGACGAAACTAATCACTAAGAAAAAATTATTTTTTACATCTTATAGTCCCATATCAGACCTTGATAATGAACATGGATATTCTTTTTGCTATTACCCATAGTTATTGATACTTTGCAAACAATAAACCACCGCACATATTTTGAATAATTTGCAGTGACGCGTGTAGTCGCTATCCAGTTTACGTTAGTCGGTTTTAGGTCATACATCGCACTATGTACACAATACAGCTACCGTATCGAAATAAAATACGTGAGGTGTGTTCGTTATCCAAGACGGGGCCTTTGCCACCTGCTAGAGCGTGCTGTGTGGTGTGAGGAGCTGCCCCAAGTTTCTCTTTTTCGTATGCTGCCAAAGCAGAAAGTGAAGAACTTGCTGAAATGAAATGGCAGCGGGAATCATCAGCTGATGATGGTAACAATGTTTTTTCAGTCTATGCTGGCTGATTTCAGGAAACTGGGTGACATGTGTATAAGAGATCTGAAATATAAATTCCTGTTACTTCTGAATGAGCAGCTGAACGAAGTCTCAGACACGTCGGGTTTTGCTTATCGTCATGGGCTTCTTGCATTTCTTCAAACACACTGTCTGCTTCTGCACAGAGCTCGCCACCTACTGCTACACCATCGGTGGTAACCGATCTTACTTCAAATCCAGCAACGTTTCTTCTGAATATTACTCAAGCCGAATAAGATACTATTTTGCGAAATTGAACAGTTGTAAAAATTCTATCCAAGGTTTATTAATGTGTAACGATTATTTACAAATATACCGCATTCAATAATGTACCACGTTAGATGGTCTCACCAAAAATAAACTTTTCACTGTTGCGCACACTTTCACCCACTTACGTTACTAGAATGAGCAGCTACTCAGCAGGAGAAGTTGAAAATATGTGTCACTTCCAGTATCTCTCGCAAACCTTGCTGACGCACCTGCGATGTTGGTCGACGAAATATATGAAAGAGATTGTCACAATTTGACATCAATAACTAAAATATGAAAATTACTTTAAAGACATACTATTGAAACACAGACTCGTATATATTCACAATCTTCACGTATTTTACATTTTTGCAGCACTTAGTTGAAGTTGGTATTGAAATGTGAGTGCTTGGAATATGTAATTCCGTTTAGAATCTCGTTTCTTTTTTTCACTTTTTGCTACTGATGAATAATTCCATTTCCATCATGATGTCCATTTTCCATCTCTTACTCTAAAGTGTGCAGTAGTTTAACATCTTTATCTACTGCACAGTGCGTCTTGTTTCGTCTATATGCGATCGACACATCGATAGTCAAATCGAAAGAAGCTTTGCTTTGACCTCCACTTTCTTTGTGGACACCTGAGTTGATTGGAATAGCGTGTTTTAAGTGTCTCTTTGCAATATTATAAACAGTGATTAACAAGATCCAAGGAGCCTAGAGGTGACTGAATAAACCACAAGAAGATAGCCACTTCATATGAACAGAGTGAATGAGAACAGCAGACTAGCAAACGAAGTAATTATGCCATAACATCAGGCTATCTTTCTCTTTCTCCGTAACATGGCCACGCCACATTCTTAGACTTTAAAGAACAATTTTAATATATAGGCACACTTCTTTCACATATTTTTTGTGTTACCTTGTTGTCCGAAGATGAGGTTTATATGTCGACATATGATGCTTTATTAAATAGTTTAAGTAAATCAACAAAACTTAGTTCG
Source organism: Schistocerca piceifrons (assembly GCF_021461385.2). NCBI lineage: Eukaryota > Metazoa > Arthropoda > Insecta > Orthoptera > Acrididae > Schistocerca > Schistocerca piceifrons. The sequence continues at coordinate 460,301,953 of NC_060145.1, forward strand.
TTCTTACCGGTGTCTGAGAAAACTTTCTATATGTTTGATAGAGTCGCGTTGTATTGGAAGTTAATATGGCTTTAAATGGATATGTTACTTAGTTCCATAGGTATGCACTGCCGAACGTGTCTTATTCCAGTAGTTTGATTTCTTTGTTATCATTTTGTGGCTCCTGCTATGACTGAATGCCTTTGGCTCAGATGGTCGTATGGGAACCGACAAAAGCAAATTACTGAATTCTCATCCACGACTCTTTCTTCTCAGTCTCATTGATGGACAGTTGTTGCTGTAACCCAGTTCTTACCACAAAGCAATGTTGGCTGCTTCATTTGCATAGTGATGATGTGGCGGGAGCTGCATTACGCAGAACTGGCTTCTGACAGTTTTGGTGAAACATATGTCACGCGCTGGCTGAACATACGAGCGTAGCACCGATTAGTGTTTTGAATCCGAGTCTCGTTAGTATTGAGAGCTCTGCAGCTGTCATCAAAGGGACGCTGTGTGCAACGAAACACACTTTGGTAGCGTGACATCGTTACCTCTGCGGAGCGAAGAGCAATTCATATCCACTACTGCAATTTTTAATCTGGTGGTTCACAAGCAACATCAATAAATACTTATTATGATTAATCTGAGAAGCATCCGAAGAATGCCTGGTACGCTGAATAATTCGTACAGAACTTAACTGATTCGCCGTTCCCCTTTTTTTATCTGCATTATTTTCGCTTATTATTCTGTCAAATTGACCAAAAATATTTTCTCGTCAGTATTTTCTGCTCACGTTTTTCACTCAAGAGAAACAGTAGCTGAGCAGCAAGTCAAACAGAGTTGTGGTCTCTCCCCGATGACATTCACATTTGTACACTGAGGAAGCGTTAAAAGAAACCAAGGAAAAATTTCTAAAGGGAATTTAAGTTCAGCAAGAAGAAATAAAAACTTTGAGATTTGCCGATGAGACAGTAATTCAACGGAATGTACGGTGTCTTGAAAAGCGCAAACATCAGCATAAGTAAAACGAGGTAATGGAATGTAGTCGAACTAAATTAGGCGGTGACGAGGGAGTTAGTGTGGGGAATGAGACGCTAAAAGTAGTAGATGAGCTTTGTTATTGTTGCAGCAAAGTAATATATGGTGGCCCTAGAACAGACAATACAATATATAGCCCAACAATACAAGAAAAGAATTTCTGAAAAAGATTTCTTTACAAAGTTTATAAATTTAAGTGTTAGTAAGTCTTTTCTGAAAGTATTTACCTGGAATGCATGCTTTTCATCATCATCGTCTTTGACAGTTTCCAGCCTCTGGCGGGGTCTGTTTGGAACATAGGCCTCTCCATCGTCTTCTGTCTTGCCACCATATCTCCGTCTACACCTTGATCCAGTCTTCTCCTTTCTTCTGGACGCATTCCTCCACTCCTTTCAGCCGTCTGTCTCTCGGTCTTCCTCTTGGTCTCTCTACTTCCAGTTTCATCTCGTGTGTCCTCCTGGGGATCCTCTTCTCCTCCATTCGCTTAACATGCCCACACCATCTCAGGCTTGATTTCTCTACCTGCTCCTGTAATGGTTCCACCTTCATTAACTCTCTGGTCCTTTCATTTCTTAATCTATCTTTGTCACTCCAATACTTTTCCTCAAGAATTTCATCTCACTAGCTTGTACTTTGCTTTTCTCTCTTCCTTTCATAACCCAGGTTTCGGATGCATATGTCAGAATCGGGACATAGTATAAAGGGCGTTCAAAAAGGAACGAGCCGGAGTCATAATTACAGAAACCAGTACTTGTATGTTAGAAGTAGTGACCCTGGCTGTTCAGACACTTGTCCCACTGTGACACAAGGCGGTGAATGGTTGTCTCGTAAAATTTCTGGGGCTGTGATGTTAACCAGTTCCGCACGTCCAGCTGAACGTTGTCGTCCGAGGTGAATCGTTTGCGAAGGGTGGCCAAGGTTTGCAAGTAACGCTGGGCATTCACTGTTGTCCCGTGCTGCAGGAAATGAATCAGAAGGGGGCCATCTTGGTATATAAACCTTTTACTGTTCCTTTTACCTGTATAAAACCTGGACGATCAACGGTTCAGACAACAAGAGAACACAACCTTGTGGAATGTGGCGCTACAGAAGAATGTTGAACATTGGTTAAATACATCTAGTAACTAATACTAAACAGAACTATCAAAAAAAAAATGTGCGGCACAATCTGAGTGAAATTGGGTACTGGTTGACTGCACACATGCTGAGCCATCAAGAAATTCAGTTTGGTAACGAAGTGAGTTGTGGGAGAGGTAAGGGAAAAAGTTGTAGAGGGGGTCCGGAGATTGTGTTAGTCAGCAGGTTCAGGTGAGTGTAGGTCGCAGTAGATGAGATACAGAAGCTGGCACAGGACAGATTGGTGTGGAAAGACACGTAAAACTAGTATTCTCACTGAACACCATATCGACATTACGCACGTCAAAAATTTGTATCGAATGATAAAAATGTGGATTGTGTAGTGACGTAACAAGACTGTTACGCCACACGGTAGTAGCCAAAAGAAAGGCACGCTAGACTAATGCAGACGGGCGTGAAGTCTGGAACATGAGAACTTATGAATGAATAAGAAGAAAAGTATGTAGATGCTTTTTACTTAACTTTTATTGATTCCTTGGAATACATCTCTCTTGAATACTCGAAGCTATAGGCACTGATACAAATGGCTCCTTGCTAGTTCGTAGCCATTAACTTAGATGGCTATTCTGTCTCTCGGCTAATGAGAGAGAAAGGCTTCGTACAACTGGGCGATAGCTAGGTTCGCGTACAACTGGTCGGTAGCTTGGTTCTCGTACAACTGGGGTCGAGTCCACTCTCGTATCACGAGACCTGCCTAGGTGGTGGCGCTAGGTCTGCGATCACAGTGGCGACACGCGGGTCCGACATGTACTACATGGACCGCGGCCGATTTAAGTTACCACCTAGCAAGTGTGGTGTCTGGCGGTGACACCACATTCCTCCCCCGCAAATCGGCGAACGGTCGTGTAATAAGGCTTCCGCCCGCCGTGGGGAGGACCACATGTTGACGTATGCGATGAGGTGGGGAGCCTAACAACAGGCGAGGCTGTGCCACCCGCACCCGGCCATCCGGTCCGAGGGGAGCTAGGAAACGCCTGCAAAACTAGTCCAGGGTGCACGTCAACATGCGGTGTATGCGCCCGTAAAGAACTGGGGTCGACCTCCATTGCGTCGGGGTAGCCGACGCGCGATGACGTCATGTGGTCCGGAGCGGGCGGGCGTTCCATGGCGGAGGACAGCTGGTCACGGGAAGCGATCGGCGGCGCGTGACCCTGGGAGGCGCTTGGCGGCTGCAACGAAGCGTCGAATGCGGTCGGAGGCGGCGGCGGCTGCTGCTGCTGCTGCTGCTGCTGCTGCGGCGGCGGCGGCGGCGCGTCGCCATGGGGCAAAATGGAAGGCATCGTCGGTAACACCTGGGGATGAGGCGAGCCAGTAGATGGGTCCCCAGGGCGCTGACCGGACGGCACCGTCGCTGAAAGCAGACGGGGAGCGGCAGAACCCGAGCGACGACAGAGGCGCAGCTGATTGAGATGCCGACGCACCTCACCAGAGGCCCCCAAAACCAAATACATCGCGCGGCCGAGGCAGCGAAGAATGCGCCCTGCGAGCCAACGCCGTGAACCTCGATAGTTGCGATAAAATACAACGTCGCCTGGAGCAAAAGCAGGAGTCTGCCGCTGCGCAGGAACCTGATGCGGCGGATGCAGCAAAGACATCAAGGTGCGATGAGGACGACCGTGGAGCAACTCAGCCGGCGAGCGACCATCTCGGGGCTGAGAGCGATACGAAGACAAAAAGAGCAACAATGCGTCCTCCCGAGAATGCGACTCTTTCAATTTCAACATCTGTGACTTGAAAGTCCGGACCAAACGTTCAGCGGCACCGTTGGACTGAGGCGAAAACGGCGCGGATGTCAGATGTTGAATACCATTGGCCTGGCAGAATGACTGAAATTCTGCGGACATGAATTGTGGGCCATTGTCGGAAACAATAGTCTGCGGAAGACCTTCAATGCAAAAGATAGCAGACAACGCTTGGATGGTGGCGGAGGACGTCGTGGAAGACATCCGGACAACAAAAGGAAAATTACTGAAGGCGTCGACCAGAACCAACCATCGAGCATTCCAGAATGGACCAGCAAAATCAATGTGCAAGCGTTGCCAAGGGGAAGTGGCTTTTGGCCACGCAAAGACTTTCCGCGGCGGTGCGGACTGTTGTTCGGCACACGCCGGGCACGAAGAACACATATTCGTAATCGCAGCATCGATTCCGAACCAAATACAGTGCTGACGAGCAAGTTGTTTCGTTCGCACTATACCCCAATGTCCTTGGTGAAGAAGCCGTAAAACAGAGGACTGTAACGAACGTGGGACCACGACCCTGGACTGATCATTATCAGAACGCAACAGCAAAACACCACGTCGAACGAAAAGTCTCTCCTTGTGAGCAAAAAATCGGCGAACCAACGGATCCTCGATCCGAGACTTTGACAAAGGCCATTGCGTAGCAACAAAACGTAAAACAGTAGCAAGGACAGGGTCAGCAGCTGTGGCTGTAGCGACACGACGAAAATCAATCGGAAACGATTCGACCACTTCATCGGTTTCCGAATCAATGAACATGCAAGCAAGTTCGGAAGAATCGAATGCTTTATCCTCAGCAACAGGCAAACGGGACAACGCATCGGCGTTTCCGTGCTTAGCAGTGGACCGATACAAGATATCGTAGCGGTACTGCGAGAGGAAAATAGACCAGCGAATGAATTTCTGCGCTGTACGTGGAGGTACAGGCTTGGTCGGATGAAAAAGCGATGTCAAAGGTTTGTGGTCTGTGATGATGGTAAAGTGACGACCATACAAGAAATCATGGAACTTAGTAACACCAAACACGAGAGCCAAAGCTTCTTTCTCTATCTGTGAATAATTTCGTTGCGCAGACGAGAGCAATTTGGACGCAAAGGCAATAGGGCGATCATGGGAGCCAACTTTGTGCGCAAGCACAGCACCGATCCCGAAATCCGATGCATCTACCATCAACAAAAGGGGTTTCTGGGGATCGAATGGCGTAAGGCAAGTATTAGAAAGCAACGCCGATTTCAACTGGCGAAAGGCGCGTTCACATTCCGGCGTCCAGACGAACGGAACACCTTTACGGCGTAAGCGATGAAGCGGAGCTGAAATGGAAGAGGCATTGCGCACATATTTATGGTAATAATTAATTTTACCCAACACACTCTGTAGCTGTTTCAGAGTTTTAGGGGACGGCAAGTCTTGTATGGCACGGAGGTGCTCTGGACTCGGATGTATGCCTTGGGCATTAATGACATGTCCCAGGTATGGTAAGTCACGAGCAAAAAACACACATTTGTCCTTCCTCAAGCGAAGACCATTTTGCCGCAAGACCTGAAATAATGTTCGTAAGTTCGCAAGATGATCTTCTTCTGTCTGTCCGGAGATCACTATATCGTCCAGATAGTTTGCTGCAGTAGGGACCGACGCACAAATAGTTTGTAAATATTGCTGAAACAAGGCAGGGGCGGATGCACACCCGAAAGGCAGTCTTTTGAAGCGGTACAATCCAAGATGCGTGTTAACCACCAATACGCGCTGGGATTCGTCGTCCACCGGTATTTGCAAGTACGCATCGGCTAGGTCCAACTTTGAAAAATATTTTCCCGGGCACAGTTTAGCAAAAAGATCTTCCTGGCGGGGCAAAGGAAAAGTAGCAGTCACTAGCTGTGGATTCACTGTGGCCTTGAAGTCCACGCAAAGTCTCAATTTTCCGGAAGGTTTTGGCAGAATTACTAAGGGTGAGGCCCAGAGAGAAGCTTGCACACGTTCAATTACACCCTGTGATTCGAGATCGTGTAACGTTCTTGCGACCTCATCACGCAATGCGTGGGGAACATTGCGCGCCCTGAAAAATTTCGGTTGCGCGTTGACCTTCAGATCTAAATGTGCTTCATAGTTTTTAGCGCAACCTAAGCCCGGTGCAAAAATGTCTGCAAATTCGTCACACAGCCGAGAAACACTGTCTGTAGGCACAGTCTGATTCACAGATAGGACCTGATTTACAATAGACATGTTAAACAACTTAAATAAATCTAGACCAAATAAGTTCACTGCAGAAGAAGAACGAAGAACGTAAAATGACACAAGTTTTGTTTGTCCCTTGAATGTTGCAAGAAGGCTGCACTGTCCTAACACAGGAATTTTCTGTCCGGAATATGTAGTTAGCTGAACATGTGCGGCACGCAACGGAGGTGCGCCCAGTTGTTTGTATGTGTCGTGATTGAGCAATGAAACAGCAGCTCCGGTATCGAGCTGGAATGGTATCACTTGGCCTTCAAAGTCTAAGTCCACAAAAAGTTTATTGTTCTGCTGACGACAAGAGCGACTGTTTTGTGCAATTGGAACAGACACTGGTACAGAATCACGTGCTAATGGACGTGATTTCCGGCGACGTCGACGCACAGTTTTTGTGTGACGAACACAGTTACTGTTAGAGAAAGTGTCACTGGACGAAGCGGAATTAACGACATGAATGTCCATAGGCGAAGGTCCACGAGCCTGAGTGTCCTTGGTTCGATTCCGGCGCGAAGCAAAGGGCCTGGAATGATTGTGATTGTCTGATCTGAGCTTTTTCTGGCAAACACTTTGAACATGTCCTTTTTTATTGCAGAAAAAGCAAATAGCTTGGCGTGACGGGCAATGTTCACGCGAATGTCTAGTAGCACACCGCGGGCATGATTTCACTGCATTTGTGGGCTGGCGCGGCACACCTGGCTTAGCACGCGGCGGTCGCTGTGACGCCGTGCGCGAGGCCCGGTTACCGGGCCGCTCAGCGCGTCCAGCGGGCCGGTTTATGTTACACACGGCTGGCGAAGTTTCAAAAGATTCCTGAGCACAGTCCAGTGTGTCCTGTCTATCCAATATGTCTATCACTTGTTGAAGGGAGGGATTAACTAGTTTCAAAATTTGCTCCCGTATGCGAACATCAGAAACGTTCTGTGCAATTGCATCACGCACCATTGTATCTGAATAAGAAAGACCACAGTCACATTCAAAGGCACAGTCCCTAGTAAGTCCTTGCAATGTTGCTACCCACTCCCTATTAGTTTGACCGGCCGTACGTTTTGTACGAAAGAACGTATACCGTTTTGCAACCACATTAACTGTTTCTTTGAAATAGGCATCTAATGCAGACAAAATTTCCTCGTAGGACAGAGTTGCTACGTCGCGTCGGGGAAACAATTTCACTATCACACGGTATGTGGACACACCGACACAAGAAAGCAAAAACGGCTGCCGCTCATTACCTTGAATTCTGTAGGCAGCGAGGTGGAAGGCAAACTGGCGGGACCACTCTTGCCAGGTCTCTTGGTTCGGGTCGTAGTGCCTAAAAGGCGGTGCAACGGCAGGTTGTGGCTGCGGTAGCGGTGAAGCGGCTGCGGCCGCATCGGTGTGCAGCGCACGTTGACCCTGGACGAGCTGTCCAAGGGCATCCAGTAACGCCTGCGTCTGCTCATTCTGCAAGCGATAAAATTCGGACAGTACATCTGGAGAATGTGGCGAAGCCATGACACAATGAAATGTAAGCAATCAGAACACTTTAAAGCGGCGCCAACGTGGCAAATGAATTAATACAAACTCTTTTTCTCGTCGCCAATCTGTAGTGACGTAACAAGACTGTTACGCCACACGGTAGTAGCCAAAAGAAAGGCACGCTAGACTAATGCAGACGGGCGTGAAGTCTGGAACATGAGAACTTATGAATGAATAAGAAGAAAAGTATGTAGATGCTTTTTACTTAACTTTTATTGATTCCTTGGAATACATCTCTCTTGAATACTCGAAGCTATAGGCACTGATACAAATGGCTCCTTGCTAGTTCGTAGCCATTAACTTAGATGGCTATTCTGTCTCTCGGCTAATGAGAGAGAAAGGCTTCGTACAACTGGGCGATAGCTAGGTTCGCGTACAACTGGTCGGTAGCTTGGTTCTCGTACAACTGGGGTCGAGTCCACTCTCGTATCACGAGACCTGCCTAGGTGGTGGCGCTAGGTCTGCGATCACAGTGGCGACACGCGGGTCCGACATGTACTACATGGACCGCGGCCGATTTAAGTTACCACCTAGCAAGTGTGGTGTCTGGCGGTGACACCACAGATTGTCTCGCAAAACGGGAATAATTGTACATTATTTCATGTGATGTGGCTGGCTTTCCGGCGTACTGAACTAACACTAGAGCGTGAGTAATGCCTCCGAATTTTTTGTTCTGTTCTCAAAACAGTTTGAGGTATCACATTTCATGCATATCACTCGGTCGATTTTCCCGCTTCACTGACGCAAGTTGCAGCCCTCTGATGCTTCAGGGCTCCGAATTGTAGCGTGTAACACGGCGGTGTGTAACGCAACCATATCGATGCTTTAGGAACAGCAAGCTGTAATCCAATTTTTAGCCGCAGAAAACGTGCGTCTAATTGCAAACCGTATAAAAATGAAAGCTGTGTACGGCGATGATTGCATCGACGTCAGTAATGTGCGACGCTGAGTTGGTCCTGTTCGTCATGAAACAGTTTTGCTAACCTCAACGTACGTGACACAGGTCAGAGTGGAAAACCGCGTACGCGAGCCCGTGAGACTCATCGGAGTCCATTTGACGACCTCAACAGACAAAATCTTCTGATGGAACAGACACAGCTCTCAGGTGAGTGTGGCGAATCACGACAGCGTGTAAAGGCCACCGTCGCACAGTTGCCCTCAGTGGTGGGTGATCCACAAAAGATCACCGACACTAAAAGGTTTCAAGACCGTGTCATCAGCAGGCACAGTCATACGACAGTGTTCTAAGGTGTTTAAAGCGTGATTTCATTTGGAATTCGTGCTTAAAGGCACCACCGTAATCTCTGCAAGGTACTGCGAGACCGTAAGAAAACTGAAAGCACGAATTAGAAGAGATCGTCCACACATGGAGCGCCGTCTCCTTCAGCACGACAACGCCACACCACACACACGAACGCTGCGACATCTGCAGCAGTCCGACGCCTCGGGGTTTGCTGTCACCGACCATCCTCCATACAATCCCGACTTAACCACACCCGATTTTCATCTGCTTCCAAAACGTAAAAAACGTCTTCGATAACTTCACTTTGATAGTGGTGAAGCGATGCAAGCAGAGGCGAGATCATGCCTCCGTCAACAAAATTGAAAATTGAACAGTCTACAGTGATGGTACCAACAAAGTGGTCCCTCGTTGGGAGAAAAGTGTTCGTTTGCAGGCAGGCCGTCTATGTCGAAAAATACACACACTACTGGCCATTAAAATTGTTACACCACGATGATGACGTGCTACAGACGTGGAATTTAACCGACAGGAAAAAGATGCTGTGATATACAAATCATTACCTTTTCAGAGTATTCACACTAGGTTGGCGCCGGTGGCGACACCTACAACGTGCTGACATGAGGGAGGTTTCCAACTGATTTCTCATACAAAACAGCAGTTGACTGGCGTTGCCTGGTGAAACGTTGTTGTGATGCCTCGTGTAAGGAGGAGAAATGTGTACCATCACGTTTCCGACTTTGATAAAGGTCGGATTGTAGCCTATCGCGATTGCGGTTTATCGTATCGTGACATTTCTGCTCTAGTTGGTCGAGATCCAATGACTGTTAGCAGAATATGGAACCGGTGGGTTCAGGAGGGTAATACGGAACGCCGTGCTGGATCCCAACGGCCTCGTATCACTAACAGTCGAAATGACAGGCATATTATCCGCATGGCTGTAACGGATCGTGCAGCCACGTCTCGATCCCTGAGTCAACAGATGGGGACGTTTCCAAGACAACAACCATCTGCACGAACAGTTCGACGACGTTTGGAGCAGCATGGACTATCAGCTAGGAGACCATGGCTGCGGTTACCCTTGACGCTGCATCACAGACAGGAGCGCCTGCGATTTTGTACTCAACGACGAACCTGGGTGCACGAATGGCAAAACGTCAGTTTTTCGGATGAATCCAGGTTCTGTTTACAGCATCATGATGGTCGCATCCGGGTTTGGCGACGTCGCAGTGAACGCACATTGGAAGCGTGTAGTCGTCATCGCCATACTGCCGTATCACCCGGCGTGATGTTATGGGGTGCCACTGGTTACACGTCTCGGTCACCTGTTGCTCGCATTGACGGCACTTTGAACAGTGGGCGTTAGATTTCAGATGTGTTATGACCCGTGACTCTACCCTTCATTCGATACCTGCGAAACCCTACATTTCAGCAGGATAATGCACGACCGCACGTTGCAGGTCCTGTACAGGCCTTTCTGGATACAGGAAATGTTCGACTGCTGCCCCGTCCAGCACATTCTCCAGATCTGTCACCAATTGAAAGCGTCTGATCAATGGTGGCCGAGTAACTGGCTCGTCACAATACGCCAGTCACTACTCTTGATGGACTGTGGTATCGTGTTGAAGCTGCATGGGCAGCTGTACCTGTACACGCCATCCAAGCTCTGTTTGACTCAATGCCCAAGCGTATCAAGGCCGTTATTATGGCTGGAGGTGGCTGGTCTGGGTTCTGATTTCTCAGGATGTATGCGCCCAAATTGCGTGAAAATGTAATCACATGTCAGTTCTAGTATAATATATTTGTCCAATGAATACCCGTTTATCATCTGCGTTTCTTCTTGGTGTGGCAATTTTAATGGGCAGTAGTGTATGTAGACGCGAGGAATAAATATGTAGAATGTTAAAACTGTTTGCTTTATTTCAAAGCTTTAAGAATTTTCATATAAAAAATTCAGTAGCATTACTCTTCAGCACGACCTCGCACAACGTTTTCGCTCTCCATCCGAGTGACTTAGTCAGAAACGTGAGAGAGAAATCCTGATAAGTAGCGCATACGAATTTAAGAGACATCTGCAGTTATCTACTCTAAAGCAAAGCGATTCATAACTAGCTAGTCATTTTCTCAGAAATAATTCACTGCATTCCCACGTCTCACCACAATGTGAAACGTAACTTTCCATGTGAGATCAGGAGGAGGGAACTATTCTCATTACTGTGTCATCGTAATACAAGCTTCTGATTGGCGAGCTGCCATCGCACGAAAGCTTACAGTGTATATACTTCCATTATCCATTCGGTGTAACTAAACTCGCTGTACTTTGCTTCCTGTCTGCTACACTTCTGTGCCGCCGAATGCTGTGAGCCCGCTGCTCAGTACACAGCTCTCTGAACTGCAAATACCCCGACCTTCGTTCTGTTTGCCATCTCTCCTGCCAATTACTTATTATTCTTTGCCCTGTTGCCCTGATCCGCAGTTTGTCCATCACTCCTACTCGCATAATTTTCGTGTCACAAAACTCTTCTGCTTTATGCTGTGTAGCGTTAGTTTCTTCACATTGTGAAATGTATATGTGTGTACCGTGTTCCGTTTTTGTGTCAGTTAATTGCGTCATGTATTTAAAGGCACATTCGCAGGATGGGCGTGGATGTATAGCAAAAACGTAGATATAAGTTTAGAATATATGTAAAGGATTACATAAGATATTAATTAGAATAAGCGATTGTATCGTTTGTAGCGTGTCACCGCTGAAACGTTAGAATAATTATTCAGTTCAGTTGTCTAGCCGAGAAGACGGCACATTTTTTGTTCTGGAAGCCGTCCTAAACGGACGCATATCTACCATCGCTGTAGATAATTATTCAGCACAACGCCATTATTACATATATTGAGACGCAATGGATGGCCCGAGCGGTTGTAGGCTCTACGGTCTGGAACAGCGCGACCGCTACGGTCGCAGGATCGAATCCTGCCTCGGGCATGGATGTGTGTGATGTCCTTAGGTTAGTTAGGTTTAAGTAGTTCTAAGTTCTATGGGACTGATGACCTCAGAAGTTAAGTCCCACAGTGCTCAGAGCCATTTGAACCATTTTAAACATACAGCTATTTTCACAACAACTGAAGACTCTAGTACGATAAAAAAATTTTTTAGGTTAAATATATTTGAATTTTTTTTTTCAGTTTTAATCTGATATATATATATATATATACTGTGTTTCATACTAGGATGTCGTGTTCCCAGTTTGGCACAGCTTTGCCACAGGAGACACGAAAGCGGTCGAAGACGTCCGTCTTCTGGTCGGCTCCTGATCGTTGTCAGGAGGAGGCTAGTTTTTGATTACGCAAAGACGTCTATTATTTGGAAAAGAACAACCCGGATTTCTTTACGTAATCAGTATGAATTTTGTAAGCACCTAAGGGACCTTTAACAATGAACAATAAAAAAATTACATTTGCAAATGAAATCATTAATAAATGGGGCAGCTATGAGTTGTATAGAAGACAAGGAGCGGCCTTCTGTCTACGACCAGGATGCCGCAGTATTCTCTGCTGTAGTAAAGGTTGTTTGATATTTAAAAAAATAATATGGCATGCAGGGAAAAAAATAAGGAAAAGAATAGAATAAGAAATCTGGTAAACACTAAATATATTCATACAATTCTCACTAGCAAATTAGGGCTTATTTATACACAGTATAACTTACATAAGCACTTTTCTAACTGTAGGTGCGATCAGATTTCAGGCTGCCCTGTGCTGTATCCTTGGTTCACGTTTTTGTCACAAATTACAGTCATTACTTTTCTCCTTCCCTCGAGACAATGCTTGCACTGTTCAACACTTTCATAACAATAACTTGCCGATTTACGGTTTCGAACATAAATTACTTGAATTTTATTAATTAATAATGTTGTCTGCACGCTGGCAAGTCCGCTCACTTTTATAGCTTAAAGTCGACCTTCATTACGTTTTCACATTAGAAGCAGAAGTACATTAAAATCTGAAGATCTACAAAAGTTTTGCACTGTCATCTTCGTCAGTTCAGCTTCTGTTAAAATGTTTTTTCGACTGCGCAATCGATGTATTAGCGTCCGCGCTAGATGCGCATCTTTACAGTTACGTAAATTATATAAAACAAATGTCTTTCAAAGAATAGGTCTCATCTCATAAGTTGATCATTTAATATACAGATAGGTGAATGCCTTTCCAAGGGTACTCACAGCTATCATACTAAGGAAATCCCAATAATATTACAACACACAAGTACTGCTTTTGGACAACGCAACCGTATAAGGTGATCGTAGCTCTCATTTGTGTTCTGTGTTTTCCAGTGTAGACATTTTTCAGCAGTTCAGCTTTGGCTAGGTGCTTAAATCCACTGGAAAACTCTTCTTTGGCACTGTACACAATATCATCAATTCCTTCACTAAATTTCTTCTTCGATGAACTCAGTGACTTTGTCGAAAATTGTTCTTCCCACGTAAGAGCAGCGTCTGTAACACTGTTACGTGAATTTCCTGTACCTTTTCACAAATTTCCTCACTTTTTTGAATATGTGTTGACTGTTATGACCCATTTCGAGCAAAACAGGCTGATATATTGCAAAACTAAAACCTGAAATAAGTTTGTAGCACGTACTATTCAAAACAATCACATTCTTAACAAAGGAAGAAGCAACTTTAATGGTTGTCGCAGCCTTCGAGACTCATCTGCAGTAAGTTTCGATTGTGTGAGCGAAAAAATAAAGCACAAAAAAATTTTAGCGTAGAGAAGGTGTGGGTCACAGCATAGAAATAGGGGGCGTGGCAGGTCCAGATGCCCAAACAAACATTTTTTAAACATATTTCTGGCTAGAATACGGTTATGAAACTTCGCGATGTTGTTTTTAAAGAATCAATCTAATTAATTACGCAATAAAAAAGTCGATTTTTTCGCAATTTTGTCCTACGTCAGCCCTCAAAATGTAATGACTATTACATTTACGTTACATTCTCGACCAGTTCCCTTTCAAGGCGGCACAGCCGCTTCCGCTGCGCGTCTTTATCCGGTCCCACCAGGCGGTCCGATCATAACGCCGTCGTCTCCGGCGCTACGCGAAACATTGCCCTCGTTCCTTCCCGTCCTGGAAGCTCTTCCAGCTGTGCCAGGTGAGTTTCTCCGGCAGCCCACGGGGAACGCGGCCACGTCGGCTGCGAGTGACGCGTGGGCGACGCAGCGCGCCACGGCCTGATTGAATGTCCAGCGAGGCGCGCCGGCTCTTGTCAGGACGGTATTGGGAGGGGGGGGGGGGGGGACGCTGGATAATTGCGGCCGCGCGTGGCGCCCGGCCATTACGTGGACCCGTCCAGAGCCGCATTCAGCGCGCTCCAAACCCGTGGCGGTGATGTGGACAGTCCTCTCGCAGCATCGGGCTTCCAGCCGCAGCCACGGTGGCACTATTCATTGAACAGGAGATTGCTTTAAACAACCGATTTGCTAGTCGATTGTTTTTTCATTCAGACTTTTTTTTTCAGTCGACTGAACCAACAAAATGGAACTAATCTCTGCGGGCACCTCAGCTGCCGAATCTTCGTCGTCTACTCTCCAGGTTTTAGTGGTTTCACTTAAATTGAGACAATCGACTCACGTAACTCTCTGATTGTTGTCAGTTAGGGGAAAGCTAAAGTAGGGCGGCAGGTTAAAAGTCTTGTTAATGCTTCATGTGATATTGTTTGTTTTTAGTGCTTTTAGTAGATACTATTGCCGTTAGCAATGTCATCAGCGAATCTTACCATTTACATCCATTCACAATAAATTTTAATCACACTCTTCTGTCTGTCTTTTATTTTGGTCATTGCTTCTTCGATGTATAGATTGAACAGTAGGGACAAAAGACCGCATCCCTGTCTTACACCTACTTTAAGTCGAGCACTTCGTGTTTAGTCTTTCAATCTTAATTTTCCTCCTCCGTTCTTCTACAAATTTTTCTAATACCCGCCTTTCCCTGTAGCTCACTGCTGTTTTGTTCAGAATTTCGAACATCTTGCAAAATTCCAAATCGTCGAACGCTTTTTCTAGATCGACAGTTCCGATGAACGTGTCTTAATTTATTTCAGTCTTGCCTCCATTATCAAACGCAAAGCAGAACTGCCTCTCTGGTACCTTTCCTAAAGCCAAACTGATCATCGTCTAATAGATCCTCCATTTTCATTCTTATGTGTGTTATCCTTACCAGGTGCTTTGATGCATGAGAGGTTAAGCTGATTGTTCGACAGATTTCGCACCATGCTATTTTCGAAATTGTGTGGATGATATTTTTCCGAAAGACTGATGGTACGTCACCAATCTCGTAGATCCTACACACTGTACCTGCTACGGATCCTTGTAGTACCACGGAAGTTATTCCCTGATGGCTTAACACACATCATCACTTCTTCTTGGCAGAGTCTTCCACACGTTCCTCTGCTCACCGATTTTGCGGGGAAGGTCTTTATTTCTTATCAGTCCACGCAGTTTCCAACATATTTCGATACCATCACATCTCAAATTCCTTGGCTCCAATTTTTCCGACTTTCGTTCATTTCTGTGCTCGAAACGTCCGTCCTCAGAACCTTCTTCCCCAAATTAAGGACTATATTTGACACTACTAGATTTATTTTAACGAATAATTCTATATTTGCACGTGCTAGTCAAATTGTTTCGTCGTCCTGTCGTCGTCCGTTGTGTGTTATTTTACTTCTAAGTTAGCAGAACTCCTTCATTTCGTCTACTTCGGGCTCTACCGCCGATCTCATTGCTACTATTCCTCTATGCTTGCGTCATTCTTTGCTTTTCTCTGTCCAAACTCTGTGCTCTTTCGAATGTTTATGTCATTCTGTAGATCATACAAATCTTCCACCCTTTCACTGAAAATAACAATGTCACCGGTGAATCTTATCACTGATGTCCTTAAACACTAAAATTATAATACCGCTTCTGAACCTTTCTTTCATGTCGTTCATTGCAACTTCGAAGTACATGTTGAGCAGTATACAGGAAACACTTGCACAGTAAAATAGAAGGAATATCTCGTTGAAGTTACGTGAACCGGTGGGCATCAGCGACTTCGAGCGATTTTATGACGGAGCTTGTATGGCTGATTAATATGATTGTACCGTCTATATACACAAAGACGAATTATGTGGTTACACTAGATTTGCCCAAGTATGGAAATGTTGTCATGATTGCTAATAACTATTTCTGACTCTGTATTGTATGTAACTTAGAGACATTGTACATCGAGTTACCTTTGTATGTTAATTACTTTTAAAACAGGAAGACGTTCATGTTGACCGAAATTAATTGATAAACTTTCGTGGCCCTTGACTGGATTTATAATAAAGTAAATATTACCTTGATGGTTCTGGATCCTGATTGTGAGTAAGTCGCAACTCATGTTACCCCATCATACAACACATATGCACTCTGATAAGAGAACGGCAGTTTTTAGTTTGTCACAGAAAAATACGTGTGAAGTCCTAAAATTTAAAGGAAGTTTACATTATGTCAGTAAAAGTTGTATAGGATTAATTCTTTAAGTCGACATTTCTCAAGTATTGGTTGAATTGAGTCACTGTTCTTGCCGGTAAATGATATATAAATATATATGGCATATATTTAAATACCATATATATTTAAAAAGCTACCTAGCCTGCGTCCGTCCGACCGTTCATCGCAGTATCGTGTGAAAATTTGAAGGGCAAGAAGTATTAGAGATTTTTAGTAACAACCCTGAACAACGACCTGTCTTTATGTGGCAGTATAGATATCCCATTCTTTCCGCGTAGCTTATATGGGTATCTATTTATACGAGAATTACAAACATATTGGGCCATTTTAAGTAATCGAACGCTTTTCCCAGGTAAACAGATACTGTGAAGGTGTATTGATATTTCTTAAAAGCCGCTTCCATTGTTAAGCGTAGTGTCAGAATTGCCTCTCTGATGCCATTACCTATCCGACAGCCAAACTAATTGTCATCTAACAGATCCTGAACTGTCTATTCCACTCTTCTGTATATTATTATTATCAGGAAATTGAACGCATGGTCTCTTAAGCTGTTGTCAACAGTTCACTTTTCTGCTCTAGGTATCTTTAGGATGCCATAATAGGATGTTATTATTTCGAAAGTCCTATGGTATGTGTTCAGTCTCATAAAGTTTACGAACCGACTAAATAGTTGTTTGATGGACGCTTTCTGTAAAGATCTCAGGATTTCCCAAGGATTGTTATCTATGTATTCCGCCTTATGTTATCGTGTGTCTTCCAAAGGTCTCTTAAACTTTGATTCTATTATAGGATCTCTTAGGTCTTCCATATCGACATCCATTGCTTCCTCAGCCACGTCATCAAACAAGTCCACGTCCCTCATAAAAGCCTTAATTGTATTCTTTGCACCTACCCTCTGCACTTACCAGCAGAATTCCTTTTACAGTCTTTAAAGTTGACGACTCCAGTCTAGTCAACTTCTCCGGCTCTAATGTTTTTACTACTCTATAGCAACCTTATTTTTCCATCATTCGCTTCACATATTGTGAAGGGTTTTCGGTTTTCTCGGGTGGTTGTGACAAGTATTGTCTTCTATAATATGTCATTCCTTTATTATTTTATCGTCTCTCTTTCGTTTACACTTGGTCCCACAAACAACTCCTGAATAGTAATGTTTAACTAAGTCCCTGTTACAAGGCAACAGATGGTTCTGGAACATAAGATGAACAAATTATCTGTTGAATATGAGGGTCGCCACTGGACTTCATCACCTACAAAAGATGGAAACAAAGTTCAGCTGAACTTCATTTCAGAGCACGAACAATGAAGCTGCACATCTACTGACGTACTATTACGATATTTGTACCATGAAGCACAATAGATTACTTCCTACGAGTGAGCAAAAATGCATTTTTATTACTTTAAGAGCACAGAACACTAAAGAAAGTTTCCTGCTACGAGTATCATCGTCATTCACACTAACATGCTACCCGATAACTAAATAAGCTTCTCATGCATGTTTACTTCCATCGAAGATATTACTGAGAAGCCCCTGGGGCATGCCGTCCGTATTGCATTCAACTGACGGTATCGAACTGATCGAATACGCGATCGCCAAATCCCCCACCACAAGCCACACCTCTTCCCTTTGCTGCAAAACAATGTAATTTTACTTCTTTTAACCCGGACGTATTTCTCGTTTTAATAGGTGTCCAAATCGTACCCTTTGTTATTTATAAAACCAGATGATTTGCGGCTTTAGGATTCGCGATTTCGCACCATAGTCCAGTCCCAAAGTTACGATTTCCGTTAGAAAATCTCCCTGCTCTGGAACGGTAGCGGGTGCGAGGTATTATCCACGTTTTCTGGAGAACACTCCTGGAGTGCGCTGCCCATGTGTCGGCTGGAAATGGTTCCTGCCGGAGTGGAGACACACCTGGAATTTATGTCCCAGCTACATGCCGCCATCTCGTTACCTTACAACTGCATAAAACTGTAAAGACCTTGGAGTCCTATTTTATTATACAAACAGAGGCGCTAGATCGATGAAATTTTTTTTGCGTCACAAGGGCTGAACCAGCTAGCTGCATGCAGAGTGCAATGTGCAGGGTTAATTTGCGTTGTCCACTATGGAGGCGACGTTTTAAAGAGAAGAAGCAGTTGCGTCTTTTTATCCATGTTTGTACTTTTTGCCTTTCCGACTAGATTATAAACGCTGACAGTCGCTAGCACAGGAAGAAAATAAAAAATAACAGTGCATCATATAGTATGTGCTTTCACCAATGGTAAACTGCAGGAGTATCCAGGGCAAGGTTCCTGAATTAGTATCTCTTATCGAAGGAAATAGTGCGCATATAGTATTAGGAACGGAAAGTTGGTTAAAACCGGAAGTGAACAGTAACGAAATCCTAGACACAGAATGGAATATATACCGCAAGGATAGGATAAACGCCAATGGTGGAGGAGTATTTATAGCAGTAAAGAATTCAATAATATCCAGTGAAGTTATTAGCGAATGCGAATGTGAAATAATCTGGGTTAAGTTAAGTATCAAAGGTGGGTCAGATATGATAGTCGGATGCTTCTATAGACCACCTGCATCAGCAACCGTAGTAGTTGAGCGCCTCAGAGAGAACCTGCAGAACGTCGTGAAGAAGTTTCGTGATCATACTATTGTAATAGGGGGAGACTTCAATCTACCAGGTATAGAATGGGATAGTCACACAATCAGAACTGGAGCCAGGGACAGAGACTCTTGTGACATTATCCTGACTGCCTTGTCCGAGAATTACTTCGAGCAGATAGTTAGAGAACCAACTCGTGAAGCTAACGTTTTAGACCTCATAGCAACAAATAGACCGGAACTTTTCGACTCCGTGAATGTAGAAGAGGGTATCAGTGATCATAAGTCAGTGGTTGCATCAATGACTACAAGTGTAATAAGAAATGCCAAGAAAGGAAGGAAAATATATTTGCTTAACAAGAGTGATAGGGCACAAATCGCAGAATATCTGAGTGACCACCATCAAACGTTCATTTCTGAGGAAGAGGATGTGGAACAAAAATGGAAAAAATTCAGAAACATCGTCCAGTACGCCTTAGATAAGTTCGTACCGACTAAGGTCCAAAGCGAGGGGAAAGATCCACCGTGGTATAACAATCATGTACGAAAGGTACTACGGAAACAAAGAAAGCTTCATCATAGGTTTAAGAGTAGTCGAATCATAGCTGATAAGGAAAAGCTGAACGAAGCGAAAAAGAGCGTAAAGAGAGCAATGAGAGAAGCATTCAACGAATTCGAACATAAAACATTGGCAAACAATCTAAACAAGAACCCTAAAAAGTTTTGGTCATATGTAAAATCGGTAAGCGGATCTAAATCCCCTATTCAGTCACTCGTTGACCACGATGGCACCGAAACAGAGGACGACCGAAGAAAGGCAGAAATACTGAATTCAGTGTTCCGAAACTGTTTCACTGCGGAAAATCGTAACACGGTCCCTGACTTCAGCCGTCGCACGGACGCCAAAATGGAAAATATTGAAATAAACGATATCGGAATTGAAAAACAACTGCTATCACTTAGTAGCGGAAAAGCATCCGGACCAGATGAGATACCCTTAAGATTCTACAGTGATTATGCTAAAGAACTTGCCCCCTTTCTATCAGCAATTTATCGTAGATCGCTGGAAGAACGTAAAGTACCTAGCGACTGGAAGAAAGCGCAGGTCGTTCCCATTTTCAAGAAGGGTCATAAATCAGATGCGAATAATTATAGGCCTATTTCGCTTACGTCAATCTGTTGTAGAATAATGGAACATGTTTTGTGTTCTCGTATTATGACGTTCTTAGATAATACAAATCTCCTTCATCATAACCAACATGGATTCCGCAAACAGAGATCATGTGAAACTCAGCTCGCCCCATTTGCCCAAGAAATTCACAGTGCCGTAGACACTGGCGAACAGATTGATGCCGTATTCCTGGACTTCAGGAAGGCATTTGATACGGTTCCGCACTTACGTTTAGTGAAAAAAAATACGAGCTTACGGAATATCGGACCAGGTTTGTGATTGGATTCAGGATTTCCTAGAAGAAAGAACACAACATGTCATTCTTAACGGTTCAAAATCTGCAGATGTAGAGGTAATTTCGGGAGTACCGCAGGGAAGCGTGATAGGACCTTTATTGTTTACAATATACATAAATGACTTAGTTGACAACATAGCTCCGTGAGGCTATTTGCAGATGACACGGTTGTCTACAAGAAAGTAGCAACATCAGAAGACTCGTACGTACTCCAGGAGGACCTGCAGAGGATTAATGCATGGTGCGACAGCTGGCAGCTTTCCCTAAACGTAGATAAATGTAATATAATGCGCATACATAGGGGCAGAAATCCATTCCAGTACGATTATGCCATAGGTGGTAAATCATTGGAAGCGGTAACGACCGTAAAATACTTAGGAGTTACTATCCGGAGCGATCTGAAGTGGAATGATCACATAAAACAAATAGTGGGAAAAGCAGGCGCCAGGTTGAGATTCATAGGAAGAATTCTAAGAAAATGTGACTCATCGACGAAAGAAGTAGCTTACAAAACGCTTGTTCGTCCGATTCTTGAGTATTGCTCATCAGTATGGGACCCTTACCAGGTTGGATTAATAGAAGAGATAGACATGATCCAGCGAAAAGCAGCGCGATTCGTCATGGGGACATTTAGTCAGCGCGAGAGCGTTACGGAGATGCTGAACAAGCTCCAGTGGCGGACACTTCAAGAAAGGCGTTACGCAATACGGAGAGGTTTATTATCGAAATTACAAGAGAGCACATTCCGGGAAGAGATGGGCAACATATTACTACCGCCCACATATATCTCGCGTAATGATCACAACGAAAAGATCCGAGAAATTAGAGCAAATACGGAGACTTACAAGCAGTCGTTCTTCCCACGCACAATTCGTGAATGGAACAGGGAAGGGGGGATCAGATAGTGGTACAATAAGTACCCTCCGCCACACACCGTAAGGTGGCTCGCGGAGTATAGATGTAGATGTAGATGTAGAAAATGACACACTCACCATGTAAGCTGCTTTTCGGGGCCGTTTGATCACGCTGTAAAAGAGAATAATACATGGCACGCTAAGTCCTTTGGTTCACGTTTAAATTCACCAGACGCCTTGCCGCTAATTCGCTTCCCGCTGCTTCAGCGCGCACAAGTGTAACATTAAAGCAACGTTCAGGCTTCGGAGAACTTTTGGAAAGTAAGGAAATTGGAAACTTAATTTTATTAACTGGAAGCTCTGCGAAATGTTGAAGGTACTCCCCTTTCAAGGCACAGAGTAGGTCGTTCCTCATGGTAGATTTTATAACGTTTCCCGTGTCTCGTTAACAATGAACAAATTAAAAAAATAACCGTTCTGCTTAGTGAATCTCGAATTAGATTCGCAGTTTTCTTCAAGAAGGAGTGGAAGACAAAACCTTCAGCAAAAAATTTAACACGTTTTCCGTTAAACCATCTGCACAATAAGCACAGTCTAACAAAAGGGGAATTTAATGTTTTTGTTAGCTTTCGTTTACGAAAATTTTTCGTCTTCATATCATTCGAGGAAACTGCAGCTGCAACTAAATATTCGCAACAGAATTTTCCGTAGTCTCTTCCTACATATAAAAATTTACTTAGTGTATGGGAACAAGTAGTGCAGGTACCCTTTATATAACGCACAGTTCCTGTAATTTTACCAGCAAGGTACTTACTTTAGATGTACGTGTAGGAAAGTGATATATATCCTGTGTCCGTATACAAAAACAATATCAACAGGAAATAAGGATAACCTTCGTAAGGTTGGGGTTCCCCTAGTGTACAGCCACCCAGGGGAGTTGCGGTTCGACAGTAAAACTACAACTGATGACAGTGGGTCTGGAAACGATCGTATTAACAAGTTATATCAGGACGATCCATATACACGATCAAAGTCCATAGTATTTCACTAGAATTCAGAAATAGCCTCATATCAAAGAAATAACCAGAGCAAAAAAAGTCAAGTAGCGTCCTAACAATAGGAAGTATCATAAAACCACAACATATGAAATATGCAGCGTAGCGGGTATAGTCGTTTAGTGCGATAGTGACAATGTAATAAGGAGCGTTCAAATGGAAACGAGACAGAGTATAAACTTATATGACAAAAGTCATGGGATATCTCCTAATATCGATTCGGACCTCCTTTTGCTCCCTGCAGTGCACCATCTCGACATGGCATGGACTAAATAGGTCGTTGGAAGTCCCCAGAAGAAATATGGAGCCAAGCTGCCCCTATAGCCTTCCATAACTGCGAAAGTATTACCAGTGCAGAATTTGTACACGAACTGACCTCTCCGTTATTTCCCATAAATGTCCGCTGGGATTCATGTCAGGCAATCTAGGTGGCCAAATCATTCGCTCGAATTGCCCAGGATGTTCTTCAAACCAATCACGAACGACTGCGGTCCAGTGACCTGGCGCAATGCCATCCATAAAAATTCCGTCATTATTTGGCAACATGAAGTCCATGAATGGCTGCAAATGGCCTTGAAGTAGCACCTGGAGCAGACGACCCAGTCCAGTCGATTCCATGTAAACACAGCCCACACCGTTATGGAGCCATCCCCACATTTACAGTGCCTCGTTCACAACTTGGGTCCATGGCTTCGTGGGGTTGTCAAACGTCCGACCTTTGTAGCTACACAACGAGTGCACTTGTAACGTGCGCTTGGGGCACACAATACTCATTAAAGCCTGTACTATGGTAAGTGATTGGGGTTTACCTTACGAGACAGGATTTTTGTATAGATATTGACCGCGTGTACCTGAATGGAGGCAAATCAGACTTACACCCACTCTGTAATAACAATGATACGTCAAGTAAGTCCGAAATGCAAATACACGTCAGGACGGACAAGAAAACAACACAGAAGATGCTACCAATTTGTTAATAATACGGTCGCCAGCCTAATTAGGCATTAACTGAGTTTCTTCCCTGTACAAGTTGGTAGATATTCGTGCAAAGCAACAAGTAGTAACACTGCGTAATATAGTAGAAGTTTAGAACCAGAAAATCTATTGAACTGATAGTTTCACGTTCTGTACTGATATAGAAAAACCATAAATACATAACACTACACTATAATGTATACTACAAAACTTCGTACTGTCTATTGATCTGATTAAAATCGGGCATAGGTTACCCTAGAAATAGCACTTTCGAGCCACACACGAAATGTCAATTTTGATAAAGATAAAACACTGACAAATTTTGGCTTTTACATTGACTTTAACTTTTGCTGGTCAAATCAATTTAGAGCACTTCAGAATTCAAATGAATAAAAAAAGGGGGGGGAACCTGAAACTGTTGTGATCACGGTATTAAAAAATTTGATTACTGAAATTATTATGCGCTCAAGATTTCCAGTATATGAGTTACTACTCTTTTTATCGCATTTACTGCTCATTTAAATACCTTTATATCTGTCTCAAAATAATTAAACTTCATTACTATATCAATATTAAAGTTATCTTCCAACTTTGTCAGACCTTCGTTATTCATTTACTGGTTCATTAACAAAACAGTTCTTTAAACACCATTCTAACATAGCTAGGTCTGCAGGTAATTATTATTAACACAAACTTTAGTTTTTCATCTCGGGACACTCGGATTGCACATCATTTGTAAAGGACCCTGTCTAGGTTAGTTGTGAGGATAATTAAATGATAGGAAAGTTCTGGTAAAATTTAAGTTGTTATTAAGTTGTTATTGAACAGTATGGAACAAAAGTAACACTGGTCCATACGAATCCAGTACTAAAAGTTTCAACCTGTTTGTATCGATGCGGCGGTTGGCAGGCGGCGAGATGGCGAGGCACAAAGCACACGTACAACCACAGCTATGGCTCTTGACGTATCGGCACTTTATTTCTTCACAGGGTCGCAATACTTTTCCATTTAATGCCTATGGAATTTTGCCATGCTGTATGGGCGTTGGAACGGCATACCCGAGGCTCAATGAAACTACGTCTTCCAGGAGAGCCTCCTCGCTCCAGAACGTGTTGCTCAGACCATTACCAAACTCCAACTACTACTGCTGAGCCCGTTGTGCCGTGCAGCGCCCGTGTGCATTTTCCCGCGCTCGCCTGCCATCCACCTTTTACCGCTCCCTTACAGACAGGGTATTCACCCGAGGTTTTGCATTCTACATATCCTAACACATTGCCTACGTATGGACCAGACGCACAGTTACAATTTTAAATATCTTACAACAGTCTCAACATTTGTTACATTTCAATTATATTACAATATTGCTTGACATTTGACATATTCACATTGAAACTCGTTTACAGTTTTCCTAACACAATGACATGAAACAAAAAAACAAATGAAATCAGAACATCAATTACTCAAGTTTAACGAAAAATCAGATGGAAAAAAATTATTATTTATATGTACAATAGTACAGCGTTGTTGTTGTTACACACTTATAAGTGCAAACTTAGCTTACCACTTAGCGCTCAAATGGACAAAACATCTGAACTGTCTTCTCAAGCCCATGGTGTCAAACATTCTAAATAAATATGACCCTGGCCCTGTAAGGCAGCAAATATCAGGTACTAGTCGAAATAGTGGCTACAGCATACTCGCTATGGGTTGGAGTGATGTGCACAGTTTCTTTGCCTGCAAAAATTCCTGCAGGAATAATTAACTACCGCTTTGCTATCTGTCGCCACTATATACGAAGCGTAACGTCCTCACTTCCCAGAAAGCAAACTCTCAACACCTTCGCTTATTTCTGTCCCAAAATGCTTTTGTATAATGGGGATCTCCCAACCGTGTCGCTCATGCATAGCTAAGTATGGCTTCAGCCGATCGCTGTCTCGCTAGAGGTGAATACATTTTTATTTTTCTTGCTGGGTCGCAGTCTAGCCCTGTTAACGACGTGCAGCCACTTATCCTCGGTCCCAGCCGTATTTGCGTTAAAAGGAATAGTTATTGTTCTGGCCTTATTCCTATTTGTGCTGTAACTCGCCGTTCTCTTGCTAAATGGGACTTTTACGATGTCATTAACCACCTGCTCGGTTCGGCTCCAAAATGCGTTTCACTTTAACTTGTATGTTCATGCCAGTCCATATATTGGTACATGTTGTTTTTTTTTTATTATTCAGTACGTGAGATTAATTGCAATTGCCTTTTGTTGATATCATATAATTATTATTTTTTGAGATTCTCATATTGTATTTGTGGTGTCACCGCCAGACACCACACTTGCTAGGTGGTAGCTTTAAATCGGCCGCGGTCCATTAGTACATGTCGGACCCGCGTGTCGCCACTGTCAGTGATCGCAGACCGAGCGCCACCACACGGCAGGTCTCGAGAGACTTACTAGCACTCGCCCCAGTTGTACGGACGACTTTGCTAGCGACTACACTGACGAAGCCTTTCTCTCATTTTCCGAGAGATAGTTAGAACAGCCTTCAGCTAAGTCCATGGCTACGACTTAGCAAGGCGTCATTAGCATTACATTGCATTTATCTAGAGAGAGTCTCATCAAGAACGATGTATACAAATGATGGATTGAAGTTAAGTATTCCAGCAGCTACGTACTTTTCTTTATAGCATTCATTACGTATCCTGTTTCAGACCTCACGCCATCCTGCGTGAGTTTAAGTGCGTGCCTTTCGGTTACCCGTCATTGTGGACTGGCTGTCTTGTCAGTCCACAACAGTATTGTCCTGTCGTTATGGATCAAGCTGACATGAGGTCTGTGAAATCCTGATGCCTTATAGGGCCTGCACCACGCTCTGACCGTACCGTCGAACTTACCAAACGAAATTGGTAGTCTTGTGACCAGCCCACTTCTCCAGTCGTCTAGGGTCCAGTTGCTACAGTCACGAACGCAGGTGCCTCACCTGCTGCAGGCGATGTGGTGCTGTTAGCAAAGAGAGTGCCATTGGTCGTATGCTGCCATAGCCCATTGATGCCAAATTTCGCCATACTGTCCTACCGAATACATTCGTCGTACGTCGCACAATGATTTATATAGTTACTTGACGCGCTGTTGCTTGCCTTTTACCACTGACAACTGTACACACACGCTGCTGCTCTCAGTCATTAAGTGAAGGCTGTTGACCACTGCCTGTCTGTGGTGAGATCTAGAGCGTGGAATATGGTATTCTCGGCTCACTCTTGACACTGTGGATCTCAGAACACAGAATTCTCTAACGATTTCCGGAATGGAATGTCCCTTGTGTCTAGCTCCAACTACCATTCCGCGTTCAAAGTCTGTTAATTCCCATAATGTGGCCGTAATCTCTTTGGATACCTTTTTACATTAATCACGTGAGTAGATATCACGGCTCCACCAATGCACTGCCATCTTATACTTTCTGTGCGCGATGCTACCACCACAGTATATGTGCGTATCGCTGTCTCGTGACTTTTGTCACCTCAGTGTATGAAGAACATGTGTCACGTGGAAATTGTGTATTAGTCGTCTGACACCCTGTTCGTCAAAATTACCTAATTATAAAATTTCCTTGTCCTTCTCTCACATCTCCCTTGAAGCGGTGAATCCTTGGGACATACTTACAGCTATGTTTCCCTGCTTCAAATGGTTCAAATGGCTCTGAGCACTATGGGACTCAACTTCTGAGGTCATTAGTCCCCTAGAACTTAGAACTAGTTAAACCTAACTAACCTAAGGACATCACAAACATCCATGCCCGAGTCAGGATTCGAACCTGCGACCGTAGCAGTCTTGCAGTTCCAGACTGCAGCGCCTTTAACCGCACGGCCACTTCGGCCGGCCTTCCCTGCTTCTCCTTTACTCATTTCGGTGTGTGAGGGGAATAGCTAGTGGTTCCTGAAACCCTCTCGAGCACGCTTTTTAATGCTATTTTGGTTTCCTCATTTGCCTGTTGTAACGTACACTGATGAGTCAATACAATGACCATCTACTTAATAGTTTGTTGTACCACCTTTGTAACGCAATATATCACCGGTTCTGCGTACCATCGATTGTATAGTTCGTTGATACATTTGTGGAGTTATGTGGGACCGGGTGTCTACGCACAAGTTATGTAATGCCCATAAATAACTGGCCGCTGATTTGCGTATGCTGTGAAGGCGCTCAATAGCGACCCAGATGGGAACCATTGAACTCATATCAGGCGAATTTGGTGGCTAAGTGATTTCGCTGTAATGCTCTTCAGAACGCTGTAGCACGGTTCTGGTTCCGAGACAATTATGCTGCCAAAAATCGACATCGTCGTCAGGGAAGACATCAAGCGTCAAGGGATGCAGGTGGTCTGCAGCTGACCTGGTGTCTTCGATTACTACCGTAGGTCCCACGCAAGAGCATGAAAATGTCTGTCATAACATAATACTCCTCTTACCGCCACCGTCCATGGCGCAGTGCCCCTTTCGATCTGACGTCGGCTGGATGACTGCGTTTGTGGAGTCGACCATCGACCTGACGTAGCTAAAATGTGATTCATTCGACGATCCGACACGTTACCATTGACCCACGCTCCAATCTCGACGACCCCGAGTCCCCTACAATTGTAATTGACGATGTCGTTGGGCCAACATGTGAACACGCAGGGGTGGTCTGCTGCGGAGCCCCTTGTTCAACAATGTGCCCCGAACGGTGTGCTCCGAAACAATTGTGCGTCCACCGTCATTGTGCTCTTTCTGCAGAGATACCACAGATTACCATCTATCCTACTGCAGAGAGCAGACGAGCCTCCGAACCCCACGTTGTGTGAAGAGTCGTGGACGTCCAACCATTTAGCACCTAGTGGTCCTTCCACGACTTTCTGTAGACGGTAACTCGTCAACATTCAACCGGATTCGCCAGTTTCGAGATATTCGTTCACAGGCTGTGCACAGTAATAATTTGCCCTTTGGTGAAATCGGTTATATCAGTGAATTTCTCCATTTTGAGAGCATATATTCGCTAGGGTAACTCACGATCCATCCCTGTTAGGATTACGTACTGTCGTTACTGCGTAAGGTGCCCGCAACGACACCAGGAGACATCCATGCTTGCAGTGGCCAGTGGTCGTAATGTTCTGCCGTATCAGTGTAAATTAAATGGTGCTGTACATGATGAGAAATGCCTGATTATGAAGCACTTCCCCTGCTCTTTCAGAGCTCTGAGACTGCGATGCGATACCACACAGTAAAGCAGGCATGGGCAACATCTGCTGACCTGCGGGCCTCATTCACACTAGAACTGTTGATATTTTTAAAAAATTCGGTACTCCGATTTATCGATATTTAAAAAAGATTTCGTTATCGAATAAGGATAAACGGAAAAAGTATCGATATACGGACAGGAATAATATCGATATACCTGCCAATAGAAATATGGGTTGCACGTAGTAAATATACTGCCGGTTTTAGAGCGGTATCTTTAAGTATTGATTTATTATCAGATATTCCGTACATCAACAAGCTAGCAGCCTGCCTATCCATCTTAGAGCAAGATTTGACAAGAAAACGATACAATCTCGACATTTAGATTTTTGTTCGTCATTTTCAGCACTGTTTCTGAAGAATACCGATGTGAAGGAATAGCACACTTGTTGCGATAAAAATCGTTTTTAACGCAAATGGTATGCTATTACATCACATGGAAAATCTTGTTATTCTGTTCACACTGCCCTCAGTGCAACATAACTACTTCTTTTCTGTCACATGCACTTGCTTCACACAATCAAAGAGAAACACTGGACGTGATGAAAGGTCAAAGAGTAGTGAGCCTCCTTCACACAGTGAAGGTAAAATTGTGTTCTACTACAATTTCAAAACAACTTCAGGTATTTACCGAAAATTGTGAAAAAAATATCAAACAAAAATACCGGCACTCAATATGTCTTTTTTGTATCGATATATCGTTATATCGGCGGGAAAATACCACCGATATATATTGGCATTTATTCGAACTAAGATCGATATATTGATATTCTATTACAGCCATAATTCACACATTTGTATAGTATTGTTTTGAACTGGGGACTTAGAAACGACGGAGAGTCTTCTTCCCCGCCGTAGCCTCGGTGGTACATAACCCCACAAGAGGCTACAGCAGTCCACTCACCTCACCGCCGCCCCACACTGGACCCAGGGTTATCGCACCATTCGATCCCCAGTGGGCGCCCCCGGGAACGTCACACACCAGACGAGTGTAACTCCAATGTTTGCGTGGTAGAGTAATTATGGTGTACACATGTGTGGAAAAAAGTGTTTGCGCAGCTATTACCGACATAGTGTAACTGGAACGGAATAAGGGGAACCAGCCAGCATTCGCCCCGGCAAATGGAAAACCGCCTTAAAAACCATCCACAGACTGGCCGGCACTCCGGACCTCGACACTAATCCGCCGGGCAGATTCGTGCCGGGAACCGGCACACCTTTCCGCCGGGAAATCAGTACGTTAGACCGCACGGCTAACCGGGCGGGCAATTCACACATTTACTTAAGTCACTGGCTGCGTCGCCATGACAAGACAGCAATGCTCCTACCATAAAAGTCAAAATTATAACGTCTGTGACTGTTATGTTTATGGCGTAACAAAAAAAAAAAAAAAGGTTCAAATTGCTCTGAGCTCTATTGGACTTAACATCTGAGGTCATCAGTCCCCTAGAACTTAGAACTGCTTAAACCTAACTAACCTAAGGACATCACACACATCCATGCCCGAGGCAAGATTCGAACCTGCTACTGTAGCGGTCGCGCATTTCCAGACTGAAGCGCCTAGAACCGCTCGGCCACACCGGCCGGCTATGGCGTAACACACCAATATCAATGACACCCCGTCCCTGACAAGCCATGCCAATAAATTTTGCCTCTAAACATTTTCTGAGAAAACGTTTGGTTTAGATTCCCAGGAAATTGTTCTGCAAGTTGGCCTGACGCCAATCGCAGGGCGGATGCGACCCGCTCGCCGCTTGTTGCCCAACCGTGCGTTACGGAGATGGCAGTGAGAACGCCAGAAATGTGCTGGTCGCAAGGTGGCAGTGAAATTACGAAGCCGCTCCTCTCCAGAGCAGCAAGGTGAACTCGCCGAGCGCTCAGGGTGAGAATGCGTTCCTGCACCGGGGCCACACTATTTTGCTGAAGCGTCATCTAAAGAATATGTAAGAAATCAAAGGACATGACGACGAATCTGGAGTGCACATATATTTTCTGAAGGTGAATTCTGTGTAAAAAGTGTGCCAGAGGAGCTCACAGGTGATCCGCGAAAGAGGACTTTTGCAGGTGATCCAGCACAGTGGCTTAGCGATTCCTGGAGAGGGTCGGGGGAGAAACTCCAACACGGTGACAGGAAGCTGGGGTAACATATAACATGCATACCGTGTGGTGTGTATTTCCCTGCCGCTGTGGAAGTCCCACTGTTGGAAATACGTGAACAAACGAATGATGAGGCCATGCCCCAAGGTTGGTGTCTTAGAAAGTTTTACAGATAAAAGGACAGTTTAGACTGATCATAGGAGATTTTTATTAGGAGTTCTGGGATAGTTAATGTGGTGATTTTGCAGCAGTGAATGGGAAGTAATTGATTGAATTCGAAGGTTGTACAGTCCAGAATAGGTATGGTAATCAGACAAAACTGCCGTGAGCACTGAGGCAGTCATTCCAACCACACACCAGGTTGCTGATACCCACTTGGTAAAATGCCGTGCCCTTCTGTGTGAAGAAGTCCGTAAGTACCTGCTCCACATCCTCGTCCGAGATGGCTCGTAAACCCTTCATGGCCATTCTCAATGGACCGAACGCCTGATAATCCCACAGGGACAGATCAACACTTCAGGGTGGGTGCTCGGCTGTCTCCCGCATGAGCTGGACCGTAGTGGATGAGACTGGCCTCCCAGATCGACTGGCGCCGTGAGTCGAATCGCGACCAGCGGATAACTGGGAGCTCCATTCTACAACAGTGGATTTCGGCTAACATGTTGTCACATACTCACTTTTTGTTCTCCAACGGATGTCTGTCGGTGTTTGTCCTTCGGCAGCCAAGAAAGGGGCACAACGTTGGCCCTGTTTGACACATTTGGCAATAAGGTCAACATAATTCACGTTTCCCCATTTCTACATCTACGTCTACAAATATACTCCGCTAGCCACCAGGTCCTGTGTGGCGGAGGGCACAATTCGCGCCAAAGTCATATCCCCCCCCCCCCCCCCTCTATTCCACTCGCGGATTGCGCGAGGGAAAATCGACTGTCTGAAACACTCAGTACGAGCTCTTATTTCCCTTATCTTTGAATGGTAATCATTTCGCGATGTGAAAGTTGGTGGTAATAATATATGCTCTACATCCTCGGCGAAGATCAGATTTCGGAATTTAGTGAGCAGGCCCTTCTGTTTAGCGCGCCGTCTATCTGAAAATGTGTCCCACTTCAAACTTTCTATGAGATATGTAACGCGCTCGCGATGGCTAAATGTACCAGTTACGAATCTTGCCGCTCTCCTTTGGACCTTCTCAATCTCTTGAATCCGACCCAACTAGTAAGGGTCCCATACAGACGAACAATACTCCAAGAATGGACGAACTAACATATCGTAACCTATTTCCTTTGTTGAAAGACTGCATCGCTTCAGGATTCTACCAATAAACCGCAGTCGAGAGTTCGCCTTGCCCGTTACTTGTGTAATCTGATCATTCCATTTGAGATCATTTCGAATAGTCACACCCAGATACTTGACGGACGTCACCGCTTCCAAAGACTGGGCATTTATTTTGTACTCCTACATTAATCGGGATTTTCGCGTTGTTATACGCAGTAGGTTACACTTACTAATGTTGAGGGATAACTGCCAGTCATTACACCACGCATTTATTTTCTGCAAATCCTCGTTGATTTGTTCACAACTTTTGTGTGGTACTACTTTCCTGTAGACTACAGCATCATCGGCAAACAGTCTAATGCCGCTGTCAGTACCATCAACCAGATTGTTTATGTAAATCGTAAAAAGCAACGGACTTATTATGCTGCCCTGTGGTACACCTGAAGTTACACTTGTTTCTGTTGAAGTCACCCCGTTCAGGACGACATACTGCTTCTGTCTGTTAGAAAACTTTATGTCCAACCGCATATGTCATCGGATAGACCGTAAGCGCGCACTTTTTGTATCAAGCGACAGTGCGGAACTGAGTCGAAGGCCTTTCGAAAGTCGGAAATATGGCGTCAACCTGGGAGCCGGTATCTAGAGCCTGTTGTATATCATGCACAAAGAGGGCCAGGTGTGTCTCGCTAGCACCTGTTGTAAAAACACTGCCAGCACTTACTTTATTAGGTCTTAGTAATTACTCTTTATTCATATTGTGACTAGAGTAATCTAATTTTCTTATTTAAAGTATTGTCATAATGTAACTCTGATGTGTGAAATTCTGCATGTGTGAAACACTGGTCCGATGTAAGAAAGGGCCTGATGAATCTGATCAGGCTAAATAAATAAATAAATAAATAAAACCGTGCTGGTTTCTGCAGATGAGCTTCTCACAGTCTAGAAAGGTCATTATGTCTGAACACAAAATATGTTCCATGGTTCTACAACAAATCGATGTCAGTGTAATTGGCCGGTAATTATGTGCAACCGTTTTTCTACCCTTTTTATAGATTGCTATGCCAGACTTTTAATTAGCAGCGTCTGCATGCACAACGGAAAGACGAAACTGCCACACTAAACTCTTGTCTACATGTCAGTGCTTCTATACCCGCATAACAGTCGCGGTGCGTTGCATATACATATACGCTTTCGCAACGCCCTCAAACGTAAACTTCTTGATCTCCCCTCATACTTGCCAAACTCATGACGCGCGGAATTGCCGCTGTATTATCTTCCAAATGTCCATCATGAAGCTATTAAAGAGGTAGTTAAAATGTTTTGGCTAATCCGTTTATATACACCACTAACCATTGCATACCGCATGGTGGAGCGTACTTCGTGCCAATATTATTCCCTGAGAGCAAACACCCCATCATGGTAATGACGATGAAGCGTAAAAAGGATTGCCTACGCTTCGTTCGGTGCAAACTCTTCATGGACATTGATGGTACGAAACTGAAAATAAACAGCTTAGGTTATACACTTTGTTTTGAAGCACAAAAACGACATCATCAACATGTAATAAAAAAGTTGTTGCTCGTTTACAAGTTATTTAAAGGAAAAGAAATGGTGTGTTTGATACATCGTAAATAGACTCTACTTCGTCTTCCATAATATAGTTGCAGAATGTGTCCCGAAGAAAATGATCTAAATTCTCTTAAAAGAAAAAGTTAGAACTTGCCTCGAATTCTGCAATGAAATTGCAGAGCAACCGACTTCTTTGAAGTACCTGTGTTGCAACTGTTCAGAAATGTGTGTTCCACAAAGATGCGGCAGAAATAGAGAAGGAGCGTCGGTAATTGAATACCTAGAGCAAAGGTAGGGGAGGGGAGGGAGGTGGAGGGAGGGAGGGAGGGAGGGAGGGAGGGGTCCTAACGAGCACGGCTAGTGTTACGTAAAGCCGGGACGCGAAGCAGCAGAAACGCAGAACTCGACGCCGTTCTCAAACTTTTAATTAGCAGCGTCTGAGACCAGCAATTAAGAAATGACAAGGAAAGTTACGGACTCGGAGAGCAAGTGGCTACAGCTTCTCGCTTTGTCCCCTGTTAATGAAGTCTGGACATTTTACACAATTTCCACAGCTCTTTCATATTTCTGTCAGTCTTGAGAGGGAGGCGAAATGAGTGGTGTAGGTACAAGAAATCAAAAGGCCCATCAAATTCCGTCCATTGAAGCACATTTTTCGGCCCGCTTGCGTATTAAATTAACGCCAATATTATGTTACTTTAACTATTTTCGGCATTACATGTTTCGTAATATACACATAACGCTTTGCCACCCATTTCCTGGGTGAGAATATATAATGTTACGAATTCGTGGAATTTCTCCCTCAGAGGACGCATCATGAACATTTAAAATTAGCCGGTATACTTCGTGCATTCAGAAAAAAGATACAATTATAATAAAGAAAAATCTGTGATAATTATATCGCTGATTGTTTGCGAGTGTTGCATTCCGTTTGTCACCTTCAGTGGAGCTGATTTGCCATACAGTGCAACAACAGCAACTGGAAGCAGTTAATTCCATAAATTATCTGGGAGTAATCATCAGGAGTGATTTAAAATGGAACGACAATATGAAATTAATCGTCGGTAAAGCAGATGGCAGACCGAGATTCAGAGGAAAAATCCTAAGGAAATGCAGTATGAAAACAAAGGAAGTAGGTTACAGTTCACTTGTTCGCCCACTGGTTGAATACTGCTCACCAGTGCGGAATCCATACCAGATAGGGTTGATAGAAGAGATAGAGAAGATCCAACGGAGAGCAGCGTGCGTCGTTACGGGATCATTTAGTAATCGCAAAAGTGCTACGGAGATGATATATGAACTCCAGTGGAAGACTATGCAAGAGACACGCTCAGTAGCTCGGTACAAGCTTTTGTTGAAGTTTCGAGAACATACTTTCACCGAGGAGTCAGGCAGTATATTGCTCACTCCTACGTATATCTCGCGAAGAGACCATGAGGATAAAATCAGAGAGATTAGAGCCCACACAGAGGCATACCGACAATCTTTGTTTCCACAAAGAATACGAGACTGGAGTAGAAGGGAGAACCGATAGAGGTACTCAAGGTACCCTCCGCCCCACACAGTCAGGTGGCTTGCGGAGTATGGCTGTAGATGTAGATGTAGATATATATATATTACGACCACTGTCCAACCGAGACTAGATGCGCGCAACTCACGCGCCAGTGAAAATGTTGGGCAGAAATACTTAAACCGCACCTTCTCACGGATGTCCATTGTGCGCCTTAGTTCCCGGATCGCGGCGAAACTTGGCAGATATGCTAATCTGTTCAAATGTTTCAAATGGCTCTGAGCACTATGCGACTTAACTTCTGAGGTCATCAGTCGCCTAGAACTTAGAACTAATTGAACCTAACTAACCTAAGGACATCACACACATCCATGCCCGAGGCAGGATTCGAACCTGCGACCGTAGCGGTCACGCGGTTCCAGACTGAAGCACCTAGAACCGCATCTGTTAATGAGAAACTGATTTAAGCTGAAAAAAAAATTAGTTCCTCTTGTGTCCACCAGGTTCTAATCTGTCGCTGTACACTGTTTTTATGACGGTATGACATCCACTATGTTATATGATACGCCGTAACGTGAAGAAACAGTATCGCTATTGAGGGGGAAGAATGTACACCGTTAGTAAAACTGTTTGATGTGGACGGCAGCAGTTACAGTGCTGCATGGAGAGAGTGTCGCCGACTGAAAGTCTGATGAGAGTCTTGATGCCATTAAATGTTTCAAAGATGATGATAAAGAAATTCGAAAACACCAGTGAGCTTGGGCGGCGACTGGAAGAAGAAGGCGTGCGCGGTGGCAGTTACTGACGAGGTAGCTGTTGCTGTAACAGACCATGCAGCACGTACCTCGGGTAGCGCCACAGCTCGTCCAGTGTCACGAGAGTAGTGCATCCCGTGGTCAACAGTAGGTACGGTTTTCCGGCCTACTTTACTCTGGTATCCATACAAGGTCCAGATGGTGGAGCAACTGAGAACTGATGATCTGTAGTAACGTTCTGATTCTGCTCTTCAATTTCTGGCACGGATCGAAGTTGATGATATGTGACCGAGAAATGTTACATGAACTGATGACACATATTTTACACTACAGGGTGCAGTGAAGACACAGAACTGCCGAATTTTGGGCACTATTACATCTACATCTATACTCCGCAAGCCACCTGACGGAGTGTTGCAGAGGGTACATTGAGTACCTCTATCGGTTCTGTCTTCTATTCCAGTCTCGTATTGTTCGTCGAAAGAAAGATTGTCGGTATGCCTCTGTGTGGGCTCTAATCTCTCTGATTTTTTCCTCATGGTCTCTTCGCGAGACATACGTAGGAGGGAGCAATATACTGCTTGACTCCTCGGTGAAGGTGTGTTCTCGAAACTACAACAAAATCCCGTACCGAGCTACTGAGCGTCTCTCTTGCAGAGTCTTCCACTGGAGTCTATATATCATCTCCGTAACGCTTTCGCGATTACTAAATGATCCTGTAACGAAGCGCGCTGCTCTCAGTTGGACCTTCTCTATCTCTTCTATCAACCCTATCTGGTACGGATCCCACACCGGTGAGCAGTGTTCCAGCAGTGGGCGAACAAGTGTACTGTAACCTACTTACTTTGTTTTCGAACTGCATTTTCTTAGGATTCTTCCAACGAATCTGTCTGGCATCTGCTTTAGCGACGATTAATTTTATATGGTCATTCCATTTTAGATCACTCTTAATGCCTACTCCCAGATAATTTACGGAATTAACTGCTTCCAGTTGCTCACCTGCTATATTGTAGCTAAATGATAAGGGATCTTCCTTTCTATGTATTCGGAGCACATTATACTTGTCTACATTGAGATTGAATTGCCATTCCCTACACCATGCGTCAGTTCGTTGCAGATCCTCCTGCATTTCAGTACAATTTTCCATTGTTACAATCTCTCGATATACTACAGCATCATACGCAAAAAGCCTCAGTGAACTTCCGATGTTATCCACAAGGTCATTTATATATGTTGTGAATAGCAACGGTCCTATGACACTCCCCTGCGGCACACATGAAATCACTCTTACTTCGGAAGACTTCTCTCCATTGAGAATGACATGCTATGTTCTGTTACCTAGGAACTCTTCAATCCAATCACACAATTGGTCTGATAGTCCATATGCTCTTACTTAGTTCATTAAACGACTGTGGGGAACTGTATCAAACGCCTTGCGGAAGTCAAGAAACACGGCATCTACCTGAGAACCCGTGTCTATGACCCTCTGAGTCTCGTGGACGAATAGCGCGAGCTGAGTTTCACACGATCGTCTTTTTCGAAACCCAAGATGTGGCAACACCTCATGCCGCTCGCCCAGTGAAAGATCTGCTTTATGCAGCCTTCCGAGAAAGTGTTATCTTCAGTGATTATCGAGATGCATAGCCTGCAAGATGATTGGATCTGAATCCAAGTGTCATTTAGCTCTGGAGGTACTAAAAGAATACATTTACCAGGGGACTGTTCAGTCTCTGCCTGATCTGAATGCTAAGTATACGGAAACACTTTGCTCAGATTCCACCGGAAGTGCTGCGAGCAACTGTTGATCACATCGTTTTATGGATGTTGCATCTTCTCGACGTCTCTGGTGTCTTACTGCGCAAATTTTGTAAGCGGCTCTAAGTAATAAAATCAATGTTACATATGTCACACTTGTTTCACTTTTCTGCCCACGTCCCGATCCATTACGTATGGAAACATTTCCATACGTCTTTCGAGCATTCACAGCGCCAGATTCGCACCTGGTGTCCAAAGTGGAACTATTTTTTTTTCCGGCGTAAATCAGTTTCGCATTAACGCGTTGGAATGGCTACCAAGTTCCGCTGCCATACGAGAACTACAGCGCTCTGTAAATAGCTGCCCTTTAATTATAACCAGCAGCTATATAAGCGAAGCTGACAAAAATGGGGAATGATATTGTAGCGACAACTTGGGCCGGAAGTAGGGAAATCCACTGACTGAAGACACTTGGACTGATTGTTGTGGCCCGGCGCGTGGTAGCAAGCATCGTGCAAACGTGGCGTAGCTGGTCGGCTGTCCACTTGCTGCTGTCATCAACATTTATGTAAGATGGTTGAAGGATGGTGAAACACGAGTAGGCAACAAGGTGCTGGACGGCTTTGCGTCATCAGAGAACGTCGTCGTCTTAGGTTTGCACGCTCTGTATAGGAGGCTACGTGGCGGTCTGTTGCGGGTCTGGTGACAGACCACGACGCAGGTGCAAGCACGTGTGTTTCGGAGCACACCGTGCAGGGCATATTGTTGAACATGGGGATCCGTGCAGACGACGCCTTGTGTGTGTTCCCATGTTGACTCAACGACATCGTCAGTTACGACTGCAATGGGTACGGGATCAAAGAATTTGGACCGTGGAGCAATGGAAACGTCCCCTGGTCATATGAAATGTTTTTCTTGTTACACCACATCAATGGTCATGTCCGGATGTTCTGTCATCCAAGCAAACTATTGCTCGAAACAAGAACCGGGTCATGAACGCACGTCGGTGGAGGCAATATTAACCTGTGGAGGTCGTTTACTTTGGTTTCCGTTGGATGTGTGATATTAATCGAAGGTAGCATGACAATAGTGAACTATGGCAAGATTATCGCGGGCCATTTGCATCTCTTCGTGGCTGATTTCTTTCACAAGGGTCATAGCATCTTTCAACAGGATAACTGTAGAAGTCACAAGGCTACTGCGGTTTGAGCAGCACGATAGTTAACCCACCTTGATTTCCTGGCACTCAAATTCGCTTGATCTGAACGCGATGGAACACATCTGCGATGTTATCAGGAGGCAGTCCCGTGCAGCATGTAAACTGCGAGAACTGCGTGATCGGCAAGTGGACATGGTGGTGCTAGACACTTCTGGAAACAAGCGGTTGTCGAATACGAGGGCTATCCAGATAGTAAGTTCCGATCGTCCGCGAAATGGGCACTACTGTATAAATCAAAAATGTTTTATTTGCAACAGCTAGCCATAACTCCCAGCTAATTATCTAAATAATCGCCGCTCCGACTTAGAAATTTACCGTGGCGTTGTATCAATTTTCATTCCCCTTTTCATAGAAGGCAGCCGCCAGTCCTTACCGCTAATTCTCTTCGCCGGTCTACAGCTCGTTGTCTGTGCCAAAATGTTGTCTTCATACTC
Source organism: Schistocerca piceifrons (assembly GCF_021461385.2). Classification (NCBI taxonomy): domain Eukaryota; kingdom Metazoa; phylum Arthropoda; class Insecta; order Orthoptera; family Acrididae; genus Schistocerca; species Schistocerca piceifrons. Next base: position 460,341,179 of record NC_060145.1, read on the forward strand.
GGCGGTTCGTGCGAGCTGAGATGAAACTCAGAGGGGTTAATTGCGGTCTGTATTGTGGGTGATCAAACACTTCCCACTGAAAACGTTGTAGGAGGATCTTCATTGCCCCTGCAGAGTGCAGCTGAGAATTGTCATGAAGAAGGAACGGCGTGACAGTTGTGTTACGTGGGCTGCATAGCTTCAGGCGAAATTTCTCACCAGTCCCTCGTACTTGGCGGGAGACACTATTTTCTAGGTACATTTACGTGTTCACTGTGCGCTCATAACAGAAAAGTGCGATGTGACGCGATCGACGGGCATACTAATGGCACAGCCCAACACATCTGTGCAAAGCTTTATCGGGTTTTTACAGTGGTTTGCACTTTGAGACCGATCGGAACTTACTTACTGGACAGCGCTCGTACATTACACACAGAATCGCGCCTGTATTACAATCTGAAAGTGGACCAGCACGATATTGAGGAGGTGCTAGTAATGTTTTGGCCAGTAAGTGTAATACCAGTTTTTGAAGGTCATTTATCGTAGAGTACCGAGAGGTTCGGAAAATGCCTTAATGCAAATAATCTAGAGAAATTCAAAGCCTATTTAGAGCGAATATTGCATCTGAATTTACAGATTCACAATAAGAAAATCTCGCTCTTCGACGTCTTTCGATAGTGCACTGAAGAGGAAATTTAGGTGCATGCAGCTTTGTGAGTTCGTTGGTGACAAAATATCCGCTGCTCAGTTGTAAATCTCAACCAACGCTAGCTCCTTTCCCAGCATCCTGTTTATGCGCATGTGGCATTTTGTTGTAGTAAAGAGTAAATACTGTACGAAAATTAACATGGAAAGGAAAGTGTCAATAGCTATATCCAGTTTGATATCTATGTTTGAGAAGCTATGTAACGAACAACGCCATCCGTCTCCTGAATTATGTTACTCATCAGTCTGTTGAATAAATTCTTGTCTCGACTAAGAGTATCGCTGCAGATGTCTGATACACGCTGCTGGCCATCAAAATTGCATGAGTATGAAGGCGGCTTGCAAGAAACGACAAACTGGTGTATTGCATGCTCGAATATGCAAATTATTTACATTTAAGCGCGACCGCAGAAGTTAGATAGGATTGACCCCATCTAGACTGTGTACATAGAGAGGACATACGAACTGTTAGCTCGGCCGTGCAGGATCGTATAGCTGTGTCAGCTACCTTGGATCGGGAACCAGACATGTTAGTGGCACGACAGTGCGATCGTGTGTGGAGCACAACGGAATGTCAGCATGGTGGCTGTTATTATCGCTTGCCTTGACGCTGCAGCAAAGAGAGGCACGCCGATTGTGTTGCATCTAACAGAAACACTTGATGCAGTGTTTTTTCAGAAGAGACCCGATTCTACCAACAGCATCACGATAGACATTTGGGTGTGTACAGGTTCCAGGGAGAATAAAGATTGCCACTTGCATTCACCATCGTCAAAAACAGACCAGCGCTTAGTATGTTGTGGTGTGCCGTGGAGACCTAGGTATTAGGAGCCGATGGCGCCGCGCACAACTTTTTCTTCATGCAGGTTACAGCAAGTTCAGCCCCTGCAGTTCAGACAACACGGCGGCAATTCGCAACCCCGGAACTCAACAGTCAGGCCAACAGGGGGGATGTGAAGTGCTCCAGCCAGGCCACCAGGCGGTGTACGCAGTGACGATATCGGTTACTGACAAATCCCAACGCTTCATGCATTTGCCGTATCATGGTCGCAAAGTAGGTCCACAAGTCTCCATCTGCAAGTCGGCTACTGAGACTGACGCACGAGCTCTGGACACCAGTTCTGTTGCAAACAGTAACCTCATGAACTCTACCGTGCTGCGCCAAGGACTGGGCCATCGACTCCTGGACAATACACACAACCTCCTCCGCTGACGCTCTGATCAGTGACATGCTTATTGACACTTAATATAAGTGTACTGCTGTCCTACCCTGCAAGATAGTGTTAGACTCGAAGTTTCTATCCTTGTTAGACTTCGATAGTTGAGCACTGTTGACTCTCAATAGTTCTTCAGCGAGATACACCATAAGAGTTGTTAAATATTTATTCTTCTTGACTGAAATTTTGCTTTTAAACCTGATATGAGAAGCTTCTTTTCTGTTTTAACCTAAGGTCAATAGGTCTTCAAGACTGTTCATTAAAGAGTGTGTGATTATAGTAACTTAATTCACTGTTTTCAACCTAATTTTATGTTCGCTGAAGTGTGTATAACACTTTCAAGTATCGCGGAACTTATTAATAAGGGATATTTGGAAAGTAAGTCCCGATCGGCCGCGAAATGGAAATCACTGGGAAAATCAAAGCTGCAAAGTTAGCTACAACTCCCAGTTACATCTCCACAGAGTCGCAGCTACGACATATGCACCAACTTTCCAATACCCTCGTCATAAAGGTAACCGTCTGTGCTTACCGCCAGAACTATACACTGGTCTACAGTTCAGTGCCTGTGCCAAACTGTTATCTTCATTGTAACCGGTTTTATGTGAGCAGAGATGAAACTCAGGTGGAGTCAATTACGTGCTGTATTGTGGACGATCAAACGTTTCGCATCGAAAACTCTGCTGGAGCATCTGCATTGCCCTTGCAGAATGCGGCTGAGAATTGTCTCGCATAAGGAAATGCATGGCAGTTAGGTTGTATGGGCTGCATAACTTCAGGCGAAATTCCTTACCAGCAACTCGTACTTGGTGAGACGCTGTTTTCTAGGCATCTTTACTGCTCTGTGTGCGCTCAGATCTGGAAAGAGTGACGTGACCGATCCAGAGGCACTGCCCAACACATCTGCGCAAGGCTTCATCGGATTTCCACTGAGCTTTCCATTTCGCGACCAATCGGAACTTACTCTCGTATTTACTTTGTGATTCTGGTAGTTTAAGTGGCTCCTTTATTTAATGAGCTATCATTTATTATGTTTCAGTTTATGAAGGATTAGCATCCATTTTTTTTCATTCACTGAAGAACCGTCCTTTCTTTTGCTTCTTTGTAGAGAATATTTTCGTGGAAATTATGTTCAATGAACTTTTGTTTGTTCCCTGCACCTGGTCTGTTTACTCGTGCCATCGATGGAGACATATTGCCGTTGTGGAAATTATGTTCAATGAACTTTTGTTTGTTCCCTGCACCTGGTCTGTTTACTCGTGCCAGCGATGGAGACATATTGCCGTTGTGTACACAACTCAATCATCTTTGGTGCGCACAGATGGAAATCAGGACAGCAGCTGTCACTAGTTTTCTCACCATTTATACTTCCAAATCACCTACGAATTTAATCATATGGCCATTCTACTATACTGTACTTGGACTATGATCAAAATTCCGTTGCTTGCCATACTTGCTAATGTTGCAGTTGTAATTGCAAGCAGTGTAGTTCCTAGACGTGCAGCAGTGAATGCAGTTCCTCACTGACATTGTATCTCTTTCGCTTTTCAGGTGGGTACCACTTCTCTTTCACTGAGCGTGTTTTGGCACACAAGGACGTACAGGTGAGATGGGTGTGCGATGCCGGCAATAAAGGGAGCGTAAGTACAGAGTGTACATAAAGTCCGGAAACACTTTCAGTTATTTATTGCACAAGAAGCAAACATTGTACAGATATCATACATATGTCATTTTGAAGATAAACCCTGAAAGTTTTTTTTCCACGTATACCGCCCCAGCGTAGTTTGATAATTTGCTGATAGTCAGCGCTGGGCGCAAACATGGCGAGTTCAGGTGCAGAGCGAGCTTTCTGTGTGTTGGAGTCCGACAAAAACAAGTGTGCTACAGCTGTTCAACGGATGTTTAGAACCAAGGACGGTAAGAAGCCACCAATAAGGAAGGCCATTCACCACTGACACAGCAAATTCGTTACGACAGGTTGCTTGTGCCAGGCAAAGAGAAGCGGACATCCCAGTGTGAATGAAGTGAATGTGGAGCGCGTACGAGAGAGACATTCATGTGGAGTCCAAAGAAATCTGTGCGTCGTGCATCCCGTGAACTCCAAATGGCTCCAGTGACAGAGTGGGAAGTCCTGCGACAGAAGCTGGCTGTGAAACCATTCAAATTGGAGCTAGTGCAGAAGCTCAGTGACGACGACAAAGACAAGTGTTTTGAGTTTTCTTCGCAGTTGCAACAATTGAATGAGGATGGGATCAAATGTTTGTTAAAAAAAAAAAAAAACAAACTCTCAGTCTCTCTTCAAAATGCGATATGCATGACATCTGCACAATGTTTAATTCTTGTGTAATAAATAATTCAAAGTGTTCCCGTACTTTATGTACACCCTTTATAAAACAATCACACTCAGTCTTTCTATTGCTCGTTTTTAAGTCGCATCCAACCGGACGACTGTTGTTTAGTTCTAATTTAATGTTATAATAATATGATGGGTGTCCACTTCAGCCTTTATGTGCGAAACTACTGTGCTGTGTGGGCCAAGTCGTCATACTATGTGTGTGATCCACACAGTGTATGCATATTTTATGGTTCTACAGATACATAGATAATGCAAATATGTGTAGTTTTCCAGTTTTTAAAATACCCTATGTTAACTAAATGAAATACTGATGTGTCCATATGACATAACATAATGAAAGAAAAGTAAAATCATGAAATGCCGACTAAGCAGTTACAGATTTTGTACTTTTTCATATTGAAATAACATGTATTTACTTTGTTTTACAGCTTCAAGCAGTTTACCCGAGTGAATGCTTACCTACAAGCCATTCAACAGTTGCATTTTGAGTGCGAGCTAAAAATGCGTAGTATTTTTACCGTCTTAATATTACGTGATCTGTCTGTACAGTTTCAGTCGAGAGTTTTCGGTACCTACAGTATAGTTTGTGAGAAATGTGATCTGAGCAACATACAAACAGGGTATAGGAAGATTTTGAGCTCCTTAAAAGATAGCTTGAGTGAGTTCCTTGATGCTGCATTTTCTGCTCTTCTAATTCTCTCGTAAATGACAAAACATTTTGTGTTAGCAGGTAAATACCGTCAATAGAGATGTTACATAGGTACAGTATACATTTTTATCATCTATTACAACATTTATCCATTGAAAACTTTCGAATAACTGTAGTCTGCCTTGGAACTACCATCTGTACCATTTCCAGTGAGGCCAAAAATGAATTACCGTATGGATACTCCACTTCGTCAAACAAACGTAAATGTAATCCCTTAATTTAATTTTTCGGCATGATACTCAGACTTTCATGCCTATCCGTCTTCGACGGTATAACTCTATGATCGTGCAAGTTAACGCCCATTACACAGCAGGACGGACAAGCGTAATGTAGGCAGTTTCTTTAGTACGTCTGTTACATTTTCTAAGTGTCCTGCCAATAACACGCAGTCTTTGGTTAGCCTTCCCCACAACATTTTCTATGTGTTCCTTCCAATTTAAGTTGTTCGTAATTGCAATACCTAGGTATTTAGTTGAATTTACGGCTTTTAGATTAGACTTATTTCTCGTGTAACCGAAGTTAAACGAGTTCCTTTTAGCACTCATGTGGATGACGTCACACTTTTCGTTATTTAAGGTCAACTGCCACTTTTCGCACCATTCAGATATCTTTTCTAAATCGTTTTGCAGTTTGTTTTGATCTTCTGACGACTTTATTAGTCGATAAACGACAGCGTCATCTGCAAACAACAGCGTCATCTGCAACGGCTCCTCAGATTGTCTCCAAAATTGTTTATATAGATAAGGAACAGCAAAGGGCCTATACCTTGGGAAAATCCAGAAATCACTTCTGTTTTACTCGATAACTTTCCGTAAATTACTGCCAACTGTGACCCCTCTGACAGGAAATCACAAATCCAGTCACATAACTGAGACGATATTCCATAAGCACGCAATTTCACGACAAACCGCTTGTGTGGTACAGTGTCAAAAGCCTTCCAGAAATCCAGAAATACTGATTCGATCTGAGATCCCTTGTCAATAGCACTCAACACTTCATGTGAATAAAGAGCTAGTTGGGTTTCACAGGAACGATGTTTTCTAAACCCATGTTGACTGTGTATCAATAGACCGTTTTCTCCGAGGTAATTCGTAATGATGGAACACAATGTATGTTCTACCACAATAGTCAACGTCACAAGAAATGAGAGATTTAAACTCTGTGCCAGATCATGAAGACGGGAATTATGGAACATAGGTTGCAGAAAATTTTTTCCGTTATTGATCGATATGACAAGCTTTCCTTTTTATTTCACGAAACTTGAATTTTAAAAATCGATTAAGGAGACTGTCAGAATGGTTGCTTTCAATGCAACACGGCCGATTTCCTTCCACATCGTTGGCCTGTGAGAACGTGTACTCTGCCCTGATGTCTTCGTCATAGGACGGACATTGTGATACAACTGCCAATGTCAAATAGTATTGCAGAATTCTATACACGAAACTAATAAACAATCCGATACAATGGTGTACCTCATATTCGTAATTTTATTGTTCTATCTCTGCATTACCATCTAGTTTTTCACAGTTAATTCTCAGTTCCAGTTAATTTTTGGAGAACTTTTTTCATTTAAAAATTGTATTTAGTAATTGATCAAACTAATAAGCTGATCGAAATGTGGCTGCGTTAGACAGCCCACTGTTTACAGCAAGTGAATTTCGATTTATCACAAATTATACGATTAATTTAAAACGCAAAATTGATTTCATATTCCTGTCAATGAATTGAAATCAATTGGTTGAGAGTTGAAATCAGATATTATCAAAATAATAAATAATATTAGAGGACAAAAATGCAAAAATTTAATATTTAGTTGTATTAACACTGTTTTATTAGGAGAAACACTAGCTATGAAGACAAAACAATAAACTAAATGACCTACAGGATAGTAAATAACGCAGAATACATGTAAAATAGCAAATGCAATTGCGGGGGTGAGACAGATAAGGGCCCAAAGCACACCGTCATCGTTTTTGATACTGTAGCATGCTCGCAAGTACTTGACATCTACTGATCTGACAGTGAGCCATGTTATATGGAAGCCCGTGAATAGGTGCCTTGCCGATTTCTCGGATATTCCTTTCCATATGGGCTCGAAATACAAACAATACCTGTCTTGTTCTACGCTGCTCAATTGTTATCTTGAGTTGACAACATGATTTGGTGTCTACGTCATTCACGTAATAGTAATACTTCATAATTGCAGGTGTATCGGCATTTCTATCTGAACTTCAAACCACAGAATGTGCTTAATGAAAATGATAACAAGAACAATGAAGTGCCGGGCTAGGTCATTCTTGTGACTGTGGTGCATTTACTACCCGTTCTTTATGTCCTGGTTAATTACAAACCTTACTGTTGTCAAAACACACTATTGTCTCTACCACGTATATGAAAATTGCGTGAATTGACATTAATAACAAATACTAATATCTCATAACGTTATGAGGGTAGATTATATTCTCGGAGAAATTAAAGAATTTGGTTAAAAACACTTCAGACTTATGAGACTGATGACTTCTATGTACATTTTATTTTGAAAAACACCTATTTATCTTAAAACCTTGTTTCTGTGCTTGGGGGCCTTATGGTTGTCAGTGCCGCAATTGTATTTAATGGAAACAACAATATAGTGTAAGAAGCTGATGGATCTGTCTGAGTTAGACCGAGGACAAACTGTGACCGCCCGGAGGCTCGGCACGAGCATTTCGGAAAGTGCTCAACTTGTAGGGTATTCTAGGAGTTCGGTTGTGAATATTTTCAACAAGTGGTAAAACTGAGATGAAACTACGTCTAGATGACCACCACTCATTACAGATGTAGGCTGGACAGACTGTTAAAACAGGACAGGCGGCGAACTATGGCGGAACTACACTACCGGCCATTAAAATTGCTACACCAAGAAGAAAAGTAGATGATAAACGGGTATTCATGGGACAAATATATTATACTAGAACTGACATGTGATTACATTTCACGCAATTTCGGTGCATAGATCCTGAGAAATCAGTATCCAGAACAACCACCTCTGGCAGTAATAACGGCCTTGATGCGCCTGGGCATTGAGTCAAACAGAGCTTGGATGGCGTGTACAGGTGCAGCTGCCCATGCAGCGTCAACACGATACCACAGTTCATCAAGAGTAGTGACTGGCGTATTGTGACGAGCAAGTTGCTCGGCCACCATTGACCAGACGTTTTCAATTGGTGACAGATCTGGCCAGGGCAGCAGTCGAACATTTTCTGTATCCAGAAAGGCCCGTACAGGACATGCGGTTGTGCATTATCCTGCTGTAATGTAGGATTTCGCAGGGATCGAATGAAGGGTAGAGCCACGGGTCGTAACACATCTGAAATGTAATTCGCACTGTTCGAAGTGCCGTCAATGCGAACAAGATGTGACCGAGACGTGTAACCAATGGCACGCCATACTATCACGCTGGGTGATACGCCACTAGAGCGATGACGAATACACGCGTCCAATGTGCGTTTACCGCGATGTCACCAAACACGGATGCGACCATCATGATGCTGTAAAAACAGAACCTCGATTCATCAGAAAAAATGACGTTTTACCATTCGTACACCCAGGTTCGTCGTTGAGTACACCATCGCAGGCGCTCCTGTCTGTGATGCAGCGTCAAGGGTAACCGCAGCCATGGTCTCCGAGCTGATAGTCCATGCTGCTGCGAACGTCGTCGAACTGTTCGTGCAGATGGTTGTTGTCTTGCAAACGTCCCCATGTGTTGACTCAGGGATCGAGACGTGGCTGCACGATCCGTTACAGCCATGCGGATAAGATGCCTGTCACCTCAACTGCTAGTGATACGAAGCCGTTGGGATCCAGCACGGCGTTCCGTATTACCCTCCTGAACACACCGATTCCATATTCTGCTAACAGTCATTGGATTTCGACCACCGCGAGCAGCATTGTTGCGATACGATAATCCGCAATAGCGATAGGCTACAATCCGTCCTTTATCAATGTCGGAAACGTGGTGGTACGCATTTCTCCTCCTTACACGAGGCATCACAACAACGTTTCACCAGGCAACGCTGGTCAACTGCTGTCTGTGTATGAGAAATCTGTTGGAAACTTTCGTTATGTCAGCACGTTGTAGGTGTCGCCACCGGCGCCAATCTTGTGTGAATGCTCTGAAAAGCTAATCATTTGCATATCACAGCATCTTCTTCCTGTCGGTTAAATTTCGCGTCTGTATCACGTCATCTTCGTGGTGCAGCAATTTTAATGGAAAGTAGTGTAATATCAGACTTTAATGCTGGGCAGAGTACAAGTGTGTGTGAACACAAAGTGCGCCGAACAGTCCCAACGATAGGTCCTGTACCCGACGGCGCACGCATGTGCCAATGTTAACACCACAACATTGGCAGCTGCGACTGAAATGGGCAGGTGATCTTAGTCAATGGACCTTGGGGCAGTGGCAGACCGTTGTATGGTCTGATTAATTCCAATATCTTCTTCGTCATGCCGATGAGAGGTCGTGAATCCGTCGTCTTCTAGGGGAACAGCTCCTTGACACCTGTAGACGGGTCGGAGACAACGGCGGCTCCATTAAGGTCTGGGGAAATTCACGTGGCATCCATGTGTCAAATGGAGCTCATGCAAGGCACCTTGACAGCCAAGGAGTGTTGTACTCTGGTCGCAGACCACGTACACCCCTTTATGACGATCACGTTTTCGGCGGCAGTGAGATTTTTCAGCAAGATAATGCTCCATGTCATAAGGCCTGTAGTGTGACAGTTGTTGGAGGAACACGGTGGTGAGTTCCAGTTGATGTGGTGCCCGCCCCCTCCCCCCCCCCCCCCCGCCCCAAATTCGTCAAATCTGAGCCCGATCGAACACATCTCAGATGTGACTGAACCTGGCGTCAGAGCTCATTGCCCCTCTCCCCGGAATTTGTGGGAATTAGCTGTCTTGTGTGCACATGCGGTGCCCACTCCCTCCAGCGACCTAACAATGCCTCGTTGCTTCCGTGCCACGACGTTTCGTCATTGTTACCTTTGCCAAAGGTAGACCTACCGGCTATGGTGATAATGTTCTGGCTCATCAGTGTAAATTATGGAAGTAAAAGTTTTCAATCTAGCACCGTCCGTTTCGTCAATGTCGTATAGTAAAGTGTGTTGATGGTTTCGTCAACGAATTCATCAAGTAAATTACATTCCATGAAAATATGAAAAGTTTGTACTATTTTTATGGAGTGGCTGCGTTAGAATGTTAATCTCTAATCTTCCTATCTCCCTATGCAAAACTTTGTGGCAGGAGTCGGCATGTATACACGCGAGCAGTATTGTTGCGTCGTATTTCAACCACAGTATACCGTACATCGGCTCGGACAAAAAACTGTACTTAGGCGCAAGCAAGCACAGGTCACACACGTGCTCCGTCCAAACTCACTGACCCCCTAGCTGTTGTAGAAACTTAAGAACACATTCTGGGCTCAAACATAATGAGTTATCTCGAACAGAATGAATCTATCTGTGCATGGATACTGAAAACGTGAGTCATGCGAAGCCCAACTCGCGCTTTTGTGACGTGGCATACCGAAAGCCATGGTTGAAGGGCAACAGGCAGGTTTCATATTCCTAGATTTTCGGAAAGCTTTTGACGCAGTGGTCCACTGCAGACTATTAACGAAGGTTCGAGCTTGGGAATACGTTATCAGTTAAGTGACTGACTGGAAGTCTTCTAAAGTAAAACAATCTAATGTGTTCTCCTTGACGGCGATTGATCATCAGAGAAAAGGGTACCGTCAGAATAGCACTAGGACGGCAGTCTGCCGCGCTGTGACCATTCAGATATCGGGGCGGACTGTCTGATAGGATCAACAGCAGTCGGCGAGTGCAGTCTATGTGGAAAGGTCGTCGTTGAGCGACTGTAGGGGGATACTGGATGACTTGCAAGAATTTCTATCTGGTGTGATGAATGGCTGCTTGCTCCAAATTTGAAAGTAAGTTAATGCTAATATGTGTGGGAAATGAAATACTGTAATATTCTAATGCAATATTAGAGGTGTGCTGCTTGACACAGTCGATTAAATATCAGTCGTAGCGTTTCAAAGCGACAAGAAACGGAACTAGAACATAAAGTCAGTTATTGTGAAGGCAAATGATGGGTTTCGGTCTAATGGAAGAATTGTAGGAAAGAGTAGCTCATCTGTAAAGAAGACCGCGTAAAGAACAATTGTGCGACCCATTCTTGAGTACTGCTCGAGTGTCTGGGATCCCTACCACGTCGGATTAAAGGAAGACATCGGAATAATACAAAGGCCTGCTCCTGTATTAGTTAACGGTAGGTTCGATCAACACAATAATATTATGGGGTGATCCGTGAAATCAAATGGGAATCCCTGGAGGGAAGGAGACGGTCTTTCCGCGAAACAGTATTGAGAATGATTAGACAATTGGGGTTTGCGGCTGACTACAGAATGCTTGCACTGCCGCCATTGTAAATCTCGCGTAACGTCCGCCAAGAAAAGTTAAGAGAAACTTGAGATCGTACGGAGTTATACAGACAGACGTGTTTCCCACACTCCATTTGCGGGTTGAACAGGAAGAGTTATGTCTAGCAATGGTACAAGGTACCCTCCACCACGGTGGCTTGTTCAGGGTTTGTATGGGTGTATCCTTAGGCAGACATTCTTCCTGCTCTGAAACGGGAAATTACCCTAACACGTAGATCAGTGATAAGTATCCTCTGCGATCCACTTCAGAGTAGTCGTTACCTTTATTTGTATCAGGGTTTTGTAACTATGTGCCATATAAATACTGATAAATCAAAAAATGTCTTCATAGCAGAACATTTACTTTGTAAAAAAGTCATAAAGGATGCTCCCTGTGGCAGCATACATTGGATGCGTTTTTGGCATGTTGCCAGCCTACATCTGGATGGCGTTCATAAGAATTAAAAGTATTGCGGACCTACGTGAACTACCGTAACATGAATACGCTCTGAAGTGATCTTTGCCATGACCCTAAAATCCATTTAAGGACGTCCCTCTCCTCGTCACTTTTGTAGGGTCACAAAAACGATGTACGTGCAATCAATAACGTGTTCAAGCTGCCTGAAGGCTAGTGTTCTTTTAATTTATATTAGTATTAATTTAAAAACCCCTTGTTTCGTGTTAAATTTGTTTCAATGTGTATTAGTATGGTAGAAACAACTTATCTTCCATCTTAAAAGAAAATGGGAAAAAAATACGAAATGTTGAAAGGCTGAGAATTTGATGTGTAAAGTATCTCATCCTACGAGACATTTAGTGCTGATTCCAAAACCTGTCTGTGATTTTGTGAGTCTATCACACTTCTGAAATTAGGGAAAATTGATATTACGTTTTAAATTTTAGTATATTTAATTCAGCTGATGCCTTTGGGCTACAGTTCCTATGTTTATAACATGAAATTTTGTCCTGCAGCATATGTTGAATAATGTTACTTTCCAAAACCGTCATTTAATGTTATGTCTTTGTCATAAATATGTCTTACCTATAAGAAAAACGTGCAATGGGCTTGATGTATATTTTGGTTAGAGTCAGCAAGTTTATTGGAATGTGTTGTGAGGTATTTTGCTTCGATAATAGGTTATGAAATTACATCACGATATGTAGCTGTATATTTTCAGGGGTAATAGCGACGTATGGCTGTCTCAAACGTTATCATTAATTATTTTCGACGACAGCTATGTGTCAGTGGATTTAAGTGTGACTGATTGCCCTATAGTGGTATGGGCAATGTTTTCAAGACATAAGGTTCACATTTTGTTATGTAAATAATCAGCGTATTGTAGCTGGCAAAGGATAAATTTTCTGGATCTAGAAGCTAATGGTAGTCCACTCATTGTACTTGCTTCTGGAGGAATACGTATGACTCAACCACAAATCGTTCAGTGAGACAGTTCACCGTAAAAGGATGCAAGGAAGACAGACTGCTACTGTCAGAAACATGTGGTTGCTTTCGTGCTAGTGGCCCAACGGTGTGTAACGCATCCATTGCGCTGAACTTTCTTCGTTCTTCAAAACCCAATATCATACATAACTAACCCACCACCTGAAATCATTAATGGGTCGAACTTAGCTACAAAATTACATTTGCAGCAGCATTTACTGTATCTGTAATATTCTACTGTTAATATTAGCTACAGGAAGTTAGTTCGATCTACGGGTATCTATATTATATATGAGTATCTATGTGATCTACTGTTAGTCAATCATACTATCAACTCTAACCTACTTTACTACTGACAACTACATCCTGCAGCGTTACAGGTGTGCCAGTATATAATATAAACCTAATGTTTTATGGCCATGCCCACCGAGCTAACCCCAGTGGGCGTGCCCCTGGCACTGGGCTGGCCTTTCAACAATCGCTGCAGGTCTATGAAAATTTTCTACAATTTACTTCTACAACTAATAATAATAAATATTATAAGTCATAGTTGGTGTGCTGTAGTCTTAGCCGGTATGGTCGCACCCTCCCCCTGGTCCTGGATGCGTCGGATCCCGATCGTCGTTGACGGTCGGCCAGTACGCACCCTGGCGGAATGGGAATTTTTCTTCGTTCTTGCACATCTTCCGTACCCGTTCAATTGTAAACCGGTGCTATTTTCACTGGAACGTCGTAATTAAAAAACCGACAGATAAAGTGAGTGCGGTCTGCATTAATTAATTTTATTGGCAGATGCCGCAAACGACACACGCAGGCACCGACCGAACGCTTTGTAGAGAACGTCCGAACGTTTTAATCGCGTGCCACAGAGAAAAAGCGGGGCAGCCAACGGACACGGAAATCCAGCTGTCACGGACGTGCTCACAGCCCGATTAAATCGGGAACAGGAAACTGTAAACACCCAGAAACGTTTCTTTCTTGCTCGATGAATTACACCGAATTTACAACAGCTACCCTTGTATTTTTTTTAATTACTAGTTATTTACATTTTTTAAGACCTCTCTTCCGCTGTCGGTCTTTTGCGACTCTGTAAAATCTTTGTTAGACCACACGCATTCTGATTTATTTAAAATAATCTATTGATTTCACTGTAAAATCTATCGTTTCGCTAACAAATAGGTTTGACGATATCATAAACAGTTCCCATGTTTAAAATTACTTTTTTCTTGGTTACGATTTTTGGCCCGTATGTTACTTCCATGTGCTCTTCCACACACAGGCATTGGAGTTACAGCATAGTACAATGCAATCGAAAGTTTTCTTTACTAATTTCTTTTCGTTTGATTTGATTTTGAACTGGGTTGATTGGTAACTTTGTTGTTTAGCTCTGGGTGACTTGGTGCATTACAAACTGCGAGAGGAACCAAATATATTTGCCTGCGAGAATACGAATTTGGCCCTGTTTTATAATCTTTCTAACAAAATGTGCGAACTGATAAAATCCTGAACTTTACTGTAAATCTCTTTAATTAAACAAAGTGATCCCTTTGCGTTAAGGATTTGCCTAATAATGCTATTCATTAAATGGTCCCTGTGCGTTGACAATTTTCGTATAAAACTGATTCTGAAATGAAAATATCTTACCACGTAATGGAAACTGCTTGGAAACGCGGTGCTTGTCGCTCCAGGTGCGCCAGTTGCTAACTTCTGACTGCAGTTGCTGAGAGGCAGGTGCAGTGCTCCAGACAACAACTAAACTGTTTTATACACATCATTGAGTGAGATACTCCTTTATATAAAAAATGACTTGAATCGAGGATGTGGACAATGCTCTTAGGAGAAATATTAGTTTAACAAACTGTTTTTAAATTATTTGATATATTATTGCTAGTATGAAACTCATGTTATAACACTCATTAACATTGACAAACTGCAGCATTGATACCAAACTCTTACCCTCACAAATGTCAGACAAATATTTAACAAACACGAAAAAATCGTGCAGTGGAAATTACTGTCTTTAATCAAAGACCTAAAGTTCCCAGATATGGATCTCTCAACAATGATTCTAACTACCCGCGAATACAGCGCCAATAAATAAAAATTATTATATTCATTTCTCTTCGTAATCTTTTCATTCTAAATCACTAATCAGCTCCTTCTCCCCCGTTTCACAGTATTCAAATACAAATCATTTTACTTAAACACAGATGAACATAACTTTGTCCACATTGCCACGAGTCCCCTGCTCGGCGTCTTTCCCACTACTACTATTCACGACAGAACGCCCGCACTCCTCGCTGCCAGCAGCGATAACAAAACACTCGGTCTGAGAAGTTATTGTGGTCATTTTACATTTATCAAACACTAGTGGCCCGCTCCAGTTTCGAAAGCGCAGCCCTAAGTGTGAACCGCCGGACGACATATTTGGCGAAGCTGTAACAGATTACACCCACAAACCTCTCTCGTTATTCAGTTTACTATCGAAAACCTTATCAAAATCGCAACAGCAATTACTGAGATTAGTCTTTACGCACAGACAGATAAACGTGGAGGGAGACTCGTAATTATTATTTTTATTTATTTATTTAATTTTCAGCCTAACCTGATAAGGGCTATGGGGTCCTCTCTCACATAGGATCAGGGTTTCACACATGCAGTACCTTGTCTACATCATAGGTTCCTAAGAAATAACAATTTTAATATGACAACTAGTGTTAAAATGATTTGAGTATCCTGAAGTGGCAACGTGGCTAAATAATAGATAATAATAATAATTACAATAATGACACTGGCAGTCATAGATATAATTTATAATCCGATATAGTGAATTCTGGGGAAAGGAAATTTAAGGAGATTCCATCAGCTAACAATACTCCAAAAAGGAGGAATATGTGGTTGGAAAGGAGGACGTACAAAGGTAACGAGTGCGTACGGAGACAATGGTGATCCTGAGGACTTTGAGAAAGTGGCTGAACGATAAAGCGGGACAGAACGGATTTTTCTTTGATGGGATGTTCCTGTCATGTCACTAAGAAAAGATCGTTAAGGTCGAGAACGGATATGAGGAATACTGTACGTTGGTAAGACAGCTGTACATATGACGGAGAAATATGATCAAAGAGTCAAACATCACAGATATACCGAACACAGGCATTCATGCCAGTTCCAGTCGCCGCGAACTTTCCTGAAAAAGACTTTTGAAGGATAATTGTGGTGTTACTTGCTAGGTGGTAGCCTTTAAATCGGCCGCGGTCCGGTAGTATACGTTGGACTCTCGTGTCGCCACTGTCAGTGATTGCAGACCGAGCGCCGCCACACGGCAGGTCTTGAGAGACTTCCTAGCACTCGCCCAAGTTGTACAGCCGACTTTGCTAGCGATGCTACACTGACAAATACGCTCTCAATTGCCGAGACGATAGTTAGCATAGCCTTCAGCTACGTCATTTGCTACGACCTAGCAAGGCGCCATTACCAGTTAATATTGAAATTATAAAACATGTACCGTCAAGAGCGATGTTCTCCAATTATGGATTAAAGTTAAGTATTACATCAACTACGTACTTTATTTGCTACTATTAATTCCCTTAACTGTTCCAGACCTCGCGCCAGCCTGCGTGAGCTTAAGCGCGTGCCTTTCGGCTTCCTCTCATAGTGACTTGGCTGTCTTGCCAAGTCACAACAATAATATCGTTGTAATCAGTAATTGGAAGTACGAGTGTTTGTACAAGTTTGTTTTTAAGGTCAAGAGGGAACAGATTTTTATATTTTTGTAGGACACGAAGGGATGCTGATGCCTGCTTGCACATTGTAGTTACGTACTCAGTCAAATTTAGATTTTCATCTGTTACGAGTCCTAGACTCTTCGCTCAAGGAGAGGCGTTGATATTTGTCCATTTAGGATTAAAGATATAGGGATTCCCGATATTTCAGGGTAATGAGCCTAGAATGACCAACCAGTACAGTTCAGGCTTTGGACGAGTAGAGCTTTAAGCCCATATCCTGCACGCAGTTTGATAATGGGCACAGGTCAGTACTGAGATTCTCTATAGCTGCCTTCAGGTCTATTGCTTATGCACTTAGATACAACTGGAGGTCATCAGAATTTACAAAATTGATGACACATCATTTACGAACAGTGGAAGATTGTAGGACCTAATACTGAATCCTGTGGGAGCCAGATACTACCTGCCTCCATTGTGACTTTATTGTGGCGGACATGACGCATCGCCGCTGAGACGTCACCCATGAGCAAAAGCATTCAGCTGTACTTGATGATAAAAGAAACCATATAAATGTAGATGTGTAGCGATGACGGGCTTTGCTCTATAGCTACAGGGGAGGAATATGCATTTAAGTAAGGTTAGTGGTCCTAATTCCGTCAATGCTACTAATTTCGACCCCCTTGGAATTTCGAGTTTCTGCAGTTGAGAACTAACGTTTAGCCGCGTGCGGAGGTCTGGTCTCATTCCATTGTCTCGTTGAAGAAGTGCTTTGCGGACAACACGTTTAGCTTCCGTGTGCGAGGAAATTCATTTTTTGTGCCGGGGTGAGTCAGTACAACAGCCAAATTAACAGGCTGATATTCCTAATGTAAGCATTGATTTGAGATGAAATATTGGGCTGTTTTGAAGTCCTGTGTAGCGTCTCATGGTGTGTAATGACTACAGTCAAGGGTCTGGCGCACGTTACTGCAGCAACCATTGCGTCATGGAATCTTTGTGATTTCCTTCCCCTTCTAGTTCCTACTTTCGTTCTAGGAACTAAATTTGGAACTGTTGTCAAACTTTGATTTCATTTGCTATTTATTAAGGTTATTATACTTTTTCAGATGGGAAAACGCAAGCGAAGGAAACTGGTTTAGTTTCATGAAACGACTGGTTTGATATCACAAAACATGTTCATCGTCTACACAAACATACAAATTCATAAGTGACTCATATTTAGCAGGCTGAAAATGGCTTGAAAGCGTTCTTTATCCACGATGTTCTAGTGATTTACAATAGTGAAAATGATTGGAAAAATACACTTAAATTGATCGTACTTTTGAGAATTTTTACTGCGGACGGAATTACGAACACCTTTTTGTATTTCTGTTTTTGCACTGAGGATGTTGACTATAATGTGTTACAACACTTTAACGGGGACTTACCAACAAGTGGAGAAAAGATCCGTGAATGAACAGTAATTTGGGCCCCTTATCTTACTCCGATTAGAACTGCTTTGTGACAGAGAGACTGCAGTACCAGGAAGCGGTGCCGCCGGTGTGCGGCCAGTCACGCTGCACGTGGCGCCACGTGCAGCCCGCTGAAAAGGCTACACAGCACGGAGCACGTGGCGCTCGAGGAAGAACTACGACTGGATGGCGGCTGGCTCCAACCACTCGACTCGCTGAGACGTCAGTCGCGACGTCATTTAAATGCAAATATAGTAGTAGTGTGGAAAGTACCTTGTGAAAGTATTTCGAATAAGTAGTGGTTGCGACATTACAGACAAAAACATCATATCAACTTGCAAAAATATTCAAACCACACAAAGTCAAAATCAGTTCCCACACAAACAACAAAATACAAATCAAAATAATTCACAACATTAAAGCTGACCGGAGTCGCCGAGCGGTTCTATGCGCTTGAGTCTGGAACCGGGCCACCGCTAAGGTCGCAGGTTTGAATCCTGCCTCGAGCATGGATGTGTGTGATATCCTTAGGTTAGTTAGGTTTAAGAAGTTCTAAGTTTTAGGTCACTGACGACCTCAGAAGTTAAGTCCCATAGTGCTCAGAGCCATTATGAACCACAACATTAAAACAACTAGTCCCCTATATCACAAATCAGGTATATACAAATTAACTTGTGACAGCTGTTCTTGCTTCTACATAGGACAGACAGGAAGAAATTTTGAAATCCGATGCACTTTTGCAGCCCATCTAGCGCAAAATAGTCATTCAATCACAGATATAAAAACCAACCTACACATTCTACACATTGTAGACAAAGGAGTAAAAAGGGACCTCTTGGAACAACTAGAAATTTTCATGCACAAGAATAAAACACCTAACACCATTGTAAATGAACAAATAGATATAGTAAATAACCCATTCTTCCAAAATTTTAAAGAGTCTTTAAATTTGAAAATCTAATAAATACTGTACTCATCCACTGCCATATACCTTGCTCATACCACACCTACACCTCTCTACCTCTTTTTTACACACACACACACACACACACACACACACACACACACACACGCGCGCCCCCCTCTCTCTCCTCCCCACCTCTCTCTCCCCACCTCTCTCTCCCCCTCTCTCTCTCCCCCTCTCTCTCTCTCTCCCCCTCTCTCCCCCTCTCTCCCCCCTCTCTCTCCCCCTATCTCCCCCTCTTTCCCCCCTCTCTCCATCTCTCCTCCCCCTCTCTCTACTCCCCCTCTCTCTCCTCCCCTTCTCTCCCCTCCCCCTCTCTCTCCTCCCCCCTCTCTCTCCTCCCCCTCTCTCTCTCCTCCCCCCTCTCTCTCTCCTCCCCCTCTCCCCTTCACCACTCTCTCTCTCCTCCCCCCCTCTCTCTCCTCCCCCCTCTCTCTCCTCCCCCCTCTCTCCCCTCCCCCTCTCTCTCTCCTCCCCCTCTCTCTCTCCTCCCTCCACTCTGTCTCCTCCCTCCTCTCTCACTCCCCCCCTCTCTCTCTCTCCTCCTTCCTCTCTCTCCTCCACCACTCTCTCCTCCCCCTTTCTTTCCTCCCCCTCTCTCCCCCTCTCTCTCCTCCCCCCTCTCTCTCATCCCCCTCTCTCCCACCCCCTCTCTCCCTCTCTCCTTCTTTTTCCCCCTCCTATCCCTCCCTCCCTCCCTCCCTCCCTCCCTCCCTCCCTCCCTCCCTCCCTCCCTCCCTCCTCCCTTCCCTCCCTCCCCCCTCCCATCCCCATATGCATACTATCCTCTTTATTGGGCAATGAGAAACATGTTAAACGTAACACCACTACCAGAAATATTGTCCTAAACACTTTGTTGTATGTTTTGTAAATAGCAAAAGAGAAAAAAAATTGCAATGTAAAAACATAATACTAATTTGTATAAAGAAAGTAATGTAATATATATTTTTACTACGAATGGCACACAAAACGGAAAATGAGCAAAGAAAACCTCTGCGTCCACAAAAATCTTTGGACACAGCAACAGCTACACTCTAAGGTTTGTTTATACTTCGCAAATTATGTGGGAGTCGCCATAGGTGGAAAAGTACCTGCTCCACTTGATGCTTAACGTTACTGGAAAGCATACATTATGTTTTCCAAAGTAATTCTTGCAACAAGAATAGAAAAAGTGAGTAATACCATCAAATTAATCTTACGATCTTAATATTCTTCGCACATACAGCGCTCACTTTTTCGTCTCTATATTTGCCACTGATGCACGACCCCCACAATACTCCAAACTAAATCGTATCATCTGATGATGAACCGCTACGCGATTCGAAACCGGTCATGAAGGAAAAACGGCGATTGGTTGCAGTAATTCCTGGAACCTGTATTACGGACAATCTCACAAAGGAAATTCGCCGTCGCACCCCTCTTAATTTTAGTGGTAAGGCCTGTATTACACTATCATATTTCTTTGACAAAGAAATATGATCAAATATTTGTCAAATTTATTTGACAAAGATCTATGACGTAGCGCTAAAAAGGGGCATTACACTGTCGTCACATTATTTGTCAATTTTCAAGATGGCGGACAACAACTTGTTACTATGCGCTACAGTTGCTAGTACCACAATTGGACTGCGTGTATTTTTGGAAGAAAAGTGGCAGGAAAAAAGGAAATATGTTTGGATGAAACCATAAGTGTCACGTCGAGGTAGTAAAAGCATTCAGCAAAATTTGTTACGAGAGCTGCAAGTGGAAGACGTCAAGTCTTATACAGAGTGTACATAAAGACCAGGAACACTTTGAATTATTTATTGCAAAAAGAACCAGATCACCAGATCTCATTCCGTGTGGCTTTTTTCTATGCGAACACATTAAAGATCTGGTGTCTGTACCGCCTGCACCACGTGATGAAGCAGATCTCCGGGAGTGAATACGGGAAGCGACTGCCACAGTTGACGAGGCCATGCCGGAACGGGTATGGCAAGAATTCGATTACTGTGTTGACGTCCGCCGGGTCACTAATGGTTCGCATACCGAATGTTTGTAAAAAACCCTTTCAGAGTTTCTCCTCAAAATGCAATACGTATGACATCTTTACACTCTTTGGTTCTTGTGCAATAAATAATTGAAACTGTTCCCGGACTTTGTGTACACCCTGTATATAAATTCCTTACGAATGGGTGAGAGAGCATCTCAGTATTTGCGCAGTAAAGTGGCTTCTCATATTACAAAACAGAATACTCTCTTGAGAAAAGCTATACGCACAGAAGACAGGCAAACTGTAACTCTGGGATTTCTGCTTTACAGGAGGAAGCGACTCTAGTTTACAACACAGCACTCCAATATCACATTGCTCATTAACCAAAACAATTCCAGAAACGTGTCAAGCGATTTATAAAGCAATATGAAGTGGCAGCGAGTGAAGGTAAATAAATGTTTAGTACACTATATGAGCAATAAGAACTATTTTTATTTTTGAATAAGTTGGTTAATGGACTTAGTGTTCCAACAACCACAAAATTAATAAAAAGTACGAAACATATAAAGCGCTTTTTAACTTGTGGCCTCCAAAGTTTAAAGGTAAACAAAGTAGGAAGCTAAGAAAGAATTTTTTTATTATAGAGTGTGGCCACATCCTCTATTCATTTTTGCTTAAATGCTGTCTGGATGTTCCCAGATGTAGAGGTGGATGGCTGTACCTGTGTTTGTGGATATGAAGTCGCCTACAGCATATTCCGTCTAACCATCAACACACAATTAATAGCATGCACTGTGCCTCTTGCTCACCCCTCACTCTAGTCGAAGCAAGTTTATTAAAAAAGAAAAAAAAGTTGAAGGAATATACCAACTTTGAATCCATGTTTACAAACACAAAACAGAGACATCAAATAGCTGTAGGGACGCCAGCTCTCCGAGCGGTTAACTTTCACATTGCAGTGAACAGAAGACGAACAACTTTTATCATCATATCTACGGCGAGGCCCTAGATTTGATCATATTTATTTGACGACAGGCGAGATTTGACAAAGTTCCTTATTACACCATCAAATTTCTTTTGCGTGTAAATGTGACGTCTCGACATTGACAAAGAAATATGATAGTTTTACCGGCCTAAGATAGCCCATTGGATAGCCAGTCAAAAACTGGACACAGATCAAGCACGAAAACTGGAAGAAGGTGTGCTGAACTGTGGAAAAAAGAAGCAAAATAGAAACAGTGAACGGTACAAGCTGAAGATGTTGTTATTGACCGACTTTAAATGACCGTGGCGCTTTGGTCATGTGCTCACGGTGTTGCTGAGCAGAAGGGTGGATCAGGGTTCACATCTTCCTCGTGGTCCACTTTTTTTTTTTCACAAAATTGTGAATTGTCCGTCCGGTCATTGACGTGTCTGTTCGCTGTATTCAGATTTGTGTCTGTATCGTGGTGTAACGTCCGTCTGCTACAGCGACATCTAACGAAGGGACCTCCTATTTGTTCTACACAAGTTCCACCTGTTATGCCTCTTTCGTTACCTTTTGGAAATTTAGACACTTGATTTCCTTCTTCGTAACGTAATTCACAACCATTTATAAGTTGCTTTCATTTCTGTGGGAGATCTATGAGATATCTCGCCTGCTCTCACTATTCGTCGCATTCACTTGCGACGGTAAAATATTCTTACCAGATGACTCATATTCTATAACCAATATAAAGTATGACAATTGCCAAGACTACAGAAGGAGAACAGACACGTCAGTTTCTGGACGGACAGTTCATAAACTTGTGGAAAAAAAGAGTACAAAGGAGGTTTAAACCTGTATCTTCCACTTTGAAATTCAAAGGCATGAACACCAAACCACGACGCCATTGTTCTTGCAGCTCACTCGATGTTGCATATCTTGAGCTTGGACCGTTCACTTTTCCCATTTTGCTTTTCTCCCCCCTGTTCTTCTTGTGTTCATACTTGATCTGTGTTCGGTTTCTGACGGGTCATCCACTGCGCCATTTTACCACTGAATCTCAAGGGGGTGCCATGGGGAGTTATCGTTGTCAGTGTCAGAGACTCGCAGAGCCGTGGGATTGTGCGTGGGCGGCTGTGGCGCGCCGCTGAATCTAGGGCAGCGGGGCTGACATTTGGGATCCCCCAGGGGCAGAGGGACTGATCCTGTCGCTAGCTGGCTGTACCGTGCGTAGCCTGGGCCGGCGGTCACAGCTGCCAGCTGCCGCCACCGGGGGGTGGGCAGCGCCACCTGCCCGCTATAACATAAGTGGTACCCCACTACGAGAGATGGGACGATTTTAAGGAAAGACACAGAAAAAGTAGAGCCACATATTTCGTCATTTGTTGTTTCATGGCACACACTTTATTGCTTAATAACAATAATATAATTACAATTTGAAAAAAAAGTCTTGTTAAAAGAAAAACAACGTTCACGATCATTTAAAAAGCGTGAACATGCTCAATTCATTAACAATAAATTTTAACAATTTATACCACTAAGAGTAGGGCTTCAAACCAGTCCCTAAACACAAGTAACAAGTTACACCAACTAGGCGTGGCTGCAAGCGGGTTCAACAAACAGAGTTTTATCAGTACAGTGAATTACAATGACTGCCTCAGATGTAATAACAATTCCCAAACGTGGGTGACTTGTTAGATAAGTGGATAATGCCCGGCCAAAATACAGGAATAACAAGTCATACCAGTGATTACTGGTGTTGGAAGGCCATTGACAATGTATAAGCCTTAATAAAATCCCTTAAGCAG
The DNA here is from genome assembly GCF_021461385.2 of Schistocerca piceifrons. Lineage (NCBI taxonomy): Eukaryota > Metazoa > Arthropoda > Insecta > Orthoptera > Acrididae > Schistocerca > Schistocerca piceifrons. The sequence goes on from NC_060145.1 coordinate 460,364,930, forward strand.
TAAAATACAGGATCCCCCAAAACACAAGCGAAGCTGGAAGGCACAGAATCTAAATGCGATTCGCAACTGGTACACACCATCAGAGACATTGAGAATGAACCTTACATAAATGCCGGCCGGGGTGGCCGAGCGGTTCTACGCGCTACAGTCTGCAACCGCGCGACCGCTACGAACGCAGGTTCTAATCCTGCCTCGGGCATGGATGTGTGTGATGTCCTTAGGTTAGTTAGATTTAATTAGTTCTACGTTCTAGGGAACTGATGACCTCAGAAGTTAAGTCCCATAGTGCTCAGAGCCATTTGAACCTTACATAAATATATAATTGCCCAAAATATAAGTTCGGAACTACAGCAGCCCGCTATCATAGCCAATAGGGAACAAAGGGGCAAGTTTCACAATGAATGGGATTAGCTAAAGAATCTGGATAAAAGAAAAGGCTCTATAGTTCATATTGATAAGTAAAACGTCTTAAAACTTAACGCACTCCAGAAGTAGCAATAAGAGTGCGAGGTTTAAACGACTAGTTAAAGAGCAGTTATAGTGGGAAAGACTTTAGGACTTCTAGAACACGCCTTAAACCTCGCGAGATTATTGAATCCACCTAACAGGGCAGATTAACACACACATCAAAAATAGTTTTGCAGCACCTCGGTTCCGAGAGTTCCGGAACCCGTACACTAAATTGCAATAGATATCAACAAAAACATCATTTCCGCCCTTTTTATTGCTCATGAAAACCACACATTGCATGGCGTACCACTATAAAGCGAGACCTTCAGAGGTGGTGGTCCAGATTGCTGTACACACCGGTACCTCTATTACCCAGTAACACGTTATCTTGCATTGATGCATGCCTGTATTCGTTGTGGCATACTGTCCACAAGTTCATCGAGGCACTGTCGGTCCAGATTGTCCCACTCCTCAACGGTGATTCGGCATAGATCCATCAGAGTGGTTGGTGGGTCACATCGTCCATAAACAGCCCTTTTCAATCTATCCTAGGGATGTTCGATAGGGTTCATGTCTGGAGAACACTCTGGCCGATGTCGTTATCCTGAAGGAAGTCATTAACAAGATGAGCACGATGGGGGCCCGAACTCCCGTCCATCAAGACGAATGCCTCGCCAATATGATTGCACTATCGGTTGGAGGATGGCGTTCACGTATCGTACATCCGTTACGGCGCCTTCCATGACCACTAGCGGCGTACTTCGCCTCCACACAATGCCACCCCAAAACATCAGGGAACCTCCACTTAGCTGCACTCGCTGGACAGTGTGTCTAAGGTGTTCGGCCTGACCGGGTTGCCTCCAAACACGTCTCCGACGATTGTCTGGTTGAAGGCATATCCGACACTCTTTGGTGAAGGGAACGTGATGCCAATCCTGAGGGGTCCATTTGGCATGTTGTTGGGCCCATCTATGCCACAGTGCACGGTGTCATGGTTGCAAAGATGGACCTCACCATGGACGTCAGGAGTGAAGTTGCGCATCATGCAGCTTATTGTGCACAGTTTGAGTAATAACACGACGGGCTGTGGCTGCACAAAAAGCATTATTCAACATGGTGGCGTTGCTGTCAGGGTTCCATCGAGCCATAATCCGTAGGTAGCGCTGATGCACTGCAGTAATAGCCCTTCCGTGGCCTGTGCGAGGAATGTCATCAGGAGTTCCTGTCTGTCTTTATCTTGTCTATGTCCGAACAACATCGCTTTGGTTCACTCCGAGACCCTGGACACTTCCCTTGTTGAGAGCCCCCTTGGCACAGACTAACAATGCGGACGTGATCGAACCGCGGTATTGACCGCCTAGGCATGGTTGAACCACAGACGACACGAGCAGTGTACCTCCTTCCTGGTGGAACCTGGAACTGATCGGCTGTCTGACCCCCTCTGTCTAATAGTCGCTTCTCACGCATGGTTGTTTACATCTTTGGGCGGGTTTAGTGATATCTCTGAATAGTCAGTCAAAGCGACTGTGTCTATGATACAATATCTACAGTCAACGTCTGCCTTCAGGAGTTCTGGGAACCGGGGTGATGCAAAACTTTCTTTGATGTGTGTGGTTCGTGATTAATCGGTGACACCCCAACATGACACGCAGTAAGGATCCACTTTACTTAACTCCAGGTACCACGACACGGATGGTAGAGCACCAGACTGCGGGCCAACATGGACGTCGCGCGGACCGAAGTGCCGCCGCTGCAGAAACCAAACACGTCTCTGCTCCGGGCCCAGGGAACAGGCAAGTGTCGTCCCCTTCCAAAGCTACCCTGCTACACACATCAGAACGGAACAGTTATCTGCACAAATAAGGTTACAAACGAGAATGTCTAAGATTTAGGAAATTTTAAGTTATCACGGAAGCAGTTACTCATATAATTTACAAGCTTGACACTCCTTAAAATTACTTGCAAACTAAAGAAATGTCAGCGTCTGCTGGTGGAATGAGTAAGGCATACTCATCGACAAAGGGTGTTCAGCCTCTGACACGGGTTATACAGGGCTATTACAAATGATTGAAGCGATTTCATAAATTCACTGTAGATCCATTCATTGACATATGGTCACGACACACTACAGATACGTAGAAAAACTCATAAAGTTTTGTTCGGCTGAAGCCGCACTTCAGGTTTCTGCCACCAGAGCGCTCGAGAGCGCAGTGAGACAAAATGGCGACAGGAGCCGAGAAAGCGTATGTCGTGCTTGAAATGCACTCACATCAGTCAGTCATAACAGTGCAACGACACTTCAGGACGAAGTTCAACAAAGATCCACCAACTGCTAACCCCATTCGCGATGGTATGCGCAGTTTAAAGCTTCTGGATGCCTCTGTAAGAGGAAATCAACGGGTCGGCCTGCAGTGAGCGAAGAAACGGTTGAACGCGTGCGGGCAAGTTTCACGCGTAGCCCGCGGAAGTCGACGAATAAAGCAAGCAGGGAGCTAAACGTACCACAGCCGACGGTTTGGAAAATCTTACGGAAAAGGCTAAAGCAGAAGCCTTACCGTTTACAATTATTACAAGCCCTGACACCCGATGACAAAGTCAAACGGTTTTAATTTTCGGTGCGGTTGCAACAGCTCATGGAAGAGGATGCGTTCAGTGCGAAACTTGTTTTCAGTGATGAAGCAACATTTTTTCTTAATGGTGAAGTGAACAGACACAATGTGCGAATCTGGGTGGTAGAGAATCCTCACGCATTCGTGCAGCAGATTCGCAATTCACCAAAAGTTAACGTGTTTTGCGCAATCTCACGGTTTAAAGTTTACGGCCCCTTTTTCTTCTGCGAAAAAAAAAACGTTACAGGACACGTGTATCTGGACATGCTGGAAAATTGGCTCATGCCACAACTGGAGACCGACAGCGCCGACTTCATCTTTCAACAGGATGGTGCTCCACCGCACTCCCATCATGATGTTCGGCATTTCTTAAACAGGAGATTGGAAAACCGATGGATCGGTCGTGGTGGAGATCATGATCAGCAATTCATGTCATGGCCTCCACGCTCTCCCGACTTAACCCCATGCGATTTCTTTCTATGGGGTTATGTGAAAGATTCAGTGTTTAAACCTCCTCTACCAAGAAACGTGCCAGAACTGCGAGCTCGCATCAACGATGCTTTCGAACTCATTGATGGGGACATGCTGCGCCGAGTGTGGGAGGAACTTGATTATCGGCTTGATGTCTGCCGAATCACTAAAGGGGCACATATCGAACATTTGTGAATGCCTAAAAAACTTTTTGAGTTTTTGTATGTGTGTGTGCAAAGCACTGTGAAAATATCTCAAATAATAAAGTTATTGTAGAGCTGTGAAATCGCTTAAATCATTTGTAATAACCCTGTAATATAAATCTGATTTCGTCAAGTCAATTTATAACAGAGAGTAGTCGTACACTTGCACAGAATATGGCCTGGACCAAAAAATTACCATCAGTTACACTGGCCGATGATCATACCTGCAATGACTTGGAGGAGCGTCAGTTTAACAGGTCTACATTAACGACATTAACACAGAGGTGGTCTTACAATATAGAGTACCCAAAAAATAAGAAGACAACACTTAACTCCACTCAGATGTGAAGGAGCCGTGACTTCCAGGATTCGAAGCCAAGGTGTTACTGCCTCCAATCCGTACAGGCGGTCTCTGAGGTGCCGTTTTAAGTTTTGCAGAGTAGGCCGGGAACTTGCCGACCAGGTTGCACTCGACGTCCGCTCTCTTCCCGCAACTCGCCGCTGCTAATCCTTAAGCGAGTGGGCAAGGCTCGCCTCCGACCCCGACCGATTTACCCACTCGCGGCTTCTGGAGGCCCGTAGCGCACAGTCGGAGTCCTCCAACAACCACTACTTGGCAGACACGTGCCCTCCAGCCAACTAAATATACCAGGACCCGCCAAACCAACCACACACGGCTCAAACAAAGACACTAGCTCGCGACATATGATCGGATCGACATGGGCAACCCCTAGTTGTTACTGGCGCCAGCGGAATGCCACGCCCGCCAAAATCAAAGCCGCAACGGCTCAAAAAGGTGTAGCGTGTGCGCACGCCAACTTGATTCCTCACCAGAAGGTAAAAGTCAGACGGCGTGCTGCAGTCAGAAGGTTCTAATTATTGCTGCGTCCTCTGGTAGACACGGTACACGACCCCCCCCCCCCCCCCCCCCCACACACACACACACAGGACGCCACACGATAAGGCCAGTGTGCAATGTGGAACCACTCAGATTTGCTGTCGGCACACGGACCCTGCCTTCTAACACTGGGCGTTGAGTTTTTTCTGGCGTCACAGTGGGGAAAAAGCGCGTCCAGGAGTCTTTCTAAATGTGCAGAGCAATATTTAGCATGTCAGGTATTCTGAAAGCACATTTCAACGTAGACCAATGTGGTGCAAGAACGCCACTTACGTCACATGGCGCCATCACCCTTCAGTGCAGAGTCGAGAGAACCACATTGGCTTTCAGTTGAATGCCTTATCTAAGCACTTTCAAACTGGGGATCTCTCGAAAACCCGTCGTTAATTTACGATTTTTTGTGCAATAAAATGCCAGGAAACGTTATATTGGTGTTTAATGAGTTACTGTAACTTACGCATGACGAAAGTATGACGTGTTAAGGCAGTGACAGAATAAGGATCCACCAAAATTGCATTGCTCATGGTGCAGTTTGTAATAATTAAATGTCCATTAATAACAATCTACGAGTAAGGCTTTTAGGACATCGGAAGATATAAAGTGTGGTCGTAAAATATTCACGGTCGATGTGACGTGATGAGTAGAGACGCAGAATTGTTGTGTGTTGCTGTTTCGCGTCACGCAAGGTCCAGACAGCCTTTTGCTGTCCTCCGCTTTTGCTAATACTTTCTGGCGCCTTTTTGTTAGTTTACTATAAGTATATACTATAATATTCAATGTTACGTAAGCACAGTTGAGCTCTTCCTGAGGAGTAAGTTTGTTCGATTGGCTTTATCTACAGGACAGCTTGCACTACTTGCAGTAAGATATTTTCTACTTTCTTATTTCACATGCTATATTTCACGCGTTGTAAAGACACTGCTACTAAAAAGTGAGAATGATGACATAATTTTTATCTTAGGTGGAAAGCTATTGTAAACTTTCATTGCATTGTTTATAATGGAACTTATATAAGCCGATGCTCTTATTGACTGGACTTGGTACTTTCCGTTCTGCCTTATAACACATTCATTGATATTGAAGTTTTTATATGTGCGTACTACGGACATAAAAACATGACCATCACATGCACAAGCGAGGAAATGGGCGTTTTAATGTAACTAACGTAAAAATTTTACTCTCGACCACATCGCAAAAGGTGCGACGTGCGAGCCAGATACAGCCGATGACTGCCGCTGGAGCGCGCTGCGATCCCGTGTACCACGCTGAGGAGCACGTACCGAAAGCTCGAGTCGTATCGGTTCTGGGCGTTTAGCAGCACGGTGGACTTGGCACGCTAAATGCTGACGTTCGAGAGCACGGTCCGTGTGCCGACTGCTGTAATGCCAGATACCACAAAGGACGCACACGACGTACTATATTATGCTTCCACAATAAGCCAAACAGTCCTCTCCATAACCCATAGCTACGATCCGACGCCAGAGAGAGCAGTCAGAACACAGACTACGTTTTGCTTCCGCTTGACATTCACCTGCATCTGTACGACTACTCTGGAATTCACGCCTAAGCGCCTGGCAGAGGGTCCATCGAACCACCTTCAGGCTGTATCTCTACCGTTCCACTCTAGAGCAGCGCGCAGGAAAAACGAACACTTTAATCCTTCCGTGCGAGGTCTGATTCTCTTGTTTTACCGCTATGGTCAGGTCACCATATGTAGGTGAGAGTCGACAAAAATTTTCGCAATCGAAACGAAAGTCTCGTGATTGAAATTTCGTGAAAAGGCATCACCACAACGTAAAACGCCATTGTTTTAATGATTGCCACCCTAGCTTGCGTACCGTACCCGCGACACACTCTTCACTATTTCACTCTGATACGAAACGAATCGTCACTCTTTCAGCTCCTCCTATGTTCTTCGTCAACTCTGTCTGGTAGGGATCCCACATCGCGTAGCGTCACTCGAGAAGAGGACGGACAAGCGTACTGTAGGCAGTCTCTTTACTAATTTTCTTACACTTCTAAGTGTTCTGCCACTAAAGTGTAGTTTTTGGTTCACCTTGCCCATAAAATTATCTATGTTGTTCCAATTTGAGTTATTCATAATTGTAGTCACTAAGTATACAGGGAGCAGAAAAACTGTGTCACGAAATTTTAACCCTCGATATCTGGTATCAGTAGGACCAAGGATTACTAGTGTTGCGAAGGTCGACAGCGCATAATTTTCAAACTACAGAAAGTTCGCGCCAAGTGCTCGGATTGGCCGCGGGATTGCCCTGTTGCCGGATGCTCAGGACAACGCATGCTTTGCCTGCGATGTATCCGAGGCAGGCCGCACTGTCGCTGGTAGCGCGCCAGCCTCCCACTCTGGGGACCAGGGAACGAATCTCTGGAGTCCCGACACATCCGTTGTAGGTTCATGATAAGACGTACCGAGAACAAATCTGTCGACAGCTGTTAGTTCACGTACAGAGAGTCTTTTACAAATTGTGGCGGCCCGAAAAGTGGTCTTTTCTGTACGAGGACATTGTTTACTTAAAGACGACAGACGAGATAGAACCTTGATAATGTCGAACGGTGTTTTGACGAACTCTTTCAAAGATTCCTGGCATTGCCCTGATGTGATTGGCGGCATGCTGAATGCGATCCATTAATTCATCTTCGTTTCTAGGTGGTTCGCGTCTGGGTGGGTGAACTAGAACCTTGAAGAATCCCCACAGTAAAAAGTCCGGTGGCGTGAGGTCTGGTGATCGCGGGGGGCCATGTCCTACGAGAACCTCTGCCAGTTACCCGGCCGTCTAAGAGTTCATTTAAATATCTGCCCACAGCACGACTGTTTTGAGCGGCCCCCCATCATGCTCAAACCACATGCGTAGCTGTATGTCCGGGGCAACATCTTCCAGCAGGCCAGGTACAGTTTCTTGCAAAAAGTGAAGGTAATTTGCACCGGCAAGTCGAGGAGGTAGACTAACTGACCCAATTAGATGGTCACCCACAACGCCTGCCCAAATGTTGAGCGAAAATCGTTCCTGGTGTCTGTGGACGTACGTGACGTGAGGATTTCCCGTTGCCAAGTAATGAACGTTTCGAGTGTTGTAAAGGTCATCACGATGGAAGGTGACCTCGTCGGTAAAGAACACAATGGCGGGGAAGTCGGAATCTCTTGCAACACCGAGCGAGGTGGCGCAGTGGTTAGCACACTGGACTCGCATTCGGGAGGACGACGGTACAATCCCGTCTCCGGCCATCCTGATTTAGGTTTTCCGTGATTTCCCTAAATCATTTCAGGCAAATGCGGGGATGGTTCCTTTGAAAGGGCACGGCCGATTTCCTTCCCAATCCTTCCCTAACCCGAGCTTGCGCTCCGTCTCTAATGACCTCGTTGTCGACGGGACGTTAAACACTAACCACCACCACCACCATCTTGCAACACGTCGCAGAAACCACCGGCAAAACCCTAGCCTGTGTTCATAGTCCGCCACAGGATTTAGGTCTTGGACAGGATGGAAGCTAAATGGATGCTGGCCGTCCAAAAAAATGGTTCAATTGGCTCTAAGCATTATGGGACTTAACATCTGGGGTCATCAGTCCCCTAGACTTAGAACTACTTAAACCTAACTAACTAAGGACATCACACACATCCATGCCCGAGACAGGATTCGAACCTGCGACCGTAGCAGCAGCACGGTTCCCGACTGAAGCGCCTAGAACCGCACGGCCACAGCGGCCGGCGCTGTCCGTCATCCCTCAAAACCTCCCAGACTAAGCGATGAGTGACCCCATGTCGTGTCCAGCCGCTCGAGTACTTATCGTAGGTGGTTCCTCGAAGCGCTCGAGAACAGTGTCTTCAAATGGAGCATCCTGCCGTGTTCGAGGTGTTCCAGCATCACCATGATATCCCACTAACGAGCGTCTTCGGTCAAGTCGCCGGTGAATTGCTATAAACGTTTGCAGGTGTGTCGTATTGTTGGGTACCGTTCCTCATACAACCGTCGAGCTTCATGCGCATTACCGTCGGCTAGTCCACAAACAAAAACCATATCTCATTGTTCTTTAAACGAATATTGTGCCGCCATGCTTACTGTATGACTAAATCGCAGGTGACGTGTGTGTGCCCTAAGCCACGTTACTGGAAAGTCCTGTATGCCCATATGGGTCACTCTAATGTTCGACGTCGGAGCCAACGTCTTGCTGCATCAGTAACTTCCCCATCATGCACTTACTGCTTCCCGCGGAACGCACTCTCCATAGGTACAAACAGATGGAAGTCGGAAGGTGAGAGATCAGAGCTCTAGTGCAGATAAGAAAGAACACACCAGTGAAGTTTTGTGAGTGCGTTGTCATGGAGGAAGAGAAGTTGATTTACATTTTTGTGGGGAGGAACACGTTGAATTTCCTGAGGGTAGTACAGTACACTTCAGAGTAGATCGTTGCACCGTGAGGGACAACACGAAACACAGTAAACCCTTCACAGCCCAGAAGACAGCCGCGATGGCTTTGCCTGCTGTGGGTGCGTCCCTGAACTGTTTCTTCGAAGGAGAGGCGCGGTGGCACCACTCCGTGGGTTGACGTTTCATTTCCGGTTAGAAGTGATGCACCCACTTTTCATCGTCTGTAACGATCTTCAACAAGAAATTGTCATTATCAGCGTCGTAACGCCAAGAAACTCCGCGCAGATGGTTCTTCGTTGCCCTTAATGGTCTTGTGTTAAATGAAGAAGAACCCAGTGGGTACACACCTTTTGAGTACTGCCCAACAGAGACGTCCAGCCGTGCAGCGAGGTGTTTGATTGTCCTTCGCCGATCACCTCGAATGAGAGTGTCCATACGTTCCAACATTGCAGGAGTCACAGCTGTGGGGAGCGGGCCAGCGTGCTTGAGATCGGACTGAACTGCGCGACCCTGTTGCGATGATGACAGATGCCTCGACCCAACGACTCACCGTGCTTTTGTTCACTGGAAGGTCTCGATAGATATTCTGCAAGCGCCTACGAATATCTGCGATGCTCTGGTTTTCCGATGAAAGAAACTCAGTGACAGCTCTCTGCTTGGAATGCACCTCCATCATAGACGCCATTTTGAAGGCTTCGTTTAGCGCCGCCACCGAGCGGAACCTCATCAAACTGTAGGGGATGAAGCGGGAACATGATACAATGTCCCACAACAAATTCCACATTTTTCAACCAGAACTCTCCGATGAAAAAACGTTTTGCATTATTTATTGAACTCTTCCCTTATTCACACCTGTGAGCAATTGCTTTCTGTGGAGATGCAAAAATTACGCTCCTATCGAAACACAGGGCCATTTCATCTGTTTCGTATATCTTGCGTATCATGAGAAACAGTTTCGTCATATTTAATTCTATCAAGGGTCTCACTAATTCTGAGGTAATGTTTTCTGCTGCAGTTGCCTTACTTTGACGTACATTTATCAGTGCTGCGTCAAATTCGATAGGTGAAATTTCTGTTGTATTTTTTGGGCAAATTTACTAATACTTCGAATGTATGGAATGACTTTGCTTTAAAAGTCTTTGGAATCAGATACGCGGAGTAGCATAGCGGGATAGTTAAATGTTCTACCTGAGAGGGTTTCACATAGGGAAACCGTGCATTAAAAATGACGATGTTAAATGTTTTGAGTAACTTGTATATAATCTCTGCAACTTTGATCTTATGTACGGCATACTTGCGATGTTGGCTACCTGTAAAAATATATATATGGATCGGACTCTTCCTGCGTGACTTTATTCACAGCTTAAACTATGTGTGAAACCACACGGGCCCAGCGCCGTGTCTTAGAAGATAAAGGAAAGCAAATCTACGTTTACAGTAATGGTAAATAGAGAGGAAGCATTTGACTTCTTTGACTGTAACATATTTTCTGAAATTTTGAAGGTGCCGAGGATAAAATAGAGAATGCGAAATAACTTGGCGCACCACGAAGGAATTATTCGAATGGGACGGAAATCGGTAGATGTAATGTACATCTACACGCAAACATATGCTTACAATTTTAGAAAAATTGACTGAAGTATTCAAGAGAAACAACTTCACAGATGGAACAAATCAGCAATGCGTAGATACACCTCTGGCCCTTATGCAAACAGTTATTTCGGTTGGCACTGATTGAGAGAATTGTTGGATGTCCTCCGGAGGGATATCGTGCCAGATTTTGTCCAGATGGCACGTTAGGTAGTCAAAATCGCGAGATGGTTGGAGGTTCCTGTCAATAATGCTCTATACCTACCCAATTTTTGGTGAATCCTACAATCTTCCTGACCGAGACATGTTTTGGCAAGCACGAAGACAAGCAGAGGATACTCTCTCTGTGTCCGAGTGGACATTGTCTTGCTGAAATGTAACCCCAGAAGGGCTTTCCATGAAGGGCGACAAAACGGGGCGTAGGATATCGTCGACGTACCGCTGTGCCGTAAGTGTGCCGCGGATTACAACCAAAGCGGTTCTACTGTGAAAAGAAACGGCAACCAGGACCATTACTCCTGGTCGCTGGGCCGTACGGTGCGTGACGGTCACACTGGTATACCCCCGGTGTCCGGAGCGTCTCCAGGCATGTCTTCAGCCTCGGATCGTATTGACTGGAGAATAATTATCTTCATTGTTGAGTCTCGTTTCGAATTGCTGCGTCTTTTCTTTTCATAGAATGGCTCGTATATGTTTTGTTCCCCAAAAGGCGTCAGGTACATTTGCTCTGGTGTTTCGGCAGACATTTTCAATTTAGTTTCTGCAATTTATAGATACTGCTGATCAGATGTTTCGTGCGACGCCCGTTACAGACAAAATTATTTCTACAGTGGACTTTAAGGGGAACACACCGTGGTTCAGGTCGAAAAATATCGATTTTCGGTTTTCATCACATTTCGATAGATTAAGGTTTCATTTAAGTACCCCGAAAAGGATTGTGCTGAAAAAGTTTTTTCGAGCATTTAAAGAGCATTTTCCTACCACGTGTGTTGATGTGCCACGCCCACTTTTCTGTCACCTACTTTTCTGCATATATATTAGATCTTTATATCCCCTATGTAGTGTCGGCAGACTTGCCAACACTACGTACACTAATAGAAAGAGGCGGCCAAGATGCACGCGCTAACTCACGCAGGGTGGCGTGAGGTCTGAAACAGGATACGTAATGAATGCTATAAAGAAAAGTACGTAGCTGCTGGAATACTTAACTTTAATCCATCATTTGTATACAGCGTTCTTGATGATACAAGTGAGACTCTCTCTAGATAAATGCAATGTAATGCTAATGGCGCCTTGCTAGGTCGTAGCCATGGACTTAGCTGAAGGCTATTCCAACTAGCTGCTCTGCAAATGAGCGAGTCTTCGTCCGTGTAGTCGCTAGCAAAGTCGTCCGTACAACTGGGGCGAGTGCTAGTAGGTCTCTCGAGACCTGCCGTGTGGTGGCGCTCGGTCTGCGATCACTGACAGTGGCGACACGCGGGACCGACATGTACTAATGGACCGCGGCCGATTTAAAGCTACCACCTAGCAAGTGTGGTGTCTGGCGGTGACACCACAGTGTACATTGCACGTTTTTTTTTTTTTTTTTTTTTTTTTTTACTCACGAGTGTGTTGGCTATCCTTGGAATGCAACGGTCGGTATTCTTTTGTTTCTGCTGTTTGTAAACAACACGCTTTCAAACACGCGGTTAGTTTTGTTCAAGTGTGACTGCGAGCAGTTGTTATACTTACGTTTGCAGTGCTTGTTTAAGTGTGTTTTGTTGTGTTTACTCAAGATGACGAAACGTAAAGGCATTTTCAAGAAATGACAATTTAGAGGAAACAAGTTTAGAAAGCTTTCTGTACAAAAGGTTATGTCGTCTGGCAACGATGTTTCTAATTGTAAGTGTTCAACAAGTGCATCATCTTAGAAGCTCTCACTATTTCAAGAGAGTTACAATGGATTTACTGTAAGTGACAAGGGGTGCAGTAACATTATTATAAATTTGAGAATATTATCAGGTGTAATTTCTAAATTTGTACAATGTAGACAGTGTGGTGAGTCACAGAGTGTAAAAATTTGTGAGTGTGCCAGTAGGAGAAAAAGACTAGCTATTGCCTTGGGTTTAATTTGTACTCAATGCTCAGCTGTGATTTCATTTTTGAGTTCTTCAAAACCATATGCAAGTGACCCTTATGAAATCAATACTAGATTAGTTTATGCCTTACGCTCCATTGGCAAGGGAATGTCTGCAGGCAGAACATTTTGTTCAGTGATGAACTTACATCAACCACCAAATAAATTTGAAAAACTGACTGCAATATTAGAGAAAACTGTTTGTGAGGTAAGTCAGGAAAGCACGAAACTGGCTGCTAGGAAAGGAGTGGAAGAAAATGATGGATGTTCAGATATTACAGTTGCAGAAAAAAGGACATACTTTTATGAATGGAGTAGTGACTGCCACGAGTGTAGACACCGATGAAGTGTTAAATGTGGAGATGATGTCTAAATATCGCAAATGTTGTAAAGTCAATGAACATATAGAACACAACTGTGTGGGTAATTTTAGAGGAACAAGTGGTGGTATGGAAGTTCATGGAGTACAACAAATATTTCATCGCTCCGTAGAAACAAGAGGCGTGCGGTACACCACATGTTTGGGCGATGGTGACAGTAGGGCTCACAACAAAAAAATGTTCAAATGTGTGTGAAATCTTATGGGACAACTGCTAAGGTCATCAGTCCCTAACCTTACACACTACTTAACCTAAATTATCCTAAGGACAAACATACACCCATGCCCGAGGGAGGACTCGAAACTCCGCCGGGACCAGCCGCATGACTGTAGCGCCCAAGTCCCCTCGGCTAATCCCGCGCGGCCTACGCTTACCGCTCAGAATGGACGTCGCACGAAAGACTCGATGAACGGAATCTGTTTGGGCTCATTCGAGCTACACAAACACCAGATGAAATGCGCCGTACGACTCTTAGGTGAGACACGCTTGATTATGACGGACTGGAAGATTCGTTTGGAACGTACGCACAATTCCGAGAGGCCGACAGAGTAGTGCCCGCTAGGAGGACAGAGCACGTATCGGCAGAGAACCGGCAAAGTAGTGCTTTGCAGGCGCGTCACGAAAACTCTTGCAGCGCCTCTGCTGGCTGAATTCCGAACTTATCCTTCACCCTCGCGAATCGTACTTCCAGAAAAGTTCCCACGTCAGCACGCGTGTGAAACGAATGTGTGTTTGTTGCCGATTTCTCTGCTTGTGGTGTCGGGGTCGTTTTTGAATCGCCTCCTTCCCTCTAAAATGCGGTTCGCACTCCAAGATTCGCCGTTAGGGAAGTGGCCAGCAAATACGGGAGCAGCCGAGTGGGGGTGGTGTGGGGATGGTACGGGGGTGGATGTATCGCACGAGACAGAGGGCAGCGGCGCTGCCGTGATGAGTGGGCGCAGTACAGGGGTTGGAGGGTGTTGGAGTGGCGGTGGAGAGGGGGGGGGGGCAGTGATTAAAGGCCACGCGCCTGTCTCGTCTGTCTGTCTGTCTGTCTGTCTCTGCCCGCCTTCCGCTCTGTCCCTCTGTGCGTGGTATGTGGGGCACTGAGGCAGTACGCGGTGCTGCCGCCTAGAAAATGCGTGAAACAGCGCAGGGCCTTTCCACGCCGTTAACAAATCCCATTATAATTAATCACCAGTGCGGCGGTTTAGCAATCAGCATTTAATGACCTAATTAACATTCGTGGATAACGAGCTCTTCCGCGACGCCGTAATTATTAATTTTAAACCTGTTGTTCAGCAAAGCGCTTTATGTTACAATGTAATTTAGAAAAAAAAAAAAACACCGCGACAACGTCATTTCCCCTAATTGTCTATATTTTCCAACAATTTGGCCGGATTTCCACTCCTTGTTTCCTATAATGTGAAAAGTACACATGTGGCCGAATTCGTTTGGAACAGTTGCATAAAAAAGAAAAAAAAGCTTAGATAGCTAGAAGAACGTAGCGACGCGATAATGTCTGTCTTTATTCAATTCTTTTGTGAATTCATTAGATACACTGATGAACCAAAACATTATTACTACTTGTTTATCGGCAAGTTGTTCCACCTTTGGAACACAATGCAGCAGCAACCTTGACCATAGCGACTCTACGTGTTGTGTATTCGACAGATCCTTGGAAGGTTTCCGAAAGTATGTGGCACCAGATGTCTAAGCGCCGTTCATACTAATCACTTAAATTACGAGCCGACTGGCTTGTGGGTGCAGAGATGGCGCCACAGATGTGTTAAGCCGTGTGCAGACTGGCCGAATTTGAGGGCCAAGACATCAACGTGAATTCAGTATCGTGCTCGTCAAAATATTGCAGCATGATCGTGGCTTTGTGACTTGAATAGACGTCCTTCGGTAATATACCATGGTCGTCGGGATTGAAAAAAAAAAAAAAAGTGTTCAAATGTGTGTGGCATCTTACGGGACTTAACTGCTAAGGTCATCAGTCCCTAAGCTTACACACTACTTAACCTAAATTATCCTAAGGACAAACACACACACACCCATGCCCGAGGGAGGACTCGAACCTCCGCCGAAACCAGCCACACAGTCCATGACTGCAGCGCTTAAGACCGCTCGGCTAATCCCTCGCGGCTCGTCGGGATTGACCTCAAGTAGCAAGGGATGCAGATTGTCAGCAATAATGTGTTCATAGCCGACAGTTGTCAAGGTGGCTTTGATTACCACGACAGGTTCTGTGCTCGCGTGCGGAGTCTCGTGTTCAACATCGTGCTCTGAATCCTGGACATTTCATTTTCGATCTTCACATTTCCTGCTAATAGCTACAACTCCTCTGTATAAAAAAGGTGACCATTTAACTGCTGGTTACCGTGTAAACTATAGCCGAAAGAGAGTCCGTTTACTTGAGCCATAAAACTGCGATAGTTCAGCTGGGCCAAACCGTTCAGCGATATTCGTTGTGAGCCGTATAGATTGCCGGTGCACTGATTTATTTAAAGTCGATGTTGTTGTTCTGCAGCATCAAATACAGCCACACTCATTGCCTCTGAAGGATTACTTGATTCTGTGGGAGGCAGGTATGTGTAAGATTTCTTCTCAGCTTGACTTCTCATGCAGGGTGACAATTATTGACCTATATGAAATAAAATCGTCATAACTTCTGAACGGTTTGCGTTAGGACGTTCAAACTGCACAATTGGCCGAAGGGCATGATGAGAATTAGTATGCACATGCTCACGCGTCTTGTTGTTGTCGGTCACTTTCATTTGGATGGTTTGGTCAATAAGCAAAATTGGCGCATTTGGGGACTGAGAATCCGCATTTCGCGATTGAGGAGTCTCTTCACCCTCAACGGGTGACTACGTGGTATGCAGTGTCCAGTCACGGAATAATCGGTGCGATATTCCTTGATGGCCCGATGACTACCGAAAGGTACGTGAAGGTTTTGGAAGATGATTTCATCCCCACTGTCCAAAATCACCCTGATATCGACAAGATGTGGTTCATGGAAGACAGAGCCCGACCCCATCGAAGCAGGAGAGTGTTTCATGCCCTGGAGAAGTACTCTCGGGAACGTATTCTGGCTCTGGGGTACCCAGAGGCCACTGGCGTAATCCTCGATTGGAACACATGCGACTCCTTTTTGGGGGGCTATATTAAAGACAAGGTGTACAGAAATGACCCCAAAACTATTGCCGAGCCGAAAACAGCCATTCAGGAAGTCACCGACAGCATCGATGTTCCGACACTTCAGCTAGTCATGCAGAATTTCGCTATTAGTAGGCGCCACATCATTGGCAGTGATGGCAGGCATATAGTGTGCACGCCATAATTTGTAACTAATTTAGATTTTTTTCGTGTAGGAGCGGCCGAGCGGTTCTAGGCGCTACAGTCTGGAACCGCGCGACCTCTACGGTCGCAGGTTTGAATCCTGCCTCGGGCATGGATGTGTGTGATGTCCTTAGATTAGTTAGGTTTAAGTAGTTCTAGGGGACTGGTCACCTCAGAAGTTACGTCCCATAGTGCTCAGAGTCATTTGAACCATTTTTTACTTTTTCGTATACTTCGATAATTGTCACCAGGTATGTCGGACGCATTTAACGAACAATCTTTAGCGCTCGCCCTGAAGATGACTGAACAAGTTATTGCTGAAATAAAATCAAAAGACAATATTCGGCCACGGATGAATTCTATCAGTTTTATGGATCAAGCACTACGCCGCTAGAACACGAAGATTTACATCCCTTAATTTGTCTGGAAAGAATGGAGACAAGAAATAATCCTGATGTATTCACTTTCTTATCTTTGTGGTTGTAGAGGTTTTTATTCATTATTTATGTGGAGTCTGGTATTCTGTGATATTATTGTTATTATTATTATTATTATTATTGTTGTTGTTGTTGTTATTTACTGGCTCGCTCGTCTGTACATGATGTTGATATGACAACAGCGGTTTACATAAAGGCTGCCCCTCGATGCTGTTCGAGAGGAATAGGGCGTGTGCTGGCACAGGTTTTCAGCCTCTCCTTTCTCTATCATCACCCAATACAAACACTCTCCTGCACTCAGGAGGTACACTTCAGACGCAAGTCTCACATACCCCTATCATAGGGACCATTATACGCATAGGACGAAAACACTTTCTGATTCGACGGCTGCTCAGCCACTTGGGCGTCTCCTAGCTAACAAAGCCGTACGACGTATTGTTTCTTTCGACAGAATTCACCTTATTTGCTGAAGAAAATGCGGCCCTGTGTTCGGCTGGAACGACTCAATTTCTAATATTAATTACATGTGTTTTCTGAAGTTGAACGAGATGCAGTATCTTGCGTCTGTATACATTGCTTGCCAGTATAATTTCTTGCTATCTTCCCTCGTTTAGCGCACGTTAATTTTCACTAAGTCATGGAATACAAATAGTTCGTATGATTGTCACGCTGACACTACTAGATTGTCGATATTTTTAGAAATATCGGGTACCTGATACATCGGTATATAAAATAACTATTATTGTCGACTCCCGATATATCGGAAAGACTATCGATATAGTGATAATTCAATGGGTAGCATATCGACGTACCGGCTCCTCATTGTAAATATACTGCCGATTTTAGACCTGCATATTTAAATACTGACCATCAGCAGTGTTTTGTCCTCAGCTCGTGTGACATTGTGGACGTGTCTGGTATTTAACGCAGGACACTGGGGCAAAGACTGGTGGCCACAAACTTAACGCCACCACCGCTGCCCTCCTCCTCTTGCC
Source organism: Schistocerca piceifrons (assembly GCF_021461385.2). NCBI lineage: Eukaryota > Metazoa > Arthropoda > Insecta > Orthoptera > Acrididae > Schistocerca > Schistocerca piceifrons. The sequence continues at coordinate 460,382,791 of NC_060145.1, forward strand.
GGCCAAATACGTGACCACCAGAAGTCGAACTAGCTACCTCCCAGTGGAGCGCCAACGCACAAACCTGCGTTAGCGACCTCGGGTGCTAGATGGTTCTTTTTTTGTCTATAGAGTGTGGTGTCCTGATGATCGTGTTGTGCAACCTGCGGATTCCATTCATCACTGTCCGACTAGGAATCACCTTATTGCTTACGAGGGGCTACCCCCCCCCCCTCGCCACTACCACCAAAAATAAATAAATAAACAGAATAATATTTCCATGGGTGGAGCTCGTGTAGTACGCCGTGTTGTCGGCCTGCCTTGTTCTATTCATCTGCACTGATTGTTTTTGCTAGCACTGTTTAGTTCTCGTTTCATTTTTTAATTTGGCAGGTTTAAGTGAACAACGTGCATCCGTGAAATTTTGTTTTCTACTCGGTAAAAATTCTGCTGAAACTGTTTTAATGTTGTAAACAGCTTACCAAGATGAAGCTTTGGGAAGAACTCAAGCGTACAAGAGGTTTGCCTGATTTAAAAATGGCGACATGTCGATTGATGGCAAACCTCGTTCTGGACGTCCATCAGCTGCCCAAATCGGCGAAAATATTGAAAAGAAGTCGAGAGTTTATGCTCACAGATCGTCGATCTCTGACCTTGGTTCAACGCATTTTAATGGAAGGTCTGGGCAGACAGGAGACGACTTCTTCCACGACGCAACGCCATCTCTGTTAGACAGTTTTTGCCTGAAAATGGCAAAGTTACGCTGCCCCACGCACCTTACTCGCCTGACTTGGCTCTGTACGATTTTTTGTTATTTCCAAGCATGAAAAGGGGCGTGAAAGGACGCCGACTAGACAACATTGAAGAAGTTAAGAAGAGCCGAGGTAGGGGCTCTCAACCATATCTAAAGATGGCTACAAAAAATGTTTTGAACGGTGGAAGCACCGATGGGTCAAATGTATGTCTTTAGGAGAGTAGTTTTAAAGGGATAAAGCCGTTTTGCAAACAATCTGAAAATACATAGCTTTTAAAAAGTAATTCCGGTTCTTTCTGGGTACCCCTCTTACTTATTCATTGGTGCATTGAATATCAATGACTCGATGACTTTTGGCTCAGGCTAATCGATGGTTCTATAATATCCAGGATGGTCAGAAGCAGTCTAAAAACCTTGTAAGAGTGTTGTCTTGTTGGTTGTGATGGGAAATAATTGTTAAGAAAACAAATCGATAGGTTGCGCCGTTTCAGAGTTGATTGGCATTGGTGTTAGCCAATCAGGCCGTTGCGCGCGCAGATTCAAGCAGCCAGCCAGAGACGTTGTCGCCAAACGTGTTCTCGGTTTTGTTTCCAAAACCCGAACAAGAGAGCCAAACAGAAATTGGACAGGGGACGGCAGCAAGGATTGAACCCGAGCCGGAAGCTGAGCAGCCTCGTGCGCTAGTACCTACGCTATGAGAACAACTGAAGCTAATTGTATTTGGCGGGCCGTCTGAATTTGCACGCCCAACAGCGCAATCGGCTAACTTCAGTGCTGAGTAATTCGGAAACCGCACAACGTTTCGAATTTCCTTCTTAACAATAATTATCCCTCATAGCCTATTCTCCAGCACCCTACAGCATGCCACATACAACACATATAGTACTAGGATAATGAAAATATCCTATGTCGTTTAGTTTTTAAGTTCATTTATTTACAAAATTCTACCAAAAATAGTGTGTGAGAAAAACAGATAACACGATTCAGGATACAATGTCTACAATAATTCTAGTTCAGTATATCTACAAAACTTCATTCAATAACTATGAAAAATTTCCAAGATAATGAGTTTGATAATCTAAGATTGGCGGCGTAGGACATGCAGTGTCCCGTTAAAATGAATGGATGAGTCGGTTGGGATCATCGGTGTACGGGGTGTGAGAGCGATCTATCCAGCTGCTCGATCTTTGGTAGTTTCAGTGAGAGTAGTCCTCAGAGTTTTAACCCGCGAATAGATACTATTACAAAGATTCGGAAGATTCAGATTCTGCAGTAGTATTATAATCATATGGCAATAAAACATAAATACAACAAGGTCGCTTAAAAAATTATATAGCTTGAATGTTGCCCGAGTATCGTGCAAAATATGAAGTAAATCGGTCAAAAACTTCTGGATAATTTTGGTAATAACTTTTCCGTTTTATATAAGATATGTATATATATAGTGTGTGTGTGTGTGTGTGTGTGTGTGTGTGTGTGTGTATGTCTGCGTCTGCGTAACCTATGTTCCTTCGAATATTCATTAAGGCTATCGTGGAAAAATTTCAATTACAGCGATGAAGAATTTTTCGAAATTTTTCGCAACAACGTTTCCCTTTTATATATTACACACACATATGTATATATTATGCACATATTACAAAATTATAGTCTGTCTGTTTCCGAATGTTCATTAGAATATTGTGTAAAAATTTGAAGTATATCGGTTGATTAATTTTCAGCGTTTCTGTTAGTAACGTTTCCCTTTTATGTGTTACATATACATGTATATATTATAAGTAGCGGACAAGTAGGTGTATGAAAGCACGTGTGTATTCCAATTCAACTTCGTGTCAAAATTTCAAAGTAATCGGTGAAGAACTTTCGGAGATTTAAGATTTTGAACAAACGAACATCTACATATTCATTTATACAGATTAACGGAAGAAATTTATAGTTTGTAAAAATCACATAATTTTGTTTATAGCGCCGACCGGAGTGGCCGAGCGGTTCTAGGCGCTTCAGTCTGGAACTACGCGACCGCTACGGTCGCAAGTTCGAATCCTGCCTCGGGCATGGATGTGTGTGGTGTCCTTAGGTTAGTTGGGTTTAAGTAGTTCTAAGTTCTAGGGGACTGATGACCTCAGAAGTTAGGTCCCATAGTGCTCAGAGCCATTTGAGCCATTTTCTGTTTGTAGCATCTATAAAACTTGAAAATTTATTTAAGAGTACTTAAGATCGAAATAGAAGTATGCTGGAACAAGAACCAAACCGATGCTGAGGGAAAAAAAGGGATGATAAATCAGGGCTACCTTAGAAGTAAAGTAGCTCACAACGAACGTAGCAAGAACATCAAAAGCAAAGCATTACAGGCAGACAAAAGGGGATTCGTGGCCGAAATAAATCTGTTCAGACATCGGACTTAATTTGAGGAAGACATTTACGAGAATGTACATTTGGAGCATAAAGTCGTTTGGACGTGAATAATGGACTTTGGGAAAACAGGAAAAGGAGAATATGGTGACGTTTGAGTTGTGGTGCTACAGAGGGATGTTCAAAATTAAGTGGATATGTTTTAAGACATCAAGGGATAGCTTTCATTGCATCTGAGGTACCTGTAAAGAGTAAAAACTGTAGGACCCAACAGAAATTCGAACATATCCATCAAATAAATGAGGACGCTGCATCAAGACAGTCAGAAGACTGGTAACGGGAAAAAATGAGACGACAGTACGATACGAAGAAATAGACTTCCAGAACTTCTGGAAACATCCCCCAGGCTGTGGCTAAGCCATATTTCCGCAATATCCTTTCTTTCAGGAGAGCTAGTTGTGCATGGTTCGCAGGAGAGCTTCTATAAAGTCTGGAAGGTAGGAGACGAGATACTGGCAGAGACGTGAAGCTATATGGGGACGGGGCGTGAGTCGTGCTTGGGTAGCTCAGTTGGTAGAGCACTTGCCCGCGAAAGGCAAAGGTCCCGAGTTCGAGTCTCGGTCGGGCACACAGTTTTAATCTGCCAGGAAGTTTCAGAAATCGACTTCTCTGCCTCGCTAGACCTCGATATGTGCCATTCTCGGATTAGAAATACTACAGGGTTTGACTTCCAGTTGACGTCAGTGTCATTGGAGATAGGTTGGGATGGAAACAGTCGAGCACTCTCCAGCTTAGTAGGTCCCCTTCGAACAGTTACACCATCTAGACAAGACGCAACAAGAGCTGAATCAGATGGTAGAAAGAAAGAAGAAAAAGGAACCCGCCAGAGTTTATTTCACATACACCAAGATATTAAAGGGTTGATGTAAACACAGATAACACACCAAATTTCATAAGCAAACATTACTGCCCCGTATTTTGCATTCCAGTTTCATCGTAAAATAAAACCATTAGCCGACTTTTCGTAGAGGCACCTCCATTTTCACAAGACTTACGAGGTAAACAATTTTTGCTGATGTTCGAAAAATTGATATATTGGAGACAGTTTGTTTGTGATTGTTGACTTAAGTTGAAGGAAGAAATAAATCAAGAGTAGCTACTTACTTACTCCATAGGAGCACAAATCCAATAAAACAATATTATAAATAAAAAGTATTTCTCTGATACTCCGTTGTCTTACGTAATTGAGTGTTTGCATAAAACTGTCACTTCCTAAACGTTAGAGATCAATAATAATACAGTATCCTCTGAAAATATTGGGCAAAAATGCTCTTTGTCTATATGCAGGTCATTTTAGCAGTTTTCGTTCATAACAGAGTGAGAGAATTGAGGGCTATTCGTAAATACCACTGGTGTTTCGGAAGATGACTCTGCGACCTATTTATGTGCCAACAGTGTTTCGAGACTTATTGAAAAGGCTGTGTATGTGAAGATAATTGATCATTTCATTTCACATAATTTGCTGTCAAATCTACAGTTTGGTTTTAGAAGTGGTTTAACAACTGAAAATGGTATATTCTCTTTTCTCTGTGGTGTACTGGACGGATTAAGCAAAATGTGTCGAACGCTAGGCATCTTCTTTAATTTAACTAAGGCATTTGATTGTGTTGACAACAAAATATCACTCTAGAAGTTGGTCCATTATGGAGCATGGTGAGCAGCCAGCAATTGGTACACCTCTTGCTTTAACAACAGGCAGCGAAAGGTCACTATCCACAATGCGTGTTCCTTATTTATACAAGTGATATGCCTTCTAGTATTACAGGTGATTCCAAAATATTTCTAGTTACTGATGACGCTACCTTCACAGTAAAGGGTGTTGTGTGTATACTGGCACTGTTTCAAAAGTGTCGTTCAAGGCATACGTTCATGGCTTATAGAAAATAAACTGACGAAAAATCATAGTAAGACTGAGTTTTTACAGTTTCTTACACACGCTTCAACAAACCTGAAGTTCTGATTACACAGAGTGATTAGTGAAACTGAACAGTTCAAATTTCTAGGTGGTCGGATAGTGTCGTGGAAAGGCCACATTCGGGATCTAGTTCAAGGACTTAATGTTCCCATTTTTATTATTAGAACAGTATCTAAAATAAGTGATAGTTCCACTCGAAAAGTAGTATACTTTGGTTAATTTCGTTCGCTTCTGACGTATAATATCATACTTTGTGTAACTCTTCCCACTCTCAAAGGATATTTTCGGTTCAGAAACTGGCAGTTCGGCTATAAGTGGTGTAAGTTCGCGGACCTCTCGCCGACCCCTGTTCATTAGTCCGAGTATTCCGACATTGGCCTCAGTGTCGTTTCCTGTTAACGACATCAGCTTATTCCCGAGAGGGGATTAGTAGCTTTCACTCTGTTAATACCAGGCAGAAATCTAATCTGCGTTTGGATCGCAGCTGCTTGACTCTTGTGCAGAAAAGCGTGCAGTATTCCTGCTGAATCCATTTTGAATACGCTAGCACAGGAATTCAACGATCTTAGCAGTAATCCACGCGCCTTCAAACCTGAACCGTGGAGTTTCCTCATGGATCACTCCTTTTCTATCCAGGAGTTCGTTTAAAAATGAAGCTGATTCCTGTGTTATATTGTTGATTGCATTTACATAAACTTATTGCTTGTCTTTTTTTGGATTCATAAACATTTTATTTTATCTGTTGCTACTCTTCTGTTGTAATTTCATGTACTGACACGTTCTTTGACTATTGGGACTTGCTCGTCAGTTTGATCCTACGGAACTAAACGTGTAAAATAAGAATGAAAATAAAACTGCAAATCATACACAAAATAGACACACATCAGTGGGAAGAGCATCTCTGCAAGTTTCAGTTCGTGATACGGGTCGGGGCGTAGTAGTAGTAGTAGTGGAGAACACTATAGGGCCTTAGGACTGTCGGAGAATGGCAGCAATGGAATGCCTTTTGTGTCCTTGAATTCACTAAATGTGAGCCTGTTGTGACCCTTCAGCGACCATTCGTGTCATATGTCAGGTAAAAACTGCATCAGACAAGGGAGGAGGAGGAGATTAGTGTTTAACGTCCCGTCGACAACGAGGTCATTAGAGACAGAGCGCAAGCTCGGATGAGGGAAGGATGGGGAAGGAAATCGGCCGTGCCCTTTCAAAGGAACCATCCCGGCATTTGCCTGACGCGATTTAGGGAAATCACGGAAAACCTAAATCACGATGTCCGGAGACGGGATTGAACCGTCGTCCTCCCAAATGCGAGTCCAGTGTGCTAACCACTGCGCCACCTCGCTCGGTCATCAGACAAGGGAATCCGTGAGTGGTACGACACAATCAGAGAGACTGTCTGCCGGGGAAGATGGAGAGTGTCCAGCAGAGAACTGCAGGTAACCCAGTCGGCTGTGCGGCGCATTCTTGAAACGTCCCCTTGGAAAAATTATTGAATTACTGTGCTGATAAATCTCTTACATTATTTGATTTTCAAACAGCTGAGCAAAACTGAACGTACCCAGACATTTCGCTCTTTACTTATTCTGATCAACATTAAACTGACACACAATATTTTTTTTAGCGCAACGCAATCTGACTTTCAATAATCCCTACAAAAGAATGGCCCTGACTGACATTAACCTATACCTTTCACAAATCACTTGCCTCACAAAAATCTTCGTTACTCAAACTACTGCAATACAGCGAGCGCCACTACTGCCAGCTAAATAAAAGATTCGAACTACTGAAGGCACTAACTACTGATAGGCGTAGTTAGCAAATGGAAGATTTTGATAGAGAACACACAATGTATTTACCTTAATAGTGTTCAAAAGTCATAATATATGTAGCAGTTCATGACATCGATTCTTACAAATGTACTGTTTCTGATGGACACACGTCCAGATCATCCGCTCTCAAAAATCCGACATCTCACTTCCCCACATCCACCACTGCTGGCGGCTCACCTCCAACTGCGCAACACTACGCGCTGTTAACATCGAACTGCCCAACACTACAATGGCAAACAACAATGCAACCAACCACAGACTGCACACAGCACAGCCAGTGATTTTCATACAGAGCGCTGGGTGACGTTACTAACATAAAAACCTAAACATCCAACAGCCTACTTACATTCTGCGCAAACGCCTGGGGCAACGACAGCGCCGGCCGCAGCTGCTACACGCTCTGACTGCTAGCCGGAAAGAGCTTCGTTGTCACCTTTGCAGTTACTCGCCGTGACGACCAGAGGAACACGGCACTTCACAGTGGTTGGTTTTCAGTGACAAAACCGCGTGTCACGCCTCCAGAATGGAGAATCCTCATAACGTGCGTGCCTGCGGCACAAAACTTCCACAGGAAATTGTGGAACACTTGCGTGAATCTGCTACAGTTTTACCGTATGTTGCGCCAAGTCTCTTCAAAAGCTTATGGGCCATTCGTCTCTGCGGAGAAAACCGTGACTGGTTGCATGTACGAGGTGCATTCAAGTTTAAGGCCTCCGATTTTTTTTCTAATTAACTACTCACCCGAAATCGATGAAACTGGCTTTACTTCTCGACGTAATCGCCCTGCAGACGTACACATGTTTCACAACGCTGACGCCATGATTCCATGGCAGCGGCGAAGGCTTCTTTAGGAGTCTGTTTTGACCACTGGAAAATCGCTGAGGCAATAGCAGCACGGCTGGTGAATGTGCGGCCACGGAGAGTGTCTTTCATTGTTGGAAAAAGCCAAAAGTCACTAGGAGCCAGGTCAGGTGAGTAGGGAGCATCAGGAATCACTTCAAAGTTGTTATCACGAAGAAACTGTTGCGTAACGTTAGCTCGATGTGCGGGTGCGTTGTCTTGGTGAAACAGCACACGCGCAGGCCTTCCCGGACGTTTTTGTTGCAGTGCAGGAAGGAATCTGTTCTTCAAAACATTTTCGTAGGATGCACCTGTTACCGTAGTGCCCTTTGGAACGCAATAGGTAAGGATTACGCCCTCGCTGTCCCAGAACATGGACACCATCATTTTTTCAGCACTGGCGGTTACCCGAAATTTTTTTGGTGGCGGTGAATCTGTGTGCTTCCATTGAGCTGACTGGCACTTTGTTTCTGGATTGAAAAATGGCATCCACGTCTCATCCATTGTCACAACCGACGAAAAGAAAGTCCCATTCATGCTGTCGTTGCGCGTCAACATTGCTTGGCAACATGCCACACGGGCAGCCATGTGGTCATCTGTCAGCATTTGTGGCACCCACCTGGATGACACTTTTCGCATTTTCAGGTCGTCATGCAGGATTGTGTGCACAGAACCCACAGAAATGCCAACTCTGGAGGCGATCTGTTCAACAGTCATTCAGCGATCCCCAAAAACAATTCTCTCCACTTTCTCGATCATGTCGTCAAACCGGCTTGTGCGAGCCCGAGGTTGTTTCGGTTTGTTGTCACACGATGTTCTGCCTTCATTAAACTGTTGCACCCACGAACGCACTTTCGACACATCCATAACTCCATCACCACATGTCTCCTTCAACTGTCGATGAATTTCAATTGGTTTCACACCAAGCAAATTCAGAAAACGAATGATTGCACACTGTTCAAGTAAGGAAAACGTCGCCATTTTAAGTATTTAAAACAGTTCTCATTCTCGCCGCTGGCGGTAAAATTCCATCTGCCGTACGATGCTGCAATCTTTGGGACATATTGACAATGAATGCGGCCTCATTTTAAAACAATGCGCATGTTTCTATCTCTTTCCAGTCCGGAGAAAAAAAATCGGAGGCCTTAGCACTTGAATGCACCTCGTATGTAGACATGCTGCATCCGTGGCTTACGCCGCAGTTATAGCGAGACTGTGGAGACATTATTTCACCACAAGATGGTGCTCCAGTACGTTTCCTTTCAGACGTGCATGGTTAACCCAATGCCGAACTACTCCAGCTTTGAACTAGACATGCTTTCCATCCTCTCTCCTCTTTTACAGTGGCCCTAACTAACACCTCAATTGCTTCCATGGGAGTTTTCTTCTTATGATGCTACGACAGAGATCGAGTGTTCCTACCTCCACTGCCTATTAATCTGGAAGAGTTCCAAGAATAGTTAATGCGATAGCTGGTATCGACCGTAACGTGCTCTACACCTACATTCATGCCTCGCAAACCGCAGTACGGCGCCTGGTGGAGGGTACCTCGTACCATTACTAGCTGTTTCCTTTCCTGTTACACTCGCAAATGGAGCACACGAATCATAGTTCCTCGCATCTTATCTTCCTGGCTCTGACGGAAAATGTACCTGGCGACAGTAGAGTCATTCTGCAGTCGATCTGAAATGTCTGCAAGAGCGCCTTATGAAAAGAAAGTCGTCTTCCCTCCAGGGATTTCCATTTGGGTTCACAAATCATCTCCATATTACTTGTGTGTTGACTGAACTTACCGGTAATAAATGTAGCAACAAGCATCTGAACTGTTCGCATGTCTTCTTTTACACCGTCGTGGTGGGAATCACAAACACTCAAGCAATACTCGAGAACTGGTTGCTGAAGTGTTCTGCACAGAGTCTTCTTTATAACTGAGCTGCACTTTCCTAGAATTCTCTCAATAAACCGAAGCCGACCAGTCTCTTTTCCAATACTCAATCTTATGTGCGCCTTCCGTTTCATGTCGCTTTGCAACGTTACATCTAGATATTCAACCGACATGACTATGTAGGCAGCACACCATTAATAAGAATATTACACAATTATTTTTCCTTACTCATCTGCATTAACTCAGATTTTCTTTTTTACGTTTAGAGCAAACTGCCTTTCATCACACCAACTATACATTCCGTATTAGTCATCTTGTATACTCTTACAATCACTCAACGACAATTCTGTACTGATCTGTGGACGTAAGCATTTCTGTCCCAACGAAATTTATTACACTGGCGTCCAAAATTAAAGCAACAAACGGAAATTTTGCAAGATTGCTTTTATTTTGCCACAAAACAGTATAAAGAGGTGATAGTAAAGTAGAAGCAATGTAAAAAATACAGAACGTACACAACTGCAGCGTGCATAACGGTAGACAAAATTGTTCTTCGTTTTTTCCAACTTAAAGGTGGAAGTTAACCGTGTGGGGCTGTTATATAAGTGACTGAGAATGTATGCAGAAGTTTAGTGTTCTCACAACATTTATTTTTCAAAGAAAAAGACATAAATTATTCTAAACAAGTTATTGATTGAGTACCGTAAACAACTAACAGTTGGTTTAAGAGTACAATGGACAAGGATCCTGGGTGGCAGAAGTGAGTCAAGTACTCTGACCCTAAAAATGTGGATAACGCAATCTGTATTGATCTGACGCTGAAAAGACTTTGATTTATTAAATCTACTGTGGTTTCACTACATATGTGCAGCTGAAAGCAAGTGGCGCCCTCACATTGCCGGAGCAGCAGCACTCTACCCAGTTTGCTTCGTGCAGCGATGTAGCTTGAAGCTGGCGAGATGTGTGCGGCGGAGGTGAGACCTCAGCCGGCACCTGTGAATCGATCGCGGCCACGAAAGAAATGCGAAAATCTCACGATCCAGCGATCAGGCAGACGGATCGCAATTTACTCTCTACCAGAGCCCTGCAATCACAGTAGATTTCAGTGTGTGACACACCCATTCGCTGGTGGTACCAAGGACCAATTTGGCTCACATACGATCGAGTGCACAAGGATATCAAACGTCAAGACTGGTAAACCAAAAACGAGTAAGTGTGCCCTCGGCAAACGACTAGTCCGCGACGTCTGAAGTCACACTTTTGGTACAGTCTAAACTACTCACAAGTGAAGTCAGTCTCAAGTTAGGTCCCAAGCACCAACAACATACGCTAGAGCATCGACAAGAAGTCCTCCTACCACACCAAAGTCCAGCCCCCGAGTGCTTCGAACCTCTTCAGAAAAAAATAAGTTTCCCCACAAACTGCACGAATGACACCGCCTACACGCCATCTTGAGCCAATCATAGGGCTCCAGAGACGCTAAATCTCCCCTCCTACACGCCAGCACAAACTCCTATTGAACCAGGGCAAGAGTTAAGAAACCTGAGTCTCTGCAGTAAAAAAAAAAAAATTAAAAAAATTACTGGCATTTTTTAAGTTTCCAGGAAGGGGGAAGATGGTTTTCTCCGAAATCGCATCGCTTCCCATGCCAACAAGTGAACAGATGCAGTGTTAAAGACTTTTATCTAAATAGCCTGTGCCTTGGAGCTTGTTAGTCTTAGCTATGAGGTGTAATAAAGATTCTATCTAAATATTTCTCAGACGCCGGAGTTCCTTATACAATCGAGGCAGCTGATGGAAGTGGGTCACAGGCCTATTTGCACTATCAGCAAACACAAAAACGTGTGAATTTTTATTACGTGTAGCTCTGCACACAATGCCCAGTTTATGACTCCACTGTGTACACACATACCTTCAGTCCATCACCCCTAGCCCAGCCTTTGGCTGGCGCCAATGCAGGTATTGTGGCATTGTTCTGCTGGAAACCTGTCTTGATGAGAGGCTGCTCTGTCTGTCCTGCACAGCTGTGGATCGGTCCGGCAAGATTTACTGACGGATGGGCTCGCCGCCAATTGCTTTCAACTCTAAACATGCCGTTTCTACGAGCTAAGAAACATAAAAATACCTCACGCTTTTAGCGCCTTACCAGGCTCTGTCAGTGTCTGCTCAGGCCATGAACTTTCTAGAGTCTCGCTCAAGGTGCGTCAGGTTGTTATGAAATCTATAATAATTTTCTGTATATGAAAAATGGGGGAGAGAGAAACTTGTCCTCTCTCAACGGATTTTCTCACACACTCTGACAACTGGTTAACATGCTCAGTATTGTGTGTGACCACCTCTGGCAGCAGTACATGCATGACAACGAAGGGAAATGCTGTGAATGGTGTCATCAGCCTCATGTTGAGGCAATAACGTCCGTTATTCCTGCAGAGATGCTCACACGGTTTGGAGAGTAGGTCTTTGGACGCTGACGTGATGGAAGCCATCTCCCTAGTGCATCCCAGACATGCTCGGTGGGATTCAAGGCGAGAGAGTGAGCAGGCCACACCGTCCGTGCAGTATCTTCTGTTTGCAAGAAAACATCAAACACCTGGGCTCAATGAGGTCGAGCATTATCGTCCATCAATAGGAAGTCAAGGCCCACAGCAACTCACAATAACCACACATGAGGTCCCAAGATATTGTCACAATACCTGATACCAGTTAAACCTTGCCGATTCATCTGTACAATTTCATGAAGAATCCCTGCCCAACTCCGCTGCAGAGTGAAAATCTCATTCTGGCATTAGGGATCCTCCTCAATGTCAGTCTCTTTCCACAGTGTCTGGATCCGAAATCGTGTTCCATGCGCCCCCCAAATACGAATCCGTCGAGAATCATGACCCGTATGTGAAAAGAATTTTGGCTCACTGTTCGACCGTCCCCTTCTGTGAAGACGCGTCAGAGGTATACATACAGCAGGTCCCCAACAACATACGCAACTCTGCCAAAGCCTTCTGTACACCGTTTGTCTCGCTACAACACGTCCAGTGGACGCTGCGACGTCAGATGCCAGCTGCCGTGCAGTACTAAGGCGCTACCGTCGAGCCATTGCAGCCAAATAACGGTCCTCTCCGATAGCACACTTGGTCGGCCCTGCCCTGGTTTCGGGATACAGTTTCGGTCTCTACAAACTGTCGCCACATCCGAGAAACTACAGAACGATTCGGATTAAGCCATCAGACCTCATCAGTTTGTGACTACCCTGCTTCCATTCTTCCCACGGCGCTCCACCGCAGAAAGTCTGTCAGGCGTCTTCTCTGTGCCTTACTGCACCGTCTGTGGTTGTACGAGGGTGAGTCAAACGAAAGCCTTAAATTTGTAACAACAAATCGACATTTGGCCCCGTTATCCTGTAAGTTGGTAAACGTGCTACAAACAGCGTGCAGAATGGCCTGTAGGTGGCAGCATAGTGCAGATGCACACATACCGTCGCAGTATCAGTATAAAGATGGCCGCCCCACTGGCGACGTGCACCAGGGAAGAACAGCGTTCTGTTATTCGGTTTTTGCGTAGTGAAGGTGTGAAACCTATTGAAATTCATCGACGAATGAAGGTTCAGTACGAACATGCATGTCTGTCACAGCAGCAAGTCTACGAATGGAGTAGGAAGTTCGCAAATGGTGAGACTTCAGTGGAAGATGCTCCTCGTCCAGGTCAGGCACAACGAGTTGTGACTCCATAGAACATTGCAGCAGTTGAAACCATAATGAAGGAAAACCGCCGAGTGACACTGAATGACATTGCAGCATGAATACATGGGTCATCACACCACATTGTGCATGATGGGCTCCAGTTTCACAAAGTGTCTGCAAGATGGGTGCCACGGCAGCTGACTCCTGAAATGAGAGAACGACGTGGTGATGCTTTTGAAGAACTTCTTCGGCGCTTTGAACGAGAAGGTGATGGCTCCTCCGGTTCACTTCCACTAACCGGAAACGAAGAGAGCGAGCAAGGAATGACGCCATTCCTCATAACCAAAACAAAACAAGTTTCGAACAGAACCATCAGCAGGGAAGGTTGTGCTGACTCTCTCTTGGGACGAAAAAGACGTCATATTGGAGCATTACATGTCTAGAGGGACCACTATAAACAGTGCATCAAACACGGATTTCCTAAAAAATCATCTGCGGCCTGCAATCAAATCAAAGCGACGTGGATTAATGTCAGCAGGTGTCCTTTTGCAACATGACAATGCAAGGCTCCACACTGCCCGTACAAAAATTGCAACAATCACAGACCTGCATTTTGAGTGTCTTCCTCGTCCACTATACTCACCATACTTTGCCCCAAGTGATTTCCATATGTTTGGACCACTCAGAGACGCAATGGGCAGAAAGAAGTTCCGTTCTGATGAAGAGGTACGGCACGCGGTGCAAGAGTGGTTGCGCGGACTACCAAAAGAATTTTTTTCTAAAGGGATTTATGCACTTTGTTAGCGCTGAAGGACTTGCATTGAGCCCGCATCTCGTGGTCGTGCGGTAGCGTTCTCGCTTCCCACGCCCGGGTTCCCGGGTTCGATTCCCGGCGGGGTCAGAGATTTTCTCTGCCTCGTGATGGCTGGGTGTTGTGTGCTGTCCTTAGGTTAGTTAGGTTTAAGTAGTTCTAAGTTCTAGGGGACTTATGACCACAGCAGTTGAGTCCCATAGTGCTCAGAGCCAGCCACTTGCATTGAGCGTGGGGGAGATTATGTTGAAAAGTGATACAGCTTTGTACCACTTCTGCACAATAAATAATATTTAAAAAAATATTTAAGGTTTTCATTTGACTCACCTTCTTATATACAGCGATGGTGGCTGTGGAACTACCCGGCAAACACTGCCTCGTTTGATAGGTACCCTGACGTTTTCATTGGCGTGGTTGTCCGTTGACTGGAATGCCATCTCCCGTGCAGAACACGCTAGTACGGACATCTGTTCATAATTTGTATTATTATATCTTGAATTAGTCACAGAACTCCTCAATAGCGAAATTTTGCTTTAATTTTGGATACCAGTGTATATTCGAACTCAGAATGTGGTTCAAAGATTCTGCAGCAAAGGAATGTTAAGGATGGACGCGTATGGCAACAGTGACTTCGTCACAGGCGTTCCCGTATCGAGATTCTGTAATATGAGTTAGAAATTTGGCGAGATGCTCTGCCCGCTGCTTTGTGTCTGTTTGCCGTTATGTCTCGTAGTTCTCTTGCAGTCGACTTACGAGTGGCCGTGTGCAAGTCGGGCGCCGAGCCGCCGCGGACCGCCGTAGGCCTGAGGGCGGCAGAGGTGCGGACTGGCGGCGCCGCCTTCCCCCACCCCCAGCGGGGGGCTGTGACTGCGGCGGCGACCCCTGACATTTGGCGCGGGGCTTAGGGCCTGCGAGGCTCCCCCCAGACAGCGGCCAGCAGCCAGCCCGCCATCCAGCCGGTCTCAGTCGATACGCCGCCACGTCACCGCCACCAGCCGCCCCTTCCCAGATACTCTGCACTAACCGACGTGGCGCCTTCACTGCGTTCCCGTCTAGGCCAGATACTGTAGAAAGCGGTGTGTATCCGCTCCGCGTCTGTCACACACCAAAAGGTACCTGTGTTTGACACGAGTACACGGTTATACTACAATGCTCTGTGTTCTGTCCTTCGTTGTCTCCATTTTAATTATCAACTCGACAGAATCGAGTCGCGTTCATGAAACACGGTGATCACATTAGTCACTGTCGACACAGTCACTCTTCAGTGCCACACACCTGGTTTTTCGAAGCGGCCAGAGTGGCCGAGCGGTTCTAGGCGCTGCAGTCTGGAACCGCGCGACCACTGCGGTCGCAGGTTCGAATTCTGCCTCGGGCATGGATGTGTGTGGTGTCCTTAGGTTGGATAGGTTTAAGTAGTTCTAAGTTCTAGGGGACTGATGACCTGAGAAGTTAAGTCCCATAGTGCTCAGAGCCATTTGTTTTTTCGAACGGCAGCTAGGTTGGCGGAGGCCTCGGTTGTAGAAGGGTGGACCTTGGCTCTTCATTCGGCATGTACCGAGCGACAATTATTGAACTATATGAAATAAAATGGTCATAACATCTGAACCGTTTGCGTTAGAACGTTCAAACTGCAACGTTCGACCGCGGGGCACGATGGGAATTAGTATGCACATGCTCACGCGTCTTGTTGTTGTCGGTCACTTTCATTTGGATGGGTTGGTCAATAAGCAAAATTGGCGCATTTGGGAGACTGAGAACCCCCATTTGGCGATAGAAGAGTCTCTTCACCCTCAATGGATGGCTGCGTGGTATGCAATGTCCAATCACGGAATAATCGGTGCGATATTCCTTGATGACCCGATGACTACCGAAAGGTACGTGAAGGTTTTGGAAGATGACTTCATCCCCATTGTTCAAAATGACCCTCGTTTCGACAAGATATGGTTCATGGAAGACAGAGTCCGACCCCATCGAAGCAGGAGAGTGTTTCATGTCCTGGAGGAGCACTCTGGGGAACGTATTCTGGCTCTCGGGTACCCAGAGACCACTGGCATGATCCTCGATTGGAACACATGCGACTGCTTTTTCGTTCCGTGATTGAAAGGTGACTACCGAACGGTACGTGAGATTTTGGAAGATTATTTCACCCCCATTATCCAAAGTGACACTAATTTCAACAATGTTTGATTCATGCAAGACGGAGCTCGACTGCATCGGAGTGGGAGAGTGTCTGATGTTCTGGAGGAGCACTTCGGGGATCTCATTCAGGCTCTGGGGTACCCAGAGGTCACTGGCATGGTCCTCGATTGGCCGCCATCTTCTCCGGATCGGAACTCACGCGATTCCTTTATGTGGGGCTATATTAAAGACAAGGTGTACAGCAATAACCCCAAAACCACTGGTGAGGTGAAAACAGCCATTCATGAGGTCATCGACGGCATCGATATTCCGACACTTCACTGGGTCTTTCAGAATTTCGCTATTCGTCTAGGCCACGTTATAGCCAACGGTGGCAGGCAAATCGCCCACGTCGTAACCTAAATCCGAATGTCTGTAGTTAGGATTACATGTCGGTTAAAGTGTGCGCACGCCGTAGTTGGTAAATAATTTACGTTTTTTCTTCATGTAGTTCAATAATTGTCATCCTGTACTTTCATAGTACCTATCTTTGAGGGCAACTGTGACCCCGCTGAATGTAACAACTACCGCGCACTCTGGCTATAAAAATACTCGGACGTATCCTGATGACAGACATAGTCTAGCTCTCGTTAAATCGATGTGGAGGGATGCGTCAGCGTGGCACGGCAGACAATATTTCTGCCTCGTGTCAGCAGGTGGAGAAATTTCACGAGAAAGGTCACAACACCTTGCCATTCTCGAGCTTGAATAGGAATTTGATCAAGTACCACGTCAGATGATTTGGTACGCTCTTTGTTATCATCAGTCAGGCAGTAGTAGCCGACCGAGACATACGCAGCAACAGGGAAGTAACCGCTTTTGTGACATTTACGAGTTCCTATCAGGGGCGAATTATTTAGCTTCACCTGAGTGCTTCGGTAGTTAGGTTTTTGAATATCTGCGTGTTATTAGACACAGTTCCTCCGTTTGCTTCAGGGTCTACAGTAGAGTTGCGCAGCACATGCCGATAGTCCGTTTATCTGCATAGTTCAGGTTTCCACGGTCTTTAGTATGGACAAGGACTGCCATTGTTGTATGCTGATGCGAGCTGAATTGGTGACACTTAGCTCTCAGCTTCAGCCTGCAGCGGATGGTCATCACTGTTGTGGGCCGGCCATGAGGATCTAACGGACGTCCAGCATGTCCGAGTCCTTCGATCGGTCCTCACTGGTAGCCAACCCAGTTACTGCTCGCACTGAGGTTGACCCCTCACTTATGGTTGACTGGGAGGTCGCTCCAGGGCGAAGCAGGCGGCGAAAGACCTTCCAGGTGGCTGCACGTAAGATCTCCCTGGTTTGTCTGACAAACAGGTTCCAGGTGCTGTCTGTGGCTGACACTGTCGCTGATCCAGATGCTGTCGCCTGTCCTGTTTCAGAGGAAGCCACTCAGCCCGCAAGAGGGTAGGATTATTGGTAGTTGGGAGCTCCAACGTTAGGCGCGTTATGGGGGCCCCTTAGGGACTTAGCTGACAAGAAGGGTAAGAAAACCAATGTGCACTCCGTGTGCATACCGGATGGAGTCATTCCAGACGTGGAAAGGGTCCTCCGAGATGCCATATAGGGCACAGGGTGCAGCCAACTGCAGGTGGTTTGCTCATATCGCTACCAATGATGTGTGCCACTTTGGATCAGAAGGGATTCTCTCTGGATTCGAGCGGCTAACAGAAGTGGTAAAGGCTGCCAGTCTTGCTTGCAAGATGAAAGCAGAGCTGACCATTTGCAGCATAGTCGACAGGACCGATAGCGGACCTCTGGTACAGAGCAGGCTGGAGGGTCTGAATCGGAGGCTCAGACGGTTCTGAGACTGTGTAGGCTGCAGATTCCTCTACTTGCGTCGAAGGGTGGTTGGGTTTCGGGTTACGCTGGATAGGTCAGGTGTCCACTATACGCAGGCGGCGGCTACACGATTAGCAGAGGCTGTGTGGCGTGGACTGGGCGGATTTTCAGGTTAGAGGGTCTCGCGAAAATACAAGAATGGCTTCAGTCACAAAGGGTGCAGACTGAACACAGGAAGAACGTAGACACAGCAAACATTGGTATAACAGTTGTAAATTGTCGTAGCTGTGCTGGGAAAGTACCAGAGCTCCAAGCACTAATAGAAAGCACTAATCGTTATAGGCACCGAAAGCTGGCTAAAGCCGGATATAAGCTCAGGCGAAATTTTTGCGAAGAACCTAACGGTGTTCCGAAAGGATAGGCTAAACACGGTTGGCGGTGACGTGTTTGTTGCTGTTAGAAGTAGTTTAACTTGTCGCGACATTGAAGTAGATACTTCCTGTGAATTAGTACGGGCGGAGGTCATTGTTGGCAACCGGAATAAAATAATAATGGGATCCTTTTACCGACCTCCCAATTCAGATGATACAGCTGCTGAAAGGTTCAAAGAAAACTTGAGTTTGATTTCAAACACTTACCCGACTAATACGATAATAGTTGGTGGTGACTTTAATTTACACTCGCTATGTTGGCGAAAATACATGTTCAATTCCAGAGGCATGCATAAAATATCAACCCAAATTGTGCTAAAAGCATTCCCTGAAAATTATTTCGAGCAGTTAGTTCATGAGCCCAAGCGAATAGTTCATGAGCCCACGCGAATAGTAAACGGTTGTGAAAACACACTTGACCTCTTAGCAACAAATAATTCTGAGTTATTAACGAGAATCAAAACGGATTCAGGGATTAGTGAACACAGGGTTGTTGTAGCGAGACTGAATATTGTAATCCCCAAATCCTGGAACAATAAGCGAAAAATATATCTATTCAACAAAGCGGATAAAAATTTACTTGACGCCTTCCTGAGAAACAATCTCCACTCATTCCAAATTAATAATATAAGTGTGGACTAGATGTGGCTTAAATTCAGAGAAATAGTATAGGCAGCAGTTGAGAGATTTATACCAAATAAATTAACCATCGACCCTCCTTGGTACACAAAACGGGTCAGAACACTGTTGCAGAAGCAACGAAACAAACATGCCAAATTTAAACAGACGCAAAATCCCCAAGATTGGCGATATTTTACAGAAGCTCGAAATTTAGCACTTACGTCAATGTGAGATCCTTATAACAGTTTCCACAACGAAACTTTGTCTCCAAACCTGACAGAAAATCCAAAGAGATTCTGTATGTGAAGTATGTTAGCAGCAAGAAACAATCAATGCCTTCTCTGCGCGATAGCAGTGGAGGTACTATCGAAGACAGTGCTGCCAAAGCAGAGTTACTAAACACAACCTTCCGAAATGCTTTCACAAAATAAGACGACGTAAATATTCCATAATTCGAATCTAGAACAGTTGCCAGCATGATTAGCGTAGAAGTAAATATACTCGGAGTAGAAAAGCAACTTAAATCACTTAATAAAAGCAAGTCTTCTGGTCCAGACTGTATACCAATTAGGTTCCTTTCGGAGTATCCTGATGAATTAGCTCCATACTTAACCATCATATACAACCGTTCGCTCGGCGAAAGATTCGTAACCAAAGACTGGAAAGTTGCACAGATCACACCAATATTCAAGACACGAGATAGTAGGAGTAATCCACTAAATTACAGGCCAATATCGTTAACGTCGATATGCAGCAGGAGTTTGGAACATATATTGCGTTCGAACATTATGAATTACCTCGAAAAAAAAAAACGTTCCTGTGAAACACAACTAGCTCTTTATTCACATGAAGGGTTGAGTGCTATTGACTATGGATATCAGATCGATTCCGTATTTCTGGATTTCCGAAAGGCTTTTGACACTGTACCTCACAAGCGGCTCGTAGTGAAATTGCGTGCTTATGGAATATCGTATCAGTTATGTGACTGGATTCGTGATTTTCTGTCAGAGAGGTCAGAGTACGTAGTAATTGACGGAAAGTCATCGAGTGAAACAAAAGTGATTTCTGGCGTTCCCCAAGGTAGTGTTATAGGCCCTCTGCGGTTTCTTATCTATATTAACGATTTGGGAGACAATCTGAGCAACCGTCTTCGGTTGTTTGCAGATGACGCTGTCGTTTATCGACTAATAAAGTCATCAGATCAGAACTTACTGTAAAACGATTTAGAGAAGATAATCTGAATGGTGCGAAAAATGGCAGTTGACCCTAAATAACGAAAAGTGAGAGGTCACCCACATGAGTGCTAAAAGGAACTCGCTAAATCTCGGTTACACGATAAGTTAGTTTAATCTAAAAGCCGTAAATTCAACTAAATACCTAGGTATTACCATTACGAACAACTTAAATGGGAAGGAACACAAAGAAAATGTGGTGGAGAAGGCTAACCAAAGACTGCGTTTTATTGGCAGGACACTTAGAAAATGTAACAGCCCTACTAAGGAGACTGCCTACAATACGCTTGTCCGTCCTCTTTTAGAATACTGCTGCGTGGTGTAGGATCGTTACCAGATAGGACTGACGGAGTACACTGAAAAAGTACATAGAAAGGCAGCACGTTTCGTATTACCGCGAAATATGGGGGAGAGTGTCACAGAAATGACACAGGATTTGGGCTGGACAGTATTAAAATAAAGGCGTTTTTCGTTGAGACGGAATCTTCTCACGAAATTCCAATCACCAACTTTCTCCTCCGAATGGGAAAATATTTTGTTGACACCGACCTACACAGGTAGGAATGATCACCACGATAAAATAAGGGAAATCAGAGTTCGTGCGGAAAGATATAGGTGTTCATTCTTTCCACGCGCTGTACAGGATTGGAATAATAGAGAATCGTGAAGGTGGTTCGATGAACCCTCTGCCAGGCACTTGAATGTGATTTGCAGAGTATCCGTTTAGATGTAGATGTAGGTTCCTGTACAAAGCCGCCAGAAGTCGGGTGCTATGCTTTGCGGGACTGACTGACAGCTTCCTGTGACGGTTTTCATGAAGGCTTAGTTCTATCTGAGCTCCTCTTTGTTACAGTAATGGGTAGCATGACAGGCGAGTTACAGAAGTATGTAACTCGGACAATTCTATACGCTGACGATGTGATGCTTGCGGCGGATACCGGTAAGGATCTTGAAACTAATGTAAGACACTGTATGATAGTCGACAAAGACACGGCCTCCGTTTAAACGTCCTCAAGACAGAGTACCTCTAAACGATTCCACCTCCTGAAACTTTACGAATTAATGGAGCTCTCCCTAGCAAGGTGCTCACATTCTGATATTTAAGTTGTCAACTGCAGAGTGACGGCTATGTAGAATGCGGATGTGTGAACAAGAATCAAAGTGATCTGGATGCGAGTCAGAGACGTACCGGTATTCTTTGTAATAAAAATGTGTACCCACGTAAAATAAAACATACAGCACAACGAGGAGGTCAGCTGCGTTATACAGTCTATCTCAAACCTTTTAGGTCAAACTGAAACAGATGACAGTGGGTCCGCAACCGGTTGTATTGAGATAGGGAACCAGTGGTCTAAAACAGGTGTTGACTGTGTTGTGGCCATACACAGCATACACTGTATAACAACAAAGTAGCTCATAGTAATTGTTCAAAGCGACGACCGCCAGTCTCAATGCATGTACTGCAACGACGCATGCAGTTCTGTTATACTCTCACAAAGATCCCTAGTGTCTGTTGTACACTGGAACATGCAGCGGGTGATAAGCAGCCTACACTCCTGACCACCAGAGAGACATACTGCACTTGTGTCGTGTGACAATCGCGTGCATTTCTCAGGCGCGTTAATCTGTGCCGCACGCACCCCACTATCCGTGGTGTCAGCTGCCCATTGCATGAGACAATTTGCGATGTGTCCATGGCGAACTGTTCATGACGAACCCTCACCAGTGGACTGGAACGGGAGGTCCTGTCCCACGGCCAGTTCATAGTTGGAGGTAACGTCTATGGACCTTTCTCCTCTGGGGTTACCTCAAGTCGCTGGTGTATGAAATCCCCAAGGAAATAGATGAAGATCTGCTTGCTGGGCTCAAAGCTGTCTGTTTTTAACACGACAGACACCAGGCATGTTTGAGAGAGTGCGGCAGAACTTAATGCGCCATTACCAAGAACGCAATGAGACTGGCGGTCGTCACTTTGAACAATTATTATGCGCAACGTTTTTGTTATGCAGTATACGCTGCCTAAGTCCACAACACAATAAAAATGCATTTCCGACCATTGGTTCTCTATCTCAATATAATCGGTTGTGGACCTGTGTACCTGTGGACCTGTGGACTTCAATTTGAACAAATAGTTTAAGACACCCTCTACTGTACCGATTGTTGGCCCACACATAGAATACTGTGCACTCGCTATATGTCATGGAAATGCGGATGCTAAGAAGCTCACAAGGCATTTCCGTGTCCGAGGCATCAGCAACACAACAATCCGATAACAGGCTGGAGTGGCTCCAGTCAGAGAAAAGATGCAGGAATGGAGACTTGAGTGGTATCGACACATTAGACGGGCACTACCTGCGTCAGTCATCAGCTCAGCATATCACGTCGCTGTTGAAGGCCAGAGACAACGTACAAGGCCTATTTTACAATGACTAGACACTATAAACACGTATCTGTAATCAAGAAGCTTAAATCCACGGAAAGCTTTAGACCATAAAAAATGGCGTGCATTGGCCCAAAAAGTGGACTACGTTCTTCTTAATTTCCACTTTCCAAAATGAAATAGAAGCTCAGATACTCATTTTTCGAAGTTATATCTCCACTACGGTCACTAAGGATGAAATATCTACTCTGAGTACTGGGAAACACGGTTAACGGTCAGCTGTATCTCGCTATGTTACAAAACTGGTTGTTACCGAGGCTGCACGAAGAAAACTTCATTTTTCAACGAGACGGGGCACCCTCTCACTGGACTCGGCAAGTGCGTGAACATCTGAACGAAACTCTACCGAGACGTTGGATTAGTCGCCAAGGAGCTGGTGACGTAGCATGCCTCAGCTGGGCTCCACGGTCACCGGATTTGACAGCCACTGACTTCTTCTTGTGGGGTTTCGTTAAAGACAACGTTTATGTATCACCACTCCCACAGAACCTGGAAGAGTTCAAAACCCCGATCCATACTGCCATAACATCAGTGACGAAGGACATGCTTGCCCGATTATGGGAGGAATTTGAGTATCGTTATAATATTGTTCGTGTCATTAATGGAGGACACATTGAACATCTGTAAACTGAACTTGAGAGTTTCGTATATATGTGTGTTAGTTTCATATTCATATGTCTTAAGGTTTAATAAATATATGCATTCGAAATACATATATTCTTTTTGAAACACCCTGTATATAGGGTGACTGTTTTCCACCATGTACAAACTCTAGGGATTGAGTGATGAGAGGATACGGAACAAATAGGTGTAATGAACTTATGTCTGGAAATGCATGGTGTCCATGCTGGAGACCATTTATTCAATCATACATTGTTGACAGAGACTGCGGTCTAATACACACTGTACCATGCAGCCACAGTTACAGTATGCATGGTTTCCTGTTAGATAGCAGTACTGTTCCTCATACGTGATCCCCTAGTGCCCTTTCCTGCCATAGTAATTGGCAATTTTGTGTCCGTTTCACTGCTCTTGCTGACTCACCTTGTAGTGGATGTGATATAGCGTTGTATACAATGCTGAGAGGTGGCAGAAGCCCCCTC
Organism: Schistocerca piceifrons; assembly: GCF_021461385.2. NCBI lineage: Eukaryota > Metazoa > Arthropoda > Insecta > Orthoptera > Acrididae > Schistocerca > Schistocerca piceifrons. The sequence continues at coordinate 460,406,670 of NC_060145.1, forward strand.
TCATATTTCTATCTTACTCTGAGTAATTCGATTTTCCTCTCTGATTGCATGCGGTGAAAAGTTGCTATTCCTTCCCACGCGGCGTCTCTCGCCACCCGGGTGGTCCGGTGACAGGCGGGATATGCTGATCTTGAAAGGGTTAAGCCGACGGGTGTGAGGGAATCGAGTGAATGCTTTCCAGACGGCGACATTGTCATAATAGCGGCGGAGACACGCCCGCAGGGGCCTGAAGGAGCGGCTGGGCTAGAGGTTCCGTTACTTCGCAGAAACTTAGCGAAAACACTTTCTGGCAGGCTACCAGCGATGCGTGGGAATGACTTGTGTACCCAGGCAGTCTTGGCGGGCAAATTCCCACGTTTTCTGCAAAATCGTAACTGTGATTGGCTTGCTCAGGGCATAGCTCCGTGACGTAGCAAAATCGGCGCAGAAATTGGCGCCAAGAATCTCCATTGGTGGAATGGTAGTGCTTCGGCAATTGAGTGGTATTTTCCGCCGGTTTTCGAGTTGCTGATTGGAACGTTTAACCACGGCCATTGTCGTGGGGGCGGGAATGTTCTGTGTTCGGTTTGTATGGGTGCTGTTGTGGTAGTCGGCTCTCGCCTTTCGGTCGTAGTAGGTTACAAGACTGAGCTCTCGCTGCTCTGGACAGCCTGCCTTCCGTTGGCTGTCTAATATCCTTTTATTTGATTGTAACTGTTTAACGAAGTTGCTGAAGTTTCGACTTCAATGTAACCTTCCGAGTACAGTTGGCAATTGAGCGTTCTACGTACAAGAGGCCTATGTTGTCTGTCTTGGGCAGTTTTGGCTAAAGTTCACTGTATCGGAGTTACTGTGTGACTTCGCTTGTTAAAATCAATCACTGTACCATCAGTGATTGTGTGGCGAGCCTTCTTCGTCTCCCTCTGAGGCGCATTTGTATTGATAGGAAGTCTTTAGTCTGGAACAACCAGACCAGGACAATTTGTTTCGGGGTATACTCGCGACATTATCATCACCACGACGGGACGTCGAAGCAACCAGCCATCGCTTCTGGTACGCCAGATCCTGTCTTTGCAGTCAAGAAGACGACTTGGTAATGTATGTCCGCAGCACCGGCAGACTAGGGAATTTGCACTGTGATAGAGCTCAGCAGAGCGCGCCTGTTCGTCTTTTCTATCTTTGTTCTGTCTTGGGTGTTCATTGTCTGAGTTATCACTACCGTAGCAGCAATTAATGTTGAGTTAGCTGGGTGTTTCTCTTAAGATTTGAGTTGCAAGGGATTGGCTCCACATACCACTTCGTCATAAATGTCACAATCTAGTTTATGGACAACTTCACCTTCACAGCATTTATTTGAGTATCCAATTTGATCCAATTTGATGTATTGTAAATGTTTCATGTGTTTTGTTCATGATTTTGTGTTTAGTCATAATAAATCAAATTGTTGTTTTGGACAGAACTGTCATTCTGTTAATCGGTAGAGCAACCCTTTCATTTCTCACTACGTTACTGAAACTTTCCTTTATTTAATTAATGTCTATCAGATTAAATTATTGCAGGTGTCAAACTCCTTTCTACTCCACTTGCAGTGTCGATTGCAGTCAGTTCGCGTTTCTTCTTAATCCATGTGCAACAGCAAAAGTCGGAGTTAGAATAGGGGGGGCTTAGAGCATCATTTACATATGAAGATTCTAGAAGAATTTAGTGTTAAATGCACTGCTAGCCCCGGCACCTTGCAATGCTTCCGTATCCGAATCGAGAGCTTGTCGACATGGTGTTTACTTACAGAAAGGCAAATGGAAACGGGCGGTGTGTAGCAAGGTTATATCAGGAGGCCTATCCCCGACGGCAACAACCACAGCACTGAATGTTTACAAAAGTGTTTCGCCGTTTGAGACAGGGTCGTTGCAGAAAGCAAGAAATCATGAAGAACGTATCCAAAATGTTCGGACACCAGACTCGGAGGAAAATATGATAAACAGTGTGGAAGACGACCACTGTGGCCGGCCGCTGTGGCCAAGCGGTTCTAGGCGCTTCGGTCCGGAGCCTCGCGACTGCTACGGTCGCAGTTTCGAATCCTGCCTCGGGCATGGATGTGTGTGATGTCCTTAGGTTAGTTAGGTTTAAGTAGTTCTAACTTCTAGGGGACTAATGACCTCATGTTAAGTCCCATAGTGCTCCGAGCCATTTGAACCATGTTGAATGCCCAACGTGTCAGTACCAGGCAGTTGGCCCGCCAGTACAGAGTAAGCCAGACGACCGTGTGGAACATCCTCCATGACAATTGTTACTACCCTTATCACTTATAGCGTGTGCAGGGCTTACGAACAACAGTCTTTCCACAATGGGAGCAGTTTTATCACTGGTTTCTTCACCAGGAAACCACGATCCTGGGATTTGGGTCATCCATCCCATTCACAGATGAGGCCACCTTTACGAGCAGTGATATCTTCAGCTTTCATAACAGTCATCTGTTGGACAATATGCAGAACCCCCATTGTACAGTGATAGCAAATCATCAGCATCGGTGCAGCCGGAATGTGTGGGCCGGATGAACTGGCGACTATAACTTAGGACAAGTCTTTCTTCCACGTCGTCTAACGGGCCGGAACTATCGGCGTTTCTTGCGGGTAACTTTGCCTCCCCTGCTCGAGGAAGTGCCTTTGATGATTCGAATGGTTACGTGGCTGCTACACGATGGTGCTCCAGCTCACTTCGTCGTTAACGGTCGGACGCGTCTCAACTATGTCTTACTTGGCCGATGGATCGGTCGACAGGGTTCAGTTGCATGGCCTGCTCGTTCATCGGATCTGAACCCGTGCAATTTTTTGGTTATAGGACATCTCAGAAGTATCATGTATGTGGAGTCCATTCAAGATGTGGAGATACTGGAGCAGCGTATTATGCTGTTTTTGACACTGTTCGGATGCAGCCTCGCTGATGTGAGATAGAACATGCTACGGCTCATTCATGCATGCGCTGAGGCACATGAAAACCACTTTCAACATATACTGTAACTCTGGCAGCATGGTACAGCGCGAATTAAACCGCAGTCTGTAACAATGTATGATTGAGTAATTGGTCTCTAGCATGAAACCACCCCTTTAAGGACATCATCAAACTTTTTTTATTGTGTGTCCTCCCATCGATCATTTCCCAAAGTTTGTACACCATGGAAAAAAATCACCCTGTAGAATGGATACAGTGCATAAATAGAGTGGGCTAATGAGAGGACTGGACGAACATCCCTGAATCAATTTGATTCATGGTGACACGGTGTGTAAGACGTGACATGGATTTCAACATCTGTAAATGGGAAGATGGAACTGCCACAATTCTTAAGAAAAGAGAGTTTGAAAATTTTAGGTGTGCTAATGTACTTTCTACGGTCATTATTATTCAAGGAGTCCACAGCCAACATTCCCGCTTCTATCGTAGTGCTGCGAGAGCTTCCTTGTCTGTCCCCAGTGTCATGTAGGTCGTTGTGTGCATGACATCATTGTTTGTTTCACGGTGTCTCGTGTTTGTGATTCGCTTTTGATGTGGTGTTGATTTGAATGCCGTGATGTCGTCCATGGCTCCCAGGAACGTTTCGCGCATAGGTACAGTTAGTTTTAATTTTGACAAGTCCACGTGTCATGTGCAGCCAAGTTCGTTAGATATTAATGATGCGCTTGTTGTAGATATGATCAAGGTCGCTTCAGAACAGGTTCACACGTCTTACTTCGGTTCTGAATCGTATGTGTTTTATGTCAAGTTTCTAGATCCACTTCAGGTTGACTGCTCCTTTTTCGGCACAGAAGCAAGCTCCTATCAGCGATGGCTGAAATAGTACGTTTATGCTGGCAAACGCAGCTGTAGAATACACGTATGTCAGGCTATTTAACCTCCCGCCCGAATGTGATGGCAGTTTCCTCAAGACCGACCTGCTTCCGTTCGGGGATATACGGAAGGAACAATGGTCCGCTCAACATCACATCGTCTCAAGTTTATAGCGGAGTCGAATCCGTGGACATGATGAGGAAACGGAATATCTCCTCTCATTTGTTGCAGGTATATTGATACCCGGTACACATAACCTACACAGGACAAGAAGGGACCTGTTTTATATGGAATGAGTGTGGATGCCTCCATACAAGTGCCCATGTCGTGTCTCGGTTTGAAAATCCACATAAAAGTTTAACTTTGGCAGACCTGGTTTACAAAGTGAAAGTCACTGTGCCTAACCAAGTTTGTGAGGGGCAATGCGAGCCATTGCGTGATGGCACAAGCGAATTTCCGCCGTTAGCCTCGTGTCGGCACTTCGCCACTGTAGCTTCTGTGCCTCCATCACCTCAGCTTCAAAACAAGAGTAGACCAACACAAGATGGTGCTAAGTCAGACGATACATCGTCGCTTCTGTGCTCTATTGAAAACATTCCATTAAAGGAGTCTTCTCCCCTCTCCGAGTTCATATCGCGTGGTAATATTTCGGCCGCTGTTCAACATTCGAAAGCGCCCTGCACTTCCTCCGATGTGACACCCAAGACCGAGACTACCTCTTCGGAATCACATGAGGATACACCTGTTCTGGAGCTCTGTACTATATCTGCATGCTTGCCAGATATCCCTGAATGTGTAACGTATTCCCACAAGGTGATGGTAAAAGACGTCAGTTTTCGTATCTGTTAATTCCCAGAAGCCATACTGCCCACTGTGGAAGAGGGGGTGTATCGTCTGTACCTGATATCGAATTTCGGCAGGACCCATCCACCCCATCCCCACGTCGGCCCATGGGGCAGTCACCTTCCACCACAGCCCCAAAAAACAGCGTTCACAACTTGAGCTCGCAGCATCGAGAAAAAAGAAAAATAATAAAAAGAGGGTGGCAGAAAGGGATCCATCTCTTACATTCAGATGCATCCGTTAGTAGGTGGTCAACAGGGGTATCAGCACATTTTGTTGGTGCAGGTTGCCTACATCAGGGGCAGGTATGCACTCAGGGGTAAACCTATAGTTCTTTGATTGACAGTTCATTAACCTATTGTTCTCCTTTGATTGTCAGGTCCTTAACATACAGCTCTGCTAAAAGGATCCTTCTTTTTAATTTACAGGTCCTTAACCTATTGTTTCCCTGCCCTCTTCCCCTCCCCCTCGAACCCCCCTCAGGAAACCTCCAACTCACTCCCTCCCCATCGCTGCTACAGGTACACTTTCAGGTCTGAGTTATTGGAATAGCCCTCTCTTATCAATTTGACTGACTACATAAGTAAAATGATCAGCTAATTAACCTCTCACCCCCTGGTAAGTCCCCTCCTTCCCACCCTTCTCCTGGGAACTGACAGGAAATAGACTCAGTTGATCTGTCATTTGGAGAGAATTCGATTGCAGTGTATGGAATATTTTTTAAACGATGTAGACAAAGTATAGAATATTGTTTAATTATTTATGGCAGTGTATGGAATATAGTTTATTATTTATTTAAAGAATTTTGCAGGAAATCAATCCACCCCTCCCCACCACACCTTCTCCCCTCTCTCCTCCCCCTCCTCTGTGGAAATTGGTGGCTCTCAGTGGAAAGGAAAGATGTAATGAATGGAAATTCAAGGGTATATTGTTTATTTATAATAAGTAAATCAGTTTGCAGGGGGTTGGATTTCTCTTGCTCACCATTCTCTTCTGTTTGGAAAAGTGCAGGTCTTGTAAGAAGTAATTAAATTAATCACTTTCATTTTATTCCAACTGCGCAAGGAATACCATCACGAAACACACATCACACGTAATTACAAAATTAAAATGCTTTCGATCGCAAAGCATGCACTGCCGCTGTCCCCTGTCCACTGGACCGCACAGAATAGCAATGCACATACTTCAAGGAGTTGGGAGAGCATGAAGTGGCAGCATCCCCTTCTTACTTGACACTTGAGAAATACCTGTTGAAACACGTGTCTACCTAGGTGCCGTTGCTGGTGGGGTGACGCATAGCCTTTGTACATGCAGTCCAGTGAGATGTTCACATAGCGGATCATCCTCAGTGAGATGCAGGTGCAGCTAAAAGGTTGTCAGTGTTATATTGACATCACAAGTCTATACAAATAACAGCCAAGTCTCCCTCTGGACACGCTATAGAAATCTTTTGCAATGCTCCCCCGAATAACACAGAATGCATTCTACCTTGCGTTCCTAACGGGACAGCCCATCCATTACATATCAGTCCCTTCCTGGAAATAGTAAGTGCTGCAGAAATAGTTAGTGGTCGCTTTTGTGTTGTAGGAGCTTTCATGATGTCTCAATTTGTGTGCATGGAAATTCTTGTCCTTACAGGACCTGTTTACGAAAGTAGCCCAGAATAATACTGAATGGATTCTTCGCAATTGTCCTAATGGGACAGCCTGTTCATCATGTCTCTTACTGAATTTACGCATCAAACTGCTGCTGCTGCCAGTGTGGGAGAACCATCCACCATTGTTTTCTGCAAACGGGAGTTTTAGTGGCAAAACTATCTTGTGCAGATCACCATATTGCACTGAGACAGTTGAACCCTGCAAAAGTGGTCTACAGATCTTCAAATACATCCCGCGTACTCGCTGTGCTGCAGTGCAGCTCCGATGGAGGAAACTGCTGCCGTAAACACGGCCCACGACTGCAGCTGCAGAAGCACGTGTCAGCCAGAGAGAGGCCAGCTGGCCGTGGATGAACCCGCACCGCAGGAGGACCTGAGTGGTGGGACTTTGAACGCTATCAATACTCCCAGTGAAAGCATTCATCGTGTTGAATCTTACACAAATTTCCACAGGGTATAGACATGACACACGCTTCCCAAAAGCAATACAAACTGGGTATTAGTTCACTATTCACCTACGCATGGGGAGTCGCAACACAAATCGTTACAGGCCGGAGGCTTTCTCAGACTCTCTGAACTGATGTGCAAAGGATGGGCAAGCGCAGCTGGCCCTCACCTGCTTCCTTGTTGCTGTGCTTTCTATAGTCATTTGCAGACTCCCAAGATTATTGGGAACCAGACACATGACACTTCCTCGCGGATTAAAACTGTGTGCCGGACTGATACTCGAACTTGGGTCCTTTGCCTTTCGCGGGCAAGTGCTCTACCATCTGAGCTACCCAATCACACGACTCACGCCCTGTCCACATAGCTTTACTTCTGCCAGTACCTCGTCTCCTACTTTCCAAACTTTACAGAAGCTCTCCTGCGAAACTTGCAGCACTAGCAGGATAGCTTCTGTAAAGTTTGGAAAGTAGGAGACGAGGTAATGGCAGAAGTAAAGGTGTGAGGACGGGGTGTGAGTCGTGATTGGGTAGCTCAGATGGTAGAGCACTGGTCCGTCAAAGGCAAAGGTCCCGAGTTCGAGTCTCGGGCCGGCACGTAGTTTTAATCTGCCACGAAGTTTCATATCAGTGCACACTCCGCTGCACTCTGGAACCAGACACATATTTATCAGTGTAGCTACAATTAAATAGGATTCCTGCTGCAGTCTGGCATCGAGCCGTGTACTGGAAATTGACACACGTGGTTCTGGAACGAATCTCAATATCTATAGATCGCACAATTTTCCACACAAAAAAAAAAGTTTCATTCCCCTTACGACTACCAATATCCTGAATCTATACCTCCCTCACAACAGGACACAGCAGCGACCACCAGATACTCGTACATATATCGCAAAGACTGCAGTACAAAGGCTGGGTCGGTTCCCCTCAGCACAAAGGCTTCACTGTTTCTGGCCCCGACATGTTTGCTTGCTGTCTACACCCATCTCCAGACTCTCAGGTTACAAGAACACATGTATTTTCACATGGTTTGCCAGAACATTCTACGGTTTACTCGATACTTCTCGATATCAAGAACATAGCAATATCACTTGCATAGCAGTATCGAATATACAGACTGGAAATTATTTCTCTAGAAACCCGAAACTTTAGCGAGGTGGAGCATGCTGTAAACCACCGAGTAACTAGAAACTTATCCCGTCTGTGAAGACCTTTACTTGCAAACTCGAAAAAAACTGAGGAAACTTGATATTGCCACTCGTGAATACCGATGTATGTGACGTAACAGATTCGAAATCATCCCTATAATTTACAAACTCAACTAAGGTGCTTCTCATGTCTAGAGAACCAGCAAACTTGTCTTCCACCTGTCTTTCACTTGCTGGACGTGTGCGTGAATTTCTAAGGGAACAAACCGCTTACGTCATTGGCCCCATAGACTTACACACTACTTAAACTAACTTTTGCTAAGAACAACACGCGCGCGCGCGCATACACACACACACACACACACACACACACACACATACACGAGGGAGGACTCGAACCTCCGGCGGGAGGGGCTCCTGCTGGATGCACACACCACAATCAATGTTCTCTCAACCAAGAAAGCAGTCAATCGGACAATTTACATTTACAATTATCCTGCGAAAACACACGTCCATACTGAATCTTCTCAAATTTCCGTGGAGAACACGCACTATCACAAAGGCTGCCCAAAACATAATGAGTATTAGTTCACTATTCAACTGTCTAGAGGACAACACAGCTACATTCCTGTACCCCAACAGGTCTTTCTATTCATACGGCTCCTGCCGTTAGTGGGACACATGATTCATTCCTGCCACAGGCCACCACCCGAGCGCACCACGTACCCCTAGACAGAATCATCCTAGGAAATCTGCTACATATGTATTTGATCACTGTACTTACAATTAAATATTATGATCGCGGTCTCAATTGGACGACATTCAACAGTGAGCGAAGTATCGAAAATACCCCCTGCTGACGGCAGTGGCTCTGAAAATAGACATATCAATACCATTATGACTTGACATACTTTTCCAAGTAAAAAACAAATCTTCCATTCCCTTTGCTACGCAGTATTCCACATCAAATCCATACCTTCCTTACGACTAGGCATAGTCATTTTCTTTGCACATGTCGGAAAACACACACACACACACACACACACACACACACACACACACACACACACACACACACTGTATGAGTGTGATACATCCCCTACTACTAAGTATAATACTTCGCCAAAAACTGATTCCTGGTGATTGGAAACAATACTGAGCGAAAATCAGCGATGGGTGGACATCTCCCATAAATTTTTCTTGCGAGTGTTACCACTGTGTCTTAGAAAGAGATGTGTAATCGTCTTACAAGCCGCCATATTACTGTCACAATCGGTCTTGATTCTACCAGCACACTCAAGTATCCATGTTAAAAGCTATATTGGCGTTATAAATGGAGGTATTGTATTACCTCTAAATGAAGTGGTTATTCCAGACAAATAGACACTGAATATAGGCAGTGATTGCTAGATGTGTACATTATCAAGCCAACAATGCAGTTACACGTCCCCGACTGGTTTAAGCTTGTAATAAAATCATCAAATTTAGAAAGTGATTTAGCTAAGGAATTTGATATGAAGCCGGTATTTGCAACTCCCACACGCTGCTACTAGATATTTCTCCAGTGTTTGTTACGCAGTCTATCTAGATGCCACATCACAGATTCTGCAATTTATCCACTGGGTTATAGGTGATGGCTGATTGAGAAGGATCACAAACATCAGATGGTGTGCTGATTGAGGTCGTTAGAAATGCACACAGGCTTTACAGATCTTTACTGTTACGCTCTCCAGTAGAAATGGTGTCTGCTATTTGGGATCAAATCTTTCCATTCAACCACATACCTGCATTGGATCCTATGGAGAAGTCTGTGAATCATATTCGTGGCACTCTCATATCTCGAAACGTGTCACCTTTTCTCGAACCTATCTGTTACAGTAAAATTTCAACGTGGCTTTTTAGGCAGCCTCTTGGAACTTCTGCCATTCCTGCAGCTTTGCGCATGTGATCGTTCCAATTTAAGTCCGAACTGAGGAGAAGTTAGAGAGAGCTATATCTATCACCTTCTCCAACCTGTATAGAAACAGAGAGACCTGAGTTAGCGCGACAGGACTGTGTATTTACCATTTGGTGAAAATGAGAACATGTTGTCATAGCTCCACCAACAGTGTACAGTGTGTAAGATCAGCGCCAAATGAAGCCCAGTCCTGAAACACGAGGTAGTATAAAGACAGTACGGGAACTGGGAGAAGGATGGGGATTTTGCTACTGCATTGTGGTGCTTCTCCAAACTACATACAGGCACTGCAGTCCAAAGCAGATCTGCGTCCCCCAGGGCTCATTCATGCCTATCGCCCCAGCATGCTATCATTATTATGTACCACCCACAACAGAAAAATTACGAACCTTAAAAGCTCCAGTAGCTTCATCTGATAGAGAGCTCATTATTTTTACCACATCTCTCTCCTCACACATATCGAAAACAAATACCATCTGCAAGCTGGCATCAAGCACATATGGCGATCCTATTAAATATACAGGTATTGATCCATTGCACAGACCAATGTAAAGTTTCATCACCTGTACTCTAGGGGTATGACCGTATCCCACAGACTATACTAGGAGTTGCAAGAGACGCTCCCTGTGGCCATGTGTCATTGTTTGAAATATTGTTTTTTTCTGCTGTAACACGCTTTGTATACTGCCATACGTTTTTTAGTCACGACTTCGAGGTCTGTATCAGGTACTAAACTGACATTAACACACCCTGATCCATTGCCTCTCACAGAAAACTAGACATCGCATGATGTAAATCATGTTGTTGCTACTGCTACCATAACACACACACACACACACACACACACACACACACACACACACACACACACACACACACACACACACACGCCGCGTGGGATTAGCCGAGCGGTCTAGGGCGCTGCAGTCATGGACTTAGCGGCTGGTCCCGGCAGAGGTTCGAGTCCTCCCTCGGGCATGGGTGTGTGTTTGTCCTTAGGATAATTTAGGTTAAGTAGTGTGTAACCTTAGGGACTGATTACCTTAGCAGTTAAGTCCCATAAGATTTCACACACATTTGAACATTTTTTTGAACACACACACACAGAAACTGGATGATTTTCAATAAAAGACAGTTACAACATAATGAAATTGGATAATTTTTGCAGCGTTTTGTAGTGTTTCCAAGTTGCTTTCCAAAGGTGATTGAAGACCTCTATATTGAAACTCATCTGTCACACTGATGGGATAGCTGATGACTGGTTCTGTTTCGATTGATTCCTCATATTGCAGTCATGTATGCGATCACTGGTTCGGTGCTAGCCATCCCCAGAAGGTGTTGCCCTCCACCAAAACTCTTTCTCCATCTCAAACAAGCGATGTCAGTCAATCATTATTTGGTGACCGACATTGTACCAATGGATGAATGAGATGGAAAATACACCGTCGATGTACTGTAATAATAAGCATCACAGTTAATAGTGCGAACAATTTTAGCAGCTTTACTCAACGCCGACCAATGATGCGACAGCATGCTTCCCATTTTCAGTAACATCGCCAAACCGTCCCCTCCTCAACTTTGCAAGTACCACTGCAAATGTAGATAGAAGACTGTGCAGTACGTCCATTCATTGTTAATTCTCGAACATGTAACACCATCAAAGTATACCAGACAGCGATCTACATATTTCTAACACTTCGAGCATAGTGCGTAATTTACGATCTCTCTCTCTGCGGATCGGAGTCATAGGACATTCTCGCATTCTTAGGATAAAGTTAGAGACTGAAAGACCCCCTCGCACTGTCTTTGACCTGCCAGTCCTGCAGCACCGTTACCGATTTAATCTGCAGCTGACCAGGACTAGACCGCTACACTCCACGTCTCGTGAATGAAGAATGTAGCTTGCTGAGCCCCCGCCCCCATCCAAGTGCACGAGATTTCTTCAGATGTGCGCAAGTGGAGGAGGTTAGCACCCCTTATCGATGTATAGTAGTAGATTTGAAAGTGTTGTGATGTAATAGCAGATAGTTAAGAACAACAAGAAACAGGTGGTTTTATGCATGATGGAACTCCAGACGGATGGAGTTCGAAGCATTTTATGTAAACTACGCTATCAATTTTAAAGCATTGTTCTAGTGTCTAGGATCAGCACCAGGAGGGTATTGGCTACACGGCTCTGCACTTAAAACAGGCTATAATGTTAGATCACATGAGTTTCCGACCTATTAGTCATGTGGAATGCAACGCTGTTGATATTCCAGCGAAAGAAATAAATTTCCAGCACATGACATACATTCCTCTTGCATGTTTCTCTACGATAAACTATGGCAACAAACTGTAAAATAAAAAAACTACTTCCTTAAAACATCGGTTCTGCGTGATTTATGCACACTACAGCTTTACAGAGATGTATGGCGTGTACTGATCACATCCGATCACGTTTCAGAAATTATACTGTGCCTGCGTCAGTCCTATATAAAATGATCGTTAGTAACGGAGAATACCTCTTACAAGGAAACAGATAAAGGCATGCCAGCGGCGTTCGACACGTGAAATTACACGTCATGCTGCCACAAACTCTGTAAACAGGACATTTGTGAAGCAGATGTATACACGGCGGTTGCAGTGCCTTACAAACGCCTGATGCTAATGTAGAATCACCTTTGTTATGGAACAGAAGTGCCAGTTTTATACCCAAGATGCGACAGGGGAATGGAGTACGTCACATAAATGTTCGTTCGTGTAGAGGAATGTGTCGAAACAGGATGGTCACGTTTTATCACACATAAGAGGGAAGTCCTCTGATGAACGAGAGATCTGCTGTTAACGATCGCAAGTAGACAGTGCTCTAAGTCACACACAGAACACGTGGTGGTATGCGAGTCGAACGCAGGCTGTGTCACGTGACTGATGCATCCCGACAAGTCAACGAAAAAAATGGTCAAATGACGTGCAGCATCTCCCTCCCTCTGTAGAATGCATCGTCAGTCTGCCATTACATCGTACCTCGTTACAGCTCCATCTCAACCGACCACTCCGTCCACTCTCTGCCATCCTTTAACGCAGTTGCATGTAAGTTTAGAGGCAGATGGTTCTCTGTTTTCCTGGAAAGCGTCAAATTCAGCAGTCAACTCGCATGTATCACTGTTACCTCAATAGACAGAAAAATGCTGCCTCGGCGGTAAGAAAGTGACTGTTTCCCTGGTTCCCATCGCTTCCATGTCAACGATTCCTCGGATTCCTCTTGCTGTCACATACTCTATCCCATGTACAAGAATTGTTCTGCGCCAACCAGAAGACACGCAAGTACAATTTCTCCGCATTTCGAGGCGTTTTCCTTCAATTTATACGTATTTGCCATCATTTTTCATAATTCTAGCGATTTCATGTCACTTCTACCCATACTATCACTTTTCGCTCCATGTTGCTTGGAAATGTAGTACAGCTGCCAACACTTAATGCAAATGCACTATTTTTCAGATCGGGCAGCATAGGATAGCACTGTACTCGACTGCATCGAGTCGCCTCCACCCACATATTCTACATTTGCAGTGCGTTTGCTCTGTTTTCTATATGTCTGTGTATGTGCATGAGTAGCGCATGGCTCACATCTCGCTTATTTACGTATGACTGCCCCCGCCGATGTTGACTGGATGAACTCTAAACCTACGGAACGTACATGAATTTTATATTACAATAAGTTTTCTGGGAACCGACATTTTATCAGTGACACACCTTACCACCAGATCTTTTCTTTCTCGTTGGGGAATATAATCATCCATCTCCCCATGTATGAATGCATCGTTTCGCGGCGATATGAATTAATAAAATTTTCTCGGGCTGCCAGCCGCGTCAGGTGGTTAAAATCCCACGACCGAGCTCTCCCCGGTCATTGTCAAGTGGTAAGAATGACTGCTGTGTCGCCGTGGCCGCGCCGTTATATAGCCGCACTGCTGGCTGTGACGTCACTGGTGCTCTCTTCCTCGCCATATATGGTAATGTTTTCATCCCGCGTCCGTCGCGCCCGTTTTAACATCGCGATAGCCGGGTCCCAGGCTGTGCTGAGTTGCAAACCGCCGTTCTTGTTGATGGTGTTTTCAGAGATTTTTATTTCAATAGCTTCTTTTATGACGCTATCCCAAAACACGATTTTGGTAGTGGTCTGGGGCACCATCTTGTTAAAAGTAAACTCTTCCGCCTCAATTCAAGTCTCGGATGGCAGCCAAAATGGATGTCCGAAGCTTCTGAACGTACACCTCACCGGTAACTGTGCCGTCAAAGAAGAATGGCCCAATCAAGCCCCGTTAAGACAACCCACACCACACATTTACTCCTGGCAAATTCACGGCGTTGTCTACATGGACGTTAGGATTTTCGGTGGCCCAGTAGATGCAATTGTGGCGATTTACTGTACCACTGAGTTCGAACTGTGCCTCATCAGACCACACAATCATCTCTGCAAACTCTTCATCGTTGCGCACCATGTTAGTAACCGCTCGCAGTACTCCATTCCACGATCTGGGTCGTCCTCGTTCATTGCGTATAGCAATCGTGGGCTGTAGTACTTCCACACTTGAGCGACTCACTCCAGTTTCACGAGCACACTGTCTCACAGACTCCTGTGGTGAGCGAGTGAATTGTTGTAACACACGACGGGAGTTAGCTGAACTTGTTACTGTTACGGGTCGTCCAGATCGTTGTTTGTGTACATCTTTAACACAGCCTTCCGCTTCAAATTTGTCTCGAATGCGACGAATCGTTAAACGTGTCGGTGGCTCTGTTTGATACTCATTTTGCCATTTCCGTTGAACCTCATTAATGTTTTCGTACTTAAAATACCACTTCAAAACTGACTTCCTTTCATCGAATGTAAGCCTTGCGCCAGCCATGTTTAATCGAGTAACTAGGTGCAACTAAGAACAAAACACTGACTATCTGGCGACTGTTATCTGACAAAACAAAACAAAACAATACAACGCTTGCGTGGCGATTGCCGGAACTACAAACTGTTACACTACCAAAGATAAAACAACTCTGTCAATTAGTTCGCCAGTTATGGACTTTTAAACAGTGGATTCATTTTTTTGGACCCCTCTGTATGGTGAATGCTCGTTGAAAGCGTGATTTATTTTGCAATCCACCTGTACTGAATATTATAGAATTTATATTGGCAGCCTATGAAGGGGTTACTTATTTTTGCTAGCGGGAATTTCTTTAGTCTTTTTGTTCCGGCCTGCTGTGATATAGCATCTTGAGCACATTCTTATTTTTGGCGACGTAACCTTCTCTGATTATTTTGCCCTTTATTTGATTAAGGTTTAGGCCCACCTAAGTTTTAAGAACAATCTTTGTACCGATTGAATTTACTCGTATTATTTCCGGGTGTTCATTTTCACCTACGGATATTATAAGGTCGCAACGTATAAAGCAAAAATATTTTTGGGGACAGTCAGAGAAAACTACGTGCTGTGAACTAATCTTGTGCTAAGAACTTTAGATTTGGGGAGCGTATTCATCAAATGCTACTAATATGACACTCTTTTCCGGTATATTGAGAAATAAATTAGCAATAACGGGAATTGGCTTCAAATGACAAAATCTTTATTTTCGATTAATCTTTTGCATTTTTGACAGTAATCTTTTGGCATTTAACTGATGGACAAACATTCATGATATTTTTGTAACGAATCCTATGTCTTTTTCACTTGAGAATTACAAACCGCGTTGACTTTAA
This sequence comes from Schistocerca piceifrons, assembly GCF_021461385.2. Lineage (NCBI taxonomy): Eukaryota > Metazoa > Arthropoda > Insecta > Orthoptera > Acrididae > Schistocerca > Schistocerca piceifrons. Next base: position 460,422,256 of record NC_060145.1, read on the forward strand.
TGTGCATAATTCTGTGGGGATCGGAAGATCTGGGGAGCACGTGGTCACTGCTCTATTTTAAAACGCAGACATTCACGTGCGCTAAATCCACACGGGCAAGCGCATGTCCACAGCGTTTTTAGTCACAAGAATTGTATACACCTCGTGGCTGGCATAGAGCAAGATTTGGTGGCGACATATTTTTAGCGTGATGCGCTTGGAAACAAATCGACTCATCTTGCAACATGCACGCTCGATACAGTTTTTTTTTTTTTTTTTTGATAGTTTAAAAATATTCACCACTAATAAAAATAAGAAGGCAAGCTGTAACTTTTAAGGTTTGGGTTGAGATTTGAATTTATAGAGCGCGTGGTCGCGCCTAACCGAAATCACATGATTCTGCACCCGATTAAGTGAACTAAAAATTATAACTGGTACCTAAATTATCATTGCAAAAATTGCTACGAGAAAAATTGTTGGGTTCAACAAATAAGTAACATATTGAAATACCTTTTACCTCGTGTTCGACGGAGCCGTTCTGAAGGAACGTCTGGTCGCTTACCTGTCTTCAAACACACTCCCCCGACTAACCGTCTCGCGGAGTTCTCCCGGAGCCGCCCCATGTGGTGGGGGAGGCCCATGACCAACCTCTGCTAGGAAAACGTTTAGCTATACACATCTTTGGCCAAACCCTCCTGTTCCTGCTCTCTGCCCTCCATTGACACCGTTTACCTTGATAGAAGACTAAGAAACCCACCACTTCTCTGGTTCGTCTGCTACTACATTCAAATCACTCACACATGAACACACACTTTACGGAAAGGCGAAAAAAGAACGGAAATAAGGACACAAGACTTGCACATAAGAATGAAAAAGAAAATACGTCGACCCATATTGTTCCTACAGGCATGCGGTTTTTGGGCCTGAGATTATTTCACAGTTAATTAGTTGCACAAAAGATCGATTTAATTCTGATTTTGTATATCATATAGTACGAAGATTTGTTTTAGCACTAATGTCAATCATGTAACGACACCTATTGTGACGTTACAATTTACAAATATGTTGCACTTTGTTTTTAACCGTCAAGGAATTGGGTAGCTTTGTCTGTTTGTCTGTTTTTTCCCTTAGTCCATAGCTTCCTCTCATTTTGTACTTCGTAGAGAAAAATAATGGTTTTCTTTTGAATCCCGCAATTGTGGAATTTTTCCCTCAAGATCTTTTCATAAAAATACAAGAAAGTTTTAAAAATAAAAAATTTGATTAAAGCAATGAAAAGCATGAAATAAAAAAGCGACCTAGTACTATCTCAAAGTGAGGGACCAGCACAGTGACAGTCGGGGGCGGGGGGGGGGGGGGTGGAGGGGGGCAGACATCGGGTTTCGACCACTCCCCACTTTGTCCGCTCATTCCTGTTTCTTCTTCCTTTTCTTTTTTGAAACGAATAAGCGTGTAGTTCAATAAGCGTGAGACCTCTGGAACGAAACTCGTTGACGATTTTTTTAAATTCATTCGCAATTCTGACAACAGTTTCATTATGACTGTGAAAATGATGAATATTTAACTATCGTAAGGCGATAGGAAATAAAAACAGAGTACATGAGAACTTTCAATCAAATTATCACAGTCATTTCATTTACATTATAATATCTACGTTTGTGACAACTGTAATTTGTAACTTGTGGAGCACTGCATAAACAGGATGATACTGATCGTAGAAACATGAATAACAGTAATTATTTCGACAAAAGGCATATGTAATTAACGCCTTGGTTTTTTTCATGTGTGTATTGCAAAACGCAATTGATAAGCATTCATAATCGCCTCTCTGTCATCACACGATTTCGCCGTGTATCACGCATACCGAAGCATATTACCGAATATTGGTGCAGCCAACTAGTTGTGGACGTATCATTGAATTCTTATTGCTCTCTTCTGTAGAAGCTATCACCCCACTTTTTTCGATGATGTACACGCAGTTTTGAAGTCGTTTCATGTGGTTCTTCACCAGAGGTATAGATTTTTGAGTAATTTCTTTAAAACTGAACGTTGGCAGACACTCCGATCTTGAATAGCTTCGTGTAAAATCCCGGGTCCGTTTGTTCTCCACATGAATATTGTTTTAAGAAAAGGAGTATCAGCAGTGAGATTCGATCCACAGACCTCGCCTTAACGAAAATCAGCGCCTACTCGCACAGCAACGAAGTCCATAAGTGCAAGTCACCATACAAACTTTATAAGAGCGCTTGAAATTTTTCGGCTCGATTATTTGTAAAATTCCTTTTTGCTTCTTCCTGTTCACGTATGCTGAAGTCCCAGTCGTACCGTACATACGCTGCCTGTACGAATGAAATCAGTTGGAGGGATAACGTATGGTCCTCTCGACTGTGCGGCTGGTCCCGGCGGAGGTTCGAGTCCTCCCTCGGGCATGGGTGTGTGTGTTTGTCCTTAGGATAATTTAGGTTAAGTAGTGTGTAAGCTTGGAGACTGATGACTTTAGCAGTTAAGTCCCGTAAGATTTCACACACATTTGAACATTTTTGGTCCACTTGTAAGACAGATCAACACGCTGAGGTGGCACAGGTCATGGGATAGTGATGTACACACATACATGTGGCGGTAGTTTCGCGTACACAGTTTATAAATGGGCACTGCTTTGGTGAAGTTGTCGTTTGTACTCAAGTGATTCGTGTGAAGAGGTTTCCGTCGTGATTAGGGCCGCACGTCAGAAATTAACAGACTCCGAACGCGGAATGGTTATTGGAGCCAGACGCACGGGACATTCAATTTCTAAAATTCCATATTCCGAGATCCACAGTGTCAATAGCGTGAAGAGAATACCAAAATTTCAGGCATTAGCTCTTACCACGGACTACACAGTGACCGACGTGCTACACTTGACGACCGAGAGCAGCAGCTTTTTTATAGAGTTGTCAGTGCTAACAAACAAGCAACACTGTCTGAAACAATCTCACAGATCAGCGTGGGAATAAAGGAGAGTCGTTACGACAGTGCGGCGAAATTTCGCGTTAACGGGCTACGGCAGCAGACAACCTCTGCTAACAGCACGACATTGCCTCCAGCGGCTCTCCTGCACTCGTGGCCATATCGGCTGGACCCTAGACTACTGGAGAAGTGGGCTGGTCAGGTGTGTCCCGATTTCAGTTGGTAAGAGCTGATGGTAGGGTTCGAGTGTGGCGCAGACCCCACAAAGCCAAAGACGCAAGTTGTCAACAAGGCTCTGTGCAAGCTGTTGGTGGCTACACAATGGTGTGGGCTGTGTTTACATGCAATGGATTGAGTACTTTAGTCCAACTGAACCGACCATTGACTACAAATATTTGTTTTGCTACTCGAGACCATTTGCAGCTATTCGTGAAGTTGATGTTCCCAAACAACTAGGGAATTTTTATCGACGACACTGCGCCGTGTCACGGGATTTGTCCGCGACTGGATTGAAGAACATTCTGGACAGTTCGAGCGTATGATTTAGTCACCCAGATTGCCCGATATGAATCCCATCGAACATTGTATTGTATTGTATTTTATGTTAACTGGGGACCTAGAAACGACGGACAGGCTCTGTCCCCGCCGCAGCCGCAGTGGTCCACAACCCCACGACGACTACCGCAGTCCACTTCACCCCTCTGCCGCCCCACACCGAAACCAGGGTTATTGTGCGGTTCGGTCCCCGGTGGACCCCCCAGGGAACATCTCACACCAGACGAGTGTAACCCTTGTGTTTGCGTGGTAGAGTAATGGTGGTGTACGCATTCGCCGAGGCAGATGGAAAAGCCTAAAAACCATCCACAGACGGGCCGCTCCACGGGACTTCGACACAAATCCACCGGGCGGATTCGTGCCGGGGACCAGGCGCTCCTTCCCGCCCGGAAAGCCGTGCCTTAGACCACACGGCCAACCGGGCGACCCCCCATCGAACATATGTAAGACACATCGAGAGGTCAGTTCGTGCACAAAATCGTGCGCCGGTAACAGTTTCGCAATTGTTGACGGCTATTGAGGTAGAATGATCCAATAGTTCTGCGGGAGACATCCAACAACTTGTTGAGTCCATGCCATGTCGCGTTGCTGTCCTACGTCGTGAAAAAGAAGTTCCAACGCGATATTAGGAGGTTTCCCATGACTTTTGTCTCCTCGGAGTAAATCAATAGTGAAGATATATGTAGAAGAACCGACGGCCAGGGGGCTTCAGTGAAGAAGTAACATGCCTTGAAACCTAGTCCACGAAGTGAAAAACAAGCAACGTAACATTGTTACAACTTATTTTATAGGTGTTTGTGTACCATTTTATGAGTATGCTGTTTCTGTAATGTTATTTTCTTTATAATAGATATTGCCTGAAGGTGGTAAGATACAGACCGAAAATGGTTCCTGAATAATAAGCAGTAAACAGTGCAGCCGTTGAAAATAAAATGACGTTCCTCAAATGTCTGCCATCTGACAGGTTCATTGTCTGTGTGAGCAGCTGACTGAACACGTGCTACAGACGTACCAGTGCGGGCCGATACGCCGCCTGCGACTGTACGAATACGTACGCACCTGCGGAGACTGAATGCGGACCTACCGGCTGTGCGGAACTCACGGCTCAACGCTTCAGACACCCTGTACATAGTTTAGGACCCTCTGCCATACAGTATCGTTCTGATTAGAAAGTTTCGGTACACTTTGTGTATCCAGTACTGAATTACTGTCAGATTAAATACGAGGGATGGTCGCACAGATTTAATTATAACCTGGAAAAAAAAGGTATGTAACTGCTTTTTGTCGGCGTTGAAGGCAAATATCTGATAAACATTCAGACACCTGCTGCACAGCACCGGAGCCGCTTGAGGAAACAAAGCAAAATGTCGTCGCCTACCGGTGTCGGGTAGCCAGCGTGGCTCGCCGGCTCAGTGGTACAGTGGCAAACTCGCCATAAAACAGGGTCTGACGTAACCATTTTCCCACACAGTGAAGTATGCGAGACCACTACATTCTGGACAGATGTGATCTTGTTTTCGTTTATAAAGTACACAATTCATCCGTTTCTAACACTCGAGCGTAAATTCTGCCACATATATCTATATATATATATAATACTGTTCACCCATATAAGTTAGGTAGTTAAGCGTTCCGTACATCATTTCAACGATTCTTCTATCGTAATGACGTGGAACTAGTCAGTTTTCGGAATACGTAAACATGATTAATGTTGACATTAATGAAAATATGAATATATCCTACTCATGCAACTGCACATTCTTCTTCTTCTTATTATTATTATTATTATTATTATTATTATTATTATTATTTTCGTGGCTACCAGTTTTTAGGTAGAAATTCGTCAGAGGAATAGAAGGAGTTGCCCAGGAGAAATGATTTTAAATTTAACTTAAAACTGGCTTCGCTCCCTGTCAGACATTTTACGTTATTGGGCACATATCAGAAACTTTAGATGCTGCGTATTGAACTGACAGCTTTAACAATGGGTAATCGACTGATGTATTCAGTTTATTCAAAGATGCATTTCTGAGATTAGTTTACGAAAATTCAACAGCCAATCCCGTTTAATCAAAACTACATGACTTATTAATCATTTTCAGAGAGTATTTCAACTAAAGATGAAAGTTATGTCACCATCTAAACATCTATATTTTTTACATCGATATTTAAATTATAACAGTTTTAGTATTTGCAAATGTTTTAACCTTTAGTATAAGCTGTCATTACAAAAAATCTTCAAATAAATACAGTCCTCAAGAAACGTCCAATAAACTAATTTGGTGAGTAATCTAAAAATGGAAATCACAAAAATAGTGTTGACTCATCGGAAGTTCTATGAGCTCCGTGAGAAAACAGCTTATTATTCATTACTTGTCGTAGACGCTAACTAAATCAGACTGTTTTTGATGCGGATTACGTTAACATCTGTAAATATTTCTGCAGTGTGTGCGGCAGATGGATAATGAAAACAGTTCTTTGTTTTATGTGTTGAGATTTTCGTGTGTAAGTGTGAACTTCTATCTGGAATGACAAACACACCATATCTTCCGACAGAATAACTATTAACTCCATGCCGTGTCATTTAATACCGTGGACCTCACATGTGATGTTACGCAACATTTCAACGCCTCAGGACACTGACGCCATCTTAAAAAGCTAAGTGAACTTTTTACAGTGGTTTGATGTTTCCTTTCTTACACTTGAATGCACATTGCTTCCTAAACAGTGAATGTTTTTATGAAATTTCAATGCGAACAATAAACATCTATTTACTATCGCTAAAGCAACAGCGAGGCGTCCTGGACTGTGGATCCAAAGATCTTCGGTTCGATCCCTCGTCAGTTGTGCGACCTTTACCTCTCACTCAGGTCACATCTGGCAATAATTATTGATAAGAAAACTGTCGACTTGTCTCGGAATCCACGTTGAACTATAGGTCCCCCAAACACTGGCAGGATTAGTCAGACCGAAAGTCGGAGTAAGGCCAGGCAACCTGCCTATTAAATCACTATCGATCTCAAATCAACCTTCAGGTTTATGAGTTTCTCTTCATGGACGGGAATTCGTTTTCTGCTTTTGAAGGGGAAGAATACTGCTGTGGTCCATTCTGAGTTTGTCGACGTGGACGGTAAGAGAGCACTATAATCTGAGACACAGGTTACGTAGCGCACACGATTCCAGCGTGGTGTGACAAATCTGAAGGTCTGAGAACTAAGTGACGGACGATCTATCTGAGAAGAACCTGGGGTGAGTCGGAGTCGAGGTGACAGTGTAAAGAGTGATACTGAGTCACTCATTAGTTTTAACCATTTGGCACGATAGTTTGCACTCAGCTAACATCGCAGGCCACTTGGTTTCGCCAGTGCCCATACCTGTTCACTAAGCCCGCCGAACTAATGCTCCAGCGGAGATGTTACACCTGTGTCGGGCCGATCCAGGTGACCTTTTTAGTCGATTAAACACGTTGGACTAGTGGCGTGTCTACCACTGTGACACCGAGAGAAAGGAAGCACTCGAAATACACTGCTTCGGAATTGCTAAAGGACAGCGACATTGTTGAACAGGAATAATCACAGGCAGTTATGGACGACATGAAACACAGTAAATAGGGGAACATTGCTATCGATGGTTTGACTGGATTTCGCTGTGGATATTGACAAGTCACATGCCAGCAGTCATTAACTGTACCATGTGTCGCCAAGGATTCGCCATCTTAGTGGTGAGCTGTTTACAAAGACTAAAAGCAAAAGTGAGAAAAGGCAAGATTTGTATTACTTGCTTACAATTGACAAGTATCAATAACTGAAATGTTGCCATCATTGCAACATACCAGAAATTCACCCCATTTACTTGGATTCACATTATAAACTTACATACAGTGTGCAGCGACTTGTTAAACGGAGCAGTGCGATTGCGTTGAATGAGGCACCTCGAATCTTGTGTAATCTTAGACCTAAGTAGGCCACTATGAACAATGTGTAGGTAACAGATTGTACTAACTTTTTCCCCTCCAGAGGCGACATTTCTACTTTTAGCCTCCACGGTTTCGAATACAGATTATTAGGTTTCAGATGCCGACAAAAAATATGTCAATAAAAAAGCGTGAAATGATTTATTTAGACTTGGGTAGTATTGAACAGTTACACCACTGGCCATTACAATTGCTACATCAAGAAGAAATGCAGATGATAAACGGGTATTCATTGGACAAATATATTATACTAGAACTGACATGTGATTACTTTTCACACAATTTGGGTGTATAGATCCTGAGAAATCAGTACCCGGAACAACAAAATCTCGACGTAAAAACGGCTTTGAGTCAAACAGAGATTGGATGCCGTGTACAGGTACAGCTTCCCATGCAGCTTCAACACGATACCACAGTTCATCAAGAGTACTGACTCACGTATTGTGACGAGCCAGTTGCTCGGCCACCATTGACCAGACGTTTTCAATTGGTGAGAGATCTGGAGAATGTGCTGGCCACGGCAGCAGTCGAACATTTTCTGTATCCAGAAAGGCCCGTACAGGGCCTGCAACTTGCGGTCCTGCTGAAATGTAGGGTTTCGTAGGGATCGAATGAAGGGTAGAGCCACGGGTCGTAACACATCTGAAATGTAACGTCCACTGTTCAAAGTGCCGTCAGTACGAACAAGAGGTGACCGAGACGTGTAACCAACGGCACCCCATACCATCACGACGGGTGATACGCCAGTATGGCGATGGCGAATACACGCTTCCAATGTGCGTTGACGGTGATGTCGCCAAATACGGATGCGACCATCATGATGCTGTAAAGAGAACCTGGATTCGTCCCAAAAAATGACGTTTTGCCATTCGTGCACCCAGGTTCGTCGTCGAGTACACCATTGCAGGCGCTCCTGTCTGTGATGCAGCGTCAAGGGTGACCGCAGCTACGGTCTCCGAGCTGATAGTCCATGCTGCTGCAAACGTCGTTGAACTGTTCGTGCAGATGGTTGTTGCCTTGCAAACGTCCCCATCTGTTGACTCAGGGATCGAGACGTGGCTGCACGATCCGTTACAGCCAGGCGGATAAGACGCCTGTCATCTCGACTGCTAGTGATACGAGGCCGTTGGGATCCAGCACGGAATTCCGTATTACCCTCCTGAACCCATCGATTCCATATTCTGCTAACAGTCATTGGATCTCGACCAACGCGAGCAGCAATGTGGCGATACGATAAACCGCAATCGCGATAGGCTACAATCCGACCTTTATCAAAGTCGGGAACGTGATGGTAAGCATTTCTCCTCCTTACATGAGGCATCACAACAACGTTTCACTAGCCAACGCCGGTCAACTGCTGTTTGTGTATGAGAAATAGGTTGGAAACTTTCCTCATGTCAGCACGTTGTAGGTGTCGCCACCCGGCGCCAACGTTGTGTGAATGCTCTGAAATACTAATCATTTGCATATCACAGCATCTTCTTCCTGTCGGTTAAATTTCGCGTCTGTAGCACGTCATCTTCGTGGTGTAGCAATTTTAATGGCCAGTAGTGTATTACACTGGACCCCCTGCAGGAAAACAGCCTGGCTCAGTGAAGGAAATCAGTCCCCTTTCTGGATCCGATGACATGTTTTTATTTTTCAAACACTTCATTAACAGTGAGTATTTAGAACTTCACTCTCCTGTGGTGAAATGCAAAAGATAACGTTTAAGTACCACTGGAAACAATTTTTATTACAATACATTATGATTTTAGTACATATTTTCTTCAGATAGACCATCGATAACAACCTTCACCTATGTAACAGGGGTGCAGTGGTATATGTACAAAAGAAAACGGTACATATTTTACTACGGGGGAAAGGAGGAAAACAGACATACACACAGGTGACAAACGTCCTGCGATACCTCCTAACGTGGTGTCGGCCCGCCTTTTCTCCGGTTTAGTGCAGCAAATCGACGTGGCGTGGACTCAACAAGTTGTATCAAGTCCCCCGCAGAAGTGCTGAGCCGTGAAGCCTCTGCAGCCGTCCATAATTACGAAAGAATTGCCGGTGCAGCATTTTGTGCACGAACTGACTTCTCGATTATCCCACACAAAAGTTGCGTGGGGTTCATGTCGGGCGATCTGAGTGGCTAAATCTTTCGCTCGAAATGTCCACAACGTTCTTCGAAACAGTCGAGAACATTTATGGCCCTGTGACGTGGCGCATCGTTGTTTCGGAACATGAATTCCATGAAAGCCTAGAAATGGCCTCCAAGTAGTGGAACGTAACCATTTCCTGTCAGTGATCTGTTGAGTTGGACTACAGGGCTCAGTGCATTCCTTATAAGCACGGCCACACAATTATGAGGCCACCATCAGTTTGCACAGCGCCTTATTGACAGCTTCGTATGGTCTGCGCCACACTCCAATCCCAGAATCAGCTCTTACTAGCTGAAACTTGGTCTCCTCTGAACAGGCCACGGTTTTCTAGTATTCTGAGGTGCAATAGATATGGTCGCGAGTGCAGGAGAAGCGCTATAGGCGATGTCGCGCTGTGAGCAGAGGCACTTAGGTTCGTCGTCTGCCGCCACAGTTCTTTAACTCCAAATTGCGTCGCACTGTGTTAACGGATACGTCCGTCGTACGTCCTACATTGATTTCTGCGGTTGTTTCACGCAGTGTTGCTAGTCTGTTCGCACTAACAACTCTACGCAAACGCCGCTGCTCTCAGTCGTTAAGTGAAGGCCGTCGGCTACTGCGTTGGCCGTGGTGAGAGTCAATGCCTGAAATTTGATATTCTCGGCACACTCTTGACGCTGTGGATATCTGAATATTGATTTCACATACGATTTCGGAAATGGATTGTTCCATGCATCAGGCTTCAAGTACTAATCCGCGTTCAAAGCCTGTTTAACTCCCGTGGTGCGGCCATAATCACGTCGGAAACCTCTTCACACGAATCACCTGAGTACAAAAGACAACTTCGCCAATGCACCGCCTTTTTATACCTTGTCTTCGCTATACTAACGTATTTGTGCTTTTCGCTATCCCATGCGTCTTGTCCCCAAGGTGAAAATAGCGTTCATGGTTGACACGGGTCAGTATTCCAACATAAAGGTCGATATTGGACTCTCAGTAAGGAATGTGCCTCCCTCGAGCAGTCATGTCCATTTTACGCCTGTTTTTCGAGCTAGCTACCGAAACGTTTGAGTCCTTCATGAATATTGTACCACTCTTCTCTCAAAGCCGTTTTCAATTCTGGCACGATTCACGGAGGTGGTGTTCATTAAAGAACGAGTCTTCTAAGAGCATTCCAGGCATGCTCGCTACGGTCGCAGGTTCGAATCCTGCCTCGGGCATGGATGTGTGTGATGTCCTTACGTTAGTTAGGTTTAAGTAGTTCTAAGTTCTAGGGGACTGATGACCTTAGAAGTTAAGTCCCATAGTGCTCAGAGCCATTTGAACCAGGCATGCTCTACATAGCCGCGCGGGGTAACCGCGCGGTCTCAGACGCCTAGCCACGGTACGTGCGGCTACGCCCGACGGAGGTTGGAGTCCTCCCTCGGACATGGGTGTGTGTGTGTTGGCCTTAGATTAAGTTATTTTAATTTAGATTAAGTAGTGTGCAAGCCTCGGGACCGATGATCTCAGGATTTTTGTCCCTTAGGAACTTACCACAAATTTCCAAATTTTTTTCCATGCTGTATAGGGATTATCTCCATTCCATACTTCAATATCTTCACTTTCCAATGTTTCGGACACGTTATCAGTCTTGTGTGGGCAGGCATTGTCGTCCATAAAGAGAAAGTTGGGACCTGTCGCAACCCTAGACACACGGAAATGATCCAGAATAATCTCCCTCGCTGTTCTGTGACACTACCTCGCGGAAACACACGCAGCGACGTTTGGCCGTTGTGCACAAAGAATCACCACAATATAACGCTTAGTTTACATTGATGACGCCGTTAAACATTCTGTGGTGTGCTGTGTTTCCCTCTCTCTCCACACTAACTGGTGGCCATAACCACTAGCCGGAGTGAATCGGGATTCCTCGAAGAACATCACACAGCACCACTGTTGCTGAGCCGAACAACGAAGAACTCTTTCTCGACTAAGGCGTAGTTCAAGAGGGATACATTTAGCAGGCTTCCGAGCACAAAAACCGCCCAGATATAACAGGCACGATATGGTTCTGGCAGGGACACGTGTACCAGAAGCGGTTCCAAGGTGTGCAAAAAAAAAATAAAAAAAAAATGTGGCTCTGAGCACTATGGGACTTAAGAGCTATCAGCTATCATCACTCCCCTACAACTTAGAAGTACTTAAACCTAACTAACCTAAGGACATCACACATCACCCAGTCAGAGAAAATCCCTGACCCCGCCAGGAATCGAACCCCGGAACCCGGGCGCGGGAAGCGAGAACGCTACCGCACGACCACGAGCTGCGGACCCAAGGTGTGCAGCGATCCGTCTAGGAGTGTGTTGCCTGCGTCTTTTCGTCACTAGCGCTGCGTACCGATCCTCCTACGCTGTGGTTGTCCGTGTACGACCACCAGCATGCTTTTGCACAGCGTTTCAATCTTCAGCGGTATTTTTTAAACGCGTGATGACGCTTTTCGACAAACTGTAACCGGCTTCGGGCCGTCCGACTGCTCACTCACGGTCGTAGACACTCAACTGATGTCTTAAAGGCGGGAGTCGCACTAATCGATTCCATAACAACTTTCGTCAAACACCGTACTGCATGAACTGTCTAATGCATACAGAGTGTCCTTGCAAACGCTTCGCTGCTGTTAACACGTCCCGCCCTCTACATATCTTTTTACTATCAATGGTCTGATGTTCCCTAGCAATTTTCGGTTGTTCTGTAACAATTCTTCCTTAACAAGTGGCAGTTGCTCCTTTGTACTTGTCAAGCAGTTTATATTGGTGCACCACCGTCGAAAAAAGTCGAAGATGAAACCATCATCTAGCAAGGCGATTTGGAGTGTTAATTTGGCACTGCCATGCTGTAGTAATAAAAGAATATGCTCGTAAGTGACAAAATGTCACCGGAACATTCTACCGAATTCTCCTGCTGACTTAACGGAACGCCTACAACACGAACCATGGTGAGCAACCTGCGTGAAGGGGCACATTTGCTCCACGAGTTACCCATCTCAGCCTGATCAGGACCGGTCACACTTGCTTTTTTCCGTGGGCTATCGACTCATTATCTGACTCCCGCTGTTCTCCCCACATAGAACCCAACGACTTCTTCCTCTTTCCTCGGATGATGAACAGTTGTTTAGCAGGCATTTCCAGTATCAAGACATTGTAATTTCCAAATGGAACGTTTTGTGAACAGCAGCCAAAATGCAGACTTCGATGGAGAAGGTCTCTACTAAGCGGTTCGTCGTTGGAGGAAAACAGAAGAAAAAGTGGCCCACTGAAATGCGAACGTATGGTGTGGAGAAGGACGAAAATCAGCGCCAAGTTTCGCGGTCACAGAGTGGGTTTTTAGAGATGACATTGTTCTATGAGCACCCACAGTACTTTAGTTCCTTTATCGCTAGTGTCAGCGCAGTTAGAGCAGGGCTGGCTCCAGCTGTGTAGAGGGACGGAGTGGCGCCCTGGAGGAAGAAGCGGAACATCGACCGCCGCCGCGGAGCTGGAAGCTCGCCAAGCCGTGTCCCGCATCCACTAGAGCAGCCAATCAGCGACTTAGCGGTGTGCGCCGGCTGTGTGCACGTTCCTCGACGCGGAGTTACTCGCAACTCCGCTCCCGGTAACAATTCACTGGCGCTGTTGAGCCGTCAGTTGCACTCGGAGGCAGAAATAACAGCCGCACTGCACTTCCCAATTTTCACAGAAGCATGCTGCTACACGTCGCATGTTATGGTTTCGGGATGCGTACAAAGAGAGAGAAAGGAAGCAAGGTTATGGTGTGACGATCAACTGACGATGACGTCATCACAATGCGGAGCGAATGTGCGAATAATTTTTCTGGAGGAATTCGCCGTAATCATACCAAAGTAATCGCGTGCGCATCTACGACATTCCACAAGCCACTAAAGAGCGCGTAGTGGAGGTTAATTTGTACCAGTCAAAATCAACGTCTTCTGTTCAACTCGTAAATGAAGTTATGGAAATAACGACCCTCTGTAAGTCTCCCTACGTGCCCTATTCTCCCTTGTTTCATTCTTCCAGCCCTTTCGCGATATGCACGTTGGATCAGTTGAACAGCTGTACAGTCTATCGCAATTGATGGCTCTGTAAATTTCCTCAGTGGTTCAGATTCTTAGTTTGTGTGGTCATAGCGCCCGAAGTGACTTTACAACTACCAAAGGTACCGCATAAGTGGGCACCTTCGTGGCTGACCTATTAACATGTGATAATAGCGCGCTCCAGCTTTTAATTCTGATATACTGTAATTCGGGTCAACCCTACAACACGTAAACCAATGTTCGGTCATTCATTATACATACTTTATTTTAGTGTAGAAATACATCTACAAACTAATTAGAGCAACAAAATGAGTATTTTCTCTTTCTATTATTAAGTACGGTACCACTGGTTTAGATTTTATCCTCTAAAAAGTACCGAACCTTTGCTTTCAGAAGAGCAGCACAAATCTTGGCTTTCTGGAGATAAGATTTTGTAGTGTCTTTGTAGATATTGCAGTCCAAATCGTCTGTTTATCATTCCATAGATGTTCAACACCTTACTTTTCTGACCTCCTGCTATCTTACTTTTTTGACCTCCCTGTCAAGTTCATCCCGCAAGACTTTAATAAGATTTAAGTTAGGTGAGTTAAAGTGAACAAATCATATTTTACAGATACCCACATTTTTCTTACCTATTGACATACCTGCTGCATAGTTTAGAAGCATGCCCTGGATCATTGCCCTGCTGCACAGCAAACCCACGACCACCAGTAAGGATCTTGCCAGGTGGACCTGCATTGTAGCTCACTGTCCTATGATATCCTTCCTTCCTTTAATGTTCCATTATTTCTCGCCAGATCACCGACTTTATCGCCTGCAAAACATCCCTACACTATCAGCGACCCCCACTACGCATCATCGTTGGCGTCACACGCTGACTCCTCCTACGTTCTCGACGAAGTCGATGAACAAGCATTTGACGATGGTTTACAACCACTTCAATCTTCATTCGCGGATAACACGTTGGACCATTGTTGCACGCTTCAGTGTTTACGTAGCTGTGACCGACACAAACTTTTCACCTTACTTAGGGTCCGCATTAAAGCTCTCGTCACCCCTATGCAGTCCTTTAAGCCTTGTTCACGAAGACGGCGTTGAACTCTTGAGACAAAGAGTGAAGTTGCTCGTATACTATTTACTTCCTCGCCCGAATTTCAGGTGCAGTAAGGGTCCTCTCTGTACACATATGAACTGATCTTCCCTGTCTGATGTCACTCGGGGTCTTCCAAATCGCGAAACACTTACAATCGCACCAGCTTGCTTGATCCGCTGCAGTGTAAAAACCACTGTAGATTGGGCTACGTCACCATTTGTTGCAGTGTTTCTACTACAATAGTCTCCCCGATACAGAGCTACAATTTGAGCAAATATTTCAGTTAGAACTTCTTGGTTTTCGTCCCTTTAGGACATAATATGCTACGAGCCGGATAATGTATACAACAAACAGCCTGTTAGATTTTGATGCTCTTGACGGGTACGCAGCCATCGTCAGGACGCAGGAATCCGGCTGCATACCAGTCAAGAGCATCGTCACGTATTAGGCCGGGAGGGTATAAGTAATCATACTGCTAGATGCTAGCAGTATACCGTAAACTAACGTGAACTGTCTGCTGCACAGGCCGCTTAAGGAATGAGGCCTATTCGAATGCAATCGTCTCAGGTAGGTGTCGTGGGTAGGTACTCGTCAGCGCCCTCCATGCCAACAACCAGTTAAATGTAGAAGAGAGGCGCTTAGTCTTCACATTTTCATGCAGTAACTCGACGACGTAAGGCCTATGTTTGACACGAGCAGCGTGCTCTCGGCTAGGAATGCCATCTTTGAATGTGCTAGTCTGCTTTTTATGTCCTCCCTACTTCGTCCGTCATGGGTTACTTAGCTTCCAAGGTAGCAGAATTCTTTAACTCAGTCTACTTAGTGATCACCAGTTGTGATGTTGAATTTCTCTTTACTCTCATTTCTGCCGCTGCTTCTCATTACTTCGGTATTTTTCCGGTTTATTCTCAATCCATATTCTGTACCCATTAGACTTTTCATTCCATTTAACAGATCCCGTAATTCTTCTACTCTTTCACAGAAGATAACAATGCCGTCAGAGAATCTTATCATTGATATCCTTTCACCCTGAACTTTAAACCCTCTGTGGATCCTTACTTTTATTTCCTTCATTGCTTCTTCCATTTATAGACTGAAGAGTAGGTGTGAAAGGCTGCATCCGTGTCTTACATCCATATTAATCCTGGTTATACAGTCTTAGTGTTCCTTCTTGATTCTTGTACACACTGTACAATGAGTTAACAAAAGTCACGGGATAGCGATATGCACGTATACAGACGACGTTTCTATCACGTACACAAGGTATAGAGGAGGAGGAGATTAGTGTTTAACGTCCCGTCGACAACGAGGTCATTAGAGACGGAGCGCAAGCTCGTGTTAGGGAAGGATGGGGAAGGAAATCGGCCGTGCCCTTTCAAAGGAACCATCCCGGCATTTGCCTGAAGCGATTTAGGGAAATCACGGAAAACCTAAATCAGGATGGCCGGAGACGGGATTGAACCGTCGTCCTCCCGAATGCGAGTCCAGTGTGCTAACCACTGCGCCACCTCGCTCGGTCACAAGGTATAGAAGTGCAGTGCATTGGCGGAACTTACATTTGAACTCAGGTGGTTCGTGCGAAAAGGTTTCCGGCGTCATTGTGGTTACAGGACGGGACTAAACAGATTTTGAACGCGAAATGGTAGCTAGAACTAGACACATGGGACATTTATTTTCGGAAATCGTTAAGGAATTCAATATTCCAAGATACACAGTGTCAAGAGTGCGCCGAGAATACCAAATTTCAGACATTACCTCTCACCACGGCAACGCAGTGGCCGACAGCTTTCACTTAACGACCGAGATCACCGACGGTTGCATAGAGTGGTGGACATCATTAAAGTAAAGGCTTTTCTCGCTGCGGCGGCATCTTCTCACGAAATTTCAATCACCAACTTTCTCCTCCGAATACAAAAATATTTTGGTGACGCTGACGTGCATGGGGAGAAGCGAACACCATAATAAAATGAGGGATATCAGAGGCGCACGAAAAAATGTAGGCGTTCATTTTTTCCGCGCACTGTTCGAGAACGGTTCGATGAACCCTGTACCAGGTACTTGCGTGTGGCTTGCAGAGTATCTACGAGGGCTGTTCGGAACGAAAGGAACCATAGATCGCGAAATGGAAACCACAGTGAAAATCAAAACTGTTTTATTTGCAACAATTAGCTACAACCTCTTCATAGTCGCCGATCCGACGTTTGTCGTAGCGTTGTACCAACTTTCCAATAGCCTCATTATAGAAAGCAGCCGCCAGTGCTTTCCGCCAGTTCCCTATGCTGGCTTACAGCTCGTTGTCTGTGCCAAATTGTTGTCTTCATAGCCAGCGGTTCATGTGAGCAGAGATGAAACTCAGAGAGAGACAATTACGTGCTGTATGGTGGGTAATCAAACATTTCCAACCGAAAACGACGCAGGAGCATCTTCTGTGCCCCTGCAGTATGCGGCTGAGAATTGTCTTCAAGAAGAAACCGCACAGCAGTTATGGGAAGGTGGCTGCATAGCTTCAGGCGAAATTTCTCACTAGGCCCTCGTACTTGGCGGGAGACACTTGTTCTAGATATCTTTATATGCTCCCTGTGTGCTCAGAACTAAAAAGAACGAAGTAACGCGATCGACGGGCATACTAGAGTCACTGCCCAACACACCTGTCCATAACGTCATCGGATTTTCACTGTGGTTTTCATTTTGTGACCGATCGTTCCTTACTTTCTGAATAAACCACGTATGTAGATGAAGATACAGAAGTAGGTACAGTTTTTACCAACTGTTATGCTTGTTGTCTCGTGTAGTGCAACCTACCCAAATACTTGAGACGTGAAACGATGTCGAGCAACGCTCTATTTCGGCTCACGTGACAGACGATCCGAAGTAGGGCGGTAAACGTTTCACCCTGTGTAGGCCAAACCGGGTACTACGGCTTTAGCCTGCTGTTTAGGCAACCCATATGACACTGCTGTACGGCGTGGAGCCTCTGTGCCCTATCCGACACAGCACAGTCGGTGAAAACGGTTCCTCTCGTTGTCAGCGAGAATGTGTGTTTCCCACATCATACAGCACCATCTGACTTTGATGCTAATATCTATGAGCTCCAAAACAACAGATACCGGCATCGCTGGACTGTAAAGGGGAGATGCCTGCCCATGGGCAGTACAATCGGGGAATCTTCCTTCTATACATGGACACTTCTCAAGTTATATTACTAGACTAGATTAGATTAGAGCCTGTTTTTGTACCATAGATCCAAAAATAAGATGATTCTCTTGGGTGTGGAAGATGTCAAAGTATCACATAAAAATCATAGAACATTTGAATATATTCGTAATACGCATTTTCTAGGAGGTTGTCAAAATATGTGAACACATTACAGCAAACCGGAACTGTTATTTGCAGAATTAATACACTGTCAAAATGAAACATAGTTAGGCACTTTTAATAAATTTACCATACACAAAATACCCTAACCTCGATTGTCGAGACGAAGTGCTTTGAGAACTGAAATATAATAAACATTTTGACTTAAGCTGGTCTAACGATCCCTGTTAAGACATTCATCTATACAGTAGAAGTAATTGCTTACCAAAAATTATTTCTGTCCCTGTTTAAACTGTGCTTTATCTGAAACCAAGTTTTAATGGTGCTGACAATTTATCGAAAATGTTTGTTCCTGAATATTGGTCCTCTTTTCGGACCAAGTGATTTTAGATCTTTATATAGATTGTTCTTATTCCTACTATACTATGTATTGAGATATTGGCTGCAAATGGAAATATTATTTGCAATAAATTTCACTAAGGAATAAATATACTGAAAAGCAGTGGTCAGAAAACCCAGTTCCTTGAACTGGTTTCTGCATGATGTTCACGACTTTACACCACAAATGAATCTTACTACACACTTTTGCATACCGAAAGTCTGTTATCGGATTGACGAGTTACCCCAAAATATCATCCCATATGACGTAATAGAATAAACGTTAGCAAAATATGCAAGTTCTGTGTATTTGTATCTCTTACGTATAGCATCATTCGATTGAAAATACAGACTCGTTTAGACGGTTCAGCGATTCTGTGGTTTACGCTTCCCAGCTGTATTTATTATCGAGTTGTAATCCCAGAAATGTAACACTGTCGACCTCTCCTATCTGCATGAGTGCACGTGCTATACACATGGAAGAAAATCTCTTACAGGTCCTGAACTGCGTATAGTGGGTCTTTTCAAAGTTTAATGACAGTGAATTAGCTTTAAACCGTTTCTTAATGTCGGTGTAAATTTGCTTAACAGCTATTTCTAAATCTGTACTTCACTTGCCGTTTATTACAATGTCTGTAACACCTTAAAAAACTGTTGGAACTTAAGCTGTTTTCATGAGATGTCTGGTATCTCCTCGGTTTATGGACTGCGAAACAATCGAATGAGTAACTTTCGCAGCCTCCCGACAGGCAGTAGGAAAAGTGATACGAGGGCGGCCATCAGGCCATTCAGCCGGCAGACAAAATACTTCTCGCTCTTTCCCAGCATTAGCCCGTCGAAATGGATCCGCCGTTTTCAGGTTTCTTTTATTTTAAGTTTGAGGCCGGATGTCCTTCGAACCCCTTAATCCGGAGGGGTGGGTGGGGGAAATAGGGGGGGGGGGGGTGTGGTTAGTCATATCTGTCAACTGTCTATGAATCGTGTAACTTTTTGTTGCTATATCGTACTTTCTAAGGGAAGGTTGGGGACTAGATCACCATTTGGCTAAAGGAACATGGAAAATCGCCAAAAAAATGAGACCAACTCACTTATCCGCTGCACAGCATCTATCTGGGCCTACTTCACTTTCCAGTCTCTTAAGTTAAAGCACTGCGTGTTAAACTATACAAGCTGCTATCCAATATACTGAATACGAACGACATATCCAGGGTGTAACATAATTAGCAGTGAAAACTGACATAGGCGAAAGTATTCGACAGCAAAAGCGTAAACGCTTCACTAGACTTGAGTCCACAAACCAGCCATTTTCGAGGTATTTGCGGATGCGTGATCAGGTGCCACCATTTCCTCCAGCATGGAATGTTAACCTGTTTAGTGCAAATGAATCTGAAACACAAACTTTTCTATAAAGACCCGATGAGATCGCCATAATAAGATACTGAGTACATTTTTATTATTTTCTCATTGTGTTACACTTTTTCGTATTTCTCTGGTTATAAATAACAGCAGTTTTGCATTTTCCCCTTGTATTGATATTTAGGTTTGATGAAGACACTCATTAGTGTCTAACCCGGTAAAAGTCATGATTTCAAGCAAATCTGTAAATAACAAAGCATTTCCAAAGTAGATTGTGTCCTCAAATTTATTTGCCTCAGGTAAAACTTCCTGTTTTCTTAGCGTTCCAGTGACTGGAGAAAAGTGCACGTCATTTCAGTTTTCAAGAAGGATCGTCGAACAGATGCACGAAGGTATAGGACTGCATCTGTGACGTCATATGTCCGAAAGTAACGATTGTTTGAAGTCCAGATCGCTCTGTTCGTCCTTGAGATACACAAATCAGTAGATACAGACGTATTCCTTCGCTTCCGGAAGGCGTATGACTGTTCTGCGCTGGCGTCTAATGGACAAAGTACCAGCGTATGGAATATCATACCAGCTGTGCTGAGTTTCTTGCAAACAGAATACAACATGTCACTCTGAACGGAGAGAAATGTTAAGACGTAAATGTGACTTCGGGTGCGCCGCAGAGGGCTGTTACAGGACTAATACTTTTCACAGTATATACAGTCTGAAAACAGTGACAGCGTTGCAGATTAGGTTGCGGTGTGAAATAATTCTTGAGTAAAAGCTTCGATACGCCGCGCCGATTCCGAATTAAGTAGAGTGTTGAAATTAGGCCATCAGGCCGTTGCGCGCACAAATTCAGGCGGCCCGCCAGACATGGTGTCGACAAACGCGTTCTGTTCGTTTCCTAAAACCGAGCAAGAGACCGGTGGAAGAGTTGGACATGGGACGTTAATAAGAATAGAGCCCCCTCTGTGGGCTGAGCAGTACCGTGTGCTATGATTTACATTATGATAACAATGGACGGTAATTGTGTGTAGCAGCCCACTTGAATTTTCCGACGCAACGGCCTGATTGGCTAACTTCAATGCTAATTAACTTGGAAACGGCGTAAATTACCGAATTTTTTTTCTCAAAAATTATTTCTCCGTACAACCCAACCAACAACATCTTTAAAAGCTTGTCGAACGGTTTCTGACTACCTATATAAGTCACATAGTGGATAACGTCGGAAGTCCGATGAGACTTTTCTCGAATGATACTGTTATTTTTGTTAAAGCGCCGCTTCAGGGCAGGGAGATGCGCCGGCCCCAAGTACCATCTCAGCTACATGATTCGCAACACTTCGGAAACATGGCCAGTACTACATGCAGACAATTGGGGTCCACATATTGCGTCCAGGAAGAACGAGGTGACGACAGAAAGGGCATCCGGCCAGTCCTTTAATTAACCATGGCAAATCCAATAGTAGCAGGTTCAAAGCAGAAGATAAAACGAAGACCGTTGTGTATAGAGAAGTTCCAAAGCCAAAAAATTATAGCTAAATCGAGGAAACTCTGCAGAACGTCAACAGTTAGTGCCAGGAATTACAGTTGATCCTCAACATAAACAAATGTATCATAGTAGGTATGAATAGGAGGAAAGACCCCTAACTATATGATTACACAATTGCAGAAGAATCACTGGAAGCAGTTACATCCATAAAATATCTGGGTTGTTGCTTGCGGGGCGATTTGAAATGGGACAGCGACATAAAACTAATCGGAGGTTAGGCTGATAACAGACAGATTCATTGAAATAATCATCAGGAAGTTCGACTAGTATTTGAATATTGCTCGTCAGTCTCGGATCTTTGCCACATAAGATTGATGAGACGAAATAGAGATGATCGAAACAAGAACATCTCGTTTCGCTACGCGTTCATTTAAAGCGTGAAAGTGTCACGGAGATGTTCAATCATCTCCAGTAGCAGGTGTTGCATGACAGGCATTTGGCATCATTTGCTGTTAAAGTTGCAAGAACGTACGTTACTAGTGCAGTCAACCAGTATATTGTTTCCTCGCACTTATATCTGGCGGGTAGGCCATCGAGTTGAAGTTAGAGAGACCTGATCTCGCAGTGGAGTGCTACCAAGTATCGTTCTTCCCGCTAAACGGCCGCGACTGGAACACAAAACGTAGAAAGTGACTGTGGTGTATAAAGTGTCCTCCGCCACACACCGTAAGTTGGCTTGCGGAGAAATTTTGGTCTTATGTCAAAGCGGTAGGTATATCAAAACAAAATGTCCAGACACTCTGTGACCAAAATGGTACTGAAACAGACGATGACAGACTAAAGGCCGAAATACTAAATGTTTTTTTCCAAAGCTGTTTCACAGAGGAAGACTGCACTGTAGTTCCTTCTCTAGATTGTCGCACAGATGACAAAATGATAGATATCGAAATAGACGACAGAAGGATAGAGAAATAATTAAAATCGCTCAAAAGAGGAAAGGAAACAGGACCTGATGGGATACCAGTTCGATTTTACACAGAGTACGGGAAGGAACTTGCCCCCCTTCTTGTCTTCTTGTAGCGGTGTACCGCAGATCTCTAGAAGAGCGTAGCGTTCCAAAGGATTGGAAAAGGGCACAGGTCATCCCCGTTTTCAAGAAGGGACGTCGAACAGATATGCAGAACTATAGACCTATACGTCTAACGTCGATCAGTTGTAGAATTTTGGAACACGTATTATGTTCGAGTATAATGACTTTTCTGGAGACTAGAAATCTACTCTGTAGGAATCAGCATGGGTTTCGAAAAAGACGGTCGTGTGAAACCCAGCTCGCGCTATTCGTCCACGAGACTCAGAGGGCCATAGACACGGGTTCCCAGGTAGATGCCCTGTTTCTTGACTTCCGCAAGACGTTCGATACAGTTTCCCACAGTCGTTTAATGAACAAAGTAAGAGCATATGGACTATCAGACCAATTGTGTGATTGGATTGAGGAGTTCCTAGATAACAGAACGCAGCATATCATTCTCAATGGAGAGAAGTTTTCCGAAGTAAGAGTGATTTCAGGTGTGCCGCAGGGGAGTGTCATACGACCGCTGCTATTCACAATATGCATAAATGACCTTGTGGATGACATCGGAAGTTCACTGAGGCTTTTTGCAGATGATGCTGTGGTGTATCGAGAGGTTGTAACAATGGAAAATTGTACTGAAATGCAGGAGGATCTGCAGCGAACTGACGCATGGTGCAGGGAATGGCAATTGAATCTCAATGTAGGCAAGTGTAATGTGCTGCGAATACATAGAAAGAAAGAACCTTTATCGTTTAGTTACAAAATATAAAGTTGATAGTCGGTAAAGCAGATGCCGGACTGAGATTCATTGCAAGAATCCTAAGGAAATGCAATCCGAAAACAAAGGAAGTAGGTTACAGTACGCTTGTTCGCCCACTGCTTGAATACTGCTTAGCAGTGTGGGATCCGTACCAGATAGGGTTGATAGAAGAGATAGAGAAGATCCAACGGAGAGCAGCGCGCTTCGTTACAGGATCATTTAGTAATCGCGAAAGCGTTACGGGGATGACAGATAAACTTCAGTGGAAGGCTCTGCAAGAGAGACGCTCAGTAGCTCGGTACGGGCTTTTGTTAAAGTTTCGAGAACATACCTTCACCGAAGAGTCAAGCAGTATATTGCTCCCTCCTACGTATATCTTGCGAAGAGACCATGAGGATAAAATCAGAGAGATTAGAGCGCACACAGAAGCATACCGACAATCCTTCTTTCCACGAACAATACGAGACTGGAATAGAAGGGAGAACTAATAGAGGTACTCAGGGTACCCTCCGCCACACACCGTCAGGTGGCTTGCGGAGTATGGATATAGATGTAGAGTATAGCTGTACACGTGGATCTACAGGATGTGTAAAATAGAACTGACGACGAAAACAGTTCATTTACCTTAACGTAGGCAACCAAACTTATATCGCTTGCCCTGGTATCGGATGGTGTAAGTTTGGTTGCCTACCTTAAGGTGCGTGAAATATTTTTCCGCGTCAGTAGATAAGAAGAGCGACAGACGGAAGGGAAAGATAATGTGGGTGACTATGTGTGCGGCCTGGAGGAGGAGCACCCCGAGACGCAGAGCCGCGGGCTCGCTGCTGTATTTGCGCCCCGCTCCCATTTGCATGCAAATGGCGGCCGCGCGTGACGCAGGAGCAGCCCCCACTTGCCGCTGCTGCTGTGCCCTCCGCACCCTGGCGGCGCCTTCCCGGGCTAACGCAACAGCTGCCCCTCGTACGCTCTCTCTAAGCCCCGGCTTGCCGCGACAAGATGCGACCACTGGCCACTTGTAGATCACGCCCACGGATCTGAGTAAACACCACGGGAAAAGTGATTCAAATGGCTCTGAGCACTGTAGGACTTAACATCTGCGGTCATCAGTCCCCTAGAACTTAGAACTACTTAAACCTAACTAACCTAAGGACATCACACACATCCATGCCCGAGGCAGGAGGCCGTAGCGGTCGCGCGGTTTCAGACTGAAGCACCTAGAACCGCTCGGCCACACCGGCCGGCACCACGGGGAATACTGTGCAGTTGTCAAGCTGGAATCTTTACACATTACTAATACCGGTCATAACTACTTAATTCTCTTTACAAGGAAGTCACGACCATGTAGCTATCGGCCTACCCCAGGAAGATTATAATGAACTACTTTACGTAACGGACGTCATACACTCACTGTCACGAAGAAACATGGAAAAAATTAATAATTACGCTGCTCAAAAATAAAAAAATCACGAAAAGATATGGTTGGATAACATTGCGCACGTCCATGCGATTAGCAGTATGTAAATGATTAAAGTCGGAATTCTCTGTGACAGGTAGAACGGCCACTATATTATGTTAGTGTTGTTCGTGTTTAGTGTTGTCACCAGGCCTGGCAGGTTATACGGTAATAGAAATCAGTGTGAGGCCAGGGTTCCTACGAAAGTAATGGTGCAGTGCCTCAAACACACATTCGAAATTATTTCAAAGCAGGAAATGCATATGACACATAAAGTCATGACGGAATTATATAGTATCTTTCATAACAGCAGTAAGATAATAAGTTGCTTGCATTTCCTGGATGGATATTGGTACAAAGGCACTCACTGTCTTGTGTTATTGCAGTGTTAGTACTTTGTCCAGCCTCCGTTCTTCCTAATTATCTCAAATATTCTCTCTAGGATTGGTTATGGAGCAAGTCTGAGCAGCACATGCGAGGATTGCAGTATTGTGCACCAAGCACATCTGCACTTGACATGCGAGAAAAGTACTGGACTGCTTACAGATTGCTGAGTCAACTCACACCATCGGTGTAACACTCGAAGCAACAAGACTATGGAATTAACGCCTCATGCACAGGCTGCTACTGACACGAAAACACAAACGGTTGGGTTTCGAGTGATGCTGTGACCAGAAAGCATGGACATCAGATGACTGACATCGCAGTGTGTTCAGCGACGAATAGCGATTGCGCTATCCTAGATGACCACCGTCGGCGAGTGTGGCGGCCCGAGGGAGGGATTCCATTCTCGCAATGTTTTGAACATGCACAGCGGTGTCCTTAGTGACGTCACGGTGTGGGCAGCCAGCAGCTATGACTTGAGCCACGGCTCGCAGAGACTCAGGAAACGCTCACGCAACAACTGTACGTCACAGACGTGTTGCACCCTTACGTCACAGACGTTTTACATCCTCGTCTGTTACTTTTCACGCGGCAGCGTCGGAGTGTCACTTTCAACACGGACATCTCGCCCACACATGTGATATGTCTCCGTGAACTGTCTGCGCCGTGGTGTGGTACTCCCGTGGGAACCTAAATCCGCAGACCTGCCCCTATAGAACATGCGTGGTATCGGCTCGAACATCATTTATATGCCAGTGACAGTATCCGGGATACCAAGAATGTGTCACAATAGTTGTAGGCCCTGATACCTCAGCAGAGGACACAACGTCTTTGACACCCTTCCCTACCGACTCTGTGCGTGTATGGAGATCAGAGAGCTGCAACGTCGTACTTACGAGTGGTTTCACAATGGCAAACCTCTTCCAAATCTCACCCGATGGTATAATCATTGTAATAACACTACGTATCATCTCAACTTGTGAAGTTACATTTCGTTTCCTCCTGCGCTTCTGCGTACTTCTGTTTATATATATGGTAGTGCAGTTCTTGCTCGGAGAAGAAACGCAAATTTAATTTTAAAAAAACGATTAACGTACTTCACGACACTCAGAATAAGACACAAGCATTGGGATTAATGTCTTCCCGCGCTGGGTAGGCGCGATCCGCGCGGCTCTCCACGTCGGTGGTTCGAGTCCTCCCTCGGGCATGGGTGTGTGTGTTGTCCGTAAAGTCAGTTTATGTTAGATTAAGTAGTGTGTAAGCCTAGGGACCGATGATCTCTGCAGTTTGGCCCCATAGAAACTTACCAAAAATTTCCAAATTAATGTCCGGTGATCTGGTAGCCCAAATCATCATTTCTACTCAATGATCGGTTCAGCTGGACCAAATAACCCAGACCATTCCACGTAAACAATGGCTGGTTCAAATGGCTCTGAGCACTATGGCACTTAACATCTGAGGTCATCAGTCCCCTAGAACTTAGAACTACTTTAACCTAACTAACCTAAGAATATCAGACACATCCATGCCCGAAGCAGGATTCGAACCTGCGACCGTAGTGGTCGCGCGGTTCCAGACTGAAGCGCCTAGAACCGCTCGGCCACACTGGCCGGCCCCACGTAAACAAAGCTCACGCGATTATGGGACCGCCACCAGCTTGCACAGTGCCTCGCTGATGAGTTGGGACTTCGCAGAGTCTGCGCTGCAGCCAAGCCCTACCACCAGCTCTTACCACCTGTAATCTGGTCGTCTTGGGTCCAACCGATATGGACACGAGCCATGGAGAGAAGCTGCTGGCGATGCCTAGCTTTTAGCAGAGGCACTCGCGTCGGTCGTTTGCTTCCATAGCCCATTAACGCCAAGTTTCGCTGCAGTGTCCTGACGGATACGTTCGTCGCACGTCCCACATTGATTTCTGCGGTTATTTCAAACAGTGTTGCTTGTCTGTTTGCACCGACATGTCTACGCAAACACCGCTGTAGGTAAGTTAAGGCCATCGTCCACTGCGTTGTTCTTCGTGAGAGATAATGCCTGAAATTTGTTATTCTTGGCACACTCTTGACTGTGTCGACAGCGGAATACTGAATTCCATAACGTTTTCCGAAACGGAAGTTCTCCTGCATCTAGCTCATATTATGTTAATTCTTGTCGTGCTACTACAGTCACGTCGGACCCTTTTCACATGAATCACCTGAGTATAATTGACAGATCCGCTAATGCACTGCCCTTTTATACCTTGCATAAGCGATACTACTGACATCTGTATATTTGTGAAATCTGGAATTAGCAGGGAATTACTTATGAAGAAAAGTGTACCTATAGCGGCCAATAGCAAGTGAAATAATGATGAAACTTCAGACGTAAAACCTTTTTTCAACTTCCACTGCTATAAGTGTGAATCCTGAATTCTTTATGGTCATAGTTTTATGAATTTATTTCTGAAAGTGTAAGCAGTGGAAATTAAAATGTACTCTGGTGCCTCTCCTGCTTCAAGACGGTCCGTTTGACGTCCTATCCCCCTTAATACAAGTTATTTCAAAATGATACAGAACAGACAGGGCAGTGCACTATTCCTAAAATGACAGAGCCAAAAATCGTGGCACAAGGCAGAGCAGCCACCACCCGCTGTTTCTAAACCAGGGCTACAACCGACAAAGGTTCTGCTATGCATCTGGCGGGATTGCAAAGGCGTCCTGTATTATGAACTTCTTGGAATGGGACTACCACTTCCGAGAAATACTATTAGCAGTTGCAGCGTTTAAAGGAAGCCATTGACGAGATACGATCGGATTTGGGACAGATGTCGTCTTTCAACATGACAACGCTATACGACATACGTCTATGGTGACCAGTAAAAATCTACATTCTTTTGAGTGGGATGTGTTACCACAACCGCTATATTCCCTAGACTTTGAGCTTGTAAGCTTATTTGTCCGTCGCTGACTTAGGAGACCGCAAACCTTCTCTTCTTCCCGTCTGGGCAAATTGTGTAGTGACTAGACTACATGTAAAGTTTACTGGGACAGGGTAAATGCTAGCTACAATGAAGTCGATAATTCGATTGTAATAATGGCATTTTAATTTGATATCCCCCACAACTGACAAAATTTACAAAAAAAGTGTGAATTTCTTTGTCCACCCACACAGTACTGAGAACGGCACATTAACAATATGCAATTAAGCGCCCCTATTACCGGCAGCTGCGTTGATAAATACTCGGCACCTCGCAAGGATAACTACCAGATCAATAATATTAGGTAAGTCGTTGGAAGTGGTTAAGCGTTAGTGAAAATCTCGCTTCTGATCACACAGAGAGCTCCGACCGCAGAACTCCGCACGGAGTGCTGCGATACAGAACTGTATATCTCCCTTCGAAGACGATGGCCGAGACGCCGTCTCCAAGTCCGTACCGCTCGATGGCTGAAGGCGAAGTCCTCTCTCTCCACAATTCTCGCGTTTCACACGCGTACGAAAACGCAGCGGAAGAACACCCCCTTTCGGCCAATGTCGAACGCTCTATCATCACCGAAATCCCTCCAACGGCATTTCTGAGATCTAGCCAATGATCGAGTAGGTCATAACGCCCCTAGGCAAACGAAGTTCCCGTCTTGGCCACGTGTTGCCCAGCACAGGTGGCTCCGGATGCCGGGCTGCCCCCAAAAGCCCCGTATTATCCCGCGCTTCCGGTGACCGCTACCTGCCGCCCACGGCGGTCCGGCGAGCTACGGCCAGCTGCAGACTTTATATTCCACAATCCACAACTTCCAACACTTTTCACCAACGCTTTAAGTTAGTGACTTATTCATGCAGACATGCAGGGAATACTGCTCGACAGTGCCTCATATTTATCATAAATCAGTAGAGTCATGATCTGATGCCCTTACCACTCCCTGTATTATTAATACTAATGTTGGAAAGCTAACGTGTAAGTGCCCATGTCCTGGCACCTTACAAGCTGAAAATGTTCAAATGTGTGTGAAATCTTATGGGACTTAACTGCTAAGGTCATCAGTCCCTAAGCTTACACACTACTTAACCTAAATTATCCCAAGAACAAAAACACACACCCATGCCCGAGGCAGGACTCGAACCTCCGCCGGGACTAGCCGCACAGTCCATGACTGAGCGCCTTAGACGCACGGCCCTTACAAGCTATTCCGTGCCCTGCAGAATTTCCTGAATGGCGAACGCCTGACGGAGGACTGCAGACTAAACATTTTAAAGTTCATCAGCCTGAAAACCCCTACTTTATGCAAAACTGGCATTTATAAGCTTTCAGAGAAATGACAATATATTGTCGAAAATAACGGTGTATTTTGTAGGAAATAAACAGTTTGTTTACAAAACCGTTCCGCCTTATCTAATTATATTGTGCACCATCTCCTGTGTGAAGTGTGTAAGCATACGCCGGCAATCACCACTCTGTCGTAGGGGGGTGATGTTCCCAGGCGTTCTTTGTGATTGCACTGTAACGAAAAGCGAACAAACTTATGACAGAAACCAGTAGATGAAGAAACGGTGAGATATCCACGTCCACAAAACAGCTGCGCCAGTGAAACCTCTTCTCGCGCGATGTGAGTTCAGCCGCGAGTCGTGGAACGGCAGTGGCGCATAACTCGCGCCGTGGCGACGCAGGAGTGGGGTAACGCCGGCGTCAGCGGCCGAGGAGCAGCACTGGCGCGTCCCCAGCCGCAATCGCTGGCGCCAGCGCCGCCCGCACGGGCCGGCGCACATCAAAGCGGCCCCGCCACCGGCTGGCTGCTGGGCTAGGAGGGGGGTGGGGGCGGTAGTGGGGGAGGGGAGCGGCCGGCCCGGCGCCTCACGGCCCGCTGGGCACACCGCGCCGCGGCCGCCCTTCCGTTCCAGCTCACAGCTCCGGCGGACGGCTGGTCCACTCCAAAAGACCCACGATGGACTGCTCCGCCCGGCACGCGCTGAGGGGGACCCAGGAGCCGGTGCGTACAGCCTCACAAAATATGGACAGCGCCACTCTCGCTTCACCAGGACCCCGAAATGACAACAAAGAAAACGTGCGTACCGCAGGGATCGATATAGGGTCCACTCTTCTTTTGGTTTTATACTGAAGAGCAAAAACATTGTCGCTACTGCCGACCGCCTCATTAAATGTATCGTGGAGGTGAGCTAAGGCAAGAATACAGCGTGTTTCACATTTAATGTATCACAATTCACGTTGCAGACTTCTAGAGGTTGTAAAGGGAACTTCTTACATAAAGTTATGCATAGGAGCCCATGTCCAGAAACGTCATTCAACGATACTGCAGAGCGCCAAAGCTATAGGCGCTGACGCCTGTAATTGTATGTATATATAAGGTAACGTTACAAAATTTCTACCATTATGGAAATAAATCGTCGGTGAAGCAGATGCCAGACTGAGATTCATTGGAAGAATCCTAAAGAAATGCAATCCGAAAACAAAGGAAGTAGGTTACAGTACACTCGTTCGCCCGCTGCTTGAATACTGCTCATCGGTGTGGGATCCGTACCAGATAGGGTTGATAGAAGAGATAGAGAAGATCCAACGGATAGCAGCGCGCTTCGTTTCAGGATCATTTAGTAATCGCGAAAGCGTTACGGGGATGACAGATAAACTTCAGTGGAAGGCTCTGCAAGAGAGACGCTCAGTAGTTCGGTACGGGCTTTTGTTGAAGTTTCGAGAACATACCTTCACAGAGGAGTCAAGCAGTATATTGCTCCCTCCTACGTATATCTTGCGAAGAGACCATGAAGATAAAATCAGACAGATTAGAGCCCATACACAGGCATACCGACAATCTTTCTTTCCACGAACAATACGAGACTGGAATAGAAGAGGTACTCAAAGTGCCCTCCACCACACACCGTCAGGTGACTTGCGGAGTATGGATGTAGATGTAGATGTAGATGGAGAAGAATAAATGAAGCAAATTGTGGTACAGGTCACTGTGAAGGAAACGGATGAGTCGAAATTAATAAGCGAAATCCATTCTTACAGTGCTGACTGTTGAATACATGTACTGGAATAGTTGTTCCTAAGACTGTAGGGTAGACCGAGTGAGGTGGCGCAGTGGTTAGCACACTGGACTCGCATTCGGGAGGACGACGGTTGAATCCCGCGTCCGACCATCCTGATTTAGGTTTTCCGTGATTTCCCTAAATCACTCCAGGCAAATGCCGGGATGGTTCCTTTCACAGGGCATGGCCGACTTCGTTCCCCATCCTTCCCTAATCCGATGAGACCGATGACCTCGCTGTCTGGTCTCCTCCCCCCAAACAACCCAAGCCATAAATATCTTTGCATTTCCTCAGACTGTAGGGTAGGCGACTTTTAGAGCTGATAGTATGGGCCAAATCAAGGCAAAATGTCCAGTAAACACTGGTACTAAATGGATGTCAACGAAGATGAACAAGTGCTCACAGCTCCACAGGTATGATTTCTAGAGCCCGTGTTTACTGGACGTTTTTTACTTGTTTTGGTCCATACTACAACGTCTAAAATTTGCCTACCCTACAATATTTGCAACAAAAGTACAGGTACACGTATTCAACTGTCAGAGCTGTAAGAATCCCTTTAGACTAGTTCGTTGCCAGTACAGATACTCTTATCTCAAATCGATACATTTACCCTTCTCCATCATCCTTGAAAGTTTGTAACATCATCACGGAATCGCCCTGTGTGCAGGATCAACATTAATACAACCGACAAACTGCAGGGACGGAGTACTGACTGGAAATGGAGGAAAAAAGGTTCTATAAAAACGTGTCCGTAAATGGACGGTATGTGTGTAAGGACAGCAAATCTTTCTGGAACACAGTGCAGACCTACATTGCATCAGATGTTCAAAGTGGCCTCCATTGGATTGCAGTTACAGGGTTAGTAGCAATTTTCAATCAGGATACACACAATCGTACTTTGGCTTACACTTTGTTGGCGTGCCACTTGCGTGCAGCTTGTACTAGAGGTCATATCAGTATCTTGTAAAAACCGATCCTCCAACTGGTGTATGCCCAGTCCACCCCCTACCTGCTCGTTCGTCTGTGTGAAAGGACCCGCCGGCCGGTGTGGCTGAGCGGTTCTAGGCGCTACAGTCTGGAACCGCGCGTCTGCTACGGTCGCAGGTTCGAATCCTGCCTCGGGCATGGATGTGTGTGATGTCCTTAGGTTAGTTACGTTTAAGTAGTTCTAAGTTCTATTGGACTGATGACCTCAGCAGTCAAGTCCCATAGTGCTCAGAGCCATTTGAACCATTTGGAAGGATCCATGATCACACAAACTCCCAAAAATGGCTTGATATGTTGTGTGATGTGGTTGGTAAGTCTTTGAGGGTGCTTGTTTTGGTATAGCCGTGCTGCCTCTAGACCGTTTCCATCTGCTTGGCCGTACACAAACACCATCTTGGCTTGTTCCCGACATGAATACCAGATCATCCTACCCCTCATAGCACGCTGCCTCAATCACAGAGATTGGAACACACAATGATCATAGGGCACGTGATCAGAGGAACTTTCATTGATCAGCGCCATCTACCGTGGCAACGATGAATTTCCGGACACATGTTCATAGGACCTTCTTTCCTCCATTTCCGCTCAGGAATCCGTCCTTGCAATTCGGTCGTTTTATTAAGGTTCATCGTGCGCGCTTACATATACAGCTGGCGGCGCGTATAACTTTGACGCTCTGTAGCGCGGTTGATGACGTTTCCGGACATGGGTTCGTATATAATACTTGAGCTACGAAGTCCAGCCGCTAGAAGTGTGTAACATGAATTGTGAAACACCCTGTATAAGCGGAGCAACAGCGAGTGAGGGAACTTCTAGCAACGAAATGAGAAAATCTGATGTCATAAGCGACATTACCGAAGAGGAATTATCATACAGCACCTACGAACGAGTATATCCGAAACGGTGAAGGTCTTTGGCGTGCAACTGACGTGAGCAGTTATGGGAAATATTTCAAAGACGGTGGAACTACAAGTAGGCGACAAGGGATTTTAAGTCAAAGCCTCATTACTGAATGACAAGGTCTGAGAGTTGCCCGCTCTGTAATGCGGGATAGGCAGGAATATGTGACGGATCTGCCAAGAAAGTAAAATGCTGGTGCAGGCACAACTGATTCACAGCACGCACGGAGTCCAGAGTCATCGTCGAAGGTGGGGCTCTTCCAGGAGCATAACTATTCTTGTCACAAGTGACAGAACCGTGCAGCAGTGGTTTTCAAAAACAAGATACTGAACTCATGTCGGTGTTCGCTAATCTGAACACGATGGAACACACCTCGGACACTATCTGGCACAATCACCACGCCCGAAAAGCACTGGTACATAACTTATGGGAATTGCGTCAGCTTTGGCAAGACGTCTAGTGGCACATACCTCCAGAAACCTGCCGAGGACTTGTCGAACCCATGAGAAGCAGAAGAGGTGATGCACTTCTTTCCAACACGCCACTAAGCTCACCGGTGTATATAAATGATCTTCCAAGAAGCAGAAATAGCTGTCTTTGTTGATGATACATGTATTATAATCAACCATTAAGGAGTAACTTTAACTACTGAAAATGTAAATAAGATTTTCTTGGAAATCAGTAACGGGTTCCCTGCGAACAACAGTCACAAATTCATATAAAACAATACAGGCAGTTCAGCATTGCACAGGGCCTGGCCACACCATTGCACACTGTGAATGAGCGCAAATCAGTAAATGAGACAGGGTATACTAGGGTTCAGAGTGTTTGTAGTAACAAGAACCTCAACTGGAAGCTACACGTTACAGATCTTCTTAAACGTGTTAGCCCTGCAACTTTTGAATAATGGATAATACCAGATCATAGAGGAGAAAGACTTCAAAAACGTTACTTACTTCTTCTTGTCTCGTTTAGTAATCTCTTATATATCATATTCTGTGGTAAAAAAGAATAGTGTGTGGTGTACACTCTGGAACCCTTAAACAATCTGCAATGTTAACAACAGCCTCACAATACACTTACTGACTTACGAAATGTGTTCAGTCAGAGTAGTTGAAAAACGTGTGTAGTCTGTGTGTGTGTGTGTGTGTGTGTGTGTGTGTGTGTGTGTGTGTGTTATATTCGAATTCAGTATAAGTTAGAGAATTGCCTTTCCTGACGTCACCATACCCCCCCCCCCCCCCACCTCCACCCCAGCCCCATCTGTTTGACTCTAGTGTCGATCTCGTAGTTAAGTGTGATAAAGGTTTATATGTCTTTGCGCAGCGTGTGTCTGAGGCGAGAAGTGGCTACCAGGCCGGCAATCACGTAGCTGGTTGCGGGAAACCGCCTGAAAACCACATGCAGGCTGGATGGTTCACCAGCCGTCGTCCTTAATTTGGAAGGCGTACTGGATCGGAGGCCGTCTGGTTTCTCCTTGTCCCGGAAGCGCGTGCGTCAGCTGCTTGCACGGGTTTCGGTAACTCGTTGTAACCTTGTTTAATTGCTTGATTGTAGTTTAGCAATCAAACAATAAGCCATTTTCATTGAATTCTCTCACGTTCTCGTATAACTTTCGCTGCTGAGATTGGCGGAAGAAGTCCTTTACTTGCTTGGCGTCGATAATTTCTCATTTTCTCCTTGATAAACATAAATATAAAATGATTAAATACGTTAACGGATAATGTAGTCGACGCCGACGTCTTTTGAGTAGCGCCCTTTAATTTAGGCGTGAACCCTCTTCTTTTTGTGTCCGCTCTGCTTCACAGCCTTTCACCCTTTTAATTTGTTCTGAGGCCACTGAAAATAAATCGATGCCAGAAATAAAATTGAACACCTGAGCGCTTCTTTCTTCTATTTTCTTCATAGTACTTCCTCTTATTTCCTCGTTTGTCATGCGGTCAAGTAGGGAAATACCCCATGCTCTTCTCCACGGTATCATTTCTAAGACTCCAGGTCTCTTTTTATTTTCTTCTGTGAGTTCGCAGCACTCCCCCCCCCCCCCCCCCAGGTTTTTATTGGTTCTACGATGGATCTATATAAACGCGTTTTAACCTTTAAACTCTTTTCTGAGGACCAGCACATAGGATTTAATTTTTGGATAGCCGCCCTTCCCTGCCTGCTCCGTTGTTGGATATCCCTGTCGCATTTCCCATCACATCAAGTGCTTAACCTCACTTAATAAAATGTTCGTCAATGTCTTAGTTACTTCTCTTCGCAGCATAGATGTTGCGTATTTTCACAATTAACTTACAGAACTCACTTTTTGTACTCATCCAACTTCCTAAATATCCTCTTCATCGTTTGCTGCAACAAACCGGTCATCAGCATGGAAAAGTGTGTACATACGCTGGTTCGCTACTTCAAGTCCCATGTCCACGCACTTCCTACACCACAGATTCATTGCCTTATGCACGTACAGCTTAAAGAGTGTGGGTAACAGACAGCATACTTGTTTATTCTTAAAACCTCTTCAGGTTTAGGAACCAATGATCAATCCTTGTAAGTGTAGACATTTCTGAACGGTGTTGGGCATACTTCTTACTTGGTTATCCAGATAAGACAGTCGGATATTGTCCAATTCCTCCACAGTGGCCTCTGTGCGGTCTCCAATGGGACAGGACGATTGCAAACCGTTCCCTTTACCACGACTTATGCATTTTCAATGAAAATGAAATGTAGATCATATGGAGGTCATCCTATAAGATTGATTCCGTGCTCCACTAGGAAGGTGTTCACAAGATTGTGGCAACAGAGTGCGTGCATTGTCATCCATCAGCGTGAATCCCGCTCCAATATGTTCATCAATTGGAGACACAGTGCGTGCAAGGATGTCGTCCCGATACTTTTCACTAGTCATCCTCTCATTTATTGACACAAAGGGGTATCGTACCGCCGTACACCATTTCACTCCAAAACATGACAGACTACCTTGATAAGGGTGGCGGTCTTCGATACAGTTACTGGATAAACATTGACCTTGGACCTTCCTACACGAATGTGACCCACCGCTGCCTATCCCACGAAGACTGGCTTCGTACTCGTGCGACACGATCTCCTCTCTGAACCGGATAAAGATGGGGACAATTGAGAGGTCTTCAGGCACGTAACCGCTGCTCATGGAACCTATTTCGTAACGTTTGTGTAGACATGTGCACCCCTGTAGCTGTTTTGATCTGCCGACGTAAACATGTAGCGTTGTGTTTAGGGTTTCTGCTTGCTGTTATATACAGATATCTGTCCTGAACACTTGTCTTTTTCTTCCGCTGCCACTTCTGTGACGATTCCCAACTGATCCTGTCGCTAGACACTTATTCCAAATTCTAGAGACGTTATTTTGAGCCACAGCGACATGTCCACTTCTCTCCTTCCCTGTTTCTTTGGAGTGACTATACGGAGCCTCTAGTGGTATGTTATTGTTCTCCGAACCATCCTGAAGCAACCCAACTCTAGTAATGCAATGTTTATAGATGACACGTTTGGCATGGGCTGTACGTGCTGCCACCTCACGGTAGAAACATGGGCTGTTTCCGCTAGGTATTACATTATAAACAAATCAGTGTATTGATACCATAACGTATTTCTGAACCACAACGTTCAATATTAGTTTCGGCAATATGCAACATGTTTTGAACTGCTGTTTATGGATAACCTCATTTATAGAGTGATAGTCAGAGGGACTCTGCGTTCCCCTACGTTGAAGTGGCGAGGACAGACGGGGAGAATATCACTCAGCGCCTGTATCCCCGCCGCTTTGTCCTGTACCCTGAGTGGGGCTGTTTTATTCAGGACGGCGGTAATTGAACGGAGCGCCTTTATGAAGCAGCCCGGAAAACGTCGCAGTCCGGAGGGATGCGAGAACGCAAGGCGCTTATCTGCAGGCTGCGAGTTGACATTCTGACGCGGCTTTTAAACGCGTTACTCGTCACACGCCTGTAGGCAGCGTTTTTCTAGTGGGCAGTGCAAGACGCTACGTAATGTTACACACTAAGGCCCGATTGTATGAAGCAGGTGATTTTAAATTAGCACAAAAACGTTGCTGTGATCAAGTTGAAAGCGAAAATGTACATTGAGTAACTGTTGATCTGAGACTATATCGCCGCCAATTATGATGAACTTTGTCTAGCTAAGTCAAGTTCAACTGGAATCGTCAGTTCACTGTCTAACGACACTACAAAAAAATGGGTTTCATTCTGAGCCAATAAAAGTTGAAAATAGCTAAATAATAAAGAATTTGCTAACTCAAAAATGGGAGGTAAATATGTAGCTACTGCTCTCCATCTTTACAAGTTTTTATTTTTGATACACTTCGTCGTCTACTTGTACTGGGGGGTTAGCCTGACACAAAATGTAGACCAGGGGTGGCCAAGAATTCGGCTCGCGAGCTGTGCCGTGGCACAAGTGCCATAGCGCTCATCCTTCCTGCACATTTCCCCCACCACCACACCACGCTATCTGAGCGCGACGAGGGGGAAGAGGGGAAAACTGCGAATGCGCCGCATTTAAATGGCAGTGAAGTCGCACTGCATACCACTCAGTTTTATATTTCTCAATTTTTCAGTATTATTTAACTATTTTTGGCACGCTGAAGACATAAAGTAGTTTTTGGTACAAACTATCGGCATATGGAGACACGCAGACAGTTTCGAAATCGTAACTCATTTAGCTCCAAATCGAATAAAAGCTCGTTATTGCACAGATGTTGATAGAATCAGGCAATTAGAATACCGTAGGGCGGTGGTCTGTGCGGACGCGAACTGCGAAGGTGGAAGGCTTAATCCCAGGGGTGGCCAAGAATTCAGCTCGTGAGCCGTTACGTGGCAGCAGTGCCATGTCGCTCAGCCAGACTGAGCATTTCCCTCACCGCCAGGGCAAGCTGTCTGGAGGGGCAAGAGGGCCGAACTGCGAACGCGAATGAAGGTACACAGCAGACGACTCGGTTTTATACTTAACATTTCAGAAAAACACGTATCACAAACAATGCAAATTTTCAGTATTATTCAAATATTTTCGGCTTGCTGAAGAGATAGTAATTTTCGTCTAGTATAGATTGTGGGCATACGGACCGCACTCAGGTTGGCACTTACTTGTGACTTACTTAGCCGGCCGGTGTGGCCGAGTGGTTCTAGGCGCTTCAGTCTAAAACCGCGCGACCGCTACGGTCGCAGATTCGAATCCTGCCTCGGGAATGGATGTGCGTGATGTCCTTAGGTTAGTTAGGTTTAAGTAGTTCTAAGTTCTGGGGGAATCATGACCTCCGATGTTAAGTCAAATTAAACGGATTTGCTTTTAAAACTGGAATTAAATAGCAGATAAATCAGTTACATATGCATATTTACTGGGGCTCTTTCGACAGAAACGCAAATTGTCTTGAAAACAGCTCGAAAGCAGATGTAAATATCCTTGTAATTCTTTGAAGAGTGTGTTCCTCCTGGAACGCGATTTTCTTTTTAAATGCATCCGCATCAAATCAAAAAGAGGTTGTTTCTCACTGTCTCCTAATTTACTACTGTGGTGAACGTGCAGTCAAGTACAATTAAAATGCAAGGTCTATAATCCATTCCGGATGTTCTAATTTTCGTTCCTGAACTCCTTTTTCTTTTATAAATTCAACGACTTTTTTTTTTACCGAACAGTCGTTCCAGCCATGCGTCTTCATTTAACCAACGTACTTTTCTGTAATATATAAGCTCTCCATACTGTTCGTACAGTTCAGGTGAAAGCTGTTGCAACTGACAGTGGAATAATGCGTGCAACTTCAGAAATTTTCATATTCGTACCAGCAATTTCATGCCTGCAACTTTAGCACAAAGCGCTTCTTGATGTACAGAGCTATAGATCCCTCTTGTCGGGTGTTGTAAATTTTTGATCTTTTATTGTGAAGAAAATCTTTAGTTCTTTCTGCATAGTATTGCAACGTCGTTTCATAGCAAATTTGTTGTGCCCATCGCTCATGCGGCTTTATAAAATTTATTGAGAATTCACATCCCTCATTTCTGTCATTCCAGTTCATTGTCAAAGGCTTGTGACGATAGGTCACTACACTGCCGTCCGCCCCCGGTTGCTGAATGGTCAATCCTCTGGACCCGGGTTCGATTCCCGGCTAGGTCGTGGAGTCTTCTCCCCCCAGGGACTGGGTGTTGTGCTGTCCTCATCATCATCCTACCATCCTCATCGACCGCAGGTCGCCGAAGTACATTGAAAGATCGGCACCCGGCGAACGGCCTTCCCGACGGGGGGCCCTAGCCATACGATTAAATAAAATAAAATACTAGACTGCCTCCTTTTGTGCGAACAGCCCCTGGACCAGTGAACGTCGGGTGAGCAGCGCTGCCACCACGATTCTGCCGTACTCAAGTGAGATATCTCGACCGAAAAGCGCCACACAACAGTACTCAATGAGGTGTCGCGCTCTGCCGGGTACTTCCGGAACAGAACGACCGAA
Source organism: Schistocerca piceifrons (assembly GCF_021461385.2). NCBI lineage: Eukaryota > Metazoa > Arthropoda > Insecta > Orthoptera > Acrididae > Schistocerca > Schistocerca piceifrons. The sequence goes on from NC_060145.1 coordinate 460,461,580, forward strand.
ACCGAGACAGGCCGTGCCTTGGCACTCATAAACGGCACGCGTGAAGTTTGGTACTCCCTGGCGGGCCCTGGTGCAGACAAATCATATGCTCCGTATTGTCGTATTGTCTTACTTCGCTTCTGTAGCTAAGCGACCCCATGAAGACATTTCCAAACTGGGCTACTTCGCGCCTTCCCAACTAATTCGTGTGAACGGCTTCAATGAATTACTCACACACATTGCCATTAGCCTCACAACATGTGATGTCTGTATCGAATACCTGTCGTGTGAGTTAAAAACTTGAAGATATCCCCTATCCGTTGGAATGTGTCTATTTTTTGTAATGTAGTTTTTCTGCTGTAGCTCTCTGAAACCATGGGGATACTTGTGAATATGTTCTTATTGAGACTTATGTAATTAGTAAGTCAAAATATCCTGCGAACGTGATTATCAGATATTAATAGGTACACACTTAGCAGTACTACTTCTGTGCTATGCGACAGTGTACAACAATACAACGAGCTGACAAAAGTCACGGAACACATGCCAATCCGTGTCGGACTTCTTTTTTTTCCGGCGTCGTGCAGCAACTCTACGTGGCGTGGACTCAACAATTCGCTGGAACTCCCCTGCAGAAAGACTGAGCCGAGCTGGCTATACTGCCGTTCGCAATTGCGAAAGACCTGCCGCCGAACGATTTTGTGCACGAGCTGACCTCTCGATTATGTCTCATAAATCTTCGATGGGATTCTTGTCGCGCGATCTTGGTGGCCCAGTCATTGGCTCGAACTGTCGAGAATGTTCTTTAAACCAGTCGCGAACAAGTGTCGTCCGATGACAAGGCTCCTTGTCATCTACGCTACTGGCCATTAAAATTGCTACACCAAGAAGAAATGCAGATGATAAACGGGTATTCATTGCACAAATATATTTTACTAGACCTGACATGTGAGTACATTTTCACGCAATTTGGGTGCGTAGATCCTGAGGAATCAGTACCCAGAACAAACACTTCTGGCCGTAATAACGGCCTTGATACGCCTGGACATTGCGTCGAACAGAGCTTGAATGGCGTGTACAGGTACAGCTGCCCATGCAGCTTCAACACGATACCACAGTTCATCAAGAGTAGTGACTGGCGTATTGTGACGAGCCAGTTGCTCGGCCATCATTGACCAGACGTTTTCAATTGGTGAGAGATCTGGAGAATGTGCTGGACAGAGCAGCAGTCGAACATATGCTGTAACCAGAAAGGCCCGTACAGGACCTGCAACATGCGGTCGTGCATTGTCCTGCTGAAATGTAGGGTTTCGCAGGGATCGAATGAAGGGTAGAGCCACGGGTCGTAACACATCTGAAATGTAACGCCCACTGTTCAAAGTGCCGTCAATGGGAACAAGAGGTGACCAAGACGTGTTACCAATGGCACCCCATACCATCACGCCGGGTGATACGCCAGTATGGCGATGACGAATACACGCTTCCGATGTGCGTTCACCGCGATGTCACCAAACACGGATGCGACCATCATGATGCTGTAAACAGAACCTGGATTCATCCGAAAAATGACATTGCCATTCGTGCAGCCAGGTTCGTCGTTGAGTACACCATCGCAGGCGCTCCTCTCTGTAATGTAACGTCAAGGGTAACCGCAGCCATGGTCTCCGAACTGATAGTCCGTGCTGCTGCAAACGCCGTCGAACTTTTGGTGCAGATGGTTGTTGTCTTGCAAACGTCCCCATCTGTTGAGTGAGGGATCGAGACGTGGCTGCACGATCCGTTACAGCCATGCGGATAATATGCCTGTCATCTCGTCTGTGAGTGATACGAGGCCGTTGGGATCCAGCACGACGTTCCGTATTACCCTCCTGAACCTACCGATTCCTCATGTCAGCACGTTGTAGGTGTCGCCACCGGCTCCAACCTTGTGTGAATGCTCTGAAAAGCTAGTCATTTGCATATCACAGCATCTTCTTCCGGTCAGTTAAATTTCATGTCTGTAGCACGTCGTCTTCGTGGTGTAGCAATCTTAATGGCCAGTAGTGTACTTAAAACCACATTGGACTAACAGGTGGCTCATTATATGCTAGTCAGTAATACATCGTAAGTGACACACACGCTACAGATATCAACTGGTGAGATCAGCTCGAACTGTATAAATGTATGAAATTATTAATCATATGAGAACGGGTCATGCTTGCTATAACTACTGTAATGAACCATTGTAATTTGTAGACACAGAATATTAGACATCTGTTGACATGCTTTAATACACTGAAGAGCCAAAGAAACTGGAAAACCAGCCTAATATCGTGTAGGGCCCCCCAGAGCACGCAGAATTGCCGCAACACGACGTAGCATGGACTCGACTAACGTCTGAAGTGGTGCTGGAGGGAATTGACACCATGAATCTTGCAGGGCTGTCCATAAATTCGTAATGGTACGAGGGGGTGGAGATCTCTTCTGAACAGTACATTGCAAGGCATCCCGGACATGCTCAGATATGTTCATGTCTGTGGTGTTTGGTAGCCAGTGGAAGCGTTTAAACTCAGAAGAGTGTTCAAGGAGCCACTCTGTATCAATTCTGGACGTGTGGGGTGTCGCATTGTCCTGATTTAATTGCCCAAGCCCTTCGGAGTGCACAATACACAGTGGACATGAACGGATGAATGTGATGAGACAGGATGCTCACATACGTGTCACCTGTCAGAGTCGTATCTAGACGTATCAGGAGTCCCATATCACTCCAACTGCACACGCCGCACACCATTACAGAGCATCCAGCAGCTACAACAGTCCCCTGCTGACATGCAGGGTACATGGATTCATGAGGTTGTCTCCATACCAGTACACGTGCATCCGCTCGATAAAATTTGAAACGAGACTCGTCCGACAAGGCAAATTTTTTTTCAGTTATCAGCAGTCGATTCCGAAAGCCCATACCGATGTTCTTTCGTTGACTGGTTCGCATGCTGACACTTGTTCATGGCGCAGCACTGAAATCTGAAGGGTTGCACTTCGGTCCCGTTGAACGATTCTCTTCAGTCTTCGTTGGTCCCGTTTTTGCAGGATATTTTTCCGGCCGCAGCGATATCGGAGATCTGACATTTTACCAGATTCCTGATATTCAAGGTAGACTCGTGAAATGGTCATACGGGAAAATTCCCACTTCTTTGCTACCTCGGAGATGCTGTGTCCCATTGCTCGTGCACCGACTATAAGACGACGTGTAAACTCACTTAAATCTTGATAACCTGCCACTGCTGCAGCAGTAACAGATCTAACAACTGCGCCAGACACTTGTTGTCTTATATAGCAGTTGCCGACCGCAGCGCCGTATTCCGTCTGTTTAGATATCTCTATATCTGAGTACGCATCCCGATATCAGTTTCTGGCGCTTCAGTGTATACCAGGTGTAGAATTTGAAACAGGATATGGCTGCAATAATTACACGTCTGTTATTTGAAACTGATAAATAGTATTCAATTCAAAATAATCTCCTTTGCTATTTATACATTTCTCTCATCTCTCTGGTAGTTTATGAATACCACGCCAAAAAAACAGTTTTTCTTTTCAGGCGAACCAGTCAGAGAGCCATGTTCGTACATTTTCATATGAATTGAAGAGTTGTCCAGCGAGAGCGTGTCCCACTGATGTAAGTAGATGACAATCGGGCGGAGCCAAGTGTGAGGAATAAGCCGCGTGCCCTAGTATTTGCCAACTGAACCCCTCGATCGTTTCCTTGAACCGTTTTGCTGTGTGTGATGGGCTTTATCATGGAGCGATATGAGTTTATGCTGTCTTTTTCCATATTCCGATCGGGTTTCACGTAATTCTCGATTTAAATGGATCATTTTCTGCTGGTAGCGATCAGTGTTAACGGTTTCATCAGGTTTTAGCAGCTCATGATAGGTGACACCCTTCTGAACCCACCAAACACAGAGCATTGCCTTCTTTTGCAAAGCGATTTGGTCATGCAGTGGGTGTCGATTGTTTTGTCGGATTCACTCACCATTTTCGACGCTCATAATTCTCAAAATATGTCCATTTTTCGTCAACTATCACTATTCGATGGAGAAACGACTTTCTTTTGTATCTCACGAGCAGCATTTCACAAGTGGTCTTTCGATTTGCTTGCTGTCTTTCATTCAGTTCATGCGAAACCCATGTTCACACTTTCTTCACCTTTCCCATATATATATATATATATATATATATATATATATATATACTCCTGGAAATGGAAAAAAGAACACATTGACACCGGTGTGTCAGACCCACCATACTTGCTCCGGACACTGCGAGAGGGCTGTACAAGCAATGATCACACGCACGGCACAGCGGACACACCAGGAACCGCGGTGTTGGCCGTCGAATGGCGCTAGCTGCGCAGCATTTGTGCACCGCCGCCGTCAGTGTCAGCCAGTTTGCCGTGGCATACGGAGCTCCATCGCAGTCTTTAACACTGGTAGCATGCCGCGACAGCGTGGACGTGAACCGTATGTGCAGTTGACGGACTTTGAGCGAGGGCGTATAGTGGGCATGCGGGAGGCCGGGTGGACGTACCGCCGAATTGCTCAACACGTGGGGCGTGAGGTCTCCACAGTACATCGATGTTGTCGCCAGTGGTCGGCGGAAGGTGCACGTGCCCGTCGACCTGGGACCGGACCGCAGCGACGCACGGATGCACGCCAAGACCGTAGGATCCTACGCAGTGCCGTAGGGGACCGCACCGCCACTTCCCAGCAAATTAGGGACACTGTTGCTCCTGGGGTATCGGCGAGGACCATTCGCAACCGTCTCCATGAAGCTGGGCTACGGTCACGCACACCGTTAGGCCGTCTTCCGCTCACGCCCCAACATCGTGCAGCCCGCCTCCAGTGGTGTCGCGACAGGCGTGAATGGAGGGACGAATGGAGACGTGTCGTCTTCAGCGATGAGAGTCGCTTCTGCCTTGGTGCCAATGATGGTCGTATGCGTGTTTGGCGCCGTGCAGGTGAGCGCCACAATCAGGACTGCATACGACCGAGGCACACAGGGCCAACACCCGGCATCATGGTGTGGGGAGCGATCTCCTAAACTGGCCGTACACCACTGGTGATCGTCGAGGGGACACTGAATAGTGCACGGTACATCCAAACCGTCATCGAACCCATCGTTCTACCATTCCTAGACCGGCAAGGGAACTTGCTGTTCCAACAGGACAATGCACGTCCGCATGTATCCCGTGCCACCCAACGTGCTCTAGAAGGTGTAAGTCAACTACCCTGGCCAGCAAGATCTCCGGATCTGTCCCCCATTGAGCATGTTTGGGACTGGATGAAGCGTCGTCTCACGCGGTCTGCACGTCCAGCACGAACGCTGGTCCAACTGAGGCGCCAGGTGGAAATGGCATGGCAAGCCGTTCCACAGGACTACATCCAGCATCTCTACGATCGTCTCCATGGGAGAATAGCAGCCTGCATTGCTGTGAAAGGTGGATATACACTGTACTAGTGCCGACATTGTGTATGCTCTGTTGCCTGTGTCTATGTGCCTGTGGTTCTGTCAGTGTGATCATGTGATGTATCTGACCCCAGGAATGTGTCAATAAAGTTTCCCCTTCCTGGGACAATGAATTCACGGTGTTCTTATTTCAATTTCCAGGAGTGTATAAGGCTCACCGGCTATTTGACCATCTTCTTCTGTGCGGATGCACAGTGCCCGAACTCGTACGGGAATCGGCAAAAAGCCGCGAGTAATGAGTATAATGGGGAGGGGCACTATTAATATAGTGCGGGACAGTAAGTTTGGAATGTGGGTCTCACGGGAGACGTGCCAGAGATAAGTCCCTGCAGTCGCACTATCTTCTGTGTCCTCGGTGGCTCAGATGGAGGCCGGCACGGTAGCTCAGCGTGTTTGGTCAGAGGGTTTAGCTACCCTCTGTAATAAAAAAAAAAAAAACTGAGTGAACGGATCTACGAACGATCTGAACGAGCTTCATCGGACGCCCGCCACTAACAAATTCAACAAACAATATAGAACAAAATGAGTTAAAAAAAAAGATGGATAGAGCGTCTGCCATGTAAGCAGGAGATCCCGGGTTCGAATCCCGGTCGCGACACACATTTTCAACTATCCCCGTTGACTTATATCAACGCCTGTATGCATCTAGGGGTGTTAATGTCATTGTAATTTCCCATAGTTTTCAATCGAAGAGCAGCGGCTTTCTCGTCACATTCAATTGTTTCGCGAGTTGTTATCTTCATCCAATAAGGCCGTCAATTCCTTGTCTTAGAACTTTTTAGATGGTTTCCCGCGCTCGTCGTTTCTCACGACATCACTACTTTTGAATTTTTGGAACCGCTCGAAACAATGTGATTTGCCAAGAGAATGTTAGCCGAAAGCTTCGACAAGCATTCCTTGCGATTCTGCAGCAGTTTTCTTCAAATGATAACAGAAAACCAGTGCTGTCCGAAATCGTAGTTCGTAGGTAGAAAATTCGACACGTTTACGGATTTAAAAAGTATACTAATGTATGGAACGAGGGTTACTGTGTGTTGACATTCGTTTCAGCCGTTACAGGAAGCAGATGGTGCTGCAGACGCGGTCTCATGGGTTCTACACCGACTGGTAGCACCATCTACAGGGAAATTCCGGGTTCATACTTCTGCGCTTGGTATTGTATTCTACATTTTCACGAATGATGTGCTTGTAACGCTTTAATATCGTCTCCGGATTCAGACAACGGAACCGAGAGGAAGGTGCCGGCGTTGTCCGTCCGAACTTGTTTGGTTTAACGGCCTTCGCGGACGCTATGCTCGTCGACAGCACCCTCTCGTGGCGCGGCCAAGGGGCAAAGTGAGCGTGCGCCGCTCTGCTAGTTGTGTTCACGTATTCGCAGCTTTCTGGTCGCCGACGTTACTGTTCTGCAAGATTTTCCTTGGTTATTCTCTTCGTTTGCGATTCAGGTTTTCTCCGCACGCTATTGGCGATCCTTTTGGCTTCGCGTTTCCTTTTCGTTTCGACATGCCTTTACGGATAGGTGTTCGCTTGCAGTCGTTCATCCGGTTTTTTGAACGCTTACCGTTTCCTCTGAAACAGTGTAGGGGCACTACCCACCAAGATAGTGGGATATCAAGTCGTAGATTGAAAATGAACAGATATCTTCGACACCAGCTGCTATTACCTCATATGTGAACGCAACGAAGACTGAAAATTAAAGAGATAGTAAAAAGAAAATGCGTCGTGTGCACATGGGCTTGGAAGCGCTTCATTTTCATGTTACTTGCAGAACTCATTTACTTCAGAGCTTCGTAGTACGTTAACCGCGAGCATATGGCAAGAGAACGTACCAGCATACCGCATGGACAACTTTTTTTTTTTACATAAGATAGAAAAAGGGTGTGTGCCAGTGATAGATGCCTGAATGTACATCTCCATCTATATCTACATCTACATAACTGCTCTCCGATTCATAGTTAAGTGCTTGGTAGAGGGCTCGGGACCATTTTCAGAATATTTCACGACGGTTCAACTCTCGAACAGCGTGTGGCAAAAATGAACACACAAATCTTACCGTGGGAACTGTGCTTCCTCTTATTTCATTACTATCGTCGTTCCTCCCTACGTAGGTAGGAGTTAACAAAATATTTTGGCATTCACAGGGGAAGATTGGTGATTGAAATTTCTTGACAAGATCTGGCCGCGACTTTGTTTCCATGATCGCCATCCCAACTTGCGTATCTCTTCCCTGTATTGAGATGAGACAAAACTAGCTGTCACTGTTTGAAGATTCTCGATATCCTCCGTGATCGTGTCTTGGCTTCAATACCGCACAGGAAAAGCAGAGGACGGACGAGCGTAGACTAGATTTAGATAATAAATCTTCAGAAGGTTTATTGCGTCTTCCAAGTGTTCTGAAAGTGAAACGTGGTCTTTGTTTCGCCTTCTCCACAAAATTTTGTATCTGATGATTGTAACTTAGGTGTTTGTACAAGGACAGTGAAATGATAATGGAACAAAATAAAAAAAAGCTAAGTACATTGTTAATTCTTTCAAAATAAATCGCCGTGACTGTTAATACATATATCCCACTATGAGACAAGCCGGTCGTGCCTTCATGAAAAAACGTTTGTGTTTGGCTACGGTACCCTGATTCTACCCAAGCATGCAGCTCTTCGTCCTAAACAAATTGACGGCAAAGTATGTCGTTATTCAGAGCTCTAAAGATAAGGAAATCTCATTGGTAGAGATCGGAACTGAATGGATGATGTGTAAGGGTTTCCCAGCCAAACTTCTTCAGTATAGCCGAAACAGCGCCATCTTGTTGCTGAATAATGCCAGCCCACATGTTGCCGAGTTGTTTCGACGTCGCTGCGGAAGTTCCGCTGCAAAGACTGCATGGGGGCTTAATTAAATAAAATGCAAATAATTTTAGTAGTAGCTGTATGTCCGGTTATGAAGTCTCGTAACCGGTTGGCCCTGAGTGGTATTAATACGCAATCTGACTGCAAAGAATAACAATAAAGAATGAAAGGAAACTGGCGTTAACACAATTGATTAATTAAGTCCCCAGCAACTATGAAACCTACGAAGCAACAAAGCAAAAGTGTAACTGTTCTGTGTGTGGAAGTGTGATTCAACGTACACATCTGGCACGGTTCTTCCTCAATACGATAAGATATTTTAAACACCATTTACAATGAAGTAATTAAAAACCAGAAATGCTATAATTGCACATAGAAACCAGAATTACAGTCTAATACATGAACACAAGCGAGATGCTTTCTTGACTGAACCTGTGACCAAGAGGCATTGCTATTTAGGAAATTTGAAATAAAAAATTTTTTGTTAACTTCATATATATTGACGAAAAAAACACTGTGATCATTACAACATCCCCAATCGAACAGCATCTGCTATTTCGCCCAACAGAACAACTGCACACGACATGCACTCAACTAGTACTGCTATCGACATCCTCTCAACAAGCACTGCCCACGGCAACCTCTGAACTACCACTGCCCCAGTGGAGGCGGCGGAATAATAGTCTTTGGCGCAATCTCTGGCGCTGCGACTCAGTGTAGCCAACTTTCAAGACTTACCTATTCCCTATAAAAGGACAGCACCATCTGCAAACAGTATAAGAGGGCCGCTCAGATTCTCTCCTAAGTCGTTTATATACAGGGTATTACAAAAAGGTACGGCCAAACTTTCAGGAAACATTCCTCACACACAAAGAAAGGAAATATGTTATGTGGACATGTGTCCGGAAACGCTTACTTTCCATGTTAGAGCTCATTTTATTACTTCTCTTCAAATCACATTAATCATGGAATGGAAACACACAGCAACAGAACGTACCAGCGCGACTTCAAACACTTCGTTACAGGAAATGTTCAAAATGTCCTCCGTTAGCGAGAATACATGCATCCACCCTCCGTCGCATGGAATCCCTGATGCGCTGATGCAGCCCTGGAGAATGGCGTATTGTATCACAGCCGTCCACAATACGAGCACGAAGAGTCTCTACATTTGGTACCGGGGTTGCGCAGACCTTTCAAATGCCCCCATAAATGAATGTCGAGAGGGTTGAGGTCAGGAGAGCGTGGAGGCCATGGAATTAGTCAGCCTCTACCAATCCATCGGTCACCGAATCTGTTGTTGAGAAGCGTACGAACACTTCGACTGAAATGTGCAGGAGCTCCATCGTGCATGAACCACATGTTGTGTCGCACCTGTAAAGGCACATGCTCTAGCAGCACAGATAGATAATCCCGTACGAAATTATGATAACGTGCTCCATTGAGCGTAGGTGGAAGAACATGGGGCCCACTCAAGACATCACCAACAATGCGTGCCCAAACGTTCACAGAAAATCTCAGTTGATGACGTGATTGCACAATTGCGTGCGGATTCTCGTCAGCCCACACATGTTGATTGTGAAAATTTACAATTTGATCACGTTGGAATGAAGCCTCATCCGTAAAGAGAACATTTGCACTGAAATGAGGATTGACACATTGTTGGATGAACCATTCGCAGAAGTGTACCCGTGGAGGCCAACAAGCTGCTGATAGTGCCTGCACACACTGTACTTGGTACGGAAACAACTGGTTCTCCCGTAGCACTCTCCATGCAGTGACGTGGTCAACGTTACCTTGTACAGCAGCAACTTCTCTGACGCTGACATTAGGGTTATCGTCAACTGCACGAAGAATTGCCTCGTCCATTGTAGGTGTCCTCGTCGTTCTAGGTCTTCCCCAGTCGCGAGTCATAGGCTGGAATGTTCCGTGCTCCCTAAGACGCCGATCAATTGCTTCGAACGTCTTCCTGTCGGGACACCGTCGTTCTGGAAGCTGTCTCGATACAAACGTACTGCGCCACGGCTATTGCCCCGTGCTAAACCATACATCAAATGGGCATCTGCCAACTCCGCATCTGTAAACATGGCACTGACTGCAAAACCACGTTCGTGATGAACACTAACCTGTTGATGCTACGTACTGATGTGCTTGATGCTAGTGCTGTAGAGCATTGAGTCGCATGTCAACACAAACACCGAAGTCAACATTAACTTCCTTCAATTGGGCCAACTGATGGTGAATCGAGGAAGTACAGTACATACTGACGAAACTAAAACGAGCTCTAACATGGAAATTAAGCGTTTCCGGACACATGTCCACATAACATATTTTCTTTCTTTGTGTGTGAGGAATGTTTCCTGAAAGTTTGCCCGTACCTTTTTGTAACACCCTGTAGACTATGAACGGCAGAGGTCCTCCAACACTTCATTGGTGAATCGTAGATATCAGTTCTCATTCGATGGTCTCACACCAATCACTGCGAACTGCGACATTCACTGATCAAGTCGCAGAGCTGAGACGATGCTCCACAGGCACACAGATTCATTAGAAGCCGCTTGTGAGGAATGACGTCATAAGCTTTCTTGAAATCTTCATATATGGAATGAACCAGAGAGCATTTGTAAATAGCACCTCGTTACCCGAGACACTGAACCCAGGATGTCGTTATGTCTTGCATTTTAAGATCGTTGTGTCCCATACCTCTTAAATATTTGGGTAACGTCATGATTCATTACCCCAAGAGCTGGTGATAAATATTTGTTTGTTCTGTATCCAGTTTCGGTCCACGGAATACCGTAGGGGTCCTGCTGTGAAAAGACAATCGTTTCTTGCTGTCGTGCCGTGTGGCGGGCGGCATTCACATTGGTATCCCACCACTGACTGAGGGATCTCCAGACACATCTTCGGCCTGGAATCTCACTGGCTGGAGTATCGTCGAATTGAGGCCAGATGGCCAGTGAAGACCTGTCTGGAGACGCCCTGGACAGCGATGGGATACCAACATGACTGTCGTCCCCTGTATATCGGTACGTCGACGATATTCTACACCCCATTTTGTTGCCCTTCATGCCAAGCCATTTTGGGCTTACATTTCAGCAAGATAATGCCCCCCCTCCCCCCATTACACACACAAGTGAGAATTTCTACTGGTTGTCTTCCTGCTTGCTAAACCCTACCTTGTCCAGTAACTACCCCAGATTTCCTCAAGATTGAGAACATTTGGAGTATTTTGGGCAGAATTCTACAACCATCTCGAGATTCTGACGGTCTAACGCGCCTTTTGGACAGAATCTGGCACAATGTCCCTCAGGAGGACATCAAAAAACACGATTGATCACTGCCAGGCCTAGCAATTGCTTGCATAAGGGTCACAGGTGCACCAGTGCGTCGTTCACTTGCTCAGTTTGTGAACTTCTTTGTCTTGAATAAATCATGCAATTTTTCTGAAACTGTAATCATTTGTTTGTCTGTACATGTACATCACATCTACCAATTTATGTCCCATTTGGATAATTCGTTCATGGTGCGTCGTCTTTTCTTGTGTTAGAGTGCATTTTATGGCCGGCCGCGGTGGCCGTGCGATTCTAGGCGCTGCAGTCAGGAACCGCGGGACTGCTACGGTCGCCGGTTCGAATCCTGTCTCGGGCATGGATGTGCGTGATGTCCTTAGGTTAGTTAGGTTTAAGTAGTTCTAAGTTCTAGCGGACTGATGACCTAAGATGTTAAGTCCCATAGTGCTCAGAGCCATTTGACCCTTTTTTTTTTTTTTTTTTTTTTTTTTTTTTTTTTTTTTTTTTTTTTTTTGCATTTTATGATAGAGGAACTCGGGGCGGAACGGGATACTTAACGTTTAACAATTTCTATAAAATAAGAGAACACAAGGAAACACTTCTTAAAGTGATAAAAAAACACCTTGTAGTGTAACCTAATGTACCTTATTTTAAAATCACTTAAAGCAATACGTTTTGCATTTTTTACAATTTTTCGAAGAAAACCTTCCATATTTCCCGTTCCGCCTCACCCACGGGGCAGAATGGGATAAGGGTATTTTTTGTTAAATTATTGCATAAACATTGAATTTGAATTACGGATATCGTATTAAACTATGACAAAATGTTGTATAACAGGCAATTCAGACAGGAATGTGTAATTTAAACAATTAAAAAGTCATTCTTCAAAATAGGAAAATATTTTAATGTCATTCAAAAAATGTACAATGCTTAATAACCACCAAACCACCAACTACCAGCACTTTCGACAATAGTCACAAATCAGTATTTCCTCTTCATCTTCACTGTCCGTGCCCACTTTGGCATGCGACCCAGCCCTCATTAGAAACGGGGTAGAAGTCCCCACAGTAGAGACACTCAGCATCCTCTCTCTCTGGTTCCCTCTTCTCCATCATCTTCTTCCTTTTATTTTTCTTAAAGTCTTTGATGTCCTCTGTTTTCGTTTCTTTGGGTGTACAGTTCGATATTTTTGCCTTAAGTTGCATTGCACCTAACGTCTCTGTCCTGACACTGTTCATATTTGTGCACCCTCCTACTTTCTGTAGGCCTACTTTACGTGCGACAGCGTTCTTCAGTTCCTTCTTATAAAGAGAATCTGTTAATACGACGGTTTTTCCCTTTCGTCTTGTAGTCCGTCGAGTATTTTGACGGACTAATGGGATTGGAATGACTGTCCCATTCTGCCCCGTTCCGTTCCGCCCCAAGAGCACTTTTGAGTTTAACGACTTTTATGGAGTGTAATAACTGACGTATTTAAACGCATTAAATAACTAACGTATAACAAATGCCATGCATTTTAAGGGAATGTGTCATTTTAGGGTATACAATGAACAGCTTACCTGGCGATGAAATTCACCAAACGTTAGAACAACGCAAGCGGTAACGTGACGGACAACAATTCACTTAGATCTCGCACTTCAAACTAAACCAGAATGGCTGCCCTCACTTCCCTTCCATTCGGAGTAGTAGTTACATGCCCATACAACAGGTTGCGACACTGTACAGTCTAGAGAAGATCAGTATCCCATTGTGCCCCGCTATCCCGTTCTGCCCCGAGTTCCACTATCTGATAATGGTCTGGAGACCGAAACTGATTGTATAACAAAGAAATCTTTATCGACATCTCATGGTAGAGAATTATGAAGTTACTCAAATGTTTACTAGCTGCTGGACGTCACGTTCTTAAAATTCCTTTGCAAACTTAGGTCCCTCTGTTCCACTGTTGCCATCATCCACGGGCAGCTGGTATTATAGAAGATTCTAAAATAGTCCGTGCAGCTCTCACGAGTGAAGAATCAAGTTAAAGATGTAAAAAAAAGTTGATAACTTTGCACAATAGTATGTTGGGTGTTTTGTCGTAAAGTCTTGTTTAATGAATCTCACAAGCACTTTTCTATTAAGTAATACGATGCATAATATCGGTTACGAATGAGCGATAATTTTGCCAGTTTATCAGTGGAAGAAATAATGTTAAATGTGGGTCATTGCGTCTCAGCTTGCTGAGCACCAAGTACAGTTTCTCATTTCAACTTGTAATAAACCTAATGTGACGATTCAAATTATTCGTTTATTATCACTTCTGTTTCTGTTACTTCCAGAAAAACGTAATGAGCAAACTGTGCTATGTACACGATTATAACTGACAAAGTCTGTTTAATAGACGAGAAGTCTTTTAATCTCCTTAGTCGAAAAACATTCGAAGATAAAGTTTTAAATTTGATAAAAAGTACTATTTTTCAAGCTTTTGGGAACAGGTTGGGTTCTTTGGGGCAAGAGACAAAACAGCGAGGTCATCGGTCTCATCGGATTAGGGAAGTATGGGGAAGGAGTAGGCCGTGCCCTTTTAAAGGAACCATCCCGGCATTTGCCTGGAGCGATTTGGGGATATCACGGGAAACCTAAATCACGATGGCCGGACGCGGGATTGAACCGTCGTCCTCCCAAATGTGGGCACATGTAATGCTCTGTAAAAATGACAGGAGTTCGTTTAGCTCTTGAATGATTTGGCATGGAACAGCGCCGTATTTTGATGAACACCGAAAGAGAAGCGAAAAACAGAGATTCTGCTGGAATTGTGTTTTAGAGGTGACAAAAAGACGCTGACAGCAGGTATTAACATTATTTATATTTGGATTTCGTACGTTCATCTGCAACAGTGACAAAACCGTACATTCTGATTGTCAACAATTTTCTTATTTTTCGTGTTTCCGTTTGGTGACAGAGTTGGCTGAGCATTTTGAACTATAAGGCACAATAGGATGATTCATTTTTATCAAATTGTAGTTGATGAATGTACGTGTGCGTCTCTGCATTGCTTTAATTTCCAGCTTATCATAGGCACAAAGCCGATTCCGCCACTGCTGCAGTTTCGTGGATAGCAACTTCATATATTAATGATAAGCTACCAACAGAAACGTAAGCACAGAATGAGGCGAGGCGAGCACCGGACACAGTAGCCAGATGAAGTGGTCTGCCTAATGCCACGTAAGAGTGCTTCCACTCACTCCGAATCAAATACACTACTGGCCATTAAAAATGCTACACCACGAAGATGTGCTACAGACGCGAAATTTGACCGACAGGAAGAAGATGCTCTGATATGCAAATGATTATCTTTTCAGAGCATTCACACAAGGTTGGCGCCGGGTGGCGACACCTACAATGTGCTGACATGAGGGAAGTTTCCAACCGATTTCTTATACACAAACAGCAGTTGACCGGCGATGCCTGGTGAAACGTTGTTGTGATGCCTCGTGTAAGGAGGAGAAATGCGTACCATCACGTTTCCGGCTTTGATAAAGGTCGGATTGTAGCCTATCGCGATTGCGGTTTATCGTATCGCGACATTGCTGCTCGCGTTAGTCGAGATCCGATGACTGTTAGCAGAATATGGAATCGGTGGGTTCAGGAGGATAATCCGGAACGCCGTGCTGGATCCCAACGGCCTCGTATCACTAGCAGTCGAGATGACAGGCATCTTATCCGCATGGCTGTAACGAATCGTTGAAGCACGTCTCGATCTCTGAGTCAACAGATGGGGACGTTTGCAAGACAACAAACATCTGCACGAACAGTGCGACGAAGTTTGCAGCAGCATGGACTATCAGCTCGGAGAACATGGCTGCAGTTACCCTTGACGCTGCATCACAGACAGGAGCGCCTGCGATGGTGTACTCAACGACGGACATGGGTGCACGAATGGCAAAACGACATTTTTTCGGATGAATCCAGCTTCTGTTTACAGCATCATGATGGTCTGATTGTATCGGGTGCCATTGGTTACACGTCTCGGTCACCTCTTGTTCGCATTGACGGCACTTTGAACAGTGGACGTTACATTTCAGATGTTTTACGACCCGTGGCTCTACCCTTTATTCGGTCCCTGCGAAGTCCTACATTTCAGCAGGATAATGCACAACCGCATGTTGCACGTCCTGTACGGGCCTTTCTGGATACAGAAAAGGTTCGACTGCTGCCCTGGCCAGCACATTCACCAGATCTACCAATTGAAAACGTATGGTCAATGGTGGCCCAGCAACTGGCTCGTCACAATACGCCAGTCACTACCCTTGATGAACTGTGGTATCGTGTTCAAGCTGCATGAGCAGCTGCACCTGTACACGGTATCCAAGCTCTGTTTGACTCAATGCCCAGGCGTATCAAGGCCGTTATTACGGCCAGAGGTGGTTGTTCTGGGTACTGATTTCTCATGGTCTATGCAGCCAAATTGCGTGAAAATGTACACACGTCAGTTCTAGTATAATATATTTGTCCAATGAATACCCGTTTATCATCTGCTTTTCTTTTTGGTTAGCAATTTTAATGGCCAGTAGTGTATATTCTCACCTCTATGGGGTGAGACATCACAAGTACACCGTGCTGTGAGCATGGTCATAGCAGTCTAACGCCGTCTTTTACCTGATTATTGACAAAACCATATGTCCACGTCCATACACAGACCGCATATTTCTCATTGTAAGATATGGTATCCTAGTGATGCTGTTGTTGACATGTGTCACACACACACGAAGGATATGTGTATGCACCCATGGTGGTACTTTCTGTTGGCAATATGGCCATCCCATATTGTGCACACGCGGACTATAGAAGTATTGACAGGTCTGGGATTCTCATCATTGTGTTACTGGTGTGGAATGTGTCCACACCAGCAGTTTTGAGCGACATGAACATCTCACGATGTTCATAGACGGACTATGAACTTTGTTTCCAGGTTTGTTATTTTGGTGGTGCTGCTAATGTCCTGGAAGATAGCCGTAGAGCAACTGTGAATGCCGTAGCTCTTGTACTTTTTACAGGTCAACATGACTATCCCTCAACGTGCCTCTACATCCTGTGGGATTGTAAGCAGTTCTGGCATCCTGAGGGAACGTAGTTGACGCACTATATGGTGAGAAAGGAATGTGATTCTGGACTTGAGGGTACTGGTGTGAGTGATTTTGACAAAGAACATGGGTATGCTAACGTACGCGTATACCGACCATCTGTGCAGTCATGATCACGGGAATCACAGGTGCAGGAGATACATAAAAAGCAGCCGAGCACGTGAGTAGCGGTGCTTCCTGTTGACCAAAACGAGTTTGCGAGAGTTCGCATATTCAGATTGTCAAAGTTCTGACAGGTCTGGGATCGTTGTGTTGGTGTTGCTAGAGTGGAAGATGGCAGAGAAGCTTTTGTGGAAAATTCTTGGTGTTCTGGTGTGCTAGACGCCCCTCCATCTACGGAGCTTCGTTTTGACAGACATAGCCATTCCACCACATGAAGTTACAGACAGGGAAATTCTATGATGGGTTTAGGATCCATGTGGTACTGCTGCTTAGTGGGATGGTGCATTGGTAAGACTTTGGACAGGGTTGTGCTTCATATCCTTTTCTCTCCATCCAGATTTAGGTTTAATATAGTTTCTCTCATTTAGTTAAGACAAGTACTGGGCTGGTTCCTTTAAAACGGACACAGCTGATATGCTTCTGTATGCCAGCTTGTACTCTGTCTCTACTGACATCACTGTTGAGGCCGGCCGAAGTTGCCGAGCGGTTCTAGGCGCTACAGTCTGGAACCGCGCGACCGCTACGGTCGCAGGTTCGAATCCTGCCTCGGGTATGGATGTGTGTGATGTCCTTAGGTTAGTTCGGTTTAATTAGTTGTAAGTTCTAGGGGACTGATGACCTCAGACGTTAAGTCCCATAGTGCTCAGAGCCATTTGAACCATTTTTAGCTGTTGAGGACGCTGAACCACAAGTCTTCCTCCCTGTTGTTCGTGGAGGAAGAAGCTGACAGAGGAATGTACCTCCATCAACTATTAAACTACCTGTAGCGAGATGTGGTAATCCCATAACAGACATGTAGACTGTTTGATTCATTGGCAAGTAAGAGGCCATGGTGCTGGTGCTACTGGTGAAATAGATGCTGATACAAGAGCAGTCATTTGTCGTTTGTGCCATTACCTTACTACCGAACCAAGTGGATTTTGTTGCAGGTGTAGAGTAGTGCTGGTGGTAGTACTGATTTCAAAAATGGTTCAAATGGCTCTGAGCACTATGGGAGTTAACATCTGAGGTAATCAGTCCTTTAGAACTTAAAACTACTTAAACCGAATTAACCTAAGGACATCACATACATCCATGCCCAAGGTAGGATTCAAACCTGTGACTGTAGTAGTCGCGCGGTTCCGAACTGAAGCTCCTGGAACGGCTCGGTCACCGCGTCCAGCTAATACTGATTTGGGAGGTTCCAGAAGGAGAAGTCACATCCCAGCTGTGTCACTACTTGTTGACTGAGATGACCATCCAACCATGTTGGGTTTCCAGGAAGATTCATTATCTTAGTAGTGGTAGTGATGATGCAGGTGTTGCTGACCAATTATGACACTATGTGTTGATCAGTATCTCCCCCAATGCACTGTGGAGGTCTCGTTGAGAGTTTGGGATCCTGATGATCATGCTGCTTGTGTGAGAGTTTTTGACACAGGAAGTCAACTGTGGCTTTAGGTGCTGATTTAGATGGCCAGTCAAAACCGTTGGGTTTTGTTGCCATGTCTGGGTTCTATGTGGCAGTCATACAGTCATGGAAGACTCTAACAGTAAATGCAGTGGACTAACTGTATGACTACTTGCAGACTGAGATGGCCATCCAACAGTGTTGGTTGTGCTAGTAATTTTGTGATCGTAGTAGCAACGTTGTTGATGAAGGTATTGACGACCAACTGTGGCACTACTTATTCATCAGCACAGCCATCCAACGATGTAGATCTTGTTAAAGGTTTGGGATCCTAGTGAGAGTGGTGCTTGGGCAAGAGTTGTTGACAAAGGAAGTTATTGATCAACTGTGACCCTACCTACTGATTGAAATGACCATCCATTTGTTTTGGTCTTTGTTGACAGGTCTGACATCCTGGTGGCAGTCCTACTGTTGTGGGAGAGAATCGTGTGGAGGAGGTCATACATAGGTCATGGACCAATGTGGCAGTACCTGCTGACATGTCGACACCCAATTACGTCGTTCTTTGTTGACAGGTCCACGACTGGGGTGAACTGTTGTGGGAGAGATTCCCGCAGAGGAGGTCATATACCAATGTGACACTACCTGCTGTGATGACATCAGACTCGTTGGTCTTTGTTGACATGCCTGAGATCCTGGTGGAAGTGTGCTGTTGTAGGAACCGCCTGCTGACTGAGATGGCCATCCGCCTATGTTGGCAGGTCGGGGATCCTGGTGGCGGTGCTGCTGGTGTGGGAGCTGCCGACGGAGGAGGTGTGTGCGCGCCAGCTGTGGCACTACCTGCTGGGCTACGTGGCGCTGCTGGCCGGCTGCCTGCTGCTCGAGGCGCTCATCTCGGCCGTCGCCATGCGCGGCTCCATCCTCGACACCGAGGCGCGCGCCTCCATGCAGTACCTGCTCTACGTCAGGCTCGGTAAGGCCGCGCGCACCCGCCCGCCCTTTTTAATGTCTTGTTCGATTAGTCGTTGGTGTACGTATACCCTAAGACAAAAAAAAAAAAAAGACGCAGCAGGGAGGAATTACCCGAATGTGGGGGAAATCTGTAGGTGTGATGTACATGTACAGACAAATAAATAATTACAATTTTAGAAAAAATGGATGATTTAGTGAAGAGAAAGAGCTTCACAAACTGAGCAGGTCAGTAACGTGTTGGTTCACCTCTGGGGCTGCATGCAAGCAGTTTCTTTCTGAAATTGTAGTCATTTGTTTGTCTGTACATGTACATGACATCAACCAACCTCTGTCCCATTGTTATAATTTCTTCGTGATCCAAATCTTTTTTCTTTTAAAGAGCCTATTTCCAGTGTCTCATTTGTGTAAGTTTGCAGTTTTTCCGTGGATGACGTGGAACAACAGCGTGATGTGGGAAATAAGTGAGGACTTCCAGAATGAAAATTTCACTATGCAGCGGAGTCTGTGCTGATATGAAACTTCCTGGCAGAGTAAAACTGTGTGCCAGATCGAGACTCGAACTCGGAACCTTTGCCTTTCGCGTACAAGTGCTCTACGCTATATATATATTGTAGATTTTAGAAAGGCTTATGACTCAGTGGATCGTGAATCTCTTTTCCAAATTGTGAAAGAACAAGGCCTGGATCCTAAAACCACGGCAATTATCAGAGACACGCTAACTGGTACAAAATCAAAAGTAAAGTTCAGAGGAGAAATTTCAGAATCCTTTGAAATAAAAACAGGCGTGAGGCAAGGTGATGGACTCTCTCCGTTGCTATTTAACTGCGTTCTAGAAAAAGTAATACAAGAGTGGCGCGAACGAAAATTGGAGTTCAAAATTGACCAACCAGTGAAATTAGGACGAACAAATATTCGAATAGACTGTTTGGCCTTTGCAGACGACTTGGTTATTCTAACGCAGGACATCCAAATTGCTCAGAAACAAATAGAAATTCTTAAAGAAACAGCAGAAAGAGTAGGCCTCCAAATCTCATTTGAAAAAACACAGTATATGACTAGCAACAAACTGGCACCCAAACTTTTGGAAACTAAGTATGGAAAAATCAAAAGAGTTTCGCAATTCAAATATTTAGGTGAAATAATCTCAGAGACTGGTCTAGAAAAAATTGGAAATGAAATTCGTTGTCAAAAGATGGAGACAGCTTTTAGACTTACAAAAGACATCTACAACAAAAAATGTCTCTCGAGGTACTCTAAATTGAGACATTACAACACGGTCATAAAACCAGAGTGCCTTTATGGGGCTGAAACGCTAATTTTAAACAGAAAAAAGAACATTCAAGAAATCCAAAAAAGAGAAAGAAAAGTAATCAGAAAAATTCTAGGTCCAAAATATACTGAAGAAGGAACATACAGGCTAAGAGCAAATAGTGAAATTCAACAATACACCAGCATATATTCGGATATGAAAAAACGCAGATTAAAATTTTATGGGCATATTAAAAGAATGGATGCTACCAGACTAACTAAACAAGTAGTGGAATTCTACGAAAATCGAAGTAAAGCTAAATTTGAGACAATAAAATGGATTGCTGCCATAAAAGAGGACATGAAAGAGGCAGATATAAAACAAGATGAAATTCAAGACAGAAAATTATTTAGGCAAAAAATTCATGACTGGGTAGTTGGTCAAGCTGAAAAACCAAAGAAAACTGGAACCACATGGTCTGATGAAAAGAAAAGAGCTCATTCCGAGAGAATGAAAACAATTTGGGCAGAGAGAAAGTCTAAAAGAAAATAACTGAATGCCCCGTGATTGTACTTCGAGTGGTCCAGTAGGGCCCAAACGTGAATAATAATAATAATAATAATAATATATATATATATATATATATATATATATATATATATATATATATATATATATTAAGGCTGGTAGGAGGTACAGAAATCTTTATTATTCACAAAACTGCAGTATACATCCTTATACATTTAACTGTCCTGGGAGGAACCTCGCTGCCTTCTTAGCATGCAGCATGAAAGAAAGACAAAGTCAAAGCGGGGCCACCACCGGCACCCTTAAAAAAGTATTTATAGATATCAAAACAAAATTCAAAGAAACATTCCATTGCTAGCTGTCATTCCTGCGTCGCATACTCGCGTAGCTTTCCTTAGTTGATCACTTTACTTGGTCGGTTCCACAACGACTGCACCGCCGCTCATCTTCGCGCACCCGACACACCCCAAGTATACGGCGGGTGCGCAAAACCCGTTCAGCCGGCCACTGTGGCCGAGCGGTTCTAGGCGCTTCAGTCTGGAACCGCGCTGCTGCTACGATCGCAGGTTCGAATCCTGCCTCGGGCATGGATGTGGGTGATGACCTCAGATGTTAAGTCCCATAATTCTTAGAGCCATTTGAACCATTTGAAAAACCGTTCCTAGGAAATTTGCATACCAGTCCTTGTACTTTCGTAGCCGACCAGTCCCTTAGCGTCCCATCGTTGTCGTGCGTTGCAGGCACCGTAACCTCCTTAGTAGCCTGTTGCCGTCGATCGAACTCCTCCGCTGATTCTGGAGCATCGGGAGGTCGTTTCGCCGTCCCGCTGGCCACCCTTGCATCCACTGTAGGCAGTTCTTCTTATCCATGGCTGTCTTCTGTGTACCCCGAAACGCCTCAGCATTGCCTGCTGGATCTGGTTGGTCGTTCTCCACCGTGAGGCGGCGCTTCTTCCGGCGTTTTGGCGATCGCTGTTTTCGTTGCCGTGCCTCGGAATGAGAGGTCAGCATGGTCTCTGGTTGTTCGTGAGGGACGACGGAATGATCGACGTCTCCAAGTGCCTTACCTGAAGTGGCCGCAAGCGACACCGAAGAGAGGGCGTCCCGTGACTGCTGCAGGCGGTCCAGCGAAACGTCGTTCTCTCAAGTTGATCTGTACAGTCTGTCAGCCCTGGCGACCAGTCATAGTGCCCGGTCCCAGAATCAGCAGATATTTCGAGTACGGCAAACCGACAGTTTGAGGAGATTGAAGGGTATCGCCAACAATTCTCCTTGCTCTGGAAGTTATGCGAACAATCCGATAAATCAAATTTGAAATTTCCTTGCAGATTAAAACAGCGTGCCCGACGGAAGTTGGTCGCACTATTGTGCAAGAACTTGGTGTGTCGATGTCACGCCTTCATAAAAGCTGGTGGATGGCACTTTCAAGAACTGTTGTGAAATCAGTATATTGTTCAAGTTTTGCAGAGAAATAAAATTATTACAAACCTTTGTCTACTTGCTTTTATACCAACAGAAAATTTAATATTTTTTTTATTTTCGATTTAAAATTTTTATATTTTTGCTTTTCGTTTTCGCTCCAGTCGTTTTAGGATCAGAGTTCGCCATCTCGAACTTACAATTGGGAACCACGATCATCTCTCCCATTTGTATCGTCATCGGTCAAAAATATCTACAAAGCTGTCCCAAACCTTTGGTGTGAAAACTGATACAGAGCAGAGCGTCTTAAATCTAGTATTTTCGACGTAAGAAACTAATGGACTGAACTGGATATTTTAGGTGATTTGACGTCTTGAAGCAGCAAAGACTGTCAACCACGTCCCTGTGAAGTACTTGCGTTCCACAAGAGATGATTCCTGCCACATCGACGTTGGTGGCTCTTTCTGCAGCAACAATACGCGTCCATCTAGCGGTGTGGCCATGGCGCAGTTTACCACTGTTTGTAGTTTATGGATGGACGTCGGAGTTGACTCACTAATCGTTACAGGATCTTACAGCCATGCTGTTAATGTATGGTGCAGCAGGGTGTAGTGTTAAAAGCCAAAACAATATACGCAGAAAAATTTCGGAAGAGTCGTCATCGAAATTGGAAAAAGTTTGCGAAGTGGGTAGAAACTGAATTGTACGAGACACCGATGGCAAGGTTCCTCGTAAATATTTTTTCGTACGGTAGAATCTGAGATCGATATGGATAATATGAGTCACGAATCATAAAAAGAGCAACACCAACGGCCTCGTGAAATACTTTCTTCGAAAATACTGTGTGGTGAGCAGGCCTACTAGTGGAACACTGCTTACGCTTACGCTTATCATGGACTCTGTAACTAAAGACGCCACAGATTTAGAACACTGATTTTAGTTCTGTCAATAGATTATTCAGCACAGTACTACAGTACCGAAATTTTTGCAGTTCGTATAGTTCAAGGATGCAGTCTCTTTCGACCGTAACGTTATTTTCAACAGCTGCATTTGGAGTAGGGGAAATGCGTATAGCGGGCCGGTGTAGCCGTGCGGTTCTAGGCGCCTCAGTCTGGAACCGCGTGACCGCTACGGTCGCAGGTTCGAATCCTGCCTCGGGCATGGATGTGTGTGATGTCCTTAGGTTAGTTAGGTTTAAGTAGTTCTAAGTTCTAGGGGACTGATGACCACAGATGTTAAGTCCCATAGTGCTCAGAGCCATTTGAACCATTTTTTTGAAATGCGTATATCACGTCTTTTTTCGGCTCACTAGCAACGGTTATCTACCATACTGTGATCTTGAATTGTAAAAGATTAACCAGTCGGACCTTGTTTTAATGGCGCCTGTTACCCGGTGTTCGCTGCAGGTGTACTGCCTCTGTCTGTACGTTTCTGTCTCGCGGCCTACGTCATCGCGTAATGCGGCGAAATAGGTCAGGGGGAGCACAGTCGGAGGGGTGATCATCCCGTGGCAGCTGTAACAACCTTCGTTGAGTAAACTCAGAACTGACGTGTCCCTCCTTCCCACACCCAGAGCACGTCCTTGGTTGTCCATTGTAGACGACAATCGGTGTACAACCAGCGGTGTACAAGTATGACAGAACGTGTTTTCCGAGTTCGATCCGTATTTGTCGGACGCCACTGAAGACAGGATACGTTTTGAAACTCGCCCATTTTTCAGCCACATGGGACACGATCATTCCGTAAGGACGCAGGGCGTCTGTCGCCAATTCTTGTGGCACTTCGAATGGAAGCTCGAAGACATGGATCGTTCGTAGTCCCATGCCGGCGTGTTCGACTGTAACCTCTCCAACATTCCCGTTCGAATGACAGAAATGAAGTCCTTGTCGCTGTCTGAGTGTTAGTTCTTCACATGCTGCTTTCATTGATGAGCTTGAAATAGACCACACTGCTGATTATAGGTAAATGTATTCCCACTAGAACGTCAGGTACGATTTTTACCTCGTCCTCTAAATAACGTTCTAACTTGTAAGCCTTCGGTGAAGCATATTCGTAACAAAACTAAAGTTCAGTCTCGATTTGCTGAATGACAAGGCGATGATTTGTTCTATGTATTACCGCGGCACGCCGTTGCACACTTAAAGGAAACACCTCTCGGGCACACGTGCTGCGGGGACGCGAACAGCGTCCGAAACGCTGCGCCGCTGAAGGCTGACCGGAGCTACCCAAGCACGACTCCGGATCCGTCCTCACAGCCTCTCTTCCGCCCGCGAAAGGCAAAGGTCCCGAGTTCGAGTGTCGGTCCGGCACACGGTTTTAATCTCCTTGGCAGTTCCAAGTGAGGACTTCTTTTCCACATTTCATTATCGACTCTGATGGTGGTGGAGTGATTGAAGGCTTTCGGTTGCCCATAGCAGCCATACACTATACAGTACTATCCGTTTATTCATTGAATTCGTATTTTTTGCAAAAAAAAAAATTAGTCATTTTTACATTTTAATAAAATTCAAGATACCCCAGCCTCCACCAGTTTTCAGACACACAGCCAGTAACCGCTCTGTCCGTCGTCCATACTCAGGACTTAGCAGTGACGTCACAAGCTGTCGTGCACTCAAGAGAGCCGCTAAAGAAAACGTACGCGCTAAATGCATTGTTGTTACTGCGTAGGGTGTGCCTAGGAAACACATCCAGCAAAGTTTCTTCAGAACTGAACATATACTTTGGGAGATACTCGTGTTTCCTCGGTGTGTTTTATGGCGGGTAGGATCTGTAATGCAACAGTAATGTGTGTTTCATATACAGCAAGCACTCCCTGTGTTCAAGTTTTTCTGAAAGGCTTAATTTCGCTGAATATTGTAAAACGAGTTTAAATTAACTTCCTTTCGTTTTAAGTCCTCACTGTACATACTTTGGTATGTTGTACGTTATAGAAATTCTTAAGGAGGAGGATATTAGTGTTTAACGTCCCGTCGACAACGAGGTCATCAGAGACGGAGCGCAAGCTCGGGTGAGTGAAGGATGGGGAAGGAAATCGGTCGTGCCCTTTCAAAGGAACCATCCCGGCATGTGCCTGAAGCGATTTAGGGAAATCACGGAAAACCTAAATCAGGATGGCCGGAGACGGGATTGAACCGTCGTCCTCCCGAATGCGAGTCCAGTGTAATTCTTAAGGATTTGTGGTTCTGTAGCTACTTGAAGTTATTACTCCAGCTGCAGTGAAGTCTTTACGAGATCTTTCAGAGCCCACAGCCGACCATGTAACGTCTTTAATAAATTCCTACGGGTTCACTTTGCAGACTAGAATGACATTTACCGCTGGGCTTCACTCACCAAGAGATACCCAAATACTAAAAAATTATCAGGCCTTAGCAGAGACTTAAATGTGAACACTACTAGCGAAATGGTTGGTGAGATGAACTACTGGAGGTGAAAGCAGTCACGGGCGAGTTGAGGCCTGATGTGCCATTCAGTCCTCCAGATGAAAGCTGCCTCCCTTCTCAGCCAGACGTAAGACGGCGTGGTGCAGGCACGCCGTCCTCGGGCTGATCTGCGCTCTGTTTCGAAAACTGTGTCGTGTGTTTATGTTTCAAGATGTTTCTTCGTGATAGATAGCGGACTTACGGAGAATCTACTAACTCGATTTTGGACCTTAAAATTTGTGGGACAGCGGAAGCGTTGTTAACCACTATAAACTCTGTGCCGTCCAAGGTCAACACACACTGGGCGAAGTAAGTTTTGCGATACCCTCGTATATCGCGTCGGAACTGCTTTGGCCCAGGGTAGCGCAGCGACTCGATGTGGCGTGTGGACTCAACCAGCTGTTGGAAGTCCCCTGCAGAAAAACTGAGCCATAACGCGTCTTATGCCGTCTATAACTGCGAAAGTGTGGAAGGTGCGGGATTTTGTGCACGAACGGATCTCTCGATTTTGTCCCATAGATGTTTGATGGTACAGGGTGACACACGGGAGACGGACGGTTTTGAACTGTGTAGTACTGAGGGCGCGGTGGTGGGAGATGGTCGTGGTGGGGGTAGTTCTGATCCACACAAGACGCCATTTCATTTACTCAGTCACTACGGAGCAGTGGGACTTGCAACGTCGAGTGTTCGTCTATGACAGTTTCGTGAAAAGCGGTGGGTCTATTGTTGCTATGCAGCGATGGCTTCGTGCGCGGTTTAATGTCGGTCGACATGGAGCTGTTCCGAGCCGTAACACAATCCTCAGATGGGTCGAAAACTTCCGATCAACTGGAAACATACTGGATAAGAAGCACCCTGGCCCGAGACGCAGAGTAACGACACCAGAAAATGTAGAAAGGGTAAGGCAAGCGGCAGTCAGAAGCCAGGGACGGTCAGCTAGACGTCATGCTAGTGAGTTACGAATCAATCGTGAATCTGTTAGACGAATTTTACATAAAGAATTAAAATTCCATCCCTACAAAATGCTCATTGTCCAACAACTTAAGGAAACTGATTTTGCTGTACGAGAAGACTTCGCTTACAGAATGCAAGTGACTTTGGGATCGAACGAAAATGAAATTTTATTGATGACCGGTGAAGCTCATTTTCATTTAAACTGGACCGTGAATAAGCAAAACCTACATTACTGGGCTCCAGAGCATCAAGACCTTATCCACCAGCGTCCTCTACACTCAGAAAAAGTAACAGTCTGGTGTGCTCTTGGCTCTGTTTGCATTATTGGACCTTTTTTTTTTTTAAGAGAACGGGGCCACAGTTAATGTTAATTCTGTTCGTTACATTCGTATGGTTGAAACATTCTTGAAACCAGGACTAAGAAGACGACGAATCCCTTTAAAACGCGTTTGGTTCCAGCAGGATGGGGCAACATCACACATCGCAAACACTTCAATGACAGACAGTTCTAAGACGCGTGTTTCCTGGCCGGATTATCTCACGTTTTGGCAACGTTCCTTGGTCTCCCAGGTCTCCCGACTTGTCAGTATGTGACTTTCTTCTGTAGGGGTGCCTTAAGAGCAGTGTCTATAACCACAAACCACAAAAATTTGGACGAGTTGAAGAATGCAGTCATTGAAGAAATTGCTGTCATTCTTGCAGAGATATAGTCCGTCTGATGGAGGATTTTGAGATGAGACTTGAGTCCTGTATTCGAATTGATGGACATCACCTTGACGACCTTATTTTTCACAAATAACTTTTTTATCTAAAATGGCAAATAATGAGCTATGATTTTGTGTAAATAAACATGCATTAATTTTAAAGTTGGCTGAGTATTATTTCATTAAAAACCGTCCGTCTCCCGTGTGTCACCCTGTACTTGTGTCGGGCTACCTTGGTGGCCAGATCATTTCCACGTATTGTCCAGAATGTTCTTCAAACCAGTCACGAACTGCCATGGGAACCTGAAGTCAACATATGGTGTCCAAGTAGCCGAACATAACCATTTCCCGCCAATGGTCGGTTCAGTTGGACCAGAGGACAGTGTCTATTCTATGCAAACGCAGCACACACCATAACGTAACCGCCACCAGCTCGCACAGTGCCTTGTTGACAATTTCTGTCCATGGCTTTGTGGGTTCTGCACCACACTTGAGCCCTACCATCAGCTCTTACCAACTGAAATCAGGACTCATTTGACGAGCCACGGTTTTCCAGTCGTCTAGGGCCCAACTGATGTGGTCACGAGCCCCGCAGAGGTTCTGCAGACGACGTTGTGCTGTTAGCAAAGGCCCTCGCGTCGGTTGTCTACTGCCATAGCCCATTAATGACAAAAAGGCAACTTTTTTCGTTATTAGACATGCAAAGAAGTTAGCACGGCACACATGAGCGGCTGTTTTCCGACTTTTTTTCATCCAAGGTAAAACAGCATGTTCGTTGTTACGGAAGGCAGACCGGCTTACAACCGAATGTAGCCCGCACTTCAAAATCGAGTGTCTTGTCTCAAACTTCGTAAAGAGAACATGGTAACTTCTACAATATTATTTCAGTAGTACAGGATGGCGCACGAAAAATCGGCCCGACTACTAGACTGCTCGTTGTCGCCCACAAATCATCATCTATTGTTTCTAAGTTGTTGTTTGCATTAGCTTATTCGTTATTTCTTTACTGCCTAATTGTTACATGTTTATCTATTCTACTCGGAGCGGTCAACAAATCGTGCTTGATTGGCGAGTAGTCTGTACTCGGGGCCGGTTTTTCGTTCCCCACCTTATATTATTTAACTGTGATCAGCCACGTTACACTACAGTTGGCTAAACGAGAGATTTTGCAGAATCACGGAAATTACTTCTACAACTGTGTGTGAATTCTGTAATGAATAAAAACTCTGTATTCCAGGGGGGAGGCAAGTGCCCCCTCTTGGAGCCTTCCATCCTTCAGACACCAGTGCTACTAATTTTCAATTTTTCAAGAGAACCATATACCATGCACAAATGAACGGTGAACGAGTAAAAATGAGCGGTTCCCAGTGACCTAGTTTCCAAGAATGGACGAGTTTGCCCATCTCTAGTCCTAACGGATACGTTCGTCGTACGTTCCGCATTGATTTCTGCGGTTATTTCACCCAATGTGGCTTGTCTGTTGGCACTGACAAATCTACGCAAACGCCGCTGCTTTCGGTCTTTACGTGAAGCCGTCGACCGCTGCATTGTCCGTGATGAGAGGTAATGCCTGAAATGTGCTATTCTCGGAACATGGCCGGCCGGTGTGGCCGAGCGGTTCTAGGCGCTTCAGTCTGGAACCGCGCTGCCGCTACGGTCGCCATTTGAACCAAAAATTTTCTCGGAACATCCTTGACACTGTGGATTCCGGAACACTGAATCCCCTAACGATTTTCGAAATGGAATGTCCCGTGCGTGCAGCTCCAACAACCACTCCGCATTCGAAGTCTGTTAATTCGAGTTGTTTGGCTACAGCCACGTCAGAAAGCTTTTAACATGAATCATCTGAGTGGAAATGACAGCAGTCAATGCACTGACCTTGTGTACGGAATAATATCTTCATCTGTATATGTGCATATCGCCATCCCATGACTTCGTCACCTCAGTGTGTACTACCGTGTGGCCAGTGGATTCTTTTCTCATTAGGGGCCTTTATTTGAACTATGGTTTTTAAAGAGTCCACCATAGAGAGAGCTTTTAAATGAATAACGCCGAAATAACCTTCAACATCTCCCTCATTTTATAAGGCTGTAGAGAGTGATGCCTCTGAATTTCCATAGCGATGGAAGGAAGTGTGTTGTATTAAGAGAAAGATAAAATCTTACCCATACATATATTGATTTAATTCATGACACTTTCAGTAAACTGGTTGGTTTGCTTATCAGCATTCGATACACATCATACACTAATGCATTACCCACGTTCCATCATCCAGTGTTACAGGTGTTCTTATCACACCAGTTGATGCGCCGTCACTTCAGTGGTCCAAGCCACGTTAAACACTCTCAGAATTGCTGTTAACCACTAGACAGAGTTTGACAGTCCGAGCTGCATCCTTACAATACATCATTTCAT
Source organism: Schistocerca piceifrons (assembly GCF_021461385.2). Classification (NCBI taxonomy): domain Eukaryota; kingdom Metazoa; phylum Arthropoda; class Insecta; order Orthoptera; family Acrididae; genus Schistocerca; species Schistocerca piceifrons. Next base: position 460,491,531 of record NC_060145.1, read on the forward strand.
TCATTTCTAAACGTTGCTAAACACAAATGCAAATTACGTCACATTTGTACAAACACAGAATTAAAAATGAACTTAACATTATTGGTTTGGACTATTTACATTACTTATTGTCCTATTTTATTGACTCCTGAAACAGAGACCTACGGCATTGGAGAGACTTTTTGACATGTTTATTATAAGAGTCCCTTGTTCCTCGTATTAGGATGAGCTACATGAATAATTTTGTATGGCTTCTCATATATTTTATAAAATTTCTTAATCCCTATATTTGAAGCTTTGTCCTTGCCTTGACTAAAGATTCTGGCTTTCTTCCCTTTGTTATACTTTTCCTGTTTCTTTTCTGCTTTTCCGTTTACCCTGTTTAGTGCTAACTGTGTGATCTGATCCTATGTCACTTGTGTCTTTGGCGGAAATGTAATGATTTCTGTAAACATAGTTGACGGCCTTTCACCAAACATGACGTCGTTAGGTGGAAGCTCAGTAGCCGAATGTGGTGATTCATTCATCATTTGCTCGAAATTCTTTACATATTTTCCCCCTCTTGACTGTTTCTTAACGCAATAGGCTCTGAATAAAGGATCTAGCTTGTTCATCACTCACTTATGTTATTTGTTCTTCCTTTAATATATCCTGCCATACTTTTGACGAAAATTGAGGACCATTTTCACTAAGGGCTTTTTGTAGCTTTCCATTATTTTTAAAGTAATCCTTTCTCGTTATACTTGCTATGACTGATCTTGTACTCCTTCTCGACGGATATGATTTTACATACTTAGATACAACATCCAAAGCTAATAACATATCCCATATCCCCCGCTACCCCCCCCCCCTCTTAGCCCTTTCATCTGCTGGTTTGAATCTTTAGTTTTCAGACAATTTTCACATTTGTGTCTTACTTTTCTCGTCCTCTTTTCCATGTTATTTAATATACATGTTTCTGTAAGTTTGTTTGTACACTCTTTTGGACCATAATGATCAATGCGAGATGAATATATTGTATAATATTCTTAATGAGATGTACTGGCACACGTAACTTCCAATTACTTGTTTCTTATTGACCCTACAGATCAACACCCGTCCTTGGTTATATAACACTTCCGCAATGTATTCTCGCTTCTCATCCCCCATTTATTCGTAATCATTCTAAAACGTCAGCACAATTTTCTTTTCTCCTCATATGTTTCATAACTCTCTTCACATAGCATTCAGGTGGAACATTTTTTAACACCAATATATTGACATCTTTCCCACTGATATCTTTAGGGTCAGCTTTATCCATATCAATTAGTAAACGAGGTAACGCATACGCCACAATATTTTCCTTTTCAGGTTGGTATCTAATTACAAAATTATACTCTTGTATCAATACAGGCCACCTTGTAAGTCGATCATGAGTCAATATACAGTCTTGTAAAAATGATAATGCTCATACATCGGCTAAAGTTCGGTACTGCGCTACACACATCCAATAACAATGATGGTAAACAAGTAGAATATATGTTCATACAGATGAAATCCCTTAACAGAAAGTTCCTGTTATGTGTGCTCCACAAACCTTTTAGAGGAGACAGTTTATCCTGCTTCGAAACTGCTCTTACAAGTCTCGAATCGGCATATGAGCATATAGTTATAGCTGGTGACACTAATATAAATTTTCTATGGAGCGGTCAATCCAGCGAAAAATTTAAGCAAATGATTTCTTCTTCAACGTGTGGCTATTTCAGCTTGCTTCTACCCATCTTACAAACTACTGTCACTCTCTCATAGAGATATTTGCAACGAAATCCCCTAACAGAGTAATTTGTACTTCTCAAATATATGCACGTTGTGTATCCACCCTTGACATAATCTTCATGACATACTCACTAAAATGTCTCAAAAAGAACACCGCAGTTGACTGCATTCCGAGACTTCAAACATATTAATTTATCTGAACTTTCAACATAGATGCAAAAAGTAGTTCGTAGACATCTTCGATTCCTTTCTGGGACATAAACGTAAAAAATCATTGGTTTACTAATAACCTTACTCAACTGTATGACAAATATGCCCCCTTAAAGATAGGACAAGAAAGAAGAAAACCCAACCTTGAATGAGTGAAGAACTAAAACAGCGTATGAATCTGAGACACTGCACATAAGGCGTACAAGCTATACACACCTCCTGAAAACCATATTGCTTACAAGCAGAAACGACAGAAATGGACTAGCTGCCGTTTGTAAAAATCTACATGGTCTTGATATAGGTAAAGTAAAAGTTGCCGATGATCCCACTGTCCGAGCCAATGAACTGAACTGGTACTTCACATTACCTACAACGACAATTGAATCACAAATGGGACAGAGACCATTGATTACATCGTGGAGATAAACTACTGCAGCCACGATAATCTCTATCTAAAGCATGTTACTTGCAACACCGTCAAAAAAGAAAACCCTTCATCCATATCAGATCAGCATCTACTGGACATGATGACATCACAGCCCAAATGATGCTCATTACTGACCCACTACTACCCACTAAAAGAGATATCTTTAGCTGCTCCATAACCACAAGGACTAGTTTAGCTGTTACCTAAAAAGAACGCTGCCACAGTACTCTGAATACTGAACTAGGCTTTAGAATATGTAGTCCACAGGCACAAAACAAACTACCTAACTACAGACAACCTACTAGACGGATACCAGTCAGGCTTCTGTAAACATCGGAGCACTATATCTGTCTTAATAAAGGTAACAGATGACATGAAGCTTGCCGTGGTTGCTCATCGACTATGACATTTTACTTGCCAAACGTAGCAGCCTAAATTTCTCACCAAGTGTAGTGCAATGGTTTGGCTCATAACTGACTTCTCAAAGTCACACTGCAGGCAGGTAGTATCAGGTGTTACCTATGGTTCAGTATCAGGTCCCATACTTTTTTCATTGTATGTAAATGTTGTGTCATCAGTCTTCTCCCATCCCAGATACCACATGTATGGTAGTGACGTCCGGTTGTATCCAAGTGCAAAACCTATAAACCTGAAGACAGCTATCGAGAATCTCAATACTGACCTGTCTGCACAATCAAAATGGATGCAAGGTGTAGGTTCAAAGCTCAACCCATCCAAAACACAAGTGGTACTTGTCATCATTTTAGGCTCATTGACCCAAAATATCGGCAATCTCTAGCACCTGCGACAAATATCAACTTCTTGTCTGCAAAGAGTCAAGGAGCAGTAATAGATGAAAATCAAAATTGGACTGAGCAGGTTACTGCAATGTCCAAGAAGGTAGCAGCATCTCTCCATCCCCTACAAAGATATAAAACGCTCTTCCTTCTTGACCTGGAAAAGGAACTTGTACAAATACTTATACTTACTTTCTCAGGAAAGCTCATTGCGCCTTGAACTGGTTATGTATACTCGTGATCATTAAATTCATGTTATGTATACTTGTGTTCATTATAACTATGCACAGCTATGCTGGAAGCGTGCAGACAAGTGCATAGATTTCCATACCCTGTGTCTTCTATACTGTTTTATCAGTGAATCGTGTGCCTCATGTCTCTCCTCGACAGTAACGCCCCTGTCTGAACAGCAGGGCAGGAACACCTGTTCCCATCAGAGCAAAATCCTTTCTGTCCCACTCCATTGTTTGCTTCTCAAAGTCCTTCTTAGTAGCAGGAAGCTAATTCTGGAACAACATTCCGCAGCATATCAGAGAACTAAATATCATCTCCAGCTTCGGAAGCAACAATACACTACTAAAGCAACAATATCATTATCCCTGTATACACTCGTTACTATTTCACATCCCTCTTTCCAACCTGATTATTATTATTATTATTATTATTATTATTATTATTATTATTGTCACGTTTAGTGTCTTCTGGAGCTGCAGTAATATCATTAATGCCAGTATTAACTTTGTTAGTTCATAGTCAATATAATTTACTCACACTAGGTCTGCAGGCACTCATATCTTCATACTAGTTATCACCCTAAGCCTCTTATTTTCTTAGGTAACTATGATGTGATATATACTGTAGGTGTCTAACCCTGGTCCACTGTAAGACAGGACCTGATGAACTTAATCAGACCAGGTTAAATAAGTAAACAAACAAAATAAAAATCCTTTTTATGTTACAAAATATTGTCTTTCCCATTTATTCCGTATTCGCCTCATGAAAGTAATTGTCTTTTATACGCATCCATCTGAAGTCATTATTGCTTGTAACATTTCTGCTGCAACGCTGTAGTCTAAATTATCTGTAGCAATGCATATGTCTTAAGAGAAAACCGAATGAGCTAACCTTATTATTTCATTTATTTTCAAAAATTCCTGTTTACATTACTGTGCCCAAATTCAAGGAGTATTTTCTCTAGTCAGTTACAATAGCCTGATGATTTTCTATTTTTTATGAAAAATAACATAATCCAAGGAACGCTTTAACCTTTTTTTTTTATTTCTGGGCTTTGGTGCCTCCTTTATTGCATGTATCTTTCGAGAATCTGGCCTGATACCATCTGCTGAAATGCTATATCCCAAAAATTCACTTCATTTCGATCCAAATTCCGATTTTTTAATGTTAACTTTTATATCATTATCAGAAATAGTAATCAGCACCTGATCCAAACTTCATTATTTTCTTTCCAACTATTTGCCGGCATCAGCACATCATCCATGTAACAAGCCACCTGCGACAGTAATTCCTTTCCTAGTGTGCTATCTAACATTCTGATAAATGCTGATAGAGATATACTTAGCCCAAAGCATACCATATTAAAATTATAATACCGACCCATGTAAACAGGAGATGTAAATTTGATATATTCTTCAATCAATGATAGCTGCCAGAAACTGGCCTTCAGATCTATACTAGTCATAATCTGAATATTATTAAACTTTCGAACCAGCTCCTCTAATATTTATGATCTAGCCATTTGGGGAATAACAAGTTCGTCTATTGCTCTCGCTTCCGGGGTTATTCTTACAGATCCATATATCTGTCAGACCGATACTAATGGACTACAATACTGACTTTGAAACCTTTCAATGACGTTCTAATCCAACATACATGTATTTTGTCTACTGCGTCCCATTTTGCTATATGAATACTATATGGTCTCAATTTAAGTGGACTATGCTCTTTCACTTGGAATCAGAAGGCATAGTCCCTCCTTGGACCAGGCCGATATGAAAATAGTTTTACATGTTTCCTCAACAACCTCATAATGGACTCTCTTTCATCAAATCCTATAATTTCCACTTGCCCTATTTTTTCAGTATTATGCCATCAATAGTTTCTCGAGATGCCATTAAGTTTAACACCAGTCTACAAACATCATGTACACTATTCTCATCTACATTAGTTTGTCACAGATCTTCGTCACTAAACGTGCTACAAGTTATTATCTCCCCATCTTCTCCATTTGTGACACCTATATCTTCTGTTATTCCATTCAAATTTCCTCAGAATAATCCTTAGATTTATTTTTCAGTACTTTAACATGAACCTCACTCTGTTTATCACTTGGAATCACACATCCTGTAAAAAACAGCTCATACTTGCTTTAACAACTCTTTTTGAAAAATCTACCAGGCACCAGTCCCTTTCAACTAGTTAATCCCAAAAACTAATTCAGTGAGCAATCCAGGAATAATCATTACATTCACATTGAACCTCCTATCTTTAATCTCAATTAGCAACATTCCTTGCTTCTTTGTTGTCTTACTTTTAGCACCAATAGCTCCAATAATTCTCACTTCTTGTATGAGCGATTCTGAGTCATTATTAACCTCCATTATCATCAAATACAGTTCCTCATTTATTGCACATACTAGAATATCTAATCTTACTGTACCATGTAATTGTACCTTTAATGTTGGCTGATAGTTTTCATTGACCTCCTCCTCCTTTTCAAATGTTAAATCTTCCTTAATGACAGAACTCTCCTCTTATACCACATAATTAATATTGTCACTCCCTTGTTCAAAATAGTTCTTGACTGAATCTCATCAGACTTTCTAATTTGTTTTCCTGTCTCTCCCTGTCCATTTCTCTCCTGCCACCCCAATTTTCTGGCCTTGTCCTTTCTACATCATCTGTCACCTCTCTTTGACACTGTATATTGTTATGAAAACTTCCACAGTTTCATCCACCTCTACCAGGTGGTCCCTCATAATTTTTCGTACAATTGTCTCTTTGTGTGTTGTCTTGATCATTCCATCTCCACGCATTACATCTCTATGTTTCTCTTTATTGACTTACATGAAACAATGAATCCTGCTGTTCAGGAGCATGTAATATCCTGCCAACATTATCTTTCCGGGTTCCTAATAATTTTTCTTGCACACCTCCAGGTATTTTGACCAATAAAATGTAAATTAAGTCCCTTTCCTCCAGAGGATCGCAAAAGTTTCTCTCGCAATGATTTGGAAGAATTCTTTATTACTTTAACACCCACAATCAACAAAATGTCTTAGTATGAAAATGTCACTGTGTGCATTATTTTGTGCAGTGTGTGGTCAATATTGTGTAATGAAAGCACTTATAAATTCATCACATGTTCTACAAGAGGAACGTATTCTCATTCCCCATGACAATACTTCAAATTCCACTAATGACACATCCGATTTTCTATTTATCATCTCATCTTTCTATCATGCCATGATTTAGGTAATACATTCTCAAATTGTTTTACAAATATAACAGGATGTATTAAAGTCGATGTTGCAAGTGATGGAAATTGCACAAGAAAACTGTCACCAATTACACCACAGTGCTCTATTCCAATCCATTCCAATTCCATTCCTGCAAATACCAAACCTCTAAGCATTCTCTAATGCTGTTTTCAACTTGAGCATGATATTGATTTAACTCCTGCCTATTATCATCAATATTTTAGTTACAGATTCTTCAGTTTCATTTATCTTTTAACAAATTCACCCATTCTATCATGACACTGAACGTTATTTATTTTTTGGGTGTTGTCAACTACTATTTTCTTTATTTGGGTAATTCCAGCATTGAAATGTGTTATACTATTATGACAATACTGAACAATATTATCTGATTTTTTTATTTCATCAACACTAGATATTATTTCACTTATTTGATCATGATGTTTCCTCATAATATTTTCACTGGAGCTAATCCTTGCTGACAATCCCCAATAAACTCTACAACTGATCAATTATGGTGTTTGTCCTTTGCTTTTCTACGCTAATAGCCTTTTTTTGTGCCTTTCTTTTCAGCCTTAAGTTTAAACAATTCAATCCTAACTTGAAATGCGAACATTTTTAAGTTAGGCTTTACCGTGAGTGTTATTGACATTAAATGAAACTACAAGTTTACTGTTACCAGAAACAACAGTAAACTTGTTGTTTCACTTAAAATCCTAACTTTTTTTTAATTCTTCACTGTACTCCAAAGTGCGCTCGCCATCCGATGTCATTGCCTTCGCCCTTCGAATTTCGTTTTTAGTGCCAGTTCTTCTGTCGTAATGGGTCCAATACGCTGTAATATTAAACGTCAACTAACGCCACTTCAGTTCATCAAATATTTTCTGAACTATTTCTCTGTTCATTTTTCATCGAAACTCAACATTAGAAATAACTGCTAATCATCACTGTTCATATAAGGTCAGTTCAAAAAATGTTCCCTGCTACTATTTATAGTTTTCCCAAAATTCAAATTTTACTGTTCTTCAAAGTTTTACCAGTATCAAAAGCCATTGTTCTTTTTATGCACTTACTAAAAACTTTTCCCTTTTTGATCACTGTCTAATCACTGTTTTACAAAATTCATACGCGATTTTAAATTTTACAATGTCCACTGCCCATTCCCTGCCACACCGACTAAGCACAGCACACTGGCCGTTTACCTGCTTAGCGATGCTAAAGGTAACATTTAAAAAATAGAAGAATGACGACTCAGAACTTTATTATAATGTTCGCCTACCTATCCATTATACATTTGGTTTCATAAAGTGCCCTATCCACTGAGCAGAAACAGCAAGTTCCATCAATAAAATAGAGTTATTAATCTCGGTTTTTCGAAACTCCTACACCAAAGAAGACAAAGTAAATATTCGTGAACTCCAATCAAGATCAACTGCCAAGATGAGAAACATGGAAGTAGATATCCTCGGTGTAGCAAAGCAGCTTAAATCAATAAAGACAAGGCCTCTGGTCCACATTCCACACCAGTCAGATTCCTTTCAGAGTATGCTGATACAATACCTCCATATTTAGCAATTACACACACCAAAAAAGTTTTGCATCACCCTGGTTCCCAGAACTCCTGAAGTAAGACGTTAACTGTGGATATCGTATCACAGACACAGTCCCTTTCACTGTTCAGAGATGCCACTAAACCCGCCCAAAGATGTACACAACCATGCATGAGCAGCGCCTATTGGACGGAGGAGGTCCGACAGCCGATCAGTTCCAGTCATTCTGCCAGGAAGGAGGTACATGGCTCTTGTTGTCTGTGGTTCAACTATGCCTAGACGGTGAATGCCGCTGTTCAATCGCGTCCAAATTGTTACTTTTTGACAGGAAGGGCTATCAACAAGGGAAGTATCCAGGCGTCTCGGAGTGAACCAAAGAGATGCTATTTGGACATGGAAGAGACACAGAGATAAGGAAACTGTCGATGACATGTCTCGCTCAGGCCGCCCAAGGGCTACTACGGCAGTGGATGACCACTACCTAGGGATTATGGCTCGAAGGAACCCTGACAGTAACGCCACCATGTTGAATAATGCTTTTCATGGAGCCACAGGACGTCGTGTTATGACCCAAACTGTGCGCAGTAGGCTGCATGATGCGCAAATTCACTCCCGACGTTCATGGCGAGGTCCATCTTTGCGACCACGACACCATGCAGCGCGGTACAGATGGGGCCAACAACATGCCGAATGGACCGCTCAGGATTTGCATCACGTTCTCTTCACCGATGAGTGTCGCATATGCCTTCAAGCAGGCAATCGTTGGAGACGTGTTTGGAGTCAACCCGGTCAGGCTGAACGCCTTAGACACACTGTCCAGCGAGTGCAAACAGGGGGATGTTTCCTGCTGTTTTGGGGTGGCATTATGTGAGGCCGTCCGCAGCTCGTGGTCGTGCGGTAGCGTTCTCACTTCCCGCGCCCGGGTTCACGGGTTCGATTCCCGGCGGGGTCAGGGATTTTCTCTGCCTCGTGATAACTTGGTGTTGTGTGATGGCCATAGGTTAGTTAGGTTTAAGTACTTCTATGTTCTAGGGGACTGATGACTATAGATGTTAAGTCCCATAGTGTTCAGAGCCATTTGAATCATTTTTATGTGGGGCCAACGTACGCCGATGGTTGTCATGGAAGGCGCCGTAATGGCTGTACGATACGTGAATACTGTCCTCCGTCCGATAGTGTTACCATATCGGCAGGATATTGGCGAGGTATTCGTCTTCATGGAGGACAATTCGCGTCCCCATCGTGCACATCTTGTGATTGACCTCCTTCAGGATAACGACATCGCTCGACTAGAGTGGCCAGCATGTTCTCCAGACATGAACCCTATCGAACCCTCTGGGGTAGATTGAAAAGGGCTGTTTATGGACTACGTGACCCACCAACCACTCTGAGGTATCTACGCCGAATCGTCAATGAGGAATGTGACAATCTTGACCAACAGTGCCTTGATGAACTTGTGGATAGTATGCCATAACGAATACAGGCGTGCATGAATGCAAGAGGACGTGCTATTGGGTAACAGAGGCATCGGTGTGTGCAGTAATCTGGACCACCACATCTGAAGGTCTCGCTTTATGGTGGACAACACACAATGTGTGGTTTTCATGAGCAATAAAAAGGGCAGAAATGAAGTTTATCTTGAGCTCTGTTCCAGTTTTCTGTACAGGTTCCGGAAATCTTGGAACCAAGGTGATGCAACACTTTTTTCGATGTGTGTGTATACAACCGCTCTCTCACACAAAGATCCGTACCTAAAGACTGGAAATGCCTCATGTCACACCAATACCCGAAAGGGAAATAGGAGAAATCCGCTGAATTACATACCCTTATCGCTAACATCGATTTGCAGTAGCGTTTCGGAACATATACTGTTTTCGAACATGATGAATTACCTCGAAGAAAACGATTTATTGACGTACAGTCAGCACGTATGCAGAAAATATCGTTCCTGTGAAAGGTGACTAGCTCTTTATACTAATGAGGTAATGAGTGCTATCGACAGAAGATGTCAAATTTATTTAACATTTTTAGGTTTCTAGAAGGCTATCGACACCGTTGCTCACAAGCGCCGTCTAACCAAACTGCGTGCCTATGGAATATAGCCTCAGTCGTGCTACTGGATTCTTGATTTCCTGTCAGAAAGCTCATAGTTCGTAGCAGTAGACGGAAAATCGAGTAAAACAGAAATAATAGCCTTCGTTCCCCAAGGGCCTCTATTGTTCCTGATCTATATTAACGACATAGGAGACAATCTTAGTAGCCGTCTTAGATTGTTTGCAGATGATGCTGTCATTTATCGTCTTGTAAAGTCATCAGATGACCAAAACGAATTGCAAAATGATTTAGATAAGATATCTGTATGATGCGAAAAGTGGCAACTGACCCAAAATAAAGAATAGTGTGAATACTAAAATAAATTCGCCAAATTTTAATCAAGCGATAAGTCACACAAATCTGAATGCTGTAAATTCAACTAAATACTTTGGATTACAGTTACAAATAACCTAAATTGGAACGATAACATAGACAATGTTGTGGGTAGAGCAAACCAAAGACTGCGATTCATTTGCAAAATACAGAAGGTGCAACAGGTCTACTAAAGAGTCTGCTTACACCGCGCTTGTCCGCCCTACTCTGGATTATTGCTGTGCAGTGTCGGATCCGCATCAGGTGGGGCTGACAGATGACATGGAAAAAGTTCAAAGAAGAACAGCTTGTTTTTTATTATCTCGAAATACAGATTTGTGTGACTTATCGCGTAATGAAAATTTAGCGAATTTCTCTTAGTACTCATGTGAATAACTTTATACGTTTCATTATTCAGGGTCAGTTGCCACTGACATGATACGTGAACTGGAGTGGCAATCGTTAAAACAAAGGCGTTTTTCGTTGCGACGTTATCTTCTCATGAAATTTCGTTCACCAGTTTTCTCCTCCGGTTGCGAAAAACATTCTGTTGGCACCTACCAACATAAGGAGAAATGATCATCACGATAAAATAAGAGAAATCAGGGATCGCACAGAAAAATTTTAGTGCTCGTTTTTCCCGCGCACCATTCTAGATTGGAACGGTAGAGACAGCTTGAATTTGGTTCATTGAACCCTCTGCCACGCACTTTATTGTGAAAAGCGATTAATCATGTAAATGAAGACGTAGATGTCGCCGTATGTCTTCTCACTTTCGTAGAACTTCGGTTTGCTTACCTACTGTCTTTCAAAGTTGTCTCGTAGCGCCTCCGTTGACTACTTCTCCATACAGGCACAGGATTCAATGCGGAAACAAAAGACTGTGCTAAAATGAAGTGGCAGAGTGGGGGAAAATTCAGTGCTAAGGAACACTGGATGCCACCAGATTTTTATTCATTAACGTTGACAGGTAATCAAGAAACGCATGGAAGAGGCTGATTAAGGTTCATTCATAAATCAAATTCCGCGGAAGCTAACTAGTTACGGAGCACCACAACAGAAACAGTTTAATCATTCACACTATTACAAGATATTCAAAACTCCATACGACTGTTCATCAACGCACTACTCAATATGGCAAATGATTTTCAGTAACTTGGTACACTATATCGTCCAAAGCGCACGTTGCCTTTGTTCATATCTCATATAAAACTCCTTGTGAGTTGATACGCACAAACGATTTCCGAGTCATTGTTAATTTAGACAAATAATTGTCGGCATTTTATTCCACTTGACCATCGCAATGCCTGTTACCTCGTAGTACCTTCAGAAGATCCGTAGTGAGTTACAGGAACAGTTTGGCTCCTGATTATTCAGTGCGTGCTTTTGACTGAGCCATTGTCTTCCACCAGTAACGGCCATGTTATGTTTACATTTTTACTTTAGTTAATGACTTTATGAAATTATTACTAATGCTGACAGTATGGATACGGAATCATAGAAGTGTTCAAATAATACACTATGTGACCAAAAGTATCCGGACACCCTCAGAAAGAAACGGTTTTTATGTTAGGTGTATTGTACTGCCAGGTACTCCATTTCAGCGACTTCAGTAGTTATTCCACATCGTGAAAGAGCAGAATGGGTCACTCGGCGGAACTCACGGACTTCTAACGTGGTCAGGTGACTGGGTGTCACTTGTGTCATACGTCTGTAAGCGAGATTTCCACACTTCACTGTTTCCGATGTGATAGTGGAGTGGAAACGTCAAGGGACACGTACAGCACGAAAGCGTACAGGCCGGCCTCGTCTGTTGACTGACAGAAACCGTAGACAGTTGATGAGGGTCGTAATGTGTAATAGGCAGACATCTATCCTGACAGTCACACAGGAATTCCAAAGTCATTAGGATCCATTGCAAGTACTATGACAGTTAGTCAGGAGGTGAGAGAACTTAGATTCCTTGGACGAGCGGCTGCTCATAAGCCACACATCACACCGGTAAATGCCAAACGACGCCTCGCTTGTTGTAAGGAGTGCAAACACTGGACGATTGAATAGTGGCAAAAAGTTGTGTGGAGTGACGAATCACGGTACACAATGTGTAAATCCGATGGCAGGGTGTGGGTATGGCGAATGCCCGGTGAACGTCATCTGCCATCGTGTGTAGTGCCAGCAGCAAAATTCTGAGGCGGTGGTGTTATGGTGTGGTCGTATTTTTATTGGAAGGAGTTTCCAAAAATGATTCAAATGGCTCTGAGCACTATGCGACTTAACTTCTGAGGTCATCAGTCGCCTAGAACTTAGAACTAAGTAAACCTAACTAACCTAAGGACATCACACACATCCATGCCCGAGGCAGGATTCGAACCTGCGACCGTAGCGGTCGCCCGGCTCCAGATTGTAGCGCCTAGAACCGCACGGCCACTCTGGCCAGCTGGAAGGAGTTTGCACCCATTGTTGTTTTGCGTGGCACTATCACGGCACAGGCCTACATTGATGTTTTAAGCAGCTTCTTGCTTCCCACTGTTGAAGAGCAATTCGGGGATGAAGATTGCATCTTTCAACACGATCGAGCAGCTGTTCAGTATTCACGGCCTGTGGCGGGGTGGTTACACGACAGTAACATCTCTGTAATGGACTGGCCTGCACACAGTCCTAAACTGAATTCTACAGATACCTTTGGGATGTTTTGGAACTCCGGCTTCGTGCCATGCCTCAACGAGGACATCGATACCTCTCCTTAGTGCAGCACTCCGTGCCATTCCCCAAGAAACCTTCCAGCACGTGAATGAACATATAGCTCTGAGAGTGGAAGCTGTCATCAAAGCTAAGGGTGGGCCAACACCGTATTGAATTCCAGCATTACCGATGGAGGGCGTCAGGAACTTGTAAGTCATTTTCAGCCTGGTGTTCGGATACTTTTGATCACATAGTGTAGATATTGACTAACAACATTGTACTACCCCACGACACGCGCATTATGTGATTCCCGAATGTCTACACGGTACTCTGACGTGATACCGTCACTGCACTCGGGCGCATTCCCACCTACTGAAACCATCTGCCTCACAACACAATGCACGGTGGTCTCTCCCTGCCTTGTTGCTACTGAATGTTCTTGTCTATCTGACAGCAATTATAAGTGAAATAAAAATCTAATGTGGGCCAAAAGTGCGCTAGAAATGCTACAAGCTTAAGCCGTTCAGGATTTTGAGGTTTTTTTTTTTTCAATTAAACCCTTATTTTTTTCGTTCTTCAGCCTTAGAAATGAACGTAAATGCCCCCCCCCCCCCAGTCTCTCTCTCTTTCTGCATGTATATTCTGCAAACCACTCTGAAGTTCATGGCAGAGGTGATACTTTACATTGTACGAGGATGTTATATAAGAAAAATCCTTTCAGATTGGTTCCATTTTAACAAATTCTAAAAATAAGAAGAAACGTACCACGTCCATATTATCGTTCCATCTCATATCCCTACACATTATTACACCCAGGTACACTACATAATTGTAGAAAATGAAATAGAAAAAGTTTTTACAGGTTCTTAATCAAAGAGAGATTTAACTCCATACATAAACCTTTTAAGCTATCTTCAAAATAGAATGTGTGATAAACATAAAATGAAATTTGATTTTGTTACTGGTGATAAACTATTGAAGTCCACATTACAGTACAAAGTAAAAATGAAGAGAATATTTATTTTTGGAGCTAATGTAAATAGTCACCTGTCGTCTGCTGATTTTAAAATAGAGATAAAAAGATATAATGACTGTCAGTGAACTACAAATTTTACATGCTACTCAACTAAATAATCCATCCCTTGAAATGAAAATAAAAGATAAAACATTTATATCTCTACATCAGTCTACTAAAACTGTAACTCTTTAAAGTCAATCACTCTTATTTTTAGAATCAAATGATGATGACTGATTGGAACAATAATTAACAGATTTTTAATCGATATAAATGAATAATCATATTTGGAGCTTGAAGTGCAGAAAATTTACTACCATCATACTCAAAGAATAACAACTAAAAATGGAAGACAGAGGATTGGAGGTCTGCACAGAATATGCAAGACAAAAAAAAGTAAATCTCTAGGTAATGGGGTGAGGTCTAATATTTGAGAAATAATTAGTAATGAATTACATACACCAATGAGAAAAAATGTAGAAAAGATCAACTGTCCATTCTCATGGCATGGGTGATTTATCAATGGATTCAGGCAACAAGAAAGTAATTTCTAAAATAAATAAGGGATACAAGTATTTATTAACTTTTATTGATTTTTTTTTTTTCAAAATTGGCCTTGTCTGTTCCAATCAAAGACAAACTGGTTAAAAATGTATCTTGTGCTTTTGAAAAAATATTTAGAGAGAAAGAAGTCTACAGACAGACAATGGTAAAGAATTGCAGAATAATACATCTGTTGTTGAAAGATTTAGTAGAAAACTAAAAGAAAGATGTATAAATTATAAGTGCTTACACTCTTAATACTAGCTGATGAATACAATAAGAAAAAAACACTCAACAATAACAGTGAAGCCAACAGAAGTTCCTGACAAAAATTATAAGCCAACTGCCATTCTATCTAATGATATGACCACAGTCTCTGGCTACCAAAGTCTGGCCCAGACAGCGTCTACTCTCTTTCTTAAATATTGGTGTGACCTGTACAGCTTTCCAGTCTTTGGGTACAGATCTTCCATCGAGCAAGCGGTTGTATATGATTGTTAAGTATGAAGCTATTGCATCAGCATACTCTGGAAAGAATCTTAATGGTATATCATCTGGACCAGAAGACTTGCTTCTATTGAGTGATTTATGTTGTTTCACTACTCTGAGGATATCTGCTTCTATGTCACTCATGTTGGAAGCTGTTCTTGATTCGAATTCTGGAGTGTTTACTTCATCTACTTTGGAGAAGGAATTTCGGAAGGCTATGTTTAGTACATCTGCTTTGGCAGCACTGTCATCGATAACACTGACATTGCTATCTCGCAAAGAAGGCGTTGACTATGTTTTGCCACTAGATATTTTACATACGATCAGAACCTCTGTAGATTTTTTGCCAGTTTCGAAACGAAGTTTAGTTGTGGAAACTATTATAAGCATCTCGCATTGAAGTCGGCGTTAAATTTCGAGCCTCTGTAAGAGATCGCCAATCCTGGAGATTTTGCGTTCGTTTAAATTTGGCATGCTTTTTTCGTTGTCTCTGAAACAGTTTTCTGATTCATTTTGTGTACCAAGTGGAATCAGCTCCGTCGTTTGTTAATTTATTTGGTATATAACTATTACTTGCACTCGATACTATTTGTTTGAATTCAAGCCACGTCTGGTCTACACTAAAATTGTTAATTTGGAAGGTGTGGAGATTGTCTCTCAGCAAGGCGTCAAGTGAATTTTTATCTTCTTTTTTGAATAGGTATACTTGTCCTTTATTTTTGTAAGATTTCGGAGTACCAGTATTCAATCTCGCTACGACGACCCTGTGTTCACTAATCCCTGTAACCGTTTTGATGGTTTTTATTGCCTCACCATTATTTGTTGCTAAGAGGTCAAATGTGTTATCGCTACCCTTTACTTTTTGAGTGGGCTCATGAACCTACTGCTCGAAATAATTTTCAGAGAATGCATTTAGCAAAATTTTGGAGGTTGTTTTATGCGTATCTCCGGATTTAAACATGTTTTTTCGCTAACACATCGATTGTAAATTGAAGTCACCAGAAAGCACAATTGTGTTGAGTCTGGTACATGTTTGAAATTATGCTCAAGTTCTCTTTGAACCTTTCAGCAATTATCTGAGTTGGGAGGTCGGTAAAAGGATTCAATAACTATCTACTTCAATTTCTCTAGAAGATAAACTACTTCTAACAGTAAAAAACACGCTAAAGCCAACTGTGTCTAGCCAATTCTATCAGAACACCGTTAGGACCTTCGCGAAAATTTCAGCTGAACTGATCTCCAGCTTTAGCCATCTTTCAGTCATGTAACGATTTGAGCACCAGTGCTTTATATTAGTGCTTGAAGCTCTGGTACTTACGCGACACAGCTACGACAATTTACAACTGTTATATCGCTGGTTCCTGGATCTATGTTCTTCCTGTGTTCGACCTGCCTATTTGAGACTGAAGCACCCTTCGTGTTTTTTCGAGGCCAGCCCACACCACACAGCCTCTCCTACCCACATAGCTGCCTGCTGCGTGTAGTAGACTGCTGAACTATTTAGTAGAACCCAAACCCAACCAACCTCTGGTGCAAATCAAGGAATTGCAGCCTACATGGTCGCAGAATCATCTGAGCCTCGGCTACAGACCCTCCACTCGGCTCTCTATCAGGTGTTCGCAACTGATCCTGTCGACTATGCTTAAAATGGCGAGCTCGGCTTTCATCTTGCAAGCAATAATGGCAGACTTTACCATTTATTACTGATAGCCGCTCAAACCCAGAGAGAATCAGTTCCAATCCAAAGATACACGCATCATTGGTATTGACGTGAGCCACCACCTGCAGCTGGTTGCACCATGTGCTCTTCATGGCATTCAGAAGAACCCATTCCTTGTCTGTAATGACTCCACCCAGTATACACATAGAGTAGACATTGTCTTTGTTTCCCTCTTTGGCAGCTATGTCCCTAAGGGGCACCATAGCGCCCCTAACATTGGAGCTCCCAACTGTAAATAATCCTGCTCTTTGTAATTGCCCAGATAGGGGCAATGCCAGCCACAGACAGCAACTGAAACCTGTTTCTCAGACGAACAGTGGACGCCAGATATGTAGCTCCCTGGGGAAATCTTTCGACTGCCACACCCCGAGGCGACCTATCATTCGACCAGGGGTGAGGGGCCAACCTCAGTGGCAGCAGTAACTGGGCTGGCCACGATTGCGGACTGATCAGTGGAGTCAAAGGTGCTGGATGTCCCTTGGATCCCCCAACTTCCCCACAACAGTGATGCCCATCCACTGTAGCTTCAAGCTGAGTAACTGAAGCCTGGCGATGAGAGTGACGTCTCACCAACTTGGCTGGCATCCACACACAGCAGTCAGAGTCCGTATCTATAGTAAAGAACGAGGATAACTACATAGGTAAACAGTTTAACTGTTGCGAAAAGAGAGTACCAATGAAAATTCTGGGTAATTATACTGATCAATACATGTGGTTTGATTATGAAACTCAACAAGAAATTCGTCCACATATTACAAATCTAGAAATAATTCACAACTTTAATTGTGGTACTGTTTATGAATTAAAGATAAATAATGAAGTCTGTAGCTTGATGATACCTGATAAACTACAGAATTATACATTTACAGCTCATTATGCTGACCGACCTGATTTGCAATTCATTCTGAAGTATTGCGTTGAAAATATAATAAAACCACATACCATCTACAAAGGACCTAAACTAATGATAAATGTAAAGCATTTAGAACAAAAAATATAGATACTTGCAGTTTTACACAAGGACCTTTTAGTTACGTGTCGAAAACATTTGATTTGAAAGAACTGTGGAAAGGTTACCTCCCACATTTGTTCAGTATCCAAGGAAAAGAAAGTTATATAAAGACCTATTCATGATGTGCCAAATATTGTGCTGAAACCATGACGCTAAAAGATAGATCAATATTTCTCAAATGGCATAATCAAATTTTTAAAGAGAATTATGTGTTCAACATGATGAAAGAAATTAATGGGCACTGCAGTTCTGATGCAGATATATTGAGAAGAGATTGTTTGTTCCTAGAAATAACTAATGTAGGTCCAATCAGTTATGTGACAATTGCTGGAGTTTGAATAGCTATATACAGATTTAAATATTTACCTAATGGAAGAATAGTTGTAGTGGATAAATAACAAAAAATTATACTGAAGTGTCTATTCATTGGCTAAACAGTTTAGACAATAATAAAATATAACAAGCTATTAAAAATGGTGAAGTAAGTATAAGTGGAGAGAAAGTAGATGGTTTTGATAAAGAAACCAATACTCTACACCAGTATCATAGTTGTTTTTGGCATTTTTGAAATTGCATCGATTAATTATAAAAATAACAAATCAATTGATGAACTATATCAAAAGGCATTAACAGGAAATAAAAAAATAGGAAATTCTGGATATAATTTAGTAGAGATATGGGAATATGATTGATTACTTCAGTAGAACATAAGGACTTAAGAAATTAAAATAGTTACCTAATCTTATTCAACATTTGAACCCAAGAGATGCCTTTTATGGTGAGCAAACTAATTCAATAAAATTAAGAGCTAAAGCAGATTGCAATAACACAAAAATAAAATATATTGATGGGTATAGTCTGTACCCAATTGTACATTATTATGATTATTGTCCTGAGCAACATCCAACAGAAATATAAGAACTAAGATATTATACTAAAAGTGGTATGGGCTTATAAAACGTAAAGTTTTGTCAGTTAGAGGACTATCACCCAGTTTATTCAGTATGAATCAAGATTAATAATAACAAAAAATTTCTGTTTTCTTTGTGTGCCAAATGTGCAGAAGAGAAAATGAATAAATGTAATTTCAGTGATGAAAGTGTTCTATTGGAATGTGGACATCTGATGAAACAAATAAAGCTGTCAATAAAGGGTTTAAAATTTTAGATATCTATGAAGTGTGGGATTTTAGAAACAAAACTGTATAAAAGACTTTATGAAAATAAAATTAGAAACCAATACTCGTGATTTAGTGCCAGGGCAGTTAAAGAAAAATTGATTATGTATTGAATTATGGTAAGATAAAAATCCAGGAACACAAGCTATTGTGAATATGTCTGAATTCATTATGCGGAAGATTTGGACAAAGACAAAATAGAGTAAACTGAGATTTTTACTGATTTTCAACAATTTTATGAGATACTATTGGCTGACTGATTAGATAATATAGATATTAACTTTATTAACGAGAATATGGTTCAGATGAAGTGCAGTTTCAACGATTATTATGCAGAAAATAACACATCTACAAATATTTTTATAGCAGCACTCACTATATCAATTGCACGGCTGAGGTTGTGTGCTATTTTAGATAAGCTAGGGGAATCACTTCTATACTTTGATGCAGACAGAACAGTATATATTGATGATGGTAAAAATACTGTGGAAACAGGTTGTATGCTGAGTGAGTGGACTGACTGCGAAGGAAACAATTGGATTAAAAATTTGGCATTGACTGGACCTAAAAACTAGTAATTTAAAAAAAAATGGTAAAAATACTATGATGAAGATAAAGGGGTTTACTTTAAACTATAATACTATTCAAAAGTTCAGTGGAATATCTATCATAGGATTAATTGACAATGAAGTGGAGGAATGTTACAATTAGAGTGCAACTAGATGACTGGAGACATTAACACATAAAAATTTTATGAAGTAGAAAGTTAACAAAACTTTTTATTTCAGTATGATGAATGAATTGTATTAGAAAATTAGGATAGAGTGCCATATGAATGTTAAAACCACGTTTTCTATATCCTCTGATGTAAAAATAAAAATTGTATCAGGAATTTCTTGAAATCAGTTATACAAATGCAATAACTGTTTTTTCTTTGTATTCCCTGTTTTCTAAATCTATTTCCTCTTGAGTTTCTTTTTTAATTGATAATTTTGAGAATCATCATAAGAGGCAAAGTTAGAATCACAAAGTAAGATATCTGAAAACTTTTTTGTAGTATTTTATTAAATATATACAGTATTCCATATCTTTGTCATCTAATATTATTTGAATGATCTTATAATTATTATACAAATACTTATATTTGGTATATAGATGTTTAGCTATTCTTAACCTTTTTACTATTATTTATTTTAAACATTTTTTTCTTTCTTTATGAAAGTTAGAATTATTTCTCCACAGCCCTGGAGCATAATTATTTTATATTTTTAAAAATGTATAGCTGCAAGTATTTTTTTATTGAATTAATTCCATTCTATTTTTAAAATATATATATAACTTAAGCAACTTGATAGCTTGAATAATGTTGTTTTTACTTTCATTGTTGTCCATTTGTAACATTTAGATTTTTAATTTTAATAAAAATTTTCTCTATAAAAATGGAGCCCCTAGATGAGAAGCTTAATAATGAAACAGTTCTAATTTTTAAAAAAAATTAACTGTGATACAGTTAATGTTTTATATAACATTATTGAACATGAATATTTAAATACAGGACACAGAGAGAAAATTTGTGTGATACATAATAACAAGTTTAAGATTCTTGTACCAGATAGGTATATTACTAATATATAACGAATTGAGATATTAATTTTTTTGAAGATTTACAGTTACATTGAGATACAATGGATTAAAGAAAATGTAAAATAGTAATAATGAATTTCATTATTTGTAACTTTCGTCATTCAAAGAGTAAAAATATTGATTACAAATGATATTTCATGTTTTTTTGCATGAAATTTCAGAGGAAGAATATCCTCCCACAGCAATTATTCAAAATAAACAATAAAATAAGATAAATAAAAAATGAAATAAAATAAAAAATAAAATAACACAAAAATATAAAACGAAATCAAACCAAAATCTATAATATATAAATATGGTCACTGCTCTGCTCACAAAAAGAAGGCTCATGTGAATGCTCACAAGTGCACTCAAAGTGGCGCCTTACTAGTGTTAAGCCTCAGTACAGCATCCCTCCACCCCCACCCCAACCCCCCACCCCACTCCGCCACAGAGGAGAAGAGGTGGAGAATCTCATCTGGATCTGCTAGGGTCCCCTGCTATCAACTGGGTCTGTTGATGGGATGATGCCTACATCCTTTAATGTCAGTCCTGAGGTGGTGTGTACCTGGAACTGTTGAAGGTCCCTCCAGTGAGATGCCTGGTGACACTGCTTGAAATGACCCAACTGCGTCCATCATGGAGACATTGGACGACTGTCTCTGGAACAAAAGAAAGTGGCAGTTTCTTGGTTTCAGGAGAAGAACCATGAAAAGATCATAATTAGTTCTATGTTTTTGGCACTATGTGCTATCGTAAAGTGTCACCTCAGCCATGCCTCAGCATAGTAATTTTCCTGCCTAGTAATGTGGAAATTGCTGCTGGAAATCAGTGTTAGCATACCACGAGTCCACACTGGGTGCTTAAGTGAAAAACTGTAGCTGCTAGACCACTGAGAAGGGCAGCTGTGAACTATGGCGTGAATGACAGAAAGTTGGGCTTTTGAGATCAGCTATGATGTTGCTCAACAGGAGATTTGCTGTCCTGCGGAGTTGAGCTCTAGGGTGCCAGAAAAAGAGTGAGAACCTCATCCAGAGGATGCTGACGGAGAAGTTCAGACATGTGGGTTTTAAAAGTGTAGAGAAAATGTTCCACTAGTCCATTTGATGCAGAGTGGAAAGTTGCTGTGTCAACTTGTACAGTGGAATTTTTGTCAGAGAAAACAGAATTTTGCAAACGGAAACTGGAGGCTGTTGTCTGTGACTATAACACAACATTTAATTCTTAATGCAAGAGTGTAATAGTAACTTCGGATGTGCCGCAAAAGCTTGTTTTAGGACTATTCGATTTCGATGTATGTACACTATGTGTTCAAAAGTATCCGGACACCCCGAAAAACATACTTTTATCAAATTTGGTGCATTGTGCTGCCACTTACTGCCAGGTACTCCATATCGGCGACCTCAATAGTCGTTAGACATTGTCAGAGAGCAGAATGGGGCGTTCCGCGGAACTCACGGACTTCGAACGTGGTCAGGTGATTGGGTGTCACTTGTGTAATAAGTCTTTACGCGAGGTTTCCACATTCCTAAACATTCCTAGCTCCACTGTTTCCGATGTGATAGTAAAGTGGAAACTTGAAGGGACACGTACAGCACAAAAGCGTACAGGCCGACCTCGTCTGTTGACTGACAGAGACCACCGACTGTTGAAGAGAGTCGTAATGTGTAGTAGGAAGATACCTATTCAAACCGTCACACAGGAATTCCAAACTGCATCAAAAAAAATTTTCAGATGTGTGTGAAATCTTGTCGGACTTAACTGCTAAGGTCATCAGTCCCTAAGCTTACACACTACTTAACCTAAATTATCCTAAGGACAAACACACACACACCCATGCCCGACGGAGGACTCGAACCTCCGCCGGGATCAGCCGCACAGACCATGACTACAGCGCCTTAGACCGCTCGGCTAATGTACTCCGACAGTCCTATCTGGTAAGTATCCCACACAGCGCAGCAGTACTCTAAAAGAGGGCGGACAAGCGTAGTGTAGGCAGTCTCCTTAGTAGATCTGTTACATTTTCTAAGTGTCCTGCCAATAAAACGCAGTCTTTGGTTAGCCATCCCCACAACATTTTCTGTGTGTTCCTTCCTCTGTTATAACGTATTTACATTGTCCCATGACAGAGCGTGCTATGAATGAACGACAGACCCAGTCATTACTCAATCCTGGTCAGAGACGTAGAGTACAATGCGATAGAATATTACCGTTACAGTTTCGCAGAACTCACTGACATGCACGTGCTCTCGCTTCTGAAAGGCTGTACACGGAATGATTTCCTAACAGGTGCCATCCGTCACGAGGAGCGTTTATTTCTCTCGATCGACGAATGCGTAAGACTGGTTCATTGGAAAGCAGAAGCGAGGGACCAGCATGAGGACCACTCGCACACCCGATTTTGTAGAGGAAGTGCCGGAACGTGTTGCAGCAGACTCCACTACAAGTAGTCCTCGTGTTGTACGTGAAATGGGCGCTGCACATACTAGCGTGTGGCGAGTACTCCAAGAAAAACAATTACACCCATATTACCCAAAACGAGTCCATGCGATGCTTGTGGCTGACTTTGGACCAAGGTTCCGACCGCAGCGCCTAAGACCGCTCGGCTAATAACGCGCGGCAAACTGCATCAGGATCCACTGCAAGTACTATGACAGGCGGGAGGTGAGAAAACTTGGATTTCATGGTGGAATGGCTACTCATGAGCCACACATCACACAGTAAATGCCAAACGACGCCTCGCTTGGTGTAAGGAGCGGCCGGCTGGTGTGGGCGTGCGGTTCTAGGCGCTTCAGTCTGGAACCGCGTGACCGCTGCGGTCGCAGGTTCGAATCCTGCCTCCGGCATGGATGTGTGTGATGTCCTTAGGTTAGTTAGGTTTAATTAGTTCTAAGTTCTAGGCGACTGATGACCTCAGAAGTTAAGTCGCATAGTGCTCAGAGCCATTTGAACCATTTTGTAAGGAGCGTAAACATCGGACGATTGAACAGTGGAAAAACGTTGTGTGGAGTGACGAATCATGGTACACAATGTGGCGATGCGATGGCAGTGTGTGGGTATAGTGAATTCCCAGTGAACGTCATATGCCAGCGTGTGTAGTGCCAACAGTAAAATTCGGAGGCTATGGTGTTATAGTGTGGTCGTGTTTTTCTTGGAAGGAGCTTGCACCCCTTGTTGTTTTGCGTGGCACTATCACAGCACAGGCCTACACTGATGTTTTAAGGACCTTCTTGCTTCCCACTGTTGAAGAGCAATTCGGGGATGGGGCGATTGCTTCTTTCAACACAATCGAGCACTTGTTCATAATGCAAGGCCTTATGCGGAGTGGTTACACGACAATAACATCCCAATAATGGACTAGCCTGCACAGTGTCCTGACCTGAATCTTATAGAATACCTTTGGGATGTTTCGGAACGCCGACTTCGTGCCAGTCCTCTCCGACCAACATCGATACCTCTCCTCAATGCAGCACTCCATCAAGAACGGGATGTAATTCCACAAGAAACCTCCCAACATCTGACTGTACGTATGCCTGTGAGAGTGGAAGCTGTCATCAAGGCTAAGGGTGGGCCAACACCATACTGAATTCCAGCATTACCGATGGAGGGCGCCACGAACTTGTAAGTCATTTTCAGCCTGGTGGCCTGATACTTTTGATCACATAGTATATTAATGACTTGGTAGATAACAACACAACTTTCAGAAGGCTTTTCGCAGGTGACGCTGTTGTGTAGAGAGAAGTCACAACGCTACAGAATTGTAACGAAATGCAGGAAGAACGGGACAGGTTCGCCGTTTATCAGTTGACCCTCAAAGGAAAGAGATGTAGCATATTGCGGATAAGTAGACGGAGAGAGACAACACCAATGAAATATCTAGGAGTATACGAATGGGGCGGTCCGAAGTGGAACTCGTGCATGAAACTAATCGCAGTTTAGTCAGATGCGAAACAGATTCATTCCAATAATCCTTAGGAAGTGTAGATGACCTACATTCGAGGTAGCTTCCAAAACATTCGTTCGGAGAAAACTTGCGTATGGCTTGTCAGTATGAGTTCCATACCAGATAGTAATCATAGAGAAGATAGGAAAGATGCAAAGGAGAGCAGCGCGTTTTGTCTGAGGTTCATTTAGTAAAAGCGAAAGCGTCAAGAAAATGCTCAGTGAACTCTAGTGGCATACGCTACACGAGGGGTGTGCTGCGTCACGGATCGGTTTATGCTGTTCTCAGAGCATATGGTCTTAGAAGAGTCAGTTAATGTATTGCTTCCCCCTACGTCTATCTCGCGATAAGACCATGAAAGCAAAATTAGAATGTGCTCATTAATTTAAACTCCTAATTTTCTTGCATGTTTGTGTATTTATCAAGCAACGTTCCCAGTTTAATTAACTACGTAGTACGTAGTATCGCTGTTTGCATAGCAACGGGCGTTTGATGTTGTTTCAAGAGCGAGTTACAGTTCTTAGATCCTTCAGTTTTATCGTAGCTTCTACTCTAGCAGTAGCGCATCGAAGCATACCGTCTGGTTCGTGAGTTGACGCAGCTTTAGAATCTCCTGTATGCTGTTTACTTTAATCTCTTAAATTTATACACAATGAGAACTCTTCAGAGCAGATTTTAGTGATTGTTTATTCTCCCCATTCATAGCTGGCATACATTCCAATGTCAGTAGCGCCACAGTCGGGTAATTTTCTGTTTTGTGGGATTTGTTTGTACTTTCTGACTTACTGCCTACTGGTTTGTCTGGATTTTTTGAGATCTTATTCATTTCCACAGTACAATATGGCTAGGGGCTGTGCATGTTCCGAGCACAGGCGAGAAGAATTGGTTGCTGCCTCTAAACAGCTGGAAGTTGCGTTGACTACGGTCGAGATGAATACACTAAGCAGATTCAGAAGGATGTGGGTTGCAGTAGGTACTGGGAGATGAAGAAGCTTGCACAGGATAGAGTAGCATGGAGTGCTGCATCAAACCAGTCTCAGGACTGAAGACCACAACAACAACAATGCTCAAAGCCGCAATATCAGGACGCCAGTAACGAGACCTGCGACGCCATTGGTGCCGCTGGAATCCCCTGGTGACCCGCGCGGCGTCTTCAGATACACACAATCAGACCAATCCATCTTCAGCCAAGAGTGAGTGTCTGACAGTGGCTGGGCCAGCGACAGATTTTCCTGCCCAGCCCGGAAAAGTGCGAGGGATGGGTATGCTAATATTTGGGAACACCAGCGTTAGGCTTATAATGGACACACCCAGGTAAATATCAGGGAGAGCGCGAAAGAATGGCAGTATGCACTCCCGCATCGCTGGGCCCAAGGCGAAATAGGGAATGGGCCAGGAGCTCGGTTCCTTGAACCTTACTATCAGGTCCCAGGTGTTACCCAGTGTTGAGAATACTTCTGAGCCAACATGGGATGCTTCTCCTGCTGGGCCAGCGACAGATTTTCCTGCCCAGCCCGGAAAAGTGCGAGGGATGGGTATGCTAATATTTGGGAACACCAGCGTTAGGCTTATAATGGACACACCCAGGTAAATATCAGGGAGAGCGCGAAAGAATGGCAGTATGCACTCAGTATGGTTCCTGGAGGGCCTCGTAGCTATAGAGCGCACTGGGTGTTTTCGGCTGCAAATGGTGGTACATGTCGGCACGAATGATGCCTGCCGCTTGGGTCCTGAGGCCATCCTCGGCTTTCGTTGGATGGATGATTTGGTGAAGGCAACTAGCACCGCACGCGGCTTACAGGCTAAGTTCGTTATTTGTATCATCATACCCAGCGTTGATCGCGGTCCTCTGGTTTGGAGCAGAGTGGAAGGTCTAAATCACAGACTCAGACGATTCTGAGACGGTATCGGATGCGACTTGCTCGACCTTGGTTATCGAGCGGAGGGCTGTAGCATTCCTGTTATCAGGTCAGGCGTGCACTCCAGTAGGAAGCGGTTACAAGGATAGCACAGTGCGTGCGGCGTACACATGGAGGTTTATAACGTTAGGACAACCCGCTACACATGGAGGTTTATAACGTTAGGGCAACCCGCTACACATGGAGGTTTATAACGTTAGGGCAACCCGCCCACCCCCCTGCCCCCCGTTTGGGATTAGGGGCTCATTGCCTTCCAAAATCGAAGATACGTCACAATGTTATCAGAGAATGCTCGTCGTCACCTATCGGATGTAGAAAATATTGATATGATTCTAGTAAATTGCAGGAGTATCCACTGTAACCTTCCAGAATTAGTGTCGCGTATTGAAGGTTGATGCGCAGATAGTATTAAGAACAGAAAGTTGGCTGAAACGCAAAGTGCCTAATAACTAAATCCTAAGTTCAGATTGGAATATGTATCGTAAGGATAGGTTAGTCGCCAATTGTAGCGGCTCATTTATTGCAGTAAATAATTCGAAATTATCTAGCGAGGTTATCATGCATTCGGAAAGTGAATCAACCTGGGTGAAGTTAAGCATCAAAGGGCGGGGAAAAATGGTAATCGGATCTTTCTGTAAAACGCTTGCAATATGAACTGTGGCAGTAGGGCGCTTCAGAGAGAACTTGCAGAATATCGTCACTAATTTTTCTGAGTATGCTGTTGTAATAGGAGTTGCTTCAACATGCTAGGTATGGAATTCATGCGATAAAACAACACGGATTCATGTGACATTATTCTGAATGTCTTACCCGTAAACTACTTCGAGCAGATAATTCGAGAAATAACTCGTGAAGGTATGTTTGTGTCTGGGAGGTCTAAGATGTGCCTTTAGACTTTGCTCTGAAAATACGTATTTCAGCCATATTGAACGATGGTTATCAATTTTTTCCACTTGTTCTCCACACCTCCTTCGTCAGCAGAGAATATTTGATGCTGACTATATAAACACACTGTAGTTTGTGTCCTGTCACTTTTGCTAAGCAAAAATATTTTTTCACCTTTCTTAACATTAAGATGAGAAATTCGACAAATTGGTGCTAATTCAGAGTCCCACCGATGGTTGTTCTTCTCACGCGCCGTTCTTCGCGAGTGGAACAGGGAAAGGGGGGGGGGGGGGAATCATTTAGTGGTACCAGAAGTACCCTCGGCTACACACTAGCTATAAGAGTGGCATGCTGATTGCAGATTTGAACCTCATTGACCATATTTTATGCAAACGCGAGCACAGTGCTTCAGATCCAAGAGATTAATCGAAACATTTTAAATAGAATAGTTGGTAGAGACTATACCCAAAGTACAGCCAAAGTGTGTTGTAATTTCCTCCTGGTTATAGCATGCAAAACCACCACAGTGTTGCACCTGTGAAAAGAACAACTGGAATCCGCTTCAGAGAGAGCCAGCTGCGGCACGGCTCTGCTTTGTCAACTTCTCTTCGTAATTTTGTCAGGTTTGAATCTTCTGATGCCATTTTCGGTAATCCGGTTAGCCCTCGAGCGTGCTAAGGGCGTGTGACAGAGTTTTACCCAGACCACGGCCCCTCTTTGTTAAACCCAATACGAAAATCAGCTTGAATTTTCTTTATAGTTGTGATGATACGACAATCGATTATGGCAAACGTGGCGCTGTGGTGTGCGTTGTAACTCCTGCGGTTTTCCGGATGTCTAGTAGCGCTGGACAAGTCCTCGTGACCACAGATCCTTTATCTAATTCCAGGGCAGTTCGCGCTTATTGAAACGTACACATGATTAACAACAGCAACTTCCATGCCTTGTTTGCAAGAGAATAACAGAAAGGCTGACCATCGACAAGCGTAGGCAGGGAGGGAGGGAAACAAACAGCAATTCTCGCCATGTACCAGTTTGCGTAGCTGTAGACAGCAGACCTCTGTTCACAGGCTAAGTAAAACACTGGTGAGTGCATCCTCCGATTTTATATTGTGTAAATTACGACGACGTCAAAGTTGCGTCTGTTATTATTAAATGTTACAAATATTTCTCAAATTTTCAAGTGATGTCTTTCTCTGAACTAAAACTTCTTTTATATTATGCTATAGTGATCTACTAAGCATTGATGTAAACAGATTATTATTATTATTATTATTATTATCACTATTATAGTGTAATATTTATTTACCGATAACCCTTGCGGAATCGTACTCCCATGCATAGTTCAAAACGCTTGACGACCTTACACATGGGCAAACGTGTTATGCGTTTCACATTAAGCAGTTATATTATTCACTTAAAATCTTTATGGTTCAAGACACAAAATCCTTTTATGTTAGTTTTATTAGATTCGGATTTTTCACCAACGAACTAATGAAAAGTCTACCCCAAAACCGTTTTACGAATGGCTAGTTGCCGCGCGGGATTAGCCGAGCGGTCTAAGGTGCTGGAGTCATGGACCGTATGGCTGGTCCCGGCGGAGGTTCGAGTCCTCCGTCGGGCATAGGTGTGTGTGTTTGTCTTTAGGATTATTTAGGTTAAATAGTGTGTAAGCTTAGGGACTAATGACCTTAGCAGTTGAGTCCCATAAGATTTAAATAAAAGGTAGTTTTACTAGCAAATCAGTGTTTATGACGTAATGTCTATTGAGTACGTTTCATACAATGACATTATTCTGCAGGAACTTTAGGTGAATTGAGCCAGTAACGTAAAAGTAATAAATTAAAACGTCAGGCTGATGTCTTACTGCATACAAAGCGAAATTTTAGTAAGCAATAATACAGTGCATTATTTTGTGGGTGAAGTCCACACAGAAAAATGTTGGAAATGTTTGAAATTATGTGTAAAGTTTGTTGGAAGTCGCCAGGTGCTCTCATTCTGAAATACTGGATGGATAAACTCAGGGTAGTTTGCAAATCGTGAGTTATACTGGCCCAAACACATATGCTCATCTTCTAACATTAATAGTTGTCCTATTCTGTTAAACGTTTAAAGGGGGTAGGACGTCAAACGGGTCGACTTGGAGCAGGAGAGGCACCACAGGACATTTTAATTTCCACTGTCTATACTTTTACAAATAAATTCATAAAGCTTTGTCAGCATGACTAGGAAGGATTCAGAATTCACACTCATAGCATTGGAAGTTAGAAAACATAACAAAGTAATTTTTTTTTTTAAATCTGAAAGTTCATCATTTTTTTTACTTACTAATGGCAGCATTTGTTGCTATATGTACACTTCTTTCCATAAGTAAGAGAGATTCTTTGATGAATTTTGCACAGCATACAAACTATATTTAAAGGTGTATGAAACTCAAGAATTTTCCAAATCTATTAAAAACTGTGGTAAAAATTGAGGTAATTAACTATAAAATTTGTGATTTTTCGAAACAAGAACTTTAAAATATAGCAGCTCATTAGTTTTTTCATAAATTAAATAAATTCTAGAGTTTCATACACCTGTAAGTATGGTATGTATGCTGTGAAAAATTCATCGAAGAATCTCTCTAACTTATGAAGAAAAGTGTACCCATAGTAACAAATGCAGCCATTAGTAAGTGAAAAAAATGATGAAATCTCACGTGTAAAAAAAATTGTCATGTTTTCGAAGTTCCACTGCAATCAGTGTGAATCCTGAATCCTTCGTGGTGATGCTGACAAACTTTTATGAATTTATTTGTAAAAGTATAGACACTGGAAATTAAAATGTTTTTTGATGCCTCTCCTGCTCTAAGTCGGCCCATTTGACGTCCTACCCCCCTCAACGTAAGATTACACCTGTTGATGAGTATATTTTGACAACACTTTAAATTTATAAATTCGGTCAATAATTATGTGAAATACCGACCGTAGGTACTGTATTCACAGAATACACTGAATTAACAAAACCCATTGGATACATTAATTTTAATTTTAATAACTAACAGCCTCAGTTGCACTGTTTGCCTAGAATTTACCTAATTTCGTGTCGGACCTCCTTTTGCCCGGCATAGCGCAACAACTGCATGTGGCATGCACTCAGCAAATCGTTGGAAGAACCCTGCAGAAATATTGAACCGTAGTGCCTCTAAAGCTGCTCATAACTGTAAAAGTGTTGCCGGTGTAGGATTTCGTGAACGAACTTACCTCTCGATTATGTCCCATAAACAATCGATGGGATTCATGTTGGTCGATTAGGATGGTCAAATTATTCGCTCTAATAGTCCAGACTGTTCTTCAAACAACTTGCGAAGGATCGTGACTAGGTGACATGGTAGATCGTCATCCATGAAAATTCTTTCGTTGTTAGGGAACAAGAAGTGCATGACTGGATGCAAGTGGTCAGTAATCGGATCAGTTGGATGACAGAACCCGGTCCATTCCACGTAAACACAACGCACACCATTATGGAGCCGCCACCAGCTTTCCCAGTGCCTAGCTGACAACTTGGATCCACGGCTTCGTGGGGTCTGCGCCACACTCGGAACCTGCCACCAGCTTCTGCCAGCTGGATTCGGGACTCATCTCACCAGGCCGCAGGTTTCCAGTCATCTAGGATCCAACTGATACAGTCAGGAGCACAGAAGAAGTGCTGCGGGTGATATCATGCTGTTAGCGAAAGCTCTCGCGTCGGTGGTCCTGTGCTATAGCCGATTAATGCAAAATTTCGCCGCTCTGACGTAGCAGATATGATCGTCGTACGTTCCACATTGATTTGTGCGGTTATTTCACGCCGTATTGCTCGTCTGTTAGCACTGACAACTCTACGCAAAAGCTGCTGCTCTCAGTCGTTAGATGGAGTCCACCGCCCATTTCATTGACCCTGGTAAGAGGTCGTGCCAGAGATTTGCTATTCTCGGCACACTCTTGACACTGTAGACTTCGGAATACTGAGTTCCCTAATGATTTCCGGAACGGAACGCCTCTTCCGTCTAGCTTCAACTACCATTTCGTGTTCAAAGTCTGTCAATTCCCGTCGTGCAGCCACAATCACGTCGTTAAACCTTGTCGCGTCAGTCACCTGAGTACAAATGAAAGCTCCCCCAATGTAGTGCCCTATCATATGTTGTGCATGCGATGCTACCACCATCTCTACACACACACACACACACACACACACACACACACACATCAAAAAAGTTTTGCATCACGTCGGTTCCGAGAGTTCCAGAACCTGTACACAAAAGTGGAATAGAGATCAGCATAAACATCATCTCCACACTTTTTATTGCTCATGAAAACCACACATTGTATGTTGTAGCGCCATACAGCGAGAACTTCAAGAGGTTGTGGTTCAGATTGCTGTCCACACCGGTACCTCTAAT
Organism: Schistocerca piceifrons; assembly: GCF_021461385.2. Taxonomy (NCBI): domain Eukaryota; kingdom Metazoa; phylum Arthropoda; class Insecta; order Orthoptera; family Acrididae; genus Schistocerca; species Schistocerca piceifrons. The sequence goes on from NC_060145.1 coordinate 460,523,583, forward strand.
ACCCAGTACCACGTCGTCTTGCATTGATGCATGCCTGTATTCGTTGTGGCATACTATCCACAAGTTCATCAAGGCACTGTTGGTTCGGATTGTCCCACTCCTCAATGGCGATTCGACGTAGATCCCTCAGTGGTCCATAAACAGCCCTTTTCAATCTATCCCAGGCATGTGCGATAGGGTTCATGGCTGGAGAACATGCTGGCCACTCTAGTCGAGCGATGTCGTTATCTTGAAGGAAGTCATTCACAAGATGTGCACGATGGGGAAGCTAATTGTCGTCCATGAAGACGAATGCCTCGCCAATCTGCTGCCGATATAGTTGCACTATCAGTCTAAGGATGCCATTAACGTATCGTACAGCCATTACGGCGCCTTCTATGACCACCAGTGGCGTACGTCGGCCCCACATAATGCCACCCCAAAACACTCGCTGGACAGTGCGTCTAAGGCGTTCAGCCTGACCACGTTGCCTCCAAACACGACGATTGTCTGGTTGCAGGCATATGCGACTCTCATCGGTGAAGAGAACGTGATACCACTCCTGAGCGGTCCATTCGACATGTTGTTGGGCCCATCTGTACCACGCTGCACGGTGTCGTGGTTGCAAAGATGGACCTCGCTATGGATGTCAGGAGTGAAGTTGCGCATCATGTAGCCTATTGCACACAGTTTGAGTCGTAACACGACGTCCTGTGGCTGTACGAAAAGCATTATTCAACATGGTGGCGTTGCTGTCAGGGTTCCTCCGTGCCATAATCCGTAGGTAGCAGTGACCCACTGCAGTAGCAGCCCTTGGGCGGCCTGAGCGAGGCATGTCATCGACAGTTCCTGTATCTCTGTATCTCCTCCATGTCCGAACATCGTTTTGTTTCACTCCGAGACGCATGGACTGCTCCCTTGTTGAGAGCCCTTCCTGGCACAAAGTAACAATGTGGACGCGATAGAACCGCGGTATTGACCGTCTAGGCATGGTTGAACTACAGACAACACGAGCCGTGTACCTCCTTCCTGGTGGAATGACTGGAACTGATCAGGTGCCGGTCCCTCCGTCTAATAGGCGCTGCTCATGCATGGTTGTTTACACGTTTGGGCGGGTTTAGTGACATATCTGAACAGTCAGAGGGACTGTGTCTGTGATGCACTATCCACAGTCAACGTCTCATCTTCAGGAGTTCTGGGAACCGGGGTGATGCAAACTTTCTTGATATGTGTATGTATATTTCTATCCTTTGACTTTTGTCGCCTCAGTGTAAGTAAAATTTCGTTATTTGGATCGCTCCTTGGCGTGACGACCGTGATGACCTGGCGTGTGCCTCGAAGTCGCTGCCTTGAGACGTGTTTCACCGCTAGTGCAACATTGTGTTCTCGTCCTTACTGCTGTGAAATGTCTTGTGCCTGACGTAGCTGAGATGTGGCTTGTGTTGCAGGAATGGTGTGGCTGTTGGAGAGGTGTGACTTGTTTTTCAGGATCCATGTGCCTGTTGCTGAGTTGTGGCTTGTGTATGTAGCTGAGGCGTGTCTTGTGTTTCAGGAATCATGTGCCTGGAGCTGATCTGGCTGGTGGCCGGGGTCGTTTGGCTGGCCTACCACTACCGGCAGTGCCCCGCCCACTCTGCCAAGGAGGTCGCCCTAGGTTCGTACCAATTATTTCTGTCTCTGTTCTGCCACAGAAAACTTCCCATTAATTTCTCTTATTCTGACAGACATGCTCTGATATTAGTAAGCAATGACTTTCCACGTACCGTTGTCAGTACACATAAGGTAGAGAGGAACGTTGGGGTTCAACTTACTATAATCGTTCACCAGATTAATATTGGAGGGATTGGGGCAGGGGAGGGGGGGGGGGGGGTGGGAATTGTAGACTGAGACCAAGAGATGAAGTTAAAGTAGGAGATGAGTTTTGCTATTTGGGGAGCAAAATAACTGATGGTGGTCGAAGTAAGAGGATATAAAGTGTATACTGTCTATGGCAAGGAAAGCGTTTCTGAAAAAGAGAAATTCGTTAACATCGAGTATAGATTTACATGTCAGGAAGTCCTTTCTGAAAATATTTGTGTTGAATGTAGCCATGTATGGAAGTGAAACATGGACGATAAATGGTTTAGACAAGAAGAGAATAGAAACTTTCGAAATGTAGTGTTGCAGAAGAATGCTGAAGATTAGATGGGTAGATCACGTAACTAATGAGGAGGTACTGGATAGAACTGGGGAGAACAGGAATTTGTGGCACAACCAGTGGTGGGTTCTGTCCTTGTCCAGTTATAATTATGATATTCAGTACACTCCACCATACAACATGCAAAGGGCTGGGGTCTGACAAGGATCCCAAAATGTGTTTCCACCTGGACATTGCCAAGGAAGAGGCAGTAGCGAACCTCTCACTGGATGTTAAATTCATCGCACGCCACACCATGGACGACCCAGCCTTCAGCAACGATCTCTGCCTGGTATATCGCTGTTGGTTTCTAGACAACAAATCCGGCAGCTGGAAGTCCAGGCCTACTGGCACTGTTGCAATGAGCTCTGAAGACTTAATGCCGTGCTGCTGTTCCAAGGATAAAATGGCTGCATCGAGGTGAACCTCTCCAGGAGTGTGTTTTGTCACTTCTCCATGCCAGGCGTTGGGGTGTTGCACTCACTAAACATCTGGCCCACCACCATGTCTGTTGGAACGGCATGGACACTGCTTTTACTCATATGGTATACCTCCATACCATTTCGTTCCTTGGCAAGATCCTTTTAGTCCTTGGTCCAACCTTCATTTGGATTTTGCAAGACCTTTCTTAGACCACATTTGACTCACAGCAACCTGCAGTAAGCAGGTTCTGATGGATATAGGTTGCAGTAGCTGCTGAGAGATGGAGAGGCTTGTAAAGGATGGAGTAGCTTGGAGAGCCGCAATAAACTAGTCTTCGGACTGAAGACCACAAAAACGACATGTCTTCTTTCCACTTCCTTTGTTTCGCTTCCTTACTAACATTCTCCCGTTGCTTACTACTATTTCAGTGCAAAAGATGATTTCACAACGTACATGTAAGTTTCATGCATGTACGCAATACTGAAAACCTGCAAACTTTACGTGCCATTAATTAGATTATTACTGGCTGCAAAATATTTTGTCTTTCAACTTCTCGGTAGGTGCAAGCGATGCTTTCATGATTGTTACACTTTAAAGACCTTGTTCATCTATATCATATTCCGCAAACAACCTAATGATGTTTGGCGGAGGATACTTTTGTACCACTAATTGAGCCTTCCAACCCTGTTCCACACACGAAGAGCGCATGGGAGGAATGATTGTCGGTAAGCCTCTCTATTGGCTTTAATTTCTCGAATTTTGTTTTTGTGGTCATTACAAGAGATGAATGTGTGTGTGTGTGTGTGTGAGTGAGGGGGGGGGGGGGGGTCGGGGGAGGGGGGGGGGGTGATATGTAGTCCGAGTATTGCCGAAAAGTGCTCTCTCGAAATCCCAATAGAAAATCTCTCCGGTGATGCACAAGCCCCCCCCCCCCCTCCTGTAACGTCTGCCAGTGGAGTTTGTTTAGCATCTCCGCCACGATCTCGCGACGGCTAAACGATCCCGTGTCGAAACTCGCCACTCTTTGTTAGATCTTCTCTGTCTCTTCTATCAGTCTTACGTCGTAGGCATCCGAGTTAGATAAACAGTACTCAAGAATCGATCGAACAAGCACCTTAGAACCCAGTTCCTTCGTGGATCAGTTAAATTTCCTTCAGGTTCTTCCTATGAATCTGATTGTGTCAGCCGGCCGCTGTGGCCGAGCGGATCTAGTCGCTTCAGTCCGGAACCGAGCTGCTGCTACGGTCGCAGGGTCGAATCCTGCCTCGGGCATGCATGTGTGTGATGTCCTTAGGTTAGTTAGGTTTAAGTAGTTCTAAGTCTAGGGGTCTGATGACCTCAGATGTTAAGTCCCACAGTGCTTACAGCCATTTGAACCATTTGAGTGTGTCGTCTGCTTTTCCTCCTATTTTTTTATGCGTGGTCATTCCACTTTAGTTGTGACAACCGCATCATCTGCGAACAGTCTTAAAGAGCATCCGACCCTTTCTACCAGATTGTTTATATATATTGTAAAGAGTATCGCTCCAATCACACTTCCTTGGAGTTCTCCAGAAATTACCTTTACATCTGTCGATTATGCTCCGTTAAAGCAACGTCTTGAGTTCTATCTGCAAGGAAGTCTTGAATCTAGTCTCAAATCTACTTCGATATTCAATCAGGTCGTCTTTTTTGTCACTAAACAGCAGTACGGACGGTGTCAAATGCCTTTCTGAAGTCAAGGAACACGGCGTCAACCTGGGCGCCGTGTCGAGGGCACTGTGGACCTCGTGGAGGAACAGAGCGAGCTGAGTTTCGCAGGACCTCTGTATCCCGGACCCATGTTGATACTTATATAGGAGATTTTCATTCTCCAAAAACGTGTTCCATAATTCTAGAACAGATTGGCATCAACGATATAGGTCTATAATTGTTTGCCCTTTCCTACGGCCCTTCTTAAAAACAGGAATGGCCTGCGGTTTCTGCCAATCGCTAGGTACCCTTCATTGCTCACGTGATCCACGATAAATTGCTGCAAGACGGGCAACAAGTTCCTTCGCATAATCTTTCAGGTTTCTCATCTTCTCCTATTAAGCGATTGTAGCTGTTTTTCTATTTCGTGTCGCTTATCTCAATATCTGCTATTTCGACGTTCTTACGACGATTGAAAGGAGGGCCGTGTTACGATCTTCCGCGGTGAAACAATTTAGAAGACTTAATTCAGGATTTCGGCCAGTATGGTCTCTGAGTGTACGAATTGATGATTTTTGACCTACTTACTGATTTTACATACTACGAAAACCTCTCAAGGTTTTTACTCAGATCGGTTGATAAAGTTTTACTTTCGAAGTCATTGAACGTTCTAGCACTTTACGTTTTTTGAAGTCCCACACGAGAATATCTGAGATGGGGCTGTCAGTTGCAGAGATATGGGGCACTACACTTTAACATGGACTACAGATTAAAAAATGTTAAGAAAGGGGTAAACCACCAGGACATGATTTCAGTTTTATGTGAACCATTAAACATGTCTTTGATAATTTTCTATCACACATCTCGTAGCGACTAATCACGTGTTCGGTAGTTAAAAATAGAATAGAAATTGTGTAGTTGCTGTTATTCAAGTGTAGAGAGCAGTTTTATACTTCTGTTGTCAGACTCCATATATTCAAATTTTCACTGCAGATGGTTCGAATTTTCCTTTCTGACTTTGCTGAGAAGCGTCTATATAAAGTCTTTGAACTTCTTCACATTAATTATGAATCAGCTTCAACTCCACTATTTCTTATGAGGAATTATTGTTTTAATTCCTTATTTATATCGCCAATATCCTCCTGACTTTGATTTTACTCATCAAACAGATTATTTCAGGCTTCATTAGTGTGTGAACCTTAATAACATCTGCTTCATTATTTACTGTGGCCGAGCCGTTCTAGGCGCTTCAGTCTGGGACCGCGTGACAGCTACGGTCGCAGGTTCGAATCCTGCCGCGGGCGTGGATGTGTGTGATGTCCTTAGGTTAGTTAGGTTTAACTAGTCCTAAGTTCTAGGGGACTGATGACCTCAGATGTTAAGTCCCATAGTTCTCAGAGCCATTACTTACCGAGTAAGTTGGGATGCCTGTCTTAAAGTACAGGAGATGTTTCTCAGGCGTCTTTCATTTACGCCACCACGACAGATGCTTTGGAAGCAAGGCTGAGATGTACAAAAAGTTAACGTGTTGTCCTCAGAACTGTACGCTCTAGTCACAAAGACCGCAGGGATTTTCAGTATGCATAACATGAACTGAAATTCTAGAAAAAGCTACGAAATGACGTGCTTTCGAATACGTCTTCCAAAAAGATAACCAACAATTTATATTTCACGATCCGGCCGTGTGGTTCTAGGCGCTGCAGTCCGTGACCGCGGGACTTCTACGGTCGCAGGCTCGAATCCTGCCTCGTGCATGGATGTGTGTGATGTCCTTAGGTTAGTTAGGTTTAAGTAGTTCTAAGTTGTAGGGGACTGATGACCTAACATGTTAAGTCCCATAGTGCTCAGAGCCATCTGAATTTTATATTTCACGAGAGGTTGATAGGACTGAACATGTAATGCAGAGATTCGAGAGGTACCGTAGAATTCCCTGACTTTGTGACACTTTTGACGTTTTTTAAATGTGACTTCCTTAATATTTTCGGTGAAATGCTAAAGAATTTATTCAACGCAGTTATCCATTTCTTCTTCCGAATTCCGTCAAATTTGCCGAACTGTGTGACACTATTCATTTTGTTTGAAAAACCTCTTCCACAGCGCACATCTCACATTATTCTGGTACCTTTATTGGAATCTGAAAATTCCATTAAAAGAATATATTTTTGGATAGAAATAAAAAAAAATTTTTTTTGTTGGCATAAAAAAGAACACACGCTCATGCATCTACACACACACACACACACACACACACACACACACACACACACAAACACACACGAGCGCGCGCACATATAAAGAAAAGGGAATCGAACAACGAATTCACTGCTCCACGTCAGCAATAGAGACACCTGGGGTGATCTCTCATGGTGGATACACTACGGAAACAGTTCGGTGTGCCTTATACCACACAACAACAGGAGGATTGGCCCACGTCCAAATTTTTGGCCGGCCTTTGTGGCCGAGCGGTTCTAGGCGCTTCAGTCTGGAACCGGGCGACCGCTACGGTCTCAGGTTAGAACCCTGCCTCGGGCATGGATGTGTGTGATGTCCTTAGGTTAGTTAGTATTTAAGTAGTGCTAAGTTCTAGGGGACTGATGACCTTACATGTTCAGCCCATAGTCCCATAGTGCTCAGAGGCACGTGAACCAGAATTTTCCTGCTTTGGTCATGGCTCATACTGGTGTTTCTCCTCTCTAGTCAGTGTATACCATGTTTTTCAATAACCTAACGAGCTTTGGTGCTTCTGTTCTCCACGCAATCCAAGGTCTATTCCAGCAATTTCATTCAGTTATTTGTATACTGATGACTAGCCACCTTTTTTTCTACACGGTACTGAACCAGAAGCCATTTGTCTAATAATGAACACGAAAATACCTCACTGAAATGTCGTCGAATTGGAAAAATCGAGAAAGAAGAGATAGTGTCACATTATTGGGTACGTAACTTCTAATGTTTCATACAAACGGTCACAAAACGTGTATGAACAAACAGTTCAAATTGCGAAATATCACATTTTGTAGTGGAGTAGCTCATGTTACTGATATGAACATTAGAGACTTACCAGGTTGATTGGGACAATGGACACAGTGAAGTAAGAGTGGATTACATCAATCACGTTAGCACACAGAGAACAAACAGCGAATCTTGTAAACATGTAGAAACTTTTAGTTAAGGCAGATACCACGTGGAGTCCATTTCACCTCCCCCAGGCCAGTGCTGCTGATTCATGGATTTTCTCCAAAATTTTAACTTGACCACCACAGCTGCTAGAGACCTCTGTGTGTCAGAAAGTATGAGCGTCACATAGTTGGCAGCCTGTCATATAGCTGAGGAGTTTTACGGTATTACTCGTTAATATGAATCAGCGTCCAGTTTACGGAAGACAATTTATCTATCAGTCAGTGTGTCACCACAGCCACGAGCACCTTTTCACGTTATAATGCGCCGCAAGTTCTGCGCGCAGAAGTTTGCAAAAGACTTGGTGAATATTTAGATCACGGGTCTGGAATAACTTATACGTCACCCATGAACCATTGCGGCAAGCAATTTCAAACATCTCACACAAAATCAGCAACACTGCATGACTCAGTAATACGTCACGCCGACCAAGGAGAAATCAGCAAGCTTGAATTAGCAAACAGAATGTCGATTGCACATTCGAATTTACTCGGCCGCATGGTTGGACAACCGCGAACGTTGCCCATTGGCTGAATGCCTCAGCAGTACACTAACGATATAAGAACTTATAAACAGTCCTCTGGGGTGCCACAGAGAGATAACCCAAATAGTTCGGCTCCACTAATCGGAGCGGAGCAAAGAGTGTTCTTGTAGAAAACTGCAAAGTTAATCCGCGAGTTCAGAAAGCAAATTTTGCGGAAAATGAACTTGTAATTGCACAGGCGCTTTTCAAAGTGTATGATACAGATACCAGATGGAACTCTAAAGGCATACTGAACCAATGCAAGGAAGGGCAGCTGGTATCGCCGGGCGTTTGTTAGACTCACGTGAGAGTGGGAAAAAAATGAATCGGCAGACGCTTGAAAATAAACGCAAACTACAGGGTGTCCCAAAGTAATGTATACACTCTTTGAAACTAAATATCTCTTTAATTCAAAGAGATAGAAATACAGTACAAAGTTTTTGGTGTATCATAAGATCCAGCTAAGGATGGGAAATGTTCAAAATGGCCTCCTTCCACCGCAGTACACCATTGACAAGAACTTAGATCAGAGTGACATGCCAACTGTATTGTTCCTAATGGAATAGCATCACAGGCTAGCTCAATTTGCTCTTTAAAATCATGCAGTGTATGTGATGTTGCAGTGGGAAGACTACTCCACAATCCATTTGTGCCCACAGGTAGAAGTCTGGAGGAGTTAAATCAGGAGATCGAGCTAGAAACTCCACTCTCCCTGCTGTCCCATAAGGCATGGAATATATGACTGAGAAATGCCTTCTTATCGATGTGAAAGTGAGGTGCACCACATGCTGTTGAAAGTACTAATCTTCATTTTCAACACTGTTGTTAAGAACTGGATTTATCATACGCAACACCTCTGACAGTGTTTTCAAAGAAATACGGCCCAATCAAACCTATAGAGGTCGGATCACACCCGACTGATACTCCTGGTAGATTAAAATACTTGTCTTCGGTTACGTACGGATTCTCACTGGCCCAGCACACGCAATTATGGGGGTTAATTGTTCCATTAAATTTAAAGGTCTCTTCATCCGACCAAAGAATAAGATCTTGGAAATGTCGCTCTTCTTCCCACCGGTTACAAAATTCACTTCATCTATCGGGCATCATCCTCTTCAAGAGGATGGAGAAGTCGTGCAATTTAAGACTTCCACAAAATTCTATGAACACTGCTTTTGCAGATCCCAGACTCACGAGAGCATTTCCTCACAGATTTCTTCGGGGGGTGTGTGTATGCCTGGATGAATGCATCAGCATCATATCCTGCACCGTTCCTTCAGCACCAAGCATATCTGGGGTTCTTGTAATCGTTACCCTTGTCGGTGGTGGCGTACCAGATTGTAATCATCAACGTCGTAGTACCCTTTCCACATCCTCCGTTTTCCAGTAACATTTTAGCACACACTTCCGTTGATCCACCAATAACACCACGTTTGTTTACAATCCCGAAACAAAAGAACGTTTTTCACCGCCTTTTGAATTATTACCGGCAAAAATTGTATTTCTGTGTCCTTTAATTAAAGAGATATTCAGTTTGAAAGAGAGTATACATTATTTTGAGGCGCCCTGATGATCACGACAGCTTAGTTCCAAAGTTTCGAGTACAAATACTACGAGAAGAAGCTGCAGGTGTTCTGCGACCCGACACGTATCCCTCCCGGAGGGAGCGCAAAAGAAGATAACATTCGTCTAATCGTAGCGCGCAGGGAGTCGTTTAAGCAGTGACTTTTTCCGCGCTTCATACGTGGTTAGAACGAAAAGAAATTTTATCATACAGTATACCGGGTGGTCAAAAAGTCAGTATAAATTTGAAAACTGAATAAATCACGAAATAATGGAGATAGAGAGGTACAAATTGACACACATGCTTGGAATGACATGGGGTTTTATTAGAACCAAAAAAATACAAAGGTACAAAAAATGTACGACAGATGGCGCTTCATATGATCAGAACAGCAATAATTAGCATAACAAAGTAAGACAAAGCAAAGATGATGTTCTTTACAGGAAATGCTCAATATTTCCACCATCATTCCTCAACAATAGCTATAGTCGAGCAATAATGTCGTAAACAGCACTGTAAAGCATGTCCGGAGTTATGGTGAGGCATTGGCGTCGGATGTTGTCTTTCAGCATCCCTACAGATGTCGGTCGATCACGATACACTTGCGACTTCAGGCAACCCCAAGGCGCACGATCATCGCCAAACGACGAGAGCAAGAGATCTTTCACACGTCTAGCAATATGGGGTGGAGCACCATCCTGCATAAACATCGTACGTTCCAGCAGGTGTTTATCAGCCAGGCTGGGGATGATGAGATTCTGTAACACATCGGCGTACCACTCACCCGTCACGGTAGCAGTTACAAAACCAGAATCACGCATTTCCTCGAAGAAAAAAGGCCCGATAACAGTAGATGTGGTAAATCCAACCCATACCGCCACTTTCTCGTCGTGCAATGGAGTTTCCACGACAGTTCTAAGATTTTCGGTAGCCCAAATTCTGCAGTTGTTGGCGTTGACAGACCCTCGGAGCGTCAAATGAGCTTTGTCGATCCACAACACTTTTCTCAACCAATCGTCATCTTCCGCCATCTTTTGAAACTCCCACACCGAAAATGCCCTCCGCTTACTTGATCGCCAGGTAATAGTTCATGGTGCTGATGGATTTTGTACGGATAGCATCGGAGGGTACGCCTAAGTGCCAACCAAACAGTAGTGTATGGCATGCCGGTGCGACGTACGACTGCACGAGCGCTGACTTCCCCGTGCATAGACGAACCCGCTAAGTTTCCATTTCTTCCTGAACTGTCTCAGCAGCATTACGCATTGTGCTCGGTCTGCCAATACGGGATCTATCGTGTAAACAACCCGTGGCTTCGAACTTTGAAATCATTCTCGCCACAGCTGCATTTGTCAACGGACCTTTACCCGTTTTAATCCCCTTCCTATGGCGATAGGATCGTAACGCTGAACTAGCACATTCCCCATTCTGATAATACAGCTTCACTAAAAGCGCCTTTTCAGGTAACGTCAACATGCTGCGACTGCTGGCGCATCTGATTCTCTCTCTCATTACAGCTCCTTTTATACACGATTGTAATGCGCAGTCACTGACGTTTTGCTGTCCAGCGCCATCTGTCGGAAATTTTGTGAACTTTTTTCTTTTTTTCTAACAAAACCCTATGTAATTCCAAGCATGTGTGTCAAGTTTTACCTCTCTATCTACATTATTCCGTGGTTTCTTGAGTTTTCAAATTTATACTGACTTTTGGATCACCCGGTATTATGCTATAATGGTAAGTACTGTCTGCCATGCACTTCACAGTGGTTTTATATACGCAAACGTACACGTTGAGCGTTTTCGGTATCCATCGCTTCTGGAGATTGTAAATGAATAAAAGCTAAATTTAATGTGTGTGTCTGGTTCGCATTTGCATCAATAGCTAAAGTAAGCGGTCTGCTCTGCCAGAGACACAGATAATAAATGCAATTCGCCAGTAACACGTTTATTTTTGTACGTTGTTCCGCTATTTCGGAGAGTAGGTGCAGCACTGCGGAAATTCGCTTTTCCGTTAAACGTTCCGGGAGCACAACAATTCGGTTGCTTCGTACCTGCCTTTGGAGGGGAGCCAAACGGTACGACCGCAGTGCCAGAATTTCTTCCGCCCGGCAGAACAGCTCTTGCAACACTAAACGTGAATCTGGAATTATGGAAGGCCGATACGAGCAATCGGATTGAGACAGGTGCTGGTATACCGCTAAAATGCGGGAGGAGGAATGGAGCTCTTGAGTGGAGACATACACTGTGTGCAAGCACGGCTACGCTCATGAGAGACAATGTAACGACAACCTGCTTAATAGCGTGTCGATCAGCTCAATACAGCCACTCAGTACAGCAGCGATTTTGCGTGCCATGGACCCGACAAGTTCTTGGTAGTGTTCCGGAAGTGTGTGGCTCCAGCTGCCTACGCACAGGCCACGCAATTGAGGTAACTGACGGGTAGGTGGTGTTTGGGGGCGGAGCTCGCGGCCGAGAGCGTCCCAGGTGTGCTACATCTACATCTACATTTATATTCCGCAAGCCACCCAACAGTGTGTGGCGGAGGGCACTTTACGTGCCACTGTCATTACCTCCCTTTCCTGTTCCAGTTGCGTATGGTTCGAGGGAAGAACGACTACCGGAAAGCCTCCGTGCGCGCTCGAATGTCTCTAATTTTACATTCGTGATCTCCTCGGGAGGTATAAGTAGGAGGAAGCAATATATTCGATACCTCATCCAGAAACGCACCCTCTCGAAACCTGGACAGCAAGCTACACCGCGATGCAGAGCGCCTCTCTTGCAGAGTCTGCCACTTGAGTTTGCTAAACATCTCCGTAACGCTATCACGCTTACCAAATAACCCTGTGACGAAACGCGCCGCTCTTCTTTGGACCTTCTCTATCTCCTCTGTCAACCCGACCTGGTACGGATCCCACACTGATGAGCAATACTCAAGTATAGGTCGAACGAGTGTTTTGTAAGCCACCTCCTTTGTTGATGGACCACATTTTCTAAGGACTCTCCCAATTAATCTCAACCTGGCACCCGCCATACCAACAATTAATTTTATGTGATCATTCCACTTCAAAGCGTTCCGTACGCATACTCCCAGATATTTTACAGAAGTAACTGCTACCAGTGTTTGTTCTGCTATCATATAATCATACAATAAAGGATCCTTCTTTCTATGTATTCGCAATACATTACATTAGTCTATGTTAAGGGTCAGTTGCCACTCCCTGCTCCAAGTGCCTATCCGCTGCAGATCTTCCTGCATTTCGCTGCCATTTTCTAATGCTGCAACTTCTCTGTATACTACAGCATTATCCGCGAAAAGCCGCATGTGCTGTGTCGGGTTCAGATCAGGCGAATTATGAAATGTGCAGTGAGACGAACAGAAATGGCACTTTTATTCAAAGACAATAATTTTATTGAAGACTTTGCGACTCACGATGGTCGTTACAAACGGCGGGACATGGTTCTTAATCGAATGTGTGATCATGACAGACTGCAATTCATGCTTTGCGATGTGTTCCTGCGCTGACCACAAAGCTGGTAAGCACTCTGTATAAAATAACTGATGAAATTACCACTGAAAATGGTTTCTCTCTCCCACACAAAAAAAGCTCCATTCCAATTCTTTCCCTACTCTTAAGCAGTATATAAATACACACCAACATAATTAGATAGAATTACACACATACTCGTACAATGCCCTAATAATAATAAGATTGTAGGTCAAGGACAAATATGGCAAGGTTATGTTGCACAACACTACAAAAATGGTTCAAATGGCTCTGAGCACTATGGGACTTAACATCTGAGGTCATCAGTCCCCTAGAACTTAGAACTATCGCGGTCGCACGGTTCCAGACTGAAGCGCCTAGAACCGCCCGGCCACACCGGCCGGTGGCAACACCACAAAACACAAACATCAACACATACTTAGAAGCATAAAAACAGACAGTGGTCTGTGTAAAAGTGTGCTGTGAAAAAATAAAAGAAATGCATGACAAGTAAAAACTGGACCACAACTATCAGTGTCTAAAGCAGAAAAACGTCAGCGATGTGCTAGCCACTTCGCGATGTAAGCGAGAAGTCAAGCGAAAATCACCGTAGGTACAAACCAACATATCGTTGTTCAAATAACTTATGGGTTTTCTGCCGGGTGACGTCGTCGACCACCGCCGATATTTCGACAGGAGCACACCCTGCCATTCTCAAGGCACAACTGCAAGGAGGATGCAATGTGCAAGGGAATTTAATACCTCAGTTCACAGAGGAAAATAAGGAACATACCACACACAGAACAAGTAACCGCATAGTCAACACAAAGATAACCGACATTAGAAATATCGATAGTGACTATTAATCAACAGGTGAAGTAGCACTAATTCTGTCCCTCTGTTTTTGGATGAGAGACAGAGCCGGATTCCAAGCAGCATTTAAACAAAATCCACCATCTCTGTTTATAAGGTTGCTTGATAATTTGTTTTCAACAGCTTTCTTAATAACACTATCCCAATAGCTGGACGTGTAAGCCAGAATCTCCGTGTTGTTGTATTCCATAGGATGACCGGTATCAAGGCAGTGTTCTGCAGTAGCGGATTTGCTCCGCTGTTGTAAGCGTGTGTGACGCTCATGTTCAATACACTGCTCTTCCACAGTCCTGATTGTCTGACCAATACATGACATGCCGCAACTGCAAGGAATACGATAGACACCAGCCTTACGCAAACCAAGATCAGTTTTTACGGACGCCAACAGAATCTTAGAAGATGGTCGAAAAACACATTTCACATCATATTTCCGCAAATACGGCCAGTTCTGTTGGAAATGCTTCCTGCGTAAGGAAAAAAGGCCGTAGACTTAGGTGCCACTTCGTTGCTATCGTCACTCACTCGTTACACAGAAGGCTGATAGGGCAACGCACGTTTTATCTGCCTCTCACTATAACCATTCTGACGAAAGGTGACTTCGAGGTGCGATAGCTCAGCTGTCAAACATTCAGGGTCTGAGATAACGTGGGCCCTGTGAACCAAGGTACGAAGTACTCCTTCAAGCTGAGCTGGATGGTGACAACTATCAGCTCGCAGATACAAGTCAGTGTGAGTAGGCTTCCCACAAACAGAATGTTCCAACGAACTCCGAGCATTTCCAACAGGATTGGCAGTATTTTGCGGAAATATGATGTGAAATGTGTTTTTCGACCACTTTCTAAGATTAAGGCCCTGTTGGCGTCCGTAAAAGGTGATCTTGGTTTGCATAAGGCTAATGTCTATCGTATTCCTTGCAGTTGTGGCATGTCATATATTGGTCAGATAATGAGGACTGTGGAAGAGCAGTGTATTGAACATAAGCGCCACACACGCTTACAACAGCCGAGCAAATCCGCTACTGCAGAACACAGCCTTGATACCGGTCATCCTACGGAATACAACAACACGGAGATTCTGGCTTGCATGTCCAGCTATTGGGATAGTGTTATTAAGGAAGCTGTTGAAATCAAACTATCAAGCAAGATGGTGGATTTTCTTCAAATGCTGCTTGGAATCCAGCTCTGTCTCTCATAAAAAACAGAGGGTCAGAATTTGTGCTACCTCATCTCTTGATTAATAGTCACTATCGATATTTCTAATGTCGGTTATCTTTGTTTGTGTTGACACTTTTTCTGAGTGTGGTATCGTACATGTTTATCCTCTGTGAACCGAGAAATTAAATTCCCTTGCGCAATGCTTCCTCCTTGCATTTGTGCCTTGAGAAAGTCAGGGTGTGCTCCTGTCGAAATATCGGCGGTGGTCGACGACGTCACCATCAGCAAACCCGTAAGTTATTTGAACATTGCCGGAAAAGTTAAGGTTTCACAACATATTGTTAACGAACTGTTTTTCGATATTAAAACAAACTAAAATGTAAATAGCTTAATTACTGACCACTGATGATGCTTTACCTCAATAAAGCGAAACTCATCTGGTGAAAAAAATGAAGAATTGTACAGCAACAATGGACCATGTGGCCACACAAATGAAGAACAAGGAGGAGCTGTCGTGGCAGGACGTTCCACTCCCCCACTAGCGCGGCTGAGAGCTGCCGGGCGGACACCAGTGCACGTGGATGTGCCGCAGCACGTGTCCCCAGCGCATCCCACACGTGCTACTTGGGATTTAAGTCTGGGGAACGGACAGGCCACTCCATTCGCCGAATGTCCTCTCGCTCCAACACCTCCCCTTCCTGCTCTGTTCCATGGAGTCGCGCTCATAATAATAATAATAATAAAGTCAGGACAGAAAGCGTCCCTGGAACGATGCCATGGGGAATGCGTATAGCGTGACTGGAGAGTGGATCGTGTTCAAAGATTTGGAACTCAGTGCGCCCAGGCAATATTACGCCATCCCTCACCGTATGACGTGGAATACTAAAACGATCATGTTCGACAGTGTTGCTGGGAACATTACCCGTTCCCGTCTCTCGCCATGCGACGGTACGTTCACACGCATCAGCGACCATCCATCATTGTGAAGCGCAGAATGGAACGACCTATGGCAAGAACTCCTTACCAAGCTTGTAGCCAGCGTGCGAGCACGTTTCGAAGCACACACTACCACCCCTGTTGGCCACACACCTTATTAAGAATCATGTCCTGCCCTTTGTAATGTCTAAGGAACGCTCATAAATCTCGATGAGTTCTGTGGGCATATTGTCTTTGAATAAAAGTTTCATTTCCATTCGTCTCATTGCGTATTTCTTTCAGCTACCTACAGTTCTTCCCACGTCTGGACCAAGTTTCATTGAGCTCTGTTACTTGGCAGTGACCCACCATCCGACAGTTGTTTTTGTCCTTAAGTTTTAGTCATCCATATTTTTGTATTCGAGCCGGAGTGGATTCATTTTACGACAATTTGAGAGTTCGATTCGGTAACTCATCATCTTTCCCGCAAATACTCCTTGCTAAGAGCTTTTCTAATAATTAGATCAGTAATTTTCTGTTTTGCGGAAGATTTATTTGGTATCATTTAAGGTTTACTTGCTTGGGCCATCAGTTCTGTCGCCATCAACTTACTCTGATTACCGTATCTCAATAGCTATTGATTATTCGTTTTTTGTAACTTTATCATGGCTATACGACAAAATGAACCGTTTAAATAAGAATACTAATTTTTTCACGTTACCTTGGCCACAGTCAACACCTTTATAAGATGTTTGGAAATGCTGAAGCCGATTATCTCGTAATCATGCGCATTATCTTACACACACAAAAAAAAAATTTGCATCTCCCGGTTCGCAGAACTCCTGAAGATAGACGATGACTGTGGATACTGTATCACAGACACAGTCTCTTTGAGTGTTCAGAGATGTCACTAAACCTGCCCAAAGATGGAAACAATCATGCATGACCAGCGTCTATTAGACGGAGGGAATCCGACAGCCGATCAGTTCGAGTCATTCCTTCAGGAAGGAGGTACACGGCTCGTGTTGTCTGTAGTTTTACCATGCCTAGACGGTCAATACCGCGGTTCTATCGCGTCCGCATTGTTACTTTGTGCCAGGAAGGCTCTCAACAAGAGAAGTGTCCAGGTATCTCGGAGTGAACCAGAGCGACGTTGTTCGGACATGGAGGACATACAGAGAGACAGGAACTGTCGATGACATGCCTCGCTCAGGCCGCCCAAGGGCTACTACTGCAATGGATGACCGCTACCTACGGGTTATGGCTCAGGGGAAACCTGACAGCAACGCCACCACGTTGAATAATGCTTTTCGTGCAGCCGCAGGACGTCGTGTTACGACTCAAACTGTGCGCAATAGGCTGCGTGATGCGCAACTTCACTCCCGAGGTCCATCTTTGCAACCACGACACCATGCAGCGCGGTACAGATGAGCCCAACAAAATATCGAATGCTCAGGATTGGCATCACATTCTGTTCACCGACGAGGGTCACATATGTCTTCACCCGGACACTTGTCGGAGACGTGTTTGAAGGCAACCCGGCCAGGCAGAAAGCCTTAGACACACTGGCCAGCGAGTGCAGCATGGCGGAGGTTCCCTGCTGTTTTGGGGCGGCATTATGTGGAGCCGACGTACGCCATTGGTGGTCATGGAAGGCGCCGTAACGGCTCTACGATACGTGAATGCCATCCTCTGACCGATAGTGCAACTGATGTGTCGACAGAAGTGCCGACACAGTGTTATTTTGAGGGGGCCGATAGGCACGCTATCTAACGCAGACGGGCGTGAATTCTGGAACAGGATAACTATTGAATGGTAGCAAGAATAGTACATAGCTGCTTTATACTTAACTTTTATTCGTTGATGAATACAGCGTTCTTCTGGAGACATTTATACTATAACTCTCAAAGTATGTACGGCTAATGGCGCCTTGCTAGGTCGTAGCCATGGACTTAGCAGAAGGCTATTCTAACTGTCTCTCGGCAAATGAGAGGAAGGCTTCGTCCGTATTGTCGCTAGCAATGTCGTCGTACAACTGGGGCGAGTGCTCTCTCGTATCTCGAGACCTGCCTTGTGGTGGCGCTAGGTCTGCGATCACACAGTGGCGACACGCGGGTCCGACATGTACTAAATGGACCGCGGCCGATTTAAACTACCACCTAGCAAGTGTGGTGTCTGGCGGTGACACCACAGCAACCATATGGGCAGTATTGGCGAGGCATTCGTCTTCATGGACGACAATTCGTGCCACCATCGTCCACATTTTGTGAATGACTTCCTTCAGGACAACGACATCGCTCGACTAGAGTGGCCAGCATGCTCTACAGACAAAAATCCCAATCAAACATGCCTCGGATACATTGAAAATGGCCGTTTATGGACGACGTGACTCACCAACCACTTTGAGGGATCCACGCCGAATCGCCGTTGAGGACCGGAACAATCTGGACCAACAGTGCCTTGATGAACTTGTGGATAGTATGCCACGACGAATACAGGCATGCATCAATGCAAGAGGACGTGCTACTGGGTATTAGAGGTACCGGTGTGTACAGCAATCTGGACCACCATCTCTTGAAGGTCTCACTGTATGGCAGTGTGTGGTTTTCATGAGCAACAAAAAGGGGGAAAATGATGTTTATGTTGATCTCTATTCCAATTTTCTGTACATGTTCCGGAACTCTCGGAACCGAGGTGATGCATGTGTGTGTTTTGTGTGTGTATTTTAGCAAGCGAGCAAGTGGCTTTCAGTACGAAGAGGCTATCTTTGCAGAAATGAAATACAACTGTAACTGTTGCGCGTAATAATCAGAGAATCGTTACACCGCGCTCGACCACACGTCGAACACATACTGTAGGCTTTACGTGTCGTCACCATCATTTGCATTGTTCTGTACTAAATGCGACATAACTTCACAAAGGGTAAAATTATGTTCGAACGAAAGACATCATTCTCTCCTCGTGTAATGATCGACTTTCCATTTGAAAATTACGAGTTACATCCAAGCTGACAGCTTCCAGAATGGCAGGTAGATTGCACTTCAGCAACGACGTTTCCTTCATCTCGGCGTACTGCAACAGTAGAACACTTTAATGTTGTAATTATATCAGTTCTGCGACTAACACAACTATTGAGTGACTGTTCGAAGTCACAGCTCAAATTATTTATTGTAGAATCAAATATATACAATCAATTGTATACAATAAATTGTATACAATGTGCTATACTTCCTTGAGAGAGACCCGAAGTCAAGTACAACATTTGACATGTATCACTCTGAATCAAACTCCTAATCCGTTTTTAGACACATCCAAGAAATTCTTCTAACAAGGGACAATTTTGATCTCGAACGTTCGGAACCGCACGAAACCATGATTAGAGTGACACTCTATCATAAAAAACAGTGATCCGTGTCATTTCCATGCAAAACTTTGCATCACAAATGATTATAATAGAGAGAAACAAAGTAACAAGATATGAATACCATATGAGGGAAATTATTGGTAATTCAATGTCGTCAGTGTATCATTACATTTTCAATCGACAATGGCAAAATCCCTGTGCGTAAAGTAATTATAATCTTACCCTACACACTTGACAGAGCTTATATTAGTCCTCATAGTGCAGATGAGGGAATTCGATGAAGTGGTTTAAACAAAGTGGAAAAGAACATTGTGCACACCTCACTAAAGCCACGTTTTTACATTCAATGTTACTTTCGTATTCAAGCAATCCAATATTAAAAGCCGCACTAATTACATTTTCAAATGATGATATATGACCTGCCTTTCGCCAACCATATTGCAGAATAGGCGAATACTTTGGCGCAGAAAATTGATTGTAAATCATAGAATGAAATCTAATGAAATAACGATCATGTATCTTCACTCGTGGCTCGGCACATGGTAATCTTACAAAATCAGTAATCCATCTGATACAGACCTTGTACTGTCGAAAGAAGTAACCATCAAGAGGTTGGCAGTATCTTTTTTGTTTTCGATGTCAATATCTTCAGCATAACATCTTTGTTTGGAACACTTGCACCTAGAAGGGTATGATCTATATGACACAACCGTGAATCACACAGCAGTCGATTCTTTTCATTTGTTACATGTTCGCCAAGGACTGAAATTAAAAAACGTTTCATGTGCTCTCTAGTCAGTTTCCGCTTTTTCTTGCCTACACATTGGGCAGGTTCTTTCGAGTTTCTTTGAAATATTTGGGTCAAAATTGAAGTTCCTTTGATATATTTGGGCCGCAAGTGCCTTGTGCCTCTTGAAAATAGATGTACAACTTGTTTGCTTGTCTTTCTGTCATTCATAAAGCCACATCATTCATGTAGTTCAGGGTATAGCTATATACAGACTGCAACATATTAGCTGTAGTTTTCTCTCCTCTGTGAGAGTGTTGGTGGTGAAGATATTTAGTACTAGGATTGACTCTGATCACTGTTTCAGACATTTCAGTTTGCCCACACCCTACTCTCATAGACTTGTTCACTTCCTCCACAAACTGCTGTTCTATTTTTGTTTAGAAGCGTGTTTCTGAACCTACGGACCATCCTATACATTTAGCTGTTTCTATCGAAGTAAGCACAGCTATCCTCGTGTATTGCTTGAAACCTTCCCGTCTCCTCTATACCTCTTTTGTTATTGATAACCTTCCCTTTTACAATAAACTATGAAACCTTCCCTTAGGATTTCTACCTCTTGCTTAATAATAACAAATGAAATCTTCCCTTTGAAATTTATTCTCTTTCTCTATCTTCCCATACAAATTTAATTGCTGCTTATTAAAAGCGATTTTCTAATTATTTCGACGAAACATAGAATGTGACGTCGTCGTGGCCCTCAATCGTTATCTGCAATAACCCAAAACTGTTCCTTACCTTTTTTTACTGTTACTGGATCGCCATCTGATTGCTACATCGAACTGTGACATGAATTTACTTACTCTGTTTTACTATACTCTGTTAACTGCTGGTGGGCTGTCACAATAAGTGGCTGTATTTATTAACAAAGCTGACGTTATTCTTTATTAGCAAAGCTGACGTTATTCTTTAATTAATTTGACTGAAACTACGTAATTCATAGTTACACTTTTTCTTGACAACAATAAAATTTTTGCAATGTTTTATGTTGATGGTTTTTGGATGGACTATAATCAGTAATGCAACATTGCTGGCAATTATATTCTGAAAACGCTTCAAATATTTACTGTTGGTAATGAAATGATTTTACAAACGTTGAAATGGGACTTACGTTTTACAATAATCTTACAACTAGCATGGCGCAAACATACCTTCAGTAGTCGTAAGTTTCGCAAAAAAAAAAAATTCAATAATGTTAGTTCCTCTTATGATAACAGATAGCTGATGTCTCTGTACATCCGTTTATAATCTCATGTAAATCATAGCTAGTGGCTGGCTGGCACACCGCTCCTCTCAACCTCTCGCTTCAGACCTGCTGCCGGCCGAAGTGGCCGTGCGGTTAAAGGCGCTGCAGTCTGGAACCGCAAGACCGCTACGGTCGCAGGTTCGAATCCTGCCTCGGGCATGGATGTTTGTGATGTCCTTAGGTTAGTTAGGTTTAACTAGTTCTAAGTTCTAGGGGACTAATGACCTCAGCAGTTGAGTCCCATAGTGCTCAGAGCCATTTGAATTTTTCAGACCTGCTACCGACTCGCTTCACTTCTCGCTTACTACTGACTTCCTACGAACGCTGAAGTGCGGTCTCTCCTGGCAACAATGCTTTCTGGTGCAAACAATCCCTGCTACCATTACGCCGGCTGCGGTGGCCGTGCGGTTCTGGGCACTTCAGTCCGGAACCGCGTGACTGCTACGGTCGCAGGTTCGAATCCTGCCTCGGGCATGGATGTGTGTGATGTCCTTAGGTTAGTTAGGTTTAAGCAGTTCTGAGTTCTAGGGGACTGATGACCTCATATGTTGAGTCCCATAGTGCTCAGAGCCATTTGAACCTTTTTTTTTTGCTACCATTACAAAATGTATCAATGCGCGGTCTTTCCCGCTCTTTTCTTAAAATGTATCCATACGCGGTCTCTCCCACCCTTTTTAAAATTATATCAATTTGCGGTCTCTCTTGTCAGCAATACTTTGGTGCAAACATTCCTTGCTACCACAATTATTTCCAACATGACAAATATTAATTATTCCTACTTAATCCTATTAATAAAATATAAACATCTTTCATAAATTGTGATTTGACAATAAACAATAGAAATACACACGTTTTATATGCTAAATAAGAGCATTACCTCCAAACTGAGAACCGCGCGACTGCTACGGTCGCAGGTTCGAATCCTGCCTCGGGCATGGATGTGTGTGGTGTCCTTAGGTTAGTTAGGTTTAAGTAGTTTTAAGTTCTAGGGGACTGATGACCATAGATGTTAAGTCCCATAGTGCTCAGAGCCACTTCCAAACTGAGCAACTCGAATAATCAGCAACAAAAATGCTGTCAAAACGTGACGAATAAGTAGTATCCGATGTTCGTGCAACTGTCATTTATTAGCAGCGAAAGATAAAGATTTGCATATCATGATGTCATGTTTTGGCAGTGAACTCAAATACTGATCATCTCGAATCCTCAGTAACAGCGGAATTCTGATGCAGTTCGCGTTAACGAAATTTACAAGAATAGATAAATCAAAGAATTTATTAGTATGGAAACCATGCTGAACCGGCGCAATGTGTTCTATGCGTGTGGTAATATAATATTTTCGTTAAGAAGTTTTTACTAAAACTAACTACTGTATAAAATACAATTGCCTTAGAGATACTGGACATGCAGTTAACGTCATACTCCCTTCAGAATTATCACCCAAGAACGATTCATTCAAAGCATCCTTGATTGGTATGTTACCGCCACCCTATGCATATCTCGACTGCAGCGTAATTGATAAATAAGCGAAGATATTTAAATTGTAAACTTTCTGCAGAAAGGTACAGTAAACATTCTTTTACTTTGGTATTGTTCATAATATTTGCGTTCGAAACTGATAGTCTAGCCTAGAAACGCCTGTAAAAATTGAGGTTCAAAAAATCGATCGCCTTGTTCCAATTACGTTTCCATGTCTTTACGCTTGTCTTGTGCCCACGTTAAAAGTCAGTAAATTCATGAGTAGACCAGGTAGTAAAAACATATCACTAACTATGAAGCTAAATTCACTCTTTACTTGAATGTTTCCATCATCTACAGAAAAATTGAAGCCACCTCCCGTCTTAACTTCACAACATTACGTAGCAGCTTTGATTACGGGTAGTTTACGTTGATACACTGCAACTCTTTGTTAAATGGCGTAGTTGCCGGCGAATCTGAATGGTAAGATGATTTATGATAATGCACAAAAATTCTTTTTGCTGCTCTGAGTGTACTTTATGCATCTGTTCGCCGTCTCCTCCACATTTGACAGTAGACTTGGTCTTGCGCACTAGATGTTGACGCACTTGCTCTTAATTTCACGGAAGGTTGTTTTGGCTTTTTTGTGTACTGAATCAATCCTCCGGACGACCATTTCCTTATCGATTTTTCGCATTTTTCCTGTAGTCATTTCGCCTTAGATTTCCTGCTCTTTCTATTTATTTCATTCCTAAGTAATATGTATTCCTGTGTTCCTGTCTTTTCCCGAAATTTTTTGTGTTTTCATCTTTCGTAGGGCAGTTGAAGATTTATTCTGTAACCCAAGGTTTCTTCGCAGTTTCCTCCCGTTTGTCTGTCCGACTTCTGTGACTGGTATTTTTAGAGGCGTCTGTTTCTCCTCAACTGATCTTCCTGCTGCGATATAATTTACCGCAGTAACTAGAGCCTCTGGGAACGTAACATGCGCACCATCAATCCTGAGTACTTCAGTACCTCACATCTCGCTACACTGATTCTTAACGCATCTTTTAAACTTGTCTACTCTTGATCATTACCAAATTCTGCTCTGAGTTATCTCTGTTTCTGAATACCCCTTACAATCCAATATTCGATTTCAAAACCTTTGTTTCACCACAGTGTAAACCAGATGTAATATTCACGTGTCTCTTCAAGTTTACTTCCTCCTCTTGTGATTTTTGAACAGTGTATTCGCTCTTCTTAGTTCAGATTTATTGCAGAACCCAATTCGTCCTCCTCTTTCATTTCCACTACGGAGCCCATGTTCTCTGGCAGCGCTATCATCTATTCCCTCCTCTAAAACAGCGTTCCAGTCACGCATGACTATTAGCCTCTACTACAGCGTTCCAGGCAACCAAGATTATTAGATTTTCACCTCCCTTCACATACTGAATTACATGTTTAAAATCCTCGTATCTTCATGTTGTGCTTGTGACGTCGGCATATATACCGGAACTATTGTTATCAGTGTTGGTTTGTAGTGGATTCCGATGAGAATAATGCTTTTACTGAACTATTTTCGGTAACTCATCATCCGATCCACCTCTCCCTATACAGTGCTTTAGCTGCGCCTCTTACGCAACTGTGTATAGACGGAAGACCGCAATGCGTTACGCAACAAGTATCACAGATCTCTGGGGAAATACAGGCAAATGGGTGTCTAATGTCGAATCCTTCCTAAGTAATAAGGTCAGCAGACTGTGTGTGTCCACTAAGGCATAGCGTTTGATCATAAGACCTTAAGCGCATCTTATCCGGATGAGCAGTTTGCCGAATCCTAACATAATTCGTATGGAGGTTGCTTCTTGATTCAAAGTTGCCTAAATTTTCCAGAAACAGAAGTTTTTTGAGTTAGGCATTACAGTGGAACCTCGTTTATCTGGATTACTTGCGAGAAGTTGTTGCTGGCTGCAGTTCAGAGTAAATAATTGTTTTGTCCATCAGCATTGTGGACTCTATGTGTCTCACAGTGCCTTTAGATTCAGCACCGTCTTCATTAATCAGTTCATCATCACATCTACATCTAAATTCATACTTCGTAAACCACTGTGAAGTACACAGGAGAGGGTACACCTCATTGTGCCAGTTGTTACGGCTTTCTCCCGTTCCATTCACTTACTCATCGCGGGGAGAATAAATGCCTGTGTTCGCGCTGTACTTAGTCTAATCTTGTCTTCGCGATCGCTATCGGGGCAGCAAGGTTAATCACTTAAATTTGATTCCAGAAATTTTGTAAGTAGATTTTCGCGAAACATTTTGAATCTACCTTGAAGCGCCTGCCAGTTCAGTTCTTTCATCATCTTTATGACACTCTCTCATGGATCAAACAAACCTGTTTAGATTAGATTAGATTCAGTTTTCATTCCATAGACCCAAGAAATGACATGATTCTCGTGGGTGTGGAATGTGTCAGAAAGTATAGCATAAAAAACATAAAACATTTGAATATAATACTTACTATCCTGACCATTTGTCAGGAGATTGTCACACTAAGTGAATACAATACAGTAAATTGGAACAGCTAATACTTACAGAATGAATACGGTGTCAGAATGAAACGTTATTATACACTGTTAATAAATTTATCATACACAAAGTACCTTATCTTGACTGTTGTGACAAAGCTGAAATCTGAAAGCTGAAATCTAACAGACAGTTTTACTTAAGCTGGCCTAACAGTCTGTGTTAAAATATTCATCTATAGAATAGGAGGAGTTGCCTATCAAAGACTTTGTTTAAATCGTGCTTTATCTGAAATCAAATTTTTAATGTTTGCTAGACATTTATTTAAAATGTGTGTGCGTGAATATTGGACCCCTTTTTGTACCAAGGTAAGGGATTTTAGGTCTTTATGTAGATTATTCTTATTGCTAGTATTGATGCAATGTATTGAGCTATTGGTTGGAAATAGAGATATATTATTTGCAACAAATTTCATTAAGGAATAAAGATTCTGAGAAGCAGTGGTTAGAATACAAAGTTCCTTGAACAATTTTCTACATGATGTTCTTGAATTTACACCACAAATGAACATTCGTACTGCTCTTCTTTATATTCGTTCAATATCTCCTAATAATCCTATTTCATAATGGTTGCACACACTTGAATTGTTTCAGGACGTGGAGCAAAACTGTTTTGTACGTATTCCAACTGACACTCATTGATATTACAGTCATAGGTTATCGCGTTTTTTTGTGAAATGTGCAATATTATATTTCTGAAAATTTAGAATAAGTTGCAGGCTTCGCATCACTTTGAAATCTTATCAAGATCTGGCTGAAAATTTATGCAGCTTCTTTCATACAGTACTTCGTTATTTGCCTGAAGCGATTTAGGGAAATCACGGTAAACATAAACCAGGATGGCCGAACGCTGCTTTGAACCGTCGTCGTCCTGAATGTGAGAAAAGTGCGAGTTGGCCAACCCCTGATACTGTATATCGCCCAAATAATATGGTAGACAGCTTCAATTTTTTTAATCTTTTTTCCCTATGGTGACAAATACACTACCTGAGTTTACTTTTAGCCTATCCTTTCAGTGTACACTTACATTTTCTCCAAACATCTAACTACTATAAACATCGGGTTTTAACCAGATTTCTATACTTAGTGTTCGTGACCTTCACTGTCTTTTAGGAACACTTCAAACTCTGCGACTTTGTTGCAAATGCTTCAGCACTTAATCACTAGGATTTTAATGTGCTCGCTAGTAGAGGACAGTCCACGGGACATTACCCTGATATTTCCACGTCCCCTACAGCTGTCATTGTAGGATGGACAGTCACCCAATCTAAAAAAGACATTGTGTGCACTCCAACACAGTTAGCCACCAGGACAGCAGCCTGACTAATTTAATGAGGCCTTACAGTTCTCAACTCTATGGTGCAAGTCTCGGAAGTCACAGCCTAGTTTACCACATAACATTCGCAGTCTCTGATTCTAGCCTTCCTATTGACTCGGAACCAGAGGGGCACGATCTGTTCTGGGGACAATGCTGCGAATTGTGAAAGTCGTGAGCTAGGCTGGTATTTTCGACCGTTTCTGCCAGTCGGTGGAATTATCGAGGTATGACTTCGGAGCCCAAACAACAAGCATCGTTTGTCCCAAAGTGTGCCACAATCCGCAGCCGGTTACACTGTGTTCCGCCAACATGTTGGATGAGGCCACCAAGTACACACAATGGGTGCACACGGTGTTCTTTCCCCTCCCTTGCTGCCGTTTCCCTAAGGGTTACCATTATAGGCCGTAGGTTTGGACTGCTGACGCTTAACAGTCCCGTATCCATTTGTGTTTGCCTCCCTTTGCCACGGGACACAGGACCGTTCCCAACAACTGACCCAGTTTCGGTTTCAGTGAAACACAGCTCCTTGGACTAGTTGGTTGGCTGGCAGGGTTCTCCTGAGTTCACCCTATGTCCCGTCTCCCCTCTACAGGATGCCTAGACGTGCCATTGACACACCATTCACGGTCAAATGGAACAGTAGTGACATATCCTATGCTTCATTCAGGGGAGACAGTATCTACAATAGTACTTGAGGTCCCTGTGGTGTCTCTGGTACATTACTCTCAGTAACAACACACTCATTCACGGCAGCTTCCAATTTGACAGCAGTCAGGGCGATTTCCAGCTGCACAAAAGTAGCAACTAACTCATCCCGTGCCCAAGATCTGAGTACACAGTAGGGCTGCATAGTCATTGTCTGCAGACGAACAGCCGGCGGTAATCGGAAATCATACTACAGCCAATGTAGTAATTTTCATTTGGAAACCAGTCATTTACGTCATTAACATCTATGTCTGAGAATCCTGGAATGTTTGCAATTCTTTCAACGGACTAAGACAGTTTGGCATTATCGCCAGTTTTCAAGTGCATCACGGTTTCACAAATGGCGCGTAATAGATTCTTCCACGACTTCATCATTGTTCACTCCGCAAAATATATGTTGTCATCATCCTGAAAGAAAAGTCTGCAGTTTCTGTACGTATCGGTTTTCCTTTCAATCTGACACCGTCAAAGGTCCAACATCAAATTCAGTAGCAATGTTTCCAACAATTCTTCTTCATCCGGCCTACGCAGTACGTTTAAAATTTTGCCCATTAGGACTACTACGTTTTCTCTCTTTGCTGTCTTGTTACAGGGTGACCATTATTGAAATATGTGAAATAACATCGTCATAATCTCTGAACGGTTTACGATAGGACGTTCAAACTGCACGATTGGCGGCGGGGCATGATGCGAATTAGTATGCACATGCACAGTTTGACGTAGCGACGAAGCCCACTTTCATTTGGATGGGTCCGTCAATAAGAAAAACTGGCGCACTTGGTAGACTGAGAATCCACATTTCGCGACCGATAAGTCTCTTCGCCCTCGACGGGTGACTGTGTGGTGTCCAATGTCCAGTCACGGAATAATCTGTGGAATATTCCTTGATGGAACGATGACTTGAAGGGTTTGGAAGATGATTTCATTCCTATTATCCAAAGTGACCCTGATTTCGACGAGATGTGGTTCATGCAAGACGGAGCTCGACCCTATGGAAGCAGGAGAGTGTGTGATGTCCTGGAGGAGCACTCTGGGTACTGGCATGGACCTCGATTGGCCGCCATATTCTCCGGATGTCAACACATGCTATTCCTTATTGTGGGGCAGCATTAAAGACAAAGTGTACAGCAATAGCCCCCAAAACCAATGCCGAGCTGAAAACAACCATTCAGCAAGTCATCGACAGCATCGATGTTCAGCAGGTCATGCAGAATTTCGTATTCGTCTGCGCCACATCACCGCCAATGATAGCTGGCATATCGAACATGTCATAACCTAAATCCGATTATCTGTAGTGATGTTTACATGTTCAATAGTCTGTGCGCGCCGTAGTCTGTAAGTAATTCACGTTTTTTTTTCTTTTCATGCAGTTCATTAACTGTCACGCTGTACATTCACAGTAAACGCGGGAAACTAAACAACTCAGTGTTGACTTGCGTACTGACACTGAGTGAGGACCCGTGCACGGCGGTTAGCAGAATTTAAAGGTAATGACTGTCGCCATCTCCCAAAGACAAGAGAGAGAAGAGGAAGCTCTCTAAGAAGAATAAGGACCCAGTGGTTCCCGCGCCACCGCTTCCTGTCAGCTTAGCCTCTGAGAATGAGGTCGAGGTCTTTGCGCCCCCTGATGACCTGAGTCTCTCCGTCTCCTCAGAAACGATGGTAGTTGCGACGTCAGTCACTCAGTCGGTGGCAGCAAGTGACCCTGCGAAGTAATTTGCTTTTTCAGTGCCCCTACGCTTTGTACAATCCTCCAGTGGAATAGTGACGGTTATTTTAGTCATCTACCTGAGCTACGTCAGCTTCTAAGCATGACACCTGCTTTCTGCATTGCCCTCCAGGAAACCTGGTTCCCGGCAATGCGGTCCCCTGTCCTTCGTGGATACAGGTGTTATTACTGCAACCGTAGCACAATAGTGTGTCAAGTGGAGCCTGCGTGTATGTCCTTACCTCTGTATATAGTGCTCCTGTGCCCCTTCAAACATCATTGGAAGCTGTGGCTGTCCGAGTAAGGACTACCCAGGACATCATTGTCTGTAGTGTGTGTCTCCCTCCAGGTGGTACAGTCACCCCGACCAAATTGGCTGCACTTGCCACCCAACTCCCCACACCTTTTCTTCTCCTGGGGGATTTTAACGTCCACAATCCCCCGTGGGGTGGAACGAAGATTACTGGCCGAGGCAGAGATGTCGAGAATCTCATCTCCCAACTCGACCTCTGCCTCCTAAACACTGGCGCCACCTCACATTTCAGTGTGGCGCATGGCACGTTCTCGGCCATAGATCTGTCTGTCGTTGTGCAGCCCATGGCTTGTACCATCGGTCCACCGGTGAGTCCATGGCGACTTGTGTGGTAGTGACGATTTTCCCGTCTTCCTTTCACTACCCCAGCGTCGCTCCCCTGAACGACTGCCCAGATGGGTATTTAGCAAGGCAAACTGGGAAGTGTTCTCCTCTGCTTCCACTTTTGAATCTCTCCCCCATGGTACCATCGATGTGGCGGTTGCGACACTGACTGCAGCGATTGTTTACGCTGCGAAACGTACCATTTCTCGTTCGTAGGGTGCCCCCGGCGAAAGTCAGTGCCTTGGTGGTCTCTGGAGGTCGCTGAAGCCATTCAAGAACGTCGGCGGGCTCTTCAGTGACATAAGCGGCACCCGTCTCTGGAGAACATCATTTTCTTCAAACGTATCCGTGCTCAGGTCCGGAGGCTCATCAAAAGGCGGAAAGTGGAGTGCTGGGAGAGGTATGTTTCCACCATTGGTTCCCGTACTTCACCCTCCCAGGTGTGGATGAAGATTCGGCGCATCTTTGGATTGCAGCACTCTATAGGTGTCCCAGGGCTTTCCATCAACGGGGCGCTATGCACCGATGCCGATGCAATGGCCGAGAATTTCACTCAGCACTATGTTCGGGCCTCTGCGTCGAGTATTACCCGCCCGCGTTTCGCGCGCTAAAACGCCGGGTGGAAGGCAAACGACTTTCTTTTACTTCGCCACCCTGAGGCGTACAACGCCCCCTTTAGTTCGTGGGAACTCCAAAGCGCCCTTGCACGGTGTCCTGATACAGCCTCTGGGCCAGAAGGCATCCACAATCGATGCTCAAACACCTGTCCCCGGACTGCCAGCGATGTGTTCTTGCCATCTTCAACCGCATATGGGGTGATGGTGACTTTCCATCGCAGTGGCGAGAAAGTACCATCGTTCCGGTGCTGAAGACTGGTAAGGACCCGCTTAATGTGGATAGCTATCGGCCCATCAGCTTGACAAATACTCTGTGCAAGCTATTGGATCGCATGTTGAGTCGACGGCTGTGTTGGCTGCTCGAGTCTCCGGGTCTCCTGGCTCTGTGCCAGAGCGGCTTCCGTCAGGGCCGTTCCACCGCCGATACTTCGGTCTTCCTTGAGTCTGCAATCCGCACTGCTTTTTCCAGGCGCCAACACCTCGTCTCCGTCTTTTACGATCTCTCCAGAGCATATGACACGACGTGGCGGCACCATATTCTCGCCACGTTACACGGGGCTCTCTCCCCATTTTTATTCAGAATTTTTTATCTGTTCGAACATTCCGCGTTTTAATTAGTACATCCCATAATTCACTTCATATCCAGGAGAACGGCGTTGCACAGGGCTCTGTATTGAGCTTGCCCCTTCTCCTTGTGGCCATTAATGGCCTTGCAGCAGCAGTAGGGTCGTCTGTCTCACCCACGTTATATGCTGACGATTTCTGCATCCTTTTCAGTTCCTCCACCATTAGTGTTGCAGAACTTAGGTTGCAGGGAGCCATACGCAAGGCGCAGGCGTGGGCCCTCGAACACGGGTTTCATTTTTCTCCTGCGAAGACTTGTGTTATGCACTTTAGTCGGCGTCGAACTGCCCATCCTCACCTTGAGCTCTATCTTCAGGATGCCATGCTCAGGGTTGTTGACACTTACCGTTTTCTGGGATTGCTGTTCGATGCCCGGCTTACGTTGCTTCCACAAATTCGGCCTCTCAAGCGTCAGTGCTGGCAACATCTGAATGCCCTCCGCCGCCTCAGCAACACAACTTGGGGTGCAGATCATAATACGCTGCTGCGGCTCTACAAAGCCCTCGTGCTGTCGCGACTCGATTATGGGATTATGGGAGTGTGGCGTATGGCTCAGCGTCGCCCTCAGCGTTGCAACTGCTGGACCCCGTTCACCACTGTGGGGTTCGACAGGCGACAGGAGCAGTCCGCACCATCCCTGTTAATAGCCTACTTGCTGAGGCTGGGGTTCCTCCACTTCGCGTCTGACGTCAGCAACTCTTAGCTGCACACGTCCGTTGTTTGCCCCGTCACCCTAACTACCGTCTCCTTTTCGCTAATGCGGCAGTCCATATCCCACACCGGCGGCCGCAATCAGGACATACAGTTGGGATCCGTGTTTGGTCACTCCTTAGTTACCTCGAGTCTTTGTCTCTTCCATCTGCTTTCCATATCCACCCACATACACCACCTTGGTGTATTCGTCGGCCGCAGCTTCGGCTGGACCTCTCACGATGGCAAAAAGATTCAGTTCCTCCTGCAGTTTTGCACCGCCAATTTCTTGCTCTGCTAGACACATCCCGTGACTCGGAGATTATCTGTACCGATGGCTCGATGGTTGATGGCTGTGTGGGGTACGCTTATGCTCATGCGGACTATATAGACCAGCGCTCCTTGCTGGAAGGCTGCAGCGTTTACACCGCAGAGCTAACAGCCATCTTTCATGCCCTGGAGCGTATTCGTACCAGCACTGGAGAGCCCTTCGTCATTTGCAGTGACTCTCTAAGTAGTCTGAAGGCTCTTGACCAGTGCTACCCACGCCATCCCATTGTTGTTGCCATCCAGGAATCCGTTCACGCTCTTGAACAGCGTGGATGTTCGGTGGTGTTCACATGGACCCCGGGACACGTTGAAAGATGAAGAGTAGGTTAAAGATAAACTGAAAAAGTTCTTGGTCCATACGGGACTCGATCTTCTAACCTTTTGATGTCAATGCATGCACTTTATGGCTACACACACTTGGAATGCACAGTAATGCGACACAACCTTATGACCACTGCCCACTGAAAGACTGGTTAGCCAAGTGGTGGTGCTGCGGGCATGTAACGCAGGGAAGGAGAGTAGCAGGTGGTTATAACTAAATTGACGGTGGGCCGAATGGTGCATTGCGGGCTGTATACATCGCAGGGAGCTGTAACATCGTATATACACTCCTGGAAATGGAAAAAAGAACACATTGACACCGGTGTGTCAGACCCACCATACTTGCTCCGGACACTGCGAGAGGGCTGTACAAGCAATGATCACACGCACGGCACAGCGGACACACCAGGAACCGCGGTGTTGGCCGTCGAATGGCGCTAGCTGCGCAGCATTTGTGCACCGCCGCCGTCAGTGCCAGCCAGTTTGCCGTGGCATACGGAGCTCCATCGCAGTCTTTAACACTGGTAGCATGCCGCGACAGCGTGGACGTGAACCGTATGTGCAGTTGACGGACTTTGAGCGAGGGTGTATAGTGGGCATGTGGGAGGCCGGGTGGACGTACCGCCGAATTGCTCAACACGTGGGGCGTGAGGTCTCCACAGTACATCGATGTTGTCGCCAGTGGTCGGCGGAAGGTGCACGTGCCCGTCGACCTGGGACCGGACCGCAGCGACGCACGGATGCACGCCAAGACCGTAGGATCCTACGCAGTGCCGTAGGGGACCGCACCGCCACTTCCCAGCAAATTAGGGACACTGTTGCTCCTGGGGTATCGGCGAGGACCATTCGCAACCGTCTCCATGAAGCTGGGCTACGGTCCCGCACACAGTTAGGCCGTCTTCCGCTCACGCCCCAACATCGTGCAGCCCGCCTCCAGTGGTGTCGCGACAGGCGTGAATGGAGGGACGAATGGAGACGTGTCGTCTTCAGCGATGAGAGTCACTTCTGCCTTGGTGCCAATGATGGTCGTATGCGTGTTTGGCGCCGTGCAGGTGAGCGCCACAATCAGGACTGCATACGACCGAGGCACACAGGGCCAACACCCGGCATTATGGTGTGGGGAGCGATCTCCTACACTGGCCGTACACCACTGGTGATCGTCGAGGGGTCACTGAATAGTGCACGGTACATCCAAACCGTCATCGAACCCATCGTTCTACCATTCCTAGACCGGCAAGGGAACTTGCTGTTCCAACAGGACAATGCACGCCCGCATGTATCCCGTGCCACCCAACGTGCTCTAGAAGGTGTAAGTCAACTACCCTGGCCAGCAAGATCTCCGGATCTGTCCCCCATTGAGCATGTTTGGGACTGGATGAAGCGTCATCTCACGCGGTCTGCCCGTCCAGCACGAACGCTGGTCCAACTGAGGCGCCAGGTGGAAATGGCATGGCAAGCCGTTCCACAGGGTTACATCCAGCATCTCTACGATCGTCTCCATGGGAGAATAGCAGCCTGCATTGCTGCGAAAGGTGCATATACACTGTACTAGTGCCGACATTGTGCATGCTCTGTTGCCTGTGTCTATGTGCCTGTGGTTCTGTCAGTGTGATCATGTGATGTATCTGACCCCAGGAATGTGTCAATAAAGTTTCCCCTTCCTGGGACAATGAATTCACGGTGTTCTTATTTCAATTTCCAGGAGTGTATGTTCACTAATTGATGAGCTCGCGGAGTATGCTGAAAAGATAATAGTTCCACATTCTGCTATCACGTAAAAATGCGGCGCTTAAGGAGTCATAATTTGAAATGTTTCCTGTTTTGACGTCCGTATGCTACTTGTCACTTGATGACTCATGTTGATTTCTTTTCTGAAGTGACCGTTGGTGTAAAGAGTTAAGAAGGTTGACGTTTTCCGTACGCAACACAAAGGCTATTGAGAAAAAAAAAACGAGCAATGCTGCTAAAGTGGTTTTATCAGAATCACAGCAATAGCAGCACCACATTGCGGGAATATCGCAGACAGAAACAGTTGGAAACATGTCACATGGGCTGAAGAATACGATGAAGAAATTTGAAGAAACAGGTGAGTACCAGGGAGAGTGAGGCAACCCATTCCTATGGCAGTTGTTGATGACGTTGTTATAAGTGCAGCTGACTGTGCAACACATGCCTCAAGTTCGGCAGTCAGTGTTCGAACCGTGTCACGGGAATTGTCTCTTTGCTGGCCTTAACACAGTGGACTGAACACTCCTGATGAAGGGCCTCCACAGCCGACAACCCGTGCACGTACCAACGTCTACACCACGACCTCGGCAACTACGACTGAAATGGGAACAGGACCATTAGCACTGGACGATAGCGCAGTGGCAGAGCGTTCCATGGTCTGATGAATCCCAATGCCTTCTCCATCATACCGTTGAGAGGACGCGAATCCGTCATCTTCCAGGAGAACAACTCCTGGACACCTGTACTGCGGATCGGAGCAAAGTTGGCGGTGCCTCCATTATGCTCTGGAGAACATTCACGTGAGCATTCATGGGTCCAGTGGAGCTTGTGCAAGGCATCATGACGGCCAAGGTATATCGTACACTGGTTGAAGACCATGTACACCCCTTCATGTCGATCATGTTTCCTGACAGCAGTGGCATTTTTCAGCAAGCTAATGCATCATGTCACAAGGCCAGGAGTGCGATAGACTCCTTCGAGGAACACAGTGGCGATTCCAACAGATGTGGTGCCCCCCCCCCCCAAACTCGCCAGATGTGAACCTGATCGAACAGATTGGGATATGATTGAATCTGGCGTCAGATCTCATCACCCCCCTCGTTCCCGGAAATTTACGGAAATTAGGTGACTTGTGTGTGCGGATGTCGTGGTAACTCCCCCCAGCGACCTACAAGGCCTTATTGCCTGCATGCCACGGCGCGTTGCCGCTGCTATCCTGCCTAAGGTGGGCGTACCGGGTGTTGAGTAGGTGGTCGCAATGTCCTGGCTGATCGGTGTGTGTTCAGTCCATACCAAAGTTGGCGCTGCAGTTAGAGAACTCGTATTTTGTTCAATAGGAGACAGTGTGAAACTGCATCGCATACCCTTTGTATGTAAAGAAAGGCAACATCATGACCGAGACCTTCCGAGTCTCGTAGACGATCAGAACGAGCACGGATTCACAAGATACCTGTTTGCGAAATCCCTGTTTATTTTATGTTCACTGGACAGTTCGGAATATCTTATCACAATGGCATTGGTAACCTCAGTTGCCAACTACATGTGGGGAAGACTTATGTTTCGAATGCGTAATTCTCCGTGATATAGGTAAGCCGCCTGTAACTGCTGGAATGCAAACTGAGAACTTCATGGCTAGAACCAACCAGATTCCGAAATAAACACACGAAAAAGAGCTGTAATTCCGACAGCAGTGATACAGCTTCCCTCTTTTATTTCCTCATTTTTCTTCTTCTCCGCCGTCTACGAATCCCATTTATCATGAGCTCCCCTCTGCAGCAGTCCTGCCATTTAGCAAGAAACTAAATGCGGTAAACAGCAGTGGCAGATTCATTTATCTCGCCTTCCGCTGCAGTCCGCGACAGGAACGCCTTTCGTATGACCAGGACGAGAACAGCTTTAACTGCAATTCGTCATCCTGCCCCGCTGGTGTCGTGGCTCTAAGCCTGCGTATATGGTTCAGTTGGGAAAGCATAACGATGCACTTACCTCGGCGTTCTTCGAAGTTACTTCTGAGAAGACGTTATTCATTCTCTTAAATTACAAAAAGCAGTAGGCAGTCATAAAGTCTTATTTATCACAGCTCAAAAATAAAGCTACGTATGAAAATCAACAAAAGCAAAACGAGGATAACGGAATGTAGAGGAATTGAATCAGACGATGCTGACATCGATTATAGACTTAAGAGTTACGAAGTCTTTTCTGAATGTATTTGAGTGGAGTGTAGCCATGTATGCAAATGAAACGTGGATGATAAACAGTTTAGACAAGAAGCGAACAGAAGGTTTTGGAATGTGGTGGTACATAAGAATTCTGAAGATTAAATGGGTGGGTCACATAACTAACGAAGAGCTACTTGACAGAATTGGTGAGAAAAGAAATTCATGGCACAACGCGGGCAGAAGAAGGGACCGGTTGGTAGGCTGCATTCTGAGATATTAAGGAATCAGTAATTTAGTACTGGAGGGAAGCGTGGGGGGTAAAAATTGTAGATGGGGACCGAGAGATGAATACAATAAGCAGATTCAGAAGGATTTAGGCTGCAGTAGGTACTGGGAGATGAAGAAGCTTGCACAGGATAGAGTAGCGTGGAGAGCTGCATCAAACCAGTCTCTGGACTGAAGATCACAACACAATCTGGTTGTTGTCTGTCAGCACTTCCATGTTTGCACTCACGGCACACAGTGAAATACCCGCGGCGGAGTGCCGTAGCAAGCCTCGAGAGGAGCTCACCGATAAAATGGAGAATGGAGCGGTAGCAGCACTGGCTGGTTATGTCAATGTCACAGCCTGTCAAAAGCCTGAATAACCGCCTTCTGCAGGGCGGCCCGCTGTGGGACGTGCAGGTGGACGGTCAGAGAGTGTGTGCAGGCTAGCGACAGGGACGTGGAGCCGTGCCTACTCCAGTGTTGTGGACAGCTGCGCTAGGTCGAGGATCCAGGGTGTGAATAGCCAGACGGAGATGGTCCCACAGATTCTCGACTGGGCCGGGGAGTTTGGTGGCCAGAAGAGTACAGTAAGACCATCCTGGTGCTCCTCGAACCACGCACGTAAACTGCGTTGCTTTGTCCTGCTGGTAGATGCTATGCTGCCGCGGGAAAAGCAGACTGGACGTTGAGCTGGACATGGTCCACAAGCATAGCTGCAAACTTATGCGTATCATCTGTGCCTTGCAAATTGAGATATTGAGAGGGATAGAGAAACAATTAAAATCGCTCAAAAGAGGAAAGGCCGCTGGACCTGATGGGATACCAATTCGATTTTACACAGAGTACGCGAAGGAACTTTCCCCCCTTCTTGCAGCAGTGTACCGTCCGTCTATAGAAGAGCGTAGCGTTCCAAAGGATTGGAAAAGGGCACAGGTCATCCCCGTTTTCAAGAAGGGACGTCGAACAGATGTGCAGAACTATAGACCTACATCTCTAACGTCGATCAGTTGTAGAATTTTGGAACACGTATTATGTTCGAGTGTAATGACTTTTCTGGAGACTAGAAATTTACTCTGTAGGAATCAGCATGGGTTTCGAAAAAGACGGTCGTGTGAAACCCAGCTCGCGCTATTCGTCCACGAGACTCAGAGGGCCATAGACACGGGTTCACAGGTAGATGCCGTGTTTCTTGACTTCCGCATGGCGTTTGATACAGTTCCCCACAGTCGTTTAATGAACAGAGTGATAGCATATGGACTATCAGACCAATTCTGTGATTGGATTGAAGAGTTCCTAGATAACAGAACGCAGCATGTCATTCTCAATAGAAAGAAGTCTTTCGAAGTAAGAGTGATTTCAGGTGTGTCGCAGGGGAGTGTCGTAGGACCGTTGCTATTCACAATATACATAAATGACCTTGTGGATGACATCGGAAGTTCACTGAGGCTTTTTGCGGATGATGCTGTGGTATATCGAGAGGTTGTAACAATGGAAAATTGTACTGAAATGCAGGAGGACCTGCAGCGAATTGACGCATGGTGCAAGGAATGGCAATTGAATCTCAATGTAGACAAGTGTAATGAGCTGCGGATACATAGAAAGAAAGATCTCTTATCATTTAGCTACAATATAGCAGGTCAGCAACTGGAAGCAGTTAATTCCATAAATTATCTGGGAGTACGGATTAGGAGTGATTTAAAATGGAATGATCATATAAATTTGATCGTCGGTAAAGCAGATGCTAGACTGAGATTCACTGGAAGAATCCTAAGGAAATGCAATCCAAAAACAAAGGAAGTAGGTTACAGTACGCTTATTCGCCCACTGCTTCAATACTGCTGAGCAGTGTGGGATCCGTACCAGACAGGGTTGATAGAAGAGATATGAAGATCCAACGGAGAGCAGCGCGCTTCGTTACAGGATCATTTAGTAATCGCGAAAGCGTTACGGAGATGATAGATAAACTCCAGTGGAAGACTCTACAGGAGAGACGCTCAGTAGCTCGGTACGGGCTTTTGTTGAAGTTTCGAGAACATACCTTCATCGAGGAATCGTGCAGTATATTGCTCCCTCCTACGTATATCTCGCAAAGAGACCATGAGGATAAAATCAGAGAGATTAGAGCCCACACAGAGGCATACCGACAATCCTTCTTTCCACGAACAATACGAGACTGGAATAGAAGGGAGAACCGATAGAGGTACTCAAGGTACCCTGTAACCTCCCCCCTCACTTACCGACCTTAATGACAGTGAAAAATGAAACCGCGTGTACCTAATGGGAGTTTTGGAAAAGCAATCGTCACCGAAGTTAACCTGTCGGTAAAGAGGGAGGAAAGGGTTACATCTAAATGAAAGGAAAAATGCAAGTGAAACTGGTGGAAAATAATTTTGAAATAGGGATAAAGTTAATAAAGAAAGTAAATGTGCGGCCGTTACGTTAACAATCAACTAGCGGTAATTAGATATTTGAGATTTGGGGGAAATCACGGTCGCCAGTCCTAAGGACAATTACTATAGTAACTGAGAAAGAAAGGTTATTACACATATAATTAGCACTAGAAGCGTGGCAACTGAAGGTTGCCACGTGTAGTGTGAAAACTGAAAGTTTGTCAGAAGTAATAAATTTCGCTACACTCTGACTTAATTTAGCAAAAGAATTAATAAAACCGGAAAATCGAAAATTAATTTAGTGACTGAAGTTAATAGTGAGCTTTCTTTCTGAAACACATCGAAATCCAGTAAAATACGGTTAGTCTTGGACTACCTCAACAATCATTTCAAAAGCAACTTGACTCTACGCAATTTAGAAACAAGATATTTAACTTTGAACTTGAATTAAATGATTCTGAACTATTAACAATAGTAAAATTTAGTACGTACCAAGCTGAGCTGCAGTCACAGGTAAGCTAAAATATGCTAACAAAACTCGCACTCTAAATTTGTGCTCGTGTAACCTAAATATTGTAGCCAGCTACTGAACTTTGAAATTAAAGCAGTGAAATCTAATCATATTATTTTAATGCTGGCGTTTGAATTTCAACGACACTCGGGTTCATTTCGGAAAAGGAAGGGACCCTGCTTGGCAATGAAATTGGGACAATGAGCAACAAAGGTTCATGCTAAGTTGCTGTAATTTTGCGAGGCAAATGGAACAATTTGAAAAGCTGAGGTCTGCCATACAGTTCTGAAACTTTACGTGCTTTTAGTCTTCCTTGTTGGTTGATTGAAGGTTTGAAGCCGTCGATCGAGGAGGTGGCGACAGTCACTCATTGTCGGCCGTCGCTGTTGCAGAAGCTGGATGTTGGAGCGCCTTCTTCTCGACACGGTCACCAGGCGAAACGGGCTCTTGATGTGCGCCAGCTAATGCTTCCCGTCCGCGACACCATGTCAGAAACTATCATCGCGAGTCGAGCGCAATTACATGCTGCCAAACCCCGAAAGCGCGGCAACTCGCGGGAGCGTCACACAACACCTGCTCCACTCGCTACTCCCGCCAGACTCCTTCTGTTCCGCCCGCGCTCCACGCGGCAGAGTTAACACTACTAAAGATCCTACACACTTTGAGTCTTCACAC
The DNA here is from genome assembly GCF_021461385.2 of Schistocerca piceifrons. Lineage (NCBI taxonomy): Eukaryota > Metazoa > Arthropoda > Insecta > Orthoptera > Acrididae > Schistocerca > Schistocerca piceifrons. The sequence goes on from NC_060145.1 coordinate 460,563,619, forward strand.
GACCTATCGATGTAATCGTTCGATAGCAGTTTTCCCTAGGCAAGACCCAGCGTAAAAATACAAATAATATTTACGAAACAAACCAATTATACATCGACATGAGTGCATAAATATATATATAAAAACAGTAAAACAATTACAATATATAAAGAGACAGAAATGTCATATCTTGAGGTAACAAAACAAGGAAAAAAAATAATAGTACAATAGATGGAAATAGGAGGATATGCATTTCCGGCGTTACAACCCTTCGCCACACACCGTCAGGTGGCTTGCGGAGTATGGATGTAGATGTAGATATCACCCAGGGAGTGCCACGTAAACATTTCCCAGACCATAACGCTACGGCCTGGACCGTTCCGACAGTTGTTGATGGGTGCTTGCTGTCTGCTCAACAGTGCACAAAAAGCGATTCATAGGAAAATGCCACATGTCGCCACGTAGTGAACGCCCGTGTGCGGTACTGGAGTGCAAATTCCAGAATTCGTCGCTGATGAACAGCAGTCAGCGTGGTGCGTGAATTAAGCGTCTGCTACGGAGGCCCATACGCAGCAAAGTTCTCTCTAGTCATTGCCGAGACACTGTTCCACGTCTGTTCACCCGTACACATCTCGGCAGCCGTCGTTAACCCCTGTCACCTATGGCCCTGAAGCGTCACAGCTGCCACGGTGCCGGTTTTCCAGAGCGTCAGTTCGTAGTAAGAGACGGAAAGTCATCGAGTAAAACACAAGTAATATCTGGCGTTCCCAAAGGAAGTGTTATAAGCCCTCTATTCTTCCTGATCTATACTACGGGCCATTAAAATTGCTACATCAAGAAGAAATTCAGATGATAAACAGGTATTCATTGGACAAATATATTTTAAAAGAACTTACATGTGATTACATTTTCACACAATTTGGGTGCATAGATCCTGAGAAATCAGTACCCAGAACAACCACCTCTGGCCGTAATAAGGGCCTTGATACGCCTGGGCATTGAGTCAAACAGAGCTTCGATAGCGTGTACAGGTACAGCTGCCCATGCAGCTTCAACGCGATACTACAGTTCATCAAGAGTAGTGGCTGGCGTATTGTGACGAGTCAGTTGCTCGCCCACCATTGACCGGACGTTTTCAATTGGTGAGAGATGTGGAAAATGTGCTGGCCAGTTCAGCAGTCAAACATTTTCTGTATCCAGAAAGGCCCGTACAGGACCTGCAACATGCGGTAGTGCATTATCCTATTGAAATGTAGGGTTTCGCAGGGATCGAATGAAGGGTAGAGCAAAGGGTCCCAACACATTTGGAATGTAACGTACACTGTTCAAAGTGCCGTCAATGCGAACAAGAGGTGACCGAGACGTGTAACCAATAGCACCCCATACCATCACGCCGAGTGATACGCCAGTATGGCGATGACGAATACACGCTTCCAATGTGCGTCCACCGCGATGTCGCCAAACACGGATGCGACCACCATGATGCTGTAAACAGAACCTGGATTCATCCGAAAAAAATGACGTTTTGCCATTCGTGCGCCCAGGTTCGTCGTTGAGTACACCATCGCGGGCGCTCCTATCTGTGATGCAGAGTCAAAGGTAACCGCAGCCACGGTCTCCGAGCTGATAGTCCATGCTGCTGCAAACGTCGTCGAACTGTTCGTGCAGATGGTTGTTGTCATGCAAACTTCCCCATATGTTGACTCAGGGATCGAGACGTGGCTGCACGATCCGTTACAGCCATGCGGATAAGATGCCTGTCATCTCGACTGCTAGTTATACGAGGCCGTTGGGATCCAGCGCGGCGTTCCGTATTATCCTCTTGAGCCCACCGATTCCATATTCTGCTAACAGTCTTTTTTTTAGTGGGTGACCGAGGAAAACACTACCGCTCAAAATCGACGCGAAAACACCTCAGGGGGTGGCATGAAGGGCATCAATGAAACTACCCCTATTCTTCGGCCGAAAACTACAGTTTGCAGTTCTATGTGCAACAGAACGTATCTCCCGACAACCTTTAAGATCGCTGACAATCCCCCTGACGATTCAACCCGCCTGCTGGGACATTGTGGTGCTGCCATCAGATGTGATATGACTCCTTTGCAGTTTAGCATGACGGCAATTTCCACATGCCCGCAAACAGGTGCTAGAGCAACAGCATACAACTACTCAGATGAAGAGTTTCCAAAGGGTTGCCTGGCTGTAGCTCCGTTAGGAAACAGACGACAGTTGTCTCTGTAGAGGTACATTTTTAAAGTGCTCAACAAAGTTCTCGGGTGCCATCGAGAACGTTGCTGTGCTGGGGTCTCAGAGGGATATTTTGCTGTTTTATTCACGCATGTGTCGATATCCAGCAATCGGGGAGTCGCGCGTCTTACGGATACCAAAATATGGGTTTCTCATTTAAAATCCTCTGTAAAATTTCTCTCTCTTCTTCAGAGCCCTGAACTGACAGTCATAAGCGAGTGCGTACTTAGGTACAGCCTACGCCTACCTTTCTCTCATGGAATTTAGTTCATTGAGAATTTATTGATACCAAATTTCGTATGTTAAATGTGGGATACATAGCAGCAACACATCGTATCGTTTTGGGTCTAACCGTTAGTTGTATTACTTCACAATAGCAGACCCTTCTGATCATTCCACAACCAAAACGAAGGATTTTCAAAATAACAGTTTTGAAATGGCGCTTCTTAATCGCGATACATCATCACATAGACACTAAGCTTTGGTGCATTTAAGCATTTCCACTAAAATGGAAACCATGCACTTAATGTCGTGTAGCGTCTCCGTCTCTCACACGCATCTTCCCCTTTTCTAAGAACGTCTGTGTTATTCTACACACTGACAGCTTCGCATGACAATTTCGCACAGTGAGGAATACAGAGTGGTCCACTGATAGTGACCGGGCCAAATATCTCACGAAATAAGCGTCAAACGAAGAAACTACAAAGAACAAAACTCGCCTAACTTGAAGGGGGAAACCAGATGGCGCTATGGTTGGCCCGCTACATGGCGCTGCCATAGGTCAAACGGATATCAACTGCGTTTTTTTGAATAGGAACCCCCATTTTTATCACATATTCGTGTAGTAAGTCAAGAAATATGTACGTTTTAGTTGGACCACTTTTTTCGCTTAGTGATAGATGGCGCTGTAATAGTTACAAACGTGTAAGTACATCGTATCACGTAACATTCCGCCAGTGCGTACGGTATTTTCTTCGCGATACATTACCCGTGTTAAAATGGACCGTTTACAAGTTGAGGAAAAGGTTGATATCGTGTTGACGTGTGGCTATTGTGATCGAAATGCCCAACGGGCGCGTGCTATGTATGCTGCTCGGTATCCTGGACGACATCATCCGAGTGTCCGGATCGTTCGCCGGATAGTTACGTTATTTAAGGAAACATGAAGTGTTCAGCCACATATGAAACGTCAACCATGACCTGTAACAAATGATGATGCCCAAGTAGGTGTTTCAGCTGCTGTCGTGGCTAATCCGCACATCAGTAGCAGACAGACTTCTCGAGAATCGGGAATCTCAAAAAAAATGTTCAAATGTGTGTGAAATCTTATGGGACTTAACTGCTAAGGTCATCAGTCCCTAAGCTTACACACTACTTCACCTAAATTATCCTAAGGACAAACACACACACCCATCCCCGAGGGAGAACTCGAACCTCCGCCGGGACCAGCCGCACAGTCCATGACTGCAGCGCCTTATACCGCTCGGCTAATCCCGCACGGCGGGAATCTGAAAAACGTCGGTGTACAGAAGGCTACATCAACATCGACTGCACCCGTACCATATTTCTATGTACCAGCAATTGCATGGCGACGACTTTGAACGTCGTGTACAGTTCTACCACTGGGCACAAGAGAAATTACGGGACGATGACAGATTTTTTGCTCGCGTTCTATTGAGCGACGAAGCTTCATTCACAAACAGCAGTAACGTAAACTGGCATAATATGCACTATTGGGCAACGGAAAATCCACGATGGCTCCGACAAGTGGAACATCAGCGACCTTGGCGGGTTAATGTATGGTGCAGCACTATCGGAGAAAGAATAATTGGCCCCGATTTTATCGATGGCAATCTAAATGGTGCAATGTATGCTGATTTCCTACGTAATGTTCTACCGATCCCCTCAGGGGACTCAGCATTTATGTGCTGGGTACGGGCTTGGCGAACCCGGGATCCCCGAGCTGGGGACTGGTGTGCGCCGCCAGTCCTCTGACACCGTAAGCTCTGGGCATGCTTCAGCGACCACCGTGTGGCGCAACGGTGGAACGTTGTGTGTCGCAGGGACCGGGGATCTTGGCTTGATTGCCTGGATCGCGAGGATGGTACATACCTCTCTAAAAAACCCTTCAATCTTAAGGTGTGCTGCGCGCCGATAAGATGCATGGCTGTTGAGGTGGAACAGTCGCTAGCGGGCGACCTCTGAGGAACCTGCCGCACCTCAGTTGTATAAGGCTTACCCAGGCATGCGGGGCTCTGTCTGGGCTGACGTTTCGTTCCCTAGCTGCTCGTGGGACGCACATGGCAACCACGTATTTCCCTTCACCAACTTCGCAATCAGTCAAGCACATGAGGGAGGCTATTCCTCCAGATATGCAGATGGAAAAGAGTAACAGGGCTCATGGAGTCGTAAATGACAATGTTTTCATCGTGATTAAGAGGAAGGTGGGCTCATTTGAAAAAGTGTCTCCTTTCTACATACATAAAGATTTAGAAGGACTCGCAGGTACACTGAAATCTATCAAACGCCTGAGGAATGGTACCCTGTTAGTTGAGACTACTAGGGCATCGCAAGTGGAGCTGCTTCGGAAGTCACCCAAGTTAGGCGAGTATGATATTACTGTCGAGTTGCACAATTCCCTCAACTCCAGTAAAGGCGTTGTCACCTGCCGTGATTTAATGGATATCGATGTCGACGAGCTGAAGCAAGAATGGGCAACACAGGGGATTGTAGACGTGGAACAAAGGACACGTAGAAATAATGGAGTCACTGAGAAATCTGCCACTTTCATTGTGACTTTCAGTTCGCCTGTCTTACCTGAATATGTTCTGGCTGGTTTCCTCAGACTTAGGGTTCGGCCTTATATACCTAACCCTATGCGCTGTTTCAAATGTCAGCGATTTGGCCATACGACAATGAGTTGTGGGGGTGAACCAACCTGCGGTATCTGTGGCAAGGCAGCTCATGAAGCTGGGACCAACTGCACATCTCCAGCGCTGTGTATCAACTGCTCTGGGAGCCATCCCGTCTGGAGCAGAGACTGCCCCGTCTTTGCGGAAGAACGAAAAATTCAGGAGATCAAGGTGAGAAAGAGGCTACCTTATGTGGAAGCCAAAAAAGAGTATAGGGCTACAAAACCCCCTATCTTTGCCACATCCTATGCCTCCTTGGTGCACAACCGTGCGTCGCGAGTAGACGCTTCGACGCAGACCATATCCAGCGTCGCAGTATCCTCCACCAATACCTGTACCTGTGTTTGTACCTGCCAGAGCACTCCCACTAACGATATAGCTATTCAGGCTGCTCCGCCTGCACCCACCGCTATTGCAGAGAAAGCTCCAGTGAAGCCTTCGAAGGCCCTCCAGAAACAGAGTGCCTCTCCACTTCCCCCATCCCCAGCTTCCACAAAGAAAACGGGACCAGGGAAAGGGGCACGGCGTTTGACGTCACACCTGCCAAAGGCACCGTCGGATGTCGTCATGGCATCCCTGACTGATGAGGAGGACATCGTCATGGATCTTGATACCTCTTCCCCAGAACCTGGCAGCCCCTCTGCTGCCACTCGCTCTACAAGTGCCTCACCAGCGCGGCGCAAAGACAGGGGGAAATCTAAACCGAAACGCTGATATGGCTCCCATACTTCAGTGGAATCTGAATGGAGTCAGACCTCGCCTTGCAGAATTGCGGCTGTTAGTACAGGCAAACCCCATTTGCATCTCTTTGCAAGAGACACATTTTAAAGAGACTGACACGCCTGTACTTACGGGATATCGCATGTACAGGAAAGACGACCTGACTGGTAATAGGGCTCAGGGTGGGGTGGCAGTGTTCATTAAGGACACATTCCACTCCTCACCTGTGACCTTAACCACGACGCTACAAGCGGTTGCAGCTCGGATCCTGGCCCAGGTTCATGTTACAGTGTGCTCCTTGTATTTACCACCCGCTGAGCTCATTGACAGTGAAGCCCTCGCACGGCTCATTGATCAGCTACCCCGTCCCTTTCTCATTTTAGGAGACTTTAATGCTCATAATGCATTATGGGGTTCCAACAAAACCTGCCCCAGAGGCCAGATGATTGAGCAGTTGCTCAGGACTTCCGACGTCATACTGCTGAACACGGGTCAGGCCACGCATTTTAGCACCGCTTCAGGTTCGTCTTCTGCCATAGACCTCTCTATTTGTTCGCCTGTGCTTGCGGACATTGCTCAGTGGGTCGTCGACGACGACCTTCATGGCAGCGGCCATTACCCTATCTGGCTCCATCTGCCAGTTGAAATGGGTCGTGTCGCACAGCCGCCGAAATGGTTGTTCCGGAAGGGAAACTGGACGCTCTACCGGCAGTTGGCTGTTTTTGAACGGTGTGAAGGCGTCCAGGATTGGGTGGCTCACATTACGGCGGTGATGCACCATGCCGCTGATGTATCCATACCAACGTCAAAGGGAACACCTGTGAGGCAGCCTGTCCCTTGGTGGAATGACGACTGTCGTACCGCCATCAGAGACAGGCGGGCGGCTTTGAGGAGATTCCGTCGGTGCCCGAATGCTGCGCATCTGACAACTTTCCGGATAGCACGGGCGCGGGCGAGGAAAATCGTTAGGGAGAGTAAACGGAGGTCTTGGCGTGAGTTCCTGAACTCCCGCGGGCGAGGAAAATCGTTAGGGAGAGTAAACGGAGGTCTTGGCGTGAGTTCCTGAACTCCATCAATAGGTCCACATCTTCAAGCAAAGTATGGGAAGCCATTAGGAGGATCTCAAGGCGATACTCTCGACCGCCACTAGCCGCTATACGTGAGCGGGGGTGTCTCCTAACATCTCCGAGAGACATCGCCCGGGCGTTGGCAGAATCTTTTCAAACTATTACGGCCGATTCTAGCCAGGACCCAGAATTTCTGCGCTATCGGGGTACACAGGAGAGGGCTGGTTTTGATTTCCGTTCACAGAACACTGAGGAATACAACCAGCCTTTCTCTTTGTGGGAGTTGGACTCTGCACTGTCCATATCTCGGGATACCGCACCTGGTCCAGACCTGATATCGTATAGCATGCTGCAGCAGTTGGATCTGCGGTCAAAGGAAGTCCTCCTTCAACTTTTTAATGAAATTTGGAAGACAGGCGACTTTCCTAGTTCGTGGAAAGAATCGATTTTAATTCCGCTTTTAAAACCAGGGAAGGATCGGACCGAACCCAGTAGCTACCGTAGCATTAGTCTCACGAGCTGCGTCGGAAAGACATTTGAGCGTATGGTCAATAGGCGCCTGGTGTGGGTTCTCGAATCTAGATCCTTACTTACCCGCTGCCAGTGTGGATTCAGGAGGTATCATTCCACCCTAGATAACCTGATCCTACTCGAAACAGCGATACAAGATGCTTCCCTACGTAAGCAACACCTTATCGGGGTTTTCTTCGACCTGGAGAAGGCGTACGATACTACCTGGAGGCATACCATTTTGCGGCAGCTTTATGAGTGGGGTTTCCGTGGGCGTTTACCCACACTCATCCGATCCTTTCTGTCAGACAGGTATTTTACGTATAAGGTTGGGAATGTCCTGTCTGACCGTTTTAAGCAGGAGAACGGTGTCCCTCAAGGAAGTGTCCTCAGTGTGACAGCTTTCGCAATTGCCATCAATAGTATTGCGTCCACAGTACGACGGCCCGTGCAGTGCTCCTTGTTTGTGGACGATTTCTCCATTTTCTGTGCGTCTTCCTCCGTCACAGCTGCTACACGCCAATTACAGCTGACACTCGTGCCATTGGAGAAATGGTCTAAGACCACGGGCTTTAAATTCTCTTTGGAGAAGACCATTTGTGTAGATTTTAACCGTTCCCGTTCTCTTTTTAATCTCCCTGTTTTGAAACTAGGAGACACTGTTCTCCCCTTTATGGAAAAAGTGAAATATCTCGGGCTTATTTTTGATGAGAAGCTCACATGGTTGCCACACTTAAAGGATCTAAAGGTCCGCTGTTTCAAGGCTTTAAACGTCCTTAGATGCGTCAGTCATAGATCCTGGGGCGCTGACAGGGCACGTCTGCTCCAACTTTATAAGGCCTTTGTGCGACCTGGACTGGAATACGGATGTCAAGCTTATGGCTCTGCAAGACCTTCCTACCTCAAAATGTTGGATGTGATTCACCATGAGGGTATTAGGCTTTCGACGGGGGCTTATCGCACGAGTCCGGTTGCTAGTCTGTGTGTCGAGGCGGGAGAGCCTCCGCTGTCCTTTCGGCGTCTTCTCCTCGTGGTACGGCACGCGTACAGGGCCAAGTCCACTCCTCTTTCATTGGCGTCCGACACTTTTTCCCAGCCGCCACTGGCACGTCTCTTCCGCCACCGTCCGGCGGCGACAAAGCCGTTTGGCATCCGTGCAAAGGAGAGTCTCGAGTCGGAACACCTGGAGGGCATTAAGGTCCTCCACCAGGGATGGAGTAGGGGATCTCCCTGGCGACTACAAAGGCCAAGATTACTTCTTGATCTGGCTGCTTACAGGAAGTATTGTACCTCGGACCACCTTTTTAAAATTAAACTTACTGAGATTTTAGAACGCCATTCCGATTTTACTACTGTTTACACGGATGGTTCTAAACAGGGGGATTTTATGGGCTGCTCTGCTGTGTTTCCCGATACTGTCCATCGGATAGGGCTCCCAGAGCAGTTCTCAGTTTACTATGCAGAACTGTTTGCCATTCTGCAAGCATTAGAGCATATGCGCCGACATCGTGGCACGAAATTCATCATCTGCTCCGATTCCCAAAGTGCTCTACACGCTCTTCAACAAATGTACCCAGCAGATCGGATGGTGCAAGAAGTGCAGGACGCACTCCTGCTCTTGCAACAGCAGGGTAAGGATGTGATTTTCTGCTGGGTTCCAGGGCACATAGGGATTCCTGGAAATGAACTTGCAGATGCGGCTGCCAAGGAGGCTTGCTCCATCCCACCTCCTGCTCGCTGTTCCGTCCCCCTGCAGGCCATTATGTCTTTCGTGACTCGGAAGGTCATGCGTTGGTGGGAGGCTCAGTGGCTGGACGTGAGGGATAATAAGTTGCGAGCGGTGAAGGATTCTGTCCGACCGTGGCTCACCTCCTTCCGACAACGACGCGCTGAGGAAGTAGCCCTTACACGGCTTAGAATAGCACATTGTCCTTTGACACATGGTTTTCTGTTACGTCGTGAGGAGCCACCAACGTGTCAGACGTGTGGGACACAGTTGTCGATACGGCATATTTTAACTGAGTGTGTTTTATATGCAGGTTTGAGGGAAGATTTCAGTTTCCCACCAGACCTACTCTCTCTTTTAACTAATAATGAGGCGAGTGTCACTAGAGTTTTACGTTTTTGTGTGATGTCTGGCCTTCTTCCCAAAATATTGGGATTGAAGTCTTAATGTGCTGTCCAGTGGTTTGGTCACCCGTTATTTGTAAGTGGTCACTCAGCCACCGTTACTTATTTTTCCCTGTTTGTACTGCTATTTTATTTTTGGTTTTATCTCCCTGTTTTGATGTGCTGTGTCCAATCTTGCAATTTGAACAATACCACTTCTCTCACGATTCGGCACTGAATTGAACTTTTGGGAACGGGCGCTGATAACCTCGCTGTTGTGCGCCCTAAAACACTAATCATCATCATCATCTTCTACCCATGTTACTACAAGATATTTCACTGCATGACAGAATGGCGATGTACTTCCAACATGATGGATGTCCGGCACATAGCTCGGGTGCGGTTGGAGCGGTATTGAATAGCATATTTAATGACAGGTGGATTGTTCGTCGAAGCACCATACCATGGCCCGCACGTTCACCGGATCTGTGGGGAAAGTTGAAGGATATTTGCTATCGTGATCCATGGACAACGCCTGACAACATGCGTCAGCGCATTGTCATTGCATGTGCGAATATTACGGAAGGCGAACTACTCGCTGTTGAGAGGAATGTCGTTACACATACTGCCAAATGCATTGAGGTTGACGCACATCATTTTGAGCATTTATTGCATTAATATGGTATTTACAGGTAATCACCCTGTAACAGCATTCGTTGTCAGAAATGATAAGTTCACAAAGGTACATGTATCACATTGGAACAACCGAAATAAAATGTTCAAACGTACCTACGTTCTGTATTTTAATTTAGAAAACCTACCTGTTACCAACTGTTCGTCTAAAATTGTGAGCCATATGTTTTTGACTACCAGAGTGCCATCTATCACAAAGCGAAAAAAGTGGTCCAACTAAAACATTCATATTTCTTTACGTAGTACACGAATATGTAATAAAAATGGGGGTCCTATTTAAAAAAAACGCAGTTGATATCCGTTTGACCTATGGCAGCGCCATCTAGCGGGCCAACCATAGCGCCATCTTGTTTCCCCCTTTAAGTTAGACAAGTTTCGTTCTTAGTAGTTTTTTCGTTTGCCGTTTATTTCGTGAGATATTTGGCCCGGACACTATCAATGCACCACCCTGTACATATTTCAGCTATGATTTTTAACTTACCATTATAATGACTATTGCTCATTCATACAGTTATGGTGCCCTTAAATATGAATTTCAACACCAAATAAGTAACGTTCTTAAATAACAATTTCATTTAAGACAAAACAGTACTCCATTGCTTTGTGAAATTAAATCTTTTTTTTCACTTTCCCAAACAAATCAAACTTGAAACTTATCACAAACATCGTTCACTGTCTTTCAAAGACAATTAGGTATATATTTTGCATCTATCTGGGCAAAGATTTTCAGCGTTCTCACTAAATGAGCCAAACTAGACCGTAATGCCTTTATCTGCAATACAAAGTGATTATCAAGTGACAATTCATGTATCATGTCACCAGTCACATTCAGAAATAATGTATTGATTACACACACACACACACACACACACACACACACACACACACACACACATATATATCTTCAGTAAGAATAAGTGGAATTCTGTGGGCATACGTATTGCATCAATTGTGAAATAAGGTGCTTCACCCACGCCTTGATGCCACTTGCACATAGCCCTGACGAAATCGTATGCATTTCAACAGCAAATGTTAAGTGGTGATGCAAAATACCACAAAGCTAATCCATGTGTAGTTTCTTATGCACAGATATTGTTACTACTTTCTGAAACAATAGTTCCCAGAAAGAAAAAATCTTCCAGCATAACGGTTGACACAGAACACAATATATGTACAAAAAGAGGAATTCATATAACGAATGATATATTGCCTGATCACAACACCCACTCACTGGGTTATATTAAACTTAGCACTGAAGTAAAACATGCAATGCATGGACAGCTGCTGTCGCTCCACCTGTCAAAAGCAGAGAAAAACAAGTCTAACATCAAATTCTGTTAAAATTAATTATCAAACACTGCAACATTAGAATCAGGAGCGAATCGTACATTCTAAGTGTACGAAAAAATGCTAGGAACGGACATCCACTAGCTGCCTCGCGAAAATAGTTTCGAAGACTTTCCTATCACTGGTGGGTTAGAATATGAAGCAAATTATCTTTTGTGCTCCCATCAGACTAGTACTTTTAGCATACACAAAAAATGCAACTTTAAAAAAATTCAAAGAAGCAATGTGCTCGAAGTTGCATTTACAATGCACAACGTTTACCACTCGATCACGAGCGAATATAGCAGTGGAACGGTTCCAGCGGAAGTCTCTTCCTCCAGAAATTTCCGTGTGATGCAATGTTAAAAGTAAATGCAGACTGACGGACTTGGTATCCTGAGGGGTGGTCATGTTTATTGTCACCTGAAATAAACAACGCGGATTTGATCTCTGTGCGGGGTGCCAGATACCAGATTTTACGCTCATCAGCCAACCAGGAAATGTCAATTCGTTTCCTGTTTATTAATCACCAGAGCCCAAATACGAATATCTGGTAATTCTGATATTCTAGCAAACCACCTTCAGATCAAATGACACCTATGTCTCTTCAGTTAATATGTTGAATGCCATTCAGTGCCAGATTTTTTATTGGAAGGAATGATCTGACATGGAAATGGTTTGTTATGAAACCAAAACCGGTGGTAGCCAAAAATGAGTATCGTCACACTGTCTATTGGTTTGTATGATGTCCAGTTAGTAAAGGTGAAACTGCAGATTCAAAGGCCATTATTGGGTACACGACCAATTCTAGGACGTTTCGTATCACTTACCAGCTGTTTTACCTCTAGCAACATTCTCTTAACATGAGAATCACCAAGTCACACTTTATTTTTCAGTCCACCTATAATTTAGTTGCAGGTGAATCTTATGGATTGTATGGTCGTGATCCATGAAACATTTTTGTTCGCCGATGTTTCTTCCAGAGTTGGGCTGGACAGCTTCAGAGGTGCTCCTGGTTCTTCTTGCTGGGACAGGAAGACTCAGAAGAATTAGGAGCACTCTGAAGACGTCCAACGCAGCTCTGAACGGAACATCGGAAATAGCAAGTGTCATGGACCAAGACCGTATAACCCGAAAAATTCATCAGCAGCTGAGTCAATCAGCAGCGAAAGAGTCCATTGCACGCCCCCCCTATAACTGGCAGAGTTGGCCTCTTCACAGGTAAGGGCAGACCGCCGTCATAAGGACCAAGTCTCTTGAAGAAACCAACCACCAGCTGAGGACAGCTTGTCTGACAGCTGATAAGGACACTGGGCGAGTCATCACCGATTCATCCAGACTTATTGTTTAACAGTAAATTGTTTACTTTGTCCACTAGTGTTTAGCGCTTAGTAGTCCAAAGGGGGGGGGGGGGGGTAAAAAGGGCACTTGCTCCTTCGAAATCTGGGGTACGAACGTTTTATTCATTATAGAATTCAGCATGTCTAGCAATAGTGTCACTCTAGCAGTCACTAAGCACTGACCAGCCTAAACGTTATGACCACTGCCCGCCTGATGGTGCTGCGGGCACGTGACGCGATAACATAAGTATGTAAGCGGACCAGACACGGACGGGAGGTCACCCTGCCGAAGAATTGACTGCAAATGGGGAAATCCGTTGATATAAGCGGCTTTGACAAAGGGCAGTTTATTATTACGCAGATGCAGTGAACGGATATCTCGGAAAGAAAACGGCGAAGCTGGTGCATTGTTCACGCGCTACTGTCGTAAGCATCTACGGAAAGATGTAGAGGGACATTGAAGCTCAAATAACTTACGGGTTTGCTGCCGGGTGACGTCGTCGACCACCGCCGATATTTCGACAGGAGCACACCCTGCCATTGTGCCTTGAGAATGGCAGGGTGTGCTGCTGTCGAAATATCGACGGTGGTCGACGACGTCACCCGGCAGCAAACCCGTAAGTTATTTGAACATTCAATTCACCGGGAAAAGTTAAGGTCAGACAGTGAAGCTATCAGTAGGCGCTAAATGATTGGACGTCCATGACTCTTCACAGAGAGTGGGGTTTGGAGGCTTGTCTGCTCTGTAAAGTGGGGTACATGGTGATCTCTAGCATTTCTGCTGAAAGAGCACAATGCTGATGCACGTATAAGTGTTTCAGAGCACACAGTTAATCGTCCATTGTTGAACACAGAGCTCCGCAGCAGACCATCCTCTCGTGATCATATGTTAAACCAATGACATCGTTGTGGTGTGTGTACTGTAAGACCTTCGGTACACACACCATCAGATTATTTGACTTGTCGCTCTAACGAAGTAAGCGAGTGTCAGCAATATGTCTCGTGGTCTTATCGTGGCGTGTTTATCTTCTGCCGTTAGGTCAGACGACAGAAATGCCACTTGCACGCTTAGAGTATCAGATTGACGGTGCACAACTTTAAACAGAACTAGATTAATTTTCACACACATTTATTAAAACAATAACAAGCATAAACCTTACATAACTTGATTCTGGATGCTATTTACAATTGACAATCTGAAGTTCCTTTGGTCTTGGTACGTTAATCTTATTCTCACATATCTCTGATACTTGACGAAGTGTCTATACAATTCTCTTCATGGCTATGTACAGGAATATGATAATCTTAGTAGGTGCAGACTGAAACTTGACTATAGTCTGGTACAGACAAATGCAGACTGACTAATCGGAGGTCTGTACACTCGTTATAATACCTCGCACGTTCAGGTATCACTGCGCGAGTGTGATCCGCGAGGAGAAAAGGTTCTACGTTAGCAGCAATCTCATTGGCTGCGTTACATATTAATACGCGGATCGGCGGAAGCAGAATTTGGTCCGTCTCTAAAGCAGCGCCATCTCGTAGTGCAGAGACGGACGAGCGCTGGGGCTGCGCTGTTGTGCTTAGCGGGGCGCGCTCTAGTGCGAAAGTTGTGTACGCGCTGACTACGCGGAACGATGTACACAACAATCGTCAACTACGATTGCATTGGGCACGGGACCATAGGCATTCGAGCCTGGATCAGTGGAAACGTGTCAACTCTTCGGGTGCACCACGTTTTTCCTTCGCTAGGTGGCTGGTCGTCTGCACAGACGCCGCCATCGAGGTGAACGGCGGCTCGAACCGTGCAGCGTGCTACGGACGCATGCGGCTGGGAGCAGTATCATGTTATGCGAGACATTCTCTTGCGCTTGCTTGGGACCTGTTGTAGTAATTTAAGACGCGTTGACAACTGGGAACCACCTTCATCCCTTCATGCTTGATGTCTTCCCCGACGGCGATATCATCTTTCAGCGGTATAACTGTCCTTCCCTCGGAGCTAGAACCGTGGTACAGTGGTTTGAGGAGCATTACAGTGAACTCACTTTGATGTCTCACTCAGCAAATCTGCGTGATGTAAATCACTAATGTAAATCACTATATGGCCCAGTCACCGCGTATGCAAATCAGCAGCCCGTTATTACATGACCTGTGTGTATACATATAATGCCATATAGCTCAACGAACTACCAACAAACTGTCGCATACCTGATACGCAGAATCATTGTTGTATTTCGTTCCAAAGACGGACAAACAGGCTATTAAGAAGGTGGTCGTAATGTTTTGGCTCATCAGTGTAAAACATGGGTTTCTACAGTTATTACGCCAATGCTGTTTCAGCACAGTCTTCCAATTTGAATGGTTCAAAGCTTATACACAGTAGAGCCTAAACAGTGCCCCAAACACTTCTCTGTTGCTCCCTCGGGCAGCCGTTGCTTAGCTTTCGAAAGGGACCACTCCAACACTCCGACGCGCCGATTCCGTCGACGTTTCCCAGAGCAACATAAAGACTGCAGCATAGCTGCCCCTCATCGGCAACCGAATCTCGTACTCTCAACAGTACTTTGCCGTTTGTCTCTGGACAAAGAAGATGCTCCAAGGATTGCTTGTCCTCCATACAGCTGCACAATTAAGACCTGTTGTTGTACTGACCGGAGTGGCCGAGCGGTTCTAGGCGCTTTAGTCTGGAACCGCGTGGCCGCTACGGCCGCAGGTTCGAATCCTGCCTCGAGCACGGATGTGTGTGATGTCCTTAGGTTAGTTAGGTTTAACTAGTTCTAAGTTCTAGGGGACTGATGACCTCAGATGTTAAGTCACATAGTGCTTTACTGGTGGAGGGTGCGGCTTTGGACTTTTTCTTCAGAGGAGGAATGGTGTGGCACCACTTCGTCGATTGCCGTTTTGTTTCCTGTTTGAAATGATGAAACCATGTTTCATCGCCCGTGACGATGTTCGACAAAAAATTGTCGCGATGTGCCTTGTAACGCGCTAAAAATTCCGCACACATAGTCCTTTGTCGGTCTGTGTGGTCTCCTGTTAGGCGGCGGACACACAGTTTTGAGTACCCCAGCCGATGAACAAGTGTGTCAGAACTACCAGTAGAGAAGTCCAGTTGAGCAGAGAGGTATTTTACTGTGATTCGTAAATCACCAAGAATGAGAGTGTCCGCACGTTCCAGTATTGCAAGAGTCACAGCTGTGTGCGGCCGGCCGACAGCGTGATATCGGAGAGGTTTGCTCGACCTTACTGCGATGATGACAGACGCCCCGTCCAACGGTTCACTGTGGTTTGTTCGCTGACAGGTGTCCGTAGACATTATGCAAGCTCTAGAAGAGATACAGTGACAGCTCTCTGCTTGGAACGCCGCTGCAGACTCCATTTTGAAGACTACGCTTAGCACCACCACCTGTCGGAGCCGGCCAGAGTGGCCGAGCGGTTCTAGGCGCTACAGTCCGGAACCGTGCGACCGCTACGGTCGCAGGTTCGAAACCTGCCTCGGGCTTGGATGTGTGTGATGTCCTTAGGTTAGTTAGGTTTAAGTAGTTCTAAGTTCTAGGCGACTGATGATCTCACACGTTAAGTCCCATAGTGCTCAGAGCCATTTGAACCACCTGTCGGAACTTAATGAAACTGTAGGGGCTGAAGCGGCAATATTGAATAACGTCCTACAACAAATTAGCATTTTCTCAACCAAAATTGGCCGAGAAAAATGTGTTGCATTACTTATTGAACGCCCGTCGTACAATAGGGATGTATTGACAGAAAAGCATTAGTCAGAAAGCGAAATATTATTTTCTGTATTAGAAAAGAAAGGAAAACAGCATGAAATCTCACAGTCGAAAAGACGTCCTCTCCAGGAATTTGGGCTGTTTCAACCTCCATGGGTTGCAACGCAGCACAACACACAGTCTCATGAGCTAGGAATCCTGCAGTCCAGTTGGCGTGGTGCTGGATAATGTGTCAAATTTGGGAGAAGAGAAGCCCTTTGGTTGAGTCCTAGGCTTTTAAATGTCGGACCTATCGCCCAGTTTTTGTGTGACATGTTACCTACATTTACGTAGTCAAATGTTGGCCCAGGATTGCACAGCTCAAAAAATTTAGCTTTCAAAACACGTTTTGCTCAGCTTTGATTATGCCAGATAACGATGAGAAATAGAGCGTATGAAAATAATGTAACACATTCATTAACGTCTGCAGATCTGAAATTTTCAAGGTTAATTGTTATAGGTCATACTGAGGCACATTAAATTTTATATACTTCTTATTAATTTTAGTTCTTAAGGCACCACGCGCTCTCAAACTCATCTAGTGAAATAGATTGATGAGGTAAAATCGTATGACTATCTATTTAAGAATGCTGGTCCACCTATGAAACGCAGACCAGCAGAGATTGGGTTCGACAAGTCCTTGGTAGTTCTTCGGAGGTATGGGACACCACAGGTCTAAGCACAGGCCACGCAGTTACCGTAAATTTTGTGCTGTTGGTTTGCGGGAGTGAAGCTGTTGCAGACAGCGTCCCATACGTGTTCGGTTCAGTCTAATTTGATGACCTTCACAGCAACGAGAGTTAACTACCATGCTCCTGAAAAAACTGGAGCTTTATTGTCTCCTGCTGGAAGATGTTACCACCGTCTGGAAGAAATCAAGCATGAAGGGATGTAGATAGTTGGCAATAATATTCGGATAGTTCACATCCGTCATGGTGCCTTTGATTACTACCACAGGTGCCACTGAAGTTCATCTGTAGGATGGCGGATGTTTTGAACAATGTTCGCCTGAATTATGACATATCCGGACATAACATCAACAGAGGGTACAAGAAACTTGATTCATCCGACCAGATGAGATGTTTTAATTCTTCACGGCCCAATCTCCATGATTCTGTGTCCACTGGAACCGTGATAAATATTGTCGTTGAGTCAACATGGGAGCACATAGCAGTCATCTGCTATGGTGCCACGTGTGCAACAGTGTGCGCTGAATAGTATGCTCTGAAACTCTTGTGTCTGCATCAGATACGCCACAGATCTTACCTATCATGCTTTACAGAACGAGGAAACACCCGATCTCCACATACTGTGACGAGGTGTGGACATCCGAACATTATAACCTATTCGTGGCCTCTCTTTAACTACTCTCCATAAAGGCTCACGACAGTAGCATACAAACAGCTGATCAGCTCCGCTGTTTCTGTTTGTACCGAGGCACTGGACCATAATAATCTGCCTTTTGTCAAAGTTACTCATTTCAGTGGATTTCCACATGGGTGGCCCATATCAACACTATCATTAGTCACTATACATCTCCGATGCTCTTATATACTTTACTTTACCATATTATACGCCCACAACGTCGTTAGGTGGCATTCAATCTTTTGGTGATCAGTGGTCACAATATTTTGACCCATCAGTTGTATCAAAACAGGGAATTTAACCTTTTGGACAAGTTTTGGCATATGCCCATAGCCTTGTATGACTAGTCTAGTCTGATGACAGTGCTCGGTGTGATGTTGGCTGTAAGGTTTGCCCTGGATCTGCCCACAGGTCTGGTGATCTGCAACTGGTGCGTCCTCCTCAGCATCCTGATGACCGTGTGGTGCACATTCGATGCGGCGGGCCGCTCCTGGGTCAAGATGAAGGAGTACCAGCGCAGTACCAGGGACGCAGACTCCAGGAGGCCCTACCGCCGCTCCACCAGCACCAGCCGCAACTGGAGGCAGAGGTGGGTCAGCCTGGAGTGTACAGTGTCACCTGATACAGTCTAACTACCCACAAATGGAGACAGATGTGGGTGATGCTGGACTGTCCAGCGTCAGCTGGGGAATTCTGACCAGCTGCAAATGGAGGTAGAGGTGGGTCTAGCTGGTCTGTCCAGCGTCAGCTGGGGCATTCTGACCAGCTGCAAATGGAGGTAGAGGTGGGTCTAGCTGGTCTGTCCAGCGTCAGCCTCAACTGGAGGCAGTGGTAAGCAAAGCTGGACTGTCCAGTGCAGCTGGGGCATTCTAACCAGCCACAGCTGGAGGCAGAGTTGGGTGAGGGTAGACTGCACAGTGTCAGCTGGGATATTCCAATCAACCGCATAAGAGGCAGAGCTGGGGACAGGCTTTGTGCTGTGCCTCTCAGTAAATACCCTGTTATGGCATCAAGTGTTACGAAGAAGTACATAAAACAACATGTCAACTGACTGTGCTGTTGGTTACTTGTAGAATATTTCACTCATTATGACTAAGTAATGTCCTCTCTTCCAAGGTTGATCGCTGGTAAAGTACGTTGATGATATATTGCGTTTAAGGACAGGTGTTGCCAGACAACTTCAAAATTCATTAAATATTTGGATCTTGAGCATGACATCGAATCCACAGTGGAGTTTGGGAGTAACTATGAAATTACTTAGGCCTAACCAGAAGATATCCATTACTTTATTCATACTTGTAAGATAAAACACGCTGCCCTCCCTTCAGTGATATGGCAGGTAATGTTCATCTTCATGAGTAACGAAAAATTCTAATCTGAATTAAATGAACTAAAAAAAAAGCATGAAGTAATGATTGCACTACTGCCTTGTTGGATTCTATGGTGTATAAGAAACAATATCAACAGGTCTCTGCTCTTCTTTACCTTGTGCTCTAACCACGACCTCAGAATCTCAGCAACAGCTGCTCAGATCCATATTTACAAAAACCTTCTCAGACTGTGGCTAGAAAGCTTAAATTTATGAATTTGAAAACATCATTTTACGTGCACAACACTACTTCACATATTTTCCCAATGCTAAGGACAGTACATCAGCTTTCGAAAAGAGTAGTGTATACAAAATCACTTGTAATTGTGGGGAATTCTATGTAGGCTTTTGTGGCGGCGCAACATCCACCCGCTGAAGGAACAACATAGAAGTTGGAGAGTCAGAAAAGTAGACTTTGCCTTTGCAGACTCTCTGATAAATAAAAAGCACAGCTACAAAGCTCAAAATGGAGTCTTACACATTATCAACAAAGAGAGAAATATGAAACATCTTTAAATAATGATAATGTTACCATGTAGCTATTTGCCCAAACTACCCTGAAATATCAGACACAGATCCCTTACTCACCACTTTTATACTGCAGATACTTCAAATAAAGTCACCCAGACTAACTTGTAATCCATATGCATGTATTGTCTTTATTTCAGTTATTATACTCGCCCTTTAAATTTACGTTGTACAATAAATTACAGTTGTTTCCTTTACCAGTTTAGTCTCTCACTAGTAATACTATACTTATTTTAGACGTATTACTTGTTCCGTCATGCTTCGAAACTTGTCGCTAAAGTTTATTGTATTTTACTCAGTTCATTTTTCTTGTCTGAACAATTGTTCTATTTATCCTATAGTTTGTTAACTCAATATATCATACATTTTTTTCTAAGCTAAATACTTTTATTCCTATATTTATCCAAATACACTTAACACACACGAAAACCGACGTAGGAAGAAATTATCGAATGGGGAAAGATAGGTAGATGTGATGTACATGTACAGACAAAGATATGATTATAATTTCAGAAAATATGGATGATTTATTTAAGACACAGCTTCAGAGATTGAGTAAGTCAATAATGTGTTGGTCCACCTCTGACGCTTGTGCAAGCAGTTACTCGGCTTGGCACTGATTCACACAGTTATTGGATGCCTTCCTGAGGGATATCGTGCCAAATTCTGTACAGTTCTCGCATTAGAACGTCAAAATTCGAAGATGGTTTGAGGGCTTTCCCACAATGCTCGAAACGTTCTCAGCTGGCCAGGGATCGGGCGATCTTTCTGGCCAAGGTAGTGTTTGAGAAGCACGTAAACAAGCAGTAGAAAGTCTCGCCATGTGCGGGCGGCCATTATCTTGCCGAAATGCAAGCCGAGGGCGGCTTGCCACAAAGGGCAACAAAACGGAGCCTGGGATATCATCGACGTACCGATGAGCTGTAAGGGTGTAGCGATTAACACCAACGGCATCCCATACGATCAGTCATGGTTGTCGGGCCGAATGGCGGGCGATAGTCATATTGGGATGCCACTGCTGTCCCGGGCTGCTCCAGATAAGTGTTCGGCCTGGAATCACATTGACGGGGTAGATTTCTCATCAGTTACGATTCCCGCTTCGAACTGAGCCCCAATGACCACCGAAGACGCGTCTGGAGACACCACTGACAGCGGAGGGATGGTCCAGTCTGACGGCTCGACGACTATGAGTGATTAACTGGAATGAAATTTGGTTGTCATCCACAGGACGCTTACAGCACAGCAGTACGTCTACGATCTTATATCTTGTAACCCTCCATGACAAGCCATCCTAGGCTTTTCAGGACGATAAGCGCCCCCCCCCACCTCTTCCCCCCCCCCCCTCCCC
Source organism: Schistocerca piceifrons (assembly GCF_021461385.2). Classification (NCBI taxonomy): domain Eukaryota; kingdom Metazoa; phylum Arthropoda; class Insecta; order Orthoptera; family Acrididae; genus Schistocerca; species Schistocerca piceifrons. The sequence goes on from NC_060145.1 coordinate 460,584,896, forward strand.
CACCCTCAGCACACGATGAGAGTTTCTACTGCTTGTCTTCCCGGTTGCGAAACACTACCTTGGGCCAGCAAGGTCTCCGGATCTGTCCCCAACTGAGAAACTTTGGAGCACTTTGGACTGGATCCTCCAACCGTCTCCAGATTTTGACGCGTCAATTGGACAGAATTTTGCATGATATCCCTCAGGAGAACATACAACAACTCTGTCGGTCAATGCCAAGCCGAATAACTGCCTGCATAAAGGCCAACAGTGGATCAATCTCTGTCTACCCCTGCAGTTTTTAGCCTCCGCAACTTTCTCTAGAACCATGGAAGTTATTCCGTGATGTCTTCACACATGTCCTAAAATCGTAAATCCTCTTCTTGTCAGTATTTTCCATATGTTCCTTTCTTCAGCGTACCTTTAACGTTGTTATTCGTTCACCTTGAATTCCATTTATATTCTTGAACATTTGTTTTATTTCTGTCATTGCTTCTTTGATGTATATATTGTCGCAGAAGAAGCTGAGCAGCACAGTCACCGTGATGTAGTGCTCATGATACTCTTACATTCCACTACAAGATCCATGGGTTGATGCATGGCATGACACGTGAAAGTTACTTTTCTAGCGCTGACTGCAGCAATGATCACTTCATCCAGCACGCATAGTCTCCACAAACTCGGATGTGCATCTTCTCATCTCGGCTAGCATAACTTTCGAGCGACCACAATCTATCATTATCTGAGAAGTTTTCAAAAAGTCCCATCCGACAATGACGTCATTACTACACTCTTGTAAGACGATGAATTCTAAGGGCGTTGTATGGCCACTTATACCCACACGAATGGTACATCTTCCTGCAGGTTTTACATATTTCCCATTATCCACTTTCAGCAGAGATGTTTTGGTGTCGACGAATACTGTTTTCTGCAACTGGCGACGGTACTTATCCGAAATGACTGAACATGATGCTCCAGAGTCCACAAGGCTGGTCGGCCATCCATGAGGAAATCGACGTCGTCTCCTATCATTATTGTAGTGAACGATGGCGGAGGACTTTTCTCTTCGGCGGCCGCACCTCCAAGGAAAGTCGCAACCTTTAGTTTTCCAAGTTGCGTCGGCTAGGTCATCGGTTGGAGCTTCTAAACGGCGATGGAGACCTTAATCGGCGTGTTGGGGAGCGTCCTCTCGACTAGCTTTGATGGTGACCTGCGTCGTCCTGCACCCACATCTCCTTGTTCATCTTCGTCGTCCCGGAGTTGGCCTCGGCTAAGATCGGTCTGCTGTCTTCTGGCGCGGGCGTCATCATATATTCGCCACCTTTCTCGACAGAAGCGCACCACATGTCCCGGTCGTCCCCGGTGGGAACATACTGGTTGGTTATCCTGGGTCCTCCAGACATCAGTCTTCCTTGGTGCATAAACAGGTTCCTCACGCGGCATTGTAGGAACGTAACTTCGCCTGGGCCTCGACTTTTTCACCGTTTTAAAGGTAAATGAAGGACGTGAGATTGGGTTCAATGTCTGTTCCACTTCCTCCCTAATAACCTCTGGAAGCGTCTCGGTTTTTTGCTCGCCGTGCAATCCAAGTGCCTTCTGAACTTCCTCTCTCACTATCTGACGATGAACGCATGTGAGATCAGTTCCTTCCTCCATCACAGACAACGATACGACGTTTGGAATCCGTTCAAACTTCTTGCGTGTAATTCTTTTTTGATGTATTGTCTCGATATACTGGCAGCATTTTATGAAGTCGTCTGCTGTCGAAACCTCCTTCAGCAGTAGGGCATGATACATGTCCTCAGCAACTCCCTTCATGAGACGTGCAACCTTATCTTCCTCCTTAATTCTAGGATCCACTATTTTACACAGCTCCAAGACGTCTTGAATGTAGGATGCTGTAGTTTCTCCTGGACGCTGTGTCCTGCACTTTAATTTATTTTCAGCCTTGCTCTTCTGTCGTTATGTGTCGCCGAAATACTTACGCAGATCCGCCTGGAATACTTCGCAGCTTGTGAACTTCTCCTCGTTGTTCTCATACCATTGCTTGGCAGTGCCCTCCAAGTAGAAAAATACGTTAGCCAAATACACGGTGTCATCCCATTTGTTAAAATTGGCTATACGCTGATATACCTTCAGCCACTTGCTTGGATCTTGGACATCGTCACCAGAGAACCCGGAAGGATGTCTCATGTGGTGGCACACAGTTGCTTTCATCGAAACGCCCTCTTCTTCTTCTGCCTCCGATAGATTGCGATCTGTTGAATGTGGCTCGAACTCGGGTTTCTCGCCACGTAGAGGGCGGCTCTGTCGTGGCCTGGTGGGAGCCACTGTGTCGTCGATAATGTGCGCTATCACAAGTTCCAATACCCAGCGCCTCCACAAGAATAATGTCACGTAGAAGAAGATGTAATTGGATGAATGACGAACACTAACTTCACTTAACAAAGGTTTATTGAGCAGTTGCACATACAAGAGCGCGGAGCGAACTGCCTCCGGCCACAACACATACGGTATATATAGTTACGGATCATTCCGGTACGATGTTTCTTGACATTTGTGGATACTTGTAAAATGTACTCGAACCGAATATAGAAATTGGAATTGTACAGTCTAAGTGAGTTTTGAACTCACGACTCTCCTAGCAGCTGTTTAGTTATCATAACCACTACACCACGGAGCTACTCAGCTTCCTCTCCGAGTATATTGAATAGTATACGCGAAAGACTGTATCGCTGTCTTGCAGCTGCGCGGTCTGGGGCGCCTTGCACGGCCCCTTCGGCTCCCCCTCCCCCACTCCCTCCCCCTCAACTGAGGTTCGAGTCCTCCCTCGGGCATGGGTGAGTGGGTCGTCCTTAGCGTAAGTTAGTTTAAGTTAGATTAAGTTGTGAGTAAGCTTAGGGACCGATGACCTCAGCAGTCCGGTCCCATAAGACCTTACCACACATTTACAACTTTTTTCAGTCCGAGCTGATTGTTCTTGTTCTTCCACACGTACTTCAGTGTCTACACAGGCGTGAGAAGGCCGTCAAACGACGCTGTACGGACTGTCAGTGGCTCGGCGGCAAGCTGGAAAGCAGAAGCCAGCAAGAGGTAACGAAACCTCGCCGTGCTAGTGGCAGAAGCAGGAAGTCCGAAAACCGTGTAAAGCCGCACACGGGGTATGGACACAACACACGGCAGGCTCGGGCGGCTGGCGACTGAAGACACGGAAACGAGTCACGACGCCAAGTTCGAAACGAGATCCGCGTCGGTTGCACTAAAAAATAACCAGACCTGTTAATCACAGAGTTTGACAAGTCAGCAGTATGTTGTAGAGCGCCTTTTCTTATTGACTAGCAGCTTTTTATTCGACACCAGGGAGTTTACGAGAAAATCGATGTTGATTTTTCCTGCGCAGCCCGACGGCTAAGTTGACACCTACTATGTTGGTGGTACTAGTTCAAATCCTGCACGTGTCCTTTACTTTTCTTTTAGTTTCATCACACGGAATACTCTTAAACAGCATGTGCCGTGCAAAATTATTCACAGATAGTCATTTTCGAGTAGTAATTGCATTAAGAAACCAATCATTAAATCACACTTTTCTCCAAAGTGTGCCCCGTTTGTGGTTCGTATCTAAAATTCGAAATATTTGGACAGGTCTGACGAGCTCGCAACGGTGGACGAAGTATTAGTATCTGAGGAACGATTCCACATGCAGACGAAAGCACTCCTTCCCCATTCCTCAAATACCATCCGGAATTATGTACCAACACGGTAGGCGATGCAAGAGATAGCGAGTAATACACATTTGAAGAAAGCTTACTGTAATGATTGATTTATTTATGAAATTAATACGGTGAAAATAGTTATCTATGAAACATTTTGCACGAGATATACTATTTAATGATAATCTGTACGATTAAACTGAAGGCAAAAAGAAATTATGCGGGCAGGGTTTGAACATGTACAACCTGCGTCATACCTGTAAACCTTAGCAGCTGCGCTACGCTCACTAAGTCGAAAAAAAATGCTAAAGCTACGGGTATAGAGGTTACGCATAATACTTAAACGTCTGGAATGAAATTTTCATTCTGCAGCGGAGTATGCGCTGATATGAAACATCCTGGCAGGTTAAAACTTTTTGCAGGACCCAAACTTGAACGCAGGACCTTTGCCTTTCGCGGCTCAAGAGTTCTACCGACTGAGTTGACAAAGCACGACTCACGAGCCATCTCCACAGCTTTATTTCCGCCAGTACCTCGTCTCCTACCTCACAAATTTCATGGAAATACCTATGCTCTCAGTGTTTTCCATCTGTGCTGGATTAGGTGGCCCGCGAGATCGTAATAAATTATATGCTGGACCCCAAACCTTGTTTAAACTCGAATCTCTTTCCCGATGTATTAGGTTTTCAACATACCTTAAGAAATAAAAGAGCACCAAAGGGCGTAGTGGGCGTCCAGAGTGGAACCCAGAACCAGCTGTAAATAGCACAATGAGATCAACAATAGGTCATAGACTGACTGAAGTCCAGGCAGCGAGTACACATAACAGCACAATTCGCAGCACCTGAAGAAGATAGCTGAGTCGGTCGCCGAAACGTTGAGAGTAAAATGACAACAGCTACTCGGCAGAACCCGTGAAGCCACGTAGTCTTTATACGTCGCTCTATGCGTGCAAGTTTGTTCTATGCTGCCACCAATTAAAAAGAAGGAAAAGGCCCTAACGCTCTAAAATATCTTGTGTAACAACTTTTAATTCAGGTCCCATTGCGTAATCAAATGTAAAGCTAGTTTTCCACTCTCAGAGAGCTTTTGCGAGTAACACGTGTCGCGTAAACAGCGCTGCGAGTCTGCTCTAATGCTGACAACGGGACACTTGTTGTCGTGGTGTTCTTCAGTCCGCAGACAAGTTTCATGCAACTTTCCGTGCTGCTCTATCCTGTACAAGTCTCTTCACCTTCGCGTAACTACCGTAATTTACAACCTTCTGAATCTGCTTACTATATTCATCTCTTCGTCTCCCTCCACAATAACCCCTCCCCAGCCTCCCCACCTGTACCACACTTCTCTCCAGTGCTTAACTGGTGATCCCTTGATATCTCAGAATGCATTCCATCATACATCAACTGATCTCATCTTCTAGTCATTTTGTGCCACAAATTTCTTTTCTCCCCAACTCCTCATGAGTTACGTGATCTATCCATCAAATTTTCAGCATTTTTTATAGTATCAAATTTCAAAAGCTTCTATTCTCTTCATGTTTAAACAATTTATTGTCCATGTTTCACTTCCATACATGACTTTACTCCATACAAATACATCACTGGCCACTAAAATTGCTACACCAAGAAGAAATGCAGATGATAAACGGGTATTCATTGGACAAATATATTATACTAGAACTGACATGTGATTACATTTTCACGCAATTTGGGTGCATAGAACCTGAGAAATCAGTACCCAGAACAACCACCTCTGGCCGTAATAACGGCCTTGATACGCCTGGGCATTGAGTCAAACAGAGCTTGGATGGCGTGTACAGGTACAGCTGCCCATGCAGCTTCAACACGATGCCACAGTTCATCAAGAGTAGTGACTGGCGTATTGTGACGAGCCAGTGGCTCGGCCACCATTGACCAGACGTTTTAAGTTGGTGAGAGATCTGGAGAATATGGTGGCCAGGGCAGTAATCGAACATTTTCTGCATCCAGAAAGGCCCGTACAGTACCTTCAACATGCGGTCGTGCAGTATCCTGCTGAAATGTAGGGTTTCTCAGGAATCGAGTGAAGGGTAGAGCCACGGGTTTTAACACATCTGAAATGTATCGTCCACTGTTCAAAGTGCCGTCAATGCGAGAAAGAGGTGACCAAGACGTATAACCAATGGCACCCCATACCATCACGCCGTGTGAAACGCCAGTATGGCGATGACGAATACACGCTTCCAATGTGCGTCCACCGCGATGTCGCCATACATGGATGCGACCATCATGATGCTGTAAACAGAACCTGGATTCATCCGAAAAAATGACGTTTTGTCATTCGTACACCCAGATTAGTCGGTGAGTACACCATCGCAGGCGCTCAAGGGTAACCGTAGCCACGGTCTCCGAGTTGATAGTCCATGCTGCTACAAACGTTGTCGAACTGTTCGTACAGATGGTTGTTGTCTTGCAAACGTCCCCATCTGTTGACTCAAGGATCGAGACGTGGCTACACGATCCGTTACAGCCATGCGGATAAGATGCCCATCATCTCGACTGCTAGTGATACGAGGCCGTTGGGATCGAGCACGGCGTTCCGTATTACCCTCCTGAAACCACCGCTTCCATATTCTGCTAACAGTCATTGGATCTCGACCAACGTGAGCAGCAATGTCGCGATACAATAAACGGCAATCGCGGTAGGCTACAATCCGACCTTTTTCAAAGTCGGAAACGTGATGGTACGCATTTCTCCTCCTTACACGAGGCATCACAACAACGTTTCACCAGACAACGCCGGTCAACTGCTGTTTGTGTATGAGAAATCGGTTGGAAACTTTTCTCATGTCAGCACGTTGTAGGTATCGCCACAGGCGCCAACCTTGTGTGAATGCTCTGAAAAGCTAATCATTTGCATATCACAGCAACTTCTTCCTGTCGGTTAAATTTCGCGTGTGTAGAACGTCATATTCGTGGTGTAGCAATTTTAATGGCCAGTAGTATACTTTCAGAAAGGACTTTCTGACTCTTAAATCTATACTCGATGTTAACCAGTTTCTCTTCTTCAGAAGCGCTTTCGTAGCCATAGCCATTTTATATCCTCCCTACTTCGACAGTCATCAGTTACTTCGCTACCCAAAAGGTCCGACTGCACTCGGGCCTAATGGTCTCAGAAAGCGTGGGAACCACTGTGCTAGAGCCTAAACATGGATCAAAGCAACCACTGATAGCACCACAGACGCGTTGAATCATGTTTGGACATGAAAGGAAAATACTTCGTGTAACAGATGGGACTGATTTCTTACAATGCAATGTGCAAAAAGAAACGGTGTTAGGGGTTCAGAAAGAAATGATACTATTGTAAAGAAGAGCTGTTTACTGATTGTGTTGATATGGAGATAATGGTGAGTAAAGAAGAGGTGTTGACTGATTGAGTTGGAATGTCGATAGCAGCTGGAGACGCTTTAAGAACTGTTTGATACGTGGGTGTCCCGTAATGCAGAAAGACGCAGTTAAGCCTCTCGCGACTGTAACGTACGCTGATTGCACTGCCCGTAATACACTGGCAGAGTTCCCGGCAGCCCGAGACCGCTCGCAGTATTGACGTTCCCCAAAGCGAACTTTGGCAACAAGCCCACAATCCCTTCGAGCTTTTATACTCTCTGCCGTATCGGCTAACGTTAAGTGACTGCTTGAAAGTGGCCCTAAGTTAAGCTTCACTCATCGGTGTCCCTCCGCCTGTTTCGAGTTTGCAGCGTGTTATATTGTCTCATTCAGAAATTCCAGGTATTATCTTACTGCTCGCAGCAATATACGTTAGCTTTTGATGTTGAGAACAAATCGGTCTTAACGCAGGCGTTACTGCTAACCACTTTCATCAACATTGCTTCTCTTTCAATCATTCGAGTAAACACATTTGTTGTAAAAGAGGACATTGTATGACCAACATACTTCTCTCTCTTCCCCCCCCTCCATTCCTCCCCCCTCTCTCTCTCTCCCTGTCTCCCTCCCTCCCACCCTCCCTCCCACCCTCCCTCCCTCCCTCCCTCCCTCCCTCCCTCCCTCCCTCCCTCCCTCCTTTCCATTTCCCGAAATCCCAGTTCCTTACAGTGTCTTTCTCTCATTAGTTTAGCTCAGTTCATTTCTTAGCGGACACATTTGGGATATTTTTCATTATTTTAAAATTTAAGAATCGATTATATTTCTCACGTATGTTCATATTTAGTGGGTTTTTTTCGTTTCGGTTTTCTTAATCTTTTTGTTGGTCTAAGTCAATGGGTAGCTTAAATACTGGATGAGACTCCTAGCAAGTATTTTGAGATCTGTTTTGGAAAACACAACGCGATTCCTTCATTATTCTCCTTATAGTAATTTATAATTCTTTCGCCGTCGTTCCCATATTCAGAGACGCTCAGGCACCATTATAGCACGCTTAGCTCATTGGTGATAAATTCCGCTGGTTTCAAATTACATGAGGCAGTGATTAATCATGGGTCATTTCCATCTTCTTACCTCCTTTGCTTAACGTCTGCTTTCGTCCCAACTTTTCTTCGATTCCTCCAACTATGTAGTCAAATTGACCACACTGAGGCACGCGTAATTATTGTTATTACAGGGTGTTTCAAAAATGACCGGTATATTTGAAACGGCAATAAAAACTAAACGAGCAGCGATAGAAATACACCGTTTGTTGCAATATGCTTGGGACAACAGTACATTTTCAGGTGGACAAACTTTCGAAATTACAGTAGTTACAATTTTCAACAACAGATGGCGCTGCAAGTGATGTGAAAGATATAGAAGACAACGCAGTCTGTGGGTGCGCCATTCTGTACGTCGTCTTTCTGCTGTAAGCGTGTGCTGTTCACAACGTGCAAGTGTGCTGTAGACAACATGGTTTATTCCTTAGAACAGAGGATTTTTCTGGTGTTGGAATTCCACCGCCTAGAACACAGTGTTGTTGCAACAAGACGAAGTTTTCAACGGAGGTTTAATGTCACCAAAGGACCGAAAAGCCATACAATAAAGGATCTGTTTGAAAAATTTCAACGGACTGGGAACGTGACGGATGAACGTGCTGGAAAGGTAGGGCGACCGCGTACGGCAACCACAGAGGGCAACGCGCAGCTAGTGCAGCAAGTGATCCAACAGCGGCCTTGGGTTTCCATTCGCCGTGTTGCAGCTGCGGTCCAAATGACGCCAACGTCCACGTATCGTCTCATGCGCCAGAGTTTACACCTCTATCCATACAAAATTCAAACGCGGCAACCCCTCAGCGCCACTACCATTGCTGCACGAGAGACATTCGCTAACGATATAGTGCACAGGATTGATGACGGCGATATGCATGTGGGCAGCATTTGGTTTACTGACGAAGCTTATTTTTACCTGGACGGCTTCGTCAATAAACAGAACTGGCGCATATGGGGAACCGAAAAGCCCCATGTTGCAGTCCCATCGTCCCTGCATCCTCAAAAAGTACTGGTCTGGGCCGCCATTTCTTCCAAAGGAATCATTGGCCCATTTTTCAGATCCGAAACGATTACTGCATCACGCTATCTGGACATTCTTCGTGAATTTGTGGCGGTACAAACTGCCTTAGACGACACTGCGAACACCTCGTGGTTTATGCAAGATGGGGACCGGCCACATCGCACGGCCGACGTCTTTAATTTCCTGAATGAATATTTCGATGGTCGTGTGATTGCTTTGGGCTATCCGAAACATACAGGAGGCGGCGTGGATTGGCCTCCCTATTCGCCAGACATGAACCCCTGTGACTTCTTTCTGTGGGGACACTTGAAAGACCAGGTGTACCGCCAGAATCCAGAAACAATTGAACAGCTGAAGCAGTACATCTCATCTGCATGTGAAGCCATTCCGCCAGACACGTTGTCAAAGGTTTCGGGTAATTTCATTCAGAGACTACGCCATATTATTGCTACGCATGGTGGATATGTGGAAAATATCGTACTATAGAGTTTCCCAGACCGCAGCGCCATCTGTTGTTGGAAATTGTAAGTACTGTAATTTCGAAAGTTTGTCCGCCTGAAAATGTACTGTTGTCCCAAGCATATTGCAACAAACGGTGTATTTCTATCGCTGCTCGTTTAGTTTTTATTGCCGTTTCAAATATACCGGTCATTTTTGAAACACCCTGTATCTATACACATAATTAAAAAATTTTTTAAAAATTGACGGGTTTGTTAAATGTTTTGAGAGAGGCCATAGAAGTGGCGTACCAACCATTCAGCACTCCACCATGACAATACACGACAACATGCTGCCTAAGTTACTCAAGATTGTTTGCCTAAAACGGGGGTGGCAGTTGTTCCCTATCCACTGTACTCAACGTACTTAACTGGGTGTGACTTCTTCCTCTTCCTAAAAAATGATAATGAAGTTGAATGAAAGATGATTGGAGATGAGTGGAAGGTATTCGGGTGCAGCAGCGACAGACGTGGAAGACGTATTACAGAAACTTTGGTGTCGGTGTGCTCACTCCCAAGCTGCTTACTTTGAAGGTAACGGTGCGGAATAAGATCGATGTAGTACTGTAGTTATGCGACTATCACTAATGTTTCGGGAGCTTTCGGATACCAGCCCCTGTGTTAGACAGCTCACGAAAGAAGAAGCATGCGGAAACCGTCTTGGCCATCTCGTACTGTGATTTTACTGCCAGACATTGAACTTCGCCACAGACCCGCTCGCGTCACATTGTGGCGGAATGGCGGGGTATAAGGAAATGAGGGCAAAGTTGAAAACGCCGACACGGCGGAAGTAGGAAGAAGACTGACATACCGGGGAGCACTTTTCTGTGCGGAAGCGGCCACATCGCGGAAGTGCCCCTAATGGTGGCTGAAGCAGCGACGAATCGCGGTTTTAGTCGCGGGGGAGGGAGTGGGGAGGGGTGGCGAAGAGGGGGGGGGCGGCTATTCACGGCAGACAGGAAGTACGGCTCGGCCATTGTGTCCGCAGGCGGGGCATTAAATCTGGCGCAGCTGCGCACGCGCCGTGATGTGGGCGCTAATGGCACTAATGCGGCCCAGATAGCAGAAAAGTCCCCACGCTGAAGCGAAAAGTGGACTCGGGCAGGGGTTAAGGCACTGCAGCCGCAGCCGCAGCCGACCGGGTAGAGCCCGGCCGCGCTAGACTCGCATAAGGGCCGGGGCGCGATCCCCTCCCAGGCATCTACGTCCACACTCCACAAACCATTGTGAAGGTTACTTAGCACTGTGCTACTTTTGGGGGCTACTCCCTGCTCTATTAGCGCATGAAACACTGACGAATGTACAGGTAACATCAGGGGTTCCCCGGGGAAGTGTTTTACGACCCTCACTGTTCGTGTTATATGCTAATGACCTTGCAGACTTCTCGCAGGTGATGCAGTTATCTGTAGTCAATTCCTGTCTGCAAAAAAAGCTGCACAGATATTCAGCCATGTCGTCATACGATTTCATACCGCTTCAAAATTTGCACCTCGCTTTCAATGTCCAAAGATGTAAAAGTTTACATTCCACAAAACGAAAAAATGTCCGAAAGACGTTCAATAAGTAATTCAACACTTTTTTTCCAGACAGCAGGTTGGCTTTATCCCGGATTCCAATACAGCAGGGCTTCCCAATGTGTGGTCCGCGGACCCTTTAGGGGTCCGCCGGCTCTTTCTAGGGGGTCCGTGGCCACCCTTGACGAAATCGTGTAAAATAAAGAGTAAAATTGTTGTGTTTAGACAAGACAGCCTAGACACAATGAGAGGAAGCCGAAAGGCACGCGCTTAAACTCAAGCAGGCTGGCGTGAGGTCTGAAACAGGATACGTAATGAATGCTATAAAGAAAAGTACGTAGCTTCTGGAATACTTAACTTTAATCCACATTTGTAGAATATCGCTCTTGATGATACATTAATAGAATCTCAATATCAATTGAATACGGCGCCTTCCTAGGTCGTAGCAAATGTAGCTGAAGGCTATGCTAACTATCGTCTCGGCAAATGAGAGCGTATTTGTCAGTGTAGCGTCGCTAGCAAAGTCGGCAGTACAACTGGGGCGAGTGCTAGTAAGTCTCTCTAGACCTGCCGTGTGGTGGCGCTCGGTCTGCTATCACTGACAGTGGCGACACGCGGGTCCGGCGTATACTAATGGACCGCGGCCGATTTAAAGGCTACCACCTAGCAAGTGTGTGTCTGGCGGTGACACCACATTCTTCCCCACAAATCGGCGAACGGTTGTGTTATAAGGCTTCCGCCCGCCGTGGGGAGGACCCCATGTTGATGTATGTGACGAGGTGGGAAGCCTAACAACAGGCGAGGCTGTGCCACCCGCACCCGGCCATTCGCTCCGAGGGGAGCTAGGAAACGCCTGAAAACCTAGTCCAAGGTGCACGTCAACATGCGGTGTATGCGCCCATAAAGAGACAGGAGGGGCCGAAGATTCGACCTCCATCGCGTAGGGGTACCCGACGGGCGAAGACGACATCTGGTCCGGAGCTGGCAAGAGTTCCAAGTCGGAGGACAGCTGGTCAGGGAGGCGCCTGGCGGCTGCAGCGAAGCGTCAACTGCAAGCGTCGTCGGCGGGAGAACAGGCGGCGGCGGCGGCGGCGCGTCGCCATGGGGCAAAATGGAAGGCAGCGTCGGTAACACCTGGGGATGAGGCGAGCCAGTAGATGGGTCCCCAGGGCGCTGACCGGACGGCACCGTCGCTGAAAGCAGACGGGGAACGGCAGAACCCGTGCGACGACAGAGGCGCAGCTGATTGAGATGCCGACGCACCTCACCAGAGGCCCTTAAAAACCAAATACATAGCGCGGCCGAGGCAGCGAAGAATGCGCCCTGCGAGCCAACGCCGTGAACCTCGATAGTGGCGATAACATACAACGTCGCCTGGAGCAAAAGCAGGTCGCTGCCGCTGCACAGGGTTCGATGAGGACGACCGTGCAACAACTCAGCTGGCGAGCGACCATCTCGGGGCTGAGAGCGATACGAGGACAAGAAGAGCAACAAAGCGTCCTCCCGAGAATGCGACTCTTTCAGCTTCAACATCTGTGACTTGAAAGTCCGAACCAATCGTTCAACGACACCGTTTGACTGTGGGGAAAACGGCGTGGATGTCAGATGTTGAATACCATTGGCCTTGCAGAATGACTGAAATTCTGCGGACATGAATTGTGGGCCATTGTCGGAAACAATAGTCTGTGGAAGACCTTCAATGCAAAAGATAGCGGATAACGCTTGGATGGTGGCAGATGACGTCGTGGCAGACATCCGGTCAACAAAAGGAAAATTACTGAAAGAATCGACCACCACCATCCATCGAGCATTCCAAAATGGACTAGCAAAATCTATGTGCAAGCGTTGCCAAGGGGAAGTGGCTTTCGGCCATGCAAAGAATTTCCGCGGTGGTGCGGATTGTTGTTCGGCACACGCCATGCAAGAAGAGCACATATTCGTAATCGCAGCATCGATTCCGAACCAAGTACAGTGCCGACGAGCAAGTTGTTTCGTGCGCACTATACCCCAATGTCCTTGGTGGAGAAGCCGTAAAACAGAGGACTGTAACGAACGTGGGACCACAACCCTGGACTGATCATTATCAGAACGCAACAGCAAAACACCACGTCGAACAAAAAGTCTTTCCTTGTGAGCAAAAAATCGGCGAACCAACGGATCCTCGATCCGTGACTTTGACAATGGCCATTGCGTAGCAACAAAACGCAAAACGGTAGCAAGGACAGGGTCAGCAGCTGTGGCTGTAGCTACACGACGAAAATCAATCGGAAACGATTCGACAACGTCATCGGTTTCCGAATCAATGAACATGCAAGCAAGTTCGGAAGAATCGAATGCTCGATCCTCAGCAACAGGCAAACGGTACAACGCATCGGCGTTTCCGTGCGTAGCAGTGGACCGATACAAGATATCGTAGCGGTACTGCGAGAGGAAAATAGACCAGAGAATGAATTTCTGCGCTGTACGTGGAGGTACAGGCTTGTTCGGATGAAAAAGCGACGTCAAAGGTTTGTGGTCTGTGATGATGGTAAAGTGACGACCATACAAGAAATCATGAAACTTAGTAACACCAAATTCGAGAGCCAAAGCTTCTTTCTCTATCTGTGAATAATTTCTTTGCGCAGACGAGAGCAATTTGGACGCAAAGGCAATAGGGCGATCATGCGAGCCATCTTTGTGCGCAAGCACAGCACCGATCCCGAAATCCGATGCATCTACCATCAACAAAAGGGGTTTCTGGGGATCGAATGGCGTAAGGCAAGTACGAGAAAGCAACGCCGATTTCAACTGGCGAAAGGCGCGTTCGCATTCCATCGTCCAGACAAACGGAACACCTTTACGGCGTAAGCGATGAAGCGGAGCTGAAATGGAAGAGGCATTGCGCATATTCAATCACACCTTGTGACTCCAAATCATTTAATGTTCTTGCGACCTCATCACGCAATGCGTGGGGAACACTGCGCGCTCTGAAAAATTTCGGTTGCGCGTTTACTTTCAGTTCCAAATGTGCTTTATAGTTCTTAGCGCAACCAAGGCCCGGTGCAAAAATGTCTGCAAATTCTTCACATAGACTAGAAATACTGGCTGAAGGCACAGTCTGGTTCACTGATAGGACCTGATTGACTATAGACAAGTTAAACAACTGAAATAAATCTAAACCAAACAAGTTCACTGCAGAAGAAGAACGAAGTACATAAAATGACACAAGTTTTGTTTGTCCCTTGTATGTGGCAAGAAGGCTGCACTGTCCTAACACAGGGATCTTGTGACCTGAATATGTAGTTAGCTTAACATTTGCGGCACGCAACGGAGGTGTGCCCAGTTGTTTGTAAGTGTCTTTATTGATCAATGAAACTGCAGCTCTGGTATCGAGCTGGAAAGGGATCACGTTACCATTAATGTCCAAGTCTACAAAAAGTTTATTGTCCTGCTGACGACAAGAGCCACTGTCTAGTGCAATTCGAACAGACGCTGGTACAGAAGCACTTGCTACTTCACGTGATTTCCTGCGACGCCGACGCACACTATTTGTGGGACGAACACAGTCACTGCTAGAGAGAGTCGCACTGGGCGGAGTGGAATTAACTACATGAATGAATGTCCATGGGCGAAGGTTCACGAGCCTGAGTATTCTTGGGTCGATTCCGGCGTGAAGCAAAGGGCCTGGAATGGTTGTGAGTGTCCGATCTGAGCTTTTTCTGGCAAACACTCTGAACATGTCCTTTTCTATTATAGAAAAAGCAAATAGCTTGGCGTGACAGGCAATTCTCACGAGAATGTCAGCAGCACACCGTGGGCATGATTTCACTGCATTTGCGTGCTTGTGCGGCACACGTGGCTGCGCGGACGTGCACGAGGGCTGTTTACCGTTCTGTGCAGCTCGCCCGATGGGCCGGTTAATGTGACACACAGCTGGCGAAGTTTCAAATGATTCCTGAGCAAAGTCAAGTGTGTCTTGCCTATCCAATATGTCTATCACTTGTTGAAGGGAGGGACTGACTAGTTTCAAAACTTGCTCCCGTATACGAACATCAGAAACGTTCTGTGCAATTGCATCACGCACCATAGTATCTGAATAAGGGAGTCCACATTCACACTCAAAAGCACAATCCCTAGTAAGGCCTTGCAAAGTTGCAACCCACTCCCTATTAGTTTGACCGGCCGTACGTTTTGTACGAAAGAACGTATACCTTTTTGCAACTACATTGACTGATTCCTTGAAATATGCATCTAATGCAGACAGAGTTGCTACGTCGCGGCAGGGAAATAATTTCACTATCACACGGTACGTCTGGACGCCGACACATGATAATAAGTGATGCTGCCGCTCATTACCTTGAATTCTGTAGGCGGCGAGATGGAATCCAAATTGGCGTGACCACTCCGTCCAGCTTTCCATCGCCGCATCGAATGGACGAAAAGGTGGTGCAACTGCGTGTTGTGGCTGCGGTAGCGGTGGAGCGGCGGCTGCCGCATCGTTTTGCATTGCACGTTGACCCTGGACGAGCTGTCCAAGGGCATCCAATAATGCCTGCGTCCGCTGATTCTGCAAGCGATAAAATTCGGACAGTACATCTGGAGATTGTAGCGAAGCCATGACACAAGTAAATTAGAGCAATACGACCATTTGTATCCATCGTCGCCAAATATGCTGTGTCTAGACAAGACAGCCTAGACACAATGAGAGGAAGCCGAAAGGCACGCGCTTAAACTCACGCAGGCTGGCGTGAGGTCTGAAAAAGGATACGTAATGAATGCTATAAAGAAAAGTACGTAGCTTGTGGAATACTTAACTTTAATCCACATTTGTAGAACATCGCTCTTGATGATACATTAATAGAATCTCAATATCAATTGAATACGTCGCCTTGCTAGGTCGTAGCAAATGTAGCTGAAGGCTATGCTAACTATCGTCTCGGCAAATGGGAGCGTATTTGTCAGTGTAGCGTCGCTAGCAAAGTCGGCTGTACAACTGGGGCGAGTGCTAGTAAGTCTCTCTAGACCTACCGTGTGGTGGCGCTCGGTCTGCTATCACTGACAGTGGCGACACGCGGGTCCGGCGTATACTAATGGACCGCGGCCGATTTAAAGGCTACCACCTAGCAAGTGTGGTGTCTGGCGGTGACACCAGAAAAATTATTGAATAAAAATGTGAAAATCCATCACTTTTTTTCCATGTGAAAAAAATGTGTACTTTTACTCCAGGTGTATTGCGGTCCCTAAGTGAGAACGCATACATAGTTTAGTACCAGAGAATGCGGCTTCTCTGATCAACTGTTCCGCAACAATACTGGGGTCGTTTGTGCGCCGCCTCACGGCGGTAGATGCGCTGGAACCATTTACACATGCACGGAGCGAGCTTTGTCGACCAATCACAGCACTCGCTGACACGTATGCGGCCCCAGGCATCATTAAATGTTAAACTTACTTTGTCAGTGCACTACCTATTTCATAAGTCGATTTTTGACCTTCATGTTGTTTTCATTCATCTCTAAACCAAAGACTATTGATACTTCGTGGGGGGGCGGGGGGGGGGGGTAGAGATGGGCGGTCATTGGGAACAGATTAGGGGTCCACCATGGATTTTCGACTGAAGAAGGGGTCCACCAGCTGAAAAGGTTGGGAAGCCCTGCAATACAGCATATTGTTCCCCACTCTTTTTGCTGCAACAACCTATTTTTCATAACAATCTCCTTTCAACACGACGGCCTTACACCACCTTACTGGTAGGGCGTGTGTGTCCGCATGCTACCACTCCACTGGTCGACATCAGAGCCAACGTCTTGCTGCATCAGTAGCCTCCCCATCATTCACGTACAGCTTCCCGCGGAGTGCAGCCTTCACAGGGACAGACAGATTGACGTAGGACTGTTCCAGTTTCAGGGTGTAGGGTGGATAAGGAAGCGTCACAGTCCAGTCACGTTTTGTGAGCACACTTGTGCGAGACCTTGCTTAGTCATGCAGAAGGAGAAGTTCGTTTGCATTTCTGTGGCAACACTACTGGCCATTAAAATTGCTACACCAAGAAGAAATGCAGATGATAAACGGGTATTCATTGGACAAATATATTATACTAGACCTGACATGTGATTACATTTTCACACATTTTGGGTGCATAGATCCTGAGAAATCAGTACCCAGGACAACCACCTCTGGTCGTAATAACGGCCTTGATACGCCTGGGCATTGAGTCACAGAGCTTGGATGGCGTGTACAGGTACAGCTGCCCATGCAGCTTCAACACGATACCACAGTTCATCAAGAGTAGTGACTGGCGTATTGTGACGAGCCAGTTGCTCCGCCACCATTGACCAGACGTTTTCAATTGGTGAGAGATCTGGAGAATGTGTTGGCCAGGGCAGCAAGTCGGACATTTTCTGTATCCAGAAAGGCCCGCACAGGACCTGCAACGTGCGGTCGTGCATTATCCTGCAGAAATGAAGGGTTTTGCAGGGATCGAATGAAGGGTAGAGCTACGGTTCGTAACACGTCCACTGTTCAAAGTGCCGTCAATGCGAGCAAGAGGTGACCGAGACGTGTAACCGGTGGCACCCCATACCATCACGCCGGGTGAAACGCCAGTATGGCGATGACAAATACACGCTTCCAATGTGCGTTCACCGCAATGTCGCCAAACATGGATGCGACCATCATGATGCTGTAAACAGAGCCTGGATTCATCCGAAAAAATGACGTTTTGCCATTCGTGCACCCACGTCCGTCGTTGAGTATATCATTGCAGGCGCTCCTGTCTGTGGTGTAGCGTCAAGGGTAACCGCAGCCATGGTCTCCGAGCTGATAGTCCATGCTGCTGCAAATGTCGTCGAACTGTTCGCCCAGATGGTTCTTGTCTTGCAAACGTTCCCATCTGGTGACTCAGGGATCGAGACGTGGTTGCACGATCCGTTACAGCCATGCGGATAAGATGCCTGTCATCTCGACTGCTAGTGATACGAGGCCGTTGGGATCCAGCACGGCGTTCCGCATTACCCTCTTGAATCTACCGATTCCATATTCTGCCAACAGTCATTGGATCTCGACTAACGCGAGCAGCAATGTCGCGATAGGCTACAATCCGACCTTCATCAAAGTCGGAAACGTGATGGTACGCATTTCTTCTCCTTACATGAGGCATCACAACAACGTTTCACCAGGCAACGCCGGTGAACTGCTGTTTGTGTATAAGAAATCGGTTGGAAACTTTCCTCATGTCAGCAAGTTGTAGGTGTCGCCACCGGCGTCAACCTTGTGTGAATGCTCTGAAAAGCTAATCATTTGCATATCAGAGGCTCTTTTGCCTGTCGGTTAAATTTCGCGTCTGTAGCACGTTAACTTCGTGGTGTAGCAATTTTAATGGCCAGTAGTGTATTTCCTTAGGGCAGCACGATACACTTAAGACCTCATCGTTGCACCATGGTGGTGGCCGTCAGACAGAATAACACCTTCAGAGTCCCAGAGGACCGTCGCCACGACTTTACCCCGGCTGACGGTGCGGCTTTGAACTTTTTCTTCGGAGGAGAGGTTGTGTGATGCTACACCATGGATTGCCGATTTCGTCCTCGTTCGGCGTGATGAACCCGTGTCTCATCGCCTGTGACAATGTTCCACAACATATCATCACGATCAGCCTCGTAACGCGCAAGCAGTTCCGCACAGTAGGTCGTTCGTTGCCCTTTATGGCCTTCTGTGAGCAGTGAAGCGGGGAGCAACCCAATGTCAACACACCTTTGTGTACCCTAACGGGTGGGCCCGTGTGTCAGCACTACCAACAGATGCATCCAGTTGTGCAGCGAAGTGTTTGATCGTGCTCATTCTGTCTCTTCGAATGAGAGTGTCCGCACGTTCCAGCGTTTAGGAGTCACAGCCGTGTGCGGCCGACTGTTTGAGATGGGACAGGTTTGCACGACCGTGTTGTCATGACGACAGAAGTCTCGTCCAAACTATGCTTTTGTTCACTGTCACCTCCCCATAGACATCCTCCAAGCGCCGATAAATATCTGCGATGCTCTGGATTTCAGCCAAAAGAAACTCAGTAACAGCTCTCCGTTTGGAACGCAGCGCCGTTACAGAGGCCTATCTGAAGGCAACATACAGCGCCACCACCTGTCGGAATTTCATTAAACTATAGGAGCTGAAGTGGGAATCTTCCACTATGTGCCACAATATATTCCGCATTTTTCAACGGAAACTAGCCGAGGAAAAAATGTATCGCATTACTTACTGAACACCCCTCGCACTACCCTATGACGGCAGTATCAAAGAGCTACAATTGGCATCAGGCAACACGTACAAGAACCTGGTTGTAACAATTTCGTGCGATTTTAAATGGAACGACCACAAACTCATAGTTTTTAACGTTGAAATTCCCTAAACAACCGTGCAATTTTGATGTCATTTTATTTTATTTTCGCTACCAGTTTCGGCAATTCATTATCCCATCTTCGGGCCCCATATGCAACTCTCAAAAATAATGGATATTGGCATACTAAACTAACGCTAAATCACAGTAAGACTCAGTTTTTACAGTTTTCTGACGCACAATTCAACTAAATCTAATGTTTTAATTTCACAGAATGGGCATATGATTAGTGATACTGAACAGTTCAAATTTCTAGTGTTCAGATAGTAAACTGTCGTACAGAATCTTAATCAAAGGCTTAATGCTGCCATCTTCACTTTTCGAGCGGTATCTGAAGTGAGTGATCCTTCGACACGAAAATCAGTCTACTTTGCTTATTTTCATTTGCTTATGTCGCATGGTATTATATTTTTGGGGCAACTTTTTCCATTGTAAAAGGATATTTTTGGCTCAGAAACGGGCGGTTCGGGCAGTAAGTGGTGTAAGCTCACGAACCTCTTGTCGACCCCTGTTCATGAATCTGGGTATTTTGACATTGGCCTCTCAGTATATATATGACTAACCATATGCCCATTCCGTGAAATTAAACCATTAGGTTTTGTTGAATTGTGTGTCAGAAACTGCAAAAACTGAGTCTTACTGTGATTTAGCGTTAGTTTAGTATGCCAATATCGATTATTTTTTAGAGTTGTATCTCATGGATACAATATTGACTGAATAACGACTGTGTGTGTGCTGTCTCGTCGTAGAAGGTTGGCGACCGCGACCATCATGGTGTATTCCTCTCTCTTCTTAGCTGTTTTAACAAAGATGGTGATGTCAGAGATGTTGTTCCACTCTGTGACCACGAAACTGTTTCCCACCCACGTTCGCCTTTTATCTTTCTTTCAGTAATGAGTTTCAGGAAGCTGTACCTTACGCTTTAAAAAATTTTGTACAAAATGTGCTGCTTCTGTGCATTTGATGTTTGTTTTTTACTGTAAGGTGTTTCCCAGCACTGTGAAGTTCTTCAGTGTAAGTAACGTAATCTGCATACGAGATTCTTAACATTTTTCAAATGCCTTTAGTCTTTCCGTTTGAGAGCTTTTGATGTCCAGGCTTCTACTCCAGGCTAATAACACGTAACACTTCGCTATTTTTCAGCGTGTATTAAACTGAAGATCATGTCTGCATCAATATGTTAAAGTTTTTGAAATGTCCTCTGCGCAGGGTCAAATCTAGTTGAACTAACGTAAAAGTTTTCAACTGATTTCACTGTGAACGTTTCGCATAATATTTCAATAAATAGACTGACAAACTTTTGAGTAATCTACCTATCGCTTTTAGAAACCAGTTCCCGTGATCCAGTTCGAAAGGAGGAATCATGAAGATCAATGAAATTTACAGCTGTCTGATAAATGACAAACACTATCTATGTAGGTGCTACGGAGGAAGACTATGTGTTACTATAACGTTTTGCTTGCCTGCTTCCAGGAAGGTGATCCGGGCGTACCAAGACAGCTGGAATCACCGGTGTAGACTGCTCTTCTGCTGCATGGGGAACAGCGACAGGAACCGGGTGAGTCCGCTAACATTACATCCGTTCCACACATCTAACGAAAGGGTATGGCAATAGTATAAGTGGATGTAGAGCTCGCCGAGAAAGTAAGGGATGCAGGGTCATTTCTGCTACTTACAACTTACACTGTAGCATTAAATGTGACTGGAGGAAATAGGAGCAGCCGCAACAGACACTTGTGTGTGGTCTGTCGAAGTCTTACACCAACGTGACCAGCCCTGGGTAACACAGCTGTTAGCAGTGTGAACAAAGTGGTGAGCAAATTGTCTTTGGCTGAAACAAAGTATCCTATCTGTGCCGTGGCTGTCACTGCAATTGGGAGATGGGAAAACACTAATCGTGGCCTGCACTTGAATACGGGGGGAAAGAAAAGATTAGTCGAGCATCTTGTAGGAAGTTTAAGGGGGGCTACGATCATACAGAACAAAATTATTGTGAGTACGGAATTAAAGGGGCACATTTTTAGGTTAGAGTCATGTACAGACAGAAAGTATTGTAAGAAATTAGAGCAGCTCCCAGAGAAACAAAACTTTGTTTCATCAGAACGTTAGAGGGTTGAAAAACAAGATGTATGAGCTCATTGTGTGCCTAGAAGATGTAGAAAAGTGATAGATGCTCTGTGCCTCTCTGAACACCATGCAGCCATAGGGATGGAGAAGTTAAATATCAGGCATTATAGATTTGGCTCATTTTCGTGTACAGTTAACATGGGAAAAGGAGGACTTGCAACATATATTAAAGTTGGACAAAAAGCCAACAATTTTGAAACAAATAGTTTTGTGTCGATCAGGACCTATAAGCATGTGCTTGTCAGTTTTTACTGTGGAATACCTCTCTGTTTACTGTAACAGGCTACAGATACCCTCTAGGAATCTTTCAGCTGTTTATGAGAGATCTAGATGCATTATTTACCTACCTGTCAGACAAGAAGAAACAGTGATTCGTGGAGATTCAGTGTAGATTTCCTAAAAGATACAGAGTGGAAGAGTGAACTGGAACTATCATTTCGATGTTTCAACGTAATTTCAGTAGTCAGTTTTCCAACTTGTGTGTAGAAAAATAGTGAGACATTGATTGCATTTTATAGGCAGTGCTCAGGATGAAACACTAAATGTGTACTCAGTTGATGACGGATTATCTGATTATGATTCACAGTTAATGGAAACAAACAGTGTGGCACCTTCCAACCCTGAGGCAAGTTCATACAAAGCAGCAAAACTAGTAAATGAGATTATGTAGATCATGATACACTCATACAAAAACTCAAGTTTTGTGAAACTGATAGCTTTGCTTTACACACAGCTGGCTTGAATCATTCTTGACAGACGAAATGCAAAAGGTTGTGTTGAACAGTTCAGTGTCAGAAAGGCATAGAATTTTCGTGGCTGGGGTAGGGTAAAAAAAAAAAAAATCACATAGGAAGCCCCACAGGGTTCAGTTTTGGATCCACTCCTTTATGTGTGTGAATGACCTTCCACTTAAGATTCAACAAGCAAAATTTGTACTTTTTGTGTTGATACTAGTGTTGCAATAAATCCCATTAGAAATAGAAAGCAACAAAAGAGTTGCTAAATGATATTTTCCAAAGAATTATTAAATGCTATCTGGAAATGGACTCATCCTAAATTTTGAAGCAAAACGCACACTACATTCAGTTATGTATAACAAACAGCCCTACCAGCAATTGATATAGCACATGTGCAGAAGTCAGTAAGTTTGCTAGAACGCTCCAATTTTTTTTCTGCAGATACTGATGAAAATTTCAACTGGAAGAGGCATATTGCCGAGCTTCTCAAATAATTAAGCTCAGTTACTTTTGATCGTAGTATAACTGATAATCTTGAAAGTAAACATATCAAATTTGTGTCATGTTTTGCATATTTACACCCAGTAATGTCATATGAATAACATTCTGGGGTAGCTCATCACTTACAAAGAAAGTTTTTATTGCACAAATGCGAGCAGTAAGAATAATATGTGGTGTCCACCTATCTATGTCACGTAGGTACCTCTTCAAGAAGCTATGAATTTTAAGTGTACCGTCACAGTAAATACATTCTCTAGTGAAATTCGTCATAAAAAATCCATCAGAATTTGAGAAGAAGAGTGATGTACGTACCTAAACACTATACGAAAAAAATTACTTTTATTACCCATTGTTAAAGCTGTCAGTAGCTCAGAAAAGAGTTCAATATGCAGCAACAACATTTGCCCAATAAAATAAAAGTCTGACACATAGTGAAGCAGGTTTTAAATCTAAATTAAAATCATTTCTTCATAACGACTCCTCCGTTTCCTATCACGAATTTCTATTTACAAAACTAGTAGCTAATAAAAAAAAAGTGTAGTAGCATGAGTAGGACTAAAAATAATAATGTGTATACTAATGTTAACACTAATTCTGTATACACAAGTATAAACTAAGTCGTTCCATATGCTTCTGATAAAAGATTCGTTCACAAGATCTGTGGAACATGTAACAGATTACTAGTTGGTGATAGTTTCAAATGTTAGTAAAAATACGGAAAAAATATTACACATCTTTGTTTTTGTTGTATAACGTGATGGAGTACTTTCCAAATGAAAATTCTAGCCACAAAAAGAATAAAATCTAAATTGACAAGAAATTTTCAAGAAAAATATTGTTTTTACTTCAACCTGTTAAAGGACACAGAACCAAACACATATTTGACTGAAAAATGGATTAACTACTTCAAATTTCAGTGATGCATGTGATAAATATTTTATTCCGAATACATAAAATTGTTCCAGGATGAAAAATAGAAAACAATCAGAGTCATGAAATTGTTTCACCTGTATAACGATAAATATCGTCGCTGTTTGTGTCCTATTTGAGCTCTTAGAAACTAGCAATAAGAAAGTTTTTAAGAAGACTAAAATATTAATTTTGGGATCATGTGAGGCATCATAGTTGTATCGTGTTACGTTTAAACATAATTATTTACGTGAGACTGACAAGAGGAAGATCCCAGAAATGGCCAACCTATTCGGCTCATATTTGGCAGGTCGCTTGTGGACAACCTGAAATGAAAGACTGTGGGAGTAGGGACGTACACCGATTTAGTGACAATGGCACCATTGTTCTCCTTAAGTAAACAAGCCACCAAATTGTCCTAGGTGTCCTTACGTAAAAAAACCGCACAGTTACGGACATGTTTTGTTAATTTATGACATAAGTAATGGGCAGTTACTGGCATTATAATAGCAATCAATACCCAGCAACTGTCAAGATAATTACCATAATTTACATACGACATGGCAGTCTAGTTGGGTTCGTGTTTACTCAGGTATTCAGATGCTTTTAACATAAAGTGACAATTCTCACACTAATGTGGTAGTTAATGAGTCAAAAAATGGCGTCTTCCCCATTGTGCCCGTCCCCCTCAATATACTCCGATTGTCCAGGCCACCATCTCCCCTTAGTGTCCGCCCCCCCTCCAGAATCCTAACACTGGAACTCTTAATCTGGATCTCACTCAAGTAGCAGCAGCATCAGTAAATCCATGTGATATTGTAAATTTCCAGCGTGGTGCAACACCCAGCACTATTGGCCTAGTTTTCACGAATATTCAGCACCCAACGCTATTTCCTGCAACATTCGACGCCGTTTACCGTTCCGTGGCTAGCTTTTAGCGATTTTTTTTCGTTGCTGTTTTATAGATTTCCTCCAGTTTTTAAGAAGACACACGTAAATATAGGTTGTGCTGCTATTTTATCGATTTTTAGGAAACGTATTTAAAACACGTGGCTTCAAACAATTAACAACTATCATCCTAAGTCGCCCCCCCATGAACCATGGACCTTGCTGTTGGTTGGGAGGCTTGCGTGCCTCAGCGATACAGATTGCCGTACCGTAGGTGCAACCACAACGGAGGGGTATCTGTTGAGAGGTCAGACAAACGTGTGGTTCCTGAAGAGGGGCAGCAGCCTTTTCAGTAGTTGCAAGGGCAACAGTCTGGATGATTGACTGATCTGGCCTTGTAACAATAACCAAAACGGCCTTGCTGTGCTGGTACTGCGAACGGCTGAAAGCAAGGGGAAACTACAGCCGTAATTTTTCCCGAGGGCATGCAGCTTTACTGTATGATTACATGATGATGGCGTCCTCTTGGGTAAAATATTCCGGAGGTAAAATAGTCCCCCATTCGGATCTCCGGGCGGGGACTACTCAAGAGGATGTCGTTATCAGGAGAAAGAAAACTGGCGTTCTACGGATCGGAGCGTGGAATGTCAGATCCCTTAATCGGGCAGGTAGGTTAGAAAATTTAAAAAGGGAAATGGATAGGTTGAAGTTAGATATAGTGGGAATTAGTGAAGTTCGGTGGCAGGAGGAACAAGACTTCTGGTCAGGTGACTACAGGGTTATAAACACAAAATCAAATAGGGGTAATGCAGGAGTAGGTTTAATAATGAATAGGAAAATAGGAATGCGGGTAAGGTACTACAAACAGCATAGTGAACGCATTATTGTGGCCAAGATAGATACGAAGCCCACACCTACTACAGTAGTACAAGTTTATATGCCAACTAGCTCTGCAGATGACGAAGAAATTGAAGAAATGTATGATGAAATAAAAGAAATTGTTCAGATTGTGAAGGGAGACGAAAATTTAATAGTCATGGGTGACTGGAATTCGAGTGTAGGAAAAGGGAGAGAAGGAAACATAGTAGGTGAATATGGATTGGGGGACAGAAATGAAAGAGGAAGCCACCTGGTAGAATTTTGCACAGAGCACAACATAATCATAGCTAACACTTGGTTTAAGAATCATGAAAGAAGGTTGTATACATGGAAGAACCCTGGAGATACTAAAAGGTATCAGATAGATTATATAATGGTAAGACAGAGATTTAGGAACCAGGTTTTAAATTGTAAGACATTTCCAGGGGCAGATGTGGACTCTGACCACAATCTATTGGTTATGACCTGTAGATTAAAACTGAAGAAACTGCAAAAAGGTGGGAATTTAAGGAGATGGGACCTGGACACTAAAAGAGCCAGAGGTTGTACAGAGATTCAGGGAGAGCATAAGGGAGCAATTGACAGGAATGGGGGAAATAAATACAGTAGAAGAAGAATGGGTAGCTTTGAGGGATGAAGTAGTGAAGGCAGCAGAGGATCAAGTAGGTAAAAAGACGAGGGCTAGTAGAAATCCATGGGTAACAGAAGAAATATTGAATTTAATTGATGCAAGGAGAAAATATAAAAATGCAGTAAGTGAAACAGGCAAAAAGGAATACAAACGTCTCAAAAATGAGATCGACAGGAAGTGCAAAATGGCTAAGCAGGGATGGCTAGAGGACAAATGTAAGGATGTAGAGGCCTATCTCACTAGGGGTAAGATAGATACCGCCTACAGGAAAATTAAAGAGACCTTTGGAGAAAGGAGAAACACTTGTATGAATATCAAGAGCTCAGATGGAAACCCAGTTCTAAGCAAAGAAGGGAAAGCAGAAAGGTGGAAGGAGTATATAGAGGGTCTATACAAGGGCGATGTACTTGAGGACAATATTATGGAAATGGAAGAGGATGTAGATGACGATGAAATGGGAGATACGATACTGCGTGAAGAGTTTGACAGAGCACTGAAAGACCTGAGTCGAAACAAGGCCCCCGGAGTAGACAATATTCCATTGGAACTACTGACGGCCGTGGGAGAGCCAGTCCTGACAAAACTCTACCATCTGGTGAGCAAGATGTATGAAACAGGCGAAATACCCTCAGACTTCAAGAAGAATATAATAATTCCAATCCCAAAGAAAGCAGGTGTTGACAGATGTGAAAATTACCGAACTATCAGCTTAATAAGTCACAGCTGCAAAATACTAACACGAATTCTTTACAGACGAATGGAAAAACTAGTAGAAGCCAACCTCGGGGAAGATCAGTTTGGATTCCGTAGAAACACTGGAACACGTGAGGCAATACTGACCTTACGACTTATCTTAGAAGAAAGATTAAGGAAAGGCAAACCTACATTTCTAGCATTTGTAGACTTAGAGAAAGCTTTTGACAATGTTGACTGGAATACTCTCTTCCAAATTCTAAAGGTGGCAGGGGTAAAATACAGGGAGCGAAAGGCTATTTACAATTTGTACAGAAACCAGATGGCAGTTATAAGAGTCGAGGGACATGAAAGGGAAGCAGTTGTTGGGAAGGGAGTAAGACAGGGTTGTAGCCTCTCCCCGACGTTGTTCAATCTGTATATTGAGCAAGCAGTAAAGGAAACAAAAGAAAAATTCGGAGTAGGTATTAAAATTCATGGAGAAGAAATAAAAACTTTGAGGTTCGCCGATGACATTGTAATTCTGTCAGAGACAGCAAAGGGCTTGGAAGAGCAGTTGAATGGAATGGACAGTGTCTTGAAAGGAGGATATAAGATGAACATCAACAAAAGCAAAACAAGGATAATGGAATGTAGTCTAATTAAGTCGGGTGATGCTGAGGGAATTAGATTAGGAAATGAGGCACTTAAAGTAGTAAAGGAGTTTTGCTATTTGGGGAGCAAAATAACTGATGATGGTCGAAGTAGAGAGGATATAAAATGTAGGCTGGCAATGTCAAGGAAAGCATTTCTGAAGAAGAGAAATTTGTTAACATCCAGTATTGATTTAAGTGTCAGGAAGTCATTTCTGAAAGTATTCGTATGGAGTGTAGCCATGTATGGAAGTGAAACATGGACGATAAATAGTTTGGACAAGAAGAGAATAGAAGCTTTCGAAATGTGGTGCTACAGAAGAATGCTGAAGATTAGATGGGTAGATCACATAACTAATGAGGAAGTATTGAATAGGATTGGGGAGAAGAGAAGTTTGTGGCACAACTTGACCAGAAGAAGGGATCGGTTGGTAGGACATGTTCTGAGGCATCAAGGGATCACCAATTTAGTATTGGAGGGCAGCGTGGAGGGTAAAAATCGTAGAGGGAGACCAAGAGATGAATACACTAAGCAGATTCAGAAGGATGTAGGTTGCAGTAGGTACTGGGAGATGAAAAAGCTTGCACAGGATAGAGTAGCATGGAGAGCTGCATCAAACCAGTCTCAGGACTGAAGACCACAACAACAACAACATCCTAAGTCGCTACTCTATACGTTGCGTCGTTTGTGAGTTATTTAGCAATGAAATTAGCGA
Organism: Schistocerca piceifrons; assembly: GCF_021461385.2. Classification (NCBI taxonomy): domain Eukaryota; kingdom Metazoa; phylum Arthropoda; class Insecta; order Orthoptera; family Acrididae; genus Schistocerca; species Schistocerca piceifrons. The sequence goes on from NC_060145.1 coordinate 460,613,142, forward strand.
ATCAGCATGTGGGGCTTTCGTATTCAAGTGACTCGCAAGATAGAATTGGTGTCACTTGATACCATAACCGCGCGAGTTTGCTCAGCCACTGGTTCGGCTTCGATCCTTACTACCATCCCATGTCCAATTTTTGTATAGCTCTCTTGTTTTCTTTTAGGAAAGTAAACGGAGTACATGTTTTTGCTAACTTCAATAATAATTATCTCAGAAACTATGCAATGTTTCGAATTTTTTCTTAACAATTAAGTCTCAGCACAGGCTACTGTGCAACACTTTTACGAGCTTTTCAGACCGTATCTGATCACCCTGTATACAGATAAGAAGATATGTAAGAACCTCATGTGCAACTTGAATAGTGCTGACGACAGTGCATTAAAATTGATTAATAGTTAGTACCATGAAAATTAATAACTATAGCAGATACATACAATATTTTAAGATTTTTTAAAGGAAAACTTGGTCTGTCTTAGGCCGTAACATTCGTTATTAACTGTGCGATCGTCCGATTTCGAGTAACAGTTGATTGTAACTGTCAGTATGCACAGTGGTTACAGTTTACATATATTGTCATGTGAGCCTTTAATATAATGACATGGTCTTTATCCAGATGATGATGTTGTATATGGTCCGTGTACAACGTGGCCTCATGTGAAGAACTTTACTTTGATTGATGTGCCACATCTAATGTGATGAACCATTTGGTGCGTATCCACATGGAAGTAGCAGTAACAGCACGTGCCATGTTTGTAACACGATTTTTATTATGTCTGATAGTGTCTGCAAGTAATGTACTGATGTTAAAATGTTTTAAGTGCTTGAAAAGTTAGTCAGTCGCACAATTAATACAGAGTGGCACAGCTTGCTAGGGACTATATTTTCCTTTACAAAACGTTTAGAGACTGTGGCCCCTCACAAAAACAAAATTACAATTATAAAATTTGTTACTCGATCTGCAAATAGATGGAGAAACTTGATTTATACCAGGCTCCGGAAAGCATATTCTGGAAGCTTTTCAGGATAGAAGCGTTAGCCAAGACAGTATGCTGATTAAGAGGAATTGTTTTGTGTGGGTGTGTATTTCTGTTTCGTACAGCAGATTCAAAGTGGCTCCTTTTTATGCTAAGTATAACACTTGCGTATTCTTATCAGTCTTTCTCAGTGGGATGCAGATGCAGATTTCTTTAGGTTGCTTGGTCTTACACCATTTCCATAATGTAAAAACCTCAGTTGCATTAGTGCCTTTATTTGACAAAAATTGCAATATCTATTCTAATCTTTTTATCACAGATAAGATTCCTCAAGGTATCGATACCATTAATTGGACACTCTGGTGAGAACTATACTTCTCTTAGCATGTCTGTCGTGAGTAGAGTATCTAGAGCAGTCGTGAGTTACAGTGTGAGGACGTGGTGTGCCCGCAGAACTCGTTCGCGGACATCGCGCGTCTGCTGTCCGAGTTCTTCCGCGACCTGGACGTGGTGCCTTCCGACGTGGTGGCCGGCCTGGTGCTGCTCAGGAAGTTCCAGAAGATCGAGCGCGAAGCCGTCGTCAAGGAGGTGAGTGAGGCAGCCAGCAGTCTGCGTTCTGGCTCTGAGGAGCTGTAGTCCGGTTACAACCCGAATTACTCTCGTTATTTCGTCGAGCTACTTCCGAATGGTATATATATATATATAAATGAGTGTCGAAAGTTCCATGCGGCTTTTCGTGGATGATGCTGTATACAGAGAAGTTGCAGCATTAGAAAATTGCAGCGAAATACAGGAAGATCGGCATCGGATAGGCACTTTGTGCAGGGAGTGGCAACTGACCTTTAACATGGACGAATGTAAGGTATTGCGAATACATAGAAAGAAGGATCCTTTATTGTATGATTATATGATAGCGGAACAAACACTGGTAGCAGTTACTTCTGTAAAATATCTGGGAGTATGCATGCGGAACGATTTGAAGAGGAATCATCATGTAAAATTAATTCTTGGTAAGGCGGATGCCAGGTTGAGATACATTGGGAGACTCCTTAGAAAATGTAGTCCATCAACAAAGGAGGTGGCTTACAAAACACTCGTTCGACCTATACTTGAGTATTGCTCATCAGTGTGGGATCCGTAGCAGGTCGGGTTGACAGAGGAGGTAGAGAAGGCCCAAAGAAGAGCGGCGCGTCTCGTCACAGGGTTATTTGGTAAGCGTGATAGCGTTACAGAGATGTTTAGCAAACTCAAGTGGCAGACTCTGCAAGAGAAGCGCACTGCATCGCGGTGTAGCTTGCTGTCCAGGTTTCGAGAGGGTGCGTTTCTGGATGAGGTATCGAATATATTATACCTCCCGAGATCACGAATGTAAAATTAGAGAGATTCGAGCGCGCACGGAGGCTTTCCGGCAGTCGTCCTTCCCGCGAACCATACGCGACTGGAACAGGAAAGGGAGGTAATGACAGTGGCACGTAAAGTGCCCTCCGCCACACACCGTTGGGTGGCTTGGTATAAATGTAGATGTAGATATAGATGATCCAGTTACGGACTGATCAGAGGTCCTTTCCGTCATTTGTTCTGTCTCATTCTGCTCATTCTCCCCTTCTGCATTGTTCCTCTACACTTTGTACTTAGCCTGTTCTTTACTCGTCCTTCTTAAGGTTTTCTTCCTACACATTTAGACGCTGTAGAACCGGAGAAACTGGTATACGTGTCTAATACCGTGTAGAGCCCCCGCAAGTACGCAGATGTGCCAAAAACGCGACTTGACGTAGACTCGAAAATGTCTGAAGTAGTGATGGAGGGAACTGATACCATGAATCCTGCAAGGCTATCCATAAATCCGTAAGAGTACCAGGGAGTGGAGATCTCTTGCGAACAGGACGTTGCAAGGCATCCCAAATGTGCTCAATAATGTTCATGACTGGCGAGTTTGGAGGCCAGCGGAAGTTTTTAAACTCAGAAGAATGTTCATGGGGCCACTCTGTAGCAATTCTGAACGTGTGGGGTGTCGCATTGTCGTGCTGGAATTGCCCAAGTCCGTCGGAATGCACAATGGACACGAATGGATGCAAGTGATCAGACGGGATGCTTACTTACGTGTCACGATTGGTATCTAGACGTATCAGGGGCCCCATATCACTGCAACTGCACACGCCTCACATCATTAGATGGCCTCCACCAGCTTGAACAGTCCCCTGCTGGCAGGCAGATCCCATGGATTCAAGAGGTTGTCTCCATACCCGTACACGTCCATCCGCACGAAAAAATTTGAAACGAGAATGGAACGACCAGGCAACCTGTTTCCAGTCGTGAATAGTTCAATGTCAATGTCGACGGGCCCAGGCGAGGCGTAAAGCTTTGTGTCGTACAGTGATCAAGGGTGCACGAATGGGCCTTGAGCTCCGAAAGCCCGTATCGATGTTGTTTCATTGAATGGTTCGCACGCTGACACTTGTTGGTGGCCCAGCATTGAAATCTGCAGAATTTGCGGAAACGTTGCATGTCCGTCAAGTTGAACGAATCTGTTAAGTCGTCGTTGGTCCCCTTGTTGCAGAATCTTTTTCCGGCCGCAGCGATATCGGAGATTTGATGTTTGACCGGATTCCCGATATTCACGGTACAATGGTGAAATGGTCTTACGGGAAAATCGCCACTTTACCAATGCCTCGTGGATTCTGTGTACCATCACTCGTGTGCCGACATTAACACCACGTTCAGACTCACTTAAAACTTGAGAACCTGCCATTGTAACAGCAGTAACCGATCCAACAACTGCGCCAGACATTTGTCTTATATAGGCGCTGCCGGCCGCAGTGCCGCATTCTGTATTTGAATACGCATCCCTACATCTCTACGCCAGTTTCTTTGGAGCTTCAGTGTATCTTGAGATTTCATTCTGTTGATCTGTTCCCAGCATTTTGTCCTATTACCGTGGATTTTATCCCCTGGCTCATAAGCAGTTTGGTCTGTATGCCATAGTCCTTTATTCTACACTACTGGCCGTTAAAATTACTACACCAAGAAGAAATGCAGATGATAAACGGGTATTCATTGGACAAATATATTACACTACAACTGACATGTGATTACATTTTCACGCAATTTGGGGGCATAGATCCTGAGAAATCAGTACCCAGAACAACCAACTCTGGCCGTAATAACGGCCTTGATACGCCTGGGCATTGAGTCAAACACAGCTTGGATGGCGTGTACACGTACAGCTGCCCATGCAGATTCAGCACGATACCACAGTTCATCAAGAGTAGTGAATGGCGTATTGTGACGACCCAGTTGCTCGGCCACCATTGATCAGACGTTTTCAATTGGTGAGAGATCTGGAGAATGTGCTGGCCAGGGCAGCAATCGAACATTTTCTGTATCCAGAAAGGCCCGTACAGTACCTGCAGCATGCGGTCGTGCAGTATCCTGCTGAAATGTAGGGTTTCGCAGGGATCGAATGAAGGGTAGAGCCACGGGTCGTAACACATCTGAAATGTAACATCCACTGTTCAAAGTGTCGTCAATGCCAACAATAGGCAACCTAAACGTGTAACCAATGGCACCTCATACCATCGCGCCGGGTGATACGCCAGTATGACGAATACACTCTTCCAATGTGCGTTCACCGCGATGTCGCCAAACAAGGATCCGACCATTATGATGCTGTAAACAGAACCTGGATTCATCCGAAAAAATGACGTTTTGCCATTCGGGCACCCAGGTTCGTCGTTGAGTACACCATCGCAGGCGCTCCTGTCTGTCACGCAGCGTCAAAGGTAACCGCAGGCATGGTCTCCGAGCTGATAGTCCATGCTGCTGCAAATGTCGTCGAACTGTTCGTGCAGATGGTTGTTGTCTTGCAAACGTCCCCATCTGTTGACCCAGGGATCGACACGTGGCTGCACGATCCGTTACAGCCACGCGGATAGGTGCCTGTCATCTCGACTGCTAGTGATACGAGTCCGTGGGATCCAGCACGGCGTTCCGTATTACCCTCCTGAACCCACAGATTCCATATGCCGCTAACAGTCATTGGATCTCGACCAATGCGAGCAGCAATGTCGCGATAAAACATGCCGCAATCGCGATAGGCTACAATCCGGCCTTTATCAAAGTCGGCACCGTGATGGTACGCATTTCTCCTTCTTTCACGAGGTATCACAACAACGTTTCACCAGGCAACGCCGGTCAACTGCTGTTTGTGTACGAGAAATCGGTTGGAAACGTTTCTCATGTTCGCACGTTGTAGGTGTCGCCACCGGCGCCAACCTTGTGTGAATGCTCTGGACAGCTAATCCTTTGCATATCACAGCATCTTCTTTCTGTCGGTTAAATTTCACGTCTGTAGCTCGTCATCTTCGTGGTGTAGCAATTTTAATGGACAGTAGTGTATCTACTTCACTGCATCCAATCATCTTTACGACAAATATAATTTGTTACCTGACGTCTACTCTTTCGCTTTTCACGTATAGCCCATGACTCACTTCCGTGCAGTTATGTAAGAACATCCTTGATGTAGAAAAAATCATTCTTATCTCTTTGAGCGTTTTGTTTTGTTTTGTTTTGTGGATACTGTTTACGAGGGTTGCCCTAAACTTTCATCTATCGCTGTGGTATACGGTACAGTCCAGCTGCCCTCTATCAGTGGGGAGCCCTATTCTGTTTTGGCTCCTCTAAAAGCGGGATACGGTACTGTGACGCGCGAATTTTTGTGTGGACTAGTACTGCAGACATGAACTTTGCTATGAACAAAAAATATATTGTGTAACTCGGTATTTTAGAGGTGATAATTAAGATTCTGCGACTATCCCTGTATTGTTCTTCATGTATTTGTGAATTTCGCCAGTTTCTTCTCCACACTTTTTTATCGTAATCATAAGTAATATTGTAACGTAATTAATGTTTCATTAGTACTAATGTTACATTACGAACAAAGAATTTTTTTCTGACAAGACTTCTTCCCTTCGAAGCGATTTTATTAGTAATTATGTTCATTTCCTCGGTTTGTATTCTGTACAAACAATAACCAGCAAGTAAATTCGTTTCTCGTTGACCATGTTCTTTTCGTACCAAAAATATACGATTATCTGGGAATAAATGAAATGTATTCGCAGTTGCGAATATGGACAACCTACAGCTGGAATGATGAAATGACGAAACTGGAAATTTCTGCCAGACCGGGGCTCGAACGCAGATGTCTGCTTGTAGGGAGCAGTCGCCTTAACCACTTACGATTATCCGTGCAGGTTTCATGCCCAGACCAAAACTTCCCTATGTCATCGTTCATGTGTGTACAACCAGCACTGGTACATCCATACATGGGCACATTTTAATTGAATTTCACATGCCTGGTACCGGCGGATAAATACGATATCGCACTGCATGCATGTGCGTCGATATCAGGCAAGCAACTTTCAATTAAAAATATCTCCCCTTTACGGGAAAGTACATAATGCATGTGCGAGTGCAGGTCGTAGACACAGTGATTATTCGCGACTGCAAATACATTTCACGTATTTCATAACAGCTGCAGTCGCCGCCGTGACATTTCCTTCAGTCACGCACGCACTACAGTGGCCTATCTGCGTATAATAGACATGACAAGTTAGTGTCTATAATTGCCCACGTCGTGTTGTGCCGACTCCACTGTAGCTTGAATGGATTTTTAAGTTTGCTTTATATGCCCGACTTCTAATTTCACCACACAAGTTATTGCCCGATGACGACACGCAATACAGTTTGTTAAAGCGGTTTTAGCCGTTGTTAATTATGTTTTTAGATTTAATTTTATTACTCGTACAGAGACTCAACGTTGCTTTGTTTAACAGTGCGTCGTCAAAATAAGTATGAAATGCTAATGTCTTTGCAATACATAATGTCGACTATTGAGTTAAAGTTCGTACCTATTTTGCCATTTTAGAGAATAGAAACCTTAAGCGCTTCTACTTCGATAGTCTCAGTATCAAATGTTCACTAATTTCGATTTACTTCCTATCTCAGTTCAGTATTTAACACAAACTATATATCAATGCCATTTCAGAGATATACACTAACGGAATAACACGTAATTGTCATTTAACATCACTTTTATTAATAATCCTTTTTCTTATGACGTAAATGTTAATGAATGATCGCTATCTAGGAGGAAAGAGGAACTGATCCTAATCATGAGATAATAGCTTTTAATGAGCCCGCAATCGTTAATTAAATAAAAAGTCGCGTTCAAGGATGATATGCGAACAACTTTCGTTACGTCCGTTTTCACGTATCTGTCAAAACTAATCCTGTCGCCCACAATTCAAATTAACACTGACGTTAACCCCTTTTGTCGGAACATCGAATCGTAACTATTATGTGAAACTTTATTCTAGTCCCCGAATTAATTCCTTTCAGATACGCGTACGACCGGACAGCAAAACGGAACACAAACGACTTGTTTTAACAACCGAACAACGCAATGACGTTACATTACGACATTCTCCGCCCAATGAACATCTCTTTGACTTTATCTTCTCTACTCTGCTTAATTAAATTATTCCAAATTACAATTTATTCAGTTATTTAACGAAAACATCTAACAAAAAATAAAATAAATTTATCCCAACGTAAAAGATCCGTTATATGTCCCACCTATCGAAATGCCTGCATCTAACTGTGTCCATTCTCATAGCGCATCGCCCAGATACACGTGAAATTCTATAGATGTTACACACATTGTCTGGCCCTTTTGCTCGCCGGTATATAAGGTTTCTCCATAAAAGCGTGCAAAAGTCTAACAGAACATAGAGAATGCTCCACAGAAAAATTTGAGGTACAGAACCTGGGGTCAGAGAAGTCAGCTTAAGGAGATATAAACTTGTCTACTGCTTTGCCTAGCATTACTGTTTCCCAACTTATTTACAATTAACACGCGTACAAGTTTACACTACTGTGCTGTTTATTTACATGGACATTGTGTATTTCCTGCAAGGAACCAAGGAGGACGAGTCTGATTTACAGGAAGTCACGATGCGGGTTCTGTTTATTTTATTTACCCGTAAGGTGGCTCTACATCTACATTCATACTCTGCAAATCACATTTAAGTGCCTGGCAGAGGGTTCATCGAACCATCTTCACAATTCTCTGTTACTCCAATCTCGTATTGCGCGCGGAGAGAACGAACACCTATATCTTTCCGTACAAGCTCTGATTTCCCTTACTTTATCGTGTTGGTCGTTTCTCCCGATGTAGGTAGATGTCAACAAAATACTTTCGCATTCGGAGATTGAAATTTCCTGAGAAGATTCCGTCGCAACGAAAAACGCCTTTCTTTTAATAATGTCCAGCCCAAATCCTGTATCATTTCAATGACACCCTCTCCCATATTTCACGATAATACAAAACGTGCTGCCCTTCTTTGAACTTTTTCGAAGTACTCCGCCAGTCCTATCTGGTAAGTATCCTACACCGCGCAGCAGTATTCTAAAAGAGGACGGACAAGCGTAGTGTAGACAGTCTCCTTAGTAGATCTGTTACATTTTCTAAGTGTCCCGCCAATAAAACGCTTTGGTTAGCCTTCCCCACAACATTTTCTGTGTGTTCCTTCCTCTGTTGTATCGTATTTACATTGTCCCATAACAGAGCGCGCTATGAATCAACGACAGACCCAGTCATTACTCAGTCCTGTGCAGAGACATACAGTGCAGTGCGTTAGAATATCACCGTTACAGTTTCGCAGAACTCACTGTCATGTACACGCTCTCGCTGCTGAAAGGCTGTACAGGCATCATCCGTCACGACGAGCGTTTATTTCTCTCGATCGACGAATGCGTGAGACCTTTCATTGGAAAGCAGAAGCGAGGGAACTGGCAACATGAGGACCACTCGCACACCCGATTTTGAAGAGGAGGTGCCGGAACGTGTTGCAGCGGACCCCACTACAAGTACTCGTCGTATTGTACGTGAAATTGGCGCTGCACATACTAGCGTGTGGCGAGTACTCCACGAACAACAATTACAACCATATCACGCACGATGAGTCCATGCGATGCTTGTGACCGAATTTGGACCAAGGTTCGCATTGTTACTCCAACAATGGATTCATCGTCCAGATTTCCTCCAAATCGTGCTGTTTACTGTCAAGGCCTTTTTTGATCGTGATGGTATCTATGTCTAAAGCCACTTGTGTATGAGACCCTTTTGTATACGGAGATGGAATTAGTTGCCAGAACTGTAGTTGCCTGTGATGTGATTCGAAACACACCAGGGATGTTTGTCAGGATGCGTCAGAATCTTGTTCGATGTCATGCTTGCATTGAGGTTGATGGCCGTCAGTTTCAGCACATTTTGTAAGATACAGCACAAATACTACGTTCATTGTGTCAACTATGGTATTTGCAGTTAACTGTAACTAATGTAAATAAAGAAGTACACAGTAATGTGATTTTATTGCTAGTATCCCCTTAAGATGGGTTCTCCGACTACGGTTCCCTACGTCAAATTGTTCTGTGGAGCATCCTGTACGTCCTGTTACATTTTTGCACGCTGTTACCGGAACACCGTGTAGACATAGTAAATTTGTCATTTAAATCCACAACAATGGATCTCTATTTTTACAAACATCTCAGTCTCTACTACATGTAATGATTTAACCTCTTCTTCTTTCGACAATAGTACACAGGTTTTTTTCAGTTAAACTTATCAGAAGTTTTTATATGTGCACTCTAATTTGAATATAATTAATACAGTGAGATGATTGTCATAATTGAATAAACTCCTTAAAAAACATAATTAACGCCCTCATGAACCATCTACATCCGATTGTACAGTTGCGTAACGCCTCATGGTAAACAGAAACTAGAAACTTTACGATCACAAGCATTTTGTTGTTTTGTTTTGAGTTATGCGTGGAATTACTCTCAACCAATATTCTGTACTCATTAGTCTCCTCATGCCACTGAACAGAGCGTGTAAGTCTTGACTTTCACTGATGATAATAATGTTATCAGCGAGTCTTATTATTGATATCCTTACACTCTGAATTTTAATCCAACTCTAGGGTCTTTCCTTTATTTCCGTCGTTATTTCTGCGATGTATAAATTTAACAGTAGCGGCGAAAGACAGCATCTCTATCTTACACTCATTTCAATCCGCCTACTTCGTTCTGAATCTTCTATTCTTATTATGCCCACTTGATTGTTCTACATATTGTATATTACCCGTCTTCCCCCACGGTTTACTCCTATTTATCACAGAATTTCGAACGTCTTGCGCCATTTCACACTATCGAATGCCTTTTCTAGTCGGCAAATCCAGCAACCTAATTTTTCTCAAGTCTTGCTTCCAATGTCAAGCGCAACATCAGAATTGTCTCACTGCTGACTTCACCTTCCCTAAAGCCTAACTGATCGTCATCTTACACAACTCCTCGATTGCTTCTTCATTCTTGTCTATATTACTTTTGTCAGCAGTTTGTATGTATGAGATGTTCAGATGATTATGCGACGGTTCTCGTAGTTTTCTGCATACCTATCTTCGGGTCTGCGTGGACGACATATTCCCTAAAGTCTACTGGTATATTGCCAGTCTCGTACATTCTACACAGCAACATGAATAATCGTCTGGTCGCCGCTTCCTCTAGTGATTTTAAAAGTTGGGAAGTGTTTCCCCTTACAGGGAACACTGATACCAAATCAACTACGAAAGCTGTTCAGGTTTGCCTCACGACCCAGCTGCTAATTTTCAAGGAGCGAATGTCCTACTTCTCAAAATCCACAGACGACTACCTGCATTCGTTGATGGTTTGTCATTCGTGTTACGAAGGCTATACTGGGGAATTACTTAGTCAAATTCTGTGAGTTGTTTTCGTGATGAATCTATCACTTACAGCAATAACCAGATTCCAAGCGCATTATCTGAGAAGTGCAAATGTGTAGAGTCGACTGATATGCTATACGTTTTTAAAATACCAATAAGTTCCATTACAAAAGCTGCTGCAGATGGAGAGATTCATTGTAATAACATACTTCTGTATTGGCTCTACTGACATCTCACACATTCGTAGCTGGCTATAATTACGAGTATATTAACATGGACAGACAGTACACTGATTTGCAGAGACTGTGAAATTATTGGATTCTACTACTTGAACTGTATTCCATTGTGGGGCTGATATTTATTGCTGATATTTATGATTCCAGAAAGTCTCAACTTTTCTGAGATGTAAGCAGGCACCAAATCATCTATCTAAAAACGACCATAACCTCGAAATTGCAACAGTTTCGACTCAAACTTATGGCTGGAGATAAAAATGTTGTTCTTCAGAAGTTCTGCTTGGCTGTAATCGCTGATTGAGAAAATGCTGTGTATTTGTCGCGCCTATTATGATATTGGCGTAACGATCGAAGATTTTTGTAGCTCCAGATTGAAGACCTTATTCAGTTCTAGTGACGAGTAGCGATGACTATTTTATTGTTGTACCTGTGGGCTTTTGTATTCATAGCAAACTGCAATGGGGAATGGTAGGTCCCCAGTACGGTGGAATGTAGCGATGCCCCCTGACGGGCTTGGACGTATGCAGCACGGCGAAGCTGAGGAGGACTGGCGAGCAACGATCTATGTAAACAACATACTTGAAGCCAATGGCAAACTTAGCCGCCACGTTCTTCAACGTGGAATCATATTTTCTCTCTCTCTCTCTCTCTCTCTCTCTCTCTCTCTCTCTCTCTCTCTCTCTCTCTCTACAGAATACCATTTGGTGCTGCCGCTCACAGAAAAGACGCTTACGCGTTTCGTGAACTGATTGCCATTTTGAAGTGAGTTTGCCGTACACTATGTCAATCTAAGCGTGATATTTGCGATGTTCCAGCTGCTGCATTATTTTCGTGACTTTACTATAACATAAAAGCGCATTTTTGTAACTACCGATGCACCTTTCCCTCTAAATGCACGTGATTCGTTTATAAATTCTACATTCGCTTACTCTGTGTCGAATGTCGTTTTGCTGTCGGAAGAACTGACTTAATATTTATCACAGAGCCGGCCGGTGTGGCCGAGTGGTTCTAGGCGCTTCAGTCTGGAACCGCGCGACCGCTACGGTTGCAAGTTCGAATCCTGCCTCGGGCATGGATGTGTGTGATGTCCTTAGGTTAGTTAGTGTGGTGTCACCGCCAGACACCACACTTGCTAGGTGGTAGCCTTTAAATCGGCCGCGGTCCGGTAGTATACGTCCGACCCGCGTGTCGCCACTGTCAGTAATTGCAGACCGAGCGCCACCACACGGCAGGTCTAGAGAGACGTACTGGCACTCGCCCCAGTTGTACAGCCGACTTTGCAAGGAACGGTTCACTGACAAATACGCTCTCATTTGCCGAGACTATAGTTAGCCTAGCCTTCAGCTACATTTGCTACGACCTAGCAAGGCGCCGTATTCAATTGATATTGAGATTCTATTAATGTATCATCAAGAGAGATGGTCTACAAATATGGATTAAAGTTAAGTATTCCAGAAGCTACGTACTTTTCTTTATAGCATTCATTACGTATCCTGTTTCAGACCTCACGCCAGCTTGCGTGAGTTTAAGCGCGTGCCTTTCGGCTTGCTCTCATTGTGTCTAGGCTGTCTTGTCTAGACACAACAGTTAGGTTTAAGTAGTTCCATGTTCTAGGGGACTCATGACCTGTGATGTTAAGTCCCATAGTGCTCAGAGCCATTTATCAGAGGTACATTTAACAGATTTTTCGTATTGATGGGGTAAAAACGACAGGCGACTGAATGAACATTTAAAAACGTCGTTCAGAGCCAAAATTACCGTCACTGTTGAAGAGAATTGCAGATATATCAGCAGTTTTTTTCCTTTATTTTTTTTTTAGGTTTATGTTGTCGTCGCATGCCTTTGAGCAGTTACAAAGGAAAACAGGTCTGTCATGTTTTATGTCATACTGCCTTTGGGTATTTGTACCTCGGAAAAGAGCAATTACCAGATCCCTTAAGATAATTAATTTGGGTTAAAATTGTTACAGTTGTGTAACTTATTGCATGATTCAACATTCTACAGTACGGCACAAATTTTATGTCAACCTGCTGCTCTCATTGCATAAAAGCAGTTGTTACTAGTTAACAAGAGAAATCGTTGTTTTTACAGCCAGAAGCTTTCAAGAACCACTTGCTAATGGATAAAATGAATCTACATCCTCGTATTATTGCATGTGCACAGGGCAAAAAATCAGATCTTTACTGGCAGTATAACATTTCTGTTACAATGTTAATAGAATTAGAGATAAATAAAATTAAACACGTTTACGGTATAGAGTAACTGACAAGTTTAGTAATAAATAGTGTTCTGTTACGTAGGGCTACAGTTATTCGACATTAAAATATAGCTGAGACTATGTTTCTTCATTAAGGAGGCCAATTTGTAGTAAAGGCTCTCATTGTCCTTTAAAATAAAGTAACTTTATATACATTTGTCTGATCAGTTCCCTTTTCTGTTTTCCATTGATTCAGTTTTGGACAAATGATGTACTGAAACCTGCAAGTGATGTAATGTTTTAACAACAACTTTATCAGAACACGATAATGATATGACTCTCCAAATTCAGAGGATGCCGTTAGGTGATAAATAATATCGGTTTATGTCCCTACATTCGAAATACGTCGAGATTCTCGTATAATTTTAAGAGAAAATTATTGTACCGTCTTGACAATTGACAATTCCTTAGTACCCTCTCTGCCTCAAACCCTCGTCCGACCATTCTTATTTATGTTTTCCGTGATTTCCCGAAATGTCTTCAAGCAAATATCGAGATGGTTCCCTTGAAAGCTGTCTCAGCTGCCTTCCTTCGCCATTCTTCCATAATCCGATGGGACCGATGGCCTTGCTGTTTCATCCCCTCCCCCAAATCAACCAACCAACCTGTCGTGTCTCTTTGAATATACAGTAGGCAAGATCTGTGATTCAGAAAAATATTTTGTTATTTAGATTGAATTATCTCATTTACACCATACTGAAGGAGCATCTTTCTTACTTGCTAAAAACGTTCAACACCTCTACATTTACATCTACATCCATACTCCGCAAACCACCTGACGGTGTGTGGCGGAGGGTACCTTGAGTACCTCTGTAGGGTCCCCCTTCTATTTCAGTCACGTATTGTTCGTGGAAAGAAAGATTGGCGGTATGCCTCTGTGTGGGGTCTAATCTCTCTGATTTTATCCTCATGGTGTCTTCGCGAGATATAAATAGGAGGTAGCAATATACTGCTTGTCTCCTCGGTGAAGTTATGTTCTCGAAACTTTAACAAAAGCCCGTACCTACTGAGCGTCTCTCTTGCAGAGTCTTCCACTGGAGTTTATCATCTCCGTAACGCTTTCGCGATTTCTAAATGATCCTGTAACGAAGCGCGCTGCTCTCCGTTGGATCTTCTCTATCTTTTCTATCTTTTCTATCAACCCTATCTGGTACGGATCCCACACCGGTGAGCAGTATTCAAGCAGTATGCGAACAAGTGTACGGTAACCTACTTCCTTTGTTTTCGGACTGCATTTCCTTAGGATACTACCTATGAATCTCAGTCTGGCATCTGCTTTACCAACGATTAATTTTATATGATCATTCCATTTTAAATCACTCCTAATGTTACTCCCAGATAATTTATGGAATTAACTGCTTCCAGTTGCTGACCTGCTATATTGTAACTAAATGATAAATGATCTTCATTTCTATGTATTCGCAGCACGTTACACTTGTCTACATTGAGATTCGATTGCCATTCCCTACACCATGCGTCAATTTGTTGCAGATCCTCCAGCATTTCAGTACAATTTTCCATTGTTACAAGCTCTCGATATACTACAGCATCATCCGCAAATAGCCTCAGTGAACTTCCGATGTTATCGACAAGGTCATTTATATATATTGTGAATAGCAACGGTCCTACGACACTCCCCTGCCGCACACCTGAAATCACTCTTACTTCGGAAGACTTCTCTCCATTGAGATTGACATGCTGCGTTCTGTAATCTAGGAACTCTTCAATCCAATCAGACAACTGGTCTCATAGTCCATATGCTCTTACTTTGTTCATTAAACGACTGTGGGGAACTGTATCAAACGCCTTGCGAAATTCAAGAAACACGGCACCTATCTGGGAACCCCTGTCTATGGCACTCATGAGTCTTGTGGACGAATAGCGTGAGCTGGGTTTCACACGATCGTCTTTTTTGAAACCCATGCTGATTCCTACAGAGCAGATTTCTAGTTTCAAGAAAAGTCATTATACTAGAGCGTAATTCGTGTTGCAAAATTCTACAATTGATTGATGTTAGAGATATAGGTTTATAGTTCTGCACATCTTTTCGAAGTCCCTTCTTGAAATCGGGGATAACCTGTGCCCTCTCCAATCTTTTGGAACGCTACCCTAGATCGCATAACATATTTCTTTATTTAATATAGCCAGTTTTGGAAGACTTTGCTGACATATTCAGGTCTTAAACATCTTTTTCCTTCTGTGAAACGCGTTCATTTTACACTGGACCTTACGGGAAGTTGTCATGTAAGTAAAAACTCAACAATGACAAACGTTTTATAATGTGCTGATTTTCATCACATGCCTACTTGTCGTGAGGTCCAACGTAAAATGAACACATTTCACAATAAATTTTTAAGACCTGAAGATTCGAATGCAAAACAAATCTTTTGTCGCTTCCACATGACTAATGTGTTCAGTGTGCTGGCGTTACAAAGTATTGTGGCCAGTGTTGCTTGTTGCTGCCAACCGGAGCGCTGTTGAGACACAGATGGCCTCCCTATGTCGACTGTACGTGGGGCGTTTGAAAAGTCCGTGCAAAAATAAAAACTACTTACGTGTTTGGGATAAACTTTTTTATTTGTCGACATAGTCTCCTTTTAGACTTATGCACTTCGTCCAACGCTGTTCTAATTTGTTAATCCATTCCGAATAATAGGAATTGTCCAAACCTGCAAAATAGCTATTAGTTGCTGCAATCACTATCTCGTTTGAATAAAATCTTTATCCTGCCAGCCATTTCTTCAAACTGGGGAAGAAACAGTAGTCCGAGGGAGCCAAGTCTGGAGAACAGGGGGATGTGAAACGAGTTGGAATCCTATTTCCATCAATTTTGCGACCACAACTGCTGAGGTGTGTGCTGGTGCATTGTCGTGATGGAAAAGGACATTTTTGCATTCCAGTCGCCGGCATTTTTCTTGCAGCGCGGTTTTCAAACGGTGAATAATATGCACCTGTAATAGTTTTATCTTTTTCCAGATAGTCGATGAGGATTATCCGTTGCGAATCCAAAAATACAGTCGCTATAATCTTTCCGGACGAAGGAATGGTCTTCGCCTTTTTTTGGTGCAGATTCTCCCTTGGTAACCCATTGTTTAGATTGTTGCTTGGTCTCAGGACTATAGTAATGTATCCATGTTTCATCCACAGTGACGAAACGACGCTTAAAGTCCTGCGAATTCTTCCTGAACAGCTGCAAGTCATGCTTGTAACACTTCACACGATTCCATTTTTGGTCAAGCGTGAGCAATCGCGGAACCCATCTTGCGGATAGCTTTCTCATGTCCAAATTTTATGCAAAGTATTATGTACCCATTCATTAGAGATGTCCACAGCACACAGCACTAGCAATCTCACGCACCTTAACTCTTTTGTCATCCATCACCATATCATGGATTTTGTCAATGATTTCTGGAGTCGTAACCTCCACAGGGCGTCCAGAACGTTCAGCATCACCTGTACCCGTATGTCCACTCCAGAAATTTTGGAACCACTTATAAACTGTTCTAATCGAAGGTGCAGAGTCACCGTAATGTTTATCAAGCTTCTCTTTAGTCTCCTGAGGCGTTTTTCCTCTCATAAAGTAATGTTTAATCACCACATGAAATACGTTTTCGTCCATTTTTTGACAGACACTCGACTTCCTTGATTCACACAAATGCCAAACACAAAGAAATAGACCAATATGGCTGAAACTTGGTGTGCGTTCCTTCCAAAGATGCTACTAACTAGACATGACCTCGATACGCGCCAGTGTTGCCACCTCTCGGACTTTGCACGGACCTTTCAAACGCCTCCCGTACACCAGTTTGCCGCGCCCGCTGCAGCCAGACGCGGGGCGTGGGGCGTGGGAGGTGTCCTGAGACGGGCGGCGGTGTTGCAGCGCAGGAACGACACGTACGAGTTCCTGTCCGGGGTGCCGGTGACGCCGGCCACGCAGTTCGTCGCGCTGACCGAGGCGGCCGACCTGGGCCGCTTCCAGGACGCCGTCCACTACATGCACTTCGCGCTCGCAGCCTACGGCTGGCCCATGTTCCTCGTCACCTACAGCGCCACCGGCGTCTGCCAGCTCTGCGCCTCCATCAGGTGAGCGCCGACGCTTCCCCTCACCACCAGTGCACCCTGTCCACAGCGCGACCTTCAACAACTGCTCAACAGATGTCAGCACTCGACAGTTGTCACGGTTTCCTGCTGCCCATACCACCAGCCTCTGAAGCCTCCTCTCATATCCCTTTGTGTGAGGTCCATATAGACGGCCGCTGTGGCCGAGCGGTTCTAGGCGCTTCAGTCCGGAACTGCGCTGCTGCTACGGTCGCAGGTTCGAATCCTGCATCGGGCTTGGATGTGTGTGTTGTCCTTAGTTTAGTTAGGTTTAAGTAGTTCTAAGTCTAGGAGACTGATCTCAGATGTTAAGTCCCATAGTGCTCAGAGCCATTTGAGGTCCATATACCCAACAACCTACATTTTCGGCTTCAGTAACTCCTATATCATACAGCCCTACCGCATTTACAGGTGGCCCATGTTCCTTACAAACTAATTCATTAATATCTGTAATCTTATGTCTTATTCTCCATGTACAGATAGGCCACGATAATTACTACCTAAATCACTCGAATCTTTAATCCCCAAATCATATTCTCCATTTACAGCTGTCCCATCTCCCATGCAACTTCCATGTCATATTCTCGATCTAGGTGAGTCTAACGTTCATTACAGCTTGCATCAACAGCATCAGTAGCCTCCATTTCGTTTCCTGTACGTACAGGTGTAATATGTTCCCTGAAACATAAACCACCAGCATCTGAATCCCCATGTCATATTCTCCATTTACAGGTGGTCCATGTTTCCTGCAATCTAATCACCAAAATGTTTAATGACCATGTCGTTTTGGCCGGCCGAAGTGGCCGTGCGGTTAAAGGCGCTGCAGTCTGGAACCGCAAGACCGCTACGGTCGCAGGTTCGAATCCTGCCTCGGGCATGGATGTTTGTGATGTCCTTAGGTTAGTTAGGTTTAACTAGTTCTAAGTTCTAGGGGACTAATGACCTCAGCAGTTGAGTCCCATAGTGCTCAGAGCCATTTGAACCATGTCGTTTTCTGTATTTACAGGTGGACCGTGTTCACTAAAAAGTAAGTCGCCAGAATATGTAACCCATATTCTCCATTTACAGGTGATTCATTCTCAGTACCACGTCAATCACCAGCGTTCGTACCTCCCCAGGTAATTATACCCATTTACAGGCACCCCATGTTCAGTACGACCTCAGCCACCAGCATCTGTACTCACCACACCGTTTTCTCTGTTTACAGCGGGCTCACGTTTCCTCCAAGCTAAGTGATCAGCATTTGTGACCTCCGTGTCCTTCATTCACAGGCAGCAGTAACACATCATCGTCACAAATAGTGGTCGTACAGAATGTACATAACACACTGATCAGGCAGAACATTGTGACCACAGACCCACTATCGATATAAACACATCCAGGGGATAGTAGCGCCGCCTGGCGAGGAACGACCGGTAGTCATACACACACGGTGCGTGCACTATCAGTGAGCGTGTGTAGAATGGGGAAGGGGCGCGATCAGTCTGTGCTTTACTGAGGGCAGATAGTGATGGCCCGGAGGCCCGGCACGACCATTTCGGAAACTGCACCACCTGTCGGACGTTCTGGGAGTGCTGTGGTGGGTGCCGCGAAAGCGAGGTGAAACCGCGTCCAGACGTCGTGGGGTCTGGCGTAGACCCCTCGTTACACATGTTGCACCTGTATGCTAGGCATACTGGTAAAACAGGACAGGCGGCGAACTATGGAAGAACTAAATCAGACTTTAATCCTGGACAGAATGCCAGTGTGTCAATGCAGTGCACCAAGCCTGAGACGCCTACTAAACCCGCTGGGCAAAACAGGTGGAAAGGGACAAGGGTTTAAGTCAGTTTCTGCTCCTAATTGTCATTTATTGTAATTTAATAACCTTTACAACCAAAGCGGCACATAGCAGAATCTTTACCTAATGTAACTCTTTCACGGCTGAAGGCCTCCAACAAGAAATTTGAACAACATAAAAATCCAATTCAGATAGCAATAAAAAATTAAAAAAACAACATACGCGAAGTGCAATACAAATGGTTGAGGGCCACAATTAAATTTCAAAACTTCGGAATATATTACCATAGACCTTTAAAGGTAGAAGGCCAGCATGTTTAAAAACAAGAAATCGTAAAAATCAACAAGATAAAAATCCAATTAAGATAGCAATAAAATAACTTAAAGAAGCAACATTTGCCATGTGGAATACCAATGCCTCAGGGCCACAATTAAACTTCAAAACTTTAAAATATATTCCATAATCTTTAAAGGCCGCAGTGTTTAAGCTTGAAAAATAAATTTAAAAATTAATTTTGCAAAATTTTAAGAAACAAAACAAATAACCATAAGCCTAAAATTTTAAATAGCTGACAACAGATAATAAAACACCGGTGGCACTCAGAAGGCCTCCAGGGAGGTCGGTCTGCCCTCGTTCACATAGGTGAGACAGGTGGTGAGCCCAACTACACTTGATCCATCGGAACCCAACCAAGGGATAGCCAGGGACCGACTGACCGAACGACTTGCCTACCGTCAATCAGTACACGAGAACTCAAACAGCCAATGTTACAAACGTGATAATCCACAATGGAGTATGTATTAGCTGTCAAAATTACACACCATGTTGGACAGCGACAACAGGTGAGGAAAGGACGTTGCCTGAAATTACGTTAGTGCCCAGGGCAGGTAACCAGAACACTAACGGCCACAAGACAGAAAATTTCACTGGTGCACTAAAATCGTAGTCGACTAAAATAGTAAATTGCACTGCATGGCGGCTAAATCTCAGCAGTAGAAGCACTCGGTTTTGCTCACCGGAAAACCTTCCCAACAGCAAACCACCGAAGCGAACCACCACAACATGACGTGGCTTGGGTAGTTGAAACCACTGCTCAACTTTGACGTCCTGGGTCGGCGAACCACGAAGCTCGTAGCGATCGGACAGCTCCACACACGCTCCGACACTGTGCAGGGACTGCCAGCGGTCCCAGCCGACTGCACCGCGCGGAGATAACTTCCCTCGTCCGCAACAACTGACCGACTCCCTCCAGACCCCTTGCCGGAAACTAGATGCACCAAATCAAAGATGGCACACGGCACAAATATCGATACACATCACTGCTGCCACACGTAGAAGGAAGAAGAACCGCGACAAGGGCGGAAAACCAAACACAGATAGACAGCGAACTTCACGAAAACTCATAGTTGGGAGAGAGCGCGGCTCAGAGCCCTCCTAACGATGGGACTCCGCAGCCGATGTTAAGACCGCGACATCGGCGACTACGACTGAAATGGACACGTCACCATCAGCACTGAACGTTGGCATAGTGGTCTGATGAATCCCGATACCTTCTTCAGCACGCTGATGAGAGGACGCATATTCGTCGTCCTGCTGGGGAACAGCTCGTTGCCACATGTACTGCAGGGAGGAGTCAAGCTGGCGGCGTCTGCATTATGCTCTGGGGAACATGCAAGGGTCCAGTGGAGCTCGTGCAAGACGCCATGACTACGACGGATATCGTACACTGATTGCAGACCACGTACATCCCTTCGTGAAGATCATGTTTCCTGACGGCGGTGGCATTTTTCGGCAAGGTAATGCGCCGTGTCACAAGGGCAGGAATGTGATGGAGTAGTTCGGGGAACACAGTGGTGAGTTCCAGTTGACGTGCTGGCACCCAACTCGCCAGATCTGAACCCTGTCGAACACATCTGAGATATCATTGAATGTGGCGTATGAACTCATCGCGCCCTTCCTGTAATTTACGGGCCGCACGGGGTAGCCGTGCGGTCTTGGGGGTCTTGTCACGGTTCACCCGGCTCCCCCCGTCGGAAGTTCGAGTCCTCCCTCGGGCATGGGTGTGTGTGTGTTCCCCTTACCGTAAGTTAGTTTAAGTTAGATTAAGTAGTGCGTAAGTCTAGGAACTTATGACCTCATCAGTTTAGTCCCATAGTCCTTACCACGAATTTCCGGAACTTATGGAAATTATGTGACTTGGGTGTGCAGATGTGGTTCCAGCTCGCTCCAGAAACCTACCAAGGCCTCACTGCTTCCATGCCACGAAGCGTCGCCGCTGTTATGCGTGCCAAAGGTGGACATACAGGTTAGTAGGTGGGCGGTCATAATGTTCTGGCTGATCAGTGTTCGAGGGGCCAGTAAATGGATAATAAGGTATGAAGCTTACCGATGTTCCTGATTTAGGGTGTAAGCAATGTACACAATGCTACAGCCAAAATCACCAGCATCTGTAAGCCCCATATCTCATATTCTTCACTTAATGGTAAAATTAGATAAAGTTATGTAAAGTCCCGCGTAATGGTTCTAGATGGCCCAATCAGATCAGGCCGACCGCCATGTCATCCTCTGGCAATGGCGTTACTGTATGTGGTATGGATGCGAATGTGGTCAGCAAAGCACTCTTCCGAACGTCGTCGGGTTTCTTGACCTTGCAACCGCTAGTAACTGCTCGAGTAGCTCCTCATTTAGCCTCAAGAGAATGGGTGCACCGTGTACCAGTCGTCCCACAACGGAAATATTCCTGGCAGTATCGGTAATCAATGCCAGCCCTCCCACATGGCAATGAACCGCACTGACGACTCAGCTATGGAGGTGGACCCACATTTACTGGTGGCTCACATTCGGATAGCCTGTATGACAAGCATCTGTCACGTTAATGTGTTAGTGCCTCACGTTCTACGAATAACATTAGCATCACACACACCGAACACCACTGGACTCGCATTCGGGAGGACGACGGTTCAATCCCGAGTCCGGCCATCCTGATTTAGATTTTCCGTGATTTTCCTAAATCGTTCCAGGCAAATGCCGGGATGGTTCCTTTGAAAGGGCACGGCCGACTTCCTTCCCCGTCCTTCCCTAATCCGATGAGACCGATGACTCGCAGTTTGGTCTGTTCCCCTAAAAACAACCCAACAACAACACCGAACATCCCAATTCTCTATTTACAACAACTTTCTTGACCCACCAGACCATCTACCATAAGAGTCTGACTGACGCCTGGCTCTATTAGAGCGGCTCTAGACGGTCGATTCATCAACCACATTACCTGCATCACAGACACCTGCTACCTAAGCGCCCCCTCTGTACCACTACCAGTTCACCATACACTACAGTACCCTGGCATAAAACAAATGAGGTCATTTACATAACCAATGAACAGTTTATTGCAGCTCATAAGTGAGACTTTTAGATCGTGACGTGTATCACTACACTGTGCCATCCGCTCAGTGTTACTAGACAGACTCTTTGCTACAGGCAGGCTCCGGCGCTCTGTCGCCAGACGTCTGACGCAAGAGAAATGAGACACCTCCTGGGAACTGATACACAAAACAAATGTATTTCGTTCATTTAGTGGTGGTTACTTTCAGACTTGCACTCGTTCGAGACCCCACGCTAGTGCAATTTGCTCCTCCGCCGTGGTCGAAACATTTCCGCATTTCGCCTACCGTGGACATAGCAGGAGCTCAGTGACCGTCGGCGCGCAAAACCAGTCTGGACTTGCCTGCTCGCCCACTACCGCTCCAGCTGACGGAGTTTCATGACGGGTCATAAATACCGAATAGGAAATATTTTTCTAATGTTGTGCAAAATTATAATTATTTTAAATGTTATAGAAAGCAGACGTCGTGAGAACCATGGCTGTAGTACAGTTACACTACTTGCCATTAAAATTGCTACACCACGAAGATGACGTGCTACAGACGCGAACTTTAACCGACAGGAAGAAGATGCTGTGATATGCAAATGATTAGCTTTTCAGAGCATTCATACAAGGTTGGCGACGGTGGCGACACCTACAACGTGCTGACATGAGGAAAGTTTCCAACCGATTTCTCATACACAAACAGCAGTTGACCGGCGTTCCCTGGTGAAACGTTGTCGTGATGCCTCGTGTAAGGAGGAGAAATGCGTACCATCACGTTTCCGACTTTGATAACGGTCGGATTGTAGCCTATCGCGAATGCGGTTTATCGTATCGCGACATTGCTGCTCGCGTAGGTCGAGATCCAATGACTGTTAGCAGAATATGGAATCGGTGAGTTCAGGAGGGTAATACGGAACGCCGTTCTGGATCCCAACGGCCTCGTATCACTAGCAGTCGAGATGACAGCCATCTTATCCGCATGGCTGTAACGGATGGTGCAGCCACGTCTCGATCGCTGAGTCAACAGATGGCGACGTTTACAAGACAACAACCATCTGCACGAACAGTTCGACGACGTTTGCAGCAGCATGGACTATCAGCTCTAAGACCATGGCTGTGGTTACCCTTGACGCTGCATCACAGACAGGACCACCTGCGATGGTGGACTCAACGACGAATGTGGGTGCACGAATGGCAAAACATTTTTTCGGATGTATCGAGGTTCTGTTTACAGCATCGCGATGGTCGCATCCGTCTTTGGCGACATCGTGATGGACGCACATTGGAAGCGTGTATTCCTCAAGGCCATACTGGCGTATCACCCGGCGTGATGGTATGGGTGCCATTGGTTACACGTCTAGGTCACCTCTTCTTCGCATTGACTGCACTTTCAACAGTGGACGTTACATTTCAGATGTGTTACGACCCGTGGCTCTACCCTCCATTCGATCCCCGCGAAACCATACATTTCAGCAGGATAATGCACGACCGCATGTTGCAGGTACTGTACTGGCGTTTCTGGATACAGAAAATGTTAGACTGCTGCCCTGGCCAGCACACTCTCCAGATCTCTCACCAATTGAAAACGTCTGGTCAATGGTGGCCGAGCAACTGGCTCGTCACAATACGCCATTCACTGCTCATGATGAACTGTGGTATCGTGTTGAAGCTGCATGGGCAGCTGTACCTGTACACGCCATCCAAGCGCTGTTTGACTCAATGCCCAGGCGTATCAAGGCCGTTATTACGGCCAGAGGTGTTTGTTCTGGGTACCGATTTCTCAGGATCTATGAACCCAAATTGCTTGAAAATGTAATCACTTATCAGTTCTAGTATAATATATTTGTCCAATGAATACCCGTTTATCATCTGCAATACTTCTTGGTGTAGCAATTTTAATGGCCAGTAGTGTGTTTTAAAACAGCAACAAGTATGTTTTAAGACATTTTATTTAAATCAGACCATTACCGGTTTCGGATTTATTACAAGTCCGTTTTCGGATGGCTGTTACAGAGTTTCCTCCTTTCCTGCTGTGCTCTCATTTCGTAATCGTCGCAGGTTTTGTGTAGGTCAGTGTTTTTGTTACTTATGTGAAGCTAGGCCACGTTGTATAAATTCTGAGCACGTGTGCTGCCATGAAATGTGGAAAGGTGTGTGCTCAAGTGGTTTTCCGAGAATTTAACGGCACTCACATTGTGTACGCGCCAGAATGTGGAAACTTTTAAATGTATAACACAAATAGGCGATTAATTCATCGTACTGCACAAAACCTGTAACGACTGTAAAAAGAGGCTGTGGCAGGAAACCAAGAAAATCTGTAAGGGCCCTCTGAAGATTTATTTTATTTACATAAACTGTCTTAAAACATACTTTCCGCTTGTTTCTGTTTTAAATTATTAAATTTTCTTTTTCCCTCAGGTGACAGCTCTATATTGAAAACACAAATAAAATTACTTGCGGCTTTCACAGGTATTATTTATACAGAAGATACAAGAGTGATAATTTGTAGACTGTTTATCATATGTAGAGTGTTTTCAAAACAAAGTATTACATTTTGTTTGTCACGCAGAAATACTTGTATTTAACTAAAATAAAAAATAAATTTTCTGTATGGATACCGTTTCATTCAAGAACAGATGAAAAATAAAGCTCAGTTTGCAACTTTGGTCTACTGTTTGTGCAATTAAAAATAATTTAACGGATGGGCAGAAGATAACTGAGTTAATCGTTTAATACAAAGCTGACATTCTGTGTCATGGGTTTATTGATTTCAAGTATTTCCAGTAGAGTCATCTTCCTGACTTTCCCAGACACACGTTCTACGTCCTATGATTGTTTTTCTATTAAAAGACGTACGGCAAAAATTGAATATCTTTCTTACTGTCCAACTATTCTTGAGCTGAGAACTAGCTCTATGGCCAAAGAAACACCACACGAAAGAATTCCTTGATAATGCAATCAGTCTCATTTCGTTTGTATCAAGAGGCTATGTTCCCGTCATAACAACTGCATCAATTAGCTCCGTAGTAGGCGTAGCAGCTTACTGCGCATTGCTATATTAAAATAGAAGCAGCACCAGTTCCATTACTACAACAATCCCTGCCCCGGGTTCATCAAGAAGTACTTACCAAGAAGCACTAATACTTCATTGTCATTGTAGTTGGAGTCACGAACGATGGCAGTCGAATTTAGACTTGTTCAGCGAATCTGCGTCACGCATTCTCCGATAGGCAATGAGCTTTCAGTATTGTTCTCAGGGTTCTGCTGTAAATATTGTAGGCAATGCGAGCATTAAATCTGATCGTAACGAGTTGTTTAGGGAATTTTTATTCCATTTCTTGCGAGCTGCCACGGCTGGTGGTGATCATAAGTGACAAATTCTGCAGAAGCAAGCGAGAGACATAATTTGCAGTGCACAAGCTTTCTTCAAGCTCAGAGCACGTGTATGCACCTTGTGCGCTTGGAACGGTAACAATGCATCTCACGTCCGTGTCTCACGCTGAGCAAACCACCATCGTACGCGAATCAGACTATAGCAGTTCCATCAGAACTTAAGTCTCACAATTCATACTAATGCTGTTCTCTGCAGCTTTGCTTAATAAATTGTTATTGGATAATCCATTCAGCTGTTTTACTACAGGTATTTAATTCGCATGATCGATTTCGAAATTATACACTTCAATCTTCCTGCGTGTTTGTGGCAATCGAGTTCAACCGAATCATTGATGTACTTAAAGAAGACCAAAAACGGAATCATATCGAAAATCAATACAACAACATACCGTAAACATTAAACATGCCGTATCCTCTTTGTGTGTGTGTGTGTGTGTGTGTGTGTGTGTGTGTGTGTGTGTGTGTGCGCGCAGAATATGAATCCAAGTTAATTACACATGACCATGCGCCGCTATGTCCACCTTTGGCATGGGTAATAGCGGTTACTCGTCAAGGCATGGAAGCAATGAGCCCTTGGTAGGTCGCTCAAGACAGTTGGCACCACATCTGCACACACAAGGTGCATAATTCCCGCAAATTCCTAGGACGGGGGAATGATGAGATCTGACGCCACGTCCAGTCACATCCCAGATGAGTTCGATCAGGTTCATATCTGGTGAGTTGAGGGGCCAACACTCAATTGGCATTCGCCACTGTGTAACTCGAACCACTCCGTCACACTCCTGGCCTTGTGATATAGGGCATTATGTTGTTGAAAAATACAATTGCCGTCGGGAAACATGATGGTGGTGAACGGTTGAGGTGGTCTGCAACCAGAGCACGATACTCCATGCCCCTCAATGTACCTTCAACGATCTCCACTGGATCCATGGGTGCCCACGTGAATGTTCCCAATAGTATAATGAATCATCTTGGGGTTGAAGCTCTTTTCTTCCGTGTTTGCTTTAACAATATGTATGTTTTTGGATAGGATCCGCCTTTAGCAAAACACATTTTTTGTTTTTTAACCCAAACGTGTTTCACTGCAGTTGCAGCATCTTCACTGAGCTTTTATTTTCCATCTGTCTGTATACGTGTAGCTATTAGTTTTTAAATCGTAATTACATATATTTCGGAAACACACAAATTACGAATTCATACCTTTTTACAACATGGTGTGGTTTTTCTGATGTGTTGTGTTTCTACATTGGCCATTTTGTTCCACAGTTTTTCATCTGCAACCACTTATACCTTAAAGTAGACAAATTGTTTAAGCCAAAACGTAAGTGAAACTTTATGTAAATAGACACACACATCGAATTAAATAATTTCAGACATAGAAATAAGAAGCTTTCATATCGTAATTTTGGCTTAAACAATTTGTCTACTTTAAGGTATAAGTGGTTGCAGATGACAAACTGTGGAACAAAACGGTCACTGTAGAAACACAACACATCAGAAAAACTACACCATGTTGTAAAAAGGTATGAATTCGTAATTTATGTGTTTTTCAAATAACTGTAATTACGATTTAAAAAGTAATAGCTACACGTATACAAACAGCAAAGAACACTCTATATCTTTAACAGATGGAAAATAAAAGCCCACTGAAGATGCTGCAACTGCAGTGAAACATGTTTGGGTTAAAAAAACAAAAAAATGTGTTTTGCTAAAGGCGGACCTTTCCAAAAACATACATACAGTATAATGAAGCCGCCACGTGTTTGACTCCATCTCGCAGTGCAGTTATCAAGGAGCTGCTCCTTTGGAAGACAACGGATTGGAGGGGGGGGGGGGGGGGGGAGGGGTGTCCTCCCATCCGCATAATGGAGAAGGCATCGGGATTCGCCACACCATGAAACGCTCTGCTACTGCACCAAAGTCCAGTGCCGATGGCCACGTGCCCGTTGTGTTAACACAGACGCACGCACGCGTCTTAGGCCGCGGGACCCATCCTTAGGAGGGTCCAATTCACTGCGCGTTCAGACACGCTTGTACTCTGCCCAGCATGAAATTCTGATGTTAGTTCCGCCACAGTTCGCCGCCTGTCCTGTTTTACCAGTCTGCCCAGCCTACAAGGCCCGACGTCTTTAATGATGAGCGGCCGCCCAACCCAACGTGGTTTCACCTCGGTTTCACCACCTGTTGAACACACTCACCACAGCACACCTCGAGCACCCGACAAGTCAGGCAGTTTACGAAATGTTCGTGCCGAGCCTCTGGGCCATCACAATGTGTCCTCGGTCAGACTCACATAGTTCGCGTGCCTTCCGCATTCTACACACGGACATCTCGTTCACTGATACTACAAGCACCGTGCGTGTGTCAGTCAGCAGTACCTCGCCATGTGACGCTGCTATCACCTGGACGTGTTTATATTCATAGTACGAGGGTCACTCCAAAAGAAATGCACACTATTTTTTTTTAAATCCGTCTTTTATTCTACATGTTTGAAAGTTTTACAGTGTGTAGATACATCCTTTAGGAACAATATTTTCATTTCTCCACATAGTTTCCATCCCTCTCAACTGCCTTACGCCATCTTGGAACCAGTGCCTGTATACCCGAACGGTAAAATTCTGGACCAACCTGTTGGAGCCACCGTTCGGCAGCGTGCACAAGGGAGTCATCATCCTCAAACCTTGTTCCACGAAGAGAGTCTTTCAGTTTCCCAAAGAGATGATAGTCACCTGGAGCCAGGTCAGGACTGTAAGGCGGGTGTTTCAGTGTTGTCCATCCGAGTTTTGTGATCGCTTCCATGGTTTTTTGACTGGCATGTGGCCGTGCATTGTCGTGCAACAGCAAAACATCCTGCTTTGGCCGATGTGGTCGAACACGACTCAGTCGAGCTTGAACTTTCTTCAGTGTCGTCAAATATGCATCAGAATTAATGGTGGTTCCACGTGTCACGATGTCCACAAACAAGATTCATTCAGAATCAAAAAACACTGTAGCCATAACTTTTCCAGCAGAAAGTGTGGTTTTGAATTTTCTTTTCTTGGGTGAATTTGCATGCTTCCACTTCATTGATTGCCTCTTCGTCTGTGGTGAAAAATGATGGAGCTATGTTTCATCACCTGTCACAGTTCTTCCAAGAAATTCATCTGCACCATTCTCGTACTGTTCCAAAAGTTCGCTGCGCACCGTTTTTCTTGTTTCTTTGTGATCCACTGTCAACATCCTGGGAACGCACCTGAGACAAACCTTTTTTAACGCCAACACTTTCAATATTCTGCAAACACTTCCTTCCTCTATCCGAGCGTAGCGTGACAATTCGTTCGCTGTGATGCATCTGTCAGGAGTCACCAGTTCGGTAACTCTCTGCACATCGTCTGGAGTGTGTGCAGTACGATGCCTGCCGCTGCGAGGACAATCCTCAATATTGCCGTGCCCGCTTTCATCACGTAACCTGCTTGCCCATCGACTAACCGTACTGCGATCGATAGCAGCATCTCCATACACCTTTTTCAACCTCTTGTGGATGCTTCCCACTGTCTCGCTTCCACAGCACAGGAATTCAATGACAGCACGTTGCTTCTGACGAACGTCAAGTGTAGCAGCCATCTTGAAGACATGCTGTGACGGCGCCACTCACGGGAACAGGTTGAACTAAGTTTGAAAACAAGCGCGAAGGATGTATCTACACACTGTAAAACCTTCACACATGCAGAATGAAAAGTGTATTTTTAGAAAAATAGTGTGCATTTCTTTTGGAGTGACCCTCGTAGGTCGGTGGTCATAATGTTCCGGGTGATCAGCGTACATGCCTACCCAGAGAGAACTAGCTGTTCGATTAATTTCCCCCACGAACTCTCCGCTCCCTACCGTGGGTCAGTGCGTGGCTTTCAGCGATGATGTAACAGCACCGCCCGTTCCTTTGCTCAAAAGTTCTGTAGTCAGTAACTTTGTCGTTGTGGTCCACGTGTAGAAATGAATATAAAGAGGACTGCGAGTAGGCAGGGGGCGAGCCCGGCGGAGTGTCGGGGGAGGTGACGGGTTGTGTGGCCGGCAGGTGTTCTTGCCTGTGGTGCTCGCCGCCCAAGGACCCGGCGGTCATCGTCGAGGACAACTGCTGCCGCTGCAACTACGCGGCGCTGCGGCGCATGGTGGACGTGGGCGACGTCGCCGTCGTGTACGCCACCTACCACGTCGACGTCGGCGAGACGCCCTTCTTCGTCGCCGTCGACTACACCAAGCGCAAGGTCGTCATCAGCATACGAGGCACCCTGTCGCTCCAGGTGAGAGACACACACACTTCCTCACAGCTCGCAGGTGTGCACCGACAACTCTGTGTCACGCATGTCTCGTTGTTACCTTCAGCCCGGATGGAGGTGTGATGCAGCCCTACCTTATCATGCGCACGTCTCTTTACCTCCGCCTAACTTCTGCAACCTGCATCCATTTGAACCCAGTTAATCTCCCTCTACCACTTTTAACCTCCACACACTTCCTATCCCTCCTTGATGCCTCAGCATGCGTCCTCTCAATCGGTCCCTTCTTTTAGCCAAGTCACAACACAAATTTCTATTTCCCGCAACTCGGTTGGTTACGTCCTCATTGCTTATTCTCTCTACTCGTCTAACACTCAACATTATTCTGTGGCATCTCATATCAAAAGCTATTGTCTTGGCTGCTTATTGGTTATGTGCAAGCAAATACTCCCCACAAACTCCTTGAGAAAAGATGTCCTACCACTTAAAATACAGGGTTGTCCATTGATAGTGACAGAGCCAAATATCTCACGAAATAAGCGTCAGACGAAAAAAACTACAAAGAACGAAACTTGAAGGGGGAAACCAGATGGCGCTATGGTTGGCCCGCTAGAAGGCGCTGCCATAGGTCAAAGGGATATCAACTGCGTTCTTTTAAATAGGAACCACCATATTTTATTACATATTCGTGTAGTACGTAAAGAAATATGAATCTTTTAGTTGGACCCCTTTTTTCGCTTTGTGATAGATGGCGCTGTAATAGTCACCAACGTATAAATACGTGGTATCACGTAACATTCCGCCAGAGCGGACGGTATTTGCTTAGTGATACATCACTCGTGTTAAAATGGACCGTTTACCAATTGCGGAATAGGTCGATATCGTGTTGATGTATGACATTGTGATGAAAATGCCCAACGGGCGTGTGCTATGTATGCTGCTCGGTATCCTGGACGAGATCATCCAAGTGTCCGGACCGTTCGCCGGATAGTCATGTTATTTAAGGAAACAGCAAGTGTTCAGCCACATGCGAAACGTCAACCACGACCTGCAACAAATGATGATGCCCAAGTAGGTGGCTAATCCGCCACATCAGCAGCAGACAAATTGCGCGAGAATCGGGAATCTCGAAAACGTCGATATTGAGAATGTTAAATCAACATCGATTGCACCCGTACCCTATTTCTATGCACCAGGAATTGTATGGCGACGACTTTGAACGTCGTGTACAGTTCTGCCACTGGGCACAAGAGAAATTACGGGACGATGACAGATTTCTTGGACGCGTTCTATTTAGAGACGAAGCGTCATTCACCAATAGTGGTAACGTAAACCGGCATAATATGCACTACTGCGCAACGGAAAATCCACGATGGCTGCGACAAGTGGAACATCAGCGACCTTGGCGGATTAATGTATGGTGCGGCATTGTGGGAGGAAGGATAATTGGCCCCCATTTTATCGATGGCAATCTAAATTGTGCAATGTGTGCTGGTTCCCTACGTAATGTTCTACCGATGTTATTGCAAGATGTTTCACTGCATGACAGAATGGCGATGTACTTCCAACATGATGGATGTCCGGCATATAGCTCATGTGCAGTTGAAGTGGTATTGAATAGCATATTTCATGACAGGTGGATTGGTCGTCGAAGCGCGTTCACCGTATCTGACGTCCCCGGATTTCTTTCTATAAGGAAAGTTGAAGGATATTTGCTATCGTAATCCACCGACAACGCCTGACAACATGGGTCAGCGCATTGTCAATGCATGTGCCAACAGTACGGATGGCGAACTACTCGCTGTTGAGAGGAATGTCGTTACACGTATTTCCAAATGCATTGAGGTTGGCGGACATTATTTTGAGCATTTAATGCATTAATGTGGTATTTACAGGTAATCACGCTGTAACAGCATACGTTTTCAGAAATGATAAGTTCACAAAGGTACATGTATCACATTTGAACAACCGAAATAAAATGTCCAAACGTTAACTTAAAAAGCCTACCTTTTACCAACTGTTCGTCTAAAATCGTGAGCCATATGTTGGTGACTATTACAGCGCCATCTATCACAAAGCGGAAAAAGTGGTCCAACTTAAACATTCATATTTCTTTACGTACTACTCGAATATGTAATAAAAATGGGGGTTCCTATTTTGAAAAACGAAGTTGATATTCGTTTGACCTATGGCAGCGCCATCTAGCGGGCCAACCATAGCGCCATCTGGTTTCCCCCTTCAAGCTAGACAAGTTTCGTTCTTTGTAGTTTTTTCGTTTGACGCTTATTTGGTGAGATATTTGGCCCTGTCACGATCAATGGACCACCCCGTATACATGGTGGAGAAAAATTGTGTCACGAAATTTTAACCCTGGATAGCTGATGCAAGTAGGAACCAAAATTACTAACGTTGAGTAGGTCGGCAACACACAATTTCCAAACTACAGAAACTTCGCGCCAAGTGCTCCGATTGGCCGCGGGATTGCCCTGTTGCCGGATGCTCAGGACAACGCATGCTTTGCCTGCGATGTATCCGAGGCGGGCCGCACGCTCGGTGGTAGCGCGCCAGCCTCCCACTCTGGGGACCAGGGAGCGAATCTCTGGAGTCCCGACACATCCATTGTAGGTTCATGATAAGACGTACCGAGAACAAACCTGTCGACAGCTGTTAGTTCACGTACAGAAAGTCTTTTACAAATTGTGTCGGCCCGAAAAGTGGTCTTTTCAGTACGAGGACATTGTTTACTTAAAGCATGTACTCGAACTGGCTACCCTCAGACGAGACACAACCTTGATAATGTCGAACGGTGTTTTGACGAACTCTTTCAAAGATTCCTGGCATTGCCCTGATGTGATTCGCGGCATGTTGAATGCGATCCATTAATTCATCTTCGTTTCTAGGTGGTTCGCGTCTGGGTGGGTGAACTAGAACCTTGAAAAATCCTCACAGGAAAAAGTCCGGTGGCGTGAGGTCTCTTGATTGCGGAGGCATCTCCTACGAACACCTCTGCTAATTATTCGACCGTCGAAGAGTTTATTTAAATATCCATGCACACTACAACAGTTATATGCGGGCGCCCAATCATGCTACAACCACATGCGTAGCCTTATTTCCAGCGAACATCATCCAGAAGACCGGGTAGAGTTTCTTACAAAAAGTTACTTGCCCCGCTAAGTCGAGGAGGTAGATGGACTGGCCCAATCAGATGGTCATCCACAATGCCTGCCCAAATGTTGAGCGAAAATCGTTCCTCGCGTCTGTGGACGTACGTGACGTGAGGATTTCCCCTTGCCCAGTAATGAACGTTTCGAGTGTTGTAAAGGCCATCCCGATGGAAGGTGCACTCTCGGTAAACACCACCAGCGCGCAGAAGTCGGAATCTCGAGCAACACGTCGCAGAAATCACCGGCAAAAATCTAACCTATGTTCATAGTCCGCCACAGGTGCCCAAATAAAACTCTTCTGTTACTTTTACTGTAATGTTTCAGAATTTTAATTTGTTTAACTACGTTACCACTGTTTTACATTCGTTGACATTTATCTTACAGTGACTTGTGAGGAAATCTTTCAAGCCACAGGATTTCTCCCAACATCAGTGTTCCATATTCTGACAAATGATTTGAAGAAGAAAAAAAATTCTGCGAGATAGATCTCACACTGTTTGACTGCTTAAGGGTAGCAAAACCGCCTGAACATTGCAACAATGCTCAAACAATGATTCGGCCGTGAAGGTCGAGGGTTCTCGTACCGAATTGTCACTATTGATGAAACGTGGATTAGAGACTTTAAACCGGAGTTGAAATCACAGTGCAGTATATGGAGAGCTTTAGATTCTCCATGTCCAAAAAACTTTCGTCCCGCTCAATCAAAGCTCAAGCAAATAATATTTATTTATGATCACCAAGGATCATCATGATCGAGTCCCATGTGGAGCAAGTGTCACAGGTGTATTATCGTAACTTCATGTAAACCTGCGCAGAAAAATGCACAAAACCCAACCTCAGTTGCTCGAGGCTGGGCCACTCATTCTCCATGACAATGCTCGCCCGCATATCGGCAGTATTGCAGCTCAAAAACTACGTGAATACGGATGGGAAGTATTGCCGATCCTCTCTACCACCCAGACACCAGACATTGACTTGCTCCCGAAGTTGAAACAATCTATGCATGGACGTCTTTATCTTTCTCTGGAAGAGTTTTCTACCATCGTTACCCGAGCCATTAGACAGATGAACAGAAACGGTGTCCAAAATGAAAAAATAGAGCTTCCAAAACGTTGGGATTCAGTCATAGAGAAGGAGGGACAGACTACACTGAAGGACTGTAAAGATATACTGAAAAAAGTAAACGTGTAACTAAAAAAAATAGTCTGCACTATTTATGAAAAGTCCTTCATATGAGTGAAAGTCCTAATCTGGTTGATGGACACTTCTGAGAAACTCTTAAGTCCAGTTCCGAAGTGAAGGACTGATTGACAGCTGTCGGTCGTCGAAGACTGGCTGCAAGTAGTTGTCAGCTGATGGGCTACCTGACCAGAAAGCAGTCCGCCCGCTCCGGAAGTGGAACTGCCGATTCGCTCTCCAGTCAACTCTGTGTGGTGTGCAGCCCACGTAAATACCTGGCTGGTGGAATCAAATCGAATAACGCTCGATTTCCGCACTTGTGACTGGCGATGCAAAGTAGGGAGACAAAGGTATCTCCCTTTCTAAGCCACCCAGCTGTAGCCGTACGTCGTCTCGCCACTTAACGCCAGCTGTGCGGGCAACCCGGATAACACTGCTGTACAACGTGGAGCGCCTGTTCCTCGTGGGAAACTGCAGGGCGCATCCCTGTGAACGGTGTCACAATCCATACTTCATTAGACACGGCAGAGGGGACTGGAATGTAATCCAGGACACTGGCGCAAAGGCTGGTGAAGAGCAGCGTTACTGCACAACCTCTCCTCCTCCCGCAGCTAAAACAGTCGTGGACAAAATTGTATCCACTACCAGGATACGAGTGATTCAGTAGGCGGTCGAGATACAAGCAGCATCATGGAAGTAACCAATTTTGTGACTTTTACGAGTTCCTAATCAGGAGCGAGTTTTATATCATCTGTGTGCTTTAATAGTTTCGTTTCTCGAGTTTCTAAGTGTTTATTTAAGATCTAATAGCCACAGTTCTCGCGCTTCCGTTGGCGTCGGAATGTAAACCAATTTTGTGATATATTACAAGTTCCTAATCAGACGCGAATTATTTAATTTCGCCTCAGTGCTTCAGTAGATAGGTTTTTGAATCTCTGCGTATTAATGTAATTTATTGGACACAGTTCCTGCGTTTTCGTCAGGGTCTACAGTAGAGTTGCGCAGCACGTGCCGAAAGTCCGTTTATCTCCGTAGTTTAGTATTTCACGGTCTTTAGTATAGACAGGGACTG
This sequence comes from Schistocerca piceifrons, assembly GCF_021461385.2. Classification (NCBI taxonomy): domain Eukaryota; kingdom Metazoa; phylum Arthropoda; class Insecta; order Orthoptera; family Acrididae; genus Schistocerca; species Schistocerca piceifrons. The sequence continues at coordinate 460,648,706 of NC_060145.1, forward strand.
CGATTGTTGTGTGCGGATGCGAGCCGAGTGACACTTGGCTCTCAGCTTCAGGCTCTGATGGCTCTGGTTACACAGCTTGAGGCTGCAGTCGGTGGGCCGGCCGTGGGGATCCGACGGACGTCCAGCACGTCCGAGTCCTCCGATCGGTCCTCACCGGTGGACAACCCAGTTACTGCTCACACTGGGATTGACCCCTCACCTATGGTCGACTGCGAGGTCGCCCCAGGGCGTAGCACGCAGCGAAAGACTTCCCAGGTGGCCGCATGTAAGGCCTCTCTGGTTTGTCTCACAAACAGGTTCCTGGTGCTGTCTGTGGCTGACACTGTCGCTGAGCCAGATGCCTTCGCCTGTCCTGTTTCAGAGGAAACCTCTTAGTCTGCAGGATCCGTGCAATCACAGAGGGTGGGATTATTGGTAGTTGGGAGCTCCAACGTTAGGGGCGTTATGGGGCCCCTTAGGGACTTGGCTGACAAGAGAGGGTAAGAGAACCAATGTGCACTCCGTCTACATACTGGGTGCAGTCACTCGAGATGTGGAAAGGGTCCTCCCAGATGCCATAAAAAACACAGGGTGCAGCCAACTGCAGGAGGTTTCTCACGTCGGTACCAACGATGTGTGTCACTTTGGATCTGAAGCGGTTCTCTCTGGTTTCGAGCGGCTAACAGAAGTGGTAAAGGCTGCCAGTCTTGCTTGAAAGATGAAAGCAGAGCTGACCATCTGCAGCATTGTCGACAGGACCTATTGCGGACCTCTATACAGAGCCGAGTGGAGGGTCTGGATCAGAGGCTCAGACGGTTCCTCGACTTGCGCCAACGAGTGGTTGGGTTTCGGGTTCCGCTGAATAGTTCAGGTGTCCATTACACGCAGGAGGCGGCTACACGGGTAGAAAGGGCTGGGTGGCGTGGACTGGGCGGATTTTTAGGCTAGAGGGTCTCGGGAAAACACAAGAAGGGCTTCGGTTACAAAGGGTGCGGAAGAACGTAGATACAGGAACCATCGGTATAACAGTTGTAAATTGTCGTATCTGTGTTGGGAAAGTACCAGAGCTCCAAGCGCTAATTGAAAGCACTGATGCTCAAATCATTATAGGCACTGAAAGCTTGCTAAAGCCGGATATAAGCTCAGCCGAAATTTTCGCGAAGAACCTAACGGTGTTCCGGAAGGATACGCTAAATACGGTTGGCGGTGGCGTGTATGTTGCCGTTAGAAGTAGTTTATCTTCTCGCGAAATTGAAGTAGATAGTTCTTGCGAGGCAGTATGGACAGAGGTCATTGTTGGCAACCGGAATTAAATAATAATTGGATCCTTTCACCGACGTCCCAATTCAGATGATACAATTGCTTAAGATTCAAAGAAAACTTGAGTTTGGTTTCAAACACGCGCCCTACTCATACGATTATAGTTGGTGGTGATTTTAATTTACCCTCGATATTTTGGCGAAAATACATGTTTAATTCCGGAAGTGCGCATAAACATCATCCGAACTTCTGCCAAACGCATCCTCTGAAAATTATTTCGAGCAGTTAGTTCATGAGCCCACGCGAATAGTAAACGGTTGGAAAATACACTTAATCTCTTAGAAACAAGTAATCCGGAGTTAATAACGAGCATCAAAACAGATACAGAGGTTTGTGAACACAGGTTTGTCGTAGTGAAACTGAATATCGTAACCCACAAATCCTCCAAAAATAAACCAAAAATATACATATTAAAAAAATCGGATAAAAATTCACTTGATGCCTTCCGGAAAGGCAATCTCCACTCCTTCCAAATTAATAACATGAGTGTAGACCAAATATGGCTTGAACTCAAAGAAATGGTATCGGCAGCAGTTGGCAGATTTATACCAAATAAATTAACAAATGACGAAGCTGATCCTCCTTGGTACACAAAGCAGGTCAGACACTGGTGCCTAAAAACAACGTAACAAACATGCCAAATTTAAACAGACACAAAATGCCAAATTTAAACAGACGCAAAATCCCGAAGATTGGTGATCTCTTACAGAAGCTCGAAATGTAGCGCTGAGGTCAGTGCGAAATGCTTATAACAGTTTTCACAACGAAACTTTGTCTCGAAACATGGCAGAAAATCCAAAAAGATTCTGGTCGTATGTGAAGTATGTTAGCGGCAAGAAACAATCAATGCCTTCTCTGCGCAATAGCAATGGAAATACTATCGAAGACAGTGCTGCCAAAGCAGAGTTGCTAAACAGAGCCTTCCGAAAAGCTTTCACAAAAGAAGACGAAGTAAATGTTCCAAAATTCGAATTAAGAACAGCTGCCAACGTGAGTAACCTAGAAGTAAATATCGTCGGAGTTGTGAAGCAAATTAAATCACTTAATAAAAGCAGGTCTTCTGGTCCAGACTGTATACCAATTAGGTTCCTTTCAGAGTATTGGCTCCATATTTAACAATCATATACAACTGTTCGCTCGACGAAAGATCCGTATCCAAAGACTGGAAAGTTGCACAGTTCATACAAATATTCAAGAAAGGTAGTAGGAGTAATCCACTTAATTACAGGCCCATATCGTTAACGTCGATATGCAGCAGGATTTTAGAACATATATTGTGTTCGAACATTATGAATTACCTCGAAGAAAACGGTCTATTCACACAGTCAACATGGGTTTAGAAAACATCGTTCCTGTGTAACACAACTAGCTCTTTATTCGCGTGAAGTGTTGAGTGGTATTGACAAGGGTTTTCAGGTCGATTCCGTATTTCTGGATTTCCGGAAGGCTTTTGACACTGTACCACACAAGCGGCTTTAATGAAATAGCGTTCTTGTGGAGTATCGTCTCAGTTATTGACTGGATTTGTGACTTCCTGTCAGAGAGGTCACTGTTCGTAGTAATTGACGGAAAGTCATCGAGTAAAACAGAAGTGACTTCTGGCGTTCCACAATGTAGTGTTATAGGCTCTTTCCTGTTCCTTATTTATATAAACTATTTGGGAGACAATCTGGGCCGTTTTAGGTCGTTTGCAGATGATGTTTTCGTTTATCTACTAATATAGTCATCAGAAGATCAAAACAAATTGCAAAACTATTAAGAAATGATATCTGAATGGTACGAAAATTGGCACTTGATCCTAAATAGTGAGAAGTCTGAGGTCATCCACATGAGTGCGAGAGGAATCCGTTAAACTTCGGTTACACGATAAATCAGCCAATTGTAAAGGCCGTCAATTCAACTAAATTCCTAAGTATTACAATTACGAACAACTTAAATTGGGAGAAACACATAGAAAATGTTGTGGGGATTGCTAACCAAAGACTGAGTTTTATTGGCAGGACACTTAGAAAATGTAACAGACCTACTAAGGAGACTGCCTACACTACGCTTGTACGTCCTCTTTTAGAATACTGCTGCGCGTTGTGGGATGCTTACCAGATAGGACTGACGGAGTACATTGAAAAAGTTCAAAGAAGGGCAGCACGTTTTGTATTATCGAGAAATATGGGAGAGTCACTGAAATGATACAGGATTTGGGCTGGACATCACTGAAAGGCGTTTTTCGTTGCGACGGAATCTTCTCACGAAATTCCAATCACCAACTTTCTCCTCCGAATGCGAAAATATTTTGTTGGCACCATATACATAGGGAGAAATGATCACCATGATAAAATAAGGGAAATCAGAGCTCGTACGGAAAGATATAGGTGTTCGTTCATTCCGCGCGCTATACGAGATTGGAGTAATAGAGAATTGTGAAGGTGGTTCCATCAACCCTCTGCCAGGCACTTCAGAGTTATTTGCAGGGTATCGCTGTAGATGTGGATTATTTCCCAGTCAAACGGTACTGCGTTTGCCTCTCAGTTACGGAAACGAGCCGCAGTTTAAAAAAAATTCCACTTTAGCTTGACACGCCACAGATTCCGAGAATCGGCGTAGCGATTCTCTCGGTCATCTAAGCGTAAGCGTCAAAACCTCTTGGCAGGGATACACGCCAATTCATACATTAAAAACCGCCGCTGACGCTACGGAAAATCTCCAAGATGAAATGTTTGTGATGCTATGATCCGTGATATTTTCATTCAAAAGTTAAATTATTCTGGAATATAGGATACAGCATGGTAATGATTTTCAGCAGAGTTTGTCAGTTCCATACCCAACGCTTAATAGCAGGTCCTCGGAATTTGAAGTAGTCTGATAAGGTGCAGGACAGGGTTCTGCTTTAGACCCTACATTGTTTCTGATAAGCATAAATAACCTTATACTTGCACACTCACTCGACGCAAATTTTGCGATTTTTTCACATGATGCAACTATAGGCATGAACATTTAGGGCATATAAAATTTATGGAGAAACGCATCTGCTACTCATTTACTACTTGACACCTTTGACAATGTGGGTATGACAATGTTTGTGGAAACAGTAGAGAGGAGAGGCATATCACATCACTTACTGAGAATAATCCAAAAAACATACCAAGATTCTAAGGTTGCCATTACTAGAAAAGGAAAATGTCAAAGTAACAACAAATCTATACTTACAATAAAGATACAGTTTGTCTCTGATCCTTTTTACGACCTATGTTGATGATACGATGAGGCATTGGCGAAAATAAATAGCTTTAACTAGTGAAATTATCTGAGGACAACACTCTTTGATGATGACCAAATTCTTATAGCTGGCAGTGATGATGTCCTTCGAAGTCCCATTTATAAATCAAATATAACTATCAAGGATTATAACTCAATAATCTCGGCCCCCCAAAAAAAGGCGTTATTTTTAAACGTCAAGCTACGATCCAAAGCGAAATTGTAATAAAGGAACGGAAAGTTGAGACAGCAGGTGAGTTAATGTTCGCGCAAAAGACCATCTTCGTCATAAACGGGAAAGACATATTGAAAAAATTGGAACTTGTAACTACATTACTGAAAATATAAACAAAACAAAGAATAAAAAGGTAAGGAGAGAACCTGTAATAAAACTTTGCAAACCAATGGCAATACCATCTATACCTTATGACAGTGAAAGTAGCACAGCTGAAAACGAACGAAGAATGCGAGGCGTGGAAATGAGGTCTTTAATGAGTGCAGCTGGTTACGGTCTGTCCGATACTAAAGCATAAACTGACAGAGTAAAGAGTGTAGAAGCAAGTGAAGACATCATGTCACAAGAATGAATGAGAACAGAATACCCAAAATAATAATGAATTATCGATTAATAGGGAAAAAAACCAACACATAGATCAAGAAACAAGTGTAAAGGTCAAATACAAGCTTGCCACAGATAATAAATGCTCTGGCAACAGGGAGCAGCAAGCAGATGCGTAACACTTGAAGAAAGAAGAAGAAATACTAATACTCTTCTTACTGTATAGACTGCTAAAGAAATGTTTGAAAACATCAGCAACTGGTTCGAAACAAATAAATTACCATTAAAATTTGGCAAGTCAGTGCACATACAGTTCAGTGCTTGTCATAGAACTCCAGCAGCTGTTAAAAATAGTCCAGTCGAACAAGGAAACGCAAGAAAGCGGTAGTATCAAGTTTCTGAGACTACTGATAGGTTGCCGTGTTAACTGGGAACTAAGCTCCTTAGCTCAGCTACTTCTACAGTACGGTTCACTGAATGTGATTTTACAATGAAGGCTGTCCTGGTTTAAGTTGCTTATTTTCACTCACTAATGAATTACAATTCCTTTTTTGGAAACATGATGTAAGTGGAAAGAGCCAGAAGTGATCTCTCCAGATAACTTGGTGTTTTGATAAATGTTCAGCAAATACGACATTCATTAAAGAGTTTCTCGTTAGCCTATATTTCTCTTTCCTCAACACTGCGACCAAAATATTTCCTTACAAAGACTTCAAAGATACTCAACAACTACCGAGAACATATTCATCGTCTTAAGAACAATGCAATGGAGATTATTCAAATAACTTTCCGTTGAGCAACTTCCTACACCCCATTGAACAGTATTTTTGCAGAAATTTAGGAACTTAATTTTTCATTATTTGGAGTCGTTTTATTATGTCACTCTTGGATAAGATGTATACCCTCAGTTAATGTGCACATTCCTGAGATCCATGTTCCGCTGGAGGCATGGAATACGAGAAATGTAAATGGGAAAAATGTAAAGAATGATGTATTGAAGCGAATCATGGTAACCATTCACACCCCGTTAAGCCTATGCGTATGTAAAGTAAGTCTGGAGGGGAGTAGTTGATGTAAACAAATCCATACTTGCAGACCCCAAGGAGAACGAACGTCAACACAATACATTCGTCATCGTCGTACGGGCTCAGCACCTGATACAGTAGTAGTATAGGCTACAATTGGGTGCACATCAGGATCACCTTTATTCGTTCAGCCGTTAATTTCGACAGCAGCGGTTACATTGCTGAAGTGCAGAGACCAGTGGCTGTGCCCTATCGTGTAGTTCTACAGGCGTTACCCATGAACAAGATTACGCAAGACCGCCTGTCGTCCGTTGCATCCTGACCTATCTTTGTGCAGAGGGTGTTAGGGTGTTATCGCGCCCGGCACGTTCTCCTGTGATCTCACCCGCTGAAAACATCTGCTAATGGTTTTCTGAGTGACGGGCATGTCATCGGTCATCAGCCGCTGTGACTGATCAGTTCTGTTGTACAGTTGAAGCAGCATGAAAAGACGCACCTTCATCTGTCATCCAAGTTCCCTTCGACTCGATGGCCAGCAGCGTTAGAGCCGATGATGCTGCCAGAGGTGGCGGCTCTGTACGCCTCCGAGTCATCTACAAAGTTACTCACGTATTCTTTCTGTTGTAGTGTAAATGTGCAGTAAGTACTGGCTTTTCTTTTTTTATTCTCGTGGTCAGCCAGCCATGGTAATCTGCTTTCTTGTTTCAATGTCTTCTACCTGTTTCTAGCGTCTCTCTGTGATTTTCTTGTCGTCTTTTGTTCCTTGTAGTGTTTGTTGCCTTTCTGTCGATCTTGTGTGCTTTTTCCTTCCTTTCGGTATTATGCTGTACGTCCCGTTTGTTTTCTTCTCTACCTTGTGGAATTACTCTCCTAGGAACAAGGGATCGCTGCCCTAGCAGTTTGGTCCCTCCCCCCTCTTTAAACCAACCAACCAACCAACCAACGTTATTTCTTACCGTCCCTGATATTTCCATTTTAATGTCCAACAGTGTACACTACCTTTGTCTGCTTGTCATTTAGATGCTGTGGAAAAGCATTGGGACACATAGATTCGGAACGGGTGGAAGTGATTGTTTGACATTTGCACTACATAAAACAGATTTATTAAAAAGATTTTCAGCTCAGCAAATTACAGTTGTGTGTCCCATAATTGCCTTTATCATCAAATATATCATAAGAACAAACTGTTACGCTGAAACATGATAATTATTCAGATCATCAGTAGCTCAAGATTATTAAGCAGATCTTAATGCAACTCTTGATCCAACAGCATAGAAATTGACCAAACTAAAAGTCACTTGAGTTTAATAAACAGTTATTCATAAGAGCATCAAGTAAGTTGTCTGAAGTGAAATTGTACTACAAACACCAGGATATTCGTAAGTCCCAGTCTTTCGGCAACGTAATTCTATAGCTGATATTTCTACGTAAGTAATAGTACCACCAAACATATTTTAGCACGTCAGTACGTTACATCGGTTGTAGTCAAAGTACCAACCAGTAATGAGCATAATCGCGTAGTCAGCATAATCTGGCTACCATATCTGGCAGCCAGATTAACATTAAAAATTATTATCAAACATAATTATCAGAAACGCTTCCTGTTGACTCAGGGATCGAGACGTGGCTGCACCATCCGTTACAGCCATGCGGATAAGATGCCTGTCATGTCGACTGCTAGTGATACGAGGCCGTTGGGATCCAGCACGGCGTTCCGTATTACCCTCCTGAACCCACCGATTCCGTATTCTCCCAACAGTCATTGGATCTCGACCAACGCGAGCAGCAATGTCGCGATACGATAAACCACAATCGCGATAGGCTACAATCCGAACTTTATCATAGTCGGAAACGTGACGGTACGCATTTCTCCTCTTTACACGAGGCATCACAACAACGTTTCACCGGGCAACACCGGTCAACTGCTGTTTGTGTATGAGAAATCGGTTGGAAACTTTCCTCATGTCAGCACGCTGTAGGTGTCGCCACCGGCGCCAACCTTGTGTGAATGCTCTGTAAAGCTAATCATTTGCATATCACAGCATCTTCTTCCTGTCGGTTAAATTTCGCGTCTGTAGCACGTCATCTTCGTGGTGTAGCAATTTGAATGGCCAGTAGTGTAGTAATTGCTTTATGAAAAGTTACAGCACTTGACAACAAGAAGCCATAACACAATACCTCAAAACAGTCAGTCTGCAACATCGTTAAGGCAGACCATTTCTACACGTCTTACTCGTGACCAGTAAACGCAATCACGACATCCATTAAGGCAGAACTCAGCCTCTTCCGTTCAGAAGCAAGCAAGCAATCAAGTTTTCTGCACTGACGGTACATACGCGGAGACGCGCACTTCTTGCATACTCGCCATTATTGTCCCGAGGCACTGCCCGTCTGCTGCCGCTACGTCACCACAAATAAAGCCTCACTTCAGCCATAAAGATCACATCAGCATCCACAGTGTATGCCGAACACGGCACAGAGTGTGTGTTTGTGTGTGTGTGTGTGTGTGTCGCCCCTACTGAGTCGAGCCACTGTGTTGCAGGACGTGATCACGGACCTGAACGCTGAGGGTGAGCCGCTGCCGCTGGACCCGGTTCGCGAAGACTGGCTGGGTCACAAGGTGAGTACCGCTTCGTCACGTGCAAGACCGGGCACAGGTGTACGGGGCACAAACAGAGTGTGTGCTGACGTCTTTCATCACGTCAAAAGGATTACAGAACACAACGAGACTTTTTACAACAGTCTCAGAACAAGAAACAACAGACGTTCTTAACAGAAGACACATGATATAAAAATACTTTACTTATCTGCAAAATCGCTTCCATAGCAATGACATGCACCGTTGTTCATTAGTATATCTGGCGTGTCAGAAGACAACTGCATGAAATCTATACGAATCGGACAAGTGTAAGTTGGACCCGCTCGGTGACAGTTCCGTATAAACTTCACTATGCATATAGATAAATTATAGTACTAATAATGACAGTAATAACTACGTGCGACCCAATGTGCTGGTACAAGTCTTTGTACTGGGGGTCTCTTCGGCGAGTTGCGAGACCCCTAACCTACCTGAGAAACTGGTCCTACAGTTGGAATGCCAACTGCCTGTTGTTTCTGGAGACTCCTCATATCGCTTAGAGGTAAAGGCTAAGTTAAGACGGAGACTGAAAAAATTAGTGGTCCATCCGACATTCGATCCCCCATGCTTTACCGCTTTTTTCAGATCTTTTTCTAAGCTGCTAACCGTCATTGAAAAATATGTTTACTGGCAATATATGAACAAAAGCCAAAGAGCCGGTGTGCCAGCTAGCCTGGATGTAGTATTTAGGCGGTTTTCCACATACCTCTAGGTGAATACCGGCTGGTCCCCACGTCCCGCCTCAGTTACACTACTCACAGACATTTGCAACACATCCGCATTTTTCCATGATTTGCACTGGATGCAGACAGATAGGGTACTCTGATTCCGTCCCGGCGGGTACGGGTTGGCGGCAGGAAGGGCTTCCGGCCCCCCCTTCACATTAACATGCCAAATCCGATTTAACCACGCCAACCCCGCGCAAAATGCGGGTCACAGGCGCAAGCGATAGATAGATAGATAGATAAATAGACAGAATTACAGAAAGTTTCATAACAGCAGAACTTCCACTGTGTAGGCTAACTTGTGTTTACTTTCTGACAGATTAGCAGTCACGTCATGAATTCTGGCGATTGAGAAAACATTCCAGTCGTTGGCCTTTGCAACAAGAATTGCAACAAATATCTTATTTTTAATTAATAACGTCCATATTTTAACTAATACTTCCATTCAATGAACAAGAAAAACCAAGGATCTTTTTGGAAATAAAAGGTGTAAAAGAATTTGGAAGATGGTGCATGCGAATCCGCTATCTTTATCTTCACAGTTAACAGCCCACAACGCTAATAACTGTGCTACAGTTTCGACATTTTTTTTTAAAGAATAACGGTAATTTATTGAGTAGTCTATACGTACACTTAACTTACGGTGAATAAAGATCGTAAACATGAGTATGATAAAGTTTAGAAGTACCTGAATACATTTGTAGACAGGAAATATATCTTACGAAAAGCAATCAGTAGTGGTGGTTACAGTCAGCTTCAGGGGACCGAAACCCAAGGCGTGGTCAGAATACCTCCCTCCTCCTGTCACGAGCTGCTGCCTCACATAACTTCATATCTTTTGTGTGTGAATGTGTGTTTAAAGTTTCTAAAAATAATACTAATAGCTCAAAAGAAACGAAAGAAACGAATACCAGATCTGTAATGCCCGTGAACATATTCGATAACACTCTACGAGCCTCAACAGTAAACCGGATCATCTCCAAAATCAGAAGCAGAAAATCACGGTTAACACGATCGAGAGCTTTATTAAAATCCAAAAAGACGAAGGCACGAAGTATAGAAGTAACGACAACGACTGAAATCAAATAACGGAATTTCCTGGCAGATAAAACTGTGTGCCGGACAGTTAAAATCACCACCCAACAACAGAGGCCGAAGACTCTTACGTAAAACATAAATAATCTCCTCATTATAAAAGCACGAACGTTCCACAGTGTAACCAGAAGCAGACGGAGCATATAAGACAACCAGGGTGAGGGCAAAAAGTCTACAGCCTATTCCTCTGCAGATTGAAGAACCTGTACATCAGCAGTGGGAATGCCTTCTCGAAAAGCACGACATTGCCGACGAAAATTCTGGCACCACATTAAAAACAGTGCGATATCCAGGGAGAGGGAAACTGATATTATTTAATAAAACTTCTTGCAGGAGCTCTATATCTGCATAGGATTCATAGATAAACTGCCTCAGCAAACCAAGGCACAGCTCTGATGCCACGACTAACATTTAGTGTGAGAAATTTTTTTTTTTGTGGTAAGGTCCTATAAGACCAAACTGCGGAGGTCATCGGTCGCTAGGCCTACATACTACTACTTAATCGAAATTAAACTAACTTACGCTAAGGACAACACACACACCCATGGCCGAGGGAGGACTCGAACCTCTGACGGGACCCCCTAGACCGCGAGGCCATCCCACGCGGCCAGTGTGAGAGATCCAGAATGAGATTTTCACTCTGCAGCGGAGTGTGCACTGATACGAAACTTCCTGACAGATTAAAACTGTGTGCCGGATCGAGACTCGAACTCGGGACCTTTGCCTTTTGTGGGCAAATGCTCTACCAACTGGGCTACCCAAGCACAACTCACGACTCATCCTCACAGCTTCAATTCCGCCAGTACCTCGTCTCGTTCGCAGGAGAGCTTCTGTGAAGTTTGGAAGGTCCGAGACTAGGTACTGGCAGAACTGAAGCTGTGAGGACCGGTCGTGAGTCGTGCTTGGGTAGCTCAGTTGGTAGAGCACTTGCCCGTGAAAGGCTAAGGTCCCGAGTTCGAATCTCGGTCCGGCACACAGTTTTAATATGCCAGGAAGTTTCATATCAACGCACACTCCGCCGCAGAGTGAAAATCTCATTCTGGAAACATCCCCCAGGCTGTGGCTAAGCCATGTCTCCGCAATATCCTTTCTTTCAGGAGTGCGAGTTCTGCAAGGTTCGCAGGAGAGCTTCTGTTAAGTTTGGAAGGTTGGAGACGAGGTACTGGCAGAAGTAAAGCTGTGAGGACGGGGCGTGAGTCGTGCTTGGGTAGCTCAATTGGTAGAGCACTTGCCCGCGAAAGGCGAAGGTCCCGAGTTCGAGTCTCGGTCTGGCACACACTTGTAATCTGCCAGGAAGTTTCATATCAGCGCACACTCCGCTGCAGAGTGAAAATCTCATTCTGCAAATAACGGAATTGTTCTACAGCGGTAAAAATAGAGCGTCCAGAGAGACAACTCTGACACTCACCGACGACGACTATCACCAGCAAGGCAGACATCCTGCAGTTTACCGCCCTCGCCACTGTCCTATGATCAGAATTCAGTAATGTGAAAGGATGAAAATTATCAACAGTATTACGACCAGTAGTTTTAGATACCGACAGAATTTTCCCAACCTTGAATGGAGTGGGCACAACTGCACCCGTCATCACCTCGTTCAACATGGGCGTAAGTGTGACACCCAAGAATGGCCAAAGATGCGCAGAAAATTCCTTTGAGAGCCTATCCACACCTGGCTATTTGTGAGAAAGGGAAGTAACAATAAGGTCACGTACGTCTTCTGGGTGAAAGACGGCCAAGATCTCGGTGTTCTGCTCAGGCGTGAGAAGCATAATTAGGGTCCCAGTAGCCAGGTCGAAAGGGAAGCCGCCAGGTGTATCCTCGTCGCAGAGATCGACACAGTACTGATGTTAAGCGTGAAGTACGTCAGGTGATTGTAAGAGAAGTAACGCAAGGGAGGCGAGGCCGAGCTGGATGTTTAAGCAGATGGTGTGACGAAGCCAGTTCCTCCAGCAGTAGTGATAGTGGTTTCGATCGCACCCGCAACCCCTCCATCTGTCGCCGCTTCAACTTCCACAACTTTGCTTTAGTACATCGTAAATCTGCAATCCGCTGGGCGACGCTATCCGCACCGCCATACAAGTCGCGCAAAAGAGAACAATAAAATTCACGAGTTTTCCGAAAACCTCTCGCCCTAGCAGCAAAATAAGTTTGATACATCTTCGGTTTAGACAGGGCAATCCATCATTCCAGAGTGGTAGAGCACCTCTCAGCTGATCGAAGACTACCCTGCCACACATTATGTATCGCATCATCGAGTGAAGAATCTTCCAAGTGAGCGACATTTAATATAGACGGGGAACGGAACAGTTTCACTGGTTGCCCACTGTGGTGTGCGTACTGTAAGACCTTCAGAACACTCACCATCAGATTATTTGACTTGTCGCTCTAACGAAGTAGGTAAGTGTCAGCAATATGTCTCGTGGTCTTAGTGTGGCGTGTTTATCTTCTGCCGTTAGGTCAGACGATAGAAATGCCACTTGCACGCTTAGAGTAGCAGATTGACGGTGACCAACTTTAAACAGAACTTGATTAATTTTCACACACATTTGTTAAAATAATAACAACCATAAAAATTACTTAACTTGGTTCTGGATGCTATTTACAATTGACCATCTGAAGTTGCTTTGGTATTGGTACGTTAATCTAATTCTCACATATATCTCTGATACTTGCCAAAAGTGTCTATACATTTATCTTTGTGGCTATGTACAGAAATATGGTAATCTTATTAGGCGCTGACTGAAACTTGACTATAGACTGGTACAGACAAATGTAGACAAAAGCACACTGACTAATTGGAGGTCTGTACACTCGTTATAATACCTTACGCATTCATGCATCACTGCGCGAGTGTGATCCGTGAGGAGAAAAGGTTCTACGTTAGCAGTTATCTCATTGGCTGCGTTACATATTAATACGCGGATCGGCGGAAGCAGAATTTGGTCCGTCTCTATGGCAGCGCCATCTCGTAGTGCAGAGATGGACGAGCGCTGCGCCTGCGCTGATGTGCTTAGTGGGGCGCACTCTAGTGGGAAAGTGTATGCGGTTACTACGCGGGTCTATGTACACAACACCCACCAAGCTGGAGAGTGGCGGCCAAAACAAAGTGATCAGAAAAACCAGAGAGGACAACGTCGACTGCAAGAATACAATCGCGCATCCAATCCGATAAACGGAATCGGTAAATACTGCTACTAGAAGTCCCAGTAAAACGTCGCAGTACGATTAACCAACGCTGGCTATTTACACTCCCAAATAACTTTCAAGTGCATCGAGCGTATCAGCTCGTTTAAATCTCGACAGTTCTTAAATTGGGGAGACTGGTCAACAGGACGCAGAACACAGTTAAAATCACCACCCAACAACAGAGGCTGAAGACTCTTACGTAAAACATAAATTATCTCCTCATTATAAAAACACGAACATTCCACAGTGTAACCAGAAGCAGACGGAGCATAGAAGACAACCAGGGTGAGGGCAAAAAGTCTACAGCCTATTCCTCTGCAGATTGAAGAACCTGTACATCAGCAGTGGGAATGCCTTCTCGAAAAGCACGACATTGCCGACGAAAATTCTGGCACCACATTAAAAACAGTGCGACATCCAGGGAGAGGGAAACTGATAAATAAAACTTCTTGCAGGAGCTCTATATCTGCATAGGATTCATAGATAAACTGCCTCGGCAAACCAAGGCACAGCTCTGATGCCACGACTAACATTTAGTGTGAGAAACTTTTTGTGGTAAGATCCTATAAGACCAAACTGCTGAGGTCATCGGTCGCTAGGCCTACATACTACTACTTAATCGAAATTAAATTAACTTACGCTAAGGACAACACACACACCCATGGCCGAGGGAGGACTCGAACCTCTGACGGGACCCCCTAGACCGCGAGGCCATCCCACGCGGCCAGTGTGAGAGATCCAGAATGAGATTTTCACTCTGCAGCGGAGTGTGCGCTGATATGAAACTTCCTGACAGATTAAAACTGTGTGCCGGACCGAGACTCGGACTCGGGACCTTTGCCTTTTGTGGGTAAATGCTCTACCAACTGGGCTGCCCAAGCACGACTCACGACTCATCCTCACAGCTTCAATTCCGCCAGTACCTCGTCTCGTTCGCAAAAGAGCTTCTGTGAAGTTTGGAAGGTACGAGACGAGGTACTGGCGGAACTGAAGCTGTGAGGACCAGTCGTGACTCGTGCCTGGGTAGCTCAGTTGGTAGAGCACTTGCCCGCGATAGGCAAAGCTCCCGAGTTCGAGTCAAAGTCTGGCATACAGTTTTAATCTGTCAGGAAGTTGCAGTGTGAGAAATGTTTATGTCTGCGCCACCAGTCAAAAGAAAGAACACAGAAAGAACAACAGAGCAGCATGACCATTTCATCAGTCGCCCAGTCCATCGCGGAGTCCGACAACGTCTCCGCGAGCGGGAGGTCACTACTGGGCTCAAATGAATCTTTATCCTTAGTTATTTTGCGCGACGCTACACGTCGCGGCTGTATACGTAGTGTAACCCGGCTGTGAGGAGTAACATCTCTGCCGTAGGCGGATCTTGAACCACTTCCCTGTCAATCTGTGACATCCCTGGCTCAGGGGCCTGCCCTACAGAACGGTCACGCCGAAAGGTATGCCGACTCGCTAATCGA
Source organism: Schistocerca piceifrons (assembly GCF_021461385.2). Lineage (NCBI taxonomy): Eukaryota > Metazoa > Arthropoda > Insecta > Orthoptera > Acrididae > Schistocerca > Schistocerca piceifrons. The sequence continues at coordinate 460,663,948 of NC_060145.1, forward strand.
GGGCAATGAGAGTGAGTCTCTGACAGCGCGAGACAAATCTGGAGTAACAGTTTATGTAAAGGAAGTCGCAATACGTGGCAAATCACGACCTTCATCGCCGAAAGCACACAGAGAGACAAAAGGGCATTGCTGCATTAGTGGCTGGGCTTGTACTGGAGGCTGCGGAAGAGACGAGCCTGCCACACACTCGCTCCAGGGCGTCTCCACAGGAGCCACTCCTGCTACAGCAGGAATAAGAGATACTGCCTCCCCAACCTCCACTTCTCCAGGGCTAACTGTACCGCACCACTGGTACGAGTAACAGATAAACAGGGCTCAGGGAAAGGTGGGACAGGCAAAGACACAACTCATTCATCACCTTCCTCAGTGCGTCGCCGTTTATGATGCTCAGTTCGAGCCAATGTCTAGTTCGGTCAGAGACATCGTTGTTGACAGAGATGCAGCACTGTGTACTAAATTTCCCACCCTTTATACTGAAGCGCCAAAGACACTTGTATGGGCATGCCTATTCAAATAGATAGATATGTAAACAGGCAGAATACGGCGCTGCGGTCGGCAACGCCTATGTAAGACAAGATCGGTTTCTGGTGCTACATAGGCAGGTTATCAAGATTTGACTGAGTTTGAATGTTGTGTTATATTCGGTGCATGAACGATGGGACACAGCATCTCCGACGTAGCGATAAAGGTGGGGATTTTCGCATACGACTATTTCACGAGTGTATAGTGAATATCAGTATCATATAAAACAAACCTCCGTCATGGCTGCGGGCGGAAAAAGATCCTGCGAGAACGGGACCAACGACGACTGAAGAGAATCGTTCAGCGTGACAGAAGTGCAGTCCTTAAGCAAATTGCTGGAGATTTCAATGCTGGGCCATCAACAAGTGTCAGCGTACTTACCATTCAACGAAACATCATCGATTTGGGCTTTCGGAGCCGAAGGCCCTTTCGTGTACCCTTGATGACTGCACGACACAAAGTTTTATGCCTCGCCTGGGCCCGTCAACACCGACATTTGACTGTTGATTACTGGAAACATGTTGCCTGCTCGGACGAGTATCGTTTTAAATCGTTTCGACCGGATGGACGTGTACGGGTATGGAGTCCACTTCCTGAATCCATGGATCCTGCATGTCAGCAGGGGATTGTTCAAGCTGGTGGAGGCTCTGTAGTGGTGTGGGGCGTGTACAGTTGGAGTGATATGTGACCCTTGATACGCCTAGGTACAACTCTGACAAGTGGCATGTACATCTGCATACTGTGTGATCACCCGCATCTATTCGTGTGCACTGTGCATTCCGATGGACTTGAGCAATTCCAGCAGGACAATGCGACACCGCACACGCCCAGAATTGCTACAGAGTGGCTCCAGGAACACTCTTCTGCGTTTAAACGCTTCCGCTGGCCACCAAACTCCCCAGACATGAACATTATTGAGGATGCCTTCCAACACGCTGTTCATAAGATATCTCCACCCTCTCGTACTCTTACGGATTTACGGGCAACCGTGCAGGATTCATAGTCTCAGTTCCCTCCAGCACTAGTTCAGACATTTTGAGAGGCACCCACGTGCCTTGCTCATATTGTGGCATCAAGCAGTCAGGCCTGCAAGATGAGTGGTCTGCCAAGCGAGTGGATTCATTCTTATTTATCGAGTAACATGAACGCTCGTACTCACAATTAAGTCACTAATCAACCTCCTGTATGAATAATACGCAACGGAAACGCACTTCTGACTATCAGTAATTTACAGAACTCTGACTATTCACTACGCACTGGCAATACCACATTTTCTTTTTTCTTTTATTTAACGGCTTTTATCAACACGTGGCCACCGCACTGAATATGAATGGCGCACACATTATAAATTCGGGACATCATGACAACATACAATTCGAAGGAAAAGTCCACCAATCTTTCTCTTTTCACTATCTTATTTTTTCCGATAAATTCTATAACCTAAACACGCAAATTCTATAACCTACAACAATAACACATGAGAAATTCCGCCCAGTGGGCATGGCTTTACATTGATGATTCTCTACCTAATGGTCTCGTAATTATTTAACGCTACAGTGCACTTTCTGGATAGGATGGTGGATCTTTTACTATACCTCACACTTCGACTCTCACAATCATCATCACGAAACTTTCCTCCAGACCGAGCGGTACTGAAGGAACAAGCATAACCCACTTATCTTTTGAAACTACCTTGCTACTCTCCCATGCAAACCACACATACCCAAATTACATGACATACATCACACTACAATATGAAATACAAAACACTGAATAGTCACAACACTATCACTTTCAGCTTTCCCACTTCAATTAATATTTATCCCAGTTTCACACGACACTGCCCCACTTCGTAATTCTACTTTCCTACTATGAACTCTGGAGATATATGCACGTCTTCCTGTGCAATGCAAGCCAAGTGGCGTTGCTAGATAGACGGCCGACTCACCTTGCTTCTCTCTCAGAGTTTGAATCTAGCGTCACACGGAATCATATAACGCAAAGTAATATTAAGAACGTATTCATCACACACGCGAGTCCTCAACTGATGCCATGGACGAGTACTTCTCTTTATCTTTTGTCTCATTCACAGTTTGAGACTCACACAGTACTCACCACGTGGAAGTACTCGTCTCTAATTTCATGTCCTGCACACGCCATTTCTTAAATATTTCAACTTATGGTACACACGCTATTTCTTAAATATTTCAACTTATTGTACACACGCTAGTAATTCAGCTTAACTTAAGCACACGGAAGTATTTCAACTTATTGCTACACGTGGTTTCATTGTGACCGTTGGTCACTTCCGAAGATTACTACGATCCCATTAATATTACCTGCCTGACATTTAATTCTCCCCACAAAAGTTCCTGAAATAGAGAAATTATTGTTTCAAACTACTCTTAAATATTCCACATGCATACCATGACTCCTCTCTTTTGTCTTTATGGAGCACAACTAAGACAGGTCTTAACAGCACAAGATCCAGCGGCAGAGTGCTGAAACATGGCCGTTCTTCAGGTCATCTCGCACCTCTGTCGAGGTGGGGGAAGACCATGCTACCGTACTGGTCAGCCACATTTCAGGCGCTCAAAGCTCCGGTAAGTTTCATCTCTTTGGTTCCACCAAAGGTGGCCAAAGGATCTTCTCAAAGATGATCATATATTCACATTCACTATCTGCGGTTAGCAGACGACCATACATTCATTCATTTCACAGATCTCACCAAACTGGATGTAGGGATTTATTTTGTGGGAGTGCACATGTGATCAATTAAATAAATAAATTGTCATTCTTTCCCACACTGGTATCCGGCTTCGCTGTATTAATTGAAATTGAGTTATTATTAGAAAAAATATGTTGTTCAGACAAGAATAATGAAGTATGTTGTAGCTATTTTCAGTGTCGGGCGGTACAGTACCCTTTCAATTTGTCGAGTCCATGCCACATCGCGCTGCGACACTTGTGCCTGCTCGCGGAGGCTCGACACGGCATTTGGCAGGTGTACCAGATTTCTGGCTCTTCAGGGTCGAAGAACCACACAATAAGCAAACAGAAATGAGGCTTTTATTCAAAGAGAATAATGGCACCGAAGTCACAGCGATTCAAGATAGTCCCCTTGGGACTGCAAAACGCGAAACGTAATTCTTAATAGCATGTGTGTGGTACCCACATACGGCAACGTACCCTCTGTGACGTGCTCCCATGCTGGCCATTAGCTTGGGAAGGAGTTCTTGTGGTAGGGTGTTCCACTCCTCCACCAGCGCAGTTGACAAGTGCGGGATAGTGATTGGTGCATGTGGAAGTGCGTCGATGCATCTCCCCGACTCAAACCACACGTGCTGGGTGGGACTAAAGTGGGGGGAACGGGCAGGCCGGTCCATTCGCCGAATATCCTCTCGTTCCAAGAGCTCCCCCGACAGCGCTGTTCGGTGCGGTCACGCATTGTCGTCCATAAAAATGAAGTCAGGGGCGATTGCTCTCTTGAAAAGACGCACTTGGAGAAGGCATACAGTCACACAATAGCATTACCGATGACCGTTTTTAAAGATACAAATGTCAGTACGTCCGGGCAACGTTATGCCTCCCAACACCGTAACACTTGGGCCAGCGGTACAACCATGTGCGACCATGTTTCTGAGCACCTTACGTGTTGCCACCTCTCGCCATATGAGAGTACGTCCAGAACCACCACTCAGGCTTAATGTGCTCTGATTCGAGAAGAGTACGCGGCCCCAGTCCTTGTTAGCCCAGTCCCTGTGATCTCGGTACCATCGCAAAAACTGCCTCTGACGTGCTGGTGTCGTACTGGTCACCGGACAGTCCCATGACACTGTGGGTCGTCAGATTGCGCGCCTCGCTCCCCTGTTTAAATTGATTGCACTCGCTGTTCCCTTCGCGTCTGTTGCAGGATGTAGCGGACACCTGGCGCCGTTGTTGACTGTGGCAGACCGCCTCCTCTCCTTTGGACAGCAGTGACTGTGGTTACGAAGCCACCCTATGCGCGTGAAACATTGCTGCGAGTAATCCTAAACTCCTGGGTTACACGCATCACACTTCGTCCTACCTCCAGTGTCCTGATTGTTCTTCCTCGTGTGAAGTCGTCCAAATGTCTGAACAAAATCTCGGTTTACAAGCCGCGTCAGTTCGAATAAATCTACAGCTTTCTATGGCTACCTCCACCATCGTTGTCAGGACTGCCGCAGCTGGCGCGGTTTTCAGATTGCAGCCTCTGCCACCAATCGTGGAGGGCCAAAACGACGCGCGTGCGGAAGGTGCGTAGGGCAGCTCATAGCAGCTCCAGCCTGTCGCTGGACCGTGGCCCGTGAGAAACACAGTGTCGCACATGTCACAGCACGTGACACTGCAGATCTTACGGCGGAAAGCGAGTGTTTCAGACGAGTTTAATAGTTCTTGACTGCGCTTTTGAAAAAAATTAAGATCTTGAGTGTCTACCTTTTCAATTAAATATTGATTTCCTGTGTGCCCTACACGGAGCGGAGTGTTCCTGAAATTTGGCGGTCAAGCCTACTAGTGTGACGTCACAACTACTTTGCACGGCCCATACATCTCGTTGGCACCGCGCTAGACCGAGTGGCGTTAGGTGGCGCTAGGGGTCGGCGCCACGTTTAAAACTGCCGCTTCCGCCTCCCTGCAAGTGTCAACCATCCATCATTGCTTCGACATCCAAATCCGGCTCCCATGTCCTACTACATGTATACTCCTGGTCTCTTTTAAAATTGTTGCTGCGTATTCTAGTCTCAGCCACCTCCTTTATAAAGGGATCCCAATGTGTTACGCATGAGTCGTGTCGTCAAACTGTATTTTAGACCTATGTCCGTTTTCCAGTCAATGCTCAGCTATGGCCGACCTGTCAAGTTTCGGTACAACGCTCTGCGACTATGCGAATAATTTCACCTACATACTTGCTGTCGTATTCGTAAGGGACATCATACACACCGGGGACACGAAGGGCAATCTACATCTACATCCATACTCCGCAATCCACCTGACGGTGTGGGGCGGAGGGTACCTTGAGTACCTCTATCGGTTCTCCTTTCTATTCCAGTCTCGTATTGTTCGTGGAAAGAAAGATTGTCGGTATGCCTCTGTGTGGGCTCTAATCTCTCTGATTTTATCCTCATGATTTCTTCGCGAGATATACGTAGGAGGGACCAATATACTGCTTGACTCCTCGGTGAAGGTATGTTCTCGAAACTTCAGCAAAAGCCCGTACCGAGCTACTGAGCGTATCTCCTGTAGAGTCTTCCACTGGAGTTTATCTATCATCTCCGTAACGCTTTCGCGATTACTAAATGATTCTGTAACGAAGCGCGCTGCTCTCCGTTGGATCTTCTCTCTCTCTTCTATCAACCCTATCTGGTAAGGATCCCACACCGGTGAGCAGTATTCAAGCAGTGGGCGAACAAGTGTACTGTAACCTTTGTTTTCCGACTGCATTTCCTTAGGAGTCTTCCAATGAATCTGTCTGGCATCTGCTTTACCGGCGATTAATTTTATACGGTCATTCCATTTTAAATCACTCCTAATGTCTACTCCCAGATAATTTATGGAATTAACTGCTTCCAGTTGCTGACCTGCTATATTGTAGCTAAATGATAAAGGGACTTTCTTTCTATGTATTCGCAGCACATTACACTTGTCTACATTAAGATTCAATTGCCATTCGCTGCACCATGCCTCAATTCGTTGCAGATCCTCCTGCAATCCAGTACAATTTTCCACAGTTACAACCTCTCGATATGCTACAGCATCATCCGCGAAAAGCCTCAGTGAACTTCCAATGTGGTCTGTAACAGCGTGCAGCATATCTCGTATGTTGGGGGCGGGCCTGGTCACTGGTCTGAATCCACGCATCTGCAGCACACATCCTAACACGCTGCTCATTCCCCCATAGTATGGCAGGACAGCAGCTGGCTCGGCGTCTTCCACCGAATCGCAAGGCGTCCTTCTTCAGTGGCACCTGAAAGCGTTTGCAGTGTCTCTCTTACTATTACCGTTCTGTCTGAACACGTGTGTCAAATGCTGCAGTAGAAACTGTAGACAGTGGTCGTCAGAAATAACTTTGGCTGTGTGAACTAGCGTGTTCAGGACTGTAAATAAATGGTTCAAATGGCTCTGAGCACTATGGGACTTAACATCTATGGTCATCAGTCCCCTAGAACTTAGATCTACTTAAACCTAACTAACCTAAGGACATCACACAACACCCAGTCATCACGAGGCAGAGAAAATCCCTGACCCCGCCGCGAATCGAACCCGGGAACCCGGGCGTGCGAAGCGAGAACGCTACCGCACGACCACGAGCTGCGGACTTCAGGACGGCTTTCTTATGTACAGGGTGGTGGAAACTAGAGGTGTTCAAGTATCGATTAGTGTGCGTCGGTTTCCTGTACACTCTATGGCTCTGGCTTCCGCTCAACTGAAACATCCAAGAACGGGAGCTCGCCATCCTTGTCCATCCTTCTTGATCTTACAAGGGGACGCCACGACGTTTGGAGCGCGGATTTACTTCAAACTCCGTGCACTCGTAGTACTCCATTAGGACAACAAAATGTGTAAGCAGTAGCGCGTACTTCTGAAGCGTTATTGAGCAAATCGCAAGATAATTTCGGTCGTCAAATATATACCTATGCGTGGCCGCTTTTACCACGAAGCGGCGGCAGCTGAGTAAGCCGGCACGGTACCTCAGCGTGTTCGGTCAGAGAGCCGGTTAGCCTCTGTAATAAAAAAAAACTGAGTGGAAGGATCAACAAACGAACTTGAACGGATGTCGTGTGACGTCCGCAATGACCAAACACAACGATCAACAACGAACAAAATGAAAAAAACAATTGTGTGTGTGCTGGATCGTTGGATCGAGACTCATTCGTTAGTTTTTTTTATTTCTAACACAGTCATTTTCTTTATTATTTGCATTAAAATTGATATAATGGGAAAATACGTGTAATCGGATTAACTTTTATTAAATTTACCATTTCATCTGGCAGTCTACAAATTTTTATCATCACAAATAATATAATATTCGTAACTATCGACTAGTAAACGACCAAACACATAAAGTGATACGGAAAATGATTTGCTTGTCCGTGTCTTCAAAATTGTTTGTATTTAATCGAAAAAGAACGAGAAATTGCTTCTCGTGAAGACGCTATTAAAATACACTCGATACTGCATGATCAGTTATCAGCGCCGATATTTGAGGAAATGCTGCGTTATGCATGGTTTGCTTCCAAATTATCGGCTGAAAGAGAGGTTTTTGAAAATGTTAAAGAGGTTTGTTTTTCCACGGAAAGCCTCAAGAGACCTTGCGTATGCGGAAACAGCATTTAATCAATGCAGCAGGTGCCGTTTATGTTTTCCATGGTTTTTAGGAAAAATACCATCCTGCCATTGTAATCGTAATGTCAAAAGTGACGATTAATTGTACATCTTTCGAAAGCCGTCTGTGCCGGTCAAAACTTGGAGGTAACAAGTAATTTCGGGCTCCTTCCAGGTATAAGGGACTTCTCATACATTTTCAGTATCACTTTATGCGTTAGGTCGATAGTTATGAATATTATATTATTTGTGACAATAAAAATTCGTAGGCTGCCAAATAACATTGTAAATTTAATAAAAGTTCATCCTATTACACATATTTTTCCCATTATATCAATTGTAATATAAATAGAAATGAAAGTGACTGTGTTAAAAACAAAAAAAAGAGCTGACGAATGGGGCCCGTTCCAGCGATCCAGCACTTAAACGCTACCCACTCGGCTGCCACGGCTTCCTGGTAAACATGGCGACGCACAGGTATACAGGGTGTTACAAAAAGGTACGGCCAAACTTTCAGGAAACATTCCTCACACACAAATGAAGAAAATATGTTATGTGGACATGTATCCGGAAACGCTTACTTTCCATGTTAGAGCTCATTTTATTATATCTCTTCAAATCACATTAATCGTGGAATGGAAACACACAGCAACAGAACGTACCAGCGTGACTTCAAACACTTTGTTACAGGAAATGTTCAAAATGTCCTCCGTTAGCGAGGATACATGCATCCACCCTCCGTCGCATGGAATCCCTGATGGGCTGATGCAGCCCTGGAGAATGGCGTATTGTATCACAGCCGTCCACAATACGAGCACGAATAGTCTCTACATTTGGTACTGCGGTTGCGTAGACAAGAGCTTTCAAATGCCCCCATAAATGAAAGTCAAGAGGGTTGAGGTCAGGAGAGCGGGAAGGCCACGGAATTGGTCCGCCTCTACCAATCCATTGGTCACCGAATCTGTTGTTGAGAAGCGTACGAACACTTCGACTGAAATGTGCAGGAGCTCCATCGTGCATGAACCACATGTTGTGTCGTACTTGTAAAGGCACATGTTCCAGCAGCACAGGTAGAGTATCCCGTAAAGAAACATGATAACGTGCTCCATTGAGCGTAGGTGGAAGAATATGGGGCCCAATCAAGACATCACCAACAATGCCTGCCCAAACGTTCACAGAAAATCTGTGTTGATGACGTGATTGCACAATTGCGTGCGGATTCTCGTCAGCCCACACATGTTGATTGTGAAAATTTACAATTTGGTCACGTTGGAATGAAACTAAAATGAGCTCTAACATGGAAATTAAGCGTTTCCGGACACATATCCACATAACATCTTTTCTTTATTTGTGTTTGAGGAATGTTTCCTGAAAGTTTGGCCGTACCTTTTTGTAACACCCTGTATATTTGACGACTGAAATTATTTTGCGATATTCTCAATAACGCTTCAGAAGGACGCGCTACTGCTTACACATTTTGTTGGTCTCACGGAGTACTGCGAGTGTACGAAGTTTGAAGTAGATCCGCGCTCCAAACGTCGTGGCCTCCCCTTGTTAGTGGATGTGTTGTCTGTGGGCCACGTTACAACGAAGAACATCACCACACGGAACTGCTCGTCGATCCACACACACGCTGACTTTTCCCATTCCTTTTGCTACGTAGAGTTGCGGGGCCAGCACCATTTGGAGTTATAGTGACGCCATCTGAGGTCCTACTTTCTGTGCACGACTGGGAGACCTTCGCCAGCATGCTCCCGCTGAGTGATTCATTTCCACCGAGTGGTTCAGACGTTATGCTACTGCATCTAGCTCGCGCTTAAGTTCGCCGCGGCGACTGCATGGTGCCTCAGCAAACTGACATCTCTTCCTCAGTGGCGGGCTTTCTGTGCCTCGTTCTTTTGTAGCGGGAGGGTGACAGTGCCCCCACATATCCTGTGTTTACGGGCCATAAAAGTAAGCCATCTGTCATCCGCTGTGACCTGTCCGCAGAAAAACGTCCGCCGCGAAGCTCGCGTGGCCATTACTCAACCCTGTTGCTTCTCTCGGAGGCTCTCCGCGGAAGGATGAAAGAATTTGGGCTTCCTGGTCAAGAGAGAACAGTTGGTGATGGATGGTTGTCGATGCGGACCCATAAACAACAGCGGTGACTGCCGTGGCACCAGCGATTGAGTCTGGAATCTTCTGTAGTAACCTTTTTATGTCGTGTGGGGCTGTGCAGAAACAGTAATTAAGCAAGAAAGGGCAAAAATCAGAAGATGTATGTCAACATATGAGGGGCTTATTTCAGTAGTAGTCCAAGTCCATTACCTCCACTTTTCTGATTATAGTGCTTCTACATTAATGATCCAAGCAAACACAAATAAAGGCTAATCTCTAGCAAGAAACCATATGCTTGAATATTTATGGTACCTCAACTGCAGATTTTTCAGCGCTCATTTAACTTTAGGACTCTGTATCTTAAAATGAACAAAAATGGACTTGTACCACTATTGAAATAAGCCCTTCATATATGTTGTAATCATTTTCCAGTTTGGCAGTACTGGTTTCTGTGAGTGTATTATAAAGAAGTTTAGCGTAACGGGATCTTTCAGGACTAATAGGAAATAGAGTAAATGCCTGATTTTTAAAGAATGGAACTCCTATATGCAGCGCGGGGTTAGCCGAGCGGTCTGGGGAGCCGCAGTCATGGACTGTGCGGCTGGTCCCGGCGGAGGTTCGGGGCCTCCCTCGGGCATGGGTGTGCGTGTTCATCCTTAGGATAATTTAGGTTAAGTAGTGTGTACGCTTAGGGACTGATGACCGTAGCAGTTAAGTCCCATAGTATTTTACACACATTTGAACATTTTTTCCTATGTGCAAAACAGCTTCAAACGTCTGATTAAAAACGCGTTGATGTGGTAAATACTTGACTTCAAGCATGTAAGCGATAAAAAGTTAAGGGAAGGTTTAGAATCATGCTTAAAGTTTCTTTGAAGTCACTAAATGCTCTCATTATAAAACACTGGATTAATATGGTTGGATAATTTGAGCTCCATTTTAAGCTAAAGCTGCTTTTTCGAGCGTCTCAATGTTTATGACGTCACATCTCCTGATCTATGTGTCGTAAAATATCATTTTGCACGTAAATTTAATGATATGTGTTGATAATATCTGCATAGTGCGTTCTTTATAGAGTTAGTAGTAAATAAGTAATAAATTAAAACGTCATGTGTGATGTCCAAGTTTTTTACTGGGCGCGATTTTAGCAGAATTAATTCTTTTCACATTTAAATGATCATGACGTCATATCTCCTAACTAGGTTCCGTACCGTATAATGATGTAATTTTGCAATTACATTCAGTGGTGTACGTACATACTACCTTGCGAATAGTCATTAGTAAAGAAGTAATAAATCAAAACGTAATGTGTGATGCTGAAGTTTTAATGCATGAGCAGTGAATATGGAGTAACCGCTAAACTTTTTTCTTTCATCACTTTTGGCTGGGTGTCAGGACGTAACAGTTTTGCGAAAGTTTGTTGGAAGTAGCTAAGTGCTCTCATTCTCAAATACTGGATGAATGAAATTCCGCGTATCTGCGAGTCGCCAGTCAGGCTTTCTCAAAATATGCCCCCCTCCCCCTTACACACACACACACACACACACACACAATTTCTAACTCCAATACTTATCGTATTGTCGTACAATTTTAACAGAAGATTACATCTCTTAATGACTAATTCGGCCAATAATTACGAGAAACACTGAAAATCAAAATTTTGTTGTTCCTGGAAGCCGTTAGACAAGGCAATCTGTAACTGGAATCGCGTTCCAGGATAGTGGGTTGGTTATATACATTTTAGGAAGTCGTAGTGTACGCTAACTCTGATCAAGGATTCCGCATAACATTGTTGTTGCAGTGGTCTCCAGTCCTGAGACTGGTTTGATGCAGCTCTCCATGCTACTGTATCCTGTGCAAGCTTCTTCATCTCCCAGTACCTACTGCAGCCTACATCCTTCTGAATCTGCTTAGTGTATTCATCTCTTGGTCTCCCTCTACGATTTTTACCCTCCACGCTGCCCTCCAATACTAAATTGGTGATCCCTCGATGACTCAGAATATGTCCTACCAACCGATCCCTTCTTCTAGTCAAGTTGTGCCACAAATACATCTTCTCCGCAATTCTATTCAATACCTCCTCATTAGTTATGTGATCTACCCATCTAATCTTCAGCATTCTTCTGTAGCACCACATTTCGAAAGCTTCTATTCTCTTCCTGTCTAAACTATTTATCGTCCACGTTTCACTTCCATACATGGCAACACTCCATACAAATACTTTCAGAAACGACTTCCTGACATTTAAATCTATACTCGATGTTAACAAATTTTTCTTCTTCAGAAACGCTTTCCTTGCCATTGCCAGTCTACATTTTATATCCTCTCTACTTCGACCATCATCAGTTATTTTGCTCCCCAAATATCAAAACTCCTTTAGTACTTTAAGTGTCTCATTTCCTAATCTAATTCCCTCAACATCACCAGACTTAATTCGACTACATTCCATTATCCTTGTTTTGCTTTTGTTGATGTTCGTCTTATACCCTCCTTTCGAGACACTGTCCATGCCGTTCAACTGGTCTTCAAAGTCCTTTGCTGTCTCTGACAGAATTACAATGTCATCGGCGAACCTCAAAGTTTTTATTCCTTCTCCATGGATTTTAATACCTACTCGGAACTTTTGTTGTGTTTCCTCCGCATACATCCATTTTATATCAATTACAGAGAAAAGCTGTTATAATGTAACCCAAACATACACAGAAAACATCAAGAAAAGGTAAATTAAGTTCTGTTGTGTACTACTTCGTACACAGTGATAAGGAGAGGTGGGCTACAGAGAGGTGCAGCGACTGTCGTCGCGGGATGGTTGGACAAGAGTAGAAGTGATTAGCAGACAAGATAACACAGCAGACAGTATATTTAACTCGTACTTCTCGAATCGAATGAAAATTCATTACAACTAGTGCAGCGAGTAACCGAGTCCAGCTATCACAGTATCAGCAAGGAACTGTCCTGCTGTGCTAACACGGGCGACTCCCCATCGTAACCACCTCAGATTTAGTGATAAGATCGCCCAGTAGGTAGCCCATCAAAAACTGAACACAGATCAAGCGTGAAAACAGGAAGAAGATGCGATGAACTGTGAAAAAAGAAGCAAAATAGAAACAGTGAAGGGTGGAGTCACAAGATGTGCAACATCAAGCAAGTTTGAATAGCCAGGGCGTTTGACTGGGAAAGGGGAGCCCGTGTTCAACCCTCCTTCGTGCCCCATATTTTTTCACAATATTGTGAGCTAGTCTATGAGGCATCTTGCTTGCTTTCACTATTCATCACATTTACCTACAACGATATGTTCTTACCACATGACTGATATTCTATAACAAACATTATAGTGTAACAAATGCCAAGACAACAGGAGGAGAACAGACACATCAAAGACGAACGGAGAGTTCATAATTTTGTGAAAAAAATGGGGTGTCGAAAGAGATTTGAAGATGGATCTCTTTGCAAAATGATTCAAATGGCTCTGAGCACTATGGGACTCAACTGCTAAGGTCATTAGTCCCCTAGAACTTAGAACTAGTTAAACCTAACTAACCTAAGTACATCACAAACATCCATGCCCAAGGCAGGATTCGAACCTGCGACCGTACCGGTCTTGCGGTTCCAGACTGCAGCGCCTTTAACCGCACGGCCACTTCGGCCGGCGATCTCTTTGCAGTCTAACACCGTGACAACACATGCGCGATTCCGTGGCTACGTCTTGTGCTTCCACCGTTCGCTGTATCTATTTTGCTTCTTTTTTCACAGTTCATTGCACCTTCTTCCTGTTTCCATGCCTGATCTGTTTTCAGTTTTTGAGGGGCTATCCACTAAATCTGTGGAGGGTGTGATAGGGAGTTTGTCTTGTAAGCAAACATAAACATAGCTGAAGCCTTGCAGAGAAACAAAAATTACACGAAGCGAAATGTAGTGTGAGGAGGGGTATGGGAGATGCGTTCAATGAATTCGAAAGTAAAGTTCTATGTACTGACTTAGCAAAAAATCCTAGGAAATTTTGGTCTTACATCAAAGCGGTAGGTGGATCGAAACAAAATGTCCAGACACTCTGTGACCAAAATGGTACTGAAACAGAAGATGACAGCCTAAAGGTCGTAATACTAGATGTCTTTTTCCAAAGCTGTTTTACAGTGGAAGACTGCACTGTAGTTCCTTCTCTAGATTGTCGCACAGATGACAAAATGGTAGATATCGAAATAGATGACAGAGGGATAGAAAAACAATTAAAATCGCTCAAAAGAGGAAAGGCCACTGGACCTGATGGGATACCACAGGTTATCCCCGTTTTCAAGAAGGGACGTCGAGCAGATGTGCACAACTATAGACCTATATCTCTAACGTCTATCAGTTGTAGAATTTTGGAACACGTATTATGTTCGAGTATAATAGCTTTTCTGGAGACTAGAAATCTACTCTGCAGGAATCAGCATGGGTTTCGAAAAAGACGATCGTGTCACACCCATCTCGCCCTATTCGTCCACGAGACTCAGAGGGCCATAAACACGGGTTCCCTGCTAGATGCCGTGTTTCTTGATTTCCACAAAAGGTTTGATACAGTTCCACAGTTCCCCACAGTCGTTTAATGAACAAAGTAAAAGCATATGGACTATCAGACCAATTGTGAGATTGGATTGAAGAGTTCCTAGATAACAGAACGCAGCATGGCGGAGGAGGAGGAGATTAGTGTTTAACGTCCCGTCGACAACGAGGTCATTAGAGACGGAGCGCAAGCTCGGATGAGGGAAGGATGGGGAAGGAAGTCGGCCGTGCCCTTTCAAAGGAACCATCCCGGCATTTGCCTGAAGCGATTTAGGGAAATCACGGAAAACCTAAATCAGGATGGCCGGAGACGGGATTGAACCGTCGTCCTCCCGAATGCGAGTCCAGTGTGCTAACCACTGCGCCACCTCGCTCGGTCAGAACGCAGCATATCATTCTCAGTGGAGAGAAGTCTTCCGAAATAAGAGTGATTTCAGGTGTGCCGCAGAGGAGTGTCGTAGGATCGTTGCTATTCACAATATATATAAATGGCCTTGTGGATAACATAGGAAGTTCACTGAGGCTTTTTACGGATGATGCTGTAGTATATCGACAGGTTGCAACAATGGAAAATTGTACTGAAATGCAGGAGGATCTGCAACGAATTGACGCATAGTGCAGGAAATTGGAATTGAATCTCAATGTACACAACTGTAATGTGCTGCGCATGCATAGAAACAAAGATCCTTTATCATTTAGGTACAATATAGCAGGTCAGCAACTGGAAGCAGTTAATTCCATAAGTTATCTGGGAGTAGGCATTAGGAGGGATCTAAAATGGAATGGCCATATAAAATTAATCGTCGGTAAAGCAGATGTCAGACAGATTCATTGGAGGAATCCTAAAGAAATGCAGTCCGAAAACAAAGGAAGTATGTTACAGTACACTTGTTCGCCCACTGCGTGAATATTGCTCACCGGAGTGGGATCCGTACCAGATAGAGTTGATAGAAGAGATAAAGAAGATCCAACGGAGAGCAGCGCGCTTCGTTACAGGATCATTCAGTAATCTCGAAAGCGTTACGGAGATGATAGATAAACTCCCGTGGAAGACTCTGCAAGAGAGACCTTCAGTAGCTCGGTACGGGCTTTTGTTGAAGTTTCGAGAACACGCCTTCACCGAGGAGTCAAGCAGTATATTGCTCCCTCCTACGTATATCTCGCGAAGAGACCATGAGGCTAAAATCAGAGAGATTAGAGCCCACACAGAGGCATACCGACAATCTTTCTTTCCACGAACAATACGAGACTGGAATAGAAGGGAGAACCGATAGAGGTACTCACGGTACCCTCCGCCACACACCGTCAGGTGGCTTGCGGGGTATGGATGTAGAGGTAGATGAACGATGGAGTCGTTGGTAAGAGGCTCCAAGTGCAAGTGGGTTGAGTAGCTGTCGCTGGGAGTCCTGTGTCACAGCAGCAGGAGGCACCCATGGTACGTACATAGCCGTTGCAGGTGTGGCTCAGCGTGTGTGCAGCATTGGGTCCACCAGATCCTGCGCGACTGCTGTCGTGGTCAGAGGGGAACTTGCTGTCCGTTACCAACTGTGACGCCCGTGGAGTAATATCAGTATCTAATACCAAACTTTCAAAGTTTATTTTCATAAATTCCAATTCCTGTCGAATTCTCTTGACAGTACCGCGTGTGGCTCTGCTGCTGTCGTCTTGGTATGCCTTTGTGGGGACAGCACTGTTCGTAAGCAGAACGATTAATTTGATTCTGGTGTTCACTTTTTTTTAAGACTTCGCCTTTCAGCCATCCTGTCAGGCAAAAATATAAAACTTTATGATACGGTGACTTCAGTGGTTTAGAAACGTGACCCTTTCCATCGATCTGTCTTCCTGGGAATGCTGGGTTTAGAGGACTAGCATTTTCCGGAGCTTCGTCGTGCCATTAGAACTAGAAGTTCGTTTTCTGGAAAATATGGGCAACGGGATCCTATAAGACGATGCGGTAAAACAAAAGGCCCAATCAACTGGTAGTATGTCATATCGCACAACACATTTACGAAGAGGCGTTCGTGAAAATTTGTCTCCACAAACGGTTTTCGACTGGACCACCGATGTGACTTACTGGTGTTGTTGATGCTGTCTCTAGTGAAAGTGAACAATAGTATTTGGGTTACTCGTCGATCTGCAGTTAGCCAACGATAAAATTCGTATCGTCTACCTTCATATACTTCTTAGAGGTATTGAATCCGTTGTAAATGATGTATATACAGGCCGTGTATATGCAGTATCGGTCACATTCTTGTATGTGGAACACCGATACGTGTAGAATTTCTGGAAGTGTTTGTTGGAGGATTACGTTCCGCTAACTAACAAACATCTTTTACTTGATCCACATTCTATTCATCCGTACGTCCGAATGGTCACTGCACCAGTCTCACGCTGTTCACTGTAAAGGCGGATAAACACTCTTCAAAACGGTACTCTGTGGTTAGGTAGCGTTCCCATTGAAAGAGCCGTACACAAGTAACATAAGGCCTACTCAGCATTTGTAAATACGCGCCGCATGCTTAAGAATTCGTCAATCAATTCACTATCAGAATTGAGAAATTCAGTTACCTAAACTCAGGCACTACTTCACAACTTGAACTCCAAAGTAATTACGATAAATAACTCCACATAAATTGGAATACCAACACGCGAAATGAAAACTTATGTGTGTAACTATCTGTACCTCTGCAACAAACGAAAATATGACACATGTTGTATGCAAAGTTTCATTCGGATTAGTCTACCCTACCACTTCCTGAATAATGCAGGGAAAAGACAGATTGCAACTTACCGGAAAGATGACACGTTAAGCAGCAGACAGACACGATTAAGACACTTGCACATTAGTTTTGGGCCACAGCCATCGTCAGAACAAGAAACTGAAACACACACACACACACATTCATTCAGATAAGCAGGCACTCACGACCATCATCTCCGGCAGTTCAGACCAGAATGCGTTCTAGTCCGAGCTGCCGGAAGCCGGTATCCTTTCGATTTTTCCCGATTTACCAGCAGGAATAGTTGGTGGCAAGTTGTTCGGCGAACTAAACTGATGCTCAGCAGACATTCTAGTTCAGGTTGGGACACTAAGCATATCAGTGGAAGTAATTCAGCTAACTTTCTTTAGTTCCGAACTGGACTCGTATTTCGAAGAATGGACGTTCAATAAATACAAAAAATGAAGCAGGTAGTGTCTGCATTTCTTGATTATTGTCACGTTCCCGCACAGGTCCGCCACGAAAGTCGATACTGGTGTAGACTGCGTAATGCATTTATAACACTGAGGACAATGTTTTCATCCGCAAGTGAGGTCTACGAAGTCGCCTTTAATCGAGTGAGAGGGAAGTTGCTTTGCACATGTGAGTCTGGGACGGATAGTGGTCATCGTGATTGATAGGATGTGAAAACGGATTGCAATCATTTACGTACTACAGTCAGGTTCCTTTGAGTATGCTGATACAATAGCTCCACACTTAGGAATCACAGAGAACAGTTCGCTTTTCGAAAGATCCATATGTAAAGATTGGAAAGTTGTACACGTCACACCAATACCGAAGAAAAGAAATAGTAGTAACCCGCTGAATTGCAGACCCATATCGCTAACGTTGATTTGCAGGAGCATTCTGGAACATATACTGTGTTCGAACATTTTGAATTAACTCACAGAAAACGATTTATTGGCAAATAGCACGAATTCAAAAAATATCGCTCCTGTGCAACACAGCTAGCTCTTTATACTCACGAAGTAATCATTGCTATTGACAGGGGATGTCAAATTGAGTCTTCCTCGCCGGCCGTGGTGACCGAGCGGTTCTAGGCCCTCCAGTCCGGAACCGCGCGACTGCTACTGTTGCAGGTTCGAATACTGCTTCGGGCATGGATGTGTGTGATGTCCTTAGGTTAGTTAGGTTTAAATAGTTCTAAGTTCTACGCGACTGATGACCTCCGATGTTAAGTCCCATAGTGCTCAGAGCCATTTTTTGAGTCTTTTTCTTTTTATTTATTTATTTTATAAGGCTTTTCATACCGTTCCTCACAAGCGAACTCTAATCAAATTGCGTGTCTCTTCAGTATTTCCGTATCGTCTCAGTTGTGGGACTGTATTTGCGATTCCCTGTCAGAAAAGTCGAAGCCATCGAGTAAAACAGAAGTAATATCTGG
This sequence comes from Schistocerca piceifrons, assembly GCF_021461385.2. Classification (NCBI taxonomy): domain Eukaryota; kingdom Metazoa; phylum Arthropoda; class Insecta; order Orthoptera; family Acrididae; genus Schistocerca; species Schistocerca piceifrons. The sequence continues at coordinate 460,682,617 of NC_060145.1, forward strand.
CATTCCCCAAGGAAGTTCAGAAATGTTCAAATGTGTGTGAAATCTTATGCTACTTAACTGCTAAGGTCATCAGTCCCTAGGCTTACACACCACTTAACCTAAATTATCGTAAGGACAAACACACACACCCATGCCCGAGGGAGGACTCGAACCTCCGCCGGGTTCAGCCGCACAGTCCATGACTGCAGCGCCTGAGACCGCTCGGCTAATTCTTCGCGGCCCCAAGGAAGTGTTATAGAACCTCTGCTGTTCCTGATTTACATAAGCGACACAGGTGACAATGTGAACAGCCCTCTTAGATTGTTTTCAGATGATGCTGTCATTTACTGTCCAGTAAATATCATTAGATGATGAAAGCAATTGAAAAATGGTTTACGCAAGATATGTGTATGGTGCGGAAGTGGAAATGGACTCTAAACAACGAGAAATGTGAAGTCATCCTCATTTGTTCTACACAAATCCGCCAAATTTCGGTTACAGGATAAAAATCTAAAAACTGTAAATTCAACTAAATATTTAGGGATTATTGGTTCAAATGGCTCTGAGCACTATGGGACTTAACTGCTGTGGTCATCAGTCCCCTAGAACCTATAACTACTTAAACCTAACTAGCCTAACGACATGCCCGAGGCAGGATTCGAACCTGCGACCGTAGCGGTCGCGCGGTTCCAGACTGTAGCGCCTAGAACCGCTCGGCCACTCCGGCCGGCTTTTAGGGATTATTGAAACAGTTACATTAGAACGATCACATAGATACTGTCGTGGGTAAAGCAAACCAAAGACTGCGATTTATTGGTAGAGCACTTAGAAAGTGCAACGGGTCTCCTAAAGAGAGTGGTACTAATGTATCCCCATCAAATGGGATTGACGGAGATCATCGAAGAAGTTCAAAGAAGGGCAGCTTGTTTCGTATTATTGCGAAATAGGGCAGAGTGCCACAGAGATGACACTTACGTCGGGGTGGTAGTCATTAAAACAAAGGCGTTTTTCGTTGCGGGAGAACCTTCTCGTGAACTTTCAGTCACGAACTTTCTCATCCGATTGCGATAATATTCTGTTAGCGGCCACCTAGACAGGAAGGAATGATCATCGTGATAAAATAAATGGGAGCTCGCACAGAAAAATTTAAGCGCTGGTTTTTCCCGCGCGCCGATTGAGTTAGAAATAGCTTGAAGGTTGTTCGATGGACCTTCTGCCACGCACTTAATTGTGAATTGCAGGATAACCATGTAGATACAGACGGATTAATTTCAAAAACAATTTACTTTCCCAATAGTTTAATGGCGGTGTCTTTCAGTGTCTTTCAGTGTCTGTATATCCGTTGTCGGCTTTTCAACAAATTTCTTCGCTATAAGAGACGTGCGCCGCGGTTGTAACTCGTTCAGAAAATAAATATTGAGATATCTTATCCACAAGTGCAAGACTGCGCTTGTTCCTTCAGATATTGTGACAGACAGAAAACTCAAGACGATAACTATTCGTGTACGCTTACGGGGAACTCAATTACCGCTCCCCGACCGTGTACAGACTTCGCGGAGCTTTGCTGCAGCAGCATCACAAAAGTGTCACTCCGTTGTGACTTGGAGGCTGCGCTGTGGAACTGCTCTGAACGACTAGGCGACATGCACTGCGTGCTCCACCGATAACTACTTCATCGATTGATTGTTTAGCACTGACTGACTTGGCTCACTTATATACCGATTTTTCAGGGCTCTTGGGCGAGTTTCTACCGTACTATCGTCACAACTACTGAACGGTTTGCGTTCGAGGCTCAAACTGCAGGGTTGGTCGCGGGGACACTTTGGGAATTAGTACGCACGCATGGTTTGGTTTAGCGACCAAACCCACTTTTATTTGGATGGGTTCGTCAATGAGCAAAATTGACGGATTTGGGGGACTAAGAATCCGCATTTCGCGATCGAGAAGTCTCTTCACCCTCAACTGGTGACTGTGTGGTGTCCAACGTCCAGTCACGAAATAATCAGTGCGATATTCCTTGATGGCACGGTGACTCCTGAATGGTTCATACCCATTATCCAAAGCGACCTGATTTGGACAAGATGTGATTCATGCAACACGGAGCTCGACCCCATCAAAGCAGGAGAGTGTTTGATGTCCTGGAAGAAGCATTTTGGGGGCCGCATGCTGGCTCTCGGGTACATAGAGGCCACTGGCATTGGCCCCGGTTGGCCAGCATATTCTCCGGATCTGAAACATGCGACTCCTCTTTGTGGTGCTGTATTAGAGACAAATCGCACAGCAATAACTCCAAAACCATTGCTGAGATGAAAACACATGTTCAGCAGGTTATCGACAGCATCGATGTTCCGACACTTCAGCGGGTCATGCAGAATCTCTCTATTCGTCTGCACCACATCACCGCCAATGATGGCAGGCATATCGAACATGTCATAACATAAATCCGAATACCTTTAGTGGTGTTTACATGTTGAATAATTTGTTTGTACACCTTAGTTTGTAACAAGTTAACGTTTTCTTCATGTAGTTCAATAACTGTTACCCTGTATATAGACATGTTATTGCACTGTGGCCACACAAGTTTCTCCTCTACGTTTTGCCGCTGTAGTGCCCTTCCACTTTCAGTTCACCCTGCGCAACATGCGTCGTGCGTTCACTTACGTTAATAAAATTTGACAACCTTAACATTAGGCCTTACTACACTATCAGACTTTGTCAAATAAAGTTCCTTTGTCAAACAAAATTTGATAATGTAATAAGGAACTTTGTCAAAGTGAGGCCTGGGTCAAATTTGCTTTGACCAAATCTAGCGCCTCGCCTTAGATTTGCTCAAAGAAAGCGTTCGTCTTCTATATAGTCCTACTGTATGAAGAAATATAACCGCTTGGAGCGCTAACGTTCCTGCAGTTGCCCGAAAGGAAATTTTTATCAGCATGGTTTCGAAATTTACATGGTGCGTTGCATCTGCAACGTAATTGATAGAAAAGTAAAAGGCGGATGATGCAATGTGTAACTTGCGGAGGGCATCAGCTGTGAAACACGGCCAGATTGTAACCCCGAAGCTATGAAGGAGAAAATCTACAACTTCTGTAGAAATACAAATATTTCTTCTTGGCTATAGTATCTTATAAACAGTTATTTACCTTCACATATTCTTCCTTCAATGTTTTATAAATAGCTTCACGCGTTTCTGGTACTACTCCCGTCAATGTACACTGCGGTATTCGGGTTCCATACTGTAAACAACTTTAGCTTTCTCCTGTTGCATAAAATCGCAGTGTTACGGTAAGTTTGTCTTTTACCGCTGTAGCATTTCTGAGGCGAGTGTTCTGCTTCGTAACATAAGGAGCCACTTTCCTGAACACACACTGAAATCCATTCGCAAGTACATTTCATACGATTTCACGTTCTCGTCTTAAAGCTCCCGTCACAAATTTCGTCTTTGCCTTTCTCGTCTCGCCATGAAATCTACGGCTTGACTCAAGTACGTTTCCTATTCCTTTTCTCCCGTTCCTTTCCCAAACATGACACTGAAACTGCCGTACTCTCAAGCGCAGAGCACCGTAACAAGTCTCCGTCGGTCATTCTAAATGACAAATAAAGGGTGGCGCACTTGAAAGTAGCCCGCCTCCCCTTTGAATGCAAATGCAATATTTCGACTTCTGAAATAGAGTAATTAGCACACGGGACTCGCATTCGGGAGGACGACAGTTCAAACCCACGTCCGGATATCCAAATTTAGGTTCTCCGTGATTTCTCTAAATCGCTTAACGCAAATGCCGGGATGGTTCCTTTGGGAGGGCACGACACAATTCCTTCTCTGTCCTTCCTCAGTCAGCCTCTAATGACCTCGTTCTCGACGGGACGTTAAAGACTAATCTCCTGCTACTGAAATAGAGTACAAATCTACAAAAATGCACAGTTTCATGCAGTAATCGTTTGTTAGCATTCTTCTGTCAGCATTTCAGTTTATTTGATGAGTGAAGTTAGATGTTCTTCTTTGAGGTCTGCAAAATGACTCTCTCGATAGAAGAAAGAATTGAAATTGTGGAATCATATGTGACAACAGGTTCGATTAAGGAAACTCGCGAAAATTTCAGTGTCAAGTATCTGGATAGAGGACTACCAGCAAAGACAGCAACACACAGAGTCCGTAAGAAGAATTCGTGCACCTAAGGATCTGTGCAGAATGTAAAAAGACAAAAAAATCCTACAGTTCGCACTCCATAAGTTACTGCCCACATTTGCCGAAGAATTATTCAGCGCCCAAAGAAGGCTACATGTAAACTGGGCCAATAGGTGCATGTAATTAGGAGTTGCCAGCGGATAATGAAAAATCTAACTTTGAAGCCATATCGTGTGACGATTGTGCAGCAACTACGGGAGTTGACAGAGAGAACCGTGTATTTACTGCAGGCGAATTTTGAAAAACATCGACGATGGTTTGTTAAACGCTTTCCATTACCACATGAGTGATGAAGCATGGTTTCATCTCACCGGTCACGTGAATGCCAGAATACGAGGTACAGGGCAACGGAGAACCCTAACGTTGTGTGTCGGGAGCCACTCTATGGTGAAAAGATCGATGTTTGGTGCGGTGATAGAGGAACGCACATCATTGGACAGATAATTACGTGAACGAAAGGACAGACACTATGCAGAATTTGCAGCTGCGAAACATTGCATGTACTAGGCGTGTTTATTAAGTACCGTTTTAAAATTTAAAAAATACGTGCTAAGATATCTCAATAATTTTATTTTTACATGAAAGCCTGTACCTTAATCTACTCACTGACGCCATTATAGTCTGATCCTTCCTTGTTTACGTTGTGTACTGAGTGTTTAAGATGTCTTCGATAATCGTGAGTCCCGCCGACTGTGAAGTACGGGCTGTTATAAGATTTCTTAGTGCTGTTGTTGTTGTTGTTGTTGTTGTTGTTGTTGTTGTTGTGGTCTTCAGTCCTGAGACTGGTTTGATGCAGCTCTCCATGCTACTGTATCCTCTGCAAGCTTCTTCATCTCCCAGTACCTACTGCAACCTACATCCTTCTGAATCTGCTTAGTGTATTCATCTCTTGGTCTCCCTCTACGATTTTTACCCTCCACGCTGCCCTCCAATGCTAAATTTGTGATCCCTTGATGCCTCAGAACATGTCCTACCAACCGATCCCTTCTTCTAGTCAAGTTGTGCCACAAACTTCTCTTCTCCCCAATCCTATTCAATACCTCCTCATTAGTTACGTGATCTACCCACCTAATCTTCAGCATTCTTCTGTAGCACCACATTTCGAAAGCTTTTATTCTCTTCTTGTCCACACTAGTTATCGTCCATGTTTCACTTCCATACATGGCTCACTCCATACAAATACTTTCAGAAACGACTTCCTGCCACTTAAATCTATACTCGATGTTAACAAATTTCTCTTCTTCAGCAACGATTTCCTTGCCATTGCCAGTCTACATTTTATATCCTCTCTACTTCGACCATCATCAGTTATTTTACTCCCTAAATAGCAAAACTCCTTTATTACTTTAAGTGTCTCATTTCCTAATCTAATTCCCTCAGCATCACCCGATTTAATTTGACTACATTCCATTATCCTCGTTTTGCTTTTGTTGATGTTCATCTTATATCCTCCTTTCAAGACACTGTCCATTCCGTTCAACTGCTCTTCCAAGTCTTTTGCTGTCTCTGACAGAATTACAATGTCATCGGCGAACCTCAAAGTTTTTACTTCTGCTCCATGAATTTTAATGCCTACTCCGAATTTTTCTTTTGTTTCCTTTACTGCTTGCTCAATATACAGATTGAATAACATCGGGGAGAGGGTACAACCCTGTCTCACTCCTTTCCCAACCACTGCTTCCATTTCATGCCCCTCGACTCTTACAACTGCCATCTGGTTTCTGTACAAATTGTAAATAGCCTTTCGCTCCCTGTATTTTACCCTTGCCACCTTCAGAATTTGAAAGAGAGTATTCTAGTTAACATTGTCAAAAGCTTTCTCTAAGTCTACAAATGCTAGAAACGTAGGTTTGCCTTTTCTTAATCTTTCTCCTAAGATAAGTCGTAAGGTTAGTATTGCCTCACGTGTTCCAACATTTCTACGGAATCCAAACTGATCTTCCCTGAGGTCCGCTTCTACCAGTTTTTCAATTCGTCTGTAAAGAATTCGCGTTAGTATTTTGCAGCTGTGACTTATTAAACTGATAGTTCGGTAATTTTCACATCTGTCAACACCTGCTTTCTTTGGGATTGGAATTATTATATTCTTCTTGAAGTCTGAGGGTATTTCGCCTGTCTCATACATCTTGCTCACCAGATGGTAGAGTTTTGTCATGACTGGCTCTCCCAAGGCCATCAGTAGCTCTAATGGAATGTTGTCTACTCCCGGGGCCTTGTTTCGACTCAGGTCTTTCAGTGCTCTGTCAAACTCTTCACGCAGTATCTTATCTCCCATTTAGTCTTCATCTACATCCTCTTCCATTTCCATAATATTGTCCTCAAGTACTTCGCCCTTGTATAAACCCTCTATATACTCCTTCCACCTTTCTGCCTTCCCTTCTTTGCTTAGAACTGGGTTGCCATCTGAGCTCTTGATATTCATACAAGTGGTTCTCTTCTCTCCAAAGGTCTCTTTATTTTTCCTGTAGGCAGTATCTATCTTACCCCTAGTGAGACAAGCCTCTACGTCCTTACATTTGTCCTCTAGCCATCCCTGCTTAGCCATTTTGCACTTCCTGTCGATTTCATTTTTGAGACGTTTGTATTCCTTTTTGCCTGCTTCATTTACTGCATTTTTATATTTTCTCCTTTCATCAATTAAATTCAATATTTCTTATGTTACCCAAGGATTTCTATTAGCCCTCGTCTTTTTGCCTACTTGATCCTCTGCTGCCTTCACTACTTCATCCCTCAGAGCTACCCATTCTTCTTCTACTGTATTTCTTTCTCCCATTCCTGTCAATTGTTCCCTTATGCTCTCCCTGAAACTCTCTACAACCTCTCGTTCTTTCAGTTTATCCAGGTCCCATATCCTTAAATTCCCACCTTTTTGCAGTTTCTTCAGTTTCAATCTGCAGATCATAACCAATAGATTGTGGTCAGAATCCACATCTGCCCCTGGAAATGTCTTACAATTTAAAACCTGGTTCCTAAATCTCTGTCTTACCATTACATAATCTATCTGATACCTTTTAGTATCTCCAGGATTCATCCAGGTATACAACCTTCTTTTATGATTAGGTTATGCTCTGTGCAAAATTCTACAAGGCGGCTTCGTCTTTCATTTCTTCCCCCCAATCCATATTCACCTACTATGTTTCCTTCTCTCCCTTTTCCTACTGACGAATTCCAGTCACCCATGACTATTAAATTTTCGTCACCCTTCACTACCTGAATAATTTCTTTTATCTCGTCATACATTTCATCAATTTCTTCATCGTCTGCAGAGCTAGTTGGCATATAAACTTGTACTACTGTAGTAGGCATGGGCTTTGTGTCTATCTTGGCCACAATAATGCGTTCACTATGCTGTTTGTAGTAGCTAACCCGCACTCCTATTTTTTTATTCATTATTAAACCCACTCCTGCATTACCCCTATTTGATTTTGTATTTATAACCCTGTAATCACCTGACCAAAAGTCTTGTTCCTCCTGCCACCGAACTTCACTAATTCCCACTATATCTAACTTTAACCTATCCATTTCCCTTTTTAAATTCTCTAACCTACCTGCCCGATTAAGGGATCTGACATTCCACGCTCCGATCCGTAGAACGCCAGTTTTCTTTCTCCTGATAACGACGTCCTCTTGAGAAGTCCCCGCCCGGAGATCCGAAAGGGGGACTATTTTACCTCCGGAATATTTTACCCAAGAGGACGCCATCATCATTTAATCATACAGTAAAGCTGCATGTCCTCGGGAAAAATTACGGCTGTAGTTTCCCCTTGCTTTCAGCCGTTCGCAGTACCAGCACAGCAAGGCCGTTTTGATTAATGTTACAAGGCCAGATCAGTCAATCATCCAGACTGTTGCCCCTGCAACTACTGAAAAGGCTGCTGCCCCTCTTCAGGAACCAGATACCCCTCCGTTGTGGTTGCACCTACGGTACGGCCATCTGTATCGCTGAGGCACGCAAGCCTCCCCACCAACGGCAAGGACCATGGTTAGTGCTAAAGTCCTAAAAGCGATCGATATTCATTGTGATATCTGTGCAGTTTACGGAGAAAACATTATGAGTGACGGAATGGGCCGCACAAATGGTGCACGATGAACAACGGAGTGGACGTCCTTCGGTCATTAATGAATGTTTGGTGCAGGAAGTGGACAATAAGGTGAGAGAAAACAGACGCTTTACGATTTCCTCCTTGCGGGATGACTTTCCTAATGTTTCTCGTAGTGTTTTATATGGCACTGTGACAGAGCACTTGAATTACCGAAAATTGTGCGCACGTTGGGTAACGAAATTGTTGACGGATGTGCACAAAACCAAACGTTTACACAGTGCATTGACTTTCCTTGAGCTGTACCACAACGACGGTGATGATTTCTTAACCCGAATTGTTACAGGCGATGAAACATGGGTGGCTTACGTCACACCAGAATCAAAGCAACAGTCCATGGAAGTTGAGCAAGGGCATCGTTTTGCTGCAAGACAGTGCCCGTCCGCATGTGGCGAATCAGACCAAAGATCTCATCACATCTTTTCGATGGGAAACTCTAGATCATCCTCCGTACAGCCCCGATCTTGCGGCCAGTGACTGCCATATGTTCCAGCACTTGAATAAACACCTGGGCGGTCAGCGTCTTCAAGACGATGACGAAGTCAAAACAGTGGTGATGCAGTGGTTAACAAGTCAGGCGGCAGACTTCTGTGAGGAGGGTATCCAAAAACTGGTACAACGTTATGACAAGTGGCTCAGTATTGACGGAAATTATGTAGAAAAATAGATTAAGGTACAGGCTTTCGTGTAAAAATAAAATTATTGAGATATCTTAGCCCGTCTTTTTTAAATCTCAAAACGGTACTTACTTAAAAAAAACGCCTCGTAAGTTAAAGGGGGATCACTGCAGTCAGCTGCAACGAATATTACACGGTATCAGCGGTGACGGACGAAAATGTGTGCCGGACCAGGATTCGAACCCGGTATCTCCTGCTTACTAGGCAGGTGCGGTAGCCGCTGCGCCATCCGGGACTCAACTTTATCGCAACTGCACGGACTATCTCCGTACGCCCGACGGCCGGTTCACACTCCCACCGCACACCACCTGTCCGCAGTCCCTGTCCAAAAATATTTTTTGACACTACCCTCAACACGGTTCCGCATATGGAAAATTTTGATACAATTTGTGCTCAAATCACTGAATATGAGAGGCAATACTCCTTCTTGCAGCAAGATGAGACAGCGTGCCACGGGTCTAACGTATCTCTGGAACGAGTCCACGACATCTTCAGCGAGGAAAGAACTAACAGCAAGTGTTCATGGAAACCACTTTCGTCCGATCTAACAACATGTATTTTTCCTGTGGGAACACTTGAAGAGGAAAATCTATGAAACAAACGCACATACAATAAAGGTACTGAAAGACGACATCAGCCGTAAGGTTTACGCCATCGATATTTATCCGAACTTCACGCTGGGTTTATCCTGTGGCGGATACAGAAACACCTCGAGGAAGCGGCGCTAAAGATATCTTGAGCTACCTTTGCTTTTACCGCAATAAAAAATAATCAAGTCACATGCAAAGTTTAAGAAATTTTTATTTACACTGGTTATACACATATTCAAGGCACCCGCCAGGGTAGCCGAGACTGCTAACGCGCTGCTTTCTGGACTCGGGTAGGCGCTCCGGCCCCGGATCGAATCCGTCCGGCGGATTAACGACGAGGGCCGGTGTGCCGGCCAGCCTGGCTGTGGCTTTTAGGCGGTTTTCCACATCCCGCTAGGTGAATACTGGGCTGGTCCCCACGTTCCGCCTCAGTTACACGCATCGCAGACATTTGAAACACGTTCGCACTATTTCGCGATTTACACTAGATGCAGACACATGGGGTACTCTGATTCCATCCCTGGGGGGTACGGGGTGGCGGCAGGAAAGGCATCAGGCCATCCCTAACATTAACATTGCCAAATCCGTTCTAACCACGCCGAACCTGCGATCGCTGCGGGACTATGGCGTAAGTGAAAGAAAGAAATACACATATTCAAGGCAATGCCGTCATGTGATACAAAGAAAGTTACAGTTGTGGTTCTCTTCCTCAAATGATGAATTCTGTGCACCTATTCTTCCAGGAGACAGACGCATCAGTTATTACATTATTAGTAAAAATAATAATAATAATAATTATTATTATTATTATTATTACTTGACACTCAAATGATCGCTGTCACTCTTAACTAATCTTCACACTTAGACTTCCTACAACTAGGAATTTTTACTTATTCATTCTTCAGTCTTAATATTTGTGCTTCTGAACGTAAACTAGCTCCGTATTTGGCGAACAGTCCGTATTCATAACGCTACGCATCGAAGGTTCTCTGTACAAGAAAGCAGTAGAACATTCGCGACTTTTCTCGAACAAATGCCAGACAGAATAATGCATCGAGATCACTAGAATGGCCGCGACTTTTCTCGTAGGTGTTAGCTATCTATGTGCCAGACAGAAACGTATAAAATACGATGACGCGGTCGCGCGTGCTACATAACGGAAGTACAACTACTCGATAGCTCGATTCAGTCGAGTCGACTGACGAAAGAAACGAACGAATAGTGTGCGGGCTGACCGGCGGGGTCAGCGGGGTTGGCAATGCGGGCGGCCCAGCATAGGAAGGGGGGGGGGGGCATATCTGAATATGCTTAGACTTGTACTGTTGTTGCAAGGAGTAATTTTGAGCATCTTCTATAAATGTATTTTCCACTATTTTCAACGAATTAACCGGGTTTCAACACTACTAGGAGTGTCTTCCTCAGAATTTAAATCAAAGAATGATCTATAACATGGTCACAGAATTATGACTAAAAACATATGATACAGAGTATAAGTACAGAATCATCGTGAAAGACTGGCAGTGCTTATATGTCATTTATAAAATAATAAATATGCCAAAAGGGCATTAGTCACAAAGATATTCATGTGGAGCCACTAAAGGCTCCTCGTTACCTACGCGGTTACAGGTTGCAAACGGACTGAGGTGCCCGCGTTAACTAGTGCGGCCAGGTGAACATGGCTCTGCAACGAGCGCGCCATCTAGTAGCCGTAGATAAAATTAGACTACTTTACATTGAAATGTAGGCAGAAATGATTATAAATGACAGTTATTTGGTACATAATGGAAAGCAATGTTTGTTTGATAGTAGCATACAACATAACATTTTGTCTACATCGAAGCTTATAACAGTAAGGTAAAACATGAAAACATCATTATGAAAATGTAGATAGGACTGAATGACAACTTGTAGAAAGCAATATTGACGTGAAATACAGCCAAGAAACATTTGATGATTAGAAAACATAGGACTACCTCAGAAGGAAATGAACATTCCAGTAACCTGCACAAGGAGACCCGAAGTCAGATATCGAGTAACGGCTTCATACCGTTGAAATTTTTTTTTTTTAGGTAACTGTTGCTTTTCGTTAAGCATGAGGCTATCCTTTCGAGCGAGATGTTTGAAAATCTCTAATTCTTCTAGAATATCTAGTCTATGCCATTTCTTTTGGCCGGCCGGTGTGGCCGTGCGGTTCTAGGCGCTTCAGTCTGGAACTGCGTGACCGCTACGGTCGCAAGTTCGAATCCTGCTTCGGGCATGGATGTGTGTGATGTCCTTAGGTTAGTTAGGTTTAAGTAGTTCTAAGTACTAGGGGACTGATGACCACAGATGTTAAGTCCCATAGTGCTCAGAGCCATTTGAACCATATGAACCCTTTCTTTTCGGTGTACAAAATGTTGCTGTCGCAGATGGCTTTAGGTGAATGGCCTGTAATTAGAAGATGGTCGGCAAACGACGAATTTTGGCGGCTAGTGCCGTTTTTTCTTAGCAAGTGTTTTTTATGTCTGGTAGTGAAGGCACGTCCTGTTTGTCCTTTATAGTAAGAGGAGCAAGTATCGCAGACAATTTTGTAGATAGCAGAATTTTCTAAAGGGGAACGAATAGAATGTAAATTATGAATGAAGTTGTTTTTTTCAAATCGTTATTAGTAGAAAAAGCAACGTTACAATGGTATTTCTTTCGAAGAATGCGTTGGACGTGGTATCTTTGTGACTAATGCCCTTTTGCCATATTTATTATTTTATTAATGACATATAAGTACTGCCAGTCTTTCACGATGATTCTGTACTTACACTCTGTATCGTATGTTTTTAGTCATAATTCTGTGACCATATTATAGACCATTCTTTGGTTTAAATTCTGAGGAAGACACTCCTAGCAGTGTTGAAACCCGGTTAATTCGTTAAAAATAGGGACCGAGAGCTGTTTTCTTTCAATTGTAACTATTCACGGTCTCTGAACGTGCAGCCATGCACAAAATTTTGTAATGTATTTTTCATTTTAAACAAATGGTAAGTTCATTTCAGTTCTTCGTTTCTGCAATTTCACTGCATTTCCTTTATGCTTACAGGGGCTACTTTTATCTGCGTCCGCGTGTACTTGACGACATTGTAATACCCCCTTTTGTGCCACGTCAGAGATCTTTGTCAAGGAGAATTTGGTAGTGTAACACTTACTTTCAAATTCGCAGCACAGCATCGCATTTCAGTTCAGTTCCTAGACCACTCTGAGGTGGACGGTTGAAACCTTCCCGTCTCCTTTATATCTCTTTTGTTAATGATAACCTTTCCTTTTACAATAACCTATGTAACTTTCCCTTAGGATTTCTATCTCTTGCTTAATAATAACAAATGAAATCTTCCCTTTGAAATTTATTCTCTTTCTCAATCTTCGCATACAAATTTAATTGCTGCTTATTAAAAGTGATTTTCTGATTATTTCGACGAAACACAGAATGTGTCGTCGTCGTGGCCCTCAGTCGTTATCTGCAATAACCCAAAACTGTTCCTTACCTTTTTCTACTGTTACTGGATCGCCATCTGATTGCTACATCGAACTGCGACATGAATATACTTACTCTGTTTTACTATACTCTGTTAACTGCTGGTGGGCTGTCACAATAAGTGGCTGTACTTATTAACAAAGCTGACGTTATTCTTTATTAGCAAAGCTGACGTTATTCTTTAATTAATTTGACTGAAGTTACGTAATTCATAGTTACACTTTTTCTTGACAACAATAAAATTTTTGCAAAGTTTTATGTTGATGGTTTTTGGGATGGATTATAATCAGTAATGCAACATTGCTGTCAAAAATTAATTATACTCTGAAAACGCTTCAAATATTTTCTGTTGGTAATGAAATGATTTTACAAACGTTCAAATGGGACTTACTTTTTACAATAATCTTACAACTAGCATTTCCCAAACATACCTTCAGTAGTCTTGAGTTTCGCAAAGAAAATAATTCAATAATATAAGTTCCTCTTATGATAATAGTTAGTTGATGTCTCCGTACATCCGTTTATAATCTCTTGTAAATCATAGCTGGTGGCTGGCAGGCACACTACTCCACTCAACCTCTCGCTTCAGACCTGCTACCAACTCGCTTCACATCTCGCTAACTACTGACTAGACTTGGCCACTGGTTCTATGTTTCGACACAGTGTATCGATACGTGCAACTGTTTCAGTGTTTTGGAGCGGCTGTGGTTCACTGTTTCGAAACAGTGGCGTTTCATTCCGCCCCTGTCTCGGTTAACCGGACCAGATTCGATCTCGAACCAGACACAGGAACTGTATCGTTGTTTCAAAATAAAGCTGTTTCAGTCCACCTGTGCTTAGAACGGACTAATTGTATCGAAACAGTGATGTTTCATTCCGCTCTGTGTCGGACGAGATTCGGGCTCGGCACAGGTACTGAAACACAACATACCACTTCATGAAACACTTTCAAGAGTGTCGAAATATTTTTGACAAGCAATAGCATGAAGCTTAAGATATCCGAAAATAAAGCTTTGTTTCTAGCTGACTGTCCTATTCCAAAATGGCGTAACATCTGCTTTATAAACACTAACCAAACAATAAAACAACGCATATTATTCACATTCAAAATAATAAATATGTGAAAATGATTGTTAAATTACACTTTTTTTATAACATACGCTTCTCTGTTCATGTACAGTAATCATATTAAGAAACGCAAGTAAGCCTACAACATTTTGAATAAAAAGGCGTAGAGTGACAGTTATTAGACAGATACATAAATCTAATGTAGGTATAATTGCAAGCAATCTGTTTGACATATCACTGATAGTGTAATGGTGAACGGGAAGGGCTGGGAAGCATGGTGAATTTATAGTAACTGTTCGAAACACCTCGCTAGACAAAAATTTTTTCTGTTATATTTTGTTATTTATTCGAATTATTTGGCGTTATTTGTGAGTCTATAGTCACTGTGCCTATTATCCACATTGATTCCCTCTGTGTGCATGGAAATTAGCAGGATGGGTATATTACCCATACTAACGGAATGTGGGAATCCCAGCAGCATATCCGTTGTTTCTGCAGTTTGCTCCCACCTCCAGTTCCGTTCGTGATGGTTCTTCTGTCTTCAGCTATGGCTGTCCTCAGCCAATTGAAAAGTATGAAAGTCACACGACACGAAAACAGCGCATTTGCTGCAGGAAATACGAAATTGCCAAGACGTCTAAGTGATAGTTTCATACTTTCTGCGATATGATTAGCGCTCTCGCACCTCATTTGTGTTTATATGGACATACTTATACAGTAGACATTCAGGATGGTAAAATGTGTAGGTTTATTAGATTACAGAACATAAACTGTTTCACTGTTTAGAAACAGCGCATCGAAACATTTCATTGTACTGTTTCATTTGTTTCGAAACAGTTACGTGTTTCAGTTTGCCCATCTCTACTACTGACTTCCTACGAACGCTTAAGTGCGGTCTCTCCTGCCAACAATGCTTTCTGGTGCAGACACCCTCTGCTACCATTACAAAATGTATCAATGCGCGGTCTTTCCCGCTCTTTTCTTAAAATGTATCCATACGCGGTCTCTCCCGCCCTTTTTAAAATTATATCAATTTGCGGTCTCTCTTGTCAACAATACTTTGGTGCAGACATTCCCTGCTACCACAATTATTTCCTACATGACAAATATTAATTATTCCTACTTAATCCTATTATTAAAATGTAAACATCCTTCATAAATTGTGGTTTGACAATAGGCAATAGAAATATACACGTATTACACGGTGTGTTTTGGACTGTGTGTGACGGTGGTGTGTGGCGCGCGGTGCAGGGCATGGTGCAGGCGGCCGAATACATCCGGCAGAAGCTGCGCGAGGAGTGCATCCTGGAGGCTGCGTTCGGGCACGACCCGGAGCGCGGGTCTGCCGGCTTCGAGCTGGTGCTGGTGGGCCACAGCCTGGGCGCCGGCACCGCCGCCATCCTGGCCATCCTGCTGCGCCAGCACCACCCCACGCTCACCTGCTTCGCCTACTCGCCGCCCGGCGGCACGCTCAGGTAATTAATCCCTCCACTCGCCACTACTGCTCACACTCTGGACACTCGTCGCAGCTGTAATCGGACCAGACTTGTCGTGTAGTCGAAGAAATTTCAGTAACTGTTAAAACTAAATACCAACTGAATTTTCCATTGGTGCTTGGCACAACCTCCAACTCTACCTAAGCGCCAGACCTGAAGATATAAACACTGCAATCGCTCAGATGAATGATGGTCTGTCTTCAGCAGTGACGTGGGCGAAAAACCTGGGGCTTAAACTAAATGCAAAAAAGACGCAAGTAATCTTAATAGCCCATCAGAAATTTATAAGTTCAGATTTGCGCGAACGGTTACCTCCTATTTTGCTCGACGGTACTCCAATACCATATCAGACAACAGTTAAGAACTTCGGTGTCACTTTGGATGAGCATCTCAAATGGGCGGAGAATACAGTCGCAGTGTGCCGGAAGACGTCTGCTTGTCCCTATGCTCTCAAAAAGTTTCGGAACATATTTCCACAAGACTTGAAACGTCAGCTCGTGCAAGCACTCGTTCTACCGAACCTCCACTATTGTGATGTAATTCAACAAGGCATGAGTAGCGAAAACAAAAGACGGCTAGAACTAACCATGAATGCCTGTGTGCGTTACACCTGTAACATTCGCCGATATGATCATGTTAGTGCTTCATACTCCCAACTAGGGTGGCTGCGGCCGGACAAATTGCGTGACTACCACACTCTATGTCTACTTCAGCGACTCCTCGTCGCGCAAGCAACCCAGTACCTTGCTTCAGAGATTAAAAACCTGTCATACCATCATAATCGAAACACGAGGTCACTCTTATTTGGTATCCTAACTGTGCCCACTCACAAAACAAAAACTTTTGCAAATTCCGTCTCAGTTGCCGCTGTCCGCCTCTGGAACAAACTGCCCCTCACCTTGCGCAAAATTCAATCCCCTGCTGCTTTTAAGAAGAAGTTGAAACATTTCCTACTATCATCCTCATAACGTTCTCCACAAAATTAATGTACAAGGCCAATCTTCTCATCTGTCAAATAGCAAAGCTAGTGTCTCCTCTCTTGTTCCTGAGATGCCTTCCTCTTCCTCTATCTCTATTAGCCACGCAATCTTCTTTTCCTTTATATTTCCTTAATTATGTTTCATCATGTCTCTATTCTTCTCCTCCCTTCACCATCAGTCTCCCTCATACGCCCTGCTGCTAGCACTCCTATCTAAAATCTGTCTCTTCAATAATGTCTAATTATGACAGTACTTATGATCTACGAGTATAAACTCTATATGTATGTATTTTTTTAGGTGTGCCTTTGTAATCGTTTATTTCACTTTTTGTACTAGATGTAGTTTAACATGACTACTGAAACATATGAATGTAAAACAAGTAGACTGCCTGGTTAGATGTAAGAGAGGGCCTGATGGCCCTAATCTTGCCAGGTTAAATAAATAAATTGTACAAAATTGTTAAGGCTTTCGTAGCCACTTGTTGACAAACTGCCTATTTGCTTCTGTCTCGGGTTCTTCAGCCGACGTTCGTCTGATGATTTTCCTGACGTTTCGCCAGCACGAGTGGCTGGCATTGTCAAAGCTTCACCCTCCACTGCCGGTGGTGAACTGGAGCCGAGCTCGCGGCCGCAGTCTATATGTACCTGGCGCGTTCCCGTGTTTTTGTATTTCTACAGCTTCTCTAAACAAGCGCGTGTGACACTGCTTCTCCACAGCCAGAACTTCCGCATCGGATAATTTTTATTACATGGTCGGTCTCACTCAGCGCGTGCTCTGCCACGGCCGATCTCTTCACATGCCCCAACCTGCAGTGTCGCTTATGTTCTTTCATCCTGGTGTTGATTGATCGTCAAGTCATTCCGACGTAAACTTTTCCGCATGTGCATGGTAAGCGGTATATTCCCGACACTGCAAGTGGGTCCCTTTTATCCTTTGCCGATCTAAGACATTCTTTGATCTTCCTTGTCGGTTTGAAAATTAACTTTACGCCGTGTTTGCGCAGTAAAAGGCCGATTCTGTCAGTCACTCTGGGAATGTATGGCAGAGCCAAACGCTCGGCGAAGTATGAAATCAGGAAAAGAAATGTCGGGTACGGCCTTTCTGCCATGCCGGATCAAAATCGACACCATCTTTCCAGGTATACTTTTTTTTTCCAGCAGTGTATTCCCTTGTGTTGCTGAACAGACCCATAGAGAGGAGCTCTGTATGCTTCTCATTATCACTTCGTCAATACAAGCCCATTGCTGCACTCATGCATGGCTCCTTCTCTTCCTCTCAGTACATCTTAATGCTGCCACTCTCATCAGCAAACCATATTACACACGAGTGTATAGGAAGCACGAACGCGTCTCTATGACGTGGTTGCCTGTAACTTAACTCCAGAGCCCACACTGAATCGGCATGGAACTGAACGCCTTCTTTTCCTTCCAAACCGGCAAGCCGTGTGTTGCGATCACGCCCTCGCTAGTCAGTGGCCGCAGAAACTCTCGCGTCAAAGGCCCCAGGTAGACACTGCCGTGTAGCCGAAGCAGCCGTGAATATGTGGGAGCCAATCAATGTGCCACACATATAACAGCAAACATTGTTCGCGAGACAGAGCTACTTGAAAACAGAAGACACAGAAGATTGATGAATATAACGGGCATCATCTTTCACAGCCTCCCCACACGACCAACAAAAAAAGAAAAAAAAATACACTTTGGAGTCAACACCCCCACTTATAACATGCCTCAGATGTATACGATAATATTAATAAAATATATAAAATGTTCTAATATAAGTATAACAATAGTAACAATTTGTTTACATCAGGGCCGGCCGGTGTGGCCGTGCGGTTCTAGGCGCTACAGTCTGGAACCGAGCGACCGCTACGGAGGCAGGTCCGAATCCTGCCTCGGGCATGGATGTGTGTGATGTCCTTAGGTTAGTTAGGTCCGCAGCTCGTGGTCGTGCGGTAGCGTTCTCGCTTCCCGCGCCCGGGTTCCCGGGTTCGATTCCCGGCGGGGTCAGGGATTTTCTCTGCCTCGTGATGACTGGGTGTTGTGTGATGTCCTTAGGTTAGTTAGGTTTAAGTAGTTCTAAGTTCTAGGGGACTGATAACCATACCTGTTAAGTCCCATAGTGCTCAGAGCCTTAGGTTAGTTAGGTTTAATTAGTTCTAAGGTCTAGGCGACTGATGACCTGAGAAGTTAAGTCGCATAGTGCTCAGAGCCATTTGAACCATTTTTACATCAGTTTTTAGTGTGTCGCTTTAGCATAACTTATACAGGTTCGAAATTCAGAGATTCTAAACATTTGAAAAAGTTTCGTCCCAAAATTTGAGAAGTGCGCATGTCATGCACAAGAACTATAGTAGCAATAAACTCTGAAAACTTCAAGGACGTCATATTTTACACAATATAAAATTACAGTGTGCACTCATCATTATCAGTATTTCGTTTAGCACTGCGATTGTGAACACAGATCAGCAGCAATTTGCTATGCAAGTGTGTAAATGTGGATTTTGCTGGGTTTTTTTCTATCGTTTCCCCCTACATTCTGGAAATCAGTCTTCTTTTCCACATAGTTAACCGAAAAGTATTTTATGTTAAACACAGATTGTAGTTATCTATAATTCCTTATCATTTTCGACACTCTTAGTTTTCATATTACCTCATTCTCTCAAAGTAAAAAATTTGGGAAGTGACGAATGTAGAAAAATAAGGGACTTTACTTAAATGGTATTTAGGGTGGTGAAATGACATATGTAGAAAAATAAACGACTTTAATCAGATGGTATTCAAGATGGTGAAACGACATATGCAGAAATAAAACGACTTTACTAAAATGACATTTTGGATGGTGAAATGACGTGTGCACAATATAGACAACTTTACTAACGTGGTAGTGCCGACATGACCTCTAATTATGCATCTAATCTCAAATGCTTCGAGTCTCATCTTTCCATTTGCCCACGGTCCATTTATATACTTTTTTATTTATTTATCATACTCCATGGGACAGTTCGAACCAAACCCGTTTGGGTCATGGAATTTTATACTTCATAGTTTACAGAATGTTGATCACAACATTGATGAACAAATTTTTTCTCGCATGCATTATCAGTTTGCACTTGTAAGCATGAATAGAGTTCCCGTGTATTAAACGTTATCTCTAAGACCAAGAACAATATGTTCAAATAAATGTATTTTATTTTATTTACACGTCAAGTTCCGTAGGACCAAATTGAGGAGCAAGGCTCCAAGGTCATGAAACGTGTCAATCCGTGAAATTACAACATAAAAGTAATAACAGATAAAAGTAAATGTATATGACCCCAAAAAAAGCCAGTCCATAAGTTTAAGTAAAAGCAATCAACAATACAACAAGAATCAGCTTAATTTTTCAAGGAACTCCTCGACAGAACAGGCAGAGTGACCCATGAGGAAACTCTTCAGTTTCGCTTTGAAAGCGCGTGGATTGCTGCTAAGATTTTTGAATTCGATTCGTAGCTTATTGAAAATGGATGCAGCAGTATACTGTACACCTTTCTGCACAAGAGTTAAGGAAGTATGATCCAAATGCAGGTTCGATTTCTTCCGAGTATTAACTGAGTAATAGCTTCTTATTCGTGGGAATGAGCTAATTTGGTGTAATTAGATGAATCACGAACACCAACTTCACTTAACGAAGGTTTATTCAGCAGTTGCACATACAAGAGCGCGGAGCTAACTGCCTCCGGCCGGAACACATGCAGTATATGTACAGCTACAGAACATTCCAGTCCAATGATTCTTAACATTTGCGGATACTTCTAGAATGTACTCGAACCGAATATACAAATTAAAACTGTACAGTCCAGGTGAGTTTTGAACTCATGACCCTCCATGCAACAGTTTAGTATCATAACCGCTACACCACGGAGCTAGTTCTGCGACAGTGCTCACTCCTTAAGCGAACAGCGCCTCGGTGTGACATCCCCCTAGTCCGGGAACGAGTCATCGGTCCTGCATACTCCGACTCCTGATGACTGATGTTCTCCCTGGCGGTGATCTTCTTAGAACTTCTTTTGCCGCTACGCTCTTCGTCACCTTCCGTCTTGTTTCCTGTCGCTGGAGCTTCGAATTTATCCTGGGTGGCAGGATCCTAGTAGGGCTTCATTCTAAGGACGTGGACCGTGTCTCTGATCTTTCGTCGTCTTGTGTAGGGGTCGAAATCGTCAACCTCATAAGTAACATCAGACAACTGTCTTACAAGCTTATAAGGTCCAAAGTAGCGCTTCAGGAGCTTCTCGGAGAGACGAACCTTCCGAAAAGGAGTGAAGATCCAGACAAGGTCTCCAGGCTGGTAGACAACACGGTGATGGCCCGCGTCATACCTTCGGCGATAGTTTTCTTGAGCCTGCCGCGTGCGGAGTCGAGCCACCTGCCGAGCTTCCTCAGCTCTGGTTAACACCTGGCCGATGTAGTCGTCGTCCACGTCATCAGGATGTAACGGAAACACAGTGTCCATCGTCGTAGTCGCCTCACGCCCATGCACCAGGAAAAATGGCGTAAATCCTGTGGTGTCTTGTTTGGCGGCGTTGTAGCCAAACGTCACGACAGGTAGCACCTCATCGCAGTTGCTCTGCTTAACAATGTTGGCCAAGGTCTTATTAAGACGTTCAGTAAGCCCGTCAGTTTGTGGATGGTAGGCAGTCGTCATGTCATGAGTAATGTTGCACCGACGGTTTATCTGTCACAAGATTCGATTGAAAAACTTTCCCTCGATCCGTAATTAACTACCTTCGGGCACTGTGTTTTAATACAAAGTCTTCCAGGATGAATTTGGCTATCTCGGATGCTTCGACGCCGGCCGCGGTGGTCTAGCGGTTCTAGGCGCTCAGTGCGGAACCGCGCGACTGCTACGGTCGCAGGTTCGAATCCTGCCTCGGGCATGGGTGTGTGTGATGTCCTTAGGTTAGTTACGTTTAAATAGTTCTAAGTTCTGGGGGACTGATGACCACAGATGTTATGTCCCATAGTGCTCAGAGCCATTTTTGATGCTTCGGCTGTTTTCACGGCTTTTGTAATGGCATAGCGTGTCAGATAATCAGTGAAAACAATAATTCATCTATTGCCCCTAGCAAACGTTGGAAATCATCCGAGGAGGTCAATACCAACACTCTGGAAAGGCGTTTCGGCTGGTGTAATTGGTATGAGTCCACCAGGTGGTTTCCGAGTAACTGCCTTTCTCCTCTGGCACTCTAGACAGTGCGACACATAGTGACGGACACTCCTAAATAAACCTGGTCAGAAAAATCTCTTGCGGATTCTGTCGTATGTCTTATAAATCCTAAATGTCCGGCCTCAGGTGTATCATGGAATTTCTGTAGAAAAACTAAGCGCATGTATTTAAGAATCATTGGTAGCCACCTCTTTCTAAACGGAACGAAGTTTTTCTTACAAAGTAATCCATTAACTACCCTAAATTGTCCTTTCACATCCTCTGACCGATTGAAGCATAATTTGAGATATCTTGGCGTCCTTTTTCTGCTCAGCAGAGAGATCCTGGAATGCAGCGAGACAGTCACTATCTTCATCAAAATCTTGATGATCTTGCACAGGGTTTTATGAGAGATAGTCGGCATCTTGGTGTTTTCTTCCGCTTTCGTACACTATGGTAATGTCATACTCTTGAAGACGTAGTGCCCACCTGGCGAGTCGTCCTGTTGGATCCTTAGCACCTGTCAGCCAACAAAGTGAATGATGGTCTGTAACCACTGTGAATGGCCTTCCATAGAGATACTGTGGAAATTTGCACATGGCCCAGATCACAGCAAGACATTCTCTCTCTGTAGTTGAGTAGTTTTTCTCGGCTTTTGTATGTGTCCTAGATCCATAGGCTATAACCTTCTCTTTTCCGTCCGAAATTTGCATCAGAACGGCACCGATCCCATACCCGCTGGCATCTGTGTGTAGTTCTGTAGGTGCTGTCTCATCATACAGACCAAGTACAGGGTCCGTCGTCAGAGCTTTTCGCAGAACATCGAAAGAATCTTGTTGAGCACCACCCCAGATAAATATAGCATCAGCTTTTAACAACTCTTGGAGTGGCCTGGCTTTGATAAAAATATCTTTGATAAAACAACGGCAATGAGAACACAATCCTAGGAAGCGTCTCACGTCTCTAAGACTTTTAGGAATAGGAAATTCCGTAATACATCTCGCTTTTTCTGGGTCTGGCCGCACACTTTCGTTTGACATAAGGTGTTCAAGTATGTAGATTTCTTTTGCTCCAAAGAGACACTTTATTGGTTTAAGTTTGTCCGCCTTATTGGAGACACTTAAGAACGGCCCTCGGTCTTTTTATATGTTCATCGAATGTCTCTGAGAACACTACAATGTCATCTAAATAACAATGACTCATCGTCCACTTCAGGTGCCTTAGAAGATTATCCATCATCCGTTCAAAAGTTACTGGTGCATTACACAAAGCAAACGATATTATCTTAAACTCATACAGGCCCTCAGCGGTGATGAATGCAGTTTTATCGTGACAGCCTCATCTACTTCGATTCGCCAGTATCCCGAGTACCTGTCCGTGGTTGAGAAAAACTTAGCCCCTTCAGACAGTCTAGTGTACATCAATTCGTGGAAGAGGGTAAACGTCCCTTTGTAGTTATCTTATTAAGCTTGCTGTAATCAACACAAAAACGCCAACGGCCATCCTTCTTCCAGACGAGGACCACTGGTGACGACCATGGGCTCTGCGAAGGCTGAATGATGTCATTCTTCATCATTTTCTCTACCTCGTTGCGAATTATTCGACGTTCCGTTGCTGACACACGGTACGTTCTCTGACTTATTGGTTGATGGTCCAGTGCTAATGCGGCGCTTCACCTGTGGACTGAAGTATTCACAGAACTCGTGAAGAATGGCAAATTGCTTCTTAGTGAGATCTGGTGATAATCGAGCTGGAAGATCTTGTCTCGTAGTGGTAGCGCTAATTTCGCCCACAGACTAGGCATGGGAGGTTTCAGTGACGGTCAGCTGTTCATCAGTGAACGGCTCAGCGTTTGCTACACACATGTGTCTTGGAAGGATCTGCGGTTCTCGGCGACAGTTAACTATCCACAATTCACCGAATCCGTTCTTAACGAGACGACACAGGCTGGGATGACAAAGTTATTCTCCAGTGGTATGCTTCTCTTACATTCCACTACAAGATCCGTGGGTTGATGCATGTCATGAAACGACAGCTACCTTTCTAGCGCTGACTGCAGGAATGATCACTTCATCCAGCACACATAGTCTCCACACACTCGGATGCGCATCTTCCTGTCCACAGTATCTCATCTCGTCTAGCATAATCTTCGAGCAACCACAATCTACGAGGGCAGTTTAATAAGTAATGCAACACACTTTTTTTCTCGGCCAATTTAGGTTGAAAAAACCGGAAATTTCTTGTGGAATATTTTCAAACATTCCCGCTTCGTCTCGTATAGTTTCATTGACTTCCGACAGGTGGCAGCGCTGTACGGAGCTGTTAACATAGCGTCTGGAACGGATGTGCGTTGCAAACAACGGGCAGTGATCGAGTTTCTTTTGGCGGAAAACCAGGGCATCTCAGATATTCATAGGCGCTTGCAGAATGTCTACGGTGATCTGGCAGTGGAAAAAAGCACGGTGAGTCGTTGGGCAAAGCGTGTGTCATCATCGCCGCAAGGTCAAGCAAGACTGACTGATCTCCCGCATGCGGGCCGGCCGTGCACAGCTGTGACTCCTGCAATGGCGGAGCGTGCGAACACACTCGTTCGAGATGATCGACGGATCACCATCAAACAACTCAGTGCTCAACTTGACATCTCTGTTGGTAGTGCTGTCACAATTGTTCACCAGTTTGGATATTCAAAGGTTTGTTCCCGCTGGGTCCCTCGTTGTCTAACCGAACACCATAAAGAGCAAAGGAGAACCATCTGTGCGGAATTGCTTGCTCGTTATGTGGCTGAGGGTGACAATTTCTTGTCAAAGATTGTTACAGGCGATGAAACGTGGGTTCATCACTTCGAACCTCAAACAAAACGGCAATCAATGGAGTGGCGTCACACCCACTCCCCTACCAAGAAAAAGTTTAAAGCCATACCCTCAGCCAGTAAAGTAATGGTTACAGTCTTCTGGGACGCTGAAGGGGTTATTCTGTTCGATGTCCTTCCCCATGGTCAAACGATCAACTCTGAAGTGTATTGTGCTACTCTTCAGAAATTGAAGAAACGACTTCAGCGTGTTCCTAGGCACAAAAATCTGAACGAACTTCTCCTTCTTCATGACAACGCAAGACCTCACACAAGTCTTCGCACCCGAGAGGAGCTCACAAAACTTCAGTGGACTGTTCTTCCTCATGCACCCTACAGCCCCGATCTCGCACTGTCGGATTTCCATATGTTTGGCCCAATGAAGGAAGCAATCCGTGGGAGGCACTACGCGGATGATGAAGAAGTTATTGATGCAGTACGACGTTGGCTCCGACATCGACTAGTGGAATGGTACCGTGCAGGCATACAGGCCCTCATTTCAAGGTGGCGTAAGGCCGTAGCATTGAATGGAGATTACGTTGAAAAATAGTGTTGTGTAGCTAAAAGATTGGGGAATAACCTGGTGTATTTCACTGCTGAATAAAACAACCCCTGTTTCAGAAAAAAAAGTGTTGCATTACTTATTGAACTGCCCTCGTATAATTGCCTGAGAAGTTTTCAAAAAGTCCCATCTGAGAATGACATCATGACTACACTCTTGTAAGACGATGAATTCTAAGGACTATGTATGGCCACTTATACCCACACGAATGATACATCTTCCTGTAGGTTTTACATATTTCCCATTAGCCACCTTGAGCAGAGATGTTTTGCTGTCGACGAATACGGTTTTCTGCTCCGAAATGACTGAATATGATGCTCCAGAGTCCACAAGAACTTGGGCTGGTCGGCTATCCATGAGGATATCGACGTAGTTTCCTATCATTTTTGTAGTGATCGACGGCGGAGGATTTTTCTCTTCACCACCAAGGAAGGTCGCACCCTTTAGTTTTCCAGGTTGCGGCGGCTAGGTGATCGGCTGGAGTTTCTAAACGGCGATGGGGACCTTGATCGGCTTGTTGGGGAGCGTCCTCTCCAGCGGCTAGCTTGCGGCGATGGTGACCTACGTCGCCCTGCGTCCACATCTTCTAGTTCATCTTCGTCGTCCCGGAGTTGGCCTCGGCTAAGATCGGTCTGCTGTCTTCTGACGCGGGCGTCATCAAATATCCGCCGCCTTTTCCGACAATAGCGCACCACATATCCCGGTCGCCCACAGTGGAAACGCACTGGTTGGTTCTCCTGGGTCCTCCTTGGTGCCCAAACAGGTTCCTCAAGCGGCATTGTAGTAACGTAACTTCGCCTGGGTCTCGACTTTTTCACCGTTTTAAAGGGAAATGAAGGACGAAAGATTGTGTTGAGTGTCTGCTCTACTTCTCCCCTTATGACCTCTTGAAGCGTCTCGGTTTTCTGCTCGCCGTGCAATCCACTTTCTGACGATGAAGGCTTGTGAATTCAGTTGCTTCCTCCATCACAGACATCGATACAATGTTTGGAAGCCGTTCAAACTCCTTGCATGTAGTTCTTTTTTGATGGATTGTCTCGATATACTGGCACCATTTTATGAAGGCGTCTGCTGTTGAAACCTCCTAGAGGAGTAGGGCTTGATACATGTCCTCAGCAACACCCTTCATGAGATGTGCAACCTTATCTTCCTCCTTCATTCTAGGATCCACTATTTTACACAGCTTTAAGACGTCTTGAATGTAGGATGCTGTATTTTCTCCAGGACGTTGTGCCCTGCACTTTAATTTCTCTTCAGCCTTGCATTTCTGTCGTTATATGTCGCCTAAATGTTTGTGCAGATCCTCCTGGAATACTTCCCAACTTCTCCTCTTTGTTCTCATACCATTGCTTGGCAGTGCCCTCCAAGTAGAAAAATAGGTTAGCCAAACACAATTAGTCATCCCATTTGTTAAATCTGGCTTTACCCTCATATACCTTCACCCACTTATTTGGATCTTGGCCATCGTCACCAGAGAACCCGGAAGGATGTCTCATGTGGTGGCACACAGATGCTGTCATCGTGACGCCCTCTTCTTCTTCTTCTTCTTCTTCTGTCTACGATAGACTGCGATCTGTTGAATACGGCTCGAACTCGGGTTTCTCGCCACGTAAACGGCGGCTCTGTCGTGGCCTCATTGGAACCGCTGTGTCGTCGATAATAAGTTCCAGTACCCAGCGCCTCCACCACAATAACGTCACCTAGAAGGAGGTGTAATTAGATGAATGATGAACACTAACTTCACTTCACGAAGGTTTATTCAGCACTTGCGCCTACAAGATCGCGGAGCGAACTGCCTCCGGCCAGAACACATGCAGTACATATAGAGCTACAGAACATTCCAATACAATGAATATTAACATTTGTGGATACCTCTAGAAATACTTCTACAAATTAAAATTGTAGAGTCCAATTGAGTTTTAAACTCAGTACCCTCCGTCTAACAGTTCAGTATCATAACCGCTACACCATGGAGCTACTCGGTTTCTTCTGTGACAATATTCTCTTAACAAGAAATGACAGTAAGGAATATATATATTGAGAGACCAATGTGAAAATACCCAGACTCGTGAACAGGGGTTGACAAGAGGTTCGAGAAACTTACGCAACTTATTGCCCGAACCGCCCGTTTCTGACCCAAAAATATCCTTTTAGAACGGAAAGAGTTACCCCAGGACATAATACCATACGACATACGCGAATGAAAATAAGCAATGTAGACTAATTTTCGTGTCGAACGATTACTCACTTCAGATACCGTTCCAATAGTAAAAATTAAGTCTTTGAACAGGATCCTGAACGTGGGCTTTCCACGACAGCTTACTATCTATCTGAGCACCTAGAAATTTGAACTGTTCAGTTTCACTAATCATAAGCCCATTCTGTGAAATTAAAACGTCAGGTTTTGTTGAATTGTTTGTTAGAAGCTGTAAAAACTGAGTCTCACTGTGATTTAGTGTTAGTTTATTTTCTACAAGCCATGAACGTATGTCATGAACTGCACTATTTGAAACTGAGCCACTGTTGCACACAACATCCTATACTACCAAGCTAGTGTCACCAGCAGACATAAATATTTGAGAGTTACCCGTAATACTAGAGGACGTATCATTTATATAAATAAGGCACACGAGTGGCCGCAATACTGATCCCTGGGGAGCCCACCACTTGACTGTACCCCTCTCAGACCCCACATCACAGCCATTCTCAACATTGTGAATAATGACATTTCGCTGTCTGCTGCTAAAGTAAGAGGTGAACCAATTGTAAGCTACTCCCCGTATTACTTAATGGTCCAACCTCTGGAGCAGTATTCTGTGATCAACACAATCAAATGCCTTGGCTAAATCCAAAAATATGCCAAGCTTTCGAAACATTTTGTTTGACCCATCCCTGTTTATAAAGCGGCTTTACTAGTGAGTACTTTAATCGTTCAGGAAACTGGCCATTCCTAAAGGAAAAATTACAAATATAGCTAAATACAGAGCTGACATGTGCAGCACAGTACTTTAACATTCTGCTGGGCACTCCATCATAACCATGAGAGTCCTTAGTCTTCAGTGATTTAACTATTGACTTAATCTCCCTCTTGTCTGTATCACAGAGGAGTATTTCAGACATCAGTCTCGGAAAGGCATTTGCCAAGAGAGTTATATGATTCCCTGTAGAGACTAAATTTTTATTTAATTCACCAGCAATGCTCAGAAAATGATTGTTAAATACTGTACATATATCTGATTTATCAGTAACAGAAATATTTTTACTGCAGACTGCCTTTATATCATCGACCTTGTGCTGCTGACCAGACACTTCCTTCACAACTGACCATATGGTTTTAATTTTATCCTATGAATTAGCTATTCTATTTGCATTGCACATACTCTTTGCCTTCCTAACAACATTTTAAGCACCTTACAGTACTGTTTGTAATGGGCTACTGTAGCTTGATTGTGACTAATTCTAACATTTTGATATAATTCCCGCTTTGTTCTACATGATATCCTTATCCCACTAGTCAGCCACCCGGGCTGCCCGTTACTGCTAGTACCCCGTTTAGAATGTTCTAATGGAAAGCAACTCTCAAAGAGCATTAGAAATGTGTTATGGAAAGCATTGCATATATCGTCTACATTATCGGCACTGTAAACATCCTGCCACTCTTGTTCCTTGACAAGTTTTTAAAAACTCTCTATTGCTGTTGGATTAACTTTCCTACATAGTTTGTAATTAAATATGACATTGGTTTGAGTACAAAAGCCTTTTAGTGTTAAAATTTGTGCATCATGGTCTGATAGGCCATTCACGCCTTTACTAACAGAATGCCCACCTAGTAATGAAGAATGAATAAAAATATTGTCTATGACTGTGCTACTGTTCCCCTGCACCCTATTTGGGAAAAACACAGTATGCATCAGATCATATGAATTTAGGAGATCTACCAACATCCTTTTTCTTGCACAATCATACACAAAATTAATATTGAAGTCACCACATATAACTACTTTCTGGTACTTCCTACAAAGTGAATCAAGAACCCTCTGTAGCTTGAGCAAAAATGCTCTGAAGCCGCAGTTATGGGACCAATAAACAACAACAATTACAAGTATAGTTTCACTAAATTTAACTAACGCTGCACAACTTTCAAATATCTGTTCAGTGCAGTGTCGTAATACGTCTATGGACTCAAATGGAATACTGTTTATTACGTACAGAGCCACTCCCCCACCCTGCAAGGAACTTCTTGAGAAACAGCCAGCTAATCTGTAGCCTGGTAAAGGAAGCCTCCGAATTATCAAATTATTTAAGTGGTGCTCTGATATACCAATAATTTCAGAGACAACATCTATTAGCAGTTCACTAACTTTATCTCTAATACCTCTTATATTTTGATGAAATATGCTAATTCCTTCCCTACTTGGAAACATTACATCCTCAGAAGGTGAGCCCTTAGTTAGAGGGACATCTAGTCTTCCAGAATTTCCAGTACTGCACTTTCGTGTATACAAACCATAAAACATGGGGTCCACAAGGGTTAGCTTTATGGCCCTTCTTATTTCTGCTTTGCATGAATGACCTTCCTTTGAACTTCCCCAGCAACAAAACCATTCTCTTTGTTGGTAACGCCACAGTTATATCTGGCGCAAACTAACCACTCCAGACTCTGATGAACAAAAGTGCAGCCCAACTAAACTCATGGCTTAAATCAAACTGACTGTTGTTTAATATAAACAAAACTGTTGACCCAACCTTTCATACTGACCAAAATAAAACTTCAGTGGTTCCTACTATATCACTTAACGTTAGCCACGTTGAATTTTCTAATGAAACTAGATTTCTTGGACTTTAATGTCACACTGTCATAGAGAGGCCACGTTGACAAATCCAGTACCAAACAGCAAAGTAGTGTTATGACCTGATCACCAGAAAATGTAGCGATTATCAGTATCATCAGTTTACTACGCTCTCTTTCATTCGATACAGAATTCTTTTTTGGGAACAAAGTACACAGACAGTGAAGTTGTTTGAACTCTAAAAGAATACAGTCAGAATAATACTGTCCAAACAGTAGAAAGAAGTGTGGAAACTATTGTTTGGGAAACTTAGTGTATTACTTCTTCCATGACAACTCGTACTTGATCTACTGTATTTTACGAAGAAAAACATCAATAAAGTGGACAACACCACCATGACATAAGATCAAAAAACTAATTAACGTTAGTTTCCCCTCTCGACAAAACTATACCACAAAGACGACAGACCTAAAGGATTTTAAATTTAAACTCAGATCAGTCATTAAAAAAATACTTCTTTTACTACATGTAGGAATTCTTAGAATCTGACACGGCACAACAAGCATTAGTGCGTCTTAACAATGCGTAACAATGTGTCAAAATCAACTGATCCACTTATGCTGGACATTAATACGTCAACGGAAGAAAATTGCTAACCCACAAGAGCGTATTTTGCGTTGGTGGGTGTTATATGTTTCTTTAAATTCAAAGACAAGATCATGACTACAATTACCGTAAGTAATTTTATATCAGACAGTATTTTCTAGAGGTACATATGAAACTAATTGTTACCAGCATGTGGTCAATTCGGAAACACAACATCACTTGATCAGATAAATCTTTACTAAAATGTGCGTTAGCATTTTCTTCTGCCGACTCCTACGTATGTGACTGCGTGTGAATAGACAAATGAGTATAAATTTTATGGTTGTAAATCCTAGAGCCTGCTATCAACCATATACAATCTCTCGCTCAAAGAAACATTCGTACCAAATGACTGGAAAGTTGCAGAGGTCACACCAATACTCAAGAAAGGAAACAGAAGAAATAAAAGTCACCCGATGAATTACAGACATCACTGACGTCGATATGCAGTAGGATTTTGGAACATATTCTGTGCTCGAACATTACGAATTACTTCAAAGGTAACAATTAACAGTTGGCACATAGTCAACAGGGATTAAGAAAATATCGTTCATGTGAAATAAAACTAGCTCTTCATTCGCACGAAGCAGAGTAGACTATATACAGGGGATCTCAAATTGATTGCCTATTTCTAGACCTCCGGAAGGCTTTTGACTCTATCCCTCTCAAGCGCGTCTGTGGAGTATAGTCTCAGTTGTGCGACTGGCTTCGTGACTGCCATCAGAAAGATCACAGTCCGTAGTAATCGATGGAAAATCATAGAGTAGGACAGAAGTGATTTCTGGCGTTCCCCATGAAAGTGTTTGGTCTCTCTGCTGTTCCTAATCAACATAGACTATGTAGGAGACCATCTGAGTAGCACTCTTAGGTTGTTTGCAGATGATGCTGTCGTCTACCATATAGTAAAGCCATCTGAAGATCGAAAGCAATTGCAAAATGGCTTCGACACGATATCTGTGTAGGGCGAAAAGTGGCAGTTCTCTGAATAAGGAAATGTGTGAGGCCATCTACAAGTGTACGAAAATAAATCCGTTAAATTTAGGTTACACGATAAATCACACAAATTTAAAGGCTATCAGTACAACTAAATACCATGAATTACAATTACAAACAACTTAAATTAGAAAGATCACGTGGACAAAGTCGTGGGGAAGGCAAAGAAAGACAGCGTTTTATTGGGACAACACTTAGAAGATGCAGCAGGTCTACTACGGAAAATGGCTACAGTACGCTTGTCCGTCCTCTGCTAGAGTACTGCTGTGCAATATGGAATCCCAACTAGATAGGGCTGACATGCGGACATCGTAAAAGTCCAAAGAAGTGCAGGTGGTTCTGTATTCTAGCGGAATAAAGAATAGTGTGTCCCGAATATGATGAGCGAGTTGGGATGGAAATCAGAAGAAGACATTATTCGTTGCGGCGAGATCTTTTCACGAAATTTAAGTCATCTGCATTCTCCTCTGAATGCGAAAATAGATGATTGTTGCCAACGTACGTAGGGAGAAGTAATCATATTCATAAAATACGAGAAGTTAGAGTTCATATTGAGAGACTTGAGCGTTTATTTTTCTCATGCGCTGTTAGAGAGTGGGACCATGGGGAAATACTGTGAAGGGGGTTTGACGTTTGAATTACAGAGTCAACATGTAAATGCCGATGACTAATGTGATAATGATACTGTCTGCAGTGTTTAAATAGTCCTCAGTTACCTGTGTGTGTATGATCTTTTTCTTTAAAAATCTATTAGTCATTTGTGTTATGAAATCTTTGGCATGTACTTCCTCTCGTATTAAATCCATTACACGAAGTAATATACCATAAATACAATTTTTAAAAATCCGATAGCTATGTATTTTCTGAACTCTTTTATATCATGCACTTTTATTCATGTTAATACCCATTATGTGAGGTAATATACAGTACCTCTCAAGAGTAACGATCACAGCACTCCCCAGCATCTACACTAAAGCGCCAAAGAAACTGGTATAGGCACGCGTATTCATATCCAGAGATATGTAAACAGGCAGAATATGGCGCTGCGGTCGGCAACTTCTATATAAAACAGCAAGTATCTGGCTCAGTGGCAGGTTATCAATATTTAAGTGAGTTTCAACGTGGTGTTGCAGTCGGCGCACGAGCAATGAGACACAGCATCTCCGAGGTAGCAATGAAGTGGGAATTTTACCGCACTATCGTTTCACGAGTGTACCGTAAATATTAGGAATCCGGTAAAACATCAAATCTCCGACATCGCTACAACCGGAAAAAGATCTTGCAAGAACGGGACCAACGACAACCGAATAGAATCGTTCAACGTGACAGGAACGTGACAGAAGTGCAACCCCTCCGCAAATTGCTGGAAGTTTCAATGCTGGGCCATTAACAAGTGTCAGCGTGCGGACAATTCAAAGAAACAACATCGATATGGGCTTTCGGAGCCAAAGGGCCACTCGTGTACCCTTGATGATTACACGTCATAAAGCTTTATATCTCACCTGGGCCCCTCAACACCGACGTTGGACTGTTAATGACTGGAAACACGTTGTCTGGTAGGACGAGTCTCGTTTCAAATTGTATCGAGCTTATGGACATGTACGGGTATGGAGATAACCTCATGAATCCATAGATTCTGCATGTCAGCAGAAGACTGTTCAAACTCGTGCAGACTCTTGCATGGTGTGGAGCGTGTGCAGTTGGAGTGATATGGGGCCCCCGATACTTCTAGATACGATTCTGAAAGGTGATGCGCACGTAAGCATCCCGTCTGATCTCCTGCATCCATTCTTGTCCATTGTGCATTCCGACGGACTTGGACAATTCCATCAGGACAATGCGACAACCAACACGCCTAGAACTGCTACAGAGTGCCCCCAGGAACACTCTTCAGATTTTAGGCATTTCCGCTAGGCACCAAATTCCCCAGACGTGAACATTATGGAGCATATATGGGATGCCTTGTAACGTGCTATTGAGAAGAGACTCTAGCCCCTCGTACTCCTGCGGATTTATGGACAGCTCTTTAGGATTCATGGTGTCGGTTCCCTGCAGCACTACTTCAGATATTAGTCGAGTCCATGGCACGTCGTGTTGTGGCACTTGTGCGTGCTCGCGGGGGCCCTACACGATGTTAGGCAGATGTACCAGTTTCTTTGGCTCTTCAGTGTACCGTCATATCACGCACTCCGACATGTGCAATATCATGATGTACTTTGTGCACAATGTTTGCTATAAAGGAGTAATAAAAGCACGATGCAACTGTGTCCGGCCAGCATGCCCGCCGCGGAGCACAGCAAGCAGTTCATCACGTCCGTGGTGGTGGGCAAGGACGTGGTACCGCGCATCGGCCTCCACCAGCTGGAGTCGCTACGCGCCGACCTCATCAACACCATCAAGCGCAGCAAGGACCCCAAGGTGAGTGCCGCGCAGCCCGTCTGCCGTATACTGCACATACAGGGCAAACCAGTCACTAAAGACTCAAACACATTCATCAGGATGCCAACTGTCGAACTACAGGATGTTTCACCCACAGCGATGCCAGTCTGTCCACTGTTATGTGGGAACCTCCGCAAGGAATTTGGGCCACTAATTAGTTAGCTAGTTAGTTAGTATCATGTACCATTTGTACGATTAACCGCGGTGATACAGATCGTGTCATTTTACATTCACATTTCACATTCATATTTAAATCTGACTACATGTTGACCATTTGCAAGTTCTTTTTTTTTAAAAAAATACAGACATGAGTTAGTAGTTCCTATCGACCTCCTTTCATAGATAGAAAAGATACAAATTCCTGTAAGCGCGAGATAAGCCATTGCAAATGTGAAATGCTGGTGCATGTTGAATGCAAGCATGCAAACGCGCTTGCACTGTGTTGTACAGGTGCCGTATGTCAGTTTGTGAGTATTGCTGCACTTGGTCGGTCGTTACAGCGGTGGTTAACGGTGGTTGTGGATGACGCTGGAGTGGTCATCCGATGGTGTCACATGATCCTCTGCTGGAGACAGATCTGATGTTCGGGCAGGCCAGGGCAATGTGTTGACACTGTAGAGCATTCTGGGTTACAACAGCGGCACGAGGGCGAGCGTTATCCTGTTGGAAAACGTCCCCTGAAATGTTGTTCGTAAATGGCAAGACGACAGGTCGAATCACCAGACTGACGTACAAATTTGCAGTCAGGGTGCCGTGAGATAACCACGACCATAACGGCGGCTGTAAATCCAGTGTGTCCTCCACGCAGACAGGCTGGTTGCAGGCCTTCAACTGGCTTCCTCCTAACCAAAACACGGCCATCACCGGCACCGAGAAAGAACCAGCTTTCATAGAAAACACAACAGATCCCCACCCTGCGCTCCAGTGTCCTCTCGCTTAACGCCACCGAAGTCGAAAATGACAGTGGGTTGGGGTCAGTGGAACGTACGCTACAGGTTGTCTGGCTCGGAGCTGTCCTTGAAGAAACCGATTTGTAACAGTTCGTTGTGCCACTATGATGCCAACTGCTGCTGAGATTGCTGCTGCAAGTGAAGTAGGTGCGCCAGAACAGGATCGTCTTCCCTCTCGGCAGTGCCACGTCACCTCCTTGAGCCCGGTCTTCTTGCGACCATATATCCACATGACCACCGCTGCCAGAAATCACGTACAGTGGCTACATTTCTG
This sequence comes from Schistocerca piceifrons, assembly GCF_021461385.2. Lineage (NCBI taxonomy): Eukaryota > Metazoa > Arthropoda > Insecta > Orthoptera > Acrididae > Schistocerca > Schistocerca piceifrons. Next base: position 460,717,880 of record NC_060145.1, read on the forward strand.
CCAAGTCGTTGTGCAGTACCGCAGACGGAACATCCAGCTTCTCGTAGCCGTGGTACAGCACCTCTTTCAAACTCACTGAGGTGTAGATGATGTCGTCTTCGGCGCCTTACAGGCATTCTTGATTAACATCGGCGCACAACGTCCAGACTGAAAGGTAAATAGCGGTCACGACTGCTGCAGCGTGTGTTTAAAGCAAACCGGATTTGCACCCTCATAGTGTCTCTATCAGCGCCACTATTACGCCACTGTCGCGGAGTTTGAGTAGACACCATCTTAACAATGTAGAAACACGCCTACCAGCTTTCGTTTATGTCACCCAACTCCTTCTTGGTGTTGCGATATTTTTTCCGTCAGTGTATTTCCAAATAACTTCTTTTACTGAATGAATTAAGGTCAACGTGAAAACATGCAAAGACAGTTTAAAAAATACAAAAAGCAAAAGCTGATTATGCGGTACAAATAATAAATTTAAAATGTTAGGTTACGAGCTTTCTTTGCCAAAAAAAAAAAAAAATGATTATGATCTCATCATAGTTTATGGAGGCAGCTCGTTTGTATTCTGTGGAAATTCTCAGATTTGTTAACGTTTACTGAGAAACCGTGCTCCTCAGATAACTTTTAATTGATTTGAGCTTCCTGAAACTCTCTTCTCTGGAGCAAACGCAACCTGGGGTAGTAAGGATATGATATCTTTCTACTATTTTTTTTATAAGTTAAATTTTATGTGAATAATACAGTGGCTTCTTGAAAGCCTCTCTCTTTTACCAGCGCATACTGTTTGAAACATTCAATTTGAAAAATAAGTTCTCCGTTGTGAAGATTTTCTACACACGTATCTGACAGTTCCTCTGCTTTTGCCTTTACATCATCTGCTTGCATTTCTTGAATTTGGATATCACAGAAAAAGACCAGACTTTGTACAAATTATCTTCAATGCCTAAAACCTTGCACTTAGCTCCGTATCACTCTGTCAATCGTTTCTAACAGCGATGTTCTCGTGAATGCTCGGATACTTCACCCTCACAAAGCTCATCGGCCATTTCATTCTTTCTCTTAACGTTTATTCTAAGAATTCTGTTGAAAGCTCATCTTTTTTTTTAATCTTTGCGCTCAGAAATAGCTTCAGAGGTACAGAAGTCTCTAAAAGCCTTAAGGCACTTGAATATTTCGAGCAGCTTCACCAGTCACAAGGCCTTCTCTCTGCAGAAACTGATTGGATGATCGGTTTTTCTTTTTTCTTTTTAATATTGCATAGTAGAAACAAGTTAAAGCAATGAATTTGAGTTTCCTCTTATTCTTTAAAGTAGTTTTTGCCTCAGTTTTTGTTTCTGGTGTTGTCAAGTTATAAGTTTGAATGCTTCTGGAGCCTTTATGTTGTTGTTGTGGTCTTCAGCCCTGAGACCGGTTTGATGCAGCTCTCCATGCTACTCTATCCTGTGCAAGCTTCTTCATCTCCCAGTACCTACTGCAACCTACATCCTTCTGAATCTGCTTAGTGTATTCATCTCTTGGTCTCCCTCTTCGATTTTTACCCTCCACGCTGCCCTCCAATACTAAATTGGTGATCCCTTGATGTCTCGGAACATGTCCTACCAACCGATCCCTTCTTCTAGTCAAGTTGTGCCACAAGCTCCTCTTCTCCCCAATTCTATTCAATACCTCCTCATTAGTTACGTGATCTACCCATCTAATCTTCAGCATTCTTCTGTAGCACCACACTTCGAAAGCTTCTATTCTCTTCTTGTCTAAACTATTTATCATCCACGTTTCACTTCCATACATGGATACACTCCATACAAATACTTTCAGAAATGATTTCCTGACATTTAAATTTATACTCGATGTTAACAAATTTTTCTTCTTCATAAACGCTTTCCTTGCCATTGCCAGTCTACATTTTATATCCTCTCTATTTCGACTGTGATCAGTTATTTTGCTCCCCAAATAGCAAAACTCGTTTACTACTTTAAGTGTCTCATTTCCTAATCTAATTCCCTCAGCATCACCTGACTTAATTCAACTACATTCCATTATCCTCATTTTGCTTTTGTTGATGTTCATCTTATACCCTCCTTTCAAGACACTGTCCATTCCGTTCAACTGCTCTTCTAAATCCTTTGCTGTCTCTGATAGAATTACAATGTCATCGGCGAACCTCAAAGTTTTTATTTCTTCTCCGTGGATTTTAATACCTACTCCGAATTTTTCTTTTGTTTCCTTTACTGCTGGCTCAATATACAGATTGAATAACATCGGGGAGAGGCTACAACCCTGTCTTACTCCCTTCCCAACCTCTGCTTCCCTTTCATGCGCCTCGACTCTTATAACTGCCATCTGTTTTCTGTACAAATTGTAAATAGCCTTTCGTTCCCTGCATTTTATACCTGCCATCTTCAGAATTTGAAAAAGAGTATTCCACTCAACATTGTCAAAAGCTCTCTCTAAGTCTAGAAATGCTAGAAACGTAGGTTTGCCTTTCCTTAATCTAGCTTCTGAGAGAAGTCGTAGGGTCAGTATTGCCTCACATGTTCCAATATTTCTATGGAATCCAAACTGATCTTCCCCCAGGTCGGGTTTCTACCAGTCCTTCCATTCGTCTGTAAGGAATTTGCGTTAGTATTTTGCATCTGTGACTTATTAAACTGATTGTTCGGTAATTTTCCCATCTGTCAGCACTTGCTTATAACTTCATCAAAATGCTTGTAAACAGCTTCTACTGGCTCTGCATATCACATTCTCTTGCTTCCTGCCACCCTAGAGCCGGTCCAATCGTGAGAGAAAGCACGGTGCCATATTTATGACGCATAGCGTTTCTGCCGCGTGTCAGTCCACTGCGCGGTGATTTTGTCATGTGGCGATTCCGTAGTACCGCAACTTTGGCGCGTGGAGATTTTGTCGCGCAGCGACTTTGTCACGCGGCGATTTTGTCACGCGGCGATTTTGTCGCGTGGCGATTTTGTCACGCGGCAATTATGTCACGCGGCGATTTTGTCACGCGGCGATTATGTCGCGCTGCAATTCCGCCGTACGGCGAACTGTTGCTTGGATTCTATCGAGTGGAATTTCTGAAACACCGCGCGGCGAAAGCCACCGACGCGCGAGTAGCAGCTTCGATGGCGTGAAGTGACGCGCGTGGCCTGCCTGTGCCCGCAGTGGAAGACCATCTTCTGCAGCGCGGTGTGCTGCGGCTGCGCGCCGATGCCGACGTCGGCGGCGGAGCTGCAGGGCGACTCCAGCCTGTGCGAGTACCGGCGCGAGCGGCAGGCGGCGCGGGCGGCGGGGGCGGCCGCCGTCCACCCCTCCGACCCCAGCATCGCGCTCACCGTGCACCAGCCGCTCTACCCGCCGGGCCGCATCATACACGTGGTGCGGCACCACCCCTCCAAGGGAGAGTGAGTACCACCGGCATAGCTGAGCCGGCTGCAGCGGCGGTGCTATCCGATCACATTTCGTCCGAGTACACAAAACACGGATAACAGGTCGTGCATCATTCATTTAAAGCACTCTCAGTCAACTAAACATAGGAAACAAATACCAATAAGTCGTTTTCGAACATTTTTATGCCATCCCTTCTGATGTCCACCCCTACAACTAACAAGCAAACATCAGCAACTTGACCTCGTATTTTAAGGAGAAAAAAATCGCATTTGTAACATATCAGCCCCAGAATTGGCATCGCACGAAAATTGGATCATACTTCTGATAGTACACATTTACGACCTTCTGACATACGACTTTTAAACTTTGCACACGCCAGTTGTCTGCCCATTTGCAGGTGCCTGATGCCCGAGTGCCAAGTACTGTACAGTGGAGTGACAACCAGTGCCCTCCTATTCTCAAAGTGTCAAGTAATGTGCAGTGGTGTGACAACCAGCACCCTCCTATTTGCGGTGTCTAGAAGGTGAGGGACTATTGGGATGGAGGGGAACACGTCTGAAAAAACTGTTTTGAAATCTAGTTCGAGAACATGTTTTACACAATAGAGCACGGTACTTAATATGTCAATCACATGCACATACATGTTCAATATTATGTCTCAGAATCGAAATGAATAAACGTAAGCAACTGAACAATTATTATGAAATGTTGTCAATTATTTTCATTTCACAATTTAATCAGGCAGGTCACGTTGAAGAACAATGGAACTTCTTCACCTTAATAGCATCAGCTTTCCAACACATAGAAAATAACGCACAACAGCGATGTTGTTAATTAAACAGCTCTGTATTACTTCTCTAATGACACTTTTGCTTGCAGGTCCACTGGCACTGTGAAGAGAAACCAACTCATTCCCCTGTACAGCACTTCACCCTCAGGTACTGAGCAGTTGCAGTAGGAAGGGGGGAGTGACAAACAATCGGTGCATGTGAACTTTAAAATCTGTACATTCAGAAGGCCATACCTCTATACCAGCCAAATTATGGCCCAAATTTTCGCACAGAATCGATTGTTGGTGCTGGCATCTTGTTAGTGTGCTTTTTCTCCTTAAAATATGAGATAAAGTTGGTGATGTTTCCTTGTAAGTTTATCCTATTCTCACAGTATTTTTACACAAAAAATGAGTCATTTGTATACAAAATTTTGTTGAAAGTGCTCCAACTGTTCCTGAGTTACACTTTTATGTCACCTCTTTCTACCCCATCTTTCAGCCATAGCGATGCTATGGGTAAACAGACTTGAGAAAACTTCTAGTTGGTGATGATTTGCAGCTAACTCTAAATATAGAAAAATGTATGTTAATGCAGACAAGTAGGCAAAACAAACCGGCAATTTTCAGATACAGCACTGGTAATGTCCTGCTTGACACAGTCGTGTCACTTAAATATCTGACTGGAACATTGTAGATCATTATGGAATGGAACAAGCATGGGAGGATTATGGTAGGAAAGGCAAATGGTCGACTTCAGTTTGTTGGAAGAATTCTTGGAAAAAGTAGTTCATCTATAAAGGAGATCACATATAGCATGACCACATACAGCATGACCTATTCTCAAGTAGTGATCCAGTGTTTGGGATCCATACCAGGCTGGATTAAAAGAATACATCAGAACAATTCAGATTTGGGCTCCTAGATTTGTTACCAGTAGGTCCAAACAACACCCAAGACTTAAGGAAATACTTTAGGAATTGAAATGGGAATCAGTGTAAGGAAGGCGATGTTCTTTTTGAGGAACATTATTGTCAGCATTTAAATAACTGGCATTTGAGCTGACTGCAGAACGATTCTGTTGCCTCCAACATACATTGCATGTAAGGACCACAAAAATAAGTTACAAGAAATTAGGGCTCATACAGAGGGATACAGAAAGTCATTTTTCTGTCATCCCAGTTCCAAGTGGAACATGAAAGGAAATTACTCTTAGTGGTATGGGGTATACTCCACCACACACTGTAATGTCGACTGCAGAGTATCAATGTAGATTGTACTGTCATTGTAACTTTTTCCAAATAGCAGTTAATACATGTGCCATGTTTGGTAGAAATTTCTATAGGAATTACTGAGATATGCTGATGTGCCTCTGTCTTTCCACCACCCTACCTACAGGGTAAAATATTATTGTGTCATCAATGAGCCTAGCAGCACTAAAAATTGTGCACCCAGTACTAAGATGTATCACAGCCTCTAGCCCTCACATCCACCCCTAATTGCAGCAGGGATAGGCCTATACTACCATAGTATTTTTATACAAATACGCAGTCATATGTATACAAAATGTGGTTGAAATTGTTCCAGACATTCCTGAGTTATGCTTTAATATCACTACATTTTCATCTCAACCCCCACCCCCCAAGGAGATGTATGGTTCTTACCATCAGAGCACTTCCTTCCACTTAGTAAGTGGTGTGTGAACCAAGTTTAGTTGAAATTGATCCTGCGATTTAGAATGACATGTGAAACATACATACATAAGTACAAACAATGGAAAATCCTGGATGGGATAATGATAATGTTATGAAAACGATAGTTGCTGCTCACCATATAGCAGAGAAGCTGAGTCGCAGATAGGCAGTACAAAAAGACTGTTAAACAAGTAAGTTTTTGGCCAAAAAAGGCCTCCATCAGAGTTAGACAACACACACACGCAAACTCATGCAAACACAACTCGCACACTTATGACCACAATCACTGGATGCCAAGGCCAGACTTTTTTCATAATATTGTCATTATTCCATGCTGTGTTTTCCATAGTTTGATTTTACCTAAAGTGTTTCCTTCAATCCCTTAACCCAGTGCTATTTTCCTTTGTTACTATTTTCTAACTCATTCCTATACTCTGTGCCCATCCTTCTTTCTCTTCTTCCTTCCTAACTGCACTGTATGCTTTAATTGCATGCCACACAGTATCAAACATCTTGTTCATGCTCAACAGATGGCCATGAGACTGTGCTGATAGTTGGTGCAGCATCTTGTGTCCCATATTGCTCCCACTTACATCATTAATCCTAGAACTCCAAATTAATCACTCTTCCTGTGTCACTTGCATGTTACTTTCCATACCTTCCTGTGCCACCGTATCCTATGACTCCATCTCTCTTATTCCAGTTCACACATACTAACTTCACCTAATCTAGTCAAATATGCTGTCACTCTCCTGCACACTTGTCCACCTACAGATCTGTTACCCACATTTAAATCTTTTTATTTATTTTTTCTTTGGTTTCATTGTGTTGTCACGTTAATTTCAGTTGGTTTTCACCTTTCACTGTTGGTGTACTAATCCAGAGCTCATGGTCTCGTGGTAGCGTTCTTGCTTCCCGAGCATGGGGTCCCGGGTTTGATTCCTAGCGGGGTCGGGGATTTTCATCTGCCTCGAGATGACTGGCTGTTGTCGTGTCATCTTCGTCATCATCATTCATCCCCATTATGGGCAGAGGAAGGCAATGGCAAACCACCTCCACTAGGACCTTGCCTAGTGCCGTGGTGTGGGTCTCCCGCATTGTCCCCTATGCTCTGTCAAGGAGTATGGGACCCCATCATCATCATGGGCCTACTCTCTCAGATTTCATCTTGTTTCCTCACACTTCATCCATTTCATCCTTTCCATAAAATAATCTGGCCTCAGCAGCCAAAGGTTACTTGTTTGATAGTCTTTTTATTGTGCCTATCTGCAACTCAGCATCTTTGCTATATGGTTAGTAGCAACTATTCTTTTCATAATATGTGATACATAAGTATAATCTTTTTACCTCTACCCCACCCCTCTGAGAGATAGATGCTTCTTATAATCACAGCACTTATTTTCAGTGATATGCATAGGGACCACCAAGTTTCTTGAAATTGATCCTGCAATTTAGGAGGAGATGTGAAATGTACATACATACGCACATACAATGATTTTTTTACAAATACTTAGATGACATACAGTACATGGAGCTTAAGAGATTGAATATGTTCTCTTAGTTTTTTATATAGTTTCTAGGAAATACAATCACATTAGCATTTTGTAGAACTAAATGAGTTATTTGGCAATTACCTAGAACAGGTACTTCGGAAGCCCATATGTGATGAAAATATATTTGATCTAATGGCAGCAAACAGACGTGACTTCTTTGAGGGCATCCAGGTTGAAACTGGTAACAGTGAGCATGAGGCAACTATAACAGCAATAATTGCCAAAGTACAAAGTCCAACTAAAATAAGTAAAAAGATTTAGCTGTTCAGAAACCTAGATAAATGGTCTGTACTGTTGTGCCTCAGTGAGAAGCTTGTAATATAGAGCTCTGAATGTAGGTATCTTCTTGTGGCTCAAGTTTAAAAGAACAGTTGACCATACATAATTAGATATGAACCTACCAGCTAAAGCAGCCCCAAACATTTATCTGTTCAGAAATCTAGACAAAGAGGCAGAAGTTTTGCATCTCAGCGAGCATTTTGATACATTTAGCTCTGGAGAGTAGTGTCTAGAGTAACTGTGCCTCAAGATTAAAAGAATAGTGGATCATATACTGGATAGATGTGCATGTAACAGAGGAGGTCATGGTACAGAATTACTGTGAAACTTCTTAACAAACAGAGGCTATTGCATAATAGTCTGTAAAACGAAGCACACAACTATATACACGAAGATAATGAAACTCCTTTTATCATCAACTGTTCAATGACTACCATACCAAAAAGATCCCTCAGAAAACTCAGACATTATGGTCAAATGCAAAGACAGTCATTGGCATCAAAGTTAGTGTTCAGACTCTCAAAGATGACACAGCAACTGAAATTATGGGTAATAAAATGAAAGCATAAACACTGAACTCCATTTTCAAATGTCTCTTTACAAAGGAAAATCAATGGGCATTATTCCAATTCAATTCTTACACCAGTGCAAAGCTGTATGATTAAGATGTTAGTATCAATGGTTCTGAGAAATACCTGAAACTGCTAAAATTGAACAAAGATTCGTGCCTGATAAATACCTATTTGTTTTGTATAGAATTTGTAGACAAGTTACCTCCTTAATATACCCTCAATCAAGAAACTGTGCCGACTACTTGGGAAAAAGCACAGATCACACCAGTCTGTGAGAGGGGTAGCACGAGTAATTCATTAAACTACCATCCCGATATCTTGACGTGAATAAAATTCACCTGTTGCAAGATTCTACAACATATTTTGAACTCAAACTAATGAAGTGTCTCAAACAGAAGAAACTTCTCCATACTCAGCATACAGTGTACATTACCAACATCTGTAGAAACCAGGAATCTAGTCTCAAGATATTTAATTCTACCAGTTGCATATGATGGTATATGACAAATGCTGATACAAGCCATATAATCTCACATACTTTTTTTAATATTCTTCCAAATGTTGACAGTTGTTGCATTTTCAGAGTATTAACCATTTCAAAATGACTTAAAAGTCAAAACTGCAGTTGTGAAAATCATAATAAATAATCTAGTCCATGGCAAAAATGTTCTCATTTAAAAAATACTAACTACATTGCTTAACTATATTATGAAAAGTTGCCACTCACCATAGAGTGGAGATGCTGAGTCACAGATAGACACAACAAAAAGACTGTCACAAATAAAGCTTTCAGTGTGGTTTAACACATCTATCTCCTACTGACCATGCTGTACTTGACTTTATACCTGCAAAAGCATGTTGACATTGCTTAGTCTTAATTTTCAACTGCAGGAAGTCCTCCAGAATCCTTGAGTTGGAAGGCAGGTGTAGATAGTTCTTCATTTTGGGTTCTCTTCAGGAAACCCTGTCTGCCATTAATCCAGTAAATAAATTTCGGCAGATGCAAGAGATTTTACCACACAGGAAATGTAGGAATCACAAAATGCCACAACTCAAGAGAGGAATTTCAAATCAGTTCATCTACACTCCTGGAAATGGAAAAAAGAACACATTGACACCGGTGTGTCAGACTCACCATACTTGCTCCGGACACTGCGAGAGGGCTGTACAAGCAATGATCACACGCATGGCACAGCGGACACACCAGGAACCGCGGTGTTGACCGTCGAATGGCGCTAGCTGCGCAGCATTTATGCACCGCCGCCGTCAGTGTCAGCCAGTTTGCTGTGGCATACGGAGCTCCATCGCAGTCTTTAACACTGGTAGCATGCCGCGACAGCATGGACGTGAACCGTATGTGCAGTTGACGGACTTTGAGCGAGGGCGTATAGTGGGCATGCGGGAGGCCGGGTGGACGTACCGCCGAATTGCTCAACACGTGGGGCGTGAGGTCTCCACAGTACATCGATGTTGTCGCCAGTGGTCGGCGGAAGGTGCACGTGCCCGTCGACCTGGGACCGGACCACAGCGACGCACGGATGCACGCCAAGACCGTAGGACCCTACGCAGTGCCGTAGGGGACCGCACCGCCACTTCCCAGCAAATTAGGGACACTGTTGCTCCTGGGGTATCGGCGAGGACCATTCGCAACCGTCTCCATGAAGCTGGGCTACAGTCCCGAACACCGTTAGGCCATCTTCCGCTCACGCCCCAACATCGTGCAGCCCGCCTCCAGTGGTGTCGCGACAAGCATGAATGGAGGGACGAATGGAGACGTGTCGTCTTCAGCGATGAGAGTCGCTTCTGCCTTGGTGCCAATGATGGTCGTATGCGTGTTTGGCGCCGTTCAGGTGAGCGCCACAATCAGGACTGCATACGACCGAGGCACACAGGGCCAACACCCGGCATCATGGTGTGGGGAGCGATCTCCTACACTGGCCGTACACCACTGGTGATCGTCGAGGGGACACTGAATAGTGCACGGTACATCCAAACCGTCATCGAACCCATCGTTCTACCATTCCTAGACCGGCAAGGGAACTTGCTGTTCCAACAGGACAATGCACGTCCGCATGTATCCCGTGCCACCCAACGTGCTCTAGAAGGTGTAAGTCAACTACCCTGGCCAGCAAGATCTCCGGATCTGTCCCCCATTGAGCATGTTTGGCACTGGATGAAGCGTCGTCTCACGCTGTCTGCACATCCAGCACGAACGCTGGTCCAACTGAGGCGCCAGGTGGAAATGGCGTGGCATCTCTACGATCATCTCCATGGGAGAATAGCAGCCTGCATTGCTGCAAAAGGTGGATATACACTGTACTAGTGCCGACATTGTGCATGCTCTGTTGCCTGTGTCTATGTGCCTGTGGTTCTGTCAGTGTGATCATGTGATGTATCTGACCCCAGGAATGTGTCAATAAAGTTTCTCCTTCCTGGGACAATGAATTCACGGTGTTCTTATTTCAATTTCCAGGAGTGTATATCATGCAGCACAGAAGGGGAAAGAAGGTGCAAACAGTACGTTGCAACAAATCAGTATTTAAATCTGATTTGGGAACCAATAATTTTCCAACACTAGTATATTATTACAGGAAAAGCAACCTGTTACTATTATATTTTGAGGAGAACAGCACCATGCTGAACTTGTTACAAGGAATATAGGAAACTAGAAATTACAGTGTTCTTTCTACAATTAATATTCGCCTTTAATAATCCTTTTATGTGCTTTAAATTTGATTTTAGCTGCAATTTAAAATGGAGCATCAACAGTAAGCCCAGATTCACAACAGCATGGCAATAACTGTAGCAACACTAGGCATAACAAAATGTCATCACATAAAATGTTTCCAGTGACTAATTTCAAACTGTCAAATTCCAAGATATAAAGCTCCATATTATAGTTCTGCTCATTTTTGGCCTACAAATTATGTTAAAGTAATGGAATTCTCCAGCTCTTAAATAAATATGTGCTCTTAAAGTTTCACACTAGCTAAATATTATAATGCTTACCTCTCCTCTCGACAGAAGTAGTTTTCACCATTAACGTGAACACTGCCATTTTTTACTTCTTCCACAGTTAACAACAATGAAAAAGCCTTGTGTAAATGTTGAAATAATGTGTTGGAGTATCATGAAACAGCTTGCCTGCATAAGATAAAATTACCTATTAATCTGTATCAATCAGTTTCTGTATTTACTATATTTTTCTTTCTGGAATTGCAAAGGTATATTACTATCATTACATGTGTGATGGACATTTAACTGTTTCTTGTGACATAAATGTTTGTGTCTAGCATACTAATTTAAACAAAGGTCCCTAAATATACAAGATCAATAATAACTCTTTTGTTAAAACTAGCCTATAAAGATTCAATGAATACAAAAAACTATTGTAAATAAATAATAAAAATAATTGCAACCTGTAATCACAAGGATATTCTTTCACTTTACATCTTCATAAAAAATAATTTGTATGTATAACTAGAATTAGACTCACTGAGATGTATGTATTCATGCCGCATTTGCTAAGACACATGCTCACAGACAGCAGGCCAAAACTATTAATAAGGATAATAAATAAAACACACACACACACACACACACACACACACACACACACACACACACACACTACTGTTATTACTGACTCACAAGTCCTGAATTAGTAGCCCTTATTATAGTACATTTCTATTTTTCCTTTGTAGGCAGAAATATGAGAAGCGATGGAGGTATGTAACCTGCCCACAATACTTCTGTGCATTTCTTCATCTGAAATGCACATTAATGAGGGTATTTAAAGCATGCACATTGGAGTTTCCCATTCTGTGACTGGAAGCATGTGCTCTTGCATCAAAATTTCCCACAGCAGATTGTATCTTCATTCGAATAGTAATGCTAAAAAGCAGCATATTTAATGGAATATTAAAAACATAAGTTCCATACTCAAAAAATTGCAGGATAATAATATTTGTCATGGTGAAAGTGTTTTATGTACTAGAGTGTGAATAAGTAATTTCAGTTTTGTGACTAGCTCTGAGATGAATGAAGTTTTGAATGCATAAAGTCAGTACTCATGGTATAATATGGTGCCTGCTGTTTTGATACGCAATGTATACTAGAGCTGCATCCATACTGAAATTAGTTTCCAAGTACTTTTGCCACATTTTCCAGAAAGTTTATTACTATCCTGCAGTTCTACTTCTTCTATTTTCCCTGTAATTTAAACAACATTTAATAGACATATTTGTAAATAAACAAATCATTTGTTGCTTGATGTAGTATTGGACACTGTACAGTACTTCAATATTACTTCCAAGAAGCCCTTTTTGAACTTTCCAGATGCATGTTATACATTTTGACTTGCAACCTTATTCTATAGCCTTTACAGATTCATGGTTCCTTTAGAGACACTGTGTCAAATTATGGTACATACTTTCTTCAGTAATTTATAATAGAGGAACCAAGGGAAAATTCATCAGTTTGTAGGATATAAATACCACTTGCCTGTCCTCTGTAACCAAAAATACAATATAGCAGGAACATTAATATAATAATGCTTAACAAATATGCATCCAAGAAATAACATGAAATGAAATAAAATGTGTGAATAAATCTTTCATCAAAATTCAGTTAGTGATCTCAAAAGAAATACATTTGCTCTATGTGTGTCATCAGTCCTAACGTGTTTGTCTACCATGCAGCAGGGCCAGGTTCACTTCTTGGCTGGGTTGGAGATTTTCTCTGCTCGTGGACTGGGAGTCATGTTATATTCATCATCATCGACGCACAAGTCACCCAGGGTGGCATCACATGAAATAAGACTTGTAACCCGGCAGCCGAACTTCCTGGATGGGGCTTCCTGGCCATCAATGCCACACGATCATTTCATTTTTTTTCTTTTTTTTATCAATTCCAATTTTTAGTGTGCAACAATCAGTTTCATTTTACAGCATCATAAAATTTTGATGATTAAGCAGCACAGTCATCACTAAAACATGGGAGTCCATTTAATGTGATTGTGTTACTTCCCTAGTATACTATTAAAAATAAAATATTTTTGCATTTAATAATAACTGTCACTTGATAAACATCTGTATAACAATTTCTCACTAGTATTTATGTGTGGCAGAAGAGGGAAAATTCATCCAAATAAATTTAACACTACATACTGATATATAACTCTGCAACAAAATTAATACGATTTTTTTTTTTAAATAGATGAATACAAGGTGTGTGAGAAAACTAATGAGACTGAAAACACTGTAAGCAATCTGGCAATGCTGTGTTATTCTATTTGTGTAGATGGATGTGTTCATCCCTTCCAGGAGCTCAGTGCAAGTTTCAGTTCCATAAAGTCATCGCGTGGTTTTCCAGACCACCATGAAGGAAGTTGTGTTTTTGTTGTGTGTTACGAAAATGGGAAAACAGAATTTAGAACAATGTTATGCCTTGAAGCTTTTTGATATCCTGGAGAATCCACAAGTGTGACTTCTGGAAAGTGGAAACAGACCTATGGGAAAATTCCCTTTCAAGAGTATAAGGCTTCCCTGGCAAAAATTAGTTTGGGAAAATGGAGAACACATTGAAAATGAGCCTCACTCAGGGAGACATTCAAATTCAAAAACCGACAAAAATGTTGAATGTGTACTTGCTCATGTGAGAGCTTGTTCCTCCATGACAAAATTTCACCCAAGTGTTTTACGAAGACATCCTTGAAAGACTCAGGAAAATGGTGACCTGAATGAGACCAGACATTGCAGACAAATGGATACTGCATCCTGTCAATGATCCATTTCACACATCCACTTGAGTCTCATAATTTCTGATCTTAAAAGGAATTCCTGTAGTTCCACATCCCCCTATTCCTTTTCTCATGATCTGAGTCCTTGTGACTCTTTTCTTTTCCTGAAATTGAATAAGTCCTAAAACGACATCATTTTGGGACTCTGGAGAAACGCCCTGAGAACAATGAGTCTGCCAGTGTAAAACTATGAAAGGGAAGTGCTTTGGAGGTGATAATAAAAACTTTAGTAGATAAAAAAATCAATCTCATTACTTTTTTAGTACATCTCATATTAATTACACTTTTTACAATCATAACATTTCAGTTTGTGAGTGATATTTCTGCTGTGTTCCAGAAAGTAGATGACCTATCTAATCTGTGAATAAAGGTTCAAAACATATAATTTCTCCACCCACAAAGCAAATATTTCATATTTATGTTAACATGTAAATCATCAAGTACTCATGTAATCATAGTTTTTATGCTCCTGGTTCGACCTTATAAATAGGAACCTACATATAGTTGCAAATCCACAAAATTGTTTCCTCAATCTTAGTTGACATGATGGAGCTTGGTGCAAACTAATCTTGAGTCTGGTGGAACGATGACAATGAGATGACAACGTCATTTAGTCTCTACACATTATCAATATGGATAATTTTATGTGTTAGATGACTGTGTGACTATCATATGATTTGCATTCACTTTTAAATACTTCTTTCCATTACTTCTGAAGAAGGTCAGAATGCTAGGTATTCTTTACCATGTTCACTGCACTCTGTTTTATATTTTGACATGATGATCATGCATGCAAAACTGATTTTACTCAAAGTGACTCCACACACAACAGCAATAAAGGCTGCAAAAGGTTGCCAATTTCTTAATTGGATGCATAAGAAACCAGTCCTCAAAACTGTTTTCTGATAAACCATAGTCACAAAGTTAAAATTTATTTTGATTACACTTTTCCCATGATACACTAGTGGAAACTGAAAAATGAACATCCATGAAGGCAAGACATAAGAACATTATACTTACACAGTCCATTGTCATAGGATAGTACAGGCAGTGGTTTTTCCAAAGCAGCATGCTGTCAACAAAGTAGCCTAGTATGAAGGGGACCTTTACACAAGAGCCATTCTTGATTTTCTTAATACTTACACAGTTTAGAGGCCATTGGGCCATTGCTCAGGCATCAATTTCTTAAGACAGTGCAACACAGTTCTAAAAAAAAAAAAAAAAAAAAAAAAAAAAAAAAAAAAAAAAAAGAAACAAGAAAGCATCTCACAACATTAGAACATTGCCTTTTATGATCTGATGGTATCCAGAACATAAGCAATATTAGTTAACAAATATGGAATATCACCTTTTTTATTTTTATTACTAATTGCATTAAAACGTCAGTATTTACAATAAATAAAAATTTGTTACAAAAAAGCAGTGGAACAGGCATGGACAGGGGGTCACCCTAGCAAAGATATGGGCTGAAAATGTGGAAATTTGTTGAGAAGTGACTTTGACAAAGGGCAAGTTATTATTATGCTGAGACTGTGAACAAGTATCTCAAAAATTGTTCATGTGCTACTGTCATGAGCATCTACGGAAAGAGGTAGAAGGACAGTGAAACTACCACTAGGCACTAAATGGTTGGACGTCTGTGACTCTTCATTGAATTTGGGTTTTGTCAGCTTGTCTGATCTGTAAAGTATGATAGGTGGTGATCTGTGGTATCTCTGCTGAAACAGCACAATGCTAGTGCCCACACAAGTGTTTCAGAGCACACCATTCATTGTACATTGTTGATGACGGAGTTCGACAGCAGACCACCCTTACATGTTTATATGTTGACCCAACAACATCATCAGTTACGATTGCAGTGGGTACAGAAACATCAGAATTCAACCATCGATTAATAGAAATGTGTCGGCTCTTCAGGCAAATCACAGCTTTGCTACACTAGGTCAATGGTCGTCTCCACAAATGGCATCATAGAAGTGAATGGTGGATCAAAATGTGCAGCGCACCACAGATGCAGGATGTTGGGAGCAGTATTATGCTGTTGGGACGTTCTCCTGTGCTTGCATGGGACCTGTGGCAGTAATGGATGGAATGCTGATAGCTGTGAACCACCTGCATCGCTTCATGCTTGACATCTTCCCCAACAGTGATGTCATCTTTCAGCAGTATAATCATCCATGTCTCAGAGCCAGAACAGTCATACAATGGTTTGATGAGCATTACAGTGAACTCACGTTGATGTCTTAGTGACCAAATTTGCTTGATGTAAATCCTATGGAACACATTTGCAAATCAGCAGATCATTATTTACATGAATTACATGACCTGTGTGTAGAAATATAATGTCACATACCTCCACAACCCTACCACAAACTGGTAGATCCCTGGTATGCAAAATTAGAGATGTATTTCATTCCCAAGACGGACAAGCTAGCTATTAAGCAGATGGCCATAATGTTTCCACTAATCTGTGTATATATTTTCATGCATTTCACATGCCTGTATCAAATTTTAATTTACTTGTGTTTGATTAGTAATTAAAAATTTAAAAATATAATTTTTATTAAAAATTATGATTCACTATTTGTAAATAATGTTTTATTTGATAATAAATACGTAATTTAAATAAAAGTAAAAGTAGAATTTGTGTTTTTAAACTCTGCCTAATGCAAAACACAATGTATTTCTTTTTCTATTTACCCAGGCATGTTTTGATACCTATGTTTCATTTTCTGTGGGTCTCAATTTATTTATGAAATTACTTTACTTCTGAAAATTGCTTACTTTATAGCTTTTTATCAGCTTTTTATCATTTTGGTAGCATGTCATCTTTTTCATCCAGGGATGCACAACTGGGCAAAAAACATGTCATACTGTCAAAATGACAAAAAAGTCATAAAAACAAGCCATTTTCACAAGTAGCATAAATTCACAAATAATCTGAGACCCACAGAAGATGACACAAATGTGTTGAAACATCTTCAACTTTTGTAGTCCTGTCTTCTCAGTTGCATGTAATATTATGGTATATTGGTAATTTTTACTTATGGACTGTCTGACAGCAACCCAAAAAAAAAAAAAAAAAAAAAAATACAATTTTAGTGCCATATGCATTTTGCCTTTATTTTCTGCAAGGCATCATCAGTGGCCTGGAATATGTACATATGTTTGCTTTTTAATTTACATTTTTGTCACTGTTCCTATAGGTTATCAACAGTTCTGGTGGTTGGTATTTCCTATTAAGTAGTAATGTTTTGAACTGTACTTACAGGTTGTGTGGAGAATTTATTACATATTATGCTCCTGTTGCATTTTTGGTGTTGTTCTTCTTTTTATAAATGCCAGTTTGTGGTTTTTTTCCCACATTCCACAGCACTATGAACTGAACGCTTGCTTCAGTGCAATGTTTTGGTTTCTGTTGCCAACTGTCAAATGTTTTTGCCAAAGATCGAATGTTTTTGCCGAACTTTCGAGTGTAATTATTGGAGCATCTGTGATCTGTTCGTGTATGTGTTTGTGTGTGTGTGTGTGTGTGTGTGTGTGTGTGTGTGTGTGTGTGGTGTGTGTGTGTGTGTGTGTGTGTGTGTTTTGGTGTGATAGAATTTTTTTTGGGCTGTGTGTGTGTGTGTGTGTGTGTGTGTGTGTGTGTGTGTGTGTGTGTGTGTGTGTGTGTGTGTCCAGAAGGTGAAGGGGGAAGAGTTTTTTTGTTTTATCATTTCCTTTATTAAGTGTAGTAGGGAAACTGTGCTGATTTGTATTTGTTCATTTATCACATGGTTTGTTTTCTGCTATGGCTTTCTGGATGTGGAAGTTTTCTTGCATTTGTATAAGATGTTTGTCATGGTTGCTTATTCTCATTATTTTCATTTCTTGTTCCATGTTTGTAGGATGATGGTTATGGTGTTTTAAATGTTCTACAAATGTAGAATGGTTTGTTTCATACTTCCAACATCTGATATGTTCTTTGTATTGAGTTTCAAAATTCCTGCATGTCACGCCTATGTATACTGCCTCAAAACTTTGACATTCAAGTTTATATATTCCTGATTGTTGGAGTTTGTCCCTCTTTGTAGCTGGCTGTCTTAAGTGTGATTGGAGCATTTGCCCAGGCTTGAATGCTATTTTGAAGCCCTGCCTCTTTAGGATGTTTCCAACTCTGTGTGTTAGTTTATGTGTGTAGGTCATGGTGTACCATCTGGTTCCTTTCTGTGTGGTGTTGTCATTGTGTGTGTTTGTTGAGTGTGTTTGTAAGTTTTCAGCTTGTGAGTTCTCTTTTATTCTGGAAATGTTGTGTTTGTTTTGTATTTGTGTTTTTATTTTTTGACTGAGCCTGTGTACCACATGTGTGTCATACCCGTTGTTCCTAGCTATTTGTATGATTGTACTCATTTCTTGTTCATAGTTTCTCTTGTTGAGTAGGATTCTGTTTAATCTATGTAACATGTGTCTTAGTGCTGCAAGTGGGGGTGGTTGGATGTAAAATGTATTATTGTGTCTGTGGCTGTTGGTTTTCTAAAGATGTTAAATGTATGTTTGTCATTTTCTTTTTTTATTGTAATGTCAAAACAATTTATTTGATTTTCTTTTTCAAGTGTGAATTTTATATTCTGATGAGCTTTGTTTATTTCTGAATGGAGTTCATCTATTTCTTCACTTGGCTCATCTACCAGACAAATAATGTCATCCACGTATCTGTACCAATATATGATTTTGAAACTTTCATTAGTGGTTATCTTTTCAAATATCTGATTTTCTAGATGACTAATGAAAATGTTTGCTAGTGTTCCTGATATTGGGGATCCCACGGATAGTCCATCACTTTGTAGATAATATTCTTTCTCAAACTGAAAGTAGTTTTTTTCAGTTGTCAGTCTGAGCATATCTGTTATTTCTTTTATTGCGTCTGTGGTGAGGTTGCAGTGGGATGAGAGATTTTGTTCTATGATTTCAATTGTTTCTGTGTTAGTGTTGAAACATGTCTGTTTAAATAATGTGTTTTGCTTAATGCAGAGTTTAAAGTGCAAATTTAATTTACAAACATAGAGAAAAACATTAACAGGATTTTTCAACCTGAGCAATATGATTCCCTTAAAAGCAGAAAGTTGCTACTAACTAGAACTGAATCAGGGATGATGCTCAGCTACCAGTGGATCTTGTAAGTTACAGAAATGTTTTGTACTTTATGGTGCCTGGAAATATTTTGAGCTTCAGAGGCAACTCTTTTTAGAATTTTTTAGATTTGTATAGCACTTCATTAGCAAAATTCAAGAAGGCCAATCCATAGACTCCCTTCAGTCCACTGGAGCTGTATCTGACTTAATGAAAGAGTGGTATGTTGTTTTACACAATATACTGTGTTAGTAATTATTAAAGACATATTAGGAAGTTCGTAACCATTTTAAATTATACAATTAACTGAATTTCAGTGACATTGTATTATACATATGCAAGAAGATGAATGGTCATTCTGAAAGACTACCTGGAACATCGGACATAAATTGTTATCTGTGTGTCATTGTTGGGGCTTGTAGTCCAAGAAAAGTGGACGTATTTGTCATCATGGTTCTGAGAAACAACACTACACATATTCATTCCGGGACCAACACATTTCACAAGCAGTGATTGCTAATCTCATTGTGGCTGTCAGGCAAATTAAAATCAGTATTGCATCTTACATTCAAATGTGGGTCACAAGAGCATTTTTCTGGAAGAAATGATGCAAGCAAGGGTATCATTGATCAGATTTCCTGTTATACCTCCTCATCAGATCACCAAACAACCCACACTGATGCTGTAACAGACTACTCAGCTGTAGTGTCTTTAAGTGATGACAGCAGATTCCAGATTAGTGTCATTTCTGATTGTTTGGTAGCATGTTACTGAACAGGTGAGCAGCACCCACTGGATTGTCAGGCAGCAATGTATGAGACCAACCTACAGAGACACATCTCTGTGTCTGTTCAATGAACACTGAACAGGACATGATATTTACAGCCCATCAACCAGTCTTTTCTCTTACTATTCCTAAAGCATTAGAAATATGTATTCTTCTAGCACAACATTATATATGAACACCATAGCTTACATGGTTTCCAAGACATTCACCTACACTCCTGACCAGCATGGTCATCAAACCTGTCTTTCATTAATATTTGGGGATATGTTGTACCCATTTCTGGAATATTCTACCATCCTGAAAATATTCTTCATATGTGTAAAATTTCCACATCCATCTTTAGTAATTGCTGTATGGATCAGCAAAATACATATCCAATAAAAAAAAAGATAAAATAAGTGTAATAGGAAATGGAAATAGTTGTTGTTGCTGATATCAGTGTGAAGAAAATTTCGACGCATCTCACTGTATGCTAGTCTCTCTCTCCATTTCTGCATAGCTACTGCAACCTACATCCATTTGACGTTGTTCACTTTAAAAAGTCCTTGATATTCCTCTACAATTTTTCACTTTTCACTTGTATATGTAAGCATAGTGCAACTAGGAATGATATGTGGAGCAGTAACATCACTGTTAATGTAATTCTTAAGATGAAATTAATTGCTACAATGTGTTGGTGCAAGACCATAGATCGAGACAGTTTTCATTCTCCTGGGAAAACAAAAACCTGCATAACATGAATCAGTTTATGTGTAGATTTCTCTAGTTGTATTGAATTTCAGTAATTGGCTTGTACAGATATTTCAATTTTAATAACTGGAGTAAAACTTTAAATGTTCAACTATTACAGGTGTCAAGACACAAAGTAGTTAATGACACCACCTACCAGTAGGCACTGATTGAAATCAATGGGGAAAATTAAATATTTGTGCTGGACTTGGATTTAAACCTGTATCTCCTGCTTACTAGGCAGATGCACTGATGACCATGCCATCCATATACAGTGGTCATCGCAACTGCATGGACTATCCTAGCATGCCTCCCATCAGATACAATTGCTCAACATATTTGCGTACTACTGCTGTGATGCCACTTGCCCAGTATCTTAGTTACTTGCGGCATTCTGCTGATTACCTTAAGGGTTCGAGCATGGTGTGTATCTGCACAGCATTGATCAGTGGCTGTCCTCACATTAATTACATACATGGTGTCACTGGCATCTAATGTCATTAATTCTTTTGTGTCTTCATTCATAGTGGCTGTAGAATCAAAATGCCATCTGTTCTTTAGGACATCTCTGAAAGAACAGACACCATATACACGCCTGGAAATTGAAATAAGAACACCGTGAATTCATTGTCCCAGGAAGGAGAAACTGTATTGACACATTCCTGGGGTCAGATACATCACATGATCACACTGACAGAACCACAGGCACATAGACACAGGCAACAGAGCATACACAATGTATATCCACCTTTCGCAGCAATGCAGGCTGCTATTCTCCCATGGAGACGATCGTAGAGATGCTGGATGTAGTCCTGTGGAACGGCTTGCCATGCCATTTCCACCTGGCGCCTCAGTTGGACCAGCGTTCGTACTGGACGTGCAGACCACGTGAGGCGACGCTTCATCCAGTCCCAAACATGCTCAATGGGGGACAGATCCGGAGATCTTGCTGGCCAGGGTAGTTGACTTACACCTTCTAGAGCACGTTGGGTGGCACGGGATACATGCGGACGTGCATTGTCCTGTTGGAACAGCAAGTTCCCTTGCCGGTCTAGGAATGGTAGAACGATGGGTTTGATGATGGTTTGGATGTACCGTGCACTATTCAGTGTCCCCTCGATGATCACCAGTGGTGTACGGCCAGTGTAGGAGATCGCTCCCCACACCATGATGCTGGGTGTTGGCCCTGTGTGCCTCGGTCGTATGCAGTCCTGATTGTGGCGCTCATCTGCACGGCGCCAAACACGCATACGACCATCATTGGCACCAAGGCAGAAGCGACTCTCATCGCTGAAGACGACACGTCTCCATTCGTCCCTCCATTCACGCCTGTCGCGACACCACTGGAGGCGGGCTGCACGATGTTGGGGCGTGAGCGGAAGACGGCCTAATGGTGTGCGGGACCGTAGCCCAGCTTCATGGAGACGGTTGCGAATGGTCCTCGCCGATACCCCAGGAGCAACAGTGTCCCTAATTTGCTGGGAAGTGGCGGTGCAGTCCCCTACGGCACTGCGTAGGATCCTACGGTCTTGGCGTGCATCCGTGCGTCGCTGCGGTCCGGTCCCAGGTCGACGGGCACGTGCACCTTCCGCCGACCACTGGCGACAACATCGATGTACTGTGGAGACCTCACGCCCCACGTGTTGAGCAATTCGGCGGTACGTCCACCCGGCCTCCCGCATGCCTACTATACACCCTCGCTCAAAGTCCGTCAACTGCACATACGGTTCACGTCCACGCTGTCGCGGCATGCTACCAGTGTTAAAGACTGCGATGGAGCTCCGTATGCCACGGCAAACTGGCTGACACTGACGGCGGCGGTGCACAAATGCTGCGCAGCTAGCGCCATTCGACGGCCAACACCGCGGTTCCTGGTGTGTCCGCTGTGCCATGCGTGTGATCATTGCTTGTACAGCCCTCTCGCAGTGTCCGGAGCAAGTATGGTGGGTCTGACACACCAGTGTCAATGTGTTCTTTTTTCCATTTCCAGGAGTGTATATAATTAAGGCAAGGATGGCCAAGGATTACTTTTGTGTGAGTGCACACCACATTCAAACTCTTATGGGAATCAGCAAAATGCTGTGAGTAATGAGGATAATGGCAAGTGATCCTATGTCAGTAATTTGTGTATAAGCTGAAATTTTGGATCTGACGGGAGGGTGCTAAGCAAGCAGGAGACCTAGGTTTGAATCCCGGTATAGCATGAATTTTCAACTTTCTCCAATGATTTAAATAAATGCCCATTATCACCTAATGTCATTAAATCCTTTGTGTCTTGATTCATAGTGGCTGCAGGATAAAAATGGTGACTGTTCTTTCAGACATGTCTGAAAGAGCAGAGACAGCCCAATATATTTCAGGCCTCTGTGAAAGGAATGGTAACAACATCTGTTTGGTTTAAGATCCAAGATAGCATAGGAAGTGTAAACAGAGAACTTTTACATTTACAGTTGGTTGCTTGTGACTATTTAATCATGAATCACAGTAGAGTGTGTACATTAACTAACTTTTAATTGAGTGATCAGCAGTTTTCATACTGTATGAAACAATAATGCTAATATTAGATATAATTTCTTTCCAGGATATTGCCTAAATTTCCTTTCAGATCTTGGCTAAGTGATTATTTAGTAAACCAGCAGCTTTAACTGATGCTACAAAGCTCCTGCAAATTAAATGAAAGTAAAGCAGTATACTACAATTGCCTGCAAACAGTATTGATTTGCTCAGCTTTTGTGACAAATATTTTCTTGATTTATACAACTAGGTATGATTATAAATTGTACAGCTGGTACCAGTAGTTGCATTATTTAGCAGTGCATGGATTTCATCTTGCTTAATTGTAGACCATGTAAAGTGATAATTTGAAGTGAACCATATAGAAATCTTTTATGTGTAAGTGGTAACAGCATAGCCAAACATTTTTTTACAAGGAACAAGCTCCTCTGGAATAATTTGCTTCAATTCACCAAACATAACACATGTAATACTTAATTCAACCATTCATAAGTTCCCATTTTTAATATATTTGAACATTTGCTCCCATTACAGTAGTGTTTCTCTAAAATTAATGCAATTTTGAAATTGTGGGTAGATTATTTTCCTTAAAGAAATACATCAGAAAAGTAGTGAACATACGGGTATGGATATACTGTAATTAGACTATAAAAAAGAGTGTTACATCACTTGTATTACTTTCAGTTATGACTAACAACTAGAAACTGCTAAAGAAAGCACCTGTGATGTGCAGAATACTGCAATCTTTTTTCCTTCATCTCAAAGAAGAGGAATTACATTTGCTATCTTATAAAAATGTACAGTCACATGCAACCTCAGTTTGTAAAGTTTATTCAGCTTTTACATTTCATCTTCTTACTCTCATACTTTACCTTCAACTTTCAAACTAAGGAAAGGAAAAAAGTACTCATGTTTCACCAATGTAATCTGATAATAAGTCTGGCAACAAGTGTACCACATTGGTGGTGTAGCAACGACTGACTACTAGAAGACTATCATTCATCTTTGATGTTATGATCTTTGACTTTGCTCTCTTTGTCTTTGTGTCTGTGTATCATTACAAGTTGTTCAACTGTATTGTGCATCTATGTTTAACTAAAGTTATTTTTTTTTTTACAAAAAATTGCTTGTTGGTAGTTTCCACCCCCTTACCTTATTATTGTTAAGACTAGAATTATCACAGAGGTATAACATAAGTAAACTGATAACCACTTTTTAAACCACATTACTATCATAAATACTCAAAGATGATTGTAAGAGCATTATCATGGGAACTTTTATGTATCAGACTGTCTATTGACATTCCAGGAGACTGTATTTGAACTGATATGCTTACAAGTAATGCTTTCAGCATAATAATAGAACATATTGGGTACAGCTTGGATAACAGAGTGAGTAAAATCAACCAGAAACATAGGCAGCTTGTAATGGAAAGACAGTCAGTTTGTAATGGAAGTGTTTAGTAGTGAATAGGTTCATAAACAAATAACTGAAATTAATTTTTTTTCCCTACTCATTAGCCTGTATGCTACAACTGGCATTTGTAACAAGTTAAAATTGTGTGTCAACCAGAGTGCACAAGTTTAACTTGTGACAAGTGTTCAAGAAACTGAATAGTCTAGTTTAGCATTTGAAACCTGAAAAAGAGAGAGAGAGCTAATTTAAAAAGAACAACTTCTACTTTGTAATTCTATTCACCACTCTGGGATGCTTCTACATTGTGCACTTATTCATCATGTTTTACAGATTCCATTTTTCAGCAAATTGGGACAAGTCAAATAAGCAACTCTGATAGACTAATTGCGTATACAGTACCAACAACTGACTATCACTATTTGTTTGTCCTCAAAGACACTAAACTGAATATAATGAAATTGACAGGAAAATCACTTTTTTTGAAAACAGCTGCTCCTTCTTTCTCTATTATAATAAGAAGATGCTGTGTATCTACCACTTCTTGCTCAATATTTAAATTGCTACAAGATATTTTTCAAAGAATAAGAGATATCTAGACATGTAAGAAGAAAGTCTTACTTACAAAGAACATTGTAACAAACCATGATGGTGATTGAAGTTAATGTTCAATTAAATTATTGATAAGTAACAGATTTTACTGTAAACCTATTATCCTATACCAAATTACATAAAAAATAGAAACTAATTTAAGGGAAGTATTATGAGATATGATAGACAGTAAGAGATAATAACAGATCTTTATTGGTCCAGGTAATCCTGTAGTACACAAATGGTATATCCTGTTGTAAGATAAATCAGCACATAACAAAATATAATACACCTTATTTAAATTTACATTAATTTCACTATTTTTACTTTAAATATGCATTAAATAATAATGTACAGAACATATAATGATTGTACAAATAGGAAGATAATATACTGCAAAAGCAGAAGGGGCACATACTGTACATGTAGATTACTATTTGTTTTACAGTAACATTCACATGACAGATAATTAAGTTACTTAAGAGCTAGTAAAACTTATATAATACATCACCAAGAAACAGATACCAATTCCTATTTAAATACAACAGACAGTGGATAAATCAGATCATTATTCATGTATTCAGAATGAAAACAGATAGCATTGCAAATAATTTTTTCTTCCAGTGAATATATTATCATCACTGCTAGTGCATATATTTCCTTCTCAAATTGTGTAATTCTTCAACTAATATTATTTTTGTCACTTCCTTAAGTAGATATCTATTCAAAAGCATACCTCTACATGGCCGATGTTCTGGCAATGTCGTAGATACTAATGTGCATGTGCACAGAAAGCTGCTGTTTCTCACAGGAGTAGTCCTTCCTCATTTCAAATTTTTTGAGGTAAGCTGTTATCCCTCGAGGAGCAACAGTATGTGATGGTTCACAAACTTTAATCATACAACAGATACCAGTAAGAGTGGTTTATATTGCACATTTGTTCTTTTGTCCTTCTTATAAATGATAGTGAGCTGCTTTTTTTCTTGAGTCACCTGGATATCAGTATGCATAAGACAGAACTGATAAACATTGGAGAAAGACATTTCCACAGCACATGCATTGCAAAGTTTAGTGAAAGTTATAGTCAAAACAAATGTGGAAGTGGAACATTTTCCATTCATATTCATTGTAAAATAGACTTAAAGTTATGTTCAAGATAGTTCCCTGCATATTTCCTACTTGTTCCCTCTCCCCATATTATTCCCATTTCTATTCTATCTATTCTTTTTTCAATTCTATTTCTTTTTTTAATTTCTCTGGATATGACTGTAAATGGATCACCCATTGGGCTTTTGTCTTTGTCATCAGTATCCATCAACACGTCCATTATATAGATATTTGTAAGGAATTTGAGCTTAAAAATATAAATATATATTAGTTTGATCCAAGTTTATAGATGACATACAAAACTGGAAGATAACAATAACCCAGATATACACTGTTAAAGGGAGCAGGCAAATAGTGTATATTCACTATTTGACTCTGTTGGGAAAGTCATGCTGATATGTCATGCAGAATGCAAAGTCATTAAACCTCGTGTCAGTATGAAATGGTCATAAGTAGTTTGAAGAATTTGGACTGAAATACTGAAGAGTTTCTAAAATGAATGATTCATACAATGTCAGATTTTATGTTGTTGTGAGACTTAAAATTCATACTGAATGTCAAACTGGAATCACCAGTGCTTTTTGTGAGTGATTCTCTTACTGGATCTGGGCTTGTTTCTTGAGAGTCTCTTGCAGCTACAATCTGTCAGTATCTATTCAGTATCTTCGTATCTTTCTGCAAAGAAAGGCAAACATCTGTGTTTGTGTCCCAGCCTGGCACCTATGCTTAATCTATCAGTAATTTTCACACAAGAATTTGATTTGTATCTCAATGAAGACTACAATACTACCAGAAAACTGTGTGAACTGTTTACTGGTTACTAAATATTGAGTGAATTAATAACTGCAAAAATCCAGTGTTTTATGCCTGCATTTTGATGCCACACAGAAAATAAAAGATGTTACATAAGGAATATGAGAAATCTATTAAGCAGCCATTAGAAACACAGAACTCTAGGAGAATGCACGTGAAAATACAACTGACATAATAAACACTTCAGCACTGCCAACAGACAAATAAAAAGTGACAATGACAACACTGTTCCAGCTTTTAGAACCATTGATTTGTTCCCTGGGAAGGACAGCAGTGTAGTTTGAGGAAGGTTAAAAAGTAAGGACAGTCCACACAGACCCCAGGATGAGAGGCAGAAGCTATTGAAGGATGAACTAAGTAGGATAATTTTACTCAAATTCTGGAGTCAAGAGAAATGTAGCAGGACAGGAAAAAAGTGAAATCAACTGTGACATGCTATTTGTAACATGAAAAGTTAAGAGAGCAACGGAAAAATCAAAATATGAACTGCTGTACTGAGTATAGGAATGTGGAATAGTTATTATGAATTGCTTCCATATACTACATGACTACTGGGGACCATTGTTAGCTGTCTTCTAATACCACATTAACAGAGAAAACGATGCTGTATTTTATACTTGAAGCTGACTAAATGCATAGGGGGAAAAAAAGACATTATGCTACTCATCAACTACTACGCTACCAGTCCCTTACTAAATTATATATACCACATCAGTATTGCTGGTGATGACGTAGTTACTATGAAGATGACAGTGATCCAGTGTGATGAAATTTTGTAAGTACCACAAGAGTATCTGACCACAAATATCTGTTTAATCGCTGGCTGCTGTGGCCGAGCGGTTCTAGGCACTTCAGTCTGGAACCGCGTACCTGCTACGGTCTCAGGTTCGAATCCTGCCTCAGGTATGGATGTGTGTGCCATCCTTAGGTTAGTTAGGTTTAAGTAGTTCTAAGTTCTAGGGGACTTATGACCTCAGAAGTTAAGTCCCATTGTGTTCAGAGCCATTTGATGAATCTGTCTTCATGAAGTTCACAGAGTAAGCAAGTAAAATAAACGGTTATAAGTGGCATTGTCATACAGAGCACAATCATGATAAAATGCCACATTCATTATCTGCACTGTCAGGTCATAGTTGGTGTACTGTGCTTACAACTATAGTGCAAACAGCAGATGGGGCATGGCTGCTAGATGAAGTTTGCATATGCAAAGTCAGAAATATAGTCCTAGGCATTCTACATAAAACTAAATTGAATATATTAAAACACAGTTTAAGGATGAGCTTGAGTCTTCACATGGGCACAAAGATAAATATTAGTTTAACTTATAAAAGGTAGCTGCAAATTAGTGTATGTGAAATATGCAGTACAATGAAGTGAACTGACAACAGCATGTAAAAAGACAAAAAAGTGAAAGGCACAGGGCATACCAATAATGGATATAAGTAACCACAGGTGGCACAGGGCCAAGACATAATGCAATGTACTGAATCCGAAATACAATTAATGAAATTTCTAAATCTTTAACAAAGGTATTATAATGTTATGTCATTTGAAATTACAAAAGCTAGTTGCTATTGGTTGTCTGTGATGCATACAGTGCATAGTTAAGTGAACTGAAAGCAGCATGCCAAAAATAATTAAAAGGCTGCAAGCACAGTAGACTTGCCAAATCCCAGACAAGGAAACATGGGCAGCCCAGGGCTGGTGGAGAAATAGAGCTCCACCAGTATGAGAGGCCAACAACAGCCTATCATATAATGACAAACAGTCATTGGATTTAATTTATTCTGTTCATTAAGAAATTTAGAAGGGTGGCATTTCCTGTTCCAAAAAATCTCTATTTCTTTTAAAAAATTCAACAGATGTCCCTTAGATACAGTATGTACAACCTGCATATTTTAGTCTAGTAACAGTATGCCTGCACACAGTCAAGAGCTCTCCAAATACAATTCTGTTTTGTAGATGTGTGTACCTTGAAACCAATGTTAAAATTTATGCCATCTGTCCAAAATAAAACTTCTCACAATCACTGCATTGTTTTCAATAGATGCCCAGATCAAAAATTTGTTATATTTATCACATATCTCATGTCTAAGTTGCATTTTAGAGTGTTATTTACTTGAAAACTGCATGTGGCAGTTGTGGTCTTTAATTGCTTCTCTAACTGCTGAGTAATTTGCCCATGATATGTCATCTGGAAAAATTTCTTCTTACTGTGTGCTGTTTCCTGTCATCTCAAGTTTTTGTATTGCTCTTGTTTTCTTTATTTTGTTGTATGGGCATCTGACAAAGCTTTCTGTGTGACTGTTTGCCACATCTATTTGTTTTAGAATATTTAGTTTGCTTTTCTTCTTCATATTTCTTGATCATCTATCAGGCAGGTAAGTTGGTGCATAATGGAAGTAAAGAAGGATCCCTTGTACCACATTGGCTGGCCTTGCAATGGGAAATAGCTTGGTTGGCACGTTACCTGAGGTTTTTAATGATGACATGGTATCAATTTTTTTACATAAATTTACAGACTGTAAAGACCAAGTCATCCACTACAAACATTACATAAATGGAAGCACTAATGACATTGATGTCATTACACAGTGGTTTTGTTCTTAACAATCTTTACAACTAACAATAGGTATACATTCCGTATTTACGAAAAACCTACAAGTACAGACAACAATGTTGCCACCCATTGTGGTGTGTTGTGTATTGTGTGTACTGAACCAGAGACTACAAATGACGGAGAGGCTTCGTCATGCCGTAACCCTCGGTGCTTCACAACCTTACAACAAGCCACAGCAGTCCACCCACCCCACCGCTGCCCCACACCAAACCGAGGTGGATCCCTTCCCCCCAGGAACATCTCATACTAGACAAGTGCAACCCCAAAAGTTTGCGTGGCAGAGTAAGTATGGTGCATGTGTACATGGAGACAGTGTTTGCGCAGCAATCGCCAGCATAGTGTAACTGAGGTGGAATATGGGGAATCAGTCCGCATTCGCTGAGGCAGTTGGAAAACTGCCTTAAAAACCATGCACAGGCTGGCCGGCACACCATACCTTGACACTAATCTGCTGGGCGGATTCGTGCTAGTCCCCAATATGCCTTCCCACTTGGGAAGCAGCGTGTTAGACCATGCAGGTAGCCGGGCAGGCCCCATTGTGGTACAAGTGATTCTTCTTTATTGCCATGATTTGCCCATCTGCCTTTACATAATCAAGAAATATGTAAGCAACTTAATATACTAAAACAAATAGCCAACTCAGCATAATAAAACAAATAGCCATAACAAATGGGCACACGGAAAACTTGGTCAGATGTCCATCCAATAAAATAAAAAATGAGCAATACAAACACCCAGGACCATGGTGAACAGTACACAGTAAGAAGACATTTGTCCAGGTGACATAATATGGACAAATTTCTGAGCAGTTAGAGAAGCAATTAAAGAACACAAATGTCAGATGTGGTTTTCAAATAAATAAAACTAAAAATTTAGCTTAGACATGAGAGAGGTGAAAAACGTTAATAAATTTTTTAATTTAGGCATCTGTTGTTTGCAAATGCAGTTGTGTTTGTTGATGTGTGTGTTGCTTGAAACTAATGTTAAAATTTGTGCCCATCTGTCCAAGACAAATCATCTCACTATCACATGACTGTGCACAAGCATACTATCATTATCATAGTCTACAATATGCATGTTGTACACACTGTACCTTAGGGATGTCTATTGAAACTTTTGGAAGAAATAGAGATTTATAGGAGCAGGAAATGCCATTTTTCTAAACTGCTTAATAAATTTGCACCCAACATCTATTTTTCATTATATGACAGGTTGTTGTAGGTCTCATATACTGTTTGAGCTCTGAAATTGGTAAATGAACAAGCAAATATTTGCAATCAGACACTGTTGTGGCATTTAAAAAATTTTGTATCAGTAATGGTGTATGCATTCTTACAAAAGGAACACAATGCCTATGTAGGTAAGCAGATTTATTTTACGGATGGTAGCGTAGTCCATATTACCAAAACAAATTTAATGAATTACTCAAGGTCCAATTTTTACAAAATAAATGTCATGTCTGTAGATTCATAGTTCCCATTTTATTCTGGAGGCAGCTAGTTAAAGAGTTTTGCAAGAGAAGAATGATCTATGTTTCAAAAAATTGAGGAAAAAGTAAATGTGTATGGATATTAAGCTTACATATTATGCACTAAATCTGATTTTTGTTATTTGTCACATACACTTTTAAGGCATAAAAGTATTGGGATCTGAATATGAAAATGCTAAAATCCTTGGAGAAGTCTTTTCACTATACAAAATACCATTACTGCTCAATTTACCAGTTACACTACACTACAAGGTCTGTTCAAAAACTTCCTGAACATTCGTAATTACACGTCAATGGTGTGTTGGAGCGAAATGTGGTTGGCATCCCTGCGCACTCCTGTGTAACTGCCAGAAGTTTCATTGTTGTACATGTGTTAGCTAATGTTCAGTGCTGTATTGAGTAGAACATTGTGTTGCACAGTTTGCAAATTTAGAGATTGCAGAGTTACAGGAGCAAAGCGTTTGCATCAAATTTTACATAAAACTCAAGAAAAGTTTTACAGACACACACCAATTGATGCAGAAAGACTACAGTGATGAGTACATGAGCCAAACGCAGTGTTACAAATGTTTCACATGGTTTAAAAATAGCCATATGGAAGTTAAAGGTGACCCTCATTCAGGACGCCCTTCAACGTCTACTGAGATTGCTCGTGTCATGAACATCAACGAAATTCATGCCAGAGGGACAGACTGTTAATAAATGGTGCTATCGGGATCTGTTGTGACACCTGCTAGAAAATGTGAGAAGGAAACTGCCTGAAATGTGGCGAGACAATTCATGGCTCTCACATCACAATATCGCACCCACGCATTCATCCCTGCTGGTGTATGACTATTGCACAAAAAACGAAATCACTGTGCTGCCTCATCCTCTATACTCTCCAGATCTGGTCCCTGCAGACGTCTCTTTTATTTCCAAAGTTAAAACCCGGTTGAAAGGATGAAGATTTGCAACAATAGACAAGATAAACGAAAATCCGCAGACAGCACTTCATGTGATCCAGCAAGAGGCGCACCAAGACTGGTTCTGGAAGTTGAAATGGCATTTGGAGTGGTGTATCAATAGTGGAGGAGAGTGTTTCATAGGAGACTATGCACAATAAATAAAAGTAAGCACAGAAAGATTTTTGTGGACAAAGTTCCGGAATTTTTTGAACAGACCTCATATACCAGAAAAATGGTCATTGAGAAAACAGAAATTAAAATTATACAAAATTGTAACATACACATCTGAAAGTAAGAGATAATTTTAGGGGGAAAAATATCAAACCAAGGTTTTTGGACTGCCTTGTCAGTGTGTCACATTCAGGAGAGTAGTGTATCATACTGACCCCATGGCCCTCCATATTGCATCCAAATGACAGAATTGGCAGTCCTAGTTGGCCCGACAGGGCCAGTAGAGAGAGCTTTCACTGTAGCTTTAGCAATGTGTTGGTTTCATGTCATGTGTAATTGATCTGAACACCTGCAAATATTCCAAATACAACTTTAATCTTTGGTAATTGTATCATTCTCTGTTGAAGAATGTTTTAACATATATGTGTAATATTCTTAAATTGTTGAGACACATTTTTCACAGTGGTTACTAACATGACAACTGTTCCAAATGCACACAGGCAGGTGCTGAACAAGCACGAGCCTGTCTACCAGGCCGTGTGGGCGAACACGACTGACTTTGATGAGGTCCTCATCTCACCAGTCATGATACAGGACCACATGCCTGATAACGTGCTTGATGCTCTCAATAAGGTATGTCACCACTGCAACCAAAAATTTTGTGTGTCGCCTTTTTCATCTGTTTCATCAGTTTGTTTCGAAACTACTTCTCATAATGCAACTTTCCATACTTATTTACAGACTTGTAGCACTATTTATTTAATTTTCTTTGTATTGTCAACAGATGAAAATAATTTATCCCTTTTTAATGTCTATAAGCAGTTACTAGCATTGGTACATATTCTTCAGGAAATCAAAATATTAGGTGCTAGAAAAAAAGAAGCTTAAAATCATTGATTAACATTTGGGTATGTATTACATACTTCCATTATGCTGCCGTCTGATTGTAAATAGTCTCTTGGTCGCTTCTTCATTTTCACGAATCACTGGAGAAGAATAAAATGTATTGAATATATTGTGCAGAAAAAGTATGAATAAGCTGATACTGCATTGTAAATGCTATGATATAAAGCAAAACAAAACCCAAGTGCATTTGGTACAGAAATCAATGACAACATTGTATTCCCAATAAAAATACACATAAGAATAGGAATTTTTGATGCTGAAATGTTACAGAAATCTTGACAATATTAGGAAAAGGATAGACTGTTCCTCACCATAAAGAATTAGTTGCAGACAGGCACAGTGAAAATATTGTTAGACATTATAGCTTTTGTCCAAACCATTCTTTAACAAAGAAAAACACACACACACATTCACACAAACAAACATATCTCATGTACACATGACCACTACCACTGACAGCTCTGTCTGAAATTCATTCCAATTGGAGCTGCCAGTGATAGCACAAAAGCTGTAATGTGTATTAGTCCTTCCATTGTGCCTGTCTGTAGCTCAGTGGGTTTTCCTTATGGTGAGTAGCAATCTGTCCTTTTCTTAATATGGTTGATGTTCCAACCCATAGCTTCCATTGTTTGTAGAAGACAAGAGTTTTATGACCTTAGAGTCTATCGGGAATGATGACAAGAAGTATTAAAAGAGAGAGATGCCAACAGTTGTAAAATACAGAATTGGTTGCTTTAAATTATTTAGTGCTACTTGTGCAGGTGTCTTTAATATGGATCCTTAGTTGTCATTGTCTGATTTTTTTTAACTGTTTATTTAATTTTCAGTTTCTTGCAGTTTGCATTCTCTCTCTCCTTATCTTTTGATGTAAAAAGTCTCAGTTAGGAAAGCTTAAGACTGAATTTGGCTGATGTGACTGTTTTGGATACTTTACAGTGTTCCTATGAAAAGTTTCACATTTTGCTATCAATATCAGCATCAAAACATTTAGTTATGCCACTAATCATCAAGTTGTTTTACAAATACGAACTGCATGGAAATTATTTTACAGAGTTGCATTTTTCTGATATGCACTTTATATTGGCCAAAAGCATGAAATGTATGTGTGTTGCATATTGATGTGTTTGCTTTTGATCTGAAGCACGGTAGATCCAGTGTCGTAGCTTGGCTTGTGTGATTTTTATGGCAAATGTATATAAACAGTTTTCAATAATTGCTTATGAAAAATATTTTTTTATCATAATGTTGGCTGTACATTTAGCTGTTTGGGATTGATGCATTTGTGACTGTGCATGTTTTGAAAATTCTCCAGAAGCAAAAGTACTGAAGTGGAGGAAGGGTGGGAGATATTCACAAAACATCATTGGGTTACTGTGTTAATATCTTATCCCTCATTCAAGAATACTGGCCATATGTATTTCAGAGGATAATGTCTTTTGTAAAAAAAGAAAAAAAGAAAATACAGTTTAGCTATTGATAAACAGAAAAAAATAACACAGTTCATCAGACAATATGTGATTATAATGATAAATAACATTTTAAGTAACTGTCACATGAGTTTATCAGTAAAGTTTGTTGTAATATTTGCTTTGGAAACCAACTTAATGGTTCACAAAATTTCTTACTGATTACAGTTTTAATAAGGAGACATTGTCTGCATTGTAGGTAATTTCTCACTCGAAGCGTTTCTCTGCTGAGGCAGCTCGACCCCACACAAATTGTATACAGTCAGAGCCGAGCTGCCCTGATTACAATGACACAAGGTACAGTCTTATCAAAGTGCACTTCTACCCCGTATTTACTTCCTTCTTCAGAGTTTTTCTTTTTTAATATGAATACTCTCTTACAATTTTTGTTCCCAGTCATTACCCTTACATGTGTTTATAGCAAAAGTTACAACTTTACATCTTTTTTCTATCCTGTAAATTGTAATAGGCAAACCTTATCCATGCACAAATACAAATTATGGACTGGATCAGAATATTCATTGGCAGATAAGAAACTGAATCTTATCTCAGAAACAAAATTTGGAATTTGTGTACAGAATGTTAGCTGTGTATTAATTATGATTTGCTTTTTTTATTATTATTATTATTTCTTCTTTATATTTCTACTGCACCTTAGACCCTGTTTGCACATGTATATTATTTGTTGCCTAATATATGCATGGTGTGTAGCACTGTAGATTGCAGAGAGTGGCTTTGAACAGGTCAGCACAGCACTCGAGCCAGCAACACACTCTGTGATTCCACTGTGAGAGACACTTGCTCTTCTGCGCAGGCCCATGAGATCGACAGTTGCTAAGCAGGTAAGTGGATATTTCTGTGGGTGTGCACACACTTACATGCCTGAGAATATGTAAATATAACACTGCTGCAGCTTGCTTGGTAGCGTGAGTAGCTCATTTATCTTTGAAGTATGTGGATAACATTGCTCTCATATTGTTCAGTTAATTAATTTATTCAGTAATCTAATTAGATTTATCTATGTTTTTTGGCTGTAACAAGAACCTCCTCTACTATAGACAGCAAATTCACAACTCTTGTGAATAAACTTATCTTGGTCATCTGTACTTTTCTTCAGGGTTGCAGGTCCATGGTTCCATTTAATGTATGAAATTGTAGTTGAGGTTGGATGTAATAAACGATACTTTGTGCCTTATTTGATTATCTGGCTTCCATACATAAGCAACAATGCTAATGAGATGCACTGAAATATATTGCAGCATCAGTGTTCCCACTTTCACACAGTAATTGTCATCTTGAAAATTCATACACCTACACCTGTGAATACGACTCCTTGCTACAGCTCATCAATACAGTGGCAAGACTGTATTGTATTGTATTTTTATTGATCCAGGCAATCATAGTATTGTACAGCTGTACATATGATGTTGGACAGGTCAAGAGAGCTATTTACAAGTAATTTTTACATTATTTTGTAGCAAGGAAATTATCTATCTTAAACAAAACAGTTAATACAAATCATAGAATTGTAACGTTGTACATACGATATTGGACAGGTCAAGAGAACATATTTGCAAGTAATTTTTAATAAATTGATTTTACTGTCACTCCCAACTAAGAGATCTGTTTTTAACATATTTTTAACATGGTAACTGTTATGACATCCCCTTAGTTATCTACATCTACATCTGTACTCTGAAGATCACTGTGAAGGGCATTTTACCAGTTTTGCGGTTTTTCCCATTCCCTTCACATATGGAGCATGGGAAGAATGATTGTTTAAATGCCTCAATGCATGTTGTAATTAATCTAACCTGGTCCTAATGATCATTGTGGTGGCAATATATTTGGAGTTGTAGTATGTTCCTGGAGTCATCATTTGTAGCTTATTCTTGAAATTTTGTAAGCAGATTTTCTCAGGATAGTTTATGTCCGTCTTCAAGAGTCTGGCAGTTCAGTTTTTTCAGCATCTCCCTGACACTCCAAATAACCTGCCATTTCTATTAATATTGTGCACAAGGTCATTAATTTAAAACATGATCAGCAAGGGTCCTGACACACTTCACTGGGCACACTCGAAGTTATTTCTACATCTGTTGATGACTCTCTGTCCAAGACAGCTTATAGGTCAAAATTACATACAATGTGTCTTTTCATTCAAATCGAGCTTCATATAATTTAAAATTTTGCTAATAGCAAAGTTTACGTATTACTGACTGTATCCAAATGACATTTAGAGTCAACCTAAAATTGCCAGTTCTGTCCGCATGCAAATTGTATTTCTAATATATTTATTGATGGAAGAGTAGAGGATTAAAACCACACAAAAACAAAATTCATTAGGAAAGTTCCAAAATAAAAACCAAACAGAATGCTAATGTCATTTGTATGAAACAATATCATGTGATGAAAAATTATAAAACTGAAAGCAGATTCTGTCTAGGGAAAATATTATGAAAATTATGAATGAATTTTTATTGATGCTTAATTAATGGTAATTATAACATTGTCTTCTAAATAAAATTAACAGTCGGAATCAAGGTATTTTTGCCTTACTCTTGACATCAGTTGCTTTAGAAGGTCTTTCTAAAAACAAGTTTCAAAATTAAGGTGAATATTTCTGTCGTATCAGACTCGGCATTAGTTCCTGGCAGGTATCCCTCACAAAACCTGTTTTGTCAGTGTAAATAAGAGTTGATTCTGATGACCCATAAATGCTTAATGAGTTGTGCATCATGTCCAAACTAGAAAACAAAAGTGAACATTTTAATTACACAATAAGAGATGATAAGAGTAAATATAATTGAAAAGACTGGTATCAATAGAGACATAGAATTTTAAGCAGTCATGTTGCAACCAAATTTTTCTGCTATATTACATCAGAACCAAGTTTAAGTACATAAAATTTTAGGTTATATTTTACAAAGGAGTTTTTAACTAAAAAAGTCAGTTAGATATAGAGTATACTCTCAATCACCTGCAGTAACACGGGACTTGAAAACCATGGATAATTGAATTCTTTGGATAATTCACAATTAAAGTATGTGGTAACATATTATAGTTGTTCAATAACAAAAATTAATTACAGTGTCATAATAACAACCACTTTACTAATGTTTATAATGAATTCTACTATGTTCAGCATATTATGTATGAGAATACAGTACTTACAAAGAATAGAGTGCAAGCCAGTTTCACATTACACTACTTTACTTAGAAACAAAATAATTTTAAACTGATTCCAGTCTCAGTGAGGTGGCTTGTCTTTTACACATCACACTACAAATTTCATGCAACACCAACTTGTCAAAAATGAGAGCACCTTCTTGTTCTTACAGGTAGTCCAGTGAACCTTCGGCCCATTGAAGTTCTGATATATGACTGATTACTGTCTCTGCAATTAGAGGACTGTTGTCGTCTTTGTAACTGTCATTCACTTCCTCAGACCAACAATAAAGCTAATAATTTATAAAATCAAACATGTTAAAAGTACTTGCTGAACAATAGCACTATCAGTCAACATCTCATGTCCTGGCTCTGTGCAGTCCACATTAAACCATTTAGAAATATTTTCTTTGTCAACAGTTTCACACCCTGGAGTGCTTTTCAAAACAGCAGGTAACACTGCTAATGAGCAGTCTTCTTCATCATTGAAGTCACTGATTTTATCAATTTTAGGACAAATATTTTTCCATGACTTGGCTATGGTTCATTGTTTTACCTTATGCCATGCCTTCAGCACTTCATAAATTGCATCTAGCATAGTTAGTTGTTTCCAGAATGTTTGAATATTGCTGCCCACATCAATAAGTTTTTATAGCAGATTTCCTCAAAAAATTTTCATCATGACAGCAATGACACTTTGATCAATTGCTTAAATTAAGATTGTTACATTAAGGGGTAAACATTTTACAAATACCATTCTGTCATCTGATTTCAGAACAAGTTGATTTGGATGTTATGGTGCATTGTCCAGTAACAATACAGCCTGGCAGGTATGCCCTTCAGCATTAAATGTTCTCTCACCTGTGGCACAAAGCAGATATGGAACCATATTCAAAATATTGTGCAGTCCAACCAGGCCCCTTTCTGTGGAAATTATGGCCAAGTAAATTGTGCAATTTGTTGCCTTTGAAACATCACTTTCTTTAAGCTTTACCTATTTTATGAAGTTTAACTTTATGTGAGCCCATACCATTAACACAACATAGTTTCCTTTTCTTGATTTATAAATATGTGCACTATGCTCTGTCTCAAAAGCTAAAGTCTTTGTTGCTGCCTTCATCAATAAGTTTTCACAGCAAATTTCCTCTATAAATTTTCTTCACTTCCAAAACAGCTTGCTTTTGTCCACATTGTGTAATTGCTCCAGCTGTAAATTTTCTCATGCAATAAACTATTGTACATCATTACAAAATCTAGAAGCAGCCTTATTATGTGCACTTGTTAACCATCAAGAAGATGAATTAAAATCTCCTCCAATTACCATGTTTTGTAGAAGAACTGGGC
Source organism: Schistocerca piceifrons (assembly GCF_021461385.2). Lineage (NCBI taxonomy): Eukaryota > Metazoa > Arthropoda > Insecta > Orthoptera > Acrididae > Schistocerca > Schistocerca piceifrons. Next base: position 460,757,096 of record NC_060145.1, read on the forward strand.
CTGTTCATCACATATTGGGCCAGATACTTGTGCACCCTGTGCTCTTTTCTGCTGACACAATTCCAACATAGTTGTATCCAGTTCCACATATGTAGTCATTTTCATAGCCTTCCACTTTGGCAAATCTTTAGATGAATCAGAACTGCTTGCAATCAGATTTACTTCGTCATCATTTTTCAGAATATCATGAATCACAGTTTCTCACATGTAAATCAGTGCCAGATTTTGCATATCAGTTCTGCCTTCTTTGAGTTTGTGTGTTATTTCCAGTTTCTGCTAGTTTTGCTCCTAAATATTCATGTACATTATACATTTTTGTACTTGGTGTTTGATTTTATCAAGTCAGCCAGTTTTAATGTATTTTTAATGAACCACAAAAATAAGGAGAAAGCAGTTGTCAATATGTTTTTAATTCTTTAAATGTATTCTGCAACATTTTTCAGTTTCATTTAATTAATGAGTCAGTTTACTTTTTGTTTCAAACAGAAATTTAATGTAAAAGACTTGTGGTAAAACAGCATGACAAAGAATAGTAATAGCTTATCAAAGATATTAACACTGTGTGTAGCTAACAGCTGGATACCACATGAAAACTTTGTCAAAAAACTTAAACTTCGTAGAAATGTACGTAACATAACTTTCTTAATTCTGAGACCAATTGAAATCTGGAAGGGTTCTGGAAATGCATAGTATTAATTAATAATTTTTATTGTGTCTAAAGCAACACAAATGTTCCTGCTGCTACTAGTATTATAATTAGCCTGTAACAATTTGCAACCAAGAGTTAAACTCCTTGTGTTGCTGTGTTAGTGTATTTCAGAACCTTTCACCTGTAACACAGCTCCTACATCTGAAAAAAGTATGGACCTTTTAAATAGCATGAGATGTTTATGAACTGATATACTTGACAAACAAATTACAATATGTGGTTCAATTACAGTACATTTGTCATGTTTCATTGGGTCTTCCTATTGTGGCAGCTGTTCATCAGAAATGTGTGAATGGCAGAATGGCATTTCACAACTGGCACAAAGCAAGCAGTGACCAGTACCTGCCAGCATATAGATTTACTGTAAGGCTAAATTTTGCCACTGGTATGGCATGCATGGGGTGACTCAGATAAGGCAGTGAGACCTGAGGAGTGGAGAACTGGTACCATGCAGACAGGATTCCTCAGTCTTGTTCTGCTAGCCATGGGTCACCCAGTTTCAGCTTAACACAAGCACCCCTTCAATGCACACACAAAGTTAGTTTGGCTCCATTCATTTCATTTAATTTTGTTGCATCTATGAAGAATACAGCCACCTGCAGATTGAGCCGTAAGCAGTTCATTTTCAAGTGGGCCCCAAGTCTATTGTCTTCCCACAGTCACAAGATCAGGCAATGCGCTCATAACACTGGGGAGTGTTCACCTTCCAAGACCTGTGTTCAAGCTTTGTGATATGCAAAATGAGATAAGTACTTGTGCTAACGGTATTTACCACAAGATCATGTCACAATACTGTCGTATAGGCTCCCAATGAACATAGTGCACAGATTCATCAGCAAAGCTGACTTTTGCTTGACTGAATTGTAAACAGTGATCTATACATGTTCCCACTTCAATATTATTACTGTCAGCATCTTGCAAACAATTGTTGACTCATTAGCTGCCATAATTTCAACTGTAAGTTCTCAACACTTTCACTGAGTACCAACAGCATGTTGCAGCAGCTTATCAAATTATTCGCAGCCTAGTAGAAAGGTTGGCCAGATGACAGACACATATAAAAGTAGAAAAAAATGCTATCCTCATTTTCAGAGTTGTTAGTTCCTTTCTCAGGAGACAGAGGAAAGTATTAGGTTGGTGCATAAGTTTGAAGTGTTTTTGTTTTGCATGTTGATATTCCAGTTGTTGTGTGTTTATTTATCATTCATCATTGTCTGTTTGTAGTTCACTGTTAGTATTTCAGTTCACATTTTGTCATTTGGAGATAGTGAATAGGGCTGTGGATGCTACAAAATGGAATGTCAGGTGAATAATCAGATCATTTCCAACATATTCTCCTGTTTGAGTTCAATAGAGGGATGATGGTGGTGGAGGCAGCCAGAAACATTTGTGTCCTGTATGAGGATAATATCATTGGACATAGCACAGAAAGAAAATGGTTTTTCAATTTAAGAAGGATTGGTTTGACATTGGTGACTCTGCACATTCAGGAAGAACTTTTCGGTCTGATAAAGACTGTTTAAATGCATTTATCCACAGCGACCCACATCAGTGTACTTGAAAACTTTCAAATGTGATGAACTGTAACAATCCACTAATGTGTGACATTGTAGAAGGTTCAAAAATTGGGTATATGGATACCATATACTCTAACCCAAAATCACAAAAACCATCATGCATCATGCGCATCTCTGCTTGCTCGTCATCAATTTCCTCATGAACAACACCAACCATTCCTATCCTGTATCATTACTGGCGATGAGAAATGGAGTCTTTATGTACTGTAAGGAAAAGAAAGGAATGGTTGAGCCCAAACAAAGCAGTAGCTCCCCGTACAAAGACCTGCATGCATTCACAAAAGATAAATTTACGCATCTGGTGAAACAGCCTCAGTGTAGTGTACTACGAACTGCTTCCCTGAAGTGTAACAATCACTGCTGACATTGACTGTCAACAGCTGAGATGTCTTGCAGATGCAGTCCAAGAACAGTGACCATGAAGTGGTATCCCATGATAAAGGGCACATGCCGCTAGACTGACAAAAAAAATACTATGCAGGAGTTGGGAAGTCATTCCTCACCCACCTTATTCACATGATCATGCACCCCCAGATTTTCACCTTTTCTGCTCTCTGTTAAAAAACATTAAAGAAAATTCCTTTCCGGATGAAAGTGCACTCTGAACGTGGGTCACTGAGTTCTTCACCTAAAACCATGTGATTTCTGTACAAAAAGTTACCCCAGCATTGGCATATTTTTGTAAATAGTAAAGGAAAACATATTATTAATGACTAAATTCTCTGTTATGCGTATATGTTGTGTTTATTAAAGTTATGAAAAAATGCTATGAACTTATGTACTAACCCAATAATTTGTGGAACGTTGAAGTGCAGAGGCAGGTCACAAAGGCTTTGAGTTGAGTGAGACTTACATCTAATTGTGGGGGTGAGGGAAGACCAAGAACAGGGTTTGCGATACGGCTTGGGTATCAACTGCTGTACACACTTCTATTTGCCACTCATCAAATACCATATTGGCCACCTCTACATGACTGCAGTTTCGGGGCATCTTTCACATGGATCATTTTCAAGAGATATTTGATTTCAATAATCATTTATAACTGTTTAAAATGAAAGAGCAAATTCCTAATAAAAGTTTGCCTACCTGCACTTTGAAATAATTTCATGTTCTGACACATCATTCAAAATAAAGAATTTGTGATGGCATGTTAATCTAGTTTATCCATTTAAATGAAAAAGACAGACACTTAAAAAGACAGATAATGAAAACCTGTTCTGCAAAATAAGATGTCACTTGATATACATGATTGTGCATCATGTAGTAACATACCAAAAACAAATCTTCATAGCTGTTTGTGCCATGTATGAGCTATGAGGGATGAATGAAGAAATATGGAAGAGAAGTGAAATTGCAGTATAGATGGGTGGAACCAAAAAAAAAAAAAAAAAAAAAAACTTAATTGTGTGCTCCCCCACACTGTTGCTGGCATCCATACATTCCAAAAAGTAACAAGTTTTCGTTCTCCTTTATTCAGTGAGTGGTCTGCTTTACTCCCAAATTATTTACATAAAATGTATTAGTCACTCACATACAGGATAAAGCAGTATACTCATACTGGGAAAAGAGAATTTTAAGTCCCACCAGTTAACCTCATTTCGATTTAATGTAGTAGCCCTTAACCAATCCCGATTAATGTCTGATTCCTTCAGAAAAGCAGAATAATCTCCCTACCCTGAGTTAGGTAGCTCTCTGCCTCTGTTTATTATGACCTTCATACATTGTAAAACTACACAAAAGATCAGAAATGTGAGTGGCTATAGAAACTGTGTAAAGAGGAAACCTAAGCCCAGATATCTGGCCTCCAGGACATACATCAATGTATGCTGTTGTCTGCAGCATTGGCCACTGTCATCTGCTGATCTTGCATGTTTAACAGATGAACTGTAGAAAGAGGTGACAGGATACATTTACCAGCATTGTGAGATTGGACAACATAGTGGCTAAAGGCCTTGGTTAGAAAAGATGCCAGATTTAAACTCAGTGAGATACACACAGTATTGTTTGCAGCAACTGCATGGTGAAGATGGATACTTCTGACTAAATTGGGCCTAATACAATAGATTATATATATTACAAAATGTAAATGCCTACAATTACAGGGAATGCACATGATCTTTGACTAACAATTCAGATTGATGCAAAGCTTCAAGTTGGAGCTGCTGCAATTTCTGGTACAGAATCAACATGGGTCTTCACACATTCCCAGAGAATCATTTCGTATGTGAAATTCAGAAAAAAATCAGCAGGAGGGCAGAGACGAGTCATATATCAGAATAGTGATGGATCTAGATACTAAGATATAAGGGCACTCAAATGCAAACAAGACAGTTTGAAAGAAAGTACGTAAACAATTTATTTTTTCAAAAGTAATTGTCATAACTGTTCACTGTGAGACATGGAAGAATGTCTGCAGTTACCTATGGAACCATGATTGTATTCAGGCATGCACGTCTTCAACTGAAGCAATTTGATAGCCAGTAATGTTCAAATGTGTGTGTGAAATCTTATGGGACTTAAGGTCATCAAGGTCATCAGTCCCTAAGCTTACACACTACTCAACCTAAATTATCCTAAGAACAAACACACACACCCATGCCCGAGGGAGGACTCGAACCTCCGCCAGGATCAGCTGCACAGTCCATGACTGCAGCGCCAAGACCACTCAGCTAATCCCGCGTGGCCAGTAATGTCTTTCTTCAGGACTCCAATAATATGGAAATTCCATGGTAAAAAAAAAAAGGAGCGTATGGCATTGGTGGCCGGGAGACCCTCGCGGGGCGGTTCGGCCACCGCTCCACAAGTTTTTTAATGCCACTACGGCAACTTGCGAGTGAATGAGGATGAAATGATGATGAAAGACACACAACACCCAGTCATCTCGAGGCAGAGAAAATCCCTGACCAGGAATCGAACCCAGGACCCTGTGCGCAGGAGGTGAGAACACTACCGCAAGACCACGAGCCGCAGACAATTCCATGGTGAGAGATAAAGACTGTACGGAGGATGTGTAAGGACTTCAATGCAAAACATCTGCAATGTAGTCTAAACAACCTTTGCAACATGTGAGCCCACCCACATCCTCCATACAGGCTCAAACTCTCCCCACCTGATTTCCATATTTTTGGAACCTTGAAGAAAGACATTCATGGCTGTTGATTTCTTTGGGATGAAGGGTGGAACACATGGGTATAACCATGGATCCATAGGTAGTCACACATTTTCATTAAGACCATCTTGTCTCACAGTGGATAAAGGTATTAACAGTAATGGTGAATACTTTTGAAATAATAAACAGTTTACTTACTTTTTTCCATTTGTGTCATTTTTGTTTCATTACCCCTTATAACTTGTAGGAAGAGTCCATAATAAGGTAGGTCTATGATTTTCTTTCGAATTGGGTGTCCAGTTTAATATCAGATTTTGAGCCACAACTTTTAGCTGCTCCAACTGCATGCTGAAACTTCACATAGTACTGAATTGTCAGAGCCGTAGATCATGTATGATTCTGCAGTCGTAAGACTTTCTTATTGCTTATTACATGCTTCATTTCAAAAGACTTCGAAAAAATTGTGATTAAAAATGTTGTCACTACATTTGTCACTAACTGTGTCAGTGATGGCATTTGTGTGCAGAGTGCAATCTAAGATGTTTTTGGTCTCTCAAAATGGCAGTTAAATGCAATGGCATGAATGCCACCAGTCCTATATACAGGTGACATTGCTGAACAGTTAATGCATAGAGATACACATGTTACAGAGCTAAAGCATGGAACCAACACTGTGGGCAAAGTTGCACACTCTAGTCTGTCTCTGCAAACAAGATGGCTGCATTGTGCAGTCAGTTGCCTGGCTGTCACTTTATACTTGCAGGTCTGTCTTCTATCCACTAGTTTCACATGTTCATCACTGGTGTAGCAGTATGACCCATATGAAATCCATTTTGCTGAAACCAGTTGTTCCTCCCCAATCAAACTCATATGCCAATTATGTAACCTGTCAGTATACAGGTTATTGCCCCAATGTTTTTCTTTGTTTTACCAGTATTCGATGAATAAGCTAGGCATAACTCTAACAGATAGGGCACAGTTGGTTATCCCTATAGAATATCTCCTTGCGATATTATTGAGTGAAGTGGAACAGTGATTAAGACACTTTGACTTTTATTTTTTGGGAGTACAGCAATTAAAATCTCTCCATGGCTACCCTGATTGTGGTTTTCTATGTTTTACTTAAATCACTTATGGGAAATACTGGGATAGTTCCTGTGAGGGGGCATGGCTGATTTTCTTCACTAATCTGAGCTCGCACTCTTTCTCTAACGACATCATTTTCAATGGGATGCAAAAACTCAATCTCCCTTCCTTCCCTGCAATGTTAATCACTTATTGTTGGTGAACTGTTCTTTTCTCTGCATCATCACACACCATGTCATTTATCATTTTTGGCATTTTTTTAGTTTGTTCTTTAGTGTGGGTGCATATTGACCCATGACGTATTGATAATGATGCAGCAACAGCTGGTTAAACTGCATGCAGCATTAAAAATGATCTTCACCCAGTGACAATGTTTTATGTATTATAATAAGGTAAAGGCACTGGTAGTTGGCACCTTAAAAATGAAATTACATCTATTTGATGTTCAGGAATACAAGTGAATGTTGGGTATAAACACAATAATCTTCAGGTTCTTTAGTGTTTTGGGATGTGGTGTATGTTGTAATTCACAATATTATGGAACATCAAATAGCAAATAAAAATGTAAACAAGAGTATACGTGCAGTTATCAGCAGTTCACACTGCTTGAACTCAGAATTTTCACTTGTTGAAATGCAAAATATTTACCAGTTGATGCAAAACAAAAGCAGTGTTATTTTGAAAATAAGTGGAACTTTACGCATCAGAGTTGATACTGTTTTGCAGTTCATATTTCAAATGTTCATTAGTAAAATTATTTAATTGGATAGATAAAAAAAAAACTACTCACTAAGCAGCAGTAGAACACACACATAAAGGTGGTTGTAATTGGCAAGCTTTCAGAGCCAGTGGCTCCCTCTTCAGGCAGAAGGGTTGAAGGGAAAGGATGAGGGGTGAAGGAAAAGGACTGGAGAGGTCTACAAAAAGGGGTAGATTTCAGGAAAGTCACCCGGAACTACGAGTCAAGGGAGACTTACCACTCAGGATGAAAAGGAAAGACTGATTGTTGGTGACTGAATTGGATGAGATTTGAAAACCTGAGAACTTAAAGGTGGAATACAGGGTAATATGCAGACACAGATTGCTAGATTACTGCTAAGACATCATGCATGAGTTAATAAGCTCTCAGATTTTCAAGTCTTGTCCAATGCAGTCCCCAACAATCAGTCTTTCCTTCTCATCCTGTACTGTAAGTCTCTCCTGACCAGCGACTCTGGGTGACTTTCCTGAAATCTACCCCTTTTCCTAGACCTCTTCAGCCCTTTCCCTTCACCCCTCTCCCTTCCCTTTCAACCTTTCTGCCTGAAGAAGGAGCCACTGGCTCTGCAAGCTTGCCAACTACAACTGTCTTTTATGTGTGTGTTCTGCCGCCACTTGAGTAGTTTTTTATCTGTCCAATTAAATAACTTTGTCAATAATTAAATTTTCATTAGAGATACTTAAGAGTGGCAAAGGAAGCTTTTCAATAATCTGTGATGGAATAATGAGACTAATATAATTTTCAACTTGAAAAACTTTGTTTCGATTTTGCAGGATTTCAGAGCCATTATTTCTGTTTCATCATCCTCAAACACATGCTGAACAATACAACCATGTTTGAAATATTCTGGCCTTGCAGGATAAGAAACAAGAACAAATTCACCATTCTTATACTATTTCATATACTTTTTATTTTTTTATTTTTGCTTCCTTGTCATCTTGCATGTGAATCACTAAGAAGCAATATGCTGATGTCATCCTCACAGCTGTCTGACTCAATCCATTATTCCCCATCTTCAGAATCCATGGATGCTGAAATTGTTCATTTCTTGTGCATTTTTCACTTTCTTCGATTCTCTGCTTTAGCTTGCTGTTTGAGTTTCTTAGCAATCTCAGATTGTTCTTTCTCTAGTTTTCATGTTTTTGCTTTCTCAGTTTTTAGTCTTTCTGTTTGGAACTTGAGTTCTTCCTTCTTCTCGTGACATTCCTGCCACAGGGTGGATGTCACAACATGTGACAGATTTTCTCTTAATCTACTTTTCCCTCAATTTTCTGTATTCTGTGGCCAGAATAACGCATCTTTATGCAGTGAAGGGATTAGTTTGTGTCCTGACTTGCTGCCAATACTTTCAACTAATACAAACTGAGGAAGATCAGGATTTTTCATTGAACTCTTTGGTGTGACACACTAGGTTGCTATGTCACTCTCTTCTCTTTATTTATTTTGGTTTTCGTCTACCATGAATGTCAGCCATGAAAATTAAATATTTTCAGTTCCTTTATTATTTTGTTTTTCATCTGGAATGCCAGTTCTTTCCTCCATTTCTTTATTTTTACTTTTCTCATCATGACTTGTGTGACCAACAACATCAATGGACTGGAAAAAAGAGGAATTCTCACAATCATGTTTTTAATTTTTTCCAAAGCAAAAATAAAGGCTGGTCATTCTTGGTTCCCTCCCACCCACCATTAGAAGACTTGAAGCTAAAAAGTTTATCTTTCCCAATGTATTTTTCAAGACCTCCAATCCAACTATTTTTTTTAATTCTTCAGAAATGGTAGGTCCATAAGTAGAAAGTGCAACATCACCACTCACTGCTGGACAAGTCCAGTTGTTACAAATCCATTCTGCAGAATGTAAGGCTTAATGAACTCATTGAAAGCTTGTTCTAACAATGATGCAAAATAGCTCTTCTTCAGCACTCGTTGATCCAAGTGTTACACTTTCTATTGAGGCACTGTGTTGTACCAATTTTCCTGTAACAGATGGAAGACAGCAACATCCACAGGCTGAAGAAGATGTATCAAGTTAGGAAACAAAGCTACAAGAATTACTCCACACTCATTACAAAACTATCTGTGTGTAAGATGAGATGCAATGCATGTCCTTCAATAAACACTATGATTGATAGTGTTATTTTATTTTCTAGGTGGTAAAGATGGAGCCCATTTGTTAAAAATTCAAAGAATATCTGGCTCAACATACAGAGTATTTCAGATTTACCTATTACCCTTACCTTTTGGCACACTCTCTGCTAAATCCTGTGATGTTCTAGTCTATTACAGCGCTGTCAATGAGGGTGCTAAATTGACCCTTGTATTCCCAGTTACCAAAGCCATTAGACATTCTTTTTCATCACTTTTCACTTGTTGGTTGTGATTTTTTTCTTCTCTCAGTGCCAACACCTTGTTTCCTTTGGGGTTAAGAAAAAAGGAGTTTCATTTAAATTAAAAACTCTTTTAGAACTACCAATTTGTTTTAAATTTATATTCTGTAAAATATTCATTTATCTAAGCAGACCATCTCCTCACAGCTTCTTCCTTTACTCCCACAAGACATGAAGTAAGATTTAGTTCCACTTTAGTGTCAATATCGGGATGGTGCTTAAGAAAAGAATTATACTAAGTTTTCCCTAGGTGATTAGGCTCAAAGGGTTTTTTCTGTTCCTTTGTTCAGTCATGTGGTGCACACTATCCGAAAGCTTAGGTTTTCTTATGGGGAATCTGATCTTAACCATAGTAACAATCTGGTTACTAGTATGTCCTCCACTTCTTTAGTGAGTATTATCTCTGCAACCACCTCACAATTTCTAGGCATCTTCCATCTGGTTTTGTGTGTTCATGTAATTCAAGGAACTGAGAAACATATTGCAACTGCAGTGAAAGGCATTCCAATAAGTGCAACATCAGTGGCAAGTAGCATTTGTTCCTCTGAATGCTAAGCATATTCCTTTTCACCAGAGGCATTGTTCTGACCTCAATAAAAAAAAAAAGTCAAAAATTCACATTACCTGTACACCAGTAGTTGACAAGTTGACAAAGTATGTACCAGGTTGTCAACTGCGAGATTGATACATGCTACAATAAATTTAACACAACATGCACAGAACTATTCATATGAGAAAGAAGGGCATATGAACAGTATCAAAAAAATATTGGACTCAGTAGTAGATAGATGTGTCAACTTCTAAAAATAAAGAGCCATATCAAAAACTTAACTCCTTATGGATTTCAAGAACAAAGTCAACAGAAACAGAAACATGATGTTGCAAACTCAAGCATCTACTTGAAAGTGGCTGCCAGAAAAAAATACAGTAGTTACTAAATTACATTTAAGAAGGCACCATTACACAAAAAATTCTTTACACAAAAAGTCTAAACTCTAACTCTCAGTGAAATGGTTTTCTTATTTTAGGGATTTTTTGTCAACTACCGGTGCCTTTACCTAATTGTCATGATGTGCATGCACTGGGTATAATATTTGAGTTTTCATTCTCCGTCAAAACTAAATCTGAAGGTTCACTGTTGTCACCTCACACTCACTATCGGCTGTTATTTCTTAACTGTTATCATTGATTTAAACAACAAGATCACTCAATCTACCTGTTAGCCATTTTTGGGACTACTGTTTCACACAAAAAATTACAGAAATATTACAATTGATTATACTTTATGCAACCAATGCACAAACTCCACATCGGTCCATCCAAAGTTGCTCAGTCGAATATGTGAGGCATAACTTAAAATTTTTATTCATACTCACTGTCTCTTTGATCTGGCCACATCTCTGAAGATTTCTGGCATAACCTGCACACTTCAACAAATTTTCCATGGCAATGTTAGAGATGGTAATACATTATTCCTCTTATCAAAAAACTGTTTCTTAATTATTATTCCCCAACTGACCAATCACCATTAGTAGATTCACTGAGATCAATTTATTTATTTATTTTCCATGAACTTCAAGTTACTCTTTGATTCAGATAGTCCTTTGTGCCACAACACATAATGAACTCATTCAAACTGAAACTTCAGGTCTAATGAAACAATGTGCAAATAATAAAACTCAGCATAATCTTGAAGTGGATGGAAATCCATGCCCAACTCATCTGTAAGTCATAACTGCTGCTGACCAACTATGTTTAATATAAACACACTCAAAGAGAGGAGAAAAAAAGGACCACAAAAGAATTATCCAAATGCAACAGAAATGGTATATGTGATATACATGTACAGACAAACAAGTGATTACATTTTCAAAAAAATTGGATGGTTTATTCAAGAGAAAGAGCTTCAAAAATTGAGCAAGTCGGCAACCTGTTGGTGCATCTCTGGACTTCATGTAAGCAGTTATTCAGCTTAACACTGATAGAAGAACTGTAGGGTGTCCTCCTGCGGGATATCATGTCAAATCCTGACCAACTGGTGTGTTAGATGGTCAAAATCTTGATGCGTTTGGATGGCTGTGCCCATAATGCTCCAAATGTTCTCAACTGTAGAGAGATTCAGTGACGTTGCTGACGAAGGTGACAGTAAGGTTAGTACCCCACTGATGTCCAGGGCATCTCCAGATATATCCTAGCTGGTCACCAATGCTCATTTCAAAGCTGGACCCATCACTAAAGGCAGTTCTGCTCCACGCAATGAGATTTCAGCCTGAAGACGTGTCTGTAAGCACACTGGACAGTGCTGAGATACCAGCCTGACTGTCACCCACAATATGGCTCGACGACCGGGAATAGTGGTCTGGACTGCCTTTTCATTTTGTAACAGAATGACTTTGGTTGTCATCCAGAGCACCCTCACAGCACAGCAATATTCTGTACCCCATTTTGCTGCCCTTCGTGACAAGCCATCCTGGGCTTTCCAGCAAGATAATGCCCACCCGCATACGGCAAGAGTTGCTACTGCTCGTCTTCGTGCTTACCGAGCCCCACCTCGGCCGGCAAGTTCACCGAACCTCTCCCCAGTTGAGAATGTTTGGAGTATTATGGGCTTTACCCTCCAACCACCCGAGGATTTTGATTAGCTAATGTGCCAACTGGACAGAATTTGGCACGACATCCTTCAGAGGGACATCTGACAACTCTATCGACCATTGTCCACTGCACAACAGGTGTAAAACAAAGCAAAGGGCTGTAGATAGAAAGATGGCGAATGAAATACGTTTGGCTGTCAAGAGAGCAATGCATGAAACATTCAGTGATTTCCATAGCATAATTTTGTCACATGATTTTTCACAAAACAGAAAGAAAATTCTGGTCATATGTATGGGCTGTTAGTGGAACCAGTGTTAGCGTGTAGTCACTCGTGGGTGAGAGAAGAACTGGAACTGAGAGTACCAAATCAAAAGCATAAATGTTTAACTCAATTTTCAATGTTCCTTTGCAAAAGAAAATTAATGATAATTGCTCCAATTAAATCATTGTATCACTGAAGAGATCAGTGGAATGAGTTCAGTGTCAGTGGCGGTGAGAAACAACCAGACTTGTTGAAACTGGGCAAAGCCCCAGGACCTCAAGGACTCCCTATCAGACTGTATACTGAATTTGCGGCTGAATTAGCCCATCTTTTAACTATAATCTGTTGGTCCTTTCAACAAAAAACCGTGCCCAGTAGTCTGAAGACAGCACAGGTCACAGCCTTCTACATGAAGGGTAGTAGACGTGATCGACAAAACTACCATCTAATTTACTTGATATCAATTTGTTACAGAATCGTATATTACACTCCTGGAAATGGAAAAAAGAACACATTGACACCGGTGTGTCAGACCCACCATACTTGCTCCGGACACTGCGAGAGGGCTGTACAAGCAATGATCACACGCACGGAACAGCGGACACACCAGGAACCGCGGTGTTGGCCGTCGAATGGCGCTAGCTGCGCAGCATTTGTGCACCGCCGCCGTCAGTGTCAGCCAGTTTGCCGTGGCATACGGAGCTCCATCGCAGTCTTTAACGCTGGTAGCATGCCGCGACAGCGTGGACGTGAACCGTATGTGCAGTTGACGGACTTTGAGCGAGGGCGTATAGTGGGCATGCGGGAGGCCGGGTGGACGTAGCGCCGAATTGCTCAACACGTGGGGCGTGAGGTCTCCACAGTACATCGATGTTGTCGCCAGTGGTCGGCGGAAGGTGCACGTGCCCGTCGACCTGGGACCGGACCGCAGCGACGCACGGATGCACACCAAGACCGTAGGATCCTACGCAGTGCCGTAGGGGACTGCACCGCCACTTCCCAGCAAATTAGGGACACTGTTGCTCCTGGGGTATCGGCGAGGACCATTCGCAACCGTCTCCATGAAGCTGGGCTACGGTCCCGCACACCGTTAGGCCGTCTTCCGCTCACGCCCCAACATCGTGCAGCCCGCCTCCAGTGGTGTCGCGACAGGCGTGAATGGAGGGACGAATGGAGACGTGTCGTCTTCAGCGATGAGAGTCGCTTCTGCCTTGGTGCCAATGATGGTCGTATACGTGTTTGGCGCCGTGCAGGTGAGCGCCACAATCAGGACTGCATACGACCGAGGCACACAGGGCCAACACCCGGCATCTTGGTGTGGGGAGCGATCTCCTACACTGGCCGTACACCACTGGTGATCGTCGAGGGGACACTGAATAGTGCACGGTACATCCAAACCGTCATCGAACCCATCGTTCTACCATTCCTAGACCGGCAAGGGAACTTGCTGTTCCAACAGGACAATGCACGTCCGCATGTATCCCGTGCCACCCAACGTGCTCTAGAAGGTGTAAGTCAACTACCCTGGCCAGCAAGATCTCCGGATCTGTCCCCCATTGAGCATGTTTGGGACTGGATGAAGCGTCGTCTCACGCGGTCTGCACGTCCAGCACGAACGCTGGTCCAACTGAGGCGCCAGGTGGAAAAGGCATGGCAAGCCGTTCCACAGGACTACATCCAGCATCTCTACGATCGTCTCCATGGGAGAATAGCAGCCTGCATTGCTGCGAAAGGTGGATATACACTGTACTAGTGCCGACATTGTGCATGCTCTGTTGCCTGTGTCTATGTGCCTGTGGTTCTGTCAGTGTGATCATGTGATGTATCTGACCCCAGGAATGTGTCAATAAAGTTTCCCCTTCCTGGGACAATGAATTCACGGTGTTCTTATTTCAATTTCCAGGAGTGTATGTTCTGAGCTCAAACGTAATGTGGTATCTCCAACAGAATGACCTTCTCCAAGCCAACCTCCAGGCATTCCGAAAACATCGATTATATGAAAGGCAACTTGCACTTTAATCACATGACACACTGAAAGTCATGGATCAAGGCAATCAACGCTTATTATCAGAATTACGATCTTATAGGGTATGAAGCGAAATTTGCGCCCGGACAGAGGATTTCGTGGTAGAAAGGATGCAGTATGTTATTTTGGATGGGAAGTCATGGACATATGTTAAAGTAACTTCGAGTGTATCCCAGGGAAGTGTGTCTTAGGATGCTTGCTGTTCATATTGTACATAACGATCTTTCAAACAATATTGATAGTAACCTCAGACTTTTCACAGATGATCCAGTTGTCTATAATGAAGTACTGCCCGAAATAAGATACACATATATTCAATCAGGCTTTCATAAGATTTCAAAGTGAGGCATAGATTGGTAACTGAAATGGAACGATCACGTTGTGCCAGTCGTCGGGAAAGCGGGCGGCAGATTGCGGTTCGACGAGGAAAATGCAGGCAGCAGTCTACAAAGGAGGGTGCATACAAAATGCTCGTCCGACACATCCTAGGATATTGCTCAAGCGTGTAGGACGCATACCAAATAGGAACGGATACAAAGAATGGCAGCACGAGTGGTCACAGGTTTGTTTGATCCGTGAGAGAGTGTCTCGTAGATGCCAAAAGAACTGAAGTGGCAGACGCCGAAGATACATGCAAGCTATCCGCGAAAATATACTTGTAAAGTTGCAAGAACAACTTTAACTGATGAATATCGGAATATCGCTCCCATAGGAATCACGAAGACAAGTTTAGACGAATTACAACTTGCACGGAGGCAGTTAAGCAATCTTTCTTGCCGCGCTCTTTGCACAAATGGAATGGAAAAAAGGCTCTAACAAATGGTACAGTGGAACGTACCCTCTGCCCTGCACTTCGAAGTGGTTTGCAGAGCATGAATATAGATGTAGACACCGTGAGTAGTTTGAGTGTCGATAGCTCCCACTACTCGCGGTTCCATGAGGTTGCAGCACGCTGCATGGCTGTTTTCGCTGGATCGGCACATTGAGAGTGTACCTGGAAACATTAACTACAGGAAAACGAAGGGTGACGAGTCGATGGCACATTCCATCAGAGGCGCTGACGCCGCTACGTCACTGTTTGCACTTTGTCTCTCAGGCAGATACCGGCTGAGCTTGTGAACGCAGACTGACAGGAAAAAAGGAAATTAACAGATGTGATGACGCAATTAGGACAGTGGAGGTAAAAGCCCTAGACAAAGGAAGTCCCGCGAACTTGGTAGCGGCCTCATTTTGGACCCCGGCGGCTACAGCAGCGCATATGAGCATGTGATATCCTAGTGCATCAAATAAACAGCATAGTACCGTTTTTAATTGTTTCCTGGTTTATACTGGAAATATAAAGCGAATAAAATGACGACTTTCGTATGTCTGTCACTGATAGCACGGCAGTTTATTTTCCTCGTGAGGGGGGGTAAAACACACTTATCTCTGTGGCAAGTAATACCTCTCTAGACGTAATAGCATTTTATATGCTGCCCATTTACTTCGTTTGAGGGAGGTATTAGTGTACTGCAAACAACACTGAAACACAAACGCATACATGTACTTCTGTTTACATGTTAATGTGTATAACGTTTCTGTTTGTTTTGCAGATTTTAACTGTTGTTACGTTTACGTAACATTACATTATCTGTCTGATGCCTGCCTCGTAAAATAATCGTGCCACATTTCTCATGCCTATACGTTTACTGCCATCTTTTGCAGTGACTCTCATCTCTGCCTAGCGGATATATTTCCCCGAAAGAATGCATATTTTTGTCAAAAACATATGTACAGCTATTTCTGTGTGATAGGGTGACAAGACGGAATACTGTGAGGGAGTTTCTCGGCTGCTTTAATTTACTCCCGTACTTGAAGCGAAAACTTCCGACTCCAAAATTTGTTTTCTATTGATACAGAAAACTTTTACTACCATTCGAATAACGTTTCACACTACTGCAGATGCACATTCTACATTGTTCTCGGTCGTGTAATTTTGAATTCGGTGAATCTATGACCTCCTTCTCATTCAGATCGTTCATTTGCTTAAAGTCCGGAGTGTAACGTGTTCGCCTACCATGCAGCGGGCGCGGGTTCGATTTCCGGCCGGGTTGGAGATTTTCTCCGCTCGCCGACTGGGTGTTGTGTTGTCCTCATCATCACAGACGTGCGACTTGCCCAATGTGGCGTCACCTGAAGCAAGACTTGCAAACCGGCGGCTGAACTTCCACGGCCAACAATGCCTCACGGTCATTTCGTTTTATTAGAGGAAAGTAGTACACAGTATACATCACACAAACAGTTTCCATCCATCCCGACAGACCGGGACCATGACCGTTATGAATCTACGTGTCCTGAAATTCAGACAAGACCCAATTTTGCGAAATACTGCTATGAGCTTGGCTCAAATAGTGAAGTAACGCCATTTGTCAGCGCAACCATGTAAATGTCAACAGTTTATGCTGAGCATCACTAGATTTCTCCAGTAGTACGGGGCTGGAACAATAGAAGCAGCACCACGCGGAAGAATCGGGAAGTTCCTCATTTGAATAGCGATATGATAGGACGATTCTTTCTAAACGTAATACGAACAACGAGAGGAAGTTGGTAAAGTTTGAAGTATTTATTGCGGGTGTATAGGACATGAAGTGTAGTGACATGTACTTTGATGAGTAAAGTTTTATTGTCGACTGTTTACTTTATCGTAGCTTATTAATTTATAAATGTTGGATTTTATTCTTCATATTGGGTACTAGGTTTCGGTAACTTATTTATCATCATTAGTGTTTATTTTAGAACTGAAGACGGTAAAGAAGTTACCGACAACTGGTATGCAATATGGAGGATAAAATGCAATAAGTTAACATTCTACTGAGTAATTGCAGCGTGATTGGTACTGGTTTAAATCATAAACAGTTAAGCGAGTACCCTCATTCTTCTGTAGATGAATGGAAGATAAAATTCTTAGAAACGTTTTTATATAGAGTGTGATAACTTTTTAAAGTGCTCACCTCAGATTAGATGAGGGACAGGGACGTAAAACCAGTATAAATTTCGTGTAGTGCTGCCAACACACACGTTTGCAGTGGTGTATTTATTCCGTACCACAGACTGTTTACATGTTATACCGATAAATGCTTCGCAGCAACGAGAAAAGGCACATATCTATCGACTCGTACCAACACAACCTAATCAGAACTAAGTGTGAGGTGAGCTCTTTAAAATGTCATCGTACTGTGAATCTTTCGGATAAAACAGCTTTGCAGCAGCAGTGGACAGAGCTCACCTCTAACAATCGACGTATTTTGTTAGTACCGACTACAGTATTATATAAATATTGACTAACCTTTTGCTTTTTCGCCTCCACTGAAAGTGTGATAATGTCATTTAGCTCCTCAAACTCTGCAAATTTCACGACATGTAATGATTTAAGATGACACTTCAATGCGATGGTCGTATGCTCTTTTTGCGAATATACTGTGTCAGAGATTTTGCCTTTGTCACTCAAACCATTAATCTCAACGAAAATTTTCCGAATAAGACTTGTTTTTTGTATAATTGTTGCACTTTTAACTAACGTTACACCACAAAACTGTTGACAAAAAACTCTGTAATATTATACAGCAAAGTAGACTGACGAGCCAGAAAATTCTACACTTTCGCGGCTATAGACAGAAGTCACTGCGTAATAATCCAATAAACGCGACAATCGCTACGGGCACGTGTCAGCATTGTAGGAAGTTCCGATAAGCTTTCAATATAAAAATGCGGAAGGGGATGCGAAAAAAATTTGTGGAACTTCCGCAGTTGCAGAAGTGGAAGCACAGGTCTGTCGCATCAGTAGCGCAAACCAAGGTTAGTTGGTTGGTGGGTTTGGAGATTAAAGGGACTAAACTGCAAACCACGATAAATTTGAACAAATTAAAGAATGTGAATCTTAATCAAGAAATAACTAATTTGATTTCGAAGCTTGAGGAGGACACAATGGCTTTCTATACCATAGTATCTGATCACTTAGAGAGATGGGCTATTTCTTTCGAAAAATATCAAGTATTTGATTGGATGACGCTATCTGAAACCCCAGATTGGGTGATGACTGAAAAAACTATTACATATCGGACATGGTGTGAAGATTTCACGGACAATTGTTTTCAGGAATATATGTATCTGAAAAGCTTTTCAGAAACCAAGCGTGACTCAGAATAATGGAAGTCTAAACATTTCGTGAATGAAAGGATGATTTACTTTCTTAAGGAAACCGAAAAGCCTGAACGCAAATTCCAACAACTAAAATTATACAAGTATTTGTGTTCTATACCCGCACACAACGTCACAGTGGGAAAAGTATTTTCGCTGATGTCGTCCCAGTGGGCTGGTGACCGCTGCCAGTAACTGTGGAATCTACATGTAAGTGATTACTCTGCTATTAACAATAAAGTGCCTGGCAGAGGGTTCAGTGAACCACTTTCAAGCTGTCCCTCTACCGTTGCACTCTCGAACGGCCCGCGGGAAAAACGAGCACTTAAATTTTTCTGTGCGAGCCCTGATTTCTCTTATTGTATCGTGATGATCATTTCTCCCTGTGTAGGTGGGTCCCAACAGAATGTTTTCGCAATCGCTAACTGGTGATTGAAATTTCATGAGAAGATCCCGTCGCAACGATAAACTCCTTTGTTTTAATGACTGCCACTCAAATTCACATATCATGTCAGTCTTACGGTGCCAGTTCGACTATAAGCTGACTTGCATGGAGTTTTATAAATGTATAAAAGGGAAAAAAGACTTGCTGAAAAAAGGTTAAATCTTCGGAAAAATATGGTGTACCTACTACTTCTGCCGCAGCAAGTTCCATGTAATTGTGTTCTAAATAAAAAGTAATTGTATTAAATAAACTTTTTACTTCATTTCTACACCCACACCTCAGTGTGCCCCGACGAGGTCCCAGCTAGATATGGTAAATCTGACACGTTTTACAGTTCCTCAGATAGATAATTCAGAAACTGTTCTTTCCCTTGTGAAATCTTGTCTACGTGGTTTATGTGTAAACGTGCACTTAAAGGCACAGCTGCATCGTTGTTGCTTTGTGACTAATCACAAATACGCCTGTGTTCCAGGAAGCCGATGAGGAATGAAGCATTTTCCGTCTGCTAACTGACACCGCCACAGGGACAAAAATAATGTGGCACAGTTTTCCCACGGCATCTTGTGAAAGCCTCCCCAGTAAAACAAGTTGGAAACCTTTTTCGTTCAGAAGTTAATTCTGATTTTTGATACCTTTGGTTATTTCCAGAACTACTATTGTTTTCCATATACCTTTTTTTCAGATTTTCAAACAGCGTAATAACACTCACGTGGAATTGCCGAGCATCATCGTGTTTGCGTTCAGTATCTTTACACATTGCAGTGTTTCTGTTCCTCCAGATCATTAATTTAAACCACCGGAAAATTATGTTTATAAACTATGTAGTTGGTGTAGCAGAATCTTAAAGTACTTGTTTTTCTACTGCGTACTCAAGTGCAGCTGAGACACTATGAATTAATAGTCCTTAAGCAGAAGCAACTTTCAGTTTACTGTAATGGCCTGGTCTTACTACATTTTCTTGTAAATTCCAAGCAATGTCCATTTTGTCTCTTTGTCATAATCATACAGTTTTACAAGAGGCTCACTGGAGCCAATTGGACGGGGGAACTATTGTCTTCAACGACTTGTTTGGGAAAAATAATGGTCGGAGATTTTTAAATGGTTTCTCAGATTCTTCAGAATAAGAGCTTCTTCGGGCGCGAAACACAGTCCGAGGTTACAATTAATATTGTCTTGCGAAGTACATAATCGGTGTGCAGGCGACAGCATACATTCCTAATACGTTCCATAACGCTGCACATGAAAACGGGATTTTCTTCATACCTCGGAGTCTGTTGGTGATAAAGAGGTAGGGTCAAGTGTTTTGTATAACACTTGGGCTAGGGACCATTTGTTTACCCAACAGAAGGATCATCTTCATGTCATTGTCTTACATTACAGGGTCAAAATATGAGTATTACACATTTCCTCCTGCTTAGGCAAATGGAGAAAATCGGCTGGGTCTTTTTGCATTTTATGTGGTCTGCGATGGACTTGATGGGACTTATGGAGGCAACATTAGTTCGTGGGCGGATCCCAAAAAGTTTGGCATGCGAACATATTTGTGCTTTTTTTTATATCATTTCATTCTAGAGAATCTGCACGGTCATCAATGGTATATGTTCTTTCGGGAACAGATACTACCTTCATACACTCCTGGAAATGGAAAAAAGAACACATTGACACCGGTGTGTCAGACCCACCATACTTGCTGCGGACACTGCGAGAGGGCTGTACAAGCAATGATCACACGCACGGAACAGCGGACACACCAGGAACCGCGGTGTTGGCCGTCGAATGGCGCTAGCTGCGCAGCATTTGTGCACCGCCGCCGTCAGTGTCAGCCAGTTTGCCGTGGCATACGGAGCTCCATCGCAGTCTTTAACACTGGTAGCATGCCGCGACAGCGTGGACGTGAACCGTATGTGCAGTTGACGGACTTTGAGCGAGGGCGTATAGTGGGCATGCGGGAGGCAGGGTGGACGTAGCGCCGAATTGCTCAACACGTGGGGCGTGAGGTCTCCACAGTACATCGATGTTGTCGCCAGTGGTCGGCGGAAGGTGCACGTGCCCGTCGACCTGGGACCGGACCGCAGCGACGCACGGATGCACGCCAAGACCGTAGGATCCTACGCAGTGCCGTAGGGGACCGCACCGCCACTTCCCAGCAAATTAGGGACACTGTTGCTCCTGGGGTATCGGCGAGGACCATTCGCAACCGTCTCCATGAAGCTGGGCTACGGTCCCGCACACCGTTAGGCCGTCTTCCGCTCACGCCCCAACATCGTGCAGCCCGCCTCCAGTGGTGTCGCGACAGGCGTGAATGGAGGGACGAATGGAGACGTGTCGTCTTCAGCGATGAGAGTCGCTTCTGCCTTGGTGCCAATGATGGTCGTATGCGTGTTTGGCGCCGAGCAGGTGAGCGCCACAATCAGGACTGCATACGACCGAGGCACACAGGGCCAACACCCGACATCATGGTGTGGGGAGCGATCTCCTACACTGGCCGTACACCACTGGTGATCGTCGAGGGGACACTGAATAGTGCACGGTACATCCAAACCGTCATCGAACCCATCGTTCTACCATTCCTAGACCGGCAAGGGAACTTGCTGTTCCAACAGGACAATGCACGTCCGCATGTATCCCGTGCCACCCAACGTGCTCTAGAAGGTGTAAGTCAACTACCCTGGCCAGCAAGATCTCCGGATCTGTCCCCCATTGAGCATGTTTGGGACTGGATGAAGCGTCGTCTCACGCGGTCTGCACGTCCAGCACGAACGCTGGTCCAACTGAGGCGCCAGGTGGAAATGGCATGGCAAGCCGTTCCACAGGACTACATCCAGCATCTCTACGATCGTCTCCATGGGAGAATAGCAGCCTGCATTGCTGCGAAAGGTGGATATACACTGTACTAGTGCCGACATTGTGCATGCTCTGTTGCCTGTGTCTATGTGCCTGTGGTTCTGTCAGTGTGATCATGTGATGTATCTGACCCCAGGAATGTGTCAATAAAGTTTCCCCTTCCTGGGACAATGAATTCACGGTGTTCTTATTTCAATTTCCAGGAGTGTATATAGAAAAAATTGCGATGTAGTTCGTGCTGTGTGCTGCTGTCCAGAAGAACATACATAAATGTTTGAGATGTAAGAGCGTGAGGTCGTCGTGCCAAAAATCCTGCGTTCAAACCCCGCTGATGACAATAAATGCTTTAACAGCCGGCCGGTGTTGCCGAGCGGTTCTAGGCGCTACAGTCTGGAACCGCGCGACCGCTACGATCGCAGGTTCGAATCGTGTCTCGGGCGTGGATGTGTGTGATGTCCTTAGGTTAGTTAGGTTTAAGTAGTTCTAAGTTTTAAGGGACTGATGACCTCAGAAGTTAAGTCCCATAGTGCTCAGAGCCATTTGAACCATTTTGCTTTAATTGTTTACGTGTGAAACTGTTATGCGGAAGAACATTTTCCTGACGTGCAAAAGAACTCTTCGGCGTTTGTTGCACTGTTCTTTTGGCAGTCTTCTTTCGCTTCGTTAGTTGAAAGTAGGAAACCTATACAGTACATTTGTATAGATACACTATGTGATCAAAAGTATCCGGACACCCCCAAAAACATACTTTTTCATATTAGGTGCATTCTGCTGCCACCTACTGCCCGGTACTCCACATCAGCGACTTCAGTAGTCATTAGACATCGTGAGAGAGCAGAACAGGGCGCTCCGCGGAACTCACGGACTTCGAACGTGGTCAGGTGACTGGGTGTCACTTGTGTTGTATGTCTGTACACGAGATTTCCACACTCCTAAACATCCCTAGGTCCACTGTTTCCGATGTGATAGTGAAGTGGAAACTTGAAGGGACACGTACAGCACAAAAGCGTACAGGCTGACCTCGGCTGTTGACTGACAGAGACCGCCGACAGTTGAAGAGGGTCGTGATGTGTAATAGGCAGACATCTATCCAGACCATCACAGATGAATTCTAAACTGAATCAGGATCCACTGCAAGCACTATGACAGTTAGGCGGGAGGTGAGAAAGCGTGGATTTCATGATCGAGCGGCTGCTCATAAGCCACACATCATGCCGGTAAATACTAAACGACGCTTCGTGTGGTGTAAGGAGCGTAAACATTGGACGATTGAACAGTGGAAAAACGTTGTGTGGAGTGACGAATCACTGTACACAATGTGGCGATCCGATGGCAGGGTGTGGGTATGGCGAATGCCCGGTAAACCTCATCTGCGAGCATGTGTACAGCCAACAGTAAAATTCGGAGGCGGTGGTGTTATGGTGTGGTCGTGTATTTCATAGAGGGGGCTTGTACCCCTTGTTGTTTCGCGTGGCACTATCACAACACAGGCCTACATTGATATTTTAAGCACCTTATTGCTTCCCAGTGATGAAAAGCAATTCGGGGATGGCGATTGCATCTTTCAACACGATCGAGCACCTATTCATAATTCACGGCCTGTGGCGCAGTGGTTACACGACAATAACATCCCTGTAATGGACTGACCTGCACAGAGTCCTGACATGACTCCTATAGCACACCTTTGGGATATTTTGGAACGCCGACTTCGTGCCAGGCCTCACCGACCGACATAGATACCTCTCCTTAGTGCAGCACTCCGTGGAGAATGGGTTGCCATTCCCCAAGAAACCTTCCAGCACCTGATTGAACGTATGCCTACGAGAGTGGAAGCTGTCATCAAGTCTAAGGGTGGGCCAACTCCATACTGAATTCCAGCATTACCGATGGAGGGCGCCACGAACTTTTAAGACATTTTCAGCCATGTGTCCGGATACTTTTTAATTTTGTCGGACATGTGCGACAGAACAGACATCATTCGTGATGGATCTCCTAGTGCACTTGTAGTTTCACAGAATAAACGATCGGAACAGCAGAATAAAGAAACAATGGCATCACACGTGCGGAAGTAGTTATAGTCCCACATAACACTTTAACGCATAATACAGTAAAAAAATTATCATCATTGGGTTCGAACGCAAGACCCTTGGCACGACGATCTAACGCTCTCTCAACTTCCCCACGGTAGCTGTATTAGTTCCCCACAGTTATGCTTCTCCTGTGCTCTGTAGTTCTAATGTTACTTTTAATTAACATTTACGATCATTATGCTTGACGGCAGCACATGGTAGGAACTAAATCTGAGTTTTGGTTGATACCCCATCGACATTCAGTGTTTTTTTTTTTTTAATTCACCAAAAACAGTAACAAAAATGGCTACAATGAAATGACATAAATAAGGTGACAGATAATTGCAGTCATAAATTACAGCATTCAAAAAATTTGTCTTCAGCAGTAGCACAATTTAGCACCTTCACTGTCACCTTCAACTGGTGGCAGATCAGCACGCACATTTTCTTCTTCTGCAGCCGGTTAATAGTGTTTCGTACCCATCTGAGTGCCGGACATCTGGAGGTTTGGGTGTGAGCATGTCTGAAAGACGTGACGGGTAGCAGTTGTCTGTGGTGACTCCAAAAACGGAATTGCAGATTTCTGTCGAAACACCAATGAAAATGCGATTTTAATTATTACGAGGGAGATCTGGTGTTTGCATGGCATGAAGCAAGAGTCACGCACTCGGTCACCACAGCGCCGTTCCTCGCACACGAACACACTGGCTTTGCTGATAGCTACTTCTGTCAGCATCGATTCCAATAGTTTATAAGCAGCGCCTTCGACCATAGTTTCAGGTATCAAATATTACCAACTGAAGATACGAACTGCGCCGGTACGAAGACTATAAATTCGGTTACGTATCAGCATAAACAACAATTTCAGTCGCCCTTAATTTTGTTAATATCCAAACTTTGTGAGATCCATATGTTTCTAAAGTCAAATTATTTTTCTTTCGAAAACTGAGCTTAAAGCGTGAAATCTGCCTACAATCCGTTAGACATTCTTATGATGCATTGCTTCTTATGACATACACATACGAGTTTGAAGACGCCATGGAGATACACTGGACTTCTCGAACTTTATCTGGACGAGCGAGTACGAAAGTCCATTACTCATTGAAACTGCGTAAGAGAATAATTTCCAGTGTTGTGATCTTACTCTAATTGCAACACATATTAAACTGAAGCTTCTCTAACACGAACCGTGGTAATTTCCAAGAATGATTGCCTCTCGAATTCGCGGGGTCCAAACGATACATCACTTAACTGCCGGCCGCGGTGGTCTAGCGGTTCTAGGAGCTCAGTCGGGAACCGCGCGACTGCTACGGTCGCAGGTTCGAATCCTGCCTCGGGCATGGCTGTGTGTGCTGTCCTTAGGTTAGTTAGGTTTAAGTAGTTCTAAGTTCTAGGGGACTGATGACCACAGATGTTAAGTCCCATAGTGCTCAGAGCCATTTTTGATCACTTACTTGCGATCGTCGTTTCTATCTGTTTTCTGTCGTTCCCTTGGTTGCTCTCAGTTACACACCTCCACGAATTAAAGGCAAAAAGGGAAGTGTTCCCGTAGCGTACACATTACATGGACTTTCACATGACGACAACACCGGCAACGAGTAAGGTAAGTCGTCTCCTTTAAAATTACAAGTATTTTTGTAACGCTCTTCTTTCGTCGTTGCTGTAATGACTGCCGTAAACATAATAACGCCCGCCACCAGAGTCACGTGATCAATCTAGGATCGTACGTTCGGTATGTATCGTTTGGACCCCGCGCCTTCGAGAGGCATTCATTCTTGGAAATTACCCGAACAGTTCCTGATTAGCCGTGATTCCAACCTGAGTGACTGGTTCGCAAATCAAATTACCTTGAATAAAAGCACCGTGTCGAAGATCACTTTCATTTCACGTTTACGTTCGTGAGAATTCATGTTGTGCGTTGCAGAAAGGCGCAGTCGATTACCCGCATTTGCTTTGCGCGTCACGGATCGTCAGATGTTTGTAGATGGCTTACCTCGTGCCTGCTGTCGTTGCCGCGTGTTCCTACTGCGTTTCGCGGTTTTCTTATGATGCTGCTGACTGGGGGCGGAACCGCTCGTGTTGATGGCCAGTCGTCTCGTTTGAAACTGTTGCTCAGCAACGGATGTGGACCGCCAGACCCACCCACGTATTGTTAAGAACATCGTCATGTCGCGATTTGTTGTGCGGTGTTAAGGAAGGGCGCCCAGCGACGTAGCGTGCCGCGTGAGTTGTCACGTGGCGTGTCAGCTACTGCAGATTCCAGGGGCCTAGCACGCGCCGGCCGTTTTGACCGAGCGGTTCTAGGCGCTTCAGCCCGGAGCCGCGCTTCTACTACGGTCACAGGTTCGAAACGTGCCTCGGGCATGGATGTGAGTGATGTCCTTCGGTTAGTTAGGCTTAAGTAGTTCTAAGTTCTAGGGGACTGATGACCACAGAAGTTAAGTCCCATAGCGCTCAGAGCCATTTGAACCATTTTTTGAACTACTTTCTAATGAATAAAAAGAGGTCTATTGGTCTGGCATATTTGTGATACCTGTAACTGATGACAGTACCTTGTCATAGATAGGTATTCATGATCTATGTACTTTCCCCCCATATTTCTCATTTGGCAGTACAAAAAAAAAATTGCTTTATTTTACTTTCTGCCTACACATGCAGCTACTAAAGAATGTAGACTATGTTTATATAAAACAAAACTACGATGAATTTCTGCCATCGGCTGTTGACTCCGGACCTGTGAATAATATCATGAACAAAAACACACATACCAACGTTAGGAACCAAAGGAAGGAATGTAATACTACATTAAAAATGCTAATTTACTTTCTGCTTACATACCTACGACTTATGGCTTACACATGTTCATTTCAAGAGTGACTTATACTGTTGGCAGACATTCAGGTCAGACCCCATGATTCCTTGCTCAATATTATCATGCTGGAATGGCAGTCTGACTCTTCTGTTGATATCAAACTCACATCACATGTTTTTCTGAAAGTCAGGATTCGATATTAGTAATACTATGCTGACACTCTGCAATACAGATACTCAGTCATGTGTGTTTGTGTTTAGTGACACACTGTGTCCACATCAGCATGAACTCACGTCAAGCATATCGTGTGATTGTACCTCTCCTTTTCTCTTTTTAGTCTCCCATTGTCATCGTTGCCTCATGAGAAAAAGACGTTATCGAATACGACTCATACTACGATCAATCTTTAACGACAACAGACTGCCTCTTATGAGAGTTGTAAGAGTTGAGTGACATAAAGTTGTGTCATGTCATGGACTCAGAGGTGCCACATACAACTGCCCGATCACTCACTGGTGGCGGACACGCAGCAGCTGGCTCCGGTGCAGGTAGTTCTGCTAGATGTACAGGCTCCGATGTTCTGGAATATCATCTGTCTCTGTGCTCTTCTCGCTCCATGTGTTTTATACTATCTGAGTCCCCTCTTGCTTTCTTAGCACATATACCCTGTACTTGCTTAACACAATCCTGCATTTCCCTAGCATCTTTAATCAACTCTGTTTGTTGAGGCCGGACGGTGTGGCCGAGCGGATCTAGGCGCTTCAGTCTTGAACCACGCGACCGCTACGGTCGCAGATTCGAATCCTGCCTCGGGCATGGAAGAGTGTGATATCCTTAGGTTAGTTAGGTTTAAGTAGTTCTAAGTTCTAGGGGACTAATGACCTCAGAAGTTAAGTCCCATAGTGCTCAGAGCGATTTGAACTACTTGTTCTTAGGATAGGTTTAAGTAGTTCTAAGTCCAGGGAACTGATGACCTCAGGTGTTAAGTCCCATTAGTGCTTAGAGCCATTTGAACTATTTTTCGATGTGACAGTTCAAGCTATTTGTTTGTTGTATAGCTGTACACGGACTCGGTGTCATGCATATTGTAAGTCGCCTTTGCAGCACAATGTAGATCTCGCTAATGAGAACTCATATCAAAAGCCAGAAAACCAACAGCGACCTATAAACAATTCTGTGAAGTTGAATAATCTCACTATCATTTGGTTACTAGCCCAAG
Organism: Schistocerca piceifrons; assembly: GCF_021461385.2. Taxonomy (NCBI): domain Eukaryota; kingdom Metazoa; phylum Arthropoda; class Insecta; order Orthoptera; family Acrididae; genus Schistocerca; species Schistocerca piceifrons. Next base: position 460,785,168 of record NC_060145.1, read on the forward strand.
TGGAGCATTGTCTTTCCAGAACAAAGTATGTATGTAGCCACATACCGAATGAATCTGATATTACATTAGATCCAGCAAAACAGTGGAAATATTTGCACACACATTATTACGTAATTCTATTTAGCTCTGCTTCTTTATCTTCCACGAATGAATTAAATAAATTGCAATTATTGTACATGTCTATGACATTTCGCTCGCTTTTTCTTAGCCGTTGCACGCCCTATGTTCAGCTGTACTTCGATCGTAAATACGTGGATGCTTTTCCACGAGGCTAACACAATTATTATTAAACTCAGGAACGTTTCTCATTTTCATGGGTGGGGAGAAGTCGTTCCATGAAGGCAGAGACTTCCGCATCTGTGAATTAGCACAGAAGTGGCATGCGGCAACAAGTGGGGCAGGCCGCATTCATCTGGTGTTGGGGAAGCTTGCCCCGAGCCACGCCGCACGCCAGACGAATTTCCATTTCAGTCCGGCTGGCGCCTTGTACACAGCTAAGCAACAAAGTCGCGCGACACTGTGTACTGGCAGTCAGGATACACTTGGCGCCACAGTTTCTGTTACAACGTTCGATATCAGTTGCACTTCAGAAATAGGCAAATATTAAAGGAAACAGCTTATAATTTGGATCAAGCTGCAAAGGACAAATAAACAACAATAGTGACGGTACAAAATTATCGGTTAATAGCGGAGAAAGTCGGCGTCGCCCAGGTATTTTCTCTCATCCATCAAAGCCGTGCGTCCACGTCTTTCACCACGCAGCATCTGGCCTTGTGCTTAATGTAAATGACGTCATACCTCCCGAAATATGTGTCGTAAAACGATGTAATTTTGTAGGTAGATTCAGCGGCATATGTGGGTGTCATACGTGGATACTTTCTGTAAAACTTATTGCTAATAGAATTAGTAGTAAAGAGATAATAAATTTAAACGTTATGCATGATGCGGAAATTTTTGACACATCTCATTGATTATGACGTCATATCTACTAAACGAAATGCCGTACGTACGTTCTATTTACTTCCAGCGGTGTATGTGCATACTGTCTGTAAAATGTGTTGCCGGCCGGAGTGACCAAGCAGTTCTAGGGGCTACAGTCTGGAACCGTGCGACCGCTAGGGTCGCAGGTTCTTATCATGCCTCGGGCATGGATGTGTGTGATGTCCTTAGGTTAGTTAGATTTAAGTAGTTCTTAAGTTCTAGAAGAAATCTTAGAAGAAAGATTAAGGAAAGGCAAACCTACGTTTCTAGCATTTGTAGACTTAGAGAAAGCTTTTGACAATGTTGACTGGAATACTCTCTTTCAAATTCTAAAGGTGGCAGGGGTAAAACACAGGCAGCGAAAGGCTATTTACAGTTTGTACAGAAACCAGATGGCAGTTATAAGGAGTCGAGGGACATGAAAGGGAAGCAGTGGTTGGGAAGGGAGTGAGACAGGGTTGTAGCCTCTCCCCGATGTTATTCAATCTGTATATTAAGCAAGCAGTAAAGGAAACAAAAGAAAAATTCGGAGTAGGTATTAAAATCAATGGAGAAGAAATAAAAACTTTGAGGTTCGCCGATGACAGAGACAGCAAAGGAGTTGTAAGAGCAGTTGAATGGAATGGACAGTGTCTTGAAAGGAGGGTATAAGATGAACATCAACAAAAGCAAAACGAGGATAATGGAATGTAGTCGAATTGAGTCTGGTGATGCTGAGGGAATTAGATTAGGAAGTGAGACACTTTGAGTAGTAAAGGAGTTTTGCTATTTGGGGAGCAAAATAACTGATGATGGTCGAAGTAGACTGGCAATGGCAAGAAAAGCGTTTCTGAAGAAGAGAAATTTGTTAACATCGAGTATAGATTTAAGTGTCAGGAAGTCGTTTCTGAAAGTATTTGTATGGAGTGTAGCCATGTATGGAAGTGAAACATGGACGATAAATAGTTTGGACAAGAAGAGAATAGAAGCTTTCGAAATGTGGTGCTACAGAAGAACGCTGAAGATTAGATGAGTAGACCACATAACTAATGACGAAGTATTGAATAGAATTGGGGAGGAGTATGTGGCACAACTTGACAAAAAGAAGGGACCGGTTACTAGGACATGTTCTGAGGCAGCAAGGGATCACAAATTTATCATTGGAGGGCAGCGTGGAGGGTAAAAAAAAAAAATGGCTCTGAGCACTATGGGACTTAACTTCTGAGGTCATCAGTCTCCTAGAACTTAGAACTACTTAAACCTAACTAACCTAAGGACATCACACACATCCATGTCCGAGGCAGGATTCGAACCTGCGACCGCAGCGGTCGCGCAGTTCCAAACTGTAGCGCCTAGAACCGCTCGGCCACCCCGGCCGGCTGGAGGGTAAAAATCGTAGAGGGAGACCAAGAGATGAATACACTAAGCAGATTCAGAAGGATGTGGGTTGCAGTAAGTACTGGGAGATGAAGAAGCTTGCACAGGATAGGGTAACATGGAGAGCTGCATCAAACCAGTCTCAGGACTGAAGGCCACAACAACAACAACAACAACAACAACAATAAGATTTTCAAATAGTTTGTTTATACGGGTCGCCACTCGCTTTTTATTAGCAGAATACGAAAAACTGCATAATTATATTCCACTTTATGTACCACACACAATTTCCATTCTTCGCACGTTCACAAAAAATAAACAAAATAATGAACTGAGAATTTGCGTCGTTACCATCAAATTCTTCTCAATTACACATCCAAATAACCAGAGATTGCTAACAACTCGTTAACCAATACCGACCAAGGCAGACAACATGTCTATCTTCCGAAACTGCCGAACCACCTCTGATCTCACAGCCGAACCACTTCGCGCGCCATTCAAGTTAGGCGCGATCCGAGGATCTCCGAAGTGCTTCGTCTGCCTTTTCGCTTAGCAGTTGTTTGTTGTACTACTGGTAATTAAGACTTGTGAAATAATGAAATGTTAGCACACTATTGACGGATTCTTTAATATGAAATGCAAGTAAATACACTGTTTAGTTTTTCTAATATTAATAATAGAAGTTTTATCATTTTGACGCGCAACTACCGAACGCAACAGCCAATCGCGGTGAAGGCCCACAACTTAGGCGGTCTTTCTCACGATTCCCGTGCCGGACAAACTGTCTGTCATCTCTACCTCACACCACATACGTCATCTTCCCATTCCTGCCTTCTCAGTTGCTGTAATAAGTGCTTCTTGTAAATGAATATGATGGTTGAAAAGCCAGAAATATTATGCTAGCTATTGGATATGAAAACAGATAATTAGTCATTGTTGAAGAGTACCAAATAACTTATTCCAGCAGGACAGAAACCTACACTACTGGTCATTAAAATTGCTACACCAAGAAGAAATGCAGATAAAAAACGAGTATTCATTGGACAAATTTGTTATACTAGAACTGACATGTGTTTACATTTTCACGTAATGTGGATGCATAGATCCTGATAAATCAGTACCCACAACAATCACCTCTGGCCGTAATAACGGCCTTGAGACCCCTGGGCATTGAGTCAAACAGAGCTTGGATGGCGTGTACAGGTACAGCTGCCTATGCAGCTTCAACACGATACCACAGTTCATCAAGAGTAGTGACTGGCGTATTGTGACAAGTCAGTTGCTCGGCCACCATTGACCAGACGTTTTCAATTGCTGAGAGATCTGCAGAATGTGCTGGCCAGGGCAGCAGTCGAACATTTTCTATATCCAGAGAGGCCCGTACAGGACCTGCAACATGCGGACGTGCATTATAATGCTGAAATGTAGGGTTTCGCAGGGTTCGAATGAAGGGTAGAGCCACGGGTAGTAACACATCTGCAATGTAACGTCCACTGTTCAAAGTGCCGTCAGTGCGAACAAGAGGTGACCGAGACGCGTAACCAACGGCACCCCACACCATCACGCCGGGTCATACGCCAGTATGGCGATGACGAATACACGCTTCCAATGAGCGTTCACCGCGATGTCGCGAGACACGGATGCGACCGTCATGATGCTGTAAACAGAACCCGGATTCATCGAAAAAAATGACGTTTTGCCAATCGTGCACCCAGGTTCATCGTTGAGTACACCACCGCAGGCGCTCCTGTCTATGATCAGCGTGAAGGGTAACCGCAGTCATGGTCTCTGAGCTGATACTTCATGCTGCTTCAAACGTCGTCGAACTGTTCGCGCAGATGGTTGTTGTTTTGCAAACGTCCCCATCTATTGACTCAGGGATCGAGACGTGGCTGCACTATCCGTTACAGCCCTGCGGATAAGATGCCTGTCATCTCGACTGCTAGTGATACGAGGCCGTTGGGATCCAGCACAGCGTTCCGTATTACCCTCCTGAACCCACCGATTCCATATTCTGCTAACAGTCATTGGATCTCGACCAACCCGAGCAGCAATGTCATCATACGATAAACCGCAATCGCGATAGGCTACACTCCGACCTTTATCAAAGCCGGAAACGTGATGGTACGCATTTCTCCTCCTTAGACGAGGCATCACAACAACGTTTCACCAGGCGATGCCGGTCAACTGCTGTTTGTGTATGAGAAATCGGTTGCAAACTTTCCTCATGTTAGCACGATGTAGGTGTCGCTACCGGCACCAACCTTGTGTGAATGCTCTGAAAAGCTAATGATATGTATATCACAGCATCTTCTTCCTGTCAGTTAAATTTCGCGTCTGTTGCACGTCATCGTCGTGGTGTAGCAATTTTAATGGCCAGTAGTGTACTTCCTTCGACTCTGTAATCTATGGTCTTAACCAGTACACTATGACAATTACATGCATCTTTCAACTTCAGCATTTTTTATCTTAGGAGGCCTATGTGCTGTAGGTTTTCATTGCCGATGCGTCATTAACTGGCATTTAATATCAAGAAATCGTACCAACGGTGACGAGTCTGTGGTAAATCTTCAATGCGGCGTTGTCTTGAATCGGTACACTCCCAGTTATAATGTAAAAATTACAAAACACGACTAAACCAATATGGTGGCTGTCGCATCGAGTCATACAACGTGTTGACGTCACTTCCTACAGCTGCTAGTAGGGGAAGAGAGGAGATAGCTGGGAAAGGTGAGCCATGCGGGCTTTAACCTTTGCTCAGGCAAACATCTCGGTCAGTGACTTGCCCACGTCACGCTTCACACGCGCCCTCTGTGACTGGGTTCTGTACTGTTCTGCTGAGATAGTCACGCCAGCTCCTCGGAGTCCATATCGATGTCGGCTGGAGGGGATACTAAACGTACCCAACTCAGCGTACAAAACAGTGCAGGTTGCAAACCGATTCTGTTAAATGACAAAAGACTGTAACTACGAATTGTAGGAAGCGTGACCAGTGCACTGTTGACATACTATTTATTGAGTAAGGAAACTACAATAACGAAACTTCAATTAATTAAATTTCAATGACTAATTAACAGTTTTCGTCAAATATATCGTGAGAAAGCTATTGAATCAACTCTCATCTGAAATACTAGATGAGCACTCTACTATGAGTGACTAATTAACCACAAAATCACTCCGTCTCATTGACAGTCACGTAAATATTCTGAATGGTTTTTAGGGAAGCAGCATCTAAAGTAACTGAGTAATCTGAACCCCTACTTTCTTTACGTAGGTATCCCATACTCACAAATGCACGTTCAAATTCAAATGGCTCTGAGCACTATGGGACTTGACTTCTGAGGTCATCAGTCCCCTGGAACTTAGAACTACTTTGTTGTGACTTGGCAAGACAGCCAAGCCACTACGAGGTGAAAGCCGAAAGGCACGCGTTTAAGCTCACGCAGGCTGGCGTGAGGTCTGGAACAGGTAAAGGAAGTTATAGTAGCAAAGAACGTACGTAGCTGCGGGAATACTTAACTTTAATCCATAATTGGTGAACATCGGTCTGACGGTACATGCATCACAAGATAAATAGCAAATGATAATGGCACCTTGCTAGGTCGTAGCAAATGACGTAGCTGAAGGCTATGTTAACTATCGTCTCGGCAATTGAGAGCGTAATTTGTCAGTGAACCATCGCTAGCAAAGTCGGCTGTACAACTGGGGCGAGTGCTAGGAAGTCTCTCTAGACCTGCCGTGTGGCGGCGCTCGGTCTGCAATCACTGACAGTGGCGACACGCGGGTCCGACATATACCAACGGACCGCGGCCGATTTAAAGGCTACCACCTAGCAAGTGTGGTGTCTGGCGGTGACACCACATACTTAAACTTAACTAACCTAAGGATATCACACAAATCCATGCCTTAGGCAGTATTTTGAATCTCCGACCGTAGCGGTCGCGCGGTTCCAGACTGTAGCGTCTAGAACCGCTCGGACAAATGCATGTAAATAAGCCAACACTAACCACATTCTGCAAACAATGAAATGCTAAACACTGTTTATTCATCTATTATGAATGTTTATTGAATATATCTATTTACATTTGGATTAATAGTTAACTTAGTACGAAATTCAAAATTTGTCACAACAGCGCGAAGCTAACTGACTACATCACTTAACTGGGTTCTGTAGGTAAAATGTTTTTCAAGATAATACAAATCTCTCATTTCTTTGTTAAGAAAGTATGACATTTTTTCCCGTATAATTACGACAATAATGTAAATTTTAGGATTCAGGCCAGAAAACCATCACAGGTAACATGACTTGGATGATATCAGTCTGAATGCATACATAAATTAAATCATATTTGTAAAAGGAACACGCAACAAATGATGGCGCAGGCGATTTACTGTACTGCAGAAACGGTACATTACCTGGAGGTGGGGATGCGAGGACCTGCTTCGGCGTAGTCAAGTATTATGTGCTTTTAGACTCAGCGCTTACAGGGTTCGCACATGGCTTTTCTTCTAGTTAATGAATGCCACGTAGCAGTATCTAAACGTTCCACATCCTTACAGCGGAGCCAACGGTCATCTGAGGCAGTAATTCCACGTAGCTGTACAGATTTCAGCCTCGTATCCGAGACGAAACTTGCTTGGTATGACGTCTGACTATGGACACTTGGTGAGTTCTGTTCACAACCTCCAACTTTCCACTGCCGCGTCTTTACCTGCTTAATACAGGGTATTCTGGCTTTCCTTGTCCTATCCGTGCAATTCTATCGACCCTGTACAAGGACCAGTAAGCCACACAATATTGTAGCAGATTCCACTAAACTTGTAGAAATGGTTCACCTTTGGCACAAAAACGGAAACAAATATAAACAGTAACAAAATATCCATAAAATACGGCAAAACGTTATCTACAAACGCTTGAAAATTATTAACGGACTACATTACCGCATTTTGCGCACTGTAACACGCACTTTTTTCATCGAAAAATTGCCCCCAAAATTCAGGTGCACCTCATATTCGAAATTAATACAATGACGTCCACTGTTTGCTTTAAAATTCCCACCACTCTTAAAAATTGCCATATATCTGGAAACATTGGATTCAACTGGCAGCAAGGATTAACAAGTTTCTTCACCCTGTCTTCCTCCTACCCCGCCATCACAAACCCAGAGCACTGTCTAGCATATGGCGCGTCATTGAATCTACGGTGTCTGTGAACTTGAATTGAAAGTGATTAGTGTCATCGGTAACAACACAATATTTTTGTTAGCAACTACTTTCACAATGGAAAAAAGATACTCGTATGATACGGGTTACAAATTGAAAGTAATAGCATATGCAGAAGAACACTGAATCACAGTAGCTGAGCGTTATTTCGGCCCTCCACGAACACAGTGAACCATTCTTGATTGGCGGGCTAGCAAAGAAGAACGGAAAGAAATGAGGAGACTACATGTGCAAATAGAGGAGTGAATGCAAAATGGCCAAAACTAGAGGATGACGTACCGTCGCAGTGTCATTGTAATTAATACAAAAACGATTCAAATATACGCTCGTGAGCTAGCGCTGCAATGGAACTTAACAGACTTTAAGGTTGGAGTTGGATGGTGCTACAGGTTTGTGAAGATCATAGACTTAGCATGCGAACCAAAACGAAAAATCTCAGAAAATGCCACAAGAGGATAAATCGAAAATATTATGTTTCCATCGCTGTATTATTCATCATTAAAGGAAAACGAGTATGGAACTACGCCAAATAACGAATATGGACGAAACTTCTCTGACATTTGGTGTGTCGAGTAACGGAACTGTTGCCACGAAAGGTGCTAAAATTGTAACTATAAAAACAAGTGGACATAAAAAGTGCATTACACTGTACTAAATTTAATCCAGTAATCATTTTCAAGACCAAAAAAATGCCAAAACCTTCTGAAATACCGCCAGGTGTTGTTGTTCACGTACACAATGAGGGCCGGCCGCGGTGATCTCGCGGTTCTAGGCGCTCAGTTCGGAACCGCGCGACTGCTACGGTCGCAGGTTCGAATCCTGCCTCGGGCATGGGTGTGTGTGATGTCCTTAGGTTAGTTAGGTTTAATTAGTTCTAAGTTCTAGGGGACTGATGACCACAGATGTTAAGTCCCATAGTGCTCAGAGCCATTTGAACCATTTTGAACACAATGAGGATTGGATGGACGAGGCTGGTTCAAATGGCTCTGAGCACTATGGGACTTAACATCTGAGGTCATCAGTCCCCTGGACTTAGAACTACTTAAACCTAACTAACCTAAGGACATCACACACATCCATGCCCGAGGCAGGATTCGAACTTGCGACCGTAGCAGCAGCGCGGTTCCAGACTGAAGCGCCTAGAACCACTCGGTCACACAGGCCGGCCGATGGACGAGGCTGGTATGAAATTATCGATTAACAGAGAGTGGCAAAGAAGGAAAGGAGCTTTACTGAAGAAGAGTTCTCTTCTTGTTCCAGATCGCTTAGTCACCATTTGAAAAATTCTGTGAAAGAGAAATTGAGACACGGAAATACAGAGGTCGCTGTTATTCCGCGAAGATTTATTTCACAATTGCGGCTTCTTGATGTCTCGATAAATAAAGCATTTAAATTCTGTATGTGAGAGGAAAGCAACAAATGGATGATGGATGAAACCCGACACGAATTCACTCCATACACAATCAAACAACTGCGTCAGCGGATTCAACAGTCATGGTCCGCAGTGAGAGAAGACATTACTGTTTAATCTTTCAAGAAGTATGATGTAAATAACGCTCTCGATGGCAGTGAAAGCAACCTCATATGTGAAGATGACAACGATGACGACGAAGATGAAGAAAGTTCAGATGACAATTTTCACAATTTTCGGGAATTTTGAAAGATCGATTATATAAACCAAGAACTTTTTTAGTCTGGCTTTCCAATCTAATGATAAAAATAGTAAAAATCGTATTTTTTTAAGAACTACTTAAAACTTACGATGCATCTTATAGCCCGTAGCGTCCTGTAGTCCGTAAAATACGGTAGTATGTACTACAAGATGTGTGAGTCCGCCTGTGTAGCAGAATGGTGAGTCTGTCTTCGGCGGTCGTGTCGTACGGATGTACCGTGTTTGCATCGCCACTGCTGCCGGCCAAGCACTGTTGTGGCGAGTTTAACGCTGTAGACCGTTTCTCTACTACTTATTTTCAATTAACTGTAGAAAGTGGTAATGAATGAACCAGTAAACAAAGATCCTTTGAAATTTATGATCGATAACAGTTTCGCAAGGCCCAATTCGTTCGAAATACAGAGATTCATGGAGGAGACAGTTAAGTTAACAGGTAATGATACCACTGGAATTCACCCATCCATCTGCAGTAGTTTGACAAGACCCAATTCGTTCGAAATACAAAGATTCATGGAGGAGACAGTGAAGTTTACACGTAATGATATCATTGGAATCCACCCATCCATCTGCAGTAGTGCTGTATTCCTTAACTTAAGGAGTGCTGTAAATGCGAACAAACTGTTGATCTATGTTGAGGCGCCTTAAAATTTAAGCATCGAGATGGCAATGTAGGTGAAGTTCAAGTTGCCAATGCTGGATTTGACATGAGAACCATTGGAGTTCCTAAACTGCCTTTTCAAATACTGCCGAGCAAAAAGTGCAGCTTTAAAACCTTATGGAACAATTATAAGTAACGTTGCTGAAAGATGGTCCGCTGCCCATAAACTTCATGTTCTCAGTAGGGAAACTCCCCATAGCACTCCTCTCAGATTAAGTCATAAAATGGTCCAGTGGATAGCCCATCCAAGGCTGAACACAGGTCAAGCATGAAAACAGGAAGAAGTAGTACTGAACTGTGAAAAAAGATGCAAAACAGAAACAATGGACGGTCCAAGCTCAAGATGTGCAACATCGAGCGAATTTCAGTAACCGCGGCGTCGTGGTTATGTGGTCGCAGAGTTGGACTGCGAACGGGGAGATCCGTATCCACTTCCCCCTTTTGCCCCTTTTTCCGCAGAATTATGAAACATTTGTCTGGTCACTGATGTGTCTGATCGGTGTATTCAAATTCGTGTCTGTGTCGGGTATCATGCCCGTTTGCAACAGCGAGGTGTAAGGTAGGAATTTGGAGACATAGCCGGCCGGTGTGGCCGTGCGGTTCTAGGCGCTACGGTCGCAGGTTCGAATCCTGCCTCGGGCATGGATGTGTGTGATGTCCTTAGGTTAGTTAGGTTTAAGTAGTTCTAAGTGCTAGGGGACTGATGACCACAGATGTTAAGTCCCATAGTGCTCAGAGCCATTTGAACCATTTTTGTAGGCATACGGGCCTCCTATTTGTTCCACGCAAGAACACATGTCATGAGCCATGTGTCACATTTTGGAAGTTTTGACGTTTGAATTCCTTTGTTGCAACATAGTTCACAGCCATTTATTTGCTGTTATCCCATTTATTTGTTGTTATCTCTTCAGTGAGAGGTCTATGCGACATCTCGCCTGCTCGCACTATTCATCGCCTTTACTTGAGACAGTAAAATATTCTTACCACATGAGTCATATTCTATAAACAATGTATAGTATGACAATTGCCAAGACTACAGAAGAAAAACAGAGACGTCAAAGACCAGACGGAAAGTTCACGATTTTGTGAGAAAAAAAGGGCACGAGGGAGATTTCAACGCGGATGTCGCACTTAGCAGTCCAACACCGTAACCACGTAACCACGATGCCGTGGCTACTGAAGTTCGCCCGCTGTTGCACATCTAGAGCTCCGACCGTTCGCTGTTTCCGTTTTGCTTCTTTTTTCGCAGTTCTGAGCACCTTGTTCCTGGTTTCATGCTTGATTTGTATTCAGTTTTGGATGGGCTACCCGCTGCACCATTTTACGACTAAATTTGAGTAGAGTGCGATGGCGAGTTCCCCTTGTCAGTGGTGTGAGATAGATTACAATCGAAATGGTAAAGGATATTCAGCCCTATATCAGTGTCTGTGGATATACGAGGTGTGGCTAGAAAAAAACCGGACTAGCACTGGTGAAACAATAAAACGAATGCAATAAGGCTGAAAGTCGCGTGGCCTGTCACGTGACTCTGGCTCCGCCTACTGCTCGAGTTTCATCTGCCTCCTGCACTCAGTCTGCCCGTGGCGTCTGTTTTAAGTAGTTGACGTTTTGTCTGTGCGTCGGAAAATGTTGAGTGTACAGGAAGAACAGCGTGTTAACATCAAATTTTGTTTCAAACTAGGAAAATCTGCAAGTGAAACGTTTGTAATGTTACAACAAGTGTACGGCGATGATTGTTTATCGCGAACACAAGTGTTTGAGTGGTTTAAACGATTTAAAGATGGCCGCGAAGACACCAGTGATGACACTCGCACTGGCAGACCATTGTCAGCAAAAACTGATGCAAACATTGAAAAAATCGGTAAACTTGTTCGACAAGATCGCCGTTTAACAATCAGAGCAGTGTCTGAGTTAACTGGAGTTGACAAGGAAAGTGTTAGGCAGATTCTTCATGAAAGTTTCAACATGAACAAAGTGTGTTCAAAAATGGTTCCAAAGTGTCTCACAATTGAACAGAAGGAACACTGAAGAATGATTTGTTCTGACATCCTGGAAAACATTGAAAGTGATCCCACCTTCTTACAAAATGTTATTACTTGCGATGAATCGTGGTTTTTTACTTACGATCCCGAAACCAAACACCAATCGATGCATTGGAAAACTCCTGGTTCTCCACGACAAAAAGAAGCACGAATGTCAAAATCGAAATTCAAGGCAATGATGATTGTTTTTTTTACATCAAAGGGATTGTGCACATTGATTGGGTACCAGAGGGACAAACAGTGAATCAGCATTACTACATTAGCGTCCTGGCTACCCTACGTGAGCGAGTACGGAGAAAACGGAACGTTTTGTGGAGAAAAAAGTCATGGATCCTTCACCAAGACAATGCCCCAGCTCACAGTGCGTTGTCAGTGAAGACGTTTTTGGCAAAACACAACATTCCCATCTTAGATCATCCACCCTACTCACTTGATTTGGCCCCCTGTGACTTTTTTCTTTTCCCTAAAGTCAAGTCAGCTTTGAAAGGAACTAGATTTGAGACTGTTGAAGCAGTAAATGAAAAAGCGACGGAAGTAATGTATGGACTTACCGAAAATGATCTGCAGCATTTCTATGAACAGTGGAAAATTCGTATGGAGCGGTGTAGAGACCGAGGAGGAGAGTACATTGAAGGAGATAACATGAAATTGTAAATAATTGTAAATAAATGTTTTTTCCAGCATCAGTCCGGTTTTTTTCTAGCCGCACCTCGTACAGCTATCGTGATACGTGAGCGCCAACCACGAAAGCGCGCGGGATGTCGTTCTGCAGAACATGTATGCACGCAGTGCACGCAAAGACGGGTAATACGATCACCGACCGGTGAGGCGGTGAGGTAGCAGTCCCCAACACCATGTCACGGTTGCCGCCGACTTCCGTTGCACCAGTACGCGTAACCTCCGCCACGAACACACGGACGGAGATACCTGCCAGCGAGAGCCAAATGGCTGACAACCGAATGGAAACAAACGAACCGGAAACCAATCAAGAGGACATAGTCACAGAACAACCATCAGAAAAAGAACATTGCAAACGCCGCCGATGTTGAGCAAAGCAGCTCACACACAAACGCCCTGAACGCGACCTTAGCTATTGAAAAACATTCTGTGCATGATACCGAAATTGCAGAGGCAAATTACAGACAAATCGACAAACCTTCAAAGGAAAATAAAAAACGCAAAACCGCTCGCCAGGGTACGGACGAAGCTGCACCCACCTCGAGAGACAAGGCCAAGCAGATGCGACAAAAAAAAAAAATGAGAGACATACCACCAGCAGCACATGACAACGATCAAAAAACGTTAGAAAAGGTCATATAAAACTGACTACAAAAAGTTAAATAGTAACCGACAAACAACCTACAGAAGTACCGACGAAGAAAATTTAGAAACGGAAATACGTTGATTCTCAGAAGTGGGCTAGTGATAAAGATGAAGACGGCCAAGACTACGACATGATGGACATCATCGATGAGCGGGCCATGGAATTAGCGAAGAAGAATCTAATCAAAAACGAAACTCCCAAACACGAGAAATAGGAACCGATGATGAATCAGATTTTTGTTTAATGGAAATGCGAACATTGGAAAAAATATGGAAAGGAAGATAGAAAGATTGGAAACTAGATATATACCCAAATTAAATTCAACGTAATATGGCGGAATTATAAGCATAAAGGACTGCAATGTTGAATATCAGCAAGATAGGGAACACACTCAATTTGGGGGACATCCAGGAAGTCATATATGCAGTAGGCATCGATATTGTAATATTGGAAGTGACAGATGTTGACCTGGAGCAGATAACGGGCTACAACGCTGTCGATAACCCCGGTTGCAATAAAGAACTCGGAACAGCGGTTCTAATTAAAGAAGATATCATAGTCCGTAACGTTGAAAAACTACCTAACTGCAGAGGTATAGCTCGCAAAATCAATAACACCAGAATAATCAACGTTTATGCGCCGTCTGGAACGGGGATAAGTATTCTTCAAAGAATAGATTCTACCACTTTTCGGAATGGGCCATAATCCCATAATATTTGCCGGGAATTTTACCCGTGTTCTTCGTCCAAAAGATAAGAATCAAACTTCAATAAATCATTCGAGCTTGAAAACATCATCAACAAGTAAGCATTTGTTGACTCGTGGGAACATAAGCATGGTGACAGGCCAGGTTTCACACACGTCCCTAGCCATTCTGCAAGCCGTTTAGACCGGATGTATACAACAGCTGATCTGAAGCAAAATGTCCTACAGCCATATTTTCCGATCATGCGGCATACGTTTGTACTATCAACTTGGAGAAACAAGGAACCTAAAAAGCGGAGGGCGGAGGGACAGTGGAAACTTAATGTGGAACATCTATTAGAACAGTGATTCCAACCTTTCTGAGACCATTACCCCTGAGTGCAATCAGTACCCCCCCCCCCCCCCCTGCCATCTGTTGCAGCCCCCCGACATTATTAACAACTGTTGTATCTAACTAAACGGCAGAATGAATTACTCTTCTTGAAACACTTTTATTTTTAAAATAATGAAAGATGAATGATATTTAATGTGTGTGTGTGTGTATGTGTGTGTGTGTGCGTGCGTGCGTGTGTGTGTGTGTGTGTGTGTGAGAGAGAGAGAGAGAGAGAGAGAGAGAGAAGAGAGAAAGAGAGAGGGGGGGGGGAAAGAGAGAGTGTTTTACAATGAATGATAAGGTAATTTGCGGTGCATTGCACATGATACTCACAACTCCAGCCGGCCGAAGTGGCCGCGCGGTTCTGGCGCTGCAGTCTGGAACCGCGAGACCGCTACGGTCGCAGGTTCGAATCCTGCCTCGGGCATGGATGTGTGTGATGTCCTTAGGTTAGTTAGGTTTAACTAGTTCTAAGTTCTAGGGGACTAATGACCTCAGCAGTTGAGTCCCATAGTGCTCAGAGCCATTTGAACTCACAACTCCTCCTCAGATAAGAAAGCTGACTATCCTCAGTGGGGATAGACACTTGTTACAGAACAAACTTCCTCGACAGTACTCCTCTCCATTGGGGCACTTGTTTGACCTGCACACTGCAACCCCATTTAAAATCAAACAAGTTCAGATACGTGCACTATACTTACTGTTTGTGAATCACTTGATTGCTGGACTCTTACTTTTGAACTGGCAAAAACTGGATGACTCCAGGCTATTAACGCGTTGTGTCTAACCATTCAAATAATAATAACACTAGTTAACAAATTTAAACTTTTTCTGCATCTGGTTTGTAAAGGCGTAGATTTACCTAATTTTGGGTGCTGAATACACTAGTAAAATCAGTTTTTGTCTATGACGTCATATTTCCTTGGTACACAGCAGAATAAAAAATGATAATAGCGAAAATTGACAGAATTAAGTTAAACAAAAATACACATTCAGAAAGTTTGAAGTCAACACTATTTTATATGTATATATGGTCATGATACCAATAAAAGGTCCAAATCAGTTCAATTTCATCTTTAATCGTCTTTAGTTTTTGAAAAATGCGACGACGGGGCTCTTCTTTTGTTTGCCGTTTCATCACTCTCCCTAACAAGACCCCAGCAGTAGTCACCCATCATCGAAGGGCTCCACGGTGTTCCGTGGTAAGAATGTCTTGGTGAAGGCGTTCGCCATGCTCATCGCTTACGACTCCCAAATTTTCCGGCAAGAAATCAAGGTGAGAATGGAAAAAGTTAATTTTAAACGACATTCTATTCCCCGTTTTCTTATAGTTGTCCAACATATCATTCGCAATGGTAAGATGTCTTTTCTGTTACCCAAAAATCCCTTCACAATTTCTTTAAAAGAAGACCAAGCAGCTAATTGGATATCTGTAAGTTTGGTATCAAAGGTTGGATCTTTCAGTAGTTTTCTTATTTGTGGTCCAACAAATATACCCTCTTTCAGCTTTGCCTCACTTAATTTGGGAAACCTTTCTTTTAAGTGATTGAAGGCCTCACCTTCTTTATCCAGAGCTTTCGCAAAGTTCTTGATAAGACCCACCTTGATATGAAAGGGAGGCAAAATGATTTTATCGGGCTCGACCAGTGGGGTATTGTTCACATTTACGTTTACAGGAACATATGACTTCCATATAGGCCATTCGTTGACTGTATAGTGGTTCTTGGTGTCACGGGTGTCCCAAAGGCAAAAAAGGCAGCACCATTTCGTGTAACAAGCCTGTAAACCTGTAAGGAGTGCAACAACTTTTAAATAACAGCAAAACTGCCATTCATGATCCTTATGTTTGATTGCCTCTAGCAGCAAAGCCATGGTTTCATAAGTTTCTTTCATGTCTACTGCGGAAGTGAAAGGTACCGATGGAAATGCATTGCCATTATGCAGTAGTACTGCTTTCAAGCTAGTTCTACTGGAGTCAATAAATAGTCGCCACTCATGTGGATTATCTTGTACACCTAGCTACATCGTTAGACCATTGACATCTCTACATACACACTTTGAATTCTGCATACTGAAATACTGAGCGAAGGAAGCGCTTCTTGATCTGAAACAGGAAATTTTTGTCCCTGGAGCTAGAAGGTTCCGTTGTTGCAGTGTCGACCCCAAGAGTTCAGCTTGCTGTTTCGAAAGTTTTAGATCGCGAACCAAATCGTTCAGTTCCTTTTGATTAAAGAGCTGAGGCGAAGTGTCGTGATATTGAGGGCAGTACTCTTCTGTACGTTCAATACTTTCTGATTCACTTGACGTGGTGTTTGGTTCCGTGGCTTTCAAGTTACAGACAGGAACAGGCAACCCCTCATCATGGGACACAGGCAAACGCACTGAAGATAAATTTGGATACTTTATTTTATGTCTAGTTTTGCTTGAATGTCCCGAAATATTTGTAAGACAGAAGTAACAGTCTCGATAATGATATTTAGGCTAACATCACACCATCGGAACAGCGAATGGCATAGTTCGGAGTTTTCCTTTCAACCACTCTGTTAAAATGACTCAAATGGCTCTGAGCACTATGGGACCTAACATCTGAGGTCATCAGTCCCCTAGAACGTAGAACTACATAAACCTAACTAACCTATGGACATCACACACATCCATGCCCGAGGCAGGATTCGAACCTGCGACTATAGCGGTCGCGCGGTTCCGGACTTTTAGAGTGAATTTCCCACACACATAACAATAGTTGTCAGGGTGGTTTAGACAGCAAAGAGTTTTAATAGTTGCCATTTTTCTTAGTGTAAGTTTTGAACACAAAAAGTTTGCACTATCTTTCATAGGAAACACTCACTGAGGATCTCTTTCACACCACTGGATTACCACACCAGCCATTTACTGACGATTTGTTGATCTTCTAGCTCTCCTCTGCAAATCAAAAACAAACAATTAAACATCAAAACAGAAGAACAGCAAAAAGCGAAATACTGAATACGAAAAACAAAAAACAAAAAAAACTTAAAAAACTCAAAAATGGTATGTGCTAGAATGTTTTGAAAGGTATGTTCGAATTCTAGATACCAAAATACATACTAGTTGATGTATACATCCCAGATGTAAAATGCCTGTTGAGTAATGTTATCATGATAATAATAACAATAATAATTATAATATTGTGTACAGCCCTATGTAGTTACTGCTGTTCCGCGGTGTCAGTTAATGCACTTATCTGTTTCTAAGCGAGTACTGAAGCAGTTTCTGAACGACTGCAGGTACTATCTACGAATGGGAGAAGACATTTTATTGAGATATTTAGCATTTGTTATGTATATGTCCCATTTATATCATCAGCAGTGTACAGGACAAAGCACAACATATGTGTGTAGTGGGTGGACTATGTGAGGAACCTGTAACCTCCACCGGATTAATGTTACTATCTGAGAAAAAGTAATTATTGATACGTATATAATCAATATTAAAGTCGTACAAAATTGTAATAACAGTAATAATCTTTTGGAAATAATTTAGTTCCGTGACTGAAACAGAATCAAATCACTTAGTTTTTACTCCTGAGAAAATATCATTTTGTCCCTCAGGGGGTAATTACACCCAGGTTGGGAACCACTGTGTTAGATCCTGGATCCCACGCAACGTTTAACACTTCGTGGGACGGATGTGCAAAGCGGTTCCCGAATTACAGCTCACCGATCACTTGGTGGATAAAGTGCACCAAACTTGCAATAATGAGGACTATAAAAAACTATTTTCGCACGAAGAATTCCTGGCAGAAGGAAACAGTACAATTTTATTCTCAGTGCCCGCACGCAGTCCAAATGACGATCTATGCGACCGATTAGCGCTGGTTGCAAGCTTAAGAAATCCGACAACGACCTAGCAAAAGGTGTGTTGACCACATGTCCCTCCATGTTGCATCAGATGACGCGATTGGCAGAGGAAGATGATGTTTGGTTTGTGATGATGATGTTTGCTTTGTGGGACGCTCAACTGCGTGGTCATCAGCGCCCGTACAAAGTCCAAACTTTTACGCAGTCCAGTTTTTTTTTCACAGTCCAATCTAGTCACTGTCACGAATGATGATGATGATGATGAAATGATAAGGACAACACAAACACCTAGTCCCCGGGCACAGAAAATCCCCAACCCAGCCGGGAATCGAATCCGGGACCCCGTGATCCAGAGGCAGCAAAGCTAGCCACTAGACCACGTCTCCGGAGGAAGAGACGGCGGTCAGTCGGGTCCGGTTGTCCTGTCTAGGACCAGGAACTAGCAGGAACTAGGATCCGGAGCTTTACCTTACCTGTACCTTACAATCTGCGTGGCGCATTTGGTTGAATCTGCTCTCTATGTTCCAAATTTACGATTATTTTAACACGGCACCCCTGGAAGCCATATCCCTGCACTTATGGGGCAACCCTTTCTGTGCCACAGTGAGATTCCTTTACAGATGTTAAATTACATATGTACTCTGATTAAAATTGCTTCAGGCTTTGGAGAACTGTGCTCGAACAAAACCATCAGTTCCGCGTGTACGAGTTATCGCAAACTTTCAGGATGTTAGGTGATTCTATAATGAGTGTTCTGCGAGAGGAACCAACGGCCCAATTTATTATTTTTATTGTCATAAACATCTACCCCTCAGAGCAGCAAACTAATGTTGTAGCAGAGAGACGAACGCCAGCCACAGTGAATTCGTTAAAACAATGCCATTGTTAGAAAGTCTACCCAGACAGGCCTACGAAGACTCAACTGTACCGACCGACCGCCGTGTCATCCTCAGACGCCAGGCGTCACTGGGGCGTGTGGTCAGCACGCCGCTCTCCCGGCCGTATGTCAGCTTTCGTGACCGGAGCCGCTTACACCTCAGTCAAGTAGCTCCTCAGTTGGCCCCACAAGGGCCCGGTGCACACCGCTTGCCAACAGCGCTCGGCAGAATCAGCCGTTCACCCACGTAAGCCCGACAGCGCTTAACTTCGACGATATAACGGGGAACGGTGTTACCAATCCGGCAAGGCCGTCCCATTGTCAGTACTATAATGCATTCATCATAAGAAAAAACCTGATGTAAACAAACACAAAGGCGATAATTGGGCGGAAGCCGTATCACACGTACAACTGGTGCTGTTACCCCCTTGGAATTAGGTCCTACTTATGTATTAGATGTATTATTACTAAGTTACGTCAAATGAAACTGTAAGATATTCAAATGTTTTAACAGCCGTCAACGTTTATCTTAATGTTCTTTTTATTTCAAAACTCGTGTACAGACACAGCTTCTGCAGTACTGTTAATGAGCAGTATGAAAATCGCTGAGGCTGCTTTCTGTTCCGTAGTGAAACACGTGTGTGGAATACGGTTGAAAAGCGCCGAGAAACAGGTTGTTCTTAATGTTTTTCATAAATTTACGGACATAATCAGCTTTGAAGTTTTCCTAGCCAATCTATGTACGAGGGTGAGTCAAATGAAAACCTTAAATTTCGAGCCGTTATCCCGTAAGTTGGAAGAGTGCTACAAACAGCGTGCAGAATGGCCTGTAGGTGGCAGCATAGCGCAGATGCACATATACCGTCGTCGTATCAGTATAAAGATGGCCGCCCCATTTCCGACTTGCACCAGGAAGAAACAGCGTTCTGTTATTCGGTTTTTGCGTAGTGAAGGTGTGAAACCTATTGAAAGTCATCGACGAATGAAGGTTCAGTGCGGTGATGCATGTTTGTCACAGCAGCAATTGTACGAATGGAGTAGGAAGTTCGCAAATGGTGTGACTTCAGTGGAAAATGCTTCTCGTCCAGGTCAGGCACAAAGAGTTCTGACTCCACAGAACATTGCAGCAGTTGAAGCCATAGTGAAGGGAATCCGCCGAGTGACACTGAATGACATTGCAGCATGAATACATGGGTCAGCACAGCACACCACACTGTACATGATGTTCTCCAGTTTCACAAAGTGTCTGCAAGATGGGTGCCACGGCAGCTGACTCCTGAAATGAGAGAACGACGTGTTGATGTTTGTGAAGAACTTCTTCGGCGCTTTGAACGAGAAGGTGATGGCTTCCTTGCAAGAATCGTTACTGGTGACGAAACCTGGGTTCACTTACACCAACTAGAAACGAAGAGAGCGAGCAAGGAATGGAGTCATTCCTCATCACCAAAACCAAACAAGTTTCGAACAGAACCACCAGCAGGGAAGGTTATGCTGACTCTCTTTTGGGACGAAAAAGATATTTTGGGGCATTACATGCATAGAGGGACCACTATCACCAGTGCATCATACAAAGATCTCCTAAAAACTCATCTGCGGCCTGCAATCAAATCAAAGTGACGTATATTGCTGTCAGCAAGTGTTCATTTGCAACATGACATTGCAAGGCCCCACACTGCCCGTACAACAGTTGCGACAATCACAGACCTGCATTTTGAGTGTGTTCCTCATCCACCATACTCACCAGACCTTGCCCCAAGTGATTTCCATATGTTTGGACCACTCAAAGACGCAGTGGGAGGAAAGAAGTTCCGTTCTGATGAAGAGGTACGCCACGCGGTGCATGAGTGGTAGCGCGAAATATCACAAGAATTTTTTCCTAAAGGAATTTATGCAATTTGTAAGCGCTGGGGGAGATTATGTTGAAAAGTGATACAGCTTTGTATCACCTCTACACAATAAATAATATTTTATTTTAAAAAATGTTTGAGGTTTTCATTTGACTCACCCTTGTAATACAGTTGCAGAATAAACACAGTCTTACATGCAGCGCAGTCGGTACCATAATGGAAGGTTAATCTATTATAGATAATGGTTCGTGAGCCCAAATTTCCGCAGTATCATTTTTTTCTATTTCTGTTTGAAATACCTTCATCTCGTAATTATAAAACTCATCATCATTTTTTATGAATAATGCACGTATTCTTGTTTCTAATTACACACTTGACGCGAAATTCTTGTTTTCTCTTCAAATACAAATTCTTAATTATCGATGTTTTGTGAAAGACTGTTCATAAAACTTTATTAAATTAAGGGAACCTAACAATATAATTTTCTAAGACAAAAATGAAAAACCAAATTCTCTTTATTTGGACTATTTCCATCGTTTTATATTACAGAAGTAGATAAGTGTCGTAGAAACATGAAAAACAATCATTTTCACAGCATCGAGCACATACAAATGCTACATTTTTACATTTGCTACTGCACCATTACAATATGAACCCAACAGAACTGATCTGGAGCCAAGCTGAGGGATCTGGCGCGAGAAGTAACAAGACTGTTAAACTGCCAGACGTACTGGAACCAACGCACGCAGCTTTTTCACACGTCACTGCCGAACGCCGCTGAGATAGAGAAAGGCTCGTCATGAAAGAAGAAGAGAAAATGCGGCGCCTCGTTGGCTTCGTGGATTCTGTTGTTGATAGGCTCGTTATCAACGTAGCAGGCGACACTTCCAGGAATGAAATGTATTTCTCGGATTGGGATAAGGAAGGAGCTAAGAGATTACCAGACGACTGACTATAATTAATACCTTCAGTGGCTTCAGTATTCAACAGTACGTTGAAATCCCTGCAGTATGCTTTTACACTACACACAACTCGCTCAGAAAAATTACCCTATGTTTAAGTTAGAAATTTTCATCACTCTTGCTTGTAATTAGAATACTATGTCTGGTGAGAACGAGTGCATTTTATGCTTTCCTTCTGGTCACATAAGAAGCACGCGGTAGTGCTGGAGTTTCTCCGAATATTATTTCACTCTCATTAAAAATTAAATGGTATTCGAAGCTATATTGTTTCTTTGTTCGTCTCTTTTTACGCCTGACCTGCAACTGCTCACATCACTGCGGGTTAGTTGGTCCGCTAGCTGGCCAGTGCTGTCCAAGCTTAACGCGCCGGTATAGCTGTTGTCCCGCATTGTCTATGTGCGTGTAACACAGCATAAAACGTAACCTTATCATCGTACTTGATTGTACCGGTCACAGCTTGGTTTCCGTTCCACGTGAAACGAAATCCAGTGAGATTCAAGCAAACGCGGAAGAATACATGGCGTAATGTTTACATCAGGTTTATTCTTATGATGAACAGAGTACAGATTCAGAATTGTCTGCCCTCGTCGTCTGTGTAGGTCACTTATGACGAGGCGCAATGGCTGCTCCGCAGTACTAAAGTGAGCGTTTCAGCGCGAAGTTGGCGAGTGCTCAGCCTGTATCTTCACTCACATGATGCAACACCAAGTCCTCAAAGTCTGCTGTGCGAACAATTCCTTTCGATCTTTTAGGAAACACTCTCGCTGCTGTTTTCTTTTCATGTAGAATTGTAACTGTTGCAATGAAATCTATTTTTTAAACAAAATGATTATTAATGGGAAAAAAATGAGTGTAGCGCAAATGTCATATAATCGCGAGTTCTCCGCATCGAATCTCTCGAGTAACCATGTATTATTTAACTTTTATTTAAATCATATATTTACCATCATATTTAATGAACAATGCGTTTAACTGTTATCTGTAATGTCAATGTGGAACCATGTGCGGTTTTATTTACTATGAGTCGTCATGACTTTGATAGAATTGAACTTTGAACTGAAGATGGCTACACAGTAGCTGAAACCGATCTGCAATAAACAGATTAAAACTTTACGACCGAAGCTCCCCTTCCTCCAACCTTGGATCTTTATGAACGTATACTAAATCACAGCTTATTTTTGTAAAAGAGCAATCTTTTAATTTTTAATTAGTCATCTTCATTTGGTTACCTGTCTTGCGTGCAGGTTTAGACTTCACAGCCCCCCGCCCCCCTCCATTCTTCTCTATTCTCTGCTTTCCTCTTCATTTTTAGGTACCCTCCTTGCGGTCTACTGAAGACATCCATGAGTTTGGTACCCTTTTCTGTTCTTCCCTGTCTTCCTCGGAATAAAACCTTCAACTGCCTCTGCTAGAAGGCAGTCTCGTCTTAAATTATCTCCTGTTCAGTTTAGCTTCCTGTTCTCAAACGTCAACAAAATCCTCCGATCTTCCTCAACTCTTGTCAATATCTCCTCGTTTCCGATACCATCATTTCAGCTGATCTTCTCCATTCTGCACCGTATCCACATTTCATAAGCCTCAGTTTACCTCTCGTACTGCTTTCTCAGTGTCCAGGTTTGTGGTCCATACAAGGCGAGACATTTCACTAGTCTTTCCTTAATACTCTGTTCAAACCACAAACCAAGAATCTTTCCAGCTCTCGAAGTGCCTCTTTACTCGCATGAAAATGTGAGTGTGGATCCCTGCTTCCATTATTCGATGTTGAATAAATCTGCTGCAGATAAAATGACATAACCTCAGAACGCAGCACCTGATCCCCTAAAACTAAATAAGCCTATCTGGATTATGTCAGTTTGAGTGCGTGTGTCATGTTATATAGGAGTTATGACCCTGTATTCCTGAAGCAGCAAGTGCTCAGCACTCAAATCTATTCTCAACCATTCAAGAAAAATTAAGTATAACTCGACAGTGCAACTGTACACTATATTACTATAAACAGAATACCAATGATTTCCTTTGCCCAGTGCTACATCACAGAGTGTACTGCAAGTATTTCTGACACGAAAAATTTTCTTTCTCTAAACGTAAGATAACAGCCGTCTCATGAGAAAAGTTTCTCTGGAAGGCCCGGTACCTACCGCGAGGTGCTGTGCCAGCATCCAAAACTGCATCTCCTCTGTACTAACCAGGAGCTTGTCTATTTCTCCTGGAACGTCCCGGAAGAACGCGGCACTGGTCATCCGAGCAGGCATTCACACATATACCCATACCACTGTCTGCCGTTAGCAGTTCTTTTGTCACGGACCCTCTGTAGACTCTTGACTGCTCGCATTGTTGGAAAGGTGACGTTTTGAACATGATTTTGTCATAGCTCCCCAGTGATGGTTCTCCATCTGAAGCGATCGTTAGAACTTGCTGGTCTGTAATTCCTAATAAAGTGTTGCGACTGCCGCTGACTTCACTGCCTTGCTCGAGGCTCTGGTATTGTATGTAACACCGGATATATTATTCGCTAGAGTATCAACTAGTTGCCAATTTTCTTTATTACAGACTATGCCATATACACCACCCTGTCTACGCTCAGTCTATTCAAAAATGGTTCAAATGGCTCTGAGCACTATGGGACTCAACTGCTGTGGTCATCAGTCCCCTAGAACTTAGAACTACTTAAATCTAACTAACCTAAGGACATCACATACACCCATGCCCGAGGCAGGATTCGAACCTGCGACCGTAGCAACAGCGCGGCTCCGGACTGGAGCGCCTAGAACCGCACGGCCACCGCGGCCGGCTCTCAGTCTATTGATCACATTCACGGAAAGTATGTTGAGGCGTGCCTACCTATCCACAGATTCACGCCTGTCTTGATCTTGTTATTTCCACACAAAAACACGCTCCACCTTCTCTGGCTGACGGTTCCCGCAGGCCTGTTTGACGTAAGCGGACAGTCTCACGGAAAGGGCCAGCCACGGATTGTTTTCGTTGTCGGAGCCCCTAACTGATATTTGGTACAAAGTCGTTCGTACAGTGACACGACTGACAAACATCAGTGAATTCAAGGACACAAAACGTAAGCGTCACTCCATTATACAGCATGTTTCACGTGACAGGCCCCTAGTGCTGTTCTCTATAACTGCGTCATTCCACCTATTACGAGCCCGCATCTCGTGGTCGTGTGGTAGCGTTCTCGCTTCCCACGCCCGGGTTCCCGGGTTCGATTCCCGGCGGGGTCAGGGATTTTCTCTGCCTCGTGATGGCTGGGTGTTGTGTGCTGTCCTTAGGTTAGTTAGGTTTAAGTAGTTCTAAGTTCAAGGGGACTGATGACCATAGATGTTAAGTCCCATAGTGCTCAGAGCCATTTGACCCACCTATTACGAATCGAAACTTGGAGAGGTCGTCTATATACCGAAATTCGCCAATTTCCTGCATGTCTTGTATTATGCAGCCGTCTTCTGGAACCTCGCATATACACCGAAGAGCCAGAGACACTGGTACACCTGCCTAATATCGAGAAGGGCCCCCACGAGCATGCCGAATTGCCGCAGCACGACGTGGCATGGACTGGACCAATGTTTGAAGTAGTGCTTGCGATGCCACTACCCGAATGTATTGTATCATTATTAGACCATGCGGCATCGGACTTCCGGAAAGCGGCTCTCGCGTGTAATAGGTTTGAATAGACACCCAATGGTGATCCAACAACTACACGGAATTTTTGGAATAAATAATGATAATGGCGCGTACAAACTTATTTTTACGTCTATATTTGATTATTAGTAGCACTGATAAATTATTTGAAGTGACTGAACAGGGAGCACTTAATTCTGTATGTTTGTATATTGCCTAGCAGGAGGGCATTATTCAATTAAAACAATACCACAGCCGGAAATCGTTTCACAATACATAAACACGCATGACAAACACTTGAACTTGTTTTAGGTTAATGTAAACTACACAAATTGTAATTACGGAATTTAATGTTATTGAGCTTGCATTGTGCTGAAGGCACAATGTGTACTGTGGTGGCAGTAATTTCCTTGAACGCTTAATTAAAGAACAATATAGATCTGCTTGTCAATATAGTTACTGAAAACACTAATTGAGAATCACGATGCTCAGACGGAACCGAGTAATTTTTGACTATGGAAATGTACTGAAGAGCCGCCACATCGAGCTGGATAGTAATTAAAGTGGCACAGTACCTGGCATCTTCCATCCGTTGCATGAAGCGGCATCTGCTGGCAATTTCGGAGTTAATTCCGACTATTTTCTCTTGTAATATAGCTACGCCGATACCCACGAACCATAACTTTTCACTGATGTTGCAGCAGATAGAAATCACTGGATATGGGGTAATAATGAGCTATTTCCTTTAAATAATTGATTACACTCGGGGAATGCAATTTAAACCACAAAATTATTATTGCCTCCGTCCGCAGCTCGTGGTCGTGCGGTAGCGTTTTCGCTTCCCACGCCCGGGTTCCCGGGTTCGATTCCCGGCGGGGTCGGGGATTTTCTCTGCCTCGTGATGACTGAGTGTTGTGTGATGTCCTTAGGTTAGTTAGGTTTAAGCAGTTCTAAGTTCTAGGGGACTGATGGCCATAGATGTTAAGTCCCATAGTTCTCAGATATTATTGCCTCCAAATTTTACACACTGTAGAGAACTTGGTTTGACTACTACACAAACTGATTCAGAAAATATAAATGTACTGGTAATGGCGTCGGTATAACAACCACTGTTCATAATAATACACTTGTAAGGTGAGCTCACCAATGGACCTCATCAGTTATTTGAGACCACAATACGCCGTTGGATGTGGCTACTGGTCCCTTCACACCTCGCCATTGGCACAAGCAACTCGTCGCAGTTAACACAGTATTGCACCATGCAGTGCCATGTACCTCAGAGTCGGACACCGTACTATTTTTGCGC
Organism: Schistocerca piceifrons; assembly: GCF_021461385.2. NCBI lineage: Eukaryota > Metazoa > Arthropoda > Insecta > Orthoptera > Acrididae > Schistocerca > Schistocerca piceifrons. The sequence goes on from NC_060145.1 coordinate 460,811,960, forward strand.
TCACACTCCATCTCCGTCGAAATACCACGTCTTACAAGCCTTAGTGTCCATTTAGCTTGTAGCCAAACGATAAACGAAGTCCATATCTGTTTTCAGCTCACTTCTAAATGGTCTGTTAGCAACGTTACCGTAGCACACACCGGCAGTCACTCTTACGCCACGCCGGCCGGGGTGGCCGAGAGGTTCTAGGCGCTACAGTCTGGAACTGCGCGACCGCTACGGTCGCAGGTTCGAATCCTGCCTCGGGCATGGATGTGCGTGATGTCCTAAGGTTAGTTAGGTTTAAGTAGTTCTAAGTTCTAGGGGACTGATGACCATAGATGTTAAGTCCCATAGTGCTCAGAGCCATTTGAACCATTTTAATAATAATACTAAAGTACCGGGTGATCAAAACGTCAGTATAAATTTGAAAACTGAATAAATCACGGAATAATGTAATTAGAGAGATACAAATTGACACACATGCTTGGAACGACATGGGGTTTCACAAGAACCAAAAAAATACAAACGTTCAAAAAATGTCCGACAGATGGCGCTTCATCTGACCAGAATAGCAATAATTAACATAACAAAGTAAGACAAAGCAAAAATGATGTTCTTTACAGGAAATGCTCAATATGTCCACCATCATTCCTCAACAATAGCTGTAGTCGAGGAATAATGTTGTGAACAGCACTGTAAAGCATGTCCGGAGTTATGCTGAGGCACTGGCGTCGGATGCTGTCTTTCAGCTTCCCTAGAGATGTCGGTCGATCACGGTACGCTTGCGACTTCAGGTAACCCCAAAGCCAATAATCACACGGACTGAGGTCTGGGGACCTGGAAGGCCAAGCATGACGAAAGTGGCGGCTGGGCACACGATCATCACCAAACGACGCGCGCGAGAGATCTTTCACGCGTCTAGCAATATCGGGCGTTTTTTTTTTTTTTTTGTTCTAATAAAACCTCATGTCATTCCAAGCATGGGTGTCAATTTTTACCTCTCTATCTACATTATTCCGTGGTTTATTAAGTTTTCAAATTTATACTGACTTTTTGATCACCCGGTATATCAGAACAGACACTATGTTTCGTATACAGAATTAAAGGTAAAGGTAAGCACTGTACTTTGTTACGAATGAATTGCTAAGTAATGGAGTAAAAGTAAAGAATTGTGATGATTATAGAAACCTTCGGTGAACAGCGACGAATGTCGATCGTGCAGAAAGTCTTCGTTGTGGGGAGCGTTCTGGAAAAATTCGTACAGCTGCCTCGCAACACCTTCTGCCTCGCCATAAATTAAATGAATACCACATAGTTCTGTGGTACTAAATGTTCCTTCCGTCCTAACGTTTAACGAAGTCGACAACTGCCAACGATCGGCATATTGCAACGACTCAGCCACGCAGGCCGTTGTGGCCTACGTGTTTGCAACTCACGCTCGTGATGAAAAATACGCACAGCGGTAATGTCTACTTATACAGAAACATTGTCTCAGGATGATTTTTTTTTGTCTGCGACAACCGTAGGAATGGACAAACATGTTACTAGACTAATAAATCTGTTAGTTATGTTCTGCTAACAGGATTTTTTGGTAACTTCTGCTATATACGAAAAAAAAAAAAGTTTTGCGTCACCTCGGTGTCGAGAGTTCCGGAACCTGTAGAGATAATTGGAATAGAGATCAACATAAACATCATTCCTGCCCTTTTTATTCCTCATGAAAACCACACATTGCCTGTTGTACCACCATACAGCGAGACCTTCAGCGGTGGTGGTCCAGATTGCTGTACACACCGGTTCCTCTAATGCCCAGTAGCACGTCCTCTTGCACTGATGCCTGTCTGTATTCGTCGTGGCATACTATCCACAAGCTCATCAAGGCACTGTTGGCCCAGATTGTCCCATTTCTCAACGGCGATTCGGCGTGGATTCCTCAGAGTATTTGGTGAGTCACGTCGTCCAGAAACAGCTCTTTTCGATCAATTCCAGGCATGTTCGATAGGGTTCATGTCTGTAGAACACGCTGGCCGCTCTAGTCGGGCGATGTCCTTATCCTGAAGAAAGTCATTCACAAGACGTGCACAATGGGGGTGCGTCCATGAACACGAATGCCTCGCTAATATGCTGCCGTTATGGTTGCACTATCGGTCGGAGGATGGTATTCACATATCGCACAGCCGTTACGGCGCCTTCCATGACCACCAGCGGCGTACGTCGGCTCCCACACAATGCCACCCCAAAACAGCAGGGAACTTCCACCTTGCTGCACTCGCTGGACAGTGTGTCTAAGGTGTTCAGCCTGACCGGTTTGCCTCGAAATACGTCTCCGACGATTGTCTGGTTCAAAGCATATGCGACACTCTTCGGTGAAGAGAACGTGATGTCAATCCTGAGCAGTCCATTCGGCATGTTGTTGGGCCCATCTGTACTGCGCCGCATGGTGTCGTGGTTGCAAAGATGGACCTCGCCATGGACGGCGGGAGTGAAGTTGCCTATCATGTAGCCTACTGCGCACAGTTTGAGTCGTAACACGACGTGCTGTGGCTGCACGGAAAGCATTATTCAACATGGTGGTGTTGCTGTCAGGTTTCCTCCGAGCGGTCATCCACTGCAACATTAGCTCTTGGGCGGCCTGAGTGAGCCATCTCATCGACAGTTCCTGTCTCTCTGTATATCATCCATGTCCGAACAACATCGCTTTGGTTCACTCCGAGACTTCTGGAGACCCCTTGTTGAGAGCCCTTCCTGGCACAAAGTAACAATGCGGATGCGATCGAACCGTAGTATTGACCGTTTAGGTATGGTTGAACTACAGACAACACGAGCTGTGTACCTGGTTCCAGGTGGAATGATTGGAACTGATCAGCTGTAGGACCCCTCCGTCTAATAGGCGCTGCTCACGCATGGTTGTTTGCATCTTCAGGCGGGTTTAGTGACATCTCTGAACAGTCAAAGGGACTGTGTCTGTGACGCAGTATCCACAGTCAACGTCTGTCCCCAGAAGTTGTGGAAACTGGGGTTATGCAAAAGTTTTTTTGATGTATGTATTTACACCCTATACGAACAACTTTATGTTTTCAGGTGGACCTAACAATTCCCTGTAGCATGTTTGTGCGCTAATCTTGTTAATTCAGCAAAAATACACATGATCTGCGCCACTTACTCTCAAAATGTGTATCACCACTTTGGGGAGATTTATACCCCTGTGGTTTCAGAAGAAACCGCACAGAAATTACAAGGCATACAGAAAATAGAAATATGGCAATGGATAGAGACTTGGATGGGTGACATCTGGTGTGCCGAGCGCTCTTGGCGAGTGGAGTGTACTCAGCCCTTGTGAGGTAAACTGAGGAACTACTTGATTGAGAAGTAGCGGGTCTGGTCCCGTAAACTGACATACGGCTGGGAGCGTGGTGTGCTGACTACATGCCCCTCCATATCCGCATCCAGTGGCGCGTGTGGGCTGAGGAGGACATGGCGGCTGGTCGGTACGGTTCGGGCGGAATTTTTTTTTTGAATGGTTAGAGCGATTCTCGAAGTTTACAGCTCACATTTCAGGTTATAAGTATTGGCACTATTGTGTACGACTTTATACAAGACGATAAGGAGACACGGGCTACAGAGTGGCACGGCAGATGTCATCACAGGAAAGCTGGAGCAGAAATGATTAGCGAAGAAGTTAACACAGTAAACAGAAGATTTACTTAATTTGTATTTATCCAAGTTTAAAAAGGCACATTACAAATAACGCAACAGGAAACAGAGTCCAGTTCATACAATACCAACTAGGATGAGACTCACTGTACTAAGCACAAACGATGGCGTCGTAGGAATAGTCTCGAAGTAAAAGTGGGGTGTGTGGCTGCCGCCCCCCATGTTATATCGCTGCTACAAGTGTGGCTCAGTGGGCGCGCACCATTGGGTCCGCCAGATTCCGCCTGACCGCTGTCTGCGTCTAACGGTACCTTGCAATCCCGTTACCAACTTTGCAATGCCTGTGGGGTGACACTACAGACACCATTCGTGAAGTGACAGACGTCAATATGTGCATGCAGGTCACTGGATTCACTAGTACTGCTGCTGCTCAGAAAGGCACAAGCACAGCAACCTACTTCAGAAATCTGTTGATTGGGATGCCTACATGCAGGTCCAAATTATTTAATGTGAGAATACGGAGTGTACAGTTTGGTTACAGGTTGAGACATGCCTGTATCTGGAGTTAGGCTATGCCGCGGTATTACTAATCGAAACTTGGAGAGGTATTCCATCCACTGACGTGCGTCATTCTTCTGTACACATTCTAGTTTTCTTGCAGTCCTCTGGACGTGCTTGTGAATAACCCTGCGATTTACGAGGGTATTTCGGAAAGTAAAGATACACTGTACGCCAGAGGAACAGAAGAGTTTTGGCGAGCAAGTTGGCAACACTGGTGTTAACCTTGAACCGTTAGCTTTCTCCTCGCGATCGTTCGGCAGTTGAACGTTGCTTCTGGTTGGAGTAGGTCGTGTTTAAAATGGCTGCGCCGATTCAGAATCCCGCCAAATGCGAAGTGCGCTCCGTCATACGTTTTCTTCATGCGAAAGGTCAGCGACCAGCGGATATTCACAAAGAAATTGTTTCTGTATATGGGAACATTATGAATCGACAAAATGTAACGAAATGGTGTCGTCGTTTCTCTGAAGGTAGGACCGATGTTCATGACGAACAAAGAACAGGTCGGCCATCTGTGATCTCTGATGCCCTTCTTCGGAGAACGGAGGAAGCAATTCGTGCGAATAGACGTCTCCCATTGAAAGAATTGCTTCTGATCATACTTGACGTGTCAGTGACATCTCTTTATGACGTTGTGACTGTCAAGTTAGGGTACAGGAAATTGTGTGCGCATTGGGTTCCAAAACTGTTAACGGAAGAACACAAAAAGAAAAGGATGGGCTTTGCCCTTGACTTCCTCACACGCTATGCTGAAGCAGGTGATAAGTTCATTGATCACATTGTGACAGTTGACGAGACGTGCGTTTATCACCATACACCTGAATCCAAGTAATAATCAATCAATGGCGGCATTCGAATTCACCAAAATCCAAGAAATGCAAAACGTCGATTTCAGCGAAGAAAATCGTGGGTTCTGTTTTTTGGGACAGACAAGGTATTCTTCTGTTGGAATTTATGCCTCCTGGAACGACAATTAATGCTGCTGCATATTGCTAGTCTTTGAAACGTCTTCGAAGGGCAATTCAAAACAAACGCAGGGGAATGCTGACGAGTGGAGTCCGCTTGCTTCATGACAACGCTCGGCCTCACACAGCGCTCGTAACCAAAGCACTACTCAAACAATTCAAATGGGACATATTGGACAATCTGCCATACGGCTTGCGCCCACCGACTTCCATGTCTTCCGTTACCTGAAGCCACACCTTGGTGGAAAATCATTCCACGACGATGAAGAGATCAAAGATGAAGTTGAAATGTGGTTCCGACAACAGGCGGCAACCTTCTATGACTGTGGAATTCTGTTGTGTACATAGTTCCGTGTATACAGCGTGTAGACAACTTTCCCAGTAGAGCGCACCCCGGTAAGCACAACAGCGCAGGCGCAGCGCTCGTCTGTCTCTGCACTACGAGATGGCGCTGCCTTGGAGACGGACGAAATTCTGCTTCCACCGATCCACGTATTAATATGTAACGCAGCCAATGAGATTGCTGCTGATGTAGAACCTTTTCTCCTTGCGGATCACACTCGCGCAGTGATACCTGAATGCGTGAGGTATTATAATGAGTGTACAGACCTTCGATTAGTTAGTCTGCATTAGTCTGTACCAGTCTGCATTTGTCTGTACCAGTCTATAGTCAAGTTTCAGTCTGCGCCTAATAAGATTACCATATTCCTGTACATAGCCATGAAGATAAATGAATAGACACTTTGTCAAGTATCAGAGGTATGAGAGAATAAGATTAACGTACCAAGACCAAAGGAACTTCAGATTGCCAATTGTAAACAGCATCCAGAATCAAGTTACGTAATGTCAATGCTTTTTATTATTTTAATAAATGTGTGTGAAAATTAATCAAGTTCTGTTTAAAGTTGGTCATTGTCAATGTTCTACTCTAAGTGTGCAAGTGGCATTTCTATCGTCTGACCTAACGGCAGAAGATAAACACGCCACATTAAGACCACATTGCTGACACTCGCCTACTTCGTTAGAGCGACAAGTCAAATAATCTGACGGTGTGTGTACCGAAGGTCTTACAGTACGCACACCACAAATACAAAAGCTTGTGCACCAACTTAACAAATGTTTGGATAATGGGGGTGATTTTGTCGAAAACTAACGAATACCCCAGGTAATAAGATGTAACTGACGTTTTCTAAATAAATGTACTATTTATGGGCTGCGAGCCATTGCATCTTTACTTTTCGAAATGCCCTCGTAGCTGATTGTAGGCGGTGCTGTCCACATTGCGCGTGTGTGTGTGTGTACGGCAGGTTATAACGACGGTGGGGCCGGCCAAGCCGCGGCGGGCGTCGGCGTGCGCGTCGTCGACGCCGGCCGAGCACCTGCAGCCGCTGCTGGCCGCCGCCCCCGCCGCCTCCGCCCCCGCCGCCGCCGCCGCCGCCCCCGCGACCTCGCCCGGCTCGCCCAAGGCGTCGACGCCGCCGCACCGGCTGTGCCTCGAGACGAGCTTCACGTCGCTGCAGAGCCCCGGCTCGGAGCCGCAGCAGCTGCAGCTGCAGGCCGCACCGGACGCCGCGTCGCTGCCCTGCGGCCGGCAGAGCGCCGCCACCGCGGGGCCGCTCGGCTGGGAGTTCCCCGCGCTGCTGCTGCACGACGACCAGGTGGGTCCCCACCACCCTGCTGTCCTCCTCCTTTGGCGACAGTCACGGCAGATTCACGAGCACAGTTAGAATACAAGTCGTCACACTTACTTAAGGATATCAGCACATGGTGCAACAACAATGAACTACAAATGGCTCTGCACAAAACAGTCTAAATAATAATGAAAGGTTCGCTAGCAAGAGATCCAATAATTACAATAAACAAGAACAGCGTACACAGACAACACACAACACGATACCTTTGTGTACACATAGATGAAAGACTGACGTTCAACGAGCACATAAAAGTTACGACCGACAAAGCAACCAAAATAATGCATAAACTCGCCAGACTAAACGCCGCACAGTACAGACTACCATTGTCGACACTCAGGACCTATCACTGTACACTCTTTGAGTCCGTGGTCTGCTTCACGGCCAGTACACTTAGTAAATTATAGGAACACGGTTAGGAGGGGGCAAAGAAGTGCTCTGGTAGGTTATCTGAGGCCTTCGGTACCACATCATTGGCAGCGCTATGTATGATCCATGGAATCTTTCCCATTGACCCAACAATCAGACTGAGGGCAGCCATGTACTGGCTAAAGAAAGGAAGACACGACAAGGTGACAGAGATCACAGGGCACAACCTTAATGATAGACACCAACTTATCGAGTGGATGGTGGAAACATGGCAGAGGGAATGGGACACGGACGACAAGGGCCGTAGAGTCTACCAATATTTCCTAAACATCAGGGAATGTCTGCAGATGAATCATATAAACCCAAGTAGGGGCATGGTTCACTTTCTCTCGGGTCATGGCCCATACCCCATGCACCTGCACCGCATGGGACTCACTCAAAGTGATTCCTCCACATGTGGCGTAAATGGATCACCAGCACACTTAGTATTTCACTGCCCATTACATATCGAAGACATAACACCTACACAACTACAAATACAAACGCAGGATGACATAAATACAGCTATCAGGAATAAGGACACATGGAAGGAGATTAACCGGGTGACAAACGAAGTATCCCAGGTACTGCACAAATCATTTAAGCAATCAAGGCCGTACCACAGATTGCGACCAGAGACACAAAACACATGGAAAATGGAACCGTGGGAGACTACCAGCTCTGATCAAGAGAATGATACAGATGTTGAGGAAAACACAAATTCGGAAAACAGCAACAATACGTCACTCACTCATTGACGACTCTCAACACCAAGAATCTTGCCTAGCTAAGCACCAACCCAGCACAGTCAATTACGAATAACGCTTTAAATGTGCGATGCGGGCTGGGAATGGATGGCTCGAAGTACATTCCGAGCCCTCCATCCCCTGTTGGCTAGACGGGGCCAGTCAGACCCTTTTCCCGAACACCTCCAAAACTTCTCCACTACCCTCACAAATCCACAAATCAAACTCACATTTTAAAGTCCTATTAGGTTAAGTATAGTAGATACGTCAGATTAAGATTTCCCTGCATGATTTTCTTTCATTCATTATTTTAAAGCATTTTTCGTAAAACAAATCGTAATTGCATTCCAAATTGTATCCAAGCTGTTAAAGCATGTACATAAAAATGTGATATCACCCAACAATAAAATAAAAAGGTGAACAACGCAGAAACTGGTCCGCCTCCACGTGGCAGGGACGGGCAACATCGAGGGTGGAAGGAAGCTAACAAACTTGCGGCCACTCATGATGGCTAAGAGACCAGAAAACCTCGTTGGGTATATCACAAAAGTATTTTTTGTGATAAAAAAAAGGACCAGCCATATACCCATAGGCGGCTGGTCACCCACCTGGTTTAACGGAAGAAAAAGTACCTATCCTCCTCTGCCCTTTCTCGCTTCTCAACACGTTTTCATTACGTCGGTTTCTTGTCTGGCTGTCTGTTCGGTGCAGATTTTGTAATCGATTGTAAATTAACTTGCCGATGAGCTAGAGACTTGATCTTTTAAACATACTAGGGTTGACCGTAGTCCAGCTTGGTTTTCCCTCTCCCATTTCCCACTTCGGCGAGCTGTCAGCGACGCAGTCTTCGTAGCGTAGCAGCCGCCGCAGGTGGAGCTTATAATGGATCTTTTACGTTGGGATAAATTTATTTTATTTTTGTTAGATGTTTTCGTTAAATAGCTGAATAAATTGTAATTAGGAATGATTTAATTAAGCAGAGTAGAGAAGATAGTCAAAGAGATGTTCATTGGGCGGACATTGTCGTAATGTAACGTCATAGCGTTTTTCGGTTGTTAAAACAAGTCGTTTGTGTTCCGTTCTGCTGTTCGGTCGTGCGTGTATCTGAAAGGGATTGATTCGGGGACTATCATAAATTTTCACATAATAGTTACGATTTGATGTTCCGCGAAAAGGGGTTAACGTCAGTGTTAATTCAAATTGTGAGCGACAGGATTAGTTTTGACAGATACGTGAAAACGGACGTAACGAAAGTTGTTCGCATATCATACTTGAACGTGACTTTTTATTTAATTAACGATTGCGATCTCATTAAAAGCTATTATCTCATGATTAGGATGAATCCCTCTTTCTTCCTGGACAGTGATCATTCATTAACATTTACGTCATAAGAAAAAGGATTATTAATAAAAGTGATGTTAAATGACAATTACGTGTTATTCCGTTAGTGTATATCTCTGAAATGGCATGATATATAGTTTGTGTTAAATACTGAGCTGAGATAGGAAGTAAATTGAAATTAGTGAACATTTGATACTGAGACTATAGAAGTAGAAGCGCTTAAGGTTTCTATTCTCTAAAATGGCAAAATAGGTACGAACTTTAACTCAATAGTTGACATTATGTATTGCAAAGACATTAGCATTTCATACTTATTTTGACGACGCGCTGTTAAACAAAGCAACGTTGAGTCTCTGTACGAGTAATAAAATTAAATCTAAAAACATAATTAATAACGGCGAAAAACTGTATTGCGTGTCGTCATCTGGCAATAAATGCCCAACCCTGGAGACTTGGGTGGTGGAATTAGAAGTCAGGCATATAAAACAAACTTAAAAATCCATTCAAGCTACAATGGAGTTGGCACAACATGCGTGCGCAGTTATAAGCTCCCATTCGCGTCTCACGCCATGTGCGAATTACGGTCCGTAATTCGTTTTCTGAGTGCAAAAAAGACTGCGTCAGTGGACATTCATTCCCAACTATGTAAAGAAACAAGAGAGCAGTGGGACCCGAATGTGTCTGGAGAAAGGAATCACTACAACAGGCAATAGAAAGCTATGAAACTTCCTGGCAGATTAAAACTGTGCGCCGAACCGGGACGCGAACCTCGGGACCTTTGCCTTTTGCGGGCAAGTGCTCTACCAACTGAGCTACTCAAGCACGACTCACGCCCCGTCCTCGCAGCTTTACTTCTGCCAGTACCTCGCCTCCTACCTTCCAAACTTTACAGAAACTCTTCTGCGAACCTTGCAGAACTAGCACTCCTGAAAGAAAGGATACTGCGGAGACATGGCTTAGCCATAGCCTGGGGGATGTTTCCAGAATGAGATTTTCACTCTGCAGCGGAGAGTGCGCTGATCTGAAACTTCCCGGCAGATTAAAACTGTGTGCCGGACCAAGACTCGACCTCGGTACTGGCAGAAGTAAAGCTGTGAGGACGGGGCGTGAGTCTTGCTTGGGTAGCTCAGTTGGTAGAGCACTTGCCCGCGAAAGGCAAAGGTCTCGACTTCGAGTCTCGGTCCGGCACACAGTTTTAATCTGCCAGGATTTTCATATCAGCGCACACTCCACTGCAGAGTGAAAATCTCATTCTGGAAACATCCCCCAGGCTGTGGCTAAACCATGTCTCCGCTATATCCTTTCTTTCAGGAGTGTTAGTTCTACAAGATTCACAGGAGAGTTTGTGTAAAGTTTGGAAGGTAGGAGACGAGGTACTGGCAGAAGTAAAGCTGTGAGGACGGGGCGTGAGTCGTGCTTGGGTAGCTCAGTTGGTAGAGCACTTGCCCGCAAAAGGCAAAGGTCCCGAGTTCGAGTCTCGGTCCGACACACAGTTTTAATCCGCCAGGAAGTTTCATATCAGCGCACACTACGATGCAGAGTGAAAATCTCATTCTAGAATAGAAAGCTACTCTTCAATAAAGGTATTTGCTGAGAAACTTTTTATATAAGGGAAGTAGCACGGATACTGCATAACACAGAGTAAGTATCATCTAGGTGTCTCGGAAGTATCAGCAAGTGACCAAAGAAAGATCATCCTAGGATAGAACCATAACAAATGACTCAAATGAATCCGAAACAGCCCTGAATTCTTGGACACTTGGTGGACCATGGCTAACAGTGGAGGAACATGACCTACTTCTAAAAATCACCAGCGATACCTCTATATGGATCCTAGGACACCAATGGTAAGATGGGTTTCTCAGAGAGTGACATGACCAACATCATGGACAGAAATAGGCCAAGATCCTGGGAAAGTGGGCCTCGCCAGCCTGGGGACTACAGGTTGTCTCCCGGGATACCCCTCTAATTTACGAAAATGCTGAGAGTGGATGCTCTACTGCTGATGAAAGGGTCGCCCCCAGCAGTGGCGGCGCCGCCTCCGCGTGGTTCAGTGTTGTCACCCCACAGTGTGGCTGAAGGTGTTCAAGTGGAAAGTACGTTCCCCCATAATGGCGGTAGTTTTCCCAACCTGGTTCCCTCGTGGTGGTGGAGAACGGTAGTGGATACTTGGGGAGCACTTGGAGGGAGCATCCGTGATGATGATCCACCTCTGGCAAGGACAAACCCAAACCACAGCTGCCACGCTTGATGCTGTGTGGAGTCCGCAGAGAAACGTGTATCAGCGTACAAAATGTGCGCAAGTGGCGCAGAAATTCAAACATAGACTTACGGATGTCTATGACAAACAGCATTCTGGATGGCCGTCAGTTTCGAATGAAACAATTGCGAAAGTGGAAGAAGTATTGCTGAGAGATCAAAGCACGACGTTTCATGAGCTCTGCGAGATGATCTCTGATGTCAGGAATACCAGCATTGACAAAATTTTGACTCAGCATTTAGGGCATGCCAAGGTATGTGCAAGGTGGGTCCCAAGAATGCTTACTGAGTGTTCATAGGAGGTGAGGGCATCATCTGGAGAGCCCCAGGGAAGTGTGGCAGGTCCGCTGTTGTTTTCTATCTGCATAAATGATCTTTTGGATAGGGTGGATAGCAATGTGCGGCTGTTTGCTGATGATGCTGTGGTGTACGGGAAGGTGTCGTCGTTGAGTGACTATAGGAGGATACAAGATGACTTGGACAGGATTTGTGATTGGTGTAAAGAATGGTAGCTAACACTAAATATAGATAAATGTAAATTAATGCAGAAGAATAGGAAAAAGAATCCTGTAATGTTTGACTATTCCGTTAGTAGTGTAGCGCTTGACACAGTCACGTCGATTAAATATTTGGGCATAACATTGCAGAGCGATATGAAGTGGGGCAAGCATGTAATGGCAGTTGTGAGAAAGGTGGATAGTCGTCTTCGGTTCATTGGTAGAATTCTGGGAAGATGTGGTTCATCTCTAAAGGAGACCGCTTATAAAACACTAATACGACCTATTCTTGAGTACTGCTCAAGCGTTTGGGATCCCTATCAGGTCGGAATGAGGGAGGACATAGAAGCAATTCAGAGGCGGGCTGCTAGATTTGTTACTTGTAGGTTTGATCATCACGCGAGTGTTACGCATATGCTTCAGGAACTCGGCTGGGAGTCTCTGGAGGAAAGGAGGCGTTCTTTTCGTGAATCGCTACTGAGGAAATTTAGAGAACCAGCGTTTGAGGCTGACTGCAGTGCAATTTTACTGCCGCCAACTTATATTTTGCGGAATGACCACAAAGATAAGATAAGAGAGATTAGGGCTCGTACAGAGGCATATAGGCAGTCATTTTTCCCACGTTCTGTTTGGGTGTGGAATAGGGAGAGAAGATGCTAGTTGTGGTACGAGGTACCCTCCGCCACGAGCCTTATGTTGGATTGCGGAGTATGTATGTAGATGTAGATGCGGAAGACCACAAACGGTCGCAGGTTCGAATCCTGCCTCGGGCATGGATGTGTGTGATGTCCTTAGGTTAGTTAGGTTTAAGTAGTTCTAAGTTCTAGGGGACTGATGACCACAGCTGTTAAGTCCCATAGTGCTCAGAGCCATTTTTTGACCACAAACGGAAACGTGCCGAAGCGCCCCACAAATTTCCACAGGCCAATGCAACTGAAGCAAGACCGTTGTCACTGGGGACAATGCCTGCTCCACTACACAGAACCAGAGCCGGCCGGTGTGGCCGAGCGGTTCTAGGCCCTGCAGTCTGGAACCGCGCGACTGCTATGGTCGCAGGTTTGAATCCTGCCTCGGGCATGAATGTATGTGATGTCCTTAGGTTTATGTAGTTCTAAGTTCTAGGGAAGTGATGACCTCAGATGTTGAGTCCCATAGTGCTCAGAGCCATTTGAACCATTTGAATAAATCCAGACCCAAAACAACAATCCCATCATTGGAGACATCCAGGGTCGCCAAGGCGCTGAATTTCAAACAGTCACTGTCTACAGGCAAAGTGTGGCGAGCATTGAAGAACATTGAAGAACCATCGCCTTGCAATCCAAAATAACAGAATAGGCATATCCACGAATGAAGTGCATTTCCAACAGGACAATGTTCGACCACACATCACACAACCAACCTCGTCAATAAATCTGGATGGGATACTATCACAAACCCGACCTACAGCCCACACGTACCCCAAAAGACTTCCACGTCTTCCCTGAGTTGAAGAAACTTATGGGTGGGACACACTGCATAACCAAAGAAGAGCTGAAACAAAATGTTGTAAGCTACCTTCACAGCACAAGGGGATAGTTCTGCGATGCAAGCTTACAGAAGGTGGTATACTGCATGCAAAAATGCATTGATCTCAACATCGATTATTTCGAAAAGTAGGTAACAGCCTAGTATTTCCATACCTGTATTATTCAATGCCAATAAACATTTTTTTTCATTGTGAAAAATGATGGGGAACCTTATTTTACGGACAACCCTCATAGCACAGAACAGGATGACAGTGCAGATTAACTCCTTTTCCTGTCAGTCTGTTTGGTGGGGGTGAAGAAGTATCATAATGCCTGATGTCTAGGCTGCCCTGCAGGATCAGTGTGTTGTGTGGGCTGTATAGGAACGTGTTTCAGTGTTATATGCATGGACAGGCACAAGTGAGGGGATAGAGGGGGGGGAAGAGGAGATGGACAGGCAGGGAGGAGAGGAGAAAATGGACAGAGAGAGGGGAGGAACAGATAGGCAGAGGGAGAGTGGAGGAGATGAACTGAATGATGGTGTAGGGAGAAGATTTGGGGATTGTACAAGGAAGGCGAAAGACTGACTTTGGTTTATTGGGAGAATTTTAGGAAAATATGGTTCATCTCTTAAGGAGACCACATACACGCGTAGGATGCCAGCGTGACCTATTCGTGAGTACTGCTCGAGTATCTGAGATCCACACCTGGTCAGAACAATGGAAGACATCGAAGCAATACAGAGGTGGGCTGCTAGATCTGTTAACGTTGGGTCTGCACAACAAACAAATATAACAGAGATACTTCAGGAATTCAAATGGGAATCCCCAGAGGGAATGCGAAGTTCTTTATTTTGGCAACGTTTTTCTTGTTTGACCGTGTTGCAAGAAATAAAACTTGCGTGGTCCATTTGTATATCCACTAATGTGCAACCACAGCACAACGCAACTTATACGAGTCACTTGCCATTCGACGATACACAGGCTGCAACCGCCTACTGTTCACGCTGCAACAGACCGCTCCTGAAAATGTTAACTAAGTAGTTAGTGAAGCGAGCTCCGAACTACGTACCTCAAACTTGAAAATACTCGCGCATATTCTCATAACCCTTCAATGAAAATTAGCAGGTGCACTTTATATTTGATAACTGTTAATTGTACGTGTGTGGCCAGAACTAATTACTGATTGTTGATTATTGTACGAGTAAGTTCAAAACATTTATGTGACCTAGTACTGCAACAAAGTTTGTGAGCACTGGCGTCGTACTGTTGGTCAACACGTTTAGACAACACATGCACAGTTGAGTTTAGTAATTTGCTGATGTTTGTCAGTGGCACAATCACAAATATGTAGATAATAATTCATTTTCGCATTTAAACAAACTCTATGAGAAACAATACTTTTCATTTGTTAGCAAATATGATATACTTCTATAAATATATAGATAATAATTCGTTTTCACATGTAAATAAACACTTTGAGAAACAATTGTTTTCATTTGTTAGCTAATATGATATACTTATACAAATATACTTCTGTCTTACTCAAACAACCTTGCAATAAAACATTACTGGAAATACAGTCTAAGACAAAAAGAAAAAAAAGAATTTTTCGGATGGAACTGAAATCGGTGGATGTGATTTACATGTGCTGAAAAACAAATGATTACAATTACAGCAAAATTGGGTGATTAATTCAAGTTAAATGTTTCCCTGAGACATATAAGTCTCTTCATTATCTACAATAATGAGCGAAGCAGCAGAAATGAATTATAATTTGTGGTGCGCCCAGAACTCAAACCCAGGTGTTCTTGCATGCGAGGCAGAAATGCTAACCATTACACCACCACAGCAAGTCCAGGCAGTAGTGACAATGTTGTCTATCATGCTGTTATGGTGAATTGGTTAGCATTTCTGCCTAGCAAGCAAGAAGACCCGTGTTCGAGTCCTGGCCGCAGATCAAATTTTAATTCATTTCTTCTGCTTTGATCATTATCGTAGATTAATTCAAGATAAATTGAGCAACTCAGTAACCCGTTGGTCCCCCTCTGTCCGTTGACCAAGCAATTATTTAGCTTGGCATTGTTCGATGGTGTTGTTGACTAATCTCCAGAGGGATTCGTGCCAAATTCAGTGCAACGTGCCAAATTCTGTCGAATTGGCGGTATTAGATCGTCAAAACCACGAGCTGGTTGGAGGACCCTGCCCACAATGCTCCAAACTTTCTCAGTTAGGGAGAGATCCGACAAGCAATAAAAACTCTCGCCACCGCAGGCAGGCGTTATCTTGCTGAAATATAATACCCCACTGCAAAGGGCCAGAGTTTCTACTCCTTGTGCTTGTGCTTGCCAAACCCTACCTTGACCAGCAAGATCGCCGAATCTCTCCCCAGCTGAGAACGTTTGGAGCATTATGTGCCTGGTCCTCTAAGCAGCTCGGGATTGTGACAATCTTACGCACCCATTGGACAGTCTCTGGGACGATATTCCTCAGGAGGAAATCCAACGACTGCATCAATCAATGCCAAATTGTTCAAATGGCTCTGAGCACTATGGAACTTAACAGCTGTGGTCATCAGTCCCCTAGAACTTAGAACTACTTAAACCTAACTAACCTAAGGACATCACACACATCCATGCCTGAGGCAGGATTCGAACCTGCGACCGTAGCAGTCGCACGGTTCCGGACTGCGCGCCTAGAACCGCGAAACCACCGCGGCCGGCAATCAATGCCAAGCCGAATAACTAACTGCATATGAGCCAAAACTAGACCAACGCGTTATTAACTTGCTATATTTTTGAAGCCCTTTCTCTTGAGTAAATCATCTGATTTTTCTGAAATTGTAATCATTTCTTTGTCTGTACCGATCTTCGTCCCATTCGGATAATTTATTCGAGGTGCGTCATTCTTCTTTTTCGGATTGTACGTCTGTAGTGTGTGACAAACGAAAGTAAACTATTTAGAACCAATTCTCATTTTTTGCACCATAGAGATAGCCTGTCTAAATCGTTTTGCAATTGGTTTCAGTCTTACGATGACTTTACGAGACGATAAACGACAGCATCATATGCAAATAACCAAAGACGTCTGCCTAAAGTTTCTTCTAAATCGTTCATAAAGAAAAGGTACAGCAGAGAGCCTTGGGGAACGCCAGAAATCACTTCTGTTGTAACGATGACTGTCCGTCAGGTACTACGAACTGTGACCTCTGTGACAAGGAATCACGAATACAGTCGCATAACTGAGATGATATTCCATAAGCACGCAATTCGATGCACAATCTGGAAGAAACCAGTCGTTTCCACTGGAACGTACTCTGCATGGATGAAGCTAGTTTCTCTCTGGACGGAGAGCTAAATAAACAGAATCACAGGTACTCGCCAGATATCAGTCCTCATTAGATGCATCAATCATAGGTGGTTTTCGTATCGAAAGCGTGAAATACACGATTCTCGTATTCACTGGCCTTCTTCATTCGTGGTACACTAACAGCAGTCTGCTGCCTGCAGTTGTTAGATGAAGGTGTTTTGCTGTCTCAAGATGGGACATCTGGACATTTCCGACTTTCTTTCAGCACGATGGTGCTCCACCACATTACATACGAATTCTCCAGGCGTACCTGGGTATCTTCTGTCTTCGAAGACTTCGCGGCAGCTTTCACCACTGTACTGTGGGTTATGTGTGGCCTCTCTGCAAGGCATTGGTTAAATTACTCTGCAGTAATACGGGCACGCCTCGTTCCTGATACGAGGATAATCTCAACGTATCCGCTTGTTATTGCCGTCTTGTCTGTCTCATCACCTATAACGAAAAACCGTTAGTCATAACTCGAGAACGAATTAAGCTATGTTCAAGTTGAAAACATCAAGGTTTTTTTTATTTTTATTCTCTAACTGTTCGATATGTCACATGACTCGCTTTCCATTTGAAAACTGCGGGTTGTATCCAAGATGGCTGCTTCCAAAATGGACGCCCGTATGACACTACTTGACACTAAATTTCTATTTATCCACCTATCTTTGTCTTGGAAGAATGGTTCCACACCTACTGAACACCCAGTAGTAGTAGAAATATAATAAGTATCGTTGTAGGTCGTGTCATTTATGTCATAGTTACTAGACCGAGTTGAAGTCTGTAGATAAGTATTACTGAACAGACGACTTTACAAAGCAGTTCTCGTTGTGATGGTGAACAGGTGTGGGAAGTTGCACTTCTCGCGGCCACTGACCATTAGACGTGCGTGGGCAACCGACACGCTTTCTCTTGTCGGAAAGAAGTGTCACGCGCGACATTATGCACTGTTCCGGCGATCTCCTTGTGGCTGCATGTTTACACCTTCCCATTCGCGATTAATGGACGCCGACTGATCAAGGTCGGTTACTTGGTTCGCAACTAAATGTTAGCCAAGTTCTGGAGTACACGTACTGCGTATGCCTCTTCCCTGCTGATTGCGTTTACATCTGTCCCTGACGCGAGCATTTCTAGGAAACGGTAATTAGAGTGTCGAATACTCGAATACTGCCAGGAAGAACATTTGAGGAAGCTTTAGAGAAGATGTTTTTATATCCGTCTTACAAACTCTTTGCCAGTGGGTATATAATTGTCTTGCAACACATTCTCAGAGAAGATACACCCACTCTGTGATGATGATATAGTATGGTATTTATATCTTGAAGCAGAATTAGTCCTTTGCTATCACGCCAAGCACAGGCGCATCAACAGAGTAAATGGTAAATGATAATTTTTTCGAAACTTACTTACGCCTGTTCAAGCTAAACAAATTTTACTTTTATGTTACGTTTCTGGCTCAAAATTGATTAGGCACATTTGCGCTAACATCAAAGCGATCTTATTTTTTATTGAAATACGAAAATATAAGACGTTTTCTTATCTAATTTTCGAGCAAAATTAGGCCTGAAGTCATTGTTTTGTAGATAGTGATCTTATGTCTAATTCCTGTTCGCACAGGTTCTTACCTGTAACAATATAGTTTTACTTCGTTAAAGGTCCTAGGAGAGTTCGTGAAAATCAAATTTCTCTCAGTGATTTCCTCACGAGAAATTATTTCGAGAGAATATTTCGTGATATGGTAACTACATACTTAGACTACTACAGTACTTAGAGTACTAAAGTACTGCCCTTTTACATTTCAGTAAAAAGTAAGAACCACTGATGATGGCACAAATTTGTCGTAACATCTTTGGATGAGGAAAGTAACGGAAGCGAGTTTTCGTAGTGCATAAACGAGCTGACAGGCTGTCAGTGACAGTAACCCTATACTGAGTGACGTGCCGGAGTGTTGACACTGAACTAGCGTTACCTGGCCACACACACACAAACACAAACACAATACGTTAATTGCCTATGTCAACCAAATTTTCATTAATGACTACAAAAAATCGTTTCAGAAACGAGGCACGAAAAGAAAATCGCTCATAGAGAATAAGAAATACATATATAATCAATACTCAACACAGAAACATTTCCAGGGATACCAAAAGATGTTTGCATCTATCTTTTAATGCTGGATACCAGGTGTATGGCCATGTTGGATTTTGCTAACACTGTTCTGTTGGACCAGATGGTCCCTGCAGTCATTGCCAAAACAATTAAGCCATACAAGTAGCACAAATGTGTAGCTACGGAATGTATACCATTTTGTAAGTGGACCGAAAAATGTAATGTAGTGAGCCATGAACCGTTACGTATAAACTATAATATGTGTAACAAGCGCAACTGTCATTATTGTTTGCAGATTGAAGATTTGATCAATGTGACATCACTGTGGAAAACTATGCTGTATGATGCAGGGCACAATGAGCAGACTACTTGGGGTCAAAATACCAGCATTGTATTATTATTATTGTTATATTAACAATTTTTAACAGTATCAGAATTTCTGGATAACGACATTGAATACGATCAAAAACTCCTTAAAAACAATGCATTGACTAACAACATAAAGAAATGAGTGACAAAAAGAACGTGGTGTGTCAAGTGTGAACATGATATAATTAAGAATATTAGAAGTCACATAGGCTTATAAGAATATTAGGAATCACACAGGCTTATATGTCGTTGTTGTTGTTGTTGTTGTGGTGGTGGTCTTCAGTCTAAATACTGATTTGATGCAGCTCTCCATGGTACTCTGTCCTGTGCTAGCCTCTTCATCTGCAAATAACTACTGCAACTTACATCCTTCTTCATCTAATTATTGTATTCATCTCTCACCCCCCCCCCCCTGCAACTTTGTCACTCCTCCGCCACACTTCCCCCCAAATTTGTGATCCCTTTGTGTCTCACAATATGTCCTATCAACCGATTCCTGCTGCTAATCAGGTTGTGCCACAAAATTCTTTTCTTGCTAATTCTATTCTGTACATCCTCATTATTTACATGATCTAGCCTTCTGTTGTTAGCACTCTTCTGTAGCACCACATTTCAAAAGCTTCCATCCGATTCTTGTCTAAACTGTTTATCGTTCGTGTTTCACTTTCATACATGGCTACACTCCATACGAATACTTTCAGAAAAGACTTCCTTACACATAAATCTATACCTGACGTTAACAGATTTCTCTTCTTCAAAAACATTTTTCTTGTCATTGTTGGTCTACATTTTGTATCCTCGCTACTTCAGCCATCATCAGTTATTTAGTTGCCCAAATAACAAAACTCGTCTCGTCTCGGTTCCTAATCTAATTCCCTCAGCATCACCTGATTTAATTTGACTACATTCCATTATCCTTGCTTTCCTTTTGTTGATATTCATCTTACATCCTCCTTTGAGGACACTGTCCATTCCATTCAACTGCTCTTTCATGTCGTTTGCTGTACCTGACAGATTTACAATGTCATTGGCAAAGCTCAGAATTTGTATTGCTTCTCCTTGAGCTTTAATTCTTATTCAAGTTTTTATATCCTTCATTTCTTCCTCAGTGTACACATTTGAAAAAATCTGGGCCAAGCTACAACCCTGTCTCACTCCTTTCTCATTCTCTTTCTCTCTCATGCGCGTTGACTCTTCTGTTTTCTGTACGGGTTGTAAGTAGCATTTCATAACCTCTATTTAACCCCTGCGACATTCAGAATTTCAAAGGGAATATTCCAGTCAACATTCCAAGCCTACAAATCCTATAGACGTAGGTTTGTCTTTCCTGAACCTATCATCTGAGAGTTGTCATAGGGTCGGTATTGCCTCACATGTTTATACATTTCTCTGGAATCCAAACAGGCATTCCCTGAGGTCAGTTTCTATCAGTTTTTCCATTCTTCTGTGAACAGTTTGTGTTAATATTTTTTAAAATGACTCTGAGCACTATGGGACTTAACATCTGAGGTCATCAATCCCCTAGACTTAGAACTACTTAAACCTAAGGACATCACACACATTCATGCCCGAGCCGGATTCGAACCTGCGACGGTAGCATTAGCGCGGTTCCGGACTAAAGCGCCTACAACAGGTCGGTCATACGGCCAGCTGATATTTTTCACTCACGGCTTATTAACATTATATTTGGTAATTTTCACGCACTGCTTTCTTTAGAATTGAACTTATTACAGTCTTCTTAAAGTCTGATAGTATTTCGCCTGTCTCATACATCTTGCACACCAAATGAAATAGTTTTGACAAGGCTGGCTCGAACAAGGCTATCAATAGTTCTGACGGAATGTTGTCTACTCCAGGAATCTTGTTGCGACTTAGGTCTTTCAGTGCTCTGTCAAATTCTTCTCGCAGTATCTTATCTTCCATCTCATCTTCATCTACATCCTCCCTCCTTTCTATAATTTTGTCATGAAGTTCATCTTCCTTGTATAAATGCTCTACATACTCCTTCCACTTTTCAGCTGTCCCTTCCCTCATTAGTACTGGTTTTCTACCTGAGCTCTCGATATTCATACAGTTGCTTCTCATTCTTTCTTGAGGCCTCTTTAATTTTCCTGTTAGTGGTATCAACCTTTCTTTTAGTGATACATGGTTCTAAATTCGTACATTTGTCCTCTAGCCATTACTGCTCAGCCATTTAGCACTTCCTGTCAGTCTTATTTTTTAGATATTTGGATTCCCTTACGCCTGCTTTATTTGCTGCCTTTCTATATTTTCTCCTTTCATCAGTTAAATTCAGTATCTCCTATGACATCCAAGGATTTCTACTTTGCCCTGTCTCTCAAAACTACTCATTCATCTTCTGCTGCACTCCTTTCATCTGCTCTAGTCAGTCATTTCCTAGTCCTCCCTCGGAAACTTTCAACAACCACTTGTTCTTTCAACTTACTTGTGTCCCATCTTCTTAATTTCTACCTTTGTGCAATTTCTTCAACTTCAGTCTACAGTTCATAACCATTGCATTTTGGTCAGAGTCCTCATGTGCCCCTAAAAAGTCTTACAGTTTAAAATGTGGTTCTGAAATCTCTGTCTCACCACTATATAATCTGTCTGAAACCTTTGGCGCATGCAGGTCTTTTCCATGTAAACAACCATCTTCCACGATTCTTAAATCAAGTGTTACTGATAATTAAACTATGCTCTGTGCACAATTCTACATCACTTTTCCCCAGTCCATACTCACTTATTACTTTTCCTTCTGTTCCTTTTCCTACTATAGAATTCTAGTTCCTCATCACAATTAAATTTTGTCTTCCTTAACTATCTGAATAATGTCTTTTATCTCATCGTACATTTCTTCTTATATAAACTTGTAATACTGTGGTAGGTGTGGGCCTCTTGTCTGTCATGGCTCCAATAACATCTTTAGTATGCTTTTCGTAGTAGCTTACCCGCATTCCTATTTTTTTATTCATTATTAAACCGACTCTTGTATTATCCCTATTTGATTCCGTATTTATAACCCTGTATTCATGATGTCCTGCTCCGTCTGCCACCAAACTTCACCAATTTCCACTATATCTAAGGTCAACCTATCCATTTTCCTTTTTAAATTTTGTAATCTACCTGCCCAATTACGGTATCTAACATTCCACACTCCAATCCACAGAATGGCAGTTTTGTTTGTCCTGATAATGACATCCTCCTGAGTAGTTCCCAATTGGAGCTCCAGAGGGGGACTAATTTACCTCCATAATACTGTACCTATGGAGACACCATCATCATTTAACAATACAGTAGAGACGCATTCCTTCAGGAAAAACTACAGCTGTAGCTTCTCCTCGCTTTCAGCTGTTCGCGGTACTAGCACAGCAACGCCATTTTGGTTGACGCTACAAGGCCAGATCAGACAATTAGCCAGATTGTTGCCTTTCAGATATTGAAAAGGCTGCTGCCCCTCTTCAGGAACCACATGTTGTCTGGATGATGGGTTTGATGAGGTCTGGACTTCGTAAAGAAAAGAAAAACATTATGGTCAAGTGCATTAGGAATCGCATGTCACACGATCTCATGAACGATGCGTTCTCACTTCATGTTGGGAGACTTTCTCACTGAACTGAATGAACAAAGTTGAGCTGTAGATACAGGAAAGGTGAATTGTTCAACATGTGCGAATGTGGCGGTGACCACCTCGTAGTTTCACCTCTAGGTGTGGGAAGGCTATGGTAGCTGACATCCTTCCTTCATTGCAGCAGCAGCAAAGACTGGACAAGGGAAGTCCTGTTGGCATATATTCTCCGTAGCACCAAGCATTGCAATTATAGTAGATGGGCAGACAGAGTGTGTGGGGCAACATGCTGGTTATCTTTCAATGCACTGTGAAAGGTGCAGTTCTTCCTCTGAGCCTTCTGGTGTGTGACAAGTGCACAGGATGCGTAGTCAGGTATTTCTGTCATGATATGGCGGGCAAAAAGTATCCAGAAATGATGATAGAGAGACGCAGTGTGTTGTTGCCGTCTAAGTGTGTGATGGATGAAGTGTATGCAGATCTGATGATACAGAGCCACAACTGGCGTGTTGATCGATCCTTCTTTCATGGCCGAAAGGAAGTAACAGTTCTCCCATGGTGACATACAGATACTCTTTATGAGTCCTTGGCACCAAACTGCATTTTGCCTCAGTCTGACCATGGCAATTGTGTCTGCAAGACTCAAGTGGCAAGAAGGGGCGAATAAGTTATTCGAATTTACTACAGTGAGTATAACACTGTAGTTGATCCTATGAAAAATACTAGGTGAGACGAGTGAAGCACACCAGTAATCCTCTGCTTATTGAGAAGCCCTGTGGTACACAGTTATGTCTGCACCCCTTCAAGCACAATGCAGGCTGCTCGATCTGCTGCCACCTTGAGTTGGCTTCCTGGGACGTCCACTGTCAGGGAGAATTCCCCATTGAAGAACTGCCCTGGTAGTGAGCCTATGTGTCAATGCAAGGCCCCGCTTCATGCTAGGCTGCCATTGGCTGTCTGGAATGTGGGTCATGCCCGACCACCTGCTGAACTGTGGCCTTCACCTGCCTCAGTTGCCGAGTCTCCGTCCACAACAGATTGTGAGGGAGTGTCATAGCCCGTGTCTGTTACGGTGCGAGCAAGAATGCAGTTCTCGTATAAGCCCCGTAAGTGATTGGCTTACAGTCATTTCATACATATTACATCGATTAAATAATAATTAACAATTAATATAAAACAGAAACAGAATTGCCTAACAATACTAAGCATATACATAGATCAAAATACTTATTGACTACTTTCTATGCCGGAAAGGGTGGCCGAGCGGTTCTAGGCGCTACAGTCTGGAACCGAATCCTGCCTCGGGTATGGATGTGAGTGATATCCGTAGGTTAGTTAGGTTTAAGTAGTTCTAAGATCTAGGGGACTGATGACCTCAGAAGTTAAGTCCCATAGTGCTCAGAGCCATTTGAACCATTTTTTGAATTACTTTCTGATGAATAAACAGAGGTCTATTGGTCTGACATATTTGTGATACATGTAACTGATGACAGTACCTTGTCATAGGTAGGTATTTATGATCTACGTACTTTTCCCCCCATATTTCTCATTTGGCAGTACAAAAAAAAATTGCTTTATTTTACTTTCTGCCTACACATGCAGCTAATAAAGAATGTAGACTATGTTTATATAAAACAAAACTACGCTGAATTTCTGCCATCAGCTGTTGACTCCGTGACCTGTGAATAATATCATGAACAAAAACACACATACCAACGTTAGGAACCAAAGGAAGGAATGTAATACTACACTAAAAATGCTAATTTACTTTCTGCTTACATACCTTCGACTTATGGCTTACACATGTTTATTTTGAGAGTGACTTACACTGTTGGCAGACATTCAGGTCAGACCCCATGATTCCTTGCTCAATATTATCATGCTGGAATGGCAGTCTGACTCTTCTGTTGATATCAAACTCACATCACATGTTTTTCTGAAACTCAGGATTCGATATTAGTAATACTATGCTGACACTCTGAAATACAGATACTCAGTCATGTGTGTTTGTGTTTAGTGACACACTGTGTCCACATCAGCATGACCTCATGTCAAGCATATCGTGTGATTGTACCTCTCCTTTTCTCTTTTTAGTCTCCCATTGTCATCGTTGCCTCATGAGAAAAAGACGTTATCGAATACGACTCATACTACGATCAATCTTTAACGACAACAGACTGCCTCTTATGAGAGTTGTAACAGTTGAGTGACATACAGTTGTGTTATGTTGTGGACTCAGAGGTGCCACAAACGACTGCCCGATCACTCGCTGGTGGTCGACACGCAGCAGCTGGCTCCGGTGCAGGTAGTTCTGCTAGATGTACAGGCTCCGATGTTCTGGAATCTCATCTGTCTCTGTGCTCTTCTCGCTCCATGTGTTTTATACTATCTGAGTCCCCTCTTGCTTTCTTAGCACATATACCCTGTACTTGCTTAACACAATCCTGCATTTCCCTAGCATCTTTAATCAACTCTGTATGTTGAGGCCGGACGGTGTGGCCGAGCGGACCTAGGCGCTTCAGTCTGGAACCGCGCGACCGCTGCGGTCGCAGATTCGAATCCTGCCTCGGGCATGGAAGTGTGTGGTGTCCTTAGGTTAGTTAGGTTTAAGTAGTTCTAAGTTCTAGGGGACTGGTGACCTTAGATGTTAAGTCCCATAGTGCTCAGAGCCATTTGAACCATTTGTTTGTTGAGCACAAATGCGCGTATGATCCTCCTTCAATCTGAACAGGACTTTATGTGGTTGTTCTAACTGACCGATTCTCTCGGAGGTTTTTAACATTTCCTCTTTCTTTCCTTTCTCTGAGTTGGTGCCCTGTTCTTATAGAGTTGGCAAAACCTTTTTGTGACCGAGTGAGGTGGCACAGTGGTTATCACACTGGACTCGCATTCGGTAGGACGACGGTTCATTCCGGTGTCCGGCCATCCTGATCTAGGTTTTCCGTGATTTTCCTAAATCGCTCCTGGCAAATGCCGGCATGGTTCCTTTGCAAGGGCACGGCCGACTTCCTTCCACGTCCTTCCCTAATCCGATGAACTTGATGATCTCCCTGTTTAATCTCTTCCCTAAAACAACCCAACCCCCTTCTTCGTGTGAATTATTGAAGTTTTAGCTTGCTTTGCATCCGTCTTTACTACTAGCATCTCTTTCCTTGTATCTTATACTTTGATCCTATCCACTCTTGCATCGTTCTTTGCTTCAGTGGCTATTTGTATTGTCTTGGTTGATTGTGTAGTAGTCATCATCTTGTATTCAATCTTGTACATGTCTTTATTTAATTCTCTCTCACGGGCTATGATGACCACGATATTGAGCGCTCCACAAACTAACATCAACATCTTTAATTCTCTCTCAAATTGCTTTCTTTCCTTTCCTGATCCTGTTCATTTACTCTATTCTGACTGCCTTAAAAATTGTAGGACTGGGTCCATCTGTGATTTCTGCATCCATATTCATTTATTTTGTTTTGGTACCTGAGAACTCAAGGCTGGGGTGGCAAAACTGACCTCAGAGTATGTCCTGTTGAATAATTCTTGATTATGATATGGGCATCTACAAGTTGTGAATTTACTTACTCTTCATCTTCGCTTTTGTCTACTTCAGTATTTGATGTCTCTACACCAACCTAGTTTCTAAGTGGCTCTTCCATATGAAGAGTTATATAGTCGTCACCTCTCTAATCCATCATCCCATCTGTGTCTTGGTTCATACTACAGACTTCCCCAATTTTATCTTCATCATGAGCTAATCATACCTTGCTTCTTGTGGACACATCTGTAATCATTTGCCACATCATGACTGGAAACACTTTGCATGTGATCTTTGCCTAGAGTAATAGAGATATATCCTACACTACACAGTCTACATCAGCTAGTCAACCTCTCCAAAAGTGGTCAACACTGTTGGCGGTGCCTAAGTCACAATAGATAATGCAGAAACAACAGACCAACACAGAAAATTTTCAGCTTAAGGATGAGATAAACACATAGATTCCTACATCCACACTAACAATTCTAAGTACCACAGATCTAACTTTTCACAATCTTTCATATTATCAAATTGGAAAAAGAGAATTTATGTGACAATAAGTAAAATTATACACCATACAACTCATTCAAGTTACGCATGACAAGGACTATGAATTTTCCTGGTGCACATAACAAAACTACAGGGGACAACAGTTATGTCTATGTCTCAAGATCTGAATTCAAAAATCTGGCACCCTGGCCCAACTGTAATCAAAATGTTAGAAGTCTGGGCTCCAGCAAACAGGGTCCTGGCATAGGGTTTACCATCATATACAAAACACCCATGATGTGAGTTAATTTTGGTAATGTAGGATGCCATTCCTTATTTCAATCCATTAGGTTGTACTCTTCGTAACAGAGCTACCCTTCAGAAACCTACTACACTGAAGAGCCAAAGAAATTAATACACCTGTCTAATATCGTGTAGGGTCCCCGCGAGCATGCAGAAGTGCCACAACACGATATGGCATGAATTCGACTAATGTGTGAAGTAGTGTTGGAGGGAACTGACAGCATAAATCCTGCAGGGCTGTCCATAAATACGGTAGAGTACGAGTGGCTGGAGATGTCTTCCGAACAGCATCATGTCTGAGGAGTTTTGTGCCAGCGGAAGTGTCTAAACTCAGATGAGTGTTCCTGGAGCCACTCTGTAGAAATTCTGGACGTGTGGGATGTCGCATTGTCCCGCTGGAATTGCCCAAGTCCATCCGAATTCACAATGGACATGAATGGATGCAGTTGATCAGACAGGATGCTTACATTCGTGTCACCTGTGAGAGTCGTATCTAGACGTATCAGGGGTCAATTATCACTTAAAATGCACACATCCTGCACCATTACAGAGCCTCCACCAGCATCAACAGTCCCCTATTGACATGCAGGGTCCATGAGGTTCTCTCCATACCCGTAACGTCCATCCGCTCGATACAATTTGATAGGAGACTTGTCGGGCTAGATAAAATATTTCCAGTCATCAACAGTCCAATGTCGGTGTTGACCGGCTAGGCGACGCTTAAACCTTTGTGTCGTGCACTCATCAAGGGTACACGAGTGGGTCTTCGCCTCCAAAAGCCCATATCGATGATGTTTCGCTGAATGGTTCGCACACTAACACTTGTTGATGGCCCAGCATGGAAATCTGGAGCAATTTGCGGAAGAGTTGCACTTCTGCCACGTTGAACGATTCTCCTTCAGTCGTCGTTGGTCCCATTCTTGCAGGATCTGGCAGCAGCGATGTTGGAGATTTGATATTCTATCTGGTCCCTGATCTTCACGGTACACTCGTGAAATGGTCGTACGGGAAAATCCCCACTTCGTCGCTGCCTCTGAGACGCTGTATCCCATCGCTCGTGCGCCGACTATAACTCCAAGTTCAAATTCACTTAAATCTTGATAACCTGCCATTGTAGTAGCAGTAACAAATGTAACAACTGCGCCAGACACATATCTTAATCCCGCGTCCGGCCATCCTGATTTAGGTTTTCCGCGATTTCCCTAAATCGCTCCAGGCAAATGCCGGGATGGTTCCTCTAAAACGGCACGGCCTACTTCCTTCCCCGTCCCTCTCTAATCCAATGAGGCCGATGACCTCGCTGTCTGGCCTCCTCCCCCAACCAACACAGCCAACCAACTTGTTGTCTTATATAGGCGTTCTGAACGCAGCGTACTATTCTGTTTGTTTGCCTACCTCTGTATTTGAATACGCATGCCTAAACCAGTTTCTTTGGCTCTCCAGTGTTTAAAGCATGTGCAATGAAGATCTGACATTAATTAATTAATATTTTGACCCAATTGTCAAGCTGAAGTGGATGTCATGTAATAGTCTCTTCACTACCTCTACTATTTTCCACTTAATTTCGTTTGAAAAGGGTTGTAGGCTTCGATTTCTACTTAAATTAAAGATGTTGAGTGTGATTACACAGATTTATTATTGTAAAGACACAAGAGTGATATATGGTGAGCCAACATATTAACACATAATTAGAGAGAATATGAAAATTTCTGCAGTACAGTTGAGATAGTCTGGAATGGGTGGAGTCCTACACGACGGTTCCTGGATGGAATGTGTAAAAGGCAATCTGACTACAATTCAGTACATTGACAGACAATGTCAATGGCAAACTACTCGCTAATGCACCATATGTACGTCGACCTACGACACCTGCTCTTTGGAAAGGCGAATGCCGTACATGGTGAGCAATTCACCTCCAATACTCCTATCGAGCCGGAGCAGTATAGTGCTTACCATGCAATGTCGGGAGTCTGCAATGTATTGAAGATATTTTTTAATGTTCTGGTACTGCCTCCCTCAAACAGACAGATAGATTTTGGTCAGAAGCCACATCTGCCCCTGGAAATGTACAATTTAAAACCTGGCTCCTAAATCTCTGTCTTACCATTATATAATCTGTCTGAAACCTTCCAGTGGCTGCAGGCCTCTTCCATGTATACAACATTCTTTCATGATCCTTGAACCAAATGTTAGCTATGATTAAGTTATGCTGTGTGCAAGATTTTACCAGGCGGTTTCCTCTTTCATTCCTTACCCACATTCCATATTCATCTACTTTTCCTTCTCTTCCTTTTCCTACTGTCGAATTCCAGTCACCCATGAATATTAAATTTTCGTCTCCCTTCACTATCTGAATAATTTCTTTTATCTCATCATACATTTGATCAATCTCTTCATCATCTGAGGAGCTAGTTGGCATATAAACTTGTACTTCTGTGTGTAGACGTGGGCTTCGTGTCTCTCTTTGCTACAACAATGCGTTCACTATGCTGTTTGTAGTAGCTTACCCGCACTCCTATTTTTTTATCAATTATTAAGCCTACTGCTGCATTAGCCCTATTTGATTTTGTGTTTATAACCCTGTATTCACCTGACCAGAAGTCTTGTTCCTACTGCCACCGAACTTCACTAATTCCCACTATATCTAGCTTTAACCTACCCATTTCCTTTTTTTAATTTTCTAATCTACCTGCCAGATTAAGGGATCTGACGTTCCACGCTCCGATCCATAAAACGCCAATTTTCTTTTTCCTGATAACGACGTCCTCCTGAGTAGTCCCCACCCGGAGATCTGAATGGGGGACTGTTTTACCTTCGGAATATTTTACCCAAGAGGACGCCATCATCATTTAACCATACAGTAAAGCTGCATGCCCTCGAGAAAAATTACGGCTGTAGCTTCCCCTTGATTTCAGCTGTTCGCAGTACCAGCACAGCAAGGCCGTTTTGGTTAGTGTTACAGGGCCAGATCAGTCAATCATCCATACTGTTGCGCATGCAAGTATTGAAAAGGCTGCTGCCACTCTTCAGGTACCACACGTTTGTGTGGCCTCTAAACAGATACCCCTCCGTTGTAGTTGCACCTACGGTACGGCTATCTATATCACTGAGGCACGCAAGCCACCCCACCAAGGCAAGGTCCATGGTTCATGGCGGGAGCGGGGGGGGGGGGGGGGGGCGGTATGGTTAATAACGTTCCAGTTAACAACTGTAATAACGAAACACATATCACCATGCTCACTAAGTCTTTAATTGATAGCAGTTCAGGTTACAAGATATTTAAGATCGAAACACGCCACGGCATTCAACAAATGAATAATTACATATCAACTGATCAGTGTGAAGTAAGTTCCAAACTTAAATGTTTAACAACTGTCAGAATAAAGTCAGATGTGTTTAAGGAAGTAAGATAATACAACAAAGCTATTATTGTTATACATCTCCGGCTTAGAACTGTCAGCAGCCTGGCATGAGATGGCTCGGCATTTTGTAACACAGCACATCGGTCGGTCCGTCGGTCGGTCGCTCGCTCGCTGAGAGGGAGGCGACAGACCCATGGCCGACCAGGACAAAGGAAAACAGCCCTAATCTCCCGCCTGTAACTGGGGAAAGGACACAGGCCCACAGATGAACTGAACTACAACAGACAAAAATTCTAAATCAACAAATTGTTAAACACAAGGATATGCGAGGAACAAACCAATTCCATTTAAGGGAAGTGAGAGTGATGTTCCTACATTGGTCTGCACAACACATTAGCAATGGTTTTGAATTTAAGTTACAACAAACTGGGAACCCAACAACAGTTCAGGCAATTAATATTGTTCACGTCTATAACCGCTACCAAAGTCAAGATAGAATATCTGGCTTGTAATGGCACCGCGATCAGTCTAACAGTCATGACTTCACAACATTTCGACAACCACATATTATACTACTTCAGATCATTGGCTGTCTTAAGTGGCAGCTTATTACACCAACAAATGGTGGAATTCTTGTCCATAAGCTCCACTAGAACTTCAAAGCAGTGCAATGACGTTGTCTTTTACATGTAAACATGCACTTATCACAAAAACTGTCCAACCAGATTCAGAAACTGAAATTGGCCATACGGATTGCCGAGAAGTCCTGGATGGAAATCAGCACCTGAGGGTAGTCGCTCCTCCCAGTGGTGAAATCAGCGTCGAGAACACACACACACCAACACAAAGGTAGCAAGCCACCCGAGAAAGGCACGGTCCCTCTCCTCGGATTCGCAGACGCCACTTGGTACAAAATGGTTCAAATGGCTCTAAGCACTATGGGACTTAACTTCTGAGGTCATCAGTCCCCTATAAATTAGAACTACTTAAACCTAACTAACCTAAGGACATCAGACACATCCATGCCCACTTGCTACATCCACTCCAAGTTCCCATCTGCCTCTGCTCTTCATAGTCACTGCCCCTTCCATTTCTTGCCGCGCTGAAAATCTCAGCGTCACCTCAGGCACTGGCATTTAGTTCAGTGATCCAACCCACCTCCGAACGACCGTCAGGAATCGGTCCCAATCGACCAAGCCGTTTGGTATACGTGCTACAAACTGTCTTAAGGATCTGGATCTCTCGGTCATGAAAATACACACCTAGGGATGGATCACACTGCCGCCTTGGCGTCTTCAGAGACCCAAAGTGATTTTAAGCTTGACACAGTACAAGAAAGCTTGTACTCCAGATTTTGTTTTGACAACTTTGTTTTCGTCTATTTTATGTACGTAATATAGTTTTATCGTTATTTATACAGATGGATCCCAGCAGGAAAATGCTCTCGGTTGTTCTGCTGTTTTCCCTGATAGGGTTTCTCAAGTGGGTCCTCCAGAACAATTTACAAATTATGATGCGGAGTTATATGGCATTGTGATGGCACTGGAGAGGGTTCACGTACGAGGTTTCTGGTCTGTTCCGACTCTCTTAGTGCACTGCAAGCGCTTCACGAAATGTGTCCAGTAGACCCGCTGATTTAGCTCAGTCATGACACCTTATAGCGGCTCCAACACCGTGGAAAGGAGATAATCTTTTAAGGCAAGGCATACAGGGCTATGACATGGCCGACAAGGCCGCCAAGGAAGCAGGTTGGGATGTTACTGTGCATCGATGTCACATCCCGTTGCACGCCATCATCTCATTTGCTGACATACATCGGTCGTCAGTAGGAGATCGAGTGGTTACAGGTGTCAGACAACAAACTGCGGTCGCCCAAATCGACTACAAAGGCTTGGCGGACTTCATGTCAGCCTCGCCGGCGGAAGGACGTCTTGCTTACCAGACTGCGCACCGGACATAGTCCTTTCACACATGACTTCCTCCTCTGGCGTTAGGATCCACCACTGTGAAGTTTGTGGCGTGCTGCTTTCATTTCAGCATATTGTGGCTACGTGTGTCCCGTATACTGATATTAGGGCAGCCCTCAAGTCTTGCTGGAGATCTGCCCACCGTCCTCAAAGATACCCGATACCAGTGTTAACAGAGTGGTGAAATTTTGTGAACTGCCAGGCCTCATCCCTAAACTGGTGGGGAAGGGCGGCAGACTTTAATACCTTATAAACTGCTTCGCATGTGGGTACAGCCTGCATCCCCACCCATGAGATTTACATGCTGTCTTTTCGTCAGGGCGCTGATGACCACGATGTCGAGCACCCCCTTAACCCAAATCATTACCATCTATATCCCGTGGCCTCACTCGTTGCCGACGTACCACTCCACCCTCTCTCGGTCTTTTCTCATACCACCAGAAATGCAATTCTTCATGCAAGGATCGGAAGCCTTCCTACTAGTGATACACGGGGTTTTTCCATAAGAGCGTGCAAACATTTAACACGACATAGTGTTTGTCTCACTGAACAATTTGAGGTAGGGAACCTGGGCTCGAAAAAGGAAGCTTAAGGAGATAACAATAATAAAATCATAGTACTATGAACTTTTTTAGTTACATTAGTT
Source organism: Schistocerca piceifrons (assembly GCF_021461385.2). Classification (NCBI taxonomy): domain Eukaryota; kingdom Metazoa; phylum Arthropoda; class Insecta; order Orthoptera; family Acrididae; genus Schistocerca; species Schistocerca piceifrons. The sequence goes on from NC_060145.1 coordinate 460,845,255, forward strand.
ACAGTCAACTGCAAATACCATCATTTACACAATGAACGTACCATTTGTACTACACCTTACAAAATGTGATGAAACTGACGGCCATCAGCCTCAATGTAGGCATGACGTCGGGGAACAAGATTTGACGCACCCTGACAAATGTCCCTGGTGTGTTTCGAATCATATCACAGGCAGCTAAGTCCTGGCAACTAATTCCATCTCTGTATCCACTGCAGTCTCATACATAAGTGGATTCAGATATCTCCATAGGAAATAATCGAGGGGATTCAGGTCAGGTGACCTCGCAGGCATGGAACAGACCTCCCCTTCCAGGAAATACAGCACTGAGGTGGTTGCGGACATCCAGACTGAAGTGAGGCGGTGCACCTTCATGTTGTATCCACAACCTCTCACAAACAGCCAAGGGTGCGTTCTCCAACAACTCTGACAGAACCCTTTGCACGAACCTTAAGTACAGGTGGCCATTCAGACAGCCAGGTAGAAGACATGGCAAATGATTTTGTCGCCTGCAATGCCAGCCCAGATATTCACAGGAAAATATACTTGATGGTGTGACTCTACTACTGCGTGAGGGTTTTCCTCATCCCACACATGGATGTTCCTGCTGTTCGAAATACTTCCACGACCTAAAGAGGCCTCGTCAGTAAACAGCACGATTTGGAGGAAATGTAGTCGATCAGTCCATTGTTGGAGCAACCACTGACAGCCTTGGTGCAAAGTAAGTCAGTCACAAGCATTGCATGGACTCATCGTGGATGATATGGGTGTAATTCTTGTTCGTGACGTACTCCCCACACGCTAGTACGTGCAGCACCCATTTCGCGTGCAATGCGACTACTACTTGTAGTGGGGTCCACTGCAAGACGTTTCAGCACCTCCTCTTGAATCGGGTGTGCGAGCGGTCCTCATATTGCCAGCTCCCTCGTTCTTTCCGATGGACCAGTCTCCCGCATTCGTCTATCGAAAGAAATAAACATTCGTTGAGACAAATGATGCCTTTCAGCATCAAGAGGACTGCAACGTACTTCCCCATACACAAGGTGCATGTCTGTGAGTTCTGCGTAACCGTTGTGGTACTGCGCCATCGTATTGTACTCCACGTCTCTGAACAGCACTGAGTAGTGACTACGTCTGTTGTTGACTCATAGCACGTTCTGTCATGGGACAGTGTGAATACGATACAACAGACCCACCTTCCTATGGAGATATCTAAAGTCACTTGTGTATGAGACGCCAGTGGGTATGGAGATGGAATTAGTTGACAGAATTGAAGCTGCTTACGGGAACTCCCTGTATAGTATCGAACGCCACGGCTCAGTCACTTCTCAATTGGCGCAGAAACACCGGCATGGGAGTCAGTGTATCCCCCACCCTACCCAAAAACGAAAAGAAAGGCAGGAATTTTTGGAATGCCTGGAGACAGACGTCAAGCCACGCTGACCCGTTATGACGTCACGGCCTTCTCTGGAAGGCTCTTGAAAAAAAAAAAAAAAAAAAAAAAAAGCATTGTCGGGGCTATCTGTGAAGGCTGGTCCGCACTCTCCCCTCTGCAGGAATAAATCGATGGCTCCTTATGCCGACGCGATTCTGTGCTAAACTGCGTGTCTTGTGGGACACCGACCTACCCCCGCTGCTACGGCCTGTCCGCCCGGCGACTGAGGGAGGCTCTTGTCCTGCCGCCCATCACACCTGTGCTAAGCCCTCTGTATTTTCTAAACTGCCTGCCACAAAGTGGCTGTTCTGCTGTCTGTAACTGCAGTGGCCACCACGCCCAACAGCAGCCTTAGCTGACCACGAGGAAAACGCGTTTCCAACAAGAACACAATTCCTTCACCTCGCAACACAGCATGGAAACACATTAAAATCAACACCGAGCCTATAATTATTGGCAACCCCCCATTCTGTTTTTTGAATTGGTCACTGGGTCTCCATAATGTGACACGAGTGCCCCAATTTGCGTACGGACCATAAATCAGATCGTTTAGGTGAAAGAGCGCTGAACCCAGTCACGTTTCCGTTGATGTGATTGAAGAACTGGAGCAACGAATTGTGCAGTCGTGTCAGTATTGACATGATCCGACATAGTTCGTTAGAATTCGCAACTCACTGCAAGAGATGACGCGAGCATCCCATCCAAATACAAGGCTGCATGTGGACCGGCACCTTTATGAGTGCAAGTGGACGGTAAACTGTAAAACGTAATTGTTAGATCAGGGGTGAAATTTGAGTCCAAATAGATACGGACTTACTCTAAAAGTTTCGTTTCAAATATGTTTATACTAATTACGGAAAATTTCGTAGTGAAATTAGTTAAGGATCGTAACAACACGGTGACATCAGTCTTGCAAAAGGTACACTATGTGATCAAAAGTATGCGGACACCTGCCTGAAAATGACTTAAACGTTTGTGAAGCCCTCCATAGGTAATGCTGGAATTCAAAATCGTGTTGGCCCACCCTTAGCCTTGTTGACACCTTCCGCTCTCGCAGGCATACGTTCAATCAAGTGCTGGAAGGTTTCTTGGGGAATGGCAGCCCATGCTTCACGGAGTGCTGCACTGAGGAGAGGTATCGATGTCGGTCGGTGAGGTCTGGCACGAAGTCGGCGTTCCAAAACATCCCAAAGGTGTTCCATAGGATTCAGGTCAGGACTCTGTGCAGCCAGTACATTACAGGGATGTTACTGTCGCGTAACCACTCCGACACAGGCCGTGCTTTATGAACAGGTGCTCGATCGTGTTTAAAGATGCAATCGCCATCCCCGAATTGCTCTTCAACAGTGGGAACCAAGAAGGTGCTTAAAACATCAATGTAGGCCTGTGCTGTGATAGTGTCCGCTCCATGAAAAACACGACCACACTATAACACCACAGCCTCCGAATTTTACTGTTAGCACTGCACACGCTGACAGATGACGTTCACTGGGCATTCGCCATACCCACACCCTGCCATCGGATCGCCACATCGTGTACCGTGATTCGTCACTCCACACAACGTTTTCCCACTGTTCAGTCGTCCAATGTTTAAGCTCCTCACACCAAGCGGGGCACCGTTTGGCATTTACCGGCGCGATGTGTGGCTTATGAGCAGCCGCTCGACCATGTAATCCAAGTTTTCTCAACTCCCACCTAACTGCCATAGTACTTGCAGTGGATCCTGATGGAATTTGTAATTTCTGTGTGATGGTCTGGATGAATGTCTACCTATTACACATTACGACCCTGTCCGCCCCTGGAAGCTGAGTGGTCAGCGCGACGGAATGTCATACCTAACGGCCCGGGTTCGATTCCCGGCTGGGTCAGAGATCTTCTCCGCTCAGGGACTGGGTGTTGTGTTGTCCTTATCATCATCATTTCATCCCCATCGACACACAAGTCGCCGAAGTGGCGTCAACTCGAAAGACTTGCACCAGGTGAACGGTCTACCCGACGGGAGGCCCTAACCACAAGGCATATCCATTTCCATTACGACCCTCTTCAACTGTCGGCGGTCTCTGTCAGTCAACAGACGAGGTCGGGGTGTACGCTTTTGTGCTGTGTTCACTATCACATCGGAAACAGTGGACCTACTGATGTTCAGGAGTGTGGAAATCTCGCGTGCGGACGTATGACACCCAGTCACTAGACCACGTTAGAAGTCCGTGAGTTCCGCGAAAGCGCCCCATTCTGCTCTCTCAAGATGTCTAACGACTACTGAGGTCGCTGATGTGGAGTACCTGGCAGTAGGTGGCAGCACAATGCACCTAATATGAAAAACGTATGTTTTTCGGGGTATCCGGATACTTTTGATCACATAGTGTATGCTTACAGTTTACGGTAACGTTTTTCCTTCTGTTACGGTATATTTCCAAGCATGTGTAAATTTTTGCTACTAATTGTGATGCGCTGAATATATACGTTTTAGAGAATTGTGCACAAAATTTGTTTAACTGATACGTTTCAGATCGTAACGTTTCTCGTAAGTAGACTCACGCGTGACGCAACCAAATAACTAAACAGCTGACACACAAGAACTAGTGATTATTGGACAGATATCCATTTCCATATTTTGTCAAAATTCTGACAAATTTAATTGTCCGGTGACAAAATGTTATATTACTCTCGTCAAATTTCAACCATTGATTGTGTAGAGAATACTCTTGTAGAAATGTGTGTGAAATCTTATGGGACTTAACTGCTGAGGTCATCAGTCCCTATGCTTACACACTACTTAACCTAAATTATCCTAAGGACAAACACACACACACCCATGCCCGAGGGAGGAGTCGAACCTCTGCCGGGACCAGCCGCTCAGTCCATGACTGCAGCGCCTCAGACCGCTCGGCTAATCCCGCGCGGTACTCTTGTAGAAAAACCTGAAAGTCTCTCAAAACGTGATACATGGCGTAACACCAGCCCTGTCTCTTATTTCTAGCCTCCTTCTCTTGAAATACACCGAGAGAGGTGGCGCAGTGGTTAGCACACTGGACTCGCATTCGGGAGTACGACGGTTCAAACCCGCGTCTCGGCCATTCAGATTTAGGTTAACTGTGATTTCCCTAAATCGCTCTACGCAAATGCCCTTTGAAACGGCACAGTCGATTTCCTTCTCCGTCCTTGAGACAATTCGTGCTTGCACTCCGTCTCCAATGACCTCGATGTCGACGGGACGTTAAACCCAATCATCCTTCATCCCTTTTTCTCTTAAAATACGTTGCACGTTTCAGCTGGAAGTTCACAGTCATTAATACCTTTTTGGTTTTGTCGACAGAGTGGATGTATAGTTTCACCTCAGTAAGAGTACTGCCTGCTAATCCAACGACAGCAAACCGGCTCTAAATGAAGGAGTAAACTGTAAAACGTAACAGTAGTACTGCAACCAGCTACGCCGTAGAAACGCCTGGAAACTAAAAAAAGGTGCGCAAGTGTAACAAGAAGCTTACGTAACATCAGCTGAGGTTAAAGCAAGTGGACCTCTGCGTTTTCCTGGTGGGGTGTTGCGAAACTGCATCAGGCAGCCTCACGACTTTCCTGCTGGATTATCGCTCTGGTGCGCAGGACTTAATCAAAACATATGCGAGGCTGCACGTCCGCAAAGAAACGTACACTGATGTACAAGGTGAACTAGGTACCTCAACGTAACAGACACTACATACCTCGCCTATTTTCGATGTTGTGAGCGCCCGTTGTCTGTGATGTACTACCGAGCTCTATGCGTTTCACTTGAGTCATCTAACCAAAAATGAGACATCACTTCCAACACAAAGCGAACCAGAGCATGTCCCTATATTGCCATATTGACGATTGCTTGACCTCTCAGTATGTATTCTACTAACTAATCCTTTCTTTTAGTCAAGTCGTGCCTTAAACTTCATCTGCTTTCTTTTTCAATAATTCGATTCAATACCTCTTCATTAGTAACTCAATCTTCCCAACCGATCTTCAGCATTCTTCTGTGGTGCCACATTTCAGAAGCTTCTATTCTCGTCTTGTCTGAACTCTTTACTGACTTCGGCGCAAGGCTACACTCCAGGTAAGGGCCTTCGGAAAGGGCTTCGTAACACTTCAATTTTTATTCGATATGAATAAATTCCTCTTTTTCGGAAAATTTTTATTGCTACTGCCATTCTGCATTTTGTATTGTTCTACTTCGGCCGTCATCGTTCATTTTACTGCCCAGGTAAAAAGAGTCATCTATTACTTTTATTCTACTTCCTAATCAGACTGCCCCAGCACCCACGGATTTAATTCTAGTAAATTCCATTGTCCTTGTTTTTCTTTTGTTCATGTCCATCAGTTTCAACACGCTATCTAGTCCATTAAAGTCATATCCCAAGTCCTTTCACCACCTCTGGCAGAATTATATCCTCAGATTTTCATTTTTTTTCCCTGGAGTTTAATTTCCTTCATAAATTTCTTTTGGTTTACTTTACTACTTACCCAATGTGCAGACTGAATAACATTGCGGATAGGTAGCAACATCACCCAACTGTCTTCTAGTCCATTAAAGTCATATCCCAAGTCCTTTCACCACCTCTGGCAGAATTATATCCTCAGCTTTTCATTTTTTTTCCCTGGAGTTTAATTTCCTTCATAAATTTCTTTTGGTTTACTTTACTACTTACCCAATGTGCAGACTGAATAACATTGCGGATAGGTAGCAACATCACCCAACTGTCTTCTTCACTGACACTTCGTTTTCATGTTATTGTACAGTAAAAAAACAGTGGGAAAAATTACAATGGGATGCCCTGAAAGCAATACACATACTAATGAATGCAAGAGAGTTAAGAAAACGTTAAACAGCCATAATATATCTATTGCTCTTTTCCTAAAAGGCACTGGACTATAGTTGTAGAGTATAAAATAAAGAAGAGAAAGTGATGAGGGCATATGCGTGTTGAAAACAAGTATGGAACGACAGAGCAACAGTAGAAATAATTGTGCTTTGCAAGATGTGAACTTCCACGAACATATTATAATTACAGACCAATATCCCTAACTTTTGTCTGCTGCAGAATCCTTGGGTATATTATCAGTTCGAATATAATAACCGTTCTTGAGACTGACAAGCTTATGTCCACAAATCAGCGTGGTTGTAGAAGCTATCGCTCGTGCGAAACGCAGCTTGCCCTTTTCTCACATAATATGCTGCGATCTATGGATGAAGGGCAACAGGCAGATGCCATATTTGTAGATTTCTGGAAAGCATTTGACACGGTACCCCATTGCAGGTTATTAACGAAGGTACGAGCATATGGAACCCGTTCGCAGATATGCGAGTGGCTCGGAGACTTCGTAAGTAAAAGAACCCAGTATGTTGTCTTCGACGGCGAGTGTTCGAGATGATTCTGTGATTTGTAGTAAGATGTTGGAAGTTGAATGACTGTAGGATGATACGACTTGGACAAAATTTCTAGCTGGTGTGATGAATGGCAGCTAGGCCTAAATGTGGAGAATCGTAAGGTAATGTGGTTGAGTAGGAAGAACAAACCTGTAATTTTCGGATACAGTATTACCAGTGTCCTGCTACACTGTCAAGTCGTTTAAACATCTGTGCGTATCGTTACAAAGCGATATAAAATGGAACGAACAGGTGACAACTATGGTGGGAAAGGCGAATGGCCGACTTCGTTTAATGACAGAATTTTAGGAAAGACTCCTTCACCTAATCATCTTGTGGTGTTGCGGTTCTTCTTATGTCCGTGCTTGCTATGAAAATAGGAGTGGTTCACCTGTAAAAGAGAAGTCATATAGGACGCTGGTGCGACCTATTCTCGAGTACTGCTCTAGGGTTGGGGTCCGTACAGGTCTGATTGAAGGAAGATATCGAAGCAGTTCAGAGGCGGTCTGCTAGATTTGTTACCGGTAGGTTTTAACAACGCGTAAGTATTACAGAGATGCTTGGGGTACTCCAATGGGAATCCCTGGGCGCTCTTTTCGAGAAAAGCTAGTGAGAAATTCTTGAGGGCATTTTTGTTCTGTCGTTGCAACTACAAAAATGCGTGATTTTTCCACCATACGCGTTTCGCTTTATTGAGGTAAAGCATCATCAGTGATCTGTAATTAAGTTATTTACGTTTTGATTTGCTTTTAGATCGAAAAAGAGTTCACTAAGAATAGGTTATTTGTACTTACGGTGATTTTTCGGCTGATTTCTCGCCTTCATCGGGAAATGCTGTCTGCTAGCACATCGTTTTTTTCTGTGTTAGACACTGATAATTTTGATCTCATTTTTATAATTTTAGACTAAAATTATCAGTGCCTAACACAGAAAAACAACGATGTGCTAGCAGATGATATTTCCCGATGTAAACGAGAAATCAGCCGAAAAATCACCGTAAATACAAATCAACCTATTCTCAGCAAACTGTTTTTCGACCTATAACTTAATCACAGACCACTGACGATGCTTTACCTCAATAAAGCGACACACTTTTTTGTGGTTGCAACGACAGAACAAAAATACTCTCAAGAATTATTAGGCAACCACGGACACTATGTTCACGTAAATGAGAAAACTATTGAGAAAATTTAGAGAACCGGCATATGAAGCTGACTGCCGAACGATTCTACTGCCGCCAACATACATTGCTCGTAAGGACCACGAAGATAAGAGACGAGAAATTAGGGCTCATACGGAGGCCTATAGGCAGTCGTTTTACCCTCGCTCTATTTGCGAGTGAAACACAGTATCCTCTGCCACGCACCGTACGGTGGCTTGTGGAATATCGATGTAAATGTAGATATTTTACGCGATAATTCAGTACGTCACAGTGTCAATATACCAGACAGATCTTTCTGGTGATGTTAGTCATACACGCCGGCCACACAAATGTAGAACAGATGGCGACCTAGCAAGCGCAACAGGTTTCAGTGGCGAGAACCAAAGACAACTTAATAAAATATGGATCCCTTCCAGACTGTAACAATAGTGTGTGCGATTGCGGCGATATGCAAACCACAGTGCATCTCCGACTATACGCTCTACGTCTGGCATGCTCAACTATAAAAAGAGTCGGCATAAGAAGGCCCCTGACAGCTGCAGCGGGCTGGGCGTGGAAGCTGCCCGCGCCTAGCTCAACCGCTCACGTAATGCGATTTTGTAAACGTCTCTACGGCAGGGCCACACTGTGGTCACAGCTGATACGCGACTACTGTTTCAGCCTGCAGCTATTAGCGCTGTCCAGCTGAAAGCTGACGGCTGTTGGGGAATTTCTTTTGCCGCGCCTACACGACTTACTACTCCGCTACAGTAACCTGATCTCGCGAAACGTAAACTGCGCTCTTACTTTCCAGCTTTCAGTGTTTTACAAACTCGGTTTAGGGTGTTTGTTGTCTACAAGTTTTGTATTGTATCATGCCCTATTTGCCTTTACATGAGGCGGAGTCATAAAGTTTTAATTATTGCTTCGGAAAATCTGCATGTGCATATGTGTTTTGACGGAGCGAGGTGGCGCAGTGGCTAGCACACTGGACTCGCATTCGGGAGAACGACGGTTCAATCCCGCGTCCGGCCATCCTGATTTAGGTTTTCCGTGATTTCCCTAAATCGCTCAGGGCAAATGCCGGGATGGTTCCTTTGAAAGGGCACGGCCGACTTCCTTCCCCGTACTTCGCTAATCCGATGAGACCGATGACCTCGCTGTCTGGTCTCCACCCCCAAACAAACCAACCATATGTGTTTTGTGTAAAGTGAACTGCGGCGTCCTAACATTTTTAAACGACGTGAAAATGTTGGAAACAGATATGCTAGTGGTTTTCACCTTTTGAACAACTGCCTGGTCTGTGATACGTCCATCTTCGAACACACAGATCGGCATTTCTCTCGCGATTCCCTGTTCCTCACAATGACGCTGCCTGCCACTTCCTTCGAACTCATCCCCGCCACCGAAGCACCGTTTCATAGGACGGTTAATTTTTACAATCGTCCTCCACCAAGTCAGTGTGGACAGTTGCAGCGTTGTTGCTCTTCAAATGCAGAAAACGGATTGCAGCACGACAGTCAACTTTTTCATCAGCTGTGCCATTTCGTTTTGGCTCGTGGAGCGGCGCGCTACGCTGCTGTGGCGCAATGATTTCAGTGTGCACCAGGACTGCAATCATGTACGTGCAGACAAACCGAAAATCCTTCTTCCTCTTTATAATATTTCATTCCTAATCCCTATATGGGTCGACAACAATTCTCGTTCTTCATTTTCCCCTATCGTTTGCAGATCACTCTAGTTGCTTGCTTGCCTGATTTGGGGGAGGGGACCAAACAGCGAGGTTATCGATCCCACCGGATTAGGAAAGGATGGGGAAGGAAGACGGCCGTGCCCTTGCACAGGAACCATCGCAGCATTTGCCTGAAGTGATTTAGGGAAATCACGGAAAACCAGAATCAGGATGGCCTGACGCGGCTTTGAACCGTCGTCCTCCCGTATGCGAGTCCAGTGTGCTAAGGATTGCGCCACCTTGTCCGGTATCACTTCAGTTACGAGTACGATAGTCCCAGATCTTGTTTCATCTGCCTGTTCTACAGATGTCTTGGTTTTCCTCTCCTCTCGATCTACATTTTTCCCCAACTTTTAATTCCACAATGAAAGGACGATGCCTGTGTAGGTGTTCAAGAGAGAAATTTATTAACTCTTGACATTGTAATTCTGTCAGAGACAGCAAAGGACTTGGAAGAGCAGTTGAATGGAATGGACAGTGTCTTGAGAGGAGGATATAAGATGAACATCAACAAAAGCAAACCGATGATAATGGAATGTAGTCAAAGTAAGTCGGGTGATGCTGAGGGAATTAGATTAGGAAATGAGACACTTAGAGTAGTGAATGAGTTTTGCTATTTGGGGAGCAAAATAACTGATGATGGTCGAAGTAGAGAGGATATAAAATGTAGACTGGCAATGGCAAGGAAAGCATTTCTGAAGAAGAGAAATTTGTTAACATCGAGTATTGATTTAAGTGTCAGGAAGTCGTTTCTGAAAATATTTGTATGGAGTGTGGCCTTGTATGGAAGTGAAACATGGACGATAAATAGTTCGGACAGGAAGAGAATAGAAGCTTTCGAAATGTGGTGCTACAGAAGAATGCTGAAGATTACATGGGTAGATCACATAACTAACGAGGAGGTATTGAATAGAATTGGGGAGAAGAGGAGCTTGTGGCACAACTTGACAAGAAGAAGGGACCGGTTGGTAGGACATATTCTGAGGCATCAAGGGATCACCAATTTAGCATTGGAGGGCAGCGTGGAGGGTAAAAATCGTAGAGGGAGACCAAGAGATGAATACACTAAGCAGATTCAGAAGGATGTAGGTTGCAGTAAGTACTGGGAGATGAAGGAGCTTGCACATGATTGAGTAACATGGAGAGCTGCATCAAACCAGTCTCAGGACTGAAGACCACAACAACAACAACAGCAAAATGCACGTAATATCAGAAAGCAGTAACCCTGAAAACAGACTTAAGGCTATATAGAATGTAGCTGCTTCCGAAACGAGAGGTAGGGCAACCAGCCACAGACCACGATAACATCAGTGTTGAACTGAGTGGAAGGGCTGTAAATGACGAGTCACAGCTAGCAAATATCTGTAATAATCGTTTCTTAAATATGCTAAAAAGTATAGGGACAAACAGTTCAAGAGAATAATCACAACTGTATCTTGAAAAAGTAACTCTCATAAAATTCAATCATATGAGTGTATGACCTATGTCTCTCAAAAATAAAACCTCATCTGTTTTTGGTGGTGTTCCCAATAGAGTCCAGTCTTAGCTGAAATATCTAATGTGTCACTAACACAAGGCATTTTAGAGAGAGACTGAAATATGCTGATGTTAAACATCTGTTTAAGAAATGTGACAGGAGAAATGTCAATAGTCAACATCCAGTTTCACTGCTGACATCATTTCCCAAAATTTTTGAGAAGCTCAATATTCGAGAATAGTATCTCACCTAAACAACAATAACAGCGTCAGCAAATCACAGTTTGGGTTTCAGAAGAGTTGCTCTACTGAGAATTCCATTTACATGCTCACTCACTAAATTTTACAAGAATTAAATAATAAAATAGCGCAAGTTGGTATTTCCTGGGACTTGACTGAGACATTTGACTGTGTGAATCAGAGTACTCTCCTATATTAATTGAAGATTTATGGGTACAGTCAATCAATGGATAATGTCATATCTGACTAAAAGAATGTAGAAAGTTATATTAAGTGATTCAACTAATACGGTCAGAGGTTGTAAGTGTTAAATATGCCGCTATTGCGTCAGCACACTGTGAAAGGAACCTAACTGGTATACAGTCTCGAACGTAAGCTTGTTTTTATTGAGTGATTTAAGTTGCTTCACTGCTCCAAGAGTATCTACTTCTAAGTTACTCATGTTGGCAGCTGTTTTTTATTCGAAGTCTGGAATATTTACTTCGTCTTCTTTGGTGAAGGAATTTCGGAAGGCTGTCTTTAGTGACTCTGCTTTAGCAGCACTGTCATCGATAGTATTTCCATTCCTATCCCGCACAGAAGGCATTGGTTTTGTCCTGTCGCTAGGATACTTTACACACGACCAGAATCTCTTTGGGTTTTCTGTCAGGTTCAAATGGTTCAAATGGCTCTGAGCACTATGGAACTTAACTTCTAAGGTCATCAGTCCTCTAGAACTTAGAACTACTTAAACCTAACTAACCTAAGGACATCACACACATCCATGCCCGAGGCAGGATTCGAACCTGCGACCGTAGCGGCCGCGCGGTTCCAGACTGTAGCGCCTTTAACCGCTTGGCCACCACGGCCGGCTTTCTGTCAGGTTGCCAGACAAAGTTTCGTTATGGAAACTGTTATAAGCATGTCCCACTGTAGACTGCACTAAATTTCGAGCTTTTGTAAAAGATCGCCAATCTTGGGGATTTTGCGTCTATTTAAATTTGGCATGTTTTCTTCCGTTGTGTCTGCAACAGTGTTCTGACCCGTTTTGTGTACCAAGGGGGAACAGCTCCATCGTTTGTTAATTTATTTGGTATAAATCTCTCAATTGCTGCCGATACTTCCTTGAATTCAAGCCACATCTGGTCTACACTTACATTATTAATTTGGAAGGAGTGGAGATTATCTATCAGGGAGGCGTCAAGTGAATTTTTATCTGCTTTCTTGAATAGATATATTTTCGTTGATTTTTGGTGGATTTGAGTGTTATGGTATTCAGTCTCGCTACGACAACCCTTTGTTCACTAGTCCCAGTTGTTGTTTTGATGATCGTTATTGACTCAGGATCATTTGTTGCTCAGAGGTCAAGTGTGTTTACACAACCGTTTACTGTTCGAATGGGCTCATGAACTAATTGCACGACATAATTTTCAGAGAATGTGTTTAGCACAACTTCGGATGATATTTTATACGTACCTCCGAATTCAGACATGTGCATTCACCAATATATCTACGGTAAATTAAAGTCCCCGTCAACTATGATTGTATGAGTCGGTTATGTGTTTGAAATTAGACTCAAGTTTTCTTTGAATCTTTCAGCAAATGTATCATCTGAGTTGGGAGGTCGGTAAAAGGATAAAAGGATCCAATTATTATTTTATTCCTGTTTCCAAGAATGATCTCTACTCATACTAACTCACAGGAACCATCTACTTCAGTTCCGCTACAAGATAAACTACTTCTAACAGCAACAAACACGCCGCCGCCAGCTATACTTAGACGATCCTTTCTCAAAAATGTTAGATCCTTCGCAAAAATTTCCGGCTGTAGTCAGGTTTCAGTGCCTGTAATGTCATATGGAATAATGTTCTGGAGAAACTCATATTTAATAAAGTCTTCATTGCTCAAAAACGTGCTGTAAGAATAATATTTAGTGCTCACCAACAGTCATGTTGTAGACATCTATTTAAGGTGTTAAGGCATTGAGACTACTGATCACAGTATATTTCTTCGCCCATGCAGTCCGTTGCAAATAATCGATTGCAGTTCAACGGGAACAATGATGTATGTAATTCAATACCAGAAGGAAAAATTAGATTAATTACTCCACATTAAGGCTTTCTTTACCACAAACAGAAGTGCACAATGCTGCAACTAAAATTTTTGTTCAATTACCTGAGGATAGAAAATGTCTGAGAGACAGCAAAGTAAAATGTGTTAAAAAATTGAAAAAGTTCCTCATTGACAACTCCTTCTAATCGGTAAAAGAATTTCTATTATTGTAATGTGTAATAGGTGATGGGTAGGAATTGCTAACTCATATCTATATTAAAAACAAAATTCTTATAAATGTTCAGCTTGAAGCCATATTTACAAATTAGTTTGCGATATGAATGTAGAATGACTCGTTCCACATCATTAAGACGTATTATGCAAAAACATCCATGGAACACGAAAGTAACTAACGAACTAAGTAACTCATCGGTCCCTTTGGTCCTTCTCCAAAACGATCTTATGTCTCCTATGTTGAACACTTCTTCATTGGTCATTCTCTCTGTCCATGAATCTTTGAACTCTTCTCCAACACCATGCCTCAAAAACCTGCCATTTTTTCTCTTATGGCTCCGAGCCGTATGCGGGAACGGTTGAAACAAAAAGTTTTTAGATGCTGCTTCCTAGGGTTCAGTTTGATACTAGTAGCTTACTCTAGTTGTTGAATGATTTTTTTAGCTTGTGAAATTCAGCATTTAATCCCTTGGCATGATATACCATTCTCTGTTATTCTGCTACTCACGTACTGGAAACAGTTGAGTTGCTTCAGGTTCCTTCCATAAAGACTTAGGTTTGCTGCTACTGGAAATATCCTACATGCAGTAATTTCGGTTTTGTCACGTTGAATAAGCATTTTTGAAAAAAAGAGAAATTCGTTGACATCGAATTTAAATTTAAGTATTAGAAAGTATGTTTTGAGGTCAGTTATCCTTTTACACAAGTGGAACATCAACAACAGACAGTTCAGCCAAGAAGACAATAGAAGCTTTTGAAATGCGGTGTTACGTTAGAATGCTGAAGATAAGGTGCGTCGATCGAATATCTAGCAAAGATGCAGAAATGTCGGACTCCTTTCGCTCTAGAATCAGTATCATACAGCACTTGGATAAGACTATGAGTCACGCAGTTGAAATATCGTGCAAGAAAGACCCGATTGTTCAATATGACAAAGCCTCGCCAGGAAAGCCTGAAGAATTACAATTTCGGTGTTGTTGCTCTTCACTTTTTCCAGGTGGTACTTAAAACTTTATGAATACCTCTTGTGCTAGCACACATTTTGTGTGTTCTTGGTATGACGTAAACAGCAGAACGTGGAGATTAATGTGTGATTGCACTGCTGTATCGGCGTGAGCACACAGCCCGTGTTCGTAACCGATGAAATACCAGGCAGTGGAAGGAGTTCCGGTGTGCGCTCTGCCGAGATCTTGAGCTACGATGACGTTGTGATCTTCGGTTCAAAGATTGGTTTGATGCAGCTCTGCATCCGAGACTACGCTATCTTGAGACCAGTATATGTACTGAAGCTCCTCATTGATTTGAGCCTTTACTGTGGTCAAATCGTCTTTATGCGTAGTTTTATGTCCTATCAACCGATTCATTCTTTTAGCCAAGTTGTGCCGCAAATTTCTTTCCTGGTCAGTATGAATCAGTAGGTGGACCTCCTCACTACATATTCAATCAACGAACTTTAACTTCAGTATTCTTCCGTAACACCGCATTTCAAAAGCTTCTATTTTCTTCTTGTCTGAAATGTTTATTTTCCATGTTTCAGTTACCTAGAAGGCTGACTCCACGCAAATAACCTCAAAAAAAAGAGACTCTAACACTTAAATTTAAATTCGATATCGAATTTCTTTTTTTCCGGAAATGCTTTTCCTGCTATTGCCAGTATGGATTTTGAACATCTTTGCTTAAGGTACCATCAGTTATTCTGCTCATGTACAGCTTCTAGTGTCTAATTCCAGCGTCGCCACATTTAACTCGACCTGCAACCTCGTTACAGGAGATTGCCCACTCCGATCTACCGTTTTTGCAGGCCCTTTGCTGTTTCTGACAGAACTGCACCGTCACCGGCAAAGTTCAAAACTTTTTTTTCTTCTCTCTTAACTTTAATTCTTTCTCCAAGTCCCTCCTTGGTTTCCTTCATAACTGACTCAATGAGCAGTTTGAATAACGTGGGGAGCAGTCTACAACCCCAGATCACTCCCTTTTCAAGTACTGCTTTGCTTTTGTGTTCTTCGACTCTTATCTCTGTAATGTGGTTTCGCTACAAACTGTAGAAAAGCTTCCCCTCGCTTTATTATATCTCTAGTGCCTTCCGACTTTCAGAGAATGTAGTCCAGACCACATTGTCAAAAGCTTACTCTGCGTGTACAAATACTATAAACGCAGCGTTGCCTTTCCTTAATCTATCCTCTGCGGTAAGTCGCAGGCTCGGGAAACGCAACCTGAGGTCGGCGTCTACTAGTTTTTCCATTGTTCTCTAAACGTAGAGCTACACCTTTCTCAAGGTGCTTCCCGGTCTCATTTTCCCCGTAGTTGTTGGAGTCTAGATTCCTATTTTGCATGAAGGCTATCGGAGTTGGGTGGAAATAAATTAAAGTTTTACCTCCTGTCCCACTGTCGTCGCTTTCTTCTGTGCAGGAAACATCCGGTCAGGCTCTGCTCCGTGCTGGTGCTAAGATTTTAGGAGTACAGAATTTCGTTTGGTTCGTGCTTCACCGTATTTGCGACTAACAAATAAAACTCTTATACAGTCATCTTCATTACTTGAAGACGGTAAATGCTTCTCCGCAATAATAATACACCAGTTAGCGTTAGAAGACGTCGATGGTCCGCAACTGTAAGAACCAGAAGGCGAGGGAGTGATGCACAGAAATATGGAAATACGAGAGAAATGCATGCTTGATCATAAACGCAGATGCCAGTCAAGCCTGCACGGGTCGTGTGCAGTGTCGGCAGTACGTTGTATGTGTCACTCGTGGTCAGAAGAGTGTTCTGTGTAGTTGTGAGTGCATTACCCCTGCCGTCGTTGGATAAGCAGCTGCAGCAGCAAGTCGTATACTCCTAGCTCACTCATTTGCTACATAGTTTAATTCTTAATTTCTTTGCGTGTTTTTGGTACTTGCATTGTCTAATTCATAAATTTATGACGTATTATAGTATTTGAGAGTTGTAGCATCGCGTTTTAGTACCTGAATAGTGTAAAAACGCGTAGTCTCCTTCCGCCGCCGAGCAGTGTCAGCAGTGCGCAAGTAGCAGCATTACTGCATTTACTAGGCAATCTTGTATTTTAATAACCGTTTAAATTTTGTGTCGATTTGTTTGCGCTCTCTGTAGATTAGTTCAGACGTTCTTTGCACAACTGTTTTTAGCATGGATAGGGACTGCAACTGCTGTGTTCGGATGCAGGCTGAGTTGGCAACCCTTCACTCCCAACTTCAGGCAGTGTTGGCTTCGGTCACACAGCTTGAGGCTGTTGCAAATGGGCATCACTGTGGGGTTCCGGATGGGGGTTTGTCGGGGACGGCCAGCTCGTCCCACGCATCCCCCGATCGGACTACGACTGTGGTTGCCCGGGATACTGCCCGCATTGAGGCTGATCCCTCACCTGTGGTAGAGTGGGAGGTCGTCTCAAGGTGCGGCAGGGGGCGAAAGACATTCCGGAGGGTTGAAAGGAAGGCCTCTCTAGTTTGTCTGACGAACCGGTTTCAGGCTCTGTCTCAGGCTGATACTGATCTTCGGCCGGACATGGCTGCTTGTCCTGTTCCAGAGGTCGCCCCTCAGATCCGGGCGGTCGCAGAGGGTGGGCTTACTGGTAGTTGGGAGCTCCAACGTCAGGCGCGTAATGGGGCCCCTTAGGGATATGGCAGCAAGAGAGGGGAAGAAAACCAATGTGCACTCAGTGTGCATACCGGGGGGAGTCATTCCAGATGTGGAAAGGGTCCTTCCGGATGCCATGAAGGGTACAGGGTGCACCATTCTGCAGGTGGTCGCTCATGTCGGCACCAATGATGTGTGTCGCTATGGATCCGAGGAAATCCTCTCTGGCTTCCGGCGGCTATCTGATTTGCTGAAGACTGCCAGTCTCGCTAGCGGGATGAAAGCAGAGCTCACCATCTGCAGCATCGTCGACAGGACTGACTGCAGACCTTTGGTACAGAGCCGAGTGGAGGGCCTGAATCAGAGGCTGAGACGGTTCTTCGACCGTGTGGGCTGCAGATTCCTCGACTTGCGCCATAGGGTGGTGGGGTTTCGGGATCCGCTGGATAGGTCAGGAGTCCACTGCACACAACAAGCGGCTACACGGGTAGCAGGGGTTGTGTGGCGTGGGCTGGGCGGTTTTTTAGGTTAGATGGCCTTGGGCAAGTACAGAAAGGGCAACAGCCTCAACGGGTGCAGGGCAAAGTCAGGACATGCGGGGAACAAACAGCAATCGGTATTGTAATTGTAAACTGTCGAAGCTGCGTTGGTAAAGTACCGAAACTTCAAGCGCTGATAGAAAGCACCGAAGCCGAAATCGTTATAGGTACAGAAAGCTGGTGGAAGCCAGAGATAAATTCTGCTGAAATTTTTACAAAGGTACAGACGGTGTTTAGAAAGGATAGATTGCATGCAACCGGTGGTGGAGTGTTCGTCGCTGTTAGTAGTAGTTTATCCTGTAGTGAAATAGAAGTGGATAGTTCCTGTGAATTATTATGGGTGGAGGTTACACTCAACAACCGAGCTAGGTTAATAATTGGCTCCTTTTACCGACCTCCCGACGCAGCAGCATTAGTGGCAGAACAACTGAGAGAAAATTTGGAATACATTTCACATAAATTTTCTCAGCATGTTATAGTCTTAGGTGGAGATTTCAATTTACCAGATATAGACAGGGACACTCAGATGTTTAGGACGGGTGGTAGGGACAGAGCATCGAGTGACATTATACTGAGTGCACTATCCGAAAATTACCTCGAGCAATTAAACAGAGAACCGACTCGTGGAGATAAGATCTTGGACCTACTGATAACAAACAGACCCGAACTTTTCGACTCTGTATGTACAGAACAGGGAATCAGTGATCATAAGGCCGTTGCAGCATCCCTGAATATGGAAGTTAATAGGAATATAAAAAAAGGGAGGAAGGTTTATCTGTTTAGCAAGAGTAATAGAAGGCAGATTTCAGACTACCTAACAGATCAAAACGAAAATTTCTGTTCCGACAACGACAATGTTGAGTGTTCATGGAAAAAGTTCAAGGCAATCGTAAAATGCGTTTTAGACAGGTACGTGCCGAGTAAAACTGTGAGGGACGGGAAAAGCCCACCGTGGTACAACAACAAAGTTAGGAAACTACTGCGAAAGCAAAGAGAGCTTCACTCCAAGTTTAAACGCAGCCAAAACCTCTCAGACAAACAGAAGCTAAACGATGTCAAAGATAGCGTAAGGAGGGCTATGCGTGAAGCGTTCAGTGAATTCGAAAGTAAAATTCTATGTACCGACTTGACAGAAAATCCTAGGAAGTTCTGGTCTTACGTTAAATCAGTAAGTGGCTCGAAACAGCATATCCAGACACTCCGGGATGATGATGGCATTGAAACAGAGGATGACACGCGTAAAGCTGAAATACTAAACATCTTTTCCAAAGCTGTTTCACAGAGGAAGACCGCACTGCAGTTCCTTCTCTAAATCCTCGCAGAAACGAAAAAATGGCTGACATCGAAATAAGTGTCCAAGGAATAGAAAAGCAACTGGAATCACTCAACAGAGGAAAGTCCACTGGACCTGACGGGATACCAATTCGATTCTACACAGAGTACGCGAAAGAACTTGCCCCCCTTCTAACAGGTTCCAAATGATTGGAAAAGAGCACAGGTAGTCCCAGTCTCCAAGAAGGGTCGTCGAGCAGATGCGCAAAACTATAGACCTATATCTCTGACGTCGATCTGTTGTGGAATTTTAGAACATGTTTTTTGCTCGAGTATCATGTCGTTTTTGGAAACCCAGAATGTACTAAGTAGGAATCAACATGGATTCCGGAAACAGCGATCGCGTGAGACCCAACTCGCTTTATTTGTTCATGAGACCCTGAAAATATTAGATACAGGCTCCCAGGTAGATGCTATTTTTCTTGACTTCCGGAAGGCGTTCGATACAGTTCCGCACTGTCGCCTGATAAACAAAGTAAGAGCCTACGGAATATCAGACCAGCTGTGTGGCTGGATTGAAGAGTTTTTAGCAAACAGAACACAGCATGTTGTTATCAATGGAGAGACGTCTACAGACGTTAAAGTAACCTCTGGCGTGCCACAGGGGAGTTTTATGGGACCATTGCTTTTCACAATATATATAAATGACCTAGTAGATAGTGTCGGAAGTCCCATGCGGCTTTTCGCGGATGATGCTGTAGCATACAGAGAAGTTGCAGCATTAGAAAATTGTAGCGAAATGCAGGAAGATCTGTAGCGGATAGGCATTTGGTGCAGGGAGTGGCAACTAACCCTTAACATAGACAAATGTAATGTATTGCGAATACATAGAAAGAAGGATCCTTTATTGTATGATTATATGATATCGGAACAAACACTGGTAGCAGTTACTTCTGTAAAATATCTGGGAGTATGCGTGCGGAACGATTTGAAGTGGAATGATCATATAAAATTAATTGTTGGTAAGGCGGGTACCAGGTTGAGATTCATTGGAAGAGTCCTTAGAAAATGTAGTCCATCAACAAAGGAGGTGGCTTACAAAACACTCGTTCGACCTATACTTGAGTATTGTTCATCAGTGTGGGATCCGCACCAGATCGGGTTGACGGAGGAGATAGAGAAGATCCAAAGAAGAGCGGCGCGTTTCGTCACAGGGTTATTTGGTAACCGTGATAGCGTTACGGAGATGTTTAACAAACTCAAGTGGCAGACTATGCAAGAGAGGCGCTCTGCATCTCGGTGTAGCTTGCTCGCCAGGTTTCGAGAGGGTGCGTTTCTGGATGAGGTATCGAATATATTGCTTCCCCCTACTTATACCTCCCGAGGAGATCACGAATGTAAAATTAGAGAGATTAGAGCGCGCACGGAGGCTTTCAGACAGTCGTTCTTCCCGCGAACCATACGCGACTGGAACAGGAAAGGGAGGTAATGACAGTGGCACGTAAAGTGCCCTCCGCCACACACCGTTGTGTGGCTTGCGGAGTATAAATGTAGATGTAGATGTAGATGAACTAAGTGAATTCTAACATAGCCAGATTGTTGGTGCTTGTATGTTGGGTGCTTCCGTAACCGAGATCGCCGAAGAGTAAGGTGTTTCAAGGGACACCGTGACGAAGATTTATACCCGATATAGCGAAAACTGGAATGCGTCATCCGCTAAGTCACAACGACGAGAGAGTGCCTCGAGTGAGCGTGACGGAAGGTCATTCAAGGGCGATGTCACGGCAAATAAAAGAATGATAACAGCAAGAGTCAGTGCAGAACTGAATGTCGCACTTGCGAACCCTGTCAGCAGCAAACCAACACAAAGGAGGTCCACTAGTTGGCAACTGCAGAGCGAACTGGAATTCCAAAACCATTCATCGGTAATGCAAATGCCCGTAACAGGGAAACGTGGAGACGAAACCTGGACTGTGGAGCGATGGACGTCATTTGGTCGGATGAATCTTGCTTCAGATACTTTCGAACATCTCACCGAGTGTAGGCCCCAAGGGTGATAGATGGAAGAGGATCGGTGGTGATTTGGACAACCATACCTTATTCTGTGGGCCCTATGGTTACTCTGCAAAGTAGCATTGCTGTCAATGATTATGTGGCGCCGGCCAGGGTGGCCGAGCGGTTCTAGGCGCTACAGTGTGGAACTGCGCGACGGTTACGGTCGCAGGTTCGAATCCTGCCTCGGGCATGGATGTTTGTGACGTCCTTAGGTTAGTTAGGTTTAAGTAGTTCTAAGTTCTAGGGGACTGAGGACCTCAGAAGTTAAGTCCCATAGTGCTCAGAGCCATTTGAACCATTTGATTACGTGGCCATTTTGGCTGACCAGGTCCATCCCACTGTAGTGTTTGTTGCCAAAAGGGGATATTGTGTTCGAAGACCACAAGAACCCCTGTCCCAAGACTAGTTTTGTGGGCACAAGATTGGTTAGTTGTTTGATTCAGGGAGGAGACCAAACAGCGAGGTCATCGGTCCCAACGGATTAAGGAAGGATGGGACAGGATGTCGCCTATGCCCTTTCAAAGGAACCATCCCGGCATTTGCCTGAAGCGATTTAGGGAAGTCAAAGAAAATTTAAATCAGGATGGCCGGAAGCGGGTTTGAACTGTCGTCGTCCCGAATGCGAGTGCAGTGTGCTAAACACTGCGCTACCTCGCTCGGTGGGCACGTGGATGAACTGTCGTATCTCCCCTGGCCATTACCGCCACCAGATCTCAATATTATTGACCGTTTCTGGTCTATGTTGGAGACAAGGGTGCCTGATCATCATCCATTTCCAGTATCGGTGCCTGAACTTGGCACTGTGTTTCAGGAAGAATGGTATGACATTCCCATGAAAAGTATAAAAATCTGTATTTATCCATTCCTAGCTGAGTGGCAGATGTTTCGAATACCAACAGTTTTCGTACACCGTATTAGGCACGGTAATGTATTCTGTTTTCGATGCTTCCATATTTTTGTCCATCTCCGATATTAGCCGGTATTAGCTTGTAACAGTCTTCACTTGATCTTTAAAAAAAGACTGTGAGAAATTTTTAATAGTCGTTGAAAACTCCAGAATGAAATTTCGACTCTGCAGCGGAGTGTACTTCCTAGCAGATTAAAACTGTGTGCCGCATTGAGGCTCCAACTAGGGACCCCTACATTTCGCAAGCAATTGCTCTACCGACTTTTTGTTCGTTGCATTGATTCGGGGCGGACGTCTCGTGTCCCATGACACTCGTTCAATTCATCATTCAGTTTCTTTATTCAGTTCACTCAGCTTCTTTATTACAGAGAACAACTAACCGTTTGACCAAACACACTGAGTTACCACCGTGCCAGGTATGATTGAGCTGCCCAAGCACGACTCACAACCCGTCCTCACAGCTTTACTTCCAGCTGCGCATCGTCTCCTACCATCCAAATGGCACTGACGACGAGGTGTCCCCGCGTCGGGAAGTTCGGCCGCCCAGTCGTAAATCTTATCAGCTGATGCCACATTGGGCAACTCGCATGTCGGTGATGACGTAGGCAGCACAACACCCAGTCCCCAAACGGAAAAAATCTTCGACCCAACTGGGAATTGAACCCGCGCCTGCGGCATAGCAGTCAAAGGCCTTGACCAGTTTTCTTTTTCTCCATGGTAGATGTCGGTTTTATGGTCTGAACAGTCTACTCAGAGAGCTATTTTTTTGTTTGTCATCTTCCCCTGGATAGTAAAAAAGGGATTAAGAGAGAAGAAAGAGATAAAGGCACTTCAGGTGTTGGCCCGCCGTATAATCTTACTCCCAGTACGACTAACATAGAGTTATGATGAGTTGAGGAAGTATAAAGCGAAGGAAACCACGGGAGAGCCATGAAAATTAAACATAATGAGTTTTTTATTTTTATTTTACTTTTTTTATTAGCGCCTTAAGTAGCGGGTGCTGTGTCAGTCAGCACATCCAAACCACTCAGCTAAGGAAGTGGGCTACTATCTCCCAAACTTTACAGAAGCTCTCCTGCAAAACCTGGAGGACTAGCACTCCTGGAACAAAGGATATTGCGGAGACGGTTTAGCCACAGCCTGGGAGATATTTCCTGAATGAAATTTTCTCTCTGCAGTGTAGTGTGCACTGATATGAAACTTCTTGTCAGATTAATACTGTGTGCCGGACCGAGACTCGAACTCGGCACTTTTGATTATTGCAGGCAAGTGCTCTACCAACTGAGGTACCTAAGCGCAACTCACGACACGTCCTCACACCGTTACTTGACACCAGTACCGCCGGTCGTGGTGCCCGAGCGGTTCTAGGTGCTTCAGTCCGGAACCGCGTGACTGCTACGGTCAGAGGTTCAAATCCTGCCTCGGGCATCGATGTGTCTGATGTCCTTAGGTTAGTTAGGTTTAAGTAGGTCTAAGTTCTAGGGGACTGATAGATGTTCAGTCCCTTAGTGCTCAGAACCATTTGAACCATTTGAACCACCAGTACCTCGTCTCCCCAGGCTGTGGCTGGGCCACGACTCTGCAATATCCTTTCTTCCATGAGTGAAGTCTGGAAGATAGGAGAAGGTACGGGAGGAAGTAAGGGTGTGAGGAAGGGTCGAGACTCAAATGGCTCAAATGGCTCTGAGCACTATGGGACTTAACTTCTGAGGTCATCAGTCCCCTAGAACTTACAACTACTTAAACCTAACTAACCTAAGGACATCACACACACCCATGCCCGAGGCAGGATTCGAATCTGCGACCGTAGCGGTCGCTCGGTTCCAGACTGTAGCGCCTAGAACCGCTCAGCCATCCCGGGCCGGCAAGGGTCGAGAGTCGCTCTAGGGTACCTCAGACGGTAGAGCACTTGCCCGCGAAAGGCAAAGGTATTGAATTCGAGTCTCGATCCGGCACACAGTATCAGTCTGAGAGGAAGCTTGAGAATTGTTAATGTCGCTGTTGGAGGCTGCTCCATCACCGTGATGGGGGAGTGAGGCTGGCTTGGCTCTCGGCAGGTGACGATCCCGGCGCAGGACGGCCTGCACGACGAGTGGTTCGGGCTGGCGCCGCTGGCCACCCCCGAGTCGCTGTCCGAGGTGTCGAGCATCAGCTCGCGCGCCAGCTGGCTGCTCGCCGACGGGCCCGCGCCGCCCCCGCCGCCCCCGCCCTCCGCCTCGACGCCCAGCGCCTCCGCCGCCTCGGCGGCCACCCGGCCGGCCACCTCGTCGGCCGACGACCTGAGCTTCGCGTCGGCGCGCCAGACGACGGCGACGGCCACCTCGAGCGACGACTGGGAGCGCACCAGCGGCCGGCGCACCTCCAGCGAGGCCTTCCTCAGCGTGCGCGGCACGCCCTCCTCCTCCGACGACTCGGTGAGTACCCCAGCAGGCGGCGCAGGCACCAGCTGCACGAGTACCAAACTGGAATTTCTCTACAGGCGGTGTAGGGCCCCTGAAACCGCGTCTACAGCGCCGTCCGCTTCCTGTAATGGCTGACGACGAATGTCAACGCACAGTAACCAAAGTTCCATGCATCGGAGCTTTGTGCCTACGAACTACAATTTGTGGACACCATTGATTTTTTGTTGTCATTTGAAGAACACTGCTGCAGAATCGCATCAAATGCTTAACGAAGCTTTCGGCAGAATGCTCTTGGGAAAACAAAGTGTTTCGAGTCGTTCAAAAAATTCGTAAGTGGTGATTCCGACGTGAGAAACGACGAGCACAGGAAACCACCGAAAAAGTTCCCAGACAAGAAATTGCAAGCATTGGATGAAGATGATACTCGTCAGGAACTCGCGGAAGAATTGAATGTGACGCAGAAAGACGTTTCTCTTCGGTCGAAAGCTGTGGTAAAGGTGCAGAACAGGGAAAATGGATTCTGCACGAACTGAAAGAAAGACGCCTAGCAAATCGAAACGTGTGACTCCCTCCGCCGGAGGTTCGAGTCCTCCCTCGGGCATGAGTGTGTGTATTATCCTCAGCGTAAGTTAGATTAAATAGTGTCTAAGCTTAGGGACCGATGACCTCAGCAATTTGGTCCCATAAGACCTTACCACAAATTTCCAATTTTTGCAAATCGAAAGACCACTTGTGAAGTGCTGTTCTCCAGATACAAAGCAAAGTAGCTTCTCCATCAAATATATTGACAGGTGAGGAAAAATGGATAAATTTTGAGAATCCTAAGCGTTGTAAATCACGAGTGAATTCAGCCAACCATCGACACCCACTGCACGACCAAATCGCTTTGGAAAGAAGACAATGCTCTGTGTTTGGTGGGATCAGAACGGTGTCATCTATTATGAGCTGCTAAAACCAGATGAAACCATTAACACCGATCACTGCCAACAGCAAATGATCGATTTAAATCGAGCATTACGTGAAAAACGACCAGAATATGGAGAAAGGCAACACAGAGTCATATTAGTCCATGATAACGCCCCATCACACACGGCAAAACGTGTCAGGAAAAAACGATCGAGGCGTTCAGTTGGGAGATACCAGGGCATGCGGCTTATTCTCAAGACTTGGCTTCGTCCGATTGTCATCTGTTTGCATCATTGGGACACGCTCTCGCTGAACAACGCTTCAATTCGTATGAAACAGTACGAAAATGACTCGCGACTGCTTCAGTTTCTTGGCGTGGCATTCATGACCTACCAGAGAGGTGGGAGACAAGTATAAACAGATGGAGATCATTTTGAAAAAAGTATTGTTCATCACTTTCAAACAAAAGACGTGTAATAACTGCAAGCAAATTCCGGTTTCATACTTGTACACGTGGTAAACCGTCTTCACAGGGACGCGTTTCTCGTCTACGCTGTTGTGGCGACTGCAGCCTCCCGAACGATCTGCTACATCCCACAGAACGTGTTCCATGCCGTGATTTGCCGCTACAGCGCTCCCCAGCGGCGGTTGCCAGCGCATCTAGCGCTCAAACCGCACAGTTTGTTTAAGAAAACGGACAGGCTTAAAATAGCCGCGTCGACTGTGTTAGCGATCGTCGGAATGAGTGAGTGACGTACACTACAGTCTCGTAATTGGTTGGCCTGTGTTTCCGTGGATATTCACAGAATCGAACAAACTATCTCCTCGATAGAGAGAGCTTTTCCTCATAACAACACCGACTATTTCCGATCGTACTTCTATTAAATCATTCACAAAGTCCTAAAATCTTTCGCAAAACATAAGGTGAAAATAATAGACTAGGTGAACATTACTAAAACCGACAAACTGCGGGGTTGCCACAGTAGATTGGGCAGATGAATGAAAATCCCTCTGACGACGTGCCACGTGTCCTTTCGTTTTGCAGGCTAAGCGGTTGACACAGTGTACCGTGAGCAGCAGAATGGTCCAGTACTCATGTAAGGAACAAGCTCAGTTGCCGTTTGTGTATGGCGAAGGAGATGTGCGTACAGCATGCTTGGAGGACCGGGTTCTACAGGATACTGAGACGAATCATCGTACAAGCTCCAGTAAAGTGGTCCGCCAGCGTGGTGTAAGCCAAAGTACGATAATGTGTGTCCTGCATGACAACCGTTACTATCCCTGTTGTTGTTGTGGTCTTCAGTCCTGAGACTGGTTTGATGCAGCTCTCCATGCTACTCTATCCTGTGCAAGCTTCTTCATCTCCCACTACCTACCGCAACCTACATCCTTCTGAATCTGCTTAGTGTATTCATCTCTTGGTCTCCCTCTACGATTTTTACCCTCCACGCTGCCCTCCAATGCTAAATTGGTGATCCCTTGATGCCTCAGAACATGTCCTACCAACCGATCCCTTCTTCTAGTCAAGTTGTGCCACAAACTTCTCTTCTCCCCAATCCTATTCAATACCTCCTCATTAGTTACGTGATCTACCCATCTAATCTCCAGCATTCTTCTGTAGCACCACATTTCAAAGGCTTCTATTTTCTTCTTGTCCAAACTGGTTATCGTCCATGTTTCACTTCCATACATGGCTACACTCCATACAAATACTTTCAGAAACGACTTCCTGACACTTAAATCTATGCTCGATGTTAACAAATTTCTCTTCTTCAGAAACGATTTCCTTGCCATTGCCAGTCTACATTTTATATCCTCTCTACTTCGACCATCATCAGTTATTTTACTCCCTAAATAGCAAAACTCCTTTACTACTTTAAGTGTCTCGTTTCCTAATCTAATCCCCTCAGCATCACCCGATTTAATTTGACTACATTCCATTATCCTCGTTTTGCTTTTGTTGATGTTCATCTTATATCCTCCTTTCAAGACCCTGTCCATTCCGTTCAACTGCTCTTCCAAGTCCTTTGCTGTCTCTGACAGAACTACAATGTCATCGGCGAACCTCAAAGTTTTTATTTCTTCTGCATGGATTTTAATACCTACTCCGAATTTTTCTTTTCTTTCCTTCACTGCTTGCTCAATATACAGATTGAATAACATCCCTATCACCTCCAAAGGTCATTAGCAGCGGATTTCCATGTACAAACAAGGATTTTGTCTATGGTATTACACCAGAGAATCACAAATATGGGATTTCTGTTACCAATCCTCTCTACCGACGAAGAAAGCTTTACCAGAGTTGGCGTCATCAATCTGTGTAATCGTTATCTGCGGGTTACAGACAATCCTCGGGGAAGGTTAAGGCACCTCATCAGCATTAGTTGAGCATCCATTTGTGGGCAGGAATTCTCGGTGACCACATACTTGTACCGGTTATTATACAACGCCTTGTCGGAGGAATACGCTGCCTGGGCAGGTTCATAATGTGCCTTTGGAAGTACGACAGGTTATGAGTTTTCTGCATGACGGAGCAGCATCCCACTTCCGCATTACAATTCGCCGACACCTGAGCAAGATCTTCCTCGGAGTTTGGACAGGACTGGAAGGCACTGTACCATGGCCTGCTATATCATCGGACATGGATTTTTGCCTCTGGGCCATCTGAAAAGCGTTGTGTATGCTGAACCAGCACTTCAACAGCGTCTTCACGAAGCCTATGACGCTATTCGTAGAGAGGCCGGAACGTGCGAAACAGTGCAGTAATCTATGTTGCGATGTGTGAAAGCATCCACTGCATGCTATAGAGGCCACTTTGAACACCTGCTGTGATGTGGATGCGATGCACCTCTATACTGTGTTCTGGGACGATTTGCTGTCGTCGCACGCACACCGTGTTCATAGACCTTTTTTCCTTCAGTTCCAGTCAGAATGCACTCCTGCAGTTTGTCCGTTCTATTAATGTTCGGCCATTGTACACGGTGTAACCAAGTAAGTGTAAATGCGTGGGTGACTAAGGACGGTTAGCTGAACATTACATCACTATTTACTTCATGTGCAGACTAACAATTACAAGTATTAGAAATACTGTGTTTTTAGGCTTGTTATTGCCTGCCGGCCGAAGTGGCCGCACGGTTCTGGCGCTGCAGTCTGGAACCGCGAGACCGCTACGGTCGCAGGTTCGAATCTTGCCTCGGGCATGGATGTGTGTGATGTCCTTAGGTTAGTTAGGTTTAACTAGTTCTAAGTTCTAGGGGACTAATGACCTCAGCAGTTGAGTCCCATAGTGCTCAGAGCCATTTGAACCATTTTTTTGTTATTGCCTCAAACTACATGTGGCAAGAACGAGCCATTAATGTTCATTTTCTTCTGGACAGCAGGCCAGATGTTGCAGTGTAGACACGTGGACGCGTGACAGGCGTAATCCACTTGTGCAATTACGACCACACAAAAAACATCAGGTGATAAACTTCGTGACGTGTTTGTGGGAAGACTGTTCGACACAGTCCGCAGCTCGTGGTCGTGCGGTAGCGTTCTCGCTTCCCGCGCCCGGGTTCCCGGGTTCGATTCCCGGCGGGGTCAGGGATTTTCTCTGCCTCGTGATGACTGAGTGTTGTGTGTTGTCCTTAGGTTAGTTAGGTTTAAGTAGTTCTAAGTTCTAGGGGACTGATGACCATAGATGATAAGTCCCATAGTGCTCACAAGGGAACCTCCCCATCGCACCCCCCTCAGATTTAGTTATAAGTTGGCACAGTGGATAGGCCTTGAAAAACTGAACACAGATCAATCGAGAAAACAGGAAGAAGTTGTGTGGAACTATGAAAAAAATAAGCAAAATATACAAACTGAGTAGTCCATGCTGAAGATAGGCGACATCATGAAAGATATAAGCTCAAGAGCGCCGTGGTCCCGTGATTAGCGTGAGTACCTGCGGAGTGAGAGGTCCTTGGTTCAAGTCTTCGCTCGAGTGAAAATTTTTTATTTTTATTTTCGCAAAGTAATGATCTGTCCGTTCGTTCATTGACGTCTCTGTTCACTGTAATAAGTTTAGTGTGTGTGTTTTGCGACCGCACCGCAAAACAGTGCGATTAGTAGACGAAAGGACGTGCCTCTCCAATGGGAACCGAAAACATTTGATCGCAAGGTCATAGGTCAAAACCTCTGATATATTCTATACGACACTGGTGACGGTATGTGCGTCACAAGACAGGAATATGTTGTCGATCCACCTAACTTGTACACTTGTCGAATGGGTAAAAAGAATCTTCTACTTTGCCCGATTTAGCTTTTCTTGTGGATGTAATAATCACTCCCAAAAAAGTGATGAAAAGATAAGAGTTTGTCAGATAACAATTGTCTGAAAATAAAAAATCAAACTTTTCACTCGAGGGAAGATTTGAACCAAGGACCTCTCGTTCCGCAGCTCCTCACGCTAACCACGGGACCACGGCGCTCCTGAGCTCATACGGTCCATGATGTTGCCTATCTTGCCGTGGACTACTCAATTTGTATATTTTGCTTATTTTTTCCATAGTTCCACACAACTTCTTCCTGTTTTCTCGATTGATCTGTGTTCAGTTTTTCAAGGCCTAGCCACTGTGCCAACTTATAACTAAATCTGAGGAGGGGTGCGATGGGGAGGTTCCCTTGTCAGAGCCATTTGAACCATTTTGTTCGACACAGAGAAAAAACAACCAACACAATGATGTGTGTACGTACTAACGTTCCTTATACAAAAATATCTGCGCATGTATCTATTACACCACACATTTGCTGGTAAGCAAACACGAACCTATATTTTCTAAGACTCTCCCGGCGATTTGTTGTCATCTCGTAGAATCGGGTGTGCTGCCGGTGGTTCGCGTCTTCCCAACAGGGTGTTTCGACGTCGTAACTCGGCGTCTTCCTCAGGGGTTCACTGACCACCGGCAGTACACCAGATTCTACGAGATGACAAACACGAACCTGTTAGAATCCATTTCACTGTTTTTGAGTCTGTCAAGTACACTATGTCCCTAGCAAAACAGAAATGCCTTAGTTATATCTTATACATTTTATACAAATGTCTAAACTCTGTAACCATGGGTGTCACTATTTGATATTTAACTATAACAATTTGTACCAAAAGCGACGGACTTTTGATAAGCTATCTTTGCGCCATTGCACTGAACTGGCATACCTTCATAGTACGCAAGTTAGGATAACGAGCAGGCTGTAACTGCCAATATATTGTTTCCTGTCATTTGATTATGACAAATCGTAACAGAAACATACAGATCCGCAATGTGCCGGTGTTTTGGAACAGCTTACATTTGTTGCACGTATATTGTAATATGAAAGTCACCAAATACCGAGTTTATCCTCATATGAATTAATGCAATATGGCGCCTCCTTAGTTCTCCTCGTGACATAAAATCCATGTTGCATCTCACTTACGTTCCTGTCTACGAGGCCAATTTTTCTTTCACGCTTCGCAGAGTGGTGGTATGTGAAATTTCACGCCATGGCGTCACTAAACTCGACCACCTCCTCGTCCCCTCAGAGGACTATTTAAGGCCGTCCTCACATGGGACGTGCTTGTCATCGCCAAGCACGCCATGCGTGGTTTACATCGCAGTCGGTGCACGCTCAGAAACGAGCTGGTCTGAACATCACACGGAACGTGCTCGTCGTGACCACAGCGCTCTCCAGCGGCAGCTGTTGGCTGTATCTAGCGCGCGCACCACACAATCCACTTACAAAAATGGAGGTGTGTAAAATTGCTACATTCGCTCCATTAAAACACACATTTTCCCCCTCTTCCAAATGCTAGTCCTGTCGTTCTGTCTATAGATATACATGAATTAAAATTTCAATATCCACGAACATGATACAAGGCAAAAAGGGAAGTCCTATGTCCAGTCAGTACAGACATCAGTTTCTAAAATTTACATTACGAATAGTACAATACAAAACTACAATAGTACTCACATCAGTGAAGACCTTTTCATCGTTATCACCTCTTAGCAAAACTCTAAGGTCGTTCTTACTAGATCCGCATCTTTTCGGTAGCAGAACTTTTAGAATATGTGAAATACAGCACTTTAAACAACAAAGTTCTGAAAGTAATGCAAGCTGTATCGTAGACAAAGCCAAAAACGTCCAGCCCTCTTATACATGTGTAATATGGAATATTACCGGACATACTTATAACAGACTAATAAAAAAGTCGTCGAGCGTTTAAAAAACGAGAGGATGAGTAAAAAGTTTTTGGAGATAGTAGTATATGAAACAACTACACTTTTTAACACCCTACCACCGTCCACTAAGCTATATTTATTTCACTAAAGCTCAAACACAATGAATTACAACGTTTTAGAAATGTTGATGCATAGCTTAATCATTATTAATGTAGGCTACAAATTATATACATTAAGCAAGTAATTAATAATACTAACAACAATCATAGTGATACAGACAACGACTATAGCAGTGAACATTTTTATCGACTAGAACACAAACTTTATTATACGCCATAAACTGCTTTTCAGTTCTTCTTGTTGTACATTTTGTTTGCACAATACTTATCTATTAGTTTAATTGCTTTTAAATATAAATTAGAGGCATTAAATAACAGAAATGCTAAAAGATTTAAGCTTTTTTTCTAAAATAGGGATTTCACGTGTGTATAAAAAAGTGAACAAATGATATTTATTGGAAGTGTTTTTATTATGTCTTTGACCAGGCGATGTGGTGCGGTGGTAGCACACTGGACTGGCATTCTCGAGGACGGCCATCTTGGTTTAGGTTTCCCGTGATTTCTCAAAATCGATTCTGGCAATGCCGGGATTGTTCCTTTGAAGGAGCACGGCAGATATCCTTCCCCAACCGGAGGTTGTGCTCCGTCTCTAATGCCCTCGTTGTTGACAGGACGTTAAAAGCTAATTTCCTCCTCCTAATTCTGTTTTTGCAACTACAAGAAAATTGGAGATTTTGTCACCAAACGAGTTTCCCTTTTTTTAAAATAAAACATCATCAGTGGTCCTTAATGAAATATACTCTTATTTACAGACTGACTTGTTTTCTAGATAGAAAAACAGTTCGTCATAAAAGTTGTTTACTTTGTTTGTGGTATTTTATTCCTGGTTCTCGTTCACATCATGCTATGCGGTCTGCTTGCACTTTTCGAATTATTCCTTCATTTTGCACACTCTATTTTACGGATATTATCTCCACATGCGTTTCTTGCATCAGTATTATTAGTAACTCATACTTTATTCCACCCACTTTGTGGAAAACAAAACAGCCCTAGACATGTGTGCACACTGCGTCATCATTGGATCGTAGAGCGCACTGCAAAGTTTGGTATAGCTTTGTGAAACACCCTATTGTTGCTTCTTATGACATAGTACTGTAGATAGTGTAGGGAATCACCTACTGGCTCTTCAGTTTGCATACCTATGAAGGAGGGACGTGCATGACCACGATCTGGCGACAGACCTTCCCTCGTGCCAGAGCCAAAGAAACTGGTACGCCTGCCTAGTATCGTGGAGGGTCCCCGCGAGTACGCAGGAGAGCCACAACAAGACGTGGCAGGGACTCGACTAATGTCTGAAGTAGTGCTGGAGGGAACTGATACCATGAATCCTGCAGGGCTGTCCATAAAACCGTAAGAGTATGAGGGGGTGAAGATTTCTACACAGCACGTTGCAAGGCATTCCAGATTCGCTGAATAAAGTTCATGTCTGGTTACTTCGGTGGCCAGCGGAAGTCTTTAAACTCAGAGGTGTGTTCCTGGAGCCACTCTATAGCAATTTTGGGGTGTGGCATCGTCCTGCTGGAATTGCCGAAGTCCGTCGGAATGGACAATATACATGAATGGATGCTGGTGATCAGAGTCGTATCAGGACATAGCAGGGATCCCACATCACACCAACTGCACACGCCCCACACCATTATAGAACCTCCACCTGCTTGAAAAGTCCTCTGCTTATACGCGGGGCCCATGGGTTCATGTGGGTGTCTCCGTACCCGTAGACGTCCATCTGTTCGAAACAATTTGGAACGAGACTCTTCCGACCAGGGAACATGTTTCCACTCATCAACAGTCCAGTGTCGGTGTTGACGGGCTCAGGCGAGGAACAAAGCTTTGTGTCGTGCACTTGTAAATGGTACACAACTGGACCTTCGGCTCCGAGAGCCCATATCGATGATATTTCGATCAATGGTTTTCACGTTGACACTTGTTGATGGCCCAGCACTAAAATCTGCAACAACTTGCGGAAGGGTTTCACTTCCGTCACGATTCTCTCCAGTCGTCGTTGGTCCCATTCTTCCAGAATCTTTTTCCGGCCGCAGCGATGTCACAGATTTGATGCTTTCCGGGATTCCTGATATTCACAATACTGTCTTGAAACGGCCGACGGGAAAATCCATACTTCATATCTACCTCTGAGTTGCTGTGTTCCATCGCTCGTGTGCCGGCTATAACACCACGTTCACTTAAATCTTGATAACCTGTCATTGTAGCAGCAGTAACTGACCTAAGAACTGCGCCAGACACTTGTTGTCTTGTATGTGCGTTGCCAACCACAGTGCCGTATCCATCTATTTACGTAACTCTGTATTTGAATACGCATGCCTATACCAGTTTGTTTGACACTTCAGTGTATAAAATAGATCTTTAATCGCCGCCCCGTTGGTCACACCAACCCGAGGGGAGTTTTAGCATTTTGGTAATGACAGTTCGAACTCCCTGCGTAAAAATTTGTGACTACAGAACTTTTGCCCTATTCGGCCTTTTTTGGTCGTAACTGATTGTGCTGGTGGTGGAGCTGAGAACTTTGCAACTGGTGCACGAGCTCACTGCTTGGCATAAAACCATCAGTGAACTATCAGTCGCCTGTGTGCAGAACCAGATACCTTCCATTCCGTAGAGCGACGGCTCAACCCCTCTTCCGACCATCCAGATTTAAGTTTTCAGTGATTTGTCTAAATCGATCGAGGCATATGCCGGGATGAATCCTTTGAAAGGGCACGGCCGATTTCCTTCCCCCTCCTTGACACAATCCGAGCTTGTGCTCAGTCTCTAATGATCTCGAAGTCGGACGTAAAACACTTCCTCTCTTTTTCTCTTAAAATACGTTGCACGTTTCAGCTGGAAGTTCACAATCATTAATATTGTTTGGGTTATGTCGAAAGAATGGATGCATTGTGCGACCTCATTGATAGTAGTGCCTGCTAGTCCAACGACAGGATAACGCTGTGTCCCGGATGGTGCAGTGGTTACCGTACCGCATCCTGGATTCGAATGGCTGTGCGGTACACACATTCGCTCGTCACCGCTGGTTCCGCGTGATGTCCCGTGAAACGTCCCCTTAGAAAAAATTATGAATGACTGTGCTGATAAACCTCTTACATTATTTGATTTTCAAACAGCTGAGTGGAACTGAACGTACTCAGACATTTCGCTCTTTACCTATTCTGATCAACATTAAACTGACACGCAATATTTTTAGCGCAACGCAATCTGACTTTCAAAAATCCCTAGAAAAGAATGGCCCTGACTAACAATAACCTATACCTTTCATGAATCACTTACCTCACAAAAATCTTCGTTACTTGAACTACTGCAATACAGCTAGCGCCAATACTGCCAGCTAAATAAAAGATTCTAACTACTGAAGGCACTAACTACTGATAGGCATAGTTAGCAAATGAAAGATTTTGATAGAGAACAAACAATGTATTTACCTTAATAGTGTTCAAAAGTCATAATATATATATATCAGTTCATGACATCCAATTTTACAAATTTACTCTCTCTGATGGACACACGTCCAGATCATCCGCTCTCAAAACTCCGCCATCTCTCTCCCCACATCCATTACTGCTGGCGGCTCACCTCCAACTGCGCAACGCTAAGCGCTGTTAACAGCCAACTGACCAATACTACAATAGCAAATTCCAACAATGCAAACCAGCCACAGACTGCACCCACCACAGTCAGTGATATTCATATAGAGCGCTACATGGCGTTACCAATATTTGATACCTTTGTTATTGTAAGTATGAATTTTTTTTTTCAAATCTGTATTCGCCACTGCCCAAAACAATTTGTAAAATTTTTTGTGGGGAGCATGGGGTCTACATAAGTAGGCTGTTTAGGTTTCTATGTCTGTAGCGTCACCTAGCGCTCTGTATGAAAATCACTGGCTGTGCTGTGTGCAGTCTGTGATTGGTGGGCATTGTTGGAATATTCGCCATTGTAGTGTTGGGCAGTTGGAGGTGAGCCGCCAGCAGTGGTAGATGTGGGGAGTGAGATGCGGAGTTTTGAGAGCGGATGATCTGTACATGTGTCCGCCAGAAAGAGTAAATTTGTAAGACTGGATGTCATGAACTGATATATAGATATATATATTATGACTTTTGAACACTGTTAAGCTAAATACATTGTTTTTCTCTATCAAAATCTTTCATTTGCTAACTATGCCTATCAGTAGTTAGTGCCTTCAGTAGTTAGAATCCTTTATTTAGCTGGCAGTATTGGCGCTAGCTGTATTGCAGTAGTTCGAGTAACGAAGATTTTTGTGAGGTAAGTTATTCATGAAAGGTATAGGTTATTGTTAGTCAGGGATTTTTGAAAGTCAGATTGCGTTGCGCTAAAAATATTGTGTGTCAGTTTAGTGTTGATCGGAATAGGTAAAGAGCAAAATGTCTGAGTACGTTCAGTTTTGCTCAGCTGTTTGAAAATCAGATAATGGTAGAGGTTTATCAGCACAGTCACTCATAATTTTCTCTAAGGGGACGTTTCACCCGCTGCAGCAGACAGCAGTGATCTCCTTCAGTTTACATATAATGTTTCACAGCTACAGATTCTGCGTGATTCGACACCACACATTCAAATCATCCAATCTTCCTTCCTGTCCTTAGTACGCGTTGTTACAGCGATCGCCAAAACATCGCGTATCTTCTGCAGATGCAGTTGAATTCCTATTCTGAGCTTCCCATACAGGTCTGACCTCAACGCCACGAAGTCCACCACTTGTGGCAACCAAAATGGTGGCAGAGTTGCTCGCCAGTCTTCACAGTGCACCAAAACAAACCGACTGTGAGTGGATGCAGCTTCATAGCAGCTAGGTGCACGTGCGCCTCCGCTGTATTTCCTCGAAGAGACACCGCATAGGCGGAAAGTAGCACCTTGCAGCCAGCTAGACCGGGGACGCAGCGTTGAAACCCCTGAGGCGTTTCTGGTGGCGTAGCGGAGCAGACTCACTGGCCTTCAGTTTGGTGATCTTGTGATAGGCGCAGACCAACATCCCTGAGGAAATAAAAGTCTCCTTCTGCAGGAGCGTGGTGGTGGAGCAAATTTGAAAGTAAATGCCACTGTCGTCCTTTTCAGTGGACATGCAATCGTCGACCTACTATACTACATTGATTTCGAGACGTCTAAAAGTCTTGCCTTCCTTCTCACTCCGTGATCCTTATACTTGGCAAACATGTCGGTTGGTTTTTAATCGCGAGAAAGTTTACTTTTGTAGAGGAAATTTGGCTATCAAAATTACCAGCTCATTAAACAGTGACTGTTGTTGTCGTTTCCTTCGTAATCTCTTCCACAGTCTGAATCTGTGCTCCGATTCTTAACTCATAGGGGCCGTACCCTAGAAAATTCCCCAGTTGACAACACATTCATATACGTCAATGAGCTGTTCTGCTCATATAGCTTAATGTTCAGTGCGTGCTGGCTTAACGAGATAGGCAGGTGGACCGTACTAGATTCGAATTCCCGCGGTTCAAAAATGACGATTGGAGTGCTACTCCGACCAAACTGTTGTCTTCCGGTGGATTGTCACGCTCGTTTGGGCAATCTCCGCCTCAGAAGATACAACTCACAGAAAGTTAAAATACAGTAACACACAAACTTTACACGATTCACAGACAAATGGTGTACGCACTTCCCTTCACGTAGGTTAACCAACGACCAAATGGTGCACGCACTTCCATTCTACTGGGTTAACCAACGACAGTAGAGACAGAAATGGTACTCGACCACAAAAATTTAAATAAAGTTGCCAACCGTGAAATAGGGAGAGTGAGTGGCACTAGATGTGATAGATGACTAGAATAAAATTGAGTGCAGTCTCGAACATCTGAAGAACACTTTGGTCGTAATTCTACTTTCGTAAGCAACATTTTACGCATTGCAAATTGGCCCAATGGCTTTACTTGTATATTATCAATCTGCGCAGTGATATTCTCGTCAGACATTGTTTTATGTCGTTAATAAAGCTCGCCTAATGTTCATCGGTTAATATTCCCTCACATCGACGTAGAACGCTTTGTGAATGAAGATTAGTGACAATTTATTTCGATTACCCTCTAAGGTAGGATTGTCTGTCGTGTTCCAACGCCTTTTTTGAGAGTTCACACGCTTTCCTTAAAGCCTGGTTTAAAGTGTAGCGTATGGACTCGAACACAAACCTACGAGCATTCACCAGCGTTCACTGCCCTTTGCTTGTATCAGTGAACAATTGTTTGCACTAGAGGAATCGAAAGGCAACACGAGATAACAAACGTAGCCTATGAATGCTACGCTATTGATTTTTCGCGCTTGTAATCGCAACACATAAGCGGAACACTATATTGTGTGTTTCAAAAATACTTTTACAAACTTTACCAGCATGTTCCACACATCAAAACAAGAAAAAAAGAACAGTAAACTTGGACTCTAAAGTGCATCTTGAAGCTATGAGTAGTCGCCCATCTCCGCCAGTGTAAAACATCTCTTCATCTGAGAAAGTGCTCATACCTCTTAATGTAGGCATTTTAGAATCCGTGTTTACTGCCCATTTTTTACTTGTTTTGGTCCATACTACATCCTCATAAAGTACGGAAAGCAAAAAGCCTGCAGTAGAAAAGATGTATTTCATGGTGTCGAAGATGAACAAGTGCTCATAGCCGTTAAGGTATTCGTTTACTATCCCACGTTTACTGGGCGTTTTCTGCTTGTTGTGGTGGGAGGCACCTGTGCCAAAAGTTTGTAAAAGTATTGTTAAACCACCCGGTACAGTCACAATGCGAAACTTTAATAATCAGGGAGGATTATATTGATTGGTGAGCGCAATACGTAAACTGATCTAAGAATAGAAGGATTTAGCTGTCTGAATTTCTATGCGAGCACGAAATGCGAGAAAGTAGTAAATTTGAATTGCAGATCAAGCTTTCCTT
Organism: Schistocerca piceifrons; assembly: GCF_021461385.2. Taxonomy (NCBI): domain Eukaryota; kingdom Metazoa; phylum Arthropoda; class Insecta; order Orthoptera; family Acrididae; genus Schistocerca; species Schistocerca piceifrons. Next base: position 460,883,805 of record NC_060145.1, read on the forward strand.
AACATCAATCCAAGACTTTGCGTTGGTTTTTATTAAGGATGTACAAGATGACACTACTAAAACATGATTAATGAAATGTAAAATGTTCAGGGTTATTGTGCTGCCCCTACCAGTAGGTTTCATGCAACACACAACGCCTCCAAAAACAATACGCGAGATTTTCTTTTCTTTTTTCGCACTCACTACGTGCAAACTATTGGTCTCACCGAAAAAAATGAACAGGATCTTTTTGTAGGCAGCTTTAATGTAGATAAATTTTATATATTTCAATTTTATATATTTCATATATTATTTTATATATTTCAAGGTCACTTTTGCACAGTCTCTTGAATAATTCGAAAACTACGACTTCTAGCAAAATCGTATCCTGGTACAAAATTTAACTACATTACATTTCCTACAAGAAAGTCCTGTTCATAATTTGTGTAGGACTGACAGTTTGCATGTAGCGAACAAGAGAATATGGAAGTCTTGTACGTGGTATTTGGATACTTTGCGGGTTGCATAAAATTGATAGGTAAGTGCAGCTGAATCAGTCACATATGCCATCTTATAAAATCTGCTGTATAGTTTATGTGGGGGCAGATTGCATGATCCTGACTATTATTTATCATCAGAAGTCTCTAACATAGCAGTGACACATCAGGCACGTAATTACATCTACCTTGAACGCAAGCAACGAGAACGAACACTTCTTTTGTAGCCGGCCGCGGTGGCCGACCGGTTCTAGGCGCTTCAGTCCGCAACCGTGCGACTGCTACGGTCGCAGGTTCGAATCCTAACTCGGGCATGGATGTGTGTGATCTCTTTAGGTTAGTTAGGTTTAAGTAGTTCTAAGTTCTAGGGGACTGATGACCTCAGATGTTCAGTCCCATAGTGCTCAGAGCCATTGAACCAACTTCTTTTGTATATTATTAATTTTAAAAAGCAATATTAGATACATATTCACATTGTTTGCTTTCAAGAAAATTTGATGAGATTTTGCTTCTTTAATAAAAAGAAATACGAAGCTTGTGTTTATTCACTGTATTCCCCACTGATGCAAGAGTCTGTCTCTCTCACATCCCCATTTGGACTTTTCAGTGTTTCGGCAGTTTTCTACAAATAACATTTTTATTTTTCCTTCCTGTTTGTTCTGTGGATCTCTTGGATCGCAGAAGACCCTATGATACATGTACACTGATCGCGCAGAACATCGTGACCACCTGTCTAGCAGCCGGTGCGTCCACCTCTGGCACGGATAACAGCGGCGACGCGTCGTGGCATGGAAGAAATGACACCTTCGTAGGTCCAATCACATATCACATCCCACATGTGTTCGATCTGGTTGAGATCTGTCGAGATGTCGGACCAGCACATCAATTGTAACTCGCCGCTGCGTTCCTCGAACAATCTCATCGCACTGCTGGCCTTGTTCTAGTTGAAAAATGCCAATGCCGTCGGGAAACATAATGGTCATGAAGTAGCCGGATTCGTGACTTCCCGTCGACGTTTCGGGATTCATCAGGCCATGCAACGCTCTGCCACTGCTCCAACGTCCAGTGCCGATTGTCACGTCCCCAACTGAAAGTCGTAGTTGCCGATATCGAGGTTGACACATACATGGGTCGTCGCCTGCGAACCCCACCATCGTTACGAGTGCTCGGTGCACTATGTATCCTGACGCACTTATTCTCTACCCAGCATTAAAGTCTGATATTAGTTCCGCCTCAGTTTGCCTCCTGTCCTGTCTTATCAGTCTGCCCAGCCTACGACGTCCGATATCTGTAATGACGGGTGGCTGCCGAACTTCACAACGTCTGGATGTGGTTTCACCTTGTTCTCCCCACGTGTTGAAGACACTCAGAACAGCACTCCTCGAACCCTCGACAAGCCGTGCAGTTTCCGAAATGCTCGTGCCGAGCCTCCGGGCCATCACAATCTGCCCTCTGTCAAATTCTCAACACACGTACAGCACTCTCAGTGATACCACATGCACTTTGCACGGGTCTGACTAGCAGTCATTCTTCGCCAGGTGACGCTGCTGTCGCCTGGTCGGGTTTATATCGATTGTAGGTCGGTGGTGATAATGTTCTGACTCATCAGTGTACATAGCATCAATAGGTTGTTGTTGTTGTGGTCTTCAGTCCTGAGACTGGTTTGATGCAGCTCTCCATGCTACTCTATCCTGTGCAAGCTTCTTCATCTCCCAGTACCTACTGCAACCTACATCCTTCTGAATCTGCTTAGTGTATTCATCTCTTGGTCTCCCTCTACGATTTTTACCCTCCACGCTGCCCTCCAATACTAATTTGGTAATCCCTTGATGCCTCAGAACATGTCCTACCAACCGATCCCTTCTTCTAGTCAAGTTGTGCCACAAACTCCTCTTCTCCCCAATTCTATTCAATACCTTCTCATTAGTTATGTGATCTACCCATCTAATCTTCAGCATTCTTCTGTAGCACCACATTTCGAAAGCTTCAATTCTCTTCTTGTCCAAACTGGTTATCGTCCATGTTTCACTCCCATACATGGCTACACTCCATACAAATACTTTCAGAAACGACTTCCTGACACTTAAATCTATACTCGATGTTAACAAATTTCTCTTCTTCAGAAACGATTTCCTTGCCATTACCAGTCTACATTTTATATCCTCTCTACTTCGACCATCGTCAGTTATTTTACTCCCTAAGTAGCAAAACTCCTTTACTACTTTAAGTGTCTCATTTCCTAATCTAATCCCCTCAGCATCACCCGATTTAATTTGACTACATTCCATTATCCTCGTTTTGCTTTTGTTGATGTTCATCTTATATCCTCCTTTCAAGACACTGTCCATTCGGTTCAACTGCTCTTCCAAGTCCTTTGCTGTCTCTGACAGAATTACAATGTCATCGGCGAACCTCAAAGTTTTTACTTCTTCTCCATGAATTTTAATACCTACTCCGAATTTTTCTTTTGTTTCCTTCACTGCTTGCTCAATATACAGATTGAATAACATCGGGGAGAGGCTACAACCCTGTCTCACTCCTTTCCCAACCACTGCTTCCCTTTCATGCCCCTCGACTCTTATGACTGCCATCTGGTTTCTGTACAAATTGTAAATAGCCTTTCGCTCCCTGTATTTTACCCCTGCCACTTTCAGAATTTGAAAGAGAGTATTCCAGTTAACGTTGTCAAAAGCTTTCTCTAAGTCTACAAATGCTAGAAACGTAGGTTTGCCTTTTCTTAATCTTTCTTCTAAGATAAGTCGTAAGGTTGGTATTGCCTCACGTGTTCCAACATTTCTACGGAATCCAAACTGATCTTCCCCAAGGTCCGCTTCTACCAGTTTTTCCATTCGTCTGTAAAGAATTCGTGTTAGTATTTTGCAGCTGTGACTTATTAAACTGATAGTTCGGTAATTTTCACATCTGTCAACACCTGCTTTCTTTGGGATTGGAATTATTATATTCATCTTGAAGTCTGTGGGTATTTCGCGTGTCTCATACATCTTGCTCACCAGATGGCAGAGTTTTGTCATGACTGGCTCTCCCAAGGCCATCAGTAGTTCTAATGGAATGTTGTCTACTCCCGGGGCCTTGTTTCGACTCAGGTCTTTCAGTGCTCTGTCAAACTCTTCACGCAGTATCTTATCTCCCTTTTCATCTTCATCTACATCCTCTTCCATTTCCATAATATTGTCCTCAAGTACATCGCCCTTGTATAAACCTTCTATATACTCCTTCCACCTTTCTGCCTTCCCTTCTTTGCTTAGAACTGGGTTGCCATCTGAGCTCTTGATATTCATACAAGTGGTTCGCTTCTCTCCAAAGGTCTCTTTAATTTTCCTGTAGGCAGTATCTATCTTACCCCTAGTGAGACAAGCCTCTACATCCTTACATTTGTCCTCTAGCCATCCCTGCTTAGCCATTTTGCACTTTCTGTCGATCTCATTTTTGAGACGTTTGTATTCTTTTTTGCCTGCTTCATTTACTGTATTTTTATATTTTCTCCTTTCATCAATTAAATTCAATATTTCTTCTGTTACCCAAGGATTTCTATTAGCCCTCGTCTTTTTACCTAGTTGATCCTCTGCTGCCTTCACTACTTCATCCCTCAGAGCTACCCATTCTTCTTCTACTGTATTTCTTTCCCCCATTCCTGTCAATTGTTCCCTTATGCTCTCTCTGAAACTCTGTACAACCTCTGGTTCTTTCAGTTTATCAAGGTCCCATCTCCTTAAATTCCCGCCTTTTTGCAGTTTCTTCAGTTTCAATCTACAGTTCATAACCAATAGATTGTGGTCAGAATCCACATCTGCCCCTGGAAATGTCTTACAATTTAAAACCTGGTTCCTAAATCTCTGTCTTACCATTATGTAATCTATCTGATACCTTTTAGTATCTCCAGGATTCTTCCAGGTATACAACCTTCTTTCATGATTCTTGAACCAAGTGTTAGCTATGATTAAGTTATGCTCTGTGCAAAATTCTACAAGGCGGCTTCCTCTTTCATTTCTTCCCCCAAATCCATATTCACCTACTATGTTTCCTTCTCTCCCTTTTCCTACTGACGAATTCCAGTCACCCATGACTATTAAATTTTCGTCTCCCTTCACTACCTGAATAATTTCTTTTACCTAGTCATACAGTTCATCAATTTCTTCATCATCTGCAGAGCTAGTTGGCATATAAACTTGTACTACTGTAGTAGGCATGGGCTTTGTGTCTATCTTGGCCACAATAATGCGTTCACTATGCTGTTTGTAGTAGCTAACCCGCACTCCTATTTTTTTATTCATTATTAAACCTACACCTGCATTACCCCTATTTGATTTTGTATTTATAACCCTGTATTCACCTGACCAGAGGTCTTGTTCCTCCTGCCACCGAACTTCACTAATTCCCACGATATCTAACTTTAACCTATCCATTTCCCTTTTTAAATTTTCTAACCTACCTGCCCGATTAAGGGATCTGACATTCCACGCTCCGATCCGTAGAACGCCAGTTTTCTTTCTCCTGATAACGACATCCTCTTGAGTAGTCCCTGCCCGGAGATCCGAATGGGGGACTATGTTACCTCCGGAATATTTTACCCAAGAGGACGCCATCATCATTTAATCATACAGTAAAGCTGCATGTCCTCGGGAGAAATTACAGCTGTAGTTTCCCCTTGCTTTCAGCCGTTCGCAGTACCAGCACAGCAAGGCCGTTTTGGTTAATGTCACAAGGCCAGATCAGTCAATCATCCAGACTGTTGCCCCTGCAACTACTGAAAAGGCTGCTGCCCCTCTTCAGGAACCACATGTTTGTCTGGCCTCTCAACAGATACCCCTCCGTTGTGGTTGCACCTACGGTACGGCCATCTGTATCGCTGAGGCACGCAAGCCGCCCCACCAACGGCAAGGTCCATGGTTCATGGGGGGCATCAATAGGTAGCGGTCCAAAAAATTCAATAAACGTTCATAATGGCGAGCCTTAATATTCGTAAAACGCGAGTTAGGTATTAAATTAGTAAAGCAAAATTTTCCGAGAGGACGTAAATGTAAGAAAAATAATACGCTTCTAAAAAAAAGGAGTATGCAGTAGATTGCGTCATTAAACAGTCCTAGGTCAGGAATGGCTATGGCTTCACGTCAGCGCGTCCAGACAATAACCAAGGTTTATGACGCAGGCGAATGGCGCAGGCAACCATCTGGGGCCTTTCCTGGCAACGCGAGATATCGGAGCTGTGATAAAGCCGCCACCACAAAAGCCACTACGATAAGCGGTTTACGCTTCTCTGGGGGTAGAGACCAGTGCCAGAGACGCAGAAAGTGCGAGTTTCATTCGTGGTATGACAAGTTTTTATGTATCAACAGAAAGCATTGATAAAGGAGCTGAGGATTCGAAATGTGCGCTGGCCTATTTAAAATGCTATAAAAGACAGTATCAGGATTCTCTTCTTTTTTCATTTCACCCGACAATGGACTATGTTGGATCAATAACTTCTTAATGTTCTGTGGTTTTCTTTTAGGCCAGCATTGTTTCATTCTTTCTGACTTTGTTTTGCTTACTCTTTCAGAGTTTCATGTCGTTCGACAGATTTTCATTTTGCCTTGGAACCTCTCTTTCTTGTATCAGATTTTTTCTCATCTGTGAGCATTGTTTCTGTGATTTGGAGTCCTTTTAAGTCCTACTCAGTTTCCGTGGACTAATTTGGTATATATATAGACTGAAAAGCCAAAGAAACTGGTACACCTGACTAACACGCAGGAGTGTCGCAATACGACCTGGCATGGACTCGACTAATGTCTGAAGTTGTGCTGGAGGGAACTGACACCATGAATCCTGCAGGGCGAATAAGCGTATTGCAGTCCATTAAACCGCGGAGTAGGGCGGTAAAATAAACGTCCAGAAACTGGTTTCTAAGCACTATGGGACTTAACATCTGAGGTCATCAGCCCCCTACACTTAGAACTACTTAAACCTAACTAACCTAAGGACATCACACACATCCATTCGCGAGACAGGATTCGAACCTCCGGCCGTAGCAGCAGCGTGGTTCCAGATTGAAGCGCCTAGAACCGCTCGGCCACAGCTGCCATCACAAACATCCAAATTAAGAAAATTATACGAGAATCATTGCAAAATATAACTAAACGAATAGGGATGCAAACCTCCTACGCGCTGTAGGCCATGTAGGGTTAGTATCAAATGTTAAGAATGGCAAATGGTTCAAATGGCTCTGAGCACTATTGGCCTTAACATCTGAGGTCATCAGTCAGCTAGAACTTAAAACTACTTAGTCCTAACTATCCTAAGGACATCACACACATCCATGCCCGAGGCAGGATTCGAACCTGCGACCGTAGCAGCAGCGCGGTTCCGGACTGAAGCGCTTAGAACCGCTCGGCCACGCCGGCCGGCAAATGTTAAGATCTTATGTTAAGATCGAATAGCTGGCGAAGGACTTCGATGTTCCTGGTCCCGTCACGAACTTCGGTGTAACGCCTCATATTCAGGACATGGGACACAGAGGCTGAGCAAGAATGAGGAGAGGGCTGGCTTCTTTCAGTCTGTCATAAAGGTCAATACTACACTGTCATCGTAGCAGCAAGTAGAAACTCGTCCTATTTCGAAACTTTAGGTCGAGCAGGAAGTTCATAAACAGCCTTGGTATTTCTGCGCCCCAACCACCGGTTCAGTACCTTTCTACGTACATCGGCTAGACGACAAGGATAACCCTTCAGCGAGTGTCAGAACAAGGAACTTGCTGCTTTCTGCAGCTTCTTCGAAACACAGCAAAAATCGCTTACTGATAAATCTATTAGATTAGCGAGCGGTCTAAGGCGCTGCAGTCATGGACTGTGCGGGAGGTCCCGGCGGAGGTTCGAGTCCTCCCTCGGGCATGGGTGTGTGTGTGTTTGTCCTTATAATAATTTAGGTTAAGTAGTGTGTAAGCTTAGGGACTGATGACCTTAACAGTTAAGTCCCATAAGATTTCACATTCATTTTCAAATCTATTAGAAATAAAGTTGCCCATTCCAACAAAAGCACCTGTGGAGAACCATCTTATGCTTTTGGTCAACAGTCATGTCAAAAGGCGGAAATATCATTCAAAAGTGCACCTGTATTATCGTGTCATCAATACACTCATGTATACAAGCCTTTTTTATTTTATTCTTGATAGTAACAAGTGATTATGAAATCTGATGCACTATCAGTGTTTAGATAAAAGTTTTAATTTCGAAGTGTTTGCTCCCCAATTTCTGCCGAGTTCGTTTTTATAATCTATTTTGTCTTCAGCTGGTATCATGTCAACATTATTTAGCTTGCGTGGAGGCTATAAAAGTAATCCTATCTCATTGTGCATATAACTTGATTTTTATGTACTTCCACCAGACTGTAGGCAGTATTATTCAATAAACGCGAGAGAAATTAAAAAGTCTAAGTGTTTGTAACAACAGCGATTCCACACTGCATCGTGTCCCCACGGGCTGTGTGAGATAACATATTCTTTTGCATGGCTGTACTACACGAACATTGGCAAACTACATTTAAATGTAGCCCGAACCCATGTGGCGTCGCAGCTTTTACGTGATCACGGTCCTCCACAGGATGCTGACTCAGGCCCTTGTGCCGGCGGCCGGCAGCGAAACAGGGTATTCCCCTCGCTTACGTAAGCTCGAGCATTGCCTCCCACAAAGCAGCAGCGACGCTTTTTTAACCCCACACAAGGTCACGGCTGCGCGTCTCTACTGTGGAGTGCTGCAGAGGCGCTGTTGCATTGTTCGTGCACGAAAGAAAGTAAAGGCCACCGTACGCGATCAAACAATTTCTCAAACTTTTCTATGTTCATCAAATATTTAAACATATACGGCGATGTTCAGTTGTGTGTCAAACATAAAGCGCGTGATGTTTCGTCGCACATCTTTAGCGGAGAAGAGTTTTATTAGAAATTACTTCATTGTATCGTGAGTTTCCACAACTGAGAAAAAAATAGCACTGGCAATTACCAAAATGGTAAATAGCTTCTGTATATTTGAGCCACATATTACGCAGGAAGAGGTTAAAAAGAAAATCAACATTTTTTCTTCTAGGCATGATGTACATGATCCCGTGTTCGGTATTTTAATGAGCTAACATTAGAGGACCATGTAGAGAAGAACAAATTTTCGCGTACTAGTGTCTTCTTTTTCAACGTGAGGGCGAAGTAGCTCTGTTATTACAAGTTGACTGTCTATTCTGGAAAAGGTGAGGTTCCTGGTGCAATATGTCCTTTACCAGGTTTTCATCGGTATGTTTCTCTCTCGATTTTAAACATTCACTGGAACAGCGTTTTGTTTTCTTTCCCTTCTTTATACAGAGTGCTAGAGTCAATGCAAGAAATCCCTTGTCTGCATTCCCATTAGTAGCGACATATTTCGTGGGTTGACAAACGAGTTTGATTGTGTGCGGGGAGCCGTAAGAGAGGATGTAGATAATAAGTAGGTAATAAGATTGCTCACAAGTGTTGATTTTTTTTTCAACCAGATAGTTCTATATCATGTTAGAAATATTCAGCTTTTAGAATTTTATTCGCTGTACAAATGATGTAAAAGCCATAGTGTTCCAGTCAACGCGCAGTGCCTCGACCCATTTCCCGCACGATTCTGTCCTTGTTCCCGATGTTTTATTACATCCTGACGTCAGAGAAGCATCCGAAGACGACTTAAATATTACAAAGCCAACATTTCAGTTTTTAACTCAACAAGATTTCTTAAAGAAATGTACACATGGTGGAACACAAAAGCTGAACGAAAGCTTTAGTTACGCTATTTAGCAGAGATGCCCGTAGGCAACTTTCTGCTCATATACTATTGTTAAAATTGCGTAATATGATGCTTGTCTGATGTTGAAAGATGGTAACACAAGGACAGTCACGACCCTTATGAGACTAGGACTTGATGCGGTTGCTTCACTAAGAATTCAGTCAAGAAGACTGATAATGTGCGTATTGATAGATATGTCAGTGAAGAATGTTGCCAAAAGCGCATTTCAGAAGGATCAGACTGGAAAAAAGTTACATAAAGACCGATAAGACCAAACAGATGGTCATGGCAAACATTAAGATGTTTGTTTACGGCATAAGTAGTAATCAAATCTTCGTTTTGTATTTTCCGCGACTTCCATTCTTCAGTGTACAAGTAACGTTTTCTGCTGATCCGTTGCAGATGAAAAGGAAAAACTTGTTACAGACTTTGTAACTACTATAACGCAACTCCACGTGAAAATTTTTCATAGCGCACTGCTGCCAAAATTATTTAATTTGTTGTGGAATAAAAACTCATATACATCATACATAGAAAATTTAAAAAATGTTCTGACAACTCTTAAACTGATATTAAAAAACTGGTTGACAGATTTGTTTATCTAATTTCGAAGAATAACCTACCACAATCTGAAAGTGATAAGTAAAGTAATCTTTGGAGAAAATTTCTTCAAGTGATAGTATGTGTTCTAAATGTAGCCAGCAACAACCTGGTCAAATAACACGTCAAAAAAAAATTTTAAAAGATCTATATTATAAAAGAAACATAACGAAAACACCTGCAAAATTTGTTTCAGTTATCTACCAAACAGCAAAAGTTACGTAAGCTCTCTGTACCCTTGTATTTTCTGAGATGTCCCCCTTTAACAAGAGACAAGCAGTTGAAATCTCTACCATGATTCGTGTACTAAGTCGAACACAGTTTGGAAACCCGCTTTCCTTGAGAGCTGCTCGAAGTACTTCACTCTGGTGAAAGCTGTAACGTCTATCACAGAATGCTGAAGTACTGGAAAAACTAACGTTTTGTTTCTGAAAGGCACTGTTGCCAATTAAACCTGCGACTGTGAAACACGGTATGAAGTGTCTACATGCTTCGGTGTAAGTGATTTAGCATTTCAGCGCAACCGCACAAGGACGCCACCTACAATCCGTATATTAGATAAGATGACGCAGCTGGTTTCTCATCCAGAAATCGCATTTGAGTGTTGGTTGGTTGTGAGAAGACAGTGTTATGTTCCGTGTAAGCAGGAGGAACACATGCCAGCACTTGGAACTGAACATACGCAGGATCGTGGCACGTTGTTTTGTTACACAGCAGCTCGTGTTGGTCGGGATCCCAAGACTGTCATACGAATCCATGCCAAACGCCATGCGGGATCTCAACAACCACACGCAACTAGCGCCCGAGAGGACATTGTTCGTTCGGCTGTGCAGAGACCTACAGACACGTCACGTAGACTGCGTCAGGAAATGGGTTTGACTGCTGCAAGACGAGTGTCCGCACATACAGTGCGCCTTGCAGAACGCCACAGTGTGTCAGTACTAGGACTGTCGATATTTTAAAAATATCAAGAACCGATACGTCGATAATTTGAAAATGAAATCTTCAACGCTCGATATATGATGAAATATCGATACATCGACGGAAGAAACATCGACGCTGTGGCCTGTGAAACTATCGGCTACACATTGTAAATATACAGCCGGTGTTAGAGGTTTATAATTGAATATTGATTTATTATCAGATCAACAAGCAAGCTTCCTGCTTAAACTCCTCAGACCAAGAACTGAATGAAAAACGTTGCACGTTCACGCTTGGTGGTAACCACTTTGCTAACAATGGTAACTACTTGTGTCACAATAAAAGGAGTCAGATGAGTCTGTCGTTCGGTTTCGTTACGTTTTTCCTGAACGCTTCACGTCGGCTTCCCTGTCTTTTAATTTCTGCAAACGCCAGCGACCTAGCAGTTTTGGTGTCAAAATTGCGTGGCGAAGCTAAACGTAGCAATTTCCGTTCGTAGCGCCGAGCGCCGATTGCGTCAGCATTTCCGCTCACACGTCTCCGGTCACCGCAAAGACTAATTTTAACACTTTTTGTTCATCAATTTCAGCAACTGTTTTTAAAGAATGCCTATACGAAGAAATATCACACTAGTTGCTTTAAAAATTGTATTTTAACGCAACTGGTATGCCATTTCTTCACATCGGAAATCTTGTTTCATTCACACCGCCGACACCCAGTGCAATTGGACTACTTCACACACTCAGAGACGAAGACTGGATATGATGAAAGCTCAAAAAGCATTAAGACTGACTCACAGAGTGAAAGTGAAATTATTTTCTATCGCAACTTCAAAAGAACAATTTCAAATACACTCCTGGAAATGGAAAAAAGAACACATTGACACCGGTGTGTCAGACCCACCATACTTGCTCCGGACACTACGAGAGGGCTGTACAAGCAATGATCACACGCACGGCACAGCGGACACACCAGGAACAGCGCTGTTGGCCGTCGAATGGCGCTAGCTGCGCAGCATTTGTGCACCGCCGCCGTCAGTGTCAGCCAGTTTGCCGTGGCATACGGAGCTCCATCGCAGTCTTTAACACTGGTAGCATGCCGCGACAGCGTGGACGTGAACCGTATGTGCAGTTGACGGACTTTGAGCGAGGGCGTATAGTGGGCATGCGGGAGGCCGGGTGGAAGTACCGCCGAATTGCTCAACACGTGGGGCGTGAGGTCTCCACAGTACATCGATGTTGTCGCCAGTGGTCAGCGGAAGGTGCACGTGCCCGTCGACCTGGGACCGGACCGCAGCGACGCACGGATGCACGCCAAGACCGTAGGATCCTACGCAGAGCCGTAGGGGACCGCACCGCCACTTCCCAGCAAATTAGGGACACTGTTGCTCCTGGGGTATCGGCGAGGACCATTCGCAACCGTCTCCATGAAGCTGGGCTACGGTCCCGCACACCGTTAGGCCGTCTTCCGCTCACGCCCCAAAATCGTGCAGCCCACCTCCAGTGGTGTCGCGACAGGCGTGAATGGAGGGACGAATGGAGACGTGTCGTCTTCAGCGATGAGAGTCGCTTCTGCCTTGGTGCCAATGATGGTCGTATGCGTGTTTGGCGCCGTGCAGGTGAGCGCCACAATCAGGACTGCATACGACCGAGGCACACAGGGCCAACACCCGGCATCATGGTGTGGGGAGCGATCTCCTACACTGGCCGTACACCACTGGTGATCGTCGAGGGGACACTGAATAGTGCACGGTACATCCAAACCGTCATCGAACCCATCGTTCTACCATTCCTAGACCGGCAAGGGAACTTGCTGTTCCAACAGGACAATGCACGTCCGCATGTATCCCGTGCCACCCAACGTGCTCTAGAAGGTGTAAGTCAACTACCCTGGCCAGCAAGATCTCCGGATCTGTCCCCCATTGAGCATGTTTGGGACTGGATGAAGCGTCGTCTCACGCGGTCTGCACGTCCAGCACGAACGCTGGTCCAACTGAGGCGCCAGATGGAAATGGCATGGTAAGCCGTTCCACAGGACTACATCCAGCATCTCTACGATCGTCTCCATGGGAGAATAGCAGCCTGCATTGCTGCGAAAGGTGGATATACACTGTACTAGTGCCGACATTGTGCATGCTCTGTTGCCTGTGTGTATGTGCCTGTGGTTCTGTCAGTGTGATCATGTGATGTATCTGACCCCAGGAATGTGTCAATAAAGTTTCCCCTTCCTGGGACAATGAATTCACGGTGTTCTTATTTCAATTTCCAGGAGTGTATTTACGGATAATTGCGAAAGAATATAATAAAAATAAGAAAATCGGCACTTGATATTGCCATTCCGATAATGATGTAACGTGGTGAGAAATATCGCCGGTTCAAAACGATATTTTTTGAAGAAAGTATAAATATATCGATACTTTATCACCAGCCCTAGGCGGTACACCGGCTATCCCAGTGGTAGCTGCAGACGGAGGCGAACCGAGAGTGGTGCGTCCAGCGAAATCACTCAACATGCGTGGAAGCACATCGCCATCCCAGATGAATACGAAACTCTATGTAAAGCACATTACAACATTTCCCTTTTTCTGGGCAAGTATGTGGACACCACTAATGAACTTACGTTCCTGAATATTTCCACGACACAGAACTACCCCACAGCTATCCTGTAAAATTAAACGCAGTGGAACATAAACGCGAACGACAAAATTATTTAGCACCGACCAACGAAACTTTTTAAGTTGACATGATGTATTCTGCTCCAAGATTACTCCTATTATTAGCAATATAGATTAATTAAATTAATAAATGCTGTGAAAGTGATTAACATACGGCATTCGAGCAGCGACGTATTTATGTGTTTCCAAAAGATATGAATGACATGGGACATAGATCAACATAATATATCGATTACATGCCCCAGACCATCACTCCATCACTCTGGTTGTCTGGTCGTATGGCGGGCACCCCACTGTTGTCTGGGGCGTCTTCAGACATATCTCCGCTGGTCATAGGTACTCATCACGGCAGACAATTCTGCTCCAGTCAGTGAGATTCCGGGCCGAAGACGTCTGGAAACGCCCCCGACAGCAGTGGCCTACCATACTGTCTGTCGCCCGCCACACGGCCGACAACCAAGAGTGATGGCCTGGGGTACCATTTCACTTCGTAGCAGCAGCAGCAGCTCTCTGGTTGTCATTAGCGGTACCCTTACAGTGCACCGATACGTCCACCAGATTTTACGGCCCGTTTTGTTGCCCTTCGTGACAAGTCATCCTTGGCTTACATTTCAGCAACATAATGCCCGGTCGTACACGGCGAGAATTTCTACTGCTTGTTTCCGTGCTTGCCAAACAGTGCCTTATCGAACAAGGTCGCCATTTGAACAAATTTTTTGGTACGTCAATCACAAGAAACGGAACCCTTAGCACTTTTTTGTCTGTCTGTCCTACTGTTAGAACCCCTTTTCAGAATGAAATTTTCACTCTGCAGCGGAGTGTGCGCTGATATGAAACTTCCTGGCAGATTAAAACTGTGTGCCGGACCGAGACTCGAACTCGGAACCTTTGCCTTTCGCGGGCAAGTGCTCTACCATCTAAGCTACCCAAGCACGACTCCCGTCCTTTCCTCACTCCGCTGCAGAATGAAAATTTCGTTCTGGAAACATCCCCTAGGCTGTGGCAAAGCCATGTCTCCGCAATATCCTTTCTTCCAGGAGCGCTAGTTCTGCAAGTTTTGCAGGAGAGCTTCTGTGAAGTTTGGAAGGTAGGAGACGAGGTACTGGCAGAAGTAAAGCTGTGAGGACGGGTCGTGAGTCGTGTTTGTGTAGCTCAGGTGGTAGAGCACTTGTCCGCTAAAGACAAAGGTCCCGAGTTTGAGTCTCGGTCCGGCACACAGTATTTATCTGCCAGGAAGTTTCAGAACAACTTTTTCTCAGGAACCGGTTGACGCATCAAGTTATAATTTACGTCAGATACTAAGCTGCACGATCCCTTAGTGTTGTAAACAGTTTAGTTTAAGCTTCTAAGTCAATGTAGTCAAAAGATATTTTGATAATCACAAACACGGTAATGAAAACCTATTGAAGAATTATACACGTGCCAGACCTGGTGGTCTAGCGGTAAACTGCGTCTCTGGAAACCGATAGGTCTTGAGATCGAGTCTCGGTCGGACCCTCCAGTTCTCAACGGTGTGAGCAATCTCCAGGAACAACACGAGGTTCGAATTGAATGTTACACCGTAGCTCCCCTTTCCCGAGCTGGGAAACTGGAACAGGCTAGGGACACGCAAGTCGCCGAAATGGCGTCCAGTAGAAAGACTTCTCTAAGTCATTGAGCCACACGACATTATTATTATCATTATTATTATTATTATTATTGTTATTATTATTATTTTACTGAGAATAGGCAATCTGAGAACCACATTCCAATTTCAATTCTCCGTTCTTTGTTCTTTTCTTTTCTTCCAGTATGCTTTCATCTGTTCGCTATGTTTCTTCTTTCTGTCTTGCGATCGCTTTGAACCAGTCTTTTTAGCTACCCTGCCTTGGACTCTTTCCATTTGCAGTACTTTTCCCCGAAAGACTTCTCTGTTGTTTATATCTTTTGTTTTCATATTGTTTCTTTCTAAATCTTTTTTACTCCGTTGACACAGCCTGCTGTGGACTTCTTGCGCCACAAATGTTTGAAAATCTTGTTAGTTAATCTACTGGCTTCCATTTGAAATAAATGTCCAAAAGAAATTAGTCTTCTTTTTCTCATTACGTTTGAAATATTTTCTATATTTTGGTATATTTCCAACATTACTTCGTAATTTCCAATCTTTTTCTGCGTTTTGTGGTTCTAATATTTTCCTTATAATTCGTCTTTCTAGTACTTCTAATTTATTTAAATGTTTATATCCAGGCATTCTCTTGCATGTAGGCATCTGGCTTCACGACTGTGTTGTAATGCCTTATTTCTGCATTTTTCGAGAGGCACTTTTATTGTAGAGGTCGTTAGTGACACCATATGCAACGTTTCCTCTATTGTAGATTTTTCCGAAGCATTTTCTTGGATTATCTACCCTGAATACTTGAATTTTTTACGCTCTCTCTTTAGCCAATATCTGTTTTCAGGAATTTTGGAGCATTCTTAAGGTTTGTTGCAAATTTTGTTTTTTCTGCAGAAATTCTTAAGACAGGTCTGCTGGCTTTTCTTCCAGGAGATTTATTTGTGTTATAGCATATGCCACATTTTCGGAAGGTGTAGCAAAATCATGTGCAAATGCAAGACAGATCATTTTGATCTTCTAACCTCCTTTTATTAAACTTATAGGTGAGATGTCGAGTTCAATAACTTTTTCGTTCCAAATTGTCACTGTTTCTTCTAATACACTATTAAAAAGAATTGGGGTTAGGTCCTCACCTGTTTTTATTTTGAAAGGCTGTGAAATTTCTCCATAAATTATACTTTACGGACTATATCTTATTATTATTATTATTATTATTATTATCGTGTATATACACAACTAATTTTATACCATGAGAGCGTGATTTCTAGTCCCACTCGTCCTGTTTTTTATGCTCGCCAAAAGAAACGCCATAAGCACGTCAAGCTTGTAGTTTGTAATGATATTCTGAAGGTATTTTCCTCTGGGAATTTTTCCAAAAGCTTTTCGATGCTTTAGTTAAGTCTACTGAAACGTAAAATCTCGTCTAGGTGAAAGATGACCTACTTCATGAAAACCATTAATATATAACTTCTTCGCCGGCCGCTGTGGCCGAGCGGTTCTAGGCGCTGCTGTTACGGTCGCAGATTCGAATCTTGCCTCAGGCATGGATGTGTGTGATGTCCTTTGGTTAATTAGGTTTAAGAAATTCTAAGTTTAGAGGACTGATGACCTCAGATGTTAAGTCCCATAGTGCTTAGAGCCATTTGAACCATTTTTATAACTTCTTCGTGTAAACGAGTAGAACAAACTCTTCGTGGAAGCAAAAAGCTACGAAAGAAGATAATGCGAGGTAACTCTGCCTCAGCTGACAAGGTGAGTGAGCGACTGTCAGGTCCTCGGCTGAGGTCTACCCGCGAGCAACAGCGAAAGTTTTTAGCGCGGAGGGCGAGAGCAGGAGTTAAGGAGGTGGGATGCAGATAGCGTAGCCATGCGCCCTCGTGTTCGGGTCGCGACTGTAATGCGAAGCGTCAGCAGGACATCCAGGTCAGCGAGTCAGCGCCAAATGCAGGCCAGCTAGTCAGCGGCTTCCACCGGCAGGCGGTGTCTCCAAGTGAGGGGGGCTCCCAGCCGTGAATCTCTCAGAAACCGCTGCCAACTGCACGATGATACAGTCTAAATCACCTAAGGCTTGCTTTCCTTGTATTTCGTGGACGACTCCAGGTATCGGAACGAGGTTTTCCGCAAATGATAGAAAGCACAGGGGCACGAAATTTTACAACATTTTTAATGAATTTTGGTTAAATAACATAGCAGTTAGTGACCAAATAAATACTAAATCTTCTATCAACAAATGTATTGAAGCAAATATGATTTTCTTAAACGGAAAGATATACTTTTGCCAACGGTATTAGAATGCTCTTGAAAAAATAACGGTACGGTGATACAATGTTTGTCACTGTTTGCGTCGAAACGTTCGGCAGAAGTGTGAGAGAGACGAGCTAAAATTCAAAATCAGCGAGGACGGAAGCGGCTGTTGGTGTGTAAACTCAGACAAGTGAGGCGTTCGTGCCAGGCTCCGTCGTCGTGTGCAGCAAGGAGACAGGCGTACACTGCTACACTACTGGCCATTAAAATTGCTACACCACCAAGATCACGTGCTACAGACGCGAAATTTAACCGACAGGAAGAAGATACTGTGATATGCAAATGATTAGCTTTTCAGAGCATTCACACAAGGTTGGCGCCGGTGGCGACACCTACAGCGTGCTGACATGAAGAAAGTTTCCAACCGATTTCTCATACACAAACAGCAGTTGACCGGCGTTGCCTGGTGAAACATTGTTGTGGTGCCTCGTGTAAGGAGGAGAAATGCGTACCATCACGTTTCCCACTTTGATAAAGGTAGGATTGTAGCCTATCGCGATTGCGGTTTATCGTATCGCGACATTGGTGCTCGCGTTGGTCGAGATCCAATGACTGTTAGCAGAATATGGAATCGGTGGGTTCAGGAGTGTAATACGCAACGCCGTGCTGGATCCGAACGGCCTCGTATCACTAGCAATCGAGATGACAGGCATCTTATCCGCATGGCTGTAACGGATCGTGCAGCCACGTCTCGATCCCAGAGTCAACAGATGGGGACGTTTGCAAGACAACAACCATCTGCACGAACAGTTCGACGACGTTTCAGCAGCATGGACTATCAGCTCGGAGACCATGGCTGCAGTTACCCTTGACGCTGCCTCACAGACGGGAGCGCCTGCGATGGTATGCTCGACGACGAACTTAGATGCACGAATGGCAAAACGTCATTTTTTCGGATGAATCCAGCTTCTGTTTACAGCATCATGATGGTCGCATCCGTGTTTGGTGACATCGCGGTGAACGCACATTGGAAGCGTGTATTCGTCATCGCCATACTGGCATATCACCCGGCGTGATTGTGTGGGGTGCCGTTGGTTACACGTCTCGGTCACCTCTTGTTCGCATTGACGGCACTTTGAACAGTGGACCATACATTTCAGATGTGTTACGACCCGTGGCTCTACCCTTCATTCGATCCCTGCGAAACCCTACATTTCAGCAGGATAATGCACGACCGCATGTTGCAGGTCGTGTACCAGAGGTGGTTGTTCTGGGTACTGATTTCGCAGGATCTATGCACCCAAATTGCGTGAAAATATAATCACATGTCAGTTCCAGTATAATATATTTGTCCAATGAATACCCGTTTATCATCTGCATTTCTTCTTGGTGTAGCAATTTTAATGGCCAACAGTGTACATCTACTTCTACGTGAGTACTCTGCATTTCTACCTTATGTGCCTGGCAGAGGGTTCAGACTGTTTCTCTACCGTTTCACTCTCGAACAGAGCGGGGGAAAACTAACGCTTTAATCTTTAGATGCGAGCTCTGATTTCTCTTATTTTATTACAATGATCATTTCTCGCTGTGTAAGTTTGCGTCAACGAAATATTTTCGCGTCCGTTGGATGAGCTTGTTGATCGATAAAGATCTCGCCTCAATAAAAAACGCCTTTCCCAACCCAATTCGCATATCATATCCTTGGCACTCCCTCCCCTGTTTCGCGATGATACAAAACGAGCTGCACTTCTCTGGAGGTTTTCTATATGATCCGTCAATGCCACCAGACGCGGATCCCCCACCGCGCAGTTGTACCTTAGCAAGAGGGCGGACAAGCCTAGTGCAGCCAGCCTCACTAGTACACCTGCTGCATCTTCTGTTTTGAAAATAAAAGGCAGTCTTCGGTTCGTCTTCCCCATAACATTTTCTATGTGATCATGCGAAGTTAAGTTGTAATTGTAAAACCTAGCTTCTTAGTTTAATTTGCCAGTCTTTATATGTGTGTGATTTATCGTCTAATAGAAATTTAATGGATTTCTTTTAGTGGTCATGTGGATAATCTCACACTTTTCGTTATTTAGGGTCAACTGCCACTTTTTACACCATACAGATATCTTGTCTAAATCATTCTAGAATTGGTTTTTATCTTCTGATGACTTAACAAAACGGTAAATGACAGCCTCATCTACAAACAGTCTGAGAGGGCTGCTCAGATTGTCTCCTAAATCGTGTATATAGATTAGGTACAGCAGGGGGCCTGTAATACTTTCCTGGGGAATTCCAGATATCACTTCTGTCTCATTTGGTGGCTTTTCATTTGATGACTGTCTTAGAACCTAGGTTAAGGAAAGGCAAACCTAAGTTTCTAGCATTTGTAGACTTAGCGAGAGCTTTTGACAATGCTGACTAGAATACATTCTTTCAAATTCTGAAAGTGGCAGGGGTAAAGCACAGGGAGCGAAAAGCTATTTTCAGGTTGTATAGAAACCTGATGAGTCGAGGGGCACGAAAGGGAAGCAATGCTTGAGAAGGACGTGAGACAGGTTTGTAGCCTATACCCTACGTTATTGAATCTGTACATTGAACAAGCAGTAAAGGAAAGGAAAGAAATATTTGGAGTAGAAATTAAAATCCATGGGGAAGAAATAAAAACTCTGAAATGTGGTGTCACAGAACAGTGCTGAAGATTAGATTGGTAGATCAGATAACTAATGAGTAGGTACTGAACAGAATTGGGGAGGAATTTGTGGCACAACTTGACTAGAAGAAGGAATCAGTTGTAGGACACGTTCTGAGGCATCAAGGGATCACCAATTTAATACTGGAGGGAAACGTTGAGGGTAAAAATCGTAAAGGGAGACCAAGAGATAAATGCACTAAGCAGAAGGGTGTAGGTTGCAGTAGTTACTCGGAGATGAAGAGGCTTGCAAAGGATAGAGTAGCATGGAGAGCTGCATCCTTGAAATGAAGACCACAACGACATTTTTCAATGTTAATTTCCCCTGAAGTTTCGTCGTGAGTAGTTTCTGAAAAATCTTTTTTGTTATATTTTGCAGGAAAATATATGTCATTCAGGAGTTCGATATTTTCAAACGGAATTTTATTGAAGTTATTCCATGAAGTATGGAGAAAATGGATCTTAGTTGAATATTTTCTTAGCGGCTTCGACACTAACACGTTTGTCAGCAGTTCATACATCATTTCTGCAGTACCATAAGTGCAAGGTAGAGCTAGCACAAACACAGGGATGAGCTGTAAACTCTCGCAGCAGTTACCTTGAGATGTAAGGGAGCTGAAAATTATAGACCTTGTTCAGTTTGGTGTAACCAAAGAGTGTGTTTTCTTTATTCTTTGCGTATGACCATTCCTGATTTGGTCATGCTACAAGTCACTTAAAAACATGCTATTTCAAAATATGCGGGACGGTTGATTAAAGACGGGACAATATACGTCCCATATGTATTTTTTCGTGACAACGCGATACTTAACTAAATAAAGGACGATCCTGTATAATACGGGACTTCTCGTCAGCCTATCATAAGCGCGCATGTTCGAGAATTAATGTGACCTACTATTTTTTATCGCGTCATTTAATATTTTTCATTTCTGTTAACTGCATTCTGTTTCGATAGATGTCTAATTTTGGAGATACTGAACGGGAGACTTGGATCCTTACCTTTTCAATATACACGGTGAACCAATTAAAGGCTTGCTCCCCTTTTATTTCATGAGTCGTTCAAGATATGGAAACGAGGTTGCCGGAATGTAACAGGCAAGGGACACTTAATTTTCTTATATGTTAACTTTAGGATGACCCGAGAGGGCGGCGCTAGTATGTAGAACAAAGCGATTTTTCTACAGCAGGACTTGTCATACCCTAGAAGTTAACACGTAGTTCTTCTGGACAGGTATCGTATCCAAAGTTGTATCTTTTGTTGTGTAATGAAGGGCTTAGAGGAATGACGTGTAACCTCGGTGTAGCGAACCAGCTTAAACCACTTGACAAAGACAAGTCTTCCAGTCCCAGATTGTGCACTAATTACTAGCCTTCGGAGTATGGTGTACAATAGCTCCATACCTAGGAATCATACAGGGTCAATATTCAGGGACTGACGGGAACGATCATTTGCAACAGAAGACTTAATATGGACATATGGCCTATTCCGAATGGTTTACGAGATAGAACACATTTAAAGTACGTTGTTTATTTATTATCAGTATTATTCAATACACTGTCAGATTCACACACGTACAACGATTGGTAAACGTTACAACTCGAATTTGGGATTTTCTCTGCCTCGTGATGGCTGGGTGTTGTGTGCTGTCCTTAGGTTAGTTAGGTTTAAGTAGTTCTAAGTTCTAGGGGACTGATGACCATAGGTGTTAAGTCCCATAGTGCTCAGAGCCCAAACAACTCGAATTTCATACAATATCAACTGAAGAATACCTATTTTCAACACATTCACCGCTAAGCATCATCGTACACGTGGCATTGCAGCTGTTGTAGAGTTCACAATAAATGTTCAAATATCCCACTGTTGACTTCAATGCATTTGTGCACTCTTGGGAGAACATGTTGTGTTGCTTGTCTGAGTGCCTCTGCACGTTCCCTAATGCGGGCAACACCTTCCGTGATGCCACCAAGCAGTTCATCTCGTGTGCACACCTTTCGATTGTACACTTCAGACTTCATCCAACCCCATAAACGAAACTCTAACGGTGTAAGGTTTGGTGATCCTGGTGGCCAGGTAATGGTACTACCACGACCAATCCAGCTATTAGGGAAAGTGCGGTTGGGATGTTCCCACACACGTCTGATAAAATGTGGAGGGGCTCTGTCATGCTCGAAGTACATTACAGTCCCAATGGCCAAGGAACGTCCTCAAGGTTACAAACAAACGAATTTTCCAAAAAAATACAAGTAACCCTGTCCCTTCATTCTTTCTTCTGAAATGACTGGACGTATCAACGTGTTAACGATCATTCCGCACCCAACATCGATCGAAAAACGAAATGCAGCGTCTGGATTTTCTTGCGCCCATCAATGATTTGTAATTGTATTGTTTATTCCATTGCGTGTATACGTGGATTCATCACTGAATGGTATTAATAGGAGAAAATTACGAGTGTTATGTAACCAGTGAGAAAATTCAACTCGTCTGGAGCTGTCGGCAATGTGGAGGTTGTGGACACCCTGTATGCATAGTGGGCACAAGTCATCCGCGTGTAATGTTCGCCACGCACGTGTTGGTGGGACTCTGATACGTGTAGAAAGGTGTGCCGTGCGCTCGTAGCAGTAGATCTACGCTGTACCATTTCCACCACGTGTTGCTGTTACTGCACAGGTTGTTCAACTACACGTTCAGGGTACTAAAAATTCCGGTGAACACTCTACTATCAGGAATTAAACGTGTCAGGAAGAGCCTGCGGTATTCTTCGACAGGAGCAGGAGCAATGCCTCCACAGAAGCTGTAATCCTACACCATATCCGCATATTATTCACTCGATTACATGGATGGCGTTTTGGCGATCGTAGGTACAAACACAGTTCATAGATGCTTCTATCTAATACATCCTCAATCCTTCGCACTACTTCACTCGCAACGCTGCGCTTTCAACAGGCCAGTAGAACCACATTCCAAGGAAAGAGACTGAAAGCAACGAGGTAGGTTGGGCTAGGATAAAACGTCAAAGATGTTGGGTGAGTAGGACACATACGCGCAAGCCACTAGCCCAAAAAAGTGTACACTACATTTCTATACGGGACATCATTCGGAAAAAGACATACGTCCATATAACATTTTTTGCTTCGCATGAGTGTCCCTGTCATATCTCTGAATACTGACAATTCCTCTTGCGATATCCTGTACTCAGCCGTTCACTCGACGACCCGTACGTACAGACTGTAAAATTGGACAGGTCACACCAATACTCAAGAAAGTAAATTGGAATAATCCACTAAATTCCATGCCTATTGCGCTGACCTCGATTTGCAGAAGGATTTTGGAACATAATATATAGATTGTTCTTTAATTATGACTCACCTCGAATAAAACGATTTATTGACAAACAGCTAGCATGGATTCAGGAAATATCGTAATTGTGAAACAATGCTAGCTGCTTATTCTCACGAAGTAATGGGAGCTATCGACAGGGAATTGATTCCACGTTCCTAGATCTCGAGGAGGCTTTTGACACCGTTCCTTATAGGAGACTTGTAATTAAATTGCGTGCCTATAGAGTATCGTCTCAGTTGTGCGACTGGATTCGTGATTTCCTGTCAGAAAGGTCACAGTTCGTAAAACTTGTCTTCCCTGAGGTCGGTTTCTCTAAGCTTCTTTAGTCGCCTGTAAACAATTCGTGTTGGTATTTTGCAACCGTGACTTATTAAACTGATAGTTCGCCAATTGTCACACCTGTCAGTAATTGCTTTCTTTGAAATTGGAATTATTAGTTTTTTCTTAAATTCTGAGGGTATTTCGAGTGTCTCATACATCTTGACCACCAGATGGAAGAGTTTGGTCATGGCTGGCTCTCCCAAGGCTGTCCGTAGTTCTAACTGATGTTGTCTACTCCCGGGGCCTTGTTTCTACTTTCAGGTCTTTCAGTGCTCTGTCAAATTCTTCGCGCAGCATCATATCTCCCGTCGCATCTTCACCTACGTCCTCTTCAATTTCCATAATACTGTCCTCAAGTACATCGCTCTTGTATAGACCCACTATGTACTCCACCTTTCAGCTTTCCCTTTTTTGCATTAGACTGGTTTACCATCTGAGCTCTTAATATTCATACAGATGGTTCTTTTTTCTCCAAAGGTGTCTTTAATTTTTCTGTAGGCTGCATCTATCTTATCCCCTAGTGATATATACATCTACATACTTACATTTGTCCATTAGCAATTCCCGCTTAGCCGTTTTGCACTTCTTATCCATCTCATTTTTGAGACGTTTGTATTGCTTTTTGCCTGCTTCATTTTACTGCCTTTTTATATTTACTCCATCAATTAAATTCAATACCTCTTGTGTTACGCAAGGATTTCTAATAGCCCTCGTCTCTTTACCTACTTCATCCTCTGCTGCTTTCACTATTTCATCTCTCAACGCTACCCATCCTTCTTCTGCTGTGTTCTTTTCCCCTGTTCTTGTCAATCGTTCCCTAATGCTTCCTCTGCAACTCTCTACAACCTCTGGTTTGTTCAGTTTATGCAAGTCCTGTTTCCTTAAATAACTACCTTTTTGCAGTTTCTTCGCTTTTAAACTACAGTTAACAACCAATAAATTGTGGTCAGTCCACACCTGCTCCTGGAAATGTCTTACAATTTAAAACCTGGTTCCTAAATCTCCGTCTTAGCATTGTATAATCAATCTGAAACCTTCCGGCGTCTCCAGGTCTCTTCTACGTATACAACCCTCTTCCATGATTCTTAAACCAAGTGTTAGCTATGATTAAGTTATTCTGTGTGCAAAATTCTACCAGGCGGATTCCTCTTTCATTCCTTACCCCTAGTCCATATTCACCTATATTCTTCCTTTTCCTGCTACCGAATTCCAACCCTCCCTGACTGTTGAATTTTCGACTCCCTTAACTATCTGAATAATTTCATCCCATCATATATTTCTTCAGTATCTTTATCATCTGCCGAACTAGTTGGCATATAAACTTATAGTACTGTGTATAGGCGTGGGCTCTTCGTGTCTATCTTGGCATATTCATTATTAAACATACTCCTGCATTAGCCCAATTTTATTTTGTGTTTACAACCCAGTACTCACATGACCAGAAGTCCTGTTCCTCCTGCCACCGACCTTCACTAATTCCCACTATATCTAACTTTAATCTATTCATTTCCCTTTTTAAATTTTCTAACCAACCTGCCCGATTAAGGAATCTGACATTCCACGCTCCGATACGTAGAACGCCCGTTTTGTTTCTCCTGATAATGACGTCCTCCTGAGTAGTCCCCGCCCGGGGATCCAAATGTGGGACTGTGTTACCTCTGGCCTGTGTTACCCTAAAGGCGACCCGCCAGGGTACCTGAGACCGCTAACACGCTGCTTCCGGGACTCGGGTAGGTGCGTCGGCTCCGGATCGAATCCCCCCAGCTGATTACCAACGAGGGCCGGTGTGCCGGCCAGCCTCGATGTGGTTTTTGGACAGTTTTCCACATCCCGCTAGGTGAATACCGGGCTGGTCCCCACGTCCCGCCTCAGTTACGCGACTCACAGAAATCTGGACTCGTTCGCATTATTTCATGGCAGACAGCTGGGGTGCACTACTTAAGTCCTGGGATGGCGGCAGGAAGGGCATCCAGCCACTCTCTGCAGCTAACACTGCCAAATCCGTCATAACAAGGCCGAACCCGCGTCGAAGGCCCAAAGACAGAAAATATTTTACCCTAAAGGACGTCATCGTCATTTAACGATACAGTTAAGTTGCATACCATCCGGAAAATTCATGGCTTTAGTTTCCCCTTTCTTTCAGCCGTTCGCACTGCCAGCAAAACAATGCTGTTTTGCTTGATGTTACAAAGCCAGATCAGCCAGTCATCCAGAGAAGTGTGGAGAGCTGCATTAGACGAGTCTCTGGACTTAAGACCACAACAATAACAACAACTACTACTACTACCAGCTAGGCACGTGACGGTGGCACCACGCCCCAATCGGTAAATACTGGATTATATACGTGACTGAGGCTGAGAAAGTGTCAAAAAGTAACATACTTGTGAAGATACTTCATGTTATCGTCCGCCCCCGGTAGCTGAGTGGATAGCCAGCACGGTAACTCAGCGTGTTTGGTCAGAGGGCTAGCTGCTCTCTTAATAAAAAAAAATGAGTTATTGGATCAACAACGAACTGATGTGGGTGTCTTTCGACGTCCGCCCCGAGCAGATACAACGAACGAAAACGAACAAAAATGAGATTAAAAAAAAAAAAAGTGGTCAGCTCGATAGAATGTCAATCCTAAGGGCCCGGGTTCGATTCCCGGCTGGGTCGGAGATTTTCTCCGCTCAGGGACTGGGTCTTGTTTTGTCCTGCTCATCATCATTTCACCCCCACTGACGCGCCGAAGTGGCGTCAAATGCAAAGACTTGCACCCGGCGAACGGTCTACCCGACGGGTGGCCCTAGTCACACGACATTTATTTATTTCATGTTATCACATGTGGTTTTCAAGTGAAAGTTGCCACAGCGTTGACTGAATTTCACCGACGCATTGGTTAACACTCTGGATTCGCATTCGGGAAGACGACAGTTCAAATCTCTGCCCGGACATCCAGGTTTAGGTTTTCCGTGATTGTTCTAAATCGCTTACGGCGAATACTAGGATGGTTCCTTTGAGAGGACCCAGGTGGATTTTCTCCGCCATCCTTCCCCAATCACAGCTCACACACCGTCCCTAAAACGGACCCGTCTACGACGGCACGTTAAAGCCTAACCTATCTTCCTTTCCCGAGCGCCTGTCGCAAACATAGGGAGATGGAATCCTCGTGTACAGCTGAGCCTACTGTATGCAGAAAATTGTGGGTGAATAGTGCGAGCTGTGTTTCAAAGGAGAAGATTTTTGGTAGTCCGCGCGGATTTTTCTCAGGTAGCTTCTTTCACTGTAGAAACGTGACAACGTTGAAGCTCGCATTCTGCTATGGACACGTGCGAGAGACTAATGTTGGCGATGTTTGCTTGTAATTGTGTGCGTCCGTTGTTTCAGCCTTTTTGTAGACAGGTACGACCTGTTCTCTTTTCCGATACAGTAGAACTAGTCGATGCACCAAGGAATCCCGATAAATGCGAGCCAGTCCTCGTGCTATTTCCGCAGCTTATTCGGTGTGGTATGTAATAGGACTTTTGTCAAGGACAATACGATGTTCGCTTGGAATCGTTTCAATTGGTTTGCACTCTCGAGGTTCTTAGATCCGCGTCTCTCATATAATACGGTGATCATATTTTCAAAATCAAAGTACGGGACCCGGATTAGAAGAAAAAATGAATCGGTATTTTGTGGAAACTATTGTCAATACTACATCTAAAGAATGTATTTGTGTTAGTGCTACAATTTGTGTTTATGCAACAACTACATAGATCATCGTACCATTTCCTAAAGATTTGCACTAAAGAAAGTATCAAAATACCTTGCATTACTAAAACAGTACATCTATTATTATTTTATTGTTGCCGCATGCAAAGACAGTATATCATTTTAATATAACGGTGTCTTTAGCTGGGGTAGATGTACTTATACTTCAATTATTATTAGATGACTAAACCCTCGTAAAACTGCAGTTGGTATCTCGCCGTGGTTCGTGTCTATCTAAAAACATCGGCGGCCACGTGCTCTTGAGTATATTCATGGCCAACATGCATGCAGTATTTAGTGTGCAGTTTGCTGACACTGGTGCACTTTTCGTACTTTAGTAATGCTGTGCCTGTTTTCTAATAGTCGGCATATTTGTTGTATCGCTTAGAATTTATCTTAGTGTGCCTTCTTTGGTGAAATATCAAGCAGTTACAGTGCCCTTCTTCAGTGCTAATACCGCCTTTTGCTACTCAAATTAGCACAATATAAATTGGGTCTGAGTTTGAGTTTGATTTTGCTTGAAGAAGCTAGTAAAGAGACAGACAATGTAGAATTTAGTGAAGATGAACATTTTGTTGAAGAATATAATGTCAGGTGTACAGATGGCAGTGATGTAGACCCAGACTTTGAAGGAGAAAATGAGTAATGCGAGGAAGAATCGCTGGCTGACAGTGGAAGAAACGACGAGCCAGGTCTTGCTGAAATTGTGGTGATAGCGTCTAAAGAAGAATATCTCTACTCATGAGTGTAAACTACTCTTGGAGTTATACTAATTATAACAGTTTGTAACTAGTGCATAATATAAATGACTTCTTTGCCAATAACAGTTTGAGCAGTAAAATTGTCATTATAGGGTACAAAGCAGAACATTTTGTACTTATTTTATATGTAATATACCATTGGAGATCTAATAATTGTAATAAACTAATGCAAAACCTACAATTTACGACTTCTTTTGAATGATATTTGCAGTAGTTTTAGTAGCAACGTAACATTTCCTCCCTTTAGTGTTTTGGATGTGAAATCGTGAGAATGTTTTCTGCAGTGTGTACCAGTAACGTTATAGCCCGAATCCTACTGTTCATATCCAGAAGATTAAATTATCTTACTGTGCCCCTTTATGTATCTTGTGTATTTATATATTCTCAATGGTATCTACTTACATACTGACAGAATAAATCTTTATCTGGCTAACACACACAAACATCTCGTCACTTCACAGAGTTGTCTGCGTGCCAGATGTTCTTGAGCTGCTAAGATACTGTGTTATGTTAGGCCGGTATTACACTATCAAATTTCTTTGTCCAATATTTGATCAAAGATGTGATCCAATATTCCGTCCAATATATTGGACAAAGATCTTTGACGTAGCGCTAGAAGGGGTATTACACTGTCATCAAATTTTTCGTCAAAGTTCAAGATGGCTGACAACAACTTGTTATTAACCGCAGTAGTTCTACGTACTCCAACTGCATTGTGTGCACATGCGGAAAAGAAGTGGGGGGAAAAAATGGAACCATACACACGAGGTTGACAGTCTTAAAAGTCCTGGGATTACAACTTGATAATAAATTCAGTTGGAAGGAGCACACCACAGAACTGCAGAAACGCCTTAACAAATCTGTACTTGCAATTCGAGTGTTAGCAGACATAGGCAACATAAAAATGAAAAAGCTTGCATACTTTCATTCCATAATGTCATATGGGATAATATTTTGGGGTAAATCTTGAAGTCAAACAAAAGTTTTCAAGGTCCAAAAGCGTGTAATACGTATTATTTGTGGAGTAAATTCACGGACCTCCTGCAGAAACCTCTTCAAAGAACTGGGTACTTCAGATTCTTGCATTGGTACTGGGGGAAAATAAGAAAGAAAATGAAATTGTTCGCGGGCCAGAAGTACAGTGAGACTGTCGTTTGGACGTACGAGATTTGCAGGTTAGCTTTTTTTGTTTTGTATTTCATGCCTAGATACTTCCGTAGAGATATTGTTGCATGTGGATCATTATATGTAATGATTATTACAATACATGCAACGATATGTTTGTACAGTTATCTAGGCATGAGAAACAAACAAAAAAAAACTATAACTCTCGTAGGCCCAAATGACAGAGTCTCACTATACTTCCGGCTCGCAGGTTAACTACTGCCTCTCAGTATATTTACTTCTTAATAAAATTTGTCGTAAATAATATATCTCTTTTTCCAACAAACAACTCAGTTCATACATACAATACCAGGAACAAAAATGATCTGCACAAGGACTTAAAAACACTTACTTTAGTTCAAAAAGGGGTCCACTACTCAGGAACACTCATCTTCAATAATTTCCCAGGAAACATAAAAAATTTAGTTAGAAATAAAGATCAGTTTAAAAGGGGCCTGAAAGACTTACTACTGGCCAACTCCTTCTACTCCATTGGCGAAATTTTTAATAGAAACAAATGATGTATTGTATTTATTCATACTATTAGTATTTTTATTTCAGCTTTAAAAAAATCGACATGTTCCACATCCACGAGGATCTCCTCAGCACGGATCTATGGAACGAAAAACTAATCTAATCTGGGTGAAGCCGTGGGTTTTACGACGACACGATAAAAGCATTCAACAAAACTTGTTACGTGAGCTTACAGTGGAAGACGTCAAGTCGTACATCAATTACTTAAGAATGGATGAGCATACATTTCTGTATGTGCTCAATGAAGTGTATCCTCATATCACAAAGCACAATTTTCACTTAAGAACTGCTATATCTTCAGAAGACAGGCTCACTATAACACTCCGATTCCTTGCTACAGGAGAGGGTTATGTTAGGTTAGGTCTCCAATCTTCTTAATGTATTTTTGTATTCAGGGTGCCTCACGTTGTAAAGCGCCTCATAAGCTTCAGACATCTCTATTAATTCTGTAGTTGTCGGCACACACCAATTGTATTTACCGGCAATGGTTATAAAAACACTACAGACGACAGAACGCTGCAGCGATGCTAGCGCTCCGCGTGGTAACATTTCGCATTGCAGTGAACAGAAGACAAGCGATTTCTTTGATCAAATATACGGCCTCGGCCTAGATTTGATCAAATATTGGACGACATTTGTCAAAGATCCCTATTACACTATCAAAAATCTTTGACAAAGATATTGGACAAAGATATTGGACAAAGAAATTTGATAGTGTAATACCGGCCTTAGCAGCTGAAAAATCTTTTGTATGTAAACAACTTCGCTTCGTCCGCCAGATAAGGATATATTCCGTCAAGTAATGACATGTTTGAGATTATTTAATATATTCAGTGGGACATGGAGCAAAAACTCTTCTCGTCGCTTCACATGCGTTGGTAACTGATAACTGATGAATGAGTAACAGTCTGACACCTGTTGCTGATACCCGTCGTGCCAGCAAGTGCTTGAAAATTAGTGTGTTCGAAGTTCTAGCGTTCACAGCACCACTTACTGCCTCCAAATGACAAAATGACGATATGTACACTCAAATAGCAACAGTGAACTACAAATAAAAAGTGACAGTCGATAAATAAACTCATAGCAACTGGAATACCAACGTGCGAAACAAAAACGTTGGGAACTTATGCACCAACGTAATGGACATACTCGAGGCCGAATATGCTACAGATCCACCGCACCAGTTTGTATCCGCGTTAAGACACTTACGAAGATAGTCAGGTTTCCCCCTGTATCTTAATGGAATAAGACAGTTAATGACTGATCATGACGCTCCTTGGCAGCAAGACAATAAGAAATAAAAAGCGGTCAGTCTCTGCCACTGTGGTTGACTTTATTCACAGCTAATGTCGGAAAGCTACCTTCCGCCATCAAGTGTACTCTTGCAAATAATTTAACTGTTCCCGTTGAGCCGAATCGCGGTTGAGCTTCGGTGGCATAAGATAAACTCAAACAGGTCAATTCTTAGGTACTCCGTGCAGGAACTAATCCAGCGTATACAACGCAAACACATACGCCCTATAACACCGTCGATTATGCACTACTGGCCATTAAAATTGCTACACAAAGAAGAAATGCAGATGATAAAAGAGGATTCATTGGACAAATATATTATGCTATTACTGACATGTGATTACATTTTCATGCAATTTGGGTGCATAGATCCTGAGAAATCAGTACCCAGAACAACCACCTCTGGCCGTAATAACGGCCTTGGTACGCTTGGGCATTGAGTCAAACAGAGCTTGGATGGCGTGTACAGGTACAGCTGCCCATGCAGCTTCAATACAATACCACAGTTCAAGAGTAGTGACTGGTGTATTGTGACGAACCAGTTCCTCGGCCACCATTGATCAGACGTTTTCAATTGGTGAGAGATCTGGAGAATGTGCTAGCCAGGGCAGCAGTCGAACATTTTCTGTATCCAGAAAGGCCCGTACAGGAACTGCAATAGGCGGTCGTGCATTATCCTGCTGAAATGTAGGGTTTCGCAGGGATCGAATAAAGGGTAGAGCCACGGGTCCTAACACATCTGAAATGTAACGTCCACTGTTCAAAGTGCCGTCAGTGCGAACAAGAGGTGACCGAGACGTGTAACCAATGACTCCCCATACCATCACGCCGGGTGATACGCCAGTATGGCGATGACGAATACACGCTTCCAATGTGCGTTCACCGCGATGTCGCCAAACACGGATGCGACCATCATGATGCTGTAAACAGAACCTGGTATCATCCGAAAAAATGACGTTTTGCCATTCGTGCACCCAGGTTCGTCGTTGAGTCCTGTCTGTGATGCAGCGTCAAGGGTAACGTCAGCCATGAGCTCCGAGCTGATAGTCCATTCTGTTGCAAACGCCGTCGAACTGTTCGTGCAGATGGTTGTTGTCTTGCAAACGTCCCCATCTGTTGACTCAGGGATCGAGACGTGGCTGCACGATCCGTTACAGCCATGCGGATAAGATGCCTGTCATTTCGATTTCTAGTGACACGAGGCCGTTGGGATCGTGCACGGCGTTCCGTATTACCCTCCTGAACCCACCGATTTCATATTCTGCTAACAGTCATTGTATATCGACCAACCCGAGCACCAATGTCGCGATACGATAAACCGCAATCGCGATAGCCTACAATCCGACCTTTATCAGAGTCGGAAACGTGATGGTACGCATTTCTCCTCCTTACACGAAGCGTCATAACAACGTTTCACCTGGCAGTGCCGGTCAACTGCTGTTTGTGTATCAGAAATCGGTTGGAAACTTTCCTCATGTCGGCACGTTGTAGGTGTCGCCACTGGCGCCAACTTTGCGTGAATGCTCTGAAAAGCTAATCATTTGCATATCACAGCATCTTCTTCCTGTCAGTCAAATTTCGCGTCTGTAGCACGTGATCTTGGTGGTGTAGCAATTTTAATGGCCAGTAGTGTAGCTCACGGCAAATGTACCACAATGATTGTAAGAAGTGTTCGTTTCCGAAAAACATTATGCGTTGTAGCGAAACAAGTGTTTGGTGCAAGATGAGAATAAAAAGGCATTAGAAATTGTAGACTCATTGTCTTTTGCATTAGGATGATAGAGTAACTTAGGCTGCTCGTGCTCCAGCACTCTAATCGAATCTTGCAAAAAGTTCGAACCTCGAGTTCTCGAAAACGCGTGACAGCAACTTAGTACACCATAAGCAGTACACTGTGTTTGTTACAGTCGTGCGAAAGACCAGCGAATGCAGCGACACTTTGAGTGGGTCCTTTCCGTGCAAGAATCGTACTGCCGAACGGGTACTGAGAGCTAAAACGGACCGACCCCGCCCTGCGTCAGCTTAACTTAGCCCACGGAGGGTCAGAGGCGTTCTTTGTTTCTCGCGCACAAACAACTGCCTGCCGCCGGCGTCAGCGGGTTATCGGCCACTGCTCGCAAACAGGCGCGCGGGTACAGTTCCGCGCCACCTCTTGACACTCTGTCACATGGCTGTGTGTTCGCTCTGTGATAGGAGACAGCGCAGAGTCCACCGCGAGAGGCCCTCCTCCCGTGGAGGGGTGTTCTGATACCATCCAAGTATCGATGTCTACTCGTATGAGAGTAATGCTCAAGTCGTCCTGCGATACTACTCTTCAGAGTACTACAAAAGTACCGATACCTACCCATCTCGATGCTGGATTGGATTGATTTGGGAAAGGATACCAAATTACGAGGTCATCAGTCTCATCGGATTAGGGAAGGATGGGGAAGGAAGTCGGCCGTGCCCTTTCAAAGGAACCGTCCTGGCATTTGCCTGAAGCGATTTAGGGATATCACGGAAAACCTAGATCAGGATGACCGGACACGGGATTGAACCGTCGTCCTCCCAAATGCGAGTCCATTGTGCTAACCACTGCGCCACTCGCTCGGTCATCTCCATACTGTTTTACTTTTTTATGCAAATGAAGTAATACTGAGTATGTACGAGGTCTGTACAAAATATTCGGGAGCTTTAGCCATCTTTTACTTGTTGTGCGTGGTCTCCTTCGAGATACTCTCCCCCACAGCTAATAAACCGCTTACAACGCTGTTTCCACTTCCGGAAGCAGTCTTGGTGCGCCTTTGTTGGATCGCGCTAAGCGCCGTTTGTGAATTTTCTTGTATCTCGTCTATCATTGCGAATCTTCGTCCTTTCAACGCCTCAACGTCATAACCGTAGACCCACGTCTAATCACCAGTTATGATTCTCATAACTAACATCTCGTTCTCATTTGCGCGATCCAAAAGCTCTCCGCAGGTTGCGAGGTGGTGGTCTTTCTGATTTTGGTTCAAGAGCCGTGGGACCAATTTGGCGGCAACACAATGCATTCTAAGATGATGTGTCTGGATTTCACGACATGATCCTACTGAAATGTTGCATTCTTCTGCGATCTCGCGGACAGTCAGTCTTCGATTGACATGCACAGTTTGAGTTCCTGAGATGAGCGTCATCGGTAGATGTCGAAGGGTGTCCTGGACAAGGATCATCTTTTAAATTCCGTCCGGACGTTTTTAAACCGTGTGAACCTTTCGTTAACAGCGAGTACGGCTTACGTACTCATCACCGTAGGCTTCCTGCATCATTTAGTGCGTCTCTGTAAAGTTTTTCTTGAGTTTCAAGCAAAATTTAAAGCAGATGCGTTGCTCCTCTAACTCTGCCATCTCGAAAGTCGCAACCTGTGCGACAACGCTCTACTCGATACGGCACTGAACAGTAACTGACAGACGTACAACAATAAAACTTCCGGCAATTAAACATTAGACACAGGAGTGTTCAGGGATGCCAACCGCATTTCGCTCCAACGCATCATTGTCGCGAAAAATGTTCAAATGTGTGTCAAATCTTATGGGACTTAACTGCTAGGGTCATCATTCCCTAAGTTTACACACTACTTAACCTAAATTATCCTAAGGACAAACACACACATCCATGCCCGAGGGAGGACTCGAACCTCCGCCGAGACCTCATTGTCGCGAAATTACGACTTTTTTTGAACAGACCTCGTACGCTATTTTATTTTTTTGCTTATATAGTCGAATAAAACACAGAAAGTACTTTTATTTCTTTATTAACGACAATCCTTACACAAGAAAGTAACCTTTTGGAAGGTTGCCCTAAAGGAGCAACTGGAGTATATATTTAGGAAACAGATTCTTTCAGTTATGACTCATACTTGCTCCAGCTACTGAAAATAAACTCTAACTATGCACTATTCCTTTTCCACAAATTGGTCGCTTTTTAAAGACGTAGCAATATTTGACAAATAAAGATATACTTCCACTTTGGTGCGTTTCATTTTCTCTGTTTGCGGCTGTGCACTAGCTGTGTCTGAGGTTTCCCAAAGTCGTAGACGACGCAGCATCCGCTTGCTCATAAACGACAGTTCTGTCTTATTGAATGCTTCACGTGCATGCTGCTGCTACTTGAAAATGCAGGTACTTAAACCTTGGATCCAATAGAGTACTAATGGCTGCATGCTCATTTAATTCACTTAACAATACATTTTCGTCAGTTCCCTCACCAAAACGTCGTTGCATCCTTTGACAGTTCGTGATTCTGGTGTGATACTATTAAGTTCTGTTTAGTAAACGATTAATCATCGGTATAATTTTGGATACTGTAATATACGTAAAATCGATTTGGTACAAGTTTTTTATTTCGATACCATGTAAATATAGAAAGAATGATTCTACTCTAGAAGAATCGTTAGATGCGAAAACAACGTTGTTCCGAAAAAGTAATTTTGTCAGGAGAGACAATAAACTGTTAACAGGCCATGTAATTGAATATAGCATACCTTCATTACTTTTAAAAATTAACTGTGTCTGTTATCTAAATTTCGAAAATAAAATAAAGAACTCTGAAATACGACGTTGCATATCCGATTTTAGAAATTATTATGGACTCACGTTGTTATTGCAGGATGAACATTTTGGCCAACAGTGAAATCCCAGAATTTTTTTAAGTTTCCAAAAATAATTTTATTAATAAATTTAATACACAATATCACTTCTAAGATGCCTTTACACACTGTCTAATATCTTTTTACAAAGTGCACTGACAAAAAACTGTTACCGTACGCACAAAGAGGATGAAAAAACAGGAGATATAACAATATAAATCGTGTCATTTGAACCCAAATTTCTTATTCCACCCAACAGAATAATGATAGGACGATAGACAGACACTAAATGAGTCTTATTGCTTTCGTTCTGATAGCTTTTATGAAATTTCTATTCCGGTTGCGCATCTCTCTTTCTCGACAGTGTGAATAAATTATCTAGAGGAGCATGTACAACAACACAACTAAACGACTATATATACGCGGTTGCTACAATAAAGTACAATACGTAACAAATGTCAGACCTGAGAATACAGGGTGGTCCATTGATCGTGACCGGGCCAAACATCTTACGAAATAAGTGTCAAACGAAAAAACTAAAAAGAACGAAAATTGTCTAGCTTGAAGGAGGAAACCCGATGGCGCCATAGTTGTCCCGCTAGATGGCGCTGCCATAGGTCAAACGGATATCAACTGCGTTTTTTTAAAAAGGAACCCCATTTTTTATTACATATTCGTGTAGTACGTAAAGAAATATGAATGTTTTAGTTGGGCCACTTTTCTCGCTTTGTGACAGATGGCGCTGTAATAGTCATAAACATATGGCTCACAATTTTAGACGAACAGTTGGTAACAGGTAGGTTTTTTTAAATTAAAATACAGGACTTAGGTACGTTTGAACATTTTATTTCGGTTGTTCCAATGTGATACATGCACCTTTGTGAACTTATCATTTCTGAGAACGCATGCTGTTACAGGGTGATTACCTGTAAATACCACATTAATGCAGTAAATGCTCAAAATGATGTCCGTCAACCTCAATGCATTTGGCAATACGTGTAACGACATTCCTCTCAACAGCGAGTAGTTCGCCTTCCGCAATGTTCGCACATGCATTGACAATGCGCTGACGCATGTTGCCAGGCGTTGTCGGCGAATCACGATAGCAAATATCCTTCAACTTTCTCCACAGAAAGTAATCTGGGGACATCAGATCCGGTGAACGTTCTTTCGACAACCAATCCACCTGTCATGAAATATGCTATTCAATACCGCTTCAACCGCACGCGAGCTATGTGCCATCATGTTGGAAGTACATCGCCATTCTGTCATGCAGTGAAACATCTTGTAGTAACATCGGTAGAACATTAGGTAGGAAATCAGCATACATTGCACCATTTAGATTGCCATCGATAAAATGGGGGCCAATTATCCTTCCTTCTATAATGCCGCACCATACATTAACCCGCCAAGGTCTCTGATGTTCCACTTGTCGCAGCCATCGTGGATTTTCCGTTGCCCAATAGTGCATATAATGCCGGTTTACGTTACCGCTGTTGGTGAATGACTCTTCGTCGCTAAATAGAACGCGTGCAAGAAATCTGTCATCGTCCTGTAATTTCTCTTGTGCCCAGTGACAGAACTGTACACGACGTTCATAGTCGTCGCCATGCAATTCCTGGTGCATAGTAATATGGTACGGGTGCAATCGATGTCGATGTAGCATTCTCAACACCGACGTTTTTGAGATTGCCGATTCTCGCGCAATTTGTTTGCTGCTGATGTGCGGATTAGCCGCGACACCAACTAAAACAGCTACTTGGCTTCATCATTTCTTGCAGGTCGTGGTTGACGTTTCACATGTAGCTGAATACTTCCTGTTTCCTTAAATAACGTAACTACCCGGCGAACTGTCCGGACACTTGGATGATGGCGTCCAGGATACCGAGCGGCATACATAGCGTACGCCCGTTGGGCATTTTGATCACAACAGCCATACATCAACACGATATCGACCTTTTCCGCAATTTGTAAACGGTCCATTTTAACACGGGTAATGTATCACGTGGTCTAGGGGTAGCGTCTTTGATTCATAATCAAAACGTCTTCGATCGCGGGTTCGATCCCCGCCACTGCCTAAATTTTGATAAATAATCAGCATTGGCGGCTGAAGACTTTCGGCATAAGAAGTCAGCCTCATTCTGCCAACGGCCTCGTCAAAGAGGGCGGAGGAGCGGATAGAGGTTCAGGGCACTCTCTTGTCCAAGGGGTGGGAAATTGCCCCTAAAGGCGGAAGAATCAGCAATGATCAACGACATGAGGATGCAGAAGGCAATGGAAACCACTGCATTAAAGACACGTAACGTGTATCCACGGACATGTGGCCTGTAATTCAAGAAGTGTCATGATGATCTCTCCATTGGCAAAAGATTCCGGAATAGTCCCCCATTCGGATCTCCGGGAGGGGACTGCCAAGGGGGAGGTTACCATGAGAAAAAGATTGAATAATCTACGAAAGTATAACGTTCTACGAGTCGGGGCGTGGAATGTCAGAAGCTTGAACGTGGTAGGGAAACTAGAAAATCTGAAAAGGGAAATGCAAAGGCTCAATCTAGATATAGTAGGGGTCAGTGAAGTGAAGTGGAAGGAAGGCAAGGATTTCCGGTCAGATGATCGGGTAATATCAACACCAGCAGAAAATGGTATAACAGGTGTAGGATTCGTTATGAATAGGAAGGTAGGGCAGAGGGTGTTGTTACTGTGAACAGTTCAGTGACCGGGTTGTTCTAATCAGAATCGACAGCAGACCAACACCGACAACGATAGTTCAGGTATACATGCCGACGTCGCAAGCTGAAGATGAACAGATAGAGAAAGTGTATGAGGATATTGAAAGGGTAATGCAGTATGTAAAGGGGGACGAAAATTTAATAGTCATGGGCGACTGGAATGCAGTTGTAAGGGAAGGAGTAGAAGAAAAGGTTACAGGAGAATATGGGCTTGGGACAAGGAATGAAAGAGGAGAAAGACTAATTGAGTTCTGTAACAAGTTTCAGCTAGTAATAGCGAATACCCTGTTCAAGAATCACAAGAGGAGGAGGTATACTTGGAAAAGGCCGGGAGATACGGGAAGATTTCAATTAGATTACATCATGGTCAGACAGAGATTCCGAAATCAGATACTGGATTGTAAGGCGTACCCAGGAGCAGATATAGACTCAGATCACAATATAGTAGTGATGAAGAGTAGGCTGAAGTTCAAGACATTAGTCAGGAAGAATCAATACGCAAAGAAGTGGGATACGGAAGTACTAAGGAATAACGAGATACGTTTGAAGTTCTCTAATGCTATAGATACAGCAATAAGGAATAGCGCAGTAGGCTGTACAGTTGAAGAGGAATGGACATCTCTAAAAAGGGCCATCACAGAAGTTGGGAAGGAAAACATAGGTACAAAGAAGGTAGCTGCGAAGAAACCATGGGTAACAGAAGAAATATTTCAGTTGATTGATGAAAGGAGGAAGTACAAACATGTTCCGGGAAAATCAGGAATACAGAAATACAAGTCGCTGAGGAATGAAATAAATAGGAAGTGCAGGGAAGCTAAGACGAAATGGCTGCAGGAAAAATGTGAAGACATCGAAAAAGATATGATTGTCGGAAGGACAGACTCAGCATATAGGAAAGTCAAAACAACCTTTGGTGACATTAAAAGCAACGGTGGTAACATTAAGAGTGCAACGGGAATTCCACTGTTAAATGCAGAGGAGAGAGCAGATAGGTGGAAAGAATACATTGAAAGCCTCTATGAGGCTGAAGATTTGTCTAATGTGATAGAAGAAGAAACAGGAGTCGATATACACTCCTGGAAATGGAAAAAAGAACACATTGACACCGGTGTGTCAGACCCACCATACTTGCTCCGGACACTGCGAGAGGGCTGTACAAGCAATGATCACACGCACGGCACAGCGGACACACCAGGAACCGCGGTGTTGGCCGTCGAATGGCGCTAGCTGCGCAGCATTTGTGCACCGCCGCCGTCAGTGTCAGCCAGTTTGCCGTGGCATACGGAGCTCCATCGCAGTCTTTAACACTGGTAGCATGCCGCGACAGCGTGGACGTGAACCGTATGTGCAGTTGACGGACTTTGAGCGAGGGCGTATAGTGGACATGCGGGAGGCCGGGTGGACGTACCGCCGAATTGCTCAACACGTGGGGCGTGAGGTCTCCACAGTACATCGATGTTGTCGCCAGTGGTCGGCGGAAGGTGCACGTGCCCGTCGACCTGGGACCGGACCGCAGCGACGCACGGATGCACGCCAAGACCGTAGGATCCTACGCAGTACCGTAGGGGACCGCACCGCCACTTCCCAGCAAATTAGGGACACTGTTGCTCCTGGGGTATCGGCGAGGACCATTCGCAACCGTCTCCATGAAGCTGGGCTACGGTCCCGCACACCGTTAGGCCATCTTCCGCTCACGCCCCAACATCATGCAGCCCGCCTCCAGTGGTGTCGCGACAGGCGTGAATGGAGGGACGAATGGAGACGTGTCGTCTTCAGCGATGAGAGTCGCTTCTGCCTTGGTGCCAATGATGGTCGTATGCGTGTTTGGCGCCGTGCAGGTGAGCGCCACAATCAGGACTGCATACGACCGAGGCACACAGGGCCAACACCCGGCATCATGGTGTGGGGAGCGATCTCCTACACTGGCCGTACACCACTGGTGATCGTCGAGGGGACACTGAATAGTGCACGGTACATCCAAACCGTCATCGAACCCATCGTTCTACCATTCCTAGACCGGCAAGGGAACTTGCTGTTCCAACAGGACAATGCAGGTCCGCATGTATCCCGTGCCACCCAACGTGCTCTAGAGGGTGTAAGTCAACTACCCTGGCCAGCAAGATATCCGGATCTGTCCCCCATTGAGCATGTTTGGGACTGGATGAAGCGTCGTCTCACGCGGTCTGCACGTCCAGCACGAACGCTGGTCCAACTGAGGCGCCAGGTGGAAATGGCATGGCAAGCCGTTCCACAGGACTACATCCAGCATCTCTACGATCGTCTCCATGGGAGAATAGCAGCCTGCATTGCTGCGAAAGGTGGATATACACTGTACTAGTGCCGACATTGTGCATGCTCTGTTGCCTGTGTGTATGTGCCTGTGGTTCTGTCAGTGTGATCATGTGATGTATCTGACCCCAGGAATGTGTCAATAAAGTTTCCCCTTCCTGGGACAATGAATTCACGGTGTTCTTATTTCAATTTCCGGGAGTGTAGAAGAGATAGGGGATCCAGTATTAGAATCGGAATTTAAAAGAGCTTTGGAGGACTTACGGTCAAATAAGGCAGAAGGGATAGATAACATTCCATCAGAATTTCTAAAATCATCGGGGGAAGTGGCAATAAAATGACTATTCGCGTTGGTGTGTAGAATATATGAGTCTGACGACATACCATCTGACTTTCGGAAAAGCATCATCCACACATTTCCGTAGACGGCAAGAGCTGACAAGTGCGAGAATTATCGCACAATCAGCTTAACAGCTCATGCATCGAACCTGCTTACAAGAATAATATACAGAAGAATGGAAAAGAAAATTAGGAATGTGCTAGGTGACGATCAGTTTGGCTTTAGGAAAAGTAAGGGGACGAGAGAGGCAATTCTGACGTTACGGCTAATAATGGAAGCAAGGCTAAAGAAAAATCAAGACACTTTCATAGGATTTGTCGACCTGGAAAAAGCGTTCGACAATATAAAATGGTGCAAGCTTTTCGAGATTCTGAAAAAAGTAAGGGTAAGCTATAGGGAGAGACGGGTCATATACAATATGTATAATAACCAAGAGGGAATAATAAGAGTGGAAGATCAAGAACGAAGTGCTCGTTTTAAGAAGGGTGTAAGACAAGGCTGTAGCCTTTCGCCCCTACTCTTCAATCTGTGCATCGAGGAAGCAATGATGGAAATAAAAGAAAGGTTCAGGAGTAGAATTAAAATACAAGGTGAAAGGATATGAATGATACGATTCGCTGATGACATTGCTATCCTGAGTGAAAGTGAAGAAGAATTAAATGATCTGCTGAACGGAATGAACAGTCTAATGAGTACACAGTATGGTTTGAGAGTAAATCGGAGAAAGACGAAGGTAATGAGAAGTAGAAATGAGAACAGCGAGAAACTTAACATCAGGATTGATGGTCACGAAGTCAATGAAGTTAAGGAATTCTGCTACCTAGGCAGTAAAATAACCAATGACGGACGGAACAAGGAGGACATCAAAAGCAGACTCGCTATGGCAAAAAAGGCATTTCTGGCCAAGAGAAGTCTACTAATATCAAATACCGGCCTTAATTTGAGGAAGAAATTTCTGAGGATGTACGTCTGGAGCACAGCATTGTATGGTAGTGAAACATGGACTGTGGGAAATCCGGAACTGAAGAGAATCGAAGCATTTGAGATGTGGTGCTATAGACGAATGTTGA
Organism: Schistocerca piceifrons; assembly: GCF_021461385.2. Classification (NCBI taxonomy): domain Eukaryota; kingdom Metazoa; phylum Arthropoda; class Insecta; order Orthoptera; family Acrididae; genus Schistocerca; species Schistocerca piceifrons. Next base: position 460,925,953 of record NC_060145.1, read on the forward strand.
AAATTAGGTGGACTGATAAGGTAAGGAATGATGGGGTTCTACGCAGAATCGGAGAGGAAAGGAATATGTGGAAAACACTGATAAGGAGAAGGGACAGGATGATAGGACATCTGCTAAGACATGAGGGAATGACTTCCATGGTACTAGAGGGAGATGTAGAGGGCAAAAACTCTAGAGGAAGACAGAGATTGGAATACGTCAAGCAAATAATTGAGGACGTAGGTTGCAAGTGCTACTCTGAGATGAAGAGGTTAGCACAGGAAAGGAATTCGTGGCGGGTCGCATCAAACCAGTCAGTAGACTGATGACAAAGTATCACGAAGCAGATACCGTCCGCACTGGCGGAATGTTACGTGATACCACTTACTTATACGTTTGTGATTATTACAGCGCCATCTATCACAAAGCGAAAAAAGTGGTCCAGCTAAAACATTCATATTTCTTTACGTACTACACGAATATGTAATAAAAAAGTGGGGGTTCGTATTTAAAAAACGCAGTTGATATACGTTTGATATACGGCAGCGCCATCTAGCGGGCCAACCATAGCGCCATCTGGTTTCTCCCTTCAAGCTAGACAAGTTTCGTTCTTTGTAGTTTCTTCGTTTGATGCTTATTTCGTGAGATATTTGGCCCGGTCAATATCAATGGACCACTCTGTATACAGGCGCTGCCGTCTGGTAGACATTTTCACTTTACGAAGCAAGAACCGTGTCTGTATCTTTGGTTCTGCCGTCTGGTGAAAACTGCGTTCACGAAACGAATCCAGGACTAATGTCGTTTCCACCAATTTTGCAATTACAACACGAGTCAAGTACTCATGTCGTTTATGCAAAGAACACGAAAAACTGCAGGCCTGTGAAATGAAATGATTGTATGGCAGTGATGGCCAGGAGTCCCCACATGGGGGAGGTGGGCCTCCGAGCTGCTGGTCTTTCCAGTTGACGCCACTCTGCACGACTTTCGTGTCGATGATGAATTGTTGATGAGGACAGCAGAACGGAATCCGAGCTCACTGCAGGGCAGTCACACGAGTTGACCACTCAACTTAGGATGCGGACTAGCATGCCTGTAAAAGCAATAATACGTGTAGGACATGTGCGAGTTTTGTACAAAAACTGTATTTGTGTTTCACGAAAGCTACCCTGCATACATGTTGCCAGATAGTGGACTTGGGTTGTTTTTGCAATCAAATATTTTTATGAAGTTCTCGCTGTTGAAACAAAACTATCGAACGCGTTTATCTACTTGTATCGGAACATCTCTTCTCTCATGAAGTCTTCATAGCCCTGGATCATCACACACAGCGCGGTTTTCCATCAGACGCTATCCACCACGACAGGACGTAATATTCTCCTCTTCGAGCTAAATGCAGCTTACGTAGCAATCAGATGCCAACATTAAAAACGTCAACTGTCATTTAAACTAAAATCTAACACACATGATAGTAAAGAAGCACTCTATACAAGAAAATTGTCACCAGCAGGAGACGGCACGCTAATACCTTGTAGTAGGCTGCTGATAAAATATGGATATATCGACGTGGTATTAAAAAGTATCGATATATATCGGTTACATCTTTACCAAGAATATATCGATAAATGAATGTATCGACACGATATCGCAGTATGAGTGCTACATTTTTACTTTATATTTTTTTTTTAAATTTTCGGTAAATGTTTGAGGTTGTTCCTTTGAAACTGTAGTAGAACGTAATTATACTTTAATTGTGTGAAGGAGCGTTACTTCTTTTTGAGCTTTCATCACGTCCAACCTTTCTCTTCGACTATGTGAAACATATATGGCGCAAAATTAGTAGTCCGATTGCACTGCATAAAAAGAGGTGGAGGGGGGGGGGGGTCTGAATGATTTCCATTGTGAAGAAATAGCACAGCAGTTACGTTAAAAAACACCGGGAAACAAAAATCTAAATGAAAGATTCGCCGTTGCGGTAGGCAGAGAAGACGTGTGAGGGGGAAGTACTGACGGCGCCACCAGCAGAAACTGCAACGTTCGCCTACACCGCACAGTTGTGACACTGCAACTGCCAGGTCGCTGACGTTTCGAGAAGTGAAAAAAACGGCGAAGTCGGCATGAAGTGTCCCAGAAAAATGTGTGTCGGACCCATCGGACACCTTTTACTGTGCCACATTCATGCAGCTGCCAGTGGTAGCAAAGTGGTTATCGCCAAGCGTAAACGTTCATCGGTTTCCCTTTAATTTTTCCTCTAAGGGAGATAGGCAGACTGCTTGCTAGTTGATCTACGAAATATCTAATAATAAATCAGTATTTAAATATACAGCTCTAAAATCGGCGGTATATTTATAATGTGGAACCTATATTTTTATGGGCATGCACGTCGACACATTTTTGTCGATGTATCCCTCCTCTCACTCATATCGAGAGACGAAAGTGGTATATCTTTAAATATCGGTATCTCGGACTTCCTATATTTTTAAAAATGTCAACAGTCCTAGCTCGTAGTTCCCAACTTGTGTTGATAATGGCCTCGATTCGGCAAATAACACTGTTTACAAATACTTCCAGCTCTGCTATATACAGTTGATACCAGTCACTGGTTTTCAGATCCCGCAGAGCTACAGAATTACGGTGGCACTGACTGCTACGTTTCACTCGCTGTTCAAAATAGTCCCATACGCTTTCCCATACAATTAAGATCGGTTGGTTTAGCGGGCCACTCGAAGTACGACAAGGGGTCAGAGTGTTCGTCAAACCATGTGTGGCACCGCTGTAAACTCGGACTACTGATATTTTTAAAAATATCTGCATTCCGCTATATCGATTTTTACAAGGAGGGAAAATATTGTTATGTGGACGGGAGGTATACAGAGGTACCGGCCTATAAAAACATTGGCTTGTAAATATACTACCGCCCGCCCAGTTGGCCGTGCGGTCTAACGCACGGCTTTCCAGGTGGGAAGGAGCGCCTGGTCCCAAGCACGAATCCGCCCGGCGGATTTGTGTCGAGGTCCGGTGAACCGGCCAGTCTGTGGATGGTTTTCAGGCGGTTTTCCATCTGCCTCGGCGAATGCGGGCTGGTTTCCCTTATTCCGCCTCAGTTACAGTATGTCGGCGATTGCTGCGAACAAGTTCTCCACGTACGCGTACACCACCATTATTCTGCCACGCCGCGCAGTCATGGACTGTGTGGCTGGTCCCGGCGAAGGTTCGAGTCCTCCCTCGGGAATGGGTGTGTGTGTTTGTCCTTAGGATAATTTAGGTTGTGTGTAAGCTTAGGGACTAATGACCTTAGCAGATAAATCCCATAAGATTTCACACATATTTGAACATAGGGGTTACACTCGTCTGGTGTGAGACGTTCTCTGGGGGGGTCCACCGGGGGCCGAACCGCACAACAACCCTCGGTTCGGTGTGGGGCGACGGAGGGGTGAAGTGGACTGCGGTAGTCGTCGTGGGGTTGTGGACCACTGCGGATACAATACATACAATAGAAATATACTACCGGCTTTAGAGCTCTATGTTTAAGTATTGATTTATTATTGGATATTTAGTAGATCAACAAGCTAGCAGCCAGCTTATCCCTCTTAGATGAAGAATTGAAAGAAGAATGACGCACGTTCACGCTTGGCGCTACCCACTTCCCTAACAATACTCATGACGACTTCCCCATTTTTTCGTTTCTGCCAACGCCAGCGACCCAGCAGCTGCAGTGTCACAACTGCGTGGCGAAGTTGCAGTTTCTGCTGGTGGCGCCGAGTGCTGAAGACGTCAGCATTTCCCCTCACACGTCTCTGCCCACCGCAAAGGCCAGTCTTGCATCTAGATCTTTATTCATCAGTTTCAGGAACTGCTTCTGAATAATGCCGATGTGAAGAATAACACACCAGTTGCGTCGTTAAAAATTTCTTTTCAACAAAACTGGTGTGCCATTTATTCACATTGGAACTCTTGTTATTCTTTTGACGCTGCCCCCCCCCCCTCCCCCCCCCCCCCCCAGTGCAATCGGACTACGTCTTGTCCCACCGATACTTGCTTCACACTTTCAGAGAGAAAGACTAGACATGATGAAAGCTCAAAAAGTACTAAGAGTCGTCCACATAGTGAAAGTAAAATTGTATTCTGTTACAGTTTCAGAAGAACAATTTCAAGTATTTACCGAAAATTGCGAAAAAATATAAAATAAAAATGTCGACACTCGATATTGCCATTTCAATACTGACATATAGCGGGCAAGGAACGTCGGCATGTATATCGATACGTTTTGGAAAGAGTCTCGATACATCGATGTATCGTTACTTTATCAACAGCGTTACTGTAAACAAGACTGTTGTCATCTTGGGAGATACGATCGTCCAAAGGATACTGTTTTTCAACATAATTCAATGGGACAGCCTTACGGCCCCTTACTGGGGGACCCTGTACGCCCCGACAATACAGCTCTAGTGATCGACGTCGGCGCCAACATCTTGCTGCATCGATAACCACCACATCATCCATGTAGTGCTTCCCGGCGAATACGTCCTTCATTGGGCCAAACAAATGGAAGTCGCAAGGTGCGAGACTAGGAAAAACAGTCCAATGGACTTTTGTGAGCTCCTCTCGGATGCGCATGCACGTAAGAAACATGACGTTGTCATGGAGAAGGACAAGTTCGTTTGTTCGTGATGTCGAACACGCTAAAGTTGTTTCTCCAATTTCCTGATGGTAGCATAGTACATTTCAGAGTTGATCGTCGCACCGTGAGGAAGGACATCAAACGGAATAATCCTTTGTGTCCCAGAAGACCTTTGCCACGATTTTACCAGCTTTTGATTTTTTTCTTCTGGGGAGAGGTGGTTTGGCGCCACTCTATGGATTGCTGTTTTGTTTCTGGTTCGAAGTGATGAAACGGCGTTTCATAGCCTGTGACGATTTTCGACAAAGAGTTGTCACGATCTGCCTCGTAAGGTGCAAGCAGTTCCACAGAGACGCCCCATTGTTGCTCCTTATGGTCTTCAGTCAGGCGGCGAGGAACGGCGTACACATACTTTTGAGTACCCCCCCACTGGTGGGCGAGTGTGTCAACTCTATCGACAGAGACTTGCAGTTGAACAGCGACGTGTGTGATTGTGACCCGTCTGTCACCTCGAAAGAGTGTGTCCGTATGTTCCCACATTGCAAGAGTCACAGCTGTGTGCGGCCGACAGAAAGCGGACACGTTTGCACGTCCCTACTGCGGTGACGACAGACGCCTCGCGCAACGACTCACCGTGCTTTTGTTCACTGCCAGGTCTCCGTAGACATTGTATAAGCGCATATGAATATCTACGACACTCTGGTTTTCCGCCAAAACAGACTCAATTTGCATCTCATTTTGGAGGCTACGACACTTATCGGAACTTCATGAAATCATAGAGACTGAAGCGGGGATGTTCCAAGAAGTCCCAGAGCGAATTTCGCTTTTTTTCAACCGAAACTGGCCAGAGAAAAAAAAACGTGCTCCATTAGTTACTGAATACCCCTCGTAAAGCAAAGGGCAACTCTTGATCACCGAGAATGTTAAAAATAACCATCTCGGTTCATGTTCACGGCAGCGCGAATGAGTGGGTGCAAGTGGTCGTACGAAACACACCCACAAAATATCACACGTGTACCTGCAGCCTGAACTGCAACCTCCGTACACTGCCGTTTAAACGCTCCACAGTGTCGTCGGATTTCTCGACGCGTCGTATCGTTAGAGAAGAGGCGAGATCGCGACACGACGACCCGAACCACACGCGCCCCGTCAGCCACCGTGTGGTTTGGCCTACGGAGACTTGCAGCGTTACCTACAGCTGTCAGCGATCACATTTTGCCAAGTGCCCCGCATCGAGTGCCTACTGCGAGTAGTTCCCTTGGCAGTGTTCTCTCGGGAACTGGTTGGCGCAGACCTGATTCCACTGACAAGGGGAGGCCACGACGTGTGGAAGGCGGATTTACTGCAAACTTCGTACACTCGTAGTACTCCATGAGGACAACAAAATGTGTACCCAGTAGCAGGTACTTCTCAAGCGTTACTGAGAAAATCGCAAGATGATTTCGGTCGTCAAATATATATCTGTGCGTTGCCGTTTTTACCATGAAGCGGCTGCAGGCGAGTGGCGACGGCACGGTAGCTCAGCGTGTTCGGTTAGAGCGTTAGCTTCCCTTTCTAATAAAAAACTGAGCGAACGGACCATCGAACGTCCGCCCCCAACAAATTCAACGAACAATATAGAACAAAATGTTCTTTTTTTAAAAAAAAAAAGAAAAAAAAAGTGGTTGGCGTTCAAGTCACTGGATCGCTGGATCGAGTTCCGTTCGTCAGCTTTTATTTGTTTTTTTTATTTTCAACACAGTCATTTTCTTTATTATTTATATTACAATTGATATAATGGGGAAAATAGGTGTAATCGGATGAACTTTTATTAAATTTACAATGTTATTTAGCAGTCTACAAATTTTTATTATCACAAATAATATAATATTCATAACTATCGACGTGTAAACGACCAAACGTATAAAGTGATACTGAAAATGTATGCTTGTCCGTGATTTGGGAAATCCCTTATACCTGGAAGGAGCTCGAAACGACTTGTTACCTCCAAGTTTTGACCGGCACAGACGGCTTTCGAAAGATGTACAATTAATCGTCGCTTTCGACATTACGGCCGGCCGGAGTGGCCGAGCGGTTCTAGGCGCTACAGTCCGGAAGCGCACGACCACTACGGTCGCAGGTTCGAATCCTGCCTCGGGCGTGGACGTGTGTGATGTCGTTAGGTTAGCTAGGTGTAAGTAGTTCTAAGTTATAGGGGACTGATGACCTCAGCAGTTAAGTCTCATAGTGCTCAGAGCCATTTGAACCATTTTTTTTTTCGACATTACGAGTACAAGTTGCAGTATGGTATTTTTCGTAAAAACATAGAAAACATAAAGTTAAACGGCACCAACTGCATTGAATAAATGCTATGTTTCTGCATACGCAAGGTGTTTTGACGTTTTCCATGGAAAAACAAACCTCGTTAACATTTTCAAAAACCTCTCTTTCAGACGATAGTTTGGAAGCAAATCATGCATAACGCAGTATTTCCTTAAAAATCCGCGCTGATAATTGGTTATGCAGTATCGAGTGTATTTTAGTAGCGTCTTCCGAGAAGCAGTTTCTCGTTCTCTTTCGATTAAATACGAACAGTTTTGAAGATACGGACAAGCATATATTTTCAGTATCACTTTATGCGTTTGGTCGTTTACTAGTCGATAGTTATGAATATTATATTATTTGTGATAGTAAAAATTAGCAGACTGCCTTATTAAATTTACACTCTTTTTCAAAAATGGTTCAAATGGCTCTGAGCACAATGCGACTTAACTTCTGAGGTCATCAGTCGCCTATAACTTGGAACTAATTAAACCTAACTAACCTAAGGACATCACACACATCCATGGCCGAGGCAGGACTCGAACCTGCGACCGTAGCGGTCGCTCGGCTCCAGACTGTAGCGCCTAGAACCGCACGGCCACTCCGGCCAGCACACTTTTTTCCCATTATATCAATTGTAATATAAATAGTAAAGAAAATGACTGTGTTGAAAATAAAAAAAAAATCTGACGAACGGAATTCTATCGAGCGGCTTGAACGCCAACCACTTTTTTAAAAAAAGAAAAAAAACATTTTGTTCTATATTGTTAGCTGAATTTGTTGAGGGCGGACGTCCGATGACACACGTTCAGTTTGTTCGATGATCCGTTAGCTCAGTTTTTTATTAGAAAGGGAAGATAACGCTCTGACCGAACACGCTTTTTTTTAAAAAAAAAAAAAAACTCATTTTGTTAGCCTTTGTTCGTTGCATCTGCTCGGGGCGGACGTCGTAAGACATCCGTTTAAGTTCGTTGTTGATCGATTAGCTCAGTTTTTTTATTACAGAGGGCTACTAACCCTCTGACTGATCACGCTGAGCTACCGTGCCGGCAACACTTGGGTATAGCCGCTTCATGGTGAAGATGGCCACGCACAGGTATACATTTGACGACCGAAATTATTACAGTAAATCCGCGTTCCAAACATCGTGGCCTCCACTTGTGAGAGCAACTGTTCCCGTAGGCTGTCCAACCGACTGCCATCGGCAAGGCATGGCACACGTCTTCGGCCTCTGTCCGTTACGATATTTTTACGACCCCTGCTCGTACGCTTTGTTACGCGTCTGCGTGCGGTGCACCATTCTTTGGAGACACGTTGCACCGTCTGCGTTGGTGCACCAAGTAATCGGACAACTTCGTTCACCATGTGGTCACGGCTATCTACAAATACGATACCTCCTTTCTACCGTCTGTTACGTCTCCACATGAACATGTCTAATCTGCTCTTCGTAAAGGTTCAGACGATTATCACAAAATTTTGTACGTCTCGTCCATTGCACAAAATTGTCTATGATCGCAGCTGTGTGTTTTGGTTGAATTTATTTTGGGACAGGATGCAGACGTCCCCAATACTTACTAAGCTGTTCAAGAAGGCGGCTCTAGCTTTTGAGCTTCTAATAGAACGAATAGGTAGCGTCAGACTCCCAGCACGGTTAATTTCTGAAACTTTTTTTTTATCTATCCAGATACTGAAGCAACTATGTTCGCATTTTTTAAAATCAAATACTCTCCATCTACATCTACATGATTACTCTGCAATTCACATTTAAGTGCTTCGCAGAGGGTTCATCGAACCACAATCATACTATCTCTCTACCATTCTACTCCCGAACAGCGCGCGGGAAAAACGAACACCTAAACCTTTCTGTTCGAACTCTGATTTCTCTTATTTTATTTTGATGATCATTCCTACCTATGAAGGTTGGGCTCAACAAAATATTTTCGCATTCGGAAGAGAAAGTTGGTGACTGAAATTTCGTAAATAGATCTCGCCGCGACGAAAAACGTCTTTGCTTTAATGACCTCCATCCCAACTCGCGTATCATATCTGCCACACTCTCTCCCCTATTACGTGATAATACAAAACGAGCTGCCCTTTTTTGCGCCCTTTCGATGTCCTCCGTCAGTCCCACCTGGTAAGGATCCCACACCGCGCAGCAATATTCTAACAGAGGACGAACGAGTGTAGTGTAAGCTGTCTCTTTAGTGGACTTGTTGCATCTTCTAAGTGTCCTGCCAATGAAACGCAACCTTTGGCTCGCCTTCTTAGTTGAATTGACAGCCTTGAGAATTGTACTATTTATCGAGTAATCGAATTCCAACGGATTTCTTTTGGAACTCATGTGGATCACCTCACACTCTTCGTTATTTAGCGTCAACTGCCACCTGCCACACCATACAGCAATCTTTTCTAAATCGCTTTGCAACTGATACTGGTCTTCGGTTGACCTTACTAGACGGTAAATTACAGCATCATCTGCGAACAACCTAAGAGAACTGCTCAGATTGTCACCCAGGTCATTTATATAGATCAGGAACAGCAGATGTCCCAGGACGCTTCCCTGGAGAACACCTGATATCACTTCAGTTTCACTCGATGATTTTCCGTCTATTACTACGAACTGCGACCTTCCGACAGGAAATCACGAATCCAGTCGCACAACTGAGACGATTCCCCATAGGCCCGCAGCCTGATTAGAAGTCGCTTGTGAGGAACGGTGTCAAAAGCTTTCCGGTAATCTATAAATACGGAATCAACCTGAGATCCCCTGTCGATAGCGGCCACTACATCGTGCGAATAAAGAGCTAGCTGCGTTGCACAAGAACGATGCATTCTGAAACCATGCTGATTGCGTATCAATAGATCGTTACCTTCGAGGTGATTCATAATGTTTGAATACAGTATATGCTCCAAAACCCTACTGCAAACCGACGTCAATGATATAGGTCTGTAGTTCGATGGATTACTCCAACTACCCTTCTTAAACACTGGTGCGACCTGCGCAATTTTCCAGTCTGTAGGTACAGATCTATCGGTGAGCGAGCGGTTGTATATGATTGCTAAGTAGGGAGCTATTGTATCAGCGTAATCTGAAAGGAACCTTATCGGTATACAATCTGGACCTGAAGACTTGCCTGTATCAAGCGATTTGAGTTGCTTCGCAACCCGTAGGGTATCTACTTCTAAGAAACTCATGCTAGCAGCTGTTCGTGTTTCAAATTCTGGAATACTCCATTCGTCTTCCCTGGTGAAGGAATTTCGAAAAACTGCGTTCAATAACTCCGCTTTAGCGGCACAGTCGTCTGTAAACAGTACCATCGGCACTGCGCAGCGAAGGTATTGACTGCGTCTTGCCGCTTGTGTACTTTACATACGACAAGAATTTCTTCGGATTTTCTACCAAATTTCGAGACAAAGTTTCGTTGTGGAACCTATTAAGGCATCTCGCATTGAAGTCCGGGCCAGATTTCAGCGTCTGTAAATTTTAGCCAATCTTCGGGATTTCGCGTTCTTCTGAACTTCGCATGCTTTTTCCGTTGCCTCTGCAACAGCGTTCGGACCCGTTTTGTGTACCATGAGAGATCTGTTCCATCTCTTACCAATTTATGAGATATGAATCTCTCAATTGCTGTTACTACTATATCTTTGAATTTGAGGTACATCTCGTCTACACTTGCATAGTCAGTTCGGAAGGAATGGAGATTGTCTCTTAGGAAGGCTTCTAGTGACACTTTATCCGCTTTTTTAAATAAAATTATTTTGCGTTTCTTTCTAGTGGATTTGGAAGAAACGGTATTGAGCCTAGCTACAACGACCATGTGATCACTAATCCCTGTATCAGTCATGATGCTCTCTATTAGCTCTGGATTGTTTGTGGCTAAGAGGTCAAGTGTGTTTTCGCAACCATTTGCGTGGGTTCATGGACTAACTGCTCGAAATAATTTTCGGAGAAAGCATTTAGGACAATCTCGGAAGATGTTTTCTGCCTACCACCGGTTTTGAACAAGTATTTTTGCCAATATATCGATGGAAGGTTGAAGTCCCCACCAACTATAACCGTATGAGTGGGGTATTCATTTGTTACAATACTCAAATTTTCTCTGAGCTGTTCAGCAACTATATCATCGGAGTCTGGGGGTCGGTAGAAGGAGCCAATTATTAACTTAGTTCGGCTGTTAAGTATAACCTCCACCCATACCAATTCGCACGGAGTATCTACTTCAACTTTACTCTGTGTGATAGTTTGGTTTTAGAAGTTTTCTATACGACAATATATCAGTTAACATAGTCTTCCATTTAGTCTATCGACGATTATGTGGTACCAATATCGTTGAACTTTCTTTCCTCTTCCAAACACATAGTGAACGAGGGGAAAATAACTGCCTCTTTGCCTTCCTAATATTTTACGTTACTCTCATGATCGCTACGCAAGATATGTTATTTCTAAATTTACCCAACAGAGTTTCGCGAGAATTAGTACGTCTTTCTTCAAACAATTCCCATTTGACCCCCCCGAAAATTTCTATAACACTTTTTATGGGCTATATTGATCTGTTACGATACTAGAAAACCCTTTGTGTATCCGTTCGCTATCTGTTGTCACGCCTGCTGGAAAAGCTGTCCAAACACTGGACCCACACTCCAGAGTTCGTAGAATCCTACCAACAAACCTATGTTTACCAGTCGTTTTCCTAATCTGTATTTACGCCATCGTCCTCTGTCAATACTGCTTGTCAGTTTTACCCGTAAGTGCTTGTATGATCTGACATGCCCCAGATGTTCACCATCAAACCTTCTCGTATCCACAGCTCTGTCAAAACACAACTTTGTAACAAATTTCGCAAATTATTTATTTGCGTCTGTTCCGTGATACGTTCTGCCACTGAGAACAAATACGAACAAAGCATGAAGTATTCATATAAGAAACTGTTTTAGTAATTTTCATAACTTAATTTGCTGTCTTCATTCGATGTATTTCGATGACATCTTTGTTGGCTCAACAACTGTAGGTATTTTTCTGCTTGCAGGAGGGTATTCAAACTTAAGTCCAGAGTTGTTGTTGTTGTTGTGGTTTTCAGTCCTTGGACTGGTTTGATGCAGCTCTCCATGCTACTCTATCCTGTGCAAGCTCCTTCATCTCCCAGTACCTACTGCAGCCTAAATCCTTCTGAATCTGTTTACTGTATTCATCTCTTGGTCTCCCTCTACGATTTTTACCCTCCGCGCTGCCGTCCAATACCAAATTGGTGATCCCTTGATGCCTCAGAATATGTCCTACCAACCGATCCCTTCTTCTAGTCAAGTTGTGCCACAAACTCCTCTTCTCCCCAATTCTATTCAATACCTCCTCATTAGTTACGTGATCTACCCATCTAATCTTCAGCATTCTTCTGTAGCACCACATTTCGAAAAGAGTATGTACGCGAAATAACTTGTCACAGGCACTTTATCTTTGACACAGAACACTGAAGTCCCATCATTCTGACGCAGCACAATCTCAACATCCAAATAAGTCTGAAACACAGAATACGACATGACACACGCAGTATAGTAACTTCCCACCAACCTCCTATAACAAGTTCCAGCCACTCGCCAAATGGAATAAAGAAAGTCTTTTACATAACAGTAATCAGGTACTTGTCAATATTCTTTTCCAGAGTCATTCTAAAGTCAATAATTAACAATTTCAATGTCACTAGCTTCAATTACAGTGATAACTAGATACCGAAATTTGAAATAAATCCAATGTACAAATAAAACGGCCATTTGCGACTAGGACTAGCGCACTGAAGGTTCCGTATTAACTTAATTATGTATACAGACAGTTCATCCATTCCGGAAATCGAGAATCACGACGATTTTTTCCTATTATCGTCACTGACACTGGGAGTATATCCGTCCCAGGGTTTCCAAGACTTTCCAGTGTGTTCTAATTTAAAGTTTGATATTAAACGACCAAAGAAATTTTTTTCGCGTGATTTAACAACAAATTAAGAATTTTCGGAGTTTTTGCGGTTGTAGTGTGAAACAAAATGCCCCATTAAGGGTTGCGATTTTACCGATTGAAATCCAGAACCGTAAAACTGTAACGTTTTTTGAAAAACAATCAAGTTAATATTATTTATGTTACAGTGATGCCTGAACACATATTCTGTATACGAGTGCAAAACTATTTTATTTATGTCATTAAAGCTATACGAAACGCGAGTTCAGAATATTGAACCTATCTGCACCATATAGTAAATTTATGAAGTGTATCGGGTTCTTCGGTACATAATGATAGTGGCCCACTGGCCACTTCCATTACAACCGCTAATCATGTAAATAGAATCAGTCGGATACTTCCTTTTTGCTACAGGCGTTATCTTACATTTATCCGCATTTCAAGGCAGCTGCCATTGAATACAGCAAGGGGAAATTTTGTTCAAGTATTTGTTTCGTGCAATTACCCAACGACGAGTCTATAAACGACAGAATCATCATCAAACGATCTTGGAGCGTTTTGGTCCTGTTTGATGAATTGCTTATGCGTATTGAAAACATTAGAGGTACTACTAATAAGCCTCTGATTCTTTAAGCAATCGAACTCCCATGTATAAAACAGCTTTAAACGTCTGGTAACTTTAACAATGAATTAATGGGTTAAATCTTTCACGTTAAGCATGTAAGCGAGAAAACGTTTCGGTAAGATTTGAAATTCTGCTTCATGTCTATTGCAAGTCGCTAGGCGCTGTCATTATGAAACACTGGATGAGTATAGTCTCCTGACGTGCGCTCTATTTTAAGCAGAAGCTGGTTTTTCACGCATTATCAGTGTTTGCGATCGTCATATATCCTGAACTATGTGTCGTACAGTTATATAATTTTGCAGGTAAATTAAATGTCATTTGTGGATAATGTCTGCAAAGTGTGTTGTGAATATAGTGGGTAATAAAGAAGTATTAAATTATGACTGATACTCAAGGTTGACTGCATGAGCGGCGGTAACGTAGTTACCGATAATTTTCTTTTACTTTAATCATTCTGTGGGGGATGCCAGCGAGAAAAATTTTCGAAAAATTTCGAAATTATGTATAAAGCTTATTGGAAGTCCCTTGGTACTCTCATTGTCAGATGCTGGACGAATGAAGTCCGGGTATTTTGCGCGCTACCTGTTACCCTGCCTCAAGACAAACACACTCTTACTGACTGTAATGCTTTTACTGTAAGCTTACACCTGGTAATGGGTAGGTTATGACAGTATTACAATTTTTAGATTCCGTCGGTTATTACTTGAAATACTGAGTGTCAAGTTTTTGGTGCCAGTTGTAATCTCCCCCGCCCCCCCCCCCCCCCCCCCCCCAACCTTCCTAATTCCAGTTATTGTCCACAATAAGCAAAGTCTATTATCAAAAATTTGAGAGGAGTGAAGATTATCATAAACGTTCTAGTTTACTTAGATTTTCGTGTAGGGCTGGCTCTAGTTCTTCTTGCCTAGGGGTCTGATTCCTGAAGCTGAAATTCTCACATTTCAGGTCCTCGCGGATGAATTGATCTAAATAAATTTGAAGATCTTTGTTGCAGAATTTTTGTTGTTACGTTAATATATTTTGTCACATTTTAGTATACCATACAGTCTTTTGAACTGTCTCATTGACAAAGCCGAAGTTACATTGTTCGCTCAAAATACGTCCTACCACATCAGAGGCATGCTTACTACTACTTCATAACTAGCTAATAATAGTATTCCAAAGGGTTACAATTTTTCTCGAGAAATGTATTTCTATTCATTTGGATTATTGTTTCATAAATGAATCCAGAAATAAACATAGTGAACAGTACCAGATTGCGTAGTTAATAACAGAAATTTTACGTGTGCCAAATAATCCGTACTTTCAAATGTTACTAAAAAAAATAATTTTAATTGTACATTCAGAGCTAGTACTTATCGGTTTTAGTTTGAAATATAACATTTTGTTGTAATGCCAGAGGAGGATGTCACGTTACACCTTGTAAGCTGTTAGACAGCCAACTTGCAACTGGTTCCGTGTTGTGATATAGCCGTTTAGTGATGTGAAGGGTGGCCAGGAACCGTCCGAATAGCTTGTAAGAGTGTTGCAGGGTAGGTGTGACGGGAAATAACTGTTAAGGGAAAAGTTCGATTCGTTGCGCCTTTTCGGAGTTGATTTACACTGAAGGTAGCCAATTGGGCTCTTGCGGCCTCAAATTCAAACAGCCTGCCAGAGATGGCGCCAATCGCGTTCTTCGAACGAGAGAGCGATTCAAAAATAGGATATGTGACGGTAGCAAGGACTGAACCCGAGCCAAAGGCTGAGCAGTGTCGTGTGCTATCCTCTACGCTATGTGAACAGTTGACGCAAATTGCATCTGGCGGGCCACTTGAGCGCGCTGTGGCCAGATTGGTCACCTTCAATGCTAGCGCGAAAACGAAGCAACGTACCGAATTTTCGGAAAAGTTATTTGTCTGCGCAACATACTCTGCAAAACTCTTATAAACTTTTCAGACTGCTTCTGACCACCCTGCAGATAATGCTTGCTAGAGGTAAACAAGACATTGTTTTTCCTGTCGACCATTCACCGTCTAGTATAACGTTGCATTAGTCAAATATTCCTCAAGCTAATCACATACTCGTTAAGGCGCTCCGTTTAGTAACCGACGATGTGGGACAGTGCGAAACGCCTTTAGGGAAGGAAGAGTGAGTCTACGTGTTGAGTTGCGTCTATTGCTTGCAAGGCGTCGAGTACGGATAAAGCGGGCTGTCTTTCACACCAGCGGTTCTCCCTGAATCAGTGCTGATCCTCTGATATAAGTCAGTTTCCTGCCAGAAATGTCGTAATGTACGCCTTTAAAACTCGCTCCGGGATCACGCAGCGCTGACAGATGTGAGGCACGGGACACCAGTGTACGGAGTGGCGAGAGACAAAGCGTTGTTTGTTGCGCATACAATGCGTCAGCGCGCAGAGCTATCGCATTCCCCGAAGGAAGTGTCGGTCGGTCTGTCACGCGCTGCTTACTGGTTGCTCGTTACCGGGCAGCGCAACCCGCCAGCTCCCAACACACGAGCTACTCACGCAACACGTCACGCCCTCGTGATGCCATCTCCCGCCACATGAATCTCCGACTCAAGGCAAACATATCGCAGTTTAATTTCGTCTGGAATGGCGTTCCGGCACCCCATATATATATATTATATATATATATATATATATATATATATATATGTGTGTGTGTGTGTGTGTTATATATATATATATATATATGTGTGTGTGTGTGTGTGTGTATGCCCATTGATAGTGACAGGGCCAAATATCTCACGAAATAAGCATCAAACGAAAAAACTACAAAGAACGAAACTCGTCTAGCTTGAAGCGGGAAACCATATGGCGCTATGGTTGGCCCGCTAGATGGCGCTGCCATAGGTCAAACGGATATCAGGTGCGTTTTTTTTAAATAGCAAAAACCATTTTTATTACATATTCGCGTAGTACGCAAAGAAATATGAATGTTTTAGCTGGACCACTTTTTTTCGCTTTGCGATAGATGGCGCTGCAATAGTCACAAACGTGTAAGTGCGTGGTATCATGTAACATTCCGCCAGTGCGGACAGTATTTGCTTCGTGGTACATTACCCGTGTTAAAATGGACTGTTTACCAAATGGGGATAAGGTCGATATCGTGTTGATGTATGGCTATGTATGCTGCTCGGTATCCTGGACGACATCATCCCAGTGTCCGGACCGTTCGCCGGATAGCTACGTTATTTAAGGAAACAGGAAGTGTTCATCCACATGTGGAACGTCAACCACGACCTGCAAGAAATGATGATGCCCAAGTAGGTGTTTTAGCTGCTGTCGCGGCTAATCCGCACATCAGTAGCGGACAAATTGCGAGAGAATCGGTAATCTCAAAAACGTCGGTGTTGAGAATGCTACATCAAATCGATTGCACCCGTACCATATTTCTATGAACCAGGAATTGCATGGCTACGACTTTGAACGTCGTGTACTGTTCTGCCATTGAGCTCAAGAGAAATTACGGGACGATGACAGATTTTTTGCACGCGTTCTATTTAGCGACGAAGCGTCATTCACCAACAGCGGTAACGTAAACCGGCATAATATGCGCCACTGGGCAACGGAAAATCCACGATGGCTGCCACAAGTGGAATATCAGAGACCTTGGCGGGTTAATGTATGGTGCGGCATTATGGGAGGAAGGATAATTGGCCCCCATTTTATCGATGGCAATCTAAACGGTGCAATGTATGCTGATTTCCTACGTAATGTTCTACCGATGTTACTACAAGATCTTTCACGGCATGACAGAATGGTGATGTACTTCCAACATGATGGATGCTCGGCACATAGCTCGCGTGCGGTTGAAGCGGTATTGAATAGCATATTTCATGACAGGTGGATTTGTCTTCGAAGCACCATAGCATGGCCTGCGCGTTCACCAGATGTGACGTCCCCGGATTTCTTTCTGTGGGGAAAGCTGAAGGATATTTGCTATCGTGATCCACCGGCAACGCCTGACAACATGCGTCAGCGCATTGTCAATGCATGTGCGAACATTACGGAAGGCGCACTACTCGCTGTTGAGAGGAATGTCGTTACACGTATTGCCAAATGCATTGAGGTTGACGGACATCATTGTGAGCATTTGTTGCATTAATGTGGTATTTGCAGGTAATCACCCTGTAACAGCATGCGTTCTCAGAAATAATGAGTTCATAAAGGTACATGTATCACATTGGAACAACCGAAATAAAATGTTCAGACGTACCTACGTTCTGTATTTTAAGTTAAAAAGCCTATCTGTTACCAACGGTTCGTCTAAAATTGTGAGTCATATGTTTGTGACTATCACAGCGCCATCTATGACAAAGCGAAAAAAGTGGTCCAACTAAAACATTTATATTTCTTTACGTACTAACGAATATGTGATAAAAAATGGGGGTTCCTATTTTAAAAAAACGCAGTTGCTATCCGTTTGACGTATGGCAGCGCCATCTGGTTTCCCCCTTCAAGCTAGACAAGTTTCCGCCTTTTTAGTTTTTTCTTTTGACGCTTATTTCGTGAGATATTTGGCCCGGTCACAATCAATGGACCACCCTTTATATATAATCTTTTTTTTTTTTTAACTCACTGGAATAAGTCGGCACCGGCTATTTAGAAGGGTCATTCCGAAAGCAATGCTTCCTATTTTTATTCATGGTAACTACAGAAGATATATAATTCACAACAGCACAGCCAAACAGAGCAATGTTTCAGCTACAGACGGTCATTAATCCACATAGTCACCACCATTCGTTATGCAATTTCGCCTACGATGAACGAGAGCCTGAATGCCGCGCTTGTAAATATCGGTCCCAGCTGAGGCAACCACTTTCTTAGAGCTTTTTCAGCAGCATCCGAGTCTTGAAAATGTTGGCCACAAGTCGATCTTCAAGAGGCTCAAACAGATAGAAGTCTGAAGGTCCTAAATCAGGACTGTACGGTGGATGTGGTAATGCTGTCCAGCCGAATTTTGCAATGAGTTGCGTTGTCGCAAAATTGGTGTAGGGCCGGGAGTTTTCATGTTGCAGGTGAAAGTTCGACTTCTTCTGCGGCCGTACCCTGGAAATTCGGACTTTCATATTAGTCAGTGGCCGGCTGCGGTGGCCGAGAGGTTCTAGGCTCTTCAGTCCGGAACCGCGAGACTGCTACTGCCGTAGGTACGAATCCTGCCTCGGGCATGGATCTGTGTGATATCCTTAGGTTAGTTAGATTTAAGTAGTTCTACGTTCTAGGGACTGATGACCTCAGATGTTAAGTCCCATAGTGCTCAGAGCCATTTGAACCATTCGAATTAGTCAGTGTCGCCTTGTAGCGTGCTGAATTGATAGTTTTCCAGGCTCCAGGACATACAAAAGAACCATACATACCCTGGCTATCCAAGAAGGCTGTGCACATCACTTCGCTTGCAGACAGCTGTATCTAGAATTTCTTCTTTGACGGAGAATTCGTCTGTCGACATTCCATGGACTATGTTTTGGATTCAAGCTCGCAGTTGTCTCCATACACGTTTAGCAAACGCCGATGGATTTCAAACGGCGCAATTTCTTCAGCAGTGTGGAATTCAATCACACATCGTTATTTTACACGCGCCTCTGTATCAGACTCCATTTTGGAACACTCCTTTGGTGACGCCAATTACCGCGGAGCAACGGAACCTCCTGCAAATGAAAGACGAAGGTTCAAGCATTACCACTACACCAACGACATATGGCGCGGAAATCCGAAGTCCTCACAAAAAAAATAGGCGCTGTGCCGGCACCAGTGAACTTGACAATGGGTGACTAACGTGATGCGATGGTCAGGGGCATGGGGCGATGTGTATATTTACAAGGAGAAAAATATTTAAACCGATGAACTCCGGGAGGCTGCACGGGACACCGGAGCAAATATTTTTCTCTAACGTCATATTTTCCTGTCAGGATTTTTTAAACCGACAGAGGGAACTTTCTCTGGAAGAAAATTAAACATCTCTGGGATGTATCATGGGACAATGAAAACACTTTTACTGATGTGTTTTCCTGAGAGGACAAAAATTAACACAAATAACTTTTAATTCTTTATTACCAAGAGACAACAATGCAACACAGTTACTTCTATTATTGTAGATATTCAAAAATACCTTCACTGGCTTGTAAATAGGTGTTACACCGGCCTGTCACGTACTGTCTAACACGGTCGAAGACTACAGGAGTGTCCTTAATTTCTACTGCTGCTGCTACTATACGGGCAACCAGGCCTTTTTCTGATTCAGCTGGAGTTACGTGAGCAAGGTTTCACATCTCTCGTTACACAGAAAAGTCTACAGGTTTTCTGGAACCAGTGGGTTCAAGGATCGACGCACAGAATGACTGAAATGTTTGGGCGCGCCGTCATGGTGGAGTCATATGCGCTGTCTGTTAGTGTGAATGGCGCATCATCCAGAAACTCTGGTAATGCTCTGGCGAGGAAATGGTAAGAATGGCTCTCATTGAACGACCTAGGTAGGAGATATGGCCGAATTAAACAGTCACCAACAACATCTCCCACACATTCATGTAGGGCGGCGATTGTTGAGCATGTGGATTAACTTCATTTAAAACATGTGAACTGTGTACGTTGAAGACGCCATCGCCCTGTAAACAGTACAGAGGACTGAAATTTAGCGTGTATTTGACACTATTCCACGTAACAAGGCCCAAACTGTGCTCCTGAGTAGAGAATCATCCGGTTCCAGGTTGTGCTCGCGCTGTAAGTGAAACGGATTAACAATTGCTCACGGAGGACTTTTCTTACATTCGTCTGTTTCCTCCCTAATTGCGTTATTGTACGAGTTCTGAGAGCGATTACGTCCTCGTTGCACCTGTTGGTAGTTGAAAACATGACGTCGTAGTGACGAAGACTACCGACTTATACCGAGCAGGTTTAGGGAGCAAAGTAACCTGCTACGGGGACAGATGGTATTATCCGATCATCATAAGAATAAACCTGATGTAAACAAACACAAACGCGATGGTTGGTCAGAAGCCGTAGCCCTCAACTGCGATCATCATAAGAATAATCCTGATGTAAACAAACACAAACGTGATGATTGGTCAGAAGCCGTAGCCCTCTACTCTGATCATCATAAGAATAAACCTGATGTAAACAAACACAAACGCTATGGTTGGTCAGAAGCCGTAGCACACGTTCACAGGTGTTGTTATGCTCTTGGAAGTAGGTCATACTCATGTATTAGATATGTTATTACTAAGTTACGTTAAAGGAAACTTTAAGATATTCAGGTGTATTAACAGCCATCAACTTTTTTCTTAATCACGCTTTAGCTACGTAGTTTTTATTTCAAAAATCGTGTACAGTCACAGCGTTTGCAGCCTTGTGCTCTGATTGTTGCACTTTTAATGCGCAGTATGAAAATGGCTGAGGCTGCTTTCTGTTCCATAGTGAAACACACGTGTGGAATACGGTTAAAAAGTGCGGAGAAACAGGCTGTTCTTGTTGTTTTTCATAAATTTACGGAGATAATCAGCTTTGAAGTTTTCCTAGAGACTGTATGTAATGCAGTTGATACATAAAGCCAAATCGTACGTTTCCGTAGCGTAGTGGAATGTGTACCAAATCTAGTAAATGGTACATTGGTTCAAATTTCCCCTCTACCATTTTTTTCTCTTTCAATTTGAAATACCTACATCTCGTAATTATAAAACTCAGCCTCATTTTTTATGAATAATACTAGTGTTCTTGTTTCTAATTACATATTGGACGCGAAAATCCTGTTTCCATTTAAAATACAAATTCTTAATTGGCGATGTTTTATGAAAGATTGTTCATAAAAGTTGTTTAAATTAAGGAAACGTAACAATTCAATTTTTAAGGCAAAAATGGAAAACCAAATTCTCTTTATCGTTTTATACCACAGAGGTAGTTTTTCATGTTTCTACGATACTCATCTATCATTTTCACTGCGTATTCAAATGCTGCATTTTCACATTTGCTACTGTACCATTACAATATAAACCCAACAGATCTGTTCTGGAGCCAAGTTGCGGGATTTGGCCCCGAGAAGTAACAAGACTGCTAAGCTGCCGGACGTACGGGAAGAAACGCACGCAACTTTTTCCCATGTCACTGTCGAACGCTGGCGGGATATAGAACGACTCGGCATAAAGGAAGAAGAGAAAATGCGACACCTGGTTGGCTTCGTGGATTCTGTTGTTGATAGGCTCGTTATCATAATTAATACCTTCAGTGGCTTCAGTATTCAACAGTATGCTTTTGCATTACACACAGCTCGCTCAGAAAATTACTATTTAAGTTAGAAGTTTTCATCACCCTTGTTTGTGATTAGAATACTATGTCAGGTGAGAACGAGAGCATTTTATGCTTTCCGTCTGGTCACCTAAGAAGCGCGCGGTAGTTCTGGCGTTTCTCCGAATATTATTTCATTCTCTTTAAAAATCAAAAGATATTGGAAGCTATATTGTTTCTTTGCTCGTCTCTTTTTACGCTGAACTGCAACTGCTCACATCATTACAGGTTAGTTGGACCGCTGGCTGGTCAGTGCTGTCCAAGTTTAACGCGCCGGCAAAGCTGTTGTCCCGCATTATTGCTCAGTCTATGTGCGTGTAACACAGCATAAAGCGTATCCTTATGATCGAACTTGACTGCACTGGTCACAGCTTGGCTTCCGTTCCACGTGAAACGAAATCCAGTGAGATTCAAGCAAACGCGGAAGAATATATGGCGTATGTTTACTTCAGGTTTATTCTTATGATGAACGGAATATAGCAGCTGTTTCTTATATTAAATCTTGTGGTTTTGTTGTTGTGATTATTAGAAATTCTCTTTTAGAAGTCTGAATTTCAGAACAGTAATTTGTAAAAAATGATTCCTCATTGTAAATGGTATAAAAAATTTTCAAAAATCGAAACTTGGGTGGAGGACCGGGGGGGGGGGGGGGGGGGGAGATTTGCAATAGTAAATTATAACAGTTTTGTTTGGACTATTTACAACAAATCATACATTAAAATGAAGATGAAGTAACCTAGTGTTTTCTTAACAAATGTTCAGTATGTGCACCTTTTACTTGTACAGCACACATCCAACTTAAAATTCAGTTCTCTTCACACTTTGGTTAACAAGTCCAGAGTAATGGAAAGACTTCACCGAGATAAAAACTAAAGCTGCATGCTAGACTTTTTGGAAAAGATTCAGTGTCATGGGTGGACATAAACTTATAACTCAGTCTTTCTCTTGACTAAGAGACTGACCACCCAGAAGTAACGAAGACATTAGAGAAAACCTTAGTTCATTAATAAATATCTCCACCAGTCTTACTTTCATCACTGGAGGTTCCTTTAAATCCAACAGTCCGCTGTGATACCTGTAGCTTTGTGGTTGGTGTGAAAGGACGTGATTTCTAAATGCCTTCTCTGGAAACTACCTGGAACAGATACTTCGGAATCCCATTCACAGTAACACGAAAAATATCAAAGACTGTATGCTAGCTATAATCAGATACACGGTCACTTTTCATTTTTTGACTGCTGGTGATTCATACTGAAGTTTGATATACACCTTTGAAGTGCACTCTCTTGATACCAGAAGTCTGCAACGGTTTGATTGAAGACCTCCGACGTTAAAATATTGCGGAGGAGCGATAGAAATTGCCGAAGATACTCACTGCACACCATAGTACAGATAGCGAATTTTAATTTTAGAGACGCAACCCGAATAGCGACGGATCGTAAACAGAAGAGAAACTCGTTTAGTACAGGCACTTCGCGTGTGGATACTATGTGGTATTAAAATGTACGAAGAAGCTAAACGAGTGCAGTTGGTCTGATAATATGAGGAGAAAAGCGTAAAGTGTTAAAAACTTTTTTTTTTAATCGTGTAAAGGTACTTAACTTTACCTTACTATACCAACAAAGAAAACAGATGATCCTGTGTGAATCTTTTTAAAAGAATAAACCCCCATTTCACTGTGTATTAGTACATTTACCTTTTGTACTACCCAGATTTTAGCTTTTATGCCCTTATCAGGTACAATGCTAAATGTTGTTAGACCACTGAATATCAAACTTTAGCATAGTGCTTGATAATGACATAAAAGCAGAAACTTGGATGTACGAAAGATAAATACAATAATACAAAGTAAAATGGCGGTTTACTCTTTTAAAAAGTATTGCATGATTGTGGCTCAACGCCACTGTAAGCTTTCTGCTGTGTGGCTCTGTTCCGTAAGCTACAATGGCATTCCGGAATTAGTCCTTTATTTCTGGATATCAACCTATTTAAAAGTGAAATGTATAGAATCTTAGAAGTAACAAGAAGTAGTGCTCTTTCTCTGTTGTTGCCTCACACAAGGTAATCATTTTCAGGGGAGGTGGCAAGGGGGGGGGGCTATGGGGGCTATAGCCCCCCCTCCCTGCCATGGAGTATCGTATTACACTGGATAAAATGACTTCAGAAATCAGCGAATATATTACTCCAACAGATTCAATCATTTTTTTATAATTATGTAGCAATATAGGTTGCAATGTGATCCAAACACATTTTAACAAAGGATAAGAGCGGCAAATAGCTTACTACCTAAATCGATAAATATCATTTAACTTAAAATAGGCGTCGTATTATTTATTAATACACATTTTTTACCATGAACTCCAAAACAGTTACCAAAAACTGCTTTAACCAACAGCGAATTTTACCAATTTGTCGGTAGAGGACCCCAACTCTGCTTTTGTTAAGCCATATTCCATTCCCCCAACCATCCCCCCCCCATTAGCCTCCCCCTTGACTGACTTCTAGAATCACCCCTGATCTTTTTCATACATAAGAGTGAAATAATTGTTGTTTTAGAATCGTCAGATATGAGTGCTGTCTCTCGCATTTAATTTCATCTTCGCCACTTCTAATGTGGCTTTCGAATTGCAGCCACATTGCGTCAGTGAGTTACGCGGAATTTAAGTTGGTGTAACTGTAGAGCGATTTAAATTAGCTGGCGTTTGAGATCCGAAACGGAGACAAGTAGTGCGTGAAGGTAGCCGCCACGGCGCTGTGATCTGAAAACGTGTTCAGTCTCCGTTCCTTAACAAAACCATGCAAAAAATCTCATATACGTTTAAGATTTAGGTCTGTATGTTGTCTCTAAGCCTGTCAAAAACCTATTTTTCATTTTAATTAGGATCAGGGTGTCAACTTAGAAGAGGCCCGATCACTTTTTTAGTAGCAATAACTTATTGTTATAAATTACAGCTGGCGTTGGGAATGTTGTCGTCCATTTCCGTGGACTTGTCGACACTTTTAACCATATTCCTGGCGTCGGTCTAATTCGTAATGGCTTTTGTATTGTTTGTCTTCAATTCCTGTAGGGTATATGGATTGCTCCCGTAAACAATATCTTTCACTCAGCCCCATTTAAAGTAGCCTGTACTACTAAGGTCAGGCGATCGTGGCGGACACCGTCCTGTCTAAATAACTCTTTCACCAAAACAATCCTGTAGCATCCGCTTAGTAGAGCGAGATGTATGGAGTAGCCGCGTCCAGTAAGGCCATGAACTGTTCGATGACGTCTTCGCAGACGGTAGCATCCACAGTTGTTTCAAACAACAAAGGTCCTATTATTCGTCGCCTTGAGACCGCTCACTATATGCCAATTTTTTGTGAGTGGAGGGCAGACCCAAAGAAAGTGTGCGAGTTGTCAGAACCCAAGGTCCGGTCGTTCTGGCTGCTAACGTACCCACCACGATCAAACCGAGCTTCATCTGTGAAAAACACTAAATCTGAAATCCCAATGTTGCCTTTAATGAAGGTTGTGAACCACTAACAGTAGTGAACTCTTCTGACATAATGAGCATTATTCAGCTCATGGGAAACCTCAACGCGGTATTAGTGTGGGTTGAATCGAGTGAAATGATATTTTCCTGGCTTAATTTGCGCAAAAATTTATGTGCAGATATTGTAACTGCTACTTTAATATCCTGAATGACGTGTGTAGTTAAACCTGGCACGTTTCTGTTTCACACATTTTTTTAACAAACTTCTAAATAACACTCTTCTCAAATTTCTCGGTAAACTTTTGTCGGCACACGTCATATTTTATCACAAAATAAATTTCGATCACGGTATTCAACAGTTGAGCCCATTTTAACTAACAAGATACGATTACACGACCTTGTGCAAAAGTCAGTGCTCAACAGCGAGTGGCGCAACTTAGTGTGCAGCCAACAACCCTCGCTCTAACTCCAGTCGTACCAACCACATAAACGTAATTTCACCCGTATCACCGCAGCATATGCATTTCAACGACAATATTCATTTAGTATGAACTACTGCAAGATAGGGCCACTTTTAAGTTGAACTTCCTGTGTATGTTTTTTTTTAAACGTAAGAAATGTTCCTGTCAGGGAAATAACTTGAAACCTGTGAGACCTGAGTTTCTCCTGTCGTATACAACTTTCAAATAAATTCCGGGAATTCAGCCAGGTAACACTTTCAGCGACCGCCGATATTTCGGCGGGAGAACACCCAGCCATATTCCACCCAAGAGTAATGTAACAGCAGCAGAGAGGACTGCTTTACGCTCTCTCAAAGTTGATCCTGATATTATTTTACCTGCGGACAAGGGCAATGCCACCATTGTTTTAAATAAACAGAATTATGTACAAAAGATGCAACGTTTACTGTCTGATTCAGCGTATCGCCCTCCGACATATCGTGTAGCCAAGTATCTTGCTTCTCTGTTGAGTCCAGAAGTAGGTCGGTGTGAACATCATATCAGGAACTCAGCTGATTTTTTACGTCGTTTAGAGGGACTGCGGTCGAATGACTCTGATATTTTAGTGAGTTTCGATGTGGTCTCTCTCTTCACTCGTGTTCCTCTGTCTGATTCGTTGCGGTTAATTGAGGCTAGGTTTGGTGCTGAATTAACTAATCTCTTTCGGCATCTGTTCACATCCACTTACTTTTTATTCAATGGCGAGTATTACGAGCAGACAGATGGAGTTGCGATGGTTAGTCCGCTGTCTCCTGTGATCGCAAATTTGTTTATGGAAGACTTCGAGGAACGTGCATTGGAGTCGGCGCCTTTGAAACCCGCCTGCTTCTTTAGATACGTTGCGATACCTTCGTTGTTTGGCCTCATGGTAGGGAGAATCTGAATGCCTTTCTAGAACATCTGAACTCGATTCACCCGAACATTCGTTTTACAATGGAGGTGGAATAGGATGGTTGCCTTCCCTTTCTTGACGTGTTGGTTAGGAGGAAGGATGATGGATCATTGGGACATACAGTCTACAGGAAACGTACTCACACCGACTTGTTCATACAGGCTAATAGTTGTTACCATCCAGCTCACCGTGAAGGGGTACTTTGTACCTTGGTACACAGGGCACATGTCGTTTTGACGCTGAGACTTTGCCAGCTGAGCTGTCCCATCTTGGTTATGTTTCGTCAAAATATTTATAGTGATAGACAGGTTGAACGTACGTTGCGCTATCGACCAACTATACATCGGGTGATTGATGATAATTCTGAGTCGACACCTAAGTCTACTGCCTTTTTGCCTTACGTAGGAAACACTTCCAACAAGATCGGTCGTGTTTTACGGGAATACGATGTGACATATGTTTTCCGACTTCCATCTAAAATTAGAGCGCTTTTGATTTCTGTTAAGGATGATCTTGGTCTGCGTACGGCGGGTGTATATCGCATTCCTTGTAGCTGCGGCATGGCATATATTGGTCAAACTATCAGGACCGTGGAGGACCGATGTACTGAGCACAAACGGCACACACGATTACAGCAGCCAAGTAGATCTGCTATTGCCGAACATTGCTTGGGTACTGTTCACCCCATGCTGAGATATTGGCATGCACGTCCAGCTATTGGAACAGTGTTATTAAGCAGGCAGTTGAGATTAAATTAGCGAGCAACCTCGTTAACAGGGATGGAGGCTTTTGTTTAAACTCTGTTTGGAATCCGTCTATCTCCCTTGTCAAAAAACAGAGGGACAGAGTCAATGCTACCTCACCTGCGAGTTCGTAGTCTCACTATCGATAGCTCTGACTTTGGTCATCTTTGGTGGCTCTAGTGTTCAGTGTGTGTGTGTGTTATCTTTCCTGCATCAATCCGACAACCGAGGTTTTAAATTTGCACGTACGTCGCCTGTCCGTTTGCAGTTTGCCTTGAAACTGGCAGCCGGCCGCGGTGGTCTCGCGGTTCTAGGCGCGCAGTCCGGAACCGCGCGACTGCTACGGCCGCAGGTTCGAATCCTGCCTCGGGCATGGATGTGTGTGATGTCCTTAGGTTAGTTAGGTTTAAGTAGTTCTAAGTTCTAGGGGACTGATGACCACAGCTGTTAAGTCCCATAGTGCTCAGAGCCATTTGAACCATTTTTTGAAACTGGCGGGGTGTTCTCCCGCCGAAATATCGGTGGTCGCTGAAAGTGTTACCTGGCTGAATTCCCGGAAGTTATTTGAAACTTTAAACCTGTCACGTCATATCTCGGAAGCAACTGAACTCATTGAAATATTGTTTCTTCGCTGATTATTTAAATACCACGTTAGTCAAAGAAACTCTCCACATTTTTTTGCTATGTATAAGATTCGGAAAGCAGCTGTTTTTTTAATAATTTTCTCGATATTCAGCTCACAACAAGTTTCAATTCTCTATGTCATACAAAAAACGCGTAAAAATTGTGATATTTACATCTTATAGGTCTCTATAGTGTCGAAAAAGGAGTCAAAAATTTGTTCTCAATTTCAGTTAGGACCGGTGCTCCGTTTTGTGTTGAAGTAGACGAAATTTTCGGTTCCAGAAAGGATTGCTGCTACTTGAGAATTGGCAGGCTGAATGGTATGCGCAACAGCAGTGACAGCGGGACACGCCACTGACATACAAACAGCTGCCACTGGCGATTGCTGGTGGAGTAAGCCCAGCCCGATAGCTGTCAAACGGCAGCTGGTTTAAATCTGACTGTAAAGCCCGCTGCACAGCGAGCAACTCAAATGAAACTCGCTCACGTTTGAACTGTTAACTTTCCCGCTTGCCAATCGGTTTCTGTGTTGCTGAATAGAACTTCGCTGGCGGAGCGATTGCTGATTAAGTCACCAGTGGTACCAACCACCTGCCAGCGACTTGGCGTCCTCGTTGCCAATTGACACAAGCTTCGCCGTCTTCTCGAACACAGCTCTCTGTATTGATTTGTTCTGATGGGCTATTAGGTTTCGAATAGGAGCTTTGTACAGGAAGTGGAAAAACGTGTCGTTTTACATAAATATTAGCTCCCTGGTTACTACAGGAGCAATTAGACAGAGAAAGCGAGGTGTGAAATGGGGTAAGAAGATCAAACTATCAAAAAGCTACACTTATTGTCTGAAAAAAACGTCTAATGGGACAAGAAGAGCATAGCTGCTGTATTCTTTTGAGTGACTAACGGCGACCTCCTCTTTATGTAAAATTACATAATCGTGTGCAAACAAACAGGGAAAACGACGGAGAAGCAACAAATTTCCGAAAAGTGTGAATACTACGTGTTCACATACAAATGGTTCGATATTAAGACAATGAATTTACAGGTTTTGTGCCGCTGAGTGTTCGGATGAATCAAGAATTGTTTTCCTTTCCTGATCTATGTGTAATAATATTGAAGCATCACATCTTCCTCTGACAAGGAGATACGCCAGTCGGTTTTTTTTTTTTTTTACTTTTTTGTATTTGTGGTATTTAAAGTTCAGAACTCAAATATCAATTTCTGAAAGCATAACAATGCAACTCTCGAAAGAATCTCGAGTAAATAGACTTGGAAGTTTCCTGAGCTCTTTTAACTCCCTAAACCAAGACCGACTTCTCGAAAGACAACGTGGGTGTGTAGTAGAATGCTCAGCTGTCATGTGGGCGGCCCATGTTCAATTACCGGCTGATGTAAGTTTTACAACAAAGGTGCATGTTCTACAAGCACTTCTGTGAAGCGTAAAATACATATCGATGAAAAGCAAGAATTAATAGCTCTAGAGGCTGATGATCGCTGGTTCAAGTCGCGTTTCGTCACCACTTTTTCTCGCTAAGGTCTTTTCTTCCATTCCGTTCGTATACTTAAGTCAAATCCATTTAAAAGTCGAGTAGTATAAGCTAATGTGCATTTTCTTGATTCTAATTGCGTATTGCACATAAAAATCCGGTTTTCATTGCAAACATAAACTGGTAATTACTAATCATTTATAAAATATTCCTAAAGTTAAAAGAACATTAGATTTTTTTTTCATTTTACGGTTCACCGGAAAGCTAGTAGAGCATGCACCTTTGCTCCAAAATTTGCATCGTCTGTGGGTCAAAACTGGGCCATACACATTCCGGACGAGATTTCTACCACACATCCATATGGCCCTTTAAAAAATTAGTCTAGGTTTAAGGAATTAAAAACGATTTGCTCGAGAATTTTTGAAAGTTGCATCGACCTACTTCGGTTTATCGATGTTCGGTAATGAACTACATACACTACTGGCCATTAAAATTGCTACACTAAGAAGAAATGCAGATGATAAACTGGTATTCATTGGACCAATATATTATACTGGAACTGACACGTGATTACAATTTGGGTGCATAGATCCTGAGAAATCAATACCCAGAACAACCACCTCTGGCCGTAATAACGGCCTTGATACGCCTGAGTCAAACAGAGTTTGGATGGCGTGTACAGGTACAGCTGCCCATGCAGCTTCAACACGATATCACAGTTGATCAAGAGAAATGACTAGCATATTGTGACGAGCCAGTTGCTCGGCCACCATTGACCAATTGGTGAGAGATCTGGAGAATGTGCTGGCCAGGGCAGCAGTCGAACATTTTCTGTATCCAGAAAGGCCCGTACAGGACCTCAACATGCGATCGTGCATTATCCTGCTGAAATGTAGGGTTTCGCAGGGATCGAATGAAGGGTAGAGCCACGCGTCGTAACACATCTGAAATGTAACGTCCACTGTTCAAAGTGCCGTCAACGCGAACAAGAGGTGAGTGAGACGTGTAACTAGTAGCAACCCATACCCTCACGCCGGGTGATACGCCAGTATGGCTATGACGAATACACGCTTCCAATGTACGTTTATCGCGATGTCGCCAAACACAGATGCGACCATCGTGATCCTGTAAACAGAACCAGGATTCATCCGAAAAAGTGACGTTTTGCCATTCGTGCACGCAGGTTCGTCGTTGAGTATACCATCGCAGGCGCTCCTGACTGTGATGCAGCGTAAAGGTTAACCGCAGCCATTGTCCCTGAACTGATAGTCCATGCTGCTGCAAACATCGTCGAACTGTTCGTGCAGATGGTTCTTGTCTTGCAAACGTCCCCATCTGTTGACTCAGGGATCGAGACGTGGCTGCACGATCCGTTACAACCATACAGATAAGATGCCTGTCATCTCAACTGCTAGTGATACGAGGCCGTTGGCATCCAGCACGGCGTTCCGTGATCGAGACGTGGCTGCACGATCCGTTACAGCCATACGGATAAGATGCGTGTCATCTCGACTGCTAGTGATACGAGGCCGTTGGCATCCAGCACTGCGTTCCGTATTACACTCCTGAAACCACCGATTCCATATTCTGGTAACAGTCATTGGATCTCGACCAACGCGAGCAGTAATGTCGCGATACGATAAACCGCAATCGCAACAGGCTACAATCCGACCTTTATCAAAGTCGGAAACGTGATGGTACGCATTTCGTCTCCTTACACGAGGCATCACAACCACGTTTCACCAGCAACGCCCGTCAACTGCTGTTTGTGTACGAAAAATCTGTTGGAAACTTTCCTCATGTCAGCACGTTGTAGGTGTCGCCACCGGCGTCAACCTTGTGTGAATGCTCTGAAAATTTAATCACTTGCATATCACAGCATCTTATTCCTGTCGGTTAAATTTCGCATCTGTAACAAGTCATCTTCGTGGTGTAGCAATTTTTATGGCCAGTAGTGTAATTTCCCATACCATAAATATCAAATACACAATAAGCCGATTGCCGAGTGGTCCCATTGCGGGTTTAAATTCGTACTCGACATTGCCAAGTGCTACAAAGAGGTATCAAGTGTGCAGCAAACGATAATATCTCTCACACTGCAGAGTCGCAGTGTGGGTGGAACTACGTTGCCAGCCACTCGGCAACCGATGTTTCCGCTTCAGATCGCAAGTCCGTTCCGTTCCCGTCGAGTCGCTGCCTGCGCGGACGGACTACCGACCGCGTCTCCTCGTTTCAGCTCTTCGCTGTTTCGAAAGTCTCCGTAACGCTGCGGTGCAACGGCACTGCAGTCGGGATTCGCCGCCTGCGGTTGCAACGCGGCAACACCTGAGCTGCTATCGCAGCGCCGCACCTGCTGTATCTGTTCCCGTTGGCTACGTAACGCCCCTTCCGCGAACCCACTGCTACCGGCTCTCCCAAGGCCGCAGCGTTGGACAACAGGCGGGCTCAGAGCGTCCGGGCCGCGTCACACCAACTTCAGCAGCTTTGCGGTGGAAACCGCGCGGCTCCCACGCTCTCAGTATTGACCGTCTGAGTGCTGTACTTTGGTTCAAACAGTGTATCGAAGGTGACAGCAGGACTGTAAAAAATATTGACTCTCACTCAATGTACTGCGCAACATACAATCACACCAAAAAAGTATTGGCACACGTTCGTATTTATCGTTACTGGCTACGAACGCCGCACCTTCCGGTGCACAGCACATGTACGTGCTACCCCACGTAACATACATTACAATTCTGCCCACAGTGCCTACCATTAACAAAGAAATGCAGTGTTAAGGGAAAACATGTATCTCCTCTGCACACAAAAAGTATTGGGACAGGGCATGTGGCTTCTCCGTATATTGCTGGGTTTTCAGGTACCGGAACGCCATCTGCTGACGCAATAGACACTGCGTATTGTTGACGGCCCAGTCGCTAGTATGTTGCTTTATTGCGCGATGGTGGTCAGCATGGGGCCGAAGAAGAAGGAACATTAAGTGGCGTTGCGTGAGAGAGTGGTATTGCTCCATTCACAAGGGAGAAGCTACCGACAAATCGGAGCAGAGATGTGTGTTAGCTACACCACGGTACGTGCCATCATTTATAAATATAAAGAAACTGGAACAACAGTGAATAAGTGTCGTCCTGGACGTCCAAAAGACTCTCCCGACTGAGAGAATCCCCGTATCATCGCACTTGCTCGCAAGGAACCTGCTACAAGTGCAGCAACCATTGCTGAGGTTGTTCAACGTCCGGTTAGTATTCAAACTATACGAATGTGCTGAATGAGACTGACATGCATGGACGTTCTCCCAGGAAAAAGCCATACATATCGGAAATTAACCGGCAGAAACGTCTGCAGTTTGCCAAGAACTACGTCAGCAAGCCGATGGAGTTTTGGAACACTAATATTTAGCGACGAATCGAAGTTCAATGTGTTCGGATTTGATGCAAGAAAGAAAGTTTGGCGCAAGCCGAATACGCACCTCGACATCAAACACATGCATCCCACAGTCAAAGACGGGGACGGTATCGTGGTCTGGGGCTGTATGGGGGCGTGCGGCGTTGGAAATCTAGCTGTAATCCACGGTACAATGGGTCATATGAGATACATCGACGTGTTGTGAGGTAATTTCCACGCTAGTGCACAGACATCGGGCATTACTGGGGCGTTTCATTTCCAGCAAGACAAAGACCCAAAACATACCGCCATGAAAACCCGGGAGTGGTTACTGTACAATGCCCCCAGAAGGGTTCTAACACCACCTCAGAGTCCTGCTTTGAACCCCATTGAGAGCTTGTGGGCTCATCTTGACACACAAGTCGGAAAAAGGCGTCCGTCCGGTAAAAACGACTTGGAGAAAGTGCTCCTGGACGAATGGTCGAAAATTACCCCTGATATCACCCGCAATTTAATACAAACCATTCCTAGGCGTTTACTTGCTGTTATAGATGCTAAAGGGATGCACACTAGCTATTAGAAGGTGAACATCAATGAAGAAAACGAACACACTGTCCGATTCATACGCGTGTGCCAGTACTTTTTTGGATACAGAAGAGCGATGTTTATTTTCATAACACTATACGGACAGGTGATTTGGACATATTTGTAACGTCTGTAATGTAAGGTGGCACGTGTCTGAGTCCTGTTCTGAAATATATGTTTCGTTTAACCTACAAGCACTGAAATGTAACTGTGCCAATACTTTTTGGTGCGATTGTATATTGCACCGACAAAGGGTAGCGTTGCGTAATAAATGCCAGTACCGGTGAAACCGAGAGAAATTCAGTTCGCCCCAAACGAATTTCCGCAACGAGCTGAAAAAAGTATATGACAAATGATCAAGGCGTGTGCTGGAGGATATATGTTACAGGAACGTGCGGTACTTTGAGAAACGAAATCCCTGCCTTTTTAGAAAACGCCAGCACCTTGTTGTCCAGAGATGACAATAAGCAGAAGACTTTACATTACCTGTAGAAGTTTTCAGAATTGGTAAATAAGATCAGAGCAGATGTACAGCGAGCATGCCTCTTATTCTTTCCTTTTTTAATTTTTTTCCCAACAGTTTTCAGACCACAGATTTAAGACCATGTAAGCTTTAAATCAGTACTCAGTAAGTAATGGTTGTATTTCGTTTGCAACAGTACTTACCTTTGAGAGAAACATATAAAATAGCGCATACACACGACAGTTTACACAGTTCACTTGTTTAATTTGTATTGAATTGTTGTTGTGGGCCGGCCGTTGTGACCGAGCGGTTCAAGGCGCTTCAGTGCGGAACCGCGCTGCTGCTACGGTCGCAGGTTCGAATCCTGCCTCGGGCATCGATGTGTGTGATGTCCTTAGATCATTTAGGTTCAAGTAGTTCTAAGTTCTAGGGGACTGAAGACCTCAGCTGTTAAGTCTCTTAGTGCTTAGAGCCATTTGAATCATTTTTTATGGTGTTGTGGTTAACGAATCTGTGCTGCGGTGAAAGATCCCCAGGTCCATTGTAGTGTTCACAGACTCATTTCGTCCGTTCTGCTTAATTTCTGCTACCGTTTTGCAAGTCAAGCAACTCAGTAGGAAGAAGTATGAGCTCCACATCGTCGAACGCCGACATGTTCGCTAAGAAGGCAGAGCTATATATAAACATTGTAACAATAATATTGTTTTCCGTTCGTGGCTTCGTACTTTCGCGCGCTATATTGACGCATTGTAACTGCGCAATGAATATTCACCGTGTGACGGCTCGTTAACGTCTGGTTTGCTGCGCCGCGAATACAAACGAAAGAGCATTCTCTCTCGTGGAAACGGTAGGCGAGCGCTAGCGAAGACCATTCGTTCGTGTTCATCCATATCTTTACTCCGCAAGGCAATTGACGGTCTGTGGCGGAAGAACTTCTTATACAACTATCTGATCCCCGCTTCCCAGTTGCATTCATGGGAAGAATGATTGTCTGTAAAATTCCGTATGAGTTCCAGTTTCTGTGATTTTCTCATCTCGTGGTCATTTCGCGATATGTGTGTGGGACAAACTAAAACATTGTCCGAGTCTTCTTGGAATATACGCTCTTCGCGACGCATATCACCTCTCTTGTAGTGTGTGCCACTGTAATCCCTTGAGATTCTCCGTAATGCTCTCGTGTTTACTAACACGGGAAACTCCCTGTCGCAACTCCCTCAGATTTAGTGGCAATATGGGACAGTGGATAGCCCGTCAGAAACTGAACACAAATGAAGCATGGAAACAGGAGGAAGTAGTACTGAACGCTGGAAAAAGAAGCAAAATAGAAACAATGAACGGTCCAAGCTGAAGGTGACTCGTGCGAAGCTGAATAGCGGCGTCGTGGTGGCTATGTGGTCACGGTGTTGGACTGCGAAGCGGGAGACAGTTTTTTTCTTCTTCTTCTCTTCACAGAATTATGAACTGCCCTTCCAGTCGCTGACGTGTCTGTTCGCTGTATTCAAATTTGTGTCTGTGTCGTGGCGTAACGTCCGTTTGCAACAGCGAGGTGTAAGGAAGGGACCTCCAGACGTACGTATCTTCTGTTTCCTCTAAACATGTACCACAAGTTACGACTCTTGCGTTCCGTTTTGGAGGTTTTGACTTTGCATTCCTTTGTTGTAACACAGTTTACACCCGTTTGTTTGTCGTTTTCATTTATGTGAAAGGTCTATGCCGCACCTCACCTGCTCTCACTGTTTATCACTTTTACTTGCGACGGTAATATATTCTTTCCACATGACTCATATTCTATAATCAGTGTATAGTATGACAACTGCCAAGATTACAGAAGGAGGACAGACACGTCAATGACCCGACGTAAGGCTTATAATTTTCGAAGGAAAAAAGAAAAAACATGGGGCCGGTGGAGAGTTGAACATGGATCTCCCGCTTTGTAGTCCAACACCGGGAGCACACAACCACAACGTCATTGTTATTTCGAATCACTCGACGTTACACGTCTTGAGCTTGGGCCGTTCACTGTTTCTATTTTGCTTTCTTTTCACAGTTCAGTACATCGTCTTCCTGTTTTCAAGCTTGATCCGTGATGAGTTTTTGACGGGCTATCCACTGGGCCATCTTACCACTAAATCTGAGAATGAGGGGGTGGAGGGGGGGGGGATGCGATGGGGAGTTTCCCTCGCAACCAATTAACCAATTCCTCTGCCTCCCTTTCTTCTAGTAATC
Organism: Schistocerca piceifrons; assembly: GCF_021461385.2. NCBI lineage: Eukaryota > Metazoa > Arthropoda > Insecta > Orthoptera > Acrididae > Schistocerca > Schistocerca piceifrons. Next base: position 460,962,069 of record NC_060145.1, read on the forward strand.
AGACCTGATAAGAGTCCCAGACTGACGCGCTTACACAAAAACTGGTCCAACGTACAAGTGTTGGACAAAAATATGTAGAAGTATGCTAGAACATAAATGCTGATGCTAGCCAAGCCTCCAGGTTGGGCTGTTGTATATGACGAAGAATGGCACATGTACAGTGTTCAAATGGTTCTAATGGCTCTGAGCACTATGGGACTTAACATCTGTGGTCATCAGTCCCCTAGAACTTAGAACTACTTAAACCTAATTAACCTAAGGACATCACATACATCCATGCCCGAGGCAGGATTCGAGCCTGCGACCGTAGCAGTCGCGGGGTTCCAGACTGAAGCGCCTAGAACCGCTCGGGCACAGCGGTTGGCTCCTGTGCAGTGTCCTCAGTACACAGAAAGTGTCTTTCGTGGTCAGAAAGTGTTCTGGGTAGTTATTCTCGCATTACGTCGGAGCCAAATGAGCGCGAACGCGTGCATGTTGTTGGTCCTCATATGGTGGTTGGTTGCGTGATCAAGGCGTCCAATGTGTCTGATATTTCAAGAGGCACCATATGGAAGATTTATATTGTAGGGAACACATTGCGCTAATGTGGGAGCGATCTAGTGCTTGTAAAACAATAAACTGGTAGTCAAGATCGCAGGAATTCTTTTTATTCCATGATTACCAGTTTCGGCGAAACTAAAGGAGGAGGAGGAGATTAGTGTTTAACGTCCCGTCGACAACGAGGTCATTAGAGACGGAGCGCAAGCTCGGGTGAGGAAAGGATGGGGAAGGAAATCGGCCGTGCCCTTTCAAAGGAACCATCCCGGCATTTGCCTGAAGCGATTTAGGGAAACCACGGGAAACCTAAATCAGGATAGCCGGAGACGGGATTGAACCGTCGTCCTCCCGAATGCGAGTCCAGTGTGCTAACCACTGCGCCACCACGCTCGGTTCGGCGAAACTAAAGCCGCCATCATCGGATCTTAGGACATATACAGGTTACAACATCAAGGCAAACAATGGTGATATTAATAAATGCCTATAACACGCAGGCCTTACAAATTGTCGTAAGTAGCACATAGGGGTCCAAGAGAGATGACATTATAAATGTTGTCTCCATCAAATACAAGCGCAAGGCCTGCGTGTTATAGGCAACTATTAATATCACCATTGTTTGTCTTGATGTTGTAACCTGTATGTGTCCTAAGATCCGATGGTGGCGGCTTTAGTTTCGCCGAAAGCGGTAATCATGGAATAAAAAGAATTGCTGCGAACTTAGCGACCAGTTTACTGTTTTAGAATATTTATACCGCATACAGGGTCACAACGCGGACGGAAGTGTGTATGGGTGATAGTGACACACGGTCATTGAAGAGAATTGCGATGAAAAATAATGGGATGACGGCTGCAAATGTCACTGCAAAAATGAGAGTCGCACTCTTGAATCCTGTCAGCATCAAGACAACACGAGGGAGCTCCATACGCAGGGAGCTGGATTTCCAGAACCACTCATTAGTGATGCAACAGCCGTAACAGGGAAGCGTAATGCCAAAGCCATAAAACCTGGGCTGTTGGACAATGGAAGATTTTCATTTGGTCGGTTGAGTCTTGACATACTGTTTCCAACTTCTGGTCCAGTTTACGTTCCAAGACTGGAAAATGGAGGGGGCTCAGTCTTGATTTGGGCAGCCATATCACTGCATTCCATGGGTCCCATGAGTACTCTTCAAGGTCGCATTACTATCAAGGAATATGTGACCATTTTGGCTGATTGGGTCCATACCATGGGACAGTATTTCTTCCCCAGTGGTGACCCTGTGTTCCAAGACCACAGTGCCCCCGTTCACACAGCTCCCATAGTCCAGGATTGGTTTCGTGAGCTCGAGGATGATTAGTCGTATCTCCGCTGTCCACTGTTGTCACAGATCTCAGTATTATTGAGATTCTGCAGGCAGTACTGTACAAGATTCCCTTGAAAATCAAACAGTTCCTGTACTTATTCATTTCTAGACAACTGTAATGAATGCCAAAGAGCTTCCAATACCGCATTAGGCATGGTAATGTGCTACATTTTTGTTGTTTATGTTTCCGTCCACCCCCTGTATCTTCTTTCGTGAGTGAATTACATTTTCATAAGACTGTCCCAGTGAATGTCAGGGTGGCATCTGCTTCTCCGACTCTTTGTTGAATGTGGTGATTCCACTTTAGGACGGATGGTTACTCCTCAGTATTTTACAGTAGTCACTGTTTCTATCGATTTTTTGCAAACAGTGCAAACGAACGGTACAGGAACTCTTCACCTCTTTACGCGCACTACTTTACGTTCAGACAACTGCATCGTCCTCGTTGTCACGGAAGCTCCATTGTTTCCACTATATCTTTAACATATATTGTTAAAAATAACGGACCTATAACACTCCCTTTGGATACTCCCGATATTAGCTTTACATCTGTCAATTTTGTTTCGTTAAGAACGTCGTGTTAGTTATAACTACAAGGAAGTAGTGAATTCGCCCACAAATCCTATTCTTTATTAGGTAAGCTCGTATTTTGTTCATTAAATGCTACTGCGAAACTGTATGAAGTGAGTCCCGGAAGGCATGGAGCTCAGGATTTTATGGAGGAACGGAGCCAGCTGAGTTTCGCAAGACACATGTTTGCACGAACCATGTTGCTTTTTATACGGAAAATTTTCGTTCTTCAAAAAATGGAGCGTAACACGTGTTCCACATTTCTGCAAAGAGTTACGTCAGCGATATATACCTACAATTCAGCTGCTGGTGCAGCATCGACATCTACTAGTATTTCTCTTTTCTTGGTTTGTAACTTACATTGTTCTCGTTTTTGAAACAAAAGAGAGGCGTCAATGTGCGTTACTGGTCTTTATTCACTCCTAAAAATCATGCGATACCGATACCAACCAAAAACTGCCCACAATAAAACCGGTTGAGAGTAATGAACACATTAGTAACGTGAATTGAACCAATAGCTACATCGCGTAACGAAATTTCCATTTAATTGACAGAAACTTAATAAACACGTTCTTGCTACAGTATGGTCATCAGCGAAGACTAATAGAGGACGCAAATGAATTCTCATTATGTTCAAGCCATTGTTATACCTCAAAAGTCAGTAAGTACACACTTTGGACGCGTGATTAATAATGACATCAAACATACAACGTCATTTGATTCGACCGGATTTGTAACAGCCTAAGCATTACGGCTCATACCTTCAAACAATTGCCAAGTTACGAATACTGAAACTTCTTCTTTCCTACAGAAGCCGTTTTCTTTTCTATTGCTCAAACTAGCCTTTTCCCTGCAGCTTCACTCGCATATAAGCTCGACACAATACTGCCCACACGTCCTACACCCTCCCCCCATCCCCTCTCTGTTCCACCTGTTCCCTCTTCCACCATCTTTGCCCCTTCATCTCCTTCTTCACCCTCTCTCGATCTCCTCCACCCCTCTTTCTGACCACCTGTTCCCCCATCCCTCCGCACATCTCTTTCTGCTCACTCTATTTTCATCCCCTCCTCACCCCTGTATCTCCTCCCCCCTCTAGTCATCTCCTCCTCCCTTTCTATCTGTACATTTCTTCTTCTCCATCTTATTGTCCATCCTCGCCTCACTCCTCTTTCTATCCACATTCTCTGCCCCTAACCCCCCCTCCCCGCCCCCCACCTTTGTAGTGACCACATTATCCTCTTCCACATTCTCTAGTATCTCTACCTCCCCCACTCTCTCTCCTCCTCCTCTTGTCTCTGATACTACCTTCCTCCCTCTATCCATCCACTCCCGCCTCCATCCCCATCCCTCCATCGAAGCTGATATTACTGCAACATGCCTGTCATATAGGCCACCCTACATGTAGAAGCTGAAAAACCATTTCTTGCCCCTGACTTACAGGCTACCATACAAAGCAGGTCAATATGGCACGCTGATACTGTAGTAGTCCAGCACAGTCCAGGATCGTACAAACATACCGCCGTTTGAGTCTCGTACTGATTCCCGTATGGAGGACATAGTGATAGACATCCCTGGGGTTGTGAAGCAGCTCAATGGGTTGAAAATAAATAAATCACCAGGTCCTGATGGGATTCCAATTCGGTTTTACAGAGACTACTCTACTACATTGGCTCCTTACTTAGCTTGCATTTATCGCGAATCTCTTGCCCAACGTAAAGTCCCGAGCGACTGGGAAAAAGCGCAGGTGATGCCTGTGTATAAGAAGGGTAGAAGGACGGATCCTCAACATTACAGACCAATATCCTTAGCATCGTTTTGTTGCAGGATTCTCGAACATATTCTCAGTTCGAATATAATGAATTTCCTTGAGACAGAGAAGTTGCTGTCCATGAATCAGCACAGCTTTAGAAAGCATCGCTCCTGCGAAACACAACTCGTCCTTTTTTCACATGATATCTTGCGAACCATGGATGAAGGGTATCAGACGGATGCCATATTCCTTGACTTCCGGAAAGCGTTTGACTCGGTGCTCCAATGCAGACTCCTAACTAAGGTACGAGCATATGGGACTGGTTCCCAAGTATGTGAGTGGCTCGAAGACTTCTTAAGTAATAGAACCCAGTACGTTGTCCTCGATGGTGAGTGTTCATCGGAGGTGAGGGTATCATCTGGAGTGCCCCAGGGAAATGTGGTAGGTACGCTGTTGTTTTCTATCTACATAAATGATCTTTTGGATAGGGTGGATAGCATTGTGCGGCTGTTTGCTGATGATGCTGTGGTGTACGGGAAGGTGTCGTCGTTGAGTGACTGTAGGAGGATACAAGATGACTTGGACAGGATTTGTGATTGGTGTAAAGAATGACAGCTGACTCTAAATATAGATAAATGTAAATTAATGCAGATGAATAGGAAAAAGAATCCTGTAATGTCTGAATACTCCATTAGTAGTGTAGTGCTTGACACAGTCACGTCGATTAAATATTTGGACGCAACATTGCAGAGTGATATGAAGTGGGACAAGCATCTAATGGCAGTTGTGAGGAAGGTGGATAGTCGTCTTCGGTTCATTGACAGAATTTTGGGAAGATGTGGTTCATCTGTAAAGGAGACCGCTTATAAAACACTAATACGACCTATTCTTGAGTACTGCTCGAGCGTTTCGGATCCCTATCGGGTCGGATTGAGGGAGGACATAGAAGCAATTCAGAGGCAGGCTGCTAGATTTCTTACTGGTAGGTTTGATTATCACACGAGTCTTACGGAAATGCTTCAGGAACATGGGCGGGAGTCTCTAGAGCAAAGGAGGCGTTCTTTTCGTGAATCGCTACTGAGGAAATTTAGAGAACCAGCATTTGAGGCTGACTGCAGTACAATTTTACTGCCGCCAACTTACATTTCGCGGAAAGACCACAAAGATAAGATAAGAGAGATTAGGGCTTGTACAGAGGCATATAGGCAGTCATTTTTCCCTTGTTCTGTTTGGGACTGGAACAGGGAGGGAAGATGCTAGTTGTGGTACGAGGTACCCTCCGCCACGCACCGTATGGTGGATTGCGGAGTATGTGTGTAGATGTAGAAGACAGCCTACATTTGTGTGTGTGTGTGTGTGGAGGGGGGGGGGACTATATTTCTCCCCTGCCATGCAGGCTGCCATGCAAAGCAAGTCTATCACACAGCCATTACGTTTCCCACAAAACATGCCTGACATGCAGGGTAGTCTATACACTAGGGATTGGAAAAAACACGTTTTTGCCTTATCTCCGTTCCTTTTCGAGCTAAGAGCTTATGAAACCGATAGTACTAATAGTCATGAGCCTTGCTGTTTCTGTTCCAAATTTGGCTGACTCCCATCCAGTGGTTTGGGAGGAGATCGCAGACATACTCACAGACATTCACTCTCATTTATATATAGAGATGCTTGAGTAGAGAAAACCCAAAACTCTGTAGAAATTACACAACTGACTTTTGTCTGAATATACGTAGGAAAATGAGCAGATAGGATACTGATTTCAAATGAAAGGGTATGGAAATTTGTAACAGCCAAACCAGTTGAAATTTGCATACGTTGCTTTTGAGTAACATAGTGAGAGATCTAGAGACGCAAATGTAGTGTTGTGACCTCCATCCCCTACAACGTTCAAAGCTATGCCCTCAGCAGGCAAGGTGACGCTTACCTTCTTTTTTGCATCTGTTCCGACACTCGTCGAATTTCTGGAGCACAGAAAAACCATTAACAGTGCCGTGTACTGTGAGACATTCCAGATCCTACGTAAGTCCATCAAATGCGTACAGCCCCAGGGGAGCGATTTTGCTGCGCGATAACACGCGTCGACACGTCTCCAAGGACACACACAGTGTAACGGCCAAGTTCAAGTGAGAGCAGCTTGAGTATCCGCCTACAGCCCAGACATGTCGCTCTTTGAATCCCATGTGTTTGGTCCGCTAAAGAAGCACCTCAGAAGGAAGCGCTTCAAAGGCTGCTGTCGAACTGAAGGACACAGTGGTGGACTGCCTCCTGTAACGCCACAGGAAATCTGCAGACGGGGAACCCATTAGCTTTTTATTTAGTGGGATAGTTGTAGCCTCTGGTGACTACTTTTGAATAAAGACTTCAATTATACCTCGAGTGGTTTCGTACCTTTTGTTTTGAACACCGCTCATAATCAGGATAATTAACAAAAGCGTAATAAGTAATTTGAAAGAAAATTGAAATATTTGATTGACAGCTGCTTTTTCTTGATGTAGCTCTTAATAATAATAATAATAGCGTACCGATGAATATTTAACTATATTATGTTTCATGTTTTCTGGAGTAAACTTGAAAATAAAAAAAAATTGGAGAAACGATCAGATATCTTGCGAAATGTTTTGTTTAAAAGAGAGAAATAAAATAGATAAGATTATCAATGGACACGTCTTTGAATGCAGTTTGAAGTCATGAGGATGTCGAATGAGTGTTTAATGTTATGTGTTTTAGTTAGACTCTCAGAATTGTACAGAGTACTAGAGGATGCTGCTAGTGGATTATGTAGACAGTTCAATCTGCCGTTGTGTGGCCTTTCATTTCCATCATCCATGTCAGAAGGTGGAAAAATTATACGTTTAAAGCCGGCGGCAGGCATAAAACGTCATCCGAAACTGTACTGAATGCTTTTACAGAAAATTATTTTGAACACTTAGTTCATGAGCCCACTCGAAGCGATAATGGTTGCGAAAGCATAGTTGACCTCTTTGCAACAAATAGTGAGTATCGTGACGAATTCAGGGATTAGCGACCACAAGGCAGTTGCTGCTAGGCTGAATATCGTAACACCTACAGCCATCAAAAAGAAACGCAAAGTATATCTATTTAAAAAAGCTGGTAAAAATACTCTTAACACCGTTTTAAGAGACAGTCTTCACTCCTTCCGATGTGATCATGTAAGCGTAGAAAAGTTGTGGAATGATTTCAAAGAGATAGTGTCGATAGCAATTGAGAGATATATACCACATAAATTGATAAGTGATGGTACTGATCCCCCATGGTACAGAAAACGGGTGAGATTGCTGTTGTAGAAGAAGCGAAAAAAGCATGCCAAATTTAAAAGAAGGCAAAATCCCCAAGACTGGCAAAGTTTTACAGAAGTTCGAAATATAGCCCTTACTTCTATGCGAGATGCTTTCAATAATTCCCATAACGAAACTCTGTCTCGAAATCTGGCAGAAAATCCAAAGAGATCCTGGTCATACATAAAGCACACCAGTGAGTGGCAAGACGCAATCAATACCTTCACTGCGCGATAACATCGGTGAAGTCATTGATAACAGTGCCAATAAAGCAGAGTTACTAAACACGATTTTCTGAAACTCCTTCACCATAGAAGACGAAGTAAATATTCCTGAATTCTACTCAAGAACAACTGCCAAGATGAGAAACATAGAAATACATATCCTCGGTGTCGCAAAGCAGCTTAAATCACTTAACAAAGGCAAGGCTTCCGGTCCAGATTGTATACCAGTCAGGTTCCTCTCAGAGTATTCTGATACAATAGTTCCATATTTAGCAATTATAGACAACCGCTCGCTCACAGAAAGATCCGTACCTAAAGATTGGAAAATTGCTCATGTCATACCAATACCCAAAAAGGGAAGTAGGAGCCCATATCACTAACGTCGATTTGGACTAGGGTTTTCGAACATATACTGTATTCGAACATTATGACGTACCTCGAAGAAAACGATTTATTGACACACAGTCAGCACGGATTCAGAAAATATCGTTCTTGCGAAACACAAGTAGCTCTCTATACTCATGAAGTAATGAGTGCTATCGACTGGGGATGTCAAATTGATTCGATATTCTTAGATTTTCAGAAGGCTTCCGACATCGTTCCTCACAAGCGTCTTCTAACCAAACTGCGTGCTTATGGAATATCGCCTCAGTTGGGGGGCTGGATTCGTGATTTCCCGTCAGAAAGGTCACAGTTCGTAGTAACAGACGGAAAGTCTGTAAAAGTAATATCCGGCTTTACCCAAGGAAGTGTTATAGGCCCTCTGTTGTTCCTGATCTATATTAACGACATAGGACACAATCTCAGTAGACGTCTTAGATTGTTAGCAGATAGTGCTGTCATTTACCGTCTCGTAAAGTCATCAGATGACCAAAACGAATTTCAAAATGATTTAGATAAGATATCTGCTTGGTGCGAAAACTGGCAATTGACCCTGAATAAAGAAATCTGAAGGCTGTAAATTCAACTAAATACTTAGGGATTACAATTACAAATAACCTAAACTGGAACGCAAAATGGCTCTGAGCACTATGGGACTTAACAGCTATGGTCATCAGTCCCTTAGAACTTAGAACTACTTAAACCTAACTAACCTAAGGACATCACACAACACCCAGTCATCACGAAGCAGAGAAAATCCCTGACCCCGCCGGGAATCGAATCCGGGACCCCGTGAAACTGGAACGATCACATAGATAATGTTATGGGTAGATAAACCAAAGACTGTGATGCATTAGCAAAAGCCTTAGAAGGCACAACAGGTCTACTAAAGAGACTGCTTACACCACGCTTGTCCGCCCTATTCTGGAGTATTGCTGTGCGGTGTGGGATCCGCATCAAGTGGGACTGACGGATGACATCGAAAAGTACAAAAAAGGGCAGCTCGTTTTGTATTATCGCGAAATAGGAGAGACAGTGCCACAGACATGATACGTGAATTTGAGTGGCAATTATTAAAACAAAAGCGTTTTCCGTTGCGATGGGATCATCTTATAAAATTTCAATCACCAGTTTTCTCCTCCGATTCCAACATTATGTTCGCACCAACCTACATAGGGAGAAATGATAATCACGATACAATAAGAGAAATCAGGGCTCGCACGGTAAAATTTAAGTGCTCGTTTTTCCCGCGCGCCGTTCGAGAGTGAGACGGTAGAGAGACAGCTTGAAGGTGGTTCATTGAACCCTCTGCCAGGCACTTTATTGCGAATATCATAGTAATCACGTAGATATAGATGTATAAAAATGTGTCAACAATTTCTCAGTCAGAAAAATTTTCCAGTAGACAACTGTACAAATACTAGAACAACTCCTTCCATAGTTGTTGACGACGCTGTTCTTGCTCACTAAAGTTTGTCAATAGAAAAATGTTAATCAATAAAATGGGCTCCTCACATCTCTAGTTTGTTTGCATCTCAGCAGCTACGAATAGTTTTGCATTGGAATAGTAACTCTATCGGTAAAATGTTTAACTTCTTGACTTCACAAAGCAATAGTATCTTGGGGCCATATAACAGTAGATTACATGGTCTGCATAATCCACCAGACTGATATCCTCTAGTGCTCTGTGCAATTCAAATTTAATCATTGAACTTTAAATTCTCAACGAACACCTCATTGGCTGTGGGTAATTTCAAGAATCATAGAAAGACGCATCAAATGTTTCTGTAAACTATTTTAGCCTCTAAGACAAAAACAAAATGACGTACCACAAAGCAATTATCTGAATGAGTCAGAAATCGGCGGATTTGATGTAAACGTACAGACAAACAAATGATTAAAATTTCAGAAAAAAGTGGATGATTTATTCAAGATAAAGAACTTCGAAACCGATCAAGTCAGAAAAGTGTTGGTCCACCTCTGGCCCTTATGCTACCATTTATTCAGTTGGCATTGATTGGCAGTTGTTGGATGTACCATATACCTGAGGGATACCGAGCCAAATTATGTCCAATTGTCACGTTAGATTGGCAAAATTCGTAGATGGTTGAAGGGCCCTGCCCATAATGTTCCAATAGTTTTCCAGTGGAGAGAGATGAGGCGATCCTGCCGGCCAAGGTAGGGTTCGGCAAGCACGAAGAGAACTAGTAGAAACTATCACCTTGTGCAGACGGGAATTATCTTCCTGAAATATAAGCTCAGGATGGCATACGATGAATTGCAGTAAAATGGGGCATAGAATATCTTCGACCCATCACTTCGTTGTAACAGCCCATTATTAGTGTCCAGGATATCACTATGACAACCAAAGTGATCGGGTTATGGAAGACGAAAATGACACAGCTCGTTTTCGGAATGAATGGCGGCCGACATTCATGTTGCTATCCCACCGCTGTCGGTGACGTATCCAGACTCCTCTTCAATGGTCATCAGTGCTCAACTCTAAGTCGTCTCATCACTGAAGACAATTCCATTCCAGTAAGTGAGATTCCTCGACACACGGCAGTGGGATGTCAACCTGTCACTCGCCGTACCGCCCGACAACCGGCAGTGATAATCAGGGACGCCATTGCTTTTCATAGCAAGAGCCCTTTCCTTGTCATTCGCAGTACCCTTATGTCACACAGGTACGTCGATACAATTCTACGCCTCGTTTTGTTAGCCTTCAATGCAAACAATGCTGGGTGTTACGTCTGCCACAGACGGCCCCTACCATACAGACTACACTCAAGACACCCCTGTGTACCATATAACATACACAAGCACTTGCAGGTGCAACCAAGAGGAAAACAATCTTCAAAACAAACAAAACTTGCTAGAGACTAATGCGAACCTTTTTCTGCAGAGGTCGCCTCACAGATACAGGGAAAGTTGGAGTACTCCGCCGGCGTCCGCCGGCTTTATAAGACCAGCGCAGCAGCAGTACATTCCTTCCCACATCCCTTCCTACCTGGCCCTCTTCAGCGCGCCCCCCGCTCATTTACCCCATCTCTTCCCCTCCCTCCCTTCTTCCGGTCTCCCTCATCTCCTAGCGCCTGATCATCGTCAGTGTGCCACATCATTGTTGTGTTTAGTGCTGTTTCTCCTGTGCGTCAAGAGGTGTGATTTTAATTGTGTACTGCCTTGAGGTTCGCCGTCGGTGTTTGTTCTGTGCTACGCCATCCGTCGATACCTTTTATGCTCCACAGTCATACTGTGCCTTGTGTTCTTTTAATTGTCAGAGTGTGTGGCTTTTTGTATGTGCTACTTTTAAACAGTTTTAACAGTTTTTTATCTCCATTTTACGGTCACCCTGTTTTTTTGTCTATTGCCTTCCATGATGATCCCCCTTTTTTATATCTATGTTCACCATATTCTCTCCTTTGTTCTTTCTAATTGTCTTCTATTGTTTGTTCTATGTCTTTCGGCTGAAGAGCAGTGCATATGCTGCTGCCAGCCTGCCCCGATGGGGAACTGAAATACAATAAAGAAAAAAAAAAGAAACAGCAGTACAGCCAGTTCCTCGCCGAGCTAGAACCAGCTCCGATGGACCTCACCGACACTCCTGATGAATGGTCGTCTACAAGTTATTTGTTTTTGTGTGTATATAGTGATTGTTCGAGAAGTGTAGTTCAGTTTCAATAAACGACATTATACTGAGCGTTCTACAATACTGAGTATTCTCCACTGAGCTTACGTTTCAGCAAGATAATGTCCGCCTACATACGGCGAGACTTGTCTTCTTGCTTGTCAAACCCTACCTTGGCCAGAGAATGTTTGGAGCATTATGGACAGGGCCCTCCACCCACCTCGGGATTCTGACTATCTAACGCACCAATTGGGCAGAATTTGGCACTATATCCCTCAGGACATCCAACAACTGTGTCAGTCAGTGACAACCGAATAAATGTTTGCATAAGGGTCAGAGGTGGACCAATGTGTTATTGACTTGCTCAGTTTGTGAAGCTTTTCTCTTGAATCAATCGTCCAACATTTCTGAAATCGTAATCTTTTTTTTTTTTTTTTCTCTACATGTTTATCACATCTACCGATTCCGGCCCCATTCGGATAATTCCTTCGTGTTGCGTTCTTTTTTCCTGCGTGAGCTTCTTTAGTTAAACGATTCCACAGAGAATTTGACCGTTTGTTTTCAAATTTTTTAATGAATTTCTCTAACTTACTTCAGTAAGCAAATTGTTCCGTTTTGACGATTTCTATGTATCGTTTAAGTTCAAGGTGTGAGGTCCACTATCGACATACAGTGAGTCCAAAAAGTATTCGTCGAGTTGTAATTTTTTTTAAAAACTAAGTATATGTCACGTGAAAGGAAGCGAACATAAAATGTGAACATCCAGTCATATGCAACGAACCTTGGTAAGTCATTTTTATTGATGGACAAGGATATAAACACATCCATAGCGATGACAAATTTGACAACGTGGAGAATTTATTCAAGGGCTACTTCATAAAGTATTCGTCCACTTACATTTTTTTAAATTTACAATCTGAAAATATGATTTCAATTACAAAAATTAATATTTAGTGGAGGTTTCCTTTGCAGCTATTACTGCTTCTAGTCGTCTGGGCATCGACTTGACCAAGTTTGCCATCAGAGGGGCTGGAATTTTGTCCCATTCGTCTTGATGTGCTTCTTTTAGGTCTCTCTTATTAGAAATATGCCTTCTCCTGATAGTGTCTTTCAGTACTTTCCAAAAGTGTTCAATATAATTAATGTCTGGCCTCTGAGGAGCGGTGTTAAGTTGTTTTGTGGTATTGTACAGGAGCCACGGACTTGTGTTTAAAGCCGTGTGCTTTGGGTCGTTATCTTGTTGAAAAATGTAATTTCCTTGCAGAACTAATTTTTCGGCGCTAGGACTCACATTGTCCTTTAAAATGTTGATACACATATGGTGATCCACTCATACAACCCCACACCATCAGGGAGCCACCACTGTGTTTAACCGTTGGCACAAGATTGCGTGGCAACATCTCCGCACTCTTCTTACGCCACACCATTCGCCTGCCATCCGACCCGAATACGTTATATTTACTCTCATCAGAAAAAAATGGTTCAAATGGCTCTGAGGACTATGGGACTTAACTTCTGTGGTCATCAGTCCCCTAGAACTTAGAACTACTTAAACCTAACTAACCTAAGGACATCACACACATCCATGCCCGAGGCAGGATTCGAACCTGCGACCGTAGCAGTCGCGCGGTTCCGGACTGAGCGCCTTAACCGCGAGACCACCGCGGCCGGCTTACTCTCATCAGAAAATATTATTGTGTTCCAGAAGTCTTCCTTTTTGCATCTACGTTCCATCACAAAATGAAGACGTTTCTTTCGATTCTGTTCACTGAGACTGATGACCTCAGATGCTAAGTCCCATAGTGCTCAGAGCCATTTGAACCATCTGTTCACTGACCCAAAATTTCTTGCGCTTTACCCGGCCGTGATACCCATACGTTTTGAACGTATTTTTGATTGTGTTAGCACATACCTTCTTTCCCCTAGACTCTACCTCCCCAGCCAACATAGGAGCGCTGATTTTAGGGTTCATCTTCATTTCCCTCATGATAAATCTCACGTCTGGATCAGTCCGCTGTGAGAGCGTCCGGTTCAAAATGGTTCAAATGGCTCTGAGCACTATGGGACTTAACGTCTCAGGTCATCAGTCCCCTAGCACTTAGAACTACTTAAACCTAACTAACCTAAGGATATCACACAGATCCATGCCCGAGGCAGATTTCGAACCTGCAACCGTAGCGGTCGCGCGGTTCCAGACTGAAGATCTTAGAACCGCTCGGCCAGCAGCGGCCGGCAGAGCGTCCTGTACGTGGTTGGTTTCTTAATGACTTCGTTGCGAAAACTCGATCTATTATCGACTGAACCGTCGATCTAGGTCTACCGACTTCTTTAGCAATGTCGTAAGAAGATTTGCACTCATTATGTAAGCGCAGAATTAGTTTCGTTTCGATCAGTGTCGTCTCACTACCCTTACGGCCCAAGGCGCCAACTGCACTGTATCGGCTCCGTTCAGAACCACAACAGGTGATAGAGTGGGGGAGCGCACGGTTGACTCTAGCGTGTCTGTGGGGCAGCGTTATGGTTTAATCACTGCGCTCAGAATTTCGGCATGTTCAGATGGTGGACGAATACTTTATGAAGTAGCTTTTGTATTACATTTTCGATTTTGTTAACCTAAGAAAAAAAAAAGCCACGCGGGGTAGGCGAGCGGTCTGGGGCTCCTTCTCACGGTCCGCATGCTCCCCCAGTCGGAGGTTCGAGTCCTCCCTCGGGCACTGGAGTGTGAGTTATCCTTATCGTAAGTTAGTTTAAGTTAGATTAAGTAGTGCGGAAGCTTAGGGACCGATGACCTCAGCAGTTTGGTCCCATAAGACCTTAGCACATATATTTTAAAAAAATGGCTTACCGAGGTACTTCTTACATGATTGGCTCTTTAGATTTTGTATACATTTCTTTTCATGTTACACAGACTTTGTTTTCTAAAAGATATGCAGCTAGACGAATACCTTTTGGACTCACTGTAGATGTTTATCAGCGGCAAAATTTTCATGTGTCCCAGTCTTACGTGTCCATTTGCTGTATGGCCGCCATGGAAGCGGAACTTCCGGTCCATCTATTGTAAAGTGCTTCATTTTTGTAATCGCTGACTTCCGGCGCTGTTGTGACGCGCCGTGTTCTACAATGCTGGAAAAGGACGTCGTCAAACACCAGGGCAGCTTTTAGGCAAGGCGTCCACCGAGGTGACGTAGCGTGTGATTTGGAGCGTAACGTCCACATTTCTGAAGCCTTGAGGTTGCAACTGTCGGTGGAACGAACACACTATAGTGGGGCAGCGCCTACGTGAGTGACACCACGTCACGGAGTCGTGAAGTACGTCACGTCTCTGCCAACAGTGCTCATCTTTGGCACACTTGTGTAAAAGCTGTCACGACACTAGCTAAGGGTAAAATCCCTGAATGGCTCTAAGCACTATGGGACTTAACATCTGTGGTCATCAGTCCCCTAGACATAGAACTACTTAAGCCTAACTAACCTAAGGATATCACACATCCATGCCCGAGGCAGGATTCGAACCTGCGACCTTAGCAGGCGCGCGGTTCCGCACTGAAGCGCCTAGAGCCCCTCGGTCACAACGGCCGGCGGTAAAATCCCTGAAATTTGCATGTTTGTTTGCTCATATTTACGTATGCAATTGTTTGCTGGATGTATTCCAGTACCTGCCTTCCTCTACAGTTTTCATCCTCTGCCGCTCCTCTAGTACCATGGAAATTTTTCCTTGATGGCTTAACAGATGTCCTATAGTCCTGTCCCTTCTTCTTCTCATTGTTTCCCGTATATTCATTTCCCTCCCCTCCCCCCCCCCCTCGATTCTGCGAAAAACCTCCTCACTCCCTACCTTACCAGTCAACCTAATTTACAACATTCGTCTGTAGCACCACGTCTCAAATGCTTCGATTCTTTTCTGTTCCAGTTTTCCCATAGCCATGTTTCATTACCATTCAATGCTGTGCTTCAAAAAAAATGGTTCAAATGGCTCTGAGCACTATGGTACTTAACAGCTGAGGTAATCAGTCCCCTAGAACTTAGAACTACTTGAACCTAACTAACCTAAGGACATCACACACATCCATGCCCGAGGCAGGATTCGAACCTGCGACCGCAGCGGTCGCGCGGCTCCAGACTTAAGCGCCTAGAACCGCTCGGCCACATCGGCCGGCTGCTGTACTTCAAACGTACATTCCCAGAAATTTTGTCCTCAAATTAAGGCGTATGTTTGATACTAGTACAGTTATCTTGGGCAGGAATACCGTTTTTGTCAGTGCTAGTCTGGCGTTCGTCGTCCTCGCTCCGTCCCTCAAGGCCTATCTTACTGCATTTGTAGCAGAAACTTTGTCTGTTTCGTGGTCCCCAATTCTGATGTTACGTTTCTCGCCGTTCCCATTTCTGCTACTTCTTATTTCTTGCGTCTTTCCTCGAGTTTCTCTCAATCCATATCCTGTACTCATTACGCTGTTCGTTCCATGCAAAAGATCCGGTAATTCTTTTTCATTTTCGCTAAGGACAGCTATGTGATCAACGGATCTCATCATTGATACCCTTTCACTTTGAATCTTAATCCCACGCTTAAACCTTTCTTTTATTCACTCATTGCTTCTTCGATGTATAGACCGGACAGTATGGGCGAAAGACTACAACCCTGTCTTCTGACTTTTTAACACGGGCACTTCATTCTTGGTCTTCCAGCCTTATTCTTCCCTCTTAATTCTTCCGCAAATTATTACCCGTCTTTCCTTACAACTTACTCCTCTTTCCTTCAGAATTTTGAACATCTCGCACAATTTTAGACTGTTGTACGCTTTTCCCAGGTTGACAAATCCTATGATTTTTCTTCAATCTTGCTTCCATTTCCAGGTGCAGTGTCAGAACTGCCCCTCTTGTTCCTTTACCTTTTCTTATAAGATTAAAAATATTGACGATGTAAAACTGATTGTGAGAGAAGTCCTTCTCAAAGTGAACACAGGTAAACAATCACGTAACCATGACTCCCACCTGCACACCCGGTCCGCGAGCAGCAAACTGGTAGATGGCGGTGTAAAGAAGGGGAAGGAATGCCATAACATACAAGAAAATAGCACATGTAGAAGGGAAACGTGGACAAGAAACACTTTAGACAAGAAGGAAATAAAGCTTTAGAATTCTGGTTCTACAGGAGAATATTAAAGACTAGGTGAGTAGATCGTGTAACTCATGAGGATGTACTGCATAGATTTGGGGAGAAAGGAAATTTTTGCATAATTTGACTGAAAGAAGAGATCATTTGATGGGATACATTCTGAGACATCAAAGGATTATCAATTTAGTATTGAAGGAGGGAAGTGTGGGGGTAAAAATTGTAAAGAAGAGACAAGAAATGACTACAGCAAGCAGGTTCAAAAGGGTGTAGGGTGTAGTTACTCGGAGATGAAGATGTTTGCACAGGATAGACTAGCATGCAGAGCTGCATCAAATCAGTCTTCGGACTGAAGGCTACAAAAACAACAACAACAACAACAACGAGAAAATAATTTCAATAAACGTTTTCTTATAGAAAACATTTTGTTTATTTAACAACTGATGTAGGCTATTTTTTTAGTTAAGATTTACGAACGTAAAGATAGGTATCAAGATGCTGATGCATGCATCTTACTTTCGGTGCTAATTTTGTTAAACGAAAACCAAAATCTGCTTTATTACTACTTACGTTTAAATGTTCTCTAAAGTGATCATCAAAAGATCTGCTCCTTTGGTAGCACATGAAAAATTTCAGACAGGCGCCAAATATTGTCTCGTACACAAATGACTTTGAGTGTTTATTATGCACTGCTTTTATTTTATTTTGTATTTTAAGTTGATTATCAGTAGGGAATACTGTTGTTGTACTCTAAGGGAAAGAAGGAATTTGCTCAGAGGTTTTTCACCGTTAGTCACAACTGCTGGTTTTAATATGTCAAATTCATGATTGTCTTCGTCTTGACTCTGAGAAATACTGTGTAATCCGCGGCTCTGTATTGTGTGTACGCGCTGTAGATACACACTGCCTGACCAGTCCGTAGCAGCTCTGGTTCATTATCATGAACGGATGCGTGCCGGCCGCTGTGACCGAGCGGTTCTAGGCTCTTCAGTCCAGAACAGCGCTGCTGCTACGGTCGCTGGTTCGAATCCTGGCTCGGGCATGGAGGTGTGTGATGTCCTTAGTTAAGTTTAAGTAGTTCTAAGTCTAGGGTACTGGTGACCTCAGATATAAAGTCCCACAGTGATTACAGTCTTTCGCTGGCTCTATTATTTTCTTTGTTTTATTATTACTCGCATAACAACTAATATATGAAATAAAATTTGTTGCTACGAAAAGAGGCCCGAAATACCTTTTAGTGATGCAGTGCTGTGACTTTCTTTGGATCATTAATTTTCAACAAAATAAAATAGATTATGTTCTTATTGTTCTGGATCTGGCTTTCTATTAAAGGAACATTTACTGTTTATTTACTGTATTTACTGTAACTCGCCATAAAGTTCAACATATCTTCCTTAATTTACAGTTATTGAAAAGGTTAATGAAAATTATTTCGTTATCAATACTGATGTTACAGTACGCAATGATTGTTCAACATCAAAATTTTTCAGTGGATTTTTGTTAACAGTAAGACACCAATAAGTACCACGACTAACACGAGAACATGAGACTATTATCAGAGAAAAAGATGTTTTTACTATAAGGTTTGCCAGACCAGAACTACGCACAGCAAGATTTCTTTCATGTTATGAAGGTAAATTATCTTTTTGCACTGTTAATAATATATTTTCAGCAGCCCGCGTCAACCTGTAAAACACATCATAAAATCTGCTGCTCTGCTCTGCAATTCCGGAAGCTGGAAGAAATAATTTTCGTTCACTATTACCTGCCCGCTTCTTTGCGGTATGATTGATTTCATTTAATGCGGTTTGAATGCGCCGCGGCAGCGGCTCGTTCGTTCGTAGCGCAGCTCTGCACCACGAATAATATTTAAATAACTGAAAATGTCTTAAAAGGATGGGATAAAATGCCAGACAAGCTTATTACACATCATAATGCAAGTTTTCACTAAGTAACTCTATTCAAAACATTTAAACAGATTACACACCTTTCCAAATCTATGTCTAATGGCGTCCCTCTCACAATCTTGACAAAAGAATGCTACGCAAGCGTACAATATAACGTCACAAGCTCTTCCTACTCACGTAACTCCAAGAAGACAACAGAGAAATTAATGTTCGGTTATTACTATTTATAGTAGTCACATATTCTCATCTTTGTTTGGTATTTAATAAGTATCGTCTGTAGCGGTTTCAGCACTCGCCGACACAGATATTATTTAAAAAATCAGTACATAATTCTATACAAGAACAAAACATGACACATAATGCTTTCTCTTTATTACATAAAGTTCACACAATCGTTGTCCACGCAATTACAATCATCCAGTTCAATTATTCTTTTCTCCTTTATTTTAACCACATGTAATATGTGTTTTGCTAAGAGACGTTACAAGTCATTTGAACCATTTGAACGGGTGCGTAGGGGTTTTCGAACCAGGTGATAAAGGTCGCTCCATACTGTTGAAGTCTTTCACTTGCTGGTACTGAGCGCTTTGCAGGCTTACAAACAGATGGCGCAATCAGTGCTTCCTTCTTCGAACATCAGGAAGGCAAGTCTATAGCGACATTCTGTGCGGTGACCTCATCGCGTGACTGAATTGCAATTGAGACGAAGAACCAGTCGTATCATATATCGTCTCAGCTTCCACGAACGTTGGAAGTGCATTCCGTACCAGATTTTCTAAGTGGATCTGTATCGACATCCATACTTTGCACTGCGCCGTCAAATGCATGGCAGAGGCTACTTTCCATCGTGCAAATATTAGCTTATATCAGTACAGCACTATACTGATCACGCAAATCTGGTTCTTGATACTTTGTAAGAAAACTCTCCCCGGATACATTGCGTTGATCTTGAAGCGTCTGCCTGTTCCATTTGCATGATGCTCTGCCATGGGTGAAACGAACCTGTGACCATTGGTGCTGTCCCTGTTTGTGTACGATTAACATTTACCGATTGTCCAATCGATACCGGACCCTCACACATGAACAACCATCCAGGATGAGTCGCACAGGTGATTTTCAAGCAGTGTCTTCGGTATCCTGGTTGTAGATTTCTGATATCCTGTCAATAAACCGAAGCTTGCTGCCTTCTTTGTCCACTACTGAGCCTATGTTATCATTCCATTTCATATTCCTACGAATTGTTATATCCAGAGATTCGTATGAGTTTACTGATGACAATTCTGAGTTATTGATGTTGGAGATATAGGATAATTCTATGTTTTTCCGTTCTGTTAAGAGCAAAATTTTACATTTCTGAACATTTGAAGTAAGCTGCCAGTCGCTGCACCACTTTGAAATGTCATCAACGTCGGACTGAATATTTGTGCAGCTTTCTTTTCCGACAGTATTTGGTTGATGATGATGTTGATGATGATGATGACGAGATCCCATACTCCGAGGAGCGTAGGGAACGATGCGGGAGACCCGCACTGCCGCCTAGGCAAGGTCTTTTAATGGAGGTGGTTTGCCATTTCCTTCCTCTGACCGTAATGGGAATGAATGACGATGAGGATGGTGGTCGTGACAACACAACAACACCCAGTCATCTCGAGGCAGGGAAAATCCCCGACCCCGCCGGGAATCAAACCCGGGACCCCGTGCGCAGGAAGCGAGTACGCCACCGCAAGACCACGAGCTGCGGACAGTATTTGATTGTAGATAACTATTTCACCTACGAAAAGTCTGAGATTGCAACTGAAATTGTTATAGATAACTGCTTCATCTGCGAAAAGTCTCAGATTGCAATTGAAATTGTCTGCATGGGCATTAATACACACTTGCGTCTGAAACTAAAGCAACAAACGGAAATTTGGCAAGGTTGCGTTTATTTGGCACAAAACAGTATAAACACGTGATTGTAAACTAAAATCAATGTAAGGAATACAGAACGTAAACAACTGCAACATGCGTAACGAAAGATAAAAATTTTCTTCGGCTTTTTTTTTTTTCAATTTGACGGACTTGCCCACTAGTTAACGCGCTCGGTGCGGGGTTTGACCACCTCTGGCAGTAATATAGGCCAGACAACGATAGGGTTTGCTGTGAATGATGTCTTCCATCTCATGTTTAGGCAATAACGTCCATTCTTCCCACAGAGCTGGAAAATTTGTGGTAAGTTTCTATGGGACCAAACTGCTGAGGTTCAAATGGTTCTGAGCACTATGCGACTTAACTTCTGAGGTCATCAGTCGCCTAGAACTTAGAACTACTTAAACCTAACTAACCTAAGGACATCACACACATCCAGGCCCGAGGCAGGATTCGAACCTGCGACCGTAGCGGTCGCTCGGTTCCAGACTGTAGCGCCTAGAACCGCACGGCCAAACTGCTGAGGTCATCGGTCCCTAAGCTTGCACACTACTTAAATTAACTTAGGCTAAGGACAACACACACACATCCCTGTCCGAGTTAGGACTCGAACCTTTTCCAAGAAAATGTCAACCATCCGTGCTCTATGAGGTAGAGCAGGGCTTCCCAACGTGTGGTCCGCGGACCCCTTAAGCCCGTCTCACACGGAGCAAGATTCGCTGTAAGTTTCCTTGCTGGCTCGCGCGGCGGCTGCCTTGCGGGCTCCATCGTCTGCTAGCGGGCTACCTTGCTGGGAACCTTGTAAGATTTCCAGGGTAGGTCCGGTGCTATTTTTCTTGCAATGTTCCCTGCATGCTACCTGCGTTGGCCAATCATGAGACGTTTCGTTTGTGACGTCAGACGCGGAAAACTTGCTTGGGCAGGAAGCCTTTGTTGATAGTCGCTTTTATGCTGTCGTGAGGTGCGTAGGAAGTTCTTATAATTATTAAATAATGGCACCGCAGTGATCCAAGGAAGCGATTGAAGCATTGATATGTACTTATAGGGAAGAACTGTGTGTGTACGTAGTGAAAAGCGCAAACTATTGTAATAAACACTTGCGTGCAGAGGCACTCGAAAGAGTTGCAAATACCAATACATCCATTCGTATAAAATTTGCAAAGGATGTACGATCTTCTATCCTATAAAATAAAGTAGTATATAACAGTCATTATTGGTATATTTATAAAATCAAACAGTAATGAAATAGTGATACTTTTCAAACAAAAGTAGGTGTTATGCGAATTAACCTCAACTCTCTATGAAGCATGGAGAGCACACCTTTTCCAGCGTTTCTCCTCTTAATTCAGTTTTTCGTCTATTCTTTCTTTCTTCTTCTCTCATTAGCGTGCATTTCTGCAGTGTTTAGCACCAAAACAGCTAATAACGCCAGTTTGCTCTGAACATCTGTACCTGAAGCAGCCATCTTCGTTCGATACAACATGCTGCCGATCTTGCACCGTGGAAGAGCTTCGGCATGGAAGATAGCCGGCTCCCTTCCCTGCAAGCCGGCAGGCATGCACGCAATCTCGCAAACTTGCGGCGAACCTTGCTCCGTGTGAGAGGGGCTTTAGGGGTCCGCCGGCTCTTTCTGGGGGGTCCGCGACCACCGTTCACTAAATCGTGTAAAATAATGAGTAAAAAATTGAATAAAAATGTGAAAATCAATCACACCTTTTTTTTCATGTGAAAAAACATGTGTACTTTTACTTGAGATCGTACTCCCAAACAGCCTTTGCGGTTCCTAAGTGAGAAAGCATACACAGTTTAGTGCCGAACAATGCGGCTTCTTTGATCGACTGTTTCGCAACAATACGGGAGTCGTTTGTGCCCCGGCTCACAGCTCTAGATGCGCTGAAATCTTTTACGCATGCGCGGTGCGAGCTTTGTCGACCAATCACAGCGCTCGCTGGCACGTATGCGGCCCCAGGCATCATTAAATGTTAAACTTGCCTTGTCAGTACACTACCTGTTTCATAAGTCGCTTTTTGACCAGTTTATTACTTCTAACACGGACGGTGGCTGAAGTCAGGATCACTGAAGAAGGGTGCATTTTATCTATCGCCTTCACAACAAGGGAAGTTTCCAGTTGAAATGAATGAGGAGGTAGGAACGACCAAAGGGAGAACAATCACAAGAAGCTCCACAGCCGGATTTATTATGTGAAAACGCTACAAGTACTCCATTGGTTGCAATATCCTGTGGAAGTGGAATAGCCAAGAAGCGTAAGTACAACGAAAGCTATTTAGAAATGTGCTTTATGGAGACAAAGGAAGATAAAGCTCAGTGTGTAATTTGTGCGCGAGTCCTTCTGAACAGTTCAATGGTTCCAGTTAAATTACGCCGTCATTTTGAAGGTACCCACCCGGATTTCCAGGCTAAAGACATCGATTTTTTCAAAAGGAAGAGTGGAAGAGTGCTGAACTAGCTGCTTCTCAGCATTGCATGAAAACTCATGCAAAAACAATTAATGAACATTCATTAAAAGCTTCTTTCTTGGTTAGTTATCGAGAGGCAAAAACAGGCAAAGCTCATACCACTGCAGAAAATCTCATAAAGCTGTGTGTTAATGATATTGTTTCTTGCATGCTAGACGAAAAGGCAGTAAAGCTTATATCTTCGGTGCCATTATCAAACAATACTGTCAAGAGACGCATTGTGGACATGTCAAATGATGTGAAAGACACTCCTGTTTCTCGCATCCAACACAATTCATTTTCTCTGCAGACAGATGAATCCACTGATGTTGCAGGATTAGCGATTTTGTCGGCATTTGTCCGTTGTGAATATTCTGAATGTTTTGAGGAGGACCTCTTATTGCGCAGACCATTACCTGCCAATACAACAGGTGCTGAAATACTCCGTCTATTGGATGACTTTTTAAGCACTAACGAAGTTTCATGTTCTAACTGCATAGATGTGTGCACAGAAGGTGCAAAAACTATGACGGGTCCTACAGTCGGAGCAATAACGAAAATAAAAGAAAACGCCAAGAATTGCAGCAGTAGTCATTGTGCTCTCCACAGATACGCTTTAGCTACGAAACAAATGCCTGTTTCGTTCAAGAAAGTTTTAGACGAATCCATTCAAATCAATAACAACATCAAATCAAGGCTGTTGAAGTCAAGACTTTTCACAATACTGTGTGAAGATATGGGAAGCCTTCATCGTTCCCTGCTACTCCACACAGAAGTGAGGTGGCTCTCAAGTGGGAATGCTCTCTCTCTCTCTCTCTCTCTCTCTCTCTCTCTCTCTCTCTCTCTCTCTCGGTTGTACGAATTAAGATTTGAAAGTCTTAGCTTTCCTTTTGGAGCATAACACCAGCAGACCTTATTAAAGACGAAGATTGGCTGTTTTTACTTGCCTATTTGTCAGATATTTTCTCCAAAATGAACGAAATGAATATTTCACTCCAACGGCAAAGTGAAACAAAGGTCACTGCTATCGACAAAGTTCGAGCAGAGGAGCCGGCCAGGGTGGCCGGGCGGTTCTAGGCTCTACAGTCTGGAACCGCGCGACCGCTGCGGTCGCAGGCTCGAATCCTGCCTCGGGCATGGATGTGTGAGACGTGTGGTGTCACCGCCAGACACCACACTTGCTAGGTGGTAGCATTTAAATCGGCCGCGGTCCGGTAGTATACGTCGGACCCGCGTGTCGCCACTATCAGTGATTGCAGACCGAGCGCCGCCACACGGCAGGTCTAGAGAGACGTCCTAGCACTCGCCCCAGTTGTACAGCCGACTTTGCTAGCGATGGTTCACTGACAAATTGCGCTCTCATTTGCCGAGACGATAGTTAGCATAGCCTTCAGCTACGTCATTTGCTACGACCTAGCAAGGCGCCATTATCATTTGCTATTTATCTTGTGATGCATGTACCGTCAGACCGATGTTCACCAATTGTGGATTAAAGTTAAGTATTCCAACAGCTACGTACTTTATTTGCTAGACTCAAATCCTTTAACTGTTCCAGACCTCACGCCTGCCTGCGTGAGCTTAAACGTGTGCCTTTCGTCTTCACCTCGTAGTGGCTTGGCTGTCTTGCCAAGTCACAACAAGATGTCCTTAAGCTAGTTAGGTTTAAGTAGTTCTAAGTTCTAGGGGACTGATGACCTCAGAAGTTAAGTCCCATAGTGCTCAGAGCCATTTGAACCATTCAAGAGGAAAATCAATTTTTGGGCAGAGAGTGTCGAGGAGGAGGAGGTCGAGTGTTTTCCTCTTCTCAAGGAGTTTTTGAAAAACAAAACATTGGCGCTTGGGAAGAATTTGTTTCATCAAATCCTAGAACATCTCCGAAGTTTGATATCATTGATTGAGCATTATTTCCCAACAGCTGAAGATGAGAAGCCGTAAAAATACGAATGTGTGGTCAACCCATTCACTGTATCCAAAAAGCCGAACATTCTATCATCAAATGAATATGAGTTGTTGATAGAAATTGCCACAGACCCTACCTTGAAATCAAGTTTTGACATTGACGGTTACTCACACTTTTGGATCCGTTTGGATAACAAGAAATACTACCTCCTTGTTGAAAAGGCAAAACGTGTACTTCTTCCGTTTGCTACAACATACATGTGTGAATCTGGATTCTCCATGCTGCCCACAAAACTAAGTACCGAAGCTGTGTAGATGTGGAACCAGACATCCGTCTCCAGTTGTCAAGAATTGAATCCAACTTTTCAAAATTGTCAGCAGAAGCACCCTCAAACATCACATTAGGATTCCATTATTATTCCTACAGATTTATCTATAGTAAAGAAGAAAGCCTTTTTCTTCGTAGATGCAACCAGTGAACGTACCTGAACTATAATTCTGTAGGAATTTTGTTTCTGTCTTCTACCATTTACAAAATAATTATTAATTGAATTCTGTTGTCATTGATATTTTTGTTACTAAAATTAAAATGATCTCTAAAACTAATTTCTTTTCTTTATAATATATTCCGTCCTCTCAGTTAAAAATATGGCCAGGGCTGCCTATACTTCAATTACAATTACTTGCTATTACTCTGACAGTATATTGTGGCAACTGGCTGCGAGTGTAAACCAATGAGGACTTTTCAGGTGCTACCCTGTAAAAGGTAAACCTCCTCTGCCAGAATTGTTTCCTTTGAAGAAAAAAAAAAGTCTTACGTTCTGTGAAATGCTTTGTCTTCTTATATAGAAATAAGAGAGTCTGTTTGTTTGTTTTCCTAATTTGTTTACACTCGAGGCTGACTGCCACCATATAGTGTCCAAGTAGTAGTTGAAGTTGTCAGCTCCGACTAAACTGTTGCCACGCCGCCTGCCAGTTGCCAGCTACCAACTGACAGTACACTCTTGCAACGCCGCCTGCTAGCTGCCGGCTATGGACTGACAGCTGCCGTTCAGTAGATACGCAAAGACGTAAAAATAACTAGACTTTCCGAGCTGTTTACATGGGCACGAAAATCGATTGTGGAACTGGAAAACGGCTTTATAAAAGCAGATTTCCAGAATCGACTTTGAAGTGTTTATCTGGCCAACCAAAAGCGGAACTGGGACATCGGCTTACGAAATCCGGTTTTGGAAACGCATGTAAACTGGGTAAATGTATTCCCACACATTGCACAACAGATGTCACAATAGTCCTTTAAAGGCAATTCCTTGCCCTCTTTTCTTTCGTGATGTGTTTGTATCCCGGATCATGGGTCTGCCTCTTTTCTTCACAGCCGCGCGGAATGGCCGCGCAGTCTAATGCACCATGTCGTCGTGGATTGCGCGGCCGCTCCCGCCGGAGGTTTGAGTCCTCCCTCGGGCATGTGTGTGTGTGTCTGTGTGTGTGTGTGTGTGTGTGTGTGTGTGTGTGTTGTCCTTAGCGGAAGTTAAACTTAGGTTAATAGTGTGTAAGACTAGGGACTGATGACCTGAGCAGTTGTCCCATAGCCTTTACATACATTTGAACATTTTTCTTCAGATTTCACGAAAAACCACAGACACACACACACACACACACACACACACACTCAAGACTGTTACGAAATATGCATGCTCCTTACACAACAGTAGCCAAACAGTGGAAGTGAACAGACCACAAGCGGCAGCTTGTCAACAGCGAACAGTTTGGACGTGACGTTGATTGCTCTTGGAGGAAGGCAGCTCCAACATGTGAAACGACAATTACCAAGTAATTTTAATCAGGCTATAGTGTGTTGAAGAAAGGGAGTAAATCCACTAGCAAGTGTCTGGATACAGTGGGAATTCAAATTGCATCGTGAATCCGTGGGTTTGTCTCTGAAATTTAAAGTTACTGTGCTCGTGACTGACTAGGGGTCCCCCATGTATTTTCGACTGAAGAAGGGGTCCGCCAGCTGAAAAGATTGGGAAGCCCTTAGGTAGAGCATTATCGTCCATTAATACGAAGTCAGGGCCCACAGAACCTCGCAGCAACCGCTCATGAGGTCCCGAGATCTAGTCACGACACCTGACAGCAAAGAAGCCTTGCAGATTCGCCCGCACAATTCCATGACGATCCCTGCTCACATCATTAGTGATCTTCCTCGATATCGGTCTCTTTTTCACAATGTTTGGGTCCCGAAATCGTGTTCCGTGTTGCCTCCAGGTGAGAATCCGTCGAGAATTACTCTCCAGACCAAATTGGGACTCATCTGTAAAGAGAACATTGGCCCACTGTTCCACCGTCCATATGGCATGTGAACGATTCAACTCTAGGCGTTCCCTTCTGTGAAGACGCGGCAGAGGTACACACGCAGCACGTCTCCAACAATAAAGGCCACTCTGCCGAAACCATCTGTACAGCTTTCACCTCGATACAACATGTCCAGTGTATGCTGGGTGGTCAGACGCCAGCTGCCGTGCAGTACTAATGCGGTACCGTAGTGCCCATTAGCGAAACAACGGCCCTACCTTTCTGATTTCATACGTGGTCGGCCCTACCCTGGTCTTCGGGATACAGTTTCGGTCTCTACAAACTGTCGCCACATGCCAAAACAACAGAACTATTCACATTAAGCTACACTACTGGCCATTAAAATTGCTACACCACGAAGATGACGTGCTACAGACAGGAAATTTAACCGAAAGGAAGAAGATGCTGTGATATGCAAATGATTAGCTTTTCAGAGCATTCACACAAGGTTGGCGCCGGTGCCGACACATACAACGTGCTGACATGAGGAAAGTTTCCAACCGATTCCTCATACACAAACAGCAGTTGACCAGCGTTGCCTGGTGAAACGTTGTTGTGATGCCTCGTGTAAGGAGGAGAAATGCGTACCATCACGTTTCCGACTTTGATAAAGGTCGGATTGTAGCCTATCGCGATTGCGGTTTATCGTATCGCGACATTGCTGCTCGCGTTGGTCGAGATCCAATGACTGTTAGCAGAATATGGAATCGGTGGGTTCAGGAGGGTAATACGGAACGCCGTGCTAGATCCCAACGGCCTCGTATCACTAGCAGTCGAGATAACAGGCATCTTGTCCGCATGACTAACGGATCGCGCAGCCACGTCTCGATCCCTGAGTCAACAGATGGGGACGTTTCCGAGACAACAACCATCTGCACGAACAGTTCGACGACGTTTGAAGCAGCACGGACTATCAACTGGGAGACCATGGCTGCGGTTACCCTTGACGCTGCATCGCAGACATGAGCGCCTGCGATGGTGTACTCAACGACGAACCTGCGTGCACGAATGGCAAAACGTCATTGTTTCGGATGAATACAGGTTCTGTTTACAGCATCATGACGGTCGCATCCGTGCTTGGCGACATCGCGGTGAATCACATTGGAAGCGTGTATTCGTCATCGCCATACTGGCGTATCACCCGGCGTGATGGTATGGGGTACCATTGGTTACACGTCTCGGTCACCTCTTGTTCCCATTGACGGCACTTTGAACAGTGGACGCTACATGTCAGATGCGTTACGACCCGTGGCTCTACCCTTCATTCGATGCCTGCGAAACCCTACATTTCAGCAGGATAATGCACGACCGCATGTTGCAGGTCCTGTACGGGGCTTTCTGGATACGGAAAATGTTCGACTGCTGCCCTGGCCAGTAAATTCTCCAGATCTCTCACCAATTGAAAACGTCTGGTCAATGGTGGCCGAGCAACTGGCTCGTCACAATACGCCAGTCACTACTCTTAATGAACTGTGGTATCGTGTTGAAGCTGCATGGGCAGCTGTCCCTTTACACGTCATCTAAGCTCTGTTTGACTCAATGCCCAGGCGTATCAAAGCCGTTATTACGGCCAGAGGTGGTTGTTCTGGGTACTGATTTCTCAGGATCTATGCACCCAAATTGCGTGAAAAATGTAATCACATGTCAGTTCTAGTATAATATATTTGTCCAATGAATACCCGTTTATCATCTGCATTTCTTCTTGGTGTAGGAATCTTAATGGCCAGTAGTGTATTAGACCACATCAAATTGCGACTGCTCTGCTTCCATACTTCCTATGGCAATCCATTGCAGAGAGCCTGGTAGGCGTCTTCTCTGGGCCATACTGCACCGTCTGTGACTGTCTACACAGCGACTGAAATGAGAGACTACACGGTAAACACTACCCCTTGTGATATCTGCCCTGACGTCGTCCTTGTTGTGGTTGTCTGTTGACCGGAATGCCATCTTCCGTGGAGAACGCGATCATACGGACATCTATTGACTGTGTGTTTGATTTTATCGTGAATTAGACATAGGACGGGGAAAAAGGGTTTGTTGCTTTAATTTTGGACACCAATGTACAACATGAACGTCAAGGGTCATAACACTGCTCTCTGTGGTACGCCTGGAGTCACTTCTACACTCGTCCATGATTCTCCATCCGAGATAACATGCTGCATCACACATACCGATAAATCATGAATCCTTTCAGAGGATTCGCCTGATACTCCATACAACCATGCTCTCTATTGCCGCGAAGTGCCACGTTCGAAACCTGGTCACAGTAGGCGATTTTCCAACATAGCCTTGTGGGATTTAAAGAAACTTGTAGGCTTCACTGAAAGAAATAAACTACTGTGCAGTTCCATACTTGCCTGTCATAAAAACACAACTCTATGTACCCAGTCTCAAAAGCGACCTTCACACTCAAAATTATCGTACATGTCCAACGTTTCGAATCTAGTGGTTCCTTCGACATATCATTTTCCTTTCCTGTTGATCTCACTTAAACATCAATTTTTTATGTTTTCTCAAGCACGTATCGTCTTTACGCTTCAGCAACAGGCTCTTAACGTACTTGCTCCATCGCTCTCGAAGCAACTTGGCGTACGAATGTTAATTTGGGCTAAAACGGTTAGCGCTGCAGCAGACAAGTCTCCCCTACATCAAAGCGTGCACTCTTTCAGCAACATTTAACCGGCGTCAAATCCTTTTAGAGAACCATGCTTCTCGTGAATTGTGAGATTATTACTGCACAATGTGTGTTTTTTGGCACAGCTGAGAAAGCTTGACTGTAAGCCAAAGGTCCGATGTTTGAACATTTTGCAGACAGACAACTTTTTTCTATTACTTAACGAGAATCATAAATATTTTTGAAAATAGATAGACCGCTGTTACAGTTCTTTCGATTTTTACGTAAATCAGTAACTGGGCCATGGCAGAATTGCATAATGTTCGTCAATCTCAGGACACCACAATCTGAAACTCGCTACCATTACAGCATTAAAAAACTGAGTATTATTACAACTTTTGGAGTTATCAGCCGTCAGTCGTGAGAGTAGAAATCAAACGAGATCAGAGGCGATGCTACAGTCGTAACAGGTCGGTAGAGCGAAACGAAAGTCTAACGCAGGTGAAGCCCCTACCACGCCGTAGCGGTCAATTCAGGCATCTATTCCCGAGCTGAAGCCGCCATTTGCAGGAACTGATTTGTTTATTTATTCTTTGCCCATGGAGTCTACCTGATAATTTTCAGCTGAGAGTATGGGTCGCGTCATACAGTTTTATGTACAGGGTGGACCCTTTTAATCCATAATGGGGAATAACTCGGGATGGAGATGAAATAAAAGTTGCAGGTGGCAAAGAGGATCACGTATCGCTATTAATGGCCGTGACCTTGAACATGATTTTCAAGGTGATTTAGAGGTTAAAGTGATTTCTTAAAATCGGGACCCTAATATTTGATTCAAGATTTGAAAAGAGAGGCAAATAGTACATATAAAACGATACATTATTCAGTGTCATGGCTAGTTCAATGAAGTTCAAATAATCAAATATGCTTTTAAGTTCTAATAGGGATTAACTAAGAATAGAGGAGAGATACGGCAAAATATAATGTCAGGTAAAAGTTGGAAGCGGCATCTCGAGGCGACGGGACTCATTTAACCACTTGTAAATCAATAATCTACGTGAGATTTTCACCCTGCAGCGGAGTGTGCGCTGATATGAAACTTCCTGGCAGATTAAAACTGTGTGCCCGACCGAGACTCGAACTCGGGACCTTTGCCTTTCGCGGGCAAGTGCTCTACCATCTGAGCTACCGAAGCACGAAAATCTCATTCTGGAAACATCCCCCAGGCTGCGGCTAAGCCATGTCTCTGCAGTATCCTTTATTTCAGGAGTGCTAGTTCTGCAAGGTTCGCAGGAGAGCTTCTGTAAAGTTTGGAAGGTAGGAGACGGATACTGGCAGAAGTAAGGCTGTGAGTACCGGCCGTGAGTCGTGCTTCGGTAGCTCGGATGGTAGAGCACTTGCCCGCGAAAGGCAAAGGTCCCGAGTTCGAGTCTCGGTCGGGCACACAGTTTTAATCTGCCAGGAAGTTTAATAATCTACGTTTTGTTTATGTTTGTTCTGTCTTGCAGATGCCACAATAACATTTGTTCGCTGTGATATATTTAACTTAAAGTTCAAATCTCTTTTGCTCTTTCCAGATCCATCATCACAAATAGGGGTTTCCATTAAGCAAAACTCAACCTTCGCATCACCTTCGATAATTACCTGTAAAATCGTGGTTATCGGTAACTATACGTGACTCCTTATGCCCTTTCGAATTTGCACCTAACATTGTATTTTGCTCTACCCTCCTCTCTTCCGAATTAATCCCTACTAGAACCAAAAACATACTTGCTAATTTGACCTTGATTTAACTTTGCCATGACCTTGAAGACTGTATCATTTTATACGTAAAACCTGCCGCTCTTTTCAAATGTTAAATCAAATATTAGGGTTCCGATTTTAAAAAATCTCTTTAACCTCCAAATCATCTTGAAAATCACGTTGAAAGTCACGGTCATTAGTAGCAATGCGTGTCCCTCATTGACGCCTGCAACTCTCGGAATCATAACTATATAACTTGTAATACTGTAATAATGTATATTTTAATTATTTATTGCATTTAATACTGTCCATTGCGTAAAGTGCAGATATGAAAACGGTAGATTCGCGAGACGTCTACTGGAGGAAGTAATATGTTAAAAACAACATTCTGTGCAATTAGATTGCATCTTCGCTTGTAATATTTGGTTACCTAAGAACTTGTGTTGTTTCCTGGGGATCGTCCAATAACGTGACAACTAGTTAGAAATAAACAAAAATCGGTAGAACAAAAAGAATCCGCTTGTTATTCAATCTTAAGTATGGGACTTTTCTGCCAGAATCCATAAATCAGGTTTTTTAAAATTTTGATCTGTGCTACGCCCGTTTAACATCGGGAAAGCAAAGAGAATGCAGGATAAGAGACTTGCTTCACAGTACCGGAAATGAAGAAGTGCTCATATCTCTCAAAGTACGCTTTTTAGAGCCCACCCTTAATGCACTCTTTTGTTTCGAATGATCGTTCCTGTCATGTCCCTAAATATTCAATACTAACCATTTCTCCTGAGATACCGCGTATATAGCTGTATGAGAACTTGGAAATTCAATGTAACCACGTGCTATTTAATAAAATTACTGTCCATTAGTGCGGCTGGTCCCGGCGGAGGTTCGAGTCCTCCCTCGGGCATGGGTGTGTGTGTGTTTGCTCTTAGGATAATTTAAGTAGTGTGTAAGCCTAGGGACTGATGACCTTAGCAGTTAAGTCCCATAAGATTTCACACACATTTGAACATTTTTGAACTGTCCATTATGTTTACGGTTGTGAAAAGGCAACAAGCTGAACATAAACACAAGCAAGACAAGTGAAACTCTACCAAATATGATATCTGAAGTTAAATTTATGGTAGAAGTATCTCAGTCATTTGAAACAAAATTGTTACACAAGGGCATTTCTTATTTTAGATAAAAGGTGAGGATCTCGAATTTGGAGCTAAAAATCATGTAATTCACATAGTAACCCAGGGAAGGAAAATAACGACGATGTAGTACTACCAGAAAATCTGACAAGAGCAGCTTAATCAAATCTTCTGGGAAAAAACGGAATTGAAATGGCCTCAAAAAATTGGATGTAAGGAAAAAATCAAAAGTGAAGACAAACATGACAAGACCAAAGATATGAAATAGAGCGACTTAGTAAACTTTAATGTCTTACAGAATCTTTAGAGCAGAATAGACTAGAAAAATTTCCAATAGATGTAAGAGATAATAAAATGGAAATGGCATATAGTTTGGGGAAAAAAAATTGTACAACAAGATAGACATATCTATAAATACAATACTCAAACACTAAACTGGAGGTATAAAAGCAGAATATAAGCACGTGAATAATTAACTGTGGACTATAGGTTGGGTAGAATAGATACGCTGGAAAGATTGACTGCTATAAAAATTATGGGTGCATTACGTATTACTGATAGTTGGAAAATGAGAAGTAATCAGGAGATCTACAAACATATACAGATAATATCAAAAGTAGTGGCAAAGCGAAGATCAGTGTCCTTTGGACACCTGTACCCAATGAATTAGAACAGACTGCCGATACAAATATTCCTCCATTTCGGGAAAAAATCGACAAGAGCATGGATTGCAGAAATAAGAAAAGAACTAGAAACAAACAACAACAAAAATCGAAAATAACAGAGACCTTCTTCAGGATAAAATATTAATTTCAATATCTTTGAAGGTGGAATAAATAAAAAAAATCGCAGCAACATGGACGGAAGAACAGAAGAGACAACATGGGTCGAAGATTTAACACTGCTGGAAAAAAGGAAACAACGAGGAACTGAAGTTGTTACGTGATCCTGGATGATCGATTTAAAAAATAAAAAGAGGAAAGTAACCGAGCGTAATCGAATCAACTCCAGTGACTCTACAGAAATTACATAACGAAACGAGATGCTAAGACAAGTGGGTAAGTTGTTCTATTTTGAGCATAATAGCTGACGATAGCGTGAAGTAAAGATCGTACAAAATGTGTACCGACAATTGTGAGGAAGCCTCCGCAGAAAAAGATAAATATGTTCACGTCCAATATAAATGTAACTAACTGTATACGGAAGTGGACCATGCGCATTACCTCTACATGGAGACTGCAAGTCACACTTAAGTGTCTCGCATGGTGTTGATCGAACCACCTTCACAGTAATTCTCTATTACTCCGCTCCCGAATAGTGTGCAGAAAAAACTAACACCAATATCTTCCCGTGCGAGTTCTGATTTCCCGTATTTTATTATGATGATCGTTTCTCCTTATGTAGGTCGGCGTCAACAAAATATTTTCGCATTCGAAGCAGAAAGTTGGTGAGTGAAATTTCGTGAGAAGATTGCGCCGCAACGAAAAACGCCTTCGTTTTAGTGGTGTGCATCCCAAAGCCTGTATGATGTCCACGACCCTCTCTCCCCTATTTCGGGGTAATACAAAACGTGCTTCTCCTCTTTGAACTTTCTCGATGTACTTCGTCAGTCCTATCTGGTAAGGATCCCACACCGTGCTGAAGTACTCCAAAAGCGGACGGACGGGCTAGTGTAGGCAGTCTCTTTAGTAGATCTATTGCATCTTCTCTCTGCCAAAAATCGCTGTCTTTTTTCGCCTTTCCCACAACATTTTTTTGTGTTTTCCTTCCAATTTAAATTGTTCGTGATTATGTTTCCTAGATATTTAGTTGATTTTATGGCCTGTAGACTTGATTGAGTTACCGTGTAACCGAAGTTCAATGGATTCCTTTTAGCACTCATGAGGATGTCCTCACACTTTTCATTATTTGGGATCAACTGCGAATTTTCGCACCGTACAAATATATTTTCTAAATCGTTTTCCAATTTGCTTTAATCCTCTGAAGATTTTATTAGACGATAAACCGAGCATCATCTGCAGATAACCTAAGACGGCTGCTGAGATTGTCTCCTAAATCGTTTGTAGAGATAAGGAACAGCAGATGGGCTATAACACTGCGTTGGGGACCGCCAGAAATCTCTTCGTTTCACTCGATGACTTTCCGTCAATTGCCACGAACTGTGACCTCTCTGACAGGAAATCACGAATCCAATCCCGGAACTGAGACAATATTCCACAAGCACGCAGTTTGATTACAAGCCACTTGTGAGGTACTTTGTCTAAACCTTTCTGCAAATCTAAAAATACAGAATCAATATGAAATCCCTTGTCGATACACCGACCAGAAGACAACGGAATCCTTTGAAATGAAATGTAGTGTTGCAGAACAGTGGTGCTTTCGATAACGATCTGCTGAGGTTGTGTCCGTCGGTTTCAATAGCTTCGAGAACTTTCTCACTTCCACCGCCATGCCGGTGTCCGACGTCAAAATCGCCGTTCTTGACGCGTTGAAACTATTCTCTGCACGTTCTTTCACTAGTAGATGTCTCACCATAGATCCTACCCAGCATTTTATGAACCTTAGCCGCAGATTTCTCCGTGTTGAAGCAGAAAATTAAAACTTCCTGCAAATGACGAGAACTGGGCTCGTAAGTTGAAATATTCAATCGAGAATAACTTTATGATGCACTCAGAAATCGAATAATATTTTGATGGCATTATGTTTACAAGTGGCTAATGACACGAACTACCGCCTGAACCACAAATTGCCGCCGAAGTCATCTATTCCAAAACGACGCAAGCAAAGTTTTAGACCAGTTAAAAGTACCCCGCCTCCCCTCTGGTGCCGAATGCAATATTTCGACTTCTGGAATGGAGTAAACAACAACAACAATGGTCACTTTTACGTATAATCCTTTGTTATCATTCTTCTGTCAGCATTTTAGTTTTTTACTTCACCAGTGAAGTCACACGTTTCCTTTGCGGTCTGCAAAATTACTTTCTCAATACAAGAAAGAATTGAAATTATGGAAGCAGATGTCAAAACAGGTTCGATTAAGGAAACACGCGAAATTTTCGGGGTCAAGTATCCGGATAGAGGATTACTAGCAAAAGGAGCAATACAAAAACTGGCGCACCTACGGATTGTACAAAATGTAAAACGACAAAGAATTCATTCAGCTATTCAGCTCGCACACCAGGAGTTATTGCAGCATTCGCCGAAGAATTATTCAGGGCCCAAAGACGTCTACACGGAAACTGGGCCAATAGGTGCATGCAATTGGGAGGAGCTGCCAGCAGATATTGAAAAGTCTTAATTTGAAGCCATTTCGTGTGACGGTTGTGCAGCAGTTACGGGAGCATGACGGTCAGAAACGTGCGGCTTACTGCACGTTGCTTTTGAGTAACATCAACGGTGGTTCGTTAGGCGCTTTCCATTACAAATGGCTCTGAGCACTATGGGTTCGATTCCCGGCGGGGTCAGGGATTTTCTCTGCCTCGTGATGACTGGGTGTTGTGTGGTGTCCCATAGTGCTCAGAGCCATTTTGAAGCACTATGGGACTTAGCTTCTGAGGTCATCCGTCCCCTAGAACTTAGAACTACTTAAACCTAACTAACCTAAGGACATCACACACATCCATACCCGAGACAGGATTCGCACCTGCGACCGTAGCGGTCGCACGGTTCCAGGCTGTAGCGCCTATAACCGCTCGGCCACCCCGGCCGGCTTTTCCATTACATCATGAGTGATGAAGTATGGTTTCATCTTTCCGATCATGTGAATTCACAGAACACGATGTACTGGTCAACGGAGATCACTAACGTTGTGTGTCAGCAGCCGCTCCATGACGCAAAAATCGGCTTTTGGTGGGGTGTAACAGGAACGCGTATGAACGGATTGATATTTTTTGATACTACCGTCAACACGGTTGCATATTTGTCATTTTTGATGCATTTTGTGCTCGCCTCACTCAATATGAAAGACAATACTGCTTCTTTCAGCAAGGCGGGGCAACATGCCACACGTTTAAGGTATACCTGTCTTCACTGAGGAACGAAATCTAAGCAAACACTTGTGGCCACCACGTTCGCCGGGTCTAACAATATGTGGTTTTTGCTGTAAGAACACTTGAAGAGCAAGGTCAATGAAACAAATCCACATAGAATACCGGAACTGAAAGACAGCGGCCAAGAAGTTGCCGCCATCGAAATCCGATCTTTACGACAGGTGTATCAGAGTATGCTTAGACGTGCACTGCTGTGTATTGGTTTTGCAGGCGGTCACTTTCAGAATCGTCCATAAACCTGTTTTTGACTGTATTTTTCATTGTAAATAAATGGTAAGTCCATTTCAGCTCTGCCGGCCGGTGTGGCCGTGCGGTTCTGGGCGCTCCAATCTGGAACCGCGTGACCGCTACGGTCGCAGATTCGAATCCTGCCTCGGGCATGGATGTGTGTGATGTCCTTAGGTTAGTTAGGTTTAAGTAGTTCTAAGTTCTAGGGGACTGATGACCACCGATGTTAAGTCCCATAGTGCTCAGAGCCATTTGAACCATTTGAACCATTTCAGCTCTTAGTTTCTGTAATTTCACTGCATTTCCTTTATACTTACACGACGTGTTTTTATCTGCGCCACGCTATAAGTTAGTTATATGGTGCTATAATGTGCAACTGTCCTTCGTCCCTTCTTAAACAGAAATGAACTGAGCTTTTTCCAATCGTTTGGTATCCTTCATTTCTGCAGAGGCCTGTAACGAATTATTGCTGGAAGCAGAGGAAGTTCTTTAGTAGACTGAAGCACCAAAGGAACTGGTATAAACACACGTATTCAAATGCAGAGATATGTAAACAGGCAGAATACGGCGCCGCGGTCGGGAACGCGTACATAAGATAACAAGTGTCCGTCGCAGATGTTAGATCGGCTACTGCTGCTACAATGGCAGATTATCAACATTTAAGTCAGTTTAAACGTGGTGCTATAGCCGGCGCATGAGCAATGGGACATAGCATTTACGAGGTAGCGATGAAGTGGGAATTTTCCCTTACGACCATTTCACGAGCGAACCGTGAATATCAGGAATCCGGTAAAACATCAAATCTCCGTCATCGCTGCGGCCGGAGAAAGATCCTGCAAGAACGGGACCAAAGGCGATTGAAGAGAATCTCTCAACGTGACAGAAATGCAACGCTTTTAAAAATTGCTGCAGATTTCAATGTTGCGCAATCAACAAGTATTGGCGTGCGAACTATTCAACGAAACGTCATCGATATGGGCCTTCGGAGCCGAAGGCCCACTCGTGTACCCTTGATGACTGCACGACTGGGCGATGGACGCGAACTGGTATGGAGACAACGTCATGAGTCCATGGACCCTGGATGTCAGCAGGGGACTGTTGCTGGGGAGGCTCTGTAATGGTGTGGGGCGTGTGTAGTTGGAGTCTAGATACGTTTAGATACGACTCTGACAGGTGTCACGTACATAAGCATTCTGTCTGATCACCTGCATGGATTCATGTCCACTGTGCTTTCCGACATACTTTGGCAATTCCAGCAGGACAACCCACACGTTCAGTGGCTCCATGAACACTATTCTGAGTTTAAACACTTCCGATGACTACCAAACTAACCAGACATGGACAGCCGGCCGGCGTGGCCGAGCGGTTCTAGGCGCTACAGTCTGGAACCGCGCGACCGCTACGGTTGCAGGTTCGAATCCTGCCTCGGGCATTGATGTGTGTGATGTCCTTAGGTTAGGTAGGTTTAAGTAGTTCTAAGCTCTAGCGGACTGATGACCTTAGAAGTTGAGTCCCATAGTGCTCAGAGTCAGAGACATGGACATTATTTAGCATATGTGGGAAGCCTTGCAACGTGCTGTTCAGAAGAGATCTGCACCCCCTCGTACTCTTACGGATTTGTGGACAGCCCTGCAGGATTCATGGTGTCAGTTCCCTCCAGTACTATTTCAGACATTAGTCGAAGTCCATGCCATGTTGTGTTGTGGCACTTCTGCATGCACGCTGGGGCCCTACACTATATTAGGCAGGTGTACCAGTTTCTTTGGCTCTTCTATAGCCTGTGTATCATATCACAGATATCTCAGCCTGCCCAGACGCCCCTCCAGCTGCTGTGCGGTTCTGCGATCACTTTCGAGTAATTT
Organism: Schistocerca piceifrons; assembly: GCF_021461385.2. Classification (NCBI taxonomy): domain Eukaryota; kingdom Metazoa; phylum Arthropoda; class Insecta; order Orthoptera; family Acrididae; genus Schistocerca; species Schistocerca piceifrons. The sequence continues at coordinate 461,001,059 of NC_060145.1, forward strand.
CGATGTTCGTGGGATGATTGATAGGCGTATCCGTGTTCACGATTTTCGGCACCACAGCAATAGCCACAGCTCGCGAACAAACTCATAACGCTGGAAGGCCGTTGTGCTGCCGGCGGCCTCGGCTAACGCTGTAGCGAGCGGCGCACATGGGGTCCCCTCGTGAAGCAAACCAGCCACTTCCCGCCGACACAGCTGCCAGCGGGCGACCGTGTCTGGAGCGCCACACGGAGCCTGGCGCCATCTCCCACATCACGTGTCAGCTGCGTGGTAAGGTCGCAGGACGAGACACTGCTGGCTCCCTTACAGGAGCACGCTGGTTCGTCTCGAGCGCTGTGAGTTACGTAGCACTGCCACTGGGCGATAATGTGTGTGTCCGTCGCTGAGGTACGACACAGTACGGAGTAGGGCTGATGATAAAATATCTACATCTACATCCATACTCCGCAAGCCACCTGACGGTGTGTGGCGGAGGGTACTTTGAGTACCTCTATCGGCCCTCCCTTACCCGCGGTGGGTGTAGACGTGTGAGCGAAATGCTGGCGTATTCGGCTGTCAGCGTTACCAACAGAAACTGCAACGTTTAATTTCATCACGCAATTTTGACACTGCAAGTGCTGCGTAACTGGCGTTTAGAGAAACGAAAAAGCAGAAGTTCGACATGAAGTGTTCCAGACAAATCCGACATGTGACGAGGCCGAACGATGGATGCATAGGACAGCTTTTATTGTGCCGCTTACCTGCAGTTACCATCGTTAGCAAAGTGGTTATCGCCAAGCGTGAACGTGAACCGTTTTCCTTTCAAGTCTTTCTCTGAGAGAGATGAGAAGACTGCTAGCTTATTGATGTACAGAATATGTAATAATAAATCAGTACTTAAACATACAGCTCTAAACCGGCAATATGTTTACAATGTGCAGCCGATATTTTTAGTATGTCCGTATTTCTTCTGTAGATATTTTGACATGTCGACACCTTTTCCGATATATCGCGAGCCGATTATGATATTTTTAAAAATATGAGCAGTGCTAGTAAGGGAGGGTCGAAATAGAGGCTTAATAGTGTGGCATAAAGGAACTACCGTGTTTGGATGTGTCCGTTACCGAAATACTATATCTGAGATATGCCAAAAAGGCTGACTTTTATTTAGAAAAACGTTGTTAATTTTGAGACAGGAATATGCTACTACCAGCTGAGTACGTGGTATTGCCCTGGTATGTATTTATTCCAGTCTTCTGTTAGCCTGTTCCCTCCTCCCCCTCTCTCTGTCTATCTCCTCCTTAACCGCATCTTTGTCCATCTTCTCCACTCCCTCTGTTCTGTCTACCCTTCCACTCCATCCCCCACCCCGACACATTCTCTGAGCATCTCCTGCAACTCTCTCTGCCCGTCTGCACCTCCCCCCTCTGTCCGTCTGCTTCTTCCCCTTCTGTACATATCCTCCTCTCCCTTCTGCCTGTTTGCCACCTCCTCATCCCTTTCTCTGTCCATCTCCTCTTCCCTCTCTACCTGTTCATTTCCGCCTCCCCTCTTTCTGCCAATCTCTTCCTCCCCTTCTGTCTGTCCATCTCCTCGTCTTTCCTCTCTTTGTTCGCCTCCTTCTTTCCCCTCTCTCTGTCCACTCCCCCATCACCCTTTCTCTGACCATCTGCTCCTCTTCGTATCTGTGTCCATCTCCTGCTTCCCCTCGCTTGTCCATCACCTTCTCCCTCCTTCTGTTCACATTGTCACACTCACTCCAATAGGACGCTGGTGGCTCGTACCCCTGCAGTGTTTCTAATACGTGTTTCAAATTTGGCTGAATTTGTTCCAGGGATTTAGGATGAACATTTTACCCGTGACTTTGCCCAAAATCTTTCCAGGGGTTCAGGACGAGCTTTTTACGTGTTGTTCTGAAACTGTACACACGTGTCAAATTTATTTGACATATATTTAACACATTTCATACGTACTTGCATTCATATTTCATCTGTATCTCTAGCGAATTTTGCCTGCAGCTTCATTTCCACGCAGCTCTATGTATATGACGTCATATCTATTGAACTGTGGGCTGGACAATGAAGTAATTTTGCAGATTAATCCATTGGTATATTTGGCTAGTGATTGAGAAATTAATTGTGAAGAGTTAGTAGTAAAGAAGTAATAAATTAAAACGTCATAAACAATGTCGCAGATTTTCACGAGTCTCTCTATCCTGAATTGTGGGCTGTAAAATAATATAATTTTGCTGGTAACGTCAGTGGTATAAGTAAATACTGTCTGCAAAATGTGTCGCTAATACAGTTTCTGGTAAGGAAGTAACAAATTAAAACGCCATGCTTCACGTGGCAGTTTTACTGTATGAACAGCGGAAATGTAGCAAGCTATAACTACTTTTCCTTTCATCATTTTGTAGATGTTGTCAGCGAGAAAGAGTTTCGTAAAGGTTTGAAATCATGTGCAGAGTTTGTTGTGAGTCACATACATATATACAAAAACATATATACGGGTACGTCCATTTTTATAATGTGTATAAATTTAAATTTTTTGTGCTAAAGCTACGTGGTTGTCCATTTACACAGAAGTTCTTCTATGAGATCTGATTTTCTAGATAAAAACTGTAAGATCTTTGTTGCTTTTAAAGCAACACAGCCGGTTAACTACACTGCACTTGTTTAGTTCAGATACAAAGAGGAAATTGTTTTGAATTTGAAATAGTACTGGGATATCGCGAACAATATTTTAAAGTTCTACTGACTGTCTTACTTCAAAATTAGATAAAAATATGATGTCTGAAAATCGTTCCATTTTAAATACTAACAAAAAATAGTCACTGAAAAATAAGCTCACCTTTATTGTCTAACATTGACCTCCAAAACCAGAGAGAAAAATGTACTCCTGCAGAACTCAGAATTTACTGTTGCAATAGTAAGAGCAATTTGTTTTTCAGGATATTTTGTTATATAAGCCAACGAATGAATACGCTGGTAGCTGAGGTAGTTAATTAAAAACAAATGTTTTTGATACACAGCAAATTTCTTTTTTCAGGGATAAGTTTGCCATTAGCTTCCTAAGTGGGACAGAAGTCACAACACTCAGACACTGTATTGCTAAAACACAATGTTGGCAACACATACATTTTCCCATATTTCTGAAATTCGCTGTCTGCTCGTTTGCCACAGAATTGGCAGGTGCAGGCCGCTGAAGGCTGGTGTCAAAGTATATCACATCCCATACATTTTTTCTCTGTCCCTCCCTCCCTGTCTCTCTCTCTCTCTCTCTCTCTCTCTCTCTCTCTCTCTCTAGACTGCAGCACTCCATTCGCCTCTTCTGTCCGGCGTCTTCTTCGTTTTCCGTATGTAGCGCATCCCACATCATTCATAATTTGCTGCATATATGATGTCCTTGGTCGTCCCCGTCGATTCCTTCCCTGCTGTTATTCCAATGATGTTATTTTGTCTGAAAATGTGTCCTACGGGTTCGTCTTATTTGGATGTGTCTCCACAGAGATCTGTGTTCCTGTATTCTTCTCCGCAGCTCTTAATTAGTAACTCTGTCTTCCAGCTGATCTTCATCATGCTCCTGTAGCACCAGATCCCCAGGGTTTCTAGCTGTGTTCTCTTTTATTCAGTACACAGCTGGAGTAGCTGTGGGTCAGCAACTTCTGTTAATTAGCACAACGAAAAAGAAGTCCAAAAGATCAACTTTTACTTTTTTTATTCATTCAAGACCCATTTTCAAATCATCGGAACATAGTCAAAAATGGTATTTCCGAAGATGTAAAAACCATGCCAAAAATGTGCAACGAACAGTTGCAGCGCTGTAAATTAGTCATCGAGTGAATAAAAGAAAGTAAATTTTGATCTTTTGCACTGCTTTTTCGTTTTACCGATTGACAGAAGATGCTGACCCACAGCTACTCCAGCATGCTGGAAGTTCGTCCTATTTTGTTATTGTACAGGTTTTACGCCAAGTCCAAACAAATAGTTTTATGATCCATTTTCTTGTTTAAGACTGATGTTCTTGCCGACGAGTAAGTTCTTCCTCAAATTAAATGCAATTTTTGCTTGCTGTACTCTGCTCACAATTTTGGCTTTCCGGTTTCTACCATCACATGCCAAGTATGTAAATTTCTCTATCACTTCTAGTTCGTCTCTTCCCAATGTTATTCTTCGTCTCCGCGACAACAGCACTATCAACTGCGTAACGCAGCATATCTATCTTCTGCCCATTAATTTTGATCCCCACCTCAGATGTTCCCTGGATGTATGCTGTGAATGTAATATGTGAGAGGGAGTACATCCTCGTCTGACGCCTTTTCTAATTTTGTGTTCTTTTTACTGTTGAAAGTTCCTAGTCAAGGCCACTTCGTTCTTACGAAGCTGGGTATTACCCACATGTCATTCTATTTTAGAGCTTCTTTCTTCAGCACACTGAACAGCTCTTGTCAGGTAACATTATCAAATGCCTTTTCCAGGTATATAGAGTGATGTGTTGGCAGAAGAGCCAACACCGTGTTGCTAGAGGAGGCCGAAATGCACGCTTTTAAGCTCACGCAGACTGGCGTGAGGTCTGGAACAAGGTAAAGTAATTATAGTAGCCAAAAATAGTACATAGCTTCTGGAATACTTAACTTTAATCCATAATTGGAGAACATCCCTCTTGATGATACATAATTACAATCTCAATATAAACCGGTAATGGCGCCTTGCTAGGTCGTAGCAAATGACGTAGCTGAAGGCTATGCCAACTATCGTCTCGGCAAATGAGAGCGTATTTGTCAGTGTAGCATCGCTAGCAAAGTCGTCTGTACAACTGGGGCGAGTGCTAGGAAGTCTCTTTAGACCTGCCGTGTGGTGGCGCTCGTTCTGCAATCACTGACAGTGGCGACACGCGGGTCCGACGTATACTAAAGGACCGCGGCCGATTTAAAGGCTACCACCTAGCAAGTGTGGTGTCTGGCGGTGACACCACATAGAGATAAGGTAAGCAAGTTTATTTTTCTTTGTTTGCTTTTCGATAAGAAGCCTCAGTGCCAGAACTGCCTGTCTTGTTCCGCATCCCTTGTTGCTAATCCTCTTCTGGATCCAAGCTGATCTTCCAACTTTTCTTCAGTTCTCCTCTTAATTATCTTTACGGGAATTTCGGGTGCATGCGATATGAGTCTTAAAGTTCAGCACAGCACGCCTTTTGTAACTGTCGCCTTCTTCGGTATAGGAGCCGTAATGCATTTGTGGAAATCGATTGTACTTCTCGTATGTTATAGATGGACCTAATTAATTTCAGCAACACCTTTTTAATGTCCTCACCAACATTGTTGATTAGTTCTCCAGGAATGTCAACAATACCCCTTTCATTCTCCTCTCCTAAATTTTTAAGAGCTTTCTCAAATTGTTCTTGCAGAATGTTGTCTACTTTGTCAACTTCCTCTGCTTTTCCTATTACAAGCTCCAGTAAAGATGTTCCGTCATAAAATCCCTAAGTTTATTGTTTCGCTTCTACACCACACAGCACTTTTCCCTCTTTGACTTCTACTTTATCCGAGATCATTGCTTTGCATTTATTAAAAAAATATATTTGCTGATCTTTAGGATGTATCAGTTATTCCAGTGCACATGTTTTCTGCCACTTTTTTTTCCCTATCTTCTCTAATAAATAACTTCCTTAGTGTTCTGAATTTAGCTTTTCCTTGTTCATCAGTTACGTTTCTGCATAGATTTCTGTTTTCAATAAGCTGAGCTTTACATATGCTAGACTTAATTTGTTTCAGTCTTCTTTTACTCGGTCGTGTTGCAAATTTTTAGCTAAGTTGTCCGTTTTCTTGTCATTCCCTCAGTTTGCAGTTTTTCTATTTTCCCTGTTGCATGGATGACAAATTAGGGGTCTGAACAAGCCAGCTTAGGTGTTTGTCGTGTGAACTGCAGTCTTGCGTTATCCTGCTGGAGGATGCCTTTTCGTACCTTGTCGTGAAAGCATGACCACAAGCGAGCTCTCAGCCTCCTTTAAACAGTTACCAAATCAATCCTGTTGACATATGCAACAGCCATCCACACCTTCGTTCCAGGAGTTGGTAAAGCATGCGTCTCGATGATCTCTGCTTCCTACGACCTTTCACAATGTCATCTACGGACCGCCACAAACAGAAGTGAGATTTATCGCTGAACACCGCAGAATGCCACTCTATGAGCCAGTTGACTCCGTATCTATGGAGTGAGCAAAGTCTACTGCGCATGTTCTCAGCATCAAACAGGGCTAGTGACATGGTTTTGGGGCGACATTGCTTGTCTATAGTTTGCAGTAATAGCGAAACGGAATATTATATGTATTCGTCTTGTTTTACATACGTTTCTGCACGTTTGAGTTTTTAGTAAACGCTATGGTGCAGTATTGTTACTACGGATGTAAAGAGTAATGTGTGAAAGGAAGACCACTTGCTTTTTATAGGTATGTACAAAAAATATATGACTGTAAATTTCGTATTGATATGAGGCGCTTTATATGTTGAAGAATATCAAGACACCGTATTATAAAGTCTTGTACTGCAGAGATAATTTCTGCGTTTTTATGGCCATGTGTTTACGAGACAAGTACTAGATAAATTTGCAAGTGTGTTTGAGTTAGACTGCCAGTCAGTGTATACATGCTGGTCCTATGTTCATATGCAGATATAATTTATACATGACAGTTTGGTTAATTTACTTCAGTTTATTCCCATGTGTGTATCTAAGTATTTGTTCAGTCTCCTATACAGTGGCACTGTAACGTAATTGATGAGAACAGATTCGAGAATGTGAATCAGTGCAGTAGAAAATCGAAAAACAACTTCTTTTATTACTCCAAATTTCGACCACTGATCTTGTATTTTTTGTTCGTTTTTGGGCGTAATGTATGCTTTTACTTTTCTGATGAAGTGTCGAAGAAATGCTGTAGATATTTTACGTGTCTATAAAAAGCAGAAGGGTAAATAAATAAAAATTGAGAATAATAATGCACAACCAGGTCGTACAAATCGCTTACCGTATTTACCGCAACAATTCCATACTTCCAAATGCGTTGTTTTTCTGGACTCTTAGGCGCCCTCTACAGTGCCTTTGCAAGTTAATTAAAGCAGAGATTCGACAGTGCGAATAAGTAAAAAATATTGTTGGTTGTGACTTCTTATCCCGTTACCGAAAAAACCTAAATAAAGTGTAATCTGAGTCACAATGGGCAACGGCCTTGCCGCAGTAGATACACCGGTTCCCGTCAGATCACCGAAGTTAAGCGCTGTCGGGCGTGGCCGGCACTTGGATGGGTGACCATCTTGGCTGCCATGCGCTGTTGCCATTTTTCGGGGTGCACTCAGCCTCGTGATGCTAATTGAGGAGCCACTCGACCGAATAGAATCGGTGCCGGTCGAAGAAAACCATCGTAACGACCGGGAGAGCGGTGTGCTGACCACATGCCCCTCCTATCCGCATCCTCATCAGAGGATGACACGGCGGTCGGATGGTCCCGATGGGTCACTTGTGGCCTGAAGACGGAGTGCTTTTAGTGCTTTGACTCACGATACTGTGGCAAATAAGCACACAACCATCGCTCTTCACATCTTTAAATCAACTACAGTTCCTGGCATCAGACTGTTAAGATGTCTATAAAATGCGTATTCACGTATACAAAATTTCACGTTACTTCTGAAGGTGACGTATCTGTAGCAGCGAAGTACTAACACTCAAAATACGCGAAGTGCTAAAAGAGCTAAAATGCGCTGTCTGAAATTCAGGTGATCTGCAGGAGATGTTGCGGACAGAATTCTCGTTCTGCGCACACGAATGTTTTCTCCATAGATATTTATACTCTCTAGTTGACGCCGTGCAAACCTCTGCTGTCTGCGGTATGGCGTCAGCTATAAACGGCGCACGAGTAATGGAGACCTCAACTAATGACGACTCTATCCTATTGTCAAATATTTCATTCTCTTTACGCCTGATGTTACGAGTCTGTTCGCATCTGTGAAGCAGTGTATCCTTGCTACGCGTCTCTCTTCTGTAACGTATGAATTGACACTCGCGAATACAAGTAACGATATTAGTATTTTGAGCACGATGATAACTATAACGCACTCTTTGACTGATCTTGACCGCGTATTTACGTGACTGAATTTTAATTTAGCTATCGAATTTGTCCCAGACTGTGTAGCAGACTGGCTACTGGGTCATCGTACTTAGGATCAAAGTATTTGCTACACTTTAATGCTTACCTTGACCTATCGTTTTGATAATTTATGTTTTCCACTAAGCGTAGTGACTGCAATCACTACTGGAGCAGTTACCTTGACTAAACTCACCTTGAAGAATTCTTACTGAAATTCAACTCTGCTTTTTGCCGTTTACGGTAGCCGCATTCTGAAGGAACGAAATTTGGAAGTCAAATCTGCTCATTCAACTTGGAACAGCTGTCCAACCTATGTTTCAAGAAAGTTGAAACTTGCACTTTAGAACCAGAATGAAACTAGCAAGATATTTAGTGACTTCGTTTTGTTACTTTTAAGTCTTTAAAAAAAACATTTAAAGTTAATATTTGTCATTTGAGCAAAGCCAATATGCCCTTGACACTTTAAGAAACTGACTATATGCAAAATAATTTTACTCAAGTGCTGCAACAAGGGTACCCATGAAAAATGTGTAATGCTCTCTCATAAATAGATTATCACTTTGCAGTTACTATTACTGCTGTTACACCCAGCATCGATAAATTTCTGTATAGGATTTAATTAAAATGAAATGGGCACTTGAAGGTAAACAATAACAAGTGTCCCTATAGTGACGAAAGACACACCTGCTCTGCTTTTACAGGAATAACAAATAAATAGTCTTTTGTAGCTTGCCTTGTTATGAATAGTGCCGTTGAGAATATGGTGTCAAAATCATTTCTGCAGTTCTTCGCGGTTTCTGGTTAAAATGATACTACAAAGGCGTCGTAATAGTTGCTCTTATTGCGCCTGCCTGGAGCAAAGTGGTGTTATCATTGCCACATCGTAATTTAGCGTGGTAAGTCTTGCAATCACGGCTAATAATTGCTAGAGAGGACTTGTTATTCCAGACGCATTAATAAATACCAAGTGGTTACAGTTAAAGTGCAATTACTGTTTGAGGACCAATGTGTCCTGTAATTATCACATGGCAGCTAAATTTGTGAGATATTCTAATGCGTTAATGCAGAACCGATTTACGCTGGAAAAAAATTAGTTCCAATGTTGACCACCAGGTTCAAATCTGGCGCTGTTAATGCAAGAAAAACTTACACAGATGTTTCCATATGTAGTGGATTAGGAATGGGGCGTGGACAGAAAAGGTCAAACAAATGACGTAGGCATAATGTTGATTTTATGACTAACCGCCGCTTACACATATGAGCACCGGAGACGTCGGCGAGACGCTGCATTCGTAAAACGGCGTGATCAACAGTTGCTCGCTGCATTTCCGGCGGAATCTGAGCGACGTGTTCCTGTATATTTGCCTTCAGATCAGGCAGAGACGGGACGTGTTCCTGGTAAACGTGTTCTTTTAGATGTCCCCAGAGTCAAAAGTCGCCTTGATTCAGATCAGGAGCTCTTGCTGTGGGGTAAAACGTTCGTTGGGGGTTGCATTAAGCACCCTGGGTGAGCTACATGAGATGTTGCTCCATCTTGCATTAAAACAGGGGTGTCACACAGCTGTGGTCTTCCAAAGCAAGAACTACACGGTGTACAAGGAGATAAGGACTGAAGAGGTTCTAAGCAGAATCGGAGAGGAGAGGAATATGTGGAAAACAGTGATAAGGAGAAGGGACAGGACGATAGGACATTTGTTAAGACATTAGGGATTGACTTCCATGGTACTAGAGGGAGCTGAAGAGGGCAAAAACTGTAGAGGAAGACAGACATTGAAATACATCCAGCATCCAGCAGATAATTGAGGACGTAGGTTGCAAGTGCTACTCTGAGATGAAGAGGTTGGCGCAGGAGAGGAATTCGTGGCGGGCCGCATCAGACCAGTCAACACAAAAAGAAAAGAAAAAAAGGGTCTCGATAACGTGCAGACGTCACGGTACATCTGATAGGTCCTCTTAAGCGCATTCTCTTCAAAGAAGAACGGTCCGAGAGTAAAGATGCTTGTGAATCCTCACCACGAGGTCGCAAGCGGTGATCATACACAACACGCGCTTTAACAGTATCCCAAATTCGGCAGTTGTGTGTATTCGCTGCACTCTGCAGTCTTAAGTGTGCCTCGTCACTCAATAGAAATTAGCGAGCCGCATGTCATCAACTTTGATCCGCCCCAGAAACCGAAGAGAAGATTCTGAACATTGCCGCAGGCCGTGAGGTTTCAGCTGCTGCGCCGCACGGATCTTGTACAGGTATCAGAGTAAAATAGATCACAAAACTTTCCATACTGTTGTTGACCAGGAAATGGATAATTCTCGTGACACAGCCCGGGGCAGCTGCTGCATGGTCAGTTACAGCAGGAGCAACCTCGTCAGTAACTTCCACCAAGATAGGACGCCTTGCTCTTCCAACTGCCAGACCTAGCTCACCCGTGTTTTCGAATTTCACTATCATGGCCTTTAAACCGTTTAATGACGTGGCACCTCTCCTCAAACTTTTCAGTCGCCGATACTCTCGCAGTGCAGTAATGTAATTGCTACTTTTCACACGAAACAGGTTCGCTGACGAGGTACGGTCTCTTCTCGATAGCCATAGCGATCACTGACGCTATGGATCGTCAAGCGACAATGTGGATGTCATACGCTCATGTAGTGTACAGCGCTAGATCTGCACCTGGCGGACACGACTGGAACTAGTCTTTTCCAGCGTAAATCTGTTCTGTATCGACGCTTTAGCACGTCTACCAAATTTCGCTGCCATACGATAATTACAGCCCATAATGGACCTCCGTGAGTAGTTGCACGTTAATTGCAGCCAGCCAATGTGTTCCTATCTCAGCAGACAATAGTAATTTCCTGCAGAGCACACCAAAGCACCATCTGTCACCGTCACTGCTGTTCGGCCGCTCCTAACTGCTCAGTTTGTCTGCGACGAAAGTTTTTTCCACATAAAATTTGTTCCCCAAAACGGAACGTGACAATGCCACCTGTTATCCCTAGCTGTCCACCGGGGTCTGCTTACATCGCATTTTCGCTTGCATAAGAGGTGTTCACCAAAGGGAATCCACAAGAGCAGAAGCTTGGTCTCCCTCAGGTCTAACAACTTCCTTCTTCCTTCTGCAAGAACAGCTCAGACTGTACATAAATGATTTGTCTCGCATACTTAGTTGCAGAAAAATAAAATATCTGGGCATTTCTCATTCGAATTAAACTTTTACAAAAATTACTACATAAACACGTCAGATGTCGTCAACACAACATGTACGTGAACATTAACAGTGTTCTGATATAAACCCAGCTTCCAGTAATCTGTTCCCGTCGGTTCGTGGTAATTGCCTGTAAGCTCTGGCCGGATTTCAGCTGTTGCCATCCGTACATTCCTTAGATAAAATCCAACAATCCTGCATTCTTCTCGTGGTGTAGTCCTTCTTGAAGGACCCGTAGCCTACATGGTTTTCTTTGTACAAAGTTGTCCAGAGTCCACACTGTCAGCGCTCCTTCTGCAGTTATTGCGCCGCAGCGCACTGTATGTGCCGTCTGTAGGTATGATGCTGCTGTGATCCGACAGTTTCGCACTGAACGAAAAATCACGACAAGTGGCACACGTATGCAGTGTTCAGTCCCTGTCTGAAAAGTGCCAGTACCGTTAGATACATCCGATAGCCATTATGTACTCAAATCATTCTTCACCAGCGGGAATCGCGTTTCTCTGTGCTGAAAATAAACTCGCGTATCGTAACACTTCAATTAAGCGATCGATGAAAGTGTCGATGGCGTGCCACTTTCCGTATACGTCTGTGTCGATGTGGAATCTTAGAGAATGATGAAACTGCCCAGACTTCGTCACACTCCCCTTAGCAACCAACACAACTGGATACAGATCACAAGTATACACAACATTTATTACCAGATACCCAGAATTAAAATTTTTAACAGAACAACGACTAGCTGATCAGATCCGTGTAATAATCAAAAATAACAAGATACCCCAGTCAGAATTAGAAAACATCAAACAACAAGTACAACAAATACTAGAACAAAATAATGTGCAATCAGAAGAAGAAGAAAATACAGTAATGGACTCAAACATCCCAAAGCAAACAAACAAAGAACAACACGCATCAATTAAACAGAGGAAAACGAAATCTTAAGACAGCCACCAGAACAAGCACAAATAGAACACGAAGTGACACACGTGTTAGATATAGAAGAAAAATTTCAGCTGACATATATAGAATACAAATACACAAATACAGACATTAGACCATTCTTGCATAGACCACCAAATAACCCACAAGTCGAAACAACAATAACAACTATCAACACAATCATACACAAAAAAATAAATGAAAATACAATTATGGAAGAGTTACTGGTTTATATAGGCGCACTCACTACACTAAATATACACACTAGGCAGAGATCAGAACCAACCAACACACAGAAGAAACCCACAAAACCAGCATGGCAACACAGGCTACAGATCAGAATAGAAAAACTGAGAAAAGACATCGGACAGCTAACACAATTTATAAGAAATGAAATGTCAGAAAAAAAACGAAAAAGATTAGATAAAATCTCACAACAAGAAGCGATAGAGCAATTAGATGAAAAGAAGCAGAAATTACAAGCATTGGCCAAACGTCTTAGAAGATACAGAAAAAGTGAAAATAGAAGGAAACAAAACTAAACATTTCACACAAACCAAAAGAAATTTTACCAGACAATAGATAACACACACATTAAAATAGACAATCCACCAAACATAACAGACATGGAACACTTCTGGAGCAACATATGGTCAAACCCTGTACAACATAACAGGTATGCATGGTGGGTACAAGCAGAAACAGACACATACAAGATGATACCACTAATGCCTGAAGTGATAATTTTGCAACATGAAGTGACCCAAGCAATTAATTCTACTCACAATTGGAAAGCCCCTGGAAAAGATAAAATAGCAAATTTCTGGCTAAAGAAGTTCACCTCAACACATTCACTTCTAACTAAATTATTTAACAGTTACATTGCAGACCCATACACATTCCCTGATACACTTACACATGGAATAACTTATCTGAAACCTAAAGATCAAGCAGACACAACAAACCCAGCTAAATATCATCCCATAAAATGCCTACCAACAATATACAAAATATTAACTTCAGTCATTACACGGAAATTAATGACACATACAACACAGAACAAAATTATAAATGAAGAACAGAAAGGCTGTTGCAAAGGAGCACGAGGAACAACTGATAATAGATGCAGAGGTGACATATCAAGCTAATACTAAACAAAGGTCACTACGCTACGCTTACATTGATTACCAAAAAGCTTTTGATAGTGTACCCCGCTCATGGTTACTACAAATATTGGAAATATACAAAGTAAATCCTAAATTGATACAGTTTCTAAACATAGTAATGAAAAACTGGAAAACCACACTTAATATGCAAACAAATTCAAATAATATCACATCACAGCCAATACAGATTAAGCGTGGAATATACCAAGGAGACTCATTAAGTCCTTTCTGGTTCTGCCTTGCTCTGAACTCACTATCCAACATGCTAAATAATACAAATTATGGATACAATATTACTGGAACATACCCACACAAAATCACACATTTGCTATACATGGATGATCTAAAACTTCTGGCAGCAACAAATCAATAACTCAACCAATTACTAAAGATAACAGAAGTATTCAGCAATGATATAAATATGGCTTTTGGAACAGACAAATGTAAGAAAAATAGCATAGTCGAGGGAAAACACACTAAACAAGAGGATTACATATTGGATAACCAAAGCGACTGCATAGAAGCAATGGAAAAAACAGATGCCTATAAATATCTAGGATACAGACAAAAAATAGGAATAGATAATACAAATATTAAAGAAGAACTAAAAGAAAAATATAGACAAAGACTAACAAAAATACTGAAAACAGAATTGACAGCAAGAAACAAGACAAAAGCTATAAATACTTATGCTATACCAATATTGACCTACTCATTTGGAGTAGTGAAATGGAGTAACACAGACCTAGAAACACTCAATACACGTACACGATCACAATGCCACAAATATAGAATACATCACATACATTCAGCAACAGAAAGATTCACATTAAGCAGAAAGGAAGGAGGAAGGGGATTTATCGACATAAAAAACCTACATTATGGAAAGGTTTAAGAAAATTCTTTATAGAACGAGCAGAAACTAGCAAAGTACACAAAGCAATCACTCATACAAATACATCGGCTACACCACTGCAATTTCATAACCACTTCTACAACCCTTTAGATCACATAACATCAACAGATACGAAGAAAGTAAACTGGAAAAAGAAAACACTACATGGCAAGCACCCGTATCATCTAACACAGCCATCAAAACGCATCCAACACATGGCTCAGAAAAGGCAATATATACAGTGAGACGGAAGGATTCATGATTGCAAGACAGGATCAAACAATAAACACCAGATATTACAGCAAACATATTATTAAAGATCCCAATACCACAACAGATAAATGCAGACTTTTCAAACAACAAATAGAAACAGTAGATCACATCACAAGTAGATGTACAATACTAGCAAATACAGAATACATCAGAAGACATGACAATGTAGCAAAAATAATACATCAACGACTTGGCATACAACATAAACTAATAAAACAACACGTTCCCACATACAAGTAAGCACCACAAAATGTACTGGAGAATGATGAATACAAATTATACTGGAACAGAACCATTATAACAGATAAAACAACGCCACATAAGAAACCTGACATCATACTCACCAATAAAAAGAAGAAATTAACACAAATAATCGAAATATCCATACCCAATACAACAAATATACAGAAGAAAACAGGAGAAAAAATTGAAAAATACATCCAACTGGCTGATGAAGTCAAGGACATGTAGCATCAGGATAAAGTTGACATTATACCAATTATACTATCAACTACAGGAGTCATACCACACAATATCCACCAGTACATCAACGCAATACAGCTACATCCAAACTTATATATACAACTACAGTAATCTGTAATTATTGATACATGTTCAATTACCCGAAAGTTCCTAAATGCGATGAAACATATACCGTACAGTTAAAAGGAAGTCACGCTCGATCAAGGTCCGCGTCACTTTCCATTTTTAACCAGACATAACGTCTGAGAAAGGAAAGAATAATAATAATAATGAATTGAAGGAAACTACAAGTTACTTCAAATGAAATACAAATGCCGGCAGCGGTGGCCGAGCGGTTCTAGGCGCTTCAGTCCGAACCGCGCGACTGCTACGGTCGCAGGTTCGAATCCTGCCTCGGCCATGGATGTGTGTGATGTGCTTAGGTTAGTTAGGTTTACGTAGTTCTAAGTTCTAGGGGACTCATGACCTCCACTATTGAGTACCATAGTGCTCAGAGGCATTTGAACCATTTGAAATACAAATAAAATTAAACTGCCTTTTTGTTATATTAAAAACAATGACACATCATAAGACTCAGTGACACGAGTATCAGGAAGAGTGATTGCAATCAAGGTATGAAGATGCACATTCAATCACTAATACGAATGCACGAGATTAAATGTTTTAGTTACTTCAGTAGTTGATTGAATACTAAATGAAAACGATACCATCACTGGGACCAGGACTGACGCCACTGTGGCAACGGCGCGTCTTCTTTGCAAACATCAACGGCCACCTATCGCCGGTGCTGATGCACGCGCTGACCAATCTTCTGTGGCGGTAAGTCGACCGTGTGTGATCGCTTACGAAGAACAAGAATCTCGCTAGTCAGGACTGGGACGCAGTGAAGTCCCATCCACCGTCTGACTTGGCGTCTAGAACCAGCGACCTTTCTCCTTTCGCATCCAAACCGAGAGTGTCCGTTTTGACGTGTGCCTGCTCCCGACTCTGTTTTTTAGCCCTTCCGGCCGCAGTCGCCAGTCAGGAAGAATGTTACTGGTTTCCGCCAATAGCGTGAAAACTGTCACGTTTGATAAATTTCCGCCACAGAATGTCTGCAGACGTGGGTCAGCCAGGGCGCACCTTCCTCACCAGTTTGCTCTAAAACTTCTCGTCTGACAGCAGTAGGCGAATCAGAGCGCTGTTGATGCACTTCTCAATTTCCAGAGGCTCGCTCGCCAGTGTCGCGGGAACTCCGCTAGGCGCCTCCTCCTACTGCACACGCCCACACATTCCAAGACTTGTGATTCCTCACTATAAATTATTAGGTGGCAGCCAGAAATTGAGCCGAACAGTGACGAATACGCTGAACCTTGTCTTAGCTTGACTGACAAGGGGGTTTGGTGAGTCCCCTCAGGTGACCTGGACACGTGCAAGCCAGAACAAAGCCTCTGAATGCCGCGTGGTCTCGCCTGTCGCACTAGAGAGTTCTGCGCGAGCTGAGCGGTTCTCATGCATTCTTCGAATGGAAGCTACAAGCTTCGGCCGACGTAAAATACATTCCTCAGCCTTAAGTAACGTCATCAGACCTTAAGTATGAGGAAACTAAAGTGCTCTGCGTGTTGCCAGTCGTCAGAAGAGGCAGATGAATTTAGCATATAAACGGAAGGAGGCAAGCCACATAGCTTTCATGGTTCATACGGTTTTCCTCGCTACAGGAGGAAAGAGGAAAGTCAAAACCTCATTCGAGGCTCCACAACCTAACAATACATTTTGAGTTTTGTCTTAGAATTCTACATCTTAAGTTAAAAACACGTACTTTTTAAAGGATCTGGTCTCGAAGCATTCTGTTTGTAATACTTTGACGAGGTAGACAGGGCCCCAGATCTACAACAAGTTCAAAATGTTTATCCCTTGCAGCGAGAGAAAGATCATCCGCGTAGAGGGAGTGCTTCATGTTACTGAGAAATGGTTAGTCATTTCTGTACACTCGCTGACGCAGACCATTACCTTGACTTTTCCTCCTCAGTGGCGGAATAAAGGGAAAGGGGGTAGCATTGGAGGGAATACCCACCCGGGCAAACCTGGAGGGGCTGGAGATTTGCAGGTCCTATAGGACCATACCATTTTTAATCAAATTCCAAACAAGATCAAAAAATGTTCTCTAAATAAGAGATAGTCTAAGGAATTCAGGGTCCCATACGTACGCAAAATATGAACATAGGCACGTATTTACCTGCATCGCAGTTGTGCATGGGTGTGTTCAGAATTTTAAGAATTTTCGTAAAACGATGCATCAGACTTAAAAACTGTATAGTGATAACCATTTCTCTGCTAGACGCAGTAATTCTAAATGAAATTTTTTTGATACCTATGTCATCTCCATAGGTGTATTGTAAGTACAGTTTAAAAATACGCGCGTAAGTGCATGGAACAGCTTACCATTGATTTATTAATGTTTTAACTACAGTGTTACAGTCTAAAAATTGTTTAAGGTTATATATAATTATTATATACTTTATTTTGCGAATATGGAAGTCCAGCTACGTCGACTATAACAGAGTTATCTACATTTAAGCAACGGTTGTGACCAACTGTAGACATCAAGAGCAACACTAGAATCATGTAGACTTCATAATCCAGAAATAACAGTAGAAAAACGTTTTATAGCATAAATCTTTATCTACTAGGGCGTGCTGAAAAATAATGCCTGCGAATTTTTTATGGGAAAACTTCTAAAACTTTTAAAAATAAAACAAATATTAATATTCTACATCTTTATTCTTCTTCTCTACATACTTATTTCTCAACATGGACGCCATGGCGACGAACACATTTCTCCAAACGAGAGACCAGTTCTTTGATACCGTCGTCACTGTAGAATGTTTGACTTTATTGATGGAGCCTCAACCGCATCTCTGCTTGTACTATTTCATTTTCATCAAAGTGAAGTCCTCGAAGGTGTTCTTTGACTTCTGGAAACAGTTGAAAATCGGATGGAATCAAGTCGGAACTGTAGGGACGATCATGAATGACAGTGAACGCAAGACGTCGGAGTGTTGCAAATGTCGCAACGCTCCCGTATGGTCTGACATTGTCACGTAGGTGGAGAGGGTGCCCCGTGTGTGGGCGAAGAAATCGGATTCGAAACTCGATTAGAGCACAGTGTTTCTCATGGTTACGTTACACATCACAATGTTACGTGCTACGATTCAGAGCCCTCTAGCAGCAGAGGGCTGCAAAACTGTAGAATGTTAATAACGTTTCTTTTACTCAAAAAGCTTTAAGATTTTTCACATAAAACGTTCGGAGTCATTACTTTCCAGCACGCCCATTATTTATAGTCAGTGGCTAGGGGTGCACCCCCCCCCCCCCCCCTTCGTTCTGTGGCGGGTTGACTGAATCAGTAGTGCATACATCTTTTATAATCCAATACTTCGTGACCATTTGCGCCTCAGTCGCATCATACGATATAAGTTTCTTTTACACTGACACTAATAAACAATTAGGTTCGCTCTACTACTAACCAATATGTTCATATTATCAGTTGAATGAAAACTTTCAACTGAAACAAATTTCAGCGAAATGAATGCTCGAAAACGTGTACTATAATGATAACTACTCGTATTTGGCACTAAGGTTAGGTGCTTTGTTTCCATACATATTCTTATTCTACCCTTTATCATTTCTTTCCTCTCTCCTTGATGATTGCTGTGCTAAATACTGATTCGTATTCTACACGATTCGTATTCTACACGATCCATTACAGCCATGCGGATAAAATGCCTGTCATCTCGACTGCTAGTGATACGAGGCCGTTGGAATCCAGCACGGCGTTCCGAATTACACTCCTGAACCCACCGATTCCATATTCTGCAAACAGTCATTGGATCTCGACCAGCGCGAGCAGCAATGTCGCGATACGATAAACCGCAATCGCGATAGGCTACAATCCGACCTTTATCAAAGTCGGAAACGTGATGGTACGCATTTCTCCTCCTTACACGAGGCATCACAAGAACGTTTCACCAGGCAACGCCGGTCAACAGCTGTTTGTGTATGAGAAATCGGTTTCCTCATGTCAGCACGTTGTAGGTGTCGCCACCGGCGCCAACCTTGCGTGAATACTCTAAAAAGCTAATCATTTGCGTATCACAGCATCTTCTTCCTGTCGGTTAAACTTCGCATCTGTAGCACGTCATCTTCGTGGTGTAGCAATTTTAATGGCCAGTAGTGTACATCAATTTAAAGCAGTGCGGGGACGTCATATAAACTGACGGAAAAAAAATTCACGACACTAACACGGAATTGTGCGATGTAAGGGAAAGTTTATAAGCTTGTTTCCACATCTCAAACATTATGGCTATTCATTTGGCGCCAATAGCATAAGAGCGGCGCTAGTAGCATTATTTATCTTTGAGACTGCCGGCCGGTATGGCTGAGCGGTTCTAGGCGCTTCAGTGTGGAACCGCGCGACCGTTGCGGTCGCAGGTTCGAATCCAGCCTCGGTCATGGATGTGTATAGTGTCCTTAGGTCATTTAGGTTTAAGCAATTCTACGTTCTAGGGGACTGATGACCTCAGATGTTAAGTCCCATAGTGCCCAGAGCCATTTGAACCCTTTTTTCTTTGAGACTGGCCGTGGTGAGTTGATGCTAGCCAAGAATGCGTTTGAAGCGGTAAACACGCCATTATCAACACCTCACTTTGAACGAGATCGTATGGTGGGGCTAGGAGAATTTTGGTGTTCCTTCTGAGGTACTGCAGAAAACTTGGCAGGAATGTAGTCACTGTACGCGATTTCTGGCAACGGTGGTCACTAGGAATGTACGGTCGCAAGGAGACCGGGCTCCGGACGGCCATGTGGCGCTACCGAGAGGGAAGATCATCGTGTTGGCGTATCGCTTTAGCGCGTCCTGCTGCATCTGCAGCAGCAACTGGAGCAGCAGTTGGCACTATAGTGACACATCGAACTGTTACAAATCGGTTACTTCTGGGAAACCTCCGAGGCAGGCGCCCTATTGCGTGCATTCCAGAGACCTTAGACCACGGTCATTTGCAGTCGTGTCAAGCGAGAGCTCATTGGATGGCAGTTTGTTATGTTTTCCGATGAAAACTAGTTCTGCCTCGGCGCCAGTGATGGGCGTGTGTTGGTGAGGAAGAGGCCACTTGTGGGCTGCAACCGACCCGTCTGTCTGCTAGACACACTCGACTTACACCTGGAGTCACGGTGTGGCGTGCGATTTCCTATGACGACAGGGATAGCCTCTTAGTTATCCTACCCATCCTGACTGCAAATCTGTTCGCCGATCTGGGGATTGAGCCTGTTGTGCTGCCATTCATGAACAGCATTCCAGGGGATGTTTTCCAACAGAATAACGTTCGCCCACATACCGCTGTTGCAGATCAACCTGCCCTGCAGAGAGGCGACATGCTACTCGATCACCAGATATGTCTCCAATTGAGCACATATGGGACGCCTTCGGACAACAAGCCCAGCTCTTCCGCAACCAGCATTAACCGTGCCCGTATTGACCGACAGAATGCAACAGCCACGGAGCACCACCCCACAAATTGACATCCGGCGTCTGTACAATACATTGCACGCACGTCTGCATGCTGGCATTTAACATTCTGGTGATTACACAGGTTATTAAGGTACCAGAATTTCACATTTTCAATGGCTTGTCTCTTGCTTACATTAATCTGTGATCTTGCAATGTTAATCCCCTGAATATGTTACCTAGACAAATGTTTTCCTGAAATTTCGTTACTGTACATTAATTCTCTTTTGGTGTTGCGATTTCTTTCCGTCAGTGTAATTTTGCAGCCCCAAGCCTCCGACGGCCTAAGTCCGCCACTGTTGCACCTACTTTTTTTTTCCTTTGTCCTATTTTCGAGGATGGACTGAATAGCTCCAACCAAATGGTAAACTTTGAAATCGCTACACAGTTAGTACAGAAAAATTCTCTGTGATTTATCCGACCTGCTACGACAAGCCCGGGCGCAGATAATAAGAATATGAAGGGGCGTGAAAGATCGAGGAATCTGCTGCTCGTCTCTGGAGAGGCCGTGCATCCATCGAGTGAATCACAAAGCGGTGTTGCGCACACTGTGGACTGTTTGACCGCCCTATTGGGCCTTGCCTAACGCCGTGTTTGCGGACCGAAGAGGACTTTCCTTCTGTGTTCACGATAAGTTATCACGCCACAGCACGTATCAGCTCGCTGTACAAGCTTCTGAGACGCTCCCAACGTCTAAACGAAGATTGCACGTAAAATTCCTTACGAATAAGTTGAGTTCTTGCACTTCGAACCATGTCCCACGCTTTACTTCCCATACATTCACGCTCTTATCTTCTGTGAAACTTTGAGAGAAACGCAGAGCATAAGAGCTTTCTTTTTAAGATACGATGGAATTAATCGCGTTTAGCTGCTAGTGGACATTTATTTACATCAAGGGGGAAAAGTTGAAAATTTGTGCTGGACCGGGATTCGAATCCAGGTATCCTGCTCAGCAGGCAGAGCCTCCTACCACTAAGCTATCTCTCTCTCTCTCTCTCTCTCTCTCTCTCTCTCTCTCTCTCTCTTCCTGATTATAAAGTAACCTGCACAAAGAAGGTCTATTTCCAACCACCACTCTGACCCTTAAAAAAATATTTATGCCACTACGGGCGTTGTCCGCTAACAACGCCTATTCCGATAGTTCCACCTAATCTGAGAAGGGAGTAAAGGAAAAGAAAACAAGAGGGTAATCAAATGGATGTAGAAGACATTTTTTTTTTTTTGCCATGCAGTGAAGTCCGTGAATCCGCTCTTAGCCGTGGAGAAATCGATGCACATCTTCGCGAAAATAAAGAGGAATACCGTTGGGGGATCATAGCCTCAAAAATACTGCGTCAGGTCAGATCAGCTTCTCATTGCAGGGACATTCCAACAACGTGGCGGGCCATGGAAAGCACTCCAAAGGAACTCGGAAAAGTGTCGTCTGTATTTTGGATTACAGACAATGGCTCCATGTCGTTCGTTCGTGTAAGTCCAAAACTCGAGAGCACTCTTCTGGCCAGGTGCAAAAAGATATCGAACTGCAAGGCCACTGAACCAATTCACAGAGTGAGTCTTCGTCTGTGGGTAGTACACGTGTAGTTCGAAGCCATCCGGAGGCTACTGACGTAGTGCCCCTGCCCATTATTCTCAGTACTCGCAGCGTTTCGCCGATTCCCGTAATAGTTCGAGCGTGATGTGAATCTGCACTGAAGGGCTCGTTGGCCAACCTCTCTTAATCATGTATGTGATGTGTGTTCTTTTGGAGCTGTCCGAAAGAACAGACACTTTATATATGACTCCTGTCTCCGGATGACTGCGAATTACACCGCACATGATGTTATTCCCAGATGACGTGTACTACCCACAGACGAAGACTCACTCTGTGAACTGGTTCTGTGACCTTGCAGTTGGATATCTTTTTGCACCTGGCGAGAAGAGTGTTCTCGAGTTTTGGACTTATGCAAACAAGCGACGTTGTATTTGTTAACTTTTTAACTTCAGATTTAGTTCTGTACGTATTTGATCTTAATCTTCACTTTGACTGACTGCTGCTTTTTGGTATTAGAATTTCAATTTTTTCTAATTTTTCAAGATTTCCCCTCTTAATCAGTCTTTGTGTTTCCACTGCATACAGTATTTCTGGTCTATCTCGTAATGTTTCATGTTTTTTGTTCCAAGGAAAAGATTTTTTACTATTATATTTGATTGAAAGAATAAAGGTCACAACAGCAGATGAGATGACAGCAGGAATTAAAACTGGAAGACGGAAAGAGAAGGCTGTGTTCTCTCGTCTACTCTGTTTAAAATCTATTTACGTGATTTGGTTAAAAATTGCTTCCAACAAAAGAGTCGTGTGACAATACGAGGGGAAGGAGAATCAAATGTGTAAGATTTCCTGATGTGATATTAGTAAGTGAAAACGGAAATGTAGTTAACGATACGTTTAAAAAATGACCACCACCTGTGAAGAATGTAGAATAAAGATAAATTTCAAGAAAAATAAGGCAATGGTTTTTACAAAGCAATCAACGGATAAGGGTAGGAAAATTTATGATGAGTAAATTCAGCAAGTTTATAACTTGAGGTACCTAGAATGCAAAATAGCCAGTAACATGACAAGTACTGTTGGAAGTATTGCTCCGTATGGTCTCGAAAGATGGACATTGCGGGTGAGAGATGAGAAATGCATACAGGCTTTTGAGATGTGAATCTGGAGAAGAATGGAAGGTGTACAGGATAATATAGGTAATGAGGCTGTGTCACAAAGCGTGAAGAAGAAATGACAATACTGGAAACTATTAAGAGGAAGAAAAGAAATTGGTTAAAACATTAGTTGAGAAGAGACTGCATAACGAAGGATGCAGTACAGGGAATTTTCACTGCGTAGAGGACAAGAGGAAGCAGAAGATACCAGCTGACTCACAACACCGAGATAAATGCATCACACACAGCTGCGAAAAGGATGGCGGGACATCGTGATAAGCGGAGAACGCTGAACTCGCAGTGATGCTCCAGGAAAGAACACAACATCGTCATCATTATGCAAAAACGTGTAATAAAAATGTTGTGTCACTTGGGTAGTCTAAAATGCAGCAGATGTTACTATTAAGAGGTTATAAGTCTCAATCATTTCCCAATGTGTTTACTTGTGAACTCCGTTTTTCGAGCGTAAGAATAATATTGCGTGAGGCAATACCCCATACTAAAGGATTATAAATTATTTCATTAACTAAGTACAAAAGTACTAAAGTAACGTTCTCGAGATTTCTTCACGAAGGAGAGGACCTCCGAAAAATTAATGAAAAGTCCTATGAACCTAACTGAGTGAGGAATTAGGAGGTGGTGAAGTATCCGACTTGAAAACTCCAAACGAAGTGGCTAAGATAGTGGCTCATACGCTGGGCTCTTACTCAGGAGGACAGGGGTTCAGATCCGAGTCTGGATATCCTAATTTATACTTTCCATGTAGTAGTTAAATCGATTAAGACAAATACTGGGATAGTATTTCTCAACTGATACTCTCGTTTCACGAGTGGTAGTTTTTGTTTACACGTCAGTGCCAAAACTGAGTGTATTTCGAGTCCCATTCGCTGTGAAAGTGAGGTTGTTATGAGTGACCGTCCTTCCTAACAAAGTTGGAAAATAGTAGACGCCACTAAGTGACTAGCAATGTTACAACACCTTTTTTTTTTCAATCCTTCATTGGTCGCGACATTAAAACCACAGTGGAAATCAAATGAAGCTCTGATGATCTGTGCAGTTGTGTTGCACAGTGCCTATAGTATGCCCATCGACCACGTCACATCACACTATTCAGTTCTGGGCACGCAGTGAGCAAGTAAAGATGCTCAGAACAGTAGAGTCACCTGCCAAGTGTGAAGTGCATGCTGAGGGCTTCCGCCTGATTTGATGCAGCCCACATAACGTACGTGTCGTGCATTTCCTTCTTCGTGACAACGCTCAGCCGCACACTGCAGACGCAACAACGGCGCTACTGCAGCGTTTTCGATAGCAGTGTCGGATCACCGACCGTACGCCCTAGACTTGGCTGCCTCTAATTTTCATCTCGTAGATCACACGAACCGCTGATTATGACGACAACATTTTGACACAGCCAACGAGCTGCAGAACAGCGTAGAGGATTGGTGGAAAGCAGAGGTGGCTGCCATTGATGATGAGGGTATTGGAAAATTGGTAACACGCTACGACAGGCGTCTACGTCCGAGTGGCGACTATGTAGAAAAATAGCTGGAAGATGTAGATAAATGTTGCAAATAAAACGTTTGTGATTTTCGCTGTGTTTTCCATTTCTCGACCGATCGGAGGCTGAAAAAAAAAAGCCCTCATAGTACAGTTTACTAAAAGCCAAATTAAAATTCATTGTAATGGTCTTATGGTGAATTCCCCATATTACTGAGAACTGGAAGAACGCGAAAAAATCCCCCAAACATTTGACAACACCTTTTATTTCCTTTAGAGGTTGGGAGTTATTTGGGAAGTGACCAAACAGCGAGGTCATCGGTCTTTATTTCCCTTAGAAAGTACAGTATTATTCATAAGTCTACGCAGGGCCTCGGAAGGTGGCTGCACAAAAACCGCAAGAAATACAGATGAGTGACAAACAGCAGCAGAAAAAGCATCTCACTAAGTTTCGATTCGTAGTACGCACGGTGAAGTAGTTATATAGCAACACCACTAGAGGACGGACGTGTTACAATTTGTAGAGAAATCATCCACTGTGTATTCTCCATGAAGCATCTCTTGCATTGGTATGCTCTGCAGCAGAACGTTGTCCAACAGCTTGGCTACGCAGTGTTTGTGTTAAGAATTGCAGCTATGAAAACAATTAGTGATACAGTCAGACCTACATCTTCATGTTGGCTGCCAATACTATCGAATATCTGTCCAGCTCGTCTTCATCGAAAAGCGGCTTTCTACAGCCGTCGCCAACAAGTTTCTAAAAATGAGCCAGTTCCTGTTCACGAAGGTTTATTCTCGCTGCCTGCGGAACACCTCAAATAAAGAAGACCAGTATAGGAAGAAGGAGCACAAATGCTCTCCACTTGGTTCAACAGCGACGCTGACTTGAAACATGAGTGGCGGGCCACAGAAACAGGGAACCACGAACTTATTTACAACCTAGTTAAAGTTCCAGGCTTTCATCGTCCGATAGAAATGTTCGTACAGCTTAATAGCAAATACAACATGCCGAGTCTTGCACCGAGAGTACATGTAACTGTGGTGACATTCAGATAATAACCCACATTGTAAATGAGTACCCTAATAGACCTTTCCCCACTGGCATCAACAATGTACATGAAGTATTCAGTGATCCCAGCGGAGGCTCGAGTCCTCCCTCGGGCATGGGTGTGTGTTTTTGTCCTTAGGATAATTTAGGTTGGATAATTTAGGTTAAGTAGTGTGTAAGCTTATGGACTGATGACCTTAGCAGTTAAGTCCCATAATATTTCACACACATTTGAACATTTTTGAAGTATTCAGTGAAGCTCTTCATTGGATTTAGTCTTACAACATTCGTGTGCAGCCTGGGCTGCATTATATTTATATAGCATAAATAGTTGCACATACGTATTTTTTTTGTTTAAATATGTATTGGATTTGTTGTAATTGATGTATACGATGATGATAATACTGATAACGCACTCTGTATTGTCGCATCGAATTTCTTCATGCCTGAAGATAGGCAACCCAGTAAACAGATTTCCAAAGCAGGCTGCTGTCGTAGCAGTAACAGCGACCTCAGAGAATTGCACACACCTGCTCTTCCTGTCACATTGATATTTGCCACGTCATGAACAGTGTCCCATAATGACCAACTATAATGTGAGTCACAACTTGGGGAGATGCTTGTCCAGTGATGTGTCTCTGTTTTCTGTATATTTTGAAGCTTTAAGCAACTGTCTTCTGCAATGTAAAAGATACTTACGAATAACTCTCTATATACATACATACAGTCGCATTAAATAGTATTTCGAAGGCAATATGTAGCATTCACTGTACCGTTTGTGTCCTCTTTTCCTTTCTAAGTGTCAAATGACATCAGAAACCATTTTTTTCCTTCAGCAGAGCTGCACAAGGGGGACTGCTCCTTGTACCAGTTCTCCCACCGAGGAAAAAGTTTCCGGCAGTGCCAGGAATCGAACATGGGTCCTCCACACGTCAGCCACCACATTAAAACATTGGATACAGGGACTCCCAGAAATGTTGTGTGCGAACTGTGAGGGGCTTGAGGAGCAAATGAAGGATAGGAACCCGTGTCTGGAAATGTCATCCAACGAAGCTACAGAGCTTCGAAATCACATGCGCCAGCGTCTGCCAATACACCACCCCTTCGGCAGCAAACATTACTTTGTATGCTGATGGACCATCTCACAATGGTGTTTGTTATTCAGTGATCGCAACTGATTGTAACGATCGTCAGTGAAGCAGATGCACCTAGCTACTGCTAGACAGACCTTATCTCCTATGATTGTTATGTTGTGTTGTCTCAGTGGGTGAGGGTTTCAGACATAGGATCCCATCAACAGTTTATTTTTCTCCTGGAAACCTCTGTAATCTCCATTGTTTTTCGGTATACAGGAAAAAAATAAACTGCAAATGGCAACCCATGTCCGAAACTGTCTTGCACTGAGGCAACAGATTATCACATTCATAGGAGACAAGGCTTGTCCATGCAGCTGGTAGCTCCATCGTCTCTATTGGTGATCGTGGCAATCAGTCGCATAACACAGAGACGTTCCACCTACTGTCTGTCAGTGTACAAAGTCACATTTGCTGCTGAAGGGGTGGCCTAGAAGCAGGCGCTGGCGCCTATAACTTTGATGCTCTGTCGCGTCGTTGGATGAAGTTTCAGCACATGGATTCCTGTCCTCGATTTGTTCCTCAAGATCCAATCTACAAACCCACGAAGAGTGTCGCAATATTTCTTGGACACAGTATACACAAAGCGCTTTCTGAATGTGTACACACTGCAGGAAGCAGTTCTTGAGATGATAAGTAGTAAGAAAGGTTATACAGATATCTGGCTGGAAATATGCTCCAAAGGAGATGAAGGTGGAGATAAATGATGTTTGATAGTGACTCCAGTGTCAACACCAGGCAAGCAGCCTCCCAGCATGGGGTAAGCCAGATGACTATGTCGAACATTGTCCATGACAGCTGCCACTGTCCATATCAATTACAATATGTGCAGACCTTATTATCTGCAGACTAAATTACGATGGTTTTGTTGCTGGTTCATCACACAGACCACCACTGAGCTGGAATTTCTGTCACCCACACAATTTGCAGATGCTTCACCAAAGGCAGTATGATCAAGTTTCACGATTCCCACCTGTGGGCTTTGAATAATCCCCATGATTAAGTGGCAGCGAAACACCGACACCAGTTCAGCCTCAATGTGTGGGCGGAGATTGTTTGCGGTGGCATCGTGAGACCAGTCATGCTTCCATAGTGCCTTACTGGTGAGGTATGTCTGCACTTCGTGCGGGTGACCCTTCCTCCCCTTCTCGAAGACGTGCCTCTTGTACGATAGGTAACGTATGGCTTCTGCATGATGGTGCTCCAGCCCACTACGCTCTTGTGTGTGTTGAGCCAGTTCGATGTACTTCAGCAATCATAACTCAGGCTTTCAATTCGGAATATTTTGCACATAAATGCTGTATGTTTTAAACAATGAATTCAACTTTTTCTGCATCTAATAGTATTTGAATTTACAGGAAGGCAAATAACTCATGAACTACGTTCATTTACAACGTACTTTTTTTTTAAATTCTAGTGTTAGCTTACCTACCGCATCAAGCTGTTCCCAACGAGTTTCCCGAATTAAATTTGAACCATTTTCGATGCTTTTCTCACCAGACATTTGCTTTCATCTTACGATTCGTCTGTATGTTGAAGTATCAGATATATTGCATTTTCCATGGCTCTATCAGTTGCTTTTGTGACTAGAGAATCACGCTTTTCCTCACAAAATGGAGTGAGTGCCTGCAGCTTTTGAACCCACTGATCACATTCAAGTCCTCTTTGTTGTAGTTATATCTGAACACCATTCACTTTTGTAAGCAATGGGCTCCAAAAATAGAGGAATGCGAAGAAAGGGTAGGTCATAATGCAAACTAGCAGACTATCTGCGTCTTCTTTGGTTTTTGGTTTTCTGCTGATCCATACCTGAAGATTTCCAAAGCTTCTATCACGCTTTCTATGTGCTCAGCAAGCATTCGTGCTTTGAACTCCATACTGTGTCACAGGACCGCTTCAAATTAATTAGAATACGTTGTTTAAGAACATCCCATCTGTGTATAGAGCCTGAGAAAAATGTGTACGCATTTTGCACAGTGCCAAACAAGTCACCGACTTTGTTGCAGCAGTAGCTGCACGTACTCCAGCAAGGTTAACTGAGTGATTATTACACGGCATAATCACTGATTTGGGGTTCATATCCATAATAAGTTTATGAGCACCAATAATGTGTCCAGACATGGTTGTGGCATTACTATATCTTTGTCCACAGCAGTCCTCTAGTTTCAGACAATCTCCTTGCAGTTTGTCACAAATTTGTTGTGTGACTTCATTAGCTAATTTCCCCTGTAATAGAATGAAATCAATAAAGGATTCCCCTGCTGTGTCTTGTGAACCCTCAATATGTACATAATGAATTATTAGAGACTTTTATTCTGTCTGTGATACAAATTAGGTACTATCAAACATGATGCAAAAAAATTTAGTTTTAGAAAAGTTCTTAATATCTCTATTGTGAGATGATCGCCAAGTAGTTTGATTTCACTCATTTTCGCTTCATGGAGGAAGACAACATACAGCATAGCCGTCTGTCTGCTGAACTTTGTTAAGAGAAGGATTCGCAGCTCCTGTCACGGACTGCGTCGTGGCTCCTTCTGCCGGAGGTTCGAGTCCTCCCTCGGGCATGGGCGTGTGTGTTGTGTGTTGTTCTTAGCAGAAGTAAGTAGTGTGTAAGTCTAGGGACCGATGACCTCAGAAGTTTGGTCCCTTAGGAATTCACACACATTTGAACAACTGGATCACATTTGGCAAGTAGGTTGAAAGTTTCAAGGAAATTTCCACAGTTATTACTTCCACAAAGAACTCCGAGGGGGGGGGGGGGGGAGAGATTATCTGGCTAAATACAACACATAATCAAGAATCCTCGTTAATAGAGCTTTCCATTTCTCAAATGACTTACGTTGTTGTAAATGAGCACCGTCACCGATTGTTTCACATTACTTTAGTCGCATTTCAGGCTCTTTCCAGTTTTCAAATGATTCATCACAATGACAACTTTTTTCATGATCTAATACTCTCGGGCTAAGCATTTTCCATGTTTTAAAGCCATATGGTTGTACAAAAAGAACTTTCCCATTTTTTCTTTTAAGAGTGCAAGGAAAGAAATATATACACATTTCACAGGAGAATACAACGACCGTGTCCTCAAAATTCGCTCTCCATTTTCTAACTTCATATAAAACGAATGTTTACAAAAAGGCTCTGCCAATAATATCTGTTGGACAAAAAAGTATATTTATTCTGTAGTTCACAAGTTGCTCTCTTAACAAATTCATTTTTCAAAGTCTCCCTTACATTTTCTGGCCAATAACTGATATCACTGAAAACTTTCAAAACAACCTGCTCTGAGAGAGTGGTTTTCTGCACAGGCCTTGAAGCATTTCCAGGTCTCTGCTTCTACCGTAGAGGGAGAACAGCGTACTCACACACCTGGTGCCATTATTAGTTTTCACAATAAATCTGTCGAGTTCTCCAGCTAGTTTAGAAAGCTCTTCCTGTTCTAATTTTCGCCTTTCTCTGCATTAGGCACCAGATTCCGTTCTTAAAGACATTATCGATGAGGAAAAATGTGAAGAAACATTAAATAATTTTAAAAAATGCACGTAAAAAGCTAATAAATAAGCAAAGCTAATAGGTAACTGTTGTAACCAGATGAAACTAATTTCGTCCGGCCACAACTATGGGTTCTGTGACTGCTGTGAGAGAAGGCTCATCAAATCAGAAATAATGAAAAATTAGTTTGCTTTATTAAATACATGAATAAAATATTTACTTAACTTTAACACAGTTCTTTGCCACAGGATTGTTTGATAATTTACAACTGTCTTTAACGCACTAGGTAGCAGACTGTTTTCTTGAGTTAGGACTACAATGTTCGCCATTTACAACAGCACAATTTAACGTCTAGTTAGCCCCACATTAACGTGGACTGCCGTAGCTGAGGTTTCGATCTGTGGTTGAACTCCTGCATGCGCGACACGTGGGGGCGCTGCCATGCTGTGTCTTCAGGAGTGCCTCCCGTACGTCGTCGTAGATTGCGGCGAGCCTTCGCTAATGTCTGTGGTCTCGATTCACATTATGGACTTTGGTGTGGCACCCCTGTCTCTGGATGATGCCACAGTAAATACTGTAGAAACTTTTTAGTCGTCATAGTGGCACTACTGAAGGCAAAGAGGTAACCGATGCTACAGAAGTACGCGGTACACATGTACGAATCAGGATAGGAATGGCAAACAGGACAAGATGTGCATAATAAGACCTGTAGCTAGCCAGAAATCATTGTTTGCAGGAATACTCAGTGGGGTATTTACGCTACTACAGCTTACTTCTTTAGATTATTTATTTTTCTGGTCTACATAGCCGTAAATTCAACAAAATACCTAGGTAGTACAATTACGAACAATTTAAATTGGAAGGAACACACAGAAAATGTTGTGGCGAAGGCTAACCAAAGACTGCGTTTCATTGGCAGGACACTCAGAAAATATAACAGACCTACTAAGGAGACTGCCTACACTACGCTTGTCCGTCCTGTTTTACAATACTGTTGCGTGGTGTCGGATCCTTACCAGATACGACTGACTGAGTGCATCGAAAAAGTTCAAAGAAAGGCAGCACGTTTTGTATTATCGCGAAATAAGGGAGAGAGTGTCACAGAGATAATACAGGATCTGGTATGGACATGATTAAAAGAAAGGCGTTTTTCGTTGCGACGGAATCTTCTCACGAAATTCCAATTACCAACTTTCTCCTCCGAATGCGGAAATATTTTGTTGACACCGACTTACATTGGGAGGAACGATCACAAAGATAAAATAAGGGAAATCAGAGCTCGTACGGAAAGATATAGGTGTTCATTCTTTCCGCGCGCTATACGAGATTGGAATAATATAGAATTGTGAAGGTGGTTCGATGAACCCTCTGCCAGGCACTTAAATGTGATTTGCAGAGTATCCATGTAGATGTAGATGTATATAAAATTACAGAAAAAAGTCTCTTAACAAACATTCAATGGACAAATACAAAAAATGCAGTCCATTATCTGCAAAAACTAATTAATTACTAACAAAAGAACTTGCTTCAGGTAACTCGTATACCCCTCTCAGCTACATTGACAATTAAAAAAGCTGCTGTTTCCACAATTCAGAATCAAATTTATCAACAAACGATTTCTCTTCTGTATCGTTCTGTAATACAGAAATATTGTTTACCTGTGTCTTGTATCTAAAACCCACATTTTCTGACGTCTTTTAGGTCCTTATGTAGGCTGCTAGGCAGAATCTTTATTTCAGAACACAAAGAAAACTTAGGGTCGTGTAGCTATGAAGAATTCTTGTTTTGCACGTGCATCATGAGCGAAAGCGAGCCACTCCAGACGCGCCCACGCATCCCCCGATCGGACTACGGCTGTGGCTGCCCGGGATACTGCCCACATTGAGGCTGGCCCCTCACCTGTGGTAGAGTGGGAGGTCGTCTCGAGGTGTGGCAGGGGGCGGAAGACGTTCCGGAGGGCTGAACGGAAGGCCTCTCCAGTTTGTCTGCCGAACCGGTTTCAGGCTCTGTCTCCGGCTGATTCTGATCTTCGGCCGGACATGGCTGCTTGTCCTGTTCCAAGGGTTGCCCCTCAGATCCAGGCGGTCGCAGAGGGTGGGCTTACTGGTAGTTGGGAGCTCCAACGTCAGGCGCGTAATGGGGCCCCTTAGGGATATGGCAGCAAGATAGGGGAAGAAAACCAATGTGCACTCCGTGTGCATACCGGGGGGAGTCATTCCAGATGTGGAAAGGGTCCTTCCGGATGCCATGAAGGGTACAGGGTGCACCCATCTGCAGGTGGTCGCTCATGTTGGCACCAATGATGTGTGTCGCTATGAATCGGAGGAAATCCTCTCTGATTTGGTGAAGACTGCCAGTCTCGCTAGCGGGATGAAAGCAGAGCTCACCATCTGCAGCATCGTCGACAGGACTGACTGCGAACCTTTGGTACAGAGGCGAGTGGAGGGTCTGAATCAGAGGCTGAGACGATTCTGCGACCGTGTGGGGTGCAAATTCATCGACTTGCGCCATAGGATGGTGGGGTTTCGGGTTCCGCTGGATAGGTCAGGAGACCACTACACGCAGCAGGCGGCTACACGAGTAGCAGGGGTTGTGTGGCGTGGACTGGGCGGCTTTTTAGGTTAGATGGCCTCGGGCAAGTACAGAAAGGGCAACAGCCTCAAAGGGTGCGGGGCAAAGTCAGGACATGCGGGGACCAAGCAGCAATCGGTATTGTAATTGTAAACTGTCGAAGCTGCATTGGTAAAGTACCGAAACTTCAAGCGCTGATAGAAAGCACCGAAGCTGAAATCGTTATAGGTACGGGAAGCTGGTTGAAGCCAGAGATAAATTCTGCCGAAATTTTTACAAGGGCACAGACGGTGTTCAGAAAGGATAGATTGCATGCAACCGGTGGTGGCGTATTTGTCGCTGTTAATAGTAGTTCATCCTGTAGTGAAGTAGAAGTGGATAGTTCCTGTGAATTATTATGGGTGGAGGTTACACTCAACAACCGAGCTAGGTTAATAATTGGCTCCTTTTACCGATCTCCCGACTCAGCAGCATTAGTGGCAGAACAACTGAGAGAAAATCTGGAATACATTTCACATAAATTTTCTCAGCATGTTATAGTCTTAGGTGGAGATTTCAATTTACCAGATATAGACCAGGACACTCAGATGTTTACTACGGGTGGTAGGGACAGAGCATCGAGTGACATTATACTGAGTGCACTATCCGAAAATTACCTCGAGCAATTATACAGAGAACCGACTCGTGGAGATAACATCTTGGACCTACTGATAACAAACATACCCGAACTTTTCGACTCTATAAGCGTAGAACAGGGAATCAGTGATCACAAGGTGGTTGCAGCATCCCTTAATGTGGAAGTAAATAGGAATATAAAAAAAGGGAGGAAGGTTTACCTATTTAGCAAGAGTAATAGAAGGCAGATGTCAGACTGCCTAACAGATCAAAACGAAAATTTCTGTTCCGACACTGACAATGTTGAAAAAGGTCAAGGCAATCGTAAAATACGTTTTAGACAGGTACGTGCCGAGTAAAACTGTGAGGGACGGGAAAAACCCACCGTGGTTCAACAACAAAATTAGGAAACTACTGCGAAAGCAAAGAGAGCTTCACTGCAAGTTTAAACGCAGCCAAAACATCTCAGACAAACAGAAGCTAAACGATGTCAAAGTTAGCGTATGGAGGGCTATGCGTGAAGCGTTCACTGAATTCGAAAGTAAAATTCTATGTACCGACTTGACAGAAAATCCTAGGAAGTTCTGGTCTTACGTTAAATCAGTAAGTGGCTCGAAACAGCATATCCAGACACTCCGGGATGATGATGGCATTGAAACGGAGGATGACACGCGTAAAGCTGAAATACTAAACACCTTTTTCCAAAGCTGTTTCACAGAGGAAGACCGCACTGCAGTTCCTTCTCTAAATCCTCGCACAAACGAAAAAATGGCTGACATCGAAATAAGTGCCCAAGAAATAGAAAGGCAACTGGAATCATCAACAGAGGAAAGTCCACTGGATCTGACGGGATACCAATTCGATTCTACACTGAGTTCGCGAAAGAACTTGCCCCCTTCTAACAGCCGTGTACCGCAAGTCTCTAGAGGAACGGAA
Organism: Schistocerca piceifrons; assembly: GCF_021461385.2. NCBI lineage: Eukaryota > Metazoa > Arthropoda > Insecta > Orthoptera > Acrididae > Schistocerca > Schistocerca piceifrons. The sequence goes on from NC_060145.1 coordinate 461,035,643, forward strand.
GATTCCAAATGATTGGAAAAGAGCACAGGTAGTCCCAGTCTTCAAGAAGGGTCGTCGAGCAGATGCTCAAAACTATAGACCTATATCTCTGACGGATCTGTTGTAGAATTTTAGAACATGTTTTTTACTCGCGTATCATGTCGTTTCTGGAAACCCAGAATCTACTCTGTAGGAATCAACATGGATTCCGGAAACAGCGATCGTGTGAGACCGAACTCGCTTTATTTGTTCATGAGACCCAGAAAATATTAGATACAGGCTCCCAGGTAGATGCTATTTTCCTTGACTTCCGGAAGGCGTTCGATACAGTTCCGCACTGGCGCCTGATAAAGTAAGAGCCTACGGAATATCAGACCAACTGTGTGGCTGGATTGAAGACTTTTTAGCAAACAGAACACAGCATGTTGTTATCAATGGAGAGACGTCTACAGACAAAGTAAGCTCTGGCGTGCCACAGGGGAGTGTTATGGGACCATTGCTTTTCACAATATATATAAATGACCTAGTAGATAGTGTCGGAAGTTCCATGCGGCTTTTGGCGGATGATGCTGTAGTATACAGAGAAGTTGCAGCATTAGAAAATTGCAGCGAAATGCAGGAAGATCTGCAGCGGATAGGCACTTGGTGCAGGGAGTGGCAACTGATCCTTAACATGGACAAATGTAATGTATTGCGAATACATAGAAAGAAGCATCCTTTATTGTATGATTATATGATAGCGGAACAAACACTGGTAGCAGTTACTTCTGTAAATATATCTGGGAATATGCGTGCGGAACGATTTGAAGTAGAATGATCATATAAAATTAATTGTTGGTAAGGCGGGTACCAGGTTGAGATTCATTGGGAGAGTCCTTAGAAAATGTAGTCCATCAACAAAGGAGGTGGCTTACAAAACACCCGTTCGACCTATACTTGAGTATTGCGCATCAGTGTGGGATCCGCACCAGATCGGGTTGACGGAGGAGATAGAGAAGATCCAAAGAAGAGCGGCGCGTTTCGTCACAGGGTTATTTGGTAACCGTGATAGCGTTACGGAGATGTTTAGCAAACTCAAGTGGCAGACTCTGCAAGAGAGGCCCTCTGCATCGCGGTGTAGCTTGCTGTCCAGGTTTCGAGAGGGTGCGTTTCTGGATGAGGTATCGAATATATTGTTTCCCCCTACTTATACCTCCGAAGGAGATCACGAATGTAAAATTAGAGAGATTCGAGCGCGCACGGAGGCTTTCCAGCAGTCGTTCTTCCCGCGAGCCATACGCAACTGGAACAGAAAAGGGAGGTAATGACAGTGGCACGTAAAGTGCCCTCCGCCACACACCGTTGGGTGGCTTGCGGAGTATAAATGTAGATGTAGATGTAGATGTAGATTGCAGAGCGATATGAAGTGGGACAAGCATGTAATGGCAGTTGTGGGGAAGGCGGATAGTCGTCTTCTGTTCATTGGTAGAACGTAGATGTAGATTTAGATGTAGAGATCTCACAATCCGCCTTTTAGAGGGCTGGGACGACCCCACTACCAACGCTGAACATGTAAAGTAACTGTTGGTATAACATTCATATAGGACATCAGTTATGATGCGGACTATATGTAAGTCCTGAAATATCGTATTTCATTGTATGATAAAAACTTTTATCTTACAAGTTTTTGCGCCCCTATAAATTTTACGCCACAGGCATACGCCCCACAGCCCCCCCTCCCCCCCTTATTGTATACTGTATGCCACTGGATGTACCTTCCTTGCAATGTATCCGCTCATAACTCCATATGACTTTCTTCGATCCTTATCTACAGATGGCAGTTATCAGCGGAACAACGAGTTTTCGATTCCACCGGTTCTTTACTTCTCCAGTTAAACCTGAGTGTTAAAACAGCTCGCCGGCCTGGGTGGTCGAGCGGTTCTAGGCGCTACATCTGGAACCGCGCGACCGCTAAGGTCGTAGGTTCGAATCCTTCCTCGGGCATGGATGTGTGTGATGTCCTTAGGTTAGTTTAATTAGTTCTAAGTTCTAGGGGACTGATGACCTAAGAAGTTAAGCCCCATAGTGCTCAGAGCCATTAAAACAGCTCAAAATAACCGGTTTCTGAAATAATCGATTTTCCGTTTTTTATAGCTATTACTTACAGTAACAAATATGAACTTCGAACAAAGGCTGAAAAATTCTGATCAAGGTGAAGGAGTAAGAAATATGGCGTTGAGGTTATGCCAGAAATCGGTCTCATTTTTTCCAGCAAAGATTTCGAAGGTGAAGGAGTGGTGACAGCGAGAGCGAAAGTTGCAGGCTGATGACTTCTTGCATCGTCAGTTTTGGATGGTATCAATTTTTCACTCTGAAGGTACCACAAAATTAACGGTTCAGTAATTATTACCAGTTTCTAGCTCATCAGTAAAATAATAGACATATCAAAAATACCTTCTCTGCCAAGGAACAGAACGAAACTACCGGTAATAGTTTTGACCGGTCGGTTCTCCCCGCCCCCAGGTGACGGCCACTGTGGAGGTGCACCGGCCCCGCGAATGCGCACAGGGTATGGCGTGCTCCGACTCGCCGGCCGCCTTGTCCCTGCCGACGCCCGCCAGGTGTTTGCAGCCTTCACCGCTGCCACCAGCCGGCGCCACCGTCGCCAGGATCGCCTCCGCCGCTGACGTCACGGCGCCCAACTCTGTCAAACAGGTCAGTTTCCGGTTCCTCTCCCTAGTCCGGCTGCAGTTATAGACACATCACCGACGTGTCATTATCTTCTGCACAGTCACCCAATCCATCGTTTTCAAGAATCTCGTTCATTTCCCAGGTGTATTCATTGCTTGCTCCCCGTCCCAAACCACCACCTGCTCCTGGCCATAGTCCAGGTAGAGAATTCGAAAATTATGGCGGAGGAAGTTGTGCGGGAAATAAATTCTGACCCTGATCAGGAGATCTGTACTGTCCTCTGTATCTGCAACAGTGTTCCCACCTACACAACCGGCCATTAAATTTGCCACACCAACAAGAGATGCAGATGATAAACGGGTATTCATTGGACAAATATACTAGCACTGACATGTGATTACATTTTCACCAAATTTGGGTGCATAGATACTGAGAAAACACTACCCAGAACAACCACCTCTGGCCATAATAACGGCCGTCATATGCCTGGATATTGAGTCAAACAGAGCTTGGATGGTGTGTACAGATACAGCTGCCCATGCAGCTTCAACACGATACCACAGTTCATCAAGAGGAGTGACTGGCGTATTGTGATGAGCCAGTTGCTCGCCCACCATTGACCAGACGTTTTCAGTTGGTGAGAGATCTGGAGAATGTGCTGCCCAGGACAGCAGTCGAACATTTTCTGTATCCAAAAAGGCCTGTACAGGACCTTCAACATGCGGTCGTGCATTATCCTGCTGAAATGTAGGGTTTCGCAGGGATCAAATGAAGGGTAGAGCCACGGGTCGTAACACATCTGAAATGTAACGTCCACTGTTCAAAGTGCCGTCAATGCGAACAAGAGGTGCCCGAGACGTGTAACCAGTGGCACCCCATACCATCACGCCGGGTGACACATTTGTATGGTGATGACGAATACTCGCTTCCAATGTGCTTTCACCGCGATGTCGCCAAACACGGATGCGACCATCGTGATGCTGTAAACACAACCTTGATTAATCCTAAAAAATGACGTTTTGCCATTCATCCATCCAGGTTCGTCATTGAGTACACCATCGCAGGCGCTCCTGTCTGTGATGCATCGTCAAGGGTAACCGCAGCCATGGTCTCCGAGCTGATAGTCCATGCTCCTGCAAACGTCGTCGAACTGTTCGTGCAGATGGTTGTTGTCTTGCAAACGTCCCCATCTGTTGACTCAGGGATCGAGACGTGGCTGCACGATCAGTTACAGCCATGCGGATAAGATGCCTGTCATCTCGACTGCTAGTGATACGAGGCCATTGGGATCCAGCACAGCGTTCCGTATTACCCTCCTAAACCCACCGATTCCATATTCTGCTAACAGTCATTGGATCTCGACCAACGCGAGCAGCAATGTCGCGATACGATAAAGTGCAATCGCGATAGGCTACAATCCTGCCTTTATCAAAGTCTGAAACGTGATGGTACGCATTCCTCTAACTCTAACGAGGCATCACAACAACGTTTCACCAGGCAACGTCGGTCAACTGCTATTTGTGAATGAGAAATCGGTTGGAAACTTTCCTCATGTCAGCACGTTGAAGGTGTCGCCACCGGCGCCAACCTTCTGTGAATGGTCTGAAAAGCTAATCATTTGCATATCACATCATCTTCTTCCCGTCGGTTAAATTTCGCGTCTGTAGCACGTTATCTTCGTGGTGTAGCAATGTTAATGGCCAATAGGTTCCCACCTACATTCTCCACCTGTTTACCTAATGAACTTCCACCATCGAACACCTTGTTCGAGAAGAGGGAATTTATTTATCTCCAACGCCATAATGTTGAAGTCTCGAAATCTGAACCCCAAGTCACGCGATGCCTCTGCCTCCTCCGGTACAAGGAGGACCAAATGCATGAGTGAAACGATCCACCCATCTGCCATAGCGAGGATCACTGTCTCCATAGGCACTGCTCGAGTCTCAAATCCGTTGCTGCGTCTAATGTTCCTCACTCCACATATTCCCACAGATGCAAGCCATACTCCCACCAATAAAGCAAGTACTCACCTTCTAGTCCAACCAGTCGACAGCCCAATCCATTCCAAAAATTCTTTCCACCCACATTTTAAAAAGAAGATATCCTCCACTTGTCAGTTTTGTCACAGTAGTCCTCGAAAACGTCAGTTCTTCCCAACATCCTCATTCTCTCCAATAAATTTCCATAGATGCCTTCCACCTCAACATAACACCAGCCCACTATCAGGGAACATCTTCTTCTACCATATATCCATCCTACTCTAACCTACTGACCCTCACACTCTACTCTCCCAATGCTACTAATGCAGCAACAGCTATTTCTTTCCTCCCAACCTCTCAGATTCTAAACTACCTCTGGAACCCAGTCAGTCTATTACACTTATCTTTCACATCCAATGTAGGTTCCAACTTTCCCTCTACTCAATCACATTACCAACCACAATTTTGATTTCCAATATCCTATCCATTAGGTCCCTTCTCCTTGCATGTCTACCAACACTAAACATTAAGCTAACCACAATGAAGATGAGTTTAGGTTCTGAAGAAATTTAGAAACACATGAGGCACTTAGGTTGTGCAGATATTATTCGAAGTTTTTAAAGTATAAAGAAACTGATCACCTATCATAAACATTTTGATACAAACACAAAGAATGTAAGTACCAATAAAGCCACATTTATAGCATTTGTAGATTTAGAGAAAACGTTTGACAATGTTCACTGGAGTATACTCGTCGAATCTATGAAGGCGGCTGGCATAAAATAAAGAGAACGAAAGCTTATCTACAATGTGTACATAAACTAGACACAACTCTGTAGCTGAGTGGTCAGTGTGTCCAGCTTCTATGCAGAGGACTAGAGTTCGATTCCTTGTACTTCCAGGGAGTTTTACCTACTGCACCAGCTCACTCAGTATCGTGATGCTAATTAAGGAGCGACTTGAGCCAGTAGTAGTGGTTGTAAGGTCAACAAAAATGACAGCGGCCAGCAGTGCTGAGTGATGATCCTATGTCTCTCCATACTGCATCCGAATGACGGCACTAGCAGAGGATGACACGGCAGTCGATCGGTCCCGACTGGCCCGTCTAGGCCAAAATGTGCAGAGTTTACTTTGCTTTGTATGGTGTTATAAGAATCAATGGACATGAAAGGGAAGCAGTAGTTGAGAATGGAGTGAGGCATGCTTGTAGCCTAATCCAGATATTAACACATCTCTACACTGAGGAAGCCGTGAAGGAAATAAAATGAAAATCTGGTAAGGAAATTAAAGTTCGACGAGAACACACAAAGAATCTGAGGTTTGCTGGTGACACAGTAATTCTTTCATGGACTTTCTAGGACTTGGAAGAGCAGCTGAATGGAATGGATTTTACCTTGGAAAGAGATTATAAAAGAACATTACCAAAAAACAAAGGTAACGGAATGTAGTTGAAACAAATCGGGCAATGCTGAGGCAATCAAATCGGGAAATAAGACGCTAAAAGTAGCAGGTGAGTTTCGCCATTTGGGCAAAGAATTAACTGTCGATGGCCAAAGAAGAGAGGATATAAAATTCAGAATACCAACAGAAAGAAAGAAAAGCGTTTCTGAAAAAGACACATTTGTTAACATTGAATATAAGTTTAAGTGAAAATGTGAACCATAAATAGTTGGGACAAAAAGTTCTGGGAATCGGAGTGATTCAAAACATTTTTTGGTTTGTGTATATTCCTGAGGCCACGAGTATATTTGTTTTTAGAGTGTTTATGCAAGTATCAGCCAAGTAGTTGTTCGAACCAAAGTGAGGACATGCGACAGAGTGAAAGAGACGTTTGAGACGACCCGGAGTACAATTGTAATTCTTTACTAATCAAAGTCATCTGAGAATTTGATTTCCGTAACTTGTAATTATTCCTTATTGTTTTACGTACCTTACTCACCCTTCTGTTCCTTTTAAATTAGAATTGGGAAAAAAATTCTTCTAGAAAAATATGCGTTTGCTGATCACATATATTACGATGACAAATTCTCAGTTTTCGATTACCTATCGATCCCGTCAATATTGAGTCGATTGCGCGTCATGAAATTTAGAGTGGTTCTCACAAAAACGATAGGATGATGAGTCAAAATATCTTACGAGTCTTTCATTTTAGGCTGCACACGAGCGAGCTGTGATATACACAGATGGAAAAGAAAATCGAAACACCAAAAGAAATTAATGTGGGCTAATGAAATTTCGCGAATGCATTTATCTAGGTAACATATTTAGGTGATTAACTTTGCAAGATCGCAGGTTTATGTAAATGCGAGACAAGCCTTTGCAGGTGTACTGGTATATTAATAACAGGTGTAGCCGCCAGAGAGCCGGCCGATGTGGCCGAGTGGTTCTAGGCGCTACAGTCTGGAACCGCGCTACCGCTACGGTCGCAGGTTCGAATCCGGCCTCGGGCATGGATGTGTATGATGTCCTTAGGTTAGTTAGGTTTAAGTAGTTCTAAGTTCTAGGGGACTGATGAACCATTGTTTAACCGTCAGAATGCTAGCATGCATGGATTGTGTTGTACTCGGGCAGGATGCCAGTTTGTGGGCTGGAGTTCCACGCCTGCTGCACCGTACATTCTGGTAACCACCGCTACCAGCAATCGTGTACCGTAGTTACGTTCCTGGCAAGTCTTTCTGCAGTATCGCAGAAGAAACATCCAACTTCTCGTAGGCGTATTACACGACCGTGTTCAAACTCAATGAGGTGTTGACAATGGCGTCTTTCTCGCGATAAATGTATTCTTAATTAACATCAGCTCGGTACGTCCAATCTGAAAGGTAACTAATGCTCACGACCGTTACAGCGTGTATTTAAAGCAACCTGATTCGCATACTCATAATGGAGCTACCAGCGTCAGTCTTATGCGACTGGAGCAGAAATTTCAATAGACATGATCTTTTAGATGAAGAAACATGCATATCAACTTTCGTTTATGCCGCACAAGTCCTTCTTCGTGTTGCGTTTTTTTTCACCGTCAGTGTAACAGCCGAAGGCGTTCCCTTTGCCCACATTCTGATTCTGTTCATAGAGTTTCAACAAAATAGTTGGTTCTTAACTGGTTTCTTTCGCTTTGTTTCTAGCACGTTTCATGATCTTACAGTACAACTCCCTGCTTTAAGATCGACAACCTTCAGATCTGTTCGCCGGACGTCCTCCGTGTGAAATCGACGTTCATCCCAACAATGTTTCCGACACGCAAAAGTTTCTTACAAGTCTACACAAGTCCTTATTATAGATGCAAAATATTGTTCCGCTGGTTCTTTAGATATTTATTAACACACAACAATTTTTACACAGTGTATATCTCCAACAATTCATAATCCTTCTTATTACATTTACGTTGATTACAGTTCCTCGTTGTTCTATGGAATTTGAGACTGCCGACTACTGAAATCCGTTCTGGACATTCCAGTTATCGGAGATGCTGTCGCTTTATAGCATCTCCAAGAAAACTAATCCTTCAGCTATGGTTGTCCTACCCGAAGGAAACGCTATTAGAATTTTCTTGTTTATTTGTCAACTTTGTTAGTTCGTCAGACACCTTTATAGATTTCAGTTCCCAAAATGCGCAGCCTTGTTACGCAAAAGGACAAGAAGGTAATGTGCCGCAGATGAGAGCATATAATAAAAGGAACACGTGAAAGAACGTAGAAACAGTGCAGAGCTGAATTTGCTGTCTAAGTATAGTGTTTAGTTCCACGGGAAAGAAAAAAACATAAAAATCGTACGAAATAGTTTTAATTATTTTCCACTAAAATTTTATCATCTTAGCAAAGCAATTTTTCAAACCCTTAAAAAGTAATTACGACACTCATCATAGCTATGTTTTAATGTTAAATGTACCTTCCGTACTTTTAGATTTCAAAGATGCTGTAAGATCGTTATCTTTTCCATGTCTATGCAGGATTCACTCATATTTCTAAACTATGTATGCTGTAGACAAAATCTGCACAATTTATTTGTCCATGGATGGATATCGACTTCCTAAGGGGTACCGAGATTTGCTCTAAGCCATTTACAGAAAGTTTCTTCCTCCTCCAGCTTTTGCGAGAGCGTAAAATCGTCATTTAAGCGTAGACAGCTTTCTGAAACGCTCTACATTTTTGTTAGCTGATTCACTTTCTAAACAAATGTAGTTTATCATTGTCACATCCTTAACGCCGTATGCCAAACACAGAACGGCGGCGCGCTGTCCAGCTCGATAGGCGTGTCTGTATCGCTATTGGGCGGTGAGCCGTGGCGTCATGTGACGCGATGCGCCGAGTCAACCAACTAGCGTTGCAATACGATATCGCCGTCCCTGGTCGCAGACTCGGCGCGAATCGAGTTCAGCGGCCACAATCGATACATCGACTGCAACAGCTACGAGATGTCGAGAAACAAAAGCGGCAGAACAGCTGTGGTTCGGTGTAGTCATGGCCGGACCGAAGCTGTGCGTGCTTGCCTTCGCGTTAGCAGCGTGTGTTTCCGGAGGTTTGTCGACATGTTCGCAGTCGTCCTGCCCAAGGGATGAGACGTGTTGCACACTACCAGAAGGCGGGGAGGGCTGCTGTCCTTACAAAAACGCCATCTGCTGCCTCGATGGCATCCATTGCTGCCCTTTCGGTACCGTGTGTGACGAAGAACATCGCCGCTGCATAAGTGTTCTAGAGGAAGGGGACAGGGAGACCGCTCTCCTCGAGTTAATCGCCGCCCCAAACATCAGTGTGTCGTCCAACGAGCACTGCCCCGACGGAAGTACCTGTCCTGACGTTTCGACGTGCTGTATGACGACAACGAAACACTACGGCTGCTGCCCGTTCCAGCAGGGAGTCTGCTGCAGGGACTTGATCCACTGCTGCCCCTACGGAACCCACTGCATCGGGGGCGGTCTGTGCCGTCGCCAACAAACAGAGAACGACATTGAGGGAGCGGAAGCTGCACACACAAAGCAGGCTGTAATCGAAACGACAGCACGTCGCGGGGGCGTGTCTACCTGCACAGACACGACCTGCCCGCAGGATCAGACGTGCTGCGAACTGTCAGGGGGCGGAGAGGGCTGTTGCCCGTACCGGAACGCCATTTGCTGCCTCGATGGCATCCACTGCTGCCCCTTCGGCACTGTTTGCGACGAGGAGCACGGACGATGCATTGACGTTCTACAAGAGAAGAAAGAGCGTGTCGTTTTCGTCGAGCTGACCCCCGCCACCTCAACGAACGTCAGTGAGTCAAACGAGCACTGTCCGGACGGAAGCACCTGCCCCGGCGTCACGACATGCTGCATGATGCCGACGAAACATTACGGCTGCTGTCCGTACCAGCACGGAGTCTGCTGCAGGGACATGACCCACTGCTGCCCCTACGGAACACACTGCATCGGGGCTGGTCTTTGCAGTCGCCAAGAAAGCGAGAGCACCTTGGAAGCAGCCCGTGTGCAAGAGAAGGAGCAAGTTGTCGTCGCTGAAGGATGCAGTGGAAGACAACAGAGATGCGGAAGTGACCAAACGTGCTGCGTGAAGAGAGATGGTTCAGCAGGATGTTGTCCAATGAAAAATGCCGTGTGTTGTCACGGGATCGATTCTTGCTGTCCAGAAGGATTCGTATGTAGCATCTTCGGGTGCCTGAAAGTGTAGGCTATCCGGGCTTTCATATTTCTGTATTAATTTTTGTATATACAATTTACACAGAAAGCTCTATTTCGCCTCATACAGTGCCGAATTTTGAATTAACTTGAAAAGGAGTGCGAAAAATATATGCGAGAGAGGCTGCTGCAGACGAAATTGCGTGTGTAATAATGATACACAAAGTCAGGACCTTTAGGCACGTTTTCAGTGTATAAGTTATCCTATAATTCTTGTGATTATTGTATCACAAACTGTTTTTTGAAATTGTTAATCCAAGCCATATCAGCTTTATACATTCAGAATAGAAATAAAATGTTTTCTACAAACTGAGTTTTTTTCTGAGCGTTATCCTCTCATTTAGACAACTAACTCCGTCATTCTGTGGCAACATGAAGTTGAAATTCGGTTTATATATTTTTTTCTCATACTGGTTAGGGTTATATTTTAGTAGTCTACAATTTAAATGGAGTACCGAAAAAATTTAGCCACATTGGAACGTCTAAAAATAGATTATAATCGTCATTTAAAGTATCCCAGCATATCACAATACGAGAAATTATTCAATGTTATTTATTTAATGCAATTCGGTAATAAACTGTCAGTTGCACTATAAAAAAAATTGTGAGGAAAGAATGTGATAACCAGAAAAAATAATAAGTACATTCACCTAGAGGGCAGTTGTTCATATTTAACACAATATGTAGGAGAGTAATTTTTTTGGTATAGTTTTAATGAAACGGAAAATACAATAGCTTTTAGTTGTTTACAGGTGCACATGGTAGTCCAGTTTGGTGCAGTGCTGTACACTTTTTTTATTCCTTAGTGGACAAAATTCATTCTCATGGGCCACATACACTATACACATTTATAGTACATGTACAACTTCACTCATTGATGTCATTTCATTGTGCAGTTGCCATTATTGTGAAGTGCATCTCTGAAATGGCAGTTTTTTTTTTTGCTTCTGTTTCTTTTACTACATAACAATGCATATCCTAGTTAGACAATACAATGTCACTTTCATTCCATTCTTGTGTCTATAGTAATCACATTACAAATACATATGTAGAATTAATCAAATATTTTATAATCAAGACATGTTAATATGTATGTAGCGATCTGTTGGAAAGAAGCAGTTGCTCGAAAGCCAGTTAAGTCTGTGCTGTTATGTTTTGTGTGCTGCATGTCTGCTATTAGTGAGTGGTTAATTCCTCATTCTTATAGTTTGACCTGGAGTTTTAGGTATGCTGAATCCATAATGATTTACCTTGCTGTATTTTCTTACATCTTCATTTAATCTGTAGCTTTATGTGCTGAAAAGAACTTTGAAACTGTGTGAATCAGTTTGTACAAAGAGAATCAAGATATGAAAATGTCACAGTTTAATATATTTTATGCTCAAGTCTTCCACAGCAGATCACTTCCTGTCAGTTTACTAGTAGCAGGACTTCATCCAGACCTGTACGTTCATCATAACATGTTACATAGAAATGGTTCAAATGAAGTATGCAATAATGTTTCTCTACATACAAAAGGCATAATATAAAATTTAATGTTATTTTTACAGAAGAGCATATAACCACCAATTTTCAGAACAAATAAATGGGATCACTGTAATCAACCAAGCAGAAAAAGAACACTGAAAGTATTGATTCTGGAATATTACTCAGTAACCAATTAGTTCCTAATCTGCAGTTCTAATGGGCCAAAAGCAAGAAGTAATGTGGAACTGTAGTTGCTTGTTGGTGACCTTGTCTGTCTTCTTTTACACATTCTGCTGTTTGATAGCAGGACAGTCTTGTAGTAGTGCTTAGATACTTTCCAATGCAATTGACCAGCTTTTGCCCTAGAACTGTCTCATGATATCACAGGTAACTAGTGTTTTTTTCTTTTATAAGGTAGTGCATTCTGTGTTGGTGAATTACGATGAACAAATATTTATGAATTTGTTTGTTTGACATTTCTTGTGCTTGAGATATATTATCAGATGATAAACACCTGTCAGCTTGGTACTAGTCCTATGAGGTTTTAACACAAGATTCACCATTTAGGATGGTTCTCTGTAGCAGGAAACCTTGTGTGGTGTGTCCTTCATGAATGGGGTTAGGACGGGCAATTACATTCTACTGACAAATCAGCACACCCATTAAGTGTGATAATGCACAATGTTCTTTAGAATTATTTATCAAATGGTGTTTGTAGGCTATAAAAAATTGAAACCAAGTTGTAACTACCAGAAAAAAACATGCTTAAGTGAAACAAACAGTAATACTAAAAAGCTTAGGATGGTCTTCTTGCAGGGCTACCATTCTTGTTTTGGTCACATATATTTCCTTGTTTAGTTTCATGTGTTAACAGTTCATAGTGTATTCCTCATGTTGGCAGATCTGCATCTGCATTTCTTTTTGTAGCTTCCAGCATTTTTACTTCTGATCAAGTACATCAAAAATACTAAAATAATAGCCAAAACAAAGGTAAGAAAGATAATTGCATTAAGTTTAATTTCTTAACCTTTAAATTGAAATGCATGTGTTGGCAAATAAAGCAAAAAAATTGGTTTTGTGATTATTAATAAATGAAATACACACAAACTCAAAATACAACATACTACAGACTTTATTCACTTGATTAAATAATTAAGTATGACTTCTATAGTAACACCATAAAACATAATTAGGGGAAAATATGAATTTATTTCAACAAATTAATGTAAACCTAAAACAGAACAGTTTTATGAACTACAAGGTGGAGTCATGGGATGGTGAGGTTAGGTTTCCTGAAGAGAGATGTAGTGAATAAGACGACTTATTTATCAATTTATTTAGCTCTCATATTATCACATTCATTATATTGGACTTGTCATTGTACAGAACAGTATAAAATTATATATTAAATATTTACATCATGTACAAAATCTTATTGGTATCAACGCATCTCTATAACAAGAACATTATTCTGCTTATGTACACACAGATAGAATAAAAGCTTGCAAAACCCCTTGGTCGATTTTACTAAAACTATTAAATACCAGTTCTTTAGTTAACTGGGCATAGTAACACAGAGCACAAAAGTGAGGTGCTGGATTACATACATACATGGATGAAAGAAGTTTGGTTTTATCTTGGAATGGTTGATAATTATGAATTTTTGTTTGGAGAGTTATGAAAGACCTACAGATTTGAGAAAAATTCCAGGTATTCATTAATGCTGTAGAAGCTGTTGTTTATTAGTAGATTTTCCAACTTTAATAGTGATGTACGATTTATATTTGTGTAATCACAGATTAAAGTATTAGTAATCAAGTAGTTCATTATTAGTCATTGCCTGTTGTTGGCACAGATATAGGGGTTGTTTTTGAAAATTATGCATAATTAAGTAATGAACATGATCTGTTGGTTAAATTATGCTCAGTGGAATGTCTCTGAATAACATAATAAAATGATCTGAAAGAATTACACGAGTTTCATTAATTATGGGATAAATTACAGACTTTGCTTTGTTGACAGAATAAAGACAGTTTAAAGTTCTTATACATTGTACATAACAGTCCCAGTAAGAAGTATTTCATCATGAGTATTGCTCAAAATATGGTGAATATGGATTGGCTGCAGCAGATTGTACTGGCTGGGGACTGGACTGACTCACTAACGTGCAGCCTTTACAAAAATGTTGGATAAACTAATTCGGAGACAGAGTAATGGTTAGTTGGAACACCTTAAGAACAAATCATCAATGAAAGATTTTGAAATACTTTTTCATTTTATGTGTGGCAGATTTTTACCCTGATGACGAGCTGCAATTATTCATAGCATACATGGAAGCAAGTGAAAAGCTGTTTTTTCGTCAACTAATGAAATTTTATTTTATATGACCCTGTGTTTTGACATCATTGTATTTAATATGTTGTTGTATGGGAATGACTGTGTTTGTCAGTAACAAACTATGCTTTTGATGGGGTAAATAATGACTTTTTTGACACAAAAATTACTGGAGTCAGTTTGTTGTATTTACTTTGTCCTTACCTCAGCTGTCAGGCACACGCAGTTCACAGTGTGATGCAAGGAATGGAAAATTGTACTGTAGACACATCGCCTGTTAGTACTATCTGGCACGGGTCCCACATATTAGAGCAATATTCTGGAACCAGTTTCATGAGTGATTTGTAAGCAATCTCCTTTGTAGACTGTTGTCAACTGCTGACATGTATGTGATTCTGAGTCTATTTTATGAATAATGCAGTTTTGTTAACTAGTGAAACAGTTTCTAGTTGTAATAGCTTACACTGTTCAAAATCAGTGTATTAGTTAAACTTCCTAAACTGGAATGATTGTCACAATTATCACAACTAACTATTGTTACATTAGGGTTCCTCATGCCAGTATTGTTGTACAAAATTTATCTGAAGTTGAAACTGTACCACATTTGAGTAGAAACTCAAATTTTCAAAGTTAATCTCCATGGTCATCATCTGGAAATGATTGTGTGCTGAGAGTGAAGGGAGCCTCTCACACAGTTCTGGTCTGTAACTGAAATGTATCTCGTACGCAAAGAGGCGTCACATGAAAATTATGAAAGCAAATGCAGGGAATTGGGAGTGACAGTGGCACTGTTCTCCTCTCCCCATGTGGACTGGAATCACAATGTGACAGGGGGGAACAGAGACCATCATCAGTCCTGTCGTTCCCTACTGAATGCCTGGTGAAATCAGATAGGAAACTGAAAATATACAGATATTCAAAACCAGACTAAAAGAATAACTTTTTAGCCCCTCCTATAGTCATAACATTTTTAACATTTAGAGCCACAGATGTAAAGTCCACACAACTCTAATGCTTGTACTAGACAGATCCTACTTTGTCAACATAAAGATAGCTAAACATGGTCTGTGTGTAGTTACATAAATGTTTTGTTTCAAGTATTAGTTACAAACAGCAGTCAAATGGTACAATAGAGGTAGCGGTGGCTTATTTTTAAAAAAAAATGTTTTGTTCTAATATACATATAATGAGTACTCTAGAAGTGATGCCAATAATTATCTCTGTAAGTAGATTAGCACTTGCCAGAATTTGTTAGGATGCTTTACAGAAGTAGGCAGCAGTGGCCTCAGCATCTGCCTGTTAATGTATGACTTCAGGTGATCCATATCCACCTACAGTGAGTCACATCTTTACTCTAAAAAGACTTACATTTTGGTTTTTATCAGTTAAAACACTGATTATGGTGTATGTATGGTGTCAACCATACCTCATACAAAGAATTTAGTGGAACTCAAGAATTTTGACTCAAACATGTTACTAACATACAAGAGAGAAGAAAAGGTATGACTTTTAGCTGACATCCACTGATGAGACCATGTTAACAGAGGCAAAACGTGCCTATGAGTTTAAGCATATCCAGTTGCAGCATGCAAAATGTGTTTTGTTTGATACATCTTATGTAGCTGCTGTGGAAAAGGTCACTAAAATTCCAATATTCAGTCACCACCTAACAGTAAAGAGGGTGTTAATCTTAAAAACTGGCGTTTCTACTGAAGTATGATGTATGAATTCTGAAAGAATTTATACAGTAATTAACTACTGGCAAACTTGACTTAATTTCTTGGTGGAATGCTGAATTCTTCATCATAAGTTGTCTGATGTCTTCCTTTAAAAATATTCCATTAATAGATCAATCCTTGTTTTTTGTTTGCTGTCATTGTATTCAATGCACTTTGTTATCTAGTGGAAGATAGCTTACAAATCTCCTGAGCTGCTGTGCAATATTACGAGTATGAAATGTATTATAAGGTTTTCGTGTGACAGGGTCTCGTACCCAGGCTGTTGAGAAAAGAACATAATGTGTTCATGGAGTAGCCAACTCATCAGCAAATTTTAAGCAATTCACCATTTATGTTGAATTTTTAACAATAATGGAAATTCCTGGGTGGCACAGTATGTAAAGTAGGGGAAAGGCAACCACTAATATACAGCAATTTGGTGCATTAGCACAGTAACAAAACAGAAAACAGAATTCACACTAGCTTCTGAACACTTAACTCTTTTTCCAGTGCTGGTTCCACATTCACACACACAGATACCCAAATGCACATTCCTGTGGCCACAGATAGACTAATTATTGATACTCAATTATTGAAAACAATTTACTGAGCTTTTTCAAGCCAATAAATTTTACCAACTGCCATACACTTTAAGATATTTTATTTTAGTTTGAAAGCAACCAGTTTTGGCAATTAATTTTGCCATCTTCAGGCAAAATGAATTGCAGCACATCACAGAAACCACCAGCAAAACACTAGTCTGTGTTCACAGTCCACCACAGCTCTTGGACAGGGTTGAAACTAAATGGATGCTCGCAGTCATCCCTCAAAACCTCCCAGACTAACTGATGAGTGGCCCCCATGTCATGTCCAACCACTCGAGTACTTGTCATAGGTGCTTCATCAAAGCACTCAAGAACAGTCTCTTGAAATGCAGCATCCTGTTGTGTTCGAGGTCTTCCAGCATTACCATGATATCCCGCTATCGAGCCTATTTCACAAAGTCGCTGGTGAATGCTGTAAACGTTTGTGGGTGTAGATGGTGTCTTTCTGCATAATATCTCATTGTTCTTCAAATGAATACTGTGCTGCCATGCTTACTGTACGACTAAATTGCAGGTGACTTTGTGCGCTCTGAAGCGAAGCTTATGTATGAATGCATGTGATGTAAGGTGGAGACAAACAGCAAGATGTATTTGACACATGTGCATATCACGTTGAGCCAGTGATGGGGCGAGGGATGTTTGTATGTGTGAACCAACAGCCATAGTGCTGCCCATCAACAGACAAACGGCAACAGGGTAATCCTATGGCCAATCGGAGTGTGTGGCACCAAGTTTCTGTAGTTTCAAAATGGTGCATTGTCAACCTACACAACATTGGTAATTTTTGTTCCTACTAGCATCAGCTATCCAGGGTTAAAATTTCGTGACCCAATTTTTCTCCACACTGTATATAATGCATTTTAGAAGTAATTACAAAAATTATTCGTTTGAGTAGGTTAGCACTAAATGTAATTTGTTGTTAGTAGGGCTGACATGTAGTCAGCAGTGGTTACTTCAGATTGTTAGTGTATGACTCTGTTTCTTAATGGAATTTATGGAACACAGTGTGTAAACAAATGACTGAAAAGGACATTATTTTCTAGCTTTGACCATTACTTTCTCCTGTGAGAATATGGGACACTTTTTACAAAGTTCTTGTATATGAATGACTGCTGATAACTTTGAGGTTGAATTCTCAAATGCCAATAAACTTCGTTGCACTGTAAACATAGGCCCAGAGTGACGCCATCTGTGAACATTCCATTTCATGCACTGTTTGCCCCTTTTTCCATTATTAATAACAAAATAAAAAGCTAACACTCACATATACTGTCAAAGCACTTACGCAAAATGAATACATCAGTCATTACTGATGGAACTTGATAATTAGCAGTAAAAAATGTTGACTACAGAAAATGATTGTCAGTATAGTAAAACAAATTAAATACAGAGATTCCTGTAGGCCAATATCTAAAAGTCAGTGTAGTGTCCTTGCTTGTTTATATGGCTACAGAATATTAATATTCACAAAAAGAAATACCTTAAAAGAAGAAAATATCTTAAAGCATATCTGTGATATTCACTCTTATGATTGTAGGCGGAAGTGTAACCTACATGACTATACAGTAAGTACAAATATTTGTAAAGGATGAGTATACTGTGCTGCAATTGTGCAGTAGAACTACATGCCATACTATTTAAAATAGCTGTTAAGTTTATATAAGTTTAAAGTGACCATTGCTTCTATTCTGTTTCTGAGTTTTGCAGCACCATAAAAATTAGTGTAATTGATCAAATATTTTTAGCCATTTCCAGACTCAGTTTTCACTCCGCAGTGAATTGTACACTGACTTGAAACTGTGTGCCAGACTGAAACTCAAACCTGGGATCTTATTGTCAAGTGATCTTTCACAGAACCTAAATAAAATCTGGTCATATGTAAAGGCTGTTAGTGGCACTAAAGTTAGTGTCCAGTACGAAGCAAATGAGACAGGAACTTAAACTGAAAGTAGCAAAACAAAAGCTGAAATGCTTAACTCCATTTTCAAATGTTCCTTTACAAAGGAAACCCCAGGAGAATTGCCCCAATTTAATCCTCATATAGCTGAAAAGATGAATGAAATAAGTATCAGTGTCAGTGGTGTTGAGAAACAGCAGAAATTGTTAAAACTGATCAAAGCTCCAGGATCCAATGGAATCCCTGTCAGATTCTCTTCTGAATTTGTGGCTGAGTTAGCCCCTCTCCTAACTACAATCTATTGTAGATCACTCAAACAAAAAATCGTATCCAGTTCTTGGATAAAGGCCGAAGTCAAACTACTATCCAATATCCTTGACATTGATTTGCTGTAGAATTGTAGGACATATTCTGAGCTCAAACGTAATGAGGTATCTTGAACAGAATGACCTCCTCAATGCCAACCAGCATGCATTTCGGAAACATCGATCATGTGAAACCCAACTCACGCTTTTCTCACATGACATACTGAAAGCTTTGGATCAAGGCAACCAGGTAGATGCTGTACTTCTTTATTTCCAACAAGTGTTTTACTCAGTACTGCATGTACACTTATTGCCAAAAGTACAGTTATATGGGGTATCAAGTGAAATTTGTGACTGTATTGAGAACTTTTTGGTAGGGAGGAAAGAGCATGTTATCTTGGATGGAAAGTCATCATCAGATGTAGAAGTAAATTTGAGTGTGCCCCAAGGAAGTGTGTTGGGACCCTTGTTGTACATGTATATTAATGACCTTGCAGATAATGTTAATAGTAAAACCAGGCTTTTTGCAGATGATGCAGTTATCTATAGTGAAGTACTATCTGAAAGAAGCTGCATAAATACTCAGATTTTGATAAGATTTCAGTGTGGTGCAGAAATTGGCAACTTTCTCTAAATGTTGAGAAATGTAAAATTTTGAATTTCACAAAATGAAAAATGGTAGTATCCTATGAGTGTAATATCAATGAATCACTATTTAAATCGACCAACTCAAACAAATACCTGGGTGTAACATTTTGTAGGGATATGAAATGGAATGATCACATAGGTTCAGTTGTGGGTAAAGCAGTTTATGAACTTTGATTTATTGGTAGAACACTGGCAAAGAGCAATCAGTCTGCAAAGGAGATTGCTTATAAATCACTCATGCAACTGGTTCTATAATATTGCTCTAGTGTGTGGGAGCTGTGCCAGATAGGACTAAAAGGAGATATCGAATGTATACAGAGAAGGACAGGGCAAATTGTCACTGGTTTGTTTAATCCATGGGACAATGTCACAGAGGATACTGAAGGAACTGAACTGGAAGATGCTTGAAGATAGATGTAAACTATCCTGAGAAGGTCTGATAAACTAGTTTCAGGAACTGGCTTTAAATGATTACAGTAGGAATATGCTACAACCCACTATGTATCACTCACACAGGGATCTTAAGAATAAGATTAGAATAATTATTGCACATCAATGGAGCAGGATGAAAGCCTAATAACTGGTACAATGGTATGTACCCTCTGCAATGCGCCTTATGGCAGTTTACAGAAAATAGATGTAGATGGGACCTTTGTTGTTTGTAAATAAGTGCTTTACTGATTGAGCTGTATGACCATGACCCATGAGTTTTCTTCACAGCTATACTTCCACAGCACCTCTCCCCCACCTTCTGAACTTCCCAGAAGTTGTGCTGCATACCTTATACACTCCACTGCAGCGTAAAATTCATTCTGGAAAGAATCACCTAGACAGGAGCTAAACCATTTCTCCTCTATATGTTAGGGCCACAAAGTATACAGGAGAAGTCGTGTTAAGCTTGGAAGGTACGAGATGAGGCACTAGTGGCATAAAATTTTGAGGTGAGGTTGTAAGTACTGCTGTGACAGCTAAGTCAGTGAAGCACTTGCCTGCAAAAACCAAAGGCCCCAAGTTTGAGTCCTGGGCCAAAACACAGTTTTAATCTTGTAGGAAGTTTCATACTTAACTACAATTATTACTTTCAGCCATGTTACTTATTCTTACAATGATGTTACAAATATGCAAGAAATACTGAATTATTATTTCGTAGTTGTACTACTTACTAATTGTATTTGGTATCTTAGACCTGTTTCATCTTATACCATACATACAAACAATGTAACATATTGAGATTCACAGGACTGATAAAGCACTACAAAAACAAATGAGGAAAGCACATTCACACAAGTGTTCCATGTGGATGATTTCACTGTGTTTGCTAATTGCTATGCCTACAGGTGAAATTTACCCACAAGCACAGAGGGAGCACCATGACTGCCAGCGCTGTGAGGCAGGCCGTCAACTGCGACCAGGCGGCGCGGGGCGACCGGCTCCCTGGCAGTAGCGCCACGGATTTCTCACGGGCAGAGACTCTCGACAATGACCCCTGCCGCTCGGAGAGCAATAACAATGATGACAGTGGGAAGGTGGTAGGCAGCCGCCACGCGCAGCAGAACTCGGCAAGGTCGACACCAGCAGTGGTGCGGTCGCGGCGCGACTGCCGGTCCGACCGTCAGGCTCTCGAGTCGCTGCCATTGCTGTCTGGCATCGCCGCCGGATCGGACGGGGTTCCCCCCTACCCGCGCAAGAAGTACACGTACCCCATTACCGCCATCGGCAAGGGCGAGAGCAGCGTCTGAGGCCTCCTGCCGACACTGCACATCGAGTGTTTACGCTTTCTCCTTTGACCTCGTGAACTGAACTGGAATGCCTGTCGAGCAGTGTTTCTCACTTCATCATTGCAAAAGTAATTGGAGATAAGATGAAACGATATCATTTATCTCTTGAGACTGAGTAATTCTGATCTTAATATAGATGATAACTGAAATCTGTAAAATACAGAGTGCTGCTGTATGTCAAAATAAGTGCAGTGAGGTGCTTTGTGACATTCTTGTTGACATGTGAATTGTATCAGTATTTTTACCCTGTTCTGTTATTAGCAGTCTTTGTGTATTTCTCTGCTTGTGATGTCAAACAGTGTGTGGTTGTTCCCCTCAGAGAAGCAGAAATGTTTTTAATAAAAACTAACAAGAATTGTCTTATTTAGTGTGACACTATATCAGATGTATTTTTAGATATTTGACTGAAAATAATGGTTTCTCAAGATAAAGCAAGTCTAAGATACTGCTGGTGCATTAAAAAGTGAGATTTTGGCTTCATACTTATAATCACTCTCACTTTAAAAAATGGCTTATTTGGAGGACTTTTCTATTATTTCTTTCAGAATAATATGCATGATTACTTCCAATTTGTGACTATGTGACTGTGATGGAATGAGAGATAGGTTGAGCTCTAGGTACACAATTGAATGAATATGCCTGGAGACATCTGTACCATGCAAAAATGGTTTTTGTAACTGTTAGAAAACATAAGAATGATGAATCTGTTAGAACCAATTAAAAGAGTGTGTTGTGCCCAGTAAGAAAATAAGTGAAATGACTTGACAATTTTCAGAAATCTGTAACCAGCACCGCTCATCTGTGAAGAAATCTGAAAAAGTGAACACAAATTTTTAAGAAAGCAAATGCGTGTAAGAAATGTAAGTATATTACTAGACATGTCTTTTGAACCAACTATAAGACTCCATGTTTCGACAACTATCCCCTATTAATTTTAGAGCAGAGACCCTGTTAATTGGTCTTATAAACTGTCTTGTATAAAGGATACTCTTTTTTTATAACCTATTCCTCATTTTCTTTTAAGAAAAGTTGCACTTTGTCCAAGCCATGATAAATCATCATTTGTATCTTGTAGCAAGTGTACACTAACATCACCTTGTCTCTTCAACCACTCTTATTTTCAAATTTCTGCAGAGCATGTCACTGATAGAAACCTGATTTCCATTTTCTTCTAATCTATTTCATTGTTTTAGTAACTGATTTTTGTGAGATATTGTCCTTTGAACTGGCAAGATTTTTTCTCTGAGTCTGATCCCATTATTGTATCTTGTTTGTCTTACCATTTGCCTTTAATTTACTTTATTTATCTCCCTGACAGAAGGAAGCTTTGAATTAAGATGTACAGTGTTCTCAGATGGTCCATTTAGATAATTCCTTGCAAAAGGCAAGGATCGGGTTCTGTCATATAATCTGTCTGCAGGTTTCATTTCAATATGCAGTCCAATGAGTGTGGAAGATTCATTCTGCAAACTACCACTAGGCTATAGTTAAACCATTCTTCACCATAACTTCTATCAAAGTGGAGCTAGTCTCTAGTTTAGCAGGGTATGCAGGAGGGTTCAGTGACTGCACAATGTGTACCTAACTACCCTGTTTGCTTAAAGTAATGGCCATGAAAGCTGAGGCTCTGTGCTTGAGTGCCAGCCTAACATAGTTTTAACCGATCATTAATCTGCTGCATTGTATACATCCTGCAGTATGGTGAAAAACTGCTTCTGGAATTTATATGCTACTTTTTTAATGTGATTCCAATTAGTTCTAGCTATTCTACAAGCTTCACATGCTTCTTCTTCGTTTCTCTGTATACCTAGCTTTTGAGAAAGTAATTTATTATTTACATTGAATGCATTATTTAATAAAATGTTATAGGAGTTTGAACTAAATGAAGTAAAAAAAATTTAAAAAACATGAGCTTCTAGCTGAATACTCCTCTGCCATTTTCAGTTTGTAAACATAATTAACTTTTTCTTATTCTCTACTAGTAATTTTCATATAAGTCCTTCTAATGTCAGAGGAAAATAAACATGTGGAGCCATAATTAAGTAATCTATGCTGGGGTAAGTCCATAAAGTGTGTGTACATGCAATAGGCTTGTCTTTGGGAGACAAGGCAGGCAGTTCCAGTTAAGGAAAAGTGATGAAATGGAAATGAGAACTGTTCTTCCAGTTGCAATAGCTATGCCAGTATACACCAACTTCATCATAAGTATTTTGTGTACATTCATACTTACAAGGTAATTTTGTTCCTTATAATAAGGGTATATTAAGTATTGACATATAATGAATGGTCGGTAAATGTCAGTTCAATGTCCCATACCTTTAAGCATGTAAACAAGTTCTGTCAATACTGTATATGTTTAGTTGCTATTGATGTACCTATCAATATTTTATGATATGGCTCTATTCCTTAACTTCCTACCTATTTACAATAATAATGGGAATTACTGTCTGGAGCAGTACATAAAATAAGGGAAAGGCAACCACTCACCTACAACAGATTGATGCGTGGAGCACAGTAACACATAACAGAAAACAGCATTCACACTAGCTTTTGAATGCTAGCTCTTTTTCAAGCAATAGTGCAACACATTCATGCACACAGACACTCAAACACACAGTTCTGTGATCGTGGGCATGCGCATTTGGGTGTTTGTGTGGTTCTGTGTGTGAATGTGTGTACTATTGCTAGAAAAAGAGCTAGGTCTTGAAAGCTAGTGTGAATGCTGTTTTCTGTTATGTGTTGCTGCACTCCATTCATTGATCCACTGTAGGTGAGTGGTTGCCTTACCCCTATTTTACATATTCTACATACTTAATTGTGTGCAATCTGACATTTCATATTGCTATAGGTCAGTGTCACATGTGGGAAGGATTAAGTAGAGTTTACAAACAGACGTTAATTCTCAATGTTATGATGAATCAAACTTTGAAGACTTTGATTAACATGATGATGAGAAGACAAGTGACTCAAATAGATACAAGATATAAATTTAAACATTCAAGATTGTTGTTTTTAATAGTGAAGCAAATATAAACCTGATCATGTATGTTTAAAACAAATTTCCATTCTAGTACTATTCTGAAATGGAAGCATTTGTGCAAATCTTAAGATGGAAATATTCCATACAAAAATGGAAATGTGAACTGTTCTTCCAGTTGCAATAGCTATGCCAGTATACACCAACTTCATCATAAGTATTTTGTGTACATTCATACTTACAAGGTAATTTTGTTCCTTATAATAAGGGTATCTTAAGTATTGACATATAATGAATGGTCGGTAAATGTCAGTTCAATGTCCCATACCTTTAAGCATGAAAACAAGTTCTGTCAATACTGTATATATTTAGTTGCTATTGATGTACCTATTAATATGGATAACATTATCTCCAGTGTTTTTTAATCCCCCAGCATACATTAAATCCTTATTCAAAATGGAAAATCTATGTCAATATTAATTCAAGTTGCTATCAGAAGCTTTTGGACATGAAAATACCACCCATGATGTAAACAATATAGCAAGCTGAACGTGTTTAAAGAATAAATGTAACTCCCTATGGCAGCATTTTCCTTGTAGAGGGAATCCACATAATTAATTAATTTTGAAAATGTGAGAAATTTTAGTTTATTATGGATACAGCTGTAGAATTCAATTGTTGAACTATTACGTTATTTTACTGGTCACTACAAAGAAAACGCTTGAGAATTTATCCTATGCAAATGAGAACACTATTGTTCCTTTACCTTATTTAATTTTTTTCTGTTGTGTGTTTATGTCAAGAGTTTACTCATCCTATGGATAGATCATTTTTATCATTAAATTGGTAATTCATAAGAATTCTAGTTTATGATATGTAAGTCAGTCAATGTTAATTACTGTTGTTTCTGCTCTAAAGAATGATGATTCTGTTATGTCAATACAGTTTTAAACTGTTAATATGGATGTCTCGAACATTGTGTAAAAATGGAACATAGAGTGCCGCTGTTGTCAGCAGCATGCACGTGGCCTTTTGATATAGGGAAAGTTGACTGCAGATATTCATTTTTCTTTGACACAACAAAAATGTAAGGATACATATAGGACATATGATGTCAATGTTTTGTACAGCAGCTTTCTGTGATATAGATCAAATCAGTACAAGTGGAATCAGAAAAGAGAATTTAAGATATTATTATGTAGTTCATCTGTATAATATCTGCTGTAGATCAAATGTTCAGTTGCTATAGAGAGGAAACTGATGCATATTATTTTCTGCTAATTTAAATTTGTGTACTCATGATTCAATTTTGTTACTGATATGTTTTTTTATTTTTTTGTGAAATTAATTTTTCTGTTTTAAGTGAACAGTTGTTCCCAGATGATAAAGTACAGATCATTGCCTCAGAATTTGTGCTGCAGAAGTTTTGTGCGTTCACATTGTATGATATGTGAAATGTTCAGTTCCTGTTTCTTATACATCATAAGGCAACCTCCTGGATAATTTTCGTAATAACACATAATTTATAAATATATAAGTTGTCTCTGTTCCCAAGACTGCTGCAGTCTCCAAAAAAAATTAGTTTCTGAAGAAGGTGTAAGCAAGCATAATTTCTTTCAAGAGATTTTATGTAACCCTGGAGCAATATCAGTAAAGATTTTCTCTTGATATGATACTCTTTGATAAAGTAAACATTTTGTACTATGCCAAACATTTAATCAACAGTGTATGGGTTTGCACATTGTGTTGAAACAGGCTGCTTCCAGGCAAATAATTTCATTACACCACCTCAGCCATGGTTTGAAACTTTTGTTTCCCATCTGCACTGTCTCTGTAACACTTCTTTATTTTGAGTTCAAAACCTTGGGCTACCTAATAATGGTCTGTTGTCAGTAATAAATACATTACAACTATTATGCCGGTAAAATTTATAACATTATTATAAAAAGTAAAATTTCACTATGTATGCTCACAATCTGATGACTATGTCACATTCACTCTGTATTTTGTAGTATACCTCATTACAAGATTCCATAATTAGTGCCAAAGTCATGTTTAGCAAAATGTTAGAGAGAAAAGTATTTTTAACTTGTATTTGAAACAACACCAATACAC
Source organism: Schistocerca piceifrons (assembly GCF_021461385.2). Classification (NCBI taxonomy): domain Eukaryota; kingdom Metazoa; phylum Arthropoda; class Insecta; order Orthoptera; family Acrididae; genus Schistocerca; species Schistocerca piceifrons. The sequence goes on from NC_060145.1 coordinate 461,061,777, forward strand.
TCTTAGGAGATACCTAAGAAATATACACATAACTCAAAAATTTCAAAGAAGAATTTGTTGCTACGCATCTACAATACAAGACATAAAGTACTGATATAACATATATCACATAGAGCTAAGGTATAATCCTGAATTTCTGAACTGAAGTGATGAATTTTTTATGTAGTACAATGATAGGCATTCTTGGATAAGCTGGTATGGCCATAATTAAGTAATCTATGCTGGGATAAGTCCATAAAGTGTGTGTACATGCAGTAGGCTTGTCTTTGGGAGACAAGGCAGGCAGTTCCAGTTAAGGAAAAGTGATGAAAATTAAACATCTGCTTGAAGCAATAAAAGGGAAAATGTAAAAGTGGCAGAAGGTAACAAAACAGATCTCACAGAGGTGCCTGAGTGGCAACATGGTCAAGAATGTGACATTATTAAAAAAAATAGCTGAAAGACCACCTCTAGAAAATGGAGTATGTTTACTAATTTATGTATACCCATGGGGGTGTCATAAACCCATGCTTTTTGCTGGGTTTTTTTCTGTATATCGGAGTAAGGAATGGGGCTTGATAAAGAAAGAAGTAGTATGGGAGTCAGTTCCAATCCAATATAAAATGAAAATTTTCAAATGCTAGATGATTTACCATGAAAATGACCATTTTTAATTTAGTGTATAGGCAGTTCCTATAAGGTAACAATAAAGTTTGTGGTCTTAGCTTGTGCACCTTCTTCAGAGATTTTAAGCATATTAAATGAAACAAGAATGAAATTACGTTAAGCAATTCTGTTTCATATTTTAATGGCAGAGCTATTTATATACAGTTGATTTAAAAAAGTCTATTTAAATATGTAGCTCTATACAAATTTGTAAAGCTGTAGTGTTTTTAAAGAATATAACTAACTATGTGCTACTAAATTTAGAACTGTAGTATTTTGAAAGTTATATACAATTAGATAAATGACAGAGTCTTTATTACTTTATATGCAGTATCCTAGTCAAATAAAATGTGACCAGATAATAAACATCTTACGATGAATTTATGAAGCAAGATGCTTTTCTATTTCTCAGTATTCGTGTCATGTATTAACTGTATTTTTTAGATCTCTGTTGAAGTGATAACAGAGGAAGAAGATAATGAGATTAGAAACATGACTTACTTCACTAAGTCATCTTTGTTGAAATGATGATAGTTTCTGCTCTCTAACATGTGGAATACAATATGTTTGTAAGGAATTATATAAACATTTGTTTAGTTTATCAGTCAGTTTAGAAAACTTTGTTGTACAAGTGGAAATTTATTACCTACAAACTTTGCACATTGAAAAGCATATGTATATAGTATATGTATTTATAGTTATTTGGTGCCATAGTTTAATAAGCCTTTACAAATGTGGAACACTGTTATATTTCATAGTTTTCTACACATATAATGAAGTCATATTCTGAAAATATGTGACCAATATTTCAACAATGTGTAAAGTATCAAAGCCCTTGTTTAAAACTGGCATCAGTTTTATAGTATTCTTTGAGCAGCATGCTCTTAAAATAATAATTATAGTACTTTGTTGTGTAATATATTTTTTATAAAATTATTCAGCTATGTTTCTGTTCTTGCCTGTACCTCACAGATACTAAAGAGCAGACATTCAGAAGTATTAAAAGTAGTATTTCCAGTTCCTACATTTATTTTTGTGTGTTCTTTTCTGTTCTTCAAGGCATTGCCCATTGGGCTGGATGGCTTGTACTTACTAAAACATTTGTGAGTTGTTTATTCAAAAGCAACAAATGAAAAATAAAATAAAAATTCAACTTAGGGAACCAATGGCATCAAGATTAGAGACTACCCAGAAATCAGAAACCTCAAAAATCTGTCTTCTCACACCAACACAAACTGATTAAACTGTCTCAGACTTCAGATTTGTCATGTGCTTGCTCTGTTATTAAAACTCTATGGGCTATCACCTAGTGCCAATTTCCTGTAGACTGTCACACGCAGTGTCTTTTGCTGAACATGTAAGTATTATAGTTTTGTCCACTTGAAACCCATCAGAACTGTATCATGCCTGCTGATCAACTAGAAGCCTACATACTTATTTATGACTACTGTATCACGTGCATCTTGATTATATTACTCCAGAAAAGTGTAGTGAACTTATCAGGAGATGGACAACTTACAACTTTGTATTTTGAAGAATTGCTATGAAATATACTTGAATCATATGATGAATTGGTAAGAACTCAAATACGAGTGTCACCTGAGGCTGAAAAAATGCTATAAAATTTTGGTGTTCAATGTTACTCCAGTTAATTGCCATACCCAACTGAGAACAAAGATGATGATAAAAAGAATGACCTATATAAAAGATTGGTACACATTGCATCCTCTTTGCTCAGGAACATATTTATTAGTGACTTTAATGTTAAATTGGGGAAAAAAGAAAAACAGTATGCAGTGGGAAACAAGTGCAGCTCATTAGCTTAGCAACTGAACTTATCATGTCAGGTCATTCATGTTCATAGACAAGAAGATTCGTCAAAGAATGAGGATCTTATTAGATGGCAAGATAATAAAAGAAAGTAATGGAGTTCTTGTTAACAAAAATTTTAGAACTGTACAAAAGATGTGAGACCGTATTGCTGATAGGATTGCAACATGCCTGCTTTTGAAAAATAAATCGTCCATGAATCAAAACAACTTTTCATTTGAGACATGTCAGAATCTTCATTTTGAAAACTGTTATTTACTTTGCCAAAAGCACCACAGGTCATTTTGACTCTTCTGCTTATTTCTTTTGGTGCCCATTCAGTCACTGTCTCTGACAGACAGAAATAGACACACACACAATTTCAGTGTTAGTTGGCACTATTTTATTTTCAGCTGTTGATTCCATATTATTTTAGTCTTACTACAATTGATCTTGAGGCCTACTTTCAAATTGCACTATTGAGATTTTCCTTTACTTATATAAATTGATACACAGTAGGGACAAACAGACAAACAGTGCATTGCCACAAAAACATGTACTGGTTGGTTCCATGAAATGTATTCCTTCTTAATTTTTCCAGTGTAAGTACCTGAAACGTCATCAAGAACTGCTGATAACAGTCCTGGTGGTATGGAATCTCCTTGCTTGACTCTTATTTCAGTGCTGAATTTCCCACTAACCAAATGGAAGTTGTAATACAGAATCGAAATCTTCCAGGTTTTTCTGATATAATAACTGTCTGAAAGATTCTCAGGTGTTGTGTCAGATCATGATGTGGAAACTGCACAATATTTTGATATGGTAGCTGCTCATCATCTTCAGGTATGATGATGACAAGTAGTTGTCTTAGAGAATTAGTATACAGTTTCCACAAACCTGTCCAACAGAGCATCTGAGGATCTTTCAGGCAAATGTCCGAATGTTATTCTGGAAAGTTCACCAAGTGGTATGGCAGAAGGAGTGATGTACAGATTATACAGTGATGAAGTGATTGTGGTGATTCTTTTCTGTGCATAAATTAGTGAGCAATGCCAGCAGACCTCTTGATTTGGGATAATGTGAATAGCCTGGTTGCTTAAATATGATGATGCCCTGATACACTTGTAATTGAAGCAGTCAGTGGAAGAAGATGTTAATCCATAAGGTGTATTTTGAGTTGTATTGTACTCCTGTACTACTGTGATATGTGACATAGTTTGTAAATATAATTTTTGTCATATTATTATGTCTGACATTTGCAAAAGTCATCATTGTGCTGACTCCATGCAAAAATATGTAAATAAATAAATTGTAGCAAGTTACATGTCTGATAAAGTTCGAAGACAGGAACATAAATATAATAAGACAGTACAATTACATAGATGATAGTTCTTCCTGGTTTAGATACGGGACTACTTGTTACCGGCAATTGATGCATTCAAAAGTCACAATAGGTTAGCATGACCACACTAATCCTTACTATTTATTATTAATATTTAACCTGATCTGATTAGGGTCATCAGGCCATCTCTTACATCAGATCAGGGTTTAACATATACAGTACATTTTGTACATAATAGTTATCTATTATTAATATGACAAATAGTATTAAAATAATTTGAGTACCTATGGAGACAATGAGAATAACAAAGTTAATACTGGCAGTACTTCCACTATTGCTGCTCCTGCCACTAATGACAATGATGATGACAATGATAGTGGCATATGTAAAAGTAATTTACAGGTGTACAAAATAAATATTTTCCAATATAGTGAGTTCTGGGGTAAGGAAATTTAAGGAAACAGCACCAGCTAAGAATACTGAGAAATGAGGAAGATCCAGTTGCAAAGAAGGACATGCAGGGGTAAAAAGTGCATACAGGGACAATGATACTCATTATTGTTCTTCAGTAGACATGTCATTAACTGCCTTCTGAAGCTGGAGACATTATTCAGTTCTCTAATATAATGTGAGAGGTTATTCCAGAGTCAGGATTCTGCTACTGAGAAAGACTTCGATAAACTGGCTGAATAATGGCATGGGACTGGAAGCATTTTGTTCTGATGGAAAAAGCTATATCTGTCATGTTGTTCAGACAAGAGTGTTAAGTTTGAGGAGAGAAATGGGGAACAGTGTATGTTGAAACCACAATAGAGAAGAGTGAGGATATTCAAATCTCTGCACTTCTCTGCACACATCCACGATAGTTGTGCATATGATGGTGAAACATGATCAAAGAGCTGAATATCACAGATATAATGAAAACAGGCATTCATGAGCAGTTCCAGGCACTGTGACCTTGCAAGACAACATTGCTGTAAGCAATAACTGGAGGTGTAAGTGTTTATACAAGTTTCTGTTTCAAGTCAAGAGGGAAGAGCTTTTTATACCATATGTTGTAGGGCTTAGAGAGATGCTGATCCCTTCTTGCACATTACAGTTATGTGTTCAGTCCAATTTAGATTTTCATTTATTGCTCCTAAGCTATTTCCTGAGGAAGAGAAGTTGAAATTTGCCCCATTTAGAATTAAAGCTGGTAGAGATTCCTGATATTTTGTGTAATGAGCCAAGGAAGACCAAAAAACATCATTTCAGTTTTTGATCAGATGAGTTTTAACCCTACACTCTGTGCCCATTTTGATAGTGCACACAGAACAGTCATGAATTCTCAATAGCTGCCTTCAGGTTTCTTGGTTTTGCACTTAGATACAAGTGGTGGTCAACGTATCTGTGGTATTCACAGTAGGACAAAACTGATGACACTTCATTGATATACAATGAAAAGAGTATAGGACCTAATACCAAAGCCTGTGGGATGTGTTATACTATTTGCTCCCATTATGACTTTATGGTGCAAGACATGACACCTTGCTGGAGAGATCAGGTACGAGTGAAATCATTGCACTCCATTTGCTGAGAAATTTAGGCTGCTGAGTTTGGCAAGTGAAATGTCAAAGTAGACAGTGTCACAGGCTTTACTGCAGTTCAAGAAGCATGTGCCAGTCTCCTCCTGTGCATCCATGGCAAGCTTCAGTTCATCTCTTGCCTTTATTAAGGCAGATGTGGCACTGTGATGTTTATGGAAACCTGATTCTCCGCAGCTCGTGGTCGTGCGGTAGCGTTCTCGCTTCCTGCACCCGGGTTCGATTCCCGGCGGGGGTCAGGGATTTTCTCTGCTTCGTGATGACTGGGTGCTGTGTGCTGTCCTTAGGTTAGTTAGGTTTAAGAAGTTCTAAGTTCTAGGGGACTGATGACCACAGATGTTAAGTCCCATAGTGCTCAGAACCATTTGAAACCTGATTGGTATATGTCTAGTAGGTTGTTTGTGGTTAGACAGTTTGTAAGCTGATCATGACTAAGTATTCTAAGTCCTTGGACAGCACTGGAAAAATGCAAATATGTTGGCAAACAGAGGATGCTGTGGCAACATCATTTTCAGGTATTGGTTTAACTCATCCCTGTTTCCAAGCCTCAGGGGAAACACTTGAGGTTAATGAGTGGTTGAAGATTTCTGTTATAGTGGGCAGCCATAGGTCAATAATAAACTTCATCATGTGGACTTTGATGCCATCATGTCTAGCAGATGCTGACCTGATATGCATGATAGCATTTTTGATGGCATTGCAATTTGCAAGTAAAATGCTTTAAATAGAATTTTTGTGGTTACAATTGTTTACCCCCTTGACAAAATCACAAGTTTCTGTTTTGTTTACAGTTCAGTTGTCATTGTAGGTAATGTGAGGTTCTTCAGGTGGGACAATGCATCATCTGCAGATTTTACTTTGCCTATACCAAGACCATGTAGATTTTTCCACAGGACAGCTGGTCTGTTTCTCTTGTTGGTTAATGTACAGTCATGCCTGCATTTTGCATTTATCACACATTGAGTGACTCTCACTTCTGCTGGTATGCAGTATGATTTTCAGGCATAGGGCATAGTCTGTATGCCCAGTGTGCAGCATCTCGGAGATCCAAGGTTATTTAGTTCTTCAGTTAACCAAGGTGCACGTTTTTTCCAATCTGAAGGTGAGTGTATTTGTCATATAATTTAGAACATTTGTTGGTAAGTCCATGAAGTTTTTTTATTTATGTATGAGAGGAAATAGAAGCCATCTCCCAAATTACATCTTTTGCCACAGTTGCAAGTTCAAATAAATTAATGAGAATGAAGTCATGGCATGTAGGCAGTTGTGGTTTGTTTCTGGGACATTCTGGTAAGTACATCATGAAAATTATGTCATGGGCAGACAAGCCAGGTGCAGATATTTGAGAGATACAAATTTCTTTGTTTGGTAATTTTGTTGCAAATACATCTGTGAGTGTGTGACTACTGATAGGTAGAAACAGTTAACATCTTAGTTAAGTTAAGGCTAAGTATAATCTTCAATAATGATGTAAACACACAAATTAGCAGCAGCAAGAGCTAAAATGTTTTTAGCTCCCAAAGCACAGGCTTTGAAGTTCATTTGCCTTGCAAACTGATCTTTTTCTACTTTTGTTCTTCACCATAATCCTGCCATCTTGTATCGATACATTTTCTAAACAAAATCTGGAAAATGCATTGTTCAAAATGTTTAATCTTTCAGAGGTGAGTTCACTTGTATTGTCAGACCTGACTTCATGAGTTTCTTCTTCGCTCTTAAGATTTCAGATCTTTTCCTCTATGACACTGGCTTGACTATTATTGCTGTAGGTTCTGTAGATCCTGGAATACTATATCCCCCACTATGACTTCTGTCAGTGTTATTCAGTGTCACCTGCAGGCCTACCGTCTCACAGACAAGATTATGGAGTGGCTGTGCAGTTTGAGGCACCATGTCACAGATCGCGGCCCCTCCCACTGAAGGTTCAAGTCCCCCCTCGGGCATGAGTGTGTGTGTTGTTCTTAGCATAAATTGGTGTAAGTAGCGTGTAAGTCTAGGGACCAATTATCTCGGCAGTTTGGTCCCTAAGGAATTCACACACACAGACAAGATTTGTCACTCTAATTTATCAGTATTCTGTCTGCTATTCTTATCTCCAATTTTTACATAAACTTGTGAGCTGAAATAGTGCATGTCACTCATTCACCACCCTCTTTGATGTCTGAGGGTTAGCTCTTTTTTCTGTTGGCCCCTTCAGTTGATGTTAGGGGTCACCAGGGCATATAGTTTGGACAATGGTGGGCTGATTTTGATGGTCTTGTTCTGTCTCTATCTCAGTCAGCAATCCCAGAATACTTCTTATTCTGGGTCACAGGATGAGCTTAGCTATGAAATTCCAGTCAACATCTGAATAACCTGTCTGATAGGATATTGCTGTCAAACCATCAGCAAGTCAGGAAGTGAGTGTAAGTGTTGCACTAAATAACATTCATTTTTCTTCATGGCATATTTACATTTGACACAAACGTATAGAGATAAATAATTGCCTATCAAATAGTTGTTTCAGGAGTAGAAATTAAAGATTTACAGGTGTTTACTATTAAGAATGATATTCCAGAAAAAGTAATGTCATCCTAGAAAATAATTTTCTAAGAGCAAAAATGAAGACAGAATTAAATAACATCAAAAACTGAGAATCATAATGATTTAGGGGCTTCAATTGTTCATACATGTAAATGTTTCGCAGTAGCACCTACATATAAGACATTCTTAGGCCCAATCTAGGTTTCAGTATCACTTCTGATGTTACTTCTTGACACTTTAGGTATGAGTCAGCATCCAACACTTTTTCATCAGTAATAAGATGTTGAACTAAGGAAAATAGAATGAAAGCTAACAAACCAGAATTAAGTTATGAAAGTCCAAAATCAGCATGAAGTTAAAAAAACTGAAAATAATAGCAAGTAAGTTACACATGTCTTTTTAAATATGATATAGAGAGACAGATTTTACACAGAAACTCACTATTTATTTATATCTGATTAATTATGTATTTATCAGTTGGCTATCAGAATATTCTTTAATGATTTTGCTGCATGGAATAGCAGTGCGGTCAGAGGCACCTTGTCACGATCCGTGCGGCTCCCCCCCCCCCCCCCCCCCCCCCCCCCCCCCCCCCCCCCCCCGTTGGAGGTTCAAGTCCTCACTTGGGCGTGTGTGTGTGTGTTGTATGTAGCGTAAGTTAGTTTAAGTTAGATTAAATAGGATGTAGGCTTAGGGACCAATGACCTCAGCAGTTTGGTCCTGTAAGACCTTACCACAAATTTCTAAATTTTAATGATTTTGTTTTTGAACTGCAACAGTTGTAGCAGTCATTTGATGTTTTGAGGCAAAACATTGAATAAAATCTTCCAATAATATAAAGCAACACACTTTTCTTATCCAAGGGTATTTTTTACATTTCTGTGTGAAAATAATTTTTGTTTCTCGTTTCATTATTGTTAATATGGCTGATTTGTGCTGATTGTTCCCTATGTGATTTTTGAAAAAAGATACATCTTAGTTAACATATTGATATCTGAAAGTGTCAGGGTTTGAAATTCTTCAAGAATTTCCTTGCATGACATTGTCCATCTAAATGTTTTTATGACTCTTATAGCCATCTTCTGAATTAAACTGTCACCTAGTTTCCATAATCACATATTAAATACAAGAGTAGTGTTGTCTATGAAAAGAAGTTTCTTTTGTGCACCCAACAAGACAAGACAATCCTTCAGCAAGGGGTTTGTTTGGTCAGTGTGAAAGCATCTCACAAATGCTCAATATACTCATATGGAAGGAGATACTCTCAAAGTTCTGGGAACTAACATTCCAATACAAGTCAAGATAATAATGAGGCTAAAGCCACATAAATTTTGGTGTAAAGAGGGTGCAACAACTACCTTCTACCTCACATGATTGATGTACGGAATAAGAAGAGGGGAAAACAATTCCATCACATCATGTATCCTTCTAAACATTCTGTACTCTAGCTTGAGGATGACAGATGTAGGTGTATAATATGAAGGTAATCCCAAAAGTAAGGTCTCCTATTTTTTTACAAGTACAGAACTCTGTTTGAGTGGCAGTTGGTCACACTGTTATGAAGAGTGCTTCAGGTGCTGTGTGTAAATGTGGACACGTCACGCTCAGGTGCTCAATCTTGGCTTGGCAGCCACTGAGAATGGAGCTCCCATTGGATGTTACCACCAAGTGCAAAATGCATGCAGTTGTTCAGTTTTTGAATGCAAAGGACACTGCGCCAATTGAAATCCATTGCCAATTGTATGGTGAGTTGTGCATGGGTGTCAAAAATGTTCATAAGTGGTGTAGAGTTTGCAGTTGGTCGGACCGAAATTCATGACGAACAAAGGAGCAAGAGACCATCAATTTCTGAGGAAACAGTGTTGAAGGTTGAGCAAAGCATGTGTGAAGATAAGCGGATCACCCTCGATGATCTCTGCATGTTGGTTCCTGAGGTTTCCCAAGCACCACTCACAGAATTTTAACGGAAACACTGAACTACCTGAAGATGTGGGCAAGATGGGTGGCATGCATGCTGACTGAGGACTACATGTGGCAACAAGTTGATGCTTCCCGCGCATTTATTCAAGCCTTGCAGCCAAACAGGACAACTTTCTGGACTCAATTGTCACGGGTGACGAAACCTGAGTGCACCACTTTACACCTGAGACCAAGCAACAGTCACACTAGTGGCAGCATCCTTCTTTGCCAAAGCCGTGGAAATTCAACAAACACAGTCTGCCGGTAAAGTCATGACAACCGTTTTTTGGGATCAGAAAGGGGTATCATTGGTCAACTTTAGGCCCACTGAGGCCACAATTAATGCTGACAGGTACCGTGAGACTCTGAAAAAACTCAAACGGTCAATTCAGAACTGGAACAGAGGAATGGTGAGGAAGGGCATACACATTCTCCATGACAACGTTCCCCCACACATCACTTGGCAAACGGTTGCTCTCCTGCAAGTTTCAGTGGAACATAAATAGCCACCCACCCTATAGTCCTGACGTGGCACCCAGTGACTATCCACCTGTTCCTTAAGTTAAAAGAACATTTGGCCAGAAAGCGATTCAGCTCCGATGATGAGGTGAAAGAAGAGGTTCATAACTTTCTGAACAGCATGGCGGCAAGCTGGTATGACATGGGCATACAAAAACTGCCACAGCATTTACAAAAATGCATCAACAGAAACAGTGATTATGTCCAAAAATAGCTAAATGTTCAAGCTGTAAACTGATGTAAACCATTGTAGAAATAAAAAAAGTCCATGTACATATAAAAATATAGGAGACCTTACTTTTGGGATGACCGTCATATTAAGAAACATATAAACATAAAAATAAATACTTTCATTTCTTCATTCAAGGAATGCACACCTCAATTTCATGCATAGTAACTTCCTATTGTCCAATGATCAATAGCTGCAGATAGACATGTGCCATTATTTAACTCCATAGAAAACAGACAAGAAAGCAATCACAGATAAATTTTGTAAACATTTTCATGCAACATAGGTTTTCATTGCTGGTATTCCAACCCTTTATGAATTTTGTTTTAAGGGTGTTAGGCCATGGTTAAAGACAACTTTCCATGCCTAACACTGTAAACATTGCATTAGAATGGCACAATCTGAATGGGCAGAGAGATCTGAAAGTTCTTATAAAGTTGTAAGCACTGTCAGCCACAGGGAAGCTGTTGACAGCACCACCAAATCTGGAATGAGTACATTTGTTTCCATAAAAAAGGTAAATGTCACCAAATAATGGTACCTTTATATTTTATGTTAAAACAACTTTGATAATTTCGAAACAGTACATGAATTTTTATACAGGATGAGAAACAGCTCATAACATAGTTGCTCTGATTAGCACATGGTGTCATGGCGAAGTGCTACAGTGCATGTGCACTCACCACCCATCTGCTTCAACAGATGACAACAGCAGTAAGCATCTTTTGAGTTGTGTGGACGTGAAGATGGGACTTGCCACAAGTGCAGTGACCCTATCCTGGACATGTACAATTGCAAATAAGATGACGTTAATGAGCCTGCATCACACGTTTTGGCTGAGCAATGTTTGCAGACATCTGCAAAAAACCTTGCTGAGCACTAGTGGCAGAGCATCAGAATTTTGTTGATATGGACCAATTTTATACTGATGTTTTTAACTATGTCCCTCGCCATTTCACAGGATGGAATTTTCAGTAATGGGTGTATCACAGTGGAGAGTGTAGATCCCTCAAACAAAAACAAAAAAACCAAGCCCAGTTCTTGCAGAAAGATGTAAGTCACATCCGTCTACAAGAAGGGTAGTATAAATGAGCCACAAAACTACCACCCATATCCTTGACATTGATTTGTTGTAGAACTGTAGAATATATTCTGAAGTCAAACATAATGAGGTATTTTGAACAGAATGACCACCTCAGTGACAACCAGCATTGATTTTGAAAATATTGATTACGTGAAGCCCAACTTGCACTTTTCTTGCATAACATACTGAAAGCTTTGGATCAAGGCAATCAGGTAGATACTGTATTTCTTGATTTACAAAAATCATTTGTCTCAGTACCACATTTACACTTATTGTCAAAAGTACAATCAAATGAGTATGGGATATCAAGTAAGATTTGTGACTGGAGTAAGGACATTTTTGGTAGGGAGAACACAATATGTTATATTAAATGGAGAGTCATTGTCAGACATACAAGTAATTATGGGTGTGCCCCTGGGAAGTGTGTTGGGGCGCTTGCTGTTCATGTTGTATATTAATCACCTTGCAGACAATATTACTTGTAAAATCAGGCTTTTTGCAAACAATACAGTTATGAAGTACTATCTGAAATAAGCTGCATAAATATTCAGTCAGATTTTGATAAGATTTCAAAGTGGTCCAGAGATTGGCAACTTGCTCTAAATGTTAAGAAATGTAAAACTTCGCACTTCACAAAATGAAGAAACGTAGTATCCTATGACTATAACACCAATGAGTCACTGTCAGAATTGGCCATCTCATACAAATACCTGAGTGTAACACTTTGTAGGGTTATAAAATGAAATGATCAAATAGGTTCAGTTATGGGGAAAGCAGTTGGTAGACTTCAGTTTATTGGTAAAATACTGCAATCAGTCTACAAAGGAGATTGCTTACAAATCACTTGTGTGACAAGTTCTAAAATACTGCTCATGCGTATGGGACCTGCACAACATAGGACTAACGGGGATATTGAACACATACAGAGAAGAGCAACACAAATGGTCACAGGTTTATTTAACCCATGGGAGAATGTCACAGAGGTAGTGAAGGAACTGAGTGGGAAGACTCCTGAAGAAAGCCAGAAGCTATCCTGAAAAAGTCTGTTAATGAAGATCTAAGAACCAGCTTTAAATGATTACTCTAGGAATTACTACAACCCCCTATGTATTACTCAAATAGGGATCATGAGAATAAGATTAGAATAATTACTGCACACACAGAGCCATTCAAAGAATTATTCTTCCCACACTCCATACATGAATGGAACAGGAAAAAACCCTAATAACTGGGAGAATGGAATATACCATCTGCCTTGCAGCTCTTGGTGGTTTGCAGAGTACAGATGTAGATGTAGAGTGTGCCATGTGTCACCTAATTGCCATAGTCCACCACATATGTACCTGCAAGTTTTCTTTTCTTATATTTGCTAGATATAGAACAACTGTGTATAATTTTCAGCATTTATGATTTATTACTTGCCACTCACTGAAACCTTCAATGCTGTGAGGCTACTGTGTGCTATGGGAATTATTCCCACTGTATCCAGTTTTACTGCTATGTAATTTCACTGTGTTAATGTACCATATTAATTTTTGTGTGATTTTGGCCTGTTCCAATAAAGAAACTAAAAATTCAAGAGTACTGTTCACTTTCTTTTTCACTAATACCTGTATGTACTAGGCCATAGGGCCATGTGCAGAAGGTTAGGGAGAAAGGGATTTCCCACAGTGCATGAGGTCTGTTCAAAAAATTCTGAAACATTTATAATTTCACACTAGTGGTGTGCTGGAGTGAAATGCAGTTGGTATTCCCACACACACTTGCATTTAGTGTATAACTGCCAAAAGTTTCATTGTTTTATGTCTGTCAGTTATTGTTCAGTACTGTATTGAGTACAACATTGTGTTGCACAGTTTGTGAATTTCTTGATGACAGACTTAAAAGAGCAACACATCTGCATTAAATTTTTTGCGAAACTCAAGAAAATCTTCATAGAGACACACCAGATGATGCTAGAAGCCTATGGCAATGAGTGCTTCAGCTGCAGTCAGTGTTATGAATGGTTCACACAGTTTGCTGGACAGAAGTTAAAGGCGACTCCCATTCTGGACATCCTTCTACATCTACCAATCATGCTCATGTCAGGAACATCAACAAAGTCATTAGCGCACAATCAAAGACTGACTGTACAAGAGATTGCAGAAGAATGCAACATTTCAGTTGGATCATGTCATGAAATCTTTACACAGCATTTTGGAATACATCATGTTGGCACCAAGTTCATCCCATAAATTATGATTCAAGCCTAAAAGACTTTTGCCTCATGATCTGTGAGGAGCTTTTGGATCATGCAAATAGGGATGAGATGTTCCTTAAGAGAATCACAACTGGTGATGAGATGTGGGTCTACAATATGATGTTGATACCAAGGTTCAGTCTCCACAATGGGTTCGGAAAGGTTCTCCAAGACCAGAAAAAGGCCATCACGTCAGGTAAAATGTGAAAGCTAAACTGATAGTATTCTTTGATTTTGAAGGATTAGTTCATTATGAATTCATGCCACAGGGATAAACTGTTAATTGATGATACTATCGGGACATATTGCGAAGCCTGCAAGAAGACATCAGAAGGAAATGGCCTGAAATGTGGCAAGACAGTTCATGGCTCTTGCATCACAATAATGCGCCTGCATATTCATCCCTGTCGATGGATGACTATTGCACAAAAAACTTAATCACTGTGTTGCCTCATCCTCTGTGCTCTCCAGACCTGACTCCTGCAGAGTTTCTTTGTTTCCAAAGATGAATACCCTATTGAAAGGATAAAGATTTTCAATGATAGATGAGATAAAAGAAAATTTGCAGGTGCCACTTCATGCATTCCAAGAAGAGGTGTACCAAGATTGCTTCCAGAAGTGGAAATAGCATTGGGAGCAGTGCATCAATTGTGGAGGAGAGTATTTCAATGCATCATATGTAAAACGTAAGTGCCGAAGTTCCAGAACTTGCTAAACAGACATTGTAAATTACTTTTATTACCACCACTAAAACTGTAATGATGCATTTTTATGTTCAAACACAGATGTTGTGTAATGTTGATGACAGTTTTGTTGTTCATTGTTTGTCCACTTTTTTATATCACTTCTCTCATTCTGTGTAAGATATTCCTATCTTTCCTTGTTAATGGTAAAGGAATTCCTGTGAGAGTGCTTAGGATCTTCATGTACACTTGAATTTATCTATGTATGAAGATGAATTCTGATGACCATCATAGGCCACAACTTCAAAATGGACAATACTAGAAATTTCTAAAGACTTTCAAAAGAAACTTCACCCGACTTTTGCTTTGAAGACCAAAATTGGAAAGTAGCACATAATAACCAAGAAAACTGCCATTTTAGCAAAATATTTTGAAAATTTGCTGAATTAGGAATGCCCTAAATCAAGATTTAATCTTAAACAAGCACACACTCAGTACTCAGATTCGCATCCTGCAATGAAATAAGAAATCAAGGACATTATCAAATCTGTCAAAAACAGTAAAACACCTGTGGAGGATTCCAAAATTGCATAACTCGGGAAATATTCAAATAATAAATTTTTAGAGTAGAGAATCAAAATCACCCAAAATATTTGGCTAACAGAAGGCATTCACAAAGACAGGAAGACAGTCTTTCTCCACCCACTGTACAAAGCAGGTGATAGAACCAACATCAACAATTATAAAGGCATTTCTCTGCTACCAGTTACCTGCAAAATCTCATCAAAAGACATTTCTTAGGGCATAACAACAACTCAAGCATCAAATTAGTAAATGTTAACATGGAAAGAATAGATCATGTTCACAGCCAATTCTCAATTTAAAGTCAAAAATAATGTATCTGAAAGAAACATCTAAAAAATTTGATACTACTGTTGTTGACTTCAGGAAAGCCTAAGAGTAGACTTAGTTCTTAGGAAATCACTGTTTCAAATTCGCAATTGATTAGGTTTATATAGTAAAACCACAGCTTTAATTAAGCAAATACTATCAAATGCCCATTCTAAAGTGAAATTTCTACAAAGTTTTGGATCAAAACTGGAGTCAGAAATGCAGATTGTCCTTTCTTGCTGCTTTTTAATTGAGTTCTAGAAGAAAGCCATAAAGCAATGGAGAATGTTATCAAGAGAAAGCGAAATCAATGAGGGAGGTAGATTAGGTTATGAAACAGAAAACCTAGAAATAGACTGTCTTAACATTTCCAGATGACCTAGCTATTTTTTGGGACTCGATGTAAATAGTTATTGGACAGACAGAATTGTTGAAAGAACAAGCTACATAAGTAGGGTTACAAATATCCTTTGCGAAGATCAAATTTATGACAAAGATTAAGGCAGCTCACAAGATAATGAAAATTAAATGTAGAAAAATTAAAAGAACAAACAAGATGAAGTATCTATAAGGTTGTATAAAATATGAAATCACAAGTACCTGTAAAGTTGTATATAATACAAAATCACTATCCCTCAATGCTAACCTTAGACACTATCATGCAGTAATTCCTGAAAAAGCACTTTATGGAGCAGAATATCTGTTATACACTATATGTAAGGTAGAGAGTATGTACATGTATATGTCTGCGATCTCCTCCCAAACCCCTGGATCGATTTCAACCAAATTTGGCAAAGAAACAACAGGCCTCATGAGTATCAGCACTGTGGGGTTTATAGCCTCCTAGCTTCAATAGGAGTAGAAGTAAGGGCAGAAATATGTTCTTATTCAGCCCCTGAAACCCTGCACGAATTGCATGTTGTGTATGAACAGTATCGGATTGCCAAATCAACCCTGCTTTGAAGGTCAGCCTACACGTACATGAAACTCTTTTCTGGACCCCAACATGCAGGCTGCTCTGGATGACAGACTTGTTGTTTTGGGATAGTATTGCCCTGCTTTATTGACCTTATTTGCATGGTGACCTGTACATCAGGGGCAAATAAATGATTGTTAAGCCCCCACTGCTTAGTCTGTCCTGCATGAAATGCACATTATTTGAGTAGTATGAGCCTGCTTAATTGAACTGTATTTCATGGGCCACACACATCTATGAGCGCAGCTGGTGACATGTCAAGATGGATAGAGGGAGGATGAACAGACTGAGGAGGAGGAGAAAATGGACAGAGAGAGGGAAGGAGGGGAAAATGCATGAGGCAGGTGGAAGATTTTGGAGGGTTGTGGGCAGGGTGAAAAGGAAGAGAGAGAGGCAGAGATAGGAACAGGAGTAGGAAGATATGATCAGAGAGAAGGGGAAAAGGCACAGTCTGAGAGAGGGGGTGGAGGAAATGCACAAAGAGGGAGGGAGGGGGATGCAATTGTTCCTATCCTATCTCTGTTACACAGAATTTAGTTTTAACTTAGGACAAGTGAACTCAAAACTTAGGTGTCCGAGGGTCAATTGTTTTAACTTCAAACAAGAGAACTGTAACATTACAAGATTGGGGAAAACCAATGTTGTTTTTAGTTTCCTGTCAATTTAAACTTAGTACAGGATTATAAACATAGAATACACGAAATCTGATAACCATGCAGGCTGTGCCAGTATCCCAGAATCCACTATCTTGCGTTTTGACATCACAAGGCTGGAGAAAACCCAAGGAAATCTGACATCCACGCAGACTTCACCAGTATGCCTGAATGTAGGCCTAACTCTTCTATCTATACGATGTACCACTCGGAGGTGATTGTAATATATATTATTTTTGTAACAACATGCTGTAAATTCAGATACCTATACTATGTAACAACTGTATGTTGCATTATGAAGTACTGTACCATATATTGCCAAGTGTGTAACCCTTAAGTGGCTTCTTGTAAATGTGAATTTCAAATTCCTACTGTTTGTACAAAAATTGTATAAAAATGCTGACGTTTGCAAAAGTCAGAAACTGGCAACAATATGCAAAAAAAAGACAATAAATCAAATCAAATCAACCATCCTAATTTCCCAGCTCAGATTTTTTAATTACCCACTGTGTTTTCGAATTCCCCCTATTTTAGACATAGGGAAGTTGTCCAACATCAGAGGGGCTGGGGAATTTGGCAGTAGAGCATGATGTCATAGAAAGGATGATGGAGGAGGTGGAAATCTGGCAAGAATCCAGCCTGTGCCACTGTCTCTTTACTACTGTCACAAGAGGCAAAAAGTTCATTGATTGAGTATAGCAGGCGTTCTTTTACACCTTTTATGATTTTTCTTATACTTCTCCAGCAGTAAGATCTTCATATCTAAGGGTGTGGACTGAATGTTATGATGGCATTTGTCAGAAAATTATCTGTCATTTTCGACAGTGAATGCTTGGTAAGTTTACAGTCTTTTTGTTTTGAGTGTTGTCACTGTGTATGTCACACTTCTTAGTTTTCTTGACATGGATGAGGATCAGTAATATATAATGGCTGTAAACAGTCAGCAGTTCTTCTGCTTACCTAACATTTGATCATTATTACTGCCTTCTTCTGCAGTAATAGCACATCCTTGCATCTTGATGGATGACCTCACAGCCATAGCCCATAGGCAGTATAGCTACCAGATGCGCGTGCTCCATCTTCAGGCCACAAGTGACCCATTGGGACCATCCGACCGCTGTGTCATCCTCAGATGAAGATGCGGATAGGAGGGGCGTGTGGTCAGCACACAGCTCTCCCAGTCGTTATGGTGGTTTTCTTTGACCGGAGCCACTACTATTTGGTCGAGTAGCTCCTCAATTGGCATCACGAGGCTGAGTGCACCCCGAAAAATGGCAACAGCACATGGCGGACCGAATGGTCA
The DNA here is from genome assembly GCF_021461385.2 of Schistocerca piceifrons. Classification (NCBI taxonomy): domain Eukaryota; kingdom Metazoa; phylum Arthropoda; class Insecta; order Orthoptera; family Acrididae; genus Schistocerca; species Schistocerca piceifrons. The sequence continues at coordinate 461,080,215 of NC_060145.1, forward strand.
CCCATCCAAGTGCCAGCCACGCCCGACAGCGCTTAACTTCAGTGATCTGATGGTAACCGGTGTATCCACGGCGGCAGGGCCATTGCCATAGCTACTAGATGCTGGCCAGTAATTACTCTTTTCCATCTCCTCTGGAGGTACACTAGACATGACACTTTCTTACATCCACTCTCAAGTATGTCTCGTTCATGAAAGTTTGTGGTCTGTTACAAAACTCAGTGCTTTCATAACTTCTTCGTGATCCTGGAATGTGTTTTTGCTGGGCCTCCGTACCATATATCGAGTTTTTCCTTCATTTCTTTTTATCTTGTTTGAGATGAACTACTCCTTGGTCTTTCTAAATAGCACATCTGATTCCAGGACTCTCTGGCTTGAATTATTTCCTTTGGCAATAAGTATAGTGTCTTCAGAAATTGTAATGTGTGGCTCTCCTCAACAGAAAACAGTTATGTTTCGAAAAAATCAGTTTCCTAGAGCTGACTATTTTCTCTCTGACATTCTAGAGTCAAACAATGATAAAATGTCATCTGTTGGAATCTTCTGTGACTTGTTAAAGGTTTTTCGGTGTGTAGACCACAACATTGTCCTAAGGAAGGCTGATTTTTATGGTTTGACTGTTAGCATCAATTGGTGGATTTTGTCATATCTGCACAACAGTGAGCCGTGCCGGCTCGTATTGATTGATCGATCAGGTCGGCATGGTGTGATCTTTGGGCTCAGCTGTTTGACACGGCTTTTGGCCGTGGCTGGCACGTGGCGCTAGAGAGGGACAGCTGGAGAGCTGTGTGGCACTGGGGAATCGGGGGGAGCATGGTTAAGCAGGCCAGGGCATGACACAGAGTTTGTGGTGTTTTTGACACATTTGCAAGACAGAACCTGGCTTGTAGCGTGGGAACTGGGCTCGGCCTCATTACCCGAACTGAGTCGTGCGGCTTTGATTTGGATCTGTTTGTACTTTATTAAAAAAAATTGTGATATCCATGATTGGTTAAACTTTACCTCACATTACTGTAGTCTCCTTTTGTGAGCTTTACTGTGTACAGAATTTAATTAACTTGTGAATCACTTAATGCCTGTTTAAAGATTAATGTTGTTTGAATAGGGTGCTTGCCTGTGCTTGTAAGGATTCTTTGCTAACTTACCTTACCACAAAAATTTTAAAGATAAAATTTTATTTCCTAAAGAAAAGTTTAATAAAAGCGTTGTTGTTATAAACTGTGAATGTTGCTTATGTGGCCCGGCCCTCCTGATCAAGAGCAATTGCCTGATTAGGGTGGATTGACGACCACAAACAGAAAACAGAAATTGATACTGAATCATACTAGTGACCATATTGTTTCATCTTACTGGAGCACATTAAAGTGTGGAGGGTCATAAGGATCCCTTCTGGGGCCTTTACTGTTTGTTAAGTTCATCAGTGATCTCCAACTTCATACAAACACTGACAGCAAATTTATTCTTTTTGCTGATGACACTACTATTCTTCTTGAAATTTGAACAAACAGTGAACTAGAAAACGAATTTAATACTGTACTTGGAGATATCTTACACTGATTTAAATCTAATGGATTAACACTAAATATCAAAATAGCTTAATATATACAGTTTCATGCACCTCAGCAAGAAACTGAAGTAATTCAGTTGAACTGTGATAATGAGAATATTTTTTGCAATGTTATGAAAAGGATAGATTTCTATTCACCATAAAGATGATACTCTGAGCTGCAGACAGGCATAGTGATAAGACTGTTACTGTCAGTATGGCTGAAGTGGCCAAAGTTAGAGGTCACATGGTGTGAGGTGTGATTCCTTTTGTGAATGTGTATGCATGTCTCTTTTCTGAAGAAGACTTTGGCCAATAGCTAATATGTAACAGTCTTGTCATAATGCTTGTCTGCAACTCAACATGTCATCTTTACTGTGATTACCAATCTGTCTTTTTTATAATATTGTTGATATGCCAATCTGGACTTTCCATTGTTCAAGAATATTTTTGGATTATTTAGTTACTACTGGTTCTTAAATTTTTGTAAGTAGGGTTTCACAGGACAATTTGTGTTTATTTTAAGGAGTCTGCCAATTCAAACTCTTACAACATAGTCCATCAGACACATTACCTACTACTGAGCCTATGTGCTCACTCCATTTCAGAGTCCTAAAACTTTTTATACACAGATGTTTACATGAGTTGACTGATTCTAAGTGTGAATCACTGATATTGTAGTCACACGATACTATTTTTTTCAGTATGTGAAGAGCATATTTTTACATTTCTGAATATATAAAGCAAGTTGCCAGTGTTAGCACTACTTTGAAATCTTTCCCACATCCGATTGAATAGTTGTGCAGCTTTTTTCAGATAGTAGTCCATTATAGACAACTTCATCATCCATGAAACGTTTGAGGTTGCTATTAATATATTCTGCAGGATCATTAATCAAAGTACTCAGTTTCAGAATCTCTACCATTTGTATAATTTTGACTCTTAAGTTTTAGGACAACTCCTGTTTAATTCACATTTGTCATTTGTAGACATTTAGATGACTTTTCCATCTTCCTAATTATTCTCACTCATCTCAGAGTTTGGAATATATAGGGACCCTAGGTTTTTTGGATGCTTTCCATTAGTAAACAGAAAATTGAAATTAATTCTCTGGTATATTTAACTTTTCTAAATCTGTTCCAATTTCCTTTCAGCACCTTTTCAGTTTTTTTTCTACTTACCTTTACATTATTTAAGTAAGCAATTTACGAATATAAGATGTCAAAGTGTAGATTTTATAGTTTGCAGTGATCTTGTCAAACATAACTGGCTCTTTATTCAGATGAAGTAATGAGGGCTATCGACAGGAGACATCTAGTCGATTGCATATGTTAACATTTCTGGAAGTTTCTTGACAAAGTTTCTCACAAGCAGCTTCTAATCAAATTGCATACCTAAAGAGTATGATTTCAGCCATATGGCTAGATTCATGATTTCCTGTCAGAAGGATCACAGTCCTTAGCAACTGATTGGAAGCCACTTAGTGAAATTGAAGTTATATCTGGTGACCCCCAATGAAGTGTTATAGGCACTAAACTGTTCTTAATTCACACTGCCTGACATCAACAGATTAGAGTAGCAGGTAGAATGGCTACCAGAGTGCATTAGTGTCGTTCACATTGTAATGGGACACCCTACACTAACATTAACTATCTTTTATAGAAATATGCGATAGCAAAAGGTATTTTAAATCTTGCGCAGGCTGTTTCACTGAAATAATTTCATATGATTTTATATACAATTATTCATATTTCAGGCTAAAATGTATAAAAAGAAATTCATTTGTCGCAATCAGTGTGTAACAACAGTTAAAATTACTCATTTTAGAAATATTTGAAATTGAGAAATATCTGGCATATTTAAAATTCTTATTATTAATTGTACAATCTAATGCTAACTATTAAATTTATTTCTGGATTGATTTACAAAATAATGATGTAATTTAGCAAAGATTCATCTTTTGCCAAGAAAGTATGTAAACCTTTGATTTGTAAACTCTCTGGAATATTGGGAGTACCACAGAGTGATAGTAGTGGTCGGCATGCCTCTGATGGAAACGTGTTTTTTAGTTGTGTCTACAATGATGTAATTTATGGTCTTATGAAAATGGAGATTGTGAAGTCAGTGTGTGATAAAGAAGAATGGGATAAAATAAAATCATGGCAACAGATAGTGCTTCATCAGTTATTTAGTCTTCTGGAACACACAATGTTATAAAAAATTGGCAGCCTCAAGAATGCATGCCTAGATGCAAGAACTGCAGCCAACATGAGAAAATGAAGATAAGTAAAAACTTTGTGTTTTGTATATCTTATTCCTCTCAAAGCTTTCAAAACTTGTGTAGAGACAGAGAAATTTACTGGCGATGTGTGAGAGGGTAAGATTACAATGTTTAGTGTTATCACCAGATGTATAAGAGGCACAAGCAGTGTCGGGCGTGGAGTGATTGTAGATTGTATTTTATTGGTCCTGTTGTCTACATAGCAGCTTATGCATAAGACAGTGGACAAGTCAAGTTATAAATATACAGTCTGAAAGTAATTTCAAGGCATACATATTTAAGCTTACAATAATACACTTTACACGTAAGTATTTATATAACACATTTCATAAATTTAAATATTCTTCAATGGAGTAAAAGCAGTGATGCTGTAAATATGACATTAGAGATTTTCCAAATGTATTGACCTCAGTGATAGCTTTTATGTTTTCAGGAAGTTTGTTATAAAGCTTAACTCCCATGCAAAAAGTACCTTTTTGGCACAGTGCTGTGCTGATTTGAGTCATATGTAAGTTTCTGTTTTGTCTGGTAAAGTGCTCATGTATATCACAGTTTTTTTGTAGTCTCTGGTACTTGCCTATTACATTTAATTTAAAGAACAAAAGGGTTTCCATAATGTATACACATGGTAATGGGGGAATACCAGATTTCTTAAACAGGGGTTTACAAGAGTCTCTAGGCTTGCACCCAAACAAGATTCTAATGGCCCTTTTTTGTAGTTTAAAAGTGCTATTAGCTATTTTAGAGTTTCCCCATATCTAAGACGAGAATGAAAGCATGCATGATATGCATTCAATACTGTTTTCTCACTACACCACGATTTTAATGAACAAAGAATATAACATGTTTTGCTCAGTTCTGCATTGAGATATTCAATATGCTTATTCCATCTGATGTTACTCTGCAGCCAAAGTCCTAAGAATTTGGTTTCAGTACTGTTACCAAATGGTTCGTCATTGATAGAGACTGATGGGATAAACATGTCCTTGTTAGGAACACTGTGGAATTTTAGAGCAACGGTTTTCTTACTGTTTATTACAAGCTGATTACTCTGTGCCCAGCTGCTAAGTTGTTTCGTGACCGTGTTTACTGCCTGCTGTAACTGTTCATCGTCGTCTCCTTTTAGTAGAATCGTGGTGTCATCTGCAAATATGATTGATTTGTGTGCATCAATATTTAAGGTTAGATCATTTATGTACAGAAGAAACAGAAGGGGTCCCAATACGGATCCTTGGGGTACACCACATTTTATTTGTTTATAGTCAGATAAGTGATTAGATACAGTTTTTAGTTCAATATTTGTGTGCTTGACGCATACTGCCTGCATACGATTTGTCAGGAAGGACCTGATCCACTTGTTGGACAGACCTCGAACACCATATCTTTCTAACTTTGATAGCAGAATTTTACGGTCCACCATGTCAAAAGCTTTTGACAAGTCAATAAAGACTCCTATTGTTTCCTGTTTTTTGTCCATCAGGTTTAGGATGGAATTGATGCACTCATAGACAGCAGTTGTCACTGACCTCTTATTTCTGAATCCATGTTGTTCATTACATAGGATGCTGTTTTTATTTATAAATTTCATAAGTTTCTCATACATAACTTTTTCCAGTACTTTAGAGATGCGGGAGGAAATTGTGATGGGTCTGTAGTTATTTACATTGTCTTTATCCCCTTTTTTATATACAGGAATACCTTTTGATGTTTTTAACACATCAGGGAAAGTGCCTGCCTGAAGTGAGCAGTCGCATAAAAATTTGTGAGTACTTCAATTAGGTTTGATGCGCTCTTCTTTAACATTGTTGCAGGTATACCATCAATACCTGCCGATTTGGAACTTTTTAGTCCTTTTATTGCTTTGGCTACTTCATCTTGTGAAACAGAACTGATGTACATTGATCCTCTACAAGCACTTATTTTATATTCATTTGCCTGGATGCTCTTAAAGTTTGATTGTAACATATTTTCAGCAACACCTGTGAAAAAGTTGTTAAATGTGTTGGCTACTTCTAAGGGGTTTGTTACTTTTTTATTTTTATGTGATAGTGTTATATTTTTCCAAGGTTGTCTGTATTCTCCACATTCTTTTTTTATAACACTCCACATAGCCTTTGATTTATTAGCTGAATTATAAATGATTTCATCATTATCCATTATTTTTGCTGCTTTTATTACTTTTCTTAATATTTTGGAGTATTTTTTATAGTATGCGCGTACTACAGGAGAGGAATTTTTTGAGTTACATATTTCATGAAGTAGTCTTTTCTTCTGGCATGAAACCCTTATCCCCTTTGTGATCCAGCTGTTTGTTCTAGAGTTTCCCCGTATGGTTAATGTTTTCAGTGGGAATGCAAGTTCAAAGAAATGGGTTAGTGTATCAATGAAAGTGTTGAATTTTTCATTTATATCGTTCATTTTGTACACTCCTAGCCATTTTTCTTTCTGTAATAAGTTGTTGAAGTAGTTCACATTATGCTGATTATAGCTTCGATATGCTGTTCTAAAAGACATGTTGTTAATAATACTGCCTTGTACTTTTATGCTTAATATTTGAGCAAGATGATCACTAAAACCTGCACTGAAAATTTTTAGTGAGGTGTTGTGTAAACTCTTCCTTACTAGAAACTGATCAAGAGCTGTTTGACAAGTTTCTGATACTCGGGTAGCTGCTTTTACTTCAGCCTTTAAATTGTAGGACGTTGCAAGGTTCAAAATGGTCTCCCTATTTCCACTATTCGTGAGGAAGTCAATATTGAAGTCACCACAGATTATCGATTCACAATCCATTTTATTTACTTTATTTAGCAATGACTCCATTTTGTTTAAGAAAAGTTCAAAATTCCCGGACGGTGATCGGTAAACTGTAGCAATAACCAGGTTGAACTGAGTAATTTTTATAGCTGCAATTTCATAATCCTTTTCGACATTTGCCCTAGTTAAGTCAGGTAGTGTAATAAAATCTACATTATTCATTGTGTAAATTGCTACCCCACCCTGCTTGCTGTTTTTCCTGCAGTAGTAAGCAGCCAAGACAAATTTGTTTATTTTCGTATTCTGGATTAATTCTGGGTTAAGCCAGTGCTCAGAAATGCATAACACTGAGATATCATTAAGTTCATGTGTTAATAGAATGTTAATTTCATCGATCTTATTACGCAGGGATTGCACATTATGGTGATACATTTTTGGTTCGGGCGTATTCACGATTTGGTAATTGGGAATCATATTTACAGCACCACATACCTCTAGTTTAAATTAGGAACGTCAGCAGTGTTGTATTTTCGTTCTTCTTTCTTCTTTATTTTGTTTTCCTCGCTGTTGGAAGGATGTTCAGGAAGCTGATAAATTGTTCTATCCCTTACAAGTCTTTCTTTGATTATTTCACTAACACGATCACAAACAAATCTTTTCCCTTCATAGTTCAAATGCATTCCATGCTTCGTGTGCAGATTTCCATGCAGCTTGCTTATATCCAGTACATCGCACTTAGTGTATTGAGAACAACAGAACACAGTTTCCTTATTTTAATGTTTGTTTTCCGAATTTCTTTGTTTACACACGAACTATAAATCAGATCATGCCTATGAGGAAGTGTGGCAACTACTGTGTTTCTGCATTTATTAGCTTGTAAAAAATTCTGTAGCGTTTTCACGCAAACCTCTGCTTCATTTTTTGCCACATCGTTTGAACCCATTATACAGACGATAAAGTCATTTTCTTGCAATAATTTCGTCTGAGAGTTAATGTCTACAACATTTTTACATCCCGCTCCCGGTTTCACTACACTAGTCACTGCTATGTCGCGATTTTTCTCACGGAGCATGCTGGATAGATTCCTGCCATGACTGTCTGTTAGTAATAGTACACTACTCTTTTTCCCTGATGATCTGTGTTTGTTGTTGACATTATTTGAAAAAACGCTATTCATTTTCAATTCACTGACTTTTTCAAGTTCACAATCATTTGGAGAGTCGTTATCACAGTCACTTGTTTGCAAAACATGATATTTGTTTTTCTCCGAAAATGTGACAGTTTTAGCAGACTTTGTTGTTCTTTTTGTAGTTGGAACACTATTTTTGTACGGCACTTTTACCCACTCGGACGATATATTACTTTTATCTTGCATCACTTCACTTAGTGTTGGCTTCGATCGCAGATCCCGATTTTCTTTCTTGAGTGAGTCAATATCGCTTCTTAAGGAACTGACTATGAATTGTAAGCTAGCAATTCGTTCTTTTAGCGTTGTTATTTCAGTGTTACAATTCTTACAAGCTCCCTTTTTAACAGCATAACTATAACTATTTCTCAAGTTAGATTCACACACTTCTACACTCGCAGCCATATTGTCGAGAAGGACACAGAGATGCAACATATGCTCATCAGACAGTGCTATTGGCACCTGACCGAGTTTGAAAGGGCTCCTAAATGGGTCTACATTGGGCAGCTGCTCAAATTGTGCAATATCTCGTTTTTTGGGACATTCGGGCATTACAGTAGCCTGATGTCACAATGCACGGGAACATGAGGATAAGCATACCCACTATCGACGTCCTGGTCTACACTTCTGACCACCACGAGGGAGGTTTGCCGTACCGTGCATAGAGCACACTCTCATCCCTTTCCGTCTATGCCTGCCATATGAGAACAAATAATGTAATACCCATGACACTCTATGTCTTTCCACAGCATCGGCTGGAGACTAGTAGCAGCCAGACCAGGGAATTACTGTCCTGTGCATGGGATGACATTAACACCACAACACAAAAGGCTGCATTCGCAGCGGTTTTGTGACTGGGAAACGTGGACTGCTGAGGAATAGGGATGCACATTGCTTCAGTAACGAATCGCAGTTCTGCACTACCCCAGATGACCACTGTTGGTGATTATTGTGGCAATCTGTGGAGAGCTCTCATCCTTACAATATTTTGAAGAGACACAGTGGTGTTACACCCAATGTCACGGTGTGATGGCCAGTAGCTACTGACAGAACTCTGATTCCATAATGAAATGTCACAGATGTCCCACATCTTTATGTCTTACATCATATGTTACAGTATAGTGTGGCCATTTCTCTACCAATATAATGCTCGTACACACACGGCATATGTCTCTACGAACTGTCTGCCCAATGACGGTGGACTCCGACGGTGAGCGAGATCCGAAGGTCTGTCCCTGATAGAACACATGTGGGTCCAACTCAGATGTCAACTGTGTCACAGCACCAGTATCTGGGATATTGAGGACCAGGTACACCAGTTGTGGGTCAGCTTGCACCAGGAGAAGAGACAACAGGTTTATGACACCATTTGCAAAGAAATCAGTGCATCCATCCAGGCCAGAGGGAATGAATTGTCATACTGAGCAGAGAGCTCATACTGTCAAGTTCTCTTTCAAATTTGACTCAATTTTGTAAACATCACATCCTCTCTCAACACATTAAGTTTCTTTTCGTTTACTCCTCCTCTTCTGGGCTGTTCACATTTTTGGTCATACAATTTGAGGAGCTCTCAGATTCTTTACAGATGATGCTGTCATTTATTGTCTAGTGAACTCATCAGAAGACCAAAACGGACGCATCAGAAGACCAAAATGGACGCACAATGAATTACATAAGTTATGAAAAAGATTCAACTGATTGTAAACAATAAAATGTGTTAGGTCCTCCACATGACTACTACATAAATCCATTACATTCCACTTACACACTAACTGACAGAAATTTAAAGGCTGTCGATTCAACTAAACACCTAGGGATTATGGAGAACTTGAACTGGAACCATAATATTAAAAAAAAAATGTGAGGAAGGGAAAACAAAGACTGTGTTTTATTGGTGGAACACGCGGAAGTAGTGTATATAAACAGGAATACCAGTATAGATTATTAAAACTGCTCAATTTTATTAAAAATTCTACAAAAATTTGAACAAAATCTAAAAATATCAAAAATTACAAAACTGCTCTATTTCTTAATAAAACTGTCGAGAATATTAATTAAAAAGTGCCATTCACTGGATTAATGCACTAATTTCTAAAACGTTATATCACACTGATTACATCTGTTCCTGAGAGCATTGTAATGGAATAGTAATGAGTATCTGAAATAAAATGTGTGATATCACGAGGACCATTACCATCATATTAAATTGAATGCTTTTTGGCTTCTATATAAACAGGAATACCAGCACAGATTATTAAAACAGCTGAATTTTATTAGAAATACTAGGAAAATATCTAAAAATATTGAAATTACTAAAAGTGCAAAACACTCCCTAACATATACCTTCCACTCGCTTCCCAGCTTCAGGCCTCTGACCTGTACACAGCAGTGCACAGAGACCTGCCTCTGAATCAACATTTTTTGGGTTCAAACACGGCACCTCTCTTTAGGACAGGTTCCAGACCCATCTGTGATGGTGATGAGTCATACAGAAGAGAGAGTAGAAACTGTTTAGCCAAATGGCTAGCTCTCTCTGCGCATAACGCTTTAACGACCTGCAGTGATGGCCACTCCATTCAGTCAGTACACTACACAAGTTGGGTTGATGCAGGTTCTCTCAGAACTTGTACATATAGTTGGTATTCACTGTACAAAGATGGTTTGAGAACATTTAAGAAAACATAAAATAATTAGTATGTTGTCATAAATAACAGAAGAAAATATATAACAACATTCTTCTTCTTCTTAGTGCCATACACTTGTAGTGCGTTGGCTGCTCAGAGGCAGCAGTCCCTTGCTTCTTGAACCAGGTCTTCCAAGTTGTTGATGCCAGTCCATGTCTTGATATTCTGTGACCATGATTGCTTCCTTCTACCTGGTGGGTGCTTTCCCTCTATTCTGCCTTCTAGATTTAATTGTAGGAGTTCATATTTCTTTCCTCTCATAGTGTGCCCCAGGTACAATGTCTTTTAATTGTCCTCATTAGTTCTCTGTCCATCCTGGCTCTATGCAGCAGTTCAGCATTGCTCACTTACAAATTCTTCTTATTTCATCACAGGAAACAAAATACAAAAAATATTGAAAATTTTACAAATTTAGAGAAAATTGAAAATTTAATTACATAATTAGCTACAAAATATCACTAACACATGTTAATTCATACTACAGTTCATAGATGAACAGCATTAGAACATGCTGTTACAGTCAAAGTTTTCACAAGTTAGACATGTGATGTGGGTTGCATACTTTAAGGTGCACAAAATTATTTTCTAATAACTTTTTTATTTTTAGAAAAAACAAATTCTGACTGCATTTTTAGACAGCACCATTGCCCCTTAAAAACTGCTACCCGCAATATACAGAAATAAGTCGGGTTGCTTTACTCACAGGGGCAAGGGTCAAAATACTTTTACTTGATTTCTCAGCCAAATATTAACAGATTTTAAAAATTCAAAATGCCATCATAATCTACATGAAAAGACCTGTCCAGAAATATAGTACATATTAAAATCAGATATGATATTTTAAGCAACGTACTAAATATTTCCGTTTTTACTGTTTCTATCTTCCATAAAAGAATAGAGAATGAAATGTAAACATGCTGTTAACATTTCTATAGTTTTTTCTAATTTTTTATTGATTTATTCTACCTAAAAAGTTTCAGTGAATACTCTGTGTAGTGATTCACATTGTGATGTTACAAAATAAAAGTGATGTTGTTATTCAATGGAAAGTAGGAAATTGAGATTTCGCTTACTGTTTTGTCAATCACAATTGGAGTAAGAATCATGGATTGACCATTGTCATAAAATATTGCATTATGAAATGTGAATAGTTTTTTACTTGCAGTTTCGCGTGGCTTGAAGCAACCACAGCTAGCGTGCTATTGATTAAGAAATTGCGTTATCGTCTTTCTAATTACTTCATGATCATAGGTATGATCATACCTGGTTGTGAAGTTAGTGTTATGACAAAACAATTTCCTAAGGGACCAGAAAGTTCTTAAGGGCTCCAAAACAACTGTAACATCACACAAAAGGGAAATTCAATATTAAAGCTGATGCAAGGAGTCGATAAAACAGTTTTCTTTTTATCAATGTAACATGCACATTGGACTGCTGATCTTGGTGTCTGTAATCTTAGCAAAATGCACAATTAAAAAGAAAATAATACTGAGGAGATGATAGGAATGAGCACTGCTAAATTATCCAGTATTCCCAGAACAAATATTTATTATAATTAAAACATATATCGTACCTTAAGCTTAGTACTACAATGACAGTAGATTTTTATGTCCGTTTCATGTCCATTGAGCGCTCTTTTATACACACATTGTCCTCTTGAGTCGCTCGTGCGTCGTCACGATAAGTTATAACAGTTCTTCTTTCTACACTTCACTCAAACTTAGACATAACACGTTTTTATACATTTAGTAAAAATTAGATCAGACTGCCACAAATCTGCGTCCGTCTTACTTAAGAAAAACAGTACAAGTCTTTAGCGCTCAAGACTTCATTTGTTCTCCAGTGAACAAAATAGTGAAGGATCGCATATCTATCCGTATTTTTCTGGTTATATTGCCGCCCAAAGACGACGAATTACATTATTTAGTAAATTCCACTGTCGCTATGCGACATTAATCATTATTTATAAAAAAGTATTTGCCTTCTGGCTGAAAGTATTAACTACTCGAATTTGCTGTTTTAATGAAGCCAAAAACAGCGAATATCACAATATGTCAAGTTTCTCTTACCATACATAATTGTATAAGCTAATCTCTTACGAGGTAATTTATTGTTGAAGATAGCACACAATTTCATTGTTGTTTTCTTTCTGTGTGTTATGTATTCTTTCAATGTGTCATGTTTATGACGTAAATTGGGTAGGTAGTAATAAAATTATATGGATTATAAAATTATATGCATTCATATCAACATCTACTTTCAATTGTGTAATACATTTAAAATCACAGAAAGCACCATAAGCATTATGAAAGTTATTTGGTGGATCTAAATTTCACATTTCTTGTGGAAAAACTTCATTAAACCCTTCTTAACATGTATATTTTGTACTTTGAAATGGTCAAATAATGTTGAGTCTTTAAGCTGTTTATTCTCCCTATATGTCTGGAAAACTACAAAAATAAAATATCGTATATTAAATTGCAACAAATTATAATAACTTGTTATATCTAATTCAAGATTATAACTACCACTTAATCCAGCAACTTTGTGAGTCTGCAAGTCATAGAAAGATATTGGGTATTTAAGTGTTTCTTGTTCTAATTCAATTTCACATTCAGGATCGTATTTAACAATTGGTACACGAATTTCCATACTATTTACTACTATTTTAGCCTCTTTAGGTACTGTTCCAGCAACTTCTTTTCTATCTTTATATGTGCTAGCCCATCTAATGAGTGCACCAGCTGCAATGGACTACAAGTAAAAGATATAGCTGAATACCCTTCCCACCATGGAGGTATACCTCCATGCTTCCCACATCATTTCTTTGTAATCTCTGAAAAATCCTTCAAGTAATTCCAGTGGATATAGCACTTCATCATTCTTTCCAATTACCTTACTATTGTTTATGATAGTACCTGCCAAACATAGTTTATCAGAAATAGATGAACTTAATAGAAATAATACTGTTGGGGAAATGAAAGGATGTTCAATTCTGTAAAGAATATTATTTCCTTTTCTAATAGTCAGGAAATCAAAAAGCTTTAAAGGAAAATTAGCAACCAGTTTAATATTTGTTTTCCTCCTGTAAAATCAGTACTACCTTCATGAATTACATAAAAATTCGTATACAGCTGAGCTTTATTAGGGTGTAACCATCCATTTCCTATATTTATATTAATCTCCACATCTTTATTTCTACTATTCAAATTAGATTTACTCATTTCATTCGCATGGAATGTTTGAAATTGATATCTTTCTATTTTATTCATGTATGAGAATATGGGTGAAGGAATGCACACTGGTAATGGTATAATTGAAAAATACACGGAAAAAGCAATTGAATATATCTGGCTGAATGATGTTCATGACTTACTTGACTGATTAACTGTTATTCATGGGGAAGAAATGGCTGGCAAGAAAAATTGTTACAATGAAAGAGTTGACAAATAAATTTCATGACTTCCTTATTCATAACAACAAAGGTATAGCATATTAAAAAAAATTTTAAATAATACACAACACACATTTTGGGAATCAGAGAAATATGGAAAGGGGTTAGTCAAATGGGCTTTAAATAATTTACCAATGCCAGAAATGCATTTACCCAGGATATTCATACTGTGGACTTTTCACTAAACTAGAAGGAAGATTACCACACGGTGATCCAGGAATAAATAAAGTAGATGAAGTATGTAAAAAACATGATATTGCCTATCGCGATCATAAAGATTTAGAATCTAGACATCAAGCTGATAAAGAACTTCAGTTAGCAGCAAAAGAAAGAATACACAGTTCAGATGGTCGTCTGAAAGAGAAAACTGCAGCTACTGCAGTTACAGGAATAATGTATGGAAAGAGAAAATTGGGAATGGGTTTGGCTACTGATGAAAATGGGTTTGGTTTACAACTTGTTTTATTGTTTATAAATGACAACATTCAGTATTAATTATAGTGTTTGCCCTAGTGGTAAATATAAGGCTAAAGCTATTTCATTTAAAATTCCAAATGCAGAATTAAAAGGATATAGTTTTCTTGATTCATTTTTATCAGACACTCATAAGGAACTGAAGATGCTAAAATTAAAAAAGGTGGTAGTTGTAAAAAAAGTTGTATGATCATCTACTCAAAAAGAAAGGAAAGGTTCTGGATTGACAAAGTATGACGGTGGTATTCTTCCATTAATACTTGCTGCATCAGGAGCTTTAGGATCTTTAGTAGGTGGTACTGCAGCAATTGTAACTTTTGTTCATAAAAGCAGAAAGAAGATGGTGAATTAGCTGAACAAAAACGGCATAACTCGGAAATGGAAGGTATTGCAAAAAAAGAACTGGACTGCCTACAATTCTGAGTTGTTTGGATAAAACAATTGAAGTACTAAAGAAGAAAACTGGTGAAGGAACATTTTTAGAAAAAATTGTTAAAGAATACCCTCATCCACTAAGTAATTTTGACATAGAAAAGTTAATAAAAATATTAAAGATTAAAAATTTCAGAGGTGTGTTTATGATTGATGAATTACCTCTTAAACCCAAGAATACCGAATCACGAATTGTAAATTTAGATATATCTTTCTTTCAGAGATCAATGAAAAATTTGTATTCGATTCATTTGGAAGAAATATTCCTGAAGAGTTAGCTAAATATCTTTGCCCAAGTAATTCGTATTATAGTAATGAGCATATTCAAAACTTTGATGAATATGTTTGTGGGCATTTATGTCTGTTTGTAATAAAGCTGTTTTCTGATGGTCATAAGTTAAGTGAAATTATAACTGGACTTTTTTGGAAATAAATTAGCTGATAATACTGATATAAAGTTTCTATTGTCAACAGATAAGTTAGATAAGCACAATTTAGTCGAAAGATGAAATAATAAAATTGCTACAAAGTGATATTGAATCTCTGAAAAAGGAGATTAAATCTCTGAAAGACGCAAACGCAAAGTTGGCAAGTGAAACAGTTTCTTGTGTATGTGGAAATTCTTTGTCAAGTACAATACAAGACAAGGACGATTCTCATGTGCAAATTCCAGTGAAAAAAACGCAGAGGACTTACCAAGTGGAAAATCTGTAAACAAATACACTTGGAAAACAGTTACATACAAGAAAAAGAACAAACTCGAAAATACCGGTATCTCATCAAAACAGGTTGACGAAAATGAATTTCTCGTTATTGGCGACTCCATGCTGAAAAATGTGGTAGATCTGAACTGACATCGACGTTCGCCCTGGCATTGAACCTCAACAACTCGCAAAACTTTTTAAAAATATCAAAAAGCATGGTACTAACTCCAGAAATAATAGTTGTCCTAAGACAAATTTCAAAGCTGTTATAATACATGCACGGACAAATTCATTACGAAGTAACAGCCAGGAAGGAATAATAAATGAAACACGAAACGTAATTCACTGTGCTAAAACTGTTTATGCAAGCTCAAGACTGGTAATCAGTGGAATTTTACAAAGAAGATCAGTGAGTAATACTCACATAAACAATTTAAACAGTGGCATTAGAGAACAGTGCGATAAACTTGGTGCAATTTTCGTTGACCCAAACAAATTCCTGAGTGACAAATGTCTGGGTAGGGATGGTGTTCATTTAAATAGACTTGGTTCAATGACTTATAGTAAAATGTTCGTTGATATTTGTAAAATAATTAAAAATAAGGGAAACTGATGCTGTCTGTAGGGGGTGACAAATCAAAAATATCTTCTTTATATAAAAATCGTGAAAGTAATCGAAATGTAGAAGCTTCTCAAGGATTTTTGGAGCCTCACCAGGACACAGAACAGGACATGACACAGAATATGACTAAAAAACTTTCTCATATTAACAAAACATTTACTGTGATGCAAGTGAATTTATGTAGCATTAGGAATAAATTGTTGGAACTGGAGCATTTCTGCATTGATAAGAAAGTAGATGTTGTTTGTGTATCAGAACACTGGCTGAGGAGTAATGAAGTAGATTGCTTTATTCCTCAAGGATATACTGCTGCAGATGTGTCAGGAAGTAAAAAAATGGGGGGGGCAAGCATTTTTGCTAAAGAGGGGACAATATTCAGAAAAATTGATATTAGCTCATACTGTTCCGAAATGGATAGGGAATTCACCTGTGTAAATCTTGTCGATCATACCCTAATTATTGTAAGTCTCTACAGATCACCAAGTGGTGACATGTGCGTTTTCTTTGAGAAATTTGAATTAATAATGGAAAAGTTGTTAAAATCTAAATAAAAAATTGCTGTCTTTGGGGACTTCAATATAGAAATGGGAAATGATTGTGAGCAAGACACAAAGGATTTTTTTCAACCTCCTCAGAATGTTCAATCTATATTGTAGCAATAGAAATGCCACACATGATGGAGCATGTATAGATAACATCATTGTTAACTTTGATAGGGATTTGTACACTGTCAGTATTGTAGGTGGGGGATTTACAGACCATGATCCAATAATCCTCACACTCAACTAAAACAAAACAGAAGGACTCCCCTCCAACACATGTGCCAATGCTAAGGTAATGTGGGTTAGAGGGCAGAAGGAAGAAGTAGTGAACCAGTTCATTCAGAAACTCAGAGATATTAAATGGAACTGTATATATAAATGTCAAATGGGAATAAATAAAACTGAAACTGCTTTTGAGAACTTCATTAAAATTTATTTAGAATTGTGGTATTCTTGTTCTCCTCTTATAAAAATCAATCATAAAAGCCAACCTATAAAGAAAAACATTAAGTGGTACACAGAAGAACTTACCAATACGAGGGAAAATATGTTATTATTGTACCACATGTATAAAAATTCTCTTAAAGATGGAACGGAGCAGAAAGATGAATTGTACAAAGCATATCTTGAATGTAAGAGAACCTACAGAACTAAGCTTAGAATTGCAAAAAGAACAGCATGCGAAAGATACATTGAAGGGGCTGCATGGAATGTTGTTGCACAAGAGCATGGCAGGAATGATGAACATGGCATATCTCCTGACCCGGATAAAGTTAATCGTTTTTTCATGGACTCTGTAAGTGATATTAGGAACAAAATTGAAACAACGACCACTAATGCAAGTGATCTACTTAAGCAACAACAACCTGCAAAAAATACCTTAAATGGAGGACAATCGTACCCACTGAGATTACAAAGGTAGTGGCAAAGTTCTCAAACTCCAAGAGCATGGACTACTCTTGGTTGTCCAAGTATATAATTAAAAAAACAGTGCATATAATCAGTGAACCATTGGCCTTTCTGTTTAATAGGTGTCTAGAGTTTGGAGTCCATCCTACAACTCTAAAAATATCGAAAAATATCCCAGTGTATAAAAAAGGGGACTAACATGATCTCAGAAATTACCGACCAGTTTCAATAGTTCCCATTTTCTCGAAAATATTTGAATCTCTTATTTATAACCAACTAAACTACTACTTTGAGTCGCATAGCTTACTCTCTAATAGTCAATTTGCCTTCCACAAGGGAAGAAATACCACCACTGCTGTTCTTTCAATTGTGAATGAAGTAATAACAGCCTTCGAGAATAAAAATAAAGCCTCACTTCTTTTATGTGATTTAAGTAAGGCATTTGACTGCATTTTCATGATATCTTACTTGCTAAACTCAAATTCTATGGCGTACAAGACTCTGCATTGGCAGTAATTGAATCATACCTAAACAATAGGAATCAGTTTGCCTCTGTCAGAAACAGAAACTCACAATTGATAGAAGTTAAGACAGGAGTCCCACAAGGTTCCGTCCTTGGGCCCTTCTTTTTTATAATTGCAGTCAATGATTTACCCCATTGTATCCCCAATACTGTTATTTGTTATGCTGATGACACAACTTTGCTTGCTCAGCACGAGAACATATCAGTTCTGCAAGATATGATGCAAGATGGCCTGGAAGCAGCACTAAATTTGTTCTCATCAAATACACTGCTTTGCAATCCTAATAAAAACCATCAGATTATACTAGGATTGTCAAAAGAGGTAGAGGTGAAAGCAGTTAAAATTCTAGGAATTCACGTAGACTCTAAGTTAACGTGGGAAACACACATTAACCATACCTGCGCAAAATTGTCTCGAGTTACATATTTAATGTAGAAACTGAGGAGCCTGGTGACAAAAGAATATTTAAGAGATATTTATTTTGGACTGTTTCAGTCACATATAGAGTATGGACTGCTGATATGGGGACACTCTCTTCACATCACTGAAGTTCTAAAAATTCAGAAGAAAGTGATAAGGGCAATGAGCAATTCTGGTAGATCAGAGTACTGCCGGCCACTGTTCATTCAGTTGAAAATATTAACAGTTATTCATCTTTATATATACACCTCAGCATTGTATGCAAAAAACAATATACCAGATTTTGAAATGAGGGAAAACATACACCAGCATAATACCAGAGGCAAAACAAAATTAGACATACCTAGGCACAGGCTGACAACAGCAGGGTATTCCCATCTAATCAATAGTCTAAAAATATTTAATAAACTTCCATTTTCCTCTCGGTCGTCTCACATAAGTAGCTTCAGGAGCAAGCTACTAATTTGGTTACTAATCAATACTTTTTAAAACATAGCAGAATTTATGAATATAAAATCAATTGACATTAATTTTTAAGGACTTCATTATCTGATGTCACTGAAAGTATTTAGCTTATGTTATGGTGTATGTTATCATCTATGGGCACTATTTGCAATGCTCATTTAGCTTTAAGGTACTATTCAAGGAAAATGTTATATGATATCCATGTAAATTGCCTATTCCACCTCAGGTGGTCAATGGTGAATAAAGAATCAGAACCTGAATCTGAATGTGAGAACATATTTAAAAAGTACTTTTCTGACCTTATGAAGAAATCAAAATATTACAACAATTTTCTTGGTAGAAGATTAGTTAACATAAATGATCCACTTGATGTTATGGATGCAGTTGCTGAGAGATATTTGGAAACAAGACTTTTAGAGCCTAAACAACAAGATGTAAATGTGTTAACTATGTTTCAAAACTATTATTCGAGGAAAGAGGTTTATTCCAAGAAAGATGTTGAGAAAGTTTTGTCAGATTATTTTACAAAAGCGGATTTGACACCTTAAATTTACTAATAGACAAACTTCAAAACAGGGAATATGATAAGCAAATTCTTGCATTCACTTTTCTTACAGGAGGTGAACAACAGATGTATAAGCTAAAAAGAATAACAGATTAAATAGAAACATGAATTTATCTATAATTTAATGATCACTTTATGATTTTGATATATCTGTAAGTATATCTGACAAACTAAATTTAATAATATCAGAAAGTCAGCGACTAACAATATATAAATGAAATTTTCTTACTATCAGGTTAAAAGAATCTGATAAAACAGTTCATGTAGATGTTAGAATTGCTATTTATGGTGAATTATCCTAAATTATTTCTTTATAAATGAATGATCATAGTTGATGTTTGAAATGTAAGACATATACAGAAACATATCATCCAAAAAGAGTGAGAACTAAAATCAATCATGAAAGAATTGAAGGTATTTGTGTAGTATGCAAAAATAAAAACCACATGTTTGTTAAAAAATTTTTTGTAAATGTCTCAGGGAGTTGTAAATATTTATGAAGAAATTATGAATGTGTTATATAAACCAATGAGGAAAAATTATCCAATAATAAATGTCATAGTGTATGGCATTCATGACCTGTATTGAGCTGATTTGGTTGAAATGGATCCTGGGAATTTAATAGGAATTTCTAAAATAAATAAGGGATGCAAATTCATATTGACTGTTACATATGTCTTTTCTAAACTAGCTTGGGCTATATGATTGAAGAATAAAACAGGTAAAGAAATTGCAAATGCATTTAAACATATTTCCTAGGTAACTGGATATATCCCTAAAAATTTGTAAACAGATCAAGGTAAAGAATACTACAATAAATATTTTAAAAATATTATAAAGGAATATAATATCAACCATTATTCAACATATACAAATACTAAGGCATCAGTTGTTGAATGTTCTAACAGAATTGAGGCGTAGTAAAATTTGCTGTTTTGAAGAGTGCGCCGCAGTGCGTACTGTAAAGCAGTCACTCTTCGTTTCTAGTGGTGGCGCCGCTGTTGCTATCACAGCTTTGGTGTCTGCCCCTGGTGGGAAAGGTGAAAGGTTGCCTGTTCACGTGCATTTAAGGGCCACTGTAGGCTCGCCAAGAAGTCAATTCGAGCCAAGGAGGCAGTCTGAGTCTGTCAGACTCGGCGAGTCTAGTCAGTCAGTCGGTCAGTCAGTCAGTCAGTCGGAGTGAGTCTGGGGGCAGTCTGTCAGTCTGAGTCTGGTCAGTTGGTTAGCCAAGTTAGTCTGGGTCTGTCTCTCGTCTGCATTTGTGAGGCTTAACTCGGTGCTATCTACTGTGTAGAGATGTCGGATTGCCTGGGGCATGTTTCCTTTGCACGGTTGAAGTCCGAGCGGGTATCTCGCTAGTTTTCGTTGCTGGCTTAGCAATGGCTGTGAGTTGGTCGTCTTGTCGGTCTTAAGGTACGTTTACACTGGGATACATGTATCGCGACATGTATGAGCGACATGTCAATTTGACATGTCGCGATACATCACCTCATACAAAAATTCACGGAACTTGTATGCGGACCCTCGAGCTCATACATGTCGCGTATACATTTTGTATATCGCTTTTTGGCCATATACGCGACATGTATGAGCGACATTTGAAGAACTCGCGCATGCGCAGTACTATCATTTCCTGTCGCCTTGTCGACTGCCGCTTATTTCGACGATTAGCGTATGCGTAGTACCAGGCTCTTTGGCGGCTGTTTCAGTTTTGAAGGTGCCGACTGTCGTTTCGACGTTAATGTATCTGCATAGAATATCAAAAAGTGCCATATGCAACATTATTCTTCGTGTTTGCGAGGCCATTGTTCAAGTTTTATCCCAATAAGTGAAGGTAAAAGTTTTATATATATCAGAGTATGTAATACATTATATAATTTTTTCATGCATCTGGCACGTATATCAATGTTTTGCTGTTATTCCGGCGGCCTCGCGTGATAATGTTGACAACGGATGCCGACAATCGTGTGTGAGACGTTGGCATTAGCTATCGCGCGACAATGCAAATGTTTTGTCATGAAATCTTCGTTTTACGAGGAATCCCCAGTGGCTAAAAAACGGATTGTTACTGCCAACTGATCCTCTGGTGGAATCGCTTCCCGAAAGTTTGTGTTGGTTTTGGACACAAGAGGAGCCAAAAGTGATAACAAACCGCGGAAATCCTCCATACTCATCCTAACATAATTTCTAAAATATGCGCCATCCTCTAGCGTTAATTCGCGAGAAACTCTCTGTGCCACCATCTACGCTTCCTCCGCCTTTTCTTCTTATCATCTTCCAAAAGAGCAAGTGTATCAGCACATAAAAATGTGAAAACTTCCAAATCGTCGTCGGAAGCTATCGCACAGTGATACATATCAACCAGTGTAAACGGACGCTCATACATGTATGAGGTTGATACTTGTCAACTCATACAAGTCGCGATACATGTCGCAAAGTCGCATATACATGTATCTCATACATGTGCCGATACAAATCGCAGTGTAAACGCACCTTTAGGTCGGACCCTTCCCGGGGCAGGGCATGTTTCCTTTGCAGGGGCTGGTCTAACCGAGTGTACGCTTGCGGCTTTTCACGGCCATTGTCTCGTGCCTTTTAGAGCTGCTAGTTAGTTTGTTTCGAGATATCACCCCATGGGTTATATCTGAGGGGAGGAGATTGAGCCATAGTAAAATTTGCTGTTTTGAAGAGCGCGCCGCAGTATGTAAAGGAGTCACCCTCCGTTTCCGGTGGTGGCGCCGCTGTGACAGTCACAGCTTTGGTGTCTCACTCGGGTGCAAAAGGGGAAAGGTTGCCTGTTCACGTGTATTTAACGAGTGCTATGAGCTTGGCAGTTGGTGAGTCTGAGTCTGTCTGTCTCGGTGAGTCTAGTCGGTTAGTCAGTCTGAGTCAGTCAGTCGGAGGCTGTTGGAGCCGAGGTCAGTCTGTCAGTCTCGGCGAGTCTAGTAGGTCGGTCAGTCGGAGTGAGGCTAGGTCAGTCTCGCATCACCAGTTGTTGGTCTGGCTCTCATTTGCATTTGTGCAGTAGTTAGTGTCTGTCTGCCATCGGAGTGCTGGTATGTCTGTCGTTTGGATCAAACCTTAAAGCCAGAAAATGAAAGTCTTGTCACTCCCCCAGTAACATAACTCAGCTAGTGGTCGCCCGATTGGGACTCAGTTCCTGCATCTGAGTCTGCGCATTAGGCCACCAGTCTGCTCGAGTTGCTCGGGCAACAGTCATTGGCGGTTGGATTGTTCGTTGGTCGATCGCATACTGGGACACAGGATGACTCGTCCACCTGGAGTGTCGGCGCATGTGAGGTGGCCACGTGAGTCCAATGGCTGCGCCGTATAGCGAAGCATAGTGGCTTCGTGGCCGACACGAGAGCAACAGGCATCAACCCACAACATCGGTCCGGCCGGGGCGAGCTGCGACGCCATGAGACGGGAGATCGGCGCGCCTTCTTGCGTCCATTGAAGCAGCTGTCAGCGGACGGTTCAGGAGAGCGTTTTGGGGCTGCTGCGACAGGTCTTTGCCAGAAATCGCAGATATTAGAAGCTGAGTGATTGGTGATATGTTGTTTCAGTTACTTGTTAAATTCTACTTGTGTTGTTGGTCAGTCTCTCGTCCTCAGCTTGTCTCTCGTCCATATTTGTTCGGCAGTTATTGTCGGTCTGCCTGTCTGTCCATCTGCCATACGTTAATAGCTGTCTCTGTCATGTTTGTCAGATTTGATGTTAACGAATTTATAGAATTAAAGTAAAGGCCGAATTCCTGAAATATGTTTTTATCTTACCTAGGCGGTATATGTGTAATGTAGAGCATGTTGTACACTTTATGTAAGTCTCAATTTCATGGGTTTTATTTAAATAGTCATTTTTATAAAGTTGCCCCCCTTCCACCGTAAGAGCCCTTTTAAAAACAAATTGCACTTTCAGTGGAAAATAATTTCTTAGTGTATTTGTACCATTTCCATCCCTCTTACGGGGTGTATAGTTAATGTGTTTGTGTGAGTTGTTACAATTTTTAGTTTAAAGTAATCTGGTGTGTTGCAGATTTGCACCAGTGTAGTTTTTAAGAGGTCGTTGTGAACGGTCGTGACTAAGGCTGTGTTGAAAGGGAGTGGAAGCTTTTCAACTCAAAGGCTGCTACTGTAAAAAAAAAAAAAAAAAAACTGCATCTGAATAATAACTTGATATTTTGAGGGTGCTTTTCTGCAATTTTAAATCTGTTTTGGAAAAGCTATTAGGAATAAAATTCACATTTGTTAAAGTGTAACTTGATACTTCGAGGGTGCTTTTCTGCTTATAAATTTTAAATCTGTTTTTGAAAAGGGTTTTATGAATAAAATTTCCATTTGTTTCCCTCAGTCACTCCTTGCCAACTACTTCCACACTCACATAGTGTGTTAATGTTCTTGATGAATCGCTAGTAAATCAAGTATATTCTTTAAGAAAAGATTTTGAAAGTAAATACCACGGTTCAAGAATACTGAAACAAAAACCATGGAAACAGCTTTCCATACAAGGAAATTATAAATGGATTGATATACTACCTAACTGAGTAGATGATTATAACAATACTTTTCATACAACAATTAAAATGAAGCCTGTTGATGCTAACTTAAACAATCAAGAAGCCATATATTACAATGTATATCACAAGGAGTTGAATACCCAACAAAACAAATATAAAATTGGTGATAATGTCTGTATTAGTAAAATTAAAAAGATGTTTGAAAAAGGATGTACAGCTAATTGGTCTACTGAGATATTTACTGTTAAAAAGATATTTAAGATTAACCCACAATATTACCATCTTAAGGACTCCAATGGTGAAAAAATAAATGGTACATTCTATGAACATGAGATGCTAAAAACAAAATACCGAGATATATATTCGATTGAAAAGTTATATGTACAAAAGGAGGTAAAGCATACAGTAAATGGTTAGAATTTGCTAGTTCACATAATAGTGGGATTAAAAAAAAAGATGCTGTTGTTTAATACATCTATAACTATGCAAGAGGTATTCATATTGATTCATTTTGAGAAGTGTTAGCATTTGCAATAGATGATTCAGATTCAGATTAACATATTATGAGATTTTCAATTTATATAAATGAGAATATTCATTGTGACATTATTATTGCTGAATAAAGTTACAGGAAACACTGATCAAGAAAAGTTGTAAAATATTTACAAGACTATGGCTATCTTGATATAGAAATTGGGTCCATTGAGATACTTTCATAACAGAATGATAAAACAAAAGAAGTTTTGAAATAGTTTCAGCAGAAATATAATTTAAAACCAAATGGAGAAATCAATGCATAAACTCTAGGTTTAATGAATGGTTCTAGATGTGGTGTAGAAGATCATGTTGCAACATTTACATCACATACTGCAAAATGAAATATGAAGACTTTTAAATGGGCATACTTTGATGCAACTAGAAAAATGTTGGAATTAGCAGAATTAAAGTTTCAAACATGCAGGAAAAACTGATGTATTATTTGAACAAGATTATATAGATTACAATATAATAACTTCTAATAAAAGACTTGTTGGAGTTTGGATTATGGATTTAAAAAATATGGATGTTAATATAAAACCACCATTGATAAGTGATTGGTTACCATTTCTTTCAAATAATTATCAGAATATAAGTGCAGCATATCAAAGAACAATGGAGATGTTGTTTTGTTCATAAATAACATAGCTCATGTTATGGAAATACCATTATTCAGACAAAAACATGGTTATCCAACATATCTAAATACTTTTGGAATGAGAAGAACTCTATTTTTCATACTGCTGTAAACACAGATTCTGGTAAGAGTTTTGTATTTTTTGATGAAGTATATTTCATTGAAATAAATGAATGTAAAACACTTATCAAAGATATGGACAGATAAACAGGGAATTCTCAGATTTACCAATAAATACAGGATTAGCATTCCGAGACACTAACGGACAGTTATATTTTTTAACGATACAAATTCCTACAAGTTTAACGAATTTAAGAGATATTGAGTTAGAGCAGGTAAATACGATATTTCTTTGTTTGGTTTAGATTGTTCCAAATCAAGTTCAAAATTAACAGATACTGTAAACAATCTTAAAGAAACTGTTAGTCAGTTGGAAATATTTCATGGCTGAATTCACAACATAGTTCTCTAATTGCAGAATTCAGTAAGGATTCAGCATTACATATATCATCTACTTGTATAATTCTATATTTATGACCCTGTAATTCATATCTACAAAATGGACAATTACTATGTAGTTCTAGTTATCTATCAATACATTCCACATGAAATGTATGATTACATTTTGATTATACAAACTGATAATTTTGTTCAATTGAACATGCATTACAATTCCATTCTGTGGTATCATCTAATGATAAAAAGCTATATGGTGAGAATTAATAAAATTTTCTGACTAAATTTGATATCCTGAAACATTAGCCCAATCAGCTTTATCCTGGACTTCACGAATGAAATGTTCTGATAGTTCTTGACATTCAGAAATAATTTGCCAACCTACTTTACCCTGGAATTCACAAATGAAATCTTCTGATAGTTCTTGATATCTTGAAATAATTTTGCAGTCTACTTCTTCTTGAAACTCTTTAATAAAATCTTCTGGTAATTTTTGTTTACATGAAATAAGTTGCCAATCTACTTTATCCTGCAGTTCATGATGAAATATTCTGACAATTTTTGAATATATATAGATACAGTTTCCCAGTAAACCTAACCTCGAAACTCTTTCACAAAATCTTCCGATAATTTTTTATACTTGTATCCACTTCACTTTGTGTTGAAACTCGCATATAAACTTATCTGATAGTTTTTGATATCTTGAAATAATTTGCAAATCAACTTTATCTTGAAATTCTGTAATAAAATCTTCTCATAGTTCTGGATATGCTGATATATCTTTCCAATCTACTTTCTCTCAGAATTCATGCATAAAATTTTCTGATAGTTCTTGACATTCAGAAATAGTTTGCCAACATTATCTGAAATTTTCTAATAAAATCTTCTGATAGTTCTTGACATTCAGAAATAGTTTGCCAACATTATCTGAAATTTTCTAATAAAATCCTCTGATAGTTCTTCAAACGTTGATATATCTTTCCAATTCACTTTGTCTTTATGTTCTATTAATTCATTAACAACATATGGCTTCATTGTAGAATGAAATTTTCACTCTACAGCAGAGTGTGCACTAATATGAAACTTGCTGGCAGATTAAAATTGTGTGCCAGACCGAGACTCGAACTTGGGACCTTTGCCTTTCAGGGGCAAGTGCTCTACCAGCTGAGCCACCCAAGCACGACTCACGCCCTGTCCTCACAGCTGTAATTCTGCCAGTACCTCGTCTCCTACCTTCCAAACTTCACAGACGCTCTCTCCAGGAGAGGATGGGGCGTGAGTTGTGCTTGGGTAGCACAGCTGGTAGAGCACTTGCCCGCAAAAGGCAAAGGTCCCGAGTTCGAATATCGGTCCAGCACACAGTTTTAATCTGCCAGGAAGTTTCATATGGCTTCATTGTAGGATCATTATAAAATTCTAACAAATCATATGTTGATAATTTACTGATTGCTTTTACGTGTTACATGGAAGTACTGAATATTATGAGATAGTGCAGTATTTGTAAAACTGTTAAACCTCTTAATAGCGATACAGTTGTTAAAAATAAAAGTGTGAAAGATGATATTGGATATACATGTTATGTTTGTGAAGAATAATTATATCAAAGAGAGCTTGAGAAAATCTATTTTGCACCATGTCACAGATACTATACAAAATTACACTTTAATAACTATACAAAAACAAAAATGCATGTATTATTGGTATGTAAACAAAAAACTGAATTATAGAAAAGTCCTGTTTAACTGCAGAGGAGCAAGTTTTGTACTTAAATTTATTTAATAAATGAGTACTAAAAATATTGGTACAATGAGATATAATACTTCTGATATAAATAGCAGAATGGATATAGATAATATGAAACTACCTAATTTTAAAAATTTTGCCAGTCAACATAACATAGAATACAGAAAAATAAATGATCTGTGAGACTGTATAAAACACATGTTGTTTCTTCAACAATTTAGGCATATGCCTACTGATCCTGGTAAAGTTAATTTAATAAAGTTTGCTAAACAACATAACGTAGGAGGATGCAGCAAATATAAAAATGTAAGTGGCTTTCACTATTATCTAAGAACCCAATTTGAAAAGCTACCAGTTTCAAGTGTAGCTACAGATGATATATTTACTCCTATTCTACATTATCAACCTTCATTTACTAAAGTATTAAATAATGATGAATTTATTGCTGATAATGCTGAAGAAAAAGGAAGACGAAGATAAATTATTCAAGAATATTTAGCTACACCAAGAATAGCTTTCAGTGACATGGTTCATGATTTTATATTTGTATCTAAAAATAATACACTTTAATGAAATTAGAGACAGAGCTATTGAGTACATTAATAATGGATTAATCAAATACCCAAACTTACTAATATATCTCACAACACATTTTCAATATCATATATTAAACACAGCTACAGCAGAGGTAGTAAGTACAGATACATGGCATCTTAAGTGTCATACATATAATATTGAAAGGTCAGCTAGAAACAGATTTGGAACCATTAATAAAGAAGCAACACATGAAATATTAAGAAAGTTTGATGAATGGGCTTATAGAAATACAAAATATCGAAGTGACAGGACAAATTAAGTAGAGATTTGTATCATCTAATAAGATGTGGAAAATGGGCAGACATGCCAAAATGGACTAAAAATAAACAGTGTTGTATAAATGTGAAAAATATAAGACCAATAAGTTTAAATGTGTAAATAAGGAAGATCAACATTGTTTTAAGTATGAATTAGAAAGTATTTCAAACCGAAGAACCAAAAATCCTAAATATAATATTGAAAAATAAAGTGATTTATGTATGATATCCTCAATTGACATCACTTCTGAAAATACTGAAATTTATGAAGCATTTCTCAATATTTCTAATAATGTATATGGTATTTACAATGACACAGATGAAGAACCACTTTACACTATGTACACAAGTAATAACATTGATCTACCAACCAAAAAACAAGTAAACATATTAGCTATTGAATCTGTTCCTTCTCAAAGTACGTTTGGTTATGATAATTATATGTCAGTAATACATCATTGTGTAGGAATAAAAAACTATGATGTACTTATTAGAGGAAAAATTCATAATCAGAATATTGATACTTGTCCCAAATGTCATTAAAGATTTGATAAAAAAGAAAAATTTATGGCACATGTTTCAAAATGTCACAAAAGTCGTAATAATAGTGGTGTTTAAATAGTTATACCAACAGAAAAAATAATATTCAAAAGTATAAATAGATTGTTACAGGACTGGTTCATCCATATACAATAGCTTTGGATATGAAAACAACACAGATTAGACCAGAAGGACAAAAGATACACAACAAAGATACTATCACTAAACATGTCGCAAACAGCTATTCATTTACAGGAGATAGTGTTCATATATTAAAAAGAAATCGTGATCAAACCAAGCACATGCAGGAATTTTGCAACATTATCATATATATACCAAAGAATTATAACGATAACTTTCTAAGTAAAAACGTACCTGCAACATATAATAAGGAATCATTAGAAAAATTTGATAAAGAAACATGTTGTCAGATATGTGGTAATGAATTAGGATCCAGTGAACTTAGATCATTGTCATATTACTGGTGCGTATAGGGGCGCAGCATGTAACAGTTGTAATCTCCACTTAACATTATTACCTAGATTAATGCCTATATACATACATAACCTTAGGTAAGTTAGCAAAATATTTAACCATGGACGGTCAACCTATGTAAAAATGAAAAGGATATATGTATCACTCTTGATACTAGTGAAAACTGTAAGTTTCCCTTAAAGTTGAGATTGGAGAGTATGTGCAAAAATACAACCAAACTAAATACAGGCTGTGTAATATCAAATTTGAAGAAATACTTACTGTTTACAAGGTTTGTGAAATTGGGAAATGGGGGTCCAAATTTAATAATTGCGAGAAGGTACCATACAAAAACTGTATGCAGAAGTTAGATTTATAGATACTCTAGCATGTTGGGTGCTTAATTAGATAAAGTAAAAATGAATTAGGCATAAATTCTGCACATTGTGCTAAATGTAAAAGAACATACCAATAGAGGATCCAATACTTAAAATTGTGAGAAATAAAATTGTGGCCTGTGATAAATGCAAATTTTGTAATAATAAGATATTAACTAAATGTCAACATGAAAGATTAACTCTGTTTAACAAAATATTTGCAAAATTTAGTCTGGAAGACAAATGAAATTTATTGACAGAGAGTAAATACCCATACGAGTTGGTAGGTACATATGATAAGACTGAAAATATAGAAATACCACCACAAGAGTGTATTGTATCCAAATTGAATATCATGATCTATGTTTAAAATTAGATACTCTTTTAGTACATAATATATTTACAAACCTTAGAAAAATGTGTTATAAGAATTACAGGCTCGATCCAACATATTATGTGACATCACCACATTTAGTAAACAATGCTTTGTTAAAAACAACTGGACAAGAAATTGAGTTATATACAGAGCAGATAGCTATGATTTAATGACTGAGGGTATTAGATGTGTATTAGTATGGTTAGTAATCCACATGCTTTTGCAAACAATTGTTCCTTTTACAATTCAAAAGATGACAAGGTTATTAAACTATCAAACAACAAAGCTGAAGAAAAAGGAGTATACAGTTCCAAAAAACATATTAGTTTTATACCATATCTTGATGCAAATAACTTACATGGATGGGCCATGTCTAGAAAATTACCCATTAAAGATCATAAGTGGATGGTACAAGAAGACATCAATTATGTTAAAAATAATATAATGAATATTGATAATGAAAGCGACATAGGATATTTACTATCAGTTGATCTTAAAATACCACAGCATCTTCATTACATATTTAATGATTATGCACTTGCATCCAGAGCATGAAGCAAAAAACTTTGATGAGCTATCAGGGTTTCAAAAATCTAGTACTACTAAAGGTTTAGGATCAAAACTGTCAGATAAAAATAAAAAGCTCATGTGTACTCTCATTAATAAAACACAGTGCATAGTTGATTACAGATTGCTTAAAGAGTATACAATTCAAATTCAATTCAATTCAATTCAATTTATTAGCGTCCTTGTAGTACATCATCGAAATGACATAGGACTTGTCAATAAACATTACAATTTAAAATACATGTACATGAAAATTTATAATGGAATTTACTTGTCACTTAGACATTACAATTTTAATAGAATTAACATAAAAATATACAAGTAGGATAACAACGTACAAAAAAAAGTTAGTGATTCTCACATCAAAGATTATTTACATTCTTACATTAACACTGTTTCACACTTTCATACAAACAGCAAGTATTTAAATGTGAGCAATTACACATATTTATTATGTCAGGGAGATATTAACTGCGCTTTTATTGTCAACGATTCATAAACTCTTCAATACTGTAAAAACTATTGCTCAATAACATGTTTTTTAATTCTCTTTTAAATATGTGCAGTTTTGGTATTATTTTTAGTTCTTTGTGGAGAGCACTGTAGAGGATTTTGGGTTGGTATAGTACACTTTTGTGATACATAGCTGTTTTATGAATTTCTCTGTGGAAATCCTTCCTATTCCTTGTTTCGTAGTTGTGAAATTCTCTGTTTAATGTAGAAAATTCCTCGTGTTCTTTTAAGAAACATATGCTTTCATATATGTATAAAGATGGTAGTGTCATGATTTTTAAATCTTTGAAAACATGCCTACAAGAGGCTCTATATCCTATACATTTTATTATTCTGACTGCCTTCTTTTGTAGTCTAAATGAGTGTTTTGTTAGACTGATGTTCCCCCAAAACTGTACGCCATATCTTAATAAACTGTGCATGAATGAGAAATAAACACATAACACTGTTTTAATATTACATGAGTTTTTAAGCATTCCAAGAATATAACATGTTTGACTTAATTTTTTGTTCAATGATATTACATGCTTTTCCCATCTTAAGTGTTCATCAAACCATACTTCCAAGAATTTAGTGTATGATGCTTGTTCAATCTTACACTTACCCAGTTCTACTGTAAGGTTAGTTTTTATTTTATTTGTAATATGTCTGAAGTTGATCCACGTTGTTTTTTGGCATTCACAATGAGTCTGTTTTCATTAAACCATCTGTCTGCTTCGTCTGTTGCTAATGTGACTTTTTCCTGTAAGTCAGCTTCACTATTTGCTTTAACAAACAAACTTGTATCATCAGCAAACAGTACTGCCTCTGCTTCAGATAGTGGACTTGGTAGGTCATTGATAAATATTAAAAACAGTAATGGCCCTAATAAAGATTCCTGGGGTACTCCATACAAAACTCTCTCGAATCTTGATGAATATGTCCTATCTGCCTGGCTTATCTCCACCTTCAGATACCTGTCCAACAGATATGATTCAAACCATTTGTGGGCAACTCCACGTATACCATGGGCATATAACTTCCAAAGCAGTAACTTATGGTCGATAACATCAAAGTCCTTTGATAAGTCTAAAAACAATCCACAATTTAATTCCTTTCTGTTTATGGAATTTAGAACAAGTTGCAAAACATTGAATATAGCTGTTTCAGTTGATTTATTTTTACGGAAACCATTTTGCGCATTAACCAATATTCTATTCTTAATAAGAAATTTGTATAGTCTTTGATACATTATCCTTTCTATTATTTTTGAGAAGCCTGACAACATTGATAAAGGCCTAAAGTTACTAACATCATATTTATCACCATTCTTGTAAAGTGGCTTTATAGTTGACATTTTAAGTTTTTATGGAAACACCCCTGTCTTAAATGATTCATTTATAATTTCAGTGAGATGTGAGGCTATGTTTCTTGCACTTTGCTTAATGACTTTGTCAGGAATCCCATCACACTCACATGACATTTTATTTTTTAACTTATTTATAGCATTTAGTACCTCTGAATCAGTTACTGGATAAAGAAACATTGTCATGTCATTCATGGAGATTTTTACCTTGCTATTGGAATTGCATTTAGTTTTAATTAAATTTATGGCTATATTTGTGAAATGTTCATTAAATATGTTGGTAATCTGAACTGGGTCCTTAACAGTTTTACCCCACTTTTAATGACAAAGCTGTTATCTTCTCTTTTGTGTCTACCTATATTTTTATTTATTACCTCTCAAGTTGACTTCATTTTGTTGTTACCTTTCTCAATATAGATATCATTATCAAGCTTCTTAGCGGCAATTATTACTTTCTTGTACAGGCTTCTATAACATTTCACATGTGCTTTCAGTGCTACATTCTTCCTGGTTGATTTATTTAACTTTCTGAGAGTGTCTGATGACTTTCTAATCCCCTGTGTAACCCATGTTTTGGTGTTATGTTTACTTTTGACTCTTTTTATAGGAAAGGCAACATCGAAGCAGTGTTTGTAGCTTTCAAGGAATGAGTCAAACTTTCTGTTGACATCACCACTTGATTCACTACCCCAGTTGTTATTTTCCAGAATGTAATTACAAATTCTTATGCTGTCGTCATTTATAAATCTGCTTTCTCTGTAATTGTTATTTATAACAGAGTCCTTGTAAGATGTGACATTTAAACTCAATTTGATACCCTTGCGATCCGAGAAACCAGTGTCAATTACTTCAGTGTTATATTCACACTTGTCCTTGTTTATAAATACTTGATATATTATAGTTTCAGACATATTTCCATATCTGGTAACTTCATTTACAGTTGCCATCATATTATGACACAAAAACAGATTGCACAGTTGCTATTGTTTACTACAATCATTCTTAAAGTTAACATTAAAATCACCAAGAACAATTACATTATGTTTAAGTTCATTCAGCAGTCCCTCAAGGTTTTCCATAAAAATGGCAAAGTTGCCCAATGGTGATCGGTACAATAGTAATTTTTAATTTGGTTAGCTCACATACACTGTATTCAAAATCTTTTTCTATGCATTTTAGTTTACATTTAATTTCTTTTGATTCTACCCCTGTCCTAACATAAATACATGTCCCACCGCCTTTATGGTTGATTCTACAAAATTTGCTAATCATTTCAAAATTTGGAATAATTATGCTAGATGCTTGCATTTCTTTTACCCAGTGCTCACTTATGCATAGTATGTTAATGTCTTTTACATAGTCAGTTAATAAAACTTCTATTTCAGCTAATTTACTTTCTAGTCCTTGCACATTTTGGTATACAACTGTTAAAGTTTCATGTAGTGGATTTGCTGCACTATTTACCTTTGTACTTTCTTGTTGCTGACACTGTAAAGATTCTGCCTTTTCTTCTTCTTCAAATTGCGACGATTCCATAAAAAATAGTCACTACACACAACAGCTCTTCTTATCCTGAGGCTCTTCCTTTGAGATGTCTGCAGAGCAGCTGATGAGTTTCTGGATCTAATTGAATGGTTCTTGGCTGTTGGCGTGGTTGCAGTCCTAGTTACAAGTGAGCATGAAGCATTAAGTGTGTCGAATGTGCTGACAGCTTCATCCTTGGAGGTTTCAGGTGCACATGAGTTTACACTAGGTTTGTAGGTTTTCTCATCTGAAGAAATTGTTTCCTCTTCAACTCTGCTGGATGTTCCTGACATTTCTGCTGGTACCCCATATTCTACCACTCCTTCAGATACTGGTACCGGTATGTTAGGTATCTCTCTCATCTTAGACGTTTCCTTGCAAATTTCCATTTGCTCAGTTACTGCTATGGTGAGGATCCCAGCTAGCACTCAAGCTTATTTCAAGGTGGATATTGAGTTTAGGTTCAGTTGAAAATTCAAGATTGAAAAATCAACCTGTTACACAGTTTACATCAAGCTGTAAACATTTAGCTTGAATTAAAATAATTTTCCCAAGCTTGAAATAAACTGTAAGTTCCCTGGAAGGCTGTACAGCAGATGCGTGCGCAGCATAGCTTCCATAGACGTCCACGGTCAGCGCCACAAGCGTTTATAAGCCTTGCAGTTGCACTGACTCTGCTAAGTTTTGGGCCATTTTATTTTTGTGACGTGCTTTAATGATTGTTGACTGTTGTGAAGTTTGTTTTATACTGGAAAATAGTTCAGAAAGTGTGTGGCATCCCCTGCCTTACTGCTACACTGGGTATGAAGAAGATATATAGTGTATTACAGGTACGCTGGTGCATTTTTTCACTAGTGATACGTTAATATTACAAATGTTAAATATTATTACGTAACGTAAAGAAATATCATATTCTTCTACGTAGAAAAATTGAACCTGGCTGAAAGTGAAATGGATTACCAGCTAAGAAAACATATTACAAGTCGTTCAGCAAAATGAGGTCATTTTAACCTAGCTCTCTAGTACGTGGCACCAATAAATTAAAACTTAATGTTATTTTACCTTTTTAAAATCTCGCCTTTTTATGTATATCGCACTATTACATTTGTTTACTTGTAAATACTCGCGTGTGTCACACCATGAATGAATAATCGTGAAGTGTGAAAAGTTTCTTTGCTAATACAAATAGTAATGACATGGTGCATGGGAAAAGTGCATCAAGAACCAGTCACTACATAGATGTCAGTCTTTTTTATTTACGTAGCTTTGACTGGTCTTCAATTGCCCTTAATTTTGTTGTTCCCTAGGTGAAATAATACTGCAAGGCCTACTGGTACTTCTTACTTTTATTGTTATTTGTAATGTGGCTGAAAGGCAATATTAAAATATGACAAGGAGAACATTTTTTGTTCTTGTACATTTCAGTTCCACTGAACTGGTAATTTCTTAAATTCATTTCGATTTCATCTTATTTCATTTTGATTCAGTTTTACTCATCAAAATATAATTGTGGATTGAATAAGACGTCTACATTTTTCTAAACAGTAGTTTTCTTATAAGCTTACAGTATGAGGTGTATATGATTTCAAGTAAATGTTTATTTATAATTCGGATTAAATGGCCCTGAAACTGTTAGAAATAGTGATGTGTGGCTTCTTCATGAAGTCATCGCAAAATTACCCAAAATTACAAACAAAAAGTTATTTCAAATTACTTTAAAAACTCTTTGGAATGAAGTCACCAGAAGCAGCTGGTTACTGAGACACGTTTATACTAGTTATGATTCTTACTACATCAGTGAATTTGAAGTTATTTTGATAAACTGGGGCATAAATTATATTTAGGTTGATCAGTTTCAACTTTTTACATTTTTTATGTTTAGGTATGGCTATCATTTTCTTTTACCTGTTACAGGATCATTATACCAGCAGAAGTCAGCGATATTTGATCCTGCTCTGGTCTGTGTGCTAGGGCCAGAGGGGCTTCAGAATAAATAATTTTAAAATAAAACAATTTTAAACACTTTGAAAATAATTTTTTTTAAACATACATGTCTTGATAATTTTTTCACACCATTTCCATTCTGATATTTATTTAATTAATTATATTCAACAAATTCAGATTAATAATTATGTAGCTTAAAGCAAGCTGTAAATACCAGGCTGTATTCCATGTGTGTGGATACAGCTGGAGCCAAACTTGATAAGTCAAGCTTGAAATATAGCTTGAACTCTGCCAACTTTGATGTTTGTTTCAAGCTTGAATCCAACTAACAGGCCTGAATATTCCAGCTTTGATCAAGCTTATATACTTGAACTTTACACCTGGAAACAAGTTTGAAACCGGCTTACTGTGTTATCTGGGATACCAGGCAGTTTGTGTTGATCATTGAAATTATTTATTGTTTTCATAATTTGAGCACAGACATACAGTTGTCCTGCTCTATTTAGGAGATCTCCACTGTTTATGAAATGTTGTTTTCTGAAATCTAGCTGAACAAATGTTGAATTTTGGGTAGCACTTTGTTATTTTGTGAAGCAGTCTGTTAGTTTTTTTATTTCTTCGTTAACACGAGATTTCGAGCGTCGCTCTTAGCGCTCGTCTTGCTGATAATACATCATTGCAGCGGACGTCTACTCCGGCCCCTAGGATTAGAACACAATCATTTTTCTTTATCTTGATACTCAGATTTTCGCAGTTGTTGACGATCTCTTTCAGTGGAGCATCAGGTTTTATTACGCTAGTAACACTGTATCCTGAGTTATATAGGGTTTCTGCCAGTCTTTTTCCGAGACTGTCGGCAAGTAGGGGAGAGTGGGGGAAATACACACACCTAAGGAAAAATCGATGTGAACCATTCGTTATGTCATTAAAACCTACGAAAATAAGTACATACCAAACACTGGACATTTCTCCACATATTCCAATCGTCTGTAAATTGTTATATACAGTACCTTAATTTTGAACATTAAAATAAAAAAGTGCAAATGCGTGGTATTCCCCACACCTGAGGGTAATGACACGCAAAGTACAGGTAATAACACGTAAAACAAACAGACCATAAAAATGTACAATAATTGCTATTTTTATTTGCTTATTAGTTACTACAAATAGTAAACAGTATATTTAAGAACGAAATAATGTAATTCTACAAACATCTCTTATAATTTTCGTTTTTTACATTTTTATTGATGTGAAAAGAGTTCATTTTCTCATACAGCAAAGATCGCACTTGTAACCTTTTGGAGTGTTCCAGCCACTACATTCTTCATGACTCCATCTGCTACAATAAATACATCGGTACCATAGTTCTCCATCTTTCCCAAACTCTCCACAAACTAAACAGACATCTTCTGAAACCGCCAATGGATCAATATCATCCATTTCATCGTCATCACAAATGTTCTGCAAGTCCAGATTAAGGTCATCCTCGCTGCTACTTTCACTTTCTTGGTGGTGTTTCTTCTTATACAATGTCTGTTTCTTCTTTGAGACTTTTTTAAGTTGCAGATTTCTGCACTTATCTGCTTTATCCTTAAGATTTCTTTTTTTGTTTCCCTCAGCTTTCTGTTTCATGGCTTCTTTT
Organism: Schistocerca piceifrons; assembly: GCF_021461385.2. Lineage (NCBI taxonomy): Eukaryota > Metazoa > Arthropoda > Insecta > Orthoptera > Acrididae > Schistocerca > Schistocerca piceifrons. The sequence goes on from NC_060145.1 coordinate 461,117,819, forward strand.
CGTATCTTTATTGATAACGCCGTTAGCAGTTTATTCTTCTCTGGAGTTGCTGTAAGGATAACTGACTTTCCCTTCGGCTTTCCCTTGGCTTGTTTCGTCTTAGGAAGAACTTGTTTTTGTTTTGGAACAGGAGATATGTCAAATACACTAACGTGCTTGACACATGCACTTTTAGTTGATGTTGTTGTGGCCTCTTCTAGGCCTACTAGAAGTGGAACCTCTTCTGCTGAAGATCCAGGAATCTGTTCTTGACTCCTTTTGGGGATATGCGGCTCGTTTGTAGATGCAATCACTTCATTTCCATTTGTGGCATTCGGAGCTTCTTCATCTTCAAGGACAACATCTCTGAAGATCTCACATTGTTGTAAGTCGTCATGCTGAAATTTGTTTGGATTGAAAGGGCAAATCCCACATGCCTTAAACCCTGACTGCCCTTTGTCCATGGTAGCGACCTTAATATATGCCTTATTAAAAAATTCAGCTAACCCATATGGTGTAATTTTTTGATACACCTGTGACTTCATATACATGTCACATTCACGATTGAAGGCTGATTTCAAAGAGGAAAAGAATGTTACATCTAGTGGTTGAAGCTTGTGAGAAGTGTGTGGAGGTATGGTTACCATGACAATAGAATGTTTCTTACAAAATTCAAAAATATCAAGTGAAATGTGGCTGCTGTGATTATCTAAAATCAGCAGCACAGGGTCATCAATAGTTGATTTTACATTGTTCTGAAAATGTTGGATCTATTCGAAAAATAATGACTCATTGGACCAGCGATTGACGGAACAACCATATATCGCTCCAACTGGTCCACCTTTACTTAAGAGGTTTGACATCCTCTTCCTGGGGAAGATAAACATAGGGGGGATGTAGGTACCAGCAGCACTGAAACAACATATCACAGTCACGTTTTTCCCCCTTTCCCAAGACGTGGCCCCACCTATTTGTTTAACACCTGTAGGAGCCAAAATTCTGTCAGGCTTTTGTACAGTATTTATGCCCGTTTCATCGACGTTGAACACTCGCCCCTCTTTAAATTTACATTTTTCAAAGACACGTTCTAAATTTTTAAAATATGCATTAACCTCTTCTTCATTAAATGCCTGTATTCTGTTAATGCTAGTTGCTTCAGGTTTTCTCATGCTAATACTTGGGTTTCTTTTTAAAAATAGAGCTAGCCAATCCTTTCCAGCTAACCTAGATGACTTTTCAAAATTGTTTGCAATGTTGTTAGTCTCTGCATACTCAAATACAATCTTTCGCAGCTGGATGCGTGTAATGCCATAGAACAGCTTGACCATTCTAATAATATGATCCCTAATCTCAATTTCCTGTTCTGCCGAAAATGTTGGGTTTCTTCCAAGTTTTGGACCCTCGATATTTTTAACCTTCATTCTCGTTCGCAGTGTAGCTTCATGAATCCCGAAAGCTCTTGATACTTCTCTTATTTTTCTTCCAGATTTGATGGCGTCAAGAGCCTTACAAAGTTCCTCTTGCGTCCATTTTGCTTTCTGGGTTTTTCTTTTATAATATCTACCCATCTGAAATTTTAAAAAAAACCTCATTAGTATTGAAAATATAACATGGAAGGGGGAATACCACGCACTTCAACAGCTGCATGGCATTACCCCACCGTAAGTTCGATGATTAACCTAAGCACAACTCGGCGCCTAATTCAAATAGCGGGGCAAATCTAAGATAAAAATAAAGGTTTCATCTAGGGTTAGTAGTTGATATGCAAGGATTACACTAAAGCAACTCATAGTAGCACTTACCTTGCAAAATACAGCTGACCAAAATTACATCAGACACGCCGAAAATAAACAATACTTCACTGCTCCAACAATGGCACTGGAAAATGGCTGGCGTAAGCTGCATAGTAGTTGTTACTCCTGCCGGCAGGGTGTAGCACCAACTGGGAACAGCTTGTGATATTCAAACTGCATAAATCAGCCCGCGTGGGATTACCCACATGCGTGTAATTCCCCCACCTTCTCCTATATATACAGTAAAAGCATTATTTGTTGTGCTCAAGTCTACCGAAGTTTTTCAGTCTATTATACGATCTTCTTTCTTTTCGCAGTCTCTATGTATTATATTATTAACAGATTTTAACGTTTTGAGCACATTATGGGCTGAGTTGTTAAATTTTCGCTTGAGGTTTCTGTTAACAGTTGCTTGTATGTTAGGTGTAACGAACTTTTCGGAGGCTTGTTTACTTTCAGTTCTCACGACACTTACTGCTTCCACTCTCTCTCCGCAAGATTTTATTTCGTCACATATTTCCAGAGCATTGTATCTGTTTTGTACAGCGATCTTTTTAGTTGCTTTTAGTTCGTATTTTTTAAAATTACTCTCGTTTTTGGAAGAATAGATGTGCTGTAGATTTCGGAGTTTGTGTTAAGTGATGCTACTCCATTCAATTCACATTCACGAAGCTTTGCTTTTAGGACTTTTATTGTTTTTTTAGCACTTTTCAATTCATACAACACACTTTGTAACACATTAATTTCACGTCCGGTAGCGTAAGCGACTAACATGGCGTTAAATCCGTTACAACTTCCCTGATCACATTCACATGAAAACACAGTTTTTGCATTAATGAATCTCTCACACACAGAATGTATCCATACTTGTGATTCTAAGCAAAGTCTGAAACCAGTTTGCACATTTGAATTACAGATTATACACATGATTACTTTAGAATTACTGTTTTCTTGAGAGAAACTGTCACACAAAGCTGTTACTGACGCCATCTATGTTCGTACGTATTAATCAAGGTGTTGAATTAAGTTATAAAGGACACATAAAAAGCATTGACGAAGTCATATATTGATAAAAATACAAAACTTTGGTGGATTCTGTGTACTAGAGTTATCAAAACTACTAATGTATAAATTTTACTATAGATACCTGAAAAAAATAAAGATAAACCAAAGTTATTAGAGACAGACACGGTTTCGTTCATAATTTATGTTGTAACTGAAGATTTTTATGAAGATATGAAACAAAATATAGACTTACTCGATACAAGTGACTATCCAAACGACCTCCCAATACACATACCTAGAAATAATAAAAAACGCCCAGTTTATTTAAGGATGAGTTTAATGGTGTACGAATTAGAGAGTTTGTCAGTTTAAGATCGAAAATGTATGCATTTAGAACAGAAGGTAAAGAAAAAGTATGTAAAGGAATAAAAGAAGTTAATGTTGAGCACATAAAGTTTGATAACTACAAAGAGTGTTTGTTCACTACAACACAAACTATAGAAGAGATGTATGCAATTCATTCTCATAAGTTTCACCTGTACACTATAAAAAAATGAAGGTAGGACTTAGTTGTTATGATGATAAAAAATATATAATCGATAGACTTACATATCTTAGCTATGGTCATTATAAAATTAAAATATTTTCTGTTCTAAATGAATCAATCAATCACACTCAAGCATTTAAACAAAAGCTTAATAGGTCACTAGAACATATCAAAATACAAGACTTGGAAATAGGTGAACCATATTAAATTACTGATGGTGAAACTGTAAATACAAAACATGGTCAAAAGGCACAAATTACCATCAATAATAAATACAGATTATATTTACTGGACAGATATAGCAAAAAGTTAACTAATCAATCGATCCAAACACTAGTTTTAGAGAAAACTAAAATACTATTCAAAGATAAAAAGGAAATATTTGGAAACCAGACTACACACGATACAGAGATTCTACAATTTTTTCTTATAAATGAATATAATATTTGAAGGTCATATTAAACTTATTACATTCCATGGGATTTTGAATAATGGTTTAGAACGAATACTGTGTGAACTAGTCAAATTACTTTTGACTGTCCTATAAGTAAAACATTTACATTAAAATTTTAGTCTGACTGGGGTTTTACTTTGATGCAATTATTGCTTGCAATTAGAGACAGATATATGAACATCTATAAAGATGAAGAGGAAGCTGTTGGTGACCCCAGGCATGATGAAGTACTTGTATATAATCGAGCCAAATCAGAAGTTGCTTATGGAATTTGAGGACATGACATTTATGATCCATATGTTGAAAAAATATACTGTGATGGAAATAAATTCAAATTATTTAACGCATCCTAAAAGGATTTAAATATTTTTATATAAATCATTATGTAAATAGCTAAGATACTTGAAACTATATTAAAATACGAATATAATTGAGTATAATGTAAAAACACTTGAAAAATATATCAATTCACAGATACCATTTTGCTAAAACAATATTAAAATTGTAAAAAGTAAGAAATATGATGGTTTTTGTAATTAGATCACCAGTTAGATTATTTTTCACACAAGATAATTCAGTTGGAGATATACCTGGATTTAGTAGAGTAGCAGAAATCAATTCTAAGTAATTTTTAATAAAACTGAGCTGTTTTAATAATCTGTGCTGGTGTTCCTGTTTCTATAGAAACCAAAAAGCATTCAATGGATATGGTGCTTGAGATACCATATATATTATTTCAGATACTTATTAATATTCAATTACAATGCTCTCAAAAACAGATGTAATCAATGTGATATAAGGTTTTAGAAATTAGTGCATTAATCCAGTGAATGGCACTTTTTAATTATTATTTTCGACAGTTTTATTATAAAACAGAGCAGTTTTGTAATTTTTGATATTTTTAGAGATTTTTTTCCAATATTTGTAGTATTTTTAACAAAATTGAGTAGTCTTGTAATTTTTTATAGGCCTATTTAGAGATTTTGAGCCAATTTTTCTAGTATTTTAATAAAATTGAGCAGTTTTGTAGTTTTTGACATTTTTAGGGACTTTTAGCCTATTTCCATAGTATTTTTAATAAAATTGAGCCACTCACGGAAGATGCAACAAATGTATCGTACTAAAGAGGATGCCTAGAGTACTGATGTCTACCCTCTTCATGAGTACTGTTGTGTGGTATTGAAATGCTTATCAGATAGAACTGACACAGAACATAGAAAATGTTCAAAGAAGGACAACTCATGTTTGTATTATAGCGAAAATGGCGAGAGAATGTCATGAATGTAGTGAGTTGCGTCATTAAAATAAATGAATTTTTCGTTATGATGTTTTCACGAAATGATAACTACAACTTTCTCCTTCACAAGTCCAAAATAATTTTCTAATCCCGCACAGGTCAAAGCTCGGATATAGAGGTTTATGTGTTCATTTTTCTTACATCATATTCGTTTGAGAGTGGAATGGTCGAGAAATAACATGAAAATGGTTAAAACCATTTGCCAAACACTTAAGAGTGAATTACACAGTAATCATGTAGATCTACAGGGTGACTTGAAAGTCTGTTAACATTTGAAGATTCAGTATTTCACAGGATAATGTAGGTACAGGTAAAAATTGACATATGTGCTCAAAATGACTTGGGGTTTTATTAAAACAAAAAAGTGACCGACAAATGGCTATTCATATGATACGAAAGCTATAATTAGCATAACAACTGATTTTTAGGAAAGACAATGCTCTTTATAACAAATGCTCAACATGTCGGCCATCAATCGTCAACATTACCTGTAATCGATCAGTAAGTATGCTGTGAAATTGGCGTCGGATGTTGTCTTTTTGCATCACTAATGAAGTCGTACGATTGAGGTAGAATTGCGACTTCAGGTAACCCCACAACCAATAATGACATGGTTTGAAGTATGGGGATGCGGAAGGTCAAGCATAATGGAAGTGCTGGCTCAGCACGCAATCCCCGGCGAATGATATGCACAGGAGATCTCTCACACATGTAGCAATATGGAGTGCATAAATGTCATGCTTTCCAGCAGGTGTTATCAGGCAGGCTAGTGGTGATGCTGTTCTGTAAAATATCGGCAAATCTCGCACCCATCACGCTGGCAGTCTGAGAAGCAGACTCTGCATTTCCTCGAAGAAAAAGAGTCCGATTACGACTGATGTGGTAAATCCACAGCAGAGACTTACTCGTCGTGCAGAGGTGTTTCATATTTATATTATTTCGTGGATTAGTGCATTTTCAAATGTCAAAGGGCTTTTCCGTCATCTTGTAGATATCTGATTGTGCTATGACGTAAAGGCTGCCTTTGTCTGATGTTAGCTTCAGACCCAATTTTTAAAGTATGGGGTGATTCAAGAAGATATGGAGATATTTTAATATGTTATTCTACAAGTAAAACTAAAGAAAAAAGTTGATGTAAACATAGGTCCGCAAATGTTTAGTTACGGAGCTACAGCTAATAAAAGATTTGGCCTGAAATTTAGCAATTTCGTTTATATGAAGCCATCGCAAAACTGTACGAGGTTAAAGTAAAGCACGATTTTCATTTATTTTGTTGTTATTGATTTGGTGAATCTAATGAAACATGCCCCAGACGTGTATCTGGAGTAGTTCTTGTTTCAGTCTTTTCCCAACCTGTATTGTTCATTAAAAATCATAATAACAACAGTGTATTTAAGTGAAACAACATAGTAACTGTTGTAGTCTGTAGATTATTTGTGAAATAGCGATGCCTTTCAAATTTACGATAGAGGAATACGCCGATATGGTGTTTATTTATGGCAAATATGATGGTAATGCTACGGCTGCAGTTAACGAATATCGTGTATGTTATCCAACTCAGAGGATTCCGAATGCACGTATCGTTAGTGGAGTATTTCCAATGTTATGGCAGACAGATTCTCTGCTTAGCGTTCTTGAAAGCTACTGCAGATGCACGTCTGGGACATGTTTTATTGGATTCACCAGATCAATAACAACAAAATAAATCGAAATCACGCGTTACTTTAACCTAGTACAGTTTTGCGATGGCTTCATATTGGCGAAGTAGCTAAATTTTCGGGCAAAATCTTTTATTAGCCGTAACATTTGCGGACCTATGTTTATATGAACTCTTTTCTTCAGTTTTATTTGTAGAATAACATATTAAAATATTTGCATATCTTCGTGAATCACCCTATTTATCCATCATTCTATGATACTTTTCCGTCAGGCTGCGTCTGCAAGGCGGTGTACGTTCGCAAAAATTGCGGTCCGCTAAGAAATGCGTCTGAGACGCAGGCTGATTTGAAAAGATGTTGTAAAGTGAGCGGCGGTATTACCGCATTTCCTGTCAGCGAAACAGGTACCTCGGTGGTAACAACGGGTTTCCAGTAAAACACGGCGATAAGCCTCTGAACAGCGGCAAGTTAACGCCGAATTCTTATCTCGATCGCGACGTTACGAGACACTTCCGAGAACAGGAGCGACCAGCGACAGAGGAAAGAATTCGCTTCGCCTGTTGCTCATTTTTTGTTTGCCGCTGCAACTGCGCGGCGCGGGCGAGGAATTGACGACTCAGTGTTTAGCTGGCCGGCCGACGCGGATTTCCGACGAAAGCGTTAAGTCGGGCAAGGTGTGTGCAGCGAGGCGTTCTCCAAGGCTGCGCGGGCTCGCTCGATTTAAAAGCCAGAGTGACGGAGGTGTTCCGGCCAGACATTAGGTGACCTGCAGTCGTGGGAGACAGTGTGTCCTGTGGAAAACACTCGCCTCCGCGGCAGTGGTAAGGACTTTGCGCGTTTGCTCCATCAGTGTTCCCGCGTCTTCGAACACTCCGTGAGTATCTGTATTATTCCCAGCGATCAAAAGCCCGTACGGGGCGAGTCACCTACAACTCGCAGCCCATTTCTTTAGTGAAACATTCAAGAGAAACGCGATGTCTAGCAAGCGAGAGTACCGTACCCAGAGACGCGCGTAATCTTGTTACGTACTTGGTCATCTGAACTGTTGCATCAACAGCGTTATTGAGACATGTATGTTTTTTAGAGATCGTTACTTGAGTCGGTAAAACCGAAACCCTTACAGGATCACTTTATTGTCTTTATGTCTGTCTGTCCTACTCTTATAAGCCCTTTGTAAGAAAATGAAACACCTACAGGCGTCCTTATGATGTCATTTATTGTGTACCTACTAGTTTCGGCGTTTCAATGCGGCATCATCACGCCTTAGTTGGTGCTGGAGGGATTATGACCATCCATATATACGACGCATCAGTGACCAACAACTATCAATTCAAGTTGACAGTTGATGGTTGGACAGACGACATCACAATTACAAATAGTCTGCGTAAACCTGTCGTTGGCCACTGATGCAACGTATAAATGGATCATGATAACCCCTTCAGCATCAACTGAGGCCTGAAGATGGTGCCCTGAAGCGTCGAAAATTACTCTGCTATCCACAATAAAGTGCCTGGTGGGGTGTTCAATGAACCACCTTCAAGCTGTCTCTCTCTACCGTTCCACTCTCGAACGGCGCGGGAAAAACGAGCACTTAAATTTTTCTGTACGAGCCCTGATTTCTATTATTTTATCGTGATGATCATTTCTCCTTGTGCAGGTGAGTGTCAACAGAATGTTTACGCAATCGGAGGAGAAAACTGGTGATTGAAATTTCATGAAAACATCGCATCGTGACGAAAAGCGTCTTAGTTTTAATAATTGCCACTTTAACGTATCATGTCTGTGGCACTATCTCCCGTATATCGCGATAATACAAAACGAGCTGCTCTTCTTTGAACTTTTTCGATGTGATTCGCCAGTCCCACCTGACACAGATCCCACACCGCACAGCGGTTCTCCAGGATAGGGCGGACAAGCGTGGTGTAAGCAGTCTCTTTAGTGGAAGTCTTGCAGCTTCTAAGTGTTCTGCCATGAATCACAGTCTTTGCTTTGCTCTACGCACAACTAACATCATAAGATTAGCTGTAGGTGTTTTCTTACAATAGTGAACGGCCAGAGTCCCCCAGAACTCCAGGCAAAAGGATGGACATACAGAAACTTGAGAGGACTTTTCCTCAGGAATGGGTAGACGTACCAAGTTGAAATTTATGTCACATACTGAGGTCTACAGTCCTCTGGCGGTGCAAAAAAAATTCAAGCTAAATTAAAGCAGTCTAAAGATACAGCTATTTATGTCTCATATTTTGATACTCGCAAACTCACTTCCCAGGACCTAAACAAGGGTGGCCATAGCCGGGGGCAAGGGGTGCCTGCCCCCCTCCTCCATACCTCTCTCAGAAAGAAAAAAAATATAATGTAACCAGCCGTTTGTCCTCCAAGCAAATGATTAAAAAGTCGTATTAGGCATCATTTCAAAATATTAAAAATACTTCACACCACCCGGTTTTGTCGCCTCCTCCTGCCCCCCCCCCCCCTTCCTCCAATAAACTATAATATGGACACCCTTGGATCTGAATCATGAAATTTGGCAAGAAACTAAATTGCACAGTACAAGTAAAAGAAAAAAATCTTAAAACTGTTAATTTGTAATTCTAGTAGACTAAAAAACATTGATTTGTCGTTTGTCTGTGTGTCTGTCTGTTAAGGCCCCTTTTTCTCAGGAACAACTTCAGATTTCTGTCTCATACTAAGGTCTATGGTCCCTTGGTGGTGTAAGGCGTTTAAGCTTCTAGGTCAATGTAATCAAGAGATATGGCCATTTATGTAACACATTTGAGTTCTCGCACGATCACTCATTAAAACCTATAGGGCACTCCCTGTTGGCGTAGAATCGTGAAATTTGCCAAGAAGCAAGGTTTCACAGTAGAAGTAAATGAAATAAAATCCAAAAATTGTAATTATGTCAAGTATAACAAGAAAATATTACTACATGCAGACATAAAATGAAAGTTAAGTTGTATATCAGTAAATAAATAAAATACTTTATTTACTCATCTGTCTACATATATAGACTGAAGTCTATGGGTGGGCTAGTCACAGGAACTAGTGAAGAGATTATCTTGGAATTCTCGAGACCCATATCACGCCAGTATCGATAACAGCCAAAAATCGTAGAGATTCTCGACTTCCAGGATGGAAGAATTGTATATATATAATTCTTCCATCCGCCAAGTGTGACTCTGTCAATATTCACAATTATGCATCACAAGAAGACAGACCTACACTGCTGAGGTATAACACGATCCATCTTGGGCCTAAGTTACACAACATAGATACAGGACCAACTACACTTGTTGTAACCAAGGGCGTCCGCAGAAATTTATTAAGTGGTTATGGGGTGAGAAAGGGGGTCAAGGCTCTAAGACTATTGCAATTTTTGAGATAAGTGAATAAATGAGTTCATCATTGTCGTGCCGTGCCATCCCAAAAGAAGTAAATAATATAGGTGATACAAAAATTATTATATCTCTGGGAACTGGTGGTTTTTCACTCACTTCTAGAACAGTATAATTCTGTAATAAATAAAAACTCTGTACTTAAAGTTTCAGGGATGGTGGAGAGGGCGGAGGGAAGAAAGCTGCATCTTTCATTCCCCTTCCCGCCACCCATACACCCTCTTTGCCCACTTATGGTTGCAACTGAACAATGTCCAAACTTGTAGTCTGTCAAAAGGAGATCAGGGAAGGGATTTCAAATGTCTGCACACATTCATGTTTAAGTGAACAACTTTTATGGAAACAAGTAAAATGTCGAAAGGCGTGGCATGACTTTGGCTGCATTCACACAGCGGCTGCCTTTACTTTCAACTGTAGCTCATTTCCCGCATATTTTTACGAAAAGTTTCAATGCACAAGTTAAGGAACGTTATATGCATGTACTCGTTTTTTCAAGAGCTTTCAAGCGCCAATAAGCAAACTGCATTTTTCATTTAAAAAAAGTTCTATGCACCCAGTTCAGACCCGCGTCGTAGATTTTTCGTGAAAACGACTGGATAAAATCAAAATAAGTATTTCATTTTCATATCTAATTTATCTGTTTCTGTAATACAATGGTTGCGCTGAATATTGCCTTCGGACGACACCTGCACACATCGTAAACGTTTCGACTGTCACTGACCATGGTTTTCCCCACAGGGCCAACTACGAAATCGCTTCCCGCAGTTTTTCACTTCCTTTTCAACGATGCCACTGTGCCCTCATTCACTGGGCACTGGTGTTTTAAAAGCTGTTTGGATTCCTATCGACGCGTGATTTCGTCTGACTTGCGTCTTCTGTAATTCCGAGCATAATTACCAGTCAATGAGATCTTTCATTATTTTGTAATTTTCAGTTTAATACCGAGTCTCACTTATGTCCGCGAGAATATTTTTATAACCTCACTTTGGGTTCTAGTAGTGGTATCCTAGCGTTTCCACCCTACTCCCATTTGTAACTACACACAAAGCTAATACGGAACAATCACGTGTATGTTCCTACACTCATTCGATGATGTCACGAGCAATAAAAATACTGCGTAACTCAAAGTACGTCTATTAGTTATTAGCGATCAAATCTGTAAGGATTTTCTCACTCAGCAAAGGTCGACTGATGAGCGAATAGACGTTTTCCCGAAATGCAAATAGAAAACTTTCTTCAGTGTTTTGGTTGATTCTTGATAGATGATTCAACATACAACAAAACTACGCAGACCCCCTCTGTGTAAACTCATATTCCGAAAACCTCGTTTCGATATGTTCAATAGTTCACTTTACAAAACGGGCACAGATATTGGATGATTCAGCTTGTTTTTTTGGAAACAAATTAGCAAGTTACTTCCAGTCTGATTTCTTTCATACACGTAGTGTCCCATGGTCATCACTAAACCAGATCAACAAATTTTGATTACTTTTTTGTTAGGTAATAATATAGTTTTTTTGGCACTGAATACTTACATCCAGCCTCAGTTGTGTGTATATTACAAACAGATTGGTAATTCACTAGAAAAAAAAGGCAGAAGTTACATATATTACTCAATAAATGCTAGGAGCAACTGGTGCTCTTTGCAGACCCCACAGCCAAGATAATTCTAAAGACACAGACTTCAGTCAAAGACTCAGGAATTGACACACACAGCCAAGAGACTCATTCCCAGAGTACCAGTTGCTCCAAGAATTCATGAAATGACAAAACTACTTGAGTAAAATTATCATTTAAGGCCATAAGTGAATGGTGCCAATTTGCCTACGTATAATTTGGCAAAGTATCTTGCCTGCAAATTAAGACCTCTAGTTGACAAAACAGACTCTTATGTAAAGATCTCAATGCACTTCTTAGAATGCATGGAGGAAGAAAAAATGTCACCCACAGACAGCATACTCAACTTCGACATAGTCACTTTTGACAAACCTGCCAGTAGATGAAACTGTTCTCATCCTACAAGAGCATGTGTGTGCACTCATTGAGTGATGTTTGTCAACATACTTCAGATGACAAGGAAAATACTGTGAGCAGCCACACAGTGCAGCTCTGACATCTGCCCTATCCCTGTTAACAGCCAATGTGTTCTTGAAAGCCTGTGAGGCAATGGCACTTTGTTCTGCTCCTTTACATCCACAATGCTGGTTCATATACGTTGAACGATACGTTCACTATATGGACTAAAGTTGAAATGGAGCTACACAAATTTCATGATTATTTGAACAAAATGCACGTGAAGATACAATTTGTGCTCGAGGTGGAGAAGAATGGCACAATTTAATTCCTAGACATGGAAGTATATAGGACAACAGAGTGTACACTAGGACACTGTACAAAGTTCTTGGCCAATGGTTGCAACTATAAATCATTCCACACAGCCATGACAATAAACAAAAGAAAACAAGATAGGCAAGAAAATGACAAACTGCAGCCAACAGCATGCTGACCCTTACCCTATGTGAATAATGTCATTGACAGGATCTGCAAACAACTTCACTGGGTTAGTATCCAGCAGTCGTAATATCCAGGATGTGCTAGGCTCCACCAAGGAGAAGGTCCTCTGCTAGGGTATCACTGTGCAGTATAGGATCATTACCAGATAGGAATGACAGTCCAAAGTAGGCAGCTCATTTTGTATTATCGTGAAGTGGGGGAGACGGTGTCATTGACATGATAAGTGAGTTGGGGTGGCAATCATTAAAACAAAGGCATTTTTCGTAGTGGTGAGACTTTTTTGTGAAAATCCGTCACCAATATTCTCCTCTGAATGTGAATATATTTTATTATCAACAACACACACAGGGAGAATACAATAAGAGAAACCAGAGCTTGTACAGAAAGATTTAAGTGTTAATTTTTCTTATGTGCTGTTAGAATATGGAATAGTAGGGAAATAGTCTGAAGGTGGTCTGAAGAAACATCTGCCAGGCACTTAAATCTGAATTGCAGAGTAGATATGCAGATGTAGATTAAGATGCAGGTGTGTACAAAGTGAAATGTCAGTGTGAAGTACATTTCAGTGAGACCAACAGGCCGTAGCAACATGCATACGGGAACATGAGCACTACATTCATTGTGCACTACAAGGAGCATGTAAAGGACATCAAAGGACTTATCTGTGTAAGCCCCCTCCACAGTTTTTTTTTCTGTTCTTCCTCTTTCCCAGTTCACACCTGGATTTTTTGTGAGACTACAAGTGACTGAGATTGTCATGAACGTCAGTCTGTGTGTGTCACGTATCAGGCTGTTTCTGGTGAGTCATTGCCTTTCTTCATTCCTATTTGTTTAATACTGAATGAGTCTTCAGGAAACATGGAAAAACTGTAAAGTAACAATAACTTGGGAAAACATAGGGAACTCTAGTGACAATTTTTTATTTTATTTTTCACCAACCTTCAGTTATTTACACATATAAGTGATAACAAATGGTTATTGGTCAGATAGCAATAATAAGATACTCTGAGTAGTAAGGTTCAGGTCATAAAAAGAATAATAGTGTCTGATAGAATCACAACCAATGACTCACAGTATTTTGAGAAACCTTAAGGAAAGAACTCTTTGGAAGAACAGGAAGTGTTGACAATGGAAAAAGTCTTTCTTACATGTATTCTTTCAATATATTGAGTCTTATTTACCCTAAGAGCAAATAATAATGATATTAAACAGAAGTGAGGAAAAGGAATAGATAACACTCAGGATCAAACTTTTTGTGCCAGAATGAGAGAGAATTTAATTTAGAAGGGCTGTAGTAAAATTGTCCATATAAGACAAGTGATATACATACACTATGTGCAAAACAAGCAAAACAAACTCTTGGAGAGTAAAGCAAAAACAGTGTGGAATGTTAGATTAGATTAGATTTACTTTCATTCCAATCGATCCGTAGTGAGGAGGTCCTCCAGGATGTAGAACATGTCAGAAAAACTAAACAAGAAACAAAATTGGTCACAAAATTCAATGCTTACTTCATCTGTGGCAGCAAACTTTGCACTTACTAAAAAAAACAACTCTGCACAAAAGCACGAGTTTGATCTTGGTAGACACTGTATGCATTAAATACAATCCATAAGTCGATTACAAAGATTATTAAGTCACTAGAATGAAGTTATTCTTCAGACTATAATGGTATTTCAGCTGGAATATTAAAATATCCAGCTTACATGACAGAAGAGTTTTGAGTTCTCTTTGTAATCAGTTAGTCAGTGGAGGCATCCTGACGGACTTAAGCACAAAATGACATCTGTCTGCAGAAGGGACATAAGCCATGCTCCTCTAAATGAATAACTCCTTAAAATAAAGAGAAATTGATGAAGCTGAGCAAAAGTTATCCATTACTTCTCAGTCTGGCTTTTCCAAAATAATATTCCATAATATCACTTTGTGAATGAAGCCTTGTCAAAGATAAACAACAAAAATTTTATGGTCAGTATATTACCTGATATCACCCTGTTATTTAATTGTCTAATCCATAAAATTAAATTACAAAACCAACAATTAATGCATTAAGAACATTCATCTTCTATAATTGGATTCTGATCTCCTTAAGAAGAAGTAGAGGTGAAGACTGAAGCTCTACCACAGAAATAAAATTAAATTCAGACTGTGCAAACATAAAACCACAGAGTCTCACAAGGTTTGGTACCTTGCAGCTGCAGCCTTGGTATAATCCTTAAAGACATTGGAATAACAATCTATATGATTGAAGATAGGAGCACCAGATTGCTTTTACTGTGGATACTGAAGATTAGATCGACATATCAAGTAACCACTGAAGAGAGAACTGCACAGCTTCTGCAGCCAGTCAGTTGACATAAAAGTTTTCTGAGTATTGTACTGAGTCATTATGTAAAAAACCATATAGAGTCACTTACACTTTGCCATCACAGCTCCATGAGCATGATGTTGTCACAATTTTATAAGATCATTGTTATAATTGGTCTCTTAAGGCAGAAGAACTGGAAACTTTATTGAAACAGGTAACTATGGTAGAGGGAGTGGGTATATGTGGTTACCTATTGCTTCTTGCATTGTGTGCCATGACTGGTGGTTATCAGTGAATGAGATGTGGGCTGCAGTTTCTGGACAAGGGACACGCAGCAGCCGTTACTCACTGGTAGTGCCTGCATCTCATGTTGTTCGTGTGGCCTGTTGGACTCTCAGGGCTGGCACCCAGGATAGGCCAAGTCTAAGTCTATCCTCTTACCACTTAACATTCTTCATTCCACAATCACAAGCATTGTCCAAAATTATTATTATTATTACAGGATTAATCAATACAAAGATTAATCAATAACAACATCTTGTTGTATTTCTGTTATCCTCCGCCAAACCTCTTTACCCAGTGCATCTTCCTTGTTGATGCTGAGATGTTCCATTACTCCATTTATGTGGTCTGTCCAAGAACGTCATGGTCTTCCGTGCTTACGTCTGCCGGGCAGTTTCCATTCATAAACTTTCTTTGGCCAGTGATCATCTGGCATTCTCATCATATGTCCGTACCATTCTAATGATTGTCTTTCAATTCTGTTTACCACTGTATCATTTGCCTTCATTCTAGCTCTTACTTCATCATTAGTCCCCCCCTCCTCCCCACCGCCAATTCTTGATATTCTGGCACTACTACACAAATAATCCATTTCCACAGATATTAGTCTTCTTTTGAGATCCGCATTTAAGAACTGTAGGTCTGATCCCTAGCACAGCACTGATTCAACCATTATCTTACCTACTCTTTTCTTATTGCTGTTGGAAATGTTCTTATTCCACCAAAAAGAATTCATACACCCTAACACTTTTCTGCTTTGCTGTATTCTATATTTTACTTCTGTATGACCCAGTCCATTTTTATCAATATGTGCCCCAAGATATTTAAATTTCTGTACCTGTTTCATAACTGCTTTGTCATTGATGTGTACTTCAAATTTAGCATCACTATTCGCCACCAGGTACTCTGTTTATCTTAGACTCATTTGTAGTCCCCATCTGTTGCATTCCTCATATAATCGTCGTATCATGAACTCAAGGTCATAATCATCTTGTGCTATAATAGCTCGATTGTCAGCAAAACTTAATGAAAAAATCTGTCCATCATTGACAGTGATTCTCATTCCTCTGCAGCTGTTCTTCCAATTTCGGAGAACCATTCTACATATAAATTGAACAAGATGGTTGACATACTGCAGCCTTGTCACTAACCTTTAGTGACATTAATAGGTTCTGATAACTTTGAACCTTGTTTAATCAGTACCACATTATCTCTGTGCATTTCAATAATAATTTGTAAAATGTGATCATCCATACCTACATCTTTCACAGCTTCTCACAGCTTAGATATAGGGACTGTGTCATAAGCTTTTGCTAAATCTACAAAGGCAATGTGTAGCTCCTTCCCTACTGCTATAAATTTCTCCATTAGTTGTTGTAAAATAAATAAGTTATCTGTACATGATCTGTTCTGCCTAAATCTGCTTTGGTCTTCCACAGTATGGTTGCCAAAATTTTGGCTAATTTTTTCAGACATTATCTTGACAAAGAAGCAGCTCATTGTACAGTTTACACTAATGCCTGTGTAGCAGTTTGTGTCTTTTCTATACCCTTTCTTGAAAATAGAAACCATATATGACTCTTTCCATTCTGAGGGAATTTCAATCCTTTTGCGACAGTTGTTCATCAGGCAGGTTATTCGTTTATTCATATATCTTCCTCCAGCCTTCAATGATTCAACAGGAATGTTTCCTGGACCAGGTGATTGGCCATTCTTCATTTTAATTAATGCACAATTTACTTCCTCTATTGTAATGTTTATATTTCGATCAGTTACTTCCATCTTCTCTTCATTCCCTTGTGCGTAATAGGGCCTATCTTCAATTAAAAGGTCTGCATAATGCTTTCTCCATTCCTTTAAGGGAATTAGGTTGTCTACTGCTTTGTTTACTTTTTTTTCTTCATACTGGTAATTGTCCCCCACGCTTCTCTTGTTCCTGGTGTACCTATTTGACTCTCAATTTCAATACATTTCTGTTCCCATATCTTGTTCTTTTCTAATTTAATTCTGTTTCTCAATTCATAATTTGTTGTCTGGTAGTTTTGCCTGTCCTGTAGTGATTTAGCTGATAACCACTTTTTGTAGAGATTTTTCTTTTCCCTAATCAACATCTTCAGGTCATCAGACATCCATGGAGACTCCCATTTACCTAGACCCTTACTCTCAGTCCCTAGTACCTCTAGAGAAATTTTTGTAAGTGATTTTTTAATATTTTCATATTCTACTTCAACATTGTCATCTTCTGGAATCACTTTTAGTTCATTTTCTAATCTACATTGATATAAATCCTTGATGCTGAGCTGCTTCAGGAGAAAAAGATTATACCTTGCCTGCTCTAATTTCTCATGATTGCTGTGGTCAGTTACTCGTCCAGTTGCTGATGGTTTTGTCCTAAATGGTATGTCAACTTTGCTACAACTAAGTAGTGACTGTCCAAAATCACAAGGAAAATATAAACTCTGACTGCAGACAAAAGATAAGAAGCATCCATTGTCTTTCTAACCACACAAATCAAAGACCTTCACACCATGTTCATTATCACAGATGCAGAACAAGTCTCTGAGTGAGAATGATACTTTTGGTGCAAAGACAGATCATATATATGAGTTGCGAATTGTTGTTAAGGCTTCTGCAAAGTTCTGTAGGTCAAATTACTATCTAGGTAACTTCCACTTTTTATTGTTAATATAGTTTCAAATTAATGACACTAATTCACAAATGCAAATTATTTTAGATATTTATGAGAATGACAAGCACTAATAGGAATATCAAAATAATGTGAATATTTCTAAAGTTCGTGACTTTATGTTTCATAATAAATTTGATCTGATGTTGATTGCTAAATAGATAAAAATATAAATAGTAACAAGTTTCTTTAACAACGTAAAAATGACTCTGCAAAATAAGAATTAGTGATAATATTTTGTTCTAGATGCTTTTATTATTATTTATTGGGAAACTAATTTTCATCATATAATGTCGTAGCATAAGTAACTGTCGGTATATAAATGGTAATACACGTATGTGACACAGTTTTACCTGAATACTTGAAAATTTTAAAAATGCCCAAAATCATGAATTAAATACTTTGTAAATAAAAAGAAGTTCAATCATAACCAAAAAACCATGTGTTATCATAGATTTCAGTTGGGGAGGAGAAATTCCGAAAAGGCTCGATTCGTTACAAATCATTCATGACTTTTTCCATTTACTTTAGTGCACACTTTGTTGTGCTGAGAAAATGATGACATTGCAGTCTGGGCAAACACACCTGTCAGCATATGTGGCTTGTAGGCAGTACAATAAGTTATGGCCCATTCAGATCAGGAGCCAGTAGCACCCAGTTATATGCCTGCCTGTCAGTCACCCTGAGAGCCTGAAGATAGGAACTGCTGGACTAACCCACTTCTGGAAGTACCTGCTTATATGCCAACACTGAGTTGTATCCCCTGCTGATGCAGGACATGAAAATAGATAAACTGTAGCTGAATTGTGTAATTGGAAGAGCATAAAACTGTTGGCCTCCTCTGTATGTGCCGTTAACTGAACTTAGTCAACGCTGTCAGTTTGAAATATCTGCAGCTCTGTAAAAACGCATCTGTTGAACCTGGCCTATATTTAAAAAACATAATTTTAATCAGAAAATTTCATAAAATTTCACTTTATGGTTGTATGCTATGTTGTAGGTGGTATCAGTGTATCACTTTTACGAACAGTAATTCTAAAGCACTGTTGCTGTACAGTTTTCTGTGAAGACAGATAAATACCTAACAAATTGTGAAATACATGATTGCTGGATTGTAGACACAATTTATTGTGTGATAATTGGACCTGGAATGTAGTAATAATGTACTTAATTACCTCGGCAAGTTGTGTATAGACGTTCATAATGCCTTACTGCAACATAAAATATTCTCTAAGAATTTAATTCACTTAGAAATCTATCAGGGATGAGATATTTTTTAAACTTTTTTGTGCAACTTTAAATATTTCTTATTATTTCATATGTGTGTAATTATTTCTATAATGACATAATGAAAAGGATAGTTGCTACTCACCATATAGTGCAGATGCTGAGTCTCAGAAAGGCACAACAAAAAGATTGGCTCCACTTGCCGGAGACTGTGTGTGTGTGTGTGTGTGTGTGTGTGTGTGGTGGTGGTTAGTGTTTAACGTCCCGTCGACATCGAGGTCATTAGAGACGGAGCGCAAGCTCGGGTTAGGGAAGGATTGGGAAGGAAATCGGCCGTGCCCTTTCAAAGGAACCATCCCGGCATTTGCCTGAAACGATTTAGGGAAATCACGAAAAACCTAAATCAGGATGGCCGGAGACGGGATTGAACCGTCGTCCTCCCGAATGCGAGGTGTGTGTGTGTGTGTGTGTGTGTGTGTGTGTGTGTGTGTGTGTGTGTGTGTGTGTGTGTGAGTGAGTGAATGAGTGAGTGAGTTGCTCTTGTGTGAGAGTCTGTATGTGTGTATGTTGTCTAATTTTGACAAAGGCCTTGTGGCCAAAAGCTAATTGTGTGACAGTCTTTTTGTTGGGCCTTTCTGCAAATCAGCATCTTCACTGTATGGTGAGTAGCAAGTATCCTTTTTGTTACATTGCTACATACCATCCTGGATTTTCCATTGTTTAATTATTTCTATAATGAAAGACACAGATGCAACAAAGTTTGCGATTAATAGAATGTATGCTACAGTGTTAAAATTGCTAAACAAAAAATGAACAGTTTAGTAGTAACAATGAATGAAATTGGTTGTATCAGGAGGTCATAATAAAAAATGAACTTTTTTTTTTTTTTTTTTACAGGAATGATCAAAAACTAATATATACACAGGCCTGGATGGGTAGAACATTAAATATTTTTCAGGGAATTCTTGTGATCCCTTAAGAGTAAATTTCAATTCATCTATTGATACAAAGTGAATAATAGAGCTGAAATTTACGTATAAATTTAGGAGTTATCCAGTTTTGTTACACATGTGAAGATCCTTTGGTCACATTCCAATTACTTTACTCTTTCAGGTTTTCTTACTTATTTAGAATGTACTTCTTGCACATTCTCTTCCATGATTATACTTTATTATGTTGAATTAATAATGTAAGGAACAACTGAAAATAAATGTCTTGCAACATTAGTATTCTACCATTTTGGATATGTATTGCAATAGGGGAATTCCAGAGAGGCACTCCTGTTAACTTATTGGCTGCTGCTGAAGTTGGCCAGATATGAAGCTAAAATGTAATGGGTTGTCAAAATTTTGTTCCACAGATTGTAGTTCAGTCATTTTAAACATGTTTGTCTGTTTTTGTAGCTTGAGAAGATTGTAATTTGATTCAAATCGAAAAGTATTACTGGAATCAGCTAACATTTAAATTTCATGACAAGTGGAGTTATCTATTTTTGATCATAAGTTCCTCATATATTACCATACCAGTTGGACATTTAGACACAAAAGTGTAACCAGACCTGATCCCTGTTTATTGTTTGCAAAACTAATTTTATTTTGTTACAGCTAACAGGTGGAAAGTACAGCACATGTAAAGGGAAGGCTGCTCAAAGAGTTTTTGTAGAACAGATTTCTGTGTATATTATACAGTTATTCTAATTGTTCTGTGGCACACTGTATGGTCAAGTGAGTATTAGTTGTCAAAATATACTTCTCTCATAATTACAAGTGAACGTAAATAAAAGACACTTTTGCACAACAGAAACTGAACTAACAACAGTTTTAAGGAATAGTGGATCTGTGGCCTAGCAAGAGAGAGGGAAGGGTTATACAAATTTGTTATTATTCAAGGGATAGCCAAAAAGTTGCCCAGGGTACTGGAACAAAAAGGAGAGAGTAGCACAGAATAACTATGCAATCAATAACCAAAAGCAAACAACACGCTTTAACAACTTCGAGATGTGGAGCCATGAGAAAGAAAGAATAGACAGGCATTATCCCCATCTCCTAAGGAATTCTTGCACTGCTTATCCTTGAATCACTGTAAATACTTGGGCATAGTTCTGCTGTTGACCCCCACTGCGTTGTGGCAAAAATTCTTGCCAATACTTACCTCCAGAATGTGAAATTTGTAATACTGCCAACACGCATGCGAAAATAAACAAAACTGTCTTAACATAAGGGAGGAAAGGGAAATAGTTTGCCAAAGGTTAAAAAGCAAGGTCAGGTTGCTCAGACCCTACAACGATAAGGACCTCACCTGCGGTGTGACGAAGGGGAATGAAACTGAAGGAGAAACTGTCAGAGGCAGTGACCTCTGTACCATTGTGTCTCTCAGCATACCACCTCAGCATGCCAGTGGAATCCTGTCATTTGCTGTATCATACTTGGGCAATAATTTCCACATCCTGTAGTAAAACTGTATTTTGCTTTATATTGAGAAGTCAGTGCTTTTTTATTAATATTATACTACATTTAATGAATACCTACATTATTCATGTGTAACCTTATGATCAATAGTGGGACGTCCGAGGGAATTATGTCAAATCATTCAAGAGGTATTTACTTTGTTTATGCACTAATTTTTTGTTAACACTTACTTAAAGGTTTGACTGCTACAGTATCCAATTTATCAATTTATGCTGTGTCCTGTAACACTGATTTGCATGAAAACAAAGAACAAATGAAATAAAATATAATATATTCTCTGATCAGCTTGTTAGTGTCAGATTACAGCAAAGATTTCAAATGATACAGCAGAACTGTCATCATCTTTTGCAGTAGTTTTGAAACATTTGATTTTGTACTTCTCAATAAACCTGAAACATTCAATACAATAAGTTTATGTGAGAGCAGAATCAGAAAATCCTAATGACAGCTTGTGGCTACCGTGTTGTAATTTGGCAACAAATGTATTGGCAGATAAGTTCAGAATGCAGCAAATTGTCATCCAGTTTAGACAGAGATCTCTGCTTCGAAATTAGGAGAGCAGAGATTTGTAAGCATCATGTCAGCTTCAGTCTAGAGATGATGACAAATATAGGAAGTAAAGGTGGATGAAGAGCAAAATAAATCTAATGAATAATATAATTTAGAACTGGGAGATATAGAAACATGGGAAAACAAACCAGTAAGTTAGAAGAGAGGATGAAAAATATTAAAAAAACAATAAAGAAAATAATTGAATAAGATATAATAAATTGGAAAGAAACATAATTAAAAATGGTGGTGATCAGTGACATGAAACTGAGTGTTATTGGAGGTTGAATTCAGCAGGATCTTGGATGTGTTGATGTGTTGCAAGCAAGTTGACATATCTCAGATTCGGGATTGTACTCTGATAAAACTGCTTTGTGACTGACAGACTGCGGTGGAGGGAAGAGGGGAGGGGGAGGGAGGGCAGTGCTGCTGGCGTACAGCCAGCCATGCTTTACAAGTCACTGCAAGTACCTACAAAACAGGCAACACAGTGAGAATGTGGGACTCAGGAAAGAACTAAGGTAGGATGGCAACTGGCCTCTGTCACTCGTCTCGCTGAAATGTCAATTGCAAAGTAATTTTAATCAGAGTACAGGACTGAGTAGGAGGATCCACACAACCTGCGTGGTATAGTGGGCACCCAGGTCCCTGAGTCATGCTAAAGGCCAGAATCAGTAACTGGGTACTGGGTGTCTCAAGGCCTATGCCCAATCGTGTGCTCAGTCACTTTAGCCCATTATGTTTTACTTGTTTTATTTATGTTTTACTTGTTTTCTTTATGTTTTTTTGTCTCCTCCTCCCACCCTCTCTTTCTTTTTTCCCCCAATCTTCTTTTCATTCCAGTTCTTAATTGCACTGTTAATGTTTCTCTTCCTATTAATTCCTCTTTACTTCCCACTCTGTTATCTCTGGGCTGAAGCTCACAAGTGTTTACCAGCACAGACGACTACTATAAATGTTTCATTCATTTTCAAAGCTCTACATTTTCTGAAATGTTGTGTGTGCAAATAAGCTTCATTGCACACTAAAACCACGAGCTCACAGAGTTTCCATTTTGCACTGTACAAATCTCCTACAAGTGCCCCTGTTGTCTCACAGCACATGTTCAGGTGTTAGTCATGTTCAATACATACCTACTGTAGCAACATTTTAACAATGGTCATCACAATAGCATCTGATCTTTTCCAGAATTTTTATCAGTCCTTAATGTACTCTCAAAAGAAAAAGTCACGAGGCATTAGGTCAGACAATCTATAAGCCAAGGAACACAGCCTCCTCATCACCACTACACCTAATCCAGTGATGCTCCACTGACGGGGAGCCCCATCTTGTCAGAAGATGAAATTCTTGTGGCAGGATTTAATTTCAGCTAGCACGCACCAGAACAGTGTGGGAGTGCTATAACATCATGTTCACCAAACGCTTTCCATGCCAGGTACACTAAGCACAGAATTACTACCAGTAACAATTGCAACTATAAACCACCCATTACCATGAATAGAAGTATCATTCCTATCTGTACTAAAATTCAAACTACATCCTACAAAATCTGCAGGAGCTTCCAACAGAGCAGTCAACGCAACTGATTTAACAGGTATTTCATTATTCTTGTCCCCAGAGACAGTCGCTATAGAAACATTTTCAATAGCTTTATATATGGTACTTCTTGCAATTGTTGAGATTTGCATCCATCCAATCATGGCATAGCTCAGTAGCTCCATTCAATGCTGTTGCCTGTGCTGCAGATGATCAGCAACTGATACCGAGATTGATGCTTGGCCAGTGTTAAACACAGCCAGCCTGTGTTGAATGCATGACCTTCATGTGTGTAAGCTCCATGCTTGAATCATGGGCAGCCTCTACGTAAATCTAGAGATGCTAGCTCAACTGCACAATGCCCCTCTGTGTTGCATAACTGCAATCAAGTATTGGTGAAGTAGCAAATAAAGATTTTTGGAAGTCCTATTACACTTCTGCCTCTTCCACCATTTTGTATACACATAATAATCACCAGATTAATTCAGATGAAAGCATTTATGTACAGATAAGAGGTAAAGGTGTTTGTGAATATGTAAAAATGGTTGGTGATTGTACTGTATATTACCATAAATAAAAAAGAAAAGTACTCCAGGGACAGATGGTAGCACTTGTAGCTTATATTAAATCTTGTGGTTTTATTGTTGTCACAATAAGAAATTATGTTTTAAAAGTCTGAATTTCATAACAGTATTTTGTATAAAATGATTTCTTAATGTAAGTTTTGTCACAAGATTTAAAAAATTGAAACTTTTGATTTTTATGGCTGGAGTGGGCATAGGGTGTTGACCTGCTAAAGAGGTGCATTCCAGCACTTAAAATATTGGAAATTAAGCACTGAGTTGTGGAGACAACCACAACTGTAACATACAGAGGCAAAAGGGGCTGGTCACAGTTTCCTCACAGAAGAAAAATAGCTCATACAGCCTCATTTGTAATTACTGACATTCAGCAATGAAGCAACCTTCCATTTATCTGGAAAGGTTAGTTTCCGTAATGTGAGAGTGTGGGGCATGAAATTGTGGCACTTTAACCTTTCCAGATAAATGGAAGGTTGCTTCATTGCTGAATATCAGGTTGGAGGCCAAATGTTTATCCTAATGTGCTTCCTGCACTGTGGTGCAAAGTTGAACACACCAGCCGTACACTTCTATTTTTAAGTGTTGCACGAGCTGCAGGCAGTACGGTTTGAAATGTAACCACAATCACAAAATTTTCCATAGTGTCTGCTGTAGGCATTCCAAGTCTGTAGTTTGTGTGGACCACTTCTTTTTTAGTGCATGCTAAACTTTCCCTCACCCTCTCCACTGTAGCTTCAGGCACCCTTGGTTGACTGGTGCTTTCCCGTTCAGGGACAACCAGTGTCCCTAAATTGTTAATACTAATGCACAATACTGTGCTTGTATGGTAGTTCTTTTCTATAATTCTTTCTGGATGCACACCACTTTGTTGTAACGGATAAACATCTCATACAATTTCAACACAGAAAAAATTATTTTCTTGCTTTGTCACCATTTTGTTGAGACACTGCACTACAGCACAAACAAAGTTAGTTTATGGTTCTGTTCATGCAGCAACCATACCTGTACATGCTATATTTTGGAAAACAGACAGCTATGAAAATGAATGAATCATTCATAGTAGCCCTGTATTACCTTTGACTCATTATTCTCTCTGATACGTCCCCCTGACCTCATATTAGATGCATGTCTATTGTCCTGTGGTCTGACTGAGCTTTTTAACCTTCCTCAACCTATTCCACTTTCCCCCATAAGGAACAAATAGGTTGGAAAACTAGGATAGTTTTGCATTTGTTTGTGTCTCAGGCTACACATAAATATTTCTATGCTTATTTTGTCACAACATGTTTTGGTTGCAAAAATTCCACCAACTAATAACAAGGAAATACAATTGTGTTAGGTTTACTTATGCATACACTTAATGCACCACCAACAGACATTAGTTTCAGAAATACAACCCCTAGTCACAGAATTCACCATGTCACTAAAAAGAAGTAATTATGCTGGCTATGATGGCATTCCTAGCAGAATATAAAACTCTTGTATCAACTTGATATTATCACCCGTAAGCTATCTTTGTAACCAGTCAGTGTCTCTGGGCATTTTTTTGACAGATTTTAAATATGCTGTGTGACTTCTACCTAAAAAGCAGAAGATATTCAAACTGACTCTAATTACAGACCTATATCACTCCTTCCAGTCTTTTCAAAAGTATTTGAGAGACTGTGCTATGATAGGATACTAATTCATTTAACTGAGCACAACTTGTTAACTACCTCTGTTTCATCCAATGAAACTGTAAAGTTTGTTGATGACGGAAGCATACTAATCAAGGAATCAAACTCAAATCTAGCAAAAATAGCTTAGATCATAGTTGAACAGGCCTACAAGTCATTCACAGCTAACAGTTTAAGTTTTAACTAATCTCACACACACTCATATTATGCTGTTTCAACAATAGTGACTCATCAGAAGTGGAGAGTGATTGTCACACACTGAATGAAGTACAGTGCATAAAAGTCCCAGTGGTTCAGCTGGAGAAAAAATGAAGTAAACACATGGATACACTAATCAAGCAGCTCAGTTCAGTGTGTTATGTCCTTAGAAGCATCTGTCATTGTGTTGATCTAAACACAAAAGCAAAAAGGTTGAAATATCAGCCAACTAGTTGAAAACAAAAGTTTATTAGTATTTGACCTAGGTTTCAGTATTTCTAAAAATACCTTCTTCAGAAGAAGTGGGCCTTGTTACATCACATGATGCTGCATTAGATTAGATGAAGCCAAGTGGCTCTTGTAATATATAAAATTGACAAAAAAAGAATTTCCCAAGCCATGGCTTTAGACAGCAGCCAGATTACATATACCGTAATTCAGAATGAGGTAGAGGCTCTTGTCAGCACAAAATCATAATATGAATCACAGGATAAAATATTTGCATTAGTATTTGTACATCATGCCAGAGTCTAAGGGCAACAGTTGGCCTTAGTCTCTGGCATGATGTACATGTACTCATGCAAATATTTTATCCTGTGACTTGTGTCATAATTCTATGTTGTCAAGAGCCTCTACCTGTGGGCATTTACTCGCGAGCATTCATTCTGAATACCCACGTATCATGAGCCTAGCCCATGCACAGACATCCCTCTCTCCCTCATTCCTAGCAAGAAAACCTGCTGCCTCACTCCAGGCTGCTAGCTACCAATCCCCAACAACTCCTCTTGCTGCCTCCCACCTCTCTCCTGCCCCCCACCTACCCCACTAGACACTACATCCACCCTCCCCATTGTCCGTTTGCCAAACCGTAATCCTGGCACTCTCTCTTTTGCTGGCACACTGTAGGGGCAAAGGTGTGCCTGTGCCTGTGCTCTAGTTCAACAAGAGATTTATTTAGAAATCTAGCAAGTTTCCTTTGTCTTTCATGTGCGCTTGTCGATGACTCAACTCTTCTGCTATTTGTTGGATGATCTCGTTTATTCCTAAAGTACTGGATTTAGTATTTACAGATGTAAAAAAAGATTTTCTTTAGAAAAGAACTTCATAACCAAATAAATATTAAGCTATTTACAACATGTAAACAGCAGCTATACAGGGTGAATAGTCTAAAACTTGCACCACAAATATTGTGGAAATGGAAAGTGCTACTGACGTGGCATGTTCACAGAATGGATTGGCAGTCAGTGAATTGTACTGTTAGCCAATCAACAGATTGTAATAATA
The DNA here is from genome assembly GCF_021461385.2 of Schistocerca piceifrons. Classification (NCBI taxonomy): domain Eukaryota; kingdom Metazoa; phylum Arthropoda; class Insecta; order Orthoptera; family Acrididae; genus Schistocerca; species Schistocerca piceifrons. The sequence goes on from NC_060145.1 coordinate 461,145,256, forward strand.
CTTAGGAAGTGTATTTTTTGTGCAAACATACTTTTTTTTTTTTAAAACGGAACAATGTCTACTGGCATTAACAAACTAAAAGTGGGGTAAATTAAAATGTTGGTGGTGTTTGTTGCAGGATTCTAGTGCGAGTTGTTTGCAATATTTTATATCTTGAAAAGTTCCCACACTGACATTTGTACGATGTCTGTGGTACCGCACACTAAAGAACACCAAAAAGTGCATGCACTTGTTATGTGGATTCAGACTAGTAACAAGACAATTGATCGTCACAGTTTGTGTTCAAAATGACCACCGTCAGTGGTAACACACACTTCCAGTCTGGTATGGAACAATTGCTGTACATGTGCTAGCATTCAAGTGAAGATGACTGACCAGGCTGCAGTAATGTGTCATTGCATAACATTGGGTGTAGTTGATAAGTCCTTGTAGACAGCGAAATTTCAGCGTACCCCACAGATAAGTCTATAGGCATCAAACCTGGGAAAAGGCTGGCCAAGGTACAGGTCCTCTACATCCAATCCAGTGACTTGGAAACAATCCATGTACGCATGCTGTAGTATTTCATAAGATATGGGCTGGGCAGCCATAATGTTGGTACCACAGGATCTTCCTAGTTGCTAGAGAAATGTCTTTTAGCATCCATGGAAGATGGTCTGTTAGGAGGCTGCAATACTTTTGCATGTTCAGCATTCCATCTATGAGCTGATGGTCCACTATCCCAGACCTCATGTTTACCCTCCACGGACACTGACGTTCCACTAGATTGAAACAATGGGATTGTTAACAGACCAATAGGGCAAATTTTGGCAGTTCACCTGGCCGTGATTGGTAAATGTGGCTTTATCATTAAACTAGATACATTTGGAGTATGCTGTCTTAATGCCCATGTACGAAAGTTAGCACAATTCTCATATTCGTTCCATCACAGCTCTTGATGGAGAGATATGTGATAGGGATGGAATGCATGTAGATAGAAAATGCATAGGACACTTGCCTGAGTCATGACACTTCCTCGTATGATTGTGCAGGAGCTAGCATGTGGATTAACTGCCACAGCAATAAGAACATTAATTTCCTCTTCTTTTGTTGTCACCTGTTCCTTTCTGTTAAACTGTCTAGGTGTTACACTATCACTTTCACTTAACTGGTTGAAAAGGTTGATAAATAATTGCTGAGATGGTTGACATCTATTGGGATATCTTGCCTTTTACACTGTACAAGAACAAACTGCATACTTCTTACACTCTCCATACTCTATGAGCATGTTGGCTTTCTCTGCATTGGTAAACCACATTGCCCAGTTGTGACCTACAGCTTGGACTCTCGCACACTAACTGACTAGCAGGTCGCAGTGCACTCAAGGAATACATAAGAACAATTAAGCAAACATAACAACATTGTACCTAGCAACTATGCCACAAACAAGTGTTGGTATGGAAACTTTTCAAAATTCCATATCACATAAACAACTTGCACTAGAATCCAGCAATAGACACCACTGACATTATGTTTTGCCCTACTTTTAGTCTGTTAATGTCAGTAGGCATTGTTCCATTTAAAAAAGTGTACGTTTGTCCAAAAAATACACTTTCTAAGTATTATTACAATCTGTTTATTGGCTAACAATATGGGCCCCTGACTACCAATCAGTTCTGTGACAATTGCATGTCAATAGTACTTTCCATGTACAAAAGAATGAATAAATGATTAATGGAAAATCTCATAGAAATATGTGAAACAAATATTACCAAAGAGATAGAAGGGCTGGCCAGTACTTACCTCAGCTCAGTACAGCCGATAGATACACATCTGTTCTGTTCTGTTTTGTGTATCTATTGGCTGTACTGAGCTGAGGTAAGTACTGGCCAGCCCCTCTATCTCTTTGTTAGTAAAAGAATGAATAAGTGAGTGAAAGAGAGAGAGAGAGAGAGAGAGAGAGAGAGAGAGAGAGAGAGAGAGAGAGAGAGATAATTTGAAATCTGTGGTTTCTACAACTTAAGTTATAAGATGTAAGTTAACCTTAGGTTTCAATAAATGAACAATATAACAAATCAGCGAAATACATTTTAAGTCTTAATTTGTAGTTCCATCTTTTTGAATACTAAATAGCTACAGAAGGACATTTGTGAAAGAGCAAACACAAAAGAATGACAAATGGATGATTTTTGATGACAGAAATAGACCGTTTGCAGAGAATAGCATGGCAACACAATAAATAACAGACAGATTAAAAAATGACAGTCAGTGAAACTGTTATTGTGGCAGAAATTGCGGTTGCCATTTACTAACAAGTAACTAATTTGGTTATGCACACTTTTTTCCCAACATGTTGCTTTTTACTTTACATTTACCTGTATGAAAAGTAGCTGTTCCTCAGTCCTTCTCTAATGGAAAAATGAGGAAGGTAAAATTGATGGATTTGAGGCTAAGTCAGTTTCATCTTAATTCTGTCCCATTTTCCCCATTGTAAGCTCTAGTTGGTTCTGCAGTTTATTTATGCACATTATTAGTAAACATATTAGAGGAACATTTAAATCATCAAGTGCAGAAGAAATATGTGATGAGGGGTAGTGCAACAATTGAAATGAAAGGTGCAGTAAGTTGGATATGTCAGGTAAGAGCTTCCTGGGTATGCTAATATTAACTCCTGCAACCAATATCCAAACATTTCATTTTTTTAGCTATTTTTTTAAGTCTGAAATAAAAATGGTGGAAGCATCTGAAATGAAACATTTACTTCTGGCAGAAACATGTTTCCTATCACTGAATACCAGTGACACAATAATCAGAATTATACAGGGGACCGACATAATTTATGCTATGCGATCATCCACAAATTCTGGATCATGTAACAACTGCATCAAAGATCTACATCTACATCTACATTTATACTCCGCAAGCCACCCAACGGTGTGTGGCGGAGGGCACTTTACGTGCCACTGTCATTACCTCCCTTTCCTGTTCCAGTCGCGTATGGTTCGCGGGAAGAACGACTGTCTGAAAGCCTCCGTGCGCGCTCTAATCTCTCTAATTTTACATTCGTGATCTCCTCGGGAGGTATAAGTAGGGGGAAGCAATATATTTGATACCTCATCCAGAAACGCACCCTCTCGAAACCTGGCGAGCAAGCTACACCGCGATGCAGAGCGCCTCTCTTGCAGAGTCTGCCACTTGAGTTGGCTAAACATCTCCGTAACGCTATCACGGTTACCAAATAACCCTGTGACGAAACGCGCTGCTCATCTTTGGATCTTCTCTATCTCCTCCGTCAACCCGATCTGGTACGGATCCCACACTGATGAGCAATACTCAAGTATAGGTCGAACAAGTGTTTTGTAAGCCACCTCCTTTGTTGATGGACTACATTTTCTAAGGACTCTCTCAATGAATCTCAACCTGGTACCCGCTTTACCAACAATTAATTTTATATGATCGTTCCACTTCAAATCGTTCCACACGCATACTCCCAGATATTTTACAGAAGTAACTGCTACCAGTGTTTGTTCCGCTATCATATAATCATACAATAAAGGATCCTTCTTTCTATGTATTCGCAATATATTACATTTGTCTATGTTAAGGGTCAGTTTCCACTCCCTGCACCAAGTGCCTATCCGCTGCAGATCTTCCTGCATTTCGCTACAATTTTCTAATGCTGCAACTTCTCTGTATACTACAGCATCATCCGCGAAAAGCCGCATGGGACTTCTGACACTATCTACTAGGTCATTTATATATATTGTGAAAAGCAATGGTCCCATAACACTCCCCTGTGGCATGCCAGAGGTTACTTTAACGTCTGTAGACGTCTCTCCATTGATAACAACATGCTGTGTTCTGTTTGCTAAAAACTCTTCAATCCAGCCACACAGCTGGTCTGATATTCCGTAGGCTCTTACTTTGTTTATCAGGCGACAGTGCGGACCTGTATCAAACACCTTCCGGAAGTCAAGAAAAATAGCATCTACCTGGGAGCCTGTATCTAATATTTTCTGGGTCTCATGAACAAATAAAGCAAGTTGATCTCAGACGATCGCTGTTTCCGGAATCCATGTTGATTCCTACATAGTAGATTCTGGGTTTCCAAAAATGACATGATACTCGAGCAAAAAACATGTTCTAAAATTCTACAACAGATCGACGTCAGAGATATAGGTCTATAGTTTTGCGCATCTGCTCGACTACTCTTTTTGAAGACTGGGACTACCTGTGCTCTTTTCCAATCATTTGGAACCTTCCGTTCCTCTAGAGACTTGCGGTACACGGCTGTTAGAAGGGGGCAAGTTCTTTCGCGTACTCTGTGTAGAATCGAATTGGTATCCCATCATGTCCAGTGGACTTTCCTCTGTTGAGTGATTCCAGTTGCTTTTCTATTCCTTGGACACTTATTTCGATGTCAGCCATTTTTTCGTTTGTGCGAGGATTTAGAGAAGCAACTTCCTCTGTGAAACAGCTTTGGAAAAAGGTGTTTAGTATTTCAGCTTTATGCGTGTCATCCTCTGTTTCAGTGCCATCATCATCCCGGAGTGTCTGGATATGCTGTTTCGAGCCACTTACTGATTTAACGTAAGACCAGAACTTCCTAGGATTTTCTGTCAAGTCGGTACATAGAATTTTACTTTCGAATTCACTGAACGCTTCACGCATAGCCCTCCTTACGCTAACTTTGACATCGTTTAGCTTCTGCTTGTCTGAGAGGTTTTGGCTGCGTTTAAACTTAGAGTGAAGCTCTCTTTGCTTTCGCAGTAGTTTCCTAACTTTGCTGTTGTACCACGGTGGGTTATGATCACTGATTCCCTGTTCTGTACATACAGAGTCGAAAAGTTAGGGTCTGTTTGTTATCAGTAGGTCCAAGATGTTATCTCCACGAGTCGGTTCTCTGTTTAATTGCTCGAGGTAATTTTCGGATAGTGCACTCAGTATAATGTCACTCGATGCTCTGTCCCTACCACCCGTCCTAAACATCTGAGGGTCCCAGTCAATATCTGGTAAATTGAAATCTCCACCTAAGACTATAACATGCTGAGAAAATTTATGTGAAATGTATTCCAAATTTTCTCTCAGTTGTTCTGCCACTAATGCTGCTGAGTCGGGAGGCATGATCCCTCTGTTCATAACACAAATGACATTACAAATCTCAATTTCTTAAATTTTTATTCAGTATCTATTCCATGTACTTGGTGTATACAAACCAGAGCTCCTTTAAATTCTCATTTTCACATTGTATCTACCGTTTTAACCACTTAAAGCAAGTTTCAACACTTTAGATCCAGTCCTCTTTTCTAATAATGGGAGCTTATTGCTCATAGGATGTGACAGCACTTTCTGGAATTCCAAAATGGTAGCCACAAAGGTTTCCCTTGCCTTGTGGACTACATGGCAGTTTCACAGAGCCACGCTTAACTATACGAGTCTGGGCTGTCTACTGGGTCTTAATGTTTTAATAAGAGATCTACTGCATTCTTGGTGGTATGGGTGGACAACATCTACATCCCTGCTCTACAAACTACAGTGAGGTGTATGGCAGACAGTACTTACCATTTTACCGGTGATTACCACTTCTTCCATTCACATACGGTGCACAGGAAGAATGATGGCTTAAATGCCTGTGTGTGCACTGTAATTAGTCTAATCTTGTCTTTGCCATCCCTACAGGAGCGATATGTAGGGGCCTGTAATATATAGAGGGGTACAGAAAAATGAAGACACTTTTTGATTGTTTATATCTTTGGAACAAAATGATATATTGTTACAATTTTGTGTGGTAGCTTAGTTCCCTGTATTCTCAGAAGATCACAGTACAGTTTTTCCATCAGATGACAGTGCAGCAATAAATGAAGTAAGATTGTCATTTGAGCAACACAAGGCCATATTGAAGTGGTCCTGGAAGCACGAAAACATAATGGAGGCACAACAGCAATGGAGTAATGTGTACAGAACTCAGCCACCAACACATACAACAGTTTATTGTATTTAGGATACATTTGAAGCTGATGGTAGTGTTCAGAATGTGCATAAGGAAAGGCCTAGCTGATCAGAAATATCAACACGTCCAGCTTCCACTGCTGCTGTGTTGCAACATTTCACTAGATCATCTCAGAAATCTGTGAAGCAAGATGAACTTGAAAGCAGGGTAAGCCGATCAAGCCTCTGATGAATTCTGAAGACTGTAAAGTGGAAAGTGTACATTCCAAGATCACTGCATGCTATGAATGAGGATGACACAAATTGAAGGATGGAGTTCTGCAAGTAGTTTGAAGGCACACTCCGTGAGGATGAACAATTTGCAGGAATGGTTATCTGATCTGACGAGGTATAATTCAGGCTGAACAGTACTGTAACCACTACAACTGCATGTCCTGAGCCTCTGAAAATCCTCACATTCATGTTGACAAATATGTTGATCTACTGGGTGGGCGATGGATAGGTCGAAGAGGAGTTGTTGAGTTCCCACCACAGTTTTTATACCTTACACCTCTTTACTTATACTTATGGGGGACCTTGAAAAATGAAGTTTATCAACAGGAGCCAACTAAACTGAACAAGCTACAAGAAATCATTGAGGCTTCTTGTGCTTCTATCACACCGGCAACACTGACAGATGGAGTTCAGTCAACAGTTCAGCGGCATCAACATTGTTTGGCTGCTAACGGGAGATCACTTATAAAACATAAAATAACTCCCCACCCCCATGCAAGAACTGCAATAGTATGTCGTTTTGTTCCATTAATATTGACTGTCAAAGTGAGGCTACATTTTTCTGGACCCCTCTGTATTCCTTATTCCATCACTTTATCACTTAAAGCTCTTTCTTGAAACACTGCAAGAAGGCTTTCACACAGTAGTTTGCATCTATTCTTCCAGCATTTGCCAGTTCAGCTTTTCAGCATGTCCGTGATGCTCTACAATAGGTCAAACAAACCTGTCACTAGGTGTGCTGCCCTTCTTAACATACATTTAATATATTCTGTTGTTCTATTTGGTACAGGTCCCACATGCTTGAGCAGTGTTCTAGGACAGGTCACAAAAATGTTTGCAACCAGTCTCCTAAGTAGACTGATTGCATTTCCTTAGTATCCTGCCAATGAACTGAAGTCTGCCACCTGCTTTACCTATGACTGAGCCTACGTGATCATTCCATTTCATACCCCTATAAACTAATGCAACCATATATTTGTAGAAGTGAACAGATTTTAACTGTGACTCATTGATATTTTAGTCATAGGATACTAAATTTTTGTTTTATAAAGTGGGCAATTTTACTTTTATGAACATAAAGCAAATTGTCAATCTTTCCACCACTCTGAAATCTTGTCTTAAGATTTGTGCAGATATTTTCAGACAATACTTCAATATAAGTATGTCACCTGCAAAGGAAGTCTGAAATTACACTTGAATATTGTTAATATACAACATGGTCAGCATGGGACCCAATGCCCTTCTGAGGGCAACCCCTGAAATAATTTCTACTTTTGTCGGTGACTCTCCATCCAGGTTAAAGCACTATCTCCTCTGTACCGAGACCTTGATCCATAGGTTTAAGGCTGTCATCTGGGAAAAGCATACTTACAGTTTCACACGGTCTGTGTTTTCGGAGTCTATGCAGGTTGGCATGGAGGAGGTCATTATGTTTGAAATAAATCATTACATTTGAGTTCAGAATATATTGTAAGATTTTACAACAAACCAGTGTCAAGGATATTGGACAGTTGTTTTGTGGATCACTTCTGCTACCCTTCAAGTAGACCAGTGTGACCTGTCCTTTCTTCAAACCATAGGACAAGCTTTTTGTTCAAGGGATCTACAATATATTATGGTTAAAGGGGAGCTAACTCAGCTGAAAATTCAATAAACAATCTGAGAGGGATTCCATGGGGCCTTGGAGCTTTGTTCAGCTGTAACAATTTCAGCTGTTTCTCAATGACATTAACAGTAATATCCGTATTACTCAATTTTCCAGTGGTGCAAGAATGAAATTTGGACAACACTTCTTGATTTTCTTTCACAAAGGAACCATCTTTGGACTCCACTGGCTCTCCTCTGAGGTACCTGGAAAACTAAAGGAAAGAAAATCACAGTATACTAGTTGGCTGTAACGGCCCCCTGGTCTTTCAAGGCAACCACTGCAGTGTGGATTGAAGAACAAGCCCGCCGTGTCCCTTTCAACATTGAACTGTGGAAGGTCTGGAGTATTTTAATAGTGAAGAATTGCCTCTCACTATCCTATATGGTGGAACAACAAAAACCCTCTAAAGAAATCTGTGAGTGTAATGGTAATACACTTGTCTTGATGGTCAAAGAAATTTTATCCATCATCTCATGACATGTTCTGGGTAACCTCCTCCTCCTCCTCCTCAGCTCCGAAGTGTGGAACATTAAAAGGAACATATTTCAATAGCACAGTGAAAGTGAGAAACATACCTAGTAAGAACAATACACCATATTGCATAACTTCATCCTCTGGATATAAATAATTAATACCATCAGTGCCCAACTGATATTGGTGGTCCTTCTACCCAGAGACTTCTCTCTCTCTCTCTCTCTCTCTCTCTCTCTCTCTCTCTCTCTCTCTCTCTCTCTGTGTATGTGTGTGTGTGTGTGTGTGTGTGTGTGTGTGTGTGTGTGTGTGTGTGTGTGTGTGTGTGTGTGGTGTGAACGTACACGTGCTTTTTACTTCTGATGGACGTCCTCCGAAAGATAGACATATCTGCCATTATTTTTCATTGTGCCTGTCTGCAACTCAATGCTTGCTCTATGTGGTTAGTGGCAATCTATCCTTTAATATCATTGGCACCTTACATTGTACATTGAATAGCACACATCTGGGGTGTAACAACTAGTAAGATAGGCAGAGTCCAAAAAGGCAAAGGACCATACCAATATACTAGCCACCCAGCAAAATTATCCAAAAGCTGTGACCCATTAAAGATAATCTTGGCCTGACAGTGCTGGGGCTTATGACATTCCTTGAGCGAGCAGCATAAGTTTTGTGTGGTCAGTTTAGATGCACAGTTTTTGATCTCTGTGTCACCTTAAATGCAGGAATTTTGAGGTATCTGCAGTGGACAAGAACAGCCTGTTAAATAACACAAGATTTTGTTTGAACATATAAGAATTTTTGCATACACACTGAATGAGGGAAACTTGAAATTAGACTAAGAGAAAACAACTTTAATAGAGACACTGGCTATGCACTTAGCAGTGCACTGAAGTGTACACTTGACATGGAAAGAGCACAGAGAAAGATTTCTTATAATTCACTGCCTGGAGCGACTGATGGTGTCGCAAGCGACTCTGGATAATGTGTGCAAACATAATCTATGGATGTAGAGGATGACAGTTCAGTATGTGACATCTCCATGATGTCACTGTGACCTAATCCAGCCAATCAGATGCCATCCTCTGGATATAAAAGTGGGAGCCTCACCACTTTCACGAAAGTCAGATTTGCCCCTGACAATGATTATGATGAGGGTAGTCATCGAAAGCCTGGGATTTTATCCAGATTTGACATGGCAATTAAACTGAACTTTTTATCAAAGGACTATATCATGAAAAACTTTTTAGCCAGAGAATATTATGTTGCACTGTGTATGTTCAGAACAGGAACACAGCTTCATTACAGAAATCAAAGCTAAATTTTGGCAGTAGTAATAAATGCACTAGAGGTTTCTGACAAACTAATTGGTACAGCAGAGGAATTGCACACATCAAAATATAAGAGAACAGTGAAAATGTAAGATACAAATCAGGATCAGAAATAAATGAGGTATGAACTAACGTTCAGAGCAGAGCAGAACACTGAAATTATTGGTAGCAGTGGATCAATGTGCATCATGATTCAATGTTGTATAACAGCAACTGGCTAACAAGTTTTAACAGAGGCTCCTGTTTCAGTGGTGTTTCACTCATTGCTGCTGATTCTGCATACAGTACCAATGCAGCTGACATCAATAGTGCCTTCCTTTCCCTTTCCCTTTCCACCCCCTCGAGTTTCAATTTACATGATGCGTATCATAGCTGTGAATTCCATATGATGTCTGCTCTTTTGGACATGTCAAAAAATAAATAAATAGCCACTAGCACGAATTGTTTCTACTGCATTTTCAGAAGGTAAGGAATGACATGTCTGCTGTATTTTTCTTGTTCACTCATTTTCTTCTGTACATCCCATCACAAAGTCTGACTTTCCAGGGATTTGAAATGGAGCAAGATATTAAGGAGGGACAAACAAAACTGTCAAAGTAATTATTAATGCAGACAACTAAATCAAATGCTGTTAATCTGATGTACTCTTTTTGTCCCTTAGTGAAAAAAAAACACCTGCTTCCCTATTTAGTAGTCATAGTATGTATCAACTATTTCTTGTTTAATATCCACATGACTACATTAATAATATTGTTGATGTATAAGTTATTTAAATATTTTAAGAGTTGCAGCTGATAAACACTGCTTATAAAACTCATTATGCGGTATTTACCTGATCTAGGTAATAACTAACATTTTCTTTTAATTTGCAGTGATTTTCAACTGCTTGTTTAAATATACCTTAAGTAACTTCATTATCACAGACGATTATTACATAATGAACTGAAAGTATGTAAAATAACATATTGTTTTTGCCAGAATTATTTATTACTGTACAGATTTCTGAAGTTGATAACCTGCTAAAACCAATCTGCTCATTCACATTATCAAAGTTTCAGTTGTGCTTATTATCTACCTTGCCACAAAGAAATTTCACACATAGGGTTTGAGCTAGTGTTATGACCACTGAGGTCCAATTTTGGTATGTGTGGGTCATTAATATTTATTGGAATCAGTATGATAAAACTGGTTACACTGAACCAGTTGCAGAGTTATTTCCCATGCTAAGAGTACAGTAAAGCAGTGACTATTAGTAGAATCAGTGACTATGAAAGAGTTCAGTTAGGAGAAAAACATAATGTGCTTAATTCAGTATTCTTAAATCCAGTAAAATTTTCTCCTGACATCATTTTCCCATGGCATTCTCCTGCATAGAATAGCAAAGCAGATATCTTAATTTGTTTAAATGTTTCTCCCACATGCTATTTAACTAGGTCATTCTATTTTGATCTATCTGATGTTGACATGATCAAGTAACTCCTTTGCTTGAAGGGTGTCATGTCTAACACAGTTCACAGTCTTACATTGGGGTTGGTGGTGGCAGTGGTAGTGGTGGTGGTGGTGGAGGCAGACAGTTTTGTCCTGGCCTGTAACAAAAGCGCCCCAGTCGTTTTATACTGCATTCATACATTAGCATGCTTAAAATGTGTGTTTCTCCTTGTTGAAATCAAGTAATGGAAAATCCAGGATGGAATAATGACAATACTGCAAAAAGGGTAGAATGTTACTCACTTTATAATAGAGATGCTGAGTCAGCGATAGGCACAACAAAGAGACTGTCAGGAGTAATGTAGGACACGAAATGCAGCACCAAGAATCAGCGCAGTCTTGTAGCTGTCTGTTGTGCCAATCTATGACGTATCATCTCCATTATATGGTGAAAATCTATCCTTTTCATAATAAAATTGTATCTCCCTGTTGATACTACCCATAACTAATATTCATAGTCTAAAATCCATCCCAATAGGCACAGCCTATAGGTGTCACTGGATGCATATGTGGAGGGGCGTTGGGTCAGCACACCTCTCTCCTGACCATTATCAGGTTTTGTGACCAGAGCCAGTACTTCTCAGTCAAGTAGCTCCTAAATTTTCCTCACAAGAGTTACCAACAGTGCACGGCAGACCAGATGGTCACCCATCCAAATGCTAGCCAAGCCCAACAGCACTTAACTTTGGTGATCTGATGGGAACCAGTGTTACCACTACTGCAAGGCCATTGGCTGTATTCACACTACCCCTTTAAAATAAATTTCTTCCAAGACCAGAAAGTGTGCATGTACATAATTTATGGTACGCCCAGTTTCGGTGCAGTTGTAGTCATTTGAGATATTTATGTATATGTGCACACAGGCTAGGTGGTTGTGTTGCCGCCAAAACACGTTAGAGGATGGAGAAATTTGGGAAAATTTCGAAAAAACTGCGTGTAATATATTAGAAGGAGTGGAAAGTATATATATAAAATAGAGGGAAACATTCCACGCGGGAAAAATATATTTAAAAACAAAGATGATGTGACTTACCATACGAAAGCGCTGGCAGGTCGATAGAAACACAAACAGACACATACATACACACAAAATTCAAGCTTTCGCAACAAACTGTTGCCTCATCAGGAAAGAGGTAAGGAGAGGGAAAGACGAAAGGATGTGGGTTTTAAGGGGGAGGGTAAGGAGTCATTCCAATCCTGGGAGCGGAAGGACTTACCTTAGGGGGAAAAAAGGACGGGTATACACTCGCGCACACACACACATATCCACCCACACATATACAGACACAAGCAGACATATTTAAAGACCAGCCTGAGAAAATAGAATATGGGAGCGTAATCTGGCTAGGGCGAAGGCATGTTTGCGGAGGGAATGTAAATAAAACTTAATGGGGTCGTTGTGGGGGTGTTGTGAGGGTGACATGGTATTAGAAGGTGGAAAGTGTAACATGAGGCTGAAATGAAAATGAAAATAAAAATATATGGGGAGGGATAAAGGTGGACTGGAAAGTAACTGGAGATCTGGTGTGAAAAAAGGCGAAAAGCTATTGGTTACAGCTGGGCTATGTTGGACTTGGGTTGGTAGACAACGATGTGCACACAGGTTAGGTGGTTGTGTTGCCGCCAAAACACGTTAGAGGATGGAGAAATTTGGGAAAATTTCGAAAAAACTGCGTGTAATATATTAGAAGGAGTGGTTTTGTGGTGGCAGATTATGAAAATGAGGCTAACAATTGTCTGACAAAGAAATAATGACGTTAAAACCTGTGGGAAGCGGCCAAAATATTATCAGTGATGTGGGAAAAACGGAAATGAAAATAAAGCGAAAGTTATTAGAACTAGCCGAAATGGTTGTTTAAAAGGTGAAAGGAACTGTTTGTGAACTAGAAATGGTGGATTTTATAGCGGCGGTAGTGTTGCAAGCGGCAAAAAACTTTTTTGGTTGTGGTTTGGAAGTGGTTTACGTATTATTGAGTATATACAGGCAGGATAAAATTGTACAGCAGAAGGTGAATACAAAGTGAAACTACTGGCAAAAACAGAAAGAGAAAATAAGACGACAGAAAAGATTTCGAAATGCAACAGTGACAATAACAAACGTAATTGTTGGGTTCAAATTAATGATATCAATATAATAGAGGGAAACATTCCACGCAGAAAAAATATATTTAAAAACAAAGATGATGTGACTTACCATACGAAAGCGCTGGCAGGTCGATAGAAACACAAACAGACACATACATACACACAAAATTCAAGCTTTCGCAACAAACTGTTGCCTCATCAGGGAAGAGGGAAGGAGAGGGAAAGACAAAAGGATGTGGGTTTTAAGGGAGAGGGTAAGGAGTCATTCCAATCCCGGGAGTGGAAAGACTTACCTTAGGGGGAAAAAAAGGACAGGTATACACTCGCACACACACACATATCCATCTGCACAAGCAGACATTTGCTTGTGTCTGTGTATGTGCGGATGGATATGTGTGTGTGCGCGCGAGTGTATACCTGTCCTTTTTCCCCCTAAGGTAAGTCTTTCTGCTCCCGGGATTGGAATGACCCCTTACCCTCTCCCTTAAAACCCACATCCTTTCGTCTTTTCCCTCTCCTTCCCTCTTTCCTGATGAGGCAACCGTTTGTTGTGAAAGCTTGAATTTCATGTGTATGTTTGTGTGTCTATCAACCTACCAGCACTCTCGTTTGGTAAGTCACAAAAAAAAAAAAAAAAAAAAAAAAAAAAAAAAAAAAAAAAAAAAAAAAAAAAATTATATATATATATATATATATATGGGGGTGGTGGTCATGTTCCTAGATGTAAGCAGACGGTTGTAATATGACAGTCCCCTTTACGTAGTACTTTGTATATCCAATATTACGTTGCAACACATACGTTGCTTCAACCATCTTTAACATACAAAGAAGGTAAGGCAACACAGCATTTTTTGTTATTGATGTAACTTCATCTCTCACAATAATCATCTGTAATGTTTGTAAAGGCATAGCTGTGTACTGCTAAATGCAAGAAAAGGATTTTATCCATTTTGCAACCTGCTTTCTTTTCTATTTATAAACAGACTGCAATGAATACATATCCACTGTATTTCCTCATATGTACACATGTGTACCTATGCTACACAAAAACCATTTTTTCATATTATTCCTAGTTATAATAATATGGTAGAAAAATGTAGTAATAAAGTCAATTATTTAATATAAAACAATTTTATGCAGATCTTAAATACAATTTTACTTTCTTCTGCATTTCTTTTGCCACTTCAACATTTTTACAATTTCATAAACAGTGTCAATAAATAACTATTTTCAATGAATCTACAGTGTTCATGTAATGAACATCTATTGGAACAATTTTATGCTATGTATGAAAATGTCATCATAAAATTAATAAAATGTATTGGAATGACCATTAATAAAAAGTAAGAATCTTGATGTACTTGTCATTATAGAAAGATAATTAGTTTGTACATAAAAGTAAAAACAGTAAATATCAGAACATTCATACCATTATCACTTGCTGATATTTTAAGTACGCAATTCATTGTTAGGGTTGGTTTCACTAATATAATGTTTAAAACTGGGTAGCCAGTAAGAAGCATTATTCATTAGTGGTCATTACGGTGGCAGTGGGGAAATTCTACAGCCAGTCTGCAACATTTTGCAATGGATTATTTGTCTTATGAAAAATGAAGACCATATATATGTCACTGGAATGCTTTATAAGACCAGATTTTGCTACTTTTAACAGCTGATTTACCATGTATAATTTCTTCTAAGATGAAGAGCAGAAGTACTGTTTTCAGCCAGATATTGTGGCAATAGGTACATACAACCACTTTTACCACAATCAAGTCATTTGTAAATAAATAAAACTGTTGCAAATGTAGTCACTAGTTACTACCTGACCACAATATTATTGCCCTTGGCCTCTCGTTTACTGTACACTGTGTGTTACCGATAATGGTCACAAGCATAGTGGTGACTCATAAAAATGCATGGCACTGTGAATGCTTTCAAACAGTTGTGCATACACTATCAAGTTTTTCAGTATGTCCTCATGAAATATCATGATAAACTGTCAATAAGCTGACCATAGTGCCCTCATTCCCATGGGCAATAATATCGTGGTCAACTAATACAAGGAGTACAATGTTTCTGTGGTCTGTGAAACAACTGAATTACTACTAATACATCACAAAATCCATTTCCTTATAAGTTATTTATTTTACTTTACAAACATTAGAGGTTACATGTGGTTTCATCTCTGTAATCTTAACTGTTCTGTTTAAGTATAGGAAGACAAGCATTACAAGAAAATGCCAGAATTTCATTTACATGAGGTACAATTTTTTAGTGACTAAGTTGGAACACCTGTGCCCGAATCATGGATCAAGACAACACACAGGCCCCCTGCAGTCTGCAATGACCTATCTTTATGGCAAGAAACACATTTGAGAAACACAAAGCCTCAAACTGGTGTCATTTGTATAACATCTTGCTTCTTCTTATCAAAGCCACTGAAGTCTACATCAATATCATCTGGGTCATCTGAGCCGAGAAGCAAACCCTCCGCCTCATTCTTTGGTCGTGCAAAAAACCTGTGGATGATAAGATTAAATATAAGCAAATTATATGTTTGCGTTGGAAGAAAAGTCAGGAAATTTGTGAATAAATCTAATATACACACAAAAGTCACTCAAAACTTAAAAATAATGAACAATTGTAAATGTGGTGTGATATGTGACAACCTAAAGTCATTATGTTAAGCTAATAGGACAATTACATTCAACATTATATAATAAGCCACTAAACATCAACCCATTTAATATAATGGCATTCACTTCTGATAACATGTGTAAAAGAAAGCCATTGGGGTCTATGGTTTGGCACTGATTAACTTTTAAATAATAATAATTAAAAAAAGTGTCCCATGGAAATATTCAGTACTCAGGGATAGAATAGGAATGATTATTTCAGGCAAAAAAGGTCTAGTAAACATAGGGTCTAAAATGCATACCTTAATAGCTATGGGCTCTTCATCTTTGCTATGTGAAACAGATCCCTTTAATGAGCAATTGCTTATAGATCTTAAGACATGCATTTTACAGTCCATGCTTAATGGACTTTTTTGCTTTGAATGATCATTCCAGTATATATCCCTGAATATCAACAATTATTCTCTGAAGGATTCCAAAATGAGTCACTCCCAGTCTGGCAATAACCTAATGAAAATGGAACAGAAGTTCAGAGTGTTCTCTTACTGTTGGTTAAAGAACCATTAATTTGTATAAGGTTAGAATGGAATGAAAATCACTACAAAAAACCAGTTAACACCTCAATGTGGGGACTGCCCAGAAAGATGTTCTCAAACAAAAATTGATAATATACACATTACATGAATCAGGGAGCGTAGCCATGTATGGAAGTGAAATGCGGATGATAAATAGTTTACACAAGAAGAGAATAGAAACTTTCAAAATGTGGTGCTACAGAAGAATGCTGAAGATTAGATGGGTAGATCACATAACTAATGAGGAGGTATTGAATAAAATTGGAGAGAAGAGAAATTTGTGGCACAGCTTGACTAGAAGAAGGGATCGGTTGGTAGGGCATATTCTGAGGCATCAAGGGATCACCAATTTAGTATTGGAGGGCAGCGTGGAGGGTAAAAAATCATAGAGGGAGACCCAGAGATGAATACACTAAGCAGATTCAGAAGGATGTAGGTTGCAGTAGGTACTGGGAGATGAAGAAGCTTGCACAGGATAGAGTAGCATGGAGAACTGCATCAAACCAGTCTCTGGACTGAAGACCACAACAACAACAACATGAATCAGGACATAGGATGCTCAAAGTTCATAAATTGTAACGAAACCGAGGATATGAAAAGAGAGACAAACTGCTTAATTTCAGCCCTCAAAATGATTAGTGAAACATACATTTATTTATGATCAGATTATTACAGGGTAACAACAGTATCAGCAAATGATGTAAGAGAAATCGGCACCATTATGAATGAAAAATACATAACAGGGCAATTTATTATTAATGACAGAGTTCCTGGGGAAATATACAAGTTGTGAAAGGGGCATTTAGAGTTCTGCAGTGGAATTAATGTAGTTGTAGTAATCACTGGTGATGGGGAACTGATGTGCATGTCGCGAGAAGCTTGAGTAGTTCTGAATGTTTCTCTCACAAGGACACCTCGTAAATGTCTCAAAAAGGTAAGTACATTTTGTACATCATGGTTACACAGCACACACACAAAGAGGCTTTGTGCCTCTGTGTTCAGTTTGGCCAAGGGCTGAATCTCAGATTGTAGTTTTGCCATGTATTCACTGTGTGCATAGTACTACTGCTACCACTACTGTTAGGTTTGCAGGAATATAAAAGTGATAAGTAGAAACTGTGATATTTAATTTAATTCTGATAATTTAACTGGCAGGAATACAAATGATCTCTCTAGATTACCGAGTGTGTCAACGGGCTCTCGATTATGAGAAGATGCTCCAGAAAACAACACGTGAAATTGAGGCACAAGTTGCTGAAGAGGCATTAAATTGAAAGACAGGCAACCATCTTGGAGCCATAGTACATTTACTTTTTGGATGAATTATTTTGAGACTGTTCATGGCTGCCATTGAGGAAATAATAGGCTTTTGAGAATGTCTCTGGAAATAAAATCCATTGTTGTACCAAACTCAAATTTATTGTGCATTTACAGAGAGCTTCTGCAGGCATTATTTTCATTAAGTGCTGCTGTTTGTCTCAAGGTTCCAAGTATAAGAATTTTGAAGCATCATATAATCGAAGGGAAGAGCAACACACAAATTTATACAATGCCTTAATTTCCGAAGATTATCTAAATGGTGAGTGATTATATGCCCTTCCTTTTCATAAGCAAGCAGTCTAGTTGGTATTAACTAAATGCATGAAGACAGACTTATGTGTGTACTTTGGGAGATAAATGAAAACTGCAGATATTAGAAACAATCAAATTTTGCATTCCTTAGAGAGTATCTCTAATAAAACTATGAATATGGTCCAGTCAATTTCGTTTGATCACCACCTATGTTCTATGTCAAGATGTAATAACCAGCCACATACAGCAGAAACAATTGGGAGGGGGGGGTACATATAGCATGTTGGGGGATGCTGAAAACAGTGCAGTCATTGTCATAACGCAGGAAGGGAGTGATTTATCTGATGTCCAAAAGGGCACAATCATTGGCTTTTTGGGAAAGGGAAGATGCATTTCTGAAATGGCTAAATTTGCAAACTGGTAGCATGCCACTGTGATTAAAGTATACTGTGCATGGCAAAATGGTGCTATCCAAAACTAGTGCCGAAACAACTGTGGTGCACCACAGGCCATAGATGAGGGGGAGATGTATATGGTCAAACAAATGTGCAATTGTTGAGCAACTGACTGTCCATATGAAATAAGGTGGCTACTGAAAGTGTCTCCTAAATGTTGCTGTGTACAGGCCTGTGCAGCAGATGCCCGATTCATGCACCAATGCCGACTGCTGCTCATTGGCGATGAGGCTTGGAATTTGAACACCAGTACCACAATTAGATGCCCACCGAGTGGCAACAGGTGGCCTTTTCAGGTAAACCACATTTTATGCTCCATCAGACAAATGGTCATTGAGGTTTACAGCATGAAACATCTGAAGGAAAACACCTTGTAACCTAGAGGAATTATTGTCGCGTGGGGAACATTTTTGTGGGATTCCCTGGGTGATACCATCATTCTGGAAGGCACAATGGACCAACAGAAGTATGCACCTATCTTTGGGAACCACGTCCACTCATATACACAGTTTACTTTTCCTCAGCATAACGGCATCTGCAAGCAGGACACTGCAACAAGTTACACAGCTCACAGTGTACACGTATGGCTCGATGAGCACCGGGAGGAGTTTCTGTACTCCCCTGGCTACCAAAGCACCTGTGTTTAAACCTAATAGAGAATCTGTGCGACCACCTCAATTGGGCTGTTCTCACCAAGAATCCTCAACTGCCAGCCCTAGAGCAGCTGGCCAAGGCACTGGAATTGGCGTGGCTCCATATCCCTGTCTGTACCTTATAGAACCTCACACACACTCTTCCTGTGCATCTTGAAGTGGTCCATGGGACAGTGTGTATCAATTAAAATGTGCTGTTAAGGAACCTGCAGCAGTATTCCATTTTTGATAGATGCTTCCCAAGTTTATCATGAATTTGACTGTTCTTCTCGAGACTCCTGATCAAAATGATTTCTGAACTCTAACAAGCGCACTCTTTGAAAAACATAAGTGGCGAAGGTTGAGGACACCAACTGGTCTCTCTACCTGCAGAGCTCTTAAAATACACATATCTCATTCTGGAAGTATGAAGGACATTTACTCTCATGTGACACATTCATGGGTGTGGTTGAGTTACATTGGTTTTGTCACATTCAGAGAGAGTATCATCTTGGTTACTGCAGAAAGGAAACTTGCAAATCAACATGTGATGAATCTCCAGAGCTTTTATCAGACATATGTGCATAATTGGTGCTTTGAGTAAATATTTATAATGTGCTGTAGCTTTGTATGAAAGGAGGAAGATAAAGGAGATGCCAATGTGAGAACAGCAGTTATAGTCAATACAAGATTGGCTGGTACTTCCACAGTTGAGGACTACATACTCAACAGACTAAACATGGTTACCATGGAAACAGTTTCAGGTGTTTGTTTCAATCCCACAACAATGATAAACAACAGTTCTGTTTATATACTGTGTAACTCCAGACATAAATACAGGAGTTCTCAGAAATGCTGCCAGTTGTAAAAATGGTAAACACAATATTATAAAGATCAAATAAAATCAACTTAGTTGAATTTCAAACTTGTTTCTTTTTCATATAATATATATGCAATTTTTTTCTATTGCTTATGAATTGCAATGAACTATTGGAGCAGTTTTCCCATGAAGTATTTTGTGCTATCAACATATCTAAACATGCCACTCAAACTTTATTAAAAGTGGAGTTCATAAATATCAAAGTATCTACAGTAGTTTTGAAACATTTATTTCCTGAAGCTTTATAGCATCAGTGGCTGCAAAGATGGTATTTTAGAGGGAAGTGCAACTGGGTGCTTTGTACTCATGCAAGAACCTTCCATACCCAGGAATATTTGAAGCACTGTAATTGGTCAGACCCACAAATTTTTATGGCAATCCATTTTCTAATGGAAGACAATTGTTTCTAATGGTCACTGCTAGACAGAATGAGATGTTTGATTTTTCATAAATTGTTAACAAACCATTTACGCGTGGTCAGTTAACCACTTTACCCTCCTCTTTAGTTCTAGTTACTTTTGAAAGTTTCCTCAATCACTATTATTTAGTTTCAGAGATTCATCACTTTCATTTTGCCTGTGCTGGCAACAAAGCCAAAAAGCCTGTTAAAAAAATTAGTTCATCGTGTAGACCTGCACTACAAAATGATGATGATATCTGTTGTGTGAACTAAATGACAGTGCTTTGTATACAGTACAGACTTTTAATCATTTGTACACAATGTATTTAACAAGTGGGTGAAAAAATATTCTGTTCCATTGTTCATTACCAAATATGTATTTCCAATGGTGTTGCCACATAAATTGTTTTTCTTGAATTGTGGCATCAATATTTAACATGTATCACTGTATTAAAAAGTTTAGGAATTATCATTTCTTGCATCACATACACAAACATTCAAAATTTACACCAACTGAGCATCCACAGGACACGGGTTCAATTATGACATAAGTCAGATAGTAAGAGCAAGGTGAGAATTTCATGGACTTTTAGAGATTTGTCGATATCAAAGAGCATTTATTTTCCTTATATTCCATAAACAACAAAAGTCAAGTGTCAAACCTGATGTGTGGAACTATTGTGTTGATACAGCTTTTTTAAGTACAGTAGTTATGTTGAAAACTGAAATATCAATACATCATAAAATTCTTTGTTTTGGATTATAGTACATCCAAAGTTGGGAAAATTTTATGAGGAGCTGCTCAACTTTCAACAGCTGCGAAACATGTGATCACCTTCAAAAGAAGTGTAGCCACATATGAATTCAAACACTTTAAGGACACCACAAAAGTGTAGCTACATATCAACAAAAGGAAAAATGTGTACAATACAGTTGATATGAAAAATTAACCATGAAGAAGTTTTATACACCTGAATGACACATTTGTTGAATGCTCACCAAAAATTAATTCAGAAATGCATTTACATATAATTTTGGACTACATGATGTCTTTAATTAAAATTCCAGTGTCAAAATGCTGTAGAAAGAGAACCATTGCTCAGAATAACGTCAAATTTGAGCACAATATTATTGAAGCAGGGGTAAATGTTGTGGAAAAAAACGAAAATTTGACCAATAGATGGCACTGTAAGCATCAGAATATGCACACCACAGATGTGCAGCACATGGCCTCCAAGACACCAAACACGACTGTCTTCCCAGATTGCGTGCTACTGGTAAAGCTCTTTTGTTAAGGACACTGAGGGGTATGAAAAAAGGCCTTCACCTTATGTCTGCTAAAGGTCTGGAGAAAATAATTACAATATTCAAAAAGACAAGTTCTTTTGAAGTGCAGTGTGGCAGAGGGAGGAAATCAGTTGACCTGACATCTGTCAAAGATGTGAACACAGCATTGCAGGAGGGGTCGAGCAGTGGTGTGCGAACATGCAGTGCATGGGGAATTTTCCAAATGCCTGTGAGCATGAAACAGACTGCATTACAATCCATACAAAGTCACCCATGTTCAGGAGCTACTTCCTGCTGACCTGCCAGCAAGCTCACTCTGAAATTTCTTGAACACAGGAACTGGACAATGAAAGGCAATGGAACATTCTGTGGACAGAAAGCCCATTTCCATCCCCAAGCCTGTGTCAATACACAGAACTGTACAATATGGGCAATGGACAATCTGTGCACACATCAAATGGTACCTCTCCATTCTACAAAGGTGACTGTTTGGTCTGGGTTGACAGCACTGTTTGTTGTAGGATTACGTTTTTTCAAGATGATGAGTCCTTCAGGACCTGTTACCTATATGGTCACTGGTAAACGCTATGAGAGTCTGTACACCAATGCCATTCCAAGCCTTCACCTGTGTGAATGTGTGGATATGATCATTTTTATGCAAGATGGCACTCCTCTACATCTCGCACAGCCAGTGAAGGGGCTGCTGCAGATGAATTTTCCACGTGACTCCTGTCTGTGTGGTTATCTGAAAGATGTGTTCGGTTCTCCAGTTGAATTCAAAACACACATTGCATGAAACATTCCGAATGTGATCCCTAGGACACTACGATCTGTTGTGGAACATTTCTCAGATTCAGGTTGTGGCAAAAATTGATGGGCAGCATACTGAACATGTCTCGTGCCAATCTCATGACAAGTTGAAATGAAAGTAATTTTGCTTTTTCATGTGGTTTTTGGTGTCAAGACAATTAAAAACAAATTTAATCTTGCTTTTTATGCTGTTTTTTTTTTTTTATCTCAGGACAATTACAAACTGATTTTTCCCATCCAATGTGGTATGACATTGATATGGTAGATGAGCTTACCTAACTAACAGTGCCAGAACTGTCACCTACAGAACTTGTGCAGTCTTGCACACTGAACAATACAGATAGTGTAATGTGCAACTCAAATCATAGTTGTCATATTGCAACTGATCTGGCATTTGTAGCCAAGCCTATATATGTCCAGACACTTACAGCACCATCTACTGGCAAAGTTTTTGTTAAATTTTTATGTTATATGAGAGTCCCCTGCACCAAAAATATACTGTTCAAATTTGATGCCATTCTGAGCTATGGTTCTCTTTCTACAGCATTTTGAAACTGGAACTTTAAATATGCACACCCAGTATTTTAAAGGTAACCTGACTGACTGTGTTCCCCAATTTATTACTGTTGATGAAAGATGGTTCAACTACTTCATGCAAGAAATGAAACAGCAATGAAAGCAATAGGTGGAAGTTATGGTTCTAAAGAAAAGGAGTATGAAGCCAATTCTGTTTGCTGATACTAAGATTATGGCTGATATTCCTGCAATGCAAAAAGAGCTATTTTTACTCATTACCATGAAAAGGCTAGCACAAGCCTCCTGGATGAAACAAATGCATAAATAGAATATGCCATTCAAAATAAAAGTAAAATAAACCATCTTCCAATACGAAAATTCAGCTGACAATGGGAAAATTGAGGGAGTTCCTCTTTCAAACATGAATTGCTGCAACATTCATCTTTTTTACCAGATTTGACACCCCATGAATTTCCACATGTAACAAAGTCTGTGGCTGGAAAGCTGGAACTAATGATGATGCCATGGTAACTGTAGATGGGTGTCGTCTTTTAAGTGTGAACTGTCATTTCTTTTGTACAAATTGAGGCAACATCATTCCTTTTAGTTTTAGAAGAAGATAGTTTTGGGTTCCTAAGATGGGATACATGTGAAATAACATGAAGAGTCTGTTTGTGACACAAATAGGCAATATTTGATAGCATCATTTTACTTATATGAATAGGAACACATGCATTGTTGGACACTATGAAAAGGATCTGCTTTAACATGGTCCTATAGTGTTAAATTCATTTACAATTTGAAGGAAACAGTTAGTCACTTTTTCAAGTTTAAAATCAGTCATCTGTAAGCTATTAGACGCCTTTTCCGCTGTGATATCTGGTATTGTGTTTGGGAGAAATCTGTGAAGAGAGGGAATGTCAGTGCAAAATATAAACAAATTAAGAATATTATTGACCCTAAAGATGAAGTCATGAGGAATGACTGCAGAAGACTGAGCAGAACTGAAAGAACCTTTATACTGTCACAGTGCCATGTAACAACATGACTTATTTGCTTGTATGCCACTCATTTTCTTAAAAGTGATCCTTCATGTCTGCTAAGGAATGTGTGCACAGTCTGTATATATCAGTAGTGTGATCTCTAGGTGTGCCAAAGTACTGCTTGTCACCTTCTCAATTTTGAAGATGTACACATTGTTTCAGATTTGCCATTACTGTTACTCAAGGTACACCTTACACTAAACACACTTTTGAATAGTGAAATAATTAGCTATACCAGTAGGCATAAAAACTATTGTTTTCACTTAATAAAAATTATGTTTTTTAGAAGTGGACAATTTATGAGCTTATAGACTGAATGTTGTTCAAGGTTGCAGCAGTTTGCTGTTCATGTCCCTATGAGAACTTGCCACTACAGCCTGAAAATATAGTACAATGTGAACCCCATTTCCCGTACCATCGATTTCCGATTGTATTTACATTTTTTAAATGGTATCAGTTTTTACCTACCATCTTCATAATGTTAGGTCAGCAAAATATCACAGTCTCAAAATACTGAAAAATGTGCCACAAATTTAGATAATAAAACAGTTCAGATCTGCAAGAGATTAGCTGACAACTATGGTGAACAGTCTTTTAGGCTTAAAAGTTTATAATATGAAATATCCAGCACGTTGGAGCTTCATGTAATTTTATCATCAATTTTATGTTTTTATGTATGCTAACAATAAACTTGTTGGAGATGTCTTGTCACTACCATGGATAAGAACATAAAGAAGCCACACTTACACACAAATGCTCATGCCAAACTGGAAAAAGTGCTGGTGAAGGGTTTCAGATAAGTACTTGTAAATTCTATGTTTATTACAATTAGTCCAGTGTTAAGCCATTTATCAAATGGGGTACCACTAAAGGAATGACAATCTTTCCACAAAAATAAGAAAAAATTATAAACATATTAACAGTTACATCAATTTTGTAATCACAATGTGGAAAAAAATATGACTGCATAATCTCACAAGGTAGATTTACTTCAGAGTTTTATTATAACACAAATTAACACAGTCCAAATAAGAGATTATTAATAGACTCAATGGGATGATAACCGCAAAAATTTAAATCCGACAGTGTCAGTAACATCAACACAAAAAACACAAGAAGCATGTGCTTTTAAAATCAGCAGACTTCAGCACGTGATGCAATTGGGAACACCATTCTCCACACAAGGCACAAAATACCAACTTACTGTTCACACCTTCATCCGACAGGGGTTTTGTCCTCTTTCCTGTACAACAAAAAGCTTGATCACCTGCTAAATAATATCCAACACTTCAATTGCTGCAAAGTATGAAACACACACACACACACACACACACACACACACACACATACACACACACATACACACACACACACACACACACACACACACACACACACACACACACCAGAGTAATATTAATCTCACAAGCTGCATACCACGTCAGTATAAACTGTTAAGCTTGGAAGTACAAAAGATGCAAAAATACTGACAGTTTGCCTCATCAGTGAATATTTTTTTATGAAGGTATATCACAGTTGCTCTCAGCCAGTGGTGTAGTTAGTTAGTTTTACATTCCACAGATAATATGCACAATATTTTTAACTCAGTAATCTAGTATAAAAGATGGATAATTGTGCTGTTGTGGCACATTTTATCGTATTAACAGAATCTTCCGTCGGTTCTTGGTAGCATAACATTATAATAAATGGAAAGCACATAACAATGATTAACAAATTATTTTGTATATATGCCTACATGCTGATCATTTACAACAGCCCCCCCCCCATCGTCTCCACACATATCTCTCTCTCTCTCTCTCTCTCTCTCTCTCTCTCTCTCTCTCTTTGTTTGAAAAAATTAAAACTAGAACAGTTGTTTGTAATTACAAATAGCAATTAATAGCATCAGCCTGAAAACAGATTGCTGAATGATACATATATAATAAAAATGACATTTGTACAGGATTCAGAATTTAGCACAGTATTTAATTAGCCAAGTATAGATAGTCAAAGTTTCAGAAAACTTGAAAAATGCATCTCGAATGGCCTTACCATAAGAATTGTAACAACTGTGCAAAATAATTTATGAAACTCATAGATCATCAAAATCTCATTTGTCACAGTCATCATCACCTGGTTACAAGTGTGGAAATCTTCTGTCATGACAACTTGCTTTACAGCACAGAAGGAACATATTACAGAGAATGAAATTGCTACAGTCCTCACTTCAGCACTCAGTACGACTTACATTCTGGTCACCAAGAGTAGTCTGAATATTATTTCACTAACTGACAATGTGTGTAAGAATACAATGATTGTGAAAGAATTTATGGAGCATAAAAAAGCAGTTGGCAACTAAACCCTGACAACTAAATTAAGGTGCATTTTATACACAATAGAAGCACTGAAATGCAGAACAAAGCTTTAAAAAATAGTTTCCCGTATGTCGAACATCTCCTTAACAGGTCAGCAGGTAGCAGCATCCCTTTGGTGCCATGCATTCAACTTACAGTGTCTTTGAGCCAGAATGTGCAACTGACCTACTCCAGCCTTACTGAGCAGCGTGAACAATTAGATGAAGGTGCTCATCTACAAGCAGTCAGCTAGTGCCGACCTTTCTGAATCCGGCGAGGCAAGGTCATCTGGTGGGTGCTGTTGCTCGACACTGTGGCCAGTCTTTGAAGGTCCTGGGTTCAACTCACAGTGCCTGCATGTTTCTGCCAGCTGCCATGTGCTGCAGCCGACCTTTGCTAGCCAGGAGCATTGTTATGCTGTGCAGCTGAAACACTACTGGGTGAATGAGGACACCAGTGCTTCAAGCTGCTGCAGCACTGCCACAGCATACCATCGGGGATGTCACGAGCTCACCCACTGCACGGATCCTGGATTGCAGTCGTCTAAGTGCTATATAGTGGCATCAGGTAATAAAACTGCGGTTGTTGAGTAGAAAGTCTCAACTCCACACTCACCGTGGTACTAAGGAACCCATCGCACAACTTCTGCATGTGCAACAATGTTGCCATGTTATGATCCCTAGTAGAGCATCTCTGAAATCCTTCAAAATTGCTCATTTAAGTATTTTGCTACAAGTCAGTCATTTTATAGTTCTGTTGTGTACATAGTTCCACATAGTCAGTGCGTACACAACTTTCCCACTACAGCACGCCCCGCTAAGCACAACAGCGTAGGCCAGCACTCGTCCGTCTCCACACTATGAGATGGCGCTGCCTTAGAGAGGGACCAAATTCTGCTTCCGCTGATTAATATGTCACGCAGCCAATGAGACTGCTGCTGACATAGAACCTTTTCTCCATGCGGATCACACTCGCGCAGTGATACATGAACGCGCGAGGTATTATAACGAGTGTACAGACCTCCAATTAGTCAGTCTGCATTTGTCTGTACCAGTCTATATTCAAGTTTCAGTCTGCACCTAATAAGATTACCATAATCCTGTACATAGCCATGAAGATAAATGAATAGACACTTTGTCAAGTATCAGAGATATGTGAGAATAAGATTAACGTACCAAGACCAAAGGAACTTCAGATTGTCAATTGTAAACAGCATCCAGAATCAAGTTACGTAATGTCTACACTTTTTATTATTTTAATAAATGTGTGTGAAAATTAATCAAGTTCTGTTTAAAGTTGGTCACCGTCAATCTGCTATTCTAAGCATGCAAGTGGCATTTCTATTGTATGACCTAACGGCAGAAGATAAACACGCCACGATAAGACCACGAGACATTGCTGACACTCGCCTACTTCGTTAGAGCTACAAGTCAAATAATCTGATGGTGTGTGTACCAAAGGTCTTACAGTACACACACCACAAGTTCATACTTAGTTTTACAGACTGATGGGATGTAATGCCCAAAACAACTTTATTCAGAATTAGACAGTAGCTCTCCTTACTTCCCTGAATGACAGCTATCTCTAAATGTGGGTGAATGTGTGATAATGCCATTAAACCAAAGAAAAGACACAGCAGAAACTCATGACAACATTGGTGGCAAACCTCTACAGCATCTCATGTAGTTGGAAACATTGGTTCTCAACTGATCAACAAAATTACACATCATCAGGTCTGGTTATTATTTGAATGGGTGACCCCCTGGATATGCAGGATGCTGTTGACTCAGGACAACTGAAAGATTTGCACTGGGGGTGGGTCATACAGAGTTCATTTACTATGGTGTGAAATGAAATGGAATCAAAGTGTGAAACTGCAGGGTGGCACAGATAAAAGTATAAAGGAAATGCAGTGAAATTACAGAAACCAGGAGCTGAAGTGGCCTTACCATTTATTTACAATGAAAAAAACACTGAAAAAGACATTTTCAGAAGATGCTGAAAGTGACCACCTGCAACATCAATATACAAAGGTGCACATCTAAGCATTTTCAGATATACCCAGTGTAGAGTTCAGATACCAATGACAGCAACTTCATGGCTGCTGTTGTGTTTCACTTTCTGTATTGTGTGTGGATTCGTTTAATAGACCTTGCTCTTCAAGTGTTCTCACAGGAAAAAAATCACATGATGTTATATCCAGCACACATGATGGCCATAAATGTTTGCCAAAAGTTCGTTTCTCAGTGAAGACAACATGGAATTGTCCCAGGGGTGCCTTATATGTGTGGCATGTTTCCCCTTCTTGCTGGAAGAGGCAGTATTGCCCTTCATGTTCAGTGAGCTGAGCACAAAATGTATCAAAAATTTCCATACATGCAACCACATTGAACACCAATTTTTTCATCATGGAGGGTTCTCTGTTGGCCAGCACTTCATGTTCTGTGAATTCACATGACCAGAAAATGAAAGCATGCTTCACCACTCATATAATGGAAAGGGTCTAACAAATCATTGCTCTCAGGTTTTCAAATCTCATACGGTGCAGTCACAACAGTCATTCTATCTTCCTCATTCCATCCAGTAAGTCTCCCCTGACCTTGGGTTCTGGGTGACTTTTTTGAACTGTACTCCTTTCCCTAAACCTCTCCAGTTATTTTCCTTCACCCTTCTTCCATCCCCTTCAACTCTTCTGCTAAGAGAAGGAGTCACTATACCTGAAAGTTTCTCAAATTTAAACCCTTTTGTGTGTGTATGTTTCCTTGCCACCACTTGGTGAGTAGATTTTTTACCTATCCATTTAAATTATGGTGTCAATAAATTATATTGTCAATAATTGATTAAATCATTGTAAATGTTATTCAAAAGCCACATGCAGTAATCTACAAGTTTTGACTGTCATCCTTCCACAACTGTGTAGAACTGTCCCACAATATGGCTTCAAATTCAGACTTTTCAATATCCTCGCAACTCCTACAGACATGTGCCTGTTGGGCCAATTTATGCATAACTTGTTTGGGCTCTGAATAATTCTTTGGAGAATGTCTAAAATAACTTCTGGTTATACTGAAGGAATTCTTTGTCATTTTACATTTTGCACAAATACATATGTGAGCAAATTTTTATATGGATTCCATATTGCTCTCTCTGCTGATAGTCATCTATATGGATACTTCACCCTGGAAATTTTGTGAGTTTTCTTAATCTAACCTGTTTTCACATATGCTTCCACAATTTCAATTCTTTCTTCTATTGAAAAAGTCATTTTGCAGACCTCAAAGAGAAACACCTAACTTCACCAGTGAAATAAACTGAAGAATGCTAACAATCTATTATTGCATAATTGTTGTTGCTGTGTACTCTATTTCAGAAGTCTAAAATACTGCATTCATACTCAAAGGAGCAAAATAACCGATGATGGTAGAAGTAGTGGGGACATAAAATGTAGACTGGCAATGGCAAGGGAAGAGTTTCTGAAGAAAAGAAATTTGTTAACATTGAGTATAGATTTAATTGTCATGAAGTCCTTTCTGAAAGTATTTGTATGGAGTGTAGCCATGTATGGATGTGGGAGATGGGTGATAAATAGTTTAGACAAGAAGAGAATAGAAGCTTTCAAAATGTGGTGCTACAGAAGAATGCTGAAGGTTAGATGGATTGATGAGGAGGTACTGAATAGAATTGGGGAGAAGAGGAATTTGTGGCATAACTTGACCAGAAGAAAGGATCAGTTGATAGGACACATTATGAGGCATCAAGGGATAACCAATTTAATGTTGGAGGGAAGTGTGGAGGGTAAAAACTGTAGAGGGAAACAAAGAGATGAATACATTAAGCAGATTCAGAAGGATGTAGGTTGCACTAGTAACTCAGAGATGAAGGAGCTTGTACAGGATAGAGTAGCTTGGAGAGGTGAATCAAACCAGTCTTTGGACTGAAGACCACAGCGACAATAACAACAACTCAAAGGTGAGGCTACTTATAACTGTGCCACCCTGTAATAACATGAAAGACAAATTGGTCCAGAGGATTCTTGGAAAATGCAGTGTATCTGTTAAGGAATGAATTCAGAATGCTGTTCCATTGAGTTACACCAGCTTTTGGCAGCAGACAACAAGCACTGTATGAATTTAAAGACGCACTGCTAGGATTGCAATGCACTGGTATATGTACTACAAAGTGTTACGGATGCTCTCAGGGGATTTAAATGAGAATTTATGGAAGAATGATGACACTGTTCAGGGAAACCATGTTGGGTAGATTTTAAAAAAAACTGGTATTGGATGCAGTCAGTGCAGCAAGTCTGCCATTTTATTATCTGTTTCTCATAATGATCACAGAAAAAGTTAAGAACAAAGAATTTAGGCTGTGTAGTCAGAGTGTCTGGACATGCATTTCTGATTTAATAATTGTATGACCTCCTAATGTTGCTATCTTAGTAAAATGAATAGCTAAAAATAACAATGCTATACGGATCACATTTTATTCAGACACCAGTATATGTACTTTGATCATAACACTTGGGAGAGATTGACAGGGCCATGCATGAACCTGACATTTTTGCAGGTCAACAATCTTACACATAGATCCCACTGGATGTGCTGGACACCATTCTACAAGGTACTGTTTTATTCAATTTAACACTGGCTACCGAAACCTACGCACTTTGTAACTGTATAGGTTGTTTTGAATTTTGCTACAATCACAGGCAACAATAGCAGAATGAATCAATCACTGGTAATAGCAGAATGAATCAATCACTGGTAATAGCAGAATGAATCTACCACTCTGCAACTCAATGTGTTCTGCATCAAAACTTGCCAACACATTATAACATCAGCAATGGCATATGACAGACTGATATTTGTTGCCAATTCTATTGCATTTATATACTAAAGATCCCAGCTGAGAATGGAAAACAAAACTTCCACAGATAAGTTCTGACAATAATATAAATGGTGACAACTTTGTCTCAGTGTCTCATTTGCTGACAATCTTAATAGTCACAAGTTTTGAACATATACACACACAGCAAATACTGTATGAATTGGAAAATAGTAATAAAAGGTATTTTTTTGAAGTTTAGGTGCATGGAACAGAATACATGGTATTTTGTGAGCCATTCCAAGTCTGCTGCAAGTTGTTTATTAATAACAAATCTCTTAAAATAATCAGCCAATTTACCTTTCTTGGTTTCACAATGTCACCTCTTGATATTGGAGCAAAAGTAATATCATAGAATGTATGGTACAATAAACACAGCACCAACAAACACAATATGGAAGGAAAAAAGTACTGAAACTATACAAGACCATGACAGTTCTAGCAGGTTGTACAGTTCTGAAGTGTGGGCCATTGCTAGTGTGGTAAAATATGCAGCACAATTTTTGTTATATTATTTATTGGATAATTTGTATGGGTAACAAAGAAAGAGACAGAAAGGTACATGTCAGGCACTCCACATTTACAGTTTAAAAGACAAAATCTTAGAATATTATGAAAAACAAAAATCCCATATAGAATATTTGCCAAAATTTGTCTCCAAGGTACAAGCCTTGAAAGTTCCACAGAGTATAACTGTGCGAGCACCATATTAATAGGACACAGAAAGTCACAGTGGTTTGGAACAAAGACAGGTGTGCAACAAAACCGTTTCATTTCTGCAGATACCACAATGAAGGACGTCAAGGAAGAGGGAAAAGAAGACCAAAATGTTCTTGCAATTGCAGATGAAACTACCATTTGGGGTGAAACTGACATGGAGGTACAGAAGAAACTGGATCTGTGGAACTCAAACTTGAAAGAGTTCAGGTTGATTGTGAATAAGAACAAGACAATGCAAATGAGTGGCACAACCATTCCATGTAAGTTATCTTTAGAGGTAAAGAAAATCAAGAATGTGAACAATTTACATATCTTCATAATGTTGTGGTGAGTGATGGGAACACTGATCTTAAAGTTCTGAATATGATAACCAAACGATCCAAATATTTCAAGCTGGGAAAGAATGTCCCTGTATGCACTAAACAGGCCATGTTCAGAAATTCCCTGCTGCACATCACGTCCTATGGGAGCTACATAGATAACAGAAGAACACATACATGAACAACATACATATAAAATGAAATTTTTTATGTCTGCTCTCCGAAAGACAATGAGAAACAAGATCAGAAACAAGCACATAAAGAGAGAATTGCGATTAACTAAAGCATTTGCTACTGCTTCGCCATCTTGCCTTACAACTTCAGGCTATGCTACTGATCAGTTTGTCAAAACAACCTACATTCCAAAAACTAACAAGTTTGCAAAAGTGTTCTGTTCTCTTTCTGTTTGCACACATACGATATCACATGCCACATCGTTATTACATTACAGGATCTGTAGTGCAGTGGAAGTGCACACATTGAAGGGTCAGAGTACATACTGACTGATGTGCTCTGCTTGTGTGAAACATACACAGTGAGAGTCATTCACAATCAGTACTCATACAGGAACACAGCAGGACAACAGCCAGTGGATTTCTACAAAAGAGGTGGCTGGATCAGTTTAAAGAATAACTTGAAAGGCCAGGAGAGGCATTGGATGCCATGTTGAGGAGGAAATCTACCAAGACGAAGGCAGATGGAGGCAAATCATTCAAAAACCTGGCTTGTCAGGTGGAGTCCCCAGTGTAGGTGGTTCTGCAGTTGGCAGACTAAAGATAAGCTTGAATGATCCAGTCTGAATTTCACAAAAGTTTGCTGGATTAATGCATGCAGAAGAAGAAGAAGAGGATGATGATGATGATGATGATGATGATGATTCTTCACTCAACAGTGAGAGTCTGGAAAGAGGGAGAGAGAAGTGTCTATGAAAGACAAGGGTCCGAATTCAGCTCCTGCTCCAGAATGTGATTCTCATCGCTCAGAAAGTTTAAGCCACTGCAATACTTTGATGCAGACAGTCACATATTAGCAAACAATCTGAGAGTGGTGCATGAACATAAACTGACAACAAAGATTGTATCAGTCATTGCTGATGGAGTTTTTTATTAAGGGCCTGTACAACTTTTAATTTTTCAATAATTATCAACAGTCCTATAAAACAAGAAATAATGTACAAAAACACAAATGGAACATTACCTTAAAAATTAAATAAACCCAAATAACACACCCCATAAAATAATAAAAAGTGATACCATAATGCTTTTTGTCTGATGACAATCAGAGTATGGTAGGAATTAGTTGACAAATTCTATGAATATGTCTTGATTTTTCTTTAATTTTGTTTCCACTGTCAACCACAATGCCAGAACTGCCTCTCTAGTGCCTTTAACTTTCCTAAGGCCAAACTGATCATCATCTAAAACATCCTCACTTTCTTTTCCATTCTTCTATATATTATTCTTGATAGTAACTTGGATACATGAGCTGTTAAGCTGATTGTGTGATGATTCTTGCACTTGTCAGCTCCTACAGGCTTCACAACTGTGGGGATGATATTTTTCTGGAAGTCAGATGGTATTTCACCAGACTCATACATTCTACACACCAATGTGAATAGACATTTTGTTGCTGCTTCACCCAATGATTCTAGAAATTCTGATAGACTATTACATCTATAAATTTACTTCACATCACGTCTTTGGTCATAGATAGATTTTTTGACATCAGACTACCGATTTTGGTCTATAATGACCATCTTCAGCTCTGTTTTATAAAAACATGTTCTAATGTACTGCAGCCACAGTGGCATCATCAAATTTTAAATTATTATTTAGATAGTGCAGTCAAGTTTTTATTTAATGCAATGCTAACATTAGTGTTTTGTATGCTGTTCCTTGTGTTACAGGGCTATTAGTGTGATGTTTGGTTTGTGGGTCGCTCAACTGCATAGTCATCAGCTTCAAGGGCATCTCTTCAGTCCTTAGTCCTTCCATATCCAACTTCTTTGCATATTGATTCTTCCTGACTATTCTCAAACTTCAGTCTACTCTTCATCACTACTAAATTGTCATCTGAGTTTGCATCTGCCCCTGGGTATGCCTTACAATCCAGTATCTGATTTTGGAATCTCTGACTGACCATATCTTTCAGCCTTTTCTTGTGATTCTTGAAGAGAGTATTCACTATTACTAGCTAAAATTCATTACAGAATTCAATTAGTCTTCCTCCTCTCTCATTCCCTGTCCGAAGCCCACATTCTTCTGTAGCTTTCTCTTTTACTCCTCCTGCAACTGCATTTCAGTCTCCCTTTACATACTGGATTACACGTTCAGTATCCTCTATCTCTTCATCTTCAAGTATATGTGCCGATGTTGTAAGCTGAACTATTGTTGGTGTTTGTTTGCTGTCGATTCTGATGAGAACAATCCTATCACTGAACTGTTCACAGTAACAAACTCTCCACCCCATCTTCATATTCATAACAAATCCTTCTCCCATTATATCATTTTCCACCTCTGTTGATATTACAACATACTCATCGGACCAAAAATCGTTATCTACTTTCCATTTCACTTCACTGACTCCCACTGTATTTAGATTGAGCCTTTGCATTTCCCTTTTCAGGTTGTCTAGCTTCTCTACCACATTCAAATTTCTGTAATTCCATGCCTTGTCTCGTAAAACATCATCCTTTCATTTGCCAGTCCCCTCCCGGAGATCCAAATGGGGGATTATTGCGGAATGGAGAGACCATCGTGACTCTTCCTCAATTACAGGCCATATGACCTGTGGATAACATTGTGTGTCTGTAATGCAGTAGTTTCCATTGCCTTCTTGATCCTCATGTCATTGATCATTGCTGATTCTTCCGCCCTTAGGGGCAGTTTCCCACACCGAGGGCAAGAGAGTGACTGAACCTTTGTCCACTCCTCCATCCTCTTTGACAAGGCCATTGGCAGAATGAGAGTGACTCCTTATGCAGGAAGTCTTTGGCTGCTAATGCTGATGCTTTTTATTCAAAATTTAAGCAGTGGCAGGGTTTGAACCTGGGACGGTACCCCTAGACCATGGTGAAGCACCCTGAAGTGGAATACTAAATGAAATTTCACGGGTTGAGAGGGCATATGATGTTAGTCAATGATTACCTAATGAAGTCAAATTTACAAATAACTTGGCAGTATGGGTACACTTTTCAACGTAACACTGCACCCCCTCTTGCCTGAACACGTGCACTGATTCAGTTGGGAAATGGTGTCAAAGCCATTGTGTCCTCTCTTGAGGCAAGCTGGCTGACAACCCTTTCAACTGATTCTTGATATCCTACTCAATGGAGTAGGACAGAGCTGATGTCTGAGTTGGTCCCACATGCATTCTATTGGGAACAGATCTAGGGTCCTTGCTGGCCATGGAAATACCTTGGCATCATGTAGACAGTTCATATACATGTGTGGACAAGCACTGCCCTGTTTAAGAACGGCACCACAGTACTGCCACTGGAGAGGTAACGCACGATGACGCAGGATGTACATGACGTACCATTATGCCACTCATTTACTACCAGCCATGACCTGATGTCGTACCCAATGGTTTCCCACACTGTGATGGCATGAGTAACATGAAACTGCCTCTCCCATACGTTGGGAGAATGGAATTAACTACCAGACGACTCGTTTGGCGCAGCGGTAATTTTGTTTACAGACTACTGCAAAGAGATATGATTGAAATTGAGGTAGGTAAGTGAATATAGTCACTTTCATAAAATTTAAATAATTTAACCAGTGCATGACCGGAAAAGTTGTCAGGAGCACTGGTGTTATACGTCGCACATTTAACTTCCATTTGGAGTGACAACTTGTGGTAATGATGTAAGCAGCAGTGGCAGCAGAATGGGTTAGTCAGGAGAGTTTGGTGATTTCCAGTGTGCTTCAGTCATTGCGTGTCACGTGAGTAATAAATCCATCAGGGACATTCGAACACTTGCAAAGCTGCCCAAGATGACTGTCGGTGATGTGACTGTGAAGTGGAAACTGGTAGCGACAATCACCTTTAAATGAAGACCTGATGGACATTGTGCAGTTATGGATAGGGATTTTCGATCACTTTGAATTGTGGTTGTAAAAAAGCGCATCAAATCAACAGAAGGAATCAGTTGTGAGATCTAGAGTCTAGCTAGCACAATGACTGTGTGAAGGGAGATAAAAAGAACATGGTACAATAGTCGAGCAGTTACTCATAAGCCACACATTTCTGCAGTCAGTGGCACTTGATGGTTGACACAGTGTAAGAAACGGTGACTCTGGACAATGGGTGACTGTAAATGAGCGATTTGAAGCAATGAATCACGCTGTACTGTGAGTAAATTCACTGGGTGGGTTTGGGTTTGGTGAATGCCTGAAGAATGTTGTGCGCCATCACGCAGTGCCAACAATGAAGTATGGCAGATGTGGTGTTATGGAATGGAAGTGTTTCTCGTGGTTATGGTGTGGTCCCATTATTGTGCTTAAGGAAATGAAAAATGGAGGAGGATTTGAACAAATTTTAAAGCCTTGTGTACAGGACAGGAGCAGTTCACTGGCAAATGCTGGTCGTATTAGCACAACAATGCACCGCGTCGTAAAGCAGCATCTCTAAGCCTATGGTTTGTGGACGGTAACACTTCTGAACTGGACTAATGTGTCCAGAGTCCCGACCTGAAGCCAATGGGTTAGAACGTCCAGTACACTCGGGCACCTGTGTCCCTGATTTCGTCTCTTGAGAGTGGATGGTCTGCCGCTCCTCCACAGACATTGAGATATGTTACTGAAAGCGCCACCAGCAGATTTCAAATTGTTATTACGACGAAGGGTGGACACACCTCACCTTAATGTCCACTAACAGCTGCCATGGTATTTTTGATCACGTAGTGTATGTACAAATTCATAATGAGTGAAAAATCGAAACCGGCATAGGTGATACATGAAAATATATTACTGGCCATTAACATTGCTACACACGAAGGTGTTACAGACGCGAAATTTAGCAGACAGGAAGAAGATACTCTGATATGCAAATGATTAGCTTTTCAGAGCATTCACACAAGGTTGGCGACGGTGGCGACACTTACAACGTGCTGACATGAGGAAAATTTCCAATCGATTTCTGATACACAAGCAGCAGTTGACCGGCGTTGCCTGGTGAAATGTTGTTGTGATGCCTCGTGTAAGGAGGAGAAATGCGTATCATCACGTTTCCGACTTTGATAAAGGTCGGATTGTAGCCTATCGCCATTGCGATTTATCGTATCGCGACATTGCTGCTCGCGTTGGTAGAGATCCAATGACTGTTAGCAGAATATGGAATCGGTGGGTTCAGGAGGGTAATACGGAACGCCGTGCTGGATCCCAACAGTCTCGTATCACCATCTGCACAAACAGTTCGACGACGTTTGCAGCAGCATGGACTATCAGCTGGGAGACCATGGCTGCGGTTACCCTTGACGCTGCATCACAGACAGGAGCGCCTGTGATGATATACTCAAACGACGAACCTGGGTGCACGAATGGCAAAACGTCATTTTTTCGGATGAACTGAGGTCCTGTTTACAGCATCATGATGGTCGCATCCGTGTTTGGCGACATCGCGGTGAACGCACATTGGAAGCGAGTATTCGTCATCGTCATACTGGCGTATCAGCCGGCGTGACGGTATGGGGTGCCATTGGTTACACGTCTCAGTCACCTCTTGTTCGCACTGACGGCACTTTGAACAGTGGACGCTACATTTCAGATGTGTTACGACCCGTGGCTCTTCCCTTCATTCGATCCCTGCGAAACCGCACATTTCAGCAGGATAATGCACGACCGCATGTTGCAGGTCCTGTACGGACCTTTCTGGATACAGAAAATGTTCGACTGCTGCCCTGGCCAGCACATTTTCGAGACCTCTCACCAATTGAAAACGTCTGGCCAATGGTGGCCGAGCAACTGGCTCATCACAATACGCCAGTCACTACTCTTGATGAACTGTGGTGTCGTGTTGAAGCTGCATGGGCAGCTGTACCTGTACACGCCATCCAAGCTCTGTTTTACTCAATGCCGAGGCGTATCAAGGCCGTTATTATGGCCAGAGGTGGTTGTTCTGGGTACTGATTTCTCAGGATCTATGCACCCAAATTGTGTGAAAATGTAATAACATGTCAATTCTAGTATAATATATTTGTCCAATGAATACCCGTTTATCATCTGCATTTCTTCTTGGTGTAGCAATTTTAATGGCCAGTAGTGTATTAAGAGCATCGATTGATATGATGACGATAGTGAAATTTAACGAGCTCACGGATGCTCTGCGCCAACAACATGGCAAATATGAAGGAAGAATAGAAACTGGGCAGAGGAAATAACCGACAGCTAGAAAGTGCTCGGTCAGAGGCCGGCAGAGCCATCCGAGGAGAAGAGAACGGGTAGCTGGCCTTGCTGGGGTGGAGATCATGTACCTGCTAATGGCGCTCCTGGTGGACGTGGAGGAGACGGGAAGCTGGCGTTGCCAAGGTGGAGTAGTGTCCCCGCTGATGGTAGAGCTGGAGAAGATGGGAATCTGGCCTTGCGAGGGTGGAGGAGTGTACACATTGATGGTGCTGCTGGTGGAGCTGGAGAAAAGTTGGTACGCTGGCGCTGCCAGTGTAGGGGAGTGTACCTGCTGACGGTGGAGCTGGGGAAGGGTGGAGGAATGTACACATTGATGGTGCTGCTGGTGGAGCCGGGGAAGATGGTAAGCTGGTTGTGCCAGTGTGGGGGAGTGTACCTGCTGATGGTGCTGCTGGTGGACCTGGAGAAGACGGGAATCTGGCATTGCCAGGATGGAGGAATGTACACATTGATGGTGTTGCTGATGGAGCCGGAGAAGATGGTTAGCAGGTTGTGCCAGTGTGGGGGAGTGTACCTGCTGATGGTGCTGCTGGTGGACCTGGAGAAGACGGGAATCTGGCATTGCCAGGGTGGAGGAATGTTCACATTGATGGTGCTGCAGATGGAGCCAGAGAAGATGGTTAGCAGGTTGTGCCAGTGTGGGGGAGTGTACCTGCTGATGGTCCTGCTGGTGGACCTGGAGAAGACAGGAATCTGGCATTGCCACGGTGGAGGAATGTACACATTGATGGTACTGCTGGTGGGGCCGGAGAAGATGGTAAGGGGGTTGTGCCAGTGTGGGGGAGTGTCCCTGCTGATGGTGCTGCTGGTGGACCTGAAGACGACAGGAATCTGTCATTGCCAGGGTGGAGGAATGTACACATTGATGGTGCTGCTGGTGGAGCCGGAGAAGATGGTAAGCTGGTTGTGCTAGTGTGGGGGAGTGTACCTGCTGATGGTGCTGCTGGTGGATCTGGAGAAGACAGGAATCTGGCATTGCCAGGGTGGAGGAATGTACACATTGATGGTGCTGCTGGTGGAGCCAGAGAAGATGGTAAGCTGGTTGTGCCAGTGTGGGGGAGTGTACCTGCTGATGGCGCTCCTGGTGGATCTGGAGAAGACGGGAATCTGGCATTGCCAGGGTGGAGGAATGTACACATTGATGGTGCTGCTGATGGAGCCGGAGAAGATGGTTAGCAGGTTGTGCCAGTGTGGGGGAGTGTACCTGCTGATGGTCCTGCTGGTGGACCTGGAGAAGACAGGAATCTGGCATTGCCACGGTGGAGGAATGTACACATTGATGGTACTGCTGGTGGGGCCGGAGAAGATGGTAAGGGGGTTGAACCAGTGTGGGGGAGTGTACCTGCTGATGGTGCTGATGGTGAATCTGGAGAAAATGGGAATCTGGCATTGCCAGGGTGGAGGAATGTACACATTGATGGTGCTGCTGATGGATCCAGAGAAGATGGTAAGCTGGTTGCGCCAGTGTGGGGGAGTGTACCTGCTGATGGTGCTGCTGGTGGAGCTGAAGAAGACGGGAATCTGGCATTGCCAGGGTGGAGGAATGTACACATTGATGGTGCTGCTGGTGGAGCCGGAGAAGATGGTAAGCTGGTTGTGCCAGTGTGGGGGAGTTTACCTGCTGATGGTGCTGCTGGTGGATCTGGAGAAGACGGGCCGCTCGATGTCGTCAAGGCCGCGGTGCACCGAGATGGAGTCGAGCTCTGACAGGGCGGCGGCGCGCGCCCGCATCGCGCTGCTGTACTCTGCCGTCTGCAGGGAGGCGCGCGTCGGCTTCCGGTACCTGCAGAGCAGAACACTCTGTCAGCCCCTCTCATCACCACAGGCACACTGTCTGGTTCCCAGCACTTCAGGTTTCACAGAGAGAAACCGGGTAACTATCACTGTGTATGCTGATCCTGTACATTACTCTACACACGTGACCGAGTGTCAGCCCTTTGTTGTAGTCGTTTACTGTGTGAAACCACTTTCATCAAGTCGACCACGTAGTCCATCATTTGTGTGCACAGTGGAACCAGAGTTGCCTCAGACTGTGGTGCAACCGTGACGTATAATGGTAGCTGCTGAACTCTAGCGGACACCTCCAGCACTCTGTGTTTAACAGCACACATTTTGCATCTCTCCCGTCTGAGTTTACCCCAAGCTTCTTGTCTTCTCGTTCTTGTTTGTAATTATACATCTCGGAGGACTTTAGTTGTTGTTGCCAGCAAGTATTCCACCGACGGATAAAGCAGAACTACTTTGAGAATACGCATATACTCATACACTAGTACATCAATCACAGCTCATTGATGCCGCTACAGATTAACCCATGTGCAGGCTTTTAATATCACATGAATTCCAGCTACGACTTTAAATCCCGACGTCCTACAACATTTCTGACTGAAAAATCGGAATCGGCGCACTCTATTGCATAACATTCGCGTTATTTTCACCCAGTAGTTGCGTAGTGTTATTAGAGTATCTACTACAAAAAAAATCACCTGGTTGACGAAATTAACTCTTAATTTGAAACTTCCTGGCAGATTAAATCTGTGTGCCGGTCAGAGACTCGAACTTGGGACATTTGGCTTTCGCGGGCAAGTGCTCCACCAACTGAGCTACCCAAGCACGACTCACGACCCGTCCTCAGAGTTTCAATTCTCTGCTCTTCCAACACTTGCCCATAAAAGGCAAAGGTCCCGAGTTCGAGTCTCGGTCCGGCACACAGTTTTAATCTGCCAGGAAGTGTCGTATCAGCGCGCACTCCGCTGCAGAGTGAAAATCTCATTCTGGAATTCTTAATTTATTTCTAGATTTTCTATACTGTATGACGTAGTAGTAATTTGTAAGAAATTTCCCTCTGTATGCACTGGCATTTAAGGGTCGAATCACTCCCTCTTCTCTTCCATGGAATTATAAGACTGTATGTGCTACTGACTCTGACCAGTGAGTGACGTGCTATATTAGCGGCCAGATGATTTACGAAGTGGTCGGGCGCCAGTAATCCGTGACAATAATAATGAAAGTAAGATGGTGGCAACGTGTTAAGTTGTATTCTGGTATGACTGCAGTGAGTGCCAGCATAGTCTTCAAAATTGCTGCCATTGCACGTCTTGTGGGGCATCAACGTGTTCGTCAACAACAAGAGTAAATAAAACTCTGCAGAGCAGCTGTTACAAAACTAAACGGCTGAATGAAGCTGCACACGTTCCTGCGAAGCAGACTTCCAGATGGCACGTACGCAATACTGTGCAGCACACTAAGAAGACACTCGCAACTTACAGACGTATGGAGTCAGGCGTGTGGTTTTCGCCTCTGCGTTGCTAATAGTAACTGTCTTGCAGAGTTCCACAAAATTTGAACAATCCATCGTTTAGCAGCGGTTTCGCTTTTAACAACAAAAGTACAATTATACACTTTTTCTGAAAATACTTTTTCTTATGTTAATCTGACATGTAATTGACTGTACCTAAGCTAAGAAAATAATAATTTTAGCATATCTTTCATTACTGGTACACCAAGACGACGAGCGAGTCTCTTGTTTCAGCAGACTACTCGTGGCAACTGCGTTTGCTGCCACGCCCCTCGCCTTTTCTTATACTGTGAGAGACTACTGCGATGAATGGCGGTACTTCTTTATACGTCGGCTACGCCCATTTCTGAATGAAACGTCCTTCCCACAAAAGTCAGAACATAGACTGAAGCGCCAAAGAAACTGGTATAGGCATGCGTATTCAAATACAGGGATATGTAGCAGGCAGAATACGGTGCTGCTGTCAGCAACGCCTATAGAAGACAAGTGTCTGGCGCAGTTATTAGATCACTTACTGCTGCTACAATGGAAGGTTATCAAAATCTGAGTGAGTTCGAACGTAGTGTTATAGTCGGCGCACGAGCGATGGGGCACAGCATCTCCGACGTAGCGATGAATTGGGGATTTTCCAGTGCCATCATTTCAAGAGTATACCGTGAATATCAAAAATCCGGTAAAACATCAAATCTCCGACATCGCTGCGGCCGGAACAAGATCCTGCAAGAACGGGACCAACGAAGAGAATCGTTCAACGCGACAGAGATGCAACCCTTCCGCAAATTGTTGCAGTTTCAGTACTGGGCCATCAACAAGCGCCAGCGTGCGAAATATTCAGCGAAACATCATCGATATGGGCTTTCGGAGCCGAAGGCCCTCTCGTGTACCCTTGTTGACTGCACGACGCAAAGTTTTACGCCCGTCAACACCGACATTGGACTGTTGATGGAAACATGTTGCCTGGTCGGACGAGTCTCGTTTCAAATTGTGTCGAGCAGATGGACGTGTACAGGTATGGAGACAGCCTCATCAATCCATGGACCCTGCATGTCAACAGAGGAGGCACTGTAATGGTGTGCAGCGTGTGCGGTTGGTGTGATATGGGACGTCTAACATGTCTAGATACGAGTCTGACAGGTGATACGTACGTAAGCATCGTGTCTGATCACCTACATCCATTCATGTCCATTGTGCATTCCGACGGACTTGGGCAATTCCAGCAGGACACTCTGCTGACTTTAAACACTTCCGCTGGCCACCT
This sequence comes from Schistocerca piceifrons, assembly GCF_021461385.2. NCBI lineage: Eukaryota > Metazoa > Arthropoda > Insecta > Orthoptera > Acrididae > Schistocerca > Schistocerca piceifrons. The sequence continues at coordinate 461,188,524 of NC_060145.1, forward strand.
AACTCCCCAGACATTAACATTATTGAGAATATCTGGGATGCCTTGCAATGTGCTGTTCAGAAGAGATCTCCCCCCCCCCCCTCCCCCCTAGTACTCTTACGAATTTGTGAACAGGCCTGCAGGATTCATTGTGTCAATTCCCTCTAGCACTGCTTCAGACATTAGTTGAGTACATGCCACGGCGTGTTGCGGCACTTCTGCGTGCTCGTGGGTCCGTACACGATATTAGGCAGGTGTACCATTTTCATTGGCTGCTCACTGTAGTAGAATAATTAACTTACTAGCAACTACAGCAGAAGTTATCAATGACCAAAACGAAAACCACAGTGGTTCTTGATGAAGGCTGTACACTGTTGAGAGCACGTAATCATTGCCTGTGCCTCAATGGCCGCGCAAGTCTTTCAACCGGACGCCACACGGCGACTTCCTTGTGTCTTAACTGTGCCACTTATCCAGCTGGCGAAAGGGAACGTATAACGTAACGCGGAACCCGATCATCACATCGTTGGGAGGTGAAGGCTAGCTTTCTGCGGTCCGGTCAGGGTATGATCCCGCGACTTCTCGCTTCCCTGGCACGCGCTGAACAAATAGAGTGTGCAATCTAAACATTAAAACACCAGAATGGAAAATGCTCGCATCGTAGCACAAAAATGCAAATTTGTCCTGGACAATGTTTTGGATGTAAAAAAGGAAACTAGTTTTTCGACTTATCAAGCAGCTTCAAAGATATTTAAATCCAGATATCTTGACATATTCGCGATAGTTTACTCGTTAGTATTAGTAACCGAGTCATGTAACATGATGCATCGTGCCATATAATGGCTAGCGAATCTTGCGGTTTTTGGGCACAGAGGGATCACGGACTTGGGAAGCCTATAAATTGAAAGATGCAGGCGTGCGAACACCTTTCAGCTAAGAGCTCTCGTTGCACTGTAGTAGGGTCAAATCGTAAAAGACAGAGAATATCTCCAGAGGAGACGAGCTACTGGCATAAGTAAAGCTGTGGGGACGGGGCGTGAGTCGCGCTTGGCTAGCTCAGTTGGTAGAGCACTTGCCCGCGAAAGGCAAAGGTCCTGAGTTCCAGTCTCGGTCCGGCACACAGTTTTAATCTGCCAGGAAGTTTCATGTCTCAAGATTTTTTTATTTAAATGTCTTTGAAGATTTGAGATAAGTCCAGAAGCTATTCCCTTCTTTTTCATCCCTAATTCGTCTCAGGCCATCTTCGCTTTTTTTTTTTTTTTGTCCTATGACAAAACCAGAATGAAAATGATCGTAACTTTTACTGTACTGTAGTTTTGGCATCATACCGCCATAGCTTGGTTCGAGGGTCCCTTGCTTCAAATCATCCTGCATGTAGAGCATCATACGCTCCGTACTGTCGTAGTGAATTAGTTCGCGCCAGCCCAACCCAATGAACAGATTTCCAAAGCGGACTGCTGCCGTTGCGACTTCAATTATTTTCACGGACGTGTTGACGTTTGCCGCGCCGTATTGATCACCTGCAATGTGGGTTAAAAACTTGCGGCGATGCTCCAGGTCTTAGTTTTTTCTCCTATATCTTCTTGTATTCACACAATTGTCTTCTAAATCTCTCGAGGTACTTCGGAATGACGCTGTATGTGCTTTTAGCAAGAGAATGCATCACGCTACCGCAATCTAATTGTGCCGAAGATGAATAGAGGGACACTTCATATACATGAATGGCGGGCCAAGTCAGCTGAATCAGTCGAAAGCATTCGGAGCCAAACTGATTCACTGTCGTTCGGTCTGCTCCGAAACACGTGTATCTGCACCAGCATCCTACTCAGTCAGATCTGCCACGTATCGCTGCTTGTCCTATACAGAATGGACAAGCCTGCTGTCTCCAGGTTCTGTGATGAGATAAGGTGAGGTGAGGTGAGGTGCTCCAATAACTTGTTGGATAATCCTGGTTTCATAGTCGTTCAAACGCTTTCCACAGATACTGGCGAAAATCCAACCAGCTATGCCAATTACGAGAGGCATCTTCCGAGACAACGGGGCATAACAATCTGCCCTTTGTGAAAGCCTGATGTCAGCGGTCCATTTAGGGACAATCAACCACCTATGGATAACACCAACACACAAACATGCCAAATACTGGTGAACCCCTGCAGCACAGCAAAATTAACTGGCACTGCCAGGTGTAAACTAGCCAACCAACCGGTAATGCAGGAAAGCCGTATTGCACAATAAACGCGAATCAACCCAACCAAAACCCTTACACAGTGATCGATTTATGACAGCTCGACCACTTATATGACAATCTTGCCACATTAGCGGTACAGACATTGCAGCTGGCCCAGGAGACTTCACAGGTGACCAGCCCAGCAGCACCCCTCCTCAAAAGGACCGACACCCTCCATGACGACCTAAGCTGTGACAACGGTGCCGAACATTGCAGGTTACCCAAAACTAACAACCACCCTACCCTTGCATGATGTGTCGCTGATAACAAGAAACCGCTACTTTTCTTAAGACCCGACCAGACAATCACAGGCGTCTCTTTGCCGTGGCACCTTTTTTCCTCTGTCCTTGAAGCCGCTGCCCTTTGTCCGCTTTTCGACCACCATCTGTCTCCTCGATGCGACAGTGTTAGTGGGTAATCTTACCCAGACGTACGGATAACATCACGACCCAACGTCCCGTGAAGCCCTCTATTACTAGCCAAAAAATATGGAGCTCTTTTGAGGTGGTCACTACGTCGGTGTGGACGTGGGAATCCACCCTGTCTTTAAAAAAAGTGGATTTCCCCATTTGCGGCTGGTAGTGTCGCTGGAACAGTTCTCCTCCCGTCTCTGTTCCGCCTTCCTTAATGCGACACGTGCCTGCAACGGCAACAGGTGGGGACAGCCAAGTGGTGGACAGAGATCACGACGTTTCGGCTCACCGGTGTTTAATTTACAGCCACTCATGTAAACTGTCAGCTTGCAATAATGTTTTCAGTGAAGAAATAGGAAGTCCAACTAAGACAGGACCTAAATTTCGCATCAAAATCTAACCTTAACAGTAAGCAACAGCTGTTGAACCCACCGCCGATGGTTTTCAGGTGCTCAGCCTCGTGATGTGCGAGGAAGGAATAAGCAGGCTTCATCTGAAGAAATAAGAAACTGAGGATCCCTACGTCCCTGAATCACTTCGATCAGGAATCACTGCCAGTCCTGACCTCGTGAACATTGACTTTGACGGTTTAACTAATGCACGACAAGCTATTCCCAAGGATGAAAATTAAGGCCCGTTTCGATTGTGTTCTGACTCGAGGATTTTGCAATTCCCACTTGGACAACTAATTCGCAATGCTCTCTTGTCAAACTCTTACGCAGAGTGTATTTTTGAATATTCGGACATGTCCGGATATCTTTCTGATGAACTTGTTTGTTGTTGTAGTAGTCTTCAGTCCTGAGACTGGTTTGATGCAGCTCTCCATGCTACTCTATCCTGTGCAAGCTTCTTCATCTCCCAGTACCTTGCGCAACCTACATCTTTCTGAATCTGCTTAGTGTATTCATCCCTTGGTCTCCCTCTAAGATTTTTACCCTCCACGCTGCCCTCCAGTACTAAACTGGTGATCGCTTGATGCCTCAGAACATGTCCTACCAACCGATCCCTTCTTCTAGTCAAGTTGTGCCACAAACTTCTCTTCTCCCCAATCCCATTCAATACTCCCTCATTAGTTATGTGATCTACCCATCTAATCTTCAGCATTCTTCTGTAGCACCACATTTCGAAAGATTCTATTCTCTTCTTGTCTAAGCTATTTATCGTCCACGTTTCACTTCCATACATGGCTACACTCCATACAAATACTTTCAGAAACGACTTCCTAACACTTAACTCAATACTCGATGTTAACAAATTTCTCTTCTTCAGAAACGCTTTCCTTGCCATTGCCAGTCTACATTTTATATCCTCCCTACTTCGACCATCATCAGTTATTTTGCTCCCCAAATAGCAAAACTCCTTTACTACGTTAAGTGTCTCATTTCCTCATCTAATTCCCTCAGTATCACCGACTTAATTCGACTACATTCCATTATCCCTGTTTTGCTTTTGTTGATGTTCATCTTATACCCTCCTTTCAAGACACTTTCCATTCTGTTCAACTGCTCTTCCAGGTCTTTTGCTGTTTCTGACAGGATTACAATGTCATCGACGAACCTGAAAGTTTTTATTTCTTCTCCATGGATTTTAACACCTACTCCGAACTTTTCTTTTGTTTCCTTTGCTGCTTGTTCAATATACAGATTGAATAGCATCGGGGAGAGGCTACAATCCTGTCTCACTCCCTTCCCAACCGCTGCTTCCCTTTCATGTCCCTCGACTCTTATAACTGCCCTCTGGTTTCTGTACAAATCGTAAACAGACTTTCGCTCCCTGTATTTTACCCCTGCCACACTGAACTTATTGCTGGTAATATTACGTTGTGACAAAATTCGTAAGACATTTCACGGGTCTGCTTTATTTGGGTTACCTGCTACACCGATCTTGAAAACTGATTCATATCGTAGCGACATATCGTGGGCACGATCTATGGAAAATTCAGATAAATAGCCACCTCAGTGGATGGCACTGCAACAAGCAATTGGCTCCAAAACTGAGGTAAGGGTGATACAAGCGATTAAGCTGTGTGCCGGCCGCGGTGGTCTCGCGGTTCTAGGCGCTCAGTCCGGAACCGCGCGACTGCTACGGTCGCAGGTTCGAATCCTGCCTCAGGCATGGATGTGTGTGATGTCCTTGGGTTAGTTAGGTTTAAGTAGTTCTAAGTTCTAGGGGACTGATGACCACAGATGTTAAGTCCCATAGTGCTCAGAGCCATTTTTGATTAAGCTGTGGAGCGATTTCTCTGTGCCAATATACTTCGATGCCCCTAACAAATATTGCTACAGGAACAGCCCTTGATTCTCTTAAGCGTTGACTATTCGGTAAACAACCTGTCGTATTTCAACATAATAAAATGTCCACGACAAACGTATGCTATTACACGCTCACGTCCTCCGTTTCCTAAAGTGATTAATTTACAACAGAATGCCTAGAACGAAAAAATCCTATTCGGTGCGCTTCCAGAACAAACTCTTAGACTACATGTTTTCTTATAAGAGTTCAGAGCAAAGCAATCGTCAACATAGGCCGAGATAACCTCTGGCCTGCCTCGGGGAGCTGAACTGTGATAACCCCATGCCGTATTAACGACTCGATAGACTCCATACGTGGAGGCGGGCAGCCGCAGATGATGCAGCTGTACGCAGGACAGATTCAACCAGCGTCCAGAGTGGCGGCGTAAGTACAGATAAAGTGGCAGTTTAGCGAAAACTGTCCTAATGCGTACGAGAGTGCAAAGAAGAGCTGTTCCACGACAGACGGCAGTCAATCACCCAAACCCAACGTACTGGCACCGCCCCCCCCTGGACTAGACGCAGACAGTCGACCAGGGGACGCACACGGCACTTGTGTAACACCCTGCGCTATAAAACACACTGTGGGTGACATAAGGCTGTCTCTTTGGGTCAGTAAATTGCGCCCATACACGTAGTCGGAGATGAGGCGGCTGCAAAATTCCGAACGCCATCGGCAGAGGAATTTTTATACACACAGGTGCTTGAGAAAGCGAGTTACAAATGTCGTTCCACGCCGAGACCCTTGAGCATTGTTAGAATAGTGTAAACGTTCTGGGCTTCCTGTAGATAATATGATAATATTCTGCCGCGGTAAGCGTGATGTCCACTGCAGAACAGAATTACTTTTCCTTTAGAATCACTATTAATAAGTTTTTGATTAGACTGACTTCGCAGATCGATTAATATGGGTGAGATTTGAAAGAAAAAAAAATATGTTTACCCTAAAATTCTACAGATGCATCTATTTCAACTGCATTTTGCCAGAAAAGGTTTTTTTCCGCAATTAAAACCTTACTATCATGGATCTTCATGAGATAATTAACGCTTTAATATTGCTGCATTGTTCAATTCACTGCCAACTAGGGCGTTAAACTACATGCACCCCATTGCATTTCCGTGACGACTTTTGATATCTGATGTAACCAAACTCAAGCAAATCAACCCATATCAAGTCTGACGGATAACTTTAATGAAGCAATTCCGTATTATACACGGTGATGTTTTCTCCACCGTGCACAAACTCTAGGGACTGATCGATGAGAAAATACGGAACAAAAAAGGTCTAATGAACTTTTATTTCCGGAAATGCATGATTTCCATTCTAGAGACCATTTATTCATTCAAACATTGTTACAGACGCTGCGATCTAATACCCGCTGTACTATGCAGTCACAGTTAGAGTATGTGCTGAAAATGGTTTCCATGTGCCTCAACGCACGCGTCTACGCGCCGTAACATGTTCTGTCTCAAGCGTTCACATCGGCCAGGCTGCAACCGAACAGTGTCAAACGCAGCATGAATACGCTGTTCCAGTGTCTCCACATCTAGAATGGGCTCTGCATACATGAAACATCTGAGATGGCCCGAGAACCAGAAATCGCACGGGTTGAGATGCGGTGAACGAGCAGGCCATGCAACTGGACCCCCTTCGTCCGATGGTTCAAATGGTTCAAATGGCTCTGAGCACTCTGCGACTCAACTTCTGAGGTCATAAGTCACCTAGAACTTACAACTAATTAAACCTAACTAACCTAAGGACATCACACACATGCATGCCCGAGGCAGGATTCGAACCTGCCACCGTAGCGGTCGCTCGGCTCCAGTGCCCAGAACCGCACGGCCACTCCGGCCGGCCCTTCGTCCGATCCATCGACCAGGGACACAATTAAGATGCATCCGGACGGTAACGGCGAAGTGGGCTTGAGTATCATCATGTAGCAGCCAAATAACCCTTCGAATCATCAATGGCACTTCTTCCAGCAGGAGAGGTACAGTCACCTGCAAGAAACACCGATAGTTTCGGCCTGTTAGGCAAGGTGGGTGGAAGACTGGTCCCAAAATACAGTCGCCAATTATCCCGACCTACACATTGCGGCTGCACCGATGCTGATGATTCTCAGTTACCACACCATTTGGGTTCTGCATAGTAATCCACAAATTACTTTTACGAAAGTTGAAGAAACCGCTCTGTGTAAAGGTGGCCTCAACTGTGAACAGGAAGGATGACACAAATCCAGGAATCGTGGTTGCCTGGTGAAGAAACCAGTGCCAAAACCACTCCCGTTGTGGAAAGTTCGTCGTTAGTAAGCCCTGGAAACGCTGTAAGCGATGAGGGTAGTAACAGTTGTCATGGAGAACGTTCCACACGGTCGTCTGGCTTACCCTGTTCTGGCGGGCCAGCTGCCTGGTACTGGCACGGCGGTCGCCTTCCACAGGGTTAATCACATTCTCCTCCAAGTCTGGTGTCCGAACTTTTCGGGTACGTCCTTCATGATTTCCTGCTTCCTGAAACGACCCTGTCTCAGACAAACGGTGAAACACTGTTGCAAACATTGAATGCTGCGGTTGTTGTCAGCGGAGATAGGTCTCCTGATAGAACCTTGCTGTCCGCCGCCCGTTCCCACTTGCCTTTCCGTAAGCAAACACCATGTCGGCAAGCTCTCGATTCGAATACGGAAACATTGTCTACAACACTGTATCACATCCAATACGAGGCGAGTGAGCAGGAGAAGTGAATCGGACACAACAGTGCCAACTATTATGACAGGAGAGGGCCCTAGGGCATGACGTATTAGGAACAGTACCATACTCTAGGAGGAATTCATGCATACTGTAACTGTAGCTGCATGGTACAGCGCGTATTAGACTGCAGTCCCCGTAACAAAGTATGATTGAATAAATGGTCTCTACCATGAGAACCATGCATTTACGAACGTTAAGTTCATTAGACCTCTTTTGTTCCGTATCCTCTCATCGATCAGTCCCTAGAGTTTGTACACGGTGGAAAATATCAGCTTGTATTACCATCGACTAAATATCCTACACTCTGTTGGTAGAAGTTCGTAAAATTATGCGTGTGTCCAATAGCTCCAACACCCGTATACCCACACGATACGTGTGTTTAGGGTGTCTGGTATAAAATGCACTGCAAGATTATGAGTAAAAGCATGCTGTGAAAACTAGATTGTGCGCAATCGAAATTTAACGGAACAATTACGTAAATTCAGGCCTCCAGAAGATACGGAACACAGCCTACATGGGAGAGTGCCGAACTGCCCACTATTCAGGCGCTTAGTCAAGGTTAATCTTCAAAGAGGGGCCACGCAATAACTACGTTACGCTTCAGCCTTACGTCACAAAAGTAGTTCCCAAGTGGACATCCACCTGGCAAACGTGAATATAATCAGAAACATAGGTCTAGTCAATGGTTAGTTGAGGACTGCCTCAGTATCCTGTTTCACAAATCATCTACAGTCGCTGTCAATAAGAGCCCAACTGTATATTATGCCAGTGATGGTAGCAATCATTCACTGAATCTCAGCTCGTACAGCGTTTACAGACAGATCCGTGCAAGTGGATATTGCTCTGTATTGCCAATCACAATCTTCATAAGCCAGATTAGTATTGTAAAAACATGTATTAATAAATGAATGTATAGTGTTGTAAGGCTGTGTTGTTATCTATTTTTGCTACGCTATTTGGCCTTCTGGCAAAACTATAATGTTGCTGACTACAAGCAAGGCGCTACCCAACAGCAATTACTGTCGGTGGCAGGCAGTTCTTATCGTCCCACATTTACGTGTTCGACGCCACGCGCATTTGTTGTGTGCAACAGAGCCAAAGACGTGCCAGTCGTAAGCAATTTCTTGGAGAGGCAGACAAAGTTTTAATCACCACCTTGAGAAAATAAAGTTACGTAAGTGACGTTTAGTTTGCCTGCGCTCGTGGTACACACTGAAATCTCCGCAGCTCGCCGCTAGAGCAACCAACACAGAGCGGTGCAGCCGTTACAGTCGCTTACAGCTGCAGCGCAAGTGACGCGGTTCCGGGGTTTCAGTGCGTACCACGACTGCAAACAGCCACCTACAAACACAAGTAACTTTAATAACTGTTCAGTAAATACAAACGCGTTTTCCTGCTACAACTGTAATTTATTTCTCTCTTCCCCCCCCCCCCCCCCCTGCGTTTCGCCTCTTTCTTTTTTACTCTAAGGTACCTTCAGTGGGATGTAGAACGATAAAGTTTTAGTATGGGTTATTTTTAGATTATCAAGCAGTTCACGTCGCGTTTTTTATGCAAATAAGCGAAAGAGTAATAGCGCACCGCAAAAATAAGGATAAACATTGTGAACACTGCGAAAGAGAAAGTTCGGAAAAAAAGAGGGTTATGTTTCGGCAATGAAGTGGTAGTGAGACCTCCAGACGAGATGAGAGGAAAAGGCGATGCCGACGAACTGCAAATAATTACTTGTTTAGATGAAAAACGCGATGTGAACTGGGTGACAATCTAAAAATAACACGTATCAAAACAAAACCGTATCGTTCTGGGTCCCACTTAAGATGCCCTAGAGTAAAAAAATAAATAAATAAAAATAAAAAAGGCGAACCGCAGTTAGGGAGAAATAAATTAGAGTTGCAGCAGGAAAAGGAGGTTTTATTTACAAAACAAACCTTCTGTGCTTGCTGCGGATGATGGGCACGCAAACAAACTTGTTAGACGTAACTTTATTTTTTTTTTTTTTTACGTTGTAATTGAAAGTTTACGACTACTCCCCGTTCACGTAACCTACCTGTTGAGTATGAAAGTGAGCAGGTAATGGCAATTATAGATAAGGACTTGAGAAAGTAAGTTACAGACGTCGTCCCACGCTAAGGCCGTTGCGGAACTAGAGAGGCGCATAGTTACAGGAGAACGTATGTTCCTAGTTTACTGTACAAACAGTTCCGCTGCGGTGCGGGTAAAAGACGCATCGTAGCGTGCGAGTGAAATGGCGCGGTGACTGGGAACTTACTCAAAACCTGATGTACGCGGTAGGACTGTTGATAATTTGAAAAATAACTGGAATACGATATATATTGATACTTAAAAAATATAAGCACCGAAAAAGTATCGATATATCGACGGAAAAAATTTCGACATGCCGGCCTATTAAAATACCGGCTCCACAGTACCAGTTTTAGATCTGTATATTTATGTATTGATTTATTATTACCTATTCTGTACATCAACAAGCTAGCTGGCCGCTTATCCCCCTTAGCGTAAGAATTGGAGGGAAAACGATTCAGATCACGCTTGGCGATGATAACTTTGCCAAGAACGGTAACTGCATGCAAGTGACACAATAAAAGGAGTCCAATGGGTCCGTTGTTCGGCTTCCTCACATTTCGGATTTGTCAGGAACATTCTATGCAGACTTTCCTGTCTTTTTTTTTCTTCTCATTCCTGCAATCGCCAGCGATCTAGCACAGTTCTAGTGTCAAAATTGCGTGGTGAAGTTCAGCGTTGCAGTTTTTGTTGGTAGCGCCGAGCGCCGATTAGGTCAGCATTTCCCCCTCACAGGTCTCCGTCCACCGCAGAAACGAATCTTGTCATTTAGATTATGGCCATCTTTTTCAGCAGTTGTTTTTGAAGAATGCCAATGTGAAGAAGTAAGACACTAGTTCCGTTGAAATTGCTCTCTAACGCGGCTGGTGTGCTCTTTGTTCACATCGGATGTCTTGTTACCCCACGCACATCGCCAGCTCCCAGCGCAATCTGACTACTTCACTGTGCCACCTACACTTGGTTCACACAGTGAAGGAGAAAGACTGGACGTGGCGAAAGCTCAAATGTGGTGAGACTCCTCCACACAGTGGAAGTAAAATTACGTTCCACTACAATTTCAAAATTTTTTTTTCTTCCGTCAACCCTTTCTGGTAAGGATCCCACACCGCACAGCGGTATTCTAGCAGAGGACGGACAGTAGTTAGTGTAGGCACTATCTTTAATAGACGCGTTGCATGTTCTACGTGTTCTGCCAGAAAAACGCGGTCTTAGGCCGGCGTTCCCGACAGCATCATCTGTGTAATCGTTCCAATTTAAGTAGTTCGTAACTCTTATCCTTGGATACTTAGCTGAACTGACAGCTTTTAGATTTTTGTGATTTCTCGCGTAACCGAATTTTAACGGATACCGTTTGGTACAAATGTGGATGCCTTCACATTTTTCATTAGAGTCAAAGGCTCTGAGCGCTATGGGACTTAAAATCTGAGGTCATCAGTCCCCTAGAACTTAGAACTACTTAAACCTAACTAACCTAAGGACATCACACACATCCATGCCCGAGGCAGGAATCTAACGTGCGACCGTAGCAGTCGCGCGGTTCCAGACTGTAGCGCCTAGAACCGCTCGGCCACTTCGGCCGCCCTTATTTAGAGTCAATTGCCACTTTGGGCACCATATAGATATTTTGTCTAAATTATGTTGCAATCAGTTTTGATCTTATGCTGATTTTACTAGACGGTAAATGACATCATCAGCAAACAATCTACGAACGCTCATCGGATTGTCTCCTAAATCACTGATAAAGATCAGGAACAGCAAAGTGCCTATAACACTTGCTTGACGAACTTCAAATGTCACTTGCGTTTTACTCAGTCACTCTCCGTCACTTACTACGAACTGTGACATTTGTGATAGGACTTTACGAATCCGGACCGCACAACTGAGAGGACACTCCACAGGCACGCAGTTTGATTAGAAGCCTTCTGGAAATCCAGAAATATGGAACCATTTTGAGGAACGCTGTCGATAGCACTCACTACTTCGTGAGAATAAACAGCTAGCCGCATTTCACAAGAATGATGCTTCCTGAATCCGCACTGACTACTTCTCAATTGATCGTTTTCTTCCAGATACTTCATCATGTTCGCACACACTATAAGTTTCAAAACCCTACTGTAAAGCGATGTCAATGATATGGGTATGTAATTCAGAAGATTACTCCTATTTACAAATACCTCACATTGTCGGTTGGAGAGCTTGTGATGTGTCACTTAATTCAATGTTAGGAAAGCTTTTGATATGAAGTTTTTTTACTGCTTTGACATTGCATGACTGGTTTCGATCGAACTAAGCTACCATCTTCAGAGCCTCAGGGTACCAGTTTTGAAATGATGGTGTGTGATAAACCGCACGTTTGTATTGGTACCATCGTAACGGACTCATAATAAAAAGAGAGTAGCACAATAGAAAATATAGCTGTGTCTTCGTGGCAAGAAGTGTGGCACATCAAGAAGTTCCACATGTGTCTGGGTTGACTGCAGACTACACGCAGCTGTATTTTTTAATGTTCTACTTCCTTTTTATTACGAGACCGTAACGATGGTAAGAATACAAATGTGCGATTTACAGTACAGCATGATTCATGACTCTGTGGATCTGAAGATGGCATCTTAGTCTTGTGAACACACACGCGGTCTAGACATGAAAAAATTTCGCATCAGGAGCTTTCCTTACACACTCCTGCTTACGTGTTTACTTTCATGAGTATTATGCCACGAGGAAGGAAGCAGTCCAGGGCTCTGAACGTCCGACACACAACAGGTATCATTAGAGACGGAGAAATCGCCCACGTGGACGAGGAAACCGGCCGCATCTTCGTGTAATAGACCACAGCGGTATTCGGCTTAAGTGGTTTGGAAAAATTTTCGGGAAAGTTTTTCAGGATTGCCGGAAGAGTAGCAGAGTATCGTTCCTCTTCGTTATGACTCTAGCTTCTTACCAATGGTCATCGCGCAAGGTCTCATCACTCACGAGTTCCGTGGACTCAATACCGGCGTGCTCGCAAACGACGTAACTACTTGTATTCCGAAACTGCCGATCGCGTGAAGATTTACTGACAGTCTCGTACTAAAACAACAAACAATTATTTTAATAAGCTTTTATTTTACAATATAACCACATTCGACGATTAAACATTTGGCTCAGCAATATTTTTTTATCCATCCTTTTCAGAAAATAATTATTGTCTGTCTCTGCAAAACGTTTCCTTACTACTTCATTTTACGGACACATCTGAAGCAGTCGGCGGAAGAAAGTGTTATTCAACGAGAGCGTAATATTATGTTGCAGCGTCTTCTATGTCGACTATACTCAAAAACAAGAAAGTAAATACAGCAAGACGAAACATTTAATATAGTAGGAAATTCTTTCTCTAGAGTTCCAAATGGAGCAATTTGTTACAACCACGTTGTTCAGCCGAAAATACAACAAATGGCGTGATCAGATTAACCCTTGATAAATTGAGGGTTACCATTCTCCTCCACCCACACCCCGACCACTTCATTTTCTTTCCGTCGGGCCACATTTTCCAGTTACAGAATAAGACTAAATCAGAGGAATCCGGAAGAACGACCTGTAATACCAAATGAAGTGTTACCACTGCACCTTCTGTCGTTGCAGTTTCACCAACGCCCCACCCAGCAAGTACTCTTTCTCAAACATCTACCGTTTCAAGCAGTAACGAAGCATTCTTAGGGGCCACTTACGGCTCTGGCTTTGCAGGAGTACGGTATTGAAGTCCCAACAGCCGCGTCCATCACTCACCTTGCCACGAGAAAAACACTCTTTGTCTTCTTCTGTTACTCTCACAACCGCTTTTTTCGACTTTTGACACTTGTTTGTGTTCTAGAGTCTGATAATAGATCAAAGTTTCATCCACGACCACACGCATTATCGCAATCCTTCGGATTAAGTTTAAACAATGGTTGTTTGTCCAATGAAATCTTTTCAGCACATTAATGTTTGGGCTAACGGCAGCAACAACTAGCGCACCACGGCACTTGCTAATACGATTTTTCATGGTGAATAATACACTGAAGCACCACTGTATAGGCATGCGTATTCAAATACAGAGATATGTTAACTGGCAGAATACGGCGTTGCGGTCGGCAACCCCTATAGAAGACAACATGTTGCCCGGTCGGACTAGTTTCGATTCAAATTATATCGAACGGATGGGCGTGTATGGGTGTGGAGATTACCTCATGAACCCATAGACCCTGCATGACAACAGGGGACTATTCAAGCTGGTGGAGGTTCTGTAATGATGTGGAGCGTGAGCAGTTGGTGTGATATGGGATCCCCAGATACGTCTAGATGCGACTCTGACAGGTGACACGTACATAAGCGTCCTGTCTGATCACTTGCATCCATTCATGTACACTGCGCATTCCGACGGACTTAGGCAATTCCAGAAGGACAATGCGACACCCCACACATCCAGAACTGCTACAGAGTGGCTCCAAGCTGAGTTTAAACACTTCTGCTGGGCACCAAACTCCCCAGAAATGAACATTATTGAGCATACCTGGGATGCCTTGCAGCGTGTTGTTCAGAAGAGCTCTCCATCCGCCTCGCACTCTTACGGATTTATGGACAGCCGTGCAGAATTCATGGTGTCAGTTCCCTCCAGCACTACTTCAGACATTAGTCGAGTACATGCCACGTCGTGTTGCGGCACTTCTGCGTGGTCTCGGGGGCCCTACACGATATTAGGCGGGTGTACCAGTTTCTTTGCCTCTTCAGTGTATATTTAGTCAGCTCAGACGCCTACAATAATAATCACCTTGCACATATTCATTCTGCTGTATAAGCAACGGCATACAGCCTTCAACAGGACGATGGCTAGTAAGGCAATGTGGTGTAAAAACGGACCTTCGAGTTGGTGACTGTTTTACTGTTTATCTTTAATTTCACTGTTAACTTTTCCAATGACTTCCTGTGCGATAACTTCAAGTTGTCTCTTCCTGCGACCACGTACAGGTTCAAATACAGATACGTACAGCCGTAAACATCGGTGCAGCGGACGCATGAATTTAATCTAGTATGGCTCTGGGGCGCGTTGCGGCCCAACGCTTCAAATGAATAATATCAGACTTTCTTTTAACTGCAGTTCAGTCCTACAGAACCATTAACTTCATTTTCCGATTATCCGACAATAAAACTATGCATCTCTCACAATCGACTGATTTCGGTCTCTATCGTCACTTTCAAATAATCAGTGCGTTAATAAGTTACACGCACTGATTATTTGAAAGTGACGATAGAGACCGAAATCAGTCGATTGTGAGAGATGCATAGTTTTATTGTCGGATAATCGGAAAAAATGCACACCAAGTCCAAATTAAATCTTTAATCTGCATCTAACTGACCACTCCGCAACTTACACTAAAAGTGTTTGGCAGAAGGTTAGCAGAATCAGTCTGAGACTATTTGCCTACCGTTCCATTCACGAACACGACGTAGGTAATCTTTCCGATTACCTTTTCTCCCTGTGTAAGCAGAAGTCACAAAAATATTCTCTCATTCGAAGGAACATGTTGGTGATTAAAATTTCGAGGAAATGTCTCACCACAACGAAAAACACGTTTGTTTCAATGTTTGCCACACCAGCTCGCGTATCATCCGTGACACTCCCTCCTGTATTCCGCCGTATCAGAAAACTAGCTGTGCTCCTTTGAACTTTGGCGATTTTCCCCGTCAATCCCATCTGGTAATGACTCCATATCGTGCACCCATACTTCAGAAGAGAACGGACAAGTATAGTGTAGACGGTCTCTTTATTGGATTTGTAGCATCTTCTAAGTGGGCAGAAAATAAAACGAAGGTCTATTTCCCCCACAACATTTTCTATGTCGTGGTTCCAATTTAAGTTGATCGTAACTGTAATCCCTAGGTGTTCAGATGAATCTACAACCTTTAAATTGCGTGATTTATACTGTAGTCGTAGATAAACGGATGGTTTTTAGTACTAACGTTGAGGATCTCTCACTTTTTGTTGATTAGAGTCGATGGCCATTTCTCGCACCATAGATAAGTTACATCTTGCTAAATTATCTTGCAATTTGTTTTCATCTACTTTACCCACGGTAACGGCAGCAGCACCCGGAAATAACCTTTATCTGTCAGCGATTGAATATAGAAATTAACTGTTTACTGCTGCATCACTTTGCATGGGCGGACAGCTTATGAATCTATATCTAACAGATGCAGATCTAATTTACACTTTCCGTGCATTTGGGTGACTTTTGCTGTATGTATCGATTGCCTGAAAACGGCTACAGATGCCAGAATCAGCTGACTGTGTGATACGTAGAGACTTCCGTCAAATAATTACTGCCAAAACTGTCCTTCGATAACAAATGTACAGGACAGCACGAACCACGTTTCCTCTCTTATCTTCTACGCCACAGTCACATCTTGTGTAGCAGATGGTCGTTACCTAATTATTGGACGTCCGACGTAGCTGTTATTTTCAACAAAAGCGTTACAAGAATCCTACTTAGAAGCACTGACGGGGTTTAACGTAATTTCCCGTTCCTTCACTGAAATGTACGTAATTTATGCGCATGTCGTCGCAGTGTTGTACCCAAGAAGAGGTCGTGGCTGAAGGACTTCCTGTTGAGCCGGCGCAGTTGTAATTCTACTCTGTCGCTCGGGTGCATTTGGAACATCAGGTGACACGTTGCATCTACGGGGAGTCCTATCTCTTGATCTGCGTATCAGAGAAATAGTTTCCATTCACTGGAAGAAGAAAACAGACGCAACAAAGTAAACACAATACTGGGGACTCACGAAGATAATCGCGTCAACATCCGACAGCGTACTGAGGACTTGTGGCAGGGGAGACCAGAGACACATTGGGAGGCTGCCATACTGCTTCTTCCCAAACGTCAGGGACACACTCCAAATCGGTCGCGTTCCATCAACCGCTGGTGCAGGCAGCAGCTTCATCGCATCCGACCGACGACAGTGATGAGCAGATATTTGATCTTGAATGAAATAGCTTCAATGTCCTGACGGAGAGACAGAAGTGAGTATGCAGACCAATTACTGCGTGCCCCCTGCAGAAGGATATGATGTGCCACAGAGGATGGCAACGCCTCGATACCAGGATAAGGGTTGCATGTAAATAGGTTTAGCAGGCCGTCAACTCACCTTCGCTTCCGATGCAGACATCTTTTCGGATCTGAAGTCGAGAATGAAGGGGAGACTATATCTTCAGTACTTCACCTATCACACAGCTGGTAGAATGAGAAATAGTCCAGAATACCGCTGGCACTTTCGGATTCACGAGGTTCCTAAATCTGCTTCAAATGGAAAACTGGATGCAGAGTGTCCTACTCACTGAAATTACTTCAGATAAAATGAAGAAAAGATAAAAATACCTTTGTAGTACTTGTCGATTCCGCTTCATATTTGGGTAGTAGCGGCAAATGTCTTGGAGAAACAAATGCAAACGTTTTAACAGTCTGAGGTACGTAGTATGGATCACTTAGTGGTCATCATCAGGTATGACGAGTTTTAAAAGGTCAAAAAATTCAAATATCTGCCTTCTCTTCTCATCTCTGTTCTTTCTGTACACACTGACGTTTTCCTGGTTTTAGTTGTTAGTTAACTAAGACGGCGAGCTGAAAAGTACCGAATTTTTAATATGAAAACTCAAAGCTTTTTAAATAAATCTAACTTCATTAGCATTCTAAATTTTAGTGCTGTATGTCTACCACTTTATTTCTGAACATCGTCACCCTGGCGACGAATACATTTTCGCGACGAGAGGGCAGTTTGTTGACACCGTCTCTGTACAACGCCTGACTTAGTTCACCACTGCACGGCTATTAAAGTGAGGTCCTCGGAGGTGTCCTTTACGTTTTGGAAGCAGACGAAAATCGGATGGAGCCAAGTGTGGGCTCTGTGGAAGAAAATCGGCGACAGTGGGCCACACGCAGAGGATTGTTGCAGACGTCCCCCCACTTGTGTGTGGTCTGGCATTATGATGTGCACCATGTGTGGACGAGCTCTTCGAGTTATGCACTCGAACGATTACAGCACACTGTTTCTTACCCACCGACATAGATACGTTACACAACGCCACGTTACACGCTACAGTTCGGAGCCCTCTATCGGCAATGATCTGTGAATATGTAGACATAAAGAATAATGATTTAGAACGTTAATAATGTTTGTTTTATTTAAACGGCTTTAAGAGTTTTCACATGAAAAAATTCAGAGGTATTATTGTTCAGAGTGACCTCGCATTTTTCGTGTTATGTTAGCTGAAGGGTAGTTTTAGTGAATAAATTGGTAATAGGAGTGCAGATAGAAAACTCCCCTACTGGCAGCTAACAAGGTCACTAGTATATGGTTGACAGTCAGAAATACAGAACACAATACAGAGGAGTCAAAAAAAGTATCCATGATTTGAGTGGTGGTAGGCTCTGAGCACTACGGGACTTAACATCTGAGGTCATCAGTCCCGTGGAACTTAGAACTACTTAAACCTAACCTAACCTAAGGAAATCACATACATCCATGCGCGAGGCAGGATTCGAACCTGCGATCGTAGCGGTCGCGCGGTTCCAGACTGAAGCACCTAGAACCGCTCGGCTGAGTGGTGGTAGTGTTGAAAAAAGAGAGAGAGAGAGAGAGAGGGGGGGGGTGAGGGAGAGAGAGAGGGGGGGAGGGAGAGAGAGGGGGGAGGGAGAGAGAGAGAGAGAGAGAGAGAGAGAGAGAGAGAGAGAGAGAGAGTGAGTGGCCGGGGGGGGGGGGAGGGAGAGAGAGAGAGAGAGAGAGAGAAATGTGCATTAAACATGCACTCTAAAATGTATATCTTAACAGCTTGGAGCACTTGTTCAGGAGAAGAGATGGGTTGCACAGTAGCTCATCTCTTTTGAGGTATGCGTTTTAGAGTCGATCTTTACTGGACATTTTGTTTTCTAATTCTTGTTTTGGTCCACACTACCGCCTCTCAAGATATAGAATACTTTTTTTTAACACTCGGTAAACGTGTTTCTCTTTTGTGATACATGTTTCAGAATAAAAGAAAGACTATTTAGTCAACTAGACGACAGACCACCAGTAAAGATAAATAAATGTAAATATGTTAACTTTTATCGTCGAAATGCGCTGAATCTTCGATTTACTCAGATGCGTCTCTCTCTCTCTCTCTCTCTCTCTCTCTCTCTCTCTCTCTCTCTCTCATATATTCTCTCGCAGTGGGGCAGAACTCGGCTGCTTCCTTCCTTGTAACGAAACTCAGAGCAACTGCACCTGCGCTAATCGCCGGCGCCATTAATACCAGTCCAAGGGTCGCTGAGCATCCAGGAAACGAAGGAGTGCAATCAGTTTTGTTTGGCTGTCTCCAGTCACCAGGAAAATGGGAGCCGAGCGAGTGAGTGAGTGTGTGTGTGTGTGTGTGTGTGTGTAGCGGACGGCTCGTGTCACGATCGGTGCGTTGCGTTGCGTTGCGTAACTGATGGCCAGTTCCGGGGGCAGGAGTCGGGCGCACTAACGACGCTGCCTCGGCCAGCCAATCCGCCCGCGAGCAACGGGGAAGTCTTCTGCAGCTCGCTTCAGCTGCACGAGGATACAATCGATCCCGGCTCAAGCATTTTATTACCTCGTTCCTGCTGGTGACACAGGCGAAATTTGTAAGTGTGGTATTTGACACGCGCTTAACATGGGCTAATCACGTATGCTATACAATCGAGAAAACGAACAACAGAATTACTGAGATTTGTCGCTGCAACTTCGGGCCCCTACATTTTCTTGATCATATACAAAGTCCTCGTCCTCCCAGTCATAGATTGCAAACGCTTCTTTTATCACAACGCCGCTAAATTTGCACTTTATAAACTTGACATGGCACAGTTCTTATGCCTGTGGGTATGTTTTGGAGCAATGAGGTCGAGTGCGACAAACGCCTTACTGCAGCAGAAGTTGTTGAAACTCCGCTGCGAATTGGACATCAATACTTGGTCAGAAAGTCGGCAGCCTAATAGCAAAGTAATCAGCCTCCTACGACAAATGAGACAATCATCCGCTCATAAGCGGACGCTCTACTAGTGGCAGCATTAGGCTTCTTTAGTACCATCGACCGTCAGACTGAAAGAGAAGATTACATAAATGCATTTCGAGTTCCATTCATATACGAATTGCGAAACCTCGATGTTCACGCATGTCATGCGACGTGGAACTGTTGCACTACGTGGGGCAAAAGGAGGACCGACTCGATATTAGGAGGTATCCCATGATCTTAGCCACCTTAGTGCAAGGTTGCAGTAGTTACTCGCAGAGGAAGGCGTGTGCGCACAGTAGACTAGCGTGGAGAACCAAATCACACTTCGGGCTAAAAGACGACAACAACTACTGCTACTACATTTTATCGATGAACTGCGTCAATGTGATGTTTTTCGGGGTTCTAATCGAACGCAAATGAGCAGCCCCTAGCAACGCCGTTTCCACGGCGAGCGCATCGTCAGGAGCGGAAGGGTGCCAACAGCGCGACCGATTACAAGGCCTGCGCTGACGCACTCGCTCCATCTGTCACGCCCCGTCACGCCTGCCCAGGTCTGAGCCGCAAAAAAACCCGCAGTTATTGCGGCCTGCGAATCCGACACTATCAGCAACTGTAATATTCCATATCGTGAGCTTTCCGCTTTTTACTCAAATAATTGTACGGAGCGAAAAACAAAACTCCCTACAAATAACACAATAATTTCTTCCGAATTTTGATACCCAAACTAAGATTGAGAAACGAACCAATGGGGTATGAAATCGACTATCTGGAGGTCTAGTTTTACGAAGCAAAGGCTTTAATCGCTGGAAACTAATCAGGGTAGTCATAAAGACCATAATTAGTAATCTGAGGGAATTCTTTTTTCCTAAGTTTGATGAAACTAAGAGTGGGAAATGGGCAACTGGGGTATCACACTGATCAGCATGAGGTCTAGTTTCTTAAAAAATATTTAACTGCTTGAAAATAATCAGGCCAATTAAGAAAAACAAGCAGCGATTTGAGGGAAAGTTAGTCAATGAATTTTTGTTCGTATTTTGAAAGCCAAGTGAAGACGGGGAAATGACCAAATGAAGTATCAAACTGACCAGCGTGAGCTATATTTCTGCAAAAAAGGTTTAATTGGCCCTGAGCACTATGGGACTTAACTTCTAAGGTCATCAGTCCCCTAGAACTTAGAACTACTTACACCAAACTAACCTAAGGACATCACACACATCCATGCCCGAGGCAGGATTCGAACCTGCGACCGTAGCGGTCGCGCGGTTCCAGACTGTAGCGCCTTTAACCGCTTAAAGGTTTAATTCCTCAATAGTAATCGGGGTAGTTAAGAAGACTGGTGATTTGAGAAAACTTTGACATATTTTATTAACAGCTACTACAAACTCAGTAAATCAGATGCAAAAAAATATCAAATTACAGCATAAATTGAAACTTCTCTGCTTACTCTTGATCTGTATACTCTCAATAATAATAATAATAATAATACAATACCGATCGATAATTAAATATATTTAAGTCTTACTCAAAGAAACCTGAAAATAAAAAATAGAAAAAACATCAGAAGCTTTCTTTAAAAGAAAGAAAATAAATTAGGAAACATCTCATGCTCATTTGAATTATGCTCGAAAACGTGTACAGCAAATGAAGTGTCGTTTCAGAACTCAAAGTTTAATGTTTAACTTAGAATGTTAGAATTTTAAAGAGTATCAGAGTATATCTGTCTGCTCGAGTTTCATTCAATGGTCTCCTTACGCCAGTGAAGTTCGGAATCGTGTACCCCTCAACAGATTATTTGAGTCGCTTGTAGAGTTCTTTGACAAGCACTGAATTGCATTTACTGAGTTCTGTCAATATTTAATAAATCATTTGCCTAGTACGATCTGTCGATATTTTCTAACATTTTATGAGCTGCCTCTTCAACAAAAGTAATATTTACTCCTACACCTTTATCATCTACAAAAAGGACAAAATCAGCATTTATGATTATACTAATGGAACATCATTCACGCTTATTAGAAACAACAAGGGAACAAAGATAAAACCCTGTTACACTACCCCACGTATGATTGATTAGTTGCCGGCCGGTGTGGCCGAGCGGTTCTAGGCGCTACAGTCTGGAACCGCGAGACCGCTACGGTCGCAGGTTCGAATCCTGCCTTGGGCATGGATGCGTGTGATGTCCTTAGGTTAGTTAGGTTTAATTAGTTCTAAGTTCTAGGGGACTGATGACCTCTGAAGTTAAGTCCCATCGTGCTCAGAGCCATTTGATTGATTAGTTTCAACTCCCGATACCTACTGCTATGTGATCGACATGAAACTAATACACACTGTTTTCTGCCGTGAAAGTAGCACAAAAACATGTGAAGCACAGTGTCTACTATTTTAACTTTTGCACCACAGGCTGTGGGGCTAGGCTCGATATTCAGAAACTTCTGGATGGGCACAGGTGCTGCAGGTCCCCTATCGCACTGGCTGTCTTTGTCTGCAGTCAACATACGAGGTGCGTCAGCGAAATGCGCCGAATGGTTGTATTGTAAATAGGTCGCAGTGTATAGTGCGTATGAAACTTGCAGGTAACATTTCTTGTTTCATGGATGCGACAGTGGATATTCGTGGCAAATGGAGACAGCGACATGAAAGAAAACCGTAACAACGAAGTTCGCCTACGGTCTTCTCAATAGAGTATTTGATTCCTCAGCATACGTTTCGAAGTACAGCTTCATCAGCAAGGCTTCAGTTGAATTTTGATAACTTCTGTTGAATACGACACCGCAATGAAATAATATCCCTTTCGAAACTGTGTACGTTCGTATGCTAGAGTAAATGACGTGTGGACGTTGCTGTTGCACTTTCCAGCACTCTCAGTAACTGAGAAATGTTTAGAACAGTCGCTGCTGCAACGCTAATGAAATGCTGCTCATTTTACCGAAACAGATGCAATTAATTTACTTTATCTGATCCTCTCGCAATGACCGTCCTTTCTGTCAACAACTTAGCCGGTCAACCGACAGCTCTACGATCTAATTCGAAGGTTGCGTCGACAAGTCGCGCACGCTCGTCGCAAACATCAATGAACTACACACAGTCTACGCAAGCAATTGTGCAGTGCATCGGGAAGGGTACTTCGCATTATTACTAGAAACTTTCTGCCATTTTCGATTCCCTAATTGAGTGAGGAAGAATAAGGTCCATTTATATCGCCCTGCATGCCACGTATCCCTATTATATATGACGTCTGCGGGAGAACTAACAGAGTGGTCACACAGTCATCTTCCAATATGCATGCTCTAGATTTCTTCAAAAAGGCTTGGCAACAATTATGTCGTCTTTCTTCCAAGTATTCCCATTTAAGTTCCCGACCATTTCTGTAACATTTTCGTATACCTACACTGACCTGCTACCAAGCTAGTAACGCGGCTGACCGCCATGTGGAGAACCCGAGTTCGATTCCCTGTGCTACCAGGCATTTCTCATTGGTGGGAGGGCCGGTAAAGGGTGCACGCAGTCTCGGGATGCCAACTGAGGATGCTCTTTAAGGCTATTCGCAGATGATGCAGTTATCTACAACAAACGAGCAACGCCAGAAGATAATAAGAATTTGCAGAGAATTGATGAATGGTGCAAGCTCTGGCTGTTGACCCTGAGCGTAAATACACACTTCAAAGGTTTCATCCCGGTTCCCGGAATTCGGGAAGATAGACGTCGACTGCGGATACTGTATCACAGACACAGTCCCTTTGACTGTTCAGAGATGTCACTAAACCCGCTCAAAGATGTAAACAACCATGCATGAGCAGCACCTATTAGACGGACGGGGTCCGACTGTCGATCCGATCAGTTCCAGTCATTCCGACAGGAAGGAGGTACACGGCTCGTGTTGTCTGTAGTTCAACCACGCATAGACGCTCAATACTGTCTCGATCGCATTGTTGCTTTGTGCCAGGAAGAGCTCTCAACAAGGGAAGTGCCCATGCGTCTCGGAGTGAAGTAAACCCATGTTCTTTAGACATGGAGAAGATACATAGATACGGGAACAGTATATGACATGCCTCGCTCAGGCCGCCCGAGGGCTACTCCTGCAGTGGATGGCAGCTACCTGCGGATTATGGCTCGGAGGAACCCTGACAGCAACGCCGCCACCATGTTGAATAATGCTTTGCGTGCAGCCACAGGACATCGTATTACGACTAAAACTGTGCGCAATAGACTGCATGATGCGGAACTTCACTCCCGACGTCCTTGGCGAGGTCCATCTTTGTAATCACGACACAACGCAGCGCGGTACAGATGGGCCGAACAACATGCCGAATGGACCGCTCACGATTGGCATCACGTTCTCTTCATCAATGAGTGTCGCATATGCCTTCAACCAGACAATCTTCCAAACATGTCTGGAGACATGTTTGGAGGCAACCCGTTCAGACTGAAAGCATTAGATCCACTGTGCAGCGAGTGCAGCAAGGTGGAGATTCCCTGCTGTTTTGGGGTGGCATTATGTGGGGCCGACGTACGCCGCTGGTGATCACTGAAGGCGCCGTAACGACTATACGATACGTGAAGGCCATCCTCCGAACGATATTGCAACCATATCGGCAGCATATTGGCGATGCATTCGTGTCCATGGACAATTCGCGCCCCCATCTTTGGAATGACTTCCTTCAGGATAGAGGCATCGCTCGACTAGAGTGGCCAGCATGTTCTCCAGACATGAACCCTATCGAACATTCCTGGGATAACTTCTCATGTTTGGGATTCGCAGTCATATAATATTTCTTAAAAGACATAATAGTCGCCGTTGACTGTATAAAATATTCATTGTTACTATTGCAATTTCGGCCTTATGGCCATTTTCAAGTAACACTGCAAAGTTACATTCTGTCAGAATATAAAACTATCTGATGTGACAGTCAACGGCGACTATGATGTCTTTTAAGAAATGCCTGGGATAGATTGAAAAGGGTTGTTTATGGACGACATGACCCACCAACCACTCAGGGATCTATGCCTATTCGCCGTTGAGGAATGGGACAATCTGGACCAACAGTGCCCTTGATGAACTTGTGGATAGTATGCTACGACGAATACAGTCATGCATCAATACAAGAGGTCGTGCTGCTGGGTGTTACAGGTACCAGTGTGTACAGCAATCTGGAGCACCACCTCTGAAGGTCTCGCTATATGGTGGTACAACATGTATGGTTTTCATGAGCAATAAAAACGGCGGAAATGATGTTTATGTTGAACTCTATTCCAATTATCTGTAGAGATTCCGGAACTCACGGAACCGAGGTGACGCAAAACATTTTTTGTGTAGTATTAGATGTTCTATACATCAACAAACTAATAGCCTTCGTATCGGATTTGTCTGGAACACTTCATGTCGAGTTGCCTGTTTTTTTCATTTCTGCAAACACCAGCGAACCAGCAGTTGTTATGTCAAATTTGTGTGGTGAAGATAAACATTTCAGTTTCTGTTGGTAACGCCGAGTGTCGATTTCCCATCACACGTCTGCGCCCACCGCAAAGATCGATCTTGTCATTTAGATCTTTGTTGATCATTTTCAGCTATGCCGATGTAAACAAATAGCACACTAGTTGCGTCAAAAATTGTTTTTAACGGAACTGGTGTGCTATTTCTTCACACCGGAAATCTTATTCTATTCACACCGCTAGCCCGCAGTGCAGTGGGACAACTACTTCGTGTCGCCTGTACTTGCTTCACACAGTAAGCGAGAAAGACTGGACGTGATGAAAGCTCAAAAAATAGTAAGACTCCTTCAGACAGTGAAGGCTAAATTATGTTCTATTACAATTTCAAAAGAACAATTTCACATATTTGGGGAAAAATGTAATACAAAGTAAAAATATCGGCACCAGACATTGCTATTTCGGTATCGATACATCGGGAAAGAAAATATCGCCGATTTTATCGATATTTTTTGGAAAAGATATTAGTATACCGACAATTTATTAACAGCAACACTAGAGAGTATGAATGTGACACCTGCACCATAAGAAAGGTTCATCGTGGTACAGAGACCCCTTTGAGTTGAGGTGTTTGAGGAAAGTCATTAAGAGGTCGATGACCTGCAAAAGCATGGGTACCTCCTGAGAAAACATGACTCGCTGGGAAAAGACAATAATGCTGAGGAAGATCGAAGCTACAAGGATGAGATGTATCAATGGCATCACAGAAGTAATGGATTACAACCTGGGAAGTCTGCGGGAGGTAGGGTAAGACAGAAGAAATTAGCTTGATCTAGTTCATGGGGTCACGGAGAGTCCGGTCGACTAAACACAAAGAAAAGAGAGAGAGAGAGAGAGAGAGAGAGAGAGAGATTTGCACGATGTGATCTGCACAAGACGTTCACCTCTGTTCCTGTAATCTGACACTGTCCCGTTTTTTTTTTTTTTCTTTTTCTTTTTCTGTTGCGTAAACGATCTTGAAAGTGTCAGCATTTACAGAGAGCTACTATTTATTACATCAAGTAGAAACTTTGAACACTCGCAGGGAAATGCTGGAAAACTGGGACAAAGACGATACTTTTCTGTAGACAATAGCAGAGCCAGTCAAAAGACTTCTAGCGGTCCTCTTCCTACTTGTGTGTGTGTGTGTGTGTGTGTGTGTGTGTGTGTGTGAAATGAAAGCATGAGTGGTGCTATTATGCTACCTAGGGTACGCCCTACGTTCCTTTTGATTCTTTACAAAATTCATCGTCCTATACAACGTACTGTACTCTATTAGTCAAATATTCGACCACAAAATCTAAATACGCCCTCTTAAGTCCACACATGTGCACGAAAGGCTTCTATACCAAAGGCATGCACTGGACTCGCGTTTGGGAGGACGAAGTTTCAAACTCGCCTCCGGGCTATTCCGCTTCAGAAATTGCCATGATGGTTCGTTTGAAAAGGCACGGCCGACTTCCTTCCACATCCTTCCCTAATCCGATGGGACCGATGACATCGCTGCTTGGTCCCCTGCGCCCCCCCCCCCCTCCCCACCAAACCAACCAACCATCTAAAAACGTGTTCCTATCATTATTGTGGACTACTAATTTTGATTTCAGCAACAGGTAACATTTTGAACTTCCTTCTTCCCCAGGAGTTCAAGAATCGCTGAAGCAACGCCCCAAACTCTTAAAACATTCAGATATTACTGCCAATGAGACCTGCGATGCAGGTCGATTGGCTTTTGACTAACACACGCCTTCTGCTAATAGGACTTATTTGATAAGCGGCGCCTCCCGGAAGGAATCCTTGCGCCATTACTTCCCACTTAATGTTGCTGGGACAGCACCTAAAAGACTGCCTCAACGTCACGTGAATTCACTCGACAACAGAGTTGGCTTGTATCAGAGAAAAGTTACCCACGAGAGCCTGACTGCAGACGAAACCCGACACCCAAAAAGTCACTGCCCGTTGCTGGTATAGATCCTTAGAAAAACCCACGCTGATTTCCTTCTCTATCCTCGGATCAGAACGTCTGTTCTCTGACAGATGACCTTGTCGTCGACAGGCAGTTACATCTTTATCCTTGTACATTTTTTCATAACGAGGATGACCGATGCTAACCAGAAAACCCTAAACGGAGCCCACGGAGAGGTTTTCGCACGGGTCGCGTGCGCTACGCTTTCTCGTGACCACAGCGCCCCACGTCCAGATCTCATGTGGAAATTACCACCTGGGTTTTTCTCAAGTGTGCACCTCCATTGTTTGCCACATATGTCGCTCCTCAAGGCCTCGGTAGTCATCCTCACGTTGGAAGCTACGTTCTGCCTAATTTGCACATTCTTCATGCTCCAAAAAAACTTAGCTATCTACATGGGTAAATTTCCCAAACGACATACATATGCGTCCTAACAGCAACTTTGTACAACAGGTGGAAGTAAGCGACTTCGATGAGTGGTTCATAAAAGGGAACAACTACAGAATGTGTTTGCAGAAAGTGTTCAGCTGTTCACGTCGCATCACTGTAAAGGTCCAACAGACACAATAGATCAGAATTAACTCCACCAACTCGCACAAAAAAAACAGAGGACGTCTTCTTGGGCTATGCACAAATATGGCCGGCCGGTGTGACCGAGCGGTTCTAAGCGCTTCAGTCTGGAACCGCGCGACCGCTACGGTCGCAGGTTCGAATCCTGCCTCGGGCATGGATGTGTGTGACGTCCTTAGGTTAATTAGGTTTAAGTAGTTCTAAGTTCTAGGGGACTTATGACCTGAGATGTTAGTCCCATAGTGCTCAGAGCCATTTGAACCATTTGAACAAATATGGCGTGAAAATACACCTTTCCGCAAAACAACCGCGTCCAAAGCTTAGCGGGCAAGAACATGCTACCCGATTTTCGAGACACAAAGTAGCAATTGAACATTACTTGCCAAATGTTTCGATATTTCCTACATATACTACGTTCCGTTGAAGCAGAAACCGGAAACTAAGCCGCAGATAGAAGCTACAATATCGTCAAGCTTTATTGTTCTACCAGGCGTCATCTGAAATCTTCTCTTACTAGTTCCCTAATCGTTAAAACGTATGTGAGAAGTATTTGGAGCTCTGCTGGCAAGTGTGCAAGGAAGTACCAAATGTGTTGAGAGTTTTCCTTCCCACCACTCTTGGCGGTCGATGGTGACGCCCTGTTACGCCGCCGTGCTGGTGAAACGCTGCTCAACCATGACCGTCCCATGGAAGCAGGCCGGGTGGAACGGTGTTGTGCTGTGACAGACAATCACCTGGGATTCCACCGGACCTGCGGTAGTAATCGAAGGAATCGCGACGGCTTTGTACTACGTCAACATTAGTGTGGTTATCTGCACCCCTTCACGCTTTGTGTCTTACTCAATGGCGATACCATTTTTGCAGTAGGATAACTGCACGAGTCGCGCTAGAATTGTGCTACAGCGGTTTGAGAAGACTAATAATAAACTCGCGCTGCAGTGTTGGCCACCAAATTCACCCGACCTGAACTTGATGGAACACATCAGGCATACAATCGCGCGCCAGCGCCCGACCTGCTATCCGCAGGAACCGCGTGGCCTGCGCGCAGACGCGTTGCGCCAGATAGCTTTCGCACCCTAGCGAGGAACAATTCCTCTCTCGTGCCGTCATCTCAATGAAGCATTTGCACCCAAAATCCTCAATAAATTATTCGTTGTCTGCATTCCAATATCTGTCTTCCCTTACAGTTTTTACTCTCTACTGCTCCGTCTAGTATCACGCAAGTTACTTGCTCATGTCTTAAGGGGGGTAGGACGTCAACATGCCGACTTGGAACTGGAGAGGCACCACAGGACATTTTAACATCCACTGTCTATACTTTTATGAATAAATTCATAGAACTTTGTCAGCATGACGAGGAAGGATTCAGGTTTCACAATCATAACAGTGGGAGTTCAAAAACATAACAAAATAATTTTTTTTACGTGTGAAAGTTCATCATTTTTTCACTTCTATTGGCTGCGTTTGTTGCTATAGGTACACATTTCTTCATAAGTGAGAGAGATTCTTCGATTAATTTTGCGCAGCATACAAACTATACTTATAGATGTATGAAACTCTAGAAATTATTTAATTTGTGAAAAATGAAGGCGCTCTTATATTTTAAACTTCATGTTTAGAAAAAACTCAAATTTTATAGTAATTATCGCAATTGTACCACAGTTTTTAATAGATTTGGAAAATTCTTGAGTTTCATACACCTGTAAGTATGGTTTGTATGCTGTGTAAAATTCATTGAAGAATCTCCCTTACTTATGAAGAAAAGTGTACCTATAGCAACAAATGCAGCCAATCGTAAGTGAAAAAAGGTGAAAAACAAAAGTAAAACATAAATTATTTTCTTATATTTTTGAACTTCCACGACTGTAAGTGTAAATCCTGAATCCTTTCTGGTCATTCTGAAAAAGTTTTATGAATTTATTTTTAAAAGTATAGACAGTGGAAATTAAAATGTCCTGTGGTGTCTCTCCTGCTCCAAGTCATCCCGTTTGACGTCCAACCCCTTAACACACTTCCTATAATCCCATCTCTTCTTCTTGTCAGTATTCCATATACGTTCCGTTCTTCATCGGTTCTGCGGAGAACGACTTCATTCTTTATCTTTCCATCTAATTTTCAACATCCGTCTGCAGCAGCTCATCTCAAACGCTTCTATTCTCTTCTTTTCCGGTTTTCCCAGAGTCGCTGATTCGCTACTACACACTGCTCTGCTCCAAACGCACATTCTCAGAAATGTCTTCTTCAGATTATGCTCTGTGTCTGATGATAACAAGTTACCTAGGACAACAATTCCCTCTTTGCCTGTGCTAGTCTGCTTCTTATGTCCTTGCTTCGTTCGTCTGTTTTATTTTGCTTCCAGGTTGGCAAAATTCCTTTAACTCTGTCTACTTTGTGAACCCCAATTTTGATGTGAACTCCATCATTACTCAAATTTCCTCTAGTCCTCATTACTTTTGTCTTTCTTCGGTTTTCTCTCTATCAGTATTCTGTGCTCATTAGACTGTCCATTCACTTCAACACATGTTGCAATTCTTCATCACTGACTGCAGCAACCAACGAATCTTAGCATTGATAATAATTTTAATCACATTCTTCAACCTTTCTCTTATTTCCATGAATGTTTTTTCGATGTGTAGACTGAATGTTTAGGCGTGAGACAAGATCACTGTTATTACAACCTTTTTAATCGGAAAATTGCGTTCGTGGTCTTCCATTTTCATTGTTCCGTGTTGGTTCTTAAATATACTGCATATTAACAGTCTTTCCATACAGTTGACTGCTACTTTGCTCAGGATCTCTAACATCTTGCGCCATTTTACATCGACGAACGCTTCTTTCAACTCGCTGCTGTACTGCGCTCCAAATGTGGACGAACACGCTATTAACAGGTGATGACATAACGTTTTCACTCATCAGTCATCAGTGTAGCCACGCTTTACTGTGTTCAGCTGCTGGCCGAGGTGGCCGAGCGGTTCTAGGCGCTACAGTCTGGAACCGCGCGACCGCTACGGTCGCAGGTTCGAATCCTGCCGCGGGCATGGACGTGTGTGATGTCCTTAGGTTAGTTAGGTTTAAGTAGTTCTAAGTTCTAGGGGACTGATGACCACAGCAGTTGAGTCCCATAGTGCTCACAGCCATTTGAACCATTTGACGCCTCCAGAGCCACTTCATTTTCAGTCGATGTGTAGTTATACCTTGTACTCGACTCTGTTCCTCCGACCCACTTAATGGTTTTCTGTCTCTGCCAATAATTTCCACAACGGTTTGCTCGACGAGTACCACCCAGGCTTTTGTAATGGCTCTCGCATGTAACGGCCACGCCTTAGTGCTGTAACTGAGAATCTTAGACACCGACTGTAAACACCCGCCAGCGCTCAGCTGTGGGTGAGCGGCTGGGCGTTGCCCGCGGCCTCGGCGGCGCTTCCTCTTCCTGCTCAGACAGGGGAACGACCCTGGACGAGGTCTCCGCCCACAACACCGGCGATGACCGGCAGCACGGCCACCAGGCTGCGGCGGCCCGGGCGTGGCGCGCCACGCCGGGGCTTCCCCGCGGGCACGAGGTCACTTGCCGGCCGGGGCCGGGGCCGGGGCCGGCTGGGACTCTCCAGCCTGGAGCAGGATGCGCGAGCGTGCCCGTCCAGAGGCACCGGGCAGCGGGAACTCCCGCCTCTGGTGACGTCACGTCCAGCAGCACGCTCACGGCTCCCCTCCCTCGCTGCCCCGTCACTCACTCACCCATCTCCACCCAGCAGGCGCCGCGTCTGGATCCGCGGAGGATTCAGCACCGGGCTGGCGGGCAGCTATCGTCGCGTGCACTGTTTCTCAGTCCCTTGCAGGTGGCGTGTCGCTTTCAGCCGAATTTCCGTTTCCCCATTCATCAGGAATAAAGACACATGGGAGGAGTTTAACCGTGTGACAAACGAAGTATCCCAGGTACTGCACAAATCCTTTAAGCAATCAAGGCCGTACCACAGATTGCGACCAGAGACACAAAACACACGGGAAACGGAACCGTGGGAGACTACCAGCTCTGATGAAGAGAATGATACAGATGTTGGGGAAAACACAGATTCGGAAAACAGCAACAATATGTCACTCACTCACTCACTCACTCACTCACTCAAACTCAATGACGACTCCCAACACCAACACTACCTAAGCACCAACCCAACACAGTCAATTACGAATAACGCTTTAAACGTGCGATGCGGGCTGGGAATGGATGGCTCGAAGTACATTCTGAGCCCTCCATCCCCTGTTGGCTAGACGGGGAGAGTCAGACCCCTTTTCCCGAACACCTCCTAAACCTCTCCACTACCCTCACAAATCCACAAATCAAACTCACATTTCAAAGTCTCATTAGGTTAAGTATTTCCCCATTCAGCACTTGAGAGACTGAAGTGTCAGTAGCATCCTCTCACAGATACGTGCACAAATTCACACGGATACCTTACGAAGTGACGATAGCCCATCGACGGGCTAATTGCTACACTGTCACCAGACTTCAGTACTGCTATTGGCTGCTGAAATCTGTGCATGAAGGAGAGGCTGATCGTAAAACGCTCTTTCTGATGAGGTATAGCTGCATTTGTCGAAATCCGTAAACTCAAAGAAAAATCAACGTCGGAGGTCGGCAAAATCTCATCATTTGCATCAACAGCCGGTGGTGTGTAATTACTGAAAAACGAACTACTGGAGTCATCCTTCACCAAACCATAACTTCTGCTAGGTATATGAGCAATAGATCCACAGCGCAGTGGATAACTGGTTGATGACTTGTTCCTCGATTTCAGTAAAGCATCTGATACCGTCCCTTATTGCCGTAAAATGGAAAAAAAATATCTTTCGGAGTATCGGAGCTGACTTGCGATTGGATTCAAGACTTCCTTGCAGACAGAATTCAACACGGCGCTCTTAACGGAACTAAATCCATAGATGTAAAGCTAATATTCGGAGTACCACAGGGAAGGGTGACAGGACCGTTGCTGTTTACAGTATGTATAAATGATCTAGTAGCAAGAGTCGGATGCTCTTTAAGGCTATTCCCAGATCATGCAGTTGTCTATACTAAACTAGCAATAAGATAATAAGAATTTGCAGAACGACCTGCAGAGAATTGATGAATGGCACAAGCTCTGGCTGTTGACCCTGAGCATAAATACACACATCACAACAAGTTTCACCCCGGTTCCCACTACTCGGGAAGGTACACGTCGACTGTGGATACTGTATCACAGACACACTCCCTTTGACTGTTCAGAGATGTCACTAAACCCCCTCAAAGAAGTAAACAACCATGCATGAGCAGCGCCTATTAGACGGACGGGGTCCGACTGTCGAGCCCATCATTTCCAGTAATTCCACCAGGAAGGAGGTACACGACTCCTCTTGTCTGTAGTTCAACCATGCCTACACGGTCAATACCACGGCTCGATCGCATTTTTGCTTTGTGCCACGAAGCGATTACAACAAGGGAAGTGTCCAGGCATCTCGGAGTGAACCAAAGCGATGTTGTGTGGACATCGTGGAGATACAGAGATACAGGAACTGTCGATGACTTGCCTCGCTCAGGCCGCCCAAGGGCTACTACTGCAGTGGATGACCGCTACCTACGGATTATGGCTCGGAAGGAACCTGACAGCAACGCCAATGCTTTTAGTCCAGCCACAAGACGTCGTGTTAGACTCAAACTGTGCGCAATAGGCTGCATGATGCGCAGCTTCACTCCCGGCGTCCCTGGCGAGGTCCATCTTTGCAACCGCGACATCATGCAGCGCGGTAAAGATGGGCCCAACAACATGCCGAATGCACCGCTCATGATTGGCATCACGTTCTCTTCACCGAAGAGTGTCGCATATCCATTCAACCAGACAATCGTCGCAGACGTGTTAGGCAACCCGGACAGGCTCAACGCTTTAGACCCCCTGTCCAGCGAGATCAGGAAGGTGGAGGTTCCCTGCTGTTTTGGGGTACCATTATGTGCGGCCGACGCACGCCGCTGGTGGTCACTGAAGGCGTCGCAATGGCTATACGACGTCAACCTCCGACCGATAGTGCAACAGTATTTGCAGTATATTGGCGAGGCATTCGTCTTCATGGACGACAACTCGCGCCCCCATCGTGCACATCTTGTGAATTAGAATAACGACGTCACTCACTAGAGTGGCCAGCATGTTCTCCAGACATGAACCCTATCGACACGCCTGGAATAGATTGAAAAGGGCTGTTTATGGACGACGTGAGGGATCTACGCCGAATCGCCGCTGAGGACAGGGACAATCTGGACCAACAGCGCCTGGATGAAGTTGTGGATAGTATGCCGCGACGAATACAGGCATGCATCAGTGCAAGAGGACGTGCTACTGGGTATTCAAAAGGTTCAAATGGCCCTTAGCACTGTGGGACTTAACATCTGAGGTCATCAGTCCCCTAGAACTTAGAACTACTTAAACCTAACTAACCTAAGGACATGACACACATCCATGCCCGAGGCAGGATTCGAACCAGCGACCATAGCGGTCACGCGGTTCCAGACTGAAGCGCCTAGAACCGCACGACCACACCGGCCGGCTACTGGGTATTAGAGGCACCGGTGTGTACAGCTATCTGGACCACCACCTCTGAAGGTCTCGCTGTATGGTGGTACAACATGCAATGTGTGGTTTTCACGAGCAATAAAAAGGGCGCAAATGATGTTTATGTTGATCTCTGTTCCAACTTTCTTTACAGGTTCAAGAACTCTCGGAACCGAGGTGATGCAAAACTTTTTTTTTATGTGTGTAAATGTAACATATTGCGCATGCATAGGAAAAGAAATACACTACTGTACAGGCATACTATTGATGATAAACAGCTGGAGACAGAGTCTGCAGTAAAATATCTAGCCTTAACTATCCAAGTGGATTGACCCATAAAACAGATAACGAGAAAAGCAGACACCAGACTCAACCTCATCGAAAGAATCTTCAGCAAATCTAACTCATCCACCAAAGAAGTGGCTTATAAGGCGCTTGTTCGAGTCTTGAGTATTGTTCATCTATCTGGGATCCCTATCAGGTAGGACTGGTAGAGAAGATCCAACGAAAAGCGGCGCGTTTCGTCACGGAATCTTTAACTGCCGAGAGAGCGTCACGGAGATGTTTAACTCTACTGGCAGACGTTACAAAAGAGGCGTTGTGCATCACGGAGAGATTTACTATTGAAACTTAGAGAGAGCAATTTGCAGGAGGAGTCGGACAACATTTTACTTCCCCCCACATACATCTTGCGTATTGTCCACGAGGAAAAAATTCGAGAAATTAGAGCAAATACAGAGACAATCTTTCTTCCCACGAACTGTTCGCGAGTGGAGCATGGTTGGAGGGATCAGATAGTTGTACTGAAAGTGCCCTCCGCTACACACCATTAGGTGGCTTGAGGAGTATGAAGTACACTACTGGCCATTAAAATTGCTACACCACGAAGAAGACGTGCAACAGACACGAAATTTAACCGACAGGAAGAAGATGCTGTGACATGCAAATGATTAGCTTTTCAGAGCATTCACAAAGGGTTGGCGCGGTGGCAACACCTACAAGTGCTGACATGAGGAAAGTTTCCAACCGATTTCTCATACACAAACACCGACGTTGCCTGGTGAAACGTTGTTGTGATGCCTCGTGTAAGGAGGAGAAATGGGTACCATCACGATTCGGACTTTGATAATGGTCGGATTGTAGCCTATCGCGATTGCGGTTTATTGCATCGCGACATTGTTGCTCACGTTGGTCGAGATCCAAAGACTGTTAGCAGAATATGGAATCGGTGGGTTCAGGAGGGTAATACGGAACGCCGTGCTGGATCCCAACGGTCACGTATCACTAGCAGTTGAGATGACAGGCATCTTATCCGCATGGCTGTAACGGATCGTGCAGCCACGTCTCGATCCCTGAGTCAACAGATGAGGACGTTTGCAAGACAACAACCATCTGCACGAACAGTTCGACGACGTTTGCAGCAACATGGACTATCAGCTCGGAGACCGTGGCTGCGGTTACCCTTGACGCTGCATCACAGACTGCAGCCCTTGCGATGGTGTACTCAACGACGAACCTGAGTGCACGAATGGCAAAACGTCATTTTTTCGGATGAATCCAATTTCTGTTTACAGCATCATGATGGTAGCATCCGTGTTTGGCGAACGCACATTGGAAGCGTGTATTCGTCATCGCCCTACTGGCGTATCATCCGGCGTGATGGTATGGGATGCCATTGGTTATACGTCTCGGTCACCTCGTGTTCGCATTGACGGCACTTTGAACAGTGGAGGTTACATTTCAGATGTGTTACGACCCGTGCCTCTACCCTTCATTCGATCCCTGCGAAACTCTACATTTCAGGAGGATAATGCACGACTGCATGTTGCAGGTCCTGTACGGGCCTTATTGGATACAGAAAATGTTCGATTGCTGCCCTGGCCAGCACATTCTCCAGATCTCTCACAAATTGAAAACGTCTGGTCAATGGTGGCCAGTCACTACTCTTGATGGACTGTGGTATCGTGTTGAAGCTGCATGGGCAGCTGTACCTGTACACGCTTCCAAGCTGTGTGACTCAATGTCCAGGCGTATCAAGGCCGTTATTACAGCCAGAGGTGGTTGTTCTGGGTACTGATTTCTCAGGATCTATACACCCAAATTGCGTGAAAATATAATCAGATGTCAGTTCTAGTATAATATATTTGTCCAATGAATACCCGTTTATCATCTGCATTTCTTTTTGGTGTAGCAATGTTTTTAATGGCCAGTAGTGTAGATGTGAATATACAAGGTGCGTCGGGCGCAGTTTGTGTTGTTTCGGCAGATATTTTCAGTTTTCGTTTTTGCAATATGTAGCTCGGGTCAGCCCAAAGAAATACACATCATCAGAGCTTTCGTACGACGCCGAGTGCCGATGGAAAGCGTCGGTTTGTTTCTGCTTCCAAAGAAAATTATTTTTAAAGCATAATCTTACGGGCCCATTCGATAGACAGGTCCTAAACTAGTCCAATGGCATATTCGTTTTATCTGTACGTATTAACGGGGACAGTAAAACAGGAAGAATAACCTGTAGTCCAGCAGCGACAGCACCACGCCAGCGCTGCTCAGTAGCTGCTGGAGTACTTTGTTATTCTTCTGCTTCACTGCACCTGTATCGATAAAATGAATACGCCACTGGACTAATTTTGGACCACTCTATCGAAAGGGCACATTAAATTCCACTTCAAAGAAACGTTGTTTGTATCGCGAAACTAGTCGATGTTTTTGTCGATACGGGGCGTCTCAACAAAGTGACGATAAGCAGTGGTAGTTTGGGGTGACTCCAGCTACAGAACGGAAAAAAAAAATGAAGTCGTATATACCTGTTGAAACAGCAGAGAAATTCGCCTGGCTATTGTTACGAGAGACACCCCTATTGTTAAGAGAGGCAACTGACTACAGTTATTTCGTGCAAGAGCACGCCACAATGGTACGTTACACGAATCCGCTGCGAGTAATTGATTTGGAAAAGAACAGACTCCCGCTCACGACACAGACAACAAAACGATCGGCGAGTGTCTCCCTGGACGGCGGCTGAGTCTGTCTGGGTGGGCGACCTCACGCCGCCGCGGAATTTCCCCGCCAGCTGGGAATCGTGTAATCTGTAATGGGATCTGCACGACGCGACGCGACGCAAGGCGGCCGCGTGTCTTGTCCGCCAACCACGGCCACCTGTCCGTCGCCACAGTGTTTCCCCACACAGCCTAGCCTGCGCCTCGCCTCTCTGCGTCACTTTCACTGACATCCCAGCAGCCCATGGTTTATTTACATTTATTTCACGCAAAGGACCACTGTGTTATACCCTGTTTCAAGTTCCTTTCTCAAGAAGTGAACGCTCACGACAGCTACAAGGTCAGTCAATGAAGACTTTGCTTCCCTTACATTATCAGTATTGAGTTCAGTCCGGAAACCGACTTTATACAGCTCTGCATACTATCTATCCTCTACCAGCGCGATCATCTCTGAATAACTGCTGCAAACTGCTGAACTTTTGCCATACATCTCTTTCCTCCCCAGTTCTACTCAGTTATTCGTTTTAGACTTATCCCACTCTCCCGTAGCACTACATTTCCGAAGCTTCTGTTCTCGCCTGAACTGTTTATCGTCCATTTCGTCAACACCCCTTATTTAACCATGTAAGTCCAGTGTGTGTGTGTGTGTGTGTGTGTGTGTGTGTGTGTTGAAAAATGGCTCTGAGCACTATGGGACTAAACATCTTAGGTCATCAGTCCCCTAGACTTAGAACTACTTAAACCTAAGGACCCACATCCATGCCCGAGGCAGGATTCGAACCTGCGACCGTAGCAGCAGCGCGGTTCCGGACTGCAGCGCCTAGAGCCGCTTAGCCACCGCGGCCGGCTATGTGTTGAACCGGGGACCTAGAAACGAGGGAGAGGCTTCGCCCCCCCCCCCCCCCCCCACACACACACACACACACACACACACACAACAGGCTACAGCAGTTCACTCACGCCACCGCCACCCCACACCGAACCCATGGTTATTGTGCGGTTCAGCCCCCAGTGGATCCTCCCCGGGAAAATCTCATACCAGACGAGTGCGCAGCAATCGCCGACATAGTGTAACTGAGGCGGAATAAGGGGGACCAGCCCGCATTCGCCGAGGCGGATGGAAAATCGCCTTAAAAACCATCCATTGCCTAGCCGGCACAATCAACCTCGACACTAATCCCCCGGGTGGATTCGTGTTGGGGACCGGCACGCCTTCCCGTTCGGGAAGCAGGGCTAGCCGGGCGGGCCACGTAAGTCCATACACGATAATCAGGTTGTGCCCTGTCGTGAAATTTCTCTGTATAATTACCTGTTTTCTTTTGCCATCACTTTTCTTTCATAGAGGTGTTTACTTCTGTAAACATGGTAGTTTTGCCTCTCTGTGTGGCACCTCAGTGCCTCTGACAAGTAGTATATTGCGGTTGATCGAACAATAAATGAGGACGTATTGAATCGATTTGGAAAAAAAAAGAAAGAAACATCTGTGGTACAACTTGCCTAAAAGATGGGGTCGGTTGGCAGGACACATCCTGAGGCATCAACGAATCTTCCATTTGGTAATGGAAGGAAGTGACTTGTGACTCTGTGTGTGTGTGTGTGTGTGTGTGTGTGTGTGTGTGTGTGTGTTTGGGGGGAGGGGCGGGGAGGTTACAGGAAATGACCAGTTAAGTAGGTTCGGACTGATATAGGTTGTACTAACTATCTAGGGAGCAGCAAACTAGTTTTCGGATTCAAGACCGTTCAGACTGTTCAGCTGTTCTAATGGAAATGTTTGAACCGTTCTTACACAACGGCATCTGCTGAGCTGAACTTTACAGTGGTAGAGGACTGTCTCGAATGTAGTGTTTGGTGGCATAATTGCGTTGTGCAATGCTGAGAGAAGGGGGAGGGTGATACCTGGTGCCTACTGCTCTCTAATAGCACTAAGCAGAGACTGCCTTAGCGTTCTCATCCAGCAGGGAGTTCACCATCAACAGCGTCACTTGGTTTCACTCCTCGAGACTCTGCGGACGGTTATGGTATTTAACCCAGAAGGATAGCCACAAAAATCTCATGACCAGGAGCTTCACGCTACCACCTCTACTTACAACTGGTAAAATACTGGAGACAACCAACCCCCCCCCCCCCCCCCCACACACACACACACTCACTCACTCACTCACTCACTCTGTGAACTATGGACCTTGCCGAAGAGGGGCAACTTGCACATCTCAACGATGCATATAGCCGTACCTTAGGTGCAACCACAACAGAGGTTCAAATCGTTCAAATGGCTCTTAGCACTATGGGTCTTAACTTCTGAGTTCATCAGTCTCTAGAACTTGTTGTTGTTGTTGTGGTCTTCAGTCCTGAGACTGGTTTGATGCAGCTCTCCATGCTACTCTATCCTGTGCAAGCTTCTTCATCTCCCAGTACCTACTGCAACCTACATCCTTCTGAATCTGCTTAGTGTATTCATCTCTTGGTCTCCCTCTACGATTTTTACCCTCCACGCTGCCCTCCAATGCTAAATTTGTGATTCCTTGATGCCTCAAAACATGTCCTACCAACCGATCCCTTCTTCTAGTCAAGTTGTGCCACAAACTTCTCTTCTCCCCAATCCTATTCAATACCTCCTCATTAGTTACGTGATCTACACACCTTATCTTCAGCATTCTTCTGTAGCACCACATTTCGAAAGCTTCTATTCTCTTCTTGTCCAAAGTGGTTATTGTCCATGTTTCACTTCCATACATGGCTACACTCCATACAAATACTTTCAGAAACGACTTCCTGACACTTAAATCTATACTCGATGTTAACAAATTTCTCTTCTTCAGAAACGATTTCCTTGCCATTGCCAGTCTACATTTTATATCCTCTCTACTTCGACCATCATCAGTTATTTTACTCCCTAAATAGCAAAACTCCTTTACTACTTTAAGTGTCTCATTTCCTAATCTAATCCCCTCAGCATCACCCGATTTAATTTGACTATATTCCATTATTCTCGTTTTGCTTTTGTTGATGTTCATCTTATATCCTCCTTTCAAAACACTGTCCATTCCGTTCAACTGCTCTTCCAAGTCCTTTGCTGTCTCTGACAGAATTACAATGTCATCGGCGAACCTCAAAGTTTTTACTTCTTCTCCATGAATTTTAATACCTACTCCGAATTTTTCTTTTGTTTCCTTTACTGCTTGCTCAATATACAGATTGAATAATATTGGGGATAGGCTACAGCCCTGTCTCACTCACTTCCCAACCACTGCTTCCCTTTCATGTCCCTCGACTCCTTATAACTGCCATCTGGTTTCTGTACAAATTGTAAATAGCCTTTCGCTCCCTGTATTTTACCCCTGCCACCTTCAGAATTTGAAAGAGAGTATTCCAGTTAACGTTGTCAAAAGCTTTCTCTAAGTCTACAAATGCTAGAAACGTAGGTTTACCTTTTCTTAATCTTTCTTCTAAGATAAGTCGTAAGGTTAGTATTGCCTCACGTGTTCCAACATTTCTACAGAATCCAAACTGATCTTCCCCGAGGTCCGCTTCTACCAGTTTTTCCATTCGTCTGTAAAGAATTCGCGTTAGTATTTTGCAGCTGTGACTTATTAAACTGATAGTTCGGTAATTTTCACATCTGTCAACACCTGCTTTCTTTGGGATTGGAATTATTATATTCTTCTTTAAGTCTGAGGGTATTTCGCCTGTCTCATACTTC
The DNA here is from genome assembly GCF_021461385.2 of Schistocerca piceifrons. Taxonomy (NCBI): domain Eukaryota; kingdom Metazoa; phylum Arthropoda; class Insecta; order Orthoptera; family Acrididae; genus Schistocerca; species Schistocerca piceifrons. Next base: position 461,229,543 of record NC_060145.1, read on the forward strand.
TTGCTCACCAGATGGTAGCGTTTTGTCATGACTGGCTCTCCCAAGGCCATCAGTGGTTCTAAAGGAATCTTGTCTACTCCCGGGACCTTGTTTTGACTCAGGTCTTTCAGTACTCTGTCAAACTCTTCACGCAGTATCTCATCTCCCATTTCGTCTTCATCTACATCCTCTTCCATTTCCACAATATTGTCCTCAAGTACATCGCCCTTGTATAAACCCTCTATATACTCCTTCCACCTTTCTGCCTTCCCTTCTTTGCTTAGAACTGGGTTGCCATCTGAGCTCTTGATATTCATACAAGTGGTTCTCTTCTCTCCAAAGGTCTCTTTAATTTTTCTGTAGGCAGTATCTATCTTACCCCTAGTGAGACAAGCCTCTACAACCTTACATTTGTCCTCTAGCCATCCCTGCTTAGCCATTTTGCACTTCCTGTCGATCTCATTTTGAGACGTTTGTATTCCTTTTTGCCTGCTTCATTTACTGCATTTTTATATTTTCTCCTTTCGTCAATTAAATTCAATATTTCTTCTGTTACCCAAGGATTTCTATTAGCCCTCGTCTTTTTACCTACTTGATCTTCTGCTGCCTTCACTACTTCATCCCTCAAAGCTACCCATTCTTCTTCTACTGTATTTCTTTCCCCCATTCCTGTCAATTGTTCCCTTATGCTCGCCCTGAAACTCTCTACAACCTCTGGTTCTTTCAGTTTATCCAGGTCCCATCTCCTTAAATTCCCGCCTTTTTGCAGTTTCTTCAGTTTCAATCTGCAGTTCATATCCAATAGAACTTAGAACTACTTAAATCTAACTAACCTAAAGACATCACACATCTCCATGCCCGAGGCAGGATTCGAACCAGCGACCGTAGCGGTCGCGCGGTTCCAGACTGTAGCGCCTAGAACCGCTCGGTCACTACGGCCGGCACAACAGAGGTGGTGATGTTTAGTTTGTGGGGCGCTCAACTACGCGGTCATCAGCTGCCGTACTTAACTGCTGAGGTCATCAGTCCCTAAGCTTACACACTACTTAACCTAAATTATCCTAAGGACAAACACGCACACCCATGCCCATGCCCGAGGGAGGACTCGAACCAGTTTTTTTACACAGTCCAATGTAGCCACTGTCACGAATGATGATGATTATGAGGATGATGATGATGAGGACAACACAAACACCCAGTCCCCGAGCAAAGAAAATCCCAACCCAGCAGGGAATCCTTAACAGAGGGTAACTGTGGACAGAGCAGAGAAACCCAGGGTTAGGGGACAGCAATCTTTTCAATAGTTGCAGGGCGACTGATCTGACCCTGTAACATTAGCCAGTATTCCCTTGCCGTGCTGGTACTGCGAATGACTGAAAGCAAGGGGAAACTGCAGAGCATAGTTTAATGGTTATAGGAAACATTTACGTAAAATATAACCGTGTAAAACAGTCCTCCATTTGGATCAACTCACGGGAACTATCCAGGCAGATGACGACGCAGAAAAAGGAAGACTGGCTTTCAACGTGTCGGACTGTGATATTTAGCTTCCTTAAACGTATAGGTCGGTTAGACAATTTAAAACGAGGGATGGATAGTTGAAGTTAGAGATATATGTAGGGTCCTTCTTAAAGTGTGTCAGTTTTGGTATATCAAATTACCATCTTTATTTTTTCCAAAAGACAATAGCAAAATATATAAACATGTTCAACTTGCACCAGGTCACTGAACCACACGAAATTACTACCACTACTACCCTACTGCTACTACTATACCTTCTAATTTTGGGGACTACTACTTCGCCAGCAACACGTCTAATTTCCTCCTTTAAGTCGCGAATATTGCGAGATTTATTGAGATACACCGATAATTTAAGATAATCCCAAAGAGAAAATCGCAAGGGGTTAGGTCACGTGACCTTGGTGCCCAATGTTTATTACCGTTATGCAAGGCGAGGCGACCCAGAAACCGCTCATGGAGCATCTGAATAGCTTCGCGAGAATTGCAACAGCTGGAACGATCCAGTAGTAACCTCAACCCTAGAACGCCCATTGCACTGAAATAAGGCCACGAACTACCTCTTGTCATCGCAAGGTATCGGTTTCCATTAACTGTGACAGCTTGTCCTGCCTCCCACCCAAATGACACACCAAACAGACAATCGCTGTGGATGCATTTCCTTGTCTTGAACCATGCAAGAATTCTCTGAGCCCCAAATGAGGCAGTTCCGTTTGCTTACAAACCCATTTGAAGTGGAAGTTCGCCTCGTCATTAAAGATGACGTTCCTCGCAAAACCGTCGTCTTCTGAGAAAGCGGTCAACAAAATGTCACGTATCTCACGATCGGCTGCTTTCAGCTACAGCGCTAACTGATATCTGTAAGGCTAGTAATGGATCATATACCGGGGAATTTGCCGCACTGACGAATATCCTACGCCCAGCCCTTGGGAACGGCGGAGATTCGGTTTGACTGGACTAACAGCCCGCCGGCCGTGGTGGCCGTGCGGTTCTAGGCGCTACAGTCTGGAACCGAGCGATCGCTACGGTTTGCAGGTTCGAATCCTGCCTCGGGCATGGATGTGTGTGATGTCCTTAGGTTAGTTAGGTTTAATTAGTTCTAAGTTCTAGGCGACTGATGACCTCATATGTTAAGTCGCATAGTGCTCAGAGCCATTTGAACCATTTTTTTTACTAACAGCCGCCGTGTCGCGAACCACTGAAATGGTTTGCACAGATTGGCAACGAGGGCGTCCAGAGCTCTTAACGTTCACTTTTGAACCCGGTACACTGAACTTTATGGTAAGCCTGCGAAGCGAACTAGTGGTTCGTCCGGTGATTCACTGCGCCCCAGAATGGCGCTAAGACGTCTTACAGTTCCTGCGTCACTTTCTCCGGTCTGGTGCACTTTTTCGTTATTGGCACACGCTTCGCAATAGTAGCTGCTCCGTGGTTGGACACACAACGAAGATATGGGAGAAATTCAGACAGAATCAACAACGAGAATCTTTTAGGCAAGTGAAATGATACACAACAATGTGGACAACTCACAAACAAAAATATACTACGCGATTCGGCGCGCTTCTCTAAGCAGCATTTGCCGGGAATTAGTGAAGTGCAGCAGGAGTGCTTGCCACGTCAGTACAGAGTGATGGATGTGGTCATCAGTTTGAAGACTCGTTCCAGGCTGCCCTCCACGTCAGTCTATACTGTGCGAGTCTCTTTACCTCTGAATAACTACTGCAACCCGCATTTGAACCTGCGTACTGTACGTATACCTTGGTCTTCCTCCACACCTTTTAGTCCCCACTAATAGACATTGCTAAATTGACTACTCCTTGATGCGTCAGGATACGTCGAATCATTCGATCCCTCTTTCTAGTCAAGTTGTGCCATAAACTACTCCCCCCCCCCCCCCCCCCCCCCCCCCAATTCGAGTGAGTACCACCTCATTAGTTGTTCGATCTACTCATCATGTTCAACAGCTTTTGGACTAAGGACCACTGCAACGACAACAACAACTGGAGTCGAAAACGTCATCCACCTGCAGGACTCGAATCGGCTTACCCCAGAGTTCAGCGCCACCACGTAGGTGTGCCTCAGCGACCTCGGCTGCGGAAACTGGTGTTCAGCTCATGAAGCAACAGTAACATAACTATGTCACCTTCTACCTAGCATTGTCGGGTCTGTGACTATACTCGAGTATTCCGTATCAGCTTAACATGTTAGAGCAGTACAAAGTTGGGAACACAAACATCTCAAAAATTAACTTTGGGAATTACCTTTTGTCAAAATATGTTGGGTCTTACAAACGAGGTACGCTCGCTCTAGGACCTTCAACAGAACAATCGTGCAGCGCGCTGCCTGAGCTAGCGGGAAGGGCCGGGGGGGGGGGGGGGGGGGGGGGGGGACGGGCACCGGCTTCAGTGTCCACGTCATCGTCCCACCGCTTTCTCCGTGGTTAAGGCGCTCTCCTTGGCCCATCCGGTCCCTCCAAGTATGGCCAGTTTCAAGTTTATGTGGTGCCCTACACCTGGGGCACTGTGCCGAAGCTTGTGAACGCTCTGTGACAGATTTACTATCAAGGAAACGGAGGTCCATAGTGAGAACAAGGAAACCGTTTGTCGCACAGCCTCCTTTTTTACATCAGAGAATAGGTGAGAGTGTTCGACATCAAGGCTATTGAGGAATCGAGTTCTTGTCTGCCAGCACAAAGTGGGCTGCTACTGGAGTACAGAATATCCCAATTGGGAACATTGGGGAGGGGATTTCCAATGCCAGGGTTTGGCTTACAGTCAACGGAAATGTCCAAAAAACCCAGATCTGGAACTGAGGCATAGGAACGAATTTCGTAAATTCCTGGCGAATCGAAACTAATTACCGGAATGGACACGAACGTGGGACCTTTGCATTTTGCGGGCAGGTGCTCTACCGACTGATCTATCCACGCACAGTTTATTCCTTTGTCCGTATGTACGTGAATGTGTGCTGTCCTGGTACACATTGAGATAGCCGCTTCCGCAAACTAGACAAAATGGTACAGCCTGCTGATAAAGTCGAGTGTCGTGGAGTAATTCCTTTTCTGAATTTGAACGGGCACAACGCTGCAACAATGCGTACCGGCTCGTGGAACTGTATGTCAACAACGCACCAGCATGTGACGCAGCTGCTGGTGAAACGGGCAGAAGCAAGCCATGGAAATATGTGGACTTAAAACCGTCGAGAAAAATGAACCCTCAGTTATGCCAGGACACCTGCCATGATTTGGTGACAACGGACTTTACCTGTAAAATGCAAACCATTACAGGAGCAGATTGGAAATCGGGTGTGCGAGTGGTCCTCATGTTGCCAGGTCCCTCGTTTCTTCTTTTCAATGAACCAGTCTCCAGCATTCGTCGGTTGAGAGAAATAAACACTCATATGACGGATGGTGCCCGTTAGGAAATCGGTCCCTGTACAGCCTCCCAGCAGCGAGAGCACTGCAACGTACAAGGTGCAGTCAACGAATTCTGCGAAACTGTACAAGTACTGAATCACCGTTTTGCGCTGTACGTCTCCGAATAGCACTAAGTAATGAATGAGTCCGTCGTTGATTCATAGCACGTTCTGTCATTGGAGAATGTAAATACGGTACAACAGACACACCTAATGGACAAGTAAACGAAACCTGCATCGTGACTTCCCAGTAATAGGACTCCTCGTTCTTGTTTTCTTGCAGGAAACAAAGAATGTACACGTAAATAAACAGCACAGTACGTGTGAACTTGTACGCATGTTAGTTGTGAATAAGCTGGAAAACAGTAATGCTAGACGAAGCGGTAGACAAGTTTACTTCAATTTCTCCTTAAGCTGGCTTCTCCGGCCACAGGTTCCCTACCTCAAATTGTTCAGTGGGGCATTCTCTACGTGCTGTTACATTTTTGCACGCTCTTACGGAAACACCCTGTATGTAGGAGATAAGATTTAACAAGAAGGCGGCGTGGCGTTACAGATCGTCCGTCATCGGCCAGAGGCAGCTGTCTTTCCCTCATCGGCTTTTGTCACGCCTTGGTCCTCAGATTGGTGTTCTTACAAATTTGCCATTCTTCGATGAATTTCCGTTCCCCGCACTCCTTACGCTGTCAAGGAAACTCGCAAACAACCCTTTGCTCTTCTACTGAATCGTCCACTTCTCTACCTTCAGTATTAATGCTGTCAGACGGTATGTGCGCTAATGTCCCTCCAGCTGCGAGTTGGGGGCCTCAGCGCTGTTACAGAGACCACGCCTTCCTCCGTAGGAAGTTCCACATGCACTGTTTATTGTATCTATCTACATCTACATGGATACTCTGCAAATCACATTAAGTGCCTGGCAGAGGGTTCATCAAACCACCTTCACAATTCTCCATTATTCCAATATTGTATAGCGCGCGGACAACACGAAGACCCATATCTTTCCGTACGAGTTCTGATTTCCCTTATTTTCTCCCTATGTAGGTCGCTGTGAACAAAATATTTTCGCATTCGGAGGAGAAGGCTGGTGATCGGAATTTCGAAAGAAGATTCTGCCGAAACGAGAAATGGCTTTATTTTAATTATGTCCACCCCAAATTCTGTATCATTTCAGTGACACTCCTCCCCCCCACCCCCTCTATTTCTCTAAAATACGAAACGTGCTGCCCCGCTTTGAACTTTCTCGCTGTAGTCCGCCAATCCTATCTGGTAAGGATCCCAGACCATGCAGCCGTATTGTAAAAGAGGACGGACAAGCGTAGTGTTAGGCAGTCTGCTTAGTAGATGTGTTACATTTCCTAAGCGTTCTACCAAAAAAACGCTGTCTATGGTTAACCTTCCCCACAACATTTTCTATGTGTTCCTTCCAATTTGTTTATAATTGTAGTTTGTAATGGTACTTGAATTACGTAACCATTGCGGCACCTGACCTCAACCTCTCGATACCACCAATATTCTACTGTGTTTCTGTAAAGTATTTAACATATTTCTGTGACAACATTCAGATTTGATTTCATGAATGTAGAGGTACTTTGATACATCGATATGTTTATATTGCAATGATATTATTCTTGTGTGTATTCTTTCTTTTGTCACTATGATCTTTGACGTACTTGTAACTATGATTTTTGGGCGCGTAAGCGGTTATTAGAGAGGCAAGTCTTGGTCGTCATGTTGAAAAAGACACAAATTGTAGTCAGTTTATGAAATGTGAACTTCAACAGTATGTTTTATATTGTGAAGTGATGTTGCAACAAAAGTAATAAAAAATAAGTGTAACTTAAATTTGGAGTGCTGACAACTTTTTTACATCACCATTGTGCTAACTTGCAAAAATTTAATCTTCAAGAATGGTTTGTGAAGCGCATCTATAAAACTTTTGAATATCGCAGAATAACACCTAGGCCTCTTTGCATCCCAGCTTCGAATCATCACTACCTAGATTTTCGACGATTGAGCCATGAGTTCACAACGAGACCAGCGTGGGAAACACAAAAAGATGAGTGCGTAGTTTATCCATTATTTCAAGAAATGACTTTATTAACTGTGCTCCAACGATACCTGCCACATAATATAACTTTGCTGTTGCCCGCAAATGCAATATTTAGCAGCGTGAGCAACACTACAATCAGAATTAATTTTTGACCTTTGTTGTGGTAGGGTTGTTAGAAGTTCCTAGGCATGTAGTTGAATTTATGACCTTTAGGTTTGGCCGATTTATCGTGTAACCGAAGTTTAACGGATTCCTTTTAGCACTCATGGCAGGGCCGGCCAGAAATTCTGCACGCGTGCGGTGCTCCTGCACATGTGCAACTTCCGGGTCACAGCGTGCACGCCGCAGCCGTCAGCGTTCATGTAGTGCATGTTTCTACGCACAGATGTCGCTTTATCCACTTGCTGGGATACTCTGTACCGGCACATTCGTGTGCTCTTTACACAGCTTGCAAGCAAACTATGCGAAGGTATTTATCGTATTAAACATATAAATACTGTCACAGTCTACTCAATCAGACGTCTACTTTTATGTTAACAGCTTAACCCAGTAAGGCAAGTAATACAGTTAGCAACCGTGGGTTATTATTAAGGCAGCTTGACTGACGGCACGTAAATACGCATCATGTTTTTGATCTAGTATTTAAGAAAGAGAGCACTTAGTGACTTCCAACGAACTTTAGTCATGATTTCAAATAACATTAAATCAATGCAAGGCTTCCTATAACTAATTTTCGGTGCCCTCAGTTACACCCACATAATTTCTGTCTCACTGACCTCTGAACAGAATGACAAGTGCAGACCTCTCGATGATCACCTGTACCATTATTGCTATATCTTTCATCAGTTCAGTCTGAAATCTGCATAATAACCGACAATTAGATGAATGTTATGTTTTATCGACTTCAGCTGAGCGTGGCCCTTCACACTTTTTTTTTTTTTTTTTTTTAAAAAAAAAGACCCTAAATGTAAGTATACAACAATCGGTTTAATGAACAGTTTTCCTGATAATAATGTAACATGGATCAGAATGAGGCAATAATGCACAGTTAGTAAACAATAATTTTTAATTATGAAAGGAATAAATCCGAACACGTTTATCACTGGTCATGAGAAATGATATACTTAATATCGGGCACAAACGACTGAGAACATAGATCTCCCGTCCTTTGCTTTTTCACAGTACCTGCCATTTCTCAGTACTCTGTTAAGGTTGCGGCCACCATGGGTAAACGAGACTGGGTATGTTGCGCTCTTGCTTGTACCACATAATCAGGGAAGTAGAGCCGCCGCCGTTCATTTAGGACACATGTGTAATAACAGATGTCGCTGTCGCACATGTGCAGCACGTCTGCACACTGCGCAACGTTTGGACGGCCCTGACTCATGTGGATGACCTCACACTTTCCGTTATTCAGGGTCAGCTGCCAATTTTCGCACCATTCAGAAATCTTCTCTAAATCGTTTTGCAGTTTGTTTTGATCTTCGGATGACTTTACTGGTCGATAAACGACAGCGTCATCTGCAAACAACGGCTGCTCAGATTGTCTCCCACATCGTTTACGTAGATAAGGAACAGCAAAGGGCCTATAATACTACCTCGGGGAACGCCAGGAATCACTTCTGCTTTAGTCGATGACTTTCCGTCAGTTACCACGAACTGTGACCTCTCGGCGAACGGGGCCGGACGCCGTGACTCGGCGGTGCTGATGTCTGCCAGCTGCAGCGGCCGCCGAGCCGGGCTTCCCCGCGGCTCCACCTCCACCTCACACTCAGCTGACCTCTCATCTGTGCGCCTGTGGCAACACGTGTGAGTCACTGCAGCCGCCTCCTTAGCGACGCAACAAACGCTTCCTCCTGGAGGACCGTAGCGGACAGCGACCGCCCCGCCCCCCCACGGTGCCGACCCAGGCCGCCTGCTACGACACACATTGACGCGGCGGCAGCCGTAATTAAGGTAGGGAAGAAACTCGACCCGCCGTCTCAGCGCTGTGCATGTATCCTGTTCAGCACTGTCTGCGCACAGTGCAGCCTCAGCGCACACTAGGTGGGTTCCAGGGCAGTGGTTCCCAACCTTTCTTACAAGGGAACCTCCCCATCGCACCCCCCTCACACTTAGTTAAAAGTTGGCACAGTGGATAGGCCTTGAAAAACTGAACACAGATCAATCGAGAAAACAGGAAGAAGTTGTGTGGAACTATGAAAAAAATAAGCAAAATATACAAACTGAGTAGCCTATGCTCAAGATAGGCAACATCAAGGGCAGTGTGAGATCAGGAGCGCCGTGGTCCCGTGGTTAGCGTGAGCAGCTGCAGAACGAGAGGTACTTAGTTCAAGTCTTCCCTCGAGTGAAAAGTTTACTTAATTTATTTTCGCATTACTTTCTTTATTTTCGCAGAGTTATGATCTGTCCGTTCGTTCATTGACGTCTCTGTTCACTGTAATAAGTTTAGTGTCTGTGTTTTGCGACCGCGCCGCAAAACCGTGCGATTAGTAGACGAAAGGACGTGCCTCTCCAATGGGAACAGAAAACATTTGATCGCAAGGTCATAGGTCAACCGATTCTTCAACAGGAAAACACGTCTGATATATTCTATACGACACTGGTGACGGCATGTGTGTCACATGACAGGAATATGTTGTCGACCCACCTAACTTGTACACTTGGCGAATGGCTAAAAAGATTCTTCTACCTTGCCCGATTTAGGTTTCCTTGTGGATGTGATAATCACTCCCAAAAAAGTGATGAAAACATAAGAGTTTGTCACATAAACTGAAAATAAAAAATTTAACTTCTCAGTTGAGGGAAGACTTGAACCAAGGACCTCTCGCTACGCAGCAGCTCACGCTAACCACGGAACCACGGCGCTCCTGAGTTACAGTGTCCTTGATGTTGCTTATCTTGCACATGGACTATTCAGTTTGTACATTGCTTATTTTTTTCATAGTTCTACACAACTTCTTCCTGTTTTCTCGATTGATCTGTGTTCAGTTTTTCAAGGCCTATCCACTGTGCCAACTTATAACTGAATCTGAGGGGGGTGCGATGGGGAGGTTCCGTTGTTAGACCATTAGCCCTGACTGCAGTCACACATTACCTAGTACCTCCTCTGCTGTCTGTTGCCCTCACGACCTCCACCACATTGCCACCAACTTATTAAACTGCAGAATAATAATTTTTTTGTGGGGTTTTCGGGCGCTCAACTGCTAAGGTCATTATTGCCCAGTCACAAATGTAAGTGCACATATAATCTGGTAAAAACCAAAGGGGGAGGGGGGGAGGACACCAGAAAGTTCTTACAAAGACACAGATAAAATAATTAAAAGAGTTGGATATCTTTGGACAAGTCCGTTAAAGTAATAAAATGAAGAACACGAGCAGCTGCTCGAGCGTCATCAGCTAAAATTTCCTGTAAGGTAGATGGCAGAGATAGGACAACACGAGATTGATTAAAACGGGGACACGACAATAAAACATGGCGCACTGTCAATGCATGACCACAAGGGCACTGCGGGGCGGGGGTCACCGGATAGCAGGTAGCGGTGGCTAAACCGGCAATGCCCATTCCGCAACCTGGCCAAAATGACCTCCTCTCGCCGAGATGGTCGGGAGGAGGTTGTCCTAGCTGTTGGGAACGGTTTTATGGCCCGGAGCTTATTTTCTTGAAGTGACGACCAAGTATCCCACCATAATGACACAAGCCTCTGACAAACAACCCCACTAATGTCAGACGATGGGACACAAAGGGAGGCTGGCCGAGGCAGGAGGACTGCAACCTTGGCCGCAGCATCAGCAGCCTCATTCCCAAGCACTCCTACATGGCCTGGAACCCACATAAAACTAACAGGAGAGCCATCATCAGCAAAAGAATGGAGGGATTGCTGGATCCGTTGCACCAAGGGATGGACCAGATATGGAGCTCCAAGGCTCTGAAGAGCACTGAGTGAATCAGAGCAGAGTACATACGAAGAATGGCGTTGGCGGCGGACATACTGAACGGCCTGAGAGAGAGCACTAAACTGCAGAACGAAAGACTTTTCTTAGAACACTTATTTTTAAAATGATGGAACATGGATGATATTTAGTGTGTGTGTGTGTGTGTGTGTGTGTGTGTGTGTGTGTGTGTGTGTGTGTGTGTGTGTGTTAGAATGAATGAAGAAAGCACCGCTCCTGCGAAACGCAACTCGCCCTTTTTTCACATGATATCTTGCGAATCATGGATGAAGGGTACGGATGCCATATTCCTTTACTTCCGGAAAGCGTTTGACTCGGTGCCCCACTGCAGACTCCTGACTAAGGTACGAGCATATGGGATTGGTTCCCAAATATGTGAGTGGCTCGAAGACTTCTTAAGTAATACAACCCAGTACGTTGTCCTCGATGGTGAATGTTCATCGGAGGTGAGGGCATCATCTGGAGTGCCCCAGGGAAGTGTGGTAGGTCCGCTGTTGTTTTCTATCTACATAAATTATCTTTTGGATAGGGTGGATAGCAATGTGCGGCTGTTTGCTGATGATGCTGTGGTGTACGGGAAGGTGTCGTCGTTGAGTGACTGTAGGAGGATACAAGATGACTTGGACAGGATTTCTGACTGGTGTAAAGAATGGCAGCTAACTACAAATATAGATAAATGTAAATTAATGCAGATGAATAGGAAGAAGAATCCCGTAATGTTTGAATACTCCATTAGCAGTGTAGCGCTTGACACAATCACGTCGATTAAATATTTGGGCGTAACATTGCAGAGCGATATGAAGTGGGACAAGCATGTAATGGCAGTTGTGGGGAAGGCGGATAGTCGTCTTCGGTTCATTGGTAGAATTTTGGGAAGATGTGGGTCATTTGTAAAGGAGACCGCTTATAAAACACTAATACGACCTATTCTTGAGTACTGCTGGAGCGTTTGGAATCCCCATCAGGTCGGATTGAGGGAGGACATAGAAGCAATTCAGTGGCGGGCTGCTAGATTTGTTACTGGTAGGTTTGATCATCACGAGAGTGTTATGGAAATGCTTCAGGAACTCGGGTGGGAGTCTCTGGAGGAAAGGAGGCGTTCTTTTCGTGAATCGCTACTGAGGAAATTTAGAGAAGCAGCATTTGAGGCTGACTGCAGTACAATTTTACTGGCGCCAACTTATATTTCGCGGAAAGACAACAGAGATCAGAGAGATTAGGGCTCATACAGAGGCATATAGGCAGTCATTTTTCCCTCGTTCTGATTGGGAGTGGAACAGGAAGAGATGCTAGTTGTGGTACGAGGTACCCTCCGCCACGCACCGTATGGTGGATTGCGGAGTATGTCTGCAGATGTAGATGAAGTGCTACGAAACCTGCTTCCCTGCCGGCATGTGCTTGACTTGCACGCTGCAGCACCACTTAAAATCTAATACGTTCAGATGTGTGCACTATACTTACTCTTTATAACTCAGTTGATTGCTGCACTCCTTATTTCTGAAGTGACAGAAGTTGGACGAGTTCAGGCTTTAATGCGTTGTGTCTAAATAATAATAATAATAATAATAATAATAATAAAAAGTGCACAGCACTAAAGTGGCCCTTACGTAATTACTGCTGTGTCGTGCTGTCTATTAATTCATTTATCTATCTCGGAGGGAGTAATGATGCAGTTTCTGGACTATGGCAGTTACTATTTACAACTTGGAGAAGAGATTTTCTTGAAATATTTAGCATTTGTTACGTATATGTCTCACTTGTATCATCAGTGATATGTGGGACAAAGGGCAATGTGTTTGTGGACTATGCGAAGAACCTGTGAATTCCACTGCATTAATGTTACTAATTGAGAAAAAGTGATTATTGATAACTCACGTAATCAGAGTCTTTGAAAATGTTTCAGTTTTGTGACAAACATAACCGAATCATTTAGTTTTTAGCCCCCAGAAAATTTTATTTTACCCTTGAGGAGGTAATTGCCCCAGGTTTGGAACCACTGTTCTAGGACCTAGTAACTACACTGTGTTCGTCATAACAGTAAACCTGATGTAAACATTGCACCATGTCTTCTTCCGCACTTGTTGAAATCTCACTGGATTTCACGTGGAGCCAAAGCCAAGCTAAGAACAGCCAAGTACGATAACAGGGAAACGTTTTATGCTGTGCATTACGCGGACATCCACTGAGCAATGATAGGGGATAACAGCTTTACCGGGTCATTTAACCTGGACAGCTAGTCCAACTAACTTGCAATGATGTGTGCAGTTGCAGTTACGACATAAAAAGAGACGAGCAGGGAAACCATACAGGTTGGAATGTCACATAATTTGTAGTAGTATTCGCCAGAAATCCAGCAATACCGCCCGCTTCTTAGGGGACCAGACGGAAAGCATAACATGCTCTCGCTGTTAGGTAACACAGTATCGTAATTAAAAACATGAGTGATGAAAATTCCTGATTTCTACGTCAGTTATGTGTGACTTAAAAGCGTATCGCAGGGATTTCATAATATAGTTAAATACTGAAGCCTCTGAAGATACTACTTACAGTCACTCGTCTGGTATCTCTGAACTCCTTCCGTATCAGAATCCGAGAGACACATTTCTGACTGAAAGGTTCATCTGCTGCGTTGATTACGAGTCGATCAACAATAGAATTCACGAAACCATCCAAGGGCCACATTTTCTCTTCTTCTATGACGTGCTGTTCTGTATCTCGCAAGCGTTGGGCAGTGACCTGTGACGAAGCTCCGTGCATCAACTGCAGCACATCTGGCAGCTTAATCGTCTTGTTATTTCTCGCGACAAACCCCTTACCCTGGCTTCAGATCAGCTCATATTGCAGTGGTACGGTGACAACTGTAATGACGCACGATTTGTATGGTGTGCTCGATGCCGTGAGAATTATTGTTTCCCATGTTTCTACGACGCTTATCATTCTGGCCTGTATAATACGTCATCTGTGGTATAAAGCAATGGACACAGTCCAAATAAAGAGTATTTGATTTTTAATTTTTGTCCAAAAAATTAATTTATGTTTTCTCAATCTAAATAACCTCTATTAACAATCTTTTATAAAATATAGATAGTTAAGAATTTATATTTCCAATAAAAACTGGAATATTGTGTGCAACGTGTAACTAGAAACAAGAAAACATGTATTTTTCGTAAAAGATGGTGACTAGATGTGTGTTGATTAGCATGTATTTGATGAGTTTTATATGTAAAAGAAGCAGGCATTCCAAATTAAACGAATAAAAGACCATAGTGACATTTGAACCACCGACCCATGTACGTCAGCTTACGATCCAACAACGCTGCGGACTGAGCAATGGACTCCTTGCATTGGAGCATACCTACACTCCTGGAAATGGAAAAAAGAACACATTGACACCGGTGTGTCAGACCCACCATACTTGCTCCGGACACTGCGAGAGGGCTGTACAAGCAATGATCACACGCAGGGCACAGCGGACACACCAGGAACCGCGGTGTTGGCCGTCGAATGGCGCTAGCTGCGCAGCATTTGTGCACCGCCGCCGTCAGTGTCAGCCAGTTTGCCGTGGCATACGGAGCTCCATCGCAGTCTTTAACACTGGTAGCATGCCGCGACAGCGTGGACGTGAACCGTATGTGCAGTTGACGGACTTTGAGCGAGGGCGTATAGTGGACATGCGGGAGGCCGGGTGGACGTACCGCCGAATTGCTCAACACGTGGGGCGTGAGGTCTCCACAGTACATCGATGTTGTCGCCAGTGGTCGGCGGAAGGTGCACGTGGCCGTCGACCTGGGACCGGACCGCAGCGACGCACGGATGCACGCCAAGACCGTAGGATCCGACGCAGTGCCGTAGGGGACCGCACCGTCACTTCCCAGCAAATTAGGGACACTGTTGCTCCTGGGGTATCGGCGAGGACCATTCGCAACCGTCTCCATGAAGCTGGGCTACGGTCCCGCACACCGTTAGGCCGTCTTCCGCTCACGCCCCAACATCGTGCAGCCCGCCTCCAGTGGTGTCGCGACAGGCGTGAATGGAGGGACGAATGGAGACGTGTCGTCTTCAGCGATGAGAGTCGCTTTTGCCTTGGTGCCAATGATGGTCGTATGCGTGTTTGGCGCCGTGCAGGTGAGCGCCACAATCAGGACTGCATACGACCGAGGCACACAGGGCCAACACCCGGCATCATGGTGTGGGGAGCGATCTCCTACACTGGCCGTACACCACTGGTGATCGTCGAGGGGACACTGAATTGTGCACGGTACATCCAAACCGTCATCGAACCCATCGTTCTACCATTCCTAGACCGGCAAGGGAACTTGCTGTTCCAACAGGACAATGCACGTCCGCATGTATCCCGTGCCACCCAACGTGCTCTAGAAGGTGTAAGTCAACTACCCTGGCCAGCAAGATCTCCGGATCTGTCCCCCATTGAGCATGTTTGGGACTGGATGAAGCGTCGTCTCACGCGGTCTGCACGTCCAGCACGAACGCTGGTCCAACTGAGGCGCCAGGTGGAAATGGCATGGCAAGCCGTTCCACAGGACTACATCCAGCATCTCTACGATCGTCTCCATGGGAGAATAGCAGCCTGCATTGCTGCGAAAGGTGGATATACACTGTACTAGTGCCGACATTGTGCATGCTCTGTTGCCTGTGTCTATGTGCCTGTGGTTCTGTCAGTGTGATCATGTGATGTATCTGACCCCAGGAATGTGTCAATAAAGTTTCCTCTTCCTGGGACAATGAATTCACGGTGTTCTTATTTCAATTTCCAGGAGTGTATTTATTAAAGTTATCACAAGGGATACTTCCCATGGCACCCTTTCAGGTGTAGTGGTAAGATGGCTCAGTGCATAGCCTGTCAAAAACTGAACACAGATCAAGCATGAAAACAGGAAGTATGTGTACGGAACTGTGAAAAAGCAAGCAAAATAGAAAAGTCCACGGTCCAACCTCAAGATGTGCAACATCAAGCGAACTTCGACGAGCCCTGTTCGAAGCTCCCTCGTGCCCCCACCCCCACCCCAGATTATCAATTATCCGTCCGGTCTGATGTGTCTGCTCGCTGTATTCAAATTTTTGTCTGAGTCATGCTATAACAACCGTTTGCAAGAGCGAGTTGTAAGGAACGGCCTTTCAGATGTGAATAGCTCCTACTTACTCTAACCAACTACCACATCTTATGGCTCTTCCCTTCCGTTTTGGAAAATGGCTCTTTAATTCCTTTGTTGAAACACAGTTCACTCCCGTTCATTTCTGTGAGAGATCTATGCGGCATTCTGCCTGCCCTCACTACTCATCACATTTACTTGCGACGGTAATACACTGATGAACCAAAGGAACTGGTACAGCTGCCTAATATCGTGTAGGGACCCGCGAGCACGCAGAAGTGCCGCAACAGGACGTGGCATGGACTCGATTAACGTCTGAAGTAGTGCTGGGGTCACGACGAATCCTCCAGGATTGCCCATAAATTCGTAAGAGTACGAGAGGGGTGGAGATCTCTTCCGAACAGCGCGTTGCAAGACATCCCAGATATCTTCCACGGTGTTCAAGACTGGGGCCACCGTAAGTGTTTAAATTCTGAAGAGTGTTTCTGGAGGCATTCTGCAGCAATTCTGGAGGTGTGGGGTTCGCGGTTCGCTATGTCCTGCTGGAATTGCCGAAGTCCGTCGGAATGCACAATGGATGCAGTTGATCACGCCAACTGCACACGCCCCACACCATTACAGAGCCTCCACCAGCTTGACCAGTCCCCTGCTGCCATGCAGGGTCCATGGATTCACGTCCATCCGCTCGATACTATTTGAAACGAGACTCGTCCGACCAGGCAACAAGTTTCCAGTCATCAACAGTCCAATGACGGTGTTGACCGGCCCAGGCGAGGTCATCAAGGGTACACGAGTGGGCCTTCGGCTCAGAAGGCCCATATCGATGATGTTTCGCTGAATGGTTCGCACGCTGACACTTGTTGATGGCCCAGCATTGAAATCTACAGCAATTTGCGGAAGGATTGCACTTCTGTCACGTTGAACGATTCTCTTCAGTCGTCTTGGTCCCGTTTTTGCAGGGTCTTTTTCGGCTGGAGCAATGTCGGAGATTTCATGTTTTACCGGATTCCTGATATTCACGGTACACTCGTGAAATGGTCGTGCGGGAAAATTCCTAATTCGTCGCTACCTCGGAGATGCTGTGTCCCATCTCTCGCGCGCCGACTGTAACAGCACGTTCCAACTCATTTAAATCTTGATAGGCTGCCATTGTAGCAGCAGTAACCGATCTAAGAACTGTGCCAGACACTTCTCTTATAAAGGCGTTGCCTACCGTAGCGCCGCATTCTGCCTGCTCACATATCTATGTATTTGAATATGCATACCTATACCAGTTTCTTTGGCACTTCAGTCTATGGATCAAATGGCTGTGAGGTCATCAGTTCCCTAGAACTTAGAACTAATTAAACCTAACTAACCTAAGGACATCACACACATCCATGCCCGAGGCAGGATTCGAACCTGCGACCGTAACGGTCGCGCGGTACCAGACTGAAGCGCCTAGAACCACTAGGCCACAGCGGCCGGCTCAAAGAGACTTCCATTATGATGGCTGTGTGTAAAGGTAGGAAGGCGAAGACTGCGAAGTACTCTGTTTATGCGAAGGTTGATCAAAAATTACGCGTAATCGACTGTATCCTGATGATGATTAGTTCTATGGCGAAGAATTACGGTAAGTAGAACCACTTTCGCATTGAGTAACCGTCACCTAATTTCCATCATCATCATCATCATCATCATCATCATCATCCTCATCGGCAGAAACAGCAGCAACCTGACATCCACTGCTGCATAAAGGTCTCGTCTAGACTTTTTCATACGTAAGTGGTCATTAGCTATGACTTTTTACAATTGTGGAACTTGAAGACATCTAATAAACTGGTAACCCACCGCCAACCATTCTTTGAAGAGCGGAAGTTCCATGTATAAAACGAATTAGAGCTTCGGATTACTTTACAAAGGGGTTAAGGTGTCAAACGTTTGACGCTACGCACGTAAAACCTTTATGGTTAAAGCTGCAAACCATAATTATGTTAGTTTTTTAGTTTCGGAATATTCTCTCAGACTACTAAAAATAAAAAAAAGTTTTACGAGGGCTTTGAACTAGGTACTCCAATTATCACATGCTACTCATTATCGAGCACTGGGTATGCACAGGTAATTTTCCCTAGTTTTTATGCGCATCTGGACGTCTATGACGTCATACATCCTGACCTATGTGCGTCTAATGATATAATTTTGCAAGTAAATTCAGTGGTATGTGTGTGCAGGGTGGTCAGTTGATCGCGACCGCGACAAATATCTCACGAAATGAAAAAACTACAAAGAACGAAACTCGTCTAGCTTGAAGGGGAGAAACCAGATGGCGCTATGGTTGGCCCGCTAGGTGGCGCTGCCATAGGCCGAACGGATATCAACTGCGTTTTTTAAAATAGGAACTCCCATTTTTTATTACACATCCGTGTAGTACGTAAAGAAATATGAATGTTTATTTGGACCACTTTTTTCGCTTTGTGATAGATGGCGCTGAATAGTCACAAACATATGGCTCACTATTTTAAACGAACAGTTGGTAACAGGTAGGTTTTTTTAAAATTAAAATACAGAACGTAGGTACATTTGAACATTTTATTTCGGTTGTTCCAATGTGATACATGTACCTTTGTGAACTTAACATTTCTGAGAACGCTTGCTGTTACAGCGTGATTACCTGTAAATACCACATTAATGCAATAAATGCTCAAAATGATGTCCGTCAACGTCACTGCATTTGGTAATACATGTAACGACATTCCTCGAGTAGTTCGCCTTCCGTAATGTTCGCACATGCATTGACAATGCGCTGACGTATGTTGTCAGGCGTTGTCGGTGGATCACGATAGCAAATATCCTTCAACTTTCCCCAAAGAAAAAAATCCGGGGACGTCAGATCCGGCGAACGTGCGGACCGGTGCTTCGACGACCAATCCACCGCTTCAACCGCACGCGAGCTATGTACCGGACATCCATCATGTTGCTAGTACATCGCCATTCTGTCATGCAGTGAAACATCTTCCAGTAACATCGGTAGAATATTACGTAGGAAATCACTACATTGCACCATTTAGACTGCGATCGCTAAAATGGGAGCTAATTACCCTTCCTCCTATAATGCTGCATCATACATTAACCCGCCAAGGTAGCTGATGTTCCACTTGTCGCAGCCATCGTTGATTTTCCGTTGCCCAATAGTGCATATTATGCCGGTTTACATTACCGCTGTTGGTGAATGACGCTTCGTCGCTAAATAGAACGCGTGCAAAAAAATCTTTCATCGTCCTGTAATTTCTCTTGTGCCCACTGGCAGAACTGTGCACGACGTTCAAAGTCGTCGCCATGAAATTCCTGGTGCATAGAAATATGATACGGGTGCAATCGATGTTGATGTAGCATTCTCAACACCGACGTTTTTGAGATTCCCGATTCTCGCGCAATTTGTCTGCTACTGATGTGCGGATTAGCCGCGACAGCAGCTAAAACACCTACTTGGGCATCATCATTTGTTGCTGGTGGTGGTTGACGTTTCACATGTGGCTGAACACTCCCTGTTTCCTTAAATAAAGTAACTATCCGGCGAACGGTCCGGACACTTGGATGATGTCGTCCAGGATACCGAGCAGCATACATAGCACACGCCCGTTGGGCATTTTGATCACAATAGCCATACATCCAACACGATATCGACCTTTTCCGCGATTGGTAAACGGTCCATTTTAACACGGGTAATGTATCACGAAGGAAATAGCGTCCGCACTGGCGGATTGTTACGTGATACCACGCAGTTATACGTTTGTGACTATTACAGCGCCATCTATCAGAAAGCGAAAAAAGTGGTCCAACTAAAACATCCATATTTCTTTACGTACAAGACCTACACGAATATGTAATAAAAAATGGGGTTCCTATTTTAAAAAACGCAGTTGACATCCGTTTGATCTATGGCAGCGCCATGTAGCTGGCCAACCATAGCGCCATCTGATTTCCCCCTTCAAGCTAGACGAGTTTCGTTCTTTGTAGTTTTTTCGTTTGATGCTTATTTCGTGAGATATTTGGCTCGGACACTGTTGTGTCTAGACAAGACAGCCTAGACACAATGAGAGGAAGGCACGCGTTAAGCTAAAGCAGGATGGCGAGAGGTCTGAAACAGGATACGTAATGAATGGTATAAAGAAAAGTACGTAGCTTCTGGAATACTTAACTTTAATCCATCCTTTTGGTACATCTGGAGATTGTGGCGATACAAGTGAGACTCTTTAGATACATGCAATGTTACTAATGGCGCCTTGCTAGGTCGTAGCCATTGACTTAGCTGAAGGCTATTCTAACTATCTGCTCTGCAAATGAGCGAGGCTTCGTCCATGTAGTCGCTAGCAAAGTCGTCCGTACAACTGGGGCGAGTGCACGTCCGTATCTCGAGACCTTCCTTGTGGTGGCGCTCGGTCTGCGATCACACAGTGGCGACACGCGGGTCCGACATGTACTAATGGACCGCGGCCGATTTAAAGCTACCACCTAGCAAGTGTGGTGTCTGGCGGTGACACCACAGACACTATCAATGGGCCACCCTGTAGTGGGTGCAAAATTTGTTGCGAGTAGAGTTAATAGTACAGAAGTAACAAACTATGAGGGGTAGTCAAATGAAAACCCAACACCCGCCACAACGGGAGCATGGAATGGCTACATTCAAAAGTAGACACCACTTGCGTCAGGACATTTATCCTACTGGGATACGAGACTACCAGCTCATGTTTCTGAGTATGCGCTCGGCCGCTAACGGATCCACAACAACACCAACACTTGCACTTCCTCGTCCGAGACAAGCCGAAGTGCACACATGTCTTTCTTGAGGTCACCAAAGATGTGAAAATCACATGGTGAAAGATCCGAACAGCACGGAGGATGTCGCAGCGTTTTCCAACCAAATCACTGAAACATAGCCTTTGTCCGGTTGGCAGTGCGGTTAAAGGCGCTGTAGTCTGGAACCGCAAGAGCGCTACGGTCGCAGGTTCGAATCCTGCCTCGGGCATGGACGTGTGTGATGTCCTTAGGTTAGTTAGGTTTAAGTAGTTCTAAGTTCTAGGGGACTGATGACCTCAGCAGTTGAGTCCCACAGTGCTCAGAGCCATTTGAAGTCTGGAGGAGCAGGAGCAACGTCTGGGTAAATGTGTGTAGCTCAAGACCGTAACGCATGCAGAAGTGGGGAGCTGTCGTATATTCAGCACGTGCTGTCTAATAGATGATGATATACACAGTACATTCAACAAGTTACGGGGTTACAACAAAATAAAATACAAATCAGTGTTAAAAAATTCATTACCAGTTTTCGACTCACATCCCTTCCCTTGGCATACACACGCAACACCTATCATAAAGGCTCCCTCACAACACGGTCAGAATTTCGACTGGAACGCTGTTCCGTCGAAAGAAACGTCCTCAAAATGATGCTACTTGAGCGTACATTTAAGTTTGAAGACGACGGAGTCTGCTGCGGCCAAATGCGGCGCACATGGGAGGTCACCGAGCACTATTGTCGTCCTCTACGCCAAAAACATACGCAAAGGCCACTACTGTAAACCGATATCTGCATATTTGAGCCGGCCAGAGTGGCCGAGCGGTTCTAGGCGCTACAGTCTGGAACCGTGCGACCGCCTCGGGCATGGATGTGTGTGTTGTCCGTAGGTTAGTTAGGTTTAGGTAGTTCTAAGTTCTAGGGGACTGATCACCTCCGAAGTTAAGTCCCATAGTGCTCAGAGCCATTTGAACCATTCCTTTTCTTTTTTTTTTCATATTTGACTTCTGACACGCTTTGTAATGCGGAAATGGTCACCGGATGACACTAGAGACGGACCCGCTAGCATAGACGGAATACTGTGTTCCCAGTAGAAGAGCAGTCAGGAGGGCTGAGTCGACTTCGAACTGTGGACTACTCATTGCGTATCACACTGGTGTCATCCGTACTACCTCTGCTGAGAGTCTCTAAGCAGAAGCCGGTGAACTAGCACTGTCATACCGGCGCGACACCCTATTCAGTAGGTATGCGCGTCGCCTTCCTTCCAGGCCACCTAACCTTTGACCCTTTTTTTTGTGACGTATTTGAGCGCCAGTACGAGATGTACGTTTCTCCTCTGCGGCCTCCCGGCGTCCGCTTTCGTCACCTGCTTCAGCAGCTGCAGTTCACACTTCCTGCCACTTTCCGAATGGGGGACAGCCCATCACCAACTTGCCTTCAGACACACGTTTGTGTTCGTTCTGACCTCAGCTCGTTCCCGAAGGATTCGACTCCCGAGCTTACCTATCGCTGCAAATTTCTCGAACTTCGCTCACAACTAGCCGGTAGAATATTTTTGTACACCAATAGTTCCAAGTCAGCCCACAGTGTTGGCCGTGCTTTTGTCATCGGCGATGAGAAGTTTCAATAGCGGCTTCTCGACCAGTGCACAATTTTTACCGCAGAGCTTTTTGCCCTCTATCAGAGCTGTTCGCTACTTCCAGAGGCACCAGCTCACTCGCTGTGTGCTCTGCTCAGACCCCCTCAGTGCTCTTCAGAATCTGGATGATACCGATCCAGTCTACCCCCATCGTTCGACTGCCTCCATTTGTTCCCAGATGGGGGAGCCCAAGTGATGTTCATGTGGCTTCCTGGCCATGTTGGTGTGCCTGGGAATGACGCTGCTGATGCTGCAGCCAAGGCCGCAGTCCATCTCCGTCGGCCCGTCTCTCACTCTGCTCCCTCGCAAGATATTCTCACTTTCCTCTATCGGCATATCACGTCACTTTGGCATGACCATTGGTGCTCCCTTCATGGGAACAAACTCTGAGAAGTCAAACCTCTCCCAACAGCCTGGCCGACTTCCTCCCGGCCGTCTCGCCGTGATGAAGTAATGTTAGCTCGGTTGCGAATAGGGCACCGCCGCTTTAGTCACCACCACTTGTTGAATGGCGACCCTACACCCACCTGTCCTTTCTGTAGCCAGCCATTCACAGTGAGACATTTCCTGATCCTCTGCCCCTATTTTAGCCACTTACGTCTCAGGGTAGGGCTGCCGTCCGCTTTGCCGGACACCTTAGCCGATGACGTGCGAGCTGCGGCTCGCGTTTTAAGTTTTTTAAAAATCAGTAATATGACGATATTTTGTGGTGTCACCGCCAGACACCACACTTGCTAGGTGGTAGCCTTTAAATCGACCGCGGTCCGTTAGTATACGTCGGACCCGCGTGCCGCCACTATCAGTGATTGCAGACCGAGCGCCGCCACACAGCAGGTCTAGTCTAGAGAGACTCCCTAGCACTCGCCCAGTTTGTACAGCCGACTTTGCCAGCGATGGTCCACTGTCTACTTACGCTCTCATTTGCAGAGACGACAGTATAGCATAGCCTTCAGTTACGTCATTTGCTACGACCTAACAAGGCGCCATACTCTTCAAGAATGTATTCTGAACTGATAATATTGTGAATCATGTACCGTCAAGAGCGACGTTCATCATTAATGGATTAAAGTTAAGTATCAAACTAATTATGCCCGCTTTCTGAATTCTCATTCCTTGTCATGTTCCAGACCTCACGTCAGTATAGTTCTTCCCTCCTCACGCCAGCCTGCGTGAGCTAAAACGCGTGCATTTCGGCCTCCACTCGTAACACGGTGTTGGCTCTTCTGCTAACACAAAAGATGTGATTTCTACTTCGTGACTCCGGTGTCTTGTCGAGGTCTTTTAGATACTCTTCCGTCACGTCTTGAAGTTTTAGATTTATTTTTTGTTCCTTTCTGTACTGGACCTCGAAACGGTTTTTTACCCTCGCGGTCCCAGCATTCTATGGTTCTGTACTGGGCGCTTATGACCTTAGATGTCTTGCTCCCTAACCCCCCCCCCCCCCCCAAAAAAAAAAAAATTCATTGCATATCACGTCAGTGACGAACGAGTCAGGAATATTTCAACCTTCTAAAGCTGCTCAAGTCTATCGGTGGTGATGTGACTGTTAAGCGGAAACGCTAAGAAACAACCGCAGCCACACCAAGTACTGAGACCAGCCAGACCTCATCTCCCAACGGACAGGAGCTGAGCATTGCAGAGAGTCACTGTAAAAATAAATAATTCGCACGAAATGGGAAAAAGGAAACACTTGTGAGTTGCAGCAGTCTTGATAGCACAGTGGCTGTGCGTGAGATGTTGAGGAGAACGGGCTCCAGCAGCTCGTAAGCCACCGAAATGCTAAGACAGACCGGTGCCACTGGACAGTGGGTTACTGTAAACGGGTGATCTGGGACCGATGGATAATGCTATACACTGCAGCTGCAGCAATCCGATGGAAGGTTTAGGGTTTGGTGAATGGCTGGAGAACTTTACTTGCCACCACGTGTAGAGCCAGCACTGTAGCACGGACAAGATTGTGTTATGGCGTGTGGGTCTTTTTCTTCGTTGGTGTTTGGTCTCCTTGTTGTTCTTTGGGAAACACTGAATGTGGAAGGATATGAATGTATGAACAGTTCAAAGAGGACTATTGTTTTACAAAATAAGTACAAGTTCTACTAAAATGTTTTCTAATGGATGGTCAAACAAAGTTGTTCTTATTCGTTGTTGATCATTCTTGAGGGTTATATGGCCGTGGTCCATGGAATTCTTCTATTCCTAACGTTTCGTCCAATACTACGTTGGACATCCTCAGAGGTATGCCTGGTTCCGCTGAGTCCTGCCGACTGACGGCAGGACTCAGCAGAACCAGGCATACCTCTGAGGATGTCCAACGTAGTATTGGACGAAACGTTAGGAATAGAAGAATTCCATGGACCACGGCCATATAACCCGGAAGAATTATAAACAACAGTACCAGCCGGTCGTGAAAGCCTTCATTGTACACTCCTGGAAATTGAAATAAGAACACCGTGAATTCATTGTCCCAGGAAGGGGAAACTTTATTGACACATTCCTGGGGTCAGATACATCACATGATCACACTGACAGAACCACAGGCACATAGACACAGGCAACAGAGCATGCACAATGTCGGCACTAGTACAGTGTATATCCACCTTTCGCAGCAATGCAGGCTGCTATTCTCCCATGGAGACGATCGTAGAGATGCTGGATGTAGTCCTGTGGAACGGCTTGCCATGCCATTTCCACCTGGCGCCTCAGTTGGACCAGCGTTCGTGCTGGACGTGCAGACCGCGTGAGACGACGCTTCATCCAGTCCCAAACATGCTCAATGGGGGACAGATCCGGAGATCTTGCTGGCCAGGGTAGTTGACTTACACCTTCTAGAGCACGTTGGGTGGCACGGGATACATGCGGACGTGCATTGTCCTGTTGGAACAGCAAGTTCCCTTGCCGGTCTAGGAATGGTAGAACGATGGGTTCGATGACGGTTTGGATGTACCGTGCACTATTCAGTGTCCCCTCGACGATCACCAGTGGTGTACGGCCAGTGTAGGAGATCGCTCCCCACACCATGATGCCGGCTGTTGGCCCTGTGTGCCTCGGTCGTATGCAGTCCTGATTGTGGCGCTCACCTGCACGGCGCCAAACACGCATACGACCATCATTGGCACCAAGGCAGAAGCGACTCTCATCGCTGAAGACGACACGTCTCCATTCGTCCCTCCATTCACGCCTGTCGCGACACCACTGGAGGCGGGCTGCACGATGTTGGGGCGTGAGCGGAAGACGGCCTAACGGTGTGCGGGACCGTAGCCCAGCTTCATGGAGACGGTTGCGAATGGTCCTCGCCGATACCCCAGGAGCAACAGTGTCCCTAATTTGCTGGGAAGTGGCGGTGCGGTCCCCTACGGCACTGCGTAGGATCCTACGGTCTTGGCGTGCATCCGTGCGTCGCTGCGGTCCGGTCCCAGGTCGACGGGCACGTGCACCTTCCGCCGACCACTGGCGACAACATCGATGTACTGTGGAGACCTCACGCCCCACGTGTTGAGCAATTCGGCGGTACGTCCACCCGGCCTCCCGCATGCCCACTATACGCCCTCGCTCAAAGTCCGTCAACTGCACATACGGTTCACGTCCACGCTGTCGCGGCATGCTACCAGTGTTAAAGACTGCGATGGAGCTCCGTATGCCACGGCAAACTGGCTGACACTGACGGCGGCGGTGCACAAATGCTGCGCAGCTAGCGCCATTCGACGGCCAACACCGCGGTTCCTGGTGTGTCCGCTGTGCCGTGCGTGTGATCATTGCTTGTACAGCCCTCTCGCAGTGTCCGGAGCAAGTATGGTGGGTCTGACACACCGGTGTCAATGTGTTCTTTTTTCCATTTCCAGGAGTGTATATTCTTATTCGCCTGCGAATGTTTGGGGAATGAATTAAAAAGAAAACAATAAATGGATGAGAAAACAATTTGAAATTGTTTTTGCTGAAATTCCTGTAGTGTGCCTTGATTCATTATGAATTGCTTGAACTTGAGCTTTAATGTTGAAATGTGTGTGAAATCTTATGGGACTTAACTGCTAAGGTCATCAGTCCCTAAGCTTACACACTACTTAACCTAAACTATCCTAAGGACAAACACACACACCCATTTTTCAATTGCAAGCGCCAGTTTTCGAAAAAGTTATCTGTTACGCGTGGTTTGCCGCGAAATTATTGCCTACCCGTGATATCTTCAGCAATGTTAACGACGTTTCTTTTCTGAGAGATTCGCTCGGAGAAATGCCACAGTGGCAAACATGACCCTGCGTGACGCTCGTGGTGTGTGGAATTTCAGTGTTTTGAATGTTTCTACGGGTGGTATCATCCAAGAGAATATACAAAATCTTCCTGAAGGACTAACATATAAATAAAATATAAGAATTAATGTAGGAACTGATAAAGAATGAAATACGAGAATTTAAAAAGATTGTAACCCTCAAAATACCGTAAACGCATACATAATATAATGAACGTGAAAGCAGATGTAATGCCCTTGTATCCCTTGACTTCACAAGAAACAATCGTGTAGTACCGATCTACGGCCAAGCGAACATAAATAAAAAACAGTAAATAATTAAAATGAAGATGAAGAATAATCGGGTTTCGAAGATGTGGCGCAAAGTTGCGACACCGCGGCCCTAGCCGCTGCACCACCGTTACAATTGAAACTGTCGCGCACTAAAAGGCATCTACATTACGTCGAAAACTTTGACCGTCGTTTTCTCACAACGGTCGCTTATTGCGACCACTCTTCCATCGAACGAAGTTTCTGAGAAATCCGGTTATGGCACTAGCCGTGTGTTCTCCTCGTTTGTACGATACTGAATATGTACAATGGCGAACATGTGCAACGAGGAAGTTACGTATCGGTGCCCTGTTCGGCAGTATTACCTGTCCTCCAGTAACGACGCCTTCGGATGTACTTCTATCTAGTTACGTTTCGCCCTCCTTCTGAACTCTTTATTGAGCGATTTGCTTCGGGAGCGCAATATTTAACGAGATTATTTGCTTCCCAGTTTGCCTCTTCCGAAAAATTTAACGGCATCACATATAATCACGCATGCCTGATTTTGAAGAACTTCCTTGTATCTATGGTGTTTAAAGACTGTCGTGCCATGAAGAGGCAACAACGACAACGCTCAAAATGGGCGAACATGTTTTATATGAATTTTCTGTTTTCTCTGTTTTATGACACCATTAGCTGAACATTATGGGGCAGTTTGTCGAGGTAGTGAACAAGCTAGGCGATTGACTTGAGTCATGTCAGACATTTCGTAGGATCAGCACTAATGACAGGTTACGCCGAAATAATTGCAGGCTCGAGCCGAAATGCTATCGTAAGACTCAACAACTGGGCATTAAGGTGTGATTTGTTGCGGGAAATAATTTTTTGTTCTGAGGTTTCCCGCAAATTGCCGTCGCGGGAACGTCTCGCGTAGCGGGAGCATTACCGCAGACGGGAGCGACTGCGCATGCGCGAGCCGCGCCCCCACTCCCCGCAATGCCACTGCTCTTCTGTCAAACAGAAGCGCGCGGGCAGCGGGCACCGCACTTCAGTCGCGTTCGTGATGGCGAGGAGTAAGGAAGGAGCTGCCGGCGCTCGGCTGCTGCTAGCGGCGGCGGCGGCATTAGCCGCCTGCTGCCTCTGCCACGGCCTGCAGCTGTCCGAGCAGGAGAAGAAGTGCGTCGACCAGTACCGCATCCTGTACCCTGAGGACAACGTGTGTTACAAGCTGGGCAACAAAGGGCCGTGCGAGGACGGTGAGCTGCTGTTCCTGGACGACTCGGAGGCCGACGAAGGAGAACAAGTCAAGGTGACTGCCAGTAAACACCGACGCTGTTGATAAACACACCGCGGTTTTGTCGGTGGCAGCCTGACGCGCTCCGGGACCGTTAGCTTCTTATTTCTCCCTGTCGTTTGGGCTTTCACTGAACCACGTTTCGCTTGCGCTTCGCAAAGAATTTTTTTCCATTGTATATTTCTGCTTCAGATCACAGATATGTATCACTACTGGTTTCCTATCTCTTACCAATTCACCATCAGATGGTCTGTTTAAAGAAAAGTGGGATAGCAGAATACCAGAAAACTAAACTACAAAATCAGACTAATTTCTATACACCATTACATGCACTTTAGTACCTTACATAGTAACGCGACGACATTGTAACCGAATAGGTCTGCGTGCACAGTCCCAGCTTTCTCTTTTTCATTTCTATAGGCCAATATATTTCTTTGCTATTTTCCTCTCTCGTTTATTCGTCTCTTCTATTTCCCTGTGGGAAGTTAGACATGTCGATGGGTCCTTTTATTTAGCTATTAAAAAATGCAAGTTTTTCCATTGTAGAGATGAAGCTTTCCTATATCCACCCTATATACGAATTAACTCGACATGATTAAACAGCAACTTACGATGATCTACTTACCTTACACATACGCTTCACAATCGCTGATCACTACTCCATCAATGTTACGTTTCTTTCCTAGGATGACGACGTTTGATGGTTTCAATCTGCCTCTACTTATAGCTTCATATGGACATTAATATTTGTCCCTTACTCATGTAACAGACAGACGCATTGCGGACACTTACACGAGGTAATGTCATCCCACAGTTTTTAAACAATGCAACTACATTTGTTACAGGACAAAGTGATCTGAAGATCTCGCCAAGGTGACAGCAACGTCATGATTAAGCCCGAGAACGTGGGAGACGAGGTAGTTGCACCACACACTCCAGTATTCGTACTAGTGGAGCACTCCCACACATTACTCAGCTGAGCATCAAATGCTGTGGCACAGCACCGGCACTTTCGTTCCACAAAACTACAACTGAACATTTGTTCACAATGCCATGTGTGCTGAATTCACATTTAGTCTGAATAAACCACTAGTTGCTTTAATTAGGATGCTTAAACCACCTAAATGTTTATGAAAAAAATTTGAATGGGTGTCCGTTACACATCTCCTAAACCACGGGATCGATTTCAGACAAACTTGATACACATGTCGCTATCTGGGAAGAAGTGCTGCGGGGGTATGAATTATCTATCTGGCATATATTACGAAGTGTGGCTGAAAAGGAGATGACAGATGAGTAATCCGAACGTCTGCAGCAATTTTAACGAGATTCTCTGTCTGTATCTCTATTTTTGGAGGAGGAGGAGGAGATTACTGTTAAACGTCCCGTCGACAACGAGGTCATTAGAGACGGAGCACAAGCTCGGATTAGGGAAGGATGGGGAAGGAAATCGGCCGTGCCCTTTCTAAGGAACCATCCCGGCATTTGCCTGAAGCGATTTAGGGAAATCACGGAAAACTTAAATCAGGATGGTCGGACGCGGGATTGAACCGTCGTCCTCCCGAATGCGAGTCCAGCGTGCTAACCACTGCGCCACCTCGCTCGGTCTCTTCTTGTGTTATTTGTATACAAATATTGTGAGGGTATTATAGCCCTACCACCCCTACAGGTGGGGTGAAAACAGACATGTAATAGTAGCCCATAACGACCGATATTAGTATCAGAGCCATATTTTTCTGGGTCGTTTGGTCTCATTGGAGACAGTACTGACAACATTTGACACCTGGGGGGTGGAGTAAAAACACAGTGACATATCTGCATCACTCTTCAACGCCTGAAGCAATTTTTACCGAATTTGGTACACGTATCAGTAACTACCCCGAAAACAAAAAGAGTTGTTTCAGCAGAACGCAATTAGCGCCCATATGGACGAGGGTGGAGCTGAAAAGGGGTGGCCAAAACCGTAACTCTGGAACGTCTAGAGCGATTTCTGCCAGATCCCATACAAGCATGACTCTCTGTGTGTATCCACTCAGCAAAGTGCCCCTGCTGCCGTAACTGACCTGCTCACTTGCATTACTCTTGCACGTTCAATCACGTTTTCCGTCACCACTTTCGCTCACTTCTCCTTCTCACGGCCAATAAATTTAATGACGTCAATGGCAAACCTTCGCAAGGCCCGTGAAGGTAATTATGGGTGATCGCCTTCCGTGATAGCATTGCGGATTAGAAAGCTGCGCTACTGTGAGCTGAAACGTGCCCTTACCTTTGACCACTCAGTCGTTGTATGGCAGCGTCTACAGTTGACTTTGACGAGTTGATATATGTATGCATAGTTTGCCAGAGATTTCGAACAGTTGCAGCACTACGTTAATTATACATATACAGCTTAGTTCACTTCAATATGTTGGCATTACACACATTTTTGCGGGGGAAGAGGGAGCAGTATCTTGAATTGTAAGGATGTTTCCAGGGAGAGAAATCGTGCTTAACAGTTACTCAGGTGTTTATGCTCCACCCTGTTTGAGTTTGGACTGGAGTTCCGGAGCTATTCCGCGTCTTGATCGTCGGAAGTGAAAGCCTAGACTGGACCAAATGTGGTATTCTCAATGACAACATATGCACAGCAAACGAGGTTCTAGGCGTATATATGCATGATTAATGCGACATAGCGACTGTTTCTTATACCTGGAAAAAAAATACAAATATCTTTATGGCAGGTGCTCCATGTTATAGCCAACAAGAAGCGATGAGTACCATTACTACCTTCAAAGTTCGTTCAACCAAGTAAGTTCTTACTTACAAGCAAATTTCATTTAATAAAAGTTTATAGTGTAAAGTGAGGCATATTACTAAACATGTAACAACCGCGTTACAAGGATAATGAAGACGCAGATGAATAAGAGGGCTGCTGATAAAGATCTTCCGCGTATGCGTCACAACTGTTTGATTAATAGTCCAGCCTCGCAACAATACAGGTTAATTGCTGTAGAATTGGATCAAATCACGATTTTTTTATATCATTCTTAACATTTTACTTTTTGTCTTAGTTTTATTTCCGTGTTTGCAGTGGCATACTAGACAGCCTTATGTTGACCGAAATGCGTCAAGAAGCTGACCATACCTCAGTCAATGAACTTTCGCAAATGAAGCTATTGAGCTAAGAGACATGTCACCCGTGTCCGCGACATGTCGTGATAATATTTCCGTTACATGTCGTGAGGTAGAAATGTGACTCGTGTAGAATACGTACGTACCTTCGTCCACCAGAAATACAACAGTACAGCCACCCCCACCCCATTACATATTTCCTGTCTACGTTAGCCGGTTTCGCAGTCATTTGACGTGTATCAATCTTCACAGAAAAGTGCAAAAATACTCTGTAGAAATGGCAATGATGCTGCCAGCTGTCCGGTAAGAGGTCAGCACTTAACCAAAGAGTCCACTATTTTACTCAGACTCTATAAATCGTGCACACCAGAAACCTCAGTCACACAATGCAGAGTTATGCGCTTCGCAGGCAATAGCCGAGGATTAATAATAATAATAATAACAACTATAATAATAATGTGCTTCCACGTATCACCACCAGCACCACCCCCACATGGTGCACCAAGTTTGGTAACAGAAGGCAAGTTTCCGCCTGAGGCCTATAGCAGTCGTGCACGATCTGCCGGGCTCATACAAAAAAAGCGCAGGTGACGCCTGTATACAAGAAGGGTAGAAGGACGGATCCTCAAAATTACAGACCAATATCCTTAACATCGGTTTGTTGCAGGATTCTCGAACATATTCTCAGTTCGAATATAATGAATTTCCTTGAGACAGAGAAGTTGCTGTCCATGCATCAGCACGGCTTTAGAAAGCATCGCTCCTGCGAAACGCAACTCGCGCTTTTTTCACATGATATCTTGCGAACCATGGATGAAGGGTATCAGACGGATATTCGTTGACTTCCGGAAAGCGTTTGACTCGGTGCCCCACTGCAGACTCCTAACTAAGGTACGAGCATGTGTGATTGGCTCCCAAATATGTGAGTGGCTCGAAGACTTCTTAAGTAATACAACCCAGTACGTTGTCCTCGATGGTGAGTGTTCATCGGAGGTGAGGGTATCATCTGGAGTGCCCCAGGGAAGTGTGGTAGGTCCGCTGTTGTTTTCTATCAACATAAATGATCTTTTGGATAGGGTGGATAGCAATGTGCGGCTGTTTGCTGATGATGCTGTGGTGTACGGGGAAGGTGTCGTCGTTGAGTGACTGTAGGAGGATACAAGATGACTTGGACAGGATTTGTGATTGGTGTACAGAATGGCAGCTAACTCTAAATATAGATAAATGTAAATTAATGCAGGTGAATAGGAAAAAGAACCCTGTAATGTTTGAATACTCCATTAGTAGTGTAGCGCTTGACACAGTCACGTCGATTAAATATTTGGGCGTAACATTGCAGAGCGATATGAAGTGGGACAAGTATGTAATGGCAGTTGTGGGGACGAAAGATAGTCGTCTTCGGTTCATTGGCAGAATTTTGGTAAGATGTGGTTCATCTGTGAAGGAGACCAGTTATAAAACGCTGGTGCGACCTATTCTTGAGCACTGCTCGAGCGTTTGGAATCCCCATCAGGTCGGATTGAGGGGGGACATAGAAGCAATTCAGAGGCGGGCTGCTAGATTTGTTACTGGTAGGTTTGATCATGACGCGAGTGTTACGGAAATACTTCAGGAACTCGGCTGGGAGTCTCCAGAGGAAAGGAGGCGTTCTTTTCGTGAATCGCTACTGAGGAAATTAGAGAAGCAGCATTTGAGGCTGACTGCAGTACAATTTTTTTCCGCCAACTTATATTTCGCGGAAAGACCACAAAGATAAGAGAGATTAGGGCTCGTATAGAGGCATATAGGCAGCCACTTTTCCCGTTCTGTTTGGGAGTGGAACGGGGAGAGAAGATGCTAGTTGTGGTACGAGTTACCCTCCGCCACGCACCGTATGGTGGATTGCGGAGTATGTATGTAGATGTAGATAGATGTAGATTCGGCTGAATCACAGCTCCGCCAGCTGTCTACTGCCTACAGAACACAGGATGGCCGGCTCAGCCCACTCACGCTTCGAGCCTCTTCCCGTTGACATCGATAGCTGGACTCTGTTCGCTTCTACATCTACGTGATTACTCTGCTGTTCACAATAAAGTGCCTGGCAGAGGGCTCAATGAACCACCTTCATGCTGTCTCTCTACCGTCCCACTCTCAAACAGCACGCGGGAAAAATGAGCACTTAAATGGTTTGTGCGAGCCCTGACTTCTAATATTTTATCGTGATGATCATTTCTCCCTATGTAGGTGGGTGCCAATATAATGTTTTTGCTATCGGAGGAGAAAACTGGTGATTGAAATTTCATGAGAAGATACCGTCGCAACGAAAAACGGCATTGTTTTAATGATTGCCACTCCAATTCACTGTCTCCTCTATTTCGCGATAATACAAAACGAGCTGCCCTTCTTTGTACTTTTTCGATGTCATCCGTCAGTCCCACCTGATGCGGATCCCACACCGCACAGCAATACTCCAGAATAGGGCGGACAAGCGTGGTGTAAGCAGTCTCTTTAGTAGACCTGTTGCACCTTCCAAATGTTCTGCCAATGAATCGTAGTCTCTGGTTTGCTCTACCCACAATATTATCTATGTGATCGTTCCAATTAGGTTATTTTTAATTGTAATCCCTAAGTATTTAGTTGAATGTACAGCCTTCAGATTTGTGCGACTGGTCGCGTAATCTAAATTTAGCTGATTTCATTTAGTACTCATGTGAATAACTTCACACTTTTCTTTATTCAGGGTCAATTACCCCTTTTCGCACCATACAGATATCTTATCTACATCATTTTACAAGTCGTTTTGATCATCTGATGACTTTACAAAACGGTAAATAACAGCATCATCTGCAAACAATTTAAGACGGCTACCCAGATTGCCTCCCATGTCGTTAATATAGATCAGGAACAATAGAGGGCCTATAACACTTCCTTGGGGAACGCCGGGTATTACTTCTGTTTTACTCGATGACTTTCCATCTATTACTACGAACTGTGACCTTTCTGACAGGAAATCGCGAATCCAGTCGCACAACTGAGGCGATACTCCGTAGGCACGCGATTGGTTAGAAGACGCTTGTGAGGAACGGTGTCGAAAGCCTTCTGGAAATCTAAAAATATGGATTCAATTTGACGTCCCCTGTCGGTAGCACTTATTACTTCATGAGTATAATAAGCTAGTTGTGTTTCACAAGAAAGATATTTTTCTGAAACCGTGCTCTGTGCCAATAAATCGTTTTCTTCGAGGTACTTCATAATGTTGAATACAGTATTTGTTCCAAAACCCTACTGCAAATCGACGTTAGCTATATGGGCTTATAATTCAGCGGATTACTCCTACTTCCCTTTTTGGGTATTGGAGAAATACAAGTAAATCAAATGCTCTGTTTGTTGTGTTAACTTGTTCTTTAATCCTTTCTGCTCCTTAAAAGTCTCTTCTGGTTTGTTGCCGGATCCTAAAATCAACTCTGTTCAGTATTTCGGGGATACAGCTGTTCGCCATCTTCAGGAGAATGCTGCTTCTGCTGCCGTGAGCTGACGCCAAGCCTGCAAATCGACGTCCTATATATGAGGGTTATTCGGAAGGTAAGGAACGATCTATCGCGAAATGGAAAATACAGTAAAAATCTGATGAAGCGTTGCACAGATGCGTCGGGCAATCTGTACGCCCGTCGATCGCGTCATGTCGGTCTTTTCAGTTCTGAGCTCACAGTGAGAACGTAAAGATGGCTTAGAAATTAGCGTCTCCCACCGAGTATGAGGGCCTGGCGAAAGATTTCGCCTGAAGCTATACGATCCACATAACATAACTGTCATACGGTTCGTTCTACACGATAATTATCGGCCGCACTCTGCAGGGGCGATGAAGATGCAGCGTTTTCGATGGGAAGTGTTTGATCACCCACAATACAGCCGTAACTGGCTACCCCTGAGGTTCATCTCTCCTTAAATGAATCGCTGGTTATGAGGACAATATTTTGACACAGACAACGAGCTGCAGCCCAGAGTAGAAAATTGTCGAAAAGCACTGGCGGCTGTCTTCTATAACGAGGGAATTGAGAAGTTCGTACAACGCTACGCCAGATGTCTAAGTCTGAGCGGCGACTGGTAGAGAAGTTGCTGCAAGGTGTAGTTAACTGTTGCAAATAAAACAGTTTTGATTTTCACTGTGGTTTCCATTACGCGACTTACCGTTCACTACTTTCCGAATAGCCCTCGTAGGTCTCCGCACCGTACACGGCGCATGCGCTGCCCACCACAGCTGCTGCCTTCCAGATCCGGGCAGGTGGCGCCGTCCTTACAAGGGAATCTCCCCATCGCACCACCCGAATTTAGTTATAAGTTGTCACAGTGGACAGGCCTTGAAAAACTGAACATAGATCAATCGAGAAAACGCCGGCCGGTGTGGCCAAGCGGTTAAAGGCGCTACAGTCTGGAACCGCGTGACCGCTACGGTCGCAGGTTCGAATCCTGCCTCGGGCAAGGATGTGTGTGATGTCCTTAGGTTAGTTAGGTTTAAGTAGTTCTAAGTACTAGGGGAATGATGACCTTAGAAGTTAAGTCCCATAGTGCTCAGAGCCATTTGAACCATTTTCAATCGAGAAAACAGGAAGACGTTTTGTGGAACGATGGAAAAAATAAGCAAAATATACAAATTGAGTAGTCGATGTGCAAGATATGTAACATCAAGGACAATGTGAGCTCAGGAGCGCCGTGGTCCCGTGGTTAGCGTGAACAACTGCGGGACGAAAGGTCTTCTCTCGAGTAAAAATTTTAACTTTTTATTTTCAGGCAACTGACGTGTGTCAATTATCAAACTTCAGGCCCTCACACATAATCAACTTCTCTCTCCAAAATTGCAGGACACTTTCAGATTTGCTTGGACAGATGCAGGATTTGACGGTCTACACACGGAAAAAATTGAAAATGTTAAAAACATATGTTTTGACAGAGCACAGAGAAAACT
Organism: Schistocerca piceifrons; assembly: GCF_021461385.2. Lineage (NCBI taxonomy): Eukaryota > Metazoa > Arthropoda > Insecta > Orthoptera > Acrididae > Schistocerca > Schistocerca piceifrons. The sequence continues at coordinate 461,265,815 of NC_060145.1, forward strand.
GTGCGACTGTGAAACTGTTGCATTCATTTGTTGCAGTTTATGTGACAAACTCTTATGTTTTCATCACTTTTTGGGAGTGATTATCACATCCACAAGAAAACCTAAATCGGGCAAGGTAGAAGAATCTTTTTAGCCATTCGCCAAGTGTACAAGTTAGGTGGGTCGACAACATATTCCTGTCATGTGACGCACATGCCGTCACCAGAGTCGTATAGAATATATCAGACGTGTTTTCCTGTGGAGGAATCGGTTGACCTATGACCCTGCGATCAAATGTTTTCGGTTCCCATTGGAGAGGCTCGTACTTTCGTCTACTAATCGCACGGTTTTGCGGTGCGGTCACAAAACACAGACACTAAACTTATTACAGTGAACAGAGACGTCAATGAACGAACTGACAGATCATAACTTCGCGAAAATAAATAAAGTTTTCACGCGAAGGAAGACTTGAACCAAGGACCTATCGTTCCGCAGTTGTTCACGCTAACCACGGGACCACGGCGCTCCTGAACTGACACTATCCTTGATGTTGCCTATCTTGCACATGGACTACTCAGTTTGTATATTTTGCTTATTTTTTCCATAGTTCCACACAACTTCTTCCTGTTTTCTCGATTGATCTGTGTTCAGTTTTTCAAGGCCTGTCCACTGTGCCAACTTATAACTAAATCTGAGGGGGGATGCGATGGGGAGGTTCCCTTGTTAGTAGAACACCGGCGGCAGCCACATATCGCACTCCGAGACCATTTTCGAACACTCGTACTGGCCACAGCGAAGAATGTTCTGTTTTGATGTGGGATGGTGCAGCGTTCCACGTTCTTCTAACAGGAAAACCATTGTCTCTATTGATCGAAGTATCCGCCAACCTAATTTAGGTTGCATCTTTATAAACACTGTTCCAAAAAGCCGGAAGTGTTGGCAACTATCACATGACAGATTGTGTGCGGGTAGTCCTTTATCACCCACAGACGACTGAGGATATGGCACTGAGGGCTTCGGCTTTGCAACCAACGTTCTTCTGGAGGTATGTATATGCTACATTTTTCATCTGGCCACATGGACGTGATGCTCTCAACAGATTTTTGGACCACTGCAACGGTCTTCATCCCCGCATTATATTTACCACGTCCATTCCTGAACGTCATGGTTTACAAAAAACCATGATGGTACCCTGGGACATGTGTTCAGCGAAAGCCGAGGCGCGCAAATCGGTATCTGCACCAACTGTACTAACGTAGTGGCGTTCTTAGGACCCTGGTACGCAGAGCATATGCCATTTCCGATGCGGACGCTTTGATCCAAGAAATTGCACATTTGATGGCTGTTTTTTTTTTTAAAGAAAATGGATACTCACGGATTCTTTGGAGGTTGGACCATCCCCTTAGGTGCATGAAGAGGGACATAGATAGGTGCCCTTCATTCCTAAAGCTGGGGCATATCGTTTAACATTGCGAGAATTTGAAGTACTTTTAACATTTAAGAAAGTGTTCCTTCCACCTTTCAAGATTGGGGCACTGCTCGACTGTGTGAAAGGTGGTTTGGAGCTAAGGAAGCGTGGTATATATAAAATTCCGTGTCAATGTGGTAAGGCTTACATCGGCCAATCGATTCACATAGTTCAGTACATGTGCGTGGGACACCGCCGTCATACGAGGCTTCAACAGCCGGGAAAATCGGCGCTAGCAGAACATTGCTTCAACGAGGGACCCGGGATGAAATTTGACGGAACTGTGATAGTTGCGAACACTTCCGGTTTTTGGAACAGTGTTTACAAAGTGCCAATTGAAATTAGGTTGGCGGATAATTTGATTAGAGAGACAAAGGCCTTCCTCTTGGCAAGACATGGAACCCTATACTATCTCGCATCAAAACAAAATGTTCTTCGGTGCGGCCGGTTCGCGTGTTCCAAAATCGTCCCTGAGTGCGATACGTCGTTGTCGTCGGTGTTCTGCTAGGTGAGGCGCCACGTGCCCCAGTCTTGCAGGCAGCAACTGCAGTGGGATGTCGATTTACAGCCTCGGCGGGACTCAGCAGCAGAAGCAGCATTCTCCTGAAGATCGTTAACAGTTGGATTGCCGAAATACTGAATAGAGTTGATGACTTACTACACTGGGAAAGCCTACAAAGTCACATTCCTGCTCCTGCCTAGCTTTCAGCCGGCTGATGTGGCCGAGCGGTTCTCGGCGCTTCAGTCTGGAACCGCGCTGGTGTTACGGCCGTAGGTTCGAATCCTGCCTCGGATGTGTGTGCTATCCATAGGTTAGTTCGGTTTAACTAGTTCTACGTTCTAATGGACTGACGACCTCAGATGTTAAGTTCCGTAGTGCTCAGAGCCATTTGAATCATTTGAGCCTAGCTTTCCTACGACAACAGTTGCCCCTCCACTCTGTAACCCGCCTCTCCTTACTGTTGTGTACGAAGTAGCACACAACAACTATTGACAGGTTTCCCAGTTCTTTACTATTATAAGCTGTTCAAGAAATGTACTTGTAAATTGACCTTTATTGTTGAAAATATTGCAAAAAGAACAGCAATTTTGCCACGACTGCTTATAATTGTATCTTAAAAATGACATATGTCGAATGAACACCGTCTTTCCTATGGCACATCTTTGCAATTTATGCAAGTGAACAGCTAAACGTATAGCTGTTAATTTCAAATTTTCTGGCAGGTCCAGCATGCATAAGCATTTACTTCTGAGCAGGCTCAGAAAGTTTTATCCGCCGGGTAATTTTTACTGAGATAGTGTGGTAAAACAGTTATAACACGCCACCGCGAAAATCGATCACTACATAATTATGTGACAAAACAGAAAATCAGCGTGTTTTGTTTTGTTTGTGTGTTAGGTCATAAGTCATCATGTCATAACCTTGCAACATCGTTACAAACTGTTTTTTGGTGAAGTTGACGATAACTCCAAAACCACCCACCGCCAATCACTGGTTTTTGTATTTGCCACTACCCTCAGTTAACCTGTTGTGCACGGTTATGTGATTGCAGTTTTTCCAGTAGTGGCAAATTAGTGTTCGTATTGCTCCCTGACAGATCTCCTGTTTCGTTCGCATCAAGTTATTTTTAAGGAGAAGCATTCGAGGATGTCTTACGTTCCCGAGCTTTCGCGAATATTCTAGAATGTTACTCAAATGTTCTAGAATATTTGCAAATGTTGTAGAATATAAGTTGGAAATGGCACATATTGCATTGATCTGCACTCACTTAGGTAATCAATGAATAGTACTGTGGGCGAAGAATTTTAACAACAAAGTATTATGTCCTTCATCCACGAAATCAGTGAATATTGAATATTAGATCCTGAGAAGAAAAAAATATTTAAATGGATTGATAGAATGACGAACCAAGTAGAAACCACAGACTTCGAACAGAATTACCAAGTTCTCTCAGAGTTGCCGGCATGTCCCTGCAAAAGAACTTATTAAAAATCATCATCATCATAATAACGAAAATAGTATTCGAAAAACCAAGAGGCAAGTCAGTATTCTTATCGCGAATTCCATTCATTTCAGCTAACTTATCATTCAGCTTTGCCGGCCGGTGTGGTCAAGCGGTTCTAGGCGCTTCAGTCCGGAACCACGCGGTTGCTACGGTCGCAGGTTCGAATCCTGCCTCGGGCATGTCTGTGTGTGATGTCCTTAGGTTCACGTAGTTCTAAGTCTAGGGGACTGATGACCTCAGATGTTAAGTCCCATAGTGCTTAGAGCCATTTGAACCTTTCAGCTTTGAAAGGCTCCAATTTCCGGTAAGATTAACGTACAGTATGACTATCAATAAAGCACAAGGGCAAACGTTCCAGTGTTGCTGAGTGAATTTTTCGCACGGACAACTATACATAGCGAGTTCGAGTACACCTGAAATAAAACCTATAAATGTAGTTTACAGGAACATACTTTGAAAAAGTTAGATGTTATGAAAATGAAATGTGCAATTTCTGATTTCCCAACCCACAAGGTAAATGAAAAACAAAAACAAAAAAATCTAGCGAAGAAGGTCCTTTTCAGCTAACTAATCGTTTGAACCTGTCAGCTGAGGAGGGACTGGGATGAGGGCGATCCGTCTTGTTATGTAATATAAAAACCCAGAACTTGACTGTTACATCCTCAACACTCCGGTGCGTCGTAAGGCGTTCATTGAGGCTCGGCGGGAATCGTACTGTTCTGGCTAATACCGTTCTCACATCGCCTGTAAGAAAGATGAAAACAGCTTCCTCTCCGTGGAAATGAGTCACTTAGGCGCTGATGGACTAACTGCAGTGCGGCCTTGAACCAACGTCGTTACGATAGCAACTTGTCTGCCATTCACCGTCCGATCGTACTTATGCTGTTTGTCTCGCCGTCGGCTCAACATTCTTGGCATCTCTCGTGTCACATGATGCAGGTAAAACCCTCCCAGAGAAGTAGTGGGGGGAGCGACCGAATGAAGACGACCGATTCTGTCGGTTGTTGAAAAACAATTGACGCATTCGGTTGTAGGTTTAGGTGTCGGTTGAATTACTCATTCTTTACGTGTGAAACCAGTCTCCATTGAGTGTGTGTGTGTGTGTGTGTGTGTGTGTGTGTGTGTGTCGTTTCAGCCGGCCAGTACGGGCGTGGTATTCTCACAGTTGCCTCTTTCATCCGGGCGAATACTCCACTGTTCCAACCATCCCACAAAAATGTTGACAAACTATTTTTCACGAAAAATACTTGTGGAGGATGGCAGTATATACGTAAAAAGCAAGTTGTTAAGTCACCGAAGAATTAAAACGATAGTATGCTACCAGTAACCCCGGATTCTTTAAGGAATCGAACTCTCATGTATAAAACACCTTCAAACGTGTCATTGCTTACAAATGAGTCAATGTATTATTTGACGGGAGCACGCAAGCAAGAAAGTTTGGAAAAGGTTTGAAATTAAGACTAAAGTTTGTTGGAAGTCGCTAAGTGTTATAACAAAACAATGCATCAGCATAGTCTGGGTAATTCATGCTCTAATTTAGCCGAAACTAGTTTTTCTCGAGTCTCAATGTTTATAATGTCACGTCTCTTGCAATGTATGTCGTACAGTGATATAATTGTACAGCTACATTCAGTGTTATTTGTGGACACCGGCTGCAAACACTGTTGCAAACAGCGTCGGCGGTAAGAAAGTAACAAATTAAAACTTCATGTCTGAAGCTAAAGCTTTACTGCACGAATAGCCAAAAACTTTTTTCGTTTCATCATTTTGCAGGGGGAGTGGGGGTATCTGGAAAGAAGACCTCCGTTTGAAATTTTGTATAAAGTTTCTTGGAAGTCGCGAAATGCTCTCGTTCCTAAACACTCGATGAATAGTACCTCAAGCATGTTGCCTCAAAACACACACACACACACACACAGTTTATAACTGAAGCACTTGGCTTAGTGTGTCGAAAGAGTAAAATACGAGTATACTTCTTAATGTATAGATTAGGACAGCATTTTAAACTTTAAGATTCAGTCAACAATTACGCGGAATACTGAAAATCGAGCCTTTAGATATGCAACCTGCAACTGCTACTGGCGGGAAGCAAGAGAAAAATCCTAAGAAATTTTGGTCTTATGTCAAAGCGGTAGGTGAATCAAAACAAAATGTCCAGACACTCTGTGACCAAAATGGTATTGAAACAGAGGATGACAGACTAAAGGCCGAAATACTAAATGTCTTTTTCCAAAGTTGTTTCACAGAGGAAGATTGCACTGTAGTTCCTTCTCTAGATTGTCGCACAGATGACAAAATGGTAGATATCGAAATAGACGACAGAGGGATAGAGAAACAATTAAAATCGCTCAAAAGAGGAAAGGCCTCTGGACCTGATGGGATACCAGTTCAATTTTACACAGAGTACGCGAAGGAACTTGCCCCCCTTCTTGCAGCGGTGTACCGTAGGTCTCTAGAAGAGCGTAGCGTTCCAAAGGATTGGAAAAGGGCACAGGTCATCCCCGTTTTCAAGAAGGGACGTCGAGCAGATGTACAGAACTATAGACCTATATCTCTAACGTCGATCAGTTGTAGAATTTTGGAACACGTATTGTGTTCGAGTATAATGACTTTTCTGGAGACTAGAAATCTACTCTGTAGGAATCAGCATGGGTTTCGAAAAAGACGGTCATGTGAAACCCAGCTCGCGCTGTTCGTCCACGAGACTCAGAGGGCCATAGACACGGGTTCACAGGTAGATGCCGTGTTTCTTGACTTCCGCAAGGCGTTCGATACAGTTCCCCACAGTCGTTTAATGAACAAAGTACGAGCATATGAACTATCCGACCAATTGTGTGATTGGATTGAGGAGTTCCTAGATAACAGGACGCAGCATGTCATTCTCAATGGAGAGAAGTCTTCCGAAGTAAGAGTGATTTCAGGTGTGCCGCAGGGGAGTGTCATAGGACCGTTGCTATTCACAATATACATAAATGACCTTGTGGATGACATCGGAAGTTCACTGAGGCTTTTTGCAGATGATGCTGTGGTGTATCGAGAGGTTGTAACAATGGAAAATTGTACTGAAATGCAGAAGGATCTGCAGCGAATTGACGCATGGTGCAGGGAATGGCAATTGAATCTCAATGTAGACAAGTGTAATGTGCTGCGAATACACAGAAAGATAGATCCCTTATCATTTAGCTACAAAATAGCAGGTCAGCAACTGGAAGCAGTTAATACCATAAATTATCTGGGAGTACGCATTAGGAATGATTTAAAATGGAATGGAATGGAATGTTGATCGTCGGTAAAGCAGATGCCAGACAGATTCATTGGAAGAATCCTAAGGAAATGCAATCCGAAAACACAGGAAGTAGGTTACAGTACGCTTGTTCGCCCACTGCTTGAATACTGCTCAGCAGTGTGGGATCCGTACCAGATAGGGTTGATAGAAGAGATAGAGAAGATCCAACGGAGAGCAGCGCGCTTCGTTACAGGATCATTTAGTAATCGCGAAAGCGTTACGGAGATGATAGATAAACTCCAGTGGAAGACTCTGCAGGAGAGACGCTCAGTAGCTCGGTACGGGCTTTTGTCAAAGTTTCGAGAACATACCTTCACCGAAGAGTCAAGCAGTATATTGCTCCCTCCTACGTATATCTCGCGAAGAGACCATGAGGATAAAATCAGAGAGATTAGAGCCCACACAGAGGCATACCGACAATCCTCCTTTCCACAAACAATATGAGACTGGAATAGAAGGGAGAACCGATAGAGGTACTCAAGGTACCCTCCGCCACACACCGTCAGGTGGCTTGCGGAGTATGGATGTAGATGTAGATGTAGAAGAGAGAGACCTTCAATAAATTTAAATTACAAAAGTATCTGTTCATTAATCTGAACATAAATTTACAATACGGCTCCACATATTAAACTTTTTAAATAAACCAAAAAATTTTATTTAATGCTAGAATAACGAACAATTGGTATTTAAGTAACTAAATAAATTCTAAAAATAATTTTCTTCTAGAGATCTTCTCGAAACAAGGTACGTCGCTTATCTCAAACACTGTAGCTCCGTGAGTTACCACTTGTTGAAATATTATCAGTTAAAATGTGCCTTTTCCGAAAGTGATAAAAATTTAAGCTAGGCGCGGAAACCAATATTTGGTTCCGTTTGAGGAAACCAAACGACGTACACGTTTGGCGACACGGTCTCTGGTAGGCTGCTTGAATTTGAGCGCGCGACGATCAGATTGGCCAACTTCAGTGTTGAGTAACTCAGAAACGGCGCAACGTATCGAATTTATCAACTCTGCCATACGCTTACAAGCTTTTCGGTCTGTTATTGACCACCCGGTATATAACCGAAAAGGATGATTATGCATGTAAGTGAAAGCACTCCTACCCTGAAACAGCGCGAAAATCATCTGAGACTTGTCAGTCTGCTGTCTAACATGAAGTGCAACCACTCAGATACGGAGACTGAGAGAAAAACATTCATACCTCTGGCGTGGCCGTCGAGGCGAGTTCCATCCGGTTGTTTCATGCGAGTAAAAAAACAATCGACTGCTCAATAGATTACCAGAAACTGAGAAACGTAAACAAAGCAGTTAACGTAACGGCGTGCCAGAGTTGAGAATATTAACATAATATGTCTGACAACTATGAATACGAAATCGCGGTGTCTGTGCTACTAAGAAGTACGGTTCAATGTTTCTTTGGACATGCACGCTTGTTTGAAGAAACAGGCGCTGCAGCGACTACAGCCGTTAAGAAATACAGGAATTGTATTCACAACAGCGAATATGGACCACGATCGGCGGTGTATTGGAATTTCAACAGCGAAAATTTGTAGTGGACCGGGACTCGAACCCGGATTTCCCACTTTACGTGAGTGGTCGCCGTAACCGCTTCGTCTATCCGTGCACGAATCACGGCCAGACCCAAACTTCCATATGTCGTCATCCATGTGTCACAACCTGCACTCGTACCTTATGTATATTCCCGTCCAGGAAAGACATGTTTATTGATAATTTAGGGCCTGGTATTGGCGAATAAATACAAATTAGCAATTTCTGTGTCTTTAAGAAGTACGATGCAACGTTCCTTGGACATACACGTCCAAAACAACCATTCCATCATATTTCTTAATAATACAGGCACTTCTGTTCCGTATTTATTCGGCGATATACATATGCCAATCCCAAAGAAAGCAGGCGTTGGCAGATGTGAAAACTACCGAACTATCAGTTTAATAAGTCGCGGCTGCAAAATACTAACACGAATTCTTTACAGACGGATGGAAAAACTGGTAGAAGCCGACCTCGGAGAAGATCAGTTTGGATTCCGTAGAAATATGGGAACACGTGAGGCAATACTGACACTACGACTTATCTTAGAAGAAAGATTAAGGAAAGGCAAACCTACGTTTCTAGCATTTGTAGACTTAGAGAAAGCTTTTGACAATGTTGACTGGAATACTCTCTTTCAAATTCTAAAGGTGGCAGGGGTAAAATACAGGGAGCGAAGGGCTATTTACAATTTGTACAGAAACCAAATGGCAGTTACAAGAGTCGAGGGGCATGAAAGGGAAGCAGTGGTTGGGAAAGGTGTGAGACAGGGTTGTAGCCTATCCCCGATGTTATTCAATCTGTAGATTGCGCATGCAGTAAAGGAAACGAAAAATAAATTCGGAGTAGGTATTAAAATCCATGGATAAGAAATAAAAACTTTGAGGTTCGCCGATGACATTGTAATTCTGTCAGAGACAGCAAAGGACTTGGAAGAGCAGTTGAACGGAATGGTTAGTGTCTAGAAAGGAGGATATAAGATGAACATCAACAAAGGCAAAACGATGATAATGGAATGTAGTCGAATTAAGTCGGGTGATGCTGAGGGAATTAGATTAGGAAATGAGACACTTAAAGTAGTAAAGGAGTTTTGCTATTTAGGGAGCAAGATAACTGATGATGGTCGAAGTAGAGAGGATATAAAATGTAGACTGGCAATGGCAAAGAAAGCGTTTCTGAAGAAGAGAAATTTGTTAACAACGAGTATAGATTTAAGAGCCAGGAAGTCGTTTCTGAAAGTATTTGTATGGAGTGTAGCCATGTATGGAAGTGAAACGTGGACGATAAATAATTTGGAAAAGAAGAGAATAGAAGCTTTCGAAATGTGGTGCTACAGAAGAATGCTGAAGATTAGATGGATAGAGCACATAACTAATGAAGAGGTATTGAATAGGATTGGGGAGAAGAGGAGTTTGTGGCACAACCTGACTAGAAGAAGGGATCGGTTGGTAGCACATGTTCTGAGGCATCAAGGGATCACCAATTTAGTATTGGAGGACAGCGTGGAGGGTAAAAATCGAAGAGGGAGACCAAGAGAAGAATACACTAAGCAGATTCAGAAGGATGTAGGCTGCAGTAGGTACTGGGAGATGAAGAGGCTTGCACAGGATAGAGTAGCACGGAGAGCTGTATCAAACCAGTCTCAGGACTGAAGACCACAACAACAACAACAAATGTCATCCTGAGCGGGAACATACATAACGTACGAATGCAGGTTGTGACATATGGCCTACGACATATGGAAGTTTGTACCGATTCGTGCTCGGACAGCCAAAGCGGTTAAGGGGACCGCTCGCGTAGAGCGATAAATCCGGGTTCGAATCCCAGCGCTTAACAAATTTACTGTCGTAATTCCAACACACAGTTGATGGTGATCCATATCCGCAGTTGCGAATACATTTCCTGTACTGCTATAAATTGTAGTGTCAATTTTCTAAACTGTTGATCAGAGTAATACAGTGACAGTGTTTTCAGAATTTCATCTGTTCTTTTGATGACATAACATCAGTTTGGAGGCTACATTATAGCAGCCCGTGGCTTCTCTCAAATGGACGGTCGTTTCCTTTTCTTCTTCATGGGTGAACTGGTATATTTAAAGATAGCGTTGAGAACAATGTTCGATTCTCACGCTGTTAACCCGGGAAAAGTTGGCGGTGGTTTTGTTTAGTGATTCATCTTCATACACCGGACCTTAGATGCATTCAGCTGTGTTTATAAACAAACTCTAAGGAAAGAAAAGGGCGTGTGTGGAGCTGCAACTCACATGCACTCTTCTGTTCCCATAAAACGCAGACGTCTCCGCCCTGTTGATCTAACACTACAGATAATGCCTTAGACCGTAGGTCCTTCCTGAGCGGTAGCTGAGCAGTGTATCCGCGGAGAGTCATTGAATGGCAATAGACGGATGAGCTCACACGTAAACAGAGTGATCTAAATGCCAACAACTGTAGATTTCGAACTCCGACCCGCGGTTTTCTCACACGACATCCAGAAAGCCATTGGTCAAGGCAATCGTGTTTGTTTAGTATTTCTTATCTTCCGAAAACCACTCGTGACCGGTTTGCGTTATTCTTGGTAGGGAAGACCCGGTGTTCCACGGTAAGACCGCGGGGGTCATCTACAGGTGCAGAAGGGAGTCGAGGAAAGACAGGGAAGTGTGCTGCGACCATTACTCCTCCTGAAGCGTAATAATGACGTAGCATACAACATTAAGAGTAACCTCAGGCTAGTAGCAGATGTTTCAGTTACCTGTAATGAAGTTCCGTCTGATAAAGTCTGCACTATTAATAAGCCGAACGTTCTAAGATTTCCAAATTGTGCTAGTATCGTCAACTTGCATTAAATGTTCATAAATCCAAAATTCTTTATGGCGATACTAAATGGAATAATCGCATGGACTCAATCGCAGGTAAAATAGATGGCACTGCTAGGATACTGGGAAAATGCAGTCACTCTATAAAGGCGCGGCGTGTCTCACAATATTGCTCAACGTTGTGGACCTCATACCTACTCACTACCTTTCAATAACGACTATTATGTGAGAAATCTAAGAATACACTGTAACTAGATACGGATCAGTCAAACTACGGCACGCACACACACACACACGCGCTCTCGAACAGTTATTCTTCACGCGCCCCTCACGCGAACGGAGCGGGAAGGAAACTTAGTAACTGGTACAATAGGAAGTACCCAGTGCCATACACTTCAGTTGTTGCTACAGTATGGATACAGATGAAGAATTGTTTGCGTCATAAACTGTATACGATGAACACTCTTCCCGTTGCATGCCAATTGGCTGGTGACGGACCGTCGCCTAGATGCGACATGAATGGGAGTCGAGGAGGAAGAGACGGGCACTTTTTCCCTCCACCAGAGGACATTAACCTCGCTGTCGCTAATCCGAAGGGCTGTCTCTTAACGAGCAGGCCGTCTCCGTTCTGTGACGATAAGAACATGCCCAAGCGGGGCCATATAACAGGTGTGTTCAGGAAGTTAGGGGAAACTTGTAATTTCGCGTGTTTTATTAGTCCGATTCGCTTGAATTATTTGTTGTTGTGTTGGTAAACATGTCCGCAAAGTATCTGTACAGCTTTTGACATACCGGATATTTAATGTGTTGTCAGCTAACAGAAAGGTTATTTTGTACAAAAATGGATCAGAGAATTGGCATTAATTTTTGCCACAAGACCAGAATACAGTGCAGCAAATGTTAGAAAATATTAACTATTGCTTTTGGTGAGTCTGCTAAACTACTGTTAACGACTGGTGTAAGCCTTTCGAAGAAGGTTGTCAAGGTGTTAAAGATGACGAGCGCCCTAGCACATAATCAACTGATGAAAAAGTGGAAGAGGCGATTATGAACGATCGCCGAATCACAACAGAGAAGCCGCTACTGATGTTGGCATATCAGCTGAGTCATACTACGTAATTTTTTCAGATGGTTGGGTAAGAAATATGACAGCGGAAGTTGTTCCATAATGGTTGACTTTCGGAAAAAAACCACAGTAACGAAGATAAGTTCTTCAGTAGCCACTAAGCAAAGTCAACAACGATTCATCATAACTGAAATGCGTCATAACATGTGATGAAATATGGATATATCAATACGGTGTTGGAAACTAAAGCTCAATGCCTCCAGTGCTAGCATTCTGGTTGGCCGAGTGAGAAAAAAGCTCGGTAAGTGCGGTCTAATGTGTAAGTTATTGGTTGAAATGGCTCTGAGCACTATGGTACCTAACATCTGAGGTCGTTAGTCCCCTAAAACCTACAACTACTTAAACCTAAGTAACCTAAGGACACGACACACATCCATGCCCGATGCAAGATTCGAACCTTCCAGACTGAAGGGGCTAGAACCGCTCGGTCACACTGGCCGGCTGTAAGTTATTGATTTTCACTGTATTCTTAGATTTTTCATGACTGGTGAACCACGAGTTCTTGGCACAAGGTCGAACAATCAATAAGGAGTCCTACTTGCATATCTAAAGTCGTTTGCGTGACGTAACCGGAAGAAATGCTCGGATTTGTGGCGGCGCAATCCACGGCTTTTGCAGCACTTCAATGCACCTGTTCACATTTCGTTGCTTGTTTGGGCATCTTTGACCAAAAGCGGCGACGTAACGACGCTCCAGCCTCCACAGTCACCAGACATGGTCCATGTGAGTTTTCTTCAGTTCCCCAAAATAAAGTAAGCTGTGGTGGCCATAGTTTTCCGTGCACAAGTTGAGATTAAAAACGCATCGCAACAGAGCTAAACCTTGTCCCATTTACAGGGTTCCAAAAGTGTTTCGGAAATGGTGAAAAATTGCTGTTTTAATTGTATAACATCTAATTGGGACCATTCTGGAGGTGGAAAGATTGATGTAGATGAATAAACAAAATTATTTCCAAAAATCAGAAAATTCCAGTTAATTTTATGAACACACCTCGTAGAAGGCGAACACAGCCTGAAGAGATCTGCAGAAGGGAAAGGATGCTGGAGCGACGCGGAGGAAATGGAAATGGGTAGGGAAGTAAGCGCGTTCTGCATTTATGTTCGAGGTCTTAACTAACAGTTAACGACTCTGAATTTCGTTGGCTTCAGATATTCGCCTCACAGGCGAACGATCCAGCCATGTCGCCTGGGGGCCAGAGACAGTACGCGTTTACCGCAAGCCCCCTGTCCGTTACTCTGGTACGGGCGACGACTCAGGAGTATGCGAGCCTGCCAAGGCCTCGCGCTCCACCCGGCCAACAGCTCCATGTGGACGACTCGTTACGTGACGCGCCGGCATATTCCGCTGCTCCTGCTCCCCAACTGGTCACTGCATTCCTGGCAAGAGCGCGGCGCATTTTGCGCTATCCTCAAATCCCGAAGAGGTCTACCACATACCGGATTGCCTGCTGCTAGTACAAGCTACACTACTGGCCATTAAAATTGCTACACCAAGAAGAAATGCAGACGATAAACGGGTATTCATTGGACAAATATATTATACTAGAACTGATATGTGACTACATTTTCACGCAGTTTGGGTGCATAGATCCTGAGAAATCAGTACCGAGCACAACCACCTCTGGCCGTAATAACGGCCTTCATACACCTGGGCATTGAGTCAAACAGAGCTTGGATGGCATGTACAGGTACAGCTGCCCATGCAGCTTCATCGCGATACCACAGTTCATCAAGAGTAGTGACTGGCGTATTGTGACGAGCCAGTTGCTCGGCCACCATTGACCAGACGTTTTCAATTGGTGAGAGATTTGGAGAGTGTGCTGGCCAGGGCAGCAGTCGAACAGGACCTGCAACATACGGTCGTGCATTATCCTACTGAAATGTAGGGTTTCGCAGGGATCGAATGAAGGGTAGAGCCACGAGGTCGTAACACATCTGAAATGTAACGTCTACTGTTCAAAGTGCCGTCTATGCGAACAAGAGGTGGCCGAGACGTGTAACCAATGGCACCCCGTACCATCACGCCGGGTGATACGCCAGTATGGCGATGACGAATACACGCTTCCAATGTGCGTTCACCGCGATGTCGCCAAACACGTATGCGACCATCACGATGCTGTAAACAGAACCTGGATTCATCTGAAAAAAATGACGTTTTGCCATTCGTGCACCCAGGTTCGTCGTTGAGTACACCATCGCAGGTGCTCCTGTCTGTGATGCAGCGTCAAGGGTAACCACAGCCATGGTCTCCGTGCTGCTGCAAACGTCGTCGAACTGTTCGTGCAGATGGTTGTTGTCCTGCAAACGTCCCCATCTGTTGACTCAGGGATCGAGACGTGGCTGCACGATCCGTTACAGCCATGCGGATAAGATGCATGTCATATCGACTGCTAGTGATACGAGGCCGTTGGGATCCAGCACGGCGTTCCGTATTACCCTCCTGAACCCACCGATTGCATATTCTGCTAACAGACATTGGATCTCGACCAATGCAGCAGCAATGTCGCGATACGATAAACCGCAATCGCGATAGGCTACAAACCGACTTTTATCAAAGTCGGGAACGTGATGGCACGCATTTCTCCTCCTTACACGAGGCATGACGACAACGTTTCACCAGGCAACGCCGGTCAACTGCTGTTTGTGTATGAGAAATCGGTTGGAAACTTTTCTCATGTCAGCACGTTGTGAGTGTCGCCACCGGTGCCAACCTTGTGTGAATGCTCTGAAAAGCTAATCATTTGCATATCACAGCATCTTCTTCCTGTCGATCAAATTTCGCGTCTGTAGCACGTCATCTTCTTGGTGTTGCAATTTTAATGGCCAGTAGTGTATTTCAGGAAGAACAGTAAATACGCTGACGGAAAAAAATGGCACCACTGGGCTTCGCTTGGTCACGTGGCGTAGTGAGAGGGAAGACCATCGCATTGGCGTACGGCTCTGGCGTGTCGTCCTGCATCAGCAGCGGCAGTCAGCGCCATTGGCACCACAGTGACACAACGAACTGCAACAAATCGGATACTTCAAGGACAACTCTGAGCTAAACGCCCTATGGCGTGCATTCCGTGACCGCAAACCACCGCTGCTTGCCCCTTTAGTGGTGAAAATCAAGAGCTCATTGGAGGGCTGGGTGGAAGTCTGTTCTCTTTACTGATTAAAGCTGGTTCTGTCCCGGAGCCAAGGATGTTCGTTAGCTGGTTACGAGGGGGCTGGTTGAGGGCCTTCAAACAACCTGTCTGCATGCTAGACACACTGGAAATTGCACCTGGAATTACGGTCTGGGTTTCGATTTCATATGACAGGAGCACTCCCGTGTTTATCCCACGCACCCAGACTGCAAATCTGTACGTCAGTCTGGTGAACTGACCTGTTGTGATGGCATTCGTGAACAGCACTTCAAGGGGTGTCTTCCAACAGGATAACGTCCGCCCACATACCGCTGTTGTAATCCAACATGCTCTACAGAATGAGGGGCCGGCCGATGTGGCCGAGCGGTTCTAGGCGCTTCGGTCTGGAACCGCGCGACCGCTACGGTCACAGGTTCGAATCCTGCCTCGGGCTTTGATGTGTGTGTGTGTGTGTGTGTGTGTGTGTGTGTGTGTGTGTGTGTGTCCTTAGGTTAGTTAGGTTTAAGTAGTTCTAAGTTCTAGGGGACTATGACCTCAGATGTTAAGTACCATATTGCTCAGAGCCTTTTTTTTTTCCTCCTACGGAGTGTCGAAATGTTGCCTTCGCCTGCTTCATCGCCAGATGTCTCTCCAATCGAGCACATATAGAGCATCACCGTACGACGACTCAAACGTCATCTACAAATAGTATTAACCGTCCCTGTATTGACCGACCAAGTGCAACGTGCATGCAACTCCGTCCGACAAACTGACATCCGGCACTTACACAACGTAATGCGTGCACGTTTGCATGCTTGCATTCAACATTCTGGCGGCCACACCGGTTATTAATGTACCAGCATATCACATTTGGAACGGCTTATTTCGCGCTTACATTAACCTGTTATCTTGCAATGTTTATCATTTATTTAAGTTCAAAAAAAATGGTTCAAATGGCTCTGAGCACTACGGGACTTGTCTTAGGTCATCAGTCCCCTAGAACTTAGAACTACTTAAACCTAACCTAAGGACATCACACACATCCATGCCCGAAGGAGGAGTCCAACCTGCGACCGTAGCGGTCGCGCGGTTCCAGACTGAAGCGCCTAGAACCGCTCGGGCACACCGGCCGGCCTTAAATAAGTTAGTTACCTCGACAAATGCAGTATAAAATTTCATTACTCTACATTAATCAGTTTTTGGTCCTGTGGTTTCTTTTCCATCAGTGTGTCTTAGGAGGACATAGTATAGACTAATTCGAAAAACATATTCCACGTAAAATGGGTCCGGTTTCTGTTGCTTACAGAGGAGCTGCTGGTTCAATAGAAGTTTTTACTTCGCGTGTTGGTACTCCATAAACTGTGGGTCTATTTATAGATTGTCGTGTCTGTTTTGAAGCTCAAGAGGTGCAGTTGGGCTTGAGTTAACATAACTGAATTTTTCACCTGTGACTTTGGTGCCAGTTCTATTGTACCTGTACCTTTTAAGCATGTCTCCGAGCACACTAGTATGGTATTTCTATATGTGTTTTATAATGGAAACGCTGCTTTTGAGAATACGGTAGACAATTTTCAGACCGCAGACAACCAGACTGAGAGTGTTTATTCGTCGTTCCACTAAACTGCGCGAGAATGGTGCAGTGAATATACAAATAGCTAGGGTGAGGATAAGGTGGAAAACATTATTCGGTTTAATCATAGCGTGTAGGCTATGATTATTCGGTTCGTTGAAAGTAGTCTTACGGCGAGCACACGCACAGTTTCGACGCATGTCTGTGCTCCGCAGACAAGAACATGCACGATCTCTATCGTTATCATTTACAGCTGATTCGACACCTTGGAGAAGGAGATGAACGGACAGCATTGAAACTTTATAGTTGGGTAATTGCAGATTCTCGAGTACTTCCGGCAATTTTCTTTTATCGATGAAGCCACTTTAACTCGTGACGGAACCAAATTCGTGACTCACATCAATGGTCTGCCGAAAATCCACTTGCCTTTGTGAAAAGACATTTTCAGCAACGCTTCTCTGTAAATATGTGATGTGGTACCCTAGACAGTCAGCTCACTGCGCGTGTTGTGTAGCATCACGGGCGTACAGTGCCACCGCATTGTTAGAAGAGGTTTCTTTAACTACAACGATAGGTATTTCTTCCAGGATGACATCACACCTGCACATTCTCGTCGTCCGATGACTTTTTTCAAGAGTTAACATTCCCTGGAAGATGGATCAGTAAAAATGGTCATGTTTCTTGCCGACCAAGGTAGTTTAGATTCTTGTCTGTGGTTAGGCGAAGTTTACGAAGAGAAAATAAAGAATAATTTAGTGCGATAAATCAAGATATACTATGTAGCAATCCGATGCGAGTGTCTGGGTACGGCGAATGCCACCTGTCAAGTGTGTTACCAAGTACGAAGTACGTAGAAGGTTATATTACGGTATGGTACCCTTATTACGCTTAAGGAAGCACTAAATGCGTAAGGATATGGACATATTTTTACACCACTGTGCATGTGTGCATGGCGCACAGTGGAGGAACAGTTCGGAGGAGATTACTGTTTGGATGAGCGTGACAGTGCACCGTGTCAGAAGTCAGGCAGCGTCTGAGATAGAATGGATCGCGGATGATGACATTCCTGTACTGAGTCCCGACCTGTATCCAGTGAAGCGAGTTACAACTATGACTTCGTTCCAGATTACAACGTCAAACGTTACTATCTTCCATGGTTTCGGCTCTTGAGGAGGACTGGGCTGCCGTTGCGCCACAGATATTGACGCCCCTCATTGGAAGTGTCCCCAGTAGAGTGGAAGCCGTCATCAATGCGCGCCGGCCGCAGTGGCCGAGCGGTTCTAGGCGCTACAGTCTGGAACCGCGCTACCGCTACGGTCGCAGGTTCGAATCCTGCCTCGGGCATGAATCTGTGTGATGTCCTTAGGTTAGTTAGGTTTACGTAGTTCTAAGTTCTAGGGGGCTGATGACCTCAGATGTTAAGTCCCATAGTGGTCAGAGCCATTTGCATCATTTTTTTCATCAATGCGAAGCGTGGACGCACTTTTCATCAGTTTTTTCTCCAGTGTAAACCACTTTAAAGAGTCAAATTCCCTCTAAATCTATGACACCAAAGTTGTAAACACAGGCCGTGCAAGCCCGCACCGTACGAAGATGGCAAGCTTACTCCGCTTCCGCTTTGCTCAGACTACAGCACTACCATCTCTGGCTGTGTAGAAAGCAGACCCTCAACCTACTTATTGCGAACCAGTTCGCAGCGTAGCCCCGAGCCTGACCTGCTGCGTCTGTCGGCTGCCGCGACACCCTGCCTTACTTCCACGTCTCGATACCTACACTGCAAGCCCCGGGTGGTGTGTAGTGCGCCAGTACTCTAGCGCATTTCCATGACAGTGCGCCCTTCCTCTTACAGGTGCCTCTATGTTTTTCTTTCTTTCTTTCTTTCTTTCTTTCTTTCTTTCGCCTCGCGTTTCTGCCGTATCATCACGGGGTCGACATGTTAATTATTCGATTTGGCAACGTTTGTGGTGGAGGGTGGCCAGAAGCCCTTCCTGTCACCAATCCTTACCCCCTCCCCCTCCGCCCCCTACCCCCACCCAAAGCAATTTTGTACCGAGTTATTTGTGTGTAGTGTTATCCCATGCGAAAGTGAGCGAACCTTTTCTAAATATTTGCGAATCATGTAACTGAGACAGGACCTGGGTATAAGACCGCTATTCACCTAGTCAGATGTGGGAATCCGCCTGAAAACAACCAGACGGACCGCGACTCAGCCGCTCGTCGGATTCGATCCGGGACCGCCGCGCCTCCCCGAATCCCGGAAGCGACGTGCTTGCGCGCACGGCTAAGCGTGCGGGTCCCAAATGGCCCTATATAGGTTCCCTCAGTTGGTTGGTTGGTTGGTTGGTTTGGGGAAGGAGACCAGACAGCGTGGTCATCGGTCTCATCGGATTAGGGAGGGATGGGGAAGGAAGTCGGCCGTGCCCTGTCAGAGGAACCATCCCGGCATTTGCCTGGAGTGATTTAGGAAAATCACGGAAAACCTAAACCAGGATGGCTGGACCCGGGATTGAACCGTCGTCCTTCCGAATGCGAGTCCAGTGTCTAACCACTGCGCTACCTCGCTCGGTGGTTCCCTCAGTTCACCGTCCATTACACGAGGAACTCCGCAGCAGAGACCCTCGTGCCGTTGGCTTTCGACTCTGAGATGGCCACTTCGAACCCTGGTGGCGGCTGGTGGCGGAAGAACGTTTCCATCACCAGCTACTGGGTCGCCAAAGGGAGGAAGTGTAAAAAGCTCCGGATCAGCAGACTACGGCCCAACGCCCTGGATTAAATTCCACACCTCTGCGCAGTGTGTGATGGAGCGACAGCAAGTGACTTTGTTTACGCTTGACGAGGACGTTGAGCCCCGTGTCCCCGTCGGTGCTATCGGACACGAGCAGGCCCTGTGCAGGCACCGGAATTCACGCTGTCCGCCAGCCAGAGTGGCCGAGTGGTTCTAGGCGTTACAGTCTGGAACCGCGCGTCCGCTACGGTCGCAGGTTCGAATCCTGCCTCGGGCATGGATGTGTGTGATGTCCTTAGGTTAGCTAGGTTTAAGTAGTTCTAAGTTCTAGGGGACTGATGACCACAGCAGTTAAGTCCCATAGTGCTCAGAGCCATTTGAACCAATCACGCTGTCCCTTGTCTTCATCCGTAACAACACAAACATGATACGTCACCATACCTATTACAGTCACCTACACGCACTCAACACACACAAACCTTTTCCATTAGGCGGCTGAACCTAAACAGCCACCCATTTCAAACGGTGATCAACCAATGAATCCATGGAGTGAACGGAGCTGCCAAAAAGAATGTTGCTTCATTCGTCCTTCAACTAAACTAAATTACCCACGAGACATTTAATATCTGACGTATTAGTGGAAACACAGTGCTTCCGTCGTGATGTTACAATCTTTCAAGGAAGATAAAAAGGATACATGCACCAATTCCAGGTAAGGGATCCTGGTTGGAAAACGAACGAGTCTAAACTTACAAGCGTAAAATCATTCGGATTCCTCTCACAATTGACCTCTCGTACTGTCAAGCCTGTTTTCAGTATTTGGGAAGGAAGTTGTATGGACAAAAACATGAAAAAAATATTGTCAACACACGGGATCAAAAATCCCTAGTTTAAGAATTATGAGCACCTGTTCAGGAGAATATGTATCTTTCACAGTAGCAAAAATGAACGAGTGCTCACAGGTCTTATGGTACGCACTTAGGAGCCCGTGTTTACTGGAAATTTTTGCCTTGTTTTGGTCCATACCACCACCTCTCCAAGTATAGAAAACGAAAAGCTTGCAGCACAAGCAACTATCAGACGTATCAGGGCAATTTTCGCTTACAGCTTTCGACTCTGTCGTTTCCGAACCTTAAATGGATACAATCACCATTCCCTACCAGCCCTGAAATCACCCCGTATGGGCAATCGTGCATCTTACTCCTTCCTGTAGTAATGACGAGCCCTTGTAAACTTTGAGCGAAGACTATTTTTGGTTCTAGCATTATAGCCTTGCTATCCTTTCCTGCTCTGGAAGTGTTATCGAAGCAACTGCCGCCTCTGAAGAAAACAACGATCGTTTTCTTCTGCGTCCCAGATGTAACTTCAGATGAACTGCTTGTCTGTACACTGTCTTGATGGTGTTACTCTACTTTCATATTTCACCAACACTGATGCTATTACACGCACTCGCTTCCCGCAAAGCCGGGAGAGCGGAATGGTTTGTTTAATCAGTCTACAGCGTTAAGATTAGGTCCCAATTAAGTGACTGCTTGTTTGCCATTTCCATAGTTATCACTTGTAAACAAGTCAGGGCATTGAAAAGCGCGTGAAAAAAATTCCTCTAGCGGGTCCACCGAAGGTCGCCCAAGAAAATATCTAATCGCCGACTCATTTTCAAATATAGCGCAACAAACCTCAGTTTAAATGTCAACAGTGTTCAGTTAACGAATAGCAACAGTATTTTAAATCTGTTGACTTAAGTTGATGTAATTATTCGACTAAGAACGGTCTCGCAGACAGTAAAGTCTAATTTAAAATGTAAAGCTGTGAATAAAGAGATGCTGCAACAGCACCGAGTCTCTTTCGGGCACATCCTGTCCTACTTTCCTGTCTGTGGAACGTAACACCGATCAGTATAGTGTACTGGTCAATCACAGTGTTTGAGGAAGTACATTCTTCAACCATATTTTCGTCACACCACTGCTTTAAGCTATTCGTGACAGTTCTATGTAGGATGTACTCATAACAAAAAATGCGTTCTCGATGCAAAGCACCTGGACAAGTGAAGTCTTGATCCAAAATGATCAACAGTCTACGCTCTTAATTTATTTAGGACACGCTATTTATTTGTGCATTACATAAGCAGACACGCACGCACTTCTTTATTTGATACTACAGCGAATCACTCGAGTACATGACATGGGGTTCAAATGGCTCTGAGCAGTATGGGACTTAACTACTGAGGTCATCAGTCCCCTAGAACTTAGAACTAATTAAACCTAACTAACCTAAGGACATCCATACCCGAGGCAGGATTCGAACCTGCGACCGTAGCGGCCACGCGGTTCCAAACTGACGCGCTTAGAACCGCACGGCCACACCGGCCGGCACATGGCATGGGGTACAACAGCTCATAACAGCTTCTTCCAGTTCCATTCGCCTTTGGAGAGGGGAAGACGTCGCTTAAACGCCTTCGTGCGCGCTGCAACTATTGTCATCTTAGCACCGTGAGCGAGACGTTGAGTTTTGCACTGAGTTTCTAGCTCTAACATTTAACGCTGGTTCTTTAAACTTTTTAAATGGGCTTTCGCGGGATAGTGGCGTCCCTCTACAACAATGTGCCAGTATTAGGCACCTTCGTGACGCTTTCCTCTCGGTCAGATAAACCTGTAACCATAACTACTACCTTTTTTTGTGTAAGTCCGATACGCTCCGATACTCCTCTATGGTATGGGACGAAGAATTCGTGTTTGATGTCCCGTCGACGAGGTCATTAGAGACGGAGCACAAGTTCGTATTAGGGAAGGAAATCGGCTGTGCCCTTTCAAAGGAATCATCCAGGCATTTGTCCGAAGCGATTTAGGGAAATCACGAGAAACCTAAATCAAGATGCCCGGACGCAGGTTTGAACTGTCGTTGTTCCGAATGCGCGTCCAGTGTGCTAACCACTGCGCCACCTCGCTCGGTTATGGTATTTTACTACAGTCCGGTCGCGAAAGACAGCATTAACCTATACATAAGTGCGACTGCGCAAAACGAGGGTGTAAAATAAAAACAATTTGTTTCCTTAGCAGTCGACAATGGTGCTATGCCTTACGCCTTCAGAAGTCTGTTCAAAAATAATGTTCAAATGTGTGTCAAATCTTATGGGACTTAACTGCTAAAGTCATCAGTCCCTAAGCTTACACACTACTTAACCTAAATTATCCTAAGGACACACACACACACACACACACACACACACACACACACACACACCATGCCCGAGGGAGGACTCGAACCTCCGCCAGGACCAGCTGCACAGTCCATGACTGCAGCGCCTTGGACCACTCGGCTAATCCCGCGCGGTTTCAGAAGTCTAGGGAGACCCCATTACATATATTCACCTACATCTGTTGTTTGATAAGTGTGTTTCACAGGTGTGTTTTTCCCTGAATCCGTGCTTATCATTTGAGAGAACTTAATTTTCTTCCAGGAACATCACACTGATTGTGCTCAGAATACGCTCTAGGCTCCTACAGAACGGGCGAGCGCGAACGATATTATTCAACAATTTTGCGCACAAGATTTTTTTTGCTCTTTTTTATTAGCAAGGGAGTGCGCCATGATCTTTTGCAGTAGCGGTGGGACTAATCGTTGCGCAACAAATCCTAGGTCGATATAAGCTAGGAGGTGAGCAAATTCTGCGGCTATTCAGTGGCAAACGTAACTGAAATCTCTTAAGGCTCGGTGGCGCATTCGCTTCAAGCACTCTTAAGTTTTTTAAGTATTGGAAGTTGGTTGGAGGGGGGGGGGGGGGGTTCTAGTATCGACATAGTTCATTTGTGAGTGTGTGTGTGTGTGTGTGTGTGTGTGTGTGTGTGTGTGTGTGTGTCTGTGTGTGTGTGTGTCGACCAATGTCTGACGCTGATGGAAGCCGGCCGTGGAAGTCCAAACGCGAGCGGAAACACTGGAAAGAAGCCCCACTCTTAATGCAGAGCGGCTCACAGCGGAAGCCTGAGTAGTGCCGCCTGTTCGACTCTCATACGACACCAGTACTGGGAACTCGCGATGCGCCTGTATGTAATCCCGAGCACCGCAGACTGCAGACAACCGTGTGCGGAGGCAGCGGACGCGACATAACTGTTCGCTCCCTACCACCGCTCATTCTCAAAAGAAACTAGAAAATGAGGTATTCACTCTGCAGCGGAGTGTGCGCTGATATGAGACTTCCTGGCAGATTAAAACTGTGTGCCGGACCGAGACTCGAACTCGCGACCTTTGCCTTTCGCAAACAAGTGCTCTAGCATCTGAGCTAGCCAAGCACGACTCACACCCCGTCCTCACTCCTTCACTTCTGCCAGTACCTCTTCTCCTACTTTCGAAACTTTACAGAAGCTCTCGTGCAATGTTCGCAGGAGAGCTTCTGAAAAGTTTCGAAAGTAGGAGACGAGGTACTGGCAGAAGTAAAGCTGTCCTGACGGGGCGTGAGTCGTGCTTGGATAGCTCAGATGGTGGAGCGCTTGCCCGCGAAAGGCAAAAGCCCCGAGTTCGCGTCTCGGTCCGGCACACAGTTTGAATCTGCCAGGAAGTTTCATACTAGCTTAGAGGTTCACGAAATCGCCGCCATAGCTCTTAATACATGTATCCCACTGCGAGACAAGTCGGGCGATGCCTTCACGGAAAAATGTGTGCGGTTGACTAAGGAACCATGGCTGTACCCACGCGCGAACCCTGTTACGTTCGTTAAGAAAACTGCAAAGGTTGATACTGTTAACCCTTTTGTTAGCTCTAACCACCAGCTAAGGTGGCATAGACAACGAATAACTCCGACACGAACTAGTGGAACTGTACGTATTTAACTTCACATATTAGCTATATGCGCAAATATCAGGCAAGTGACCAGCAGAGTGTGGAGTGGCAGGTTGGCGCCCAGGAAACAAAGACGGCTGCACAGTGGACGTATTATTGCGTACGAAACGCCAATGGTTTAAGATACTCAGTTTATCGCAATCGTTTACGAGACTCTGCAGTCCGCGTGTGCGTAGTGGACGAGCATAAATGAGCACTTCTCAATTCTAGCAGCGCCACAACCAAGTACCAACTTGTCCCTCTCTCTGCAGAGAAACAAAATCCTCGCACTTCAAGTAGTGCAATCAGCACTGTACTAAGTAAGACAGAGACTGGTCACTGGACACGTTGCCTGGAACACGTCAAAGCAACCTTGCTCTGTGAATGTCCTGCTCGCTGCTCTCGCTAGAATGGCCCCCACGCTCGCTACCAAGACTCCCTTACTCCAGTGTCCGTTTTGGACACAACCATTCACGATTTCCTCCCACCCTTGTAGGGTGTAAAACAACTTGCCGGCCTACAAGGCGCTTCCAGAAGTTTCTCGACACGTTCACGCAAATGCATGCTCAAACCTCCGACCAGTGACAACGTTTCACAGTCTCAGTTTGGCGCGAAACGACAACGGCTACACGGTCACCTGCAATCTCAGTGTGGCAGCTCTCTCAGTTAGCCTCCACTGAGAGCCGCCCTTTGCTGCCCACAGTCCTTGGGGTGCTCCGTGCCTCTTCGTTGCTACAGCCAGTGAAAAATTTGATTCTCCCACGAAATTTTAGTGAGTTAGGGAGAAGCTAGCCAGTGTCAAGCCTTTCCGCCAATAGACAACTCTCCTAACCCTTGATCTCTCTTGATATGAACTATATGTATTAACAAAATTGGTAACTTTTAATTGATAATTCTAACATGTAAGGTGACCAAAATACCGGCGCCTTAAAATGTTTGGGTTTATACCAGGCGATTCAGCTGCCCATACCGTGGGGTTTATGCAAACCTTCAAATACCACGACCAAGATTTCCATATTCTCTCCCAAAATATTTGCAAAGTATCAATCCTGGAGAGAGAGAGAGAGAGAGAGAGAGAGAGAGAGAGAGAGAGAAAATACAGGACCTTTTTTGTAGGAAATTTAATGTAGTTAAATTCTGTACTCCGAGACGTTTTCATTGGAGGCCATAATTTTCAGATTATTCAAGAACACTCTACAAAAGTCGCCTTCAAACGTGTTTTTATGCTATAACTAAAATTGTGGCCTGCAGCGAAAACTTATCCCACAAAAAAATTTCCTGCATTAGATTTCCTACAAAAAGAGCCTATTCATTTTTTTCTTTAGGACTAATAGTATGGGCGTACTGTTTTTGAAGCCGTTTCAGGTTTCAGAAGCCCATCAGCAGTGACAGCTGAATCACACTGTATAAAAGGAATTTTTTAACAGGTGCAACTGAAATCCAGGAAGCTTCAAAATAAATATGACACTGGGTGAGGCAAATAAGTGTTGTCTGAAGAAAAGAGTGCCATCATACAACAGCAGAGGAAACGAAATACAGTCCTAACCAGACTACACCATTCATATTTTGGCACTTTGGGCCCTGCTCAGCAAGATGCTGAAAGCGGATCAAAGCAGGACTGCTAGAATTGCTACTATCTCATACGAAATGTTCTGCTGCAGTTCTGAGGGTTGTTGCGATATACCCCAAACTTCAGGCCTCCCCATAAAAAGTAATCGCCCACTGTCACATCTGGTGACCCGGGTGGCCAATTGGCGCCGCGACCAGACTGCAGTATTCGTCTCCACGATCAACGTAATATGCCAGCATCTTGCGACAGGCATCGGCTTGATTTGGTAGTATTCTGAAGCATTTTCTGGTGAACTGCGACCGCATTTTCTGGTGTATGGACACGTTTCGGAATGTTTTTTTTTACTTGTTCAAAACAGATCCTGTGACTCCCATTTGCGGACTAAGCGTTGCACGGCACTTTTTGGTAGCACTTTGACACCATCAAGCTTATCAGCAACAACTGATCTCATTGCTCCCACCACATTCCACAACAAACACCCGCTGCTCCACTGTGATTAGCATCGACCCCTCTGCACCACTAGACACACACAGCCGGCACTATGGTCTGAAACGGTGTCGATCATGTGGCGGAAGTACAAGTGGGTAATTTCCAAGAATGACTACCTATCGAAGTCGCGGGGTCCAAACGATACCTATCGAACGTGCGATACTAAATCGATCATGCGACTCTTGCGGCGGGCGTTATGAGTGGTCACTACAGCATACACAGTCCCTCGTTTCCTCCTCCGGTAGTACTCCATACTTGCGACAAAAAGTCAAATTCCTACACTGGATAAGCAAGGACTTACATTTTTCCATGCGAGAGAATCCGCTGAAGAAACGTCAAGAACACCAGACATCCCACTCACTACAAACATAAAACCGACATAAATCGTCAGGGTTTCCCTTGCAACTCACAAATAATTCGCAGAGGTGTGTAATTTAGAGCAACTGACGGAACGACGAAAAGCAGATGAAAATGAGGATCACAAATAATTGATGATAACTTTTTTTGTGGTTTTAGGGCGCACAACTACAGTGGTCATTAGCGCCCAGACTAAATTATGAATGCACTGCGAGGCACAATGTTAAAACAGCAACTAAAAAAGACAACGCTATAAAAGGCACATTAACATGCAAGGGATTAAAAGAAAACAGCATAATCAAATGTCCTTAGACAGGTCTGTCAAGTGGATAAAACGAAAAACGCGAGAAGTGCTCCTGGGTCATTCACTAAAATTTCATCCAGCGTACATGGCAGGCCAATATCAATGAGCAGTGTATTAAAATTCGGACAGGACGTTAAAATGTGGCGTACCGTCAGAAATTGCCCACATGGGCAGAACGGCGCCGACGCAGCCGTCAGCAGATGGCGGTGGCTGAACCGGCAGTGTCCAATCCGTAACCGGGCCAAAACGACCTCCTCCCACCGAGAAGGGCGTGAAGAGGTAGTCCAAGCCGTGGGGAGAGGTTTCAAGGCCCGAAGCTTGTTTGCAGTAAGTGTAGACCAATCGGCATGTTACAGCGATAAAATGCGTTGACAAATGACCCTGCTAAAATCAGATGAAGGCACACAACAAGAAGCTGGCCGAGGCTTTGAGGACCGCAGCCTTGGCCGCGGCATCTGCAGCTTCGTTCCCAGGGTACCGACATGGCCAGGAACCCACATAAAGGTAACCGGAGAACCGTCGTCCGCCAGCTGCTGAAGAGAGCGTCGGATCCGGTGCACGAAAGAGTGAACCAGATACGGATCACTGAGGCTCTGGATGGCGCTCAGGGAATCAGAGCAAATGACATACGCAGAATGTCGGTGGCGGCGGATGTAAAGAACAGTCAGATAGAGGGCAAATAGCTCAGCTGTGAAGACCGAACAATGGCCATGGAGCCGGTATTTGAAACTGTGTGCCCCGACAGTAAAAGAACACCCGACATCGTCATTGGTCTTAGAGCCATCTGTATAAATGAAGATCGTATCAATGAACTTCGAACGAAGTTCGACAAACCGCGAGCGGTATACCGAAGCTGGGGTAAACTCCTTTGGGAGCGAGCTGAGGTCAAGGTGAACGCGAACCCGAGCCTGGAGCCCACCACTAGAGTCGTATGATCGATTTAGGATCGCACGTTCGATAGGTATCGTTTAGACCCCGTGACCATAGGTAATCATTGTTGGAAATTATCTACAAGTGGAGTGCGCGTCACGGGGTCTAGTTATATGCATACATTCACGTCCAATAGTATCCACTTGTGCGGGCCACCTGTATTTGCCCCACGCTGTGTAAATTTTAGTTCTCTTGTGTGCAGCGTGCTTCAGGAGTTGATAACAAGTGTTAACTGCGTGCGCAGCCGACGCCGGTGTGCAAGCAGTGCCGGTGCTGCCATCGCGGCACCACGGCCGTCTACTGGAACGCGACGGGAGAGTGCCTGCTGAGGATCAGCGAGGGGCCGCGAGTCTGCCCGCACGCGGGCACCGAGCTGCGCGAGGACGCCTTCGGCCTGGGCGAGTGCGCCTGCCTGCCCGGCCACGTGCGGCCCACCGCCCCCGCCGCCGCCGCCAGCGGGGGCGCCAGCAGCGGGGGCTGGGGGGTGCCGCTGTACCTGACGACGGCGCCGCCCCCGCCGGATGACTCGGGCCGCTGCTGGCCGCTGTTCCGGCGCGGCCCGTGCGCGCGCGGCCAGGTGTTGCTGCCCGGCGGCGACTGCGGCGCCGACGAGTGTCGGCGGGAGAACGCTGGCGGGGGCGGCGCAACGTTCGTGCCGCTGTTCGGCCGCTGCCGCCGCCTGGGCGACCCCTGCCCCCGCGCCGGCGTGCCCCCGAACTCGACCGTGGGGATCAGCTCCTACACCGGCAATCCGACCTGCGTCGACCGCGACACCAACCCGCTCAACCTGGTGGACGCGCCCGCCAACTGCCCCACGGCCGCCGGTGGGGAGGGCTGCGAGAAGGTGGTCAACGTGCCCAAGGACGGCGACGACTACTACCAGAAGTTGCTCGAGGCGGCCGAAAAGCGCCGCCGCAAGCGCCGCGTGCGCCCCAATGCCGTAGCTTAGGAAGGCCTCGATGCCGTGACGAGCCGTCGCCTGGCAACGCCTCGATGCCGTGACGAGCCGTCGCCTGGCAACGCCTCGATGCCGTGACGAGCCGTCGCCTGGCAACGCCTCGATGCCGTGACGAGCCGTCGCCTGGCAACGCCTCGATGCCGTGACGAGCCGTCGCCTGGCAACGCCTCGATGCCGTGACGAGCCGTCGCCTGGCAACGCCTCGATGCCGTGACGAGCCGTCGCCTGGCAACGCCTCGATGCCGTGACGAGCCGTCGCCTGGCAACGCCGCAGTGCAGTACCGAGCCGTCGCCTGGCAACGCCGCAGTGCAGTACCGAGCCGTCGCCTGGCAACGCCGCAGTGCAGTACCGAGCCGTCGCCTGGCAACGCCGCAGTGCAGTACCGAGCCGTCGCCTGGCAACGCCGCAGTGCAGTACCGAGCCGTCGCCTGGCAACGCCGCAGTGCAGTACCGATCCGTCGCCTGGCAACGCCGCAGTGCAGTACCGAGCCGTCGCCTGGCAACGCCGCAGTGCAGTACCGAGCCGTCGCCTAGCAACGCTGCTGTGGCGCGCGCCGTCGCCCAGCGGCGTTGAATCGTGCCGTCTCCTAGCAACGCCGCGCTCCAGTGCCATGCGGTCGCCTAGCAACGTCGCCATGGTGTCGCCTGCAATACCCTCACTGCATCGACCACCCCACGAGCATGGGCCAGCAGTAATCTTGACATTCCAACTACTGCCCACGCACTCTAAAGCGACTCTCTGCGATGTGACTGATGAGAATAACTCAATTGATAAAGATCGTAATACAGGGAGCTCTCGATTATGCTAATTAATATGGACCCCCGTTAATCGAAAATACATCTTTTAACTCGAAACTGCTACTTCTCATATTTGTCTCATTTGGAAAGCTTACTGGCTTACTCATGAAAAAAAAAAAAAACAAAAAAAAAATATAGCGCTCATACGGAACTTTACTGACAGCTATGCTTCCCTCACAATATTCGTGAATGGAAAACTAAATGGTCCGAAAATCATGTGGTATGAAAACTACCATCCATCACACCCCATAAGGTGGTTTTCAAAGTGCAGATGTAGAAAATAAGCATTTATTTACAGCATTACATTTAAAAGAAACTGTACATCTGACCACTTGTTTACAGTTCACTTTTGGGAAACAATCGTCGATTTTTTTGTTTCTGTTCTTCAGTTATTTTTTTACTGACTGACGGTTCTCATTGTTTTCAGAGTGTCAGATCATTATTTCAGTCAAATTTTGTCCCGCACATTTCAGCAACAGACCAACGCATTTGAGAGGTTCTGTGTGCCAGATAAAAAGTTCCTCCAACGCCTGCTTTTCACTCTCTTTCTCTACAGAACACAGTTTGTTCGCTATCTCTGCATAGCAAGTTAAATCCCACTTCATAGGCACCGCTATTTAAACCTATGCAGATATTTTCTTCCGTGCCCTCACAACCAGAAATCTGTAATGTCAATGAAAATATTAGTTCTAATGAGTTTAGCCAACTTCACACTTTTTTGTTGACTATACATGAACAGTATTGATTAATTTCCAGTCGCTGCCAACATTAACTAGCAAACCCAGCCTTGATTGATGAAGACAGATGCTACATAAGAGCTGAAACTTTATGATTAGATTTGAAATTATTATTTTTTTACATGTTCGACACGTTCTCATCAGCTACCTCCCCGAGAGTCTTCCTGGAGTGCCCCAATCGTGTGTGTGTGTGTGTGTGTGTGTGTGTAGATACACATACGTACACAACAGTTTCACAGGTATTGTAGAAGAGACACTATACATGGTTGCCAATGGAATGTGAGCTCAATCTCTATGTCGTCATTAAACGGTAATTTATGTTTTGTTTCTGTTGTTTCGGGAAACTGTTCGCTGTTTACCTCAGAGGCCGTTATACTACCTACATACATCCATTTGCTGCATGGAGTAACTGTCTTCATATTTAGTACTATTTAAATGTATGTAATTTATAAGTCAGTGCTATAGTTATGAGGAAAGTTTACAGGCCCATAATCAGTAAAATGATTTTCTTAAAATGATTTCTGCACTCCTGATGACATTGCTAAACCGAAATACGAGTGTGGGATTGGTGCTTGCATAGTTGCTGCGTTTGACGAATAGATTCACATGTGTGAGTAACTTCATCAGAAAAAGACTGTGATAATTTTACAGAAACCTTGAACCACAACATTTATTTATTTTCGCTACCAAGTTCAATAAAGCAAGTAGATTACCTGGACGACAGTACAGTTTAATATTTCCTACCTCACCCAGTTTCGTTCAACAGTTCTTTAATGATGTGGCTTCTGACTTTTAAGACAAAAAATTGTTGCTGTCAAATGGTGAAACTTTTAATAGCACATCCTTACCTGGGGAGTTGCGTGCAGACAGAGCAAAGAACTGAAGGGACCAATAGGAAGGAACGGTTAATCCACAAGAGCGTGTTTTGAGATGCTGAGTATGATCTTTCATTAAATTCGAAGACAACAGCATAAATACAATAAAACTGAATAATTTGTACAGAAAACAGTCCATTTTAGCATTACGAGTGGAGCTGTGTGTTACCAGCATGTGGTGCATTTGAAATACAACAGTCTGATCTTTGCCAAATCGTGGGTTCGTACTACCTAACGTCGACACCTCTAATTCACGCAAATGTTACATTGAGTACCAGTGTTTCAAATCACACAGTTATGTTATGAGAAGAAGAAAGTATTACCAGCGAACGAAAACTTTAGAGTAAAGCAACGTAATACAAAACATGACGAGAGAGA
The DNA here is from genome assembly GCF_021461385.2 of Schistocerca piceifrons. Lineage (NCBI taxonomy): Eukaryota > Metazoa > Arthropoda > Insecta > Orthoptera > Acrididae > Schistocerca > Schistocerca piceifrons. Next base: position 461,297,651 of record NC_060145.1, read on the forward strand.
GAGAGAGAGAGAGAGAGAGAGAGAGAGAGAGAGAGAGAGAGAGAGAGAGATTTTTTCTGCAGGCAGTTGAGGACAGAGTGAGCTTAAGGACACAGCGGATTCTCATCCAGATAAAAAATTCGCAGTATGTCACCACTAGACCAGAAACAAAGTAGACTATAAAACGAAAATGAATCCACAGAGAGAAACATGACAACTGCTTGGAAACTCCAAAGACTTAATAGTAATACCAGAGAGTGGGCAAGATAGTAACAGGAAATGATAGATGACACAGCCGACGGAACATTCAAGTGACAGATGAAGTAAGCTCTCAAGCCATAGTCCACATTAAACAAGAATATGAAACTTTCACGCGTGTGTACGCACGGAAGGGAGGACGAGCGGTAGGTTATTTTCGTCGGCTTATAAACTCAGAGAGATAACGAGACGTAAATGGTTCAAATGGCTCTGAGCACTATGCGACTTAACTTCTGAGGTCATCAGTCGCCTAGAACTTAGAACTAATTAAACCTAACTAACCTAAGGACATCACACACATCCATGCCCGAGGCAGGATTCGAACCTACGACCGTAGCGGTCACGCGGTTCCAGACTGAAGCGCCTTTAACCGCACGGCCACACCGGAACGAGACGTAACAAGACGACACAGTGAACGGAAAGAAGACCACCAAACAGTCCACGCGTTACGTGGTCGCCACTCAGCCTACCTTGACATCTGTTCCTGTTCTACTGTGCCGCAGCTCGCGCGAAAAGTAACAAGTACTTTCGGTCACCTCCCAGTTTGACAGTTCCCTGTGTCAAACAGAAAGACGTTTGTTGCACAAACATTCCAAAGGAGCAATGATTTGGGAGTCATCTGTGAGCAGAAACAGGAACATAGAAGTTTTTCAGAGCGCTTGCACAACCTGCAAGTTGAGTGCAAGTCTAACACTAACCAGAACTTGATTTCACCGTGCGTCATTGTATGACCAGATGGAAGAGGGGGAAAAGAACTGTGCCCGAACAAACCATGAAGGCCCAACGGTACCGACTGACCGCCGTGTCATCCTCAGACCGCAGGCGTCACTGGATGCGCTTGTGGAGGGGCGCCGTGGTCAGCACACTGCTCTTCCGGCCGTATGTCAGTTTACGAGACCGGAGCCGCTACTTCTCAATCAAGCAGCTCCTCAGTTCGCCTCACAAGGGTTGAGTGCACCCCGTTTGCCAACAGAACTCGGCAGACCGGATGGCCACCCATCCAAGTGCTAGCCCAGCCCGACAACGCTTAACTTCGCTTATCTGACGAGAACCGGTTTTACCACTGCGGGAAGGCCGCTAGCAGCTGGAAGAGGAATCAACATTATGATTTCGCATCCCGTCGACGACAAAGTCATTAGAGCTTAAGTTAGGGCTCTGTTTGGGGAAGAAAACCGGCCGTGCTAATTTCGAAGGTACCAGCGAAAACTCTCGACTGGGGCGAAGTCGGTATCGCCTTTTCTTGGAGAGAGAACGGCTGAATGGCAGGTAAGTACGTTCCGCGAACACGGTTGGGTACTTAAGACAAAAAGTCAACCCGGAGAGGGGTTGTAAGCCTTTTAAGACGTCTGTAGCTTGCGAGCAACTTGCTCACGAGCGGCTCGGATATAGTGACGTAAGGAGCTTCGCCTGGGCATTCTGTGAGCCACATTCCTTGCCACTGATGCTCTGTATTCAGCTTTACTGCTCCCCCGCTTTGCTCTCAAGTGTGGAAGTTATGGATATACGGGGTTGTCCTAAACTTTATGTCAAAGATGTAAAGGCACGTAGAATGGACCTAAATAAGTAGATTTCGTATAGTAATGTGTGTGTGCGGTAATGACACGCAACAGCGCTAACTTTTACAGCAGTGTGAATCACAGGAAACTGAAAAGGCACGCAAAGACAAATGACATCAGAAATTTATTAACAGTTTACAAGAGGTGCTCGAAAGAGCGTCCGCCAACAGCGATACACGATTACAGCGACGGCGAATGGATCGCCATACATTAGAAAGACCTCAGGCACGTCAATCACATGTACAGCAGCAACAGACACGCGGGCAACTACATCTTCTTCAGGCGTAACGGGACTCTTACACCAGGCTTTTCATATGATCCACAAGAACAAATCTACGTAGGTTAAATGGGGAGAACGAGGTAGCCAGGGAACTGGACCGTCCCGTCCCACCCACTGGTGGCCATAGCGTCCAGGTGACTCCTGACGTTTCGACTTAAGTGAGCTGGGACTCCATCGTGCTGGAACCGCATTCGTCTGCGGACAGTTAGAGCAACATCGCCCAGAAGTTCAGGTAACACCTACTGTAGGAAGATGATCTACGTGCGGCCAGTTAAACAACTAGGTAGAATGTCCGGTCCTGCCAAGTCATCGTGCACAATGCTTACCCAAAAATTAATGGAAAACTTTTCTTGGTAGGCGTGTGCTATTGTACCATGTGGGTTACCATGAGCCCACACGTGAGAATTACGGATATTCAACATACACGACCGCGTAAAGGTAGTGTCATTAGTAAATGAAACAGCTCCTGGGGAGGTCTCATTGGCTGCAGTCTGCTGTAGGTACAAACCAGCACAGCTGATCGTCGGGGGTCATTTCTTGCACTCTGTAAATGCGGATGCGTTCAGTCTTCGTGTAAACTCCTCAAAACACTTTGACGTCTCACACCCAACGCACGTCCTACAGCTCTCGAGCTTGTCGAAGAATTATCCTATGTTTAGTATTCTTTCTTCCACTGCAGGAGTTCTGCGATATCTTCCAATGTCCGCGCGACTCCCCCCCTCCACAAGATAAATAAATGTAACGTACCGCGCACAAGCAGAAATGAAGTGTTTCATTGCACCAATAGCGATAAATCACTGTCAACAATGACAGGACACAACTCATCGGACAATGAGTTGCACAAGAAGGGATTACAACACAAACGCAAATGAGGCGTCAGCTATAAATATTACTGCCTCGTAACTCTGATACTAAGAATTCTCGGAAATGTATAGACATAAATTTTCCTTATTAGCTTTACACCAGGAACATGACCTGTAAGTACCGTCACTGTACAAATGTGTGCGGAAACAAGACACTGTACAGATTTATAACTTAACTTTTCCTTAATGGCAGAATACAATTTGGGGAAAATATCTGGACACTATAACACATATGCAACGCATATAAGAAGGCTTGAAACGGAAAAAGTACGTTAGAAGTGCGATGGCACGATGTAGTCATCAATGTAAAATATATCATACAAAAGTTGAACTACTGTGTTTAACGTGGCTGGATTGCGTTTTACCGTACCACTGACATCGCGTGACGCATCAGAGCACGGCGGCTATTGTACCACTTCAGTGTTTGAAAGCATTCATCAATAGTGAAAATACTGTATTAATATCCACGTGAAAAATGCTGTGACATGTATCACCCAGGAGTTCAAGAAAAAATTTGCAGATTCGGCTTCGTCGTTCTGCTCTTGAACAATGTAATGAGTACGCAATCCTGATACGTAATTCTCTGACACGTAAATAAACTAATATAACAAATTAATATGGCCAACTAATGGACTTTACAAATAATTTGCAAACTTTTTAAGTATGAAGTTAACGGTTACTATTCAATAATAATTACGGATTACAAAGAGCAATTGCACGTACCTCTATTCACAAGGAGACACAACATGAAGTGAAGCTGAGAAGACGAAGACCACGCTACCTTACTTTTGTTTTACAAAAATGAATGACATTTAAATAAAGCCTTTGATGATTTTCGCTATACATAGTCTGAGAATTACATCTACTCTTCTCTGAATAACATTAAATTGTTCTTTGAAATTAACAAAGAAAGTGAAAAATTAAATTCTCCTTATAAGATGTGCTTCAAATCATACACTTTATTTCTGTCCGACTTTTCATATCCAAATCGAAGAGTCGGAAGTGGACAAACGGTGTATCAGATTGACCATCGTGAGGTCTAGTTTTGTAAAAAAAGAAAAAATGTACTTGCTTGGTTACAGTACACTTGTTCGCCCACTGCTTGAGTACTGCTCACCGGTGTGGGATCCGTACCAGATAGGGTTGATAGAAAAAGAGAGAGAAAATCCAACGGAGAGCAGCGCGCTTCTTTACAGGATCATTTAGTAATCGCGAAAGCTTTGCGGAGATGACAGATAAACTCCAGTGGAAGACTCTGCAAGAGAGACGCTCACTAGCTCGGTACAGGCTTTTGTTAAAGTTTCGAGAACATACCTTCACCGAGGAGTCAGGCAGTATATTGCTCCCTCCTACGTATATCTCGCGAAGAAACCATGAGGATAAAACCAGATTAGAGCCCACACAGAGGCATACTGACAATCTTTCTTTCCACGAATAATACGAGACTGGAATAGAACGGACAACCGATAGAGGTACTCAAGGTACCCTCCGCCACACACCGTCAGGTGGCTTGCGGAGCATGGATGTAGATGAAGAATCAGTGGAGATAAAATAAAACACCGATCGATATTTCAATACATTCTATTTCATGCTTTCTGAATAAAACCTAAACTTGAAAAAATTTAAAAGAGCTCGGTCGATGATTTTGTGAAATGATGTCATAAGCTAGAAATAGCTGAAACAGATTAGAGAAACAACTACAGTAAATATCCTCTAGTTCTCTTTAAAATTCTAAGTTAAGCGTTACTGAACTTTGAACTCTCAATCAGCAACTCGTTTGCTACACATTATTTCGAGTATCATTCAGAGAGACGTCAAATCTTTCTCTATTTCGATTCTTATATTCAGAAAAATCACTTCACAAAATATCTGACTTATTTTTCCAAAACTTTTTTTTTTCAATACACCGTGTACATACATAAGCGACCTATGGACGGAAGGTTTCGCAACGCTCCTGATATTATGCACCATTGTAAAAGTTTAGTATCTGGTTCGTCACATCACACGTGTTACGTACTCGTAATGAGCGACCAATTTCTCTTGCAAAATGTAACGAAAATAACGACCGGCAAAATGCGGAAATCCTCTGGAAAACAATCGACGGGCTGTAATTTTGTTGCTGGCCCTCCTATCTGACCATGGCAGCTGAGCGCTTCAACAAGACACAGACGCAGAATACGATCCTAGAACCACGCTCGACGGAGGTGACTCGCAAACACATCCGCTAAGTGAACCTGCTTAGTGACGCAAGCAGACTAAGGCTGTAATAACCGGCGATTTTAGCGCCTGCTGGTAGAACGCCAGATGCCTTACCTGCCAGAGCTGAGTTGCTCCAGCGTCTCATAACGCCGCGGAGGTTTACGATGAGGCGACAAATATCATGGGATAGATATGATATGCAAATGTACAGATGAGGCTAGTATCGCGTTAACACGGTATAAAACGGCGGTGCATGGGCAGAGCTGTCATTTGTACTCGGTAATTCATAGGAAAAGGTTTCCGACATCATTATGGCCGCACTACGTAATTAACAGACTTTGAACGAGGAATGGTAGTCGTCGCTAGATGCATGGGACATCGTTACGAAATTCAATATTTCGAGATCCACAGTGTCAAGAATGTGCTGCGAATCCCATATTTCAGGGATTAGATGTCGGGCGTTCTGGATGGCTAAATCATTCGTTCGAGCTGTCCAGAATGTTCTTCAAATCATTCGCGACTAACTGTGGCCTAGTAATATGGCACACTGTCATCCATAAAAATTCCATCGTTGTTTGGGAACATGAATTCCATGAATGGCTGCATATGGTCTCCAAGTAGCCGAACGTAACCATTTCCAGTCAATGATCGGTTCAGTTGGACCAGAGGACCCAGTCCATTCCATGTAAACACAGACTACACCATCATGGTGTCATCACGAGCTTGCATAGTGCCTTGTTGACAACTTCGGTGCATGTCTTCGTGGGTTCTGCCCCCACACTGGAATCCTACCATCAGCCCCTACCTACTGAAATTGGGACTCATCTGAGGAGGACACGGTTTTCTAGTCGTATAGTGTTCAACCCCGGGTTCGATTCCTCAGGGGTTTTCACCTGCCTCGAGATGACTGGGTGTTGTTGTGTCGCCCCCTGGGTGTTGTTGTGTCGCCTTCATCATCATCATCATCATCATCATCATTCATCCCCGTTACGGTCGTAGGAAGGCAATGGCAAACCACCTCCGGTAGGACCTTGCCTAGTACAGCGGTGCGGGTCTCCTGCATCGTGCCCTACTCTCTGTCAAGGAGTATGAAACTTCATCATCAATGTCCAACCGATACGGTCAGAACCCAGCAGAGGCGCTGCAGGCGATGCCGTGCTGTTAGCGAAGGCACTCGTGTCGGTCTTCTGTTGCCACAGCCCATTAACGCCAGATTTCGCCGCACTGTCCTAATGAATACGTTCGTCGTGTACGGCCCTCCGATTTCTGCGGTTATTTCGCGCAGTGTTGCTTGACTGGTAGCACTGACAACTCTACGCAAACGCTGCAGCTTTCGGTCATTAAGTGAGCGCCGTCGGCCTCTGTGTTAGGACAGTGCGGCGAAATTTGGCGTTAATGGGCTGTGGCAACAGAAGACCGACACGAGTGCCTTCGCTAACAGCACGGCATCGCCTGCAGCGACTCTGCTGGGTTCTGACCGTATCGGTTGGACATTGATGATGAAGTCTCATACTCCTTGACAGAGAGTAGGGGACGATGCAGGAGACCCGCACCGCTGTACTAGGCAAGGTCCTACCGGAGGTGGTTTGCCATTGCCTTCCTACGACCGTAATGGGGATGATGATGATGGTGGTGGTGGTGACAACAATAACACCCAGTCATCTCGAGGCAGGTGAAAATCCCTCACCCCGCAGGGAATCGAATCCAGGGTTGGTCACTATACGACTAGAAAACCGTGTCCTCACATGAGTCCCAATTTCGGTTGGTAGGGGCTGATGGTAGGATTCCAGTGTGGGGGCAGAACCCACGAAGACATGCACCGAAGTTGTCAACAAGGCACTGTGAAAGCGTGTGATGACACCATGATGGTGTGGGCTGTGTTTACATGGAATGGACTGGGTCCTCTGGTCCAACTGAACCGATCATTGTCTGGAAATGGTTACGTTCGGCTGCTTGGAGACCATGTGCAGCCATTCATGGAATTCATGTTCCCAAACAACGATGGAATTTTTATAGATGACAATGTGCCATATTACTAGGTCACAGTTATTCGCGAATGATTTGAAGAACATTCTGGACAGTTCGAGCGAATGATTTAGCCACCCAGAATACCAGACATGAATTCCATAGAACATTTATGAGACATAACCGAGAGGTCAGTGCATGCACAAAATCCTACACCGCCAACACTTTCGCAATTATGGGCGGTTATAGAGGCAGCATGGATCAAGGTTTCTGCAGCGGACTTCTAACGACTTGTTGAGTAGACGCCACGTCGAGTTGCTGCTCTGAACCGGTCAAAAGGAGGTGAGAGGCGCTATTAGGGGGTATCACGTGACTGTTCTAGCCTCAGTGTATACCGATAATGTGACTGCATAATCAAAGGTGCAGACGATTTCTGCCGTCTAATCAAACTGGCGGCCGATGGAGTACCGTCTCAGCTATGCGGTGGATTCGTGATTTCCTGTCAGGAAGGTCACAGTTGATGGTAACCGACGGGATGCCGTGTAGTGAATCCGGAGTTGTATCTGGAATTCCCAAGGAAGCGTTATAGATCTCTGCTGTCTAGAATTTGTATTAAAGACTTGTGAGATCACCTGAGCAGCCCTCATTGAATGTTTCCAGATGATTCTCTCGTTTATCGTCTAGTAAAGTAATCAGAAGATAGAAACTAATTTCAAAATGCTTTACACGAGAAAAATCACAACTTACACTGAACAATAAAAAGTGTGAGGTCCTCCACATGATGACAAAAGAATTCCGTTGAATCTCAGTTACACAATAAATCAAGCGAATTTTAAGGTTGTCGAATCAACTAGAACTTAAATTGGAACCATTTCACACTAAATGTTAATAAATGTAACATATCTGATTCACAGACTGTGTACAGTATTTTTGCACCCTCTTTTGGAGTACTGCTATGCGGTATGGGGTTCTCGCGAGACAGGAGTGACGGAGGAGTTCGAAGAAGTCCAAAGAAGAGCACATCGTTTTCTACTATCACGAAATATGGGAGTCTGTGCTACGGATATGGTAAGCGAGTTCGGGTGGCAGTCATCAAAACAACTTCGTTATTCGCTGCGGCGCGATCTTTTGGCAAAATTTCAACCATCAAATTTCTTCCGCGAATGCCAAAACAATTTGTTGGCTCCCAACTACAAATGAAGAAATGGCCATCGAGCTAAAATAAGAGAAATCAGAGTTCTCACGGAAAGGTTTAGGTGTTAATTTTTGCAGAGGCTATACGAGAGTGGGACAGCAGAGAAGTAGCATCTATGAACCCTCCACCAAACACTGGACTCAACAGTTATCATGCTTACGAAGAAATTCAAATTAGCAGCTCTCGATTTACACACCAGTTCGGAAACTAGTGCACATATTAGCATATTAGAGGACAACACTTTTCATTCTCCGTTCCAAGGAGTACAGCGGGCTCTTTCTTTTAGGTCGTGGTGTTTTTCAGCCAATGCCAGGCAGATGATAGTGCAGAGCTTCCCAATTTGGGAATGGATTACCACATTCACAGGCTAGTTATTTTACTGAAAGGCTACGTTGACATTAAAGGACAACGGGACTATGTACATAGAAAAAGTGGCGAAAACTAAACAGTCACCGCAGCATTTTTTGCATACACAGTGAGTAAATACTGCACGTCGCTGAGCACGTTCTTCCTGGAAAGAACAAGGTCATAGATATAGTGTCTCCCGTAGTCAGACATGTATCTATTACCTAATTACCCTGGTGACTAATCTGAACGAGTTGACTGAAATTGTTAATGCTGCCTTCTGTATTATAATGTAACAATATGATTTAAGGAAGAGAGCGGGTAATTTTGTTAAGTAAATGTTGCGCTGTCTTACACCTTGTTTGACTTTTTTTTTAAAATAAATTTTGAATGTGCTCATGCATGAAATGTGAGAAATGTGTCGTTTTGCAATATAACTGCATGGTACTATATACGTGAAGTCATTCGATTCTGTATGTATACAAGTTTTTGCAGTTTCATTGAAAATTACTAAAGACCTAAATTACAGCAGATTTTATAAAATAGGCCTACATAATTGTGACAGGTAAAGCTAATGATAATGTCTTTCAAAAATGTTCTGCAATAGATGATCACCTATGGAATGGCACGAACGATGCTGACAATGAACAGATTCCGTTCCAAAGTAATGATATCGCGTGGTGAAGCGTGCTATAGTTTTAAATGTTTGCATCAACGATAACGCCTATTTTATCGGCGACCAAATACAATGGTCCGTGCCTACAGCAGGTGAAACAGAAACAAACCATCGCCGATTATCAGCGCTGCCAGCAGACACGAAAATAGACGGGAAGAGCTTAACGTCTGCGAGAGACAGATTACTTTTTGTTTAACAATCAACTAACGGCGTTTTTAAAAATCCCCAAAACACTTCTGGAACCGTATTTCTTAAATAGATTTTAGCTCTCTCAGTGATGCGTTTTTAATCTCAAATATGGTTTAAAAGTTTTTTTTTGTTTGTTTTCGGGAACAGAAGAGTCGCATGAAGTCATGTGTGGCCAATATGCAGGCCTTGACATGATTACAGTACCGTTTCCGGCCAAACATTCACGAACAAGCAACGAAGTGTGAGCAGGTGCGCTATCGTGGTGCAAAAGCCACGAATTGTTTCGCCGAAAAGTTGATGAAGCCAGGGAGCATAAAATTCGCATTTACTCTTTTAGATCATGGTGCTCCAGATTCATCCCACGACGACGATTGAGCCTCAGTTCGGACATCACATCCGTGAACCTATCTTCCACCACCTGTTGCGAAACGTTGCAGCAGTTCTGCACCACTGCTGACTTCATAGCGACTCCTGGGCAACTTGTATTGGTCGCAATTTTTGCTGGGAATGCAACAATTTTGGAACAAATTTTGCTGTCGCACGTTTCATATCCAAAACATCCGAAAGCATTACGTGGTCTGGGCCAGTTGATAGGTCAACATTATCAGCGACTTCTATGACCAGCGAAGGTTCATAACGATTTCTTCCACTTTTTTCCCAGTTTCATTTGTTGAGGATGCGCTGGGATGTCCACGGCCTTTGGCATCTTCAGTGTGCTCTTGGCCTTCTTCGAAACCCTTCACCAGCTGTAAACACTCATTTTACTCATACCAGACTCGGCAAAAGCATTTTTGAAACTTTTAACGAGGGGCGTTCAGTAAGTAATGCAACACGCTTTTTTTCTGAAAGGGAGTTGGTTTTATTCAGGATTCCAATACTCCATATTATTCGTCACTCTTTTGGCTGCGAAGCCCCATTTTCAACAAAATGTACGTTCAGTGCGACGGCCTTACGCCACCTTACTGGGATGGCATGTATGGCTGCATGTTACCACTCGCATCCTTCACTGGGCCAAACAGATGAAAGTCGGAAAGTGCGAGGCCCGAGCTGTTATGTGGATGAGGAAAATCAGACCTGGGAAGTTCTGTGACCTCCTGTAGGGTATAAAAACTTGTGTGATGCCTTATGTTGAGAAGGAGATCGTTTGCATTTACGTGGCCACGAACACGCATAAGTCGTTTCTTCAGTTTCCTGACGTAGCACAATACACTTCGTAGTCGAGTGAGAACATCAAACAGAATAAGCCGTTCTTGAATTCTGAAGAGCTTCACCATGACACCCGCTGAGAGTGCGGCTTTGAACTTTTGCTTGGGAGAAGAGGTGGTGTTGTGCCACACCACGCACTACCATTTTATTTCAGGCTCGAAAAGATGAATCCACGTTTCACCGCGTGTGACGGTTTACGACAAAAAAATTTTGCGATCAGCATCGTAACGAGCAAGCAGTTACACACAGATGGTCCTTCGTCACCCTTTATGGCTTTCTGTCAGGTTGAGAGGATTCCAAGTGGTAGACGAGTGTATCAGCAGTGCAGACAGAGGCGTCCACCCGTTGATCACCTAGAATGAGAGTGTCTGCACGTTCGAATACCATAGGCACATCAGCTGTGTGCGGTCGGCCGGCACGCGGAAGATCGGAGAGGTTCGCGCGACCTCGTTGCGATAACAACAGACGCCACGCTCAACGACTTACCGTGCTTTTGTTTACTGCTATGTTTCCGCAGACATTCTACGAGCGCCTATGAATATCTGCGATGCTCTGTTCCTCCGCGAAAGGAGACTCAGTGACAGCTCTCGGTTTGGAAAGCTGCTACGTTACAGACGGCATTTTGAAAGTTCGGTATAGCGCCGCTAGCTTTCGGAACTACGAGACGAAACTATAGACCTGAAGCGGAAATATTCCACGATGTCCCACAACAAACTGAGTATTTTTTTCCATCCAAAATTGGCCGAGAATGTATTTGCATTCCTATCGTACATTTTATTCCGTTCTTAGAAGAACTTTTTGCTATAAATTCTCTGATCCATGTATATAGAACAATCGGCGATACCACAAATCTGTGTTTAATCCTTTTGACAGCTGTCAGCAAACTAAATATCCGATACGAACGACACCGTACAGATACTTATCTGCGATGTTTAACGATACAACAATCAAAAATTCGTGCGAACAGTACTGATAGAAAACGCGTAACTTTGACTCCTGTTATTTTCTGGACACATCTCACTGAAATGCGGGAGGATCTGCAACGAATTGACGCATGGTGCAGGGAATGGCAATTGAATGTCAATGTAGACAAGTATAATGTGCTGTGAATACATAGAAAGAAAGATCCTTTATCATTTAGCTACAATATAGCAGGTCAGCAACTGGAAGCACTTAATTCCATAAATTATCTGGGAGTAGGCATTATGAGTGATTTAAAATGGAATGACCATATAAATTTAATCGTCGGTAAAGCAGATGCCAGACTGAGATTCATTGGAAGAATCCTAAGGAAATGCAATCCGAAAACAAAGAAGGTAGGTTACAGTACACTCATTGGCCCACTGCTTGAATACCGCTCACCAGTGTGGGTTCCGCACCAGATAGGGTTGATAGACGAGATAGAGAAGATCCAACGAAGAGCAGCGCACTTCGTTACAGGATCATTTATTAATCGCGAAAGCGTTACGGAGATGATAGATAAACTCTGCAAGAGAGACGCTCAGTAGCTCGGTACGGGCTTTTGTTGAAGTTTTGAGAACATACCTGTACCAAGGAGTCAAGCAGTATATTGCTCCCTCCTACGTATATCTCGCGAAGAGACCATGAGGATAAAACCAGAGAGATTAGAGCCCACACAGAGCCATGCCGACAATCTTTCTTTCCACGAACAATACGAGACTGGAATAGAAGGGAGAACCGATAAAGGTGCTCAAGGTACCCTCCGCCACACACCGTGAGGAGTATGGATGTAGATGTAGAATCGTTAGACCCCTGGCATATGTACCTCCACGTCACTAAACTGTCATGCAGGACACCTTCGGTCAGCACTTGTCGCGCAACCTGTCGGTGTTGATTTTGCGGATTGGTGCGGAAGAGAGATACAGGATGCTTCCGGGAAGGAGCGGGCGCAACTTCGCAACTTTGCGGCGTGGACCGAGCGGATGCTACGACCGCCAGATCCGGGACAAACTGCTTGCCTCCGCACCTGAGACTCTGCCGGCGTCGGGGCGGGTCCCTCACGTCAGGCTTTCTTCTCTGTCCTACCCCCAGTTCCTTTCTAATGCGCAATTTAGACTCTGCAGGAAAAAGGGAAAGCGCGCCTCTCGGACCGTACATTCTAAAACAAAATCCATATCGTGGACAGAAATGTAATTTATTTTTCTGTCTAAGAAATACTGTATAAAAGTAGCTAGCTAACTAATAACTCCGTTACTTACAACTTAATTATTAACATTTACTATAAATTTTTATAACGCATTCTACGAAGTTGTACGACGTACACGAGGCAAATATGATCGACGACAGAAAACCGGAGATACGCAAATTGACCACAAATTGATATGCATACGGATCTAGAAGGAAAATGCAAAACTCTTAACTTCCGTGGCCGATGGATAAATGCGTGACGCTGCGGCGCAGTTTCGCCGCGCAGTTGGCAAGGTTTGTGAGCGGGGAACACGTCGATACCAGGCCATTAAGTCCTTGCGAATTTCATTCCGTGTACTCAGTTATACAGGAACTATGTCTCGCAGACAGGCGCGTGAATAATATACGCAGATGTCAGAATTTCAGAGAGGACCTGTACTTGGCCTCAAAGTAGCCTGCTGGAGTAATCGGCGAATCGCTCGACATTTGAATGGGAGCGAGACCACTATTCGGCAGTGCTGGCAGGAACTGGTGAATCATGGCCGAACACAGCGACAAGAAGGAAGCAGACGACCTAGAGAGATGAGAGAACGAGAGGACCGAGCAGTCGTCAGAACCACGGACTCATCATTGGCATCGATATGACGTTCTACTCTTGCTTCAGCAACCAAAAGGACCATTAAGAGATGGCTGAGCTCACAGCACCCCTTGCGCCTACCACCACTGACCTCTGCACACCAGCAAGCCCGTTTGTAGTGGTGTCACGCACAGTCCGCCAGTAATCTCATTGACTCAAATGGAATGGTCTTCACCGATGAGTCCCGATGACCAGAGAAGACGTGTCTTGAGACGTCCCAGACAGCGGCGGGATCCCAACCTGATCGTCGCCTGCCATAAGGTCCGACAACGAGGGCTGATGGCATTTCATTTCATAGCAGGACCTCTTTAGTTATTAATCCCGGACCCTCACATCTCAGTGGTCTGTCGACGACATTCTACGCACCGTTTTCCTGCTCCTCATGGTAAGCCATCCTGCGCTTACATTTCAGAATTCGTCCTTGCCAAACCGTACCTTGGCTAGCAATATCGTCGGATCTATCCCCAACTGAGAGCGTTTGGGGCATTATGGGCAGGGCCCTCGAACTAGCCCGGGGTTCTGACGAGCTAACGCGCCAGCTGGACAAAAATTGGCACGACAACCGTCGATGTCAAGCTGAATAAATGCTTGCACATGGACCAGTGGTGAACCAACGCGTTATTGATTTGTTCACTCTGTAATGCTGTTTCTCTTGAATAAATCACCCAATATTTCTGAAACTGTAATTACTTGTTTGTATGAACATATGAATCACATCTATCGATATCCGCCCCATTCGGATAATTCTTCGGGGGTTCGTTGTTTTCTTTTCTTTTTGTCTTAGATTATGTAATGAGATTTTTTTTTTTCAAATGCTCTTACTCGCGTCTCTTTTCTTTACCCTGGAAACATACGCTGATAATCAAATGCAAACTGAAGCTCATCACTCTGCTTCTATCCTTCGCTTTTCGTAACAAATTTGTTATGGTCCTCCATGAACTTGGCGCCTGTCTTAGTTGGACCATCAATTTTCACTTTAATAACTAGGTGTGGAGCGTTCGTGAAAACTTAATCTTCACGCCACTGTGAATAACGGCTGCCGTGACTGGCGATATGTTCATCAAACGTCCCACGATCACTGATCGCTCCCCATTCTCCCTTATTTATTTATTGGCCTTTGGCGTTAACCATTTAGCCGGCCGGGGTGGCCGACCGGTTCTAGGCGCTACAGTCTGGAACCGCGCGACCGCTACGGTCGCAGGTTCGAATCCTGCCTCGAGCATGGATGTGTGTGATGTCCTTGGGTTAGTTAGGTTTAAGGGGCTCCAGAAAGGCTCAAAATCATGAAAAGTTCAATTTTTACTTTTTTGCGTTTTCTGAATCTGCAGACTATTACCTTTTAATAGATATATAATTTATTCATTTTTAAATTTTTTTTGAAATGTGTTCTACATGGGGGTGACCCACTGTGGCGCTGTTAAACTGCTGTCAAATGGTGTTATTATTAACGTCCGTGTTCATCAGGTACATTTTAGTGATGTGAGATAAAGTATGTGTTGTGGCTAACCTGTGATGGTTCAATATATATCGCTGGTGTGATTGTCGATTGTTTCATGTTTATTTACTTTGTCGTTATCTCGAAAATATTCGTAATTAATTCTGTTTCTTGAGTCTCTGTTTTGTTGAAGTATAATAATGAGTAAAAGTAAAGTTATTAGAAATCCTCTGAAGGCTTTTAAGAAAAGGAGAAATGTTGGAAAGCCAAAGGTATGTTATTACTGTAAACAATAAAGACGATAACCAAGTGAGTGAACCTAACCTCTCAAGTACACCTGCCCATAGCAGTCAAAGTGGGAAAGAAAATACTTCACAGAAGAATTTTGGTTCAATGAGTGAAAACTATGAATGTTTTATGGACGAATCGGATGTGAATGAAATATTTGATATGTCGGTTCTCAAAGGAATTTTTTCAAACTGTGTAAGATTTATTGATTGTAGTGAAGTTGGTCTGGAACTCTCCATAATAAAGCACGTAGGACTTGCTAGTGAAATACAACTGAAATGTGATAAGTGTTCATACATGCACCTTTTGGAACAGTGTTGCAGTAACTGCAACTGAAGAAAATGGTAGCAAAATCTACGAACACAACAACGAGCGATGCTTGCTTTAGACAAGGAACGCCTTCGGGCTGCAGACGGGGCTGTAAAGAGTCTAGAAATACAAGCAAGAGTAAACAGGAGGAGGAACAAGAGGAAGCTGGAGGAGGAGTTTGCAAAGGATGAAGATAATCCATCCTATGGACCTGGAATGCACTAAAAAGTTAATCCAATCTTTGTCGCTCGATTCCCAAAAAATTTATTTTCTCATACTAATTACATGTTTTCTAAGGATCTTCCAAACATATTTGTTTCAAACTTTCAGTAAATGTTACACAGTACCTTCTGCATAATTTAACACAGCCTTTTTCCAAAAAAACTGTATATTTTGAATATATAAATAAAAATTGCAAAAAAATGTTGTGAATTTTCATTACAATTGAAAAAATCATCTTTAATAACTGAACTAAAATTTTGTAAAATCCCTGTGTTAAGTTGTAGCCCATATTCCAATAAATAATCTGTAAAAATTTCAACTTCCTACCTCAAATACTTTGTGAGGAAAGATGTAATTTATAAGCGTTATTTTAACATTGCAAGTATAGGGCGTTCCGGAGCCCCTTAAGTAGTTCTAAGGTCTAGGGGACTGATGACCTTAGAAGTTAAGTCCCATAGTGCTCAGAGCTGTTAACCATTTAGCGACTGAACTGAGTAATTACAGATTCTGTATACAATATCACCCTATACAGTATACGCACGGAAATTACATTAATACCAGGTACTTCATGGTACACTTCGTACATTCACACACTCAACACAGTCCGTATATCGCAACTGCTTATGCTGCAACCTTTGTGTATGACACACAACCGGATGTCCGCTTCTTGCAGAAACCGGACGATACTAACATAATCCGTTGTGGACAGCTGCCGAAACAGGTCCATCACATACTTAAGTTGGGGAATTATGTCTCCTGAGAAACTTGAGGCGTTGTCTGTCGTAGCGCGAACATCCTTGTATCACGTTGCTCACGCTTGCAGTATCAACTGGATGGACTTCGCAATAGGAAGATGGCCGATATTTCATCCTATAAAGATGTGAAAGACAACGGCCGCTGCCTAGCCGGATGCACGCTATAGTAGTGGTATGACTTATAGGTAGCTTGATTTAGGAGAAACATGTTTTGTGAGGAATGCTCGGCTGTATTGCGATATAATGTCTTCCTCTGGACTGTTGTGAGATCTACCATGTGTGTCACCATTCTCAAAGGAGTTTTTTATTTATCTCAAAATCAAAATCTGTATGTGGAAGGTAGGTTTACTAAGGTTGGCCATCAATCACACTGTTTCAGCAGGTCGTCCGCCAACTAGTTTTATTTGGATACCAGTGTGTCCCAAGATCTATAATAACTGGACGCGTTTATGCTGGCTTTCACACTGGTAGTGTAACTTAATGACATCGAGCACATGGCGAATAGTGCTGAAGTTCCATGAACGTCTTTCTAGTTTTTCTAGTGCACTCCCAGAATCGGTGACAATAACGATGTCGTCGACTTCATTTGCCGCATATCGGAGGGCCTCCTAAATTGCAAAGAAACATATCGGCAGTGAAAATTAAATGAAATGACAGTATGGCATTGTTGGTCGGGATGTCCCACTCGGGTTCGGCCACCAAGTGCAAGTCTTATTTCAGTCGGCGCCACATTGGGCGACTTGCGGCCGATGATGAGGATGAAATGATGAGGAGGACAACACAACACCCAGTCCCCGAGCGGCGAAAATCTCCGACCCAGCCGGGAATCGAACACGGGCCCATTGCATGGGAGGCAAACACGTAAGCACTCAACTGAGCAGGCGGACATCGGCACTGAAGACGCTGGATTTCGCCGGAAGCTTAAACATAGCCCAAGGTAGCGGATCTTCGCAGAAGTATGCAAAACCGATGACCTCTCTTGTTTTGGAGCTGTCAGTGAGTATTTTGACCGACGACGGCACCTCCGCAGAGCTTCCAATAATTTGTCGAATCCATGCCGCACACTTTATTGCAGTATTGCGTTACAGCAAGCAATTAGGGAGGTGCTCATAGTGTTTTCGCCCATAAGCATACACGAGGTGCAGCTATAAAATAACGGAATTATTGCTGTAAAACATTTCATTTCAAAAACATACATATTTAGTAATTGTCACCCTCAACGTAAGTCCCTGCTCTATCCCTACAAGCCTCCATGCGAATTTTCGACTGATGGAAACAGTACGGGAAGTCTTCCTCTGCGAGCTCCTTGATGACGCTTAGCTGTTTCTTTCGAGGGATTGAAATCTTGTTTCTTTTAATGCAGATTTGACCTTGGGGAATAGATACGAATCACATGGTCCTAGGTCATCCGAATAAGATGTGTGGTCTAACACCAGGATGCTGTATTTCGCTAGAAACCTCTTGAAATACAATGCGATATGAGCCGGTGTGTTGTCTTGATCCAGAACCTAAGACTTTTTCCTCCATAATTCGGGTCTTTTTTTTTTTTTCCTCTGTCTCTCTCAGAGCTGAGCACGAACCTCAAGATAGCAATGTTCATTAAAAGTTTGGCCTCCATGAACCCAGTGAGGATACCCAATTCCACAGATATCGAGAAAGAAAAACGTTATCGCTTTACATCTGCTCATTCGAGCTCTTTCAGCTCTAGGTGAAGCGGGTCCTTCCAGTGCATGGATTGGCGTTTCTTTTTTGGTTATGTAAAACTTGCCTTACTTATTCTTTGCCAATTCCTACAGTTCCAGCAATCGATCGAATACTCAACTGACGCTCGGATCGAGAAAGGCTACCTTCTTTTTCGATATTTTCGCCCGCTTCTGATGTTGAATGGCCTCTCGGACGCGAGTCATGTTCACAGCCTTCTCTGCCATCTTGGAAACGCTTGAACCACTCGATAACTCTCGTGCCTGACAAATAGTCTTCGCGATAAACTTATTTACTACAAGATCGGTTTCAGTACCATTTTTTCCAAGTTTCGTGTGATATCTCACGACAATACAAAATACAGCTAGTACACAAACGAAGGCCGCGGCCACACTGATTTGGCTACAGACACCAATGATGCCGCATTCGACTGGTAAGGTTTCTCGCTGCACAGCTATTGGTCGTTCGTCTTTGGCACATGCCTACTTACGCTGTGACGGCATTAGTCCCGTTATTTTATAGCCACACCTCGTAGTCGCCTCGTTTTCGCGACGGTATCAGTCCACCTTAGTAGAAATAAAAGCAATGGGTAACGGAGCACGACGAAAATGCGCTGCAGAAATAATGCAGGTACATTGTGATGATGCCTATTTGAATTAGAAAGTTGTCTTTCCATCGAGCGGGATGCGGCATAATGCAAACACAGTGGATAGAGCACGGAACTGCTAGGGGATTCACAGAGAAGAAAAATAAACAGAATACCGATGAATTACGTCAGAAACGGAGGTAGAGCACAAGACGGAGCCCTGAAGGACACAAAACCGGTCCTCTGTGCTCCATAGCATGGAAGACTAACTAGATACCGACCCGTCCTTGACTTCATAAATGGCCCAGCATCGACTGCGGCCATAATACGATTTTCCCCGGTACCATCTATATACAGGGTGTTACAAAAAGGTACGGCCAAACTTTCAGGAAACATTCCTCACACATAAATAAAGAAAAGATGTTATGTGGACATGTGTCCGGAAACGCTTAATTTCCATGTTAGAGCTCATTTTATTTTCGTCAGTATGTACTGTACTTCCTCGATTCACCGCCAGTTGGCCCAATTGAAGGAAGGTGCTTGTGTTGACATGCGACTCATTTCTCTACAGTACTAGCATCAAGCACATCAGTACGTAGCATCAACAGGTTAGAGTTCATCACGAACGTGGTTTTGCAGACAATGGTATGTTTACAAATGCGGAGTTGCCAGATGCCCATTTGATGTATGGATTAGTACGGGGCAATAGCCGTGGCGCGGTACTTTTGTATCTAGACCGATTTCCAGAACGAAGGTGTCCCGACAGGAAGACGTTCGAAGCAATTTATCGGCGTCTTAGGGAGCACGGAACATTCCAGCCGATGACTCGCGACTGGGGAAGACCTAGAACGACGAGGACACCTGCAAAGGGCGAGGCAATTCTTCGTGCAGTTGACGATAACCCTAATGTCAGAGTCAGAGAAGTTGCTGCTGTACAAGGTAACGTTGACCACGCCACTGTATGGAGAGTGCTACGGGAGAACCAGTTGTTTCCGTAACATGTACAGCGTGTGCAGGCACTATCAGCAGCTGATTGGCCTCCACGGGTACACTTCTGCGAATGGTTCATCCAACAATGTGTCAATCCTCATTTCAGTGCAAATGTTCTCTTTACGGATGAGGCTTCATTCCAACGTGATCAAATTGTAAATTTTCACAATCAACATGTGTGGGCTGGCGAGAATCCGCACGCAATTGTGCAATCACGTCATCAACACAGATTTTCTGTGAACGTTTGGGCAGGCATTGTTGGTGATGTCTTGATTGGGCCCCATGTTCTTCCACCTACGCTCAATGGAGCACGTTATCATGATTTCATACGGGATACTCTACCTGTGCTGCTAGAACATGTGTCTTTACAAGTACGACACAACATGTGGTTCATGCACGATGGAGCTCCTGCACATTTCAGTCGAAGTGTTCGTACACTTCTCAACAACAGATTCGGTGACCGATGGATTGGTAGAGGCGAACTAATTCCATGGCCTCCACGCTCTCCTGACCTCAACCCTCTTGACTTTCATTTACGGGGGCATTTGAAAGCTCTTGTCTGCGCAACCCCGGTACCAAATGTAGAGACTCTTCGTGCTCGTATTGTGGACGGCTGTGATACAATACGTCATTCTCCAGGGCTGCATCAGCGCATCAGGGATTCCATGCGACGGAGGGTGGATGCATCCATCCTCACTAACGGAGGACATTTTAAACATTTCCTGTAACAAAGTGTTTGAAGTCACGTTGGTACGTTCTGTTGCTGTGTGTTTCCATTCCATGATTAATGTGATTTGAAGAGAAGTAATAAAATGAGCTCTAACGTGGAAAGTAAGCGTTTCCGGACACATGTCCACATAACATATTTTATTTCTTTGTGTGAGAGGAATGTTTCCTGAAAGTTTGGCCGTACCTTTTTGTAACACCCTGTAGATACACTGTGGTTTTCCAGTATACCATAACACACAGAGCGCCAGTTTCCGATATTGGGGAGTTACAGATGCGTGTGGAATCGGCGCACCTAATTAACGACCGTTGGTCTGTTCAAGGTGCGTGCCGTGCGGCCGGAAGTTGCCGCACACGGAAGTAGAGGCGCCTAACACACAGGTGTGAAAGGAATCCACTCTCATGCGCATGTTGGGGAAGAGGTATGCGTCTACGCGAGTGCCTGTACCAGAGTGTGGGGGCAAGCACAGCAGCAAGGTGCGCAGGTGTAAACGCACCTTTACAGTGACGAGCCAGGCAAATGCTGGACTAATTTTTGACCCAGGAAAGCACGAGACACTAACAGATAAAAAACACGGCAATGCACAGAAGACGTTTACGTATTCCACACGCAGTTCGACAACTTTGAAATACAGGAAAGTCTTCATAGCACAATTCTTTATTAAGCATTAGGCGTTTCAAGAATTCATCATCAGACTGAAGCCGTGGAATGAAGTGTACAAGAAATTAATGACAAAATATACATAAGTTTGCATCAAATGGCATCGTACTTACATAAAAATTAAACTATTAGTACAAAGCTCACGAATGTGAGCGCATAAACTGAATACAATACAATTCTCATCTGGTGTAGGCATCTTTGACATTGCCGTCGTCTATCGAATAGAACTAGCGCCAAACTGAGTGTGGCGCTAGCTTTGACCATAGAAAATAAATTAAAGAGTACCTTAACAAACGTCTATACACTACGATTAAGTACATGTCAACACCTCGTGAAGAAATTTGACAAAAACATTTTTGCTACTTGTATGGTACAAAGGTCGTCTTTAGTCAGTAATGAAAACACAGGACAATTGTAATCAATAACTGGTATTGTACACTATTAACATAAGACCAATATCAGTAATAGTAAAATATATCTCTGAAGGAATAAGTTCACAACTCTCACAAAATAAATGTACGCAAGCATCACAATATGCAGTCAATTTACAATCAACGCACACGTAATGCCTGTGAACTTATTCCTTCACAACTATATTTTACTTATTACTCACACTACTTTTCTGTTTACATTGTACCACATCAGTTATTGGTTACAATTGTCTTTCTTTTCATTACTGACTAAAGATTACCTCTGTAACTTTTTTTATGATGTTACCTAAAGACGCACGGTTAGTATGAGTTTCTCTTCCATAAAAGTAGCAAAAATGTTTTTGTCAAATTTGTTCACGAGGTGCTGACATGTACTTAATAGCACTGTATACATGTTTTCAAAATTACTCTAGGACTTGTTTTCTATGGCCAACCCACTTACTGGCCATTGTTTACCTCTTTGATAGTTCAATCGCCACACTCAGTTTAGCACTGGTTCTCTTCGACAGACGACGGCAATGTCAAAGATGCCTACATCAGATGAGAATTGTATTCAATTTATGTGCTCACATACGTGAGCTTCGTACTAAAAGTTCAATATTTACGTAACTACGATGCCATTTAGAATTTCTGTGTACTGGAATACTTAGATGCACTGTTATGTATATTTTGCCATTAATTTCTTGTACACTTCATAGCACGGCTTCACTCTCACTATGAAATTTTGAAACGCGTAACGTTTAATGAAGAATTGTGGGATCAACACTTTCCCATATTTCAAAGTTTGCGCCGAATCTAAATGGTCGCCTGCCTCTACTATAGATGTATTTCTACATCAAGTAATATGCATTTGCCGCACAAGACAACCCTCCTTGGGCTAATTGACGAACAGAGCCGTCGCATATTTTATTTATTCGTTACTGAGTTACGATTATTGCACGAAATTCTAAATACCACATCTTCATTGCTTGAAACGTTTAGTTACTCGTATGTTTTCTTCCCCACACGTGGTTCGTGTCCGATCGGTAGTTTTCCATATTCCTCCAACTTTTTAAGTCTCTTCGGAACAACTTCTTAGTGACATGGAACACCCAATACGTTTTTCCACTAACTTCCTGTCCTACTGGGGGGGGGGGGGGACAAGCAGTATTCGTAACCCTCCAGTTTCTTCGTTTCACACGCTGCGGTCTCCGCCGCACGGCAAATGGCTTTCGGGTAGCCCATAGCGGTAAACTAGAAGAGCTACGGCGAGTTGGCGGGAAAAAGACATTTCCGTCCAGCTAGCATGCACCACAGCGTGTGGCCGTGTCTTGCATATGCAGTACACAGTAACTGTTCCCAGCACGTAGTAGAGGAAAATCTGTCAGGAAACAAATCCCACTCAAATGGTGCATTCACGAGAACGGTTATACTCGCAGCTTCATCGGTTATCAACAAAGTATTTATGTGTATGGGCTACGTCACTAAAGACGTTCACTAACGAGAGTAACGAATTACTAATATTTTGTAGCGCGTGTCTAGCTGGAAAGATATCGAATACATATGGTGCAAATGTTTAACTCGTTGCTTTTAGTCTTACTACGATTGTGGCGCCAACAAAAACATCCGGCCACGGAGTCAGAATAAAACAAATTAGCCTAAACTACAGCACTACACGGCCAAAACAGTTAGCAGGTTGCCTATCCAACGGTTTCCAGAACAACAAAAATTTGATTTATATAATCCCATGAAAGATTTAAAATGGCGTTTGAATCTACTCATTAAGGGTTTAATCTTACGTTAAAGGTATAGCGCAATAAATGAAGTAAGGACGAAAGAGATAAAGTGACATATCATAACGTAAGAAGTCGAACTGAAAAGTACTGTCTCCGATTTATTTATGTGAACTCTCTTAAAGCTTTTTTAAATAAAGCAAACGATGCGAATGTTCTGCATCTTTATTCTTCATGTCTGCTTATTTGCAGGCATCTGTAGCTAGGAATCTCCTAATCGTTGCGTGTAACGGGGCGGTGGGTAACGTAACTATATCGGTTCGTGAAAAACAGCGTGCTGCAACTGAGTTTCGAATTCGAAGAGTTCGTCCTCTCCTTCAGCATGACAATTCCAGACCATACGCGAGCGCTGCGACACCTCCAACAATTCGACGCGTCGTGTTGACTGTTATCCATCATCCTTCATGCAGTCGCGATTTGGCCTCATCCGACTTTCATCTAGTTGCAAAACAAATAACTTCTTCGAGGACTTCAGTTTGATAGTGATGTAGCGGAGGTGGGGTAGTGGCTGGGTCAACAAAGTGAAACGTTGTACAGCGACTCTTTCAACAAACTGATCTCTCTTTGGGAGAAATGCGTTCGTCGACAGGGTGATTATGTTGAGAAATATAGAAACATCAAAAATAAAAATCTAAATCCGACACTACGGGAGACACACAGTTGTAAGTTGCGCAACCAAATCGAGCTGCGACTTACACAGATGCACTGGCGTGCCTCACATAGGCCGCATCCCTAGGTGCTCCTGCACCTTTTTTTATCAGGGTTCTTTATTTATGACAATATACAGTCAAATCACCAGCAAGTTTTACATTTTCACATACACCAGACCCTTCTCACCAGACATACGACGGTCACTCCAAAAGAAATGCACACTATTTTTGCAAAAATACAGTTTTCATTCTGCATGTGTGAAAGTTTTACGGTGTGCAGATACATCCTTCCCGCTTGTTTTCAAACTTAGTTCAACCTGTTCCCGTGAGTGGCGTCATCACAGCATGTCTTCAAGATGGCTGCTACACTTGACGTTCGTCAGAAGCAACGTGCTGTCGTTGAATTCCTGTGCTGTGAAAACGAGACAGTGGGAAACATCCACAAGAGGTTGAAAAAGGTGTGTGGAGATGCTGCTATCGATCGCAGTACAGTTAGTCGGTGGCCAAGCAGGTTACGTGATGAAATCGGGCACGGTAATATTGAGGATTGTCCTCGCAGCGGCAGGCCTCGTATTGCACACACTCCAGACAATGTGCAGAGAGTTAACGAATTGGTGACTACTGACAGACGCATCACAGTGAACAAATTGTCACGCTACGTTGGGATAGACTACTGAAAGTGTTGGCGTTAAAAAATGTTTGTGCCAGGTGGCTTCCCAAGATGTTGACAGTGGCTCACAAACAAACAAGAAAAACGGTATGCAGCGAACTTTTGGAACAGTACGAGAATAGTGGAGATGAATTTCTTGGAAGAATTGTGACAAGTGATGAAATATGGCTCCATCATTTTTCCCCAGAGACGAAGAGGCAATCAATGGAGTGGCATCATGCAAATTCACCGAAGAAAAAAATTCAAAAACCACACCTTCTGCTGGAAAAGTTATGGCTACGGTGTTTTTCGATTCCGAAGGACTCCTGCTTGTGGACATCATGCCAAGTGGAACCACCATAAATTCTGATGCATGTGTGACGACACTGAAGAAACTTCAAGCTCGATTGAGTCGTGTTTGACCACATCGGCAATAACAGGATGTTTTGCTGTTGCACGACAATGCGCGGCCACACGTCAGTGAAAAAACCATGGAAGCGATCACAAAACTCGGATGGACAACACTGAAACACCCGCCTCACAGTCCTGACCTAGCTCCATGCGACTATCATCTGTTTGGGAAGCTGAAAGACTCTCTTCGTGGAACAAGGTTTGAAGATGATGACTCCCTTGTGCACGCTGCCAAACACCGGCTCCAACAGGTTGGTCCAGGATTTTACCGTGCGGGTATACAGACGCTGGTTCCAAGATGGCGTCAGTCAGTTGAGAGGGACGGAAATTAGGCGGAGAAATGAAAATAGTGCTCCTAAACGATGTATCTACACACTGTAAAACTTTCGAACATGTAGAATAAAAGGTGGATTTTAAAAAAATAGTGTGCATTTCTTTTGAAGTGATCCTCGTACATAGCTTCAACTTGAATCAGCTTATGACGTAGTCCTCAACACAAAAGGCATCGTAGAATAGTACTAAAAACTACCAGTATCCTTACTAAATAATTCATCAACGTAATGACGTCACGGTTATTAAAACTTTCAAGACCATCAGTACTCGCAATACCTTCACAACGAGCAGGAGGATCTGCAGCGAACTGACGCATGGTGCAGGGAATGGCAATTGAATCTCAATGTAGACAAGTGTAATGTGCTGCGAATACATAGAAAGATAGATCCTTTATCATTTAGCTACAAAATAGCAGGTCAGCAACAGGAAGCAGTTAATTCCATAAATTATCTGGGAGTAGGCATTAGGAGTGATTTAAAATGGAATGATCATATAAAGTTGATCGTCGGTAAAGCAGATGTCAGACTAGATTCATTGGAAGAATCCTAAGGAAATGCAATCCGAAAACAAAGGAAGTAGGTTACAGTACGCTTGTTCGCCCACTGCTTGAATACTGCTCAGCAGTGTGGGATCCGTACCAGACAGGGTTGATAGAAGAGATAGAGAAGATGCAACGGAGAGCAGCGCGCGTTACAGGATCACTTAGTAATCGCGAAAGCGTTACGGAGATGATAGATAAACTCCAGTGGAAGACTCTGTAGGAGAGACGCTCAGTAGCTCGGTACGGGCTTTTGTTAAAGTTTCGAGAACATACCTTCACCGAGGAGTCAGGCAGTATATTGCTCCCTCCTACGTATATCTCGCGAAGAGACCATGAGGATAAAATCAGAGAGATTAGAGCCCACACAGAAGCATACAGACAATCCTTCTTTCCACGAACAATACGAGACTGGAATAGAAGGGAGAACTGATAGAGGTACTCAGGGTACCCTCCGCCACACACCGTCAGGTGGCTTGCGGAGTATGGATGTAGATGTAGAACATGGTATATGCGAAAATGTAAAACTTGGTGATTTGACAGTATATTATCGTAAATAAATAACACTGACCGCCAGCCCCCCCCCCCCCAAAAAAAAAGAAAAAATTGACAGTGATGTTGCCAAAAGCTGTGAAGCGATTCTTGTTGATGCGCCGTGGGATTCTCTCTGTGCGAGGCACCCTTGCGAGTCTCAGCTCCATTGCGTAGCGCAACTCGGAGCTGTGCGCCTCCCGTGGTGTTATTTAAGAAGATTTAACAGTTTCCGTATAAAAAAATTCGGAGGCATCACTTTTCAGCAAGCCCTCGCATTATCTGTGGAAATAAATGAAAGTGCATGAGTGCGTTGCGAAAGGTCTCCCAGTCGTGCACGTTGATCTTCTGCCAAAAGCCGAGAAGCGATTCTCAGAAAGTTCGACGTCGTACGGCAAGACGTGTTGGCGCCGCGTGAGGACAGCGTGGCTATAGCGGCGTTTGGCGCTGGCCCCGAAACATGGGGCGGTTGAAGGAACGGGAAAAGACAGTGTGTGGTTCAAATGGTTCAAATGGCTCTGAGCACTATGTGACTTAACATCCGAGGTCATCAGTCCCCTAGAATTTAGAACTACTTAAACCTAACTAACCTAATAACATCACACACATCCATGCCCGAGGCAGGATTCGAACCTGCGACCGTAGCGGTCGCGCGGTTCCAGACTGAAGCGCCTAGAACCGCTCGGCCACCAGCGGCCGGCAGACAGTGTGTGTGTGTGTGTGTGTGTGTGTGTGTGTGTGTGTGTGTGTGTATCAGAGGGCAGGTGCTGCCCATTGTTGTTGTTGTTTTCTTTATTACAACATAGTCCGGAGACAATGTTTGGATGACTTGACAAGGGGGAAGAATCATCTGATAACGGGAAGGAGGACGAAGTGTGACGGGTGTACTACACATGTTTGGTATCGTTCACAGCACTGTCTCACGTGCATGGGGAGCATTCAGAAGCACAGCCTACAGCAGCAGATGACCCCGTGATTACCCAAAAGGCAAGAAGAGATCCGCATCAGATAGCGGCTGCAATTGCAACCACGTTTAACAGGACTGGGAGGCACGGAATCTCTCGCCACGCAGTGGCATGGCCACTACGTGTGGGGGCGGTCTCTTTGCCCGACTACCAGTACCACCTGCTTCGTTGATATCCGCGGCTACGGTGCCAAGAGCATACGGGCAGGAACAACGGGGAGTGGCGTCGCTTGCTTTTCTCGGATGAGAGCTCGTTCACTCTCAGTAGTTATTGTGGACGTGGACTAGTATGGCGGGATGCGGGAGCACGTAATGGACCCAGGGACACTGTCGAATATGATCGTTTTGGTGATCCAGGTGTTACGACGTGGGGAGGCATAATGTTGGATGGGCATCCTGACCTCCCAATCTTTGAACACAGGGTACATCCACCTGTCAACGTCACTGTGACACTGAACTCTTTTCCATATTTACATCTTTTCGGGGGAGGGGGGGGGGGGGGAATTCGATCCTGACTTCATTTTTGCGAATGACAATGCGCGACCGCATCCAACAGCGCAAGTGGAGCAGCTCTTCAGACGAGAGGAATGGACTGGCCTCCCTGTGCGCCCGACTTCAATCCCTTGGGGCACGTCTGAGATGCGTTGGGGAGACGTATTGGAGCGCGTCCACATCCAGTGACCACCCAGCAGGTGTCAACTGCGCTGGTAGAGATAATGGAACGCCATACCACATCAACTCCTTACCAACTTTGATGCCAGAATGGAGGCACGTTGCAGAGTATATACTGATACCGTTGGTGATCACACAGCCTATTAAGCACAATGTACCGCCTTTTGTAATGTTCAGGGAACCGTCATGAATGGGGGTGACTTAGTGCCGTTAATGTCCTTGATTAATAGTGTTATTTCTGTTGGTCCCATCGAACCCTTCTTTCAGGTGCTTCCTTTACTATACTATAGCAGTCCTTTGTATGTACGATCGATGTTTCATCGGGCTATGTTACTTGGTAATGACACATCAAACGAAAGTTACTTTCGACCTAAGTGTTGCACATCAGCGTATGTATTTCATCAGTATCCTGCGAAAGCCTACTTACAATGTCTGAAGAACCAATATTATGAGAGTAACCTAGCAATATACAGAATCCCGTTCCCGTGGGCACCCGGAAGATTGATTCGTTGGTTGGCTGGTAGGTTGGATTCGGGGGAGGCGCCCAAACAGTGAGGTTATCGGTCCTGTCAGATTACGGAAGAATGGGGAAGGAAGTCGGCCGTGCCCTTTCAAAGAAACCATCCCGGTATTTACCTCAAGCAGTTTAGCGAAATCACGGAAAACCTAAATCAGGATGGTCGGACGCGGGTTTGAACGGCCGTCCTCCCGACTGCTGACCACTGAGCCGCCCTCTCCCGGAACACCGGAGACCGTATGAGACTAATCACAAGGCCCGTACGCCAACGTATTGGGGTAACCCTAAGGTATGGTATATCTACGAATATTACCTTCAAACCACTATTTACTGCATGGTAGTATACTATATGATCAAAAATATCCGGACACCTTGCTGAGAATTACTTACAAGTTCGCGGCGCCCTCCATCGGTAATGCTGGTGTTGGCCCACCCTCAGCCTTGACGACAGCTTCCACTCTCGCAGGCATACGTTCAATAAGGTGCTGGAAGGTTTCTTGGGGAATGGCAGCCCATTCTTCACAGAGTGCTGCACTGAGAAGAGGTATCGATGTCGGTCGGTGAGGCCTGGCACGAAGTCGGCGTTCCAAAACATCCCAAAGGTATTCTATAGGATTCAGGTCAAAACTCTGTGCAGGCCAGTCCATTACAGGGATGTTATTGTCGTGTAACCACTCCATCAAAGGTCCTGCATTATGAACACGTGCTCGATCGTGTTGAAAGATGCAGTCGACACCCCCGAATTTCTCTTCAACATTGGGAAGCCAAAAGGCGCTTAAAACATCAATGTAGGCCTGTGCTGTGATAGTGCCACGCAAAAAAAGAAGGGGTACAAGCCCCCTCCATGAAAAACACGACCACACCATAACACCACCGCCTCCGAATTTTACTGTTGCCACTACACACGCTGCCAGATGTTCACGGGGCATTCGCCACACCCACACCCTGCCATCGGTTCGCCACATTGTGTACCGTGTTGCGTCACTCCACACAACATTTTTCCACTGTTCAATCGTCCAATGTTTACTCTCCTCACACCAAGCGAGGCGTCGTTTGACATTTGCCGGAGTGATGTGTGGCTTACGAGCAGCCGCTTGACCTTGATTGAAATCCAAGTTTTCTCACCTCCCGCCTAACAGTCTTAGTACTTGCAGTGGATCCTAATGCGGTTTGGAATTCCTGCGTGATGGTCTGGATAGATGTCTGTCTATTACACATTACGACCCTCTTCAACTGTCGGCGGTGTCTGTCAGTCAACAGACGAGTTCGGCCTGTACGCTTTTGTACTGTACGTGTCCCTGCACGTTTCCACTTCACTATCACATCGGAAACAGTGGACTTAGGGATGTTTAGGAGAGTGGAAATCTCGCGTACAGACATATGGCACAAGTGACACCCAATCACCTGACCACCTGACCACGTTCGAAGTCCGTGAGTTCCGCGGAGCGCCCCATTCTGTCCTCTCACGATGTCTAATGACTACTTGAGGTCGTTGATATGGAGTACCTGGCAGTAGGTGACAGCATAATGCACCTAATATATTTATGTTTTTGGGGCTGTCCGGATACTTTTGATCACACAGTGTAGCATGGCACCACCGATTAGCGTCACATGGGGGCCACCACTTCTGAAGCTTACCATGGCATATGCGTGGTTTTCATAGGCGTACGTGATGAAAATACGTAGTTTCAATGATACACCATATTAAAGAGGTCTCCGAAATCCGTTGTTCCGAGTATGATTTATTACGTTATAGAGGCAAGATGCCAGTGAGGTTATGGCCACAGAATGGTTAATTTACGTGGGGAAAGTAGGTAATTTTTCTCTTATATTATGCATGGAAAAATTTGTGTGACAACAAGCAATTATTATTTAACTAATGAAAGATGGATCTGTGGATTCACAGCAGCTGATTTGTTTTCCAAAAATCGTGAAAATTAATTTAATATTGGTAGTATATTCAGGTAATCAGATTCTAGTACTGGAAACTTCAGTTATCCTCAGACACTTGCCCAGTGGATTCCAGTGTGAGAGTGAAAATATTAGCTTCTAAATTAGACTTTCGTTTGTCGTCGATAGCAGCCAACATAAGACACAAAAGCTTTTCAGAACCTGGTACAGATCTAAATATTTGAAAGATGTAATCACCAAATGTCACGTATCCACGTGGCGCTTTTAGTTTTGCTTCAGCCAGAACTGCATCTTTAATGTGACTGCCGAAGTTCTTAATAGAGCTCGAATCACGCTCCTGCAAGTATCAAAATTAGCTTTCGTTAGCTGAAAGTGTTTCACATATGGGTCTTCGTCTTTACTTTCGATATGATTCGTGGTGACCTTGGAAAGTAGCGTTAGCTGAAAGTGTTTCACATATGGGTCTTCGTCTTTACTTTCGATATGATTCGTGGTGACCTTGGAAAGTAGAATTACAAACAAACTCTTTCACTTAATTTAATTGAAGCTGTGCAGACATACGTCAATTAATCTTCAATAACTGCCATTTAGTGAAAGACAGACAAAGTTTAGAGTAACTTGCTCTGAGCACCTAAAGCAATGAAAAATTGGAACATATTGCACCACATTTCCAAACCACTTCATTTAACAGAATCACCAGCTAACTGGTATGAAAACGCCAGTAAGCAGAAATAATAATTTGTACATACTTAATTTCCACCTACCACAACCCAAAAAGATCCACGACTGTAACTTTCAGCACAAAATATGTCGTCCTTCTCATTTGAACAAATTATTTTCCGAGGTTATAATTTCTGATAAAGTCTCCTACTTGATGTTTCCAATAAACCTGAGACTGAAAGTCCATAAGGTATCGAATTGTACCCAGATTTTTATATTTTTCATCTTCAGGAAGCTACAAACTCCTCCTTCGAATAAACTTATGTTTCTCACAGCCCATATTTCGTGTCGTGTCGGCGTCCGATATGACCGGATAAAACACACTGATTTGAATTTTCTCGATTGTCGTCCAAAATCCGTGCTTTCGAACGACGAGACCAGCTACTTCGCGACCGCGCACGTGGAGACGTACTCATTTGCAAAGATTGGCCGTCCTCGGCCGATGTCGGTCGCCGGCAAAATCCATCGATATCGGTACCACTGCGGCAGCAGCCTTAAACCGCACAGCGAAGAATCCGTATCAACTTGGTACTGGGCCAATCTCTAACCACCCAATTTTCATTCCCTCATTTTCGACTGCGCAGTCTTTCTGAAGGCCAGGCGCTTCCCAGAAGACGAAATGCTGATTTCCGAGGTCACATCCTGGCTTCTGACGCAACATACCGGCGGGTACAGCTCGCGTCTCTGCAACTGTATATAGCGACTGCCAGGAGACATCTTTACACCGGAGCGAAAAAAAGTCGGCACAAGCCGCTGCGCATTCGCAGACAATTCGCCGGACTTCGCAACCATTCGCTCTGTGTCTGGGAACGAGCGCTTACAGTAGAGGCAAGAGAACGCGAAGTAGTGAACACAGCCAACGAAAGATGCCTTGTTGTTTCCTTAGCGCTAATAATCGTCACACAGGATATAACACTACATATGTAATAAAACGGAACACCTGCAGCCATCTTTACGATGTTATTTATTGTGCGGCTACCAGTTTCGGTGTTTCAGTACATCATCTTGAGGCCTTAACTGACGCTGAGAGGGTTGACTCAAATCGTATACATGATTCCATCAGTGGCTACCATTTATGGACTGGTTTTTGCAGACTACCTTCAGAACGACATAAAATCAATAAATACTAGAAGGTACAACTCAAATAACCATAATTAAGTCAATGTCTTAATTGTGGTTATTAATCACTTAATGGTGGTTACTTGAGTTACAATTTCTGGTATTCATTGCTTTTATGTCGTTCTGAAGGTAGTCTGCGAAAACCAGTTCATATGTGGTAGCCACTGATGGAATTGTGTATACGACTTGAGTTGTAGAAAAATTTCCACTGCCACTCACAATAAAAGATTATTTGTCACACGACCGGTGTTCAAGTACATGTTTATATGTTGGAGATCAGTGTATGATATTAACATGTACACGAATGTATAAACACCTGAGGATGGGTACAAGCCCGAAACCGGTCGTGTGACGAATAAATAATCTTTTATTGTGACTGGTAGCGGAAATTTTTCTATATCCTCTAAAGGGTCACAGAGTTCAACAGCACCCACTATGGATAAAATTCACGATGTGAGTTGTTTGAAGATGTGGACTGAAACACCGAAACTGGTAGCCACTTGCGGTTGAAAAAATTCGGAATTTGTTGTGGGACACCTTGGAATACTTCTGCTCCAGTTTCATGAAGTTTCGGTAGGTGCAGGAGCTATATACAGCTTTCAAAATGACGTCTGCAACAGAGGTACGTTCCAAGCAGAGAGCTGTCACTAAGTTTCTTTTGGCGGAAAACCAGAGCATCGCAGATATTCACAGGCGCTTGCAGAATGTCTACGGGTCTCTGGCAGTGAACAAAAGCAAGGTGAGTCGGGCGAGGCGTCTGTCATGTCGCGACCAGATGGCGCAGACACGCCCGATCTGCCGCGTGCCGGCCGGTCGCACACAGCTGTGGCTCCCGCACGATTGGAACGTGCGGACACACTCGTTCGAGGTGATCGACGGATCACAGTCAAACACCTCGCTGCTCGACTGGACGTCCCTGTTGGTAGTGCTGAACACCCGACAGGAGTTCACAAAACTTCACTGGAGTGTTCTTGCTCATCCACCCTACAGTTCAGATGCTGCACCTTCGACTTCCCATCACATGGCTCAATGAAAGATGCACTCAGAAAACCATCCTGCTTTCAGAAAAAAAAGTATGTTGCATTACTCACTGAACGCCCCTTGTACATGGAGGGAAAGAAGGAAAACGGCAATACCGTGAGACAGTTGCTTTAGCATGTGCATCGTGAATAGTTAAAGTGGGAACGATGTTTTCGTTCCTTTCACCACTTTCTACTCCACATACCATGTTTCCTCCTTTTTTGTCGTAACAGAAGCGAAGAGGCTGCCAAATCCAGCATATCGCCGTCTGACCTCGACGTTTTCTGGCGAATAAGCTGATGCTTGTAGAAGCATGCCTGAGCCGCGTGGGGGCGCGACGAACTGTGAACACTCGCGCATGTGCGGTTGTCAAGCGTCCATTTCTTTTGCGGGCACTTTCACCGCAAGGTTCGTGCACGACTAAAGCGGCCCCTAGACGGTCAATAAGAGTGCACAATAATATTGTGCAATATTACTGGCGTTGCCATAGACCGCCCAGTAATACTGTGCAATAATACTGTGATTTCGGAATATCGACAATAAGACGCTGCTGCTGTGATAATTGCCCATCTTTGTTGCAACAGAAAATAGGTTAATGGAAAATTGGGTCAAACACCACTCACGAAAACTAGCCGAGAGAACTGAGACTGAACGAAAAAAAAAAAAAAAAAAGATTATCATAAACTTTTTATACAATGATACATTACTGGAAATGTTTGTCAACATACAAAGGCATCCCCCGCACAGGCAACTTGCAACCCTCCCCCCACCCCCCTTGCCTTCGAATCTGGAGTACGGTGATTTTTACTCGTTACAAAATTCTTATACACTACTAGGAGTGAGTTCCCATAATCCCGCTAAAACTCTCGTTTAGCCGAACGTGGCTGTCCGCAGTGAGACAATAATATGACTTCAGCAAATGGCTGTGTAATAGTTTGTTGTTTTAATTATCGAAGTAATGTACGCGTAAAAAGTATCGAGTGGATAACCATCAGTTCTCTGGCATATATTGTTTTTTCGTGTGCCACCCATAAAATTTAGTTCTTGGGGCATGATAACATCTCACAACTGACCAACTCCGTTACATCGAAAATGACGATGTTAGAGTCTTACATGCCCCTCCCTGGATAAATTTCTGCGATTGCCCACAGCAGCATCACCAAAATACTAAAACGTCATCGTTTACCTATTATGCTACAATACCTTGCCACTGGAAATTCTTTCGAAGACTTTAAGTTTACGCGTTTAGTTTTACCTTGAAGTTTTTTGCGACATGGTTATGTAAACGTGTTGCTTCATGCAATAATAAATACATATGTGGGCACGTAATGTATACACGGACAATAATAGCTACGTTGACTTTTATTTACAATTTTGCATTAATTGTTTTAAAACATCGTCCTTCATGGGATTTCACCGTATTTTCTCAACAACAAATCGTACGATTGGAACGTAACATATTTGGTTTTTTTTCCGCTCGTCTGTTGTAACAGCGCACAACGCCGGCAGTTATTTCTACATTTCATTGCGTTCTTGTTCCTTTCGTCAGTCGACTCGACTGAATCGAGTTACTATAGTTGTACTTTACTATGTAGCACGCGCGTCCGTATCATCGTATTTTATACGTTTCTGTCTGGCACACAGATAGCTAACACATTCCTACGTGAAAAGTCGCGGCCATTCTAGTGATCTCGATACGTTATTCTGTCTGGCATTTGTTCGAGAAAAGTCGCAAATATTTTACTATTTTCTTGTACAGAGAACTTTCGATACGTAGCGTTACAAATACGGACTATTCGCCGAATAGGAGGCGAGTCTACATGCAGAAGCACAAATATTAAGACTGAAGAATCAATAAGTAAAAAGTCCTAAATGTAGGAAGTGCAAGTGTGAAGATTAGTCAAGAGTAAGTGTGATCAGTTGATTGCGAAGTATTAACAATAGTAATTGATAGTAACTTCTCAGTAAAAATATTGTTACGAGATTCCTAAAAACGCATTGCTACTATATAGGCCCTCTATCGAATGCACAAGAAAGAAACGGAATCGACAATATTAGGAAAGATTTTTTTTTTTTTCCGACTGACATGAGGGGATGTTATGCTGAAGAAAATGTTTATGATTTAAAATTCAACTTACTTTTGCCCTCACAACTTCTGGAACATTACGGTAATGATGTGGCACATAAACTGAATCAGTGCTTAACTGAACAATAGTTCTTTGAAGAAGAATCACTCTTTGTGGTTAAAAGGAGACTAATAGGAGAGATTCTTCAATACAAGCAAACGAGCATAATCGCCCTTAATGATGGTGATCCTGTTATGCAGGCGTTGTTTGTTTGTCCTAGATCTAACTATCCTACTTTGCACACACGGTACAAAATATTTGCTTGTCTACCCGCATCTATTGCTACAGTAGAAGGAAGTTTTTGAACATTGCGGAGTACGAAGACATGGCGGAAGTCGACAACGGAGGAGGATCGACTTAATGGCTTAGCTTTGTTGAACACTCACCCTGACATTGATTGTCCAATTGGCGATGTAATAAACCAACTTGCCAGGAAGAATAGGCGTATAGAATTCATCATTTAAGGAAGAGAACCGCAATTGTAACTTTTTAAATACCATAATATGGCATTGTCTTGTATATGCGTACAGTCAGTTTAAATAAAACTTTCTTAAACTTTGCATGTGACTTGATTATTTTTTTATTACGGTAACAGCAAAGGCAGCTCAAGGTATCTTTAGCGCCCCCTCCACGAGGTTTTTCTGTATCCGCCACTGTCCTACCATAACGCTCTTTCGTCTTGTTTTGAACTCATTTTCAGCACCACAACAAAACAACAGTGAACACAATGATATCCAGTCTGCAGCACTCGAGATACTGGCAAGGATATTGTCAATACTGCCCACATGCGGCGTAAAATAATTCAGATGTTTTTCGTGTTCTCAGTATTATTGCGCAACCTCTCTATCTCACACTTGTACGTTCAGTGTTATTGTGCCTCAGGAAACATTGTGTGACCGTCTAAAGGGAGCTTCTGCTGCCTTTCTTGTGACGACATGAACACTTAGCAATCAGAGGACACGGCGGCAACGCCAGCCACCATCACAGCCGGATCTGGCCGACACACACACACACACACACACACACACACACACACACTGGAGGGAGACGGTCGCACGGTGTCAACCGCGCTCCCACGACAAGTAACTCTCGCATCCAGGTCCGGGATTTACACAGCCAAACCACCTGACGCACAGTCAGGCTCGCGCGGCGTGCACTAACATTTACAACGGCACATTCTATTTTTTTCAATAAATTTCCGTAACGCATTCCACACTGTACCGTAAGGGCAAACAAAATACTGCCAGTACGAGGTGTGATCAAAAGTATCGAGAATTTATTAGTTTCGCGGGCTTTATACATCGCATTTTCAGTTGTCGTTATCTTGTTGATAACACGTGTTCCTGATCCACGTTTCCATTTCCAGATGTTTTGAATCGTTAGTTTACTGTTGACAGTCGAGAAGGTTCTACGAGTTTTCGAGTGCTCGGCGAATTTTTACTTTCGACAGACACGGATCAAAGTATGTCCATTAAATTTTGCTTGAAAAATGAATAAAGTGCAGCACCGCGTTAGAAATGTTTGCTGTAGCTTTTGGGCTATCTACTATGATTAAGAAAAGAGTCTACGAGTGGTCTAAACCTTTGGAAGAGGGTGGAGAAGACATTGAAGTCGATGACCGGATTGGACGCCCTGGCACATCAATTACTAACGACAGTATGGAAGGCGTAGAGAAAATGGTTCTGACAAATCGCCAAATCACTATTAGAGAGGTTGCCGATGATGTCAGCTAATGCCAAAGCTATATTTCGGGTATTTTGGACATGAAACGCGAAGCAGTACAGTTTGTTCCAAAGCTCTTTGATTTCGAACAAAAACGGCGTTGCGTAGACACGGCTCAGGAATTGCTAAATGAAGTCGACAACGACACAGAACATCTAAAGAAGGTTACAACAGGTGACGAAACATGGGTATACGGGTGTGACGTCCAAACCAAGACCCAATTGTAACAAAGGAAATTGCCTGTAGAGCCAAGACGGAAAAAAATTCGACAAGCTAGATCACATGTGAAGTTTCTTCTGATTGTTTTCTTAGACTACAATGGGGCCGTGTATCACGATTCCTCTCTCAATGTCGTCCGGTCATTACCTGGAAGTTACTAATCGTTTGCGTGATGTAACCCGAAGAAAACGACCAGAATTGTGGCAAACGCACTCGTGCAAATTGCATCAAGATAGTGCTCCTGCTCACACCTCAATGCTTGTCATGATTTTTTGGCAAAACATAAAACCGTTACGTTGCCTCGGCCACCATATTAGCCATACACGGCCCCATGGATTTCTTTCTATTCCTGAGGTTGAAGAGAACTGAGAGAGGTCTTCGTTTACCGACCACTGATCAGATGAAAACAAGACTGCTGAAGGAACTGGACACCATAATGAAAAATGAGTTCCAGAAGTGCTTCCAAGGTTGGAAAAAAAGTGCTGGCACAAGTGTATTACATCTGAGGGGGATTACTTTGAAGGGACAAAGTTGTTGATGATGAATAAAAACAGATACTTTACGAAAAACAAAAATTCCCATACTTTTTGATCACACCTCAGGTTCCTTTAACTCTGCAAGTGGCTAAGACAATCTAACTGATAGAACTCTTGACTGTACCATGAGACAGGTGCCAATTCAAAGATGTCCAGTTGAGTGAGGGTGGGTGTGGATGGTGCATGGAGGGGGGGGGGGGCGCGTCATGATCACAACCCCCCCCCCCCCCCCCTGCGATAATATTCTATGTAACTAAGCGACTATCCTGGGACACAGAAACCAAACCCAGTTGCAGGTTGCCTTCTGACAGATTCCAAGAGCAACAAAAATTTGATTTTCACGACATACTGGCTGAATTTAAAAATTTAAAATGTGGTTATAATGTACACAGTAAGTGGTATAATCTCATATGAAAGGTTCAACACAATAAGACAATTATTATAGTTGCAGGTTGTGTTTATGTCCTTAGACTATGCAGATCCCCAGACCACACTCATCCAATATTTGAGAATGATGTCACTTAGCAACTTCCAACAAACTTTACACATAATTTCACACCTTTCCAAAACTTTTTCTCACTGACATTCTCCCCCTTCTCCCCCCTCCCCCTCCTCCAGCTAATGACTGCTTAGTGCTCATTATGTCATAACAAAGGCAGCTTAGTCACATGTAAATCAATAGATGTCACTTTAGAAAAGTATTGCTGTTCTAACCTAAATGGCAGTAGCCCTTCTAGCTGACAACGGAAAGAAGTGCCTTATTATATCTTCAAGTAGCAATTTCATTGTGAATTTGAAAGGAATTCCCGCCTCTTCATAGTTCATAAGTTAGTACCTGCCAATTTCATTCTCATTTGGAGTTTTGCAAAAGGTGTAGATTCACCCAGTAATAAAATACTACATGCTTATGTTATAGTGTGTTTGAAACCGATAGTTCAGCCAGTACATTCTTAACTGAAGGTCTGGGACTTGGTCCCATTTGAGCACTAATTTTCAATTGTTTACTTCTCACTTCTTTTACTTATGAATATCAAAAATGCCAATTGCACAAAGTTATGCACTCCACCTTAAACTGGATAAGCCAATTTTAAGATTAGCTCAGTACCACCCCCCCCCCCCCCCCCCACACACACACACTAAGTTTTTTAAGACAATTACGTTACCACCACAGGTGCACGCCACAAAGGGTTGGGCCAAGAGCACACACTTGTCTACCCCCACTACAACACACCCCCAGAGTATGGAGTACAAAGTTTTCATCCATTGCAGAATTCTGATACACTTCTAGAAGTGATAGGGTAACACCAATTCTCTTGGATATAATGTTTTTCGTGGCATCCATAAAATTTAGCCCTTGTGGCATGACATATCAACTCATTTATATAAAAAATAGTAATTTTAGACTCTTGGCTTCCCCTCCCCTCACAAGCCCCCCCCCCCCCTCCCTCCCTCCATGATAAATTCATCTGGATGGCCACAACTGCCACTCTTTGTTACAGACATGTATTGCAAATGTGACAATGTATCTCTATCAACAAGACCTTACGTACCTTGTTTTCAGTATCAGAGTAAATTTCTATCTGGAAAGCCAATAAAAATATAATTGCTGGCTAGTATTTACTTTCAGGAGCCAAAATCTTTAGTATTGCCAATAACCACACATGAAAGTAAAATTCACATCATTATCCTAGTGTCTGTAGTTGTTAGTCCCTTCCTTCCTTGAGGAGGAGAGAGGGATAGAGTGGGAGGGACCCTCCTGTTGCAAAGATGAGGTCAGTCTTGACCCTCCAAACTTTGTCCCTCTCTCCTACCTGACAAAGGAACTAATGGCTCCAAGGGCTAGGATAACATCCCACCTCCTACTTTTATGTGTATCCAGCTGGTCAGCAACTCTGTCTCATATTTATTAGTTACATAGTATTATCAGGAAGATCATCTGGTTTTCTTTTTAAAGTAATTGGAGCATATTGCCAGAATTATTTACAAGCAGGTTTATGCAGAGATATGAAGATCACTGATGTTGGTCATGACACAGTTTTCTGCAATTGAAGGCACATATTCACAATCACCACCTTATTACAACTGTAACAATCTAGTTGGAAGACATGTATTACGCACCTGAAGAGGAGGAATTCCAAACTACATATCAAAAACCCAATTTTAAAAATTGGTTTGGTTTGGTTTGCAACAGTTGAACTGGTACCTTTATGGGCTAAAAGTTGTGAACCCTCTGATGTGAGCTGCCAAATCACATGAAAAATCTTAAGTAATTTTCTGTGAAACAAAGAACATGTATACACTGTCATACTGAAAGACAATTCTCAAAACAGGTGTAACAATGTTATTGACAAGAACAGATATACAAAATTAATGAAGTTCAAATCAAGCATCATAGTCGTCACTTACAGCTGAACACACTACTTGGCATTTTTATGGCACAAATAGAGGTTTGCTTACATCTTACATTTTGTCTTCCAGTTGCATAAAGGCTCTTCTCCAACTAGTTTTACGACAAAAGTTTGCACGCGATTACCATTCCAGAACGGACACATTAAATTATTATAGGCAATGAACTACAAGCAATCTGGCTTCGTTATATTACAAACTAAAGATGCAACACTTACCGCTTTAGCAGCAGCGAGGAAGCGACGACAGAGACGGAACTTAGTGCCATCGCAGCAGAGGCCATCCATGGCTGCAACAAACAATAAATGCAGGGGAATACATACATACATACATACACGTGTGCGTGTGTGTTCTTGACAAAGGCCTTGTTGGCCAAAAGTTAATTTTCCGACAGCCTTTTTGGTGTGCTTTTCTGCGACTCAGCATCTCTGCTATATGGTGAGTAGCGACTATCCTTTTCATTACAGTGTAAGACTTAAACTGTTAGCCATAAACTACACCTACATCCATACTCTGCAAACCACTGCGAAGTGCTTGCTTCCCACTGCACCACTCCTCCTCCTCCTCCTCCTCCTCCTCCTCCTCCTCCTCCGTGT
This sequence comes from Schistocerca piceifrons, assembly GCF_021461385.2. NCBI lineage: Eukaryota > Metazoa > Arthropoda > Insecta > Orthoptera > Acrididae > Schistocerca > Schistocerca piceifrons. Next base: position 461,338,663 of record NC_060145.1, read on the forward strand.
CCCCCTTCCCTGTCCACTTGTAAAATGACTGCTCCAACGCTCTATGTGCACTGTACTGTTAGTGTACGAGGGCTATCCACAAAGTACATTACGTTTTGGAATTAAAAATAAATAAAGTATTGGAAATTTCTTTTATTATATACAGATGAAAGCCACATTTAAATACTACTTTTCTACATAGTTGCCATTTAAATTAAGGAAATGGACGAGATTGGAAATTCATTTTTCGTAAAATTCGGCCGCCTGCGCCTTCAACCACGTGGTTAATCAGTAACCCGGTAGAAATACGATTTTTGTGGATTTCCTGGAAAGAGGCACTACAATAAACTCTCAAAGGTATTGCCAAACTCTGCACAACCTCAGAAGAGCAATACAAAACAAGTGCAGGGGAAAGTTGGGCTCAAAGATCTTGCCGATTCACGACAACGCCCGGGCCCACACGGCAAATGCCACTCGTGAAGTTCTCAAATCTTTTAAGTGGGAGTTGTTTCCTCATCCGCCGTACAGTCCCGACCTGGCACCGAGCGACTTCCACTTATTCCCAGCAATGAAGAAGTGGTTGGCTATGCAGCGTTTTGATGACGACGCACAGCTTCAAGAAGAGGTAACCACGTGGTTGAAGGCGCAGGCAGCCGAATTTTATGACGAAGGAATTTCCGAGCTTGTCCATCATTATGATAAGTGCCTTAATTTAAATGACAACTATGTAGAAAAGTAGTATTGAAGTGTGGCTTTCATCTGTATATAATCAAAAATTTTTCCAATACCTTATTTATTTTTAATTCCAAAACGTAATCTACTTTGTGGATAGCCCTCGTATTTGTCTTTAATGGTACCTAAGGGGATGTTACAAAGAGGACACTAGTGCAGGGTCAGCCGAGGCATGCAAAAATTCATGTGTGCACAAGTGCTGTCCATGTGTGGTACGAGGCTTGGTCTGCCTCAGCCCCACTTGGTGGCACGTCTCAGATCTGCGCAGTCTTCTTTGGTGAAGCACAACATTTAATTTTGCATTGTGATGCAACATTTTCATCCAGCATTTGGTGCAGCTTCTTCTGGTCAGCACTGCTTTCTTCAGTTCAGTAGAATCAGGGTGTAAGTGTTGTTTATTCTTCACTATTTGTTCAAGGTATAAAGGATGTACAAAGGTCCAGTGGTTGTTTGCACAAAAAGATGCAGTCTAGCAATCTGTGATTGCAGTCCGTTAAAAATGATTGGGAGTTGGAGGAGAAGGATGGAATTCTTCAATATGTATTACGTAGTCACATCTTCAATGGGCATTGCAAATTTGCTAGAAAACAGCTTTATGCAGAAATAATTTAGAGATTTAGTTCACAATGAGAGGGCTAAAAATTATAACAAATGACAAACAATTTGTACAGAATTCATTGTTCTGTACATCAAGAAGAACTTTGGGTTAAATTCCAGGCATGGAACACATGATGGAATTGATGGTACAAATAGTAAATTTTGTGAAGTTGCACATATTATTAAATTGCAAGTCACAACAGTGTTTGATGAAACTAAACAAAGTTTAAAGTGACAATGTATGCTACTGCAAATCACATTTGTTAAGTGAAAGGACATGCCGGGACTGAGTTTTTCATTTAAGACCTGCTATTATGAAGGGAAAAGGAAACCAACAGTGAGAATTAGAAGATCTGGAATGGATTGTAGACCTTGTATTTTATGTAGAATTGACTGCAGACTGACAACAGTAAGACACTGCAAAGAGAGGAGAAGCAACTTACTTCTGATCTCATGGAGAAAGCAGATGCTTTTAAAAAGAAAATCACACTGCGGAAGGGAACCTTCTGAAAATGAGCACTGTTGATTTTGCTAAGCTCACTGGCATGAAAGATAATGCAAATTTTGAATAATCTGTTGTGCCACTACAAGGATTACAGGAATAGCTTTTTGGTATAGTCCTCAATCTTACACATGTTGAGTATTTTCAAGACCATTTGTCACTTCATTTGAAACACCCATGTGTGTCTGCAGATGGAACTGGTCAATCAGCAACATAATTCCCATTTGAAAGACAAGTTCTCTTACATTAAACTGTCCTAGAGTTCTACATCATTTTCCTCAGGAAGAGCTTCCACACCTCCACAATCAGGTTGCAAACATGATATCAATGTTTCAATGAACATGTGTGTGTCAAAGACTTTTCTCGGTTATGAAACAAAATAAATCGCTAATATGTGGCAACCTGAGTGATAATTTGTGAAACTGTATGCTGTATGTCAACAGTTCGTGATAAATATAAATTTTATCTCTTTATCACAACAAAAATAATTAAATAATATTAAAAATTAATTTTGTTAGTAATCTATGTTGTTGAGAAAAATTAAAGATGGCACAAAGCCGCATGCCGCTAGTGATGTTTTTGCACTTTCCCTCTCTTCTCCCCCTTTTCACTCCGACAGCATGGTGTAGAGGGGAGAAGTGTGAATTTGGGCAAGAGCAGGGTTCCTTGTCATCACTGTACAAGTAGAGTCCTAGATTCTTCACTTAATACTGGTTCTTAAAATGCTGTATAAAAATTCTACAGCAAGAATAAAAAAAAACATAACTTTCTCTCACTTGAATTTAAAGTACCCATCATCATTCTTTCGTAAAATGTATACAGAAGACACTTTGGAAAGTTGGAAGAAAAAATATAAGAATATGGGAATCCCAATAAATGACAGTACACACATTTACTATAATTTGCTGATAATGGCTACTTTTAGCATAAAAGGAAGAACACATTGAATATATCTCAAAAAAATTAATGGAGTATAAAAATGGGGACTTCAGGCCAACATAAGTGAAACAAAATATGTGGTAACAGTACAAACAAATCAAGATCTGACACTGAAAGAAGGGATGGGAATGGTTGCATAGACTGGTAAGTACAAATATCTAGGAGTAAAAATCATACAAGATGATAAACAAGAAAAGAAAATTAATTAAAGAATAAATGATGGAAAGTTCACTACTGCAACATTATCAGTATTTTATGAGATCAACAGATTAGAAAGGGAAAAAAAATTCTTCACAACTATTATTAGAAGCTTCTTAACACCTGATATCAGACATACGGACAGTTAAATCTCAATGAGAAGACTGATGGCAACTAAAAAGGACACTTGGAAATGGTCTCCAAGGCCACCCAGGTGCGAAATGGTCAGAAATTATGGTATCAGGGAGGAAAAGGATGTAACATGTACTATCAATTATTTTGTGGAAGAAAACTGTGATGGTATAGGTATTTACAAAGAATGTCTGAGGAGACTTGGATGTCCCCTCCCTTCACTAAATGACAAGGGAACTCAAGTGAACCTCTGGAGTTGATTTACTGTGATATTTGTGGTCCAATGACAGAAACATCTCAAGGTGGTCCAGAAGTTTTTGTGACCTTTATAGACTGCCATAGCAGATAGTGTCAGGCCCATTTCCTTCAACATAAAGAAGAATTTATAAACAAATCTGCTGAATTCAAAAGCCAGCTGAAAATCAGACTGGACAGAAAATTAAATACTTTCAATCAGAAAATGGTAAGGGGGTACTGCAATGAAATAATGGACTCCATCCTCTGAGTGGCAGGAATATATCAAGATCCAATAGTTCCATATGCACAGCAACAGAATGCCATTGCTGAATTAAAGGACAGTTGGTAACTGATGTGGCTCATTACATGCTACTCAAGTCAGTTGATTGAAGCCCATATGAGAAGTGGCTGAAAAGAAAACCTGACCTATCCCACTTTCCTTTCTACATTTGGTCAAAATGTTGTCATCCTGGAAAAATTGCCAAATGAAAGCACAATCTTGAAGGCTATGCCAACTGTTTGAAACCCAATCTTGTATGGGTACCAAGAGATCACAGGAGTCATATGTTAAAAGATGTGAAGTTCCTTGATCAAGACAATTTTGAGCCCAAACAAAGTTAGGTAGACTTCTGTGAAGATGAACCAGATCATCAGCAAACAGCAGGCATCAACATGAATTCCATATGAGGAGATTTCAATAGTGATATAAACAATTAGCCAGAGACATTGCCAGATACAAAACATTCTGTGGCTTTGAAGAAGATGGACTTCAGATCATTACAAGCCAAGAATTCAATCCCAAAGGTAACTTATCATGCAATGAAGACACTAATTCTTAAAGTTTCACACCTGCTCAACCATCTGTGTCAGGTGTAGATACATCAGTGTTTAAATTCATGATACTAATGTCATTTCAAATGTAACAAAAGTCAGTGCCAGATGACTGAGAGTGGTTTGAGGCCATACGTGACGAAATCAGATCACTGGTGATAAATGATACCTGGGACATTGTAGACAGGCCAACAAATGAAAGGGTAATGGACTGTATGATTGTTTCTATGAACAAATACAGAAGCGACAGATTCTGGCTGAGGAGAAAAGCAAGAATAGTTGAACGAGGATACAACCAATGGCCTGGAGCTCACTTTATGGAAACATTCCCTCCAGTGTGAGGATCAAATAATTCATGTCTTTGTCAGCCAAATATGACTTTCGTGTCCCATAACTGGATATCACCACTGCATTTTTCAGTGGTGAGGTTGACACACAAATATTCACAGAATAGTTGACTAACTTGTCAAAATCTTAAACAATGTGAAAGATGTAGAAAAAGATAGTGATAAACATATAGTCGAGAAGACACGTGACATGCTCCAGACATTGAAATCTGGTGATGATTCATGAAACTTAGAAAACCATATATGAGCTGCACCGAGCTGGTCAACAGCTGTATGCCAAGTTGAATGCAACCCTAACACCAACTGAATTGTACCCCGCAAATTCAAATCCAGGTGTCTTTGTAGACAGTGTAGGAAAATGTCCAGTCTTCCTATTCATTTATGTATGTAACAGTATAATCACTTCAGAAGACCTAGAAAGGACAAAATGAATCAAGTATGAGAAGTTGTCTGCCAGATTTGGTGTCAATATAATGTAATGGGAGAGATAAATAAAGGTACCGAAATTTACAAGCTTTAGGAGGCAGTGGCTCCTCCTCCTGGCAGAAGGATTGAAGGGGGAGGAGCAGGGATGAAGGAAGAGGACTGGTGAGGTGTAGCTATAGAAAACCAAAAGACAGTGAAGAAAGGAATAGCTACTGGGAATAAATGCCGAGGCTGAATAAACTAACATAACTTAAGGGCTGGTGGGAGGTGAGAAACAAGAACATGTTGTAGAGTACATTCTGCAACAGGATATTATCTGTTGTCAGCATACACCCTCTGCCTATGCCAATTCATCTAATTGGATAATATGGCGATGGTCGTGCCAATGTAGAAGGCCAAACGTTGTGTACCTAAAAGCTGGTACACAACATGCATCGCCGGCCGGTGTGGCCGTGCGGTTCTAGGTGCGTCAGTCTGGAGCAGCGTGACCGCTACGGTCGCAGGTTCGAATCCTGCCCCGGGCATGGATGTGTGTGATGTCCTTAGGTTAGTTAGGTTTAAGTAGTTCTAAGTTCTAGGGGACTGATGACCACAGATGTTGAGTCCCATAGTGCTCAGAGCCATTTGAACCATTTGAACAACATGCATCATTTCACAGATTGCTCTCCCACCCTAGCATATATTTTCCCAGTTACAGGACTGGTATAAGTGGTGGCAGGAGAGTGTATGGGGCAAGTCTTATAGTGGGGGGCAGTCACAGGGATAGGAGCCCTAGGGTACAAAATGGGTACACAAGGTGCATACTGTCTGACAAAGATAATGCGGAGATTTAGAGGATGACAAAAGGATATTCTGTGTGTGGTGGGCAAAATCTCATACCGGACAGACCTCATTTCAGGGCATGATTTTACACAGTTATAGCCCTGTTGAAGTAGCTGATTAAGACATTCAAGATCTGAATGGTGCTGACTGACAAGAGGTGTATGCAAATCATACAAGAAGAAGAAGAAGAAGAAGAAGCAAGTCACCAACTGATTACAACAGCTCAAGGATAGACTGGGTCACACTCTTACTTGCCTTCATTTCTATAATCATCTACAACACAAATGCACCACTCCACTAAATGAGCACAAATTGTAGTTATCCACACAGCATAATATACACGTACGTGACACTTGACGTGCTACACTAAGAGAAAGAGACATATCTTAGCCCGCATTGCAGGAAATCCTATGAACTCTTACGAAACTAATTTGTAATGGAAGGGTATGACCTAATGGCCTGGCAGTGAATATGGCAAGGAAGTGTGTTCTCTTGTAACTAATATATTACTGATTAGCACTCTGTCTCTCTTTTAACTGTTTTAATTCAGTACCACATCCTGAGAAAACAGAATTTATTTTCTACTGCATACATACCTGCAGGCTGAAGCCAAATGGGCTGAACACACCAGCAGCTATAGGAATCCCCAAGAGATTGTACATACTGGCGAATACAAAATTGAGTCGTATCCTGCGAACTGTTCTTCGTGACAGATCGAGGCACCCGATCACATCGAGCAAGTCGTTCTGAAAATTTTAGAGAATATAATTCATTGTTTTGTTCCCAAGAAATAATACAAATAGTCACATTTAGTGTAACACAATTTGGAAGCAATACTGTTAGTATTTTAGCAGTGGATATTGCATTGTCTTTGGTCATGTTGTTTTGTCACTTTTCAGTTAAACTGAGCACAGCAGCACATACAACTGAGTATGCACATTAAGGCATACACTGAACAGACTGCATTGTAAACAGAGTTAACTTTCTAGTAAAAGATCAATGCCAGCATCAAGAATACATAGTGTAATAGATTTAAAATGTAAATCTTATTACAAGTAAAAGGAATTTTGAGATGTGTGTGTTCTGTCCAGTGGAATAGTCATTTCTTAAAGGTACCACAATGGACTTACAAAAATGTGTAATAGTAAAATTACTGAAGATAGAGATGTATGAACTTGTCCTGTAAACTACTACTTGAGAAGCAGAATAATGTAAGACAATGGTTACTATGAACAACAGGCATTCATAAGCAACAATTTGTCTCACATGGCTTGCACGCACTCTGGATAGCACTCACTGTCTGCTACCAGTTTCACTAGTCACACGAGTCATGCACCAGGAATATCAGTAGACTTTCTAACAGTGGGAACATCACAACATATATGTAATGATCTGAGTATTCAGATACTGTTGATCATTTCTAAATCACATGTAAAACTAGGCAACAGACAAACTTTGTAATCTGTCCTCCCACACATCCCACAAAGAAAAATTACTGTCAAAAATTTTTCTTTTTCCAAGAGAGCATCAATTCTCACTCATTCTTTTGTTTCCTTAAGAAGGGAAGATAAACAAAAACAAACCAAAAATAATGAGAACATTTTTCTGTTTACTTATTAACTTTTAAGTTAGCTCTATGTTTATTTACTGATGGATTGGACACCAAAACATCTTTGTGGAGTCTAAATGTCAATGAGTCTTACCCTCATCAAAACAACATCTGCTGCTGCAACAGCTACATCTGTCCCTGAGGCAATGGCAATGCCGACATCTGACTGAGCAAGTGCTGGGGAGTCATTGACACCGTCACCCACCATGGCAACACGTGCGCCACTCTCTTGCAAGCGCTGGATCTTTGCCACTTTGTGTGATGGCAGTACTTCTGCAAAGACTCTTCCGATTCCCACCTGGAATTCAAGATTTGCTTTTGCATATAAAGAAGCACATGAATAAAGTATCTAAAGTATGATATTAGGAAGAACTCCACTTACAGCTGGTAAAATTGTTGTTCATTAAAACATGACTAGTTTCGCAGCTAAAGCCGCATCATCAGGTGAACAATGTTAGAAGATCACAGGCATACCTATCACTCCTAGTCAAAATTTACTATTGAGACTAGGAGTGATGCATATGCCTACGATCTTTTAACATTGTTCACCTGATGATGAGCTTTAAAACTGTGAAACTGGTCATGTTTTAATAAACAACAATTTTACCAGCCATAAGCGGAGTTCTTCCTAACATAATGCCTTTCAACAGTTGTGGTTGCCCGGAGTATAAAATAGTTTGTGAAATATGTAAAGTCCTGATTAGACAACACTTCATTCAAAATGCAAAATGATAAAAAATAAACTATTAATTATTTATAACAAACTTTCTACTGTCATTATTAATTTCCTTTAATGTAGGAACACACTAAATCTGAGCATTATTAATAAATTTAAATTTATCTGTGTCCAAGTCCATGAGTTTTAATCTGTTCATGTGCATCCCACATAAATAAAAGTTTCAGTCAAGATGATTAACTTCCTCATGAACAGCTGTAGCAACAAATAAAATTACGTTTAAATGGACAAATAAAACTACAACTTTTAGACAAGAAAACAGTCTTTTTGGCTATGTTTCACAATTTTTTTTTAATTTTACTTGACCTATGTTTCAGGTTACAAGCCCATTCTATGATGGTGGAATTTGTAACTTAGCTGCCAGTGTTGTGTAGTATTGGTGAATACACTACACACAACTAATATACAGATCAGCACATATATAGGTTTCATATTTGTAGTTCATTCTTGAATACCTGTATTGCCTTTTTGTTTTGCACTGGTAATTTTCAAATTTTTATTATATCTCTGTAAATTTTGTTTCATTATTCAACAAATGAAGCCATTAATAAAGTCAGTCAATAAAAAGCATATAAAAGCAAAGTACTGTTATCCTCATTTAACTCGTGCCTTTTTCTAAAAAGGATCCAGATTTGTGAAAGTCTTATTTAGTGGAAGAATGAACATACTAATTAATGTTCAAATTCTCATGGTCCAGTTGGGTTGGGTTGTTTGGGGGAGAAGACCAAACAGCGAGGTCATCGGTCTCATCAGCTTAAGGAAGGATGGGGAAGGAAGTCAGCCATGCCCTTTCAAAGGAACCATCCCGGCATTTGCCTTGAGCGATTTAGGGAAATTACAGAAAACCTAAATCAGAATGGCTGGACGTGGGATCAAACCGTCATCCTCCCGAATATGAGTCCAGTGTGCTAACCACTGCGCCACCTAGCTCGGTCATCGTCCATTGTTAAAACACTTAGTAAACACTTCACACTTGAAGTGAGAAGAGAGTGCAAGGAATTTTTGCAATTTTTTTGGTTAAGACGTCAAGAAATATGTAGCAAGAAACTTCTTGTGAAATTACTTGGATTATAAAAATGTCATCATATTGTAATCTGTAACAAAGACGAGTATAAATCGACTGTCAAAAGTCTGTTAATGGCACCAGTTTTAACTTCAGCCACAGTTTGCCTTTACAGCATGTTCATTTACCATGGTTCAAATCATTTGGGTAAAGTTTTCACGTATGCTTTAAGGTTTCACCCATTCATATATGCCAGCGTGCTCACTATTTCCTGTCAAATATTGCAGAGTGTGGTTCCCAGCTTCCACAAGTAACTCAGTAGACATCAAGATTTTCCAAACCATCTGTCACAATGTTTTGCTGCTTGCCATAGTCCTGTGGATTGTGTCTCAAAATTTTGTTCTGCCCAGGTCCAAGTTGATGATAAAGCACATTTTAGTGTGTGAAAGGGCTTGCGATAAATTATGATTAGTTTTCAGGCAGACCGTTCATGCAGCACTTAAGATCTGCCCATACTGTTTGTCAGTAATACAAGTGATGACAAAATCCTGGGAGTTTTTACCTTTGTCTTTCCACTTAGAGACAACAAGACAAAGAGCAATTTTCTTCAGTGTCTGTCTGCAATGTATAAGCAGATAATGGTCCAAGAATTTTATTTCAGTTTTATTACAAAGAGACTCAGTAGTTATAAAAAGCAAGCTGAATAAACTTTCTCAGACTTGTGACAATGCTAATATAGCTGCAAGTGATGTGAATTAAAACTACTGTTCTCTTCAGCATTTATGAGAGCATGCTTTATGCCATAACACACGTTTGCAATATTATTACAATATGCTTTTAAATTTTTTTTTAGAAACATGAAATTAAGTAACTTGGTTTAACACAAAGGATCACTAACTCAATACTATACTTTGAAACATCTACTCCACTCTGCAGGGCCCACTGCCCGACACATTGAGCCAACGAGTGCTGCCAGTGCACACCCAACATCGCAAGCTCTAGAGACACTCCACAACATTGATATAACATTTAGGCCTTTCAGCTAATCGGCCTCAAGATGAGAATGGAGGTGAAGTGACCAGACCACAGTCATGTAGAAAGAACAAACTCCCAAGTAGCCAGTGACACTTTACGCTATGTTAGACATGGCCTAAATACAGACACTGCAATAGCCACAAAGGCTGCCGTAGAGTTAGTCACTGAAAAGCACAACAAAAACTTCTGAAGATAGTACGCACTACTACTGTCAGATAGCTACTCAATGACAGTTAGGTGTCAGTGATGGAAACACAATCACTATGAACTGTAGTCCTACGACTACATGCGAACAGGACATAAGTTGAAGTGCTGTCTGGTATTCACCGTACAATCACTGTGTGTCACTGTCCAATGTCTACGTGCAAATGGGCCATGGGCTGAACATGTGTATCATAGTTCTACACCAAGTCTGAAGCTCAGAGTCCTCAGAGACTATGGTCGACGAGTCAAAGGCTGGCGACTCAGGAGGGGGAGTCTCAGAGGCCAGAGTCCTCAGAAGCAACAGATCAGTGACATAAAGGCTAATGATTGGATAGTTAGCTGATCTGGAGGACAGCACAGCAAAAGTGATCCTGGATTGCAGGCTGGAACTCAGTCCAGAGTTAGTGGCTGTAATGGTTCTGGTTTGGTGGCATAGGTCAAACTGCACATGCTGGTTCAGAGCCGAGATCGAACTGACTGGCTATGGCCAAACATTGGCATAAATACTGTAGTGGCGGAGGAATTCGGTGTGGCCTGCTTGCAAGGATGTCATCTGGCACTTGAGTAGTGTCACAATCCTCACGCCTCCTTCCGGCAGTGAATACAGTGTCTACTAGCCGTGGAGTTGCCTCTGGCCACTGCGTGGATGACAACAACAGATTGCTGCTGTTGTCCTGGATCGTCACGTACGTTCCTCGATGAAGCAGCATCGTCAGGCCCACATTGTTACTGTTGATACCTGGATAACGCAGTGTCAGTAGGACCATGCTTCAGCAGCCTGCGGCAATTATCTGTATTGCTGGCAGACTGGGTGTAGGATACAGCAGTAGACACTTCCATTACCATTTCTTATTAACACTACCAGCACTTGCTGTAATGTGTTGCTTGCCAGTAGGATACAGAAGTTGCTTTCCAACACGTAGTAGAAAATATCAGCCATCATCAGAAATCACAGGAACTTTAAGCCTGCCTAGTCAGTTTGTTGGTTAATTAGTTAGTTAGATGTTACAATGATTGTTTTACTGAAATAATATGGACGAAATTAGTTTACACACACACATTTAGTGTTAACATTAGTGAACACATGTTTTTAGTCCTACTCATGCAACTACACTTAGAAACAAGGTTTTCTTATTAACTGGCTACCAGCTTTTAAGTAAAAATTCTCCTCTCCCTGGTACCTGCTGTGGTATGTACAACAGCCACAGGAAGAGCACCCAAGTACAGCCAGGAAATGGTACATTAAAACATTTATTATGTTGGATGGATAATGGTTCAAAACTGAAAAGGCATAGTATCAGTCAGTTCTCAATTTAAAAACTATTGAGTACATATAGTTGAATATGGGCCCTGGATGACCTTAAACTAATCCTAACTACACAGTTTTGACCATTGGGTAATCTTAGTGACAACAGTGAGTCAAGGCTGTTGAGTTTTCATGTGCCAGGAAGTTACGAACCAACACACACCTTTGCAAAGAGATAGTTCATTCTGGAAAGACTCCCCCCAATACTGTGGCTAAGCCATGTCTCCACAATATTCTTTGTTTCCAGAGTGTTAGTCCTGAAGGATATGTGGGAGAACATCTATGACATTCGGAAGGTAGGAGATGAGGAAGTGGCAAAGGTAAAGCTGTGAGGACGCATTGTGAGTCACGCTCGGATAGCTCAGTCAGTAGAGCACTTACCAGCAAAAGTTAAATGTTTCAGATCTGAGTCTCAGTCTGGCACACAGTTCTGATCTGCCATGATGTATTAAATTTCTTTGTTATATATTTAAGATGTTGGCATAGTTTTGAATTAGCACGTAAATGTTTTTGCTTTCAAGTGCACCAGATGACAAGAGTAACATCTTTCAAATAATAATACTACAAAATAGACTAGTACCCTGAAACATAAGTCATAAGCTCAAAATTGTGAAAAATAGGTAGATAAATATTTTTGCTTGTGTAGTAATTACAATGTAGAACAACTGATCATTAATTTGTAGTCGTGCAACAGCTACCTTTAACATCATCTGTTGTCTCTCAAATTTTTGTACTCACATCATGGACAAAAATCTTAATGATTTGGCAGACTCACCTGTCTTGCAATAGAAACAGCTGTCTGACGGTTGTCGCCTGTTAAGAGGATCACCTCGAGCCCCATCTTCTTCAGGGTAAATACTGCTAAGTGTGCCTCAGGTTTGACCTCATCTGCGACACTCACCATTGCCACTAAAATACCTGCAAGTTGTAACTTAGGTTACAGATATTGAAACAAATGCTCAACTAATTGCTTTTCAAAGTTTGTTGTCAACAATCGATCAATTACAGCATGAAAGCAACAGTAAAATTGATACATACGAGGTGTGATCAAAAAGTAACAGGAATGTGTGTTTTTCTTAAAGAACCTTTATTTATTAATTGTCAACATCAACTTTGTCACCCTTAGATGTAATATCCTGATGCCAGTACTTTTTCCAATCTTGGAAGCACTTCTGGAGTTCACTTTTCGTTATGGTATTCAACTCCTTCAGTGATTCTGTTTTCCTCTCATCAATGATGGCAGATTGAAGTCCTTTCATGGTTCTCTTCAGCCTTGAGACTGGAAAGAAGTTACAGGAGGCCATGTCTGATGACTCAGTTTCCAAAACAACATATTGATTTTGTTTTTGCCAAAAAATGATGAGCAAGCACTGAGGTGCGAGTGGGAGTATTATTGTGATGCAATTTTCGCAAATGGTTTTTCCACTGTTCTGATGATTTTCTTTAACTTCTAGGTAGTATTCCCTATTGACCTACAAACATACGGCAGGAACTCGAGATGCATTATCCCCTCGCGATAAAAGAAAACAGTGGGAAAAACCTTTATATTTGATCAAACTTTTAGAATTTATTTGGTCTTGTCTCTCCTGGCAGTTTCCATTGGAACAACTGTGAGCCATAACTTATCTCTCGAGTGGTTAGTGTGTCAGCTCTTTCTTGTGTCCACACTTTGCTGCAGTGTAATTGGTTGCAATTGCCTATTTAGGTGCACATGGAACGATTTGAAGGAGAGTCAGTGCAGCTGTGAGACACGAAGGAAGTTATGCTGGTTACCAAGAGAGGGCAAAATCCCTATCGGTGATCATTGTTGCAGTACTTGTCATGTTGTGGTCAGTGGTGGGCTGTGTGAGACCGGAGATTGTTTTGGCTGAGTACTGAAGCAACACTCACGAGTGGACGACGTGCGTGATACTTCAGCAGAACTGGGGCCTTGCTACGTCTGGAGGACAGTGTAGCTGTGCAGAGATCTCAATACAACCATCTGCATCCTATCAGTGTGCCAAGACCTCTGTCTGCCGCTGCCACCTTCAGCTGTGTTAATTATGTTGGGTAAGCTGTTTTCTCATTAGGGATTGTTCTCTTATGATTAAATGTTGGGTGGCCCTTTACCACTTTGATGTTGATCTGTGGTACCTCAAATGTGCTGCCACATTTTGTGTGTGGGAATTCCTTGCCATGTAGGTGTCGTTTTGCTTACAAGTACTACCTCTGCCTATTGCATAATATACTGTGCCTAATTTACAAAAGCTGTGCAAATTGTTCAAACTGTATAGAGCTTGTGCCCGGTCAGTTTTTCTGAAGTAATATCAGTTTATTTAGAGCCCAGTTCCTGGCAAATTCTATAAGTGCGACTGTGGTAAAGTCTGTTGTGTTGTTTGACGTATGTTGTACTGAATACCAGCTTGTGTAGTCTTAGTTGTGAGTCAGTCAAATTACTGGTAACGGTTGCTCTTGCTGTACTTTATTACGTACTGGTTACCTCTGCTTAATTCTGTGCAAGCAACTTAAATTATGCAATGCCATTTTAGCTTTAATTTTAAAGGCGTAATTTTATCTTAACCCTATAATGAGCTGTGCTTTTTATTGCTTTGCACACTGTTGGAGTATTTCAATAAGCCTCTTACTTCAATTATTTGATGGTTAAAGTTGCAACAAAAATGTCTTACATGCATAAAATATTGCAATTTTCTTTAAGAATTTTGGGCTTATTGACTGTTTGCAAGGCTGTATGTTAATATCCGATTTGGCTGGCTTCTCAGTTGGTGTAAAATGGGCCATTTTCTGAAATAGTTTGTTTGGTATGTTATAGAATGGACTTCTTGTTTTCCGAGTCTGCTCGACTGCACCTTATGCATTTTCACAAGACCAGTACAACTATGTGGGTCTACGGGCATGGAAGGCTGCTAAGTTTGAGCAGTACTATAAGTGATACATGTATTCTACCTATAAAGAACTTTTTCCGATTTAAAAATGTGGCTTGCAAATAATGTATTTGGTGTTTTAAACTATTCAAAGATTTCAAATCCTTTTGGAGCCGCCAGGTTTGTTAGTCCTCTGTCAAATAATTTTGTCTCAAGTATTTGCACTGAACCAGTAAAATATCTCTAAAGTCTTTTCTTAAAACACACTTAAAAAAGGAGCTATATTTTGCAACTAAGTTTTACCAAAAGCAAATGCATAAGTTCCAAGTTTTTGAAAAACTTCTTTTATTGAAGGAAGTCACTGCCATTTGTGTTAAATTAAAATATGTATCCTTAAATGTTACACTTGTTGCTTTGCAGAAGTTTTCTGGATTTTTTACTTTAAGTATGATTTGAATAAACAGTAAGTTGTAATATCACTGTGTTGCTGTGCTATTAACAGTGTCGGTTGTTTTGATGCCTGGTAAATATAGCTTGCTGTTTGGAACCCTCTGTGGGCTTGGTCCTTTCACTCCCTGCAACCTTGATACCTACTAGCAACATACTACATTGGGCCTTTATTTCAATGTGATACCCCTATACCCCTGTTTTCCTACCCATTACAACCTTCTTCAGAAGTACTGGATAATTGTCGACTTCATTCAGTAATTCCCTGGCAGTACCTGCATATCACCATTTTTGGTGAAGAGTCAGTGGTTTCAGAACAACCTTTGCTGCTACACATTTCATATACAAAACACCAAAAAATTTGGCTGGCACAAGCCAAAAGGTACGCTTACATCATTCTGTTACTTCTTCACTGACATCAGTAATTGATGTGCTAGGGAATCCAGCATGGTTGACATCATCTTGACCCTCTTAAAAATGTTTATACCACTCAAACTCTTATCTTACTCATAGAAGATTCACCAAAAGCCACAGTTAATATTTTGAATGTGGTGCTGCACTTTATTCCATTTTTTAAGTATGTATTAGAACGAAAAGTGTGCTGTCACATAAATATATTTGCGTAAGTATTACAATACAAATCTTTTCAATGTGAGATACTTTTTGAAACTCTTCAGGCTAGACTGTTTCCACCATCGTCATCATCGTCGTCATCATCATCATCATCATCATCATCATCATCAAAAACATTGTCACTCTCATTTTCACTTAGACATTCCTCTAGAAGCTCTACAATCTCTTCCTCAGAAAGGACAATGAGTGAAGAACTAGCCATTTTGTGTCTACTAACTTGAACATGATAATTACAACCTGAATCTCAACATAATTGCTACATTCAACACTGACTTAACACAGGCTTCCTTAGATGACAGCACTATGCAGCATTGATGCCTAGTACAGTCACATTTAGGAATGGAGCATTTGAGAGCTATGAAAAATCATATCAAGTGATGCTCAACAGCAGAGTGGAAAACAAAATTTGTGATCTCAAGTGCCACTTGCTATTTGAGTGGAATGAATTAAATGATGAAATTTGGAAAAAGACACTATTATGATATTTAACCACACTGATGAAACCTATGAGAGATTACCTAGACAGTTCATCACGGGGACATTGATTAATAGACAAGTTAAAAAAAGTGGAATTGCAAATGATAAAAGCCTTGCACAAAAATTGTGTTAGTAGAGAAAAGACCAATACAGGAGGAACAAAATGGCTGAAAGTTGAAGTGGGCTTACAATGGTGAAGTATGCTCTCCTCTTTATTATTCATCACAGTCAAGGTTAAACATAAATTAGGAAGATATACAACAAAAAGCCACATTTGCAGATGTAGTGATGTGGGGATGAGATAAAAGTGTAAAGGCAAGCATATACATGGATCCAAGAGACAGAAAAATTTGAGGTGAGGGTAAATCCACAAAAGAGCAAAAAATATTAATGACAAGGGGAAGGATGGAAGGGGAAAGGAAAAAAAACTGAAAATTTTTGCATTGGGTCAAAAGGTCAAGCACTTAATAAGAGGGGCACTAATGATGGCAAGTTAGATAATGAAATTTGGAAAAGCATATGAAAAGTAAAAATCTTCTATCTGAGTCTAAGGCATATGATGTGGAACAGAGATGTCCGAAACGAATGTAAAAAGTGCTATATTCCAACAATGGAAAATCCTTAATAAAGTTCTATATACAACGTATTCTGAACACATTCTAGCAAAGCAGCTGGCCAATGGACTACAACAATAATGGAAAGAACCAGAATGCAGGCAGCAGAGTTGAAATGTTTAAGAGGTACTGAAGACAAGAAAGAACAGACTCATAAATGAGGAGATCAGAAAAAGGATGGGGACTTCAAAACTTCAGGACAAGATACAAACATCAAAGCTGAAGGAGAAGGCACACGTGACAACAACAACAGAGGAAAGAGTGCTGAAAAAATACTTTCTGAAAGATCAGCTGGAAAGAGACCACAAGGAAGACCCACAAAAATAAAGGTATACAGTGAGTGAGTCCACAGAGAAGAGGGCAAGGAAACTAGAAGATGTGCTAAAGAAGGAGAGAAGAGGTGGAGAGACAGATAACAATGAAGGTCCTTGTTTCACAAGAAGAACAAGAAAATTAAATCATGTTGTTGTTTTTGTTGACATATAAAACAAGTCAAAGATCCTATCTGCTGTAGCTGTTATCCCTTTAGTGAAAAATTATTAAGGTGGGCACATATCACATAGAATATCATTAGATAGTAATTGCACTTAAATGCTAGCAGATTCTTGCACTTAAAATTTTAGTAATTCTCATTTATGAGATAGGTTTTACATGTTATGCATACTGTTAAATGCTGAACTGAGGATCATTAAGCTGTTTTTTGAATCGTACTTACCATTAATGGCACACATGACTGATGTCCTTCCAAGTTCTTCTTCCTCTGTCATTTTACTGTCCACATCAGAAGGCACCTCTCCAATAGTGCGACGCATCCATTCTCTATTGCCAATAAGGACCTTAAAGTAACAGCAAAGCACATATTTTGGTTTGCATAAAAGTTTTCTAAGACTGAAGTACATTTGCTTCTATCGTGATTGCACTTTGCATTAAAGATTACTAATAAATATCAACAGTAAGATTATAAAGTGGATACATTCTAGCTATTCCATAATCATCATAAAATTGCATTCCATCAACTTTCTGATAAAGAAAATAAATACAATAAATCAACAGCCTTGGGCTGGTGTGAAGTTGTGCAGACTGGAACAATTGAACCTATCATTGTTCCCTAAAATAAGGGACATCCTACCCAAGAGCCTTCTAGGCCCTTCTAAAGTGATGTTCCATCACCCACCCAATCTTCAGAACATACAAATCTATCCCTATGCCACTCCCAATTTCAATCCCTTGCCACAAGGATCAAATCTCTGTGGAAGATCCAGGTGTAAGACCTGCCCAATCCACACACCCAGCACTTCCCATACGAGTGTTAATCTTATGCCATCAGAGACAGGGCCATGTGCGAAAGCAGCCATGTCACTCAGCAGGTCTGCTATAATCACTGCAGAGCTTTTTACATTGGCATGACTATCAAGCAGCTGTCCAGCAATATGAACTGCCAACACCAAATCGTGGCTAATAGCAAAGAATGCAACTGAGTGGCACAACATGCAGCTGAACATAACATGCTTGATTTTAATGGCTACTTCACCACCCGAGCCATCTGGATCCTCCAATCCACCACTAGCTTTTCTGAGCTGCACAGATGGGAGCTATCCTTACAACACATTCTCCATTCCCATAATTATCCCAGCCTCCACCTACGGTAACATACTGTCCCCACATACTCCGCCCAACTTGTTTCCACACCCTCTGTTCTGGCACGTCCTCCCCATTCATGTGTCCCACCCTCCATTTGCCACCCTCTGCCAATAGACCTACTGATCTTTCCCGCACCTCTCTTTTTTGCTCTGTTTTCCCCACCTGCCTGCCCCACAACCTCCTGACGCTGCACCTGTTGGCATTCTAGTCCCTCCACATTCTGCCACACAATGCTCCTCAATCCCCCACCAATACAAAGCTATTGCATCCCTTCCCCACTCCCTCCAGGTTGCTGCTTCCATCCCACGTAACATTTTCATTCTGGCCCCACTGTTGGTGTTAGTGGTCATGTGTGCATGAGAGGTGTGCTTGCTTGTTTTAAAATATATATATATATATATATATATATATGTATATATATATGTGTGTGTGTGTGTGTGTGTGTGTGTGTGTGTGTGTGTGTGTGTGTGTGGTTTTCTGATAAAGGCTGTGGCCAGTGTAAGCGTCTTAATCATGCCTGTCTGTAATTTAGCATGTCACCTTTATGGTAAGTAGCAATCTATCTTTTCTGACATTGTTGATATTCCTACCTGGAGTTTTCATTTTTTGATTTTAGTATGAAAGAGGCTAGGCACAGGGTAGGGTCTGAAACAGGGAAGCAGATTTATCAGTGCAAATCCCTCTAGTACTATTTCACGTGAGTGATGGAGCAAGTGACCATACAGAAACTTATTTATATCTGCAGTAGGCAGTACAGAGGATGCGATAACACAGAATCCAAGGGATTAGGAAGCCTCAAGTATATATAAATGCCTGTATGTACATCCTCCGATCTCTAACCTCCCCCTCCCCCACTCCAAATAAAAAGGCGCATAAACAAAACAAAATATCTAGATACTGCAAAACACTTTACATTGCTTTTTATAGATTTTATCACACTCACCATGAAACAAAAATTTAATAGTTACGTAACATTAAACCTATCATTAAGTAAAACTCTATTGTGATTTGTGTGCCAAGAACATATGACAAATGATTTATAAAATACAAGGTAAAATTAACAAATCAGATACTTCAAATCATCAAAGTCTTGGCTACTCTAACTCACCATTATCAAGAAAATTTGGACTACAGACTTCTCTATATTAGCAATATATATTTTTACTTGTACCTCATCTTGCTTCCTTAATTAGGTATTTCTTTTTTCCATTTACAATAAATGTTTCCCACATTCTTGTTATGAAAGTTTAAAATCACAATTATATCATATATGAAGATTGTTGTAAATGACAGAGTGCGTACTGGAGAATGACAGAACAGGCAGAAATACTGTATTTCCTTTTCTAAAACTTTTTCACTGAGGAATATCATAAGAGGATTTCTACTTTCAATTGCACAAACACCACATTGACAAAAATTGAGGAAAGTAACCACCGGATAGAAAATCAACTAAAATTGCTCAACAGCAAGAAGGCAATGGGAGCCGATGGAATACCTACACAATTCTACACAGAGTATGTGAAAGACTTTGGTCCTTGTCTAGTGGCAGCTTATTACATGCTGCATTCCATGCTATTGGAAAAATACACCAAGTCTTTCTCATTTTCAAGAGTGGTTGTTGAACTGTTGCACACTGCTATGGGGCTACATTGCTTATGTGAGGGTTGTAAAATTTGGTAACATATTTTATATTTGCATATTACAAACAACCTGAAGACTGAAAATTTCATCTGTAGATATCAACATGCATTCTATAAACAACAATCATGTGAAAATCAGATTGCTCTGTTCATTCATGAAACCCAGGATGTAGTAGAACTGGTGCCATATTCCTTGGCTTCTGGAAAGTGTTCCATGCAGTTCTGCACTGTTGCCTAACGAACAAAATATAAGTGTACAAAATATCAGAGCAACTTTGTGACTGGATTGAAGAGGTTTTGGCAAACAGAACACCACTTGTCATTCCTAATGGAGAGAGATCTTCTGACAAAAATATCTTTGGACATTCCCCAAGGGACCATATAGAATAATTACTGTTTACAGTAAACATAAACAGCCTAGTGATTAATGCCAGAAGCTCTATGAGGCTGTTTGTGTGCGACAGAAGCAACAATAGCAGAAAATTGTACCGAGATGCTGAGAGACCTACAGAGAATTGAAACTTCGTGCAGGAATTGGCATGTAAGCTCCAACATTCACAAATTTGACACATTGCACTAAATGGACAGCAAGTCTCCATTTCTGTGTGACTATACAATTACTTTACATGGACGCAGTCACAGCCATAAAATATAAGCGAGTATGCATGTGGAGCAATTTGAAGTTGAAAGAGCACATAAAACTAAACATACAAAAGGCAAATGTCCGACAGATTCTGTAAATTTGATCCACCTGTTTATGGAGCACTTTGAGGACATTACCCTGGACATGGCTCCTGCAAAGCATAGTTGTTTTTATCGTTACAACAATGATATGTTCATTGCCTGATCTCATGGATGTGAAGAACTGGGAGAATTCTTTTACCACATGAACAGTATCCAAAACAACATCAAATTCACGATGGAGGTAGAAACTGATGTTGCCTTCCCTTTCCTTTACGTCCTCATCTGCTGTAAAGCAAATGGGCCTCTCAGTCACAGTGTTTACCAGAAACCCACCCACATGAACTGTTATCTGCATGGTATCAGCTATTACCATCTGTCACAGAAACGTTGCACCATTATAAAGACCTCGGTGCATCTAGCAGAAGCCACGCCAGACTCTGAAAACCTACCAAGGGAACTGAGCCATTTGTGGAAACTATTCAAGGAAACAAGCTACAACAAGTACCAGATTTCGCAAGCCCTCTTTCCAAAACCACAGAAGCAGGAGGACCCCGAGTATGGCTCTAAGAAGCTTGTGCTTCTGTGTACTGTGGCTCAATAACAGGAAAGTTTAGCCCGGCTCCTAGGGAGAGAGAGAACAGATTCTGTCTTCAGGGCTTCAACAAAATTTCGACAACTCATGAGGCCTGTAGTAGACAATGTAGGCCTTAGAATGCCAGGAGTGTATAAAATACAGTGTGGGTGCAGACAGTTTTTTGTAAGACAAACTGTGCCTACTATTGAACACTGCTGTGTAGAACACGAGAAATGCTTTCACCTTCGGTACACTGAGAAACCAGTGATAACAGAGCATGCTCTACAAAATGGACATTGTATTGCATTCAGAGAGAGATCAGTTATTACACGGAGTAAAAGTTTCTGGGATAGCATAATTAAAGAAGTGATCAAGATAAAAAATTGTAATGACACCCTCAATAAAGATCATGGTCTATAGATAAGCATGGCTTAGGACTTGGCCATCAAAAGGTTGAAGGAGGTGCATCAGATGCATAGCGCAACAAAAATATTACCTTAAACGGTATTGAAGTGAGCACCGGTGACATCACAGAAGGCACTGCACCTATAGAAGGATGGAAGCAGCAACCAGAAAACAGTGATCACTTGACAAAGGCTGAAGAGTACACAGCAAAAAGCTTATGGATTGTAAACCACTGAACACAACTGGAAGCTCAAGAGAATTTTATCAAGTACAAATCACAACGAAATCATGCATTCTTGTATGATGTAGGAATACCTCATTCATTGAATATATTGGTATTACTCCTCAGTTTGGGACTCCTACCAGACAGGATTGGTCGACAATACTGTATCCACCGGCTGCCACCAGCGACAGACCAACAACCTCACAGCTGTGTAGCACAGTTAGCCACAGCTCTGGTCTGCTAGTAACAAAACAGCCGACATCAACACAAACATGCTGGGCTATTTTCAACCAATCCTCAAGCAGCCTCCACAGTGCTGGCCAGCACCAGTCTCACTACTAGCAGCACGTGTGTTGCAGTAAACAGTGCTGCAATCATAAGCACTCATTCTCTTCCACGAAATTATAAACTGTCCACCCGCTGAGTGTCACACCAGAATCCTACTGCCAAGATACTTAGGTTACTGCCCAACTTCTCTGCGGCCAGTTCATGCTACAGGTTTCTGATGGCCACAGCTAGCAGCCTACTGATGTGAGTTCTCTTTGCCAAACTGAATGAAGTGCATCTCTCCACAGCATCCAAGCAACCAAGCCATTACGAATGAAACACACACACAACACTAGAGTAATATTACACCAATGTTTTGTGTATTTTATTCATAATGTATAAAACATTCTACCAAGAACTGATGCAACCGTCAATAAATACGTCCAAGTCATCACTGAGAGTATCCTCCATTCACCGCTCTGCTTGACTTCTGTCTCAGCCATTCTCCAATTAACTACTTCCATGGACTGTCTCGACGCTCCTCGAGCTCACTTCCTTTCCCGACCCTACTGCCAATAATCCTCTAACACCCTGCCACTCACTACCAACCATGACCCCCGTAGACTTCTACATTGTGAGAACATTCTAGTGCAATTTCAGTGCCTGAACTTCACCCTGAACCAAATAGTGTGGACTCATATCCCCAGACACTGTGTATTGTATTCTGATCATTGGACTTAACAAACATACAACCGCTCTTTGTTACCTAGCCACTTCAATTTCAGCATGTTGCTCCTCTTAGTCATGAACACTAAAGAGGAAACAGACAGAGGAAATAGACAAGATGGAAGGAAGAGCCATGCAGTTTTTCACAATTTTATTTGGTATGCACAAAAGTTCCATGGAGATGCTAATCCAGTCTTAGTGGCAGACACTAGAAGAGAGGCACTGTGCGTCAACTTGTGGGTAAAATCCAAGCATATTTATTCATTGAAGACTAACTCAACTTTATGCTTTCTTGTATTTATGTGAAAAGATTGTGAAGGTGAAATTAGAGGGATGTGAGCCAACTATCATTTTGCTGTGCACCATTCACAACTGAAACAGGAAAGGGAGAATGCAACTACACACGAGGCACTCTCTGCTGACAGAGTGTAGGTGTAGATGTAAATGTAGATGTAGATGTAAACTTTTCACTGAACAGGCGATAGAAAATGCAATGCACCTCACCTCGTAGGAATCCACAGTGTTCTCAACCACACTGCTTCCATTGATTGTGAGCAGCTGCTCTAGCTTTGCTGCACCCTTTTCTTTGCTGCTGTACTCACTGAGGGTTAAGTCAATTGGCACACCACTTATAACTGCTGACTTTACACCATTCCTGCAATGAAAAATAAGACACAGAGATTGTAAAACAGTGACAAGCCAAAGAATCTATATAGCACTTTTGATGAAATACACCAAGGTCACAACTGTCATGTTGTAGAGCATGCTCCACAACAGGATACTGTGTGTTTCCAGTATACACCCTCTGCCTATACTCAGTCATCTTAACTGTTAACTTGACGAAACTTAACACAAGCTTGCCAGTTTTCTTCTCCCATCCATCGATTTATTTCTTTTATCATCATCTCCATATTTCCTCCAATGTATTAGTGTACAGTACCTATTGACTGAGGTGTTTAATGGCAGGAAGTTAACAATTAAGACCTGATGTGTACCTCATCCATAGTTCTAAATGGACTACACTGGGCAACACACCAAGGAGTGGATGTAAGAGGAATTATAGCAAAATTGCAATTGGAGTAAAGAAAGGAAGACTGATGTGTATTAGAAAGTAAAATATTTTTCTGACACAGTATGTGCTTACATATTATATTCAGCAAAATCTCCAAGAAAGAATTCTGTGAACTGCATTTAAAATATGGATCCATTGCAAAATGTTACTTATTCCTTGGGCTAGTTAGCTCTCTAATGATGTTGAACTTAGTATGTAATCCACATGCTCTGTGGAAAGAAGTGTCACCTTCGGCTGATTTAAAAAGGGAAGATCAGGGGCATGTGGCAAAGACAATTGTTAAGGATTGATTATGTCAACATTGGACACAAAGTATAATAGATGGGGAGCTATCTTGTATTCCTGGAAATAGTAAGCACTGGTCTCAATCAACTGAGAACATCTAGTACATTGAGAAAACTACAAAACAAAAAAAAGAGAAGGAAGTTAATAGCACATTGATACAAATGTCATCCAAGTGTCACCCTAGACAGACAAGGAAACATAACACAAAACATGTATGAAGAAATTATCCCGGCATTTACATGAAGTTATTCAGGCCAGCTCATGGAAAACCTGAGCTAGAATGACTGGATGAGGATCTGAGCCCTATTTCCCCTGAATGTGTGACCATTGTCTCTATCACAATGCCATCCCATTTATTTTGAAATTGAATGAATGTAAGTATAAGTTGTTAAAAGAAAAGAGAACTGTGAATATTTCACGTTACTAATGAAGCTATCATAGTGAATAGTACCAAGGAAAGCTGAACGCAAATTACCATTATTCAAAAACCACAGAAAGAAATTAGGAACCATGTGATGGACCCATGCTCGTATCTGTGACTTCATACAAAATAATAATAAATATATCCAATGAAGTTCATTTATTACTCAACCACGTAAGACAAAAATAATATTACACAAGATGAAGATAGTGATCTTTCATTAAAGTAACTTGGCATAGGGCAAAAGTAGAGTGATACAACAAACCATATTAGAAACTGGACAAATTCATTAAGTTGCCAATCATTCATAATTTATTATTTTGTAATAAATTGGAAATTGAAGAGCTGCTGAAGTTAATTGAAAGGGCTAGTCATGTGTGAAAGATGTGTACCTTGTCTCCTATGTCCGTAGAATTAGTGATGAGCAAAACTGAGATGTCTATTAACCAAATATCTACCAATCCATTTTACTGAACAAATGGATATGAAACTGAAATTATGACAATACAGTAACCAAAACAGCTAAATCTTTTGTGGCATGGCAACGTTTTCTAACAAGAAAATCTTGAGAGAGAATATTAGTTGAATTAGAATACATATGAAGGAAGGAAGAAGATAAATTAGGGTTTAAGTTCCTGTCAGGACTGATATCATCAGAGATGGAGAAAATATAAAATTAGGCCTTGTATGGGAGTTTGAAAAATATGCAATCTCAATAGCAACAACATTTTCCAGGGCAAAATTATTCCATGTGGTGTGTAAGATGTACGAGACAGGCAAAATGCCCTCAGACTCCAATAAGAACTTAATAATTCCTAGTGCAAAGAAGGCAGGTACTGACAGGTGTGGATAAACCATCAGTTTAGTAAATCATGACTGCAAAATACTGATACAAATCACTTATAGTGTAATGGAAAAGCTGATAGAAGCTAACTTCAAGGAAGTCAGTTTGGACTGCAGAGAAATGAAGAAATGCATGACACCTTACTGACCCTATGATTCCAATAATTATAAAGCAGCTACAGACAATATGGCCACACTTTTGACAGTGTTGATTGGACTAGATTCTTTGAAATTTTGAAGGTATCAGGGGTAAAATACAGTGAACAAAAGGTTTACAGCTTGTACAGAAACCAGACTGCTGTTAGAAGAGTTTAAGGACATGAAAGGGGTGCAGTAGTCAAGAAGCCATTCAATCTGTTCACTGAGCAAATAATAAAAGAAACCAAAGAGAAATTTGGAAAGCCAATTAAAGTTCCGAAAGAAGAAATGAGTACATTGAGGAGGAAATTAGATAAGAAATGAGACACTACGAGTAACATTCTTTGCCATTTGGGCAGAAAAATAACTAACAAGGTGTGAAGTAAAGTGTGTATAAAATGCAGACTAGCAATAGCAAAGAATGCATTTCTGAAAAATAGAAATTTATTAACAGGCAATATAGGTAGTCTTTTCTGAAGGTATTCATATGGAGTGTAGCCTTACCTAGGGAGTAAAATTACAACACACTAAGATCAAAGAAGGATATTGCTTATACCATGCAAAAGCTGCTTTTAACAAGAGAAGAAACCTTTTCATATCCAGCTGCACAGACAACCATCTCAGGAAACACCTCATAAAGACGTTTATTTGGGGTGAGCTGCTGCACGGAAGTGAAACATAGACACTCAGAGAAGCAAAAAACATGAAATAACAGCCTCCAAGTTGTGGTGCTACCACAGAATGCTCAATATTTCCTGGGGAGACAAAATATCAAACAGAGAGGTGCTCCAGAGTGGAGGAAGCCTTGTCCCCTGAATCTCATCAAATGCAGAAGGGGCACATGGGTCTGTCATCTACAGAGACATCACGCAGTCATCAAAAGTATAGTTGAAGGAACAGTAGAAGGGAAAAATGCAAGAGGCAGACAGACTAGAATACATCAACCAGATCATGGAGGATGCCAGATGCACTACCGAGCTGCACTTAAGACAAATGCCAAAGACAGAAATGTATGGCTAACCGACCAGATGGTAGAAGACCAAAGAAGCACCTTTGTACACAAGTGACATCTGGACAACAAGGAGCTCAGACAATGAGAGAATAGAAGCTTGTGGAATGTTTGAAATTAGATTGGTAGGATGAGTAATGAGGAGATACTTAATCAAATTGGGAAGAAGAGGAATTCACAACACAACTTGACTAAAAGATAAGATCAGTTGATACGGCAACCCAAAGGCATAAAGGGGTCATCAATTTGGTGAAAGAACACACACACACACACACACACACACACACACACACAGAGAGAGAGAGAGAGAGAGAGAGAGAGAGAGAGAGAGAGTGAGTGTGTGTGTGTGTGTGTGTGTGTGTCACGGGGGAGGGGGGTTGGTTGGTTTGGGTTAGGTTGAAGGGACCAAACGGCAAGGTCATCAGTCCCTTGTTTCAAATGTGGTCCATTCCGATAGTGTGATGTCTAAGAAAAGTCAGAATGATAAAAGGGAAAAGGCTAAAAAATGTAAAAGGGCAGTCATGTTGTCAATGGCAAAACAAAATAAGGTAAGTCAGCAAGAGAGAGAACCCAATGCTATGAGAGAGGCAGGAAATATCCCACCTGTGAAGCAGCAGAGGCAAGACCAACTGCGACTTAAAAGGTGCAACCGCTAGAATGTAGATGTGCGTATGGGAAAAGGAGACTAAGCAATCCTAAAAAAATGATAAAAACAGAGTAAAAGGGGGAGAAAAGAGGATCGCAATCAGGGAGGGGAGTCGGTAATCTCCAAACACTGCTTACAGTGGGAGAGACCCCAACACCCACCGCCCTGCCCCAACACCAGAGAGAGATTAAAAAACCTTAAAACTAAGAATAAAAACCACTTTCCCAGAGGAAACTGACAACCAGGTCGACCATCTGGGAATCGTCAGCCAACATCAAAGGTAAAGTGCAGGGGAGCCTGCACTTAGAACGAAGAGCCAAAAGAAGGTGGCATTCAACCAAAATGTGGGCTACTGACTGGAAGGCGCCACAACCACAAAGTGGGGGTGGCTCATCACGCAAAAGAAAACCATGGGTCAGCCTGGTATGGCCAATGCAGAGACGACACAGTGTGGTCGAGTCCTTTCCGGAGAGGCAAAAGCAAGAACACCACAGACCTGGTGTCATCTTAATCGCACAAAGTTTATTAGACAGGGAAGTAGCCTCCCAAGAGTTGGCCCATGATTGTGCGAAGTGGGATTTGATGTGAATCCGTAAATCCGCTGCAGGAGTGGTTACAGAAAACAGGGGGTAAGTGACTGCTCCCCCAGCCAAATGATCAGTGAGCTCATTACCCTGGATAAAATGGTTCAAATGGCTCTGAGCACTATGGGACTCAACTTCTGAGGCCATCAGAACTAACCTAAGGACATCACACACATCCATGCCCGAGACAGGATTCGAACCTGCGACCGTACTGGTCTCACGGTTCCAGACTGTAGCGAGTAGAACCGCACGGCCACTCTGGCCGGCATTACCTGGGATACCCACATGGCCAGGGACCCAAAGGAAGATATGGAACAAGCAGCACAGTGAATATCAGCGAGATGGTCATGGATGGCAGAGACCAAGGGATGGCACGAAAAACATCGGTCAATAGCCAGAAGGCCACTCATTGAGTCTGTACATAACAAAACACGGTTGTGTTGGGACTGTTTAATAAAGGTAAGGGCCCGGGAAATTGCCATCAATTCCGCAGTAAACACCCCACATGTAGGTGGCAGCAGATGATTTTCCCTTCCAACAGAGGACGTGAAGGCATATCCCACATGATCAGCAGATTTAGAGCCATCAGTGTAAAAAACAACAGCATCCTGAAACTCCCATAAAATTCAGCAGGAAAAGGAACAGAACACCATCTGGGGATGGAATCTTTCGGACTTCGGTGGAGATCCATTCGAATTCGAGGCTGAGGAACTAACGAGGGGAGATGGGGGGTGGAGGGGAGGGAGCGAGGAAGACAGGACAAAGAAGGAAGCTGAAAATCACGGCAAAGAGACTTAAGGCAGAGCCTAACCGGTAAACCCGCCCAAGGGCGGGAATCAGGTGGGCGACGTCCATGGTCTTGGCACAGGAGAGAATAGGAAGGATGAGTGGGAGAGGAACGGACAGCGAGTGCATAAGACACCAGAAGCTGGGACCGCCGAACAGAAAGGGGGGGGGGGGGGGGGGGGTTCATCCGAGCTTCAACCAGAGACTATCAACAGGGCTAGTAGGGAAGGCACCAGTGGCCAAACGGATACCACGATGGTGGACTGGATCCAGCACATGCAGTGTGGAAGGAGCAGCTGAACCATAAACTTCACAACCATAGTCCAAGCAAGACAGAGCTAGAGCACAATAAAGACGGAGAAGGAGGGAGCGGTCCGCACCCCAAGAGGAGTGAGCAAGGAAGCGAAGAACATTAAGTTTACCTGAAACGTCCTATCTTAAGAAGTCTGATATGGGGCAGCCAAGTGAGCTTTTTGTCGAACAGAAGACCCAGGAAACGAAACTGTGGGACCACAGGAAATCGTTGTGCATCGAGATAGAGCTCTGGATCACGGTGGATCATAGCATGGCGACAGAAGTGGACCACCCACAATTTTAAAGGAGAGAATTGAAACCCGTGTGAGAGGGTCCATGCAGAGACACGCCGTATAGCTCCTTGGAGCTGCCGTTCTGCAGAGGCGATCGAAGAGGAACTAACCCAAATGCAGAAATCATCCACATACAGGGGCAGGGGCGACCAAAGGACCGACAGAGGCCACAAGTCCATCGATAGCAATGAGGAAAAGAAGTACACTCAAGACAGAACCCTGTGGGATGCCAGTCTCCTGGGTCCATGGAGAACTAATAACAGTACCAGCTCGAACCCTGAATGACTGATGGAACAGGAACTGGCGGATAAAATTCGGGAGTGGGCCCCGAAGGCCCCACTGATGAAGTGTAAGTAAGATGTGATGGCGCCAGGCCATGTCATAGGCCTTGCGTACGTCAAAAATACTGCAACCAAATGATGGCGCTAGGAAACAGCTTGCTGAACTGCGGATTCCTAGCAAAGTAAATGATCGATCGGAGACCGTTCCTCTCGGAAGCCACACTGGTAAGGGGACAATAGATCCTGAGATTGAAGGATCCAACTGAGCTGACGGGCTACCATCCATTCAAGTAACTTGCAAACAACATTTGTCAGACCAATTGGCTGATAGCTGTCAACAAATAGGGGGATCTTACCAGGTTTAAGGACAGGAACCACGATGCTATCCCTCCACTGAGAAGGGAAGTCACCCTGGAGCCACATACGGTTACACACCCGGAGAAGATGTTGCCGTTGTGGAGCACTGAGATGTTGAAGCAGTTTGTTACGAATAGAGTCTGGGCCAGGGGCTGTATCATGAGAAGAAGAAAGTGCGGAAAGAAATTCCCATTCAGTAAAAGGTTCGTTGTAAGATTCTGACTGACAAGGGGTAAAATAATAAGGTGGAAGCTTCGGCCCGCTGTTTCCAGCAAAGGAAAGCAGCCGGATAGGAGGCTGATGCTGATGCCATTGCAAAATGGGTCGCAAGATGTTCCACAAGAACTAACGGGTCTGTACAAAGGCCATCTGGGAGGTGAAGGCCTGGGAGGGTGGACTGCCGATGGCAACCTTGGAGAGAGCGAAGTGTAGCCCATACATGTGACATAGGGACAGTAGAACCGAGGGAAGAAACAAAGCATTCCCAACATATCCATTTGCTCTGTTTGATTAAGTAACGGGCTTTAGCGTGAAGGCATTTAAAGGTAATAAGGCCGGCAAGAGACGGGTGCCTCTTAAGGTGTTGCAAAGCTCGACGGCGATCACGGATGGCAATGGCAATAGCCGTACTCCACCACGGGACTTGCCGGCGATGAAATGGCCCAAATGAGCGTGGTACAGCAAGGCTAGCAGCACGAACAATCGCATCAGACACATCACGTAGGACGTCATCAATACAACCCGACAAAGAAGGAGAAAACATGACCTGTGCAGTGTATAGAGGCCAATCGGCACGTTGGAAAGACCAACGAGGTAACCTGTCCATTAGGGAGCTGGAAGGGAGAGAGAGAATCAACGTGAAATGGTCACTATCACAAAGGTCGTCGTGTGGCGACCAGTGTAATGAAGGGAGGAGAAAGGGAGAAGAAAGAGAAAGATCAATGGCAGAAAAGGTACCATGACCAGCACTGAAATGTGTAGGAGCCATCATTAAGAAGGCACAAGTCATGGTCTGTAATAAATTGCCCTAAGAGAAGACCTCGTGAAGATGGAAATGCACTGCCCCACAAGGGATGATGAGCATTAAAATCGCCAAGAAGAAGCAAGGGAGGGGGAAGTTGCTGAAGAAGGGCAGTTAAGGCAGCAGGTGTAAGAGTCCTGTCAGGATGGACATAAAGATTGCAAACCGTGACCTCAGAGTCCAGGTGGACCCTAACAGCAACCGCTTCCAATGTAGTCTGAAGAGGAATCCATGTGCTAGCAACGTCCATATGGACCAACGTACAAACACCACCAGAGGCCTGCAGGGGGCCAACCTGATTTCGACAGAACACACAGAACCCACAGAACCCACAGAAGGTCGGTGAGTGGTCATCAGTAAAATGAGATTCCTGTAGAACCACACAAGCTGCAGAGTATGATGAAATAAGGGATTTCAGTTCCGGAAGGTGATGGTAGTATCCATGAAAATTCCATTGGGTAACCACAGAATGATGATTTAAATGGGGGCTGAACAGGTTGAAGCCAGTCATACCACCGGGTCACCACCCGTCACCAACAAGGAGGGGGCGACATCCATGAACGACAGGTCAGAATCTGGTTGTGAAGCCAGGGATGGGACCTCTGGTGACACCAGAGGCTTTTTGTAACAAGATTTATGTTTCTTCTTCTTTTCAGGTTGAGATCGAGGAGGGCTGTGTGGCATAAAGGAGCCAGCTGCAGCAAGATCGGGAACAGAAAGAGCTCGGGCAACCTGGGGGCCAACAGACCGTGGTTCTCGTGGTCGTTGTGTGGCAGCAGACCTTTGGCCTGGAAGGTGCAGGGAAGGGGCATCCTGGGAGGGGCGCCCTTGACCGGCAGATGCCGAAGGAGTGGGACACCTCTCCGGCTGGGGAGGGGGAGCAGCGCCCAGAGAAGAAGGTGTGGGAGCCGCAGGGGAGGGGAGGAGGAGAGGGGTCCGGGACTGGGGTAAGGAAGGTGGAGGAAGGGCTGAAGATGTAACTAAAGCATAAATAGATGTCATGGACACAGGGTGAAGACTTTTATACTTCTTACGAGCCTCTGTGTATGTTAAACAATCAAGGGACTTATACTCCTGTATCTTCTTTTCCTTCTTATATACTGGGCAATCTGGTGAACGTGAATGATTGCCATGACTGTGCCAAGATGGGTACAGGCACAAAGGGTCACAGACTGGGCAGCTGAAGCAGTTTTGATCAACAACGAACCCGACCGCATCTTGCTCAGGGAGTCCACTTCGCCAAACTTGTCTTCAATGTGTTCCACAAAGAATAAAAGTTTGGTATTGGTGAATGTATCCCCACCAGTCCTGGTGCAAACCAGATAGCAGGGGAAATGTTTTGCCCCAAGCCGACGGGCCTGACCCTCTTCCCAGGGGGTGGCCACGGAAGGGAAGGCTGAAGGGGCAGGAGAAGCAGCACTAGAAGAATCAGTTGCACGCAGAGAGACGGCTGAAGAAGAACGGCCAGAGTTCTGGACCCGTATGCATTTCATTTGCATAGCGTCTGCCCTGATATCACCCACTCCGATCAGGGGCTCTCCTCACGGGCGCCACCCAGCCACAGCAAGGGCCGTCTGGCACGGCAGCCATTGCTGGGAGTTCCGATGCTCGAGGATGACGAGCAACCACTCCAAGGTGCCAGAAGTGTGATGCCTGTGTGTTCAGGGGGCTCAACCAAAAGTGTACATAGCGACCCCACCACACGGGCTGGCTACCGTGCTGGCTATGCACCCTAGCATCAGACAACGACGTGAAAGAAAAGGTTGGAATGAACTAGAAGGGCACACGTCAGAGACACTAGGTAAGGTGCTCTTCCCCAAATGGCTCACACTATGGAAGAGAAATTTAGTAATGAACCACAGGGGGGGGGGGGGGGGGGGGGACCAGGGAATGCCAAAAGGAGGTGATTACACAACAAAGCCAAATTGTAAAACCAACAGAACCAGGAGGATAGCGGGGCCAACATAAGCAAGGACACCACGAGAGGGAGAGGAGAGGGTGAGGGGGAAGGAGCAAGGAGAGGAAAGGAAGGGAAGGGGAAGGAAATGCAGCTGTGGAAAAAAGGAAGGCTGCAATAGCTCGAGGCCCCGTGATCGCCACGCACGTATCCACAAAAGAGTTGTGGACCCCCTTGGGGGGGGGGGAGGGGGGGGGGGGTTTGGGGTTAGCAAAAATTGTAGAGGGAGGCTAAGGGATGGACACAGTAAGCAGGTTCAGCTGGATGTAGGTTGCAGTAGTTATGTGGAGATAAGATGGCCTGCATTGGATAGCTTTTCACAGGAAAGTGTACTAAATCAATCTTCCGACTATAGACCACAGCAACAACAATACTAGAATCTCTCACTACAAAAATCTCAGTCCACTATTTTTTTGTTTCCTGTTTTGAAAAAACTGAGATTTTGCTTTACAAATACTTTGCAGAATAGATACATATTTTAGGAAAGAATGTGCGTTTATTATTTCGTACAAAATAAAGTACCTCATGCGATTAGTGAAGTTGGCCAGCATCTCCGACTGCCTGCCACTGGTCAGCATGCCATTGAGGCCAGAAACCGTGCACCGCAGGCCGCATCCAGGCACAGCTTGGAAGCCGGAGCACTTCCCATTGACCTCCGTGCCCAGTACCTCCTTGACGAACTTCACAATGGCTGCAACAAGGCAGTTTTCATTAGCAGTATTTGCTTATTATATATCTCTCACTTTTCCAAATGTTGCACTTCATTTCAAGTAATAATATAAAATTGAATAATCTAACCCTACAATAGTTCAGATTTAGCCTTGACTGACAGAAGTAGCAGAATAACACGTTTTGTTTTTGAGCACATGGCTAATTTCCTGTCACCTCTCCACTCAGCTGTATTTGTTGTTCACATAATTTGCAATCAGTTTTGATGCTTATGATGGCTTTATAGTCAAGCACTGCATATTAGTACAAACAAAAATACAGGCATCAACATAGCCAATAAGATGTCAAGCACAGAAAAGCATTTCCATGCATATTTTATTTCTGCATATATAACATTAAGGCTAAAAACAAATATTGAAACATGCCACCAATGAAACTGACCTTTTTTTATCATGTCTTGACATCCAGTTTGAAACTCATACTGTGATTGTAGGAATATTATACATATTATGTATTTTTCTGTACATGACATCTTGTTGCCAATGTTGGTGACTGCATTTTACTTTGTAATGATATGTAGATGTCTGAATATGAAGCCATAAAAAGCTTCAAAATCAGTTGCAAATAAAGCAAACAATAAACACAAAATAAAGTGGTTCATGTGCTCCAGAACAAAACAATTTACAGCTGGAGTCACCATTATTCAGTGTCATGAAAGCAAGAAGGATAGTAAATTCTGATGTACAAGGCAGCTTGCACAAGAAGCTGTTTCTTTCTATCCCTGGAGCATCACTACCACCTGAGCTATCGAGATATGCTAGGGTCTTCTTTTGTGTGCTGTAATACTAAACTGAGAAGAAAGTAATTTTCCACTAAGAAAAGCAACACATTTCATATGATTCCAATTGTCTAAAATAAGGAAATAAAGAATAGTTCTTTGCATACCCAATACTACTAAATGTAAAAGAAGGTCACAGTATGGCTTTACTCCATTTCATTATACAATGTTGTGAGAATTCTGCATTTAAGAAAATTTTTAAATGCACAAGAATGGGGGAGGGGGGGGGGGAATCTCCCTATAACAACTGTGTGTTCTGAGAGTGATAATTTAAACAATTAACATAAGCTGTCTTCAGAATCTTTGTTTACATGATTATTACAATTTATTTAGCTCCTAATCCAATGGCTTACTTTCACTACTGATTTTCATATGTGATATGCAAGGAAGTAAAGGTATGGAGCCAACATTCAGCAGTACATACTTTATTGAAGTAATTGGCTAAACCTAGGTCAAAACTCCTGACACAAAGCAAAAATCAATACACTGATATTACTTAAACAATAATCATTTATGAGATTTGCCAAAAAAAATCCATGGAGCTGGAAACACAAAACAACAAATAATAGGAAGTACTTCAGTCTACAGTTATCTTGCAAGATGTAGGGGGAATATTTTGCACTTGTTTTTTTACTTTAAATTCATAGAAATGGCAATTTAAGACAACTAAAGGTTTAACTTAGCCATTAAAGTGGGATACAAAATTAACTGACATCAATTAAAACTGAAAATTTCTAACCTCATAAAGATAGAAACAAAAATTTTATTACTGAATAAATAGCAACTGTATACAACAAACACAACCAACAACTGTAAAACTACAATATTTCAGATACTTCCATAGCTACAGGGGACATGAACAAGGGGAGAAAAATGTAAAACAGTTGAAACTTAGTTTCACCAATGGTTGTCAATTTACTTTGTAGGCCACCTTAATGGCTAATCTAAAAGCATTAGCTATTTTAAATGCCTTTTCTACAACTTTAGAGTGAAAAGTAACAGTGTTCGATTTGTAAAAAAAATGAGGGAAATTACTGAAATTTAGACCTCTTAAAAAATTGGTTTAACACTTTTCTGAGCATTTTTGAAGTGTGAATACAACATTTGTTTTTATTTATTTATTTACATTTTTTTGCTTACATCGCCACAATTGCATCAAAAGTTCTGTCATAGAGTCTACATTGTAACAGGGTCATCATCATGCTGCTACAAACACTCGTCATCTCCACATTGTTCATTTATTTATTTGCCCAAGAATCATTTTAGTACACTGTTTGTACATGTGATATACGACAGTGGTAAACCTAGTTAATTTACAATGCAGTAGTCATTTTGACTTCATTGTTGACATAATCAAAAAGCGTAATAATATAGGTTGGTGTATTACACTGCTTCTACATATTGTAATGGCAGTTATCAAGTGAGATGACATGATAAGCACAATGTGAACTATATTATGAATTGATAATTTGTAAAATTTGGTGGATGAGGTTTACTTATTATGATGGTCCCTAAATTCAGACAAAGAATAGAAGCATTGGTCAAGAAAGAACTGTTTTAACTTTATTTTAAACGCATTTAATGTTGGTGTGTATTTCAGGTAAGAAGGCAAATTGTTATATAACATAGCTCCAGTGTGATAAACTTCACTTTTGCATAAGTTTGTATTTACTGTGTTCATGTGTAGGTTCATCTTCTGCCTAGTTTCATGTGTGTGCATATCATGGTTGTGTCTGAAAAGATTTTCCTTTTCTAAGATGCTCCCTTTTGTGAAAATTAGTATTTCGTATGTATACAAGCAAGGCAGCTGCAATATTTTGAGAGTTTTAAAAAGGGGTCTACAGGAATCCTTGATTTAGGTTTTTTTATCATCCTGCTAATCATTTTCTGTATTTTAAATGTTTTTGTAGAATTCGTGTAATTCCCCTAAAAAATTATTGCATACATAAGTAGCAACTATATACGACAATGGTATATTGTCAGCACTGATGAGCAGTTTGTATTCTGAGTGAGGATCCTGACAGCATATGCTAGTGAACTCAGTCTCTTATTTAAATTGTTTAGGTGCACCTCACACTTCAGATTTGCCTGAACATGAATGGCTAGAATTTTTGTGTGACTGACCTTTGACACATTTTTTCCTTCAATAGTGAAAACAGGGTTTGCAGGATGGAGATTGTGTGTGGTATAGAAGTTAACTGCCACAGTTATGTTCAGAATTTATGATGCACCTATTGGTCCTGAACCAGTGCTTTAAGGTATGCATAACTGATATTGCAGCTTCCTGAAGATTTTCCATGTTCTGTGATTTAATTAGAACATTAGTGTCATCTGCAAAGACTACAGTGGTTCCTTCATGTATTTTATTAGCCAAGTCATTTCTATACAGCAGAAATAGGACAGGTCCCAGAACTGACCCTTGCGGGACTCCATACATGATTTTCTGCATTTCACTATCTTAGTGTTTTATTTCTGTAATCTGCTGGTGATTACTGAGATACAACTGGAGGCATATCTCAGACTGGTCTCTAATTCCATAATTAATTTATGCAGAATGTCATGATCAGTAACATTGAAGGCTTTACTTAGATCCAGACACACCCAAGGTACATGTTGTTTATCATCCACTTCTTTTAATACAAGAAGGAGGCAAAATTTGCTGTCTGAATTGGCTTTCCAGCCCTGAAACAATGTTGGGAGCCACTTATCAGCCCCTCTTTATCTAAGGAAATTGTTAATCTTCTAATGAACATTTTTTTCATAATTTTGCTGAAGGCTGACAATACTGTAACTGTTATATGATTAGCATTATTACCTTTTTGCACCCTTATAATGCAAATGTGTTACTTCTGCAGTTTTTTAGATTATTTGGAAACACACCACTCTCAGAAGATGAATTTACTGTGTATGTTAGTGGTTCCACAATAAATGTTGCACTAACTTTGATAATAGCTTCTGGTATCT
Organism: Schistocerca piceifrons; assembly: GCF_021461385.2. Classification (NCBI taxonomy): domain Eukaryota; kingdom Metazoa; phylum Arthropoda; class Insecta; order Orthoptera; family Acrididae; genus Schistocerca; species Schistocerca piceifrons. The sequence continues at coordinate 461,375,948 of NC_060145.1, forward strand.
CAACACCCACTGAATATTTATTAGGTAATTCTTTTAGGATTCTTGACAGTTCCTCAGGTGTTGCTGGATACATGAATAATGTGTTTGGATGAATTTTTTGATCTGGGTGACTGTCTGGCTGTTTGTCAAGGTGTGTATTTACTAACTGCTGTGCTATATTAGAGAAATAATTGTTGAAAGCACTAGCCACATGTTTGGGCTCAGGAATGTGTGGCTTACGAGGTGCTGCTTGACCATTATACCCCATTTTTTCAAGTCCCTATGCACAATCACTGTGCTAGCTGAACTACTGCAAAGAATTTGAAACTCACGAGTGATTCCTTTGCTGATTTCATGCAATATTTTTACAACGATCTTCTGCAATACTTAATGGTCGCTGTCTGTCTGAACGTCAGGTCTGCTGCTCTAGCTTTAGCTGTGCTTGTTCTTTCAAGTTTCCATTTGACAGTTGCATCACCAGCAGTCAACTTGGGTAGCTGCAGAAGGGTTGAGATGTCCCTAATTGATCTGTTGCTTGGGAGACATCCAATGACTAGTCCACGTTCGTAGTTGCTGAGCTCTCCCAAGCAATCCATTGGGCCGTTTCTGCTTCCCTACTGAGAAAACAAAACTCCCTGCCTGCTTTTATACTGGTGGATCCTCCTCTTATGACTTCTAGTGATCAGTTCTGTGTTACACAGGAGTGCCCAGATACTTTTTATCTGATAGTACACTTGCTGCTTCTTGCTGCATGCTCTCTTTCTATTTTGTAGTAAAGTCTTCTGTGAGAACTTCTCTCTTCCTGCAGGTTAGAGGATCTTGTCTAGATATTTAAAAGTGCAACTCTGTTTATCTGGCTGTGTCGTGTGTAAGTTTTGTATGCTGAAAATAAGACTTCAGACTTCTTGAAAAGCAAATGCCTGCCAACATTTTCTGCACATTCTTTTAGCACTTTTTTATTCTAGTTGTTAATTGTAGTGTTCATTTCTCTTCTCACTAATCTACCTTCACTTTTTACTCTTTCCTCACTATTTCTTGACTGAAGCTGGCACATTGCTTGATAATCCACCATGTTTGATGTACTTTGTCCAATCCTCCTCGTCCAACTTTGCCTCCTTTCATTCTCACTTCATGTGGATAATTCTGATACTGGTGTCCGTGTGGCCCGACTTCCCTTTTTAACCTTCTCCAACATATTGCTTTCTTGTCCCCAAAAAAGGAACTATTAGTTCTGAAAGCTAAGTTATGAAGTATGTCACTTTTACTTTTATACATATCAATCAGTGGTTCTAATTTCACCTCCTGAAGGTATGTACCGGGTGATCAAAAAGTCAGTATAAATTTTAAAACGTAATAAACAACAGAATAATGTAGATAGAGAGGTAAAAATTGACACACATGCTTGGAATGACATGGGGTTTTATTAAAACCACCCCATATTGCTAGACGCGTGAAAGATCTCTTGTGCGCGTTGGTTAGTGATGATCATGTACTCAGTCGCCACTTTCGTCATGCTTGGCCTCCCATATCCCCAGACCTCAGTCCGTGCGATTATTGGCTTTCGGGTTACCTGAAGTGGCAAGTGTATCATGATCAACCAATATCTTTAGGTATGCTGAAAGACAACATCCGACGCCAATGCCTCACCATAAGTCAGGACATGCTTTACAGTGCTGTTCACAACATTATCCCTTGACTACAGCTATTGTTGTGGAATGATGGTGGACATATTGAGCATTTCCTGTAAAGATCATCATCTTTGATTTGTCTTACTTTGTTATGCTAATTATTGGTATTCTGATCAGATGAAGTGCCACCTGTCGGATTTTTTTGAACTTTTGTAGTTTTTTGGTTCTAATAAAGCCCCTTGTCATTCCAAGCATGTGTGTCAATTTGTACCTCTCTATCTACATTATTCTGTGATTTATTCAGTTTTCAAATTTATACTGACTTTTTGATCACCCGGTACTACTGGCCAGTAGTACCATCTCATTATTTATTAGTTTTCTCTACTAAATTTTCCTTCAGTACTATAATCCAGAAGTACATCTGCACTCTCCCTTTGCGACAATTGCTACATTACCTGAAGCTATTGGGTGTTCGCTGCTCGACTCCGCAACACCGATGACCGCCAGTAACTCTACGAGGGAACATATCTTCTCATCTACAAACAGGCAGATGTGAGAAACTGTAGGCACACCTCTTGTTATAGTTCCAGTTTTGTCAAAGACAATTGCTTTCACCTGAAAAGATGATGAATTCTTTATGTTCATAATAATGTTCACAATAATTTTCACATGTTGACAAAAATAATGCAATGGGGTTGTGACAAAATGTGTGTCTCAGACTACAAATACAAAGGGATGATGACCATCCTCACTCAATCCAAGGACCTTCCCCTCTCACTTATGGCTTCTGTCACATTTGACAGTTATCAGCTCATGTGGAAAATGTTAAGTGGTACCACAGTTCAAAATACACATTAAAATGAACACCGCCTGTAACTGGGTGGGTAATTCAGGTTGGAGGAAGAGAAGGACATACCACCTCCCATACGACCATGCCTAGTGGGTTGGGTTGGGTTGTTTGGGGAAGGAGACCAGACAGCAAGGTCATTGGTCTCATCGGATTAGGGAAAGACAGGGAAGGAAGTCGGCCATGCCCTTTGAAAGGAACCATGCCTAGTGAAGCACCACGGTTTTCAAACCAAGCTTGCAGTTGAAGACAGCTTTATATTGCTGTTTAAATATTTAAACACAGAATAAATGCCGCAATCTTTTAGTTAAATAAAACTGCTGTCAAAGTATAGGAAAAACATCAGTATCAACATCATCAGCTTGATAAATTAAGCTGGCACGTCATTGCCTACTAAAATCACTTCTTTCTCACAGATAGCAGCTGAAACCTTGTGAGGGATGAGGTTACTCCTTTAAGAGGCTGAGGAATGCTAATAAACATGGCATACAAAGGTGCAAAAATAAATAAGTTTGTGGGTACACCGAGTGAAATAACACCTTTGAGTGTGAATCGAAGACCGAGTAGTTTGATATTTGTGGACTTCAGTTGGGTTTAGACCTCTCTGCCATTCAGATGTATCATATACTATTTGCTACTAATGAAGTATTGTTATACCAGAACCATGTTTATACAAACCAATGGTACTATCCCACCATGACCCCAATGACCACCACGAACATTTCCAAACATTGTTCCAACATCAACAACAGTTAACTGACAACATAATCTGACTTCTGCACTTCTCCCTACATCTATGCTGAAGATACGGCTCACCTGGACAGAGAATACCTAATCGAGATGTTCAGTGCCCCAAAACCACACACCACCGCTCTCCACAGAATAGCCATCCAGGCGCCGTAAGTCAATTCAATGTCGAACAGTTCCATGCTATACAACAAATTGGGCAGTTTGATGCCACTGCTTTGACCACGTCAGATCTGTGCTACACAATTCATTCTGTGCACGCCATTGAACCAGTTGAATGACATTCTGACAAGTTTCTTCATGCTACTATTTTCTATCATCAATCATGCGTTAAAATCATCAATAATTGCAGGCATCTTGTCTAACAGAATTCACCACACATTGTGCGGTGGCAAGAAATGAAGATGACACAATTTTGCCAGACCACCACCGAAGGGGATGGCGTCCCCTCCCCATCAAAGAAGCTAGCCGAGGCAACCTGACTCAACCTCATCACCACCAATCTAGCGAGGTGTTGACAATACCTCGTACTCCAACATGCCACGTTGAGTTTGTCTATACCTGTTTCGCATACAATTCGGTACTTGCACATGGAACTGCAGGCCACCGTGTACACTACATCAACCAGGTGTGCAACCTGCAATGAGTCCAAAACACACACCAAGATTTCCTCCTACTGGATGGGATGGGACAACCGCACAACAGATCCAAACAACAACTTATGACAATGTTGTACCACAGCGACAACACAACATGTATGTGGCCTTGACCTGTATTTCACTGTGAAATTGCTGTGAATTCTCTGAGAAATGGCCCAGTCACATCTCATTTACATGCCACCCTTGACACAACTTGTCAGGTGTGAGTTGCATCTGCACAATGCCCCCAGAGAGGCTGACAGATCTTGTCTCACACGTGTCTGCCACGCCACAACTGGATGCACACATCTATGCCAGCTAACTATCACACCCCTCAGTACTCTGTACTCCTGGTAGGTGTCCTCTGTGATGACACCTAGTGAAATAACATCTCTGAGCAGGGACCAGAGATGGAGTAGTGTGATATCTGTGCATTCCAGTCAGGTTTAGACATCATTGAAATTCAGGTACATGTTGTATTGTGTGCTACTAATAAAATATTAGTATACCAGAACTGTGTCATATAAATTGATGTGGCTATTCCTACATCCTACATCCTACTAGGCAAAGTATCCACAAGTTTAACAGGGAAGGTGAGACATGACGACACAGGCAAAAACTTCAGTAAAAAACAAAGTATATTCTATGGTATGGGAAAATTTTGAAAATTAAGGATATTCTACGGTACAAGAAAATTTTGAAAATTAAGGCTTGGAAGAGGAATAATTTTACACATGATCTCTTTACATCCAAAATTTTCCTGTGCCATACAGTAACTTTTGTTTTTACTGACATTTTTAGCTGTTTTCATGAATGTTTAAGCCTTTCCTGTTAAAAGTATTTGTTCATGCACTTTTTTACACTACTTTTATTGATATTCCCCTTCACATACTTCTACAGTCCCTTCTCTTGACCATATACCTATCAGCAATCCACTAATTAACAGACAAACTAATATTTCCTTTGAAATTTGTCATCTGGTGACTTCCGAGGTCCTCTGAACTTTGCGTGGCTTCTGCAGTAGACACAAATTTGGTCTAAAAGTCAAAGATTCACCTCTTCTAGGTTAAAAGTAGTCCTGGTACAATTAATAATTTTAATTGATGGCAGCGATTAAAATGCTATGGGGAGCTATTCATAATTGAAAGCTCCAAATTTTGAGGAGAGTTGTCATGTGCAACTGAAACACAAAATAGTGAATAATATAAGCAACAACTCTCCCTTCATTCAAAAATCTCTCTTAGAAAGTGCTGTAACTTCTGCTGTCATCTAAGGCTGAGCCAAACACACAGCAATGTACTGTGGGTTGCTGTCATACCTGTACGCCAGCAACACAACCGCAGAATCACACTGTCAGTAACTGCCACGGTACCAGGTTGCACTACCATTGCCTTATGCAGCACTGCCGCCACTGGCACTCTCAACTCCACAGCTCATATGCCACTAACATGCTGTCTCAGTATTCCTTCACCATATGGCTTTACAGGGTGCCGCCCAGTTGAAATCAAGAGTTCACAGTTCTCGGGTTCTCTGGGCTTAACATCGCCCGTGCAAGTGGCCCTTCAATCAGAGTCGCAGTAACTGAACGTAAGTACACTCCAAGTGTTACACTGCCAACATCTGTGGCCCACCAGTCAGAACCTAAGGTCTTGTACACTGCATCTGAGCAGTCGAGTCATCGTGGGTGCGTCAACTGTGGACTAGGTCTATTTATGAACATTTTCTGGCTATGTCTACCATACCCTATTAGGAGAGGCCAGTATATGTAACTCAGTGACTATGCTACCATAAATGAGGCTCATACCTCAGAAGATGACGTTACAGTTAATCACGTCATACTACTATCAGATCAGGACAATTTTTAGTTGGAATATTCTGAAGTTGCTTTATGTTGAACTTGCTTGATGTATCGTGTTAATAAAATTGCATTGTTTTTCGGCTAATTGGACACATTCATTCATTAGTATTGTGCACCACCCACAACAAGACTTCACAGAAAGGAAAAAAAAATTAATATAGTTAGTCTTATCCTTAAGACATCTTGTAAGACATGCTCCATGTCTTACAAGATGGACTGTCATGTGAATCACATCTAGTCCTGTTTCTAAATTTTACTAAAGCACAGTTACTGACATAGTGAAATAAACATGACACTGAACTGTTAACAGCATTAACAGTTGAAAGAACGCAATTACTCATATAATTCCCAGTGATCATACACAATTCAGACATAAGTAATTATCACTGATGTTAGTGTTGGAAAGTAAGGAAAAGCAGTACCTTATGTGCATTCTCCAGAGGTTCAGCACCTTTGATAAGAATCCCATTAAGGGCTCCGACACCCGTACCCACCATCACCGCCGTAGGGGTAGCAAGACCGAGGGCACACGGACAAGCGATTGCCAGAACATTCAAGGCACACTTGAAAGCATACTGGAAGATAATCTCCTCCTTATTGAAGCCAATCTTGTGCTCCTCCTGTACAAGAACAATAATGATTACTGAAATTGAATTCTTCTGCATAGCATACAATGTGTGATCAATGATGGTTATTATTTTACTAATTGTGTTATGAAAGGAAGTAACTCTTAACAGCATCATTGCCTACACAGAACACATTTTCCCAAGGATGAACTCTGTCACAGCACACAAATACCGCCCACAAACTCTACTATTGTACCAACAGCAGAATTGTATAGGTTCCTCTCTCTCACAGTAGTTCCTTCAAAATATATAAGTAAGGAGTCTTCAACATTTCTTCACATTCCATTTATTTATTTTCATAAAAATTTAATGCACTTCCTTATGTATATTTTAAATGAAATTACAAACTGATGATGACATTTGATACTATTTAATTCAAATCTACATCAAATCCCTTTAGGAGGGTGTCCTATACAGGGCAGTAGGTAGAGTAATTAAAAAGAACTGTGGAATTCCTCCATGAGCATGTTTCTATGCCACACAGTTTTTGCAAAAACAGTCCAATATGAAGTGTAGAAATATGAAAACATATACAAATAGCACTACCCAGAAATGTAGAGATCTTTTATTGTTTGGAAGAATTAACGTAAATCTGGGTGAACATATCTTATCACATTTGATATGAAAACTAACAATGGAAAATGTGGGACAGAATAACAATATGAATTCTATTGGATAGCTACTCATCACATAGGAGGAATTCAGAAGTAGGCAGGCAAAATGAAAATTAGATTGTTGTATATTACTCTGACAAAGTGCTTCAGCAGATGGGAAAACACACACACACACACACACACACACACACACACACACACACACACACACAGAGAGAGAGAGAGAGAGAGAGAGCGAGAGAGAGAGAGAGAGAGAGAGAGAGAGAGAGAGAGAGTTCTCCTACTGCTGATTTGTGAGTGGATTTTTTATCTGTCCATTTACAAGGTGATATAATAGTATTCTCCCACTAAAGGCCGAGTATCAACATAAAACAGTTGACTGAATTGTCTGTCTGAAATGGCTCAAGTGTAACATTAGTTCATGTATTTCTGGCAGTCCTTGTTTTGAAGCACAAAGTCAAAACTCACCCCAACTGGAAGTAGTGCCAGATCGACATATCCTGTGATTACCCAGCCGAGGAGCGTGACAGATGACACTACTACTACGAGTGGCACAAACACGCCAGCAATTCTGTCTGCTAGCTGTTGAATGGGTGCCTTAGATGTCTGAGCTTCCTCCACCATTCGTACAATTTGAGCTAATGTCGTTGCTTCTCCAGTATGTGTGGCTGTCATTAGCATAACACCATTCTGGTTAATGGAACCACCTATCAGCACCGAACCTGTAATAAAAAGTGAGTAATGTTTTCAGATATAAAATACACTTAACTAGAGCAGGCATTTCCTGCAGGAGAAACAGCAACTGTTGAAATTAAGTTTATTATGATAGTTGCAAGTCACAATCAACATGTTTCTTTTTACCAGTTTCACTCTATAATTTTACAAAATTATAGAATGAAACTGGAAATAATAAAACATACAGATTGCAACTTTTGGCCATCATGATAAACTTAATAAAATGTACTTTCAGGAATCACATGGATAAGTAAATTCATAAAAATCTAAAAGGACAAAAACATTGCAGTGGAAAAGAACACATTCACGCTTCCTCTCCTTCACCAGGTAACTAACACCACAAAAATGAATGAGGTGAAGAAATGTTTGCAGGAAGATTAAGGTTTAGCATCTCATCAGACAGATGATTAGAGATGATGCTCCAATAAACTGGACGAGTTTTGGAAAAAGCAACATTCCGTTTGCAGAGACTATGATTGACTTATTTTTATTTTTACTGTTTTTATTACATCTTCAGATGTTATGGATGGCATTTGATGAACAAGTGTTCATATGCTCATCAAATTTATCCATAGCATCTAAAAGGTAGCCTTTGAAGGCCAAAACCAGTTACGATTGTATCCCAAAAAAGTGACAGATTCAAAAATTAAAAAAATAAATAAATGAAACTGGAAAAGTAAGACACAACTGTGTGCATCTTTCAGCTTTAATTCGAAGTGCCTTACCACAGCCATGAAATGGTAGACTGGAATTTGGATTCCACAGCTCCACTGTCTTAATCACAGCACCATTTCACTTGTAAGCAAGACTGGAGTTCAATATCCAGTCAATAGTGAACTAATTACAGTGAAAGTACAGTTCAGTATGGCAGGGGACAAAGGAACGAAATGGTTTTAGTTCTACTGAAATAACCAATCAAGTTCGTTTTTGAGTGGATCTCTTCTCCTTTGAAATCAAATTAAAAATATTCTGAAGAAAACAGACCAAATTTGCAAGACTTGCTCTGGTGCTCCTCCATTTATAAAGAGAGCTCATGAATAATTGTATTTACTGGAAAATACAAGCTTGAACACACAACTGAGCTGATAAGTAGCAAATGTATTCATAATAGAGAACAGTTATTTATCTTTGTTTAATGGTGCCATCTGGAGGCTGTCGAGAAAACAGAGGTTGTTACAGTGTTCCATCAAAATAATATATAAACAAATGAACAGAGAGAATTTAGCAACTTATGCATCAATAAAGAGGCCCTAGTTGTTATTTTTATGGGAGAATGTGGCAACCTCAATTTCTCTCTATCAGTGGTTCCTAACCTAGGGGTAATAACCCCTCTGAGGGGGTAAAAACAAAAGGTTCTGTTGTGTTTCAGTCATGAAACTACATTGTTTTTAAAAGATCATTGCAATTTTTTACTATTTTGTAAGAGTGTAATACAGATTACATAAGTTACTAAAAATTACGTTTTTTATTTCAGAACTAGCATTAGCCCGTGAAATAGTGTGGTGGACATCACAGCATGTGAAACGAATGTATGAAAATCATCTTCACACAGTCTGCCACAACACACGTACTTTCTACTTTGTACCATGCATCTATGGCAGTAAAATTGAGATATACGTATTACATATGTTTAATATATCTAAAAATAAAGATGCTGTTACTTACCAAATGAAAGCGTTGGTATGTTGATAGGAGACAATAAAAAACACACAAACACACACACAAATTTCAAGCTTTCGCAACCCAAGGTTGCTTTGTCAGGAAAGAGGGAAGGAGAGGGAAAGACGAAAGGATGTGGGTTTTAAGGGAGAGGGTAAGGAGTCATTCCAATCCCGGGAGCGGAAAGACTTACCTTAGGGGGAAAAAGGGACACACACACACACACACACACACACACACACACACACACACACACACACACATATATACAGACACAAGCAGACGCTTTTGTTTGGTAAGTAACAGCATCTTTATTTTTAGATATATTTTTCCCACGTGGAATGTTTCCCTCTATTATATTTACATATGTTTAAAATATTTCATGAAAATGCCTTGTGCGAATTGTAGTAAGTTCTTTCAATAGACCAGAAATTGGTTCATTAATCAGTTTCCAGCAATAAATGAACTAATTGACAGCACAACACAATAGTAATTTTGAAATGGCTATTACAATGTTGTAGGGCCTACAGATTATTATTATTATTATTATTATTATTATTATTAGTGGCAGTAATCAGATACAAAGCATTGGTAGCCTGGGAAGTCTTACAGATTTGGTCATTTCAGAACTAAGTAACCTGGCAATCAAGTGAATTACAAATAATGAGAATAGTGCAGACATTATAGCAAAGTCATAAGGGAGAGGAATAGTGCAGAGGAAAAATGTTTTATAACAAGAGTCTGCTTTCAACATCTTTTCTGAAGAGGAGTTGTAGGTCGCAGTGAGAACTATTTCATCATTCCAGAAAAAAAGGGGTGATTAGAAATAAGCAGTACCACACGACTCGTTACACTGAGGCTTAATAAAGCACTTAAGGAAACTAAATATAATTTACCTTTTGTCATTTAACACTCTCTGTACCAGGCCTATTTTATGCACCCGTCCCTAGAAACCGGGCAATTTTACCAATATTAAAAAAATTACTGCATCAAATCTACTGTTTGGATTGTGGCAAATTTGGTACCATCTTGAAGCTGCAAATTTCTACTTTAATTCTGAGTGAAAGAAACTACTTTACAATGCACAGCTTTAAGGTACAGTTATAGAAATCACTTAGATGTTTTAAGAATTTAGAAAAAGTCATACGAATAAGGGAATACAATTGTGATTTATTTTTAACCAAAATTGTGGCACTACATTACATGTTTCTGATAGTATACAGTATTACATATAAATTTCACACAGAATCATATTGTTTTTTAGTGTGGAAAATTTTAAAGCAAGGTTCCAGGCAGAGTGCAACGCCACACTGTTCACATTCGTATCGTGTCTCTTTGCGAGAAGCCTTGCCACTCTGTTTCTTGCTCCTGGAACTGCACACGTGACACACACGAGCAGCATACTTCTTAGTAGTTGCAGGTATGTGCTGCAAAAAATGTCTCTTTGTTAGCCGACCTACAGTTCCTTCATTTCTTGGAATGAATTCAAGTGTGTCGTCTTCAACAAGCTGAACTGCAAGCACTGTTATAAAGTCTGTTATTGTAATTTTCTTCCTGTGCACTGCATTGTACAGCCAAAATGCATTTGATACTCCCATAAGCAGCAAATGGAAATATAATTTTCGCCACCATTTCACAGTTCTGTGCTGGAACGGATTGTACTGCAGGCGTTGGTCTCCAATATCCACTCCAATTTTATTGAGGTTGTAATCAAGTACCTGAAGTGGTTTCAATACTACAGACCCATTTCTCTTAGTATGCGTACCAAATGTTGCTTGATGCCTTGTAGACAATGTATACACATCTCTCTTATCTTTCCACTTCATTGCCAATACATTATCTTTACGCCGAAAAGACATTTCGCCCTTTTTCAGCTTAGCAGATACTAAATCTTTAGGCAATCCTTTCCTGGATTTGTTCACAGTACCAACAGCTCCAGTGCCTTTCTCTGCCAGTTGCTGAAATAGCTCTGGACTGGAATAAAATCGATCTAAATACACAGTGTGGCCTTTGTTCAGCAAGCTGCTGTCAGACAACAATCGCAAAATAACCGCAGACGAAGAATTGTCAACAATATGCTTACCAGCATAAACTTCAAAATTTACAACATAGCCACTACTGGCTTCAGCAACAGCATATACTTTCAGTCCATACTTATGAGGCTTATTTTGCATGTAAACACGGAAACTCACACGACCTCGAAATGGGCAAATTCCTTCATCAATTGTCACTTTTTCTGAGGGACGATATGCCTGGATACATCGCTCCTTCAAATTATTATAATATGGCAAAACTTTGTAAAGTGGATGAAATCCATCTTCGCCTGGTTTTTTCTGATTTGAATTGTCAACAAGATGCAAGCATGACAGTATCTGAGTGAAACGCAAACGGCTCATGACATGGGGACAAAAGTTACAACTAAGAACAGGATTAGTGCTCCAATGGTCCGCAATTTTGGGCTTTTTCGAAACACACATGTGGAAAATAATACCCAAGAAACGCCTCATCTCACTTATAGTCACTGGCTTCCACGAACTCAAAACTGAATGGGGCTTCAGATTATTTCCTCTTCTTTTCTTCTGTATTGTCTGTGATGCATACAAATTTGTCTGTCTCTTGAGTTCATTTACGTCACTGTCAGTAAGGAACACTTTACTGCAATCCAGTACAGAACTCGACTCATCAATATCCACTAGTATCTGCCTGGGTGTCGTGTTGACAGGCAGAGGTCGGTAGGTGTCAACTGCAGTCCACTCACTGTCTTTCGGATACGGCACAGCTGCTGGATTTGAAGCAACACCTTCAACATCATTCTCGTGTTCATCTGAAGACAAACTGTCATCAATCTCGTCTTCTAAAAAGAATATCACATTATGTGTAACTACATACATCGTTTACACATGTTCAACAGATATGTGCGTACTGCACAATTACGTGGAAAATTCGGAAATACGTACCTTCAAACACACCATTGCATTCAGAATCGTCTGAATCACTCTCTACATTATCCAGAGTGTCGCTATGATTGATCAAATCCGCAATTTCTGCGTCTGATAAACCGCGCCGAAACATGATGACAAACAACTGAATGATATACAGACTGAGAACGCAAAGATAAGTTTTAACATGAATTACAGCGCTGCCGTGACATCTATGGACGCATTTTGTTAATAAACATCTGAAAAACGTATAGCGCTGGCCAAACCCGTAGAAATAACGTTGCAGTGTTTTGAATGAAATTAAATGTAGCGGCCCGTAAATTTTACGGGCTTGGTGATTTTCGCGCGATCCCAGGCCCGTAAATTTTACGGGCTTGGCGCTTAGAGTGTTAAAAAATAAAAGTATTCAGAGAAAATTATTCTTAATTTTAAAGTGTATTTAGCACTAATGTCCATGACAGCGTGGGGAGGGGGGCAGGGTTAGTAGGGTACTAGCTAACATCTGAGTGCACTCACAGGTAGTGGTCTGAGAAGGGCTGGGAACCACTGCTCTATGTTCTCCATTAAACAAAGATGGATTATTGCTCTCCCACTTGTGTTACCATATTTCGTATGTATCTACTCGCAGCACACTAGTCCGGTCTTTTGTGGGTCAGTTTGGTATTAAAACAAAAGACAACAGGCACAAAGCCAAAATGTTAACCATGCTTTTAATGTTCAATAAATTCTTAGCAGCTATGGAATCTTTCAGAAACAAACACAATTATTGACCAAAATACTAAATTCTGTCTTTCATAATAAATCCACATATGCTGATCCCTACTTGAGTATCACTACCTGACCACTGTAGAAACTCAGAAAAATGCACTACTGTCATAAAAAAATTTAATCTTCAAAAATAACCAAAACTATTTAAGATGAATAGGAAGTCACATTTTGACAAAAGCCCTGTATGATTTCACACTGCATATTCAGCTTCGCCAATATTTATAGAGAATACCTGATGCAGTGAACACTTCTATACGAATTAGAAGAACACAGATTGTGTCCATTTACATGAAGGATGAAAGAATGAAAGCACACAATTACAGCCAAAAATCCAAAGCACTTATTTCTCTCAGGATGCTGGAAAATATTCTACACTTGAATATCATGTCACTTCTTTGGGATATGTTGGATGGTAGGAAACGGGAAAGTGCATGGCATACACCGAAAAAGTGTCATAGTACACACTAGTGAAAACAACCTATTTTTGAGTTCTGCTCAATGTTTAATGTGCTTGACACAGTGACATCATATAGGTGCTCTGGTAACTTGAATGGAAACAGGTAAATGTAGCGGTCTCATGAAACACTGTTTGAAAATTTAAGCCAGTAGTTAAGGGGAGTTGGAACACCGTATCGCAACAATGTTAAATTTGGTGACTTTGCTGCCTGTATTTCAGGAGGCACTGTACCCACTGACATGAAACTTTTACAGGACATTAACCTCTATCTTCTGAGTCTACTGAACTACAATAATTGCATTTCAGCCACTGCTTTTGGAAACACAATTTTTTAATTACATGGTTAAAATTTTGTGTACATTTTTTGTACACTAGCCTAAATAATTTTAATTATACACAACTTTATGTTGTTCTTTTAGTTCAGTAGACTCAGTATATGTATGTTATTACTCCCTGAAAATTTTGTATTTGAAATGGTTTCTGAAATTTAGGGACAAATGCAACAGAAAATGTAAATTTTCAGGAACAGCTGCTAAAGTTTAAAAAAGACTGTAACTCACGTAATATATGCTTAATTTTATATTTTTAGTCACTCAGAAGCACATTGCACCATACATTTTCCAAGTTTTTGCTTCTTTTCTTCTTTCTGGACTCATTAGTGGCCAACTGTGCTGCATACTTTGATTTATCAATGTGAACCGTGTCCATCTGTTCAAGTTCTATGATGCAATTTGCTCCAGGATTAACGCCGATATGCTATAGCACTTTCACCCTACCAATGTTGACATCATTAAAAGCAATAACAGCATCACTGACCCCCTCTTTAGTGTCTTCATTCCAACAAAAACATTTTTTGATAAGCAAATCCATATAAGATTATTGAACAACTCATTGGGATTTTGAGTATGACCATGCAGACACTTCTTTAGTAATTCAGGATTTGCCAGGTCTATGTAAATAGGTTTTATGATATCCATGACTGCTGCTGGAATGGATTGTTTATGGCTGTATGAACTGCCTGAGTACTGGGTGTTGCGGTAATTGCACCATGAATCAGGTCCAGGAGGGCAACGGTGGTGTACTGGTTTTTCAGCAGCTGACTGTCTGTGGAAGAGGGTAGCCCATACTCCCTGCTTCATTTTCAACAGATCCTCAGTATTATTTCTAATGGCCATCCCATAATACTGCTGTAGTTCATCAATCATTTTGTTTGTCAGCCTGCTTCTTATGCTTTTACCGTCAGAAAGTTTCTTGTCTCTCAAATTTTGTTTCAACTTCCTCAGCATGGTGCCTATCCTCGTCTGGACATTAACTTTTATAACACAGCAATCCACAGCCTTCTATATAAAAAATTACGAATTTTATTAGATCTTGAAGTAACGTATGTAAAAATTTTAACATTTTCAACCAGTGTAGATTATATTTTTAAAACAAAATAAAATACTTCCCCCATGTGGGTTTATAAGTGATATAAATATCATTTTATTCAGAAAATTACAAATTTTATAATGAGATAAAAATCCAAAAATGTGAAAAAAGATTATTTTCTGTTCTAACTCCCCTTAAGGTAGACTGTGGAGCAGTCTTACTACCTCTAGACTACATTGCATGAGGTTAAGATAGGAGACCATAGGGTGGGTATTTCAGTACATAGTGAGTCATTTTTCTGGAAGATAAATTATTCTTCTGTCTTTGTTTTGTAAACCTAGGCTTATGGAGAAAGTTGCTCTAAATACTGAATCTTCTTGCTACTACTTTCATTATATGTTAGTCATTAAACTTTTATTCTCCTAATGTAGTTCACTCCTTACCTGTTTTCTTTGGAACTGGCATTGATTCTCCAGTGATGAGAGATTCATCACACATTGAATGGCCAAATATAACTTTACCATCAACAGGAACTTTAGCACCAGGAACAACCTGTAATAAGGTGACAAATGCGTAAGACAGACCCCAACATCAAAAGCATTTAAATGATGAAACACCAGAGAGAGAGAGAGAGAGAGAGAGAGAGAGAGAGAATGAATTTGTGTGGACAGTAGATTCTTCTTCAATACCAACATTCACTGTTTCCAAACACATATTGAAACACTCATATTACCTTCAAGACATCACCTCGCTGGACTAAGTCAACACTGATCTGCTTCTCTGATAGAATGTTGAAGTCATCTCCAAGTGTCACAAGAAGAGCTTCTGTTGCCTTTAGTGAAAGCAACTTTGACAGAGCCTCTGACGTTTTACCCTGCAAGATAAAGCCATTTTGGCAGCATTATAACCAGTAAAATTTATCACTAAAAGTGTACATAACAACAACAATTTGCAAGTCAGAAACACACGATTTATTGTGTATTGTATAACTAAGGTAAGAACATTAAATGCAACATTTTAATGATATATTACAAAATCTGTTAATGCAAAGAGTAGTCTGCCATGTGACTGATACAAATAAGATAGTCAAGACCTTCAAGGAAAAATTTTTGTAGTTGCCTACAGAACCATGATTGTACCCAAGCTTGCACCTCTTTGTCTGAAGCAAATTTACAACTATGAATGTCTTTCTTCAGAGCAATACAAATATGTAAATGCATGGGGAGAGATCAGAACTGTATGGAGGGCGTGTAAAGGCTTCCCAGCGAAACTTCTGCCACATACTCAAAACCATTCTGTCACAAGGTAATGTACACCCACTCATTGTAGACAAGTGAGATAATATTAAGCTGACAGACTGTGAAAGGCCTAGAATGCAAAACAAAAGACACGTAATTGGCTTGAGAATATACAAAAGTTGCTCAAGAACTTTAGAATGTGCAAAAGCTGCTCAAGAACTCAGGAAATGCATATACAACAGAAAGCTGCTGATGTATTGGAGAAAGACGTCCTCGTGATGTTTCCGATTATGAGTGCAGGAATAGCTGCACTAATTAGGTGAAGGTTAAAAACATGATGGTAACTCGCAAATTATTTTGGCTTTGAGAAAGTGCATGCACAAAATAGTTTCATATGATGTGTTGTTCAGAGAAGATGGAAGCAAATAGGAGACCTTCTAAAATAATTCAGAAAAAAGCAAAAGCAACTACATGTACCTTCACAAAGCATTCAAAAGAATGTTGTGACATGGTACACAAGTATTTGGTTTCAAAATTACTACAAGTCATTGGTCACAGTATAGAGAGAATTCTCAGAACTTACATTGGTAGAGCAAAAAATGGATGGAAGATGTTATCTCAATTTTTGCAAATAATTTGACAGGTTTAATGCCAAAGACAATTTAGCTTAATTTTCCACAAATGAAGGTCATTACTGTAGAACTCACCACATGGCTGAGAATGAAACAAAATATCTTTGTCCAAACTACCTATATTCAAAATCTTCTAAATCTGGAAGTTCTTTGCCAATTCCTTTGAAATTTTGACACAATATTGCGTTTGAATATGAGTGTGTTTTTATATATCTATTTTTTGAACATTGTTATGAAAAATCTCAATAAGTTCTTGACCAATTTACTTCAAATTTTTACTGTAATAAATGTTTGCAATTGTATATATATTACTGAAATGTTAGCAAACAAGAAGGTTCTGTTTATGGCTTACCAGGTTATGATTAGAATACAACTACAGAATCTGAATTTGCAACAACAATAAAAATGCTCAAGCTCAAAGAGGGGGGAGGGGGTGGGGAGGAAGAGGAGATGGATGGAGAGGGGAGGGCAAAATGGACATAGAAAGCAGAAAGGAGGAGATGGACAGAGAGAGTAGGGATGAGGTGTTGGATAGACTGGGGGGAAGGAGGAGAAAATTAAGAAAAAGAGGAGGAGGAGACAGCGGAAACAGGGGGAAGAAGGAAATTAGTATATTTATTTAATTCCCACAGATATTAGAAACATGTGCTTTCTCTATTCTTTCTTTTACATTTAACCAGCCTGAACCACAGCAACGTGAGGCTGTGAACAGCTAGTTCAACATAAAAATAGTGTGTGATATGTATTTAGGGTTTTGTAGGGAAAGAATTGCAGCTCATAAAGGATGGATCTACAAACAATGTTTTAATGAAGATTTTTAGTCTTCCTTTCTATAGTCCATAATGGACACCTGGCTAAAATGTGATACCTGGAAAATTAATAAGTGTATTTCAATTGTAGAAAAGAAAATAGAAACAATAAAAAATCCTCATGAGCTACATCTGTGGAAGGCAGAGATCATGAGAGCTCAGAAATGAAAAGAAAGGAGCTTCTTTAGAAACTCTTAAGTTTCAATTTGCAAAGACACTAACTTGTCCTGACGTTCCAGAAACTTTTACTATAGTCACTTACTGGTGCATAATCTTGGTATTTTTGACCATAATAGTGAAGAGTCTGCAATGTTTATGTGGCTTCAAGGGCTTTCTTTAAAGAGAATCATTCTACACTGAATCACATGTAATCCAACACTTTAGTAAGAAATTGAACAATGACATGAAGGATATTGTAGCATATTCTGACAGAAGTGGTAGACAAAACAGGAATTCCAAAAAGACTATGGAAAGAAGTTAATCTTGCTAGCAAACAGGTATAGTGTTTTCAACAACAGTATTTGACAACAGTCTACCAAATGATGTTGATTTTGCTGTCACTGACAAAATTTAACATTTCTGTGTCTCAACACTGGAATGAGTTCGAGCTTCAGAGTGAATAAGAACAGTGTTTCAGGCGGTGAGAATGCAGGTACCGGCTGTCAGGGTTAAAAGGATTGTTATTCACAGAAGTGAAAGCAGAAGCAAAATGTAAGACCAACTCCACATTTACAGAATTAGTACCAACAACAGAAACATCAGCAGCTTCACAAAAAACAGCTAACTGACAAACACACACATATCCATCCGCACATACACAAGGCACAAGCAGATATTTGTAAAGGCCAACAAATGTCTGCTTGTGTCTGTGTATGTGTGGACGGATAGGTGTGTGTGTGTGTGCACGAGTGTATACCTGTCCTTTTTTCCCCCTAAGGTAAGTCTTTCCGCTCCTGGGATTGGAATGACACCTTACCCTCTCCCTTAAAACCCACATCCTTTTGTCTTTCCCTCTCCTTCCCTCTTTCCTGATGAAGCAACCGTTTGTTGTGAAAGCTGAATTTTGTGTGTATGTTTGTGTGTCTATCGACCTGCCAGCGCTTTTGTTTGGTAAGTCTCATCATCTTTGTTTTTAGATACAATTAAATAATGTTATACACATCAGTCACATAAAACCATTTAAAGAAATCGTAGAGGATACCACAGTTATTGGCAACCAACCAGGAGGTGAAAAGTTACAAAGTGTAAAAAGAAGGAACCTGGAACTGGCGAGCAGCTTAAGGTGCATGATGCACTGTACAGGTTAAGGTCACGTATATGTAAGTTGTATAATTTTTTTTTTAATATCATGGAGTTTGTATTTTTTTTCCATTGGGATATTTCTTCTTTTGCGAAACTGTTAATTTTTTGTGTCATTATAACAGATACTGTTTTTTGTGGATTGTGCTTTCTTGGAAGGAGGGAGAGAGTGATAGAGTAATTTTGTTCTACAGGTGGTGAATACATAAGAACATCCTGTGGAATGTGGATGGTTCTGCTGTTCCTACACGTCTGCAAGGGCAAAGCAGGTCATGTAATCGTTGTTCAGCCTCTACAATGGTGTGTGATGTTTTAGAGACAACCAGATGCGTGGCTCACTAGTCATAAATGGACCTAAAAACAACATGGGAAATCAGGGAAAGTAGGAATGAGGTGCATAAGTTGGAGAATGCCTTTTCAGAATTATACAAGAGGCTCAGGGGAATATTTTATTTAGGGAGAGCACCAGGTGTTGCAGTTCACTTACAGTAAATTAGGGTGCAGTTACCACAGTTGGTACACACAGTTCCTCAATCTAGGAGTCAGTGGAAGAAGGGCTGGGTAAATGCTGGCCAAAAACTTTTAAAGACAACATTTGGAGCAGCACATGAAGAGAAAGTGCAGGACTTAAACAGCACAGTTGTTCTGGTTCAGCAGATGGCAAGTTCCATTAAGGGTGCCACAGAGTGCCACACAATGTGGTTATCGAACTTAGAGCAAGGGGTGTTGAATAACACAGGATTAGTATGGGAATTAGCAGCAGAGGTAACTGGGGATGACAGCAAAATGAGGGAAGTGCTCAATAGCGATTTGGAGAAAATACAGAAGCAATTTAGCACATTAGACAACGAACTGAATGTAGCGAGGTTGTTGCATGGACTAGCATACCAATTTGGGATGCTAGGAGTGAAGTGACAATATTACAGGAGGTGATGTTTCATGCGGTGAATAGGGAACTTAGTCTCATATTGGTTGATGATGACGATGTCCCATACTCCGAGGAGCTTAGGAGACGAAGCAAGAGACCCACACTGCCAACTAGGCAAGGTCCTAGCGGAGGTGGTTTGCCATTGCCTTCCTCCGACCAGAATGGGGATGAATGATGGTGATGAAGATGACACAACAACACCCAGTCACCTCAAGGTAGGGAAAATCCCTGAGCCCACTGGGCATCAAACCCAGGACCCCGTGCACGGGAAGCGAGAATGCTACCGCAAGACCTCGAGCTGCGAACTGTCTCGAACTGGTTACACTGAGGGAATTCATGGCGAGATTGTGGTGGGCACAAAGGCAGTTTCCCACAGAGTTACAGCATAATGCTGAAGTGTTGCAGCAGAATCTGGTGCTGTTCTCCCATACAGCTGGCGTGGAGATGGAAACAAGTGGAGCCAGGGTGCAAGTAGCGATCCGTGTACCTGTTGTGGGGAGAAACTCACGAGTTTCACTGCTACAGCATTCACCCGTATCCAGTGAAATGGTGGATACTGGGGAAGTGGGTGCAGGTGAGAACGCAGGAAGTACTGCTAGTCTCGAAGGAGAGGCAGGCTCATGTGGTAATACCATGAGTAGAGTTGGGAAGATGCATGCAAGAAAACATTGTGATTTGTCTGAGTTGCCAAATATGGACTGATATGCGAACATGTGAAGTGAGTTTCTTTCTGGGGGAAGTAAACAGGACGAGTTGTGGGAAGGAGCTTCTGCCAGCCCAAACGTATTTCCATATGATGGGAACACACTGATTATAGTATGCACTCAAGCCAGAAACTGTATGATTGAATTGCTACAAAGGAGTCAGACTGGAAGGGCTGAAAAAACTCTAGCTTTAGGAAAGCAGAATAATTATTAATGGCTCAATTTGTGAGGCAGTTGGGATGGATTTTCGTGTTCCAACTACACTTAAAGGCTCAACTGTTATGACACTGTCACAGAATATCTCGTATTGGCAAGAAGGATTTCTGAGGGTATTACTCATTCAAAATGTAGTGTATTTAAATGACATACTCAATCCAGACCTTTTGCAGTCTTTGGGCACAGTAATAAAGTCCCAGCAAAGAGGAATTTTGAAGAAACAAATGTGGCAGTATGTACACCAATTCCAGGAAGAACAGGAACACAAAGATTGGTGGAGAGCTTATCAGCCAACAGTTGCAGATTGTTGCTAGCAGGCTTTTGTGCACCGTGTTTCTGGATAAGATGCAAGAGACCACAGGCTGTGAACATACCAACCCACCAATTACCGGTAGAATGGTTGACCACCATTGGTCAGTGAAGCAGTTCGTTTAAAGTTCTTTATTAGTGTATAAGTGTATGATAAGTGGTACAGGTAGTAGCAAAGGGTGAGCATAAGTCCTTTATAATGAATTCGTAAGAATTTGCTCAGTAAGTAAATTATTCATGTTAAGGTAATTGAATGGGAGCATGATGTTATAGATTTGGGACAAATCTTCTCAGAAGGGAGGAGGTATGCTGTGCCACGAATAACTGCAGGCATGGATTTGGGGAATTCTTGTAAATTTTCCACAGCTATGGCTGGAAGATAGTATTTAAGGGACCGATTGTCACGCTGGGTGGTAGACAAGGGCAATATTGATATTTAGCAAACGATTCTGCAAGGCAGGTTTACGACACCACTCACAGGCGAGAAGGCACAGCTCCGTGGGCACAGTATACAGGTGTGAAGTAATCAGGGCAGCACAGGACACTGACATGCTGTGAAGAACCCATACATTGAAGTTAAAATAGTGCCTAGTGACCTGTGTGTAGGGACCAAAGAAGGCTAAGGAAAACTGATGATGTAATTATTAATGAGCTCTCCACATGTGCCTTCTACAGGCACTATGTAAGGGACACAGGCATAAGATGTATAGATAAAGTGAGCCCAGAGTCTCAAAAGGGTGGTAGTCATGTCACCATTATGTCCAAGTCTAGAACCAGAGATAATGATGATTGTTTAAGATGCAGGTCACCCATGAAGATCTTCTGGTGATGGATATCAGATGCCAACCAGCTGCTGAAATTACCACCGACCTCCAGTGCCCAGGTGTACCATAGCTATGGCAGGGCGTACCACACCTCAGAGCTGCAATGGCACAAGTAACAAGTGGGTGGCTAGACTCCAATCTCTGGGTGACATCATTCAGCAAGCTGCAAGCTGCTGGGGCTGGGGCACGACCTTGCAGCCTCCCAGGTGCAGAGTTGTCTGCGGTCACTGACCGAGCTGCCCAGGGCAAGCAGCCAGAGCTCCTAAGGTTCACTACAATGACAGCAATCGGTTCTTTCCCTCCAGCACTCTACATGGAGTCCATGAGATGCACTTGAGGTAGCAGCCAGCCCTGTCCCGGGCTACCGGCACAGCAAATATGTGCAGTGACCACTTAGCCATGGCACGAGTAGGATGGCTACGTCTGCAAGGCTGTGCAGCCTGACTCCGACACGGCAAATTCCAGCATCGGCTTTGACACTGACCCTCACATGGACACTGTGTGGCGCTATCACCAAGATCAGCAGAAGGCCCACTGGGTACCTTTGATGCAATAGAAACAATGCCAGTGTTTCTCTGCATGGTTTGGCATGAGTCACCTCTCTGTCCCAAACCATACCTATCAGTCATATTGACATATTACAATTCCTAAGCTCAGCAAGTTGTAACAGCAGGGAAGGAAGAGTTGAGAGGAATCTAGACTGTAGATACTAGAGAGTGAGTTCTTCCCCAAATGGCTCACACTGAAGACATAAAATTTAGAAGTGGAGGTCAGACTCCAAAGGGGGATGAAAAACACCAAAAAGAATGAAAGAGGAAAGGCAATGGGAACAAAACCACAAGGAACACAGAAAACCAGGTGGATAGCCAAGTCAACATAAGTAATAACACAGAGAGGGGCAGGATGAGGGAGTGGGGATGGAGCGATAATTGGGTGGGAGGAGCACAGGAAAGGAAAAATTGGCTGCAATAGCTCGAGGCCCCACAGGTGGCATGCGCAAACCCACAAAAGAACCGTGAGCCTGTTGGCGGGTGGGGGATTAAGTGTGAAATTCAATGATCTGTGCACACCTTTCTCCTCAGTAAATCAATAAATGATTGTTGGCATGAAGAAGTACAACATAATACATCATATTTGCATCCTGTCATATAAACTGTAAATATCTTTTAATTTTCAAATTTGTGTCTTTTATAGAAAAAGCTGCAATTGTAAACTATGGCCACAAAGATACTGCAAAAACTGTAACCATCTTTTTTATCTATATTAATTTTTGTACATTCATAAGCAGAGAACAAAGATATAGTGTACATTTATGTCTTTTGTGCAAGAAAGAGGATCATATATACTACCATCACATGAGGCAGTAAGAATGGTAAACATCCTATTGCTTTTAAAACTCCATATTTGTAACAGATAGAGAATTTATAATCATCACATTAACTGATGATGTCTCATTCCATCTCCTCGTAATACCCCTTTTCCCATATTAATTTGTATCTATGTACAGAAATGATTAAGAGAATCAATAAAACAATACAATATGAAGGTTACTGGTGGATAGCAAGTAAAACAGTTACAAAGTTAGAGGATTTGTATAGATTACATTCTTCTAATGGTAATTAATTTCAAATATCCATGAGTGATATTTTAGAATAGAAAATGTGGACCTTAATACATGGAAAGAGGATACTATGCCTTCTGCCAGGGAAAAAAGGAAGACCAATTGCAGTGCTGAAAATGGAGAAGTAGGTGTATAGAATAAGAGGGAAATTATGTTTCTGACTTGCGTATTAGTGAAAGTAATATTTAAAAATACTTTTCAAGTCTTTATAAACTGCATAAGCATACATATCTAACTTTCCTTATGTCTGTGAGATTGTTTTGTAAATAAATGCAGGCTATTAAGAAAGAAAGAAAGAAGGATGAAGGGACATCGAACAGATGTGCAGAACTATAGACCTATATCTGTAATGTCGGTCAGTTGTAGAATTTTGGAACACGTATTATGTTCAAGTATAATGACTTTTCTGGAGACTAGAAATCTACTCTGTAGGAATCAGCATGGGTTTTGAAAAAGACGATTGTGTGAAACCCAGCTCACGCTATTCGTACACGAGACTGAGAGGGCCATAGACACGGGTTCCCAGGTAGATGCCGTGTTTCTTGACTTCTGCAAGGTGTTCGATACAGTTCCCCACAGTTGTTAAATGAACAAAGTAAGAGCATATGGACTATCAGACCAATTGTGTGATTGGATTGAAGAGTTCCTAGATAACAGAACACAGCATGTCATTCTCAATGGAGAGAAGTCTTCCGAAGTAAGAGTGATTTCAGGTGTGCCGCAGGGGAGTGTTGTAGGACTGTTGCTATTCACAATATACATAAATGATCTTGTGGATAACATCGGAAGTTCACTGAGGCTTTTTGCGGATGATGCTGTAGTATATCGAGAGGTTGTAACAAAGGAAAATTGCACTGAAATGCAGGAGGATCTGCAATGAATTGACGCATGGTGCAGGGAATGGCAACTGAATCTCAATGTAGACAAGTGTAATGTGCTGCAAATACATAGAAAGAAAGATCCTTTATCATTTGGCTACAATATAGCAGGTCAGCAACTGGGAGCAGTCAATTCCATAAATTATCTGGGAGTAGGCATTAGGAGTGATTTAAAATGGAATGATCGTATGAAGATGATTGTCGGTAAATCAGATGCCAGACTGAGATTCATTGAAAGAATCCTAAGGAAATGCAATCCGAAAACAAAGGAAACAGGTTACAGTACTCTTGTTCGCCCACTGCTTGAATATTGCTCACCAGTGTGGGAACCGTACCAGATAGGATTGATAGAAGAGAGAGAGAAGATCCAACGGAGAGCAGCGTGCTTCATTACAGGATGATTTAGTAATCGTGAAAGTGTTACAAAGATGACAGATAAACTCCAGTGGAAGACTTTGCAGGAGAGATGCTCAGTAGCTCGGTACGGGCTTTTGTTGAAGTTTTGAGAACATACCTTCACCGAGGAGTCAAGCAGTATATTGCTCCCTCCTACATATATCTCACAAAGAGACCATGAGGATAAAATCAGAGAGATTAGAGCCCACACAGAGGCATACCGACAACCTTTCTTTCCACGAACAATACGAGACTGGAATAGAAGGGAGAACCGATAGAGGTACTCAAATTACCCTCCGCCACACACCATCAGGTGGCTTGCGGAGTATGGATGTAGATGTAGATGTAAATGTAGATGAACATCCTTTACATGTATGAGTAATGTGAATGCTAAATTACTCATTCCACATCATTACGATTCATCACACAAATGATCCATGGAAAATGTAACTAATTAAAGCTAAAGCTAAAAAACTAACTAAAGCTAAAGCTAAAACTATCATTGAAACTTCCTGGCAGATTATCATTATTATTCATCACTAAAGCATTTTGTTTTCTCTGTGTTTCTGCTGTATCTATAATATCTGTTTAATGTTTATTACCTGTTATTATTAAAACTTTAAAAATGTTTCTTTTTTCTGTATCTAAATTTGCAATCAATTTTGTCTGCTCTGTATAAAACTTACAACATGACATGTCTACTATCACTGTCAAATATTATCTATGAACAAAAATAAACTTAACTGAAACTAATGTCAGAGATTGAAGTTAATGAAGAAGATTAGAGATACAATGCTGAGGATGAAACAGTTCAAGTATTCCTTTTCTTGTGTTACTTGTGTCATGCAACTGACAAAATGGTCTCAGTACCTTAACACATTACACAACCCTCATGGACTTGGTGCACATAATATATTTGGGAATTAATCAGTAAACTCAATGACTATGTACATTTGTTGTAGACATGTTTGAGAACATGACCTGAAGAAGTTTGTGACCATAGTCTTTGCACATGGACTTCCTTTGCTAAATTTTAAGACAAGTGGCTTAATTACTTGATTGTGCAACTGGTCACAGAGGAAATACTCCAAAATATTTAACTTAGATTAAGAAGGTGTCCCAACAAAAACTGTATGTAAATAAATGTAGCCACTGGATTTTCACAATGTCCTAAATGAAACCAGAGAGAGAGAGTGTTTTCTATTTATAACAGTTGTCTCTTAGTATTACACCACAAACTAATTGGTTCTGTGAATATTATTAATGATTTTTCTGAAAACTAAAACAAAATCCACTACACTGCAATAACAAATCATTATATGCTTGTAGAAATAAACAAACATGCTGTATGAAGCAACTGCTTACCTTTGCTGTGTGCTCCAGCCACCGACCGAGTGATATAAATACAAGCAGCATAGGAGGTGTGTCAAAGAAGGTTTGTGGACTAGCCTTCTGTTGCAGCGCCATGGCAGCTGCCAGCACAGCAACAGAGTATATGTATGATATGGATGTCGCCATCATGATGAGGACGTCCATGTTAGTTGTGCGGTGCCTCAGGGCCTTCCATGCTTGCACGTAAAAGTGCCAGCCTCCAAAGAACTGTGTAGCATCAAGCAATTTCTATCACTCCCTTACATACATTTTAGGAAAGAAGGTAAAAAGCTATACAAAATTAATTAATAGTCACACTTAATAAATTTATTCTAACTACTGAAAAAGACTCTCCCTTGAAATCTTTGGAAATAAGAATACACAGTAGTAAGTATCTTTATAATATCAGCTACCAGCTTACATTAACACTGTCCATATACTGTGATCAGTCTGCTGCTGTTTTGTTATGGAACAGAGTTGCGATTTGGAAGAAGTCCTTCTGTGAAACATAATCTACACTAGTATGGCTTTTGGTGGGAAATTTAGCTCTTTGACTATTAACCTAATGATATTAATTCAAGAATATTTCATATTATTTGTCATTTCTTTTTATTTTTCACTCTTTTGGAAATTTCATGTTTTATAATCAACAACACTTAATATTATCAACTACTAAAACATTTGCAAAATATATCACCAAAAACAAGTAACATAAGTGAACTACTCTTGCTTCTGTTAAAATGCTGGTAGATGAAATGAAAAGATGGTACAGCATTACTGGCTGCAAGACCCTGTCTGGGGTCGTTCGGCCACTTTGTGCAAGTCCTTCTATTGCATGCCGCTTTGGTGACTTCCATTTAAATGAAGATGATGTGAAATGCTTAGGACCCAGAGCAAAGAAAACTTCTGAAACAGCCAGGAATCAAACCACTGTCTATAGGCAATGACCATAACCATTAGATCACAAGCTGCAAACAAAATGTTGGTATTAAAACTATTGGAAGAACGTTATGTAAGCTGTTGGGTGAAAATCTTTTTGGCAGGATGAGACCGAACATTGTTTGGGTGTATTAATGAAAAACTGCAAAAGATTGCAAAAAGAACTAATAAAATGTGGAAGATTCAAATTAATGACCTGAGACATTTCATTTAGTAGTGTGTGCAAAATTAATTGGAATGCCAGAATTATTTTCGCAAGCACAAATAATGAGATAGACAACTGTGTGAAACATGAGATAGACCACTGACAAATGATAAACATGAGATAAGAAGAAGTAGTAGTATTTATTCATTTTAATGTCAGTTTCTATTTGTGAGAAAATTTACTGTAATCAATGTCACAGAAGATATTTGTGAACATGGCAAAGTAGTTTTTTTTATTCTTTATTCAACGTAATAAAACAACAGGAAGGTCAGAAAACTTAGAAGACAAATAGCAATGTCCTGACAGAGGTTCTTCTAAGACAGGTTCCAGTCTTCATATGATTAAATATTGACTTTCTGTTTTCCATTCACTCTTCATAGTATTTCATCAGATAATGGTTCTGTGAAGTCATCTTGACACTTCACATAGCTACAAATCAAAATTCTAATATGACAAGTTATTGGTTGGGTTGGGCTGTTTGGGGAAGGAGACCAGACAGAGAGGTCATCAGTCTCATTGGATTGGGGAAGGGTGGGGAAGGAAGTTGGCTGTGCCCTTTCAAAGGAACCATCTCGGCATTTGCCTGGAGTAATTTAGGGAAATCACGGAAAACCTAAATCAGGATGGCCGGACGCAGGATTGAACAGTCATCCTCCCGAATGTGAGTCCAGTGTGTAGCCACTGCGCCACCTTGCTCAGTACGACAAGTTGTCATACAACTTACAAAGACCTTACATAATTTATCAAATGACCAGCAAGTGCACTTCTTCAGTCAGTATCAGCTAAGTGGACTTCTTCAGTCATATTAGCTTAGATATTTCCTTGTGACTTTACGCCAAATACTGAAACAATTGGCTTTGCTCAGTATGCTGTTCCAAATAGAGCAATCTAAAGGCCTACAATCACAGACTGTAACTTGAAGATACACACTGTGGTCAATATTTACTTGGATCTAATTCACTGCTTTCTCATTTCTTGTCATTCCACTCCAGCCATGGCTCATTCACTTCTGATAACTCCCAGTCTCATCTTTCGTCATCACTTGCTGTGCATATCTTCATTTCTTCACCTTTGCCCTCAAAAATTAACTTCAATGCTACATTTTCTCCTAATAACACTTGTAATGCTTCAACTGTGAAGTCTTTTGACAACTTTTTTTTTTTCCTCAGTAGTCATATCACAAGCAGACTACAACTGTTCTTTTCTAACCACGACATTACTGAGACAACATCTATACCATTGGTTATTCCTGCCTTATCTTATTGCTTCCCTCTGTATCTATCCATCTTTCTGATTTTTCAATTTTTAAGCTTTTATTTCAATGCTGTACCTTCATTCTGCCATCTCCTCAGTCTACATTGTATACTGGAAAAGGACAATAATTGTGCACAAAGAAAAAAGTGAAAACCATAACAGTTCAAAAATAGCATTTTGTTACTTCCCATTTCTTCTCACTGTGATTCTCCTGACTTACAGGCTCACTCTAAAATAGTATTTGAAATGCAACACTTTATGACTGGATATTCAACTGACATTTTTACCTTCTTCCCTTCCCATATTCTTCAATCTACTTTTTTTTGGAGGTGGTGACAGTAACCCAGTGACATGGTTCGAAGAAATATGTACACTGTGTCAGCCAAATCCAACATTAGTACCCTTTTAGGGTACTCTTTTCACAATGGGTCTGATGGGTCAAGTAATGTTGTTTTTATCTGAACATCAATGCACTCCCTTCCATACATGGTTTTGTGTGTGTGTGTGTGTGTGTGTGTGTGTGTGTGTGTGTGTGTGTGTGTGTGTGTGTGCGTTTGTTCTACATATACGATGAACCTAGTTAATTATAATCATTATGAAACTTCCTGACAGATTAAAACTGGTTGCCAGACTGACTCTAACCGGGACCTATGTTTTTTGTGGGTAAGTGCTTTACTGACAGTTATTGGAACAAGATTCACAACCTGTCCTCACAGCTTTACTTCCTTCAGTACAACTATTACATTCCAAACTTCACAGAGGTTCTCCTGTGCAACTTACAGGACTAGCACTCCTGAAAGAAAGGATATTGTGAAGACATGGCTCAGCCACAACCTGGAGGATCGTTTCCAGAATTAATCTTTCACTCTGGGGTAGAGTGTGGACAAATACAAAACTTACTGCCACATTAAAGCCATGTGTCAAACCAGGACTAACACAGGACCTTTGTCTGTGTTTGAGTCTGGTCTGGCACACAGTTTTGATCTGCCAGGAGATTTCACATCTGAGCACATTCCACTGCACAGTGCAAGATTTTTTCTGGATATAATCATTAAGTTTGAGATTCAACCTATATATACTACAGATGGGAAAAAAATGTAATTTCAGAAATAGTTATAGAATAACATCCTACACACTGGACATTATACACCATTATTTGCAATAGACCAGACAGAGGCTAATGAATAAAACCTTCCGTCATATTTAATATATAAACACACTTGTCTTCAAGGCATGTGCAAGGTTATTCTTTGCTTAAGTCTATATAACAACATCCGATGCCAAATAACAGAAATTTGGCTACCATACTTCGTGTCTTAAAACAGCTCACTTCACACTTTTTTTACCAATGATTCCAATAATGTTTTTATTAAAATACTCTGGCTTACTGTTCTAATAACCAACAGTTCAACTAAATTCTAAGGCATACTGACTGAAAAGTAATCAGGAAGTCTACTAACCATGACTGGAGTAGAGAGAAGGAACAGCAGCAGATTCTCCATTGAAAGCCCTGGAACTACGCAGCACATGTCTTCGTGAGTCATGTGCCCCACCGACATTTGTATCATGAAATATGCCATCACTATCATGCACGGGCCACCAAAAATAAGAGATACGAAGAAAGCATTCCGCCACTTGGTGATTTCTTCTCTGTAACAGTATGAGAAATTCTGTTATGTATAACTCAGCAAGCATGGTCTAGTTCATTACCCTAGTGAAAAATCACAAATGTTTTGCTAGTCGTTAGACTTGCAGGCTAATCTAAGAGATATGGAAGACATTCACCAAGACAAAAACGCACTAAAATTACGTCCTTTGTCATGAAAGACAGTAGCAAGGAGAAAAGAAAATATACAGAAAAAGCACAGAATACAAGAATAAGGGAGAGGTCAGCTAAATACACCAGTTAGTATGTCTGTACTAAGTGTGAAGATTAGATATCCTCACTGCAAATTTTAAACATGTAGACATCGTCTTGGGAAAAAATTACATATCCAACACCGTAGCTGTTATAACATTAACAACATTTAATTAACCAATGCAAGCATCACCTGTGGTTGAGGTAGCCCTTAGCATCTTTGTCCTTAGAAGTGAGCAGTCTTGCAGTAAAACCTAGACGTTCAATGGCTTCGGCAATATCTCTTGGGCCAGTAAGTTCCGAGTCATAGTAAAAACGTCCTCTTTTCGTAGTTAGTGCAACAGATGCAGAACTCACACCTTTCAGTTTTTTCACAGAGTTTTCTATTTTATTCACACATGAGGAGCAGGTCATTCCTAAAATCTGGAAAAAGAATATATTTACTCTGGACATAGTGTGTTCAACATTTTTAAACATAATCACTTCATGATGTTATACATTCATACATTCACACACACAGGACAATTCCTTCAGTCGATCTCATCAAGAATGAGAAACTTCATAGATGCTGAATGATTCAGGAAACACATTAGAAGATATTATCAGCTACCTCACTATCCTATGAACAAAATCATTACTACTACTATCACTGCGTGAAAGCTGCACGTAAATATACCACTACTACTTGTTTTACAGTTCTGGAGGTCTTATACTCTTTATAAACTAATACTTATCCATTCTTTTATGAAAATTTAAGCTTAGCAGTAATCTATTTGATGCCAGTGAAAGCTAAATAATGATCTACCAAGCAATTCACAATGCATTATAGCTCTGTTTCCATTTCTGTCATATTATGTATGAAAAAAAAATTACCTCTAATTCAACTTGTCCTTCTCCAGTTCCTGGCTCTTGGATAACTTCTGCTGGAAACCCAAGTTCACTTATAGATGCAGCTATGTCCAGAGGGTTTATAACCTGTGGATCATACTTCACTTCTGCCTTAGCTGCCAGTAACGCAACCAAAATTCCATGTATACCTGAAATTAGAGATTATGGTGTTAGATAAATATCTAGATGAGAATAAATAATGTGATATATTAGGCATACACAAGAATATTGCAATATTTTCTACTGCAGTCCCAAATTTTAAAATCATTCAATAAGTCAGTTCCTTTTCTAAAAGTCTTGAACATGTGGACAGCAAAGGGGAAAGGAGATTAAAGAAGTGCAGTTTTATATTAGCTTGAGACGTCAATGTAGAATTTAAATGTGACAAAACACGCAATAAAATATTTGAAAGTCCAATCAACACCAAGAATGGCATGAATGAGTAACTAGACTCTGCTGTCAAAAATTCATGTGCATTTGTAGAAAATAATCTCGAACTAGCAACTTTCCCCAGTTTCGCATGGATAGAACTAAGTATCTATAGATGGACGATTTGTCTAGCTTAGAGGTAATAAGTTGTATACACAAAAATTCCTTGTGAATCAGTGTATTAGTAAAAACCACATCGAATTCCTTACAGTAGTTACCAAACTACTGCTACTGCTGACTGTGGGTTTAAAGAGACTAAACATCAGGCTTCTATTCACCCCCACCCCCCAGGACAGAAGCACTGTACCTCATCCGTCGGCATCTATAGTAAATTGTATGTGCAAGTTAATCTGAAGTAGAATGTGGGTACCAGCTCAATAGTCACCTAGTGGAATGTGAAAAACCCCTACAAACCATATCCATGTTGGCCAGCATACTGGCCTTCGTCATTAATCCACAGGACAGATTCAAATTGGAACTGTGTGCTTCCTGGGTGCTTTAATGTGCACGGCTTTCTGGGCAGGAAGCTCCTGAGGTTAGTTTTCACATACAGACAGAAAAGTGTTATCGACAGGTGGTCTCAAATGATTCCATAACAGTAGATTTCCAGAAAGCTTTCGATACAGTCCCTCACAAGAGACTTCTAATCAAATTGTATGCCTGTGGAGCATCGTCTCAGTTGTGCAAACGAATTCATGATTTCCTGTCAGAAAGGTCACAGTTTGTAGTAACTGATCGAGTAAAACAGAAGTGATATCTGATGTTCCTCAAGGAATTCTCACAGGTCCTTTGCTCTTCCTAATCTATACAATTGATTTAGGAAACAATATGAGCAGTTCTCATAGATTTACTGTCTTCCTCTGTCAAGTCAAGTCATCAGAAGATCAAAACCAGTTGCAAAATGTTTTAGACAAGCTACCTGTATGGTGCAAAAAATGGCAAGTGATTCTAAATAATAAGTGTGATATCATCCACATGAGTGCTAAAAGTAATCCATTAAATTATGGTTACACAATAAATCAGACAAATTTAAAGGCTTCAATTACAACTTAAAATCTAGGAATTACAATTATAAACAACTTAAACTGGAACAATCACATAGATAACATTGTGGTGAAGGCAAACCAAAGGCTGCATTTTATTGGAAGAACCATTAGAAAGTGCAATAAATCCACTGAAAGAATCGTCACACAACATTTGTCCATCCTATATGTTACTATTGCTGCATGGTGTGGGATCCCTACCAGATAAGATTGATGGAAGATACTGAAAAAGTTCAGACATGGGCAGCTAATTTTGCATTATCGCAGAGAGAGTGTCACTGATGTGAAACACAAGTTGAGGTGGTAACCACTGAAACAAATTCATTTTTTGTTGTAGCGAGATCTTTTTGTGAAATTTCAATTACTAACTTTCTCCTCTGAATGTGAAATATTTTATTGACACCCGACTGCACAGGGAGAAATTATCATTGTAATAAAGTACGAGAAATCACAGCTTGTGCAGAAAGATATAAATGTTTATTTTTCCTGCATACTGTACAGGTGTGAAACGGTAGAGAAACAGTCTGGAGGAAGTTCGGTGAACCCTCTGCCAGGTACTTAAGCATGAGTTGCAGAGTAGTCATGTAAACTTAAATTAAAAAACATGCTGCAGGACTTTACTTTAAAAATATGTATAATATTAACCTTTGTGACCTGCAAAAAAGCTAATACAAAATTTTGTTTAATAGCTAGAGACGATGGACAATAAACAAAGCAGATAAAACACTTTATGTGACATTTAAACAATAACACTTCTTTCATTTCAGCCAAAATATTGTTATTTAATATTCCCTTGGCATTGAGAAACTGGATACAGCAATTATTTTGGATTTTGCACAAGGGTGAAAGACAATGGAATGGGAAATAAATATTTCCTACATCTTTTTCATAAAGACATAATTTGCTGTGCAGATAAAATTACATTTGCATACAGTACTTTTGATATTTGTTTGCAATTACATATTAAGAAATTAGGTAGTAATTTTAGACTTAATACAGAAAGCATTTTCACTTGTTTCTAATGAATATTTATCTTCATATCATTAAGAGCTGTCAACAAGCATCTTTAGTAGTGCTCAGTGCACAGTTTTGGTATTTTTATATTTCCATCTTATTTTCTGTTACTGCTAACAATACAATCAAAATTAATGTAGGTGCAATACAGCGATAACATGTTTTGGACAATAATTGCAATAGAATAGCTATGACCTCTATAAAACCACATGAATAGTTCTGTGATGAGAAAAGACAGAAACACAACCACAACAACCAGTTCAAGAGTTTGGTCAAGATACTGTAGAATGTCATAGTTCTTAAATGGCACTGAGTTCAGATGATGATTATTATGACGATGATAATGCCATAGTGTTTTAAATATCAATATTTAAGTAAAAATAAAATCGCATACAAATGCATCTGTTACTGTACGTTATATGCTGTGACATACACAAGCACTTCTTGTTACTCTAGCCTGAAATAATATCTAATCTCACATGATAAATAATTTCAGTTCCCTCTACTTACTTAGTATCAAAGATGGAACTTTGTCCACATTCAGTTATAGAGGCCAGGAAATTGAGAGAAACAGTGTGTTACCAGGAAGCATTTTAAATAACTGTACAGATATCCAAAGAATGGAAGGAAAATAGTAATTGCAGTACCATATACTTTCCGGCAGTGTTTCTCAATAGCTGACACACAAGAAGCACACGTCATCCCCTTGATGTGTAAAAAGCATTTGCTCAGATTATCATCAGTATGTTCTCCATGAAGTACAGATCCATTCTCCAGATCTGTGTCCAGTTTTCTTTTTGCGGTAGCAGGAGATGTGTTATGTGAATCTGAAAGAAAAATGATGATACATTATTATTATCATCACCACCACCACCACCACCACCTACTACTACTACTACTACTACTACTACTGAGTGTATGAAATCCAACTTTTTGGTCAATACATAGTGTATCACTGTAAACTAATCGCAAATTGGCATGCAATAATTCAATAATGTTGATAAGGTGACAACTGTTTGACATAAATAATCCATAAATAACAAACAGAATCTGTCGGCTTACAAAAATGAGGCAACAATTTTTAAAACTTAAAAAGGAAAGTCTGTGCAGCTGTGTAAGCAGTTGGAAATACTAACTAGTCTCACAGTACATCCACTCACTGATAACATTTGTTCTTAACAATTAATTTGCCTTTGAATGTAGCTTGCATGTTCCCAAATACAAACTAGAAAGAAACAATACATATGCAGACCTCTCTAGAGACCAACTTTGACCTAGAAGCAATAAAAACTGTACTCTCTGCCTTTATTGTTGGATGTAAAAATGGATGACACATAGCCATAGTCTTTCAAAATGCAAACTGAAGTTGTTTTTTCCTAACACCACATTCTGTACTATAAACAAATTATTTCAGGCAAAGAAGGAGTCACATTATGAAACTGTAAATGGCTAGCGTGTAGCCACATAAATTTTATTTCAGAAATGTGAGCTACTTTAGTTCACATTGCATACTCCATGTTATAATGATTATCATGGTCAACAGAATATGCAATTAAACAAACAAACATGATTTCTGTGTGGAATTTCCTAACACTGTTCTCAAGTGTTATGAATAATAATGCAGGAACACATTAAAAACCCTGATAGTGATTTGCTTTAGATATAGTTAAGAGCATAAATCAGTTAAGAAAACAAACTTCAAAGATAATATATATCCCATGAGACTGACTGTCACTGTACACCTATGCCGATGACCAGGCTTTGGATTTTTAGGAGCACACCCTATTTCTTAGACTGAATTAAAGTTGTTCAGAAAGAAATCACAGTTTAAGATTTTGTTTCCAGCTGCAAAAAAGACACATTTTTTTTTTACACACCTTTCTCCATTTGCTGGGACCTTTATACCTTTTTCCCCCAACCATTCCCATAACCCCTTCTCTCCTTTTTTCTTTCATGTTTCATTCCAATTTATTCTATAAGATTTCTAGTCAATATAAAATATTTAACTTTCAATTAATGTCTCCTCAGCTCACTACGTATGTGCGAATAGGAACCCTACCTCTTTCAGTAAATGCTGTGTGTGAGTTTAAGGCACACCTGCAACAGTGGAATATAATTGTGTGTTCGACAAAACCTCTTTCTCTTGCTTTACCACTATAAAGTAGCCCACAATAATGCAAATGACAATGAGTGATTCTATCCCACCAGAATCAATAGCCTGCTGTTCACGAATGTGAGTTCGTTATAGTAAGAGACGTCACCTGTTCATATAGAAGTGGTGGCTGGTTATGCAGAGGCAGCAGTAACTGCACCTGCATAGCTGTGAGAAGTGAGACGGCATTCTGCTTTATGCTACTAGGAATCACTGAGACTGCAGTTCCAGCATGAATGAGAACATTGTAATGGTGTTATAAATGAGTGTGGACAGCAAGTGAGTGAGCGGGAGCAGGAGTGTTGTGTGACAGTCGCACTGAGTTAGCAAGTGAACTGGTGTTCACACTCTGTTACAATTACTAAGCGAGTGTACTACTAAATTTTACCATGCCAAGGTACTCAGTGCCGGACTTATTGTTCTGGCTCAGGAATTCAAACAAGATTTCATAGACAGTGATGGAACCGTTATGTGATGTATATTTGCAATTCAGGAATTTTGTTAGATGAAAAACACCACTGAGATCACATGAAACAATACATTTCCAACTCTAAGCATCAAACGAATAACACTCTTCAAACAAACAAATTGCAGCAACTTCTATTATCAAATGCACTTGAACAGAGTTCTTCAAAATGTCAAAATTTGAAGACTTAAACAGTAATTTGTGTCCAGCTCTTACACAAGCACAAATTCCACTCAATAAGGTGAACCACACAGCCTTCAAGGCATTTCTTGAAAAATACACAAAGATGTCAATGCCTGATGAAAGTACTTTAAGAAAAAACTACATGGCACCTGTTCACCAAGAAACCATGCAAAGAACCAAGGAGAAAGAGTGTGATTGCGATATGAGAAGCATTGTGGTTGAAACCATAGACTCAATGGAATGGTACGTTTTCAAAATTTTAGTTTTTCCCTTAGCAGGGGACAAAGTTAAGCCTATGTTGTTCAAAAAGTAAGAGCTGCAGAAAGCCAGTGCCAGTGCAGTAATGCAATCAATTAAGGACTTCTGCAAAAACTCCAGCTTACTGGTGTCGAGTTTGCAAAATTACTTCTTGTGTTTATGCACCAGGATCCATACACGGTTTCAGCTGTTAATTTCCTAAATTGAAGTATGCCCTTCACAGGGTTTGCGAATCCATAAGGAATGAATACGACATTGTAAATCAATTCATCTCTGCCCTGAAGAAGACTCTACTGAAAACTCCAAGTCATGTTGTTGCATACAAAGAGATCACTGGCCTGCCCCTTCCAAATTTCCTGGTCATTACTCCTGGGGTATCTTGGACTGAGTGTGCTGCTATGTTGTGTGAGAATTTTGACAAAATCAGAGAGTTTGTTCTTTCTTTGGATCAAGTGCAGTTCCCAAGGTACAGCAACTTCTGTCAACAGAGGAAATACATAATTTGCAGAGACAACTATATTGTGTCCATAGTTCCAAGTATGACTGCAGCTATTAAACAATCAGAAGTATAATGTCTGGAAAAGGAAAAACAATGGGATATTTTTACTTTCATGAGGGAGCAGTTCGATGGCTTTGCCAAAGACAAACTTGAGTCTAGTCTTCAGGAGAATCCAGGCATTGAGGAATTCACCACATCTGTAGGTTGCCATTCCAAACAAATACAAGTTTTGACCCACTGGTTTCTTTGGATGTCAAAAGAAGCTTTAGCATCTATAAAGATACTGTCCCCTAACAGAAACAGACTTACTTTTAAAATTGTAGAGATGTTTAACATCTTTAAGTACAATAGCTTCATGTTTTTTCCTTCTTTTGATGAGCGATAATTTGATGTTGTTGTTTGTCATTCAATAAACTAGAATAGAGGAAAGAGAAAGCATTGATTTAGTTGAATAAACTAGCACCTTTTGCTCTTTTTCTACGTTATTTGAGCACCTTTTCCCTTCCTTTTTTTCATTTGAAATTCACACCTAAAAAACATAGCCCTGCTGATTACAAATGATTACAAACATGCCTCATGTCACATTTGCACCTCCTACACTCCTTTGGTGGCTTTACCTGTAGCTGTGGTTGTAGCTGCAGCTCTCATGACATCAGTACCATCACCACCGCCCCCACCACCGCCTGGTGCAGCATCTCCAGGTAACCATGCATCAAAGCCTGCATCCGAGATAGCATCACGTAGCTCATACGGGTTCGTCAGTGCTGGGTTGTACCAGATGTAGCCCATCTTCTCTTCCAACACAACCTGTTGCAAGAGATAGCTGGGAGCTGGTCATACAAATACTGACTTAAAAAAAAAAAAAAAAAAAACACTTTAACATTTTCATTTTCAAGAAAGCTAATGTTGCTGTTGTTTGCCTCCTTCCACTACATAATATTATGGGTTATGGGGCATAAGATATTAACATTATGGTATATCAGCTAAATAAATTATATAAAATTATTTTAAAATTTGTTGGACATTCAAACCAATTTGACTTTTTTCTGTCATTTCACAGCTTAGATAGAGCAACACAATACACATTATTTCTAAAATGTGTGTAATAATGAATGAGAAACATCTTCCTGCTGTCTGTGAGCCATCACTATTGACAATTTTTGTACGGATATATGGGTCTACAGATACACGAGAATATCTACAAAATAAAATACAAAGTCCTCAAAAATTGGAAAATGGTTGTCCAATACTTTCTAATGGGTTGTCTTCTGTGCTCCTGACTCTTTAGGACTAAATTTGAAAGACAGTGTGCCTCCACAGGGCTTCAATATGGTAGGTCTATGCCATTCTTACTGGCAAATAACTCCAATTATAAAATTATTGTATATTTGCATCCATACTAATTGTTCTACTTATTAGGTTGAATATGGGAAAGGAAAAATTGAATAGAGAATCTATGTCTCTTCCACATGAATGAAATGAACAAACATGATGTAGAATAAGAATACTTAAGCAGGATGAGAATCCCAATTTGTATCAAGGACTATTCTGAAAGAGTTGGTTAGGAACACAAGTTTGTAGCTTTGTTAGAGAGAGAGAGAGAGAGAGAGAGAGAGAGAGAGAGAGAGAGAGAGAGAGAGAGAGAGAGAGAAGGGGGGCTGTGTGTATTTTTATGTTTCTTGGAATTTGTCACCTTTATGGGCAAAGTGAATGGATTCAAATTCATGCCTTACTGTAATATATTTAGTCCAAAGATAATTTTGGAACATTTTCATATTATCCATCTTATGGATTAGAGGTAGCAGTAATTAAGTCAATAGCAGTCATTCCAAATGAATCATGTCACCCATTATGTTTAGTGCACATGGTGGCAAACATACCAGTAAGTACAGAGAAGAGAATAAAAATTAATGAGTTACAAATTATCACTTAGATAGCAGTGAACAACAGTTATAAAATAAATATGGAAAATGACTTATGAGGGCGTGGAAAATGGTAGAAGCACAATAATCCAAGGATAAAAGAATTGTCACTGCACCATACTACGTAAAATCTCATAGAAATTGGCTAATATGAGGTGGTTTGACAAGTCTGACAAATTTCCATGAAAGACTGGAATGTTTTTGCTGCACATTCATGGTTGGTAAGCTTGATTATTCCAAGGATTATGGGTAGAATTTCAACAATGTGCAGCATACCCTTCATTGATGACAGCCATCTGAATTAGTGAATGTGTCAACTGGGATTAAAAATGGAGGATACAGTGTTTCGTGCCGATACTGAACATTTTCGTTTTAAGGGTTGCAACAACTGGACTAATCAAAATATAATTGGATGAAATTCACGCAGACTCTGCACCATTATTGAAGACTATTTACTTCTTGATTAATGAATTTGGAGACGATCAGGTAAGTACTGATTATGAAGTGCATTCTGGCCATCCAACTGAGGTCCACAAAAAGAAACCATTGACAAATTCCACGATATTGTGTGCAAGACCATTGCTATTCACAATATATATAAATGATGATGTGGATAACATTGAAAGTTCACCGAGGCTTTTTCGGATGATGCTGTAGTATATCGAGAGGTTGTAACAATGGAAAATTGTACTGAAATGCAGGAGAATCTGCAATGAATTGATGCATGGTGCAGGGAATGGCAATTGAATCTCAATGTAGACAAGTGTAATGTGCTGCAAATACATAGAAAGAAAGATCCTTTATGATTTAGCTACAATATAGCAGGTCAGCAACTGGAAGCAGTTCCATAAATTATCTGGAAGTAGGCAATAGGAGTGACTTAAAATTGAATGACCATATAAAATTAATCGTCAGTAAAGCAGATGCCAGACTGAGATTCATTGGAAGAATCCTAAGGAAATGCAACCAGAAAACAAAGGAAGTAGGTAGGTTACACTAAACTCGTTTGCCCACTGCTTGAATATTGCTCACCGAAGTGGGATCCATACCAGATAGGGTTGATAGAAGAGATAGAGAAGATCCAACGGAGCTTCGTTACAGGATCATTTAGTAATCGTGAAAGCGTTACCGAGACTCCAGTGGCAGACTCTGAAAGAGACGCTCAGTAGCTCAGTATGGGCTTTTGTTGAAGTTTCGTGAACGTACCTTCACTGAGGAGTCAAGCAGTATATTGCTCCCTCACATGTATATCTCACAAAGAGACCATGGGGATAAAATCAGAGAGATTAGAGCCCACACAGAGGCATACCGACGATCCTTCTTTCCACGAACAATATGAGACTGCAATAGAAGGGACAGCCGATAGAGGTACTCAAGGTACCTTCCGCCACACACTGTCAGATGGCTTGTGGAGAATGGATGTAGATGCAGATGAATAAATTTCGTAAGATTCCTGAGACTATAGGCATCTCAACTGAGTAAGCACATAATGTAATGCACACAAAATTATCTATGAAGAAGCTGTGTGCAAGGTGGGTGCAGTAACTGCTCAGAGTAGGACCAGAAGCACATTCGGCATACCACTTCAACAAAATGTCTGGTGACATTTAATCATGATGTGCTAGACTTTTTGTGCAGATTTGTGAATGTTCATGAAACCTGGATCCATCATTACATGCCAGAGTCAAAATGGCAGTCAAAACAATGGACAAAGGCTGATGAAAGTGCAATGAAGAAGGCAAAGGGCATTTTGACATCTGGTAAGGTGATTGCCACTGTTTCTTGAGATCCCCTAGGAATAATCCCCAGACACCACTTTGAAAAAGACAAAATCATAACTGGAGCCTATTATGCTTCATTGTCCAATCATCTCAAACTTCCCTACACTGAAAAAAGATCAAGATTGGCGAACAAAAAAGTGCTCTTTCACCAGGATACTGCATCACCCTACACACTAACAATAGTAATGGTGAAACTGCATGAATTGGGCTATTCAGTAGACTTAGCCTCAAGTAACTTCTCCTATGTTCCCTAACTTGGAACGTTGGCTTGATGGGAGGAAATTTTTGTTAAACAAGGAAGTGATAGTTGCAGTTCAGTATTTTGCAGAGTTTGATAGAACCTATTGTTCCAGGGGGATGGAAAAGCTAGAGGAAAACTGGACCAAGTGTACATCCCACAAAGGAGACTGCTGAGAAGTAAGGAGGTTGTTTAGAAAACAAACTTTTTTTTTGCTTTTTTACCAGACTTATCAAATCAACTTCATATATACAAACCTTACACCATAAAGTTCGCATTCCAAGTGAGAGACTTGAGATATGCAGCTTAAAATGTGATGACATGAAGAGAATGAATAAATTGGAACAAGCAGCGGTTTGTAAGACAGAATTTCTGTCAAGTGATGAAAGATACATTGGGCAGACATGGCGCATTTTTCAATAAGATATAAAAAAAATATATATGCTTTTATGCTAGGAAATTATGGCAAATCAGTAGTGGGGAAGTGAATGTGTGTGTGTGTGTGTGTGTGTGTGTGTGTGTGTGTGTGTGTGTGTGTGTGTGTGTGTGTAAAAAAAAAGATGGGAAGCCCATTAAAAGGTACTGAGGACTCTGGTAGCTATCGAGCATGTGATGTTATCCTTTAATTATGAGGGACAGTCGGTTACTCACTGCAGTCACTGTGAACTAGTTTTACTGTACAAGAAGCGATAAGTCAGGTGGAAGGACAACAAGCAGATGTGATCAGAAGCATTGCTAAAGACTACGGGTGCTGTGGGAGTCAAAATGTAGTGTGATGTATTTGAAAGGACAGAAACAAATGTATGGCAAGGACTTTTGTCTTACACACATCATTTCATAACTACTAT
This sequence comes from Schistocerca piceifrons, assembly GCF_021461385.2. NCBI lineage: Eukaryota > Metazoa > Arthropoda > Insecta > Orthoptera > Acrididae > Schistocerca > Schistocerca piceifrons. Next base: position 461,418,013 of record NC_060145.1, read on the forward strand.
GTGAGAAGTGGTATGCCGAATGTGCTTTTGGTCTTACTCTGAGAAGTTGTTGCAACCACCATGCACGGCTTCTTCATAGTTAATTTTCTGTGCAGTACATTATGCGCTTACTCAGTTGAGATGCCTACAGTCTCAGAAATCTTATGCATTTTTAATGAAAGTGTGACTTCCTAAATGCATTCTGTGTGTTTCCATTGTTTTAATGTAATTATATACTGAATAAATACAATGATTACGAACTTAGGGAGACATCAAAAATAAGTGGAAATTCAGTGCTGCTGTGACTGACCTTCACTTGAGACACACCAGGTCGAACAGAGATGAGACCCTCAATGTTGCGGACACAGGACTGGCAAGTCATGCCCTCGATGTGCACACTGACAGTGGACCCAGACACAGGCTCGGCAGCATCTGGAGTAGTGGTGGAGGAGGAGGTAGCAGCTGCCGTCGCATCGTCAGTGGCGACGCTCGCTGTGAAGCCCGCATCCTCGACAGCATCCACCAACGCCGCAGCATTCGTTCTACCTGGGTCCACCTCCACTGTTGCGCTGCTGTTCTCCAGGTCCACCTGCAGACAGCCCAAAACCGAGAGTTATGCCTGTCTTGTTGCAACCCTTGTTCACAGTACAAGCAGCCCTTAGCAGCCTGCCATCTCACAATTATTCATGACGTCGCCTTTCCGGCTTAGATCTATTTTAATATGTTACTTGTAAGTACTGCATCTTTTCCAGTCAGTACAAACTTTAATTTTATTAATGTCTTATATACCTAATATGTTTTAGAACAGTTAGTCTAATTCTGAAGACGACACTCATAGTAGCGTTGAAACCTGGTCAATTTTGACTTAATATTTGTGACCGAAGGCTTATTTGTTCTAATATAGTTATGCCTGTCTTCTGACAGATTAAGCCTCCTAGACTACAATAAAAACACGACAGTGCCGAAGAACTTTCGCTGCATCTCGGATATTCAGCTACCTTAAGTCTTAATGACCAACATTAATCTGAAGTTTAATCTCTCCCTCTCACTCCCTCTGATCGAATGTGTGAATGTCCGAAATCCCTAGATCAATATTTACTAAATTTGGAACAGAAACAGCAAGCCTCTTAAGTATCAGCACTTTTGGGTTTGTAACCTCCTAGCTCCAACAGAAGTGGAGATACGGGCAAAATCATTTTTTCAGTCTCTGGCCTATAGGCATACAGGCTGCCCTGCATGACAGGCAAATTGTGTGGGAACTGCATGGGCCTGCCTTACCACCTTGTTGTGCAGTGCACCCTACACATCAGGAGCAAGAAATGTGCAGGCTGCCCTTGACAATAGGTGTGTTGCCTTATTTTATCTGCATCCTTTGTAGCAGCTACATGTACACATGGGCACGGCTCAGCAGAGAGAGATGGGGTGTGGAAGTGGACAGAGAAGGGGGGCGGAGGAGAGGGACAAAAGGAGTAAAAGAGATGGACAAAAAGTGTGAGGTGGCGGGGAAGGGGGGGAGAGGGGGAGAGAGAGGGAGAGAGAGAGAGGGAGGGGGAGGGGGGGGGGGGAGAGAGAGAGAGAGAGAGAGAGAGAGAGAGAGAGAGAGAGAGGGGGGGGGGGGATTACTATGGAAGCTAGCAAGTTTTCTTCCTTTTTTGTGTGTCTGGCTTTTTCGTGAGTGATCCCCTTTACTCCAAAGTATCTACATTTTATCTGAACGGTCCTAAAAATTATTTCTCAATTTACTTACATTTTCTAAGTAATATACATGTTACATGAGTGAGTGGTGTCTGTTCTTTCAGACATGTCCAAAAGAACAGACACCATACATTCTTCAGTGCGGGTGCACAAATACATCCGACCTCTTGTGGGAATCTCAGTGAGCAAATATGGGACTGCAAACAGTTGGCGGTTGATGGGAATTTGGATCGGCTGTGAGGCGTGTCAAGATGTCCGCGCATTTGCGATAATCCTGCGCCCTGCAAGGCGCAGTGGTTAACGCATCTGCCTAGTCAACACGAGATTCCAGGTTGGAATCCCGTTCCAGTACACATTTTCACTAGTCGCTGATGATTCTGTGTAATGTCCCCATGTGGCTGACAGCAGTCATCTCCTCCCTCTCCACCTTCAATTTACGTATAATATACGTTCCAAAACCTTAACTAAGCCTTTCCCCACTTGGATCCATTATATGCAAGGCATCATTCTAAATGGACTGGTTCCAATGACGTCTCTACTTTTACTTCTACCTTGTCAGTCAAAAAATATGGCACACTGAACTTTTTACTACTGTATGACTTTCCAGTTTTCGTGTGTGCTAATGTGTATTTATGGCCATAGTGAGACCACTCATTAGAAAGACTGGCATTCCGGCTTTTCAGTAACTTATTTCAATTTCTGTGAAACTAATTAAATTACGACATAATTAACTTTAACGTCTGTGATCAGCTACATTTTCCATTGCACATTCTGTGTTTGTTAGATTCCGACCTTGCCATCGTACTATTGTTGGACTGGACATACCTCGCTAATTGACTAAGCCATTAATTAAGATCTCTACATAAATTACCACAATTTTTAATAAAGGTAGCTCTTGAACCCGAAAATGGGGTATTCCCAACGTGGATGCTTAAAACTGTTTCATAAAATTTTTCCATTTTCCTAAACCACCACATATTTCATAAACCGAGTTACTGTTAATACTTACAGCCAATATTAAGTAGAACAATATAACAAAGCTATTTTTCTAATGGTTATGTAGAGATTGCATTATGCTCATATGGCAGTCTTTAAATAGTCGGACGGCTTTCTTTGGGATCTTTGGAAACCGCGGCTAATCTTGACTGTCTTAAAGTCGATTCTTGAGTTCGAGGTCAATCTTTCCGGTGTTGGGTTCTACGCAAGAAATGTGTCTCTCACCATTACGGTGTTGTCCCCCTTTTAACTATTTCGCGATTGTGAAATTCATATTTAACATTCTGTAGAAATCTTTTAACAGTGTACAAATGATTGGTACATACGTGTAGATTATATGACGCACTTTTTTCACGTTGTGACTGTATCGATCCTTTTGAATTGAGTGATGCTGTTTACTTCAAACTGGCATCATGTTACGCACTTCATATTTAACCCTTTCGCTACGGTGAACTTCTGTAGAAGTCGGGAGCGAATGTGGCGCCCAGCCGGTGGACTGCTGAAGCAGTTCCCCCTCGCGTCATACTTCTCCGCTTCACTAAGCTCGACTTGTGTGGAAGTTTGACCTATACACCATTATTAATACTTCCACATTTTCTAAACTGCTACCTAGCGACCGATTTCGACATATCTTGCGGTTTTTACATTTCGCCAATAACGAACAGCCCCATGACAATGACTTTTTGTACAAGCTGTCAAAAACATGTGCGATTTGTGTAAGTATTTTCCCGAATATATATTTTGTATTAAGTCCAATAATGGCAATAACACTACGAGTGTTAAAGCGGGCCAGAGTAGCATTGCGGGCAACGCGAAAAATTCGTCGTACAGCGGGCACGGCCGGATGGGACAGGCGCTCGTCCACAGCGCCGGCGACTGCCTCAAAAACTTCACTGTGCATTTTGTTTACATCATTTACAGCCACTGCATTATGCAAATATTGTGTCTAAAAGTGACTGTAGGTTCAGACAGTGATTACGTTGTTAATGCCACAACTGTGTATAGTGAACTGTACAGGCGAAGGTACTCGCAGAAAAACATTTATGTCAATGTATGGTGTCTATTCTTTTGGATATGTCTGGAAGAAGGCACCATGCGGGATCTGCAGCTGTGATATATATCATGTAAACCTGAGGTGGAGGGCGGAGAAAGAACGGGAAAAGAAGGAAAGGAAAGGATAGGAACTGATGATGCCAGCTGCATCGGGAGTCACAAAATGGAGAACATAGGCGAGCACTGCGGATAGATGGGCGCTAGGTGGGAGTGTGGGTGACAGAGGGGCGTGCCGGGATGTTGTTGAGGTCTTCAGTCCTGAGACTGGTTTGATGCAGCTCTCCATGCTAATCTATCGTGTGCAAGCTGCTTCTTCTCCCAGTACGTACTGCAGCCTACATCCTTCTGAATCTGCGTAGTGTATTCATCTCTTGGTCTCCCTCTACGATTTTTACCCTCCACGTTGCCCTCCAACGCTAAATTGGTGATCCCTTGATGCCTCAGAATATGCCCCACCAACCGATCCCTTCTTCTAGACAAGTTGTGCCACAAACTCCTCTTCTCCCCAATTCTATTCAATACCTCCTCATTAGTTATGTGATCTACCCACCTAATCTTCAGCATTCTTCTGTAGCACCACATTTCAAAAGCTTCTATTCTCTTCTTGTCCAAACTATTTATCGTCCATGTTTCACTTCCATGCATGGCTACACTCCATACAAATACTTTCAGAAACGACTTCCTGACACTTAAATCTATACTCGATGTTAACAAATTTCTCTTCTTCAGAAACGCTTTCCTTGCCATTGCCAGTCTACATTTTATGTCCCCTCTACTTCGTCCATCATCAGTTATTCTGCTCCCCAAATAGCAAAACTCCTTTACTACTTTAAGTGTGTCATTTCCTAATCTAATTCCCTCAGCATCACCCGACTTAATTCGACTACATTCCATTATCCTTGTTTTGCTTTTGTTGATGTTCATCTTATATCCTCCTTTCAAGACACTATCCATTCCGTTCAACTCCTCTTCCAAGTCCTTTGCTGTCTCTGACAGAATTACAGTGTCATCGGCGAACCTCAAAGTTTTTATTTCTTCTCCATGGATTTTAATACCCAATCCGAATTTTTCTATTTTTTCCTTTACTGCTTGCTCAATATACACATTGAATAACATCGGGGAGAGGCTACAACCCTGTCTCAGTCCCTTCCCAACCACTGCTTCTCTTTCATGTGCCGGGATAGTCTGTGCAATTATGATAAACACTGTCCCAATGGCGCAATGGCTAAAGGAACTTCCTGGTAAGCAGGAGATGCCATGTCGCAACTGGTATGACACAGATTTGCATTCTGCGCAACTGCCTCCGCATAAAGTCCCGAGGCAGCTGATATCATAGGTTCCCTCTTTTTCCTTTCTCCTCCTTTCATCTCCAGTTTTCATACGAGGGTCACTCCAAAAGAAATGCACACTACTTTTATAAAAATACAGTTTTCATTCTGCATGTGTGAAAGTTTTACAGTGTGTAGATACATTCTTCCCGCTTGTTTTCAAACTTAGTTCAAACTGCTCCCGTGAGTGGCGCCGTCACAGCATGTCTTCAAGATGGCTGCTACACTTGACGTTCGTCAGATGCAACGTGCTGTCATAGAATTCCTGTGCTGTGAAAACGAGACAGTGGGAAACATCCACAAGATGTTGAAACAGGTGTGTGGACATGCTGCTATCGATCGCAATACAGTTAGTCGGTGGGCAAGCAGGTTACGTGATGAAAGCGGGCACGGCAATATTGAGGATTGTCCTCGCAGCGGCAGGCATCGTACTGCACACACTCCAGACAATGTGCAGAGAGTTAACGAATTGGTGACTGCTGACAGACGCATCACAGTGAACGAATTGTCACACTACGTTGGGATAGGAGAAGGAAGTGTTTGCAGAATACTGAAAGTGTTGGCGTCAAAAAATGTTTGTGCCAGGGGGATTCCCAGGATGTTGAATGTTGACAGTGGCTCACAAAGAAACAAGAAAAACTGTATGCAGCGAACTTTTGGAACAGTACGAGAATGGTGGAGATGAATTTTTTGGAAGAAATGTGACAGGTGATGAAACATGGCTCCCTCATTTTTCACCAAAGATGACGAGGCAATCAATGGAGTGGTTTCATGCAAATTCACCCAAGAAAAAAAAATTCAAAACCACACCTTCTGCTGGAAAAGTTATGGCTACGGTGTTTTTCGATTCCTAAGGACTCTTGCTTGTGGACATAATGCCAAGTGGAACCATCATAAATTCTGATACATATGTGATAACAATGAAGAAACTTCAAGCTCGACTGAGTCGTGTTCGACCACATCGGCAAAAGCAGGATGTTTTGCTGTTGCACGACAATGCACGGCCACATGTCAGTCAAAAAACCATGGAAGCGATGACAAAACTCGGATGGACAACACTAAAACACCCGCCATACAGTCCTGACCTGGCGCCATGTGACTATCATCTCTTTGGGAAACTGAAAGATTCTCTTCGTGGAAGAAAGTTTGAAGATGATGACTCCCTTGTGCACGCTGCCAAACAGTGGCTCCAACAGGTTGGTCCAGAATTTTACCGTGAGGGTATCCAGGCGCTGGTTCCAAGATGGCGTAAGGCAGTTGTGAGGGATGGAAATTATGTGGAGAAATGAAAATATTGTTCCTAAAGGATGTATCTACACACTGTAAAACTTTCAAACATTCAGAATAAAAGATGGATTTTAAAAAAATAGTGTGAATTTCTTTTGGAGAGACCCTCGTGAAAACATTTGATGTGAAACCGAATCTGTTCATCACAGTGTTCGTGGTGGTAATAAATGTGAGGAAGAAGCCACATCACTGGGAAATCTGTGCACTGTCCATCATTTGCATTAAGCTTCAAAATCAGTTTATAGTTATCGTACAAGACTTTGATCATCAAGACTGCGATGGCTCAATGGACTATGCAGGTAGGCATCATCGTAGACGGCACTTGCCTTGTGCCATTTAGCAAAATCATATAAAATCCAAATCTGAACAGGTGGGCGCGGATTTTAATCGCCTTCCTCCTGAATATGAGTCTAGCGTCTCACCACTGCATCACCTCACTCAATGGCAATGGCGAGAAAAGCTTTTCTTATTACGTTGGTGCGTAAGTTAGTATGGATCTTTGTTTTGCATGTTGATATTCCAGTTTTTATGGGCTTATTTACCGACTTTCATTTTTATTTTTAGCTCACTATTGCTGTTTGAGATCACGTATTGTTATTTTGTTATTTGGAGATAGTGAGTGGCGCTGTGGAAGCTAGAAAACTGTGTGCCAAGTGGAAAAATCGAAACGTTTCAGACAACTACTTCTCTTTGAGTTCAACAGAGGGATGACAGCAGCAGTGCCAAAGGCAGCCAGAAACATTTGCGCCGCGGATGAGGATAATGCCACAGGACAGAGCACGGCAAGCAAAAAGGTTTCCTCGTTTTAAGGAGGATCGTTTTGACATTAGTAACTTTCCACGTTCGGGAGGACCTTCGGGGATTGATAAAGATCGTTTACAGGCATCAATCTACAATAATCAACGTAATTGTACTCTAGAAATGGCAAATGTGATGAACTTATCATTCCACCACAGTGTGACATATACACACAATCGTTAAGATTAAAAAGTCAGGTGTATGGCTTCCGCATGCTCTAAGCCAAAATCACAAAAATCAGCGTGTGGCCGTATGTTCATCTCTGCTTGCTTGCCAACAATTGGCTCGTGGACAGCATCGGCCATTCCTATCCTGTATAGTTACTGGTGACGAAAAATAGTGTCTGTTTGTCAGACAGCTGTTTCACCGTCTGCCATTCCTTATCAATGTAGTGATTGCTGCGGGTCAGTTCAATCGAGTAGCAGAATTACTTCAGAGACAGAAAATTGGGTACTGAAAGTAGTAAGGGGTGTAGAATCCCTATTTGTGGACTTACTAATGCCAGCTAATGGTGTATGCAGTAGGGAGATTGAAGAGAATGTTAGTCAATGTGAAAGGCTCTCGAAGTGACAATACCAAGCGCACCTGGTGAACAGTGCTGGGTCAAAGTTCAAGGAAGTTGCATAGTTACAACTCTTGATGAGCGACACATAGCTGAAGAGCGGGAAATTAGTAGTTGCATTTGTGGAAGATGACCGTAATATCCATCACAGTTCCACTGAATTGTCAGGCTAGGGCGTCCTGGTTAGGCGTGAGGGAACAAGGACAGGTCACGCCGTAGGAATGCTGTCTCGTTGAGGGGGAACATCAACGAACATCGCTTCAACTCCCAAGATTTCTTGTTTTTCACTACTTTTGGTGTTCGAGAGTCCTGTGACAGATTATTCGCTGTGGGTGTACGAAGGAAAGAAGAGGGAGCACAGTCAGCGGTAAAGGCTGGAGCAGGATGCCCTTTCTCTGGCAGGATGCAGTGAGTGGTTCCCGAAGACTGTGGCACGGAAACCGTGATGAGGAAGCCCTGTCGACCCCACGGTCAAGCGTATTTGCGCGACTACGTTGAGTGAGTAAACACGTCAGGTGCTGCGGAGGAACTGGCCAGATAGAGGCCAAGGGTCGATATCATTGGGAGTTCACCGTATTTTTTTCGAGGTTCTAAATATGAGAGGCCATTGGTGACCTTCAGTTCCTGGGCTATGCGTGCTCGATTGTGCTGGCACACTTCGGGGATTCGAGAGGGTGGTTGCTTCCGCAATTAACACTGACAGGTCGCGGTGCAATGGCGAATTTTCCTGATCTGGACAGCCACAGCTTCCATAAATCGAGATGTATGAATATCGGGAAGAACATGCCTGATGCACTGGCATTTAAAGCAACACACTGAGGGTGGAAAATAGGGCTTTACATCGCACTGATAAGTGAATGGAAGCAAAGTCCGTCAAAAGGAAAGATTAGGACGCGCAGGTATGTATGTACCTTGTTGCCCGACAGGCCTCTACGTACACGATGTACGAACTGGTTTCTTGGTCTCTCTAAGTGTTCATCCTCCTGCAGCACTAGGACGCAGAGAAGAATTAATCCCTGTACCACGTTTAGCCTCTGATGCGCTATTATGGTAACAGGTACATCAGCAAGTAGTTCATGAGAGAGTAACGATCGGGACTGGATAGGATTTGGCGTGTTCATTAAGATGAAACGGTGTCGTAATTTGCCCTAAAGGGGGAGTTCGCGAAATACGTTTTCAATATATTTCTTTAACCTGGTCTGATCACAGCCATGCAGTTCCCCTCTTACATCGGACTACGGTTTCACACATGCAGTTCTTTCTACGCCATAGTTAGCTATGACATACGAATTTTACTATGAACAAAATGGTATTAAAATGAGTTTAGTGACTAGTGACAATCTGAGTAAATAATATTGTGAACTAATAAACTTAATAGTAGCTGTAGTGCTACTACCGCTGAAGCTGCTGCGATTAGGAATACTACTACTACTACTACTACTACTACTACTACTACTACTACTACTAATAATAATAATAATAATAATAATAATAATAATAATTGAGAAGGCCTACATGTTAACATGGACGCATTACAACAAGAAATGCATTTCGACAGACGCAAATTTAAGGCACTATAGAGCAATGATTCTTCCAGAAGCAATCTAAGCAGCTGAAACAATGGTGATTGACGGTCATTCAAAGAGTAGGGAAATAGAAAACCAGGAAAGAAAAATTCTCAGCAAGATTTACGGAGCAATCAACAAAAACGGCATTTGGATGAAGAGGCCACACAACGTGCTCTATATAAACCAGGAAAGAAAAATTCTCAGCAAGATTTACGGAGCAATCAACAAAAACGGCATTTGGATGAAGAGGCCACACAATGTGCTCTATATAAACACCAACACAGTAACAGACGAAATCAGAAAACGCTGAGCAAAATTTTATACACATCTACAGGTTGGAAGACTCCAGAGCAACAAGGAAACTATTCAATATTATAACAGAGCAAGCGCGGCACAGAATGGCTGAGACGTCCAGAGAGATCTGCAGCAGATCAACATAAAAAATCTCGAAGACTGCACTGAGTGCTGGAATAAAATCACAAGCGTGAAGTTTGAGGAAAGAACATCGCGCCAGCCTGGTCAAAATAGAAGAAAGGAAGAAGGAGCATTCTGAGAGGATGAAGAGTTTTTGGGAAGCAAAGAAGAAAAACGTCCGGAGATGAAATTATGAATTCAAGTTCAATCGCTCTCCTAAAGGGGAACAATCTTTATTATAATAAAAATAATAAATTATTATTATTGTTGTTGTTGCTTTAGTAGATATATCATCTAAAGCTGGAGATGTTACTCATTTCCCTATATACTATGGAAGGTTATTCGATAGTTGGGTTCCTGCTACTGACTACGGTCACAGGTTAGAATCCTGCCTCGGGCATGGATGTGTGTGATGTCCTTAGGTTAGTTAGATTTAAGTAGTCCTAAATTCTAGGCGACTGATGACCTCAGATGTTAACTCCCATAATGCTGAGAGCAATTTGAACCTGCTACAGAGAACATCGAGAAAGTGGCTGAACGACGGAGTTGGACAGAAAGCATAAGTTTACCTAAATATGTGGTGCAAAATGAAGGTACAAAGTGGGAAAATCCATAATTTATGTCCTACGCGTGAGCTAGGAAACAATTCAAAAAAAAAAAAAAAAAAAAAAAAAAAAAAATTGGTCACAGAGTAAAGTAAGGAAACTGCCGTGGGTTGGGGACAAAAAGTATGAAATTGTCTTGATAACACGATTGTCGGAACCACGGCACGATACATTACATTACTTATTTATTTTTTGATGTAGTATTTAAGTTTTAATGTATCTTGTTTGAACTGATGCTCTCAAGTCAACTGTCGAAGTAACTTACGAGGTGTACAACTTTGCTTCCGCTGTTTTTCCCCCAGCATTTGAGGTTTTAATGAAACAGACTGGTTACACATATATCATTCAAAGTATTTTCCATCGCTGGCTACTACTTTCTCCCATCTTTCGGGCAGTGTACAAATCCCGCGTCGAAAAAATTGTTCTTTTTTTTGAAGCTATCCACGAATCGATCCAATTTGTGACTTCTTCATGAAATCGGAAGTGTTGGTGAGCCAGACCATGCGGCATTGATCTAAACAGGTGATAGAGGGAGCAATGTCTGGAGAATACGGTGGGTGGGGTAGGACTTCCTATTTTAACATTTCCAAGTACGTGTTGACCTCTTTTGCAACGTGGGGTCGAGCGTTGTCGTGCTGCAGAATCACTTTATCGTGCCTCTCGCTGTATTGCGGCCGTTTGTCTTTTAGTGCTCTGCTCAAACGCGTTAATTGCGTTCGATAACGAGCATCTGTGATTGTTTCACTTGTTTTTAACACCTCATAGTACACGACGCCGAGATGGTCCCACCAAATGCAGACCATGATTTTGGAGCCGTGAATATTCGGTTTGGCCGTCGACGTGGAAGCATGGCCGGAATATCCCCATGATTTTTTGCGTTTAGGGTTATCGTAATGAACCCATTTTTCGTCCCCGGTCACTATGTGATACAGAAATCCCTTTCGTTTTTGCCTCTGGAGCAACTGTTCACAAACACACAAACGCCGTTCAACGTCTCTTGGTTTCAGCTCACAAGGGACCAAAGTTCCTTCATTCTGAAGTCTTGAGACGTTTTGAAATGGCTTGCTGAGTCACTCTCACTGATCGTAGCAATTCTTCTCGAGTCTGACGCGGTTCTTCACTCAGCAATGTCTCCAATTCGGCATCTTCAAAAACATTCTATCTTCCACCACTGTGCCGGTCTACGACGTTAAAATCACTGTTCTTGAAGCGTTGAAACCGCTCACGACACTTTCTTTCACTAACAGCGTCCTTACCATACGCACTCGAGAGCATACGATGAGACTCAGCCGCTGTTTTCTTCATATTGGAACAAAACAGTAACACCTCCCGCAAATGACGAGAATTAGGCTCGTAAACTGACATTTTCAATCAAGAACAACTTTATGGTGCAGACACAACTCCACTAATGTTTGAACGAGGTTACGTTGAGCGAGGTCCAAGCTAACTGCCTGACGTCTGCGATATGTTACTTTCGACCGCTACTTACCGTTGTCGCCACCTATCGGCAATCGGCGGGAACAAAGTTTTACACCTTGTATATAATGCGGTCTAATATGTTACTAAACGATACTTTGAAATTTCAAAACAACAATGAACGATTTAAAAAAAATAAAAAAAACAAAAAAAAAACGAGCAAACGGCAATATACGTGCTCTGTCAACAATCGATTTTAGTTGTTTGTTTTGCGAGAATGATTAATATCTAAATATGTGTAATTGAATTCCTAGGCGAGTAAAACGGGAGTGTCTTTTTCTCGAAAGACTAGAAAAGAATTATCCAAGGCTATCACTTGTCAATAACAATTCGTTGACAGCGAACGATCTGCCATTAATAGCAGCAGTTGTGCTTTTTATATTGTTAAGAATGGCAAGAAACTGTTGGCTTTAGACCACCAACCATGCTTTTAACCACACTAAAATGTTACCCCCTATTGTGAATGGTTCACGTTGTACGAACGACGATCAATTTAGTAACTGCAGACAATTTTAAAAACTATTACTTACAAGTTAACAAAAGTTAAAGTTTCGTCAATAAGAATACAGTGACAGAAAAAATTGCGAAGTCCAACTTATGGCGCACACAAGGTGCAGGTTTTCTAGAAATAGAGAACTAAACCAGAACTGCGTGTTTCCTGTCCCCTCAATGGTGCTTGGTTTTGTGTTGTGTGAAATTCTTTGCCCCTACGAGTTTCTTTTTTTCGTGCTTTTACTCTATGAAGTTTTTGATGCTATCTTTTCAGATGTTAAACTAAGAAGATCACTCTTCCTAAAAGTCTTGTGTTCTTGCTATAAAATTATATCCTAACTTCACCTCATCAGGTTATCGGCCCAGGTTTGAACGCTTCCGGTTGTGAGAAATATAGTATTCGTTCGCTAGACTATTTTTCTATTTACTAGAATATTCGTGAGACAGAAAGATTTGTGGAATGGCAGACACAGCGCTTCAGTAGTCGCACAGACGTTCTCAAGTTGTCAATTGAAGAACAGTGGGAAACACGGAAATGGCAGATTCAACTTTGTTTAAAGGAACATTCTCTTTATCCGATTATAGATGGTACACGTTAGTTAGTGTCCATCATTGGCGGAGGTGACAAACGGTCCGACACACATCGGCGCTGGCAACGGGACAATGTTCGCGCAGGCCGTATCAGAGGAACGGCACTTCGGGAGGAACCTGCTATTCGTGTAAGAAAGAAAACCGATGCAAAAGAAATTTGGGACACGGTTACGTCAGTGTATCAATCTTCATTGCAGCGGCTTTATAAGTTGTTCGACTGTTTCTCTGAAACATCAATAGGTAACTTCACGTCTATAACAAAACACACGTTGCTACTTGAGAACATTTTCCATGACTTATGCAGTGAACTAAAAGAAGTTAATCCAAATGTAACTTTGCCCCTTTCGCTGCTCCATCATCGTGTTTTCAAAACAGAACCCGAATATCAGTTTTACAGGTAGACCTGGTATCGTGTTCCTGAATCTGAGCAGATGACACAGCTTCTTACCGAGAATTTGGGTTCGACTGAGAATTCGCTAGCTACACAGGCAGCTGGTGCTTTCTACGCAAAATCAAAATCGGATGAGTAACATCAAAAACAAAAGAGATTTTCAACAGAATGGAGTAAACCAAAGAAGAAAGGAAGTCGTACATATCTGTATTACAAGAACGTTAAGCGAGCAGCAAACCAACATTTCTAGCCTCTAGATTGTTCTTTTGTGTGTTAATTTTGATAGTGATGTTTCTCAGATTTCGGATTCTGGCACGACACGTCATATGTCACCAAATAAACGGCATTTCGCTACGTTCGAAAAGTTTCAGATTCCACAGTGTGTACAGACAACTGCCAAAGAAGTTATTTTTACACACAGGGGACTGGCGGTATTCATACTGAAATATTCATAAACAGAAGGTGGACATCTGCTTTGCTTGAAATTGCCTGGTATGTACCTTTCCTCTGTCCGGCAAGCTGCACAGCGTGGATATAATCTTACTTATGATAACAATGGTGTTATCATTCGGCGACGTAGTGAAACAGTCGCAACAGGATGACCAGTTGATTCAGTATAGATAATTGAACATGCGATTCTGTCCTCCGGATTCACAAGTAGTGATTAACTTAGCAACTTCAGAAGAACAACTACAATGTTGGCATGACAGACACGGTCATCAAGATAAACGTCATGTACGAGATCTGCTCAGTTAAGTGTCCTGATACCACATCTTTTTGTAATGGACGTGTTCTTGGCAAATACAACTGCAAATCGTCGCAGAGGTCGTCCACAAACTGTCGTTGAGTTGATCAATGCACACGATAATGGACGAATGTCTTGACACTAGTAATGGTATCCGTTACTATGTGATTTTCAAAGATGATTATCCTCCTTTCGTAAGGATATATTTCATACGAAATAAATCTGAAGTGACTGACAATTTGAAATCATTTTTGAAGGAATGTGATGCTGCTGGTCATAAAAGCATTTCGGTCTGACTGGAGGAGATTTTTTTATGGTTTTTTAGGGCGCAAAACTGCTATGGTCATTAGCGCCGACTGGAGGAGAGTTTAACTGTAACATGGTACCTGCAGTGCTAAGAGACCGCAGTATTGAGTTTCGTCTTGCCTAAACCAAATGGTGTTGTTCAACAAGCAAATCGACGTAGCCTTTATTCGCTCGCTCAAAGTTACGTCTAGCAAGTTACGTAAATCATTTTGGGCTCACGTATGTAACACAGCCGCATTTCTACTCAATCGTACTGGGAAGTCAAGCACTGAAGGTAAAGCACCTTTCAAATTGTGGACTGGCAAAGTGTTTAACAGTTTTAGCTACCTACGTATTTTTGGATCCAAATGCTTTTTTGCCACAGAAATTTCCTTCTAAGTTCGATGACAATGCTATATCTGGCCATGAGAGCATGAAGGTCACAACCTGAAATGATAATCCGCGGCCCCTACACCGTGACGACAGACTAACAACGTAACGTTGTGTCCCTCGAATGGAAAATGGGATGCTTTCCGACGTCGCCGCCATCTTAGCCACGATGGCTACCGAGGCAGAGCAGAGCCGCTGTTCATCGGTGAATACAATTCGACCACAGTCATCAGCAGTCTATCCTTCTTTTTGCAAAAATATCGATATTTTTTGCAAAAATACCGATGTATCTATTATATTCTCTTCCGAAGAATGCCGATATGTTGTTGTTGTGGTCTTCAGTCCTGAGACTGGTTAGTTGCAGCTCTCCATGTTACTCTATCATGTGCAAGCTTCTTCATCTCCCAGTACCTACTGCAACCTACATCCTTCTGAATCTGCTTACTGTATTCATCTCTTGGTCTCCCTCTACGATTTTTACCCTCCACGCTGCCCTCCAATACTAAATTGGTGATCCCTTGATGCCTCAGAATATGCCCTACCAACCGATCCCTCCTTCTAGTCAAATTGTGCCACAAACTCCTCTTCCCCCCAATCCTATTCAGTACCTCCTCATTAGTTATTGTGATCTACCCATCTAATCTTCAGCATTCTTCTGTAGCACCACATTTCGAAAGCTTCTATTCTCTTCTTGTCTAAACTATTTATCGTCCGTGTTTCACTCCCATACTTGGCTACACTCCATACAAATACTTTCAGGAACGATTTCCTAACACTTAATCTATACTCGATGTTAACAAATTTCTCTTCCTCAGAAACGCATTCCTTGCCATTGTCAGTCTACATTTTATATCCTCTCCACTTCCATCATCATCTGTTTTTTTGCGCCCCAAATAGCAAAACTCTTTTACTACTTTAAGTGTCTCATTTCCTAATCTAATTCCCGCAGCATCACCCGACTTAATTCGACTACATTCCATCATCCTCGTTTTGCTTTTGTTGATGTTCATCTTATATCCTCGTTTCAAGACACTGTCCATTCAGTTCAACTGCTCTTCCAAGTCCTTTGCTGTCTCTGACAGAATTACAATGTCAGCGGCGAACCTCAAAATTTTAATTTCTTCTCCATAGATTTTAATATCTACTCCGAATTTTTCTTTTCTTTCCTTTACTGCTTGCTCAATATACAGATTGAATAACATCGGGGAGAGGCTACAACCTTGTCTCACTCCCTTCCCAACCATTGCTTCCCTTCCATGTCCCTCGACTCTTATAACTGCCATCTGGTTTCTCTAGAAATTGTAAATAGCCTTTCGCTCCCTCTATTTTACCCCTGCCACCTACAGAATTTGAAAGAGTATTCCAGTCAACATTGTCAAAAGCTTTCTCTAAGTCTACAAATGCTAGGAACGTAGGTTTTCCTTTCCTTAATCTTTCTTCTAAGGTGAGTCGTAAAGTCAGTATTGCCTCACGTGTTCCAATATTTCTACGGAATCCAAACTGATCTTCCCCGAGGTCGGCTTCTACCAATTTTTCCATTCGTCAGTGAAGAATTCGCGTTAGTATTTTCCAACTGTGACTTATTAAACTGATAGTTCGGCAATTTTCACATCAGTCAACACCTGCTTTCTTTGGGATTGGAATTATTATATTCTTCTAGAAGTCTGAGGGTATTTCGCCTGTCTCATACATCTTGCTCACCAGATGGTAGAGTTTTTCAGGACTGGTCTCCCAAGGCCATCAGTAGTTCTAATGGAATGTTGTCTACTCCCGAGGCCTTGTTTCGACTCAGGTCTTTCAGTGCTCTGTCAGACTCTTCACGCAGTATCATATCTCCCATTTCATCTTCATCTACCTCCTCCTTCATTTCCATAATATTGTTCTCAAGAACATCGCCCTGGTATAAACCCTCTATATACTCTTTCCATCTATATGCCCTCGGGAAAAATCACGACTGTAGTTTCCCCTGGCTTTCAGCCGTTCGCAGTACCAGGACGGCAAGGCCGTTTTGGTTAGTGTTACAAGGCCAGATCAGTCAATCATCCAGACTGTTGCCCCTGCAACTACTGAAAAGGCTGCTGCCCTCTTCAGGAACCACACGTTTGTCTGGCCTCTCAACAGATACCCCTCCGTTGTGGTTGCACCTACGGTACGGCCATCTGTATCGCTGAGGCACGCAAGCCTCTACACCAACGGCAAGGTCCATAGTTCATGGAGGGAGGAATACCGATATATAGAAGCGATTTTTCCCCACGCTATATCAGTATCGAAATGGCAATATCGAGCGCGGTTGTTTTTATTTTATATTTTTTCGCAATTTTCGGTAAATACGTGAAATCCTTATTTTCAAATTGTAGTAAGACAATTTTACCATCATTGTTTGAAAGAGTCTTACTAGTTTTTGAGTTTTCACCACCTAAAATCATTCTCTTCGATTGTGCGAAGGAATTATAGGTGGGACAAAGAGGAAGTCCGATTGCACTAGGGGGTGGCGGTGCGAATGAAATAAGGAGCTATCCGATGTGGTGAAATAACACACCAGTCGCATTGGAAAAAAAAAATCAGTATTCTTCAAAAACAGTTGCTGAAAATGATGAACAAAAATGTAAATGACACGATTACTCATTCCTGTAGAAACTGCAACGTTTATCTTAACCACGCAATTTGACACTACAGCTGTTAGTTCGCTGGCGTTGGCAGAAATGAAAAAAAAAAAAAAAAAAAAAACAGGGTAGTCTTGTTCTGGACAAATCCGATTTGTGACGAAAACGAACGACGCACACTTTCTATTGTGCCACTTACATGCCGCTACCATTGTTAGCAAAGTGGTTATCGCCAAGCGTGAACGTGCGTTGCTTTCCTTTCGGTTCTTGCTCTAAGGGGGATAAGCAGGCAGCTAGCTTGTTGATGTACGGAATATCTAATAATAAACCAATACTGAAGTATACAGTTCTAAAACTGGCATTATATTTACAAGGTGCAGCTGCTAATTTTGTAGGCAGGTACCTCGATATTTTCTTATTCGATGTAACGATATACAAGTACCATTATCCGATATATCGAGGGCTGATGATATATTTTTAAGTATCGTTCCCGCGCCTGGGTTCCCGGGTTCGATTCCCGGCGGGGTCAGGGATTTTCCCTGCCTCGTGATGACTGGGTGTTGTGTTATGTCCTTAGGTTAGTTAGGTTTAAGTAGTTCTAAGTTCTAGGGGACTGATGACCATAGATGTTAAGTCCCATAGTGCTCAAAGCCATTTGAACCATTTTTTTAAGTATCGATTTGTCGGATACGCAATATTTTTAAAAATATTAACAGTAGCAGTCTCGGCACCACTCCAAGCAATTATTAGCGCTTCCGTATTCACGGCAGCCTACGTGTCCGCAGCTCTTAGTCTAGCGGCTGGCGTTGCTGCCTCTGGATCACGGGGTGTCGGGTTCGATTCCCAGCCGGGCTGGGCATTTTCTGTGCCCGAGGACTGGGTGCTTGTGTTGCCATCATTTTACCACCACCACCACCACCACCACTCGTGACAGTGGCTAGATTGGACTGTGTAAAAAAAATTGGACTGTGTAAAAACTGTGGCTTTGTACGGGCGCTGATGACCGCGCAGTTGAGCGAACGCCCCACAAACCAGACATCGTCGTCACGGCAGCCTATGTACGGGACAGTGAATCCTCAGTGCGGCTGCTGCTCGTCTCCGAACATGGTGCGGGACGCCACGACGGCATGTGCAGATGTGTAGCTGCGACGTGCAGAATGCGGCGACACCTCACTTTCGCAAATAGCGCGACATCGGGCCACTGTCACATCTGAATGCTGCCAAAATCTGGAAACTGCACGATCTGGCTGGACGACCAAGTCGAGATCCACAACGCAGCCCCTTCTCAACAACTGTCAGGTGCTGATAACGTTGTCTCACACGAGTACGAGGCATCTGCGTGGCCTGCACAGTGACCACTCACAATCTGATGCAGCTCATGTCCCCTTAGAGGACGTCCATTAATTATGTGAGCACTTTTCTTTAAAATTTGAACCCCACTTCCCCCCTTGGTTAGACGTGATGGAACTCCCCCTCCCCTCCCTCACGTGTTGGTTTAACAGTAGTCAGGTAAAAATTCGTAATTTTTTATTTCTTTTAAATATTGATTACAACACTTTAACAAAACTATGTTTCATTTAAAAAGTGCATTAAACTGACTACCACGACATTGTAAACATTATTTTAAACATGTCAGTTATGAGTACTATTCAGAATGACGCATATAGTGACAGAAGGGGAGAAAGAGTGCACAAGAGTAGTGCTAACCGTTCTGGCAGATCCCCAAAAAAATTGACCTTTTGTTCGCATATTATATACGTTAAATGTCACTGAACCTTACTTACCTTCCAGATGAAAGACAACATTTTCTGTGTCGTCCTCTAAACCACATGCGTACGTAGCCGTTTAGTCTCTTGTTTAGCATGATCGCTAAGAGAATTCTTGTTAATGACACTGGGATTAGTTTCCTACCACAAACGATTAACTTCTTGCTCGTACATGTGTTTCGACTTGTTGGTATTTCGCTAAAAGTACACATATGAAAATTTCGACATAAATTTAGGTTGAACACAACAACATCGGCTTTTTATGTACTGTAGAATATCGAGACACAGTGATTTCGACCGGCACAGCAGAGAAATGCTAGAGAATGAAATCTGACGCTTGTGCGGCACTTGTTTCAAATCGAGGAATCCCGGACAAGCATTGGCGTAAAGCATTCAATTCAGTTCAGAGACGTCATAACGATTAGTGGCCACTTTAATATTGTCAATGCTCGGGATTAATTACATAAAAAATGTTATCCGTTTTAATAATGTATATTCCTCGTATTAAAAAGCTGACGTGAGATTTCCATCGCCCCTCTCCCTCTTTAAATGAGATTTGCTGAGGTTCTTCCGGATCTCTCCCCCTCCATTTTGAGCTCACGTAGTTTGTGGACGTCCTCTTACATACCCTACGACGCCTGTTAACACTTAACACCAACAACAGTAACGCAGTATGGTGGGCGTTCTCTCACAAGGAATTACGATTCTCACCACTTGAATCCCTACCGATAGTGTGTACGATGTAGGATTTCCAGGTTTCCAAACTAAAAATATGGGAGATTTCGGAAATGATAGCCAAAATTGTCCCACGGTGGCATTATCGCCATGTTTTAGCTTCAGGAGGGCGCTATAAACAACTGTACACAAAAGTCTACTCAAATAATGACTGTTTCCCGCTGTTGTAGCATAAATTATGCTTCACACAGTGGTACACATCAATTACTTCAGCGGCCGCGATTGTCAGTGGATGGTGATGTGCTGCCGGTATTTAAAAATTTGGGATACTACCGGTTCTCTTTACATCTCGTTCTTTGATTTTGTGTACTACAAAAGTTCACGACTTGATCTTAATAATTTATTTTAACTTACAGTCTTTCATAAATGCTTTGACTTTGTTAATATAGACAGGCCCAGGCCTAGGATCTATCTCACAAATTTAATGCAATTGTCGCATTCTATCAGTCTACCAACATGATAAATTATTTCTTTACCTTTCACCGATCTCCTGCCCCTCCATTTACTACTCTGTACTCCCTTCTGCACAAAGAACGAAAAGCTTTAGCTTGCTATTTTTTTACAGACACCACCCAAACAAAAAGATTTTCCAGTGGGGCAGATACATGCACATATAGTGAGCATTCCCCTTCGGTGGTTTATCTGAGTGGGCCTCGTCGTTCCTTTCCCTACCCACAATTATTTAGTTGTACCAACTACAATACAAACTGCACACTGAAATGTGATCTGTACGCTAACACAGCACAAGACGGAAGTTTCGCCACGGAAGCTTCAAGCTTGCCGACACGGAAGAGGATATTCGCAGACGATAAACTGGAAATGTCGATTGTTGATATGGGAACGATAATCTTTGAATGATACAGAAATGTTAGAATAAATAAATACAGCATTATGAATGAGCAAGGAAAACATTGTCAAATACGTCAAGTACATGAGCCGGCTAAAATACGGGAGACTTGCAGAACCCCAGTACCATGTCTTCTGCGTCCTACACTTATTTTGTCAGGCAGCGTAAAATAACAGACGACTCGTACAAAAACTTGGAGTTATCACTGGTGTCCCGTGTTGTGTTCTTGAAGTTGCCATTATTAGTAAGCGGAATTACGATACTGTACGGACAGTGGGGCTACTGCTTAAGCTAACTAGAATCATCAAATGCGAACTGACTTACACCTTACTCAAAAACACGTTAACGGACAGAAAATCAAGGTTTTACTGCATAACATGAACAGCAGGAGTACGGTTCTGAAGAATGGTCTGCCACAGGGTTCGGCACTTAGCACCCATTCTTTTCAATCTATACATCGCCGACATGCTGTAAGGCGGCGGCGGTCTGCTACAGTTCTTTTTCCTCACATTTTATCCTATTTGCACACTGAATTTGCATTTGCATACGAGACACTCTTGCAATATTTACCTTCCTATTCAGTTTTATTTGTCAACTTTCCTCCCGTATTGCGTGTTACATGAGTGGCTAGGTGCTAGCATCTACATAACAGGTAACCCACGCCTCTGTACCTTATCTAACATTTCATTCTAGTAGTTTTTTTCCATTTAATGCAACTGCTCCTGGTCAAGGGAACTGCTTTCCGCTGGGGCGGAAACAAGAGGAACCTTTGCACGTCATTACAGCGCAGGGTCTCACGCTAATGGGCCACATGGAGAGTCGGACGAACCTGTTCGGGGATTACCCCGACAGCTCAGCTCCCGCGGACAATGAGCGGCGGAACATAAGACTGGTGTCCTCAATAACGGAACGGGAAACCATTGGTGGAAGGGGGCGAGAACTCTGATTTGTAAATAAACTGCGGGAGGAGTCCTCGGCTGTCCACTTGCCAATATCCTGCTGTGTGTGGTGTCCAGACACGATTCCTCAGGCAATATATACATACAGCCACTTGTGGGCTGCAAGTTTCCAAACTGCCTTTCTCGTGGGTACGATGTGTGAAGCCCAACAAAATTTCCAGAATTTCCAAGAGCTAGGGAACGGATTTCCAGATCCCTGATCGAAAGAGTTGTTAAGCCGTCTGTGGGACTGGCTGGAAAAGACTGTGAGCTCTGACTTGCCGAGGTCTGAAGGAAGGCTACACATATTGAGAGGGTTTTTTTCGTAATGGTATTAGCTTTCGTGTCGGTATTCTGATTCTAACTTCTACTGGGTGAGGCCACTCTAGACTCTGCGCTACTGCGTGTTTTTCCTGACTTCCGCCCTCTGCCACGTCTTCGAAGTTTCAAATGTTCAAATGTGTGTGAAATCTTATGGGACTTAACTGCTAAGGTCATCAGTCCATAAGCTTACACACTACTTAACCTAAATCATCCTAACGACAAACACACACACCCATGCCCGAGGGAGGACTCGAACCTCCGCCGGGACCAGCCGCACAGTCTATGACTGTAGCGCCCTAGACCGCTACGCGAATCCCGCGCGGCATTTCTTAGTCCTCCTAACTTGTTCCAAGCGCTTGACGCATTTGCATGCAAGTTTTTCTGCAATTTATTTCTTACTTCAAAGGAGATTTTTTTTTTTTTTTTTACAACTCATGTTTCGTTTCGTTATGGGGTTACGTCAATGGAACTCACCAGCTTAGTGACGTTTCCTTCTGATCTCTCCCTTTATTCACTGATCTGTTGTGTGTTCTGTTGGAATTCTTGCCTAATAAGTGTAATTTTGAAGTTTTGCAATCACAGTTAAAAAACGCAATTCGCGTCCTTTATATGTCTGGGCACCATCTCAACCGTTAATTTTCCGACATAATCCTGGTGGCGACCCTAACAACCATTCATTCTCTTATCACTGTTTTATTTTCATTATGTAAATTCATTCTCGACTTGTTTCATAACTTCGATGTTTATATGTCTTGAGTAACTTTTATGCATTGTTTGAATAAATATTATTTTAGCAGATCAAACTATCATTCAGCACCCATTAAAGTAAATTATCCGATTGAACTGCCCACGTCCTGCAATCATAAACAACAGGCGAGGCCCCTGATGATTTCAGGAACTTAGCAAGTAAACCTTTCCGACATTCGCGGCAGTTCATTTTTCAAGTAGCCCTATTAGCTTCATCGGCGTAATCTATCATTTTGTATGATCTGGAGTGATAGACTCGCCATCCGTTAATCTGCATACCCACGGAGCGCCTGATGTGCACGAGGTCGTGTTCACAGCACACCCGTCTTCTGGTCATGACAGACACAATATCACGGAAAATTGCGTACGCGAACGACTTGACCATCGCCTATTAAAGTAAAAATTTTAACGACCTCGACAAAATGCTGAATGCAGACTTGGAAGTGCTGACGAATTACTACTCACTACTCCAAGTGGCATCTACAACTAAACCGTAACGAAACGACCAGTACTATAAAGCACCTGAAGAATATGGACACAAATAGAAAATTGCAACTATCGATGAATGGCCAACGTATGTGGCATGAGAATAAGCCTAAATACTTGAGAGTGAAATTACTTCGCAGTCTAACCCACGCCTAGAAGACACAAAACAGAAACTGAAATCCCGTAATGCCATCCTGTCGAAACTATCTAGAACGACATGGGGTTGTGCTGTGAGCACAATAAGGACTTCAGCATTAGCCCTTGTGTGGCTGAATACTCTTCGACAGTCTGAATGAAAAGTGCACATGTAACTAAAGTGGACGTTCAACTAAAAGAGAGAATGCAGATCATCTCTGGAACACTCAGGGGCACCCCGTGTACCCGGCTCCTCGTCCTAGCAAACATAGAGTCCCCTGATATTACGCAGTCACAGTTTTTCATAAGATCATAGAGAAAAATCCTTCATAGAACTCCCCACGTGCAGCTCGCTGTGGCCGAGCGGTTCAAGGCGCTTCAGTCTGGAACCGCGCGATCGCTACTGTCGCAGGTTCGAATCCTGCCTCGGGCATGGATGTGAGTGATGTCCTTAAGTTAGTTAGGTTTAAGTAGTTCTAAGTTCTAGGGGACTGGTGACCTCAGATGTTAAGTACCATAGTGCTCAGAGCCATTTTTGAACTCCCTACGCACCAAGACCTAGCACGTATAAACAGACATCATGTCACGTTTATGGAAAACTAACGAAGAACAGCAAGGAAACCGATTTAAGTTCCTGAGGAAATTGTGGACAACCCTGAACCGTGTCAGGACGAGCGTTGGGAGATTTAAGCAACTACTCAGCTTATTGTGCCTCTCGTGAAGTCCTGAATGTGAGTACGCGAAATTCAATCAATAGCCCATACACGGACTCAACAAGAGGTTGTAAGTCCCCTGCAGAAGGGCATGGCTGTGACGGTGATCCGGAGGATGTACACAAACTCTCCGACTCAGCCACAGATGGCTCAGGAATATATATAATACTGCATGATATTATAAGAACATACACAGATATGACAAAAGTCACGGGCTACCTCCAAATATCGTGTCGGACCACATTTTGCTTGGCGTAACTGGACGTGGCGTGGGCTCACAAGTCGTTGGAAGTCCTCTGCAGCTACACTGAGCCATGTTGCCTCAATAGCCGTCCATGCTTGCCGAATTGTGGCCGGTGCAGGATTTTGTGCACGAACTGACCTCCGGATTACGTCCCATAAATTTTCGACGGGATTGATAGCGGGTGATCTGGGGCACCAAATCATTCACCCGAATAGGACAGAATGTTCTTCAAACCAATCACGATCAGCTATCGCCCAGTGACATGGCGCATTGTCATCCATAAAAATTCCGTCGTCGTTTGGCTGCAAATCGTCTCCAAGTTGCCGAACACAGCCATTTCCAGTCAACGATGAGTTCAGTTGGACCAGAGGACCCAGTCCATTCCACGTCATCACAGCCCACGCCATTATGGAGGCACTACCAGCTTGCACAGCGCCCTTGTTGACAGCTTGGGCCCATGCCTTCGTGTGGTTTGCGCTACACCCGAATCCTGCCTTCAGCCCTGAAACTGAGACTCATCTGATCAGGCCACGGTCTTCCTGTCGTTTAGGTTCCAACCGATATGGTCGCGAGCGCAGGACAGGCACTGCAAGTGATGTTTTGTTGTTGGGAAAGGCAATCGCATCGGTCGCCTGCTGGTACAGCCCAAAAATGTCACATTTAGCCGCACTGTCCAAACGGATAGTACGTCGTACGTCCACCATAGAGTTCAGTGGTTATTTCACGCAGTGTTGCTTGTCTGTTAGCACTGACAACTCCACGCAAACGCCGCTGCTCTCGGTCGTTTAGTGAAGACCGTTGGGCACAAAGTTGCCCTTGGCAAGAGGAAACGCCAGAAGTTTGGTATTCTTGGTACTGGTACTGACAGTGTGAATCTCGGAATTTTCGCAATGTAAGGTCCCTTGCGTCTAGCTCCAACTAGCATTCTGTGTTCGAAGTCTTAATTGCTGTAGTGCGGCTATAATCACGTCGGAAACGTTTTCAAACGAATCACCTGAGTACAAATGATAATTCCGCCAATACAATGTCCATTTATATCTTGAAAATCTCGCCATTGCATCTTTCGGCTCATGGTACAGCAACGTCCTGAGAGAGGTTCAAGAAAGAGATTCTCGTCTGGAAAATGGTTTTTTATTTATTTAATTTGTGACGCGTTTCACTGTCACAGGAGCATCAACAGGTATCTGGGGGAAAAACAAGTTTCCTCAGCGCAAATTTATGAGCCAGAAATCAGCTATAAATCTACATTGTCAGTTAAACCACGACCTGAGTTGTGTAAACAGCGTAACCAAAGACTAACTCACGGGGTAAAAGCACTCCAGGACCACAGGCAAGTGTACACAAGATCCAGCAATTACCAAAAATGGCGCGTCACCCACCGGGTAAAAATACTCTAGGACTACTGGCAACAGTATAGAACGTAGCACAATCACCAAAAACGGACGCTGTCCAATAAAACACACAGGGCACATCCACCTACGGAAATAAGAGTATGTCTCAATGCGAGTTTGGAGAAAGAGGAAGAAATATTGAGGGTTAAGAGACCTTGGCTCAGAGAGCATGAGAGTAATTTAAGAATAAAATAGTACAAAAGTCACATGTTACCTGTGTTACGAGTATTCACTCGTAACAAAACGCAGGGCATGTTTACAACATAGGTCACGGGTATAAAGCGTCCTTATGGCAAGCGTTTACGGCTTCTACAACACAACTATGAATCAGAGTGATCGGCACTGTAGTAGGTGGCGCCGCCAGACGGGAAAGCAGAGGATGTGTTTACAGAGTAACGGAATACTTAGACCCATTATATAAAATAAAAACAAGGAAATACAACTAAAGCATATCAGTGTATAGACCAAAGCCACGTGTTGCTAGACATTTCATTAAAAAGTAACATCATAGCCTCAAAGTTGTCCTGGTTATGAAAGGTCAGTTGTTCGTTGAGCAGGCCTGTGCTCTTAAAACAGACCTTTCGAAATTTCAGATTCATCGAGGACGTTACCTTCTTAGCTTTTTGTGCAACATGCAAAATATCAAGATCATGTTTGGTGCGCGTTGACTAGAGGTTTTCAAATGTTGCGCGAAGGGAGGATATTTTTAAGGTTGGCATTTTTTGTTAAAAAAAGATGCTCATTGAAACAGGATATAAAGGACGTTTCCGTTTGGCAGATATAGTGTGTGCCACAATCAAGACATTTAATTTTATATACTCCCGATATCGAGAAGGGGAAAGGCTTAGGTTCCTCATTGTGAGGAAGCAGGAACTGTGTTCCCACATTTCTGGAGAACGCAACTTGTACCTCAGGGTTCCTAAACAGTTTGACCAAGTCATAACAAAATGGGTCCAAAAAGCAGATAGGTAAACGCACATCAGCGCCAACCGTTTGTGGCTCAACTTTTTGCCTTGACCTCCACTTGTTGTGGTATTCGCTGAATAAACGAGAGACCAAAGGTGCACTAAAAACATTTTCATGTGCTACATACGAGAGGTTGCTAATTTCTTTTTCAATAGATTCCACGGAGAGCCGGACGGTGTGGCAGCGGTTCTAGGCGCTACAGTCTCGAACCGCGTGACCGCTACGGTCGCAGGTTCGAATCCTGCCTCGGGCATGGATGTGTGTGCTGTCCTTAGATTAGTTAGGTTTAAGTAGTTCTAAGTTCTAGAGGACTGATGACCACCGATGTTGAGTCATATAGTGCTTAGAGCCATTTGAACCATTTGAATTACACGGCGAATGGAACTTCAAACATTCGAGCAATCGCCGACCTTAAAAAGCTTACCTTATACTACCACAGGTAGGGTGGGCTGATGTAGCGTCACAAAGAGAAAAAAGTGGCCCAACTAAAACATTCATATTTCTTTACGTACTACACGGATATGTAATAAAAAATGGGGGTTCCTATTTAAAAAAACGTAGCTGATATCCGTTTGACCAATGGCAGGGCCATCTAGCGGGCCAACCATAGCGCCATCTGGTTTCCCCCTTCAAGCTAGACAAGTTTCGTTCTTTGTAGTATTTTCGTTTGACGCTTATTTCGTGAGATATTTGGCCCGGTCACGAGCAATGGACCACCCTGTATATACATATGGGTTATGGTTTCAGCGAGAGGTAGTTGCTAGATTTTGATTGGAGAGAGAGAGAGAGAGAGAGAGAGAGAGAGAGAGAGAGAGAGAGAGAGAGAGAGAGAGAGAGAGAGAAACATTTGATATATGATACATAAAGTCTTTGCGAATCGTTAGATTTGCATCGAGTCAGTTATATGTATATACCTTCATGATCATTGAAATGAACTGCAGTCATATTTATTATTTGGTATAATACCTTTTGGATACGTAGAAGATCTCCAGTATTTGGACACTTTTCCCTAGTGGTGCCACGATGTTATTTGTTGTGTCGCACTCTTTCACATGGTAGAACACTGTTGATGCACTGACCACTTTTTACACGAACACACACTGTTAAACACGCACTTTGGGAGCGTTGGAGGGTGGGAGGATGTCTGCTCGGGACCCCGTGGTCTAGAGGCAGCAACGCTAGCCACTACCCCACGAGCTGCGGACTTATCTGCTGCTGTTACTATAATAGCTTCTTCCAGTGTACGCTATTCTACCGTCGTCTGTATATGTGCAAATCACTATCCCATGACTTTTGTCGCTCAGTGTATGTAAAGATCATCACAACTCAGTACAGAGTTATCAAAATATTTTAGTTAGTACACTATGCGATTAATGGCTTTGTAAATCCCGAACAAGTAAATAAGTAAGAACCAGGAAGATGATGGGGGGGGGGGGGGGGGGGGGGGAGAGGAAGGAAATGTACAGTAAGAACGACGACGACGGAGAAAAAGACGATGATGATGATGATGATGATGATGATGATGATGATATGGGAGATGAGAGAGAGTGTGTCCTACCTGCGCTGAGATGACGCCCGGCAGCTGCGCGAGGCGGCCCTGCACGGTGCGCACACACGACTGGCACGTCATGCCCTCCACTCGCAGCCGCACCACCGACTGGACCGCAGCTGCAGCTGTAGTTGTAGTTGTAGCTGTAGCAGCAGGAGAAGCCGCTGGGGCCTTCGGCTCCGCCTCCAGCGGCTCGAAGCCCAGGTTGTCCATCGCCACGCTGCAACAGAAAGTGCAGCGTCCACCATTAAGACCCCGTACACGATCACGCATTTCGTCAAACTTTACTATTCTTGCCAAATATTTGACCGTGTACGGTGCTGTTTGATGTGTGTGTCAAGCACAGATCACGTCTGACGTGTTTGAGAGAAATTTTGATTGACACAAAGTTGACAAAATGGAGGATATTGTTTGCGTTGACATTTCGCCGCATACGGTTTTTGAAAGATTGTTTTATTACGATTTATCTCACGGCATCGTGAGTTTCCACTACTAACAGGGGAACCTCCCCATCGCACTCCCGTCACATTTAGTTATAAGTTGGCACAGTGGATAGGCCTTGAAAAACTGAACACAGATCAATAGAGAAAACAGGAAGAAGCTGTGTGGAACTATGAAAAAAATAAGCAAAATATACAAACTGAGTAGTTCATGCGCAAGATAGACAACAACAAGGATGGTGTGAGCTCAGGAGCGCCGTGGCCCCGTGGTTAGCACGAGCAGCTGCGGAACGAGAGGTCCTTGGTTCAAGTCTTCCCTCGAGTGAAAAAAATTACTTTTTTTATTTTCGCAAAGTTATGATCTGTCCGTTCGTTCATTGACGTCTCTGTTCACTGCAATAAGTTTAGTGTCTGTGTTTTGCGACCGCACCGCAAAACCGTGCGATTAGTAGACGAAAGGACGCGGGCGACGGCATGTGCGCCACGTGACAGGAATATGTGGTCGACCCACCTAACTTGTACACTTGGCGAATGGGTAGAAAGATTCTTCTACATTGCCCGATTTAGGTATTCTTGTGGATGTGATAATCACTCCCAAAAAAGTGATGAAAACATAAGAGTGTCACATAAACTGCAACAAATGAATACAACAGTTTCACAGTCGCACAGTTTTCCCTGTGCTCTGTCAAAACATATGTTTTTAACGTTTTCAATTTTTTCCGTGCGTAGACCGTCAAATCCTGCATATGTCCAAGCAAATCTGAACATGTCCCGGAATTTTGGAGAGCGAAGTTGATTATATGTGAGTGCCTGAACTTTGATAGTTGTCTGAAAATAAAAAATTAAACTTTTCACTCGAGAGAAGACTCACGCTAACCGCAGGACCACGGCGCTCCTGAGCTCATATTATACATGTTGTTGCTTATGTTGCGCATGGACTATTCAGTTTGTATATTTTGCTTATTTTTTCATTTTTTTTATAGTTTCACACAACTTCTTTCTGTTTTCTCGATTGATCTGTGTTCAGTTTTTCAAGGCTTATCCACTGTGCCAACTTATAACTAAATCTGAGGGGGGGGGGGGGGGTGCGATGGGGAGGTTCCCTTGTAAGAAGACTGCAATCAAGCATAAAAATAAAACAGCGCTGACAGTTATCAAAATGGTAGAGGTACCACATCTTTCCCAGCCACATATTAAGTATGAAGAGGTTACGAACAAAATATTTAAAATATACAGTGACATGCGAGCTGAGAGCAATGAAACAAAAGAAATCGAAGTTCTCCGGTTCTTCAACGGACGATGTGGATTATATGTTCCCACGTTGGGATATTTTAAATATTCGCCTGGTTAAGTCTTCCTTTTCCAATATGAGGGTGAAGTAACGCTAAACAAGTTATTAAACGTTTGACTGTCCTTCCGCAGAAAGTTGAAGTGATCATCAGGTTCTGAGCAAAACATTTTCATTAACACGTATCCCGTTGCATATTTCTCATTTTAAACTATTCCCTGAAGCAGAGTATTGCTTTCTGCTTGTTGTTTAAACACAGTGCCAAAGTCAGGACTGCTTTTGTCTGCATTTGTGCCGGTACTCACTACGCTCAAAATACACACGAAGGCGAATAGCGTCTTATTCAAAGTGATGTTAAATTGGCAAACACTGTTTGAACTTGTACGGAATTGCATGACAAATCCCCCTTTACGGGGGCCTTAACAGTCACTGCTCACGGGGCGTCAAAACGTACGTGGGCGAGCAGCTGGTGGCGGCACAGCGTGGAATTCCACGTTCCAGAGCGACGAGGAGCTGAAGAGTGCGCCGTGTCAGACGTTTTTGCCTCGTGGAGAGGAACGTGGCCAGTGGCGTGCGACATCGTTTTCATGTCGCAAGCAGAACTTAGGAGACGCCATATTGCATGGAGTGAAGCTCTATTTGGTGGATTTTGTTGTTGTAGAGTATGTGATAAATAATGTTAGGAAATTCCTGGTAAAAACTTCTAAGACTTGTAGTGGGGAATGAGTACATGTATTTTGAATAGGAGTCCATGTCTAGAAACGCCATCAAACGACGCATGGGGACATCGAAGTTATAGGTTCCGCCACCTGTAAATGGATGTATACGCAGGGTAATTCCCTCATGATGGCGCATACTTTCAGAGATGATAGACAAAGATAAATGTATCAATTTGAGGTGAGGGTTCCTGTATCGAATAAGAACGAGTCGAAAGTTATATGGAAAAACCATTTTCATACCTGTGACAGTGAAATACATATACCGGTACGCTGTTGCTAAGATTGCAGCGTAGATAAGTTTTAAAGGTGGTAGAGTGGGCGGAAACATGAAATAATGTGCAGTAAACATGGTGTCTACTACGCGTACCTTAAGAGCCATGATCAGCTGTTCAATAGAGAAGACGTGTTTCACAGCAGTGGAGATGAACAAATGCTCATAGCTCTTAAGGTATGCGTTTTAGAGCCTATTTTAATGGTTCAAATGGCTCTGAGCACTATGGGGCTTAACTTCTAAGGTCATCAGTCCCCTAGAACTTAGAACTACTTAAACGTAACTAACCTAAGGACATCATCACACACATCCATGCCCGAGGCAGGATTCGAACCTGCGACGTAGCGGTCGCGCGGTTCCAGACTGTAGCGACTAGAACCGCTCGGCCACCCCGGCCGGCAATTCCTTTTTTTTTTTTTTTTTGCTGCACATTTTTTCCTTGTTGTGGTACATACTAGCACGTGTGAAAGTTTCCTGGCCTTCAATCTTACCTACATCGGTACCGGTACCCGTTTTCCACTATTGGACGCGTCAGAATGGTTTTCGTTTATAGCTTTCGACTCGTACGTTTCCGTTACCTCAAATTGATACATGTATCTTTGTCGATCATCTTAGAAATTTTGTATCGTCATCACAGACTCACCCTATATACAGCCGCGGACGTCCATAACTTTGACGCTCTGTGACGTCGTTGGATGGAGTCTCCGGATACGGGTTCCTATTCAAAATATTACGTATTCACTCCCCTTTACTACTCCTAGAAGCTTGGAATGGGAATTTCCGAACGCCCTGTAATCTGTTTCAGTGTATACTACATTCAGGACCTCCAAAAACCTGCCGTTTTAGGTCCGATTATCTCTATATATGAAGACGATGTCTTGATCGTCTCACTCATTCTGATGGCTACAGCTAAAAACTAGAAATCTGGAGAGGCATCGATTAGTGCAGGATTCTTCGAAATTCCATCCCTAAGAAGGTGAAAGAGGAGATGAAAGGTTTTTTGAAAACATTGGTCAGAAATAAAAAAAATCATGCGTCAGATTTTAGAAAATTCAATCAATAAAGTAGTACGTGAAAGTTTATATTGAAAAATAAATCACTATTAAAGTACTATTAAAGCATATTTGAAGGTATACGAACGAAAATACGAATTTGCCTTCTCGATCAGAAATAAAAAATACGTGTTTCAATGCTTTTCGAAATTGCATCCCTATGCGGGTAAAAATAGGGGATCAAATTTCTTATAGAAATATCACTACAAGGACTCAAAAGGCAGGATTAACAACGACCCCCGACTCCAGCTACCAGAATCGGTTTTCGGTTAGAAGTACATTCGGGAAGGAGCACGCTTCTATGACATTAATTAACGTGAAAAATTAAAAAGACGCTGCAATTTGTGAACAAAATAATAAGAATCAGATTAAAGAAAAACAGAAAGAATCTGGGTGGACCATACAGTCTACGCGAGCGAAGCACGTGACGCTAAGATAGTTCATAATAATGGCAGGGAGATACTCAAAAATTTGAACAGAGAAGCTTTTCCGAAAAAAATGTATGTTTGCATGGCCATCTCCTGCAGCGGATGTTAAGATCAATAAGGTGAGGTGATGTGCAAATAACGCCAATGCAGGGTAAGAGAATGTGCAAAACGCAGAAACCTGCCAAGAGTGTATGTACAGTAAAGTTAGTTTCGATTTCAGCCTCCGGTAACAAAGAAGGAAAAAGCAGTGGCTTGCAGAATATGTGAAACAGAGACAAACATCTGCAGCAAAGTGCACGCCAGGTGCAACAACCAAACTGCACAAACATATTTATCCATATTCCCAGAATGACCAAAGATGATGCTTTGTAAATAAAAGCGAAACGTGTCTGATGTGAAAGAAACCTCTATTTAATTAATTGCAATAGACTTAAGACGCCGAAACCCTACTTTCGAAGTTTCAAGCTTCATATCGCTGCCGTAGGTATCGAGACGGCAATATTAGGCTAATCACAGCGAGTGACTGGAATGGGAAGTGGCCCTAAGAACTGGTACAGTGGGAAGTACCCTCTGCCATGCACTTCATGGTAGTTTGCAGTGTGTGACTGTAGACGTAGACACAGTTCTCAACACCTACACAAATTTCTCGTGTTGTTACAATTCGTACCCAAGTCGTAAACATACCACTAGCATTCTTGATTTATGTCTCATGCAAAAGACAATGTAGTTTTAACAACAGACTATATGGCATTATCGCTATTTAAAACAATGTTGCACATACCATTTCCCTGGCACGTAGATCCACTTACAACATTTGACGGACAAATATCAAGTGAAGAATCCAGAGTCAGTCTTCAAACCCCGAACTTTACGTTTCCGTAAGGATTGTTAAGACAAAATTAGATTAATTACAGCACGCACACAGGCATTTAAGGAGCGATACTGCTGAAACCACTGAGGATTAGGAAGGAAAAACTGCGAAGTGGAAATTTTGGGCCGCGCGGGATTAGCCGTGCGGTCTTGGGCGCTGCAGTCATGGACTGTGCGGCAGGTCCCGGTGGAGGTTCGAGTCCTCCCTCTGGCGTGTGTGTGTGTGTGTGTGTGTGTGTGTGTGTGTGTGTGTGTGTGTGTTTGTCCTTAGGATAATTTAGCTTAAGTAGTGTGTAAGCTTAGGGACTAATGACCTTAGCAGTTAAGTCCCATAAGATTTCACACACATTTTTTAGGAAATTTGCGAACCATATAGGCCTGATGAGGGAAGCAGCTATAATACTCCAAATTGAACAACTAGTACGCAGGCACTAGTCTTCCAGTAATCCTCCGGAAAGACGTAAATAATGTTAGATATTAAGGGCAAGAGAAGTCAAATAAACATGACATATGGAACAGCAGTGTGGCGCGTGCAGTTCAAGCCCCACTGAGTTACACCCGTCAACATATCGGCTACATTCACAGTGTCGTGAGCTGTGGAGTTTTGGGAAGGTACCGGGAGCTCCACGTCATCCATCCCCTACTCAATCTATGTCTGGCAGTAGTGCCCTATGGTTGCTGCCTCTTCCTCGAGAGACCCAGCTGAACCGTATGTGACAGCCTACTGGTCAAATAGGCGTATGTTACTATCCGACGTAATTTTGCAGCCGTCATTTTGCCTGGTGTTAGCGAGAAATACACGTAAGCGTTTCTTCACCATCCTACATGATCTCGTCAATATTGTTTACATTCTACCCGTTTTTCCATCTTTTTCTGCGCATGTCCAGCGTAGTAACTGGGGTTTGGACAGGAAAACTATTATATTTTCCTGTTCGTATGCCTCCATCCGTTCCTGCCAATTCAGGGAAACAGCCGCTGATCCAATAAACGCAGATCACTTTGCATCTATTCGCACCGTTAGTCGATACGTTTTCGAGCATTTATTCAAGATAAATACGTACTGCACGTAAAACAATATCCCCCGTTCTTCTAAAAAAAACCTGAAGCTTTGCATTTCCACAAGCAGTATATTGATTTTCCACTCCAATACGGATACAATCGCCGACATTTTGTTATCACTTTCATCCAAAAAACATTTGAAATGGAGGACGAAAATCATGACCGACGAATTGATCCAGACGGAGTTGATAGAATCGCTCAAATACTGGCAGAAGTCAGTGATCAGGAACAGAACAATACTGATAGCGATGCCTCATATGAAACTGAAGATGACGCTCGATCTGCTGATGAAGATGAAAACACCAGGTCAGGGCATGCAGTAGTAAATGCTATTCCTGTAGCCTACACTTCGCTCTCTGCATTCTTGAAAAAGCTCTTTAAAAAACCTAAAAACATCAAGAAAAGGAGCAGACTGTAAGAACCCAGCCCTCAACCCCTTCGCATCAGTCAGATGTACCACAATAGAAGAGGCAAGAAGAGGAGTTTTCCTAGCTGATATCGGCCAAAAAGTTCAGGTTGAAGCACAAACAGTACCAGAGAAATCCCATTCCGCCTGATCAGATCTAACCGGCACTTGTGAGGAAGAAAAACTGTCTGAGAAAAATGGATACAAATGGGCGAAGACTATGACGACTCGTTCAATCTGGACTGCCGCCAGAAACGTTGTTCACATAAAGCCTGTCCCAACGCCCATTACCCACTACGCCTATGATCCAAAGGAGCGTTTTGCTCTGTTCTTTTGACGTACCATCATGGACAAAATTCTCCTTCTTACGAATGAACAAATAGAGAAAGCCAGCTTCAACTATAAAAATGAAAAATCTTGCAGTTTGAAAAATACGACCTTTGGACAGTTTCGCGCTTTGTTTGGGTTACTGGTTCTATCAGTTGCTCTAAAATGGTTCAAATGGCTCTGAGCACTATGGGACTTAACTGCTGAGGTCATCAGCCCACTAGAACTTGTTGTTGTTGTTGTGGTCTTCAGTCCTGAGACTGGTTTGATGCAGCTCTCCATGCTACTCTATCCTGTGCAAGCATTTTCATCTCCCAGTACCTACTGCAACCTACATCCTTCTGAATCTGCTTAGTGTATTCATCTCTTGGTCTCCCCCTACGATTTTTACCCTCCACGCTGCCCTCCAATACTAAATTGGTGATCCCTTGATGCCTCAGAACATGTCCTACCAACCGATCCCTTCTTCTGATCAAGTTGTGCCACAAACTTCTCTTCTCCCCAATCCTATTCAATACTTCCTCATTAGTTGTGTGATCTACCCATCTAATCTTCAGCATTCTTCTGTAGCACCACATTTCGAAAGCTTCTATCCTCTTCTTGTCTAAACTATTTATCGTCCATGTTTCACTTCCATACATGGCTACACTCCATACAAATACTTTCAGAAACGATTTCCTGACACTTAAATCAATACTGGATGTTAACAAATTTCTCTTCTTCAGAAACGCTTTCCTTGCCATTGCCAGCCTACATTTTATATCCTCTCTACTTCGACCATCATCAGTTATTTTGCTCCCCATATAGCAAAACTCCTTTACTACTTTAAGTGCCTCATTTCCTAATCTAATTCCCTCAGCATCACCCGACTTAATTAGACTACATTCCATTATCCTTGTTTTGCTTTTGTTGATGTCCATCTTATATCCTCCTTTCAAGACACTGTCCATTCCATTCAACTGCTCTTCCAAGTCCTTTGCTGTCTCTGACAGAATTACAATGTCATCGGCGAACCTCAAAGTTTTTATTTCTTCTCCATGAATTTTAATACCTACTCGGAATTTTTCTTTTGTTTCCTTTACTGCTTGCTCAATATACAGATTGAACAACATCTAGAACTTAGAACTACTTAAACCTAACTAACCTAAGGACATCACACACATCCATGGCCGAGGCAGGATTCGAACCTGCGATCGCAGCGGTTGCTCGGTTCCAGACTGTAGCACCTAGAACCGCTCGGCCACTCCGGCCGGCAGTTGTTCTAAAGAGTAACCATCTGAATGCTGATGTGTTATTTGACAACAAATATTTTGGCACATCATTCTGCGCAGCCATGTCACTTGTTCGGTTTACATTTCTCCTGGGATACCTACGATTCGATGATAAATCGAATCACGCGGAGTGAGTTGAACAAACAAAACTCGCACCAGTCACCGCAATATGGGAAGATTTTTTTGAAACATTGCAGAGAAATTACAAACCCAGCTCATATCTAACTATCGAAGAGCAGCTTGTACCTTTCAGAGAGGATGTGGTTTCAAAACGTTTATTCCAAGTAAACCAGGGAAATATGGGCTGAAAATCGTTATGATGTGTGACGGCAGCACATTATGTGTGGCTGGTGCCGAGCCCTACGCTGGGAAAGGTTATGTCCCACGTGGAATGCCTGCAGCAGATCACTATGTTGACTGACTGACTGCGACTGTTCAGGGAACGAATCGTAACATAACGATGGATAACTGGTTCGTCAGCGTCCCTCTCGCTACCAAATTACTCGAAAAAAAGCTAACTATGGTGGGAACAAAAACAAAAATAAAAGGGAGTTGCCTCACAACTCTGTGAACGGGAATTACAAAAAACGTAAAACAGGAAGATCGTTTTTCTTGTATCACGAGCAAAACACAGCTGCAGTCCTACAAACCAAAACCAGATAAGCTGACTGTAGTTGTTTCTACTATGCACCAACACTTGGACGGGAGACCGGCAAGCGGGCTGCACTCAGCCCTTTTGAGGCCAACTGAGGAGCTACTTGACCGAGAAGCAGTGGCTCCTGTCACGAAAGCCGACAACCACGGGCAGAGCGATGTGCTGACCACATGCCCCTCCACATCCGCGTCTAGTCACTCCAGAGGATGACATGTCGGTCGGTTTTTACCACTGGCTCTTCGGAGGCCTGTTCGGACACCAGCAATCTCACTAATCGCTCTACCTTGCGGCAAGAACTCACGCTGCACCTGGGTTTCTTTTTTCGGCCTTGGCTACCCAGAATGCTTCCATTGAGACGACTGAGCCTCAGTTTCGACGTCATACCCGTCATTTCTTCTCCTCTTATGACACGTCGCAGTACTTCTGCATCGTTGTTAACCCCACCTAGCGACTCCTGAGCAACTAGCACCCGCCGCGAATTTCGTTCTACATTCAATAATTCTGGTACGCATTTTGCTGTCACACGTTTCATACGCAAAATACTCCAAAAAATTTCACCGACTTATCCCAGTCGATATGCCAGTATCATCAGCGACTTTTCGGAGACCGTTGATAATCATTTCTATTACTTTTCCTGACGATTTCGTCGGTTAATGATGTGCATGGTGTTCCAGGGCGCTCGTCTTCCTTACCGTTTTTCACGACTTTTTTCAAAACCATTGTATACCAAAGTGAACCTATCGTTTTACTACAGTACACTCACCGTACACAATACTTAACATTTCTATCTCTTTGCTGCACTTAATTGCTTTCTTACAGCAAAACATAATACATTTTTTCTGATCCATTTCTATATCGCCGATACCATAAAAACACATGTAACCTATTCGTTAGCTGACAACAGACTAAATATCCCATTTATCTAACACTATACGGACACTTTCCAGCATGTTTACCGACTTAACAACGAAAAAAATCTTGTGAATCTGACTAATGAAACAGGCGAAATTACCAAATTTCCGCCACTTTTTGAACGCGCCTCGTACAGAAAAATATGCTTTGATATGAACAACAGTCACCATTATAATGCTGCCATGAAAACATTATCATTGTGTATGCCATACACCACTCTAAACATGTTTTAGGAACTACAATATACTCCGGAAAGAAAAGATGAGAGAGACGACGTGCAGTCGTAGAGTTCGTTTCTACAGCGATAAAACAGAGATAAACAGCTCTTGTTGTTCTAGAAGTATATTTAATATTTTCAATTTGAAATCGAAAACAGCAATTTCATGCTACGTTTCAAGTAAGTCCCAGCAGACGTGTACGCATCTTTTTTCTCGGTGGTCAAGGAGTGCGACAAAAACTCTGGGAACACTTTCCTTTGCTTCAAAACATTCTGGAGAATGTCTTGAGCAAGAGACTTAAGAGACGTTCAGTACATTGCTCCACTGCGATCTGTTACACCAGAACCGTGACTCACTGCTGCCGCACGTCCACTGCCTTAACACCGCCGGCTCACAACTGGCTGGTCGAATACCGTCTGTTTACAGCTTTTAATTGAAGCTACCACCGTCGTTACTGCGCTTGTACGATAGGAACAAATCAGTCTTGAAACTTGTAGACAATCTGTCTATAGCAGTGTCATTATTCCCCGTATACAGACTTACTTGCCCCAAATTACAGCACTAACGTCAGTACGCAGTATATTGCTTGCCTTTCGTTAACTTACAGCTTGACGCGTTGCAGATTCCTTCATGGGATCTATAATTTCGCGAGTGAACGTGTGTTCCCTGCGCCACCTAGAAAGTGCGGCTAAACTCTTTGAGAACAACACGGCCGCAAACAGGAGCCCAGTAGGAGCCTCATGCACAGTGTTACTGCTGTTTACTCGCCTCGGCTCGGCAGCGCTATCCACCTGTTGTTCAGAGGATTGCTACGCAAACATACCACGCTACTTGCTGCATAAGTACCGCAACCAGCGCCTCAGTTTGTGCTTGCTTGTAAACAGTAATGCCGCTACATTTGCTGTTCACGATGACGACATCAAAGTTATTATGGTCGGAGCATTAGCTCAATTTGACGAGGAAATCGCCAGTTCCCTAGTAAAAGAAAGATCTTAAATATCTGACATTCGTCCGAAGAGATTCTGTAGCGACGAGCAAATATACTGATTGAAAAACAATCGCAACAACAACAAAAAATGGTTCAAATGGCTCTGAGCACTATGGGACTCAACATCTTAGGTCATAAGTCCCCTAGAACTTAGAACTACTTAAACCTAACTAACCTAAGGACAACACACACACCCATGCCCGAGGCAGGATTCGAACCTGCGACCGTAGCAGTCGCGCGGTTTCAGACTGAAGCGCCTAGAACCGCTTGGTCACAACGGCCGGCGATTATCACTGCAAGATCACAGGTTAATGTAAGCGCGAGATAAGCCACTGCAAAATTATTGTGAAATGCTGGTACATTAATAACCGATGTAACCGCCGAATGATAGGGTGCAAGCGTGCATGCATTTTGTTGAACAGATACAGAATGTGGGTTTGTGGCAGTTGGCCGGTCAATACTATGGCGGTTAATGGTGTTTGTGGATGACACAGCAATTGTCGTCCTATGATGTCCAACATGTGGTCGATTGGAGACACATCTGGTAATCGA
Organism: Schistocerca piceifrons; assembly: GCF_021461385.2. Taxonomy (NCBI): domain Eukaryota; kingdom Metazoa; phylum Arthropoda; class Insecta; order Orthoptera; family Acrididae; genus Schistocerca; species Schistocerca piceifrons. Next base: position 461,457,568 of record NC_060145.1, read on the forward strand.
GCAGGCCAACGCAACATGTCGACACTGTTAGAGCATGCTATCTTACAACAGCGGTATGCGCGCGAGCCTTGTCCTGTTGGAAAACAACCCCTGGAATGCTGTTCATGAAAGGCAGCACAACATGTTGAATCACCGTACTGAAGCACAAATTTGCAATCAGAATGAGTGGGATAACCACAAGAGTGCTCCCGCTGTCATACAAAATCGCACCCTAGACCGTAACTGCAAGAGTATTTGCAGCGTGTCTAGCTCGCAGACAGGTTGGTTGTGCGCCCCCAAGTGCCTTTCTCGTGATCAACACGCGGCCATCACTGGCACCGAGGCAGAACTAGCCTTCACTGGAAAACACAACAGACCTCCACCCTGCCCTGCAATGAGCTCTCGCTTGATACCACTGAAGTTGCAAATACTGGTGGTTTTGGGTCAATGGAATGCACGCTACAGGGCGCCTGTCTCTGAGCTTTCCTTCAAGAGGCCGGTTTGTAACAGTTCGTTGCGTCACTGTGGTGGCAACTACTGCTGAAATTCCTGCAGCAGGTGCAATACGATGCGCCAAAGCCATACGTCGAACTCTACGGTCTTCCCCTTCAGTAGTGCCACGTGGCCGCTCGGAACCCGTTTATCTTGCGACCATACAGTCTCGTGACCACCGCTGCCAGCAATCATGTACAGTGGCTATATCCCTGCCAAGCCTTTCTGCAATATCCCGGAAGGAACATCCGGCTTCTCGTAAACCCTAACAGGCGACGTCGTTTAAATTCCGTGAGATGTTGATGACATCTTTGTGGCGTTAAAGGCACTCTTAACTAACTTACTTACTTACTTTACTATTTCGTGTCCGGAGATTTGTTTCAAAGCCTTTCAGCCCAATGTTGGGCCAAGTCCAATGTTTCTCTCTTCTCAAGCCATAGTTCGTCAAGAGTACACCTTGCGAGGCAGATGGAACACTGTAGAAGGTGTTCCATATCCTGAACTTCACCACAGTCGCATTTGTTGTCTCCTTCGTCCTTAAAGCCCCATTTGACTAGGTTTGCTTTAACTGGTGCTATGCCTGTTCTGATGCGGTTCAGTGTTCTCCAAATCTTCCAGCTTGATGTACTGCCGCTGGGTATTTCTCGTGAGGCATCGTAGTCCTTCTACGTCCACATGAAGAACCGTGCAGCGGGTGGCGCTCGTCGAAAATCTGTTTAAATTTTTCTGTACGTTCGTGCGCAATTCTTCGGGATTCAGGAGATGAGAATCCAGCTGCTTTGTATATTTTCCCAAGTGGAGTGGGTTTCATGCATCCTGTTGTTAGCAAGCATGTTTCATTAAGGACTGTAGTGACTTTTTTGGCATGTGTGGATCGAGACCACACGGGGCATGCATATTCTGCCGTGGAGAAGCAAAGTGCTTGAGCAGTTGTTGGTAATACAGTCGGACTAGCTCCCCATTTACTATTCGTCAGTTTTCTTAAAATATTGTTCCTGGCAGCAACTTTTTGGCCGGTTTTTTTCACAGTGACATCTGTGCGTCAGTGATCTATCCAGCGCGACACCAAGGTATGTTGGTTTGTCCGTATGGTCCAGTTTGTTGCCATTCCAGGTGACGTTCAGCTTCCTGTTTGCCTGTTTTGTGCGGAGGTGGAAAGCGCTAACCTGTGTCTGAGATGGATTTGGTTTGAGGGAGTTCTCTTTATAGTATTCAGACATTACGTGTAGCGAGCTTTCTAATTTCCCTTCTACTTCCTCGAAGCTATTTCCTTGCGCTGTAATGGCCAGATCATCGGCATACAAGAAATGAGTAGTACGTTCCAGTGTTGGTTGATCATTGGTGTATATGTTAAATAGTAGGGGGGCCAGCACACTGCCCTGGGCGTGACCGTTCTTTTGTCGACGCCATCGGCATTTTTTTCCGTCCAGCATTACATAGAACTGTCTGTTTTGCAGCAGATATTCAATGATTTTGTGAACTGATGATCCTTAAATGTACAGTACAGTTTTTCCATGAGCTTTCTGTGGTTGACGGTGTCGTATGCAGAGCTTAAGTCCACCAATGCTACACCTGTTATTTGTTTGTTATTAAATCCTTCCTCTATGTGTTCTGTGAGTGCTAGGATTTGACTGGTGCATGATTTCCCGGGTCTGAATCCAGCCTGTTGGGGAATGAGCTTTTGGTCTGCGATATTTGCTATGCGGTTTAGGATTATTCGTTCCTACAGTTTGTACAGATGGCACAGGAGTGCTATTGGGCGGTAGTTCTTCGGTTGACCTGCGTCTTTCCCAGGTTTTAGTAGCGCCACTACCTTTGATTTCCTCCACATTTTTGGGATCTTACACGTTTTTGGGATCTTACACGTTTTTAACAATGATTGAAGAGCTGTAGGATCCATTGCTTGGCACTAGGTCCGAGCTGTTTGATCTGTTCCACGCATATATCTTCGACTCCCGCTGCTTTCCCGTTTTTCATTGAGTTCGTTCCATGATTAAGATCTTTCATGGTAAATGGTATTTCGAACATGCTTGACTCTTGACTCTCAATTCTGCTGATTTTTATTTTCTAACATTTCTTGTTGCGTTTTCCATTTAGTAGGAGCTGATGGGCAATTTGATTGGGTGTTACTGAAGAGCATTGTTTAGCTGTCCCAGAGTCACAATTAAGTTTTTTTTATTAAGTTCCAAGCGACTTTGCTGCTGTGGGTCATATCCATTCTTTCCAGACTTTAGAACCATCTCCTTTGTCTTAATTCACTAATCATTTCCATTGCTGTTTCTCCACATTGGACTACTTCTTCACTAAAGGGGTCCTGTTCGTAAAGCATTTCGTACTCCCTCAGGATGTTCTTTGATTCGTCAGAGAGACCTGGGATGAAAAGCTCTCTGCAGCCTCGGGGTATGTGTCTTCGAGAAATCTTTTGGAGGGTCTCTACGAAAGTTTGATAATTTTCTGGAATTAGGTGTAGATTTTTTATTTCTGCATCCAGTTCCACAGCATATTCTGTCCATTTAGCTTTTTTAAAGTTGAAGCGTCTGCGGAATGGTATTTTCGTTGTTCTCAAAGCAGCGTATATTTGGTTCCGATAGGTCGGTGTTGTGATTTAGGAAGAGGTGCGTCTGCAGTTTTTAAGCATCGGTCTTCCACGTTTGCGCTTACAAAACAAATATCAGGGTTGTATTCGCGCTTCCAAATTTTGCTGCTGAACGAGCATGGTAGCTTGGGATCATGGATCAGGGATAAGTTATTTATTTCCGCCCACTGCTCTAATTTATGTCCGTTGTCGTCTGTATGTTTGTAGCCCCATGATGTGCTGTGGCAGTTGAAGTCTCCTAAGATGAACTGTGTTCTGGTTGTTGAAGTTTGGCGGCAGAGTCAAGTTGAACTTCTCTCCGGGCGGCTTGTATACTGGCGTTACGGTGAAGGTGCTACACTCGACAGTCAGTAATTCTACGTTATTGTACGTAGTTCTGTTAGTTGATATTATGACCATCTCAGATTTTGTGGAGACAGCGCTGCCATATTTAGGATGTGGATTTTCTATGGCTAATTTCATTCCTTCTATTTCTGGTCTTATTGCCCCTTCTTTCTTGTGTGTTTCTTGTATACACAGTATGTCCCATTTGAGCGTGCGGCAAAGTTGTGATATGATTTGTTGTTTGTTTTTGGTGATACCCTTTAGGCTTGCAATCGTCAGAGTTGGCTCTGAGAAGGGCCCATTCTCTTTGCTTTTCCGGTGTTGGAAGGATTGGCCGTTGCCTTTTATTGCAACGTTTCTTAACTAACAACTCACCACGTCCTATCCCAAAGGTAACTAATACTGACTAGTAGTGTTAATCGTGTATTCAAAGCAATCCTGGTTTGAATCCTCATTGTGTCGCTGCTAGCTCCCACTCTTATGCGACTGGCGCAAAATTTTAATCGATATTGCCTTCCAGATGCAGAAACACGCCTAACAACTATAGCTTATGTCGCACAGCTCCTTATTGGTCTTGCGATTTCTTTCCGTCGCTGTATTTCGGCTCGGATCGTGCAGAATGTGTTTTCAGCGCGTCGCCCAGTGAGCCAGATTTCCCGGCGCACTAATTAAGGTTTCTGACGAAGTGGTAGTACCAAAGGTCGAGCCACAGACTTGGAGCCACACTTGGAAATTAGTCAGCCGCCTGATGACGACACTATGATGATTCGTGCAGTGCGATAAGGACGTCGCGGCTAAACATAACACCCTATGAAACAGCGCCGTGTCGCCAAAGGAAGTGATCTCTGAACGGAAGAATGGTCGGCAACGGACTTGTAAAGCGCGACAGTAGCGAACGCAGTGAAAAGCTAACGTAGGAAATGAGGAAAACTTCACTCATTCGCAAAACGAGGCGTGCCTCTGAACTGGGGATAAGGTCGACTGTTTCCTACTGAACCGCTTTCTATTTGTTTAGAGTTTCTTCCCTGCAGGCAACGTCGTTGCCGGATAAGAGCCTGTCCCGTAAGTGTGGCGTTGCAAGTGCAAACACCTTACTAGTATAAGAGAGTGGTCCAGAGTGGCACCTTTGTGTTTTTACAGTGCAGCGACTAATGGTCGCGGGATCGTACTTAGGGTCTATACTACAGGTTCCCAGACTTAACTTGTGGGCGTGGGGACTGCCAGGGAAAATTTTCTGATAAGTACCCCGCCAAAACTATCACTTTAGAGCAATTTTCGTATTAAAAGTCTTTAACACAGCAATGATGGCGTATTGTTAAACTGTGTAAAATTTTCGAGTTAATTAATTGGAGAGAATAACGAAATTAAAAAAAAACTGAAATACTTAAAATATTAAACGCGACTTGTTTACATTCCTATGAACTATATTAAAGAAAATACGAACAAGAACTTACGATTCTTGTCAATGCAAAATACTGTATTTCAGTTTTAGAATTAGCACACTGGACTCACATTCGGGAGAACGACGGTTGAAACCCGTGAGCGACCATCCTGATTTAGGTTTCCCGTATTTCGCCAAATCGTTTCACGCAAATGCCGGGATGGTCCCCTTGACAAGGGCGCGGCCGATTTCCTTTCACGTCCACCCCTAATACGAGCTTGTGCTCCGTCTCCAATGACCTCACTGTCGACGGGACGTTAAACACTAATCTCCTCCTGCTCAACTTCAAAAGTTAACGTTTTACCAGCAAGAACACATGTTTATCAGGGAAATTTAAGATAATAGACACAATGTCTTTTGTACCTGGGAAGTTTAATGACATGGAGAGGAAGCTGTACAGAACATATAACAAGGAGGATATGTATGGCAAAGAGAGCATTTGAAGAGGTGAGGCAGTAACTAACATCTAGAAGAATCTCAATGGAGCTGAGCTGGATTATAGCGCTGTACAACACTGAATCAGGGAAGTTAAAAAGAAAGAACAAAGATACGTAGAAATTTTTGAAATGAACAAACATACAGATGAAGGAAGATCCTCAGAATACGAAACGATGGGGTGCCATGTGCACTCGAGTGATTGACGTGGAAAGGTTGCTCACGTGATTACAGCCGCACAGACTTTGAATGCGGAATGGTAGTTGGAGCTAGATGCATTCGACATTCCGTTTCGAAAATCGTTAGGGAATTTAGTATTCCACGATCCACAGTTCAAAAAATGGCTCTGAGCACTATGGGACTTAACATCTGAGGTCATCAGTCCACTAGAACTTAGAACTACTTGAACCTAACTAACCTAAGGACATCACACACATCCATGCCCGAGGCAGGATTCGAACCTGCGACCGTAGCGGTCACGCGGCTCGAGACTGAAGCGCCTAGTACCGCACGGCCACACCGGCCGGCAAGCTCCACAGTGTCAAGAGAGTGCATTACCTCTCACTACGGACAATGCAGTGGCCGATGGCCTTCATTTAACGACAGAGAACAACGGCTTCTGCGTAGAGTTGTTAGTGCTATCGGTCAAGCAACAGTGCTTGAAATAACGGCAGAAATCAATCTGGCACGTAACGTATCCGTTAGGAGTGTGCGGCGAAATTTGGCGTTAATGGACTACGATAGCAAACGACCGATGTGAGTGCCTTTACTAACAGCACGACATCGCCTGCAGCGCCTCTCCTGGGCTGCTGACCATATCGGTTGAACCACAGACGTCTGGAAAACCGTTGTCTAGTCATGAGAGTCCCAATTTCAGTAGGTGAGAGCTAATCGTAGCGTTCGAGAGTGGGCCAGACCTCACAAAGACATAGACCGAGGTTGTCAACAAGGCACTGCGTAAGTTCCTTGTGACTGGTGTGGGCTGTGTTTGCATGGAACTGAACTGATCACTGGCCGGACATGGTTATGTTCGACTACTTGGAGATCATTTGCAGCCATTCACGGACTTCATGTTGCGAAACAACTATGGCATTTTTATGGATGTCTATGCGCCATCTCAGAACATTCTGGGCAATTTGAGCGAACGCGACCGACGTTAGTGCACAACATCCTGAACCGCCATCAGTTTCGCAATTATGGACGGCTATAAACGCGGCATGGCTCAATATTTCTGCAGGGGACCTTGTCGAGTCCATGCCACGTCGATTTGCTGCATACGCCAGGCAAAAAAGAGTTCCAACACTATATTAGGAGGTACCCCATGACTTGAGACCTCACTGTACACAGTCGCAACACTAGCCGCACCGAAATGCACTGAAGAAATGTCTACGGCTGTACCCCGTCTACCGTTCTGGACAGGCAACCCTAGACCTATTTTAAATCTAGTATTCGAATGCGAAACGGTGATTCGTGTATGGATAACTCGCTACAGTTCTAGCGCGAGCTGACTCACGCCAGCTGGCTAACCAGATCAGAGCGCTGCCTACGTCATTCGTGTCACAGTTGCGCGGTATTAGATGCAGTGTCTGCAGCTACACGACGTGCTGAGATGGCACAATTTTAAATACGTTACAAGGACTTCACACGACCGTAGCAAACGTTCAAACAGCCTATACCGCAGTAAAGATGCCACGAAATCATGCGTTTTAATTACGGCACTTCCCGACTAACTGAACGTAACAGAAGCTGATGCTGTAACAGAAAAACGGAAATAACAACAAGAGTACTAGGCTCAACATATAAAAGGTAACAGAATAACTTCAAATACGCATTTAATCAAGTAGGTATTTAACTTAGAGCAGTGGAGGGGAGGCTACAATTAAACTTTGGCTACTTGAGCTAGTGCAAACAGAAAACTATTTACCGTGTGGATACCCAATATATAGGAATAATGTTCAGACTGTGCGCTGCAGGATTTGTGTTGTTCTAGTGTCGGAACACGTGGGGCAATACTGACCCTAAGACTTATCTTAGAAGCTAGATTAAGGAAAGGCAAACCTACGTTCCTAGCATTTGTAGACTTAGAGAAAGCTTTTGACAATGTTGACTGGAATACTCTCTTTCAAATTCTGAAGGTGGCAGGGGTAAAATACAGGGAGCGAAAGGCTATTTACAATATTTACAGAAACCAGATGGCAGTTATAAGAGTCGAGGGACATCAAAGGGAAGCAGTGGTTGGGAAGGGAGTAAGACAGGATTGTAGCCTCTCCCCGATGCTATTCAATTTGTATATTGAGCAAGCAGTGAAGGAAACAAAAGAAAAATTTGGAGTAGGTATTAAAATCCATGGAGAAGAAATAAAAACTTTGAGGTTCGCCGATGACATTGTAATTCTGTCAGAGACAGCAAAGGACTTGGAAGAGCAGTTGAACGGAATGGACAGCGTCTTGAAAGGAGGGTATAAGATGAACATCAACAAAAGCAAATTGAGGATAATGGAATGTAGTCGAATTAAGTCGTGTGATGCTGAGGGAATTAGATCAGGAAATGGGACACTTAAAGTAGTAAAGGAGGTTTGCTACTTGGTGAGCAAAATAACTGATGATGGACGAAGTAGAGAGGATATAAAATGTAGACTGGCAATGGCAAGGAAAGCATTTCTGAAGAAGAGAAATTTGTTAACATCGAGTATAGATTTAAGTATCAGGAAGTCGTTTCTGAAAGTATTTGTATGGAGTGTAGCCATGTATGGAAGTGAAACATGGATGATAAATAGTTTGAACAACAAGAGAATAGAAGCTTTCGAAATGTGGTGCTACAGAAGAATGCTGAAGATTAGGTGGGTAGATCACATAACTAATGAGGAAGTATTGAATAGGACTGGGAAGAAGTTTATGGCACAACTTGACTAGAAGGAGGGATCGGTTGGTAGGACATGTTCTGAGGCATCAAGGGATCACCAATTTAGTATTTGAGGGCAGCGTGGAGGGTAAAAATCGTAGAGGGAGACCAAGAGATGAATACACTAAGCAGATTCAGAAGGATGTAGGTTGCAATAGGTACTGGAAGATGATGAAGCTTGCACAGGATAGAGTAGCATGGAGAGCTGCATCAAACCAGTCTCAGGACTGAAGACCACAACAACAACAACAACAGTGTCGCGACATGCCGTTAGTTGCCGGTACTGGTACGGTGACGTAGAGTTGAAACAAGCAACAGTGGGCATTACAGTTGCAGACACTCAACATTGCTCTCCACGAGATTAGCCGACGATTCGGAAGTTCGAATTAACCGTCGATTTGTGAACCGCTCCTGGCAGGGGCCGACGATCAATTGCGCCACAAATCGTTGCAGTACTGTTGCCATGGTTGAGAATGTTGGACGCCATGGGTAACCTTCAAGCAGTGCACAGAGCTGTGCATTCCATGGTCCACCGTTCGAGAAGCGCCAAGAACAAATGGCGGCATGGTGTCTGTACAAACCTACTGGTTGTCGCGGAAGCAGCTCGTAGTCATACTGAGCACCGTTTGTAACCCGGAAAGTTAACACTGAACGGAATTAACAACTGTTGCCCTCTCATGTGGAAATTTAAATGTATCTCCTTCAATTGGTTACTCGTTGTTTCTATTCCGTGCGTCCTCACAAATGTTTGCACACAGTTTCAGTGTCCTATCACCATTTTGATAGTGGGGTCTCGCTCGAGTAGCGAAAGTTTGATTATAACCACGTTGTACTTTCATTTCGGAAACTGGAAACACTATACGTATTCTTTGTGGTCATGTCAGGTACAACCACACAAAGAATCGACGCTGAGAACAATAGAATAATCTTTCATATTAAGAAAATGAGATCAATATCGACGCACAGCAGAAAAAGTTATTGCTACCGTGATATTCTTTAAGAAACTACGCAAATTGAAGGTCAGTCAACGGAGGAGGAGAAAAAAAAATTTAAAAAATGAATCCACGTCCTTACGCTCAGCACCAGTTTTAAACTTAGGCGATTCCCATTGTTCTGATAAGTGTTGTTTTCAGTAGCAATTCAGCAGACTTGCGAACAAAATTAAAGATGAAAAACACTCAGACTCTCGATACCGCATATCTACTGTTTAGGAGACAGAGGGTTTATAGCACTGTCTTGGGGAATCATAGATACAGCATCGGTGTCACTGGTTTTCCTGTCAATTGCTATCAGCTGTGACCTTCCCGACAGGAAATCACGAATCCAGACACACAACTGAGAAGATACTCCAACAAGCACGAAATTTAATTAGAATTCGCTGGTGAGGAACAGTATCAAAAGCGTTCTGGAAATCTAGAAATATACGATCAACTTTAGATCGCCTGTCGATAACGCTCAGATCGTATTCTTAGATGTAGTCCATTTCATTGGGACACAGTAAATGTTCCAAGGTATTCGATAAACCACAAAGGGTGTCAAGTAAAATTCTGTACCAGTGGATACGAAGTTCTCGCACAGGTAAGACTGGCGTTCAACAAGTAATGCAACATTTTTTCTCGACAAATTTCAGTTGAAAAAAGCAGAATTTGTTGTGGGATACCGTGTACTGTTCCCGCTTTAGTTTCATGAAGTTTCGGTAGGTGGTGGCGGCGGCGCTATACGAAGCCTTCAAAAGGCATCTGTAACGGGGGTGAGTTCCGATTAGAGAGCTGGCGGTTGGTTTGTGGTGTTGAAAGGACCAGACTACAAACGCCATCGGTCCTTGCATAGAGCTGTTACTGAGTTTCTTTTGGTGAAAAACCAGAGCATCGCAGGTATTCATGGGCGCTTGCAAAATGTCGACGCATACCTGGCAGTGGCAAAAGCACGGTGAGTCGTCGGGCGAGCGTCTCATCACCGCAAGAAGGTCGCGCGAACTGTCAGATCTTCCTCGTGCCGGCCGGCCGCTGCTGTGACCCCTGCAATGTTGAAACGTGCGGACACACTCGTTCGAGGTGATCGACGGATCGCAATCAAACACCTCGTTGCACAAGAGGGTGTCTCTGTTGATAGGGCTGACACACTTGTCCAGCAGTTGACGGTACTCAAAGGAGTGTGTCGGCTGTGTTTCTTGATGCTTAACAGAAGACCGTAAAGAGTAACGAAGGACCATCTGTGCAATGAAGGATGCACTCTGCGGGAAGGAATGGGTGGTTATTGACGCAGCAAGGCATTGGCTCCGACGTCGACCAGTAGTTCGGGCATATAGGTCGTTGCCACTAACGTGACCTAAGGCCGTCGTACTGAACAGAGATTTTGTTGTAATGTAGGGTTTTGTGGGGAATAATACGGTGTATTGGAATCCTGAATAAAATCAACCTTTCAGAAAACAATGTGTGGCATTACTTACTGAACGCCCCTTGTATACGTAGCGAAGGTAGAGCTAGTGTGTCTGATATAAATTTTTGAAAGTAGATAACCCATGAAAGTAGATAACCCAGGTCTTTCCAAGGAAAGTAACGGACAGTGACTAGCTGTACCGCACTCTTTATAGGTTCTCGTTTCCCTTCCTCTGCTCTGCCGCTGTTTAACATAGTATCGCCGCCTGGGCTGGCTGATAACAGTGCTAGATAGCAGGCGCTGCAGCAGTGTCTGCCACCAGTGTTTGCGAGGGCAGATACTCCCTTGAAGCGTTGCAGCCGCCCACAGCGGACTTTGGCACCGCACACACTGACGTTCGTTTGAACAAATGACAACGCGGGCTACCACCCTGATACCAGAATGAAACCGATGAAGTGAAGAACGGGAAACCGCGTCGACGACGGCGTCAGCGTTAGCCGCGAAATCAGGCGGGGCCTCTTCCAAGGAACGATCCCGGCATTCGCCTGACATTTATTTAGATTTTCGATGACTTGCCTGAATCACAATGGCGCGAAGCCTTCCTTGCAAATACAAGCCCAGCGCTTTCGCCACTGCAGGAAGTCACACGGCTGTGTTTATACATCTACATCTACATTTATACCCCGCAAGCCACCCAACGGTGTGTGGCGGAGGGCACTTTACGTGCCACTGTCATTACCTCCCTTTCCTGTTCCAGTCGCGTATGGTTCGCGGGAAGAACGACTACCGGAAAGCCTCCGTGCGCGCTCAAATCTCTCTAATTTTACATTCGTGATCTCCTCGGGAGGTATAAGTAGGGGGAAGCAATATATTCGATACCTCATCCAGAAACGCACCCTCTCGAAACCTGGACAGCAAGCTACACCGCGATGCAGAGCGCCTCTCTTGCAGAGTCTGCCACTTGAATTTGCTAAACATCTCCGTAACGCTATCAAGCTTACCAAATTACCCTATGACGAAACACGCCGCTCTTCTTTAGATCTTCTGTATCCCCGACCTGGTACGGATCCCACACTGATGAGCAATACTCAAGTGTAGGTCGAACGAGTGTATTGTAAGCCGCCTCCTTTGTTGATGGACTACATTTTCTAAGGACTCTCCCAATGAATCTCAACCTGGCAGCCGCCTTACCAACAATTAATTTTATATGATCTTTCCACTCGATACAATACGGTAATGCAGTGTGAAAAGCCGATTCGTGTTTAATACGCGTGAAACAGAAGTGAAAGCACAAACTCCATAAACACAAAGCAATCAAATCATCCTTAACGGACAGAAGTCTGCAGGCGTGAAAGTAGACCCCGTGTACTCTAAGGGAGTTTTACAGGCCCATTACTGTTCACAATACTGTGTATTTACATGCTGACAATTACTGAACTATATGAAATAAAAGCGTCATAACTTCTGAACGGTTTGCGTAAGGACGTTCAAACTGCACTGTTGCCGTGAGACATGATGGGAATTAGTATGCGCAGTACGGTTTGGCTTAGCGACGAAGCCCACTTTCATTTGGATGGGTTGGTCAATAAGCAAAATTAGCGAATTTGGAGGATAGAGAATTGCCATTTCGCAATCAAGAAGTCTCTTCACCCTCAACGGATGACTGTGTGGTGTACAATGTCCTGTCACGGAATAATCGGTGCGATATTCCTTGATGGGACGGTGACTACCGAAAGGTATGTGAAGGAGTTGGAAGATGATTTCACCCCATTATCAAAAGCGAGCCTGATTTCGACAAGGTGTGGTTGATGCAAGACGCAGCTCGACCCCATCGAAGCAGGAGAGCGAGATGTCCTGGAGGAACACTTTGGGTACCGTATTCTCACTCTGGTGCGCCCAGAGGCCACTGTCACTGGTCTCGATTGGCCGCCGTATTCTCCGGATCTGAACACATGCGACTCCTTTTTTGTGGGGCCATTTTAAGGACAAGGTGCACAGCATTAACCCCAAAAACCATCCCTCAGTAGACAATAGCTGTTCAGGGGCTCATCGACAGCATGGATGTTCAGAATTCGTCTGCGCCGCATCATCGCCAATGATAGCAGGCATATCGAACATGTCATAACCTAAATCTGGATATGTATAGTGGCGTTTAGATTTTGGATAAAGTGTGTCCACGCCGTAGTTTCCAGCTAATTTATGTTTTTTTCATGTAGTTTAATAACTGTCACCTAGTGGACAAAATCGGAAGCTGCATGACATTGTTCACTGATAGTACTGCTGTACGAGAGTTGGAACTTCAACACTGTAAACTCTTTATTTAAAAATTATACAAAATAGAAACTTGTTTCAAAGTTTTAGTCTGCAACAATGTGTATAGCCCGTTGCCGGCGATGTGGAAGTTGTGGTGTAGCCTCAGCACTGGCAGCTGCGTTGATAGCTCGAGTGGAGCGGTCAGTCGTCCGAAAATCTCTCTAACAGTTCTGAAGCGATTTCTATGAAGTGCTCGCTTCCCTGAGGAACCGAGTTGAGGTCACGAGGACCTGTGTCCGGAAGTGTGATGTGTGGTACAGGACTTGCCAGCCCCACCGCTCGAAGAAATCAGTCACAGATTGCGTCTGCTAGATGGTGAGCCGGTCGTGCACCAAGTGTCGCCGCGTCTTTCTCTAAGCTCTTCACTTTTGGAACACAGCGAGCGACCAACTTAGAAGCGGGGACACCTTCCGCAGGACGTGCCCATCATTTTGCAGGACAATGCTTGGTCGCATCGGCGCAAGCTGTGACTGATTTGTTCGATCGATGGGGTTGGGAAGTCCAGTACCACACATCACAATTACGGTCCTCGTGACTGGCACTCGATTCCTAAGATGAAAGGAGCACTTCAGGGCATTCGCTTTAGAACTGTTAGAGGGATTCGTCGGACACGAACCGCTCCACTCTATCAGCACATCTGCTGACAGTATCCTACGATTGCTGGTGACCATTTTGAAGGCCGAAGCCGCAACGCTGAGTACTGGCTGAGAGCCCGCCCGGTTAGCCGTCCGGTCTAAAGCCGTCGGCACACGGACCGTGCTGTCGAACGCCAACGTTGAGAGCGCCAAGTTCAACGTGCTGCTGAACGCTCAGGAACGATGCGACTTGTGCATACGGTACGTGAGCCGCAACGTGGTACACGCGATCGCAACGCACTCCGGCGGCAGTTGCGGGAAGTTTATACTTCGTAACTCAGTTTACTGAACGGGTGTGCGTAAAATTCCCACATTAGCTCTATTAAAACGCACATTTCCTCCATTGTCCACGAAAAGGAAAGTACCATGTCCAATCAGTAAGGATACACGCTTATAAAAATTCCATTCCAAACAGTGCGATACAAATTTGCAATACTTCTTCACATAAGATAAACATTATTTCATCATTCCCACACTTTAGTAAAACTCTAAGGTCAGTCTTACTTGATCACTGTTCCTACCCAGTAGCAGAAACTTTCTAACACGTGAATTGCGAAGCGTAAAAGAAAGCGGAGAAAAATAGGTTCACACAAGTAGCGCAAGGTGTCCTGTAGATCAAGCCAATCGAACACCCAAAGAAAGGCGAACTTATATTTACATAACATCAAAAATTATAGTGTATACTTATATTAAACTAATAATAAAGTAACAGAACCTAATAAAAATGCAAATGTTGGGAAAAAAATTTACGTACTGGGTAGTCGCGAACCACCGCCCAAACAGACAAATTTCACATATCACTGACGCTACTCACCACGCTAAACCAATAATTTGACGTCAATTTCCATTCCTAGGATCTTACCAATCTTAGCACTTGCTGAAAGCTTTAATGGTAAATATGTTACTAACTGAAATTTAATTATAACAAATTGTACCAAGAACTATGCGTTTTGGGTGCATCCTCAGTGTATTGCTGCCTTCAAATAGCATACTCTCATAATACGCAAGTTACAATAATTATTTTGCCACGAATATAATGTTTCTCATTATTTTAGTGAAACGGATCACAAAGTTAACAACGGTTTTTCCAAAGATTCTCAATTTGCTGGTGCTCAGAAACGGCATATATACATGTAGGCTTGAAATGAATGCCAATATGGCGTCTCACAACTTTGTGCTCAGGGGAGATGGCGCGCATGTGACGTAGGTGGTGCTGTGCCATCTCATTGGTCAACGCTCAGACGCACGCTCAGAATATCTGACATGCTAGATATTGCTCTGCACGTTCGGAAAGACTCCCGAACGTGCTATTCCACGCTATGACGTCAGAAACTCGGCACGCTCAACGTTCGGATGGATGCACGGTCCGTGTGCCGACGGCTTAACACACAGCTGAAAGATGTGTCGGTCCCCGGCACGGATTCGCCCGGCGGATTAGTGTCGAGGTCCATTATGCCGGCCAGCCTGTGGATCGTTTTTAGGGCGGGCTTCCATCTACCTCGGCGAATGCGGGCTGGTTCCCCTTATTCCGCCTCAGTTACACTATGTCGGCGATTGCTGCGCAAATACTGTCTCCACGTACACATTCACCATAATTACTCTACCACGCAAACATTGGGTTTACACTCGTCTGGTATGAGACGTTCCCGGGAGAGGGTAGTGTGTGGGGGGGGGTGGGGGGTGTCCACTGGGGGCCGAACCACGCAATAACCCTGGGTTCGGTGTGGGGCGGCGGTGAGGTGGGTGGACTGCTGTGGCTTGTGGGATTGTGAACCACTGAGGGCTATGGTGGGGACGAAGCCTCTCCGTCGTTTCTAGGTCCCCAGATCCATACAATGAAATGAAATACAATACAATACAATAAGATACCATACCGGTCGAGAAATGGAGGAGAACGTAGGGAGAATCGATGCTTTTGAGTAGCGACTGGCAGTGGACGCTCATTATAAACAAACGTGAGTAATCAAGGAAAGAAACACCTTAGACCAAAGCTGTATCATTATTGAGACTGAAATGTTACCGTGTCAATCTCAAAATAAATTTATGACTACAATGAAAAACACATTTAACAAATAGCAGGTTTTAGTGTCTGATTACACGACTGCCGAACAGACACTAGTAAGTCAGGGTCATTA
The DNA here is from genome assembly GCF_021461385.2 of Schistocerca piceifrons. Taxonomy (NCBI): domain Eukaryota; kingdom Metazoa; phylum Arthropoda; class Insecta; order Orthoptera; family Acrididae; genus Schistocerca; species Schistocerca piceifrons. The sequence goes on from NC_060145.1 coordinate 461,473,198, forward strand.
AATAATCTTCGAGTACGCTTACAGAGCCATTTCAAGCGGAAAGACCACATAACACTATTGTTAAGGTACATGCCAGACATGCATTGGAAGAATCCTCAAGAATGTAACCACCAGCAGAGGAGGTAGCTTACAAAAACTTCGTTCCACCGACACTGAAGTATTGCACCTCATTCTCGAACCATTTTGAGTTGGGTCTGGTAGAGGAAACAGAAAAGATACGAAGCAGAGCAGCGCGCTTTGCCTGGCTTTCGTTTAGCAAACGCGAGAGCGAAACTTCCTGGCAGATTAAAACTGTGTGCCCGACCGAGACTCGAACTCGCGACCTTTGCCTTTCGCGGGTAAGTACCGGGCGTGAGTCGTGCTTCGGTAGCTCAGATGGTAGAGCACTTGCCCGCGAAAGGCAAAGGTCCCGAGTTCGAGTCTCGGTCGGGCACACAGTTTTAATTTGCCAGGAAGTTTGATATCAGCGCACACTCCGCTCCAGAGTGAAAATCTCATTCTGGAAACGCGAGAGCATTGCGGAGGTTGTGAATTACGTTGTGGTTTACTAATGACATTCAGAGATCGCACGTTCATAGAAGATATCTTGTTTTCTCGTAGATACATGCCGCAAAGGAAAGCGTGAAAATCGACAGACTCGAGCTCATACAGAGGTTTACCAACCGTCTTTCTTAGCGCGCACCATTCGTGAATGGAACAGGAAAGTGACAAGTGATTCACGAAGGACCCTCTGCCAAGCACCGTAGGGTGGGCTTGCAGAGTACGGACATAGATACATAAAGGCGCCCGGCGGAATCAACGTAAGCTGCTTCTGATCGCTAAGAGGCACAACTAATCCAGACTGACGCTCAGACCGCGTCATACGAACGAAATGGAGCACCCGAGTGTCTCTAGCGTTTACTCGGAGGGATATCAAATGTGCCTTCCATTTCCAGGCTTTACTGTCGACTGCGTGTCTTCCCACCGAGTTTCGACGTTATTCATCCGAAGCCGTTAAAAAAAAAACTCCGCCCGAACAGGCCATGAAGGCCCAACGGTACCGACCGGACGCCGCGTCATCCTCAGTTCACAGGCGTCACTGGATGCGGATACGGAGGGGCACATGGTCAGCACACCGTTCTCCCGGCCGTGTGTCAGTTTACGAGACCGGTCCGAAACTCATTGCTCATTGTCAGAGTTAATTTCGAAGTCTTAACACTGACGAGGGAAAGGCTAACCCCGAATTAAAGTTGTTTTAAACTACGGAGACTTATCTGTTCTACCGGCAGTTACGGTCATATATTTTTAAACATCTGCGTTTGTGTACAGCTGAAGTTCACAGGTTAATCAATTTGAGAACTAGAAGACGCCCAAGTCACTGAAGACATAATACTGCGAAACAGACGGTTTTACGACCAGCAGAGTCATAAATGAGATATTATTTGGCAAAAAGCTTAGCATCAGTGTGAAGGAAGGAAGGAAAGCAGGAAGATATAGGATTTAACGTGCCGTCGACATGGGGCTCATTAGAGACTGAACATTTGTTTGAAATAATATATGCGAACACGTGCAATACGGTACTTACAAGAGTCATGTTTCCCAAAATAGACGTCTTGTGCGTCCTTGCCTTATTCGTTATCGAAACCCAAGTGTGGAGTTTTAATAAAGTGATCAAAACTCAGCGTATTGGAAAAGGTTGTGCAAAAATGTGGACGTGTGATCACTGTGGCTTACGATATTCTGCAAATGCAGCACGGGTACACAGAAAATGATTTATCATGTCCACAAGTCACCCCTATCAAATCTGCATACTATTCCATTCCGGTGCGTTTTAACAACTTCAGTCAGACTACACAGTTGCAGAAAGTCACGCGGCGACGCGTACGTCACAAAGGCACGTCCGAGCTAGATCGCTCGCTCAACTCAGCAGACAAAATGCGTTTCCGAACCTGTTAACTCCTAACTGGGTGTATACGTTCAAACGAGACTTGCATCTTCTGCTGGAAACCAGTATTAGGAGTCTATTAGCCCCAGAACGATCGGAAGTCCACAGACGTACCAATAATTTGTTACGGCTGTACAGGGTACGCTATAATTAAAATCATGCGAAAATGATTATCGGTTGCATGAGGCACCAGATCTTGCATAAATGCTCACTGTTAAGTAGGAGAGACTAAATGGTATAAACAGGCCTTCTTACCATTTATGTATAGCACGGATCTGAAAGTAATGCATTCAGCAAAGTTGTGTATTTTGTTGTAGTGCTAATAATCATTAAGACTCCGTAATAGCAGATTCATGTAGAAGATGTAATTCTCGTTAGTAGGTAAATAACCAATTACGAGTTAACACCTTTAGAAACTCAGTTAGGCTGCTGGACTGCGCGAGTGAGCAAGCTAAGACTTCCCCTCGTGACGTACCCGCCGCGGCCTATCTTTCTCGTGGGCCTCGGTTGCATCTGAATGACGAATACGGGACTCACTCACAGTAGAGCAACTCCAGTGTAACAAAATAATACTCTATGAATACTGCATTTGTAACATGTACTGTTGTACTGTTGCAATTAAATATTCGATCCTTTGTCAAATAATACCTCATTTCGGGCTCCAGTGAATCTGCCGGCCTTAAATGCCCGTTTACGGTCTACCTTTTTGCATGCAAGTGTAGTTTTTAGAGTCCTTAACTTTCAAATATGCGTTGTCCACAAGCACACAATTTACACATTAATTACGCTGATGAGAGATGGAACAGTCACGTCTCCTTTGCACGGTTCTAGCCATTCGATCCGGGCTACTTCGTTTGTTACATTTACTTGATTTCCGCACTTTGCTCTTGAACACTGCCTACCTGTTCGTATAGTGCGACGCGCAGTGTGCTAGCGTACGTGTTAGGGATGTGAACAAAACCCAGATCGAACACGCGCGGTCTATTAAGGACCGTCTGTCTGGTACAGCTGGCAGGCCAAGTGTGGCTTTAGCGGTTTCCCGCGATCGTCTAGGCAAATACTAATCTGGTCCCCAAACGCCACCTCAGAGAATGCGATGCACAAAAAGTTAAAGTACGTTTCCATTTTCAAGTATGTCTACGTTGTCCTGACGTTTATGTAACATCTGGTGTGACTGGAATGAGATTTTCACTCTGCAGCGGAGTGTGCGCTGATATGAAACTTCCTGGCAGATTAAAACTGTGTGCCGGACCGAGACTCGAACTCGGGACCTTTGCCTTTCGCGGGCTCTGGTAGAGTTCGAGTCTCGGTCCGGCACACAGTTTTAATCTGCCAGAAAGTTTCATCTGGTGTGACTGTTGTTATATTTCACGTGAAATACTAAAATATCGATTTCACGTCGATTTTGTACTGTTTTATACAGTGTCGCGTAATATTTTAATATAATATTGTAGGTGTTCCCTGTAAATTGTGATAGTTCACACCGTAGATGTGTTATGGTGTGATCTGTCAAAAATTACAGGAAATATCTACAATATTTTATCAAAATATTACGCCACAGTGTATAGAAAAGTACAAAATCGACGTGAAATCGATATTTTAGAATTTCACGTGAAATATAACGAGAACAGGTACCAGATACAGTTACCCTAAATGTTACATATAGGTGAGGACAACGAAATGAAATGATCGTATGGCACTGTTGGCTTGGATGTCCCATTCGGTTTCGGTCGCCAAGTGCAAGTCTTATTTCAGTCGGCGCCACATTGGGCGACTTGCGGCCGATGACAAGGATGAAATGATGATGAGGACAACACAAAACCCAGTCCACGAGCGGACAAAATTTCCAAACCGGCCGAGAGTCGAACCCGGACCCGCTGCATCGGAGGCAAGCACGTTACCACCCGACTTTTTTTTTATTTTAACATTTTGTTCGTTTTCGGACGTCGCAAGACACGCGTTTCAGTTCGTCGTTGATCCATCAACTCAGTTTTTTTTTTTTATTACAGAGGGCAGCTAACCCTCTGACCGAACACGCTGAGCTACCGTGCCGGCGTCGTATTAGTACTCCACTTAATTACAGGCCCATATCGTTAACGTCGATATGTAGCAGGATTTTAGAACATATATTGTGTTCGAACATTATGAATTACCTCGAAGAAAACTGTCTATTGACACACAGGCAACATGGGTTTAGAAAACATCGTTCCTATGAAACACAACTAGTATCTTTATTCACATGAAGTTTTGATTGCTATTGACAAGGGATTTCAGATCGATTCCGTATTTCTGGATTTCAGGAAGGCTTTTGACACTGTACCACACAAGCGGCTCGTAGTGAAATTGCGTGCTTATGGAATATCGTCTCAGTTATGTGACTGGATTTGTGATTTCCCGTCAGAGAGGTCACAGTTGGTAGTAATTTACGGAAAGTTATCGAGTAAAACAGAAGTGATATCTGGCGTTCCCCGAGGTAGTCTCATAGGCCCTTTGCTGTTCCTTATCTATATAAACGATTTGGGAGACAATCTGAGCAGCCGTCTTCGGTTGTTTGCTGATGACGCTGTCGTTTATCGACTAATAAAGTCATCAGAAGATCAAAAACTGCAAAACGATTTAGAAAACATATCTGAATGGTGCAAAAAGTGGCAGTTGGCCCTAAATAACGAAAAGTGTCAGGTCATCCACATGAGTGCTAAAAGGAACGCGTTAAACTTCGGTTACACGATAAATCAGTCTAATCTAAAATCCGTAAATTCAACGAAATACGTAGGTATTACAATTACGAACAACTTCAGTTGGAAGAAACACATAGAAAATGTTGTGCGGAAGGCTAAACAAAGACTGCGCTTTATCGGCAGAACACTTAGAAAATGTAACAGACCTACTAAGGAGACTGCCTACACTACGCTTGTCCGTCCTCTTTTAGACTACTGCTGCGCGGTGTGGGCTCCTTATCACATAGGATTGACGGGGTACATCCAAAAAGTCCAAAGAAAGGCAGCAGGTTTTGTATTATCGCGAAATATTGGAGACAGTGTCACGGAAATGATACAGGATTTGAGCTGGAAATCGTTAAAAGAAAGGTTTTTTTTACGAAATACCGGTCAAGTTTCTCCTCGGAATGCGAAAATATTTTGTTGATACCGACCTACATAGGGAGGAACGATCACCACGATAAAATAACGGAAATCAGAGGTAGTACGGAAAGATATAGGTGTTCATTCTTTCCGCGCGCTACACGAGATTGGAGTAATAGAGAATTGTGAATGTGGTTCGATGAACCCTCTGCCAGGCACTTTAATGTGATTTGCAGAGGATCCATGTAGATGTAGACGTAATAATTAATAAATGTTTTAAGCAGTGATACTGGACCCTTTCTTACACAGAAAAATGTTTACACAATTAACAGCCAACTGACGTAATGACTTCCCTCCCTTGAAAGGTATAGAGCCAAAAAATAAATAATAAAACATTGCAGATCCCGTATTAGAGGGAGTCGGGGAACAGGAGAAGCCGCCAGTACAGCGTTACATGTATGGGAGACGAGATATGCCAAAACACGCGTGCGGCTTACCGTGAACAAGTAGCGTCGTGGCCATCGCCACAGCCAAAGTACCGCAGTGTGTTCTGCCCGCGCCGAGCTCCAGCGCGCGGCAGAAGCGGTTCTCGCTCCCCCGACATGGTCAGGGTCCGCCTCGCCTTGCCTCACTCTCCTGCAACCACTCTCCAGTCTTCACTTCTTCTTCAGTGTCTTTCCCTCCGTTAGAGGGCGGTAGTGGACCAATACGCAGGTCAAGTACTGCAGCCACCACCTCTTAAGTGCAAGCGACTACAGCCCGCATTGTCGTGCGACTACGACGAGGGAAACTTCGGGTTGCTGAGGATCTGCTACCAAACTGGTGGGCGCCTTGCAACATACAGCGATCGAAGGTCAGTCCCGAATGCTTGAGATCCATTATCGCAGATGGCGCATGATAGCGAAATACTAGTTCACTCTCTGTGTTGTCAGCATCCTTAACAGGACTTCCATCCGCGGAAAAGGTCGCAGTCGAGGGTAACTGAGCTGACAGATTCGAACACTGGACCCTCGGACGGGGCGCTGCGCGGTGCGAAGGTCAGCGGCACGTGCTGCGGACCACCTGGCTTCCGGCGAATTATCCGGCGAGGCGCCGGCAAAGCGGCGGCTTGGTCCTCATATCTCATTGCGAAACGGCCCGTGCGCACCACACAGCTGTAGCGGCCGGCGCTCCAAGTCCGCTCAACCCAGTGGTGCCGTGCGCAGAGCATCGCGGCCAGTGCAAGGCTTCGCTACGCTTAGGCGGTTCTCCACGCTCACACAGCAGAGGCTGTTTTCATGTTCCACCGCATATCAGTCTACCCAGGTGTAATTTGGAATACTCTACAGGGTGGACAATCCTTTGCGGATCGAAATTATATACACATCTTAAATTGATATTTCCATATACCGTAAAAAAGCTTAAAATGAAGCTGAAGGGACCGAAATAATTTTTCGTATTAAAATAATTTCGTGTCAGACGATATAATTATGCGAAACAAGCGCAATTTCCGAACTCTTGAAAATTTATTAACAGTACAGAAATTTAGTTTTGTTCTAAAATTAACTCTTGCAGTAACACACTGTACATTAACCATGGCAATACCAAGGCGTTTTTCTATTACGCGCGCTATAAATAGGGCAGGAGGGATGGGTATCTTATGCCCAGACTAAGAAAAAATTTGACAAAAAAATCCCTTAATTGTTGCTGAATTATATTAACAACACAGATACTTTTTAAGGAGATGCCTATGTGCAAGCAAGGTCACAAACTTGAAAATACACTGACGTGTGAAAACTCACGGGACGGAGACATGCACATATACAGATGGCGGTAGTGTGCGGTTGGATTGTTTCGGGGAATAGACCAAACTCCGAGGTCATCGGTCTCATCGTATTAGAGAAGGACGGGGAAGGACATCGGCCGTGCCCTTTCAAAGGAACCATCCCGACATTTTCCTGGAGCGATTTACGGAAATCACGGAAAACCTAGATCAGGATGGCCGGACGCGAGATTGAACCGTCGTCCTCCCGAATGGGAGTCCAGTGTGCTAGCCACTGCGTCACCTCGCTCGGTGGCGGTAATGTACAAGGTATAAAACGGCGGTGCACTAGCGGAGATTTCATTTGCACTCAGGTGATTCGTGTGGAAAGGTTTCCAACATGCTTATGTCTGCACGACGGGAATTAATACACTTTGAACGCGGAATGGCAGTTGGAGCTACACGCATGGGACATTACATTTCGCAAATCGTTAGGGAATTCAATATTCCGAGATACACAGTGTCAAGAGCGTACCGAGAATACAAAATTTCAGGCATTATCTCTCACCACGAACAACGCAATGGGCGACGGCCTTCACTTAACTACCGAGGGCAGCGGCATTTGCATAGAGTTGTCAGTGCTAACAGACAAGCAACATCTGCGTGAAGTAACCGCAGAAATCAATGTGGGACGAACGACAAACGTATTAGGCTATGGCAGCAGACGACTGACATGAGTGCCTTTGCTAACAGCACGACATAGCCTGCAGCCAGGGCTCGTGACCATATCAGTTGGACGCTAGACGACTTGAAAACCGTTGCCTTGTCGGATGAGTCCCAGTTTCAGTAGGTAAGAGCTGATGGTAGGCTTCGAGTGTGCCGCAGACTCCACGAAGTAGTGGATACCAGCTGTCAACAAGGCACTGTGCAAGTAGGTGGTGAGTCCATAATGGTGTGGACTGCGTTTACATGGAATGGACTGGGTCCTCTGGTCCAGCCGGCCCGATCATTGACAGAGTGGTTAATTTCGGCTACTTGGAGACCATTTGCAGCTAATCATGGACTTCATTTTCCAGCACAACGATGTGGCATGTCACAGGGCATGACGAATATTCTGGAGAATTTGTGCGAATTATCTGGCCACCCAGATTTCCCGTCCATTGAACATTCGTGGGACATACTCGAGAGCTCAGTTCGTGCACAAAACCCTGCGCCGGCAACAGTTTTGCAATTATGGACGGCTGTAGAGGCAGCATGGGTCAGTGTTTCTGCAGGGACTTCCAACGAATCTTCGAGTTACTTCACTACGCCGGGCAAAACGAGGTGCGACACCATATTAGGACGTATCCCATGGCTTTTCTCACCTCCGTGTATTATATTAAAGCATGCACTGCTCGCCGTTCTTCCGTATTTTTGTCCAACCCATGTACCTTATAGTCCTTCTGATGCTATGTGATAAATGGTTTAACAATACTGAGAACGTAAGCGGGTCTATTTCGTTTCCTGTAGGCGTACGCGCTGTTTATTTGGATGTTGACGATTCGCGGTTTAGTACGACGTAGCGGGCTCTGGAAGTCAAACATTCCTCTGGCCTATCCCATAATTGCGGTGAAGCTCCGTGTGATCGGTGACTAGTGCAGCACGTTGTCCATGGATTGCATTGGATTGTTTGGGGGGAAGAGACCAAACAGCGAGGTCATCGGTCTCATCGGATTAGGGAAGGAAGTCGGCCGTGCCCTTTGAGAGGAACCATCCCGGCATTTGCCTGAAGCGATTTAGGGAAATCACGGAAAACCTAAATCAGGATGGCGGGACGTGGGATTGAACCGTCGTCCTCCCGAATGCGAGTCCAGTGTGCTAACCACTGCGCCACCTCGCTCGGTTACGTTGTGCATGTTAACTTCCGGAGATCCGGGAAAAAGGAACGTCCTTTTTAACCTTCATCTACTGCTTACCGGACTTCGTGTATAAATTAAGCAAGCCGTTCTTTTTCTGAATCGATAATGATCGTGTGGGAGAAGCTCGTTTTCCTCCAGGACCGCCGTAATTTATGAACTCATAATACGCCACGATCCTCTAACAGACCAACGTCAGCGATATTATTGTGCATAATTCTACGTATCCGATATTTTACCCTTTACCTTTTCCAGTCGCACGGGACTGGTGGCTGTACATGAGATTCTAGATAAACATGTCGTCGGAAAGGTCCTAATTCTGCGGCACATTCAAGATAAAATCTACCTGAAATTCCGTCACAGCTTGCTGAGGTGGCCGGTTTACGTAGTCTCCCTTCTGAGCGACCGCCGCCCCTCCGTATCGTAGCGCAGTACACAGTAGTATAGGTGTGGTTTAGGGTGTGATAGTGTGACGGTACGTCACATAAATGTTGACATTTTTAGCGGTTGTAAATCGTAGTTTACGTATTTTACGAATTAGTGTAAAAGATATAGTTAATGTTCTTGAAACAACTGATATGCACTGATAGCATCTCTATTTAATGTCTATGACAAAAGGATCGAAAGAGACGCGATTGTACGGCCAAGGAGGAAGGTCGTATTTCATGGGACACACACTGTTTTGTTTCGCTATACGGAAGGCAGCCATTGAGCGGCTACACATATTTTATGTAAGTTATTCGCAGTTATTGCTAAAATAAACTTATTATAATTACAAAATGAATTTCTTTGTAATAGTTGTCACCTAAAATGCTCGCAGTGGCTAATTATTTTTGATAAGCATTTTTCAGTAATTTGCGCTGCGAGAAGCTCATCTTCCGATGCAGCCTCTGGTCGGCCATTACGCACCGAAGTATTAATTTATTTTTCGGTGTTAACAGTAACTGTAAATGCGAGAGATATCGTTATAAGAACCTTTTTAAATTGCAACAGATAATTCATTTACGTTAAAGTGCATGGTTTTAAATTATACAGATTCCATGAGTTCAGTAAGATTTATCTTGGCCGCTCCACGGCAAAAATCGAAATTTTCTCAAGCCTTGCTTTGCAATCAATAAATAGAAATTAACAAAATTACATTCAACTCAGTTAACGGCAACTATATTTCAGTCACCACGTTCAAAATCCAAAGTTGGTACATGAATAACTGAGGCCCTTCAAGAACCCGTTTCATATTTACTTATGCACGTAAGTAAAAGTGATAAGAAAAGACAAAATCCCTGAGAGAAAGAAGCATGCTGATAAATTAAAAATATATACATATGTAATTTTTTTGTATGTGACGTAACGAATAACAACCGACGTCACAATAGGCTGTGAACGCCAGGAGCTAGCTACCCTCGCCGCGCTGGTGCCGCGTGCAAACTCTCAGAAGCGGCTTACGCATCCAGCGAGGACGGAAAGTTGCGAAAGCACGCGCAATGCCGCGGCAGAATCGCCGTCAGCTTACGGTGCTAATCCTGGCAGGCCAGGTGCTACACCAAGGAGCTGCCCCAATGACCCCCCCCCCCCCCAACCCCCACAGTTCAGTCGCGTCACGCCACGTCACACAGCGCTGACCAGCACTCAGCACCAAACGTCATACACAAACGGGCTGCCTCGATAAAAGTCGCAGCCTATGTTAATACGGCTAACGTCAGCGAGTTACCACAGAGTAACAAACCAACTTGCTGCTGTGAAGTCATCGTCTGACGATTGGAACGATACTAGAGCCTCAAGCGACAAAACCAACAGTAAGATCAATGTTTCTTTTGAATTAAGTTTGTACTTCGGTAACGAAATAGCTATCATAGTTTTGCAACCGAAGCGTCAGTAACTTACCAAGAGACATAAATGATCGTAAAATAAATCTGATTCAGAGACACAAGCTCTACTAATTCGTAAAGAAATGGTTTCTAACGTGTGTATAATTGCAGCTCACACCCAGACCTCCAAATGTCCGACACTCAGACCTGTACCAATCACTAAATGACGACAGAGTATCAACCAAAACTTCGATTTAGTTCAAACTATGTGCTTTCTTCCAGCAGAACGGACGTAAACGGGAATTAAAAGTAAGACCAGATTTACGCGCCACAGAAAAGCAAATGGTTCAAATGGCTCTGAGCACTATGGGACTTAACTTCTGTGGTCACCAGTCCCCTAGGACTTAGAACTACTTAAATCTAACTAACCTAAGGACATGCCCGAGGCAGGATTCGAACCTGCGACCGTAGTATGTTTGAATTCTTATGGGACTTGGCTGCTAAGCTTACACACTACTTAACCTAAATTATGCTAAGGACAAACACACACACCCATGCCCGAGGGAGGACTCGAACCTCCGCCGGGACTAGCCGCACAGTCCATGACTGCAGCGCCCAAGACCGCTCGGCTAATGCCGCGCGGCTGTGACCGTAGTGGTCGCGCGGTTCCAGACTGTAGCGCCTACAACCGCTTGCCACCCCGGCCGGCACAGAAAAGCATAACTGTGAGTATCGAGTATGTGTACGTCCCGTGGGGAAGTTTGTATAGCGTTGCATCAACATACACAGGGTCCTGGTTCAAACCCCGATGACAATATTCTCTTCTCCTTTTTCCGTATTATGCGTGAAAATAATAATGATGTTTGGTTTGTGGGGCGCTCAACTGCGCGGTCATCAGCGCCCGTATAAAGTCCCAATTTTTTCACAATCCAATGTAGCCACTGGCACGAATGATGAGGAGTATGAAATGATGAGGAAAACACAAACACCTCAGTCCCCGGGCAGAGAAAATCCCCAACCCGGCCGGAATCTAACCTGGGACCCCATGATCCAGAGGCAGCATGCGTGAAAATGTTACATGCGATATATTTATGACATGCAAAAGGGCTGTCTCTCGGGAGCATAAACAGCTTCCCGCTTCATCGTGTGCCATACATGTTCAGTTCGCAAGAGATCTGGCGATCTTTGCTGGTCAGGATAGGTGTTGCACACCACGAAGGTCACGTTGCGTCTCGGCAGCCGTACCTCGCCGTGCACTGTTCTCCTGACGGAGCACATCATCCTCCTCTCGAAGAAATTGGAGTAGCATGCGGAGAACATCCCTGGCAATAAAGCGGGAATTGTTCGCTTTACCCTGCAGAAATACCAGATGTGAAAGCAAGCTGCAGCCTAGGACACCCCGTACCATGAACCCTGGGGTAGGACTTCATTCCCGTACGGACAGAGTCCACTCTATCACTGGAGCGCCATTCCACCCTCCACCACACGACAGCAGCCACGCTTGGCGGCGTGATGGCATGAGTGGTGAGCGCCACAGGGGATCTTAATCGTGCTGCACAACAAGTGCGCCGATTTCGTCCCTGGAAGATCTTCGGTCGGCCACAGCTGTTCGCATAATGCGTCGATGTTGGTGTGGTGGCTGTACCACACGGACATCCAGAACCTGTTCTACGGGCGAGGGTATGTTCTACATGGTACTGTTGAAAACAGTGACACGCCACCGATACACTCTGGCCATTAAAATTGCTACACCACGCAGATGACATGCTACAGAAGCGAAATTTAACAGACAGGAAGATGCTGTGATATGCAAATGATTAGGTTTTCAGAGCATTCATACAAGGTTGGCGCCAGTGGCGACACCTACAACGTGCTGACGTGAGGAAAGTTTCCAACCGATTTCTCATCAAAAACAGCAGTTGATCGCCGTTGCCTGGTGAAATGTCGTTGTGATGCTTCGTGTAAGGAGGAAAAATTGCATACCATCACGTTTCCGACTTTGATAAAGGTCGGATTATAGCCTATCGCCATTGCGGTTTATCGTATCGCGACATTGCTGCTCGCGTTGGTCGAGATCCAATGACTGTTAGCAGAATATGGAATCGGTGGGTTCAGGAGGGTAAATACGGAACGCCGTGCTGGATCCCAAAGGCCTCGTATCACTAGCAGTCGAGATGACAGACATCTTATCCTCATGGCTGTAACGGATTGTGCAGCCACGTCTCGATCCCTGAGTCAACAGATGGGTACGTTTGCAAGACAACAACCATCTGCACGAACAGTTCGACGACGTTTGCAGCAGCATGGACTATCAGCTCGGGGACCATGGCTGCGGTTACCCTTGACGCTGCATCACAGACAGGAGCGCCTGTGATGGTTAACTCAACGAGGAACCTGAGTGCACGAATGGCAAAACGTCATTTTTTCGGATGAAAACAGGTTCTGTTTGCAGCATCATGATGGTCGCATCCGTGTTTGGCGACATCGCGGTGAACGCACATTGGAAGCGTGTATATGTCATCAACATACTGGCGTAACACCCGGCGTGCTGGTATGGGGTGCCATTGGTTACACGTCTCGGTCACCTCTTGTTAGCATTGACGGCACTCTGAATAGTGGACGTTACATTTCAGATGTGTTACGACCCGTGGCTCTACCGTTCATTCGATCCCTGAGAAACACTTCATTTCAGCAGGATAATGCACGACCGCACGTTGCAGGTCCTATACGGGCCTTTCTGGATACAGAAAATGTTCGACTGCTGCCCTGGCTAGCACATTCTCCAGATGTCTCACCAATTGAAAACGTCTGGTCAATGATGGCCGAGCAACTGGCTCGTCACAATACGCCAGTCACTACTCTTGATGAACTGTGGTATCGTGTTGAAGCTGCATGGGCAGCTGTACCTGTACACGTCACCCAATCTGTGTTAAACCCAATGCCCAGGCATATGAAGGCCGTTATTACGGCCAGAGGTGGTTGTTCTGGGTACTGATTTCTCAGGATCTGTGCACCCAAATTGCATGAAAATGTAATCACATGCCAGTTCTAATATAATATATTTGCCCGATAAATACCTGTTTATTATCTGCATTTCTTCTTGGTGTATCAATTTTAATGGCCAGTAGTGTATATTCGCAATTGCTAATAATGACAACATCAGCTGCCGAGTGGCATGACGACGGTGAAAATTTGTGCCGGACCAGGGCTCGGATTTCCCGGATATCCTGAGCGGTCTCCTTACCATTTGGCTACCCGCGCACGACCCACGCCCAGACTGAAATCTCCATATATCGTCAACCACGCGTCTACGATCTGTTCTCGTACATCCATTATGTACACTCTTTGACATAAAACTTGACCGGCGGCCGGCCGCTTCAGAGGCTAAGTCCGCGCCGATCGCGACATGGGACAATAAAACTGGCCACCTCGCTATTTCTCTAAGTCCGGTAAGCTGCACAATCTGGCAACACTGTAGACTGCGGCACTTCCTAGAGGAAAACTTGTCCCATGATGGAGAAACTATAGGCTGATTGCACCTGTGGTCTAGCGGTAGCGTGCGTTGTTTCTGTTCATAGTGTCAGTGGATCGAGAGCAGCTGGCATAAAATATTTTTATAGCCTCTTCTGCCTGAATACTGAACACGTGAATGTAATAGTAGCGCAGATTCAATCTATTTCGCTTTCTGACACACCGATATCAAAATTTTGTCAAGTAACCATTTTGCGGCAGGTTTCCTGCAGACTGTCCTCCTCTGGACGCCATAATCGGCAAAGCTCCGGGATCCACTTGCTGGCTACCGGCAGTGGCCGTGGCGACAGCTGCGGCGTTGCACTCCCCCGTTCTTTATCGAAAGCGCCTGCTACCGCTCATAGCTTCTGATGATTTAAAACGCTTTATTATTAAATGTTGCTCCACAGATAATTTCTACGATTTCCATTCACACTCAAAAGAACGGAGACAGACGCCGTGATTAGTAAACGGATATTATATTACATTAATCGGTGAGAGCGGAGTATGGCCCGAAATTAAGTTTATAGACTGGGACGAAATTAAACCACGTCATTACATTCGATCAATTAATAACTGCTTCATACCTCATTTCTTTTCCTTTCAAAGTCAATTATTTGTGCAACTTTTGGCCAATATTCGGATGTTTTCGTCAAGCCAGAGTGAGCGTCTGTGGTGTAAAGTGTATTACAGTCTTGTTTCATTCCTTATGGTAAGTCTATGTGATAAATTGTGTGAATACCTTGCAACGCATGCTCTGTAGCAGTGCAGGAACACTGCACATTTGGTGTTCCATATATGGTTTCATGAACTATTTAACGTTGATCGGAAGTGATATATGACGAACAAAGCTCAAATTCGTATCGTTGACAGTCAATTTGAATCTTTTCAGGAACCATTTTACAGTGAAGCATCTTGGCATTCGGAAAGCAGACATCCATGATATTAACATAATTTACTAAGTTGAAATTGCACGAAGATTGATGTGTAAAGGCATTGTTCAGATTTCGTATAAGGAATTTTTACTAGCAGTTTGCAACTCCATTAATTAAAATTGAAAAGTTGTACTCAGCAGCTTTCATCGAGATTGGAACTGCAATCTCATATAGCCCAAGCATCGCAGCACACAAGGGAACCATTTTTTTTTTTTTTTTTCCACTGAGCTAACGACACACTGCCGGCAACAAGCCCACGATAGTCATTGCGATATTGCCTGAGCCTCCAAACGCAACCTTAAACCCACAAACAGGTGTTATGTATGTGAAGAACGCCGTTCTTGGAGTCCAGAAATTAAATACACTTTATAGGTGTCTCATCTTACAGTGAATTATATCGTATGAGTCTTCGATGTGGAAAACGAATGTCAAGTGAATTTAGCGAAGTAATGCCGGGCTACACCCGGAAGTAAATGCTCTATCACAGTGTTGACAAATACTTGCTACGACGGTGCCAATTCTCGCCTCTCTTACGAGGCAGCTCTTCAGCGAAATGCTTGCCGTGATTCTCCGATGCGGTTCTTCAGAGGGGAGACGCGCGTGCACGTTCGGTTTTCCTGCGGCGTTCTCCCCTGACAGTTTCTGACGTCGCCTTGTGGGCTATGTATACATTTGAGGCTTTCAATCATCATTAATCCAGAATGATACACGTTTCACCCTCCGGCGTGGAAGAAGGCTGTTGACGCTGACATATCATTTCAACGTTGGGAAAGCAAAACGGATGGTTCAGTGTTCCTCATTCAGCGTAAAGCATGTGAGATAATTTTCCGTAACGTTCGTAATCACCTCAAAATTCAATCGAAGTAAAAATACATCGGAAGCGTATTTGAACGGAATATAATGTAAGATATTAAACGCTTTGCTCCTCGATGTCGAATGTATCCACGTGCAATCTTTTGCAGCAACGTATAGAATGTCATGATTACCACGACAATGAAGAAATATGTTGGTAGGGATGGAAGCAAGAAGAGACTCAGTCAACAAATATTCGATTCCTCATGGCATTCATTTCATTTGACACGTAAGAAGAGGTAAAACGGGATATTACTTTCGTTAACGCGAAAGATATACCAGACATATGGATAACGAGAAAGTATGCGTCTTCATACGTTTCCTCCTTGAAATCTGTATGCTCTATTATATACTAAGTAGCTTGATTATTGTTTCCGTAATGTTACGCTCTTGTTTGGCCCTTAAAGATGAACAGGTTCCAAATGCGTGTCTCTGCATGAAAGTAGTTGTTTGAACCCTTCCTGTATTGTTTGTGTTTTTTGCTTGGAATTCATGAAGCAGACCACTGTGCCTTCTCCCCTCGAGGGTTAGGTCTCAAAACTAAACCGTTTTTTATCCAATGGCATAATTTATTCAGACAACATCAGCACAAGACTATCAAACAAAGTCATCCATTTACAGTTGCAACACTCTAACCAGCAGCTGACCGAAGGGTAATCCACGGTCATGGTCCGAAATTAGCAGCTCTCTGCTACTGTGGCAAAGTCCGTACTACATTTTCGATTCCGCAGCACCTGTTTATCTGGTAACGCTGTGTTAAAACAACAGGAATAGTTGCAGAGTTGTGCCAGCATATCTGTCCTCCATTGTCAACTTTATGTATCTCTTTTCTCCTGTAGCGTTGATCACGAGAAGTAGAAGTAAATGAGTGTATTCTGCATAACGTAACATTCAGTATTCCCTTCTTTCATAGCCATTCTTCATGTGCATCGATAGCAAATAGGGATGTGAAAACTCTTGCGAGTGAGAGAATGACAATAATAATCGTAACAAGAACAAGCAAATGATGAATGAAGTTTATTGCAATGCAGAACGAGAATGGCTGTGAAAATAAAAATCTATAAAAATAGGTTGATCATTGAGTTGGCACAATGCAAAATCTTCTTAGCATTTTGTTACTGAATTTAGTTCTGGATGTTTGCAGAAAAAAGGAAAAGTCGATACTTCTCGCTAGTGTAATATAATGTGAACCTTAGAACACGACTCAAGCAGGTCTCCAAGTAGCTACCAAGGCAGTGCTGCAGTCTGTTCCCTGACACTGCTCTGATGACGGTTAATGCAGATAGTTCCGATTATGAAATACAAAACGTATTGCAGGTTACTTGTTAGGATCGTAACATTAAATTTGCGATGTAGATGGCACATGAACGTGACGACTATCCAGATTACTTATCAATATAAAAAGACAATATTATTTGAATGGAGCAGGATTACTCAACATGAATTTTGAAATTGGGTTACTGACCGCACAGGTGCTAAACGTCGTCAAGAGTATACCAAGTCCCAATCGCACTAACAGTATGAAGCTCGCGGCTTTCACATTGCTATCTGCACCCTACTCCAGAGAGCCCTCGGAGGAGCTGCACTAAGTTGCCGATGTAATGGAAGACCTTCAAACCGATAACAGATCACATATTGAAAAATACAAGCGAATTCTCTTGCAGCTTAAGCTTATTGTAACTAATCTAAAATGATTGGAGAGCAACATTGTCCTATTCAAAAAAAGTAAAATGTTACACACTGTTGACGTCAAACGGACATTATATACGTCCCGTCTTGTGTCCTACTCATCTATAATATCCGGTGTACTATCAAAATGATTATATATAATGGATGCTAATGTAATGCATCGATACCAGATGGTGGGTTCACAACACTATTGATGCGAAAATAAAAAAGCAGTTCGCAAAAGCGCAGCTGTACTTTTTCGTACGTTTTCACCTCCAGATCTACCACAGATAATGTATACTGACAAACTTAGTCATTGTCCCTGTAGTTTTTTCCCTCTTGTTTCAGACCAAGTTGATTAAAAAAAGTACAAATTCGTGACTCTTACAGATGCTTCGAATCTGTTCAGTAATTTTGTCAGTAATTTTGATGTGACTTAAGATCAGTTAGGTCTACGATCATGGCAACCTCTGCGAACTTGTTAGGACACACTTACATGTGACAGGTATCACCTGATTTAAAATTTACTGAAAGGAATTGATACATCGTTTGCAGCAAACCTGGAACAGCTTTCGGAGGCAACTACCATTTTATAAAGTCACTACAACTACGCTGCCAAGGAATTCCAGCATAAACACTCTCATTGCCACAATCGCGGCTGCAGTATATAACTGATAAACTCGCAAAATGAAATATGAGACAAGGGGTAGCTTCTGCATGAAATGACCTTGTATTCACAAAATATTCAGAATATTTCATAGAGAAGACAAGAAAACGTCAGGCGAATTTAGCAGAATAAATCTGTCCCACAGCTGCAAATCATTGTTATGCCTACAGGATTGCCAAGTGATGCTTACAACGTTGCAGTCAGGACCACGCTGACAGCAAGAAGAACGTGTTTTTGTAGCCTGAATATTTCATGATAGGATCCAGACATCCAATCTGTCGCGAGAGATTCTGCTCTTCAAATTTTTGGCCATGTGCCTACAATTTAGTAATAACCCTCTGATGGCTATTCCCACTGATGTGATTCGGATGACGAGAAAGCCCTGCTATGGGTTATCTATATGTTTACTGAAAGCAAGCGACATTACATAATAGCATGAAGCCTGTCATATACTTTCAGATAATGTTTCCTGAACCTCAGACATATATCATTTTAGCATCCTTACCCCATCAAAAAGGATTTCTTGTTATTGCATTTGACATACAAGTTACAACTGAAGGCCTCAGGTGTCTTGCTTCCCACATAGCAAACAATGGTTACCACTCTCACTGTCGCATGTCATACCCTAATTCCTTCAGCATCATCTGGTTTAGTTTCGACTACAGTTCGTTATCCTTAGAAGTATGTCCATATTTCAAAAAGTATAAGTATCATCTCTATGTAATGTTCACTGCGGGGTTACTCAAGAAGCTTTTCGAATAGAAGCGAAAATCGCTTAGCGGATGAGAACTTTACTTCGTGGTACAGCTCAGAACGAAAGAAACAAAATAACAGGAAGAGCAGCAGGCTCTTCATACTGAGCGTGGGCACTGTCAACGCAGCGCCCTTAATTTGGCCATATTCCTCCGAATTTACTTCCCGATAACCCAAAGGCGCTGTCACTACAAAAATATCAGCATATTCACACAGGAATTACTATCCACATGTAATTGCTGGAATACCTTGCTACGTCAGGTATCAGGTATGTGTTATCAGACGCTCGATCTGAGCTGTTAATTTTTATTGAATCAACCTGCTGTGTTAAGGAAATTGATCAGAGTAACTGAATGAGTTTATTATTTTGGTATAATGTATGAAAACCCACTTTTCCCACTTATCGTATCCTAAATATACGTCGACTGGGTTGAGAGGACGGCCGGCGAGGCCGTGCGGTTCTAGGCGCTTCAGTCTGGAACCGCGTGACCGCTACGGTCGCAGGTTCGAATCCTGCCTCGGGCATGGATGTGTGTGATGTCCTTAGGTTAGTTAGGTGTAAGTAGTTCTAGGTTCTAGGGGACTGGTGACCTGAGAAGTTACGTCCCATAGTGCTCAGAGCCATTTGAACCATTTGTGAGTGCTCGGAACCATTAGTTTATAAGTAGGAATGTGTTGATTTACCATAATTTTTTAGTAATGGTCAATTTCAATTCATGATTTTGGTTAGTTTGTATCAAAATCTGATCTGGAAGTGCAGGAACATATTAACTCGTGGCTTCAACTAATCGAGCTGCTACGAGAAATTCATGGTAGAAAGTAATGTTCTTAATTTTGATCTGAAAAAATTAATTTTCAAAGAAGCCATTTGTAGCTTGCATGTGTTTCAATTTGTATTTTGACGGGTTTCTGAAATTCATGGATGAAGGAAAGGTTGCTAATTTAATATGAAAGAATAAGAAGTCACGTTTTGTGAAATGAGTCAGTAGAAATTTACGTGTGAAGCTGATTTTTAGAACAACAGGATTTGAAAGATACGTGGGAATCAGTGAGACCGGTTTCCTGAATTAAATAAAGGGGAACCAGCATAACAGTAATTCGTGTAGCCATGCTATGCAATCTATACACGAACTGTAAGTATTGTGAAAAGTTCTGTGTGTGTATTTATGTATCTTTTGGAAGGGAGGTTTTGGATGGTATATTATTTAATGGTCTCGAGATATTATTAGGAAATCAGTCTAAGTAACTTGTGGAGGTTTTTTTTCAGTTGGAATAACGTGCCGCGCACGAATATGAGCGAAACGTAAATTTCAGAATCGCGACCGCGCGAACTTTCCAACCACGCGAGACTTAGTTAACATCGAGGCACATCGATAAGTGAGAGGTGTTTTTGGGATGAGACAGTGATTGAAGAAGTTACAGAATTTTTCTAGAACTAGTCCGCGTTGAGATACGATCATTGCTTTGTCCAATGGTAATAAGAGTGCTAGTGTGTGGCTGTGACATTATGAATCAAGCATTGTGGGCTATCCTTCGTTCCTTCCCGTAGGTGAGACAATGGTTATCTTCGTAAGAAACCATAGGAAGTAGAAATATCTTTATATGAGCTGTTACAAGATCATCTTTTAGGGAATTTAATCCTGTATGTTACTGGTAATACCGTTATTATGTTTTGAGAGATGAAAGTAAGACAGAATGAAACGAAATAGATTGTAGAACGGAGGAGGAGTTGTTATGCAGGTCCAGTTACGATTCCGGTTACTTACGCTTTTTCTTTAAACACCGTCAGGTGATTAACAGTGTACCAAATTTGGGGTTAATACTACAAAATCAAACATTTATCCGTTGTGCATACATTTGTTTATTTATTTCCTTGAGTAAAGAATTTAATTAGTAGTTGCTATGTGGAAGAATCACGCAGTGACACATTTAATGAGAATACACAGGGACCATTTAGCTTTAGTAGGTTTCCGGAACACTTTAGGACCACGCAACTGGTTTGACCTTTATTTTTCTTTCAGTACCCTACCCATCCTCCCTCGTTTTCTATAACTGCTCGAAGGCGTCTGGGAAGTGATAAGGCTAAATTCCTCGAGAGGTTGAGATGATCGTTGATCTCCCACCATGTATTCTCTATATTTTCCCACAGAGTTTCCGAATTCCTTGACCCAGGTGGTAACGACCTCGTAACCTCCGCCCACATATTTTCAATGGGGTTGAGGTCTGGTGATTTTGGCACGAAAGGAAGAAGTTTTATTCTCTGCTGATCTTGGAACCAGTTCTGGACTGCTAGGCTATTATGAATCGGGCTACGATCCTGTAAAGAAATGATCATCCATTAATTTCGAAATTCAGTACTTCTAATACTATGAATACTTAATTTCCATACTGTGAAAAAATTCGACAACTGCAATGGCTGTGTAGTCTAAGCTACAGGTCTATAAATCATTCGGAGGATTCCACAGTCCAAAATACTTTGCTGATAGCTGTTGACAAAAACCTATGCTGACAAGGGGAGGGTGCTGGGACGGAGATCAGGATACAGAGCGAATGGTAATACAGTTTAAGGCGCCAGTTGTAACACACAGGTAGGCCTTCTTTCGGAATATGGTTCAAATGGCTCTGAGCACTATGGGACTTTATATCTGAGGTCATCAGTCCCCTAGAACTTAGAACTACTTAAACCTAACGAACCTAAGGACACCACACACATCCATGCCCGAGGCAGGATTCGAACCTGCGGCCGTAGCAGTCGCGCGGTTCCAGACTGAAGCGCCTAGAACCGCGAGACCACTCCTATGCTTTGGTAATGATGAGGTCGAGTGTAGGTTGTTCAATACAGTGCAGCAGTCTGTTGAACTGTTAGACTCGTTGCATGGTTGTAAAGCTAATCTGCTTCGCTTATTCAAAACGATTGATTGCCTTCACTATAGAATTCTTTCTTCTGTACATCCACTGTCAAAGATATATAGAAGAAAAAAATCTGTTTTATAGTGAGATATTCTCTACGGACTTTACACGTGCTCGTTCGCTCAGTGTGTTGCATTTACGGAAGGCGGCCGTGGCCGCTGACGTCACCTGTTCACACCTCGTGCCAACGCGGCCCCGCGCTCGGAGTAAACGCCTGCAGTTGAGGTAAATGGCTGATTTCAGGAATGTTAATAAAATAATCTTCCCTTCATATTAGTGAGAACTAAATATCACTACGAGTACGTATCTTTATGTAATGCTCATTGCTCAAGAACAATTCGTGTATGCAACGTTGTTGTTATGACTAAGATCAAGAAATCTGCAAATCGTAACCCAATTCATATATTTGCATGCACCTACGGAATATTAAACATGAAAACAGTTTGTTTCTTTGTCATATAATTTTTAATCAAGGCAATGCGGGCAGTTGCCAGCTGATATCAAAACTGAATGTAAAGGATGAATAATGAAAAAGATATACAAGAAACAAATCTCGAACCCATGAACAACTGTGTACTATCCTGGAAACGTGCTGATCCGGCTATCACACAATTTCAAAGGATGAGAAAACCATCCTGTCCACTTTTCGGGGACGATATTTCCTGACAGAAAGCACACTAGGGTGAGCGGCTTTAGGTTGAGACACAAGGAACCTCAAACTACGTCACCAGTACGTTCACTCTCCGATTCCTAGCCCCGTCACCACGCACTTCCAATGTCAAAGTGGCTGGCAGAAACCAGCGCGAACGACCTGGGATTTGGTGATACAGGCCTCGTCTCTCCTGTTTGACAGATGTGTTATCATTCACCCATGCCAGGAGGTGAGGAAATGCACTTACGAAGACGTTGAACACATTTTAATTTTACATGTGGACTTTACTGCGCAGTTATATTCTAAGTTACGAGAAGTGACCTGGAGAAAAAGAGTGTATACCTTGGGGGAAATGTTATAGATCATGACTGTAATGTTAGTAAAGTACTGTAAAGTATATTTTATCTCATGCTTAACTTTAAGAGAAAAATCAGTCAAGGCAGTCAACAGTGAAAAGTACAGCATGCCTCCAAGAAACGTACGAATATCGTACTATTTTAATAAAAGGAAATATAGATCGGTTTATTGGGGCAGGCCAATTCGGGAACAAAGTAAGAACAACCAAATCAGTTACAGGTTCGTATGTGCTGCTAGTTAAAAGAGAAGAAATGAACCGATAAAGAAATAATGCCTTCATTGATTTAGGAATGGTTCGAAATGGAAGGTATAATTTTACTATTATAAAAAACTGGCCTGGATTGAGTTGATTAGCTCAATAATCAATACAAATGGAATAAAATGGGAATATGACGTCTGGAAATGAGTAAGCGAGGACGTCCTTTGTCTACATATCTGCTTCGAATATAGGGTATTAAAAACAAGAAATCCATATTTCGAGAGCTGATAGGATGGACAGAAATAAGACAAACATATTCAGTAAACAAGAGCAATGAGTCTGAAATGATTATCTTAAGAGCAATGAGCACTTCCTCACCTTTACCACTGTGAAAAACATCTGTCTTTCTACTTAAAACACTTTTCTTGTACAGAAGAAGTGCGTGTAGCTCTTACGATATGCAGTTTGTCTTGTTTTAGTCCATACTACCGACTCGCAAAGTATGGAAAACCACTTTCCTTAACACCGTGTATATATATTACAGAAGCAATACAAACAACGGAACAGTTAACATTAAAAGTTAAATTCAATTGTGAAAAGATACGCTGCATCACATTTGTTAACAATTTCCTAATCATTCCAGATTTAGAAACAAAATGAACAACATTTTGCAGGTATTACCCGAAAATCGAGAAGATAATAACACTGGAATGTAAGAACAACCACCAATGGTAATGGCAATGAGAAAAAGTAATAAACATAGGAACACAGCAATAAAAACTGATGGCATTAAAAGTATAGCACTTCAGCCACGCCAGGACCAGAATGAGAGAGAAATAGATGCTTAACAAAAGTAAAGCGAATAAAAGTGCTAGCAAACCATTTATGTTTACGAATAATATTCTTTCAAGTAAACATACAAGTGATAGAAACATAGAAACACACTGCAAAATGGACGATGTGGAGTACTCTTTTCTTTGGAAGTGAAAGACTGAATCTGAAAAAATAAAGTATAATCCGCCTACAGGTAACAGGATACTGAATGTTGTGGAAAATGACCAAAACAAGGTAGACGGAGATAGAAACGAATCGCAGAGTCGTGTAAGAAGTAACTGTGGAGAGAAGCCTAAGAAGAGAAAAGGTAAGTAGGAAAATTTATGTATATCAGTTTTTTATACACGGCGTCTTCCTTACACATACAATTATCGAACGAGGCACTAAGAAAGAGACTAAGATGATGCCCGGGAAAGCTATATTTCACGGCCATCAATATCAAAGCAAGGTGGAGATATCAAAATTATACGTTGGACAAAGTAGATTAGTCGCTTCGATAAGAAGTAGAGCCTATCAAAGTAATGAATAAATCGTAGGAGAAACCGGAAATACTCTTAATTGTTCCACACGTCCACTGTTCACACCTGCAGAAGATATATTTCACCGTCTGGGTACAGCATTTCAGCACTCGGCTTCATAATGGCATTCAGTATGTTAATGTAGGCCTCTCCGTTGAGAATTCCTTCTATTCTCCAGAGAGGACCTGCCCCATGAGCCGAAATATAGCCCCATACAGCTACAGAGAACCGTCCACTTCTTTGTCTTTCGTTAATATACATTGGCTGGAAGCGTTGTCCTCGTGGGCGGTATACCTAACGCAAAAAACATTTGCGTGTTAATGCAAATATTCACAAATTCAGGGGTTACAATTACTTATCAGATGAGGGATGAACTACTAAAATCATGATATAGGGAACTGTTTATATTTATTATTTTGTGCTTACTACAAATGTAATGTCACTAACAGCATAAACTAATAACTTTATAGAGAAAATTTCGTGTGTCACCTGAACAGGGGCGTCGCTACAGGAAGAAAATATTTTTTCATCCGAAAAGATGACTCTGCTCCAGTCAAAGTCGATATGTTGTGCGGCAAAAGCCATGCGGTCAATCCTCTGATAGTCGGTCAATGACTGCTTTACAGCAGCTCTCCGACAATATAATCCGGCGTCTTTCAGTCTCCTCGCAACAGTCTTTCCGCTGCCGGGAAACTGAGATAGCTCTTTCAGGCCACGGCAACTGAGGAATGGATTAGCACGTATATTCTCCAAAACACGATGATCATCTGCTGCAGTAGACACACGGCGCCGGCCACTTCCTCTTTTCCGCCCTATATAGCCCCTTTCCTGGTAGTCTTTCCACCAGCGTCTAGCTGTTCTTGACGGTACTCCACACTTTTCTCCAGCTTCCGATGCCGAGTAGTTGCCATGCTCAATCAGTGCAACCACGCGCACCCTACTCTCTCGATTCCACTGCGACTGCATTGCGACTGTCGCCCTTGTGACGTTACCATGCGTTTTATAGAGAGAACCATTTACAATTCAGTGGAGAAACAACGACTGACAAAATAAAAGAATATTTTTTTCAGTTATCTGACACACAAAAATATAAACTTCGTTAAAATGCTTTGTCGTTTCTTTCTTAACAGTGATTCTTGACAATCATTAGGCAAAATATTAAACGATGCTGTTGTTCATTTAAGTCAGCCCACAAATAAGCAATGAAAGATAAATTAAGGTTTCTGTCCCACTTATAATATCCATGTAATCTATTTGACTTATTACTTGAGTAACATGTTGAAAAAACACTGCGCCCTCTTGACACTGCCACTCGCAGCATGTGACGTCATGAGCAGTGGGCCCAGACACGTGGTGTTTGTGTTGACGAAACAGGAACGCTGCTGCAGCCACCGTGGTGTGAAAATAGCAGTCGGTCTTGACCATGATCACATCACTCGACTACCCAGAAACTGACTCCCATTCTCAAATCCAACGAAACTAGTGAAATCTGCGTTACGCGACTTTTCATCATGACAAAAACACCCTTCCCATACGCTACCAGACTCGAAAGCATTCAGTAAATGAATTTTTCGAAATGTATATAAATCACTTCTGTATCTTGTGACGTAAAACATGGGCATTGATACTGCCCACAGTGCTGCTGCCAGCAGGCCCTTCTTCAGAAGTGGTCTTTTGTATTTTCGAATCGCTGCTCAATTTGATGCTCTAAAGCAAGCCAGAGCTTTATGGGTGTCTAACTTACGGTGTGACTAACACACGATATAACGCTTTAGGAATTATCTGAGGCCGGAAACAATGAAAAAATGTGCGTCATCAAGGAATGGGCTGAAATTAAAATCAGTGATGGTCGCAAGCGAAACGTTACCTAACGTGACCAGGTATTCTATCAATTACACGTCGGAAGGAGCTCCCATATGAGTACACTGATGCTTTTGTATCAAGATCACATTTTGTTCTATCAGGAACTAAATTCGATTGAAACTGGTCCAACTTCACGGCACTACATCAAACCCTCCGGACGCTCGCTATGGTCAACTTGCTCCTCTTAATATTATTTTGTTTCACTCGGTCTGGAGTGTGCTGCAAATTGAAAGGCTCGTTCAGCGGTTCTGAGCACTTTTATAAGCACAATTTTTTGATTGCATCACGGTAAACATTGCATGTAGATGTTATTTCTCTTTCCTTGATGTATAGCCTTTAATAAAAGGGTAATGAGCAGCAGTAAAATTACGTAAGGCTATGCAGAATGTATTAGGTCAGGAAATGAGACGGTGGTAGTCGTAGGCGTGGTTTCCCATGTGGGCAGCAAAATAACTGCTGCGCAGAAGTAAGAAGGATATGAAATGTTGTCTGGAAATAGAAACAATAGCTTTGTTGAAAAATAAAATCTGCTACATCCAAAAATGAATTCAAATATCAAGGCGTATACTCCGAAAGTATTTCTCTCCGTTTCTGCTGTTATTTGATGATGTAGGTAAGCACGAACAGTGGTAATACATGGGCTTTAACCATGATACGAGTCACAGACGTGGGAATATTACTCAAAGGGTTAACAATTAGGTTTTCTGCTCTTTTTAGACATGTAGGCATACCGCCATACCTGTCATTCGGACTGCAATGCATCCGCATCCGTTCGTGAAGAATTCCTGCTAAGGAAACGGAATCTTCTTGCCACTAACGTAGTCAAGGACTCACAACGTCGTACACCTTTGTTGGCAACTGTGTTAGTATGAGAATGATTTGCGGTTGTGGGGCTACATTGTATCTGCTACATCCATTTAATATTTTCTTGTCATCTCGATCAAATATTATCAATAATTATCACAGAAGGAGTGGTTTTGAGTTAGGAAACGTATTTCAGTTCAAAATGGTCGCTTCATGCGAAAGGTGGTCGTACTCTTCATGTTTCACGTTGGGAGCTGTATACGTCAGCTACGATTATGGTAAGGGCAGTATTTACTACTGTGCGAACAAGGCACTTCTGCAGTAAAGTGCTCAAATTGTGTAACCATAGCTGCTTTTTTTTCCATTAGTTCCAGTTGTTCTGCAGAAGCTTGATCTTATCAATTCCTTCCGCTAGTGCTCTTTTTTAAGTTCTAATGACTAAAGGCCCAAACTGCTAGGGTCAACAGTCCCTACACGTAGAAACTACTTACACTAACTTTCACTTATTCGAAGGACAACACACACATTCATGCCCGGGGGAGGACCCGAACCTCCGGCAGAAGCGGCCGTGAAATCTGTGACACGTCGCACTCGACCGCGCGGCCACACCGCGCGGCAACTACTATTCTAAAGGTCAAAACTGAGAGACTATTCTTAGCCCTCCGTATCGTATGTGTTTCGAAAACCTCTCAGGATTTGCGACAGTAGTATTCTTCGCGAATGCCAATCTACAACAACAACCGAACAAGCCTAAGTCCCTGAAGAGACTAGAATTATCTGTCAGGGACCCGAATTTGTGTTGTTTACATCATCTCGGTGTCAAACAAGACGGTAACAGTCACTGAAGCAATACACGAGGTTATTATTGATGTGCCCGCAGCTCGTGGTCGTGCGGTAGCGTTCTCGCTACCCGCGCCCGGGTTCCCGGGTTCGATTCCCGGCGGGGTCAGGGATTTTCTCTGCCTCGTGATGGCTGGGTGTTGTGTGATGTCCTTAGGTTAGTTAGGTTTAAGTAGTTCTAAGTTCTAGGGGACTGATGACCTTAGAAGTTAAGTCCCATAGTGCTCAGAGCCATTTGAACCATTTGAACTATTTAACACAAAATGACATTAAAAATTTAAGTTATTCACAAGCAGCTAGTTGAGAATATGTATTAACATTAAATGACACGACGAACCGTCTTGTTCTGCATTTGGATTCAAACCCAGCTCATGCAGACTAAGCAAAGATTTCGTGACTGACGGACACTAACAGTCATTCCTGATTAGGCATACAGAGAGTGATATACCTCGATTTTAGACAGTATCAGTTAGCAAATATCAACTTTAAATTGCATAACGCAAACATTTTTAACAGACGCGAATTCCTACCCAGCATCTATTGTCCCTGTTAACGAACGACGAGAGATGTTAAATATTGCTTCTTCACAAGTAACTTACTTGAAATGCCGTGAGGTAAAGCTGTGTGTTGGACACAGATTCGAACCCGGAACCTAATCGGATTGCTATCGAAGCACAGTCAAATGTGACATATCGGAATTTTGCGGCAGTAGCTAGATGTTTTAATTGAAATGACGAGACGAAACATTAATTTTTTCCTTCCCAGGACTCCAACCCGGCACCTATCGCTGTTATATTCTAGAGAAAACGAACGTTAAATATGGGTTTGTTGCACCAGCAGTGACATGTGAGCATGTTTGAACTGAAATAATATGACGAAGAGTTCAGCGCTCACTGGGAATAGAGCCCCACACATATCGTTGTTGACTACACACAAAGAGAAGTCAGCTACCGAATTTTTCTCCACCAGCTGCTCAGAATAGCATCTTGAACTTACAGTCATCTCGCAAATAGTTCTGTGTCTCACTGGGAGTTAAAAACGTCAGATATCGTTAGTGTTGACAGCGAATGAAAATACATTAAAAATCAAAATTATTATCCACCAGCAGATAGGTGTTCTCATGATAGAGCTTGATAATACATAATTAAATCTTTAGTGCCGGGCCAGGATTCGATCCCATTCACGCGTAATATGTGAAGGTGTTGAGGCATCTGCAGTTTTGGACAAACAACAAATTGTAGCCGAGCTGTATTGCCACGAAGGGATCAAATTCCGCGTTAAGGGCGGTCTGAGTTGCATTCCCAGTTCAGAACCAATTTTATCGACATACAGAAGCTCAAATAAAAGATGGAATATGTGTCCTGTGACCATACATGCGTTTGTGTCGTCACTTGAAATAAATAACTAGTATAAGAAAGGTTACTGGTGATAGAGTTTCTACATGTCGCCACTCCAGACTTTATTGTGGTTCAACCTACCGTCTACTTGGTAAAGAAGGAATATCATCTTTAATGTGAATTTTCAGACCACGCAGCCATTATATCTCCTTCACTTGGTGTAGCCAGGAGAGAATGGAATCTGTCTCTCCCTATCTAAAATCATTGACAGAAGTGGGAATCGAACCCAGACCATAGGTATAACAACCTACCATCCGTCCAACAGACCACGAAATCCCCTTCTCTGCGAGTCATTTTTCTATCGTAACGCAGTTGCGCCACACTGGATGAGAATTCTGACACACAGGCTCCCTGTAGTAATTTGCAGCATGTTCAGTAAATTCATTTACCTGGTTGACCGAATCACCATGAACTAGCTGCCTCGGCTACCCAGTGCATACATTCGACTATTTTGTAATCACAGAAATAAAATCACGTAACTGCCACCTACACACAACTGCCAACAGTGTAGGATGCAGAAGTTTAAATAGGAAGTGTTCCTTTCCACTTGAGCTATTCTACTGCGCTATCTGTTACTAGAAAACGTCGCTCAGTCCAAAAGAAAAGCTGTAACTGTTTGTCTCTCAGAAGTCAAGACCTGGCCATATGCATAATCTCACAGTGCTGTGGAATCCAAAAGTTCTGGAGGAATAGTTGCCGAGCTCTGGAGCTGTTGTAGCTACGTGTCAGCTTGTAGCATAGATAAGATGTCGCGAGTTCGAATACATTCAGTGCCACATTTAATAAAACTCAATTCTGCTCTCTGCTGAAGTTATCAATCTAATGGAACTTCGAACTTATTCCCTTCACTTCTCAACCCAAAGTAGTCGCATGTGGAAAAAGGACTAACTACTGTGACATTTTGTTCTGTTCAGGTTTAATAGACAGCAGGCAGCAGATGCATCTCGAAGATGTGTAGGGAGAGCGCATCGTGCCATAATATGTCAGAAAAGTATTTTCTACATTAGCTGTCGTGTGGTAGTGATATTTTATTCTTCTTCAAACTTTGACAGCTTTAACTCAGAACAAGTTTTCTACATGCATGTAATCAATAAACTGCATGTGCATTGTCAGACTGTCATAGGTAACATCAGAGAATTCGCATATATCGTTGATGATTAATTTCTCTCTCATGTTTACTATTGTTTTAACAACACTAAAGGAAACCTTACGAAAATTGTGCACTGTATTATAAGAAATGAAATAAAACTAACCATGATAACCTTACGACGAAAGTATCTGTACACAAGCATGCCTCTATCGACACGAATTAGTAAAATACTACTCACTTAGATTTTGATTGGGTCTGTGTTTAATTGGTATGCTGTGTCATACTCAAGAGGTATGCAAATGTGGCATTTCATAAATATAGTTACGTATTCCTAGAAAGCCAAAATTCGCTTGTCAGCAGCGGAAAGAGGCGTTACCTGTTGTGCAGCATTGTAAGTTTTTCAACATTGCACTATGAGCTGAAAGCGTTTTCTTGCGATTTCCTTATTGATGTTTGATCTGACTGCTTGTAGCTCTTTCACAGAAGGGATAAAAACGTTACAGTCAGTGAGACTGGAACTGCGAACCGTAACAGACGCTGTTTCACAGGTCAGCACGTTACCACAGAGCTGGCGAGGAGGTACGGGTCTCAGCTTCCTATTTCGAGGGCAATAGTAACTAGAACTCGTAAACCGCTATTTAAAGGTCGAGATCAGTTGCGATTTCCACCTTCAACGACTTTCCTGAGCTGAAAACCGTAAATTTTCAATCTTTTGTTACCCTTCAAGCGATAATAACTCAGATTATTCAATGGAAATGACAGGTAAAATCAAGTGAACTTTGAGGCTTAATTCCGTGCACAACAGGAAGTAACTCGTCGATCACAGAGTTGCCAAACATACGTTGCCTTGTTGCCAAATCTCAGTTACAGTACCAGCAGGAAGAAGACGAACCGATGTGATCCTACAGCGGGCTGGGAAGTGACCATAGCTGGTGTCTCCAAGTCGCGGCTGCTACGGCCTGGAATACGTAATGCGTCTGATTCGCTTTCTGTAACTAGGTTTAGGGCCTGGAGCGTAGTTACTAATAATACTCAGAACTGACTGCAAACTGAGCATCATAAATCAGTAAGTCTCATTGTTGTTTTTATATTTCTTTCGTAAGTGTACTCAAAACTAAGAAAGTCATTCACAGGCGTTTTCGTGCCTCGCCGATAGTCGAGCACAACAAACAAATAATAAAAAAAAAGAATGTGTGTGTGTGTGTGTGTGCGTGTGTTTGTGTGTGTTTGTGTGTGCGTGTGTGTGAGAGAGAGAGAGAGAGAGAGAGAGAGAGAGAGAGGGGGGGGGGGAAATAAAAAGCAATGAGAGAGAGTGTAAAAAATTGTTGTAAAGAAATTGAATCATGGTATTTTAAGAAATTTTTCATTAAAATGACACGTTCCACATCATTACGAAATGTCGTATTCATGATCTATTGAACAAGAGGTAATCTAATGTAATCTAATCTAATCTAATCACATCATAGTGATGATTAGCCATGAAGAGTCATGAATTACCGAAAGTTTTGCCAATACCAGTAACCAAATCTAAACTTGAAAATAAAAGACGACAATTTTTGTAATAAACCGTGACTCCTATCAAGACCCTTTCGTCCCTGTTATCTAACCACGAAAGATGTCTGATATACCTCCATTCTGAAGTAACAAAGTGTGCATGCATTTAAAGATGAAGTGCATGATGTGAAGTTCTGTGACGGAGATACGAACCCAACATGTAATCCGATTGTTAACTAAGAAAAATCAAATGTTACGTATCGGTTTTTCTTACGAGCCGCTAGGTGTCTGAATCTAAAATAAGGATACAAACGTTTGTGCCTAAGCGACAATCGAACTGCACACCTACCGTGCATCCACGAATATAGCATAAGTATCAGTTGCTTACTCATGAACAGTAAGATGTGTGCGTGTTTGACCAGAAATAACGACACCTGTTGCGATTGTTGGCAACACATGAACAGACATTGAAATTGCGCGTTAATTTTCACTAGCAGGTCGGTGTGCACTTGATAAAGCTAGAAATGAAATTATGAATATTTTTGTACTGGATCAGGTTTCAGACCCACATACTTACCTTTGGAGACCTAGAGAAGATTGCAGTCTTGGGAAAAGGAACGAAATGACTGAACTATACTGTTCCGAGAGATTCAGATCCTCGAAAGAGGAGATACGAATTCGAATCACAGTCCAGCACCAAAATTTTAAACGTCTCTAGTTCAATCAAGTACAAGTAAAATAAGAGCCCTGTCCCTTTAAATGGCTATCGGTTCATCAAATAAAATAAAATTTGCTAATGTAAGTAAGCTTACTGGCGACTGTATTTCTGTTTACCATGATTTCCGCTGTGTCATTTCCCAACGTAAACCGGCTCTGCCCAGTCGGTAATGAAGGAACGTGATGTTTAAGGCGGATTCTGGATTATAACGTCTTTCTCTTGAGGTTACCAGAGGTAAAATAAATATGTTTGTGCCTCTTAAAAGTAAATGCCTGAACCCTCGCATTGCACCTGTGATAGCTCGTTCCACCAGACCATTGTGGTCACATTACCCAGCCCCAGGAGTGTGCTGTAACGGATGATGTGCTTAGCTTACAAAATTAGTCACGGTGGAAAAAATGCGAGTCTATTAAATGGTCAAGTAGAAGCAAGCTTCTGACGCAGAGATTATGCTATTCTCATGTCAGCAGGATGTAAAGACTCTTCTAGGCATCATAGGCTGGATGTGAAGCCATTTTGATTTTTCACAAATTCAGCAAATTTCGTAGTTCTAGAAAATCCACTGTGAAGTGTGAAGTTGCCGGATAATTCGATTATTACTGTTATTATTAATATCATTTTATTCATACCGCTGCTGGAACACGACCGTAGTCTTGAGGTAAAACGCGAGACCAGCTAATATGACGTCTGGCGACCGAAAGCACATATCGACAAAAGTTTTATCGCCCCTTTCCTCTCGGTGCTGAAGCTATGAGTGTAATACAAGCGAATCTACAATATCATATTAGCTGGTCTCGCGTTTTACCTCACGACTACGGTCGTAGTCAAGAGTAAAGTACTAAGACTGGAGTCAAGACTTCCTCTGGGAAGTGCCGCAGTCTACATGTTGCCAGATCGAGCATATTGCCAGACATAGAATTCTGAGAGGAGCATGACTGTATTGTCCACCTTACGTGAACGACTCGGCGGTCAATTTTTTGGTCTGAGACTGTATCTACAACACATATTGTACGCTTAAGACCCAGAAGAATTTAAAACAAAATGTATTTTTTAAGAGAGCAACGTTAACCATACTGTTCGAAGTATTCATAGTATTGTATACGTCTGTGTAAACGCCTTCCAATGACCACTCAAGAAAGACAACGATACACAGTCTAGCTTCAATATTATAAATACGCCTCAGTTTGTGGATGGACTCAGACTTAGGTTGATAATAATTTTGAAAATTTAGCAGCCCTGTACCCATTGGTGTTAAACTCGTTTTCAACCAATGATTCCCACAGCTACAGGGATACTACTTGTGATACCTCTTAGACAGAATACTTAAGCAGTGTTATCAGACGAAAAGATCAACCTACACAAACTGTGGGAAGTTTGTTTTACAACTTTCGTACCTGGATATTCAGCTTTTTCGTATTTGAGATATCTGTGAACGTTGCTGCTTAAGACAATTTAAGCAGAAACTAAATTCCCTCAGCTTCGACAATGTTTAAAGAAATCGTCTTATCGGCACTAAATCGTGGTTTGTGAATTGTTTACCGGCCGTACTCTTCCGTATTTTGCCGGTTGGAAGGCGAAAGCTTACTGACAAATTTCACACAGAAATTACTGTTACAGTGTAGTTATGGAGCCAAATGAGTGAATTGCGTATTTTACGGTGAGAAAGAGCACTGGCAAACAGTCTTCGCTACATTAGGTTATTTAAACTGGTGTCACTCTGAGCTAGACTTTATGGTCAGCGACTAAGTGTAAGGTCAACGTTTCGGATGCGAGTTTGCGACTGCGAAATACTTTCCTACATTATAGAAGCGAATATTAAATTTGAACTAATATTGCGAAAATTTTGTACTTGGACAGCTTAGAATGAAAATACTTCTGTTTATTGCAAAGGGAAACAATAGATTTTCTAAAACACTGTCTGTCATACACTACTTGAAACAGGTCATGTCGACCACATCATGTGGAAGAACTAACAGCAACGTATATCGGAAGGCAGTAAGATCACTTGCCTTTTGGTTTGTCAGTACACGATAGCCATTTCTAGGCGAAAGCAAATGAAGAAAGGCAGTGCGATTTTGTTACCACGTAACGTCTTCGTCAATTACTTTAGTTTTAATGTAATCTACGACTAATTGCTGGTGTTTGATATTAACATGAAAAGGATTTCGTAGACAGGGAAAGAAACTGTACATGGGAAACTACTTCTATAGTGACCAAAAGGCATTAAATGATGTTCAAGCACTTGAGTTCCAGCAGCGGTATAATTAAAATGATATTAATAATAACAGTAATAATCGAATTATCCGGCAACTTCACACTTCACAGTGGATTTTCGCGAACTAAGAAATTTGCTGAATTTGTGAAAAATCAAAATGGCTTCACATCCTGCCTATGATGCCTAGAAGAGTCTTTACATCCTGCTGACATGAGAATAGCATAATCTCTGCGTCAGAAGCTTGCTTCTACTTGACCATTTAATAGACTCGCATTTTTTCCACCGTGACTAATTTTGTAAGCTAAGCACATCATCCGTTACAGCACACTCCTGGGGCTGGGTAATGTGACCACAATGGTCTGGTGGAACGAGCTATCACAGGTGCAATGCGTGGGTTCAGGCATTTACTTTTAAGAGGCACAAACATATTTATTTTACCTCTGGTAACCTCAAGAGAAAGACGTTATAATCCAGAATCCGCCTTAAACATCACGTTCCTTCATTACCGACTGGGCAGAGCCGGTTTACGTTGGGAAATGACACAGCGGAAATCATGGTACACAGAAATACAGTCGCCAGTAAGCTTACTTACATTAGCAAATTTTATTTTATTTGATGAACCGATAGCCATTTAAAGGGACAGGGCTCTTATTTTACTTGTACTTGATTGAACTAGAGACGTTTAAAATTTTGGTGCTGGACTGTGATTCGAATTCGTATCTCCTCTTTCGAGGATCTGAATCTCTCGGAACAGTATAGTTCAGTCATTTCGTTCCTTTTCCCAAGACTGCAATCTTCTCTAGGTCTCCAAAGGTAAGTATGTGGGTCTGAAACCTGATCCAGTACAAAAATATTCATAATTTCATTTCTAGCTTTATCAAGTGCACACCGACCTGCTAGTGAAAATTAACGCGCAATTTCAATGTCTGTTCATGTGTTGCCAACAATCGCAACAGGTGTCGTTATTTCTGGTCAAACACGCACACATCTTACTGTTCATGAGTAAGCAACTGATACTTATGCTATATTCGTGGATGCACGGTAGGTGTGCAGTTCGATTGTCGCTTAGGCACAAACGTTTGTATCCGTATTTTAGATTCAGACACCTAGCGGCTCGTAAGAAAAACCGATACGTAACATTTGATTTTTCTTAGTTAACAATCGGATTACGTGTTGGGTTCGTATCTCCGTCACAGAACTTCACATCATGCACTTCATCTTTAAATGCATGCACACTTTGTTACTTCAGAATGGAGGTATATCAGACATCTTTCGTGGTTAGATAACAGGGACGAAAGGGTCTTGATAGGAGTCACGGTTTATTACAAAAATTGTCGTCTTTTATTTTCAAGTTTAGATTTGGTTACTGGTATTGGCAAAACTTTCGGTAATTCATGACTCTTCATGGCTAATCATCAATATGATGTGATTAGATTAGATTAGATTAGATTACATTAGATTACCTCTTGTTCAATAGATCATGAATACGACATTTCGTAATGATGTGGAACGTGTCATTTTAATGAAAAATTTCTTTAAATACCATGATTCAATTTCTTTACAACAATTTTTTACACTCTCTCTCATTGCTTTTTATTTCCCCCCCCCCCCCCTCTCTCTCTCTCTCTCTCTCTCTCTCTCTCTCTCTCTCTCTCTCTCACACACACACACACACACACACACACACACACACACACACACATTCTTTTTTTTTATTATTTGTTTGTTGTGCTCGACTATCGGCGAGGCACGAAAACGCCTGTGAATGACTTTCTTAGTTTTGAGTACACTTAAGAAACAAATATAAAAACAACAATGAGAGTTACTGATTTATGATGCTTAGTTTGTAGTCAGTTCTGAGTATTATTAGTAACTACGCTCCAGTCCCTAAACCTAGTTACAGTAAGCGAGTCAGACGCATTACGTATTCCAGGCCGTAGCAGCCGCGACTTGGAGACACCAGCTATGGTCACTTCCCAGCCCGCTGTAGGATCACATCGGTTCGTCTTCTTCCTGCTGGTACTGTAACTGAGATTTGGCAACAAGGCAACGTATGTTTGGCAACTCTGTGATCGACGAGTTACTTCCTGGTGTGCACTGAATTAAGCCTCAAAGTTCACTTGATTTTACCTGTCATTTCCATTGAATAATCTGAGTTATTATCGCTTGAAGGGTAACAAAAGATTGAAAATTTACGGTTTTCAGCCCAGGAAAGTCGTTGAAGGTGGAAATCGCAACTAATCTCGACCTTTAAATAGCGGTTTACGAGTTCTAGTTACTATTGCCCTCGAAATAGGAAGCTGAG
Organism: Schistocerca piceifrons; assembly: GCF_021461385.2. Classification (NCBI taxonomy): domain Eukaryota; kingdom Metazoa; phylum Arthropoda; class Insecta; order Orthoptera; family Acrididae; genus Schistocerca; species Schistocerca piceifrons. Next base: position 461,510,224 of record NC_060145.1, read on the forward strand.
ACCCATACCTCCTCTCCAGCTCTGTGGTAACGTACTGACCTGTGAAACAGCGTCTGTTACGGTTCGCAGTTCCAGTCTCACTGACTGTAACGTTTTTATCCCTTCTGTGAAAGAGCTACAAGCAGTCAGATCAAACATCAATAAGGAAATCGCAAGAAAACGCTTTCAGCTCATAGTGCAATGTTGAAAAACTTACAATGCTGCACAACAGGTAACGCCTCTTTCCGCTGCTGACAAGCGAATTTTGGCTTTCTAGGAATACGTAACTATATTTATGAAATGCCACATTTGCATACCTCTTGAGTATGACACAGCATACCAATTAAACACAGACCCAATCAAAATCTAAGTGAGTAGTATTTTACTAATTCGTGTCGATAGAGGCATGCTTGTGTACAGATACTTTCGTCGTAAGGTTATCATGGTTAGTTTTATTTCATTTCTTATAATACAGTGCACAATTTTCGTAAGGTTTCCTTTAGTGTTGTTAAAACAATAGTAAACATGAGAGAGAAATTAATCATCAACGATATATGCGAATTCTCTGATGTTACCTATGACAGTCTGACAATGCACATGCAGTTTATTGATTACATGCATGTAGAAAACTTGTTCTGAGTTAAAGCTGTCAAAGTTTGAAGAAGAATAAAATATCACTACCACACGACAGCTAATGTAGAAAATACTTTTCTGACATATTATGGCACGATGCGCTCTCCCTACACATCTTCGAGATGCATCTGCTGCCTGCTGTCTATTAAACCTGAACAGAACAAAATGTCACAGTAGTTAGTCCTTTTTCCACATGCGACTACTTTGGGTTGAGAAGTGAAGGGAATAAGTTCAAAGTTCCATTAGATTGATAACTTCAGCAGAGAGCAGAATTGAGTTTTATTAAATGTGGCACTGAATGTATTCGAACTCGCGACATCTTATCTATGCTACAAGCTGACACGTAGCTACAACAGCTCCAGAGCTCGGCAACTATTCCTCCAGAACTTTTGGATTCCACAGCACTGTGAGATTATGCATATGGCCAGGTCTTGACTTCTGAGAGACAAACAGTTACAGCTTTTCTTTTGGACTGAGCGACGTTTTCTAGTAACAGATAGCGCAGTAGAATAGCTCAAGTGGAAAGGAACACTTCCTATTTAAACTTCTGCATCCTACACTGTTGGCAGTTGTGTGTAGGTGGCAGTTACGTGATTTTATTTCTGTGATTACAAAATAGTCGAATGTATGCACTGGGTAGCCGAGGCAGCTAGTTCATGGTGATTCGGTCAACCAGGTAAATGAATTTACTGAACATGCTGCAAATTACTACAGGGAGCCTGTGTGTCAGAATTCTCATCCAGTGTGGCGCAACTGCGTTACGATAGAAAAATGACTCGCAGAGAAGGGGATTTCGTGGTCTGTTGGACGGATGGTAGGTTGTTATACCTATGGTCTGGGTTCGATTCCCACTTCTGTCAATGATTTTAGATAGGGAGAGACAGATTCCATTCTCTCCTGGCTACACCAAGTGAAGGAGATATAATGGCTGCGTGGTCTGAAAATTCACATTAAAGATGATATTCCTTCTTTACCAAGTAGACGGTAGGTTGAACCACAATAAAGTCTGGAGTGGCGACATGTAGAAACTCTATCACCGGTAACCTTTCTTATACTAGTTATTTATTTCAAGTGACGACACAAACGCATGTATGGTCACAGGACACATATTCCATCTTTTATTTGAGCTTCTGTATGTCGATAAAATTGGTTCTGAACTGGGAATGCAACTCAGACCGCCCTTAACGCGGAATTTGATCCCTTCGTGGCAATACAGCTCGGCTACAATTTGTTGTTTGTCCAAAACTGCAGATGCCTCAACACCTTCACATATTACGCGTGAATGGGATCGAATCCTGGCCCGGCACTAAAGATTTAATTATGTATTATCAAGCTCTATCATGAGAACACCTATCTGCTGGTGGATAATAATTTTGATTTTTAATGTATTTTCATTCGCTGTCAACACTAACGATATCTGACGTTTTTAACTCCCAGTGAGACACAGAACTATTTGCGAGATGACTGTAAGTTCAAGATGCTATTCTGAGCAGCTGGTGGAGAAAAATTCGGTAGCTGACTTCTCTTTGTGTGTAGTCAACAACGATATGTGTGGGGCTCTATTCCCAGTGAGCGCTGAACTCTTCGTCATATTATTTCAGTTCAAACATGCTCACATGTCACTGCTGGTGCAACAAACCCATATTTAACGTTCGTTTTCTCTAGAATATAACAGCGATAGGTGCCGGGTTGGAGTCCTGGGAAGGAAAAAATTAATGTTTCGTCTCGTCATTTCAATTAAAACATCTAGCTACTGCCGCAAAATTCCGATATGTCACATTTGACTGTGCTTCGATAGCAATCCGATTAGGTTCCGGGTTCGAATCTGTGTCCAACACACAGCTTTACCTCACGGCATTTCAAGTAAGTTACTTGTGAAGAAGCAATATTTAACATCTCTCGTCGTTCGTTAACAGGGACAATAGATGCTGGGTAGGAATTCGCGTTTGTTAAAAATGTTTGCGTTATGCAATTTAAAGTTGATATTTGCTAAGGAAACGTATGAAGACGCAGACTTCCTCGTTATCAATATGTGCGGCATGTCTTTCGTGTTAACGAAAGTAAATTCCCGCTTTACCTCTTCTTACGTGTCAAATGAAATGTATGCCATGAGGAATAAAATATTTGTTGACTGCGTCCTTTCTTGCTTCCATACTTACCAACATATTTCTTCATTCTCGTGGTAATCATGACATTCTATGTGTATGCTGCAAAAGATTGCAAGTGGACAAATTCGACATCGAGGTGCAAAGCGTTTGGTATCTTACATTATATTCAATTCGAATAAGCTTCCGGTGTATTTTTACTTCGTTTGTATTTTTAGATGATTATGAACGTTACGGAAATTTATCTCACATGCTTTATGTTGAATGAGAAACATTGAATGATCCGTTTTGCTTTCCCTACGTTGAAATGATATAATGTCGGCGTCAACAGCCTTCTTCCACGCCGGAAGCTGAAACTTGTATCATTCTGGATTAATGATAATTGAGTGTCTCATATGTATCCAGAGCCCACAAGGCGACGTCAGAAACCATCAGGGGAGAACGCCGCATAAAAACCAAACGTGCGCGCGCGTCTCCACTCTGAAGAACCGTATCGGAGAATCACGGCAAGCATTTCGCTGAAGAGCTGCCTCGTCAGAGAGCCGAGAAATGGCAGCATCGTAGCAAGTATTTGTCAACACTCTGATAGTGCATTTACTTCCGGGTGTAGGTCGGCGTTACCTCGCTAAATTCACTTGACATTCGTTTCCCACATCGAAGACTCGTACGATATAATCCACTGCAAGATGACACAATTAGAAAGTATATTTAATTTCTGGACCCCAAGAACGGCGTTCTTCACATAAGTAACACCTGTTTGTGTGTGCATTCGGGAGGACGACGGTGCAATCCCGCACCCGGCCATCCTGATTTAGGTTTTCAATGATTTCCCTAAATCGCTTCAGGCAAATGCCGGGATGGTTCCTTAGGAAGGGCACGGCCGATTTCCTTCCCCATCCTTCCCTAATCCGAGCTTGTGCTCCGTCTCTAATGACATCGTTGTCGACGGGACGTTAAAACAGTAATCTCCACCTCCTCTGTGTGTTTAAGGTTGCGTTTTGAGGCTCAGGCAACATCGCAATGACTATAGTCCGCCTCTGGCCGCCAGTGTGTCGTTAGTTCAGAGGTTCCCTTGTGCTTTGCAGTGCTTGTACTATAAGACATAGCAGTTCGAATCACGGTAGAAGCCGCTGACTACAACCTTTTACTTTCCATTTTAATTAATGGAGTTGCAAACTGCTAGTAAAAATTTCTTATGCGAAATCTTAAGAATGCCTTTAAACATGAACCTTCGTCCGATTTCGACTTAGTAAATTAAGTTAATATCATGGACTTCTGCTTTGCAAATTCCAAGGTGCTTCACTGTAAAATAGGTCCTGAAAAGATTCAAACCGACTTTCAACGATATAAATTTGAGCTTTGTTCGTCATATAGGTCTAACATGTCAGAAGGTTGTTTATGAAGTGCACATGTTCATTAATATAGTTCCCTTCTTCTAAATTTTTGCAATAGCATTTAACTGTAGACGTTTTCTAACACCGGCGTTAGCAATTCCTTTCCGTTCTCTGAAACCTTCAAAACGACAAATTTTTCTGGTTTAAATCTGATGAACTTAACTATCACTTCCGATCAACAATAAATACTTCATGAACCCATACATGGAACTCCAAATGTGCAGTGTTCCTGCACTGCTACAGAGCATGCATTGCAAGGTATTCACACAGTTTATCGCATAGACTTACCATAAGAAATGAAACAAGAACTGTAATACACTTTACACCACAGACGCTCACTCTGGCTTGACGAAAACATCCAAACATTGACCAAAAGTTGCACAAATAATTGAGTTTCAAAGGAAAAGAAACGAGGTATGAAGCATTTATAAATTCATCGAATGTAGTGAGGTGGTTTAATTTCGTCCCAGTCTATAAAATTAATTTCGGGCCATACTCAGCTCTTGCCGATTAATGTAATATAATACCCGCCTACTAATCAGGGCGTCTGTCTCTGTTGCTTTTGAGCGTGAATGGAAATCGTAGAAATTTTCTGTGGAGCAACATTTAATAATAAAGCGTTTTAAATCATCAAAAGCGATGAGCGGTAGCAGGCGCTTTCGATAAAGAACGGGGGAGTGCAGCGCCGCTGCTGTCGCCACGGCCGCTGCCGGTAGCCAGCAAATGGATCCCGGAGCTTTGCCGCATACGGCGTCCAGAGGAGGACAGTCTGCAGGAAATCTGCCGCAAAATGGTTACTTGACAAAATTTTGATATCGGTGTGTCAGAAAGCGAAATAGATTGAATCTGCGCTACTATTACATTCACGTGTTCAGTATTCAGGCAGAAGAGGCTATAAAAACATTTTATGCCAGCTGCTCTCGATCCACTGACACTATGAACAGAAACAACGCACGCTACCGCTAGACCACAGGTGCAATCAGCCTATAGTTTCTCCATCATGGGACAAGTTTTCCTCTAGGAAGTGCCGCAGTCTACAGTGTTGCCAGATTGTGCAGCTTACCGGACTTAGAGAAATAGCGAGGTGGCCAGTTTTATTGTCCCATGTCGCGATCGGCGCGGACTTAGCCTCTGAAGCGGCCGGCCGCCGGTCAAGTTTTATGTCAAAGAGTGTACATTCCCGTACAGGTCAGACGTTGTACTTGAAATTCGCTTGCCCGGCGTCGGCAGAGAAATAAGATACTGCAAAGGAGCTTCGGATCGTAACTAGAATAACACAGGCATCGTATAGTATGAGCAGCAATTCGTCCATACGCCCATCCAGTTTGTCGCAGGTCCACAATGCGACGTCGTTGAAATGGCTGAAACTGTTAGATAGGAGTCCGTACCCGTCAGTGGGGCATGGTTATGAGCTAAAATGAACGTTGCGAACGCTGTACAAGTTTGTTTTCATAATCCTTATCCTGAAAAGAGAGAGAAAATCTCGTAATGAGAGTGGGAAAAATAGATAGACGAGTGCTTTCAATAGACGCAGTATAGCCATTGTATTTATGTTTTGTCTACACGTGTGGTAAGTGTAATTTGTTGCCTACAGAGCACTGTACGAATCAGGATGGTACTGACCGTAGAAACATAGAAAGTAATAATTATGGCGACGCAGAGCACTTGTAATGAACGCTCAATCTTTCAGTCTGCATGGTTTTTGCGATGCGTGTATTGCTAAACAAAGTTGGGTTACATTCGTAAGCGATTCTCGGTCAACACGCAATTTCGCGGCGTTCGACCCATATCTGATAGAATTACGTGGGATGAAATGAAAAAAAGTGCCAGAAGGGAGATTCTAGCCAGAGATCTTGCGCTTATGAAGCGAATCGCTTTCTCTTTTGCCTGCAGAATACTTAGTTATTAGCGACGATACAATGTATCTAAGTGTGGCTACAATGTTGAAACTTCGATTTTTTCGTAAACGATTGATAGGTGAGTCTTGTCTTAGTCGTGCC